>NC_140582.1:1061931745-1066806745 GCF_964204655.1 Triturus cristatus | reverse complement strand
TGGCTTTATCCTGCAGGATGTGTTGGTCTGATTAACTCCACCTTTGGAGGTGTACTGCTTTGGTATCTGTTCGAAAGGCGAGGAATCTGCGGTTAGAAGTACCCATCAGCGTAACTTTCCAATGCACACTATATCTAACCGCAGATTCCACATCACCCTCCTAACTACCCTATTGTGTGAAGTACCTTTTTAATATAAAAAAGTCCAGCATTTGGAATCTGCACACTGATTCGGAGGATTTTCACACTCTGCACCGGAGTGACAGAGTCCGGCAAACTGATTCCTAGATGCTGGGGGGGGGGTCACTTGTGTAGCTCCACTCTATTTCCAGGGTGGTATGCAGTGGCATGAACCCACATAGTTGCTCAAGAGCATTGCTGAAAAGCTTCCAGATCCAGTGGGACGCCTGGAAATTATTTAAAAGGTGCAGAATCTGCAGTTAGAGTATCCGTCAAATGGAGCATTGCCGACGGTTAGAAACTTGTTTGAGGTCATTGGGTATACTCTCATGTCGGGTTATTTTACCTTATTTCTATTAAAGTCACAAGATAGTGATTATAGCTTACGTAACACTTTTTTTTTTTTTTTTTAAGTAATGGCGTACTCTTATTAAAAGGAAATTCTCCCCAAAACCATCATGCACATTTTATTGCTCAGTCTTGAACATCATAATAGCAAGTGTGTACCCCTCATGAAAAAAACGTCCAAGCCTATTTTAGTAGCAAATCGTACCCACGTCAGGCAAAACATTTGAGGGTGGTCAAGCCTGGTAAAACACTGAAGGCCATTGAAATTAAAAAGGGGTTAAGGGGTATCCAAGGTTGAGCTGCTAAAAGCTATCGACATCAAAAAGAAAAGCCTTCTTAAAGTGGAGAGTTCATCTTTAAAACGTAAAAAATAGGTTTTTTTGCAACATCGCAAAGAACCATAGTCCTTGAGTGTAAAATGATCTACAAAGAAAATAGATGACAGCAAACGAAAGGGGAGGGTTGACCACTTAGTGCGAACATAGAACCGGAGTTATGAGGAGAAGTAAGAATTTTAGACGATTGTGAAACCGAATTGCAAAGCAATGTAGACCTGTATATTTAACTTCTAAGAAGATGGCATAACTGGAGACCAATTCACCTTGATAAGAGTAAGAATTCTATCCATATAGAGCATCTCTCCTATATGATGTGGTTGCTTATCATGGTGTAATGAAAATGGTGGACGAACGTATTGACCCACTTCCAGAACCACCTGAGTCCCCCATGGGTCATTCCTCAGCCCAACGCTTTTCAATGTCTACATGGCTCTGCTCGCCCCCATCGTCAGAACCTACGGACTCAACATGGTTTCATACGCAGACGACACCAAACTCATTCTCTCCCTATCCAGTGAACCCAACGCAGCCAACCACAACTTTCAAGAAGGCATGGAAGCTGTCGCCAAATGGATGAAAAGCAGCTGTCTACAACTCAACACCGACAAAACATCATGGGCCCACACCCGGTTCCTGGAACGACACCTGGTGGCCCCCCCACCCTCGGAAGCCTTCCCACTCCCACGGACCACACACACGAAACCTGGGTATCATACTGGACTCCGAGCTCAAAATGGACAGCCAGATCAACTCAGTCGCATCCTCCTGCTTCCACACCCTCCGCCTGCTACGTAAGACCTTCAAGTGGATCCCCCTCAAGCACAGAAAAACCGTCACTCGCGCCCTCGTCACCAGCAGATTCGACTACGGCAACGCACTGTACGCCGGAATAAACAAAAACTTCGCCTGCAATCTACAAAACATCCAGAACACTGACCTAAGACTGGTCCTCAACCTGCCAAGACACTGCTACTTCTCCCAGCACCTGTGCACACTCCACTGGCTCCTCCTCGAGACTAGAATCACCTTCAAGATCCTCACCCACGCACACCAAGCCATCCACAACACAGGACCAGCATACCTCAACAGCCGACTCCACTTCCATGCACCCCAAAGAACCCTACGATCAGTCCAGCTCTCCTACGCCGTGGTTCCCCCGCGCCAGAAAGACTAGATCGGGAGGCCGCTTCTTCTCCTTCCTCGCGGCCAGAGCCTGGAACGCCCTACCGCACCACCTCAGACAAACATCACTCCCCATCTTCATGAGAAACCTCAAAACTTGTCTCTTCGACAGACCCCCCTCCTTGATGGACTGGAACCTGCACCTCCCCTCTTCCCCAGCGCCTTGAGACCCTTATGGGTGAGTAGTCGCGCTTTACAAACACATGATTGATTGGAGTGCAGTTGGAGGAGGCGCGAGGACTTGTGTTTTGTACTAGAAACCCTCAGCCCTACATAAACAAAGGATCAGTTTCTACCAATCCTTCCAAGCATATTAAAGCAGAGTAAAATTAGGTGTTTTTGACTAAGGAGGTGTTTTTGATACCAACAGTGGTCAAAGCAGTAACCCCTCGAACGGAGCAAATATTAATCCTCACCATGGAATCACCTATACATTAATGGTCATGTGCAAGTTGACTCCTTAATAGAAAACACAAGGAGATGATGGACGGAGCGCTGTCTTTTCAGACACCAACCTCCCCACGTCCCAAATCTGGGTTAAATCAATCATTGTTCTTTAGCTCACTTCGCCGCTCCAGTTCAGACACCGCTAAATGCAAATCAGTCATGACCCAGTTCCTCATGGGAAAAGTCCAGCGCAAACTGCCAAGCCATGTCTTCCCTGGACCAGAAACGAGCATCCTGGGTTTGGTGAAATTAGATACTGTTTCAGGGTTATGCCCACTCCCCACAGGAGGTGGTCATATAGGGGATTTAGGCACCTCAAAGCTAAGTAGCCCATTATCTACTACCTTACACTCCCCTTAATGCCCCTAAATTGAGTATTTGTGCCAAACTTGACACCAGGAATTCCGATTCGACTGGCACAAGGAAGAGGACAAAGAGTGAAAAAAGCGAGAACTGAGGTCTTGCTGCAGACTTTTTGGTGCCAAACCCTGCCTGCATATGTCCCCACAATCATGACAAACCCCCTTGTCTTTCTCGTGTGCGTCTGCCAAGAACCCCGGTTGGCAGCCAGCACTACGCAAATTATCAACAATGTCCCTTAAAGTAGAGGAGCTCCTCCCCTGCGGTGTTCGAGCACCAAACAGCAAAGTCTTGTCCCCTGTTCTGCCACTCCCTGTCTCACTGACGCAGCAGCCGCCAAGGAAGAGGTCCCTGACTTGTCTCCCCATTAAAGTGAGAAGATGCCAGGACCAACCGGAGCAGCACAGCACCAATACTTGGGGTACTGGACCCTTGCAGCAACCATTGCCTGTTTGAGTCGAATCCTGACTCAACAACTCAAAGACTGAGCAGCCATCACGGATCGTCATTACTGCAGAGACCCACTTCAAGAGTGGCCTAGCTGTCCTGTTTTTATTCCCTCAACTGGCAAAGTCCCACAACCATGAGTGCCCCTGGTGCACAAGCCCAGCTGACCTTACCACTCTGCTTCCATGCTCCCAGGGCCCTCACGAACTGAGCAACTGGGAGCTCCTGGACTTGTGCCCATGTCCCCCTTTGCAGCCTGCTTCTAGGTGGCTGACCCCCTTTCTCGTTTGGTGTAGTGCGCAAAGATATAAACCTGACCAGCACCTCTGCACCCGGATGCTCCAGGGCAGGTAAAGACTAACTGCTGGTGGTTCTTAGGACCTTGGCCCCCTACCACCTTAAGTCCTGAAGGGGACCCCTAGAAACCTATTGTAAGTTACAGTGTGTGGTATATGCCCTTTGCCCATTGGAAAGCATTGCTGCGTAAAGACTCATTTAGAGAACCTTTTACTTACCTGTAAAAATCAGTATCTCTAAAAGTACTTCTTGGTGTTGAAATTTATATGAAAAGTGTTCATTTTCTCATTTGGTCTCAAATTTATTCTTGTGTACCTCCGTGTACAAGAAATGCTCAGCACAACCCTCTAAGAATAACCTGCGTGTCCACAGTACCACAAAAGAGCATTTGGGTTTGTTACTTGTGCCTCTTTAAACCATTGAGTTGCCTGGACTCACTACACAGTATACCTCATTTTGGTGCACATTATAGAGAGCCAGCTTCCCACATTTAGCATGTTGTCAGGGCAGCTTCTTCTGTGGTAGACGGCTTTCTACGTTTCAATTACTTCAGTACATAGATTGGGTGTACTGCATATTGTTTTTAGCTGTTCAACCCTATGCAGCCTTCCATACTAACAAGGTGGTTATGAGTGTGAACATAACTGGATTTCTTTACTTTTTACTTAAGATTGTTTTAGAATTCCATGTTGAGTAAGTTAACTTACCACTAATTTGGTTTTGGTAAACTATTGATCTCCGCGTTAGTAGAGTTATGCAGCTCTGTCTAGACCAGACTAAAACCTTGAGTTCATAAAAGAAGTGTGGCTCACTGGTTAGAGGAGGCATACCCTGAAGCAGAGGTCAGACCCGGGACTAGGGTTCAATTCCCGACGCGGCAGGGTCTGAGCCCAAGTGTCCACGGACTCAATTCTCACTTCGGTGCCTACTCAAATCATGGGTTCACACTCTGCAACTCTGGGCAATAGCTGCTTAATCTCCACTACGCCCCCCCCCCCCCCGCCGCGGCGGGATGCCTGGCTTTCACCTTGGGATGCCCAGTACGGGTTATCTCACAGGGAAAAAGCCAGGACGGGTTCCCAATGCAAGCGCCAAGATGCCCAAGGGTAAGTCGAGCGCTATATAAGAACTCACATACATACATACATACATACATACATAAAAGATAATTGTTAATATGCAGACTAATTCTATACGTAATCTTCACTTACTAGATCTCCTGACCTCCGCCAATGCTTTCTTGCTAGATTGGACTATGATAATGTGTTGTCTTGGTCTCCCAGACATCATTATGCACAATTTGTAGTTGGCCCAAAACACCGCACCCAGACATTCTCAAAATTCCTTAGGCAGAATCTGTCCTTCCCCATCTAAAAAGACTACTGTGGTTCCTAGTAGAAAATCACATCTACTTAATCTCTAGTCATTGCCCGTTGGGCCTGTTTGCAGCACGGCTTTTGTATTTTTGGAGACAGGCTCATACCTCATCAGCTGATCAAATTACTCCAATTTGCCAACCTCTACCTCCTGCAAGTTCCACAAGTGTGCAGTCTGAAGAGGTGGTTGTTACTTTTCCTTCCTAGAGTCAAAGCTTTGGAATACATTTCCCACTGTGCTAAGGAAAATAATAATTGAATACAATTTCAAAAGCATGCTGAACTCTTTCTATTTTAGAGTTCCCTCTGTATAATGTGCTTTGTACCTTACTCTGAGGCTCAGCGACTCCTTTCTTGAGGCTGCTGACATGCTATACAAACAATATTTAATTATTTTGCGATACCCTTTATGAAATAGTGAAGTCATTTCTAGGTAGGCCTAATGCCCATTCAACCAGAGAGAAGGCAGCCTTGTTGAAGCATATATCCTTAGTGGGTATCTGTGGACCAGTCAAATGGAAATATTTTTAGATCAGAAGGCACAGTCTAGATTCTAACACTAGAGCTGACCCTAGTGTGAATCAAACTGCTTTAAGAAACATCTGGTTAATCCTTTTATTGGAAGAGTTGTTTGTTTTATGGAATTATTCCCTTTGAAACAGCTATTGTTTATGGATGTTCTTGCTACTAGATTTTAATGTTTCCGATTATCGATGTAGAACCTAAAATGCAGAAGAAATTAACTTTCCTGTAGTCAATGTTCGCGTTTCTTTCTAAGCCATAAACATTTGTGTAGTTGGTAATGCTTTTTTAACTGAAATGTGTTTTTTTTCTTCTTCTCCCAACCCATAAGAATGACCGACTACTTTTTCAGGTGTCCTAAAACAGAAAGGATAAAATGTGTTCAAAACTCTTAAGGGTTCTTTGATGTGGCTACTGGGATCCCATTGCTTATAAAAGTGCATGTTTGCAAGATGTTAAAGTGCCTATTAAAGAGTTAATCTTGCTCCGAAGAAAAAAGCCAAAATGCACAACAGTTGAAGATACCACTCCAGATTTTGTCAGTCACCAATATTGAGGGTGTTGACATGTATCTCAAGCATTAAACCTCAGAGCCCTATACAATCCTGAAGCTACCATCAGCATTGGCTTCAGTATCAAACCCATCATCATATGTATCAAATACTTTAAAGAAACAGCACTAACATTGTCGTAAACTTGCTTCCTTTTACAGAAAGATTGCAGAGACAAACAAAATACTGCAATTTACTTCCCCAGTGTTTAGCGCTCCCTATTAATACTCCACAAGATGGCTTGTTCTTGAAGTAGCAGCCATTCAGTCCATTCTGAGACTATCTAATGATTCTAGTTCTATCAAAGTAACAATTTATCTCGCTGTTCTTCTGCAAAGCGAGTACATTGAAGTAAAAACATCAGGATTTTCAGAAAATTCTGTCTCTGGCTCTCTTATTGAGAATAGTCCACTATTTTTCACCCACTTCCAATTTACGACCTAAAGGAAGATTCCCATGTCTGAAAATGAAGATTACGAGCAAGTAACTTGTCTCTACTATTGCTTTTTTTGCAGATTCTTAAATATGCCTCACTATTCCCCAGAAGGACATGCTCACAGATGTACAGAGTAAATGTTTACTTTATCTATAGCTTATGACTGAGCAAATTTTCTGTTATATTTGTAATTTTGCAAGCTATTGTTTTCTGTTATCTTATTTAGTTTTGTGTTTCTTTATTAAAACGTATCTTCAATTGAGTGCTCTCTGTTATGAATCCAAAGTGAAGTGTAATATTCTGTCTTTCTGTGCTGATAAAGAGGTAGTCTGCTCTATATAATTTGAGAGAATTCAGAGAGATTGAGAACCAGGATTCCAAGAAAGTACATTTTATTTCATGTCCAAGTCTTTTTCTATTTCATTTTATTATATGCCTTAGTTCTATAGTGTGACCATTCTGTAAGTCATAGCTGAAATTACATGCAATATAAATTTTCTAAAATTTCTTTCTAGTTGGATTTGGACAACCAACAGAAATAGATTACTTGGAACAGTTTGGTGCCGTTTCTGTAAGTAGGCTTACATTTTCATAAACTGTTAAACAATTTAAAGAGAAAATGCTTAATCATGTATAAAAATTTGTCTGAAATAACATCATGTTATCCTTTGCACTATATGTGGATAAATGTTAATTTGAAGTGTACTTTGTTAAAGCAATTACTGTTTTATTTCTCTTTAGTTAAACATTGTCCTGCAATACCCAATTTTTATTTGATTAGGTTTGTCCCAACATTATTTATTTGTATTGTGAAAATTGTAATTTAGTTTTTTGTTTTTTTAAACCTTTGTTTTTAACAAAGTCACATCAGGTGTACAGTCTCATCTGGTACAAACAGGTGGAATTTACGACAAAAGTTCAAAGATTCGAGCAGGACATTGCAACTTATGGCATAACGGATTCATAGATCAAAGAGCCTGTCGTTATATTATCAGGTATATCAATTTGTCTCCCCTCTGATGTGCCCTCACTCACGTCTGACTCATCCTGATTTCTCATATTCGATTCAAAGTTCAAGAACACGGCACGTAGCTCCCTCCATATCCTCAGGTCCTCTTCTAGTTTTTCATCCCTTTGATTGGCTTTCATATGGGCTTCTGCCGCCAGTGTCCCCTGATCCATGCATCCACTTCAGGGGTGCGCTTCCCCACCCAGGTTATTGCAACCTTAAGCCTTTCCAACACTTAAAATAGTTGCAAGAGTTTATAAACTATCTTGCGCTTTTTGGGTTTCTTAATGTGTCCCTGCAAACAGAATAGTGGTAACATCAACGAAGGCCCGTGCCTCTCTGCACTAGCTCGACCACCTGAGCCCAAAATTGATTTACCCCATGACTCCCCTATGCTTAATGCAGGAAATCTGCCCCAGCTTCACCAGAGGACAGGCATCTGGGCGGTCCAGGTCAATGCGATGCAACTTCACTGGCATCATGTATGTTCTGTGTAGGTAGTTGTAACGTTCCAATTTGGAGCGTGAGTTTCAGGATACCGTATACGTGAGTACACAGATTGCTTTCCATGTCCTTTCACCTAAGGGCTCTGTCATGTTAGCATCCCATGTTGCACGTGCCCTAGGTAGGGGGCCCGTTGAGTTTACCCTCATTGCATTATATGGGAGAGAAATGAGTCTGCGCCTAGCATTACAGGTGAGCATTTATGTCCAGTGATTGTTTGCGGGCCGATTGGACATGTTGGCCATGCCACTTTAAACAGATCTGGAATTCCAGCATAATGTAGATAGTGGCCCTGTCCCAGCCCAAAGTCCTCACAAGCCTGCTCATTGGAGATAGATGTTTCGCCTGGGAATAAGTCTGTTAATATTCCCCCAAACACCTCCCTCTCCCGCCAACGCCTGGAATGACATGTTGTCCCTTATGTTCTGCACCGGAGCAAGAATCCATACAGAAAGTTCCAGATGGAACGGTGCACGTCTCAGGATTTACTCCACAAAATACTGCCAGATGCTCGCAGTCTGTCTGACTACATAGGGCATGTGTGAGAAAGTGGGTTTCTGTTGCAGTAAACTCCCCCCCCCCCCCCCCTTTCTTTTTTTGCTGCCAGAATACTGATGCTCTTTGACTTGGTGTGCCCTGGCCTCCTGCCAATCAGGTGCCCAGGACCTGTGTTCCTTCCCTAAAACTGCCTAACAGCCTAAACCCAATTGGCATCTCTGGCCACATGTCCGCCCCTGGTAAATGGTACCCTAGGTACCCAGGGCGCTGTGACCAGAGAAGACCCCTAAGGGCTGCAGCACGCATTGTGCCACCCTTAGAGGCCCTGTGCCCTGACACACACACACACACACACACACTGCCTTTGCAGGCTGAGTGTCTTGGTGCAGAACAGTCGATATGGCACACAACCCTGTGTGTCATTCCCACAAACACACTGCCCTGGCTCACCTCAGTCACCCCTCTAGCTGGGTGCTCTATGCCAGTGGTGTGGGTACAGGTGCATGAGCCCTGTACCCCTACAGTACCCGGGTCCATTCCTGGGCATTGTAAATGCAGTGCTGCCATTAAGAGTATATAGTGCTGGGAGGTCGTCCTCACGAACTCCACAGCCCCATGATGGCTACACTGAAGACTAAAGTTTGATATCAAACTTCTCAACACATTAAACCCACACTGATGCCAGTGTGGTATTTAATGTAAAATGTACAACAGAGGGCAACTTAGAGTTGCCCCCTGAACCTAACCTACAATCCACGTCCTATCTGAGAAGGTGCCTAGGCTGCCACACAGCAGACATGTTGCTGGACCCCTGGGTAGAGAGCCATCCGCTCTCCTGGGCCTGCAACAATCAGTCTACTTATAAAGCGCACTACTCACCCGTGAGGGTCTCAAGGCGCTGAGGGGAGGGGGTGCCGCTACTGCTCGAAGAGCCAGGTCTTGAGGAGTCTTCTGAAGGCTAGCAGGTCTTGGGTCTGTCGCAGGTGGGTAGGGAGGGTGTTCCAGGTCTTGGCGGCGAGAAAGGAGAAGGCTCTGCCGCCAGAGGTAGCTCGGATGCGGGGGACAGCTGCGAGGGCAAGGCTGGTGGAGCGGAGCTGGCGGGTATAGGTGTAGAAGCGGAGTCTGCTATTGAGGTGGGCTGGTCCGGTGTTGTGGAGTGCTTTGTGAGCGTGGGTGAGGAGCTTGAAGGTGATCCTCTCGTCGACGGGGAGCAAGTGTAGGTCTCTCAGGTGGGGGGTGATGTGGCTGCGGCGGGGGATGTTGAGGATCAGTCGGGCGGAGGCATTTTGGATGCGTTGTAGTCTTTGCAGGTGTTTGGCCGGGATTCCTGCGTAGTGCGCGTTGCCGTAGTCCAGCCTGTTGCTGACGAGGGCCGGGGTCACCGTTCTTCTTGTTTTGGTGGGAATCCACTTGTAGATCCTGCGGAGGGTGCTGTAGCAGGAGGAGGAGACAGCGTTGACCTGTTTTGACATGGAGAGGGAGGAGTCGAGGATAAATCCTAGGTTGCGTGCCTGGTCGGTGGGTGTCTGTGCCGGTCCCAGTGTGGTCAGCCACCTGGAGTAGTCTCAGGTGGAGGGGGTGGGTCCGAGGATGAGGACCTCCGTCTTGTCAGAGTTGAGCTTTAGGCGGCTGCTCCTCATCCAATCTGCAACAGCCTTCATTCCACCGTGGAGGTTGGTTTTGGCAGTGAGTGGGTCCTTGGTGAGGGAGAGGATGAGCTGGGTGATGTCGGCGTAGGAGATGATGTTGAGGTCGTGTTGGCGGGCCACATGTGCGAGAGGGGCCATGTAGATGTTGAACAGGGTCTGGCTGAGGGATGAGCCCTGGGGTACTCCGCAGATGATGTCAGTGGCTTCGGAACAGAAGGATGGGAGGCGGACGCTCTGGGTTCTGCCGGTGAGGAAGGACTTGGTCCAGTCGAGGGCCTTCTCTTGGATTCCGGCTTCATGGAGGCGAATCTTTAGTGTGCGGTGGCAGACCATGTCGAAGGCGGATGACCGGTCCAGGAGAATAAGGGCTGATGTATCGCTGTTGTCTAGTTGGCGCCTGATGTCTGTGGTGGCGATAAGGGCTGTCTCGGTGCTGTGGTTTCGTCTGAATCCGGACTGGGATGGGTCTAAGATGTTGTTGTCCTCGAGGTGGCGGGCCAGTTGCGTGTTGACTATTTTCTCGATTACCTTCGCCGGGAACGGGAGCAGGGAGATGGGCTGGAAGTTCTTAAGATCCTTGGGGTCCTCTTTGTGCTTTTTGAGGAGGGCGCTGATGTCGCCGCGCTTCCATCTTTCCAGGAATGTAGCTGTCTCGAAGGAGATGTTGAGGACCTTCCGTAGTTGGGGTGCGATGGCTGTGTCTGCTTTGTTGAATACGTGGTGTGGGCAGGGGTCTGATGGTGAGCCTGAGTGGATGGAGTTCATGACCTTGCGTGTCTCGTCTTCGTTGACGTTGGTCCAGGAGGTTGGTGTGGGTGGTTTTCGCAGGGGGGGTGCGGTCTGGCGTGGTCTGGGTAGACTTGGTGTTGAAGCTGACGTGGATGTCCGCG
This sequence comes from Triturus cristatus, assembly GCF_964204655.1. Taxonomy (NCBI): domain Eukaryota; kingdom Metazoa; phylum Chordata; class Amphibia; order Caudata; family Salamandridae; genus Triturus; species Triturus cristatus. The sequence goes on along the minus strand of NC_140582.1, from coordinate 1,066,795,712 downwards.
ATCTTGCAGTGGAAGAAGGTGGCCAGTGAGTCGCACAGTTCTTGTGATGGTGGGATGTTGGCGTTGGTGCTGGGGTTGGAGAGTTCCTTCACGATGCTGAACAGCTCTTTGCTGTCGTGTGCGTTGTTATCTAGGCGTGCTTTGAAGGAAGATCTCTTGGCTAGTCTGAGGTGGTGATGTCTGCGGGTAGCGTCCTTGTGCGCTGTGTGGCTGTCCAGTGTATGGTCGTGGAGCCATTTCTTCTCCAGATTCTGGCATGGACGTTTGGAGGTCTGGAGCTCTTCGGTGAACCAGGTGGCTTTCTTGCTGTTGTAGGGTTTCTTCAGCGGGGCGAGGATGTTGGCGCAGTCATTGATCCACTGTCTGAGGTTGCGGGCGGCGGCGTCTGGGTCGGTGGGGTCGGTGGCTTCTGGGCTAGGGTGGTCGTCAGCTGGTCTGCGGTGACTTTGTTCCAGCAGCGGCGAGGTAGCTGTCGGGTGAGGTGGTGCGTGGTGGATTTCTTGAAGGAGAAATGGATGCAGCGGTGGTCGGTGGTGTGGTTGAAGGCGACGTGGGTGCCCGTGGAGAAGACTGGGTCAAGCGTGTGGCCTGCGGCGTGAGTGGGTGCGGTGACGAGTTGTCTGAGGCTGGCGAGTTTGTCCATAAGGGTGGTGGAGTTTTCGTCGTCGTTGTTCTCGAGGTGGAAGTTCAGGTCCCCGAGGAGGATGTAGTCCGTGGAGGCGAGTGCGTGTGTGCTGGCGATGTCGGTGATGTGGTCGCTGAACTGTGCCCAGGGACCGGGGGGGGGGGGTCTGTAGACGAGTGTTCCTCTGAGGGTGGTGTTTTGGTCCGTGTGGATCCGGAAGTGCAGGTGTTTGGCGGTGTTGAGGGTGTCGTCCGCGTGGGTGGTGACCTGGAGGGTGGATTTGTGGACTATGGCTATTCCTCCTCCCATTCCGTTGGTGTGATCCTTGCGGGTGATCTTGTAGCCATCCGGGATGGCTATGGCGATGTCGGGCGCCGAGGAGTCGTTCCACCAGGTCTCGGTCAGGAAGGCGACGTCCGGGGCGCAGGTGTCGAGCAGGTCCCAGAGCTTGACGGCGTGTTTGCGTGCGGAGCGGATGTTGAGGAGTATGCAGTGAAGGTGGTTGGGTCCAGTCTTTGGAGGTTTGGTGACTCTGTTGCAGGTGAAGCTGCAGGTGCGGCAGGAGAAAGGTCCGTGTGTGCGTTTCGGGGCGGCCTGGAAGCAGCAGTGATCTCGGTCGACGTTGAGTGCGCTGGCATTGTAGCGGAGTCTGGTGTCGTGGCGTCCGCGGGGTCCAGGGGTTCTGGCGCTGGGTGCGGTCCAGGCGCAGACTGGCTTGCCTCATGTGGGCCAGCGGCACGCCCTCTGCGCGGGGCTGCCATAAGTAAGGGAGGTGGGAGGGAGGGGCAGCTGGGAGGCGGGTGGCGGACAGCGAATGGGAGCAGGGGGCGGGGCTGCAGGGAACGGCGAAGGGCACAGAAGGAAAAGGGACTGGGCCGCAGGGGAGGCAGCTGCGGGACGCCGGCGAAGAGGGAACAGAAGGCAAAATGGGAAAAAGAGCACCGGGACAATACAGTAGAGCAGACAAGAAAACAGAGATGCAGTAAACACAATAAACACACTGAGCACACTAAAAAGAGAACCAGAGCAGGCCGTACCAAGGTTGCGAACGGAGGCACAACAGGGGGCTCGAACACGCTTCAGCGGAGGCAGTAGGGAACGGGGGCAGTCAGGTGGAGCTGCGCGGCGTGGAGAGCGACCTGCCTGCCATGGCGAGGTGCTAGGCCTCCTCCCCCAGGATGGGCAGGGGAAGCTTCAAAGGCATGCCGCCTTTGTGAGCTTCTCCAGCCACTTGCTGTACTCTGCAACTGGCCCCCACCAGTTCTGACCCCCACTCTGGCGGGAAGACTGGCGGGAAACCCCAAGGGAGGAAAGGGGGTGTGCTAGCCTCTGCCAACCCCACCCCTCAGTTGGGGGAGACAAGGTGAAGCACATCCCCCGGGCTCTCGCAATCTTGAAGAAGGGGAGCCCTGCCCAATCAGGACTAGGCTACTGCCCCCCTTCCACAGGAGAGTGGCAGGATAGGGGGTGTACCCACCCCAGGGAAGGGACCCATTGGTCCCTGCCCTTTACCTGTAACGCCCCTAAATGAAGTATTCAGGGGCACCCTGAACCTTCCTTCGTCTGATCCCAAATCCAAAACAAGCAAGAACAACAAACAAGAAGACCTGCCATGCAGCTGCTAACAAGAGGAAGACACCAACTGATTTGGCCCCAGCCCTACCAGCCTGTCGACCCTCGAACCTGCTCCTGCTAAAACCTGGCGTCTCCAGTGGTCAGCAACCTCAAAAACCCCGGAGGACCTGACTGCCTTGTGACTCTAAAAAGACTGGGGCTCCCACGAGCAGTGGTTCTGCTCAAAGCAAGTAACAAGCCCCTGGTGCCAACCAGGAACGGCGACTCCTGCACACTCTGCACCCGCCAAGCCTTGCCTGTGCCGGAGTGGACAAAGACCACAAGGACATCCCCCCCCCAGCGACTGTGACCCTGAATCCAGCACCCAAGGACCCACCTCGACGCTCCTGTCGACGCCTGCAGCCTCAGAACCAGGGACCCCTCCAACTGCGACCAGCTGAGGGTAAGATTTCCCGACGCGAAAAGACAACCCTGCACCCGGCGCCCTGTGGCCCCATGTGCCCAGCTCCTGGGTACCTACCTAACCTACAGCTTCCCAACTTACCTCTCGAAGTGGTGGTCGCACCTGGAGCATCTTCGTCCCCGAGCTTGCAGCCTATGTTCGTCTTGTAGCTTCTCCATAGAAATCCATTGAGGGCCCGACGGTTCAAAAGCTCCCTGCACCTAGCTGCCAGAGTGCCCCTGGGAGTGCAACATCTATCCTAATCTACTTCCCCACTTGCCCTGAGCAAGTGACCATGAGCCCAGCTCCCACAGCTGCGTGGTCTGTTTGCCAGCAGCCACCAACCAAAGGCCCCCTGCCCGCCATAGGATACCATTGGGCCTAACTCTCTCTGTACCCGGCGGCCCCTGTGCTGCTGAGGGTGTAACCACTGTACCTACCTGACCCTGGGAGACCCCTGAGTCTATGCCCAGAACCTTAACTCTGCCAGTCGAGTACTTACCCAAAGTGTCAAGGTTTGAAACTTTAAAATGTTCACCTAAAATCAGCCGAACAACGAAAACAAAATTACTCACTTGTTATCAGGAGAGATCCCAGTGCTGGATCTTGGTGCCCAGCACTGACCCTGAAAAGTAATTACAACTGTAATTACTGATAACTTGAATTTCCTCCATAGGATAACATTGCCTGGTTTTTACCAGAAATTCTTCTAAGTGTCGATTTTTGAAACAAACAAATATTCCTTAAAAATCGCCTGTGTAACAAAAACGATTTCTTTCAACTGTTTACAGGAGATGCACCAGTGCTGAATCCAGGATCCAGCACCGAGTAAGAAAAAGTAACAATAACCCTACTTACCTGCTAAGTGAATTTCCTCCCATAGGATAACATTGGTGATTCTATGTGAAAATGTTTCTAAGTGTCAACTTTTGTAATACAATAATATTCCTTAAAAATCATGCCTGTAACAAACATATTTACTTACCTGTTTCCAGGAAATGTCCCAGGACTGAATGTAGGATCCAGTCCTGTGGTTAGAAAAGTAATTCAAAAAGTAATTGCATTTACTAAGAAATTCCCATTGAGCTCAATGTTATAATTGTGTTGCCTATTGCAACAACTGTAACTATTGCATTTAAGTCTATTGCTTATTGAAAGTATTTAAGTAAAGATCTCATTCTGAGAAAGTATATTTTTATACCCATTGTTGGTTCTAAAATAAAACTATATATATACACAAACCATTGGCCTAGAGTTCAGTTCTTTAGTGTGTGAGACCATTTGCTGACTGTACAACAAATGCTTTACACTGTCCTCATACTGCCTTACTGCTCGACCAAGCTACCACTTTAGAGATTAAGGTTATATCTCACTTTAGCCTCTGCCAAACCGCTAGGGACTGTGGATTCTGTGCACACTGTACCTATTTGGGAGCAGTATTTACAGAGCCACTTTCTTACAGCATGTCATCAGGGGCCGATGCGCTCTCCAACTCCTTCAGGAGCCTGTCCAACTGGACTCTCCCACAGCAGTCTTTTCTCCCAGTTGTCCCCTTCATCCAGCCACCTGGTCGCATGCTGTAAGTGAGCAGCATAGTAGCATAATTCCAACCTAGGGGCTTCCAGTCCCCCTTCCTCCTACAACTGGTTCAGGGTGTCTAAAGCCACTGTACTGCGATGACCGGCCTAATAAAGTGACACCAGTATAGAGTTCAACTGCTTCTATACCTGCGTGGGGATAGGGCCCAACACATTTTGAAGCATGTTCAGGCTACTCTGTGGCAGCACCACCATCTTGGACACTGCTAGTCTGCCCATCAATGAGAGCGACCGTGTGTTCCAGAAGGTCACCGAACGCCTCAGTGCTTTGACCTCTGTTTACATTGAGGTGTAATTGAGAATCCTAGAGCACCATCTGCACACCCAAGTATCGGAAGTGCCCTGGCTCCCAGCGCTACTGAAGGCAAGGAAGTCATTCCAAGGGCAGGGCAGCCAAGTAGGACAATTGTAATAATATAGTTACAGATCTCTAAATGAAGCTATAATTAATTGTTGTTAATGATTGAAATTAAGTTCTTCAGTCTAACTTATTTCATTCCTGCACTACACGAGTATGCACAGAGGGCCATTAGCAAGTCGAGACTTGAACAAAGATGCATATGCTTACGAATGTCCACTACAGCTTAGGATTTTATTGTCTAACAAATGGATGCTTGTTGCCAATTTTAGATTTGACCTTTCTTTACTGACCTTTTCCTAACCCAGCTCTGTTTTCTGCAGCTTGCTCAGTTTTGGATTTAAACTGTAGAATACATAATGAAGCAGTTTTTTGGGTTTCATGTCCCTGTAGTGGACAGTTGCTTCCCATTTGTAGTTCATTGTGACGACCTTTATAATTGCTCACTGGTTTTTAGTGCTAACTTAAGTTGCATCTAGGATGCAGTAAGGGACATTCCTCAAGGATAAGATGGTTTTGGTTATAGCACTTCTCCTAAGCACTGCTGCCTTACACTCAACTTTGTGTTTATTCCGCATGTCACTTTATTGACTTTAGAGAGTAGTAGCACCTCCTTTATTCTTAAGCTTTATTATGTCCAGTATCCTTATCCCCTTACTTTTCTAGCTCTCCATTACATACCTTGTAACTTTGTGGTTTGCATTTCCTGCAGAAGACAGTCTGGTTTGTTCCCCCACCACCTCTTCTAACAAAATTCATTTCTCCTTGTCAATTAGTGAACCATACTTTTTGTGTACCAGTTGATGCCCACGATACCTTGGAAGCTCAAACCTTATGAATATTTTGACTATGATCAGGTGTTAATAGGGTATATGGTATCTAAAGTTAATGAACAGCAAAGAAGCCATAGAGGAACATGCTTATGTGACTTTCAGGAAACAGGTTTATCTTTTGGCTTGGCGTATTTTGAGTTTTCTTCAAGCAATTTCTCCAGCAGATGTGTGCAAGAGGTCTTAATGCACAGAGCTGACTTGGTTTTACTCTGACCCTTACAGTTTGATCTAGTAGCCCAGACTGATCCCTAATTCTGCTCTTTCGTATATATGAGGCAGCATCCCTTTTGGTTGTGCGCTTTGTAAACCGTGTAGTAAAACACTAGAGACCAGATTGAAAATGTTTACAGTGTTGATCACTACTAGATTTAGATTCTGTGCATTATTCTTCCATCTAGTTGTTGGTTCTGTACAGTACTCTAGTTTTTTCATCTGAAGGGCATCAACATTTGAAAATAGCCACTATTAGAGTTTTTCTAAATGCAGTTAAAAGTATTGTTAAAAGTATCTGGTTTCTTCAGCAGCATGGATCTCCTCTAGCTTCAATTACGTAGCAGTTGGTTTCTTCAGCAGCATGGATCTCCTCTAGCTTCAATTACGTAGCAGTTCCAATCAGCTGAGAAGATGGGGCATAAAGGATACTGTTTCAAAAAGCTGTTTTTAGAAGCATCTGGCTCATGTATGTAGTTTGAACATGCACACAATATGAATGAGTCACTGCCATACAGCTGGGGTTACTAGACATTCCATTGGCAAAATAGCGTTGCCCTTTTTTTCCTAGTACAATGTGCCCTTGGTGTCTGCTTTAAGTGTTTACCTACCTTACTGAAGCATGTTCAGATAGTTTGAATCCGAACTGTCTCCTTTGATACCGGTGAGCCCTTGTTTAGAGTTGTGTGTGCACCATAAGAAATGTTGTTCTTAGTGATTTAGTGTTTTGAATGTAGTACTTAATTCGCTTTCTAACCTCAGCGGCGTGTAAAGTTGCTTGCACTTGTTTTGTTGGGCTTTGGAACAAAGTAGGTCTTTATACAGCCTGATTGACAGGAAAGTGAAATACCACCTTGGGAATGAAGGGCCTCGTTCTCATAACCATCCTACCCTTGTGTATTTGTAGATGAAGCTTCTGAATGGTTAATGCTTTTAGCTTAATGCATGTTGCTTGCCAACTCGTTTTATGGGATAGACTGTAGTGAGAATGGTGTTTTTCTGCATGAGGTGCTTCAGCTTTGCCTTCTGCATTCGTTGAAAAGGTTGCTTGAAATATGCTACAACCAGATTAAGATTCCATCTCAGTGCAGGCGGATCATAATGGGCGAACTCTTTATCTCTTCCAAGAATATTGTTATTACAGGAGTAGTGAATAAATATTTAGGTGCTTGTGTACACAACTATAGTGGCTAGGTCACCCTGCACAAATCTAAGTTTTAAGTCTAATTTTTGCGTTCTCTGTAAAGTGTCTGTCACTGATCAAATCCTGTCCACTTAGCAGCATAGAACTTCCACAGGGTAGGTGCCCCCCTCAGTTTTAGCAAATTGTGTAAGATGGGTATACCTCTTCTCTCATAACCTTAAGGTGGAAGTACCATCTGTCATTCCCAATGAGACCTATTAATGTGTGACTTTTGTAATTGATTATATGTGGCATTAGGGGAATTGCTGGAACGTAAGGAAAGATGACTGACTAATTCATCTGTGCATTTCCCTGTGCTTAGTGATGTGGAAACATGGCTGAGGTTTAGACCCATCACATTTCCGTTTTGTGTTCACCCCCCAGGATGGGAAATAGTTTACAACCATTTGATTAAGTTGCCGTTTCTGTAAAATTCTTTCTAAGTGTCTTACTATGCATGTTGTTCTCCTGGTGAATGTATTGGTACTTATTAGAATGTTTCCTTGAATTGACTACATCAGGATAATCTGCTTGGTTAGACAGTAATTATGACTGTGCCCCCTTGTGGTAGAACATAATCGTGATGGTATCTGTTTGCATTACCTTTTCTCTTGGCTGTGTGCGTGAGGTCTTCAGTGCTAAAAACACCACCGTCATTTCCAGCACATTTGTGATTGTCTACTTCTTTCTGTGTTCATCAGATAGTTTTTAATTTGCCAGGTGTTCAGCCTACCCAGAGTGTGCATCTGTAATGGTTACATTTGGGGTTGGGAATTTTAAGTTCTTGTCTTTTGTTTCACCCACTGTAAAAAAATAATTATTTGGGGTGGGTATATGTCAAGATGTGTAAAGTGCCAATGATTGTCTATGGAAACAGTAGACTGGAACCTAATCGCTATTAAAGGCTGACTGTGATTGAGCCTGTGTCCGTTACAACAAATGAATTGCAACCCAGTAAGTCTGGAATCAGAAAGAGTTATAAAAAAACGATAAAGTCCCCTTTTGGATTAGGACTTTGAAACTTTAAGTCTTCCTGTGGAAACTGCCAGTCTAGCTGCCTCAGGCTGGTCCTGCTAAGGCTCTGGAGCTTTTGATGTTCTTGCTTCAAAAGAAATGTAGGTACCAAAACAGTTTCCTCTCCTCCTCTCCCTCCCCCCCCCCCCCCCGAGATGTCTCCCCAGATTTCAGTGGGGTGAATCTGAAATTTTTTCCAATGCCTCAGAACTGCCTGTCCGGTACTGTTAAGTTCTTTGCTCTGGGTCTTTGGGGCAAAAGCTTTCAAAGGTTTCCAAACTTTTTCTTGGTGCCCAAGCTACAACAGGATTACACCTCTAAGCCCCCTGGTTGGATGAGGGGGTGCTAGGCAGGGGCCACCAGCGAAGTTTAGGCTAAGTTCCATTTTCCACTGGTCAGATGGATATTATATGGAAAAAGGCCACTTGCGGCTTTTTGAGTCCTTGTAGATGCATAGGTCCCGTCCTCCAGAGCTCCTCGCAGGTCAGACAGCATGTCCAGTCTTCTATTCTTCCTCTGGACGAGAAAGTGTTATGAAGAAGGTTCCTGGAGATGCCTCGTTTGTCTAGTGGGTGGGGGTAAAATCTTGACAGTATTTAACCAACGGGGTTAAAGTTCTCCAGGGCAGCCATACTAATGTTTTCAGCCATTCCTGTTTGCCTCAAACGGGCTTTAATGTCTTGCCAGGCTATTTTCAAGATACTGAAAGTCTTCAGTCACGCTAATATCTGATAGACTACTAGCCGTAGATTCCTGAACATAGAATTATCCCCAGGCGTGAGACTGTATCTGGAAAAATTTTGCCACAGCATCTGCGCGCCGGGGGCGATACTAAGCGACCCCGCCCTGACGCCATCCGCGGATGTGACGTCAGCGTGGTCACAAGTCCCACTCCGGCGCGCTGACGTCCGTCCGTTTCCTTCTTTTCCGCGTGCAACGCGGTTCCGGAGTGTGCTCCTTGGCCTATTTTCGGGCCTCTTAAGCGCCTTGAGTTGGGAACAGTTTACTATGCCTTCGGGCTTCAAGACGTGCACTTCTTGTGCATGTTCAGATGTCGGCGACGGAACCTTACACTATTTGTATGTAGTGCTTGGGCGAGCACCATGACTGTATGGACTGCGAGGCTTGTAAGCATCTCAAGCCGAAGTCCCGGCAGGAGCGCCGGATGAAGTTGCTGTCGGCCCGCTTGTCCAGATCGGTGTCGTTGCAGTGTCAGTCTCCTACCTAGGACGGGCCCAGGGGCCGCCGTTTCCTGCTGTGGCATCGTCCTTCGCCGACGCCCCATGGGCGTCATTTGCCTGTCGTTAAGTGTTGCAGCTTGCCGCCGAGGCCTTGTCCTCTGGCAGAGGTCGCCGGTCCCTCCCCGGACGTGCGCCCTCGTCCGTCGCCACCCTATCTGCTGTTTCCCGGTGTTGGGGCAGCGAGGGCCCAGATGAAAGCCTACGCTATGCCTCTGCAGGCTTCCTTGAGCCCTCCTCCTCCTGCGATGTCAGTAGATTCCTCACCGTGCGCGGGGCCTTCTGCGGAGTCGCTGGCTGCTTCACCGCCGACGTGTTCGGCTTCAGGGCTTGGAGGTGTGGTGCAGTCTAGGTGCGGCCTGTCTGGGTGCGGCCCGTCTGGGTTCCCCTCCTCGGCCCATCAAGTCCCGGCCTCGCCGCAAAGCCCCATGGGGTTCCCTGCGGTGTCGCAGGAGGTCGCTGGGACTCTGGGCTAGTCCCCAAGTCCCCCTCGGTCCTCTGGGCAGGCGGCTGTCTTCCCGGAGGCCGAGCCGACGCCTCTCCGGCGTCAACGGTTTTCCTTCCCGGCGCGGGCGGCACCGCAGGTGGAGGCTGGGTCCCGGGATGCTTCCCCGAGCCCCTCTCTGTCCTCGGCGAAGGCGGCTGCCTCATCGGGGGCTCAGCCGGCGTCGTTCATTGGCTGCTTTGGCTCCAATGCCACCCCCTCTCAGATGCGGCACGTGGTGGTGGAGGTCGACCCGGCGCCGCTGGTGGACACTTCGTTGCCAGTCAAGGGTCCATCGGTGCCTGTGGTGGACTTCCCGGCCCGACGTCTGATCGTCGACTCTTCTCCGGATGTCCCTTCCTCTCAGGAGGGTTATCGGCTACTCTTCACCGGTGACTGGGCGCCGCGTCGTGGCCTTATCTCCGGCAGATTCCAGGACGGGTTCTACGCTGTCTCAACGTCCTCAGCCCCCGGACCTGCTCTTTCGTTCCCTGCAGTTGTCTGCCCCGCAGGCTTCTCCGCCCTCTCCAGAGAACCCTCAGGTTCCCCACTCGTCCGTGGGTTCCCCACCCTACAGGGGCTCTTCTTTTCTCCCTCCAACGGGGCAAAGGGACGTGCATCTTAGTTTGCAGCCTTCGCCCATGGAGGATTAGCTTCCCCCCGAATCCCCCTGCTCCCCACGACGTTCTACGGAGAAGAGTGTGGCTTTTGTCCCGGCCATTTCCACAGCCACTGGTATTCTGCAGATGGGCAATCCGGTTGCCCCGCTCCCTACGGACCACTTGTTACAGGTTCTCCACCAGGGCTCTGGTGGAGGGGAGCTGCTTCTTCCTTTTGAAGCATTGCTCCATAACTCTTCTAGGGGACCGGGGGGGGGGGGGGGGGGGGAGCGATGTGCCATGGGAGATCCGGTGCCTCAACCGCTCCTTCACCGCCACCGTCCTGCTCCGCATGATTCTGTTTGCCTTTTTTCCCATCCCTCGGCCCAGTGCCCTGTCCTGTGGGCTGCTTTTCCTTCCTTGCCTTCAGTGCTGCTTCCGGCGTCACGGGAAGCTCTGTGGCTGGACTCCTGGGGGCGTAACATTTTCGCCTCCACTAGCGCTGCTCTGGGTGCACTCTTTGTGTGCTGGCCAGGGCTACTTCCGATCTGTGGGATTTCGCGGAGTCCCTTCTGTCTCATGCCTCCCAAGAGGGTGCCTGCGCTGATCTGCGGCACCATGTGTGGTATGCTTGGGAGTTAGCTACTTTCATTCTCCGTTCGGCCCTGGACGTCTGATTCCCTCAGCCGTGCAATGGCGAGTTCTGTGGCCCTCCGCCGCCATGCTTGGCTGCGGGATGGTGTCTTTCCAGAGAATGTTCGGGAGCGTCATGTGGATTTACCTTTTGACGGACCTCTGTTTCACACCCACGCGGACTCCGCTATTCAGAGACTCCTTGCGGGGCTCGGTCCTCCTCCCCCTCCGTAAGCTTGGCCCTCCGGCACTTTTTGGGAGGCGTTATCCCTCCTTTCTCTTTGGGGCCTTAGGTTTCGGTTGTCCCGTTGTGTGCGGCTTTGACTGGTTTCAGGGTCTTTCAGTTGGCCCCTCTATTCTTTTTGCTGCTGGTTCAGCCCTTCAGCTTGTGGTGTGTTTTTTGCTGTTAAGTGCAGCTGTATAGGTCCTGAGGTTGGGCCCTTTGTCTTTTTTTTTGGCTGATTCGTAAGCCATCTGTAGTGTTTTCCACAGGTCTTTTCAGTTCTTGGCCTCTGTTGCGGGTTTCCTTAAGAGGTGTTTGGCTGCTTGGTAAGCCGTCTGTGGTGTTCCCACAGGTCTGTTATATTCTTGACCTCTGCTGTGGGTTTCCCTAAGAGGTGTTGCCCTGTTTTTGTTCAGGGATGATTCATACCCTAGGTGGGGTATTAGTTGGCTATTGTATAGCCCTGTCTTAAGCTAGGTGGGCGTGGCTACCTTCTCAGGTTCCTTGCTTTTTCCTGGCATCACAGTATACCGATTGGTGCGGTCTTGCTTTTATGTTTCTATCCTTGTTCTATGAGGTTCCTTCCCTCTTAGCCTCTGGATCATTGGACCGACCCTTGTCATGCTGGTTACAGCGTCGTGTCTTGGTGTTTCCGCCGTTTCGGCTGGGGCCTGTCTGTCTTCGTCTTGCGCTCACCTTATTCTGAGCTGCTGCTTCATAGTATTTGCCAGCTGTTTTGCTGCGCGCACCTGGTAGTTTTGGTCCCCCCTCCGAGGGCCTTGCTGTGTCAGCGTGCGATTCTGTCCATTGTTTGTTGGAGCTTTTCTCGACTGTGGTACCGTTCCGGCCTTGTTCCCTATTTCCGGGTAGACACCCATTCAGCTGTGCCCTTCGCTGTGTGGGTGTTCTTCTGGGTCAGGCTCTGCCTCTGTCCCCTCTTTTCCCTGTCTTTGAGGGTGGTGATTTTCTTCCTCTGGTACTCGTGGGGTCCACTGCCTTTCCTGGTTTTCTGGTGGACGCCCTTTGCTCCTCGGGTAGGCTTGTGGTTTCCTGGCCTTCCCATCTCCTTGTTTACTTCTGTTTGGTGGGGGCTCGGCCATCATTTCTCTCCCCATGACACATCCCCTGTTGGGGCCCTGTGTTCTTCCAAGCTGGTGAGGTTCTCTTGCAGACACTCCTCCCCTCTGGGTATGGCTAGGGTATCTATTCTATGTTCAGGAATCTGCGGCTAGTAGTCTCTATCAGATGTACAAGTTACTTACCTTCAGTAATGATGTATCTGGTAGAGAAGATTCTAGCCGCAGATTCCTTCACGACCCTCCCTTCCTCCCCGTTCTGCAAGGACCCTTCAGCTTGGACTTCTGCACTCGCTTCCCTTTGGGTGGCATTTGTCTTCTGTGGTGCTCTCTACCTGCCTGGCGGTATGCTTCGTTCTGTTTTATTGTCCCACTCCTTATTTGGTGATTGGACGGTAGGAGTAATTTTGCATCCCTGCACCCTGGTTCTTCCAGTGTGGGGCCTATTCATAATCTGCTCCTCAATCCTCTGGGTTGGGGTTTCTTGGCTGTGCCTCAGCCCTTAGCTTTTTACGGGGGATATAACACTCCTTGATGGTGTTGTCTTGGGGTGCTGTTTCGCACTTGTTGCCTTTCCCTGTTGTAGATTGTATTTGCAGACTTTGTCGTCTGCCACGTAATTTTTAACATGTTTTTTTTTCTGCCTCCAGGGAGGTCATAGCCTTCGCTTTGCAGGGTTGCTACTCAGAGCGGTGCTCTGCTCTTTCCTTTCGATGACTTTCAGTAACGCAGTGCTTGGCACTGTCCCTAATGGTGCTGTTCCTCACAATTCGCTTCTTCCCTTTTTTTCGCACACTGTTCCCAGACTGTTTTTTTTGTGTTGGCTCCGCGTTGTGGCGCGGAAAAGTTCTCCGTAGAAAACTGACGTCAGCGCGCCGGGGTAGGATTTATGTGACCTTGCTGACGTCACGTCCACGGACGACATCGGGGCGGGGTCACGTAGTACTGCCTCCCGGCGCGCAGAGATGCTGTGGCAAAAAGTTTCCGAATCCAGTCTCACGCCTGGGAATAATTCTACGTTCAGGAATCTGCAGCTAAAATCGTCTCTACCAGATACATCGTTACCGAAGGTAAGTAATTTGTACTTTGGACTGTGGGTCTACAGTAAAGAACACTATGATAATCATTAGTGTTTCCCCGCATCTACCAAAATCCAGTTTGAACCAGGCTCTGTACCCACAACAAACTCAAAAGTCTGGTAGGACAAAAGCAGAGTCCTCCGGCACCCAGACAAGGGGCTACACAAGACTTTTCCTGGCATCCTGTTCTCTCCTTTTCACGTGTGGTGAAGTGTTGCAACGGATAGGTCAGGGAGTATTTGACACTGTAGTGTCACCAGAATGCCTCCAGCCTCCACCATGCAGAGTCTTTTGCACTCAGGGGAGTCTTCTCTGCCCATTTAAGTCAGCCTATTGGGTGCTCCTGGAAGAAATTTTACACCATCCCTGGCTGAGAACACGCTAGGAGTTGCTGGAGAGTGTAATGCAAAAGAGCCTATAAGATCTTCGGGCATTGAAATGGTAAAATGATAAAAGTTGCATTTCCTAGATATTTAAATTAAACCGGACCTTACCAATAGATTTAGAAAAAAATCCAGGCTTTGAATGCAGGTACAGGTCAAAAGTTATAGATTAAAGTGTATAGTCTATATCCTGACCAGTGACAGTAGTTTTGTGTCTAGCCACTGAGGGAACATACCATTTTTAATGTCATATATGTTCCGCTATTCAGTATTATGCACCCTACCTTGTGGAAAGCAAGGTGCACTTTGGGGTGACTATCTTAATATTTAAAGTCAGGTTTTCCTACCTGTAAAAAGGGTGATTTTTGGCAGGTCTGCAGAAGGGTCCACAGCTGCGATCTACCTTTAAAGGGCAGACCTTATTCAAAGTCTACACTGAGAAGGTAGGGGATGACATAGACATGATGCACTCCACAAGTGGCATTTAGAGTTCAATGCTAAGGATCTACTTCTGCATGATATACTATGGCCATATAGGAAGGTTAAATCTGATGTTAGCCAATTCTGATGTTTTAGGTGTTCAGCACATACACTGGGTACTGGATAGCAGTGTTGCAATGCTAGAGTTCAAGAAAAAACAGCAGCTGAATAAGTCCAGCAATATCTGCAGCCTGCCAAAAAAGGGGCACTTTGCTGTACCCACCTTTTCCAAATCTCCCTATTCCAGCAGTTGTCTTGTATAACCTGGCCACAGAAATAAGACACAATCATTTCCACCATTTTCATCACTACTGTTAGGTTGCGACCTCTGTTAAGGTTGAATTTGCTCCCAAAGTGTTTTGGCCCTCTTCTGTGATAGTATGCCCTCCTTGAATCTTAGCAAATTCAGTTCTGCTCTTAATCTTTCTGTTTTGCGGGCCTAATTGAGGATTTCTGCCAGTTGATGGCGAGTTCCAGCATGAAGAGTGTTTGTAGAAATTGATTTAGTCTTTTTGGCACTGTTTGAACAAATTGTCCTTCACCAACCAGTGGTCTAGCTATGAACCGATATGTATGCCCTGACACGAAGTGTGATAAAACTAGCGCTAGGCCTTTTTTTAACCCTTGACATACATTTTATTTTAACGGGTAATGCTTTGAACTGAAACTTCTCTCCTTGTAAGCCCTAGACATTTGCTGAGTGGGATATGGAAGTAACCATCCTTTTGCTCTATTGAAATTACTTCTTTTGATGTCGTCATTTTGAATATCTGAGTTTCAGTTTTTACAAGCTTCTTTCGTAATCTTGGCTGCATGATTGGTCTAGGTTTTTATTTTTGGTGTCAGAAGTAGACCAAGTCCCTTAGCTCTACTGGTTCCCTAATTCATCTTTTCCCTTTTAATCCAATCTACCATTTGTTGTAGAGGTTTTGGAGTTCTCTTGTTTTTCCCTTAGGGTTTTGGTGGGATTGTGAGAGGGCGATCTTCCAGTTCTGTGTAATGTCCCTATTGAATAAGTCTAGTGACAATTTGTTTCGGGGGCGTGGCCGGGCAAGATGGCCGATCGGACGTAGACCGTCTCGGCTCCCGGTCCACGCGCTGTTCCAGACAGGGAAAAGTCGGCTGGGCGAACCTAGGTACGCCACAAATATCGCCCACCTATGTGGAAGATGTGAGGCGTCAGCGGAGGGCCCTTTTCTGATCCAGACCCTAAGGGATCTGCCCGTTTGAGCTCCGAGCCGTCTGGAGGAGGAAGGCCAGCGCCTGCTGACATGGTGGCCGGAGCCCCGCCACAGCGAAAGCCAGTCCTGACCTCCTGAAAGTGCACAAGGTCACCGGATCTCACCCGGGAGGACCAAAACCAGGATTGAGGTACCGCACAGCTCAGGGACGCTTAAAGCAGCAAGCAGCGATGTGCACCTTTACGTGGGCCTTCCCCCGCCACACGTGCCAGACTTAAACATGGCGGCCGCGTTTCTTTAAGTAACGGTTGCCGACACCTTTAGCGACTTTGGGTCCTGGACTTTCCACACACTCTCCACCGGGGCTGCCACCTACAATACGAATAGTGGATACCTACCTGCAGAACCCGAGGAGCCGCTGCACACCCGCAATGGCCCTGGAGGCTTGAGGTGTTGCTCTTCATAAACTTCTCAGTGCAGTCTCGACATGCCTCGCACCACCATAGAAGACACTGGTGTAGCGCTACCCACTGCCCATAAGCCCCAGATCTGCTGCCTCTGCTAGACTCTGATCACTGCACACCTGTCTCCTGCTCCTCTCCCTGAAACTCTCTGGACTGACTCCTTCTGCCTGAAGGGAATTCGAATGGTGATGTTCATTGCCTGACTGGTCATCCACTTTCTAACTGACGTTCTCGCTCCCAAGTTACGCCGACAGTCCCACCTGCGCACTGCACGACTAGACAAACGTGCTCCTGATAGCAATCCGCCACTATCCCAAGGGTACTGCTCCTCGACATTCTGAAACCCGCTCCTGCGCACCACTGTAGGCCACACACAAACTGGGACCCTGCACATTCGCCTCATCAGTGGAAAATCGACACAGCTCCTTTTGGTTCCATCCATATGCCACCAAAGGAAACAGATAGGACGCCACACAAAGTATCAGACTTTTTCACATCTGCAGAAAAACGATCGACGCTACGATCAGGCGCCTTGATGCCCTTTGGGCTAAGTTTGCGCGTTATAAATTTATTTTCATTTCAGCAAAGTTGGATCTGCAGCAATGGCTCTCACGAAGGCAGACCTCAACATGTTCAAGGATTGTAAATCTGAACTGCGCAAGGACATTAGCCTAGACATCAAATCATCCATAGACCAACTGCAGTCAGACTTGACGGAACGTTTGTCCTCCTTACAACAGGTTGTGGACTCTGTTGGCCCTAGAGTTCTTGACCTCGAGTCACAACACCAGAAGCAGAAACAACTCGCCACCGAAACGCGGGACGATGTCCGCACCCTCAAGGAACAGCTGCACCAGACGTAACTTAAGGCCTAAGATCTTGAAAATAGAGCACGGCGGGAGAACATACGTATCCAGGATTTGGAGGAGGGCGCAGAGGGTCCTGATCTGGAGGCCTTCTTGGTGGGCCTTTTCTCGGAGGTGCTGGCTCCACAGACCCTTAAAATAAAGATAGACAGAGCCCATTGGGTCGGGTCCCTGCAGCAAGGCGAGGAAGAGGCCTCGTGACATTCTGGCGAAGTTCCATTCGTTTAAAGTCAAGAAGGCAGTGCTTCAGGCGACCAGGTTGAAGGGCTCCATCTCATTTCAGTCACGTCTATTACAACAAAAACCCCTTCTGAACAGACCTAAAAAGGCTGTACAGAGTATTGAGGGAGGTGTGTAACACTGCTCCCCGCAGTCCCTGTGGAGCAGCGAAGGCTCCATTCAGACCAAGGCCTATGAACATCAGCAAGAAATCTGACGATTATGAGCCCCTCACCACATTCTGCAGGGTAACCCCATCATTTGGTGTGCAGTCACTGTCAGATTTGTACTGTGGCAACAGTACCGGCATAGAGTTGTGCAGTGTGCTAAAGAAAGTACCTGTAATATGCAAGGTTGTCACATTAAATTGAGGGACCCTGTAGGGCGCCGGCTTCTATACTAGGTAAGATATCTAAAAAAGACGGACAGTGAAAAGATTTGATACATGCTAGATTAAAAACAAAATGGACGAGGAGATTTACTGAAACGTAAACTTTAACTATTGAGGTCTCCTAGATTGCAGTCCAGTGTTGTCCGTGGGATGGTCAGAGTGCTTTTCCTGCAGTTATACGAAAATGCAAGGCTGAAGGCAACGGAAGTTAGAGGCAGTGATCTTGGGGTGTGAGATGTGTAAATATATGTGGGCGTGGCCGGTGCGACCTCCATATTGAGTTTTTTAGATGCATACGCTGATGCGGCAGGTGTGTTGGGTAATGAGCCACCGACTGCTCATCCTGAAGGCATGATTAACCAAGGTTTGTGATCTAGCAAATGGGCTCGTCATATGTGCATGCACAGAACATGGCACCTGAGTGAGGAGGAGCTATGGCTTGGTGGGGGCACTGGGGTCTGCATCTGCTGTGGAAGGACAGAACAGGGTAAAAGAATGAGAACGGAGCTATGTTACACCATGAGGTCCGGAGCCTAATAAGCCCAGTTTGTGTAGCGTAGGGGGCCCAAAAGCAGGTCCTGCTCTAGTACGCTGAGCTTCATGAAACATGAAGTGTGGTGGCCGTGAAGTAGGCACTGTGCTGATAAAAGGCCCATGTCCGCACACGCGCCCACAGAAATGCTCTTAATTTAAAAAAAAAAAAAATGAATAGGGGCGCTGATACCATATTTAAAGATAAAGCGCAATGCAGTGGCGTGCTGTGCTGGACGTACTTCGTGTTAATCCAAAACAGAAGGCAGCTGAGGAGAGCTGTATAAAGAGTAGCTGTTGTACTAGGAGAGTGAGCAAGCGTGGGTGTGGGTAGATCCGTAGCCTTAACAAGCAAAAGAGTGCTCAAAGCAATAAATAACATTACGAGTAGTTAAGGCCCGATATAGTAGGGATAGTCCTCATGGGAGTTTATAAAAGTAAAAAAATGAGGGACTCCTAAGCTTATTAACCAATGACAAGCTGCCATTTATGAAGGACAGTAAAAGGAGCCAATAGGAAAGATGAATGGTGCTTAAAGCACATAGTCTAGATAAAAGCATATTTCAAAGAGACCATGTATGTACTGCCTAGGCGAGACCTAAAAATGGTGAACTTCCTGGGCCCAAATACTAGATAGTGGAATAATCCACAGGCAGATTATCCAAGCAGAGCTCCAAGCTGCAAAAGTATTGTTTGCAGGGAAGTAACTAGTTTCTTCCTTTTCCGTTCCAGTTGAATAACTTAAGCTGCAGAACTCTGTGCTAAGGTGAAAACCATACGACTGTTATAAATGTTGTAGTCAGACTTAGACAGAGAAGGTTCCTGGACTTTCTGATTTGTTTGCCCTACTTTTATCTACACTATTTTACATGCGTTTAAATAAGACTATTGCTATTTAGAGTAATGGCTCAAACTGAACATTGCCTATTTTAATGTATAGGAGTTTTCTAACGCTCTTCAATCTTGTAATAAGGCATGATATCCCACCATCTTTAAGTATGTGTCCTGTCTGGTTTAAAGGAAGTGTACATAGTTATTTTTTTTCTTTTTTGTCTGTCACCGTACTCCCTATTTCTTGAGATTAAAAAAAAATTACAGTAAAGATGTCTTGATGTGAAAGTCTTTCCACCACCGTTACATGCAAGGTGTTTTTGATCTCTGAATTTTAGTCTTGTAGCATATCTACATGAGCAAGATTAGCGTTGCACTATTTGGATGTGTACAAAGCTGTTTGACAAATACAGGAATCGGGCATCAATTTGACAATTTGTTTTGTTTTTTTTGTTTGGAGTACCATTAGTGTTTGGAACTAGACGTGCTTCCAATTGTAGTTTAAAAGCACACACAATAGTTCAAGGCCAAAGTGTAGCTGATGTGTGCATGATGGTTTAAAGAAAATGGAAGTGGTGTGCAAGCATTATCTTGGCAGTAATGAAGCTGTATACATGCAGTGCAGCACCTGCCTCTTTGATAAGGATATTTCCTTTAATCTGCTCGAAAGGTACAGTACCAATATGCGCAAAGTCTCAATGTACAGGAATTTGAGGTTGCATGAGTCTCCTCTTTGTCTAGGTAGAGCGGGCAGATGATGGGGAACACTGAATTGACTGTTCTATGCTAATCTGTAACTACTTTGTTTTAAGTTTAAGGAATCCGCTTTGAGGAAGCAATCACTGTATCTAAAGTTTGATCCTTTATTGAGAGAAAGTCCTAAAAAAAGATTGATGGATTCAAGCAAGCGTCTAACTTTCCTCAATCAAATCTGGTACGTATTAGCTGGTGTACTGTTGTGACTGTACTACAATACCTCCATTTAAAACGTTGTAACAACTTCTCTTTTTTTCACCCCTCTTGTTCACCTCTATTAAGCCTAAAACCTGAAAGCCTGCCATGTGAGAAAAATGAAGAGAAGCCGAAAGGGCTTGATCTTTTAGGGACTTTCACAGCAACTGTAAGTAGAGTGCAACTGTGTTTTAGATTTTTTAAAGTTACTATGTGCTGCTGATCAGTGACTTGATGAGGCAATGTTAAGCTAACAGCCTTCCCTTTATTTCACAAAGTATTTTCATTTTCCATTTCCAAAGCTGAAACTGTTATTTTAATACATACTTTCAACCCCACTACTCTGATTTTAAAATAAATTCTTTGGTCTTGTTTCTTATTACGGAAACATCTGTTACCTTTGTTGGAGTTATTTGTAGATCATTTTTCTTCTTGACATGTTTCTCTCTGCATTTAATGGTACCTGTATCTGCACTCCTCTTGGACAATTCCATTTCTTCATAAACTGAACTAAAGGATAACTTCAGTAAGTATCGATGGGGACCATTGTCATGTGCAAATTAGTTACTGAAGGAGGAAGACTCTGTACTATGAATACTGATATATGGACTATTTCTGGAATGTTGAACTCTGGGGGGGGAAAAAAAAGTGCTTTCCGTGAACCATTTTTGGAAAGACAGATAAAATAGACTTTTTAATTTTGAATCCCAGATGTGTCTTGTAGCGAAGCTGTGGATTTGTTGTCCTTGGTAGTAATGGAGAGATACCGACCACCTCTCTGTTTGAGTGACACAGTGGGCTGCAGACTTCATTCCAAAACTTGAAAGTAATGTGAAAGTCCAATAGAACACCAACCAGGTGGCTAATATTCGAGCCTGATTATGCCACTAATGGAAAGAAACAGTTACTTGGCTTCTATAAAAGGAAATCTTTGTAACCACAAGGTGCTCCCTTAAGCAGTAGGTGGGGTCTTAACAGCTTGATAATAACTTTGAAATCACATAACTAAAACAGACCGAAAATCTAGAAACTGGGCTCAGCACTATGCGAAGACTTTTATTTTTGTGGGGTTTTCCCACTTAGAGTGGGCTCTGCCAATAAAATAAAATTGTCATATGGTAATAAGAATTACATGCTACAGGATATGAGCTATGAGCCACTGGTTTGGAGGCTGTACCTGCTTGAACAGAGTAAGACTAGGGATAAACTGCATTCAGATATGTCTGGTTACCTGCACAACTGGGGTTGTAGTATGGAGAACAAGTTCAGTGTCTTCCTGAAGTTAAGGCAATAAAATGGTTTGTGGCTGGGATAAACTGCATACATTTTAAACAAAATGTGCATGTGTGGAGAGAATGGAGTCTGAATATTAATCTCCTTGATGGTGCTCTTTGTTTGGATGTTAATATCAATAGCCCCTTCTGACTTTTATTTAAGCTTTTCTCCATTTCCTACCAACCATTCCAGATCTTTTTCTGATATGTTTTGTGATTTCTTCGTTGCTTACATGCTTCCATGAGGTCGACATTTTGTTTTAAACAAAAACTGTAAATAAATGCAAAATGCCGTGCGGTTTACACCGTCAGGCTTTTTACTTTACTTTCTTTTGCAAAATCACAGCAAATGCCTCTCCCTTTTGGTGGGAAGATTCTACCACTGAGAGATGCTGTTATTTTGCTTGATCCTACACTAGATTCTCTAACTTTCTAACTAAGGGTACTGAAAGACTATTGGTAGTCCCTACCTGAATTATGGCCTTAAGCATTTTGACAACACTAGATTATTTAATTACGTATTTACTATAGTAACTGGGAGTGTTACTCCAAATTTTCTTTTTAGCCAGGTTCCATACCTGACCTTGGAACAAGTTTGCCTGCTTCCAAGGTTTGCCCACTCAATGATGTGAGGGATTTACAGGTCTCTCCTACAGATTCCGCTTTCCTTTGGCACACACGTGTGTATTTGATGTGAACTAAGAGTTGATTTTGGATAAGCCTGCTGCTCATGTTTCAGTGGTTTTCTTGTATCATTTCCCTGCATCTGATCTTTTGACTGTCCTCCCTATTATTCCGTTCGCTGCGCCCAAGAAGCTTTTCATCCCATGCTAGACGTGCTTCAGTCTTCCATTTGCTTAAGTCATCCATTGCAGTACAAGAGGGCTACTTTCTCTACTTCACTTGCATTCCTTGTCCCCTCTATTTGTTCATCTCTGTATTTAAATTTGTCTGCTGAGGCCTTGCTTGTTACTTAATGATTACCTCCACCCAGCCCCCATGTTCGTTCTGTCAGACATCTTTGGAATGTAGCCCAATGTAATTACTAGTAGCTGCCTGAATCCAGGAATTTCACCCATCGCTTTTTTGGGTACTAATATTGCTGTAAGATCATCCAAAGCTCTTACAAGTGCATGAAAAGTATGAACTGGTCACCAAGCCTTGGTAATATAGTATGCGTATACTGTTCGATTAGTGTATATAGATCCTCTGCTGCTCTGAGCCTTGTTGCTCTGAGTGTATAATGCACTTTTAGTCCTGATGCCCATGGGTGGAAGTCTCCAAACTTTTAGCCTTCACCTCTCCTGCTTTGCTAAATTCATTTTTGTTGGCTTTAGGATTCTAGCACTGGTTAGAAATGGTAAAGTGCACAAAGTGCTTGTGCTCCATCCTCTAAACTGGCTTGTATTCAATTGGCCCTTTTAATGTACTGGTAAATACCTAGTAAAGTGGTAGTGCAAGGCCACACACTTAAGTAGCCTTTTTAAGCAGGTCTCGTGTTTGTGAATGCATCCTGTGTGCATTTTTAAACTGCCATTTCAACCTGGCAAAATAACCCTTTTGCCAGGCCTCAACCTTTCTTTTTAATATTACCCCAGGGCAGCCCAGAGGGCAGGGTGCAGTGTATTTAAAAAGTAGGGCATGTACTTTTAGGTTTTCCCTGTCCTAGGAGTTAGTCTCGTGTTTTTCACTACTGCAAGGCCAACCTCTCCAATAAGATAACAGTAGGTTACCTTTGCACATTTAATATGTGAAAACATTTGATTTGGAGCAGGCAGGGATGCTCAGTTTGGTCTCAAATGAATTGTAATTTAAAACCTGCTTTGCTGGTAAGGTCAGATTTTTAGTCCTAATTTTAAAAACAGCATCTTCAGAAAGTTGACATTTTCTTGTCCTAACAATTTGGTGCCTATATCCTGGGTTACATGACTTGGTATAGTTGGCAGTTGGCCTTTATGTATTCCTCCCAAGTAATGATAAAAATGGAGACTAGGTGTTGTCATGGTTGGCCATTTTGCCAGGATGGAAGGGGCGGAATATTCACCTACCACACTAGCACTTCAGAGAGGCTGCCTCAGCACACTCAGAAAGGACTTTCCACCAGTCTAGTGTTTCCCCTGAGACCCTTGGAATCCAGGACAGGGGGATGGTAGGAAATTAGTGAACCAGATGTGGTGGTGGTAAGGGGGTAAGTCACTTCAAAGGTGTCACCAGGTATAAATATTGGGCCCTCAGATCAACTCTTCACATCACTTCTGGAGATGGAAGACTCAAAAAAGGGACTGATCTGCTGCTGGAAGGAATGCCCTGCTGCCTGAGGAAGGAAGACTGGACCGGTTCCTTGAACCCAAACCACAAGAGTGACTCCAAGGGCTAACTGAGTGACACTTATGAATGCTTCACCTTGTTAAATGACCTCTGTCAGCGCAGCTCAAAGGAGTAGGTCTGCATAAATTATTAGTTTTTTTTTGTTTGGATTGAACCTTAGTATTCTTTTCAATGAACCTATTATACAAATCCATACCTACATAATATGATGTTCGTGAGATATTCATATAATGGTACTATGGGTGGTACCAAATTTTAGCAGCACAAACTCCTAATAAAAATTAATTTTTGCAATTTTTTTCAATTGAGACGAATGTATTTGCAAAAGTCATTGAAGCGCTCTCTATCGATGTGTACTGTCATTAAAGAGACAGGAATTAGAAATGTTCACATCATGTTGGACAATAAGCCTGAAAGGACTGTTGCAAAGATGCAATTCTATCAATATATTAATTGACCATTTAAGATCTCTGAACATGTGACTGCTTATCGAAGATGCACATCTGTAATCATTCAAACAATTGATCCAGTTAGTGTTACACTTCCTGCTAGTTTCCTCAATATGCCTGTTCCCAAACAATAGTGACATTGGGCGGGCCAAATCTTCTCACGGCTACTCATTGAAGTGTCTGTAGATATTCTGTGTTTCATTTTGTGGTTGACTAGTTATTCTGTAAACACCAGGACAGTTTTGCATTGCTTTCATTTGCAATGTAATGATATCCATCCCAAGATTGCTGCCATGCATTTGTATTTGAAAAGTAGCAATCTTTCAATCCGTGTTAAAATTAAAACGAAAAGCATTTCAAGGAAACTGCTGTGCTATCACCTGTGTGAACATCAAGAGAATGAAGGGCGACCCTATATTCCTAAGAACGTAGGTAGCATTTCAATATTTTGGGTAGAATTTCAATACTTCAGATTAAGGGTTATTGACCTTAATTCCTTGCAATGGCCTGAGTTTTTTCAAATTGAATCTTTAAAATTCAAATGCAGTGTTTCTCTGTTAAACAGGTAATACATTAATCTGACAAACACAGTGATACATTCCTTACCTTAGAATTGCCCCCAGGCGTCAGACTGATCCAGAAAGTTTTTGTCAGCAGTACCCCTGCATGTCTGAAGGTGGCGTTGTGCGGCTCTGCGTCCGTCGTTGGCGTTGTGGTCGCAGAGATGACGTAGCAGCAGCTACTTAGATGCTGTCCTCGCGCGCTGACAGTTTTCTTTTTCCGCGCCAGCAAGCGCAGGTCCGGAGAGTAGTAGCCCTAGTCATTTTTTGACAGTTATTGAGGCTTTTTGTCTCGTTTTTTTTTCTTTCTTTTTTCTCGAGTCGATCGACTCCTGGTGTCATAGGGATGCCTGGTTTTAAGGCTTGCATGGAGTGTCATCGGATTAGGTCGGTGACTGATCCGCACCGCGTGTGTCTCTACTGCCTGGGGCGCTACCACGACCGTAAGTTGTGCCCCGACTGCCAGGCCATGGCGCAGAAGACTTTGCAGGAGCAGTCCCGAAAGTTGCTGGAAGTCCAGCAGTCGAGTCCGCGCTGCTCAAGGTCCCGGTCCCGTGGTGAGGTCGAGGGACTGGTCGCAGAGCCATCACTATTGTTCTTCTGGATTGAAGTCTTAGCACTCTGACTAAGACGAAGCACAAGAAGTTGAAGAAGTGTCATCGCTCGACGACTTCCTGTCGCGGCTGAGGGTACGGGTGCCTCCCCTGCAGTTCCGGCGGAGCCTACGGTGTCGCCTTCTGCCTACCCGCCCTTCCCGGGTCCGTCGGCGACTCTGGCCCAGCTCCAGTAATTTCTGGCAGCCATGGCCCGCCTCTTTGGGCCGTCTGGCCCTGCGGGTCTGACTGGGGGTCCTCACCCTTTACTGTGGGCGGCTCCGACATCGCTGTCTGCTTCGGACCTGGCGCCGCCCAGCCCCCAAGGAACGAGGCCTGGATCCTGGTCGAAGCCAGTTGACCTCTTTACACCTCCACTGACGCCGACCCCATCGGCACCACCTCCGACGTCTCCCATAGCACCGGACGACGCCAGCCCCAGTTTCAGACCTGACATGGACACGGAGCCGGAACGTCATCGCTCGACGCCTATTCTGACGCCGATGGGGCCTTTCTACCCCTATGCCCGACCTCTTTACTTTTGGCCTGTACCTCAGCCTCAGGAGGAAGGAGAGGACTGGGAGGGGTCTGAGGACCTTCTCTCAGCTCAGTGTGGGTATGACCCAGACTGGATTGAGGATCTGGGGAATGCCAGCTGTCTTGACACATCTTCTGATCTTGGCATGCTCACTCCTCCTACCGTGGCTATGGAGGAGGGTGCAAGTTATGCAGTGGAGTTGCGTAGGTCAGTGGAGGCCCTCAATCTCCACCTCCTTACTGTGGCCGTTAGGACTAACCACCTGACAGAAGTGCTTCAGCCGGCTACCTCTGCGGAGACACTGCTGCCTTTCAATGAGGCACTTTCTGACGTTCTTTTGTGCACCTGGTCGAGGCTCAACACAGGGGCTCCTGTGGATAGGAACGTGGCCCGACGCCATCACCCGTCCCTGGGCGACCCCCTTTTCCTCTCCCAACACCCCACCCCTGTGAGCTTGCTTGTCCAAGCCTCAACGTCCCAGAGCACATTCCCTACCACACTAGAACAATTTGGGAAGAAGATATTTTCATCTGCCAGTTCAGGGCTATGGTCTGTGAGCACTGCATGCCTCTTGGGCCGTTACTCCCACTCTGTGTGGGATACGGCGGCTAAAGTGCTGCCTCAGTGTCCGGAGGAGGCGCGGACAGTGCTCTCGAAAGCTATTGCTGAGGTGAGAGATGCAGCCAAGTTCACGATACGATGTGGCCTTGACACTGCCGACTCATTGGGCAGAGCGATTTCTACGGCGGTGGCGCTACGCTGCCATGCCTGACTGAGGACTGCTGGCTTCTCAGAGGATGTCCAGAACCCCCTGATGGACATGCCCTTTGATGGCATTCGCCTTTTTGGCAGCAAGGTAGATAGCGTGGCACCGGAAGGGGCGCCCTAGCACGTTCGCTTCAGAGCTACAGGCCGCAGCAGTCTCAGCGCAGCCACGGACGTTGGAACCGCAGAGGCGGTTCAGGTGGCCAGCAGGCGGGTCAGTCCAATTCCACCCCAGCCACTACTGCCCCAAAAACCTTCCTAGTCCAGTCTTTCAGGCCCATCAACACCAGTGGGTGGCAGGATTTACCATCACCTCCCTCACTGGCACACCATCACCTGGGACAGGTGGGTTTTAGACAGTCCGGAGGGGCTACTCCTTCCCCTTCTAGACTACCTCTCCAGCCATGCCAACCCAGTACCACTGCATGTCGGGGGATCACTTGGCACTTCTGTAACAGGAAGTCGCGGCCCTCTTGGCCAAGGGGGCTATCGAGCGCGTTCCTGCACCAGAAGTAGGAAGTGGTTGTTGTTCCCACTACTTTCTGGTGCCCAAGAAGGACAAGGGCCTGCGTCCTATCTTGGACCTCAGGGACGTCAATCAAGATGCTAACTCTGGCGCAGGTCTTGTCTGCTCTCGACCCAGGAGACTGGATGGTATAGTTGGACTTGCAGGACGCATATTTCCACATTCCCGTCCTGCCGGCCCACCAGCATTACCTGCAGTTTACGGTAGGTCACAAGCGTTTTCAGTTTACCGTGCTCCCCTTTGGCCTTACCAGCGCCTCTCGGGTGTTCACGGAAGTGATGGAGGTGGTCGCCGCTCATCTGCGCAGATCAGGGTTTCCAGTCTTCCCCTATCTTGACGACTGGCTGTAGAAGGCAGGCTTGCCCCAGGCAGTCGTTTCCCACCTCCAGACTACAGCCGACCTCCTGCATTTTCTGGGGTTCTCCATCAATGTGCCGAAGTCGCACCTGATTCCCTCCATCAGAGCGGTTCTGGATAAGACGCAGTTTCGGGCCTTTCCTCTTGAACGGTGAGTCCAGGATATTCAGGCTATGATTCCCATGTTTCGGCCTCTATCCTGGGTTTTGGTCCGGATGACCCTGAGGCTGCTGGGCCTCATGGCCTCCTGCATCCTGCTGGTCACTAATGTCAGATGGCATTTGCGGACTCAGTGGGACCCGAAGTTCCAGTGGGCACTGCATCAGGGGAACCTGTCCGATTATGTCCAGATTTCGGAGGGCACTGCACAGCAGTTGCAGTGGTGGCTCACAAACGGACTTTGGGTCCAGGGCAGATCCCAGTGGTGACAGACTCGTCCCTACTGGGATGGGGGGGGCCACATGGGAGAGGCGGAGATCAGAGGCCTCTGGTCTCCGTCGGATTCCAAGCTCCATATCAACCTTCTGGAGCTTCTGGCGATCAGACTTGCACTGAAGGCATTCCTTCCCTCTGTCAAAGGGAAAGTGGTGCAGGTGTTCAGACAACACCACCGCCATGTGGTACTGCAACAAACAGGGCAGGTTGGGTTCGTGGACCCTATGTCAGGAGGCTCTGCACCTCTGGACATGGCTGGAAAAGCAGGGCATTTCCTTGGTGGTTCAACACTTGGCAGGTTCTTTGAATCTCAGGGCGGACGAACTCAGCCGCAGGTTCATGATGAATCACAAATGGCGTATTCACTCGGATGTGGCGCAAGGTCTCTTTCAACAGTGGAGAGCCTTGGTTAGATCTATTCGCCACCGAAGAGAAGACGTGAGTGGAGTTGCAGTCTGTTGTACGCCTTTCCGCCTATACCACTTCTACCCAGAGTGCTGAAGATCAGGCGTGACTGGGCCCAAGTCATTCTTGTGGGTCCGGACTGGGCCCGAAGAGTATGGTATCCCGAGCTACTCAGTATGACCATCAATCTCCCGATCCAACTGCCTTTTTGGAAGGTTCTTCGGTCGCAGCAGCAGGGGACGGTCCTCCACCCAAACCTGTCCAGCCTCCACCTCTTTGTGTGGAGATTGAGCGGCAGCAATTGATTCCCTTTGACTTGCCTCCTGAAGTCTGTGATGTCATTCTGGCAGCCAGGCATCCTTCCACTAAGTTGGTATACGCCTGCAGGTGGAACAAATTTGTGGCATGGTGCACATCAAAAGCTGTGGATCCCCTTTCTGACCCTCTTTCAGAAGTTTTTCTGTTTCCTTCTTTCTTTGGCCCAACTGGGTTCTGCTCTGGGCACTATCAAGGGCTACCGTTCTGCTATTTTGGCCTTTCTCAGGCTCCGTGATCAGCCCTCTTTTCAAGTCCCCCGTTATGTTATGTTATATGTTATGTTATATTTAATTTGTACAGCTCACTGATAGTTGAAAGTGTCCCGGCGCTTGCTTCAGAAAAAGAGCGAGAAATGCACACAAAACTAAAAAAGCAGCGTTGTTAGTTTTTTCTTAAACAGAGGGTCCTGGGTAGCAGGAAGAGCCAAGGGCAGCAAGTTCCAGGCAAGGCCAGCTTTACGCACAAAGCGGTTCCACCCCAAGTCTTTGGCGATTAAACCTGGGGGTCTGAACCAGCAGCTGAGCAGGCGAGCGCAGCGGTCTCCCTGGTGTGTAAAAGGCGAACCTCTTCTGCAAATAAATTGGGCCAAGGCCATAGAGGGCCCGATGGGCAATGGATAACATTTTGAATTTCAGATGAGATTGGACTGGGAGCCAATGCAAGTAACGCAGGTGAGTGCGAACACTAAGCCTTGATCGCAGACCCAAAAGAAGCCTGGCCGCCGAGTTTTGGACGACTTGCAATTTCTTGACTAGAAAACCCGGGCTGCCAACCAGGAGGGCGTTTGCATAGTCCAAACGGGATAAAATGAGAGCACGGACCACAGTTTCTTTGGCACTACCTGGCAGAAGAGTAAGAAACTTCCTCAAGGTTTTCAGAGTGCCAAAGCAGGTACCGGCCAGCTTCTTCACCTGTGTCGAAATTCAGGTTTTCGTCGAACCAGGCGCCTTTTACTTGTAGTTGGTCAGGGAATACCGGGTGGCCAAAGCCTATCTCTAAAATCCAACGAGGAGCCATACAAAAGTACTTCAGATTTTCCTTCATTGCATTTCAGCTGTGCATTCGCCAACCAATGAAAAACTGAGGTCATACAATGTTGCGCTGCCACAACAGAGTCATCCTCCCTGCTCCAAGAAAACAAGAGCGGAGTATCGTCAGCATATGCCATCACTTTAGCCACCAATGAACTCCGCAAGATAGACCAGCCAGTCACATTGATGTTAAAAAGCAGGGGGCTAAGTGATGACCCCTGCGGCACACCCGTAGTCACCTGCATAGGCACGGAGACACATGGAGCGAGCTAGACGTGCTGCGACCGTTCCTCCAAGAAAGACCTGATTCACTGCAGAGCTGAGCCAGAAATAACTATTTCTGAAAGACGGTCAAAGAGCAGGGAGTGGGGCACGATGTCGAAAGCCGCTGAGAGATCTAGCATCACCAAGGCTGCTTTCCCGCCGGCATCCAAACACTCCCGGATCGCCTCTGTCACCTCTAGCAATGCGGACTCTGTGCTATGAGGCACGAAAGCCGGATTGTGCCGATGAAGCAAGCCTGACACCTCAACATAGTTGGTAAGTTGAGACGTAGCCACCCTTTCGCAAACCTTAGCCAAACTTGGCAGAAGCGAGATAGGACGGTAATTCTCAGGTAACAGAGGGTCAAGTGACTGCTTCTTAAGAAGGGGAAGAATCCGCGCCTACTTCCATGACAGAGGAACATGCGCCTCGCGAAGCGATTTATTGAACATTAGATTCACTTCTGAGTTAATAGTATCTGCCACATCAGATAAAAGTCTGGCAGCACATGGGTTGTTAGGTGATCCTGACTTTAGTGCCTTAAGAATCCTAAGAGTTAGGAAGATCGACCGGTCTAAACGCAGAAAAAGATGGGGCAGATTTTTCCATCGGCCTCGCCAACAAGGCACCTATAAGCTTCCTGGGGAAGTCGAAAACGTCTCTTGGATGCTAATTATTTTATCCCTAAAAAAATTTGCCAAGGTATTACACCAGGTCTCCGAGATAGGTGTCACTACCGCCTGGGGGCTATGGGCCAAGAAATTCTGCACAACAGCAAAAATGTATTTTGGTTGTTATTGGCCCTCTCAATGCGGGCGGAGTAGTGCTGGCCTTTGGCCTCTTCAATGGCCATATAATAAAGTTTTTGTTTGGTTCTAAGGGTGAGTTTAGCAACAGGACAGTAACCACTGGAGCTCCAAGCTCTTTCCAATATTTTGCACGCATGTTTCAGAGTCCTCAACTCAGGAGTGAACCAAGGCTTAGAGTGGGACTCTCTCCTCATCCTTAGTTGACATGGTGCTGACAGTCGCAACCGAACTTGTGATCCAGTCAGCAAACTGGGACACAATTTCCTTCAGGTCCCCCCGAAAGGAGGGCCGGGAGGCTGCCAGAGTGCTACTAAGCTGCCCAGGATCCATTTTCCTAGTGGATGGGGGACGGTGGTGGTTGGCTGGTCGTGAAAGATGCTTAATAGCCCAAGAAAAAAATATGGGGAAATGATGCGACCAAGCAACCGGCCTCGGCCTCGCCACAGATATAGTAAATTAGAACAGATGATATCCGAAGTGTGCCTGCCTTGATGGGTATGGTGCATGACCGGTTGTGAAAGGTTGGCCAAGTGAAGGGAGTCCAGAAGCGCTGAGGAATTCGTCGTCTGTGTGATCAAGGTGGAGATTGACATCTCCAAGAAACACATAATTCCAGAAACGCAGTGCACGCTCTGCCAACGCATCCCCACAGGTATCCAAGAAAACCCTGGCTGATCCAGGTGGTCGATAAATCAGGGACCCCACCAGAGTAAAATGGGCAGAAAGTTGCAGGCGAAAATCCAGACCTCACAATCTCCCAAGAGGGTAGATGTTTCACTAAAGAGACCTACACTCCCTAAACAAAATGGCCAAACCACCACCTCTGCCTACTGGGCGATCCACCCGATGGACATTAAAGCCAGCAGGTGTAGCCAAGGCCACAATGGGATTAGAGAAGGCATCAAGCCAAGTCTCGGTAATAAACAATAGGTCTAAACAATTATCAATAATCGAGTCAGCAACATCCACATAGTGCTTCTTCAAAGATCTAGCATTAATGAGGCATGCACTAACGCTCCCAGGCTTGACTATGTCAGCAGGCATATCAATCACAGGGGGTTCCGGTGTGAGTATGAACCCACAGTCCACACAAACGTAGTCCCTTGTAGACCCTACCCACTTGCCGCTTTGTGACGAGCAAGGAATAGGTCTGAAAGATTTTAATAACTCACTCAAAGTGAATAACATTGCTACCCCCTGAATCGAATCGGGCAGAATGGCTCGCCCTGAGCGCTGACGGGCACAGATGTACTTGCTTTAGGCGTGCTCACCCGCTGCGCGTCCGAGCAGACGCCATTCAAATAGGGTGTGGCTGAAGCCAGTGTGCAGCGTGCATCAACTGGGACGCTGACCGCGAGCAAAGCGAGTCCCGTCCAAGATGGCCGCTATCCCGCAATAGCCTCCCAAGAAAGCAACCAGAAAAGAGTGGAATATAGTGCACTCTGCTTTTTAGCGTTTTAAAAAGTGTCACGCAAATGAAACCATTTCTGTAAAAAAAAAAATTTAAATTCTGAGATGCAACAATTTCACAATTAAAAACATTCCCCGCAATTCCCTCTGCCAGAAGAGCAAAAAAAATGCTTTTTCAATGAGGATAGTTGTAAATAGATTTCTCGAAGACATTACTCACCTTTTCCCTCCTATTCCTTTTGTGATGCCACAATGGGACTTGAACCTGGTTCTAACATATTTAATGTGCGCTCCCTATGAGCCTCTTCACAACTGTCCTCTTCGTCTGCTAACCTTGAAGACTGCTTTCCTGGTTGCCATCCCCTCTGCTAGGAGAGTGAGTGAGCTCCAGGCGTTCTTGTAAGCCTCCTTTTCTATCAGTCCATCCGGACAAGGTTGTCCTCAGGACAAGTCCATCCTTTCACATCGGGCAGACCATCACTTTGCCCACCTTCTTTCCGCATCCTTCTAGAGATGAAGAGAGGCTCCACCGTCTGGACCCAAAACGCACGCTCTTGTTTTACTTGAACCGCACACAACAGTTCCAGGTGGATGACAAGCTCTTTTTTGGCTATGTTGGCGCAAAAAAAGGTCGGGCCGTACACAAGCAGACTGTCTCCTGATGGGTCGTCTTGTGTATCAAAGCCTGTTATTCTCTGGCTAAAAAGGAAGCTCAGTTGGGACTGCGTGCCCATTCCACCAGGGCGACTGCATCCACTACAGCATTGGGACGTGGTGTCCCCCTGCCAGACATCTGTCTGGCAGCTACGTGGGCCCCTCTGCACACTTACTAAGCACTGCTGCCTGGACAGCCAAGTCTGGAGAGACTGCTCCTTTGACCGTTCTGTTCTCCGAGACTTCCTGGTATGATTTTGGTTCGCAGACCCACCACCAGGGTTGGTATTGCTGGGGTATCTATTCGAAGGTAAGGAATCTATCACTATGTGAACTTCAGGTGAACAAGTTACTTACCTTCGGTACCGATACATCTGTAAGAAACATTAGTAGTGATAGATTCCTTACCGCCCCACCCATACTCCCCGTTCTGCGAACTGATTTCTAGGGTTAAGGTCATCCCTTTCAGGGCCCTAGTTTCAAGGCACCAGTGGTCAGTATCTTGCATGGCTCTGCATTTTCTGGCGCAGAAAGTAGTGTACAGAACTGACGGCGCGCGAGGGCTGCGTCTAAGTAGCTGCCGCGATGTCATCTCGGTGATGCCAACGACAGACGCGGAGCCGCACGACACCACCTTTCGACGCAGGGGTACTGCCGACGGAAACTTTTCAGATCCAGTCTGACGCCTGGGGGTAATTCTAAGGTAAGGAATCTATCCCTACTAATGTTTCTTACAGATATATCGTTACCGAACGCAAGTAACTTGTTCTTTGATTCCTACTTTTTTTTTTTTTTTTTTTTGAAAAACCTTTATTGATGTTTCAATCATTTACACGTATGGGCCTACAACCCCTCGGGGCCAGCCGCTAAGTAACCAGGATAATAAAAGCAATTGTCAACACAGGCGGCACCTCGGAGAGCAAAGTCTTCAATCCAATATAGTCCGGCCAATGAGCCGCGCAGGTAGGACACCAGGAGAGAAAGGGTTTTTCATTTTATGATCAGACGAAACAGTAGGATCAGGTGCCAAACAATTTCCCAACAGCGAGAAGGGGCAAGGATAAGAGACGTAAACAATAAGCAGCAATACATTGAATCAATGGCGCAGGCGCGGGAAAGTACGGATGGGGAGAAATATCAAAGATAGTTGCGCCTACAGGTCCCCGTACCTAAAGCCCAGCGAACCCCCCGGAAACTGTGGCACACATGAAGAGCAAACGATTCACAATCAGGGTGGTGTATCGCACTGATCCCAGAAAAAGAAAGCAAAAAGAAACAGAGAAGAAAGAGGAGGCCATGGAAAAAGAGATAAAGACTAAAGAGTCCCCTCCCCCATCCCCCCACCCTGCACCTCTGCGAATGAGTATGGCCCCACCCCCCAGCAGTGTGCCTGTCGCCCTGGAACTAGACCCGAAATATAGAAGAGACAGGGAAAAAAGAGAGTGAGAAAGAGCCCCCCCAGACGGGGGGGCGGAAAGAATATAATAAACTGGAGGAGGGCCTTAAAAACATACCCCCGGCTTCTCCCTCCCGCACAGTGAAGTCTCCCCCCAGCAAACAATTAGCAGCACCAAGTCGACCATATCAAAAAAAAGGGGGGGGGGAATGGGGAGCATTATACACCAACTATGCGAATAACCACGAGAGCGCGCGAACCATGAGTCCGCCTGTCTACTAGGTGACCACCCCCGAAGGATCGGCTTCAGCCTTGACCGCTTTTTGCGATTCTGCCCATGCCTGCCCCTCGACCCAGCACCATGTCCGATGTCCCAAGGTACAGGAGTGTCCAAAAACAGTCGGGAAGCGCCGCACACAGGTGGGGTGGAAGTCTCTGAGCATCCGCACAGACCGCTTCATGGAGGGGCGTCTTTTCCAGTGCCGCCCCAGGATCTGCACTGCACACAAGGTCCAGACAGGCTGAATCAGCCAAATGAGACACACGTTGCTGGAATTGTCCCTGGGCCGCCGGAGACCGCGCAAGGGACAAGGCCATCATCTTCCGCTCAGGTCCAATACCTCCTGAACAGATCAAGTCCACAGTTAGCCGACCACACGATAGCATATTGTCCGGAGTGTCCGGCTGTACACTAATCGCGGGGGGGCCGCAACATCTTCCTCTTGTGCGCAGTGTGGAGAGCCACTGTGTACCTGCGGACCAGCATGCCGCCACTGTCCCAACGCTGTTACCACACCATCTAGCTTCCCCCCCAGGACCCCGGCGCCATGAGCCAAGGAGTAATGAAGGGCACCAAGGGCCTCCAGGAGGTCGCCGTACCCCAGAGCAGCTCCCTCCGATCGCTCCGCCACACTCCCGAAAGTCACACACCCCCAGTCTCGCTGCGTCCCAGCGGACAGGATGGTAGGCTGCATCATGACAAAATGGCCGCTGGGAAGGCCCGACTCGTATTGGGGCCAG
Organism: Triturus cristatus; assembly: GCF_964204655.1. Lineage (NCBI taxonomy): Eukaryota > Metazoa > Chordata > Amphibia > Caudata > Salamandridae > Triturus > Triturus cristatus. The sequence goes on along the minus strand of NC_140582.1, from coordinate 1,066,761,113 downwards.
GACCCCGGGAACAACGCCTCAAGGTCCACGTCGCTGAAGACAGGGATCCTGGGGCAGGCACAGATTCAGTCGTTGCGCGGTCACGGGCAACAGTCGTCTCCGCCACGGACCAGCTCCCGCGAAAAGCCGGGAGCAGCCCGCAAGGATCAGGGCGAGCCAGGGACGGCGTCCGGCCAGCTCACCGTCAAAGGCAGGGGCAAACGCCACAGAATCCGAGAATTGCACACCCGGGCATGTCCTCAGTCCGCAACGCTCAGCAGGGGGGAGCGGCCGCAGCAAAATGCAGGCCGAGGGGAGCTCCGCTTCGGTGGACCGACTCCACCCAGTCACCACAGGCCGCTGTTGTTCAACTGCCACCCGGCCAAGGCGTCCACTCTAGGTCCCGGCTTCGGGACCGCACGGGCCGCAAAGTTCAGCCGCTGATTTCTCCGGTTGTACGGCAGTCAGAGACCTCGGAGTCACACGATCGGTTGCCACTTTCGTTTACGAACACGATCTCGTAGCGCAGAGTAAGGATCTCATGCAGGATATCCGTGCGGGATGCGGAGGTTCACGGAGCCGGGAATCTACGCTGCCGTCCCGGTCGCCATCTTGGCTCCTCCCTCTGATTCCTACTTTTAAGATGCTGTATAAATAATAGTGAATCTGACACAATCATGGATATATTTTTGTTAACACGTGTGTATGCTTTACAGGGACCTTTTTTGAAACCTTTTTCCTGAAACCAAGAACATTCCAATATGGTCCCACTTGCATGCACGTGTGCGCTCATACAGTGGCCATCTGGAGGACCTGAACAAAGCATTGCCAAAGCTTTTATCTTTGCAATGTCATGAGTGAAACCTATTGTACTTGGCTTGTGTGTTCATTAAACAAATTTATGTAGTGAAGACTAAGCAGCTTAGGTAGATGATTAACGGGAAGTACATTGTAATATATGGTGGAATGAACTAACTGTGATTTAGCATAGATTGCAGTAAAATGAAAAGTGATAGTGCATATAATTGGTAACATAAGAGTGACGAGAACTTTGAGTCAAATACATGCTTAGATAGGTTTTTGATTTATTTGAGCACCTTTATGAATGTTTACGATAGTTACTTTCCTTCCATGCCAACAGATGAGGATCTGTAGCTATCCCACTTTTTCAACCAGACTGCGATTTAATTTGCATAAAAAAAAAAATTACTGCTATGTGCAAGGGAAGTGTCACCACCAAAATCTACAGGGTTTAAGCCTTGTGGGGAATGCCGCAAACAAATGTTTGACCGACCTGCATGTGATTTACCTGTGGTCGTACCATGAGTCCCAAGGCCAGCAGGACTGCACCTTGATGCTCCCCATGCCTTCTGGGAAGCAAAGCTGTTTGTTGCAAAGCTCTACAAGATCCCACATTGTGACCAGTTGAGATCAAAGATGAGGTCAGTCCCATGACTGATCATAATTGCGATTCAAAACGTTGGGCAAGTATAGGGAAAAGAACAGTCTAAGTAGGACTCTGCTCCTTCCTGCCACTCTTGATCTCCCGATAAGGTGAGTGTGGTGTCACCAAGTCTTCCGTTCCCAAAACTGTTCCTGCTTGGACCAGATTCTAACTCTCTTCCTGAGGCAACCAGAGTTTCCAGGGCTATTTTCGACACCACATCAGATTGAAAAATTCGGAGATGCCTTCCTGCTGCTTTTTTGGCTCATTAGTTGCTCCCTCTGGCACACCATTGGGCCCAAAGGAGCCAAGAGGCCTCCCAATTAACCTCTGCTGTTTTGTGCTTGGTATCAGTTGGGGCCTATTATTGCAATGTGGTTGCTAGACTTCTGTAGCGGTTTCTTCTCTGGCACCATATTGCGCACTGGAGCATGGTCCACAGGCGCCACCCTGACCTAGACTTAAGCAGCATGCTTCTCTTTAGGAGCTACAGCCTGTGTGCAACCTTTCTGATTCCCATACAGTGCCCTTGCCACTCGGAGGAGCTTATCTGCATGAATTGTACAATAGTGATTTTGATAATGTTTGTGATGTTGAGTTTGCTTAGCTTAGAAAACCTCCAGAATGGATACGTCCCTGGACACTGGGTTGATTATGCATCCAAGCTCTGGCAGTGCCTCCTTCATTATGGTTGTGCTACAGGTGGAAGAGGTCCTTGACCTTCAACTTTCTGGCCAGAAAGTCAAGACCAACGACTTGACTGATGGCCTTCAGCTTGATCAGACAAGTTCAGAGCCCCTACTCCCCTTCAACGAGGCTCTTACAGAACGCCTTTTGGGGATCTGACCTAATCACTGTTCAGGGTCACCTATTAACTGGCAAAGTGCCATCGCCCAGCTTCTGGCAGCTGAGACTTCCTCGAGTAGTACCCCACTTCTGAGAGCCTTGTGGTGCAGGCTTCTGTGAGCAAAGTCACCTGAATTTGTTCTTCTTCTCCTGATAGAGAATCTAAGAGGATACAGACATTTGGGAACTGTGTATTCTCATGTACATGTTTGGCCCTTCGCTCTGTGAAAGACAGCTATCTTTTGGAATGCTACACTCCTGCTTTGTGGGTTTCATTGGCCTAGGTATTGCCTCTCGTTGGCCATGCAGAATGGTTACGAAGTGGCCAAATTTATAATCTTTTGTGGGGTGGCTACCAGGGACTCCATTGGTAGAGGTGGGTAAAACAGAAATTTTCTTGGAACAACTATTTTAAAGAAACCTTATACTCAAACCCTTCATATGCATCTATCAATCTTACACATTCCTCACACATATATGTATATAAATGAACCGTTTATGCACCCACCTTCTTCAGGACAATTAATAAGTAGTCTCTCTTATAGTTGTCATGAATTCATTACACCTATTTAAAAACACACATTATGAAAAGAAGTAATTATAAAAAAAGTTCATTTTAACAAGGAATTCTTTTTTTTTTCATCGTAGTGTTAAGTGTCTGGCATAGCTTGATTCCATGCCCCGCAGCTTTAAACAATATAAATCCTAATATTACAGTCTAATTATCTAATCAGATCATCTAACAATTGTTTGAGGGTCCAAACGATTATTTAACCAAAATGCATATTGTACTCACACTCTTTCTAATCTTATCATGACATCCTCATATTTACTCATTCTTACTCATTTATTGGGGTGTTGAAGGGAATATATCTCTACCCCAAAGTCATGCATATATGCAAATCTTGCACAATATCATATTCTCAGGAAGGAAATATGGTTATGATTGATGTACATAAATGTCCTTTCTGATATGTTGGATTAACGAATGTTAACATTTAATTTTTCTCAGAGCGCTGGGATCCTGAGCTCTTCTACACACAGGCCTCGTGGTTCTCTTAAATAATAAGGGATATGTATTTCTCACATGCTCTACATATCCTCCAAACTCGTAGTTCTACAACAGGTTATTCAAAGGACATTTAGGTAAATTAACCTGATTTCCTTACTGAGAATGATATTGTGAAAGACTTACATGCATGACTTTGGGTTGGAGATATGTTCCCTTCAAAACCCCAGTAAATGAGTAAGAATGAATAAATATGAGGATGGCATGATAAGATTAGAATGAGTGTGAGTACGATATGCATTTTTGTTAAATAATCGTTTGGACCCTCAAACAATTGTTAGATGATCTGATTAGATAATGGGACTGTAATATTAGGAATGATATAGTTTAAAGCTGTAAGGGCATGGAATCACACTATGCCCAGACACTTATCACTATGATGAAAAAAACAAATTCCTTCTTAAAATGAACTTTTTTTATAATAATTTCCTTTATCATAAAAAAAGTGTTTTTAAAGTGTTTTTAAATAGGTGTAATGAATTCATGACCACTATTGGAGAGACTATTAATTGTCCTGAAGAAGGTGGTCGCATAAATTGTCTAATTGCCACCGAAACGCATCAACGCCCTGTTGGTTGGGAGTTATACCCAAGGAACTTTCGGGGTCCCACTTAACTATTGAACAGTGGACATCGTTTCATGTTTGAGTCCTATTGGGATAACCGTTTTCATGATGTTTTGAATGTTTCACATGTCTTGTCTCAAATTTTTTTAATATACTGTTTATATTTGTAATATTATTTTGGGTAAACACGCTGGTGATATTGTATTGCCAACTGCACCAACCGTGTTTCTGTCACGGGAGGTGGTAGGTACCAACCTTAAGCCGGCTGAAGCAGGAGCGATGCTGGACGTGAATAACCACTTCCCCCTATCTGTGTGTTCCCCCCCCAGAGAAACGTGATTCACCTCGTCTGGGACAACCACAAGGAAGGGGGAAAGGGAAAAAAGGGATAAACGAAACAAAAAGGTAGGGGCCGCAGGACTTGAGGGAAGACTGCAGGGAGTTGTATCGTTCACTCTCTATCCTCATTCGTTCCTGCAGAAAAGACACTTAACAAAACCATAAGTGTGGCCCAATCCCTCCCCCAACTACTCCATACAGGTTTGCAAGTAATACACGTACCTTGTGAGTCTGCCCCAAGCATACAGGAGAGAAGCAAAAGAACACTACCTTGGAAGACAGCAAGCGTTCAGTGAGACAGTCTTCCCCTAGCAGAGGGCGTTCTCCACTGTGTATGCTTCAATGGACTAGGATCCGAACCTCGCAGCGGCTCTCGGTGAAGTAGTAAATCAGTGGTAGCGCTCCGGGTGCACATGTGTCGCCAACCGCCACGTAACGGTATTTACCTAGAAGTCAGAGCTACCTCTGCAGCTCTCTAAAGTTATGCCTTGAAAACCAAAATAAAGCGCTCCTGCGCGTGTGCGTTTGAGCCGACAACAGCTCTCCAAAGTTACGCCAAAACAAATACGAATAAAGCGCTCCTGCGCGTGTGCTTGCGAGCCATCAACAGCTCTCCAAAGTCATGTGACCTAGGCAATCAGTAAGCGCTCCTGCGCTCAAATAATTCTTCCGCAATACCCGCGGTTTACGGCAGCGTGTAGATAGCCCCTGGGTTACCTCAACTCTCGCTCCTATGCGCGTTCATCAAGAAGGTAAGGGCTTGAGGGTGAGAGTTGGCTGAATACAGGGCTCCGCACCTGTGCACAGTGCCGGGGGGTCCGCAGTATGGACGGCAGCCCGAAGGAAGATCATAAGCGCTCACTCGACGAGACGTGTGAGTGCAGCGTTGCGGTGTCTCGAACCCGCACCTTTCTGGGAAACCTTCGGAGAAGTTTTGATGCGAGTTCCAGGAAGAGGCCAGGCACCGCTTACCCGGTACGGTTCTGTGGTTGCGTTGGGGTAATTCAGGAAGCGCTGGAAACATCACGGGCTTGTCGGGACTCGGCGTCTTACGAGGTCATCAGGTGACGAGCCCCGTGTTCCGGGAGGGAAGGGATTACATAGGAAACAGTGGAAAGAGAGGTAGGACACCCAATCTAATTCGTAGCAGGCATTCTGGGAGACGTAGTGCCACATTCATTCTCCCGCATTTCTATCCTCACTTACGCGCTGTGACAGTTTCTTTCTTTGTGGCTATGGTAGAGCTTTCAGTACAGACAACAGATGGATCCAGTATAGCAGTCACTCCAGTCCTTCTGTGGTGAGTTTTTTGGACAATGTGAACAGCACACAGTCTATCTCTTCTGCCCTTCTAGCTGCCGCAGCCTCCAAGGCTCATTAGTATAGCCTTTTCAGCCCACAGCCACCCTGTCATCGACAGTATCTGATGTATTCTGCCAGCGTAGAAAGTGATGACTTTGGACAAGTGGATACTGCAAATTGTCCAGCGGGGATGCTCCCTACCTTTTAATGAACCCTGCCGCACCATTCACAGCGGTTGAATGAGGACCATCTTTCCCTGTTGCACCAAGAGGTGAAAGCTCTTTTAGCTAAAGGAGCCATAGAGAAGGTGCAGGCACAGGAAGTTGGTTGTAGTTGTTAATCCTGGTACTTCCTGGTGCCAAAGGACATCGACATCTGTCCCATTTTAGATGTCTTTGCCTCTCAATGACTTTTTTGGAAGGAGAAATTCAAAATGGTCACCCTGGCCCACATCTGGTCTTCCTCAACCCTGGAGACAATGGTAGTGTTGGGACTAGGCGTCTGGCAGTGAGCCAGGAGCATTTTTTCACTTTGCTCCCTTTGGCCTCGTCAGCACCCCTCGACTGTTTGCGAAATTGACAGCTGTAGTTGCAGCACACCTTCAGAGGTTTAGGGGTCCCTGTCTTCCTCCACTTTGTCTGAAGATGAGCTCGTGGGGTGCCTAGGCAGTACCTGACACCCCCCCCCCCCCTCTCCTCCTTAACCCAGTCCACGTTGACTCACTTAGCATCATTGAAGTTGACGATCAGCGTACCAAAGTCACACTGGACTGCTTCACAGTTGGTTCCTTTCTTCTGAGCCATTCTAGACACGGAGCAAGTTCATGCTTACTACCTGGACCATGGAGTCCAGGACAATTTGGGCTATGATCCCTATATTTAAACCTCTGTCCTGAATTTCAGCAAGGCGGACTCTAAAACTGATGAGGCAGTTATCCTAATGGCCTCGGTTAGGGCACAAGGAGAGTATGATTACTCGAACCCCTTTGTATGAGCATCTGTCCTCCGAATAGGCTGACCCTTCCGGAGGATCACCTGTCCGAGCAGTGGGCCAGGGTTCTGAGCCTGTGCAACCCCTACCTCAATGTTGAGTGATTGAACAGCAATAGTTGATAAGGTCAGAACTTCTTCCCAAATCGGTTGGTATAATCTTGGCAGCCAGGTGTCCCGAATTCCAATCTGTATGTGCCGGCTTTTGGGATAGTATTGTGGCCTGGTGAGGCTCCTAAACCGATTGAACCACTCCATACCATGCTTACCGAAATGTTTGCGTTGTGCCCAAAGCAAAACCTTGTTGAGTAAGGGACATTAAAGGGTACCTATTCGCTTTTAGCCTTTCAACAGTTGCTTGTTTGTCACCTATTGTAATGTGTTTTCTTAAGGGTTTACAACATTTGTTTCCCACTTCTTTTGTTATGCTCCAGAGGGACTCAAATGTGGTTCTACCTTTCTTCATGCATTCTTTCAACCTCTGCATAGCTGTCCTCTATAGTTGCTTACCCTCTAAACTGTCTTGTTGCCATAACATCGTTGAAGTAGAGGAGCGAGTTGTCCTCTGTTAAACCACCATTTCTGCTACTAACTGGTTTTATGAACTTGTGCCTCTTCTCTGAAAGGTAGTGACTCATTTCAGATGTGGGAAAACATCACCCTCCCAAGTTTCTCTGCTCAGCCTCACTAATAATGGAGTAGGTGCCATGTGCCTTCTCTACCAGAGGAGTCATCGAGAACTTGACTTGAAAGGCCTCTTGGAAGAAAAACAAATTGAAACAGTCCAAACCTAACACTATATGGCAGAAGTATGCCCAGCATGTGAATCTACAGCACTACATGTAACAAACAGATGCATATAGTGCAAGTAAAATTATCCTCCTGTGTTAACTGATGGCCATTTTTAAAATACTTTTCTTGACACGTAGAACGCGACTTTAGTAAGTGTGGAAAAAAATCTTCTAATATATATTTTTTTCTTTGCTAAGGATCCTCCTCCTTTCATTAAAGACACCTCAACCAGTGCCTCTGATTCAGATAATCAGTTTAATTTGCTGACAAGCACTACTGTTGGAGCCATTGTTGAGATGCTGAAATATAGCCAAAAAGATATGGATGCAGCAATAGAGAAGATTCGACAAGAGGTAATTGTTTTTATAATTTAATAGCTTTCTTCAAATTCTTCCATTTGTATAGAATATGAATCTTCAATACCTAGAACTGTACCAGCCCTTGCTAAGCCACCATGTATTTTCCATGGGGCAAGTTCTCTTGGATGATCTCAAACTCTTGAATGTTTAAACATTTTAGTGGTATCTATATGATGCAAACCTTCTACAAATATCTTCGAAGTGACGTTTGTAACAGTAACAAAAAACTTTTGTTCTGCATTGTAGGATCTTCATTGATAGCCATTAATGCATAAATTAATTCAGCACTGTGTGTTTAGAGATGGTGCAATGCAGATCCAAAATGGGTATTTTTTTCATTGTTAAACTCCGGAAACAATCACCTTGATAGGCCTCTGAACTGATACATGTATAATGTGGAATTTTGTTAATCTACTTGTCTAAGGCTCAAAGTCCTACTGAAATCTACATGTCTTTGGGGAGAGGGAGAAAGGAACATTGCTTGTCCCACCAACTACTTACACCAATTACATGGATTCTTAACATGGTATATTAATGTTTTATTAGCCCTCTGCTTAAGGATCTTTATTTCTTTTTGCTTCCTTCCCAGATGGTGGTTGCCCTTTCTCCCCTGCACCCATGCACCACTCCTTGGCATAGACAAACTCTCCTCCATAATCGCATACTCTGTGGCCAGACACACTTCCCTCTAGACAAACGTCCCCCTGCATAGCCTACAGGAAGACACTGTAGGGAGGCTAAATCCCTAGTGACACGGAGGCTCTGCAGACCCTTACGACCCTTAAGACACTACAAATGCACACTTTGTGAAGAAAACACATAGTCCTAGTGTTCCAGAAAATCCACCTCCAAATTGGTTGGGGCTGCTTCCTACAATGGGGTGTGACTTTAGGCAACTGTCAAGTTCCAGTACGAGAATGGGGTAGCCGTCCGTTCAGTCTGGCGCACATCATGGAGACCTTTCAGACTGTGACTTGCCAAGAAATCAAGAAATGTAAGTAGACATCCGACAGTTAAATAAATGTCTACCTTGACATCAAAGGAGCATGCAGAAGAACTAGGGTTTTGCAGCATGAATCCTTTTCTGCATCTATTCTGCCATCTAGTGGTTGCAACTGGAATCATTTAGTCTATCCTCCCTCCACCCTCTTTTGGGCTTTGTCTATCACCATTTGGTGGTAATGTCATCCCTGTGGGAAGTCAGACGCGCACCCTTTGAAGTTCCTGTGCATGGTCGCTATCTTCAGATTGTGTTTTTCTGCCGTTGGTTCTGGAAGCGAGACTGAGGAGCTCCGAAGAACTTGAAAACTGCGAAAAACACTGGGGACCACCTTGAAGCACCGCACTCAATGGGCAGATAAGGGGAGCCTTTTTGTCCCCGATGGGGAGCACCACGTGGTCAGCAAATGCAGAGACCTGGAGAACACCCATTTGATATTTTGCCCCAACTGCCATCACAAGTTCGCACAGATGAACACCCCCCACAAGGTGTGCAACTTGTATCTCCTGAAGGTTCACAGCGCTGATGACTGTGCTACCCGTGCAGAATTAGTCCCGAAGCCTTGAAGACAATACTTTAAACAGCATCTAACGCATCACACCATGGCTATGCCCAGAGGAACTAGGAGTCTTCAGTGAAGAGGAGTAGGGGAACTTCTAGAAGGCAGAGCTGGGAGAGGGTGGGCATCTGAGACTGATGAGAAAGACATCGAAAGGTTCGAGGCAGCGGGGAGTGACTAGAGACGCAGAGAAGGCCAAATGGCAGAAGGTAACCAAGGAGCCGAAGAGCAGTCTATACCCTCAAAATCCACCTTGACGACACAGTCAACGACTGAAGGTCAGAACCTGCAGTGAAAGAAGTTGGACAACTTCTTGAAAGGATTCAGCATCCCTTCGAGAGCCAACATTGAGGGAAATGGACATCAAGTCACCCTCTACGCCGAAGACACATGAGGAGGAGGAGGAGAGGGAACTCAGACTATGAAGAGGATAAATCTGCCACTCTTGAAGGCCAGGGACAGCTTGACGACATGGTGCAGAATCTCCATATTCAATCCCATGTAGAGGATGTCGACAACTAGCCCTCGAGGCCCTTGTCTCTGTACGACCTCTCCATGTACAGTGCACTTGAGGGTGGTGGACACTGATGGGGTCCAGCACTAGGAAGACTGAGAAAGGGCTGTTACCCGCAGGTGAAGTAATGCAAACATTACACACTGTAACTCCAGTACATCAAGGGAATTGTACCAGCAGACTCCATTTTAGTGGCAGAGGAACAATGTGCTCACTTCTACTAGGACACTACCAGAAAAAAAGAGCAGGAAAATGGATCTGGTGAGATGAAAGATAGGAAGGGAAGCAGCTATGCAATAGAGAATTGCAAATTTGAATGTGCTCTTCAAAGGCTACGGCCACCAACAGTGGGAGGAGATGGAGGGCCTCATACAACATCTCTGGAGGAGTTTAAAAAGAGGGCCAAGGCATTCATCCAGAAGGCAAGGGCATCTCCTACCTCTAATGAGCGTGGGATGTGGATGACACTGTAAGCAGGCAGATGTGTGGAAGCCACCCTCCGAAGACCTGGATGGCTATAGATTTTTGGGTTCAAGGCAGAAGTCTAGACATTAGTAATCAATATGCCTCTCTCGGGCGAAGACTTCATTGGAACAGCTGTGGACGTGGCACTACAGCAAATAAAGTAGAATGAGACTCAAAACAATTGGGGCAAAGCAGTTCAGGTGATCCTTCAGGCAGGGGAGGATTCCCACTGGCCTCAACACTAACCGGGATTTGGCCAGCTAGTCGCACACCAGCAGTCACAACAGAAGTTGCAACACACACACACAGTGAAACAACCTTTTCACGAGAAATGGAAGATAGGCCTGCCCGCAAGAGGGTGGAGGAAGGCTAAGCAGACAAGTGACTGCCCACAACTCTGCCACATAATACCCGAGGAGGGGAGGATTCCTTCAGAAGTGGAGGCCAATCATCTCGGACAACTGGATATTAAACATAGTATGGTTATTGTTTAAAGCTCAAGACCCTGTCGCCCATTCCCCCCCCCCCCAAGAGAAGACCATTAAGGGAACAAGGACTTCTACAATTACGTCAGGAATTTGGAGCTCATCAAAAACCTGCCATTGAAAAGTCCTTCGAAGGGACACTGGGAAGGAGTAGTTTCTTACCTGTAACTCCAGTTCTCTTGTAGGGGTATTTTGTGATGGTAATGATCATGTGAAGAGTCCCGCCCATGTGCGTGGACCCTGGAGCACTTCATTAGATATATCTTCTGCCTTTCTTCAGGAAGGCCTGTATGGACACTTAAGAGATAAAGACAATAATGCAGCCTAAGAAACTAGGCTACACTGGCCATTACTGCATCTTAAAGTGAAAAAGATAGCCAGTTTAACTAAGTTTAGTCATTTACTTAGTTTTACACATAGAAAACTCTCCTTCACAAAACTCCTTTTTCATGATAGAGATGAAAGGAATGGATAGAGAAGCCCCCATAGGCTGCCTTTGTGTCTGCAAATGGGTACCGTGCGTTTGAGTCTCCAGAGACCCCCGATATCCCATGAGGCACAGCCAGAGGCATTTACTTTCAGTTCTTTTTGAAGGCGTAAATAAGCAGAGCCTGTTGAGTCTTGGGGACATCTGTATCTGCCACCGGGGAGGAGGGGCGGGTTGCTTATGACTATCACGGAAATACCCCTACAAGAGAACTGGAGTTACAGGTAAGAGACTACTCCTTCTCTTGTAGGGGATTTCCATGTCTAGTCCTAATCATGTGAAATAGACTAGCAAGCCCATCCCCAAAACAACTCGCCAGCGGTGGCAGAACAGATGACAACCTCACTATTGTGCAAATATATTTCGTAGTGAAGCCTGTCCAACCTGAGCATCTGCCCTAGCATCAGTATCAAGGCAGTAGTGCTTAGTGAATGTGTGGACTGACTTCCAAGTGGCAGCCTTACAGATTTTTGAAATAAGTTTATCACGAAGTAGAGCCGCTGTAGCTGCTTTACCTCTAGTAGAGTGAGCCCTAGTCATTTACTAATCAAAGGTTCGTTTGGTTTTTGATAAACACCGCTGATACATGAAACAATCCACCTAGAAATGGATTGTTTAGAGGTAGCAAGACCAGTTCGTACTGAGCCATAGTTTACAAATAGCTGGTCTGTTCTACGGATATCCTTAGTCTTGTCTAAATAGAATTTCAAGACTCTCCTAACATCAAGAGAATACAGTGACTTCTCCGTAGGAGAAGAAGGATTTTGAAAAAATGTAGGTAATGTAATAGTCTGGTTTACATGAAACTCCGACACTACTTTAGGAAGGAACTTAGGTTGCGTTCTCATAACTACCTTAGAGGAATCAAAGACTGTATAAGGTTCTGTACAACATGAAGCCTGAAGTTCGCTAACCCTGCGGGCAGACGGAATGGCCACAAGGAAAGCAGTCTTGTAGACAGATGCTGAATAGAAGCCTTATAAATGGGTTCAAACGGTTCCTTCATTAGTCGTGAAAGGACTACATTCAACTCCCAGGGAGGCGAAGGATGCCTGATGAGAGGAAACACTTTCTTCAATCCTTCAAGAAACTCTCTGACTGGGATTTAAAAAAAAGGAAGTTTGTGAAGGACATTTCCTATACGCAGTCAAAGCTACCAGATTAACTTTGATCGAATGGAATTGAAAGCCAGATTGCACCAAGTGTAACAAGTAAGGAAGAATGACATCTTCCTTACAGGAGGTAGGATCGAAGTCCTTAGAAGCACACCAGATGCAAAATCTCTTCCATTTATACGCATAGGACGTGCGTGTAGCTGGTCTCTTGGCCTCTTTCAGTATCTCCATACAGTCCTGAGGGAGAGTCAAATGTCTGTATTGAACTAGCTCAGGAGCCATGCCGCCAAATTCAACGACGAGAGGTTGGGGTGCACCATCTGTCCGCCGAAATTCGTCAAAGTCCGGCCTGCACGACAGCCGGAGATGTGGCAGGAGAGACCAGTGGAGTAGGTCTGTGAACCACCACTGCTGGGGCCACTCCGGAGCAATGACTATCATCTTGGCCCATGATTGGGAGAGCTTGATTAGCACTATTGGAATTGGGGGAATTGGTGGAAAAGCGTAGAGAAAGCCGCCTGACCAATTGATCCCTTGGACATTCCCCAGAGTCCCTGGTTGGTAAAACCTGGAGGTGAAGTCGTGGCATTTGCTGTTTTCTGCTGTAGCAAACAGATCGACTTCTGGAGTACCCCATCTGTCAAACTTCTTCCACCACTTCGTCGTTTAAGACCCATTCGTGGTTTTTGTGAATGAGTCTGCTGAGCGCGTCTGCCTGAACATTCTGAACACCTGGAAGGTGAGTTGCCGTGATGGTCAGGTTCCCGGCTAACAGCCAGTGCCAGATGGCCTGAGCTTCCTGAGACTGCACTCGAGATCTGGAGCCCCCCTGCTTGTTGAGGTAGAACATTGTTGTCGTATTGTCTGTCTGAACAGCAGGAAGCTGGAGTGAAAAGACGTCTGGAATGCTTTCAGCGCCAAATGGACTGCTCGAAGTTCCAGGAAGGTATTATGGTACTTGGTTTCTTTCAGAGTCCATGCACCCTGTTTCTGTAGGTGGTCGAAATGTGCACCCCATCCGTGGAGAGAAGCATCTGTTACTATTGTTTGTGTGGGTATCTCCTTGTGGAAGGGAATCCCCCGGAGGAGATTGCTTGGAGAACACCACCATCAGATGGACTGACGAGCCTGTTGCGACAGTTGAATCCTGTCTTCCCAGTCCCCCAGTGTCTGGTCCCACTGATCCGCCAGACATTCCTGCAGGGTCTCATATGGAGGCGTGCATTCGGAGTGAGGAAGATGCATGACGCCATCGAACCCAGGAGAGACGATACTTTCCTCACTGTTGGTGCGGGCATGATCATAAGATCTTGAGCCTTCCGAAGGATCGATAAGCGTCCCTCCTCTGAAGGACACACGCTGGCTGTGCGTGTGTCGATAGTAGCTCCTACGTACTGAAGACACTGAACATGAGGAGACCGACTTTGTGAGGTTGATGTGAAGTCCCAAACGAAGTAAGAGATTGGAAGTCCGATTGAAATGCAGTTGCGCTTCCTGAAATGTAGCTGCCTTGATCAACCAATCGTCCAGATATGGATAGACTAATATTTTGTTCCTCCTCAGATGCGCAGCCACCACTGTCATGCATTTGGAAAACGTCTGAGGTGCTGACTTCAGGCCGAAGGGCAGCATGGAGTATTGATAATGGTTGTTGCCCACTGTGAAACGCAGGAACTTGCGATGTTTCCTCGCTATGGGCACATGAAAGTATGCGTCCTGCAGATCTATTGCGCATAGTCAGTCTTCCTGATGAAGTTGAGGGTAGATCTGATGCAAAGATAACATCTGAAATTTTTCTCTTCAAACCCATTTGTTGACTTGTCGTAAGTCGAGAATGGGTCTGAACTTGTTCTTGTCTTTCTTGCGGACGAGAAAGAACCGTGAATACAGCCCTGTTCCTTTCTGATTTAGAGGGACAGATTCTATCGCCCTTTTCTCCAGGAGGGTGTTGGCCTCCTTCTGCAACTTGTGCAGCATGTATCTTGATCGAGTTGGAGGAATTGATGGAGGAGGGCTTATAAAACGTATCGAATATCCACTGCGAACAATATTCAGCACCCAATTGTCCTGAGTTATTTTCTGCCACTCTGGCAGATGATCTTGAACCCCACCGGAGCGGACAACGGACGAGGGGGAAGAAACCCTTCAGGGCTTCAGACCAGCAGGATCCTTGTACGCCTCTCCAGACTGCTGGTTAGATCTTCCTCGTTGTTGTTGTTTTTGAAATGGCTGAAAGGAGGGCTGGAATTGCTGCTGTTGGACTGACGACCCTGAGAGGAATAACGCCTCTGGAAAGGACAGAAGGTCTTGCGTTCTTTAGATTTCTCAAAACCTACAGCCTTCAACGTCTCCATTTCGATCTTCATGCGGGCCATCTCGTCGTCCGCGTGGGAACCAAAGAGCGTTGTGCCAGAGAACGGGAGATTGGAGATTCGCTGCTGCGCCTCAGGCTTCAGTGATGTAAGAGGAAGCCAAGCATGACGTCGTAGAGCGATACCATGGCAATACGTGGGCTGCCAGAAGTGTCCGCTGCAGCGCTGATGACTTGGTTGGAGACCATCAGGCCCTCATTCACAATCTCCTGGAAGTCTTCCCCCTTACCCTGGGTATGAGATTCACAAATTTCCGAAGGGACTCCCACAATGATCTATTGTAACGGCCCAGCAAGCCCGTAGAGCTCGCCGCCTTCATGGAAGTCGCCGCGGTGTTACAAGCCTTTCTGCCCGCTGAATCCAGCTTACAGCTCTTTATCCGGTGGCACCATGGAAGTAGGAGCTGTAGTATGCGGTTTCCGTGCAGCCACCACTATCAGAGTCCAGAGTGGGTTCCAGCCAGAGGAAGGCAGGAACCCGAATCAGGCGAACGATACTTCTGCAACCTAGAGGGTGCAGACTTTATAGAAGTCGGAGTTAGCAACAGTTCCATAGCTGGTTCCTCCAGACCCGGCAACAATGGACGCGATGTCTGTCTCTTCTGCAGAGTCTCAAATATCAGAGAGGTCGGCTGCACATGGGTAGACCGGGGAATGCTGAGTTTCGTAGCCCCTCTGACCAGAACCTCCTGGAAGGTAGAAATGTCATCAACCGGTGACACCCTTTGAGGGGGGAGAGTCCGTGAGAGTAGGAGAGTACCTCCCTGTACTCGTGGAAGAAGTGTCCCTTGTATGCCGGGACCGAGACCTCTCATAATGGCTACAACGTGATCTTGTGGAAGACAGATATGTCGAACGAGACCGTGTTCTTGGTCATCGAGGTTCCACAGGGCGCATGGGCTGAGGAGCCACGGGCTCAGGTTGAGGAGGAGGAGGCGGTGCTGGTGGAGGAATCGTGGTGGAAGTGGTGGCGGCGGAGGAGTAGCTGGAGGCGGAGGTCTTGGTGGTGGCTGTGGTATTCCTGGTAGGACCACCGGTGGGAGCGAAGCAGGAGGCGACCTAGTTGGTGAGTAGGTACGTGAATACTCCAAACTGGGAGACAAGATCAACCTCCTTTTACGAGCGGGCCATGAGGAAGGGACCCTGGATGCTCCATCAGTCCCCCTCTACGTCGATCCACTGCTCAACGTGGTATCAACGTCGACATTCTCCTTGAGGCTCTCCTCAACCTCGACTTTCTTGTAGAAGATTGCCTCCTCGACGTCTATCTTCGCGTTGATGTCGATGGTGATCGGTGACGAAGCTTCGGCGGCGAGTGCTGCTTGAGAGACCCAGATTGATGCCGATGTCTCGACTGCGATGTTCGTTGTGTCGACGTCGAACGCAGGGAACCCCTCGACAGTGATCTCGCCGTTCTCCTCCTCGACGTTTATTGTCGATGTCGCTTCGACCCAGAGCCCTGGGTCGACAGAGCATATCGTAGTCATGCCTGCTCTCGACGTCACCGCCCTCAGCCGGGAACGGCTTCGTTTTTCTGCCGTTTTCACACTTGGGAGCCCTCCAGAGGTCGAAGCATGGGACTTGGTAGAGAACTTAGCCTCTTCTTTCCCAGAGGCTGAAGAAGCTGCCTTCTGTCTCCTCTGCTCCACGTCTTGGAGACGAATCTTCTCCCTGTCATGCAAGGTGCGCCTGGAAAAGGTCTTGCAAATGGCACAGGTGTCCGGAACATGGGACACAGGCAAACGCAGGATACAAACTCCGTGGGAATCCGACTTGACCACCTTCCTACCGCATTCAGGGCACTTGTCAAATAGAGATGGCATTTTGACAAGAAAACAGCAGAAATACTGCCAAAAAACTACAGACGTAGTTAGCTAAAGGCCAAAGACGTCGAGTGAAACTGCTAACGTCCAGAAATAATGACTAATTTTTATGAAATACCAAAGGTAGAGCTCAATGCTCTAGGGTCCTGCTAGCAGGAGCTGGAATAAAAGAACTGAAAGTAAATGCCTCTGGCTGTGACTCATGGGATACCGGGGGTCTCTGGAGACTCTTAAAGGCACGGTGCTCATTTGCAGACACATAATGGCAGCCTATGGGGTGTTCTCTATCCATTCCTTTCATCGCTATCATGAAAAAGGAGTTTTGTGAAGGAGAGTTTTCTATGTGTAAAACTCAGTAAATTACTAAACTTAAAGTTAAACTGGCTATCTTTTTCACTTTAAGATGCAGTAGTGGCCAGTGTCGCCTCGTTTCTTAGGCTGCATTATTGTATTCTTATCTCTTAAGTGTCCATACAGGCCTTCCTGAAGAAAAACAGAAGATGACAACCTAAGAAGATATATCTAATGAAGTGATCAGGGGTCCATGCACATGGGCGGGACTATTCACATGATTGACTTTACACGGAAATCCCCTACAAGAGAAAGGTATCTACTCATCGTACTTTGTAGTACCCAAACAATATCGAATGCGGAGACCAATACTAGACCTCTGATATCTAATCAAGTTTATGTGAACACAATACTTCAAGATGACTACACTTCAAGAGGTAATCACACTCCTAAGGGGATGGGCGAATTACATGCAAAGCGAAAGCTTTGCAATCCCCTCTGTGGCATTTAAGGTGAAATAGTTCATCCAATTACAATCCTGCACACTGCTTCACTGCACTCAGTGTTGGAAAAAACTGAACTTGAAACTGTGAAGATACTACTGATTGTGGTAGTCCAGAAGATGGGTGGACTGAATGGGCAGGGAAAGCCTCATCTGTTAACTATGAAAGGCATGAATATTTGTCATCCGAAGGAAAGACCTTCTTCCTTGTCAGGGTACTGGAAGATGTCTGATTCTTCTTGGAACAACTTGGCAATCTCCTTCTGACAGTACCATAGGCATTGTTACAACACCGTATACAAGTTATTTGGCAAATAGTTGGAGTCTAAACCGCTTTCTTAACCATCAATATCTGCTCGAAAGCCAATGGCTGAAGCCAAAGATGGAAGATTTGACATTCTGGAGTGCTGGGAGCTACTGGTCGTCTGGGAGCTTGGGGCATGTTTAATCTCGTGCCTTTTTCAATGTTTCTAAACGTCTTCCAGAACGCAGCACCCTCTTCTGCACAGACATTTTTTCTCAACAAATGCAGAGATCCCCTGGCGACTTACAGTTCTTTTAAATGTGTGCATCACTAGTTCCAATGAGCAGAGAGCTCTATAGCACCAGATTGTCACTGCTGTCCATTCACTGAGGGACGGAACATTCCAAAAATGAACGGGCTCAAACTTTTTTTTTTTTTTTATTTTTTATTAGAGCATGGTGATGCAAATCACAGCAAACAGGATTACACACCCATGCACAGGACCCGCACAGTAGTGGGACTCAAACCTATCTATAGATGTCAGAGAAATAGCTTCAATTTTTGAGTTCTCTATAAAGGGACACTCCTATGTGTGTGGAGAAGGAAAAGACAGTTGAGCCAAATGTTTTTGTCATTCTAAATATGCTTTTAAGTATTGGTAGGGTTTTAAGGAATGACATTTATTTAACTAAATTCATACAGGTGTCTTCAATGCTTGTGATGGTATTGCACTCTGACAAGTACCTAGCCATTTGGACTTCTCTTGAACTTCAACCTGCAGCTACCCCTCGTGGTAATGGAAAGCCAGCCTCTGAAAATATTACAGTAATAATGCAATGCTGATAATAGGTTAATGTGAAGTGCTTGATTTGTGAAAGAAACAGTACAGGTACCCGAACCTTTTTCAGAAGCTACTGGTGGCACGCTGAAAACACAGGGTGAGGTAGTCTTTTATCCACCCCCAGACACTCCCTGTCACTTTTTTGCGGGTTCCTTGTTTCCTGTCCAGGGAGAACCTGGCTAGGCAGTTCGGGCTGGACTGTTCCCATGAGGCACAGGGTCAAGACTGATTTGCCCATGGCTGGGTTCAAACTGGAATGGCATGGTGAGCAAATAAATGATGGATTTAGGCCCAGTTTTTGTAACTCTGCGCAGGGGGCAGAGGATAACGGAGTAACCTCCACACCTGTAAAAGCGCTGTTACACGAATTTGAACAGTGCTACAGAAAGAATGTCTTGCGTGCTCATGTAACTGAGCTAACTTTTCAAACTTTATGGATAAATACCTGCCGGCTTAAGGCGATTCATTGACACCAAGTTTAAATCCTGAATTGGTTACTGGATCTCGCAGGAGTGAAATTTTACCTTTCTTGTTGCTCCATGGAATTGGAAATTGTACTTGATTGCAGCAGGGGAAGTGCGGTGAAGAGTGCTGTGAGGTGTTTTTTGAAGTTACCAACTATTGCTGGCAGTTGGTAGCATTTCCTTTGGAACCTTGAGTGCCCCATTCCCTACTTTGAACATCTCGAGCATCTTGGGTGTCTCGTGCCGAATGAGCTTGCTAATGACGTGCAAGTCTGACCAGCTACATCTGGCCTACGGAGAGGCATTGAAGACTCCTGCGCTCAACATCCTGTGCTGGTCGGACAGGCAAATCTAGTAAGCTACTTCCCGCTGCCTGGCGACTTGCACTGCATTTCGTGCCCCTAGTGATTAAATACAGCTGTGGTAGGCCCGCACATCCACAACTTTCAAGCTGCCTTGTAAAAAAGCCTCACCTCGTTATTTCTTCCCTGGATTGCCCGTGTTGGATGATTATGCTGGTCATACCATATGAAGTCATTTACATAGAAGAAAGACTTCTACTGTTATGGTGGAAATACTTTGACCAGAGCTAGAAGAAATACTGTGAACAGAATTAACTGTTCATTGTTTTTTTAAATAATTATTTTAGATACATTTTTAAATGTATTATTTAAACTAATTATGGTAGTCTGTTATTTTAACATACTGTAGTAGTTAAATTCTTCTTTAAGGTATGGTGGAGCAAAGTATGGCTGCTCCGCCTAGTTTCCTGGCTATTTCCGGGGAGCCCATTATTCCATGGAAAAGATAGAAAAACATGTTCACATATGTTGGTCATAGCTGGTAATAAATCTGATCCGCTAAGGCGACATTACTACATCATTTAGGAACAGAAGGAAGGATGTATGTTGATCTTCCAGAAGTCTCATGAGGCATGAGAGATGGTCAGCCCATGAATGTGTGTAAGATGTCATTGCAAATGCTGGAAAAACATTTTACACCTAAAGTGTAGTTTTTGATACGCATACTTTTTTCCCCCGGGTGCAGGGTCATTATTAGGATGTCATGAGTTATGTTGCTGCATTACGAGGCCTAGCGGTATCTTGGGAGTTTCAGAATGTATCGGAATCCCTGATACACTATCAAATTGTTAGGTGTACAAATAACAGGAAAGTGAAAGACTTATCTATTGATCCCACACTAGAGGAATCCATACAGATTGTAAGGAGCTTGGAACACACTGCTGTGTAGATGAAAAATTGATATGTGCAAACTTGGTCTGAAATTTGTAGAAAAAGCAATCCAGGTGAAGGTAGCCATGTTGAAGCAACCCCCGAAGGCTATGGAATCTGGTAGTAAAGTTAAGGAAAAGAATGTTACCGGTGTGGTTGCCCTGGACACATTGCTTAGTTTTCCATGTGGGCAAAGAATGTCACGTTTGGGTCCTGCGGAAGGAAAAGAGATTCAGCCAAGCTTTGTAGATCAAAAGGAAGAGGGTGCAGAGTCTAATGTGAAAATGGTGAAGAATGTGGGTGTAGTTCAGGAAGAAATTATATCGGCTTTAAATGAAATTGAGGATTCAATTCAACTAGAAAGTGACTGCATCCTAAGTGTGAAAAGGGATAGTTCAGGAGTGTTGGAGAAGCCTTACTTGTGTTATCTTGGCTATTGTACAAGTTAAATTATTGGCAAACTCGGCGAGTCTGGTTACCTTGATTGCCAAAGAGACATTTGTGAATGATCTCAAGGAGCAGGTTTGCGATTTACCACGAGCGGATGTTAGAGCGGCAGTAAGATATGGTGGGAGGAGGATTAACATATTAGGAATGAAATGGATGTATATATTTTTATCTGAAAGAAACACATACTGATACATTCCTTACCTTAGAATATCCCCATGCGTCAGACTGGATCCGTAAAGTTTTTCTCAGCAGTACCCCAGCGTGTCTGTAGGTGGCATCGTGCGGCTCCGCGTCCATCGTCTGCGTTGTGGTCACCGGGATGACGTCGCGGGCGTAACTTACACGCCACCCATGCGCGCTGACTTCAGTTCTTTCTTTTTCCGCGCCAGCAAGCGCAGATCTGGGAAGAGCAGGTACCGTTAGTCATTTTTTGGCTAACTTTTTGAGGCTTCTTGTTTCAATTTTTTTATTGAGTCTTCGACTCCTTGTGCAGTTAGGATTCCCGGTTTTAAGTCCTGTGAGGAATGTCACCGCATGATGTTGGTGACGGACCCACACCGAGTGTCTTTTCTGCTTGGGGCGCGACCACGACCCCAAGTCGTGCCCCGACTGCCGGGCGATGGCGTCGAAGTCTTTGTGGGAGTGGCTTGGACAGCTGCTTGAGTTCCAGCTGTCGGCCCGTGCCGTTCCCGGTCTCGATCCCGTGGGAGGTCGATTGACCATGCGCGGAGTTATCATCGGTTCTCCGGTTCCAAGTCTTCGCACTTGGGGTTAGGTGAGGTGAAGCACAAGAAGTCGAAGAAGCGCCATCGCTCTCCGACTAGGTGGTGCCTCTGGCGAAGCCTGTGGTGCCGCCGCCGGCCTGCCCGCCCTTTCCGGGTCCGTCGGCGACTCAGGCCCAGATACAAGAGTTCCTGTTGGCCATGGCTAGAGTCTTTGGGCCGTCGGCTACCGCCGGTGTGCCCGACTGGGGGTCCTCGCGTTCCATCGCCAGCGGCTCCGATCCCGGTGCCGCAGGACCCCCATGGATCTAGGCCTGGATCCCGGTCAACACCGGTTGACCTAATAACACCTCCACCGACATCGACCCCACTGCCACGACGTCAGACGTCGCCCGCTCCTTGGTACGACGTCTGCCCTGGTTTTAGCCCCAAAGGGGACGCAGGGTCGGGCCGGCATTTGGGATGTCTATCCTCATGTCCCTATTCCTTATTTTCGGCCTGTAAAACGGCCTGAGGAAGAAGGGGTGGACTGGGAGGGGTCTGAGGACCCTCTCAAAGCCGACTGCGAGTTTGAGGAGGACTGAGCAGAGGAGTTGGGGGAAGCCAGTGGTCTGGATACCTCTTCAGGCCCTTGGCATGCTGTCTCCTCCTACCGTGGCTATGTTGGAGGGCGCTAGTTATGTGGTGGTGTTACGTAGGGCAGCAGAGGCCCTACAACTCAAGCTCCCTATGGTGGCCGTCAGGACTAACCTCCTGACAGTAGTGCTTCAGCCTGCAGCTACTTCTGTGGAACCGCTGCTCCCCTTCAACAAAGCACTTTCCGACGTTCTTTTGGGCACCTGGTCCAGGCCCACCAAAGGGGCTCCTGTGGATAGGAACGTGGCCCTCCGCCATCGCCCGGCTCCGGGTGACCCCATTTTCCTCTCCCAACACCCCACCCCCGAGAGCTTGGTTGTCCAAGCCTCTGCTTCTCCAACCGCCTTCACTTCCGCACCGGGAATCCAAGAAACTAGATCAGTTTGCGAAGATATTTTCTTCCGCCAGTTCTGCGCTGCGGTCCGTGAACACCGCATGCCTCTTGGGGCGTAATTCCCACTGTGTGTGGGATAAGGTGGTGGACATGCTGCCCCAATGTCTGGAGGAGGCCCGGAAAACTCTCTCCCAGGCTGTTGCAGAGGGGAGAGACGCAGCAAAGTTCATGATTCGTTGTGGCTTAGACACCGCCGACTCACTGGGCAGATCGATTGCAACGACGTTGGCAATCAGACGCCATGCCTGGTTGAGGACAACTGGATTTTCGGGGGATGTCCAATCAACCATTATGGACATGCCCTTTGATGGCCGTCGCCTCTTCGGCGATAAAGCAGACCACGCGTTGGAGAGGTTCAAGGACTCCCGGGCTACGGCCAAATCCTTAGGACTCTCCGCAGTCTGCCCTGCGCTGTCTGCTTTTCGCTCCTTTCGTGGCACCGGAAGGGGCGCCCGCAGCGTTCGCAACAGAGCCACAAGCCTGCGCAACAACAATCATAGTGCGGGCACAGGTTTCGCTGTGGCAGACCAAGGGGCCAGCGGGCGGGTCAGTCCAGCTCCACCCTGGCCACTACTGCCTCCAAACCTTCCTAGCACGAGCTTTCAGGCCCATCAAACGCCAGTGGGCGGCAGGATTCGCCATCCTCTACCCCCGCTGGTGCACAATCACATCAGTCTGGTGGGTTTAAGAGATAGTCCAAAGGGGATGCTCCCTCCCCTTCGTGACTACCCCTCCAGCCATGCCACCTCAGTACCACCGCATATCAGGGGATCACTTGGTGCTTCTTCAGAAGAAGGTTGTGGCCCTCTTGACCGAGGGGTCCATCAAGCGCGTTCTGACGCCAGAAGTGGGGGCGTGGTTATTACCACTCCTTCGTGGTGGAAAGAAGGACAAGGGACTGCGTCCTATCTTAGACCTCCAGAACGTCAATAGCTTCCTCCGCAAAGAGAAGTTCAAGATGCTCACTTTGGCTCAGGTCTTGTCTGCTCTCGATCCACCAGACTGGATGGTAGCACTGGACTTGCAGGATGTGTATTTCCACATCCCAGTCCTGTGGGCCTACCAGCGTTACCTGCGGTTCACAGTAGGCCACAAGCTCTTTCAGTTCACCTTGCTCCCTTTCGGCCTTACCAGCGCCCCTCGGGTGTTCACGAAAGTGATGGCGGTGGTCGCAGCCCATCTTTGCAGATCAGGGGTTTCAGTCTTCCCCTATCTTGGTGAGTGGTTGTTGAAGGCGGGCTCGACCCGGACAGTCTTCTCCTACCTCCAGACTATGGGCGACCTCCTGCATTCGCTGGGGTTCTCCATTAATGTGTCGAAGTCTCACCTGATTCCCTCTCAGAAGCTCCTTTATCGGAGTGGTTTTGGACACTGCACAGTTTCGGGTCTATCCCCCCGAACAGCGAGTCTGGGATATTCAGGCTCTGATCTCGATCTTTCAGCCCTTGTCTCTGGTTTCGGTCAGGGTGACCCTGAGGCTGCTGGGCCTCATGCCTCCTGCTGATCAATCATGCCAGATGGCATATGCGGGCTCTGCAGTGGGATCTGAAGTTCCAGTGGGCACAGCATCAGGAAAACCTGTCCGATCACGTCCAGATCTCAGAGGACCCTGCAAGACAGTCTTGCAGTGGTGGCCCAGGGACTGGCATTGGGTCGACCCATTCCCCAACCGGAGTTCACAATGGTGACAGATGTGTCCCTCCTGGGATGGGGCGGCCACATGGGAGAGGCAGAGATCATGCCTCAGGTCTCTGGCGGAGTCCAAGCTCCATATCAACCTTCTGGAGCTTTGGGCGATCCGACTTGCACTGAAGGCATTCCTTCCCTCTGTCAAAGGGTGAGTAGTGCAGGTGTTCACAGACAACACCACCGCCATGTGGTACTGCAACCAGCAAGGCGGGGTGGGGTCGTTGGCCCTTTGTCAGGAGGCTCTGCGCCACTGGACATTGCTGGAATATCAGGGCATTTTCCTGGTGGTTCAACACCTGGCAGGTTCTCTGAACACCAGGGTGGACGAACTCAGCCGCAGGTGCATGATGGATCACAAATGGCGTCTTCACTTGGAGGTGGCGCAAGGTCTTTTTCAGCAATGGGGAGAGCCTGGGTTAGATCTATTCGCCACTGAAGAAAACGTGCAATGTCTGTCTGCGCGTTGGAATTTCCAAGGTGGCACTCGCTAGGCGATGCTTATCGTCAAGAGTGGAGTTGCGGTCTGTTGTACTCATTTCCGCCTATACCACTTCTGCCCAGAGTGTTGAAGATCAGGCGCGACCGGGCACACGTCAATCTTGTGGCCCCAGACTGGGCTCAAAGAGTATGGTATCCTGAACTACTCAAATGTGAGAAGTTGGCCTGATATATGATGTCACTAGTTCTAGTGTACACCTTGTATCAGTCCAAACAACCCTTATGGTGATTGGTTGTAAAGTCAACCTTATAGACCAGCTATCCTAGTGGTAGCATGGACAAGAGCAGTATTAGGCTAAACTCTGTATGGCATGTGAAGCCAGCTATTATACCATTTGCAATCCCTTGAATACCAAATGAAAGGACACCACAACAGATATATTATAACAATAGAATGTATTTAGTCTAGTCAAAATACCCTCAGCACTCTTTGAGATTCGAGGTAAGTACACCACAGTCTTATTTAAGCATACATAAGTCACACAGGTAAGTAATACAGTTAGGCCCTAGGGGCCACGCAAACCATATACTAAGTAAGTGGTATAAGAACCACTGTCACGAACACAGGTTAGGCCTAGGGGATCGCTGGGGCTACACTATCCTATCCGTTGCTAGGCAGTGGGAGGCCCACAGGATTCATGTGCAGAGTGGAAACACTCATGCGTAATGCGTTAAAGTCGATAGAAATAGTGATGTTTAGAAATTAAGATTTTTAGGACACTTCGGAAGGAGCTAGGAGTTAGAGACTTGGAAACTAGACCCTAGGATAGTCAGTACCCTTGTGAGCACCGGAGTACTCAAGTTACTTAGCCCACGGGCTGCGGGTGCATAGGTGTGAACTTGCGTCGGGTTTCGTCGTCGACTCCTATGGATGCCTGAAGAAAAGATGCTGACAGGCAGTCAGTGAAGAGTGTCCGGTGGATTCCAAGGAATCAAGAAGGAAGGTACCTGCAAGCAGAGGGGACAGAGTCTAGGTCACCAGCCAGGAGCCGGGAAGGAACCAGGCGATGTCGTGAAGATGCAGGTGAAGAGGTGACGCTTGTCGCAGCAGCCACGGGTACCAGGAGGCGTCGAGGACGACCAGATCCAGGAGGCGAGCTGTCCCACGAGGGCTCTTGCTGTTGGCGGCGTCTATGTCGAGTTTGGACCCAACAAGCCTTGGCAAGCGCAACCCACGCAGAATGAAGGATTTGCTTCTGTTGCAGACCAGGAAGGCCTGAGGTGCTTCTCTTTAACAGGGAAGCAAGGGCCAGTCTGGAGGAGCCAAACCAGCGGTGGAAAGTCAAGGGTTCGTCGTCACAGAGGTTACTAGCCAACGGGCAAGCAACGGGACAGACGCGTCGAGCAGGAAAATGCAGAAGGGCCCCACGCAGAACTCGTGGAGTGTGGAGGGCTGATTTTCGGTGCAGATAGTGCTGGGGGTTGGGGCTTCTCAATCCCCAGAGCACAACTTCGAGGTTGCCTCAGAAGCTGCGCTGGAAGCAAGTAGCCAATTTTCCCAGGTAGCCGGTCCCACGTCTCTCGTCGCCTCCCCGGATCTCAGCTTTGCTGTAGATGTGGATCAGGGTCAGAGAAGTCTGGAAGTCAAGGCGCTGGTCGGGCTCTGCAGTCGGTTCCTCGTAGAACTTGGGCAAAGCAAACGGCAGGTCGCTTGATGGTGCCTGTTTGCACAGGGTGGCCACTCCTTGGCCACAAGGGAGATTCTTCAGTCTTCTTCCGTAGTCGAATGTCGAAGGTCCAGAGTTTCTGTTCAAGTTTCAGTTTTCAGGATAATCCAAAGTCCTAGGGACTCAGCTCCCACTCTTATACTAATCTGGGGGGCTGGGTTACCTGCTAGGTCCCTCTTATGGGTGGGACCAGGGAGGGGGGTGGTTACACCCTTACCTTTGTCCAGTTTCGCGCCAGGACTGGGGCTGGAGTGACCCAGCACTGGTTTGAACCGGACTATGCATGGGACACCTTGTGTGCCCCAGGCAGTGTCTCGTTTCTTTCATCCCTCCCTGCCCCAATACACTAAGTCCTGTCTAGGGTGGTGCTAGCACCTCCCAAGGCAGGAAACCTATTGTCCAAGCCTCCCTCGCTGGAAGGACTCCCAGCAGCAGGAGGTCAGACTTGTGTCTGTGGCAGCAGCATCCATGTTGTGATGCTGGGGCTCTGGTTAACTTTAACCGGGTAGTAGGTCTTCAACATGTCTTATCCCTCTAGAAGGGAGGAATACTATCCTCATCGCCAGAAATGGTGTGGGGGTAGTATTCCAAAGTGTTAGACACCTTACACGATATGTTTTGATAAAGCCAAACCATAGTTACCATAACCGCGAGGATTATAAGGCACTTTAAGAGTTGATGGTAGGCGATATCATAGAACAGCTATGAGGACATGGTTCCGAAAGCTGCAGACAGGCTCAGCTCATGCTAGAGCACCATCTCACATGTTACCAAGCACTCTGCTTTCAGGATTGTTAAGGCCTGCCATAGGAGTGACTGATAGGTTACCCATGTGTCTATATATAAGGTAGGTATAGGAATACTACACCTAAGCAAGGGGTGATTACACGACCTTGCCCCAGCTGAGTGATCAGCCAGTTATGTCGTAATGGAAGGCCAGCCAGGGGTGGCATAATACATGCTGCAGCCCCTGGTAGGCCATGGGTACACCTATGCCCTGGGTACCTAAGGTACACTGTACAGGGCCCTAGAAGGTGATCCTTACCAATTGGGTTATGTACCTAAAGTACATAGTATGAATTTAGAGAGAGAACAGCTGGGCTGTGGGTCTGATTAGCAGGCCCACAGCCACATCTAAGTCGAAAACCAGTAAAGCAAAAGCAAAAAGTGGGGGTGAACATAGAAAGCAGACCCTACTCTCCTACACTCAGTATGAGCATAGATCCCCCGATCCGACTGCCTCTTCGGGAGAATTTTCTGTCAGAGCAGCAGGGGACGGTCCTCCACCCGAACCTGTACAGTCTCCACCTCTTTGCGTGGAGATTGAGCGGCAGCAGTAGATTGCTTTCGACTTGCCTCCTGAAGTTTGTGATGTCATTCTGGCAGCCAGGCGTTCCTCCACTAAGGTGATATATGCCTGCAGGTGGAATAAGTTTGTGGTATGGTGCACATCAAAGGCTGTGGATCCCCTTTCAGCCCCTCTTTCTGAGGTTCTTTTGTTGCTTCTTTCTTTGGGCCAGCAGGGCTCTGCTCTGGGCACTATTGAGGGCTACCTTTCTGCTATTTCGGCCTTTGTCAGGCTCCCTGATCAGCCCCCTCTTAACAATCCCCTGTTGTAAATAGATTTCTCAAAGGCATTACAGACCTTATCTGATAGACTACCAGCCGCAGATTCTTTAACATAGAATTATACCCAGACGTGAGACAGGACCCGGAAAACTTTCTTGCCCAGCAACTCTGCGTGCCAGGGGTGCGGTACCACGCGACTCCGCCACGACTTCCTCCGCGGGCGTGACATCAGCGAGGTCTCACAAGCCCCACCCCGGTGCGCTGACATCAGTTTGCCTCTTTTTCGTGTGCAACGCCTACCCGGATCGTGTTCCTGGCCTGTTTTCAGGCCTTCCTTTTACGCTTAGCGTTTTCCTGGGTACAGTGTGCAAATGCCTTCGGGCTTCCAGACGTGCTAGTGTAGCGTGCGCCAGATTTTGGCAACGGATCCTCACCCCATCTGTATGTGGTGCTTGGGGGAGCACCAAGATTCCACGGACTGCGAGGCGTGTCAGGAAATGAAGCCGAAGTCCTGGCGGGAGTGCCGGATGAAACTCCTTTCGGGTCCCCTGTCCAGGGCGGCATCGCCTGATCCGTCCCCTGCCGAGGGCTTCAAGAACTGCCGTTTCTGTCTCCGGCATAGTCTCTCTCCACGGCCGCTAGGGTGTCACTCACCTGTTGGTAAGTGTCGCAGTTTGTCCCAGAGGCCCGGTCCTCGGCCTGTTGGGGGTGTGGGTTCTCCGCAGGTGGTGTGAGCCGCGCGTCGTCGCCCTATCCGCCGTTCCCTGGCTGCGACCAGAGCCCAATAGAGGCCTATGCGGCGGCCTTGCAGGCCTCTTTGTCTCTCTTCTCCTTCTCTTCCTGGGACGACTGTGGATCCCTTGCCGTGTGCGGGAACTCTTGCGGCGGCGGAATGGAGGATGTGGTGAAGTCTGGGTGCGGCCCTTCGGACCACGGCGCCTCTGCCTCGCTGCAAGCCCTTGTAGGGGTCACGGGATGTTTCCGGGGCTTGGGCGTGTCCTCGAGTCCCTATTGGCCCTCTGGGCAGGCGGCGGCCTTGTACGAGGCCGAGTTGACGCCGCTCAGACGCCGGCGGCTGCTGGCCCTGGCAGTGCCGCAGGGTCAGGCTAGGGGTTGGGCGTGTCCCTGGGCCCCCCTCGTCCCTCCACGCAGGCGGCTGCCTCGTCAGAGGTCGAGTTGACTCCTTTTCGGCGCCATTCCTATGCCGCCCTGGCTCCGACCCAGCCCCGGTCCCCCACGTCGTGCGTTGTGGCGGAGGTTGTTCCGGCGTCCCCTTCGGCGCTGGTCGACGTTGACCTGACGCCAGTGGTGGACTCTATGGTGCTGGTCCGACGTCGGGTTGATTCATCTTCGGACGCCACCTCTTCTCCAGAGGTTCGGCAGCTGTTTGTTTCATCTTCTCAGGAGACGGGTCGCCGCGTCGTGGCTTTTTCCCCAGCGTCTTCTAAGGACGGCTCTTCAGTCACCGCGCCCGCTGTCTTCGCCGAAGGTGCCTCATGTTCCCCATTCATCGGTCCACCCTCCCCCGCTTCGGGCTTGGCCTTTCCTTCCTCCGCTTGGGCTGGGGGACGGCCGCCTTAATTTGCAGCAGTCGCCCACGGAGGAACTGCTTTCCCTGCCGCGGGGCCCTACGGAGGCCAGTGCTGCCTTCGCGCAGGCTATTTCCACGGCTGCGGACAATTTGCGCATGGGCGATCCAGCTGCCCATTTCCCCACGGATCATCTGCTGGAGGTTCTCCACCAGGGCTCTGGTGGACGGGAGCTGCTGCTTCCCTTCGAGGCTTTGCTCCACACTTCTCTCTTGGGGGGGCATCCTGCTACGGGGGACCTGGTGCCCCAACCTCTTCTGCACCGCCACCGTCCTGCTCCGCATGATCCAGTCTGTCTGTCCCTCCACCCTTCTACCAGGGGCCCTCTTTTACAGACTGCCTTTCCCTCCTTGCCATCGGTGTCTTCTCCCCTGTCGCGGGACACCTGCTGTTTGGATTCCTGGGGGCGCAACATCTTCGCCTCCTCCAGTGCTGCGTTGCGGGCCCTTAACACTCTTTGTGTGTTAGGCAGAGCCACTTCTGTCCCTTATGTCTAACGCTTCTCATGCAGGTGCCTGCGTTGATTTGCGGCACCATGTGTTGGATGGCCGAGAGCTGGCGGCGTTTTATTCTTCGCTTGGCTCTGGATGTTTCGGAGGTGCTTGGCCTTACCATGGCTACTTTGGTGGCCCTTCGTCGCCATGAATGGCTACGGGATAGTGTTTTCCCTGAGAACGTTAGAGAAAGGCTGGTTGACCTCCCCTTTGATTGCAGTTTGTTCCACGCCCCTGCGGATTCTGCCATTCAGAGGTTTCTTCTTCTCCTCTCCTCCTCACCCCCCTCCACCCCCCCCAGGTAGGTGTGTGTGTGTGTGTGTGTGTGTGTTCTGTCTGGTTAATGTGCCTTGTGGGGCGTTTTGTGGGGCCCTTGGTGCTGCTGGTCCAGCCCTTTGTTGTCTTGTGGTTTTGGCTGTTGGTCAGCCCGGTAGGCCCTGAGATTAGGCCTTCTGTCTCCTTTATTGGCTGCTTCATAAGCCATCTGCGGGTATTTTCTGCAGGTCTTTGTTTTGTCCTCTGCTGCGGAAATGATTTCCTAAGAGGTGTTACCATGGTTCTTGGGACGTAACCTACCCTATGTGGGGTATTTGTAGCTATTGCATAGTGTCATGTGCTGGGCGGGGGGTGTGGTCACCCTTTTGGGTTCCTTGCTCTCCGTGGCGTCACAGTATGTCGCAGGTGCGATTTTCTTGCCGATTGTCTTGGAGCGGCTTGCGCTAGGTCTGTCCTTCTCCTTGTCGCCATACTGCTAAGCCGGGCCGGCCTGCTGTGTGCGACAGTGTGTGGCGGTTCTGGACTTTTGTCCTGTGTTTTGGCTGGGTCCTCTGCCGGCTCTCCAGAGGGTTGGCTTTCCCTGGCCTCTGTGTTCAGTTGGCCGGCTTGGGCCGTCCTCAGTCTCCCTCTTATTTTCTGCAGGTTCCGCCACTTCTTCGTGGTCAGTGTGTGTCTTTTTAAGCCCGGCTACTCCCTTGGGGTGTGTCCTGGTCCTCCCGGGCCTCTGCCTTTGATTGGTGTCTGCCTTTTCCTGGGTGTGCTGTTCCGTGGCGTTGCCTGTTGATGGCGCCGCGTGCCCGTGCAGGAATGCTTGTTGTACTCCACTGTGGTGCTCTTGATGTGTTTCCTTGCGCCCCTGCCTTTGCTCCGTTGGGGCTTCGTGCAACGGTGCTTTTCTTCCACCTGTGTTGGCGGTGGCGCTGTTCCGGCCTTGTCCGCTGCTTGCAGCCACGGTGTTTTCAGCTCTTTTCTGCCTCTAAGCATGTTTCTTCCAATGGGCCCTGCCTCGTCTCACTGGGTTTGAAGTGCCCTTGTGTTCCTTGAGGTTTTTGGGTGCTCTCTGCCCCTGCAGGGTGTTAGGCGCTCTATCTTGGTTGGGCTAGGATGTCCTGGTCTTTTTCCTTCTTGTTCCGTGTCCCCTGCTGGGGCCCCGGTCTCTCCAGTTGAGGAGGCTCTCTCGCAGGCCCTCCTCCCTTCTGGGTATAGCTAGGTTATCTATTCTACGTTCAGGAATCTGTGGCTAGTAGTCTATCAGATGAACAAGTTACTTACCTTCGGTAACGATGTATCTGGTAGACGATTCTAGCCGCAGATTTCTTCACGACTCGCCCTTCCTCCCCGTTCTGCGAGGACCCTCTGAGTTTCTGCAGTCGTCTCCCTCTGGGTGGCTTGTCTTCTGTGGGTGTCCTCTTCGTTTTCTTCCAGTCAGGCATTCCTCCAGCTGGTTTCTCACCAGCGTGGCGGCCTCCTTTTGCCCTTTCCCTCTGTTGGAGTTTCTAATCCCCACCTGGTCTTCATTGGAGGTTCTCTTACCTGTCCTTTGACCTACTCCTTTCAGAGGTTATGGCCTTTCTTGGCAATGTAGTCTGCGGATGGATTACCTGTCGTTTGCCCTCCTACTCCTTTCAGGAGGTATGGCCGTCCTTGGCAGTGTACTCTGGGGAGGGATTGCTGTTGTTCCTCTGTTCCGGGCTTGGGCCCTTCCCTTTGTGGTTGCAGTCTCTCTCGCGCGAGCGCTTGCTCTCGCTCGCTCCCGCGCCACGTGGGCCTCGTTGCACACGTCTACGAAGCATTACTGCCTTGACAGCCAAGTCAGGAGAAACTGCTTCTGTGGCCGGTCTGTTCTCCGGGACTTTCTGCTGTGACCTTGGTTCGCAGACCCACCACGGGGTTGTTATTGCTGGGGTATCTTTTCTTAGGTAAGAAATCTATCACTGTGTTTCTTTCAGATGAACAAGTTAAATACCTTTGGAAACGATATATCTGTAAGAATTATTAGTAGTGATAGATTCCTTAGTGCCCCACCCATCCTCCCTGTTAGGCTAACTGATTTCTAGGGTTAAGGTCATACCTTTCAGGGCCCTAGTTTCAATGCACCAGTGGTCAGTATCTTGCATGGCTCTGCGTTCCTGGAGTGGAAAGTCGTGTACCGAACTGACTTCGGCGTGTGTCGGCGGCGTTTAAGTAGCGCCCGCAACGTTATCCCAGCGACCACAATGCTGACTATGGACGTGGAGCTGCACAATGCCACCTACCGACGCGCAGGGGTACTGCTGACAAACTTTCCGGATCCAGTGTGTCGCCTGGGGATATTCTAAGGTAAGGTATCTATCACTACTAATGTTTCTTACTGATATATAGTTACCGAAGGTAAATAACTTGTTGTTTAAGCAGAATAGCGTGCATGGGAGAGTCTACATAACAGAAGGGGTAGAACCTCTTGGGGGGCGCCTCCAGAGGGATTTGAAGATTATCTTTAAGCCGAATGCTGTGGAACCGGTTATGACAATTGAACTGGTGAATGATAATGTGCCAAAACATGATGACACTAACTTGGGAAAGGATTTAGTGCGAGCATATTCACATGTTTATAGACAAGTTGGGTATGCTGAAGAAATTTCCTTGTCAAATAATCCTAAATAAAAATGCTGTTCCTACTGTGAACAAAGACCCATGCCACTTTTGATGAGGGAGGCACTTCAGCGGGAACTGGATAAACTGTTGGAAGAACGATTATTGAACCTATAGAATCTTTTAAGTGGCTTGAACCTATTATTGTTGCTCCTTAGGAGGGGAATAAGATTAGTCTGTGAATTGACTTACAAGATCTAAATGGGAATATTTGGGTGGATCGAAAACCAGCCATTGCCCAATATTGCAGAAATGTTAAGTGTGATGGGAGGGGGCAAGCTATTCAGTGTTTTCGACATGATGGCAGGTTACCATCGGGTAAATCTGCATCCAGGATCTAAACCATTTACATCATTTATCGTGCCTCTGGGGGCATATCTGTACTGCTGGTGCCATTTTGTTTTGGCATCAGCCTCTGCTGTGTTTGAGGGTTATGCAGAACATTTTTCAAGGAATGCAGACAGTATTGTGCTTCCAAGATTATATTATGATGGTGGGGAATTTATTGGAAGAACACGAGTTGGTGAATGGAATACTGAGGAGAATTGGATATCATGGTTCAACTGTGAAGAGGGAGACATTTCAGTTAAGGGGAGAAAAGGTTAACTATTTGGGGCATGAGATCTCTGCAAGAGGGATAAGACCAAAGAAAAGTGTTATGAAGGCAATTGAAGATTCACCGCAACCTGGTGACAAGAAACAGTTAAAGTACTATCTTAGAGTTGCAGAATATTGTTCCAAATTTGTGTCTAACTTTGCTGATGTAGTAGAACCCATTGGAGCCTCGTTTAAAAAACAGGTATGGTGTTTAAGTGGGGAGCAGAATGTAAGACTGCATTTGATAACATCAAGTGGTCACTTGCTCATCCAGTGACATTGGGTCATTTTGATTTCAAAAGGAAAACCATCCTGACAACGGACGCCAGTAATGTGGGTCTTGGTGCAGTTTTGACTCCAAAGGTGGATGAAGAGAGGATAATTGGATTTGCATCACGGCAGTTGCAGGCGACTGAACAGTCATACTTTGCCATTGAGAAGGAGGCCTTATCTTGTTGGGAAATGAGCCACTTTAGTTATCTGTGTGGAATTGCCTTTTGTATTGAAGACTGATCGTAAGCCTCTGCTGCATTTTTTAAATTTGGCCGGGGTCTACAAGGTAGTGTGATACCCCGGATTTCTTTGTGGTTACTGTCAATGATTGATTTTAATTTTGTGGTAGAATTTGTCAGAGGGAAAAAAGAACATAATAGCAGACTGTCACGTATTCCTGTGGTGGATGATTAGGAGGTTTCTTTTACTGATGGTGTGGAGTCGGATTATTTCTATTGATGGAGAGCTTGCTTTAGGACAAGAGTGGAAGAATGCAGTGATCTGAAAGAAACACGTTAGATTCCTCACCTTAGAATATCCCCAGGCGTCAGACTGGATCCGGAAGATTTTTCGTCAGCAATACCCCTTGCGCGTCGCTAGGCGTCGTCTGCGGCTTCGCGTCCGTCGTCTGCGTCGTACGCCGGAATGACGTCGTCGGGGTACTTAGACGCCGCCCTCGCGCGCTGACGTCAGTTCCTCTTTTTTCCGCGCCAGTAAGCGCAGATCCGGGAGAGCTACCCCTGAAGTCATTTTTTGACTAACTTTTTCGATCCTTTTTGATCTTGTCTCGACTCCGGTGCCGGTAGGATGCCTGGTTTTAAAGCCTGTGCTGACTGTAGCCGCTTGATGTCGGTTACGGACCATCACCGCCGGTGCCTTTACTGCTTGGGCCTCGACCACGACGCGGAGTCGTGTTCGGACTGCAAGGCCCTGACCTCGAAGGCTAGACGGGAGTGGTCCCGTAAGCTTCTCGAGATTCGCCACTCGGCTCCGCGCCCCTCTCGATCCCGGTCCAGGAGGAGGTCCAAGGATTGGTCGCGGAGCCGCAGCCATCATCGGTCGTCGGGATCCAAGTCTTCGGGTAAGTCGAAGCACTCCAAGAAGTCCAAGAGGCAACACCGCTCTTCGGACTCACCTCGCCGGTCGCGCGACTCGGCCGAGGGTCAGGGTGGTTCCACCCCCGCGGCTCCGGCGGAGCCGCAGGCGCCGCGCAAGTCCCCATACCCACTGGTCCCTGGGACTGACGCGACACCGGCGGAAGTCAGTGCCTTCCTCTCGGCCATGAGGAGCTTGGCTCCGCAGTCGACGCCCGCTGGCGCGCCTTCGGGCCCCGCGGACCCGACTGGGCTACCTTGCCTGCCGGCGGCTGCCCCGGCTCCAGCCTCGACGCCGCAAGCGCCCGAGGGACCCGTTCCCGAGTCCCCGCCAACGCCGGTCGACCTCGTCACGCCTCCTCCGCCGGCGTCGACACCGGTACCACCCCCGACGCCGGCTCCGCTCGACGTCGAGCCCTAGTTCAGTCCCGCTCCGGGCCCGGCGTCTATGGACGCCGCGTTCGGCGCCGCTGGAGACACATTTTGTCTATCGCCCGGCTGCGATCCTTCCTCCTGTATACCAGGAATCGGATGATGGGGACAACTGGGAGCGATCCGAGGATCCTATGGCCGTTCAGGCTCAAATGTCACAGGACTGGGCAGATGAACTGGGGGTGGCCAGTGGCCTGGATACCTCTCCGGACTCTGGATTCGTCTCTCCTCCGACTGTGGCTTCGGAGGAGGGTGCTGCTTTCTCTGTGGTGCTGCGCAAGGCGGCCGCAGCCCTTGGGCTCGAGCTGCCTGCCCTGGCTGGGAGGACTAACGTCCTCACTGAGGTGCTTCAGTCTGCAGCAAGCTCCACTGAGCCTCTGCTGCAATTCAATGAGGCCCTCATTGACGTTCTGCAGGGCACCTGGTCCAAGCCCTCCACAGTTCCTCCTGTGGACAGGAACGTCGCCAGGCGCCACCGCCCTGCTCCGGGCGACCCCAGTTTTCTGTCCCAACACCACACCCCCGAGAGTCTGGTTATCCAGGCCTCTACCTCCCAATCCTCCTTCCCAACCGCTCCGCCGGACCGGGATTCCAAGAGGCTGGAACAGTTCGGAAAGAAGCTGTTCTCCTCCCTTAGTTTGGGCCTGCAGTCTTTGAACACCGCCTGTCTCTTGGACCGTTATTCCCACTCTATGTGGGATACGGTGGAGGACGTGCTGCCCCTGTGTCCGGAGGAGGTCCAGACACAACTTACCCAGGCTCTGGCCGATGGGAGGGATGCAGCGCGACATGCTATCCGATGTGGTCTTGACACTACGGACTCGCTGGGTAGGGCAATTTCTACCACAGTGGCGCTTAGACGTCACGCCTGGCTGCGGTCCACGTCCTTTTCGGGCGATGTCCAGAGCACTCTCATGGACATGCCCTTTGATGGCGATCGCCTTTTTGGCGAGAAAGCGGACAGTGCGGTGAATCGTTTTAAGGACTCCCGGGCTACGGCCAAGTCCTTGGGCCTCTCGGCCCCGCGGTCGCAAACTTCTGCCTTTCGCCACTTTCGTGGCCAAGGAAGGGGTGCCTCCCCACGTACGCCTAGCCACCAGCCGCAGAACTAACCTGCGCGCGGTCGCGGACGTGGTTTCCGCCGAGGCAGTTCTGGAGGACTACGCTGTCAGCCCACATCCACCCCGGCAGCATCCGCCTCAAAGCCTTCCTAGTCCGAGCTTTCAGGCCCATTCCATGCCAGTGGGCGGCAGAGTTCGCCATCACCTGCTCCACTGGCGGTCCATCACATCGGACAGGTGGGTGCTGCAAATCGTCCGAAGGGGCTACTCCCTCCCCTTCGAGACGATCCCTCCAGCCATGCCACCGCAGCACCACCGTATCTCGGGGGATCATTTGAATCTTCTCCACGAGGAAGTTTCAGCCCTCTTGGCCAAGGGGGCCGTCGAGCGCGTTCCGAACCCAGAAGTAGGTCGTGGTTGTTGTTCCCACTACTTTCTGGTTCCCAAGAAGGGCAAAGGGGGCCTACGCCCTATCTTGGACCTCCGGAACGTCAATGCCTTCCTCCGGAAGGAGAGGTTCAAGATGTTAACTTTGGCTCAGGTTCTAGCTGCCCTCGACCCTGGAGACTGGATGGTAGCGTTAAACTTGCAGGACGCATATTTCCACATCCCCGTCCTGCCAGCCCACCGGCGTTACCTGCGGTTCACGGTGGGTCAAGAGCACTTTCAGTTTACCGTGCTCCCCTTTGGCCTCACCAGTGCCCCTCGGGTGTTACCGAAAGTGATGGCGGTGGTCGCAGCTCATCAGCGCAGATCAGGGGTTCCAGTCTTCCCCAATCTCGTAACTGGCTGTTGAAGGCTGGCTCGCCCCAGGCAGTCGTCTCCCACCTCCAGACTACGGCGGATCTCCTGCATTTGCTGGGGTTTTCCATCAACGTGCCGAAGTCACACCGGAGTCCCTCTCAGAAGCTCCTCTTCATCGGAGCGGTTTTCGATTCGGCCCAGTTCCGGGTCTATCCACCGGAACAGCTGGACCGGGATATTCAGGCCCTGATTCCCATCTTTCGGCCTCTATCCTGGGTTTCGGTCGGGCTAGTGTTGCGGCTTCTGGGGCTGATGGCCTCCTGCATCCTACTAGTGCATCACGCCAGACGGCGCATGCGGGCTCTGCAGTGGGACCTGAAGTTTCAGTGGGCCCAGCATCACGGCAACCTGTCCGACCATGTCTTGATCTCGGAGGGCACTGCACAGCAGTTGCAGTGGTGGCTCACGGACCGCGATTGGGTCATGGGCAGAAGCCTCTCCCTTCCCCAACCGGAGCATGTCGTAGTGACGGATGCGTCCCTCATGGGAGAGGCGGAGATCAGAGGCCTCTGGTCTCCGGCGGAGTCTCGTCTCCACATCAACCTGTTGGAGTTGAGAGCGATCCGGCTTGCACTGAAAGCCTTCCTTCCCTCGGTCAGGGGAAGTGTTGTGCAGGTGTTCACGGACAACACCACCGCCATGTGGTATTGCAACAAACAGGGCGGGGTGGGGTCGTGGACCCTTTGTCAGGAGGCTCTACGCCTCTGGACGTGGCTGGAACACCAGGGCGTCACCCTAGTGGTTCAACATCTGGCGGGCTCTCTGAACGCCAGAGCAGACGAACTCAGCTGCCGGTGCATGATGGATCACGAATGGCGTCTGAACTCCGAAATGGCGCAAGGTCTCTTTCAGCAGTGGGGAGAGCCTTGGTTAGATCTATTCGCCACCGAAGAGAACGCGCAATGTCAGCAGTTCTGCGCGTTGGAATTTCCAAGGCGGCACTCGCTCGGCGACGCTTTTCGTCACGAGTGGAGTTGCGGTCTGTTGTACGCCTTTCCGCCTATACCACTTCTGCCCAGAGTGCTGAAGAAGATCAGGCACGACCGGGCCCAAGTCATCTTGGTGGCTCCGGATTGGGCACAAAGGTATTGGTATCACGAGCTACTCAGTATTTATTTATTTTTTATTTTAGCAACTTGTAGAGCGCCTGGTGACCCGAGGGCATCCCCGCGCTGTGAAGATTAAAACCTGCTGAGGGGGATAAGGGCGAAGGGTTTATTTAGGAAACAGGAGGGTTTTACGTTTTTTCCTGAACGTCAGGTAGTTGGGCTCCAGTCTGAGGGAGCGTGGGAGGGAGTTCCAACCAGTGGACGCTTTTACAGAGAAACGTCGGCCTCCGGTACGTGTTCTCTTGAATTTGGGGATGTTGGCCAGGTGCTCGTTCTCAGACCGTAGAGTTCTCGGTGCTATGTAGGGGGTGACCAAGCCGCTGAGAATCGCAGGTCCCGATCCATTGATTAGTTTATGGGCCGTGCACATGGCTTTAAATTCCACCCTTTGGCGGACTGGGAGCCAGTGCAGAGCCTTAATAGCGGGTTTGGCGGATACTCTGGGAGGTACGCTCATGATTAGGCGAGCTGCTGCGTTCTGGGCTCTTTGCAGTCTCGCTAAGGTAGCTTCCGGCGCACCTAGGTAGACCATATTGCTGTAGTCTAACCGCGACATTATGAGGCCCTGAACTAGTAGTTTCCTGGACACGGGCGGTAGGAGGGGGAAGATTTTGCGGATAGTCCGCAGAAGCCCAAGACAGGTCCCGGCCGTTTTGGCCGCTTGGGTCTTCATTGAGAGGTCGGGTTCTAGCCAGTATGTTGACTGATCCTCCGATACGTCTGCCCCTTCGGGAGGATCTTCTGTCGCAGCAGCAGGGGACGGTCCTCCACCCGAACCTGTCCAGCCTCCACCTCCATGCGTGGAGATTGAGCGGCGGCAGTTGATGCCATTTGACTTGCCTCCTGAAGTCTGTGATATCATTCTGGCAGCCAGGCGTCCCTCCACAAAGACGGTTTACGCCTGCCGGTGGAACAAATTTGTGGCATGGTGCACAGCAAAAGCTGTAGATCCCCTTTCCGCCCCTCTTTCTGAGGTTCTCCTCTTTCTTCTTTCTTTGGCCCGGCAGGGCTCTGCCCTGGGCACCTTGAAAGGTTATCTTGCTGCCATCTCTGCCTTCTTGCGACTTCCTGATCAGCCTTCTCTTTTCAAGTCCCCTGTCGTTACACGCTTTCTAAAAGGCATTACTCACACGTTCCCTCCTGTCCCTTTTGTAATGCCTCAGTGGGACTTGAATCTTGTTCTCACATTTCTAATGTGCGCTCCCTTTGAGCCTCTTCATAATTGTCCTCTTCGTCTGCTGACGCTTAAGACTGCTTTTCTGGTAGCCATCAACTCGGCTAGACGGGTGAGTGAGCTCCAGGCTTTATCTTCAAAGCCTCCTTTTCTTTCTGTTCATCCGGACAAGGTTGTCCTTCGGCCTCGTCCCTCCTTTCTACCGAAAGTGGTGACCCCCTTTCATCTTGGGTAGTCTGTCACCTTGCCCACCTTCTTTCCGCCTCCGCATCCTTCCAAAGAGGAAGAGAGGCTCCACCGTCTGGACCCAAAACGTGCGCGCTCCTTTTATCTGGACCGCACAAAGCAGTTCCGGGTGGACGACCAACTTTTCGTTGGATGCGTGGGTGCTAAGAAGGGGAAAGCTGTGCACAAACGGACCATCTCTCGGTGGGTCGTTTTGTGCATCAAAAAGTGTTATTCCTTGGCAAAAAAGGACCCTCCTGTTGGGCTGCGCGCCCATTCCACTCGGGCCACAGCGGCTACTACTGCTTTGGGACGGGGTGTCCCTTTGCAGGACATCTGTCCGGCAGCGACGTGGGCTTCGCTACACACGTTTGCCAGGCATTATTGCCTTGACAGCCAAGTCCGGAGGGATGGCTTCTTTGGCCGTTCTGTCCTCCAGGACTTTCTGGTGTGATCTTGGTTCGCAGACCCACCACCGGGCATGGTATTGCTTGGGTATCTATTCTAAGGTGAGGAATCTAACTAACGTGTTTCTTTCAGATGAACAAGTTACTTACCTTCGGTAACGATGTATCTGTAAGAAACATTAGTTAGTTAGATTCCTCACCGGCCCACCCATCCTCCCCGTTCTGCGAACTGACATCTAGGGTTAAGGTTATCCTTTTCAGGCCCCTAGATTTTATTTTTGGCACCAGTGTCGGTCTTTGCATGGCTCTGCGTTCCTGGCGCGGAAAGCTATGTACAAGAACTGACGTCAGCGCGCGAGGGCAGCGTCTAAGTACTCCGTCATTCCGGCGCACGACGCCGACGACTGACGCGGAGCCGCAGACGACGCCTAGCGACGCGCAAGGGGTATTGCTGACAAAAAATCTTCCGGATCCAGTCTGACGCCTGGGGATATTTTAAGGTGAGGAATCTAACTAACTAATGTTTCTTACAGATACATCGTTACCGAAGGTAAGTAACTTGTTCTTTAGGGATGAGGAATACAGGAATTGAGGAATTTGATAAGCAATGGTTGGCCACGGACACTTGCTTTCAGTGAGGGTTTGAAACCGTATTTGGTGGTAAAGGACGAATTGAGTATCCATGTGTGTGAGAAGTTGGCCTGGTATATGATGTTCACTAGTTAAAGTGACCACCTTGTACCATGCCAGGCAACCCTTATGGTGTGGTTGTAAGTCAACCTTTTTGGACTAGCTGCCCTAGTGGTAGCGTAGGCTAAGCAGTCTTTGAGGCTAAACTCGTTAAAGCGTGTTAAGCAGGCTGTTTTACCATAT
Organism: Triturus cristatus; assembly: GCF_964204655.1. Classification (NCBI taxonomy): domain Eukaryota; kingdom Metazoa; phylum Chordata; class Amphibia; order Caudata; family Salamandridae; genus Triturus; species Triturus cristatus. The sequence continues at coordinate 1,066,720,372 of NC_140582.1, read as the reverse complement.
GTAACCCCCCTTTATACCAATGAAAGGACACCACACAGATATATATTCAAAATATATATGTATTTATTACTCAAAGTATCCCCTAGACTCTTTATGAGCGCAGGAGCACAAATCGTTAAACGAGAAAGTATTACAATATACAGAAGTTGCACTTTATATGGATAGGCCCTGGTGGCCGCTCAAACCATATACTAAAATAGTGGTATAAGTACCACGACAAGTAAAGGGAAAAAGCCTAGGGCCTCTAGAATCGCTGGGCCTACAAGGAGCTAACGTTAGTTAGTGACCAGGAGGTCCACGGGTCGCGTGTGCAGTGAGGAAAGTTACACGCGGGCTCCCATAGGTTTTCAATGGGTGCGTAAAAGTTCAAAAGTTACTGCTAAAAGGGTCTTCCGGTTGAACTACGAAATCAAGACTTCAGATCTAAACATTAGAGATGTCACTCTACACTTGTGCACCGGAGTGCCAGCTTTACCTCACCCACAGGAAGCGGGTGCATAGGTCTCGAAGTGCGTCGGCTTTCGTCTATCTGTTCAATGGAGCCTGATGACAAAGATGCTGCAGGCGGCCGGTCCAGAAGAGATGCGGTGGATCCAAGGATGGATCGGAGTTGTAGAAGACCTGTAAGCAGAGGAGACAGTGTTCACACTCACTAGCCAGTGACCGGCGTGGCACCAGGTAGGTACCAGGCGATGTCGGGTGCAAACAGGTGAAGAGGTGTAGCTTGTCTCCGCAGCCACGCGGTCCCTGAAGGTCGACGACGTCCAGGAGTCGGTTCACGAGCTGTCCCATGCAGGCTCTCGCTGTCGGCGGTGTCGGCGACTCAAAGGAAGCAAACAAGCCTTGGCAAAAGAAAGCTGATGGTTCTGACCAGCAAGGTCAGAGGGGCTGCTCCTTTGGAGGGCAGCAGAGGCCAGTCTGGGGCAACCAGACCAGCGTCGTAGTTTTCAAGATAAGTCGCCAAAATGGCCACTAGCCAACAGGCCAGGGACCGGGCAGGCGCGTCGAGTTGCAAAGTGCAGAGGGGCCCCACGCAGATCGTGGAGATGCTGGAGGGCTCACCTTTGGTGCTGCTCGGTTGTTGGGCTTCTCAGGACCCAAAGCACAACTTGGAGGGAGCCTCTGTTGTCGCACTTGCAGCTTGTCGAGTGTCTTCCAAGATGGCTGGCTCCACGTGTCTCGGTGCCTCCACGGGTTCCTTCTTTGCAGGGACTGTGGATCGGGCTGTGAGAGGTCTGGAGGTCCAGTTCTTGTCGGTCTCTGGGCTCGGGCTCCGGCAGGAGGCGGCGGCAAAGCAGACGTCGATTCGCTGGTTGATGCTTGCATTAGCAAGATGGTCACTCCCTGACCATAGGGGAGAATTCCTTCTGTCCTCTGTGCAGCAGAGCGTCAAAGTTCCCGTCTTCTTCTTAGTGTTAAGTTGATTCCAGGATGTCTGAAGTCTTATGACACAGCTCCTACCTTTAAGTGGATTCTAGGGGCCGGGCTACCTGCTAGGTCCCTCCCTAAGGGTGGGACCAGGAAGGGGGATGGTTACACCCCCAATCCTTTGTCCAGCTCGCCTCAGGTCTGGGGCTGGTGTGCCCCAAGACCGGTTTGAACTGGCATATGCACCGAGGCTCCTTGTGAGCCTCAGGCATGTCTGATTCTATTCAAGCCCTACCTGACCTATACACAAAATCCTGTCTGGGGTGGTGCTCGCACCTCCCCTGGCAGGAAACCCTTTGTCCACGTCTCCCAAGCTGGAAGGACTCCCAGCAGCAGGAGGGCAGACTTGTGTCTGTGGTGGCAGCGTCCATTTTGTGGAGCTGAGGCTATGTCTGATTTTACCCGGGTTTCAGGCACTGTACATGTCGTGTCCCTCTAGAAGGGTGGAATGCTAACCCCGTCGCCAGAATTGGCGAGGGGTTAGTATTCCAATTCGTATGACACCTTACTCGACATGTTTTGATAAAGCCAAACCAAAGATAGCATTTAACCGCGAGGTTCATAATGCACTTAAGAGTATATGGTATGGCGATATCTGGAAACGGTAGAAGGAAGTTGTTCCGACCACTGCAGACAGGCTCAGCTCATGCCAGAGCACCATCTCACATGGAACCAAGCACTCTGCCTTCAGGATTGTTAAGGCCTGCCATAGGAGTGACTTATAGGTTAGCATGTGTCCCATTTAAGGTTAGGTATAGGTATACTACACCCAAGTAAGAGGTGGTTACACCAACTTACCCCAGCTGAGTGATCAGCCAGTTGTGTCAAATTGTTAGGCCAGGGGTGGCACAATACATGCTTCAGCCCCTGGTAGGCCTTAGATACACCAATGTCCTGGGTACCTAGTGTACACTGGTACAGGGGCTCACAGGGTGATCCAATTCCAATTGGTTATGCACCTGGAGTGCATAGTGTCAATTTACTAGAGAGAACAGCAGGCTGGGGGTCTGATTAGCAGGCCCACAGCCTCAATATGTCAAAAACCAGTGAAGCAAAAATTTGGGGTGACCATAGGATAGCAGACCCTACTCTCCTACAATGTGTGAGAAAGTGGGTTTCTGTTTCAGACCCCCCCCCCCTCTTTTTTTTGTTTGTTTTTGCCAGACTACTGATGCTCTTGACTTGATGTACTCTGGGGTCCTGCCAATCAGGATCCCAGGACCTGTGTTCTTTTCCCAAAACAAAACCCAATTGACAGCTCTGGCCACAGTTGGGTCCCTGGTAAATGGTACCCCAGGTACCAGGGCACCGTGAAAAGAGAAGGCTCCTAAGAGCTGCAGCACCAATTGTGCCACCCTTAGAGGCCCTGTACCCTGGCACATACACACACTGCCTTTGCAGGCTGAGTGTCTGGGTGCAGAACAAAACTGAGACGACATGGCACACATCTGTGTGCCATGCCCAAAAACTACTGCCCTGGCATACATCAGTCACCCCTCTAGCTGGGTGCCCTATGTCAGTGGTGAGGGTACAGGTGCATGAGCCCTGTACCCCTACAGTGCCCAGGTCCATTCCTGGGCCCTGTAAGTGCAGTGCTGCCATTAAGAGTATATGGTGCTGGGAGGTTGTCATAACGAACTCCACAGCATCATTATGGCTGCATTAAAGACTTGGAAGTTTGGTATCAAATTTCTCAGCACATTAAACCCACACTGATACCAGTGTAGGATTTAATGTAAAATGCTCGACAGAGGGCATCTTAGAGATGCCCCCTGAAACTAGACCAACTCCCAGTGACCTGACTGAGTGGCTGCGATGGCTGTCACCACCAGCATTGTTTCTGGACCCCTGGGTCGAGAGCTTGCTGCTCTCGGGGGCCTGAAACAATGCACATCCTGGAACGAGGTGCCAAGCCTCCTTCCCCCAGGATGGGCAGGTTTCACGAAGAAGCTTCAAAGGCATGCCGCCTTTGTGAGCTACTCCAGACCATTTGCTGCTTTCAGCAACTGGTCCCTACTGATTCTACCCCCCACTTTGGCCGGGAGACCCGGTGGGAAAAACGAAGTGAGGAAGAGTGGTGTACCCACCTCTACCAACTCCCCTCTCCCCCCCCCCCCCCCACCGACCCCCCCTAAAGTGGGGGAGGCGAGTTGAAGCACAACCTTGAGTCCCCGCCATCTTGAGGATGGCAGGACCCAGCCAACCAGGCAAAGGCTCCTGCCTCCCTCTACATCCCAACTTACCCCTCAAAGAGTGCCCCTTTGGTGCTAACTTGGTTCCCAACTTGCCCTGAGCTTAACCCTGGGAGCTTTGCTCCCACAACCCCGTGGCCTGCATGCCAGCCGCCACCATCCTCCATAGGATAACATTGGGCCTCAACACTCAGCACCCGGCAGCCCTAGTGCCACTGGGTGTGCAACAGCAGTGCATCACTGCCCCTGGGAGACCCTTGAGTCTAACCCCAGAAACCTAACTCAAAAGACTGATTACTTGCCTCGAGACCGATAACTCACTTTTCCTCATTGGATAACATTGACACTTTTTCTCCCAAAAAGTTTTCAAGTGTCGACTTTTGAAAAATAAGAATATTCCTTAAAAATCGCACAAATAACCTAACCGAATTGTCTCAATGTTTGCAGGAAAGGTCCCAATACTGAACCCAGGTGTCCAGCACTGAGTAAGAAAAGTAACTAAAAAGTTACCTGTGAATTGAATTTCCTTCCATAGGATAACATTGGGGGTTCTTTGAGAAAAAGTTTCTAAGTATAAACTTTTGAAATACAAGAATATTCTTTAAAAATCGTACAAACTGTAAAAACGTAACTACTTAACTACTTTAAGTAGATGTCCCAGTGCTGAATCTAGGAGTCCAGCACTGGATTACAAAAGTAACGCAAAAGTAACGTACCTGCTAAGTGAATTTCCACCCATAGGATAACATTGGTGATTCTATGTGAAAAAGTTTGTGTCAACTTTTGAAATACAATAATATTCCTTAAAAATCATACCCTTAACAAACGCATATACTTACCTTTTTTCGGGAAATGTCCCAGGGCTGAATCTAGGATCCAGTACTGTGGTTAGAAAAGTAATCTGAAAAGTAATTAACTTCATTTTACTTAAAAAGCCTATTATTTAATTGTATGTACTATACCTGCAATGTGTTGCAAACTGCTTTCTTAAACCTGTAATCAAAACCAGTACAAGTTATACTGCAATTCTAAACTGTTCAAACAAGTCAATTACTACTGCAAAGTATTTGTGCTTACCTGTACCAGGCTTGCTTGGTCCTAGAAATAAATAGTATATTTGTTTATACAAAACAATTGGCCTAGAGTTCAGTTTGTGAGTGTGTGAGACCATTTGCTGACAGTGTGTACATCAAATGCTTTACACTGTCATCTGATACTGCCTTACTGCTCGACCAAGCTACCACTTTAGTGAGTAAGGTTCTATCAAACTTTAACCTCTGCCAAACCTCTGGAGACTCTTGGACTCTATACACACTGTACCTCACTTTGGTGCAGTATATATAGAGCAAGTTTCTTACACCAGGCGTACAAGAGTCTGAGATGCAGTTGAGTGGTTCCTTCCAAAGTATAGAGAGGTAGGTTGGTGAGGATTGTACATGAGGTTTAAGCTACATGTACCATGGTGGCACTTTAGACAGTGCTCACCAAATGCCCCCAGTGTTCCTGCTATTTGGTCTTTCCGAGGGTTTGCTGCCAAGACAGAAGTCTGACCTCATGTTGGGAAGTGTGTGCCGCTTCCAGAGAATAAGACCTGTGTGTGCAGGCGGTGACACCTCTGCCCACACAGGATGGCTAGTGAATGGGCCATTATGGCGGTGAGAGTCAAAGGCTTCACTGGTGCCATGGGACTAAGGAACTTGTCCCCCACTAGAGGATAAATTCTCCCCCTGCCCCAGGCACAGTTTTTCGCAGGCTGGATATTCGCTATATAGGAGACCTGCTCCTACACAAGGCTGGCCACATGTCCAGGGTGTCACAGCTGAGGTGTACAGTTGAGGATGGTTTTGCCCATCTTGAATTTAGACTAAAAAGCAGGTTTTGACTAGTTTTAGTGACATACTCCCACCGGATATGGTTGCTACTGGGACTTATAAGCCACAGAACTAGATGCCCATTGACAACTAGTCCTCACACCCACTTTCCAGGATTTAAGGCTCTCCCCAGAACCCTAGAATTGACTTAATAAAAAGACCCGTTTCCACGACAAGGCAGGACTCCACGAAGAGACGCCACGCTCTGCACCTGAGCCATCCACCCTGCACCCGCTGGATTGCGACTTGACCAAAGCAACGGACTGGTTCCAAAAGGAAGGTAAACCCCTTTAAAAAATCCAGAGTTTACAAGAACTCCCTTGGGCTAGAGAAATAGTCCCCTGCAGTCGGCAGGCACAAACCGCTAAATCCACGACCTTGAAGTAGTATTCACTGAGCCGTCCGGCATGGCCGCTTAGTCACTAAGCAAGTGGGAACAATGCTTGCAGGTACCAAGGCTTCCTAGTGGTCAATCCGACTAAGATGCTCCACCAGGAGAGAACCAACTACACGCACGAACGACGAACCACCCTGTGGCTTCAAAATAAAGATCCTGCATTTGTTTTCTTCCTCTTGGCACGCCTGTCTGCACCGCTGGCCATGGATCTGTTTAGCACCACGGATAGCCAAGTGCACCTCTGCACCAGAGCCCGCCGAGCCTGGTAGGGTGAATCTGCCTGGAGACTCATTGTCCAGAATCAACTCCTTAGTTCCCGAGGTTTTTGCAAGTACCTTTTTGCAAAGGTAACCATTTAAAGACTGCCAGCTTGATTGACAGCTAAAGTACACCTCTGCACCCCGCGCCCCTGAGCCAGGTAAAATTGTGCTAGCTGTTATGAACTGGTTAGGGACTCTCAAGACCTTAACCCAGAAAGGGAGTTGAACTCACTTCCCCATTGACCACAACGTTAATGCTTTTCTACACTGGAAAGTACTGATTTATTTAATACTTTATATAATTGATAACTCCGGTTATCTTGTATGTATAGATTTCTTTTTGGTGTCAAACATATAAAAACCTGCGCTATTTTTCTAAATTGTGTGATTTCTCTCGAGTTGTCAGTTACTTATCGTCCATGTTGATGTGACATGCTTAACACGTTCTAAGTGGCCTGTCTGCTCTTTGCCACTCTACCAGTACTGAGAGAATGTGTATGAGAGCATTCTGGTTCCATCTTTATGTATTGTGGTAGTAATACATGGTAAGGCACCCCTGCCATACCAATATAGATATATAGAGAGAGAGGGAATAAAAAACACACAAAGTGGAGTGTACTTGCGGGTCGCATCAATGGTGTGGCAACGCCAGTGACAGGGTGAGGTGGGAAATTTTGAGGACCGAAAATCTTTTAAAAACGAGAGCCTTCCTTTCAAATCCTTTTGCACATTTTGCATTTTAAAAATGTAGACTGTTAAAAATAAATTTTATATATATAAACATACTATTTGCATATTCCCCATGCTTACTGACACAAAATGAGATCCATAGCATTCGAATTGTGCATCACTTTTCCCTAGTGCTCTAGCCAGTATTTAAGTTGGTGACCCTACAGTTATACACATGCATCTGAAGTTTGTAGTAATAAAACTGAGCTTTCCTGCCTACATGTGACATTTTTATTTTTTAAGTGACACATTTTGAGTGACAATTGATCACAAAATGTATTGATCCGAAGCAGAGAGAGAGAGAGTCCTAATGGCAAAAGGTATCTCTCTTGCCTGTACTCCTGAAGTTGACTTCTGAATTTGAGTGCAGATAACAAAATGCAATGGACTGGATCTCCTCACACTCACTAACCTAACCCGGTTATACTCTTTTTCAGTTCCCATACTTTTTCCACAGACCACACAACTCTACTTTCACCTATTAGCCGGCCTTTCTTGATGACAGTGCAAGCTTAACTAACTTTAAAAGCAACGCTGACAGCCAGAAGAGTACAAACCAGTGTGCACCTGCAAAGTCATTTTCTTTGTTTTGATTCTGGGCTTTTTTCTACAGTTATTTCAGCTTGTTTTATGATCAGGACAGCCCTGCTTATCAAACGAGCTGAACTGACTAGTGAATAGAAGACCAGAATCGCCAAACGCTGGTGGCTGGCAACAGGCTAAACTGATCTCAAGCAGGAAAAGTCTGGTGGGCCGCACATTGACTCTAACTGATATAGAGGGATGGTGTCCAACACACTCTCGTTACTGGCAAAAGTCACAATCAAACATATATTTTTGATTTTTCAATGTCAGACGTTTTACTGTGACCTTCGCCAGTTACATTTGTTTCAAGATTGAAATATGATTGAAAGGATTCTGTAGTCATTAAGTTGAGGCTTTAAACTGCAGTGAGAGAAGTGTTAACCTTTATTCTACCTGGAACCCTTTTCAGATATTTGAAATTATTTTTCCAAAACTACTGAGTGGACTTTCACTAAAATCAACAAAAGCCGGTTTTCTGAGTACATTTCTTTGTTCATTTCAAGTATGGTGTAAATCCTTTCAGCTGTTTTTGATATAGAGACTAGCAAAAAACTATGTGAGAAATTAAGTAAACACCCTACTTTCATCCCTTATAACTAACATCATTGAAGTACACGCCATTTGGAATACTGATTTTTAGCTGAGAAAGTAAATGAATGAAAGGGGGATTTATACAGGACATTGCTAGTCCTATGAGTGTCCCGGCACCAGCAAGCTAAGCCCAGGGTACGCGCCCACCAAGAAGACCTTACTGCTCCACAGAGTAGAGCAAGTTTTTAAGTGTTCATGCGAAATGTAGTTGCGGAAGATATCAGGCGCAGTTCGCAAGGGAGCATGAAAGGAAAAAGCTGTACCACCCCTTCGAACAGAAGTGAAGCAGAGAAAGAGCGCAGCGCTCTGAAGGGGAGGTACTGGACAAATCTCTTTGCTAAATAGCTAGGGCTAGAGAGAGATACTTCCCTGTGAACTAAAACAAAGGTTTTAAATAGAATCCATTTGACAGGCAACTAGTGTAGAGCTTTCAGGCTGATGAGGTTGAACACCTAGGAAGACGCAGAACAAGCCTAGCAGCTGCAATTTACTCCATCTGCAGGAGATTCACCAGAGCTTGCGCTGTTCTTAGATAGAGGGTGTTTGCGTAGTCCAAGCGCGAGGTGATCAGCACATGAATCACCTCTCTTCTCGTCTCCAAAGGCAGGAGGAGGAGGAATTTCTAAAGAGTGCGGAGCATCACTAAGCATTGCCCCACCACTGCAGAAATCTGTGGCTTCGTGAAAAGTGGTGTCCAAATTCACCCCATAGTTTTTAACTACTAGAGATGGAGGGGGCGGGGCCGGCAACTCAGAAGGCCACAGATCTTCCCACCATTTGGAACCATGTGATGCACATGTAATAATATCCGTCTTCTCTGATACATTTGAGCTGACTACTTTGTATCCAGTCAGACTGTTTGCATTTATTTCTGTTGCTTGATATAGCGCTCAGCTCACTCCCAGAGGAGTATCTCGGGCTGTACTGATCAAGCAAGTGGAGATTTTCTAAAACTACCATGTTTCTAACATCTTGAAGTTTATCAAATCAAGGCAGGTACGAAGACTAAGTTTATTCCCGTGGTATGGAGCTGTATATGAAAAAGATCTGCCCCAGAATCTTGAGGTGTGAATGCTTACGATCTGCAGAAGAGCTTTGTTTGAGGACCTTTGCTCTCTGGGGGGCTGATAGTGACTAAGTCATGAGTACTGACGGGCCGGGCGAGGTTGACCTTGTAGAGTGTCTTATGCATCAGATAGCCGAGTTTGAAAACATCCTGCTTTCTGATAGGCAACCAGTGCAGTTTTCTTTAAATGGGAGTAGAAGACTGTGCCAGTAGATTGCAGATCATTTGTATGGCGGTGTTCTGCACTACCTGCAACTTGGTCAGCAGGGTGCCATTTACTGCTTGCAGTAGTACATTCCCATAGTCCAGGCGGCTGTTTATAAGAGCCTGGATGAGCGTTTTTTCTGGAAGTGTCCGGGAGCCAAGGGAAAACTTTCATTAGGAGCCTCACTGTGTCAAAACAGGTGAAATATGCTGCAATAGAGGCATGGAAACCATCATAAGCAAGGAACAGCTGAGTGTTCTTGGCTTATGAAATGATTTAACATCCATAATGCTAGACTACATAAGCCAAGGGGGACATGAAAAACATAAAGCGGGCAGGGCTTAGCGTGAAACCCCGTGAGACCCCTTGGTTGACTGCCTTTTCCTCAGAGGAAAAAAGGGTGAGCCAGACCGATTGGCCTCTGGAGGCTGAGAAGGACTTGCACCAGTACTACACAGTACCCACCACACCCACGGCAGATAGTTGGTGCAAGAGGATTGTGTGCTGGACAGTGTGAAAGGTGGTAGACAGATTGAGAAGGTTCAAGGCCACATTTCTCCTCTAGTCTTATTACCATTTAATATGGTCCGAAATCTCCAGTACTGCCGATTCCGTACTGTGATAGGGGCAAAAGCCGGATTGACTGGAATGTTACGGCTTTCATACTCCGATAGCTGTACATTGACCAGTTTTTCCAGTTGTTTTGTAAGAGTTAGAAGGGAAATGGGCCTATTGCAAACAAATGCCGTGGTCCAGTGCAGGCTTCTTTGGCAGAGGGGCCATTTTATTCAGTTCCAAATGGCGGGCATGACCCTCAAAGAGAAAGGTTCAATATGGGATTAATTACAGGGTTGACAAAATCTACTGCCTCAGCTAGCAGGGTGGGGGAGGCAGGCATCCAGTGTTGAGCCTAATTTACATTTCAAAATGTCTTCCTTGGAATGTCCCAAGAGTATGGGAGTAAACTGGGTGAGCCTATTGCTGTTGCAGTTCTGGTCTACATGGCAGCTAGAAAGGAGAAGTTCCTGCAGGGCAGGCAGTGATCTCCAAGTATCACTGATTTTGGTTTTAAAGAATGTTGCTAACCCTTTACACAGCTCTTGGGATTGAAGGATTGCGGACATGTTAAGGACTTCACAATCATGAAGTTGGAGCGGGAGCTATGTTTAGCAGCACTGATTTTATCAGTGAAAAGGAGTTTCTCTGCCTCTTTAAGAGAGACATAATGGGCTCAGAGTCGATTTGTAATTCGCTCTACTATCCATGGAATAGTTGTTACTCCAGATAGGTTGGGTTTGAGCTCTTTGCATGATTTGCGTTCCTCGACCAGATGAGCAGAGAACCAAGCGGCAGAGAGCCTGTCCTTTCTCTTCAACTCTTGTAGTAGAGCTAGCTCATCCGCTGTCCCTTTTTAGGTGTTGTCAACCGATTTGTGGGGGTTATTGATCAGACAGGGGCAAATATTGACAAGGAAATCCACCCAGTCCTGGGTTTTCACCTTCTTCCACACCCAGAAAAAGGCGCGATCCACCGTCCTACCCTGCTGGTGGGGTTTATATATTATTGAGTTGTAAAAAATTAAATAGTGGTCAGACCACATGGCAGGCTTGTGAGGACTGATTGAGAACTGACAGTTGAAGAAAATCAGGTCGATGGTGTCCTGCCAAATGGGTGGGTGCCAGAACCAATTGGGGCAGATTCAGAGAGCATACATTTCAGGCTCATTTAGTGATCCAATAAAATCCCCAGCCGGGCCCGCGGCGACGGTAGATTACTGCCCCTGAAAAAGAGGTTTTAATTGAGAACACAAGATAGAAGATGAAATGGCCCTCAAATGGTTAGCGGATTTCCAGTCACCGAGATCCCGAACGGTCATTCGTGGCCCCTACAAGTCTAGAACTATGTTACTGGACTATGGAATACCCGAGGGCTTCTGTTTGATCCCTACGCTTTTTAATATGTATATGGCCCATTCTTGCTTAGCTAGTCGGTTTTTGGGTTTGAGATTCTCATACGCTCACGACCCGCAGCTGCTTTTATCTTCTTATAATCTGTCCAAATCCTAAACTTTATTCTCCTCCGGGATGAAAGCCATTGCTACCTGGATGTTGGAAAACCGACTGCAGCTCAACCCTACAAAAACAGAAATCGTGCTATTTGGACAAGCCTAACTTCTTTGGGCCCCTGACTGGTGGCCAGCTGAGATGAGCCTTCGCCCTGTTCCCAAATCGGTGGTAAAAAAAAAAAAAACCTTGGAGTCCGCTTGCACCAATCCCTCTCGATGAAAGAACACACATCGGCCATCACTGGTTCTTGTTTCCATATGTTACGTCTGAGAAGAGTTTTCCTTTTCTTACCACTCCTCAAGGAAGGAAAACCTTGGTTTAATCCTTGGTATTCAGTAGTCTTGATTACGGCAACTCAGTCTTGGCCTCCATCAATGAGAATTCACTTCGTAAATTTCAGGTTTTTCAGAATACCACCGTTTTTTTTGTATGTAACCTAAGATTTCACAGGGGGTTTGAAGTGATGCGGTGGCGCCTTCTCGGTTGTACGTACAGTATATAGCAAGGCAAATTTGCATGGTGCTACAGGTGGGGGGATAACCCTAAACCCCCAAAGCAGACCGAAGTCTAAGATTTAAGTAATGCAGATGACCTGTGCACACATGATAGTATCAACAGTTTGAAATACTGTCAGTCACAAAGAATACAAATATAACAGCAGTCAAGTAGCGTTTAAATGCTACTTGACTGCTGTTATATTTGTATTCTTTGTGACTGACAGTATTTCAAACTGTTGATACTATCTTGTCTGCACAGGTCATCTGCATTACTTGTATGTAACCTAACCCCAGGCTCGGTTACAGCCCCACTTCTGCAGTCTCTACACTGGCTTCCGGTGAGAAAGAGAATCATTTTTAAACTATGCTGTCTAACTCACTGTGCTCTCCATGGTCAAGAGCCCTCTTACCTGGAATCCAAGCTTCTGCCCTAGACTCCTTTGAGGCTCCAGATCCTTCTCTTTCCTTGCCTCTCATCTCTGGAATAATCTGCCTACGCAACTACACGTCTGTGAAAATCATTCCCTTGTTAGGATGGTGCTTAAGACCCACCTATTTTAGGTTTCACTTTCAGCCTGTCCGTACTGCCCTGGTCTTGAACCGAGATATCCCTTGGGGAGTGATTTGAGTGCGTAATAAATTAAAATAACATAACAAGCTTAGGCTCTCCACACCCTTAAGATCACCAAGCTCAAAAATTTACCATGACAATTGCTGTTTAAGGCTGTCGCCAAGCCCCTCCCCGTTAATAGCTTCTGTCACAATGGAGCAGTGAGTACTATTTGGTAATCGCCAGCGAAATGCCCTGAGCAGAAGACTAATTCACCCATTTTTCAGTCATAAAGAGCAGGTCTAGCTTCCTGAATTATTATATATTGCGATTTACAAAGCCTGATAATAGTGGTAAACATGCTGGGAACAATGTGACTTTATTAATTGAATATACTATGTGTCAGCAGTAGTATGCATTTTTTTAATGTTTGTGCTTTATATTTGGGAATATTGGTAAAATGAAGCGCTTAGCCGCTATTGCATTGATTGAGTGCATGTATACTTGTTATTACTTGAGCTGTGATAACAAGCAGTAAACACCGAGCTGCATACACCAAGAAATGCTTGTAAATTTTTTGTCCGCATAGTAATTGAGTAGACATGTATGTAGTTAGTGGCACCTCAAAATGCAGGTAATTCAGGCACTTAGCCTTAGTCCTGCCTCAGGTTGCGGACTCTTCGGCGCCGGGGCGACGTCGGTTCATTGACTCTTCTTCGGATGCCTCCTCTTCTCCAGAGGTTCGGCTGTTGCTGGTGTTATCCTCGCCGGACATAGGCCGCCGTGTCGAGCTTTTTCCCCTACGTCGTCTAAAGACTGCTCCTTGCCATCTCCACGACCATGATCTTCGCCGGAGGAGCCGCAAGTCCCCCACTCTTCAGTCCCTCTTCCTTCATTTCGGCCTTGGCTCTTCCTTCCCCCGGTAGGCTTGGGGGGGATGGCCGCCTTAGCTTGCAGCCATCCCCTAACGAGGAGCTGCTTTCCCCTCCACGGGGCCTTACGGAGCCGGGTGCTGCTTTCGCCCGCGCTGTTTCCACGGCTGTGGGAATTTTGCGCATGGGTGATTCAACTACCCATTTCCCCGCAGATCATCTTCTGGAGGTTCTTCATCAGGGCTCTGTTGCTTCCCTTCGAGGGTTCACTCCACTCCTCACTTGGGGCCCTTCTGCACTGCCACCATCCGGCACCGTGTGATCCGGTGTGCCTTTCTCTTTACCCTTCGACCAGAGGCCCCCTTTTGCAGTCTGCCTTTCCTGCTTTGCCGCTGCTACTGTTGTCTCCCCCGGCATGGGAGGCCCGCTGGCTGGACTCCTGGGGGCGCAATAGGTTTGCCTCAACCAGTGCGGCTCTGTGGGCCCTTAACACACTGTGTTTTGGCTAGGGCCACTTCTTGCTTGTGGGACTCAGCGGAGTCCCTTATGTCTGCCACTTCTCAGGAGGGTGCCTGTGAGGATTTGAGACATCATGTTTTGGATGGTCAGGCGCTGGCGACGTTTATCCTTCGCTCCGCTCTGGACATCTCGGAGGTGCTGGGCCGTGCCATGGCTTCTTCGGTTGCCCTTCGTCGCCATACCTGGCTTTGGGACAGTGTGTTCCCGGAGAATGTTCGAGAACGGCAGGTGGACCTTCCCTTAGATGATGCTCTTTTGTTCCATGCCCCCTGCGGACTCTGCCATCCAGAGGTTCTTGGCGGGGCTTCGTCCTCCACCTCCTTCTCTTCCTCAGTGACCTGCGTGGTGTTCTGGTTTTTGGAGCTGTTCTTCTGTTGGGGTGGGTCACCCCGGATGTCTGGCTGAGGTTGTGGTTCTGTTGGCTGCTAGCCGGCACTTTTTGACTGTGTTTTTCCTTTGGGTGTTTCACACCACGCTGGGCCTGAGATTGGGCCTTCTGCGTTTCCCCTCTGACTTCTGGACCCTCTTGCAAGCGCAGTTTGTCCCTGCAGGGCGTTGGACGATTTTTCCTGGGTGACCTCGAGTTCCCCATTTCGGCTCCCGCCTGCTTCTTGCTGCCGGCGCCATCCTTTCTGGGATTGCCTTTGCTCTGCCTCTTCTCCTTGGAGTCTCTAGGTTGCTCTTCTCCTTCGGTGCTCCTTTCCTTGCCTGGGCCTTGGGTGGAGGGTTTGTTGCCTGACGTGGGGTGTTTGGCCTCTTTGTGCCTTGCCTGGTTTCCTCTGCTGAGTGAGGACAGGCTATCTTCTTATCTTCATTTCCCGAACCCCTCCTTGGGGTTAGTGGCGTCCTGCTGGCGGGGGTTTCCCTTTGCCTGGGGGACGGGGCTCCTCGTTCTGTTTTTGGACTCTGCCCCTGGGCGGTCCTCTGTTCTGCCCGGGTGGGATGGGTCCTTTTGCTGACCCTCCTTCCCCTTGGGTATGGCTAGGGTATCTATTCTACGTGAAGGAATCTGCGGCTAGTAGTCTATCAGATGTACGAGTTACTTACCTTCGGTAACGATGTATCTGGTAGAGACGATTCTAGCCGCAGATTCCTTCACGGCCTGCCCTTCCTCCCCGTTCTGTGAGGGCTTGTGATTTGGTCTTTTGCACTCGCTTCCCTGTGGGTGGCTGTGTCTTCTATGAGTACATTTTTTCCCTCTTTCTGTTGGGCTTCCCCCCTTTTTCCTCCCCGTTGTCACATGGGAGGATAGGTTTATTGGTACTTCTGGCTCTTTGCGATCCTTTTGGCTGTGCCTCTGCCCTTGTTCTTGATGGGGGTTGTCATAATCTGGGATGGGGATGTCTTGGTGTTTTGTTGTTCCCTGTATGTCCCCGACTGGTTCCCCTTCTTTGTCTATTGGTTGGGGTTGTAGTCCTGTTGCATGTTATCGTGACACTTTTACATATGTCCCTTGTCTCCGGGGGGAGGGGGCCTGTCTCTGTATTGGGAGGGTGCTGCTCTGTCCTTTCTTTCCCTGCCTTTGGGTACTGCAGTGTTGGGCACTGCTCTTTATGGTGGTGTTCCTCACCATTCCTTTTTCTGCTCTGTTGCACACTATTCCTGTACTCTCACAGTTTTGTCTGCGTGCTCTGCGTTGTGGCGCTGAAAAGTTCTCCGAAGAAAACTGGCGTAGGCGCGCTGGGGTGGGACTTGTGACCTCGCTGACGTCATGTGTGCGGAC
The DNA here is from genome assembly GCF_964204655.1 of Triturus cristatus. Classification (NCBI taxonomy): domain Eukaryota; kingdom Metazoa; phylum Chordata; class Amphibia; order Caudata; family Salamandridae; genus Triturus; species Triturus cristatus. The sequence goes on along the minus strand of NC_140582.1, from coordinate 1,066,704,821 downwards.
GACACCTGATGCCGTCCCCCCGGGGCGTAGGGATGCTGGGCAAAAAGTTTTCCGGATCCAGTCTCGCGCCTGGGTATAATTCTACGTGAAGGAATCTGCGGCTAGAATAGTCTCTACCAGATACATTGTTACCGAAGGTAAGTCACTCGTACTTTTGGTGGTCATGCCCCCTTTATCCACCACTCTGCAAACCCACCACCTAGCGCACTACTAGTTGGGGGATTATGTCCCCATGGCTCTTGAGTGTTCTTGGGGGCCAACTAGTCCTCCTGTTACCTCCAGTAAGACTCACACAGCTGAATTACTGAGAGGTTGTATTTCCCTATTTAAAAAAAAGTATTTCAAAAAGGTAGGGGGAGAGTGGCCTCCCTTCCCGGGCAATTTTGGCCCCAAGGACCCTAACTCCCGGGGCCTGCCCAAATAAAGTGGGTGCCTCTAGGGCACCCACTCTTCAATTGGACCGTGGTTGGAGCCTGAAACCTCCCATGGTCCCTGCCGGCTCCTCGCCTCCTGCAGGGGCCTGTGTTGCTTTGAGACAGGGAGCTGCTGAATATGCAGGTCCCTAAGTCCCAAAGCAACGTCTGTTTCCCTGGTTGCTTGACAACGAGCAGGTAAACAGACATGCGCCGCTTTCAACAAACGAGAGCATTTTCTGCTCTAGTTTGTTGAAAGCAGAGGACGGTTTGCTATGGCATGGCGAGAGCAGTGTTCTCACCAAGCCATAGCAAACTGCAATGTACCGGGTGTGGGCACTCCGGGACTTTGCTGGAGCCAGCCCTGGGGTTGGTGGTCCCCAGGTCCATCCACGGCTGCATGAGGCTTGCCGCGTGCCCCCCCCTTCAACAATTGAGCGCTGGGGAGCTGGTAGTCCCTGGGGCTGTGGGGGTCGGAGGTCCCCCCCCACCCATTAATATAGCCCCATGAAGATGGGGTCCCCACATTTCTCCTGTATTAAGACCCTGGGAGGTGGGGGGCCTGCGTGGGCCCATCCTTATTTTCAATTTCCCCCCCCCCTCCACAATCTGGCTCACATGGGGGCCTAAATTAAAGGAAGCGAGTGAGTCCACGCCTTGTTTTTTCCCCCTTATTTTGCAAGAGTTACATTTTTTTTTTTAATTGCTTTTTTAGACCTAGGACTCTGGGACACCTCACTGGATGATGTCATCAATGATGTTACTGATCATGTCAGGAGTGGTGTAATGTGAAGTCCTAAGCAGTGCAGGGGCGTACGTTATTGTTGGCTCAGGTAACTGCTGAATTTCACTGGTTTTGTACGAGTCCAGTCTAGGCCCAACTATAACGTCCCTGTAACCTTTGTTTAAAAAAGAATTTCCAAGTTTTAAAAAAAAAAATATTTCCTAACTGTAACCTTTAAGAGTGTGTGAGGGAGTGCGTGGGTGTCTCACTGGGTGTGTGAGTGGGTTTGTGCTTGTGTGGATGTGAGTGGCTCAGTGAGTCGGAGGGAGGGTTCGAGTGCCTATGATTTGTTGCAACTATCATATGGCTTTATCTCCATGGCTTAGCCAGTAAAGGGAGATTAATGATGTCCATATGAGTATGGTTTAAATGTTCGAAAGAATGACGTTCTTGAATGTTAGGCGTTAGGTAGCATTCATGTTGGAATAAAGCATTTGTTTAAATAAAAACATGAATAAAATATCAGTGGAATGGTTGAATTAATTCTGGGCAATGGTAATTACTCTGGACCACATTCAAATGCAGCTCCTTTCTCTTGCTCATTGTGCCACTTCAGACAGGGGTCCACTTTAAGCAAATCAGACTTGGTTTTGACCTTGTTTGCCCTAATTCAAGGGATACAGTATGAGGCCTTATTACATTTTATTTTTGAATCCTATATTTCCTGGGTGAATATATTTGGTTTGTTTATTGTGGAGACCAGTCCAGTTTTGACAGTTGTTCTAGGCTTTCTGACGGGATGCCTTTTGTTCTTGTATGAGACTGTTTTGTAAAACGGGACAAGCTAAGTTGAATGCTTTGTGGATCAGTCGCTAGCTGACGTGATGTCTCCAGTTTGTTTCTGAAATGTCAAGTCGTTTGGTTCTTATTCCAAAAATTGTAAACTTGTTGCAGTGCCAAACTGAAAGTGGCCTCTAATCTGAATGGTTCCTTAGATTGTTTGGGACCCAGTCATTCCGCTCACTAAACAAACCTGCCTTGTTTTCTAGACTCACTGTTATTCCCTCATAGAATTTGTATAGTTTTATCTTCTGATTTTCAGCTTTCTTATCCAAACCTTTCGTTTTTTCTTGATCGGAGTTGAACATTTGTCAGCTCGTTCTGACTTTTCACTTTTTAGTGAAGCTTGTACCTTCTCGATATTCTATAGGGAGAATAAAAAGAAGGTTGGTTTCAGTCGAAGTGTTGTATATGAGCAGAGCTGAATTTTTTGTTTAGACAGCAACACCTTTTGTTTGATATGAGATATTTCTCTAAAATGTAATATAATTCTTGGATGTTCAAGTTATCTTTTTCATTTAAGGCTTATGTCATGAAATGTACATCTTTTTTTCATTTAGCAGTTTTAATTCACTGATTCTTGCTGATAATTCTTAATCTAAGATGCGTTCTCACTTATTTGACAGATTTCACTATTGATTGGCTAATCACCAATTCTTTTGAGCGTTTTTTTAAAGTAGTGTTGATTCAGAATGTTTGTAAAGCTTGAAATTTTCTCTTCAAATCTAGTTTTCATTTTTTCCTGTGGGCTGATTCTGGAAAATCAGTTTGTTCCACCGTATCTTGAGATCAGACCCTTTAGTGTCCAAGAGTGCAGATTGACTAGCTAGTCTAATTACTAGACTGAGTGATCTGCAGAAAAACATTTTTTTCTATGTACTTAAGGAATAGTGTTTGAGTTATCAGTAGCCCCCTTCTAACATTATAAGCCTTTCATCGAGCCCCAGGCTGCGATTATTCTGGAGAAACCTCTGTTTAAATATTAAGCTGTGATCTATAGATTGCTTAATGGTCTTCCGTTTCAAACCGTAAACATTATGAAAACCCCGAAGCACGGTAAATTTTACATATTTATTAGCTGATTCTTGTAGGAATGTAATTTCCCTGCTGCAGTTTTACTCTAGAGCATACAAAGCCATCTCATGTCACTGAACATTCATTGTACATTTCTCTTGTAGCACTCCTTTTGCCCCTTACAGTATGGCAGTAAAGGCTGGGAAACTATGAAAGGCCACCCACTTACTGGGTTTGATAAATTATAGCCAACTGGACCACCAAGCCAATCCCCTGCCTGCTTTGAGGTTAATCAGTCATGGGACCCTGCCCTGGGTTTCCCTTATTGTGGGACAGTCTCCCGCAGCAATTTGCCTTCTCCCCCAACATGTCCATGGTGACCAGTTGCCGTGGTGGGTCTGAGGGCAAGGAGGCACGACTTTCAAATGTAGGCACTCGGCGATGTTTTATCAACAATAACATTTCCTTGATGCAAATAAGTTTTGTGTAAGAATCATTCCTTTTGTTTATGCACAGTACAACCACATATTTGAGTTTAATTGAACATGAGTAGCTCTCCGAGAAAAGATTGGAGACCCCTGCACTAGAAAAACATATAAGACTGCCAGGTCCTTTTGGCCCTTCTTGCGTTTGCCTTTAATGAGGTACACAGAGTTGGCATACGTTCTTTACGAAAAGTGCAAATATCCATTTATTGTATAATGGAGCAATTGGGAATTGAAGAACAGTCATGACCTAAAGTCTGCAGTCTGTCTTCCCGCAATGAGAGATTTGCACTAGATTCTAGTAAAGTATAACTGTCCTCTACCCTCAAGTGAAATCAAAGGAACAAAAAACATTCCTTCCAGAGCACTCATGGTGTAGTGTTTTGCATCTAACAAAATCATTCCAAAGCCTTGAGCATTTGTAGTTTAATTCTTTTTGTCAGGGTTCGTAAGGGATTTGTATTCTGAAGCAATAATCTAGATGTGGTTTTAAGTTGCAGCTTCACATTTCTTAGCAAAAATTTAATTTTTAGGACCTCACTTGCAGTGGCACTGGTGCCACTGTGTTTGAGGAGATGATTGCATCCTAATTTGAACTTTTCAATACCAAACTTGTGGTGGGGTGGCCGAAAGGAGCATGAGATTCTTATGTTTGCTTTCGATTATTCTAGTCTGTGCTTATTTTGCAAATTGGTTGCCACCAGAAGTTCAGAAGAGATCACGCAAAACCCTGGTGGAAATTGCTATGGAGGCTGTGGTGTCAATCGATAGACCAGTCTTGGCATTCCTTTCCCTTCTTCCCACAGAAAGTTCCTCTGCAGCTGGTTCGGTCGAGAAACCTACCAGTTTTTTGTGTTGGTGCTTAAGTGAAGTGCACGCCCAAAGTATTTGGCAAGTACTTAGCAGTGATGGGGTTATACATCATGAAGCAGGATGCTCTTTAAAATCTTTAATTGGACGGCTGATAAAGTACTTGAGATGGAGCTTGCCCTTCTGTGTATCACACCTTTGCTCCCGGAGCAATATCTCTCAATTATAATACATATGGTTGAACACCAGCAAGACTGGTGTTCTTTCTGGGAGCTGTGATTAATATGGAAGGCAGAAGATGTTCTTTCGGGGATGACACTTTCTTTTTTATTCAGATAACCCACCCATCTTGGAAGAGGGGCAGTATGACAGCAAGGTAGTGCTTGATGTAGTCCTTTCTCTAATTCTTAATGCCTTCCCCACCTGAGGGGTATGCAAGAATACTTGAATAATTCTTGACATTAGTTGTCAGAAAATTGGAATGTATGTTATGAATACAGACAGCGAAGTATTCTTTATGCCAGATGCAGAGGAAACCTTTGGCTATGTCTTCATGACGTTCTGTACCTTTCTCTTGTGAGAGGCTTCATCTGTGGTGGAGATGACGGTGCAAGGTGAAGGCTGATGGTGCATTAATTCACTAGAAACGTTTTATTGCACCGCAATCCTGTTTCTCAGGATTTTATTCCAGTGTTTTGAGGAAAATCTGTGTAAATTCAAATGGAAAATGATGCACAATTAAGCAAGGTGTTGCATAATTTTTCCAGAAAACCCCAGATATTGAAGAATTGGGTTCTTAAATCCTAATTTATCAGTGACTGCATTGCATCATGTAGGCATTATAAACACTGATGGAGTCTCAACAAGTAAGAAAGAGCACTCAATTAAGTGGGTGTTGGTTTAACAGGTGATCAAAGACCTTTTCAAATTCTCAGAGAATCCAGATGTACACCTTTTTGCCACATTTGAACACCAAGGTTGCTCTAACTTTACATTTACGTTCACAGATGAAGTTTCACTAGGACATCTTTTGGTAAAAACCTCAGTTGTATTGAGCACCCTTCAAGAAACTCAACCTGCAAGTCTCCATAGAGTGTCTCATTTACCCAAGCACCCTCTTAATCTGAAGAGATCATTCCAACTACTTAAAAAAAAAAGGTGCGTGCTAGTTCTTTTCCCACTACTTCTAAACCTAGTCAGCTCATCATCTTCCCTTAATCAATAAAGATAGACCAGCTCATCCTTTCCACAAGCAACTAATGCTCGATCTTAACGACTTACCAGTAAATGCACTACCTTTTCTAGGTGGTCCAGAAATCGAAGTCTCATATTTCTTATGATCTGTTAAACGGCTCTCATTCTGGATTCTTTTCCAAATATAACTGATTTCCACAATTAAGATTCTTTAATACACTCAGAAAACACTAGACAAAGGTGATGTTTGTTTTCCTAACTCTCCTTGGTCCCCAACACATGAGACCACAAATCTCTAGTACTGTTTGATTATCTTATGTGTAACTATTATGAACTGGCTCAAGTCTTTTCTGACACATCTCAATTTTTATATCTGGACTCCTTCAAATTGGCCTCCTTCTAGTTGACTGTGGTGTTCCAAATGGTGCCATTGATTCAACATATCTTTTTAACATACCTATGGAACCTGTAATCATAATATAGGTTTTGAGTACCTCTTTGTCAATAAATTGAAACTCTGCTATACCCAAGAGTCTCAAACCCATTGATAATGCTAAATTCTAAAATCATATATGTACAGAACTCACCAGTTGGATGGACTTTTTTGAAACTGAACTCTGTTATAATGAAATTTCGACTCCGCTGTAGCAGTGCCTTTTCACCTTCAGTTAATAAATGGCTCATCATAAATTCCCTGATGTGTATCCTCCTCTGGACCCACATGGCAAGTCTCTGCCTCACTCAATCTCCATCTAAATTAACATTTCATTGTACTGCTAATTTGCCTTTTATCCACTCTCAGCTTAGGGCACAAAAACCCTTCACCCCTGACACTGCATTCCGATCTGTTGCACATAGTATTCTCCTCACCCGTCTACAAGCTATCCTTCATGCTTCCTTCAGATTGGTCATTAGTCATAACATCAGACTATATTATGTAGATCTGAACCACTCCACTGGCTTTCTGTGGAAGGTATAATTGAATTCAAGATGGCATGTATAACATCTGCTGTACCGTCATACCTGATAAGCAAACTTCACATCAGACAGAGAAATGCAAAGCTCAGTGACTCTCACTTTAAAAATCCCTAGAGCAAGATTGAAAATAAGCAGCCCTTGCGTTTGGTACCCAGTTAATCCAACATGATTTTAGACTTCATTAGACCGAATTCTAATCTTGCATTCTGGATGGATTTATAAACTCTTTCCAAGATACTTTTCTGATTACTGGTCCCCTATTAACTTAATTACCCCAATTTTAGTATGTTTCATTCTTTATTACTTTAATTATAAAACGCTCCACTGCCCAGGTGTCTAGGTTTGTGCTATAAAAATGCTTCAAATAGAAAAAGCTCAAACGTTCCTATTTATAAGCTCCAGTACTGGTAATAGTGTCATTTATCTGTGTTAGCACAGTCATTTTAGAGCCTACTAGGCAGCCCAGATCTTCCCTGGCATCTCTATCGGATTGTTGTGATCATTTAGAGAACATTCATAGACTGAAAGAAGCAAGGGAACCACGAGAGGCAAGTTTTCTTTGGCAATTTATGGTATTGTTATGGCAGTTCACATGTTTATATGGTTCCTTCAGAACCTGATGCTGTCATCAGATATGGCATTAGTATCTTTGGGCGTCATCTGTAATGTACTTATAATGAAAGTCTGTTCTCGTCAGTTGTGTTGCCTTTCCTATGTCTAGATGGTGGTCTTGTTATCAAAGGTACTGACTCATTAAAGCTCCTAGACTTGCACGTTACTCCTCTGTGGAGCTGAACACAGTAAACCATTTTAACAATTTATTGGATGTTGACCCTAATGATCTGGGTATAACCCTCAACCCAAATGCAGCAGAACAAGTCTTGTTGGTGGTGGACTTGTGTGTGGCAATATGTTTGAGTAGTGTTTTCCAAGAAGAACTCGGTTTATAAAAATAAAAAAATAAAGGTTCTCAGGAATATTATAAGCCATGCCATTCTATGACACAAAGTTAGAATGGTATAAAATCTGATCTTCTGTGCGCTTCATTAGACGTTTAAAACCTATTAAGATTAGATGTGATGGAGAACAACAATTCATCTGAATGATTTGCTTCTGTCATTTTGATGGCTATGGACAGAGGGAAGTATACAAGACTGTCAACTTCTGTAACTATATTGGTGACTTCTAGTCACTTCCTAACCTCTCCGAGCCACAGCAATGCTGGCCGTCTCTAAGGTGTTCAGTGAAATGGGTTTATTTGCCACCAAGTTTACTACATGAGAAAAACAGACACCTAACCTCTTTTCTTGCGCCTTTCATAACATAGATTTATAAAAATGCCCATGGGTTAGCATCAGCTGATGCAACCTTCCAAAGAGTTATGAATGTGGTATTTGGTGGGATACCCCAGGAATTGTTCTTCCAATATAACATACTTGCCTTCAGGAAGAGTGGGGGAGACAGGAGCATGTTTTTGAAGATAGTGACTTCTCAAAAGACAACAATAAAACAGTTGACTGCTTGTTGTGGTTACCCATTGAAGTGAAGTTGAGTACCTAAGGGACTCTATCACGGTGTTGAGTGAAGATGGAGGCAAGAAAACGGAGAGTAATGAGGGGGTTCCAGACTTAAAGGATTTGTGGTCTGATTTGGCTGATATTTAAAGATTTCTTACAATCGACAAAGGGTTTTTATAACGTTGGAGAGGTGGTGTTGGTCTGAAGGTTAACCTAGGATTGTGCCTACAGTGGAATGGAGGGAGAAAGTCAAACTGGCTCATGAGGTACAACTAGATAGCAACTTAACCAAAGCTACAGTGAGGAAACTATACTGGTGGCCAGTCAAAGATTGCTAGATTGAATGTTCTGTCAAGGATTGCATTATTTGTGCCAGGAATGATGGGTTGATTGACACGTTCAGGGCTCTGCTTTCCCTAGTAGATGTCCTTGTTGAGCCTTGGATAAAAGGAAACTGGTCTTCATGGATCCTTTTGAATTGATAACTCCGGCAGAACAATGTTTTACTATTAGTAGATTCCACAAGGGTTACAACTAAGTGTGTGAAATCCGTGAGCACTACTGTTGTGGTAGAATTCGTAAAGGATGAGTTTGCGCATGATGGGATACCCAAGTACCTAGTTACAGATAATGGTGCCCAGTTTGCATCTACGGAGATGTAGGAGGTGTTGTATGGTTTGGCAATAGTTCAACATTGGACAGCTTGTTATGGTCCCCAAACCAATTGTTTGGATGAGCATATGAACAGGATTGTGAAGTCCTGTGCCCAACGTACAGTCGAGTAGGTCTTCCAAAGATGTGTTGCATGCAACTTGGTGGGCGCATAGTGTGCTCCCATCTGTCCACTTTGAGATCGCCTCTTTTGTCAGAAAGGGAGAATTACAAACACAAAACTAAATCTTGCCTAGGTGTAAATTAATCCTCACGTATGTGTGGATGTAAATGTAGATGACACACACTCTTCAAAGAGGGAAAGGTACCACAGGATATATAAAGAGCGATGTGGTATTCAAAACTGTTAAGTGCACTTTTTGGAAAGCAGGCCAAATGGTCCTGGAAATGAAGCCTGGCATGGCAAAGAAGGGGAGATCGTGGTACCTTGGATTTTACACCTTTACAGAAGTGAGGAGGAATGTTATAGTACTAGACCCTGGGGATGTGTGGAGTGTCCAAGTTGGTGAAATCAGAATCTCCAAGGGGAACTGCCATTCCTCCTGTAGCACCAACAACTTTTGGTGTGTCTTCTTACCCCACCCCAGTCAAGGCTTATGCTGCAGTCAGACTGAAGAAGAACTATATTGAAGTAAACGGGTAATTATCACTTCAGTTACTAAATTTGGAGGTGCTGTTCTCTTTACTGTATGATATCCAGGGCATGTAAGTTAGAGGATCACTCCAAGGCACGTTATCATCCAAGGAAGGGTTCCACTTCGATACTGGGCGACCAATAGCCTGATGGCGACTATATTTCTGCCAGCACTTTAGTGGAAGTAGACCCCTGTGGCTAGGACAGTCTCACCAAGTCAGTGAGCAATGGTGTAACTGCAGGAAGACACCCGTTTACCACATCACATCTACACGATCTTGTATCTCTTGCATTAGGACCACTCCTGATGCGTCTACCTTAGAGAGTGCCATTTCTGTGGACCTTGCTGATCCCTCTCCTACCTGGCTCCCTGCCGGAGTTGGTGGCCTAAAGTAACTTTAATTTACTGCATTAACACTTGCCCAAAGATTACCTTGAACAAGTTTGTGTCAAATTCATTCAATTTTCCATTGCTTGTTCACTGTTAAGTGACAAGTGCATATATTCCACATCTTGTAAATGTTACATCTCCAGAACTCTCAGGTGGATCTTTTTCATTGTGGTGTCTAAAAATTCAGTTTATTTTTATAAATGGGTATTGGATTTCTTGAGGTGATCGTGAATTTCTTGAATTGTTTTTGTGCTTTTTAAGTGTTTTATGCTTGTTCCCAGGGGCGGCTGGTGACATTTGAAAGTGGTAGGGCGTGAAATGTTTGTCGTACTACACTACACCGAGCGAGCGACCTCAAACAACCCATGAGATATGTTTAAAAATGAGTGGACAGATGGCGCATTTTCCAGCAAACGTGAGGAAGCAGGAAAGTTAATAAAGCAGGAGGTGCTGCCTGATGTAGAGTCCTCCGGCACCCGCTCCCTTTCTTCTCCTTTTCATTCCCTTTGAATCTAAGACACTTACGTAACCTCTGCAAGCTTCCAGAATTTTCACAAATTTCCACAAACGTTTCATTGTCTTTTTTTGTTTTTTTAATGACACATTTATTTGGTCATTTTTCGATACATTTGGCCGCGGCCCCTCAGTGGCACAATGAAGCAGTTGAACATTGTGTGCATCAATAACCATTTCTATGAAAGGAAACAAACCCTGCAAAACATGCAGATAAAATAATAATCTAAACAATGAGCAGACAGTGGACCGGTGTCTAAATATAATACATGATTCAACAGATTCACAGTATACAACCCAGTGAAATAATAAAGCAGTCCATCGATACAGCCTTGGGGGACACATAAGAAAGCAACTCAGGGGTCATCCTCAGGGAGGGGGGGCAAGTCAATTCCACGATATGCTGCCCATCGCGCCCATACCTTGCGATGTTAACCGTGGGCAGCCCCTAGCCTCAAATAGAGCAATCTCGGCTCCCATTCACCTATCCAATTCGGATTTCCATTTACCTATAGTCGGAGGGAACGATGCCTTCCATCCCTGTGCAATGTCCCGTTTGGCTATAGTAAGGGCGAGGAATAGTAGGTGGTGTTTGTATCTATTCCCCCCATGTCATCAGTGGAATGTAACAAAAACAGCCGTGAGTCCAGTGGGAGCATCCACCCCAGCACCTCATTGAGACATGTCCTAACTGTTCCAGAAGGGCTGTAGAGCTGTGCAAGTCCACACCGTATGGAAGAAGGATCCATCCTTTCTGCCACACCGCAGACACTCATGGGACTGAATGACCCCCATTCACCACAGTCGCACCCTCGTGTAGTGAACTCTGTGTTTGAATTGGATGAGCTTGTAACGGGTGGAGACAGCCGCGCCCCGCGGACTTGCGATTGCTTTTGCCCAATTGTCATCTGTCAATTCAGGAATGTCTACCGTACAGGCTAGCCGAGTGTTGTCCAGAGTGGTGGGGATGTGTGTCGTCAACGTTTGGTATATTTGTCTGATTTTGTGCAGTCCAAGGTCCCACCCCATCAACAGGCGACCCCCAAGGGGTTGAAACTCAGGGAGGGCCTCCATATTGCGGATCTGGGGAGAGAGTGCGTGTCGGAGCTGTAAAAATGTATAAAATTGCGACTTGTGAAGGCCGAAACCGGTCTGTAGTTGCTGGAATGATTTTAAGGTAGTGCCCTTCACAACATCACCCAGGATAGAGATCCCCACCAGGTCCCAACCCCGGAATCCTCTGTCAGCAGTTCTTAGGTACATACCATGCCACAAGGGGGTCTGTCTAGTAAGTCGCCCCTTCCATCCCATTTGTCTGGTCCTGGCCCTCCATAACATCATTGGGGCTTTTGACTGAGGAGATTGTACCCGATTTGGCAGGAAGAAAACTTTGTGTAGATATGCAAATAGTCCCAATCTATCTAGGAAGTTTGTGTGAGCTTACAACCCACTTTATAAAAGGTTCTTCATGTGGCCTATTCATGGTACCTTTCCATATTAATGGAGTCCATATTTTAGAGATTAGATGCCTTTCCATATATGGAATGCAGAGTGACAGAACATAGGCGGTCCAACAATCTCCGGTATAATGCATGTAATACAACCTTTTGTACAGAGTTTACCACAAACCCAAAATTAACAAACTGCCTTCACCTTGTGTTTTGACAGTCTCTGGATGCACACACCAGTTAAGGAAATCGGGAATGACATTGAGTGGGCTGGTAAAGAAGGGTTGGTTATGCTGTGAAGAAAATTAGGGCACACAGCCACTCCCTTACAAGACATATCAGGAACTCGAATACAAGAAAATATACAAGTATCACACAGCACCACGCTAGGCATAGACGGAGAAAGTCAGAAGAGAGTGGCAGCTGGGGACAGGAGAAGACAGGGCTTCAGGACGCCAATGAAGTGTCACCATACGTTTCACACCCCCTAGTAACCCACATTCATAATTTTCTTATGACAATGTCCTAGTAGTCAAAATATGTGAAAATATGTTACTGTATTGCTGTGAAGTCTGGCCTGGCGCAGCCGACTCACACTACACTCCGGCCCTGCACTGTCCCGTGCTGCTGTGGGGGTCCTGTCTGTCACCCCTATGTCGGTCTAGTGTTTCCAGGGGGTCCCGACATGAGGTGATGCCACTCAACAGAAGCAAGATGCTGTACATACATCTGTGGGCCGGGCGGTCTGTTCCACCACACTTCGGGCTTTACAACCCATTGTAGGGGAATTTTGTGCCCCTCCATTTCCTTTATACTATAAATCTGAAGGATAACAAGCATGTCATTTACTTATTTGCTAATGGGAATATATATTCAGCAGTCCTTATATGTTCTATTTTTCCCCCATCAGGAGGTTCATGTAAAAGAATTGGAAGTTCTTGAATGGAAAAAGAAGTATGAGAAGCTGTCTATGGAATATGCGGAAATGGAGTAAGTGTTTTTCGTAATTATATTTGCACTATCAATAGTGGTTGTTGACTGCAGTAGGTCTGTTAAAAATATTGTTTCTGACATTAACCTGCCTTAACATATCAATTGTTTGTGAACCATTATCTAGCTGCAACATGAATTCTTGATACAATTTCATTCTAGTGCTGCAGAGAAAGGAACATCATTTCTGCTAGTCTTCTGGTGTTTCTCTGCTCATCTACCCAGTTGATTTTCTGTGCATATAAAATGTGGACTCTTCTTGGCTTAATTGTCTTCCTACTTTTGTATGATGCTCACATTTTGATTGATCAATGTGGTATTAAAAAGGCTTCAGGTAGATTAGTGTTTTACTCACTGACTTCAAGATAGTGTTCCTCTCGGTATTGCCTCCCAACTCATGCCTTATTTGGAGGTAGCGAAATGTCTCTGAGGATGTCAATTGATATTCCCTTTGTAAATCACTGTAGAACTTCACCTCTCCCTTTGCCCACAGGCCCCCCACTTGTGACGGGCCTACTAGATCCCATTTGTCGAAGCCCCGCTGTTCAGCCAGTAGGCCCAACTCTGCTGTATCGCATAGCACAATGGTTCCCAAACTTTTTTTTACCTGACCCGTGGCTCCCTTGACCCATTGGCCATTGCCCGTGGCTCTCCGCTGTTACCTTTTTTGGAGGGTTTGGTGGATGTAAGCCCAACCTCGAAAGTACTTGTCCCTGAAAATAATTGGAATGAAGCTGATAAAGGTATTATAATCATATATGCAGGGTGTTCCATATTACTAAGGCGGCGCTTCTAATAAAATATTCCTATTTACACTTCTTTGTCCATGCCTTTTTTAGCGTACCCTCTCAAACTTTTTTGTATTCCACTTACAGTGCTAGATAGCACCCCTATGCATGTAGGCCCCATTGCTGAAGTGTTTCTGCGCTTGAATATTTTCATGCACTTTCATTTCTACCCATGTCTATGTGCCAACACACCTGTCTCAGCAGGGTGACTCACGATTATTTAAACATACAGCTTTCTTTTTGCTATCTCTTCCCTAAAATTGCTTCCAAATCAAATACATGTAAAATAAATTCCTGATTTTTTTTTTTTTTTTACGTCCCTCTCTTGCTTCCAAATGTTAGCATTATGCCGTATATGGTTTTTTACTTCCCTGTGCTCATGAAGACAGCAGGCCTGTTTGGAAATGTGTGTGTACTGAGAGAAATGTGTACTTGAAGTACCGAAGAATCAAGTACAAAATGTCAATACAACTGTACTTTCCTAATAAGTAATTTTTACTATTAACAAGTATCAAAATAAATCCGGCATCTTCTGCTTACTTTTGGAGTGTTGGAACGTGAGGATCCATTGAAATATGGAGGTGATCTCCCTCGACATTCCATCAAATTAAGCACTACGTTTGCAGCTTTAGGCATGTCACTTACAAATAATCAACATCATGCGTTTAAGTCTAAATACTTTAGCTGAAGCCAACAGACCCTTCAACATTAAATGCATTACAGTGCTTGGTGTGTGGTGTGTGGCTCCCCTAGCTAGGTTTGATGGTCTGGGGTGAGTGATAATGTATGGTCTCCTTTCTCCCTCCCCCCAACCCTCCCATAGATGGCTCTGAGGTAGGCCCCGGGCGTATATTTCGCCTGTCCATCCTGTATGGTTCATCCTGTGGGAGATGGACCTTGTGATTCATCACCGTAAGTTGGGCTGCCCAGTAATAGTATTGAAGGGCCAGGAGTGCTATCCCTCCATCGTACCAGCTCCTTCTCAAAGTCTAGGTGCTTCTCCATCCCAGAGGAGCGTCCGAATAACTGCATCTGCAGCCCGGGAATACGAGAGTGGAACCAGAAATGGGGTTTTGTGAAGGATATGAAGGAAGCAAGGCAGTGCCATCCTGTTGAACAGTGATGCTTTCCCTAGTTGGGACATGGGCAAGGTTCTCCAGTGCTGCACATCCTCTCGCAAACGTCTCAATGGGGGTTCTGTAATTACTGTCATGGAAGACAGTCTGTTATCTGGTGATGAAAACACCCAGTTATTGAAACCCCCTCAGTCACCACCCATGTTTTACAAGTCCTAGGGATTCGTAGGTCATCGTCATGGAGTACATATACCAGCGATTTATCTCCAGTTTATAGTCTACCCAGAGTATTTATGGCATAGCTCAAATATAAGGAGTATTCTATGCAGCGACTTCAGTCCGAACCCCTGCTTCTCCAAGACTCCATACATAAACAGCCACTCTATCGTGTCAAAGGCCATCTGATCATCTAGTGATATAACTACAGTGTTTTAAAAGCCAGACGCCCGCCCCAAAACTCAATGTAGGCGCCTCCAAGTTAAGTGCGGTGTTCCTACCTGGCATAAAGTCAGGCTGTTTAGGATAAATCAGCGTGCTTATTGCCTGGGACAGTCTGGTTGGTAATAATTTGGCTAAGGTCATGACTTTTGCGGGTATTCTGCTCATGCACAGAACTATGCACAGGAAACTAGTGAATTGCGGTGTACCAAAAAACTCACCTCAGTACCCAGAACCCCTATCCGACTAGCATTAGTGTCTCATTCGTTCTCCGTATCATCTCGAAGCTACCAATGATTAGACAACCCAGAACAAGTGACTTGGAGTACTCTCAGGAATGGTGGGTATCAAACACCTTTTCGTTGTTATTCTAGTATCAGTCCACAACATGAGTAATCGGACATGGAAAAGTTTAAAATGTTTATTTTTAACTACGTTCTCGAAGATGCAGTAATTTGGCTAACAAACAAATGATTAGAAATAAATCCATCAGCATTTTTACAATTCCATAGAAAATGAAGGGAGAAATCATATTATAATGATAATGGAAACAGGTCCTATAATACCTTGTGTACCACCCTCCCGTGGCTAATAAGCTAGTTTTATATAATAGAAGGTCTCTAGGTTTGAGTGGGGAACCCCATACCTCAACGATCAGCTTAGGTCAATCATATCACAGGATCAGCTATGCTCTCTGTGTCTGGAAAGGTTTTCTCCAAGTGTCTGAATCATGCATGCAAATGCAATATTAAAGGCACCAGAGTTTGATATTTTCAGCTGTGTGTGTGTTGTGTCTAGAGCGTGGTCCGATCAACCTGAATTCAACAGCATACATAATTTGACCTTGACGGCTTCTCCACAGTGTTCAGACTAAGGTCGCGGTGCACGCCTAGAGATGTGAAAAACAGACTGTTCTCATGTGAAGAAAAAGCAAGCAGTTTTATTTGTAATAACTACTTGTAGTGTTGTGTGCAAAAGCAGCAAAGTGGCAAGATGGCGCAAACATCTAAAACGCTTATGCTAACATAGCAATGTATGCAGACAAAACCCTGTCTCCCCTTCATGACCTCTGCCTTAAATAGGAGGATCGGTCTATAGTATGTACAGAGATCAGGCGGCTTCCCATCCTTATGAACCGCTACGATCTTAGCGAGTCTTTGGTCCGCTGGTAATGTCCCAACTTCGCGACTCTCCCTAAACATTCACTTGGAAGGGTGCAATTTTGACTGCCAAGAGCTTGTATTGTTCAATGGGGAGTCCGTTTGGGCCCAATGCTTTACCGATGTTTGAAGACCGAATGGCTGGTGTAACCACAGTCAGTGAGGTCCTGTTAGTTGGTCCCCGTCACCCAGTGCAAGGGTCCATAGTTCTCGTGCCTCGTACACAGTAGTCATCGTGGATGGAGAGTGCAACTTTATGAAATAGGCTTCAAAAGCGTCTGCTATACCCGGTTTATCTTACCCGAGCCCCCTCCTCAGTGAGCACCTCAAACACACATCTCAATGCTGCTTCTTTCCGATCTAGCCACGCCAGGAGTGCTCTATCTCCCACTTTGTACAGGTGATGTTGGGTTGCCCAATGTCTGTCCCTGGCCGCCTCTTACACAATGTCTTTGCAATGTCTTTGCAATCCTTGCATTTGACAGGCAGCATTTTACCTTCGCCTGGTCAGCTGACATCAACTCAGCCTCTAAATCCTGGATGTCGCATCCAAGTCTACTAACTTTGCTCTTGTTTCCATCCTATGACCCAGGATCAAAGAAATTCCCTGACTCTTTGACCACCTTAAATGCCTCCCACAGTCCTTGGGGGAGTCTACTGTCCTGTCATTTTCATTAAAGTAGTGGTTGGTGGCCACCTGGGGCTGCATTACACATGCAGCACACTTTCCGTTGTTACCTGGCACAATGAAGGAAAGTGGTGAATGCTCTACCCCCAGGGTAGCCATGAGCTCGTACTGCCCTTGAGGGAGCACATTCATGTGAAATGCGGAGCAGCTGCTTTACAGCTGCTCCGTGTTGCACTGTATATGCGACAACCTGCCTGCACTTTTAAAGGGGAATAGAGATCCCCTTGCAGGCTGGTGCAGTCAGTGACTGCACCCCCTGCAAGTGGACCTCCTTTACCCCCTGTAAGTGGACCTCCTTTACCCCCTGTAGAGGGCTGCTCTCAGGAGGTGCACTGAGTGTCACTCACCCAGTGCCTCCTGAGGGCTTCTTTTCCTCTGCACCTGCGGCGGTAATACAGCACAGGCACAGAAGGAAAGGGATTTCTTCATTTGCATGGGGCATTCCCCCATTCAAATGAGGGAACGCCCCCTTGAAGATAGCACTGGCGTCTGTGGCCCCTTCTGTAATACCAAAGTGCCCTGGGGCGTGCAAAGCGGGCGCAAGTGCCTGTTGCGCCCCCTGCCCTTTATGTAATATGCAAAAGACACACAATTGAAACCGGTCCTAGGATGCTTGGTTCCAGTTCAGGGATAACCTGGCTTGGCAGTTCGGGCTGGACTATTCCCATGAGGCACAGGGTCAAGACTGATTTGCATATGGCTGGGTTCAAACTGGAACGGCATGGTGAGCAAAAAAACGATGGATTTAGGCCCAGATCTCTGTACTGGGGTGAATGTATGACATTGTTCTACATTCTGTCCATCAACTGTTTTTGCTTTATGTAATATGGCCCCTGGAGGCCAGTTCATATGTGCTAAGGTACCAGGGTTTGAGTGCCATCACATGTCGTCCGTCCTACCCCCCCAAACTGGAGTTTTCCGACCATACACTGCACAGACTAGGGAATGGACGGAGATACATCACACTATATGCTATGTCACTAAAAGCTGACAGTTGACCGGACAGGCTAAACATGTATTCTATGTGGGACACATTCCTGTGCGCACCCAAATTAAAGGTATATTGGGGGTGCCGTAGGGTTAAGGGCTCCCCACACATCTACCAGTCCCAACGCCCACATGAAGTCTGCCAAGGCTTTACTATAGGCTTTTCCCTGGTACGGAGGCCAGCAGTCCACACCCTCACACAGGGCTGCATTGCAGTTGTCCCCCCCCCCCCCCCCCACTCCCCAGGCACAGTTTTCCCTCTGGGAGACAGGCAATAAGAAAACCTAGGTCCACAAATGCCGAAGTATTCAGTTTCTGGGGAAGATAGATAATAAACAAGTGACACTCCCAGTGATCGGTGAGTGGCACTTGTGAGCGTCCTGTGCAACGTGCTGGACAGTAAATGGAAAAGAATTACGGAGAAGGATACCTACCCCCGGGAGCCTCGTGGTTAACCAGCATAGGCCATCATTTTGTAACTCCACCTGTTTAACGCACAGTAGGTTGTCCCCTGTAGGTGCGTTTTCCTGTAGGGGGACCACATTGGGTGACGTTTAAGATATTGTAACACTTCTCTTTTAATCATTTCCTAGGCCATTTACATTACAGGAGAGTATCTTAATTAAAATGGCGTTAATTTCGTGTTCATTAGGGATCATCAGTGTGCATTTCGTCGACTGGGGCAGGGCCCAAACCACGCAGGGGGTTCATAACCCACTAACCAAGTTTTCGGGGGAGGTTTATAAATCTGCCTCTGAGTCCAAGCAGGGTCTGCATTGATCCGTTTTGCCCAATTGGACTCCACAACTGCCACAATTTTCTTTGGCTGTCCTTAACACATACATTGAGAACAATCACACATACAAAATACACCTTCCCCCCTCCCAGCCTCCCTTCACTGTGGACTCAAAACTGCCCACCTCCGCCAACATTGCAGCGTGCCTGTTTACCTCAACCCATTGTAGGGCAACGTATCCCACCCGCCTTTTCCTCCCCGCATAGTAAAGTTAGTTTGTTACCGCACTGATGTAGTCCAGTTCTGCAGCATAAATATGAATAATTACACCAGCAAGCCAATGCACATCAGGCAGTCCTGGACCCTCCACCCCACCATCCCACTAATGTTTCATGAATATGAAGAAATCAAGAAAGTCCCTCCTGCAGTACTCAAGTAGTGTCTGATGTATGAAAGGGTGTTTCTAGGGTGTCGCAGTTCCGGACATCTCTCCTGCAGCGTTGTCTTCAGTTCGATCCAGACTTGCTAATCCTTTCCATTCTGTGTCCGTCGGGTAGGAGACCTCTTGTGCTTGACCGTTTGCTATCCATTAAATCAATTCCAGGCTTTCTATGTAGATTAATAAAAACACATTTCTTGCCCTCTGCCACTACTAGGAATTTGGCTAGGAACAGCATCACATATTTCAGTTCCCATTCTTGCAAGGCTTTCTTAACTTCGAAGAAGGAGCGTCGCAAACTTTACACTCGGGTAGTAAAGTCTGGAAAAAAGGTGGTGGTAGCATTCTCCAGCTTAAGCGGCTGTGCAGTTTGGGCCGTTTGCAGTATGACCTCTGTCTCTAAAATTGAAGATCCATGCCACAATGGTGCATGGAGGCACGACAGGCCTTGACAGGCCACCTGGAACACAGTGCGCTCGTTTCACCGAAAATTAATTGGTGGCTGCTGGGTTGGACATGTTAGGATCAGTTCCTCCACGAAGAATTCTGTAGTTTGACTCCAATCCAGACATGGGGCACAGCCAGGGGTAATCACTTGCCACCGGGCTAAAGGCAGGACTAGTTTCCCCCCCGGGTCTCCAGCAGACTCTGAACCGTGTCTATGCGGGTGCTGCCCAGGCCAAACAGGCCACCCCCCCAAGAGTTAATCCGTGTCTGCGGCTCACCAGTTCAGGACCGCCGCAGCCAGGGCCCACCCAGCTCTCCCAACTGGCAGGCCAATTTTGTAATGTCTGCAGCTGCTGGTCCGATCCACACACTACAGCCAGCTCTGATTGGGCATACGGCCGGCCTCTCCCTCCTGAGAGCACCCAATCTCCATCTTTGGTGTCCCCTGGGCTCTTGTCACAGTCAACCTCCACACACCGCAGGCGAAGCCGCATGGACACTTGTCACTGGTGCCAGCTCACTGCGAGGACTGAGTCGCTTGAGGCCTAGGCCGCTCTGTGATCTCCAGGCCCCAGCAGTCCATGCCAGCGCTGGGGTAAAAAATGGTCCGAGATAGTCCGTCGGTTGATTCAAGACGCTGCAAATGTCCCGCAACAGATTTCTGATGAGGCAGCTGGAAAGTAGTGCGGATATGTGTTGATTATTACGACGGGCGGCCGAAAACCTGCCAAGATGCAGCCATTTTTGTTTGTGGTTGGCCACGCCCCTTCTTAGGCTTCCAATCTTGCCTAGTAAATCATTGTGTTCAACTTCATGCTAGCAGCTAATGACTTCAGTGTACTTATGAGTGATCGTGTATAGTATAGAAAAGCCAGCTTTCAGAAAGGTAAACTGATTTATGTGCGGAATCCCTAACTCTCCCTTTCACACTTGGCACAAGCAGCAGTATTTTCCTCTATCAAAATGCAATTGGGATATGTGCAACAAATATTTAAAACAGTAATCTAGTTGAGAAATGAACTATTAAAGGGAAACCCAAGTTAATTATAAGGGAAATCTGGAAATAGAGAAGAGGATGAAGGTGTGTTGTGGCGCTGAGCTCTCTAACCACTTCCATACACCCCAACGCCAAGACGCCATGGCATTCGAGCGCTATACAAACATACATACATACATCCTATCCTAAGGCTATGGCTGGCAAGAATTTGGTGGTTAGTCACACTAAAGGTTTACTTACATTTTTTATAGAGTTTGAAAATGTTTAGTGGCGAAAGATTGCAAGTTGGATTTGTTGCTTTAGTGACTCATTGAATGTGTTGAGTAGTCCCAGTTTAGCCTGAACCTCCTGCCCAAAAGTTAGTTGTATGATGTTCTGGTATGAAAAAGCCTCTGATTGTACCTCTCATGTATTTGGGTCAGACTTGGCATTCGGAACAACTAATAATTTTAGGACCCGGGCTGAGTTTAGATTTGGAGATGTAGCACTTCTACACTGTGTAAAAAAAAAACACACAAAAAAACACTAATTTGTTCTTGACTAGTTCTTGAGTAAATAGTTCACTTTTCTCCGTTGCTTGAGCCTTTACACAGCTTTTATTCAGTGCACAATGCATTTTTTATTTGTTTCAACTGATCTATTCTTAATGCTTATTCAAAGGCAAGAGCTTACTCTGCTTCATGATCCTTTGCACCCTTCAGCCGCTGGTGGCGTTTTCCGAAGTGTCAAGACAACTTCTATGGCAAGATCATAGCCTCTTTAACTCTCTCGGTCAGCAGAGAATTGGTGCAACCAGTTTTGCAGTAGATGATCAAGCCAGAGTTGGAAAAGTCTCCACTAAGTCGAAGTCGTTTTTTCTGTGCAACAGCATGGGACAAGGCATTCTCTTTTCCTTGCCTTTGGGGTCAAGCAGGATATTTTAAACTGTAAAACAGTCACCTCATGGTGATGAACCTATACAAATATAATAACATTCGTCACTTGAACATGTCCTTTGACACACCAAAATTGTCCCAAAGTCTAATTGTGTATGCTGTTTTCCCCCCGAATCAATTATTTATATAGATTTACTGTTAGGCTATGTTCATTCTACGATAAGCCCATGTTTTCATGAATGTTCCTCTATTTATGTATTCACTGAATATAGTATTTACAAATATTTTGCATTCTTCCTTGTTAGAAGGTATGCAGCAAATGTAAGTATGCAAGCCTTCCAAGTGAATACACGTATGCTGAAACTCATGCTACTCATCTTGCACATCATGAGATCTAAAACACTTTCTCCTACACTATTTCATACTGTGAAAAGTAATTAAAAAAAGGTGCAATACTTACTTTACAGTCTGAGAAGACCAATCCATCCATGGGCCGATATCTGCGAGGCATTTAGGCATCTTCTGAGCTAGCTCAGTGCAATCCCTGAGCTGTTTGCTCATGCTGAACTCTGCCAGGGTGCGTCAACCTTCTGTAGCAAACGTCATTTTGGTAGATCTCTAGTTACTACTCCCTTTTAGTCTGGCAACATTCTTTTTATTGCATTCCCTTCTTCCCCAGTATACAGTGATCCCTCTATGAATGACACTGTGGACATTATTAAACAAGTGATCTTCTGGGGCAGTGGGCCTGGATGAAGTGCCCATTACTACATGTAAAACAGAGCCCTTGTTTTGGGCCTCTTTCCGTACTCCCCTGTTTGCCCATTGTTAACGGCATGGTGTTACCCCTCTTTACTGGTCTGGAAGCATCTTAATCCTGCTGTATGAATAGGGTACAAGACATCTCCCTGGCAAATATCTCCAAATAGCACTGCTGGATGTGATGGGGAAAATATTTGCCAGAAGTATCTTGGAGCACCTTAAGGGGTGGGTTGAAGAGGAAAGAATTCTCTTGATTGAACAAGCGAGTTTTGGAAAGAACATTGTACACTTGATAACATATGTATGCTGAAACTCATAGCGGAAAAGTATACCTCAATCTAAGGGCTCAATGTTTGTGGTATTCATAGTTTTTTCTACAGTCCTTGACAGGGTGGACCGACCAACACTATGGAAAAAAACTAAAGTTGAGGCTGCCCGATATACTTCTGTCATTTATAAATGCCCTTCACACCTGTACATGGTGCCATCTGTTACAGGATTGATAATTTTAACTAAAAATGGCCTGAAACAAGGATGGCTGCTGGCCTCTTTACTTTTCTCATTTTGTCTTGGACCTTCCTGACTGCCTTGCATTATTCAAGGGAGATGCACCCAAGAGAATTTGTTGTCGCTTCCTCGATGTACGCAGATTGGCATTGTGATCATGGACCTAATGCCCAAAGGCCTGATCAACTGGTTGCTGTCTTTACAACAATATTCCATCCTGCTCTATTTGACGGTCAACATGTCAAAAAGCAAGGTAATGATTCAAAAAAGTAGAAATGCTGAAAAGACTAGTTAAATTTGTTTGGGGCTTAGGTCAAGAGAAGCTGGAGATTGTCATACCCTTATTTAGATAAAATTGTTGCTGGTAATACGCTGGGAAAATCCCAGAATTAATTTTGTTCCTTTAAGGAGGCTTCCTTGCACGCTAGCGGGTTACCTGCTTTTTATAATGCAGTGGGGCGAAGACATTTTAATCTGCTGTTAACTGTTTTTAAGGCAAAAATCCCTATGTCCCTATTATATGCTATAGAATCTATTAATGTATAAAAATGGAAATTCTTAAAGAAAATAGAAATGCAAATTCTCAAATGTGTCATTTTAACTCTTCTATGTTGAACCCTGCAATGATGTTGGATTTTGCTTTAATCTCCTATGTGCAGGGGTTGGTCAGTGTGATTCATGGCGCTATTTGCTCAAGGACAGTGATAAGGACTCCATGAGGGGTTTCATGAATAGTGAAGTATTTGGCTCAGAGCAGGGTAAATATTAATTTTCTCTGGAGCTATTTTGACTTCCAGGAAGACGTTCTGGCTTCACTCTCTCCTACGCAATTTAAGCCATTTAAAGGTTGCGACTAGCTTTGTTAGCTTTCAAAGAGATCCTATGCATTGTATGCTAAACAAAAGACTGGTGGCGAGAACTTAATCTTGCCACCCTAAGTTAGCTCAACAGTACCTGACCTGGAATTTGGAACATGGACTTTGCTGATTTTAGACCCTTTCAAATGAATTTGCTCCCATTGAATGAACTGCAAACTGTTCCTTTTGTGGAAATTTGGGGAAGAGTGTAATCTCTGTAATGTGGGGATTCAGGATC
Organism: Triturus cristatus; assembly: GCF_964204655.1. Taxonomy (NCBI): domain Eukaryota; kingdom Metazoa; phylum Chordata; class Amphibia; order Caudata; family Salamandridae; genus Triturus; species Triturus cristatus. Next base: position 1,066,681,203 of record NC_140582.1, on the reverse strand, counting down.
TCAATTATGTGCTCTTTGACCCCCATTGTCTTCTCAGCGCCACCTCCTCTTAAGGTCAATGTTTCTAAAGAATAATATTAAATCAGTAGAGATGGCACTTGATTTCCTCCCAAACATTGAGTGCTTGCAATGTTCAACACTCCGCCCATCATTTCCTTTTGGTTTTTACTTGTTTTCCTCCACCACCTAAGAAATAAAACAATTTGCTCAAGTTTATACATTTTGTATAGTTTCTATTGATTTGGGCTAAGGATTGCTGCTGTGAGGTGATTATGTGCACAAATGTGTAAATATTTAAAGGCTGTAGATTTTTTTTATTTGTACCCAGGTTGCTGCTATATGATTGAGGAGTTTAAACAAAAATGTTTTTAGTATAGGTTTTATTTTGCTATTTCCGTAATGTTTTCGGGGAATTTGTATTGATGTTGTCTTAGTTTGTGGATCTTTTTTGAGTTAAAAATCATAAAGAATTGAATTACTCCCCTTTTAGACACTTGGATTGGTATAAAGGCTATAAAATAAAGTGTAATTCTTAATAAAAAATAAAATAAAAAATTAAATGACCCTTGTCGCCGAGATGCCTCTCAAGGGAGACAGACTGGGGCTCGCGCAGTGTTGTGGCTGTGGTGACTGCTGTCTGTGAACGCGCTTCACATGAACAGCATTTGCGCGTTGAGTGCTCCTCTCAGGAAGACCTGCTGAGTTAATTATAGGTTCGAGGCATGTGGGCTGCTGAATTCATATCTGTGCATAGATCGCCGCGTAGTTTTGGGTCCGGATGATTGCACATTGTTGTCCTGGAAGAGTCTTCGAAGTATCACAAGATAGGTGGCTCCTCCCCTGGACTACAGTACGTATGGGCATCCTCTCCATCCTCAGATTGTTTTTTTCTGCCATTGGGTTCGGATGTGCTTATCTTAGCTCAAGTTAGGAAAATTTAGTTTAAGGCCAAAAGGCCTTTAGTTCTCGTCGGTACTGTTCAGGTTCGGTATCGACCAGTTTCTTTAGTGCTTTAGCACCTTCTTCAAGCTTTTTGGATCTGCTTGGTCCGAACATCGAACTTCGATCGACGATGGAATCGAGGACTCCCTTCAAAAGATGTCCTTTATGCCACGCGAAATACCCACACATCGTCCACCCGGTATGCAAAAAATGTCTCTCACCGGATCACGATGAGTCGAAATGTATGGCCTGCGCCCGGTTCCGCTCGAAGAAAACTCTCCGGAATCGACGGGCAGCGAGATTGGAGGCGCAGCAATCGGCGCCTGCCCCGGCCAACATCTTTAGCACCCAGGACGAAGACGCCGAGAGCGTAGAAGACGTAGACTCCAGCCACGCTTCCGAACACGACTCCCGATCGGAAGACGACGATGAGGTGATCTTTGAGGGCGAAGACGTCGTCGAAGAGGTAGGAGACTACGATGAGGCCCTTGGGGCCGAGGAAGATAGCTCCAGCGAAGAGCTAGGCCAACCCGTCGATACGGAGGCCAAGACACTAAGTCGTCATGAGGCTCAGGTCGAGGGATCGCCTGCGGGCCTTACCCAAGATCGATCAGAGTTCTTCGGCCCCGCCTCCGGGCCCGGCCTCGAACATTTCACAGGAGCCATTATTATCGAAGACGACTGGATTCCCTCAAGCGAAACCGTCCATCGCACCGGTTCCATCGAAACCGAAAGTGAAACTGGTTGCGATCGGCTCGACGGCCTCGAAGCCCTCCACTCCTTCGATGCCGGCAAAGGTCTTCTGCCCCGACCGCGCAAAAAGGGATTTCGGTGCCGAGCTCACCGCAACGGGTCCGCGCGTCGAGCCGAAGAAGAAGGCCCTCGGTCCCCACGCGGCGCCTAGCCCTCTGGCACCGAAGATTACGGCGTAAACCACCAAGGTCAAGGTCGCCGACCCGTCGACGTCGAAGACAGCGGCGCCTACCAAGTCATCGACTCCGATAAGCGTCGATACCTCCCTTCGGATCAACGACCCAAAGACTGCAAAAAAGTCGGATGCCGTTTCGACGCCTACCTCCAAGGTGCCGATCGGTTCCAAGGCGCCATCGGCGTTCACCATGCAACAGGTCTCCGCATCGTTGCAACGCATCAGAGACCGGGCAACCCTACACTCTACGTCGGGTCCCGAAACGCACAAAGCCGCAAAATCGCACTCCACGCCAGCGAACATCACATTTGGGTTGCCGCCACCCACGGCGCCGAAAATTTTCGAAATTCGGACACGTGTCCGCCAAACACGGTCCCCATCCCCTGGACAAACCGATATCGAGCCTTCACAGGCACACTTTATCGACGCCGACACTGGTAAGTTGATACTCCGCAAGCGGAAAATCACGCCAGAGAGGGGCTTGGACTCCTACAGAATTCCTCTCAAACACAAATTGCCGGCAGGATCAGAACCAGTGCTTCATGAACACTTTCAACCCTTCCATCAGGATCCACCGTCCTTTTCTCCTACGCATTCAGAGACAGACGCAGGAGAGGACTATGTAAGGGATGATACCACCTACCCTGGGGATATCGATCCTGATGATCACTTGCAAGACCCAGATCAGGCATGGGATGACCCCACCGACCAGGGTAACGCACCAGATACTCCTGACACGCAGCTTTACAATATAAAGACATCTCCCACAGAGGACACTGCTGCCTTTAATGCCCTCATAGAACGGGCTGCTGCCAATCATGGAGTGCAACTCCATTCTGACACTGTAGAAGAAGACTTCTTAGTGGACACTTTCGCCTCCTCTGAAAAAACTGTCAAGACTCTGCCAATGCTAAAGGGAGTTCTAAAACCTGCAAAAGACATTTTTAAAGAAACAACCAGGGCACGGGTGCTGAACCCCAGAATCGAAAAGAAATACAAGCCTGCACCCGGAGACCCTATGTACATTAGGGGTCAGTTGCCTTTAGACTCCATGGTTGTTGCTAATGCTCGCAAAAAAGCCCACTCACAAACTACGGGTGATGCTCCTCCCCCCGACAAGGAGTCCAAAGTGCTGGAGACATCAGGCAAAAGAATAGCAGCGCAAGCGGCAAACATCTGGCGCATTGCCAACACACAGGCACTCCTGGCCCGTTATGACAGGTCCCACTACGACACACTAGAATCACTGCTACAACATTTGCCAGATGAATATAAAGAGGCAGCGGAGCTCCTTATCAGAGAGGGACAACTCCTTACCAATGCGTCCATCAAATGCGCACTGGATGCAGCCGACACTGCAGCGAGGGCGATTAACACAAGCGTCATGTTGAGGAGGCACGCGTGGTTGAGAATCTCAGGCTTCAAGCCTGAGATTCAGAACAATATCTTAGAATCAACCGGTCAACCCTGACTATTTATTTGGCCCTGAAGTTGACACTACCCTCGAAAAAATTAAGAGACACAAACTTCAAAATCAATGGGGGCTCTACAGTCGCAGCAGTTTCGTAGTGGCTCCTTTCTTCGCCCCGGGGATAGAGGAGCAGCTAGAGGTCAGGGGTCCCAGCAGCAGTACAATAAAGGGGGCACACAAAGTAACTATGATAAAACCACCAGAGGTGGATATCGTGGATCCAGCACCAAAGGCAGAGGACGTGGGTACGGCAACACCAGGTCCTCCCCTAAAAACAAACAGTGACGCCTTCTCCCTGTCCCCCGACCACATAACACCTGTCGGGGGGAGACTCCAGCACTTCCTGTCAGTCTGGAAAACCATCACCACAGACAGGTGGGTCAGGGACGTTATCCAGCACGGTTACTGTCTCGAATTAACGTCCACTCCACCCAACATACCGCCAAAGCACCGTCCTATGTCCGTAGAGCACTTGGCATTATTGCAGCAGGAAGTACTAAGTATGCTGCAAAAAGGTGCAATAGAGATCGTGCCCGTCAACCAACAGGGGACAGGGGTGTACTCTCTGTACTTCTTAATCCCAAAAAAGGATGGTTCGCTCAGACCTGAGACCCCTCAACCACTACATTCTCTCAGAGCATTTCCATATGCTCACCCTACAACAGGTTCTACCACTACTCAGTCAGGGAGACTTCCTAGCCACACTGGACTTGAAAGATGCGTATTTCCACATACCCATACACCCATCACACAGAAAATATCTCAGGTTCACTATTCAGGGGAATCACTATCAGTTCAAAGTTCTCCCCTTCGGAGTGACAACGGCACCCAGGGTCTTTACCAAGTGCCTAGCAACAGTGGCTGCACATATACGGAGACAACACATTCACGTCTTCCCTTACCTGGACGACTGGCTTGTTCAGGCAAAGTCAGCCCAGCAATGTGCCAGCCACATGTCCCTCACCATTCACCTTCTTCACAATCTGGGATTCTCGCTAAATTACCCAAAATCACATCTCCAACCCGCACACGTACAACAGTACCTGGGCGCGACCATAAACACTCTGGCAGCCACAGCTCAGCCAAATTTAGTGAGGATCAACAGCATGCAACTGCTGATCACAAGGTTCAAACCTCAACACTCCCTTCCTGCGCGAGTGTTCATGCAGTTGATAGGCATGATGGCCTCCTGCATTTTCATAGTCCCGCACGCGAGACTACATATGCGTCTGCTTCAGGAGTGCTTGGCACGTCAATGGAATCAGGCTCACCGACAGTTAAAAGACCTAGTGTTGGTGAGCAGTCGGGCATACAACTCTCTGCATTGGTGGAATCCACAAAACCTTTGCAAGGGCCGACCGTTCCAAGAACCTGTTCCACAAATAATACTGACAGCGGACGCCTCTCTCCAGGGTTGGGGAGCTCATGTACTCACTTACACAGTGCAGGGCCTATGGACGACACAGCAAAAGAAGATGCACATCAACGTTCTGGAACTGATGGCAATCTTCCTAGCCATGAAGGCATTCAAAGAACACTTGTGCAACAAGGTCGTGTTGATCCGGACGGACAACATGACTGCCATGTACTACATACAGAAGCAGGGAGGAACACACTCCACAGTTGTCTCATCTGGCTCAGAGCATGTGGAAGTGGGCCATTCAGAGGAACATCTTCCTCATGGCGGAACACCTCCCCGGCAAGGACAACCAGATGGCGGATCTGCTCAGCAGACACAGCCACCAGATGCACAAGTGGGAGCTACACCCGTCAGTACTCCAACCGTACTTCCAACAGTGGGGTCATCCAGAGATAGACCTATTCGCCACAAACGAAAACGCAAAATGCCAAAGTTTTGCCGCCAGGTTCCCACATCCGCAGTCACAGGGCAATGTGATATGGATGAACTGGTCCGGCAGATTTGCATACGCTTTTCCCCCAGCGCCATTTATACCGCTAGTGGCACGCAAACTGCGACAACACTCACTGACACTCATCCTAGTTGCTCCCACATGGGCACGCTAACCATGGTACACCACCTTTCTAGAACTTTCCGTGGTGCCGCATCAAAGGCTGCGGATCAAACCCGCACTTTTAACGCAGAACCATGGCGAAATTCAGCACCCAGATGCGCAACAGCTGAACCTGGCAATCTGGCTCCTGAAGTCTTAGAGTTTGGCTACCTAAACCTGCAACCTGACTGTATGAATATCATCAAGGAGGCCAGAAGACCCACTACCAGAGCTTGCTATGCGGCTAAATGGAAGAGGTTTGTCATTTACTGCAACAACAATGACATTAACCCGCTGGACGCATCCATTCAAAACATTATCTGTTACCTCTTACACTTATACCGATGCAATCTGTCATACAACTCAATACGTATCCATTTAACTGCGATAGCAGCCTATCTTCAAAACAGGCAGCACCTCTCTTTATTCAGAGTGCCTGCCATCAAAGCCTTCTTGGAAGGACTCAAACGAGTAATTCCCCAAGACACCCACCGGCGTGGAACCTCAATGTGGTCCTCACCAGATTAATGGGTCCACCCTTTAAACCTCTCCATTCATGTGAGATTCAATTCCTCACCTGGAAAGTAGCTTTCTTGGTGGCAATCACTTCGTTAAGAAGAGTTAGTGAACTCCAGGCACTAACCATTCAAGAGCCATTCATACAGGTTCACGCAAACCGAGTTGTACTACGTACCAACCCCAAATTCATGCCCAAAGTGATATCGCAGTTCCACATGAATCAAACTATTGAACTGCCTGTTTTCTTTCCAAGTCCACAAAATGTCGCGGAGAGAATGCTCCATACACTAGATGTAAAGAGGGCCCTCATGTACTATATAGACAGAACTAAGGACTTTAGGAAAACAAAACAACTTTTCGTTGCTTTTTCCTCCACAACACAAGGGCAACGCCATTTCCAAAGCAGGGATAGCCAGATGGATCGTTAAATGTATTCAAATTTGCTATCAAAAAGCTAAACGCACATTAACGATTCCCCCACTCAACACAAAAGTTAGGGGCGTCCATGGCTTTCCTAGGAAACATTCCTTTACAGGAAATATGTAGAGCAGCCACATGGTCCACTATACATACATTTACCAAATACTACTGTGTAGATGTACACTCAAAACAGCAGGCAGGTGTAGGACAGGCTGTTCTCAAAACTCTTTTTCAGACTGCTGCAGCTGGCACGCTAATGGAGGGACTGTTATATAATCTATGCACAGATATGAATTCAGCAGCCCACATGCCTCGAACTGAATATGCTACTTACCAGTATGCATCTGTTCTTGGCATGTAGGGCTGCTGACATTCATATCGCCCACCCTCCTCCCCCGGCGCCTGTAGCGGCTGCAGCTCTCAGAATTACTATATAACATGGTCATCACTTACTGTATCTACTCCATCACTGCCACAATGGCGAAAAACAATCTAAGGATGGAGAGGATGCCCATGCGCACTGTAGTCCAGGGGAGGAGCCACCTATCTCGTGATACTTCGAAGACTCTTCCAGGACAACAATGTGCAATCATCCGGACCCAACACTAGGCTGCGATCTATGCACAGATATGAATGTCAGCAGCCCTACATGCCAAGAACAGATGCATACTGGTAAGTAGCATATTCAGTCTGCAGCGTGGGGCGCCTGTCGGCATGCTGTGATAATGACCTTTTTCGCTTAGTTGCTTGGTCACTCTGCCCATAGACCGTGGAAATTCAACAGGTGTATTATCCTACGGATTTAGCACATCCTACAAAAATTCAAGAAATTTCCATTACCACTCCATTCTAAATTATGTCCATAGCCTAGATGTTTGTTTGGCCAAAGGCCACGCCGAGATGCCTCTCAAGGGAGACAGACCGGGGCACGCGCAGCAATTGGGGTCGGGGACTGTGGACGCGCTTCTGAGACGCGCTTGCGCAGACGCACACACACACACGCGCGCACACCCCGCCGCTGCCCCCCGCCCCCATCACCCCCTCCTCACCGCATCCGCGGCTGCCTAACGCGCGCGCGCACACACCACGTACTGACTTGCTTCGGAAGGGAGACAGGAGATGGGAACGTGCAGGGCTGAATGGAGGTTGTGAACGCGCACGTACAGACACGTGATGTGCACATCTCCTGTCCCCCTTCCGTCCTCGCAAGCCTCATGCAATGTTTTTTTTTTAATACGCACGCTCCAAGCTCTGCGCGCTTTACACTTACAGCATGCCCCACTTACCGGCTCCTGTTCATTGGCGCTGCAGATCTGGACGATGCAGTTAAAACCCCGGGACGGGGAGCGCTGCGGGTCCAAGTGCCCGTACATGGCGGCAGTAGTGTCTTTTTCTCGCTGCTGTGAAGGCTTCCCAGGTTCTACCTCTTTCGATCCAATACAGTGATCTGACTTGCCCCGGGACTGCTCTCAAGCCCTCTCCACTGCTCCTAGTGTTAGGTCAGCTATAGTCGGGTCTCTGAACCTGCCCCAACTGTCAGCTGTGTACTCAAAACACCCATACCACACATGCGCCATGGGCAGAGCAAGGCACGCCTTACGGCGGGCGCACTTGATCCTACGTGCTACGTCACAAGGGCTTGTTGTCAATTGTGATGAGTAACCTGGGAGATGGAGTGGCCTTGCACATTTACAAGGCCTGGAGCTGCTGTCAGACGGTGACATGGGCAGAGACCCTCATGCAGCCTCCCTGCCAGGGTCCCACGGTCTGTTATGAGCCGGGTCAGCAGGGAGCGTTTAACCGCAGTGAACACAAAGTGGAAAGACCGCCTCGGTTTAAGATTATTCAAGCTCTGCTGTTCCTGACTGGCTTCAGACCATCAAACAAGAAAGGTTTACATCTAGCAGCAACAATTGGAGTACAGTCCACTGCCCCCCCAACCCGTCACTCTCCTCCCAACCCGGCTGGGCCTCCTCCACGGCCCTGGCATCTAACTAGCGCTCAGCCCTGCTCTAAGCGCTACATAAAAGATTTGGGGTGAAGGGAGTCGGGGGGGGGGGGGGGGGGGTTGGTGGCGGGGGGTTGTTATAATATTCAAAGTAAAGAAAGCCTATTCCTTACATATTATCTTCTTTTGGGGAGTCGACACCTGCTGTCATCCCCCAATGCCCCCACCTCCCTACCCCCCACAATACACACGCACCGACCCGTCACAATAGTGAGTGGTTTCAGCCCCCGCCAGGGTGTACAGTAGCCCTGCTTGCGTCTCCTCGCGGGGGGCTCTCACAGCTCCTTCTCTTCTTCCTGAGTGACTCATTAGGGTCCGGAATGTGACAGCTCCTTTGTGCGTCTGATAGCAGAGGAGTAATCGCCAAACCGGAATGTGGTTGCACACTTAGACAATAGGTAGGCTGTTCCGTAACGAAATGGCAACCACATGACAGTGGAAGGATGAAAGGCTGTAACAGCCCTGCCAACATTAGGACCCGTGCCCTGTATTGTACGAAGCTCCTAGGCGACTTATGTCATGCTAAGATAAAGGCCAGTGGGAAGGAATCTAGGACCCTGCACGTGCGAGTCACCATACTACTTTTCAATACCCACAGGCATTTTATTAATACTCGAAACTCCCACGGGCCACGAAACACTTTCCAAATTGCCTAGGCGCTTTACAAACGGTGCTGCAGAGCTACGCTCGCATAAAAGACAGAGCACTCGTTTTATGAACCTCCGAAGGATGAAAAGCAGAGTAGACCTCAGTGGGATTTGGACCTGAAACAGCGCAGATGTTGACAGCCACAGTGGTATCTCTAGAAGTGATTTATAGGGGCTTGGGGACAGGGGAAGGAGATGCAACTGGCCACAAATATAATTGGTGGAGCCATCTATAATGGGCAATCGTGAAGGGTGTTTGTGCACGTGTGTGTGTGTGTACACACATCTGTACTCACGCACATACAAAGTTATAGTAATCGCATTCACAAAACACTGCCCGTTACAGACTCATGTATTTCCTTAGTCACTGATTTACAGTGAGAGGTACTTTGACAACATGGGAAAGAACAGATTTAAATTGTTTTTCACCATCACTGATGCTAACACACCGAGTGCCAGCTGAAGTGCACAGCCTTTCAAAGCAACATTTGCATTCTGTAGCTTGTGCTCCAGTGAAAGTTTATATGACTGTCGCCTACTCAGGCTGACGAAACGACACTGGAAGCAACTGGAGCACACACGGAGAGTGAGCCAAAATCTGCAGACAAAGATGTTCAAATCCACACTAAGATGCGACCAGCAGCAAATCCGGAAGACCAAGCGTACAGCCCCCCAAGGCCGCATCAATGGCAGCACCAGCAAAAACAAGCTTTTGCAATGCAATAGGTCTCGCAGTTACCCGAGTTTAAGCTAATGGCATTATAAATGGCAATGCTTTTTATTTATGTTTTAAAAACAAAAATAAAAGGCATTGCGATTTGCAATGTCAATAGCTCAAACTCTCATAAATGCGAGACCTATTGCATTGCAAATGCTGGTTATGAATTGATACTGTGCTACAAGACCCTTTCAACAAAAATGTCAAACTTGATAGTGCTTGGGAGGTTACCCTCTGCTAATGCTGTTGGGCAGCAGACCTTTGACACAGCCCACAGATGGAAAGATTAGAATGAATTTCAGCTGATGGCCCGTAGAATAGATTTCATATTCCAAAAATATAAGGGTAATGGGTCGAGGATTTGTTTACTCTTGTCTTCATAGCTCATCACCCATACACAAATTATAGTTTTTAGAGCATAATTACCAAAATTTTAATAAATTTCGCAATTTCCATTATGAAAAGCATGTAATATAAAAATGCAAGGTATATTTCAGAAACAGTCGGTAAAAGGTTGCCTTTACTTCTGCCTGTCGATATCTATATTGTTTGCAACTGGCCATGACCACTCTCACTAGCATGACAGATGAGGCAATTTAGAGATTAACATGGTTTACCATCTAAACAGAGCACTTGTAAGTTTAATTTCAGCGATACATACATACATTGGTAGCCTACCAACGCAGGCACCATGACAAAGCAAACAAATTAACATCCTTAAGTTACTCAAGCGTTCTCCTGGAATCTTTGCGCTGGGACCAGGAACAGACCCTACAAACTCAACTCAGTCCAATATCAGACCAGGTGGGAGAGACCTGCTTGGGCAGGGTCCTGGGGATTCTTATCCTACCCCCGACCCCCTTCCTCCCCCACACACACATACTTCCCCTCTGCAGTCCACTCTTTGGGGAGACACATTATGGGCAAATGCCTCCACAAGAGCTGGTCCCAACTCTAACATTAAACCCCCAACACAAAAACAATGCATACAGATGGTCTGCTACTCTAACCAGATCTACAGCCCTAGAATCTTTGGAAGCAATGTAGACTGGAAGCCTACTGTTTATCCGTTCATTAACAAATGACCCAGAGAAAAAGAAGCACAGGAAGAATAGCTACTCTAACCGTAACCCCTGGGCAGAACAGCCAACTAATCAACTTAGTCATGAAGAGGCCGCCTCCACTCTAGCCGCCTACAGAGAACCTGTGCCAGGGGGGTATTTGCGAAAGGACAGGGTAGAGACCGTGGTGCAGCACTCACATTTCTTCACATTGCCCTTCACAGTCCCACAGAACTCTTCCTTGCTGCAGAAAGAGAAGGTTTGATCTCTTGGGCTAGGTCTGTGGCTCTCTCTCACAGGATCCTTGCTAAAGGCAACAAGGCGACAAAAAAACGGATTCTGGGTTTTTGCAGCAGTGCTTTTCAAGATGCTGATTACTGGACCACTGGGTGCAAGTTCAGCAGCTCAGCCGGGGTGCACACCACCATCCCCCACACACCACTTCCCTCAAGAAAAGGATCTTCAGCATTGGTCAAGTGGTCACTAGAGCTACTTGCCACTGCTTTGATGGCTCACCAGAAGAGGTCACTTCCTGTCCATCGCACTAATTCTCCTCACTGCAGCTACTGAGAGGTATCAAAATACACTCCAACTTCCTCGTGACAATCCTGGAGAGGAGTTAGCCTTCAAGGAAGTCTAGCTGATATTTCTGACATTGAGCAATGTCAATTCAAAACCGAGCACTTGTGGCTGATCTTAGCGGGCAACTGCCACCTCAGAGTTCAAAACACTAGATGTTCATTTCAAAATAAGTGAAGCACGGAACACTTGTGGTTGTCTTGGCACAGGTTGTGTGATTTCATAGAAAAACAATTTTATGAAATACCAGTACTGAGAAACCATTTCATCTAAACTGTTAAATGGAAACTTTCAGAATGAATAGCATTTACCTTTTCGTAGAAACCAATTCATAGAATGTCTTTTTGGTCAAATTTGGTTTCTGAATGCTTATTTGTTTAGGTGTAAATGCAATGGTCGCAGGTCTAACTTTCAGAAACCTTTTTTCCACCCAAGTTTAATTACCTTCGGATTTATCCTTTAAATATTTTCTTTTAAAATGTTTTATTTCGCGTTCCATTTTTTTTTTCTTTCCTTACATTTTTTCCCCCGTGATTTGGTTTCATCCAATGTGGTTTCTCAGTTTTCCTTTTCCATTAATCCACAATCACTTGGCACCATGTTTCTTTGGATTATTCCTGATACATTCCTTCAGAATAATCAGGCAAGATCTTGAAAGCTAATCTGAATACATAGGTTATACCAACAAGTGTAGCAATACTTCACTGACTTAAATGTGACATGTGAAGCAATGTGTGGCAGAGTTACAATATCCACCTTTGTATGCGCTATTTATGTATGGTGAACCTAACCAAAAAGAAGTGAAGCATTGGACAGGCTCCAAGGCAAAATAGTTAGCATGATTGGAGGTGTATCTAGTTTCAAAGATTGAGTGTATTTGTAAACAGCTCTTAGAACACTTGCTTCAGGCAGGTAGCTACCCAGGAGACCACGTGGCTTACTGTTGAGAATCAGCCACATAGTGGTTTGATCAGATCAATGGAGGCAATTCTTTTGTCTTTGCGACTGGTAATCGGTGGAAGTTCTGGTAACTTCAACAGGCAGGACAGGTACAGGCATTCTGTAGGGTAGCTCACTTTTTTTTAGTCCACAATTTTCCCCTGACCAATTCCCAAACCTTCGGGATCCTGCCAGGCCTCACCGGGACTACCTTCACTTATCCAGTGGCTGTTTTTTTTTTACGTGGACGTTCCTTAGTTTTTTCCCAGAATTCATTCAGTTCCTGTAAAATAGGCAAACATTCACTGATGTCAAATGGTGTTTCTGCCGCCACTATGCCCACATTGTCGAGGTCTGGGACTCGCATCTTTAACCCAAACAGGAGTCATATGGAGTCTGATCACCCAGGGATTTTCTCAGCATGTAGTTGAGTGCCCTCTGGACCCCATATAGGTGGTGGACCCAACTGTGGCCTGAGCCTAGTACCCTTGCTGTTAAAGACTGCTTTTAGTCTGTTTTTCCTCTCCAGAACCGCACTTCCTTCTGGATGGTATGGAGATGATAAAAAGCATGGTGACATTCAAACTTCCCTAGGCCCCTTTGTAAGCCATTGAGCTAAACTTCAGACCCTGTATTAATGTAATGTGCCTACTGCATATGTACCGATAAAGGCTTGCAGATTCTTTGGCAGTTTGGCCATCAGCTGACTGCTGTGGCCATACCCACAGGAATCCACTGCTACCAAGATGTACTTGTAAGCCACATCTGGTGACCGAGTGCCGCAATGGTCCTGATAGAAGCAAGCCAATGGCTTGTTTGAAATTAGTAGAGGTGTTTGAGGTGGACATGTTATGGTGGAACTGTTCATCTGCTGGTAGATGTCACATTTAATGACAAAGTCCTTGTTCCGTTTGTAAAGACCTGGCCACCAATAGTGTTGCTGCAATATTGAAATTGTAGCAGCCACCCTCGCATGGACAGAAACCAGACCCTCTTGTGCAGCTAGTATCAACCCCAGTCTGTGATCAGTGTTTCGTATTACTCGATCTCCCACTCCAGGAATGTGAGCATATGGTATGTTTTGTGCATCTAACTTGTAGGGGTACTGAGGTGGAAAGCCTTTAAGCAGCTGGATGTCATTGCAACTTGAATGCATGACTAAATGTGTGCATAACATGAGTCCATAGCAAGCAACCTTTCAGCTTTGCCACTTTTTCCCAAAGCAACTTGTGCTTTATTGTGCAACCTTTTGAATCTCTGAATCCATTTTGACTCCAGTAGTGTAGGTATCCATTATAGGACTGGACACAGTGGTAAGAATAACGCAGTCTAAGTGTGGGCAATAACTGCTAAAACACCAGAATGACTATACTTCCTAATTGTTCACTTGCCAGCACTGGAATACCGTTTTCGTTTACTTTACTAATCAGACGTCCATCTTTTTCTACTCCAATTACGGTGCTCTCCTCACTTTCTTGTGCACAATTGCTTTTCACGCTTTTATTTGGTACCAGTTCTCGTTCCCCCTAGAATCTGCACTTTTAAATGAAGTTCTTACATTTTTTTTTGTCACCACTCCTGACCTTCCCACACTGTGCACTCGTGGTGTGTTATACTCGGTTCCCTAAATGACATTGACTGATACTGTCAAACAGCAATCTCTTGCAGCCTTGAGAAAGCCCTGGCGAAACATGTGTTGGCTGCTGCAGTACTTACAATGTAATCCAAATAACAATCTGGATAAATAAGGATGTAACCGACAAGTTTGTTCAAGATGAAAATACAAAAATATTTCTTCTAAAACTAATATAAACCAAATGGGATTCTTTGACTAGCATAGTACATGCCAACTAAGGAGGAGTAAATGCTCAACTAATCAGGGAACAGTGTTGAAGTGCCATTGACAGGGAGGCCTTTGCTGCGGTTTGCTCCCTGAAGGAGCTGAGACCCTACCTGTTTGGGACTCCATTCCTAATCCAAACTGACCACAGACCTCTCAGATGGCTAATGCAAATAAAAGATGAAAATCCCAAACTGTTGAAGTGATCCATCTCTGTACAGGGAATGGGCTTTACATTGGAACCCATACCTGGGACTGACTATGCCACTGCAGATGGACTTTCCATGTTCTTCTACTTGGATAATGAAGACTCTTGGGAAAGGTTAGCCTCATCCTCTTTTCTTTGGAGAGGGTAATGTGTAGGAAAGCATCCTTTTTTGCCTGGTGTACCCCCTAACACTTTACCAGATACATGATGCCAACTTGACTGAGTGTGCCCTGGGTCCCTGCCAATCAGGTTCCCAGGGCCTGGGTTCATTCCCAAGACTGTAATTTTGGCTCTACAATTGGCACCCCTTTGGGTCACATGTAAGTCCCTTATAAAAGGTACCCCTGGTACTAAGGGCCTTGTGACCAGAGAGGGCCTCTGAGGACTGCAGCATGTAGTATGCCACCCTCAAAGACCTCTTACATGAATACCCACACACTGCTGCTGCAGGCAGTGCGTTTTGGTGCAGACTAAACTGAAGTCGATATGGCACCCATCCCTGGGTGCCATGCCCACCAACACTTCCTGTGGCATGGGTGAGTCACCCCTCTAGCAGACCATACAGCCCTAAAGGTGGGCTGCACCATACCACTGGTGAGGGCATATCTACTTAAGTAATATGGCCCTACAGTGTCTGTGCCATTCAGAAGCATTGTAAGGGCAGTAAAGCCATTTTAAGTATAGGGGCTGGGAGTTTGTCCACAGCCTCAGAATGGCTCCACTGAAAACTGAGAAGTTTGGTAGCAAACTTCTCAGCTCATTAAACCCACACTGATGCCAGTGTGAGATTCAATGTAAAGTGCACTCAGAGGGCATCTTAGAGATGCCCCCTGAAAAACAACCAGCTCTAGTGTGGTTCCTGACTGGCTACCAGCCATGTGCATACCACCAGACAGATTCCTGGACCCCTGGGTAGCGAGCCTCCACTCTCTGGGTCCTGAAACAAAGCACATCCTGCGCAGGGGTGTCATGCCTCACCACCCACATCCACCCCACCCCCTCCTGAATGGGCAGGGGCCTTGAAGGGAAGGTTTCAAAGTCATGCCACCTTTGTTGGCTACCCCCAGCCTTTTCCTGCTATCAGCAGCTGATACCTGCAAGTTCTGACCCCCACTTTGGGTGGGAGAATCAGTGGGAAAGCCTAGCCAGGAGGGAGGTGCACCCACCTTTGCCAAACCCACCCCTCATGTGGGGGAGGCGAAGTGAAGCACACATCTCAGTCCCCTCCATCTTGAAAATGAGGGGATTCACCCAATCAGGAAGAGGCCTATTCTCCCTCCCAATGGAGGGTGGCATAATGGGGGGTGTAGACACCCCAGGGAAGGGACCCATTGGTCCCGACCTGCACACCCCTATAACGCCGCCAAATATTTTTAGGGGCACCCCTGAACCTTGCCTCTTCAGATAAAACAACCTAAGAAGGACCGAAGAGCCGTGCAGCAGTGGAGAAGACGACAGACGTGGACCCATCCCTACCGACCTGTCTACTACTCCAGTGACCTTGCTTCCAGAAACGGGCGTGCCCCGCAGCCAGCAACCTCAAGGACCCCTGAGAACCTGTGCGGTCTTAGACAAAGACTCCTGTCTCATGTGGACACCGGATTTGTCCAGGAATGAAATTAACTCCAGTCTCTGGATCCGGGCAGATCCACGACACTGCACCACACTGCAATTGACTCCAATGGTCCGAGTTTGATTGAACTACTTAATCTGAGACGTTTCCCACACAATCCTGACCTTGTCTTTATTGGTGGCTGACCTCACCATGACTCCTTCTCGACGCCTGCAGCCTCTGTTTTTAGGGTCCTAGTTACCGCACCAAGCTAAGGAAACCAGACACCAAAAGGCACCCCTGCATCCTCCGGCCCCTGACTTTGGGGAGCCGAGCCGATTGTGCCTAGGTGTCCCCCAGCTATCAAACTTACCTGTCCAGCCATCGGTTGCCTTCGCCCAGCCTCTTGATCCAAGCCTGCAGTGTTTCTTCTCAACCAACGTCCTCCATTTGTTTGCATTGGGAACCAGATGCCTACTTTGCACTCTGCTTCCAGAGTGCCACTGGAGATGTGATTTTGGTGCCTACTTGTGGCCCCTGTCCCTACCTTTTTATCCCTGGTCCCTGACTTAAAACCCACAGTGTTACTGGTGCTCTTCCAAGTACCCCTTGTCTCCATAGCACAAAATTGGGCCCCAAACACTTCTTTGACCTCTGCACCCTGCTGCGCCTGTGCCACTGAGGGTGCACTCTTTACCTAGCTGACCCCTTCCCTGTGTAAGCGCTACCAGCTCAAGACTGAACTACAAAACAGAGTAATTTCCTGTAAGTCTCTAACCTTGTTTTTCTCCATAGAAATACATTGAACTGTATCATACCGTTGCACATCTTTATCATTGCAAGGTCTAACACTGTATTTGATTGACATGAGCAGAAAGCTTTCCTAAAACTGGAAAGTATTTTTTGCATTTACAAAATCACACTGCATTCCTGTAAAGAATTGCCAGTGACAAACTGTAACTTACCTGCATTAAGTGATTCTTGGTTCTAGTAATACAAATGATAAAGCAGCAACTTTTTATACAATTGGTCTGGATTCAGTCTTTGAGTGTGACATTTCTTGCCTGTGTGTGTACAACAAATGCTTTAACACTACCCTCTGATAAGCCTAACTGCTCAGCCCAGCTACCACTAGCTTGAGAGTAAGGTATTCTCTACTTTAACGTCTGCTATACCGCTGGGGATTCCATGGACTCTGTGCACACTATACCTTACTTTGGTAAAGTATATACAGAGCCAGCTTTCTGCAGCCACTATAAATACCCCTAAACCTAGGCTGGTAGCAAACTGTTCTGGCAACCTCTGAACATGACAACCCTGTTCCTCCAGTGATGGTAACAAATCTGGAACCCTTTTGCTCAGTAACTCGTGGTCTCTTCTCTCGGGGAAATATACACGGAATACACAGTGGGACGTTTTCAATGTTTGGCATAATGTGACTCTTGTATAAAATATATGGGCTGAAACAATCAATAGACCGAAGCAAATGAAAGTTATTAGAAGTATCAGGACCGTGAACAGAATAAAAGGTTCCACCATTGTGCAGAAACAATGTATATATGCAAGAATATAAAGACAATCTAGAAATCTTGCGTACTCCTACTATGCGTCCCCTAACTTAAGTGTCTAGGGTGTGTTTTCTGGTAAGAATCCCCGTACTGGATGATCCAACCTCTGTTAACTTAAAGTAGATTGTAGCTCCCTGTTGCAGTCACGTGCAGGATACCCTTTGCAGAGATATCAGTAAGCTGCTGGGCCAAAGCTTCAGCCTGTACAAATTTTGCCAATCACAGCAAAGCTTTCCTCTGCTTAAACCCAGAAATGCTTATTTATAATAACAAGCATTCTTCCGAGTCCTCAGGCATGCCAGCATTGTTATGGTCTGTAGATTGCCGTATTGCCTCGTGTAAGAAAAATACATGTCGAGGTTTTGTACATGGTGTTCAAGGAATCACGATCTTGCGACCTGGAATTTGTAAGTGAAGCACTTTCGGAGAAACCAATCCAGCATTGTCATGTACATTCGGGTGTGTGAAAGGGAAAGCAACTCCAGAAACGTGTGCATGGTGAAAGATAAGGGTCTGTTCATGGGCCTATCTAAGACGCATGATAGACATTATTTGTGTTTTCACTACTTTTTGAAGACCTGTCACTGTTTATTTTTCATATTTCTTTTCCGTTTTCTTAGCAACAGTCTTTCTGGTTTTGTCATATGTGAAAAGGTCCTAGTTTCTAAATTTTGTTGACACCCTTATATTGTGCTAAATTATAAATGAATATAGTGTTTTTAGGGAACTTGAAGTTTGGAATCCAGTGTAGCACTGTCAGTGACTGTTCTGTGGGTTAAATCCACATTTGTTTTCTACTTCTGCTTTAAATGTTTCATAATGCTGGTTTATTTTTGTAGGCAAATTCTTTCCGAATTTGAAGGAACAATAACACAAATGCTTGGTAAGTACCAGTTTTTAGATAAGACTTATCACTATTGATCATGTGTAAAGGGATGTTGGAGTGTAGGAAAATGCATAGTGTAAGCTATTATCAATAACATAACCAGATTTAGTTGCAGTATGATTTGATTAACTTTTTTTTTTTTTTCGACCTAGCCTAAGACTTCTTTAGCTGTCTTGCCAACCTCCTGTTTAAAAAAAAAAATTGCATTCAAGTAATTCTTGTGTATATGGGGCTTTTAGCCAACTTTTTATCCATTGGGCTGTTCAAACGTCAATCAAATTGTGCTCCCTCACAGCACTGCTCACTGTGTAGAACACTGAGTCAGCCCACTTCAACTTTTAGAAACCTTCACTTGATTTCGCTTGTGCATTTGTATATATCCACCTACAAAATTGTCCCCCAGTGTTACATTTGAAGGCACTTGTATTTACTAGTGACTGCTAGTACCTATGTATAATAAGGTGCAATCACTTGATTAAAAATCATTTTTCAATATTGCCATCAAGGTGTACTAGTGACATATATGTGGTGCACTTTATTTTTTTTATATATGAAATGTTTTTGGGGGTACTTGACTTGAAAAGCTGTTTACTTCAAAGCACAGCTAACATGTGGATATTTAGGTTAAATTTCACAAATTTATTTCTGATAAAACAATGGGCAATATTGCGATCACGGATTTCAGGAAATTAGGGATCCTCCAATCAATAGTCCTAACCACTGAATAGTCCCGCCCATGTCCGGGGACCCTTGAGCACTTCTTAATGTGTTTGTGTCTATAGATGTGTGTGTATATATATATATATATATATATATATATATATATATATATATATATATATATATATATATATATATATATATATATATATCCATCAATCTCTCTCTCTATAGATATATATCTACTCGTCACCACCTGGCAGTGCATGCAGCTTCGATGTACACAGGGTAGTCCACATTAAGGAAGGACACGTTTTCAAGTCTACACATTTTCACATACTACTGTGAGCGCCATGTTAGATTTTTATACTTCATTTTCAGGCAATACATTGAGCCTATCGCTATTGAATTTAATACAGTACTAATTCATATTGTTCATATAATGATTGACAGACTCCTGTATGGAACATGAAATAATAAAATATTACAATTGTAAGATTGCATATAGTCGCCCTTCCATGATCACATGGAACATTTGATAAACCCATTTATCAGCGCATGTCATCGCGCTACTTCGCAATTAATTCCAAACATTACCAGGAACTAATAATACCCCTTAATGCTTCCTGCCTGTGGTGATTTAAAAGAAAAAAACTAAATATAATTACCTCTTATATCACTTACAAATCTTTAAAAACATGCTGACTATTTAACCATTATTTTGACGTAAAGAAGTATCACTACTCATTTTGCTCAGCACCAACTTACAAATGTACCGTCACTTCTTCATTTGAGTTAATCCTATGGCACTAAGGTTTCAAAATCTATAATATATCTGGATTCTTTCATCCTTAGTAGGTGCTCCCTGTCACCACCACGTCCATGTTGTACAATAGAATCTAAAACTACAAAGGACAGCAGTTTATCATTTCTGTTGTGTTTTTCATTAACCCCTTGAGTGCCCCGCCCTTTCCACGCCCTGTGCCGGGCGTTTCATTAGCGGGCGGGGCTCATGACGAGATAGTCTCGTCATGGGCACAGCGCAACCGCGGCCCATGACGAGACCATCTCGTCATGGGCACTCAAGGGGTTAAAATGCCTGACTATCGGATATTGTATATTATTATTCCGGATAGCTCGTTGGTGCTCAAATCCTTTTCCTGGCCCTGTGGATAGAACTTCCAATATAACATTTTCCACATGGGCATATCAGGCAATAAATACTAACTATCACAACTAAAATTGTTTTGGATTGTAAATGTTTTTACAGTTGGGTAGCTTAATACTAGCACAATCTATACTGTTCGCACATGCTTTGCACCGCTTACAGCGTTTAAAGCCTGTGACCTCCAATTTGCTGCTACATTCTTCAGCAGAGGAGATAGCTTTTTTTACTTAATTCATCTTTGAGCGACTTTCCTTTTCTGAATGTGATTTGAGGACTTTCATTAACATATTTGTTGATGGTTCTGTCATTTTTCAGAATGTTAATTACGGGTGAGTATCTTTCTAAAATTGAAAGATTGATTGGAAAAGGTCGTAATGAACCTTTCTTTTTCTACTTGCTCCTCACTAGGCAGTCTAGGATGTAACAATTGGGATCTTTTAACGTAGAATTATCCCCAGGTGTGAGACTGGATCCGGAAAATCTTTGCCACAGCACCTCTGCGTGCCGGTGGGCGGTACCACATGACCCCGCCCTGACGTCTGCGGACATGTTGTCAGCGAGGTCACAAGTCCTGCCCCCGGCACATTGACGTAAATTTTCCTTCTTTTCCGCGTGCAACGCGGATCCGGAGTGTGTTCCTTGGCCTGGTTTCCGGCCTCTTAGCGCCTTGAGTTGTGAACAGTGTACCATGCCTTCGGGCTTCAAGACGTGCACTTCGTGTGCATGTCGGATGTCAGCAACGGACCCTCACACTATTTGCATGTGGTGCGTGGGCGAGCACCATGACTCTACGGACTGTGAGGATTGCCAGCATCTAAAACCGAAGTCCCAGCGGGAGCGCCGGGTGAAGTTGCTGTCGGCCTGCTTGTCCAGGTCAGTGTCGTCGCAGCGTCCGTCTCCTACCTCAGAAGACTGGTCCAGGAGCCGCAGTTTTCGGCTGCGGCATCGTCCTTTGCCAAGGCCCTATGGGCGTCGTTCGCCCGCAGGGAAGTCTTGCAGTTTGCCGCCGAGGCCTTGTCCTCCTTCGGCAGAGGGCGCCGGTCCCTCTAGGGATGTGCGTCCTCGGCCGACACCACCCTATCTGCCGTTTCCCGGCATTGGGGCGACAAGGGCCCAGATGCGAGCCTATGCTACAGCTCTGCATGCTTCCTTGAGCCCCCCCCCCCCTCCTCTTCCTGCAATGTCCATAGATTCCTCGCCGTGCGCGGGGTCTTCTGCGGTTTCGCTGGCGGCTTCGCCGCTGACACGTTTGGTTTCAGGTGTTGGAGGTGTGGTACCGTCTAGGTGCGGCCCTTCGGGCTTCCCCCTCAGCCCATGGCGTCCCGGCCTCGCTGCAAAGCCCCGTGGGGTTCCTTGCGGTGTCGCAGGAGGTCACGAGGTTCATGGCTCGCCCTCCAGTCCCCCTCGGTCCACTGGGCAGGCAGCGGTCTTCCCGGAGGCCGAGCCGACGTCTCTCCGGCATCAACGGCTTTCCTCCCCGGCGCGGGTGGAGTCCGGGGCTCGGGACTCTTCCCCGGGCCCCTGTCGGCCCTCGGCGCAGGCGCCTGACTCGACAGGGGCCGAGCCGGCGCCTTTTTGCCACCGTTCATTGGCCGCTTCGGCTCCGACCCCGCCCCCCTCTCCAAGGCGGCACGAGATGGCGGAGGTTGACCCGGTGCCGCTGGTGGAATCTTCGGCGCCGGTCGAGGACTCATTGGTGCCTGTGGTGGACTTCCTGGCGCCGTTCTGATGTCGGATAGTCTACTCTTCTCCGGAGGTCCCTTCCTCTCCAGAGGGTTGTTGTCTCCTCCTTTTCTCTGGCGGATTCTAGGGCGGGTTCTAAGCGGTCTCCACTTTCACAGCCCCGGACCCGCTCTTCCGCTCCCTGCAGTTGTCTGCCCCGCAGGTTTCTCCACCCTTTCCAGAGACCCCTCAGGTCCCCCACTCGTCAGTGGGTTTCCCATCCCTCCGGGGCTGGTCTTTTCTCCCTCCATCAGGGCACGGGGACGTAGGAGTTGCTTCTTCCCACGTTGCCCTACGGAGGCGAGTGTGGCCTTTATCCGGGCCATTTCCACGGCCACTGGCATTCTGCAGATGGGGAATCCGGTTGCCTCACTCCCTTTGGACCACTTGTTTGAGTTTCTCCACCAGGGCTCTGGTGGAGGAGAGCCACTTCTCCCATTTGAACTGTCACTCCATAACTCTCTTCTGGGGGCGCCCTGCCACGGGAGATCCGGCGCTTCAACCGCACCTCCACCGTCCGGGTCCGCACGATCCTCTACGTCTTTATTCTCAGCCCAGGGCCGATTTTCCTTCCTTGCCTTCCGTGCTGCTTCCGCCGTCACGGGCGGCTCGGTGGCTGGACTCCTGGGGGCGTAACATTTTCACCTCCTCTAGCACTGCTCTGCGTGCCCTCAACACTGTGTGTTGGCAGGGGCTACTTCCGATCTGTGGGATTCTGCGGAGTCCCGTCTGTCTCAAGCCTCCCAAGAGGATGCCCGGTCGTATCTGCGGCACGATGTGTGGGATGGTTGGGATTTAGCTACTTTGTCTCCGTTCGGCCTTGGATGTCTCTGATTCCCTCTGCCGTACTATGGCAAGCTCTGTGGCCCTCCGCCGCCATGCTTGGCTTCGGGATGGTGTCTTTCCAGATATTTGTTTGGGAGTGTATTGTGGATTTACCCTTTGATGGGACTATTTCACACCCACGCGGACTCTGCTATTCAGAGACTCCTTGCGGGGCTCTGTCCTCCTTCTCGTAAGCTCGGCACTCCGAGGTCTTATGGGAGGCGTTATTCCTCCTTTTCACCTTGGGATATTAGTTTTTAGTTGGCCCGTTGTGTGCTGTGCGGCTTTGAGTGTTATCAGGGTCTTTCAGTTGGCCCTTTATTCTTTTGGCTGCTGGTTCAGCCCTTCAGTTTGTGGTGTCTTTTGCTGTTGCGTGTAGCGGTATAGGTCCTTTGTGTATTTTTTTGGGCTGGTTAGTAAGCAGTCTGTGGTGTTTTCCACTGCTCTTTTGGTTCTTGGCCACTGATGCGGGTTTCCCTAAGAGGTATTTGGCTGCTTGGTAAGCAGTCTGTGGTGTTCCCACAAGTCTTTTCTGTTCTTGCCCTCTGCTGCGGGTTTCCCTAAGAGGTGTTTCCCTGGCTTGTTCGGGGATGATTCATACCCTAGTTGGGGTGTTTGTTGGCTATTGTATAGCCATGGTTTAAGCTGGGCGGGCGTGGATACCTTTTCGGGTTCCTCGCGTTTTCCTGGCGTCCCCGTATGCTGCTTGGTGCAGTCTCGATCTCCTTGATATTTCTACCCTCCACCTCTGGATCATCGGCCCGGCCTTTGTCATTCTGATTACAGCGTTGTCATGGTGTTTACACCATGTTCTCCGCTGTTCCAGCTAGGGCCTGTCTTCTTCTTGCGCTTGCCTTGTTCTGAGCCACTGCTTCTGGAATTTGTCAGCTGTTGCTGCGTGTGCATGGTGGATCTGAAAGAAACACGTTAGTTAGATTCCTCACCTTAGAATATCCCCAGGCGTCAGACTGGATCCGGAAGATTTTTCGTCAGCAATACCCCTTGCGCGTCGCTAGGCGTCGTCTGCGGCTCCGCGTCCGTCGTCGGCGTCGTGCGCCGGGATGACGTCGTCGGAGTACTTAGACGCCGCCCTCGCGCGCTGACGTCAGTTCTTCTTTTTTCCGCGCCAGTAAGCGCAGATCCGGGAGAGCTACCCCTTTTAGTCTTTTTTGACTAAATCTTTTTGATCATTTTTGATCCTTGTCTGTCGACATCTGGTGCCGGTAGGATGCCTGGGTTCAAGGCTTGCGAAGATTGTCATCGACTGATGTCGGTGACCGATCACCACCGCCGGTGCCTCTATTGCTTAGGCCTCGACCACGACGCGGAGTCGTGCAACGACTGTCAGGCCCTGACTTCGAAGGCTAGGTGGGAGCGGTCCCGCAAGCTTCTCGAGCTTCGCCACTCGGCTCCGCGTCGTGCGCGATCCCGGTCCAGGAGGAGGTCCAAGGATCGCTCGCGGAGCCCTAGCCGACGCCACCATCGATCGTCGGGCTCCAAGTCGTCGGGTAAGTCCAAACACTCAAAGAAGTCCAAGAGGCGACATCGCTCTTCGGACTCCCCTCGCCGGTCGCGCGACTCGGCCGAGGGTCCAAGTGGTTCCACCCCCGCGGCTCCGGCGGAGCCGCAGATGCCGCGTCCGCCTCCATACCTTCCGGTCCCTGGGGCTGACGCGGCGCCGGCGGAGATCAGTGCCTTCCTCTCGGTCATGAGGAGCCTGGCCCCGCCGTCGACGCCCGCTGGCGCGCCTTCGGGCCCCGCGGGCTCGACTGGGCGACCTCGCGTGCCGGCGGCTCCGGCCCCGGCGCCGTCGACGACTCCGGTCTCGACGCCGCAGGTCCCCGCGGGGCCCATGCCTGGGCCCCAGTCGACGCCGGTTGACCTTGTCACTCCTCCACCGGCGCCGACGCCTGAACCACCGACGCCGTCACCGGCGCCGCCGACGCCTGTGACGCCGACGCCCCAGTTTAGCCCTCATCCGGACCCGACGCCGGCACGGCGTCCGCCGACGCCGCATCCGACGCCGCTAGAGTCCTACCATCTCTACAGTCCGGTTCCGATCATTCCTCCTGTTTATCAGGAATCGGAAGAAGGGGGCGACTGGGAGGGGTTCGAGGACCCTCTGGCTGTTCAGTCACAGCTTTCTCAGGACTGGGCAGATGAACTGGGGGAGGCCAGCGGGCTGGACACCTCGCCAGACGCTGGATTCACTTCTCCTCTGACCGTGGCTTCGGAGGAGGGTGCAGCATTTTCTGTGGTGCTGCGCAAGGCGGCTGAGGCCCTTGGGCTCGAGTTGCCTGCCGTGGCTGTGAGGACCAACATCCTCACTGAGGTGCTTCAAACCTCAGCAAGCTCCACTGAGCCTCTGCTGCCGTTCAACGAGGCCCTCACTGACGTTCTGCAGGGCACCTGGTCCAAGCCCTCCACAGTTCCTCCTGTGGATAGGAACGTTGCCAGGCGCCACCGCCCTGCTCCGGGCGACCCCAGCTTCCTGTCCCAACACCCCACCCCCGAGAGTCTGGTTATCCAGGCCTCTACTTCCCAATCCTCCTTCCCGACCGCTCCGCCGGACCGGGATTCCAAGAGACTCGAGCAGTTTGGCAAGAAACTGTTCTCGTCCCTTAGTTTGGGCCTGCGGTCCTTAAATACCGCCTGTCTCTTGGACCGTTATTCCCATTCCCTGTGGGATACGGTGGAGGACGTGCTGCCCCTGTGTCCGGAGGAGGTCCGGACGCGTCTTACCCAGGCTTTGGCCGATGGGAGGGATGCAGCACGGCACGCCATAAGATGTGGGCTTGACACCACGGACTCGCTAGGTCGGGCGATTTCCACCACGGTGGCGCTCCGCCGCCACGCCTGGATGCGGTCCACGTCATTTTCCGGGGATGTCCAGAACACCCTCATGGACATGCCCTTTGATGGCACTCGCCTGTTTGGTGAGAAGGCGGACAGTGCGCTGAACCGCTTTAAGGACTCCCGGGCTACGGCCAAGTCCTTGGGCCTCTCGGCTCCGCGGGCGCACACCTCCGCTTTTCGCCCCTTTCGTGGCCAAGGAAGGGGCGCCTCCTCACGTCCGCAAAGCCACCAGCCGCAGAACCAACCTGCGCGCGGTCGCGGCTTCCGCCGTGGCGGAAATGGAGGCCGACGTGGTCAGCCCACATCCACCCCGGCAGCATCCGCCTCAAAGCCTTCCTAGTCCGAGCTTTCAGGCCCATACCACGCCAGTGGGCGGCAGAGTTCGCCATCACCTGCTCCACTGGCGGTCCATAACATCGGACAGGTGGGTGCTGCAAATCGTCCGAAGGGGCTACTCCCTCCCCTTCGAGACGACCCCTCCAGCCATGCCACCGCAGCACCACCGTATCTCGGGGCATCATTTGGATCTTCTCCGCGAGGAAGTTTCGGCTCTCTTGGCCAAGGGGGCCGTCGAGCGCGTTCCGAGTCCAGAAGTAGGTCGTGGTTGTTATTCCCACTACTTTCTGGTTCCCAAGAAGGGCAAGGGGGGCCTACGCCCTATCTTGGACCTCCGGAACGTCAATGCCTTCCTCCGAAAGGAAAGGTTCAAGATGCTAACGTTGGCTCAGGTTTTAGCTGCCCTAGACCCTGGAGACTGGATGGTAGCGTTGGACTTGCAGGACGCATATTTCCATATCCCCGTCCTGCCGGCCCACCGGCGTTACCTGCGGTTCACGGTGGGCCAAGAGCACTTTCAGTTTACCGTGCTCCCCTTCGGCCTCACCAGTGCCCCTCGGGTGTTCACGAAAGTGATGGCGGTGGTCGCAGCTCATCTGCGCAGATCAGGGGTCCCAGTCTTCCCCTATCTCGACGACTGGTTGTTGAAGGCGGGCTCGCCCCAGGCAGTCGTCTCCCACCTCCAGACTACGGCGGATCTCCTGCATTTGCTGGGGTTTTCCATCAACGTGCCGAAGTCACACTTGAGTCCCTCTCAGAAGCTCCTCTTCATCGGAGCGGTTCTCGATTCGGCGCAGTTCCGGGTCCATCCACCGGAACAGCGGGTCCGGGATATACAGGCCCTGATTCCCATCTTTCGGCCTCTATCCCGGGTTTCGGTCAGGCTAGTGTTGCGGCTTCTGGGGCTGATGGCCTCCTGCATCCTACTAGTGCATCACGCCAGGCGGCGCATGCGGGCTCTGCAGTGGGACCTGAAGTTTCAGTGGGCCCAGCATCACGGCAACCTGTCCGACCATGTCTTGATCTCGGAGGGTACTGCACAGCAGTTGCAGTGGTGGCTCACGGACCGCGAGTGGGTTAAGGGCAAGAGCCTCTCCCTTCCCCAACCGGAGCATGTCGTAGTGACGGATGCGTCCCTCCTGGGATGGGGTGGCCATATGGGAGAGGCGGAGATCAGAGGCCTCTGGTCTCCGGCGGAGTCTCGTCTCCACATCAACCTGTTGGAGTTGAGAGCGATCCGGCTTGCACTGAAAGCCTTCCTTCCCTCTGTCAGGGGAAGTGTCGTGCAGGTGTTCACGGACAACACCACCGCCATGTGGTACTGCAACAAACAGGGCGGGGTGGGGTCGTGGACCCTTTGTCAGGAGGCTCTGCGCCTCTGGACATGGCTGGAACACCAGGGCGTCACCCTGGTGGTTCAACATCTGGCGGGCTCTCTGAACGCCAGAGCAGACGAACTCAGCCGCCGGTGCATGATGGATCACGAATGGCGTCTGAACTCCGAAGTGGTGCAAGGCCTCTTTCAGCAGTGGGGAGAGCCTTGGTTAGATCTATTCGCCACCGAAGAGAACGCGCAATGTCAGCAGTTCTGCGCGTTGGAATTTCCAAGGCGGCACTCGCTCGGCGACGCTTTTCGTCACGAGTGGAGTTGCGGTCTGTTGTACGCCTTTCCGCCTATACCACTTCTGCCCAGAGTGCTGAAGAAGATCAGGCGCGACCGGGCCCAAGTCATCTTGGTGGCTCCGGATTGGGCACGAAGATACTGGTATCCCGAGCTACTCAGTCTGTTGACCGATCCCCCGATACGTCTGCCCCTTCGGGAGGATCTTCTGTCGCAGCAGCAGGGGACGGTCCTCCACCCGAACCTGTCCAGCCTCCACCTCCATGCGTGGAGATTGAGCGGCGGCAGTTGATGCCATTTGACTTGCCTCCTGAAGTCTGTGATATCATTCTGGCAGCCAGGCGTCCCTCCACAAAGTCGGTATACGCCTGCCGGTGGAACAAATTTGTGGCATGGTGCACAGCAAAGGCTGTGGATCCCCTTTCCGCCCCTCTTTCTGAGGTTCTCCTCTTCCTTCTTTCTCTGGCCCGGCAGGGCTCTGCCCTGGGCACTCTGAAAGGTTATCTTGCTGCCATCTCCGCCTTCTTGCGGCTTCCTGATCAGCCTTCTCTTTTCAAGTCCCCTGTGGTTACACGCTTTCTCAAAGGCATTACACACACGTTCCCTCCTGTCCCTTTTGTAATGCCTCAGTGGGACTTGAATCTGGTATTGACATTCCTGATGTGCGCTCCCTTCGAGCCTCTCCACAATTGCCCTCTTCGTCTTCTAACTCTAAAGACTGCTTTTCTGGTAGCCATCACCTCGGCTAGACGGGTGAGTGAGCTCCAGGCTTTATCTTCAAAGCCTCCTTTTCTATCTGTTCATCCGGACAAGGTTGTCCTTCGGCCTCGTCCCTCTTTTCTTCCTAAAGTGGTGACTCCATTTCACCTTGGGCAGTCTGTCACCTTGCCCACCTTCTTTCCGCCTCCGCATCCTTCCAAAGAGGAAGAGAGGCTCCACCGTCTGGACCCAAAACGTGCGCTCTCCTTTTATCTGGACCGCACAAAACAGTTCCGGGTGGACGACCAGCTTTTTGTTGGGTACGTGGGCGCTAAGAAGGGGAAAGCTGTGCACAAACGAACCATCTCTCGGTGGGTCGTTTTGTGTATAAAAATCTGCTATTCCTTGGCTAAAAAGGACCCTCCTGTTGGGCTGCGCGCCCATTCTACTCGGGCCACGGCGGCTACTACTGCCTTGGGACGGGGAGTCCCTTTGCAGGACATCTGTCAGGCGGCGACGTGGGCTTCGCTACACACGTTTGCCAGGCATTATTGCCTTGACAGCCAAGTCCGGAGGGATGGCTTCTTTGGCCGTTCTGTCCTCCAGGACTTTCTGGTGTGATCTTGGTTCGCAGACCCACCACCGGGGATGGTATTGCTTGGGTATCTATTCTAAGGTAAGGAATCTAACTAACGTGTTTCTTTCAGATGAACAAGTTACTAACCTTCGGTAACGATGTATCTGTAAGAAACATTAGTTAGTTAGATTCCTCACCGACCCTCCCATCCTCCCCGTTCTGCGAACTGACATCTAGGGTTAAGGTTGTCCTTTCAGGCCCCTAGATTTTATTTTTGGCACCAGTGTCGGTCTTTGCATGGCTCTGCGTTCCTGGCGCGGAAGGCTATGTACAAGAACTGACGTCAGCGCGCGAGGGCGGCGTCTAAGTACTCCGACGACGTCATCCCGGCGCACGACGCCGACGACGGACGCGGAGCCGCAGACGACGCCTAGCGACGCGCAAGGGGTATTGCTGACGAAAAATCTTCCGGATCCAGTCTGACGCCTGGGGATATTCTAAGTTGAGGAATCTAACTAACTAATGTTTCTTACAGATACATCGTTACCGAAGGTTAGTAACTTGTTCTTTTGGTCCCCCTCCGTGGGACTCGCCGTGTCTGCTTGTGCTCCTGTCCCTTGTGTGTTGGAGCTTTGCGCGTCTGTGTCTTCTTTCTCACGTCTGTGTCTTCTTTCTCACGTCTGCGCCTTCTTTCTCACGTCTGCGCTTCTCAGCTGTGGAACCGTTCCGGCCTTGTTCCCTACTACGGGATAGACACCCATTCAGCTGTGCCCTTCGCTGTGTGTGTGTGTTCTCCTGGGGCGGGCTCTGCTTCCATTCCGCATCTTCTCCTTGGAGTTGCAGGTGGTTCTTTTCTTCCTTTTGGTACTCACTTGGTGCTGTCTACCCCTCCGGTTTTTATGGCGGACGCTCTTTGTTCCTCTGGTCGGCTTGTGGTATCCTGGCCTTCCCTTCTCCTTGTTCTTGCTCACTTTTGCTTGGTGGGGGTTGGGCCGTCCTTCCTGTACCCATGCCACATCCCCTGTTGGGGCCCTGTGTCTTCCAAGCTGGTGAGGTTATCTTGCAGACCCTCCTCCCCTCTAGGTATGGCTAGGGTATCTATTCTACGTTAAGGAATCTGCGGCTAGTAGTCTCTATCAGATGTACAAGTGACTTACCTTCGGTAACGATGGATCTGGTAGAGAAGATTCTAGCTGCAGATTCCTTCACGACCCGCCCTTCCTCCCCGTTCTGCGAGGACTCTTCAGCTGGTCTTTTGCACTCTCCTTCCTCCGGATGGCGTTTTGTCTCCTGTGGGTGCCCTCTTTCTCTTCCTTCCTGGCGGGATGCTTCGTTCCGTTTCTTTTTCCACTCCTATTCTGGTCATAGGACGGTAGGTTCATGTGACCTTCTGCATCCCTTCACCCTGGTTTTTCCAGGGTGGGGCCTACTCATACTCTTCTCTCACCTTCCTCCACAAATCTCTAGTCTGGGGTTTCTTGGCTGTGCCTCTGCCCTTTGCTTCTTACAGGGGATACGACACTCCTTGATAGTGTTGTCTTGGGGTGCTTTGTCATTACTCTTCTGTTCCAGACTTGTTGCCTTTCACTGTTACAGATTGTGGTTGTTGCCTTTGTCGTCTACCACGTCATTTTTGTCATGTTTTTCTGCCTCCAGGATGGTTATTGCCTTCGCTTTGCAGGGTTGCTTCTCACAGTGGTGCTCTGCTCTTTCCTTTCCATGATTTTCAGAAACGCAGTGCTTGGCACTGTCCCTAATGCTGCTGTTGTTCACCATTCGCTTCTTCCCTTTTTGTTTCACTGATTTTTTTCGTACACTGTTCCAATACTCAGTTGGGGGCGGGACTTACGTGACCTCGATGACGTCAGGGCGGGGTCGCGTGGTACCGCCCCCCCGGCGCACACAGGTGCTGTGGCAAAGATTTTCCGGATCCAGTCTCACGCCTGGGGATAATTCTACGTTAAGGAATCTGCAGCTAGAATCTTCTCTGCCAGATGCATTGTTACCGAAGGTAAGTAACTTGTATGTTAAATAGAAAGATTTTAATATGCAAACAAAGCGAAATCATTTCAAGTAACATTGCGTTGTGTTGTTGATATTGAATGTTCCTCTTCCCCAAAAATATTTGCACGCTTGTATTCCTATTGTGTTTGATGTTTGTATATAGCGAAGCCACGTCCATAGTGATATTTTTGTAGTTTGGTTGTCATGCTATTCCTTCCAGTTTTATTTAAAAGGTCAGTCGTGTCTGGTAAATATGAGCTTAGATCCTTTACTAGGGAAGCAAGGAAGTGGTCACTGTAATTAATAACAGGTTCTAGTAGTGAGCAATATGCTGAGTCTGTTGGCCTGCCTCGGGGATTTATTTTGCTGTTATGAATTTTTGGTAAGAAGTAAACGGTGGCTATCACAGGACGGTTTGTTAGATATTTGTGTTCCTCTTCATCTATTGAGCCTCTGTTGTACCAATTTTGCCAGAGATTCCTTAGTTTGTCTTCAATTTCTTATGTGGGATCTTGTTGCAGGCAGTTATAACATACTGTATCTATCAATTGCCTATTTGCTTCTCCGATGTAATCACACTTATTTAAGATTATGATGTTTCCATAATTGTCGGCAGGTTTGATTTCTATCGTGCCATCTTCTTGGAGTTGATTTAGTGCTCGTCTTCCCCCAGGGATAGGTTGTCACTTTTATTTACCTGTTTGGTTTTGTATATAGCTTCAATGATTGCTTCGTGAAAAAGTTCTACTATATTTCCAGGAGGTAAAGTCGAATAGTAGAAAGATTTCGGTCTCCTTCCACTTTCTCCTTCTCCCAAGGTTGGCAAATAAACCTCCTGATTTTCCAAATTCTCCGATTGTGATGTTGTTTCTTCCCCCATTGTAAGCAATGTCTCCAAAGCAGGCCTGTCTTCTGCTAGTAGGGCACTTGTCAATTCAGTTGTGTTGTCATGTGTCTGTTCTTGATTTTTCAGCATATATTTTGGCTAATTTGATTTCCCGTGTATATTTATAGAGGTCTTTTGGGGTTTGGGCTATATTTAGATGTGATGTTGGACAAAAGTTTGGGCCTTTTTTCAATAAGTTTGTGTCTATGTCCTGTGTGTGTGTGTGTGTGTGTGTGTGTGTATGTGTATGTATATGTATATATATATATATATAATATACACACAGCTGATAGGCTAAAAGGGGCCAGATTACATTTTGTTAATGTTATTAAAGCTACCCAATCACACAAAATAATGTCATTAATTAAAAATGACAATGGAAAATCGTTCACAAACCTTTATTAAGAGGAAAGGGAATATGTGTGAGAAAGTGCGTCTTTCTTGCATGGTATGCCTCCACGTTTTGCTGAATTGCTGATGTTCTTTGACTGAGTGTTCCCTGGGATCCTGCCAATCAGGTGCCTAGGGCCTGTGTTCCTTCCCTAAAACTGCATTGAAGCCTATTCCCAATTGGCATATCTGACCACAGGTCAGCCCCTGGTAAATGGTACCACAGGTACCCAGGGCACTGTGACCAGAGAAGGCCCCTAAGGGATGCATCACTTAATGTGCCACCCTTGGAGTCCCTGTCCCCTGACACACAAACACTGCCTTTGCAGGCTGAGTGCCTTGGTGCAGAACAAAGTGAAGTCGACATGGCACACATCCCTGTGTGCCATGCCCACAAACCACTGTCCTGGCATACATCAGTCACCCCTTTAGCTGGGTGACCTATGCCAGTGGTGAGTGTACGGGAGCATGAGCCCTGTACCCCTACAGTGCCCAAGTCAATTCCTGGGCACTGCAAGTGCAGTGCTGCCATTAAGAGTATATGGTGCTGGGAGTTTGTCATTACGAACTCTACAGCACCATAGTGGCTACACTGAAGACTGGGAAGTTCGGTATAAAACATCTCAGCACATTAAACCCACACTGATGCCAGTGTGGGATTTAATTTAAAATGTATGACACAGGGCATCTTAGAGATGCCCCCTGAAACTCCACCAACTCCCAGTGACCTGACTGAGTGGCTGCGCAGGCTACTACCACCACCAGACATGTTTCTGGAACCCTGGGTCGAGAGCTTGCTGCTCTCGGGGGCCTGAAACAATGCACATCCTGTGACGAGGTGCCAAGCCTCCTCCCCCCCCAGGATGGGCAGGGTTCACGAAGGAGAAGCTTCAAAGGCATCCCGCCTTTGGGAGCCTCACCAGACCATTTGCTGCTTTCATCAACTGGTACCCACTGATTCTACCCCTCACTTTGGGCGGGAGGATCGGCGGGAAAAACAAGTGAGGAAGAGAGATGTGCCCACCTCTGCCAACTCCACCCCTAAGGTGGGGGAGCCGAGGTGAAGCACAACCTCGAGTCCTCGCCATCTTGAGAATGGGGGGACCCAGCCAACCAGGAACAGGCTCCTGCCCCCATCCCACTGGAGAGTGGCAGAATAGGGGATGTACCCACCCCACGGAAGAGACCCATTCGTCCCTGCCCCTTACCCACCTGTAACGCCCCTAAATTTAATATTTAGGGGCAGACAACCTTCCTTCCTCAGATCCAGCAACCAAAAGAAAAGGACGAAAAGCCGTGCAGAGCTAACGGGACGACGACGCCCACTGACTTGGCCCCAAGCCGACAGGCCTGTCCCCTCGAACCTGCTCCTGTAAAACCCCAGCGTTATCAGCAGACAGCAACCTCAAAAATCCCGAAGGTCCTGCCTGCCTTCACTTTCCAAGCCGTTTCTCCCGTGAACACCGGACTTGTTTGAACTGCAGCTTCTGGTGCCAGCCAGGAACCGCGAATCCCGCGCACACTGCACCCGTCGAATCCGGCCCGAGCGGCCAAATACCACGAGGAGGCCCCCCCCCCCGGCGATCCTGACCTGAGATCAGACTACCCCTGACCTGCCTCAAGCCAGAGGACCCCTCTACCGCGACCAGAGCAGGTAAGAAAATCCGACGTCCCAAGGCAGTCCCTCACCCAACGCCCCACGCCCTTGTGTGCCCAACCAAGCGGTGCCTAACTGTGAGAAAGTGCCATCTTTCTTGCATGGTATGCCCCCACTTTTTGCTAAATTGCTGAATGTACTTCGATTGAGTGTACCCTGGGTTCCTGCCAATCAGGTGCCCAGGGCCTATGTTCCTTCCTTAAACCACACAAACTCCAAATTGGCAAACCCTAGCCACATGTCAGCCCCTAGTAACCTGTGACCAGGGAAGGCCTCTAAGGGCTGCAGCACTCATGGTGCCACCCTCAGAGGCCCTGTACCCTTACACATACACTGCCCTTGCAGGCTGAGTGTCTGGGTGCAGGACAAAACAAAGAGTCGACATGGCACACATCACTGTGTACCATGCCCATCACCTACACTGCCAAGGCATATGTCAGCCACCCCTCTAGCTGGGTGCATTACGCCTATGGTGTGGGCACAGGAGCAGGAGCCCTGTGCCCCTACAGTACCCGGGTCCATTCCTGGGCACTGTAAGTGCAGTGCTGTCATTTAAGAATACATGGTGCTGAGAGCTTGTCAAACACAAGCTCCACAGCACCATATTGGCAACACTGAAGCCTGGGAAGTTTGGTATCAAACTTCTCAGCACATTGAACCCACACTGATGCCAGTGCAGGATTTAATGTACTAAGCACCCCAGAGGGCATCTTAGAAGATGCCCCCTTACAGCTAACTTACAATCCACGTCTGCTCTGAGGCTGCCCAGGCTGCCACACAGCAGACACGTTGCTGGACCCCTGGGTGGGAGAGCCCCTGCTCTCCCGGGCCTGCAACAATGCACATCCTGGGTGAGGTGAGAAATCTCCTCCCCCAGGATGAGCAAGGGGAAGCTTCAAAGGCATGCCGCCATTTGGAGTTTCCCCAGGCCACTGCAACCCCCCACTCTAGCGGGAAGCTTGGCCGGAAACCCCGTACAAGGACAGGGGATGTGCCAGCCTGCCCACCCCACCCCTCAGGTGGGGGAGGCGAGGTGAAGCACATCTCCGGGCTCTCGCCATCTTGAAGATGGGAGGCCCTACCCTATCAGGATTAGGCTACTGCCCCCCTCCCACAGGAGATAGGCAGGATAGGGGGTGTACCCACCCCAGGACAAGGACCCATTGGTCCCTGGCCTTCACCTGCCTGTAACGCCCCTAAATCTAGTATTTAGGGGCACCCTGAACCTTCCTTCCTGAGATTCCAGATAGAAAACGACAAGAAGAGCAAGAAGAACCAAGACCTGCCCTGCAGCTGCTAAAAAGAGAAGAAGACACCAACTGCTTTGGCCCCAGCCCTACCGGCCTGTCGACTCTCGAACCTGCACCAGCGCGGCATCCCACGTGGCCAGCAACCTCACCAACCCCGGAGGACCTGGCTACCTTTTAGCTCTAAGCCCCTGGGACTCCCACGAGTAGAGGCTCTACTCAAGAAACCTATTTGCTATCCCTGGCACCAGCCCGGGACCGCGGACCCATCACACTCTGCACCAGCCAAGCCTGGCCAGTGCCGGAGTGGACAAAGACCCAGAGGACGACCCCACGGCGACTGTGACCCAGAGTCCGGCACCCAAGGACCCCCCTCGACATCCCGGAAGAAGCCTGCAGCCTCAGAACCAAGTGCCACCCCAGCCGCGATCAACCAGAGGGTAAGATTCCCGACGTCAAAAGGCACCCCTGCACCCGGCGCCCTGCGACCCCCTGTGCCCAATCCCGGGGTACCCACCTAACCTACAACTACCCAACTTACCTCTCGAATTGGTGGTGGCACCTGAAACATCCTCGTCCCCGAGCCTGCAGCCTCTTTCCAAACCGGAACATTCCCATTGATTTCCATTGAGCGCCCTAAGGCTCAAAAGCACCCTGCACCCAGCCGCCCGAGTGGCCCTGGCAGTGCCCTCTCTACACTAACCTACTTCCCCACTTGCCCTGAGTAAGTGACCAGGAGCCCAGCTCCCACAGCCGCGTGGCTTGCCAGACAGCAGCCACCAACCAAGGCCCCCCTATCCCTCATAGGATAACATTGGGCCCAACTCTCTCTGCACCCAGCCGTCCTGAAACCGCTGAGGGTGAACCAACTGTACCTACCTGACACTGGGGGACCCCTGAGTCCATGCCCGGAATTTCAACACTACCAGTCGAGTACTTACCCTTAAACCGCTAACTTCGTTTTCCTCATAGGGTAACATTGACTGACTTTTTCTTCAAAAATCTTCTAAGTGTGAACTTTTCAAAACTGCAAAAATTCACCAAAAATCAGCCAAGTGACAAAAACGAATTTACTCACCTGCTCCTAGGTGAGCTCCCAGTGCTGGATCTTGGTGCCCAGCCCTGACTCTGAAAAGTGTTCACAACTATACTTACCTCTAACTCATTTTTCTCCCATAGGAAACCATTGTCTGCTTTTCTGTGAAATTTCTTCTAAGTGTCTACTTTTGCAAATTTGAAATATTCTTTTAAAATCGTACCATTTCTGCAAACGAAATTACTTACCTGCTTTTGATAAGGACCCCAGTCCTGGGTCTAGGCACCCAGTCCTGGATTACTAAAGTAACGA
This sequence comes from Triturus cristatus, assembly GCF_964204655.1. Lineage (NCBI taxonomy): Eukaryota > Metazoa > Chordata > Amphibia > Caudata > Salamandridae > Triturus > Triturus cristatus. Next base: position 1,066,644,909 of record NC_140582.1, on the reverse strand, counting down.
TAAAGTACTCTACCTGCAATTTGAATTTCTTGCCATAGAGATCCATTGAATGTTTTCTGTGAAATATTTTCTAAGTGCTAACTTTTGAAATAGCTAAATAATATTTAAAAATCATTACAGTTATTAAGTCGACTTTCATCACTTGATTCTGAATACTGACCCCAGGCTGGTTCTAGGAGCCAGACCTGGAATTCCAAAAGTAATCTGAAAAGTAGTTTATTACAAATAACCTGAATTTACCATTGAGCTCAATGCATTGTTATGTTTAGGAAATAGGATTGTTTATTGCAACCAACTGTGACTGTTTACACAAATTTATTGCCTAAGACAAAAGTATTTATATTCAACCTCTCATTCTGAGAAAGTATATTTTTACTCCCTTTGTGGTTCTAAAAATAAAACAAGCATATATTTTATATATATATAAACCATTGGCCTAGAGTTCAGTTATTGAGTGTGTGAAACCATTTGCTGACTGAGTGTGTACAATAAATGCTTTACACTGTCCTCTGGTACTGCCTTACTGCTCGACCAAGCTACCACTTTTGAGAGTAAGGTCATACCTAACTTTGACCTCTATCAGCCTCTGGGGGACTGTGGACTCTGTACACTCTGTACCTATTAGGGAACAGTATATACAGAGCCACTTTCTCACACTAACCAACCCTCAACGTCCCAACTTACCCCTCGAAGTGATAGTCACTCCTGGAAGATCCTCGTCCCTGCAGTGTTTGGCCCGGAGAACCTCCATTCAAATCAACAGGGTACCCGACCTCAAAACAGCACCCTGCACACTGCACCCCGCTGCCCTAGTGCCGCTGAGGGTGCTCTTTTGGTGCTAACTTGTTCCCCAACTTGCACTGAGCTTGACCCTAGGAGCTTTGCTCCCACAACCCCGTGGCTTGCTTGCCAGCAGCCACCAACCGTAGTCCTTCTATCCTGCATAGGAAAACATGGGGCCTCCACACTTTGCACCCGGCCACCCTAGTGCCACTGGGGGTGCTACAACAGTGCATCACTGACCCTGGGAGACCCCTGAGTCTAACCCCAGGACCCTAACTTCAAAGACCGATTACCTACCCGGAAACAGATAACCTCTTTTCCCTCATAGAATAACATTAACACTTTTTCTCCCACAAAGTTTCTAAGTGCCGACTTTTGAAAACTGAGAATATTCCTTAAAAATCACCCAATTATCCAAAACTCATTTTCTCAACTGTTTTCAGGAGATGTCCCAGTGATGAATCCAGGTATCCAACACTGAGTAAGAAAAGTATTGTTAAAGAAACTTACCTGTTAAGTGAATTTCCTCCAATTGGATAACATTGGTGACTCTATGTGAAAAGGTTTCTAAGTGCCAACTTTTAAAATTCAATAATATTCTTTAAAAATCGTCCCAACTAAAACAAATTTACTCAACTGTTTTCAGGAAATGTCCCAGTGCTGAATCAAGGATCCAGCCCTGTTAGCAAAAGTAATCTGAAAAGTAATTGATTGCATTTTTCTTAAAAAGCCCATTCATTTGAATGTACTATACCTGCTAAGTGTTGCTTACTTAAACTGTAACCAAAATCAGTACACGTTATACTGCAATTTTGAACTGTGTTCATACAAGTAATTTACTACTGCAAAGTTTTTATATGCTTATCTGTAGCAGGCTTGCTTGGTTCTAGAAATAAAACAGTATATTTTTTTTATATAAAAGCAATTGGCCTAGAGTTCAGTTCTTGAGTGTGTGAATTCATTTGCTTACTGTGTGTACATCAAATGCTTAGCATTGTCCTGTGATACTGCCTTACTGCTCGACCAAGCTACCACTTTAGAGAGTAAGGGTCTATCTAACTTTAACCTCTGCCAAGCCTCTGGAGATCCTTGGACTCTATACACACTGTACCTCACTTTGTGCAGTATATATAGAGCCAGTTTCTTACACTGAGACCTTGTTAGTCAATAGACTGCCATTCAAAGAGTAGGAAAGCATGCTGGCACTGTGACCCATCATGCCTCACAGGTGACAGGTCAGTTTATTTCTCCGGCTCATACCGTTAGTATCCTGGAGCATTGGGCTCTGCCATTTTTGACAGACAAGCCTTTGAAAACTAACGTCTGATTTTTCTCAGATCCTTTTTTTCCTGACACAATCTTTTATTTTTCTGTCGAAGAAGCCTTCACTCTTTGTGAAGTGCCCTTCCTGTGGAAGGAAAATGGCTCACACTGACCCCGATTCAGTCTGTATTATTTGCTTACCAGAGTCCTACTGTCCTGAACTGAGGTCACTTGCAGAAGTTATCCAGGTGTGCACTCAAGGACAGGAGCTCAGTCTTCATGGACTCCAAGATGGGTACAGCTGGATCAACTAGAGGCCTTCTAGAATGTCAGTCTTTCTCCAAAGAGTCATCTGCTCATTCCAAGGACCCCCAAAGAGTAAGTTCGTGTGAGACCTAATAAAAACGAGACGTTGCTGGTTGAAGTCCATCGATATTCAGTCGAGAACTGAAAAGATCCCGGTATGCTCAACGTCAAAGGTGTGGTTGACTCATTGTTCCACAATGAAACACACTCTGCTTTCGACATGGACACTCCCATTGCAGTCACAGCCCCTGTCAATGGCCAGGAAGCAACATTAATCGACGTCTTTCACATGGATTGACGTCCAAGTCTGCAGTAAAGTCCGCAGACATCGAGAGAGAAGTAGTCTGTTTCGCATACACATGCATCGATGCTGAAACGCACAATACCTCATACTGTGAATGGCCACCGTCGAGAGAGGGTAAGGCTTTACCAGCAGAGACTGCTGAAGAAAGGCCTTGCTTTCCATTTAGGGTCAGGTCACATTCTCCACTAAACATTTCACCTTGTTGGCTATAATGCCTACAGCAGATACCTTTTCCTCATACTTCTGACTGAGTATTCAGACGTTCTTGTTGGGCACACCGTCTGTACATCTTACAATTTCTTCAGGGGCCTTAAGGAGTCTACGACCTCTAGGAGCATGTCCACCTGGTGATTCAGGAAATCTCATGATACTAGGTCTAAACATAGAATATATGCATCCTGGTCTACAAGGTCCGGCTCCTCAGTAAGACTATTCCCCTACACTGACATACACACCTCCTTCAAGAGAGTATCCAGTGGGTGGTTTCTTGACTTTTAATGACCTGCTGATCAGAGGTTTAACCAAATTGAACATAGCAATTCCAATTTCTACAGCCGCGTTGCCATTTATCTTTGAGACCCTGCATCATAGAGCAGAATGAAGACCACACCTTCCACTGGTTCCTGGTCTTTTAGAGCCTACAATGCAATTATTTCCAACTCCCTAATCGCCAAAGCCTGCTTCATCTCAGCTGCTTAAATACAAAGCTCCTGGGCACATAATTTCTCAGGGCTGGTCCGCCTCCTATTTCAGTGATCGTATCTGCGGCAAGAAAGTATCACTCTGTTTACGCCATCCTCTGTTCCACCAGATAAGAAAAGTAAACAGAAACTCCCTTGGCAAAAAGATGTGTGGAACATCTGCATCATACATGAAAGTAGCTAGTGCGTCTGCCTTGCTATGGTGGTACGACCCTTTGGGATTTATTCCGTATATTTGAAACTGCAGGACGACAGGCAAAATTTGCGAACCTATCTGCACATTATTCTGATAGCATCTGTGCAAGAAGGCTGTCTTGGTTATGATTCACCGGCCTCACACCAGAGGCGCATCAAATTATGAATTTACATTGTCGGGTAATAGCCTTTTTGGCACTTGGGGAGACAAGATGTCCAGAATGAAAACCAAAATGGACACAATGAACTATGTAGGCCTGGAAAAGAAAAGAGTTCTGTAGAATATATAGACCTTCTGACAGACAATTTTTTTTTCTCAGAGGGTTCAAGTCCCTTAACTATTCTCAACATCAGCAGCAAGCAAAGCAACACTACTATCCCTGGAAACCATCTAGAATTAGAGCTTTGCAACAGCCTGGATCCACAGGAAGCGATACCAAAGGGGATGATGGGCTGAGTGCTTGAGCAAATCAAACACTCACCCCCAGTCAACTGATCTGGGTTTAATCCACCATCATTCTTTAGCTCACTCCACCACCCCAGTTCAGACATGGCCATATGCAAATCAGTCTGACCCTGTGCCTCATGGGAACAGTCCAGCCCGAACTGTGTCTTTTGCATCCACAGGAAAGCCTCCTGCTATGCATGGAGTCCTCACTTCACTTCCCCCTGCTTCGTTAACCGGTTTCAGAGGGGATAAGTGTATCCAATCATCTACAAGAGTGCCCGTCAATAACGAAGGACAAGTGAGTCTTGAATATTCCGAATGGATATTCTTTGACTCGGGTCCCCTTCTTTTGTTCCACTTGTAAGAACAAAACCGGTTACAAAAAGATGTCAACATTCTGTTAAAAATGCAGGCTGTAGAGGAGGTTCCACATCTCCATAAAGGACTGGAGATTTATTCCGGTTTTCTAGTGAGAAAGAAAGGACCGAAGAAAGAATTTAAGACACATGTTAGATCTGCAAATACTGAACAAATACATACAAAAATAAAAAATCTGGATGCTGGCACTGCATCCGATCTATAAACATCTTCAAGGAAACTAGATGTGTTCGTTGTATCTTCCAAGATAGCTACTTTCATATTCCGATTTCCACAAAATCATCAGTTTTCTCCATTTCAAAGTAGGATCTCGAAACTCACTACAAAGTTTATTCTCTCCAGCCTGAAATCCGCTCCATAAACATTAGTTAAATGTATGGCCTTAATCCCAGCATATTAAGGAAAGAGAAGACCTTTGCTTATCCTTACCTGGATGATTTGGTTAATAAGCTTTTCACCATCAGAGGCAAGGAGTATTATCAGACCTGTTTCATATCGTTAACCAACCTGGGTCTCCAAGTCAATTTCAGAAAGTCTACGATATGCCCAATTCAAAAGCTACAGTACCTGTGAGAAATACTAGATACACAATCCGCAAAAGCGTATCCTTCGGAGAAAAGACTATCAATCATTCTAAAGTGTTGCAGTAATCTACAGGCTCTCCATCCATCAGTGCTCCTGTGGGCTCCATGCAGGCCCAAAAAGTTTGGTCGGACAAGGAAAAGACTTAACACATCAATATGCTGGAATTGAGAGAGCCTTTGGCCGTGTGTGGGGGGAGCGAGGGGGTTGACCACAGGACCTTATGTTATGTAAAGGGTAGAGCAGCTCCTTGCCCCACCCCCTTTTTAAAAAAATAATAAAGGGGGGGGCGCATGTGGCCCCCTCTCTGAGCTTTTGCTAGGCCCTGGGGTCCACATCCCCCAGAGCTGAAATTTTTCAAAAGGGGCATGTGACCCACCCCCAGCCCCTCCGTGCTTTTTCTGGCATTGGTGACCCAATCTCTGGGGCCCGCAGGGTCAAAGGTGGATTGCCCTAATGCTTACCCAGGGCACCCACCATATAATCCTTGGGGGCAGCAAGAGGAACCCCCCCCATTCCCCCCCCCTGTCCCCAACCGGCTCCATGCATGAGAGCCGACATTGCTCCCACCCAGAGGGAGCAGCTACTAATACTTCTCCCTCCGGGTGCGGGCAAAATTTGTATCTGTTTCTCTGCCTGCATGAGTGCATGCAGGGACACAGATCAAAAGTCTGTTCCCAGCAGTTGGGAACATTTTTACAGCTCCTGACGGCTGGGAGCAGACTGTTTGCAGGTTTATTTAGCCTTAAGAAAATAAGCACAAATTATTAAAGTAGCAAAAGTGTATATGTACATTTTTATCTTGAAGCCTCAACTTTCAGCTTTGCAAAGGACACTGGAAATGATAACATCTGTTTCAATAGGGACATCTAGTTTTGCACAGATTCTGCTGGTTACGCAGTACTGTTAGGATGACAGGACGCTGGGGTGTAGGGACTCTACGGTATCAGCCCAATCCTGGCTAGCTCACAGTCCCTCACCTGAACTCCTAACCGTCCCAGAGTAACAGGTGATTTTGGCAACCTCAAACAATACCCTAAAGTCCTCAAGGGAACCAGGGAAACGGATCCTTTTTTTACTCGCATACTCCTGCATACCCATAGAAAATATAAGAAAGACATGAAGAAAGTTTACAATATATTTTTTGAAACTATTGTAGTCAATTATGAAGCAAATGTGCTGCGATTAGTAGGCCGATGCAACTAAGCAAAGTAATTAGCATTACTAACACTTTATAGGACAGACATCCTAACCATGGCAAACTGTATATCTGTTTAGGTCTACCCTTATTATGTGAGTACAGGGATGAATTTGCGTTATGAAATTGGCCTAGGACCTTATACCTAGTGTATGCAGTTAGGTGGCCTACATCAGGAGTAAACTTAGTTAGTGCAGGGCTGCACTGCTGTCATTCCAGAACAGTCCTCTCTACTAGAATTCTTCTTTTTGGCCCCCAAGGGGACGGGACACAGTTTATATGATAAAACTATTGTTAGGGAGATGCAGCTGGGCGACCGTGTTTTGCCTATACTTTAGGAACTGTTACTTAACAAGCAAAGAAAACAGTACACCATGTTATGCATTTCCTTCAACCTTGTGCAAAATGTATAGACTAAACCCAGAGAATAGTTCTTGAATAGCAAAAACAATGTACAGCGTATTCTCAAAACAATGTTGCAAAAACAAATGTTATGTGGCTATGCAGAGCGAGCAGAGGCAGCCCAAAGCGCAAAACTACAGGAGAAGCAAAGTGGACCCAGAAAGGAAATCACTACACCCCTCTCCTTTGTTGTGAAAGCATCTCTGCTTCTAACAAAATAATCACAAGCCAAGCAGTTCTAACTTCTCAATGTGTAACGTTGTGTAAGTGGCCTTTTTTTTATTTTTTTATAATGCCATTAGTCTGTTTACATGTCCGTTTAAAAGGTGTGACGAATTTAAATAACGCCATGACACGCTGCCAGATTTTAATACCCGAAGTGGCCAACTAAATTGCATAATAGATCAAAGCTTACTTTGCCCACAGTTTGATGGAGACATGTCATTTTGCATTATATCAATAACCGACGAGACACAATGTTATACAGGCTGTAAATGTGAGAAGACATCGTATTAATACTATTATCCACAACTGCAAGTACTTTTGATTCCTGATCAGTTTATCTTAAATCTGCAGCATCCTCTACATGTGACAATTTCCAAATTGCATTTTAAGTGGCATAAATGAATCTTTTAGAAAGCAGAGACTTTAAAGCCAACAAGAAAGCTGATGTATCTATGTAATCCAACAGGAGAGAGATGTTGTTTAACTGCACACAGTGTGAAATGTTACAGCCATTATTGGCACAGTTTCCCTGCTTAATAGGTCGTGACTGTCCCTGAGTGTTGAGACTAGGGATAATGCGGGTCTGGTCTGCTTAACTTAAACCCCAGTGTGGAATTAAAAAAAGAGCATGAACAACCATTTCTGTCCATTGGCCACAACCACCCACTTGGACTGGTAAGTGTAGAGTTGTATGTACCATTCTCCACCATACTATTGAGCTGTTCTTCACTGTAATCTGCTAAGTGTTGCCAATTGTCAAATTGAGCAAAAGGAGTATTAGGTGAATTCATGTCAATTTTAGCAAGTCCTAGGCATGTAGTCTGTTGGACTGTCATTTAGAAAAACCATTTGTGTTTGAATCAAGCACGCTCTAAATAAGATGTCTGTTTCCTGAATTTGTAAATGATTAGAACCCTAAATTGATTTCAATTCAATGGTCTTTCCAATACTTGTAGCCTTTTAATGCTAGTTGTGTGACAAACAAATCTGTATGTATGAGTTTGGTTTGCATACGCACATATTTCCTTAATGATGTGGGGACAAGTTTAAAATACAAATACTTTGGGTGTGATGAACCATCCATGGCCAGAAAAAAATGAATTTAGCCCTATATTTTGTTGAACTCCCTTCTGGGGGAGTTGTACAATGTTCCCATTGTGTGTAATTAAAAAGTGTACGTTAAACACTAGCTCTATGTAAATAGTGATTTACCTAATGGTAACAAAACATTTCAGCATAATTAGCAGAATTGAGGTACAAGTTATCACATTCAAAAACAGTATAACATTCCAGCTCTAAGAGCATAGAGTTGAGTGTCAATATTCCAGTCATCAGAATGTAGCTCAAGTACAATAACACCCATAGACACCTTAAATGCATAAGGAAGCTGCAGAATTTCTGTAGGACTGAAAATATCGTAGTGGACCTTATCCCAAACAATTAGTTACTAAAACAGCTAGAATGTTTACAAAGTACAGGTCTCTCTTCAGTTTCTGAAGACGAGTGAGGGGGTTAACACCTCATTCACCAGTACTGTGGCAGAGCGCTCTGGAAGATTATGGCCATTAACAAGAAGAAAACAGTCACAAATCCAATCCAAAGAAATAGGAAAAGGGTGGAAATTGTTATCCAAACATATGTCCAAGGAGCGACCAGATTAGTGCGGTTCAGCCGTTAAAGGACAACACAGGCTTGTGTAGGTGGAGAGTCTAGAACGGTGGAACTGTCAAGATTATAGTGTAGTTCCTATATCCCTGATAGGCTCTGCGCTTTGGAATAGCATACACTATAGATTTGACATAGGACTACGGTCAGTATGTCTCTATCGAGTATATTAAACTTAATTACTTGTGTGCCAGTTAACTCAGGTCACTAGAAACTTCTTGAATATACAAGAAGGGATTAGTTGCTTTTCTCACTGTTGACCCGGATGCTCTGGATGGGATTATAGGCCGTGCCTAACCTGACACTGTTGCCGTAGGGGAGGGCTGGCAGAGCAGCAGGGGGGTATTGGGATAGGGGGAGAGGTGCTCCTCCCGGGGGCCTTGATATCGCAGGTGCAGGACGGGATAGAAGCATGGAGAGTTCTAGGAAAGACCCTGTCTTATGATGGAGATGGTAGAGGGGTATCGATATACCGGAATTTGATCAGGGGGGCTTGACAGGGGCCCTGACGGGCCCTGGCGAGAGTGGTTTATTTAGGTATGGCCCATCCTGCAGTAATCGTTGTAATGTATATTGTCTTGTCGTAATAAACTTGCAATAAAGTTTGTTTTTAAAAAAAAAAGAAGGGATTAGTCTCTGAAAAACGCATAAACATGACAACTTTGTTTCCTCTTAGATTCTGAACAGTCTGAGTCGTGGAAACAATAGATAAGTTTCACTCAATCGTGCATGCTTCGTTTCTACAGAGTTGCATAGAAATAGAGAGACAGGCGTTTCAATAAAAGGGTTTATTGAACAGTCTTATTTCTCATACAAGAGATATGAATTGCTACAATCGTAAGACAGTCTGCAAAGTACAATATGTACGAGGTTAGCAGTAAGAAAATAATACAGCAATAGCATGGTTTGTAGCTATGACATAAATGAATCAAAATACATAACATAAGCAAAAATGTGATACTCATCTGATGCTTCTAAATTGTTGTACCCCAGTGTACCTAACATAAGTGCAGTACGAGGTTTGAAGTAGGTGCCATTTCTAAAGTATAGCTAGCTATATTTTAGTTTAGCCAAGAATTGCCAAAAGTTTCTCTAAGTTCTAGTCAGCTCCATACCTTAGAATGAGAGAGGTTGGAATCTCTTTTCTGGACTCGATAATCTACTCCCTGAAAACCGGGTGGATCATTATAAACTACATCTGCAGGAGATGCACTAGCAAGTACAATACTCATTTCTGTTGTATGGGTGGCATTTGTAATGCCAAGAGGAATAAACAAAAGTTCATTCACCCCACCTCCTCCCACCCCAAGCCAGCTGGGGAGAACCGCTTTGATGTTGCTCACAAGTTGTAGAGGGAATTACTATGTGGTAGTGAGAGGAGTTTGGGGAACTACCATGGAATCTGGGCCTACTGTTTAGAATCTGCCACAGGATGTAACTTTACATGATCAATTGAGACCAAACGGTTGTCTTTAGAATCAGCGAGCGGTGGCAATATAACGATTCTTGGACCTTGAACACTGAGGACTGGCAGTGGCACCAGTGCACTGTATGATGGGTCAAAACCCTTTTTCACCGTAATCTTCGGATAAACAAGATCTCCAAATTGTGGGAGTCATCCGGAAGGTGCTGGCTGCGCCTTGATTTCTGGCAGAGGTAGAAGTCTTCAACTATTCGTTAGCCAGGGTGGGGCAGAATTCTTTAAAATCCTGTAAGACAGCAAAACGGTCATTTTCGCCACGATGTGTGGCCATCAAGTTTTGATGCTAAAGAGGACCTCATATGTGGTCCTGCCACCCAGAGATCGTTTAGGGAGATTATCAAGTGCTCTTTGTACCCCATATAAATTATGGATCTAACTACGTCCTGAATCTAATACTCTAGCTAATAAGAATTGCTTAAAGTCGCGGTTCATCCCCTCAACTACCACATTGCCCTCCGAATGATAGGGGAGAAGTATGGCAACTCAACACCCAAGGAACCCATAGTATTCCTATATGCTTTCGAGGTGAAAGCAGGGTCCTCATACAAATGAAATGCAGTGCATGCATATGTTCCGATAAATACTTGCAAGCCCTTAATAGTGCAAGCGTCCGCCGAATATTGAGGCCACACCCAGAGGAACTTTGAGCCGGAATCAACTGCAAGTAGGATGAATTTAAACACACCATTCAAATTAAGAGGACCGCAGTGGTCCAAATAAATGCAGCTGAAAGTTTTATTTTTAAATCAACAGGTGTCTGGAAGGGTGGACATGCCACTGTTGAGTTCTTAATATTTAGCTGGAAACCCCCTGGCAAAGAGGGGCTGTCACACGTTGGATGAACGGCAGCCAGCATATAGTCATCTACCCTCGTATGAGAACGAGTAATTGCAACAACTGTCGCAGTCGAAACTGCAGATTTGGCAGCCTCATCTGCCAAAGATTTCCCAACAACGTGCATTCCAGCACGCTGATTACTCAATGTTTGAATTACATGAGTCTGCGGTAACCTATCTTTGAGGCCCACTACCTTCATCCAAAACTGTTTTTGCTTCATAGCGTTTCCCTTAGAATCACGGAAACATTCAGGAGCCAATAATGCAAATTATCATTAAGACGACACAATTATACGAATTACACACTGAGTGGGGAATTCAGGGTCCATATTCTCCAGTGCCGGAATTACTGCTTTCAGTTCAGCCAACTGCTCAGTGCAGTCGCCTAAGACTGTGGTTAGAATGTACCATTCAACATCCCAACACGAACGATGTCGCATGCTGCCGAATATTGGTGTTTGGTGCCTGTATCAGTCTGGGCTGAACCATCAGTAAAAACTATATATTTATGCTGTTCATGATTCAAAATATTGGTAGGCATTGGGTTGACATGTTCATATTGCAGAAATTATGTTTGAAAACATGGGTCAAAAAGTCTGTCCGTAGCAGTTAAGGATGTTGCCCATTGTATCCAACGTGGATGTAGTGCTTTTGCATTAGGGAAGCCTACTTTTGTAACCGCCTCGAAGGCTGGAATGGGAATAACAATAATGCGTTTCTCTTGTGCCATCTGAACTGCAGTCAGTATTTTTTCAATGCATGCAAAACGCATTTCCGCATTCAGCAAATGGTCTCACACACTCAAGAACTGAACTCTAGGCCAATAGTTTTGTGTATAAAAAATATATGGTTTTATTTTAGAACCACAAGTAGGTATCAAAATACTTTCTCAGAATAAAATGCTGTAGTTGTATACTTTCAATATCCAATAGACTTTTAAATGCAATAGTTAGTTATTGCAATAGGCAATATAATTTAAACACAATTATAACATTGAGCTCAATGGGAATTTTTAAGTAAATGCAATTTCAATTACTTTGCGTATGATTTTCTTACTCCGGGTTGGATCCGGGATTCAGTCCTGGTGCATTTCCTGTAAACAGTTGAAAGAAGTAGTTTTTGTTACACAGGCGATTTTTAAGGAATATTTGTATGTTTCAAATATCCAAGGCAATGTTATCCTATGGAGGAAAATCAAGTTATTGGTAAGTACAGTTGTAATTACTTTTCAGGGTCAGTGCTGGGCACCAAGATCCAGCACTGGGATCTCTCCTGATAACAGGTGAGTAGGTTTCAAAACTCAACACTCAGAAGAATTTCCAAGTGAAACAAGTCAATGTTACCCTATGGAGAAAATGTAGGTTATCTGCTTTCAGGTAAGTGCTCGACTGGCAGAGTTAAGGTTCTGGGCATAGACTCAGGTGTCTCCCTAGGTCAGGTAGGTACAGTTGTTACACACTCAAAATGCCCTATCATCTCCGTAACTTGCCTGATCACGGTTCCTTCCGAAAAAAGCTAAAGACTTGGCTTTTCGGTAATTAAATCTGTGGTCCTCCTTTCTATCCGGTGTATCTGCAAGCGCCATGAGACTCTGAGTGATATGTGCGCGATATAAATATCTCTGACTTGACTTGACTCAGCGGCACAGGGGCAGCCGGGTGCAGAGAGAGTTAGGCCCAATGTTAGCCTATGGGCAGGGGGCCTTTGGTTGGTGGCTGCTAGCAGGCAGGCCACGTGGCTGTGGGAGCTGGGCTCCTAGTCACTCACACAGGGCAAGTGGGGAAGTAAGATAGGATAGAGATTGCACTTCCAGGGGCACTCGGGCGGCTTGGTGCACGGTGCTTTTGAGCCTTCGGGCACTCAATGTATTTCAATGGAGAAGCTGCAAAATGATCACAGGCTGCAAGCTCGGGGACGGAGATTCTTCAGGTGCGACCACCAGTTCGAGAGGTAAGTTGGGAAGCTGTAGGTTAGGTAGGCACCCGGGAGATGGGCACAGGGGGCTGCAGGGAAATATTAACCTCTGCTGGTCGCGGTTGGAGGGGTCCCTGGTTCTGAGGCTGCAGGCATCGTCAGGAGCGTCGAAGAGGGTGCTTGGGTGCTGGATTCTTGGTCACAGTCGCCGGGGGGACGTCCTCGTAGTCTATGTTCACTCAGGCACAGGCCGGGCTCGGCGGGTGCAGAGTGTGCAGGAGTCGCGGTTCCTGGCTAGCACCAGGGGTTGTTGCTTGCTTTTAGCAGAACCACTGCTCATGTGAGTCCCAGTCTTATAGAGGAGCAAGGCAGTCGGGTCCTCCAGGGTTTTTGAGGTTGCTGACCACTGGAGACTCTGGGGTTTAGTAGGAGCAGTTACGGGGGTCGACAGGCCTGTAGGGCTGGGGCCAAGTCAGTTGGTGTCGCCCTCTTAGCAGCTGCATGGCAGGTTTTATTTCTTCTTGTTCATTCTTGTTTCTGATTAGGGATCTAAGGAAGGTTCAGGGTGCCCCTAAATACTAAATTTAGGGGTGTTACAGGTAAGTAGAGGTCAGGGAACAATGGGTCCCTTCCCTGGGGTGGGTACACCCCCTAGCCTACCACTCCAGTGGGAGGGGGACAGGAGCCTAGTCCTGATTGGGTAAGGCTCCCCATCCTCAAGATGGTGAGAGCCCGGAGTTGTGCTTCACCTCACCTCCCCCACCTGAGGGGTGGGGTTGGCAGAGGCTGGCACACCCCCTTTCCTCACTTAGGTTTTCCCGCTGATCTTCCCACCAGAGTGGGGGTCAGAACTGGTGGGGGCCAGTTTGCTGGGTACAGCAAGTGGCCTGGAGAAACTCACAAACGTAGCATGCCTTTGAAGCTTCCCCTGCCCATCCTGAGGGACGAGACCTAGCACCTCGCCTAGGATGTGCATTGTTGCAGACCCACGAGAGCGATGGCTCTACCCAGGGTTCCAGCAACATGTCTGCTGGGTGGCAGCCTAGGCAGCCTCTCAGGCAGGACGCTGGTTGTTGGTTCGGTTAAGGGGGCATCTCTAAGATGCCCTCTGTCATACATCTTACATTAAATCCCACACTGGCATCAGTGTGGGTTTGTGCTCAGAAGTTTGATACCAAACTTCAGTCTTCAGTGTAGCCATCATGCTGCTGTGGAGTTCGTGATGACGACCTCCCAGCACCATATACTTTTAATGGCAGCACTGCACTTACAATGCCCAGGAATGGACCTGGGTACTGTAGGGGTACAGGGCTCATGCACCTGTACCCTCACCACTGGCATTGGGCACCCAGCTAAAGGGGTGACTGACGTATGCCAGGGCAGTGGTTTGTGGGCATGGCACACAGGGATGTGTGCCATGTCGACTGTTTTGTTCTGCACCAAGACACTCAGCCTGCAAAGGCAGTGTGTGTGTCAGGGTACAGGGCCTCTAAGGGTGGCACAATAAGTGCTGCAGCCCTTCGGGGCATTCTCTGCTCACAGTGCCCTGGGTACCTATGGTAACATTTACCAGGGGCTGACATGTGGCCAGAGATGCCAATTGGGTTTAGGCTCCAATGCAGTTTTTAGGGAAGGAACACAGGCCCTGCGCACCTGATTGGCAGGAGCCCAGGGCACACTCAGTCAAAGTACATCAGCAATTCAGCAAAAAGTGGGGGCATACCGTGCAAGAAAGATGGCACTTTCTCAGTCTAGCACTGCTGTTGTTCCAGAACAGTCATCTCTACTGGAATTCTCCTCGCCTACAAAGGGGACTAGACACAGTTGATATGATAAAACTATTGTCCTGGAAATGCAGCTGTGTGACCGTGTTATGTCAAAATGTTTGCAACTGTTGCTGAACGAGCAAAGAAAACCATACACCATGTTATGCATTCCTAGCAGCCTTGTACAAAATGTGTAGACTAAATCCCATGAAGAGTACCTGTATTACAAAAATGGACAGCGTATTCTCAAAACAATATCGCAAAAACAAATGTGTTATATGTGGCAATGCAGTAGGATCTGCCTCTTATGTTGCCCCCACTTTTTTCCTGATGTTTACACTGGTTTCTGGCTATAGTCTGGCTGGGACCCTGCTAATCCGGGCCCCAGCCTCTCTGTTCTCTCTAAACATCTTGGAGTGCATATTCGGTGCACTAGAGATTGGATACTGTTGTACCTTATGAGCCCCTAGTATATGGTACCCTAGGTACCAAGGGCATAGGTACTTCACAGGCCTACCAGAGGCTGAAGCATGTATTATGGCACCCCTGGGAAGCAGACTAAATCTGACACCACAGGCCTGCTACTGCAGCCTGGGTGAGGTGGTGCTAGCATTCCTCACTGAGATATAGGTTCACTATATCTCTCCCTGCACACACATTTAAACCTCTCAGTCACCCCTAAGGCAGGCCCTAGCAATCCTGAGGGCAGGGTGCTTGGTTTCCATGTGAGGGGGTGCCTCTGCCTGAGCAGGGCACCTCTGCAGCTCTCAGAGTCTATTCTCTGGGGCTGTTTGTGAATGCGGTCAAACCATAAACTCTTAGGTGCATTATAACCTCGCGGTTAATGCTAACTTTGGAATGGCTGCATCAAAACATGTTGTGTTTGATGTCAAACGCTTTGGAATCATACCCCCACACGAGTAACTGGTGTGAGAGTATGATCCCACCCTTCTAGAGGGATAGACCTGTACCTACTGTGGAAACGCGGTAGAATCCTTAAGAGCCCTGGCATCACAAAATGGATGCCACCAGTCACAAACACTGGGCTGCCCTCCGGCTGATGACTGAAACGCGCAGTGGAGGAGGCCCAACAATAGGTATCCTGTCACAGGGAGGTGTGACCACCTCCCAGACAGGGTTTAGTGCATTGGGGCTGGGTGGGTGCTCTCTTAGAGTGCTTTGAAGTCCTGCACTGGGGGAGCAGTAGGCTCCTCTGTGCACACACACCAGTTCAAACCGGCTCAGGGGCTACCTGCCCCTGCTCTGGTGCAAAACTGGACAAAGGGAAGTGGGTGTAGCCACCCACTTCCCTGACCCTCCCATAGGTGGGGTCATAGAGCTAGTCCCTCCCTTCCTTTTAGTATAAGTTGGGGAACCCTTGCCATTGCAAACTAGATATCCCTGGACGACGCGCTGAAGAATCCTGGACCTTTGATCTTCCACTACCTCTGGAAGACTGAACAATCTCCCTTGGAATCAAGGAGTGACTCCCCTGCTTGGCAGGCACCAAATCTTGTAATGAACGGTCACAAACTTTCCCGCTCCCACTGGAGTCCCAAGTCCCTGCAGCCCAGGAAGAGGATTTCCTGACTTCTGTAAGGCCATCGTGAGGCAAGTGGACCCCACGAGTGACAAGGAACCGCAATCCCTAGGTACCGTGCACTATTTGAGTGCAACCCCTTCACAACGTTCTACGAACCTGTGCATTGGACCACGTGTGGTCCAAGTCTCTAGCAGGAATCCCTCTGAAGATCAGAGGCCTACCCCGTACCTAGTGACCGTGGGCCCCTGTTGAGTGAATCCTCACAAGGCGTCTTCACGATCCCTTGCCGGTTGGCTTGTGGGTCCCCAGCATACTTTTCTACAGTTCCAAAGGGCTCCCCTGGTTGCTCCAGGCCTGCCCTGACTTACCCTCGCTGGGTGAGTCCCTCAGACCTTGCTGGTGTGCACTGCTGACTTTATCCAGTATTAGGGTATCTTTCATAGATTCACATGCCTGAATCATTCCCTGTCGTCGGGAATGGGAGTCACCGGTAAATAACAAAGTAATGTCCAGAAGACATAAGACAGTCATAGGCCTCAGAGGCCTTAGCTTAGTAAGCTATCCACGTCCTTATGTAAAAAGGACCAAATTTTGGCCAGAGCCAATCAGCTAACACCACCCTCTAGAACCTTCCTGGTAGGAGCTCTAGTCCCTCAGATTTTCTACCGCACGTCGTATTAAGGGAGTCTCCACTGAGCTCTGCTCATTTCTTTGGATTTGACAGCATTTCTCTCAACATTCTGGATTTTCAGCATGGCTGATACACCTAAGAAGGGTTTATTCAGGCCCTGCGCCTCTTGTGGAAAAAAGAGGCTACATATCGACGACCAACACAAGGACTGCTTGTATTGTCTCTATCCCAGTCACAGTTCTAAGGACTGCAAGGTATGTCGGACTTTCTCATCTAAGACCTTGAAAGACCGAGAGGGGCGCCTTTTAATCTGGCTGCAAAGGCTAAAGGACAAGGAGGATGTGGCCTCTGAGGAGAGTGAGAGTTCTTCAGTTGCGTCTCACTCCTCATCTAAAAGACCAAGGGTGGCATCGCCGGGCCCTTCGTCGCAGCCACCTCAAAAGAAGACGCAGAAAAAGTCTTCAGAGGTCCAGGATTCGCCTGTTCCAGGGAGCTCGTCTCCTAAGGTGATGCCCCACACCTTCAAAAAGCCTATTGCCACCTCGTCGACGACAACAATGTCGACAGTAGCGTCGACGAGAAAATCTCCTTCGACAGCGATTTCAGTTACATCGTCGACGACGACTCTATCGACGATGACATCCCATTCCATGTCTTCGACGACGACAACTCCATCGTCGACGGCAGGCAAGTCAATCCCGTCGACGTTAGCCATAAAAAAGGCGTCGTCGAGTAAGCTGTCGACGGGAGCGTCGACGACAACGACATCGTCGACGAGAGCTTCATCTTCGTCGACGACAACATCGTCGACGAAGACACCGTCGACGACGAAGACACCGTCGACGAGAATATCACCGACGACGCCGTCGTCGACGTCATCGTCGACGTCATCGTCGACGAGGAGACCGTCTTCATCATCCTCGTCGTTGACGACGACCCCGACGACGATCCCGTCGACGGCATTGATACCTGTAACGTCGGTTACAGCTATACCATCGAGCCCCTTGAGGAGTATGGACTCGGACGACCAGAGTACATTTGTGCATGTACAAATAACCAAGCGTGCATTGACTCCGGCCCTCACTTCGCCCAGTAAGGTCTCAACCTTGCCTCCCACTCGCCTCTTTGAAGAGGAGGATTCGGACGACGCTAGTCTCTTTCCTGCGGCGACTAGTCCATCACAACTCCATGTGAAGTACCAGGATGTCTCGGATTACGAAGACAATCCCCAGGATTATGAGGAGGTTCCTCATCGAGAATACATGCCGCCTCCACCTTCCATGGTGTGTCTACCGGCAACCTTGGTCACAGACCTTCAGCTCTTAATAACGGACTATAAGCAGCGTTTTCCGACTCCGGCACCTCCACCGATGCCTGCGGGGCGTTCCAAGGAGGAGGCTACACGGCCACGACCGCCTCCACTGCGTTTGGAGAGGACGGCACCTCCGCCTCGGCCCGCCACGGACGACGAGGAGGAGGAGGAGGAGGAGGAACCTGAGGAAGGAGAACTCCAGGACGTTCAATCCCAACAAGATGAATGGGACGATTACATCCTTCCGGCTCCTGTTTCGCCTGTCCCTACCACAGCCGACTCACCGCCCGACGACATCGGCGGTTTCCACAACATCATTGAAAGGGCGGCCCAGCGCTTCCAAATCCCGATGCCTTCGCATCAACAGGACTGTTTCTTATATGACTTTAAGGAACCCTTCAAGAAGACCGTCCGGGCAATTCCGATAATAGATTATATTTGGGACCAGGGCATAAAGATAATGCAGAACCCTTCATCAATGCCACCGGTTCTACCACGCCTGGACAAGAAGTATAAAGCTCCGGACACTGCTCCGGTTTGTCTTACAGGCCATCCAAAGCCGGACTCGGTTATCACTCAGGCTGCGCAGAGGAGGTCAAACAACCCAGCTGCGCTGTTGACAGCTCCGCCGGATAAAGAAGGGCGACGTATGGATAACATAGGGAAACGTTTCTCCTCTATGTCAGCCTTGACAGTGCGTGCCTCCAACGCTACTGCACTATTGGGACGGTACAACCGACAAATGTGGGCGGACATTGCCCCATATCTAGCGGATTTGCCCTCTGACTTAAAAGAAGAGGCAAAGAAGATTCTGTTGGAGGGTGAGCGATCTGCCACGGAACTGATAGACTGTGCAATGGATATTGCTTCCACAGGCTTTAGACAGCTGGCTGGTGCGGCTGCTCTCCGGCGCCAGGGTTGGCTCAAGGCAACTTCTTTCAGGCCGGAGGTCCAGACAAAAGTCCTGGACATGCCTTATGATGGCCAGTTTCTATTCGGTTCTCTTATTGACGAGGCATTGCAAGGTATCAAAAAAGATACAGACACTGCCAGAGCCCTGGGGTCTCTGCAATCTCGGAACCCTTCCTTTCGTGGGTCAAGAGGAAGAGGCCAGACTTCCTCCAGAGGAGACTTTCAACAGCGTTCCTCTTTCTCCTCTTCCCAGCAGTACCGTCCACAATCTCAGCAGCGACAACAGTCGTCTTACCACAAAACTTCCTTTCGTAACAGAGGAGGAAGACAAAAAGGTGCCGCGCGGCGGCAATGACTTCCAGATGCAGCCGGGCTCAAACTTGTCTCCACCCTACAAGATTGGCGGAAAAATCTCCCATTTTCTCAAAAATTGGCAAACGATAACTACGGACCGATGGGTCCTTCAATTAATACAATTCGGCCATTCCCTGGAATTCACACAAATTCCTCCTCAAACTCCTCCCCGCCAAAGGGCTCACAAAAACCTACGCCCATTACTCCAAGAAATAAAGATTATGCTTCTAAAGGGAGCTATAGAAAAAGTTCCCCTCAGCCAACGAGGGAGAGGGTTCTACTCCCATTTCTTTCTCATCCGAAAGAAAGAGAAGAAATGGAGACCCATATTGGACCTCAGAAATCTCAACAAATTTCTGAAAAAACAGTCGTTTCGAATGATTACCATACAGGAGGTTTTGCATTTACTCAACGCAAACGACTACATGGTGTCGGTGGACCTTCAAGACGCCTATTTTCATGTCCCAATACACCGCAACCACAAGAAGTTCCTGCGTTTCATGGTGGCGGGCAGGCATTACCAGTTTCGGGTTCTGCCATTTGGGCTCAAATCGGCGCCACGCATTTTCACCAAATGCCTAGCACCAGTGGCGGCGTACCTACGCCGGTTCCACCACCAAGTCTTCCCGTATTTAGACGACTGGCTTATCAAGTCCCCATCACAAGAAGGCGTGATAAGTTCTTCCAACGCTTGTCTGACACTCTTCGAGTCACTGGGGCTCACTCTCAACCACGACAAATCTGTCCTGCAACCATCCCAATGCATGCAATTTTTGGGAGCCACACTAGACACCATCCACAGGAAAGCATTCCCGTCACAGGAACGCCAGGACAAACTTCAATCTCTGGCACTCCAGGTAATGACAAGAAAGACACTCTCGGTGCGCCTCTTCAAATCCCTCCTCGGGATGATGTCTTCCTGCATTCTTTTAATCCCACATTGCCGCTTGCGGATGCGACCCCTACAAGAGGCTCTGTCGAACCAGTGGATCCAGTGTACAGGGTCTTTCGACGACGTCATCCAAGTAACCCCGGCGATCAAACAGGCTCTGCAATGGTGGGTTTGCCCCAAGAACCTTTCGCAAGGCTTGCCTTTCTTGCTTCCTGCTACTCCTCATATAATCACCACGGACGCTTCCTTAGAAGGCTGGGGAGCTTTCCTTCAGGAGCTACAGATAAGCGGAAAGTGGTCCCTTTCGGAAAAAATGCTTCATATCAACCTTTTAGAGCTCCGAGCAGTCTACCTAGCTCTAGTGGCTTTCCTCCCGAGGATAAAGAACTCAGTAGTGCTTGTCCGGACAGACAACACCACGACAATGCACTACCTGAACAAGCAGGGAGGGACTCGTTCACTGACACTTTCGCGCGAATCGCAGAAAATCTGGAGCTGGCTACTCCGCCACAACATCTCTCTCCGAGCAGATTATGTTCCAGGCACCCACAATGTGTTGGCAGATTATCTAAGCAGGAGGCAGGCAGCGTGCCACGAGTGGGAGCTGGATCAGCAGGTCCTCAACAATATCTTCGCCCAATGGGGCACACCTCAGCTGGACCTATTCGCCACCCAACGCAACGCCAAATGCCAATACTTTGCAAGCTGGCATCCCCAACCAGGATCCCTGGGGAATGCCTTTTCGATAGCATGGTGCAACGTCTTTGCATACGCCTTTCCGCCATTTCCCCTGATCCCCAGGGTACTACGGAAGATGAAGGCGGAGCCTTGCACTTTGATATTGGTAGCCCCAGCTTGGCCACGCCAACACTGGTTCTCGGAACTTCACCTCCTCTCCCAGGAACCTCCGATCAGGCTGAAAACGTTTCCATCTCTTCTGACGCTCAGCGATCAGCAGATTCAACATCCGGATCTAGCCTCTCTCAGGTTATCAGCTTGGCTCCTGAGTTCAGAGAGTTTCGGGGCCTAGACATTCCTCCAGACTGCAGGCGAATTCTAGCTCGGGCTCGAGCAGATAGTACCAACAAGACCTATTCACTCAAGTGGAAAAGATTCTGTATCTGGTGTAAGACGAATAAGTTGCATCCTTTCTCTTCCACCCCAGGACAAGTCTTACCCTACCTTTTACATCTAGCAGAATCTGGTCTTGCTCATGCCTCCATTAAAGTTCACCTAGCTGCAATCTCACGTTTCAGAAGATCTTCTTCCGGCCCCTCTTTATGGTCTCATAGACTCATCAAACAATTCATGAAAGGACTGTTTCGCACATTCCCTCCAGTAAAGCCTGTTCCACCGGCCTGGCACCTTAACATAGTTCTAGCTCAACTAATGAAGCACCCGTTTGAGCCCATCCACAGAGCTGACCTTAAATTTGTTTCCTGGAAGGTGGCACTTCTACTAGCTCTTACCTCGGCAAGGCGAGTGGGAGAGCTCCAAGCATTCTCTATCCAGGACCCATTCCTGCAATTCAAAAAGGATAGAGTCCTTCTCCGCACAAATCCAGCTTTCATCCCCAAGGTTCCATCTCACTTCCACCTCAACGAACCTATTGTTTTACAATCATTCTTCCCAAATCCACAAACAGTGGCGGAACGAACTCTACATTCACTAGACATTCAACGTTGCTTGAAATTTTACATTGAGAGAACGAAATCTTTTCGAAAATCAAATCAGCTATTCATAGCCTACAGCAGACCTCGACGAGGGCTTCCGCTCACAAAACAGAGCATTTCCCGCTGGATTTCTTCGGCCATTTCTTTCTGTCACCAACAGGCAGGACGTCCGTTGAGAACAACGGTCCGTGCCCACTCCACAAGGGCCATGTCTACTTCCATGGCTCTTTTTGCTGGGGTGCCCATTGTGGACATTTGTAGAGCGGCCACATGGAAGACGCCGCATACCTTCACCAAGCATTACTGCCTGGATGCGGAGATCATGAAGGATGCGTCAGTGGGTCAAGCGGTACTACGTCATCTTTTTAAATAGAGGTGAGCCCTTTCTTTCATCCCACCATCCTCAGTTTATGCACATTTCGCACTATAATGTATGCTTTACTTATTCATTGCTTTACGGTAGCACTGTTGTTTATCTCGGATAGATGTGGTTATCTAATACCTGTATGTTATCCATATCTTTCGAAATGTGCTTTATTCACTGCTTGCTACTCTGATTCAGGCATGTGAATCTATGAAAGATACCCTAATACTGGATAAGGAACGCGTTACTTACCTGTAACTGCGGTTATCCAGTATTGGTATCTTTCATAGATTCACATGCAACCCACCCGCCTCCCCTGGAAGGGCTCTCTCGGATCTCTCAGTATACAGCTGCTTAGCACTGTGCTCACGAAAATCTGAGGGACTAGAGCTCCTACCAGGAAGGTTCTAGAGGGTGGTGTTAGCTGATTGGCTCTGGCCAAAATTTGGTCCTTTTTACATAAGGACGTGGATAGCTTACTAAGCTAAGGCCTCTGAGGCCTATGACTGTCTTATGTCTTCTGGACATTACTTTGTTATTTACCGGTGACTCCCATTCCCGACGACGGGGAATGATTCAGGCATGTGAATCTATGAAAGATACCAATACTGGATAACCGCAGTTACAGGTAAGTAACGCGTTCCTTTTATCCTTTCCACGAGACTTGCTGTTACCAAGGCTTGTTGGCTCCAATCTGGTCGCCGACACCGCAGTAAGCTGCAGACTTCGTGGGACACGCCGCATCCAGCTCCTGGTCGTCGTCGACGCCTCCTGGACCTCGTGGCAGAAGTCAAGACACCTGTGATCACCTGAAATCACCCGACGACTGTGGGCATACATCTTCCTTGCCCCGGGTCACTGCCAAGTGACTTTGAACACTGTCCCCTCTGCTTTCAGGTCTTCCTTCTTCTGAATCCAGCCTTGGATTCCACCGGACACTTCTGTCTTTACAAGCATCAAGTCTTCATTGGCTCCCATTAAAAACAACGCCGCGACCGACACCAAAAGACACCTATGCACCCGGCTTCCCTGGGTGAGGTAACTCCAGCACTACGGTGCTCCTGTGGGTGTTAGCTCTAGAACTACTTACCCTGTAAGTAACTTGCTTGTAGACTCTCCCAAAGTATCATAAAACTCTTAATTTCCAATCGCGACTTGCTCCATTGAAGTCAATAGGGATTCGCGGCTGTGTTCTCACAAAGCATGCGTCTCCAGTGGGTCCTTTACTTACGTGCCTTGGGTGGTTTCGTGAGGCCCCAGCGCTTCTGAAGGGCCTAGGCCTTGTCCCCTTGCAAGTCGTTATCTCTAAGTCTCTTTTTTAGTATATGGTCTGGTACGCCCTAGGGCCCCAGCCATATTTGTGCTTAACTTATTGTGAAATGTTGATTTGTGCATATGTTCCTGACTTCTAATATCATAAAGAGATTAGCAGAGAGTTGTTAGTAATAAATACATATATATTTGATATATATACCTGTGGTGTCCTTTCATTTAGTAGTTCAAGAGATTAAAAGGTAAAACAAGCTGCTTTACATTCCTCTAAAGACTGAGCCTGAAGGCTGCTCTCCTCAGCTACCACTAAGATAGCTTTCTTTAAAGGTTGTCTTAATCCTACTACCATAAGAGTCGAATTGTACTGGTGAAAGGTGTCCACTTTAACTAGTGAACAGCATATACCCGGCCAACTTCAAACACCGAGGCAGCCTAAAGTATCTAAAACTCAAAACTAAGGGAGTACCAAAGTGGGCCCAGAAGAGAAATCACTACACTGGTGATGAACGTAGGTATGCCAAGGAATAGAAGTTTTTTCTTTGCTAATTCTTCTACTTTTTTAGATGGTTTTATCAACTTCAATTCTTATGATTTGCACTTAAAAAAGGCTTGACCTATTCAGTTTCTGGATTGTTTTCCTGCACACTCTAGTAATTTTTTGATGGCTTAGTGTTTTTTTGCATGGGAATGCTGGATCTATTTTGCATTGTTCAAGCTCCTGCTCCTTTCTAATTACTACCTTGCTTAATTTCCTACTTTTTTTTGTAAAACCTTTTATTGGATTTTATAATTATGTATGTCATACAATCATCATACTTATCTGCTGCAGCATGACAGTTGATGTCAACATTTCTGTGTTAAATAGCAGCGTGTCGCTTAATCAATTAATGGGGGGTAGCACCTCTACTACCTCCAGCGGAGATGCCTGGAGACACCGTGCAAGATGCCGTTGGTAAGGTTACCGTATCACCCATACCCGTATGACAGTCACTAGTCCATTGTTCCCTGCAGAGGGATTTGCTAAATGGTAATCCAGGTTTTGCAGCGTGAATCTTTCTGGATTCACTATGCTGTGCATTATTCCGCGATCTGGTGGTTGGGTCCGGATTCGTGTACTCTTTCTTTTTTTTTTTTGTAGCCCAGGTGGGTGTCTACGTCCCACCATTTGGTGTACCTCTCGTGACGTCGTCGTGCTTCCTGCGGAAGTCCCACCTTGGTGTGCCATCTTCAGATTCTTTTTTTCCGCCGTTGGGTCTGGATCGTCATCGAGAAGCTCCAGAGTTTTAACGAAGGAAGAAAAATACACGAGTTTCATCGAAGGAGAATTTATAGAAGACTACAGAGAGGAAGAGCATACAGCCGGGACGACGACAAAGAAGGATGAGATCCTCAATCTTCGACGCCCATCGGAAAATGCGCACTCAGACTCTGAGCGCAATGGACAAGACACCCTTTAAATTCTGCCGTAACTGCCATCACAAATACGCGCAGAAGGACCAACATCCGGTCTGCTACCTTTGCCTGCCGATCGACCGCGAGAGCAAGGACTGCAACGCCTGTTCCGCCTTCACGCCGAAGACACTCCGGGTGAGAGAAAGGCAGAGGAGAGCCAACTTCAACATGGAAGGCAAGGGGTAAGGCCCTGTCGCTGTACGAACTGGGCCTCTCCACCGACTATTAAGACAACATCGCCGAGGGACCTGATGTCTTCATGGTCGCAGAGACTGATAAGAAAACGCCTGACACGTTGAGTACGAAACCCCCGAAAGGGCCCCGAAAATCTGAGAGTGACTCTCGAAAAACAGTCAAAGTCCTCGAAAGGAACACCGGCGCTGAAAATTTCTACGACCGCAAGTGGATCCAAGGACGAAAGGCCCAGCGGATCCTTCAAGATGGACTCCCAGGTGCCGAAGGCTGCTGAGAAACAGAGTTCGTCGAAGCAGGCCCACGAGGTGGGGTGTTTGGCGACAAAGGACAAGGCCGCGTCGACTCAAGCTCCGTCGAAAAGACCAGCGCTCGACGCCGAACATGCCTCCGAAATGGAGAAGAAAAAGAGAAGACTCGAGGCGGAGATGGAGAGCATCCTTCAGAGGAAGGAGTTCGATGAGAAAATGAAAAAATTCAAAATCCCAACGAAACCGTCGACGGATGTCGTCGAGATAGAAGAACAGGAAGAGTTCGACGCCGAAGAGCAGTCGAGAGATCCTGAAGAGGAGGAAGACGACCCCTACTATGAGGAAGAGGAGCAGCAGTCGATCTACGGCTCTGCGCCGTCGACGACACATGAGCTGGAGTGGCAGGACATCGACGCCGAAAATCCCGAAAGAGCTCGTGGAGAGCTATCCTTCGAGGCCTTCGCCGCCAGACGACATTGGAGCATACAACATGGTCGTCAAGAGCACTGCAGCAGGTTTTGGCGTGAAATTGGACGAGGAGAAGCCGAAAGCAGAATTTCTACTCAAAACACTGCTCCCCATCCAGACTAGGAGCCAGTTCCTCCCCATGCTCCAAAGCGTAATGAACCAAGGGAAAGAGGCGTTCAAGGACCCAGGAACTTGCAGATCCATCACTACCAGAACAGAGAAATACAAGCACTCCTCACAGGACCCGCCATATATCAAAGGATCAGTCACAGCTGACTCCATCATTGCGTCCATGGCCAGGAAAAGGGCCAATGTACCGGCAACCTCAGGGCCGCCTCCCGACATGGAGAGCAGAAGGATGGACCTCCCGGGGAGAAAGGTTGAGAGAAATGCGGCAATGCACTGGCGCATGGTGAACTCCAATGCCCTATTGAACAGGCACCAGTACCAGCACTGGGACGAGATGGGAGACCTAATCAAACATCTCCCCGAGCAATACCAGCAGAGAGCTTCCCATCTGGTGGAGGAAGGGAAGAATATTGCAAACTCATGCATTAAGACAGCATTGGACGGGGCAGAGACATCGAGCAGGCTGATGGCTATGGGAATCACTGAAAGGAGGCAGGCCTGGCTCAGAATTTCAGGATTCAAGCAAGAGGTCCAGAACAACATACTGAACACCCCTTTCAACGGTGAGACGCTGTTCGGTGCTCCGGTGGACGAAAAACTCACCCAACTGAAGAAAGAAAATGAGACGGCAAGGTCCATGGGGGCCCTGCAGTTCAGAGGGATGAGAAGAGACACCCCTGCTCGGAGACCCTACGGAAGGGGAGGAAACCAGCCGGGAACGTCACACCAGACATTCCAGCAAGGACAGCAGGGTGAAAGTCCAGGCCAGCAGGGACAGCAGAAGCAAAACTGGCAGTACCAGCCTCGAGGCCAGTCCTTTCGCGGTAGGGGAAACTGACGTGGCCAGAGAAGAAGAGGGGGAGACCAACCCTCATCAAAGTGACTTCGCACGGAAGAAAATGCTCAACCTCAGTATACCCCGAAGGGTGAAGCACAAAGTAAGCACAGTAAGGGGGGGTACACAAACCAAACGCCTACGAGCATGCAACACCAGTAGGCGGAAGACTGGGACTTTACCTTCAACAATGGCAAAAAATAACTTCAGACAAATGGATACTCAACGTCATACAGTACGGATACTGCATAGAGTTGGAAAAAATACCTCCAAACAAGAAACCAAAGAGAAGACCACGCACTGGTCAAGAGCTTGCTCAACTCAGAGAAGAGACACTACAACTACTCCAAAAGGAGGCCATAGAACCAGTGCCATGCAGAGAAAGGAACAAGGGAGTGTACTGAAACTACTTCCTGGTCCCAAAGGTGGACGAAACACTAAGACCCATCCTGGATCTAAGATTCCTAAACAAATTCATAAAGACGCAAAAATTCAAAATGACATCGCTACAAGAAGTGCTACCTCAAATACGAGGCGGAGACTTCATGTCCACCGTGGATCTCAAAGATGCCTACCTGCACATCCCGATGAACAGGCGCCACAAAAACCTGTTATGGTTCAACATCAACCAGAATCATTACCAATTCACAACCCTGGCATTCGGTCTAAAGTCCGCCCCAAGGGTTTTCAAAAAATGCCTTGCAGCTGTAGCAACGTACCTACGGATGGAAGGGATTCATGTGTATCCTTACCTACACGACTGGCTAATCAAAGCAAGTACTCGCGACAAGTGCGAGGAACACGCAGAGCGGGTGACAAGAACACTAACAAACCTGGGGTTCTCGATACACTGGGGGGGAAGTCATCAATGGAACCAGAACAGGTGAAGATCTTCCTGGGGGCGCAGATCAACACCATAGACAAAACGGTCAGGCCCAGCGACAGGAGAACAATAGCCCTGCTGATGGAGACGCGTCTCTACCAGAAGGGGCGAGCTCTGACAGTGAGAACAGCGAGCAAGATCATGGGTATGATGGCGTCATGCATTCACCTAGTCCCCAATGCACGCCTACACATGAGACCTTTCCAAGAATGGCTGCAACAGCAATGGTCACAAGCAAACGGAAGTTGGGAGGATCTAGTGGTTGTAACGCACGCTGTGCAAGAAGAGATAACATGGTGGAACAGGGACAACATAACTATAGGGAAGCCCTTGACACCTCCAAGCCCAACTGTGACCATCACCACAGACGCATCCCAGATAGGATGGGGAGCACACATGAGCAAGCTCAGAGTGAGGGGTCTGTGGACTCCAGCGGATGCGGTCAAACACATCAACTACCTGGAATTGAAAACCGTACTGCTAGCCCTGAAGGCCTTCCAGAGGAAGCTGTACAATCAGAAAGTGTTGATACAAACCGACAACACCACAGCAGTGTTCTACATCAATTAGCAGGGAGGAACACAATCGTTTCCCCTATCCAACCTGGCCCAGGAGATCTGGAAATGGGCCATCCCACTCAAAATAGAACTGCTGGCCATACACCTACCAGGAAAGGACAATGTGGAAGCAGACTGGCTCAGCAGGCAGACTTCAGCATCCCACGAGTGGGAGCTCAATGGGCAGGAAACGCAAAAACTATTCAGAAGGTGGGGAACACCGACAATAGATCTATTTGCAACACACCAGAATGCAAACTGCCAAAACTTCGCATCCAGACAACCAGGAAAACAATCCCAGGGGAATGCCCTATGGATGAGCTGGTCAAAAACATTTGCCTACGCTTTTCCACCAAAACCACTGATACACAGGGTACTCAACAAATGCAGGACCATCAACATGACGCTGATCCTAATGGCACCACAGTGGGCAAGACCGACATGGTACTCGCAAATAGTGGAAATGGCGCAGGGGCCCCCACACAAATTCGCAAGAAAAAAAGACTTACTCACCATGCAGAACGGAGAGGTTCTACACCCAGAGCCAGAGAGCCTCAGCCTAGCGGCTTGGCTCCTGAGGACTTAGAGTTCGCACACCTTAAGCTACCTCAAAGCACTATGCGAGTGCTACGGGAGGCAAGGAGGCCAACAACACGGAAATGCTATGGGGATAAATGGAAAAGGTTTACAATATGGTGCAGCAGAAATAAGATGCAAAATAAAATGACCAGGGAATCAACGGTGCTTAGATACCTCACACACCTACTAAAGGCTAATCTATGTTCGTCGTCGCTAAGAGTCCACCTTGCGGCGATCGTAGCTTACACACGAGGTGAGACGGGGGGGGGGGGGGGGGGGGGGAGTTTCTTTACCTCTCGGGTAGTAAAGAGATTCCTCGAAGGGGCAAAAAGATTAGCGCCACCTAAAAGAATGCCGCAACCAGCATGGAACCTCAACGTAGTCCTTACAGAACTTATGAAGGCGCCCTTTGAGCCCATACACAAGGCCGAGTAAGCGAACTGCAAGCGCTAACACTACAGGAGCCCTACATCCAAATACACAAGGACAGAGTCGTCATGAGGACGGACCCACACTTCATGCCAAAGGTGGTGTCTGCATTCCATATGAAACAGACAATTCAAATACCAAGTTTCTTTCAAAACCCAACAGGCGCTGAAAGGGCACTACACACTCTAGACGCTAGAAGGGCGGTGAT
Source organism: Triturus cristatus (assembly GCF_964204655.1). Lineage (NCBI taxonomy): Eukaryota > Metazoa > Chordata > Amphibia > Caudata > Salamandridae > Triturus > Triturus cristatus. The sequence goes on along the minus strand of NC_140582.1, from coordinate 1,066,615,524 downwards.
GCACTACATCGAAAGAACAAAGGAGCACAGGAAAACAAAGCAGTTTTTGTGTCATTCGCAACCAGCTTCCTGGGTAGACCAGTGACTAAGGGCACCATCGCAGGATGGATCGCACTAACGATACAATTCTGCCACAATCAGGCAGGACAAGAACTATCGGAGGGGGCACAAGCACACTCCACAAGGAAAAAAGGGGCAACAATTGCCTTTCTGGCAAACACGCCCATTCAAGACATATGCCTGGCGGCAACTTGGGCTTCAGTGCACACGTTCACTAAGCACTACTGCGTGGTCATAGAGATGAAAAAGGAAGCACAAGTAGGACAAAAGGTGCTTCAACATGTATTCAACGACCAACGCTCATCTTCCACCCAGCTGCCACAAAGATAACAAACCGCTACAAAATTTATGCACAGCATAGTGAATCCAGAAAGATTCACGCTGCAAAACGAATAGTTTCTTACCTGTCGGTGTAGTTTTGCAGCTTGAAGATCTTTCTGGATTCACTAGCGAACCCACCCACCTCCGCCAGAAAGATGAGGCAGGAGAAGAAGGTGGAAAGACCAACAATAAAAAGAACAAGGAGATACTGAGAGAAATATTGAAATGGAAATTACTAGAACGCCTAGGGTTCAAAAAGAAAGAAAAAAAATACAGATAAAGAGGGAAAAAAGAACCCGAAGATGGCGCACCAAGGTGGGACTTCCGCAGGATGCACGACGACGTCACGAGAGGTACACCAAATGGTGGGACATCGACGCCCACCTGGGCTACAAAAAAAAAAGACTACGAATCCGGACCCAACCACCAGATCGCGGAATAATGTACAGCATAGTGAATCCAGAAAGATCTTCAAGCTGCAAAACTACACCGACAGGTAAACTATTCGTTCTCAACTGAACTTGGGGATTCATAACTCTGGAAGTGAGGGATCGGGGTGGGCTGCATAAGGCGGTGGTAAGTGAAGCACAGTTCCATGTCGTTTCGCTAACTGCGGGCGTCCATTTCTACCATAACGGACGGTGTGATTCCCTGAGGGTGGCCTAGGGGTGAGGTAGTGTGATGGAGGGGAAATTGTGGGCGGATCAATGTGCGTTTGGTCCTGGTTCCGTCTGGGTGTCTTGCGGGGGTTCTGCGCCAGCAGTGTGTGTTCGCTTGAAGTCATGAAGGAGCATCGCCCATTCTAATGAAATAGGTTTCCATCGCATGCCACGGGCTTCCTCCTGGCGGATGAGGTCTTCGGCCGTGAGCCATTTCTTTACTGACCCCCACCATGCTGCCTTTGGGGGGCTATCTGGTGCGCGCCAGTGCATTGCTGCACTGTTTTGCTAGAAGTACGGCCAGCATAGCAAATTTAGTCTCTGCGTTCTTTCGCTTGTTGCGTTTAAATATGCCCAGGGCGCATGCCTGCCACATGTGGAAATCTAATAGACCTGTGACTGCTTGTAGTGTGGTGAGTACTGTCGTCCAAAGGGTTTGTATCATAGGGCATGTCCAAAACATGTGTACGAATGGGCCGTCCGGAGTGTGGCAGCTGGGGCATTTAAAGTGGGATGTCGGGTAAAAGCGTTTAAGCCGCGCCGGCGTGAGATAAGCACGGTGCAGCACGTTAAACTGGACATTTTTGAATCTTTGATTGCGGGACACTTTTTTGTGATGTTCTAGGGCCATCAGCCACTCTCTATCATGGAGGGTGCGGCCGAAGTCGTCCTCCCAGCAGAGCCGTAATTGCGTCAGTGGTACGTGTTAAAGTTCCATAATGGATTTATAGATCCATGTAATATGGTGTCTACCGGTCCCCATATGTAGTAGTGTGTGCAACACAAGGTGGGTCTTGGGTTCTCCATCCCCAAGGTCCCAGGTCTGTCTGCAGTCCGCCACAGCAGGAATTGGCCGGTTGGGAGCCCGCTTTCTTCTGCCAAACCTGCGAACAAAATCAGTCGGCCGTCGGTGAACAGGGCTTCAGCTTCGGTGAGCTGGTTTTCGGTCCAAATCCTAAGTTCTCCCGCCGTGTAGTACCCGTGCCCTTTGGGGAGTCCTACTAGCGGTAGTAATGGAGAATACCTAGGTGTCCCTTTGGACATACGGTGAATCCTCATGGTACAGGATCTGGCCACTTTGACTAATAGTGGATGAGCCGGGTTTGGTTTGGTCCCTGGGAGGAGTATGCGGGTTAGCTCCGGGACTGTTATCTATCTGTCCTGAGCGTCCGTTTCCCCGAGGTTGTGATGGGCTGTCCAGCGTGATAGCCACTGCAGTTGTGCTGCCAAAAAATAGGATTCATTCCTCCCTTATGTTGCAACTGCGGGGCCGACAAGGCCACCCTGCATCGGCCGTTCCCCCAGATCAGGAAGACTAGTAATGAGTTTAGCTCTTGGAAAAAAGACAGCGGTGGGATGACTGGGATATTAGCAAAGTAGTAAAGAAGCAGGAGCACCATGATCATTTTGGATAAGGCTGCCCTCCCAATGGGAGCCAAGGGTAGGGTCCGCCAGAAACTAATTTGATTTTAAGTCCTCAGCGGGCTCGGTAGTGTTTGCCCTCCAGAAGGTCCCGCGGCTCATGGTAGAGTCTGACACCCAAGTAGCGCAGGGCGTCCCCCGTCCATGCCAGTGTAGCATCTCCCAGCCAAATTTCACAGTGTGGAGTATTCGGGTGCAGGTGATAGATAGGGTTTCTCCCAGTTCACCCGTAGTCCTGCGGCCCTCTCGAAGTCTGTGAGCGTGGTCAAGAGGGTGGTGAGGTCTGCTGTGATGTCTGACATAAATGAGATCATCCGCATAGAGGGAGACGCAATGAGTGCGGCCTCCTAGCGGGATGCCCCAGTGCTCGCCCACCTCTCGCAGTCGTGCTGCCAGTGGCTCCATGGCGATGGCAAATCTGACGGAGCACAGGGAGCAACCCTGGTGTGTGCCGCGCATGATCGGAATGGTGGAGGAAATGTAGCCACCTATTCTAGCCCAGGTGGTGAGGTTAGTGTACAATAGCCGGGTGTACACTATGAATTGGGGCCCTATGCCAACCATCTGAAGCACCTCAAATATTGCCATTCCAGGGTGTCAAACGCCTTCTCCAGATCTAGTACAAGGCACGCCGCATGTGGGAACCTGACCCGCACCCCGTCCTGGACCTGGAACATCAGACGTATATTTTGGGAGGTGTTCCTCCCAGGAACAAATCCGCTCCGGTCCGTGTGTATCAGTCTGGGGAGTACCTCTGTGAGTCTGTCTGCTAGGATCCTCCTCAGGATTTTGCAATCTCTGGTCAGGAGGGTGATGGGGCGATAGGAAGCCCGGAGCAGAGGATCCCGATCGGGTTTGAGGAACGTTACCAGCACGGATTCCCGCATAGATTGAGGGAGTAGCCCCACCTCCAACACCTCATGAAAGACCGCACCGTGCTGCGGGCCCAGCTGCTGAGAGAATGTGGAGTATAATTCTACCGGGAAACCGGCATGTCCCGGAGCCTTGTTTTTGGCCAGGCAACGAATGGCGGATTTGATCTCAGCCGTTGAGTAAAGCGTCTCGTTCGCTCCTAGTCTGTTATTTGGGCTATAGTGTTTGTGGGTATTATATTTCGAATATGTTCCCCCTCCCCCCCCCACCTGTCCTGGGTCAGCCCCTTGTATAGTATGGTGTAGTACTCGTGGAAGGCTGATAGAATGTCAGCTTGCGTGTAGACCACCTCCCCAACGGCATTGCGAATGCAGGTGATCGTCTGTGTTTTCCTGTCCTGTTTAATGAGCCAAGCTCGCAGGGTGCCGGCGCGGTTCCCTTCATTGTGGACTCTAGTGGTGTATGTGCGAAAATTATATCTTCGTAGGTTGGCACACGCCTCCTCGTATTTGGTTTTGGCCTCTGCCAGATGCGCGGGTGGGAGCTCCCGTTGATCTGCTGCTTTAGATAACTGCACCACTTGTTATGTGGCTTGTACCGCCAGCTCTAGCGTTTGCCTCACTCCTGTGATTTGCCGGATGCATGCTCCCCGCAAGACTAATTTAAAAGCGTCCCATTCTAGTGATCTAGCCGGGGTAGTTACAGTATTTTCAGCAAAGTAGTGTTGAATGGTTTTTGATTGCTAGTGTTGGATCACCGGGTCTGTAAGGCAGTCCTTGGGGAGGCGCCATATAGGGATCGGTGGTGTGGGTGGGCTCCATGCAAGAGTCACGACATGCGCGTCGTGATCTGATATGACCCTGCCCAAGTAGTCGGAGTGTCTAATGTGTAGGAGGACTGACTGTGCACATAAAGCGGTCTAAGCGAACTTGCAAGTTGTGGGGTATGGAATGAAATGAATAATTTTGGTGGTCGGGTGTGTTTGTCGCCATGCGTCCACTAAAGACCAGTGGACAGTCCAGGCGCGGAGTGCGGCTGCGTGAGTGTGGGCTGTGGAGTGTTTGGTGGGGGTAGGATCTATCCAGTGCTAGATCTAGGGGGAAGTTGTAATCCTCACCTAGTATCCACAGGTAGGATGTGAATCGCGCCAGGGTGCTTGTTAGGGTGCCCCAAAAAGGTGCCTGGTCTATGTTGGGGGGCCTAGATGCTACCCATGAGGATGGGCTTTCCATCTAGTAACCCCTCCAATAGCGCGTAGCGTCCCTCTGGGTCCACCTGTCTATCGGTTATGCGAAAGGTCACTCCAGGCCGAATCCAGACCAGCGCTCCTCTCGCGAAGGCGGAGTAGGTTGTGGTGCAGAATGTACCACGCCATTTCTTCTGGAGTTTGCGCAATTCCTTCTGAGTGAGGTGGGTCTCTTGTAGGGATATGATCTGCGCTTGTTGGCGCTTAACATACACCGCATAGGGTTTCCTGGCTGTGTGCATCCCTCGTACATTTAGGGTTAAAAACTTGAAATCCGCGTGTGCCATGATGGAAGAGAAGTTGTGCCGTGGTAGCGTTGGGTCACTGGGGGTGTGTAGCCTCCCATCCCTTGCCAATTGGTGTCGCTCGCGGAGCTGTGGGTGCGTGCCCCCGCCCTTTACATGGGAGGTAACGAGGTCATGGTACAGGGGGTGGGTGAACTAAGAACTGGGGTCGGGGAACAGTCCCAATACTGGGGACCCATCGCTGGGAGCGACGCATCCAAACTGGCTCTCCTGAAGGAAGAGAGCGTCAAAAAAGAACCATGGGGTGGTGGTGGTGGTGCGTGCGTGCGGGGGTGGTCCTTGGAAGGGCTGGGGAAGGATTAGTGTGCGTCTGGTTCCGGGCGGTGTCAGGACGATGTTGCGTTTGTACCAAGGGAGATCTGCAACTGTGTAGGGGGGCCCGAAACGCTGTTAATAGGGCTACCATGCGCCTATTTGCTGTGGGAGACTGTGGACTGCGTCTCGGTGGGTGCCTTCCTTGAGCTACCTTGCGTGTTAATCAATTTGAGATCCGCTGTCTGGGGGGTGACCTGGGGTAGTGTGACTGAGTCTCCCTTAGACGAGGTCTCATCGCTATTCTTCTCTCCCGCCGAGGAGAACAGGCGCGGGGCTCTATCCATGTCGTCTGAGGGCGGAGAGGCCTGCAGTGCTGTTACGGCCCGCAGAGCGTCCCGGTGCTCCTGCATAATTTGCTCCAGATCCAGGGAGTCTAATGCAGGGCTCCGTGCCAAAGTGTTCTCTTCATTTCGCCCCGTGTTTGGGTTGCGCTTCCTGGGTCATGGAGCCCTATGCCTCTGTCCTTGCACGGTCTCTGTCCCAGATAGCTGTGGGCAATGCCGGTCCGCCCAGTCGCTTGCCTCCTCCACACATGTAAAAAATATAGCAGAGTTGTGGATAGTTTCAAATGTCTGGCGGGGAATAACCGGGAATATTGAATATTACTCGCCCTTAGCCATCGTTTCACCTCCAGTAATAGCAATCTCTGCTGCTGCACCGCCCGTGCATAATCCGGCAAGATCATTACCTGTTTGTCCTTGACCCGGAGGGGGCCTGATCGTCTAGCGGCTCTAAGCACTGCATCTTGGTTTCTAAAGTGGAGGAATTTCGCCAACATCAGTCGGGGGTGCTCCATGCTGGGGTCTGTGCGCCGGGAATCTGGGCGCGCTCAATTATAAGAAGGCCGACCGGTCAGCAGCTGGGGTAAAGGACTTCACCCATGCCTCCATATGCCCCACCGGGTCTGGCCTCTCAATTCTTTCCGGCAGCCCCAGGACCCGTATATTACAGCGCCTCGAGCATCCCTCCAGGTCGTCCATTCGCTCCTCCATAGTGGATAGACGGGTCAGGACATCGCGGATTGTCGTTTGTTGCTCCTTTACTGCAGGTTGCAAGTCAGCTACGACCTCTTCCCCCCCACCCCCATGACCTGGTCAGCTAGCTTTCGGTGGTCGTCCCTGATAAGGCTTATGTCGGTTGTAAGGGTGCCAAGCCGGTCCTCCATAGAAACCCAGGAAAGTTCAATAGCCGCCAACACTCGGTCCAGTTTATCCGATATGGATAAATCGGGCGGGGTCGCAGTCAGCTTGGTCCTTGTCTTTGGATGTGGCATATTCTCTGGCGCTGTCTCTGGTACAGTGATGGGTTGCGTGGCCCTGGGTTTCCCCATCGTGCCTCGTAGGGTGCCTGGTCCCTTGCGGGGCAGTGTGTTGTGGTGCCGGGGTCTGGAGGACGCTTTGCGGGGCCTCTGTTCCTCTGAAATGGGTTCTGGGTATGCTCTGTCCCCCGCCTGCCCCACCGGGTATGGCGGGTGCTCCGGCTGTCCGATCTGGGGGTGCTTATCCCTCGGCGTGCTCCGTGGCAGGCACCATATGTGTCAGTCTGCAAGGCTCATCCGTCATGGGTGCGGGTCCCTTCCGTCTTCCCCGCCCGCCACTCCTGTTGTCAGGCAACTCGTGAGGCCAGGAGGGCCCAGTCCAATACGCCCCTCCGGTGCGCTATGGGGCTGAGGAGGCGTGTGTTGCTTCGCACTACCTGCGGCCATTAGCTGGTTGTAGGCCGAGCACCGAGTTGGGCACCAAGTGGGTTGCTAAACCTCCATCTTAAGGTCCGGTATTAGTCGAGCTGGGACTCGACGGTGGGGGGGCATCGTGCGCACTTCTCCCCGGTATCAGGCAGCCCCGGAGAGGGTCCCACCACTCACAGTCTCAAAATCCCTGTGGTCTACTCTGAGCCGGCCCGGATTTCCGCTCCCTCCCCAGGGAGGTTCAGCCGTCGTGCTCACCAGACGCCTTGTTGGGGTCAGGAAGTCTCGGCCCAGATAGTTCTCTGATCTCTGGCGGCCCATGAGAGGGAATCTACTTGGTGTCACCGGTCCTCCGCTGCCCAGCGTGTTTTCTCTCCCTGGCCTTGCTCAGCTGCACTCTGCCCAATTGCATCTTTTGCACCATATCCGCTGTTTCACACACGGAGGGTCTCTGGGCTCCCGCACGGCGCCCGACGTCGTCTTTGGTGCTTTATCTGCCAAACACTGCTGCCCTGGTCCTTCGGAACCCAGTCTCACTGGTCTCATGATCTGTGCTCCGGGTCGCATCTCCCCCATCAGGCCCAGATCTCTTGGTGTCGGATGGAGGTGCGGGCGGGTGCCATCTTGCCACCAAGCGCTGGGTCCCGTAACGGCTCTGTGTGCCCTGCAGCCCTGCTCTGTTTCAGCAGGGGCTTATCACCACGGGATGCCCCCGTGCCTTCCGATTGCTGAATATCTGTTGTGTTGCCAGAAACTATGCTGTAAAGTAGACTATATATTCGCCCGATGTGGAGCCTCAGCAAGGCACGCCCACCATCGTAGCCTGCTTGGCCACGCCCCTGCTTAATTTCCTACTTATGCTACTTTCTAAACATCTAGTTTTTAACTTTTTGTCCAATTAAAATAGTGCAAATCTTTTAAAATCCGAGTTACCATCAACAGTTCACCTTCATTCGCAGTGCAAAGTAAACCCATTAAAACCATTGAGATTGACCTACTTCAGCTATCTTTCTAGTCTTGATTTTTTTTTTTTTACCCTCCCTCAAACTGGTTCTTGGCACATAGATTTATACTCTGTCAACTCTAAAGGAATATAATGTGGATCACTTGAAAATCTGCTGGTGGCATGTGTAGATGTACATGCTGTGCTTACTCCTGCCATCTAGTGTTGTGCTCGAACGTGTGTGACGCACTGCTTCAAAAAGTAGTAGAGACACGAGGTATAGTGACTCCACCGGTTGGTTATAATGTTCATTTGCATCTGCTCCATTGTTAGATTTTTTTTCGCCATTCAGTCGACTTTCACCGCCCTCCTGGTCTACGCCTTGTAGAGTAGTCTAGTGGAATTTTGGATCCTCTAGACCCTTTGGTATTATACAATCGTTGCATGGTTGTTTAGATTTGTCGTGCTCCTCGCATCTGGCTCGATGACGGACTGCTTGATGCCTTGCCCCTCTTATGGCCATTTTCCTGGCAGTTCGACACACAAAGTCCCCATGTGTAATCGAAACAACTCCATTCAGAAACTGCCCACAGTGCTGCGCCAATGGCCCATGGGCAGACCTCCACATAATTTGTAACTTTTGTCTGTTCCTGGAGCACGACTAGTGCTCCTGGTTGGTACAGACACTGCTTTTTATCCAGGAACCGAGACAGTTACCAGCACAGAAGCAAAACCTCTAGGGAATACTGACCGACCTGTATCCTGCATGACCATCTCCACCTAATGACACAATCTCTTACGAGGTGCTCAACAGGGTGGTCACCTACCATAAGGTAAAGATGCACAAGGTCCTGGCGGAAGATTATTTTCTCAGGTGCTCTCATCTACCGAACACTCCATGCAGTATCTCCCCATGCTCAAAGAAATGTTTTTAAGGAGCCAGTCAAGGCCAGGGCCATCGCTCCTGAGGGTAGATAAGAAGTAAAACCTGCCCCACCGGGACCCTGCATACATCAGGGAACAGTTACCACTAGATTCCCTTTTGGTCCATACTGGCCCTGAGCATCCAAATTCTCAGGTCACAGGTGATATGCTTCCGCCTTATAAAGTAGTGCAGAAACAATTTGTCCCAGCTGGATTATTTTATCATTGATAGTACCAAAAACATTGAAAACATACTCCTAAAATGTGAAAGTTTTTAAAACTTTATCATAAGTTTGATCATTGATACATATTTATACGTTCATTCCTTATATAATAAAGTTGCTCAAAAGTGAGAAAGTGATTTATGAAAGTGCTTGTGAAAAAAGCCAATATATAAAAATTCTTGCAGAAGAAGCCTGTATGAAATTGCCTTATACGGATTTACGATGTCTTCCTTAGCACCCTATATTGTGGACAAAGATAAGATGAGAATCTTGTCTCCGGTACAGGTCATTTATATTTGTCGACGTTTTGATCCTAGTAGAAGGCAGGCCAATGAATTCCTTAAGTGGGAGGCTTCATCAGGACAGGTTAATGAGCAACCTAAAGACCACCAGTCAGAGACTGGTGGGGGGCCTCTCGTTCAGGGCCAGCCGGCACCTGGGGGTTGATAAATCGGTACGAACAAAGGTCTACAAGGATCCAATCCCTGGATGTGCTAGGTGATTAAATCTACAATCTGGGCCTCCTGGTATCCAAATTGGGTGCTGGGCTATACTCTGGATAAGGTTTCGATCTGGATGTTGGCCTCTTTTCTTTTATTCTCCAATTATGGAAATGCCCAGTGCCCAATTTGTAGTCAAGCCTCTGAGGCCCCTCTTTCAGCCAGATCACCTGGTAACAATCGAACAGTCATGCACTTCCTTTCCATGATGGCCTCTTGCATTGCCATAGTCCTTCATGCCAGGTCACATCTGTTCCAATTGCAGGCGTACCTTGCAGCATAGTGGTCACAGACGCTCACTGAGAGAATCTTGTGTTGAACTGGTCTCGCTCTCATCGGTGACTGCAGTGATGGAACACCAGCAATCAGTTACAGGGATGGCCCTTTCTCGACCCATTTCCACAGGTGATATTACATCGGACGCTTCCCTCTCCAGGTAAGTGGGTGGACATGTGCAAGCTCACTGTCCATGGTCTGTGAGCACCTTCCACGGGGTGTCCACATAAACTACCTCGAGCTCTTGGTCATCCATTTAGCACTCAAGACCTTCCTCTTTCACATTCTCAACAAGATAGTCCTCATTTGCACATGACTGCCACGTACTGTCTCCAGAAACAAGGAGGGGAACACTCACTTCAGTGGTCGGTGCTAGCTCAGTACATTTGGTGATGTCCATGCCATCAGTCAGTCTACTAGCGGAGTACATTCCAGGAGTGAACCAGCTCCTTTGCAGACATGCTCACCAGGATGTAGCAACACGTCCACGAGTGGAAACTCCATCCACAATTCCTGCTCCTGTACTTCTGCTGTTGGGGGTTTCCTGACCTGGATCTCTTCCTCCACTGCTGACAACCGAAAATGCCCAAGCTTTGTCTCCAGGTACCCACACTTGCTGTCCCTGAGCAGTGCACTTTGGATGATTTGATGAGGGGCATTTGCCTACGATTTTCTTCCTCGCTTTCATTCATGGTGTGGAGTCTCTGGCAGATGTCCCAGATCCACAACCTGGTGGGTCGCATAGTGCCTGGCAGCCCTGGTTCACCAACCTCCTCGACCTATCCATGATCCCACACAAGACGCTGCCCAATCAGCCGAACCTCCTCATCCAGAACCACAGGAATGTCGGGACCTGAACCCCAGGCAGCTCAATCTTTCAAATTGGCTCTTGCGTCTTAGAGTTTGTTTACCTTAATCTTTCTCAGGAGTGCATGGTCATCTTCAGGCATTCAGGGCTACAACCCGAGCCAGCAATACTGCAAAATGGAAAAGGTTTTTGCTTATTGACCCTCTACGTTGAGCCGTTCACGACTTCGTCTGTGGTCTGCTTCAGAGATGGCTCACCATACATTTTATGCTATAAGGGCCCTCATGTACTGCGTAGATAGGACAAAACTCTTTAGTAAAATCCGGCAGCTTTTTGTTTTGTTTTCTTAGTCACACAAGGGCTGGGCTTTCTCCATAGCCAGTATAGCACGCTGGTTAGTCGAATGTATTCAAACCGGTTAGGTCAAATCCAACAATTGCCTTTCCCTCCCAGATACCACTCTACCTGTGATAAAGTGGCCTCTATAGCTTTTTTGGGTATCATCCCTATAGCTGACATCGCAAAGCAGCTACATGGTGTACTCTACACACTTTCATGAAACATTACTTTGTGGACGTGGTAACACTCCAACTTTGGCCAGACTGTATACCATACAGTTTTCCAGTCCTCTGCAACATCCTCTGGCTAGCTATCGCTTGTGGATAAAGGCTTTACAATCTATGCACAGCATATATCTACAACTACACATGCCACAAATGGAAAATGTTACCCTGTAAGCATCGGTTTGTTGCAAGTAGTGCTGTAGATTCACATGCGCCCACCCTCCTCCCCGGAAGGTGGTAGGTTTTCATACCTAAATTGTGTGATATTGGGAAAATATCTTATTTCATTAACTTTTTTCTTCATTATCGCACATGAAAGCACTTTTAAATTTGAATCCACAATACCAGTTGTGCGAAACTATCACTTTTAAAAAAAAAAGTACATCTCAGTGTAGCGCTATAATGTGCCCTGTTACTGTTGGTTTCCACATGCTAAATAATTTTTTTGAATTATGATTTTACCTGATGTTTATTGTATGATTTACGTAGCAAATATGATCTGATAGACTTCTAGCCGCAGGTTCCTTACTTTAGAATATTCCTCAGGCGTCTGCATTTTTTCGTGAGCAGTAGCCCTGTGTGTCGGTAGGTGCGTCATTCGGCTCTGTGTAGTGTTGTTGGTGTTGTCTGCGCCAGAAGTGATGATAGCGGTGCCTATATTGGCACCAGGCAGGCCTTCTAACATCAGTTCTTTAATTTCTGCACCAGCCAGCACAGATCTGATAAGAGCTTACCCCTCAGTCACATTTTGAATAGCTATTTCAATGTTTTGTGATCTATTTTTTTTAATTTTATTTTTTTTATATAGGTTTATATCCTGGTGTTTAAGTGATGTAATTGAAAGCTAATTTCAAGCCTCGTGGCATCTATCAATGACAGTTGTCAGTGACGGACCCGTACATTGTATGCCTTTGGTACCTCTAGCAGGACCACGACCCGAAGGCTTGACCCGACTGCTACGCCATGCACCCAAAGGCCTTTAGGAAGTGATCCCCCAAGCTTATGGCTTAAGGGGGATCCCTTGTGAGCAGCAAACCTAGGGCAGTTGACAGTGCTATACGAAAAGGATATGCATTTTGTTACGTGCAGTCTGATTTATAATCACGACCCATGGGCTTATGTATGCCTACGTAGTAATGTGTTGCGATGCACAGTGGCAATTGCAAAAACGCAACATATGAATAGCTATGCACATGTTTCAGTACTAATGGAGTCTTGCAATACAATCATACCAGTATTCTCCACTGTGTGAAAAGAGGTGCTCTGTCATTTTCACCCCCATTCATTTTGAGTTAGGCAACTGTTGTGTGCACATCAGTGTGCAGAGTCCCTTCACACAGCGAAATCTCAGTGCCCCGGTCTCTGTGCATAAATGGACTCTTATTAGGAAGCACAGAACAAATACTGTCACTCACTCCCTGTGAAGAGAAGCAAATCCACATTGCATGAATCCATAAACATAGATGTGAACATTATGTAACAACGTTTATTACGGGCAAAGGAACATGATAGTTCAATTAAACATTAATTCTTCTAGACATGTGAGTCACTGATGGGAGTTCACCAGAGAACAGGACATATCACACACACAGTAACTGCCACATGTACAGTAATACAAATCTACAATGAAAGGCTTCATCCTAAAATCATATGTTAACACACTCTTCGAAGATGTCAATACAGATGTCACACTGTGGTCCTTTGTCTCTATTATGTGACCCAGTAAACGTGTGTCATTAAGGTTGGCTCTATTGTATAAGAGTGTATAGAAGAAGGATTGTTATGCAGTCAGTATGGCAGTGTCTCTATGATTGGGATCGGATATAAGTAACCACAGCCTTTTGTATTGCCTTCTAGGTTATTGGATGGGCCGTTTGTGGATTTGGCTCATTGACTTCCTCAATTTCATGTACTTTAGGGGTGAATTCATGGATAATGTGATGTCTACCTCTCTAATTCTTGGAAGGCTGGGTCACTCAATAACCTTTGTACAGAGAAGTGGATTGGTTTGGCATGTGTAGTGGAGACAGAGTTCCACACAGTGCTATGTTAGCATAAGTACCTTAGATGTAAAACGCCATCTTGCCACTTTTGCACACGACACTGCAAGTAGCTGTTATTACAAGAACTGCTTGCTTGCTTTTTCTTCACATGAGAACGGTCTGTTCACATCCCTAGACGTGCACCGCAACCTTGGTCTGAACACTGTGTGCAGAAGCCATCACGGTCAAATAACAATGTATGCTTTTGAATTCACGTTGACCGGCCCACGCTCTAGCCAGAACACGCACACAGCTGCAAATATCTGAAACTCGGGTGCCTTTAATATTGCATTTGCATGCATGATTCAGGCACTTGGAGAAAACCTTTTCCAGACACAGAGAAGAGCTGATCCTGTGATGTGATTCACCTAAGCTGATATTTACGGGATGGGGTTCCCCATTCAAGCCTAGAGACCTTCTATTAGTTTCATAAAACTAGCTTACTAGCGAAGGTAGGGTGGCTTTATTCCGCTATCATTTGTAATATGATTTCTCACTTAATTTTCTATGGTATTGTAACAATGCTGATGGTTTTGTTTTTAATCATTTGTCTGCTTATGTTAGCCAAAGTACTGCACCTTAGGGCACGTAGTTAAAAATAAACATTTTGAACTTTACCGTGTCACTGATTACTCTTGTTGTGGACTGATATGAGAATAATAACGAAAAGGTGTTTCTGATTCCCACCATTCCTGAGAGTACTCTAAGTCGCTTGTTCTGGGTTGTCTAATCATTGGTAGATTCGTGATGATACAGAGAACGAATGACACTGCTAGTCGGATAGGGGTTCTGGGTACTGAGGTAAGTTTATGGTACACCGCAATTCACTGAGGTTCTGTTTTCCTGCGCATAGTTCTGTGCATGAGCAGAATCCCTGCAAAATGGCGCATCTAACGTTTGGTCTTATGATTGAGACGCCTTAGTAGTGCTTATATTAGTCCACGACGCCCTCACTCTTGTTTCCGGATAGCGGGAGTGACGGTTTTAACCTACCTGAATAGTTCATATATAGGTTCTCGCAAGCTTGACAATTAAAAAGGTTTCATTTTATACCCTTTTTGTGCTACTGTTCATATAGATTGTTTTTCTTCTGCGTCCTTATGGCTGAAGCCGCTATTGCAGCGCATAGTCGCGCACCAATTCGGCGTCATTTGGCGCAGTTCAGGGTGCCTGACGATGGGATGTCTATCTTTGTGGTGAGTGCCGATGCATCACATCCCTATGAGCTGTTTTACTCTTGGGTTACTTTGCCGGCGGTGAATGCGGACGATGGTACGATTCACTCGTACTCCTACGGCAGTCCCGGCAAATTAAACTCCATAAAGGACGCAGGAAATTCCAATTTCCACCTGGCAGCATTGAATTTGGTTCAATGGCGCCCACCCCCACACGGTTACACCGGTTCGTTTGGGTCCCTTGTCCATTCCAGGGGCCGCTTAGCCAGTCTTGGCCGGATTTACTCCACATCCACGTTATTTGCAAGCCACGGTGGAGGAGTTACTTCTACTCGATACCGGCCTGAATACAGTACATCGGGCTTTAGTGCAATACGTTTCACGCGATGTCCAGGTAGGGGCACCTGTAGCTGCGGGGCAACCAGCTGGCCCGGCCGGGATTACTATTAGTCCAGTCATAAAAAGAAGTGTATATGATTTTAAAAAACTAGCGTTTAACCTACTGGTACCTCACAAACATACTTTTATTCAGGAGTCCAGGAGGTAAAGGGTATGTATATATATATATATATCACGCTGGATGTGAAGCACCCCCAAGAAACTAATAAAAAGGAGGGGAAGAGTATTGCTCTGCTGCTGTCTTTAAAGTTCCATGCGTGTGTGTGTGGTGGTGAAAGTGTGGTCGACATGTTTCGTGCAGTGTTGGTCCCTAATGGATCCTAAGGCACTTCTTCAGGACCTTGTGAGAGTGAGATAAAACAATAATAGAGTTCAGGGACGACGACACCCTGTAGCCCTATGGTACCTATATTAGGGTGGTGTGCCCGAATGGCACAGTGGAACATCAATTGTTCGAGGCATGTGGGCTGCTGAATTCATATCTGTGCATAGCTCGCCGCCTAGTGGTGGGTCCGGATATTTGCACGTTGTTGTCCTGGAAGAGTCTTCGAAGTATCACGAGATAGGTGACTCCTCCCCTGGACCACAGTGCGCATGGGCATCCTCTCCATCCTTAGATTGTTTTTTTTCCGCCATTGGGTTCGGATGTGCTTATCTTAGCTCAAGTTAGGAAAATTCAGTTTAAGGCCAAAAGGCCTTTAGTTTTCGTCGGTACTGTTCCCGTTCAGTATCGACTACTTTCTTTACTACTTTAGAACCTTCTTCCAGCCTTTCGGATCCGTTTGGTCCGAACATCGAACTTGGATCGACGATGGAATCGAGGACTCCATTCAAACGGTGTCCTTTATGCCACTCAAAATACCCACACATCGACGTCCACCCCGTATGCAACAAATGTCTCTCACCGGATCACGATGATTCGAAATGTATGGCCTGTGCCCGATTCCGATCGAAGAAGACTTTCCGGAATCGACGGGCGGCGAGATTAGAAGCGCAGCAATTGGCGCCTGCCCCGGCCAACATCTTCAGCACCGAAGACGAGGACGCCGAGAGCGTGGAAGAAGTAAACTCCAGCCCCGCTTCCGAACACGATTCCCGATCGGAAGACGACGATGCGGTGCTTTTTCAAAGGGAAGAAGTCATCGACGAGGTAGGAGACTACGATGAGGCCTTTGGGGCCGAAGAAGATAGCTCTAGCGAGGAGCCAGGCCCACCCGTCGATACGGAGGCCGTCAAAGTGCGTCATTCTAAGGCTCAGGTCGAGGGATCGCCTCCGGGCCTTACCCGAGATCAGTCTCAAAGTTCTTCGGCCCCGCCTTCAGGCCCGGCCTCGAACTTCCCGCACGAGCCATTATTAACGAAGACGACTGGATTCCCTTCAACGAAACCGAAACCAATCGTCGCACCAGTTCCACCAAAACCAAAAGTGAAACTGTCTGTAATCGGCTCGAAGGCCTCGAAGCCCTCCACTCCTTCGACGCCAGCAAAGGCCGTCGGCCCCGAACGCAGTAAAAGGGATTTCGGCGCCGAACTCACTGCAGCGGATATCGGTACCGACCCGAAGAAAAAGGCCCTCGGTCCCCCCAAAGCGCCTCGGCCTCTGGCACCGAAGCCGTCTGCCCCGACCACCAAAGTCAAAATGGCCGCCCCATCTGCGTCGACGTCGAAGACAGCGGCACTCGCCAAGTCCTCGACTACAACGACCGTCGATACCTCTCTTCGGATCGATGACCCCATGGCTCCAAAGCAGTCGACGCCTACCTCCACGGTGCCGACCGGTTCCAAAGAGCCTTCCGCGTTCTCCGTGCAACAAGTCGCGGCGTCGTTGCAACGCATCAGGGAACGGGCAGCCCTCCGATCCACGTCCGGCCCCGACACGCACAAGGCTCCGAAAGCACCCTCGGCGCCGACCAACATCACTTTTGGCTTGCCGCCGTCCACGGCGCCGAAGATGTTCGAGATCCGAACACGTGTCCGCCAGACACAGTCCCCGTCTACTGGACACACAGATTCTGAGCCTTCACAGCCACAATTCATCGACGCTGACACTGGTAAACTGATGATCCGCAAGCGGAAAATCACGCCAGAGAGGGGATTGGACTCCTACAGAATACCTCTCAAGCACAAATTGCCAGCGGGGTCGGAACCAGTTCTTCATGAACGCTTACAACCCTCCTATCGGGATCCCCAGTCCTTTTCTCCTACGCCTTCAGAGACAGACGCAGTAGAGGACTACATGGGAGATGATACCACCTACCCTGGGGATGTCGATCCTGATGAGCATCTGCAAGACCCAGATCAGGCATGGGATGACCCTACAGACCAGGGTACCGCGCCAGATACCCAGGACACGCAGCTTTACAGCACCAAGACATCTCCCACAGAGGACACTGCTGCCTTCAATGCCCTCATAGAACGGGCTGCCGCCAATCATGGAGTAGAACTCCATTCTGACACTGTCGAAGAAGACTTCTTAGTGGACACTTTCGCCTCTTCCGAAAGAACTGTCAAGACTCTGCCCATGTTGAAAGAAGTTGTAAAACCTGCAAAGGACATTTTTAAGGAAACAACCAGGGCACGGGTGCTAAACCCCAGGATTGAAAAAAATACAAGCCTGCACCCGGAGACCCTATGTACATTAGGGGTCAGTTAACTCTGGACTCCATGGTAGTTGCTAACGCTCGCAAACGAGCCCATTCGCAGACAACAGGTGATGCTCCTCCCCCAGACCAGGAGTCCAAAGTGCTGGAGACATCAGGCAAAAGGATTGCAGCGCAAGCAGCAAACATCTGGCGCATTGCCAACACACAGGCACTCCTGGCCCGTTATGATCGTTCCCACTACGACACGCTAGAATCACTACTCCAACATTTGCCAGATGAATACAAAGAGGCAGCGGAGCTCCTCATCAGAGAGGGACTCCTTACCAATGCATCCATCAAGTGCGCCCTGGACGCTGCCGACACAGCAGCAAGGGCAATCAACACCAGCGTCATGTTGAGACGACACGCATGGTTGAGAATCTCAGGATTCAAGCCGGAGATTCAAAACAACATCTTAAATCAGCCAGTCAACCCCGACTACTTATTCGGCCCTGAAGTTGACACTACCCTCGAGAAAATTAAAAAAGACACTGACACTGCGAAATCAATGGGGGCTCTGCAGACGCAGCAGTTTCGTAGTGGCTCCTTTCGTCGCCCCGGGAATAGAGGAGCAGCTAGAGGCCAGGGGTCACAGCAGCAATACACTAAAGGGGGCACACAGAGTACCTACGATAAAACCAACAGAGGTGGATATCGTGGTTACGGCAACACCAGGTCCTCCCCCAAAAACAAACAGTGACGCCCTCTCCCTTCCCCCGACCACATAACACCTGTCGGGGGGGAGACTCCAGCGGTTCCTGTTCACGTGGAAAACAATCACCACAGACAGGTGGATCAGGGACATTATCCAGCACGGTTACTGTCTCGAATTAACCTCCACTCCACCCAACATACCGCCAAAGCACCGTCTTATGTCCGTAGAGCACTTAGCATTATTGCAGCAGGAAGTGGTAAGTATGCTGCAAAAAGGTGCAATAGAGGTTGTGCCCGTCAACCAGCAGGGGACAGGGGTGTACTCTCTGTACTTCTTAATCCCAAAAAAGGACGGGTCACTCAGACCTATACTAGACCTGAGACCCCTCAACCACTACATTCTCTCAGAGCATTTCCATATGCTCACCCTACAGCAGGTTCTCCCGCTGCTCAGTCAGGGAGACTTCCTAGCCACACTAGACCTCAAAGATGCGTATTTCCACATACCCATACACCCATCACACAGGAAATATCTCAGGTTCACTATTCAGGAACATCACTATCAATTCAAAGTTCTCCCCTTCGGAGTGACAACAGCACCCAGGGTTTTCACCAAGTGCCTAGCTACGGTGGCTGCACATCTACGGAGACAACACATTCACGTCTACCCTTACCTGGACGACTGGCTTGTTCAGGCAAAGTCAGCCCAGCAATGTGCCAGCCACATGTCCCTCACCATTCACCTTCTTCACAGTCTGGGATTCTCACAAAATTACCCAAAATCACATCTCCAACCCGCACACGTACGACAGTACCTGGGCGCGACCATAAACACTCTGGCAGCCACAGCTCAGCCAAATTTAGTGAGGATCAACAGCATGCAACTGCTGATCTCAAAGTTCAAACCTCAACACTCCCTTCCTGCGAGAGTGTGCATGCAGTTGATAGGCATGATGGCCTCCTGCATTTTCATAGTCCCGCACGCAAGACTACATATGCGCCCGCTTCAGGAGTGCTTGGCACGTCAATGGAATCAGGCTCACGGGCAATTAAAAGACCTAGTGTTGGTGAGCGGTCGGGCATACAACTCTCTGCATTGGTGGAATCCGCAAAACCTTTGCAAGGGTCGACCGTTCCAGGAGCCTGTTCCACAAAATACTGACAGCGGACGCCTCTCTCCAGGGTTGGGGAGCTCATGTACTCACTTACACAGTGCAAGGACTATGGACAACGCAACAAAAGAAGATGCACATCAACGTTCTAGAACTGATGGCAATCTTCCTAGCCATGAAGGCATTCAAAGTACACTTGTGCAACAAAGTCGTGTTGATCCGGACGGACAACATGACTGCCATGTACTACATACAGAAGCAGGGAGGAACACACTCTCCACAGTTGTCTCATCTGGCTCAGAGCATGTGGAAGTGGGCCATTCAGAGGAACATATTCCTCATGGCAGAACACCTCCCCGGCAAGGACAACCAGATGGCGGATCTGCTCAGCAGACACAGCCACCAGATGCACGAGTGGGAGCTACACCCATCATTACTCCAACCGTACTTCCAGCAGTGGGGTCATCCAGAGATAGACCTATTCGCCACAAACAAACGCAAAATGTCAAAGCTTTGCCGCCAGGTTCCCACATCCTCAGTCACAGGGCAATGCGATATGAACTGGTCCGGCAGATTTGCGTACGCTATTCCCCCAGCGCCATTAATACTGCTAGTGGCACGCAAACTGCGACAACACTCTCTGACACTCATCCTAGTTGCTCCCACATGGGCGCGCCAACCATGGTACACCACCTTTCTAGAACTTTCCGTGGTGCCGCATCAGAGGCTGCGGATCAAACCCGCACTTTTAATGCAGAACCATGGCGAAATTCAGCACCCAGATCCGCAACAGCTGAACCTGGCAATCTGGCTCCTGAAGTCTTAGAGTTTGGCTACCTAAACCTGCCACCTGACTGTATGAATATCATCAAGGAGGCCAGGAGACCCACTACCAGAGCTTGCTATGCGGCTAAATGGAAGAGGTTTGTCATTTATTGTAACAACAATGACATTAACCCACTAGACGCATCCATTCAAAACCATCATCTGTTACCTCTTACACCTATACCGATGCAATCTGGCATACACCTCAATACGTATCCATTTAACCGCAATAACAGCCTATCTCCAAATCAGGCAGCACCTCTCTTTATTCAGAGTGCCTGCCATCAAAGCCTTCTTGGAGGGACTCAAACGAGTAATTCCCCCAAGACACCCACCAGCACCGGTGTGGAACCTCAATTTGGTCCTCACCAGACTGATGGGTCCACCCTTCGAACCTCTCCATTCATGTGAGATTCAATTCCTCACCTGGAAAGTAGCTTTCCTAGTAGCGATCACTTCGTTAAGAAGAGTTAGTGAACTCCAGGCACTGACCATTCATGAGCCATTCATACAGGTTCACGCAAATAGGGTCGTACTACGTACCAACCCCAAATTCATGCCTAAAGTAATATCGCAGTTCCACATGAATCAAACTATTGAACTGCCTGTTTTCTTTCAAAATCCACAGAATGTCGCGGAGAGAATGCTCCATACACTAGATGTAAAGAGGGCCCTCATGTACTATATAGACAGAACTAAGGACTTTAGGAAGACAAAACAACTTTTCGTTGCCTTTTCTCCACAACACAAGGGCAACGCCATTTCCAAAGCAGGTATAGCCAGATGGATCGTTAAATGTATTCAGATTTGCTACCTAAAAGCTAAACGCACATTAACGATTCCCCCAAGAGCCCACTCAACACGGAAGTTAGGGGCGTCCATGGCTTTCCTGGGAAACATTCCTTTACAGGAAATATGTAGAGCAGCCACATGGTCCACTATCCATACATTTACCAAACACTACTGTGTAGATGTACACTCAGAACAGCAGGCAGCTGTAGGACAGGCTGTTCTCAAAACTCTTTTTCAGACTGCTGCAGCTGGCACGGGTAGCCGCCGCTAATAGGAGGTACTGCTATGTATTCTATGCACAGATGTGAATTCAGCAGCCCACATGCCTCGAACTGAATATGCTACTTACCAGTATGGATCTGTTCTTGGCATGTAGGGCTGCTGACATTCATATCGCCCACCCTCCTCCCCGGCGCCTGTAGCAGCTGCAGCTCTCAGAATTACTGTATAACATGGTCATCACTTACTGTATCTACTCCATCACTGCCACAATGGCGAAAAACAATCTAAGGATGGAGAGGATGCCCATGCGCACTGTGGTCCAGGGGAGGAGTCACCTATCTCGTGATACTTCGAAGACTCTTCCAGGACAACAACGTGCAAACATCTGGACCCAACACTAGGCGGCGATCTATGCACAGATATGAATGTCAGCAGCCCTACATGCCAAGAACAGATGCATACTGGTAAGTAGCATATTCAGTATGTTCCTTAGATCAACCCCTTAGAAATTCATGGAGTGCCTCTACGGCAATGTCTGCGGTACCGAAACTGCTTTTGAACTGCCGGAGAAGTCCACGAGTGGTTGGGGCAGGCAATGGGCGCAACACCACCTAAATATAGGTACCATAGGGCTACAGGGTGTCGTCGTCCCTAAACCCTAGTCTCATTGTTTTATCTCACTCTCACTCGCAAGAGTGTGTGAGGGCACTAATATCTAAAGGAGAAATTCCCCTGCTTAATCGAATCCCAACCTGATCATTTCTACTCTGTTTTCTCACCCCCTTCTTTTCCTCCTCTCTCACAGACTACTCGCCCATTGGGGCCCTGACTCGCAACCATGGTACGGCTGTGGACTTTATAACTTTGGGATACATAGTTACTCTTGGGAGCATCGGTACTGGACCCGCCTCTTCCAAAACGCTCCCCGTCCCTCCCTCTTGTGTTTAAATGTTAAACTCTACCATAACTCCCTCTGACACCAGATAAGCTACAGATGACCTATGAGGTCATTGTGACCATATACATCTGCTCGATGTATCTGGGTTTTATAGTTTTCCTACCACTAGTGGAAAGGGTTGTCATTGGACAAGCAACCATAAAGGTTTTTTCATTGTATTCCTCCCTCCCTTGCGCCTGAACCAGTACTTTGCATCTTACTATGCTTTTTTAAGAAGACCATTATTTTTCTTAACTTAAATTATGAACTATGCTTTCAGGTAGGGTTTGTTTGAATGGAGTCATAGCCTGTTTACAGAGGTGTTTTTTTTTATTGTAGAGGATTCTGTGAAGCAAAAGGAACAAGCAAAATTGGAAGCCCAGAAGCTAATACTTGAAAAACAGCAACTGCAAATTGACCTAAACTCAACGGAGAAGTCCTTTTCAGACCTTTTCAAGCGGTTTGAAAAACAAAAAGAGGGCATTGAGGGTTTTCGCAAGGTAATGTTTCAGATTTGTGGTTGGCTTTTTGTCATCATAAGAAGGAATTTTCGTGAATCCTTGAATCTGCTGATCCTCATGCAAAATATTTCACTTCAGTTTAATGTGTGGAAATCCTACCAATGATTAGGTTTAATAATCTACTGCTCATTCCTTGTTTCATGTAGTTGGTCTCAGTTTGGGTTAGAGAGATATGCCATGGGAGAGGTGTGCTTTCTGTTCTGATAAAAATCCTTGTTTCTAAGTGTAGCTTTATTTATTAGCAATGGTTAGGCGCCCAAGCACACGTACTACGTTCTTTGAAGGACATTACATTTAAAGTGAATGGAAAGTTTTTGTATACTAATCTTATCTACTTGCGCATAATATCACCATATCTGAAAGAGACTATTAGTTATAGAGTGCTTACCTTAGAACTCCCCCTAGGTGTCAGACTGGATCTGGAGAATTTTACTTCAGCAATCCTCCGCGCGTTGGTAGGTGGCGTCAGTCGTCTCCGTGTTGTGCGTCGTGGTATGACGTTGCGGTGCCTACTTAGACGCCTCCCCTGCGTGCTTACCTCAGTTTTTTTTTCCATGCCAGCCTAGCAAAGATCCAGAGAGCTTGCCCCTTAGTCACTTTTTGACTAAACTTTTTTCGACTTGTCGGCCTTTTTTTTTTTTTTTTTTTTTTTTTTCTTCCAGTTTTCGACCCCTAGTGCATGAGGGATGTCCCATCGTCGGTCTGACTTGAAAGTTGGCAACTCCTGTCACAAGCTGATATCTGTCACAGACCCGCACCTCGTGTGCCTCTGGTGCCTGGGGCACGACCCGAAGTCATGCTCAGACTGTCAAGCCAAGGAATCCGAAGTCTTTGCGGGAGCGGTCCCAAAAGCTTTTGTAGGCCCGCCAGTCTGCTCCACGTCGCTCCCATGCTTGCTAAAGGGGAAGGTCGCGAGACCTTTCACGGAGCCACCACACCTTGTCTAAGTCTTCGTACTCTTTGGGTAAGTCGAAGCACAAGAAGAAAGCAAAAAAGCACTGTCGCTCTAAGCCTTCTCCCCCGGTCAATCGGCTGACACGACACGTAATCTGTAGTGTCGTCACTCTAAGGCTCCGTGTCAGTCACCTGACTCTGGAACTACTCTGCATCTCCCCCCTGTTTCCGGAAGCCGGGCATCCACTGCCCAGCTTTGTAAGTTCTACGAAGGCCTCCACTGTGTATTTGGGCACCTCGACTCACGCTGGTGTGCCTTTGGGCCCTGCTTAGGCAGTTGGGGGCCCTGGGCCTTCAATGCTTGTGGCTCTGGCACCAGAGGGCCCCGTGGATCCCGACCTTAATCGACCTTCCTGTGAGAAAGTGCCATCTTTCTTGCATGGTATGCCCCCACTTTTTGCTAAATTGCTGAATGTACTTCGATTGAGTGTACCCTGGGTTCCTGCCAATCAGGTGCCCAGGGCCTATGTTCCTTCCTTAAACCACACAAACTCCAAATTGGCAAACCCTAGCCACATGTCAGCCCCTAGTAAATGGTACCCTAGGTACCCAGGGCCTTGTGACCAGGGAAGGCCTCTAAGGGCTGCAGCACTCATTGTGCCACCCTCAGAGGCCCTGTACCCTTACACACACACACTGCCCTTGCAGGCTAAGTGTCTGGGTGCAGGACAAAACAAAGAGTCGACATGGCACACATCCCTGTGTACCATGCCCATCACCTACACTGCCAAGGCATATGTCAGCCACCCCTCTAGCTGGGTGCATTACGCCTATGGTGTGGGCACAGGAGCAGGAGCCCTGTGCCCCTACAGTACCCGGATTCATTCCCGGGCACTGTAAGTGCAGTGCTGTCATTTAAGAATACATGGTGCTGAGAGCTTGTCAAACACGAGCTCCACAGCACCATATTGGCAACACTGAAGCCTGGGAAGTTTGGTATCAAACTTCTCAGCACATTGAACCCACACTGATGCCAGTGCAGGATTTAATGTACTAAGCACCCCAGAGGGCATCTTAGAAGATGCCCCCTTACAGCTAACTTGCAATCCACGTCTGCTCTGAGGCTGCCCAGGCTGCCACACAGCAGACACGTTGCCGGACCCCTGGGTGGGAGAGCCCCTGCCCTCCCGGGCCTGCAACAATGCACATCCTGGGTGAGGTGAGAAATCTCCTCCCCCAGGATGAGCAAAGGGAAGCTTCAAAGGCATGCCGCCAGTTGGAGTTTCCCCAGGCCACTGCAACCCCCCACTCTGGCGGGAAGCTTGGCCGGAAACCCCATACAAGGACAGGGGATGTGCCAGCCTGCCCACCCCACCCCTCAGGTGGGGGAGGCGAGGTGAAGCACATCTCCGGGCTCTCGCCATCTTGAAGATGGGAGGCCCTACCCGATCAGGATTAGGCTACTGCCCCCCTCCCACAGGAGAGAGGCAGGATAGGGGGTGTACCCACCCCAGGACAAGGACCCATTGGTCCCTGGCCTTCACCTACCTGTAACGCCCCTAAATCTAGTATTTAGGGGCCCCCTGAACCTTCCTTCCTTAGATTCCAGATAGAAAAACGACAAGAAGAGCAAGAAGAACAAAGACCTGCCCTGCAACTGCTAAAAAGAGAAGAAGACACCAACTGCTTTGGCCCCAGCCCTACCGGCCTGTCGACTCTCGAACCTGCACCAGCGCGGCATCCCACGTGGCCAGCAACCTCACCAACCCCGGAGGACCTGGCTACCTTTTAGCTCTAAGCCCCTGGGACTCCCACGAGTAGAGGCTCTACTCAAGAAACCTACTTGCTATCCCTGGCACCAGCCCGGGACCACGGACCCAACACACTCTGCACCAGCCAAGCTTGGCCAGTGCCGGAGTGGACAAAGACCCAGAGGACGACCCCACGGCGACTGTGACCCAGAGTCCGGCACCCAAGGACCCCCCTCGACATCCTGGAAGAAGCCTGCAGCCTCAGAACCAAGTGCCACCCCAGCCGCGATCAACCAGAGGGTAAGATTCCCGACGTCAAAAGGCACCCCTGCACCCGGCGCCCTGCGACCCCCTGTGCCCAATCCCGGGGTACCCACATAACCTACAACTACCCAACTTACCTCTCGAAGTGGTGGTGGCACCTGAAACATCCTCGTCCCCGAGCCTGCAGCCTCTTTCCAAACCGGAACATTCCCATTGATTTCCATTGAGCGCCCTAAGGCTCAAAAGCACCCTGCACCCAGCCGCCCGAGTGGCCCTGGCAGTGCTCTCTCTACACTAACCTACTTCCCCACTTGCCCTGAGTAAGTGACCAGGAGCCCAGCTCCCACAGCCGCGTGGCTTGCCAGACAGCAGCCACCAACCAAGGCCCCCCTATCCCTCATAGGATAACATTGGGCCCAACTCTCTCTGCACCCGGCCGTCCTGAAACCGCTGAGGGTGAACCAACTGTACCTACCTGACACTGGGGGACCCCTGAGTCCATGCCCGGAATTTCAACACTACCAGTCGAGTACTTACCCGTAAACCGCTAACTTCATTTTCCTCATAGGGTAACATTGACTGGCTTTTTCTTCAAAAATCTTCTAAGTGTGAACTTTTCAAAACTGCAAAAATTCACCAAAAATCAGCCAAGTGACAAAAACGAATTTACTCACCTGCTCCTAGGTGAGCTCCCAGTGCTGGATCTTGGTGCCCAGCCCTGACTCTGAAAAGTGTTCACAACTATACTTACTTCTAACTCATTTTTCTCCCATAGGAAACCATTGTCTGCTTTTCTGTGAAATTTCTTCTAAGTGTCTACTTTTGCAAATTTGAAATATTCTTTTAAAATCGTACCATTTCTGCAAACGAAATTACTTACCTGCTTTTGATAAGGACCCCAGTCCTGGGTCTAGGCACCCAGTCCTGGATTACTAAAGTAACGATAAAGTACTCTACCTGCAATTTGAATTTCTTGCCATAGAGATCCATTGACTGTTTTCTGTGAAATATTTTCTAAGTGCTAACTTTTGAAATAGCTAAATATTATTTAAAAATCATTACAGTTATTAAGTCGACTTTCATCACTTGATTCTGAATACTGACCCCAGGCTGGTTCTAGGATCCAGACCTGGAATTCCAAAAGTAATCTGAAAAGTAATTTATTACAAATAACCTGAATTTACCATTGAGCTCAATGCATTGTTATGTTTAGGAAATAGGATTGTTTATTGCAACCAACTGTGACTGTTTACACAAATTTATTGCTTGAAACAAAAGTATTTATATTCAACCTCTCATTCTGAGAAAGTATATTTTTACCCCCTTTGTGGTTCTAAAAATAAAACAAGCATATATTTTATATATACAAATCATTGGCCTAGAGTTCAGTTATTGAGTGTGTGAAACCATTTGCTGACTGAGTGTGTACAATAAATGCTTAACACTGTCCTCTGGTACTGCCTTACTGCTCGACCAAGCTACCACTTTTGAGAGTAAGGTCATACCTAACTTTGACCTCTATCAGCCTCTGGGGGACTGTGGACTCTGTACACCCTGTACCTATTAGGGAACAGTATATACAGAGCCACTTTCTCACATTTTTTTGTCTAAGTCTTCGTACTCTTTGGGTAAGTCGAAGCACAAGAAGAAAGCAAAAAAGCACTGTCGCTCTAAGCCTTCTCCCCCGGTCAATCGGCTGACACGACACGTAATCTGTAGTGTCGTCACTCTAAGGCTCCGTGTCAGTCACCTGACTCTGGAACTACTCTGCATCTCCCCCCTGTTTCCGGAAGCCGGGCATCCACTGCCCAGCTTTGTAAGTTCTACGAAGGCCTCCACTGTGTATTTGGGCACCTCGACTCACGCTGGTGTGCCTTTGGGCCCTGCTTAGGCAGTTGGGGGCCCTGGGCCTTCAATGCTTGTGGCTCTGGCACCAGAGGGCCCCGTGGATCCCGACCTTAATCGACCTTCCCCAGCGCCAATCCTGACGCACCCCTGGTGCCGGCCGTGACCCCGGCTGACGCAGTCCATAGACTCATCCCCGAGATGGACCTGGACTGTCGAATCCGAAGTTGGAGGGTACTTTTGTTCCCTTCATACCAGGTGTTCCCTATCACCCTGTGGGTGGTGATGAGGTTTGGGAGGGTTTGCTGGACCCTTTGACAGACCAGCTTGAAGAATTGGACTGTAGAAAGTAATTGGGTGACGCCAGTGGTCTGGACAGTTCCCCAAACCTTGGCATGCTTCCTCTACCTACCGTGGCTATGGAGGAGGGAGTGTCCTATGCGGTTGTGGTGCGCAGGGCAGCTGAGGCCTTGGGCCTGGAGCTCCCTACATTGGCAGGCAGGCTTAACCTCCTGACAGAGGTGCTTCAACCGCCAGCAACTTCTTCTGAACCCCTCTTGCCCTCAATGAAACCCTCACGGATGTCCTTCTGAGCACTTGGTCCAAGTCCAGAATGGGGGCTCCTGTGAAATGGACGATTGCTTGCCGCCCGACTCCGGTCAATCCTTTTTTCCTCTTCAAAACCCTTGCCCGAGAGCTTGGTGGTCCAAGCATCTTCCAAGGGCGAATTCCCTTCTCCACCCCCAGACAGGGAATCAAAGAGGCTGGATCATCTTGGAAAGTGCATGTTCTCTTCCTCCAGCATGGCACTGCACTCAGTGAATACTGCGTGTCTTTTGGGCTGATACTCCCATACTATCTTAGATGCGATTGTGCAGGTGCTGCCTCAGTGCCCAGAGGAGGCCCGGGCCATTCTCTCCCAAGCTGTGGCAGATGGGAGAGACTCAACAAAATTCACAATTTGCTGTGGACTGAATATCACTGACTCACTGGGCAGAACGATTGCCACGTCGGTAGCTCTTTGGCCCGATGTCTGTTTTTTCGGGGATAGTCAGTCAACTCTGCTGGACATGCCCTTAGATGGCCGTCGCCTTTTTGGTGACCAGGCAGACTCTGTGCTGGAGCGCTTCAAGGATTCTCGTGCTACGGCCAGATCCTTAGGCCTTGCTGCGTCCTCCCGTTCACCACAGTCTGCTTTTCTCCCCTTTCGTGGCCACGGTAGGGGCACCCCACCACGTTGGACCCAGTCCAGCCACCGGCCCATGCAAGCAGCCCTGCCTCTGTGTGGCCGTGGATGTGGGACCCAGCGACGCAGGTCTGGGAATCTGTGGGTGGGCCAGTTCACCCCCCTCCCCATCTGCCTTCAAACCTTCCTAGTCTGACTCTTCAGTCCCATCAGCAGCCAGTGGGTGGCAGGATTCGCCCTCACCTCCTGGCAATCATCACGTCCGAGAGGTGGTTTTGCAGATAGTCCGAAGGAGCTACTCCCGCCCATTCGAGACTACCCCTCTGTCCATGCCACCGTCTTTCGATCGCATTTTGGAGGATCATTTGGCGCTTCTCAACCAGAAAGTCTCAGCTGTTTTGGCCAAGGGAGCTTTCAAGACGGTCCCTGCGCCAGAGGTAGGTTGTGGTTGCTATTCCCACTACTTTCTGGTGCCCAAGAAGGCCAAAGACCTCCGTCCTATCCTGGACCTCGGGGCCCTCAACCGCTTCTTCTGGAAGGAGAAGTTCAAAATGCTAACCTTGGCTTTTCTATCTGCCTTTGACCCTTGAGACTTGATGGTGGCGTTGGACTTGCAGGACGCCGACTCCCACATTCCAGTCCTGCCAGCCCACAGACGTTACAAGCATTTTCAGTTCACCATGCTCTCCTTCGGCATTACCTGTGCCCCACGGGTGTTCATGAAAGTGATGGCTGTGGTCGTAGACCATCTGCGCAGATCAGGGATTCCTGTTTTCCCCCATCCCGACGACTGGCTGTTTAAGGCGGGCTCGCTCCAAGCTGTCGCCTCCGGACTACGGCGGACCTCCTGCATTCGCTGAGGTTCACTTTCAATGTGCCGAAGTCGCACCTGACTCCCTCTCAGTCGCTCCCTTTCATCGGAGCTGTTCTGGGCACAGTGCAGTTTCGGGCCTATCCTCCCGAGCAGCGAGTCCGGGATATTCGGGCTATGATACCAATGTTTCATCCTCTATCCCAGATTTCGGTGAGAGAGACCCTGAGGCTGCTGGGCCTCATGGACTCCTGCATTCTGCTGGTGGACCATGACAGGTGGCATATGCGGACTCTGCATTGGAACCTGAAGTTCCAGTGGGTGCGGCATCAGGGGAAACTTTTCGACTAAGTCCAGATCTCGGAGGTAACTGCGCAACAACTGCAGTGGTGAAAGAACTAGGATTGGGTCAGAGGCAGATCTCTCGATCTTCCCCAGCCAGACCTTATGGTGGTGACCGATGCATCACTCCAGGAATGGGGGGGGGGGGGGGGGGCACCTGGAAGAGGTGGAGATCAGAGGAGTCTAGTCTCTGGCCAGGTCTGAGCTCCATATCAACCTTTTGGAGATCCGGGCAATCTTCTTGGCACTGAAGACATTCCTTCCTTCCCATCCTCAAGGGGTAGGCAGTGCAGGTGTTCACAAACACCACCTCCATGTGGTACTGCAACAAACAGGGCGGGGTGGGGTCATGGACCCTTTGTCAAGAGGGTCTTCTCCTTAGACATTCCTGGAACATCAGGGCATGACCCGGGTAGTTCAACACCTAGCAGGTTCTCTAAATGCCTGGGCGGACGTACTAACCTATTGGTGCCTGGTGGATCATGAATGGCGTCTTCACTCTGAGGTGGTGCAAGGTCTCTTTCAGCAGTGGTGAGAGCCTTGGTTAGATCTGTTTGCCCACAAAGAGAACGTGTAATGTTAGCAGTTTTGCGTGTTGGTGTTTCGAAGACTGCACTCGCTCGATGACTTTTGTCGTGAGTGGAGTTCCTGCCTCGTGTATGCCTTTTTGCCTGTACCACATCTGTCTCGAGTGCCGAATATCAAGCGAGACCAGGCCCAAGTCATACTTGTGGCACTGGACTGGGCACGAAGAGTAGGTACCCTGAGCTCCTGAGCATGGCTATTGATCCTCCGATCAGACTGCCCCTTCGGGAGGATCTTCTTTGCAGCACCAGGGGACAGTCCTCCACCTGAACCTGTCCAGCCTCCACCTCCTTGTGTGGAGATTGAGCAGCGACAGTTGACAGCTTTTGATCTTCCTCTCAAGTCTGTAATGTCATCTTGGCAGCCTCCACACAAACGGTATACGCCTGTCGATCAAACAAGTTTGTGGCATGGTGCACAGCTAAGGCTGTGGATCCCCTTTCTGCCCCTCTTTCTGAGGTTATTTTGTTCTTTCCTTGGCCCAGCAGGGCTCCTCTGGGCACTCTTAAAGGCTACCTGGCAGCCATCTCTGATTTTCTACCTTCGACTTCCTTCTTTGTTCAAGTCCCCTTTTGTATGTAGGTTCTTTTAAAGGCATTATTCAGCTCTTTCTTCCATCTCCTTTCAGAATACCTCAGTGGGACTTGAACCTTGTTTTGACTAATTTTATGTGCACTCCCTTTGAGCCTCTACACAACTGTCCTATTAAGCTTCTCACCTTAAACTTCTTGTTGCCATCACCTCTGCTCGCAGAGTGAGTGAGCTTCAATCTTTCTTCTAAGGCCCCTTGCTTCTCGGTGCATCTAGATAAAGGTGTGTTTCGGACGACGCCCTCGTTCCTACCTAAAGTTGTCACTCCTTTTCACATCGGACAGAGTATCACTCTGCCCACCTTTTTCCCACCTCCGCACCCTCCCAAGGAGGAGGAGAGACTCCACAGTCTGGACCCGAAGCGTGCACAGTCTTTCTACCTTGACCGCACAAAGGATTTCCGGGCAGACAATCATCTCTTGGTTGGCTATGTGGGTGCCAAGGAAGGTCGGGCTGTGCAAAAGTGTTTCATCTCTAGATGGGTTATCGTTTGTATAAAGATTTGTTAATCTTTAGCTAAAAAGGAACCTCCAGTGGGGCTTCAAGCTCATTCCACTAGAGCAACGGCAGCAACTACTTCTTTGTCACATGGAGTCCCACTCACTGACATCTGGCAGGCGGCCACGTGGGCATCTATGCACACGTTCCTGTCTGGATAATCAAGTCCGAAGGGATGGCTACTTTGCCTGTTCTGTCCTACAGGACTTTCTGGTGTAAACTTGGTTCGCTGTCCCTCCTCCGGTGTTGGTTTTGCTGGGGTATCTATTCTAAGGTACGGAATCTATAACGAAGTCTCTTTCAGATGAACAAGTTACTAACCTTCGTTAACGATGTATCTGTAAGAGAAATATACTAGTTATATATTCCTTACCGCCCCACTCACGCTCCCCACTCGCGAACTGATTTATAGGTATAGGGACTCCCTTGCGGGGCCCTAGTGTGGCACACCAGTGGTCAGTGTCTTTCATGGCCCTGCGCTTCTGGCGTGGTATGTAGTGTTAGAACTGACAGCGTGCATGGGGGGGGGGTGTCTAAGTAGGCACCGCAATGTCATCTTGGCGACCACAGCACCGATGACGAACGTTTAGTCGACCAATGCCACCTATTCTCTGGATCTAGTCTGACGCCTGGGAGTAATTCTAATCTAGAACTAATGTCTCATACATATACAGTGTTACCAAAGGTAAGTAACTTGTTCATGCTAAGGCTGCCACCGGCGCGGGAACGGGTTTTGGCTTGTATTTTCTGATCATAGAGCCTGCTTTGAATTGCTTAGTTGATAACTCTGCTGCTATCCTTTTTTTTTAACTGCGGTGCTGTGTCCTTTTGTTTTCTACTCGTTTTTTTTTTTTAAATGCCCATTTTGAATCTTGCTGCTATTTTTAATTATTGTTGTGTTGTGTATCCTTTATTTTAAAAATAAAATTGAGCTCACTCACCCGCACGCGTCTGTCACCTCATAAACAAAGCTTATTTGTTTTAAAAAAACAAAACTTACTGCCTCCTATGGAGCTCACCTCTCCCCTTGCTTGTTTCCCTGCTTAGCGCCCATTGGCTGTCATGATCACTCGACAGCCAATCGGCACGCAGGGGGGGAGGGGGGGCGGTGCTAAGGCTGCCACCGGCTATTTTATGCCGGCGAACGTGCGCAGCGGGCACGCCCGTCCAGGACCTGGGACCTGCCATCATGCTCAGGAAATTGACACTACCGTCAGTGAGTTGATAGCATTTCATGCAGCGTCTATTAAATTTAATCTTAATCCCCTTGTATACTCTTGTGTAAAAGAACTCAGAATATTGGCAGTTAGAACTACCTTACCCGAAATAGGAAGTGTGCATGTCACTGGTCCATCTTTGATCCAATATAGCTCTGGACATAAGACACGTATGCTCTGTCGTATATTTGAACACTCGCTCATTGTTCAAACATCAGACAGATATTTTTCTGCTGCTCAAATTTGAGCAGCCTGATCTCCTTCTGCTCACTGAAACCTGGTTATCCCATGAGTCATCTCCTGATATCCTTGCGGCATTACCCTCCGATTATCACATCATCCAGGCTAACCGCCCCCAGGGGAAAGTGGGCGGAGGAGTAGCGGCTATAATACGCCACAACTTTAACTATACAGTCTTGACGTCGCTAAATCTACCGTCGGTGGACAATCTGGTGATCAAATTCGATTTTGAACCAGATGCGGCTCCCTTGGTATGTGTTCTGCTCTATAGACCTCCCTTTAGGATGCTTCTTTTTCCCCATTCTTTGGGTGAACAGATAGCTCACCTGGTGACTAACTATGGGAAGGTTTTGCTGATTGGGGACTTCAATTATTGGGCCAATGATATCCTTGGTGGCCCCCATTCGGCTGAACTGACCGAGTTACTTCTAGGTTTAAATCTTACTCAAAAGGTATCCACAGCCACTCACACTAAGGGACATATTCTTGACCAGGTTTGGATCACTAATATCACTGTCTTCTGTTTCAGTTTTTCCTTTCACATGGTCTGACCATCACATGCTTACATTTTCTATTCAAGATAATTTTGCAAATAAAATCCACAGTCGTACTGGTTGCCTCCGCCGGAGTTGGAATAAGATTGAGAAATCTTTAGTCATTGACTTACTTGCCAACTCGGCTTCCCCGGGCAATCGTTTAATTGACCAGGCGGGTATACAGTTAACAAGCTGGTTGCTAGCCGCTAGCAACAAGTTTGCTCCTCTTAGGAGCATCCTTGTTCCTCGCCGCCATGAGACTCATAAATGGTTTTCAATTGAACTGAAACAACAAAAATTAGCTCTAAGACAACTGGAAAGGAAATGGCGAAGTAACTATAAACCTGAAGATGAAGTGTTTTATCTGAACTCTCTGAAATACTATAAGAAATCCGTGTCAACTGCTAAAGTGGTGCATTTCTCATCTAAAATCCTATCGGCAACTAACCGTTTGAAGGAGATCTTTCATATTGTCAATGAGCTATCCAATCCCGATAGAATACTTCACAAATCATCTCCTTCACTAGAATTTTGTAATGCTTTGAACTTCTTCTTTATTGACAAAATTGACAAAATTAAGTCCAGTATTCCAGTCTGCCAAAATTTGGATTTTAGTCCCCATTCCATTTTAAATCATAGTTCTTTCACACACTTTCCTCCTATAAGTGAGCATATTCTTATTAACCTTCTTTCTAAAGTCAAATCGGGCTCTCCTAATGATTGTTGCCCTCCCAATATCTTGAAGGAAATCTTCACCATTCTCCCTAGTCCTGCTCTTAACCTCTTAAATGAGTCTTTGTAT
This sequence comes from Triturus cristatus, assembly GCF_964204655.1. NCBI lineage: Eukaryota > Metazoa > Chordata > Amphibia > Caudata > Salamandridae > Triturus > Triturus cristatus. The sequence goes on along the minus strand of NC_140582.1, from coordinate 1,066,581,515 downwards.
CAAGGAACTGTTCCCGCTACTTTTAAAGAGGCAATTGTTGTCCCCCTTTTAAAAAAGGTGGGATCAGATCCATCTATCCTGACTAATTACCGCCCTATCTCCCTTCTTCCCTATCTAGCTAAGATTCTGGAAACTTATGTTATAGGTTGTCTTAATGAATTTTTGGAGGAATCCGAATTTTTGGATTCCCATCATGCTGGCTTTCACCCAGCGCATTCCACCGAGGCAGTTATTCTCATAGTTCTAGACACCCTATGGGGCGAGGTTGATAGTGGCTCCTCGCAGGCTCTCGTCCTGCTTGATCTCTCTGCTGCTTTTGACACGGTCGACCATCCTCTTTTGGTCGACCGTGTGAGGGATGCAGGCATTGAGGGCCCTGCCCTTAGCTGGATTAGTTCCTTTTTGGAAAATCGCTCCCAGGCAGTTTGCACAGCTCAGTTCACCGCTCCTAGAGTCAAAATCTCCTGTGGAGTCCCTCAGGGCTCATCTCTTTCCCCTCTACTGTTCAACCTCTATCTTCTCCCTCTTGTCCGAGCTCTGAAGGAGCGTAAAGTCTGCACTTTCAACTATGCAGATGATTTTCAGCTTATTTTTTCCACCAGTAATTCCACAGTCGGTTCATGCTTTTCAATCGACCATGCTGTTTATCAGTCAATGGATGACCAAGAACCACTTAAAACTTAATCCGGACAAGACGGAGCTTGTTTTAACAGGTGGCCCTCTTAAAAATCCATGGGGACCCCATTATTGGCCTACAGAGTTGCCCTGTTCCTTCTAGCTCGGCGAAAAGCTTAGGGGTGGTAATCAGTCAGGATCTTACTCTGAAGCCTCAAATTAGCTTAGTGATTTCCGTTTGTTTTTTTCAACTCCGTAGAATAAAAAAGATTTGCAGATACCTTACTTATGATGCCCGGATTCAGGTGATTCTCGCTTTGGTCATGTCCCATGTGGATTATGCAAATTCATTATATTTTGGTATTCCCCTTTATCTTTCTAGACGTTTACAGATTGTTCAAAATCAGGCCGCTCGTCTGACTGTCCATCACCCTAGGCATCATATCTCTCCCCTTTTGAAGCAATTACATTGGTTTCCGGTTGTTCAGCGCTGCGCATTTAAGACAGGATGTCCTATTTTTAAATCACTCTATGGAAAGAGCCCTAAATTTGTTGATAACATGATTAACAAATATACTCCTACACGAAATCTTCGCTCTGCCCATAAAAATTTACTACTCATTCCTCATTTTAGATTAAAGCGCACTGGTGGTGCCAGGTTCTCACCTTGGCCCCTGTATTTTGGAATTCTCTTCCCCTCGATATTCGCTCCTGTACCAATCTTCTTGGTTTCAGGAGTCTTTTAAAGACTTGGCTCTAACAACAGACTTTCTAAACCCTTCTTATGATCTGGATTTCAACTAAAACAGCGCCATGCAACCTCCCCGGTGTACGTGCGCTCTATAAATTCATTTTAACATAACATCTTTTTTCTATATAGTGGTTTCTGATATTATGGAGATCTGGTAGGTGTCTAGCCCTAAATTCCTTCACTTGGAATTCTCCCCAGGTGCCAGACTGGACCTGGAAAAGTTTTCAGCAGTACCTCTGCGTATCAGTAGAGGGTGCTGTGCGACGCCGTACGGACTCCGTCTGCTTATGCGACGTCACCTGAATTCATATAAGCTCCTCCCTGACATTCTGACGTCACTTTTTTTCCGATCTGGAGCGGTGGTTACCTTATTCTGTTATTGGCCTATTTCAATGTTTTCTGGTTAAAACAGTGTTCTTTTCTGCTCAAACCTTGTGGGTCTTGTGGACTGCAATTGTCGTCCACGGTCCCTCACTCCATTTGTATATGGTGTTTGGGAGAGCACCATGACTCAGAGGAGTGTGACTCCTGTCTACTTCCACTGAAGACGCTGCGGGAATGTCAAATGAAGATCCTGTTGGCACGGCTCTTGCAGTCACTGCATGGTCTGTTCGCGGGCCCGGTCTGGGAGCTGTTCCTATAGACGCCACACTCCATAATCCCACGGTATGTCATGAGACAGGCCATACTTTACGGCGCAGAGATTCCAACTTTCACACCACCTCCTGCTTGCCGGTTGAGGACTCTGTGTGCAAGTTCACCCCATGCCTCCCTGTCTTCCCTGGTGCCGGGACACCTGTGACCCAGATGGGAGTATATTATTTCTCTCTTCATGTCATCTTTGGGTCTGCACCTTTCCCTGGAGCGCCTTCGGGCCCTAAGGAGGGTAGAGGTACCTCAACTGACTCCACACTGGCAGGTTCACTCTTCAGTTGGGCCTTCGGGTTCGAAGGTAGAGTGTCTCAGAGCCCTTGCGCTGCCCTTTGGGGTAGCCACCTTCGGTGCTGGTATCCGATCATCCAACGGCTGCGGGAATCAACACCATGCCACTTCCCATTTCCGACTTCGTCGCAATCTCAGTGCCGGTCTAGTGTGGAGCAAATGGCGCCTCCTTTCGCGGACAACCTTCTTCCGCTTTTTTTGGAACCGTCGAAGTTTCCTTCTGAGGAAGACTGTTTAGGAGGTGATGGCATAAGTTGGGGTTTCTGCTGCCATTATCAGATGCTTTTCAGCCTCATGTGGAGGATAGCTGGCTAACTGAACTGGTTGAAGCTAGTGGATTAGAGTCTTCCCCAGCCTCTGGCCTTTCTTTCTCCTCCTGGTCTTGCTACAGAGGTGTGCTCCTCTTTAGCGGATATGCTAAGGCGAGTTTCTCTTATTTTGAATTTAACTCATCCTTCTGTAGAAAAATGTATTTATCCCCTAATTGGCGTTCTCCATCAGTGCAAACAGGTGTGGAGCTGGTGTTTCCCTATAGTGCCTCCCTATGACATTTCATTGGGAGCTGTGTTAAACCCAATACTAGGGCCCCTGCGAATCGATCTGTATCTCAGACACCGTCCGGCCCCTGGTGACCCAGCATCCTACTCCTCAGTATGGTGGTACAGGCTGCTTTGACCTCATATGATCTGGACTCTTTCTGATATTCTTTCACAGATTCCAGGAGACAGGACGTTTATTGCAGGCGTATTTTCTCCACAAGTTCTGCTTTGCGTCACATTAATACATTTGGCATTTTTGGATGCTTTTCCCCTACGTTGCGGGATTCCTTGACACGTCTGTCACTTCCGAGTGAGCTTACTCAGTTGATCCAAGTTGGGCAATAGGTGGCTAAATAAATCATTACACGTGGGATGGATACCACTGCTTCGGTTTGTCAGGACATGGGTTCTTTAGTGGTGCTACATCGTTGTGCCTTGCTATGCACCTCCGCTTTTTCAGAGGCTGTTCAGACCACTTTGCTTGACATGCCTTTTGATGGCACCCACCTTTTTAGGTCTCGCTGAGACAGCGAAAGCTGTCTCTTTGAGACATTTTGTAAGTGGGCTTTGAAAAGTGCTACCCACATGGTTTGCTGGCCTAGCGCTTGAGTGCACGATGGCGTGCACGTGCACAGCTGCTCCTTGCATTCCCCCCTCCCTTCTAACCCAGCCCTTTGATGCTCTGCTCGATTACTTTCACTTTCACGGCCGCACGGCCGCTTTGATGTTTGATCGCAATCGCGATCACTTTCGCGGCCGTAGGGCCGCCTGTTTTTTTCTTTCCTGTTCTTCATTTCTTAAAGATTGGTATTTGTGATATTCTAGTGTTAGGTTCGAGATCAGTTTTTCACTGTTTTTTATATTGCCTGCGACTCCCAAGCCAAGAGAACCTTTCAATATCGGGTCAGAAGGGCAGAATATTTTATATCATCATTGAAGGCATGATCCGGGGTGCGCAGGAGTGTAAGCAGGACAGAGCATAGACCATGAACCGCAGGGCCCACCTTTGACTGCATATGCTCACCTCTGTGGCACTGTAGTCCGAACTGCCTGACGTTCCCCTCTGCTGTCCTCGCCGCATGCACGAGGTGCCTTGAGTTTAAACTTTAAAACTGCTTCCCTTTAAAATGCAAAGCGAGTCCTCGCGGATGTTTCTATTGCTGGGGGCAAAATAAAATACGGCGGCCTCCCCGAGCATGAGTCAAGAGTACGTTGCAGAGGAGCTACGAGCTCTGCATAAAGAATGGCAGGAAATCCATGCTCCGGGTTCCAAGAGCTGATTTGCTTTCTACACACAACATAGCAGAGCAGGGCCTCCAGCTTGTACGTGCAGACCCAAAGCTATGCCGAATCCCGGCTGATTTGCTTCTAAAGGCCCGAGGGCAGGCAGCAAGCCTGCTGCTTTCAGTTATGCATAGAAAGTGCTTATAAACAGTAAATCAGCATCATGCCGGGCAATTTACTGCAAACTTGATAACATATGGGACTGTGCCGCATTGAGGGGTGCCTGGTGCTCGCAGGGTCCAGTCGCATCAGACAGACCGTCAGTCAGTCCTGTCTTTTTAGTCAACAGACTGTTATGATTTAAGGTGCATATGCATGGACACTGGCGAAAGATGACCAAATTATGTGTCAGGGTTGAATAGATTATGTGGCAAGGAAAAAGAAATTATGTGGTGTAATGTGGTACATTTTACTTGATTATTGTGTCTTTTAATAGCCGTTAACACAATCTGAGCAAAGTTTTCATCTCATTATTACCAGTTTAACTCACAAATGCAACAATGAGCTACACAAAGGTGACCAGTCAACCTCTGTCTTGGGCCTTCCACTCCGTGGCACCATGCGTTGCCGAGTTTTTAATAACTCTTGATCCACTTGAGGTAGAAACAGATTTTCTTTAGTTAAAATGTGCAAATTATGAAGCAGATGATGGATAAGGTAGCAAATGCAGCAAATCCATAAATTTGAGTAAAACACCAAGCTTACAAAATCGCATAAGATAAGTAAAGTAGTATAAGGATATATATGTAGAAGGTAGTGAGTCGTAGCATGGGAGCCTCAAGAGAGGTCTGCTGTGGTTGGTTCTCTCCAAATGACAGTCCTCATCCAAGGTGATTTAAGCGTAAAACCCCAGGGCAGTTTCTTGCTGTTCTGAGAACTGAACTGGACTTTCTGTGTTGCCAATGAAAACAGAACTGGGCATGTCCACTACCTTTAATCTCAAGAGCCTTCAGTATGTTGTAGTTGGGGCTCTGGTCAACTCGAAATGGGATGGGCAAGCAACCCTCCCCCCCGCATATCTGCTACACAAGCTGCATAACATCATAACTGTGCTGCACGCCTCACACTGCTGCACGCCTCACACTGCTGCACGCCTCACACTGCTGCACGCCTCACACTGCTGCACGCCGCACACTGCTGCACGCCGCACACTGCTGCACGCCGCACACTGCTGCACGCCGCACACTGCTGCACGCCGCACACTGCTTTTATGCGAGTTTATGCTACTGACATTGTAAATGACAATGCCTTTTATTTGTTTTAAAACCTAAACATACATAAAATGCATTGTAATTTTACAATGCCAATAGCTCAAACTCTTATAAATGCGAGACCTATTGCATTGCAAATGCTTGTTGATACTCTTGCCGGGACTGCTTTGCAGCATTATCGCAACAGTCTGAGTTGAACAGAAACTTAGCTCTGCTGTTGCTCCGGTCCGTCTGCCTAAATCCACCCATTTCAGTTTGTATGGGATATGTTGGGCCTTAATTTCTTTCTCGATTCAGCATTCCATATCAGTGTCTGTGGCGATCTATCCTGCCTAGTGGTGACACCCTGTTTAGTATTCCTGCTTTCTGCAGGTATTATTCTTATCCTTCTTACACTGTCGATGACAGGTGTGGTTCTGCACTACTTACAAGAGCCACTTCTGGTCTAGAGTTTGAGCTCTTCCTCGTATCCTAACTACTGGCACTTTTTACCCCGGCACTTCATGTTGCTAAAAAATGTATAGTATCCCTTAAAGGGAACTTTCACTTTTCTCCTCTGGGGCAGTTTCTATATAGCATGTTCAATGAGATCCCTTTCTCGTGCATGTCTTGTTTATCCAGGATCTATGCAGAGCACGTTCTGCTACCCGTCTTGTGTAATTCTGTTGTGCCAAAGGCTCTAAATTTCCACTGGAGCAGTGAAACACATGCCAGTCTCTACTCGAACGGTCACCCAGGCCCTCGTCAGCAGCAGGCTGGACTACGGAAACGCCCTCTACGCAGGAGCCTCGGCCAAACTCCTGAAACGACTACAACGCATTCAGAACGCCTCTGCACGCCTGATCCTTGACATCCCTCGCTGCAGCCACATCACACCCCACCTGAGAAACCTGCACTGGCTACCCGTCAACAAGAGGATCGCCTTCAAGTTACTCACCCGCGCACACTAGGCACTCCACAACACCGGACCAGCATAACTCGACAGACTCACCTTCTACACCCCCAAACTCCAGCTCCGCCAACCTCGTCAGTGTCTCTCACATCTGCAGAGCGACCTCCGGTGGCAGATCGTTCTCCCACCTCGCCGCCAAGACCTGGAACACCCTCCCCATCCTCCTACTGCAGACCCAGGACCTTCTAACCTTCAGAAGACTACTCAAGACCTGGCTATACGAGCAGTAGCAGCACCCCTCTTCCTCCCAGCACCTTGAGACCCCTACTGGTGAGTAGTGCGCTTCACAAATGTTCTGATTGATTGTCTACGTTACTTACCATGCCATTATTTCCCGCAAGGACATTCTTTCTCTGTGTCCTTAATTTCTTTAGCGAGGGTGCACTTTTAATGAACTACTCTGGTGCACGTTTCATTCACTTCTTGTGATTATCACAAGGGCGTTAAACATTTTTTAAAAAAGTTTACTTCCTCGGACCTGCTGATCGTCTTGTTTGTGGTTTCCTCTGCATTTATCTGTGTGGTAGTACTTGCGTGCCGACTTTTCTCTACCGCAGCAAAACCAAATGGGATGAGGCATGGAGTGTTGAACATTGCAAGCACTCGCCCCCAGTCAACTGATCTGGGTTTAATCCCTCATTCTTTAGCTCACTCCGCCACCCCAGTTCAGACTTTTCTCTACCACGGTCTCGATGTCCTTGCTTTGACTTTGCCTGTCAGGACATTTCATACTCACTTATTGCCTACAGGCAAGTCTTTTTCCGTTACCACACACACCTCCCTTTTCGGATTTCGTACACCTGTGTGACATCAAGGAGTCTACATGTTTATCCTTGAAAGGTAACTGTGGTCTCTTTTCATGTAATAATGGCCCATCCTCCTTATAGTGGATTCCAGATTACTTGAAACTTCCTAGAAAATTATGGTTTCGTCCTCTTGGACTTGCTAGTGCCCTTTGATAACTCTCTATGGACAATTCATTTTGTTCTGTACGGTATCTAATATCAGTCATTACACCTGTGCTTTCTCTTTTATTGCTGAGGTTTCTTCTTCATAAAGAACCTGTCTATTGTGTATTTCACTTAACCCAATTCTGGGTTTTCTTCACCCATGTACCTTGGTATAATCAGGGCTGTAGGAGTGTTGCCCTTATACTTTTATTTTTTCCTCTAATCAACAATTCTTTAGCTTACTTCTCTTCTGTTGCTTAACTTTGCTTGCTTGGTTCAGATTTTGAACTATTCCCCTTGTAGGGATTTAGTCCCTATGAGACTGTGTTTTACTTTCATCCGATCTTCAGTCGGCTTCTGCTCTGTCTGATATGCCTTACCATTGGAGGATAAGACTCCATACCTTTTTCTAGACCTCCATGGGTTAGCCTCTCACCTTGGCCTGCTTCTGGGTCGAGTTAGTCTCTCCATCACCATTTTATGGTTAGCACTATGTTGCTGATTACTCAGCCCATACTAATGTTCTCCGCTTCAGCAAGGTGACAGCTTCTATCGATATTTTTATATGCATTGATGTTATTGTCTATGCTATGTGTGTGTGTGTGTTTGTGTATGTGTGTATATATATATATATATATATATATATATATATATATATATATATATACATGTTCCACAGGTGAATGGGAGCACCCGTTGCCTCCAGAACGAAGGGCGCGTCGACGAAAGACCTCCCAAACAAGGTCACAATATTCAGCCAAACTTCTCCAAGAAAAGCAGCCGACGCCGTGTCTGTGCAAAAGAATGAGTTTAATGTCAGCTGAAAATGCTAGACGCGTTTCGCCTGACCTGCAGGCTTGTTCACTAGCAAGTTAGTAAAGTTTTTCGTGACAATTTAACAGTGTGCATGTGATCAAGTCACGTGGTGCAACTACTATAATAGAACTGGACAACAGACTCGTAGTTGGTAAAGTGCGACCATACAAAAGGAAAATTCCGAATTGTGAATGCCCATGGTACAATAAAGCTGTTACATAGTGAAAACAACATCAATGTCCTTTGCATATTTTGAAATTCAACATATGCGCTAACACTCCCAATGAATTGTTCACAGAAAGTGGTTAAACTAAACATTTAACTTGTGCCGTTAACCATCGAATGATCAAGTGATCCGATAATGAAATATCTATAAATTTAAGATATGGTAGTGTACATTTATAAACATTTATAAACACACAAACAGAGTGCCGCCCAAGTGGGCAAAGCACAGAGGAATTGGTGCACCACGGTCTGTATATAATACTCATCGTCCAAAGTCAGTGACTAGATCAAAACAAAATTAAAAAATTTTAAGATTAAAAACCGTAAGGAGCGGGAGGTGCCTACAGGTGTGTGTGTAAGTCTTCCTCCATGTTGAGGCCATTCGGGGTTTTGGTATTTAATCTTATAATATAGCATGACTCTAGTTTGCGTAGTTTCTTTTCACGATTCCCACCCCTACTACTCATTGGGATGGCATCTATGACAAAATAGGACAAGCCTTCAGTGTGTCTGTTGTGATACTTGTCAAAGTGCCGAGCCACGGGGTAGGTTTTATCCCCATTTTTAATGGCCCGTAAATGCTGAAGCACTCTTTTGTGAACAGGCAAGATGGTAGAGCCTATGTACTTTAAGCCACATGGGCACTGGAGCACATAAATTGCATACTCCGTCTTGCATGAATAATGGCCCTTGATTTGCTGTGTCGTTTTATGGGAAAAACCTGCTGGATAAAACAGCAGTACCTAACAGAGGCCTATAAACAACTGAACAATAGGGCCAATTATGTTAAGGTTAATAATAATGTTTTGCAGGAATGTTATTCTTCTTTTAACAACTTGTTGATTGATTGATTGGACTCGTCAAGGTATATTGAGTAAAAATGAAATGTCTTTTCTTAAAATAGACTGTCCTACCACCCCGGTATTTTACCTTATACCCAAGGTCCACAAAGACTTATTGAATCCTCCGGGCCGGCCCATTATCTCGGCCATAGGCAGTGCCTTTGAGCATACTTCAAAATTTGTTGACTCTTTTCTGTGTCCTCTTGTAAAGGCTCTCCCATCTTTTATCTTAGACACGAGTGATTTCTTGCGCAAGATATATGATGTGCCTTGGGAGTCTGATTACCTATTGATAACCATTGATGCAACAACGTTGTATACCAGCATACGCCATAAGGATGGCATCAATGCATGCAAACACTTTTTGGGTACCCGTCAGGCAAAATACTGGCACCATACACAAATGCTTCTCAAAATGATTACCATCTGTCTTGAGAATAACTATTTTTTGTTTAATGGGCAGCTTTACCACCAGACCTGCGGGACAGCGATGGGCACCTGCTTCGCCCCCAGCTATGCTAATTTGCATATGGGCTGGTGGGAGGAGCAGGTGGTCCAGACGCAATGGCATGCAGAGTGGCAAAATAAGGTAATGCACTGGAGTCGATACATCGACGATCTTTTTGTTATTTGGAAAGGGACAATGAAGAGTGCACAGGACTTTGTCAAAGAATTGCAAACTAACAATTTGAACCTGAAACTCACTAGTACCATCAGTGCCTCGGAAATTAATTTTCTGGACTTAACGGTCTTTGTAAGTGAAGGGAAACTTCAAACTAAACTGTATCGTAAGCCCACGGATGGAAACACGTTATTACACGCCACTAGTTTCCATCCGGTCAAATTAGTTAAGAGCATTCCGTATGGGGAATGTCTCAGAGCTATGCGAAATTGCAGTAATGAGCAAGAATTGGATAAAGAGCTTCTTTGTCTCAAATCCCGCTTTCGAGCCAGAGGATACTCTGAAGGATGCTTGAATCAAGCTGTCCTCAAAGTAAAAAAGACCAACAGAGAACACTTACTTTTTAATAAAGTCAAGAAGTACACCAACATCCCACAACCTGATTTGAACCAGTGTAGATTCATCACTACGTATAATAAACAACAGGATGAACTAAGGACCATCTTTAACAGACACTGGCATATTATTCGCAGTGATCCGGTGCTGGGTAAAATTGTCCAAAGGAGGCCCCAATTCACTTTTAGAAAAGCAAGATCTCTACAACAAGCGCTTGTCAAAAACATGCTTCCTAGTAACACTCAAAAGAAACCGTCTGGCCTATGGTTGAGCAGAAGGGATGGGTTCATCAAATGCCTCAAATGTAAGGCGTGTGCATTTGGTAAAAATACCACCTGCTATCCAGCAGGTTTTTCCCATAAAACGACACAGCAAATCAAGGGCCATTATTCATGCAAGACGGAGTATGCAATTTATGTGCTCCAGTGCCCATGTGGCTTAAAGTACATAGGCTCTACCATCTTGCCTGTTCACAAAAGAGTGCTTCAGCATTTACGGGCCATTAAAAATGGGGATAAAACCTACCCCGTGGCTCGGCACTTTGACAAGTATCACAACAGACACATTGAAGGCTTGTCCTATTTTGTCATAGATGCCATCCCAATGAGTAGTAGGGGTGGGAATCGTGAAAAGAAACTACGCAAACTAGAGTCATGCTATATTATAAGATTAAATACCAAAACCCCGAATGGCCTCAACATGGAGGAAGACTTACACACACATCTGTAGGCCCCTCCCGCTCCTTACGGTTTTTAATCTTAAAATTTTTTAATTTTGTTTTGATCTAGTCACTGACTTTGGACGATGAGTATTATATACAGACCGTGGTGCACCAATTCCTCTGTGCTTTGCCCACTTTGGCGGCACTCTGTTTGTGTGTTTATAAATGTACACTACCATATCTTAAATTTATAGATATTTCATTATCGGATCACTTGATCATTCGATGGTTAACGGCACAAGTTAAATGTTTAGTTTAACCCCTTTCTGTGAACAATTCATTGGGAGTGTTAGCGCATATGTTGAATTTCAAAATATGCAAAGGACATTGATGTTGTTTTCACTATGTAACAGCTTTATTGTACCATGGGCATTCACAATTCAGAATTTTCCTTTTGTATGGTCGCACTTTACCAACTACGAGTCTGTTGTCCAGTTCTATTATAGTAGTTGCACCACGTGACTTGATCACATGCACACTGTTAAATAGTCACGAAAAACTTTACTAACTTGCTAGTGAACAAGCCTGCAGGTCAGGCGAAACGCGTCTAGCATTTTCAGCTGACATTAAACTCATTCTTTTGCACAGACACGGCGTCGGCTGCTTTTCTTGGAGAAGTTTGGCTGAATATATATATACATATACACAATCGCCAACTTTTGCTATATCAAAAGAAATCCAGGACACGCAAGAGTGTGTAATGAAAAGATTTACTGGGCAAGTTAGCACCTCACCGACGCGTTTCGCTTTACAGCTTTCTCACGGTATAGTTGACATTTTGTTTTCCTGTATTTGCATCCTGCCTCAAACATTAACATTGAAGGACTTCAAGGATTACGTGGGCTATCCTGTGTAAGCGTCAACGCCATTTTAGCATGTAGTGTAATACAATAAACAATTACCAATTCATACACATATTATCCAACCAAAACAACAAATTATACTTTGAGTCCGACAAATGTTAAACTTTTCAGTTCAAATTATATAATTTAACATCATTGCTTCAACGATTCTATGTTGTGTATTGATGTCAATACCACGTTTGCCAACAAATCCTCGTGCTTTTGTGCAATAAAGCATTATTGACGCCATATACAAATCAACTGTAGTCGACTAATAATTTTGTTGATGGCCATCAGATACTAAATGAGCGCAAACCCAAGTGGGTTGCAGTTCGAATATTTTTAATGCATGTTGTGCACCAGATACTTTGGCACAACAGTCCTGAGAAATCTCGCCCAAGTGGGCCAATAGTTTCATTGTACATAAAAGCTTGGAGCAAAACATAACTGACATTTGTCTTGTCTGCACTTGCCCGGATGTTGTGATGACGCTTGTAATCACAATCGTTTGTCTTAAAACAGCCCATAGTCATAATACCTCCATAACGGAAAACAAAAGAAATGTGCAATTTAACATCATTTAACAGTGTTACAGCAGCTCAATCCCTCCTGCTGTAGCGTTAATGCATTCAAAATCTACAAAGATTTTTGCTTTTATAGCGAAACCATTTTTGTTTTACAGAAACCATATCCAATTGTTATCTTTACAAATGTACAGCCATCTCTTCACTGGAATTGAGTCCTTCAGGCATCATGCTATCAAAGTCCATTATATACCTTGATTCCAAACATCTTAGCTGACGCTCTCTGTCACCACCTCTTTCCTGTCGTGCAATTGCATCTACAACAACAAAAGATAGTCTTTTTTCATTTTGCTCATGTGTGTTGAAAAAATGGCGGGCTACAGGATATTGGATGTCGTGTTTTTTAATAGCGCGCAGATGCTCTAAGACTCTTTTCTTTGCTTGATGTACTGTACTGCCTATGTAAAATTTTGCACATGGGCAAATCAAACAATATACACAATACTCCGTTTTGCAATTGAAATTCCCTTTGATTGTAAAGTCTCTTTTGTTACCCGGTAGATTAAGTGTCTTACAATCCACACTGTGTGCACATGCTTTACACCGTTTACATGTTTTAAAACCAGTATAACTTTTAGGCTGACCAACTTCTGTAGCAACTACCACATTCTTACACAAGTCATCTTTTAAAGACTTGCTTCTGCGGAAAGTTATCTGTGGAGTATCATTTAGATATTTGTTAACTAAGTCACTTTTCAAAATATGCCAGTTTTTGTCAAATAGTTTCCTAATTTGAAAAGCACTTTTTGAGAAGGTAGTTATGAATCTAACTGACTCAGAAGGTTCAGACACCATAGATTTCGAATGTAGAAGATTTGATCTAGTCAGTGTGTCAGCCTTAACAATCGCTTGTTTGATGGTTTTATCGCTATACCCACGTTGTGTGAATCTAATACTCATGGTTCTTTTTTCCTTTTCATACTCCTCTGCTGTGCTGCAATTACGCTTGGCCCTAATCAACTCCCCGTAAGGAATACTCTGAATAAGGCTAGACGGATGGGCGCTCTGTGCATTCAAAAGACTGTTCCCAGCAGTCTGCTTTCTGTGCAACTTGGTAACCAATGTATTATTGCACACTGATACTTCCACATCCAAAAACACTATTTTAGAATGACTTATCTGGGAAGTGAACTGTAAATTCTTATCATTGTTATTAAGGGAATCAATAAATGTTATAGCCGACTTCTCATCTCCTCTCCAAATTAGAAATGTGTCTATAAATCTTGCCCATGTAACAATCTTGTCCCCTTCCATTTCCCAGTTTTGGGACACCTGCTCCTCCCACCAGCCCATGTAAAGATTTGCATAGCTGGGGGCGAAGCAGGTGCCCATCTCAGTCCCTTGAACTTGTTTGTAAGTGTTATTGAACAGGAAGTAGTTGTTCGTCAAGCAATATCGTGTCCTTTCTAGCAGCATTTCAGTATGAGCTACTAGTGAAATTGGTCTAGCTCTCAAGAAATGCCTGATGGCCTGGATCCCCAGATCGTGTGGTATACTTGTGTAAAGGCTGGTTACGTCTAAAGTAACCAGCAGAATGTCTTTTTCCCACACTACACCATCAATGAGTGTTAAAAAATGAGTGGTGTCTTTTAGATAGGCTGGTAAAGCACTGACAAAAGGTCGTAAATAGTGATCAATAAACTTGGATGTTACTTCAAGTTGAGAACCTATAGAAGACACTATGGGTCTACCAGGGGGTTTCTGAGAATTTTTGTGTAGCTTTGGGAGTAAGTACAATATAGGTAATCTGGGATGTTTACAATACAGACTACGAAATTCGTCCCACTCTAGTAAACCCAAATCATTCCAGTTGACCAACATTTCGTTGTACTTAGAATAAGAAGCTAACACTTCTGATTAGTTACTAGCTTTGTAACAAATGTCATTGAGTTGTCTTAACCCTTCATTCAGATATTCAACCTTGCTCCAGACTACCACATTACCCCCCTTGTCGGAACCCCTGATGACAATGGAGTTATCGTTCCGAAGATCTTCAATCGCTTTATATTGCTTTAAATTTAGATTGCCTCTAGAACTCCCTTTTAGATTAAATCTCATTTTCTTGAGTTCTTTGGTAACAGTTTTCTCAAACACCTCAATTGCATCACAATGTAAAGTCGGCGTAAATGTAGATTTGGGTTTAAATTTACTTGACTCAGTGGAATCCAATACTAAGCCAGGTACATTCAAATTGCTCACAGGTTCTTCACTATACGATATATCTTCATCAAGCTGTGCCAGGGTGTGTAAAGTGTCAATGTCCGAAATGCACAATACCCCCGGATCTACCATTGCCTTATTGTTTTGCTTTGAGGTTGCCTGAGTGTGAAACCACTTTTTAAATTTGAGTTTCCTCAAAAAACAGAAAATGTCAATGCGGGTCTGCACATAATCCAAACGTTTAGATGGACAGAAAGACAACCCCAAGGAGAGTAAATTAATGTCAAGAACTGATAACGTACGATCCGAAAGGTTCACCACATTCATTTGGTACCCCTCTTCGCTCGCGTTGACACTGCTGTTGATTTGTTTGTCTCTCCTCATTCTTCTCCTTGACCTTGCTTCCTGGTTCCTACGGTTCCTACGCGCCCTCTGGTTCTTCCTCGTAAGCCACGTCCTCGGCCCCGCCGAAAATCCTGGTCCCCTGCTGTTATAGTTAGCTGGACATTTCACTCGTAAAAAAACAATGAAATTCCCCCGTTATAGTTAGTGCAGGCAACTATAACTCACGCGACCGCAATCCTCTGCTGATGACGTCCGATATTACATCACTGTATTTACACACTCATTTACCCATGTCTTCTTCCATTAATCTTTAGCTATACATATATTACAAATATTTATTTTTCATAAAGACACATGTCATCAGTGATGTAATATCTGACGTCATCAGCAGAGGATTGCGGTCGCGTGAGTTATAGTTGCCTGCACTAACTATAACGGGGGAATTTCATTGGTTTTTTACGAGTGAAATGTCCAGCTAACTATAACATGTGTGAAACCTATGGTTTTTTAAGTGAATTTGCAAGGTTTTTTAAATGCTAATTCGTAACTATAACGTGTGTGAAACCTATGGTTTTTTCAGTGAATTTGTACGGTTTTTTAAATGCTAAGTTATTTATTAATGTATTTTTTTTTCAGGTTTTTCACCGTGCGCGCACCGTGAATTATTATTTTTTTTTTTTAAATCGCGAGGTGCGCGCACCGTGCGCTCGCTGTTAGTGCTCGGTGCACTTTGTGCACCGAGCACCCACGGTTCGCAGTGCGTGCCGTGCGCTCGCGGTGCGCGACCTCGCAATTTAAAAAAAAAAATAGTTTTTTTCGCCCTTGGGGGTCCTTCTTTGACCCCTTGACCAAGGCTAGGGGGTCAGGAACTGTCCACTCTAACCTCTTTTCACGTTCTCCTCCTTCTTTTTTTCACCCCCTCAGACTGCGAGAGACAAAATGGCGGCTGACACTTCCTGGTTTCGACCGATTCGAATGTTTACCGACATCGAACAACCAATCAGAATTGCGCTCGCGCACGGCAGGGTGCGCGCACAGTGCGCACACGGTGCGCGCGTATAGATATTGATATGCTTTTAAATGCTATTTTCTCAGGAAATACTGAACAGATTTACACCAGACCTGCAAAATGCACTTCCTTGACCTTATGGCTACCTCTCTGCCAAATTACACGTAATTCTGTTAAGCCGTTCGGGCTGTAGCTGCGACTAAAGGTCCTATGGAAAAATCATGGGGAAAACGCGTTTTGGGACCCCCCTTTTCTCTCGGCCCCCGCTTGACGAATCACCCCGAGACTTTCAGGGTAGGAGCTGAGCGGAGCGCCCCATTAGTTTTGAAAATTTCGCGAGGATTCGTCAACCGGCGCCAAAGTTATTCAAAATAGAATTTTGAGTTTTCCTATGGAAACTAGGTTGTAACTATAACTATCTACTGGCGACCACCAGTAGATCATTCATATATATATATATATATAGATAGATAGATAGATAGATAGATATCTAGATAGATAGATAGATATCTAGATAGATAGATAGATATCTAGATAGATAGATAGATATCTAGATAGATAGATAGATATCTAGATAGATAGATAGATATCTAGATAGATAGATAGATATCTAGATAGATAGATAGATATCTAGATAGATAGATAGATATCTAGATAGATAGATAGATATCTAGATAGATAGATATCTAGATAGATAGATAGATATCTAGATAGATAGATAGATATCTAGATAGATAGATAGATATCTATAGATAGATAGATATCTAGATAGATAGATAGATATCTATAGATAGATAGATATCTATAGATAGATAGATATCTATAGATAGATAGATATCTATAGATAGATAGATATCTATAGATAGATATATATCTATAGATAGATATATATCTATAGATAGATATATATCTATAGATAGATATATATCTATAGATATATATATATATCTATAGATATATATATATCTATAGATATATATATCTATAGATATATATATATCTATAGATATATATATATCTATAGATATATATATATCTATAGATATATAGATATATTACCTACTGGCGACCGCCAGTAGGTAGTTATAGTTAGGACCCCTTTTCCATAGGAAAACCTCAACATTCTATTTTGAATAACTTTGGCGCCGGTCGATGAATCCTCGCGAATTTCTCAAAATAGGTGGGGCGCTACGCTCCGCTCCTACCCTGAAAGTCTCGGGGGGGATTCGTCAAGCGGGGGCTGAGATAAAAGGGGGGTCCCAAAACGCGTTTTTCTCATGCATTTTTCCATAGGACCTTTAGAACGAGCTACAGCCCGAACGGCTGAACAGAATTACTAGAAATTTGGCAGAGAGGTAGTCCCTAGGTCAAGGAAGTGCCTTTTGTAGGTTTGGTGTAAATCTGTTCAGTAGATTCACAGAAAATAGCCTTTAAATCAATATATATATCTGAGCCCGCTTACGGTACGCTTACCGTACGCTTACTGTAAGCGTACGGTGGCGCGCGCGAGCGCGATTCTGATTGGCTCTTAGATCTTAGTAAACATTCGAATCGGCCGAAACCAGGAAGCGGCGGCCGCCATTTTGTCTCTCGCACTGAGTGTTGTTTATCAAACAAGATGGCCAAAAACATGTTACGGGGCTGTTTTGACAACTCCCTCCCACATAGTCATGTTGAGGGAGTCCCCAAACATCCCCCAAGAGCAAAAACGGTTTTATTTTTTTTTTCGGCAATTACGCCGAGTACGCTTACCGTACGCTTACCGTAAGCGTACGGTAAAAAAAACACTATCCACACTTACCCCACCCCCTGTGCTTTTGGTGGCCGAAGGCCACCAAATGTACAGGGCTTATTAAAGTTGATAAAAACCGTGCACGGAACGAACTGCGTTAAGTGGGCGCGCACGCCTCGAATGGCGTAAAGTAACTTAGCATTTAAAAAACCGTACAAATTCACTGAAAAAACCATAGGTTTCACACACGTTATAGTTAGGAATTAGCATTTAAAAAACCTTGCAAATTCACTGAAAAAACCATAGGTTTCACACATGTTATAGTTAGCGGAAATTTTACTGATAAAAAACCAGTGAAATTGCCCCGTTATAGTTAGTGCTGGCAACTATAACTCACGCGACCGCAATCTTCTGCTGATGACATGTGTCTTTATGAAAAAAAAATATTTGTAATATATGTATAGCTAAAAATGTATGGAAGAAGACCTGGGCAAATAAGTGTCTAAATACAGTATTAGCATCAGCAGAGGATTGCGGTCGCGTGAGTTATAGTTGCCAGCACTAACTATAACGGGGCAATTTCACTGGTTTTTTATCAGTAAAATTTCCGCTAACTATAACATGTGTGAAACCTATGGTTTTTTCAGTGAATATATATATATATATATATCTCTATATCCATCCAATCAGATCTCAGGATGAGATGTGTGGTTAGGCTCCGCCCACATATATATATGATTTTACTTTTGATTTTCTCAGGAACTACTGAAGAGATTGACACCAGACCTGCAAAAGGCACATCCCTGAGCTGAGGACTACCTCTCTGCCAAATTTCAAGTAATTCTGTTCAGCCGTTCGGGCTGTACCTTGGACTAAAGGTCCCTATGGAAAATTGCATGGGGAAAACGCGTTTTGGGACCCCCCTTTTTTCTCAGCCCCCGCTTGACGAATCACCCCGAGACTTTCAGGGTCGGAGCGGAGCGCCCCACCTATTTTGAAAATTTTGCAAGGATTCGTCTACCGGCGCCAAAGTTATTCCAAATAGAATGTTGCGGATTTCCTATGGAAACACGGTCCTAACTATATCTACTGGCGACCGCCAGTAGATAGATATATATATATATATATATCAATTCTGCCACCAAAGGAAAAGAGCCCAACACCGACTTGCTGACAGGCTGACTTTTATTTGTCATGAAATGCAGAGAAAAAATGCACTCTTTAAATCCTTACGCGTTTCAGCCTTAAGCCTTGCTCACAGGTGAGTGCGATTGTATTTCTGTAGTCCAAGTGGTCATGTGGCTAGTTATTGCAACCACAAACCCCAGAATGCATCAGTATTTTGAATTCGCAGCAGGACATGGCACATCTCCCAATTTTGCATAAATAGCGTTTATACAACCAATGTCCATGTAAATTATGAACAAATCTGCAGATGCTTACTGGTAAAATTCTGTTACTGCACATATATATCTATTAAACACACACACATCGCTCTACCCGTGCACATATATTGTGTAGATCTTTATGTATGTGTTGGGCTGCATTTTGTAACTAGGGCCAACATAGCTTCCATGATGGTAGATGTAATTCTTATCTTGCAGTCTTATCTTCACTTAGTTGCTATGTATGATTAGCTCTTCCACTTCTATGGGTTCTACGCTTTGAATGATCCCATCAATATCGTTCTGTCTCTAGGACTTTTTTCTTAACACAAGCATTGCGCATGTCAATACTTGTTCTTGTCTTTATGTTTTTTTCGGTGGTTGCATTAATCCATGCTCCTCCCCCTCCCTCCATTTCTCTGTGTCTTTCAGGGCAGGTTTTCCTCTAATGCATTCTCTACTGCCTCTGAACCTCCCTATCCCAGCTGCCCATTGGTTCGGTTCTTGGACCTATTTTCTCTGTTTTGCTGAGTAAGTTTGACTGACATGGTTTTCCTAGTCCAGGCCCTACAGCTGAGTGACGTTGGCTGTTGCTTTCGGGTTCCCAAGTCACAGCCAACCATGGGTCTGATCCCACCTTGGGAGCGGCCTAGTATTGTATTTATATTGAATATTGTCTATGAACACATTTCTGTTCCTCTGCCATGAGTAACTTTATTCTCATGCTTTCTCCATCTTTGACTTAACTTGCCTGTGGTTCTTACCACAGTTCCTAGGGTGAAGTGTATTCTGTTGCTCACCTAACTTCCTAAGTGTGTCCTGTCTAGTCTGTCTCATTATAGACCATCTAGTTCTGTTCAGGGATTTTTAGTACGGTCAGTTTGCAGACCCTTCTCCAGGGAAAGGTATTGCTTGGGTATCTATTTTAAGGTAAGGAATCTGTGGCTAGACATCTATCAAATGAACAAGTTACTTACCTTCAATAGTGCCCTATCTGGTAGAGACAGTCTAGCTGCTGATTCCTTACCGACTCACCCTTCGTTCCCGTTCTGCCAACTGTTTCTATCTTACCTAAGAGATCCCTTTCTTGGTATTAGCATACTGGGCATTTCGACTTCACAATTATTAATTCAAAGAGATAATTATCTTTTACGGCACACTGTTTCCACAGCCGGTTTCTATGTTAGCTCTGCATTTTGGCGCAGTAAATATTCACAGAAGAAACTGACATCAGCGCATTGGGGATTGGCTTATATGTACTTGGGTGACGTTGCGTATATGGGCGACATTGGTACGGAGTCGCATGGCGCCCTCTACTGACGTGCTGGGGTGCTGCTGAAAAAGTTTCTGGATCGAGTCTGGCGGCTGGGGAGAATTCTAAGTTGAGGAATATGTGGCTAAGACTGTCTCTGCCAGATAAGGCGTAACTGAAGATAAGTAGCTTGGTTTGTTGTACCACTGTAAATAGCAGTTTTTCAATTGCCAAACTGTTAATCTTTTTAGCCTTTATCCTTGGAGATACACAGCTTAGCCTCCAATACTGAGACTTGCAACTGTTGCTTGTAGTTTACTTAGTTATTGTAATTGCATTTATATAAAGCTTACTACTTCTGATGAGGCAATGACGCGCTTTAGGCTGGACAGCATGCATCTCCGGAACACAGGATTAGTGGCTAGTCCAGTGTTACTTGTTACTTTTGGTTCCGCCGACTCTACCAGGATTTCAGTACCCGCCCCTAAGGCAGTTTGGGTTGCAGCAGATGGCGGCAGGAGTCTAGCCAGGATTCCTGCCCTCCAGATTTGTTTCTGGTTACTTTCTAAAGGAATTCCGACAGGAATCATTTCGGATCGGCGGAAAGGTAGGAAAAGGAATTCAGACTTACCTTTTTCAGGGGTGCAAGCTGCTAATTCGTTCTCTTCGGCATGGTCCATGTCCTCACTTTCCTGCTGCACCATGATCGGACCGGCACAGCGTTATGACGAAATGGAAGGTAGGTGTGAGTGCTGTGTGATTGTGTATGCATTTCATGGTGTGTATGTTGGTGGTGTGCAATGCAGGATGTACATAATATGCCTACTACACATATCCTACAAACACATGTACACAACATATATGCATTAAATGTTACAAATAAAATGTCACATACCTGTCTCGCTACTACTATGGTCACCCCCATCAGCACTCTGCCAGGACACCTCCAGACCAATGGGAACATCCAAATAGCCTTGGCAGGACCACGCCGTCAGGACAGTGATGGAGGGAGGTTCTTGCCGATGGCGGAGGTAAAAAAATATTTTGCTCCAATTAGACCCTTGTTCCTTGAAGCCTTTTTTACCTTTAAATTAGGGACTCATAAACCCTATTAGGGACATTTGGAAAAGGCAAACCTCTGTGCCAAGTATTGGTGGATGTTCACCGTGCGATCCTGACATTGTTCTAACCCTGTGTCAGTTTTGCATTGCAAGCCTCTCTGGATCACAATCTTGATGGCAACCATTTCTCTTCATCCGCTCTGCTAGATGCGGGATGGAGACGTTGATTTGATGGAAAGCATTTGCTATTCTGGGACTATGACCCTTCGTTCTTTTTGTAGAATATGCATGATGCCCTTTAGTAGGTGGTGCAGTTGGTGATCCTGCTCTTTCTGGAAAGATGTGGGGCACCTTTGGCAGGACCACCAAAGGACCCTTCGCCTGCCACTTCACCTGCACCTTAAAGCACCACGACAGACCTGCCACCAACCACCTGAGCTGCATTCTACTCAACACCCGCTCCATCCACAAACACGCCATCGAACTTTGGGACCTGCTGACCTCCACATCACCGGACATCACCTTCCTCACCAAAACCTGGACAAGCTCGGCCTCTGAACCCGACATTGCCATTGCCATCCCTGAAGGCTACAAGATCACCAGGAGAGACTGCACCAATAAACCAGGAGGAGGAATCGCCATAGTCCACAAAAGCACCATCAAAATCTCGACCAGCACCCACGACACCCTCAACTCCGCCGAACACCTCCACTTCAACCTCTACGTCAACGCCAACACCACCCTCAAAGGAACACTGATCTACAGACCCCCGAGCACAATTCTGCGACACCATCGCAGACATAGTCAGCGCCCAGGCCCTCTACTCAGCGGATTACATCCTCCTCGGCGATCTGAACTTCCACCTAGAAAACGACATCAGCACCTACCACCTGCTGGACAACCTCGCTAACCTCTGCTTCAAAACACTCGACCCCATCTTCGCTGCCAACAGCCACGTCTCCTTCAGCCACACCACCAAACTCGACTGGACAGACCATCACTGCATCCACTTCTCCTACCAGAAACCACCTACTCACCACCACTGCACACGACGCAACTGGAGCAAAGTCTCAACAGAACAACTAAAATCCACCCTCGCCCAGACCCCACTGCCAGGAACCTTGGACCCCGACACAGCCGCCACCGACCTGCATCGCTGGTTAGCAGACTGTGCCAACACCCTCGCACCGCTCAAAGTCCTCAAACACCCTGCACAGCACCAAGTCCAGCTGTTTCACCCCTGATCTACAGAACTCCAAACGAGAACACCGCAAAAGAGAGAAGGCCTGGCGCATGGATCCTACTGAACCCAACCACATCGCACTCAAAGTCCATCCGCAAGCATCACCAACTGATCCGCACCGCCAAAAGAACCCACTTCAAAAACTGCGTAGACAACAACGCCCACAACACTAAAGAACTCTTCGACATCGTCAAAGAACTCTCAAACCCCAGGACCTGCTCCAACGAACCCCCTCCGTCACAAGAGCTCTGCAACTCCCTCGCCACCCACTTCCGCCGCAAGATGGAAGAAATTCACAACAGCTTCAGCCCCAAACAGACCGCAGACACCCATGAACCCGACGCACCAAGCAACACCAACCTCCTCCACACCTGGACCCTAGTCAACAAAGAAGACGTCACTCACACCATGGCCTCCATCCACTCCGGATCCCCATCGGACCCCTGCCCTCACCACATTTTGAATAAAGCTAGCAACATCATCGCTCCCCACCTCTGCAACACCATCAACAGCTCCTTCGAGTCAGCCACCTTCCCGGAAATCTGGAAGCACGCAGAAGTCAACGCACGACTGAAGAAGCCCAAGGCGGACCCAGACGACCCGAAGAACTACCGGCCGATCTCCCTCCTCCCCTTCCCGGCCAAGGTCATCGAAAAAGTAGTCAACACCCAGCTCTCCCGCTTCCTAGAAGACCGCAAGGCGCTCGACACCTCCCAATCCGGATTCCGAAAAAATCACAGCACCGAGACCGCACTCATCGCTGCCACAGACGACATAAGGATCATGCTCGACAAAGGAGAAACTGCAGCACTCATCCTGCTGGACCTCTCTGCCGCATTCGACACGGCATGCCATCACACCCTCCGCACACGACTCCACAACGCCGGAATCCCCGACAAGGCTCTCAACTGGATCTCATCATTTCTCACCGGCAGAACCCAGAGAGTCCGCCTTCCGCCATTCCTGTCTGAGGCCTCCAAGATCATCTGTGGCGTCCCTCAAGGATCCTCCCTCAGCACAACGCTCTTCAATGTCTACATGGCTCCTCTCGCCAACATCGTACGGACACACCACATCAACATAGTATCATACGCAGACGACACCCAGCTGATCCTCTCCCTCATGAAAGACCCCACTACTGCCAAAAACAACCTACACAACGGACTACACGCCATCTTCAAATGGATGGAATCAAGCCGCCTCAAGCTAAACACCGATAAAACAGAGATCGTCATCTTCGGCTCTAACCCCTCCGCATGGAACGACTCCTGGTGGGCCAACTTCCTAGGCACCATACCCTTACCCACCACCCACGCTCTCAACCTGGGCTTAATCTTGGACTCCACTCTCAGCATGACTCAGCAGGTCAACGCAATCTCCTCCTCCTGCTACAACATTCTCTGCATGCTCCGCAAGATCTTCAAGTGGATCCCCGTCGAGACCAGGAAAACAGTCACCCACGCCCTGGTCAGCAGCAGATTGGATTACGGCAACGCGCTATATGCAGGAACAACGGCCAAGCTACAACGTATCCAGAACGCATCCGCCCGCCTCATCCTTGACGTCCCACGCCTCAACCATATCTCCCCCCACCTCAGAGACCTACACTGGCTACCCGTACCGAAAAGGATCACCTTCAAGCTCCTGACCCACGCACACAAGGCTCTCTACAACACCGGTCCAGCCTACCTCAATGACAGACTTTCCTTCCACGCTCCCAAACGCCATCTCCGCTCTGCCAACCATGCTCTCGCCACCATCTGCTGGAGGAAGATCCTTCTCACACCTCGCCGCCAAAACCTGGAACTCTCTACCACTCCAGCTACGCCAGACCCAGGACCTTCTAACTTTCAGGAAATGCCTCAAAACATAGCACTTCGACCAGTAGCATCCCCTCTCCCCAGCGCCTCGAGACCCTAACGGGTGAGTAGTGCGCTTTATAAGTATACTGATTGACGAGTTTGCAGCCTCCTAGTGCTTCTAAAAGCTGGTCTCAACACTATACACTCAGTGGACATATCAATGGGATTTTCTGCATGTTTGCATCCTCGTGTTTTCTGTCCTACTGGAATACCAGGAGATTTTGAAACCACTTTGCTGGATTTGCTATTTGATGGTTACAGCCGTTTTGGTGCGAAACAGATTCAGACCTGGAGACAATCTAGGATGGTTTCCAACTGCGGAATGTTCCAACCTTGATAAAGCACAGTCCTGCAGAATGCATGTTGGCTGATGAGTGGAAGTTTGGTGACATCAAAAAGATGGAAAAGAATGTGGAGAAATCAAATCATTATTGACTATGAACTCTTCGAATGTACTCCATACATATGGATTCTACTTCTCAAAAGAAGTTGCTTAAATTATTCTGATATTTATGTATGATCTTAATTCTGTTAAAACATATGGTTACGTCTATATTTTCAAACTGAATTCATCTTTTACCTTGAGCATTGTGTTGGCAGGATTAATAAAGAAAATGAAAAATGTGACCATTTGCAGGTTGTGTGAACGCCAAAGAAAGATCACTTTTAAAGAGGCTATCATGTGAAAGATCTCACAATAGTTTTGATTTCAGTTTTAGCTCCCACTCGGGAACACTTTCCCCAAAGTACTACAATTGATATCTAATAATCTGTCTTTTAGGAAGTATCTGATTCCTTGGTCTTCAACTGGCTCACCTTTGCATAGTAGCATGCACCAGGAGGCTGTTTTGTAACCGCGTGGTCGGCAGAATCCTAAACTAAAACCCTTTCTGACGTCAAACTTCCTAGAATGCCTAATGAGGGTGATTGTTAGACAGGACCCGGCCAACCGCTGTTTTCCCCTACACTAGATAGTCTCGAATAAGTTTTTAGGTCTCGCCTGACCCAGCGCATGCGCTGGTCTGGCAAGACTTATTGAGAGGGCTCCAAAAAGTGCTACCAGGCCAGCCTAGAGCTACAGTGCATGTGCGCGGGCGTGCGCGCCCGCTTTACCGCGATCACTTTCACTTTCGCGGCCGCACAGCCGCTTTGCATAGCCAATAGGTCTCGCTTTTGCGACCTTATAATAATTTAGTTATGCAACTGTTGCATAGCTAAACACTTATAAGGTCCCAAAGGCGAGACCTATTGGCTATGCCAATGCTTGTTTAACCTGTCCTTGGTCGAGATAAATATTGTTATTGATAGTGATAGTTTTGCATTGTGAATATTTTCAGATTTTCATGATTATGGCATCATTACCTTCCTATGCTATCAGGCATCCTAGATCAAGGGAGAGAGGCTTTTAAGGAGCCAGCAACACCAGGGTGGATAAAAAACACTCCACCAAAGATCTAGTGTACATTCCAGGCAATACAGTGGAATATTCAATCATTGACGCCACTGCCAGGAAGATGTCAAATATTCCTACCCCATCTGGCCCACTGCCAGATAGAGCAAAGATCATTATATGATGGGAAGAAATTTGGAGGTGGAGCCGCTACGTAATGGAGGATAACAAACTCAAATGCTTTGCTGAACAGATATGCCTATCAAAACTGGAAAGAGATGGCGGAAATGAGACACATGCCTGAACAATATAATTAAGAGCGTACTCCCTGACTGAAGAGGGGAAATATATTGCAAACACATGCCTAAAGTCAGCACTAGAAGCTACAGACACAGCAGCAAGACAGATTGTGACAGGAAGAACATTGAGACGTCATGCATGGCAGAGAATATCAGACTTCAAGGAGGTACAGACCAAAATTATCAACAGTCCGTTCGATGGTGAACATTTTTTGACAAAGCAGCAAACTACACTCAACAGATTAAAGATGTTTCAACATTATTTTTTTTTATTTTTTATTTTTTTTTTTGAAAACCTTTATTGACAGTTCAATCACGAACAGGTATGGGCCTACAACCCCCCGGGGCCGGCCGCTAAGCAATTAGAGCAAAAACAGGCAAATGTAAACACAGGCAGCACTTCGGGGAGGAGAATCGTAATGCCAATATTGTGAACAGCGTAGGTAGGGCACCAGGAGAAAAAGGTTTTCATTTTATGATAAAACAAGGCAGAAGGATCAGGTGCCAGACAATTTTCAAACAGCAATTACAGTTATGCAGAGTAATAGACAGAAACGATTTACAGCAATCTGTTAGGTCAATGGCGCAAACACAAGAACATCAGGATGGGGAAGAATATCGTAAGCAGTGGCGCCTGCAGTCCCCGGCCAGAACTCCCGGAAAGCACCCCGGAAATTGTGGTACACATGGAGCGGCAGCGAGTCATAGCAAAGGAAGTGTATCACGCTGATCCCAGAAAAAGAAAAACAAAAAGAAACAGAGAAGAAAAAGGAGGCCATGGAAAAAGAGAGAAAAGACTAAAGAATCCCCTCCCCCAACCCCCCACCCTGCACCTCTGCAGATGAGTACGGCCCCCCCCAGCAGTGTGCCTGTCGCCCTGGAACCAGACCCGAAATATAGAAGAATAGGGAAAAAGAAGTAGGAAAGGAACCCCACCAGACGGGGGGGTAGAGAGGGTATTAATAAACTGGAGGAGGGCCTTCAAAACATACCCCCGGCTTCTCCCTCCCGCACGGTAAGTTTCCCCCAAGGTGAACAATAAACAGCACAAAATCGATCTTCTCAAAGAAAGATGGGGAGCATTATGCACCTATTATGCTGTTAGCTACGCCAGGAGAGCACGCAACCCCTAAGCCCGCCCGTCCACTAGATGACCACCCCTGAAGGATCAGCCTTATCCCTGACCACTCTTTGGAATTCTGCCCATGCCTACCCCTCGACCCAGCACCATATCCAATGTTCCAAGGTGGAGGATTGTCCAAAAACGTCCGAGAAGCGACGCATACAGGTGGGATGGAAGTCTCTGAGCATCAACACAGTCCGCAGCGTGGAGAAACAGGCTTCCCAGTGCTGCCCCAGGATATGCACTGCACTCAAGGTCCAGGAAGGCAGAAGCAGCCAAAGCAGACAATAGTTGCTGGAGTTGTCCTTGGGTCGCAGGAGGGCACGTACGGGACGAGGCTACCACATCCCACTCAGGGCCAGCGCCTCCGGGACAGATCAGGCCCTCAACTGGACGAACACACTGTAGCATACTGGCCGGAGCGTCCAGCTGTGCACTAACCTCAGGGGTGGCCGCCAAAGTTTCCTCCTGTGCGCAGTGTGAGTAGTCCCTGTGGACGTGCGGACAGGCGGGTCGCCATTGCTCCAACGCCGACGCCACACCGTTGAGCTTACTCCCCAAGACCCCAACACCATGGATCAAGGAGGAGTGAAGAGCACCAAGGGCCTCGAGGAGGTCGCCGTACCCCAGCACAGCTCTCTGGGATCGCGCCGCCACACTCCCAAAAGTCGCACTTTCACAAGCCCGCTGCGACCCAGCGGACAGGATGGTAGGCTTCATCGAAACAAGATGGCCGCCAAGTATGCCCGACCCTCGCCGGGGCCGGGACCCCGGGACAAGCGCCTCGATGTCCACGTCGCCGGTGACCTGGTTCCGGGGGCAGGCAAATAGTTATCCGTTGCGTGGTCACGGGCAACAGTCGTCCCCACCACGGACCAGCTCCCGTAGAAATCCGGGGGCGGCCCGCAATGATCCGGGCAGGATACGGGCGGCGGCCGGGCAGCTCACTATCAAAGGCAGGGTCAGCCACCGGAGGATCTGAGAGCTGCACCCCCGGGCATGCACCCGGTCCGCTACGCTTGACAATAGAAACGACCACGACGAAATGTAGGCCGAGTTTGGCACCGCTTCGGTGGACCGACTCCACCCAGTCACAACAGACCGCTGTTGTTGACCTGCCACCCGGCCATGGCGTCCACTCGAGGTCCCGGCCCCGGGGCCGCACAGGCCGCAAAGTTCAGATGCTCATTTCTCCGGCGGTACCGCAGCCAGAAACCTCGGAGTCACTCAGTCGGGGGCCACTCTCCTTCAGAAACACGACCGCGTAGCACAGGTTGAGGATCTCGTGCAGGATATCCGTGCGGGATGCGGAGGTTCACGGAGCCGGGAGTCTACGCTGCCGTCCCGGTCGCCATCTTGGCTCCTCCCTCTGTTTCAACATTATTAATAGGGGCCCTACATTTCAGGGGATAACCAAGAAGAGGACCTTCCTCAACTAGAAGACCTACAGAAGGCTTGTTTGCAGGCTCCGGGGTTGGGTGAGATAGCGCCTACGTCCAAGCTTCGTTCCTTCTAAACTCATGCTACATGGGGACTATGGAACACTTTTTGTACAACTGTTCTGCAGTGCTGGGTTGATGTCGGGTCGTTGTCACCCCCCTTTGGTGGAAACCGCTGGGACTACTTTTGGTTATAATGCTCCGCTGGTTACTGTTTGATTACTACTGGCGATGTTGTTTGGAGCTTTTCTTTTTGTTTACAGGTCTGGGTTCGCCTCACGTTTTCGTGATCTGGCTGGGTGGGGGGAGGGGGGTAGGTTATTTTGATCTTATTAACATTGATTGGTGTGTGTTGAACTTGCTGATATATGATGCTACGACTGATTTCTGTTTCCTACTGCTTGCTCTGCGGTTTCGATGGCTCAAATAGGCTTGAATGAAAACCCCATCAACCTATCGTTAATGTCTTGGAACGTCAGGGGCCTGAATAACCAGCGTAAATGCAAACAGGTGATACATTATTTGAATCGGCACCGAGTGGACATTGCTTTTATCCAAGAGACACACTTGCACTCCTCAACCAACGCCCGCTTTGCGGCGTCCTGGGGCGCACACAGGTACTTTTCCAATTTCCGTAATTATGCTAGAGGTGCTGCAGTGTTGATTCATAAGAGAGTCCCGTTTCATTGCCAGCAGTTTCTAGGGGACAGAGAGGGGCGCTACTGCATAGTGAGAGGAGTGTTGATGGGTCACGGGGTCATTCTTGTGTGTGTATGCTCCTAACCTTGATTCCCCGGATTTTTTCCACGCGCTTGCCGCCCAGCTCTCAACCCTTGAACCGGCCAGGCTCATAATTGGCGGTGATTTCAACTTATTGCTTGATGTGGGGTTGGACAGTACCTCAGAGGCCGCTGACTCTAAGCCCAGGGCGCGGCGCGCACTCTTAGACCTCTGCCACCAATTTTCCCTGACTGACATTTGGCGCAGGCGCAACCCAGGCACCACTGATTACACTCACTTCTCGGGTCAGCACAACACTTGGACCAGGATTGACTACTGGCTCCTTTCCCCGGGCCTGTCCCCCTGGTTTCGTACGCTGAAGACTTTCCCTAGAACATACTCAGATCATTCTCCGGACTTACTGAGTTTGGACGTTCCACGGCCCGAAGGTTTTGAGCGACAGTGGCGATTCCCCGGGAGAGCGCTTTTAGACGACCTCTTCGTCCATGAGGTTTCCGAGGCGATTGAGGACTTCTTCACGATTAACACCGGCTCGGTGGACTCTTGGGCCGTGCTTTGGGAGGGGTTTAAGGCATACGTTAGGGGGATTTGCATAGCTAAACATGCTGGGGTCCTAAAGGCGTTGCGCACGACAATCACTCAGCTAGAGGTTCAGCTAGACTCGATTGACACTGAGGCGAGGCGGGCTCTGTCTGACGACGTGTTTACTAGGCGTCTGCGCCTCCTGTCCGACTACCGGGAGGCCGCAGACAGGGAGATCCTGTATCTAGGAAAATACCATACCGCACGCAGATACGGTGAGGGGGACAGACCGGGGCGCACGTTGGCGCAGGCTCTGCGACCGCCGTATAATAAGTCCTTTATAGCCGAGGTTAGGGGCGAGGACGGCACTCTCCGCACGCCTACTTCTCGGCTTTATACACGACCAAGCAGGGCGATGCCTTGGCTTCTCGGGAGGCCTATATCGGAAATAGCGCTAGTGTTCCTTGACAGGGGAATGCAGGAATTCATGGCGGAGCCCATAACGGTGACTGAGGTTCGAGGGGCGATTAAGGTGCTTCGGAGCTCCTCAGCCCCGGGCCTCGATGGTTTCTCCGGGGATTTCTACAAGGCCTTTTCCGATCTTCTGGCGCCCAAGCTCATTGAGGTGTATGCGGAGGCCTTGAAGCTGGAGACCCTCCCGCCTACCCCTAAGGAGGCAGTCATAGTTCTGCTCCCAAAGCCGGACAAAGACCCGGCGCTGTGTGGGTCATATAGGCCCCTCTCCCTATTAAACATCGATTATAAGATTCTTGCCAAAATAGTGGCCAACAGACTTTCACAATTGATGGAATTTATCATAGCGCCCGCTCAATCTGGCTTTGTACCCCATCGTTCGACAACATTAAATTTGCGGACGCTATTCACAGTATTACATGGAATAAATCCGGACACACCCGCGGCGGCGATTCTCCTCGACACCGAAAAAGCCTTCGACTCCTTAGAATGGCCTTTTTTTCTTTCCGTAATGCATCGAATGGGCATGCCAGCTGGCTTCATCGCCACTACGCGGCTCCTCTATAGTCGTCCCACAGCACGCCTGCGTATTAACGGCACCCTGTCCCGCCCATTCACTCTTACCCGCGGCACGCGCCAGGGCTGTCCGCTATCGCCACTGTTGTTCATACTTGCCATGGACCCTTTAATCAGGCACTTTCAGGAGCGACATTTCCACAGGGGTCTCCAGTTTCGGACGGGTCCCCTGTTGGTCTCCCTCTATGCGGACGACACCATACTGTATGTCAGAGAACCGCAGGTAAACCTTGCTCCCCTGATACAGGAAATCCTTCGCTTTGGTAGCCATTCGGGGTTGGGCATCAACTGGCATAAGTCTATAATATTCCCGCCTACTGGCGGCACCTCCCCTTGGCAATGTGAGTTTCCGCTGGAGTGGTGCTCCGACTCGGTACGATATTTGGGCATACATTTTCACCCAAGCACGGATTAAATTATCCGCCTCAACTATGGCCGCGCGGTTGCGAAGCTTGAGGCGCAGGTGGACGGGTGGCTGCGGCTTCTGCTCACCATGGCAGCCAGAATCGCCATTATAAAAATGATAGTACTTCTTAAATTTTTGTATCTTTTTATTAATATCCCCATTCCCCTTATCCAAACCTTTTTCGCCACCCTACGGTCCCATTTGATCTGGGGCGGAAAACACCCCCGGATCCGTTGGAAGACTCTCTCACGCTCCCGCATGACGGGGGCGGCTTCGGAGTACCGGATTTGTATTTATACTATCTGGTTGCTCAGTGTGCACACGCCTATGCCTGGTACCACCCTGACGCACGGATTCCATTTCTTCGTCCGGAGGCGGATTTTGTTCTCCCGGGTCGCTTGTCGGCGGTATTGCCCTAGGGTGTCCCTAGGAGTCCAGTGGATATTCAAACGGTGTCCACCACCAGCTGGGCCTGAAATAGACTTTCGCGCTACTTGGACCAGCCCATTCTATATTCCTCTTCTCTCCCGCTTCCCAATGCAGGTTGGTTGCTGGGCACTGGCGAGAAGCTTGTGCAACGTACTTTTAACGAAATTTAACCTTACCAAGATTGGGGATTTATACCCGGGGGGGCACATATTCTCGGTATCGGAAGAGGCACGATTCAACGAGGCCACGTTCATGGACAAATTCATCCTTAACCGGCTTTACTTTACGGCCAGGTCGAAAATTAAGGGATTCCCCCTCTAGCCGGCTTCCTTTGAACCCCTCACTCTCCTCATTGACAAGGATACAGGGGCACACATTTCTAAACTGTACAGGACATGTGCTGCTCTGGTTCCTTGTGCGGATGACCAGTTGAGGGCGGCATGGGAGGCGGACTTGGGTAGGCCTATTACGGACGAACAATGGTCCGCTTGCTGCAAGGTCACTAACACGATATCGCTCAATAGTCGTCATAAACTTCTGCACTATAAGTTTCTCCGCCGCAGCTATATGACCCCTGATAGACTCCATTCCATTGATCCCACGTGGCCTCACACATGCTGGAAATGCGCTGCACCTCATGCTGACTTTGCACACATGACCTGGACATGTCCGAGATTGCAATCATACTGGACGCAGGTGCACAACATCCTAGAGGAGATGTTAGGGCTTGCGTTGGTTCCCACTCCTGAGGTTGCGTTGCTGGGCTACACGGTAAATTTCCCCAAGACTGTTCGGAGGCTTGCGTCTCTGGGCTTGCTGTTAGCCAAGCGGGAAATTGCTAGGCGTTGGGGTGATAGAACAGCTCCCACGGCTAGGGCGTGGCTTACGGCCATGGCTTTCTGCAACACGAACAGCGAGATTTACTCCAGTCTCCTCCCCACCGTGGCACGTCCCAAAGACATCTGGGGCCCATATAAAACATATATCGCGAACCTGCCGAGCTCCTCTCAATCGCACTCCAGCTCGGGGATAGTGCCCACAGGGGTTGGATAGGTTAAACAGCAGCGGAGTTCCACATTCGGGGAGGCCGTGGGGTGGATGCAGCGCTGTGGGTATCCTCACTTCCGGTCTGGAGTCGTGGGTTGCGTGTGGATTGGCTATTGCAACTATGAAGGTCGAAGGTATAGGTGGTATGGAAGAGCATAGGGAGGGTCATTGTTCTAAGGTATTCCTGTTTGGGTTCGGACGGGTGGGATTGCTGCGATGGTTGTGGGTCCTTGCTGCTCTGAGCCTTGCTTATGTGTTATTCGTGGTCTGAGGAACGGAATTGTCGTAATGCATCTCTCACACTGAAATCTATTAAACACACTGCTGAGATCTCTGTATTGTTTTGTTTTTCAAACATAAAGCTTTAAAAAAAAAAAGACCTACAGAAGGAGGTGGCAGGAACACCACTTCAAGATTTCCAGAGCTTGAACCAGCCCTAAGTGTCAGTTTCAAAGACCACAAAGACCGTCTTTTTGTGAAAGAACAAGAGGGAGAAGCCTGCCATCAAGAGGCTGCAACAACATTTAAGTGACTACTTGAGGTTGGATTTACACCACACATACCAGTGGGGAGAAGTAACATCAGGCAGGTGGTGTTCAATATAATGCAACATGTTTACGGCGCAGATTTGGAAAAGCATGTTATCCAAAGCAAAGTAAGAGAAAGTATTTTCAAAAGAAAGTAAAAACTGTTACAAAAACAAGCAGCAGAAAGAGTGCCCATGTGAGCGAGAAAATCAAGGCGTCTACTATTTTCTGGTTCCAAAATCATACAAGACCATGTGACCTATACTAGACCTCTGTTTCTTTAACAAATGAAAAAAACAAAATTCAAGATGACAACCCCACAACTCGGTTGTTCCTCAACTCTGGGGATTTCATGGCAACCATAGATCTAAAGGGGTTCCCATCTACACATCCCAACTAATCCAAAACGCACAAGTCCAGTGTTTTGTGATCAACAAAACACACTACCAATTCAAAGCACTACCCTTTGAAAAAGTCGGCCCCAAGGGTTTTTCCAAAGTGCCTTGCAGCTGTGGCAGCCATCTGAGAAGAAAGGCAATACAAGTCTATCCATACCTAGACAATTGGATGGTAAGAGCGAACTCTGCATGCAAGTGCTAAAAAAAAACATAGACCATGATGACAACTCTACGCATACTGGGATGTGCAGTAAATATGGAGAAGTGTTCGCAAAAATCAGAACAGGAGAAACTCTGCTCAGAAGCAAAGATGAGCACAATTATGGGGTAAAGCTTACCCCATGCAACAAGAGGATACAAGCTGTAACACAAGAAGCTCTCAGATACCATATTGAAGAATGTGGGGAAATTATTGGTCATGATGGCTTCATTCAGCCCACTAATACCACATGCGAGGTTTCACATGAGACCAATCCAAGAATGGATACAGAATCCCTGGTCACAAGCTACAGGGAGATGGGAGTATCTAGTGGTTGTCATGCAGAAAATTCAAGAGATGAGTTGGTGGAACAAAGCAAATGTAACAGCAATAATACCATATATGACTACAGCTCAAACAGTGACT
This sequence comes from Triturus cristatus, assembly GCF_964204655.1. Taxonomy (NCBI): domain Eukaryota; kingdom Metazoa; phylum Chordata; class Amphibia; order Caudata; family Salamandridae; genus Triturus; species Triturus cristatus. The sequence goes on along the minus strand of NC_140582.1, from coordinate 1,066,547,178 downwards.
ATTACCACAGACACCACACACATAGGATGGGGAGCACACATGGGGAAACTCAATGTGAGAAGATTATAGAACCCTCAGGAAGCAGTACAACATATAAACCTGCTGGATTATAACTGTTCCTAGCCTTAAAAGCCTTTCATCACCCCTTATGGAGCAAATCAATACAAATATAAACAGACAATACTACAACAATGTTTTATCTCAACATGCAGGGGGTAGCATAGTCTTTTTCTTTACCAAAGATGGCACAATTGATATGGAGATGGGCCATTCAAAGAATGATAACATTAACAGTGATACATCTACCAGGAGTAGACAATATGGGAACTGAATCGGACCCGATTTAAAAACAGTGTTCCAGAAGTAGGGAACTCCAAAAATAGACCTGTGCGCAACTCCACAAAATACTAATGCTTCGTGTCCAGACATCCATGCCCTCAGTCCGTAGTGATTGCACTGTAGAGAAGTTGGTCAGGGATTTGCATACACTTTTCCTCCCCGATACCACTGCTCTCACAAGTGATAAACCAGTGCAGGCAGTCACAGATGATGCTCCTAATAATACCCCACAGTGGGCAAGACATACTTGGTACCCTGGATCTGACAGAGATGGTACAAGAAATGGAAAGACTATTGCAAACTCTAGTCTCCATGGAAAGGGTAGGAGTTCCACATCCAGAACCAAACACATTGAGCCTAGTAGCATGGCTCCTGAGGGCATAGAATGCGACCATTTAGAACTACCTGAACCATTAATGTAAATTCCCAGAGAATCAAGGAAAGCAACAACTACAAAATTGAAAAGATTCCCATATTGGTGCCAAAAATATAATCTGCTTCAATTCAGACATGGAGTAATTAAATATTTAACTCGTTGTTAGGTCTAACTTGTGCTTCTCTAAAGGAACATTCAGCAGCAATAATAGCCCAAGCAAGGTGCTACATAGAGTATCACGGCTCTAAAAATCAAAATATTATATAGAAGGGGCTAAAAGAGTAGCAACACCCACGAGTGCACCAACTCCTACATGGAGTCTCAATGTGGTGCTCTCACAGTTAATTAAGGAACCATTCAAAACAATCTATACGCCAAGAGTTCGTGTTTAAAGCAGCATTTTTAACATCCATGACTTTACTAAACAGAGTAAAGGCACACCATACAGGAACCTTATATTCACATACATAGAGTAGTCTTAAGAACTAAACCTCGATTCCTTTCCAGGGTCAAATCTCACATAAATCAAACAATAAAAATTTCAGGTTTTTTTCCAAAATCCCAAGACTAGAGTAGAAAAAGCTTTACATACACTGGATGCCGGCACGGCAATTTTGTATTGCACAGAAAAAACGAAGAACATCAGAATAAGAAAACAACTTTTCATTTAATTTGCAAACAGCACAGGAAAGCCAGTTACAAAAGGAACAATCGCAAGATAACAGGCAATTGAAATATGTCACAAAAAAAGCTAGCATTCAGTTACAAGGAAAGCCAAGGGCAGACTTTACAAGGAAGAAAGGAGCAACAATAGTCTCTTGCAAACGTTCCACTCAAGGATATTTGCATAGCGGTCACATGGTCATCAATACGCATGCTCACAAAACACTATTTCTTTGTTCAAGTAAACCGAGAAGCGCAGGTGGGGGGGGGAAGTTCTAAAACATTTGCTTACAAGTTCATCATCTTCAACCCAACCACCACAATAAAGAAAACCTCTACAAAATCAATGCACAGCATGTGAATTCAGAAATTATTCCTGCCGCAAAACGAAATGGTTACTTACAGGTAGAAGTTTTGCAGCCTGAGAAACGGAGGCATCACAAGTAAACAGAGGACATTAATACAGAACAACAGTGTGAGAAAGGGCCTCTTTTTGTATGGTTAGTCCCCACTTTTTGCCTGGTCTTGATGTGGTTTCAATTGTAGTGCACAGGGTCCCTGTCTTCTACGTATCCTGTGCCAGTACTTCTTCGCTAAAAACATATCCCCAATTGGTACTTCTGACCCCTGTAAGTCTCTAGTAACTGGTACCCTAGGTGCCTGGGAGCTTAAGAGGGTCCCCTGGTACACCCCTCACTGGGACTGTGCCACTGCCCTTGCAGCTTGCATGTCCCTGTGAGGGAGAAAACGACCCTTCGACATGGTGCCATGCCAGCCAGCACTACCTGAAGGCATAGGTAATCACCCCTCTAAGAGGCCTCACAGCCCTAAGGCAGGGTGCACTATACCAAATCAGATATGCCCCTACAATATTGGAATCCAATCCTTAATATTGTAAGTGGCAGTGAAGCCATAGAGAGTACATAGACTGGAAACTCAACAACTCGAGTTCCACAGCACCATGGTGGCTTCACTGAGCACAGGAGTGTCTGGTACCAAACTACCCCTCTCAATAAATCACACTAATACCAGTGTGAGGTTTATTGCACCATGTACCTAGAAGGCACCTCGGAGATGCATTTAATTTGTTGGTTTTTAATGCTGACCTATGTTCAAGTAATATCAATCTTAGTTCTCTGCTGGTTTCACCTACATAGCCCAATCCACATGGGCACAGTAACAAATCTACATTACCCCTCCTACAATTATTCAGGCTTTTAGTGATCATTTTATGGCCATTGTACTAAAAAGGTTTGCCCACTATGCAGTGTTCAAATATTGTGCAACTTCCACATTTTTTGTTACCAACCGCTTTCTCCGTTTGTAGAGTGCCTTGTTGTAAAGGTTTTACTTCTCTAAGTGTGAACTAGTGATTTAGCAAATTGTCATTCCTTTTAAAAGCAAAGAGGGGGTTTTCCAATTTGATCTCATCATTTAAAATGTTCCAGTTGGAATGAACTGTTTATTTTATTACTAATACTTGAAAATTGAATGACAAGTAATCTTTCATTGATACCTTTAATTTTCTTACTGTTAGTTCTGTCCAACATGCTTTCATGATTGTAAAAGCGTGCCCTTTTAAACGCACATTTGATCAATTTCTTTGGATAGCCTCGATCTAAAAGCTTGTCTTTAGGGATATCAGAGTGTCTATAGAAATCGTCCAAGGAGGAACAATTTCTCCGCAACCAGAGTAATTGTCCAAAGGGGATAATGTCTTTCTGTGCCTTGGGATGATTACTAGTATAATGCTGGAGAGTATTTTTATCCGCAGGTTTAGTGAACAATTCAACCTCCTAATGTCCACTCATATTTTTAGTAGAAATATCTATAAAAAAAAAAACCCCAAAAAATAATAATCTCCATGGTGTTATTACAATGCACAGTGAATTTTAAATTGGGGTCCCCCAGGTGGAGCTATTCAAGAAACTTCTATAGTTCTTTTTCCTGTCCATCCCAAACATAAAAAAATAAAAATCAGCAAAGCGATACTACATTGTGATTTTTTTTAAAACTGTGATGCTTCATTGAAGATGTTTATTTTCAAAATTACCAACATAAATAAATGCCATACTTGAGGCACATGTCGCCCCCATACTCGTCCCCTTGCATTGGACATTAAGTTAATCTTTAAACAAACATTATTTTTCACGACCGGGGTTACACATTCTAGTGTCCTCATCTGTCAGAATTTCTTTAATCACCCTAACGGTGCCATCCCGCAGAATATTTGGATACACCGCTTTATATATCAAGGGTAACTAAAATCTGTGAGTACCCTCGATGATAGAAATGTGTGCCGAATCCTATCTATTTAGAATGTTTTATATAGTGTGAACGTGACCCTAGAGTGTATCAGAGCGTTTTTTTTTTGGTTTTTGTTTTATGTAGCGCGAACGAGACCCGAAAAATCGGGTATCAGAGCTCTTTACCTGAGCACCAGTTCCGTTACAGAAGAACGCATTCATTTTTGTTACAATGTATGGAAACATTAGATGGTTGGGGGTAATATACATACATTCAGTAAATGACATTCGATATAGAAAGATGTAGACAGTAGTATATAGGATAAGTTGCTAACAGTGATATAAGGTTGAGTTTTATAGAATGAATTTGTTCATTAGAAGTGATTTCACTTCTTCTTTTTTTTGGAGGAGGAGGGTATTTGTCGTACATCTGGATGTAAGGAGCTCCAAATCTTCGGTACAATACTAGAGAAGGCTCTGCAACATGTTCTATTTTTGTGGAAGGATTGTGATTTCAGTAATAGTGAGCCCGCGCTTCAAGAGTCTCTGCCCCTCCAGAAGGCACTAGCTTTTGCGCTAAGTAGCTGGGGGTTTTGTGATGAAGGGCCTTATGGGTCATGCAGGCGGTCTTTAGTTGTATTCTTGCCTCATATGGTAGCCAATTCAGTTCTTTTAAGGTTGAAGTGGGGTTATTTTTTTTTTGTTCCAGAGATGAGCCTGGCCGTGACGTTAAGAGAAGCCCCCAGTGGGGCCACCTTGTATTTGGGGATACCGCATAGATTGGTACTTCCGTAATCCAATCTTGGCAGCACTAGGACTTTTACCGACATTTGTAAGTTGGCCTGTGGAGGGAAGGGTTTAAGTTTCCTTAGGATGCTCAGCTGATGATTAGCTCCTTTGGTGGAGTTACTGATATGTGCCTGCATATTCAAATGCTTGTCTAGAGTGATTCCCCAGGATTTCGTGGAGTCAATGATGTGGGGAGAAAAGTCAAAGGTGGTTAGGTGCTTTTAGCCAGAGGTCAATCTTGGGTGTGTGGTTGGGAGGGGAGATGAGGAGGAATTCTGTGTGTTTTGGTGTTGAGCAAGAGGTGGTAGTCCGTGAACCAATTTTGAGTCTTATGCAGAATAGTGTTGAGGAAGATGAAGTTTTCTGGTGAGATTTTCATATAGAGTTGTGTATCGTCTGCATACAGGTGATATAGAATGTTTGCAACTTTCAGTGCGTTTGCTAGTGGTTCCATGAGTAGATTGAAAAGAATGGGTGAAAGTGCTGAACCCCGTGGAAGCCCTAGGGTGACCAAGGAAGGTTGGGAGAGTGATTGCTTCATCTTGATTCGTTGGGTTCTGTTAAGGAAGGAGGCAAACAACAAGTAACAAAGCTGTTCCTAAGAGGGTAGGGGGAAGGGGTATCATGTATGAAGATATCTGTTATGGATATTGGAGCCCTCACACAGCCATCGGGATATTGTGAATCACATAACCCTCCGGATGTAATGTAACATCATCGGGCTGCTCCTACGTCGAGTCGGCTGGTGCAATACCCGACGGGCTCTTGTTTAGAGAGCACTCTTATGGAGATCTTCTATATCCACGATAGCCGATTGTTCAACTGTAACGAGTGTGGGGCTTGGTGAAAGTGTAGATGAATGTTAAAAAGGGGAGAGAGTACTATCTGAATAATTTTATTACGATGTCTCCTCGCCTGATTAAAAATATGAGGTAAAGTAATAGTAGCTCAGATCTATGTTCTGGGTTAACTATACTACCTCGTCTTGGTCAACATGTTTCTCACTATTGTAGAGCTGTACTCCAGTGATTCGTCAGGACCATGAAATTCTATCTACAAGTCTATCCAGAAGAATCAAGTGATAGACAACTGGCGTTAGTATAAAACTGGTGTTATTACCTGCTCCTCGGTCTACCTGTATGGAAGGTTGGAGACCAAGAAAAGTGTTAAAAACGCTCATTCATAAGACAGTTGTCATACATGGTGCTGGTGGAACGTGCATTTGCATTCAAAGTGCACTTATGTGTAGGGAGGGGGGGGAATAGTTAAAAAACACACACAAAACCACGTGAAGTGATCACTCTAGGGAGTACTACATCAGAACTAGTTGGACTTACCCTATCTACTCCATAGAATAAACCTCAGCAGTTCCTGGTAGGCTTGCGCAAGGAGTTCCTTGCGTTCTGTGATGGTGTATAGGAGCAGTATTAAATGGGAGAGGTTAGGTCAATACAAAACTCCAGGGTCATTAACACCCCTTCTCTTGAATATTTGCTGATTCATAGCTAAATTCGAAACGGTAAAGGTAAGTATATATACATAGTGAGCTCTAGGGTTACTAAAAATCCTGCACCTCGATTCCTATCAATCACATGTTCTAATACGGGGCTGTAGTCTAGTATAAACTGAACTGTACAAGCACGTTACATGAGCATGGCTATACTATACCACGGGACAATGGGAGCACATCTCTATAACGTACCCGGAGTGCTACTTAGTTAATTCCCGTATGTGTGTGTAAGCATGAGTTGGCCTTGAAGTGTGTGGAGTAGTGAACCGGAAAAATACAACGGTTTGCTCGCGCCATGGAGGCGTGTCGCCAGTCGGTCTAACCGACGCTGTCAGGCACTCGGCGGGGGTAGTGACGAGGTCATCACTGTTTTGCGAGACAAGGCGTCTCGATCCACAAGCGTAATGTCCGTGGGAGGGCATGCTTATAGTTGGACAACAACGGCGTGATCGGGCGAAAAACCAAGTATGCATAAACCAGGTGGATATCGGTATGCAAAGTCTGCAATATATGAACCGTGAAGGGTCGAAACAGTAAGACAAAGATATAAGGGTTTTCTACTTACTGACACGCCGAGTCCGTGTCGCTCATAGACCTACCCCGCTCTACCAGGACTGGGGGGTGAAGGACTGTGAGCTCGTGAGAGTTTAAAGCCGAGCCGGCGTGACAGTCAGATGAATCTAGAACGTGAACTTCCCTCAAAGCAACGGCTCACTTGGCCGCCATGTTGGATTTCCTACGAGGAACCTTATTGTTTGTGCGGTTACTCTGTGAAACTCACGTCACTTCTGAGGGGACCAGGGTAGTAGGGGAGATCTTAGATTCTCTGAAGGTGAATACATTCGTCGGCGGCACTCATAGAAGCGGCTAACTTGGCCGCCATGTTGGGTGTCCTACGAGGAACCAAATGTGTGTGTGGTTCCTGTATAAATGTTGCATCACTTCTGAGGTGGCCAGAATTATGTGGGAGATCTTAGAATTCCTGGAGGTTACCTAATCTGGTCCGTGGGGTGGATTGCCGTACTCTAAATAGTCCAGTGGGCAATATAAAAAAGTAAACAGACTGACTAGATTTAAAATTATGCGTACACCACGCGTATGTCGAGACAGTAGGATATTGTCTCTATATTCTGCTAGAAGGTTAAGGCTTGTCAATATAAGTGTACAGCTCACTATATAGTTAAGCCTATTGAAAGTCATTGTCTAAGCCATGTTTTGTCATTCAGTGTGGCTTGCAGGAAAGTGTAGTACAATGTAGTGGTTGAGCTACCTATGTGCTAGGTGGCAAGAAAGTTGGCCTTGAAAATACGTTTATCCTAACTTTCAAGGGGGCTTTAAGGAACTCCATGGGATGGCGTCATTGAGTCCTGAGTTATCTGTGCCAGTTTTAAACACCCACCTTTGTTCTTTGATCAGTAAGGCCTCCTTGGTTATGTTTGGAAATGTTTCCAAAATTAGCCAGCTAAAGGAGTCCGGGGGATGTCCTTTTTCTACAAAGTGGGTGGTCATTTTTGTGTTTGCTCTTTTGCAGCGGAAATTGCTGCGATGTTCTATGATACGTGTCTTAGCACTGCGTGTTGTCATGCCTATGTATCGTAGTGTGCATGGGCATGTGATCATGTAGACACAGTTGGTAGTATTGCAATTGGTATGGCGTCGCATTTCCCACTTGAAATTATCGTTGATATCAACTGTCTTGTGTATGCCAGTCAGGTGACATACAGAGCATGAACCACACGGATAATGCCCCATTACGGGGGGCAGTTCCCAAAGTGTTCTTTGTGGTATCCGGTTCTGTGTTCGTGGCCGCGTGTGTATTATAAGGTCCCTCAGGTTCTTGGTGCGTTTGAAGGAAAACCTTGGTGTTTCTAGGGACAATGAACCAGTGTTGAGTATCGTCCAATGTTTTTTGATTACCCTCGTGATCTGGTTAGATATCGGGGTAAACGAGGTTACACACGTAATGTTCTCTGTTTGGTTCTTGGTTCTCGGTTCTAGTAGGGCCTCTCTCGGGTTGTTGCGAGCCCTTTTGTTGGCTAGGGCAATCTGTTTTGCTGGGTATTCACGTGCTTTCAGATTCCTAGTTAGTCTTTCAGCTTCAGTCTTGTAGTCATTTAGATTGCTGCAGTTGCGTCTTATCCTCATGAACTGCCCCACAGGAAGGTTATCTCTCAAACTTCGCGGATGATGGCTTGTGTACAGTAACAAACTGTTGCGATCCGTTGGTTTTTTATATAGTGATGTAGAGAGTGTACCTTCATGGAGATTGATGTTAAGGTCTAGGAAAGGGATGCTCCTGTCTGACACAGCATGTGTAAATTTTAGGTGTGGGTCCAAAGTATTGACCCATTGGCAAAATTCCAGACAAGTTGACATGTCTCCTTTCCACAGTATCAAAACATCGTCGATGAACCTCTTCCAGAGGTAAACATCGGTGTGGAAGGGGTTAGTTTGGTTAAAGATGTAGCGAGACTCGAAGTCGGACATATACAGACAGGCCAGACTGGGCGCAAAGGTGCTACCCATACAAGTTCCTTGGGTCTGTCTGTAAATCTGTCCTTTGAATTCAAAGAAGTTCTCTGTCATGGCTAAGGTAGCACAGTCCATGATGAAGCTTATCGGCGTGTTGTGTTGCCACAGTTCATGTTGAAGGATGTTCTCCACGACTTCGAGGGTGGCTCTCTGGGGTATGTTGGTATAGAGGGCCTGCACATCTAAACTCAACAGTAAGGTGATTTCGTCTGTAGGGGGTAGAGAAGATAGGAGTCTCAAAAGATCTGAGGTATCTTGTATATATGAATTTGTCTTATGTACAAGCGGTTGGAAAAAGAAATCACAAAATTGTGACAGGGGTTCCAGCACTGAGCCAATACCCGATACAATGGGTCTCCCAGGAACAGGGAAGGTGCCTTTGTGGATCTTCGGGAGAGTGTAAAAATAGGGGGTACGTGGGTTCTTTTTAATCAGAAAATTGGCTTCTTTCTTACTGATCCAGCCTTGGCTCTCGGCCGAGAATACCAGGGCTGTGATAGTGTTCAGGAGACGTTGGGTTGGATCAGTAGTGACTGGAGTGTAATAAGTTCGGTCACTCAATTGTCGTCTGCATTCTAATTCGTAGTCCACCGTATCCATTATTACTGTGGCTCCCCCTTTATCTGCCTGTTTAATGGTGATGGAGGTGTCATTAGACAAGATGGAAACTGTCTCTATTTCAGCTTTAGACATGTTGTTAAAATGTCTAGAGTTAGTGATTTTCGCTAGATCCTTAAGAACAGCCTGTTCAAAAGTAATGACCTCAGGTGGGACCATATTGGTACTGGGGGTGAAAGTGGAAGCGTTGTGTAAGCCACTATCTGTCTGTTCAGGGGCCTCAGTGTTGGTAAAGAAGGCTTTCAATCTAATCTTCCGAAAGAATTGTTGAACCTCACATTGTTGTTTAAAGGTGTCAATCTTTGGAGTGGGTACAAACCCTAAGCCCTTCTGTAAGACCCTTTGTTCCATTTCACTAAGGTTTCTCTGTGAGAGGTTAACCACTAGGTTTTCTTCTTGTTGGTCGCATGGCTCCGTGTCTCCATGGTTCTCGGAGTGTCTTCCCACTGGATTCGCATTCCTTGTCGCTGACTGTTTTTTCTTTTTTGCCCGCGCCCTCTGCCCCAGCCTCTGCCTAAAAAAGGTTGGTTAAACATTGGGGGGTAAAATTGGGTCGGGGGGCCTTGTTGAGGCATAGGATAAGGTGGTGGACCCTGTGGGTGCATCGGATATTGCCAAAATGCTGGATGTTGGTAAGCCGCCATTTGAAAGTCAGGATAGAGTTGGCGATTTCCTCTGCGAGAGTTGCCAGGAAGGAGGCAAACCATTGTAGCACGGTACCAGATAGGCCCATCCTTCGTTACAGAAGGTTGTCATGCATAATCGTGTCGAAGGCGGAGGATAAGTCAAGAAGTATCAGGAGGCAGGATTCATTCTGGGCTAGCATTTTTAGTATATCCGTTATATAGGCGAGTGCTGATTCAGTGCTGTGACCCTGACTGAATCCGGATTGGTGTTGGTCCAAGAGGTTTGAAATTCTCGATGTAGTTGCATAATTTAGTTTGTACACATTTTTCTAGTAGTTGCGCCAGAGTGGAGATTTTGGATATAGGACGGTAGTTGAGATAGAGGAGAGGGAGTTGACTTTCTTTAGTATGGGTGTTACCTGCCCTACTTTGAGGCATTCAGGTATGGTGCCTTGCCTCAGGGAGGCGTTTACAATCTTCGTCCATAAGGGGAGAATGGAATTTTTTATCATTATGAATAGGTAAGGAGGTAGTGGATCAGTGAAGTGATCGGAGGGGTTAATCGCAAGCAGGGTGATTATAGATGTAGTTATCAGAGTAGGGTGTGAAGGTGTGCCACGAGGCACTGTTCTTTGGGCTTCCCGTTGGTGTACTAACCTGATCCTTGATCTCTGAGTAAAATGTAGATTCATGGTCAGTAGTTGGATTAGGGGCATTCCTAGATAGTATGTCACTTTCAATGTGTTTAGTTTTTTCTATGAAGAAATTGGTAAGCTCCTCGCAGCTAGGGGTAGTTTGGTATGTTGAGCGATTGTTGTTTGACTATTTCAAATAGTTTTTTTGGGCGGTTGAAGGCATGGTTCAGCTGGGTTCTAAAAAAAAGTCTGCCTTGGCCTTTAGGATTCTCCTGTTGTATGTATTCCTTAGTGCTCTAAGGTGATTTAGGTTTTCTAAAGAGGGATCTTAGCTTGCGCCAGTCAGAGTTCAGTGTCTCATTGAACCAAGGTTTGAAGCTTTTGGTGGAAACGTTTTTTTGTTGGAGGGGACAGTTGAGTCAAGTATTTCAAGAATAGTGGGGTTGTAAAAGACTGTGAGATCATGAACGTCTGTAATGCCTGGCTGGTGGATCAGATCGGTGCTGTATCGGTTTGCTAGGTTTGATATTTTGGATATTCCTGGAAATTGTTTTGTTTTTGTTGGTTGGCATCTTTTCGGAGTCTGCTCCATGATGATAGAGAAGAATATGCTGTAATGGTCAGACCAATCACAGGAGATAATAGAGTCTAGTGAGACAATGTTCGTTTTTGCTATAATGAGGTCTAATGTGTCCCCCTTGTTGTGGGTTGGACTGTCGCAGTATTGGGTCAAGTCCTGATCTGAAAGGAAGGAATTTAAGTAACTTACAGCCTGATCGTTTGTATTATTTCAATGTAGATTGAAGTCTCCTAGAAAAATCTGTGACACTTGTGAATTGTCATTGGATGTAGTGAGTTGCATTATCTGTTCAATGAATGGCAGATTATCACCTGGTGGGTGATGTATTGTGAAGTTTGCTAATGAGGCAATTGTTCGTGCTGTTGATGCAAAGATATTCACAGGTGGATAAGGAGACAGTGTCAGTTTGGTTAACTGAGATTGTTTCGGAAGATGCAGGCTAACCCACCGCCAGGTTTAATGAGTGTGTAGACTTATGTTGTGACTAGGGGGGGACCAATAGGTCTAGGATAGTAGCGGAGGAGCTATTTAGCCATGTTTCAGTAAGGATGACCATGTCAAGCTCGTTAGAGAGGATGAGATCGTAGATGTCGCACGCATGTTTGCTAGCTCATCTGCAGTTGAGGAGTACACACTTCAGTTTGCTAGCAGGGTGGGAGAGGGTTGTGTGCACTATGTTGATATTAAGGTTTTCACTATTTATAGATCTGTTGAGAGTAGGTTCTTTGTAAGGGTTAGCTTGAATGGTTTGAATGCTACCATGTAGAGTCTTGCTGTTGTCTGACTAGCTGGCATAAAATAGGAGGAGGTCAGTTATGTCAGTGTCAGATAACTCGGCAATTAGTCTATTGGGATGACAAGGGTCATTGGGAAAGTTATATTCTGAATAGTATATTCGGTGTGATTTTCTTTTTGGGTGATATATCTACTAGTTTGGTAACTGATTCTGTTCACAGGGTTTGTGAGAGTTTAGGAGATCTTTTCTGATTGTTGGTAGGTTTTGCATTTTGTCCTTGAGATAGGCTTGTCCGAGGTATGTCTCATTGAGACGTGCGATCCAATGTTAAGATGGCATGATGAGTGTTAAGGTGGGTGATCTATTGGAGGGAGTCCGAATGTTCGGTCTTGGAGAGTGAGGAAGGCATTGTTCAAATCCAATGGAGTAAGTTGAACTGGGTATATGGGGGGGCGTATGTGAGAGAATGATAGCCTGGTTAGGTGATGGAAAGGCCTGTTGCGCCTGAGAGAGGCGTGGTTGAGGAGTGGTGGATCGAGTTGGGGGGGGGGGGGGGGGTAGGTGTCGTGAGAGGGAGGGGCTGATCACAGACCAGGGTTATTAACTTGTCAGGGGGAGCCATACAGGTCCTTTCATCTGTAGATGGGATGATTGGGTTAATGGCAGCAGGTTCAGAGTTGAGGGATTCATCGTTGGACGTCTGGGGGTGTAAGCATTGGGTTGATCTGTAACTAAGTGGATCCTTGTCTGGGAACCCTGGAGTGGTTGGGTCCTTTGTGACGTAAGAGTAGACCAGCATGGGGTTATGGTGATAATTAGGAACAGGTGATGCAGTGATGCGACCTTGTGGTAGAGTAGGAATATTGACAGGGTAATCAGGATGGTTAATGATTGGGAGTGGGTTTTTCTTGTTCAGTGCTTTCTTGAGTTGGGAAGATCTTATCTAATAGCGATTGGCATTTGAGGCTTGTATAAGGATATTACAATTGTACAGGAATGTAGTGGCGTTCGCATTGCAGAAGTCAGGTGGATACCGTCATTTTGAGGGCATGAGGGGTTTTTTTGGATTCGGTAATTCGGAGCATCGTGTAGAAGATATTCCTCCATTTTCACTTTTTTTGGTGTGGAAGAGGAGTTCATTAGTTCTAGCGCTTTTGTTGGTGCAGAAATAGGGAGCAAAGATCAGGGTCTGTGCGTGAGTTTTTAATAGTCTGTTTGAACTTTTTTGCCGCATTTTTGGATAGATTGGGCGGGTATTTAATGGTGAAGGCATGTAGTCCTGAGGGTTCCAGGTTTTGATCCATTTTTTTTTTAAATCTAATAAATTGTTTCAGAATCTTTTTTTTAAATTTCTTTCTGCCTAGCAGCCTCTTATTCGCTAGAGCCTTCCCTTTTTATCAGTTATTGATTGGTGATGGCACTGGTGGAGGTTGACACCATTCCAGGATGGCTGCCGCTTTAACAGGCTTAGTTTGATGGACCTATGCTACACATTTTTGAGAGGGGTTGACCCTTTTCCAAGATGGCTGTCACTCATACCGGCTTAGATTGCTGAGCCTGTATTGGAATCCATTATGAGAAGGGGGAGGGGGGCTCCATCTTTGTAGCAGCTGAAAGTGGGGAAATATTTCTGCAAACAAAATAGGTCTGGGCCTCCCGGTACGGGGGGGGGGGGAGGGGGGGTGCCAGTCTCTTAATCATACATGGCCGAGGTCTGTATTCCTTGATTCACCCACCCCTATTTGACCATCAATGTATTCAATACTGGATTCTGATGAGTACTTATAACTGCATAGTTCTCAAATTAAGAATATTTCCCTGTCATCAGTCTAGAGCTCAAAAAATATATGGGAATGTAATTTGCTGCTAGGTAGCTGCATGCAACTTTGCTGGCTTTGTACCACCCGGTAAATGACAGAACATACATGCTCCACCCTTGTGCACGCACTTCAGTTCCTTTCTTTCTGTGCATTCTGAGGAAGAACTGGAGCGCCACTCAAAATTACTTCAGTTTTGCAACAATTTCCAAAACAAAGTGTGCTAGGGTGCAATGTCCCCTCCTAAAGCTACAAGTTTCAAACTGTGCTGAGACTGTTGGAAACTGATGTCTGGTGTAGACCTCCACAAGTTGCCTCTGGTATTTGGGCTCTGGAAAAGAATCTTACGTCGTGCGACAAGTGCCCCCTTATGCACCGGTAGGTGATGTGGGACAGAGTAGCAAAGCTGTACAATGCTGAACACAGGTAGTTGCTAACCTCAAGCAAGTCTTGCTCCAAGTAGAGGCTGCAGACTCCCCTTAAGTCGCCCTTACGAGAGCAACTTCGCAAAGTTCTCCAGTGTGAGAAGTTGGCCTGGTATATGCTGTCCATTAGTTGTAGTGGGCACCTTGCACCAGACCAAACGACCCTTATTGATAATTAGGTTTTAAGACCAGGTTTATTGAAAGCTATCCTAGTGGTAGCTATGGAGAGCAGCCTTCAGGCTAAGTCTCGAAGGAATGTAAAGCAGCTTGGTTTACCAGATTATAATTTCTTGAAATGACCAAATGAAAGGAGAACCGCACAAGGTGTGTGTGTATATGTATGTACTATAACTCGCGCGCCCGCAATCCACTGCTCATGACGTCCCATATTACATCACTCATGACATGGTCAGTGGCATCACTCATGACATGATCCTTGTGATAGAGTGGCAGTCGCGCGAGTTATAGTTATCCGAACTAACTATAACGGGGGAATTTCATTGTTTTTTTACGAGTGAAATATCCACCTTACTATAACCTGTGTGAAACCTATGGTTTTTAAGTGAATTTGTACGGTTTTTTAAATGCTAAGTTATGTATTTATTAATTTTTTTTTCAAGGTGTTTCACCGTGCGCGCACCTTGCGCTGCACGCACCGTGAGCGCACCCCGCGATTTAAAAAAAAAAAAAGTTTTTTTGCCCCTTGGGGGTCCTTCTGTGACCCCCTGACAAAGGCTAGGGGGTCAGGAACTCTCTTCGCTGCCCCCTTTTCACGTTTTCCACCTTTTTTTCCCCCTTTCCTTTTCAGTGCGAGAGACAAAATGGCGGCCGACACTTCCTGATTTCGACCGATTCGAATGTTTACCGACATCTAACAACCAATCAGAATTTCTCTCGCGCACGGCACCGTGCGTGCACAGTGCGCGCGTATAGATATATATATGCTTTTAAATGCTATTTTCTCAGGAAATACTGAACAGATTGACACCAGACCTGCAAAAGGCACTTCCCTGACCTGAGGACTACCACTCTGCCAAATTTCAAGTAATTCTGTTCAGCCGTTCAGGCTGTACCTTCGACTAAAGGTCCTATGGAAAAATGCATGGGGAAAACGCGTTTTGGGACACCCCTTTTTTCTCGGCCCCCGCTTGACGAATCACCCAGAGACTTTCAGGGTAGGAGCTGAGCGGAGCGCCCCATTTGTTTTGAAAATTTCGTGAGGATTCGTCAACCGGCGCCAAAGTTAATCAAAATAGAATTTTGATATTTCCTATGGAAACACGATCCTAACTATAAAAATCCAAATTGTTTGATTATTTAAATTGCGAATGTACCATGTTGATATTATTCGAACATTTATTCCTGTATAAAAAGGTTAAAAAATGAGGGTTGTTGAATTGAACAGGCTGCATAAATGAATTTTGATTAATCCCGGGCGCAGTACTCTGCTCCGCCCACGGAGTGTACGTAGCGCTGGCGTAGCAGGCAGCGCTACGCACATGCCGCGGCGAAGCAGAGCTGCCCGCCCGAATTTTAAAATAAATGAAAGAATTTAAAAGTAAATTAAATACCTTACCTGTGGTGCAGCGTCCCGGGGCTCCCTCTTCCTGCTTGACCGGCAACTTCTTCTCACAAATGCGCATGTGCAGACGCATGCGCATTTGTGAAAGAAGTTGCCGGTCAAGCAGGAAGAGGGAGCCCCGGGACGCCGCACCGCAGGTAAGGTATTTAATTTACTTTTATAATACTTTAACTTATTTTAAAATGAGGGCGGGATGGAGGCGGGCGGCGCGTAGTGGGGCTATGCGGAGTGCACGAGTGTGCGTAGATGTGGCCACACTACGCGCTGCTCCACGTAGCCTCACTACGCCCAGGGTTAATTTTGATTCAAAACAAACATGTTCCAAAATGGCGGCCGCTGTGCAAGCAGTAGAGGATTGATTGTTGTGAGTTGAGTCCCTTATTGATGTCGTTCATTGCCTTTCAGTATTTTAATGAATATGTAATGGTGCTCAGACTGCTGAAACACGATGTGATTTTGTCCAACAATTAATTGACCGAGTGACCAAATTTGCCTTGGAGTGCCAGATGATTATTTGGTGAAACTGGAATAGTCCGATATTGAAAATGTGTGTGTGTGTATATATGTGTGTGTGTGTGTGTGTGTGTATGTGTGTATATGTATGTGTGTGTGTGTGTATGTATGTATGTGTGTGGGTGTATGTGTGTGTATGTATCTATGTATGTGAGTGCGTGTGTGTGCGTGTATGTGTGTGCGTGTATGTGTGTGTGTGCGTGTATGTGTGTGTGTGCGTGTATATATGTGTATGTGTATATATGGGTGTATGTGTGTATATGTGTCCTCGCTCAATCTCCACTTCAACTCCATCCGGAGCTCTCTCGGGCGGGTGTGGTTTTTGCGGTAGTGGACACCGCTAATAATTGAAGCTCAATTAACTAGTTTCTGAAGAAATACCGCACTCAAGGGGGGCATTGAAAATCGTTCTTTATTCAACGACCAGCAGCAAACAAACTCGTTTCGGTGAAAAGCCTTCTTCGGTGTTCAGGACACATTGAAAGAGGCATGTTTAAAAAAGCGTTCACATAGAGCTTCGAAATCAAGAAGGGACAAACATTCAATGTCTAACATGGGTGCCATTTTAAAGTGGTACATATTCGTGCATATTCCATGCAAATTAATTCACTGCACGTTTCATTGTAACATATTTGTCTATATGACATGATTTGAAGACATACTATATGCCCAATCACTGTTTGTTGCTATTAAGCCGTGTATCGGCATAATTATATTATGCAACTTTAAATCAATTTATGTATTCAACCACATATTGGCACCTTCATATTGTATAACTATTAAATCTCGCCGTGGATCTGCATATGTCCCTTCATACAACGCTTGTTATCAACACAGTATCATACATGATCCAATCATTTCAAAATTTCAAAGATTTCAAAAATTGACAAACAATGAAAATGTATTATCAGTATACACAGAACCCACATATATGTTAAAGCTGATAATAAGAACTATGAGCCTATGTGGACTGCTAGTTCCTCTCCACTATTTAATCCTCTCGGATATTTAGTAAGTAGATCTATAATGTATCTCGACTTAAGTCTTCGTAATTTCCGTATTCTGTTTCCACCCCTAACGTTCATAGGAACATGATCTAAGCCAAAGTATTGTAGTTGATTTCTATTACTTTGATGACATTCAGCAAAATGACGTGCCACAGGACAGGCGGCATCTACTTTATCTATGGCTCTGTTGTTCTAAAATCCTAATTTTCAATTGGTGTATGGTGCTACCTATGTAACGTAGCCCGCATGGACACACCAAACAGTATACCGCATAGGGTGTGCTACAGGTTAAGAATTTAGTTATTAATCTTGTCTTCCCTGTATCTGGTATATCATACGACAGGACTCTTCTGCTATTAGAGCAGGCTTTGCATCTGCTGCAAGGAAAAAAATCCCTTCATTTCTTTTAGGGTATTCATCCGTTCTGGGATCTTCTCTAAATGGCTTTTAACCAGCATATCCCGTAGAGACCTCGCTTTCCTAAAGGTCACTAAAGGAAAGGCCGGAATATCCTCATTAATGACATTATCTGTTTTCAAGATATGCCAATTTTTTCTCAACATATGTTTTAAATAATTGGCTTCCGAGGAATAAGGGGTAACCATCCGGAATTTACCTTTACCGTTATTGCCATCCTGTTCAGGTTTCTCCATCAGGAGTCTATCTCTTGAGATCTTTCATACCTTCTGCAAGGTTTTCTCTAAGATCTGAGGTTTATACCCTCTCACAGCAAATCTGTCCCACGAAGGATGTAGAGTGCTGGGGGGTTGGTGTCCGGATTGGAGACTAACAAGCCTTTGCAACGGCAACCCACGCGATGGAGAGTCAGGGCACATCTGGGGCAACCAGGGAAGCCCGTTGAAAGTCAAAGTACCCTTCTCAGGGACCCACAAGTCGACTGACAAGGGATCGCGAAGGGACCTAGAGAGGAATCACTAAATACCAGCCCACTGGTCACTAGAGTGTAGGCCAGTAATCTTCGGTGGAATCACTGCTCGGGGTCTGGACTACAAGTAGCCCAAAGCACAGCCTCAGGAATCGCCAAGAAGCATATGCTGCTGCAAATGTGCACGGTGTCAAGGGGTTCCGGTTGCACGGTCCCCACGAGGGCTTTGGATTGCTGAAAGCAAGGATCTGCCTCGGGGAAGCTTGGAAACCCACCTCCTGTGTTGCAAAGTCTTCGGAGTCCTTCAGAAGCTGCGTAGTTGCAAACTGGACAGATGCGTCTTTGGTGCCTGCCTTGCAGGGGAGTAACTCCTTTACTCCAAGGGAGATTCTTCGGTCATCCAACGTCGTGTAGATAGAAGTTCTGGCATTCTGTAGCAGTTTTGTCCGGGTAAATCTTAAAGTCCTGTAGCCAGGGGTTCCTACTTTATACCCAAGGAAGGGGTGGGACAAACTCTGGGGACCCAGCAATGGGAGGGTCAGGACAGAGGGGTGACTACACCCATATCCTTTGTCCAGTTTCACGCCAGAGCAGGGGCTGATAGCCCCTGCAACCGGTTTGAGCTGGACTATGCCCAGGGACAACAAATGTGCTCACAGTGCAGACATCAAAGCACTCTTGGAGTGCACCCACCCAGCCCCAATACACTAAAGCCTGTCTGGCAGGTGGTCACACCTCCCTGTGACAGGAAACCTATTGTCCAGGCCTCCTGTGCCGGATTTTCTTCCAGCAGCAGGAGGGCAGATTCATGTCTGTGGCTGGCAGCATCTATTTTGTGATGCCAAGGTTCTGTTAAGCTGGTACCGGGTGTACCGGTGAAGTCCGGTTTCTCCTTCTAGTAGGGTGGAATCATACCTCCCCGCCAGTGATTCCAAGGTGTTTGACACCAAACACAACATGTTTCCATGCAGCCATTCCAAAGTTGGCATATACCGCAAGGTTATAATGCACTTAAGAGTATATGGTTTGGCTGCATCACAAACAACCCCGGAATAAAGGTTCCGAAGGCTTCAGTGGGGCTCTGCTCATGCATGGGCACCCTCTTCCATAATACCCAGCCCCCTGTCTTCAGGATTGATAAGGCCTGCCATAGGGGTGACTGATAGGTTTAATATGTGCAGTGATATGGATCTATATAGGGAACCTATATCTGAGTAAGGGGTGCATACACCACTTTACACAGGCTGATGTAGCGACATGCTGCAGCCCCGGAGAGGCCTCTGGGGTACCTATGCCCTTGGTACATAGTGTACCATATACTAGGGACTTATAAGGGTACCCCATAATCCAGTAAGGGGTGTGCCTAAAGTACATGCAATCAATTTGGAGAGGAAGCAGCTAGGCTGGGGCCCTGGATAGCATGGTCCCAGCCAGACTAAAGTCAAAACAATGAAACATCAGCAAAAAAGTGGGGGTAACCATAAGAAGCCGATCCTACTCTCCAACATCCAGTACGTCATAGCCCCAAATGTAGTGGGATGTGGGGGTAACGGGACTTTACTACAGATAGAATCCTTTAAGAAGGCCATATTGTGGACATTAGCACTGTTCCGGCTCCCTGTGGTGCACCATTTGAACCCAAGAATCTGCAGAGGCAATTAGTAGGATCTGTCGTCTGCTCTCTCACTGTTGGACCCCCTACAGGCTTCGTACTAGCTCAGATTCAGACTTGCACCCCAGTGCCACTATCTACATTGGTCCTGTCTGTCGCTCTAGTTACCAGTGCTGCCAGTGGAGGATCCTGTACTGGTTCAGATGTCTGACCCCCGAACTGACTTCAGCACGATCCGGACCATTGTCACAGTACAAAATTACTAAAGCACAACCAATTACCTTTAAGCTTTATTTGTTTCCTAATACCCGAGTAGAGTGGATGTGCCCTCCGTGTCTCCATTATCTTTTTGCTCAAATTCTGACAAAAGCGTGCCACTAGGCAGAGATGGTGATGATTTTGGGATTGGGGATGATTTATCCCCTCATTATGATTGTGATAATTTTAACAAGATCCCTTTTGGCTTGATACTTCCCCCAAATACAGGATTGAAATCTTCATTTGGCCCTTCATCTTAAGAGTGCTTCATCTTTAGTGGTAGGTTGACAGACAACTGAGGTCTTGGACCTAAAAGTGCCCTCCATGGAGTTTAAAACAAGTGTCCTTATTTAAATCATACTGTGCCAGCCATAACTGATCCCTTTCTTGCCTTTAGTGAGGCCATCACTGACACTTTCATGGGCAGTTGGTCAAAGCCCTGTTCTTACCCACCCTTAAATAGGCAGGTGGCCAGACATGTCAGAACGGTGCACTGCGACCCTAATGTTCTCACCAATTATCCTTCTCCTGAAAGTCTGATGGGTGAAGCCCAACGTGGTCTCCATTATTCCCCAGTAAAGAGCATCTAAGAGGATTAAGGCTCTCTGAAAACGGATCTTCTCTTCAGCTGACCAAGCATTGCCATCCGTCAGGGCAGATGTAAGAATTTCCTCTGGGGCATGTCTAGTGAGATTTTGGTAAGACCTTAGTGCATTAATGACTTAAACCATTCAGGATGAGTAAGATGCAGCCAAATACATGATTTGTGCTTATCTTGATACCATCAATTGTTTGGATAGGACTGTTGCACTATTGCGGTACTCTGCTGCCATGCATAAATATACTTCACAGGATTCTATGGAGCTATTCAGACACCATCATAGGTATGGCTTTTGCTGGCTCATGCCTATTTGGCAAAAAAACAAACTCTGCTCGGGAATGTTTCAAGGGGACTAGTGCCACAGCACATTCTCATGGCCTTGGAGCCAGAGCATGTTTTTATGATCTTTTGACCCTTGCCAAAGATTCCTCGCCGTTTTCAGAAATTAAAAGACTTTTCTAGGTGGCTGGCCTATAGACGTCATTCTCCCTAATCTTGATCCATGTCCCCAGCCTTAAATGGACTCTGGTGTTTGCAGCAAAGTGCAGGCAGCCAGTGGCATCAGTCTTCCCAGTCCCCTTACCCTGCAACGGTAGCCACCAAGCTGGCACACAACCACCCTGTGAAAGGCAGGATCCAACACTTTCTCTGGAGGTGGAGATCCATCACGGTCAACAGATGGGTACTCCAAATCTTTGACCATGGCTATGTCCTACCCTTCATTCTGCTCTGCCAAATGCCCCTCCCAACCCCTTTCACATCGGAGCAGATCTGAGGGGGATACGTCTTCCCTGTTACAAGAGATGAAAGTTTTATTTTCTAGCTTTGAATTATGCATATTTTTATATACCCGTCCTGTAGTCTGCAGACATGACCTTTTTCTGCTTGCTGTGCCCCTTTCAGCCTCACAGATGCACCAATGGCGAATCTCCTGACATAGTTAGGATTCAATGTCAATGAGCTGACATTGGACCAAACTCATCAGAAGTTCCTGTTCATCTCAGCTGTTCTTGACATGGTGCAGTTAAGGGCCCTCCAACCACCATGGTGGCTCCAGCACATGTATGCTATGACCCCATGTTTTAACCCCAGTACTGGATCACAGACATAGTTCTAAGGCTTCTTCGCACTTCAGCCTCCTGGCATCTTCCTTGTCTAGTATGCCAAGTGGCCTATCCGGGCTCTGCCATAGTCAAAAGTTCCACAGTTTCCCCCCCTCCCCCCCACCCTGGTGCCCACTCTTCCCCCCCCCCCCCCCGGTGCCCACTCTTCCCCCGTGCCCACTCTCCTCCCCCCCCCCCGTGCCCCCCACTGTTTCCCCTCCCCCAGCTGTTTCTCTCCCCCCCCCCCCCCCACCCCCCGTCACTGTCACGGCCCACTGTTTCAACCCCATCATGGCCCACTGTTTCAACCCCATCACCGGCCCACTGTTTCAACCCCATCACGGCCCACTGTTTCAACCCCATCACGGCCCACTGTTTCAACCCCATCACGGCCCACTCTTTCAACCCCATCACGGCCCACTCTTTCAACCCCATCACGGCCCACTCTTTCAACCCCATCACGGCCCACTCTTTCAACCCCATCACGGCCCACTCTTTCAACCCCATCACGGCCCACTCTTTCAACCCCATTACGGCCCACTGTTTCAACCCCATCGTCACGGCCCACTGTTTCAACCCCATCGTCACGGCCCACTGTTTCAACCCCATCGTCACGGCCCACTGTTTCAACCCCATCGTCACGGCCCACTGTTTCAACCCCATCGTCACGGCCCACTGTTTCAACCCCATCGTCACGGCCCACTGTTTCAACCCCATCGTCACGGCCCACTGTTTCAACCCCATCGTCACGGCCCACTGTTTCAACCCCATCGTCACGGCCCACTGTTTCAACCCCATCGTCACGGCCCACTGTTTCAACCCCATCGTCACGGCCCACTGTTTCAACCCCATCGTCACGGCCCACTGTTTCAACCCCATCGTCACGGCCCACTGTTTCAACCCCATCGTCACGGCCCACTGTTTCAACCCCATCGTCACGGCCCACTGTTTCAACCCCATCGTCACGGCCCACTGTTTCAACCCCATCGTCACGGCCCACTGTTTCAACCCCATCGTCACGGCCCACTGTTTCAACCCCATCGTCACGGCCCACTGTTTCAACCCCATCGTCACGGCCCACTGTTTCAACCCCATCGTCACGGCCCACTGTTTCAACCCCATCGTCACGGCCCACTGTTCCCCCCCCCGTGCCCACTGTTCCCCCCCATGCCCACTGTTCCCCCCCTGCCCACTGTTCCCCCCCTGCCCACTGTTCCCCCCCTGCCCACTGTTCCCCCCCCCTGCCCACTGTTCCCCCCCTGCCCACTGTTCCCCCCCCTGCCCACTGTTCCCCCCGTGCCCACTGTTCCCCCCCCCGTGCCCACTGTTCCCCCCCCCCGTGCCCACTGTTCCCCCCCCGTGCCCACTGTTCCCCCCCGTGCCCACTGTTCCCCCCCGTGCCCACTGTTCCCCCCCGTGCCCACTGTTCCCCCCCGTGCCCACTGTTCCCCCCCGTGCCCACTGTTCCCCCCCGTGCCCACTGTTCCCCCCCGTGCCCACTGTTCCCCCCCGTGCCCACTGTTCCCCCCCGTGCCCACTGTTCCCCCCCCCCCGTGCCCACTGTTCCCCCCCGTGCCCACTGTTCCCCCCCGTGCCCACTGTTCCCCCCCGTGCCCACTGTTCCCCCCCGTGCCCACTGTTCCCCCCCGTGCCCACTGTTCCCCCCCCGTGCCCACTGTTCCCCCCCGTGCCCACTGTTCCCCCCCGTGCCCACTGTTCCCCCCCGTGCCCACTGTTCCCCCCCGTGCCCACTGTTCCCCCCCGTGCCCACTGTTCCCCCCCGTGCCCACTGTTCCCCCCCGTGCCCACTGTTCCCCCCCGTGCCCACTGTTCCCCCCCGTGCCCACTGTTCCCCCCCGTGCCCACTGTTCCCCCCCGTGCCCACTGTTCCCCCCCGTGCCCACTGTTCCCCCCCGTGCCCACTGTTCCCCCCCGTGCCCACTGTTCCCCCCCGTGCCCACTGTTCCCCCCCGTGCCCACTGTTCCCCCCCGTGCCCACTGTTCCCCCCCGTGCCCACTGTTCCCCCCCCGTGCCCACTGTTCCCCCCCCGTGCCCACTGTTCCCCCCCCGTGCCCACTGTTCCCCCCCCGTGCCCACTGTTCCCCCCCGTGCCCACTGTTCCCCCCCCGTGCCCACTGTTCCCCCCCGTGCCCACTGTTCCCCCCCGTGCCCACTGTTCCCCCCCGTGCCCACTGTTCCCCCCCGTGCCCACTGTTCCCCCCCGTGCCCACTGTTCCCCCCCGTGCCCACTGTTCCCCCCGTGCCCACTGTTCCCCCCCGTGCCCACTGTTCCCCCCCGTGCCCACTGTTCCCCCCCGTGCCCACTGTTCCCCCCCGTGCCCACTGTTCCCCCCCGCGCCCACTGTTCCCCCCCGCGCCCACTGTTCCCCCCCCCCGCCCACTGTTCCCCCCCCCGCGCCCACTGTTCCCCCCCCCCGCGCCCACTGTTCCCCCCCCCCGCGCCCACTGTTCCCCCCCCCGCGCCCACTGTTCCCCCCCCCCCGCCCACTGTTCCCCCCCCCCCCCCGCCCACTGTTCCCCCCCCCCCCCCGCCCACTGTTCCCCCCCCGCCCACTGTTCCCCCCCCCCCCGCCCACTGTTCTTTCCCCCCCCCGCCCACTGTTCTTTCCCCCCCCCGCCCACTGTTCTTTCCCCCCCCCCGCCCACTGTTCTTTCCCCCCCCCCCGCCCACTGTTCTTCCCCCCCCCCCCAATCACGGTCCTCTGTTTCTCTCCCCCCCCCCCCCCCAATCACGGCCCTCTGTTTCTCTCCCCCCCCCCCCCCAATAACGGTCTTCTGTTTCTCTCCCCCCCCCCCCCCCAATAACGGTCTTCTGTTTCTCTCCCCCCCCCCCCCCCAATCACGGCCCTCTGTTTCTCTCTCCCCACCCCCCCCCCCCAATTCACGGCCCACTGTTTCTCCCCCACACCCCGTAATCACGGCCCACTGTTCAACCCCCCCCCCCCCCATTCACGGCCCACTGTTCAAACCCCCCCCCCCCATTCACGGCCCACTGTTCAACCCCCCCCCCCCATTCACGGCCCACTGTTTCTCCCCCACACCCCGTAATCACGGCCCACTGTTTCTCCCCCACACCCCGTAATCACGGCCCACTGTTTCTCCCCCACACCCCGTAATCACGGCCCACTGTTTCTCCCCCACACCCCGTAATCACGGCCCACTGTTTCTCCCCCACACCCCGTAATCACGGCCCACTGTTTCTCCCCCACACCCCGTAATCACGGCCCACTGTTTCTCCCCCACACCCCGTAATCACGGCCCACTGTTTCTCCCCCACACCCTGTAATCACGGCCCACTGTTTCTCCCCCACACCCCGTAATCACGGCCCACTGTTTCTCCCCCACACCCCGTAATCACGGCCCACTGTTTCTCCCCCACACCCCGTAATCACGGCCCACTGTTTCTCCCCCACACCCCGTAATCACGGCCCACTGTTCCCCACTCCAAAATCACGGCCCAGTTTCTCCCCCCTCCAAAATAACGGCCCACTGCCCCCCCCCCCCCAATCACGGCCCACTGTTTCTTCCCCCCCCCCCCTAATCACGGCCCACTGTTTCTTCCCCCCACCCCTCAAATCACGGCCCTCTGTTTCTCTCCCCCCCCCCCCCCCCCCAATCACGGCCCACTGTTTCTTCCCCCCAATCACGGCCCACTGTTTCGTCCCCATCACGGCCCACTATTTCTCCCTAACCCCCCAAAATCACGGCCCACTGCCCCCCCCCCCCAAATCACGGCCCACTGCCCCCCCCCCAAATCACGGCCCATTGTTTCTCTCCACCCTCCCAATCATGGCCCACTGTTTCTCTCCACCCCCCACACCCCCCACCCCCAATCACGGCCCACTGTTTCTCCCCCCCACCCCCCTCCCCCCCCCAATCGCGGCTCACTGTTTCTCCCCCCCAATCACGGCCCACTGTTTCTCCCCCCCAATCATGGCCCACTGTTTCTTCCCCCTCCACACACACACACACACCCACACACGCAAGGTGTACGCATACAGCATCTCCTTGTGGTGGGAAAAGCCAGGCATAGATCTCTTAATCCCTTCCAAACATGCACAGTGAGATTTGTACGTTGGTGTTTTCTTGAACACTCTGTAGGAGATGCATTCGGATGCACTGGAACATGGGATTCTCCTATGCCTCTCCTGAGTTCTGAAAAAGATCGTAAATGAGCTGTCGGAAGTGATCTTTTGTCTCTGGATTGGGCCAGGAAAGAATGGTACCTACAACTTCTGAGCATAAGAGTCTGCTCCTAATCAGGCTTTTGCTTCGTCTGTCGCAGCAGCTGGACTGGGTCCTTCACCCAAATCTGCTCAATCTATATGTCCATGCATGGTGATTGAGCAGTGGTAATCATCCTTGCTGCCAGGCAACCTTCCACAAAATCCATTTATTCCAGGCAATGGGACAGATTTCCAGCTTTGTGGGTCCTCTGCTAGATTGACAATCTTGTTTGTTATATTTTTCAAGCCCTTGATGTGGATACTATTGAAGGCTATTTGACCACCTTTGTATTAAGATCTACTATGCACTGACAAAGGCGGCCTCCTGTAGATCTGACAGCCCATTCCACCAGGACAAAGTTGTGACCCTGTGTGTCTGTACCCGACTTCTGTCAGGCTGCAAAATGGGCCTCACTTTATACATTCATGAAGCAATACTGCCTTGACTGCGGGGTCTTGACTGGAAAAGCATTTAGTCCTTTGGGTCCTGCAAGAATTTTTGGTCTGAGTCCATTCCACATACCTCCACCTAGGGAGGTACTGCTTTGGTATCTATTCTAATGTGAGGAATTTACAATTACAAATATCCATCAGAAACGCCAGTCACTTCCTTCTGTCATGCTCTTTGTGGCAGATACTATTATTGCAGATTCCTCACTGCCCTCCCACATCCGTTATGTGTCGTGTCCTCTTTTTAGCATCTAAAAAGGTCCCAAGTTAGAAATTACCACTCTGGTACCAACAGTTGTTTGAGGGTGCAGAAAGGGAATCGCTAAGACACTGATATCTACGTGCAGTACTGACCTAGCGTGAAGCTGCACTGTACCATCTAATGAAACCTGAGGTTATTACAGGTTGTTTTTTTTAATCAAGTCTGGTGTCTGGGGAGTATTCTAGGGCAAAGAATCTGTGGTTGAATAGAGTACCCACCAGAAAGAGCGTTATCGAAGGTAAATTTATTGTTCCTTGCTGCCATTCTCTGTGAAAGCCAGCTTGAATTTAAGTTGTAAAGTAAAGATTTACTTAATGTCACAATGCACATGTCACATTCATTACAAACCGTATTACTTGGCTGTTTGTAAATTGTGGGTTATGACGTTTCTTGCATTAAGCATGCAGGTATGCAATAAAATATGCCTCTAAGTTTAAATAGATGCAAAATGGCAAGTTCAGGTTGTAAAAACCGAAGGTAACGCTCCTAACTGGCACAATTGTGTGGCCATTTCTAAACTGTTATGTTGAACCTAGAAGAGGATGCATGTAGTAATTTAAAAATAAAGCAATGTAAAAATAGACAAAAGAAATGTATAGCTCTGCAATGGTTACAATTATTACCACATATTTGTCTTATAAAATTAATTATATATCCGATTAATCAATATGGTAATGTATTGCACTATAGTCCAAAGTATCTAATATGGCAATTTTCTCATGGATTCTTCTAACTGCAGATTTCTCACCTTGTGAATTTACCCCCTGGCACCAGACTGGAAGACTCAAACGCTTTGGTCCTTTCTCACTGTTGGTGGGTCTATGTGACTGTCAACACTGCTCCGCTTTAAAAAGAGAACACATAAGGTGCATATAAGTGCCACCCATTGGCACGGACATTAGTTCCTTGCTTTCTATGCCTTCAAATGCTGATCTATATGTCAACTTTTTCCTTTGCTCTGTGAAGAGATTTTCTTGGCAAATGTTCCAGTGTGTGTAACAGATGGGTCCTGAAGATTGTCCACGGTGGCTATGCCGGGCCATTCCTTTTTTGACCCAGTGCACCTGTCAAACACATCAGACTATTTCTTTGAGTCATTTTTTTTTTATCCCAAAAAGTGCATGCTCTTATGACCACAGATGCCATAGGGAGCATGCCCGCATTGGACGTAGGGCCTCAACGCTATTCCCACTACTTCCTTGTGCAGGACAGAGGCCTCACTCCTATCCTAGATCTTCGCCCTCTCCTGTGCAAGTGCAAATTCAAAATGCACATCCTGGTCCAGATTCTCTCTGCCTTGGATCACAGAGACTGGATGGGTGCCCTGCATCTGCAGGATGCTTTTTTCATGTTCCTGTCCTGAAGGCTCACATATGCTACCTTCTGTTTAAGGTGGGCGACAAACACTTTCATTTTGCTGTGCTTCCTTTTGGCTTCACCAGTGTCGTTTGAGTGTTCACAAAGGTGATGGCAGTGGTAGCTACCCATCTTTGGAGATCCAGGTATACCAGCCTTCCCTTACCTTGACTGGCTGTCTCTATCACAGATCATTTCAAGATGTCGAATCTCCTGTTCTGTAGTGGGGGATCTCTGTGTATAGTCATAATCTATGAATAGTCCCGCCCATGTGCGGGGACCCCGGAGCAATCAAAATATCTCTTAAGCTGTCCTGCATTTGCAAACCTGCAAAGACACTTAAGAGACAGACAAAATAATACAGCTTAATAACAATAGGGCTGCACTGGCCAGCACTTCATTTGAAGTGAACACAAAAGCCAAAATAAAGTTTAAATTTCATTTTTATTCACATCTGACATGTTCCTTTATTGTATCACACTCCCTTCACCAAAATCCCTTTAAACAATAGAGAGGAAGGGGTGGACAGACAAGCCCTATAGGCTGTCATGTGTCTGCTAAAAGGATACTGTGCCTTTAAGGAACTCTCCAGAGACCCCCGGTATCCCAGGATGCACAGCCAAAGCAAGTTACTTTCAATCTTTTTTCCAGCTCCTGCTAGCAGGACCCGGGAGCATTGAGCTCTACCCTTTTGGGTGGATGTTTTGGATTTAAATTGGTTTTTTTTTTAGATGTAAGTTTGTTCATTCGACGTCTAGAGCCTTTCTCTGCTGCATCCTGTCGTTTGGTGCAGTTTGACCCACTCTATTTTACTTAACATGGCTTTATTTGATAAATGCCCTGAGTGTGGGAGGAAAATGGCCAAGACGGACCCACATGATGTCTGTATTCTCTGCTTATCATCTTCACATGTCCCTGCTACATGTGACATCTGCAAGACTCCAAGAGGACCCTGAGGGACAGAGAGAAGATTCGCCTGCAGGGACAGGAGAAGCAGAGAACAGGTGGGACTTCTGGGCATGGAGGATCTCCTTCCCCATCCTCTGCCCATGCTTCAGCCACTGGAGGGACCTCCGGGCAGAAAAAGGAGCAGAAACGACACCTACCGGCCGGAAGATCCCGCTCGACGTAGAGGACGTCGACGGCGAGAGGTACAGCTCCAGTGTGTTCGCCGTTGATCCAGGGCTCTGGATCTCGGCATCCTCTACGTTCGACGTCGAGAGAGGGGCCGGCGAGACCTAGGACTAGGTCGCCGTCGAAGACTTCACAGTCGACACACCATCGACGTCGTACTGCGCCCCGCAGACAGCGCCGCTCGCCGTCGAGGCGAGCCCGCTCGTCTCCTTCGCCGTTGACTCATAGATCGACGTCGACGACATCGACGCAGAGACACCGGCGAAGTCCGTCGAGACGAAGGAGATCGACGTCGAGGCGAAGGAGAGCGCCGTCGAGGCGACATCGCTCACCGTCGACGTCGAGAGGCTCGCCGTCGAGACGAAGGCGCTCGACGTCGAGGAAAGACAGGGGTCGCCGTTCGACATAGAGGGGACGCGGTTTGCGTTCAACAGCGAGGAGAAGCCGTACAAGGTCGACGCACAGTTCGACGTCGAGGACGAGATCACCTGGTGACGCTTCTTCGGTGATTACGATATCCAGTCGTGGATCTAGGAGAGGAGGACGCTCTCCCTCGTTCGCTTCAGCCTCCTCACGGGGTAGACCCGCAAAGAAGAGAAGGGTGGACGGAAGTCCGGACAGAGCTAGTCCGGGTTCTCCTGCAAGGGGTGATGGACGGAGAGAGTCTCCAATGGACCCCCTGCCACTGCCTCAGAAGCCTCCTACGCCTTCTCCTCCTCCTCTTCCTCCTCTTCCTCCTCCTCCACCTGACCCCCGGCTCCCAGTGGCGCCGCCTAAGCCACCTACGCCACCTCTGCTACCACCGCCTCCTGTGCCACAGCTCCCGCCTTCTCCTCGGCTACCAGTGGCTCCTAAGACCCCACGCAGACTGAGATCGCGCTCTAGATCTCGCCGGAGGTCACGGAGCAGACACAGATCGTCCACTCAAAGGCATGGACGTCGGAGGTATAGATCTCGATCCAGAGACACTAGGTATACAGACTCTTCTGGCACTGGACGGCTTTCCCCCACGTTGTCGGAAACGCCGCCTACTAGAATCTCGCCAGTGGATGATATTGCCGCCTTCCAAGATGTACTGATGAGAGGGGCGGCAAAATTGGGAATCTCAGTACCAGTTCCCCCTACCTCTGTGATATTCGAGACATTACACAAGGCGCATCTATCACGCCCCCTCCTCCCTTTGGTTCCAGGTCTGATTCGGACCCGGCGTTCCTCAGGGTGGACCCTCCCCCGGACTCTGTCATTGTGGTTGCGGCTAGGAAACAACATTCCACGTCGCCTTCTTCAACAGCTCCTCCGGATAAGGAGAGTCGCAAGATGGACTCCTTGGGGAGGAGGATGTGCTCTACGTCGGCCACGACTATGAAGGCTGCTAGCGCCTCCGCTCTGCTGGGTCGCTATGACTGATCATTATGGGACTGCCTGCAACAGTTTGCTGACTCCCTGCCTAGGGATAAACGGGAAGACTTCCAGGAGGTGTTGAATGAGGGCATGATGGTCTCCAACCAGATCATCAGTGCAGCGGGGGATGTGTCATTGCTGGCGGCCCATGGGTACTGTCATGGAGTACACATGAGGAGACATTCCTGGCTGAGACTTACTTCTCTAAAGCCTGAAGCGCAGCAAAAGATTGCTAACTTGCCTTTCTCTGGCACGACGTTGTTCGGGTCTCATGCGGATGACGAAATGGCCCGCATGAAGGCCGAAGCAGAAACCCTGAAGGCCGTGGGGTTGGAAAAACCCAGGGAACAGAAGAGATCATTCCGTTCCTATGGCAGGCGTTATTCTAAACAACGCGGCCAAGGGCGTCAGTCTGGTCAACAACAACACCAGCAACAACAACAGTTCCCGAGGCAGTCCTTTCAAAAGCGCCAGAGGGGCAGGGGACAGCAGCAATCCTCGTCGGGGAACAAAGGCCCGGCCGGGTCGAAGCCCTGAAAGGTCACTTCCCCCTCATCCGTTACCCGCTCCGGTGGGGGGGGAAGTATTCAATACTACCTGGCAGAGTGGAGAACAATAACTCAGGACAAGTGGGTGCTGAATATTGTTTGCAATGGGTACAGTCTTCGTTTCACCAGCCCGCCTCCACAGATCCCACCAGTGCGCTCTCCCTACATGGTGCGAGAGCTCCAGTGGGAGGCGGACATTCTGTTAAAAAAGAAGGCGATAGAGACTGTTCCTTTGAGGCAAAAAGGAAAAGGTCTTTACTCAAGGTTCTTTCTCGTCAGAAAAAAGGACAAGAACGAGTTCAGGCCTATTCTAGATCTGCGTCAAGCAAACAAGTGGATCCGCAGAGAAAAGTTCCGTATGTTGTCCCTGCATCAGATTTACCCTCAGTTGCATCGAGGAGATTGGCTGTGCGCCGTAGATCTGCAGGACGCTTACTTTCATGTGCCGATCGCACAAAAGCATCGCAAGTTCCTGAGGTTTCTGGTAGGCAACAATCATTACCAGTATACAGTACTCCCGTTTGGTCTGAAGTCTGCACCAAGGACGTTCTCCAAGTGCATGGCAGTGGTGGCAGCCGTCTTGCGGAAGAACAAAGTGTTTGTGTATCCATACCTGGACGATTGGCTGATCAAAGCTTCCACGTACCAGGAAGCCCAGTGTCATTTCAACAGGACAGCTGCCTTGCTTCATCGCCTGGGACTGCACATCAACATGACTAAGTCAGTGCCGATCCCTGTGCAGTGTCTCCAGTACTTGGGGGCCTCAGTCAATACTTTGAACGCAAGCGTGTGTCCTTCGGAGGAGAGACGCTTATCTATCCGTGGGAAGGCCCTGCATCTCCTCAGCCCACTCTCCTGCAGTGAGGACGGTGTCCTCTTTACTGGGGTCGATGGCTTCATGCGTCTTTCTCACCCCCAATGCACGTCTGCATATGAGGCCTCTGCAGGAATGTCTGGAGGATCAATGGGACCAGAGGCGCGGGATTTGGGAGGACAAGATTCATCTGTCCCCGCACGCTCTACAGTCTCTGAAATGGTGGTGCTCCTCAGAGAATGTCTGCAAGGGGACTCCCTTTCACAAGGATATTCCGGTCCAGACCATTGTGACCGATGCGTCTCTCCAGGGCTGGGGAGCGCATTCGGGCCCTCTTCAGATTCAGGGGATATGGTCACAGACGGAGATGACTTACCACATCAACTTTTTGGAACTCAGAGCAGTACACTTGGCCCTGAAGGCGTTCCATCCCTCCTTCAAGACGAACTCCCTGCTAGTTCAGACGGACAATACTACTACCATGTATTACCTCAACAAGCAGGGGGGCTCCCGTTCACGCACGCTGTCTCGGGAGGCGCAGACTATCTGGAATTGGCTGGTGGCCAGGAACCTAACGATCACGGCAACCCATCTGCCGGGAGTGCAGAATGCCCAAGCCGATGCGGTCAGCAGGCTCGTTCAAGAAAATCATGAGTGGGTGCTAAACAACGACGTGCTAAGAGACTTCTTCGCAGAGTGGGGCACTCCGGATATCGATCTGTTCGCTACGGCAGAAAACAGCAAATGCCGCGACTTCGCGTCCAGGTACTACCAACCAGGGACAATGGGGAATGCACTATGGATCAGCTGGTCGAACAGCTTTCTCTACGCCTTTCCGCCCATTCCCCTGATTCCGGCGGTGCTGGTCAAGCTGTCGCAATCCAGAGCCAGGATGATCCTGATTGCTCCGGAGTGGCCGAGGCAATGGTGGTTCACCGACCTTCACCGGTCTGTTCTGCCACACCGGCGCCTGCCGTGTCGGCCGGACCTTCTCACGAAATTCGGAGGACAGATGGTTCACCCCAATCTCTCGTCCTTGAGTTTGGCAGCATGGCTCCTGAGCTAGTACAGTATGGACACTTGAACCTACATCAGGACTGTATGGAGATCTTGAAAGAGGCGAAGAGACCGTCTACGAGGACTTCTTACGCCTATAAGTGGAGGAGATTCTGCTTATGGTGCATGGCAAAGGACATTGACCCTACATCCTGTAAAGATGTTATTCTGCCTTATCTGCTGCAGTTAGCTCAATCTGGGCTTAACTTTCAGTCTATTAAGGTTCATCTCGCAGCTTTGACTGCGTATAGAAAGGGCCCTTCCCAAACCTCATTTTTTCAAATCCCTGTGATTAAAGATTTTTTGGAGGGTTTGCGTAAGGTGTTTCCCCCTGTTAGACGACCTTCTCTACCATGGGAATTGAACGTGGTGTTGTCCAGATTAATGAGGGAACCTTTTGAGCCTATTCATAAGGCTTCTCTGCAGCATTTGTCCTGGAAGGCTGCCTTCCTTGTGGCCATTACATCGGCCAGGAGGGTAAGTGAGATTCAGGCTCTGTGTTGTCAAGAGCCGTATACTGTATTCCATGCTTCTAAAGTGGTAATGCGTACTCATCCTAAGTTTTTACCTAAAGTGATATCTGATTTCCATGTAAATCAAATGATAACTTTGCCTACATTTTTTCAGCATCCCTCCTCTCCGGCGGAGAGGTCTCTGCATTCACTAGATGTGCGTAGAGTGTTGAAATTCTATCTAGAAAAGACATCCGCAGGTCGGATCAACTGTTTGTAAATTATGGTTCGGTAAGAACTGGTCTAGCTACCTCGAAACAGTCCATCTCCAGATGGATCGTGTCCTGTATTCAGCTCTGTTATCAGAAAGCTAATAAGACGTTAGGGGGTAAGCCTACAGCCCATTCGACTAGGGGCAAAGCAGCGACTACAGCTTTGCTTCGGAATGTTCCAATCGCTGACATTTGTAAGGCTGCCACCTGGAAGTCGGTCCATACGTTTACAAAGCATTACTGCCTGGACTCTGATGCTAGGGCAGATGCGCAGGTTGGACAGGCTTCGCTGAGGAATTTGTTTGCACAGTAATTTGTTGGTGTTCGGTTTTTACTCCACTGCTGTTTCTTGGTTGGGATGGGCTTGCCATTCTATTCATAGATTATGACTATACACAGAGATCCCCTACTACAGAAGGAGTAGTTTCTTACCTGTAACTCCAGTTCTGTAGTAGGGGTATCTCTGTTATAGTCATAAGCGACCCTCCCTCCTCCCCGGTGGAGTAAACTGACAGTCTCAGGCCTGTTGTTATACACCTTCAAAAAGAACTGAAAGTAACTTGCTTTGGCTGTGCATCCTGGGATACCGGGGGTCTCTGGAGAGTTCCTTAAAGGCACGGTATCCTTTTAGCAGACACATAATGACAGCCTATAGGGCTTGTCTGTCCACCCCTTCCTCTCTATTGTTTAAAGGGATTTTGATGAAGGGAGTGTGATACAATAAAGGAACATGTCAGATGTGAATAAAAATGAAATTTAAACTTTATTTTGGCTTTTGTGTTCACTTCAGATGAAGTGCTGGCCAGTGCAGCCCTATTGTTATTAGGCTGTATTATTTTGTCTGTCTCTAAAGTGTCTTTGCAGGTTTGCAAATGCAGGACAGCTTAAGAGATATTTTGATTGCTCCTGGGTCCCCGCACATGGGCGGGACTATTCATAGATTATGACTATAACAGAGATACCCCTACTACAGAACTGGAGTTACAGGTAAGAAACTACTCCATATCATTGAGGTTCTCAAAATCTGTCACAACTGACTCTCACAGAGGCTTCGCTTCATCAGAGTCATCTTGGATAGTGTGTGCTTTCAGAATCTTTAAACGCCAGTGCAGATGGGCTCAGCCCGTGGTGCCCAGGAGATAACGGAGTTACTCCAAGATGTGGCACACAGCATCTTTCAACAGTGTGGAGAATCCTGACTCAGTCGCTTTCCCCCACCAGGAATGTTCAATGTTGGCACTTTTATCCACTGGAGTTTCCATGAAGGCCCTCTGACACATTTTACTTGGAGTGGATCACAGGACTCCTCTATGCCTTCCCTTTGCTACCCCTGCAGCGCTGATTTTTGAAGATCAGGAACAGCTAAACCCAAGCCATCCAGGTGGCTCTAGATTTTGCCGGAGAGTGTAGTACTCAGAACGTCTGGGCTTGAGCATCTGTCCTCCGATCAGGCTGCCACTTTCAAAGGATCTTTTGTCATAGCAGCAGGGCAGAGTCTTGCACCTGAGCTTCTGCAACGTTCATCTACATGTGTGGAGATTAAGCGGCAACAGTTTCCCCTTTTGACCTTTCTCCCAGGATAGTTGTCATCCTGGCAGCTAGGTACCCTTCCACGAAATCTGTTTATGTAGGTTTCTGGGACAAGTTGGTGGCTTGGTGTGGTAACTGCCAGTTGGTCCTGTTGCTGTCTAACTGTTGGATGCGTTTGCTTTGTTTTTGGCCGCAGGTACTAACCCCAAAAGCATGCATTCACTGGCAAGCTGTAGCTATATCCTAGAAAATGGCAAAGTAAGGATTATAAACTTTGTGTTACTTTTGATAGAAACCGGCTAAAATAGTAATTCAAAGACCATTTTTCATATTAAGACTCCAATACATTGGTGCAATCAGGTTTTTAATAAGTACTAAGGAAAGGTAACTTTTAGAAAATTACTTTTTCCCTACTTAAAGCTCCTGAAGGCTAATTTGCATCAACTCTCCAGCAGCTGCCCAGCAAGTGCGTGACTTGAACGATGTGTGACTATTGGTAACAGAACAGTGGTTTAGTCCTGGTGACCAGATAGGCTTAAACTGTGCCATTTGATCATTAATAGCCTAGGCAGGGCAGCTGGGGTAGACCGAGGAACCCATTATCTTATAAGGAACAGAGGTGAGGCCAGCCCATTCATAGTTTAGGGTAAGGAAGTACATGAAGTGTCCTCAAGCCCTACACTAGTCAGACTGGCCTCCAAACCCATTGGGAGGGAAGCTACCCCAAAAGCTGATATCGAGTGAACATGGGGGAGGGAACTGCTCATTTCTCTGGTCACACCTCTGGGTGGACACGAGCTCTGCACATAGGATAAAGTGTTGTACCCATCTTGGATTTTAGGAATATGGGACACTGTGGTACTGTTTGCAGTAGGGCAAACAGACTGATGAAAAAAGTGGTATGGCTCCATAATCTCCTCCTGCCACTCAAACACCACTCCAAAAACGTTATTGATTACGAATGTCTTCTAGTTACCCCCACCCACCAGCTGGTGCCAACCATAAATGCTTCACCTAAGGCACCCTCTGCAGAACACTTTCTGGCCCTTTAAGGGTCCATGGGCTGACCTGCGTGGCTACAGGAGCACAACAAGCTGCAATAAGTTTTTCCTGCAATGTTCAGCTGGATCTTGCTGGTTGCCTCTGCTGGAGTGAGTCCTGGCTCCTAACTAAGTGCTGTCCCCCAGGTCCTGGGTGCCTTAAGAGGCCCATAGGCGATGTTCCAGAAATGCTGAAAGTTTGGACTGAGGTGTCTGATGCCAATGCACCGTCCTCAGATAAAGCTTTAGGCTTACCCGATGGAGGATTTTGAGCTCCATAAAAATGACTGTCTGTTTAAAAATAGGACACGGATAAACCCGCTTGGGATATCCGACTTGCACTTCATCGTGGTCTGCCTTAAATTCTGCCTACGTCCTGGTCTGCGGCTTCGATAAACTATCATTCACGCTTAGTGCTTTTGGGTGCCATTTTTCCTTATGACTTCAAAATTCAAATCTCCAGTTTAACACTTTTGGTATCATTTTGTTGAATACATTTTACTTTGTTTTCCTAATTTGTTTTGCCATTTTTGTTTTGTGCTTTGGCTTTTACAGTTTTGCTACTGCATAAATATTTTACACATCTCCTTAAGTTAAGCCTGTCTCCTCTGCCATAGAGTTGTAAGAAAAGTCGACCACAGATGAAGATAGTCTAGAGGTTATTTATTGCGTGAAAACATTGGCAGCTCTAACAGCCAAGCCCAACGGACACAAACAGATTCCTGTACATTCCAACAGTCATGGAATGTAGGAGTTCACCAAGAGATGAAGGGAGATAGGGGGGTGAAGGGAGATAGGGGAGAAGGGAAGGGAAAGGAATGGGATAAACCATCAAGTACATTAACAAAATATACAGCGTAAGTTAAAGGTTACACCTTAGCGAATTACATAAATATAAAGATCACATATTGAAATACAACACATAGCTACTGGGGTCATAATAATTTAGTGTTTTTTTACCCTCAGTCACGTGTCAAGTTAGTACTTCCTCGAGGTACAGTCTGCCACCCCTCGTAATCAACTTTCCTAAAATGGTAATCAAAGGTATCAAAATGTATGTGCTATAGATCAGTCCATTGTCTGATCCAAGATGGAAATATAGCAATGTGTAGTGACTGTAGGTGGACTATCAATGTTGGCATGCACAGCAACTCAAATGTGTCCTAGAAACATGAAATCAGATGGTGCCTATATTGTAACCTATTTTTAGTTTTTTTTTAAAGAAGTGTTTTTTCTTTTACTGTCGTACTTGAAAAATGTGCATTTGTGAGGTAAGTGTTTAGGTGCTCATATCAAGTATTAATTTACCCTCAAATATCAGTTTGTTTCTAATTCCAATAAACCCATCTGGTTTAACAATCTGACCTATTTACTTCACTTAGTTGGTGTAAACGACTAAGTCACCGACATAGTTTATATATGACTCCATAAAAAATAAGGTCATTACACCTTATGACCAAATGCAATGTGTGCTATAAAGTCTCAATACAAGCACCCAAGATCTTAACAAAATAAATACAATTATTGTTATGGTCATGTTCTTTTGTTCTAAGTAGTCAAATGCATCTAGCCTTTTCTTTAGGCCTAGTTCCCCATCCTTACTACTTTTGTCACTTGGAATGTGTTAACTGTCCTCGAACCAAAATGCATTGTATCACTGTGGTGTTCAGTGTTTTAAGTCAATAGATATTTAGGATTTTTATAACTCTTGAGTTCATAATTTTTGCTGTCTTGTAATGTTACATTTTCACCCTAAAACATAAATAGTGACGTTTGTAGCGGTTTATAAATTGAGTGATTGGACGTTCCTTTTTAGAAAAAGCCCACCGGAGAGTGCAGCAGTTTGTTTGCAAAAGACTTTATTGGCTTCCGAAGAACATAGAGCGGCTAGCAGCAAATCAGTCACTTCTGTATGGTTGGCTTTACTGTCTTTCTCATTTGCCTAGTTGTTAAATGGTTTGCCTTGTCCATCTTGTCTTATCCTCCCTATGAGCATTTCCATTTTACTTGTGCCCTTCCCCTTCCCACTTTACGGAGCGATTACCTTCTTTTGGTCTTAAGGACTCTTAACTCAACCTCTGTAGAGCCGAGGCTTCTCCTCGCCCCCTCTGTGATGTGCTTGCCCTCTTGTGCTTCCACCCGCATGCTTCTGCCCCCAATCTGGATTTCTTCTCCATTTGCCTTTCTCCCCCGTGTCCCACATTGCTCTCGCCAATTAGCTTTTTTTCCACCTCCACTCATGCCCTTCATGTTGCTTTCTTGCCAGCCTGAACCTTGGTTTGCTTCTCCCTCACACCCACCCATGTTTTTTCACAACTACCCGCTTTAACAAATTATGCTTTTGCAATTAAGTAGGTTTTAAGAAAAAAAATCTTTTTCATATTTCCTAATTCAACTTCGATGCATAAATAAAAGGGGAATAAAGCACCCTTGTCCTTTTGTAGGCACACCTTTACGTGTTGCTCATGCCTACAAAATGACCCAACCGCGCCATAGTTTAAAACATTTTTTATTCTTCCTTAGTCATGCTGCACAGCATCAGGAATGCTGGTATGGGATTGCATTGGCAAAGGTTAGACCGGTTTGGTTTGCCAATACTTGTTTGTTATGTAACAAAAGGTATGTTTCTTATGTTCACCGAATTGACAGACTCTTATGTCTGTAAAACATCTCTTTTTGGAAGATTAGCCAATGACCGGTCACCTGGCATAACAATTCACATAGTCAAGTTAAACAATGCGATTTGTTATGAACATCTCCCATGCACTGTGACATTCAGAAGAGGATTTTAGATTAACTCAAATTTAACCAGTCTTTTATTAGGAATGGCAGAAAAAAATTATTTTAATACCATTGGACTTTTAATGTGGTGAGTCCAATGCTAACAGAGTAAGTTGTCTTCCTTGAACAGTGATTTCATATGAACTAGCTTTTTTTTTTTTTCACACTACTTGATAAGTTATACTTTGCTACCTTTTCAGTATTCGGTTACCCCTGACTGTAGCTCATATATATACAGTATGACTAGATGGTGTTTGTACGTACTTAGGCATAAAATATGATCAGTGCCTCTGCTTCTTTGTGGTCCACATACTGAACAATTGGGTCTCACCTCAAGCATGCTAATGAGTGATAATTGAGAAATCCTGTTATGATGAATCATTATATTAGAATACCATGTACAAATGCACCCTTATAGACTAAATTCAACCACAAATAACGATGGGAAATATACCATTGGTAATATCACACTTTAACAAGAAAATTAATTCTATATATGGCACCATCTAAATACTAAAAAAGAAATGATTTGATTAATTTCCGGAGAAACCCATAAGTCTACTGTACATAACACGCTTCACCAAAACCTTGATAAAATC
This sequence comes from Triturus cristatus, assembly GCF_964204655.1. NCBI lineage: Eukaryota > Metazoa > Chordata > Amphibia > Caudata > Salamandridae > Triturus > Triturus cristatus. The sequence continues at coordinate 1,066,507,781 of NC_140582.1, read as the reverse complement.
ACTCTGAAGAACTCATGCTCACAATATTGAAGAATGGCAACAATCATTGAAGTAGCATTACCATTTAAATCTAAGATGTGTGTGGTTTAGTTTGTAGAATTTCAAATTTATAGGATTCTTTTATCTATATTGTAAGTAAAACTTTACAATTAGTGTACATTCGTAAAATGTTAATTACGGCTATTTGATTCATTACATTAAGGTAATGTGTTCACCAGTAATCTTCCCTAAGATATGGTGTATAGTTATTGTGAACGCTGAATATAAACATTTTTACTGATACATTGAGGATTGATGTTATGAGATTGTACATTCCGGTTTCATGCAAATAGACATACTCTAAATATACTTTGTTCTTCACATTGACTAATATTTTGAAGTCTGTTAGGCATCCATGTCGTATATGTTCACTACTGTTTTCTTGAGGCTACTTAACTTTACATAAAATATTTGTGTATTTTTTTGTTTTGTTGGTCCATAGTTTGCAGTCCCTTTTAAAATGTGTAACAAAAAATGTAAAAAAATAATTCTACCGAAGTGTGCCATAATATGAATTTGTAACTCGTGTTTATCAGAGGATTTTAACTGTACATTCACTTCTATAACTGTTTCTGCTCTCTAAAAAAATATTTTTTATACTTGTCAACATTGTCCATAGGCCTCAAGGCTTTGCTACATGATAAGGAATGCACATTTTGGCTGTTTTTAACTTTGAACTACACATGTTTTGAAATCTATTTGGATAGTGAAGTGGTAATCATTGAAATCTAGTGATTGAGTTCATTTCATTCTAAAATGAAATTTGTTTCTGCTGTTTAATAGCATTTCCTCTTGCAGCTAGATACTGTTGGAATTGAGTGGATATAAATATATATGACTGACAAAAATGTTGCAGTTTTGTTTCAAACTAAACTGCTATCATAGTTTTCAGACTTTGCATGACTTGATTGTATTGCAGCATTTATATATTGCATTCCACGTCGTGTTTGATAACCACAAATGTGTGGTTATCGTGTTATGGGACGCACCACGTAGCAGTGTGTTCACAGATGAAGTGTGAGATACAGCCGCTCCATTCATGCATGTAACATTGTATTGTCAAATGAGGTTAGTCTCTTGTTTTGCTATGTAGTAAAACCACTAACTTCTCTGTAGAATGAAGAAGCTTTGAAGAAATGTGTTGAGAATTATGCTAATAAGGTTCAGAAGGAAGAGCAGCGGTATCAAGCACTTAAGGCACATGCAGAAGAAAAAATAAATAGGTGAGTATTTTCATAACAAATGAACTATTGTGCAAACCTTGAGATGTTTGAACACATTCAGTACAGCCAAGGAGTTAAATGTGTTTTGTGTTTTAAAACATTAGACGGTATCCTTGGATCCTGTATTAGTTCCCTACTTTTACCTACCTTAGATATTACTATGTGACTTCAAACTAGCTTACAGTAAAATGCTGCCTGTTATCCAGTTAGGCTTTTCATCCTGGTCTTGGTGCAGTTGGTAGTTACTTGGCACTTCCAAGTAATTTTTCTCCTGTGACCCTGGGCTCTAGATACTATTGGACTGTGCATTTGCTGCTAAATATATATATTTGGCTCTTAATTTTCCATGGTTTAGCACAGATGAGCAGACTGCTTCGTTTTGGAGGTGATGTGGGTTTAATACTCATCAAAGCACTCACGCTTAAAGTTGACTGTCTAGTGAGAGCTGTTCTTTAAAGTATCGTAGGTCTTGATTTTCAACAGTAGTACAGTTGAATACCACAAAAAGTCACTTCACAGTTTCTGAAGTCTAGCTACTGCAGCATACATGCCTTAAAATGACTGGGGTCTATGGGATTTGCTTAGCTGCTTTGCAACAAGCACATGCCCAAGTTACTCTGTAAGACTTCTCATAACTGTCTCCTGCTTGTGTCAATGTTCCCAGTTGCACTAGGTGCAGTAAAGAAATATGTATCTATTAGCTACATTTCTTCCATTTTCTCCTACTTTTTCAATAGCATAGATTGCAGTTGATGAACTTTGTGTGCTTGATCCACAAGTTCTATCATTGTTTCTGAAACTTAATGATAGAAATTTCCACTTTTGGCTGGCCTCCCTGATAGAAATATATTACCTATCTGATTGAAACTAATCCTCAGAACTGTTAAACACCAATCCAGAATCCGCGTTATCCTATTTGAGCATCTGGCTAACATGGTTTGTCATTGTCACCAAATTGTTACAGGACACTAAAGTGAAGCAGCTGTTAATGTGTAGATTATACTTCCATTGAACATACATGTACAAGTACCATAAACCTGGAACCCTATCTATAAAGACTCAAAAAACTGATTTAAAAATGTGTTGCGCTACCAGTTCCCCTTAAGGGAAACCTCATTATTTGTCGCAAGTAAGCAGTTGCCCCGCACGTGGAATCTGAAAACTCTCTATCAAAAAAATATATTTAGATTTATGTCCAGGCTTCTCAGTAGAAAAAGTGCAGTTTAAATAAATTGCCTTTGCAACATGTTAATATACTAAAATTATCCACCTTTAATTTACTTTCTTTTTTTTAAGTAGCCAATTAAACTAAATCGTCAAATTTTGCAAATATCTACTTGAAACCTTTCACCAACCTTCTTTTTAGTATTTGAAAGAAAGGAAGAACAATGTTAGCATGCTGCCATAGACGCAAGCAAAAACTTGCTGCATGTGTTTAAGGGCCTCCCCTTTCCTCCGGTTTTCCATCATGCTCTAAAAGGTGATAGTTCACTTCTTTTCCAGATCCTGGTAACAGGATACTGAAGCAGTGATCTGGACTTTGTCTTTATTCTCTCTGTAAAGCTTTTCAAGTTGTTTTCTCTAGACATGCTGTGGTGTTCTTAGCATCTTAGCCAGCTCTGTTAACATCTCTGCCAGTCCTTGGGTTCTGGAATGCTTATTGTGTGGAATGCATGTTGCCTAGTAATGTTTAATGTTCAGTTGTCTTGAGCTTGATGCTGGATGGGTTCTCCATGTAAACCTGTACCAGAATAAACTACGTTAAATCTACTCTTGACGTGTGAGTCCGCTTCTTGGAGAAGACACACTTCTACACATGCCTAAGGGCTAGGAGAGTTACAGGCTTTTTGTGACAGTACATTACCTGTAGCAAGAAGGCCCTGTTGGACACCTATGACGTTTGCATAGTGTAAGTGCAAGTTTTGGTGGATTCTGTACACCACGCTACATGTGATGGATTGAAGCTCACAGGACTAGAAAGTTCATGTCCTACATAGGATGACAGGACAATAGATACCGATTTTTGAAAAGATCCAGACAGGAGTTTGTCCATATTACCTTTTTTTTGTTATAATTTTTTATTGATATCTTGAGAATTTCATCATAAGTACAATAAAGTTAATAATAACTTACAATTTGAATGATATGAATAAATATACGTAATATATGAATATATGGAAAAGAAAGAAAAAATGCATATATGATAAATTCTATGCACTAATAAATAACACAACTATAAAGATAAATAGTAAGGTATACAGTTGAATAAATATGGCGTGAGAAATGTTAAATATTTAAATAATGCAAGCAACATGAGATAGGTCTTAAAGAATCAATCATAGGTTAACTCGATAGATATATAAATTGAGTGTATAGATTAAACATATATAACTACAAATATAGAAAATAGTAACCTGACAAACCTCCTCAGCCCTCGAGGAGTAATTAATTTGTAAAATCGAAAATTGTAAAATATATTGAGAAAGAAGTATTAAATAGAATATAAAAAAAATAGTTGATATAACTAACAAAGAATATCAGTAGAAGTAAAATTATGAGAAATGAGATGTCAATAAGATATAGTAAGAATAAAAAATAGAAGAAAATTAGAGAGAATAATAAAATAATAGAATAAAATAATACAACAAAACTACAAGTTAATATAATAGGAAAGCATGAAAACCAGGGGTGGTAGGGGAGGGAGGAAGAAAGAAAGTATATTGTCAAATGTCAGATCAAGGGGTATTAGTATCCACTCCTGGAGTATTATCAATATCCATGCCACTATTCGGGTTCAGGAAAGGTGACCAAACACGAAGAATAATGTCAATTTGATTTTGAAGATTATAAATTCTCTCATGTGATGCTGTTTGGAACATAGTTGTCAACCATTCTTCTTGCGAAGGAGACGGAGATTTCCAATGGCGTAGATTACATATTTTTGCTGTGGTCATTGCTGTGTGTGAAAGACGTCATTGGGGTTTGATGAGTTGTGTAGATAACTGGAGGTCACGAAGGATAATAGCAGGAGTGAACGGCAGATGTAAAGGCATAGTAGAAACGATTTTTACCACATATGCCCAGAAAGGTTGAATCAACGGACAGTCACATATAATGTGTGCTGAGTCACAGTTGGTGTTCTCATCTCCAACAATTGGCATGGGAAATTAAACCAGCTTTCTTTTAATCTTGCAGGAGACCAATGCCAATAATAAAGAATCTTAAATAGACAAAATATAAGTCGAGCTTCACGGGTTCCTTTATCTAGATTCTCCATTGTCTCCCATGCATCAGTAGTGTAAGAAATTGAAAATCGTGACTGCCATTTAAATTTTAGTGTCTGTGTTGGAGGTTGCGAAAAAAGATGTGTTGTAAAAACTTTTTATAAATCAGATATCACTTCTTTATTTTTCTCCCTGGTATTTAGGTATGATACTATGTGAATTTGACAGCACCGGATAATGTGAACCTAATTGTTTTCCCAAACATTGCTTGAGCTGGTTATATTTTAGGGATTGATGCGATGGAAGAGCGAATTCCTCTTGTATTTGTGTGAATGTTTTAAAGTCACCATTATAAAAAACTTGATCTAATGTTTGAATACCTGCTGCTTCCCATTATGGCCATGATAATACCTTCTTATTAATACGAACACTGGAATTATTCCATATGGGTGCCACTTCATGTATATGGGAGTTTAAAGCTAATAAACGGTGTGCTCTTTGCCATGATTTGGACATGGCTGAAAGGATTGGGTTTGTGGTTTTTTGACGTGCAATTTTAGTGCCATAAAGTGCAGAAATATCAAAAGATTGTGTTCTAAATGGACCCATTGCGGAACATCAGACTCCCGGTAACATATATGATAATTGAGAAATCTGCAATGCTAAGTTATAATGTTCAATGGATGGAAGACTCATACCTCCAGAAGAATGGTGAGCCTTTAATTTCGTCACGGCCAAACAAGGGTTCATTGAGCCCCATATAAAAGTTTTTATTTTGGAATCTGAGTCTCAAAGTAGACAAGGGAATATGGAGAGGGACCATGCCTAAGGTATATAGAAAACAAGGAAGTGTAACCATTTTAACAGCTTGAACTCTACCCCACATGGAAAGATTCAAAATGTTCCACTTATCAAAGTCACGTTGCTTTTGAACAATCAGTGGGTTCTGGTTATCTGTAATCATATCTTCGGTACCCTTATTCACTAAGATGCCCAAATATTTAGGACGTGAGGGTTGCCAATGAAAGGGGAAGTTGTGTATAGCCGATTTAGTGGTTCCATCAGAAATAGGTAAGGCTTCACTCTTGTCCCAATTTATTTTAAAACCTGAGAATGAAGAAAAAGTGTCTATAATTTGAAGCAAAGATGGCAATGAATTAGGGAGGTCTGTTAAGGTGAGTAATGTCATCTGCGTATAGATAAAGTTTTGATTCACTTATAGGGAGGGATATGCCTGTAACTGCTTCTGATTGACGACTCGTGGCTGCTAAAGGCTCCATTGCTAAAAGAAAAAGCGGGGAAAGAGGACATCCCTGACGTGTTCCTCTTCGGATCGGAAACCAATCTGATATGAAGCCTCCACAATTAACTTGTGCGGAAGGATTATTGTTGGTCGTATTTTCTGAATAAACTGGTGTCCAAGTCCAAAACGTTTGCGCACATTAAAAAGATAGTCCCATTCTATGTGGTCAAAGGCAGTTTCAGCATCTAGTGATAAAGCTAATGCGTCTTGTGGGAGGTTTTTAGAATAACATAGGGTATGCGCCAGTGTACGTAAGTGATTCCTAGAGGAACGTCCTGGAACGAATCCTACTTGAGTTGAGTGAATTAAGGAAGGTAATACCTTTTTAAGACGAGATGCCAAAATGCTAGCAAATATTTTGATATCGCAATTCAGGAGTGAAATGAGACGGTAACTGGTGCAAAGCAAAGGGTCCTTTCCAGGTTAAGGGAGTTCTGCGATTATTGCCTTGTTAGAAAGAGGATTTAAGGAGTTATCTCACTCTGCTTCTTGAAAAGCAGCATATAGGGAATCAATTATATTCTGTCCAGCCCAACAATAGAATTCAGCCGGAAAACCATCTTCCACAGGGGCTTTATGGTATGGCAATTAGATATTGCTTGCGCAATTTCATCCCTGCTAATTTCTCCCTCAAGAAAAGCCCTTCCATCATCGGAAAGGTATGGAAGATCTGCTTTTGAAAGAAAGTCGTTTAGTCTATCTGTCTTTACAAGTGTGTCTGGTGTGTAGAGGGACGTATAAAAGGAAGTGAACTCATTCACTATGTCCTGTGGTCTAGTAAGAATTTGACCTTGATGATTTTATAGCTGGGATAGCCATGGTTGCTTCTCTTTGCCTTAGTTGTGCCGCTAATAATCTACCTTCCTTTTCACCTTGTTCATAATGTCTTGTTTTCATTTTTTGAAGGGCAAACTCCGCCTTAGATGTGAAAAGCCTATTTAGCGCCATTCGAGCTTGCTCTAGAGATTTACGATTTTGCAGTGTTGGTGCTATGGTATATTGACGGGTATACGACTGAATGTTCTAATTCTTATTGACGTGCAGCATTTTGTTTGTTGGCTAATGCTGCCTCGCGCATCAATTGACCTCCGATAGTCGCTTTAGCAGCAGGCCTTATCACTTTACTTGATGTTACCGAACCCCGATTCACAGAAATATAGTCGTGAAAAAATGTTTGTAATTGATGTTTACCCTCTGGAGACTTGTTGTTTTATGTTCATGCCCCAGTGTTTACGCCCTGGTCTGGGTATACCAACTTCAATGGCTAAGAGGACTGGGGAATGGTCAGATAATGCTGCTTCCAAAATACAAGATTCTTGAATGGATTGAACTAATCTTTGTGATACTAAAAAATAATCCAAACGAGAGATGGTACCATGCGTTGGAGATGAAAATGTGTAGTCAGTATCTGACGGATGTGAAAGACGCTAGTGATCAATTAATCCATTAGCAGCTAAGATGTCATCCATTAATGCCCGGTCAGCATTATTATTTTTATCTAAGGGTCCTGTTCTATCTAAAATTGGTTCCCGTACAATGTTCCAGTCACCACCTATGAGATATTGTGATGCACCTATCTCAACTAACAAACGATTTAGATGAAGAAAAAATGATTTGTTTGATCCCGTTGGAGCATAAACAGAGCCAACACAAATGTAGGTATCTCCAAGATGTAGCTTGGCAAATACATAACTACCTTCAGGGTTGGTCCATGTTTTTGATATTGTGACTTGGGGAGATTTACGGATTAGAATTGTTACTCCATATTTGCGTGTGGGGCCTGCGGTTGTATGTTCATCCCTTTTTATACTACTGTGAATTACTTTGCCCACCCAATCTCTACAGAGTTTCTCTGACTCCAATGTATCCAAATGTCTCTTTAAGTAAAGCCACATCTGTTTTCTTGGATTGACGATATGACAGTACTTTCTTTCTTTCTTTTGATGTAGTGAGTATGTTCATGCACATTCCATGTAATCACAGAAAGAGGGCGTGTGTTGGGCGTGTTGGACATATTTATGAAGTGCCAATGAGTTTAAGTAGAAGAAAAAAAAAGGGGGAGGATTAGAAAGGATGGGAGAGGGTAGAAAATAGGAAGAGAAACCCCTGGTTTAGCAGTGATATAGATAATCTGAAAGAAACACGTTAGATTCCTTACCTTAGAATATCCCCAGGCTGGATCCGGAAAATATTTTTTGTCAGGAATACCCTTGCGCGTCGCTAGGCGTCGTCTGCGGCTCCGCGTCCGTCGTGGTCGCTGGGATGACGTCGTCTGAGTACTTAGACGCCGCCCTCGCGCGCTGACATCAGTTCTTCTTTTTTCTGCGCCAGTAAGCGCAGATCTGGGAAGAGCATACCCTTTAGTCATTTTTTGACTAAACCTTTTGAACTTTTTTGGTTCATTTTTTCGAGTCGTGGTGCCGGTAGGGATGCCCGGTTTCAAGCCGTGCGACGCCTGTCACCTGCTGATGTCTGTTACGGATCACTACCGTCTGTGTCTCTACTGCCTTGGGGCCGACCATGATGCAGAGTCGTGCCCCGACTGCCGGGCCTTTACCTCGAAGCCGTAGTCATCATCGCTCGTCAGGCACGAAGTCCTCGCATTCGGTTAAGTCGAGGCACAGTAAGAAGTCGTCGAAGAGGTGACATCGCTCTTCTGACCCCTCGCTGGTCGCGTGACTTGGCTGAGGGTTTGGGTGGCACTACCCAAGCGGCTCCATCGGAGCCTCGGTAGTCGCATCCGGCCCCATACCCTCCGGTACCTGGGCCTAATGCGACATCGGGCGAGATCCGGGACTTCCTTGTGGCCGTCGAGGCCTGCCGGCGTGCCTTCTGGCCCCGCAGGTCTGACTGGGGGGGGGGGGGCCTACCGAGCCGGCGGCTCCGGCGTCCACTTCGGTCCCGACGCCGCAGGCCCCCGGGGCATCCAGGCCTGTTGACCTTACGACCCCTATGGTGCCGCCCCCGGCGCATTCTTCGGACGTAGTCTTCCTCAGTTTTAGCCCCGGTCCGGGCCCGGTGCCGATGGATGAGCAATTCATCTACCGCCCAGCCCCATCCTTTCAACCGGTCTACCAGGAGTCGGATGACGGGGACGACTGGAAGGGGTCTGAGGACCCTCTGACGCAACAGTGCCAGTTTGATCAGGACTGGGCAGCAGAGCTCGGGGATGCCAATGGTCTCGATACCTCCCCGGACACTCGCTTCATCTCTCCTCCCTCCGTGGCTACGGAGGAGGGTGCACCCTATTCTGTGGTGCTGCGCAGGGCTGCCGAAGCCCTTCATCTGGAGCTCCCTGCAGTGGCCGTGAGGACTATTCTTCTCACTGAAGTGCTTCAACCGCCAGTAAGCTCTTCAGAGCCACTGCTGCAGTTCAGTGAAGCACTGACTGATGTTCTGATGGGCACCTGGTCCAAGCCCGCCACAGTATCTCCTGTGGACTGGAACGTGGCCCGGCGCCACCGCCCTGCACCGGGCGACCCCAGCTTTATATCGGTGCACCCCACCCCTGAGAGCCTGGTTATCTAGGCCTCTACATCCCAGACCGCCTTCCCATCCGCGCCTCCGGATCGGGAATCCAAAAGATTGGAACAGTTTGGGAAGAAGCTGTTTTCCTCCCTCTGTTTGGGGTTGCGGTCTATCAATACCGCGCGTGCCTTTTGGACCGTTACACCCACTCCCTGTGGGATACGGTGGCGGACGTGCTGCCCCAGTGTTTGGAGGAGGCCCAGACACGGCTCGCCCAGGCTCTTGCTGCGGGGCAGGATGCAGCACTGTACTCTATTCGACGTGGGCTTGATACGACGAACTCGCTAGGTAGGGCGATTGCAACGACGGTGGCGATTCGTCGCCACGCCTGGCTGAGATCCATGAATTCCTCCGGGGATGTCCAGAGCTCACTCGTGGACATGCCCTTTGATGGCAGTCGCCTCTTTGGCGACAAAGCGGATAGTGTGCTGGAGCGCTTTAAGGACTCCAGGGCTGTGAGCAAGTCCTTGGGCCTCTCGGCCCGCGCCTGCAAACTTCTGCTTTTCGCCCCTTTCGTGGCCAAGGGAGGGGTGCCGCCACACGTCTGTCTAGCCACAGACCGCAGATCCAGTCTCAACGCGGTCACGGACGTGGATTCCGCCGAGGCGGAGCAGGGGGACCGCGCCGGTCAGCCCACATCTGCCCCCGCAGCATCTGCCTCAAAGCCTTCCTAGTCGGACTTTTAAGGCCCATTCCACACCAGTGGGAGGCAGTTCGCCATCACCTGCTCCACTGGCGTACCATCACGTCGGACAGGTGGGTGCTGCAAATCGTCCCCCCCTTCGAGACGACCCCTCCACTGCCACCGCAGTACCACCGCATGTCGGGGGATCACTTGTTACTTCTGTAGGAGAAAGTTATGTCCCTCTTGGCCAAGGGGGCCACCGAGCGCGTTCCAGGGCCAGAAGTAGGACGGGGTTGCTACTCCCACTACTTTTTGGTTCCCAAGAAGGGCAAGGGGGGGCCTGCGCCTTATCTTGGACCTCAGGAGCGTCAACGCCTTCCTGAAGTTCAAGATGCTCACCTTAGCTCATGTTCTGGCTGCCCTAGACCCTGGAGACTGGATGGTAGCGTTGGACTTGCAGGATGCTTATTTCCACATCCCCGCCCTGCCGGCCCACCGGCGTTACTGCGGTTCATGGTAGGCCACGAGCACTTTCAGTTTACCGTGCTCCCCTTCGGCCTCACCAGTGTCCCACGGGTGTTCACGAAAGTGATGGCGGTGGTCACAGCTTTTCTGCGCAGATTAGGGGTTCCAGTCTTCCCCTATCTCGATGACTGGTTGTTGAAGGCGGGCTCGCCGCCGGGCTCGCCCCAGTTAGTAGTCTCCCACCTGCAGACTATGGCCGACCTCCTGCATTTGCTGGAGTTCTCCATCAACGTGCCGAAGTTGAATCTGAGTCCCTCCCAGAAGCTTCTTTTCATTGGAGCGGCTCTGGATTCGGCACTGTTTCGGGTCTATCCTCCAGAACAGCGGGTTCGGGATATTCAGGCTCCAATTCCGATCTTTCAGCCTTTATCCCCAGTTTCGGTCAGCGGCTGCTAGGTCTAATGGCCTCCTGCATCCTGCTGGTACATCATGCCAGGTGGTGTATGCGGGCTCTGCAGTGGGACTTGAAGTTCCAGTGGGCCCAACATCAAGGCAACCTGTCCGACCACGTCCAAATCTCGGAGGGAACTGCAAGGCAGTTGCAGTGGTGGCTCACGGACCGCGATTGGGTTTGTGGCAGATCCCTACCCCAACCGGAGCACGTAGTGGTGACGGATGCGTCCCTCCTGGGATGGGGGGGCCACATGGGAGAGGCTGAGATCAGAGACCTCTGGTCTCTGGGGGAGTCCCAGCTCCATATCAACCTCTTGGAGCTGAGGGCGATCCGGCTTGCACTGAAGGCATTCCTTCCCTCTATACGGGGGAGTGTAGTGCAGGTGTTCACCACCGCCATGTGGTATTGCAACAAACAGGGCGGGGTACGGTCGTGGACCCTTTGTCAGGAGGCTCTGGACATGGCTGGGACATCAGGGCATCACTCTGATGGTTCAACACCTGGCGGGCTCTCTGAACGCCAGGGCGGACAAACTCAGCCACCGGTGCATAATGGATCACGAATGGCGTTTGAACTCTGATGTGGCACAAGGCCTCTTTCGGCAGTGGGGAGAACCTATTCGCCACCGAAGAGAACACGCAATGTCATCAGTTCTGCGCTTTGGAATTTCCAAGGCGGCACTCTCTCGGAGACGCCTTTCGTCGCGAGTGGAGTTGCGGTCTTTTGTACGCCTTTCCGCCTATATCACTTCTGACCAGAGTGCTGAAGATGATCAGGCGCGACCGGGCCCAAGTCATCCTTGTGGCTCTGGATTGGCCACAAAGGTACTGGTATCCCGAGCTACTCAGTCTGTCAATCGATTCCCCCGATTCGACTGCCTCTTCAGGAGGACCTTCTGTCGCAGCAGCAGGGGACGGTCCTCCACCCGAACCTGTCCAGCATCCACCTCCATGCGTGGAGATTGAGCGGCGACAGTTGATGCCATTTGACTTGCCTCCTGAAGTCTGTGATGTCATTCTGGCAGCCAGGCGTCACTCCACTAAGACTGGTGGAACAAATTTGTGGCATGGTGCACAGCAAAGGCTATGGATCCTCTTTCCGCCCCTCTTTCTGATGTTCTCCTCTTTCTTCTTTCCCTGGCCCTGCAGGGCTCTGCTCTTGGCACCCTCGAGGGATATCTTTCAGCTGTTTCTGCCTTCTTACGACTTCCTGATCTGCCTTCTCTTTTAAAGTCCCCTGTTACTGCTAAATTCTTTAAAGGCATTACTCGCATGTTTCCTCCTGTGCCCTTCGTAATGCCTCAGTAGGACTTGAACCTGGTATTAACCTATATGATGTGCGCTCCTTTCGAGCCACTTCATAATTGTCCTCTTCGCCTTCTGACTCATAAGACTGCTTTCCTGGTTGCCATCACCTCTGCCAGAAGAGTGAGTGAGCTCCAGGCTCTTTGTTCTAAACCTCCTTTCCTCTCTGTCCATCCGGACCAGGTTGTTCTCCGGACTCGTCCTTCCTTTCTCCCTAAGGTGGTTACTGCCTTTCACATCGGCCAGTCTGTTACATTGCCCACCTTCTTTCCGCATCCCTCGAAAGAGGAAGAGGCTCCACCGTCTGGACCCAAAACGTGCGCTCTCCTATCTGGACCGCACAAAACAGTTCCGGGTGGACGACCAACTTTTCGTTGGCTACGTGGGCGCTAAGAAGAGGCGGGTGGTGCACAAGCAAGGCCTGTTATTCCTTGGCTAAGAAGGAACCTCCTGAGGGGCTGAGGGCCCATTTCACTGGGGCCACAGCGGCTACTACTGCCCTGGGACGGGGAGTCTCTCTGCAGGACATTTGTCAGGCAGCAACGTGGGCCTCGCTGCACACGTTTGCCAAGCATTACTGCCTGGAGAGCCAAGTCCGGAGAGTCTGCTTCTTTGGCCGTTCCGTTCTCCAGGACTTCCTGATGTGATCTTGGTTCGCAGACCCACCACCGGGGTTGGTATTGCTGGGGTATCTATTCTAAGGTCAGGAATATAGTCACCTTGGTTAAAAGGTACGAGTCTAAACAGTTGCCTCTTGTCAAAATTTGAATTATAACAAAGGACAATGAAAACTGCTTTATCCCCTTTGCCAGTTCAAATGTAGGAGACACTTAATTCAGTCAAAAGAGGCGCAAATGCAGCTGCTATTAATAACTTAAAAGCACTACCTTTAATAGTGGGGTCGTAACACACCAGGTGTTCATGGCAGACGGGTGTATATTAAGTAGCAGATTTCAGTCTGAGGAAACAAAGGGCCATTTACCAAATTTCATAAGGCACGCTTTATTAAACAGTTCTATTCTGTTCCATGCATGTTTAAGGCACTCCAATTGTAGTTTGCTTCCCATAACTGTCAGAACATCATAACAAGCTGTCTGTCCATAAAGATACCAGACAGGACCACGTTCTGCCAATCTTTCAAATGAAGCTGGGCTTGGGCACAATTATTACTTTGTAGTGCAACACTGTACCTGTATTTCAAGAGTCACAAATCCAGACAGCTGCCTTCTGTCAAGATCCAAAGTGTTGCAGTTGAAAAGGAAAAGCCACTTTGTCTTCTCTGGTAGCAAAAATGCCAATGCTACACAGCACATTAACAAGAGGTGCAAGCTCAGCTGTGCCCTACAAGTGTGAAAGCATCACGTTTAATCTCAGACGTCACATACTAGGCGTTCAGAGCAGCAGGCAAGTGTTTTTAAAGAGTGAATTTCCGTTTGAGGAAGTCAGCACTCATAAATCTAAAATCCCCTCAGGCGTCTGTAAGAGAAAGGAGCTGCTCACTGCATTCTACAAGGCACGAGGACAGACAGCTGGCTCTTGTCAGAAGTTGCAGTACTGGCGCCGAAAACGCAAACAGTCATTTATCTTCCGAGGAGAGTGATGTATTGAGCTTTAAATCTCACATCAGTGAGAGCAGCTATTCAGATGGCATTATCTGTTGAAATAAGTTTCAGGTCATGAGTATAAAGGCTTCTCAGTGCTGCCTGGGGCTCCCCTCATCGCGGAGCTCCAGTATCGAGCGGCCATCTTGCGTTGTGGCCAGACCACGTCATCCGCCCCCCCCCCCCCCCCCCGGCCATATTACCTTTTTTAAGGTTCATGCAAGGAAGAAAGCTTTGCACATGACAAAATATATAAAAACTGAAGATTCAGCCCTGAAGAAATCCTGGATGGGATGAAACGTGATGCTACAGAGAAATGTTTTTTAGAGATTAAGAATGAAGATTTTTTTTTTTTTAAAGAAACTCATCCCAACAAGTCCTTGTATTATGTGGTCTTGTTTGAATTGATCTGGAAGCATATTGCTTGATTTATTTGCATGTGGTTGATATAATTAAATGATAATCTTGAGTGCTGGGTGTGAGAAGTTGGCCTGATATATGATGTCACTGATTCTAGTGTACACCTTGTATCAGTCCAAACAACCCTTATGGTGATTGGTTGTAAAGTCAACCTTCTAGACCAGCTATCCTAGTGGTAGCATGGACAAGAGCAGTCTTAGGCTAAACTCTGAATGGCATGTGAAGCCAGCTGTTATACCATATATAATCCCTTGAATACCAAATGAAAGGACACCACAACAGATATATATATAAAATAAAGTGTATTTATTCTAGTCAAACCCTCAGCACTCTTTATGAGATTCGAGGTAAGTACAACACAGTCTTATTCAAGCATACATTAAGTCACATAGGTAAGTAATACAGTTAGGCCCTAGGGGCCACGCAAACCATATACTAAAGAAGTGGTATAAGGACCACTGTCACGGAATTAAGATAGGCCTAGGCCTAGGGAATCGCTGGGGCTACACTATACTACCCAAGGTTAGGAAGTGGGAGGCCCACGGGATTCAGGTGCAGAGTGGAAACACTCACGCGTAATGCGTATAATCGATAGAAATAGTACAGTTCAGAAATAAGCAGTTTTAGGACACTTCTGGTATAGCTAGAAAGTCGAGACTCGGAAACTAGACCCTAGGATAGTCAATACCTTTGTGAGCACCGGAGTACCCAAGTTACCTAGCCCACGGGCTGCGGGTGCATAGGTGTGAACTTGCGTCTGGTTTCGTCGTGGACTTCTATGGATGCCTGAAGGAAAGTTGCTGACAGGCAGTCAGTACTGAGTGTCCGGTGGATCCCAAGGCCGGGATCAAGAAGGAAGGATACCTGCAAGCAGAAGGGACAGAGTCTGGGTCACTAGCCAGTGACCACGTGGAACCAGGAAGGAACCAGGCGATGTCGGGAGATTGCAGGCGAAGAGGTGAAGCTTGTCGCAGCAGCCACAGGTACCAGGAGATGCCGAGGACGACCAGGAGGCGAGCTGTCCCACGAAGGCTCTTGCTGTCGGCGGCGTCTAAGTCGAACTAGGACTCACCAAGCCTTGGCAAGCGGAACCCACGAAGAATGGAGGACTTGCTTCTGGTGCAGACCAGGAAGGTCTGGGGTGCTTCTCTTTTGCAGAGGAGCAGGAGCCAGTCTGGAGGAGCCAAACCAGCAGTGGAAAATCAAGGTCTGTCGTCGCAAAGGCCGCTAGCCAACGGGCAAGCAACCGGACAGACGCGGCAAGCAGGAAAATGCAGAAGGGCCCCACACAGGACTCGTGGAGTGTGGGGGGCTGATCTTCGGTGCAGATGATGCTTGGGGTTGGGGCTTCTCAATCCCCGGTGCACAACTTCGAGGGTGCCTCAGAAGCTGCGCTGGAAGATACTCGCCACTTTTCCCAGGTAGCCGGTCCCACGTCTCTTGTCGCCTTCAAGGATCTCAGCTCGGCTGTGGATGTGGATCAGGGTCGGGAGAAGTCTGGAAGTCAAGGCTCTGGTCATGCTCTGCAGTCGGTCCCTCGTAGAACTTCAGCAAAGCAAAGGGTAAGTCTCTTGATGGTGCCTGTTTGCACAAGGTAACCACTCCTTGGCCACAAGGGAGATTCTTCAGTCTTCTTCTTTCGTCGAATGTCGAAGGTCCAGAGTTTCTGTTCAAGTTGCAGGTTCAGGATAATCTAATCTAGCAGGGCCCAACTAGTTGCTAATATACTGGGCTAGTGGGCTGGGCTACCTGCAAGGTCCCTCCTATGGGTGGGACCAGGAAGGGGAGATGCTACACCCCCTTTCCTTTGTCCAGTTTCGCGCCAGAGCTGGGGCTGGAGTGCCCCAGCACCGGTTTGAACTGGACTATGCATGGAGCACCTTGTGTGCCCCAGGCATGTCTCATTCCTTTCAGCCCTCCCTGCCCCAATACACTAAAGTCTGTCTGGGGAGGTGCTAGCACCTCCCCAAGCAGGAACCCTATTGTCCAGGCCTCCCTGGCTGGGAGGGCTCCCAGCTGCAGGAGGTCAGACTTGTGTGTGTGGCAGCAGCATCCATTAGTTAAACAGCAAAGTAGGATTTTAACATGTCTTTCCCTCTAGAAGGGAGGGATAATATCCTCATCCCCAGAAATGGGATGGGGGTATTATTCCAAAGTGTTAGACACCTTACACGACCTGTTTTGATAAAGCCAAACCATAGTTACCATAACCGTTTAAGATTATAAGGTACTTTAAGAGTATATGGTAGGCTATATCATAGAACAGCTATAAGGACATGGTTCCGAAAGCTGCAGACAGGCTCAGCTCATGCTAGAGCACCATCTTGCATGTTACCAAGCACTCTGCCTCCAGGATTGTAAAGGCCTGCCATAGGAGTGGCTGATAGGTACACATGTGTCTATATATAAGGGTAGATATAGGTATACTATATCTAAGCAAGGGGGTGATTACACGACCTTGCCCCAGCTGAGTGATCAGCCAGTTGTGTCTGATTGGAAGGCCAGACCAGGGGTGGCATAATACATGCTGCAGCCCCTGGGAGGCCTAGGGTACACCTATGCTCTGGGTACCTAGGGTACACTGTACAGGGTCAAATAAGGTGATCCTTACCAATTGGGTATGTACCCAGGGTACATGGAGTCCATTTTAAAGAGAGCAGGCCGCCTGAGACCCTGAATGGCAGGATCTCAGGCCAACTAAGTCGAAAAACCAGCTAGACACTAGGCAAAAAGTTGGGAGTAACCATAGTCAGATATTCACCATCCTACACTGGGTCATATATATTGTAAACCTTTGTATATTGTGCCTTCCAGAAGACCATTGGCCTGAAGACTGCAGCTACTGCCAGAAAGTGTCTTGGAGAATCAAGTAGGGCAGACAGAAAATGAGGCTCCATGGCCTGCAGGAAAGTCTCCAGGAGACTCCTTCAGGAAGGTCTGAGGAACGAGGAGATCCTGAGTCTTCATCCACAGCTCTTTGAGGGGTAGAACCCGAGACAACCAGAGAAGCATTCCTGTTAGATATCACGGTTTAGCATGCTGAAGACTGGTACTGTACCTGTATGGAGGCTGCAATTAAAATAGACTTATTAGCACCATTGGATGTAGAAACACCAGGCTTTTGTCATTGAGACCTCAGACATCCCATTTGTCAACACCATATGGTCTCATGCAGTCGAGACTGTTAAATGTCGTCTCTACCTACTATGTTAAGGCCCTGAAGCCAATCCTCTTCCCCACTATCTTTGAAGATGAAAAGCCGAAAGGCCTCAACGTCTGACTTCCACTCCAAGAAGACTGTTCAAGCTTTCTTCAAAGTGGTTCCTCACACAACTGTTTTGGAGTATTGAAAGATGTACTCCCTCTCTCTTGATCAGTCTTGCAGATAATTTATCATCTAGTCAGTGGCTTCCAAGATCAGTCTCCCCATGCTTCTTCTAATCACCTCCAACTTCTCCATTGCCTTTGACTTCCTAACTTCTGCTAAAATCTCTGGTCCTTTCTCAGCAGTTTCCTTCTAAATCTTTCAAGCAGAAGAGCCCATTTAGGAGAATAATATCACACTTAAGTCTTTCTTGAAAACCAGATCTCCTTCCAGGTCTTTAAATAGTTCAGTAGGAGGAATCGTTCTCATGGTTGCTTTCCCAGACACACTCCTTCCTGGACATCTGTTTGGACCACTCTCCCAATTATTTTTCTCATACATAGTCATTCTCCTCTGGCTTGTGACATTTGAGTAGATTGCTTAATGACAAGGAGGTGCTTTTCAGAGGAGCGTTGAAACGTAATATTAGAGTGCCTTTTCCTACAACATCAACCTATGATTTGAGATCCTACATCACAGTGCTACTTGAAGTAGACCTTTTATGTGACTGGCCCTTTGCTTTCTGAAGCTTTTGGTGCAATTTTTCATGATTCTGCCATCAGTGAAGTCTGCTGTGTTGAGACTTCAGAAAGATTGCATTGCAACCAGATAAAGGTCCTTTTTTCTTTACAACATGCTCTCTCCCAGATGCGGTCTTTATTCCAGCAGCCAGAACATGTTCTGCTGTCGCTTCTTCCTCTTGACAAGTAGAGCAAGCAGATGAACTTAATTGACAGGAATAGATGCAGCACTTATGTTATCGCAAAGGTCACTGTTAGTGCCACTGTATTGCTTGGGGCGATATGACAGGCAAGGCAAGGTTTCCAAGAAGTCCTGGTAAGGAATGATTGTCTCAAACCTTATAAGTATTGCCTATTTCAAGGTCATGGGTCCACCATTTCAACATATACCTAAGCCAACCTTTCCTTTTTTGATTTGAAAGGCATCCTTTTTGACAGCTTTTTACCTCTGCATGCAAGCCAAGTTCTAGGCATTGTTTGCAGGTACCTTACACTGTCCAGATTCTGTGCAAACAGAGTGGTGAGAACGTATCAGATCGTTTCCTTACCAACGTGCTGTCTGAAGCCTTCATCGCCATCAGAAAGCCCTTCACATTTTAGATAGGAAGAGTGTAAAGATTCCATGTAGACAAAAAAGCGAAGCAAATTTATAGTCTGTTCCCAAACTATGGTCCTGTTAGAACTCATTATCCTACCAAAAAAAGAAGAATCCATCTCAAAGTGGGGTGTCTTGTATTTTATTATGTTTCCATTTTTCAAATAAATCTCTGGTAGTCCCAAAGCGCATTCAGTAAGGAGTACGTTTGATACACTGGCTCGATTGAAGAGTGTTTCGGTTTGATATTTGTAAGATTGCAACATTAAGTTCCATGCTCTTGTTTGAGAGTCCTTGTCTTGATTTCAGGGATTCATAGGTAGGACAGGACTCCTTGAGGAAGCTAGTTAGTTGATGGATGTGGTTTTGCTCTTGTCTGCCATTTCCAGTGGAATGGGCTTGCTATTCTGTTAAGTGCATATAACTGTTAATGGGGATCACCTGGAATAGAGCTAGGATTACTCTTCCTTCTCCTCCTTGTGGCCTTCATTAATAATGAGCAGTCTTAAAAAAAATTAAAAATACACACCAGTATATGTCAGTATTGAAATGCCAAGATGTAAATGTAGATAAACGTTTGGTTGCCTATCGACAATCTATTGCTCATTTTGTATTCTTTAAAAAAATCGGCCAAATTTAAGACAGCGGCACTGTCAGATTAGTAATCTGAAAACTTGTGTTTTTTTTATAAACTGAAGTGGATTAATAGTGGAAGCTGCATTCTGCGTCTGCAGAATTAGATACCAGAACCTGGTGACTTATGCACCTATTCTTGCCTTTCCTGCATTTAATTAACTGCTATGAGCTGTTTCGGTAAACTGTCCAACGTAATTTGCATTTTCTTTAAAATGGGTGTAGGGTATTGCCGATTAAGGAAATATTTCATAATGCTGAGCTTCACTTTTAGCTATAGTTTAGGCTCCACATAAATATGCACTTGCAGGTAAGTCGCCGACCCATGGATTACTTTTGTTCTTTTATGCAATATTCTTTGCATGTGAAGGTTTATGAAATAAATTTTACTTTTAGGGCCAATGAAGAAATTGCACAAGTACGGAGCAAATCAAAGTCTGAAGCTGCAGCTTTTCAAGCTACTATGCGCAAGGAGCAAATGCGGATTCAGTCACTGGAGCAAGCTCTTGAACAAAAGGTGAGTCAATCTGGGATTGCAATATATTTTTAGGTTTTTGACCCGAGTGTATTTTCTTTTTATGTTCTACAGACTTTGCCCAACCCTCGATTAATAACACATTTACTGCCTGGGTTGACTGCTAGCTGACTTGAAAAGGCACTTTTTCTTGCATTAAATATTTCATAGCTTAACTAAGTTGATTCATCAATCTAGGAACCATGGATAGTCAATTTTAGCTCAGAAATGTACATTTACTGCAAAATAACATTAAAACAGACACAATCCATTGCCAATCTGCTGCATATGACCCATGCTATGGGCCTTTGAGCAGTGCTTCAACCGTCCTCATAGGATCCATCTGCTAGATTTTCTATTGCATATCTGCCTACCAACAATCCTCTGAACTCTGTGGTTATCTTCTGCAAATTAGTTTTTGGCCAGTCTAAACGAAATCTATTCTACATTGAGATGATATGCACTTTAGTACTGATTAGCAGTTCTAAAGTGCCATTAGTCCTAAAACCAACAAAAAATGGGTCAAAAGCAGGAGGCCAGAAAACATACGTCTAGAGGTAAACAGTCTAATAATGCCAGCTCTAACAGTCTCTGGATTAAAGAAAGGTAAGGCAGCACAGAAAAGGGCCTTATCAAGGTTAATAGTCCTATGCCATAGTCAGTCGTATATAGCTTTATTCCGAGCCATGACAGAACATCCATAAAAGCTTTTACACACTTAATAACACATATCGAATTCATGTGACTATATTTTTAAAAGGAGTTAAATGACAATTTCATCATAAAAGCAAATATTTAAAATACAATTCATTAGTTTCAGTCCGATACATATAAAAAGTTATGTACAGAAAGAGAAAACAAAAACACCACTATACAGAGTTGACTAATATAATCCTAAAAAGTTTAAAGTGAGTTTACCCCGCATTCTTCATTTTCCTCTTCCCGTTATTATTAATCCTGATTACCTTATTAATCATGGCTCTTGGTATATGCTCCAATTATTATACCCGGCACCTATTATCAGCTTCTTCCTAGCATAAAACACTGCCCAGAGAAAAGATGACATGCTGTAGCAAATCTCTAGTGATGGCAGGGACTGCAGGTACAAATAAGCTGTACAACAGTGTTTAAAATGTAGGTGCCTTATAATTGGAAGAATGTACCGCTTCCTCTACTTAGAATAAAATGTACACATTAAGACCACATGCATCGTATTCTGGTGCAGTCTGCGATCACAGGGACAATTTACCAGGTCTCGTGACCAATCATTAATTTTGGAAAAGGTGCATAATCTGTAAAATATGCCCCACCGTAGGCGTGTGAGCACAAATCTGTGACTTGTTTAAAACAGTTTTAAGATAGGGCTGCATATAAAAGGTGGTTAATATAATTTGATTTTGTACAACGGTAGGCTTCGGGATTTCAATTGTCAAACAAAGTTTTTCCAGATGAGCCCCTGCCTCTGTTTTCAGTGTCTTTCTGCTTATGGAAACTAGTTTCTCTGGGTTGTCTAAATACTCTGGATGGGCCATATCACCAAAGAACTGCTGGAAATGCGTCAGCCATGGAATAGATTTATACGCACTTAATTTCAAACAGTTGTTGATTATTGCTCGGTTGAAATCAGTGTGGTCTGACGTTCATATTTTTCTTGGCATGCATAAGGTATTGAGAGTTCGTTTGTGAATGCCGAATTTGAATAATTATTTAGTTTAGTTTATTGCCATATAAGCTATGAGCGAATTGTGGGAGATCTGTCTTCCTTAACTGACATACCGCAAATATTTCCCTGACTCTGTATGGCACTGATGTTTAAGATCCCTAAACCCCCCATCCCAACCCACCCCCACCCACAGAACTGTGATGAATTTCTTTTCCCTCAATAATGCGTTCTAGGTCCTTGTTTTTTCTGCAACGTATCAGTTTTGCAGCGTGAATCTTTTCTGGATTCACTATGCTGTGCATTATTCCACCATCTAGTGGTTGGGACCGGAATTGTAGTCTCTTTTCATTTTTATTTTTTACGTGGCCTGGTAAGCGCCGACATACCACCGTTTTGTGTCCTCCTGTGACAGACGTGCTTCCTCCGGAAGCTTTCACCTTTGGTCGCCGTCTTCAGATTCTTTTTTTCCGCTGTTGGGTCTGGATCAAGACGGGCAGAGTTCCAGAACTTTGGAGAGAAGAATCCAAGAAAATTTACTAGAAGAACAGGAAAACGACTTTCGACACACCGGCCTTTGAACTGGTGAACCGGGACACAGAGAAGAGGATAAAACAGCAAAACTTCGCAGTCCAACAGAGAATGCGCACACGGGGCTCCCTGAGTGCTGTAATGGACAAGACACCATTCAAGTTCTGCAACAGTTGCCACCATAAGTACGCGCAGAAGGACCAGCACCTGGTCTGTAACCTTTGCCTGCTGCCCGACCACCGTTCCGAAGACCAACGCGTGCTCGGCATTCACCCCGAAGACCTTGAGGGTGAGGGAAAGGCAAAGGAGGGCGAATTACAACATGCAGGGTCAAGGACCACCACCATCGCTTCGAGACCTGGGCCTCTCCAGCAAGGAAGAGGAAAACGTCGCCGAAGGGCCCGAGGGCGACTAGGACTTGCACGTCGACATCAAAAAAAGAGCTCTGAAGGAGTTAAGCGACAGCGACCCAAAGACAGTCGACCGAGCCCCGAAGGAGTGACTAAGTCCATAAAAACAGCCCCGGCATTGAAAATTTCGATGACCGCGAGCTCATCCAAGGACAGTCAGTCTGTTTCTTTGACACGGACTCTCAGACGGCAAAAACCCTTGATAAGACTAAGTCGTCGAAGAGCAGTCACGAGAGACTCCTCTATGTCGAAGAAAGAGAGGGTGAAGCAAGCTTTGACTTCAACGTCGTCAAGCGCCAAGAGAAAGCAAGAAGATCTTGACGCCGAAGCACAAGCGTCGGAGCTCGAGAAGAAAAGAAGGCTCGAAGCTGAAATGGCAAGCATCTTGCAGTGCAAGAAAGATTTTAACAACACAATTAAGCAATTCAATGTCCCGCAAAAAATCTCGACACTCCCGGAAAGAGACCTCTAGGAACTGCAGGTTCCTACAACCCCAGAACCGGCTGACGAAGAGGAGTACTACTTCGAAGCCGAGGGAGAGGATGAGGACCAAACCTATCACGGTTCGGCGACCTCAAGGATACAAGACACCCATTGGCAAAATCTCGACGCTGACTCACCAGAAGGGGTAGACACATACCCTTTGAGCCCTCACCCCCAGACATCAGGATGTACAATCGGGTATTAAAGAAGGCTGCTGACACCTATGGACTACAGCTAGAGGAGAAGCCATAATCATGCTTTCTTCTATTAAACCTTGCTGCCCAAACAAACACGAAGCCAATTCCTGCCCATGCTTCCAAGTGTGCTGGGCCAGAAAAAAGCTCGCAAGGAACCTGCTACATGCAAGGCAGTAACACCAAGGGGAGAGAAAAAGTACAAGCACTCCTCTAAGGACCCAATTTACATCAGGGGTTCAGTTCCTGCTGACTCAATAATAGCTTCCACAGCCAGAAAGAGGGCTAATGTACTCACTAATGTGGGCCCACCACCAGACAAAGAGAGCAAGAGAATAGATCTCACAGAAAGGAGAATGGAATGAAGTGCTGCGATTCAGTGGGGCATAGCCAACTCTAATGCCTTGATCAATAGGCATGTATGCCAGCACTGGGAGGAGGTAGGCGATCTGCTAAAAAATCTGCCAGAACAGTTCCAGATGAGGGCAAGCCACTTGGTGGAAGAGGGGAAAGACCACTACAACAGACTCTTCCCAACTGGGGTGGGGAACCCACATGAACAATCTCACGGTGAGGGGTCTATGGACACAGCAGGATGCGATAAAACGTATAACTTACTAGAGTTAAAAACTATGTTCCTAGCCTTAAAGGCCTTTCAGAAGGAGCTTTACGGAAAAAGGGTGCTGATTCAAACAGACAATACAACCACAATGTTTTACATCAACAAACCAGGAGGAATACAATCAGTAACATTGTCAACCCTAGCCCAGGAGCTATGTAGATGGGCTATCCCAAGGAACATAGACCTATTAGCAATCCATATTCCAGTGAAGGACAATGTAGAGGCAGACAGACTGAGCAGACAAACATCAACATCCCACGAATGGGAGATGAATCAATCAAATTCTAAAGATCTTCAAGAAATGGGAGACTCTGCAAATTGACTTAATTAGAAAATGCCAACACTTCGCATCCAGACAACCATGTGCACAGTCCCTAGGGAATGCGCTGTGGATAGCACCGCATGCTCACTCCACAAGGAAAAAGGAGCAACAGTGGCTTTCCTAGCGCAAACACCAATTCAGGACATTTGCCAAGCTGCAACATGGTCTTCAGTGCACGTGTTCACAAAGTACTACTGTGTGGACATTCAGATGAACAAGGAAGCACAAGTGGGACAGAAGGTCTTACAACATATATTCACAAACCAGCGTTCATCTTCCACCCAGCCACCACTGGATCAGTAAACCACTACAAAGTCTATGCATAGCATAATGATTCCAGAAAAGATTCACGCTGCAAAATGTATAGTTTCTTACCTGTCGGTGTAGTTTTGCAGCTTTAAGACTTTTCTGGATTCACTAGCGAACCCACCCACCTTCGCCAAGAAGATGACACAGGAGGAATAAGCAAACAGAACCAAAAAACAAACAATCCGAAGATGGCGACCAAAGGTGGGAGCTTCTGGAGGAAGCACCGACGTCACAGAAGGACACCAAATGGTGGTATGTCGACACCCACCAGGCAACGAATGTTATCTTCGTGTATTGTCAGAGGGTTCCTGACCATGGTTATATCCACTAAATTTTCCTTATCCTTGGTTATTTGTGATCCGTTATGTCCTGTCAATCTGCCCTCCTCCTTGAGTCAGTCCATTCCGTCCAGCGTCGTTAGACTCTTGGAATCTATTGTGGTTTGGGATTGTAATATTTAAGAAGCTTGCTCTCTGCTCATACGGTTGAGAACTCTGAGTATTTTTTATTTAGAGGCTAGTTGAAGTAACCGAGGGGGCATAGTGATATAACGTTTCCATAAGTGCTAAAGGTCCCAACCCTTTTTAGGACTGCGTCCACCAACTGGGGGCACCTGAAGTTCACTACCACACAATCATTACTCTGTGTTTTAGTCCCACTCCCTACCCACTTAACTCTCCTTACCATCTTAAAGTCTCTGAATAGGTAATGTGTTAGACCTGTTCTCTCACCTAGCCAATTTGGAGCCTTTTTTCTCAGTGAGACGCAGTTCTCTTTTTCGTTTATATTCAGCGAGGGGACGTTCATCAAGACTACCACATATGGAGCAGCTGCTGGTGGAAGGTCCAAAGTTTCTATAGTACTTTCTGTTACTTCCTCCTGATTGATAACCCCTGGGTGTTTCCTGGGCTCTTCGAATGTCCTTTCCCTTCTCATTCCTCGGCCTGTCCCCTCCAGTTGAACTTGATCTATGTCTGTCTCCCCCTCCTATGCGTTTCAAACCCTCGTTATTAGAGGGATTAGTGATAGTCCCTCTTATTGAGCTATCCTTAGCTAAGTGAATGCTACTCGATTTAGCTGATACTGTACGTGGAGGGGCAGGATCTGTTTTATCATTATCCTTTTAACCTGCTGAAAAAATTGTCAAGTTCTAGGCAGTAGTCAGTTCTACTTTCAACTTTAAGTAGTCTAGCTTGTATTGTCCCCATGGTCTTTCACATGCTGATCTAGTATTTGAAAAGCCTCTGTTAAAGCATCTAATTTTGGGATAATTAAATTAATATTTAGTGCTGATGGGGTGGCCTTTGCGTTTACCTCTGTTTGGGCCAGCCCCTGGATGAGAGGTTTACCCTTATTGTTCTTAGACAACTCTCAACTTGGTTGGGCTGATATATTGTGGGGGCATGCTCTTTTTCTCACCGCTTTGATTGGGGGGGGGGGGGGGGAGCTAAACTTAGCCAGGGAAATACATTGTACACCGCAATTAGCCACCACCCCATCATACTCCCTCGTAATTCCTTTGCTTGTTGTGTTACCTCGCATACTATCTGTGATATTAGAATGGGCCCCCTCTGGTGAGTTGTTGTTCATCTTATGTGCTTTACTCTCGTTCTCCCTACTTAATCTGCTCTCCATGTTGGCATTGCCACAGTTCTCGTACTCCTTGATGGGGGACTGTACTTTAATAATAGTGTCTGTTTCACGACCTCCCACCCCCCGATAAATAGCAATGATTCTTCGACCGTCGATCTGCTTTTCGATGGCTCCCATCGCCCCCGAGATATATCTTAGTAATGACGCTTGTGTCTTGTTTGGGGAAGGGGCTTTTTTGCTAGTGGCTACGTGTTTTCTTTTTCCCCTATAGGTGGTGCGCGTCTTTTTTTATTTCTGCTATATGAGAATTTACAACAATGGTTGGGAGAAGCAGGGGCTACTAAGGTACACCACACCGAACAAGCATTTGCAATGCAATAGGTCTCGCATTTTTAAAGTTTGAGCTATAGGCATTGCTAAATAATGCAACAGCAATAGCGCAAACTTTAATGATGCAAGACCTATTGCATGCAAATGCTTATTTATAATATTTTAGGCCCACTGATGTCCTTTGGTGTGCCAGAAAAGAGCCTATGCTCCTGTGAGACTCCTACTAACTCCTGCAAGAGTCTGGGGAGTTCACTGGACTCCCCCGCAGCATTGAAGAAATTTGGGCTAGGGTAGAGACCCTAGCCTGTCACCTTTTACTTGACTTTTTTTTTACTGTTTTAAAGACACGCCTCCATGACCAGGTCTCCATGTCCTGAAATGGCGGCAGCGACATTTCCCTTCACGTTGCAGTCAATCACAGTGTGAGTTCTCGTAGGGCTTGCTTGGAAAATTGCATTTTGAGACCTCCCCTTGTTCTAGGTACCTGCTTGACGGATCACAGTAAGTTACTGCAGTGAGGTATTGAAAACATATATTTTTTAAAGAATGAGAAATGACTTGTCATAGACCAGATCCTGCGGTCAAGCACCGATGTACACCAATGTACAGGCTGTAGGGCGTGCGCAGCTGGATTTGGCTGCCTTCATTGGGTTAGGATCTGGGCCAAACAAACGCTGTACACCAAGTGATTTTTGGTGCATTTTGCCTGAGGTGGCTGGGAATTTGCTCAAATTTAGATATGATAAGAAAAACACAAACAAATTTTAAAGTGACGGTATACTCTGGTATGGTAATATGATCTTAGCTTAAGTTAAAAAAAAAAGATTCACTGAAAAATATAGGTAACAGTGACAATATGGTGAAGTTTTTAAATGAGACAAGAACTAAAATTTAAAAAATGAGCAAAAAACACTCGAATGCACTAGTTATGGTTTCATGAGCTAACTATAACTTATCCCTCGACATGCACTGCTTGTGACTTTACACATTACATAATTCATGACATGCCATATTACTTTATTGTTCAAAATTGGGATTAGCAACTGCGCTTTCAATATTATACATCTGGCAATGTAGCTAATAGGTAGCATCTCCTCATACAAAAAATACATATTTAAATTACATATATTGGCTGTTTTTGATGAACTTTACATATATTTAAAATATCAGTTTTATGCAGATGAAATAATTCGCCTAAAATCACACCGTGATTTTTAAGCGTAAAGCCAGAATTAGATCCCCGTTTTCAGTATCCCATAGTCAGGAATGTAACCACTGAGCAGCAGCTGTTGGCATAAACTATATAACTATCACTTTTGGAAGAAAAAAAGCTGATCTGGATTTTAAAAACATATATACCAAAGAGGAGCAAAAATTGTCCCGTCAGATAATTGCACGGCATCATTAACACACGTTTCTCCTACTTTTAATAGCGTGTTATGAAATTGCAAGCCAGGGACTACTGCTGGGTAGGAACACTCGCCCTCCGTTGGCCAGCAGAGAGCAGTCAAACACATCTGTGCTGCCTCGCCTGCTTACCAATACATGCACACGGCTCTCCCATCAATACACAGTAACAGATAATGCTCTGCTGCTAAACCGAAGAGGCAGAGCTCTTCACTTAACGCAGTTATTTTTTTAATTTGTAGCCGTTGTTGTGTTCAGTTGCAGCAACTTAATTCTTTCCTTCTGCCTTATGAAGAGGAATAGACATGCACCACTTCAAACTCATTTTAGTCAGACAAGGCCAGAGCGATTGGGTAGCTTTTAAATAACATCCATCCGTAATTGGCAAAGTGCTCACGGAGCGCTGAACATTTAATATTTCTGCTCAACCTAACAGGAAACACTTTTTTGTTGATAATGCAAAAAGCACTCATTAGATTTTGAATGTCAGCCTTTCTTGAAATAGCTCTGGGCTACAGTAAACTGCTCACAAAACAGAAAGAGGAAATAAGAGAAGATGATTGTATCTAAATTATTTTGGAACCCTTGTTGATATTCACAAAGTCCCTTAACCCTGCAAATATACATTTGAGCATGAGGTAAGATTGTATTAATAAATGAGTTGTTTTGTTATTGAAACGACTTTTTAATTTGAATCGGGCAATACTCTATTTGTTCAGGTGGGGGACACCATCATTCGTTTTTCATCATCATACTTTGACCCACAACAAGAGAGAATGAGTGGTGCGCGCGCGCCACAGCGAGCGATCTGTTTTCAATTATCGCGCATTGAAAACAGATGTCGGTGTGCGGGTTACAGACACCAATAGGCCATGGGCGGAGCAACGCGAGCGCCTTTGGCCTATTGCAGGCTGTCTTTCTTAAAAAAGACTACCACAAACGTCAATACGGTGGACCAAAAGGAATCGCACACACTGGTGCGATTCCAGGCTCCGTTTTGGAACCCTCCACAAAAGGACTCTCGCTGCGCACTGCATCGCTGCGCACTGCAGCGCTAGGCGCGAGACCTAAAAAGTGCAAATCTAGCCTATCGCACTTGTCACCCTTTCTCTTTCTCGGATTAACTCTGTGCTCTTCTAACTCACCAACCCAGCCTCTTGTATATTTGGTAGATATTGCTATAGTATTGACTTTTAAGGTGTGAAAACTGCAGTTCTTAGTATCCATCAGAGGAAAAAAGTTATTTATCTTTGACAATGCTTTTTCTGGTCAATATTGTAGATTTCTCGCTGCCCTCCCACCTCCCCATTCTAAAGAGTGCACGAAGGTTTAAAGTTAGGTTTTGGAACACTGTCACCTGCAAATTGTGCCTGAGGGTGTAGAAGAAGACAGATTAAGAAACTGATGCATATGAGTGGTGCTTATTTGCAGCTCTGCTCAATACTTTCCATTGCGATACTGAGTCACCATGGAGTCACATGGTGCCACTTATCTAGTTGTGGGAACATTGCTGAGAATTCTGTGGATTTAGTCTGGCGCCTGGGATTATCCTTAACGTGGGGAATCTGCAGTTGGAGTATTAACCAGATGGAACATTGCTGAAGATAATGTAACTTGTATTTTTTTTATTTTTTTTTATAGCTAGCCGGAGTCAGTTTCCCATTTCCAGAAGTTAGGTGAGGCTCTATTCAGGCAAAGATTTTTGATTCATTTTTGTCAGGAAAGAATCTAAAGCTGCAGGTTCTTTGAATAGGACTACATTTTTCATGCATTCTTCTGAAACCCGCTTGGCCAGTGAATAAGAAAGATAGACATCTATTTTTCCTTATTGATAGAAAGGCTTTCAGTTGTTTGAAAGTATCTTTTGAGTAATCTTCTGATTTTCCAGTTCTGATGTGTATTTCTAACCATCTGTTACTCCCTTGTGAATATCCCTAGGCGCCAGACTGGGTCTGGAAGCTCAGAGGCAGTGCTTCTGCACACCTGAAGTTGCCAGTCTGTGTGGATAACTTTCCCCTCGGAAAGTGACAAACTAAGTTACTTGTAAGTGCTAACTCTGCTCGCTGAAGTCTGCTCCTTTCTTTTCGTGCCTTCGAGATCTGCTCTCTTTCGTCATAGTGAATAGATTTTTCTTCCACATTTTCCAGTGTACAAGGGATATGTCACTCCATAAAATGACCTAGTCTAAACCTTGTAAGGAGTGCTGCAAGCAGAGGTCTTTGATGGATTTTCACTAGGTGTACCTTTGGTACTAGAGATTGACTCTTCTCCTAGGCTGATAAATCATGCGTCCATCCAAGAATAAAAAGATCTATGTGGGGGGGATCCACTAGAATGCTCAATATCAGTTTCACCTCCATCTCTCTGGCAGCACAGCAGTCGTCTGGTGCAATATGTAGAGCCAGAAGCATCTGATTAAAAGTCCACGCATTGTCTAAAATCATAGGGCCAGAGCCCATGTACTTATAAATTGCACAACACCTCCTTTCAATCCCAGGCTTGGCTTCAAAAACCAGTTCGGGTATAAGCTAGCCCTTTGTGTGAGAGCAGGACAACGCCTCTAGAAATTTCAGTACACCCTGCCTCCCTCTCTCCAAGCCCAGGAAGACCATTTGTACGCAGACATAACCCTGTTACACCAAAACCTCACTGTGTAATGGCTGTCTGGACAGCATGCACAGTGCCCACCATTCCTCAACGTGGATTGGAGTCAGGCTTGCAAGCACAAAGTTAGAACTTCCGAGCAATGCCCACTTTTTATAAGATCTCTTTAGTGGAGGAGAATGTTTGAATCATTCAGCATTCTGTCCGCCATTTGTTGCAGTCCCACTTTTTGCCCTAAGTGGGACTGGTATGCTCAGACGCGGTTCCCTTGCTCCCTGTGCCACTGGATTCAAGCTAGCCGGACTGATGAGGATGACGTACCTCAAAACTGGTCCCAGGATGCTTATTTCCAGTTCTGGTAGGTCCTGGCTTGGCAGTACAGGCTGGACTGTCCCTATGAGGAATAGGGTCAAGACTGATTTGCATATGACTGGGTCCAAACTGGGGTGCATGGTGGGCAAAAGAATGATGGATTTAACACAGATCTTTTGACTGGGGGAGAATGTTTGAGTCATTCAGCATTCCGTCCATAATTTGTTGCAGTTACACTTTCTAAAAGTGGCATTTCTACAATAGGAATGTAAAATCCACCTACACCAGTAAGCAGGATTTAGCACCACTATACCAAACATACCAAACTTTGCACTGCTACTCCTAGCCACCACTGATTTCCTTTCAACCACTCCTGTCTATTTGGTGAAAAGACACACTTGTCCCTAGAGAGCTTTAAAGAGAGCCGAGCCACAGCACACAGTTTGGGCTTTTCAGCTCCAGTATATCCATCCCTCCAAATAATGCCGGAGGCTGTGCATATCAACATCAAGGTCCAATGCCTGCACAACTGGTCTTCCAGCCTTTTTGAGTTGGTGCACTTCTCCGGCAACAACCTCAAAATCCTTTTTTGTCGCCCTTAGCGGCACAGACATTCAGTATGAGACCGGTTCAACTCTCTTCCACAAGGGTGGCAACATATTACAGCCAACAAATAAGTCCTGCAGATTGTCCAACAGGGCTATGCCATGCCGCTCCTTTTTTTGACCCATTGCACTAGCCACCTTCATTGGCCCACTTGTCGGAGGACCATAGCTCTGTTTTATACCAGGATGTGCCGGCTTTTTTAATTATTGGAGTCATGGAGATGGTACCAGCCTTTGAAGTGTGAAAAGTCTGCTATTCCCAGTACTTCCTTGTGTAATAAAAAATGAGTCCTCCACCCTGTCCTTGTTGTTCTCTTTCAACGATTTTCTACACAAGGACAAATTCAAAATGTTCACCTGGGCCCAGGTTCTATCTCCCCTCCAGCCCAGACACTGAATGATGTTGGTGGATCTGCTGGATGCTTATTTGCACATCCCGTCCTTCATGCCCATAGGTGTTACCTGCAGTACAAGGTGGGCCTCTAGCAGTTTGCTGTTTCCTTTTGAGCTCACCAATACTCCTCGGGTGTTCAGGAAGGTGATGGTGGTGGCCGCTACCCATCTCTGCAGGTCGGGGGAGCCAGTCTCCCCCATACCTCAAAAGGCTGTTGCAGACAGGCTTGCTACAGTCTGTCATGGATCGCCTCCAGACTACTGTGAATCTTAATCACTCTGCCGAAGTCACACCGAACGTATTTGCAGAGGCTTCCTTTAATCTAAGCCGTCCTGAATACGGTGTGAATCTGAAAGAAACACATTCGTTAGATTCCTCACCTTAGAATATCGGGGTCCGGAAAGATTTTTCGTCAGCAATACCCCTTGCGCGTCACTTGGTGTCGTCTGCGGCTCCACGTCCGTCGTCGCCATCGTGCGCCGGAATGACGTCGTCAGAGTACTTAGACGCCTCCCTCGCGCGCTGACGTCAGTTCTTCTTTTTTCCGCGCCAGACAGCGCCGATCCAGGAAGAGCTTACCCCTTAGTTATTTTTTGACAAAACTTTTTTGACTCCTTTTGGTCTACTTGTCGAATCGACTCTGGTGCCGGTAGGATGCCTGGGTTTAAAGCCTGTGACTCCTGTCACCGACTGATGTCGGTGACGGATCACCATCGCGGGTGCCTTTACTGCCTGGGGGCCGACCACGATGCGGAGTCGTGCCTCGACTGTCAGGCCTTGACTTCGAAGGCTAGGCGGGAGTGGTCCCATAAGCTTCTCGAGCTTCGACACTCAGCTCCGCGCTGTTCAAGGTCCCGGTCCAGGAGGAGGTCGAAGGACCGGTCGCGGAGCCACAACCACCATCACCGGGTTCGAAGTCTTCGGGTAAGTCGAAGCACTCCAAGAAGTCCAAGAGGCGACACGGCTCTTCGGACTCCCCTTGCCGGTCGCGGGTCAGGGAGGTCCTACCCCCGCGGCTCTGTCGGAGCCGCGTCCGTCCCCATACCCGCCGGTGCCTGGGACTGACGCAACTCCGGCGGAGATCAGTGCCTTCCTCTCGGCCATGAGGGGCCTGGCTCCCAGGTCGACGCCTGCTGGTGCGCCTTCGGGCCCCGCGGGCTCGACTGGGCAACCTTGCGAGCCGGCGGCTCCGGCGCCGTCTTCGGTCCCGGCGCCGCAGGTCCCCAAGAGATCCAGGCCTGGATCTCTGCCGGCGCCGGTCGACCTCACGACGCCTCATCTGCCAGCACCGACACCGGTTCCACCTCCGGCACAGTCTCTGGACGACGCCGATCCCCGGGTTCAGCACCGGGCCGGGCTTTGGTGCGGCGCCATCCGACGCCGATGGATGAAACTTTCATCTACCTCCCGGCTCCGGTTATTTCCCCTGTTTATCAGGCATCGGAGGACTGGGGCGACTGGGAGGGGTCTGAGGACCCTATGGCCAGGCAGGCCGATTTATCACAGGACTGGGCAGACGAACTGGGGGATGCCAGTGGTCTGGACACCTCCCCGGACATTGGTTTCATCTCTCCGACTGTGGCCTCGGAGGAAGGTGCTGCTTTTTCAGTGGTGCTGCGCAAGGTGGCCGAAGCCCTTGGGCTGGAGTTGCCTGCTGTGGCCGTGAGGACTAACCTCCACACTGAAGTGCTTCAACCGTCAGCAAGCTCCTCGGAGCCTCTGCTGCAGTTCACTGAGGCACTAGTGGACGTTCTGCAGGGCACCTGGTCCAAGCCCTTCACAGTACCTCCTGTGGATCGGACTGTGGCCCGGCGCCACCGCCCTGCTCCAGGCGACCCCAGTTTTCTGTCCCAACACCCCGCGCCCGAGAGTCTGGTTATCCAGGCCTCTCCTTCCCAATCCTCCTTCCAGTCTGCTCCTACGGATCGGGAATCCAAGAGGCTGGAACAGTTCGGAAAGAAGCTGTTCTCTTCCCTTAGTTTGGGACTGCGGTCCTTGAATACCGCGTGCCTCTTGGACCGTTATTCCCACTCTCTGTGGGATACGGTGGAGGACGTGCTGCCCCTGTGTCCAGAGGAGTCCCGGGCACGGCTTGCCCAGGCTGTTGCTGATGGGCGAGATGCAGCACAAAATGCTATACGATGTGGACTAGACACTACGGACTCGCTGGGTAGGGCGATGTCAACCACGGTGGTGCTCCGTCGCCACGCCTGGCTGCGGTCCACGTCTTTCTCGGGGGATGTCCAGAGTACCCTCATGGATATGCCCTTTGATGGCACTCGCCTTTTTGGCCAGAAGGTGGATAGTGCGCTGGCGCGCTTCAAGGACTCCCGGGCTACGGCCAAGTCTTTGGGCCTCTCGGCCCGCTACCGCAAACTTCTGCCTTTCGCCCCTTTCGTGGCCAAGGAAGCCACTGGCTGCAGACTCAACCTGCACGCGGACGTGGATTCCGCCGAGGCGGTACCGGGGGACAAAGTGCCGGTCAGTCCACATCCACCCCGGCAGCATCCGCCTCAAAGCCCTCCTAGTCCGAGCTTTCAGGCCCATTCAACGCCAGTGGGCGGCAGAGTTCGCAATCACCTGCTCCACTGGCGTTCCATCACGTCGGACAGGTGGGTGCTGCAAATCGTCCAAAGAGGCTACTTCTTCCCCTTTGAGACGACCCCTCCAGCCATGCCACCGCAGTACCACCGTATGTCGGGGGATCACTTGAATCTTCTGCGGGAGGAAGTTGCAGACCTCTTGGCCAAAGGGGCCGTCGAGCGCGTTCCTGGTCCAGAAATAGGTCGTGGTTGCTATTCCCACTACTTTCTGGTTCCCAAGAAGGGCAAAGGGTGCCTATGCCCTATCTTGGACCTCAGGAGCATCAACGCCTTCCTCCGGAAGGAGAGGTTCAAGATGCTCACCTTAGTTAAGGTTCTGGCTGCCCTAGACCCTGGAGACTGGATGGTAGCGTTGGACTTGCAGGACACTTATTTCCACATCCCCGTCCTGCCGGCCCACCGGCGTTACCTGCGATTCACGGTGGGTCAGGAGCATTTTCAGTTCACCGTGCTCCCCTTCGGCCTCACCAGTGCCCCTCGGGTGTTCACGAAAGTGATGGCGGTGGTCGCAGCTCATCTGCGCAGATTAGGGGTTCCAGTCTTCCCCTATCTCGACGACTGGCTGCTGAAGGCGGGCTCGCCCCAGCAAGTCGTCTCCCAACTCCAGACTACGGCCGAACTCCTGCACTTGCTGGGGTTCTCCATCAATGTGCCGAAGTAGCATCTGAGTCCCTCCCAGAAGCTCCTTTTATCGGAGCGGTTCTGGACTTGGCGCAGTTCCGGGCCTATCCGCCGGAACAGCGGGTCTGGGATATTCAGGCTCTGATTCCCATCTTTCAGCCTCTATCCCGGGTTTCGGTCAGGTTGGTGCTGCGGCTTCTGGGTCTGATGGCCTCCTTCATCCTATTAGTGCATTATGCCAGGTGGCGAATGCGGGCTCTGCCGTGGGACCTGAAGTTTCAGTGGACCCAGCATCGGGGCAACCTGTCCGACCAGGTCTTGATCTTGGAGGGCACTGCGAAGCAGTTGTTGTGGTGGCTCACGAACCGCGATTGGGTCAGCGGCAGATCCCTCTCCCTACCCCAACTGGAGCACGTAGTAGAGACAGATGCGTCCCTCCTGAGATGGGGGGGCCATATGGGGGAGGCGGGGATCAGAGGCCTCTGGTCTCCGGCGGAGTCTCAGCTCCATATCAACGTTTTGGAGCTGAGAGCAATCCGACTTGCACTGAAGGCATTCCTTTCCTCTGTCTGGGGAAGTGTAGTGCAGGTGTTCACGGACAACACCACCGCCATGTGGTATTGCAACAAACAGGTCGGGGTGGGGTCGTGGACCCTTTGTCGGGAGGCTCTGCGCCTCTCGACATGGCTGGAACATCAGGGCATCACCCTGGTGGTTCAACATCTGGCGGGCTCTCTGAACGCCAGAGCAGACTAACTCAGCCGCCGGTGCATGATGGATCACGAATGGCGTCTAAACTCGGACGTGGCGCAAGGCCTCTTTCTGCAGTGGGGAGAGCCTTGGTTAGATCTATTCGCCACCGAAGAGAACGCGCATTGTCAGCAGTTCTGCGCGTTGGAGTTTCCAAGTCGGCACTCGGGGACGCCTTTCGATGCGAGTGGAGTTGTGGTCTGTTGTACGCCTTTCCGCCTATACCACTTCTGCCCAGAGTGCTGAAGAAGATCAGGCACGACCGGGCCCAAGTCATCTTGGTGGCTCCGGATTGGGCACGAAGGTACTGGTATCCCGAGCTACTCAGTATGTCAATCGATCCCCCGATACGACTGCCTCTTCAGGAGGACCTTCTGTCGCAGCAGCAGGGGACGGTCCTCCACCCGAACCTGTCCAGTCTCCACCTCCATGCGTGGAGATTGAGCGGCGACAGTTGATGCCATTTGACTTGCCTCGCCTCCTGAAGTCTGCGATTTCATTCTGGCAGCCAGGCGTCCCTCCACAAACGGTATACGCCTGCCGGTGGAACAAATTTGTGGCTTGGTGCACAGCA
The DNA here is from genome assembly GCF_964204655.1 of Triturus cristatus. Lineage (NCBI taxonomy): Eukaryota > Metazoa > Chordata > Amphibia > Caudata > Salamandridae > Triturus > Triturus cristatus. The sequence goes on along the minus strand of NC_140582.1, from coordinate 1,066,471,644 downwards.
ACGGCTGTGGATCCCCTTAAGACTGCTTTCCTGGTAGCCATCACCTCGGCTAGACGGGTGAGTGAGCTCCAGGCTCTATCTTCTAAGCCTCCTTTTCTTTCTATTCATCCGGACAAGGTTGTCCTCCGGACTCGTCCTTCTTTTCTTCCGAAAGTGGTGACTCCCTTTCACATCGGGCAATCTGTCTTGTTGCCCACCTTCTTTCCGCCTCCGCATTCTTCGAAAGAGGAAGAGAGGCTCCACCGTCTGGACCCAAAACGGGCGCTGTCCTTTTATTTGGACCGCACCAAACAGTTCCGGGTGGACGACCAGCTTTTTGTTGGATATGTGGGGGATAAGAAGGGGAGAGCAGTACACAAGCGGACCATCTCGCGGTGGGTCGTCTTGTGTATAAAGGCTTGTTACTTCTTAGCTAAAAAGCACCCTCTTGTAGGGCTGAGAGCCCATTCCACCTGGGCCACAGCGGCGACTACTGCCCTGGGCCGAGGGGTCCCTTTGCAGGATATCTGTCAGGCAGCAACGTGGGCCTCGCTGCACACGTTTGCCAAACACTATTGCCTGGACAGCCAAGTCCGGAGAGACGGCTTCTTTGGCCGTTCTGTTCTCCAGGACTTTCTGGTGTGATCTTGGTTAGCAGACCCACCACCGGGGTTGGTATTGCTGGGGTATCTATTCTAAGGTGAGGAATCTAACGTGTTTCTTTCAGATGAACATGTTACTTACCTTCGGTAACGATGTATCTGTAAGAAACATTAGTTAGTTAGATTCCTCACCGACCCACCCATCCTCCCCGTTCTACGAACCGACATCTAGGGTTAAGGCTATCCTTTTCAGGGCCCTAGATTTTTTGGCACTAATGTCGGTCTCATGCACGGCTCTGCGTTCCTGGCACGGAGAGCTATGTACAAGAACTGACGTCAGCGCGCGAGGGCGGTGTCGAAGTACTCCGACGTCATTCCAGCGCACGACGACGGACGCGGAGCCGCAGACGACGCCAAGCGACGCGCAAGGGGTATTGCTGACGTCAAATCTTTCCGGATCCAGCCTGACGCCTGGGGATATTCTAAGGTGAGGAATCTAACTAATGTTTCTTACAGATACATTGTTACCGAAGGTAAGTAACTTGTTCTTTTGAGCCTTTTCTCCAGGCTAATGGCCCCACAACATTTGGGCTGTGATTACCAAGTTCCAGCCACTGAACTTTTGCATAATGGAGTCTTCAAGAAAGTAAACACAGAGATACCACTGGATTCAAGCTAGCCTAGCTGATGAGGGGTTGGAGGGTTCAGTGACAGTCTTGCTAGATTTAGAATAATTTCTTTCTAAAATGTTCTTATTGAAGTTATTGTTTTCTTTTCAAGGGCTTTAAAAGCATGTTCAGTTGATTATCTGGCCAGCCACTTGCACTGCTACACGCACCTTATTGTGCTACTTGTGCTGGATACAAACTCTCAAGCTAAGGCTCAATTTGTGAGTTTTACCTGCAAATACATTGGCAGAAACACTTTGCAGGGTTGGTGATTGGTGGGATTGTTGCCACCCAACCCTCAGTATGTAGAGGATGCTTTGGGATGTTCCCATGGTTAATTTGAGAGCAAGGGTGACGATGTAGACTTACCCTTTAAGCAACCAGATCATAATCTACTTTCTGGTGTACCCTTTACTACTATGAACAGTGATGAAACAGACTGATCGATATTGGCCCGTGGTCAGGTATATTGTTAAGATCAATGTATGCGGCTTCAGCTTACACTTGTTAAGTGACAGTCGTCACACACTAACCAGGAAGGAGGACTGAACCAAGAGTACAAAAACCTCTATACTGAGGAACTTGTTCTTAGCTGATTTTACAAAAATTAGCATTTCAGCCACTAATTCTCCCCTTTTATGCCATATGTTCTCTTTCTGCTTCAAAGGGAAGATATGATAACTAGTTTAGAAACATTTAAGGCAAATTGGTACAAAAGATGAACTTTGGAAAATTTGCAGAGATCCTTCCAGTGGCAGTTGCAAATATTGCGAACCTGGTCCATGCTAGACTACAAGCAGTTAAAGCTTAGTAACTTTCTTACTATGTGCAATGTGTGCCTACTAAGAATGATTTAAATAGATTGCACTAGCCAAATCAAATTAATGTCATATTCTGTATTGAGTTGCAGTGTTCTACTACAGTATTAGCAATTAATTTTCTGTTTTTTCTACAGACTAAAGAGAATGATGAACTCACGAAAATCTGTGATGATTTGATAATGAAAATGGAGAAGATCTGATGCTCAGGACATACCTTTCAAAATCTGCCTTTGTTTTCTTCTTAACTGTCTTCCTGTTTGTCTTTTCTACAAAGTATTTTTGGTTTTATATGTTAACTATATATGTAACAAATAAAGATATTGGAGTTAGCTTGTCTCTTCATTTAAAATCTTTAGATCTTTTGAGGATTTTGACTTTGTATTAAAATAATTTTGCATACATCACAATGTGGTGCAAACACTTCATACACGTATAACCCTTCATGAATCTTTTAATAAACTCCAAGCTATGGGAAAGCGGGTTGGAAGAAGCATTGGTATAGCCAACAGGTCTTGCCTTGGCAAGCCTGCTTTAAAAATGGGAACATTATAAAAAGTACTAAAGCTGCAGTCTTATGGTGCCAACTGCAAGTAAATGAGACTTCTCAAAATAAGTAGAAGAAACAAACATGACCTGAAAGATTGGCCTACTAGCCCTAGCACTAAAGTGTGCTACCTATTAGGTGGATATGCACAAACAAAATATTGTCCCTCAGTGAAGAGAACAAACGCTTGAAGTTGCATGACCATTGCCTCCCTGGCTGTAGACGGTGGTGGTTGGGAGCAGTGTGTGAAAGACTCTTGAACAGACAATTGGATGGAAAGGGTTTTGGCTAGAAAATGTGCGTTGATGAGCACCTCCACTAGGGGGGCCTTGAAACAAATAAATATTGCCGGTTGGCATCGGCACTAGCGAGTATGTGTTGCCTGTTCGTAATAGAGCCCATGAAGAAGAGGAATTCTCACCTCGAAACGCGCCTGCCACGAAGAAGCCTGGCTTTGAGGACAAACCTGTGGGAAAAGAAGACCGGAGGTCGGCAAGCTGTGTGTGCCCTCTGAACAGCTGTCGAGCACTTTGAGATATATATATATATCAACAAAGGTTACAAGAACATTATAGTTAGGCTCAGATTTCACTCGTACAAAACCAATGAAATTCAGCAGTTATCTGAGCTAACTATAACTTATGCCCAGCAGTGCACTGCTTATGATCTCGCTTATTTTATCACTCGTGACCTAGTCTGTAACATTACTTTTAACATTCTAAATTACATCATTGATGACCTCATCCAGTGAGTAAGTTTTTTTGCTAAACCTATATTAAGCTACCTTCAAAAGTTAAATTAGTGTACTACTGATTGATACTACTGTTCACATATATTATGTGAGTGACTCTGTATATCTGTGTGAGTAGCTGTATGGGTGACAGTGGCTGTATGGGTGAGTGAATGGCTGTATGGGTGAGTGAGTGGCTGTATGGGTGAGTAAGTGGCTTTGTAAATGACTGATGGAAGCACTCCCACATCCGCTCATTAACCCGTACAGTGTGTGAATGGGTATGTAAGTAGTTGTGAGTGCTTGTATGGGTGAGTGAGTGGCTTTGTTGAGAGGCGGTTTTGGGTGGGTGAGTGGCTGTATGGGTGAGTGAGTGGCTGTATAGGTGAGTGACTGGTTTTATGAGTCGCTGTATGGGTGAGTGGGTGTGTAAGGGGCTCTATGGATGAGTGAGTACTTGTGTGGGTCTGTGAGTGGGTGTATGTATGAGATGTTGTATAGGGGTGAGTGCTGCTGTGGATAATATCAGTGATGTCCATAACCATGTAATAAATGATGTAATATGTGAGGTCATAAGCGGTGCATTGCAGGGGTGTAAGTTAGTTAGCTCAGGTAACTAGAACTGCGGAATTTCTATGGTTTTATAAGAGTCAAATGTGAGTTAACATTATCGTCCCTGTAACCTTTGTTTTTTTCAGTGAATTTCTAAGGTTTTTTTAATTCTATTTCCTAACTATAACGTCTCTGTAAGCTTTGTTTTTTGTGTGAATTTCTAAGATTTTTTTTCATTTCTTACCTAACCTTTCACAGCTTGACTGTATGGGTTTGTGAGTGGCTGTATGAGTCTCCGATGAGCACTCAGCAATCCCGCTGTGTGGGACTAACTGTTGGTAACAGGAGGGGTTCTTAGCCCCCAATGATTTTAAGCATTCAAGGGGAGTTCATCCCCCAACCAGTAGTGCGCCAGGAGGCGTGTTTGCAGAGTGCTGGACAAAGGGGACGTGCCTCCTACGAATTCTCAGCAATACCGCTATGTAGGACTTACTGTTGGTAATAGGAGAAGTCCTAGACCCCAAGGACCCTCAACATCAAAGGAGACTTAATCCCCTAAGTAGTGTGCCAGGAGGCGCTTTTGCAGAGTGCTGGACAAAGGGGTCTGGGTCTCTGAGCTGCTTCAGGTTTTGCAGTTGGGGAGGGGGAGGTGATGAGCACCACCAAGGTCCACATATTCCTGCACATAGAGGAGAAACAAATTATATAAGGCAGTTTAAGGGCCATTGTGGGTGCCTATGGAACCCTCTAACACACCCATGGGGTCAGGGTACCTCTACCCTAACAATTCACTTTTACATGAAGTTTTACCCCGGGGACTGTTTCCTGATAGATAAAATGGTGGCCGCAACTTTTCTGTCAAGGTGCAGCCAGCCAATCAGGACTTAGCTTTGGTTCGTGAATCCACTGATCCCTTGTCGACGAATCCACATCTCTATATATACAAATTTGTTTTTCCACTAATATATCTATAAGTACTGAAGGGATTTACACCAAATCACAAAAAGCGTTCTCTACAGGACAGAATCTACCTTTCTGCCAAATGTACTGTAATTCTGTCCAGCGATTTGGGCTGTAGTTGTGTTGGAAACTCCTATGGGAAGTAACATAGGGAAAATCATGCTGTGGGGCCACCCTTTTTTTTTTTGGGCCCCTGCTTGACAGGCCACCCAAAAACATTTCATACACAAGCCGAAGTGAGTGTAAAACAAATGTTGGAAAAAAGATTCGTTCAGGGCCAAAGATATAGGCGAATGAGAACCTTTTCTTATGGAAACTAGTTCCTAACTATAACTACCTACTGCAACTTCTAGTCTGTGGTATGTATGAATGTGTGTGTATAAATATTATACACACATATATATTTTAATACACACACCCCAAAACTAGGTTGAACGAGTCTGCTAGAGCTCTCTTCTGGCCAAGCCCAAACACAACACCTGACTGTTTTGCCAAGTCAGTTTCATCATGATTGACTTACTCTTTAAAGGGTGGATTGCTTTTTCAATTGCACCGTCCTCTTTGAAGCTCACTAAACTAAAATGGTTCCTTGTATCCATCCAAAAAATAGAATATTGCATATTGCTGCAGCAGATAAAGATGATTGTAAGACATTTATATTTCCAGTTCTACCGTGATTATACAGACTTCCTAACGCAACCTGTTTCGCTAGGTTTACAAATAAGCATATTGATGAAGTAGAAATGAAGGATGACCGAGACTTCGAAGTCCAACGAAGGTAAGTTTATTGACTCTTCAACAGGTTTGGGGATCCCAGCCTGCTACCTCCGTCAACCGCCTCACCGAGGATGCCTGGCCTCCCTGGTATTCCCATAGCATTCCACGGACACCACGGCAATTCCCACGAGACACGCAGAAGGAAGACTAACAAGCTGAGGTACACATCACAACATATCGCCTTACTTTACAAACCTATGCAAAACAGATCAGTGGCAATGAAGCAAACAAAAATAATAATCCAAAAGAAGAAACAGAAATCAAAAATCCTAGTCCTTACAAAATCACTAAACTTTACGGGACTAGAAAGTAAATGAGGTTGTCTTCCTTCTTTAGAAACAACACCTAACACTTCCTCAGAAGAGATGTCGTGATATGTCATCCATAATCATATCCACACAGACATCCCCTTTTTTTACAATACAGGGCTACTCTCCGCCTGTTCCATTTTTTACAATTCACTAAAACATGCCACTTGTGCACTTCCTTCACTTCCACAGGTGCAGAGAATCTGTTTACACCTTGCTCTCTTCTGCCCAATACTACCTTGACTAAATAACCAATCTCCATTTTACCACCCTTCACAGAGTGCTCTCCTTTAACATGAACATCACACTCCTGCATCCACTGAGGAGTGAGTTTGGTCTTTGACACATCCTTTTAAACAGCATTTCATTAGTGACACCATGTAAAGTAGTGTTTAAAGACTTTACCATTTTTGCAACGCATCTCTGAACATCCTGATTCCCTTGAATGACGATTTGGATAATGCCTTTGATGACTCCATTCATTTGTTCACCATGCCATTTCCCTGTGGATTGTATAATGATGTGCACTCCTGCTTTATGCCATTTCCCTGTATGAAACTGCATGGCATGAGAAACAAGTTAAGTGCCATTATCAGTCACCATGATGCTAGGAAAACCTCTCTTGAAGATAGTCTAAACTCTTGATCACCATACCAGTACTGATGTTTCTCAAACATTCTACAATGACCCACCGTGAATAGACATTCACCAAAACCATAGCAGAACGTTTATCTCCTGGTAGAAAATCCATGGGGCCAATGGAATCCATACACCGTTTCTCCCATGCTCCTCCACATTGTCCTCCAGAAATGGAACCCATACCTTGTGAACCAACTTTGAGCCTCTTTCCACTTTCCCTACACAAACTACAGCGATCTACCCACAATCTGACGTCTTCCTCTAGATCAGGCCACCAACAACTGTCCTTGAGACGTTTCTTAGAAATGGTTTGTCCTAGATGACCTTTGTGTGCCATGAAAAAAGTTTTTCTCAGTGCTGTAGGAGGAACAAATCTATTGCCCCTTAAAATCAGGTTGTCAGTCACACTGATACTGATACTGAGTTCTTCTTGCAGTTTGACAAAATTCCGTAAGGATGGCTTGAGATCACCTTCACGCCACCAACCAGACCTGATAGAAATAACCAGCTCTCTATAGTCTCTATCGTTCATGAGTATGCCACTCATCCTTAAAAACTGATTTGAACTCATTTACAAACACATCCTCAACACTGACCATAAGACATACCATTTCATCATCAATTTCTCCACTCTCCCCCACACTAAGCGGTAATCTAGAGACAGTCCGCTTGGACGTTTTTTCAACCTGATATTTACTAGAGTTTATACATGAACTCTTGGAGCCTGGAAGCAAACCTCATTAACCGCGAAGAACCTTAGCTTGCCCACCCACCCCCAAACTCAACATTCTGATAAGGGGCTTGTGGTTTGTTGTTAACCCCTTCGCTTCTAGGCCTCCCCCAACCCCCTGTGCTAAATCTTTTGTTGGGTATTTGGAGTAGTTCGCGGTTAGGCCCCTGAAACTTTTTGACCACAAGGTTTCCATGACAAATTTGCATCCTTTTCTTCCAACATCATGGGGATTTTAAACGTACCCAGGGCTTGAAATGGGGAAAAGTGCTACAGATAAAAGCATTTGGTTTTTTCCCCTGCAAATGGTATCAACAAAGGGGTTGTGGTGCTGAAATCACCACCATCCCAGCTTTCAGGGGCAAGCAGACTTTTGTCAGAAAACCAAAAATCTATTACACAGTTTTGGCATTTTACTGCCATAGCCTATTTTTGCTATTGTTAGTGTTTTCAACCTCCTTCCAGTTAATGGTAAAAATGGTTAAGAAGGCAATGATGGATCCTGAAAAGCTATACATTTCTGAAATGTAGACATTTTGAATTCAGCAAGGGGTCATTTGTGTAGATCCTTCAAGGTTTTCTTATTGAAACAGTGGAAAATAGAAAACATTGAAAATAAGTTTTAAATAAAACCAGCCATTTGTGCCAACATTTTCGCCTGTAACTTCTACTAAGCATTACAGATGTTTGAAAGCAATCTACCGTTGCATCCGCTGGGACTTTCTAGTTGTGGGGATATATAGGACTTATAGGTTCACCAAGAACCCGAGGAATCCAGAGCCAATAACTGAGCAGCGTCTTGAAATAGTTTTTTTATTGTGTACTGGGTATATATCAATTCATTTGGGAAAATATAAACGGGGAAAAATCGGTATGAAATACACCTATGTATTTCTGAAATGGGAACAAAATAAAGAGTTTAGAAACAGTAGCTATTTGCACATCTCCAAAATTGTGGGTACCCATACCAGCATGTGACTCTTAGGACATTTTTCAAAGTAACTTCTGTTTTACACATTCTTACATTTGGAAGGCACAAATATATTGAAAGACAATATCTCCAATTCTGTGTTCCCCTAAGTCTCCAGATAAAAATGGTACTTCATTTGTGTGGGTAGACCGTGTGCCCACGACAGGAAACGTCACAAAACGCAACGTGGACACCATATTTATACAGTGAAAACTGAACTTTTTTTTGCAAAGTGCCTAGCTGTAGATTTTGAACCCTAGCTCTGCTGGCACGTAGGGAAACCTAGCAAATCTATACATTTTTTAAAACTAGACACCCAGGGGAATCCAGGATGGGGTGACTTGTCTGGCTCGCACCAGGTTCTGTTACCCAGAATCCATTGCAAATCTCAAACTTTGTAAAAAATAAATACACATTTTCCTCCCATTTCTGTGGTGGAAAGTTCTGGAATATTAGTGTATCCACAAAATTCCACCCACCCCGGATTACCCAAAGTCTTCAGAGAAAAAAAGTACATCACTTATGTGAGTAGGCCTATTGCACGCATCAGGAAACCGCCCAAAGCTCAATGTGGGCACCACATTTTCACAGTGAATACTGACCCATTTTTTTTTTTGCAAAGTGCCTAGCTGTAGATTTTGAACCCTAGCTCTGATGGCACCTAGAGAGACCTAGCAAATCTATACATTTTTTTAAAACTAGACACCTAGGGGAATCCAGGATGGGGTGACTTGTCTGGTTCTCACCAGGTTCTGTTACCCAAAATCCCTTGTAAACCTGACATTTTGCTGAAAAAATCAAATTTTTCAAAAAATGGTGTGGGGAAAGTTGTAGGATCACCGGGCTGACACAAATGTCCTACCACCCAGCGTTTCCCCAGGTCTCTTGATAAAAATGGTACCTCACTTGTGTGGGTGGGTCAACAGGCAAGGGCCCTAAAAGTATTGAGAAAACTTTAACTTTAAAAGGATTTTGGCCACTGGCTCAGCGGCCGTCTAGGGAAACCTACCAAAGCCACACATTTCTAAAAACTAGACCCCCTGGGGATTCCAGTGAGGTATGGTTTGCGGGGCTCCCCAATGTTCCCCTGCCCAGAATCCCCTGCAAACCTCATTTTGCTAAAAAACAACACATTTTTCTCAAATTTCTGTGTGGGAAAGTTGTAGGATGACCGGACGGAGACAAATTTCCTACCACCTAGTGTTCCCCCAGGTCTCCCGGTAAAAATGGTGCCTCACTTGTGTGGGTAGGCATAGTGGCTGCAATCGGAAATGGCCCAAATAGTACTTTGGAAACTTCAAAATTACCCATCACAAAACTACCTGGTTGTGCAAGGGTGAGGAGGGCACCTGTTTGTTTTAGCCCCAGCCTCATGGCCACCTAGGGAAACCTACCAATCCCACACACTTCGGAAATATAGACAGTCTGGGGAGTTCAATGAGGTATGGCTTGTGTGGATCCCCCAATGTTTCCCTTCCCTGCAAACCTCAAATTTAGCTGAAAAACTTCAATACGTGTTTGCATGGGATCAGCTTGCCGGCACAAATGTCCTACCATCCAGCGTTCCCCCCTCCCCCCCCTTGTTCTCCTAAGTAAAATGATACCTCACTTGTGTGGGAGGGCCAAAGGCCTGTGGATAGGAAGAGCCAAAAACATAGATATTAAAGGTATAGCACCGCGAGATCTAAATGCAAAAGTTTTGAAGAAATAAGTTTTTATAGCTGATTCTGCTTTGGACTGTTACACAAGTGAGGTATCATTTTACCGCGAGCCTGGGGCCAGAAAACCAGGTGCCCCCGCTGCAAGACCAAGTAGTTTTGTGATAGGTAATTGTGAATTCTCCTAAGTACAATTTGGGCCATTTCGTGTTGCTGCCACTATGCCTACCCACACAAGTGGAGTACCATTTTTCTCTGAAGTATTTGGGGAATGCAGGGTGGGAAGAATGTTGGGGAGCCACACAGATTACAGTACTTTCCATCACAAATGTTAGGATTTTTTTTTTCTTTACAAAGTTTGAGGTTTGCAAGGGATTCTGGGTAAGAGAACCTGGTGAGAGCCGGACAAGACACCCCATTCTGGATTCCCCTGGGTGTCTAGTTTTAAAAAATGTATAGGTTTGCTAGGTTTTCCTAGTTGCCGGCAGCTAGGATTCAAAATCTACAGCTACGCACTTTGCAAAAAAAGGGTCAGTTTTCACTGTAAAAATGTGGTGTCCATGTTGCGGTTTGGGTCATTTCCTGTCGTGGGCACTAGGCCTACCCACACAAGTGAGGTGTCATTATCTGAAAGAAACACGTTAGTTAGATTCCTCACCTTAGAATATCCCCAGGCGTCAGACTGGATCCGGAAGATTTTTCGTCAGCAATACCCCTTGCGCGTCGCTAGGCGTCGTCTGCGGCTCCGCGTCCGTCGTCGGCGTCGTGCGCCGGGATGACGTCGGAGTACTTAGACGCCGCCCTCGCGCGCTGACGTCAGTTCTTCTTTTTTCCGCGCCAGTAAGCGCAGATCCGGGAGAGCTACCCCTTTTAGTCTTTTTTGACTAAATCTTTTTTGATCATTTTTGATCCTTGTCTGTCGACATCTGGTGCCGGAAGGATGCCTGGGTTCAAGGCTTGCGAGGATTGCCATCGACTGATGTCGGTGACCGATCACCACCGCCGGTGCCTCTACTGCTTAGGCCCCGACCACGACGCGGAGTCGTGCAACGACTGCCAGGCCCTGACTTCGAAAGGCTAGGCGGGAGCGGTCCCGCAAGCTTCTCGAGCTTCGCCACTCGGCTCCGCGTCGTGCGCGATCCCGGTCCAGGAGGAGGTCCAAGGATCGCTCGCGGAGCCCTAGCCGACGCCATCGATCGTCCGGCTCCAAGTCGTCGGGTAAGTCCAAACGCTCAAAGAAGTCCAAGAGGCGACACCGCTCTTCGGACTCCCCTCGCCGGTCGCGCGACTCGGCCGAGGGTCAGGGTGGTTCCACCCCCGCGGCTCCGGCGGAGCCGCAGGTGCCGCGTCCGCCCCCATACCTTCCGGTCCCTGGGACTGACGCGGCGCCGGCGGAGATCAGTGCCTTCCTCTCGGCCATGAGGAGCCTGGCCCCGCCGTCGACTCCCGCTGGCGCGCCTTCGGGCCCCGCGGACTCGACTGGGCGATCTTGCCTGCCGGCGGCTCCGGCCCCGGCGCCGTCGACGACTCCGGTCTCGATGCCGCAGGTCCCCGCGGGGCCCATGCCTGGGCCCCAGTCGACGCCGGTTGACCTAGTCACTCCTCCACCGGCGCCGACGCCTGAACCACCGACGCCGTCACCGGCGCCGCCGGCGCACGCGCCTACACCTCCGGCGCCGCCGACGCCTTTGGCGCCGACACCGCCCCAGTTTAGCCCTCATCCGGACCCGGCGCCGCAGCGGCGTCGACCGACGCCGCATCCGACGCCGCTTGAGTCCTACCATCTCTACAGTCCGGTTCCGATCATTCCTCCTGTTTATCGGGAATCGGAAGAAGGGGGCGACTGGGAGGGTTCGAGGACCCTATGGCTGTTCAGTCACAGCTTTCTCAGGACTGGGCAGATGAACTGGGGGAGGCCAGTGGGCTGGACACCTCGCCAGACACTGGATTCACTTCTCCTCCGACCGTAGCTTCGGAGGAGGGTGCAGCATTTTCTGTGGTGCTGCGCAAGGCGGCCGAGGCCCTTGGGCTCGAGTTGCCTGCCGTGGCTGTGAGGACTAACATCCTCACTGAGGTGCTTCAAACCTCAGCAAGCTCCACTGAGCCTCTGCTGCCGTTCAACGAGGCCCTCACTGACGTTCTGCAGGGCACCTGGTCCAAGCCCTCCACAGTTCCTCCTGTGGATAGGAACGTTGCCAGGCGCCACCGCCCTGCTCCGGGCGACCCCAGTTTCCTGTCCCAACACCCCACCCCCGAGAGTCTGGTTATCCAGGCCTCTACCTCCCAATCCTCCTTCCCGACCGCTCCGCCGGATCGGGATTCCAAGAGACTCGAGCAGTTTGGCAAGAAACTGTTCTCGTCCCTTAGTTTGGGCCTGCGGTCCTTAAATACCGCCTGTCTCTTGGACCGTTATTCCCATTCCCTGTGGGATACGGTGGAGGACGTGCTGCCCCTGTGTCCGGAGGAGGTCCGGACGCGTCTTAACCAGGCTTTGGCCGATGGGAGGGATGCAGCACGGCACGCCATACGATGTGGGCTTGACACCACGGACTCGCTGGGTCGGGCGATTTCAACCACGGTGGCGCTCCGCCGCCACGCCTGGATGCGGTCCACGTCATTTTCCGGGGATGTCCAGACCACCCTCATGGACATGCCCTTTGATGGCACTCGCCTGTTTGGTGAGAAGGCGGACAGTGCGCTGAACCGCTTTAAGGACTCCCGGGCTACGGCCAAGTCCTTGGGCCTCTCGGCTCCGCGGGCGCACACCTCCGCTTTTCGCCCCTTTCGTGGCCAAGGAAGGGGCGCCTCCTCACGTCCGCAAAGCCACCAGCCGCAGAACCAACCTGCGCGCGGTCGCGGACGTGGCTTCCGCCGTGGCGGAAATGGAGGCCGACGTGGTCAGCCCACTTCCACCCCGGCAGCATCCGCCTCAAAGCCCTCCTAGTCCGAGCTTTCAGGCCCATACCACGCCAGTGGGCGGCAGAGTTCGCCATCACCTGCTCCACTGGCGGTCCATAACATCGGACAGGTGGGTGCTGCAAATCGTCCGAAGGGGCTACTCCCTCCCCTTCGAGACGACCCCTCCAGCCATGCCACCGCAGCACCACCGTATCTCGGGGGATCATTTGAATCTTCTCCGCGAGGAAGTTTCGGCTCTCTTGGCCAAGGGGGCCGTCGAGCGCGTTCCGAGTCCAGAAGTAGGTCGTGGTTGTTATTCCCACTACTTTCTGGTTCCCAAGAAGGGCAAGGGGGGCCTACGCCCTATCTTGGAACTCCGGAACGTCAATGCCTTCCTCCGAAAGGAAAGGTTCAAGATGCTAACGTTGGCTCAGGTTTTAGCTGCCCTAGACCCTGGAGACTGGATGGTAGCGTTGGACTTGCAGGACGCATATTTTCATATCCCCGTCCTGCCGGCCCACCGGCGTTACCTGCGGTTCACGGTGGGCCAAGAGCACTTTCAGTTTACCGTGCTCCCCTTCGGCCTCACCAGTGCCCCTCGGGTGTTCACGAAAGTGTTGGCGGTGGTCGCAGCTCATCTGCGCAGATCAGGGGTTTCAGTCTTCCCCTATCTCGACGACTGGTTGTTGAAGGCGGGCTCGCCCCAGGCAGTCGTCTCCCACCTCCAGACTACGGCGGATCTCCTGCATTTGCTGGGGTTTTCCATCAACGTGCCGAAGTCACACCTGAGTCCCTCTCAGAAGCTCCTCTTCATCGGAGCGGTTCTCGATTCGGCGCAGTTCCGGGTCCATCCACCGGAACAGCGGGTCCGGGATATACAGGCCCTGATTCCCATCTTTCGGCCTCTATCCCGGGTTTCGGTCCGGCTAGTGTTGCGGCTTCTGGGGCTGATGGCCTCCTGCATCCTACTAGTGCATCACGCCAGGCGGCGCATGCGGGCTCTGCAGTGGGACCTGAAGTTTCAGTGGGCCCAGCATCACGGCAACCTGTCCGACCATGTCTTGATCTCGGAGGGCACTGCACAGCAGTTGCAGTGGTGGCTCACGGACCGCGAGTGGGTCCAGGGCAAGAGCCTCTCCCTTCCCCAACCGGAGCATGTCGTAGTGACGGATGCGTCCCTCCTGGGTTGGGGTGGCCATATGGGAGAGGCGGAGATCAGAGGCCTCTGGTCTCCGGCGGAGTCTCGTCTCCACATCAACCTGTTGGAGTTGAGAGCGATCCGGCTTGCACTGAAAGCCTTCCTTCCCTCTGTCAGGGGAAGTGTCGTGCAGGTGTTCACGGACAACACCACCGCCATGTGGTATTGCAACAAACAGGGCGGGGTGGGGTCGTGGACCCTTTGTCAGGAGGCTCTGCGCCTCTGGACGTGGCTGGAACACCAGGGCGTCACCCTAGTGGTTCAACATCTGGCGGGCTCTCTGAACGCCAGAGCAGACGAACTCAGCCGCCGGTGCATGATGGATCACGAATGGCGTCTGAACTCCGAAGTGGCGCAAGGTCTCTTTCAGCAGCGGGGAGAGCCTTGGTTAGATCTATTCGCCACCGAAGAGAACGCGCAATGTCAGCAGTTCTGCGCGTTGGAATTTCCAAGGCGGCACTCGCTCGGCGACGCTTTTCGTCACGAGTGTAGTTGCGGTCTGTTGTACGCCTTTCCGCCTATACCACTTCTGCCCAGAGTGCTGAAGAAGATCAGGCACGACCGGGCCCAAGTCATCTTGGTGGCTCCGGATTGGGCACGAAGATAATGGTATCCCGAGCTACTCAGTCTGTTGACCGATCCCCCGATACGTCTGCCCCTTCGGGAGGATCTTCTGTCGCAGCAGCAGGGGACGGTCCTCCACCCGAACCTGTCCAGCCTCCACCTCCATGCGTGGAGATTGAGCGGCGGCAGTTGATGCCATTTGGCTTGCCTCCTGAAGTCTGTGATATCATTCTGGCAGCCAGGCGTCCCTCCACAAAGTCGGTATACGCCTGCCGGTGGAACAAATTTGTGGCATGGTGCACAGCAAAGGCTGTGGATCCCCTTTCCGCCCCTCTTTCTTCGGTTCTCCTCTTCCTTCTTTCTCTGGCCCGGCAGGGCTCTGCCCTGGGCACCCTGAAAGGTTATCTTGCTGCCATCTCCGCCTTCTTGCGGCTTCCTGATCAGCCTTCTCTTTTCAAGTCCCCTGTGGTTACACGCTTTCTCAAGGGCATTACACACACGTTCCCTCCTGTCCCTTTTGTAATGCCTCAGTGGGACTTGAATCTTGTTCTCACATTTCTAATGTGCGCTCCCTTTGAGCCTCTTCACAATTGTCCTCTTCGTCTTCTGACTCTTAAGACTGCTTTTCTGGTAGCCATCACCTCGGCTAGACGGGTGAGTGAGCTCCAGGCTTTATCTTCAAAGCCTCCTTTTCTCTCTGTTCATCCGGACAAGGTTGTCCTTCGGCCTCGTCCCTCCTTTCTTCCTAAAGTGGTGACTCCATTTCACCTTGGGCAGTCTGTCACCTTGCCCACCTTCTTTCCGCCTCCGCATCCTTCCAAAGAGGAAGAGAGGCTCCACCGTCTGGACCCAAAACGTGCGCTCTCCTTTTATCTGGACCGCACAAAACAGTTCCGGGTGGACGACCAGCTTTTTGTTGGGTACGTGGGCGCTAAGAAGGGGAAAGCTGTGCACAAACGGACCATCTCTCGGTGGGTCGTTTTGTGTATCAAAATTTGCTATTCCTTAGCTAAAAAGGACCCTCCTGTTGGGCTGCGCGCCCACTCTACTCGGGCCACAGCGGCTACTACTGCCTTGGGACGGGGAGTCCCTTTGCAGGACATCTGTCAGGCGGCGACGTGGGCTTCGCTACACACGTTTGCCAGGCATTATTGCCTTGACAGCCAAGTCCGGAGGGATGGCTTCTTTGGCCGTTCTGTCCTCCAGGACTTTCTGGTGTGATCTTGGTTCGCAGACCCACCACCGGGGATGGTATTGCTTGGGTATCTATTCTAAGGTGAGGAATCTAACTAACGTGTTTCTTTCAGATGAACAAGTTACTTACCTTCGGTAACGATGTATCTGTAAGAAACATTAGTTAGTTAGATTCCTCACCGACCCACCCATCCTCCCCGTTCTGCGAACTGACATCTAGGGTTAAGGTTGTCCTTTCAGGCCCCTAGATTTTATTTTTGGCACCAGTGTCGGTCTTTGCATGGCTCTGCGTTCCTGGCGCGGAAGGCTATGTACAAGAACTGACGTCAGCGCGCGAGGGCGGCGTCTAAGTACTCCGACGTCATCCCGGCGCACGACGCCGACGACGGACGCGGAGCCGCAGACGACGCTTAGCGACGCGCAAGGGGTATTGCTGACGAAAAATCTTCCGGATCCAGTCTGACGCCTGGGGATATTCTAAGGTGAGAAATCTAACTAACTAATGTTTCTTACAGATACATCGTTACCGAAGGTAAGTAACTTGTTCTTTAGGTCTCGCCTGAGCCAGCGCTTATAGCGCTGCTCTGGCGAGAGTTTTAGTAAGCGGGTTTTGGAAGTGCTAACCTAGTGGCTTTTTTCAGGCCTCCAGCTTGCGTTTGCGATGTCGTGCATGCGCACAGCTGCTATCCTGGTTTCTAGCATTCCTCGCATGGCCGGCTTTCCTCTCCCCTCTCACCCGCTCCTCCCCCTCCCTTACTGCACGGAAGAGTTTCAGCCTTAAACGTAAGGAATCTTTCTTTCACGCTGTCAAACCCTGTGTACTTGTAGAAATACAAATCATTTATACAGGAAAAGCTTCACATTTTTAAACAATGACATCCAAAACAGAACTGTTTACGTGGTCACAGGGAGACACTACTTTTATTCTGCTGTACTGGCGCTCGTGGTTTGTTTACTTGTAACACGTGCAAATGCTTAGCTATTAATGAAGCTGGATGGCTCTGTCTGGCTTCGAGCCCCGTGGCGCCTGTTGTCTGTTCCCTCCTTAGTAATCAGTAAATGCAGTATTTGAAGAGCAGATATTTTAGCTACTAGTAAATGTGTGGTTTTATTTAGCCTTTCTGACCACTTGTTCACGCCTAATCTTTTCACTCCCCTCTTTGCTCAGCTTTTCAGTCTTTTTCTCTTAAATCATTTTTACTTTTGTCTGAGTTTCTCTCACTGTTTGCACCCTCACTTCTGCTCAAATCGCTTGAACTTAGCTCGTTCTACTCTTAGTTCGTTTTTTCTCACACTCTGCAATCTCACTCTTCGTTGCTATTACAAGGGCCCTGCCCACCTTCTATGGTGTAGTGCCTGTCTCGCAGCTTGTTCACTCTCTTGTGCCCCATACAAGCCCCTCCTGCCTTCACTGGCGGCTGCGGCTCCCCCTTTTTATCAGTGGCTAGTGAAGTATCAGTAGATGTTGTAGCACCCAGAATAATATGCTGCATAGCTAAATACATACAAGGTCCCAAAGGCGAGACCTATTGGCTTTGCCAATGCTTGTTATCGGAAGCCTTTGAGGAATGCTGGGTGGGTGGAAGTTTGTGGATCTCCGCAGATTCCATAACTTTCCATCAAAGAAATGTGAGGAATTATTTATTTATTTTTTAACAAAGTTTGAGATTTGTTAGGGATTCTGGGTAACCAAGTGAGAGCCACACAAATCACCACATCCTGGATTCCCCTGGGGGTCTAGTTTTAAAAAATGTATAGGATTGCTAGGTTTCCTTGGGTGCCAGCTGCCCTAGGTCCCAAAATCCACAAGTAGGCACATTCTGAAAAACAAGTCTGTGCCTAGTGGGCTTTCTGCTGCCTTGGGGAGGGGAGAAAGTGGGGGCCATTACCCCGATATGCCCCCAAGGGGGGCAGAAAGACTGTGGCTATTTTTTTGGGTGGGTTGGGACATTCAGATGCCCATCCTGGGCAGCCCCAACCCCTATGTTTAAAAAAGCCAGCACAAGTGCCTAGTGGGCTTTCTGCCCCCCTGGGGGGTGATCAGTGGCTACTGCCTCCTGGGGGAGTCAGAAAGACTGGCATCTTTTTGGGGAGATTAGGGGTAATTGGCATACCCATTCTGGCTAGCCCCCACCCCTATGTATTAAAAAAGTACATCCCTGGGGCCCAGGGGGCTTTTTTGCTCCCCTGGTGGGAAAATCAGGAGCTATTGCCCCATCTGCCTGCTGGGAAGGGACAGTCTTATGCCTTCTTTGGGGGGGGTAGAGTAGGTGCATTGGCATTCCCATTATTGGCAACCCTCACCCCTGGTTTATAAAAAAAATCCCTGGTGTCTAAGGTGTTTTCTGCCGCCCGGGGGGCAGGTTGGGGGCTACTGCCCCATCTACCTCCTTGGGGGGCAGAACGACTGGTATTTGTTTTGGGGGGATATTGGCATCCCAATTCTGGGAAGCCCCCACCCCTGTGTGGGTGTGTGTATGTATATATATCCAAACACTCAATCCTTCTTTCCAAAAGATTGCGCCGAGCCCCAATTAGCTTATTTAAGCATGCTTTTTTCCATCAAGTTATGGCAAACAACTCCTGACGCGTTTCGAAACCAACAGGTTCCTTGGTCACGGGTCGATACGATGTTAACTCTTGTCACATGATATAGTACAAAATGTGTAAACAATATAAAGAAAGGACTACATTGCTGCCTGGTTCGTGTAACAAGCATAGCCGCCATCTTTGAATAGTATAATGACACTGGATTTAGCAAGTGGTTTCTGGCGTTTTGCTTCCATTTTACAACAATCAAATTAAATTTCAATGAATTGTGTACTGGAAATTAATGCAAATGAAAATACAAGTGTGATATTCCAAATTGTAAATTAATTCCATAACGTGTTGATTTCTTGATTAGTCAATCACAATTCAAACCTAGTAAATTATAACCATATTGATTCAACCCTAGTGGGTATGCGAGCAAAATCAATTCCTATCTTCTCTTTTTCTACTCCCAAGTGGGCTGATCATCACCAATTTTAATCGTGTTTCCAGTTCATTTTTTAACACCTCAACAAGTGGCTAAAGCTGCATCTTTCTCAACCCCAGGCAAAAGCTCCGTCTCCTATAGAAAATAAATCGTATATATACATCAAAAAAATGGTCTGTACCAAAATTTAAAAACAACACAAACATCTTATCACAGGAGGCAATACGACATCGACTTGTTTATATTTACATAACAGTATAGTTTCTTATGGTCAGATCAAATATTCATCTCAGCCGAGATGGACTGACAGTTCCTCATCCTTATTGATGCCCTCTGGATGCACAGTTTCATATTTTATAATCCATCTTGATTCTAATCTGCGCAATTCCTGAATTCTATTCCCTCCACGTTCGGAGATAGGGATTCTATCCAGGGCACAATACCTTAATAGGCTAGTATGTTTGTTATGGCATTCCTTAAAATGCAACGCAATTGGATACTGTCTGTCTTCATTCGTTATCGCTCGCATGTTTTCTAAAATGTGCAGCTTAACTTGGTTGATGGTGCTACCAATATATACCAAGTCACATGGGCATATCAATTCATAGATACAGAAATCCGATTTGCAGCATAGATGTTTAGTAATGACAAATGGTTTCAGAGATTTAGATAATACTATCTGTTTACAATTGGAACTGTTCCTACATGCTTTACAAGAAGCACATCTGTAGAACCCCTGGATTTTAAGATGGGGATCATTCTCAGATGTTAACGTGCTTTTACACAATAGATCTTTAAGTGCTGGGCATCGTCGAAATGTGATACTAGGATAGCTTTCAATACATTTCTCAAACGTGCTATCTACACTCAGTACATTCCAAAATTTGTTCAGACATTTTCTGACATCATTTGCTTGATTGCTGAAGGTTGTAATAAATCTTATTGGTTCAATGTCTGTCTGTTTTGTTTTTTCTGACTAACAGATCTTCTCTTTTTATTTTCTTAACTTTTTCACATGCTTTTCTGATGACCTTTTGTGAGTAGCCCCTCTCTTCGAGTCTACTCTTCATAGTATTCATTTCTTCTGCAAAGGCCATTTCTGAACTACAATTACGTCTGGCCCGTAATAGTTCCCCGTAGGGGATACTATTAATCAGATTTAAGGGATGACAACTTGAGGCATGCAAAATACTATTCCCAGACGTGCTTTTACGGAATAGTTTGCTTTCTAAGTGATTCCCATTTACCTCGACTATCACATCTAAAAACTCTATAGATTTTTTTATCTATGGCATAGGTGAATTTCAAGTTCAGGCTGTTTTCATTAAGGGAATCCACAAACTTAGCTGCCTCCGTTTGATCTCCTTTCCAAATGCAGAACACATGCGAGCGATAACGAATGAAGACAGACAGTATCCAATTGCGAGGCATTTTAAGGAATGCCATAACAAAGATACTAGCCTATTAAGGTATTGTGCCCTGGATAGAATCCCTATCTCCGAATGTGGAGGGAATAGAATTCAGGAATTGCGCAGATTAGAATCAAGATTGATTATAAAATATGAAACTGGGCATCAATAAGGATGAGGAACTGTCAGTCCATCTCGGCTGAGATGAATATTTGATCTGACCATAAGAAACTATACTGTTATGTAAATATAAACAAGTCGATGTCGTATTGCCTCCTGTGATAAGATGTTTGTGTTTTTAAATTTTGGTACAGACCATTTTATTGATGTGAGTTGTTTGCCATAACTTGATGGAATAAAGCACGCTTAAATAAGCAAATTGGGGCTCGGCGCAATCTTTTGGAAAGAAGGATTGAGTGTTTGGATACGAAGGGTCGCGTCCTTGCCGGCAGCCCGCCACCCTTTAGAGGCAGAGGTCATCGCGAGGCATGGTTTGAATTTATATATATATGTGTGTGCGTGTGTGTGTGTGTGTGTGTGTGTGTGTGTGTGTGTGTGTGTATATATGTGTATATATATATATATATATATATAATATGAGCTCTCTTCGCTCACACGTTTCTCCAGGGAAAACAAGAACGAACGTGGACCTCGTTGAGTAGTTCAAAGATATTTTATTCCTCCTTGCCTGCCATTACGCGTTTCAGCCGTCAAAGCGGCCGTGATCACATGACAATGTTCAGAGAGTTTAACTCGATATTTAAAGTGCTAGTGCTTAAAGAGACAACCCGTCACACATGATTTGAGTTAATAGACAAAGAGAACAGACTGAACAAGTTCCCCATTAATGTCGATCCACCAATGCATTTTTAAACATTTTTTTAGTGTAAAATAAAGTTAATACAGGTAAAATACCTCTTTTACACTAATCATATAAACCAGTAAAATCAATTGTTACAATTTTGAACATCGATTACTAATAGCTGTTTAATACCAGAAAAAAAGGGGGGGGGGGGAATAACCTTTGTAAGGGTCTTTTGATCGTTCTATGTCTACGTCATGTGTGATTGTGTGAAAACAAAATATATATATATATACTTGCCCTATACCAGTGTCTAATACCTCGTGAGTGCACCCCCAGATATTATTAAACAAAATATTCCAATACCAATATCTAAGGCCTCAAAACTATATATAGAGGAAAGGTGCAATGATAGATAACCATTGCAATAAATCCCAATATTTGCAAAATACAAATTTAACAATGGATGGAATAATAAAATCCGAAGGCGCTAAAAAATATAAAGGAAAGTGCAAATAGTGCAAAGTTGGTTCAAGTGGACCTTTGATATGTATACTATAAAAAATGTGAACAGAGGAAAATTAATACTTATGCAAAAGTTCTAATATTGATACTGCTGTTGGAGGGGGGGTTAAATGGTTACCAATATGATTCCCAAATGGGATCAGGATAACTTAGCTGATGTTTGCATTTACCATATAATATCATGAGACTAAAAGCCATCAGAACAAACAATAGACACATAATAGATAAAAGCTATATGTCTAAAATATTATTCTAAAAAGGTCTAAGCCACAATAAATACTCGGATAAGATCAGTATAAATACTAAAAACAATAAGTCATCTTATAAATAAGCAAGGCCAAAAATACATGATTAACAATTCAAAATTCAATTTTCAGATTAGATCTATTTTGTAAGTTGGGTAATGATTATAAATAAGTGTAAAGGTCCTCAGTTGCATTAAGCCCTCCCGGATGCTTGGAATCAAATTCCAATATATAGTGGGTTTCCAGACGTCTTAACTTGGCTTCCCTATCTCCTCCCCTTTTGGTGACAGGGATAGCCTCTATAACAAAATATTTAAGATGGCTGGGATCACTATCATGAAAGGCTTGGAAGTGTCTTGCCACTGGGTAATTTTGATCTTTATTAATGATCGCTCGTATATGCTGCAATATTCTCTTATGTGCAGCTAGTTTTGTGCTCCCTATATACTTCAGATGGCAGCTACATTCTAAAACATATACCACATATTCAGTTTTACACGTTAAGTGTTGCTTAATCTCCCGGATCTTAGGTGAGAAAGCTGTAGTGTATGTTTTGACGTTGTTTCCAAATTTACAAGCTTTGCAAGTGGAGCACTTAAAGAAACCTTTTCTAGCAGTGAGCCACATATCTTTGTGACTTACATCTTGGCTGTTACTTGTTAATCTATTACCCAAACTTTTTGTTTTTCTGAAAGTGATGGAAGGATTGGTAAGCATGTGACTTCCTATCACCGGGTCATCTTGTATAAAATGCCAATTCCGCTTAACAATATTTCTAATCTATCTTTCTTGTTTAGAGTACAATAGAATCAATCTCACAGGTTGAGCGGCGGTATTGACCCTTTGTTCCGGAAGGTTGGCCCTGTATATTAAAAGTTCCTCCCTTGCCTTGGAACGTGACCTTCTGATGGCTGCATCAACTAATCCTGCATTGTATCCTCTAGCTAGAAACCTGGCACGACTCTCTAACTGCTTGGTTTTCATTTCTTCCTCACTGCTACATATTCTCCGAATACGGAGCATCTCCCCGTATGGAATACTTTTAATTAAATGCGGAGAATGAGCACTTGATGCATGCAGAATAGTGTTCCCCGCACTAGGCTTTCTGAATAATGTGGTGGTTAAACTGTTATTCTCCACTGTGACCTGCACATCAAGAAAGGACACTCTTTGCTTACTGATGGTGTAAGTAAATCTTAAATTGATATCATTATGGTTGATTTGGTCAATAAATTCAACGGCTTCAGTCTCAGTTCCCCTCCATACAATGAATAAATCATCAATAAATCTTAGCCATCAAATCACATTATTGTACTAGATGTGTTCAAATTGGCGCATGAGGGCCAGTTCCTCCCACCAGCCCATGAAAATACAAGCGTAGCTGGGAGAGAAACTGGCCCCCATAGCCACACCTTGCGTCTGTTGGTACATTTGACCATTAAAAAGGAAAAGATTGTTATCCAGACTAAAAAGTAACATGTCCAAAAGCATTTTAGTGTGCTGAGCATACACAATGGATCTGCTGCATAGAAAATGCTCGACTGCTCTCAGGCCATCCTTGTTACGGATACATGTGTATAGTGAGCACACATCCAATGTTATTAACAGGTAATCTGTGCTCCATTTCAAATTGTTAATTTTGTTTAGAAAGTCATATGTATCTTGGATATATGATTTTAAGTTCTTCATATATGGCTGCAGAAAGTAGTCTATATACTTAGATAGATTTTCCAGTGGCCCATCGCAGGCAGCAAGGGTTTGTTCATGTTTTTGTGTACTTTGGGTATAAAATATATACAAGGAACCATAGGATGTTCTCTTTTGAGGAACTTGTATTCATCTCCACTGAGTAGTCCCAGGCTTTTCCAAGCCAAAAGATATTTGGCAAGTGCTTCCTGTGTACTTTTATATTTAGCGGGAGTGCTCTTCTTGTAACATTCCTCATCATTGAGTTGGGTATGAGCTTCTTTCAAGTATTCCTCCATCGGCCACAAAACAATATTTCCCCCTTTATCTGAATTTCTGATAACAATGTTTTCCTTTTGCAGTTTGGAAATAAGTTGGTTATATTTCCTTTCTTTGTTAGTATACTTTCTGTCTGGGCTATTGACAATGTAGTTAAGTTTTTTAATTTGATTGACTACATGTTCATTAAATGCATCAAGCCCATCCCTTGCCATGATTGGGACAAATTTGGATTTATTCTTGAACGGAGTTGTTGGTCTGGCACATGCTTCCAGAGGGGACATACTAGATCCGCTGGTTTGTGCTGATTCACCCAGTTCAAGGAGATCCCGGTAGATCCCCACATCTGAGACCATCAATCCTGAATAGTAATCTGTTTCCAAATTCGGAGCGTTTCTTACAGTCTGGTCCGTAAGTAATCTAAGCTGGTGGAATTTTAGTAGTTTTAGTTTCAGTATGTATTGATAGACATCTACTCGAGTGGTGGTATACTGGAAGTTTGACTCCTGGCAGTGGGACAATCCAAGAGATAAAATTTGGGCTTCAGCTGCCGAAAGGTTAACATTGGCTAGATTAATGATAGTGTTCGCATCGTGCTCAATGGTAGGGGGAAGGATGCCATCATTTCCAGTAACCTCTACTGTCTCCTTCCCCTGCCTCGGCCCCGTTTCCTGTATTCTCCTTTTTCGGCTTGCCTGGCGTCGCTCCCTTCGCCTTTTGGATTTTGTTTTATTGCTGGCCCCTGATTGCGTGGTCTTAATGTGTCCCGTCTGCTTTGTTTTAAAATGTCTAATTCTTCCCCCAGAGTGAACTTGATTCCTTTCATGGGAGTTTCTTCTACTGCTTTCATTGTCCGATTCACTTTCCGGCGCCGAGCTAAGATCAGAAGCGGTAGCCAATTCATTACATTGTTGCACCGATTTGGTTATATCTTCCCCTTGTGTACGTTTCTTTGCTGTCGCTTCCCTCAGTGAATCATAGCGTCTCGCAAACGTGAATATTTGACCGCTTGCGTAGTCATCGCGATCGCGTTTGAACTTGAAAGTCTTACGCGCTTTGATTTTTTCCTCTTCTTTGGCCAGTCTACTATTCATTTCTTCCCTGAATTTGTGACTTGCCTGTGATTCCCCTTCAGAGGCAGTGATATCACCCTCCAGGACATCAATTTTTCTTTGTAATTCTTCTCGGTCTATGTCGGCATACTTGACCAGAATTTCCACCAAACGTCGTGACGATTCTAGGTTGCACTCACCCCATTCGGCCATCATTAGTGGATTAGGCGCTTCATAACTAGGGGCTATCATGATACGGAGCCCTCTAGGAATTCGCCCCACATCAAGATACCTTTTGAGGGAGCGCGCTTCCCACCATTTAGACTGCTCCTGTCTTTTTAATTTTTCCAATGTTTTAAATTTCTCTTTAACCCCATTGGCACCAATATTAACATTTGCTCCTTTATTTTTTCCTCTGTTTCCACCATTTGTGTCCCCAGTGTCATCTGAGAACATCTCCTCTGCGGCAAGTTCTCGAGTTCTGAGCATGTCGGCAGACATGTTAAATATGAGGAAAGGGTGTAAATGTTCCTCCAATATAATCGTGGTAGTTCTGAATGGAACTATATGATTATGTAGAAGAATGAAAACCTCCCGACCCGTGTGGTGGTTGAATTATGCAGCGTACCTTGAGTTTTCTATCGCCAGATGAATCTCCCGTTCCGTCACTTCGGAGGCGCTTCCGTCTGTTACCCGCTCGGCCGAGCTGGACAATTACGAAGGAAACGCCAGTGAGTGTGGGCTGGGATGGCCCGGCGTGTCTCAATCTGCTTGCAATGTTCCGCGGTTAGTAAAGTTCCATGCCGCTTAATCTCACCACTTGCGGGGGGCTCTGCTTCTTTTTGTTTGAGCGAACACCAGAAAGTGCCCCGGGGGTCCCAGCTGTAACAGTAACACGAGCCCGTGTCGCCAAAAGCGGAAACCCTGAACGGGGCAAACGGCTGTCGTTTGCTGAGCCTTCTCCTCGGGGGGGGGGGGAGGGGGGGTCCACAAGCCGGTGACAGTCGAAAACCAGCAAAATATGAGCTCTCTTCGCTCACACGTTTCTCCAGGGAAAACAAGAACGAACGTGGACCTCGTTGAGTAGTTCAAAGATATTTTATTCCTCCTTGCCTGCCATTACGCGTTTCAGCCGTCAAAGCGGCCTTGATCACATGACAATGTTCAGAGAGTTTAACTCGATATTTAAAGTGCTAGTGCTTAAAGAGACAACCCGTCACACATGATTTGAGTTAATAGACAAAGAGAACAGACTGAACAAGTTCCCCATTAATGTCGATCCACCAATGCATTTTTAAAAAATTTTGGGGTGTAAAATAAAGTTAATACAGGTAAAATGGCCGGACCGTCACTTGAGATCTATGCCCTTCCCATTGCACTCCTACCCTTGAATTCAAATTTAGTTCCCATGACACCTTTAATGGATGGAAATACTCACCACTGTACCCTTTGGAAGAAATGTCACTATTGGTGAGTGACACGTTGGGCCAAGGCTCATTAAAGATGTAAAAGGGTCTAATAGTGAACATAGAACCAGGATCCCCATAAATTCTACAGCAACCCCATTCACTAAGAAGGTTGCTTTAGGTCTTTGCAGCCTGTTGACATATTTGTGTTCCACACATGGTAGTATGTCACATGCAACGTAATCTTTATCAACAAAAGCAACTGTTTTTTAAAGGTTTTTACTAACTGCTCGAATGACCTTTTTCCCACACTTTCTGCAAATGTCTCTACAATAACAACCTACATAATCTACAGCATGACCCATACTACCACATCTATAACTGCCATTACATTTACTTCTGTTATCGCCTAGCAGCTTAGATTTGAATTTGGAAGATCTGTGTGTGCCTTCACTTTTATGTTTTATTTTGAGCTCTTTATCTAATTGATTATCCTTCTTAGCTATTATGTTTACTGTGTCTTCTTTTCTGGACTCTAAATTATGCATTTGAAAGAGACAGGTTAGTGATAGATTCCTTACCTTAGAATAGGCGTCAGACTGGATCCGGAAAGTTTTTGTCAGCGGTACACCTGCGCGTCGAAAGGTGGCGTCATGCGGCTCCGCGTCCGTCGCTGGAGTCGTATGCGCCGAGATTACGTCACGGAGACTACTTAGGCGCCACCCATGCGCGCTGACGTCCATTCTTTTTCCGCATCAGCATCAGCAAGCGCCGATCCGGTTAGAGCACATACCGTAGTCACTTTTTGACTAACTTTTGAGACTTTTTGTCTTTCAATTTTGAGTCTTTGACTCCTGGTGCCACGTAGGGATGCCTGGGTTTAAATCCTGCAGGGCTTGCCGCTGTACGATGTTGGTGACCCCCATGGCATCTGTCTGTCTGGAGCACGACCATGACTCCCGGTCATGCTCCGACTGTCTGGCCATGGCTCCGAAGGCCTTGCGGGAGCGGTCCCGTAAGCTGCTGGAGGCCAGGCAGTCGTCTCCGCGCCGTTCGAGGTCCAGGGGTCAATCGACGGACCAACCGTGGAGCCATCATCCTTGCTCCTCGGAGTCGAAGTCTTCACACTGGGAATCGGGTAAGAGACGTCCTAAGAAGCCGAAGAAGCGTTGTTGCTCTTCAACGTCCCCCCGTCGGTCTCCAGATGCGGATGAGGGGGCTGCAGGTACCTCCCCCGCGGTTCCTTTGGAGCTTGAGTACCGCAGCCTACCCATCTTATCCGGGTCTGTCTGCAGCTCCTGGCCAGGTGCAAGCTTTCCTTACTGCCATGGACCGCCTTTTCAGGCTTCAGGCTCCCGCTGGCGTGCCTTCGGGCCCTGCCTTCGGGCCCTCCTTTGCCGCCGGCTCTGCTGCTGGTGCCGCCTCCGGCCCCGGTGCCGCAAGGTCCTCCGCCGGCTCCATCCCCGGTGCCTCCCCCGGTTCTGTTCCCGGCGCCGCAGTGCCACCCTTGTCCAGTTTCCCGGACAATTTTGTCCCTAGTTGGGACCCTAATTGGGACACGGAGCCGGACTGGTGCCGTTCGACCCTTTTTATTCCCCTGTCCCCTGCAGCCAGTTCCACGTGCAGTGGAGGACGGGGACAGCTGGGAGGGGTCTGAGGACCCTCTCGCACGGCAGTGCGGGTCCAAACAAGAATGGAAAGAAAAGTTGGAGGATGCAGGTGGCCTTGACCTCTCCTCTGAACCTGGTATTCTTTCTTCTGCTGTGGCTATGGAGGAGGGCACCACATACACTATGGTGCTCCTTAGAGAGGCTGAGGCCCTTGACCTGCCAAGGTGACCCTCAAAACTAATCTCCTCACTGAGGTACTTCAGCCAGCGGTAAGCTCTATGGAGCCCCTGCTGCCATTCAATGAGGCGTTAACTGATGTATTGATGGGCACCTTGTCTAGACCAGCAACGGGGGTTCCCGTGGATAAAAACTTAGCCCGGCGTCATCCCCCGGCCCTGGGTGACCCTGCTTTTTTTACAACCCACCCTACTCCGGAGAGTCTGGTCATCTAGGCCTCCACTTCCCAAAGCGCATTCCCAACAGCCCTGCCGGATAAGGAATCCAAGAAGCTGGAACAGTTCGGCAAGAAACTGTTTTCTTCTGCCAGCTTGGGGCTGTGGTCGTTGAACACCACATGCCTCTTGGGCTGCTACTTACACCCTGTTTCCGGTCCAGGGAAGGCATGGCTTGGCAGTTCGGGCTGGACTGTTCCCATGAGGCACAGGGTCAGACTGATTTGCATATGGCCATGTCTGAACTGGGGTGGCGGAGTGGGCTAAGGAACGGTGATGGATCAAACCCAGATCTGTTGACTGGGTGTGAGTGCTTGATTGGCTCTGATGCTCCGTCCATCACCACCCCCTTTTGTACCATGTGGGACACTGTGCTGCATCAGTGTCCGAAGGAGGTCCGAACAGTGCTTTCCCAACCTGTTGCTGAGGGGAAAGATGCAGCGAAGTTCACCAGCCAGTGAGGACTGGACACCGCGGACTCGCTGGGTAGGGCGGTTTTCACAACAGTGGCCCTCTGTCGCCGCCTGGTTGCGGTCCACTGGGTTTTCAGGGGATGTTAAGAGTTCTCTTATGGACATGCCCTTTGATGGTACTCGCCTGTTTGGTGATAAGGCGGAAAGTGTGCTGTAGCGTTTTAAGGCCTCCCGGGCTACGGGCAAGTCCTTGGATCTTTCCACCACGCACCCAGCCACGTCTGCTTTTCATTCCTTTTGTGGCCACGGAAGGGGAACCCCGACGCGTTTGTTCAGCCAGAAGCCTGCACAGAAACAACCTCAGCGTGGCTGCGGACGTGGTTCCCGCCATGGCGGGACAGGGGGCCAGCAGGCGGGTCAGTCCACCTCCGCTCCCGCAGCATCCTCCTCAAAGCCTTCCTAGTCCGAGCTTTGAGGTGCACCCCACGCCGGTGGGCGGCAGGATTCGCCATCACCTCCCCCACTGGCGTTCTGTCACCTCGGACAGGGGGTGCTGCAAATTGTGCGCAGGGGCTACTCCCTCCACTTCGAGTCTGCCCCCCAAGCCATGCCACCTCAATTCCACTGCATGTCGGAGGATCACTTTGCGCTTCTCCAGCAGGAAGTCGCAGCCTTCTTGGCCAAGGGGGCCATTGAGTGCTTTTCCTGGGCCAGATGTAGGGCGTGGTTGTTATTCCCACTACTTTCTGGTACCCAAAAAGGAGAAAGGGGGCCTGCGCCCCATCTTGGTCCTCAGGAATGTCAATCTCTTCCTCCGGAAGGAAAAGTTCAAGGTGTTGACTCTGGCTCAGGTCTTGGCTGCTCTCGACCCTGGAGACTGGATGGTAGCATTGGACTTGCAGGATGAATATTTTCATATCCCCGTCCTGCCGGCCCACCGGCGTTACCTGGGGTTCACGGTAGGCCACAAGCACTCTGTTTGCTGTGCTCCCCTTCGGCCTTACCAGCGCCCCTCGGGAGTTCACGAAAGTGATGGCGGTGGTCGCAGCTCATCTGCGCAGATCAGGGGTTCCAGTCTTCTCCTTTCTCGACGACTGGTTGTTGAAGGCGGACTCGCCCCAGGCAGTAGTCTCCCACCTCCAAACTACGTCCGACCTCCTGCATTTGCTGGGGTTCTCCATCAGTGTGCCGAAGTCGCACGCGAGTCCCTCTCAGAAGCTCCTCTTCATCGGAGCGGTTCTGGATTCGATGCAGTTTCGGATTTATCCCCCCAAGCAGCGAGTCCGGTATATTCAGGCTATGATTCCGATCTTTCAGCCTCTATCCTGGGTTTGTCAGGATGACCCTCTGGCTCCTGTGCCTGATGGACTCCTGCATCCTGCTAGTGCAACATGCCAGATGGCATATGCGGGCTCTGCAGTGGGACCTGAAGTTCCAGTGGGCACAGCATCAGGGCAACCTGTCTGATCATGTCCAGATCTCGGAGGGCACTGCACGACAATTACAGTGGTGGCTCACGAATCGCGATTGGCTCAATGGCAAATCCCTTTTCCTTCCCCAAACGGAGCACACAGTGGTGATGGATGCATTCCTCCTGGGATGGGGTGGCCCCTTGGGAGAGGCGGAGATCAGAGGCCTCTGGTCTCCGGCGGAGTCCTGGCTCCATATCAATCTTTTGGAGCTTCGGGCGATCCGACTTGCACTGAAGGCATTCCTTCCCTCTGTCCGGGGAAGTGTAGTGCTTGTGTTCACGGACATCATCACCGCCATGTGGTATTGCAACAAACAGGGTGGGGTGGGGTCATGGACCCTTCATCAAGGAATTACCTTGGTGGTTAAACACCTGGCAGGATCTTTGAATGCTATGGCGGACGAACTCAGCCGCGGGTGCATGATGGATCACCAATGGTGTCTGCACTTGGATGTGGCGCAAGGTTTTTCTGCAGTGGGGAGAGCCTTGGTTGGATCTATGCGCCACCGAAGAGAACGCGCAATGTCATCAGTTCTGTAGTTTGGAATTTCCAAGGCGGCACTTGCTTGGCGACGCTTTTCGTCGCGAGTGGAGCTGCACTCTGTTGTACGCCTTTCTGCCTATACCACTTCTGCCCAGAGTGCTGAAGAAGATTCGGTGCGACCGGGCCCAAGTCATCCTTGTGGCTCCGGATTTGGCACGAAGATACTGGTATCCAGAGCTACTCAGCATGGCGATCGATCCCCGATCCGACAGCCTCTTTGGGAGGATCTTCTTTCGCTGCAGCAGTTGACGGTACTCGACCCGAACCTGCCCAGCCTCCACCTCCATGCGTGGAGATTGAGCGGTGACAGTTGATAGCTTTTGACCTTCGTCCCGAAGTCTGTGATGTCGTTCTGGAAGCCAGGCGTCCCTCCACTAAATCTGTATACGCCTGCAGGTGGAACAAATTTGTGGCATGTGGACCCCCTTTCTGCCCCTCTTTCCGAGGTCCTTCTGTTCCTCTCTCGTTGGCCCAGCAGGGCTCTGCTCTGGGCATTATCAAAGGTTATCTTTCGGACTTCTCTGCCTTTCTACGGCTTCCAGATCAGCCTTCTCTTTTTAAGTCCCCAGTGGTTAATAGTTTCTTCAAAGGCATTATGCACACGTTTCCTCATGTGCCTTTCATAATGCCTCAATCAGATTTAAATCTTGTCTAGACATTTCTGATGTGTGCTCCCTTTGAGCCCCTTCGTAACTGTCCCTTACGTCGTCTTACTTTCAAGATGGCTTTCCTGTTAGCTATCACCTCTGCCAGAAGAGTGAGTGAGCGAGCTCCAGGCTCTTTCTTCTAATCCTTTTTTCTTTCTGGTCATCCGGACAAGGTGGTTTTAAGGACTCGTCCTTCTTTCTTGCCAAAGGTTGTCACGCCCTTCCACATCGGGCAGGCCATCACTTTGCCCACCTTCTTTCCGCCTCCGCATCCTTCAAAAGAGGAAGAGAGGCTCCACCATCTGGACCCAAAACGTGCGCTCTCGTTCTATCTAAAGCGCACACAACAGTTCCGGGTGGGTGACAAGCTTTTTGTTGGCTATGTGGGTGCCACAAAAGGTCGGGCCGTGCACAAACTAACCATCTCTCGGTGAGTCGTTCTGTGCATCAAAGCATGTTACTCGGCTTAGAAGGAGGCTCCTGTGTGTCTGCGTGCCCATTCTACCAGGGCAACGGCGGCCACTACTGCCTTGGGACGTGGCGTTCCCTTGCAGGACATTTGTCAAGCAGCTATGTGGGCCTCGCTGCACAAGTTTACCCAGCATTATTGCTTTGATAGTCCCGTCCGGAGAGACTGCTTCTTTGGCCGTTCTGTCCTCCATGACTTTGTGGTGTAATCTTGTTCGCAGATCCACCACCGGGGTTGGTATTGCTGGGGTATCTATTCTAAGGCTAAGGAATCTATCACTAACGTGTCTCTTTCAGATGCACAAGTAACTTGTGCAATTCTCACATACACTTATCACGTTCTTCTACAATTTTAGCAATAGAAATGGCCTCAAGCAAAGTAGGATTTCTAGCATCCCAAAGTTTCTCCTGCATTCTCTTATTTTTGCATTGCACAATTAACTTGTCTCTAATCAACTGATCAGTCATAGCGCCAAAGTCACATTTGAGTGCCAATTCTCATAACCATGTGACCATTTGATCTACTGTTTCCTTTTTCTTTTGAGGTAAAGAATAAAACTTGTGACGTTACATAACAATTTTGACTTGTTTGACAAAATACTTCCCAAGTCTGTTCTTTGCCTCAACATACGGGTTATCAATAGGTTCACCATCCGCTCCCATAACCTCAGGTAGAAACTTAAAGATGTTGACCCTCTTTTCCTAAAGAGTTTAATAGCAAGGCTTTCTTTCTTTTAGTTTGAAACCTAAGACCATCAATGGCTTCTATGTAGTTTTCGAAAATGCCAATCCACTTTTCCCACTCTACGGATGGTGCTTCACTTTGACAGAAAAATGGAAGGTGGTGACACCAATTGATTCACACAGTGCAAAAATAACTTCCTAGGCAATTAACATTTTTTGTATATTGCTATGTAAAGCGTGTCCAAGTAGTATAGCCAAGAACAGTATTTAAAAATATCGCATAAATGTTTATTGTTAATATGATTCTCACAGAATCACGGGCAAAATCAATAACAAAAGCAATTCAACAATGCATTTGTACATAGTATAGACATTCAATGTATTAATATTCATTAAACAACAGTTAAAAGTAGAAACAAATCTGTGGCCATATGATCATCTTCTACGCGCGTTTCGGCGAAAAGTACGCCTTCGTCAGGAAATGCCACAATTCCTGTTGGTTGGAAAAAATGTATTTAAAAAAATGATATTACATGAATGATTTTATGTTTTTATATCTTTTACATAAAATTGGCTATAAACTAAACAAGGACACTTCACATACAGCGAGAATCTGTTATTCTCACCCGAGGATAGAGAAAAGGATGATATTAACATCTAAGATGATTGTACGTGGAAATGATGAATATCTCTCTAATAGATGCAGATGTGGACAATGGAACGTCTAACAATGGATGAAAGCAGGAAAGGGGTGGGGAAAGAAGAAAAAAAGTGGGGGAAAGGTTATGTATTAGAAAAACAGAAGAGAGAAAAAAGGAGGGAGAAATGAAAAAAGAAAAGAAGAAAGAAAGAGCTAGAACAGGAGAAAAGACAAGAAGAAAGAAAGCTGGGTGAAGAGGAGAAAGAATAAAAGAACAAAAGGGAAGAAAAAAGAAAATAGGAAAAAAAGAAAAGAAGGAAAAAGGAAGAAAGACAAGAAATGAGGAAGAATACAATAGGTAAAGGAGAAAGACAAACGAAAGAAGAGAAGGGAAAAGACAGAAAATGGGATGTGAAAATGGTTAAGCAAGTAGGAGTGTGATGACAGATACCGAAGCAGTTAGTTATTTGTGAACATCATTTAACAGAAAAGGTAGCCCTAGTGCTAGACCCTGGAAGGATAAAGAGCAGTGCTTACTTCAAGATGTGGTCTAGCGAATGGATAACGGGTGAAGGGTTTGTCTGGAGGTAGTGTGAACGGTCTGAAATGACCAAGAGACAAGATGTAAGGAACTCAGTAATGATGTCCGCCAAAGGCTGTAACACTAGGAGGAATCTTCCAGTACCTGATAATTGATGTAATGCCTTTAACCATGTGGTTTCACAGTAAATAAAAAGAACGTTGCCGGGTATTACTGGTGGTGGTCATAAAGCCTGTAAAGATAATAACATGCAATTGTGTCGGTGTAGATGGAACTATATTAGCAACATCATAAAGAAGGTTTTCTTTTTAAAGATATATGGATTTACTTTGTATCGAATACAATAGAAATACCTGTTCTATCTGTTAAAATGGATTTTCACATGTGTCGATCAAATAACTTGAATGAACGGAGTGTTCATTCATGGGTTCAAGATATATTCTTTGTGCAGCAAAATTCTGGAGCGGGAAATCCAAAATATATAGTTAGGATAAATGCGTGCCTATGAGGATCGGGCATTTTAAAAGTTGTAGCTGTTTCATTATTTACCTTTTGTTGTGTGAATCCGATGAAGGATTGCCACAGATGATAATTAAAATGGTGCCGTATGGATGACGGGCGTCTGGTTTTAGGGACAGATATCCTAAAACAAAAGAAACAAGGAGGGGGGGGGGGGGAGGGAAATTAATGTGAAATAGATATCTTCACGGAGGTGTGTGTATAACGGTTGTTAAACCAATAGAGTGGGTGAGTTTGGTTTAATTCAAGTTAATGTTATTAGTTGCGGTTTAATAATAATCATTTTGAGGCAAGGAATGATTACATGCCAACTGCAAATAAGGAAGGTGGGGTTAAATAAAGGCTGGGGGATGGATGTGAAGGGCGAATCTGTCACATCAGCGAGTGCAAGTTACACATAAATAGTTCGACAGTTTTTAAGGGATAGAGGGTTTGCAGGTTCAACTCTGAAGCGCTGGAAATAATCTTTACCTGATCTGCAGCGTGATGGAATGCCGATTGCTTCTTTGTGAACGTTCACTCAGCTGTGGATAATGCCGATAAGCGAAGGTGGCGGGATTCGCGTTCGTTTAAATATTTAAGTTAGGTTAGTCTGATTGGATGTAGCTGACTGTGAGTGCTACGTAGGTAATGAGTGGGTGGAGCAATGACTTTTATCGTGGTGGATAGTAACGTTAAAACTAAACTGTTGTTTAGTTAAAGGCACATGTGCGAGAAATTGACAGGGCCACCGTAGCAGACCGGACCCGATTTGTGAACAGCGACCCTGTATGCATCCATAAGTACAGATGGATAAATATCATTTATTGAAATCTTTTTACTATGGATCTGTACATAGGTGCAGTCTCATGTGTATTGTGCACGATGATTATATATATTGGGATGGAAGGTTACATGAAAGGTGTTTAATCTAATGTGTGGTAGTGAGTGATGTCTGCAGACTGAGTATATTAATTAGAGACAGGTTGAAAAAATATTTTTTTTAAAAATTATATATGTGACCGTACTATCGGGGAATGGGAGCAGGTGTGGGGTTGGTTACAGGGGGGGGTTTGTTGAGAAGTCGGTAAGAGGAAACTCACATTAATGTGGGAAGAGAAAGGTAAGTATCAATTGTAAGTATTGTATCTTTATAGCTTATGTATCTGATTAGATAATTGCATTTTCCCACGGCAAGTCACTATTCAGACCATTGCGAACGGTGTCTAAGGAAAAAATCCAAAACACTTCACGTTTTTTTCGGACTGCAGTTCCACCTTGAGTATCGGGTGTTTTGATCTTTTCCAGAATGCACCAACGCAGATCATCTGGGTGGTGTCCTGCTTGGAGGAAATGTTTCACTAAGGGGGCTTGGAGTTTCTTAGTTTTAATGGCAGAACGATGTTCTGATATTCTGATGTGTATAGCTCTCCCAGTTTCGCCTACATATCCTAGTTGGCAAGGGCAGAGGATCAAGTAGATGACGTTTAAGGTCTTGCAGTTCCATAAGTTGGTTGCTTGGATTTTAAATCCATTATGGGTTAAAGTGTCTCCAGGAATAATGGAGTCACAGGATTTGCAGTTTGAACATCTTATCGTTCCTTTGATGGGGGCTTTACTGTTAATAGTTTTTTGGATGAATGGTGGTTGGGAGGTGGGGCTAGTATATTTCGAGTGGACCAAGATGTCTTTAAGGTTTTTGTTTTTGCGATAGGCATAAATAGGTTTTTCTAATTTATTCTGATTATCCGTGGTACAATTAAGGATATGCCAGTTGGTGTTAATGATGTGCTTTATTTTAGTGTTCAAGGTTGAATGTTTGGTGACACATACAAGTTGGTGATTTGTGTCTTGTTTATTGGGTCTTAATAGGTGATCCCTATCGTAATATCTGGCCCGTTTATATGATTCTCGAACAAGTCTGTGGGGATATCCTCTCTCTAGGAATTTCTTTTTCATTTCCACTGCTTGTCTGTCAAAGTCAGTGAGGTTGGTACAGTTGCGGCGAACTCTTAGGAATTGGGAGAAGGGGATGCTGTCTTTTTGACTTCTAGGGTGAAAGCTTTTGAAATGCAGAAGTGTGTTTCTCGCTGTCGGCTTAACATGTAAGTCTACTTCCAGGTGGCCGCAGTTGGTTTTGATGAGAATGTCAAGAAATTCTACCATGGTGGTGTGGCTATGTGCAGTGAATCGTAAGTTGGGATCTGTGAGGTTGAGCCATTGCAGGTATTCAGATAGTGTATCTTCTCCCCCGGTCCAGATAAAGAAGATGTCATCAATATATCTGGACCAGTGGGAGACAGACTCAAAAAACGGGGCAATTTCATTGTGGATAAATTTATCCTCCCAATGTGCCATGTAGATGTTCGCTATAGAGGGCGCCACCAAAGCGCCCATACTGACACCTTTGGTTTGATGAAAGATATGGTCCCCAAAACTAAAATAATTTTCGGTTAAGATAATGTGCAGACATTCTAAAATGAATGGTTTTGAGAATGGAATTTCAAATTTGTCGATAAACCACGACGTGGCTTCAATGGCTTCATTTTGGGGAATATTGCTGTATAAAGATTCAATGTCTAAGGTTACAAGAACATCATGGATGGGATTGAATGGTATATTTTCTATTTTATTAATCATGTCTCTAGTGTACTGTATGTGTGACATGATTTTTGAGATGTAGGGTCTTATAATATTATCTATGAATTTGGATAATGGTTCCGTGATGGTCCCAATGGTGGAAACTATGGGTCTATATGGTGGCCGGTCTATACTTTTGTGAATTTTCGGGACACCGTAAATGCATGCTGTTTTCTTTGGAGAATAATTAAGGTAATCATATTCCTTGTTGGTAATGAAACCTTCATTGAGAGCAAATTTGGTAAGGCTGAGAATCCTTTTTTCTATTCTGGTAATTGGGTTGTTTCTGGTGCTACGATAGAAATGTTGGTTTTCTAGCATTGTGAGCATGTTCTGTTCGTAGTCAACGGTGTTTAAGACTACAATGCCGCCCCCTTTATCACAACATTTAATTGTGAGGGTTTTGTCGTTGGTGATATTTTTCATAGCCAGAAATTCTTCTCTGGTTAAGTTGTAGATAGGTTTAGGTATAAACTTGAGGGTTTGTTCTAGTTGTTTCAGAACTATGTTTTCAAATGTGGATACTTCAGATCCCACTTGGTCTAGTGT
The DNA here is from genome assembly GCF_964204655.1 of Triturus cristatus. Taxonomy (NCBI): domain Eukaryota; kingdom Metazoa; phylum Chordata; class Amphibia; order Caudata; family Salamandridae; genus Triturus; species Triturus cristatus. The sequence goes on along the minus strand of NC_140582.1, from coordinate 1,066,434,314 downwards.
TGGGGTAAAGGTGGAGGGTAAAGAGAGTGTGTTATTTGTAGAAGTTTCATGGTCTGAATCTTTATGGTCTTGGAAGAATTTCTTGAGTCTAATTTTGCGGAAAAAAGCATGTATATCTTGGTATAGTTCAAATTTATTTACAAAGGAGTGAGGAACATAAGATAGACCTTTTGCTAGAAGGTTGGTGCTGGGGGTGTCGAGTGGGTGTGATGATAGATTAAAGATGGGTATTATGTTCCCTGTTTCCAGTATTGTCGGTTCCTTGTCTCTAATAGATATTGGGGATCCGGTTGGTAGTGGGGTCCCTGATAATTTCCTCTGAATTGAGGTTGAGGTTGAAACCTGACTCTTTGTCTGCCTCTGCGAGCTCCTCGGTGACCTAAAAAAGGCTGGTGTGAGTTTTTAGTGGAATTAGAGGGATTATATATATCGCTTGGTTCCTGTTGGTGTATACCATTTTCACTGTCTGTATCAGACGTGTCTGAAAAGGTCATGACTTTTTGATGTCTAGCTGTATGGTCATTAATATATTGGTTGTGTTTATAGAAATCTTCATGAAGATATGGATACGTTCTATCTGGTGTACAGTATCTTTTATCTTTAAGTAGTTTGTCAGATTTTCTCTTATTTAAATATTCTGCAAAGGAAGCTAGTTCTTTGTTTGATTCTTCCAATTTTTTTATGGCGTCTTCTACACTATTGTTTTTCTTGATTTGGTCTTCTAGTTCAGTCAATTCTATTTTGAGTACTGCTGCTAGCTCTTTGGCAGTTTCAATGATTAATATCATTAAATCCCTGGAGCATCTGTTGGCAATCATGCTCCATTTATGTAAAAATTCTTTGTATTGGACAAAAAGTCCTGGGATATTGCGTACTCTTAGGCCTTGAGGTATTATGCCGGCTTTTAGGTATTCTAACATAAATTTGCCGTGCGCTTCCATCCTTTTTAGTTTCTTCTTAAGGTCTATTAGTTTGTTGATATCATCATTGGTATGGATGCTAGTTTTTGAACTGTTACCGAACGAACTACTGGTTCCTATGAGGGTGGCAAACTCCTCATCTGAAAACCCAAAGCATTTAAGTTGGGCCATGATGTGGGGGAATAAGGGGAAATGGGGATAGTGGGGAGAATGTGATAAAGTAATGGGTATTTAGCAGAGGAGAAGAGAGCAAGGAGAATAAGAGAGAAGGAAAAGTGGGGAGAAAGAAAAAGAGAAAAGGGGGGGGGTTTGGACAGAGCCGGGGAGTGTGTGAGTGGAGAGGGAATCAAACAAGATGTAATGATAAGAATATAGAGGTAACTCAATAAGACAAAATACGAACAGTCCCGCACAGACAGGCTGTGGGTAATCTTATGTGGGTAACAGGGACCCCCTGAACATGAGGAAATGGAATATAATTCCTAGGACAGGGTATAACACAGTGCAAAAATAACTTCCTAGGCAATTAACATTTTTTGTATATTGCTATGTAAAGCGTGTCCAAGTAAGATAGCCAAAAACAGTATTTAAAAATATCGCATAAATGTTTATTGTTAATATGATTCTCACAGAATCACGGGCAAAATCAATAAAAAAAGCAATTCAACAATTGCTCTATTAGAGAGATATTTATCATTTCCACGTACAATCATCTTAGATGTTAATATCATCCTTTTCTCTATCCTCGGGTGAGAATAACAGATTCTCGCTGTATGTGAAGTGTCCTTGTTTAGTTTATAGCCAATTTTATGTAAAAGATATAAAAACATAAAATCATTCATGTAATATCATTTTTTTAAATACATTTTTTCCAACCAACAGGAATTGTGGCATTTCCTGACGAAGGCGTACTTTTCGCCGAAACGCGCGTAGAAGATGATCATATGGCCACAGATTTGTTTCTACTTTTAACTGTTGTTTAATGAATATTAATACATTGAATGTCTATACTATGTACAAATGCATTGTTGAATTGCTTTTTTTATTGATTTTGCCCGTGATTCTGTGAGAATCATATTAACAATAAACATTTATGCGATATTTTTAAATACTGTTCTTGGCTATACTACTTGGACACGCTTTACATAGCAATATACAAAAAATGTTAATTGCCTAGGAAGTTATTTTTGCACTGTGTTATACCCTGTCCTAGGAATTATATTCCATTTCCTCATGTTCAGGGGGTCTCTGTTACCCACACCAATTGATTCACAGCCATGACGTAGTGGATGTAAGTAGGTAAACCACTAAAGCAGTAGGAGAATATAATCGGGGTGTGCAAATCACCATAGAAATTTATGTTGAGTAAATTACCAAAATACCCAATGGATCATCGTGTTGATCTGAAAAACATGTGGGACCAAATGTGCAATCACTATGTTGCCACAATGGTTTGTAACAAAGGTGTGCAGATCACCGTGCTGATCTGAAAGTAAATAAGAATGAAGGCGTGTGACCCAACCACATGGGGTATCAGCGCGTACACATTGCCAGCTGAGTAGAGCTAAGTCGGGAAAAACAGCTGTGCGAAGCGGGGTAGTAAAGCAAAGTAAAAGTGGATCCAAAATGGCGGCACTTCGACGTGTGCGTGTTGACATAGGAGATTAGAGCATGATGAAGCCAAAGTTGGTAAATCCAAGATGGAGTCACATCGGTGTGTGCGTGCTGATGCCAGTGAACAGAGGGCAAAGTGAAGCGTTGGAGAAGTGAGCTTGCTAGGCAACACAGCGCAAGGAAAAGCTGACAGGCAAGCGAGCGCAAGCATTTAAAGGCTCTGCAAGGAAATTAAATCAACAGTACCTTTTTCTTTCGTAGAATGGGCTCTGGGCTCACCACGACACACTAAAGGGTTGCAGAATCAGCGTCAGAAGCTAAATTAGTGGATCGTTGACTAAGTAGAACGCCGTGAATTCGCTCCCCGCTGCCGAAGAGACGCTGCAGGTAATTGTCGCCAAAATGTTGAAGTAGAAATGAAGGACGACCGAGACCTCGTCAACCGCCTCACTGAGAATGCTGGGCCTTCCTGGAATGCCCAAGACACCTTTGGGCTTTCGCATGCTTTAGAAATTTCAAATCGCATGGCGTGAGTCACATTACTTTATAGGCACCCTTTCCCTGAGAGCTCATCCTTGTTCTCTTCTTGTGAAGATTAGACACTTTTTTTTTCTATTTGGTCCTGATCTTAAATTTGTAAAAACATTATTTGCGTGATTACTTAAAACCATTGCAATGGGGAGGTAATGGAGTTGGACCCATAAGTTGCGCACTCAGTCCTCCCGGGACCCATCGCCTAGCCTTCCATCGCTGTGAGACACTTGTGCTAGACTCTGGGGGCCCCTTACAACGTCTGCCACCCAGTAGCAGAGTCCAGACCCCCGTCTCATGCCGAGCAGTGGTATTTGGTGTGTTCGGAGCCCCGGGAAGGGTGACAACGAGTGGGGACTGCCATTTTGTCTCGGGAAACTGCTGTGTCCCTACAGCCCTGCGGTTAAGGAAAGACCCACGGATAATCGCCGATCACCTGTTGTCAAAGTCTGGAACCTCGCAACAGCCCAGGTGGCGGTGTTTGGCACGGTTGGAGCCCCGGAAAAAGAAGTGGTCGACGGCCGCCGCCATTTTGTCCTGGGGGCTGCCGCTTCTTTATAGCCCTTCACAGCCGGGGAGAGCCAGCGGAGCATCGTGTGTGGCACACAGACACCGAGCCGCTCCCTGTGGCCCCCTGCCTCAGCAGACCATTGGGGGACTGCTGGGATCTCCGGGAGGCACACAGACGCCAGAGGGCCGGTGAGTGTGCTGCGCCATATCACGGGATCGGACTCCCTCTCCCTGGAGTACTGGCCTGTACAAGTTGGAGGCAGCAGCAAACCTCGAAGTCTTAGACAACCCTCTCTCCCACTGTCCCACTGCTGTTGCTGCAGGCCAGACTACCTAGAGGCCCTATGTGAAAACTACTTCGCACTGGTCTCAGACCCTTGCCCATGTGGGAATCAGATTAGCGGCTCAGTCAGATGACCGCATGGCGGTGTTGGTGGCTGAAACTCGCTGGTCGAGTGTCCCATGGGACAGCCCCTAACGGACACTTGCTCGCATAACCGAGAAACGCAGTAGGGGATCGTGTTCTTTGCCTTCCCCTTGCTATGCCACATTCTGAAGCAGCCAAGGACAATCCGATGTCTCTTTTGGAATAAGACCCAGCAGCTGGAAGTGGCAGTGCGTCCGACAACTGCAGTGACAGGGCAGAGCCTTCAGCGCCGATCACCCAGGGGTATATGGACTGCTTTCTGCAAGAGATGGACGGACAGACATCTCACTGAAAGAAGAGTTCAAATCGGGCCTTCATGACATCCGGAAAGAGGTGTCTGAAATTGGAGACAGAGTGGAGGATCTAGAGCAGACAGTTGACACCAGATCAGAGGACCAGGAGATGCTGTGGAGACGCATAAACGCACTGGAAGACCAACACATCGAGCTACAAACCAAACAAGACCTCGAAAATAAGAGCCGCCATAACATCCGCATATGGGGGGGTCCCAGTGGGCACAGAAGGCACAGACATCATAGCGTTTACAGTAGAACTACCACAGGTGGTCTGTGGTGACGACGCATCCCCGCCTGCCTTAAATTGAGCTCAGAGTGGCTGCAAGAGCGGGCCTCACAGATAGCCTAACCAGAGTGCCTTTTTTACAGAAAAAGAAGCGATCATGCTGGCAGCCAGGGACAAGCCAGAGATGTGCTTCAACATGATCCAGATGTCCAAATGTTCCAAGAGACTCACTTGGTAAAGGCTGACCTACATCACATGGTGCACTCTAAGTACCCCCAAGCGACATTGGGCATACGCAACCTCCAGGACGCTGGGAGTGGGCATCCTCTGTAAAGCCAGTTTTTATACTCTGTAGTCCAAGAAACGCGTGACAGGGAGGGTCGTTATTTGCTACTCCAACTACTTCGAGGGCAACGAAAATTGACACTGTTCAATTTATACGCCACGAACACCTCTTAAGATGGGTATATCCGATATACCTTGCAGAAACAATTGGAAGGGGGGGGAAGGACAATAGTCTGTGGGGATTTTAATTTGGTCTGGACAGTGAGGATTTCGGGTTGGTGGATGCGTGGCGCTATAAACATCCTTTTACTCTCATGCACATGCCTCCTATTCTCGCATAGATTATGCCTTTGTCACCCCCTCTATACTCCACCGCCTTCACATGGTGGAGCTCTCAGACATCTCTTATCTAATCACACACATCTGGAGCTCGTTTGCGATATGAGTTCATACCACCCGGAGCAGATACAGTGCGGACGCTTACCACCACCACATCTGCGTGATCCAGTGGACATAGAAGAGATACGTAAGGGAATCACTGATTATTTCTGCCTCAATGTGCTGCCTGAGATCTCTCTTCACACCCTTTGGTATAAAGCTACTAACAGGGGCACAATAATGTTGATTGCCATAGCACGGGGAAGGAGGCACAGCTTGTAGAATCCAACCTTACAGCTAAGATTAAACAGATGGAGCGCTTGGACAAGGCAGTTCCCACCAGAACAACCTAAAGGCAATTGGCATAGTTGCACAGTCAGTTACGGGCCCAGCGCTTAGGTAAAGCACAGCGTGCACTTCTGTCCCTATGCCAGAAATATTACGAGGGTGGCGACAGTCGGCAAGATCTTGGCACGTAAACTGCAACTCATGCGCGTTAAGTCGCACATCGTCAAAATACAAGTGGGGGCACAGGCTAGGCAACTGCAGAGCAAGACGAGCTGGAGGCCTTCTGAACCGATTATCAGCAACTGTACTCTCATGACGCTCCCTCTCCTGCAGGACTACATTCATTCCTCTTGGAATGTGACTTGGAGCCCCTTTCTCAGCACCACTCTGCCCTCCTAGACGGACCAATCACAGCAGACGAACTACAGGATGCAGTTCGGGCTCTTCCCTTATGCAAAACACCTGGACCAGACGGGCTTCCTGTACTTTTTTACCGGCAATTTCTTCCCCAGTTGCAAGAGCACCTCCTACGCCTGTTCTACTCTTTCTCGCAAGACACTGGTCTCTCCCCAACAATGGCAATGGCAGAAATCTCTCTCATACCTAAAGTGGGGAAAGACCCGGTACAATGCTCCTCATACCGCCCAATATCCCTTCTCAAAACTGAGGCCAAGGTTTTTACAAAAATATTAGCTACCAGCCTCGATCCATATCTCCCTGGCCTTATCAATCTCGATCAGGTGGGTTTTATTCATCTACTGAAGGAGCCGACAATATCCGGCGTATAGCCCGTTTAGTGGAAAATACAAGCTAACTTGATATCCCCGCCTGTCTTCTTTCGCTCTGTGAAGAGAAGGCATTTGATAGGGTAGATTGGACCCACCTTCAGGCTGTACTAAGCAAAATAGTACTTGGCCCGCCCTTCATTACTAAAATCATGGCATCATACAGGGCCCTGACTGCCTACATCCGGGTGAATGGGAGGGCCATGAGTCTGATCTCGCTGCAACGAGGCACACGGCAGGGCTGCCGCTCTCACCCCTGCTCCAGAGGGACCTGCGCGCCTTTATTTGGAACGGGAAACTGCCCCGCATAGCCCACTCCCTACTGATGCGACAGAGGGAGGGAGGGGGGGGGGTTGCTTGCCCAAACTTGCTGTAATGGTACCTTTGCGATACATCTCTGAATGCCGCTGACCGCGGCCCCCGCAGGGGGCCACTCGGCGGTCGGCGCCTTAGTGGCCCCGGGGCCCCGGTCACCCCTCCCCACTCCCTCCTTCGGGGGGGGGCGGGGGCAGGGATCCTGATTGTTGCCCCCCTTCGTGCCGGGGGCCGGAAGTGACGCGCAATGCGCGTCACTTCCGGGCCCAGGTGTGAGGGGAAGGCTATTTAGCCTTCCCCCACCCTCACTGGCGACCTCTTTGTCGCCCACCTCGCCTTGAACTCACCGCATCGGTCCGTCGTCCGCGCCGTCTTCGTGCGCCTCCGGCCCCCGCGGCACTGTTGTTTGTCGTCGCTCCCACGCTTCTTTCTGGTGAGTCTTGCAGCACCCACTCCGCCCCGGCCCGGTCCCTGGGCAGTACCAGGTCGACGGGGCCCTGTGGCAAGGATTCGCCATGGGCGGAGGGGGCGCAAGATGGGTGCATGGGGGTTTGGAGAGGTGGGGTTGGGCTAATGAGCATGCGCAGTTGGGAATTCGCTCGGACCGTTGCGGAATTTGGGGAGTGCGGGCCACGCATGGCTGATGCCATTGAGCTGCGGCCCCGTCCCCTTGTGTCGATGGTCGTGCCCTGCAGCCTGCCTGCTCCCGGGCGTTGAAGAGCCTGGGGCGGGCCTCGGCCCGCGTCCTTTCGTTGAATCGGGGGAAACGGGGCGAGTAGTGCAGGGCTGCCCTCGCGAGGGCGGCGCCGCCCACCGGTGGGGGTTGGCGTCCAATGAGCTGCTGAGGCTCGCGATACTGACAACTGTATTGCCGGAAACGCAGGGGAAAGGGTTGTGGTCCGTCGGCTGCGCGGCCGCCTCTGGTGCAGTAATACAGAGGGGGCGAGACGCGAGGTCGCGTCCACATTCTGTGTCACTTAATCACTAATTCACTCAATTTCCCGTGCCTAATTATATGTACGTAAACATGAATTTAATTATGGTTCTATGTAGAGCGTTCGCTACGATGAGTTGGCCTAACGGCCAGGGCGCTCGACCTCGGACCTCGGGAACTAGGTTCGAGTCTCGGTAATGCCGCTGAACTTCCTGTGATTCGGGGCAAACACTTTATCTCCCCGTGCCTTACAAAACGTGAAGGTGGGTCCTCATGTAACGTAACGGGGGCTATATAAGGCGCTGTAATACTTAATTGGTTTCGGGTTAAGTTCGCGCTATATAAAACTCGGCAAATATTTTCAATGCTTTCGGGTCGAGCTCGCGCTATCTACAATATGCGTAAAGGCGTAACCTATACATGAACCGAGGCTCATGTCCTCAAGGCCCGCTAGGAGCGGTGCCAGTTCACTGAGGCTCGGAGAATGGACGGGAGCGGTGGGAGCATCCCAGTCCCATGGTGTGTCCTCCTGTGCGGGACCCTAATCTCTAAAACGGTGTCTTTTTCACCAATATCAGCGTGAGAAAAGAGGTTGTGGCGTAACGGCCAGAGCTGCCGACATTGTAAATAGGAACCAGGTTCGAGCCTCGGCGTCGGCAAAACATCCCGTAATTCGGGGCAATTCACTTAATCTCCGCGTGCCCAACAAGAAACAAGCAACCTCGGAGCGGGGGACCAGGGTGCGAGAGTCGGTATTGTCTTTAATATTGAATGCGGAGACGATTCATAAAATATGCATAAAAGCATAATCTAGACATGAACCACGCCTCATGGCTTCATGGTCCGAATCTGGTTTGTGTTTTCGCGGCTCGGGGCCGCTTTCGCATCGCGAGATAGGCCAGCCACTGATTCTACTAGGGCCTGTGTAATGTGACGCGCCTGGTTTGATCCCTGGTTCGGCAGACACCTTCATCCCCAGCGAACGGATATGGCCCAAGGGGGAGTGGGGAGCGGTGCCGGTTTCTGAGGCCGGGCGTATGGACGGGAGCGGTGGGAGCATCCCTGTCCCATGGTGTGTCCTCCTGTGCGGGACCTTGTCCGCCTGTCGTGGCATCTCCTCACCCCCGCCGCACTGACTCAGGGGGTGCGAGGTCTTAGAGCTTCGGAGCCGCGTCCGCATCGCGAGTCGATAGGCCACCCTGATTCCACTCGTAGGGAGCAAATGCGTCTGTCGGCTTTTACATCGGTGCTCGGGTACAGCGCTTTCAGACCTTCGCGATGTACAACTATAGTTGGGTTGTGATTTGAATAGCGAATGGCCCATGGCCCTGACAACGATACAGGGTACTTAACCAGGGGCGAGCCGCGAGGTCGCGTCCACATTCTGTGATTCGGGGCAAATCACTTAATCACTCCGTGCCTCAATGTGTATGTAAATACGGTGCTACGGGATATATGCATAAAGAGCGAAACGTATACAAGGACCGAGGCTCAGGTCCTCAATCTCAATCTGGTTGGTGTTTCGAGTCTCGGGGCCGCATTCTGTGATTCGGGGCACATCACTTAATCTTAATCCCCACATTAAATAGGGTAAGTGGCTACTGAGCTCCCCGTGCCGGGCATAATACTAATACGGGCTCATGTAAACGCGCCCGAGGTCGGTTGCTTAATCTTTCTGTGCCCTGAAAGGGGTTTTAGAACTAACTTTCAGCCGTGCAAACACTTTCCTGCGACATAAAACAACATGTCACAGGATGCAAGGTGTTAGCGGCTTAAAAAGAATGACGCGCATAGTGCATAGCGACGGCAACCGGCCACTCGGCGGGGTGAAACATGTGACCGGGTGAATCGGTGTAGTTGGCCTACGGGCTCAGGCGGTCTTTATAGAATGGGGGGACCCGGTTGCAAGCCTCGGCAATGGCGCTGTACAACCCAGTGATCATGGGCAAATCACTTAATCTCCCTGTGCCGGATATAAAAGGAATGGTGTCCGCAACTGTGCTCCGCCTCGCTATGATACCCGATGTTCCTCCAAGCGCCTGAGCCCACCCCCACTCACTGCCTTATAAGATCTCATCTCACGTGGCGATAAAAGATGTAGTTAATAAATAGTGATTATTTGGCATATATCCTTTGTAAAGACCCAACTAAAACGTCAAACCTGGTAGCTAGAGGGCGTAGTGTTCAAACACTAGTACCATCAAACATATAAGGCGCTGAAAGGGCTGTGCAAAGGGGGTGACCAAGGATTGCCTGCATAGAAGGTGACATCGCTGTAATCTTTCTTGTCAACTCGGAACCCAATACACTTTAAATCTGCATCTGCACATGCATAATATTCAACTTTTTATGATGTGATGGTTGGACGCTAAGATGTACATTTTTGGGTCGTGGGTGAAATCAACAGTCTCTACTTTGTGATTTAATGCAGACTGTTGACGAGTCAGCCTGCAAAGGGACTAGTAGAAGTAGTAGTTATAGTTTATTCGATCATTTTTTGACCATTCCATAAAAGCAAATGAATCAGGGTGGTCCGCATGGGGGCCATGCCCATCCTTTTATGCCCATCTGCATTCGTGGTGCGCCCCATCCTTGGTGATTTCGGCCAGTATGACACCCCCTGATCCGGAATGGGCGGTGCTAGTGCCCGGCGCTTTAGGGTTTTCGCGCACAGTACAGGTTTGAAGGAATTTCGGTATTCCACGCGGCTGGGGCGAGCGGGGGCAAGGGTTAGGCGTTGTAACCTGTGAGTTGGCTGTTGGTTTAGCGTAACCAGTCCGGCCCGCGGGGTTGCGTCCGCATTCGGCCATTACTATACCCCCCGCACCTCACTGGATAATCGGGTGCGGTGCTCGTGTTATCTGTTACACTCGATCACGTAATATTGTATTTTGAATTAAGCGCCCAGTGCCTGGATGTGTAACGTAAATAGGGCACTCATGTAAAGCGCTCCAATACCTTCAGGTCGATCTCGCGCTATATAAATATGCAACATGTAATTGCGGGCTGCCTATATAGGCAGATCCATGATACCAGTACATGCATGGCTCGCAAGATTTTGCTCCATATACTCGAGCACGTAGGAGACTAGCGTGGGTTCACGGCCCCAAAACACCAGCACTGCACGGCTGGGAGCTGCCTGGGTCCCCGCTGATCGCGGGAGGTGCAACACATGTGGCGCTCCCTGGTTAAGGTTATCGCCCCCCCTCCCGTCGGCTACGCTGCCGTTGAGGGTGGGGGGGCATGCAGTGGGCTGCGTGCGGCAGGCGCAATGGACCTGGCACGGGGATCGTTTAGTATGATACGAATCTTGTAAGCTCCCCGTGCTTGAATGTGTAATGTAAATAGGGTGCTCAGGTAAGGCGCTCCAACACCTTCAACTTGCGCTATATAATTATGCAACATGTATTGCTGGCTTCCTATAAGGCAGATAAATAATACAATTGCATGCAATTTTCACATACGCGATTACTGGCATTAATAAACCCCCCCGCACCTCAATGGAGAATCTGGTGCGGGACTCGCGCGGTTCGGTCGGGGAGCGGGTAATATGGTATGAATGTCGTAAACACCCCCTGCCTGAAGAGGTAATATAAATACGGTGCTCATGTTAAAGTGCTCCAATGCCTTCCGGTCAAGTTCGCGCGATATAACTATTCATCATGTAATTGCAGGCTTCCTATAAGGCGGACACATGATACCAAGACATGCACTGTCCACATCACGCGATTACGGGTATTACTAATCCCCCCCGCTCCTCAAGGGTTAATCTGGTGCGGTGCTCGTGTGGCCGGGCACGGCGATCGTGTTATATGGTACGAATCCCCTATTCTCCCCGTGTCGGCTTGTGTAAGTACGGTGCTCATATACAGCGCTTCAATGCCTTTGGCGTCGAGTTTGCGCGACACAAATATGCAACATGTATGTGCTGGCTTCCTATAAGGCAGATACTTGATACAAGTGCAGGCATTGTTCACAAAATTTGCACCAATACCTTTCGGTCGAGCGCGCGCTAGATAAATAGGCAACATGTGGTGGCTGCCTTCCTATGATGCAGACACATGATACAGGTACATGTATTACTCACAAGAAGTTGCTCGTACCCACATTCGCGCGCATTAGGCGATCCCGGGCATTACGACTCCTCCTGCACCGGAACGGGTTATTTGGTCGGTGCTTGTGTCCGGCGCTCTAATTATTTGGTGCGCAGTACGGTTTGAGCTAATCACTAATCGACCGTGCCCGAATAAGGTATGTAAATACGGGGCTCATGTTCTGCACTCCCAACACCTTCGGGCGGGTCACGCGGTGACTCTGGCCAGATAATTATTATCCACGTGCCTGATGATGTATGTATATACGGTGCTCATGAACGGCGCGCCATTACCTTCGGGTCGAGTTCGCGCGACATATAAGGGCTAATTACAGTAAGGGTCGCGCAGTCCGATCCTGACCACGTGTCGCTCGTCTCCAACCTTTTGCTGAAAGGGGGCTTGGGTCGCTTGTCATTGTTGTTGTCTCGTTACCCACCCCCATTGCTTACGGCCTCGCCCTCCCAGGTGCATCAGTCCTTGGGCAGGGCGGACCAGTGTGGGGATAGTCCTAACGTAGAACTGTCATTGCCATGTTAGTAACAGTTAAACACGGGTCGCTGCCGACAGTCTAAAAGAGGTATGCTTAAGCCCGCAACTTGGCCCCGCCAACATGCTTATGTGGGCCGCCTTCAACGGTCACTGACATGGGGAGCTCACACATATCCAACTGTAACCTAGACACCCGGGTGGGTGCCTAGTCGGGCAAGGCAACGCAACCGAGATAGAAGGGTAGTTATTATCTAATGCTAAAGGAAGTCTGGATTGAGCCACTAGATGGGTTAGATATGGGTGCAGCTCAGCGCCCCAATCGCATTGAATTCGGGGACGCACTGACATAGCGGCAAAAGAATAAGTGGTCACCACATAGCGCATCACTAGGGCCTAAATCACGGCACAAGGTTACCGGCGTGATTGTCCAAGTGGTTGCGGGTGCGCCGCTCGCGAGCGGATTGCAACCCGTGGTTTACCTCTGTCTCAAATCGACCGATAGTTCATGGTTAAGCCGATTGGCCTGCAGAACACTGAGCTGGGCACCATAACCAAGAGTTAGGCCTGCAGGAGGAGTAGCTGAAGGAACCATATAGGAATAGGTCCAGATGTACTTTGGGGGGCATTCCCCTGCAACCAAAGACAGATTTCGGGTTGCTTCGATGAAGACCTTCCACCCGGCTGGTGGGTGGTATGGTTGTTATATAGCAAGTGTGCGGTCGTTCAAAGTTTGGTAAAGACCACGTAGAGCCCCAGGGCATCAGGGCATTATTGACCGTGCAGCACTCGCTACGCTCAGAATAGGGCCGGTATTTGCACCAAAGTTTCCGGTTGGTTCCCACAGACTTGTCTGCTCCCAAGGTTATCCTCTAGGGGTAGAACTTGAGACTAAGGGGGCATGGCCTGCTTCGGCGGCACAAATAAGCGATAGCTACGCCGGGATGGAGTTACCATGCAGGTCCTGCCACCACTGGGTTCCCCCCAGGTGATGGGATCAAGTTAGGTGGGACCGCGAAGTCTACGGTTCTTGGGAAACTCCCTGCAGCAGGGCATTTAGCAACAGATAAGGTATCAGCGTGTGAGTATCAGATATCTGCTTTCCAGCAGCACCGTGCCCTGGGAGCACACGCGTTGCCCTAACTCTGTGGCCCTCCCACAAGGGAGCCGGGTAGCAAAACAAGTGAATAGGCTCCTTAGGCGGGCCTCTGGCCTTCAGCTGGGTGTAATCACCATCAATTGGAGAGAGGCCCAGGTAAAAATGGGCTTTCCGTAATGCTTGGAGGACCATTGCGGTTGGTGGCACTCCCCACTGGAATCACTGGTCGCGTACGGCAGCTGCAGGAGACTGGTGCTGCTGTCCCAATGTCTGGGGTGTCAGCGGGGCAAACACAAGGGGACATTATGACCGCGCGCAACGCTTAAGCCAAACAGATTCCCGTAGCTGGTATGCCTAAGGGATCATCACTGAGGGATCCGTAGTGGCATAATTCCTATAAGGTATAAGGGATGGTGGGCAGGGGCAAGAGTCGCCCCTTGCCCATGGTCACGCGCTGGCAGTGAGGTGCACTCCCGTGCCCCAGGTTAACTATCTGAGGGGACTGTACAAATGTTAAGTAACCCTTCTCGTCATAATAGTCAAGCGGGCAGGCCCAGGATTGTGAATAGGTGTAACCTTCCCGCTGGGGGGCGAATAGTTATCGCACATCTTCACAGGCCCCTCTATTTCAACAGACCCTATCCGATTGGGATAGCGTCTAGGGATTGGGGACATAGATGGGGCCATCTACAATCCAGGAGCTATAGCTCACTGGTATGTCTTGGGCCTGTGGTTATAAGGGATCTCACAGGGTTTGAGTCCCGCGAGCACTGTCAAACTGTCTTGAGGTGGCAGAATGTCAAACCCTTCTGTCTGCAGGGATGGTTCCCTTCCAGCTAGTTGCAGGAAGCCCTAGATAGGAGAGGTGCTGGTAAGACTATAGCGGGTTGGTGGGGGGCCCTGGTTGCGACGGTTAGCCGCCTCCAGGGCTGTGGCGGAGTTACAGGGCGATCTGGAAACAGGCCGGTACAAAGGGTACCTCTGCGCGGCACCACGTGGTGCCTGAGCCAAAACGAGGAGCCTCCAGAGAGGTCCCGGAAGCCGGTCGGCGCCCCGCTAGGCCTGCGGGCGGTTGTGGGCCTGAACAACCGGGGGCTTGCTATGCGACGCTCCGCCCCGAGAGTGGGGGTGTGAGTAGAATCTCAACGGCACGTGATCGAAAAAAGAATCACTTGGGGGGCAGCACTTGCGGGTCGTTCCCGTGCTGCCCGGCTCATCAGGCGGGGCAGGTGAAGTAGATGGCCGCCTGCCCTTGGATCGCCCGTAAGATAACCCACCTATTACATATCCTGGAATTATGTAATAAAACCTGCAGCATTTGTTACCCACTTACAACTGTTTCTTGTGTCTTCTTTGGGTAACCTAATTTGGGGGAGGGGGGAAAGCGGGGTGCCCCTGGGGGTACTATGGGTTGTGCACGAAATTGAGAAGCACTGGTATCACATGGACCGGGCAGTGGCGTGTCAGCCTCTGTGGGACCTTGCCTGGCTGCCCAAACAAGCCCGTCCGTGTAGTGCTTACGTCACAACCCTGACTAGGAAGGTATAAACATTTTGGGGATAAAATAGCCCTGAAGAGGGCTATTCTATTGACTAATATGCCCCAGCGTGCAACCTTGACTTCCCGCAGGGTCTCCCAAGGTCTGCATTTCACAACTGGGCAGATTGAGACTGCCGGACATAAAGGTACCTTTTCACAGGAGATACCATGAAGTCCTGGGGGGAATGTAGGACTGAGTTTGCACTACCGCCGGACACATGGGCGTAGGAAGTGTGGGGGACGCGGGGGATATATCCCCCCCAGATTTTGGAGTGGGGGGACACGGGGGACAAGGGTGGGAGGGACGAGGGGACAAAGGAATTTCCCCTCTCCCTTCTGTTATCGCAGGGCCATTAGCACGCGAAAGCGCTACCTAATGGCCCTGCACTTGACCTGCCTGGAGTCAGAGGCCACCCGCCCTCTGCCTTTTGTTATGCTGCAGGAAGGCTCAGCTGTTCTGGGAAGGGCAGAGAACGGAGAAAAAATAAACGCTGTCTCTTTTCCTTCATGGCAAGGACCGTGTCCACTACTCCTGATCTGCCTCTGGCGGCTGCCCTCCTCTCTTTATTCCTCAATCTCTTTCAGTCTCTGTCTCGCTCCTGCTTACGTGCTGATTTCAAGAGGCAGCTCTTAAGGTACTCTCTCTTGCCTCTCCTTTTCTTTATTTGTTCCCCTGTGAAATTGATCCAAAAAAGGCTGAACACTTTGGCTGTAAATGTCCTCATATTCTGACCGTTTTCTATTGAAAAGAAAAACCTTGGAATGGAGAGAAAAAATAGTTAAATACCTAAATAAAGCAATACAGAGTGGACAGCAGACAGGCCAGACTGTTATTTACACCCACACACATTAGCGCCACTTTACAGAGTTTGCCAGTGAAAGCGCTACTTTCTTTTTATCTTCTTTCTTTGAACAACATTGTTTTCCCAGGGTGGGTTAGTGCGCCATTCCTAAAGGGACTGCAATACCTGGTTGATGGGTAGAGTGGAAACGTTTAATATGATCGTTTTCAACTTTTTAATTATTTTAGCTTATAAAATGCGGCTCTGTTTGGGGATGTGGTCTTTTTTAAACCAAACTGCATACATTTTGAAAGGATATAAGCAATGGACATTGAAAGGGGTCCCTTCCTGGTCCTGTAGCCATGTCTTGAACTTTTCAGGCAAAATCACTTACTGATTTCTGAATAATGAGTTTAAAACCGTTAAGGTAACCATGTTTTTTTCTGATTACAGTTCACATGCTTTGCTTATTCTTGCATTCCCTATGAGTGTTTGCTTTTTCCAGGGTGTTATTCATTTTTTTTCAGGCAGCATTTTACTGTTGTCTAGTGCATAATTTGAATTTAGTCGCAGCACAATTGACTTGTGCTGAAGGCAGTGCGAGTTTCTCTCAGTGGGGCAGTATGGTGTTCAGTGTGGGAGAGAATGTGGCACTCTGGCCAGAGCTGCTGAATTTGGAACTGGAGAACCATGTTCAGACCTTCATGGCCAGTTCACCATACCACACTCCTGACAGAGCTTATTCCGATGCTACACCTTAGAAGGCCCAATAGACCTTAGAAGCCCAGGTGTCTTAGCACCCGCAGGTGGACCTGTCCACCACAATCCATACTGCAGTTCACTTCCAGTCTTATGGGCAGGCATATGAAGAAGCACATCCTAGATCGACAGTGAATCTGTCACTGAGGTCACAAGACCCTTGAGGCCAGTTCACCTCACCCATTGATACCTCCATTGGCCTTTTTCCAGCACTAGCAGTGCAACTTGCCAGGGGTTGGCAATGTAGGATTTGCATGCACACCAAACTTAGGTGGTGATTATAATGGCAGTGGGACCGCCACGTCATCCCGTCGGTGGCGGTCCCACCGCCATTGGTGACTGCACTGGCCCATCCCAGGTGACATTTGCGACATCGGACGACCTGGGTAAGCTCTCAGATACTTTAAAAAACTTTATGGAGGAGGTCAGATCTGGCCTGTTGCTAGTCAGGTCACCCGCAGGGGTCGGACCGCCCGCCTCAGCCCCACCGAGCGTGATTCCGGGGCCGGTGGCCTTCACGCAAGTCTGGGGCCAGCCTGCTGCTGCGTGGCACCCCCACCGCTGCCCCCCCCCCCCGCCCCCCCCCCCAGCGGATGTAGTGGCGGGTGCCGCGGCAAGCACCCTCAACCTAACAACGGGGGTCCCCCCGGTGGGACCCCCGCCGGCACAGACTCTGCCTGTAGTACCCAAGCCGCTGGTTACCACTGCCCCGCTAGTATCCGGCCGCTGCTCCCTAGCTTGGATGGTTCCATTAGCGGCCAAGGAAGGGATTTGGCGTAGGGAATTTATAGATATTTTCACCCTTCTCATGCATGGGGCAGAGGGGGTAGATACCAGAAGGATGGGCACCAAGGAGGAGGACAGGAAGGTGCGTTACCATACATGGCCTGAGAAAAACATTGTGACCTGGGGCCAGGCTTTCGCCATCATGGCAGCTGTGATAGTTGAGAAATTCCCGGATGAAGGGCCAGGTCTCTTCCACTACGCGAGCGTAATCACAGAGGAGGCTGCCAAGTGCGGGGGCATGGGGTGGTACCATTATGATTGTGACTTCCGGAAACAGAGGGCCATTTGTCCAGAACTTGATTGGGATCAGTTGGAAGTCAGGTTATGGGTGAAGCACATGGGCAAGCACTCAGTGGAGGCAGCAACAAAATCAGGCGCAGCGAGTAGTGAAAAGAGCAAGGAAGACCAACAGGAGGGGAAAGTGCAGAACAGGAAGCCCTTTCGGGGCTGTCGAGGGGGGGGGCGCAAGCCGGGCGTTAGGGCACAGTCCTCCGGCACCTGCAGGCTTTTTAATGCAGGGTCTTGCTCCTGGGGCAAAGCATGCCGGTTCACTCACAAGTGCAGCAAATGCGGGGCCCCCCATG
Source organism: Triturus cristatus (assembly GCF_964204655.1). Classification (NCBI taxonomy): domain Eukaryota; kingdom Metazoa; phylum Chordata; class Amphibia; order Caudata; family Salamandridae; genus Triturus; species Triturus cristatus. The sequence goes on along the minus strand of NC_140582.1, from coordinate 1,066,416,676 downwards.
CCGCAACCGCTTGCTCCAAGCGGGACAGCCCTGGCCAACCCACCCCGGATAACAGTTCGAGCGAATGATAGGGGCCAGCTTGTCCAGGGCAGGGCTGGGACAGCCACAGAAGTGATACTTCAGCCACCCATTTAGGATCGGGGCAGCCACGGCGGCCCACCTAGCTGTTTTAGCACCCGCCAAGGTGGAATTGGTGGGGCGGTGGGAGTCGGACTATTACAAACGTATGTTCGCCCCTGAAACGATGTCCAACGACCCCCACACACCCCCCCCCCCACACCCGTTGGGTGTGCCGTGATTTTAGTGGTTTTGTTATTGTGTGGATAAGTTAAGGTAGATTAAATAATCATGAGTGTGAACAAGGTCTCTTGTTTTACTAATTCGCGTTCTGCAGCTGCAGGGAACGGGGAACCTGGTTCATGGACACTTTTACCCCGCTTAGGGGATGCGGCCAGCCAACATTTGGTGCTGCCGTCCCAATAACTGGGGTGTCAGCGGGCCAAACACAAGGGGACAGTGTGTCAATAGAACATTTGGCACGCCCAGGGTGCCACCAAAACTCTACTTAAACGGAGCAGGAATTTGGCACCGCAGGTGAGGCTCTTGGTTGGCGGGGGGGCGCCACCCTGCCACCGATGATGGGAGGGGCGTAGTAGGACTTAATCTATCGTCAATGCTTGAACCATACACGCACTGCTTAAACCAGACAGATTCCCGAGGATGGTATGCCTAGGGGGTTTCATCACCGAGGGATCTGTAGGGGCATAATTCCCACGAGGAATAACGGACGGTCGGAAGGGGCAAGAGTCGCCCCTTGCCCATGGTCACGCGCTGTCAGCTAGGAGCACTCCTGTGCACCAGGTTTAGCATTCTGAAGGGTCTGTCCAAAGGTTAAGTAAATCCCTTCTCGCCATAACAGCCAAAGCTGGCAGGCGGGTGGGCTGCTGTCCCAGAGATGGGCACGCAGGTCCAGGCACACCCCGGTGCGGAGGGCGGCTGCCTGGTGAGGCCATCAAATGATCGGGCTTCACGCGTCAGGGTGCCGGCCCCCTCCCGCCCGGAATTGTGAAAAGGTGTAACTTTTCCGCAGAGGAGCGAATAGTTCTGGGCACATCCTCTCAGGCCCAACGGGTCCTTTAATTCAGCTAACCCTATCCGACCAAGGATGGATAGCGTCTAGGGCCTGGGGATATGGATGGGGCCATCTACACCTCCAGGAGCTATAACTTACTGGTAGTCTTGTGCCGGGGTTGTACAGGATCTCACTGGACACCGCTAGCGTGGTCAAAGTGTCATAAGGTGGAAAAAATTTCACTCTTCTTCTGCAGGGATGGTTCCCTTCCAGCTAGACGCAGGAAGCACTAGACAGGAGAGGTTGCAAGAAAGACTATAGCGGGTTGGTGGGGAGCCCTGATTGCGACGGTGAGCCGCCTCCAGGGCTGTGGCGGAGTTACAGGGCGATCTGGAAGCAGGCCGGTACAAAGGGTACCTCTGCGCGGCACCATAGGGGGTGCCTGAGCCAAAACCGAGGAGCCTCATGGGAGGGTCCCGGAAGCCGTGTCGGCGCCCCGCTAGTCCTGCGGGCGGTTGTGGGCCTGAACAACCGGGGGCTTGCTATGCGACGCTCCGCCCCGATAGGGGGGCGTGAGTAGAATTACCAACGGCACGTGATCATAGAAAGAATCACCTGGAGGGCAGCAACGGCGGGCATCGCTCCCGCGCTGCCCGGCTCATCAGGCGGGCAGGCGACCCAGTTGGTTGCCTGCCCTTGGATCGCCCGTAAGATAACCCACCCATTACATATTCTGGAATTATGTAATAAACCTGCAGCATTGTTATCCAACACCAACTGTCTCGTGTGTGTCATTGGGTAACCTATTATGGGGGAGGGGGGACAGCGGGGTGCCCCTGGGGGTACTATGCCGCTGACCGCGGCCCCTGCAGGGGGCTAATAGGCGGTCGGCGCCTTAGTGGCCCTCCCCACCCCCTCCCACTGGGGGGGGGGCGGGGATGCAGGCCGGAGCCCCCCTCCTCTGGCTGGGCCGGAAGTGACGCGCAATGCGTGTCACTTCCTGGCCCTGGTGTGAGGGGGAGGCTATTTAGCCTTCCCCCACCCTTCCTGGCGACCTCTTTGTCGCCCACCTCGCCTTTTCCCTCCCTACCGCTTACCCGGGGTAGGCGTTGGGGGGGGGGGGGGGGGGGTTCTGAGCGTTGTAATGTTTTCTTTTTCGTTGCAGGCGGAGTTACAGGGCTATCTGGAAGCAGGCCGGTACAAAGGGTACCTCTGCGCGGCACCATAGGGGGTGCCTGAGCCAAAACCGAGGAGCCTCATGGGAGGGTCCCGGAAGCAGTGTCGGCGCCCCGCTAGTCCTGCGGGCGGTTTTGGGCCTGAACAACCGGGGGCTTGCTATGCGACGCTCCGTCCCGATAGGGGGGCGTGAGTAGAATTACCAACGGCACGTGATCATAGAAAGAATCACCTGGAGGGCAGCAACGGCGGGCATCGCTCCCGCGCTGCCCGGCTCATCAGGCGGGCAGGCGACCCAGTTGGTTGCCTGCCCTTGGATCGCCCGTAAGATAACCCACCCATTACATATTCTGGAATTATGTAGTAAACCTGCAGCATTGTTACCCAACACCAACTGTCTCGTGTGTGTCATTGGGTAACCTATTATGGGGGAGGGGGGACAGCGGGGTGCCCCTGGGGGTACTAAGGCTGAACACTTTGGCTGTAAATGTCCTCATTTTCTGACCGTTTTCTATTGAAAAGAAAAACCTCGGAATGGAGAGAAAAAATAGTTAAATATCTAAATAAAGCAATACAGAGTGGACAGCAGACAGGCCAGACAGTTATTTACACCCACACACATTAGCGCCACTTTACAGAGTTTGCCAGTGAAAGCGCTACTTTCTTTTTATCTTCTTTCTTTGAACAACATTGTTTTCCCAGGGTGGGTAAGTGCGCCATTCCTAAAGGGACTGCAATACCTGGTTGAAGGGTAGAGTGGAAACGTTTAATATGATCGTTTTCAACTTTTTAATTATTTTAGCTTATAAAATGCGGCTCTGTTTGGGGATGTGGTCTTTTTTAAACCAAACTGCATACATTTTGAAAGGATATAAGCAATGGACATTGAAAGGGGTCCCTTCCTGGTCCTGTAGCCATGTCTTGAACTTTTCAGGCAAAATCACTTACTGATTTCTGAATAATGAGTTTAAAACCGTTAAGGTAACCATGTTTTTTTCTGATTACAGTTCACATACTTTGCTTATTCTTGCATTCCCTATGAGTGTTTGCTTTTTCCAGGGTGGTGTTCATTTTTTTTCAGGCAGCATTTTACTGTTGTCTAGTGCATAATTTGAATTTAGTCGCAGCACAATTGAGTTGTGCTGAAGGCAGTGCGAGTTTCTCTCAGTGGGGCAGTATGGTGTTCAGTGTGGGAGAGAATGTGGCACTCTGGCCAGAGCTGCTGAATTTGGAACTGGAGAACCATGTTCAGGCCTTCATGGCCAGTTCACCACACCACACTCCTGACAGAGCTTATTCCGATGCTACACCTTAGAAGGACCGATAGACCTTAGAAGCCCAGGTGTCTTAGCACCCGTAGGTGGACCTGTCCACCACAATCCATACTGCAGTTCACTTCCAGTCTTACGGGCAGGCATATGAAGAAGCACATCCTAGATCGACAGTGAATCTGTCACTGAGGTCACAAGACCCTTGAGGCCAGTCCACCTCACCCATTGGTACCTCCATTGGCCTTTTTCCAGCACTAGCAGTGCAACTTGCCAGGGGTTGGCAATGTAGGATTTGCATGCACACCAAACTTAGGGGGTGATTATAATGGCAGTGGGACCGCCACGTCACCCCGTCGGTGGCGGTCCCACCGCCATTGGTGACTGCATCACAGCCCGCCATATTACAATGGCGGGTGGTTACCTGGCGGTCGGAAAGACCAACCACCACGCACCCGACGGGCTTCTTGAGCCCGCCGGTGTGGGGAGGGGCTTGTGGTTCCTACAATGCTGGTGGTGCCTACCATGCACCGCAGCAGGGATTACAATATCCCTTACCCGCCAGCTTATCAATGGCGGTTCACCTGCCATGGAAATGCTGGCGAAAGGGACATTGGGGGCCCGTAGCAGGCCCCTTTACCCCTGGCCCTCAGACATGGGTCCTGGGGGGCATCTATGTTGCCCCACAACATATCACTGCACCATGTGGCAGGCACCGATATATTTAACATGTTCCTTTTTTTTTTACTTTGCGGCGGATGATGCAGCCAGCAGCACCTGCTGCAATGTAAAAGATAGGCACTGCGAACACCGTAGTGGCAGTCGCATTGTAATGCCTATCGTGGGGCCTCCACCTTGAAGGCCAGCGGTCCCATTCCCCGATTCGATGGCGGTGGTACTGAAGTCCGCCTGCCATCGTAGTCAGCCCCTAAGTTTGCATTTTATGAATATGATTCAGCGGGAAATAAATTGATGTTTGCAATTTAATTGACTTTGGTTGGCCTCTTATCTATGAGATTTCCCTGTTGAATGTGCCTTTACATTATACATTTTTGGTTGTATGAATTGATTGCATACTACACTCTCCTACAGGTATTAATTTGAGTGTCATTAGGAGTGTCTGGGACCAATTGTTTTCTTAGGAATTGTTTTCTTTACTAACCTTTGCAAAGGGCCCTAAACTTCACAGCAACACAAGTCACATTTCTTTTAGTAATTTGGGATCCGTTTGAGCTGCAAAATTGTTTTGGAGGAAATCGTTAGATTATGCAGCAGATGATGTATTATGTGGCAAATATGATACAGCCATAGTTAAGTGGAAAACATTTTTCCACTTAATTTTGCCCCAACATTGTAGTTGATCAATTTGTAAGTTCCCCAAACCCAAAAGTCGAGTTTGGGCACAATTTGCATTTTAAAAGCAGCCCTATAACACAGGGCTACTTTTAAACTGACCTCAGGCTTCAGCAGTGCACACATGCAAGCGCAGAAAGGGCTGCTGGCCTCTAAACTGCCATGCCTTATTATATTCTAGGGACTTAAAAGTATTTCTAATCCCCCTGCCCTTTTATGTACTAGGGCCTTATAGGAGAGGTCATGCCAATCATAGGGGTACCCTAACCCATAGTGCACCCTAGTGTATGTAGGTGTTTTCACTGTATTTTTAAGTGCCTCTTTCAGAATAGCACTGGCTGTTTAGGCAGAGGCCAGGGTCAGTCAGTCAGGTACCACCAGTACCAGTCAGCAAAAAGTTGGGGAGTGCCCAGGGCGGCTTTGCAACACTAGAGAAACACAAACTCAGAATGTAAAACATAACACCATGGTTGGGGGGTTCTCTTCAATAATCAGAATTGATTTCTATCCTAATGAACCCATTTTCCAACATTAGGATAGGGAAAGACTGGGGAAAAATCATAACGTTCTAATCTATACAGTGAAGTTTTTATGCAGCTCTTTGATGACGGTTAATAGCTCACTGTTCAATGTTAGGATTTTAACTTATAAACTTCAAATACCAAAAGAATATCTCAGACAAAAGCAGTAACTCACTGACCTATTGAATTAAAACTTTCCCTAGACAAGCCTTCGATCTCTCTCAAAAAAAGAAAATTAATCACCAAAGTTATCTTCACATTTTTATTGTTGCCTGAAAATTGCTGGAGACCAGGAATGCAGCAGCAGGTACTTTTCAAACCCTAATGCACTTGCAAACACGACGCCCCCACCCTAAGTCAGCGGCCTTTGTTTGCTTTGTGCATTAAGATGCAAGATTCATATATATGTTTTTTTTAAACATTTGGTCTCATTACTATATGAATGTAAATAACAAAGCATACATGCAAACTGTGACTACATGCCTGCTTTTCTCAATATTTCACTTCGAAAGTATGCGATTGTATTTGTTTAACGGGCGGTGATTTGTATAGGGTCACTGCAAAGTGCACAAGGTTGTCCCTGTCACCCCCCCCGAATTTTAGTGTCTCCTACGCCCCTGGCCGGACACCACATGGCTCCAATATCTCCAGCTACAGCATTGGCACTGTGCCCAGGGTACATACAGCTGCTGTTTGCCCCCTCACTCGTTTCGAGAAATTAGTGTGCGTCTTCGGTGGCACTGGGGGGACTGATCTCTAAAGCATACCAGGTCTTGCACGACTCTGCCCCCAACTATCAAACTGCCTGGCATGATGCTACCCGGGGGAATAAGCACCAAACAATGGGAAACACTGTGGCGTGACATCCCTAAAACCTACCGCAGCCTCTCCTCCGGCGAGACTGCGTACAAATTGATGTTCCAATGGCATCACACGCGCCTACCCCTCTAGCTGCATTTACCGCACTATTCCCAGGAATGCTGACGCTGTGGGCAGGAAGAAGGGACTCTGTGCCATGTATGGTGGTCGTGTAAGGTGATTACTACATTCTGGAAGGAAGTCCTGGGGCATATAAAGGATATCATAGGTTTCCAGGTTCATCCCACGATTAACTTAGGCATACGACCCCCTGGTATCACCGCTATGATGCACGCTGAATGGGCATGGGTGAGCCATCTTTTACTAGCTGCGCTTGGAAGCAATCGTCACCTCCCTCAGTGGCACAGTGGTTAACTAGGGTATGGCACCTTCTGTCGCATAGCCTAGCACACACGGACAAGATATTCCAGCGTATATGGCAGCCTCTGATACACTACCTTATGTGCATAGAATTTGAATGCTTCAAACCCCCCCCCCAAACTCGGGGCGCTCTAACTCTTTGGAATCGAATGTGACACAACTTCCCCCAGCCCTCCTGGAACCCACCGTGTTCGGAATCTCGGATACCACCCTCCCCCATGCTACACTCCGAACATTTTACGACCTGTGTGGTAAATATTTCATTACCGGTACTATTTTTTATGCGGTAAAGTCTATTAAGAATAACTCAGTAAATATAAGAGGCAGAATCCGTGGTATTAGAGGTTTTAAAAGGCTTTATTCCTATACAAAGGAATACAATTCGAATTGTAGGCTTTCTATTCCATCACCACGAAAGTTCAGGAAGGAAGGGCATACATTATTGACAGATAGGCAGTTTTATAGAAAATACATTACAGTGAAACAGATGCAAGAGGCGTAACAGCTGATAATACAGATAAACTGTGCATACGTAACTAATAGAGGCGTATGTATGGGCGTAATTTAATAAACGTCATCATACATGATGTCACAAGTGGGTGGATCCATAAGAGAATCCTGCAATGTCAGCAGAAATATTTGGCAGAAATGCGCGCGCAGCCGCATGACGTGTGATTGACGTGCAACTAGAGGGTGAAGGGGACTTGACATTTAGCTCTACATGTGGAGACAGAAGTCTGGGGGTCATGTCAACCTAATCCCAAATCATATCTAATATCCTATGTTTGAAGAACTGTGTTATCCAAAAAGGAGAGGTCTCTAGGATAGAATCTATTCTATACTGACTGTTAGTGCGTGTACAAGCGTCTAAGTGTCTACACTAGATGCGAGGGGATAGGAATATTCCATGGTAACGGGGCTATGAATTACTTGCATGAGGACAGCGAGGCCTGGCCCTTTGCACGGTAGCTGGAGGAATGTTTACCTAAACTACTAGACAGGAATGCATCGGATGAGGAGCGGAGTAGATAATCTTGAAGGTGAAATACAGTTTTTGGCAGGCGGCAGGCTGGATCAGGCACCGTTAGCCGCGCAGGGAGTAGGACAAAGTTCATGGATACAGATGCAGGCTCAGACTGGAGCTTTCAGAGGCAGAAGGCAGGAAAAGGCTTGATGACAGAATTCGGGCCTACTCGCCTGAAACTGTAAAATGTGGAAAGTGAACCACATAAAGTCGGTGGCCTTTCATACTTAGGAATGGAATATCTGACCCATTCATGGTGGATCTGAAAGAGGACATGTTGACGGTGGACGCACATATATTTGCGTCTTCAAAACTGGAGCAGGAGGGAACATACATGTACGTATAGCATGCACATGGAGCCGTTGGGGTCTACGATAGGGGACATAACTGATCACAAAATTCATATTTCCTCATTCCCTCCTTGTCCCCTACGGACCCTCAGGAGATATCGATCTTCATCAATCCATCGATCTGTTCATATAGCATCATTTGTTCTTCTTTCTTCTTCCGGGATCTCGAACGAAAACTTGGATGTGGGATACACGAGGTGGCACACAGACCACAAATCGCTGGCCCACATTGTAGACATAAGCAGCAACTGAATAGTATGAGAAAGCCAATACCTAGGAAGGATAGGATTCTCCATCCCCAGGCTGACAACACGCCCCAGAACCAACCGGACCAAGTCCAGGTGCCTGGACTCTGGTGTATCTGGCTTACAATCTTATGAAGGCGAGTTATGGCTTTATATACTGACGGCGAATTTTCTGGTATGAAAATGCAGCAACTTGATCCGATGACCCTACAAGCTCCGCCCCTATCGGCCAGGATGACGTCAAGGACAAGACGATTTTGAAGCACAACAATCCGCATAGCAGACTGCTCTTCTGTTAAATTGCCTAAGGCGGAAATAGTTTCGTTCACTACTGCTTCAAGGGTTCTGGTTAATCTACGTATCAGCTTACTATTAGTGACTGTACCTATATAGAGAAAGAAACCTTTATTGAAATCTGTGTATTTTTCCCATGCTGTTTCAGTGTAATCGACAATTGGGAGATCTCTCTGCTGTCTATTGTGTACTAAATGGGTGTTTCGGTGATAATCAGGAGGAGCTAGGAAAACAGGTGGCAGAAGGAATGCTATGTAACAGGTACCATCCCAATCTAAAGGTAGACATATATATGCGGTCTGGCCACATATAAAGTAGGAATGGCGAGAAGCTCTAAATGTAGACTTGCCTTGATCACTGAATTTTATTACAGTGGTGCATTTACTATGGCCCATGTGTATGGAACCATTCTTTCTTACACATAATTCCCCTTTTACTGGGAATACTGACATGGCGGGCAAGATTGGTGTAGCTTCAGATTCAACGTTCAGGATCATGAGGTTAAGTGTAAAATTACCTAATCCATATACTTCATTTTCTAGATCAGTTCCTGTTCTTTTGGGAAGTCCCTCCTTGTTAGGGTAGCAGACTTTAAGCAAAACTAAGTTCAGGTTTCCCCATACCCAGTTGTCTTGATAAACTGCGGAATTTGAATCTAGGGAATTAATCAAACTAAACCATGCTCCACAGGAGCCATTGTGTGTGAACGGATAGGGAAAGAGGGGCAAAACTCCCTTATAGTTCTGATAGGGAGGGAGTCGGCCACATATCCAACAATTTGTGGCATTGCTGGTTTGATGGGAATGATGTAACATACTAATGAATGTGTTGTTGCGCAGCGCAAATCTATAGGACAACTCATGCGGAGGTAATTCGCTAAAGGAATGTTCTGCAGTTACATTGTAAGCACGCTTAAGAATAGGGTAATACATGTGAAATAGTATGCTGACAATGATGATCAGAAGACTTAGAAAAAACAAAATTAATAATGTTACTGTGCAGTGACTACGAAATGATTTACAATACGCATGCTTCTTAAGCTGCATCTGATGATTTCTTTCTCTATTCCGGTCTAGAGGATACATGTCAGAGACAAATTCAACCGATTCACCTTGGAGAGGACTTAAACAATCAAATTGTCTGACTTACTAGACCTTAATTTTAGTTTGTAAAGTTCTGGTTTTGACTGCTCAACCAAGGGGAGCTTTGAGTCTGTCTGTGAGGGAATACAGGGTTGAGTATTCACACTGGATGGTAGTCCATAAAATTTTTTGATATGACTCGAGTGCAACCACCCTTTACGTCCCTCGATCTTCACGGCTGTCCTTGTAGTCAGTAGAACCAACTTCGGTGACTTCCACCTTGGATCCAGTTGGGTCTTCCGGTCGAAATTCCTGACCAGAACCAGGTCACCAGGAACCACGTCATGGGGCTTCACCTCAGTATTGTCGGGAAAAGCTGCGGTTACCTGTGAACGACAAGATTGTAGTGCAGACATCAAGGAAGCCAGGTAGTCTGTCAGCATATTACAGTCAACATCAGTGATTTTGCGAGGTATAGGCGTCCCCCACATATTTGGTGGTCTACCGAAGATCACCTCGTACGGGGATAGCCCTGTTCGAGAATGTGCTACCATTCTCATGTAAAAGAGCGCAACTGGTAAGGCTACTATCCAATCGACTCCTTTTTCTCTACATATTTTGGACAATCTAATTTTCAGAGTTTGATTATGGCGTTCCACGAGACCTGCTGCCTCGGGATGTCGGACACAGTGGAATTTCCATTGGTAGCCTAACAAAAGGGAAACGTGTTTCATTAGTTCGGATGAGAACGGCTGGCCATTATCTGAGTAGACAACACGTGGTAAACCGTACCGTGGGAAGAATTCTCGAACTAACTGTTTGGCAGTAGTCGGGGCAGTGTAATCTGAAACCGGGTATGCTTCTGTCCAACGGGAAAGAGCACAGACAACTACGAGAACATATTTGAATCCTCGACATCGTTCCATTTGGATATAATCCATCTGGAGGACTTCAAAAGCATGATCGGGAGGTTGAAATCCACCCTGCTCTACGGGGATGCTTTTACCTGGATTAAACTGACAACATATCATACAGGTACGAACTTTTTGTTTAGCTGCTGCTCGCAAGTGTTTGTTGAACCAAATGTGTTGAATGCTGTCTAGCATAGCTTTTTCTCCTAGGTGCGCTGGACTATGTATTGTGTTAATGATAACTTGAACCATGGAGTCGGGAGAAACCATATAGATTTTTCCTTCGTCATCCATCCTTGATCCGTTTGGATCCCTCTAAATTCAGTCCATTTCTTTATTTCTTCTGGTGTAGCATGTGTCTGTATGTCAATTACATCAAGGGCGGGATCCTTAACTGTCATGCAATGTGTTGGTGTCGGAACTATTGTCTTTGTCATGTCAGTTATGTGAGTCTGATTCTGAGCAGTCTGTTTAGCTATTCTGTCAGCTAGGTCATTACCCTGAGAAATGATATCGGTAACCTTTGTGTGGGCTTTGCATTTCATAATCGATATTGCAGTAGGTAGATGAATCGCGTCTAATAGGGCTTAAATGAGGGGTCCGTGTTGGATGTGGGCACCGTGAGAAGTTAAATAACCTCTCTCTCGCCACAGTACGCCGAAGTCATGGACGACTCCGAATGCATAACGTGAATCTGTGTATATGTTGACTTTTTTATTTGTGGCTTGAATACAGGCTTGTGTTAGAGCGATGAGCTCTGCTGCTTGAGCTGACAAAGTGTTAATACAGTTTGTTTCAATGACTTCAGTGTCTGTTGTGACTGCGTAAGCGGCCACTAACTCTCCTGTACTTGTTCTCATACATGACCCATCTACATACAATGTCAAGTCTGGATCTGACAAAGGGATATCTGTCAAGTCTTGTCTGGGTTTCGTCGTGATAGTAATGACTTCGACACAATCATGTGCCAATGGATCTGTTCCGCCTACTGGTAACAGTGTGGCAGGATTTAACGTATTACAACGTCTGATTTCTATGTGTGGCTGAAACAATGTCAATTCGTAACCGGTGAGTCTCGCTATGGTCAAGTGTTGTGTTTGTGTGCGGTTCAAGAGAACCTCTACTGCGTGTGGTACTTGTACTGTCAATTGGTGTCCTAACACTATGGCATCGCTTTGTCTGATAGCTAAAGCTGTTGCTGCCACCGATTTCAGGCACGCAGGAAGTGCCTGAGCTACTGGATCTAACGTACTAGAGAAATAAGCACATGGTTTGTGTGATCCTGCTTGTTCCTGAGTGAGTACTGACAAGGCAGTACCTTCGCGTTCTGTAACAAAGAGTGTAAACTGTTTACTGTAACATGGTGTTGCTAGGACAGGTGCTTGGCATAAAGCTTTCTTTAAGCTTTCAAAGGCATGTGTATGTTCTGGAGTCCAAGGGAGGACAGTCGATGTGGCTGCCTCCTGTGTTGTCAACTGGATGAGTGGTTTTGCTAGAAATGCATATTGAGGGATCCACTGCCTACAGTATGAAGTGAGGCCTATAAAAGCCCGCACCTCCTTTTGTGTCTTGGGTGGCGGCATATTAGCAATTAACTGGATGCGGTCGGGTGTTAGCTGCCTTCCCTCCTTGGACAGCGAGTGTCCAAGGTAAACAACTCGCTGGACACAGAATTGCAGCTTAGAAGGGGACACCTTGTGCCCCTTGTCGGCCAGAAATTTCAAAACCGTCAGTGACGCTGTCTCACATTCAGGTTCGCTTCGGGCGGTGATCAGCAGATCATCGACATATTGAAGCAAGGCAGTGTTAACTGGCATGTGGATACTGTCAAGTTCTCGTTTCAGTGCTTGGCTATAGATGCTGGGGCTTTCTGTAAATCCTTGAGGTGCGCGTGTGAATTTAAAACTTCGTCCATTTAAACTAAATCCGAACAGATATTGACTTTCCGGATCGATTGGGACACTAAAGAAAGCATTCTTGAGATCAATTACAGTGAAGAACGTTGCTTCTGAGTCAAAAGCTGTGAGTAATGAAGAGATATCTGGGACCACAGGGTATTGTGGTACAATACATTTATTTAATTCGCGCAGATCAATAACTAATCGATATACTGGTGGTGCTTTTGGATCCGTTCTTTTAAGAATCGGAATTATCGGGGAATTACATACATTGGAGTCGGTTTCGACAACCACTCCTTGTGCAATGAGCTCGTCAATGATTTGCAGTAAAGCCACAACAGCATCTGGTGGTAACTTGTATTGTCGCATTCGTGGTAGTACTATTCCTGTTTTCAGTGTAACTCGATATGGTGTAATGTTCATGCAACCAACATCAGTGGGGCCTTGTGCCCATAAATGTGTAGGTAAATTCTGCAGTCGGTGATCCATGTCTCTGGACACGTAGTGACCTTTAAAGTCACGTAAAAATAGTCGTACTCCTTCCGGAGAACAACATATTATAGCTCCTAGAGCTTTCAATGTTTTTATGCCTAACAAGTTTTCTGGACATGATTTAGTAAGCAATAAATCTGTAGTACATGTCAATGGACCGACCGTAAGTGGAAGAGGTTGTGTTACGTCATTTATTATAGGTTTTCCTGAGAATCCAAGGGAAATATTCTGTGAGCCTGAGAGGGGTGCCCCTGGAACTTCACTGCGTCTTATAGTTGTTCTGCTTGCCCCTGTATCAAGTAAAAACTTTCTGTCTTCCCCTAATAGTTCACTATGTACATAAGGTCCCTCTTGGTCTACAGGAACCTCAATAAGGGGTAAGCCAACTTCCCTCTCTAGGCTATCTCATGAGTATCGCTGATAATTGGGATAATCTGTTTGTGCGTACTGATACATCTGTTGTGTCGTTGCTTGTGTTGCAGCAATAGGCTGCGCTTGTGGTGGTGCTACGATCTGTCGTGGAGCTGCCTGTTGTGGAGCTAGTTGTTGCGGAGCTAACCTAGGTTGTGCATGCTGAGGGATTTGTTGTTGATTCTGATCCTGTCTAGGTGGACGTGGTCTCTCCTGGGTTCTACCTGTGGCAATATTATGTTTCAGGACTGGACAATCGTGTATATAATGACCTTGTTGTTTACAATAGTTGCATGTCCCTTTCGTTGGACCTGCGGAATCACCCTTTTGATGACCATCGGCTGGAACTGACTGTGCAACAAGCATTTTCATTTTTGTATCTTTCATACGTCTTTGTTCATGTTCTTGTTCTTCTCTAATTCTATTGTGGTGATATTGTAACATCTGTAACATCTGTGATGGGGTATTACCTTGCCAGGTACTTTCGAATTTCAATACTCTATTCTTGACTTGCAGCAGAGAATTCTCAACTAATTTTGTCACAAACAGATGTGGATATGACTCACTACTGGCTTTTATGCCACTATTTATACTAAAACATTTTTCAAATCGGGAATAGAAATCATTAGTGTCTTCATCTGGCTTTTGTTTACAGGCTGAGATTGCACCCCAGTCTTCCTTTTTCGTAGTTAATAAACGTGGCAGTACCTGTATTAGTAATCCTGCTAGTGCTGTAGTCTTTTCCCCAAGCCCTGCTCCTGCAGCTCTGGCCTTTTCTTCGTTTTCTAATGCTGTCCAATCTATCTTTTGGTCTCCCACCTCCCATTCCTTTTCTTTGAGTTTTTCGTAAACACCGGCGGGTAATAGGACTTTTAATATTTTCATAATGTCGGGGTAGGTATACTCTCCCATGAGTAACATGTCCTTTATTTCACGGTGGAAACCTGCTGGGTCCTTGTCATGGCTTGGTACTACTTTCTTCATTTCTAATAATTCCAGTTTAGTTATAGGCGTGTACACAAACACGCGTGTAAAATTATCACCGTCACCTCTGATGCACTTCGCGTAACGGGTTCTGTCTATCTATGTGATACATTTTTCTTCCCATAATGGGAACTGGAACGTGTTCTGGGCATACGAAATTTAAATATTGGTTTCGAAATTCTAGAATTTCTTTAATCAAATCAGTACCTGACCCTCTCCATTTATTCGTGAGTAGTTCTGTCAATATGTCAGGTAAGGGTCCTGGATCGGAGTGTTGGCTTTTATATAATATAAGGAGGTGTTGAATCATGTATATACTAGCTAAACGCTGTTCGTATGGGTCAAGATTCAGAAACGTGTGTGCAAGTACATCATCATTGTATTCGCCGGGACTGTCAGCCCATTGTACTGCTGACCTGGCTAATTCTTGTTCGTCCATGGAATCGAGCATGTGGTACCCCCTTCGATCTCGGAGTAATTTATCAGCGGCTTGGAATAGGTGTTCAGGGGATTTCGTATTTAACATAGGGTTTGGAAAATGTCTATTATATTCTGGACGTATTGGACGTATCGGGTCGTTAAAGTCTCTGGTATTATTATGGGGTCTTCCTCTACCTACATAAGCTATCGTTTCTAATTGCTCTGATTCTTGCTCCTCCTCTTCTTCTGATTCTACTCTGTCTGTTTCTCGTCTTTCCTTATGTATTCGTTCTACTTCCTTGCGGATCTTTCGACACATGGCGATTATACACGCCTGTCTATCATGTTTCTCTTCTGATATGTTCTGACCCCATTTGGCAAGTCTTTGCATGGTATCGTGATCTGCCCCATGCCTGTCTTGATTCCTAATTACACAATTTATGAAAAAACGTAGTAGTTGTCTTTGGACATCCACTTTCTGGTATTCCATAGCTTCGTTAATACTTTCTGGACCTCGCCCTGTTTGGACAAAGCGATATATTTCGTCTAGGTGTTCACCCATTCCTGGTATCGTCATTAAATATAATGTAGCTCGTCTTATACGTAGTGATGATATGAGCAATTTATCCTGTCTACCTGGTACTGGGTCGTATCTACAATCCACAAGCTGTTCTTTAAACATGTCGGATGTCGCTAGTTGGGGTGTACGTTGGAGTGCTAAATCTCTAAGGGTCTGTTTATTTCGCGGCGGTGTGGCAAACATGTCTGTCGTACCTCCTGTAGCACCATCTGAGGTGCTAGGCACGAAAGGATTCGTTGGGCGTAGGATAGAGATTGTAGATGCGGGAAAAACTGTAGAAACGGACGGGCCTGTTGGAACTTGTGTAAGAGTTTGTAGTTGCGGGGATACAGACGAATGCTCTTGGTGTTGAACACCATCGGCAAGCGGTGTGGGTGGTATGGCATTAGCATACTCGGGAGCTGCGTCATCTAAATAGGAGGAAAGGAAAACGTCCTTTGCTGTTTTGGGATGTGTTTTGGGATGCGCTTTTATCGGGAGCAATGGAGGAGTTAAGTCTTTTGGTATTTCCGGGGTAGCCTTAGGTAACCCTTCGGCCAGAAGAGGATACATACCATTCATAAGAGCGTTTCTTTGTCTATCTACTTGCTCTGATTTTACTCGGGTACCTTCCTCAAGTAATAGATTTTCTCGGGTTTTATTTGAATTCTCTCTACCTTTCTCTTCCTGTCTGAGTGCTTTTTCTGTACGTCTATATGATTCTTTACGCCATAATTCAATGGCATCTTTCTGTGACTGTCTGGCTTTCTTTTTCCATAATTCTTCTTCTACTCTCATGATGCAATCTGCATCCCAGGTCCCCGCTGCGGGCCATCTCTGACTCTCTGGTAATTCTTTGGTGTAGTCCACCCATAAATCAAGGAATAATACGGCATCTAGGCCATGCTTATGATACATAAAGTACCCTGGAGTGTCCCTAGGTGGGATGGGAACAGCTTCTTCGAGTACACCTTTTCTAGTTTTGATCTGTCTTAGTTTCGAAAAGAGCGACATTTTTTTTAGACCTTATTACTGGAACACACTTTATACAAGAAAACACAATAATGAACAGTCATTCACACCACAGTATATAGAACGTATTTAAAACATTTAACACTTAACAGTTTTACGAACAATGATAACTAATAGAAAACTAGTTACTGACATAATACTGACACTAGATAGTACTTATTTATATGCAAGACATACTATATATACTGCTAAACAGTACAGATACACTGCTAAAACAGTGCAGACCGGATTTGTGTACCCAAACCCGTCTTGACCGGCACAGACTATGTGCACGTTAAATGCCTCCCCGGTAATGGTACTCACCGGGTAGCTCGGAACGGAAGGCCTCGGAACGGAACTGAAACTGGACCGGACTGGACTCGACTCGACTGGACTCGGAACTTCGGAACCTGGTGGGCCTCTGTATACCTCGGATCTTGCTCTCTCAGCTAGGCTCTGGTCGGGATACTTCGCACTTCTCACCGCCTCGTCTGGGTGTTGATCGCAGCCTGTCGTCCCCGCTTGGCCGGAGGGAGATACAGGAAATCCTGCAGGTACGCGTTTTTGTCCGTTCAGCTGTGGCAGGAGACCGGGCCTGCAACGCACCGCCGGCGCGTGAGATGAGAAAGTGTCCCTATTCGGGCGCCAATTTATGTGGTAAATATTTCATTACCGGTACTATTTTTTATGCGGTAAAGTCTATTAAGAATAACTCAGTAAATATAAGAGGCAGAATCCGTGGTATTAGAGGTTTTAAAAGGCTTTATTCCTATACAAAGGAATACAATTCGAATTGTAGGCTTTCTATTCCATCACCACGAAAGTTCAGGAAGGAAGGGCATACATTATTGACAGATAGGCAGTTTTATAGAAAATACATTACAGTGAAACAGATGCAAGAGGCGTAACAGCTGATAATACAGATAAACTGTGCATACGTAACTAATAGAGGCGTATGTATGGGCGTAATTTAATAAACGTCATCATACATGATGTCACAAGTGGGTGGATCCATAAGAGAATCCTGCAATGTCAGCAGAAATATTTGGCAGAAATGCGCGCGCAGCCGCATGACGTGTGATTGACGTGCAACTAGAGGGTGAAGGGGACTTGACATTTAGCTCTACATGTGGAGACAGAAGTCTGGGGGTCATGTCAACCTAATCCCAAATCATATCTAATATCCTATGTTTGAAGAACTGTGTTATCCAAAAAGGAGAGGTCTCTAGAATAGAATCTATTCTATACTGACTGTTAGTGCGTGTACAAGCATCTAAGTGTCTACACTAGATGCGAGGGGGTAGGAATATTCCATGGTAACGGGGCTATGAATTACTTGCATGAGGACAGCGAGGCCTGGCCCTTTGCACGGTAGCTGGAGGAATGTTTACCTAAACTACTAGACAGGAATGCATCGGATGAGGAGCGGAGTAGATAATCTTGAAGGTGAAATACAGTTTTTGGCAGGCGGCAGGCTGGATCAGGCACCGTTAGCCGCGCAGGGAGTAGGACAAAGCTCATGGATACAGATGCAGGCTCATACTGGAGCTTTCAGAGGCAGAAGGGAGGAAAAGGCTTGATGACAGAATTCGGGCCTACTCGCCTGAAACTGTAAAATGTGGAAAGTGAACCACATAAAGTCGGTGGCCTTTCATACTTAGGAATGGAATATCTGACCCATTCATGGTGGATCTGAAAGAGGACATGTTGACGGTGGACGCACATATATTTGCGTCTTCAAAACTGGAGCAGGAGGGAACATACATGTACGTATAGCATGCACATGGAGCCGTTGGGGTCTACGATAGGGGACATAACTGATCACAAAATTCATATTTCCTCACCTGCATGAACTTTGTTCATTTGACATTTGTCTAGTTTTGCAACAGTGCCCCTACCCTGGTCCTCGGCGCCAACACACATCGGGCCGCCCTGCCACTATTGACAGAGCACTCGCTAACGACCTCATGGGAGGGTGATGGAAAGATGAACAGATAAAAGGGTTATCGCACAGCGTAGGCCGCTATCTGACCACTATCGCCAGCCCCGCGGTGAAAGTGATGTATAAGCAATCAGATCTATCTACTACAACAATACACGCTAAACACACCAGTTACGCAGTCCCCCCCCCCCCCCCCCCCACACGCTGTGTTTCATAATGACTGTTTAGATGACAACAATAACAACTTTAAATAGAAAAGAAAATTGCAACAATGAAAACATTAATATTAAATCATCTCCAAATTCGTAAAAACATGATTTAACTTTAAATAAAACCATTGCTTAAGTGATGCTGAAATATACAGATCGCCCATTTTAAAACCCTTAGGTGTTGCTATTTGGTCCTGATAAAACGCTGTGTGATCCTTCAGACATAGAAGGTGTGAAACACGTCCACCACCATTTTTGTAGCGTTTTCAAGTTAACACATCTTTTTACCCAGGAGAAGGTAGGAGCATTATTTCTGACCACGTTTCCCCTTATGCTTAACCTCCACGTAGGTATTAGCAACCACATTAAAATCGCACGAGCAACACCTATAGTCCATTTTAATTCACATCTTTCCCGATCCTTCGCATGCAAACACACTTGTAAATATTTTATACTCCCAGTACTTGGCATCTTCTGAAAAATATCTCTGGCAAAGTGCCCCCTTGAGGAACCTTTGGGTGGTTGAGGGCAACTGCTTCTGGTAAGAAAATGCTGTAGGCGACTGCCTAGGTTTGGTGTTTAAATTGGATTCTAGGACAATTGATTATAGAACAATATACCTTGAGTTCTTTTCAGACAACATACGAAGGCTGAATACTGGAAAGTTCAACCCCATCAGCCCTTTTTTCTTCGGTTAACTAGTTATCCATCATATGAGGGGCAGAAGGAGGCCCACTGGAGTATGGTAATCTTCATTATGAATGCCGCTACAAGGAATAGTATCTGATAGAGACTACTAGCCGCAGATTCCTTAACATAGAATTATCCCCAGGCTTGAGACTGTATCTGGAAAACTTTCTTGCCCAGCATCTCTGCGCGCCGGGGGGCGGTACCACGCGACTCCGCCCCGACGTCCTCCGTGGGCGTGACATCAGCGAGGTCACATAAGCCCCACCCCGGCGCCCTGACGTCAGTTTTCTTCTTTTCCGCGTGCAACGCGAATCCGGATCGTGTTCCTGGCCTGTTTCAGGCCCTCTTTTTCCGCTATTGAGCGTTTTTCTTGGGAACAGTGTGCGAATGCCTTCAGGCTTCAAGACGTGCTCGTCTTGCGCATGCCAGATGTGAGGCGTGTCAGCAGATGAAGCCAAAGTCCCGGCGGGAGCACTGGATGAAACTCCTTTCTGCACGCATGTCCAGGTTGGCGGCGTCGCTGCGTCCGTCCCCCGGGGACGGCTTCAAGAACCGCCGCATCCGTCTCCGACATCGTCCTTCTCCCTGGCCGGAAGGGCGTCGCTCACCTCTGGGTAAGTGTCGGTTTGTCCCCGAGGCCCGTTCCCCGGCCTGTTGGGGGTGTGGGTTCTCTGCGGGTGGTGCGGCCCTGCACGTCGCCACCCTATCTGCCGTTCCCTGGCGCGGGGGCGACCAGAGCCCAGATGGAGGCCAATACGGCAGCCTTGCAGGTCTCTTTGGCTCTTCCTCTTCTCCTCCTCTTCCTGGGATGTCTGCGGATCCCTTGCCACGTCCGGGGACTTGTGCGGCGTCGCTGGTGGCTCCAGCGCGGACAGGTTTGTATCCAGGCTCGAACGATGTCATGCTGTCGGGGTGAGGCCCTTTGGGGTTCCCACCTTCGGACCACGGTGCCCCTGCCTCGTCGCAAACCCCTGCAGGGGTCCCTGTGGTGTCGCGGGAGGTTGCCGGACCTCGGGGCGTGTCCTGGCGTCCCCCTCAGTCCTCTGGGCAGGCGGCGGCCTTGTCCGAGACCAAGGTGATGCCGCTCAGGTGCCGACGGCTGCTGGCCCTGGCGGTGCCGCAGGGGCTGGCTAGGGGACGGGGTGTGTCCCCGGGCCCCCCTCATCCCTCAGAGCTACGAAGCATTCTATACATGGCTCAACCATTTGAATCCCCACCTTAACTTCACTATCACAGCGTCCCCCTCACAAATCGCTTTCCTTGACTTAACCATTATGTTGACCGAGGGCATTCTTTCCACGACTCTTTACAAGAAGAGCACTGATCGCAATAGCCTGCTGCACTTTACCAGTCACCACCCGAGAGCTCTCAAGGAGAATTTGCCTTTTGGGCAGTTTCTTAGATTGAGACGAAACTGTAGCACTATCGATACTTTCAAAAGTGAAGCAGAAATCCTTTCCCATAAATTAAGAGAAAGACAATACCCGCTGAAAAGTATCACCAAGTCCAAAAAACGGGCACGCAATAACAACAGAGAAGCCCTTTTGGAACCCAGAGAGAACACCACTGCTGTTTCTGACATCCTTACCTGTGTCACAACCTTCTCACCCAACACCAACCGAGTAGTTAAGGTTCTAAAGAAACACTGGAATATCCTTAATACTGGGAAATTGAACCTTGAACCACCTAGATTTGCATACAGACGCACTAAAAACATCAAAGACTTGGTAATACAAACCAGACCCAGACCCAAAATCAAACCCACACAGAACACACTCTGGCAACTGCCTGCAGTAAAAGGACATTTCCCGTGTGGTATGTGTACTGCCTGTACATTCACGTCTGTACATAAAACCGTCACCCTTAATACTACTTTTACTTGGGAATTGAGGTCACATACCAACTGCAACACCAGTAACTGCATTTATCTCCTTACATGTCCCTGCAATCTGTACTACATAGGGATGACGACTAGACCAATAAAATTGCGAATCTCTGAACATCGCAGCAATTTTCGGTGCAAAAAACAGAACACCAAGATCAGTGCCCATTTTCTAGAGAAACAACACTCCCCAGACTCTGTTAAATGGCTGATTCTAGAAACCAACCCTCAATTGTCACAACACAGTCTCTTTAAGAAGGAACAGAGATGGATACACCGTCTGTCTTCCAATGTTATTGGGCTTAATGATGATATTCCCTGGGGAGCCCTTAAGCTCTAACGTGGCATGCTCGTGGCTACTAGTTCACTCTTCTGCCTTGATCTTCACTTATGCTTAAGACTAAATAACAATTGCTGTAACGAATATGCTTTTTAGTGTATGCCAAGGTTCACATTATCAACCACAACCCGTTGTTACATCCTACTGAGGTTGTCTGTGCATCCTGCCTCCACTCTGCGCTCATTTGACACAATGCAGAAAACTTTATTGACACCTCGCTTCCCAAACCAAGATGGCCGACAATGTTGTCCTTCTTTCCTTTATGGAAAGTAATTTACTCACATCTACTGATTTTTTGTCATTCTAAGACTGATTACACTGCGCATCAATATTTTACTGATACACAATCCCAGCTGGAACAAATAAACCCCTCGCTACTCGACCGAGTTTTAGTTCCGATCATGTGACCTTGTCACGTGATATGACCGGATGCATTTAACCTTCACCCAGCGTCCAGGTCGCCACCTCCCAGACTCGGTGGCTCGGGTAGGTCCAGAGACAGAGCGTGAGCGGGGCAGATGTAAGTATTAATACACGGAGTCCGTGTCTTCATATTTTTCAGACCGCTATATACCTCAGCTTCTCCCCGAGCGCTTGTGACACTCTCGTAACATCAGCGCGAGCTATCGGCTCTCCCGCTGACACCAGGCTGTCTGCATCGGGTGAAATAACGATGCTCTGACCAATTCCCTATCCTTATTTGTAATTCCACAATTACTGGGTCCTAAAGCAAGGAACTCGTGATGTATGATTGGGACCCCACTGACATATATTAGACCCCTGCAACACTAGTAGACAGTCTTCAATCACATGTATTTTCACCTCACATCCCTTGGGAGTATAGCCTGACCGTGGGGTTAATCAGTCAGCGAATGTCTAGAGCTTGACAGTGCCATATGTCCCCATATGTATCAATTGTGATTATTGCATTATTTAAGCTCGCTATCACCTTTTAGTTCAGACCTACTTTTAGAGGTCCTTCGCCTCACGCTGAGTCCACCGAGCACTGTTGTGGTCTACAGTCCTACTGAATAGGGTGAGTTCAATGATGTTTTCTGCCGCTTTGATTGTTTTTAAATGTCCCACATAGGTGTTTAGCCACTATAGTTCACCTTGTTGGTACACCACTTTTTAGGAGCAGTTGTTGACGCTCAAGCACCAGCAGTCACCACTGTTGCGTTTTAACTATGTTGGAGATGAATCACCTTACAAGCCTTTTTGTTTGATTTGTATTTCCTGATACCTGTGGCTATATGTCTCAACAATGATCAACTTAATGTATCGTTTTTTCTACAGGTAGCACCAGACCTTAACAGGTATTTTAGAAACAAGTTTTTGTTCACATGACCCACTGTGACTAGGAGACTATTATATTATAGATAGTCCCCTCTTACCATTGTAGATAGTTTGATAGGTCCGGACGAATCGCGAGCGCACGAGCTCATTGCGAGAAACATGTTGACCACCAATCCCATGCACTACAACTAGAGACATTACACTCTACCTAGTGCTACATACACCTTTTTAATCAGGGAAGGAGAGCTTTAGAATAAATTGATTTTCCATACTGGTACTTTCGACCCTGTTTTAACTCACTTTTTGTATCTACAATAATCAGGCCCACACACCCGCACTTCACCTGACGGCTGTTGGATTAAAAGAACTCCGATAAAGTGCCCCTTTTTAGGGAGCCCGTTAGGCATTGCACCGCCGGCCCGACGCGGAGCAGCCCAGATGATGAAGCATGACACCTGAAAGGGTGTGTGAGGGCATTAAAATCCAACAAAAGGATTACCCACTCTACACATAGTGTACATGTAGTCCTTTTAGGCTCAATCACCGATTCACCTCCACTCCTCCCCTCTCTCTGAGGAACTACTGGTAGCCTTCTTTCTAAAAACCCCCTCATCCCTCCACGCAGGCGGCTGCCTCGTCGGAGGTCGAGTCAACGCCGTTCCTTAGCTGCCTCGGCTCCGACCCAGCTTCAGTCTCCTGCACTGTGTGTTGTGGCGGAGGTCGTTCCAGCGCCGGTCCACGTTGACCTGACGCCGGTCGCGGACTCTACAGCGCTGGGCCGGCGTCAGTTCGTTGACTCGTCTTCGGATGCCCTCTCTTCTCCAGAGGTTCGGTGGTTGTTGGTTTCATCTTCTCCGGAGACTGGTCGCCACGGCTTGGCTTTTTCCCCCGGTGTCTTCTAAGGACGGCTCTTCGCCGTCGCCATGTTCTCAGTCTTCGCCGAAGGCACCTCAGGTTCCCCATTCCCCCTTTCCAGGCTTGGCCTTTTCTTGCTCCGGTTGGACTGGGGGACGGCCGCCTTAGCTTGCAGCCATCGCCCACAGAGAAACTGCTTTCCCCACCGCGGGGCCCTACGGAGGCGAGTGCTGCCTTCACTCAGGCTGTTTCCACGGCGGCGGGAATCTTGCGCATGGGCGATCCAGCTGCCCATTTCTCCACGGATCATCTTCTGGAGGTCCTCCATCAGGCTTCTGGTGGTCGGGAGCTGCTTCTGCTCTTCAAGGCTTTGCTCCACACTTCTCTTTTGGGTGCTTGGGGGAAGCCAGCCACGGAGGACCCGGTGCCCCAGCCACTTCTGCACCGTCCTGGGCCGCATGATCCGGTCTGTCTTTTCCCGCACCCCTCTACCAGGGGCCCTCTTTTACAGACTGCCTTTCCCTCCCTGTCATCAGTTTGGTCTCCCCCGTCACAGGAGGCCCCGCTGGTTAGATTCCTGGGGGCACAATATCTTCGCCTCCACCAGTGGGGCTTTGCGGGCCCTTAACACTCTTTGTGTATTGGCTAGGGCCACTTCTTGCTTGTGGGATTGGGCAGAGTCCCTTATGTCTGCCGCTTCTCAGGAGGGTGCCTGTATTGATCTGAGGCACCATGTGTTGGATGGCCGGGAGCTGGCGGCATTTATTCTTCACTCTGCTCTGGACTTTCGTAGGTGCTTGGTCGTACCATGGCTTCTTCGGTGGCCCTTCGTCGACATGCCTGGCTCCGGGAGAACGTTAGGGAATGGCTGGTGGACCTTCCCTTTGATGGCACTTTTGTTCCATGCCCCTGTGGATTCTAACATTCAGAGGTTGCTTGCGAGGCTTCGGCCTCCTCCTCCTCCCCCTCAGTGACCTGTAAGTCGGTGTGTGTTTTGGGAGGTGTTCTGCCGTTGTTTTCCTGGGGCCTCGTAGTGAGTAGCCCCGGTTGTGTGTTCTGTGTGGGTGATGTGCCTTCAGGTCCTTTTGTTAGGACTTTGGTGCTGTTTGCTGCTGGTCCGGGCCTTTTTTGACTCGTGGTTTTGGCTGTTGGTAAGCCGTGTAGGCCCTGAGATTAGGCCTTCTGTGTATTCTTTATTGGCTGATTGGCAAGCCATCTGCGTTTTTTTTCGCAGGTCTTTCTGTTTGTCCTCTGCTGCGGAAACGTTTTCCTAAGACGGTTTCCATGTTCTGGGACGTAACATTCCTTATGTGGGGTAATGGTAGCTATTATATAGCTTTATCATGTGCTGGGGAGGTGTGGTCGTCCTTCGGGCTTCTCCTCTCCGTGGCGTCACGGTATGTCGCAGGTGCGATCTTCTTTCTGATGGTTTTGGAGTGGCTTGCGTTGCGCCCCGGTCCGTCCTTCTCCTGGATCGCTGTCGCCAGCCTAGTCCGGCCTGCTGTCGGCGGCATTGCGTTGTAGCGGTTTTTCACTGCTGTCCACCTTGGTCCCCTGTCTGGTGTTCCGAGGAGGGGGGGGGGGGGGGGGGGGAGACTGGTTTCCCTTTTTTTTGTGTTCTGGTTGACGGCTTGGCCCGTCCCCATCTTTCTTTCCTTCTGCCTGGTTCCACTGCCGGCCCCTCCCTTGGGGCGTGTCCTTTCCCTTCTTGGCCCTTCCTGGCCTCTGCCTTCGGCTGGCGTCTAGCTTGTCCTGGGTGCACCGTTCCGTGGTGTTGTCTGCTGCTGGCTGTGCATGCCAGTGCAGGCCTGTTTCTTCTACTACACCGTTGTGGCCTTTTATGTATTCTTTTGTGCCTTTTTTCTTCCGTCTGCACTTTTGGCGGTGCAGCCGTCCTGCCTTGTCCGCTGCGTGCGGCTGGAGTGTGTACAGCTCTTGCTGTCACTGTGTATGTGTTTCTTCAGGTGGGCCCTGCCTCTGGTTCTACCTCTTCTCCCTTGGGGTTGAGGTGGTCCTTGTGTTCCTTGAGGCTTCTTTGGGCGCTGTCTGCCCCTACGGGGTGTTGGGCAATTCTCCCTTGGTTGGGCTTAGGTTTTCCTGGCCTTTCCCTTCTTGTCCCTGTGACAGGCCCCCGGCTGGGGCCCTGTGTCTCTCCTGGTGGGGGAAGCTCTCTCGCAGGCCCTCGTCCCTTCTGGGTATGGCTAGGGTATCTATTCTACATTAAGGAATCTGCGGCTAGTAGTCTCTATCAGATGTACAAGTTACTTACCTTCAGTAACGATGTAGTTGGTCGAGACGATTCTAGCTGCAGATTCTTTCATGACCCGCCCTTCCTCCCCGTTCTGCGAGGACCCTCTGCTTGGGTTTCTGCAATCGCCTCCCTCTGGGTGACTTGTCTTAGTTTTCTTCCGGTCAGGCATCCCTCCAGCTGGTTCCTCTCCAGCGTGAGGGCCTACTTTGCTCTTTCCCTGTGCTGTTAGGGTTTTTGATCCCTAACCGATCTTCATTAGGGGTTCTTTTACCTGTCCTTTGCCCTCCTACTCCTTTCAGGGGTTATGGCCGTCCTTGACAGTGTAGTCTGGGGATGGATTGCTGTTGTTCCTCTGTTCCGGGCTTGTGGCCCTTACATTTGTGGTTGTGGTTGCAGACCCTCTCTCTTTGTCACGGCGCTTTCACATGCTTGTGCGTCTAGGATGGCTCTCGCCTTGGTTTGCAAGGTGGTTCCACGGAGTGGTGCTTTGCGCTTTTCGTGCTATGGCTTCGCTGCTCTGGCCTTCTGGTGCTTTACTGCCACCTGGTGCTTTCGCCTTGGCTTGCACAGTTGTTTCTCAGAGTGGTGCTCTGCTCTTTTCCTGCTCTGGCCTGCTGTTGTTGCCTTGGTGCCACCTGGTGGTGATTCTCACCCTTTGTTTCTCTCTATTTTGTTTCTCTGGTTGTTTCGCACACTGTTCCCATGCTATCCTCAGTTTTGGTGATGGCTCCGCGTTGTGGCGCAGAAAAGTTCTCCGAAGCAAACAGACATCAGCGCGCCGGGATGGGGCTTATGTGACCTCGCTGACGTCACGCCCGCGGAGGACGTCGGGTGGAGTCGCGTGGTGCCGCCCCCCGGCGCACAGAGATACTGGGCAAGAAAGTTTTCTGGGTACAGTCTCACGCCTTTGGATAATTCTACGTTAAGGAATCTGGGGCTAGAATCGTCTCTACCAGATACATAGTTACCGAAGGTAAGTAACTTGTACATCACAAACCATACTTTCAAGGTGCATGCTGGTGGACTTCACTAACCGCCTCCATTGTATCAGGGCAGACTACTGTTCATGATTTTGTCTGCACCTGTCTCAACCTATGGTAGTAACACCACCTACACTTCAAACTCCTCTCTCAGCATCCAAAGCTCCAACTGGTTCTTTAGTGTGCTTAGCACCACCAATCAATCACAGGGAAATTGATTAACCGAATGACAAAGATCATGGAAGATTAGATCATCCTGATGAGAGGGATGATTATGTGGCTTCCACTATTAGGAGTCCTTCTCCACAGATGATACTGCATGTTTTGATATGCTACTTATTATATCTTCCAAAGTGTTTACGCATCCATTCAAAGAGAACTACTACCTGTGATTTTTCTGGACTTGGGCTCTAAAGTGAGCTCTGGAGTGAGCTCTAAAATCATTTACATTTGTAGACTATATTTGGCAGAAAGGGTTGAAAATCCTGTAAAAACCAGCATCGCTAATAGCAATGGTGCTGAGGCTTAATTAAAAAAAGAATTGGATGCCTGAGAACATGCAGGCTTGTTGAAGTGCAAAAAGCCCAAAGATGATCCCATAAACCAGCAGGGGCAGTACATGGAAATATTAGGTTATGGAATGGAGGAAATGTGTAATTTTGTTAAACTAGTCTGCTCTGGTGGCTACATCCATTAATACAGCATATGCACTAATTAAGATTGGCCACTATGGCACAGACATACCACTATTTACTGGCCATATTCTGAACAATAGAAGAGTCAAAGGCAATCGAGAGAGGGGGAGAGTTTATCTGGCTGCGATAGACATTGCCATCTGTCAGCCCCCGTTTGTGGAGGAGGGGACATGCAGGTGTAAAGTAGGGGATACGTAACTGGAGAGGGGAGCGGCTCAGCACTTGAAGGCAGAGAATGGAAGCATCTGGCCTTAGTCAGGAGGATGGACAGCCAGGCTAGTATTGGAATTTATGACCTGCAGATTATCGCACAATGTGTCGGTGGAAATTGCAGAGCGCCTACGTTAAGAAGTACGAAGGTGCCATACTGAATATAGAAGGCACTATACAAATGTTAATGCCACAATAAAGAATAAATAATTGCTTTTTATGCAGCACTTCATAACACCCTCTCTAGTTTCTAAGTGCTGTAAGTACCAGGCCTTAATATTACTGCTTCAAAGAGTGTAGGAGAGTAGGGTCTGCTTTCTATGTTCACCCCCACTTTTTGCTTCACTGGTTTTCGACTTAGATGTGGCTGTGGGCCTGCTAATCAGACCCACAGCCCAGCTGTGTTCTCTCTAAATTCATACTATGTACTTCAGGTACATAACCCAATTGGTAAGGATCACCTTCTAGGGCCCTGTACAGTGTACCTTAGGTACCCAGGGCATAGGTGTACCCTAGGCCTACCAGGGGCTGCAGCATGTATTATGCCACCCCTGGCTGGCCTCCCATTATGACACAACTGGCTGATCACTCAGCTGGGGCAAGGTCGTGTAATCACCCCTTGCTTAGGTATAGTATTCCTATACCTGCCTTATATAGACACATGGGTAACCTATCAGTCACTCCTATGGCGGGCCTTAACAATCCTGAAGGCAGAGTGCTTGGTAACATGTGAGATGGTGCTCTAGCATGAGCTGAGCCTGTCTGCAGCTTTCGGAACCATGTCCTTATAGCTGTTCTATGATATCGCCTACCATATACTCTTAAAGTGCCTTATAATCCTCGCGGTTATGGTAACTATGGTTTGGCTTTATCAAAACATATCGTGTAAGGTGTCTAACACTTTGGAATACTACCCCCACACCATTTCTGGCGATGAGGATAGTATTACTCCCTTCTAGAGGGAGAAGACATGTTGAAGACCTACTACCCGGTTAAAGTTAACCAGAGCCCCAGCATCACAAAATGGATGCTGCTGCCACAGACACAAGTCTGACCTCCTGCTGCTGGGAGTCCTTCCAGCGAGGGAGGCTTGGACAATAGGTTTCCTGCCTTGGGAGGTGCTAGCACCACCCTAGACAGGACTTAGTGTATTGGGGCAGGGAGGGATGAAAGAAACGAGACACTGCCTGGGGCACACAAGGTGTTACATGCATAGTCCAGTTCAAACCGGTGCTGGGGCACTCCAGCCCCAGTCTTCGCGCGAAACTGGACAAAGGAAAGGGGGTGTAACCACCCCCCTCCCTGGTCCCACCCATAGGAGGGACCTAGCAGGTAACCCAGCCCCCCAGATTAGTATAAGAGTGGGAGCTGAGTCCCTAGGACTTTGGATTATCCTGAAAACTGAAACTTGAACAGAAACTCTGGACCTTCGACATTCTACTACGGAAGAAGACTGAAGAATCTCCCTTGTGGCCAAGGAGTGGCCACCCTGTGCAAACAGGCACCGTCAAGCGACCTGCCGTTTGCTTTGCCCAAGTTCTACGAGGAACCGACTGCAGAGCCCGACCAGCGCCTTTACTTCCAGACTTCTCCGACCCTGATCCACATCCACAGCAAAGCTGAGATCCGTGGAGGCGACGAGAGACGTGGGACCGGCTACCTGGAAAAATTGGCTACTAGCTTCCAGCGCAGCTTCTGAGGCATCCTCGAAGTTGTGCTCTGGGGATTGAGAATCCCCAACCCCAAGCACCATCTGCACCGAAGATCAGCACTCCACGAGTTCTGCGTGGGGCCCTTCTGCATTTTCCTGCTCGACGCGTCTGTCCGGTTGATTGCCCGTTGGCTAGTAACCTCTGTGACGACGAACCCTTAACTTTCCACCGCTGGTTTGGCTCCTCCAGACTGGCCCTTGCTTCCCTGTGAAAGAGAAGCACCTCAGGCCTTCCTGGTCTGCAACAGAAGCGAATTCTTCATTCTGCGTGGGTTGCGCTTGCCAAGGCTTGTTGGGTCCAAACTCAACATCGACGCCGCCAACAGCAAGAGCCCTCGTGGGACAGCTCGCCTCCTCGTTCTGGTCGTCCTCGACACCTCCTGGTACCCGTGGCTGCTGCGACAAGCTTCACCTCTTCACCTGCATCTTCACGACATCGCCTGGTTCCTTCCCGGCTCCTGGCTGGTGACCTAGACTCTGTCCCCTCTGCTTGCAGGTACCTTTCTTCTTGATTCCAACCTTGGAATCCACCGGACACTCTTCACTGACTGCCTGTCAGCATCTTTTCTTCAGGCATCCATACGAGTCGACGACGAAACCCGACGCAAGTTCACACCTATGCACCCGCAGCCCGTGGGCTAGGTAACTTGAGTACTCCAGTGCTCACAAGGGTATTGACTATCCTAGGGTCTAGTTTCCGAGTCTCGACTCTCTAGCTGCTTCAGAAGTGTCACTAAACTGTTAATTTCTAACTGCTAGTAATTCTATCGACTTTTACGCATTACGCGTGAGTGTTTCCACTCTGCACCTGAATCCCGTGGGCCTCCCACTGCCTAACAACTGGTAGGATAGTGTAGCCCCAGCGATTCCCTAGGCCTAACCTGTGTTCATGACAGTGGTCCTTATACCACTTACTTAGTATATGGTTTGCGTGGCCCCTAGGGCCTAACTGTATTACTTACCTGTGTGACTTATGTATACTTAAATAAGACTGTGTTGTACTTACCTCGAATCTCATAAAGAGTGCTGAGGGTGTTTTGACTAGAATAAATACATTCTATTTTTATATATCCGTTGTGGTGTCCTTTCAGTTGGTATTCAAGGGATTGCAAATGGTATAACTGCTGGCTTCACATGCCATACAGAGTTTAGCCTAAGACTGCTCTTGTCCATGCTACCACTAGGATAGCTGGTCTATAAGGTTGACTTTACAACCAATCACCATAAGGGTTGTTTGGACTGATACAAGGTGTACACTAGAACTAGTGACATCATATATCAGGCCAACTTCTCACAAAGAGTACCAAATGTTCTGACCTCAGAATAGTCTCAGTTCGGAGTGCATGTAGGTGAACTTGCAGACGTTAGCAGAGAACAAGAGACCAACTTGATTTGGGGTCTCATCATGCAAATGATTAAAATGCTGACTTCAGAAGTTATTTTATTGATTTTTTTTTTAATACAATTTTACAAGTCTGAAAACGTTAGCATTTTTGTGTTACAAGAGCAAAATTCCATCTAGAGAGATGGACGTCCCGAAAAACGTGCCGTTAAGTATTTTTATCTGATCGAGACTTCTAGCTGCAGATTCCTTACCTTTGAATTGCCTAGGCGTCAGGCTGGATCCGGAAACTTTTGCTCAAGTAATACCCCTTGCGTGTGCATTCGGGTGGCTCCATTGGGCTCTGCGGTCGATTAGACAACACCCAGGTGCACAGACGTCAGTTCTTTTCCTTCTGCGCCAGTTAAGCGCAGCTACGGGAAGACCACCTCCTCTGTTGCTTTTTGCCAGGCCTTTTTTCAACTTTTTGTAAACTTAAAAAAACAAATTCAACTTAGTGTTCGATTATGTCTTCGAGGAAGACCGAGTTCAAGCCATGCAGTTGCTGTCACAGCATGTCGGTTACCGATCCTCCACCTCATCTGTCTCTGGTATCTCGAGCGCAACGACGATTTGAAATGTGCTCGGACTGGCAGGCAAGGGCTCTGAAGGCCTTGTGGGAGTAGGCATTGAACCCTTTGCGGCCTGGCAGTCAACACCATCCAGCGAGGCTCCACTGAGGTCTCGGTTCCGTTCTAAGAGGAGGTCATGGAATCGCTCCCAGAGCCCAAAGTAGTCGTCTTCCCACTCAAGGTCTTCGTTACACTTGGAAGAGGCATAAGAAGAAGTCCAAGCAGACCTAATCTTCGCCATGAGGGTTGTCCTCGACGAAAGAGGTAAGGAGCACAGGCTCTTTAGGCACGGTTCTGCGGAGCCAGAGCCAGGGTTGACTTCGCACCTCCCTCCCTTTCCGGGAGCCAGAGCGACTACCACTCAAATTAAAGAATTTTCTGAGGTCGTGCGCCATGTTATTTGAGTGGGCGACCCCTCTGGTGAGCCCGCGGGGTCAGAGGTGCTCCATTGACTTCGATGCTGTCTGATCTGGCCATGATGCCGTGGTGCCGAAGAGATCCTATCCTGGATCCGGGTCAATGCTTGTCGTGCCATAATGACCTCCCCCCGAAGTCGGTGCTACAGGCGGTGCCAGCCCCATCATTATCCCTGACAACACGGAGCCGGAACGGTGTTGCTTGACGCCGACTGAACCCAGGGTTTCTATGTTGTTGCCTGAAAACTTTGAAGATGTTTTATGCTCAGTAGAGGAATGGTAGGGGTCTATGGACACTTTGAAACACCAGGAGGGGGCATCTTATGCCATAATGGTTAAGAGGCCAACCAAGGTCCTTGGCCTAGAGCTACCCTCCGTGCAGGTTAAGACTAATCTCCTGACTAAAGTACTTTAGCTGGGGGCTTCCACCTCTGAACCCCTTCTGCCATTCTATGAGGCACTAATGGATGTCCTTCTAGGCATGTGGTCCAAGCCTAGCACAGGGGTTCCTGTGAATAGGACAATTGCATGCTGCCATTGTCTGGCTCAGGGCGAGCTAAAGTTCCTCAGCAAACTCCTCACCCTCGAGAGCTTAGTGGTGCAGTCTTCTAGTCTCCAAGCTGTGCTCCTTCCCGCCCCTCCACATATGGAATCCAAGAAACTGGATTTACTTGGTACCAAGAGGTTTTCATTCTCTAGCCTGGCATAGCGGTTGTTGAATACTACCGCATGCTTATTGGGCCATTTCTCCCATTCCCTTTGGGAGACGGATGCGCAAGTGCTGTGCTCCCTCAGGCAGCTATGGACGAAAGAGATGTAGCAAAATTTGCCATATTTGGTGGCCTTCACATGACGGATTTGCTGGGCAGACAGCTTTCCACGACTGTGGTCTTGAGGCGCCATGCGTAGCTTAGGACAACTGGAATCTCAGGCGATGTCCAGGCAAATTTTATGGACCTGCCATTTGATGGATCCAGTCTTTTTGGGGAGAACAGACTCTGCCCTTGTGAGTTTTAAGGACTCTCGAGCTACTGCCAGATCCTTGGGCCTCTCCAACACTTCGTAGTCAGTCTAGCTTTCACCCCTTTCGTGGCAACGGAAGGGATTTTCAGCCGTGTCAGCGGTATCCCAGCACCCGTCCTGCGCACTTCCCAAGGTGTGCGGGGACGTGGTTCATTCTGACAGAAGTTGTTGGCCATCCTGCCTACGACAGCTGCAGCCTCCAAGCACTGGGTCTGACTCTGGAAGACCACACCACTCCAGTTGGTGGGAGAATTCATCATCCTCTCCCCCGCTAGAGGTCCATAACATTGGACAAGTGGGTCTTGCAGATCATTCAGGAGGGCTTTTCTCTGCCTTTCTGAAGTGATGACCAAAACAGTAGTTGTTCGTGGAAGAGTTTAATGAGACATACAGAGAGCCGTCCCAAGCACCGCTGAAGCACCGGAGACAACTGTCACATTCACATTCAAAGATAGCCCTAGAAAACATTCTAAATGACATCACAGAACATAGGCATTCTAATAACTGGAACACATCACCACACCTCCCCCCTTTAACAAAATGAAAGAACCAAAAGAAAGAGGAGAAAGGAGAAAGAGAGAGAAGAAGAAGAAGAAGAACCTATTATACAACACAAAAGAAATATAAGATGCAAGTTGAACAAATTTACACATAATCTTGCAACTTCCGTGGTTTTGCACAAATCCTAGAACTTTTCCTAACACCATCTTCCCCCACAGTTTTAGAATTCATTTTAATGATCTCACGAGGAATACAAGGATCTCTTGCAACACGTGAAGTGCTCCACCAGTTTCCATTAGACAATTTCACTGCATTTTTTCGTATGTCAACAATCTGTAGCGATTCAAGAAACTTTGAATAACCCTTTCTCACTGAGACTGGATTCTTGATTCTAACCCAGTCTCCTACATTGAGCTTGTGTGTGCCACCTGTGGAAGGAATCTTACAAAATTTTTGAGAAACTTCATTTGATGTTTTCCTCGCAGTCTCCCACATACACCTCATGTCACAACCAAGATGAAACGATTTAACCATCCAAAAGGGGTAAACTTAAGAAGAAGCCTTTCTACCTCTCATCATTTCAAAGGGTGAAAAGTTGGTAGCAACATGGGGTGAAGTGCGATAAGACCATATGAGATCCTTAACAGCTTGGAAAACACAGGACTTTGATCTAAAAGCTGCTTGTACACATTCCACTACTACTCTGTTGAACCTTTCAGTCTTCCCGTTACTCTGAGGATGGTAAAGTGGAGTCCTTGTGTGTTTGATGTTACAAGAATGCAAAAATGAAGACATTTCGTGAGAGACAAACTGAACACCATTGTCGGTGAGAATTGCCTCTGGATAACCTTCCCTACGAAAAATGTTATCTAAGCAGTTGATGACACTTTTTGAATCCGGCACTGAGATAGGTTCAACCTCTACCCACCTTGATAAATGGTCGACAAGTACTAAAAAATATTTCGAGTTTGAAGGAAGAATATGAAAGGGCCCAAGAAAATCCATGCCCAGTTTTTGCCAGGCTCTACTGGGAGGAGACACCTGAGAATCAACAGTACCCTCAAGAACAAGAACTTTGTCACTGGAGTTGCATCGTGAACACTGTTTCACAAATTCATCAATTTGCGTGTCCATTCTGGGCCACCAGAAATCGTCCCTGACTTTCCTCTTAGTAATGGTTGCACCAAGATGACCAGAATGCGCAGCAAGAATGATCTTTTCACGATAACAAGAAGGAGGAATGAGTTTAACTCCTCGAACAACTTTTCCACCTTCCATCGAGAGTTCTTCATTGACCTTCCAGTACATCTGAAGATCATACGAAAGACACTTCTCCCTAGGCCAACCTTTTTCGATCAAAAGACTGACTTCCTTGAGAATGGGATCTTTATTGATCTGTGCAATCCAATCAGCTTCTGCAAACGATAACTTGTCCTGATTAATTGCAGCAATGAAGCATTCCTCTATTTCAGTTTCCCATTCTTGTTCATCCACATCTTGAACAGGAAGTCTCGACAGACAATCTGCCCTGCAGTTTTTTCCTCCAGGAATATACTCAACAGTGAAACTAAACTCTAAAAGCTTTGTAGATAACCTTGCTAGGCGAGCTGTGGTGCGTTTAACTCTCTTCCCTGAAAGAATGTCAACCAAAGGCCGATGATCTGTTCTGAGAACAAAGGATCTGCCCCACAGATATTGCTTAAATTTTTCAACACTCCATACACAGGCCAGAAGTTCTTTTTCGATAACCGAATATTTTCTTTCAACAGGACGAAGGGTTCTGGAAGCAAATCCAACAGTATCCTCTTTTCCGTTAAAACGTTGTGAAAAGACAGCTCCCAAACCATATTCTGAAGCATCCACCGTGACAATCGTTGGTTTCCCTTCAACGAAGGCTTGTAGTGCAGGAGCTTGCACAATATGGTTCTTGATGGTTTGAAAACCTTTTTCACACTCGTCAGACCATACAAAAGACGACCCTTTCTTTAGCAATGCTCTAAAACACTCAGTGGTTTTGGCAAAATCCTTCAAAAACTTAGAGTAAAATTCGCACAGTCCAAGAAAAGACATAAGTTGTTCTTTATTTTGCGGAGGAGGCGCATCAACTATGCTTTTTATGAGACCCGGTCTGGGTCTGATACCTTGTTCTGAAATTATATGTCCAAGATACTCAATTTCTTTGACTTTTAAAGTACATTTGCTTTTTTGTAATGTCACCCCTCTATTCGCTAGAACACTAAAAACTTGGTCAAGGACAGAATCGTGTTCTGCTTCGCTTTTGGTGAAAATTAAAATGTCATCCTGAAAGACAACAACATTAGGGTTATTTTGAAACATTTCAGTCATCAACCTTTGGAATATGGCAGCAGCCGAAGCAAGCCCAAAGGGGAGACGACAAAATTGAAACACTCCATCTGGAGTGACAAAAGCTGTGAGGTGTCGGGACTGAGGATGTAGTTCGACTTGATGGTAGGCCGCCTTGAGATCAAGTTTGGTGAACCATGAGAATGAACCCACTTTACAGATAAGATCTTCAATACGCGGTAGGGGAAATCCGTCAACCCAAATGGCTTCATTGAGACTCCTCAAATCCACACACATCCTCAAATCCCCAGACCTCTTCTTGGCTAAAACAATAGGCGAAAGCCAAAGGGTAGACTCAACTTTTTCAATTATCCCTTGGTTGCACAGTGACTCTAGATGTTTGGATAGATCACCTCTAATTGACAATGGGACATTCCTGAGTTTATGTTTGATGGGAGTAACATTTTCTTTTAATTTGATAAAATGTTGGAAATTCGTAATTCTCCCTAGACGATCCTCAAAAATTTCACTATATTTTCGTTCCCAGTGAGTTACAGATCGTGGAACAGATAGAGAATTGACATGCTTATCAGACTCAGGCAGATTGTCTTGAGAGTCAATAAAAACTGGATTAGCTGAGCCTGGTTTAATGGTGAGACCAAACTCTGCCTGGTGAATAAGACCAAGAACATTTATCCCACGCTTGGCTACATATACTTTCCCATTTATCATTTTTCCAAAAATACTTAAATCTGCCCAAAAGTACCCAATTAAATCTATTTTACTTCCTTCAAAGGCTACAGTAAGGATGTCGGGAGGAAGCAGACCCTTAGTGAACCTCAATTTCAAGTACTTCTCATGAGAAATGATTGTTATACGTGCTCCAGTGTCTACCAAAAGCTGAATGTGACTACCATCAATTGATACATCCACGTCAGGATCAGGAACATGCTGTGTATTACCTTTCTCCGAGCAACTTTTGACAACGACAACATACTCTTGATTGGTAAAATCATCCAAACATTCTTCCATTGTATGTTCATCTGCATCATTAAGAACACAACTCACACCTCTTCTGTTTCCACTCATACACACTTTTGCAAAGTGGCCCATTTTACCACATTGACCACATTGTTGGTTCGCAGCGGGACAGTTCCTAAATGATGAAACATGCGTATTTGACCCACATCTGTAACAATTTGCACTGTAATTGTACTGTCTATTGGACATAAAAGTTCTCCCGCCCCTAAACGGTCTAAAATTTCTCCCCCCCCCTAGTAAACCCTCTAGAAGAGCTAGAAGAGAAAGAGGTAGCAGGAGGACGTTTAGAATTAGCAGAAAAAGGAACAGTATGGGGAGGTTTAGCAGACACAGCACCGGAAACAGTGACATTAGATAGAGCAGATTCAAGTTGTTTGGCATCATCAATTGATCTTTCGATGCTCTTTGCAATGTCAACCGCTTCATCTAAAGTTGGATCTTTGCAGGTAAGTAATCTTTGTTGTATTTTTTTGCAATGACATCGTGCAACTAGTTGATCTCGAACAAGTTGAGATGTGAAATTTTCGAACTCACACTTCGCAGCTAAAACTTGTAACGCAGTGATGAAAGTGTTTATGCTTTCATTCGGTTTTTGTGTTCTTGTGAAGAAATTGTACCTATGTACCACAACGTTTTTAGTTTTTGTAAAATACTTGTCTAGTTGTAGAACAGCGGTTTCAAACTCATCTGGATCTTGTCCTTCCAGTGGCTCATAAGGCGGGAGATGATCAAAAACGTTCTGTCCTTCAACACCCAAATGATAGTACATTAGGCTTTTTTTTCTCTCTGGTCTGTACCTTTGCGCATCAATAGCACCTAAATACGCTTTAAAAGACCTAATCCATAACTTCCATTCAAGCTGTGGTTCCCCAGGATCTTGCAAGAAAGGTGCCGGCGGTGTGACGCTTTGCATATCCGCAATTAAAGATGTTGGAAAGCAAAAATGAGAAGAAGAGAAAAAAAAAAAATTAATGAAGAGAAAAAAAAACTAGAATCACTTAAACCACCAGATGGCGGTGTTGGTTTAATTTGTGTCAACCTTGCATGAAATACAACGTAATGCTGAGCATGTCAGCGAAGAAAACTGAGCAAAACTGACATGCAACCTTGTAAATGTCACAAAAATATATGTATATTTTCTTTGTATATTTTCTTTTTTTTTTACTTTGCTGGATTTTGCTTTCAAATAGAGTGACACACAACAGCTGTGCGTGTCAGCGCAAATCGTGTTCAGGCAATAATCTCCATTGTTCAAGCGTGTGACGTACGCAGAGCGTGCGTGTCAACGATGCGTTCCAGCTGACTTCACGTAGCTGTAGAACGATCTCCACTTGCACTTCGAGATCCGGTAAGGCTTCCGCTGCGGCGCACGCTGAAATACCCGTTTTAAATTATGCTTGTGGCCCCAAAAACTGTCCGCTTCGATAGACGGGAGTTTATTTTTAAAATTCAAGGTGGCTCTGGTTTAGTACAAAAAAAAAATACGGGCACGGCTCTCTGTCTCTTTCCGGGAAGTCTCGCTAATATCTGTTTCTTTCCGGGAAGTCTCACTAATAATATTGCAGTAAATAAAGTAAGATTTACTCACAGTCAGTTGAAGAGCAGGGACCCAAAAGCAATTTCAATTCGCTGGGGAAGCGAGAGATACGGGAACCTTTGAAATCTTTCCGGTGGATTGGTTCACGTCAAAACGCTTCACAGCAAAGTCCGATACGGAACGTGTAAACACGCATCCCGTCCTGTCGCCAAATGAAGTGATGACCAAAACAGTAGTTGTTCGTGGAAGAGTTTAATGAGACATACAGAGAGCCGTCCCAAGCACCGCCGAAGCACCGGAGACAACTGTCACATTCACATTCAAAGATAGCCCTAGAAAACATTCTAAATGACATCACAGACCATAGGCATTCTAATAACTGGAACACATCACCACACTTTCCTTTCTTTTCCTCCTCCCATTCTGCCAAATCAAGAACGGCTGGGGAGGATCATTTAAAATTCCTCCAGGAGGAAGTTATAGCCCTCTTAGCCAAGGGAGCTATAAAGGGGGTCCCGGATTTACAAGTAGGCGATGGCTGTTACTCCCTCTACTTCTGACTCCGAAAAAGAACATAGGGTTGCGACCCATTTTAGATCTTCGTACCATCACTCTCTTTCTTAAGGAGTAGTACAAGATGCTCACTCTAGCTCAGGTCTGGTCTGCCCTGGACCAAGAAGACTGGATGGTAGTATTAGACCTACAGGATGCGTATCTTCACATCCCCAACCTGCCGTGCCACAGGCGCGTCATCTGCGGTTCAGGTAGGCCACGAGCACTTTCGGTTTACCGTGCTCCCCATCGGCTTTACCAGTGCCCCTCAAGAGTTCACCAAGGTTATGGCATTGGTCGCAGCTTATCTGCGCAGGTTAGGCGTGTCAGTCTTCCCCAATCTAGATGACTGGCTGTTGAAGGCATCCACGTCCCAGGCTGTAGTCTCCCATCTTCAGACTACAGCAAAGCTCCTGCAGTCACTGGGGTTCTCTATAAACGTGCCAAAGTCACACCTGACTTCTTCTCAGATGATCCCTTTTATCCAGCCTGTTCTGGACACAGTGCGGTTTTGGGCCTATCCTCTTGAGCAGTGAGTCCAGATATTCAGTTTATGATTCCGATGTTTCAGCCTCTATCCTGGATTTCGGTGAGACAGACTGAGGCTGTTGGGCCTCATGGCCTCCTGCATCCTATTGGTAAAGCATGCAAGGTGGCGTATGCGGGCTCTGCAGCGAAGCCTGAAGTTCCAGTGGGCACATCATACAGGAAATCGTAGACGTGGTCCAGATCTGAAGGAACTGCAAGAGATCTGCAGTGGTGGTTGACAAACCATGATTGGGTCAAAGGCAGACCCCTCTCCCTTACCCAACTAGATCTGTTGTGACAGATGCATCACTTCTGGGATGGGGCGGCCATCTGGGAGAAGTGGAGATCAGGGGACACTGATCTCCAGAGGAGTCGGGGCTCAAAATCAATTTGTTGGAGCTTGACCGATTCAGTTGGCATTGAAAGCATTTCTTCCCTCTGTCAAGTGGAAGTTAGTGCAGGTGTTCACAGACAACACCACTGCCATGTGGTACTGCAACAAGCAGGGCGGGTGGGGTTGTGAACCCTTTGTCGAGAGGCCCTGCGTCTCTGGATGTTACTTGAACAGCAGGGCATAAACCCTGGTGGTTCAACACTTGGCAGGTTCTCTAAACACCAGGGCAGACTAACTCAGCCGTCAATGTGTGGTATCCTGCTCTCTTCTCTGTCTAGTCCTTTCTCTGTGTTCTGTACTCTGCTTCTCAGCCAGTGTTAGTGATGTCACAGAATGTTCCCTGTGTGTATGTTTGAGTGGAATTGTCAGTTGCTGTATGTGGGCTGAGCAGCAGGGATGCTGCTCCCGGTGAGGCCGATTCGCCTGATACTACTTTCAATACTACTACAACCGTATTATTCTCTAATGTTCCTGTCCTGATTGAACTAAAGCAGTGGTTCCCAAACTTTTGACTCCAGAGGACCCCCGTTGAATCACCACTGGAAGCCGGGGACCCCCAAGCAATTTGTAGGATTTACATTTCAAACATTAAAACAGTGATTTGAAAAAAATAAACACGTGTGCACAGAAAACAAATTATCGAATTACTAAGGATTTTAGGGGCTTATTTACAAGCCCCTATCACCATGGGAACAACACTTTTTGCAACATTCCTGTGGCGATAGGGCTTTGCCTTATTTACAAGGCAGCGTTAAGCCACTTAGGGCCAGATGTACGACCAGTCAATTAGCGAGTCACAAATTGCGGCGCATTTGCGAGTCGCTAATTGGAATGCACAACAGTGTCTCAGACACTGTTTGTGATTCCTAATGGGGTCGCAATTTGCATACCTCATTAATATTAATGAGGCAGGCGCAATTTGCGACCCCTTTAGGAATGGCTAGCATTCACAGGGATGGTGGCCTGATGGGGTCAGCAGACCACCATGTCTGTGACTGCTTTTTTAATTAAGCGTTTTTTTTAATTAAAATGTAGCCCGTATTCCTTAAAGGAAAACGGGATGCATTTAAATAAAGAAAAATGAAACTTTTCAGTTTAATTTTATTTAGGGCAGGCAGTGGTCTCTGAGACCACTGCCCGCTCTTAAAAAATATTTTCCCACATACTCAAAAAGGGAAAGGGGTCCCCTGGGGACCCCCTTCCCCTTTGTGAGTGGTTTACCACCTACTTGAAGTAGGTGGTAGACTGCGAGTGTTGTTTTGCTGTCGCAAATGCGGCCACAATACATCAGTACATAGCATATCGAGTCGCTATTAGGAAGGAACGCCCCTTCCTAATAGCGAGAGTCGCAAACGCTATTTTGCGAGTCACTGACTCGCCGAATAGCATTTGTACATGCTATTACCCTTTTTTGCGGCCGCAAACAGAAGTATCTCCCGTTTGCATCCGCAAACAAAGTCGTACATCAGGCCCATTACTTGGCTTAACAGTGCCTTCTAAATAAGACCCCCTTTCACCCAATGCTTCGAGTGAAAGGGGTGGGCAGTGGGGTGTTCCACCGCAACACCCATTGATTGATGCTGCCCCATATTTACAAGGGTAGCGTAAATGGGAGGCAGAGCCAAAATTAAGACCAGGGAAAACCTGGTCTTAACTTGGCGAAACAAGGAGAAATGCTTTATTTCTCCTCGTTTTTGCAAAACGCCTTTGATTGTTTATGTTCAGGAAGGTGACCCTTCCTGCACATAAACAATCTTTAAAAAAAATTACACTTTGTAACTACCATGTGTGCTACATTAAGCAGCACACATAGAAGTGACAAAACAGCATTTTAAGATTGTTTATGTACAGAAGGGCCCCCTCCCTGCACATAAACAATCTTCCCCTGCATGCAGACACCCTCGCACTATGGTGCAAGGGTCCTTGCATTGACGCTACACTTAAGTGTAGCGCCAACGCAGGGAAAACACAGGGCTGCACCATATTCTTGTAAATATGGTGCAACCCTGCATTTCTGAAGTGGTGGACCTTACTATGCACCGGGATACGACCATCTTTTTTGGGGTTCTTCAATGATCCCCCCACTATCACCCTCCAACAGTGCCACTATCTCTCCATAACCCCTCTGTCACGTGTATTTTATTTTTCATAGCATCTCTCATACCATTGTAGGATGTCAGAGCACTTTACATCACACACACATATAGAGACAGTGACTCATACATGTAAATCAGTGTATAGAAAATGTTACATAAGGCAAAGGGGACTACAAGGTGTAGAATTCCCATGTCATTCATACTTGTAGGCATTTTTTTTTTTATGTTTGAAAGCTTTATTAAAGAGTTTGATAACAAAAGGGAGATATCAGCATACACTGAAACAATACAGAATCCAGTGAAAAAACGTAACACTGCTAATATCAATGTTAGAAACCCAAAAAGCATTTTTAAGAGAATTTTAACATTGAGGGAAACAAGGGAAGGGATAATATAAGGAAGGAAAAGAGGGGGGAGGGGAGGGGAAGAGACAGAGATAATAATACAGACCATAAGTTATCAAATAATTACGGCATATATTCAAACTATATAAATCAGCGATGCAAAATGACCATCATAAACAAACAGTATTATTAAATAAACCTTTATGAGATAACAAAAAGAGAGAGTTCAAGTCATTCAAGGGGGTTTAAAATTTTCTGCATTGAGACGTATAGGCTTCTTCAGGGCCAAGCAGTCCAGATACGTGGTGAGGGGTAACCAGAAAAGATCAACATTACGAACAGGTTTACAAGTGGAGGCAAAGGAAACGTCCAGTCTGTGAAAATGGCATAAGGAATTCCACCAGCCTTGTAAGGAAATAGTAGCTAGAGATTTCCAGTTGGAAGAAATGTGTTGGAAGGCAAGAGCAAGCGTCAGGTCAAAGAGACCGTGTAGGTGTACGGATAGGTTCAAAGGTTCAGAAAGACTACCCAAAAAGAGAAAAGAATTTGTGAAAGAGGAAGGGAGAGGGAAGATACGAGAGAGGCATGACCACACTTTCCCCCAGAAGGTAGAGACAACTGGGCACAGAAAAAACATATGAAAAAGGTCAGCATCAGAAGAACCGCAAGTCCAGCATTTAGAATCAGAGGAGGGGGAAAAACAAGATAAAGAAAGAGGAGAGAGATAAAGTCTGTGGTATAGATGAAATAAGGATTGAGTAAGAGAAGCAGAGCGAGAAATTTTTAAACATCTGGACCACAGCCTATCCCAAAGAGTAATCGGCCAAGTACAACAAAAATCTGTTTCCCAAGAAAGCTCCACTTTAGTTTTGACACGATTTGGATTAGGAGATACAAAAGATTTATAGATGAGAGATGCTTTAGGGAGTGTAGCAAGAATATTGAGAAGAGGAGAAGGAGGTGGCGATGATGATGTAGAAGGGAGAGAATAATAGCGATCAAGGATAATTGCCATGAGGGTTGTGAATTTCTGCAAAAAGGAACGAGGGCATCGAAATAAAAGTTGAAATTGGGGAAAAGAGCAAGGGGAAGCACCGTCAAAAAGTTGGTTGACCCACATTACGCCCTTCACCCTCCAAGATTTCCAAAAAATGGGTCTATTCTTTAGAAGAATAAGTGAATTATACCAGATAGGGGTATTTAAAAAGGACGTACGTGTAACCATAGAGGGAAGAACCAAAGGACTTAAAAGAGAA
Source organism: Triturus cristatus (assembly GCF_964204655.1). Lineage (NCBI taxonomy): Eukaryota > Metazoa > Chordata > Amphibia > Caudata > Salamandridae > Triturus > Triturus cristatus. The sequence goes on along the minus strand of NC_140582.1, from coordinate 1,066,373,360 downwards.
GAAGTGTGTTTGAATAGGGGACAAAGAGAATAGGGATTCCTGGTAGAGAATCGTACCACCTCGGCAAAGGAGAAGGGTAATAATAAAGAGTGTTCAATGAGAAGCCAAAGAGGCGTGAAAGGAGAAAGAGTTGATGAGATCCATCTCGAGGCCTGCCGTAAAGAAAAGGACCTATGATAAAGACGGAAATCAGGGAAGTTAACCCCACCATTAGATTTGGGTTTACGGAGGGTGGCAAGAGAAATTCTGGATTTCTTATCTTTCCAGAGAAATCGCGAAAGAAGAGAATCGATTTTTTTTAAATAAAATGTAGGGATATGAACCGGCAACATAGAGAAGGTATAAATTAGAATAGGAGCTATCATCATTTTAATTGAATCCAATCGACCCCACCAGGAGAGAAAAACGGGATTCCAGGCTGAGAGCGATTGATCAATCCTAGAAATAACTGCAGACATATTTAATTTAACCGAGGATGAGATGGAATTGGAAAACCAAATACCAAGATATTTAATCTTTGAGCTACTCCAAGCAAAACCAGTAGCGGAGAAAAGATGGGGGAGACAGGATGAGGTGAGAGGGAGAATTTCCGTTTTGTCCGAGTTGATCTTATAACCTGAAACCGAAGAGAAGGAGTTAAACTCGGATAACAAGGGGGGTATGGAAGATTCAGGATCAGAAATAAACAATAAGATATTGTCAGCATAGGCAGAAAGTTTCAATTGATTAGTACCGTATGGGAAACCAGAAATGGAAGTGTTATTGCGAATGGAAGATAAAAAGGGCTCAAGAGTCAAGACAAAGAGGAGTGGAGAGAGAGGACAACCTTGACGAACACCCCTCTGAAGGCTGAAAGATGGAGAAAGTTGACCATTCACAAGTACCGAGGCCTTGGGGGCAGAATAAAGAAGAGAAATAAGGGATATAAATTTGATACCAAAGCCATGCCAACGCAATGAAGCAAACAAAAAAGACCAATCAACCCTATCAAAGGCCTTCTCTGCGTCAACAGAAATAGCAGCAAGAGGGGTTGAAAGTGAGGAAGCTTTATTTAGGACGTTAAGAAAGGGGCGAGAGTTGTCCGATGTAAGTCTACCCTTAACGAAGCCACATTGCTCTTTGCCAATGAGATGAGGCATAAGGGGATCTAGGCGCATTGCTAGTAATTTGGCAAAAATGTTGTAGTCTACATTGACTAACGAAATCGGCCGATAATTTTTACATAATTGATGATCGCGACCCTCTTTGGGGATCAGACAAATGGTAGCATCTTGAAAAGAGCCTTCTGCCCTGCCGGATGAGGAAAATGATTGAAAGAGGGTTAAAAGTTTAGGCAATAAAATGTCTGAAAAATGCAGATAAAATTCCACGGGAAAGCCGTCAGGGCCAGGGGTTTTACTTTTAGTAAGAGAGGTCAAGGCTGTAGAGAGTTCATTTAATGAGAGATCAAGTTCAAGATCCGGAAAATTAAGATGAGTTAGACGGTTTAGGAAGATTCTCAAAATAATTCTGAATAAGAGAAAGAGTGGGAGGACACTCTGGGGTGTAAAGATTCTGATAAAACAATTGAAATTGCTCAAGGATTTCCTTGTCTTTGTGGAGAAGAGTGCCGGCAGAAGAATAAATAGAGTCAATAAGAGTGCGTTCCTTACGGGATTTAAGATAGTTAGCCAAGAGTTTACCAGATTTATTGCGACCTCCATAATACCTTGCACTACTGCGAAGAAGAACCGAAGAAGCATTGTCCGTAGTTAATTTATTGAATTCCAGCTTAGCTCGTAAGAGATCCGGTGACATAAATTTATCTGAAGAGGTGTAAAACTGATGCTCCAAAAATTTTATATGGGCCAGGGAGGATTTCCGCTTTTGAATAAACTGTTTCTTTTTCCGAGAGACGAAGTCAATAATGAATCCCCTTGCAGAGGCTTTAAAGGAATCCCAAAGAGTATGGGAAGAAATACTAGGATCAGAATTGAAAAGAAAGAATTCCTCAACAAAAGAGCGAAAAGAGGAAGAAAAGTTGGGATCAGTGAGAAGTGCGCTATTAAAGCGCCACCGGGAGGGTTTAGGATGCGGTGGGAGTAGGTCAAAATCCGTTACAATGGGAGCGTGGTCCGAGATGACAATAGGTTCAATGGAAGAAGACAATACATTCTGAGATAAAGATTTAGAGAGAAAAATATAGTCAAGGCGAGAAAAAGATGAATGGGGAGAAGAAAAGAAAGAGTAGTCCAACGTGTCAGGGTGTGCAAGACGCCAAGAGTCAATAAGGTGTGATTGTGAAATGGTTTTAAGAAATTGTTTGTGAGGCTTGTGTGGTGTGAAACGGACTGCGGATTTACGGTCAAGGAACGGGTCAACAATCTGGTTGCAATCACCACCAAAAATAAATGATACATCCTTATATTGGATACATTTTTTTGTAATTAAAGGCCAAAAAGAACAATCTGCTTGTACAGGTCCATAGACATTGAAAACAGTTAAAGGAATAGAGTTCAGTAGTAATTTGGCTAATATCCAATGACCTTCAGAGTCCGTCTCCTGAGACAGAACCGTACATTTAAGCCTTTTGTGACAAAGGATAGCGACTCCATTCTTTTTGTTGTCAGAGGGTGAAAATAAAACTGTACCCACCCAACTTCTTTTTAACTTAAGAGATTCAACATCATTAAGGTGGGTTTCTTGCAAGAGAACTATATCTGGGTTATAGGAAGCTAAATGGGAAAGAACTCTCTGCCGCTTAATAGGATTAATGAAACCTTTTACATTCCAGGTAACAACTTTGAATTAACAAATAACATAGAATCAAATAGGACAGAAAAAGTGAAAAAGAGGGGGCATGCGCACAAGACAAGCCGAAAAAGAGAAAAATCTGAGGAATATCGATAAAGTAGGTTGAAAAAGAGAAGTGAGGGGTAAAGAGAAATGAAGGAGAACTGGAATTGATCAACCAGTAAAGGGGAGAGAAAAGGAAAAAGGAAACAGGAAAAGAAAGAGATTACAAGGAGAGACAGCACATATCCCAAAGGGATGACTGAAGTAAACATACCTGAGGGGAGTACGAAATAGGACAACGGGGAAATGGCGACACTCAACGAGACAGATCCCCCAAGACGGGAGACCAGGCCGGATCGCACCGGGACAAAGAACATAACCGAAGAGCCAGGTGGAGAGGAAGTCGGTCCATATAGATAAATAAATAAAGAATGAGTAATATTTGAGAACATGAAGACATACTATGACGATCAAAGGGTGAGAATTCAAGAGCGACACATAAAAGAAAGAGCTGAGGAAGCGAAGAACAGAGAAGTCAAAAAGGATTGTTGAAGGACAAAAACTAGACACAATTATTAAACAAAGGATAGAAGGAGTTTGAAGTTAGATACAGGGGAATAAGAAAAACGTGTTTTACAATCTAATACGAAGAGACTAATAAATGGAAACAAAGATAGGGACAAAAATGGATGACCTGTAAGGGAAGCAAAAGTTAGACATATTCAAATAATCTGTGGGCATAAAAAACAGTTAAAAGATCAGCCACAGGAAGAGGAAGAGGTCTCCATAGCAGAATTAGAACGAATATGAATGAAGTTTTTGAGTTCAGCAGGATCCTGGAAGGTCCATGTCTGATTTTGGTGCGTAACTTTGAAAGTGCATGGGTGGAACAAACCATATCTAGCACCAAGAGACCTCAAAGGAGCTCGTAGAGATAAAAATTCCTTCCGACGAGAGGCAGTAGCGTTTGAAACATCTTGAGAAAGATACACTCTCTGACCCAACCAGGAGACCTGACGCTTGTCCCTGGACGCTGAGAGAACAGAGAGAAGATCTGTGAACTTCAAAAAATGAATAATGACTCCCCTTGGCTTGGTTGATGTGGATGAGCGAGGACCAAGTCTATGGGCTCTCTGAATATTAAGAGAAGTGGTGGACGGCATATCCAAAAGCTTCGGAAGAAAGGAGGAGAAAAAGAGCACAGGGTCGTCCCCCTCCAAAGATTCCGGCAAACCATAAATACGAAGGTTGTTCCTCCTATTTCTGTTTTCCAATTCCTCCGTATGCTGTTGAAGCGCCAAAACAGATTTTTCCAAAGACGAGACCGCTGGGATGTAGGTTGAAGATCCGAAATCTGTTGCTCCACAGATGTCACTCTGTTATCTATGGACGACCATTTCTCTTCAAGAAACTGCATCTTACTGTTGGTCTCCTCCACAAACGGCCGAAGAGCACGAATTTCCTCTAAAAGCATCTCCATGGAAATAGGGGATGGCGGCTTCTCTGATGAGGAGGAATCTTGTTTGAGACGCTTAGAAGATGTTGACGAAGGCGAAGATTTGCTTAAAGGCGGCTGTGCTGAGGAGGAACGAGGGAGAGCTACTCCCGCCATTGGCGTTGCTTTGGGAGGAGAGTCCACTGTTGAATGAGGTAAAGACGTTGCCACAGGAGAGCTCCCCGAAGGAATAAAGACAAATTTTGGGTTGCGTAACTTGCCCATAGAAGCCAATCACAAATAACCATGCAGCAAGCAAGAGGACGACTATAAAGGAAGACCAGAATGTGAAGGCATCCACTCACATATAATGCGACAGCAATAACCATAGGAGAGCCTGGGGAGTGATTAAAAAAACATTCCAAGAACAGTCCAGGATAACCACATAGGGGCAAGCAAGTGCAGGTCTATACAAAAATGAAGAGCGCAAAATCAGTATCCAACCACTCCATGGACGCGCCCGTCAGAGGCAATGGTGAACGAAACCAAAGGGGAGGCAAAAACATAGTATGAAAACCACCATTGGAGGATTACCTCATTCCAGTAATATGAAGCAGCACAAGCAATAAGGCAGTCATAGGGCAAGACAGTGTCCAAAAAGAGGATATATCAGCATTCAGGCAGCAAAGAACCCCAAAAAAGGGCTATGTGGGGCAAATGCAGGCAAGCCGGCAATAAGCATGAGCATCGCGCTTCAAACAAAATGGCGGCCGCTCTCTGAGGAGAGAACGATCGCGGCAAAAAAAGAGGCAATCCGGCCCTAAAAATTAGTCAAAAAGCGCTCACCAGAAGCGCGCTACATTCCCACGGCAGAAACCGATGTCCGCAGTGCTTATAATCCTCCTCGGAAGGGAACCGGCATGAAAGAAAAGCTCCGGTCGGCGTCGTGACCACGCCCCCCACTTGTAGGCATTTTTAAAGAGTGCTTAGTCTGGAGAAGCACAAACTCAGAATTCAGAACATAACATAGTGGTTAGCGTTGACTTTAACAATAAAAATCTATTTCCACCTAAATAAACCGTTTTAGCAGCATCAGGATAATGAAAGACTAGGAAAAACATAAGTCACTAACTTGTACCTTGCAGTTTGCAAGCAGCTCTTTGATGACAGTTTATAGGTTACTGTGCTAGATTACGATTGTCACTGATAAACTGCACAGTAACAAAAGAATCTCTGTGACAAAAAGCAGTAAGCCACTGAACTCTGCACATAAAATACTTTTTTTTAAAAAATGCATGGTACACTTTCTTTGCAGTAGGCATATTAACCCTCTGTGCTACATTAGATAAGTCAAAGCTGCCACTGGAAAAAACTCATCTCTCTCCAGCAGGTACATTAATCACTGGTGTTATCTTGACACTTTTAGTGTTGTTTGAAAACTGCTAATTCTACAAGATACTTTGCAATGCTTTTAAAACTGCTTCCTGCGGACCCCCTAGGAATGTATCACGGACCCCTGGGGGTCCGCGGACCACAGTTTGGGAAACACTGGCCTATACCACTTCTTCCCAGAGTGCTGAAGAAGATCAGGCGCGACCGGGCCCAAGTCATCTTGGTGGCTCCGGATTGGGCACGAAGGTACTGGTATCCCGAGCTACTCAGTATGTCCATCGATCCCCCGATACGACTGCCTCTTCAGGAGGACCTTCTGTCACAGCAACAGGGGACGGTCCTCCACCCGAACCTGTCCAGCCTCCACCTCCATGCGTGGAGATTGAGCGGCGACAGTTGATGCCATTTGACTTGCCTCCTGAAGTCTGTGATGTCATTCTGGCAGCCAGGCGTCCCTCCACAAAGACGGTATACGCCTGCCGGTGGAACAAATTTGTGGCATGGTGCACAGCAAAGGCTGTGGATCCCCTTTCTGCCCCTCTTTCTGAGGTTCTCCTCTTTCTTCTTTCTTTGGCCCAGCAGGGCTCTGCTCTGGGCACCTTGAAGGGTTATCTTGCTGCAATCTCTGCTTTCTTACGGCTTCCTGATCAGCCTTTTCTTTTCCAAGTCCCCTGTTTCACGTTTTCTCAAGGGCATTACTCATATGTTCCCTCCTGTTCCATTCGTAATGCCTCAGTGGGACTTGAACCTTGTTCTCACTTTTCTGATGTGTGCTCCCTTTGAACCCCTTCACAACTGTCCCATTCGTCTACTGACTCTGAAAACTGCCTTCCTGGTGGCTATCACCTCCGCTAGGCGGGGTGAGTGAGCTCCAGGCTCTGTCAGCTAAGCCTCCCTTCATTTCGGTTCATCCGGATAAGGTTGTCCTCCGGACACGTCCTTCTTTTCTTCCTAAAGTCGTGACTCCCTTTCACATCGGGCAATCTGTCACGTTGCCCACCTTCTTTCCGCCTCCGCATCCTTCAAAAGATGCAGAGAGGCTCCACCGTCTGGACCCAAAACGTGCGCTGTCCTTTTATTTGGACCGCACAAAACAGTTCCGGGTGGACGACCAACTTTTTGTTGGATATGTAGGTGCTAAGAAGGGTAAAGCTGTGCACTAGCGGACCATCTCACGATGGGTCGTGTTGTGTATTAAACTCTGCTATTCCTTGGTGAAAAAGGTCCCTCCTGTTGGGCTGAGAGCCCATTCCACTCGGGCCACAGCGGCGACAACTGCCCTGGGACGGGGAGTCCCCTTGCAGGACATCTGTCAGGTGGCGACGTGGGCTTCACTGCACACGTTCGCCAAGCACTATTGCCTGGACAGCCAAGTCCGGAGAGATGGCCGCTTTGGCCGTTCTGTTCTCCAGGACTTTCTGGTGTGATCTTGGTTCGCAGACCCACCTCCGGGGTTGATATTGCTGGGGTATCTATTCAAAGGTGAGGAATCTAACTAACGTGTTTCTTTCAGATGAACAAGTTACTTACCTTCGGTAACGATGTATCTGTAAGAAACATTAGTTAGATTCCTCACCGACCCACCCAGCCTCCCCGTTCTGTGAACCGACATCTAGGGTTAAGGTTCTCCCTTTCAGGGCCCTAGATTTTTTGGCACCATTGTGGCGGTCTCTTGCATGGCTCAGCGTCCCTGGCGAGGAAAGCTATGTACAAGAACTGACGTCCGCGCGCGAGGGCGGCGTCTAAGTACTCCGACGTCATTCTGGCGCACGACGCCAACGACGGACGCGGAGCCGCAGACGACGCCTAGCGACGCGCAAGGGGTATTGCTACAAAAATCTTTCCGGATCGAGCCTGACGCCTGGGGATATTCTAAGGTGAGGAATCTAACTAACTAATGTTTCTTACAGATACATCGTTACCGAAGGTAAGTAACTTGTTCTACAGTGCAGCAATATGAACTGAACGCTTCATCATAATTTTATATCAATGCCTGCGGTATCAGCGGTGTTTACTGGAACGCTTTTATTACTGGAAGTGACTTTCAATTTCCATGGTGCGAATGTACATTTATAGTGGGCGGAAGACCTTTTGACCTACTTTCAATCTAATGTCCTATTGCAGACTCTGTTCAAAAGTGAATGAATTCAGGACTCAACCTATTTCCTGAGTACTCTTATCGTTTTGTGGAGCGTTATGGGCAGTTGTGAATCTGTTGAGCACTACTGAAGACCTTGGTATTTTCAAGCGCGAGCCTTTCAGTTAATTATCTGCCTCGTTGCTGGAACAATGTGACATTGCCCTAATCGTCAAAAGCTACCGACTCAACATTGTGTCATACGCAGACGACACCCAACTCATCCTCTCCCTATCCAATAAACCCAGCAACACCAGACACAACTTTTGAGAAGGCATGGAAGCCGTCGCCAAATGGATGAAAAACAGCTGCCTACAACTAAACACCAACAAGACAGAAGTACTCATCATGGGCCCAAACTCTGACGCCTGGAACGACACCTGGTGGCCCCCTGCCCTCGGAAATCCACGCACCCCCACGGACCACGCACGCAACCTGGGAATCATCCTGGACTCTGACCTCAAAATGGACCGCCAGATCAACTCAGTCTTGTCGTCCTGCTTCCATACCCTCCGCCTCCTACGTAAGACCTTCAAATGGATCCCCCTTGAACACAGAAAGACAGTCACTCACGCCCTGATCAGCAGCAGACTCGACTACGGCAACGCACTCTACGCCGGAATAAATAAAAACCTCACTGCAAGATGCAGAACATCCAGAACACTGCCGCAAGACTGGTCCTCAACCTGCCAAAACACTGCCACATCTCCCAGCACCTGTGGAGAAGTGTGGCTCAATGATTAGAGCGGCAGACCCTGATGCAGAGGTCTATCCCGGGACCAGGGTTCAATTCCCCGCCTCGGCGGGTCTTGGGCTTAAAAATTCCACGGACCTGATAATTCTCGCCTCAGTGCCTATTCCAATCATGGAGTCCCACTCTGCAACTCTGGGCAATAGATTGCTTAATCTCCACAACAGCCCCCACAACGCTAAGGATGCCTGGCCTCCACCTTGGGGGTGCCCAGGAGTGGATGCCTCACAGGGAAAGCCAGGATGGGTTCCACAGCGGTATTCTTACAAGCGCCTTGAGACGCTTGCCGGTGAGTAGTGCGCTATACAAGTATCAAATTTACAAATTTACATTTACACTCCACTGGCTCCCTATCGAGGCAAGAGTCACCATCAAGATGCTCACCCACGCACAGAAGGCCCTCCATGACACCGGGCCAGCATACCTGAACAGCCGACTCAAATTCCACGCGCCCCAAAGGACCCTACGATCAGCCCAGCTCTCCTACGCCGTGGTCCCACGCACCAGAAAAACCAAATCGGGAGGCTGCTCCTTCTCCTTCCTCGCGGCCAAGGCCTGGAACGCCCTTCCACTCCACCTCAGGCAGCCATCGCTTCCCATCTTCGTAAGAGACCTCAAGACCTGGCTCTTTGACTGACCCCTCCTTAATGGACTGGAACTTGCAGCCCCCCAGCGCCTTGAGACCCTTACAGGTGAGTAGTTGCGCTTAACAAACGCTTGATTGATTGATTGATTGCCTCGTAAGTAATCATTTGAACAGCCCGCGAGCACGGAAATGTGCGAGCACTGTAAAGCGCTAACCTCTCCTCTTCATTTGTTGTTATGGTGAACGTTCTGCCTGCCTCGGGTCTTTAGAAGCTGCGTGTTCCCTCTCCATGACGTTCCATTGCGCTGCGTACCGGCTTTGACGTCTGTCATGACCTTTCTTGCTGGATTTCTGACTGCGCCGGATGACGTATGCAGGGCGTGGTCACCTCTAATTTTCACTGCTACGGGTCTCTTCTACTTGAGAAGACTGAGATTGAGCATCGGAAGGGCGGAAGAGGTCTTCTTGATTTCTTTGCCGTGTGGTGCAGCCGCGGTGCGTCCATTGGGGCGTAGGGGCGTAGCCCCGCCTGCCATTGGACCCGCGGCTGAGAACAACTGACAATTATGTCAGTCAGCATGACGTCAGACCACCCGTGGGCGGTCCGGCGTCATGTTGACTGACATGCAGTCAGACCGTCACCAGGGGCATGGAGCAGCACAATGCACAAGTGCGCATGAGTGGGGACGGAGGACGAATTTTCGCACCGTGCCCAGTCATGCACACTTGTGTTTGCAGTTCTGGCGCATGCCCATTAGGAGAGCGAGGGTTGAGCAAAGGCTCAAACCTCGGTCTCCTAATGGGCAGGCGGGCGGAGTGTAAAACGTGCCCCAGCCAATCCTGGCGCTGCCAGCAGCGCCAGGATTGGCTGAGAGGGTTTTGCACGCCCACTTGCAAGCAGTCAGTGATGTGTGCTTCACAGTGGCTGTTCCCGAGTGTAGGCGCCATTGCGCCAACGGACCCGAGGTAGCGGACCGACCTGCTCAGGTAGGATTTTTTAATTTTATTTCAAAACTCCCCCCTCCCCACCTCCGCGATACCCCCCCCGCGATATCCCACGAGCCGCAACTGATGGATAAAAGCGTGATTTATTAAAAAGTAAAAGCATTGGAGATGAAGAAAATCTACTGGAGAAAACTAGAAGAAAAACCATCGTGTTTTGATGTTCAGTGCGACCAGCAGCTAGGGAGCGGTTTTCCACACCGAGCAGTCACTTTTGAAAATGGAGTGCATGTTGGTAAAATTATTTCATGCCCAGAAGTGCCAGAGAGGTCAACGCATTTAGTCAGGAGAGTAGGCAGACCCTAATCTACTCAGTAATGTTCCTAACATGAAAATTCCCCCCCCAAAAAATAGTCCACGTTTCATGGTGCCCCTTATCCAAACTGGTCATCTAATGAGGGTCCCTTAGGAAAAACTCGGAGCGGAGGCTCCTCACCAAAACTGGTTTCTGAGGAGGCGCGGTGGAATCCTACCCCGCTTCCTGAATAGTTCCCTATTCCCTAAGGATACATCAAGCCCCAAGCCCATGGTGTCATATCTACGGGGAGTCATCTGGTAACTATCTTGTTACCCAGTGCCACACTGAATGAATGGGTGGTCTTTTTGTCACATGGGGAGAACATACTCCCGGAAGTTAATGGCTTCAGCGTGAGTACCACTTACGGAACCCTGACTTCAAACGCAAACTATAAAAGGTGCGATGACACCCGACAATGAGAAAGCCAAAAGCTGGTCACTCAGTTTCTATTCCTTAGGGTGCACAGTGGGTTTAGTGGCCTATCCTGGCAACCAGATGGCTCTTCTGTAGAAAAAAGGTAATCGATCAGTCCTCATGATATTGACTCGTCTTTCTATCAACCATTCGTGAAAACTCCCTCATAACTAACAGTGCTGGCTAAAGTGTACACCAGACTGGTTCAAAAGTGCCTTCTTCTGTTATTTACTGCCCAGCAGGGCCACGAGCGCTATCCAAAAATGTTTATTGTAATTTGAATATTTTTTTATACAGCGTTCACTACATCAGATTTGTCGTTTCGCACCACTGTAGAAGACCGGATTGTTAATGACTGAATTCTGCAATAGGTTTCGAAGTGTGTGACATTAAACTGTGCACTGCAGGCTTCTCACAGACGCCAGCATTGAGTACCTAAGTCACTGACCTTTGTTAGTTGGAAAATATTGTGAATTAGGGTGCCTTAGCGCTAGTAAGTGGTGGAGCTGATTGGGAAGTGGACAAGAAGAGCTGGATGGATTCCGCTTCTGGTCACTCCTGGTGGACTGCTTGTGGGATTTGGGGGAGGCTTATGTCATTCTTGCTTGATTCACGAATTTTAGTAGACTTAACTCGTCTTGCAGATCTGCTGCACATCCTGCTACTGTTGGGGATTATACTATTTACCTAGCTGGGTCAGAGCGTTCTGTCGCATCGTAACCTCCAAATGGTTGCCTTTTCCGGCGTCTGCCCCTGCAATCCTTTAAATAAACGTTAACCTAATTGACACTAAACGCCTCACCGATGCTTCCCCTCTGAAGCCGAACGCATCATTTATTTTATTTTTTTTGTTATGGACTTTGCTCGCCCGTCCCTAAGAAGCGAATGTCTGACTTTTTTTTACGCCCTGTTTGAGCTGTACCCCTCTCTAGGCTTTGTCATATTTTGCCAGGTTCCCCCTTACGCTGGCCAGTAATTCACGTTTATTACTTAGTCGCTACCCTTACATTGTTCAGTGGAGTTTTTATGAATCATGTGCTTAATAAATGAATCATGCGAAATCGACGGTATTTCATGCACTGTGCTTCCTAAGTGGACAGGAACACGTTTTTTGTTGTTTTTGTCTGTCGCTTATATATAGAACTTGGTAGAATGCTACCCTGTGCTTTGCGCCGATGCGGGGAGACAGTTAATGATCTTGTGTGAGAAGGAATACAGTAGTTTGACAGTATTGGCGTCGCGTGCCGTTTTTATTATTTAGCACATTCCTGATCTGTGTTGTTTTCCATTTTACTTAACACGTTATTTGAATGGTTTGTTTTTTCATTCTCCCTAGAATTATTTTTGGTCCAGTCACCAATACGATCCACAAAAAACAGGCGTTGACATTAAAGTTGACATGTCTTAAAATAAATGCAACAAACAAGATAAGGACACGATAATGCTAGATGTACTAGTCATTCGATAAATGCGTTTTCAACAAATTGTTGCTCGGTATGTCGTGTGAGTAGCATTCTCGGCCCTTTCACTGCCAGGGTTTTTATTCATTTCTTTGTGTTTTTATGACCTATTTTTTCGTTTTGTATATATGATTCTAATATAGGACAGTGAGCTACGAAGGGCATGTAACTCCTACAGCTTGTAACCCTCACTTTATGTAACACCTGCTGTACATTGATTTACGCACATGATGTACTGTCAATGTATAATGTTTGTTTACTTGGGATGTAGAGCATTCGGACACTCTGCATTGGGATGAGTAGCCTATGAAAGAAAGAAAACAAAATTGTTGTATTTAAATTATTTGTGTAAATAGTGGAACAGACCAGCACATTGGCATTCTTACAGTGCATGCATATCTCTTGTATACAGGGACTGAAGAACACATCAGGAACATTGCTTGCATTTTATCATTAAAATGCAATCGCTTCATTTGCCCAAGCAGCACCTGCAGCCTACTTTTTTTTCAAATGAAGTGTTTACATTCCAGCGTTAAATGCATCACATATCCTGTTGCCTGGTCCGGGTTTTTCTCTGGGCGCTGTTTTGGCAACTGTGTATTCTCTAAAGTGGATAAAGTGCAAACACCTTAAGCGCCCAGTCTGTAAGAGAAGTGCTTCGGAGATTGAACCATAATTTATAAAAAAGACAGCCCTTGTCAATATCTTCTGTTCACTGGCCAGACATTACGTGAAGTTCTTTTTCTACATTTTGGAATGCGCTAGTGCAACTAATGTACATTTCCGACCACTATAATGCATATGCTTTATATTTTTATAACCTATCCCTTCCATGCACACTCATGGGTAGCTTGAGAAGTACACTTTAGGAGAGCAGGACATTTAGTCTATGCCCTGTGATGTGAGAGGGTTGCAGACTGTCCTAGCTTCAAAGCATACACACCTCGTTGCATTGTGGGACTTGTAGTCCTGCATTTATAATGGCAAGTACAGGACTGCAAGAATGAAAATGAACAGCTATATGAGAGGAAAAATACTGTTTCTCGCTAAAACACTCACTAAACTCAGCTTTCTGTTGGACTGTGATTCCACCGCACCAGGCTTGTCCAAATAGTAGCCAGTGAGTTACCGGTAGCTCTCCTCCTACCTGTAAGTAGCCCTCCTCTGTGCTGCACAATTTACAGAATTTAAAGCTGTTACTTGGTCGAAATAATACATGTGTACTTTACACAAAAATGTATGTAATTTCAGAACTCGTGAGCTGATGTTTGGAGAAAAATGGATGAATTTCCAAGATATATCCAAATTTGATATTTAATAGGTTTCCATTTCAAGCACTCACCTTAATGCTGCTTACATTCCCTCCGCTCTACGCTGTAATCTCCGGATTTTTTTTAAAGAAGTAAATTGTCTTTCAAAACTAGCGTGCGTGCTCCATAGATAGCAATATTATTTCATGTATGTTAAAGACGAGTCGGTAAAAACACTGTACGGGGAATGCTGTAGATGAAAACGTTCCCCGCGCTTCCCATACGCATGCAACTTTCTGCATTCCTGGAATGGTAAAGAGGTTGGCAGATGTTGGCCTGCAGCAGCTCCAAGAGTTAACACTACGGCCCACATTTGCATAGTTTTGCACGAGCGCCCACAGGGCTTTAAAGCATATAGTCGACGACAGCGCCCGTTTGCACTGCTTTTCTTCAAAGAACGCCTACGCAAAACCTTAGTACATTTGGGCCCAGGAGAGAGAGTGTAGTCTTACGGGTGTGTACTGTTTATTTTTTTATATTCATTCTTTATAGGAAGCCGCTACCGAGTAGTAGGATGAGATTAGAGTTCTAGGCAAGGGTGTCCAAAGTGGTTTCAGGAGGGACGTTTCAGCGTGATTTTTCAGAATAACCCATGAACATGTTGATCAAGTCCACTGAGGTTCGTTGTATGCAGATGCGTGTTAAGTTGGGCAGCCCTGATGCAGAGCAGCGGTTACGAGCATCATTTTCATGGAGAGCAGCGAGTGAGCTGGATGGGCCTCCGAGTGGTGGGGCAGCCGTGCCTGGGACGCACTGAGTGCTGAGAAATACCCTTGTCCATGACAGTTCAAAGTTCGCGTGCATGTGATCTACTGTGCGTGTAGTTGGAGACGGCTCATTTGGGTGTAAAGGTGATGCGCTGAGATAGCGAGAGCAGTGGAGGCCACCTCGGTCACTCAACATATCTCAAATGTTCAGGTACCTGGGGTGTCTTATCTAGGGGCTGCCCACACTGCTCTTAAGCAACGGTTTACAATGGGAATGGTTGCTTGGTTCATGGACATCTTAAGGGATTTGGCGGCCTTGTGTCAAACGTATTTTGGGGGCACCTATTCGGAACCCTTTGAATTTATGATCCAATATTAGCTCTTTCTTGCCCTCTTTGGCCAGGTCACTGTCAGTGTACCGGCAAAATCGTCCAAACTCCACATGTGTTTCGTTTACATCTAATATTCAAGGACAGTGACTTGGGTTTTCAGTATTGTAACACAGCAGCAGCAGCTCACTGATATTGCTGAAAGTAGTCTCCGTGACACCCTGCCATTTCTCATATCTCAGGACCTGTTTTGATCTAAAAGCAACTTTTTATAGATGTTGCATGAAGCACAAACATACACTTACACTTTCTCTGAAAATGTTGTAATAGAAAATCATACATCAATCACATTAACAAATATATTAAAGGAAAACGATATTTTAAAAAAATCTATTATTCACGGTCATCAGGACAAGGCTCTCTGCAGAACAGAGTTGGCTCTATCAGTGGTCCCCTGAAAGTCTGGCGCCCTGGGCAGCTACCTATGTTATGCCATCTATTAATGTAATAACTGCACTTTCACAATTGCTTTATTAACCTTCCTGCTTTCTCAAATTTGCTTGAAAATGCACGATTTTTCTTCTTTGTTTTCAAAATTTTCTTGGGGGGGGTAACCCCCCTAAACCCCCCTTTTGAGGTTCGGGCACGCTCGCTGCGCTCGCTCGCTACGGTGCTGTATGCTAATTCGTTTGCGCCCTACCACTTTAAAATCTCACCCACCGCCCCTGGTGTGGTGTTCAACATCGTGAGGGAAGAAAATAAGTTGTATTTCTGTTTGATTGCGATGGACTCTTAGGTCTTCAAAACTGGTGGCAATTACAAGAACTTTTTCTTTACATGTAAGTGCGAAGGCCAGAGCCGATCGTTTCCACAACGTCCAGACCGAAATAAATTATCGGATGTCTACATTCCTGCGCCCTGTCCTTTGATGTTGAGGCAGGTTGGTGATATTTTGCACTGTAGTGTTAAACACCGTGATCAAGGATTTTATTTGGATGACTGTTGAACTGCACCAGTCTACTGCATCTTCTCTGTTGATTCCAAATTACCAGCACTGTCTTTTAAAATTCAAATGCACTATGCGCAGGGCAGCAGGAATATCAACTTTACTTTGACACCTTGAACCATGTTTGTTTGTGCTCCCCGATTGTGCACGTACTATGTTTGATAACCTTCTTTCCAGCAGGTACAAATTTCTCGGGGACAAAGTTTGTGTACCGGTGTCATTGCTCATTTGTTATCTTGCTTGATTAATTGCACTGCTTATTTTTATCTACATTTGCAAATGGTAATATTTTGATCGTGAGGAATGCAATATGTTAGCAACACTATTTTGTTAATCTGAATTTTAAATGTGCATTTATGTATGTTTGTGCGGGTTTTGAGTGCCTATTTGAGTGGGGTGTGATTCATGTGTTACGTACTTTTTATAGTGCTGAGATTTGGGTTTATTGCGTGTATTTGTCTGGTGGTGAGCATGTTACTGAGCTCAAACCTTACTAGTGGTACATCATTTTAATGTTGAAATTTTCTAGTGATGGGCATTTGGTGTGCTCAATTTGTTTTTACATTTACTTTTTATAGTGTTAGGATTGCTGGTTGTTGTCCTAAACTATTTTCCTTCTGTTGTGATGCCATAGTTTTGTTGTGCTGAAAATTCTTTAATTGACTGTTTCATAGTGTGATATTTGAAGCTCATTCTACTGATGATGGGGCATATTACGTTCCCAATTTTGCATGTGTTTTCAGGTGGTGGACTTAATTGCTACGTCCAAACCTTTTCTGTGTGGTGGTGGGTTCTTCTGTGTATGGATTTTCAAACCACTATTACTGGGCACTTTCGCTCCATTTTTGCATTTACTGTTGTCTGGTGGTGGACATTTGCTGTTTTCAAATGAGGTGATGGGTACTTCTGATACTGTTACTTAAACCACATTTAGTGGTCATTATCGCTCCATGCTTGCATGTTTGATGAGCAATTCTGAGTGGTGGTGGGTTTTTCTTATACTTATACTAAAACCACATTAAGTGAGCATTTTTGCTCCATGTTTGCTTTTACTGTTGTGATCAGTGCATTTTGTTCCGGGTGTTTGTACGATTCTGAGGGCTCAAACCCACTTGCTTTTATGTTTGTGTTGCTTTGTTTATTGCACGCATATCTCTATTGTTGAAGGGTGTGTGTGTGTGTGTGTATGTATGTGTGTGTATATGTGTTTTTCTGTTTTACCTTTCTCTTTACTTATTTGTTCTCACTTCCATACCTCTTGCCTCTTTGTCATTGTCTCAGTTAGGGAGGGAGATGTGTGGTATGCTGCTCTCTTCTCTTTCTAGTCCTTTCTCTGTGTTCTGTACTCTGCTGCTCAGCCAGTGTTCGTGATGTGTCAGAATGTTCCCTGTGTGTGTGTTTGAGTGGAATTGTCAGTTGCTGTATGTGGGCTGAGCAGCAGGGATGCTGCTCCCAGTGGGGCTGATTCTACAATACTACTACGCCCATCTTATCCTCTAATGTTCCTGTCCTGATTGAACTAAAGAATAAATCTACCATTTGGATACAACATCTTGTTTTGCTTCGCTTATCAGATAATACAGAATCTGCCACACGGTGGCTCAATCGAACGAAGCAGGAAACATTAACGCCAAACAAACAACACCTTTAGAAAAGGGTTTTATTTTACAAAATGCAAGGTCTCTCTCTTTTAGAATAAGGCTTGGGTTTCTATTTTACACAATGCTCTCTAACAAAAAAGCTTTCCCAGATGTCAAATGCACAACATTCAAATACACAGAGATATATATGTTTATATGCAAGCAATAATAACACACTTGATAAATGCAGCAGTTAAATGCATGAATAATACCATGAATAAACAAGCAGCAAATACAATGAGATAACACTGAAGAAAATATAATATGCTGGATGTCCTGCAAGAGATCAGAAAGATATATATATACACTAGATACATCAAATGATTACTTTGGATGTGCACCTCAACTCACTCACACATCACAAAGAAAACACCTCAAATGACCAAAGCCACTGGCCAAACATCACAATGGTAATAATCAAAGCTCAAGTACCTCAAATGATCAGAGCCAATGGCCAAACATCACTATGGCAATAATCAAAGCTCAAGCACCTCAAATGATCAAAGCCACTGGCCAAACATCACATTGGTAATAGTCATAAAACAATCACCTCGCCCGATCGTTCACTCTACATCCTTGCCAATTCTCGCTGGGGGGCCTGTTCACAGCTGGCTTGGACTCTTGACCGGGACTCAAGTTTAGTTTGTCTTACAGCAATACGTCTATTCTGTAAGTGAGCTCCCAGCTCAACTGTCAACAAACACCAGCTTTATAGTCTCAAAACTCTCACTAGAAGGTCCGAGAAAACTCCCCCCCCGCCCCCCACCCCACTTCCCGGGCCAGAGGAATATTACCAGAACTGGCCAGTTTCCAGGCAAGCATTCCAATGGCAGGAAGAAGTTCCCACGTTCCCTCTCCAATCTTGCATGTTCCAGCCTTTATCTTGACGAAGCTCATGAAAGCCTTCAAGGGTACATTAAGCAATCTCTCACAAAACAATTCTTGAACGTGATTAACCCAAACAACTTGCAAGCTTTGCTGTGCACGCAGAAAAAGCTCAAGCAAGGCAGAGTCAGAAAACAGGAGGACATGAGGCCATGTCAAAGCCAATAGTAAGAACTTCATAATACTTATCAATGTACAACACAATGCACATTTGTGCAAAACTGCTTATAGATTCACATACTTCATCTCTCAATTTCCTATAGCATCACATACTTCATCTCTCAATGTACAACACCGAGCACATTTGTGCATCACTGCTCACAACACTGCACTTAAAGACCAAAAAGTACATTCCACAACTCTCTCTCCCTCTCATGCTTTTAAATGCACATCCCACACGTTCTGTTCTTGGCATGGCCGTCCTACTCCGTGACAGCTCCCACTGAAAGACAGCATGATTACAAGAGATACACTTTTAAGAGAAGCAAGGCATATGCAGGACTGTCGTACATTCAGGCTAGCATAAAATAACACACTAAAGTAAATTAAAATAAGGGTAGTCAAAGGTCAGTATGGGGTGTCCGACCACAAGAGTGCCTCTAGCACTACACATCTTTACAGCGTACCTCTTTTCTTGCATTCCACACGATGCCTAGTGGATCACGAATAGCATCTCTAGTGGGAGGTGGCGCAAGATCTCTTTCAGCACTGGGAAGATTCTTGCTTAGTTCTTTTTGCCTCCAAAGAGAGCACGCAGTGTCACTGTGTGCTTGTGTTTCCAAGGCAGCTATCGCTCGGCGATGCCTTTCGTCGCGAATAGAGCTCAGGCCTGCTGTATGCCTTTCCACCCATACCACTCCTCCCAGAGTTCTAAAGATCAGGAAAACCAGACGCAAGTCATTCTTGTGGCTCTGGACTGGGCGAGGTGAGTCTGGTATCCAGAGCTTCTGAACATTAGCATTGATTCTCCAATCAGGCTGCCCCATCGGGAGGAACGTCTGTCGCAGCAACAGGGAAGTGTCCTCCACCCAAACTGGTCAATCTGCGCCTCCATGCGTGGAGATTGAGTGGTGACAGTTGAAGGCTTTTGACCTTCCTCTCAAAGTATGCAACGTTATTTTGGCGGCAAGGCCGCCCTCCACTAAGACAGTAAATGCCTGCCGTTGGCAGAAATTTGTATTATATTATACAGAAAAGTCTATTGACCCTCAGTCTGCTTCTCTTTCCACTGCTCTTCTATTCATTCTAAACCTTGAACAGCAGGGCTCTGCGTTGGGTACTTTCAAGGGTTCTCTTTCTGCTCTATCTTCTTTTTTGCGGCTTCCAGACCAACCATCTCTTTGAGTCTCCAATTGTACATAGGTTTCTGAAAGGGCTGGCTCACTTGTTTCCACCCACGCCCTTTGTTATGCCGCAGTGGTACCTTAATTACGTCCTCACTTTTCTTGTGTGCTCCCTTTGTGCCTTTGCACAACTGTCCCCTCCGCCTGCTTTCCATCAACACAGCCTTTCTGGTGGCGATAGCATCTGCCCGGAGGGTGAGTCAGTTACAGGCGCTATCTTGCAGGCCCCCTACATGATGTCTTTCCCAGACAAAGTGGTGCTTCGCACCCGTGCTTTATTTTTGCCAAAGGTGGTAACCCCATTCCATCTGGGTCAATCCATCACGCTAGCCACCTTCTTTTCTCTTCTGCATCCCTCTAAGGAAGAGGAGTGTCGTTCTACCTTGACTACACAAGAGTTCTGGGTTGACGACTGTAGGGAAGTAGGATCTGCTTTCATGGTCAACCCCTATTTTTTGATGGTGTCATTATGTTTTTCTGACTGTGCTTCCTCCCTAAATTGGACCTTGGTGAGTACTTAGGTAGCCCCCCAGATTGGTTACCTTATAAGTCCCTAGTATCTAGTATTAAGGTACCCAGGGCATAGGTACACTAGGGGTACCCTATGGGCTGAAGTATGTATTATGCCACCCATAGAGCACTCAAATTGTGACTACAGGCCTCCCATTGCAGCCTGTGTAAGCTGGTGCTAGCACCACTTACAACAGATATGTTTGCCTATATCTGAGGTCACTACACCTAAAACCTGTGTCACCCCTAAGGCAGGCCTTTCAATCCTGAAGGCAGGGTGTTTGGTCATAAGTGTGAGGGTGCCCCTGCATGAGCAGGACACCCCTACAATCCTCGCAGGCCATTCTCCAGGGCTGTAAGTACATTAGCCACTACGATACATAGAGTGGCCATGCGCCATTACGCAATGGCTAAGTCTAAACTGGCTGTAATGTTTGGTACCATACCCCAACACCGTAAACGGTGTTGGAGGTATGATTCTCTTCACTGGGGGGGGGCTCCTTCGGGAAGCCCTCCATGCTCCCTGCACCAGTCTTTAAATCTCAGACAGCAAGCTATGGCAGCTGCCGACCAGAGACATGCTTCTGCCCTCCTGCTACTGAGCCAAGCTCGAGCAGGGGAAGGTAGGACAATGGGTTTCCTGTCACAGGGAGGTGTGACCACTTCCCAGACAGGACTTAGTTTATTGGGCCAGGGTGGGGGCGCTTGCTTGCTCCACTAGACTGCTCTTTGAAGGGCACATTTGGTGCCCTTCTTGCATACCACAGTTGGATCTAGTTCAGGGAGCTGTTGGCTCCCACTCTGGTGCGAAACTGGACAAAGGACATGGGAGTATCCTCCCCACTGTCCAGCCCTTCCTCTGAGGGGGACCCCTGAGTCGTCCCAACTCTCTCTTTAGGGTACTTAAGGGGTTACTGGTGGGTGGTTCCTTAGATTTGTCGTGTGACAAGATTCAGATCCGCAACCACTTCATCTTTAACCGTCTGGGCACTTTGGACTTCGTTGGACTTTGCTTTTGGGAACAGAGACTGCCCCGGGTAGACTCCTGGGTTTTTTGTCCTGCCAGTCTTCTGCGTCTGTGCCCGTGCTCTATACAGGTTCTTCACTAGGCTTGTGGACATCCAAGACACTCGAAGGAATCTCCCTTGGAGTGAAGGAGTCACTCCCCTGCATCTGCAGGCACCGCAAGGAAGCTGACTGGTCTGCTGTTCCTGAGCTCCCACAGACTCTGAAAGGTTCAGCAACACAGGTGGGGGTTCTGCAACTTCCTCGAGGCCTGCACTGTCTTCACAGCCAGTATCCCTTGTCGGAACCACTGGAGCAGTACCCCTGAGCATTGTTGACTTGCTGTTGCCAAGGCTTGTTCACTCTCTTCTCCAGGGATCTTCGGGTTCCAAGAAGCTCCAGCCTCAAGCATATCTTGCTACCAAGATCTTCATTCTCACCACTTCCTCTGCACCGTGGGCCTTCATCATTGGTGGGCTGCTCGAGGTCCTCTTGCTACACCTGTGCCTTTGACTTGTGGGTCCTCTTGAGGGTCTTCTTTGGTTCCAGTGGACTCCCCTGCTTGCTCAGGTTTGCTCTGACTTACTTTCTCGTGGTGAGACACTGCACCTATTTTGTCTGTCATGTTTTTTGCCACTGCCAAGGCTTGTTGGTACTCCCGCTAGACACTGACCCCTTGGCTCTTGACATCCAACGTGGCACAGCTGGTGAGCGGCTCCTGGTCTTCCACAGTGTTGCCTGGTCTGCACAGCTACAGCGGCAAGGTCACTGCCAACTCACCTGTATCCTCCAACATGGGTGAGCATTCGTCTTCTGTGCCACCTGGTAACTCCTAAGTAGCATAGACTCTGTCCCCTCTGCTTGCAGGTACCTCTCATCCAGAATGCATCCTTGGGTTTCACCAGACTCTTTCAGCTTCTTTGCCAGCGGCATCTTTACTGAAGGTCTCCACTGTGGTCTATTGCGGTTTCCGACGTCACTTGACACCTATGTACCCAGCTTTCCTGATGTCCTGTCTTTTAGGATAGTCCCACCTATGTATACCCCATTTTTATTTACATTGTCCCATCCACATGACAATAACGATTCTAACCAGGTGACCTTTTACCTAGTGGCTTGCTCCTGTCTCCTTGACACCAGGCTCTAAGTATTCTATTATAATCCCTGTACCTGACGTACATAAACATGTGCCCAGGCACTGCAGATTCATTCTGTATAAGGGTCACCACTTTTTCATCCCTGGCCAAATGCCAGCTGTGCATGATCATACTTGTTTAGAAAAGCATTGGTGATTGTTTTCAAAACATTTATGATTGTTTTTAAAACATCCATGGTTGTTTTAAAACATATCGATTCTAGAAAAACCCTGGAGTGACCACTTTAGTATGAAAGACCCTCACTCCCCCCTGCAAATTAGAGGAGAATTCCTTCCAAGCTGAGCCTGGTGTCCTGCCTGCCGAATCTCCGACATGCAGCGGTCTGACATCCCTTGCAGGTTGTCATCCTCAACGCAGAGACAGGGTCCTTCGTTCTAAACCTTCAGGTGAGGGTGCTGTTTCTTCCCTAGGGGTTTCTTGGCTACAGATACACATAGCTATACACATATACACCTACACATCCAGGTTAGGCTTGGTACATTTAGGCAAATTACTTAGGGTGCGCATTTTAGTAATATGCAAGTGCTACTGTCTATCTGAACTGCTTATGTTTCTTTGTTAGAAATGTATCTACTATTAACTATATTGGTACTAGCAATCTCTTTCATATGTTTCTGTCTCCTGATTGTCACAGCACATGTTTTACACCAGATTGTCGCTGGACCAATAAATAAATATTGAAACGTCCTAACCGCCAACCTGAGTATTTTCTGAGAAAGCAAGCACGAGTGTCTGAGTGAAACGTACTGTACTGTTTTCCACGATCCCTGAGGAATCAGGGTTGTCATGTTCAGTGGTTGCCAGAAACTACCTACACCACTGTAAAATACAGGGAGGGTGGTAGCGGCACTGTAGAGCTAGCTGGTCTAGCGGCTGACGCATCCTGTGGGGTGTCCGCAAGCGGTTGGGACACCAAGCCCTCAGTTTAGATAATCTAAAAGGCAAAGGTCATGGGGGACTCCTAGGAACTACACAACAGTGGGGTGACTCTCCAACCTTCTATCTTCCACAGGGTTTCTTCAGGGTCCTCTTGGAAGGATCCTTCTCCTCTAAAACTGCGACTGCAACTTCCCCATTGACTTTTGTTGATCTCGCGGTCGTGTTCCTACTCTGCACACAGCCTTATTAGGGTTCCTGGGTGTGAGAAGTTGGCCTGATGTATGATGTCACTAGTTCTAGTGTACACCTTATATCAGTCCAAACAACCCTTATGGTGATTGGTTGTAAAGTCAACCTTATAGACCAGCTATCCTAGTGGTAGCATGGACAAGAGCAGTCTTAGGCTAAACTCTGAATGGCATGTGAAGCCAGCTGTGATACCATATATAATCCCTTGAATACCAAATGAAAGGACACCACAACAGATATATATATAAAATAAAGTGTATTTATTCTAGTCAAACCCTCAGAACTCTTTATGAGATTAGAGGTAAGTACAATACAGTCTTATTTAAGCATACATTAAGTCACACAGGTAAGTAATACAGTTAGGGCCTAGGGGCCACGCAAACCATATACTAAAGAAGTGGTATAAGGACCACTGTCATGGAAATAGGATAGGCCTAGGCCTAAGGAATCGCTGGGGCTACACTACACTAGCAACAGTTAGGAAGTGGGAGGCCCACGGGATTCAGGTGCAGAGTGGAAACACTCACGCGTAATGCGTAAAAGTCGATAGAATTACTAGCAGTTAGAAATTAACAGTTTAAGGACACTTCTGAAGCAGCTAGAGAGTCGAGACTCGGAAACTAGACCCTAGGATAGTCACTACCCTTGTGAGCACCGAAGTACCCAAGTTACCTAGCCCACGGGCTGCGGGTGCATAGGTGTGAACTTGCGTCGGGTTTCGTCGTGGACTTCTATGGATGCCTGAAGGAAAGTTGCTGACAGGCAGTCAGTGAAGAGTGTCCGGTGGATCCCAAGGCTGGGATCAAGAAGAGAGGAGACCTGCAAGCAGAAGGGACAGAGTCAAGGTCACTAGCCAGTGACCACGTGGAACCAGGAAGGAACCAGGCGATGTCGTGAAGATTGCAGGTGAAAGGTGAAGCTTGTCGCTGCAGCCACGAGGACCAGGGAATGTCGAGGACGACCAGGACCAGGAGGCGAGCTGTCCCACGAAGGCTCTTGCTGTCGGCGGCGTCGAAGGTGAACTAGGACTCACCAAGACTTGGCAAGCGGAACCCACGAAGAACGGAGGACTTGCTTCTGGTGCAGACCAGGAAGGTCTGGGGTGCTTTTCTTTTGCAAAGAAGCGGGAACCAGCAGTGAAGAGTTCAAGGTGTGTCGTCACAAAGGCCGCTAGCCAACGGGCAAGCAACCGGACAGACGTGGCAAGCAGGAAAATGCAGAAGGGCCCCACGCAGGACTCGTGGAGTGTGGGGGGCTGATCTTCGGTGCAGATGGTGCTTGGGGTTGGGGCTTCTCAATCCCCGGTGCACAACTTCGAGGGTGCCTCAGAAGCTGCGCTGGAAGATACTCGCCACTTTTCCCAGGTAGCCGGTCCCACGTCTCTCGTCGCCTCCACGGATCTCAGCTCGGCTGTGGATGTGGATCAGGGTCAGAGAAGTCTGGAAGTCAAGGCTCTGGTCGGGCTCTGCAGTCGGTCCCTCGTAGAACTTCAGCAAAGCAAAGGGTAGTCTGTTGATGGTGCCTGTTTGCACAGGGTAGCCACTCCTTGGCCACAAGGGAGATTCTTCAGTCTTCTTCTTTCGTCGAATGTCGAAGGTCCAGAGTTTCTGTTCAAGTTGCAGGTTCAGGATAATCTAATCTCCTGGGGCCCAGCTACCACTCTTATCCAAATCTGGGGGGCTGGGTTACCTGCTAGGTCACGCCTTATGGGTGGGACCTGGGAGGGGGGTGGTTACACCCCCTTGTCCAGTTTCGCGCCAGGACTGGGGCTGGAGTGCCCCAGCACCGGTTTGAACTGGACTATGCACGGGACACCTTGTGTGCCCCAGGCATGTCTCATTCTATTCATCCCTCCCTGCCCCAATACACTAAGGCCTGTCTGGGGTGGTGCTCGCACCTCCCAAGGCAGGAAACCTATTGTCCAAGCCTCCCTTGCCGGGATCACTCCCAGCAGCAGGAGGTCAGACTCGTGTCTGTGGCAGCAGCATCCATTTTGTGATGCTGGGGCTCTGGTTAACTTTAACCGGGTAAGTAGGTTACAACATGTCTTCTCCCTCTAGAAGGGAGGGATAATATCCTCATCCCCAGAAATGGGATGGGGTATTATTCCAAAGTGTTAGACACCTTACACAACATGTTTTGATAAAGCCAAACCATAGTTACCATAACCGTTTAAGATTATAAGGCACTCTCTTCTTGATCCCAGCCTTGGGATCCACCGGACACTCTTCACTGACTGCCTGTCAGCAACTTTCCTTCAGGCATCCATAGAAGTCCACGACGAAACCCGACGCAAGTTCACACCTATGCACCCGCAGCCCGTGGGCTAGGTAACTTGGGTACTTCGGTGCTCACAAGGGTAGTGACTATCCTAGGGTCTAGTTTCCGAGTCTCGACTCTCTAGCTGCTTCAGAAGTGTCCTTAAACTGTTAATTTCTAACTGCTAGTAATTCTATCGACTTTTACGCATTACGCGTGAGTGTTTCCACTCTGCACCTGAATCCCGTGGGCCTCCCACTTCCTAACTGTTGCTAGTGTAGTGTAGCCCCAGCGATTCCCTAGGCCTATCTCCATGACAGTGGTCCTTATACCACTTCTTTAGTATATGGTTTGCGTGGCCCCTAGGGCCTAACTGTATTACTTACCTGTGTGACTTAATGTATGCTTAAATAAGACTGTGTTGTACTTACCTCTAATCTCATAAAGAGTGCTGAGGGTTTGACTAGAATAAATACACTTTATTTTATATATATATCTGTTGTGGTGTCCTTTCATTTGGTATTCAAGGGATTATATATGGTATCACAGCTGGCTTCACATGCCATTCAGAGTTTAGCCTAAGACTGCTCTTGTCCATGCTACCACTAGGATAGCTGGTCTATAAGGTTGACTTTACAACCAATCACCATAAGGGTTGTTTGGACTGATATAAGGTGTACACTAGAACTAGTGACATCATACATCAGGCCAACTTCTCACACTGGGTACTTACCTTGGGGGGTTCCTTTGGTCCCCAACACTTCTACGTCTTCTGGATCCAGTTTCGACTTAGGCCGTGGTTCGCATTCCACTGTATTAGTATATGGTTTGGTCTCCCCCTAGAGCCCACTGTGTATTTGTGCTACTTAGCTGTTCTTTTATTGAAGTATTGTGATTATATCTCTGGGGAGGAGATATTGCAATGTGTTAGTGAGTGTTTATAATAACTTTTTGTAGAATTACACCGTGTGGTTCTTTTTCACCTCAACTACACTATATGATTAGTAACTGGTAAAAAAAAGCTGCTTCTGGGCTAAGCCTGCTCTCTACAGCTACCACTTCGAGAGCTTACTATGCTTGTCTAAGACCACTAAAATCATCATAAGGGTTGTCTGGAGTAGAGCAGGGTATATCACTTAAATAAATGTGCACCATATACTAAGCCAGCCTCCTACAACGGCTAACTCTTTATGAGGGATGTGGGAGGTAAGAAGGGGTGAGCAGTGCAGAAAAGGACCTCTCTCGCTGGGTCGTTCTCTGCATTAAAATCTGCAATGCCCAGGCTAAGAAAGCAGCCCCCTGAGGGATTAACGGCCCATTCCACCATGGGAAAAGCTGCAGCTACAGCCTTGGCTCGGGGAGTTCGAGTCCTTGACATCTATCAGGAAGCAACATGGGCATCTTTGCACAGGTTTGCCAAGCACTACTGCTTGAACAGTCAGGTCCGCATAAACAGGCATTTTGCCCGTTCGGTCCTGCAGCACTTCATAGTTTAAGGTATTGACCCGCAACACTCTGCCGGAATGGTATGGCTTGGGTATCTAATTCAAGGGAAGGAATCTTCAGCTAGAAACCTCTATCAGATGAACAAGTTACTTACCTTTGGTTATGCATCATCTGGTAGAGACTAGCTGCGGATTCCTTACAGCCACACCCATTCCTCCTCCCTTTGGTAACTGATTTTGTTAGGGCTAGGGTTACTCCCCTTTTCAGGCTCCTAGTTTTGCACACAACAGTGTCAGTTACTGTGTCGCTCTGGTCTTCTAGCGTGGAAAAAACTAAAAGTGCTAACATCTTCACGCCTGAGTGGCACCTATATAGGTGACTGTGACGTCATAAGTGACGACATCACGCAGAGCCGAATGGAGCCACCCAACGGCGTGCGCTAGCGTTATTGCATAAGCAAAAGTTTCCTGATCTAGCTTGACGCCTGGAAAAATTCAAATGTAAGAAATCTGCAACTAGGGTTGACCAGATAATGCATTACCACAGGTAAGCAACTTGTTCGTTTTTACACACTGCCAAAATTTGTATCTTATGGTGTTCCTTCCTCACAATATTTGATGTTTATGGACTTCATGGTTGTATGACAGTGAACCATTGGAAGCCGAGCACCTAAGAAAATTTTTTGGGGGGGGAATTCACGACTTAGTGCGCACTACAGAAACCCTTCACTGTCATTGGTTATAGAAAGTTCTTATATGTGTGTACATTTATAAAATTCAGTTTTGTTTTGGGCCTCAGTCTTCCCAATAGACTGTTATGACTCCTAACTTGATATGTGGGCTACCCCACAGCATAGCCGATGTGGATCCAGGGGTTTGGTCGTTAAGTGGCTTA
Organism: Triturus cristatus; assembly: GCF_964204655.1. NCBI lineage: Eukaryota > Metazoa > Chordata > Amphibia > Caudata > Salamandridae > Triturus > Triturus cristatus. The sequence goes on along the minus strand of NC_140582.1, from coordinate 1,066,345,491 downwards.
TCTAGGTATTTCAGAGCTGAGAAAGTGTTTTTTAAAATATTTACAGAGTGTAAAACTTTGGTTCTCATTTTTGATGTGGCTGTAGGAGTCTTAACGGGTCAACCTGGATTTGGGACCGGGGGTACTGGTGTAATATTATCTCATATCCAGTGTATTTCTTGTCTTGTTAGAAACAAGCTGAAACCACCCTGTGTTTTATTTACTCTGGATTTGATCATCGGAATTCCAACTTACTTATTTTTCCAGTCACAAATAAGCTGATCGTTAGTGGATAGCTGTAAGGGAAACTTACTTGTAATAAAGTTAATTTGAGATGCATTCATTTTTACATACTTGACCACTTCACCACGTTTTGAATTTAGAATACCAAGCATCCATTGAGTTCTTAATCTTAGTATAGAGTCTACTTTATGTGATCTTTTGAGTGTTCTAAGTAGTTACAGAGCTCCACTCAACCCATAGAGCTCCTCTCGGACACGTGTGAGAAGATAACTGACCAGGATGCGGTAGCGGAGCAGTTTAGAGCATTCTATGCTGAATTATACCGCTCCAGATCCCATGACACGGATGCAGACATGCTGGCCTATATAGAATACATAAAATTACCCTGGCTGTCGGATGACCACAGGGCGTATTTAATGAGACCTTTAGAGGCCTGTGTAATTCATGACGCTCTGGGTTCAATTCGCTCCGGTGGGGCGCCGGGCCAGGATGGCCTCACCGTTGTGTTTTATAAAGAATTTAAAGATAGACTTACCCCTCATCTGATGTCCCTGTTTGAGGAGCTGGGAGAAAGGGGAATTATAGCACCTACAATGCGCGCAGCCCTGCTGATTGCTATCCCCAAACCGGGGAAATGCCCACATGACTGCTGCATATCGTCCCCTATCCCTCTTAAATGTTGACACAAAATTTTTTGCTAAAATCCTGGCTAATCGCCAGGTCCCCCTTCTCCCAATCCTAGTAGGTGAAAAGCAAGCGGGATTTGTCCCGGGAAGGACTCTAACCCATAATTTACATACAGTATTTGGCGCAATCCAACATATTAACCCCAATACCAAAGCAGCCGCGATCTTCCTAGACGCAGAGAAAGCATTCGATTCGGTAGAATGGCACTGCATGCTACTGTTGCTCGAATGCTCGGGCCTGGGTAACCTATTTCTGCACCTAGTGAAAACACTTTATAACGTTCCAACTTCTCGCATGCGAGTGGGCAATACAGTCACGGCGCCATTGAAGATATCTCGAGGCACGCAACAGGGATGTCCACTTTCTCCGTTGCTATATGCTTTAGTCGCAAAACCGCTGGCCTGCGTCCTTCGAGAATACCATAGCCACAGAGGGGTCAGGTACACTGCCTATAACCTCATAATTCCATCCTATGCCGATGATACCTTATTGTATGTTCGGGACCCAGCGACTAATCTCTCTCCAATATTGCGAGAAGTGGTGAGATTTGGAGAGTTCTCCGGACTGAAAATCAACTGGGCAAAGTACATTATTCTTCCCTTAACTCCTGCAATGCTTCCTGTGGACCTTGACTTTCCCTTGACTTGGTCGACAGATCCAGTACGCTACCTAGGGATCCAGATCCACAAAGCTTCGGCGGTGGTACTCCAAGAAAGCTACGGCAAGGCCATAGTTAAATTAGAGGACGATGTCAATCGTTAGATTCGTCTACCTCTCTCGCTCCTGGGTAGGATCTCCATTATTAAAATGGTAGTCTTGCCCAGATTTCTCTTTCTGTTTTTAAATATCCCGTTTGTTTTGCCAGCAAATTTTTTTAAGCGCCTGAAAACGCTGCTAATAAAACTGGCTTGGGCCCCTGACCTAGATCTTTATTATCGTGCCATTCAGGCCTCACATGCATACTATTGGCTACATCAACAGACCCCTTCCCCCACCTCCACATAGAACGGATTGCTATGGCCCCCGAGCACCTGTCGACTGCTCTGTTCCGCACAGCGAAGCGTCGCGCAGGAACCTTGGACTCGATCAATGTGACCGCACATGCCTGGCAAAACCTGCTGAACCGCCAAGCAACCTCTATCCTTTACTCTCCCATCATGCCCCTGAAATGGTGCCCGTGGCTCCCGGTGCTCACTATGCCTGAGGTCGCTGGGGCCCCCTTGCTTAGGGTATAGATACAATCGTAGACCTTTTTCTTGAAGGGAGGGGAAGAGAATGGGACGAATTGGTGGACAATGACACAACTACGTCCACTTTAACACTGTTCCATTATTTTAGGGTCGGAAGTGTGCTGTGCGAGTTACTAGGGGATGACTTGCTGGAACTGCTGGAGGTGCTGGTCTTATCCAGTACTGGGGTATCTTTCATAGATTCACATGCCCGATTCATCCCCGCCGTCGAGGTGGGAGTCTCACAGTACAATAAACTATATATACAATAGTATTAAAATAACATACAATAGGCTATATTGGACCAAAAGTTCACTACACTTGCCTATCCTTGTCCTTTTGTAAAAAAAGAACCAAATTTGGCACCCAGCCAATCAGGCTCCAGCACCCTCTCGCACACTCCACAGAGAGGCAAGTCCCTCAGATTTTCTACAGCACGTCGTGTGACAGGGAGTCTCCCTGAGCTCTGCTCAGTTTTTCTGAAAGTTTGCTGATTACTGTGAGTACAGGATTTTTGAATCTTCAAAGAAAGGATTATTCTTGGCTTGTGGTTCCTGTGGGGAAAAAGAGACTACATTTTGAGGATCCCCACAAGGAATGTATACACTGTTTGTATCCTTCTCATAAAGTCAAGGACTTCAGGATTTGTAGAACCTTCTCATCTGATAGAGACGTCTAGCCACAGATTCCTTAACTTAGAATATCCCCAGGCGTCAGACTGGATCCGGAAAACTTTCCGCAGCAGCAACCTCTGTGCGCCGGGGGGCGGTGCCTCATGGCTCCACCCTGATGTCGTCCATGGACGTGACGTCAGTGGAGCCATATATCCCCCCTGGCGCGCTGACGTCAGTTTTCTTCTTTTCCGTGTTCGAACGTGGATCCTGGAAAACCAGCAGTTCCTTGGCCTGGTTTTTGGGCCTTCTCGACACTGTGGGTGTCCGGGGGGGGGGGATCGGGAGGAAGGAACAGTGTGCAAATGCCTTCTGGCTTTAAGGCTTGTGACGCCTGTGCACGTCAGATGACTGGCACTGACCCGCACCTCATATGTATGTGGTGCCTCGGCGTGCACCACGATTCCAAGTACTGTGACGCATGTCAACGGATGAAGTCCAAGTCCTTGAGGGAGCGGCGCATGAAATTGCTGGCCACACGGATGTCCGGTCCATCTCCCTCCTGTCGCCGCTCTTCTTCTCGGTATCTATTCCGGTGCCAACCCGACGCCGACAAGCCAGGGCCCAAAGCACGGCCCTCCCCGTCGTTCAGCACATAGCCTTGTAAGGCTCCCTGCGCCGGCGTCGGAGGCTGTGCCGCCGACACGGGCCTCGGCACCGGTGCCGTCTCCGTCGGCGCCGGGTACTACCACAGGCTCTGCGCCGGTGCCTTGGGCTCTCTCCAGGGCGGTTGTCAGTGTCTCGGCGACTCCACTACGGCGCCGATCGACGTTGGTTCTGGTGTCAAGCCAGCTTCCCTTGTTGGTTGATCCCCACCCCCCTCCTCCCCGACTCCTCGGGCGGCTGTAGGTCTCCCTCGCGGCATCTGTTGATGCCGGGGCTCCCATTTACGCCTCCTCCTGTGGATCCTGGGGCTTCCCTGGACTCCCCTGATCAAGGGGCTAGGGTGCAAGTACCTTGTGTAGATTGGCCTTTGGGGCAGTCTCCGCCTTCGCCACTCCTCATGTCCAGTGGTAGACTTAGCCTTCAACCATCTCCTACTGACCATTTGTTATCACCTACTCGGATGGCAACTGAGTCTAGTGCTGCCTTCGTGCAAACTATTCATGGGGCAGCTGCTGTGCTTGGCCCACAGCCTCCTATGGTGCCTCTACTTTCTGATCCTTTATTGGATCTGCTCCATTTGGAGCCAATTGAAGTAGAACCTTTGCTGCCCTTCGAGGACTCACTATTTGACATCCTGCATGGCACTTGGTCCAGACCCTCTTCGGGTGAGCCGGTTGATCGGGCTTTTGCCCGTAGGCACCGCCCGGCACCAGGTGATCCTCTTTGTCTCTTCACCCGCCTGCTCAGGGCCTAGTTGTTCGGGCAGCTTTTGATTTGCAATCTTCACCCTATTTACCATTGTTACCTCCCACGAGAGAGTCTCGGTGGCTGGATGATTGTGGTCGCAGGCTTTTCGCCTCCACTAGTGCAGGCCTCCGGGCTTTAAATACAGCCTGTGTGTTTGCACAAGCATCTGCCGCTCTTTGGGACTCAGTTGCTCACCTTCTCCCTTTTCTATTCCAGAAGGGTCCCATATGGAATTGCTCCGCATTCTTCTGCATGGAAGATGCATGGCCCAATTTTCCCTTCGGTCTTCCCTGGATGCAACTGACTCTATAGGATGGGTCCTAGCTCACGCTGTGGCTTTACGTCGCCATGCTTGGCTGCATGACAGTCGCTTCCCTGATCATATTCGGGATGCCCTCAGATCTTCTGTTCAATGGAGTGGATCTTTTTGACCGCCATGCAGATTCTGCGGTCTCCCGTCTTTTGTCCAGCCTGCGATAACTCTTGTTGCCGTGTTCTCGGCGTTATTTTCCGGGACCCTCCCTGATGCACAGGTTGGGTTTCGGGACTGGTTACTGTTCATGGCTGGTTAGCCATTTCTCAGTTTGTTCGGTGCAGCCGGTTGGCTGCTTCCTTTCTTTTCAATCCTCTGTGTGCTTAGCCCAAGAGGACACTCATACGGGTCGGCCTTACCCTATGTGGGGTACTGAAAGTTGGGTTGGTCTGTCTGTATGGCATCGGGATCTGGCGTGGGTCCCGTGCCATGTAGTGTCTCTCGCACATCTGGTGCACTGCCTGGTTGTGGCGTTTTTTTTGCACACAGCACCCTGTTTGCTGCTGTGCGGCCTGTTTCTTTTTGCCGCTATGCTGCTTGCTTATTGTTGTTCCTTATTGGTGCACCTGCACCTTCTGGTTGGTCCTCCAAGCTACTGGTTTAGCAGAGGTTGTCTGTCATACGTGGTGGCTCCTTATCCTATAGCAGTGTCCTTAATCCCTGCTTTTTCCGTATGGGGATTTCCAAGCTTTGCTTGGGCTCATGCTGTGAACTCTCCGAGGGGTGTCTTTTCCTTGGATGTTTGCTCCTTCCATTTGGGGACCTTTACGTCTGGCCTCACTTTTGCTAGGGTAGTGCCTTGTTTTTCTCCCACTCTTGTTGGGTCATGTTTTCATTGTTTTAATGTTTTCCCTCCTGCTCTGGCTCCCATCGGTGCTCTTACCCAACAGGTTCGTGCAGGCTTTCTCCTTCATACGGTGTCCGTGGGTCCGGCCCCAGTCTACTTATTTTGCAGTTCTTAAGGTGTCCGGCTGCCTGGTGCCCTTTTTGGGCGCTGCTTCTTGCAGTTGGGTGCCACGGGGCTGCTCTGCTGCCCTACATGAAGTCCTTGCGTCCTTTGTATGGCTCCAGGGTCCAACGTGCTTGGGTTCCTTCCTGTCTTCTGTGGTAAATATTTCGTTACCGGTACTATTTTTTATGCGGTAAAGTCTATTAAGAATAACTCAGTAAATATAAGAGGCAGAATCCGTGGTATTAGAGGTTTTAAAAGGCTTTATTCCTATACAAAGGAATACAATTCAAATTGTAGGCATTCTATTCCATCACCACGAAAGTTCAGGAAGGAAGGGCATATATTATTGACAGATAGGCAGTTTTATAGAAAATACATTACAATGAAACAGATGCAGGAGGCGTAACAGCTGATAAAAGGTGCATACGTAGCTAACAGAGGGCGTAATTTAATAAACGTCATCATACATGATGTCACAAGTGGGTGGATCCATAAGAGATCCTGCAATGTCAGCAGAAATAGTTGGCAGAGATGCGCGCGCAGCCGCATGACGTGTGATTGACGTGCAACTAGAGGGTGAAGGAGACTTGACATTTAGCTCTACATGTGGAGACAGAAGTCTGGGGGTCGTGTCAACCTAATCCCAAATCATATCTAATATCCTATGTTTAAAGAAATGTGTTATCCAAAAAGAGAGGTCTCTTAGGACAGAATCTATTCTATACTGACTATACTGACTGTTAGTGCGTGTACAAGCGTCTAAGTGTCTACACTAGATGCGAGGGGGTAGGAATATTCCATGGTAACGGGGCTATGAATTTCTTGCATGAGGGCAGCGAGGCCTGGCCCTGTGCACGGTAGCTGGAGGAATGTTTACCTAAACTACTAGACAGGAATGCATCGGATGAGGAGCGGAGAAGATAATCTTGAAGGTGAAATACAGTTCTTGGCAGGCGACAGGCTGGATCAGGCACCGTTAGCCGCGCAGGGAGTAGGACAAAGTTCATGGATACAGATGCAGGCTCAGACTGGAGCTTTCAGAGGCAGAAGGCAGGAAAAGGCTTGATGACAGAATTCGGGCCTACTCGCCTGAATCTGTAAAATGTGGAAAGTGAACCACATAAAGTCGGTGGCCTTTCATACTTAGGAATGGAATATCTGACCCATTCATGGCGGATCTGAAAGAGAACATGTTGACGGTGGACGCATATATATTTGCGTCTTCAAAACTGGAGCAGGAGGGAACATACATGTACTTATAGCATGCACATGGAGCCGTTGGGGTCTACGATAGGGGACATAACTGATCACAAAATTCATATTTCCTCATTCCCTTCTTGTCCCCTTCGGACCCTTAGGAGATATCGATCTTCATCAATCCATCGATCTGTTCATATAGCATCATTTGTTCTTCTTTCTTCTTCCGGGATCTCGAACGAAAACTTGGATGTGGGATACACGAGGTGGCACACAGACCACAAATCGCTGGCCCACATTGTAGACATAAGCAGCAACTGAATAGTATGAGAAAGCCAATACCTAGGAAGGATAGGATTCTCCATCCCCAGGCTGACAACACGCCCCAGAACCAACCGGACCAAGTCCAGGTGCCTGGACTCTGGTGTATCTGGCTTACAATCTTATGAAGGCGAGTTATGGCTTTATATACTGACGGCGAATTTTCTGGTATGAAAATGCAGCAACTTGATCCGATGACCCTACAAGCTCCGCCCCTATCGGCCAGGATGACGTCAAGGACAAGACGATTTTGAAGCACAACAATCCGCATAGCAGACTGCTCTTCTGTTAAATTGCCTAAGGCGGAAATAGTTTCGTTCACTACTGCTTCTAGGGTTCTGGTTAATCTACGTATCAGCTTACTATTAGTGACTGTACCTATATAGGGAAAGAAACCTTTATTGAAATCTGTGTATTTTTCCCATGCTGTTTCAGTGTAATCGACAATTGGGAGATCTCTCTGCTGTCTATTGTGTACTAAATGGGTATTTCTATGATAATCAGGAGGAGCTAGGAAAACAGGTGGTAGAAGGAATGCTATGTAACAGGTACCATCCCAATCTAGAGGTAGACGTATATATGCGGTCTAGCCACATATAAAGTAGGAATGACGGGAAGCTCTAAATGTAGACTTGCCTTGATCACTGAATTTTATTACAGTGGTGCATTTACTATGGCCCATGTGTATGGAGCCATTCTTTCTTACACATAATTCCCCTTTCACTGGGAATACTGACATGGCGGGCAAGAGTGGTGTAGCTTCAGATTCAACGTTCAGGATCATGAGGTTAAGTGTAAAATTACCTAATCCATATACTTCATTTTCTAGATCAGTTCCTGTTCTTTTGGGAAGTCCCTCCTTGTTAGGGTAGCAGACTTTAAGCAAAACTAAGTTCAGGTTTCCCCATACCCAGTTGTCTTGATAAACTGCGGAATTTGAATCTAGGGAATTAATCAAACTAAACCATGCTCCACAGGAGCCATTGTGTGTGAACGGATAGGGAAAGAGGGGCAAAACTCCCTTATAGTTCTGATAGGGAGGGAGTCGGCCACATATCCAACAATTTGTGGCATTGCTGGTTTGATGGGAATGATGTAACATACTAATGAATGTGTTGTTGCGCAGCGCAAATCTATAGGACAATTCATGCGGAGGTAATTCGCTAAAAGAATGTTCTGCAGTTATATTGTAAGCACGTTTAAGAATAGGGTAATACATGTGTAATAGTATGCTGACAATGATGATCAGAAGACTTAGAAAAAACAAAATTAATAATGTTACTGTGCAGTGACTACGAAATGATTTACAATACGCATGCTTCTTGAGCTGCATCTGATGATTTCTTTCTCTATTCCGGTCTAGAGGATACATGTCAGAGACAAATTCAACCGATTCACCTTGGAGAGGACTTAAACAATCAAATTGTCTGACTTACTAGACCTCAATTTTAGTTTGTAAAGTTCTGGTTTTGTTAATTCAGCCAAGGGGAGCTTTGAGTCTGTCTGTGAGGGAATACAGGGTTGAGTATCTACACTGGATGGTAGTCCATAAAATTTCTTGATATGACTCGAGTGCAACCACCCTTTCCTTCCCTCGATTTTCACGGCTGTCCTTGTGGTGAGTAGAACCAACTTCGGTGACTTCCACCTAGGATCCAGTTGGGTCTTCCGGTCAAAATTCCTGACCAGCACCAGGTCCCCAGGAACCACGTCATGGGGCTTCACCTCAGTATTGTCGGGAAAAGCTGCGGATACCTGTGAACGACAAGATTGTAGTGCAGACATCAAGGAAGCCAGGTAATCTGTCAGCATATTACAGTCAACATCAGTGATTTTGCGAGGTATAGGCGTCCCCCACCTATTTGGTGGTCTACCGAAGACCACCTCGTACGGGGATAGCCCTGTTCGAGAATGTGCTACCATTCTCATGTAAAAGAGCGCAACTGGTAGGGCTACTATCCAATCGACTCCTTTTTCTCTACATATTTTGGACAATCTAATTTTCAGAGTTTGATTATGACGTTCCACGAGACCTGCCGCCTCGGGATGTCGGACACAGTGGAATTTCCATTGGTAGCCTAATAAAAGGGAAACGTGTTTCATTAGTTCGGATGAGAACGGCTGGCCGTTATCTGAGTAGACAACACGTGGTAAACCATACCGTGGGAAGAATTCTCGAACTAACTGTTTGGCAGTAGTCGGGGCAGTGTAATCTGAAACCGGGTATGCTTCTGTCCAACGGGAAAGAGCACAGACAACTACGAGAACATATTTGAATCCTCGACATCGTTCCATCTGGATATAATCCATCTGGAGGACTTCAAAAGCATGATCGGGAGTTTGAAATCCACCCTGCTCTACGGGGATGCTTTTACCTGGATTAAACTGACAACATATCATACAGGTACGAACTTTTTGTTTAGCTGCGGCTCGTAAATGTTTGTTGAACCAAATGTGCTGAATGCTGTCTAGCATAGCTTTTTCTCCTAGGTGCGCTGGACTATGTATAGTGTTAATGATGACTTGGACCATTGAGTCGGGAAGAAACCATATAGATTTTTCCTTCGTCATCCATCCTTGATCTGTTTGGATCCCTCCTAATTCAGTCCATTTCTTTATTTCTTCTGGTGTAGCATGTGTCTGTATGTCAATTACATCAAGGGCGGGATCCTTAACTGTCATGCAATGTGTTGGTGTCGGAACTATTGTCTTTGTCATGTCAGTTGTGTGAGTCTGATTCTGAGCAGTCTGTTTAGCTGTTCTGTCAGCTAAGTCATTACCCTGAGAAATGATATCGGTAACCTTTGTATGGGCTTTGCATTTCATAATCGATATTGCAGTAGGTAGATGAATCGCGTCTAATAGGGCTTGAATGAGGGGTCCGTGTTGGATGTGGGCACCGTGAGAAGTTAAATAACCTCTCTCTCGCCACAGTACGCCGAAGTCATGGACGACTCCGAATGCATAACGTGAATCTGTGTATATGTTGACTTTCTTATTTTTGGCTTGAATACAGGCTTGTGTCAGAGCGATGAGCTCTGCTGCTTGAGCTGACAAAGTATTAATACAATTTGTTTCAATGACTTCAGTGTCTGTTGTGACTGCGTAAGCGGCCACTAACTCTCCTGTACTTGTTCTCATACATGACCCATCTACATACAATGTCAAGTCTGGATCTGACAAAGGGATATCTGTCAAGTCTTGTCTGGGTTTCGTCGTGATAGTAATGACTTCGACACAATCATGTGCCAATGGATCTGTTCCACCTACTGGTAACAGTGTGGCAGGATTTAACGTATTACAACGTCTGATTTCTATGTGTGGCTGAAACAATGTCAATTCGTAACCGGTGAGTCTCGCTATAGTCAAGTGTTGTGTTTGTGTGCGGTTCAAGAGAACCTCTACTGCGTGTGGTACTTGTACTGTCAATTGCTGTCCTAGCACTATGGCATCGCTTTGTCTGATTGCTAAAGCTGTTGCTGCCACCGATTTCAGGCACACTGGAAGTGCCTGAGCTACTGGATCTAATGTACTAGAGAAATAAGCACATGGTTTGTGTGATCCTGCTTGTTCCTGAGTGAGTACTGACAAGGCAGTACCTTCGCGTTCTGTAACAAAGAGTGTAAACTGTTTACTGTAACATGGTGTTGCTAGGACAGGTGCTTGGCATAAAGCTTTCTTTAAGCTTTCAAAGGCGTGTGTATGTTCTGGAGTCCAAGGGAGGACAGTCGATGTGGCTGCCTCCTGTGTTGTCAACTGAATGAGTGGTTTTGCTAGAAATGCATATTGAGGGATCCACTGCCTACAGTATGAAGTGAGGCCTATAAAAGCCCGCACCTCCTTTTGTGTCTTGGGTGGTGGCATGTTAGCAATTAACTGGATGCGGTCGGATGTAAGCTGCCTTCCCTCCTTGGACAGCGAGTGCCCAAGGTAAACAACTCGCTGGACACAGAATTGCAGCTTAGAAGGGGACACCTTGTGCCCCTTGTCAGCCAGAAATTTCAAAACCGTCAGTGACGCTGTCTCACATTCAGGTTCGCTTCGGGCGGTGATCAGCAGATCATCGACATATTGAAGCAAGGCAGTGTTAACTAGCATGTGGATACTGTCAAGTTCTCGTTTCAGTGCTTGGCTATAGATGCTGGGGCTTTCTGTAAATCCTTGAGGTGCGCGTGTGAATTTAAAACTTCGTCCATTTAAACTAAATCCGAACAAATATTGACTTTCCGGATCGATTGGGACACTAAAGAAAGCATTCTTGAGATCAATTACAGTGAAAAACGTTGCTTCTGAGTCAATAGCTGTGAGTAATGAAGAGATATCTGGGACCACAGGGTATTGTGGTACAAGACATTTATTTAATTCGCGCAGATCAATAACTAATCGATATACTGGTGGAGCTTTTGGATCCGTTCTTTTAAGAATCGGAATTATCGGGGAATTACATACATTGGAGTCGGTTTCGACAACCACTCCTTGTGCAATGAGCTCGTCAATGATTTGCAGTAAAGCCACTACAGCATCTGGTGGTAACTTGTATTGTCGCATTCGTGGTAGTACTATTCCTGTTTTCAGTGTAACTCGATATGGTGTAATGTTCATGCAACCAACATCAGTGGGGCCTTGTGCCCATAAATGTGTAGGTAAATTCTGCAGTCGGTGATCCATGTCTCTGGATACGTAGTGACCTTTAAAGTCACGTAAAAATAGTCGTACTCCTTCCGGAGAACAACATATTATGGCTCCTAGAGCTTTCAATGTTTTTATGCCTAACAAGTTTTCTGGACATGATTTAGTAAGTAATAAATCTGTAGTACGTGTCAATGGACCGACTGTAAGTGGAAGAGGTTGTGTTACGTCATTAATTATAGGTTTTCCTGAGAATCCAAGGGAAATATTCTGTGAGCCTGAGAGGGGTGCCCCTGGAACTTCACTGCGTCTTATAGTTGTTCTGCTTGCCCCTGTATCAAGTAAAAACTTTCTGTCTTCCCCTAATAGTTCACTATGTACATAAGGTCCCTCTTGGTCTACAGGAACCTCAATAAGGGGTAAGCCAACTTCCCTCTCTAGGCTATCTCATGAGTATCGCTGATAATCGGGATAATCTGTTTGTGCATACTGATACATCTGTTGTGTCGTTGCTTGTGTTGCAGCAATAGGCTGCGCTTGTGGTGGTGCTACGATCTGTTGTGGAGCTGCCTGTTGCGGAGCTAGTTGTTGCGGAGCTAACCTAGGTTGTGCATTCTGAGGGATTTGTTGTTGATTCTGATCCTGTCTAGGTGGACGTGGTCTCTCATGCGTTCTACCTGTGGCAATATTATGTTTCAGGACTGGACAATCGTGTATATAATGACCTGGTTGTTTACAATAGTTGCATGTCCCTTTCGCAGGACCTGCGGAATCACCCTTTTGATGACTATCGGCTGGAACTGACTGTGCAACAAGCATTTTCATTTTTGTATCTTTCATACGTCTTTGTTCGTGTTCTTGTTCTTCTCTAATTCTATTGTGGTGATATTGCAACATCTGTAACATCTGTGATGGGGTATTACCTTGCCAGGTACTTTCGAATTTCAATACTCTATTCTTGACTTGTAGCAGAGAATTTTCAACTAATTTTGTCACAAACAGATGTGGATATGACTCACTACTGGCTTTTATGCCACTATTTATACTAAAACATTTTTCAAATCGGGAATAGAAATCACTAGTGTCTTCATCTGGCTTTTGTTTACAGGCTGAGATTGCACCCCAGTCCTCCTTTTTCGTAGTTAATAAACGTGGCAGTACCTGTATTAGTAATCCTGCTAGTGCTGTAGTCTTTTCCCCAAGCCCTGCTCCTGCAGCTCTGGCCTTTTCTTCGTTTTCTAATGCTGTCCAATCTATCTTTTGGTCTCCCACCTCCCATTCCTTTTCTTTGAGTTTTTCGTAAACACCGGCGGGTAATAGGACTTTTAATATTTTCATAATATCGGGGTAGGTATACTCTCCCATGAGTAACATATCTTTTATCTCACGGTGGAAACCTGCTGGGTCCTTGTCATGGCTGGGTACTACTTTCTTCATTTCTAATAATTCCAGTTTAGTTATAGGCGTGTACACAAACACGCGTGTAAAATTATCACCGGCACCTCTTATTGGGTGCACTTCGCGTAACGGGTTCTGTCTATCTATGTGATACATTTTTCTTCCCATGATGGGAACTGGAACGTGTTCTGGGCATACGAAATTTAAATATTGGTTTCGGGATTCTAGAATTTCCTTAATCAAATCATTACCTGACCCTCTCCATATGTTCGTGAGTAGTTCTGTCAATATGTCAGGTAAGGGTCCTGGATCGGAGTGTTGGCTTTTATATAATATAAGGAGGTGTTGAATCATGTATATACTAGCTAAACGCTGTTCATATGGGTCTAGATTCAGAAACGTGTGTGCAAGTACATCATCATTGTATTCGCCGGGACTGTCAGCCCATTGTACTGCTGACCTGGCTAATTCTTGTTCGTCCATGGAATCGAGCATGTGGTACCCCCTTCGATCTCGGAGTAATTTATCAGCGGCTTGGAATAGGTGTTCAGGGGATTTTGTATTTAACATAGGGTTTGGAAAATGTCTATTATATTCTGGACGTATTGGACGTATCGGGTCATTAAAACCTCTGGTATTATTATGGGGTCTTCCTCTACCTACATAAGCTATTGTTTCTAATTGCTCTGATTCTTGCTCCTCCTCTTCTTCTGATTCTACTCTGTCGGTTTCTCGTCTTTCTTTATGTATTCGTTCTACTTCCTTGCGGATCTTTCGACACATGGCGATTATACACGCCTGTCTATCATGTTTCTCTTCTGATATGTTCTGACCCCATTTGGCAAGTCTTTGCATGGTATCGTGATCTGCCCCAGGCCTGTCTTGATTCCTAATTACACAATTTATGAAAAAACGTAGTAGTTGTCTTTGGACATCCACTTTCTGGTATTCCATAGCTTCGTTAATACTTTCTGGACCTTGCCCTGTTTGGACAAAGCGATATATTTCGTCTAGGTGTTCACCCATTCCTGGTATTGTCATTAAATATAATGTAGCTCGTCTTATACGTAGTGATGATATGAGCAATTTATCCTGTCTACCTGGTACTGGGTCGTATCTCCAATCCACAAGCTGTTCTTTAAACATGTCGGATGTCGCTAGCTGGGGTGTACGTTGGAGTGCTAAATCTCTAAGGGTCTGTTTATTTCGCGGCGGGGTGGCAAACATGTCTGTCGTACCTCCTGTAGCACCATCTGAGGTGCTAGGCACGAAAGGATTCGTTGGGCGTAGGATAGAGATTGTAGATGCGGGAAAAACTGTAGAAACGGACGGACCTGTTGGAACTTGTGTAGGAGTTTGTAGTTGCGGGGATACAGACGGATGCTCTTGGTGTTGAACACCATCGGCAAGCGGTGTGGGTGGTATGGCATTAGCATACTCGGGAGCTGCGTCATCTAAATAGGAGGAAAGGAAAACGTCCTTTGCTGTTTTGGGATGTGTTTTGGGATGTGCTTTTATCGGGAGCAATGGAGGAGTTAAGTCTTTTGGTATTTCCGGGGTAGCCTTAGGTAACCCTTCGGCCAGAAGAGGATACATACCATTCATAAGAGCGTTTCTTTGTCTCTCTACTTGTTCTGATTTTACTCAGGTACCTTCCTCAAGTAATAGATTTTCTCGGGTTTTATTTGAATTCTCTCTACCTTTCTCTTCCTGTCTGAGTGCTTTTTCTGTACGTCTATATGATTCTTTACGCCATAATTCAATGGCATCTTTCTGTGACTGTCTGGCTTTCTTTTTCCATAATTCTTCTTCTACTCTCATGATGCAATCTGCATCCCAGGTCCCCGCTGCGGGCCATCTCTGACTCTCTGGTAATTCTTTGGTGTAGTCCACCCATAAATCAAGAAATAATACGGCATCTAGGCCATGTTTATGATACATAAAGTACTCTGGAGTGTCCCTAGGTGGGATGGGAACAGCTTCTTCGAGTACACCTTTTCTAGTTTTGATCTGTCTTAGTTTCGAAAAGAGCGGCATTTTTAGACCTTATTACTAGAACACACTTTATACAAAAACACAATAATGAACAGTCATTCACACCACAGTATATAGAACGTATTTTAAAACATTTAACACTTAACAGGTTTACGAACAATGATAACTAATAGAAAACTAGTTACTGACATAATACTGACACTAGATAGTACTTATTTATATGCAAGACATACTATATATACTGCTAAACAGTACAGATACACTGCTAAAACAGTGCAGACCGGATTTGTGTACCCAAACCCGTCTTGACCGGCACAGACTATGTGCACGTTAAATGCCTCCCCGGTAATGGTACTCACCGGGTAGCTTGGGACGGAAGGCCTCGGAACGGAACTGAAACTGGACCGGACTGGACTCGACTCGACTGGACTCGGAACTTCGGAACCTGGCGGGTCTCTGTATACCTCGGATCTTGCTCTCTCAGCTAGGCTCTGGTCGGGATACTTCGCACTTCTCACCGCCTCGTCTGGGTGTTGATCGCAGCCTCAGTCGTCCCCGCCTGGCCGGAGGGAGATACAGGAAATCCTGCAGGTACGCGTTTTTATCCGTTCAGCTGTGGCAGGAGACCGGGCCTGCAACACACCGCCGGCGCGTGAGATGAGAAAGTGTCCCTGTTCGGGCGCCAATTTGTGTGGTAAATATTTCGTTACCGGTACTATTTTTTATGCGGTAAAGTCTATTAAGAATAACTCAGTAAATATAAGAGGCAGAATCCGTGGTATTAGAGGTTTTAAAAGGCTTTATTCCTATACAAAGGAATACAATTCGAATTGTAGGCATTCTATTCCATCACCACGAAAGTTCAGGAAGGAAGGGCATATATTATTGACAGATAGGCAGTTTTATAGAAAATACATTACAATGAAACAGATGCAGGAGGCGTAACAGCTGATAAAAGGTGCATACGTAGCTAACAGAGGGCGTAATTCAATAAACGTCATCATACATGATGTCACAAGTGGGTGGATCTATAAGAGAATCCTGCAATGTCAGCAGAAATAGTTGGCAGAGATGCGCGCGCAGCCGCATGACGTGTGATTGACGTGCAACTAGAGGGTGAAGGAGACTTGACATTTAGCTCTACATGTGGAGACAGAAGTCTGGGGGTCGTGTCAACCTAATCCCAAATCATATCTAATATCCTATGTTTAAAGAACTGTGTTATCCAAAAAGAGAGGTCTCTTAGGACAGAATCTATTCTATACTGACTATACTGACTGTTAGTGCGTGTACAAGCGTCTAAGTGTCTACACTAGATGCGAGGGGGTAGGAATATTCCATGGTAACGGGGCTATGAATTTCTTGCATGAGGGCAGCGAGGCCTGGCCCTGTGCACGGTAGCTGGAGGAATGTTTACCTAAACTACTAGACAGGAATGCATCGGATGAGGAGCGGAGAAGATAATCTTGAAGGTGAAATACAGTTCTTGGCAGGCGACAGGCTGGATCAGGCACCGTTAGCCGCGCAGGGAGTAGGACAAAGTTCATGGATACAGATGCAGGCTCAGACTGGAGCTTTCAGAGGCAGAAGGCAGGAAAAGGCTTGATGACAGAATTCGGGCCTACTCGCCTGAATCTGTAAAATGTGGAAAGTGAACCACATAAAGTCGGTGGCCTTTCATACTTAGGAATGGAATATCTGACCCATTCATGGCGGATCTGAAAGAGGACATGTTGACGGTGGACGCATATATATTTACGTCTTCAAAACTGGAGCAGGAGGGAACATACATGTACTTATAGCATGCACATGGAGCCGTTGGGGTCTACGATAGGGGACATAACTGATCACAAAATTCATATTTCCTCACTTCGCTCTGGTTGGTAACGCCCCATGGCTGGTAATCTGCCATCACATATTATGGCACCATCGCCTGGTCCTGGCGTGTCTTCTACGTTTGTGCTACCGGCATCTTGTGCCATAAATTGGCATTTTGCCACTTATGTCGCTCCTGTCTTACTGGTGCCGGTTTCCAAAGAGCTCCTTTTCGCTGTTGTGCATATTAGGCCGGTATGCGAGGTCTCTGTCCTACCGGCTGCCGTCTCTCACGACTTGGCTGCCATCGCTTCCTTCTACAAAACTCGCCATATATGGGATATGGCTTCTTCTCCATGCTGGCACTTTCTGGGTAAGGGACAACCTATTGCCTCTGCTGTCCCACGTGCCTTTGCGGGTACAGGTTCCTCAGTGTTTTTTCACACTGTTTTCTTGGTCCACCAGTACTTGTTTAGGCTTCTGTCGCCACTTCAGATGCTGGAGATCTTTCACACTCTGGGTGGGTTCATCTCCCTCTTTCAAGTAATTAACTTTCACTTCGCAATGGCCATTCTGGCTCTGGGCTTCTTTCTCTCAACCCACTTTCCATAAATGGGTTCTTTTCTGCTGTTCGTGATAGCTTCTATTGCCTTTGCCTCCCACTGCTTCTGCTCCCTTTAGAGCGTCGTGCTCTGGTAGTTACCTGCGCTCTGTCCTCATTATGGTGTTAAGTCACCTTATGGACCACTAAGTTCGTTCTAGAACTTCATGGGATTCAGTCGCAGACCCGCCTCGTTCTGTGGGTATGACTTTGGTATCTATTCTAAGTTAAGGAATCTGCGGCTAGACGTCTCTATCAGATGTACGAGTTACTTACCTTCCGTAATGATGTATCTGGTAGCGACATAGTCTAGCCGCAGATTCCTTAACGCCCGCCCGTCCTCCCCGCTCTGTGAGGATATTTTCAGGTTGGGGCCTTCTATTCTCGCCTCCCTTACGGTGGCTTGCCCTTTTGCAGAGTGTCATACTCCCTTTGCACTAACACAGACTGCACCCCTTCTCAAGAGTGGGCGGTGTGTTAATACTTCATGTGTTCTTCCAAGCCATTGACCTGGATTATACGGTGTGGAATCCGTTTCTGGGTTTTTCCCACCATCCCTCATTCCCCTTCTCCATTGCCTTGGGTTTTTGCCACCCCTGCGCCCTTTTACTTCAGATCTATTGGCTCTGTACATTTATGGGTCTTTCATTTAGGTTCCAATGTCTTTCTGGTGACATCTTATGGTGAACTTTCATTACTCTTCTGTCCCACACTTGTTCACCGTCATGTTTTCCATTCTGGATGCGGACTTTTATTCTCTGCCAGGCTGTTTTCCACATCCTTGTCTTCCTTTAAGTGGAATGTACCTTCGCTTGTGCAGGGTTGCTTTTCAGAGCTCTGCTCTGTCTCACCTGTCCATGTTTTCTATTTCTTCATCATTTTTGCACACTGTTCCCATTTTCTCACAGTTTTTTGGTGATAGCTCCGCGTTTTAATGTGGAAATGTTTCCCCGACGTCAGTGCGCCGGGAGGGGCATATATGGCTCCGCTGACATCACGTCATCAGGGCGGAACCATGCGGTGCCGCCACCCGGCGTGCAGAGGTGCTGCTGCGGAACGTTTTCCGGGTCCAGTCTGACGCCTGGGGATATTCTAAGTTAAGGAATCTGCAGCTAGACTATGTCTCTACCAGATACATCGTTACAGAAGGTAAGTAACTCGTACTTCAAAGACCCTGAAGGACAGAGAGGGCAGGCTATTGATCTGGCTGGAGAAATTGAAGGTGAGATCTGGAGTGGTGTCTGAAGAGGATGATATTGAGAGCTAATAAAAGCTCCTTCTTTTCGGCAGGCTTCAGAAGCAACGCACACCTGCCTTTGCATGTTTCAGTCTCTGGGACTGTCTCTCAACTCCCAAAAATCTGTTCTTCTCCCGTCTCAAAGGATTTAGTTTCTGGGAGCAGTTTTGGACCCTATACAGGTCAAAGCATTCTTGTCTGCAGAAAGACAATCGCATCTGGTTTCCCTAGCGTCAGACCTATGAAAAAGAAGGTTCGCTTCTGTGATAAAATCTTTTCTGGGAATGTTGTCCTTCGCAATCCTTCTGGTTCTTCACTCACGTCTCAGAATGAGACCTATCCAAGAAGAACTGGACAGTCAATGGCTTCAAATAACAGGGATCGTTCGACGACCTGGTGCGGATAACCCCGACCATGCGAGTAGCTCTACTTTGGTGGCAGGGCTCCAGCAATGTCTCGACCGCTTACCTTACTTTCTCCCCCGCCAGAATCCATTTGACTACAGACACGCATCTCTCGAAGGATGGGGTGCGCACCTCCAAGATCTCTGCATAAGAGGGAAATGATCAAAAGTATTGTCAAAAATGCACATCAACTTCCTGGAGCTTTGAGCTATTTTTCTGGCTCTACAGTCTTTTCTCCCAAGGCTTCAGGGGTCATCAGTTATCAAAAGAACCGGCAACACCACTTGCATGCATTACCTAAACAAGCAAGGGGGTACTCGTTCTCACATCCTATCTCTGGAAGCACAGACCATATGGAAATGGCTCCTCTCATCACATTACCATAAAGGTGGAGCATCTGCCAGTAGTAAACAACGCTATGGCGGACACTTTGAGCAGAACATCAAATTCTTGCCATCAATGGGAACTGCAACAGTCAGTACTGGATCACTTTTTTCAGATGTGGGGCAGACCCAACTTGGATCTTTTTGCTTCCAAAATAAATCACAAATGCCCATTTTATGCCAGTTGGGATCCAGAGAAGGGCTCTTGGGGAAACGCCTTCATGATGAGATGGACGGAGATTTTTGATTACGCTTTCCCTCCCTTTCCATTGATTCCGAGGCTTCTAAGAAAACTGAAAATGAAGCTGTGCCGAATGATTCTCATTGCCCCACGGTGGCCACGTCAGCACTGGTTCACAGAGATTCTCCTACACTCAGAATGCAGTCCATTTCGTCTCCCAGTGTCTCCAACTCTATTGACAATGAGCAAGGGCCAGATTCTCGACCCGCATCCGGCCCCTCTGAAGCTTCATGCTTGGCTTCTGAGTTCACTGAATTCAAGGAGCTGGACTTACCGCAGGACTGTAGGGATATACTTGCAAAAGCAAGAGCTCCTTCTACTCTGAAAACCTATTCTCTGAAATGGAAACGTTTCTGTTCTTGGTGCCATGATAATGATGCACACCCCCTGGACTATTCTCCAGAAAAGGTTCTTCCCTATCTTCTCTCATTAGCGAAATCTGGACTCCTGTTCGCATCTGTTAAGCTGCATCTGGCCGCAATCTTAACTTACAGACATTCTATTGGTGGCCCATCTCTCTGTTCCAACTGTTTGATCAAGCAATTTTTAAAAGGTCTTTTCAGGGCTTTTTCGCCCATCAGAGCTCCTACCCCTGAATGGAGGCTTAATCTGGTTCTATCTCAGCTCATGAAGCTCCCATTCGAACCTGTGCACAAAGTTGAACTTAAATATCTCGCCTGGAAAACTACTCTTTTATTGGCGCTTACCTCTTCTAGGAGAGTCAGCGAAATTCAAGCATTTACTATCAAACAACCATACCTAAGGTTCACTAATGACTATGTTCTCTAAAGAACGAATCCTACATTCATTCTGAAGGTTCCATCTTCTTTCCATCTTAATGAACCCATTATTTTACGTACTTTTTTTCCCCAGTCCGTCTACCCCGGCTGAGAAGGCCCTACACACTTTGGACATTAAAAGGTGCCTTCAATTCTACTTATCACGAACTGTTTCCATTCGGAAGACGGATCAATTGTTTGTATCTTAAGAGGGTCAAAAGCCAGGTACAGCAGTGACAAAGTCTACAATTGCAAGATGGATTGCTTCGGCAATTCAATTTTGCCACTTTAAGGCTGGAAATCTTTTGTCTGTGCATCCTAAAGCTCATTCCACAAGGGTTGTGTCATCATCGGCAGCGCTTTTTGCCAGAGTGCCATTGGAGATGATTTGCCGTGCTGCAACCTGGAAGAATGTGCACACATTTACACGGCATTACTGTCTAAATCTGGCTACAGAAGCTGAGTCAGCAGTTGGTCAAGAAGTGTTACCCAACCTTTTCAAATAAGGTAAGCCTCTTTCGAGAGGTGACTATATATTGTTTCATGTTTTTGAATACTGTCTCTTTTAATTGTTAATGTTTCTGATGTCTCTCTCAAACCCAATCCAAATAACATTGAATTCAACCCAGATCTGTGACTGGGGGTGAATGCTTTGCCAATGTGCAACATTCTATCCACCATCTTGTGTGTTTTGCTGTTCGCACTATGTGGGAAGGGTATGCCCAGACGTGGGTCCCGTGCTCACTACGCCACTGGAGTCAAGCTATCCTGGCTGAAGAGGGGTGAAACCCCGAAACCGGTCCTAGGATGCTTGATTCTGGTCCAGGGAAGACATGGCTTGGCAGTTCGGGCTGGACTATTCCCATAAGGCACAGGGTCAAGACAGATTTGCATATGGCCATGTCTGAACTGGGGTGGCGTGGTGAGCACAATAACGATGGATTAAAACCAGATCTGTGACTGGGGGTGAATGTTTTGCCAATGTGCAACATTCCGTCCATCATCTTGTGTTTTGCTGTTCGCCCTATGTGGGAAGGGTTATGCCCAGACGTGGGTCCCGTGCTCATTATGCCACTGGAGTCAAGCTATCCTGGCTGAAGAGGGGTGAAACCCTGAAACCGGTCCTAGGATGCTTGATTCTGGTCCAGGGAAGACATGGCTTGGCAGTTCGGACTGGACTGTTCCCATGAGGCACAGGGTCAAGACTGATTTGTATATGGCCATGTCTGAACTGGGGTGGCGTGGTGAGCAAAATAACGATGGATTAAACCCAGATCTGTGACTGGGGGTGAATGTTTTGCCAATGTGCAACATTCCGTCCATCATCTTGTGTGTTTTGCTGTTCACCCTATGTGGGAAGTGTATGCCCAGACGTGGGTCCCGTGCTCACTACGCCACTGGAGTCAAGCTATCCTGACTGAAGAGGGGTGAAACCCCGAAACCGGTCCTAGGATGCTTGATTCCGGTCCAGAGAAGACCTGGCTTGGCAGTTTGGGCTGGACTGTTCCCATGAGGCACAGGGTCAAGACTGATTTGCATATGGCCATGTCTGAACTGGGGTGGCGTGGTGAGCAAAATAACGATGGATTAAACCCAGATCTGTGACTGGGGGTGAATGTTTTGCCAATGTGAAACATTCCGTCCATCATCTTGGGTGTTTTGCTGTGTGTGTGTGTGTGTATATATATATATATATATATATATCATCAAAACTTGTGTCCGCTGCATTAGAGACGCACTCAATGAAGAAGCAGGGCCCCGTTCTTTGTAACAGAGTCCTTTAATGAAGCACAAAGCCGGCATGCATTTCCAGATTCAATCCAAGTAAGCCCTACGCGTTTCGCAGCTTCCTGCCGCTTGTTCACGGGCTGGCATACAGATTCAGGCAGATTTACGAGAGTGCGTGCAAACAAGTCCATTAAATACCCAATTACCGCCCCCTGGTGGGCTGCTCCAGTGCAAACATCGCAATGGCATCTGGGATTTGCAGTTTACTCTCGCACATATTTACACCCTTCAGTGGGTTCCGCCCTTCACAGTTGTTTACGTGCATATATATATATATATATATATAGCACCCACCATCCGCTAAGGGACTACGATTTATACTGCTAGCTATTCTAGCATGTGAATCTATGAAAGATACCCCAATACTGGATAAGAACATGAGTTACTTACCTGTAACTTCAGATATCTAGTATTGGTATCTTTAATAGATTCATATGCAACCCACCCTCCTCCCCGGAGAGGTTTCCCTTTTTTACTATGGTATACTTGCTGTCACTTGTGCTACGAAATCTGAGGGACTTGCTCCTCTGTGGAGTGTTCTAGAGGGTGCTGGAGCCTGATTGGCTGGGTGCCAAATTTGGTTCTTTTTTTACAAAAGGACAAGAATAGGCTAGTGTAGTGACCTTTTGGTACAATATAGCCTATTGTATGTTATTTTACTACTATTGTCTATATATTTTATTGTACAGTGAGACTCCCACCTCGACGGTGGGGATGATTCAGGCATGTGAATCTATGAAAGATACCAATACTGAATAACTGAAGTTACAGGTAAGTAACTAGTTTTCTTCTCCGCCATGCTTCGCACCAAGTCACCGTGCTGATTAGTCTCACACATTTATAAAAAGACAAGACCTACGCCGTAACCAATATGTTAAAGCAAGACTGGAATGGCAGCACAACCTGAATCTAGCAATGAATGATAACATGTGGACATATTGTTGTGGTGCATCAAAACTCATTTCCTTCAACGGCAGACATCGCCTTATCCAATTCAAATTCCTCAACCGAGTATATCACACACCCGTCCGACTTCATAAATTTGGGTTGCGAGATTCTGACAGCTATGAGAGGTGCGGGGAGAGAGAGGCAGATTTCCTGCACTTGGTATGGACCTGCCCCCCCATCGCATCCTTCTGGATGCAAATGTTTGCTAAACTAAGCGACATCATAGACTAACAGATTGGCCTGGACCCACTATTAGCCATACTGGGTTACTCAAAACGTCTTAAAAAGGGTATTAGGCATCTAGTTGACATGGGCCTACTGATTGCTAAATGTGTGGTGGCAATGCACTGGGCTCGGGCCACCTCCTCCCCCCCCACCTCCCTGACCCAATGGACTAGAGATATGCTGTTTGCAACACTCAAACTGAACTTTACAGCAAATTGCGCTGCCCCCCAGAAGCCGACCAAATTTTTTTTGAGTTTATACAACACCTACCTAGCAAGTCAGGCACCATAGAGTTTGATAACATTATGTATGAGCACACCCAACTTTGGGAAGAACACAAATCTCACTGGTTCCTAATAGCAACTATTTCTGTAACACCTTGTTTATTCCACCATATAATGTATGTTTATGACTGCAATGACCTATGCCCCAGGATTGCTTTTACATGTGATTCCCTGATCATGTATCTCTGATGCAGTTTGTCAATGCTGAAAAAAAGAAAAAAAACCTAGTTATCATATGTTCCTAGTTAACAGAAAATAAAATGAGAGATTAAAAAAGAAAAAGAAAAAAAGTTGTTACAGAGCTACCATTTATTTTTGTGAGAAGATCTACATTGTTTAAATGGAAATGTTAATTGTATTCCTGTTGTAAACTTACACTCTAGCATTTAGATCAGTTTGTTTTAAGTATTTTAGGGATAGCAACGCTGTTTCTTTACAGAGTGATGCCATCTGCGTATGCAGCTGCCTTTTGATGACAAGAAGAAGATGCAAGCCCTTTGATGTTTGTTAGAGTGAACGCCTACTTGTAGGAGTTTAGTTGCTAGAAAGAACAAGAGGAATGAGCATGGGCCTTGAGAGAGGCTGAATGTTTGGGGATAAGACTGTTGATTCTCATAGGGGCTGAGGGGCAGTCATAAAGGGCAAAGACCATACGTTCAAATTAAGGGGTTGACGTCAAACTTACTTAGCACTAAACACAGGAATGCCCATGAAATTTTGTCAAATGCTTTCTCTGCATCCAGTGCTATAGCCATTGTTGGAGCATGTAAATTCGGCTATTATTAAAACGAGACTAAGTCATCTTATGTTGTCAATCTCAAGGGTGCCCTTCACAAATACCGTTTGTGTAGGATGTAGTAACTATTGTTAGCAGGAGTGGCTGGCAAGTACATGGATCGGTGGTGCGGGCAACTGAGTGGTGGGTGGGTGCGTTCGTGCATGCAGGCAAGGCGAGGGACAAATAATTAAAATATAAAAATAAAACCACTTATATTGCTTGCTGCACATTCGACGTCGTCCTTGCTCTGGTCCCTGTTCTTTCGACTTCATGGGTTCCAGCCTCCAGACAATTCCCCTAACCAATCCTGGCACTACTCTCAAGCTGTTAACTATCATGAGAGAAGCGCCAAGATTGGATGAATCAATCTGGCTGGACGCTTCTTCAGGCCTTTTAGGGCCTGTGCTTAATCGTCACCCAGCTGTCTAAAACAGTAGGGTGGAGAGATTTAAAGTGTGCATGTCACTTTGGCCGGCGTAAGAGAGCTGGCCAAACTGACATTCATACTTTGGAGTGTCCAGCCAGGCAAGCTCCTCCAGTCCTATCTGACTGCCATTCGGAAGCAGAAAAAGACATGCCCTCATTTCTCCCAGCTTGGGGCAGGCTGACATCTGCAGCATGCTAAAAGTGAAAAAGTAAATGGCAATGAAATCATTTCATTGCCATTTTATTTTTCACATTTAGCTGCAGTGGGTACGAGGGGCGATGTTCACAAAGACACCGCTGCTGGTTGTGAGGACCCTCTCTAAACTTGTTGCAGGGACTTTGGTGTTTATTTTGCAGTCTACTTTGATTAGTCATCTGGGTCTATGTTTCTTAGTTTCCAAGGGATCTTTTTCTTCTTTGGGAATCACCACAATGGTATCCTCAGAACATTCCTCCAATTCTGCCAGTCCTTGCAAATTATGTGAAGAGTTCTTCCAGGAGGTGTTATAATTCTGTGCCCATTATTGATGAGGGTCACCGGACTCCGTTGCTCTATTGTAATGCCTTATTTCAAAAGGGAGTTTGATGTATACTTCTAACCCCAGGTTCTTCACCTTTTGAATAATCCTCAGACATCAGATTGGATCCAGAAATTTTCTACCCATACCCCTGCGCCACAGTGGGTGGCGTTGTTCTATAAATGATGTGCAGTCACCTGAACTACGCTGCACTATCAACTGCTCCATCGAGACCGCCACCTTCTCCAATGACTGGAAACTTGCCAAAATCAACCCCCTGCTGAAGAAACCATCCGCCGACCTGACAGACCTCAAGAAGTTCAGACCCATCTCCCTGCTCCCCTTCCCAGCCAAGGTCATTAAAGGCCTTCAACACCCAACTCTGAGTTCATTGAAGCCAACCTTGTCCTGGAACCCTCTCAATCCGGCTTCTGAAGCAACTACAGCACCGAGACCGACCGCCCTCCTCGCCGCCACCGACATCTGCTCCCTCCTTGACCGGGGAGAAACAGCAGCCCTCCTCCTCCTGGACCTCTCAGCCGCCTTTGACACAGTCTCACACCACACCCTAAGCACGAGACCCCATGACACCGCCTTCCACAACAAAGCCCTGAACTGGATCCTTTGCGTCCTCATCTGTAGAATACAGTGAGTCAGACTACCACCTTTCCACTCAGAACCCACAGAGATCGGCTGCGGAGTCCCCCAGTGCTCTTCTCTGAGCCCCATCCTCTTCAGCATCTACATTGCCTTGCTCACAGCCATAGTCTGGAACCACAGACTTAACATCGTCTCCTACGCCGACGACTCCCAGCTGATCATCTTCCTCACCAATGAGCCCACAATCACCAGAAGCAACTTCCATGATGGAATGAAGGCCGTTGCCACCTGGATGAGAGACAGCTGACTTAAGCTCAACTTGGACAAGACCGAAGCCCTCATCCTGAAAACCAACACCTCTGCTTGGGAAGACTCTGTTGGCCGCCACTAATTAGGAACACCATCCCAACCCACAGAACCTCTGCATCATACTGAACTCCTCTCTCACTATGAACTGCCAGATCAATGCTGTCTCCTCATCATGCTTCCACATGCTTCGCCTGCTTCAAAAGACCTTCAGATGGATCCCCACTGAGGGCAGAAAGACTGATGTACCAATAAAATAAACTAAAAGACTATACCTACCAAATAGTCCCAATACCATTACCAAATAATCAGTCAGTTAGCAGTAAAGAAGGTTCAATCATTTATTAGACAAAATACTCTATAGAGGAGCCTCTCCGAACCTCACCCATCAGGTGCGCCGAGAAGACTGTTGGCTCGTATTCAAACATGAGGTTATATACTTTTCGGTTCAACACATACAATCACTGTAAAAGGAAAAATACCAGTTGGCCCTCGAGCTCCAGGGAAGGACCATATATGGCACACATCAGATCAGTACAAAGGCTTGACTAACTATTGCTGAGGAAGTCAGGAGTGGTGACTCCCTTTCATCTTGGTGCCAGGGATTGCAGACACGGCGCCGCCAGGAATGTGCTTATCGCCCCCCCAAAGCCAGATGCGACCTTGAGTCTTAGAACAGTCGAGTAAAAACAGCCTACCTTCATCTGCTACCAGTAACTCAAATTAACTGGGGCCTGACAACTGCACGTGATCACAGCCCATGCTCGAGCATATGTTCAGAAGATGGCGTCGGTATGGTTCTCGGCCTACTCTTTTAGGCATAGATATACG
The DNA here is from genome assembly GCF_964204655.1 of Triturus cristatus. Classification (NCBI taxonomy): domain Eukaryota; kingdom Metazoa; phylum Chordata; class Amphibia; order Caudata; family Salamandridae; genus Triturus; species Triturus cristatus. Next base: position 1,066,318,360 of record NC_140582.1, on the reverse strand, counting down.
GGGAGGAAATAAATGAATTTCCTCCATACAAAAGCATACATATCAAACAGGGAGTATACGTATCGATACATCATGCTAACATAATATAGGTCCGATACTCCTTATATACGGGAAATCTACTTTTTTATCCCTCAGAACGGCCCTTTTAGCATGATGTAGCTAACTAAAACAGTTCAATCTTCAAATATTCCCTCATCAATCTGCATTAGGTCTTTGAGCTCCTGCTGAACTAGCTGAGCTTTTACCGCTGTTGGGGATGGACCAGACACAGAAGAAGTGAGTTTTGACGCACAATAAGAGCAACTTGCAGGTCCACATTGTGCACAAACACAACATGTGAATATGATACCGGCTATACATGCCAGCACCATCAAAATGTTCGTCCCCCAAGTAGACAACAAACCCCAGAACCAACCAGAAAGAGACCACGTACCAGTTTCTACATGTATATCGGAAGATAAACGATGTAGCTTCTGTATAGCCAAATGAACGGAGGGGGCGGAGTCAGGAATATAAACACAGCAAGAGCTGCCTATCACACGGCATGCTCCTCCTCGATCTGCCAGGATAACGTCCAAAACCATATGGTTTTGAAGCGAAACGAGTCTGGTCGCCTGTAGCTCTACAGTTATATTGGTCAGTATTCCTGCAGTGGTGTGAATTACCCCTTCAACTACTCTAGACAAACGTCGTACTTCTCAGCTAGTAGGCATAGGCCCCCAAAAGGGAAGCACTCCCTTCATAATGTCGGTGAAATGCTGCAGTGGAGTATCGGTCTGATCTGTATCGGTGGTATCTATCTCCCTTTTATTTCTCCTACTAAGCACACTACGTTTATCTAGTCGGTGATCCTTGTGATAATTAGAAGGGGCAATATAGACTGGAGGGTTCAGGAAGGACAGGTAACAATGTCCAGTCCAACCTCACGGAAGCCAAGTATATGCATTTTCTCCACAGAAAAAATATACATTAGGAGGGGTTAGCAACGGAGGACTGCTAAAGGTACGCAACCGATAAGTGTAATTACATCGACTTTCTCCTACTGATATGTACCCTGCTCCTTGAACACAAAACGTGTATTTAATACAGGCACTGGAATAGCCCTATCTTCAGTAACATTACGGTCCTGGAAGTGTCGATAATATTGAAATTGAATTCAACAAAGTCCATAATTTCATTTTTCAACCAAGTGGTATTTTCATACGTTATATACATATTCATACAAGCATTCGGATCTAAAGTTATCTATTATTCCCTTCGGGGTTAAATCCTTGATGAACCTCAATAAATGCTAAAATCATTTCATAATCCCTCTCTGAAAACCTTTGAGAGTCCACAGTGTAATGCATGTACATCATAGAAAGCAATTTGAACCAAGCCTCGCAACTTCCCAGATGAGACAAATGTAGGGATATAAATAAGTCGTGCTTGTGCATAACAGATGGTAAAAGGCCACAAACCCAGCAATTTGTAGTATTGGTAGCACTGTGTGCTTGATGAAGCATTTCAATCACATAGGTCTGACGATGCCTTTCCTTATGAGGGGCTAAAGTATGAAACACATGTTCCGGAGGTGGTGTAGTTGTTCCTAAAACAGTATGCATAGGGTGGAAAAATTCCAAATATATAAACACTCCCAGTAATATAATTAGCAATATTGCTACAGTAGCTACAAATGCAATTTTAACATGATTGGTCTAACTAGAAAAAACAGGCATATATGCAGGAAAATAGCGTGGTACAAAAGGACGTTCCCTTCAGGAACAAAACGAGCAAAGGGATACATGCTAACTAAAAGTCCAACAATAAACTGGGGCAATGCAGTCCAACCTGCCAGAGGGTGCTTCTTTCCTGTGTCCGTTTAGAGCCTCACAGGCAGGCTCGTATCATTCATCTCAGATAATACCAACACAAACTTCTCACGTTGGAGTTATGTTCTCACACAACCCTTGAAGAAAACACAACCTGGGTCCCTTTGAACATAAAATTCAGTCTTTCTTTCTGAACAGAGCAAACAAATGTTCAAGGCTCTGAGCGCGTTCAGTCCAGTGTCTCGCTCAGTACACCAGAAGCGTATCTAACAGACATTCATAGCACAGGTCTGTACCCTATCACTCAAGTCTCTCCCTATCTCCTACCGTGTTCACCTGGTGTACTGTATTGTTTTCTGGGCCGCAGGATGTACCGAGTATGGCCAGGCACTTCTTGATCAGAGAACAAAACAGGGGATGACGAATCCGGTGAAACAGGGGTACTGCGAGCTTCTGGATTAGCTGCAGGAACAACAGAATCTGTGCTGACGACAGAGCCCCTTCCGAGCCTGGTACACCTTCTGCTTGCCCTTCTCCAATTACCTGGGCATCAGAAAAAGGGATGATTCGAGGAACTCACTCACCTTCCTGAGTCAGAACCCCGTCCTGGATTCACTGATCATATGGAAGTGGGAGGGGTAGTTTTTTCAAATGTGACACATGAATCCAGTGTTGCTTGCCGTTAACTATTACCGCCGTCCGCGTAGCAAACAGGACTTGAAACGGTTCAGACCAACGAGGATCCAAGCTGGATTTTCGCTGATAGTTACGGATCAAAACCCACTGTCCTGGTTCCAAACGATGTCCAGGACCCTCCGGCAGGGGCTACAAAACTGCTGAGACCTGTTGATGCATGGAACGAAGATCTTTAGTCAAAGCATACAAATAGTCTGTCAGCATAGGGTACTCTATATCACAAAATGTTCTGGGTCTCGGGACGCCCCAAACATTAGCAGGGCTCCCAAAAATGACCTCATATGGAGACAAACCAGAACGAGAATGTGGGGTAACTCGTATTGACATTAATGCCAGCGGCAGAGCATCTGGCCACCTCAATCCAGTACTTTCTTGAATTTTAGCCAATTTGAGCTTTAATATCCCATTATACTTCTCGACCAACCCAGCGGACTGGGAGTGTCGAGCCGCATGGAATTTCTGTTTAATCTGTAGTCCATTACATATATGTGTAATGAGCTCTGCATTAAAATGTCTTCCGTTATCACTCCAGATCACACGAGGGAATCCGTAGCGAGGGAAGTACTCCTTTACCAACGCTTTTGCCGTTGCCAAAGCAGTATTTTCTTTTGTCGGGTAGGCTTCGACCCACTTACTGAAAACGCATACCACGACCAGGACATACTTCAGATTGTTGACGCGCTCCAACTGGATATAATCCATTTGAAGCACCTCAAAAGGCAAAGATGGGGGTACAAAGTTTCCACTCAGAAACAGGCTCCCTGGCCCCTGGATTATGTTGTAAGCAAACCATGCAATATTGTACCAAATGATCAGCGGTCCTAAAAATATTGGGATTGTACCATACAGGATCTAATAATGCACAAATACCTTTCAACCCAATATGAGCTGAACCATGTGCCATTGTCACCACCGCATTCACTAATGCATTCAGCAACAGCCATCGTTGCTTTTCTGTCAGATAAATCCAACAACCATCTGCATCTAATCTCCCAAATCGCTCTTTCCAGTGAGCCAATTCAATAGGGGTAGCCTCTTTCTGTATTTCCCGGACACTCTCCATGGTATTATCAAACATCTCTGTTTCAGCCACCCACCTAGCAGAGCTAGTCACAAACATTGGGGTCAATTTGGATTTAGCAGTTTCCTTAGCGACTTGATCGGCAAAGGCATTACCCTCCCCCACTGCATCAACCACTGCCTTGTGTGACTACATTTGACTACAGCCACTATTTCTGGTAACGTCAATGCTGTCAGTAATCGCAAAATCAAGGGGCCATGCTGGATTCGCTGACCATGAGAAGTAAGAAAACCTCTTTCTGCCCAAAGTCTACCAAAACTATGAGCCACGCCAAAGGTGTACTGGCTGTCGGTGTAAATATTTACTCGCAGTCCTTCACTTAACTCACAAGCCCGAAACAATGCCACTAATTCAGCCGCCTGTGCTGACTGATAGGGTACTCGAGAAGCCTCAACTATAGTGTGAAGAGTAGTTATCGCATATGCAGCAGTTGTCGTGCCATCTGGTAACTTAAAACAAGAGCCATCGACGTACAACTCCCCTTGGGGGTCAGATAGAGGAGTGTCAGTCAGGTCTACTCGTTCCTTCGTTTCTTCCTCATTCCGAAATATACAATCATGAAAATCATTGTTCTTTTCGTTTGAAGGGAGGGGTAGTAATGTAGCAGGGTTCAGAGTGGCACATCGTTTAATCGTAATGTGTGGAGCAAACAATGTCAATTTGTATCCAGTAAGACGCGCACTCGTAAGGTGCTGGGTCTTTGTCTTGTTCAATAATGTATCCACAGCGTGCGGTACCATCACTGTGAGGTCAGTGTTCAGAACGAGCCCTTCCGACTGTCGAATAGCCACCGCAACCGCAGCAGTAGCTCTTAAACAGCTAGGAAGTGCTCTGGCGATGTTATCCAACAGCCCCGAGAAATAGGCTCAAGGTCTCTGCTTACCACCAAATCCTTGTGTTAACACAGAAAGCGAGCAACCGTCCACCTCGTGTACATAAAGCACAAAAGGTTGTCGGTAGTCAGGAGTACCAAGAACAGGTGCAGAACAAAGCGCAGATTTCAAAGAGTCAAAAGCATCTTGACAAGCATCAGTCCAGGGTAAAGGTTCATGCACATCTTTGGTGGTTAGATACAGAAGAGGTTTAGTAAGAAGAGAAAAATTAGGGATCCATTGGCGACAGTAAGAGGTTATGCCGAGAAATGCACGAACATCACGCTGAGTACGAGGTACAGATATATTAAAAATGGTAGTTACACGCTCAGGAATTAGTCTCCTCCCCTACTTCGACAGTAGATGACCGAGATAGGTCACCTCCTGTCGACAATATTGAAATTTAGAAAGGGAGACTTTATTGCCATTAGCAGCCAAATGAGACAATAATAGTGCGGTGACCTTCTTACAACCTTCCTCGGTATCAGAAGCCACTAACAAATCATCTACGTATTGCAAAAGCACATTACCAGGGGCCAAGACCAAATCATCCAACAATGTTTTCAAAGCTTGACTATAAATACTAGGACTCTCTGTGTACCCCTGGGGAGCGCCGCAGAACCGGAAGATGCGACCAGATAATGAGAAGCCAAAAATATGACGGCTATCAGGATGAATCGGAATGCTAAAGAAAGCATTTTTCAAATCATTCACAGAGAAATATGTAGCAGTAGAAGGAATCATAGTGAGAATAGTAGTAATGTCTGAAACCACAGGGTATTGGGGCACCACTATTTTATTAATTTCACGCAAATCAATCACAAAACGATAAGTATCAGTATAATCAGGATCGCTTCCATCAGGGGCTCTCTTTAAGATAGGCAAAATAGGACTGTTACACACATTGGCAGTTGTCTCTTCCACCACACCCCTTTTTACCAAATCTTGTATGATGGAGAGCAAAGCCCTCTCGCCTGCCGGAGAATTTTTGTACTGAGGTATACGAGGAAGCTGGGCATTTTGCTTCAAAGTAATAGAAACGGGCGGAATCTTTAATAATGCTACATCTGTGTCACCGGTGGCCCACAATGTTGCTGGAATAGAAGCAAACTCAGAGGGAGGGGTTCATTTTTAGAGAAACACTGCAAAGTATGCTTTCCGAGGGAATTAATAGTCCGGTAAACACCATCAGGTGAACAATGAATCCTAGCATGTAATTTCTTCAACAAATCCAAGCTCAACAAATTTTCGCCACAATGGGAAGTCAAAAGAAATGGGGAATCTATCGTAACAGGACCAATAGTGAAAGGAATAGGTTTGGAGATGGGGCTCACCACCGGAATTCCCGAGAATCCAACCGAAACATTATTGTGCCCAGACAGAGCAGCCCCTGGGACCACGGAACGAGAAATAGAACTATTCATTGCACCCGTATCAACTAAAAACTTTTCAGATGTCCCCATCAAACGCGCCTCTACTTAAGGTCCTTGCTGATCAACGGGTACTGACACCTGGCCCTCACTATGTCCATGGCTATCCTATGTATAAGCATACCCTTCGGTCGCGTCCGTTGCACACTCCTCATTATAATACTGCCTACCTCTTGGATTATCAAAATAATTCTTTTCTTGTCCAACTTGCATCGCCTCTTCTGGTCGCATATAACTGCGATCCACACTTCCCCGACCTCTTCCTCTACTTCTCATAGCCCCGTTCTGGGCCAGCAACAACCTCCTTACAATAAGCACACTGATTTACTCCCAAAACGACAGCCGACCCTCTGCCTCGTCCAGTTCCTGCCCCCCTCGGGACAAATCTTCTACTGCCTCTCTCTCTGCCTCGTCCTTGAGCAACTTGTTGCAACAACACCCGTGTTTTAAGATCCTTCGCTTTCTTTTCCATCTTATCCTTACTCTAATTTTCTCTATGTTCGTAATATTGAGCCATACTCAATATTACAGAGGGCGTGAAGGTGGTCCAGGTACTTTCAGCGACTTGTAGCCGTGCAGAGACTTCTGGTAACAAATTGGTCACAAAACGATTAACAAATAATCGTATACCGCCTTCCAACGATAAATCCTGTCCACTAAAATCGATGAATACGCATTCAAATCTAGTGAAAAAATCAGAAACACTTTCATCTTTCTTCTGTTTACATGCGGTCAATTTGTCCCAATCCACCTTACGAGGCGGAATTAAGGAATGCATGTAAGTGATAATATGGCCAGGTAATGCCAATAATTCAGGTCTCGGCTTATCCCCAATCTTTTATCTGATCCCATGTTCTGCCAAATTCTTGAGCATGGTCTTGATCATGCACCTGACGCCATACGTCAACGGGAACTAATAATACAAAAAATAGCTCTATGTCAGCTAAGGTCATGACGGCCGAGGAGACCAGCCTCTGTGAGTTCTTTATAATAAGCCATGGGATTCACGGGGGCCGGGTAATTGTCATTTTAGCGAGAGGACTTCTCTTCTCTTCCAGGGGGTATAAACCCATTGCTCCTGCACTCGGGCCTCTACATGAGGTCTAGTCACCACACCATGGTCATCCTTAAGCTCCGGTATTTCAGGATGAAAGATAGGGTGAACTTCTCGCAAAGGATGCTGAGAGTTCCTCAAGGGACACTTTTGATGCATCCGTTCGCGATAATTTAATAAAACCTCCACATATCTATACACTTCCTCCGGGCTAAGTTCAGACTTATGAGCCCTGTCCCGGATGTCATACATCACTTGGGGGGCCATCCCTCCTGGAAAACACTGTTCCCAGAGAGTAATGATACATGCAGCCATGTGTTTCAATGCATGTTGCTGCATAACAGGCTCATAGTCACGGAGTCCCGGCGGAGTTGCCAAACTGATGTACCAATAAAATAAACTAAAGGACTATACCTCGACATGCTGTAATTAAGGCCGTTGAGCATAATTCATGCACTTAAAAATCGTAATCACCAATTCGACATATCAAGAGAGAAAAATAAGAATAAAACATATTTGAAACAAATGAAACTTGATTAAATGATGATTTTTTCATCCAACACGCTGGTGTCGCATCCTGGGACTGATGCATATTTATGCATCAGCATCATGTGTAAATCATTTATTAGACAAAGTACTCTATAGAGGAGCCTCTCCGAACCTCACCCATCAGATGCGCCGAGAAGACTGTTGGCTCGTATTCAAACATGAGGTTATATACTTTTCGGTTCAACACATACAATCACTGTAGGAAAAATACCAGTTGGTCCTCGAGCTCCAGGGAAGGACCATATATGGCACACATCAGATCAGTACAAAGGCTTGACTATCTATTGCTGAGGAGGTCAGGAGGGGTGACTCCCTTTCGTCTTGGTGCCAGGGAGTGCAGACACGGCACCTCCAGGAATGCGCTTATCGCCCCCCAAAGCCAGATGCGACCTTGAGTCTTAGAACAGTCGAGTAAAAACAGCCTACCTTCAGCTGCTACCAGTAACTCAAATGAACTGGGGCCTGACAACTGCACGTGATCACCGGCCATGCTCGAGCATATGTTCAGAAGATGGCCTCGGTATGGTTCGCAGCCTACTCTTTTAGGAATAGATATACGGGGAGGAAATAAACGAATTTCCTCCATACAAAAGCATACATATCAAACAGGGAGTATACGTATAGATGCATCATGCTAACATAATATAGGTCCGATACTCCTTATATACGGGAAATCTACTTTTTTATCCCTCAAGACGGCTGCCCATGCACTAAACAGCAGCAGACTCGACTACGGCAGTGCACGCTGGCTTCATCCAAAAACTCCTCAGGAAACTACAGCAAGTTCAGAACACCGCAGCCAGACTGATCCTCCACATCCCCCACCATAGCCACAACACCGAACACCTGCCAGAACTCCATTGGCTCTATCAACAAAAGTTACCTTCAAGAAAATGAAACTTTGACATTTTATTAACATCCTAATTTGATTGCTGTTGGGAGGTTTTAGAAGCATTTTACTTGCTTCTGCCTGATCCTGCCGGTGTCCGTCTCTGTGCGGAACCGCCATTTTTTAAGGTTAGCGGTCAAGCTTTTCGGGCCCACATTTGCATAAAGGAAACGCTGGCGCGAACGCGCAGCGTTTGAGAGACATTTTCGAGGCTGTGTGTGTGGTTGAATTTCGGGGAGCTGCTAACATTCGTTCTGTATTTTTGCACTACCTGGAGGGTATTTTGAATTTGCGAATTCACTTGGACAATAACGGGAGTTTTAAATATTTGTGTCTTTTGTTTTTAAAAAGAAAATGAAACTTTGACTTTTTATTAACATCCTAATTTGATTGCTGTTGGGAGGTTTTAGCAGCATTTTCCTTGCTTCTGCCTGATCCTGCTGGTGTCCGTCTCTGTGCGGAACAGCCATTTTTTAAGGTTAGCAGTCCAGCTTTTCGGGCCCACATTTGCATAAAGGAAATGCTGGCGCGAACGCAAGCCCGTCTGCGCCTGTTCGTGCTATGGACACGCTCAGCGCCAGCCATGCTGCCCCGGTCGTAGGAACGCTGGGAACCGGTGGAGACAGCCGATATGTAAGATACACCAGTATGGAATTATGTACAATTGGTGAGGCTGGAAGGAGTAGGGGTGAATTCACATTTGAGGAGACTGCTTTCCCTACTTCAGCCTTTCTAAAACAGGGCATTCTTACCTGCGGGCTGCTTAATGTAAGATCATTAACCAAGCATTGCGTAGAAATTCAGTTGCTGCTGGAACTCCAAGAATTAGATGTACTATTCATGACAGAAACTTGGACCCACTCAGAGTGTGAGGTAAATCCAGGTTGGAGAGAATTTGTGGAGAGTATCACCTACCCACCAAACAGGTGCGCGCTGTGTTTAATGAAACACTAGGGTTTCTTCACATGTCTCAGTATATTGTTTAGAAAATAATATCTCCATCGATTCAATTTCAAATATTATTGGATCAATTGCATGTTGTATACATAATCATCGTCTGATGAAATCTTTCATTAATGGTTTTCAATGTTAGACATCCACCCAATGCATTTCGGGTCAATAAACTCTGACCCTTCGTCAGGGGTCTATAAGAAATAAAACAGGACCATTAAGTTCACTCTACAATTCGATCAACAAGATATACAAACTAATAATACAGGATATGCAACAGCACATGAAAGCAAAACATGAACTCAAAAATACATCAGCATGAGTTGACAAAATAATCAATATGATGAGCAATAACCATCAGGTTAACTCTGGAAGGTTTTTTTAAACGATAAACACACTGCGATGTGGCGCGGGACAAACTAATTTCAAAGACCTCGATATAGTGAATGTTATAAATGTATAGCTTTACGCACATTAACGGTGCAAATCTATAATTACTGACATGAAACCTCAATGAAGTTCTATTATGAGCATACGCCACCGTTTCAATAGCAACAACTTACGTAGGACCAGTGGGTCTCAGTCGCCATGGGTTCATACTCTGCTAACGAACTTCAGTTTACGCGCCCATACAATGGCGGTTAAAAAATGAAAGGTCTTAAAACCACTGATCTGTTGTGGTAGTAGCCACGTGATCGTGATGCGCTTCGTGCAGGGGCGTGTTTGGTGAAATGGCCAATCCTATGCTAAATTCTACAACGTCTGCCCCACGTGATCGGGGAGACGATGGCGGTAACTACGGATGCTCGTAGTGAAAGACACTTGCTAGATTAATAAAGTTAAGAAGTGTTATTAGAAAAAACTCACCAGAGTGTAGTGGGCTAATGAACTTCGCATTCATCACAATGTTGAATGTGCACAATGATATGCTGATGAAAAAAAATTCAAATGCGAATATAATCAATCAATACATTCACAATCAATATGAATAGATGAACAACTGATAAAGGGTTCGGAGGATTCCTTCAGCCAAAGTGCTAATGTAAGATATATTATAGAAAACATGAATATTCAATCCGATCATTTAGCCCAATAGGAAGGGAACAGTTCAATTTTTTGATCCAGAAGTATTCTGTTTTTAACCTCTGCTTCATGGGATCTTGGTCTCGGCGTTGTGTGATCGACTCCAAAATCGTGAAGCGTAATTGGGTTATTTGATGCCGAGCTTCAATCCAGGTTGGGCCTGTCCACCTGGGTATAACATTTTCCACAAACCTAGACTGAGTGGGAGGTGGGGAGGAGTTGGTGTGATCTACAAAGCTTCCTGGAATTTTGTGACAATAGATATTGATGTAATTGAAGGATTTGAATTACTCGGTTTTGCTATTAAGGACGCTCATGGACATTTTTTAACTGCGGTTGTCTGTTATAGACCCCGGGGGCGCTGAGTGTGCAGCAGCAGCAGTCACTGATGGAGACCATTACCAATATGGCTGCCACTCACGCTAGATTAGTGTTTTTGGGGTATTTTAATCTTTGGCTGAATGGAACCCTTGATTTTGGCTATAATAATGTCCTCCAGTCTTGCGAAGGCCTTGGCCTTTACCAGCGGGTGGCCAAAGCAACACATAAGGGTGGACATACACTTGATTTAATCTTCTCAGGGGACCAAGTCCTTAATATCGTGGACATTTTGCCGATGGACTGGTCTGACCATTTTTTGATTAAATTCTTAGTGCCTAGTCCCAGCTATAATACTCAGGTAGCTAGTACCATGAGCAATTATGTTAGCAGGGACTGGAAGGCCCTATTAAGAAAGAGAGGACCAGCCCCTGTGTTTTACCTGGAAGACTGTTTTTCGACTCAACTGCTCCACTAAAAGATCATAAGAGAGGGGGCAGACCTTCCGCCCCCTGGTTCAATGATAAACTAAAAAAACTGAAACTTGATTGTAAACAGGCGGAGAGAAAGTGGAGAAGGGGATATGATGATAAGGATACATTTATTTGGAAAAGTCTGATTGTGTGTTATAAGAAAGAAATAAAGATGGCCAAAGCAGACTATTTTTCCAATACTATCCTGAATGCTCATAATAGATCTAGATGCATTTTTAAAATATTGAATAATTTAATTAGTCCCGACTGCACAAAGAATCAGACACCCTCCTCCCAAGATTTATGTGATAGTCTGGCAAGATTCTTTCATGACAAAATTAAAACCATTATTGCTGACCTGGGTGGGGATCCTCGGCATTCTGAGTTAGAAAGTCCAGAATTCAACGGTCTCAGTGGCTGCTCCTTGGGTGGTAATGAAGTCGTACCTAGAGGCTCGGCGAGTCAGTCTTTTGATAATCTAACTGAGTTTGCGATACTTTCAGTAGAAGACTTTGGTAAGGTGGCCCTAGGGATTTCTTCGGGCTCACCTTTGGACCCCCTGCCACAGAAATTCTGGAAGGAGTTTGAAGCAGAGCTGTTTCCTACACTCCGGCTGATCTGTAATCAGTCTCTCCTTAGTGGTGTAGTCCCATCCCAGTGGAAACAGGCACTGGTGACTCCTCTGTTAAAGAAGTCCACTCTGGACCCTGCCATTCCCACCAACTATAGGCCTATCTCCCTCTTGCCTTTTCCGGCCAAAATAGTAGAGAGAAATGAACAAAATCCTAGAGGATGTACAATTTGGCTTCCAACCTGCGCATGGCACTGAGACGGCTTTGGTGACCGTGATGGACGGGCTTCGGATGCGGGCAGACAGAGGGCAGGCAGCAGTTCTTATTCTGCTTGACCTGTCTGACGCATTCGATACAGTCAACCATGTCATCTTGCTGAGGAGGCTGAGGGATGTAGGGGTGACTGGCCTCGCGTTGAGTTGGTTTCAATCCTTTCTTTCAGATAGGAGTCAAGTAGTGGCCCTTCCTCTTACCAATCTGCCTTTACCAACATCACGCATGGTGTACCCCAGGGTTCCGCAATTAGCCCTATTCTATTTAATATTTATATGCTACCCCTGATCGCTGTCATTAGGGCGCATAATATTAATATAGTAAATTATGCCGATGACACGCAACTGATTCTCTCCTTAGAGGGAGATCAGTCGACTTCTTTGGAAGTGTTTCATGGCTGCTTGCGGGCCATGGCTCACTGGTTGAGGGGAAACTCTTTGCAATTTAATGCTGGAAAGACCGAGGTCTTTTATTATTCAGTCGGGAAGGTTCCTTCTGTGCTGCCTGTAAACTTCTGGTATTTAGATTCACCTACCGCATTGCGACCGGTGGAGAAGGTTCGGAAAGTGGGCGTTATGTTTAATAACAAATTAACGTTGGAGGCTCAGGTTAACCAAACAGTGGGAAGTTGCTTCGCCATTATTTGAACTCTGCGAAAGATCTTTCCCTTAATGCCTTCCCAGGCGCGAGCGTTTGTGCGCTTTGCAAGTGAGATAAATAAATAAATAAGCTTCGCTCACACCCCCTACAAAGCACTCTGTGATGCCGGACCAGCATACCTGTACCACCGCCTCTCATTCCACACACCCACCAGACACCTTCGATCCACCCATCTGGCCCTTGCCACCGTCCCTCGGATCTATAAGACCAGGACTAGAGGAAGATCCTTTTGCTAACTCGCCGCCAGAGCCTAGGACACCCTGCCTGTCCACCTCAGGCTATCGCTGTTGCTTACCGAAATCAGGAAGGACCTCAAGACCTGGCTCTTTAACTGAACCTCAGCGCCCAGTCGGACCTGCAACCCCTCCCTCCCCAGCGCCTTCAGACCCTCATGGCAGGGGCGGCTCCTCTGTATTGGCGAAGAAGCGTTGCCCCACAGCCTGCGCCAGCAGATGATAAATAAAATGACAATAACACAGTTACTGTCATTTTATTTATGCTGTCTATCTGAGCCCTGCAATAACTATAGGGCGGGGAGGCCATGTCAGGGAGGAGCAGTTGTGCGCATGTGTGCTTGGCTGGCTGTCCTAGGCTGGCCAAACACACATGCCCACTTATGTTTCTCCAACCAATGCACCTTCTGAGTGGCAAACATAGCCGCTCTGACCAATTCTGGCACTGCTCTCATGTGAGAGCAGCGTCTTAATTGGGTGTGGAGCCTGTGCCCCGAGGGTCCATTCCCTTCCGGCCTGACGGCGACGAGAGGAGCAGTGAGGCGGCCGTCAGTGGAACAGGAGCGTCAGGTAAGTCTTTTATTTGTTTTATTTTATATTATTTCAACCCTCCCTTTCCCATACCCCTGCCCTCCCCCCACGGCCGCCCTACCACTTTGGATAGGCAGCCGCCGCCACTGCTCACTGGTGAGTAGTCCCGCTTAACATATATTGAAATGCTACATTAAACTTAGCACTAGGATGGCCGATCTGGAACAAGGATTTAATTTCTCCAGTAGAATTCATAACATGATGGTACGACATATTAGTCAAAAAGGAAATTAAATATAGAGGCCGAGTAATGGTTGACTGCATATGTATCCTAACCCTCAGTCCAACATAACTATAGCTTACTTGGCTGTGAGGTTGAAACAAAGTATTTATATGAATTTCCAGATCTTCGCCTGACTACAGAAGTATTGAAATGGGGGTGAACATTTAGCGTATCGGAACAGTTTTATGCTGTTTGCACAAAGAAATAACAGTAAACACGCTTCTATACGTGAAATGCGATGTACACCAGTGCCCTACATTCCTTATTGTTGTCTATTTTTAGAATTATGTCGTACCTCTTTACGTCCTGTTTTTAGTTTTTTAAATATGATACTCTAGATTTTTAAGATGAACTAAGACTTATCTCAAATAAGATATCTTGATATTGTGGCCATATTAGGAAGATTTTTGTTTGCTTTTAGATAATGGACATTTTAAATCCTGATTTTCCTTTACTATCATGGTTTATGTATCTTCTTTAAGGTTATTACCTAAATAAACATTCATTTGAAAATATAACATGACAAAAGTTCATAAAAAATGAGAATTCATTGTTAGGCAGTTTGGAAAAAGTTTTGCGGGAAGAGCAATGGATGAAAACAAATAATGGACAGCAGGTAGGTATTTTCTGAGATTTGCCTAAATAACCATATCTCCTAGAGTAAATAAGGAATACCAGTGAATGTAAGAAGAAATCTGTTTATGGAAACATCACATATAAAGGTACCAAAGGCCTAAATTCTACAAATCCCTCACAAGATAAAAAAGTGTAAATTAAAAGGAAGTAAACATGCGCTCAATGTGTCCTCTTAGCAGCAGTATGATTCTTCTATTTCCCGACATGTGCATCGAGGTCCAAACTCCAAGAAAGAAAAAAAGTGCTATGAAGATTAATCCAGGGTAATTATGTTCTACTTTTGAGATGCCAAAAAACGTGAATGTAAAATATTATCAGAATATTCTGCTTTTGATACCAGTGTAGTATGTTCATCTAGTGGCCAATATTTGCCATTTTCATGGGAGGGAGTGACTAGCTGTGCTGGTGGATATTTGCAAAGTTGCTAAAACACCTGCTTCATTTGGCAATTTATTTCTTTTGCTTTGTGCCAAACCCTTACCACAATAGCATATAATGACCATCGGTGTTGGTAAAATAAGCCTTGCACTGGAAGGTGGCCGGTAGTTCCAATTATGAGTGCATCGCATTTATAATAGCAGATCAAAGTAATCTCAACGAGGGATCCTGTAGTAATCACACTTAAAGGATGTAGTAGATAATCTTATTTTATTTAGTTACAAGGTACAAAGTGCATGCAGTACCGCAACAGGACAACCTCAGAATGAGGTAACACATTCCAGCGTTAACACCATTACATTCTAATGACATCCCCAAGCTTCCATATTCCAACCCACCTTAAAGAGATAAAGAAACAGGTTACTACAGATCCCCAGCATTACAGCTGACGGCTGGGAGTGAACAACTATGTTAGATTAAAATGAAGTCATGGAGGAAATTGTCTCGTCTTGAAGGATTTCCTAAAACATAGATGTTTAGAGGATGTGAGCAGGAACACTGTTCCAAATATTACCTGCAAGGTAGGAGATATACCTTCCTCTGGTTCTCACATATTGAAAGCATAGTCAGGTGTGTTTTTTATGCTGACCTGATCATCTATGGAGAGTAGTACTCGAAGAGCAAGTGCAGAAAGTCTAAACCAGTATCTAATACACCTTTAAGCAAAATATAGAAGAGCTTGAAAAGTAGGCGTTTATACATTAACATTCAATGTGGCTTCTGAAGGAGCTCCAGGAATATGGTGGGCGACTTTATTTTGTATGACTTGTGCCCAATAAATTGCAGATTTGGGTAGGTCCAAATAAATGATGTTGGCGTAATGCAAGGAAGATAAAAGTGGCTGGTTGATGGACTTTCAATGCTGACAATGTGAAAACAAGAGGCGGTGAGTTTTTTCATCTGGGGAGAAAAAGTTACTTTATGACTGAAAAGTATTTCTAGGTTGTGTGTCTAGCTGACTGGGACCAGTGGAGGCCCAGAGAAGTAAATCCCCAAGTATGAGATTAAAAAACAGATGTCCCTGAAGACAAGAATCTCAGAATTTGAGATGGTTTGTCTGCATCCAAGGAGCAACTGCTTGCAGGCATATGTGCAATGTAGGTAGTAGGAAAGAGTTCTGAGAATGGATGGAAACAAGGCTCTGTGTTGGTGGCGTAGCAGTAGAACTGAAATCCATGGTTCCTGATTAAAGGTGCTAGACCAGTTACACACAGATATAAAAAGTGTAACTCGACGATGAGTCTTGAGGGACACCACAGCGTTGTTTGTTGAAGTCTGAGTAAAAGGAAAGAGGTCATCCAGCCTAAGGCACCTCTCACCATACCCTTGTCTCTCAAACTTGAGAGCAGAATGGGGTGTGAAACCGTGTGTAATGCGGTGGACAGTCTAATAGGACCAGAAACTTCTAAGGCTGCAATCAAAAGAGACTGTGTAATGAGATGATAGGAAACCCACCTGGGCTGGGTCATGGAGAAAGTAGTTTCTGAAAATGTAAACAGTTGCTAATTCTGAGTTAATCCAGTTATTTATTTCATTAAAAAGCGGTAAAGGGATTTGGCAGTAGTTTGAGAAAGCAGCAGGATGCACGTTTTTCTTAAAGGGGTTTTTCTATTGCCTTGCCACGAGAGAGGAACTGTGGGGGACCCAAACTAGAGTACACATCAGTGAGTGGTGAGGCATTGTTTCATGAACCAGTTTAATGCCCTTCATCATGCGTTGTTTATTTTGGAGCGCAGGAAAGCCCCTTTCTGGAAAGAGGCAAGATGGCGTCTGCGCGAGTCTTCGCGCCGGCTGTGTGAGCTGATTCTCCTCTGTCCCGCAGCTCTACATATGAGTCTGCTGTGTCCCGCTCGCGATCGATGAGAACGGGTGTGCTTTGCTGAGAGAACGCTTTTCACAGAAAATTCGTTTTATTTTTCTTCCGAGCCCGGACTTACGGAAATGTTGAAAGCTTTTTCAAGAAACGCTGGTATCTTCTGAGGCGTGGATGCTGGAGGCAGTCACCGCTGTTGCCGCGCTGGGGAGCCTGCGAAGAGCGTGGTGGGCGGCGACCAGCACAGGTGTATCGGCTTGGCTTCGTGGCGAGTACTCCGCTTGCAAGGAGACGGTTTTGTCGAAGACGGGAGAAATGGCTCCAAAACAGGCTCGCAAGGGCCGTGGACAGGACTTAAAGACTTCTATTCCCGCAACTAAAAAAGGTGAGAGAGACTCCGGCGTTCACCCAGGGAAAGTTAAACACACAATTATGACTTTGTTCTCTAACACTAATATCGAGCAAAAATGCTCAGCGATGCCGACTAATGAACCTTCATCGCTTAATAATTGCTCTATACCTCAGCTTGATATTTCTGCTACAAATGAAGTTTTGAACGACGGGGGAGATAGCAACATAGTAACAGCTGCGGGCAATAATGTAACTGCAGAGAAAGAATCTAACTGTTTAATCCCTCTCGAAGTCTTAACTGTAACGGATAATTTAACCCTTGAAGAGCCTGTTAGACCTACGCCAATAGAGGTTGAATCCGGAGATTTCTATTCTGTCTCAGAGAATTCAGCATCATCGTGTGAGGACTTGGTGATACAAGGTATGAGTCAGATGTCTTTTGAAGGGGAACGTGAGTCTTTTGAAGACGAGGTGAACGCTAGTGGCGAGCCTGGGGAAGAAGACACCCCCATTACAGTGAGAGGCCGTGATACACCTTCAGTGGCTGGTATTCTCGGTGTTGCCGATTTTCAAGCAGCCCAAACGGCTGATATCACTCTTACTACAATCTATCAAACAATTTTGAGCCACATGGACAAGACTGCATTAGATAGCCAGAAGATACAAAATTCATGTCGGAAACTACAAGGCTCAATCAGGCGGCTCGTGAAGGCTCAATCTGACTTCGGTGAACGATTTACAGAAGCTGAAACACGTATATCTAATATAGAAGATGAAATGTCCAAACAAAAAAAAACTACTGAGCTCCTGGGTAGCAACAGAGACGATGTCCTTTGGCGAATGGCA
Organism: Triturus cristatus; assembly: GCF_964204655.1. Taxonomy (NCBI): domain Eukaryota; kingdom Metazoa; phylum Chordata; class Amphibia; order Caudata; family Salamandridae; genus Triturus; species Triturus cristatus. Next base: position 1,066,300,517 of record NC_140582.1, on the reverse strand, counting down.
GATTTGGAAAACCGATCACGACGCAATAACCTAAGGATAATGCAGATCTCGGAAGGTGACGAAGGGCAAGATCCACGGAAGTTTGTGGTGGATTTGTTTCAGAAAGCTTTCCCTGGTTTAAATAAATGGGATTGGGATAGAGAAATTGAAAGGGCCCACCGATTCCCTTTTAACGTTCAGTCTCGACCCGAGCAAAGCACAAGATCCAGACCGAGGCCGATCCTTGTTGCCTTCAACAGCTTTCGAGCAAGAGAAGATATTTACTTGCAAACTCGATTGAATAGCAAATCTATGGCAGACGGGTACACCTTTTTTGCGGTACCTGACTATTCGAAGTACACCATGGATATTCGTTGGCAATTGCGACAATTGGTGGATTCATTTCAAAAGGAGGGTGCGCAGGCTTACATTATGAATCCCGCAAAACTTAAAGTGACCTATAAAGAGAGATCAAGATTTTTCACCAATGTCGCTTTAGCAAAAGAGTATTTACATTCTTTGAAGAACCCTTAAATGTACAAGTTATATCCTGATTATAATTTGCGAATGTATGGGGTTTACCAGATCTATTGTGGTGTGTTTGGTGTATTAGATAACTATATTTTGTAATGTTTAGCAATGTTTAGCAATGTCTCGGGTGGTTAAGCACTTGCCAAGAAAGGAGGGCAAAGACTAGATTAGACAAGATTGCGGGGGGCATAGCAGGTAGGGGGTTGTTTCCCCAGAGTTGATTTTCTTTCTTTTTCACAATAGAGCAGGTAGAGCTGTGGGGGCCAACAGAGGGGCTGACACTCACTCCCATCCTCAGGACTGGGTCCTTTAGCCTCGATTAAGGGAGAGGGGCAGGGGTCACCGGGGTTGGGGAGGAGTAGAGGGCGGGGTGGGGTAGGGGATGGTGGTGGGGGTGGTTGGGGAATAAGGGGAAAAAAGTCCTTGGCGGTTCCAAATGATAGTTTCGTAGCGGATAGTCTGGAAAGATTTACATGTATCAAGAGCTTATGTTTGTTTAATCCCCAGTTTGATCGGAATGATACTGTATTGTGGATATTGAGAAGAATCCTTAATGTCTCGTAGTATAAAAATCTGCTCGTTTAATGTATCTGGGCTTAACTCCAGCAATAAAAGACGCCAAATAGCTGCAGAAGTTCGATTTATTCAACCTGATATTCTTTGCTTGCAGGAAACACATCTTTCTTGGGATAATAGGCTTTTGATAGCTGATCTTGGTTATACGTTGAATGTAGCCTCCCAACAAGCCAATAATACTAGAGGGGTTATGATTTTATCGAGACCTGGATATTGTACAGTCGGTCGTAAATTAGCTGACAAATGGGGTAGATGGGTGATTGCAGAGTTCATAGTGCGGGGTAAGATTTTTACCATATGCTCCATATATGGCTCTAATATGGATGAGGCTGAAGTCCTTGAGTTTCTAAATATAGAGTTAGCTAATTGGGGAACACCGCTAATCCTATGCGGAGATTTGAATATAAACTTAAGTACCACGGAACTAATGAGAGGCTTAGTTCATTATCAGGGACGTAAACCACGAGTTTTTAAAGCTCTATACAACTTAGTTAAGGATCATGGCTTAGTGGATATCTGGAGCAAAAAATACCCTTCTCTTCCTGGATACTCGTATTACTCAGCACCTCACAAGAAATTAGTCAGACTAGATTACTTTTTTATATCCTCTAGTATTCATACATTGACAAAGATACAGATTTACCCCAGAGTCACTTCAGATCATTCTCCCCTTATGATTGACTGCTCAATTTTGGCTGAGATGAATATTGTAAAAAACTTCTCATTTGATAGGAAGCTTTGTCTTGATAGACAATTTAGAAATCACATAATTGAATGGATGACAGAATTTTTCAGTATTAATCTAGGATCGGCTAATATCCCGATAGTCTGGGATACATTTAAAGCCTGCTTTAGAGGAGAAACAACAAAATTTGGATTATACAATCAAAATAAAATACGAGCACAAATGAGAGGGTTTTATCAGCGATTAGAGGCAGCTGAAGTGGGTTTGGCTACAGCTTTGACAAAAAAAGATAACTTAAATCAGATACTGCTTATGGAAGAGAAAATTGCACAATGTAAGGCTACTATTACAGGAGTATGGGCCGAAGAGATAGCGCGCAAATATTTAACAAATAGAAGACATATTTATGAATATGGGGAAGCCATCGGCCGCTCTCTAGCTTTGAGATTAAAAATGAAGTCCACCTCTCGGGTGATTTTAAGAGTTCAGGATCAAGCCGGGGTGGTTCGTGAAGCCCCCTCGGAGATCCTAGAAGTATTTCATCAATTTTATTCGGAACTTTATACTCAGCAATCAAACTCCACTACGGCTCAGATCCCTGATTGTGCAGTGATAAATCAACTAAATAAGATTGAAGCCGATATTTTAGATAGCCCCTTTACTATGGAGGAACTAGAGGAGGCTGTTAGTCAAATACCTAATGGGAAGGCTGCCGGCCCTGACTTTATTCCGGGGGAGGTCTATAAATGCTTCTTTGAACCACTAAAGAATGTATTGTTAGCAACATTTAGGATGGCACAAAAGGGAATAGCACCCGTTACTTGGAACGACGCCTCTATAATCGTTTTTAGTAAAAAAGGGAAACCTCCTGAATTACCTGGATCATATCGTCCAATATCTTTACTTAATTGTGACAGTAAACTATACTCTAAAATGTTAGCCAATCGTATGTCTAAGGTTATATCATCACTAGTCACTATAAATCAGCATGGCTTTATACCTAAAAGAGGAACGGTCTCTCATATCAATAAAGTTATTACTTTATTTGACTATGCTGATGTGAAAAAAAAGGACTTAGCTCTGATACTTCTCGATGCTGAGAAAGCTTTTGATCGCGTGGAATGGGTTTATCTGTGGGAGGTGATGAAACGGATGGGTTTTGGAAGTGCTTTTTTAAAGGCAATTCAGGTATTATATAGTGCACCAATTGCCAGAATCTCAGCTATGGGCTTAAAGTCAGAGGAGATCAAAATTACTAGAGGAACAAGACAAGGGTGCCCTTGCTCCCCTTTACTGTTCGCCTTATATATCCATCCTTTCATCATAAGCCTACAGAATTCTTTATGCATCAAACCCTTTCCAGTTGCTGACATTTTATTTACAGTATTTGCATATGCAGATGATATAGCCATAGTGACTACTGATCCCAGGGAGGCAATAGTGGAGATCGAATCATTGGCCAAAGATTTTGGAAGTATGTCAGGATACAAATTAAACGCGGAAAAAACCCAAATTCTTTGTACAAAGAATATACAATTTAATGATTGTCGGGTTACTAACGAAGTAACCTATTTAGGTATTCAAATCAAAACCCAAATGCAAGAAATTGTCGAGAGTAATTGGGAAGCGAGCATAGCCCAGATTAAACACTCATTAGATAAATGGAGCACACTTCAATTATCCATAATCGGAAGGGGGAATATAATCAAGATGAATATTTTAGCCAAAATTTTGTATTTATTTCGAAGTATACCCTTGGAATTTCCACTTAAACATATACAGTATTTACAAAACATTTGTGGGAAATTTGTTTGGGCCCCCGGTAAACCGCGTAGATCCATGAAATGGCTTACATTGCCGGAAGAAAGAGGAGGACGTGGTCTACCTGATTTTCTTTTTTATTATTATATCTGCTTTTTACAAAAAATGGGATATATACTGACAGGGGAACCTCCAAAGAATGAGGCGGATAGCCCATCTATTTTCTTTTTACTTTTAGGAGCACAAGCAAAAGGTTGTTTATTAAAAGAATTAGAGGGCAATTATTACAAACATACACGATTTAAGATACTTGCCTCAGCATTTAAAGTGTGGAGAAATGTTAAGAGAATAATTAAACTCGGTAAAATTACATATTACACTCCTTTTGAAGCCTACAAATTACTCCCCTCGGTGTTCTGGGATGATATTGCTAAGATATGGCTTAAAAAAGGGATTTCAAGAATTGGGGATTTATATCATAAAAATGCTATATTTGCAACATATGCAGAATTATCAGACAAATTCCGGCTTTCACCGGCGTTTTTTTTTAAATATCTTCAAGTCCGCGATTTTTGTTTAAAAAATCACATTGAGGCTCTTCCTAATGACTTAATTGAGGGAATCCGGCTTCAGAAAAGGATTGGTCCATTATATGCGATTTTAAACGAATACAAAAATGATGACATGCAAAAATACAACCAGTACTGGACTATACAATTGGAAGACCCTCAAATTGACATAGGGGAATCGTTATGTCTCGCTAAGAAAATCTGTTTGGCAGCTAATTTAAAAGCCCAAGTCTATAAAACTATTTTTAGGTTATACTATACTCCTAAACGCATGGCGACTTGGGGCGAAAAATATGATGGTAAATGCTTTCGGTGTGGAGAACAAGAAGCAGACATGGTACATATCTTTTATAATTGTACAAAACTAGCGCATTTTATTGCTGAGGTTGAAAGATTTATTTCATTGGTACTAGTTTGTCCTTTAAAGATTTCTCCATCACTGATGATATTGGGAAGATGTCAAAGTATATACAGCCATCAGGTTTTAAAAGAACATTCTTATTTTCTTTTTCTTGCAATGACTGTTGCCCGGTTATGTATTGCAACAGAGTGGTTATCACCTGAGGCTCCGACTTTTGAATTTTGGAGAGCTAAGTTGTATCGTATGTATGAAATTGAAATGCATTTATATGCCCTAAAAGGAATCAGGAAGAAACGTTTAGGTATTCTAATTTGGGGAACCCTCATGAATTTTTTGTCCGACGATATGGGTACATTGTAGTATATGTGATCTGTTCTTTTTTCTTCGCTCTCTTTCTTTATTTTTTGTTGCTCTCTGCTACATCAATTCATGTATGTTTACATTTGTGAATCCGTCTTGGAAACAATAAAAAAAAAAAAAAAAAAAGGAAAGCCCCTTTCTTATCCTACCAACCACCGAAGGCATTATAAATAATGGATGACTCTGTCTTTGATGATGGAAGGGATCATCTAATATTGCACGTGCTCTTCTACAAATTTTCTAAACGCGATAAATCACCTTTACTGACTAATCTGCTGCTATTTTCTTACCTTTAAAAATGACTGTAAATATGATTAATTTTGATTGAACCCCATTGGTATTACAGAGGCCACTAAACCCTCGATCACATCCATATAGTGTTCACAAATGAATTATTAATGTTATGAAGAATCAAGATGTCAATCATAGGATTATATTTGATATTCATAAGTGGTAGACTATCTCTATTTGTGAGCAAGATACGTAAACAATCCAAATGTGTTTTGCTTTATCATTTTGTAAAGAAACCTTGCTTGTTAAAAGACAATATTTCACCTTTTTGTAATTAAGACTGTAATCAATGCACCTTAAATTGAATGGTTTTTGTTGACTAAGGTTAGCTCCTTTTTATTTGCACCCTTCGACGTCGGTCTAGAGTTTCTCTCTTAAAGCGATGCCGAACTTGGATTCTCACCAAGTCTCTCCCTGGTGCCTGGGAATCAAGCAAGAGTACAGTTCCCGTGGCCTCGTGCATTTTAAGGTGATCAAGGAGAGGAAAAGCCTCCCAATAATCCTTAGGTTTATTGGGAGATAACTCCACCCAACACATGGAGCGTCCTCCCAGGTAAATGAACGAACGGCAACTGATAAGTTGTATTCGAATCACAACCCGGTGGACGCTCCATGCATGAGCCACACATTTGGAGGAATACAAATAACATTCTACAAAACTATGCAGAATAACTTGTACTAAAAAATACTTAATATATAATAAATCCATCAAATTTTTTGGGGGTTCTAATAATCTGATCTCTTGAAGAACTGGTACTAGGATTACAGGATGACGAGTTAACAATAGACTGGGCGTTGACACATGAAACTAGGTTAACATTCGACATAAGAGTAGATGACCTCATTCCAACGGGTTTACTTTCTGAATCTAACCATTGCTCCCAATTCAAATTATCCTCAACATTTTTGCGATTATCGTGCATAATTTCCACTTGATGAGGAGACACTTTCACAAGATGTCTTTTATTCCACCAACCTTTATTTCCAATAAAAGCAGCTCCCTTACTAACCTTAAGTACCTGTTCAGGAATAAAAAAATTCGACTCCCCCTTTTTAACTATGTTTGGTTTTTTAATTAAAACCCGGTCTCCAACCAGAACATCCTTATTCTGGAAATTCCATTTTTTATCGAATTCTGCTTTCATCTTGATTTGTTTCACATTCACTCTCAGTAATTTCATTGAGATTGACTTTATTTTCACCAGATATATCCTGTAGCCACCGGGTTGTGATTCGAATACTTATCAGTTGCTGTTCGTTCATTTACCTGGGAGGACGCTCCATGTGTTGGGTGGAGTTATCTCCCAATAAACTTTAGAATTAGTACTTCTCCTGGCTTACGTCTAATTCTTTCTTTAAGTCAGTCAATTTAGATATGTTATAGAAATATCTGGATATTTTATGAGGGTAACGCCTATTAGTTTGTCGTCCGGTAAACATGAACATCCAGCGAGGGGATTTTTATCTCATTTTGCTGCCAACTGGCGGTACTGCTACATCAGACCATTTGGTCCTCCAGATTGTGGTGAATGGTTTTCTTTCAGTAATTTCGTCCATCATCTCTGCCACATTGGCCAATTATGCCCAAATCCCTCTCCAGGAGGTACTGTCCCTTTTTAGGTTAGGAGTGTGAGAAGGTGCCCTCTTTCTGCATGGTATGCCCCTACTTTTTGCTGAATTGCTGATGTTCTTTGAGTGTGCCCTGAGCTCCTTCTTATCCGGTACCCAGGGTCCATATTCCTTCCCTAAAATTGCATTGGAGCCTAAACCCAAATAGCATCTCTGGCCACAGGACAGCCCCTGGTAAATGGTACCATGGGTACCCAGGGTACCATGGGTACCCAGGGCACTATGACCAGAGAAGGCCTCTAAAGGCTGCAGCACTTATTGTGCCACCCTTAGAGGTCCTGTACCCTGACACACACACACTGCCTTTGCAGGCTGAGTGTCTTGGTGCAGAACCAAGTTAAGAGTCGACATGGCACACATCCCTGTGTGCCATGCCTACAAACCACTGACCTGGCACCCCTCTAGCTGGGTGCCCTATACCAGTGCTGAGGGTACAGGTGCATGAGCCCAGTACCCCTACAGTGTCTAAGTCTATTCTTTTTCTTTTTTTAAATTTTAAAGTCCTCATACGCCATTAGATATATCCAGAGCCAGCTTGATTTACTCTGCGGCCCCCCAGTTGATTGGCACCATCATGAGACCTCTGGTCTAAATGGATGCACTTTACACAGAACCTCTCGTATTCGGTCTGTTCAGCTCTTCTTTCTGATTGGCCCCCAGAACTGACCCGAGTGGTGAAGTATTTCATTGTAGAGGCATAATCATTGGACGTGTATGCCCTGACTTTAATGAATTATCCTACCAAACCTTACATGTCAACCAAAACTGTCTTTTTCTTGCTCTTCTTTTCCCTTATAGCCTTATCTAATTTCATTACATACTTGATGGAGTTTATCCAATCTAAGAAAGTCGGAGGTATACACTTTATCCAGCATTTACAAATTTCTCTCCGAGCAAGTAGAATGAGGTAAAAACACAGCTTATTTTAATCTAAAGATAGTAGTTCATAGCTCGAAAAAATACCAAAGAATACTAGAGAGGTGCTCACCTGGGTATCGAAACCAAATATGTCTTCCATACCTCTGATAATAGAACCCCAGAATTGATGTAAAATAGGACAACTTATGAACATATGCTCGTCATCTGCTTTTTCCTGCTGACACTTTGGACAGCATGGAATAGCTCCCTTTGCAAACTTAGAAAGCTTAGAGGGAGACCAGTATACTCTGTGGAGAGAGAAGAGATGATTTCTTCTTAAATTGGCAGCTTGTACTGTGGAATATAGTAAATCATAAGATACTTGCCATATTGCTTCTGTGCTGGAATCCGGCAAGCACTCGCCCCACAGCTGCGATGGAAGGGTGAGATCACCATCTGCCAGATCAAGTAGAAGGCAGTTAAGGTTTGCCACCTCTTTCTTATTTCGTTGTCTCTTTCTTAAGGCCATCTCTAGATCGTTTGTGTAGCCAACCGTTATACCAATCGCCTGGGACCAACTTTTTATTTGTAGATATTTAAATTTGGATAGTTGATTGTCTGTGATTTCCCTCAGGTCTTCCCATGATGACAAACAGCCATCAGGGATTATTTGGACCCAAGAAATTATCCCAGCTGATTTTAGCGGTGTTACTAACACATCTTTAGCCCATTCAGGTGAGCCTGGTGTATCCCAGATAGGAGCCATCGCGCTGCAGTAGCTGATCTTTAGGAGCTTCCTAATTTTGAACCAAGTGTTGGCTAGGTCCTTTAGAGATTTCAAACTGACCTTCTTGAAGAAGCGTGGATCGCCAAATTTATATAGAAATGTGTGATCTCCTCCTTTTAGATCCTGCAGCATTTCCCTATACATTTTCCCTATTTCCTTATTAGAAAAACCCATCCATAAAAAATGATGTCCGATGCACATAATCCTCCCTTATTATTCTTTCTCCGAAGCTTTTTATACAAAATTCTTATTCCTTTGGAGGCCCATATGAAGGAATTTATTTTTGCCTGTGTTTTCCTTAGACCTTCTTCCTTAAAAGCTAACGGTATATTTTGACATAAAAAAATAAATTTTGGTAAAAGCATAATTTTTGCTAGGTTGACTCTCCCTATTAGTGTCAGGGGTAAGTATGCCCAGCTTTTTAGAGAGTCAGAGATTTCTTTATCAACTCTATGCAGGCTTGTATCGACTATATCATTAATATCCTGGGTAATTCTAATACCTAGATACCTTATTTCCCTTTTCACTATAGGGGAGCAAACGTTCAAATTCCAGGCCATGCACTCAGTTTTAGACTGATTAATCTTCTACCCCGAAATACAGCCAAATTGCTGTGCTAAACTGTATATGATTAGAATAGCCGTCAGTAGGTCGGACGTATACACCATCATATCATCGGCATATAACGATACTTTTTTCCCCAGTTTTTACATTTAAAAGGAAGTATGCCCTCATGCCTTCTAATCCTTTCTGCGAGAGGCTCTATATATAGATTGAAGATCAAAGGTGAGAGAGGGCATCCTTGTCTTGTCCCTCTCCGGCAACCTCTCCTCTCCCTGCTATAGGAGAGGAGAGGTTGCCGTTTATCAGTATTCTGACTGTTGGGGTTTGATAAATCGAGGAAAAAAATCCTCGATAAATGCCCAAAATTACATTTATTCAATACATGAGTTAGATAGGTCAAGTTGACCCGGTCAAACGCCTTGGTAGCGTTGAGCATGATAATAGCCATTGGGGTTTTATATAGTGTCGCCATATCTATGGCTCCAATTAGGTTATATGTTAGGTCTTGAATGCCTCTCCCTCTTACAAATCCCTTTTGATCTTCATGTACTAAACCAGTTATAATTCCAATCAGTCTCTCTGCTAAAATCTTGGCAAAGATCTTATAATCAAGATTTAGCAGAGAGATTGGTCTGTACGAATCACACTGCCTAGGCGACTTGGGGACATATCATCAAAGCCAGGCGATAAAATTATCGCCGCTTTAGCGTCCATTTTCGGACGGAAAGCGGCGATAATTTTATCGCCTCATCAGCAAGGTCACGCTATCGCGTGAATCCTTGCCTTATCGCCCTTTCCCCCAGTGCCCATCTTCGCATCTCTAATGAGATGCAAAGTGGGCGTTCCACCCCAAGATAACGGGAGAAATGGCGCTAAGCGACATTTCTCCTTTTATCTTACCACACGCTAACCTGCAGAGCAACAAGAAAAGTAGCGATAACCTCGGTTATCGCTACAACGTTGTGCGATTATCGCTGGATTTCCAGCGATAATCACACAGTTGGCAGCTTGTGCGTTGAATTTTATCACTTTGGAGATAAGCATTGCTGATAGCACGCTATCTCCGCGATAAAATTCAGCGTTGGCCGCCGATAATTATCCTCGCACTAAGAGCGCTGAGCGATAATTATCGCCTGGCCTTGATGATATGCCCCTTAGGTGGTTTTAAGATTAGAGCAACAGTGGCCTTATCCCACGAGGGAGGCATTTTCCCACCCCTTTCAAAAATATGAGAAAATAGTTTATTCATTATTGGAATGAGGACCTCACCCAATGATTTGTACAGCTCGGCCGGTAGACCGTCCGGTCCTGGCACCTTGCCTTTTTTTCCTGTCTCTATTGCCTTTTTGATTTCATTCTGGCTTATTGGTCTATTAAGATTGCTAGACATCTCTTCACTGATTTTTTTATTTGAAGGGAATTGTTCAGCCATGCTTCTATCATTTTAACCTGTGGGGTCAGATCTTCTTGGTAGACTTTCTTAAAGTGCTTTCGGAAGGCTTCTTCAATATCTGGGGGGCTCTCACATAGATTTCCAATATTGTCACAAACTACTTCTTTTATGTTGGTTTTTGCTAATTCCTGTTTAGTTTTCCAAGAGCCTCCCACAGCCTTCCCCATATTCAAAATGAGCCAACTTGCTTGCCTCCCACCTCTTTCTCAGCCTAGCATCTAACACCCCTGCCAGATCTGATTTAAAGGATTGCAGGATCTCTACCTGGGGAGTAGGCTAGCTTCTGAATTTAACGTTCTATTTCTTCTACCTCTGCTTTATATGTCTTCAGTCTAAAAATTTGAATTGATGTTATGTGGCCTCTTAAGAAGGCTTTATAAGCGTCCCATACTGTTTCTATGTAGGTACTTTCCATGTTAATCAAAAAGTAGTTCATTGTATCTGTTATTAAACTTTCAATTACTTCCTCCGCTAACAGGATGGCTGGATCTAGGGTCCATCTTCTGTTGATTTTATTTGGGAGTTTCAGAGTTAATATCACTGCAAGGTGGTCAGATAAGTATCCCCCTAGGTGCTCGTGTCTTTCACCCAGTCCCTCAACTCCATACTGACTAAGAAGAAATCCAATCTAGACTTATGGTCATATTTCTTATTATGGAAAGAGTATCCTCTCCTGGTTCCTATTCTTTCTCTCCAAATATCTATCCATCCAAGATGTTTCTTTGTGTTTTTCACTCTAGATCTCATTTTACAATTCTGAGGTGTTCTACTGTTTGAAGACCTGTCCATTACAGGATTTAAGACCAAATTAAAGTCACCTGCCAGTATTAAGGGGCTCGAAAAACAGTAGCTCAGCAAATAGATCCTTTAAGGGGGCTGTGTCGTCTAGGTTAGGGCCGTAATATCCTACTACTGTGAATTTATATGTATGAAATCTTATTTTGGCTATAGCCCATCTTCCCATTTTGTCAACTTTAACGCCTTCCACTGATAAGGCGTTTTTTTTAATGATTATAGCCACTCCCTTTCGTTGTTACCTGTTGTGTAGTACAAATTACTTCGTGGATCCAGCTTTTGGTTTTGCACAGACTCCTCATTTCTTTATCGGTAAGGTGTGTTTCCTGGAGAATATGAATTTGTTCTGGAGTATCTTTCAAGTTATGAAATATCCTCTCCCTACTATATTTTACCCTCAGTCCATTTAGGTTCCATGACATCATCCTCAAATCTGTTATCTGGTCAACTGTGGCCATTGATATCTCTCTTTATTTGGATAACAAGTTTCTTGTAAGACTTGTTTTGGCGAATTAGACTCCCCCCCCCCCCCCTATGCTTCCCACCCAGTGACCATCCCCTTCCCCCCCCCCCTCCACCCAACCCTGTGCTCCCCTGGAGAACCCCCACTCTTCCCCTTATGGCCCTACCCTGGCTTTTGAGGCTTCCCTCTTGTTGGTCAGGACGTTAAGAATCTTTGGCTCTTAATGTGATTGCTAGCTAGTGCTTTCAACAATTAATTCACAAGTCTTCTCCTAGTTTGCCCAATATGTATAACGAAAATACTATCGATTTTTAAAACGGAAAAGACTAGCTAAGCTAATGAGCCGATGAGCCACTACCTTGCCCTGAAGTAACCTGCAAATAAGGTTTCTGCCTCCGCTACCCGCCTAAATACGTGCATTTTGTTATTGAACATCACTTTTAATGTGGCCGGGAATTTAAGTTGTGCTGTTGCATCTAGTTGTCTGAAGGGATCTAATAACTTTCCCAGCTCCCAATGTTTAGATGCCGTTATGGAGAAGACATCAGACCGGATTTGAAAGGAGAACCCTTCCGCACTTAATACATTCGACTTCAGTGCTTTATTCAGTATTTCATCTTTTAAGTTGTTGGTCAAGAAGTGGACCAAAATTTTTCTGGGTCTGGTTTTGTTTGGACTTAGTCTGAAAGGGGCCCTGTGCACCCTCTGGATATCAGTAGCGAGAGCTTGCGCTGAACAATCTATTTTAGTTGTTTCCTTAATCAGTTTAACTACAAAGTCTTTAATATTGCTTCCTTCAACTCCCTCGGGGACTTTAAGTAACCGAAGATTATTTCTCCGCTGAGAGTTCTCAATAGATTCCAGCTTGTCCTGTGTACCGATTTCACGTTCTTTTAATCTGGTAAGATCCTTTGCATTCTCATCTGCTTTTACTGTTAACTCCGCCACCGTGATCTCTAAAGCTGCAGCTCTCGCTGTCAGGGCATCTTGCTTGTCTTCCATTTTCTCACAGAATACCTTTATTTCTGCTTGGTTTTTTTCAGACACTTAGAACCTACGTCCCACTTCCTCCGTTAGGGTCTGTAAAAGATCTAAAGCTGACCGAGACAAAGATGGACTCGTTATGTCCTCTTTTGACATTTCAATGTGCTCCGGTTCCTTATAAAGACTTTGACTCTCCTTTGAGGTGGTGACATCCTCAGTCAAATTTAATGCATCGCCCTCTTTATCTGATATCAAAAGGTCTTCTGACCCTTCTTCTGCTGACATACCTGCTAGTGGCTGGCATTTGTTGGGACTTAATATGCCCTCAGGAAATTGAAGTGGCATACAGGAACTGCTGGAGTTGCTCTCTTTATGTGTAGACATATGGTCTATGGGTTTTAATATCAGTGTACTAGGCACTATTTTAAAATAGTCTCTTAGTGAAGGTGTGAAATTTGCCTTTATTTGATTGTGTTCATGTCTTCGCCTTCCTCTTCCTCTTAGATTTAGTTTTTGCTAGTTTTGTTTGGTTCAAAATCTCACAACTAGTGGTAGCCTTATAGCCTGAAACATCAAAATCAGCTGGTTTTAAATGATCTGGTGAATTTCTGCCTATACTTCTTAGGGCATACCATGGTATTGTTTTAGTGCCTGCTGATTCTCTTTTATTTTTCCTTAGAGAGCTTTTTTTCTGATAAGCCTCCCGGATTTCCCAATTCCATAAAGTTTTCTCTTACTGTTTGATGCTGCCTCGTAGCCGTGTCATCCAGCAGCTCCGCTTGTCCTCTGCTTCCCGGTGCTGTTCTGGTGGATTGTGGAGGTTCCAGTCTCTCGCGTCCACCTCCTCTACCCCTGCCGCTGTGCACGGGAAATCTCGCCGCCGCCTTTTGCCCTCGACGCACCCCCAGAGCCACCCGTGACCACAGGGCCACTTGCACACCCTGGCTCTCGCCTAGTTTTTCACCCGTGTCTGCCAGTGCTGCCGTGTTAGGAGCGGAAACAGTCCCCGCCACCTCCTCCGCAAGTCCAGGGGAGTCCAAAGGAATCGTACTGGGAAAGAATACCACCAAGCCTGGATCCAATCCGGAATGCAATCCGGAATGCGTCGGCAGTGTGATTCCCGTTCTTTCACCACAACCACTGCACCTGGCTGGAAACACAACCATGGCTTCGCCAGCGAGGTAAGCTGATTCCGCTCACTTTCACCGTCCTCTGTCCTCCGTCCGCTGGGGGTTAAACCGATATAGACCTCTAATTTACAAAATGTTGTTTCTTGCACTAGACCAGCATGTCCCAGCACAGTTCCACGACGTACAGAAGCCGACACAAGCCATTACAAGCTATGAAAAACGGTAAAAACCGGCCTGTCCCATTGGAGCCTTGCGTGACCCGCTAGCCGCTGGCCTCCAAGTTCTCCTCCCGCCTTGTCTAAGTCCATTCTTGTACTCACAAAAAGAGGCACTGTTCCCAGGTGAATCAGGTCAAGGAGCGACCAAGATCCACATGCGGAAATGAAGGGATAGAGACGATTAGGTCAGGGATTAGGTACTCTGGATGGCAGGGGAGACACAATATTGTCTCTTGTTGTCCTCACACACCCCGAAGGATGTCATGCTTCATCATCGGGCGTTTGCTCCTCGTCGGGCCGGCGGTGCAATGCCCTACGGGTCCCCCGAAGGGTCTCTTTGGCGGAGATCTTTTAGAGAACTGCCGATGGGTGCATGCGGGTATGTGGGAGGGAAGTACCAGAGTGGTCAGTGCAAAGTGGTGTGTGCAAGGTGAGTTTAAGAATACCTAGGGATACCAAACAAATTGTCATTTAATAAAGAGATATCCTTGGTATAATAAAAAACCCGTAGGTTGATAGTTATCTGTCAAGACGTTATGTGTCTGGATAACTTAAAAAAGGGTCGACATGTTTCACGCCTTGGGTGGTCAAAGTGATCCTTGGCGTTTCATCAGGACCAGAGGTGATGGTGAGATGTGAACGGTGCACAAACTAAATAAAGCGGGTAGGGTGGTATTAGCCCTCTCGCTGTTCAGAAAGGGGGGGGAAAGGTTTAAATCGCCTACACAGGTAGTGTGTGAAAGAACCAGTATGTTATGCCCCTTTTGAAACTGACCTAACAGAGGAGTGAGGGTTACTCCATGAGTCTAATGGCGTAGGATGCCCACACCTTCTAGGGGGGTTACTCAGGTGAGGGCACTGGAAACCTGCCCGGTCCAGACGCCTGCTCGAAGGTAGTCCATTCTTGGACATTGTAAATGCAGTGCTGCCATTAAGAGTATATGGTGCTGGGAGTTTGTCATTACAAACTCCACAGCACCATTATGGCTGCACTGAAAACAGAGAAGTTTGGTATCAAACTTCTCAGCTCAATAGACCCACACTGATGCCAGTATGGGTTTAATGTAAAATGCCTGACAGAGGGCATCTTAGAGATGCCCCCTGAAACTAAACCAACTTCTAGTGTCCCGACTGAGTGTCTGCTTAGGCTGCCATCAACAGACATGTTTCTGGACCCCTAGTTCGAGAGCCGGCTGCTCTCGGGGGACTGAAACAATGCACATCCTGGGACGAGGTGCCAAGCCTCCTCCCCAGGATGGGCAGGGTTCACAAAGGGGAAGCTTCAAAGGCATGCCGCCTTTGTGAGCTTCCCCAGGCCACTTGCTGCTTTCAGCAACTGGTCCCCACTGGTTCTACCCCCCACTTTGGACTGGAGAACCGGCGGGAAAAACAAGTGAGGGAGAGAGATGTGCCCAGCCTTGCCAACTCCACCCCTCAGGTGGGGGAGGCGAGGTGAAGCACAACTCTGAGTCCCCGCCATCTTGAGGATGGGGGGACCCAACCAACCAGGGACAGGCTCCTGCCCCCCTCCTACTGGAGGGTGGCACAATAGGGGGTGTACCCACCCCAGGGAAGGGACCCATTGGTCCCTGCCCTCTACCTACCTGTAACACCCCTAAATCTAGTATTTAGGGGCCACTCTGAACCTTGCTTCCAGAAACGACAAGAAGAAAAGAAGGACCGAACAGCCATGCAGAGCTAACAAGAGGACGACGCCCACTGACTTGGCCCCAGCCCTACAGGCCTGTCTCTTCTCGAACCTGCTCCTGCAAAATCCCAGTGTGTCCTGCAGCCAACAACCTCAAAAACCCCAGAGGACCTGCCTGCCTTCACTTCCAAAGACTGCTTCTCACGTGAACACTGGATTTGTTCAACTGAAACCTCTGGCAGCAGCTGGAGACCGTGAATCCAGGCTACTCTGCATCCGCCGAACCCGGCCCGAGCTTGAGTGGAAAAACACCACGAGGAGGTCACCCTGACAATCCTGAACCAAGATCTGGTGACCCCTGACCTGCCCCAAGCCTCCAACCGAAGCCTGTAGTCTAAATCCAGAAGGCCCCCCGAACCACAACCAGGAGCTGGGAAGAAGATCCGAACCCAAAAGGCACCTGTGGTATTGCTTCATATGTTGCTGAGCATTTGTAATGGAACATCTATTAATGTAACTCTCTAGAATGTTAGTATAGTTCTATATTTACAAAATGAAAAATGTTACCCCTCCACCATTCTTTCTCGCTAACCCTGGTGATCCCACTATACGCTGGTCTAAATGGGAAAAGGTCTTTCTTAACTATGCACATGTTTGTCGGGTGTCACTTAGCGCAGAAAGAAAATCAGCCTTATTGCAACACTGCCTAGGCACTGAAGGACAGAAGGTGTTCAAACAACTTCCTGATTTGGGTGATAGTGAGTCTGATTCTCTCAATGAATTCGACATCTGCCTCAAAAAACGTGATAAGCACTACCTTCCGAAAGTTAGCACTATCTTAGAGCGGTACCACTTTGGAAAGTGAGTACAAAAGTCTTAAGAATCTGTTGAGACGTATATTACTCCACTTTGTAAATTGGGTGCTACCTTTAGATTTGAAGCGTCTTTTGAAGAACGCATTCGCGATCGATTTATGCTTGGTTGCAATGTTTAGAAAATTAAAGATGAGCTTTGGCAGAAAGATGACCCTAAACTAGATGAGGTTGTTTCCATAGCGATGAGGATAGAACGCCTCTCGCTTGTGTTGAGGTGATCAAAAAAGAAAATGATGTCCTGGAAGAGAAGGTTCACTCTGTTACAAAAAAACCCACAAAACCTGTTTGGAAGCAGCGTGAATCTAGCCCGACTCCTCCATCTCTGCATTCTTCTTCTGCCTCTAAACTCAAAGGAAACTCCAATATAAACTGCTACAGATGTGACATGTTCGTTCATCTTGCAAATGACAAGTCCTGCCCCAATCTTTCTTCTAAATGGCATAATTGTGGGAAAATTGGTCACATAGCCAAAGCATGTAGAGCTCAAAAGTACAAAAAGGACAGACGGCTCAAGGAAGTTTCCCTTGAAGATGGAAGTGATTCAGATTATGATGAGCTACACTGTGGGAAAATTCTAGTGCGGAATGGCCAAAACAAGAGTAAGGGACCTGGGGATAAGGTACTGATAAATGATTGCAATAATAAAAATGCTTTTTGACTCAGGAGCAAAAATCTCTCTCATTCCCAATGAGTTTTTTTTTACATGAAACTCAATGGGAAGGTAAGATTCTACAAACCTGACATTAAGCCTCTGGCTTACGGTGGCCAACCCATAAAATTGTTTGGCTACTTCTTAAGCAATATTGAATACAAGGGAGGGCTAACTGCAGGGAAGGTATACATCTCCTGCAGAGGGGACAGCATTATTAGCTGGTTCCACCAAGTTTAGCTGGGTGTATCATTGGTCCCTGGTGCTGACCCCTGCATTGTTCTCAGAGACATCTCTCCACATTCGGTCCCTCTGAATGTTATTTCAAGTGAGCGTGTTCCTTATGGGGCTACGCCTGAAGCTGATTCCAGCAGTACATTAAGTACTGAATTTTAAAAAGTTTTTAGTGAAAAATTGGGTTGCCTCTCGGATTACACACACAAAGTTACGCTTAAGCCCAATGCAGTTCCTGTGACATGCAAAGTACGCAGTGTACCATTGACCATGAGGGAATCCATGCGCTCTGAACTAGGGAAACTAAAGAAAGAGGTGATCATAGTCGAGACAAAGGCAAGTGAATGGTTGGTGCCGGTCAAGCTCGCGCGCAAGCCTTCTGGTGAAGTGTGTTTGTGTGTGGACCTCCGTGCCCTCAACCGCGCAGTTGTCTCCGACAGATCCCCTCTTCCTAACATTACGGAGATGGTAGCACAATTAAGAAATGCATGTGTTTTCCCCACCCTTGATCTCAGGGCAGCTTATCATCAATTTAAGATTGATGATAAGTCCATGAATTTGACTGCCTTCATTACTCCCTTTGGAACCTAAAAATTCACTTGTCTTCCCTTTCGCTTGAACTCCGCAGCCTCTGTAGTCCAAAGAGTCATGGAAGACTTGTTGAAAGGAGTAGATGGAGTTAAGATATATCCTAGTTCATGGCTCATCTCAACAAGAACATAATGTCAGGCTAAGGGTCGTTCTTGAACGTTTTGGTGCGAGAGGCTTGACTTTACGTGAGAACAAATGCGAGTTAAATCTCTCTGAGATAGATTACCTGTGTCACTGCTTGACTGAGGGTGGAGTCAAACCTAGGGATCGCCTTGTGAGAACCATTGAAGAGCTCCCAGTTCCACAAAACAGAGATGAACTAGTCACTTTTTTAGGAATGGCTGAATAGTACAATACATTTGTACCCCAGTTTGCATGCCGAATATTCATTTTAAGATTCCTCTTAAAAAAAGGTGTGAATTTTTCTTGATCGGCACAGTGCCAGTTTGAGTTTGAAGATATCAAAAAAGCTCTAAGTTCGGCTCCATCCCTTCAGAGCTTTGACACTTCTTCGAGCTCTATTCTTATCACTGATGCCAGTTCTAAGGGTTTGGGCCCCGTCCTTAAACAAGTGAGAGACGACAAAGAAGTGACCATCTTGTTCCTCTTTAGGACACTTGGTGGCCCAGAACTTCAATATTCAGTAATAGAGAAAGAAGCTCTTTGTATCTTCTGGGCCATCAAAAAATTTAAAAGAATTCTCTAGGGTAGCTCATTTGTTGTCCATTCAGATCACAAGCCGTTAAAAATGTATTCTGTAAAAAGGGTCTAGATGCCGTCTCCTCCAGGATATGTAAATGGGTGCTAGCCTTGCAAGATTTTTACTTTGTTGTGAAGTACATTCCTGGAGTGGATAACAAGGTTGCCGACTGTCTCTCTCGCCTAGTGCCCAAAACAGTGTGGTGACGTCCCTGATAATTCGTGGGAAATTGATGACTTCAAGGTGTGCGAGATTGTAGAAGGAAAGGTTTCTGAGGCTGAATGGAAAGACGCTTGAAGAATGACGTGGACATGAATGAGGTTTGCAGATTGGTGTCTGAGTGTTGGACTGGTATCAAGACTTTCGAACGAAAGTGTCAAGAAATTCTGGAACGTTCGAGATGAACTCTCTGTGGGGGGTGGCTTACTTTGGAGAGGCACTAGACTCGTTCCTCCATCACATGTTAGAGCAAAAATTGTCCATCTGTCTCACCAGGGGCATCAGGGCATTTCAAAAACTGAGGAAAGGGTTCGCCTACATTTCTGGAAAGAATGATAAGAGACTGCATAGAGTGCAATGCATGCGATAAGGTTTACAAGACTAGGGTACAACCCATGGTCATACGAAAACCACCCACACGTTGTTGGCAACATGTAGCCTTAGATCTCTTGGGGCCCGTCTCCAGTAAAACGGGAAAATTCTATGTCCTCATGTTAATTGATATGTTCTCTAGATTGCCCGAAGTCAAAGTGACACAGATAATTGGGACTAGAGACATTACTAAATTTTTGAAAGAAATTTTCTGCAGGGAAGGACTTCCAGATTCTCTCTTGACCGACAACGGTGTTCAACTCGTGTTAAGAGAGATGGAGGAGTTTTTGGCCATGAAGGGAATCAAGCACAAGCGTTGTTCTCTCTACCATCCTGAGTGCAATGGAATGGTGGAGAGGTCAACAGTGTCCTTAAAGAATCAATTCAACTGGCTAAAGAACAGGGCAGGGACTGGAAGTCCGGAATGCTTGAATGAGTTATGGTTTACCGCTTGACCCCTCACTCTAGCACTGGAAAGATCACCTTTGAATTATTCAGAGGTCGCACCCCGAATACTTACATTTTTCAGTCTTGAATGAGAGGGAAAGGCGCCAACATTGTGGGTCGCTAGGATCCTCAATGGAGAGCTCTCCAAGATCTCAAGTCTGCCAAGAGAAAAACAAACTTTGAAACCGGACATGCTGCCTCTCGCACGATTGTACGTGTGGATGACCGTGTGAAGGTACGTCTTCCACAGAAGTTTTCTGGTGCTAAGTTCTGTTCTCCCTTTATGATAACTAAATTGTTTCGCAATGCTGTGAAGCTCAATGATGGTCGCATTTGGAATTTGAGTAGGATTGCCCCCATGCGTGAGACTACTCTTAAATGTTCTGAGACATTCTCTGATCAAAAGGAACCTTCTCTTTCCTCCATGGTGGTCTCCCCCCCCTACGCAGGAGTTCTCGCTTATGTAGAGCTCCTGAGAATCTGCGTGACTTTATTTTGAAATAAGTGCCTTGTTATGTTGTTTACGTTGACATTCTTTATTTCTTGTTTGGGGGGAAGGTGTGTGGTATTGCTTCATATGTTGCTGAGCATTTGTAATGGAACATATATTAATGTAACTCTCTAGAATGCAGAATGTTGGTATTCTGTTGCCTAGTGCTCTAGTCAGTTGCTTTTGGGTGCTCTGGTGGATAGGACGTTTCTGTACATGAAGCATGAAATAAACATCTCAATAATCAGCATTACCCTGGCTCCGTACTTCTTCACAGTACTCCTGCACCTGACGCCCCACGGCCTTGTGTTTCCAAACCAACGGTGCCTAACCAACCCCTAACTTCCCAACTTACCTCTCGAAGTGGTGGTCGCACCCAGAAGTCCTTCGTCTCCCTACCTGCAGTGCTTTTGCAGACCGGAGGTTCTCCATTGGAAATCACAGGGCACCCGACGTGGAAACAGCACTCTGCACCTGCCGCCTCAGTGCCGCTGAGGGTGCACCTTTTGTGCTACTTTGTTTCCCCATTTGCCCTGACCTAAAACCTAGGAGTCTTGCTCCCACAACTGGGTGGCCTGCTTGCCAGCAGCCACCAACCGGAGGCCCCCTATTCCCTGTTTGCAGGAAGTGTCCCAGTGCTGAATCTAGGTATCCAGCACTGAGTTAGAAAAGTAACGTAGGGGGAGGAGCCAAGATGGCGACCGGGACGGCAGCTTAGACTCCCGGCTCCGTGAACCTCCGTATCCCGCACGGATATCCTGCACGAGATCCTTAACCTGTGCTACGCGGTCGTGTTTCTGAAGGAGAGTGGCACCCGACTGTGTGACTCCGAGGTTTCTGGCTGCGGTATCGCCGGAGAAATGTGCATTTGAACTTTGCGGCCTGTGCGGCCCTGGAGCCGGGACCTCGAGTGGACGCCGTGGCCGGGTGGCAGTTCAACAACAGCGGCCTGTTGTGACTGGGTGGTGTCGGTCCACCGGAGCGGTGCCAAACTCGGCCTACATTTCGTCGTGGTCGTCTCTACTGTCAAGCGTAGCGGACCGAGTGCATGCCCGGGGGTGCAATGCTCAGACCCTCCGGTGGCTGCCCCTGCCTTTGATGGTGAGCTGCCCGGCCGCCGCCCGTATCCTGCCCTGACCATTGCGGGCCGCCCCCGAATTTTTACGGGAGCTGGTCCGTAGTGGGGACGACTGTTGCCCGTGACCACGCAACGGATAACTTTTCGCCTGCCCCCGGAACCCGGTCACAAGCGACGTGGACATCGAGACGCTTGTCCCAGGGTCCCGGCCCCGGTGAGGGTCGGGCATACTTGGCGGCCATCTTGTTGCGATGAAGCCTACCATCCTGTCCGCTGGGTCGCAGCGGGATTGTGAGAGTGCGACTTTCGGGAGTGTGGCGGCGCGATCGCACAGAGCTGTGCTGGGGTACGGCGACCTCCTCGAGGCCCTTGGTGCTCTCCACTCCTCCTTGATTCATGGTGTCGGGGTCTTGGGGAGTAAGCTCGACGGTGTGGCGTCGGCGCTGGAGCAGTGGCGGCCCGCCTGTCCGCACGTACACAGGGACTACCCACACTGCGCACAGGAGGACACTTTGTCGGCCACCCCTGAGGTTAGTGCACAGCTGGACACTCCGGCCAGTATGCTACAGTGTGTTCGTCCAGCTGAGGACCTGATCTGCCCCGGAGGCATTAGACCTGAGTGGGATGTGGTAGCCTCGTCCCGTACTTGCCCTCCTGCGACCCAGAGACAACTCCAGCAACTATTGTCTGCTTTGGCTGCTTCTGCCTTCCTGGACCTGGAGTGCAGTGCATATCCTTGGGCAGCACTGGGAAGCCTGTTTCTCCACGCTGCGGACTGTGTTGATGCTCAGAGACTTCCACCCCACCTGTGTGCGTCGCTTCTCGGACGTTTTTGGACAATCCTCTACCTTGGAACATCGGATATGGTGCTGGGTCGAGGGGTAGGCATGAGCAGACTCCCAAAGAGTGGTCAGGGATGAGGCTGATCCTTCAGGGGTGGTCATCTAGTGGACGGGCGGGCTCAGGGGTTGCGTGCTCTCCTGGCATAGCTAACAGCATAATAGGTGCATAATGCTCCCCATTTTTCTTTGAGAAGATTGATTTTGTGCCGTTTATTGTTCACCTTGGGGGAAACTTACCGTGCGGGAGGGAGAAGCCGGGGGTATGTTTTGAAGGCCCTCCTCCAGTTTATTAATACTTTCTCTACCCCCCCCGTCTGGTGGGGTTCTTTTCCTACTTCTTTTTCCCTATTCTCCTATATTTCGGGTCTGGTTCCAGGGCGACAGGCACACTGCTGGGGGGGGGGCCGTACTCATCTGCAGAGGTGCAGGGTGGGGGGTTGGGGGAGGGGATTCTTTAGTCTTTTATCTCTTTTTCCATGGCCTCCTTTTTCTTCTCTGATTCTTTTCGTTTTTCTTTTTCTGGGATCAGCGTGATACACCTCCTTTGCTATGACTCGTTGCTGCTCCATGTGTACCACAATTTCCGGGGTGCTCTCCGGGAGTTCTGCGTGGGACTGCAGGCGCAACTGCTTATGATATTCTTCTCCATCCTGATGTTCTTGTGTTTGCGCCATTGACCTAATGGATTGCTGTAAATCGCTTACGTTTATTACTCTGCATACCTGTAATTGCTGTTTGAAAATTGTCTGGCACCTGATCCTTCTGCCTTGTTTCATCATAAAATGAAAACCTTTTTCTCCTGGTGCCCTACCTACGCTGTTCACAGTATTAGTATTACGATTCTGCTCCCCGAAGTGCTGCCTGTTTTTACACTTGCCTGTTTTTGCTCTGATTGCTTAGCGGCCGGCCCCGGGGGGTTGTAGGCCCATACTTGTTCTTAATTGAACTGTCAATAAAGGTTTTCAAAAAAAAAAAAAAAAAAAAAAAAAAAAAAAGAAAAGTAACGTAAAAAGTAACTTACCTGTAATTTACTGAAAAAGCCTATATTTGCTAAGTATTGCAAGCTACTACATCTCCTGTAAATCAAACAAAGTACAAGTCCTATTGCATTTTAAAACTGTTCTACATTTAGCAACTTATTACTGTAAAGTATTTAATGCTTACATGTGCCAGGCTTGCTTGGTTCTAAAAATAAAACCGTATATTTTTTATACAAAAACAATCGGCCTAGAGTTCAGTTCTTGAGTGTGTGAATTAATTTGCTTACTGAGTGTGTACATCAAATGCTTAACACTGTCCTCTGATACAGCCTTACTGCTCGACCACTCTACCACAAATAAAGAGTAAGGTTCTATCTAACTTAAACCTCTGGGGTCACCTGGACTCTATACACACTGTACCTCATTTTGGTGTAGTATATATAGAGCCAGTTTCCTACATTGGTGGATCAGCGGTGAGATACACAACTTTGCATTTGTTGGACTACTTGGTTACCACCTGATCACACAACAGAACTCTTAAATTGCCTTTAAAATTCTGATTTTTTCAAATTGGCATTTTTTGCAAAACTACTAAAAGTCTTGTTAGGTCCTTGCTTAAGTCCCTTTAGAATTTTATAAAATAAAAAGTCACTGTAGTCAAGGGTAGATGGGTTAGAACTTTTTTTTGTTAGAATGTCTCAAAATAAGAACCCAGCTACTAGTGAAGATAACCATAATGACATACGGGACATGGTTGAGGAGCTTGACCTCACCCCTTACCTTCACTTGTCTTTCAAGGAAGTAAGGTCTTTATGTAAAATTAAAAACATACCAATGGGTCCCCATCCAACTAAACAAAAGCTTCAGATGCTGTTGGCTGAGTATGCAAAGGCCCACCCCTCTTAAAATGGTGATGACCAGTCAGAGGGAGAAGGAGGTGAGGAGGATGGAGATAGGTGCCCACCTCCTCCACTTCCTGGGGAAGAAAGGGATCCTGTACCCTTAATTCCATGAATCAACCTCTGGGGACCTAGAGGCCACACAGGTGGCCCAAGGCTCTGGTGAGGACGTTGAGGACAGCCTTTTAGCAAGGCTGACCAAAAGACTGGATCTAGAGACCAGACTCCTGGCTCTAGAGAGAGAAAGAAAGGAGATGGGTTTAGCACCCACCAATGGTGGCAGCAATCAAAGTAATAAGGATAGAGAGCAATCTTATGATCCTAAAATCCCCAAAGGGATTGTCCCTAAATTTGAGGAGGGTGACGACATCACTAAATGATTCACAGCCTTTGAGAGGGCTTGTGACATGATAAAGGTGAAGAAACCTCTCTGGGGGCCACTCCTATGGGAACTGTTCTCTGGTAACTGCAGAGACAGACTCCTGCCCTTTCTGGGGCAGATGCTGGTTCTTATGACCTCATGAAGAGAACTCTGATTGAGGGATTTGGACTCACAACTGAGAAGTACAGAATTAGATTCAGGGGGGCTCACAAATCCCAAATCCAGTCCTGGATTGATTTTGTAGACACTAGATGGTTGGTTTACTGGACACTATGTGCATGACTTTACTGGAATTTACAACCTGTTAATGAAGGAACATATTTTAAGTAATTGCACAAATGAAAAGTTACATCAGTATTTGGTAGACCTAGGTCTAATTTCTCCCCAAGACTTGGGAAAGAAGGTAGACCACTTGGTCAAAACTAGAGTGACTAAGACAACCACTGGGGTGACCAAATGAAAGGGGTTGCAAAACCTCCTCAGGGGAAAGGTGGTGAGAATCCCCAAGATAAAAAGTCTGAGTCTTCTAAAGGGCCCCAAAAACCTGCACATGGGGGTGGGTCCCAAAACTCTTCCCAATCTGGTCCTAGATACAGGAGGGAGAACTTTGATCCCTTAAAGGCCTGGTGTAACAACTGTAAGAAGTTGGGACACTTAACTGGAGACAATGCTTGCCCTAGCAAAAAGGCCCCTAGTCCTACAGCTACTCCCGGTGTAGCAACTCTCCAGATGGGATCAACAGTGTGCCCAGAGAAAATCAGGTAGCACACTGAAGCAGTTCTAGTTTCAGAGGGGGAAATTGAGTTTGACACTGTAGCTGTGTGGCCACTCAACTTAAAGAAGTACTTACAACACCCTTGAATTAATGGAACTAGGATAGAGGCTCTGAGGGATACAGGTGCCAGTGTCACTATGATGAGAGACACATTGGTTTCCCCCGAGCAATACTTGATTGGGCGTACTTACCCAGTCACCAATGCTGACAGTGTTACCACTAACCATGCAATGGCTATGGTGACATTAGACTGAGGGGGGGGGGTGTAGGAAGGTGGATATCTGACTATGGTTACCCCCAAATTTTTGCCTAGTGTCTAGCTGGTTTTTCGACTTAGTTGGCCTGAGATCCTGCTATTCAGGATCTCAGCCTGGCTGTTCTCTCTTTAAAATGGACTCCATGTACCCTAGGTACATACCCAATTGGTTGGATCACCCTGTCAGCCCCTGTACCAGTGTACACTAGGTACCCAGGGCATTGGTGTACCCAAGGCCTGCCAAGGGCTGAAGCATGTATTATGCCACCCCAGGCTTGGCCTAACAATTTGACACAACTGGCTGATCACTCAGCTGGGGTAAGTTGGTGTAATCACCTCTTACTTAGGTGTAGTATACCTATACCTAACCTTAAATGGGACACCTGGTAACCTATAAGTCACTCCTATGGCAGGCCTTAACAATCCTGAAGGCAGAGTGCTTGGTTCCATGTGAGATGGTGCTCTGGCATGAGCTGAGCCTGTCTGCAGTGGTCGGAACAACTTCCTTCTACTGTTTCCAGATATCGTCATACCATATACTCTTAAGTGCATTATGAACCTCGCGGTTAAATGCTATCTTTGGTTTGGCTTTATCAAAACATGTCGAGTAAGGTGTCATACGAATTGGAATACTAACCCCTCGCCAATTCTGGCGACGGGGTTAGCATTCCACCCTCCTAGAGGGACACGACATGTACAGTACCTGAAACCCGGGTAAAATCAGACATAGCCTCAGCTCCACAAAATGGATGCTGCCACCACAGACACAAGTCTGCCCTCCTGCTGCTGGGAGTCCTTCCAGCTTGGGAGGTGTGGACAAAGGGTTTCCTGCCAGGGGAGGTGCGTGCACCACCCCAGACAGGATTTTGTGTATTGGTCAGGTAGGGCTTGAAAGAAACCAGACATGCCTGTGGCTCACAAGGAGCCTCGGTGCATATGCCAGTTCAAACCGGTCCTGGGGCACACCAGTCCCGGGCCTGGGGCGAGCTGGACAAAGGATTGGGGGTGTAACCACCCCCCTTCCTGGTCCCACCCATAGGGAGGGACCTAGCAGGTAGTCCGGCCCCTAGAATCCGCTTAAAGGTAGGAGCTGTGTCCTAAGACTTCAGACATCCTGAAATCAACTTAACACTAAGAAGAAGACGGGGACTTCGACGCTCTGCTGTACAGAGGACTGAAGCCAATCTCCCCTGTGGTCAGGGAGTGACCACCTTGCTAACGCAAGCACCATCCAGCGAATCAACGTCTGCTTTGCCGCCGCCTCCCGCCGGAGCCCGAGCCCAGAGACTGACAAGACCTGGACCTCCAGACCTCTCACCGCCCGATCCACAGTCCCTGAAAAGAGGAGACCCGTGGAGGCACCGAGACACGTGGAGCCAGCCATCTTGGATCGACTACGACAAGCTGACAAGTGCAACAACCGAGGCTCCCTCCAAGTTGTGCTTTGGGATCTGAGAAGCCCAACCCTCGAGCAGCATTTGCACCAAAGGTGAGCCCTCCAGCATCTCCACGATCTGCGTGGGGCCCTTCTGCATTTTGCCACTCGACGCGCCTAACCGGTTGCTGGCCCGCTGGCTAGTGGCCATCTTGGCGACGAACTCTACGAAAAACACCACTGGTCTGGTTGCTCCAGACTGGCCCTTGCTCCTCTCCAAAGGAGCAATCCCTCTGACCTTGCTGGTCAGAACCAACAGCTGATTTCCGAATCCTCCTACAATTGCTTTTGCCAAGGCTTGTTTGCTTCGACCAAGTCGCCGACACCGCCGACAGCGAGAGCCTGCGTGGGACAGCTCGTGAGCCAACTCCTGGACGTCGTCGACCTTCAGGGACCACGTGGCTGCGGAGACAAGCTACCCCTCATCACCTGTTTGCACCCGACATCGCCTGGTACCTACCTGGTGCCACGCCGGTCACTGGCTAGTGACTGTGAACACTGTCCCCTCTGCTTTCAGGTCTTCTGCAACTCCGATCCACCCTTGGATCCACCGCATCTCTCCCGGACCGACCGCCTGCAGCATCTTTGTCCCAGGCTCAACGGAACATATAGAAGAAACCCGACGCACTTTGAGGCCTATGCACCCGCTTCCTGTGGGTGAGGTAAAGCTGGTACTCCGGTGCCCATGTGTAGTAATACATCTCTAGTGCCTGTGTTCCAAATCTTAAGTTCCTAGTCAACCCGGAAGATCTCCTTTGCAGTAACTTTGTACTTTTTACGCACCCATTGAAACCTATGGGAGCACGCGTGTGACTATTTGCTCTGCACACGCCACCCGTGGACCTCCTGGTCACTAACTAACGTTAGCTCCTTGTAGGCCCAGTGATTCTAGAGGCCCTAGGCCTTTTCCCTTTTCTGTTCGTGGTACTTATACCACTATTTTAGTATATGGTTCGAGTGGCCACCAGGGCCTATCCATATAAAGTGCAACTTCTGTGTATTCTGTGATAATCTTGTTTGACGATTTGTGCTCCTGTGCTCATAAAGAGACTAGGGGTCACTTTGAGAAATAAATACATATATATTTTGAATATATATCTGTGTGGTGTCCTTTCATTGGTATAAAAGGGGGTTGCATTTGGTAAAACAGCTGGCTTAACACGCATCACGAGTTTAGCCTCAAAGACTGCTTAGCCTACGCTACCACTAAGGCAGCTAGTCCGAAAAGGTTGACTTACAACCACACCATAAGGGTTGCTTGGCATGGTACAAGGTGATCACTTTAACTAGTGAGCATCATATACCAGGCCAACTTCTCACAGGGGGGGGGAGGGGTTACTAGCCTGAAACAGGAAGTGGTCTCTCCAAAGCTACCAGCTGCATGCCTGCTTGGCAATGACCTGGAAACCTCAGCCTGAGCTGAGGTTGAACTAAAAACCCATGCAGCAAAGCTGGATATCCCTGAATTGATGTGTGTAAAAACAAGACCACAGAGCAAAAGGCAGGGTGAAAAAGAAGTGTTGGAGCCTGAAATTATGGCCCAACCTTCCAAGAGAAAAAGTAAGAAGACTGGGGAACCAGCTTCTTTTCAGCAAAACGATCAGGATCCCTCTTCTCAGGGAAAGGACTTGGACACCCCAGAGGGAACTGAGCCTATGGCGCTTGACCATTACCAGGTTGAACTCTTGGGCCCAGGGGGACCCCCTGGGGAAGAGCTGCGCCAGGGGCAGCAGGACTGTCCCACTCTTGAAAGCCTGAGGCAGCATGCTGTTTCAGAAGCAAGGGTAGATGTCAGCGGTACTCACAAAGCTTATTGGGAAGATGGATTACTGTATGCTGAGGCAAGAAACCCAAACCTGGAGCCACCAGGAGAGTGGTAGTGCCACAGAGGTACAGGGAGTTCCTCCTAACTTTAGCTCATGACATCCCCCTAGCTGGACATCTGGGCCAAACCAAGACTTGGGAGAGGCTAGTTAGCCACTTTTACTGGGCTCAGATGCAACAAAAGGTGAAGGAGTTTATCAGCTCCTGTGTTACCTGTCAAACCTGTAATATCATACAAAGCAAAAAATGGTCTAAAGGAATTAATACTCAGAGAAACTTTTTGAGTAGAGCACGTTTAATTACTCTCTCTTAGGTTATTACTCTAAAAGGATTCTATCAAAATATTTTCATACTACATAGAAAATGACATCTGCTCATAAAGAAGAACATGTATACACAAAGGAAATGTACATGCACAATAACATGACATAAATCAAAACATACAATAGGACATCAATACTAACCCTAAAACAAATTGTTTTCTACTAGTGTCCTCCTTACAATTTCTGAAAGGACCACTAGGAGGTAGTCTAGATAATACACTGAGGTCTCTTAACTAGTACAGACCATCCTAGTGTACCATCAAACAAAATCAACGCAATATTATATTTCCGCGACTCCTCCTTTTGAAGTGTCTACGCAACTGCGTTTCGGCCTTACTCCTTCTTCGGCCTCCTCAGGACAGGGATAACACATAACTGTAGACATACTACAAAAAGATGATACAATAATAATGGCATTACTACGACCATCATTATTAATAAACAGTATCCCTCTAGACCTAGATTACTTACTTATTGTGGGTACACATGGAGAAAAATACCGCAACTATGTTTGCATTTTTTTATCTATTTTATTCATGTTTTATTCATTTTCTAGTTATTTCATTTCTTTTTTACATTGTTTCCTCATACGATAAAAATTCATCTCTTTTTCTTGTGGATGAACAAACTTACAAATATAGTAATGTCTTAATACAAAAATGAGAGAAAATAAAATTTATATCAAAAACATACAAATCGCAACAATGATTCAAAGAGACAACCCACACCAATCACACCTCTGAATTTACTACAAGCATGTCACTTTCATACAACACCTTTCATACTACACCCCAAGGGAGAAGGAACAGCGAGTACAGTGCTCGTCAGACAAAGGCGAGCTGCTAGATCCTCAGATGTTATACTGGACGTTGGGGTGTTTCATTCGAGCTGGTCGACGCACGTTTCGGTAGCCTAATTTTCTTTAGATGCCACCTTCCTCAGGACTTGTTGCTACGTGTTTTTGTCACGGGCAAGGGTGGGGGCCTAATTGTCTGAAAATCAATAAGATATTATTAGAAACAATTATTTATTTAATATTATTTTGTTACCAAGTATGTAACCCACAGGAGAATACACAATTATTCTCCATCAAGTTTTTCTTTTTTTGGACTCATTTTGTCTGTCAAACCAGCAACAGCGCTACTGAGTTCATTGCTCTCTGTCTATCATTTAAAAGATCTATTAAGAGGAAAAAAGGAGAAAGAGAAGAAAAAGAAAGAAAGGCAGGATAGATAAGAAAAAGGAGGGTGTGCATTCTTGGCCCCTAATTTCCACAACAGTTCTCATGTGATACTAATAAATATTATCACTTAGTGTAATTCGCTGATGTACAGTGTAATATTTGATCCTGAAGCCTACTCCCTGTTTGTACAGAGTCAAGTAGTCGATATGACTTCATCTACCTGTTTTGTTTCAATGCTCCGGTAGCGGTGTCACTCGTTGTACTTCTTCTTCGAGTAACTTCTATTGTGAGAATAACTTAACTCAGGCTGATGCTATAAAAAACAATTATTATGATGTTGTAAATGGTTAAACTAATTATGTATAACGTGTCTTCAATACCTACATGGTAACCCCATATATCACTCTCTAGCATACCTTGTATGTGCCTGAGTCGCACTGTGTCCGTAGGTTGGAGCCGTAGTATCACCACATAGTATACGATCAGGATCTTTGATTGGAGGAGCAGGGTTATATTCGACGCTCATGCAGTCATTGCTTGCCTATGTTTGATAATGAAGACTAAGAGTTATTGCCTCATGGGTTGTGACTAATACTGAGGAAAAAGCCTATTGCAAGTTTCAAAAAAATCCATCTATTTTTGATATATAACCTACTAGTTTTGTTCGTGTCCTGGTCTCGCTTTCTTTTGATCTGTTTTTGTTTCGATTATTCCTCTGTCGACACACCTACTGGGGGTACCTGCATCGGGATCTACGGTGTATGTGTTGGCACCCTAATCAATCATAAGAAGGAGAGAGGAGGTTTAGCTTTTTACCTCAATCACGGGACCGGTTTCTGTAAATATGTAGTCCATGGCTGTAGTGCAACATCCATTACCATTGCGGTATATATATTTCGCCACGAGTTTATTGTAGGGTCTGTACCATGTTCCCAACCCTCTAGGCCATCTCAACAAACATGGGCTAGAAATTAATTCTCGTATTATGTCTCCCCCTAGGTAGAGTCGGTATATTCCAGGCTTTACGAGCAGTTTTTTGTTACATGCTACATTAATTGCGGTCTGGTTGCCTTCTGTTTAGGAGGTTATTTAGGGGTACACTAAATTACCGATCACAGTGCTAGTACTAAATAAAGATTTAAGCGTTCTTTCTACAAGGTATCTCACCTGTCGGTACGTAACTCATATTCCCCAGCAAAAATTCGTGGCGTGGTCCGGCTCCGAGAGAGTGATGAGCGATACTGTTACCTTGTTTATATATTGTTCCCAGTCCTCCTAATGAGTGTCTGATGTGGGACACCTGTAGTTCGCTCTGGCAAACTGCATGACGCACTACGTGCGTTACCTATTCATAAAGTGTGAAGTTAACATTGCCTCCATCTTGTAGTGGTGTAGAGCAAAGTAAGCTCTATGTAGACTCCGTCCAATCTCCGAAATGTTACGGAGCATTGGTGCAAATCTTTGCCCAATTTTACACGGAAACCAAACCATAATATATTGTACGCTCATAAGCCCAACTTAGGTCGCTGTCTACTAAGTTAGTAGACCCAGAGTGGTTATAATGTTGTATTTATATCGCGGAACATGGGCGCCATTTTGAGTAGGGTTAGTTAGAGTTGGTGCCGATTCACGTGTTGCGAGTGATTTAGCTACTACGATTTACGTATTGCGAGTGATTTAACTACTGCCATTTTTTAAAAAAAAACAGAATTCTGTACTGTGCACTAACACCATCCTAGATACAATTAATATTTATATCTTCGCACTCGAGTTGGGCAAATATAACCATAACATCTAGTCCGCTTGTATGATTGGCTAGAGCTATAGCCTGGTTTGTTAAGAGACCTAAAATGATTATTGTGTTGTGTTTATGTCACAAAGTATAAACACCATGTTATGATAAAATTGGTGTCTGTATGCATTCTACCAATGATATGGCTTCTTCTGGTAGTTCGGACAGAATCATATTCAGGACGATGCCATCATTTTGGATGCGGCCAATCTTTATATACCTATATTAAGATGGAAGAGGATAGGCGAGCATAGGGAATGAAAGGAGATGTGCAGCCTAACACATCCTGGACGTAACATCAAACTATCAACACTTATTGTAGATAGTCCTAGAGAATGTGTATTGGTAGTAGTGTGCGGTGACCTCTGGTATTGATCCAATTATTTGTTTTTATGTGCACTGACGATAAATGATTCATGGCATAATGGACATATGCTTAGAATGCAGAGGTCCCTTATCTAGTATGCCATACTATTTCCTCATTCAGACCATTTTGAACTGTGTCAAGGGTGTAAATCCAATAGGTCTCGCGTGTTTTCCTCACTTTCTGTGTGTCCTTGCCTGGGATGTTTTTAATCTTTTCTAGGATCAACCATCTCATTTCTTTTTCATTATGATGAAAGTCGATACAATGTTGGACCATGGGGCTTAGTAGTTTTTTAGTTTTAATAGCAGATCTGTGTTCGCTAAAGCGAATTCTAAACTCACGGCCTGTCTCGCCTACATAACCAAGAGTGCAGGGGCACAATATGAGGTACACGAGATTGTGACTCTGTGGAAATATGGATTTTTATGATCAGTTATGTCCCCTATCTTGGACCCCAACGGTTTCATGTATAAATCATAAGTACATGTATGATCCCTCCAGTTCCAGTTATGAAGACGCAAACACATGTGCGTCCACCGCCAACATGTCCTCTTTCAGATCCGCCATGAATGGGCCGGATATTCCATTCCTAAGTATGAAAGGCCACCGGCTTTATATGGTTCATTTATGCCATTTTACAGTCCAGGCGAGTAGGCCCTGATTCTGCCATTAAGCCTTTTCCTGCCTTCTGCCTCTGAAAGCTCCAGTCTGAGCTCGCATCTGTATCCATGAACTTTGTCCTACTCCCTGCGCGGCTAACGGTGCCTGACACCAGCCTGTTGCCTGCCAAAAACTGTATTTCACCTTCGAAATTATCTGCTCCGCTCCGCATCCAATGCATTCCTGTCTAGTAGTTTAAGTAAACATTCTTCCAGCTACCAAGCAAAGGGCCCGGCTTCTCTGTCTTTATGCAAGTAATTCATAGCCCTGTTACTATGGAAGATTTCTGCCCTCGCATCTAGTGTAGACACTTAGACGCTTGTACACGCACTAACAGTCAGTATAGTCAGTATAGAATAAGATTCTACTCTAAGAGACCTCTCTTTTTGGATAACATAGTTCTTTAAACATAGGATGTTAGATATGATTTGGGATTAGGTTGACTTGACCCCCCAGACTTCCTGTCTCCACACGTAGAGCTAAATGTCAAGTCCCCTTCACCCCCTAGTTGCACGTCAATCACACGTCATGCTGCTGCGCGCGCATCCCTGCCAAGTATTTCTGCTGACATTGCGAAATTCTTTCATGGAACCACCCTATTGTGACATCATACCTGATGACGTTCTTTAGTTACGCCCAGTTACACCCACTTTAGCTACGCATGTATGTTTTATCTTTACTATCAATTGTTACGCCTCCTGCATTTGCTTCACTGTAATGCCTATTGTATAAAAATGATTACTTGTCAATAAATTAGGGTCCTTCACTTCCTGAACCTTCGTGGTGATGGAATATGGAGCTCCTCAATTCGAATTGATCTTGGAATAAAGCCCGTTCCGAACCTCTAATACCACGGATTCTGCCTCTTATTTTACTGAGCTATTATTATAGACTTACTGCATCAAATTAAGTTCCGGTAATTAAATTATTTACCACATATATGGCGCCCGAATAGGGACACTTTCTCATCTCACGCGCCGGCGGTGCGTTGCAGGCCCGGTCTCCTGTCACAGCTGGACGGACAACAACGCGTACCCACAGGATTTCCTGTATCTCCCTCCTGCCGAGCGGGGGTAACTGAGGCTGCGATCAACACCCAGACGAGGCGGTGAGAAGTGCGAAGTATCCCGACCAGAGCCTAGCTGAGAGAGCAAGATCCGAGGTATACAGAGGCCCACCAGTTTCCGAAGTTTCCGAAGTTTCGAGTCAAGTCCAGTCCGGTTCAAGTTCAGTTCAGTTCCGAGGCCTTCCGTTCCGAGCTACCCGGTGAGTACCATTGTCGGGGAGGCGTTCTGACGTGCACATAGTTTGTGCCGGTCAAGACGGGTTTGGGTACACA
Organism: Triturus cristatus; assembly: GCF_964204655.1. Classification (NCBI taxonomy): domain Eukaryota; kingdom Metazoa; phylum Chordata; class Amphibia; order Caudata; family Salamandridae; genus Triturus; species Triturus cristatus. The sequence goes on along the minus strand of NC_140582.1, from coordinate 1,066,266,163 downwards.
AATCCGGTCTGCACTGTTTCAGCAGTGTATCTGTACTGTTTAGCAGTATATCAAGTATGTCTAGTATATAATTCAGAATTACCTAGTTAGTATCGAGTATTATGCTTAGTGACTAGTTCCCTAAATGGCCATCATTGTTTATTCATTAAATGTTAAATGTTAAATGTTTTAAATACGTTCTGCATACTGTGGTGTGAATGACTGTTCATTATTTTGTTTTATGGTATTAAACGTGTTCAAAATTAGGTATCAGATCAGTTCTCAATATGCCGCTCTTTTCGAAATTAAGACAGATCAAAACTAGAAAAGGGGTGCTCGAAGAAGCTGTTCCCATTCCTCCTAGGGACACTCCAGGGTACTTCATGTATCATAAACATGGCCTAGACGCCATATTATTTCTTGATTTATGGGTGGACTACACCAAGGAATTACCAGAAAATCAGAGGTGGCCCGCAGCGGGGACCTGGGATGCAGATTGCATCATGAAAGTAGAGGAAGAATTATGGAAAAAGAAGGCTAGACAGTCACAGAAAGATGCCATTGAATTATGGCGTAAAGAATCATATAGACGTACAGAAAAAGCGCTCAGACAGGAAGAGAAAAGTAAGGAGAATTCAAATAAAGTTCGAGAAAATGTATTAATTGAAGAAGGTACTCGAGTAAAGTCAGAACAAACAGACAGACAAAGAAATGCCCTTGTGAATGGTATGTATCCTCTTCTGGCCGAAGGATTACCTAAGGCTACTCCGGAGATACCAAAAGACTTGCCACCCCCATTGTTCCCGATAAAAGTACATCCCAAAGGGCATCCCAGAACCGCAGAAGATGTTTTTCTTTCCTCTTATTTAGACGACGCAGCTCCCGAGTATGCTAATGCTGCGCCACATAGACCGCCTACTGAGGGGGTTCAACGCCAAGACCCTCCTCCGTCTGTACCCCTGCAACAGCAAACTCCGACACAAGTTCCGGCAAGCACATCTGTTTCTACATCTGTATCCACACCTATGGTTGCTATATCACGTCCAACGAATCCTTTCACATCCAGCACCCCAGGTGGTGCTACTGGAGGTACATCAAGCATTTTTTTCCACGCCACCCAGAGCAAATAAACTTTCCTTTCAAGAATCAGTCCACCAACGTACGCCCAAACTAGTAACTCCCAACACGCTCAAGGAACTTCTAATAGATTGTAGATATGACCCTGTGCCCGGAAAAGGGGACGAAATGGTGCTGGCATCATTACGTATCCGACGAGCTGCAATATATTTAGGGAAAATACCAGGAATGACTGCACATTTAGAAAATATATATCACTTTGTTCAGTCAGGGCGAGACCCTGAGATTATTAACAGAGCCATGGAGTACCAAAAAGTGGAAATACAGGGGGAACTGTTACGTTTCCTCATAAACTGTGTGATCAGAAATCAAGACCGACCAGGGGTAAATCTGGAAGAAATGCAAATTCTTACCACGTGGAGTAAGAATATATCAGAGGGGAGACATGATAAACGATCATGTATAGTAGCTATGTGCCGAAAGATCCGCAAAGAAATAGAACGAATACACGAAGAAAGATTAGCAGTAGACGAACCTGAACAAAGCGAGGACGAGGAAGAATTAGAACTGCCCACAGGACAGTTAGAAACCGTGGCCTATGTAGGTAGAGGAAGATCTTGCAATAATACTAGATGTTTTACTGATCCGATACGTCCGATACGTCCAGATAATATCAGAAAATTCCAAACTCCTATAATAAATTTAAGGTCCCCCGAACATTCATTCCAAGCCGCTGATAAATTACTCCGAGAACGAAGGGGTTATCATATACTCGATTCTATGGATGAACAAGAATTAGCCAGGTCAGCCGTACACTGGGTTGATAGTCCTGGAAAATATGGTGATGACACACTAGCGCATACGTTTTTGAACCTCGCCCCAGATGAACAGCGTTTAGCTGGTATCTATATGATTCAACAACTCCTTATATTATATAAAAGCCAACACTCCGATCCTGGTCCCTTACCTGATATATTGACTGAATTACTCACGAACAAATGGAGAGGTTCAGGTACTGAGTTAATTAGAGAAATACTAGAATCCAGAAAGCAGTACATTCTTTTTGTATGCCCCGAACATGTCTCACTGCCCATCAAGGAAAGAACGACGTATTATATGGATAGACAGAATCCCTTACGCGAAGTGCACCCGATAAAAGGTGAGGACAATGAGTTTAAACGTGTGTTTGTGTACACACCCATATCTAAAATAGAACTATTAGAAATGAAGAAAGTGGTACCCAGTCATGATAAAGACCCAGCGGGTTTCCACCGTGAAATTAAAGACATGTTACTCATGGGAGAATATACCTATCCCGACATTATGACAATATTGAAGGTATTAATGCCTGCGGGCATTTACGAAAAACTCAAGGAAAAGGATTGGGAGGTGGGAGACCAGAAGATAGATTGGACAGCATTAGAAAACGAAGAAAAAGCTCGAGGTCCAGGTTCAGGGCTTGGGGAAAAGACCAAAACACTACCAGGTTTACTAGTACAGGTACTGCCACGTTTGTTAACTACGAAAAAGGAAGACTGGGGTGCAATATCAGCCTGTAAACAAAAACCAGATGAAGACACTAGTGATTTCTATTCCCGATTTGAAAAATGTTTTGGTATAAATAGTGGAATAAAAGCAAGTAGCGAGTCGTATCCACATCTGTTTGTGACAAAATTGGTTGAAAATGCCTTGCCCCAAGTTAAGAATAGAGTATTGAAATTCGAGAGTACCTGGCAAGGTAACACTCCGTCACAAATGTTACAAATGCTACAGTACCATCACAATAGAATTAGAGAAGAACAAGAACATGAACATAGACGCATGAAAGACACGAAAATGAAAATGCTAGTTTCCCAGACAGTTCCAGCTGACGGTCATAAAAAGGGTATGACACAGTCCAGCGTTTCAGCAGGTCCTGTAAAAGGGACGTGCAACTATTGTAAACAGCCAGGTCATTATGTACACGATTGTCCCGTTTTAAAACATAATATCGCCATAGGTAACACAAAAGAAAGACCAAGACCACTTAGACAGGATCAGAATCAACAAGGAGCCCCGCAGCATGCACAGTCCATGCCAGCTCCGCAACAGTCTATGCCAGCTCCACCACCGCAGCCTATTGCTGCCACACAAACAACGACCCGACAGATGTATCAGACCGCACAGTATGACTACCCTGATTATCAACGATACTCATGAAACAGCCTAGAGAGGGAAGTTGGCTTACCCCTTATTGAGGTCCCTGTAGATCAAGAAGGACCTTATGTACACAGTGAACTATTAGGCCAAGATAGAAAATTTTTACTTGATACAGGGGCAAGCCGAACAACAATAAAACGTAGTGAAGTTCCAGGGGCACCCCTCTCAGGCACACAGAATATTTCCCTTGGCTTTTCAGGAAAACCTATCATTAACGAAGTATCACAGCCTCTTCCACTTACGATTGGTCCCTTGACACGAACTACAGATTTATTACTTACTAAATCATGTCCAGAAAACCTGTTAGGCATAAAAACTTTGAAAGCTCTAGGAGCTATGATATGTTGTTCTCCGGAAGGAGTAAGATTGTTTTTACGTGATTTCAAAGGGCACTACGTGTCCCGAGACATGGATCACCGACTGCAGACTTTACCCACACATTTATGGGCACAAGGCCCTACAGATGTTGGTTGCATGAACATTACACCATATCGAGTCACACTAAAGGCAGGAGTGGTACTACCACGAATGCGACAATACAAGTTACCCCCAGATGCTGTAGTGGCTTTACTGCAAATCATTGACGAGCTTATTACCCAAGGAGTGGTTGTGGAAACCGACTCCAATGTATGTAATTCACCGATAATTCCGATTCTTAAACGAACTGATCCAACAGCCCCGCCAGTATACCGATTGGTTATTGATCTGCGCGAATTAAATAAATGTATTGTACCACAATACCCCGTAGTCCCAGACATTTCTTCATTACTGACAGCCATTGATTCCGAAGCAACATTCTTTACTGTAATTGATCTCAAGAATGCCTTCTTCAGCGTCCCAATAGATCCGGAAAGCCAATACTTGTTCGGATTTAGTTTAAATGGACGAAGCTTTAAATTCACACGCGCACCTCAAGGATTCACAGAAAGCCCCAGCATATATAGCCAAGCACTGAAACGAGAACTCGACAGTATCCACATGCCAGTCAACACTGCCCTGCTTCAATATGTCGATGATCTACTGATCACCGCTAGAAGTGAACATGAATGTGAGAAAGGCTCACTGACGGTTTTACAATTTTTGGCCGAAAAGGGGCACAAGGTGTCCCCTTCTAAGCTGCAATTCTGTGTCCAGCGAGTTGTTTACCTTGGTCACTCGCTGTCCAAGGAGGGAAGGCAGCTTACATCAGATCGCATCCAGTTAATTGCTAATATGCCAATGCCCAAGACACAAAAGGAGGTACGGGTTTTCATAGGCCTCACTTCATATTGTAGGCAGTGGATCCCTCAGTATGCATTTCTAGCAAAACCACTCATTCAATTGACAACACAGGAGGCAGCCACATCGACTGTTCTCCCTTGGACTCAGGAACATACACAAGCTTTTGAAAGCCTAAAGAAAGCTTTATGTCAAGCACCTGTTTTAGCAACACCATGTTACAATAAACAGTTTATACTCTTTGTAACAGAACGCGAAGGTACTGCCTTGTCAGTACTCACACAGGAACAAGCAGGATCACACAAACCATGTGCTTATTTTTCTAGTACATTAGATCCCGTAGCTCAGGCTCTGCCTGCGTGCCTGAAATCAGTGGCAGCAACAGCTTTAGCAATCAGACAAAGCGATGCCATAGTACTAGGACACCAATTGACAGTACAAGTACCACATGCAGTAGAGGTTCTCTTGAACCGCACACAAACACAACACTTGACTATAGCACGACTCACTGGTTACGAATTAACATTGTTTCAGCCACATATAGAAATCAGACGTTGTAGTACATTGAATCCTGCCACACTGTTAACTGTAAATGGAACAGACCCACTTGCACATGATTGTATTGAAGTTATCACTATCACGACGAAACCCAGACAAGATTTGACAGACGTCCCATTGTCAGACCCAGACCTGACGTTGTATGTAGATGGTTCATGTATGAGAACAAGTACAGGAGAGTTAGTGGCCGCTTACGCAGTCACAACAGACACTGAAGTCATTGAAACAAACCGCATAAATACCTTGTCCGCTCAAGCAGCAGAGCTCATTGCTCTGACACAAGCCTGTATTCAAGCCACAAATAAAAAAGTCAACATATACACTGATTCACGTTATGCATTCAGAGTTGTACATGACTTCGGCGTGCTCTGGCGAGAGAGAGGTTATTTAACTTCTCACGGTGCCCACATCCAGCACGGACCCCTCATTCATGCCTTATTAGATGCAATACATCTACCCACTGCAATATCAATTATGAAATGTAAAGCTCATACGAAAGTTACTGATATCATTTCTCTAGGCAATGATCTAGCTGACAGAACAGCTAAACAGACTGCTCAAACTCAAACATCCGACATGACAAAGACAATAGTCCCGACACCAACATATTGCATGACGGTTAAGGATCCCGCTCTTGACGTAATTGACATACAGACACATGCTACACCAGACGAAATAAAGAAATGGACTGAGTTAGGAGGGATCCAAACGGATCAAGGATGGATGACGAAGGAAAAATCTGTGTGGTTCCTTCCTGATTCAATGGTCCAAGTCGTTATTAACACTGTACATAGTCCAGCGCACCTAGGAGAAAAAGCTATGCTAGACAGCATTCAACACCTTTGGTTTAACAAACATTTACGAGCAGCAGCTAAACAAAAAGTTCGTACCTGTATGATCTGTTGTCAGTTTAACCCAGGTAAAAGCATTCCCGTAGAACAGGGTGGATTTCAGCCTCCTGATCACCCTTTTGAAGTCCTCCAGATGGATTATATCCAGATGGAACGATGTCGAGGATTCAAATATGTTCTCGTAGTTGTTTGTGCTCTTTCCCGTTGGACAGAGGCATACCCGGTTTCAGATTACACTGCCCCGACTACTGCCAAACAGTTGGTTCGAGAATTCTTCCCACGGTACGGCTTACCACGTGTTGTCTACTCAGATAACGGCCAGCCGTTCTCATCCGAACTAATGAAACACGTTTCACTTTTGTTAGGCTATCAGTGGAAATTTCACTGTGTCCGACACCCCGAGGCAGCAGGTCTCGTGGAAAGACATAATCAGACCCTGAAAATTAGATTGTCCAAAATATGTAGAGAGAAAGGTGTCGACTGGGTAGTAGCGTTACCAGTTGCACTCTTTTACATGAGAATGGTAGCACACTCTCGAACAGGGCTATCCCCTTATGAAGTGATCTTTGGTAGACCACCAAATATGTGGGGGACGCCTATACCACGCAAAATAACTGATATTGACTGTAATATGCTGACAGATTACCTGGCTTCCTTGATGTCTGCACTACAATCTTGTCGTTCACAGGTAGCTGCAGCCTTTCCTGACAATACCGAGGTGAAACCCCATGACGTAATTCCTGGGGATTTGGTGTTAGTGAGGAACTTTGATCGGAAGTCTCAGCTGGATCCTAGGTGGAAATCGCCTCAACTCGTACTGTTAACAACGAGGACAGCCGTGAAGATCGAAGGTCGAAAAGGCTGGATACATTCAAGTCATATCAAGAAATTTCATGGACTACCGTCCGATGTAAATGACACACCTCGCGTGTCTTCACCGATTGACTCAAAGCTTCCTTTGGTTGAACTGAATAACAAAGAACAATATAGACTAAAACTACGGTCTAACAAGTCAGGCAATTTGATTGTTTAAGTCCTCTCCAAGGTGAATCGGTCGAATTTGTCTCTGACATGTATCCCTTAGACCTGTATAGAGAAAGAAACAGAAGGATGAAGTTGAAACAACATGCGTACTGTAAATCACTGCGTAGTCATTGCACAGTGACGTTATTAATTTTGTTTTTCTTAAGTCTTTTAATAATTACTGCAAGTATATTGTTGCACATATATTATCCTATTTCTAGACATGTTTACAATGTTACTGCTGAACATTCTTTTAGTGAATTACCTCCGCATGAGTTGTCCTATAGATTTGCGCTGCGCAATAACACTTTTATTAGTATGTTACATCATTCCCATCAGGTTAGCAATGCTACAAATTGTTGGATATGTGGCCGACTCCCTCCCTATCAGAACTATAAAGGAATTCTGCCTCTCTTTCCATACCCGTTCACACACAATGGCTCCTGTGGAGCATGGTTTAGTTTAATTAATTCTCTAGATTCGAATTCTGCAGTTTACCAGAATAACTGGGTATGGGGAAATCTGAACTTATTTTACTCAAAGTCTGCTACCCTAACAAGGAGGGACTTCCCAAAAGAACAGGAACTGATCTAGAAAATGAAGTATATGGATTAGGTAATTTTACGCTTAATCTCATGATCCTGAATGTCGAATCCGAAGCTACACCAATTCTGCCCGCCATGTCAGTATTTCCAGTTAAAGGTGAATTATGTGTAAGAAAGAATGGTTCCATACATATGGGCCATAGTAGATGCACCACTGTAATAGAATTCAGTGATCAAGGCAAGTCTACATTTAGAGCTTCCCGCCATTCCTACTTCATATGTGGTCAGACGGCATATATACGTTTGCCTCTAGATTGGGATGGTACCTGCTACATCGGATTCCTTTTGCCACCTGTTTTTCTAGCTCCTCCTGATTATCACAGAAATACTCATTTAGTACACAATAGAGAACAGAGAGATCTCCCAATAGTCGATTACACTGAGACAGCATGGGAAAAATACACTGATTTCAATAAAGGTCTCTTTCCCTATATAGGTACAGTTACCAATAGTAAGCTGATACGTAGATTAACCAGAACCCTTGAAGCAGTAGTGAACGAAACTATTTCCGCCTTAGGCAATTTAACAGAAGAGCAGTCTGCTATGCGGATTGTTGTGCTTCAAAATCGTCTTGTCCTTGACGTCATCCTGGCCGATAGGGGCGGAGCTTGTAGGGTCATCGGATCAAGCTGTTGCATTTTCATACCAGAAAACTCGCCATCCGTATATAAAGCCATAACTCGCCTTCATAAGATTGTAAGCCAGATACACCAGAATCCAGGCACCTGGACTTGGTCCGGTTGGCTTTGGAGTATATTGTCTACCTTTGGATGGAGGGTCCTATCCTTCCTAGGTATTGGCTTTCTCATATTATTCAGTTGCTGTCTATGCCTACAATGTGGACCAGCGATCTGTGGTCTGTGTGCCACATCGTGTATTCCACCGCCAAGATTTCATTCATCACGGAAGAAGAAAGAAGAACAAATGATGCTATATGAACAGATCAACGGATTGATGAAGATTGATATCTCTTAAGGGCAAGTAGGGGACAAGGAGGGAATGTGGAAATATGGATTTTTATGATCAGTTATGTCCCCTATCTTGGACCCCAACGGTTTCATGTATAAATCATAAGTACATGTATGATCCCTCCAGTTCCAGTTATGAAGACGCAAACACATGTGCGTCCACCGCCAACATGTCCTCTTTCAGATCCGCCATGAATGGGCCGGATATTCCATTCCTAAGTATGAAAGGCCACCGGCTTTATATGGTTCATTTATGCCATTTTACAGTCCAGGCGAGTAGGCCCTGATTCTGCCATTAAGCCTTTTCCTGCCTTCTGCCTCTGAAAGCTCCAGTCTGAGCTCGCATCTGTATCCATGAACTTTGTCCTACTCCCTGCGCGGCTAACGGTGCCTGACACCAGCCTGTTGCCTGCCAAAAACTGTATTTCACCTTCGAAATTATCTGCTCCGCTCCGCATCCAATGCATTCCTGTCTAGTAGTTTAAGTAAACATTCTTCCAGCTACCAAGCAAAGGGCCCGGCTTCTCTGTCTTTATGCAAGTAATTCATAGCCCTGTTACTATGGAAGATTTCTGCCCTCGCATCTAGTGTAGACACTTAGACGCTTGTACACGCACTAACAGTCAGTATAGTCAGTATAGAATAAGATTCTACTCTAAGAGACCTCTCTTTTTGGATAACATAGTTCTTTAAACATAGGATGTTAGATATGATTTGGGATTAGGTTGACTTGACCCCCCAGACTTCCTGTCTCCACACGTAGAGCTAAATGTCAAGTCCCCTTCACCCCCTAGTTGCACGTCAATCACACGTCATGCTGCTGCGCGCGCATCCCTGCCAAGTATTTCTGCTGACATTGCGAAATTCTTTCATGGAACCACCCTATTGTGACATCATACCTGATGACGTTCTTTAGTTACGCCCAGTTACACCCACTTTAGCTACGCATGTATGTTTTATCTTTACTATCAATTGTTACGCCTCCTGCATTTGCTTCACTGTAATGCCTATTGTATAAAAATGATTACTTGTCAATAAATTAGGGTCCTTCACTTCCTGAACCTTCGTGGTGATGGAATATGGAGCTCCTCAATTCGAATTGATCTTGGAATAAAGCCCGTTCCGAACCTCTAATACCACGGATTCTGCCTCTTATTTTACTGAGCTATTATTATAGACTTACTGCATCAAATTAAGTTCCGGTAATTAAATTATTTACCACAACTCCTACAATTGGTGAAGTCACGTAGTTTGCCTGTCTTTCCTTGGTAATTCCAAGATTCCGTGACCACGGCACTCTCACAGGCAATGCATGAACCACATTTGTGGTTGCCAAGGATCGGTGGTCCTACTAACGTGGTTTGTAGATTTGGTTGTCTCTGTTTGGGCCTTGTATTGACAAGGCTGTCCTTAAGGTTGCGATTTCTGCTGTATGCAAGGATGGGCTTGGGGATAGTCTCTTGTTCTTCATCTACATTTAAGATGTGCCAATTTTTATTCAAGGCCTTTTTTATTTTAAAGTTGAGAGTAGAGTGGTTCACAACACAAACCAGTTTGTCATTTTTGGAGCGGGTGTTACTTGTTAGAAGGGCATCTCGATTATAATAGCGTGCCCTTTTTGTAGGCAGATCTGATCAGACGTTTAGGGTAACCTCGTGTGAGTAGTCTCTGTTTTAGATCTTCCCTGTATTTGTCAAAATCTTGGATGTTAGAACAATTGCGTCTGATGCGCAAGAACTCCCCGAAAGGGATGGAATCTTTTTGGCAATTCGGGTGATAACTGGAGTGTGCTAGAATGGTGTTCTTAGCGGTAGGTTTCCTATAGAAACTGACAGAGATCTTGTCATCCTCGGATTGTATGATTATGTCCAGAAACTCTACTGATACCGTGCTTCTATGACTGGTGAATTTCAAATTCTCATCGCTGGCATTAAGCCAGTCTAAAAAGGTGGTCAGGGTCTACTTACTTAATTTAAGCACAGGTTTGTTCACTATTCCAAACTCCGATGTCCGCCCACCATCCGGAAGAACACAGAGGAGGTGAGCACGTCTCTATACAGGTCAATTCTTAACCGGCATGCCGTGGCACATCGAAGATGCATAGGCATAGAAAGGGGACTACGAGGCCTCCAAATTTCAAATAGGGAACGGGGGCCATATTGACAAGGGAATGAATCCTCAAACTAAAACGAGGTTCTGCCCTGTAGATGTCTACCTTACTCGGATACATTTCAAGCGCGTGTGAGCAGTATGGAGAGAAGGTCAGTTGACTACACTATAATATTTGTTGCCTTCATTTAGGTGATTGTGGCGTTTATATCCAGCGAAGGAAAGGAATATTGATAGCGACTTTTTGCGCTGTGGGCTGGCAGTGAGCCGTCATTCGAGTTAGGGAGGTAAGCCCGTTTGAGTGTTTAGTTTTGTGAGTTGGTCCTGTTTTACTGTCTACTCTATAAGAAGTGTTGATGTCATATTGTTTTAGGTACTCCAGTCCTTCTAGGACCCTGGTAATTCGAATCACCGCCTTATTTGCAAATTGCGGCGGTGGGATTTCTTTATTCGAAGTGAGTATGAGGTAGCCTTAGGGTTCCAGCATGCTTCTTTTTGATACACTAGGGCATGTGGGTGTCATCGGTGAATAGGGTTAGTGCTCTTTTCTGTTTCCCTTATGCCACTCGAGGGGTACATTTTTATTGATCTTTTTAGCATAGGTGCTCTGGTGTTTGGATTTCACATTTTCCTTTCACGTGGTTTACATTAGATACTGTTCATCGGCCCTTGAGTGCTTTGAATGCACTGTGGAATAAGATGACTCTCTGGGCAGCCACCACCCCCTACCACCTTACTCTTGCGCTGTGGATGGTCGTAGTAATGCCATTATTATTTTATCATCTTTTTGTAGTATGTCTACAGTTATGTGTTAACCCTGTCCTGAGGAGGCCGAAGAAGGAGTAAGGCCGAAACGCAGTTGCGTAGACACTTCAAAAGGAGGAGTCGCGGAAATATAATATTGCGTTGATTTTGTTTGATGGTACACTAGGATGGTCTATACTAGTTAAGAGACCTCAGTGTATTATCTAGACTACCTCCTAGTGGTCCTTTCAGAAATTGTAAGGAGGACACTAGTAGAAAACAATTTGTTTTAGGGTTAGTATTGATGTCCTATTGTATGTTTTGATTTATGTCATGTTATTGTGTATGTACATTTCCTTTGTGTATACATGTTCTTCTTCATGAGCAGATGTCATTTTCTATGTAGTATGAAAATATTTTGATAGAATCCTTTTAGAGTAATAACCTAAGAGAGAGTAATTAAACGTGCTCTACTCAAAAAGTTTCTCTGAGTATTAATTCCTTTAAACCATTTTTTGCTTTGTATGATATTACGTAACTTACCCAGGTTTATAAAGGGTCAATTGGGTATACCCCTGTTGTTTGCACACCTGTCAAGCCTGTGGCAAGACAGGTGGCCACCCAAAGCCACCCCCCTGATACCACTGCCTGTGGTGGGGGTTCCCTTTGAAAGGGTAGGTATGGTCAAAGTGGGTCCACTTGAACCTCCTACAGCATCAGGAAACAAATTCATTCTAGTGGTAGTGGATCATGCCGCGAGGTACCCTGAAGCAATTCCCCTTAGGACTACTACAGCTCCTGCAGTAGCCAAGGCCCTCATTGGTGTCTTCACCAGAGTAGGGTTTCCTAAGGAGGTGGTTTCAGACAGAGGTTTCAACTTCATGCCTGCTTACCCAAAACACATGTGGAAAGAGTGTGGCGTGCAGTACAAGTTTACTACACCCTATCACCCACAAACCAATGGCCTTGTTGAGAGATTCACCAAGACATTGAAAGGTAGGATCATGGGACTCCCTGAAAAACTCAAAAGGAGATGCCTGCTTTGTTCATCTGGTATATGGCACAAGTGACTTTTGATTCAAGACTATGGCATTTACATATTTGTCTCGCGCTTGGGGTCATTTTATGTTTGAACTCATTTCATATTTGTATTACGCTTAGCTCTTGGGGTAATTTTATGTTTTAACTCATTTCCAACTTCTGAGAGTTTTGTTTGTACTCTATTTGTATACAACTTTAATATTAAGACGAATATTATGAACTAGATATTGTGCCTTGCGCATGGAAGCATCCAGTTACCTCTCTGATAATCATATTGTATGGTCAGTGGCTTATGTAGCCCTTTTGGACTGTTCCTAGATGTAAATATTTGTTTATGGGTGTTTTGTGCAAACGAAACGACATGTCTAGGTGCCATTCTTTTACCTAGCTGTAGATGACACATAATCATAACCAGTGACTCCTTTTTGGCAGCATTGTTCTTAGAGAACTATTATTTGGATTTTGTTCTACTGCAACCTACAGACAAAGGCTAAGAGAGTATCTCAGCTCCTCTTGAGAACCAGGTGACTAACATAACTCTCTTATTATGAATGTTCAGTGTTAAGTGCGCCTGGGTGGCTCAGAAGTGTCTATGTACTCATCTGTTGCATTTCTTATTTAATAGAGAAACACAAGTCCTCAAAAGGCGACCCTACTCTGCAACCAGATCCCTTCGAAGGTGCCGGGCTGGACCAGGCTGTGTGGAGTAGCGGTGTTCTCTCTCTTTTTCTCGTCCCATTCCCCTTCCCTTTTGGGACTCCTACCGGGACTCCTGTATTGAGTTCAGTAGTGCCGAGAGGTGTTCTAGGAGGAGAGGGGACAGTTCATTGCTCCTGCAGACAACCTGAACTTCAGGTGAGTGGATGCGCCTCAGTCTTACATTATCTATTTTTAAGATAAGGAATCTGCAGTTGGAAGTATACATCAGAAAAACAAATTACTTCCCTTCGGGAACACTTTTATTGGCTGATCATCTGTCTAACCACAGATTCCTCACTGCCCTCCCACCTTTTTGTTCTGGTAAGTAGACTCCTGAACATCATATTGAGGATCCAAGTTATGTTTTGACACACTGTCACCTGCATTGTTTTTCATAATGCTCTGCTTTTGAGGGCGCAGAAGGAGAAATATTGGGAAACTGATGTCAACCCTCCGGGGTCGTGCTTAAAAGTGGCTCTATTCCATCTCTTCTGGGGTCGTACAGATTCACTATGGAGCTAAATGGTGCAACCTATCGGATCATGGGAGCATTGCTGAGAAAGGTCTATGGATCTGGTCTGGTGTATGAGGATATTCTTAAGGTGAGGAATACACAGTTATCGTATTCATCAGAAAGAGTATTAATTAAGATAAGTAACTTGTTCATCATTTCTAAATGGAAGTTACTTATTTTTCTCACAACCCCTTGCTGACCACACATTCAACAATCGCATAGTAATCATGCTAGATCAAGGAAAGGTTGGCAAAGACTTATTTATGAATAGGACAAAAAAATATAGCGGTCTACAATGAACCAACTAAAGCTAAATAGCACTTGACACAAGCACAGAATTTAATGTGATTTATTTAATAGGGTACTTATATTGAACGTTCCATACACCTTACGAGGGTTGAATAAGTAGCTACTCTGTATGTATAAATTAAATGGTTATTTGCAGCCCAGAAAAGGACATGTAATTTTCTGCTATTTTTTCTCATTAGTTTCTGTTACGATGATGAAGACACCATGTGCAGGCAAGTGGAACTCTTTATTCAGACCTCCACAGATCCACAACAGACAGCTTCATGTAAAACAACTCAATGTTCACTAGTCAGCTCTCCAAGTGCCAGCATTCTAAGGCAGCCTCAGAGGCAAGGGTAGGGTAATACCAAATGGGAGGAGGGGTGAGAGGGGTAAGGAAAACAAGGAGAATATCTTTCCAACTGACCACTAACTAATGGTAATCAATAAATAAAATAACATTGTATAAGAGAATATAACAGTTCCTATTTTGAAATATTTCTAAAGTTCATTTACAAGTATTTAAATGTTGTTGTGTGATTGAAAAAGACTGACATCCTACATCCTATATCACAGTAAGATTGTCAGATAGTTCACTTTTTAAATTCCTCTAACTTTACAGTCGGAGAGAGAAAAATATATATCAATCCTACATTAAAAGAATAAGCAGCAATTTCTCAGAAGCTATAGCCTGACATGTTATCCCTGTATGTGAACGTTCAGGAAATGTGACAAGATAAAAACTAAATGTAAAACCCCCTTAATTGCTCATCCGCCTTCTGAACTCCAGCATGGTTACTGTGGGGTGATGCAGCACCGCTAGTTCCAGCATCTATGGCCTACACCAGTTTATATAGGCCTCTGCTGCTCCATTGTCTTCAATGGAGCTGTCTGCTCAAATAGACCATACAGATGGCAGACAAGGGTGCAAACTCGTGTCGACTACCTTCCAAAGCGGGCCATCACCTGAACAGGCAGCTGAGTCGAGCGAGTTGAAGATTATAGGACTATATATGTAAGACCAGTCAAGGAGACACTTCCCTTCAACGTACCTGCTAAAAAGTTTCAAATCTTGGTTTACTCTGCCTACTCTGAATAGAACACTTCCTATGACTGCATTTTCTGCCTGAACCACTGACAATAATTAAGAATGACATCTCCACTAACGAATATTTATTGTAAAATATTTCTCCACATACAGCGTTATTTATTCTGACATGGTTAAGAATTCTTGCATGTGCACATTTTAATTCGACCACAAGGTGGAGCTGCTAGACCTTGAATTAGGATTATTGCTGAGCAGCAGACTGGAATTCGCTATCTTGAAAGAACGACCCAATAAGAAGTTACATTTTATGAAAACCCTGAAGAAACGCCGTTTGTCTCTAGGCTGGTTAATCAGCAAGCAGACATGTTCATATTTGGGTCGTCCAGTAGGCTAATTTCGCTTGGCGGGTTTTTAGTAACTCTTTGCGAAAATTCTCTTTGTGTGAGAAGGTAAGGTGTTTGGTAATAGGTGTGTTAGGCGGTGGTCTCTTTTCTGAAGGAGTGGGGGCAGTTATATGCCAGGGAGGCTATTCGACTTGAACTTCGGGGGGAGTGGGGGACTGGTGGCTCCGGCCACGGTGGCGCGGCTACCACTTTACGCAATGGCGGCAGGGACATCCTCAGAACCTGCATGAGAACACACATTAGCAAAGTCAGCAGGTCTGCCTTTCATGTGCTAACGCATGCAAACGGCATTTATGCATGCCTGTTTTTTTCTTTAAAGCCAGATCTATTGACTTTGGTGCTTTCCTCTGAGGCATTTAGCACAACATTAAACACCAGTCACTCTTTCATCATCCCTTTTTGTCTCTAAGTAAACACTCTCCCTCAATTCTTCTAGTTCAATTTCTTGAGGTTCTCTCTTCAACCTCTTGTTTTTCTTTTCTTTATTCAATTTCTTTCTCCCTCCCCTGTTTTTACAACACACACACACCAATCTTATTATTAATAAAGCCACAATTATACAAGACAAGGGAAACAATATTCTACCTATAATAGTACTACCTATTTTTGCAATAAAATCCTTAACAGCTATCATTTTATTAGCTATTTTAGTCCACAAACTCCCAGCTTCAAGTGGTACTAATTCTTCATGCAAATCAGTAATATTTCTAATATAGACCTTCAGGTCTTTACTTTCGTCTGGAATGTAAGTGCAACAATGTTGAACTTTCAATATTCCACAGACTCCACCCTCCTTGGCCAATAGAATATCAAGGGCAAGTCGATTTTGCATAGACATGGCACGTACGGCACTTAATTCCGTATTCACCAAAAGAAACCCTCCTGCGGTATTTGTCGATAAGCGATCAACCACTGTGGACAGTTTCTGAATTCCATAAGCATTTAAAGAAATTCCCACCGCTGGAATCAAAACCCCAAAAATATCACCCACAATTTCAGACCAAGTTTCTCTCTTAAAACGTGTTAATAAGTTAATATCCTCTACATCTCTTATTTTATCTGTATGAAAAATCTTATGAAAAACCAGGCCCACATAACGTGCCATACCAATGGTCAGGCAACTTGTAATAAGCCTTGTTCCCACAAACATAGTACACTCCTGGAAAAATTGTATCTTCTCCACCTCTGAAACCCCAACCTGTCGCAACGAAGTATGTATCATGGCACTCACTAGTCCCCACAAAATATGTATCATATTGGGATTTCCTTCTCGTAATACAAAGTTTACCCTTCTGTGGTGCATCTAGAGCTAAAGTTGGACTAGCCCCATTCTTCAACTCTTTTCCCATCTCAATGTCCCAAATTGTCTCACTCACTTTATATTTTCCCCCTTTCTCATGCATGTTCACTCTCCTTTCCTCTACCATATCCAAAAAAGCTTTCTCCTCTTCTTTCAAACTGCAAGTTAAATTATTCTTAAAAATGTAATCTAATGTTAATCCTTTTTCTTCAATAAAAATCTCACCAAAAGTGTTAGCTTCTTTAGCTGGATTCAGCTCTTTGTTCATTGGCAAGTGCCCAAAAATACTATCTCTGTTAGACATCTTATAATCTACTTTCCCTAACAAATAAAAAACACTACTTAAAATACTACAAGAAATACCATATGTAGCTGGTAAATGGTGATAAGTAACACCCTCTGAAACGGATGCAGGTAATTGCATACAGACGTAGCAATCCCTTACTTCCATTGTCTTCACATATTCATATAACAATTTCGAAAAAACATTACTAGAAAAGTTATTAATTGACCTATCTTTGTGTATATAACTACTACTTCTAATTGGAACTACCTTTTGTGAATTCTTCTCTACATTTGTCACATTTTCTATATGCATTCCAAACTCTACTTTAAAAGTAACTAATAAAACTAAAATACCCCATAGAAGCATTAATAATCCAGTACAACAGCAGCACATTCTACACCACCTCTTAAAGAAGGCACATCTATTTCTATTATCCTCTATGTTAGCCATTTTAGTTTAGTCTCTACTACTCCACTACTGTTTGAACTTCTTCAATTCTTCAGCAATTCTTCAGCCTTCAGTTTATCCAAATGATCTCTTCGTTCACTTGATCCAAGTGAATCCTTCTTTCACTCAGTTTGGATACTTGTCATCCTTCACTTCAATTTCTTCAACATCAAATTGTATCAGATCTCCAACATCAAAATCCTCAGTACTCGACTCTTCTCCAATGTCAGTCAAGAGTACTTTCAGAATTTCACCAGTATCTTCCTCAACCACTTCTCTCAAGACCACTTCCGGATTATCTCGAGTCACTGTTTTTTCTTCTCCTCCTTCAGACAGTGCCACATAAGACCATTCCGGTGATCTGTACTTTTGGTTGGGTCTTCTTATTCTTTTTATTTCCACTGGTTCGTTTGACTCCTTTGATTCTTCTCCTTTAGCTTTTGAACTTTGACTCGAAACTTCATTCACTTGTTCAGCTTTCGATGAATTTGCTCTTATTACTTTGTATCTCAGCCTCTTAATTCTGTTGTTAGGCCAACGGTCTCCTCTTAACACCTTCTTCGGCTTTATTTCTTTATTACTTCTTTCTCCAATCCAAGTTCTCTTTCTCAGAACTCGACCCTCTGTTTGTTCATCCTCATCATCTGTATCAAGTGCCTCTTGTTTCCGTTTTCCAGCAGCTTTCTTCTTCTCCACAGATTTTTTCACCACTGTTTGAGACTTCCCTACTCCTGTCCCTCCTCGGGTCTCCGACACGCAATCTTCTTGCTGTCTACTTGTCCCTTCACCTAGCTCCTCATGAATGTTCCCTACACCTCCTTGGGGGTCTTCCGCAATCTGTCCCTCTCTATCTTCTTCTGACCCTACTTCTTCAAGTATAATCTCAAGTGGTTCTTCAATCTCCTCCTCTTCTGATTCAGGAGTAATCTCTGTGTGATTTTTCTTTTCTTTTCTTTTTCCTTCACTGCTGTTTGAAACTTCAGGCTCTCTTACAGAATCTGATCTCCTCTCTGATACTCGCAGTGATTCTCTTGAAGCTCTCTCTGCTTCTTTTCTCACTGATTCCGTATCTTCAGTATCTTCACCATCACTGGAATCTGACTCTTCAAAATACTCTTTACCAGTCCCTTCTTTTGGGTTTGGAACTCTCAGAGTATGACTTGCATGTACCCAGTGCTTCACTCCAGCACACTTTACTGCAGTTGTCGTAGTCAGAATAACTTGTCTCGGCCTTCCCCACCTTGGAATCAAGCAATTTCTTCTTCTGTGCACCTTAATCCTCACCCAGTCTCCTGGACTCAGATCATGGGCTTGCTTCTTCTCAAGTGTGGTAGCTTCTTCTCCAACCTGGTGAAACACAGAATGAACTGCGTCAGCCAGGCCTTTACAGTAATCCAAAATCATGTCATCAGTTATTGTCACCAACTTATTGACAGGCACGAATGCATGGCGCATAGCACGTCCCATGATTATCTCGTGCGGACTCAAACCAGTAGTTCTATCTGGAGTAGATCTCATTGTCATCAGAACTAGAGGCAAAACATCTGGCCATTTCATGCCAGTGGCTAAGCACATCTTTCCAATCCTATTCTTGATTGTGCCATTAATCTGCTCAACCACACCAGAAGCCTCTGGTCGGTATGCACAATGTAGCTTCTGCTGTATTTTCAATGCTTCACAAATCAAACCCATGAGCTCGTTTTGAAAATGTCTACCTCTATCAGACTCAACTGTTACTGGAAACCCGTACCTAGGAATCAACTCTCTCAACAGTAATTTTGCCACTGTTAATCCATCATTTCTTCTAGTCGGGTAAGCTTCCACCCACCTTGAAAACAAACAGACTACCACTAGAACATACCTCAGTCTGTTCACTTGGGGCATCTCAATGAAATCAATCTGCATTCTTGTAAAAGGACCTCCTTCTCTGCCTATTGTTCCCAGACTCACCACTGTCTTTTTCCCAGTGTTAAATTGCTGACAAACTAAACACCTCTGACAGATGCTTTCTGCAATCGTCCTGAACTTTGCATTGTACCAGGTTTGTTTGAACGACCTAACCATCGCGTCTCTCCCCAAATGTCCCTGGCCATGATACATCCTTGCCATTGACGACAAGATTGAGTTGGGCATTTCTGGTCTGCCATCTCTGTAGACCCAAACATGGTCTGTTTCTCTTGGAGCACATCCTGCCTTAATCCAATCTTGTTTCTCTTCTTCTCCTGCCTCATCTTGTAACTGCTTCACTTCATCCCAGGTTTCTAGGACATTAGTAAACATCACAGAAAGAAAAGACATTTCCCCTTCTCTGTCCCTATTAATGGACTGATTTGTCTTGGCGCAGTATTGCGCAACATCATTGGCGTACCTGTTTCCAATCATTATGAAATCCTCCCCTTGACCATGGGCAGCACACTTTACAACTGCTAACTCCTTAGGCAGCTGTATCGCCTCAAGCAATTTTCCAATCATTTCAGCATTCTTTATTGGAGTTCCACTCGATGTCAAGAAACCTCTTTGTAGCCAAAGTTGGCCAAAATCATGCACAACTCCAAATCCATACTGACTATCAGTCAACACAGTCGTCCTCAAATCTTTCTCAATTTCGCAAGCTTTTGTCAATAATATTAATTCAGCAACTTGCGCAGATTTCACTCCTTTCAATGGTGATGCTTCCATGACCTCTGAAACTTTGCACACCGCATATGCTGCACATAACACACCATCATCATTCCTCAAGCATGATCCATCCACAAACAACACATGATCATTCTCAGGTAAGGGAATATCCCTTATGTCTGGTCTTGGTTTCGTACAGTACTCAAGCACATCCAAACAATCATGATCATCTTCCATTTTCACACCCACATTTTCAATATCTGGCAAGAGTGTCGCTGGATTCACATTCACACATCTCTCAAGAGTCACATTTGATGCTCCCAGAATCACTTTTTCATACTTAGTCAACCGACTATGTGACATGTACTGAGTTCTGCTTCTTGTCAAAAGAATTGCCACATTGTGAGGTACGAATACCCTTACAGAATATCCCATTATGATTCCCTCACTCTGTTCCAGACTCCTGCATGTTGCAGCCACAGATTTCAGACAACCTTGTAAACCCACAGCTACAGGGTCAAGTGTTGATGAGAAGTACGCAATAGGCCTTCTCAATTGTCCATGTTTCTGGATTAATACTGAAAGTGCACATCCATTCCTCTCACTACAGTACAGCTCAAATTCTTTTTCATAGTCAGGCATACCCAAAGCTGGAGCCTCACACATTTTACTTTTAAGCTCTTCAAATGCTGCCAATTGTTCTGCATCTAGATCCAATGGATCTGTCATTTCACTTTTTGTCAGCTTAATCAGTGGCTTTGCTATCAGAGAAAAATTAATTATCCACTGACGACAATATCCCACCATACCCAGGAACATTCTCACTTCTCTCTGGGTTTTTGGAGCTTTCATTTCTCTGATTATTCTGATCCTGTCAGTAGTCACTTTTCTCAGACCTTTTTCAATATTGTGTCCAAGATAATGCACCTCTTTCTTGCAAAATTGCAATTTGGCTGGAGATACCTTTAACCCTCCATCTGCCAGATGATTCAGTAAAGCTATGGTATCTACTTCACAAGCTTCACGTGTCTTTGATGCCACCAGTAGGTCATCAATATATTGTACTAGCACTGAACTCTCAGGCATGATCAGACTTTCCAACGATCTTTTCAATAACTGATTGAATATCGAAGGACTCTCCGTATACCCCTGTGGGATACGACACCATGCTAAAATACGCTGGCCAAACCTAAATGCAAAAATCGGCTGGCTGTCATGATGTAATGGAATTGAAAAGAACGCATGACACAAATCAATCACTGTATACCACTCAGCATCATGTGGAATTTGATACAGAATCACTGATGGATTTGGCACAATAGGACAACATGCCACCACAATTTGATTAACTTTTCTCAAATCCTGTACAATCCTAAATTTCCCATTGGGCTTTTTCAGTCCCATTATCGGTGAATTACACGGACTACTCAGTAGTTCTCTTAGAACCCCTTGCTGAATCATTTTCTCAATTATAGGAGTTATCCCTTCAATTATTTCTGGTGTCATTTTGTACTGAGGAATGTTAGGATATGTAATTCCCTCTTTCACTGCAATTTTCACTGGATCTACATTATTCATCAATCCCACATCCTCTCCAGTAAAATCCCAAACTGCTCTTTTCACTGTGTCTCTCAGCTCTTGAGGCAAATCCTCCGGATTAAACACAGCAAATGCACCAATTAATTCACTTTCTCTATTTTCAAGAGTCATTCGATAGAAAACATCATCATCTGGTGTCTCAAAAGCTATTCCATCTGGTGTACAAAAAATTGTGCAGTTCATCTTACACAATAGGTCCCTACCCACTAGATTCACTGGACTCGTGTCACAGACAATAAATCTGTGCATGTCTGAAAATTTCCCTATCTGTACTCTTACTGGTTCAGTAAGACGTGTTCTGATTTGTGTATTGGCTACACCAACTACTTGGATTGTTTCATCCGAGAGAGGAAGATTTCTAACATCTGTTGACCTGACAGTTGATCTTGTCGCACCTGTGTCTACCAAAAAAGTAACACTCTCCTCATTTATTTTCCCATCCACAAATGGTCCTGCCTGGTCTATTTCTAGAGTTGCACCAAGTATGCACTCTTCCTCCTCTCTTCGGCACCGTCAATAATCACCCTCAGACTCACTCCCTTCACTCTTTAACAAGTACTGTTGTACCTTGTTAGAACGTCTTGGTTTGTTTACCTGCTCATCATTGTAGAATCCTGAATCCTGATTATACTTTTGTACCCCTCTATTCTGCGGCAAGGGCGGTTTTGGCTCTTGACTCTGCTGTCTCACAACTTTCTGTTGTTGCTGTTGGTTATTTCCTTCGTTCTGGTTCTGCACCTGTTGATTTAAAGGTTTACTCTCATTACTCACTAATGGTGGATTAGGACATTCAGATCTCCAATGTCCCAGTTGGCCACAGTTGTGACAAGGGAACTTTTTCTTCGCTTCCTCAAGACTTCCTTTTCCTGCATATCTGGGTCTATTTCCTGCATTATTTCCTGGATTATTCGCCTGTTCCACTAACTGTGCTTCCTGTCTCTCTGCAACTTTCACTTGTGCCCACATTGCTTTCTCTTTCAGCTTTCTTTGTTTTGCTTCAATTTCATCACTGAAGTATTTTGCATGTCTCAGGATCTCATCTACTTTCTTACTCTACCAATCCACTGTGTGTTCACGAATTCTCTCACCAATTTCAGGTCTAAGGCCATATACAAATCTGTATACAAAGTGACTCAAATCTTTGTCACCCAGGTGTTCATCTCCACTGAATTGTTTAAAAGCCAGTATCAGCCTCTCGTAAAAAGCATGAACTGATTCTTTTGCTTCCTGTTGTGTTCGATCTATCTTAACCCAGTCTGTCTCTTTTGGAGGAACTTTACTCTTCAGGTATACCATCACCTGATCATATTTCCTCATTACCTCTGGATCTGGTGCCCCTGTTCTTGGGTCTCTTGGATATTCCTCAGTAGGCCAACTCACAACTATTTTACACTCAGTCCACAAATCTGCTGGAACAATTATATCAAACAGACTATTCAGGTCAACCCACAGCACTTTTGACAATTTCACAAACCTATCTACCTGCCTATACCACTCGACGGGCTTTTCTCTCAATCGAGGGAAATCATTCGTAAATGATAAAATATCCTGTCTGGTCCATGGAACATGTACATATCCTCCTCCAGGTATTTCTCTCATAGGATAATTATCCACTGGTTTCTCCTTTTCTCTCACTGGAAATGCTGAATAAGTTGTTCTATCTTCAGATTCCTCTCTTTTCTTATACCACCTATCCTTCCACTTTTCTACATCACCCCATCTTCGCAATAATGCCACCATTTCTTTAATCTGTCCTGTTCTACCAGTAGCATTCAAATTTTCAATATCCTTCTCTGTAAAATCCATCCTGTAGGTTTTCTGTAAAGCTTTTACTTTATCAATGTCAACTCCCTGCTCATTTGCTATTGTTCTTAGCCTGTCATGAGTATTCCTTGCTCTCCAGGTAATACTTTTACACATAAACATCAGCTCACCATCATGATGATTCTTCAGGATTTCTGTTGGAACTGCTCCTGTCACAAGCTCTTCTAATTCTATACGTAACCTAGCCACATCAATAACTTGTGAATCCTTATCCTTTTTCTGAAGAACCTTCATCCAATCATTCAAATCATCAACTGTTATTTCAGCAGTTTTTTTCACTGGAACCACTCTTTTCTGCGGTTCTAAAATTGGCATCCCTGAACAACTAGGTTCACCAGCATCCAATAGTTCACTACATGTGTCATGTCTTGTTTGTCTCAGGTCACTTCTTTCTGCTCTTTTATCTGAATCTCCTGAAGGACCAACTAAATTTGTCAGATTATTCCCAACATATGGAATCACCAGTCCATTTTCACCTGCTCTCTGTTTGTCAAACACGGGCATAACCGGACCTATAGTTACAGGCACCGTAACAGCTTCCAGATTCTTCGTTAACTCCCTAATTTTCTCAGTCAGTTCTGTTGTCGTTTTTGCTAATTTTCTAGCATTTTCCTCACTACTTCGATTCTCTCTCTCCCTGAAAGAACTACTACTTCTTGATTCAGGTGTCACTTTTTCTTTCTCAATAATACAGACTGTACCTCTTATCGGAGAAACAACTGGTGTACTCTCATCTGGTTCTGGTCTATATGGAGGTGGTCTCTTGTAAATCATGTCATTTAAGACATCATCATCATACTCATTAACTCCAACTGCTCCTTCTTCAATTGTTTTCATAGGATATAATCCCTCTGACATATTAACATCTCGCCACCTTTTCATCCGATCATGATGTGTTTCACGATCATGTCTCCTCCCAAACATATTCCTGTAATACCCTCCAGATCTTTGCTTTTCTCGCTCATGAACTTCCTCTTCCCATTCCACTAAAGCCTCGAACTGCGTAGGTCTTGGCTTCGGGTCCAGACATGCCATCTTTTCCCGTAAATTTCTCAACACGGCCAAATTAAATGAACCATGTTCTGGAAATGCTAGAACACCATCTTCTTTAGTATACCTAACCCAATTCTGCAACCATATACAGGTATGTAATCCATATTTCGCAACCATGAAGGATGCAGGTGTTTTCGCTGGAGGTAGCAACTCACCCTCTCTCGTTTTAACCTCTTTATCCTTGCTAAACCACTTTTTAACTTTCCCAAAGAATGTTTTTTTCTTTCTCTCTTCTTGGTAATACATTTTAGCGCTTACCAAAACTCTCTACTCTCTCCGTATTATAAATATACAATACGAGCTTCTCAACCAATAGCAGCGCGACTCACACTAACGCACCAATCCTGGAGCGTCTACGTCACTAAACAACTCTTCCAATCCCTGCGCGACTCACACTAACGCACCAATCCTAGCGCGAACCCTATTCTGATCCACTATCCAATCAGAGCGCGGACTTTCTGACGTCAACAGTCGCTGCAGTTTGTCTCTGTCTTCTGTCACTCGTCTACCCCTCCTTTACAAAATCTTCTCAGTAGACTTCGTGTCAAAATTTTTACAAAATCTATTAGTTACAACATAAAAACATCTCCATTGTCTGCTTCGCTAACCACAGAATAGTAAAAGAGAGTCTATTTTTCAAGAGTCAACAAACTTTCATACATCTCATAACTGTTTCCTCTAGGACTTATCCAAAGAGTCTTACAATCAATAAATGTATATACATTCACGCACATTCATGCAAGAAAAATATAGTACAAGCACACAGAATCCTGCTTCCCGAGAACAGCGCACAATCTGCTCCACTACAGAATTATAACATACATTAACTAAGCAACTTTGCTCAGTTCCTCAAACAAGCTCAGAGAATACCTATTACTCCTCCCGCGATAAGCTTTAACGAAAATCCTTTACGGATCCCTGGGACTTAAGACCAGAGTTTCAAAGATAACCTTCACTTCGATACACACTCCTTATATACCAGAAATATATTCTAATAGTAACATACAACAATGTCACTGATTCCGAACCCAGACAATGTGAACGCGCAACTTCAATTGTCACACGTTATTCCTTACAATCCCGTCTTTCCCGAGAGCAGCATATACCTTCCTCTGCCCTACTACGGAACTGCTACCACAGCTTCCAAGTTCCAGAAGCACTACATATAACTCAACATGCCGACTTCAACATATAGTATTAGTACATATACCAATATCAACAAAATAAAATCAATAATCAAAAAGCTAATGTACAAGCAATCTTATCAGATCAAGACAACCATCAAAACCATCCTCTGCTACCAGGAAATTGATAGGGATCAGGGTATCTAAAATATGCCCACTACCACGGATAGAGTAATCACACAGTTACACGCACATACACTCATCATACACTAGGGCCCATTTCACTAACACACGCTCAAATACTCTACCAGCAATAAACCTGTGGGAAGGAAACACCTAAACACCCTGCATCAATATCAGGTCGATCAGATCTGGTTTTGTGACTGTCCTAATCAATAACATAATCTACACAACATTTACAATAATGATCAGAAATATAAACCCAATAATTGACAAGAAAGAAAGTTCAACACCATGTTTAAAATTATATTGCTTTATCTAAAATTAGTCAAAGTAAATCAATCAGAATAAATCATTTCTCATAGTTACCTATTCTAACTAAGTGTCAGAACGGGTCAGGACAAGTCTCTCGATAAAGTCTCTCAAGACGAAGTCCCTCAGCATCGATCCTCAGCAACGCAGATTCACGCGGCAAAGGCAAAATGGCAAGTGGCAAATCCCTCCCTAAGCTAATAATTTTTATAGTAAAAATTACAATGGAAACACACATAAAGTTTGCAAAATACACTGAATCACTGAGCAGAGCGAGAAGGAAGAAATGTAACATTGCTACATCTGAAAATCTCCGCTCAGGAAAAGTCACAAGACGGAAACTACGGAACAGGAACCAAGAAAATAAAACATGTATCACATTAATCCGGCTTCTCCTCGGCTATCGAGCCACAGTTCAGAGTTTTCCTCTAAGGCTCCTTTGTTTTTCAAGATTGCCAAGGACACTTTCACTTCTCTTGGAGAACTCCCAAAAACTGCTGCTGTCCTCATGGAAAGTTTCTCAACATGGACCATGGTCAGTTAGCTTCAAGACCATTTCCAGCAGGGGTCTCCCTCGTCTCAGTTTTCACATATTCACTCGAGGCCAGGCTCACAAAATCAGCCATCATGGACTAGGCCTCCATAGGCCACAATAGACCATCTCAATTAAAAGAAATAAAAACAACGTTACTACAGCATAATGATTAAACAGTATTAACCCCACTAATACCCTTATGTGTATGTATTTATCTAGCTCTCGCAACATAAAAAGCATTAATTCAAACAGCATTTTGTGCTCAAAATAAACAGCACACAGCAACGTTTAAACATGAAAACTTGCACATTATTTTTTAGAAAACAGAAACAGCACACGTATGCTAACCCTCGTGTAACTTTCTCTTATGTTAAGACAAACGGATTGATTAATAAAAAACACACTTGCACAAGACAAATAATTAATTTGTTATTTATTAATAATTATTAAAACGCATAGACATACTAGAGCTTCAAAAGCCCCTGAATTTTCTAAATGAAAACTCTGCTCCAGCAGAAGCCAGTGGAGGTTTCTGAGGTGGGGGGTGATGTGTGATTGTTTGGGAAGGTTCAGGATGAGTCTGGCTGCAGCGTTCTGTATGGTCTGGAGTCTTTTGAGGAGCTGGGTGGAGATGCCCGCGTAGAGGACATTGCCATAGTTGAAGTGGCTGGTGACAAAGGCCTGGGAGATGGTCTTTCTGGTGTCGATAGGGATCCATCTGAAGATTGTACGGAGCATGTGGAGTGTGGAAGCAGGAGGAGGCGACTGCATTGACTTGTTGTTTAATGGTTAGTTGGTTTTCGAGGATAATCCCTTGGTCGCGTGCTTGGTCTGTAGGTGATAGAGTTGGTCCTAGATCAGCTGGCCACCAGCAGTTATCCCCTTGTGGAGGCGGTGTTCACGAAGATCAGTATTTCCGTCTTGTTGGAGTTTAGTCTGAGGCAGTTGTCTATCATTCAGTTGGTTACGGCGCTGGAGAAGTTTCTTTTGGTGTTGGTCGGGTCCTTGATGAGAGAGAGGTTAAGCTGAGTTTCGTCTGTGTAGGAGATTATGTTGAGGCTGTGGGATCTTACGACGTCTGCGAGGTGGGGTCATGTAGGTGTTGAATAAGGTAGAGCTGAGTGATGGTCCTTGGGGTAAGCCACAAATTATGTTCTTGGGTGCGGAGGTGAAGGGAGGAAGTCGGATGCTCTGTGTGCATCCTGTGAGGAAGGAGGTGATCCATTTCAGGGTGTCTTGAGGTAAGCCAATATTGTTGACTTTGTTAATGAGGGTGTAGTGGGAGACTGTATCGAATGCCGCAGAGAGGTTGAGCAGGATCAGGGCCACAGTTTCTCTGAAGTTGATGAGAGTTCTGATGCCATCTGTGGCAGCAATTAGAAAGGTCTCAGTGGTGTGGCCAGCCTGGAATCCTGATTGTGAGGTGTCCAGTAGGTAGTTTTGTTCCAGAACTTTGGTGAGTTGTTGGTTGATGGCTTTCTCAAGTACTTTGGCCATGTACGGGAGCAGGGAGATCAGTTGGTAGTTTTTGAGATCGCTGGGGTCGGCAGAGGGTTTCTTTAGGAAGGGTTTGACTCCAACCTGTTTTCATTTGTTGGGAAGGTTGCTGCGGTTATGGAGGTGTTGAGGATGCTGGTGAGTTCCGAGCTGATTTGGTTCAGGGGCAGTGGTGCCCTGGAGTGGATGGAAGACATGATGCCTGTGGTGGTCTTAGTGGTGAGAGGAGACCAGGTGGTGATCATTTGGTTAGTGTTCGCTGGTTGGTTGAGGCTGGTGAGGTTGGGGGTCGAAGTTGTTATAGATGGTGGCGATCTTGCTTTGGAAGTAGTCTGAGAGGGTGTCTCAGAGTTCTTGGGAGTGCTGGATAGTGTTCCTTGTGACTGTTTGGTTGGAAAATTCCTTGACTATTTTTGATAAATTACTAAGTGTGGTTGGCTGCGTTGTCGCTCAGGGTGGAGCTGTCTGATTTCTTGGCTTGCTTGTTATGGTATTGCTGAGGGCTGTTTTGTGAGTGGCTCTATTGGCAGGGTTCTTCATGATGCACCATTGCTTCTCCAGTTGGTAGCAGTTGTGGTTGGTGGTCCTGAACTCTGGGATGTCTCAGCTGGCATGTTTTGCGGTTTTGTCAGTGCCAGTTGGTTTCAGCTGGACAAATGTCGACGCGCTCGGTGATCCAGAAGGAGAAGTGTTGGATGGCCTGGTCATGGTCTGCTGAGGCTTCAGGTTGGGTGGTTGTGAGGGCCTGTGTCCACTGAGTTCTGGTGACCTTGCTCCAACTGAGGTGGGAAGAGATGTGACGTTTGGTGATGCTGTGCTGGCATTAGGAGATTTTGATGTGTACGATGTTGCGGTCAGTCCAGGTGAATTCTGTGGTGTGGCTGAATTTGATTCTGTTGCTGGAGGTGAAAATGAGTTAAGTGTGTGTCCAGCCTTGTGCGTGGGTTCCATGACCATTGGGTGAGGCCAATGTTGTTCAGGTTCTCCAAGAGGGTGGTAGAGTTAGCATTGTTGAGGTCATCGATGTGGAAGTTGAGATCGCTGAGTAGGACGTAAGGGTGGGAGTCGTTGGCCAGGGGGGAATGAGGTTCGAGATGGCATCACAGAAAGTATGTCGGGGTCCCGGTGATCTTTAGTCGAGGGTGCCTCTTATAGTGATCTTCGTGTCTGTCTGTAGTTGGAAGCTGATGTGTTTCATGAGATGCATTGTGTCATTGTTTGTGAGGGAGCATCTGATGATTTCCTTGAAGATGATGGTGATACCTCCCCCCTGTTTGTTAGTGCTGTCTCAGTGTATCAACTTGTAGCTGTCGGGCGTGGCGATGGTGATATCGGGGTTCAAGGAGGGGTTGAGTCACTTTTCATTGATGAAGGCGACGTCAGTGGAGAGGGTAGTGATGGAGTCCCAGATTTCCGTGGCATGCGTGCAGGGGTAGGAGGTGTTGAGCAGGATGCATTTGAGCAGTTCCAAGTTGTTTGTGTACTTCTGGATGCGAGTGGCACTGGGTCCTTCATAGGTTGTATTGCAGTGGCAGTGTTGGCAGGTGAAGGGTCGTTTTGGTTGATTGTGGTGAGGAGGTGAAGCAGCTGTCTTTTCTGTGTCCCGGGTCCAGACCAAGGAGTTCCTTGGCAGTGTATCGGGTGGCGGGAGGGCCAGGGGTCATGTCACAGGGTGGGGTCCAGGCACAGACGGGTGCAGCTGGGTTTGCCAATGGCACGTCCGCTGCGTGCTTCCACTACGTGTCCGCGCAGTGGCCTCCATTTGTAGTCGTGGGAGGGGCTAGCAGAGAAGCTGGAGGGCAGGGATCGTGAATGGTGGGAATCGGGAAGAACGAGAGTGGGACGGTGACCAGCAACCCTAACTCGAACCTAAGCAGGAATATTTAGTATTAGCCCAATAGCAATCCCACAAGCAAAATTAAACAACAAAAATTAAGGATAAAAAGAGGCAGACAGGCGTGGCAGCCCGGGAGCATCAGAGGTCCCCTGGGATTGAACCTATGTCCTCGAGGCTTGTGTTAAAAGGGAAGGGACACCAAATATTCTTCAAACCTCCCCACCCCCATTTCTAATAATCCCACTTTGGAAACTTTTACATGTTAGTAAGGTGGGTCTGACCAGAGTAGTATGTTTGGCAATCATGTTTTTCATTGGATTTTTAAAACGGTAATAGACCTTAACTGCAATGTTTAAATAAGTCTAGACATAGGGCCCACTTAAAAGACGCGTAAACTGGGCCACCAGATGCAGGAGTAACCCCTACGCACCAGCACTTTAGTTCCAGCTCGAACAATTGCTTTTATGATATTTTAGCTTTTAGCAAGTTCAGTTAGTCTTTTAACTTTTCCTTCTTCTTCCTTCTCTATACATGGAAATGTCGCATATTGTAATGATTTTAATTAATTGAACAATAAAGTATAATACAAGTCTAGACATATTTAATCATTGCCAATTTAATTGAGTAATTGTGAAAAATTATATGGGGCCGATTTTTTTCCTGAGGAGGGGAGGAGAGGTGGCATTAAAAAGTTTGAAGACCACTGTGCTAAGGTGATCAGCCAGGACTTTATTGACCCCCAGAAACACAAAAAACACCCTACAAAGATCATCTGCAAGGGGGAAGACCAGGTCAGGAGCAGTTAAGGTGGCAGGGCATAGATTTTCCATAATTCTCAACATTGCCTCCTTTCACCACCACCCAACTCGTTCCACAATATCCACTGCTAGGGATCTTCTGATAAAGGTAGTGGTTATTACTACAATAGCAGCAATGCCTAGTTTACCCATAAAGTAATGAATTAATGATATTTATAAAGCACACAATTACCCTCAGTAGGGTGTCCTGGCACTATATAAATATACTGGGCATAGAAACAGTGTTAGATAGCAGAGCAAGCTTTTTCCATTACCACAGAAAGCATAGCACAAAAGCACAACTGTTAAGTTGTGTCATAGTAGCAGGGGGTTGTCAGTGCAACAGAGAACAGCATTCTACAAAATTCTGTGACGTAATTATGGGAGGCGATTCTGCTTGAACTTTGCGCTGTGAGGTAACACTACCAGATCACAAACGTTCCACTCGTTTCTCAGATTTGCTATTTAGTGCATGTTTATATAAGGCACGGACTATCCAATGAAAATGTTCACAGCACCACGTATAACAAACTCTGTGTGCAGCATCCAACCAATAACGAATGCACAACTAGGATGAACTGTTATCAAAGGTTAATGCCCTCTGCTGAAGGTGTTAACTCCTATTAATGGCCCGGCACACATTTTTGAATTGCCTCAAAGATGAGGGAGCATACCAGGGCTACAATTGTTAATACAGAACAGGATGTGGAGAATTAACCCATCATAACCTTTCTCTCGAATTCCACGTAACCCCAACAGAGACATGCTACTGTTCCTATTGGCTTATTTCCCCGCGTGACCCTCCCAGCAATCTTAAAATTCGACTTAGCAGCTATAGTTATGCCATTGTTCTAAACGTTACAATTGACTCTGTTACTAATTAACGATTTTAACTCGGGCCCAGTTATGATGTCAGATCGACCGCCACCTTCCTTCTGACATCTGGGGCAGCAGTCCGACCAGTGCATTACGATGCGATCGGTCGGACCGCATTGGTCGGAGGAACCGACCACTGCTTCTCACAGGCTCAAGGAGCCCATTAGGACGGTGGTCGGAACGTAATCCATACAATAGGGGAGATGCCTGCAGAGGCACTGCTGTAGGACTTAAGATGTCCCTTTCGGACAGCTTTTCCATTTCGGACAGACAGACATGGAAAGTCTGTCGAAAAGGGACTTACGGGGGCCCCTAGCTAGGCCCCCATTCTCGCTGGGCCTCCACTGTGGGACCAGGAGGGCACATGTGGTGCCCTCACGAAATACCCATGCACCGATGGTGCCTGGCACACAGGGCATGGATGTTTAAAACCATGCCTTTTTCCATTGCGGCTTGTGCTGAGGCCCTTTTCTGGCTGCAGCACCAGTCACAATAGAAACAAGCATTTGCAATGCAATAGGGCTTGCATTTGCGAGAGTTTTAGCTATTGGCATTGTAAATGACAACATTTTATCTATGTGTTGGTTTTGAAAACAGATAAATAAAAGGCATTGTCATTTACAATAGATCTACAAAAATGAAGGGAAGTGAGATTGAGCCTTCCCTCCTTCTCCCACTAACTATGCAACTCACTACACGCGAAGTACTTGTAAATGGTGGTAATAAATCAAAACATATTTTATTGTTTATATGTATTACGCTACAAGGCATGGGCCTGCCAGTCCCACCATTGTTCGAAAAAAACACTCTTTGCCTTTGAATGGAGAAGGAAACAGCTAAATCACCTAGAGTTGTGAGAGAGGCATGAAGTGAAAAATCATAAGCCAATTTGGGAATCCCAAAGGGGTGTAAATACTGTCCTCACCCACTCAATGAGTGGCATGCTTCGTCATAGAGCCGCTACCACTCCCTGGTGCAGACCAACATCCAGAGAGGAGCACTGTGAGGAAAGAATATAGAAAAGAAAGAAATCTTAGAATTGGAATCCCTCAAGCAGAGAAATATTCTAAAACTGTCTAAGGGGGAATCCGCTATCTTTATTATGGATACCACTTGGCAGGATTAAAAAGATTCAAATTAAGGGTATATGGGATAGTAATGACCCCATTACTCTATCTGCCGTATCAACATGTTTCTGCTGTAAGTAGCCGCCCGAAAGGGTTGATGGCATTCATCAGGATACGGATCCCTACAAAAGGTTCAGATACGTACCCTCTTAGTCTTGTTACTATCTGGTAGGGCACTCATACGTGGCTATACTTGCCCTTTTGGTAGACACACCCCGTCTGTGTGCCCGAGTCTCATCAATGATGTTCCTAACTCGGAGACAGAGTGGGAGCCCTGTCCTGTAGTCACACTTATTTCAAGGTACGGGAGTCTCCTATTGGGCCACTCTAGTACATCCAACGGATCCATAATAAAGATAGCGGATACCCACTTAGACAGTTTTAGAATTTTTCTTATACATATAAACAATAAAATATGTTTTGAGTTATTACCCTCATTTACAAGTTCTTCTCGTGTAGGTAGTTGCATTGTCATTTACAATGGCAATAGCTTAAAACGTCGGAAATGTGAGACCTATTGCATTGCAAATGTTTGTTTATATATATATTTTTTTGTGAGAAAGAACGTTTAACAAAGTAATTTCAACACGAGATAGAGCAATTAATCTATCAAGCTACTTCCATTTACAGGGAATTGTTGATATGTAGAGCACATGGACCATTCATGGAGTGTGGGAGCTCCATCACAGGAGATGCGGTGAAAAGCTCAATGGAAAAACATTTAAGAGCCTGTCACGTTACTTGTAAAGTGATTGATTACTTAAGGGAGGGGCCATGCTTCCTGAAAAAAGGAAGTTGACCTTGCCTTAGCTCTGCTGGTGCTGATACTTCGAACATACTTAGAGAAAGGCAGAGGAGCATGAGAGGAGCCTTTTCAACACAAATGCACCTATGACTCATAAATACATTGAGGGATTATATTCAGAAAAACACAAGTAGATTCTAATCTGGCAGTAGACAAAAGCAATTGCACTTTGTGTTTGTAGGTTCTATATTATGTAGAGAAGAACCTATAAGCCATTTGTTCTTAAAATATCTAATTTACTGTCATGGACATTTCTTGTTTTACATTTTATTGTGAAAAACGGATCCCAGAATGTCATACACGCTTCTACATAACTCTTTCTCGATGTGCATAGTACTGTTTGAAAACTGGCTGTATTTTAAACACGGCCTCTTGTTCTGTTAATAATGACACTTTCATGAACTCATTATAATTTGTGGTTAAGATTTCAATGTTTCTTCAACTCATCACAGCAAGCTGCAGGCTTCTGACATCTGTAAACAGAGCTGACATTTTATCCAAGACCACATTTCAATTTATGCGAGCGCACATGCGGCTTTAAAAGCGCATTTCTTTAAAATGTTTCCTATAAGACGTACTGTCTATAGAGCTGAGCCGGCACGGTTTGCTAAGCGCGACAAGTTTCTGATGCTGCCACTCGTAGTAAGGGCCCAAAGGAAAACTAAGTGGGATGCATTTATTGGAAATGACTGGTTAGATGCAAACTTGAGTTAAAAATCTAGCCTTCGAGAATGGAGATGTCCTGTCTTGAATAGCCTAAGTATCATGGAGCTGAGAAACTGTGGAGTTGCCGGACATCTATTGACTAGAGAATGACCTTCAGTGACCGCTGTTATTGATCGAGTGGAGTGGATTTAATTTACGGGCGGTATTTGATAGTTGCCACCAGTGAGAGACTACATTGTGCATTCTATACCCTTGTGTCTAATGAACGCTTTGACGAGTCGACACTCTAACCTAAGGCGACTTTCCATTAGCTATGCAAAAGCTGTTAAAAGTACCCATGCAAAACAAATCAAACCAGACTGTCCCCCCTTCAAGAGTTGTAAATTGGGACCTCCGGGGGATGCCCGGACAGCATCCCCCCACCCCACCATCTGAGCGCAGTTTAATTAGGCCGTTCCTTCACTTGTAAATACCAGAGTAGGGGGTCGGACCCCGCCTACAGCTTGCAACGACCTGCAAAGTGGGCCACCGACCTCCCTCGTCTGCAATGAACGGTTTCCCATTATCTGTTCAGCAGAACAATAGGCACGCCCTGGCCCAAAGTCACTAGCAAATACCCAGCAGGAACCTGCTGTCAGGTCAGGTTACCCGATTGGGCCATTTCACGTGGCAAACAGTCCAACAAGCCCTGGCATCACCAGAGCGAGCCAATGTGCAAAGACCGAGGGCAACGAATGTGTCAATGGAGCCGGGGCATTCTAAAAGGTGGAAAGTTAAAATCAAAACAAGTTATGAACGATCAACATTTTAGACAAAAATAAAGTCTTCCTACTTCAAGTAACGATTCACTTGTATAAAACGGGCCGCGAATTGACATTAATGCACAAGTCATCACCGCAGCCAACTTCGGACTTGAACCTTTTTTCTTCCTACGCTACCTGCTAAACATGCAGGACTCGCGGGGCGGCAAAAAAACCACTGAATTTAGCACATGCAGGTGACGAAGCCAAGGGAGGAACGGCAATCGGACCCGAAACAAACCCGCAAGTGGTGTGTGCGCGCCACACCGTTGCCATGTGGTTTCAATTATCGCGCCCTTGTCTGGGCACGATAATTGAAACCACATGGCAGCGGTGCGCATAACAGACACCAATAGGCCATGGGCGGAGCAATGCGCCTGCCTTTGGCCAATTGCGTGCTGTCTCGGATAAAAAGACGCACGCAAAGGCCAATACCGTGGCCCAAAAGGAAAAGCACACGCACGAGCGTGTGCGATTCCTAGGGCCGTTTTCAAACCCCCTACAAGAGGTCTCTCGCTGCGCGAGCAGTTCTGCGCACTGCAACGCTAGGCGCGAGACCTAAAAAGGATGTTTGTGACCGCCGACCTCATCGTAATCAGGCTCTTAGACAGGTGCAATGTAACGAAATTCTGTTTTCTAAACCACTTTATTTAAATTTAAATTAAACTTACATGTACAATTTGCAGTTACAGCACTTTACAATCTCTACATTTGAAAAGCACAACCAGTCATTCAGACATAACAGTGGCAATGGTAAAGGTCTTGTAATCGCCTCTCTCAAGGTTAATAGTAGTTAGGCCCCCTGAAGTGTTCTAATGGGTATGCTCATCAACCAAGGGGTTCAGAGTTGTACTCCTCATACACACTAATTCCGGTGGTCTGGGTACCCCTCTATTCCGTTATAATCCATATCTTGTCATAGCTAGTCATTTAATTGCATCAATCTTCCATAATTTTGTCCACCACATACCTAGTGACGGTGGTGTGGGGTTCTGCCACTGTTACCCCAACATGAGGCCGGCTGCTAAGAGCAGGTAGGTCAGCAATTTAGTTGTAGGTGGAGAGAGGGCGGTTGATCCCGCATTCTCAATCAGGCCCAATAGGGTTGTTACAGGTTGCATTAGTAAAGCTACTTTGTGATGGCCTTCAGGACGTCCAGGACTTGGGCCCAAAACTGTTTGATTTGTGGGCACTCCCACCATGTTTAGGTATGTCCCCATTTCCCCACGGCCCCTCCAGCAAGTACTGGACAATGCAACATTGATGAAAGACACCTGTCTGAAACTCAACATGGACAAACCAGAAGTTCTGATCTTCGGCAGACAAACCCCCCCTGTGGAATGACTCCTACTGGCCAGCGAACCTCGGACCTACCTCCTCTCGAAAAGACTACACCCGCAACCTCGTCATCATCCTGGACAGCGAACTCTCCATGAAAAGTAAGGTCAATGCTGCCTCCTCAGCCTGCTTCCATATGATCCCCATGCAAAATGTTCAGATGCCTCCCCATCAGCACAAGGAAAACTGTGACACAGGCCCTCATCACCAGCTGGCTTGACTACAGCAACGTACTGTATGCCGGCACCACCACCACCATACTCATGCAAAAAGTCCAGACACTCCAGAATGCAGCAGCCAGATTGATCGTCAATCTGCCCAAGAGGACACACATCACCCAGCACCTAATAGACCTCCACTGGCTTCCTGTCCAGAAGAGATGCCATTTCAAGCTATTGACCCACACATACAAAGACTTCCACAACTAAGGACCAGCCTACATGAATCAATGCCTGATCTTCCACCAGTCAACCAAAAACCTCTGCTCCGCACACCTCATCCTCGCTCAGACACCATGTATCTGCCGCAACCGCTCCGGAGGATGCTCTTTCTCCCACCTCGCCACCAGACCCTGGTATACCCTCCCCATCCACTTCTGCACTGCACTCTCGCTCACCCACTTCCGGAAGGGACTCAAGACCTGGATCCCAAATGAGACCTGTAGCACAGTGCCTAGCTACCCCCCAGGGTGATTAGCCGCGCTATACAAATACTACTTGGTTGATTGATTGAGCCGGATAACACCCAAATGATATTTAAATTGAATGATCGTCCTCTGTGCAGTCTCTCTCTTCAGCAGTCTCTCAGAAGTAAGAACTGGGATGGGCTGCCTCTGACGGAGAGAAAACTGAGAAAACAAGATTTTGGTGATTGATGAGAACCTTAAACATTGAAAATAATGGCTGTTGATCTGGAAGTCTGTTACACATCACAGGTTGTGGAATGTAGAACATTTCATTAGAGGTACAAGCATTACAGTATACTTGAACTTAAAAGACTAAACTACTACATAGTAGTCACCTTTAGGCCCCCATACCTTTTTGTCCACATAAGGTAACCATGCCAAAAGTATATCCTTTTGTTTCCAACATCTTCTGGATTCTAAATGTGCCCAGGGTTTGTGGATTTTCCTGGTGGAGACTCGGGCAAATAGCAAAATCTAGCTACATTTTTAGTTTGTTTGGAAAAATAGGAAAAAAGTGCTTTGGATAGAGGTGCCTGTTTTTTTCATAAAAATGGAATCAACGAACGGTTTGCTGTTCTAAGGTCTCCCTCTTCTTTCTAGCTTCCAGGAACATGCAGAGCTGAATCAAAAACACACATTTTTTACAACAATTTTGGCGTTTTCCAAAGAGGTAGCCCATTTTTCTATCTTTTGTGCTTCAACCTACATCCAGTTTGTGATAGAAACTGTGTAAAACCCATCAGTGAACCAGGCAAGCTATACATTTCTGAAAAGTAGATAACATTTCAAATTCAACAAGGGGTCATATGTGTAGATCCCTCAAGGTTTTGCCAAAGAAGACAATGTTTTTATCTGTTATCTCTTGTCATGAAGGTCGATTTACAAAAGTAATGTACCATTACGTTTGCTAGATCCTTTTAGTTGTGGGGATATATAGGGTTTGCAGGTTCTGTAAGAACCCGAGTTACCCAGAGTACAATGGTTTTTCATTGTGTACTGAGTATAGACCAATATATATGGTGAAATATGTGGAGTGAAAAATAGGTATCAATGTAAACTATGTATTTCTGAAATAGGCACCACATATGGAGTTTAGGAGAAGTGGTTATTTGTGCATCTCAGAATTTGAGGGTACGAGCATATGATTTAGAGGGTATTTTTCTAAATGTCTTCTTTCTTTTTATACTGGCTTACATTTTGAAGGCAAAAATGCAGTGAAATCTAATTGGTAATAACAACTATCCTACTATTCTATGCTCCTACATGTCTTCTGAAAAAAATGGTACTTCATGTGTGCAGATAGGTTTAGTGCCTGTGGCAGTAAATGACCCAAAACACAACTTGAATACATTACATTTTTCCACTCAAAACTGACCTGTTTTTTGCAAAGTGGGTAGTTGTGGATTTTGGGCCCTAGCACAGCCGGCTCCTAGGGAAACGTAGCAGACCTGTAATTTTTTTTAAACTAGGCACCTAGGGGAATCCAGGATGGGGTGACGTGTGGATCTCATCAGGTTGTTTTACTTCAAGTGCCTTGCAAGCCTCGTACTTTGACCAAAAAAAACTAAGTTTCTTCATATTTCTGTGATGAAAAGTTCTGGAATCTGCAGGAAGCCACAGATTTCCTTCCACTCAGCATTTCCCCTAAGACTTTCAATAAAAATGGTATCTCACTTGTGTGGGTAGGCATAGTGACAGGAAACAGCCCAAAGCTCAACATGGAGACATGCATTCTTCCACTCAAAAAGGACCCGTTTTTTGCAAAGTGGGCTGCGGTGGATTTTGGTCACTAACTCAGGGAGCACATGTGCATGGCTCTCACCAGGTTTTCGTACCCAGAATGCCTTGCAAACCTCAAACTTAGACTAAAGAAACTAATTTTCCTCACATTTGTTTGATGGAAAGTTCTGGACTCTGCGGCGAGCCACAAACTACTTTCCACCGAGCATTCCTCTAAGTCTTCCCAAAAAAATGGTACCTCACTTGTGTCAGTAGGCCTAATGCTCGTAACATGGCACAAAACGCAACATGAATACATCATTTGTTTTTCACTCAAAACTGACCTGTTTTTTGCAAAGTGGGTAGCTGTGGACTTTGGGCCCTAACTCAGGGGACACCTAGGGAAACCTAGCAAACCTGCACGTTTGCAAAAGCTAGACATCTGGTGAAATCTAGGGTGGGTTCACTTGTGAGACTCTGAACAGGCTGTTTTACCCAGAATCCCTTGCAAACCTCACACTTTGAATAAAAAACACATTTTTACCACAGTCCTTTGGGGCAACTTGCTGGTGTGACGAGCAGTGTGCGACCAACCTTTGCACAATTTATTACGGCTCCCTTGAGCCAACGGGCTGACGAGCCTTGGATCTGCACCTGCGCGCCATGAGAGGTACTTGACCTGGTTTAATTAAATTTTGGCAGTCCACACGGCACCCCTTTACACTGACCTGCTCCCTGCTGATGAGAGGCAACTACCTCGAAACACGTGTCCAGGGATGGCTAACGCAACACATACTGTTCTTTATACATCGTGGCATAGGCGTACCCGCCGTCGCCACTACATTTACCACAGTCCTTTGGGGCAACTTGCTGGTGTGACGAGCAGCGTGCGACCAACCTTTGCACAATTTATTACGGCTCCCTTGAGCCAATGGGCTGACGAGCCTTGGATCTGCACCTGCGCGCCATGAGAGGTACTTGACCTGTTTTAATTACATTTTGGCAGTCCACACGGCACCCCTTTACACTGACCTGCTCCCTGCTGACGAGAGGCAACTACCTCGAAACACGTGTCCAGGGATGGCTAACGCAACACATACTGTTCTTTATACATCGTGGCATAGGCGTACCCGCCGTCGCCACTACATTTACCACAGTCCTTTGGGGCAACTTGCTGGTGTGATGAGCAGTGTGCGACCAACCTTTGCACAATTTATTACGGCTCCCTTGAGCCAATGGGCTGACGAGCCTTGGATCTGCACCTGTGCGCCATGAGAGGTACTTGACCTGTTTTAATTACATTTTGGCAGTCCACACGGCACCCCTTTACACTGACCTGCTCCCTGCTGACGAGAGGCAACTACCTCGAAACACGTGTCCAGGGATGGCTAACGCAACACATACTGTTCTTTATACATCGTGGCATAGGCGTACCCGCCGTCGCCACT
Source organism: Triturus cristatus (assembly GCF_964204655.1). Taxonomy (NCBI): domain Eukaryota; kingdom Metazoa; phylum Chordata; class Amphibia; order Caudata; family Salamandridae; genus Triturus; species Triturus cristatus. The sequence goes on along the minus strand of NC_140582.1, from coordinate 1,066,225,964 downwards.
ACATTTACCACAGTCCTTTGGGGCAACTTGCTGGTGTGACGAGCAGTGTGCGACCAACCTTTGCACAAAAAACACATTATCGTCACATTTCTGGGATGGAACATTCTGGAATCTGAAGAAGTTACAAACTTCCTTCCACTAAGCAGTCACCTAAGTTTTCCAATAAAAATGGTACTTCACTTGTGTGGGTAGGCCTAGTGACAGCAACAGGAAATGTCCCAAAACATAACATGGATACTTGACATTTTTCCACCAGAAGCAGAGTCCTTTTTTGCAAAGTGGGTAGTTGTGGATCGATCTTGGGCTTTAACTTAGGCGACACCTAGGAAAACCTAGATAACCTGCGCATTTCTTTTAAAGCTAGACAACTAGGGGAGTACAGGTTGGTGTGCCTTGTGTACATCCCAAGAGTCTTTTTTTACCCACCATGTCATGCAAACCTCAAACTTTGCCTGAAATCACACATTTTCCTTACATTTCTGTGATGGAAACTTCCGGAATCGGCAGGAATCCACAAAATTTCTACCATCCAGAATTACCCCACTTCTGCTGAGAAAAGCGCTGCCCCACTTGTAGAGTTGGGCCTCGTGCCCACAGCATAAATTAATCAAACCAAGGTCAATGAACTGTTATAGGCCTCAGTTTGATCTGTTCCTGTCAGCACCATCAACCACCACGTAGATCGAAGACTTGCTACGCTTGCCCTGAAGCCTGAAAAGTCTCCATAGTTCTGCAATTTCTAAGCACGCATACCCCGACAACTTAAGGTATGAGAGGAACATAAGCACATAATCCGCGTATAACTCGATATGCTCCTCCTCACCTGGACCCCATTCAAATTCCCGCAGTTACGCATCCACTCTGGCCCGTTCTGCCTAAGACCCGTTGTTAGACTTAGCATCTTTTGATGTGTTTTTCCCTGAGTCTTTGCTGCAAGTGGTCCTGTGGTAAAATTTGTTTTGGATTGGTGTTTCCATGATTGACCTATTCGATTTATGTGTCAGTTCCCAGTAAAGTGCACTGAGTGTGCCAGGGCTTGTAAATCAAATGCTGTTTGTGGGCTGCAGCACTGGAATGTGTCACCCACACAAACAGCCCCTAAATGTAACTCTGGCCTGCCATTGCAGAGCCTGTGTGCAGTCGGATACTGCAATGTCGACTTGGCAAGTGCACCCACTTGCCAGGCCCTAACCTTCCCTTTTCTTACATGTCAGTCACCCCTAAGGTAGGCCCAAGGTATCCCTGTGGGCAGGGTGCAGTGTATGTGAAAGGTAGGACATGCCCTGGTGTGTGTGGCATGTCCTGATAGTGACTAACTGTCAATTTCGTTTTTCCCATTTTGCAAGGCTACCTGTTCCCCATAGGACAGAATGGGGAGTTTGTTTATAACATCTTATAAACATAGCTGGCCCTGGGAACTAGGTAGGAAAATAAAGTTTAGTATGCTAGAACTCAGAATCTAAAGATGCATCTTTAAGTGAAGGTGATTTTTACATTCTGGGTTTGAAAATACCACTTTTAGAAAGTAGGTATTTTCTTGCTCAGCCATCCAGCAGGCCTCTGCTGGGTTTGTGGATTGACTGTCTGGGTTTTGGATGACAGGGGCTGGGGAGCAGCAGTGGTTCCAGATAGTCTAGGTGGGTCAGGAAAGGGCTGAATATACCTGGGCTGCATTTAGAGTAGGAGGAGGAGATTTCCTTGCACCTGAATGGGCCTGGTCTGCCTCTGACAATGCCGTCTCCACCTCCTGCCAGGAAGCCACACCAGAGAAGGCAGAACTGGTTCTGGCTGGGCACAGACACTCTTTGCCTGAGAGGACAAAGGATTTCGGGCTATAAAAAATGGAGCCCAAACCCTTAATTTTAGAACTCTTTTAGACCAAGAAGACTGCCAAGAAGAAGAGCTGGAGAAGCTGTGAGGAGGAACTACCACTTTGCTGTGTTGGCCTGCAGTGGCTGCTTCTGTCTTGGGCAGTAAAAGGACTGGACTGAACTTTCTACAATCTATTTTTGTGAGTTTCTCCAAGGGCTTGAGGTAGAGCTTGTCCCCTGTTCAATAAGTTTCAGGAACAGCAAAGACTTCAAGTTCTTCTGCCCTCATCACTGGGAACTGTGTGTTTTGTGCTGCAACGAAAGAAAAAGCAACCCATCTACAACGCCGCTGCTGAATCCGTGTCCTGATGGCACCGCAGAGGGCACCGCCACAATGCCACACGCGACCCTGGTCTCACTGACCGCCACCGAGCCCCTGCTCGCCTCGCGACCTGTGGGCACCGCACTCCGCATCCCCTTGCTTCACGAGGTCACCTTGGTATCCCCGACGACACCGCTCCATGCTAGAATCGACACCGCTGCTTGCACCGTGGTTCGAGGGCACCGCTCGGAAAGTTACACGACGCACCGCCCTCATCCCACACCGCAGCCTTGGCCCACAGATGCCGAAGCCATCGACTTCAGTTCGTCAGCTGACGACAGCGCTACAGTAACAGGCCACCGCTGCCTGCACCGTGACCTGCTAGCACTGCGATAAGGACCACATCACTTCATACCAAGACCTGAGGCCACTGCACGCTGCACCGCTGCACTTCACACTGCAGCACCCGACCCCTACCGACGCCGGCGCTCCTGATTTCAACCGCGAGGAGTTCGACCTGCAACTCATGTGACTTCAAGGGCCCGACGACTCCTGCACCGACCTCTGAAACTGACGCCTGCAGACACCGTGCTTTCGGAAGCTCAACGAGAGGTCGCCGACGCCCTGCATTTCTAAAGGTACTGTCTTGCGGGTCTTCCCGACACCGTAGCTGGACCACGATGCCGCAGTCAGCCAGAACTGTTTGGATTTGTTTGTTCACAACGCCGTGATAGCCCCAGAGGAAGATATCGACTTCAAGGAACTGTTTTTAAAGGTTATTGTGATAACTGAAGAAAATGTATTGTGGATTTTTATCGTTTTTGGTCTTGTCTTAAGTATATAAAATTATTGGATATTTTTCTAAACTGGTGTATTGTCCTTTTGTAGTGCTTGTATTACTGTTGGTTATGTGCAAATGCTTTACACAATGCCTCTAAGATTAGCCTGACTGCTCGTGCCAAGCTACCAAGGGAGTGAGCAGGGGTTATTTTAGGAATGTAACTCCCTTATCCTGACTAGGAAGAAGGGTCCCTACTTGGACAAAGGTGCAAGCCCTTGCCAACTAGAGACCCTCATTTCTGACACTCGTTCACCACAGAAAAGAGGAGCAGTGATAGTGGGCATCACTGACATATGCCTCGCTCAATATGGAACAGCCTGGCGGTGGCCCTTCCCACCCGCAATTGGGCCATAAGATCTGTGTATAGAAGGCAAACATAACTGATGTACTTAGGCCTGAAGTTCATTTTCGTCAGGAGTGACAACAAAAATGGCCACCCCACAGAGTCAAAATCCTTGCAAAAGTCCAACAGTGGCTCATCCCTGTGGAGACATAACAACAGTGCGATCACATTATTGACTCTTCTAATATTGTGTTTCTGGGCTCTGCCTGGCATGAAACCAGATTTAACCAGGTGGATTAGGGTATTTATCACCTTGACTAGTCTATTCACTAACGTCTTGGCCTGACGTCTATGGGAGAAGAAATATCAGACTGTATAAGTTGCATTAGTTCCGGCCATTGTCGTGGTTTCGGTATGACACTATCTGCCGCGCAGACCGCAGAGGGAAGTAATTTGCCACCCATGGCCTCCGGGAAGACTGCCAGTAAAGAGGGCCATGTAAGTACCCAGGTGTACCTATGTATCTCAGTCAGGAATCAATCTGGCCCCGGTTCTTCCCAAGATGGAGCTGAGCCAAGGCCCCACTCAACTCATCTACTGTTAAAACTTCATTGAGGGCCTTTCTGTCGTCAGCCAAAGGAAACCTAGTAGGAATGTCACAAATTAATGCTGCCACCTCCACGGGGCTCTCCGTCTCTCAAGCATAGAGTGTACTTTAATAGGGGGCCAAGACCGCTGCAATGGGTTGGTCTCCAACCACCCTGTCCCTCTGGCCATCAACGATATATGAAGTATGTGTTGAGGAAGTGGAGGCAGAGAACAACCAAAGTAGGGTTTTGCTTGATTATCCCCCTATTGATAAATTCTACTCTGGGTCACCATCCATACTGCCTGGGCCTCCAACCAGAGAGTCTGATGGAGAATAGAGCTGGCATGAATCAAGCCCAGAAGAATCGTGGTCTAATGTCAGCAGGTATTGAGACTCCAAGCTGAGGACTCAGCCTCCTGGTCCTCCACCGCCTCCTCTGTCTTCCGCCGTTGGGTGGCGCAGTAACTGTTAATTAAACCCTGAGATGTGGCTTTCCACGCCGGGGGTCGGAACCGTGCCATCATTGTGGCTCAGGTATTCTCAAGTGGCAGAATGGAGTGATTTCTCCACTTACCAGAATCCAGTGACTCAACCGCCACCTCAGTGAGCCATCCTGTTCCCCAATCAGCAACTGAAAGTCCACCAGCACATGGTCCGACAGACCATGCACCAATATTCTTGCCTTTTGGACCATATATCCCCAGGAGCAGGTAGTAATCCAGTTGTGGAAAAGAGCCATGCATCCCTGAATAAATGGAGTATACCCTCTCTGCAGGGTGTTGAAACGCTAGGTGTGAAAAAACCCCAGTCTGGCTACTAAACCAGCTAGTGCGGTGGTATATCTCTGAGGCCCAGAGGCCGATGAAGAGCAGTCTAGTCCTCGATTGACTACTCCATTCCGGTCTCCCCCAAAACCCAAGATCCCCTCTGTTATGTAGAAAAGCCTCTGATAAGGGCGGGGGAGCATAGACATTGAGTACAGAGAGCTGTTTACCCCACAGCATACCTGAGATGGCCACAAGCAGTCCCAATTTATCATGCCATGTTTGGATATGTTGAAATGGGATGTGACCCCTTAACAGGATGACAACCCCCCTGGAGCCCCTGTGGAACCCTGAGTGATCCACCCTGGTGAACCCCATATGTGGTAAGAAGGGCCAGTTGTTGCTCATGAGGTGTGTCTCTTGCAGGAGCAGGATGTCGGGGACGTTCGAAGGTCCACCCCCTCTTCATATTGTCCAATAACTTGTTTACATTCCAAGTAATAAACTGTACAGATCTGGGGCTTGTCCCATGCTGTACTTCATCTATCATGAAAGCTGCAACGCGTCATAAGGGGATGGGGAAGGCTCCACGGATGTGTGTGCATCATGGGTGTCAACTCATGTGCTGCTGCCAAGGTGTCAACAGAAAAATAATCTAACCAAACTGCAATCCCTATATCCCTCTACCCTACCCATCTCCCCATACTTTGAATACTAGAAGTACCTATCGATCTGCCCGCACTGGGGTGATGCCAATGGGGCTTACTTGAGATCCTGCCTCCCGCCACAAGCTGGACTGTATGTACCCTAACATAAACAACCCCATTAGGTAAGGAGCACGACTCAGCCACTTCACTGAACACAAAAGCTAACATGCTACCTGGATGTGTTAGAGTGCAAAGAGAAAAAGAGACAAATTCTGATACAGTGATTACGTCTGACAGGAAGAGCAGTCCGAGTTGTTGAAGTCCTCAGCACTGTTTGTGACCTTTGGAGTGTCCCCATCCGAGGCAGTCTGTTGTCAGAGGGTTAATTCCTTCTTGGGCCTTTTACACCCATCCTCTGCCAGCACCCCGTTGTCGTGGCCATAGTCATTGTTTCTCCAGCAAGCCCTCCTGGCCTGAGGTGGATTCTAGGCCATCTCTGGCAGTGACCTTCCTCAGGCATGTCGAAGTAGACTGATCTACCCTTGAAGAGTATTTTCAGGTGGGCAGGAAAGAGCAGCATACACTGTACTCCTATGGCCCTCGGTTTTGTTTGACACATGGAAGGAGCGGTGTTGCTGTTGTACTTTGAGAGTGTAGTCGGGGAATACCATCACCCACTTGATTTACAATGCAATGAGTCTCTCGCCCGAAAGGCTCAGAGAATAGCATCTCGGTCTGCATAGTTCAAGACACGGGCAATCATGGGCCTAGAAGGCGTTCCAGGTGGGGACTTGGCACCCAAGGAATGGTGAGCTCGCTCCATTTTGAAACAAGTAGACACTGCGTCAGATGGCAACCACGAGAGAAGTCAGGTAGTAATAAAATCAGTCACATTTGGACCTTCAGTCACTTCAGGAATCCCCCCCACCCTGATATTATTTCTTCTAGGTCTGCCTTCAGCATCTTCCTCCCTGGCCGCCAAGAGGGAGACTGTGCGTCACAGGGACTTTTTCTTGTGTGTGTGTAGACTTTTATATAGAGCGAACTAGACCCGAGACATCGGGTATCAGAGCGCTTTACAAGAGCACCAGTTTTGTTACAGAAGGGCACATTTATTTTTGTTAGGCACGTGGAGATTAAGTGATTTGCCCAGAATCACAGGATGTTAAGCGTTGTTGCAAAGACTCGATCCCGGTTCCCCAACTTCAAAGTCGACCGCTCTAGCCATAAGGCTATATCCTCTCCCCACTTCACCTCCGATTGACAGGTTTGGATGGATTCTTCCACTTTGGCTACCTGGCCCTTGGCATCTGCAACTCTGTCTACTGTATTACGCAGGTATTGTCAAATAAGAGAATGGTCTGTCGGCAGTTTACCAATTTTCCCTTCTATGGAGGAACGAAGTTCCTAGATGCCCTGTGGAATGAGAGACACCTCAGCCGTTTGGTGGTCTCCCCCTCTGTGCCCCTGCAGACTCAGATGGGGAGTGGCAGGAAAGGAGAGTTTTGTAAACTTATCTATCTTGCTTTGTGCGGAGGGCTGGGAATGCTTATCCCTCTTATGATACCAATTGCATCCAAGGGAACCAGTGGTCGGAACACCCTTGTACGTGTCATAGGGGCGCTTGTGCAGCTAGTGCAAACATGGATGGATGTAGGAAATGCTATTTGTGGATTGTATCACTGGGTTTTGCTGCCTCCAGTCAGGCCTGGAGTCTGATCTGACCACCAAATTAGCCCTTCCATCAGTCTCTTGCCATCCCCCACAGGTAGCAACTCACCGCGTCTCTGGATGTGGCCTGTTAAAGCCATCTAGAGTGGCCCTGCCACCGCCAAATGCATATGGCGGATGACCGGGGCATAGAAACTGAAATGGCTGGTCGAGACCAGCCCATCCGGCCTTCCCACACTACAAGCTGCTGCAGTTACTTCAGGCATTGCTCGTAGTGCTTTCACCCCTATGGCCCTTTCTTAGAAAGCGGGGGCTTCGCTCCCATGGGTGTCCAGGCATATCCACACCTCTGAGGTAGTAGTGGCAGTGGAGGGCCAATGGCAGCATCTCTAGTGGCTCATAATCTGCACAGCAGGGCTGGCTCTGACTATGAGTGCAAGCCGGCCTCCCTCTCCATCTTTGTGCGAATAGAGGGGAAGAGGGTACCCTCAATGGAGGGCGACCACTGCTCTCCTCACTTGGAATGTGGGGTTTTGTCCTTAGCGGCCGCCAGACTCGCCGGGATGATGCCGTCCCAGGACTCGTGGTACGGTGCTGCCCCTGCAGGCGTCTCTCACTGTGGATGCAGCGGGCCTGCTCCCGCTTCTCAGGTCATGGTTACATATGGCTGCGGGCGAGTTGGGGATTGCCCTCGCAGGCAGAGCACAGCCAGATGCTCATGTCGCCCAGAAGGAGAGGACACACTCAGGAAACCCACAGACGCAGCCAGCCAACGCCTCTCCTGGCCTCTGCACTGCCGCTTACTCCACATTCACTTTACCTTACGGTCTCAGTAGGTCAAACTGTTCGTCTTTAGTCGCCACTACTTGCCGGCCATTCACAGCGTCCGCATCAGGTCATCTCTGCCGCACTGATTATAGGCACTAAGAGGAAACATATATTGATGTTTGGGAGGTGTTCCCCTCCACGGATGTTGCAAGATGATGCTACGAGGCAGCGGAGCTCAGCCTTGAGCGACAGCCATCTTCCGTGGCTCGGACATGCCCCAGTTTTACTTTCACTTTTACTGCAATGACATCAGCACGCCCTGCACAACGATCATACAGTAAAAGTAAAAAAAAATAAAGGACTCGCAGAGCAACAGAGGTGTCTTACCATACTGCCAAGTGTCGGCCAAGGGCCGACACATGCACTGGGGCAGTAGTACGTGTGTCGACCATTATTCGAAACCCGTACTTTAAAGGTTATGGTTGTGTAAATATATAACACTGTAATATTGTTATTGTGGCATTCTTGTATAGATTACAAATATGTGCAAATATTTTCTTATTTGTATTTTCATTACAATAGCATTTTGGAGAGTGAATAAGTAAACAATCAAGTTGAACATGGAATTATGCAGGTTTTTTGCCTTTTTACTTTGTTATATGAATTTCTAAATGAATCAAGTTTTGCATACTTGGGCTTGATTGTTTTGACATTTTACTACATATTATGATTTACCATACTTGATGAGATTAAGAGTGATAGAACTTTCTCTCAAATGGGTCATGTACTTTCCATTTAATTTTTGGAGGATTATTTTGCCCACTATGGACTAGATTTGTTATTCCCAGGGAACAATCAATTCAATCTTATTTTCCTTATCTGGATCAGTTCTAATACCGCTTTGAATAATTCACATTCAATTGCAAAATTCAGTATGTCAATTAGGTAGCAGACTTGCTTTGAATTAATCGCAACAATGCAGTGCATTGTATGACATATACATGCATACATTTAATTGTGTAACATATTGAGTTTGTTTAACACTATTGGATGTCTTTCAGGACGAAAGGACGTTGTCTCTGTTATGTCATGATTGCATAAATAGCCTAATGTGATCAAGACATTTTAAAGGTCGAAATGCATCAGTTTCTCCGTCCTTGATGGATAATTAAATATTGGAATAGCAAAAATGGAGTGGTCTGTTTCCTTTTTACAACTGGAGAAGTTGTTTGGATTCATAGTCGGCGGCTGGGAATTCCACAAACACGCCCCATCCTGAGTGGTGAGTGTTTCTTTGCTAGACCTTTAGAAGAAGAAAAAAAAAGTTATATATACATATATATATATATATATATATATATATATATATATACAAGAAAAAGGTTGTCCCAACGGGATGCCACTCACAGCAGGATTCAGCACAACACTCCGCATGCGGCAAACAGGTCAGCCGGCCACACGCAATCCAAAAACCAAACGCGTTTCGGGCTCCTCAGAGCCCTTGTTCACTGGCAGTATAGAGGCAGGAAACAGAGTTAAGAACAGCTGACTTTATTTTTGAATAAAAAGTCCTGCCCCAGTGGGCGTTTACACAACGTGGCATGCTGGTACTGATAGTCCATTAATATCACCACATGTAGACTCGTAGTTCGTTCTTTAACCCAGTGGATTCTGTTCCTGCCCCAATATTAAAATAAACATCCATGTACGTTTGAATGCGTGATGACGCTGCTTCCCGCTGCCCATGCCTCTGCGAGTGAGACCCCCACTGTCCATAACTTGTGCTCGTGGTTACGAGAACAGTGGATCCGCAATGAAGCGTCGGGGCATCCCGCGGCCGGACTAGCCGCTTTACATGCAAGAAAAAGGTTGGCCCAATGGGATGCCACTCACAGCAGGATTCCGCACAACACTCTGCAGGCGGCAAACAGGTCAGCCGGCCACACACAATCCAAAAAGCCAAACGAGTTTCGGGCTCCTCAGAGCCCTTGTTCAATGGCAGTATAGAGGCAGGAAACAGAGTTAAGAACAGCTGACTTTATTTTTGAATAAAGAGTCCCGCCCCAGTGGGCGTTTACACAACGTGGCATGCTGGTACTGATAGTCCATTAATATCACCACATGTAGACTTGTAGTTCGTTCTTTAACCCAGTGGATTTTTTTCCTGCCCCAATATTAAAATAAACATTCATGTACGGTTGAATGCGTGATGACGCTGCTCCCCGCTGCCAATACCTCTGCGAGTGAGGCCCTTCCTGTCCATAACTTTTGCTCGTGGGTACGAGAACACTGGATCCGCGATGAAGCGTCGGGGCATCCCGCGGCCGGACTAGCCGCTTTTCATGCAAGAAAAAGGTTGTCCCAATGGGATGCCACTCACAGCAGGATTCCGCACAACACTCCGCATGCGGCAAACAGGTCAGCCGGCCACACACAATCCAAAAAGCCAAACGCGTTTCGGGCTCCTCAGAGGCCTTGTTCACTGGCAGTATAGAGGCAGGAAACAGAGTTAAGAACAGCTGACTTTATGTTTGAATAAAGAGTACCGCCCCAGTGGGCGTTTACACAACGTGGCATGCTGGTACTGATAGTCCATTAATATCACCACATGTAGACTCGTAGTTCGTTCTTTAACCCAGTGGGTTCTGTTCCTGCCCCAATATTATAAAAACATCCATATATACGGTTGAATGTGCGATGACGCTGCTTCCCGCTGCCAATGCCTCTGCGAGTGAGGCCCCCACTGTCCATAACTTGTGCTCGTGGTTACGAGAACACTGGATCCACGATGAAGCGTCGGGGCATCCCGCGGCCGGACTAGCTGCTTTACATGCAAGAAAAAGGTTGTCCCAATGGGATGCCACTCACAGCAGGATTCCGCACAACACTCCGCAGGCGGCAAACAGGTCATCTGGCCACACACAATCCAAAAAGCTAAACGCATTTTGGGCTCCTCAGATATATATATATTGCAATTGCCATTGCCTCGAAAAACCAAGGATGACGACGCCGTCTACTGGCTCAATTTCATTTATTGTCAGTCAGCCGGTTGAACGTGTTTCGCCTGACCTGCAGGCTTGATCACCAACAATCATTACAGGGTAATTCAACCATTTTAAATGTTTGTGCTTGTGAAAGGTCACATGGTATGACTACACACTCAGTGCATTGGAAGAAAGACTCGTAGTTTCTATGTATACATAAGCGCCACACTCTAACAATTCATCAACAATTATACAATATTACAAAATACTGTCTCATGATAATAAGAAATGAAGCGCTGATCAGACATATTGCAATTCATGAAAAATGCATTTGTTGCGAATCATAATCATATTAAAGACCTCAAAAGTTTAGCAATTCCAACAGTGTCTTTTGCTTAAATATACAGGCAGAAAAGACCCCTAGATTTTCATAACTGCCAGCCTCTTTAGTAGAGTGCCTCGCTCGATTGGGCGAAATTAACTTAGCGCCCAGCCATCTCAGACCGAAACAAGTATTATTATACCCCAGTGGGTACTGTTGGCAAGCGGAGGTCCATGTATCTCATGCTTAATATGTCTAATATTCAATAGCCTTAAGCCCTAGTGGGCATTAATGTTTACTTGAAACAAGTCTTGTATCTCCCAAAAAATGTGAAAAAAGAAAAATATTAAAAATATTAAAAAATAATAATAATAATTACAGAACCAAAAATGGTTAAAAACAGATCGAGGAGGGTGCATACTGGTATTGGTTATCATTATACTTAGGCATACTAGTGCTTACAAATGTGTAATCAAATCTTCTTCCATGTTCAGCCCTATTGGGGTACGTGTATTGAGTGCAAGAATATAGCACGACTCAAGTTTTCTCCGTTTTTTCTCTCGATTACCCCCTCTGGAATTAGACAGTATGCAATCGATTACAAAATAGGATAAACCTTGCTAATTTTTCTCATGATGTGACTCAAAGTGGCGTGCCACTGGATACGACCTATCCCCATTTCGTATTGCCCTTAGGTGCTGCAGCACCCTTTTATGGACCGGATGGATTGTGCTGCCAACGTACCTCATGCCACAAGGGCATTGCAGCACATAGACAGCATAATTTGTTTTGCAAGAATAGTGTCCTTTGATCTTTTTTATTCTTTTCGAAAGACCCAAAGAATAGGTAGTAGTATTTTTGCCATAACTACAGGCCTTAGACTTGGTGCATTTCACAAAGCCTTCTTTTCTTTTCAGCCAAGTACTCGCTTGACTACTCTGTCGTTTCTTAGTTATCATATTAGTAACTAATATCTGTTTAAAGGAACGTGCTTTCCTGAATGTAATCGCCGTTTTTTTCTGGACAAGTTTACCCAAATGCGGGTCATTACGGGTTAAATGCCAATGTTTAGAAAGTATACTCCTCTCTTTCCCATGATGCTGATTAAAGGAGGTGATCATTCTTATTTGATTGTCTTTAGGCTGTTTTCGATTGATCTTACTACGACTATCATTGAAAAGAATATCCCCTCTGGTTCTTTTCTTAGCCCTTACAATGGCATTTTCGATAATCTCCTCTGTGTAACCTCTTGCTCTAAAGCGATTTTGTAAACAGGTAAGTTCTTGGTTAGACACTTCATCTTCACTGCAATTTCGTATTGTCCTTAAGCTCTCCCCATAAGGGATAGCTTAGTATGGACTTTTGACTCTTTAATATAGATTGTTAAGTCCAAGAAGTTCACAGAGGTATTGCTGACTGTGCTTGTAAACTTTAAATTGAGATCATTGACTTGCAGTTTATCAATAAAATTCCGTGCTGCCATTTCAGTCCCTTTCCATATAATGAAAAGGTCGTTGATGTACCGACTCCAATGCAACACATTTTCCTCCCATTCTATCTGATAGTTGACCCGGACCACCTGCTCCTCCCACCAGCCCATATGCAAATTAGCATAGCTTGGGGCGAAGCAGGTGCCCATCGCTGTACCGCAGATCTGGTGGTACAGCTCATCATGAAGAGGAAAAAATTATTGTTTAAACAGATCGAGATCATAGATAGCAACATCTGTGTGTGCGACCATAGTTTAATCGGGCGGTTACCCAAGAAATGTTTGGTGGCTTTTAGGCCATCTTCATGCCTAATACTGGTATACAAGGTGGAAACATCAATTGTTACCAGCAGTAGGTCTTCTTCCCAAGGAAGGTCATAGACTTTTTTTAGGAAATCTCCCATATCTTGAATGTAAGCGAGGAGTGCTTTTACAAGGGGACGCAAAAAAGAATCTATGAATTTGAAAGTATTTTCAAAAGCCCCCCCATTGCAGAGATGATTGGAGGGCCTGGGGGGTTCTCAATGCTTTTGTGTACCTTTGGAATTAGGTAGAATACTGGCACAACGGGGTTCTCTACTTTTAAAAATGCTAGTTGCTCTAGCGTGATCAAGCATTGGTTATACCATGTATGCAGTTGTTCATTAAACAGCCTAAAACTACTATGCATCGTTTTTCCCGTAATTTAAGCATAGTTGCTCCGATTATTCAGTTGTTTATAAGCTTCAGTGAGGTAACTCGACTTATCCCACAAAACAACATTCCCACCTTTATCCGCATTACGGACTGCACAATTGTCATTCGTAGCTAATTTAGAGATCAACGCAGTGTATTCTTTTTCATGCTTAGACAAAATTTTATGTTTCACACTAGTACATTTCTCTAAATTCTTTAAGTCATTGATGACTAACTCATTATACACATCAACTGAATCTTTGGAGGCTAACAGTATAAATCTAGAGATAGGTTTGAAGTTTGTGGGAGCACTCCCGCCAATGTCAACTTCCTGCTGCCTTGCTACATCCTGTGCCTGGCTAGCAGATAGTTGTGAAGCTGCAGACTCACAAAACAAAATTGTTTCACCAGAGATGTTCTCATTAATGACAGTTTCACTTGCATCGTCCATGCGCCTTAAATTAAGTAAAAGATCCATATCACCCACTGATAAACTACCTGGGTGTGTGTCTTCCAAGGATACCCTTTTTAGTACCGATGTTTCTTTATTCTGATTTAGAGCAAAATGTTTTTTAACTTTAATTTTCTTACAAATTTAAAGACGTCTACTCGTTATTTTCACGTAGTCGAAATCCGCCGGTGGACAGTACGACAGACCCAGTCCAAGCATGGTCTTTTCTTTTTCTGACAAGACAATGTTCGTCATGTTAATTATTGGGGCAAATCATAATCATATTAAAGACATCAAAAGTGTAGCAATTCCAACAGTGTCTTTTGCTTAAATATACAGGCAAAAAAGACCCCTAGTTTTTCATAACTGCCAGCCTCTTTAGTAGAGTGTCTCGCTCGATTGGGCGAAATTGACTTAGCGCCCAGCCATCTCAGACCGAAACAAGTATTATTATACCCCAGTGGGTACTGTTGGCAAGCGGAGGTCCATGTATCTCATACTTAATATGTCTAATATTCAAACTTTTGAGGTCTTTAATATGATTATGATTCGCAACAAATGCATTTTTCATGAATTGCAATATGTCTGATCAGCGCTTCATTTCTTATTGTCATGTGACAATATTGTATAATTGTTGATGAATTGTTAGAGTGTAGCGGTTATGTATACATAGAAACTACGAGTCTTTCTTCCAATGCTCTGAGTGTGTAGTCATACCATGTGACCTTTCACGAGCACAAACATTTAAAATGGTTGAATTACCCTGTAATGATTGTTGGTGATCAAGCCTGCAGGTCAGGCGAAACGCGTTCAACCGGCTGACTGACAATAAATGAAATTGAGCCAGAACACGGCGTCGTCATCCTTGGTTTTTCGAGGCAATTGCAATGTAATGCGGACTTTGCTAGGGTAGTCCGCGTTCGACGACGCACCCTTTGATTTGGCGAAGCAGTGGCAGTTTCCCAAGTGCGGAGGAGAACAAATATGATGAAAGGCAGGCCACAGCTTACGCATCTGGTTCTTTATTCAGCATACTGGCAGATACAACAGGATATTTCAGACGCTAACCCAACGCGTTTCGGAGCTTCAGTGCTCCTTGCTCACGGGTGTCTTGTTTTGTGCAGATACGTGGGGACTCGGTCTCTGATTCGTCCATTTAACGCCCTCTGATGGGCTTGTGAGATCCGTTGCTTCATGGGACCTGTAGTCCCCACGTTGAAATATAACCCCAGTGGGTTCTGACTAAACAAATTCTGTTCATGCTCTTGATAGGGCCTCTAGTGCATCTGTCAGCATAATATCGCTCCTGTTGTATCTGCCAGTATGCTGAATAAAGAACCAGATGCGTAAGCTGTGGCCTGCCTTTCATCGTGTGCGCTTTCAAATTTTGTGGCAACCTTTGGAAGAATATATATATATATATATATTACCTACTGGCGGTCGCCAGTAGGTAGTTATAGTTAGGACCACGTTTCCATAGGAAATCCGCAACATTCTATTTTGAATAACTTTGGCGCCGGTCGACGAATCCTCGCGAATTTCTCAAAATAGGTGGGGCGCTACGCTCCGCTCCTATCCTGAAAGTCTCGGGGGGGATTCGTCAAGCGGGGGCTGAGATAAAAGGGGGGTCCCAAAACGCGTTTTTCCCATGCATTTTTCCATAGGACCTTTAGACAGGGCTACAGCCCGAACGGCTGAACAGAATTACTAGAAATTTGGCAGAGAGGTAGTCCTCAGGTCAAGGAAGTGCCTTTTGTAGGTTTGGTGTAAATCTGTTCAGTAGATTCTGAGAAAATAGCCTTTAAATCAATATATATATCTGAGCCAGCTTACGGTACGCTTACGGTACGCTTACCATACGCGTACGGTGGCGTGCGCGAGCGCGATTCTGATTGGCTCTTAGATCTTAGTAAACATTCGAATCGGCCGAAACCAGGAAGCGGCGGCCACCATTTCGTGTGTTTCACTCAGAAAAAAAAGAGTGATAACAAGAAAAGGGGGCAAGGAGGAGAGTTACAGACCCCCTTACATTTGTGAGGGGGTCAAAGAAGGACAGAAAAGTACAAAGAAAACATTTATTGATTTTAAAAAAAATCACGGGGTACGCGTACGGTAAGCGTACGGTAACAAAAAAAAAAATAAAAGAAATGAAATGCAGATTTAAGAGTTTAGATATTAGGGGGCTCTAAAAAGAGCCGTTGTGTTTATGAAGTTATTTTTTAGTGGTACCTACAAGTAAGTACCGATGCAGAGTCTAAGGTTCAAGAGGAAGACTCTGTTCCCTTCATCATTGAAGTGCACACCATCTCCTCTATAAATGTCTTGCATGTCGTAACGCAAGTTGTTGTGGTAAATGGAACCCATACCATAGTCACGGAGGAAAGCAGAAACAGATTTGTTGACGTGCTTTCTTGCTTTGTCAATCTGCGGACAGAAATGATTGGACCAGTTCCATTTTTGCCTTTGGCATATGTTAGAAAACACAAAGGCAGTTTTAGGGAAAAGTGAAAACAGTTGTGCAAAGGTGTCCTTCATAAGCATTTCCAGACCTACCCCAGTCAAAGTGCCTAGGTCATTGCCACCACAGTGCACTATTATGAGGTCAGGGTGTTGGATTTGCATGAAGGATTTCACCAATGGCATCAATTGGTGCCACTTTAACCCTCTCTGACCAATCCATTTAATGTCTACATTTGGCAAAGCAAGGTCTCTCACCATACCTGTTTTCTCTGCAAACTTTTCACTCCAGAAGACATAGCTGTGTCCTACAATCCACACTGTGAACATCTTCAAAGGAGATCTAGATGCACTCAGGAGGTGTAATTCAGTAGAATGGTAAAAAGAAATGAAAGACAGTTTGGAAATGGAGGCATACATATTTTTTTATTAAAAAAAAGAACTGAATGGCTGTTTCATACCATTCTACACTAAAAACTAGGCTGTATGTGTAAATTTATAGAAGCATGTTTTGTATTGGTACAGAAAAATGTGTTACCAAAGAACAGTACTATGGATTTGCTGTTAGGTTAGAAAAGTCAAGCACTCTTGCTCTGTGGAATTGAAACATTGTTTGGCGAACTTCTGACCTAACTCCACACAGCAGTGTTCCATGAGCTGTTGCTATGGTAGCAGGCAGAAGTCAAGTTGGGGGAAGGGTACTAGGCAGAAGTCAAGTTGGGGGAAGGGTACTTTTGGAAAAGGGTTGGTTTTCAACCAATAGAAATGTGTGATTACATTTGAAAAAAAGGGGGAAGCACTGAGATTTGAAATTAACATGTATATGTGTGGAAAAATAGAGGGAAACTTTGCCATTATCTGGTTCTGCTGAGAGGAGAGAGGTGTAGAGAACAGAGATCCTGGCTCTGATAATCTGCTGTTTGAGTGCCACATTTCTTTCACAACTAACTAATTTTAAAGGTGAGTTTAGAGTTTGAGAGGGGATGTATATGGTAAATTAAGAAATGAATAATAGAAATGTAATTCTTTTTGTTGAAGTTGTGTTTATTATTTTCTGTTTTGGGAGAAATTTAAATGTGAGGAACATGTAAAATAATATGGACTATGTTTTCACGATAAATTAAGGTGTATTGGTATAAAAAAAGAATAGTTTAAGGGTTTGAGGTTGGACTCAGTAATGCAAATACATTCAGCATCACTAAGGCTAGTTGCCCTTGCTGGAATGTAGGCAGTCACCCAGGTTACACATGTTGGGAAATATAGGCAGAGATTTATTGTGTACTACTCTGGTAATTTTATATTTGCATTAGTAGGAAAAAGGGGGAGCCATTTTTTGGTGCAGAAGCAGACTCTTAGCACACACCCAGCTGCTTTCCATGTAGAATCATGCACAGTATTTACAAGCGAGTGGGGTTTGAGGTTTCAGTCAGTAATGCAAATACATTCAGCATCACTAAGGCTGGTTGCCCTTGCTGGTATGTAGGCAGTCACCCAGGATACACATGGTGGTGGTCTGAAAAAGCAGTCTGGACATGTGCTTTTTTAAGAATCTGAAAAGTGGATTCATAATGTGTCAGTCTGTAAAAGTGATTATCACTTGCCAAAAAAAAGAGCAGTAAGTGTGCTTTCAAATTGGGAAAGAAATTTCGTTTTGTGACTAATGTGAAAACATGACTCTGTGTGCAAATAGGAATTACAGGCAGAGATTTATTGCGTTTTGCTCTGGTGATTTCACAGTTGCATTAGTAGGAAAAAGGGGGAGCCACTTTTTGGTGCAGAAGCAGACTCTTAGCACACACCCAGCTGCTTTCCATGTAGAATCATGCACAGTATTTACAAGCGAGTGGGGTTTGAGGTTTCAGTCAGTAATGCAAATACATTCAGCATCACTAAGGCTGGTTGCCCTTGCTGGTATGTAGGCAGTCAACCAGGATACACATGGTGGTGGTCTGAAAAAGCAGTTTGGACATGTGGTTTTTTAAGAATCTGAAAAGTGGATTTGTAATGTGTCAGTCTGTAAAAGTGATTATCACTTGCCAAAAAAAAGAGCAGTAAGTGTGCTTTCAAATTGGCAAAGAAATTTCGTTTTGTGACTAATGTGAAAACATGACTCTGTGTGCATATAGGAATTACAGGTAGAGATTTATTGCGTTTTGCTCTGGTGATTTCACAGTTGCATTAGTAGGAAAAAGGGGGAGACATTTTTTGGTGCAGAAGCAGACTCTTAGCACACACCCAGCTGCTTTCCATGTAGAATCATGCACAGTATTTACAAGCGAGTGGGGTTTGAGGTTTCAGTCTGTAATGCAAATACATTCAGCATCACTAAGGCTGGTTGCCCTTGCTGGTATGTAGGCAGTCACCCAGGATACACATGGTGGTGGTCTGAAAAAGCAGTCTGGACATGTGCTTTTTAAGAATCTGAAAAGTGGATTCATAATGTGTCAGTCTGTAAAAGTGATTATCACTTGTCAAAAAAAGAGCAGTAAGTGTGCTTTCAAATTGGCAAAGAAATTTCGTTTTGTGACTAATGTGAAAACATGACTCTGTGTGCAAATAGGAATTACAGGTAGAGATTTATTGCGTTTTGCTCTGGTGATTTCACAGTGCATTAGTAGGAAAAAGGGGGAGCCATTTTTTGGTGCAGAAGCAGACTCTTAGCACACACCCAGCTGCTTTCCATGTAGAATCATGCACAGTATTTACAAGCGAGTGGGGTTTGAGGTTTCAGTCTGTAATGCACATACATTCAGCATCACTAAGGCTGGTTGCACTTGCTGGTATGTAGGCAGTCACCCAGGTTACACATGGTGGTGGTCTGAAAAAGCAGTCTGGACATGTGCTTTTTAAGAATCTGAAAAGTGGATTCATAATGTGTCAGTCTGTAAAAGTGATTGTCACTTGTCAAAAAAAAGAGCACTAAGTGTGCTTTCAAATTGGCAAAGAAATTTCGTTTTGTGACTAATGTGAAAACATGACTCTGTGTGCATATAGGAATTACAGGCAGAGATATATTGCGTTTTGCTCTGGTGATTTCACAGTTGCATTAGTAGGAAAAAGGGGGAGCCATTTTTTGGTGCAGAAGCAGACTCTTAGCACACACCCAGCTGCTTTCCATGTAGAATCATGCACAGTATTTACAAGCGAGTGGGGTTTGAGGTTTCAGTCTGTAATGCAAATACATTCAGCATCACTAAGGCTGGTTGCCCTTGCTGGTATGTAGGCAGTCACCCAGGTTACACATGGTGGTGGTCTGAAAAAGCAGTCTGGACATGTGCTTTTTAAGAATCTGAAAAGTGGATTCATAATGTGTCAGTCTGTAAAAGTGATTGTCACTTGTCAAAAAAAAGAGCAGTAAGTGTGCTTTCAAATTGGCAAAGAAATTTCGTTTTGTGACTAATGTGAAAACATGACTCTGTGTGCATATAGGAATTACAGGCAGAGATTTATTGTGTACTACTCTGGTGATTTTACATTTGCATTAGTAGGAAAAAGGGGGAGCCATTTTTTGGTGCAGAAGCAGACTCTTAGCACCCACCCAGCTGCTTACCATGTGGAATCATGCACAGTATTTACAAGCGAGTGGGGTTTGAGGTTTCAGTCAGTAATGCAAATACATTCAGCATCACTAAGGCTGGTTGCCCTTGCTGGAGTGTAGGCAGTCACCCAGGTTACACATGGTGGTGGTCTGAAAAAGCAGTTTGTACATGTGCTTTTTAAAAAATCTGAAAAGTGGATTTATAATGTGTCAGTCTGTAAAAGTGATTGTCACTTGCCAAAAAAAAGAGTAGTAAGTGTGTTTTCAAATTGGCAAAGAAATTACGTTTTGTGACTATTGTGAAAAGAAATGTAGTAATATATTTAAGTAAAATAAAGGATTTTTTTTTTAGTTTTTTTCAGGTATTGCTGAAGAGCAGTGAACAAAATTTAAGATGCCTACAAAATCCAGAGTTAAAAAAGACCACAAAAAAAAACTATATTTGAAGACAACTGCAGGACCTAAGTTAGTAGAAGATGCTCATGTTGGGAAAAAGAAAAAATCTTCTGGTAAGCAGACAAAACAATTTCTAAAAAACATATTCAAAAAAAGGAAAAATGTACAAAATGTCTGCACTGGAAAGAATGTTTTGAAAAGAAAAGGACAGGAAAAAATTGAGAATTTAGTTAATGCAAATATACCTTCTGCAACTGAAAAGATTTACATAAACAGAAAAACAGCGTTTAAAGAGATACGTAGAAAAATGTTTCAGAGAAGAGTTATGTCCAATTTGATAAAGGATGTGAAGAAATATAAGCAAAAGGCTAAGTTTTATAAGAGAAAAAAAGAAATTGAAGCCATTGCAGCAAAGGCATTAGAATTAAAAAGGAAACTATTCATTTTAATTTTGAATAGGATGCGTACATTAGACAAAATGGTTAATGTACTGAAATCACATAGCAAAAGGAAAAGAGTAGTGAACAGAACAAACTTTTGTAAAGTGTTTTTAGGAAAGTGGATGCATAGTTCAAGTAGTGAACCTTTTTTTAATGAAGAGAGCTATTTTCAAAGTAATAGTTTGCTGCATGCAGTTGACACCAGAGGTCGTGCTTCCGAAGTGAAAAATGGTTGCATAATGGAGAAGGAGATAATGGTTCCAAGATATGAGGTACAAGTGATGGCGGATGAGGCTATGGGGAGACGTCCTAAAGCCCCAGTGTACACTTGGAATTGTAGTAGTATTTGCACTGTGCGTCAGGAATCTATTGATAAATTTCGTGAGTTTCTAAGAGAATATAGTAAAAAAAGTATAAAACAGAAGATTAAGGTGCTTCAAAGTCTGGATCCATGCAGAGTGAGAGAGAATACTGGTTTGCAGGGTCATTCTCTGGCTTGTCTATCTAGAAAAGTGTGTAATAGTGTTTTCCATCATTTTAGGATGCTGGCTGTTCATCATACTGAAATGAGAAAGTTTGTGAGACGGTTGTATTTTGCTAAGAGTCCAGCAATAAAGTTAAATGAATTGAATAGGGCTCTGTTCCGAGGAACGGTATCAGATGTAGAGAAGGTTGTTGATGAAATTCAGTTTTGTTACTTTGGTCCTGAACAAAACAGTGCAGAGAAGGACACAGTAAATGAGGAAGAAGTGGAAGAGAATGTAGAACCCTCTGTAAGTAAGACATTTAATGATCACATAACAAAATTTGCAATAATCTCTAATGAAAGACCAAATTTTACTTGTATTTGTTGCCGCAGAACTCATTATAGAAAACAAACTAGGAATGTTGATCTCTACAGAAAGAGTGAAAATGAAGATAATTATAAGTGGAAGGATTTTGCCACATATATATTTCTTGAAAATTGTTTTGAATTGGGTGAAGATCAGCGTATTTGTAAATACTGTTACAACAAGTTAGAGGAAAATAGAATGCCGACCAGAGCTGTACATAATAATTTAGAATTGGATGCTATTCCTGCTGAACTTTCTGAATTAAATACATATGAGTCTATACTCATTCAATGTGTTCATCCGTTCCAGACCATAGTACGTATGGAGCCCAAAACTGGTAAATTACCTCCTTCAGATTTACTGAGAGGTTTAAAAGGTAGAGTGGTGTATTTGCCCTTGGATTTGAAAAAAAATATGGAAACTATTGATGCGGATACTTTGGAAACTGAACCATTAATTATTCTGGTTAATGGTGTACCTACAAAGAATAAGAAGATTTGGCAGGAGCTGGTAGATGTGCGGAAAGTACAAAGAGCAAATTTGTATTTGAAAAGGAATAACAAATGGTATGAATCAATTTATATAGAAGAAGAAGAAGATTTACAAGAAGACACAGAAACACCAACTGGACAAATTGAAAAAGTGGACAAGTCAAAGGAAGAAGAAATTTATGAACATTTTAGCATACATCCTCTTCATTCAAAAGAAGTTATGGGAGACAATATTGATCTCTTTCAGATGAAGAAAGCAAAAGGAACTCCCGTGAGTGTATGGGAGGAGAGCTTGGAAGCTCGATGTTTTCCCCAGCTGTTTCCTAAAGGAAAAGGAGGACGATACGATGAACGCCCGGAACAGATTCCAGCTTCTGAGTATCGGACTACAAGACTATATGCTGAAGATCCCAGATTTCGACAAAGTATTCCTTATTTGTTCCATCTTTTATTTGAAAGTGATTTTTCTGCACTGTCTTATGCAGTAAATCACATTTTAAAAAGTGGAGTACATTTACAAAATGTGTCTGCTAAGGATTTTATGGAGAAAGTGCAGCACCGAGATGATCATTTGGAAACACAACTGATCAATCTGATGGCTTGTCAGCGTGGGACAAATGAATATTGGTACCGACGCCATGGTGAATTAAAATGCATGTTACGGAATTTAGGAACACCAAGATGGTTCGTTACCCTAAGCTGTGCCGAGTACGCTTGGGATGATTTACTGGATTTTCTACGAGAGGCAAATTCAAACATTAAAAACATCGAATACAAGACAGCAGGAGAACTGTGCTCATTGGATCCGGTTAATGTTTGCAGATATTTCAATCATAGATTTGAGGCTATGATGTCCTTCATCTGCAATAAAAAAAATCCACCTCTAGGAGAAGTAGTGGATTTCTTTTGGAGAAAAGAGTACCAGGCAAGAGGTGCTCCTCATATTCATATGCTGTTGTGGATCAAGGATGCCCCAAAGTTTGGAACAGATACTGATGAAGCAGTGTTATCTTACATTGAAGAATATGCAACATGTGCTATACCAAAAAGCACAGAAGAGAAAAAGTTAAAGGAGCAAGTTTTACGTTTCCAAAGTCATCGGTGTGGAAAATACTGTCGACGGAAATACAAGAGCAAAGATAAATACTACACTAAATGTCGATTTGGATTTCCTAGACCTGTTCTTTCAAATGGAAGAGTAAACAGTTTTATGTCAGCTGTGAGACATACTATCACAAGAAAATCACCTAAGAATACCTACAACCTAAAAAGAAAAGAAGAATCAAAAAATATAAATGACTACAACCCAGTCATTTTATCCATGTGGAACGCTAACATGGATATACAGTATGTAGCTGACAATTCCATTGCTGTTGCTCGATATGTAACGTCTTACATTACGAAATCAGAAAAAACAGAATTGAAGGAAATGTGGGAAGAGATTTCTCACGAGAAGACTGTCAGTAAGAAGCTGTACAGTTTCAGTTTGAAGATGTTATCGCATCGAGAAATTGGATCCTACGAATGTTCAGATAGGTTATCTTCTGCAAGTCTCTACTCGAAATCAAGAAGAATAATTTGGGCAAGTTTAGGCCTTGCAGCAATGAGAAATCGGGTACTGAAATCTGTTGGAGAAATTGAATATTTGGCCGAGAATGACCCAGAAAGTACAGATATTTTGAAATCAAACATGTTGGACACATATTATCCCAAGAGAAGTCAACATCTGGAGAACATGTGTCTCTATGAAGTGCTGCAGAACTACATTTATTCACGGAAAGCCGCAGAAGACATCAACAATGGAAAATATAAAGTCATTGGTGAGGAAGGATGTTTGGTGAAGCAAACAAAAGGAAGTTTGATAAATCACAGGAAGCTGAGTTGCGACACTACTGACAAGAAGGAATTTTACTACTTGGCTCTTTTACAGTTGTTTAAACCATGGCGTACAGAGGATGAACTACTGGGAGAATTTCAAAGCTATGAAGATTCTTTTAATGCTTGCAAAGACAGCATACAATGCAGTACATTCTCAAGTTATCTGCAAATGTTAAATGAAGAAATTGAACAGGAAACTACAATTGCAGCAGAAATAGCTAGAGACAGTTCTCAGGACAGCCAAAGTTCAGGAACACTCAGTCAAGATCCCCTAGGACAACCAATCGTTGAAAATGAAGCATCAATAGCCATGAATGAAGTGGAAACGGCTATGAATCAAGCTCAAGAAGAATTTATAGACTTACAAAATTTGGAAAGACAACTGAATGAAGAGCAGCAACAAATTTATGAAGAGATCAGAAACAAAATTGATCACGGATTTCTACATGAAAAAAAAGAGTGCTCATGCACATCATTTCATCCAATCAGGATGTATGTAAGCGGACAAGCTGGAACTGGAAAAAGTTTCCTAATTAAAGTCATCAGAAGCTACCTACAGCAAAAAACGGATTCTACTTTGTCTTGTGTGGTTACTGCTCCAACTGGGTTAGCAGCATATAACATAAAAGGAATCACTTTACATCGTTTGCTAATGTTACCAGTGGAGCATGAGAACAAAATACAATACAACAAGCTAACTGGAGAAGCATCCTTGGAAGTTTCAAGAGTATTGAAGAAGATGCAAGTTCTCATTATTGATGAGGTGAGCATGGTTTCAAACTTAATGCTTGCCTTTGTGCATTTAAGAATGCAGCAAATTCTGAAGACAGACTATGACATGTTATTTGGTGGAAAACACGTCATAGTTTTTGGAGATCTTTTGCAACTTACTCCAGTTAAAGGACAACCAGTGTTTAATACTGTCACACATGAAGACACGAAGAAGTCATTGGGAAGCATCGGAAATACAAATATTTGGTCCTTCTTTGAGTACAAGGAACTTACTACTAATATGAGGCAAGCAAGCGATGAAGAATATGGAAGTATTCTGAAAGATTTCAGAATTGGACTACTCACTGAAGTTGGCAAAAAAGCATTACAGAGTCGGCTGCTACATAATTTATTTCCAAAGGAAGAAATAGTTGCAGAGAAGATATACAAGAACATTGCAGAAAACAAAAGTGTCATCTGCTTAATGCCAACTCTACGTGAATGCTCAATATTCAATGAGGAGCTTTTGAAATTGGAAAAGGAAGAGATCAGGAAATTGGAAGCAGTGGACAAAATTGAGGATGGAAGAATTACTATCACATTAACAGGCACACTGAAAAATAAATTGGATTCACTAGAGAAGAACATTTCCAAAACAGCTGGATTAGAAAAAAATCTATACGTTTGCATGAACTGTAGAGTATTTTTAAGGAGAAATTTGGATGTTGAAAAAGGTTTAGTTAATGGAGCTATGGGAAGAGTTGTGGGTTTTATTAATTATCAGAAAAAAGATGGAATTGAATGTTTAAAAATAAAATTTGATCAGATAGAAGAAGTTAAAGACATTTGTCGTTGTACAGTTCGTTTCATGCTTGTGAAAGACTTATATGTACGTAGGAAGCAGTTTCCGTTTTCGCTAGCATATGCTGTAACTATTCACAAGTCTCAAGGATTGACTGTAGATTGTGCATTTGTGAACATTGGTTCAACTGTGTTCAAAGAAGGTATGGCATATGTTGCTTTGTCACGAGTGAAAACATTATCAGGTTTATTCATGATAGACTTTGATGACTCAAAAGTTAGTGCTGATACAAATTGTGTAAAGGAGTATAATAGATTAAGAAGAAGCTATGCTCCTCATTTAGGTCAGTATCCTGTGTTGGAGAAACGTGTAGTTTCTCGTAAAAGGAGAAATGAGAATATCTGTAATGAAGATGTAGAGAGGAGGAAAAAAAAGAGGAGTGATGTAATTGCAAGCAAAAAGAGTAAGGAAAAAGAAGAACAGGTTGTAGGATGTCATTTTGAAAATAGCTCTGGTGTCAACTGCTACGCTAATGTAGTGCTGAATGTTGCATTTTATCTGGAAAGTTTGCAAGAGCAGATAATAGTAAATCAGGGAAAACGATTCTGTTCTGAGCTGAGTCTCCTTTTTGAAAAGCTGAGTATTGATAAAACTAAAATAGAAAGTGCTACTGAAATTAGAAAACTTTTAGATGTATGTTCAGGACGAACACAGTTTTCTCAAAATGAACAGCAAGACGCACAAGAATTTTTGATGTATTTTCTTCAGGTACTGGAAGAAGAAGAAGTTGCAATTGATAATTTATTTGGTCTCTCTTATAAATGGGAACATAGTTGTGAAAACTGTTATAATATATGTGGCTCTAATGTTGATAATGAAAGGTTTATTTATTTGACATTGCCAGAGAGTAAAACAGTCACTTTTGCTAAATTAGTTAAAGATGCTAATCATAGCATGCAATGCGGTGAGTGTCAATCTGACATGTTTTCAACGTTAATTTTAAAGGAATACGGACAGTATGTAATTTTAATGATGCAACGATGTAGAGCTGATGGTTCAAAATTGGATACTTTAATAAAGAAGTTTACAGGACAGCAATTATCAATTTCAGGAAAAACTTTTGTAACTGTTGCAATAATTTTCCATGAAGGACCTACTGTTACTTCTGGACATTACACAGTTTATCTTAAATGTGAAAAAGGCTGGACACTGTGTAATGATTCCCAATTGGTTTATAAGCAACGTTTGCCTTTTGATTTAGCAAATTCCTATCTAATCTTCCTGAAACCTAAATTTTAGAGAGACTTGGCAAGATCTGGACAAAACAATTTTACCATTTTATTGGATTACCATTGGAATTTTCAAAAAAAAAGATTTTTTAAATTATCATTTGGCCTAATGGAAAGATAACCAATTGTAATGTGGACTTTTTTAATTTTTAATGAAACTTTCGAAAACTAAAAATTTAGAGAAAATCGGTAACATCTGCACAATTTAAATTTTGGAATGTTATTGGAGTGCCATTGGAAATTTTTTCAAAAAAGATTTTTTAAATTACTATTTGGCCATGCGGAAAGGTAACCAATTCTATTGTGGACTTAATAAATTATTAATAAATCTTTCGGGAACCAATATGTTACAGAGAATCGGTGAGATCTGTACAAATTAAACTTTAGAATTTTATTGGATTACCATTGGAAATTTAATCAAAAAATAATTTTAAAATTACTATTTGGCCTAAAGAAAATGGAACCAGATGTATTGTGGAGTTATTTGAGATATAATATTGTGATTATACTTCTGAAACAAAAATATCAGACGGTATTTTAAAGAAATAAGTATTGATATTAGATGATATTTTTTAGAATATTATGCATTTCTATATTGTTAAGTTTAAGTAAAAAGAGATTCTGGGCTTTTTTAATACAATCTTTGAGATTGTTATTTTTTTTTTGCCCGCTGTTAAATGATGAATGCAATTGCTTTCACAATTTATAGTGAAATGCAATATATTCTGAAAACAGCAAAAATAAGGCAAAAATATTTTTTGATAAATATGTAAATATGTGTACTGTATTATAAAATAAAATGTTTTAAAAAATATTAATACTTTTTTCTTTTTTTTCAGATTGATATAGAAAATTTTCAAAACCTAGAACCATTTTTAAAGCAATTTTTAAAAAAAACAAATGAATAAATATTTTTTTGAGCGGGTATGGTAAGTCAATAGTATCATGGTTCCTTTTTTTCTACTTCTCTACAATCACATTTTCAGTTTTTAATTGTAGTCTCTCAAGGACCTTGTAATGTGATAATTGATTTTTAGTGTTTTTAAAAAAAAAAATAATAATTACGCGCACCGTACGCGTACGGTAAAAAAAAAAAAAAAATTTTTTTTAAAACATATATAAAAAAAAGATGAAAGATAAGGTTGGCTCTTAAAAGAGCCGTTGTGTTCATGCAGGGACAGAGGAAAGAAAGATTGGGAAAATTAGTCTCTGCGACAAGTGTGCTGATCTATTTTGTTGTTCACTAGGGAAACACTGGTCTCCCTATGACAAATTAGATCATGACAAGAGGCGCATCGAATATCAACCCTCAGAAACCGAGGGTTAATTTCCAGAGGGCCAGCAAAAGGAGATGCTCCCCCCACAGATGAAGGGCTCACCTGACCTGCAGAAAAAGGACTCGGCCCTGCAGATGATGGTCCAGGCTGAGCTGCTGTGGATGTGCTTGGTTGACTTACTGAAGGGTTACCTCCAGTAAGTCGAGCATGTGTCCTTTTGTGTACATCCTTAAGGTGTCTCATCATGGTATGATTCCCAAAGGAATACTTCCTGTCAGGATTCCCTCTAGAAAGTACACGACCACACAGCTTACAAGTCACTAAGGGTGCATTTACCTTTTGCTGGCCTTCTGGAAAAGTAAAATAATCCCATACATAAGAGGTCTTTTGTTTCCTCGCTCTCTGCCTCAAGGTAGTGCTGCTAGCCTCACTCTCAGAAGGGCTCTGCTGTTCTGCCATCGTATCACAAAGACAACCCAGCTCCTTCTCCTAAGGGATCACAAGCAGAAATGAGGGGAATGGGTGTGGTGTAGGAGAGTTCTAGAACTGAAAGTAGTTTCAACCAATCAAAAGTTGTGTTTCATGATCACATGACCTACCGTACGCTTACGGTACGCTTACGGTACGCTTACGGCAAAAGTACGCATGCGCGTAAAAAAGACACGCGCTTGCGCGCATGAGCTTAACAGTCACTCCCCGACACTTCTGCGTAACGTGCGCGTGTAGCGTACACGTGTACGCGTCCCACGCAGAGTACGCGCGGCTACGCAAATTGCGTAAATATACGCAAACAGCGTAGATAAATTACGGACGTTGCGTAAACCGTACGCTTACCGTAAGCTTACGGTACGCGTACTAAAAAAAAAATAAAAAAAGGAAAAAATGTATTGCAAATAAATTTTACATGTTTATTTTATAAAATATATTAAAAAAAACATATTATAGAATTTAAAAAATTTAACCATAGTCTTTAAAAAAGGATAGAAAATTAAAATAAAAATATGTAAAAAAAAATAGAAGAAAAAAAAAAAATTAGCATTTAAAAAACCTTGCAAATTCACTGAAAAAACCATGGGTTTCACACACGTTATAGTTAGGAATTAGCATTTAAAAAACCTTTGAAATTCACTGAAAAAACCATGGGTTTCACACACGTTATAGTTAGGAATTAGCATTTAAAAAACCTTAGAAATTCAATGAAAAAACCGAAGGTTTCACACATGTTATAGTTAGCTGGACATTTCACTCGTAAAAAACCAATGAAATTCCCCCGTTATAGTTAGTTCAGCTAACTATAACTCGCGCGCCCGCAATGCACTACTGATGACGTCACATATTACATCACTCATGACATGGTCAGTGACATCACTCATGACATCACTGATGACATCTCAAATGACATCACTGATGACATCACTGATGACATCATCCTTGTGATAGAGTGGCAGACCTCCTCTTCCCCTAATATAACCTTTGATACACACATTCAAAAATAGAAATTAAAATTTTCAAAACAATGGACATACCAATACCAGTTACAACAACCTATACAGTAATTCTAAGATCCACATACACATCCACTCATCCACCAACAATCCTATACAGTCACTCATACATGTACTCACACATCATATGTACTCATACACCTAAACAACCTGTAACACAATCCCACTCATCCATAGAGTTACTCACACACATAGTCACTCATGCTAATAAAGAAACAAACATCCATTTACTTGCATATACAGTTATACACACACCAGCACACTTACTTTAACAGAAACTTACACATACTTAGTCTTTTTAACAATCACTTATAGAAACACATACTTATTCATACAGGAACTCTTCCAATCTCTCACTCTCACATATACTCACTTATAAACAACAATAGTCACATATACTAGTTTAAAACATATGTAGTTACTTATGAAGACACTATTGAGACAGTCATTCACTCACTAACACACCCATGCACACACTCATCCACCCATACAGTCCTGCACACATGCTGTCTTCAACACATACAAACAGTGAGTCACTCATTCATGCATCTATGCACTACGTAATACCCCCCACCGCACCATGAAGACACTCAGACACTCATACTGATACTCAAAAAACCAACTATTAACCTATATAGACACTCATGTAGCTACTCACCAACCCATGCAGCCACTTATATACAAAGTGAGAGACTGATACAGGTATTTACACATTTAAACATTACTCACTAAGCCATGTATTCAAAAAGATACACTTAATCAGTCAGTTATACAATCAATTTTTCAGAAACAAATCATCAATTTAGACACTTATATAGCCATTTATTCTTCCATCGACCTTGAGATATACATATATAAAACACATTTAATTTTTAGAAAAACACACATTCACTGGATGATGTCATCAGTGATGTCATTTGAGATGTCATCAGTGATGTCATGAGTGATGTCACTGACCATGTCATGAGTGATGTAATATGTGACGTCATCAGTAGTGCATTGCGGGCGCGCGAGTTATAGTTAGCTGAACTAACTATAACGGGGGAATTTCATTGGTTTTTTACGAGTGAAATGTCCAGCTAACTATAACATGTGTGAAACCTTTGGTTTTTTCATTGAATTTCTAAGGTTTTTTAAATGCTAATTCCTAACTATAACGTGTGTGAAACCCATGGTTTTTTCAGTGAATATATATATATATATATATATATATATATATATATATATATATATATATATATATATATATATACATACACATACATACATATGCAATCCTACTCCCAACAAGAAGAGGTACGTTCACGAGGCAGTTGAGAATAAGGCTTATTTATTGAGCTTCAGGTCTCCCGCGACCCGCATTGAAAGAGAGGCGCATGTCGTCCGCCCCTGGGTAGTTCTAGGTAGGCTATCGTTTCCATGATAATAACTTTCATACCATTTGATGAATCTCCACAAAACTTTCCAAAGCATGCTCTTGTTTGCTTAGTTTGTGCATTGAAAGTTTCGGGTGATCTGTCGATCTGAGATAAAAGGGGGGGGGGGTTCCAAAACACAAAATATCCCTGCATTTTCCATAGACTTCTTCAAGAAGTGCTACCACAAAAACTGCAGAACAAAATTACACCACATTTGGTAGAAAGCTAGAACTTGGTCCGCAGATTGTGCTTTGTGTGATTTTGTGTAAATCCGTTCAGTAGTTTTTGAGAACTTAGGGTTAAAAAGTATTTGCATATTTGTACGGTTGGTTTGCGATAGGCTCGCGAGAGTCTTGTGGGAGCGCCAATTTAAAAACAAAGCATTCTCATTGACCCGGGGAGCATTTATTCCCTTGGGCCATCTTGAGTTATAGTCCTGTGGCAGTGAGCAGTCTGATTGACTTCTAGCAACATAAATGTTGCTGGCAGCCAGTCCATGACTCAGGGACTTAGTTGCCGGTCCTGAACTTAAAAAAAAGATGATCTAGGAAAAGGGGTAACAGCCTGTGACCCAAGGCCCTGAAGTGTAGCAACGGCTAAATAACTGCTTGTGGAGCGCATGAAGATACTGTGTTTCGATGGGGCGTGTGAGGATTATGTGAGGCAGCCTCCATTATGGCGACGCATTAGCGGGAGTGGAGTGCCCTCTTGGCGCTGAAGGGACCTCCGACTCTTCCTGTGTGTCTGGTGTGGGTGTAGCTGACTTCTGCAATTCAATCACCATAGCCCCCCATTCTGTAGCAAGAGGGAACTTGCGAAGTCCCAGTAAGTCCTCCCTCTGCAGAGCCATGCCCTCTGCCTTGGCCTGATTGAGCATAGAGTGGTGCCAGGGCAACGCATGAAGCACCGCCAGAGCTTTCCAACTTTTGGTGATCAGGCGCTTCGTTGTGATTAAGTCCTGGTCTAAGAATTGTGTGACAGCCTTGTGTTTCTTGCTCCTCTTAAAGAGATTTAATATTTATGCCTCTCAGTGGAAGGGAACCACACACCTGGTACTGCGCAACAGGTGGCTGCCACGTCTATCCAGTATTCCCCTAGGGCAGAGCAATGCCAGAGCATATGTAGGAGGTCTGCGTTGGGCAGGCGACACCTGGGGCATTCAGAGTCATCCCGATGTAAGAACTTATTTCTGGGCAAGGTAGAGGTAAACACGATGGAGAATAAAATATTGAATCTGCAGGAAGCGCTGGTTGCGAGGGACACTTGTAGAGCTTTCTAGTATAGCCATACATTCCTTCTCCGATAGGGCACGGCATAGGTCTTCCTCCCAGTGTTGCCTCAGGGGGTTCAGTGATATCGCATTGTGCTGGTGGAGTGAGGAGGCGATTTATGACATCACTGATGACATCTCAAATGATATGATTATCTCACTGATGACATCACTGATGTCATCATCCAATGAATGTATTAGTTTGTTTTATAGTTTACATAGTGGCAGATAACTACCATATTACTTTTCTACCTAACTTTGTACTGCCTTTTTCCTGCTAATTGGTGATTTTGCAAAACGCATGTGCTTCTAATGCATCCTAGGTGTGTAGAGGTATTGAACATGGTATAAATCTTTGTATTGAAGAGTAACTCTGCATGCAGAAGACAGTTGACAGCTTGTGTCCAGTATTTTCCACACGTCTTTTGATTATGCTGGAAAAAATTCCCAGAGGGCAAAGATTTTGCATAGTAGATACTAAGTAATGTAAGCAGCCTTGAGTTATTAAGACAGAATCATCTCAGCATGACAATTTCTACATAACATAGAAGACTGTGTGCACTAGACACTGACCTATGCACATGTGTTTCTTTTGCTTCAGAAGATGAGCTATCTGTAAAGTTTCCACGTCAGTATGAAGGCTGCAGGCAGTATGATCTTTGGCACCTTCAGACCTTGGTTATTTTAAGCAAATAATGTCTTCTTTGACAAGTGTTGCATAGAGTGTACACTGTTGCAACTAGATACTTTGTAATACTCTGTGGTGTATTTCACATGAGATTTTCACTGTCTGCAAACAGTGTGGTACAGAGTAAACTCTCTTCATAGAGTAAACACTGTTTACAGTACTCACTTTTCTACCATTATCAACTTAATTTCTCAATGTAGGACCAGTGAATGTGAGGGGTTGATACAGATAAAGCTGTGTTATAGCTTGGTCCATTTTGTTTTCAAGCACAGCCACCTGCAACTTTAGGTCGGAAAGGTCCTTCTTAACATCAAGCTCAAATGAGCTAGGCTCTCCTGTGGCCTGAGGTGTGGTGCCAGGTGGTTGGGTTCGTGTGCTGGTGGAAATGCTGGGTACTGGTGCCTTTGAGGTACTTTGGCCCGACGGTCCATTTTTGCCTGATCTTCTCTTGTCCATTGTTGGTGGTCTCAAGGGAAAGCATGTGCACTTTCCTCATAACCTTCTCCTTCTAATGTTGCTTCCTCATGGCCCTGTGTGCCTTAGTGACTCTTTGACGGTGAAAGTAGTGCTCCTTACTGAGGTCATGCTTTCTCAGCTGCTCTGGGGTCATGTTATGTGTTTAAGAAATAAGTATAACTGCCAATCAAAGGGTAGCACCCCATACAGACTACATTTTTCTTTCAGCTTAGAGTGAGCATACACATGCCTATGATCTATCATATCAAATTTATTAGGGCCAAATTACAAAGGCAAGGCAATTGTTGCACAATGCAATTGCAACACCTTGGCACATTTAGGTATGAACATGTCAGTACTTAGTATGCTTGGGAGCAATGCTGTTTGGTACCCATGGATTGGTACAGATGTCATCTTTACTGAACATTAGTGAACCTTCTGCATCCTGCAATGACCTTTATGCCATAGTTATTTGCCACAGTAAGATGTGCAATGTGTGCAAAGTGCATGTATGGTCTCACAAAGTAGTGTAACTGATATGGCAATGACACATATCAGGACACATTGCTAACTATATTGAACACTTGGCAGGTATGAAATGTAAAAATGGATGCTGGATAAGAACGTCACATCACACAGTCACATGAAACCTCTCCTATCTGAACTGCTGTAAGTCCATGGTGGACGATGCCACCACTCATTACATGCTCCTAATATCATAGCATGTGCAACTGACATGCATTCTTCACAACCACCGTCATGTTCAGATTTGTAACCACTACCACATATTTTCACATAGTCTAGCACTGTGATCATGGCTCCACTGCCAAGCCTCTATCATGTAGTCCCTCCCAGATTGGCAATGTATTCCCCTTGACAGTAGTCAGAGGCTGATAGACATGCTACTCTTAACATTTACTTTTCCTGACCTATAAATCATCATACAAAAGTGAATTTGTGATGGGGATTCACATTGAATCTGGCAAGTCGCATAGCATCTGACATCACACTAAATCCTTGCACTACACAATTAGCATTGATGAAGTCACTCATCGGTAAATGGGGTCCTTGAAATTATCCACCTCACTAACTGTGCATGCTGGGGGTACACCTACACGACATAACATGTAAAACACATTAGTAATCAAACGGCACAGTTGACATGCATGAGTGACACACATTGGTAAGGCAGGCTGAAGTGTATATACATATGATGAGCCAAAACATGCACCTCTTGACCAATTTGCAGAACCAGTTTACCCACCTCATCACTACTATATTTCACTATGGTAGCTGACTTTGATGAGTCTCTGCACCTATGTAACTCACATACCATACTCAGCAATCTAAAGCAATACTCATTCACTCTTACATTTTGACACCAGGAAATGAGTATGCTACGTATATCGCACATCATGCATACTTGTTCCATAAGTTAGGTGAGTTCCATACCCGTCAGTGCTGTAGAGTTCCAGATATTGTTCAGACATGATCGATGCATCCCTGAGTTTTTATTGTAGAACTAAACAATAACACGTATGGAATATGTTGAGATGTGCTATATTCAGGCTGTCATACCCTTGCATACAGTATCATGTGAGTGGGCTCCCGCTGACATACATTGGGCCTCTCATACAAGAGGCCTGTACAATGGGAGTATAATATGTAAGGACAGCTCCAGTGGCTCTGGCCTCAATAACACCTCTGTGAGGCCATGCAAAGGCAGCATGCAGGACTTGCTATGCATTCAGAGGGATGGAGTCAGGCAAGCTAGTGAAAGCACAGCGTAGCCATTGTGGAAATCAAAGAGCCGTATACCTTTTACATAGGAAATGCTGTTTAAGACCAGTGATATGTGTTTGTCTCATTCACAAGTTAGCTAAGCAGTGTAAGACATGGCAGGCCTCATTAATGCGTGAGTACCCAGGGGAGGTATGCCAAGGCGCATCATCAGCACATCACTATGGAACATCTTTACAAGTCTATTGCACGGTCGGTGCATCACTTTTGATAATATAAGAAGTGACATCCCAGCAGTGTAAGGGATTGTAAATAAGCCCCTTTATGTGTAATGTAGGTTTTGTAATGGGCCTATCACAACTGTATATGACAAATGTTTGTTGTGAAATGAGCACCTCTGGAGCTGATCTGCACTACCTGGCCAGTCATCATTAGTTGTCTTGATGGGCTATGGGCATGTGCATCAGCTCAATGCTTCCCTGGGACTCATTTGTATCACCTACAGGAACAATAACACTTGTGTGGCCTGCTCAGTGTCACAGATAATACTGGCGCACAGATTGTGCCAGCGCCATTGCCACAGCATTTCCCTCTTTTGCATGTGGGCATGTTTTTTTTTTTAGCCAAAAGTGATGTGAGCCATACCTAATGTTACCACAAATCATCAATAGGTGCATGAGACACATAGTAAAACACACAAATCATGTGTATTTACCAACTTCTCCACCAACTGTATGCCAACGTAGTTGATGAGGTCAGCAGACACCCTGCCAACCACATCCACCCATTGATGATTGAGCTGATGAATGTTCTGGTCTACTCCAAACAACCTCGGCATCTGTTGGCATACACTCTCCCACCATTGCTTTGGCGACTTAAGGGGTAGCTCTGGAGCACACGTCCCCCACTGGCTACCATGTTGGGCAGGTAATGGGTAACCAGCTTCAGGAAGCTGCCAAACTCTTGATCACTCATGGGGTAAGCTCTACTCTTCCCAGGCATTATCCCACCCAAAGATAAACACCCACACAAAACAAGACACCCCAAAGACCCACCACTACCCCTATGACAATAATACCACAGAAGACAAACACCTGACAGCACACAGGACACTACACTGCAATAGACAACAAATCAGCGGAAAAAAAGGACTTGAGTAACACAACAGGGACAGCAGACACGACGAACTAGCTGCAAACACACCAAAACACTTTCCTGCACAGCCAAATCCACAACCACTCCCAAGTTCAGGCAGTAAAACTGCGACTTTTAAGTGAAAATTAAAGTAACTTCACAGTTCCTGGTTTGCAGCATGCAGGATCCATGACATCACTTCCCTTTATTCATAACAATACTTCCTGGGCAGATGCATCACGTTTTCAGCTGATGCATCATTTTTGTTATGCTACCAGTCAATGTGTCGCTTTCACACAAGGCCTTACAAGGCAACAAGTGGTTATTTTGACGCATTGGCTGTAAAGCGTCATTTTCAGCTGACGTGGTAGATGCAAAAATCATGCTTTATTGTCATGCCTCAGTTATTTTTGGCGCAATATGGCAAACTTGTTTTTGGTGTATTGGGATGTGCAATACATGTAATATTTTACAGGGATTGCTGTGTTGGGTGTAAATAGTGGAGATTACCTGTTTACTGTCTTTGCATGTGTTTACTATGTGTGTTGCCAGTGTACATATGTGTGAGTTCATGATGTTTAAGGATCATACTACACATAGTGCACAAACCCTCTGGTAGCGCATGTGTGCACCTTAAAAGAGGTGCCCTGTGTGCTAAATTAGTCTTAGCACCCATTGGCATTGCGTTAGCTTCCCCCAGGGATGCAATGGTGTTAGTGCAACCACATCTACGACAGCACAGCCTACTGCCAATCAGCACCGTGTCCCACAGTGGAGTCATTAGTTTGTGGGGAAACTTGGAAGGGTTAAATTTTCTCTTGCAGATGAGTTATGCTTTCGGCTGCACCCACCTGGAAGTGGATGTATGGATGGCGCCATATGATTTGTTGAGTATAGGGAATTCATATTCGAGGGTCATACCCCACAGGAAAGTAACAGTGCCATCATTTGTGGCCTAGTTGATTCTCACTTATGCTAGTGGCGCAATGCTAGATCACCATGCATGACTTGGCGTGCCCTTCTACATATTGCTAACAGTAAGGCTGTGTAAATCACGCCATAATTACACTCTGCATCAAGGCAGTGTTGCTTCTGCGTAACAGTGGGTGTTCACATGCAGCACTGTTGCACTGGCAAAGTATGGTATGTAGCATATGTATGTGCGATATAAGATCTCCTTATAGTTTTCATATCTAGATACAGTTACTGATGTAGCATAAGTAGACTGTAGGTTTGGGACTGTGTTCCCATGCACATACTTTGTAGAACTCTACTATTGTCCACAAGTATGATGCCATACTGTTGTGTCTTTCCTGAATGGCCCCTTGTAGTTTTCCCTGTGTTAGCCTAACTGAGCACGTTTTAGGCCTAATTTTTCCTTTCAACACTTACTAGATAAACATGCTTGCTTTTGTGCCACATTGTACTTTCACACAAAACCGGTATATGTTTTTGTGTTCTGTTCTTTTCCTGGGATTTAGTCTGAACACCACCAACAAGGTCAAAAAACAATGTCCCTTATTATTCTTTTTGGCCAGGCACTAGCACCTAGACATAACAAAAGAATGCAGCAGTTGTTTATGCACCCAGGGCCTTTCATATAGATAAGTACATGAGCTACAGAAGCATACAGAACAAGAATTATGACACAAGAGCACTGCGTCCGCTGAGATATCGAGCTTCCATCTGTGTATGCAAAGGTACAGGGTCTGCTGGCAATCCCGGGGATCTTTTATATAATCATTTAGCTTTAGTAGCAGGGGAGGGTGGTTAGGTCACTCTATCCTAAAAAATTATATTGTTTTTCATGATATATGGATTATTAGCCATTCTAACAGTATTTTGGTTATGCATCTGTTTTCTAAATGTGTCATGTATGGTGCATTTCAGATCACAATAGTTTGAATAAATATTGTAAACTTTCCTCGTGATTCCTAGTTATCTTATTGTAGATAAGAGCGAGTGAGAGAGCGAAAAGGTGTGTCCTGTGACCACGATCCCTGAAAGGGTCGAAAGGGTTGTGTTCTGGGGTGCCAATTCACTTGTTTCTTTGGTAATGGTAGGAGGGCAAGTGAGGCACTACAGCTAGTCAGACTCACTCATAGATACTAGGGTGGTATGGTGATTCAGACCCTACATACTGATGTTCTATGGTTCAAAGCATAATTCTGTTCCAGAGCAGAATCCCTGCAACAGTACAAATAGCTAGCTGTATGAGACACACACACACACAATAATAGCACACTATCTACGTTACCACACCATGTTAATTTTAACTGGCAATGAAGGAGTATTTGCTACAGATAGTTGGCATGCACACTATTTTGTTTGTACTAGATGATGTTCAATGCTGTTTGTGACACATAGCTACATACATTCTCTGTGTGGCAATTAGTAGCAGATTAAATGTGAATGTTTTGATGTTTACTGTGACTGTGGAGACAAAATGCATACAGAGTAGTGGTTCTAATACATTTAATTATGTATGTATGTATATATATATTCACTGAAAAAACCATAGGTTTCACACACGTTATAGTTAGGAATTAGCATTTAAAAAACCTTGCAAATTCACTGAAAAAACCATAGGTTTCACACATGTTATAGTTAGCGGAAATTTTACTGATAAAAAACCAATGAAATTCCCCCGTTATAGTTACTGCAGGTAACTATAACTCACGCGACCGCAATCCTCTGCTGATGCTAATACTGTATTTAGACACTTATTTGCCCATGTCTTCTTCCATACATTTTTAGCTATACATATATTACAAATATTTTTTTTTCATAAAGACACATATGTCATCAGCAGAAGATTGCGGTCGCGTGAGTTATAGTTGCCTGCAGTAACTATAACGGGGGAATTTCATTGGTTTTTTATCAGTAAAATTTCCGCTAACTATAACATGTGTGAAACCTATGGTTTTTTCAGTGAATTTGCAAGGTTTTTTAAATGCTAATTCCTAACTATAACGTGTGTGAAACCTATGGTTTTTTCAGTGAATTTGTACGGTTTTTTAAATGCTAAGTTACTTTACGCCATTCGTGGCGTGCGCGCCCACTTAACGCAGTTCGTTCCGTGCGCGCACGGTGCGCTTCGCGCACCGTGCGCGCACAGTAAGCACGCAGTGCGCTTCGCGCACCGCGCGCCCACTTTACGCAGTTAGTGCCGTGCACGGACGGTGGGCACGCGGTGCGCTACGCGCACCGCGTGCCCACGTTACGCTAGATGGGCCATGTACGCACGATGCGCTTCGCGCACCGTGCGCACATGGAGGACATATGATGCACTTCGTTTTGAAAGGTAATATTTTAATTTTTCGTCATTTTTATAAGCCATGCTCACAGTAAGCACGCGGTGCGCTTCGCGCACCGCGCGCCCACTTTACGCAGTTAGTGCCGTGCACGCACGGTGGGCACGCGGTGCGCTACGCGCACCGCGTGCCCACGTTACGCTAGATGGGCCATGTACGCACGATGCGCTTCGCGCACCGTGCGCACATGGAGGACATATGATGCACTTCGTTTTGAAAGGTAATGTTTTAATTTTTCGTCATTTTTATAAGCCATGCTCAAATGGTGCCCTTCGGGCACTATTTGCACACGGGGTGGATGTGTGGATAATTTTTCCTTTTATTATTTTTGTTTAAAATATTCTAGTTCCTCACATCTATGATAAGCCATGCACAAGTGGTGGCATGCGGCCACCAATTGCACACGGGGTGGGGAGAGTGTGGATAGTTTTTTTTTTTTTTTTAAGTTTTTACCGTACGCGTACGGTAAGCGTAATCGGCGAAATTATCGAAAAAATAAAAATTGCATTTTTGCCCTTGGGGGGTCTTTGGGGACTCCCTCAACATGGCTATGTGGGTGGGAGCTGTCTAAACAGCCCCTATACATGTTTTTTGGCTTTATTTTACAACCTAACTCTCAGTGCGAGAGAGAAAATGGCGGCCGTCGCTTCCTGGTTTCGGCCGATTCGAATGTTTACTAAGATCTAAGAGCCAATCAGAATCGCGCTCGCGCACGCCACCGTACGCGTACGGTAAGCTTACGGTAAGCGTACCGTAAGCTGGCTCAGATATATATATTGATTTAAAGGCTATTTTCTCAGAATCTACTGAACAGATTTACACCAAACCTACAAAAGGCACTTCCTTGACCTGAGGACTACCTCTCTGCCAAATTTCTAGTAATTCTGTTCAGCCGTTCGGGCTGTAGCCCTGTCTAAAGGTCCTATGGAAAAATGCATGGGAAAAACGCGTTTTTGGACCCCCCTTTTATCTCAGCCCCCGCTTGACGAATCCCCCCGAGACTTTCAGGGTAGGAGCGGAGCAGAGCGCCCCACCTATTTTGAGAAATTCGCGAGGATTTGTCGACCGGCGCCAAAGTTATTCAAAATAGAATGTTGCGGATTTCCTATGGAAACAGGGTCCTAACTATAACTACCTACTGGCGACCGCCAGTAGGTAATATATATATGTATATATATATATATACATATATTTTTGTATTTCAAAGTGCCCGTGAGCATTGGAAGGCACTCAACATCATCCTCACTAATTTAATGCAATCTGCATTGACCCCGCCAACACTTCTAGCCGACGCGTTTCGAGGCATTCGCCTCTTCTTCCTGGGCTTTTGCTGACAAAATGGCATCACTGGCTCGCATTGATTACATTACAGGCGTCTTTTATTTCAATTCTTACCCTCAGTGGGGTTTTACAAGTATAGTGCCTTCTGGGACATGTGGTTCCAACAGTTGCAAGTTCATCAATTCCTTTAGTAAGGGCGATGCAGCTTTGTATGTATACGCTCATAAACATTCCTTAGTAGGATGTGGTGTCAATTGCTGCTTCTTTATGCATTAGGATGATGTGCCGGGTGGAATTTGAACAGTTCAGTCACCAGCCTCTTCTAATTCAAGATGGTGCTCTTCCCACGGCAGGGGCCGCCGTGATAATTTTGTATTTCAACGTGCCTGTGAGCATTGGAAGGCACTCAACATCATCCGCACTACTTTTATGCAATCTGTATTGACCCCGCCAACACTTCTATCCGACGCGTTTTGAGGCATTCGCTTCTTCTTCCTGGGCTTTTGCTGACAAAATGGCATCACTGGCTCGCTTTGATTACATTACAGGCGTCTTTTATTTCAATTCTTACCCTCAGTGGGGTTTTACAAGTATAGTGCCTTCTGGGACAAGTGGTTCCAACAATTGCAAATTCATTAGTTCCTTTAGTAAGGGTCGATACAGTTTTGTATTTTTGCGCTCATAAACATTCCTTAGTAGGATGTGGTGTCAATTGCTGCTTCTTTACGCATTAGGATGATGTGCTGGGTGGAATCTGAACAGTTCAGTCCGCAGCCTCTTCTTATTCATGATGGTGCTCTTCCCACGGCAGGGGCCACCGCGATAATTTTGTATTTCAAAGTGCCCGTGAGCATTGGAAGGCACTCTACCTATCATCCTCAATACTTTAATGCAATCTACATTGACCCCGCCAACACTTCTAGCCGATGCGTTTCGGGGCATTCGCCTCTTCTTCCTGGGCTTGGGCTGACCGTCTTCCTAGCGGATACGGGAATTATATCAAAAAATCTTTTTAAAGTTTTGATTAGACTGAAGCAAGTCCCTGCCACCGTCACTAGAGCCTTGGAGGACTAATAGCATGGTTTGTACACTACAAAACGATGTACACATAGGATGTGGTGTGTGTATATGATGAGTGATGTAGCATCATAGACATGATCTTGTGAGGTTAATATATGAAAATATTTCTTAGTTTCACAGGTCTCGAATACATCACATGTCTCATGATCATGGGATTTACATTAACCACATAGACTAGAGATAGGGAATCCCTTCCTTCAACAGGGTGTTTGGATGCAGCATTTTACATGGTGTTGCATTAGTGAGGCCCTTTGACACTATTGAATGCACGCACAGGGCCTCATTTAACCGTTGTTGCCACTGGGCAGCACTGAATGTCACCTGGCTGCGCTGACCTACATCCAAAGTGAAGGGGTGGCAGGTGCCATATTCCTAACATACGGCACATCCACAGTTTGTCCGTATACGCACCATCACATGGTATTGACCAGTGCCAACCCCTCCCCCCCCCCCCTTGCAGCATGGTGCATGTGTCAGCTTAGTGTCCTCAAATAACATAATGCTTTAAGGGAAACATTCCTGCACTAAAAGCAAATAATCTATTCGATTTCCTCTGTCTCTGTGTCCTGCAGAATGCAGGACACATACTAATTGGACATGACAAAGAGACAAGTAATTATGTATCCTCATTTCACCTCCCCTTGGGAGGGACACTATTTGCACACAGTCCCTGGGTCCCTGAATATTGGATGTGTGGAAATGTGTCAGATCTTCATTGGTGTTGCATGGGAAAGGCCACAGCAAGGCCCATGATACACATCCTTCACATAGGATGAATGAATGCTGCACTTTGCAGTGTCTTGCCTTACTGCATACCTCTGAGGCCATGCAACGGCATGCAGACAGACTTTGCATTGCCTTATTGATATCAGTTGGAGCGCTGCGCCACCAGAGGACCCCGACCTGTGATATTCTATCAGCACAGTTCACTTGTACATGTGGCCCACAGTGGTGTAGGAGGTCTCAACATGTGTGACTTTTAGGATTGTTTTGCCCATATGCCATGTAGTATGGCACAAGTATGTAGGCCCACACCAACTATGTATGCACTGTCTCATTCAGGCCAAG
This sequence comes from Triturus cristatus, assembly GCF_964204655.1. NCBI lineage: Eukaryota > Metazoa > Chordata > Amphibia > Caudata > Salamandridae > Triturus > Triturus cristatus. The sequence continues at coordinate 1,066,183,281 of NC_140582.1, read as the reverse complement.
ACTGATATGTCAATGTAGCCCAACATCATTGACTGTCATATGGTCTGTCATGTGCTTGAGAAGTACTTACCAACCAATAGGCCATTCCCATATGTTCTATTCTGCGCTCATTGATAGTGGAATGCCAGAATATGAAGGAATCATGAGCACTGCCCGGGTACTTTGCAAGGACATTAATGAAGAGACCCAAATGGTCCACGATTGCCTGCATGTTTATCGAATAGGTGTGCTTCCTATTCCGATACAGGTGTGACATAGCCGCTAGAGGCACAAGTTGAACATGTCTGCAGTCCATTGCCTCCAACATATGTAGAAATACTGCAATTGCATAAAAGCCTTGCTTGTTTTCCTGTTGTTGCTGCATTGTGTTCAGAAGAAGAGCTACTGGGGTGTGAGGCTTATAATAGCATCCAGGATGGAGGAGAGGAATCTAGAGAAGTATGTCTGAGATACTCCTGCCACTCTGGCGAGTTGGAAATTTCCAGACGCCAGCATGTGTAGGTTAGCCAGTAGCTTGGTCTGCAAAGGGATGTTGGTAAACCGCTTCTATGTTGGCTACAGCCTTGGTGCACTCTGGTGCAGGAGGTGGACAATGGACTCACTTGTGAGCCTATAACAGGCAATGACCTCCTCCTCCTCCCTGAGGTCAATGAGGGTAATCCTCTGATGGTATCTCCGCTCCCTTCGCTTGCGCTGCTCCTGTGGTGATGGTGAAGGTGGTGGAGGTGGTGGTCTTCTTGGTGCTCCGAGCTATAGTAGGAGTAGGTCCATGGTGCCGTTGTGCTTGCCAGAGTGATTTGGGAATGTTCAGCTTTTATTCCAGTGGCCATGCATCATTTTTATGTCATCTTTTCCTTAGTAGTAAAAAACTGCCTCTATTGGGATTCTGCACCTGTTTTACCAAAATCGCTGTAAATACGGCTGCATCAGTTTTGCTAGGCTTTTTCAGGGGTAACGCCTACATTACATATCATTAGTGATAACTGCTGCTACAGGATCTGATGGTAAAAGAAAATGGGACTGAAAGTGAAAAAGTGACGCTAAAGGCCTCTTGCGTCACTTTGTAAATATGATGCCAAGAAAAAGCCACCTCAGCGTCAAAGTATTGATGCGGCAGCGACATCTCCTTGTAAATATATCCCTGTGTGCTTTACTGACTGTTCTTGTTGTGTCAATGTCATAATAAGCTTGCTCCTTTGTCTGAATAACAAATCTGTGTCCTTTGTGTTTAAGTCGATTTTATATTTGAAGGTGCACAAGAAATATATTAACATCATAATTAGTTAACACATATCAGAAAATATTGTGCAAAAAGTGAAGCTGGCGCAGTGTTTAGTCTTCTCATGCTATGTAATATGAACAGTCTTAACTGGGTAAAACAGTAGCTTTATAACAGATCTTTTATAATTAGGGTAAGAGTTTAATTTCTAATATGCAGCTGGTACATTGATGTCAATGTTTTGATCCGCATTTTGTGACTCGGACATGGTTTATCCCATCACAAAAAAAGTTGTCCATATAAGCGTGTGTTTCCATTCATACTCTATACAAAATGACTTCAATATCGTTAATTAATCTTCATAATTGCATTATTTAGCACAGCTGGAAGCAGCATGGAAGGGGTGATTTTCTTTCAAATGAAAACTATTGCCTAGTCCAATCCACATGTTTTCCTAGCACACACCCAATATATCTGGCCTCACTTTGGCAACCACCACTACCACTTTATAGTTTCAGGATGAATTTCTTTAAGTGTGCCATAGACCTCTAAAACATGGCTGCCCCGCTGTAGTCCTTTCTCAATGTCCAGTGAGGGGCGTCTGCCACACAAAATACATCCAGGTCCTTATAATGAATCACTACATTGAGAGAAATATACTCGGACTCACTAATATATTCCTTCACAAGGGCCGAGTTCTGTCTCCTGGTGTCATGGAGGAGCAAATGGCAGTTGTGTTAACATTTGACATTGCAATGCTTCGAAATGACAAATCGCTGTAGTACTCTCTCTGTATATAGATTCAATTTATTAACATATTCACCCAAAACATTATCCATCTCCCAGGTAACTGAAGGGGCCGGGTTCCCTTTTGTCAATGGACTCTGGAACCCTTGGTCAATGGACCTTTTGTACCTGCTTGGAAGTGTGGAGGGGAGAAATGACTCATTACGATAGACTCATAAATCCAAAGAATCATGACTCTGAAGAATCACAGACTCCAGGTTCTCGGTAAGTGGGTTTATTACAAAGCCAAAAATAACTAGACATACAGGCACCTCAACACGGGGTTATAGAAATACAACAGAACTAATACAAAGCCGAACCTGCGTGCAATGTTCAATCTTTGAAGCATGAAAAGAATGACAAATTCCAAAATGAGAACACTGGCAATGAGTGCCCCCACATCAGGATTAGACTTCATTTGAGGCTCGTGGGTAAAAAGCATTAGTCTGTCTCTACACTTCTACTAACGTGGCATCCATACCATACTTAGCATTCCCCAGGCAAGTTCAGGAAAAGGTGTCAGCGCGTGAAGACTTCCTAAGGAGTGCACTGACGTTGTATGGGTCAAGTAGTATCAAGCCACGGAGCTCGTTCTAAGATGCTCCTTCACTCTCCATCGATCTCTTCTCCTCCCATAACTCAACCCCTGGGGCACTGTCCCTAATTCAAACAACAAAATCATAAAACACGCCAAATTCACATCACCTGATCGCCTTATCTTGCTGGACACCTCCTCATGGGTGACTTTCCATTTCGTTTTGACACTCCCAGCTCCTGGCTCGATGGTCTTGGTTTCCAGGCCTTCTCCAGTGTGAAAGAACACAGTCTCACATTATCAGCAGTCCTTGTACAAATGTGTTCTCTCCTCCCTGAGCCTAACTCCTAAAACAAAAGCGTTAGTCTAACTAACCAAGATGAATTTCTCCACCTGCAACTGAAACGTGAGAAAGGAGAAATTCAACATGCATATGAAATTCAACTACCGTGTCTAATATGTGAGCTTCCAGGGAAAATGCATTTCAGGCCTGCAGAAATCGGCCAAAGGAAATAGCACATAGGTCTTATGAAGCCACATATGAGTAACCATTTTACCAAACATTTCTAAATCACCACGTTACATGAACACATCAAATACATTAATAATTGTAAGCAACCTACACAAATTCTACACGTTAAAGTTCCAGTTAACACACCTATGTGCGAACATTAATATGGTGCATGTCTAAATCAATGCATTATATTTCAATAATTGAACTTCATTAGTCAGTTATAAACACAACTGCCATGTTAGTTTGTTCACATTGCACAAAATCTTTCTATCCTTTCACCTTTACATGTTATTACATTTTACATCCTAATGACCAAATGTTACCAAAATAAAATAAATGCAGGTGCAAACCACTTGTGATTATGATGCACCCCTACAAATGAAAAGGAGCACAATCATGCTCCATCACAACAATCCTCAGGCAAGCCATCGATCAGCTGTACCTCTAGTTCTGCTTTATTGTTCCAGCCACTTCAATTCGCTGATTTACTTTGTTGAATAGTTCCCCCCCCCCCCCCCACATACACGTACTGAATTCTGATTCATGAATTGGGATGACAGTCCAGTAATCCCTCTGGTGATCATCTGGATTTTCTAACCCACTCCATGAAGTTTTTAAGATGTTTGCTCACTTCAAAGTTAAAAAAGTTGTTTAAACTTTGATGTGTCCTTATGTCTCCATGTATTAAGAGCATCAGCTTGAATACTTGATGGGAAAATATTTAACAAAATTGTGATGGGGTACTATGTCTTGGAGAATACTAGCATTAATGCGGCAACAAACAAGTGCATGAGAGCATCCCACCAGTCTAGGTGTACTTAGCGGCAGCTCCTCCGCTAAGGCGGAGGAGTGTCGCCCCACTGCCTGCAGCACTGCAAAAAAGGAAAAATAAAATGATAATAACGCAATGTTATTATAATTTATTTTTCTGTGCTCGTGCAGCTTTTTGGGCGTGCTGGGGCTGCCCTGCTCACAGAGCAGGGAAGGAGTGTTTGGCCCACTCCAAGTGAGCATGAATGTTTGGCCGCCCTCTGGGGCCGGCCAAACACTCATGCACACTTTGCATGTTCTCCATCCAGGCTGCATTACAACCTGCGTGGAGAACATGCCCCAGGCTCCCATTCCCTGGCAGACAACCAAGAAAAGACGCTCAGACCAATCACAACGCTGCATTGCAGCATTGTAATTGGTCAAGGGAGCCTGGGTGGGTGCTTCCCGATCCTGCCTCCTTTTAAGCAGAAGGAAGGAAGATAGAATGCAGAGAACCGAGCAGAGGCGGCAGCTGGTTAGCAGGCCGACCAGCATGTAAGGTTTCTTTCTTTCTTTTTTTCTTTTTTTTAACTCTACCCCCGCCCCCCCCCACCCCTCAAAAGCCATTGGGAAGCAGCCGCCACTGGGTGTACCTTGAAGGACAACCGCTTTAGTGGTTGCGACCTGGGGCCCTTAATGAGTACCATACCCTCCCTCCGTTCCCCCACCCCCTGCACCCCAAGATCCTAAAATGTCCAATGAGGCAAAAATTTGGCTGAGTAAGAATTTATCTTGGTTCCTCTTACCTGAGTGCACTTCCAGGGCTTGCCGTAGCCTAATTCCCAAGGAATGTTCTGATCCTATTGATGTTCTGCTATTCTAAATCTAAATCAAGACCAACATGTCCCTGGCTTTCTAGGATCACCTTGAGGGGTAACGCTCTCCAATTCACCTAAGACACAGCATGCGTTAAAGACCCCTTTAAGGAGGGTTAGAAGAGTCATTTCACACTGCCTTTGGACTATATCTCTACGATTTATTTTTAGTACATAAATACCTTGGGGCAGATTTACAAGCCCCTTGCGCCACTTTTTGCGTCACTTTTCCCATGTTAAAAGTGACGCAAAAGTGGCTCAAGGGGCTTGTAAATCTGCCCCCTTGACTACACCTGCTGAGAGATGGTGCACAGGCAGTAGAGTTATTTCACCAAGATTTTGCAACACTTCTGAAAGCAGGCATTTTTTGCGAAATCGTATTGCAGTTGGCTATTATGCACTCAGTCTTTGAGATGTGATTTTGCTTGTTTTGAGTTGCAAAGCTGTTTGTCGTGCCTCACAGATGGACACCATGCAGCGTGACGCTCACAGTGTGCCGTTGAGCCATTTTGTGGCTGCATTTATGTGGCACATTGAAAATTGGCATTGAATATTCTTGATACCTGCAGATTAAACCTTCAAACACCTCATCCTTAATGGGCTATGGATTTCAGAGGCAATGCATCAGAGTTGTCCTTTAAAAGCAGCATGGGCTGCAGCAGCAAAGACTGGCCTCTGCGCATGACCGGTGAGAGGCTGGGTGTTACCCAAACCGCGTGACTAGACCAGTAGGACTGTATGCCTGGTTTGTGCACTATCCCCATTTTGAGGTGGACATCTTTCCTCCTCAGAGAGCTGGTTGGTGCCGCCGCCCGCACATGCGGCCTGCACAGCGCCCCATTTCACCCCACTTCTGTATCTTAGAAATGGCTGCATGAGCCTTCTTGCTTTATGTGCTTGGAGTTGTGACGTCCCCTTTCTTTCTTAACAAAGAGTTCCGCCACCGCAGGCCCATAAAAGGCCCTTTACACACAGTATGGCACACATCGTATATTTGACCTTTTTAAAGACTTTCTGGGGAAACCAGTGAGAAATGTGCAAAGGCTTTATGAAGAAGGCTGTTGATCCACACGTTTACTCATTCTAGAGTCTGCCTCTCTGATTTCATATTTGAGAACCCGGGTTGTAACCTACGGAGTCGGACCTATGGAAGACTTACAAATCGCATGGTGAGGTGGGGTCATTATTGGACCGGTCCAGAAAAGAGGAAATATACACGGAGGAAAGGCAAGTAATGTCAAGTGGGAAAATGAGTCGGTACCAATGTCTGCATGTATGCATGCATGAATGAATTATCATCTCTGTATGCATGTCTGTATTTATCTATACATGCTTGTATCTGGGCATATGTATGTATTTATGTGCTGTCTATGTAAACACAGGACCGTGAGGTCACTGAGATAGTGAACAAAAATAATTCCAGTTGAAACTGAAACTGTATTATTCAGCAGCGGCCTTTCAGTATTTAAGTGGGCTAATTGGGGGAGATGTGAAGGACTCCGGAGTTAAGTCAAGGTCAATTGAAATGTATGCAATACTAGTGGGAGAAGACGCCAAAAATTGATTTTTGAAATTCACTGAGCCAAGCTATTTTAAAAGAACTAAATTTAAGACCTTGATGGCTGCTTAAAAGATTTGGACGGCATTCCGCAAAAAAATTGTTTTCGGCAGTTTTAAAGGCTGTACTCAGCTATTCAGAAACCCCACTCTCCCTGTGGAAATCTTTTCGGATTCTATAGTGGCAGAATGGGAAGGGTGTGGGATTCAGAGAATGGGGGATTTAATGGGGCACCTCGGAATCCGGCAGTTTGAAGATATACAGAATACCTATGGCATTAATAATAGGAGCTTTTTTTACATACTTACAGATTCGTAGCTTTAGTGTGGGAAAAAGGGGGGACCTTGTGGATATAGTAAAAATAAAATTATGGATATCATTAGGGAAGATTGTACTATCCGAAGGATCTATGCTGAACTCTCACTGCTAAAAAATGACGATCTTGAAAAGTATGAGAAGAGGTGGATTGATAAACTTGGAGTAGATCCAGATAGTTTCACAGCTTCTTTAGAGTTGGGCTAGACTCTTTTATGCACCGCTGGACGACAAGCCCAACAATATAAAACAATCTATACTTTGTACTACACACCAGCAAAGATTGCGCAGTGGGGGGGGGGGGGAGGGGGGCAGACGGGAACTAGGTGTCCACGGTGTGATAGTACGGACGCTGAAATAGTACATATGTTTGCGACATGTCCTCGACTACAACCTTTGAGCAAAATGATTGAATTGTTTATGGATAAAACACTGGAAATCAAAGTCTCCCTTACTCAAATGGTAATTCTCTTGGGGATACATAATGAGGGTAGGCAAGATGCGTCACAATATTTCCTCTTTTTAGCTATGGCAGTATTGTGTATATGCATCTCCACAGTCTGGCTGGATAAAATAGCCCGTACGTTTCAACAATGGCTAGCCCGACTATTGTCTATATATATCCTTGAGAAAAGTATCTACGAGAGAAAGGGGAAAAAAGGGGAGATTACTAGGAAAGCGCATCTTTCTCCCCATTTATAGATGGAGAGAGAATCAACAGCAATAATGTATGTTATGGAGATGGTTGATTTCTTTTACCCGTGGATTTCTGAACCTGTTTACTCATTTGTGAATGTAACAATGTATATGTAATATTTTTTCTTTATGATCTGGATTATAGATTTTATTCCCCTCTCATTTAAGGATGGAATACTGCTCACTTTATATACTATATATTGTATTAAGGGGAATGTATATATCTCAGTTAATATTTGTATAAAAGGCTGTGATGAAATAAAAAAAATAAAAAACTGAAACTGAAAATGATTCAATTAATCCAAAGGTTTATTAGCCTCAAAGTCAACCACATATAAACACTCAACATGGATACGAACAGATACATAAACAGATAACATACTCAATAATACCCAAATGCCATCCTTAACAACCTGACAACTAGGATAAGCGAAATTGACTTTACGAAAATGCCCCTCTGAATCAGAATTAACAAGCAGGTCAACAGCTGATCTATCAATGTGTTTTTACTGTCCTGTGGGGGGGAGTTAGAGATCCAGGACTCAGTAACACACAATATAAATCTTAATACATTGATTTACCAGCTTTTTTAAACTATGTACAACACAATACCGTATATGTGTGGGGTCAACAATAGGGGAAAGCGATAGTTAACTATGAGATAGCAGGCTGGCAGTGCTAACAGCGATTGAGTGATTCGGCCTTCGTCCAGAATGCTGGTCCTGTGGGGTTGCACAGGTCTCGGCGCCACTGTTGACCCTGCACTGATCTGATGGCAAAATTGAAAGTGCCCAGGTGAGATCAGTGTCTGTTTGAGGGTAAGTTACCTTCAAGTCGCTGCACTGGTGTCTTCAGTCCCCGCAGGGCACCTGCCGGTTGTAACCACTGAATTCCAGCATCACTGTTGCCAGGCCCCAGCATGGGGTGGGAGGGTAATTCACGGTGCACGAGAACGAGGGGTGGGGACAAATGACAGAAGGTGGACTTGCAAGTACCAGGACAGCTGTAACCCTCAATTACCAAGATGTCGCTATTTGACTTACCACATGCAGTACATGGTACTACCATCTTACGGCCTCGTTCCATGTCCTGCGATATGATTGGCTGCTTGAACCACTTTATGAAGTGCCATTTGCATTTGGTATTAGCCAGAATCCAAGGTGTGTGCTGGTCATTGGAGAATAATGTGTAATAATGGTCAATATGCCTGGAATTTATGCACAATATTCTAGTACCGCAGAGTTTTGTACGTAGTTTTGCAAGTAGGAGGGACCTCGTCTTTTGTTTCCATTGGGATAGTTGGATAGGCGCAGCATCGTTACAGGAACGGATGTGCCCTTCCCGCGCTCCATCGCTGAACTTGTGACTTTGTCCTGGTCAGATAACTACAGTTGGCACTTTGCGCTTTCAGGCACACTTTTTAACCAAATCTTTAAAAATTGCAACTCTCTAGTTCTACGGTTTGGATTTTTTTGGTGTCAAATAATTTATAAATGTATTCTCTATTTTTCTAAATTGGTGTGGGATTTTTCTTGTGTGCGTTTCCACTTTGTTACTGTTTGAAGTACTACTTAACAGCCGCGGTGCGTCCATTGGGGCGTAGGGGCGTAGCCCCACCAGCCCTGCTGCTTGGACCCGCGTTAAATAATTAAAATATAATGTTTTAAACTTTTACCATTTGCCAAATTACCATTTACTGCGCAGCACCAAAATTATTCCGGCGGCGCCGGGCAGCACCCAACTTTATCGGGAGTGTGCAGGGGGGGGTGGGGGGCGGGCTGGCTGGTGTGGTGATTGATTTGAAGGATGATTGTGTGGTAAATATTTAAATTACCTGTACTATTTTTTATGCGGAAAAGTCTAGTAAGAATAACTCAGTCAAAATAAGAGGCAGAATCCGTGGTATTAGAGGTTCTGAAAAGGGCTTTATTCCTTACAAAGGAATTATGGTTCGAACCAGGCAATCTTATTCCATCACCACGAAGGTTCAGGAAGGGATAGGCAATACATTATTGACAAGTAACAATATATATATGAAAAGCATTGCATTAAGACAGATGCAGGAGGCGTAACAGCTGATAATACAGATAAGAATACACATACGTAATGGAAATAGGCGTAATAACAGGCATATACCAGAAACGTCATTTAAAATGATGTCACAAGTGGGTGGATCCATAAGAGAATCCTGCAGTGTCAGCAGAAATATTTGGCAGAGATGCGCGCGCAGCCGCATGACGTGTGATTGACGTGCAACTAGAGGGTGAAGGGGAATTGACATTTAGCTCTACATGTGGATACAGAAGTCTGGGGGTCAGGTCAACCTAATCCCAAATCGTATCTAATATCTTTGTTTAAGGAACTGTTTTATCCAAAAGGAAAGGTCTCTCGGACGGGATCTATTCTATACTGACTGTTAGTGCATGTACAAGCGTCTATGTGTCTACATGAGATGCGAGGGGGCAGGAATCTTCCATGGTAACAGGGGCTATGAATTACTTGCATAAAGACAGCGAGGCCGGGCCCTTTGCTCGGTAGCTGGAAGGATGTTTACCTAAAACTACTAGACAGGAATGCATTGGATGAGGAGCGGAGCAGATAACTTGAAGGCTGAATACAGTTTTTGGCAGGCAACAGGCCGCGTCAGGCACCGTTGGCCGCGCAGGGAGTAGGACAAAGTTCATGGATACGGATGCAGGTCCAAGCTGGAGCATTTCAGAGGCAGAAGCAGGAAAAGGCTTGATGGCAGAATTCAGGGCCTGCTCGCCTGAACTGTAAAACGTGAAAAGTGAACCATATAAAGTCGGTGGCCAATCATACTTAGGAATGGAATATTCGACCCATTCATGGCGGATCTGAAAGAGGACATGTTGACGTTGGACGCACATGTATTTGCGTCTTCATAGCTGGAACTGGAGGGAACATACATGTACTTGTAGCATGTACATGGAGCCGTTGGGGTCTAAGATAGGGGACACAATTGACCATAAAAATTCATATTTCCTCATTTGACAGGTCTAAAAAACGTTTTTTTTTTCCCCGCATGTATGCTTCGGGCAGCAACTTGCCCGAGCATGTGCACCCAGGCCGGCCCCATTAGCTAGTAGGGGGTGGGGGATGCAGGACCTGCTGGCGGCAGCGCTGGCAGCAAAAGGGCGACAGGGCGAGCAGTCACTGTGCCCTCCAAGCCAATCCTGGCGCTGCATGCAGCGCCACTGCGCCAGGATTGGCCGGTCACCGCGCAGCATGAGCAGGGGCAATCCTGATTGGATGCCGAGCGTGACGTAAGGTAAGCGTGCTGCTCGGATCCGGTAACGGTCGGGTTCACTTCGTGCGCGTCGCCTGAGCCCCGTGGTCGTGACTCGTGGACTGGACGGTGGCTGAGGACACACAGGTAGGATCGGTTGGGGAAACATGGGGAAATGCTGGGCCGGCTGATAAGCTTCGGAGTTTTGTGCTTGTTTCTGGAGACACGTCATTGAATCTGTGTGTTTCCAGGTACAGTGTTGGGAAGTATGTCCGCAAAACGTTAAAAGTTGGCCATCACTATTAAATCTGAAGGAAAAGACTAAAGTACCCCGCTTTTCTTATTACGTCGGACGTCCGTCCGTAATCTCTCTGAATCTCACCTCTTTTCGCGTCCCCAGGCCAGTCGTGAATTACGAAGTGCACAGGTGGGAGTTATACGCGTTGAGTTGAAACACAGGCCAGAGCCAAAGGGGGCCATTTACAGAGTAGACACTGAAGGCGGAAAGTCGGTCCTAATTGCCCAGCGCCGTTGAATGTTGGAGTGATTTCGAAATTCGGGCATATTTAAAAACATGCAAGGGTGTTTCACAGCTTCCAACGTTACAGATGGCGGCAATGTGTGACAGTTTCACAATTTCAGTGTGATTAATTAATTATGAGTGACATTTCTACGGCTAAGAGTGGCACTTTCTCGTGAGCAGAATCAATGAACTCTAGTCCCCTGCCAGTATTAGAAAAATCACCCAGAGCCATTGCACAGTCCCGATGTCATCCGACACTCAGCCTAGCCACCCTCTGCCACAGATCGCCCAGTGATTAGTAAGGCTTCGTTCCACTGCCCACTTACCAACTTACTATGGTGGTAAATACTGCAGGAGAGCTCATTTAATCTGATTCAAATGAAATCTGTGAATATCCCAGTGCGTTGCGAGTCTGCCTTTATTGTTTTGTGAATTGTAATGGGTATTGTTATTAATGCTTATTGCTGACAGCTCGCTCTGTCATTTTGATTGACAGTCAACTTTATGAGTGGCTTTGTGAGCTCATGAAGAGAATCCAGATCTTGTGACTACTGTTTTTGAGAGTAGATGTATTTAAATGTCACGGATATTCTCTGGGGTCTGTGAATGTTTTGTGATATCCATTCCTCAGAGTTCATGGGTCTGGTTCACTGTCAGGTGTCAGAAGAAGCCCCCATAGTATCTGGAGAAGGCACTACATTTGGAAGATGATTTTCTGGTGAAAGCATTGAGAAGAAGAGTGGGAAGCATGGAGTCTAAGAAGCAGGGTTCGGTGATAGCAAGACGATGGATTGGGTTTTCATTTGTGAGTTTGTCTCTATTGCAACATTTTTGATGGTCGTTCTTGCATTAAGCAGGGCTCTGGCTAAAGTGGATGCAGTAGAAGGGGGCGTGTCTTCTTTAGGGTCTAGAAAGCTGTGGGGAATTAAAGCCACTCTGCTTGGGCATTTATGTTGGGGCCAGCTGTGAGTGCCCAGGGCGTAAAGGGTAGTGTCATTAGAATACAGCAGGATCAGGGTTGCTTAGACAGATGAATGCTGAAGGCCCACCAATTAAATCATGAACAGTGGCATAGCATGTGTTAAATTGGCCCTACAGCAAACAAGTACATCGGCACCACCTTACCTCTGTTCTAGTAGTAAAGATAGTCATAATTGTTGTGCAGTGGGACCTTCATACCCCTGGGCCATGGTTCCACTGCACCCACTCCACTGTTGACATCTATGCTCCTGATCATGACATATCGCAGCATTTGCAAGAGTGTGTCTGAGAAGAAGGATGTTAGATGTGGAGGCTGGAATTGATAAACTTGGGGTTTGGAGACTAGACATTGGGATTGGCTTGCTACGACTGGGAGGATTAGGAGGACTGTGCATTGAGCAAGGAAAACCACGAGATTAGACTATTAGACTGCTGAGTTGTTACAATGGTAGAATGGAACTGTGGGACTCTGTGGTGATGTACTCATCTACCTACATTTCACATTCAGAGGTTTGTGGAATGTGGTAGAATGAAGGAGGGTTGGAGGTTCTCTCTGTGATAGTTGTGGAGAAGAGCTAACAAAGGCTGAGGCCAGTAAACAGATCTCTTGTGGTATTTTGTGTGTGGTGTATTTTTTCATATCACACTACTACAATCAGGCGTACATGATTCCTGAGAGTTTAAAAGCGACCCCGGGCTGTTTGCGTTTAACCATTTGCAAACCATGAGCCGTCACAACTCGATGTTTTGCACTTCACCACAGAGGCACTTTACCAACATTTCCATTTGTAATGGTACATGCAGCCGTAGAAAGCGAATACCAAACATGTCCTTGGTGGCCGGGCCTGAGCAGGGGCCAGTTTACCTTGAGGTGAGAGGTCATTCATTGACACGCCCATTGGAAACTCTCTGCAGTCCAAGCTAGAGGTGCAGGCCTGGGGAAACCATTTACGACAGAGAACTTTCATCCACCAGGACTGACAAGTCCCCAGGCGGACTTAGTCATCGAAAACCTCTGTGCGATCTTGTGGCCAGACCTGTGTGGCAGCCTCGGAGGCTGGACACTGTCTTGGCAGGTCCAAGCTGGAGCTGGGGAGAAGTGCACGTGACTGACTGAGTGCTGGAATGTTGAATCTTGTTGCTATAGGGAGGGGAGGGACCATTACACTCAGTAGGTGCTGCTGCCCAAGCTCTTTAAGGGGTTATTGGGGTGTCCTCATTTTTTTTATACCAACATAATATAGCATTCACATATCTCCCTTCTCATATCCGGTACTCACACCACTCGCATCAGTCGTGTCACGCATACCACTGGCATATCTTACACCACAGCTCCCACACAGCTCTCATCAGTCACAACAACAGCACCGATCACTCCAGTATCATTAGTCTCATAAGTTATATCACTCAAATTACACACATAGTTCACAACGCTCACTTATTTCACATCATTCACAGTACTCACAACATTCACACCCCTCACATGCATCAATGACATCATCACATCCCGCACTCCATTGACATCGCTCACGGTGCTCATATCAGTCACGGAAGGCACATCCCAGACATCAGGCTCACTGTCCACATCACTCACTGCTGTCAGAACACACATCACTCACTTCAACTGCACTACGTTAGATGTCCCAGACTCTACACCCTTCTGTGTTGGAGCCTCCCTGGATCTGCATTCTCTTTCAGTGTCCAATTGCCTGCTTTGTTACTGATTCTGGTGGAACACTTTTGATGTATGGGAAAAAGTGGTGTAAAAAACAAGACACCAATCAAAATGTGCCTATTTCCCATTGACACTGAGAACACAGCTTTTCAGAAGCACAAAGACTAGGGTTGCCCTGTTTGTTTCCTCTGTGTGTTTGTTTGCTCTACTAACTAGATTGGGTCTCTCCCCATTATCCCTAGCCACTTTTCTAGAGTAGTGATGAGGTCACAGAACAGACCGTCCTGCAGAGTTATGACACCCGCTGCAAAGGTTAAATATTTGGTACCTAGGGGTCAGACTCAGACTTGCCTCTTCAGGGACCTTACAATGAGAATGATGTCTGGACCTCAGAGGATGCAGGTGTTTGCACTCAATTCATTCCTTCTAATCTGGTAACTGTTTCTAGGGCAGTGATGGGACCTCTTTCCCTGGCAGTCACTTTCTCCTTATTTTCAAAGCCTCCAATAGATTCATCTGATGTCTAGGAAAAAATTGGAGCGTTATGTTTTTTCCCCACAGTCTTTGTTTCATTACCCTACTGTTTCAAAAATAAATTGTTATCTTTTTATTTTCAGCACCTGACAACCTGAAACATTACCGCATTTTGGGGCAATTTTCCAGCAAACAACAAGAGGACCCCAACCTCCTTTGCTGCTCTCTCACCCGACCCCGGCTACAACCCAGCAAACACCAGTGTTAAAGGTAAGGCAACTGATGCTATATATTTTTTTACATCGTAGTTAGAGCATGTATGTCATGTGGTCACTCTCAAGGCCCTCAAGCAGTGTCTTTCAGTGCCTCCAGCAACCACTATGGCACAGAGAGGCAGGAGGCAGTACGGCTCTATTTTTAGCAGTCATTTGAGATGTATTAGGATAATGCACAAGATATATGTATAATGTATTTATACTGAAATTTGATATTATTGCACTGCACCTTATACGTTGAACTTTGATTATTGACAGGTTTCTTTAATATATATATATATATATATATATATTGGTAAGGCCAGCAACACCCGACACCCCATCATGAATACAGTACAAGAGCTGATTACAAAGTCATTCCAGTCACGGCCACTTGAACAAAAACTGAAGTTAAAAGAATTGGGACCTCATCAGCCTGAAATAAACCTACAGCAAACTACCCAGGACAGAGGAAAAATGTCAAAACGTACATTCTCAAATGCCTGGTACACAAAAGCTGATTGGCTTACAGGGTGCCCTATAAGAAATTCTCTGTTCTGCTTCCCCTGCTTGCTGTTTGGCGGTGACTTTTCTTGGACACGGCAAGGAATGGTCGACCTGAAGCACATCGCTGAAAAAATAAAGAAGCATGCTCTCACAAGAAATCATCTGGAAAACTTGACAAGACTGGGAATGTTGGGGGAAGACGCACCAATTGAGCAGCAGATAAATGATGCGTATCGCAAATCCATTCAAAAACACAATGAAGCTGTTGATAAGAACAGACAAAATCTATCCAAGATCATTGATTGCATTCGTTTCTGTGGTGCTTTCGAACTGGCATTGCGAGGCCATGACGAATCAGAAACTTCCTCAAAACCCGGGATCTTCCGCGGCCTAGTGGATTTAATGTCAACCATAGACCAGGATTTGGAAAGACATTTAGCACATGCTACAGTCTTTAAGGGCACCTCTAATACAATACAAAATGAACTCCTTGACTGTATGCTCGAAATTATAAGAAGCCATATTGTGCAAGAGTTGCGAAACACAGACTTTGTGGCTATTCAGGCTGATGACACCACTGATGTGTCCACTCAAACACAGTCCGTGTTAGTGTTTCGGTACCTTGACAGTGACAGAAACATTGTGGAAAGATTTTATGGCTTCACGCATTTAAGTGACTCTAGTGCAGCAACCATCACTGAAGCAATACTGTGTCAACTGGACTTAATTTTCCCGGACCTGCCTCAAAAACAAAAACTTATCGCACAAAGCTATGACGGTGCATCCGTAATGAGTGGGAGCCTTAGTGGAGTTCAGAAGAGAATTCGAGATGTGTACCCTAATGCTCATTTTGTGCACTGTTACGCCCACCAACTCAATCTTATTATGCAACAGGCGGTATCAAAGATCAGAGAGACACGAGTTTTCTTTCAGGATATCGGAGGCATAGCAGCATTCTTCACACGTTCCCCCAAAAGAACAGAAGCCCTTCATGAGATTGTGGACAAAAGCGTACCAAGGGGATCCTCAACTCGTTGGAACTTTCACATTCGTACAGTCAACTTAATCTTTGAACAGAGGGAGGGCCTTGAGAAATGTTTTGTCGCCATAGCATCCAGAGCAGACTTTGATCACACAAGTCAGAATGAAGCCCATGGCTTTATTAGAACACTACAAGACAAAGAGTTTCAGTTCTTACTGTTTTTATTTCATGACATAATGATTCCTGTTGATGTGTTATACGATCAGTTGCAAAGAAAAGACCTAGATACTGTCTCTGTGAAAGCCAATACATCTGCATTTGTACAACAGATTATGAAAGTGAGAGATGGGGTTGAAGATTTAGAGAGCAAACTGCCGGAGCATTCTGTTTTTGCAAACCGCAGACAAAACATCACCTCTCTGGTTTGAATTGGAAAGGAGATATGTGACATTGTAATTGTGCAGGTGAAAGAACGTTTTTCGTTCACAAAACATTTGGTGAGTGCGACTTTATTGCAAAGTAAAGAGTTTGCACAATATGATGAATCCTTCCCTGAGCGTGCTCTGAATCAGGCTGTGGAAGCATATCCTATGCTCAAAAAAGAGCAGCTGAGAACTGAGTTAACTGTACTCTACGGAATGCCTGTGTACCGGAAGGCCACAAGCGCCTTGACTTTGCTGAGTTTAATTCATAAACTGCATATGGAAAACTCACTTACAGAGACAGTGACTTTACTAAAAATTGTGATTACGACTCCAATGACAACAGTAGAAGCTGAACGATGTTTTTCAGCCTTAAAGCGCATAAAGACTTCCTCAGGAACACCATGCTAGAGGAAAGACTAAATGCTTTGGCGATGCTATCTGTAGAGAGCAAGCTAGTCCAAAAGATACCGGACTTCAACATGAAAGTAATTGACAAGTTTGCTACACTGAAAGACAGACGTGCGGATTTCATATACAAAAAGTGAATGCTGCTACTTGTTTGAATACAAAAAATTCTGATTGAGGTAAGAAATGCATTGTTATCTCTGTTTTTAAAAGTTTTGTAGTATTTGTTCTATTTGGAGACTACACAGATTTGCTCACCTTTGTTCACTGGCCGGACCTGTCTCCCGCAGGGTGAACGATTCGTTGCTTGTGTTGCCTATCAAACCTTTCCCCTTGGCAAATTGCGAAAACCTTTATACCATTTATATTTGGGGTACTTGCGTGGACCTATGTGAAGTGTGTGTACAAAGTTCAGCTCAACCAGAATCACGGTAACAGCGCATTGCGCTGCCTCTTTTATATTCAGTATATTGCAAGACTATTTTTCTTCCCCCGCCTTTCCTTGTTTTGTTTCCCTGTTTTCCCCTTGCTTGCCATTCGTTACTCTAGAGTCTAATATTCAGTATGTTGTAAGACTGTTTTTCTTTCCCCGCCTTTCCTTGTTTTG
Organism: Triturus cristatus; assembly: GCF_964204655.1. Taxonomy (NCBI): domain Eukaryota; kingdom Metazoa; phylum Chordata; class Amphibia; order Caudata; family Salamandridae; genus Triturus; species Triturus cristatus. Next base: position 1,066,165,953 of record NC_140582.1, on the reverse strand, counting down.
TTTCCCTCTTTTCCCCTTGCTTGCCATTCGTTACTCTAGAGTCTAATATTCAGTATGTTGTAAGACTGTTTTTCTTCCCCCGCCTTTCCTTGTTTTGTTTCCCTGTTTTCCCCTTGCGTGCCATTCGTTACTCTAGAGTCTAATAGAGTCGGAAGGCCGTAGGGGAAGACTGTGGACTTTTCTTCAAGTTCCTGACGCTCCTGCGGAACGAGCCTGGCAACCATTACACTGCTGTGCAACTTCTTCTACTCTTAGAGCTGAGATTTCCATGAGTCTTATAGTCTGAATTCAGCACCTGAGCATAATAGGACAGAATGTATGAAGCTCTGTGGTAATACTGAATAAGCAGCTACCTATGTTATGCCATCTATTAATGTAATAACTGCACTTTCACAATTGCTTTATTAACCTTCCTGCTTTCTCAAATTTGCTTGAAAATGCACGATTTTTCTTCTTTTTTTTCAAAATTTTCTTGGGGGGAGGAAACCCCCAAACCCCCCTTTTGGGGTTCGGGCTCGCTGCGCTCGCTCGCTACGGTGCTGTATGCTAATTTGTTTGCGCCCTACCACTTTAAAATCTCACCCACCGCCCCTGCTACTTAAATACTTTAAACATTGCCTCTAAGTTAAGCATGAGTGCTTAAGTTAACAAATGGTTCAGCACAGGTTAAATTAGGGTTTGCTTGTGTTTCACCTGACAGATTGTGGCTGCTACTTGAGTAGGATTTGACCCCTCTCAACCAGTAACCCAATTTCCAACAGTAATGTTTTAGAGTGTGGTACAGAGATATAGATATAGAGAGAAGGAAATTTAGAGAGAGACAGAGAAGTACAGTACTCCAAAGGCTGCAGTACATAGAGAGGTAAAGCAGAAAGATTAAGTGAAATAGAGAGGTGAAGTTAGTGAGAGGTGGACAGAGAGACTCAAGGAAAAACAAAGATGTAAGGCAGAGAGATCAAAATGACAATAGGTATAGAAAAATGGATCAGGTAAAGAGTACTAGGGAAGACAGAAAGGTAGGGCGGGGTGAAGGGTAGAAAGAGAAATGAGGTGTAGAGTAAAAAGAGGAAGTTGAGAGATATATGAAATAGAGAATGACAGGTGTGCTTTATACAGAAGTAGAGAACTGCGAGAGGAAAAGATGGTGAGGTAGAGAGATCTATAAAGTTTGAGAGACATAGTTTAGGTTGAGAGGGTTAATTGAAATGCAGTGCATCCAAGGAGAGATTTGTGTGAATGAGAGAGCGAGATAAAGAGGGGAGTTGATGATCGAAAAAAATGGATGGAGGTAGAGAAAGAGAGGTAACTAGAAAGGAGTACGATATTTAGAGAGGTAAAGAAAAGGGAACAGAGGTGAAATGAGTGAAAGGAGGTGAAGAGGTGAAGTTGTAAACTAATGATGATGTAAATTGAGAGGGCATGTATTGAGAAAGAGAGATTAGTGGGGCAGAGAAGGATGAGAATGGAGAGGTGGGGTAGAGAGAGAACTTGGATAACGAGTTGAGGGAGATTGATGATGTAGAGAAAGGGCTGAGAGAGGGGCAGCGAGACAAGGTAGTGGAGACAGAGAGATCAGTGACGTAATGATAGAGAGGAGTTGTGAGAAATAACATAGATGGAGGAGAGATACAGGGAAGTCAAATGGAAAAAGGACCGTGAGGTATGGAGTAAAGGATTGAGGCAGAGAGAGTTGAAAGTGGCAGACTTAGATGTAGGCGGAGAGATCTAGAGAGAGGCATGGTTGTAAGATCCAGAAAGAGATGAAGTTGAAGTATATTGGGTATATTAAGAGGAAGGTGAGGCAGACAGAGGTGAAGTAGAGCGAACCTAGACAGAGAGAGGATGAAGGTATATAAAGAGGTATAAGTAAAGAGAGGTTAAAAGAAAGGGTTAAGTTAGAAGAGGTCAGGTGAAATAAGGACAGAGAAATGGCACAGGAAGATTATTTTTCAATGTAGCAGACACCGACTGCATGCGAGGGTCAATGCTGGGCAGATCATGTGCGTGCACTGAGGGTCAGAGTTGTCATTTGCTAGTAAAGTGCTGTGCAGGTGAGGTGTAGGGCACTGGTGGGGGAAAGCAGTACAGAGCTATGTTTATTAAATGTGGCCTGATGTTGCTCATTACCCCTGCGCTGATGCACAAATAAGCTGCCTAGCGCTACGCACAAGCTTTGCACCATGATGCAGAGGTATGTGTATGCTGTATATCACAGGATTGTACTGGAAGTGCATCCTTCCAGTTCCATTCCTATGCCTAGACAAGTTCTTAAACATTACGCATGCTGTTATATGTGCTGTAGCGTGCAGTACCCATGCATTGTGTGTGATGTTTTTTGATGCCAAGAGTGGTGTGGCTATTTTAGTATTGGCCTTTTCATCAAAACTATGGGTGCTTGGGCTAATCTAACCAAATTATACCCAAATAAAGCCCGCTTGATGCAAAGTGGCCCGCAGCAGAAGAAAGTGCTGTTTGCGCTGAGAATAGAGCACCTTTCCAGCCCAAATGTGTTTGTGCTGCTTTGCGTCAGTTTGCATGACCTAAGTACAAACCCTTCACAAATCTGGCCTCCAAGTTTTCTATTAAGCGTACTCTGCTGTCAAATTAGAAATAGAAGCTGTTTTTTTTTTTATGGGCTATGTTAATATGGCAGGAATTTCATCTGTCCTACTCGCTTTACCAGGGTAGACCTTGGGAGGTAAGGGTGCTGGGCGAATACTTATGTGTTATAACAAGGGGCTAGGTGAGCATGCTAGATAGATCAGATACGGCCTGTTCAGCAGAGTGTGGCTCCCATCCACCTAAATCCAGCTCCACAGGTTCTAGCCAACACATATTTGATAAGAATATGGGAAGGAAGAGGAGGTTGCATGAGTGAAAAGAACTAGTGAATGAGGCAAGTCTGGGAACAAGTGCCCACCAGGAACTGCCTGGTCGACTCCACAGTAACACAACTTTCCTGGATGCAGCCCTCCAGGCCAGGCGCAGCGCTTGGGTCAAACAGAGACCCAGAAGACTAAATTCACAAAGAACTAGAACTGGCTTTGACACATCAGAGAGCAGGCAACATAGTCACATAAATAGTGAAATGACTAAACTAAAGGTCCACAGAGAGGGCCCCAGGGTTACAGCAGGTGGATGTGTCCTGGTCCTGCATCAAGAAGACCAAAAAGTACCAAACTTTCAGTACAATAACGTTAATTATTTTTGTTGTGCTTCAGGAAAGAGGAACTGGGGAAACCAACCCAGAGCCTCATAATCTCCTGAATACATCTTGCCTGTACACCTCTATTAGTGAGCCAGCGCGGCGCATTGCCTGCATTGTCTCCATGTTCGTATACACTCTGGGGCATATTCTCAAGGATCTATTGGCGAGTTATCGGCACTTTAGCGCAGCCAAATTAGTGATAAATATATCGCCCCATTCACAAGCTGGTGCTAACAGCCCATATCATCAGTTTACCTGCGATAGCAGCCGCAAAAAACATCGCCACAGATTACCCCGGCAACTAACGCTAATGAAATGCAGAGTAGGCGTTCCCGTGCAAAAAGCTGCAACAACACCATACCTCAACATTCTCAACAGCCAGCCAGATCATCGATAAGAACACAAAACAGGCGATAAGGCGCATTAGCTGCAGGATTTTAACACCTGCTCAGACCTGGTGTAAAGTCAGACGACAACCAGTACCAGACAAGGGAGCACAGCCCAGAGCCACACATGAAGAACAAAAGATGCCATGGAGCAACTGAAAGTGCAGCCCAGAGCCCCAATAGGGCAACAACACCCACTGCCACCACACCAGGACCCCAGCCTCCCTCCCCCCCGGACAAAGAGATATCACATCAACTGTACGAAATCCAGAACAAAACAATTCGTCTGATGTCGCACAATCACAACACCTAACATACATGTGTGGACAGAAAAAGTAGAATCATACATTCATCTTAGAATTTCCAAACAATTTTTTATTACAGAATAAACCCAAAACAACAATTCTGAAGAGTCATGTCGGGTCTTCTCAGGACATTCTGTAAGTCACAGCCTGCAAGACAAAAACCTAGATAAGAAGGTGTGTCATGCGCTCATCAAAGTACAGAGAGCGAGTGAGATAAAGAGAGAAAGAGAGTGAGAGAGAGAGAGGGTTAGGTTAGGTTAAAATCTTATAAAGCGCAACAGCTGCCCCAGCAAAGGGGCGTCCTTGCGCTGATAGGAAAACTGACAGACAGCAAAGTTGACACCAGCTAAGTTAAGGGGAAGAGAAAAGTCTTGATGGCCTTCCTAAATTCTAAGTAATTGTTAAGACCACGAATCTGCACATGGAGTGTGTTCCATAAAGTGGCAGCTCTAAAACGAAAAGAGCGGCCACCGGCCCTAACTCTTCGTATCTGTGGAACCATTGCCAAATGCTGGCCCTGTGACCCGAGGGGCCGTGATGGAACATATGGTGAAAGATGATTGGCCAGAATAGGAGGGGTAGTATGTATTAAATTCTTATTGAGCGCAACTGTCACCCCAAGGGTATCCTGGCGCTGGACCATAGGTGAGTCATCAGATCCAAGCAGAGTCAGCAGATTTCAAGAACCTTAAAGGTGGTACATAAGGCCTTAAATTCAATACGCCTAGCCACGGGTAACCAATGAAGATGGCGGATGGCGCTGGACACAGAGCAGAACTTGCGCAGGCCTAGAAGTGTTCTGGCTGGCGCATTTTGTGTCCTTTGCAGTCTCTCAACTTCCGCTTTATTGGACCCTAAATAGAGGGAACAGGCATAATCAAGTCTGGACAAAACCATTGCTTGAATAATGACCTGGCATGTAGGGGCATCAAAAAAGCTCCGCAGTGGTCTGAGCCCCTGTAGCAGTCCAAAGCAGGTCCCTGTTGTTTTTTTAGTTTGGACTCGATAGTTTAAAGAAGAGTCCAACCAGACCCTTAAATTCTTTACTGCTTGTTTCGGGGAAGCGGGCATGCCCAGACTGGCTGGCCACCAGAGATCACTCCACAGACCATGGTCCCTACCTATCAACAGTACCTCCGACTTGTTGGAATTCAGTTGGAGGCTGTTAACAGTCATCCACTCGGCCACTGCCGCAAGGTCGCCCTGAAACTTAAGGACATCCTGCTCAGTGTTATTAGAGAGTGCACCACTAACTGCGTGTCATCAGCATATGAGACCATGGTCAAGCCCTTACTCATGGCTACAGCAGCCAAAGGTTGAACGTAGATGTTAAATAGTAGGGGACTGAGAGAGGAACCCTGTGGCACCCCTTGTTTGATGCAGTATTCACCAGAAGCAAACGGGAGGGCAGATACCGAGAATGACCTCTCATGAAGAAATGAGGCAAGCCACTCCAATGCCAGAGCCGTGATTCCTACCTCCACAAGACGTCTCAACAGAATATCATGCGACACCGTGTCAAACACGGTGCTCAAATCCAACAGGATCAGCGCCGACGTTTGCCCCTCATCCATGGCTGACCAAAGATGTTCTGTAACAGCCAGGAGAGCTGACTCCGTGCTGTGACCTGGCCTGAAACCATTTTGAGAGGGGTCCAGTATATTATTAGGGTAAGAAAATCCGATAGAAGGGAGTTCACATATGCGTCTGTGATCTTTGCTGCCGAAGGAAGCAGAGAGATAGGATGATAGCTTTCTGATTTTGTTGGATCAAGCGCAGGTTTTTTAAGTAACGGAATTACTTTAGCCGGTTTCCAGGCCTTGGGCACCATAGCTGTACTAAGGGAGCTATTGATCACCTGATTCAAAGAGGGTAAAATAGTCGGCAGTACCATCTGGTTTGAGAGGGTCAGCTGGGAAGCCCGACTTGATCCTATTACACAGTACTATCAACTGATCTGCCGAGATCGGTGGAAAGGTGTGCAGGGTATTTAGCCGTTGACAACAAGGTGCCAGCGGCACGTTACTGTGTGTGATGGGGAAGGATCTATAGATATCATCCACCTTTTTTACAAAAAAGATGTCCAGCTCCTCACACTGCTTGTTGGACTTAATGGTAGACCCGGCGTTAGTTTGCTGGGATTGCGGACTGGCAAGTATAGAGAACATACTCTTAGAGGGGTTAGTACTTTCGCGGATTTGGTTGGAGAGAAAAACTGCTCGTGCCTGATGTATGGCTTTATGGTATCTTTTAATTGCTGCCCGATAGATGTCTTTGGCTGCTGGGCTGAAATCTCTTCTCCAAATCCGCTCAAGTCTCTTACAACCCTTACACATGTCAACGAGTTCAGCCTTAACCCCTTCCCCGCTCATGACGGAACCGCTCCGTCATGAGCCACGGTTGCCGTGTGCTCATGACGGAGCGGTTCCGTCATGCCACGACCGTTGGTGGCCGCTCCGCCCACGCGGTGCTGTTTCCCCGCCTGTGCGGGGGGACAGCGCAACTGGGCAGAGTCATGACGGAACCGCTCCGTCATGAGCACAGCTCAACCGTGGCTCATGACGGAGTGGCTCCGTCATGAGCAAAGCGCCACCGCGCTGCCCTCCCGCACCCCCCAGCGCTGCGGCGGAATTCCCGCCGCAAGGAAGGGGTTAAACCAAGGTCTTGTTTTGGTTTTACGGCTAACTGACCTTTTCATGGGGATTAAACTGTCTAATGGATGCCTTATCCATTCTGATTTCAGCCTATATGCCTCATTGGAGTCATCTGGCAAACTTGGCTGGGTAGCCAAGAGACAAAAGAGAGGGGGAGAGAGAGAGAGAGGGGGCGAGGGAGACAGATAGATAGAGAGCGAAAGAGAGGGAGAGAGAGAGAGAGAGAGAGAGGGAGAGAGAGAGAGAGGGAGAGGGAGAGAGAGAGAGAGGGAAAGTGACAGAGAGGGAGAGGGATAGAGGGAAAGAGAAAGAGAGAGGGAGAGGGAGATGGAGAGAGAAAGAGAAAGAAGGAGAAAGAAAGGGAGAGAGAGAGTGAGTGAAAGGAAGAGAGGGAGAGAGAAAGAGAGAGAAAGAAAGGGAGAGAGAAAGAAAGAAAGGGAGTGAGAGAGTGAGTGAGTGAAAGGAAGAGAGGGAGAGAGTGCCAACACTGTGGACCCAGGCCTCACTGCTCACCTGTTGCCACCGGTGTGTCTCCAACCTCGTGCCGGTACACACTGCAGTCCCCCAGGTCCCTCATCTGAAACAATTTCCAGAGACATGAATGGCAGAGTCCATACAGTAGCACACGCCATCATCACTTGCCCGCACACAGGCTGATGCACCCCAGCCCCTCCCGCCGCCCAGCGGTGATTGCTCGCCCCTGCTCAACCAGGCCTCACTGCTCACCTTCCGACACCGTCGTGTTTCCAAGAGGGCCCACCACGGGCCTGTGGGAGCTCCAAGCCCGGGGCCCACGACCATGGCACCCTCCATATCATGCAGCCCCGCACCACCAGGTAACACACTTGAATCTGGGTCTTGATTTCGCTATGGCAGGGAATATATCAGTGCACACGGCATCATCGCAGGCTGCACACCCGCTCAGCTCTAGAGGTGTGACTAACTCTGTGAACCGCAAGGTGACGCCACGTGTTGGTAGGCCCGCACTGCCCGCTGGCTCAGGCCTACACGGCATTCCAGCAGGGCTCACACTAATCCTACCAGACCGGACCACCAGGACGGCGCATCATCGCAGGCTGCACACCCGCTCAGCACTTAAGGTGCCCCTACCTCAGTGCACCGAAAGACACCGTCCGTGGCGGTGTGCCTATGCCTGCCGCAGTGTATCAGGTGCCACCAAGTCTGTGCACCGCAAGCCATGGACCCTTTATGATTGAATCTCGTGATGCGGACGCCATCATGTCACCCCTGGCACTGTGCAATGTGCTGTGGCAGGGCCCTAGGCCCCCATGCATAAATGAGAACCATACGGAGACACCCAGTTACAGAGTGGAAATGGCGTCCAGCACATGCGCCAGGCCCTTTATATTGGCGGGGTCACATGTCATGTGATGGCTGTGCTGGATGGGTGTGGTGTGGGTGTAAACCAGCCATGAGGGAGTGGCTGTGGCATGCTGGCAAGACCTGGGACATGTAGCGTTGTCCCCCCCCCTGTGAGCGTAAGCCGAGTGGACTGGCCTGGCGTATGCCACTCCAGCGTAAGGGTGTGAACAATGATCCTAGGGCGCTGGGCGTGGTTCCGTCCTGGGCTGGACAAGGAAGTAACTAATGCGTGTGTCCCAGTTGTAGTGTCGGCACCACCCGTGCCGTAATCGGCAATGTGACACCCGTGACCCAAGTCCCACAACATGAGCAACATGGACATAAGGGGGAAAATCACCGACCCTACATTCATCCATACTTCCACACTTGAAAGATCATAGGCATGACACATCGGTGTGACCATGAATGTTTATTGCACAATCAGTGGAGTTTTGAAGCTGGAGCAGTACAGGGCCACGCAAACCCCACTTCACATTGTTGGCCCGTGTAGGGTCAGCCAGAGTCCTTCAGGGAATGACAGGTACATCAGAAGAGGAGGAGTTCAGTCCGTAGTCTGATAGCTGTGTCATTGGTAACCAAACAGAATATGGCAGTCCATGTCGAGGTCCAAGGTGAGTGTCGCAGAGCTCATCGGGGGACAGTGGAAGGGGATGATGCAGAGGGCAGAACCAAGCAGAAACAGGCCATAGGGCGGAGGTGAATGCTACCGCTTCCTTCTCACCACCAAGGCAGATTCATCCGCATCTTTGTCCTCTGCTGTTTCATGTGCCTCACATGTGGGTGGTGGTGTTCTGTCTCCAGCTCTGTGTGGCAGTGACACCTCAGGGGCCAGAGGTGGAATGTGTGCTGCATGTGGATGTAGCGGTAGCAGGAGCATGCATCAGCGCCAGACCTTGTGGCAGCAATCCCATGAGGAGGGTCTTTATGGTATTGAGGGACCCAGCTACCTCTCGTTGGTGTGCAGCCGTGGCAGCCACTCTTTCCCCCGCGTCCGCTCCATGTTCTCCATGAGCCTCCGCATGAGTCCCAATTCCCGGGTGAGCTCGCTGGAGCCACTCTGACTAGACAGTTGTTCTTGTCTCAGAGTCAGGACTCTGGCGATGCCAGCCATGATTCGTTGGAGGACATGGAGCGGATTGGGGTTGTCCGTTAGGGACTGTGAGTGGTCCCTGATGGGACTTAGACACCCACGTATGGCGTCTAGTTTGTCTGCCATGCGGTCGAACCCCCGCTGCACCTGTTCAGCCAGCTTCTCCTGGCACCCCAACACACGGCCGTTAGAAGGCCATGTGTTCATTGTGGCGGCCCTGGCAGGCAGCCGTGGTGGTGGGTGCTGCCTGCTGTGTGTTCTGTGCAGGGGGTCTGCCCTGCTCCAGGAAGTGGGCTGCTGGGGCTCTCCAAGAGCTGTTGGAGGGCATCGGAGTCGAAGGCGTGGTGGTCCTCTTCATCATCAGAGAAGAGAGGTTGGGACTGCTCTGCAGGACGTGTTGGATTTCCCCCTGCAATGTGAAGGGGAGATGCAGTTTAACATTGTGTTCACATGTATGTTGACGCAATGTAGATCTTTACATTCAGACTGAATGACAGTGTACTTTGTGACTGTTTGTGGGGAGCTGCCTATATGATGCGGGACAGTGGACATTTCGACAACATCACGGATGTGTGTTTGTACTTGTACATTGTCAAGTCACATTTCCCTGCGATGCCATATGTGATTGGCCAGTTTCTGCACACAAGCAGCACCAGTTGTGTCCTCTGTTCTGTGGTGGATGTGTTGCGGTTTGTACCACATCGTTGTCAATGTTGATGTGCTCTGCATGCAATGTGTGTGTGCTGCATTTTGGGGGCGTCGCCCCTGCAGCTCTGATTTAGCTGCCCCTTGGCCCTTACATGAGGTATGCCTCTGGCTTCTGTGCTTATGCAGTGCTGGGGTGTTGCATAATTGGGTGCATTGGTCTCTTGGTGGGAGTTGGGGTTCTGGGGCATGGTTTGTCTGCAGATGTGCTATGCTTACTTGTGCATGTGTGCCATTGTGCCCATCTCCCCCCGTCCCTCCAGTCCCTGGTCATTACTCACCCTGTTGCTGTTGCGTCTGGTCATGTTGAGCAGTGTCCGGGCCCCCAACTCCTGCCACCGTCTCCCCACTGATGACTGTGGACATAATTTCCTCCCTCTCGCTGGACTCCCACCTCCAGTCTGCATTGCTGCCTTTCGGTTGTTTGTGAGTTTCTGCTTGGTTTTGCGCTTGACATCGTTCCATTGTCCTCTTCAGCAAACCGACTGCATTCACCTTGTCCACGATGGTCTGCCATATTCCATTTTAAGTTGCCAGTGACACAGTGGAGGTGACGAACAGTAGTTGATGGTGTTCTATCAGCTCCGTTATCAGGATCCTGTTTTCCTGCGGACTGAACCGCTTCTTCCTACTCTTCTTGTCCTTGCCCTTCTCTGACCCTGAAGTCCCAGGGTGGTCCTCTGGGGGGCTTGTGGGGTTCTGGTTGTCCTCTGCACTTGCTCCAGCTACCTCCATTGGGCTTCGCTGTTGTTTGGCTTTTGTCTGTGTTTTTTTTATGGTGCATTTTCCCGCATGACGAGTGGGAATTGCAGACCTGTGGCTGGTTTTCGATAATTTTTGTATCACTATTGGCCTCATCGCAGCTTTCTTTTGCGTTTGTGTTTCACATTTTTGCGGCGTCGCATTGACTTAATTGCGGTCATTTGACGCGTTATTGTGGGACTATCGCATGGTGCCGCTGAGTTGAGAATACCATGTTAAGACGGAGTTATTTTCCCGCGATAGACTGCGATGTGAAGAGTTGCGTTAAGCTGATTTTGCGGTAGTTATCACACGTTCTTGAGAATATCCCTCTCTGTTGCAAGGCTGTCCGAATCAGTTTGACTTTCTCTCTAACCTCCACACACATCTGCTCCTCACTCCTTGAAGCTCTCTATGGGCTTCTTCGCAGGGTTCCTCCCAGTGTTCCCTCACCCAGGAAGCTGAAGGACTCTCATGGCTCATAAACCTTTTCTTCCCTAATTACTGTCTGTGTCTTAAGTGTTTTATGATTGTGCCATGGATCAAAGGCGTTATGCTTCTGAGAAGGTGAGTTCAGAGGATACCGATTCCTGATTCAGGTACAATATTCCTAAGTGTTAATCTTGACTGCAGTGACCATGACTAGATTGTTGTCCCTTTTCCCCATTCTTGTTTTCATAAGTGGGGGTGAAAGATCAGATTACCCCTTGGTAGTATTTGGGTGTCTGTGACTTCATGCACCTGAGTGGCCAGTAATAGAAAGTAGAACATTGCAGGATAACAGTTTGTGTTTGGTGGATAGATGAGTGAATGTTGTATTACGCAGGTACATGTTTCCACAAAGGTCTGTTAATCACATTGCATCAACAAACTTAGTTAATAGTGTGTTTGCTGTTTAGCTTCCTTTTACTTCCGTCAATTACCTTTGCCCCTCTCTAAATCATTGGCTTGAATGCCTTGGATTTGTTGCATCTGCAACACCATAACCATTAAAAACAAGCCAGAAATGCATCCTCCAAGTTTGAAAAAGATTTACATTTTAAAAAGATCTACTTATGAACTTTGCATCTATGTCTGAAATACATCTGAGTCAATATAAGTTATCTTAGATGATTCGAGTACACATTACATAGGAAGTGCCCACACACCTATGCTAACAATGATACCAAAGTTGCTCTATCCATATGAATGAAGAGGTTATTGTATATAATAAGTTGCATTCAAATGACTAAAAATCCCATTCCTTGCTCAGAATCCATTACGAGTACATCTCCTAAAAAAGGAAAAGATTACTCATGCATTTGTCGCAGCACAGAGGTTTTGTTTACATTCCCATAGACAATGACTCTATCAGTTATGCAAGTGGGAGCCAGATCCCTGTCTTGGAGTGAGAAGCCTCCGGATTTTTAATTAGTATAAAACTCAACCCGATTCACAAAGGTAAACTGAGTCTAACTTTACGACTTCCGGTATTCACAAAGGGCATTTACAAGTAATAAAGTTAGACTTTTGTCTCAGTTAAACTTAGGTTTTGGTCTTAAGTTTTGTGGAAATATGGATTTTTCTGATCAGTTATGTCCCCTATCTTGGACCCCAACGGTTTCATGTATAAATCACAAGTACATGTATGTTCCCTCCAGTTCCAGTTTTGAAGACGCAAACACATGTGCGTCCACCGTCAACATGTCCTCTTTCAGATCCGCCATGAATGGGCCGGATATTCCATTCCTAAGTATGAAAGGCCACCGGCTTTATATGGTTCACTTATGCCATTTTACAGTCCAGGCGAGTAGGCCCTGATTCTGCCATCAAGCTTTTCTTGCCTTCTGCCTCTGAGAGCTCCAGTCTGAGCCTGCATCTGTGACCATGAACTTTGTCTCATTCTCTGCGCGGCTAACGGTGCCTGACATCAGCCTGTTGCCTGCCAAAAACTGTATTTCACCTTCGAAATTATCTGCTCCGCTCCCTACCCAATACATTCCTGTCTAGTAGTTTAAGTAAACATTCTTCCAGCTACCGAGCAAAAGGCCCGGCTCCTCTGTCTTTATGCAAGTAATTCATAGCCCTGTTACTATGGAAGATTTCTGCCCCCGCATCTAGTGTAGACACTTAGACGCTTGTACACGCACTAATAGTCAGTATAGTCAGTATAGAATAAGATTCTACTCTAAGAGACTTCTCTTTTGGATAACACAGTTCTTTAAACATAGGATGTTAGATATGATTTGGGATTAGGTTGACTTGACCCTCCAGACTTCTGTCGCCACATGTAGAGCTAAATGTCAAGTCCCCTTCACCCCCTAGTTGCACGTCAATCACACGTCATGCCGCTGCGCGCGCATTTCTGCCAAGTATTTCTGCTGACATTGCGAAATTCTTTCATGGAACCACCCTATTATGACATCATACCTGATGACGTTCTTTAATTACACCCAGTTACACCCACTTTTGCTACGCATGTATGTTTTATCTTTACTATCAATTGTTACGCCTCCTGCATTTGTTTCACTGTAATGCCTATTGTATAAAAATGATTACTTGTCAATAAAGTAGCGTCTTCACTTCCTGAACCTTCGTGGTGATGGAATATGGAGCTCCTCAATTTAAATTGATTTTGGAATAAAGCCCGTTCCGAACCTCTAATACCACGGATTCTGCCTCTTATTTTACTGAGCTATTATTATAGATTTTCCACATATATGGCGCCCGAACAGGGACACTTTCTCATCTCACGCGCCGGCGGTGTGTTGCAGGCCCGGTCTCCTGTCACAGCTGGACGGACAACAACGCGTACCCACAGGATTTCCTGTATCTCCCTCCTGCCGAGCGGGGGTAACTGAGGCTGCGATCAACACCCAGACGAGGCGGTGAGAAGTGCGAAGTATCCCGACCAGAGCCTAGCTGAGAGAGCAAGATCCGAGGTATACAGAGGCCCACCAGTTTCCGAAGTTTCCGAAGTTCCGAGTCGAGTCCAGTCCGGTTCAAGTTCAGTTCCGTTCCGAGGCCTTCCGTTCCGAGCTACCCGGTGAGTACCATTATCGGGGAGGCGTTCTGACGTGCACATAGGTTGTGCCGGTCAAGACGGGTTTGGGTACACAAATCCGGTCTGCACTGTTTCAGCAGTGTATCTGTACTGTTTAGCAGTATATCAAGTATGTCTAGTATATAATTCAGATTTACCTAGTTAGTATCGAGTATTATGCTTAGTGACTAGCTCCCTAAATGACCATCATTGTTTATTCATTAAATGTTAAATGTTAAAGTGTTTTAAATACGTTCTGTATATTGTGGTGTGAATGACTGTTCATTATTGTGTTTTATGGTATTAAACGTGTTCAAAATTAGGTATCAGACCAGTTCTCAATATGCCGCTCTTTTCGAAATTAAGACAGATCAAAACTAGAAAAGGGGTACTCGAAGAAGCTGTTCCCATTCCTCCTAGGGACACTCCAGGGTACTTCATGTATCATAAACATGGCCTAGACGCCATATTATTTCTTGATCTATGGGTAGACTACACCAAGGAATTACCAGAAAGTCAGAGGTGGCCCGCAGCTGGGACCTGGGATGCCGACTGCATCATGAAAGTAGAAGAAGAATTATTGAAAAGGAAAGCTAGACAGTCACAGAAAGATGCCATTGAATTATGGCGTAAAGAATCATATAGACGCACAGAAAAAGCGCTCAGACAGGAAGAGAAAAGTAAGGAGAATTCAAATAAAGTTCGAGAAAGTGTATTAATTGAAGAAGGTACTCGAGTAAAGTCAGAACAAAGGGACAGACAAAGAAATGCCCTTGTGAATGGTATGTATCCTCTTCTGGCTGAAGGATTACCTAAGGCTACTCCGGAAATACCAAAAGACTTGCCACCCCCATTGTTTCCGATAAAAGTACATCCCAAAGGGCATCCCAGATCCGCAGAAGATGTTTTTCTTTCCTCTTATTTAGACGACGCAGCTCCCGAGTATGCTAATGCTGCGCCACATAGACCGTCTGCCGAGGGGGTTCAACGCCAAGACCCTCCTCCGTCTGTACCTCTGCAACAGCAAACCCCGACACAAGTTCCGGCAAGCACATCTGTTTCTACATCTGCATCCACACCTATGGTTGCTATATCCCGTTCAACGAATCCTTTCACATCCAGCACCCCAGGAGGTGCTACCGGAGGTACATCAAGCATTTTTTCTACGCCACCCAGAACAAATAAACTTTCCTTTCAAGAATTAGCCCACCAACGTACACCCAAACTAGTAACTCCCAACACGCTCAAGGAACTTCTAATAGATTGTAGATATGACCCTGTACCCGGAAAAGGGGACGAAATGATGCTGGCATCATTACGTATCCGACGAGCTGCAATATACTTAGGGAAGCTACCAGGAATGACTGCACATTTAGAAAATATATATCATTTTGTTCAGTCAGGGCGAGACCCTGAGAGTATTAACAGAGCCATGGAGTACCAAAAGGTGGAAATACAGGGGGAACTGTTACGTTTCCTCATAAACTGTGTGATCAGAAATCAAGATCAACCAGGGGTAAGTCCGGAAGAAATGCAAATTCTTACCACTTGGGGTAAGAATATATCAGAGGGGAGACACGATAAACGATCATGTATAGTAGCTATGAGCCGAAAGATCCGCAAAGAAATAGAACGAATACACGAAGAAAGATTAGCAGTAGACGAACCTGAACAAACTGAGGACGAGGAAGAATTAGAACTGCCCACAGGACAGTTAGAAACCATGGCCTATGTAGGTAGAGGAAGATCTTGCAATAATACTAGATGCTTTACTGATCCGATATGTCCGATACGTCCAGATAATAACAGAAAATTCCAAACTCCTATAATAAATATAAGGTCCCCCGAACATTCATTCCAAGCCGCTGACAAATTACTCCGAGAACGAAGGGGTTATCATATACTCGATTCTATGGACGAACAAGAATTAGCCAGGTCAGCCGTACACTGGGTTGATAGTCCTGGAAAATATGGTGATGATACACTAGCGCATACGTTTTTGAACCTCGCCCCAGATGAACAGCGTTTAGCTGGTATCTATATGATTCAACAACTCCTTATATTATATAAAAGCCAACACTCCGATCCTGGCCCCTTACCTGATATATTGACTGAATTACTCACGAATAAATGGAGAGGTTCCGGTACTAAGTTAATTAGAGAAATACTAGAATCTAGAAGGCAGTACATTCTTTTTGTATGTCCTGAACATGTCTCACTGCCCATCAAGGAAAGAACGACGTATTACATGGATAGACAAAATCCCTTACGCGAAGTGCACCCGATAAAGGGTGATGACAATGAGTTTAAACGTGTGTTTGTATACATACCCATATCCAAAATAGAACTATTAGAAATGAAGAAAGTGGTACCCAGTCATGACAAAGACCCAGCGGGTTTCCACCGTGAAATTAAAGACATGTTGCTCATGGGAGAGTATACCTATCCCGACATTATGACAATATTGAAGGTATTAATGCCTGCGGGCATTTACGAAAAACTCAAGGAAAAGGATTGGGAGGTGGGAGACCAGAAGATAGATTGGACAGCATTAGAAAACGAAGAAAGAGCTCGAGGTCCAGGTTCAGGGCTCGGGGACAAGACCAAAGCACTACCAGGTCTACTAGTACAGGTACTGCCACGTTTATTAACTACGAAAAAGGAAGACTGGGGTGCAATCTCAGCCTGTAAACAAAAATCAGATGAAGACACTAGTGATTTCTATTCCCGATTTGAGAAATGTTTTGGTATAAATAGTGGAATAAAAGCAAGTAGCGAGTCGTATCCACATCTGTTTGTGACAAAATTGGTTGAAAATGCCTTGCCCCAAGTTAAGAATAGAATATTGAAGTTCGAGAGTACCTGGCAAGGTAACACTCCGTCACAAATGTTACAAATGCTACAGTACCATCACAATAGAATTAGAGAAGAACAAGAACATGAACATAGACGCATGAAAGACACGAAAATGAAAATGCTAGTTTCCCAGACAGTGCCAGCTGACGGTCATAAGAAGGGTATAACACAGTCCAGTGTTTCAACAGGTCCTGTAAAAGGGACATGTAACTATTGTAAACAGCCAGGTCATTATGTACACGATTGTCCAGTCTTAAAACATAATATTGCCATAGGTAATACAAAAGAAAGACCACGACCACTTAGACAGGATCAGAACCAACAAGGAGCCCCGCAGCATGCACAGTCCATGCCAGCTCCGCAACAGTCTATGCCAGCTCCACCACCGCAGCCTATTGCTGCCACACAAACAACGACCCGACAGATGTATCAGACCGCACAGTATGACTACCCCGATTATCAACGATACTCATGAAACAGCCTAGAGAGGGAAGTTGGCTTACCCCTTATTGAGGTCCCTGTAGATCAAGAAGGACCTTATGTACACAGTGAACTGTTAGGTCAAGATAGAAAATTCTTACTTGATACAGGGGCAAGCCGAACAACAATAAAACGTAGTGAGGTACCAGGGGCACCCCTCTCAGGCACACAGAATATTTCCCTTGGCTTTTCAGGAAAACCTATCATTAACGAAGTAACACAGCCTCTTCCACTTACGATCGGTCCCTTGACACGAACTACAGATTTACTGCTTACTAAATCATGTCCAGAAAACCTGTTAGGCATAAAAACTTTGAAAGCTCTAGGAGCTATAATATGTTGTTCTCCGGAAGGAGTAAGATTGTTTTTACGTGATTTCAAAGGGCACTACGTGTCCCGAGACATGGATCACCGATTACAGACTTTACCGACACATTTATGGGCACAAGGCCCTACAGATGTTGGTTGCATGAACATTACACCATATCGAGTCACACTAAAGGCAGGAGTGGTACTTCCACGAATGCGACAATACAAGTTACCCGCAGGTGCTGTAGTGGCTTTACTGCAAATCATTGACGAGCTTATTACCCAAGGAGTGGTTGTGGAAACTGACTCCAATGTATGTAATTCACCGATAATTCCGATTCTTAAACGAACCGATCCAACAGCCCCGCCAGTATATCGATTGGTTATTGATCTGCGCGAATTAAATAAATGCATAGTACCACAATACCCCGTAGTCCCAGACATTTCTTCATTACTGACAGCTATTGATTCCGAAGCAACATTCTTTACTGTAATTGATCTCAAGAATGCCTTCTTCAGCGTCCCAATAGATCCGGAAAGCCAATACTTGTTCGGATTTAGTTTAAATGGACGTAGCTTTAAATTCACACGCGCACCTCAAGGATTTACCGAAAGCCCCAGCATCTATAGCCAATCACTGAAACGAGAACTCGACAGTATCCACATGCCAGTCAACACTGCCCTGCTTCAATATGTCGATGATCTGCTGATCACCGCTAGAAGCGAACATGAATGTGAAAAAGCCTCACTGACGGTTTTACAATTTTTGGCCGAAAAGGGGCACAAGGTGTCCCCTTCTAAGCTGCAATTCTGTGTCCAGCGAGTTGTTTACCTTGGTCACTCGCTGTCCAAGGAGGGAAGGCAGCTTACACCAGATCGCATCCAGCTAATTGCTAATATGCCAATACCCAAGACACAAAAGGAGGTGCGGGCTTTCATAGGCCTCACTTCATATTGTAGGCAGTGGATCCCTCAGTATGCATTTCTAGCAAAACCACTCATTCAATTAACAACACAGGAGGCAGCCACATCGACTGTTCTCCCTTGGACTCAGGAACATACACAAGCTTTGAAAGCCTAAAGCAAGCCTTATGCCAAGCACCTGTTTTAGCAACACCATGTTACAATAAACAGTTTACACTCTTTGTTACAGAACGCGAAGGTACTGCCTTGTCAGTACTCACACAGGAACAAACAGGATCACACAAACCATGTGCTTATTTTTCTAGTACATTAGATCCCGTAGCTCAGGCTTTGCCTGCGTGCCTGAAATCAGTGGCAGCAACAGCTTTAGCAATCAGACAAAGCGATGCCATAGTATTAGGACATCCATTGACAGTACAAGTACCACATGCAGTGGAGGTTCTCTTGAACCGCACACAAACACAACACTTGACTATAGCGCGACTCACTGGTTACGAATTAACATTGTTTCAGCCACATATAGAAATCAGACGTTGTAGTACATTGAATCCTGCCACACTGTTACCTGTAAATGGAACAGACCCACTAGCACATGATTGTATTGAAGTTATCACTATCACGATGAAACCCAGACAAGATTTGACAGACGTCCCATTGTCAGACCCAGACCTGACGTTGTATGTAGATGGTTCATGTATGAGAACAGGTACAGGAGAGCTAGTGGCCGCTTACGCAGTCACAACAGACACTGAAATCGTTGAAACAAATTGCATAAATACCTTGTCAGCTCAAGCCGCAGAGCTCATCGCTCTGACACAAGCCTGTATTCAAGCCACAAATAAAAAAGTCAACATATACACTGATTCACGTTATGCATTCGGAGTTGTACATGACTTCGGCGTGCTGTGGCGAGAGAGAGGTTATTTAACTTCTCACGGTACCCACATTCAGCACGGACCCCTCATTCATGCCTTATTAGATGCAATACATCTACCCACTGCAATATCAATTATGAAATGTAAAGCTCATACGAAAGTTACTGATATCATTTCTCAAGGCAATGATCTAGCTGAGAGAACAGCTAAACAGACTGCTCAAACTCGAACATCCGACATGACAAAGACAATAGTCCCGACGCCAACACATTGTATGACGGTTAAGGATCCCGCTCTTGACGTAATTGACATACAGACACATGCTACACCAGACGAAATAAAGAAATGGACTGAATTAGGAGGGATCCAAACGGATCAAGGATGGATGACGAAGGAAAAATCTGTGTGGTTCCTTCCTGATTCAATGGTCCACGTCGTTATTAACACTGTACATAGTCCAGCGCATCTAGGAGAAAAAGCTATGCTAGACAGCATCCAACACATTGGGTTCAACAAACATTTACGAGCAGCAGCTAAACAAAAAGTTCGTACCTGTATGATCTGTTGTCAGTTTAACCCAGGTAAAAGCATTCCCGTAGAACAGGGTGGATTTCAGCCTCCTGATCACCCTTTTGAAGTCCTCCAGATGGATTATATCCAGATGGAACGATGTCGAGGATTCAAATATGTTCTCGTAGTTGTCTGTGCTCTTTCCCGTTGGACAGAGGCATACCCGGTTTCAGATTACACTGCCCCGACTACTGCCAAACAGTTAGTTCGAGAATTCTTCCCACGGTACGGTTTACCACGTGTTGTCTACTCAGATAACGGCCAGCCGTTCTCATCCGAACTAATGAAACACGTTTCGCTTTTGTTAGGCTATCAGTGGAAATTTCACTGTGTCCGACACCCCGAGGCAGCAGGTCTCGTGGAACGACATAACCAGACCCTGAAAATTAGATTGTCCAAAATTTGTAGAGAGAAAGGTGTCGACTGGGTAGTAGCCTTACCCGTTGCACTCTTTTACATGAGAATGGTAGCACACTCTCGAACAGGGCTATCCCCGTATGAGGTGATCTTTGGCAGACCACCAAATATGTGGGGGACGCCTATACCACGCAAAATAACTGATATTGACTGTAATATGCTGACAGATTACTTGGCTTCCTTGATGTCTGCACTACAATCTTGTCGTTCACAGGTAGCTGCAGCCTTTCCCGACAACACCGAGGTGAAACCCCATGACGTAATTCCAGGGGATTTAGTTCTAGTGAGGAACTTTGATCGGAAGTCTCAGCTGGATCCTAGGTGGAGATCGCCCCAACTCGTATTGTTAACGACGAGGACAGCCGTGAAGATCGAAGGTCGAAAAGGCTGGATACATTCAAGTCATATCAAGAAATTTCATGGACTACCGTCAGACGTAAACGACACACCTTGCGTGTCTTCCCCGATTGACTCTAAACTTCCTTTGGTTGAACTGAATAACCATGAACAGTATAAACTAAAACTTAGGTCTAACAAGTCAGGCAATTTGATTGTTTAAGTCCTCTCCAAGGTGAATCGGTCGAATTTGTCTCTGACATGTATCCCTTAGACCTGTATAGAGAAAGAAACAGAAGGATAAAGTTGAAACGACATGCGTACTGTAAATCACTGCGTAGTCATTGCACAGTGACGTTATTAATTTTGTTTTTCTTAAGTCTTTTAATAATTACTGCAAGTATATTGTTGCACACATATTATCCTATTTCTAGACATATTTATAATGTTACTGCTGAACATTCTTTTAGTGAATTACCTCCGCATGAATTGTCTTATAGATTTGCGCTGCGCAATAACACGTTTATTAGTATGTTACATCATTCCCATCAGGTTAGCAATGCTACAAATTGTTGGATATGTGGTCGACTCCCTCCCTATCAGAACTATAAAGGAATTCTACCTCTCTTTCCATACCCGTTCACACACAATGGATCCTGTGGAGCATGGTTTAGTTTAATTAATTCCCTAGAGTCGAATTCTGCAGTTTACCAGAATAACTGGGTATGGGGAAATCTGAACTTAACTTTATTCAAAGTCTGTCACCCTAACAAGGAGGGACTTCCCAAAAGAACAGGAACTGATCTAGAAAATGAAGTATATGGATTAGGTAATTTTACGCTTAATCTCATGATCCTGAATGTTGAATCCGAAGCTACTCCAATTTTGCCCGCCATGTCAGTATTTCCAGTAAAAGGTGAATTATGTGTAAGAAAGAATGGTTCCATACATATGGGCCATAGTAGATGCACCACTGTAATAGAATTTAGTGATCAAGGCAAGTCTACATTTAGAGCTTCCCGCCATTCCTACTTCATATGTGGTCAGACGGCATATATATGTTTGCCTCTAGATTGGGATGGTACCTGCTACATCGGATTCCTTTTACCACCTGTTTTTCTAGCTCCTCCTGATTATCATAGAAATACTCATTTAGTACACAATAGAGAAAGGAGAGATCTCCCAATAGTCGATTACACTGAGACAGCATGGGAAAAATACACAGATTTCAATAAAGGTCTCTTTCCCTATATAGGTACAGTTACTAATAGTAAGCTGATACGTAGATTAACTAGAACCCTTGAAGCAGTAGTGAACGAAACTATTTCCGCCTTAGGCAATTTAACAGAAGAGCAGTCTGCTATGCGGATTGTTGTGCTTCAAAATCGTCTTGTCCTTGACGTCATCCTGGCTGATAGGGGCGGAGCTTGTAGGGTCATCGGATCAAGCTGTTGCATTTTCATACCAGAAAATTCGCCATCTGTATATAAAGCCATAACTCGCCTTCATAAGATTGTAAGCCAGATACACCAGAATCCAGGCACCTGGACTTGGTCCGGTTGGTTTTGGAGTGTATTGTCTACCTTTGGATGGAAGGTCCTATCCTTCCTAGGTATTGGTTTTCTTTTACTATTCAGTTGCTGTCTATGCCTACAATGTGGACCAGCGATCTGTGGTCTGTGCGCCACATCGTGTATTCCACCACCAAGATTTCATTCATTCCAGAAGAAAAAAGAAGAACAAATGATGCTATATGAACAGATCGATGGATTGATGAAGATTGATATCTCTTAACGGGCAAGTAGGGGACAAGGAGGGAATGTGGAAATATGGATTTTTCTGATCAGTTATGTCCCCTATCTTGGACCCCAACGGTTTCATGTATAAATCACAAGTACATGTATGTTCCCTCCAGTTCCAGTTTTGAAGACGCAAACACATGTGCGTCCACCGTCAACATGTCCTCTTTCAGATCCGCCATGAATGGGCCGGATATTCCATTCCTAAGTATGAAAGGCCACCGGCTTTATATGGTTCACTTATGCCATTTTACAGTCCAGGCGAGTAGGCCCTGATTCTGCCATCAAGCTTTTCTTGCCTTCTGCCTCTGAGAGCTCCAGTCTGAGCCTGCATCTGTGACCATGAACTTTGTCTCATTCTCTGCGCGGCTAACGGTGCCTGACATCAGCCTGTTGCCTGCCAAAAACTGTATTTCACCTTCGAAATTATCTGCTCCGCTCCCTACCCAATACATTCCTGTCTAGTAGTTTAAGTAAACATTCTTCCAGCTACCGAGCAAAAGGCCCGGCTCCTCTGTCTTTATGCAAGTAATTCATAGCCCTGTTACTATGGAAGATTTCTGCCCCCGCATCTAGTGTAGACACTTAGACGCTTGTACACGCACTAATAGTCAGTATAGTCAGTATAGAATAAGATTCTACTCTAAGAGACTTCTCTTTTGGATAACACAGTTCTTTAAACATAGGATGTTAGATATGATTTGGGATTAGGTTGACTTGACCCTCCAGACTTCTGTCGCCACATGTAGAGCTAAATGTCAAGTCCCCTTCACCCCCTAGTTGCACGTCAATCACACGTCATGCCGCTGCGCGCGCATTTCTGCCAAGTATTTCTGCTGACATTGCGAAATTCTTTCATGGAACCACCCTATTATGACATCATACCTGATGACGTTCTTTAATTACACCCAGTTACACCCACTTTTGCTACGCATGTATGTTTTATCTTTACTATCAATTGTTACGCCTCCTGCATTTGTTTCACTGTAATGCCTATTGTATAAAAATGATTACTTGTCAATAAAGTAGCGTCTTCACTTCCTGAACCTTCGTGGTGATGGAATATGGAGCTCCTCAATTTAAATTGATTTTGGAATAAAGCCCGTTCCGAACCTCTAATACCACGGATTCTGCCTCTTATTTTACTGAGCTATTATTATAGATTTTCCGCATCAAATTAAGTTCCGGTAATTAAATTATTTACCACAGTTTAACTGAGACTAAATGTCTAACAACTAAGTCTAAGAGCTTATGGTCTCAGTTAAAGTTAAGATCAAAACATTTTAAGTTTAACTGAGACAAAAGTCAACTTTACTACTTGTAAATGCCCTTTGTGAATACTGAATGTCATAAAGCTAGACTTTCATCTCAGTTTACCTTTGTGAATTGGGCCCAAGTATTAGTATTGTGCTTGCTTTCACTTATGTCATCTCAGAACAGTAACTGGGAAGAAGCCAGGCTCAGACCCGGGTAAGGCTGGAACCAAATGTCTATCGTTTTTGCTTCATAGCAGCGAATAAACGATTTAGAATCTGGTGTTTAAACTAAATCCTTTCAAGTCCAAGTCACTGTTAAAGACTTTCTGTCCCTTTCAGACCTTTCTTTAACCTCAGCTCATGTGTCAGTGGCAGTGGTGAGCAAAATGCTGACTTGGGTTCTAAAAATGCATGAGGTGGGATGGTTTGTTCCAGATGCTTTAGCCAGGCCCTTGTGGCTACATCTGATGATACATTCATTTTGAGAGTTTTATGAAACTTGAACATGACCCAAGGGTATCTGAGTGCTGTGCACAGAAATCCTTACATAAAGTAAGATATCTAACATCAGACAAAGACATAAAATCTAACATGAAACTATATGTAACATTAAGTTCATTGTCCATGATCGTTCTTCGGGTGCGCCCTGGAGAGAGCGTACCTGGTGAGTCTGGTGGTCCATGAATCGACCCTAGGGGACACGATGAAACCCTGACAAGTTCATCTTGGGTAGAATTTGTTAAATAAAATCATTTTGAACTCTTTCTTGAAAGCAATGGTTGATTGGTGAATCTGAATTTCTGATGGGGGAAAGCTCCATATTTTGGTGGCAGAACCGAACAAAATAGAGGTGTAGGTCTTCCTTTTTCTGTTTTAATTTTGGTGGTTCCAGCAGAAGGGAACTTGTACGCTGTAGGGAGGGGTTGTCTCGTGAGATAGTGAGATTATGATCCAGGTACGTTGGTGCGCTACAGTGCAGGGCTGAGTGTTCCAGGAATGCTATCTTAAATAGGATCCTGGCTTCAAAGGTAATCCAGTGGAGAGACTTAAGAGAGGACGTGATACCGCTGAAGCGTTTTGTTATCAGTCTTGCTGTGGCATGGAAGGTCACCTTGAGCGGTGCAAGTTGTGATTTTGGCGATTACGTTAAGGTCACACTTCCATGTTCTAGTCTAGTTACAAGTAAGGACTGCGAGCTTGAAGTCTGGTGGCGGGTTGTAACGTAGCTCCTGCTGAGGATGCGGAGTTGGATAAACTCATGTGAGCTTGCATGTTGAGGTTTTTGTTTAGGGCTCTATCAAGGGTTTTATTGATTCAGTGATTACTGGTTTGCATATGAGAGCGTCCAGGTGGTTGAGTAATTCTTGTATGAGTGATGAAGATGATGTGTGAAGGGAGATTAGTAAGAAATCAGCTTTCAGGGAGATCAGTATGCGGTAGTTTCATGTCAGTCAGGTGTCTTTGAGTCAGATAATATCCACCGGGGAGGATATCTTCCTTTTTTTAAACATGTGTTTATTGTTTTCCATAGTACAGGTGTACATCACATTATGAGCATATCATGTAAAGAAAAGGGACCCCCTGCAAACTTCTATAAATTCCTAGGACAAAGAAAATATATCAATATAAAGAAACCTAGGACTACTCATGGGTATTCGAAACAAGCATTGGTATAGCCAATAGGTCTCTCCTTTGGGTCCTTATAGGTGTTTAGCCATGCAACAGTTGATGTTGTTGCACCAAGGATATTGTGCTGCATAACTAAATACTTATAAGGTCCCAAAAGCGAGACCTATTGGCTATGCCAATGCTTGTTATTAATAGAAAACTTTTGTTGTCAACCCATCTGTTATACACGTACACGCGTATTCACAAACCATTACCGAATAAATAGGTGATTTAATGTTAGACAAACATTAAAGTAAAAAAGAAAAGGCAGTACCTTTTAGTGTTTGGTTTGTCGAACGTCACTTCTGCCTTGTTTAGATCTCCCAAAGAGGTCGATACATAAGATCCTTATTTGCTGGAAGTGCAGCTAGCATGTCCGCCCCTAAGGGACTGCTCTTCCAGCAAACGTCCGATCCTCACATCAGCCGGTGGCATGCATGTCTTTCTTTACGCAAAAGAGTCCCCATTCAACGCAAAAAAGAATACATTTGCTATGCAAGTGAGCACTTGAAAAATACGTGGCAAGCTACCCAGGCGCAGGACTTCCCATCTTCTTATGGAGATCTATAAATCCTATTGCCTCTGTTTTACTTCCGACTCTAAAAACATGACAGGAAAAACAGAAATCATGGAGAGCTAATGGAAATGCTTGCTCATAGTGACAGACAGACTGGTGGCTGTAGAAGGAGGTGCCGAGTTACATTATCAGCCGTTGGTTAGAAAGAGAAGGAGCAGCCTTGAGAACGGGCAAATCGGTCATTCTGGAAGTGTTAAAATCAAGACTCCCAGAAGAGACAGCTTCTGGCACCACGAAAATGATAGTGGCTAGTTCCTACAACACTTGTGCTTAGTTTTTGTGTGACAAATGCATTCTGCAACCGTGTTCTGTGTGTGGTGAAAGGGTAATGAGGCGTATTTATGTGCTTTCTTTTTGTACTTTTATGTAGCACAGAAATGGCCCTTAGGTATCAGAGCGCTTCACAATAAAGCCAGAAAATATCCATAACAAATAGAACAAGCAGTGACGCGATTGATGGGGTGGGGGGGCGCGGCACTGCATGGGGAGATTAAGTAAATTGTGAGTAGCGACGGGCGCTGACACGAGCAGGAAACCAATGGAAGAAGAAACAAGCTGTCTTCACCGTCTATTCATGGCAGTGACCACTAGAAAGCAGTGAGTCAAAGGGAAATCCACCACATTAAAAAACAATCAGTCTTCACTTTTCAAGCACTGCACTCGTGCTTGTGGCGCGCCGCTGCTTGCTCCCGCAAGGTGGATGCCGCCACAAGCACGAGTGCAGTGCTTGAAAAGTGAAGACCGATGGCTAAAGGCCCTCCTAGAGCAGCGCATGCGTGCTGCCTAGGCGACACCTAAAAACTGCACAATTAATATTACACGTTTATAATAGAACTATGTACAACTTGTATGTGAAGAAAGAGAAAAATAAGGGTGCATTCAAAAGATGATATTCTTTTATTTATAGATATATCAAAAAATAATAATAAACGTATTCATGTTATACACATTCTGCCAGTGGGCAAGACCGCCAATACCTGTACACTCATGCGTCATTCGTATCTACAGTCAAAGCATCACATACACACAGGAAACAAACACAATCCAATATGACAGAAAACAATATATAAAATACAGATATCATTGACAATAATGGAATTAGATAGTGGCTGATTGGGATGATTCATCCCAATTCTTCGCATTAATGGCATTTAATAGTGGCTGGTTGAAATAATTCATCCAAGTTCTTCTACACGTGTTTTGGCACACACGCGCCTTCTTCAGGAAAGCCACTAGTTACCACTGAATGCATGTGACCTGTAATTTAGTATATGAAGTACCTTCTATTATCACCAAAACTGTTGTTTTCCTGAATTTGCAGGAAAACTGTAAAAAGGTAACGTATCAGTATCCTGGACACGATGTAACGGCGGATTAGATGATGTTCCGTATATGGACCAAAACTGTACTGATGAGTGGTGGGACTCTTATTATGCTCCTAATGATATGCGGGGAGGACAGTCCACTTGTGGATAGTAGACCGGGAAAGATCCTGTTTCTGTTTTATGTTGTTCCACTAAAAGGCTTCCGTGGACCCGTGGGGGCAGTTGGTTCCGTAGCAGATGTGGCGTGCAGTCAGGATTTGGTCTCTGGCCTAATGATGCTCGAGTGTCTTCCAAAGCATAACCAGCATAGCATTGAATACAATATCTTGGTGTATGACATAGGAAATGAAGTACAAGCTGATTGTTGTGTTTTGTGAGAGTAGTACACGCTTGTGCCGGATTCCACATTTAGGATTCAAATAAACAACAAAAAACAATAAACAGAACCATTGAACTATGTTTTCCAATTGTTGCACGGTGAGTTGCACTGTATAGGTAGTTGCTCATATCTCATGGTATTTTCAATAGTCATGGAACCCAAGATGGTGTTGGGGTGAGGGCTCGTGGTTGTGGGGTAGCGTGGGGATTACGTAGTGGGGGGGTCGAGTCCGCAGGTGAATCATGTTGTAAGGGGGGGCAGGAAGGTGTAGTCTTGGCATACACCGAGGTGTTGAATCGCTCGTGCGCTGAGATTGTTGGGGTGAATCACACACTGATATTGGATAACTATGGAGGGGCTGCCATATATCTTTTGGTCTCAACGATGGGGGATACAGAGAGGCATATAGCTCACTGGTAGTGTTGCAGTAAGCCAAACTCATGAGCCAGTCTTTAATAGTGGGGGTTGTCTTCTCCCCCAGTTTAGGGCAATCTCTCGTCTCGAAGCAGGAAGGCCATTGTCGTTCATCAAGGGATGCCTTTTGGTAGGTCCTGCACATAACCCAGTAATGTTGGGTCAGGGTCCATCTTTATCATTTGGGCTAGGCGAGAAAAAACATCTGTAGAGAAACGAGGGAAGGATTTATTTAAGAATAACTGAGTGTCATCCGCATACATGATTCACGCAAGGTTTGCTTGCTTGAGGAGCTCCATCAGTGGTTCCACACGGCGGTTGAAGGTTGTTGGGGAGATAGTGGGTCCTTGAGGGACTTTAAGTCTGATTGGGGACGACCTTGATAGAAAGCCAACCACTTTGATCCGTTGTGAGCAATTCTGTAGATCGGTGAATCGTCTGGGTACATTTCCTGACAGCCTCATTCAAAGCTATGCATAAATAGCCTGAGGATTTACAGTGCAGCATGTTGCTGTACCTTCACAGATGACATAGTCACAGCAGTTGGATTTCGGGCCCAGTTTACAAACAAGTCCTTGGTGTACCAGAGATGAGGAAATCCTCCAACGGTCTCCCCCCCCATGTAGTCTTGAGTACTCACGCTGCACAGACCCCAGCTGCAGGCAGTATGTTACATTTAGGATTTGTTTACTGCGATGCTTAGTGACCCTCCCCCCTTCTAAATTAAGTGAAGCAGCATGGGGTAGATTGGTCCCTTTATATTTCTTTCTTTACTAGTGGAATTGTTTGCTAGTGTTTGTGAATAGGTTTTTCAACAATGTTCATGAACTTTGAATGTGTGAGTACAGCAGATAGTTTGAGATTGGTAGCAGTGTATCTGCTGTTGCTACCATTATCTGAGTGCAAATATGTTGATATTTGCAAGAATAGCGATTGCAAGATAGAGTGTGGACGTTGTCCTCAGAGAGCAACAAGGACAGGCCATACCACATCTCCTTTTACTCCTGTTTTCGTTGTCTGCAGTACCTGTCTTGAGTGAATACATCAGATTTCTCAACAAAGCAATCTCCTTGAGGTTATACAAGGTCACCCGCATGCAGGCCATGTCTTCCACAGTGCATTATGGGAAGAGTGCAAAGACAAACCTTACAAGACGCCTCGCTGAGGGAGATAATTCTTTCCCAACATTATTAGTTAAATGCTTGTTTTATTTGAGATCCACTGAATCTGAATGGCAGTGGAATCCTGACCGAATACCATGATTTGGACAAATAAGGTGGATTTTGCCTTCAGCGTGTTGAAACACTTGTCGACTCAGACCTGTGTTGACCCTGCTGTTATTCTTCCAGAATGGGAAGCTGAGCGTCACACATTTACTCTTCACAGGGAACAATCCTGAAGACCTAGCTGATGTTCTGTGGCTCACCTTGCTTGCCTTGAAGCCCCCAGTCAGCCTAAGGAATCTAGAGATGTAGACACCGCACATAGACGCCATCTCTTCCACCAGAGATTGGAGGATGTCTGCTTCATGGATGTACAGTTGCAAATGCAGGTAAACTGAGACGTGACTTTGCACCATCTTTTACTTTTGGGATTTTTCTCTGACCCTGCTTTCATGCATAGGTTTAGAAGAGCAATGCTTTCACTCTAGCTGGATTGAGAGGGCCTAAGTGTTCCAGCATGTGACCCTTTGTTTCCTAAGGGCCAAAACACTGTTGTTTGTGTAGATCAAACTGAGGTCTTCCCACTCCATGGTCAAGGCTAGTCCTCCCTGCCAGTAGAGTCACTGACCTTGAGTTGGTAGTGCATCCAACTTGTGAGATATCCAAATTCTGAGAGTCCACCACTACCCAACTCTGAACTAGGAGATAGGCGTATCTTCCAGAGTACGACACCGCACATTCCTTAACTCCAAGGCACTTTTCAGTTGATTATCAGAGTGGACACTTTCCCGTTCCTCTGTTTTCAAATGTTGCTGCTTCTCTTTGTTCGACCAAGTTTTTGGTATTCGCCAATATTTGGATCGTTCGTAGCAAGGTGTGCCACCCATAACAAATTTACCAAGAAGGACTGCTTGGGTCAAGGGAGATCCCTGTTAGGCAGGCGCAGGTCTTTAAATATGGCAGGCAGTCGTACTCCGGGGAGTGTGAACCAGGACGCTGCTGCGTCCAAGAGTGTAAAGGACCCTCTCAGTAATCAAATTGTCTCCCCAATGGTAATGATAAACCATGCAGGATACAATTAATACCTCAGCATTCCCTCTTTACAAACCCAACTAGAGATGTTCATGGTTTGAATTCCTTACTTAGAACATCAGAATAAAGAAACTGTGACCTCTGCTTATCTCGTACTCACTCCAAACACCCTAATGATATCAGTTTAAGACCAGAGGATCCCCATCCATGTCTTAATTGCAGCATTTATTAGTTCAGATTGAGCTCATCAATGAATTTACGCACATGTGAAATTACACCAGTTTGGTTTACTTTTACACTTGTATAAATCTCATAAAAAGGGAATAGTTATGGGAGTTTTACTCCAGGCAAGGGGAGGAGTAAATCTCTTTTAGGGTGAGAAATGGGAGGGAAACAACTGAAATTAGGAGGGGTGTAATTGAAGGTGCTCTTCCAAGGAGAATAATTATGTCCTGTGGGAATGAAAAAAAAAGTTTTGAGTGCAAATAAACTTTCCTCAAACAGTACTCCTTCGGAAATATACGCTTGCTACATTTTTGAATGTGTAAATGTCTACTACTGTGAGTACTCTAGGGGAATTGTGAGAGGTGCAAATTCCCAGGAGCACTACTAGAATTATTTGTTGTGAATTTTGCAGAGATTGAGAAATCTGTGCCAAACACAGGAGTAGGTCTGTAAGAATAAATGTCCGACTTATTTGTGAATCAGGCAGTTTTTGAATTCCAAGGAGGGTGGTAATTTGACCCACGTATATGAGTAACAAAACGGACACAATTTACAAATCTATCTGTGCACATAAGTCTAATATAGATGAGAAGTAGCTACATTTAGAAATGTGAATTCATGTTTTGTATTCCCGTTCCCAAAACTTGGGAAAATGAAATTCACTCACATCTAATGTTATACCACTATGGAGAAATTGGACAGGGGAAGTAAGGATCTCACGGGTGGAGAATCGATGCTTAGCGGTGGGAAGGCATACAAAAGTTGGCTACTATCAACCAACATGCACTTTTTGTGCGTTCATAAACCTCGACACGATATCACCTTACTCCAAATATGCTGCTAAATTTCTGCTATTAAGGGTGACAGTAAATACGTGTTTGGGGCTGGAAATTTGGATTCAACACTCCTAAAATTGTTGTGTGTGGAGAAAAAAGTGTAAATGTAGTTTAGCGTTACATGTAAGTATGTGTAATTGCACACAATGTACATTTACATATGCCTGAATGGTAATGTAGGTGAGTAACTTGGAATCCACAAAATAATTTCCCTTTTGCAACTGTCACAGATTCCCACTAGGAGCTGTGGAAACTCTAAATGTATGATAAAATCTGCAGGGATACATTTTAGGCCTGGGCGGTAAACTCTACTCTGTTCGCGGAGTATGCAGAGTTTCTCCCACTTCGCGTAGAGCGCGAAGTTAAGAAAAACTCTGCGGAGTGTGTGGAGCGGAGTTTTTCCTCTCTCGTTCCTCGCCAGTGTTACGTTGGTGAGCATGAGCAAGGAAAATCCAACGCTAGACCACCCCCCAGCGAGATTTCTCAATGCGGGTAGTCACGGCAGGCCGCTACCGCTCGCGCTGAGAAACCTGCTGCTCATACTTGGGAGCTGCACCCTCTTGCACTGCACATGGTGCCATTTGTGCTGATTTTACATCGCAGGAAAATTGCCTGGTGCTAAAAATCAGAGCGAGCAGCGTGACTTACCTCACTCCACCGCTTACGGAAACTCCACAGAGCGCGGCAGAGTTTTTTTTGTCAACTCCACCCAGACCTAATATATTTTCTGTTACTTTTTGTAAATCAGCCTTTAAGAAGGAAATGTATCTTTTGCCTTTCGCCCACTGAGTCTGTCCTCAGAGCAATAATCATGAACATGTCTTTGTCTCTTCATTTTTGGTTTCCGATTTTATGGTCTATCCGAAGATATCTGAAGTATGTTTTTTAAGTTAGGAAAGGACAGTAGTCATAGAAAGTTTAATTTGGAATTAGGTGTAATTATTACCCAGTTTTAAGATATTCAAATACCAGCCTTGGAACGCTGAACTGGCCTTGCCTCGATTCTAAGTCATGACCCGCAGGCCACCGCGTGTCTCAGTGGCGAGCGTTTAACTCACAGTCTTTTTTGCCAGGTAAAACCCCATTTCTTATCAGTCACGACAGCCACTGGGGAAATGACTGTGAATAATTGTTAATTATAGGTTTACATTGTTTGCTTTCCATTACCTTACTTAAAATGTGTTAAAAAACATATGGAGACGTTCAAGAGGTAGATTTCCAACTCCATGTACGTTCGCTTTCAGAATTTCTCCAAAAATGTGGCTTCCCTGGCACAAGGAGGGATATTTAAAAGCTTTCCGACCAAACAAAAAACAAACGCAAAATATACCCCTGTGTAATTAGAGAGTAGGGAAGGCTTTATACAAACACACATAAAGCCGTGGGCCCGGGCCAGGTCCCTCTTTCATTACACACCCGAGTGATTAATGTCTACTGGCACAGTGAGTGTTGGTGAGGGAGGTGTTAACACAGTGCCCGAAACGACAGCTCATGCGAGCCAAGGGCGCGCCTGGTGGGCCTCAGAGGTCACGAGACTGCTTAGAACCCTCATAAATCACCATGTTTGCTTGCATGTGGATATTAGAGAAAGCCAGCCTTCCATTTTGATGTTTGTCTTGCTGTGTTTTGTAAAAGGACTGCACTTCGAACAGTTTAGATGTGGTGCTTCCTAAGTGAACTTCACAGAATGTGGCAAACTCAAAGATGAAACACTGCAATTTAGAAAGGGGCTGTAGAAAATAGCCGCTAGGCTGCTCCAAGCTGCCATCCCCAGGCATGGAACACACTGCTGTGTCCTCGTGGACAGCTACACATACATTATGGTGGAAATATTTAGACTTGCATTAGCTTTATCGCCCATTTCCACCGCACCACAGGGCACAAGTAATAAAACAAGCATTTGCAATGCAATCGGTCTCGCCTTTGGAACCTTATAAGTATTTAGCGATGCAGCACATGATCGCACATTACTGCAACGTAGCTTCACTCACTCACATGATTTTTTAGCATCTCCAGGTGATGGTAATCACCACAACACAGGGAAGACCCAACGACTTCCGGTGATTATTATATATATATATATATATTCTTTTCTCCCAACGGGTTTGTTTCAGATCCGAGCCCGTTGTCAGGTGGTGCAAAAGTGCCGGAAAACCAGAAAAGCCGGCAAATCAATGTCAATCCAATTGTAAGTAAACAAAGCACACTCAGAGTCACGGGTGTTTCCAAAGTGGCAGTAGTTTAATCTTCGCTACGCGTTTCGACACACAGAGTGTCTTGATCACACGAATCTACGAACATTTCAAAGTGATTTAAATAAAGTTCATTGAAGTGAATTCACACAAAGCATGGTAATAGAAATGGGACTCTTCCTTGCTTAGTCAAATGTGATGTTATAGTGCGGCAGACATCTTGGAACGTCCAAAATCAACATTTTTACAAATTATAGTCATGCCTAAGTTATTTAAAAAAGGCGAATCGCTCAATAGACACCAAAAAGTTGATTGCTTGTATAGTAAAGATATACGATATGCATGTATTTACATATATACAGTATTTACATTTGCGAATGAACGCATTGCTGTACATTAATATCATCAGCGTTTAAATCCTATTACAAGGCTAAATAGCCATTTCTGATTAGTACTCCTTCTACGTAACAGTATGCAATCACTGCCAAGTGGTACATGTTTTCATTATGCCCCAGTATATCATTTACACGCATGAGTATTCAGTCGCTCTAGTGGCTTTAATCGACAAAGGGTCTATAGTTCATATATGTAGGCGGTCTAGTGCCAGAAGCAGACTATATGTTGAAACGTAAAATTGATTTGGCAATCGTCAGATAATAATTGCAACATCATATGAACTTAAGATTGTATTTGCAGGTTACTGTCCCAACTTAATCCATGACACCGTAAAAAGTGAAAATTAAAATTAGAACCAAAACCAAAGCACAACATAATAACCAATTCTGTTTTCATAGTAGAAAGAAATTCATAAAATTCTCTTATCTGTGTGCAGTGCAGTCCCGAGCCCGGGGAAGAAAAGGTTAGGGAACCCGTGAGAAGTCAGATACGTAATGGGCCCCTTCCTTTCCTCCTGTAAGAAACACAAATAAGAGATATATAGCCAGTTACATTCTCGAAGAGAAACAAGGGGACACAAGTATCCAAATGAGAAAAGAAACAAAGAAACGAAAACAACATGCTCATAAGACTTCTCACAATACAATTTTGATACTGGATGGTTGTTTTAATCTATATGAAGATGCGAGGCTAGTTCCTCATCTAGATTGTGCCCTCCGGGGAATCTAGTTTCCAACTCAAGTATCCATTTAGACTCCTGTTGTCTCAGTCTGAGGTCTCTATTGCCACCACGTGGATTCGAGACTATTTGTTCTATGGCAAAGTACCGTAACAAGGAGTTATTGGATTGATGAAACTCCAAAAAGTGCCTAGCAATTGGGTATTGGACATTAACATTAGTAATTGCGCGGAGATGTTCCATCACACGTTTTTTAACCATGCAGATTGTACTACCTACATACCTGCGTTAGCAGGGACATTCAAGTACATAGACAATACAATTGCTGCTGCATGTTAAAAACTGGTTGATTTTCCACTTTTTGTTTCTCCCCGGGATGTCGAATTCCCTCACAGAGTGACTGAATTTGCAGGCTCTGCAATGCCCGCAAGGGAAGAAGCCTTTGAGGTCATGGAAATGGTGGCTTTTGTGTTCAGTAATATCGCCTCTTACCAATATATCTTTCAGACTTTTACCCCTCTTGTAGGTGATCAGTGGTCTTTTTGCTATATCTTTCCCTATAATGGCATCGGTCTGGAGAATTTTCCAATTCTCGGTAAGTAGTTTGCACACAGTTCCTGATCTATTGTTATATGTAGTCACAAGTCTGATGTTATTTTCTGTGTTTTCGGGGTCATTAGTTTTTTGTTCCAGTGCCTTAGTTCTACTTACACTTTCAATTTTGTGTATTGCGTTACTGAGAACCCATTCAGGGTAGCCTCTCTGTCGAAATCGTTCAAGCATGTTGTTCTTTTCTTCTGAAAATTTGTGGTCTGTGCTGCAATTTCTCCTTGCCCTGAGTAGTTCCCCGTATGGAATACTCCACTTCAGGGGTTCTGGGTGGCCACTCAGGGCATGGAGCAGGCTATTCCCAGCTGTGTCTTTCCTATACAAACTCGTAACAAGTTTCCCATCGATGACCTCAATATGGGTGTCTAGGAACTCCACCTCCCTTTTGCTAATGTTAGATGTTAATCGAATATTGTATGGATTTGTGTTGAGTTCATTTATGAACTCCACAGCTCCTTGTTGGTCACCACTCCATACAATAAACAAATCATCGATATACCTTAGCCATACTACCACTGATTTGAAGTATTTCATAAGGGATGTATTTGAGCGAATTTCTTCTTCCCATTTTCCTAGGAAAAGATTTGCAAATCCAGGTGCGAAGCACGTTCCCATAGCCGTGCCTCGCACCTGCCTGTAGAGTATCCCATCAAACATGAAGATGTTGTTTTTCAAGCATATCATCATCATGTCGGCCAACATGCGTGTATGCTCGAGATAGATGATGTCTCTAGTGCCTAAAAAGTGCATACAGGCTTCTACTCCCTGGACGTGGTCTATTATAGTATATAATGAGTTCACGTCCAGGGTAATCAGATGGTAATCTTCGTTCCATACAAGACCGTCTAATTTGTTCAAAAAATCTTTCGTGTCTTTGACAAATGACGGTAGCTTTGAGACATAATCTTTTAAAAACTGATCCACATATTTGGATACATTTTCATTGACACTACCCATAGAGGACACAATTGGTCTCCCTGGTGGAATAGTGGGGTGTTTATGGAGTTTAGGGAGAAGATACAGGATGGGCAATTTTGGAAAATCACGTTTCAGAAAACAGTATTCTTGCCAAGAAATAATACCCAATTCTTGCCATTCTGACAACCTTTGCCATGTTGTAACAATACTAGCATTGTATGCTGTAGTATCACATATACAATAATATTCATTGTTGCTGAGTTGTTCTTTTGCTTCATTAATATACAGATCTTTACCCCAGAGGACAATGTTTCCACCTTTATCTGATGGTCGTACGACCAAACTCTTGTCTTTCGATAAAGACAGAATAAATTCGCACTGTTTGTTAGACAAGTTTTGTGTGCCTCTGGGATTGTAGTTTTTATGTTTCTGTTTCTTGAGTTCTTTAGTCACAACATCATGAAATGTATCGATAGCATCGTGGGGTAGATTGGGATAGAATACTGAACGGGGTTTGAATTGGGTACAAGCTGATTTGTTTGTTATTACATCCTCTGCATCAGCAGAGTAGGGTGCTCCTAGATCTATTATTGCATTCAATGTGTCAGCATCTCCCACCGTCAATCCTGGATGTGTAGAAATGTCAAATAAAGGGGCCATATTTTGTTGTCCTTCGCTATTGTTCAGAATATGCCACTTTTTTAGTTTTACTTTTCTAATGAATTTAAAAATGTCAATGCGCGTATTAGTATAATTGAAAAGTTCTGTGGGGCAAAAGGTTAGGCCGAGACATAAAGTAGATTTTTCAAAATAGGACAGAGTGCGTGCAGAGAGGTTTACTATGGTTTTGTTTACCATTTGGGCATCCATTACAGCGTTGATTTTGAGCCTCTCTTTCTTGTTCCCATGGGCTCCATTCTTCTTTCCACGTTTCCGCTTGAGGCGTCTTTGCTTGCTGCGCCCCTGCCTCTGCCTCTTCCTCTGCCTCTCCCCCGTCCT
The DNA here is from genome assembly GCF_964204655.1 of Triturus cristatus. NCBI lineage: Eukaryota > Metazoa > Chordata > Amphibia > Caudata > Salamandridae > Triturus > Triturus cristatus. The sequence goes on along the minus strand of NC_140582.1, from coordinate 1,066,129,225 downwards.
CTCTGTGGTGGAACAGGCGTTGTCATTGTCTTCCCAGATTGTCGACTCCTCTTCATTACCCGGAACTCGTCTAAAAAAGTAGCCTGGTGTGTTATGACATCTACATCTGACAGAGAACTTGTTGTGTGTATTGACGCATCTGTATCTGAATCAGTTAGTTCTGGATGTGTTGCCGCACTTGCATCAGTAGTAGCTGGTTCTTTAGTTGATGTATTTTGATTATAAAGATGGTCGTATTTGTGACTATACGTCAGGATTCGTCCTGTTTCGTAGTCAACACAGTCTCTGTGTAATTTTCTTTGTTTCCGTTGTTTTATGTCCTCTTCGTATTTGGTTAGTCTTCCTTTGAGTTCCTTTTTAAACTCTTGTATGACTGTTTGATCTGTATGTTTCTTGACATTTTCTTCAATTTCTGTTATCTCTTTAATGATGTTCTCTCGTTCTTCCCAAGCATACTTGATAAGTATCGTCATCATATTTTTAGAGCTTTCTGCAGAATTATTCGCCCAGTCATCGAGCATTCGCGGGTTCGGTGATTCATGCGAGGGAGTGATATATATTCGCAATCCTCTAGGTATCATTTTTTTCTCTATGTAATCTTCCAGAGACGTTGCCTCCCACCATTTTGAACTCTCTTGTTTTTTTAATTTTTCATACTTGCGTAATGTGACATTTAACTCGCTGTCCTTCTTAATATTGGTATCTGATATTCCCATAGACTTTCCTTTGCCTGGCGCACGCGCAAAAAGAGATTGTGCAGCAGCACGTCTATCTCTTTCTTCATCCATATTTCCTTGAAAGGATTCGTTTCTAATTGGAACTTCGAAGTCCCTCGAGGATTGAATAGTTGGTTCACAGTCCCCCAACAATGCTCAGGTTGGCTAATACCTGTAACAATGACTTTGACATATATGAACTATAGACCCTTTGTCGATTAAAGCCACTAGAGCGACTGAATACTCATGCGTGTAAATGATATACTGGGGCATAATGAAAACATGTACCACTTGGCAGTGATTGCATACTGTTACGTAGAAGGAGTACTAATCAGAAATGGCTATTTAGCCTTGTAATAGGATATAAACGCTGATGATATTAATGTACAGCAATGCGTTCATTCGCAAATGTAAATACTGTATATATGTAAATACATGCATATCGTATATCTTTACTATACAAGCAATCAACTTTTTGGTGTCTATTGAGCGATTCGCCTTTTTTAAATAACTTAGGCATGACTATAATTTGTAAAAATGTTGATTTTGGACGTTCCAAGATGTCTGCCGCACTATAACATCACATTTGACTAAGCAAGGAAGAGTCCCATTTCTATTACCATGCTTTGTGTGAATTCACTTCAATGAACTTTATTTAAATCACTTTGAAATGTTCGTAGATTCGTGTGATCAAGACACTCTGTGTGTCGAAACGCGTAGCGAAGATTAAACTACTGCCACTTTGGAAACACCCGTGACTCTGAGTGTGCTTTGTTTACTTACAATTGGATTGACATTGATTTGCCGGCTTTTCTGGTTTTCCGGCACTTTTGCACCACCTGACAACGGGCTCGGATCTGAAACAAACCCGTTGGGAGAAAGGAATTACGTGTGAGGATCCGTGAGCCAGCCACCACCGATTCGTCGGGACTACAAGGAAGTAGCAGAACTGCCGTGATTCTTCAGTTTAGAGGTAAGCTCGGCCCCGGGACTGTAGCGAAGAGGGGGAACACCGCTGTTTTCCAGGCGGGGGGTTCTCCCACTAGCGGCGGTACTTGGGGGGAGTACTTACTTCTATGAAAAGGAGAACGAGAGGGGAATTACAACAGCAATTACGATTGATATCATTCGAAAAGTAAATAAAAGACTATCTCGAATCGTAACATTGCGTAAAGCCACACAAATTGGTTTGAATACGCACTTCCCAAAACCTCCGCGGCAACGCAACAAAGTATATGGTGGCATCAGGAACCGCCCATTGTTGGCGGGGAGTCGGGGTGGAATGTGGCAGTAGTTTAGAACGAACTTCAGCGAGAAAACTGACTAAAGAGGAATAATAGCAATCAAAGTCATTGTTACAGGTATTAGCCAACCTGAGCATTGTTGGGGGACTGTGAACCAACTATTCAATCCTCGAGGGACTTCGAAGTTCCAATTAGAAACGAATCCTTTCAAGGAAATATGGATGAAGAAAGAGATAGACGTGCTGCTGCACAATCTCTTTTTGCGCGTGCGCCAGGCAAAGGAAAGTCTACGGGAATATCAGATACCAATATTAAGAAGGACAGCGAGTTAAATGTCACATTACGCAAGTATGAAAAATTAAAAAAACAAGAGAGTTCAAAATGGTGGGAGGCAACGTCTCTGGAAGATTACATAGAGAAAAAAATGATACCTAGAGGATTGCGAATATATATCACTCCCTCGCATGAATCACCGAACCCGCGAATGCTCGATGACTGGGCGAATAATTCTGCAGAAAGCTCTAAAAATATGATGACGATACTTATCAAGTATGCTTGGGAAGAACGAGAGAACATCATTAAAGAGATAACAGAAATTGAAGAAAATTTCAAGAAACATACAGATCAAACAGTCATACAAGAGTTTAAAAAGGAACTCAAAGGAAGACTAACCAAATACGAAGAGGACATAAAACAACGGAAACAAAGAAAATTACACAGAGACTGTGTTGACTACGAAACAGGACGAATCCTGACGTATAGTCATAAATACGACCATCTTTATAATCAAAATACATCAACTAAAGAACCAGCTACTACTGATGCAAGTGCGGCAACACATCCAGAACTAACTGATTCAGATACAGATGCGTCAATACACACAACAAGTTCTCTGTCAGATGTAGATGTCATAACACACCAGGCTACTTTTTTAGACGAGTTCCGGGTAATGAAGAGGAGTCGACAATCTGGGAAGACAATGACAACGCCTGTTCCACCACAGAGAGGACGGGGGAGAGGCAGAGGAAGAGGAAGAGGCAGAGGCAGGGGCGCAGCAAGCAAAGACGCCTCAAGCGGAAACGTGGAAAGAAGAATGGAGCCCATGGGAACAAGAAAGAGAGGCTCAAAATCAACGCTGTAATGGATGCCCAAATGGTAAACAAAACCATAGTAAACCTCTCTGCACGCACTCTGTCCTATTTTGAAAAATCTACTTTATGTCTCGGCCTAACCTTTTGCCCCACAGAACTTTTCAATTATACTAATACGCGCATTGACACTTTTAAATTCATTAGAAAAGTAAAACTAAAAAAGTGGCATATTCTGAACAATAGCGAAGGACAACAAAATATGGCCCCTTTATTTGACATTTCTACACATCCAGGATTGACGGTGGGAGATGCTGACACATTGAATGCAATAATAGATCTAGGAGCACCCTACTCTGCTGATGCAGAGGATGTAATAACAAACAAATCAGCTTGTACCCAATTCAAACCCCGTTCAGTATTCTATCCCAATCTACCCCACGATGCTATCGATACATTTCATGATGTTGTGACTAAAGAACTCAAGAAACAGAAACATAAAAACTACAATTCCAGAGGCACACAAAACTTGTCTAACAAACAGTGCGAATTTATTCTGTCTTTATCGAAAGACAAGAGTTTGGTCGTACGACCATCAGATAAAGGTGGAAACATTGTCCTCTGGGGTAAAGATCTGTATATTAATGAAGCAAAAGAACAACTCAGCAACAATGAATATTATTGTATATGTGATACTACAGCATACAATGCTAGTATTGTTACAACATGGCAAAGGTTGTCAGAATGGCAAGAATTGGGTATTATTTCTTGGCAAGAATACTGTTTTCTGAAACGTGATTTTCCAAAATTGCCCATCCTGTATCTTCTCCCTAAACTCCATAAACACCCCACTATTCCACCAGGGAGACCAATTGTGTCCTCTATGGGTAGTGTCAATGAAAATGTATCCAAATATGTGGATCAGTTTTTAAAAGATTATGTCTCAAAGCTACCGTCATTTGTCAAAGACACGAAAGATTTTTTGAACAAATTAGACGGTCTTGTATGGAACGAAGATTACCATCTGATTACCCTGGACGTGAACTCATTATATACTATAATAGACCACGTCCAGGGAGTAGAAGCCTGTATGCACTTTTTAGGCACTAGAGACATCATCTATCTCGAGCATACACGCATGTTGGCCGACATGATGATGATATGCTTGAAAAACAACATCTTCATGTTTGATGGGATACTCTACAGGCAGGTGCGAGGCACGGCTATGGGAACGTGCTTCGCACCTGGATTTGCAAATCTTTTCCTAGGAAAATGGGAAGAAGAAATTCGCTCAAATACATCCCTTATGAAATACTTCAAATCAGTGGTAGTATGGCTAAGGTATATCGATGATTTGTTTATTGTATGGAGTGGTGACCAACAAGGAGCTGTGGAGTTCATAAATGAACTCAACACAAATCCATACAATATTCGATTAACATCTAACATTAGCAAAAGGGAGGTGGAGTTCCTAGACACCCATATTGAGGTCATCGAGGGGAAACTTGTTACGAGTTTGTATAGGAAAGACACAGCTGGGAATAGCCTGCTCCATGCCCTGAGTGGCCACCCAGAACCCCTGAAGTGGAGTATTCCATACGGGGAACTACTCAGGGCAAGGAGAAATTGCAGCACAGACCACAAATTTTCAGAAGAAAAGAACAACATGCTTGAACGATTTCGACAGAGAGGCTACCCTGAATGGGTTCTCAGTAACGCAATACACAAAATTGAAAGTGTAAGTAGAACTAAGGCACTGGAACAAAAAACTAATGACCCCGAAAACACAGAAAATAACATCAGACTTGTGACTACATATAACAATAGATCAGGAACTGTGTGCAAACTACTTACCGAGAATTGGAAAATTCTCCAGACCGATGCCATTATAGGGAAAGATATAGGAAAAAGACCACTGATCACCTACAAGAGGGGTAAAAGTCTGAAAGATATATTGGTAAGAGGCGATATTACTGAACACAAAAGCCACCATTTCCATGACCTCAAAGGCTTCTTCCCTTGCGGGCATTGCAGAGCCTGCAAATTCAGTCACTCTGTGAGGGAATTCGACATCCCGGGGAGAAACAAAAAGTGGAAAATCAACCAGTTTTTAACATGCAGCAGCAATTGTATTGTCTATGTACTTGAATGTCCCTGCAAACGCAGGTATGTAGGTAGTACAATCTGCATGGTTAAAAAACGTGTGATGGAACATCTCCGCGCAATTACTAATGTTAATGTCCAATACCCAATTGCTAGGCACTTTTTGGAGTTTCATCAATCCAATAACTCCTTGTTACGGTACTTTGCCATAGAACAAATAGTCTCGACTCCACGTGGTGGCAATAGAGACCTCAGACTGAGACAACAGGAGTCTAAATGGATACTTGAGTTGGAAACTAGATTCCCCGGAGGGCACAATCTAGATGAGGAACTAGCCTCGCATCTTCATATAGATTAAAACAACCATCCAGTATCAAAATTGTATTGTGAGAAGTCTTATGAGCATGTTGTTTTCGTTTCTTTGTTTCTTTTCTCATTTGGATACTTGTGTCCCCTTGTTTCTCTTCGAGAATGTAACTGGCTATATATCTCTTATTTGTGTTTCTTACAGGAGGAAAGGAAGGGGCCCATTACGTATCTGACTTCTCACGGGTTCCCTAACCTTTTCTTCCCCGGGCTCGGGACTGCACTGCACACAGATAAGAGAATTTTATGAATTTCTTTCTACTATGAAAACAGAATTGGTTATTATGTTGTGCTTTGGTTTTGGTTCTAATTTTAATTTTCACTTTTTACGGTGTCATGGATTAAGTTGGGACAGTAACCTGCAAATACAATCTTAAGTTCATATGATGTTGCAATTATTATCTGACGATTGCCAAATCAATTTTACGTTTCAACATATAGTCTGCTTCTGGCACTAGACCGCCTACATATATGAACTATAGACCCTTTGTCGATTAAAGCCACTAGAGCGACTGAATACTCATGCGTGTAAATGATATACTGGGGCATAATGAAAACATGTACCACTTGGCAGTGATTGCATACTGTTACGTAGAAGGAGTACTAATCTGAAATGGCTATTTAGCCTTGTAATAGGATATAAACGCTGATGATATTAATGTACAGCAATGCGTTCATTCGCAAATGTAAATACTGTATATATGTAAATACATGCATATCGTATATCTTTACTATACAAGCAATCAACTTTTTGGTGTCTATTGAGCGATTCGCCTTTTTTAAATAACTTAGGCATGACTATAATTTGTAAAAATGTTGATTTTGGACGTTCCAAGATGTCTGCCGCACTATAACATCACATTTGACTAAGCAAGGAAGAGTCCCATTTCTATTACCATGCTTTGTGTGAATTCACTTCAATGAACTTTATTTAAATCACTTTGAAATGTTCGTAGATTCGTGTGATCAAGACACTCTGTGTGTCGAAACGCGTAGCGAAGATTAAACTACTGCCACTTTGGAAACACCCGTGACTCTGAGTGTGTTTTGTTTACTTACAATTGGATTGACATATATATATATATATATATATATATATATATATATATATATATATATATATATATATATATTTTCTTTCTCGTTAGTTCACTGCTGAAGCAATCCCCATGCCTACGACGCTGGTGCCGTCAGTGGTAGCAGTGACCACTCCAAATGATTAAGATCCAATCCTCAAAATGTAAATCCAGAGAGAAACGGGACAGCACACCAGGGAACGGCACAAACAAACTTTATTCGTGCACTAGCTTAATTAAGGACGACGCGTTTCGGCGTTAGCCTTTGTCAAGTAACTTCCTGTGTTCCAACAAGCCATAGAAATACACGGACATGGTTGATAAACATAAAAGAAATACTGCTATTAAGTTAAGCATAAGCTTTAAATCAAGGGGATACAAGGAACAAACCCTGACGACAGCCAAAAACAAGGTCAAAGATTTGAAACAACATGACCTATTATTTAAACCATCTAGAACCAGCACAAGGAAGAAAGAGGGTGAGGAAATTAAGTCCAATGCACCCAGAATGATAACACAGTACAGTAGGGGTGCATGGACATTGGAGAGAATCATGAGGAGACATTGGAATTTATTAACTGCAGATCCAATTATTGGTGATCGCATGGGATCAAGACCACAGATAACCTACAGAAAGGCAAGATCACTAAGAGACAGATTAGTCCACAGCTTTCAGGATGAGGACATGGGATCACAGTGGTTGAAAATGCCTAATGGCTTCACCACATGTGGTATGTGTAAAGCTGACCGAAATGGCAAAAATTGCAAAGAATATATCACAGGCTCGGGACAAATACGTCCAATTAAGCATACCATTAACTGCACCAGCGATTTTGCTGTCTACGTACTGGAATGCCCTTGTGGCCTCCAGTATGTGGGCAGCACAAAGCTATCGTTAAAACTAAGAATTCTACAGCACTTACGTGCCATCACTAACTGCGATCACAATTATCCTGTGGCGCGTCATTACTCAGAACTCCATAACAGTGACAACAGCAGTTTACGGTTCTTTGGAGTTGAGAGAATTCCGAAACACACACGGGGTGGTGATCGAGAAAGAAACTTAAGAATACTTGAGTCCAAATTTGTCATAGATCTGGACTGCAAGGCACCCAAGGGACTCAATAGTGGGGAAGAACTTGCAACCCACATAGGGCTATAGTTTGCCATACTCGCCATACTCTGCAATCTCGTAACAAGTAGTGTGTCCTTTCCCAACATATTTGGGCTGGGATTTTAATGGTTATGGTATTCTATTTTCTTAAATTTCACATTTTATTTAGTTAGGGTAATAGGATATCGATGGATGGTGTTATATGCCCTATTAGAGGTAACATGTATTACTGCCCGCAATTGTGGTAGATGTAATCTGTCCTATATATGTCCTAACACCCTTCCGTGTTTCACTTATAATAATGCACTCCATTCCCACACTTCCCCATCACTTCCCGTATCTAGCACTTAAATAAAGGCTACTTCCTGTATTCCACACTGATGATACCACCACAGGGCACTCACCTACATGGAAATTCCCTATATGAATGGGAACGTTAGGATAATTGCGCAATTGCGCTTATACCTCATTACTGGAAATTCCTGTTCAGTTGGTTTTCGTTGGTGGTGTACATTGCGATATTCACAACGTTAATGTTTTCACCATGTTACCTCATGATGATACCATCACAGGGCACTTACCTACATGAAATTTCCTATATGAATGGGAACGTCGGGATAGTTGCGCAATTGCGCCAATACCCTGTTACTGGAAATTCCTGTTCAATTGGTTTTCGCTGGTGGTGTACATTGCGATATTCACAACATCAATGGGTATCACCATGACATCATTTGTTTCACTACATGAATTTGTAAATAGAGTTTATTGTTATCGATAAATGTGAACTGAATTACAGAGGATGATTTTTTGTTCAGATTAATGTATTTTTTACACGCTATGCTTAAATTAATAGCAGTATTTCTTTTATGTTTATCAACCATGTCCGTGTATTTCTATGGCTTGTTGGAACACAGGAAGTTACTTGACAAAGGCTAACGCCGAAACGCGTCGTCCTTAATTAAGCTAGTGCACGAATAAAGTTTGTTTGTGCCGTTCCCTGGTGTGCTGTCCCGTTTCTCTCTGGATTTACGTTTTGAGGATTGGATCTTAATCATATCTATATATATATATATATATATATATATATATATATATATATATATATATATATATATATATATATATATATATATTTATTATCTACTGGCGGTAGATAGTTATAGTTAGGACCGTGTTTCCATAGGAAATCCGCAACATTCTATTTGGAATAACTTTGACGCCGGTTGACGAATCCTCGTGAAATTTTCAAAATAGGTGGGGCGCTCCGCTCCGCTCCTTCCCTGAAAGTCTCGGGGGGATTCGTCAAGCGGGGGCTGAGAAAAAGGGGGGGTCCCAAAACGCATTTTCCCCATGCATTTTTCCATAGGACCTTTAGTCCAAGCTACAGCCCGAACGGCTGAACAGAATTACTTGAAATTTGGCTGAGAGGTAGTCCTCAGGTCAGGGATGTGCCTTTTGCAGGTCTGGTGTAAATCTGTTCAGTATTTCCAGAGAAAATAGCATTTAAATCAATATATATATCTATAAGCGCGCACCGTGCGCGTACGGTAAAATGAACCGTACGCGCACGCTGCCGTGCGCGAGCGCGATTCTGATTGGTTGTTAGATCTTAGTAAACATTCGAATCGGTCGAAACCAGGAAGTGTCGGCCGCCATTTTGTCTCTCGCAGTCTGAGGGGGTGAAAAACAAAGGGGGCAGGGTGGACAGTTCCTGACCCCCTAGCCTTGGTCAGGGGGTCCCAGAAGGACCCCCAAGGGCCAAAATTTTATTTTAATTTTTTTTGAAAAATCGCGGGGTACGCGTAACGTGCGCGTACGGTAGAAACGGAAAAATTCCGCGAACTGCGTAACGTGGGCGCTCAGTGCGCGAAGCGCACCGTGCGCGTACGGTACGCGCACGGTGAAAAACCTTAAATAAATAAATAAATAAATACAGAACTTAGCATTTAAAAAACCGTACAAATTCACTGAAAAAACCATAGGTTTCACACACGTTATAGTTAGGAATTAGCATTTAAAAAACCTTGCAAATTCACTTAAAAAACCATAGGTTTCACACGTTATAGTTAGCTGGACATTTCACTCGTGAAAAACCATTGAAATTCCCCCGTTATAGTTAGTGCAGGCAACTATAACTCACGCGACCGCAATCCTCTGCTGATGACGTCAGATATTACATCACTGATTACATATGTGTCTTTCTGAAAAATAAATATTTGTAATATATGTATAGCTAAAGATTAATGGAAGAAGACATGGGTAAATAGGTGTCTAAATACAGTGATGTAATATCTGACGTCATCAGCAGAGGATTGCGGTCGCGTGAGTTATAGTTGCCTGCACTAACTATAACGGGGGAATTTCAATGGTTTTTCACGAGTGAAATGTCCAGCTAACTATAACATGTGTGAAACCTATGGTTTTTTAAGTGAATTTTATATATATATATATATATATATATATATATATTATTTTTTTATCCCAGAAGCACGAGTAAAGAGCAGTAAAACAATTACTAATGGCATCAGCCACTAAACTGGAAGGCGCCTTGATAAAGTACCTGGGATAATCACAGGCCTGCAATGAAGGAGGTGGGAAAAGATTATTGGGTAAAATGGTTCAGCAAGTTACACAAATATAGAAGTGCTGATGAAATGAAGGCCGTGGCTTAAAAGACTTAAACTAAACATCTGTGTTCAGCATAGTGTGCCGCCCGGATGGTATTTTGCTCCTTCTGTCATTGCATCCAGCTATATAAAACAAGTCAGATTACACCTACAACAAGCCAGGACTATTAGTTTTGTCAATGGTTGTTAGTTGCAGAAGATAAGTAACTAACAACTATGGCATCGTTGTATGTAATATTAAAAATGGCTTAGTTCTTGCAGGCAAAGTTGTGGCATAAGGCTAAAGTTGCCGACTTTGGAGCTAGCCGGAAGCAGGCTCGAGTCACCGCGTTGGCTCACCATTCTGTGCTTCTGAACAAGCTTCTGATCCCCGTTTCTACCCAAAATAACGTCAGCGCTGTCTTTGTGTAATGTAACTAGTGCCTGTGTAAAACGCTTCAATACCTTTGGGCTGAGTTTGCGGTATATAGAATTGCACACAAAAAAGAAATGACTTTTAAAACCGTGAACTGCTGGCGAGTTACGATTTTTTTTCCACCCCGAGGGTGAGGGCAACAACTGAGATCCCGATAGGGACCCGTCTGAGCACCTGCTTGGAACCGGCCCTCTGAAAGCCCTGGGTGAAGAGTATGGCTGACATTATTTGAACATGGCGGAGGCATACGCTGTGAATGAAGTGTTAAGAAAATCACGGACCCAGAAATTAAAACCAGTGTAGAAGCAACACAGGAGGAGAAAAGCAGAACAAAACAGGGTGCAGAAGAAGAAGCAAAACTGACAGGCAGGTGGAAAGGGGTATAAGCCACAAGGTCAGTGGGTGGAAGAAGAGGAACCACACAGACAGGGGTTGAAGAATGGTTAAACAAGGAAAGACAAGTGATCCACAGAAGAAACGCACAATCGGTACAAATCTGTGATGCAATGCCGCCGCTCCGATTACAGAGGCGAAAATAACTCTCCATTGCATAATTCCACAGAGGAGGGTCCCCAGTTATAGACGCAGGGGGTGATATGCAAAATAAAAAAAAGAGAAAACGAGCCTCGGCTCAACATCCAGTGATTCTGGGCACATCACTCACTCTCCCGTGCCGACCAAATAATGAATGTGTCCATGTGTAATTTAACTAGTGCTCATGTAAAGCGCTCCAATACCTTCGGGTCGAGTTTGCGCTATGTAAAACTACAAAAAAAAAAAAGCCTGACCTGCAATAGCCAGATGGGAGGAGGGAAGAGAGACCATCACACGCTGTATTGTGTGATGGCCAACCAAAATGTTCTCTGAGTGAAATCGCCGTAAAGAGAGCTAAACACACAAAGGAGGGATTTTTACCGAAATGCACCAATAAGAAGATAGCATTTCTGAATGTCACAGATAACAACCAATGGCAATTGGTGGGTTTGCCAAACTCCACAGAAGAGATATAACAGGTCAATCAAAGCTCAACCTAAAAAACAGTGGGAGGAGGGGCTCGTTAGAATAGGTAATGTGCGTAGGCAATGCTGAATAATGTTATATGGAGTGATGTCACAGGAACTGATGCCACAGTCCTATAGTTTCCCTTACTTCAAGAGGGTGAATCTATTTTGCAGTCAAAGTTGAGATAAAATGTTTGCCAAACAGGATGAATTAATTCTATTATTTAAAAGTATGCAATGTATGTATTCATATCTAAACCACAATAAGGCTGCCTGGTTAAGGTACTTGGGGGTCATGGGGTGGTAGAATTCAGTTTCACCACTAGGTGTAATAGCATAAGATTAAGGCATTGAAAGCTTGCTATGAATGGTGGTTGGACCACAGTTCAGTGGAAGGAAACGCACAGTAGTTGTAGTCAGCGGTACGTGAGGGATGCAGGGGGAGGGTGTGCTGGGTTAGTCAACATGAAACGGATGATTGTAATGCTTCTTGTTGGTCAAAATGGGAATGAGTGATATGTTTCGGATTCACTGCTTTTCTTTTATGGATTCATATGAGTTGCTACTTGTACTATTAATAAATGTGAATAGAAAGAAACTTGAAAAATAATCTTGCTTGGCTGTGTTTGGTACAGCCTTTAAAGATATAGTAGATTTCCTTCCATAGCCTTTGTTAAATCTATCAGTTTGATTCTGTTCGCTTTGAAAGCTTAATCTATATTGCTTTATTGGCCAACTTAATTCTTTACCATCCCATGTGTAAAAGTTTGAGTATCTGCGTTTCCACCCTTGTGGGAAAACATGGAAGATGCCTATGCAGAGAGAATACATTTCATTGAACTACTCATTTGGATATTCTTGATGCATCAGTTGCAATTTAAGCCCTGAAGAAGTCCCAAGTATCGGGATAAAACGTGTTGGAGGTGTCCATGTCCATTTGCTATATATATATATTTTAAAAATCTTTTATTGAATGCTCTGACAATTTACACAATAATGACTACATAATTACAGCTTAGTGATGGATCAGGCAGCGCACGGCATCTAACATCACACATTGGAAACATCCAACACATCATATCAGTCTCAACAACTTGGCATATGATTTAGTTCTTTTTTGTAAGTAAGTCCTGATGCTCACACAAATATTTTGTCAAGGGTTCCCAAATGTCCGAGGGCTTAGAGTTGGTTGGCAGTTCCTCTGCATATATCGCAAAGTTATCCCTACAATAGACATCATCTAAAATCCATCTTGTGAAAGTAGGGGAAGTCTTACTGTCCCAGTGCATCGCAACTCTGCGTTTTGCCAGCAACAACATGATGGCTATTGGCTTCTTTTTTCTTGATCGTGCTGGTATATTAAGGCCTAGGAGACAGAGTCGGGGATCACACGGCAGCGTATCCATTACCATCATTCCCAACTGGCAAATTACTGCCTCCCAAAATTTCTGTATCTTATGACAAGCCCATGAAAGGTGGATAAAATCTGCCTGATCAGTTCCGCATCTTTTACAATGTGCATTGTCACGTAATCCATACCTGTACAGTTTAGCTGGGGTATGATATGCTTGATGTACGTATTTAAAGTGTATGAGGTGGAGATTTCCGTTAGGTGTGAGCAATGTAGTGAGCGTGCTTATCAAAAAACACAGCCACGGCTGACCACTGGTTCAGCACCTCAATCCTAGTATATACAACAAATAAGAGTCCTGTGCACAATTCTTCCAAGAGTCCGCCGCAGAAGGACTCCACTGAAATCCAGATGAGAAATCTTTTTTGACAAAGGGGGGAAGGTGCACCAGTAAAAAGTCCAAACTTGATAGTAAGTCCTTAACGTTCCTTTTATTCTTATATATATTTTTTCATAAAACGAGAAATCAGCCAACGCGTTTCGTTCTTTATGACAAGAACTTCTTCAGGGCAGTAAATAGACGATGTAGAGTACATAAAAATGAAGGTCATCAAGAAGTATATGATTCAAAAATAACCATGCGGTCAGAATTTAGAAAATTCCATAATGCGAATTCAAAAAAGTAATTTGCATAGGTTCCAATGCACAGTGTTTGCTATCTGACTCCGTTACTTACTTCACGCTTTTCTTACTCTGAAAAGTGCTTTTGAATCTATGTGCAAAACCTATTTGAATTCGTATCATGGAATTCTGATGACATGGATATATTCGTACCATATACCTTTCGATGACTTGTATTTACATGTACTTTACATCATCCAAATATTGCGCATTGGAACCTATGCAAATTACTTTTTTGAATTCGCATTATGGAATTTTCTAAATTCTGACCGCATGGTTATTTTTTAATCATATACTTCTTGATGACCTTCATTTTTATGTACTCTACATTGTCTATTTACTGCCCTGAAGAAGTTCTTGTCGTAAAGAACGAAACGCGTTGGCTGATTTCTCGTTTTATGAAAAAATATATATAAGAATAAAAGGAACGTTAAGGACTTACTATCAAGTTTGGACTTTTTACTGGTGCACCTTCCCCCCTTTGTCAAAAAAAATGTAGTGAGCGTGCAACAGGAAACCCAATCTTCATCAGTTAGTGGAGTTTCCAATAAGTTACTCCATCTGTCTCGCGCATTGTAAGGATCCATGGCTATCTCCGTTTGCACCGCTTTATAAAGTGTTGAGATCAAGTTGGAGTGTGTAGTCACAGCTATTAATGTGTGCAAGGGTTGCAGACTAAGAGGTTCTCTGGGGAAGGATGGATAGAATTCCCTTATGGCCGCTCTGAGCCTGTGATAAGTGAAGCGAAAAAGAAGCGATTGGTTTCGCACATAGGACAGATCATCAGATGTAATAAAAGTTCCGCCTGGATATAAGTCACCCAACTGCGTTATTCCCACCTGCTCTAGCATCCCCATACTTTTTGGTTCTTGTGTGACGGATATAGAAGGGTGATGCGCCAGCGGTAGGTTCGGTGCATATAAAGGAGTCTTGTTCGCTAATTGACTGATGCGCTGCTATGCTTGTGATGTAGTGCGTAACGTATTGATTTCCGTTGATGTAAGGTGTGATCGTGTATGCGGCAATATTTGGGGTAGTGGTATCGGGTCCGTATCTCCATCCTCCACTGCCAGATGCGGAAGGTAGTTTACCGGGTGATACCAGTAATAGGCGTATTGCGCCTGGGCACATAGATAGTATAGATAAATGTCAGGGACTGCGAAGCCACCAGCTGTGTATGGGAGTGTCATGGTTTTCACGCTGATACGAGCTTGCTTCCCAGCCCATATTAATTTAACAAAAGCCGCCCGTATTCTATGAAAGAGTGGGGCGGGTGGTGGTATCGGAATATTAACAAACAAATATAGCAATTTGGGCAATAATACAATTTTTATTAGCGATATTCTATCTGCTATTGATAGAGGGAGAGTGATCCACCTATTTATTTGTGTCTCTATGCGGTCCACCACCATACCATAATTGGATCGGAGTACAGTTTCCACCTCCCGGTGGATCCAGATTCTAAGATATTTGATAGGGTCTTCCTGCCAGATGAGAGGAAAGTCCAGCTTTGGTGCTTTTGTATCAATTGTCAACGGTATGACTGCTGATTTGTCCCAATTGATCTTCAAACCTGAGTGCCCTCCAAATTTGATATATTCTCGCAGCAGCGGTGATAAGTTTTCTTCAGGGTTCCGCACATATAGCACCATATCATCAGCATATAATGATATGCTAATTGGCCTGAGTCGGAATTGCAATGCCGTATGTGCATAGTTCTGCCGTATTTTACAAGCCAATGGCTCCAGTGCTATTGCGAAAAGCAATGGCGACAACGGACACCCCTGCCTGGTTCCCCGTTGTATGTGTATTGTGTCAGATATGTGACTGTTCACCTTAACTCCGGCAACGGGCTTAGTGTAGAGTAAGGCGATCCAGTTGATCAGCCTAGGCGGTAATCCTATTCTATTTAATATCGCAAACATATAGTGCCATTCGACAGAGTCAAATGCCTTGGCAGCATCCAGTAGGACTGCTACCGCCTGTAGCTCTGGACTCAATTGATGCAACAGGGCAAATATAGTACGCAGGTTATTCGCAGTTGAGCGCCCCGGGATAAAGCCCGATTGATCAGGCAGAACTATTGTGGACATAAAGGGTTGCAGCCTTGTGGCAATAATTTTGGCCAGAATTTTAACATCGGTATTTATTAATGAAAGGGGCCTGTATGATTCTGCTTTATCCGGATCCTTATCCGACTTCAACAAGGCTACTATAAGTGCCTCCCGCAGCGTCGGGGGTAGTATTTTATTGTTATATGCCTCATCGTACATTGCAAGCATGTGTGGGACCAGGAGGTCTGAGTATGCTTTATAAAATTCTCCAGTGTAGCCATCTGGGCCAGGCGATTTACCATTGGGCAAAGATTTAATAGCAAGCTGTACCTTTTCCTTTGTTACAGGCTGCGCCAGGTGTTCGCAGTGCGAATCCGACAGCCACACTAGTGCTATATCTTCGACATAATTTTGTATTTCGGCCTCTGATACCGCATGTTGTGTGCTGTAAAAATCTCTATAAGTGTCCGCAAATGTAGACAATATACCCTGCGTATCACAGTGTATCCATCCCTCTCTGTCCTCTAACCGGGTGACAGTGTGTTGTTTATGTTCAAGTCGCATTTTGTGCGCCAATACCCGCCGCGGTCTACCACCTTCGCCCAGCCTACGTGCAGTGTAATGACGACCAATGTATTTTATTTCATCCTCTGCAATCCATTTGCTATATTTAAGCAAGAAATGAAGAATCAACTTTTTAACCACATCTGTCTGTGATATTTTGCGTCAAATTTTAGTGAAAGGTGTTGTTTTCCTTTGGTGGGTGATATGAAACCCCCATTCTCTTGTATATAACTGTTTGGACTCCTGTTGAAAGAGTGATTCTCCCTCATACTAAAACATCTTTACCTGCTATAAAGAATTCATTAGGGTAGCCATCTTCACCCCAGCATTTGCAGGTCGAGAGATTTTCTATGACTTGAGGGATCTCCTCTTTAGTGATCTCTCCATTCCACAACTTCCGTCCTACCTCTGACAAAGGGCCGGATTACGAGTTTGGCAGTTTGGAAGTAGGCTGACACGCCAGTGTCCCGCTGTTACACTGCCAAACTCGACACCTGACTGCCTGCCAGGTTAGGAGTTGGTCTGACAGGCAGTGATATGGCGGTCCCACGGCGGTGCCGTGCTAAGGCTCATATATGGCCGTGGGACTGCCAAAGCAAGTTCCTGCATGGCATTGACTGGTGCAGTCCATGCTGTGCAGGAACAGGGGGTGCATACAGACAGGGGGCTCAAGTTGTGTCCCCCTGCATGCACCCCCATGAACAAGGGCAACTGGGAGCCCTGTACGGCCCATTTAGTTTCCTGACCACCACACTTTTCATGGCAGCCTCATCGCCATGAAAAGTGTGCAGGTCTGGAGACTCAGAATATGCTTGGCAGTGCAGCAGCGGCACTGCCAGCATATTTCTGCCCCAGACCACTGTGTCACCGTTGAGGAATCACAGGTCTCTGGCGGTTGAGGCGGTCCCTTGGCCGTCCGACCCCCATACTCGTTATGCAGCTGTCGCACCGCCAGTGCGGTGGCAGCCGCACTCCCACCACATGTTTAACGGTCCATCAGACCACCAAACTTCTAATTAGGGCCCAAGTATTTATTAAGAGTCTTCCTCCAGCTGTATACTGTCCATATGAGGAAAATGGAATAAACACCCAGAGCAAGAAGCAAATGTATTTGTAATATCTATCAGGTATATTAGTATCTCATAAGGTTCACTACAAATTGCAGCTACTGCGATATGCAATTCCCCTTACCGCAGCTGGCATGCCAAAAGGCGACCTGCCTTTTCACTTCTTTCATACCCCCTGCATTTTAATATTACTAGCACTTTTTTCACCTGTGTAGTAAGCAGTAGCCTTAATGAAATTGTGTCCTTCTCTAATTAATGGAGTAAGGGCTGTGTAGGATTGCATAATACACAGCGGTAAGGTCTCGTATGGTGGATTCCAACTACTGTCAGCTTGCTTTGTCTGCAGCCTAAAATAATTGTGACAATGAGACAGAGCCATTTATTTCTTGTTTTTTAACTCTTATTCTGTTGCGCATCCTGTGATGTTGCAGGTTGAGGTATTCTGGCCAGAAGCCATAGCTGCAGTGGGTGTCCAGTATTGTCTGTTAGAATAGTATTCATGTGCTGTGTTAGGTCATAGACATCTGCACTTTTTGGACAAGTTTGTCTTTAAGCACTTTGGTTTAACTATCTGACCGACCCTCTTGGTTTTATTGGTATAACTCAACATCTCTGAGCTCAGTGACGATGTGCCATGTATTTTTGTGGTATCCATTGAAAGAGTAAATACCTCTGTTGGAATGACAATGTGCAATTTGTATGATGCTCCATCTGCATGGATGCTGCCCTCGTATGCTCTCCCATGGACTATCTGGAAATCACTGCCCTCCACTCAGCGAGCCTGTTTATAAATGTAAATGTAAACTTCAACAGGGTAAGAACTTGCACTTCCATGCAGTTTGAAAGCTGACAGAAAGTCTGAAAATGAGCAAGGACAATGCAAACGCTGCCTTGAGATGCTACCACCAAGTGATCCGGATTACCAAGCGCACTACTCTGAAGGACCGCATTGATGCCACCACCCACAGAAGTAAAGAAATCTTCACCATTATGGAGGATTTCACCTCACCAGCAGTTGCCTTCAAATCGATCACCAAATCGCAGGACCTTTGCAACAATCCCTCTCAATTTTTCAGCAATAAAATCACTGCCATTTACAGCAACTTGAACCTGCAACTGGACCGACAAATCTCTCCCAATGCCTCCCCATCTTGTCCAAATAACCAATGCTAACCACACGGTCCATAATCACCCCAGAAGAAACCAGCTGCCATGAAGTCCATCCCCGACCACGCCTAATCCAGAGGAGTGCAACACATCAGCGCCTAATTCAGAGGACTGCAACCCATCCTGTGCCATGCTCACACTTATTCTGAACACCTCCACCTCTTCCATGACCTTCCCAGATGCTTATATACACACACAACTCTCCTCTCATTGCTGAAGAAGCCTTCCACGGACCCTTCAACCATTGCCAACTACAGACCAAACTTCCTGCTACCATTGCCGGCTAAGGTCTTAGAGAAAATCATTAATAGATGCCTCTACGAATACCTCAATGAACATCAACTCCTCAATACCAGTCCAGTTTCATACCCAACTACAGGATGGAAATCGCCCTCACCCCTGCCACAGATGACCTCTGCATGACTCTAGATGGAGGAGACATTGAGCCCCTCATCCTCCTGGACCTCTCTACAGTGTTTGACATGATCTCCCACCCCAGCCTCATCCAATGCTTTCACGACAAGAGAATCCAAGTACAGGCACTTCGGTAGACCTTCTCCTTCTCGAATGGAAGAACCCTGTCTTGGAACTAATGGTGCTGACTCTTACTTGGCAGAGGCAATATTGACTGACTCCTTAAACTCTCTCTTCCTACTTGTGAATATGGAAGACAACCAGAAAGACACTAGGGAAGTGGGTCTTGTTGTTGGGAGCATGGTTCTCCATTCCTAGAAAGCCGGGGACCTTAAACATGCAACAAATTTCATGAATTTTATGCCTAGCTCTTGTTTTTGATCAACTGGCGATGCACTGGAGTCACGCTGTATAGCGAATAACTTCTTCACTTGGGGAACAATCGTGGTTTGGGTAGTCTCTGTCTTAGAAGTCCCTCTCTCCTTGGTTTCCTTTCTTGATTTCTATAACATATACATATATAAACATTCCACCAATTACCTTTTCTTACATGTTCTTAAACACAATCACAACTAGGTGTACTATTGTACCTTAAGCACTTGGTATCAGATTCTTCAGAAGTGATCTCTGGTTGATTTCAGTTGTTCCTTCACAAGTGTTGTTCTCATGATCTTGATTAGTCACACTAAAAACAGTTCTTAGTTCCTTGAACAAATACTTAACAATCATTGAGTTTTAGCTTTAAGTCTTTAGGAAATCCTCCCAAATCTGTGAGTGTTTTAACTTCTCTCATGCACAAATACTCTTGGATTTCAACTCAGGACTATGTTGTTTACTTGTCATACCTTTCCGCCTTTCCTTTGCCAAGTGAAGTTGAAGTTTCCTTGTTTTAAGCAGAGGCCTGAATCGATCGTGATTCTCTCTGGATGCTGAAGTTCTGGTCAAAAGTCAGGTGAGTCTGCAACGCTGACGTGGAGATCCTTCCACACTGACAATCTCGAGACAAAGCAGGCCTCATTTCCAGGGTGCGGTTTAAAAACGATCACACCCATGATGGCCACAGAGATTTGCTGAGATTTTATGAAATTTCAGGAACCCTCAGTAGTTACAATCAAGCATACAATGAGCCTATAATACAGGCAATACCCCATGCCATGCGCAGCAGAAGCATAACGCAGGAAGAATGGCACAGAGGCCCATAAATCTGAAGGCAATACAAAGTGTTCAGGGGGCTGAGATAATACCACTGACCATCGTTGCAGGGTTACCAAGTGGTGAATGTAACTTCGACCGACCAAAACACATACAAGGTGGCTATTGCAGAGTGGACTGGTGGCATTGTATGGTGAATAGTGCTTATGACTGAGTGCATAGTGTTTAGGTGGCATTGTAAGGTGCATTGTGTTTATGACTGAGTGCATACTCCCATTTCTGAGTGGATTGAGTGACATGGCATGGCGGATTATGACATGCAATCAGTTAGCCCGGCACTGAACCCTTTGAATGCCTGTGATCTCATTTGCAGAGTTCTGCAAGGATCCTTCCTGAGCCGACCCTTTTCAACACATAAAGGATTTGTCACACCAGCATCATCTGCTCTCACAAAATCAGTGTCATCTCCAATGCTGATGAGGCACACCTCATTATCTCCTCCATGAACAAGAAGCCCAATATCAAGTTCAATGCCTGCATGACAGAAGTCACCCACTGGATGAAGACCACATGTCTAAAGCTAATCACTGACAAGTCCGAAATCATAATCTTTGGGAAGAGTACTTCATTATGTGACTCCACCTGGTGCCCAACAGAGCTAGGACAAACACCCACTCCCACCACCCATGCCAAGAATCTCAGGATTGTCATCAAAATCAAACTCAACATGACCGCCCAAGTCACGCCATCACCGCTGCATGCTTCAATACCCTGAAGAAGCTGAAGAAGATTTTCCAATGGCTCCCTATCAGCACATAGAAAACCATCAGGCATGCTGGAACACCTTCTATGCAAGGATCAACAAAAAGCTCACCAGAAGGTTGCTTGGATTTGTCAGTCAGAATCACTCTCAACATTCCACGCCACAATCACATCACATCACACCACAACTGCAGGAGCTCCTCTTGCTCCTCATGCACAAATGAGCACAATTCAAACTCCTCAACCATACTTTCAAGGCACTACATAACACTGGCCCAGCGTAACTCAACAATCGCATCTGTTTTCACAAACTTTCCAGACACCTTCGCTTGTCTGGACACCTGCTTGCACTGATCCCACACTTACAGAAAACTAGATCCGGCGGGTGAGCCTTCTTCTTCAATGCTCCTACAGTGTGGAACAACCTGCCGCTACACAAAAGAGGCTCCTCCTCACTTCTTGAATTCTAAAGAGACTGAAGACCTGGGTTTTCGCTTACTCCCATTACACCCTAGTTATGGCTAGACTCACACCTGCTCAACGCTACATTACCCTCCTGGGTGATAGTGCCATCTACAAATTTGCATAAGATAACAATATGCCATCTACTTTAGTTATGACTAGGAACTGATAAGTCTGGCATCTAGCCAGGGCCCCCACTTTTAGATGTCTCAAACAAGTGGATTGTAAATGTCTAGACTTCAGTAACTCTGCTGCATGAAGACTATCTGACCAGCAGCAGAACTCTAACAATTGCTCTTTTCCAACAACGGTGGAAAATCCTACAACTCAGCAGCAAGCATGGTTGATGCGACTTGCCTGGAAGAAGAGGAAGATGTACTGCCTAGTGCAAGAAGCCAAGCCTTGGTGATGATAATCAAGGTGAAAGTAATTTCAAGGAACATAGCCTCATAGGAGCCACAAAGAATCTACAGCCCTATTAGCCAGAACCAAATTGAGGATATATTATATTTAGTTCCTACTCTGTCAGAAGGTCAAAAATCAACAAGATACCATTCTCACCTGTAAATGAGGTGATGCTGAATTGCCATGACTGAACCCAAGCCATTCCTCCATTTTGTTGGAGCTCATACCACTTCTTTTTTGGATGATGGGATCACAAGGCTATTCCCCTTTTACAATAGATCTTAAAACAGTGTGCTATTGGCTGGAATGGTTGAGATGATTCCATAACTGTTTGAACCATCAATCGAGCTGATATAGTTCCATAAATGAAATGGTTAGAAGTGTTCCATTTTGGTACTCGGCACATTTGAGTTAATTGGAACCTCCGGTCTGAGCCAACTCTCTCTCCCCTGCAGCTCTGCAGTGTCGTCGCCATGCCGCAGTGCTGATTCCTCCCCTAAGTGAGGGATCGCGCCTGAAACCTGCAGCCTGATTCCTGCCTACCAGCCTCGGTGGTGCTCCTGTTCTCTGCCTGCCTGGTGTCCCCTTCTAGCCCTCGTTTTATTTCTTTTTATTTCCCTGCTTGCTAGGTGTTCTCTGGACTCCCTTAAGTTATTTTATTTTAATTCTTTCACCGCCGGTTCCCGCCGCTGCTGCCCCTCTGGCCCCTCCCCCCTGCACAGCCCCCACTCCCGCCTCCCAGACTTGCGTCCCGCCCCCCTCCCCTATGAAGGCACGCCAAACACCAGCCTGTCTGTGCCCGTCCGCAGCCAGGAACCCTGGCTCTATGACCCCCCACCGCTACAACTCCACCGCCCTCCTCGCACTCAACCCTGGAAGGAACACCAACTGCCAGAAATCGACGCCGAACACTACCCACTGCCAGTTCTCCTGCCTACACTGCCGACAATCCTTCAACATAGACAGCACCCCTACGACCGTCGAACCCACTCCGGATGCCCGTACCACCAAAGCCTTGACGTGCATACTCCTCAACGTGTGCTCATTAAGCAGACACGCAGTAGAAATCTGGAACCTACTCGACACACTCGCGCCAGACGTCACCTTCTTCACAGAAACTTAGACCAACGCCACCTCCACTCCCGACATCGCCTCCGCCATCCCCGATGGATACAAGATCCAAAGAAAGGACAGCCCCACCGCCCAGGAGGAGGACTCGCCATCGCACATGAGAGCTCTCTCCAACTCTCCACCTCCAGCACGGTCGACCCCCTCTCCAACACAGAGCACCCCCACCTCCACTTCCAGCTCCAGACCAGTCACAGAACCACGCTGCACGGGAACCTCGTCAACAGACCCCCCCGGGCCTCGCACCTCTTCCCCACCACGATTGCCTTCCTCGTCGCACCCCATGCCTTCGCCTCCATGGACTACAAACACATCAGAGACCTGAATTTCCACCTCGACAACCGCAGAGACTTTGACTCCACCACCCTCCTTGACAACCTCGACAACCTTGGACCCCATCTTTGCAGGAGGGACGAACATCCACTTCAGCCACACCACACAGCCACTCTGGACAGACGACCACTGCGTACACTTCACCTTCAACACCACCATTGCACCCAAACCCCTCCCGCGCCTGCCACGAAGAAACTGGAGCAGGGTCATGGAGGAACACCTCAACACCACCCTCCTCCACGACCCCCCATCCACCATGGCCGACGCCAACACCACAGCCAAAGAACTACACCGCTGGATTGCTAGCTGCGATGACAAGTTTGCACCCCTCCCCCACCCCACCAAACAACGCCCCCTGAAAGCTGCCTGGTAAACAAACCACCGATCTCCAAGAAGCCAGGCGCTCCTGCAGATGCCTTGAGAAACTCTGGCGGAACAGTAAAACCACCGAAGACCTGAACAACTACAGGAACACCATGAAAGAATACCACCAGCGCATAAGAACCACCAAGCGGACCTTTATCAAGAACAAAATCCTCCCCAACGCAAGTAACGCAAAAGAACACTTCAACGTCATGCAACAGTTCACCAAATGCCCCAGTGAAGCCACGGACGTCACATCATCTCAGGACCTCTGCAACAAGCTCAGCTCCTACTTCCACCGGAAAATCAAGGCCCTCTACGACAACTTCAACGCACAAACAGACACCCCCCTCCACCACCGACAACCAGCCGACCAGCATCACTTGGAACCTTCCTCCACTGATGACACCTCCATGACCATGAAGAACACCCCCTCAAGAGCCCCCAAGGACCCCTGCCCTCTGCACATCTACCACAGAGCTGCCGCCACCAGAGCACCTGAACAAGGCCGGACCATCAATGTCTCCCTTGAATCCAGCATCTTTCCCGAAGACTGGAAGAGGGCAGAGGTCAAGCCCTCCTTCAAGAAACCCTTGGCCGACCCGACGGACCTGAAAAGCAACCGGCCCATCTCTCTCCTTCCCTTTGCAGCCAACGTCACTGAGAGATTCATCAACGCCCAGCTGACCACCTTCCTTGAAGAGAACGCCATCCTCGACTCCTCCCACTCTGGTTTCCACAGCAACCACAGCACCTAGACCTCCCTCCTCGCCGCCACCGATGACATCCGCATGCTACTCGACCAGGGCCACACCGCGGCCCTCATCCTACTAGACCTCTCTGCAGTTTTCAACACTGTCTCACACCGTACTCTCACAGCCAGACTCCACGACACCCGTATACGAGGAACCGCCCTCGACTGGATTTGCTCCTTTCTCTCCAGCAGAACCCAAAGGATCAGACTCCCTCCCTTCCTCTCCAAACCTACAGAGATCAACTGTGGTGTACTCCAACGATCCTCGCTCAGCCCCACGCTCTTCAACATCTACATGGCCCCCCTTGCTGCCATTGTCAGACAGCATGGGCTCAGCACAGTATCCTACGCAAATGACCCCCAGCTCATCCTCTCTCTCACGAAGAACCACCAGACTCAGCTTCCAAGAAGGAATGAAAGATGTAGCAGCCTGGATGAGCGATAGCTGCCTAAAACTGAATTCGGAGAAGACTGAGGTCCTCGTCCTTGGACCTTCCCTTGCTGTGTGGGACAGCGCTTGATGGCCCCCTGCCCTCGGAAACCCCCCACACCTATGGATCACAGCTGGAACCTTGTCATTATCCTGGTCTCCTCCCTCACCCTGACCCGCCAGATCAACCCCGTCACCTCCACCTGCTTCACCACCCTCCGCATCCTCCGTAAGACCTTCATGTGGATCCCTCAAATGCAGAAAGACTGTCACCCACGCACTCATAACCAGCAGACTGGACTACGGTAACGCTCTCTACATCGGAATCAACAAGACCCTGATACACAAGCTCCAAACCATCCAGAATACTGGAGCCAGACTCGTCCTCGGAACCCCACAACACGAGCGCATGACCCAGCACCTACGAGACCTCCACTGGCTCCCCATCGAGAAGAGAGTAACCTTCAAGCTACTCACCCACGCCTACAAATCCTTCCACAACATCGGACCAAAATACCTCAACGAAAGAGTCTCTTTCCATGTACCCAAAAGGAACCTCTGCTCCGCTGACCTTGACCTCGCCCTAGCAGAGACCCCACACATCCGCAGAACCAGAGCAGGTGGAAGAGCCTTCTCCTATATCGCAGCAAAGACCTGGAACGAGTTCCCAGTCAACATCAGGCGTTCCCCCACACTGTACACCTTCAGGAGGAGCCTCAAGACCTGGTTTTTCGACTGATCCGGATCTGCACCTCCCCCCCCTCAGTGCCTTGAGACTCTCACGGGTGAGTAGCGTGCTCTATAAACCCCTGATTGATTGATTGATTGATTGATTGTGTGCCCCAGGTCCAGTGGTGGCCCCTGCTACCCAATATCTTTGAGTTTGGTAACTCTGATAGATCAACTGCTAAGGCTAGCCCCTTTCTGGCACCATTAGTCCCACAGTTTCTGAGTTTGACTGATGACTAGTTGGAGCAGTACCTGGTGTCCTGCTGAACTGTGTCCAACGTATGGTTGTCACCAATCACCAGATGCTAGTAAATGAATTAACTGAACACCCAAACTTTGACTTTACAGCAATGCTTGGCACACTTAACCCATCATTTGCCTCTAAAAGCAAACTCAGTTCAGTTTTCAGTAAATGGTATTGGGTAGAAACCATACTTGTGCTTTGTGACATTTCTGCAGATCTCAACCCCCCCCCCCCCTGTGCTTCTCTGAACATAGGGCAACTGGGAAACTAAAACAAAGGTTGTCATACCATAGCAATCTTGAAACATTTAATGGTGCATTTAGCTCCTTTGTTAAGGGTTGTTAGACTCTAGTTGGCAGTAGGGACCCAGCGGCGCCAGTTCCGAAGTCACACTCAAAGCCGATTTGCAGGGTTCTTCTCTTTTTAGCACCAAACACACTTTCAAGGGCCCAGGAACTTGATTTGGCACCACTTCACAGAGTCAGGATCTTACCAGAGGAGCCTAGGTGCTGCAGCTGAAGTGTTTGATGTCCCTGAGACTCCCAACAGGAGGCAAGCTCAACTCAAGCCCTTGGAGAAACAGGATGCAGAGAGCAACGTCCAGTCCTCTCACTCACAGGGAAGAAGCAGTAGACAGCAAGCCAACACAGCAAAGCAAGCAGCAAAGCAGCAGTCCCTCCTAGCAGAACAACAGCGCTTCTTCCTGGCAGAATGTCCTCAGTCCAGAAGTGTTCTGAGTATATAGTGTCAGAGGTCCAGTACTTATACCCATTTTAGTCATTGAAGTAGGGAGACTTCAAAAAAAGGTCTTTGTAGGGTACAAAACCTTGCCCTTCCTGTCCCTGGCTCCAGACACACTACAGGGGGGTATGCAGCTCTTTTTGTGGAGATAGGCACAGCCCTATTCAGATGCAAGTGTCAACTCCTCCTACCACTCTAGCCCAGGAAGACTCATCAGCTGGTGATGGGCCATCAGGATATGCAGGGCACACCTCAGCTCCCTTTGTGTGTGACTGTCTACAGTGAATTCACAAAGCCCAGCTGTCACCCTGACCCAGACGTGTATTTTAGGGACAGGCAGAGGCACAGAATGTTTAAAGTAATACAATGTTAACTTTCTAAAAGTGGCATTTTCAGACCTGCAATTTTAAAACCAACTTCACTAAAAGCTGTGTTTTTAGATTGTGAGTCCAGAGACACCAAACTCCAATTTTCGATCTGCTCCCAATTGGAAGTTACACTTGTAAAGTGTTATAAGGCAGCTCCAATGCTAACCAATGGGATAGATAGGTCATGCTGTAGTGAAAAACGAATATACTCGTTTTTCACTATCAGGACATGTAAAACTCAAAAGTAGATGTCCTACCTATTAAATACATTGCACCCTGCCCCTGGGGATAGCTAGGGCGTACCCTAGGGGTGCCTTACATGTAAAAGGGAAGGTTTGGACATGGCAAGTAGGTGAACTTGCCAGGTTGACATGATAGGTTAAAACTGAACACACAGTGGCAGGTTTGAGACATATTTGAAGGGTACTCGTGGGGGTGGCACAAACAGTGCTGCAGGCCTCACAGTAGGATTCGATTTACAGTCTTCATTTTGTCAAAATGAAGGCTTCCTCGGATATCTGGACAAGCACATTACAGGAAGATGACATACAATCTTTGTGGATGGAATCTTTGAAAACTTTATATGCCTATGTATCGCTGGCTAATCTTAAATGCCATCATTTTTTTGTCATCCATAGGAGATATTGGACTCCACAAAGATTAGCCAAGTTCGTATTGCAACCGGTCCCTAGCTGTAAGAGGTGTAACCTCTTAAGGGCCAGTGATGTCCATGTTTTCTTTACTTGCCCAGGTATCCGAGAATTCAGGAAGAATGTTGAAATTACCTTAAGGGCTATTTTAACCAAGATCATTTTCCTGACCGAAACACTGGTGTTTTTTGGAGTAGATAGGGTATCCCGACAGGTTTTGAATAGTAAGCAAAGGGGCATTTTATTCTGTCTGTTTCTTTTGGCTAGAAGAGAGATCTGTATGAGATGGCTAGACCCCCTGCCTCCCCATCCAGTAGCTTGGTTAAATACAGTAAATTGGACATGTAAACTGAATATCAAATGCAATCCACACAGGCCAAAAGAGTTTTGGAAGGACTACTTGAAGTGGTTAGCATAGGGTTATTAATTTAAAGTTTGTTGGTCTGGTCCAATGATTACATCATGCCATGGACTTAGTGGAGGTAGATCCCGTTCGCTCCCTATAAGACTAATGCCATGGAGGCCAAAAGTCTGAATCTGCATGGACCATGGATGGGTCGAGGGTGCACGTAAACGGTTCAGAATGCGGTAGCCATGGTGAAAGAGGACTATAAAAAAACCAGAAAAAAAAAAAAGGATTCGATTTACAGGCCCTGGGCACAGTACTAGGGACTTATTGGTAAATCAAATATGCAAATCGTGGTAAAACCAATCATACCATGTTTTAGAGGAGAGAGCATCTGCACTTTAGCACTAATTAGCAGTGGCAAAGTGCCCAGAGTGCTAAAGACAACAAGAAGGTCAGAAAAATGTGCAAAGGAAGGCAATATGTTTGCCGATAACCCTGCAAAAAGGGCCAGGTCCAACAAGGGTCTATATACAAAACTAAAGGTAAAGCAACTGAAACCTAAAGGCTTCCAAAGACTTTGACGGTCTCTCAATCCATCCCCCTAGAATGCCATTGTTTACGGGACCTATTATTATTTTGATAAGAGTCCTGCTGTGTAATCACTACAAGTGTGTTTCGGGTGTTAGATTACTTCAGAAGTTCCTAAAACCTTCTAATATGTGTTACAAATCACTATATTACTGTGTCACATATATTGTTGTTGTAAAACACTCGAGACCACGTTCCAATCCATCATTTTTTCAGTTCAGATCAGACTTCTAAGCCATGTCCTTTTTGAACCAGAACATAAGCAATCCAAGACCAGTTCTGGCCTATTTTGGGCCTCTTCAGTCAGGTGCTTTGAGAGCATAGAACCCATGTCAGGACATTCCCATCGCACTTAGGGCATGACAATGAAAAATACCAAAGAGTGATGGATGGAATGCTTGAATTAATTTCAGCCACTGGTAATTACTTATGACACATCTATGGCCAACAGTTTTTGGCACCATGCAACCTCAGATTATACTTAGCCTTATGCAAATCTGCCTTGGTCCTGTCCCAATAGGAAGCGTCCAGCCTAAACTGCCAATCCAGTCCCTCCCTGAACCAGAAAACAAGCAACCCAAGACCAGTTTTGGTCTATTTGGGACTCTTCATTTGGGTGCACCTTGGGTCCAGTGTCACAGTGAGCAGGTGACCCACGTGTAGGCATAACATCCACATGCAGTGATGGTTTCGCATTGTTGAAAGTGGGTCAGCAAATAGCAACTTATCACAACAATATACGCGTTTTTGTGTTTACCATATTAATATTGTTTTGTCTCTTATTTTCAGGACAGGACAGACAGAGATACGTGATCAAATGAGTCCAATTTTGTGAGGCCCACTCAGTGGAGTGATTGCACTCATGTTGTTATAATTAGCTAAAGGACATCTTAAGTTGAGGTTATTCACCTAGATAGTAGGGTACCCGAGGTTTGCTCCTGAAGAAACGCCACTTTACCTGGGTAGGCAGATAGGCGCGAAACATGTAGACCAGCTTATAGGATCAATGAACGACTAAAGTCCAACTGGTTCCTTTGTTTTCAATCTTACCGTAGATCACGGTACAGTAAATGAAAGGGGAGTAACAGTGGTCTATGCAGGCTATTTTATTTTTTATCACATCCACTATCACTTCCAACTCACTTTCACGAAATAAAAGGGCAGGGAAAAGATCTCACCAAAGTGCCACTGTATGAGGGTGCACCACCTGCCAAGCGTGGAGCAGGGCCAACGAAGGAGCATAACACCTAGGTGAGTGAGGGGTCTTCCATCCTGAATAAAGTATTCTCAGTACCATTGGAATAAGAAACAAAACAACGTGGTCAGGTTCTCATCCCTCAACGTAGATGTAAGATCTATTGAACATCACACTTTTGGGTACAGGATTAACATAGGGAGGATAAGAGATGGACTGCATCAACCTCTCCTTTCCTCTTGGTCTAAGAGGGCAGACCTTTGTCACCACATCATTGAATAATGTGCCTAATGTAGTGTTCTCTACCACAAGAACGTGGTAGAACCACATTTTTCAGCTGATAGCAAAAGAAGCAATTTTGCTGGTGGGTTTACTATGAATGGGCAAATCTGCAGACTTTGGAGCTGAGCCTCTTATGAAGAGATATATTGCCTTTATCTACTTTCCACGTCCTATGACAGTTGTTCCCCAGCTAATTCTGATATATTTGTTGAGATTTTGGCTGAATTTCTGCCCAATATACAGCATATGATAGTCCTTGTGGGTTTATCCTGGTGAAAAATGTGCTCATTACCACAACTACCGATTTAATTGTTTACTGGAAAGTTAACATATCCACTGTGATTGTGTTTGATTGTCCACAGTCACTCTCCTCAAAACTGGACCCGCAGGCCGTCCTCATGAGTGGATCAATAATCAGGATGTAAGTCATGTAGCTCGGAATGACTGAGACGCGGAGACTGGTAATTCCTAGGTTCGGGATTCTCTTCCAACAGGGTCGGATTGGTAAGGCGGGCACTCGGGCAATGGCTGAGGGGCGGGTGTCGAAGTTCCAGCTGTGGGATGCTTTCTTGGCAGCCTGTGGGCCGATTTGGGCTGTGTCTGGTGTGTTCAGATGTTGCCAGCGGCCCAGTTGGTGCCTGAGTGGCCTCTCTGGAAGCAGATGGGTGTCCATTACCTCCCTTTTACCAACAGGCAGAGGTGTCACTCCCTTTCTCTCGCTGGGCCGGCTAATGAGTGTGTGCATACTGAGCGGGGGCAGGGGGCCTGAGCAGAAGTGGCCTCACTGGTTTTCAGGTGTTTATAAAACTTCGCTGAAGCAGTGTTTTGCGGAAAGGCAATATGCAAATGTGGGCCATTTAGCGTGCCCGGGCCTATTTCTAATCCCAATCCAACCCTGTCTTCCAACTATGAGTTAAGTCACAGTGAATGGGGACTAACTGTGGAAGCGGTTAGTCAATGAATACCAACACTTTCCTCATTTACATTTCGCCAAGTTCGAGCTGGTGAGCTGCTCTACCTGGCAAAATGTGAACTGGAAAATAGTGGAGCTACTGTTTTTTCAGAAAAACTTCAATGAAAGTTTGGCCAGTGACTCCCACAGCAATACATAGAGATTTCTTCCAACCCTGTAAGGAGGTTTGAAGACTTACACTACATCTGTGGGTTACATGGCCACACATATAGAGAACTTATATGAAAGAACAAGCATTGGCATAGCCAATAGGTCTCGCTTTTGGGACCTTATAAGTATTTAGTTATGCAGCACAATATCCTTAGAGCAATAACATCAACTGTTGCATGGCTAAAAACGTATAAGGTCCCAAAGGCGAGACCTATCGGCTATGCCAATGCTTGTTTTTAGAAGCCTGGCATGCAGTTTTAAATGTAGGCTGGTAAGAAAGGTGCCAACCTGAGGGGCAAGGTCTAGAGAGAAATAAGATAGGAAGAGAGGCGAGTTATAATGAGATAGCACAAATAGAAAGGTGAAGCACAGAATGACAGGTCAGGTAAACAAAGTAGCGAGGCAGAGATGCAGGTAGAGCCGGTGGGATGAAAAATAGAAAGATATGAGAAGTAGAGAGAAAAGAGGTGCAGATGAGGTAGAGAGATGAGGCTAATACAGAGGAAGGGCGAGGGAGAAGTAGAGAATGGTGAAATAGGGAGAGAGAGACAGAGGTAAGTCAGATGTATTAAACGAGCGAGACATTGGAAGCAGAGAGAGTGAACGGAAACAGTGAAGGAGATAGAGAGATGAAAGAGGTAGAGAGAGCTTTGTAGAGAAAAAGAAATAAAATAATGGGAAAGGTGAGGGAAAGAAGACATCAATCAATCAATCAATCAATCATAGCATTTGTAAAGCGCACTACATACCCGTGGGGGTCTCAAGGCACTGGGGGGGGGGGGGGGGGGAAGCTGCTACTGTTCGGAGAGCCAGGTCTTGAAGAGTCTTCTGATGGTCAGAAGGTCTTCGGTCTGCCGCAGGCGGATGGGGAGGGTGTACCATGTCTTGGCGGCGAGGTGGTAGAATGATCTGCCGCCGGCGGTCACTCTTCGGATGCGGGGGACGGTCGTGAGTGTGCGGTCTACGGAGCAGAGCTGGCGGGTGGAGGTGTAGAGGCTGAGTCTCAATAAAAAGAGAGCCATAGATGGCCAATAGGTGAGGTACATTGAGAGGCTAGGTAGTGTATGAGAAGTGGGGAAGAGAGAGATGAGGCAGTGAGTTGTGAGGCAGAGAGAGAAATGAAAGAGAGAATGGTGAGGTGGAAAGAGGCATGCAAGAGGTAGAGAAAGGTAAGGTATAGATGGCAAAAATGATAGAAAGGGTAAGATAAAGAGAGATGAAATTAAGAGGGAGGTGAAGTAAATGGAAGAGAAATAAAGGGGGATGAGATGCATACAGAGCAGCAAGATGCAGAAAGAAGAGAAAGTAGAGAGAGAGAGATAGAGAGGCACTTGAGGAGAAGAGAGGGGCAGAGAGCTAGAGATCTAGAGGTAGGATCGGAGAGAGGTGGCAAGTTGAGGTTATGAGAGGTAAGTGCTGTGGGGCACTGAGGTTTATTGAAAGAGAGGTGTGACGCACAGAGCGAGTTTAAAGGTAGAGCAATAGTGTGGTAGGTACGTAGCCATGTATAAATAGACAGCTAAAAAGGGAGTGTTTAGGTAAAGGAATGAGACATGGGACAGAAAGGTGCGACAGGGAAAGAAATGTATTGGGTGGTATAGAGAAGTGACATCTAGTCACAGAGTTAGTGTGACTAGATGTCACTAGTGTGGTATGTAGAGAAGTAAGTTAGAGAG
The DNA here is from genome assembly GCF_964204655.1 of Triturus cristatus. NCBI lineage: Eukaryota > Metazoa > Chordata > Amphibia > Caudata > Salamandridae > Triturus > Triturus cristatus. Next base: position 1,066,096,443 of record NC_140582.1, on the reverse strand, counting down.
AAGGGCCGGGATTTAGTCTCTGGTCAGGAAAAGAGAGTTAACTTACAACAAGAGAGGAAGGGGGAGAGATGAAGGGGGGAAATGTGAGTAGAGGTGGGAGGTAGAGAGGCGTGTCGTTGGTGTAATGTATGCATTTGCCTCAGAAGAGGGTGTTTAACTTGTCACTCTGCTAAAGTACAGTGCTATTGAATCAGCTGAATAAAGATAAAAATTGATAAGAGAAAGGGAGGAGCATTATAAGAGAATGAACTGAAGGGCACCTTCAAAGACGAGCCACCGAATAAACAACAGCACGGGGGGCGGAGAAACAATGGGGTGAGAAGCAGGAGAAAGGGAGGAAGGACAGGGACGCGCATGGACTTGGAAGGAGGGTGAGCGAGTGAGGGAAAAACAGAAAAGACAGCGAAAGGGAGGAAGCTCACCAAAAGGGTGATAGACTCGGTTAGAGGAAGGTAGAGAGGGAAGACAGGCAGGAGGGCGAGAGGGAAAGAGAATGGGGGGGCAAGAACAGGAGAGGCAGAAAGATGGAGTACAGTGAAGGAGTGTGGGAGACAGGGGCACAAGGTTGGAGGAATGAGAACAGAGAGCCGGGAGAGATAAAGATGGGGGGAGGGGTGCGGAGGCTGACCGCGAGGAAGAAAGGGGTGGGGGCGCTGGAGGGGCAGAGAGACGGAAGAAAGAAACACAGTATCCATCTTGCACGCGCGGCTGCTGAGAGGTGGAGTCTGACTTCAGACAGTGGTCGCTGGTGGAACGTAGCATCATGGTAAGGGAGATAACAATGTCACATAGAAATGGTAGAGGCAGTGGTAATGTGTAGTCTTACACTGGCTGAAGTCCTTGTGACCTTTGCATTTTAGGCAGTAAGGAGTTGACTTACTTCAAGGCTGGCCCTGAGAAGTTGCTTGACCCCAAGGCACTTCAGGCTGTTGGAAGCAGCCCGGTATACCAGGTTGTACGAAACAGTCTGACACGGAGAAGTCGTGATTGGGAGAAGCAGATTGAGGACAAATCAAGCTAATAACGAAGGCCTCCTTGACTGTGAGGAAAAAAACAATCTATGGACCATTTGGCTGTGAGAAGTCGGGTGACCTTAAGGCGAGTGCGTCTGTAATAAGCAGCCCTGAATCAAAACGTGTGAGAAACAGTTTGACAGAAAGAACCCCCCTCTATAGGAAGCAGATTGAAAACAAATCTGATTGTGAACGGCAGACTGACACCAAAACCCCTCTTACTGGTGGGAGTAACGCTGATGCCAAAGCACCCCCTAGAGGGAGAAGCAAGCTAACTTCAAAGCTAGCTGTGAGAAGCAGGTTGACACCAAAGCAGGTTGTGTGAAACAGGCTGTCAGCAAAGTTGGCTGTGAGGACCAGGCTTAGGCTAAGACTGGCTTCCAGGAGCAGAGGGGCTCCGTGTATATCTGCAAGAATTAAGCTGGCAACAGTGTACCCTCGACAGCGAGAAGCAAACCAACGCAAAATACTGCCTGGTTGTGAGAAGGACCCTGACACAAGGTACCTCCTGGTTATGGGAAGCAGTTTTACATTAGAGCTGGCTGCGAAAAGAAGGTCTGTGTCCAGTCTAGCTGTGAGAAGAAGGACTGGCCGCGCTGCAGTAAAAGTAACACCATGCGGTCGTGAAAGCAAAAGTGATCGCGATGACGCGCTCTGTGCAAAGTACGCGAGGGATGCGCGCGCAGTAGAGGCGGAGCGTGGCGCACGCGCTTGTGCGCGTGACCGCAAGCTGGTGGCCGCTTTGGTAGCACTTTGAAAAGTGCTTACTAAATGTCTCGCCAGAGCAGGTCATGTGCTGGCTCAGGCGAGACCTAAAAAAGGAGAGAAATTATTGGACACCACATAAACAAAATAGAAGGGAATAAAGAGTTAGTGGATTGAAAAATAAAGGGAAGAGGAGCAAAAAGAGTAGAATGGAAACATATAGGAGAAACAGAAATGGAAAACGGACTATAGAATGAAAGATAGAAAGATGGAGAGAGGTAACAGAGCAGAAAGGAAGTGCTCAAGACGGCCAGCAAGAAAAATAAGTTTAAGAAACGAGTGGAACTGGGAGGCTGAAAAGGGGGAAAGAAGAGAGAAATAGGAATATTTAACTGAAAGACAGAAAATGAAATTGTAAGAACGAGACAGAGGAAGAGACTGGCGGGCAGAGATAAAGTAAAAACAATACGAAGTGAAAAGTTTAAAAAGCCTGGAATAGTTTGTCTGAATCTAAACAGTTGCTTGGAAACCTACTGCTGTGTTCCGGAGATGTTCCACAGTGTAGCCAGAGTATAAACCAGAAAAAATAAACGACATACGAGGGTGGTTGAAATGCTTTGATCCGAATGGTGTTTAAACTGGAGACGGTGGATGATGCACAGAGGGCTCTGACCCGCTGTAATTACGGGGAATCGACTTCATAAACTGAGAAACATACACAGACTGTTGCCTCGCTCCTCTGAAAGCCTGGCATGGACGGCAGAGTCCCATCTGGCCATATACATTGAGACAGTGACGAGGGCAAACAATGCCTCTCTTTCTATCTCTCTCACTCACTCCCTCACACTTTTCTTTTTACAAGACCAGGCACTTATGCTTTACAAATATATTTTCGCTTTACAAGTACATTAGTAGCACATCATTGTAAATACCAAAACCGACAAATGTGCGCCAATCCCATCACAGCACTTTCAACACAACTTTTAAGAGGCGCTCTGCTTCTGCAAACGAAGAGTGGGCCAATCCTCTCAGGCGAATAAACATGATGTCAAAATCCACACACACATTTGTTTAAATCCTATTGCTTTCGCTGGTCGATTTCACAGACCATTATCCAAAGTAATGCAAACAACACAGCTGTCCCTTTATTGCTATAACAAACATGGCAGGAAAGTGCGTGGTGGACATGAAGGGCTCGATTCTTAAACGTTTTTCTATATCTACTGTGTTACAAGTGTGATGGAAATTTTGTGTGAGAAATTCTGCTCTTAGGGGCAGATTGTGGGGGTTTCTAGGTGGCACCACCTGTCAAGATTTGCAACCGATCCCAAAATCATAATTGTGTGGATAATTACCAAAAATCTTGAAGTACCTTCCCAAACTGAATACATTCAAGGGCAATAATAAATGCACCGTCGGAGTGAAAATTGAGAGGAAATAACAAAAATGTACCAGGGGTTAATGGGAAGGGGTTTCTCCAAAGGAAACCTAGTTCCATCGTGGTGAAACAAGAGAATGAATATAACAGGCACAAAAGAAGTTTTTATAAACAACCGCAATGGACCGCACTCCGCTAGCTCCTCCTCCGGGTCGCCCCAAGGGAAGCTGGTACATGAAGGTCTTGAGTGGTTCACCCCAGTGGGTGCAAGTAAGTACTTGTTGAACTGATGATCTCTGATGGAGTTCTTAAGTGGTTCACCCCAGTGGGTGCAAGTAAGTACCTGTTGAACTGATGATCTCTAGACCCGATACATGTCCCGGGTTTTAAAATATCGCCCGAGACATGGCTCGGGTTTCGGGATAACTTCCCTCCTCAGTAGAGAAAATAGTTAGGGGTGGAAGAGAGGGCCGCCAAGCAACCGTCAAGGGCCTCAGTGCCCGCACAGGCACGCAGGTGCGTCGTCCAGGAGCTCGTCAGCTCAAAGCTCAAGGGAGCCATTTTTATAAACAACCGCAATGGACCGCACTCCGCTAGCTCCTCCTCCGGGTCGCCCCAAGGGAAGCTGGTACATGAAGGTCTTGAGTGGTTCACCCCAGTGGGTGCAAGTAAGTACTTGTTGAACTGATGATCTCTGATGGAGTTCTTAAGTGGTTCACCCCAGTGGGTGCAAGTAAGTACCTGTTGAACTGATGATCTCTAGACCCGATACATGTCCCGGGTTTTAAAATATCGCCCGAGACATGGCTCGGGTTTCGGGATAACTTCCCTCCTCAGTAGAGAAAATAGTTAGGGGTGGAAGAGAGGGCCGCCAAGCAACCGTCAAGGGCCTCAGTGCCCGCACAGGCACGCAGGTGCGTCGTCCAGGAGCTCGTCAGCTCAAGGGAGCCATTTTTATAAACAACCGCAATGGACCGCACTCCGCTAGCTCCTCCTCCGGGTCGCCCCAAGGGAAGCTGGTACATGAAGGTCTTGAGTGGTTCACCCCAGTGGGTGCAAGTAAGTACTTGTTGAACTGATGATCTCTGATGGAGTTCTTAAGTGGTTCACCCCAGTGGGTGCAAGTAAGTACCTGTTGAACTGATGATCTCTAGACCCGATACATGTCCCGGGTTTTAAAATATCGCCCGAGACATGGCTCGGGTTTCGGGATAACTTCCCTCCTCAGTAGAGAAAATAGTTAGGGGTGGAAGAGAGGGCCGCCAAGCAACCGTCAAGGGCCTCAGTGCCCGCACAGGCACGCAGGTGCGTCGTCCAGGAGCTCGTCAGCTCAAAGCTCAAGGGAGCCATTTTTATAAACAACCGCAATGGACCGCACTCCGCTAGCTCCTCCTCCGGGTCGCCCCAAGGGAAGCTGGTACATGAAGGTCTTGAGTGGTTCACCCCAGTGGGTGCAAGTAAGTACTTGTTGAACTGATGATCTCTGATGGAGTTCTTAAGTGGTTCACCCCAGTGGGTGCAAGTAAGTACCTGTTGAACTGATGATCTCTAGACCCGATACATGTCCCGGGTTTTAAAATATCGCCCGAGACATGGCTCGGGTTTCGGGATAACTTCCCTCCTCAGTAGAGAAAATAGTTAGGGGTGGAAGAGAGGGCCGCCAAGCAACCGTCAAGGGCCTCAGTGCCCGCACAGGCACGCAGGTGCGTCGTCCAGGAGCTCGTCAGCTCAAAGCTCAAGGGAGCCATTTTTATAAACAACCGCAATGGACCGCACTCCGCTAGCTCCTCCTCCGGGTCGCCCCAAGGGAAGCTGGTACATGAAGGTCTTGAGTGGTTCACCCCAGTGGGTGCAAGTAAGTACTTGTTGAACTGATGATCTCTGATGGAGTTCTTAAGTGGTTCACCCCAGTGGGTGCAAGTAAGTACCTGTTGAACTGATGATCTCTAGACCCGATACATGTCCCGGGTTTTAAAATATCGCCCGAGACATGGCTCGGGTTTCGGGATAACTTCCCTCCTCAGTAGAGAAAATAGTTAGGGGTGGAAGAGAGGGCCGCCAAGCAACCGTCAAGGGCCTCAGTGCCCGCACAGGCACGCAGGTGCGTCGTCCAGGAGCTCGTCAGCTCAAAGCTCAAGGGAGCCATTTTTATAAACAACCGCAATGGACCGCACTCCGCTAGCTCCTCCTCCGGGTCGCCCCAAGGGAAGCTGGTACATGAAGGTCTTGAGTGGTTCACCCCAGTGGGTGCAAGTAAGTACTTGTTGAACTGATGATCTCTGATGGAGTTCTTAAGTGGTTCACCCCAGTGGGTGCAAGTAAGTACCTGTTGAACTGATGATCTCTAGACCCGATACATGTCCCGGGTTTTAAAATATCGCCCGAGACATGGCTCGGGTTTCGGGATAACTTCCCTCCTCAGTAGAGAAAATAGTTAGGGGTGGAAGAGAGGGCCGCCAAGCAACCGTCAAGGGCCTCAGTGCCCGCACAGGCACGCAGGTGCGTCGTCCAGGAGCTCGTCAGCTCAAAGCTCAAGGGAGCCATTTTTATAAACAACCGCAATGGACCGCACTCCGCTAGCTCCTCCTCCGGGTCGCCCCAAGGGAAGCTGGTACATGAAGGTCTTGAGTGGTTCACCCCAGTGGGTGCAAGTAAGTACTTGTTGAACTGATGATCTCTGATGGAGTTCTTAAGTGGTTCACCCCAGTGGGTGCAAGTAAGTACCTGTTGAACTGATGATCTCTAGACCCGATACATGTCCCGGGTTTTAAAATATCGCCCGAGACATGGCTCGGGTTTCGGGATAACTTCCCTCCTCAGTAGAGAAAATAGTTAGGGGTGGAAGAGAGGGCCGCCAAGCAACCGTCAAGGGCCTCAGTGCCCGCACAGGCACGCAGGTGCGTCGTCCAGGAGCTCGTCAGCTCAAAGCTCAATGGAGCCATTTTTATAAACAACCGCAATGGACCGCACTCCGCTAGCTCCTCCTCCGGGTCGCCCCAAGGGAAGCTGGTACATGAAGGTCTTGAGTGGTTCACCCCAGTGGGTGCAAGTAAGTACTTGTTGAACTGATGATCTCTGATGGAGTTCTTAAGTGGTTCACCCCAGTGGGTGCAAGTAAGTATCTGTTGAACTGATGATCTCTAGACCCGATACATGTCCCGGGTTTTAAAATATCGCCCGAGACATGGCTCGGGTTTCGGGATAACTTCCCTCCTCAGTAGAGAAAATAGTTAGGGGTGGAAGAGAGGGCCGCCAAGCAACCGTCAAGGGCCTCAGTGCCCGCACAGGCACGCAGGTGCGTCGTCCAGGAGCTCGTCAGCTCAAAGCTCAAGGGAGCCATTTTTATAAACAACCGCAATGGACCGCACTCCGCTAGCTCCTCCTCCGGGTCGCCCCAAGGGAAGCTGGTACATGAAGGTCTTGAGTGGTTCACCCCAGTGGGTGCAAGTAAGTACTTGTTGAACTGATGATCTCTGATGGAGTTCTTAAGTGGTTCACCCCAGTGGGTGCAAGTAAGTACCTGTTGAACTGATGATCTCTAGACCCGATACATGTCCCGGGTTTTAAAATATCGCCCGAGACATGGCTCGCGTTTCGGGATAACTTCCCTCCTCAGTAGAGAAAATAGTTAGGGGTGGAAGAGAGGGCCGCCAAGCAACCGTCAAGGGCCTCAGTGCCCGCACAGGCACGCAGGTGCGTCGTCCAGGAGCTCGTCAGCTCAAAGCTCAAGGGAGCCATTTTTATAAACAACCGCAATGGACCGCACTCCGCTAGCTCCTCCTCCGGGTCGCCCCAAGGGAAGCTGGTACATGAAGGTCTTGAGTGGTTCACCCCAGTGGGTGCAAGTAAGTACTTGTTGAACTGATGATCTCTGATGGAGTTCTTAAGTGGTTCACCCCAGTGGGTGCAAGTAAGTACCTGTTGAACTGATGATCTCTAGACCCGATACATGTCCCGGGTTTTAAAATATCGCCCGAGACATGGCTCGGGTTTCGGGATAACTTCCCTCCTCAGTAGAGAAAATAGTTAGGGGTGGAAGAGAGGGCCGCCAAGCAACCGTCAAGGGCCTCAGTGCCCGCACAGGCACGCAGGTGCGTCGTCCAGGAGCTCGTCAGCTCAAAGCTCAAGTGAGCCATTTTTATAAACAACCGCAATGGACCGCACTCCGCTAGCTCCTCCTCCGGGTCGCCCCAAGGGAAGCTGGTACATGAAGGTCTTGAGTGGTTCACCCCAGTGGGTGCAAGTAAGTACTTGTTGAACTGATGATCTCTGATGGAGTTCTTAAGTGGTTCACCCCAGTGGGTGCAAGTAAGTACCTGTTGAACTGATGATCTCTAGACCCGATACATGTCCCGGGTTTTAAAATATCGCCCGAGACATGGCTCGGGTTTCGGGATAACTTCCCTCCTCAGTAGAGAAAATAGTTAGGGGTGGAAGAGAGGGCCGCCAAGCAACCGTAAAGGGCCTCAGTGCCCGCACAGGCACGCAGGTGCGTCGTCCAGGAGCTCGTCAGCTCAAAGCTCAAGGGAGCCATTTTTATAAACAACCGCAATGGACCGCACTCCGCTAGCTCCTCCTCCGGGTCGCCCCAAGGGAAGCTGGTACATGAAGGTCTTGAGTGGTTCACCCCAGTGGGTGCAAGTAAGTACTTGTTGAACTGATGATCTCTGATGGAGTTCTTAAGTGGTTCACCCCAGTGGGTGCAAGTAAGTACCTGTTGAACTGATGATCTCTAGACCCGATACATGTCCCGGGTTTTAAAATATCGCCCGAGACATGGCTCGGGTTTCGGGATAACTTCCCTCCTCAGTAGAGAAAATAGTTAGGGGTGGAAGAGAGGGCCGCCAAGCAACCGTCAAGGGCCTCAGTGCCCGCACAGGCACGCAGGTGCGTCGTCCAGGAGCTCGTCAGCTCAAAGCTCAAGGGAGCCATTTTTATAAACAACCGCAATGGACCGCACTCCGCTAGCTCCTCCTCCGGGTCGCCCCAAGGGAAGCTGGTACATGAAGGTCTTGAGTGGTTCACCCCAGTGGGTGCAAGTAAGTACTTGTTGAACTGATGATCTCTGATGGAGTTCTTAAGTGGTTCACCCCAGTGGGTGCAAGTAAGTACCTGTTGAACTGATGATCTCTAGACCCGATACATGTCCCGGGTTTTAAAATATCGCCCGAGACATGGCTCGGGTTTCGGGATAACTTCCCTCCTCAGTAGAGAAAATAGTTAGGGGTGGAAGAGAGGGCCGCCAAGCAACCGTCAAGGGCCTCAGTGCCCGCACAGGCACGCAGGTGCGTCGTCCAGGAGCTCGTCAGCTCAAAGCTCAAGGGAGCCATTTTTATAAACAACCGCAATGGACCGCACTCCGCTAGCTCCTCCTCCGGGTCGCCCCAAGGGAAGCTGGTACATGAAGGTCTTGAGTGGTTCACCCCAGTGGGTGCAAGTAAGTACTTGTTGAACTGATGATCTCTGATGGAGTTCTTAAGTGGTTCACCCCAGTGGGTGCAAGTAAGTACCTGTTGAACTGATGATCTCTAGACCCGATACATGTCCCGGGTTTTAAAATATCGCCCGAGACATGGCTCGGGTTTCGGGATAACTTCCCTCCTCAGTAGAGAAAATAGTTAGGGGTGGAAGAGAGGGCCGCCAAGCAACCGTCAAGGGCCTCAGTGCCCGCACAGGCACGCAGGTGCGTCGTCCAGGAGCTCATCAGCTCAAAGCTCAAGGGAGCCATTTTTATAAACAACCGCAATGGACCGCACTCCGCTAGCTCCTCCTCCGGGTCGCCCCAAGGGAAGCTGGTACATGAAGGTCTTGAGTGGTTCACCCCAGTGGGTGCAAGTAAGTACTTGTTGAACTGATGATCTCTGATGGAGTTCTTAAGTGGTTCACCCCAGTGGGTGCAAGTAAGTACCTGTTGAACTGATGATCTCTAGACCCGATACATGTCCCGGGTTTTAAAATATCGCCCGAGACATGGCTCGGGTTTCGGGATAACTTCCCTCCTCAGTAGAGAAAATAGTTAGGGGTGGAAGAGAGGGCCGCCAAGCAACCGTCAAGGGCCTCAGTGCCCGCACAGGCACGCAGGTGCGTCGTCCAGGAGCTCGTCAGCTCAAAGCTCAAGGGAGCCATTTTTATAAACAACCGCAATGGACCGCACTCCGCTAGCTCCTCCTCCGGGTCGCCCCAAGGGAAGCTGGTACATGAAGGTCTTGAGTGGTTCACCCCAGTGGGTGCAAGTAAGTACTTGTTGAACTGATGATCTCTGATGGAGTTCTTAAGTGGTTCACCCCAGTGGGTGCAAGTAAGTACCTGTTGAACTGATGATCTCTAGACCCGATACATGTCCCGGGTTTTAAAATATCGCCCGAGACATGGCTCGGGTTTCGGGATAACTTCCCTCCTCAGTAGAGAAAATAGTTAGGGGTGGAAGAGAGGGCCGCCAAGCAACCGTAAAGGGCCTCAGTGCCCGCACAGGCACGCAGGTGCGTCGTCCAGGAGCTCGTCAGCTCAAAGCTCAAGGGAGCCATTTTTATAAACAACCGCAATGGACCGCACTCCGCTAGCTCCTCCTCCGGGTCGCCCCAAGGGAAGCTGGTACATGAAGGTCTTGAGTGGTTCACCCCAGTGGGTGCAAGTAAGTACTTGTTGAACTGATGATCTCTGATGGAGTTCTTAAGTGGTTCACCCCAGTGGGTGCAAGTAAGTACCTGTTGAACTGATGATCTCTAGACCCGATACATGTCCCGGGTTTTAAAATATCGCCCGAGACATGGCTCGGGTTTCGGGATAACTTCCCTCCTCAGTAGAGAAAATAGTTAGGGGTGGAAGAGAGGGCCGCCAAGCAACCGTCAAGGGCCTCAGTGCCCGCACAGGCACGCAGGTGCGTCGTCCAGGAGCTCGTCAGCTCAAAGCTCAAGGGAGCCATTTTTATAAACAACCGCAATGGACCGCACTCCGCTAGCTCCTCCTCCGGGTCGCCCCAAGGGAAGCTGGTACATGAAGGTCTTGAGTGGTTCACCCCAGTGGGTGCAAGTAAGTACTTGTTGAACTGATGATCTCTGATGGAGTTCTTAAGTGGTTCACCCCAGTGGGTGCAAGTAAGTACCTGTTGAACTGATGATCTCTAGACCCGATACATGTCCCGGGTTTTAAAATATCGCCCGAGACATGCCTCGGGTTTCGGGATAACTTCCCTCCTCAGTAGAGAAAATAGTTAGGGGTGGAAGAGAGGGCCGCCAAGCAACCGTCAAGGGCCTCCGTGCCCGCACAGGCACGCAGGTGCGTCGTCCAGGAGCTCGTCAGCTCAAAGCTCAAGGGAGCCATTTTTATAAACAACCGCAATGGACCGCACTCCGCTAGCTCCTCCTCCGGGTCGCCCCAAGGGAAGCTGGTACATGAAGGTCTTGAGTGGTTCACCCCAGTGGGTGCAAGTAAGTACTTGTTGAACTGATGATCTCTGATGGAGTTCTTAAGTGGTTCACCCCAGTGGGTGCAAGTAAGTACCTGTTGAACTGATGATCTCTAGACCCGATACATGTCCCGGGTTTTAAAATATCGCCCGAGACATGGCTCGGGTTTCGGGATAACTTCCCTCCTCAGTAGAGAAAATAGTTAGGGGTGGAAGAGAGGGCCGCCAAGCAACCGTCAAGGGCCTCAGTGCCCGCACAGGCACGCAGGTGCGTCGTCCAGGAGCTCGTCAGCTCAAAGCTCAAGGGAGCCATTTTTATAAACAACCGCAATGGACCGCACTCCGCTAGCTCCTCCTCCGGGTCGCCCCAAGGGAAGCTGGTACATGAAGGTCTTGAGTGGTTCACCCCAGTGGGTGCAAGTAAGTACTTGTTGAACTGATGATCTCTGATGGAGTTCTTAAGTGGTTCACCCCAGAAGTTTTGCATCACATTTAGAGTGGGTGGGTAGGTCATTACGAAACGTGTTTCCCGTCCTGGTAGTTCATGTGGCAACCTAATGCATCAAGGGTGTCTGCTCTTGTTTTGCTTCCATTGGTCTAACTAGACCAACACACCTGAAAACAATGATTTGTAGGTAAAAGGTGCAGGACTGAAGACAGGGTCCGTAATGACTTTGGGTGAGGTGGTCACGGTAGTCACATTTCCAGAGGTCTAAGTGAACAACTGCTGCCTATTTGTAGGTGGGATAAGTTATGCAATTGAATATTCCTGGAATTCTATTACTAATGGAAATCTATGACACTGGGATGTCAAAGAACACAACCAAATTGTGGAACTCAGAGTGAGAACTCAGATAACAGCTAGATCTCCTCAACCTCTGGAACTGTTGAAAACACATCAATACCGATATAATTTCAACTAAATGTTGGCCAGGTGGTGTAACATGGAGCATTTCCAGGATCATCCGCAAACAATAAAGTGCCAACATATAGGAGCCCAATCTTGGGAGAAAAAGAATTTGCCTGAGCTTGGCAGATACAATAAATAGGTAAAGAAAACAAGGGAGCAAGTGAGCAGCCTGGCTTTAACCCATTATGGCTTGGAATCTTATTCCATAACTTCCCTTTACTTGTGAGTTGCACTTGCAGTCAGTTTTCAGAGTGCAATAATTGTGGAACTGACAATGGAATTTATATTATCCTCTATTTTTTAACTTAGTGCAAAGGTTAGCCCTATCCACTCCGCCGAACGCCACTTTGAATTCTGTGAAATAGCTGTATAATGTTTGCTTTTCATATAGAGCAGTGCACGTGAACAAAAAGGGCCCGATTCCCAGAACTAACTTAAGACGAAATCCTAAACTTACTACCATTTTGGTATTCACAGAAGGCACTTACTCATTTTGGTATTCACAGAAGGCACTTACTCATTTCGGTATTCACAGAAGTTAGGAGTCCTAACTTTAGGACTCCTAAATGCCTTCTGTGAATACCGAAAGTCTTAAAATTAGGATTTTTCTCAGTTTAGTAGTAGTATAGTTAGGACTCCTAACTTTAGGACTCCTAAATGCCTTCTGTGAATACCGAAAGTCTTAAAATTAGGATTTTTCTCAATTTAGTAGTCCTAAATTTAGGACTCCTAACTTTAGGACTCCTAAATGCCTTCTGTGAATACCGAAAGTCTTAAAATAAGGATTTTTCGCAGTTTAGTAGTAGTATAGTTAGGACTCCGAACTTTAGGACTCCTAAATGCCTTCTGTGAATACCGAAAGTCTTAAAATTAGGATTTTTCTCAATTTAGTAGTCCTAAATTTAGATTTAGGACTACTAAATTGAGAAAAATCCTAATTTTAAGACTTTCGGTATTCACAGAAGGCATTTAGGAGTCCTAAAGTTAGGACTCCTAACTTCTGTGAATACCGAAATGAGTAAGTGCCTTCTGTGAATACCAAAATGAGTAAGTGCCTTCTGTGAATACCAAAATGGTGTAAGTTTAGGATTTTGTCTTAAGTTAGTTCTGTGAATCGGGCCCTAAGATTTTATTTGGTCTTTTTATATATTTCTTTCAGTCCTTTATTTTCAAATTTGTATAACATATCACAACAAAAGGGGGCAGCCAACGCGTTTCGTTCCGTTTGGCAGATAGCCAAGACAACTTCTTTAGAGCAAATCAACTTAATAACTGATCGTAGAATGAAGATAAATAAAATCCCCGAAGGAAAAGTACCCTTCGTCCCCAGTGGGAAAAATTCTGCCTTAATACTCGGTCAAAGACGCTCTCCAGCCTGCACCATCCCCGGGAACAGAGACCCTGTATAATGTTTGTATTTGTTCCATAGACCTCTAGGTAACTGCACAGCAGTGATCAATAGATCAATAGTAGTGCATCCCTTTATGGAGTCCATCCTGCTCCAGAAGAATACACTGATTACATTGAATATTAAAGGCTATTCAGAAACTGGCAGAAGAACCAGGTTTTCTAGAATGTTTGCTGCACTATGAATCAAAGAGATCAGGTGGTCGCATGATGGGTACCCCCAATAAACTTTTCTTAAAAATTAGTTTCACCACTGAGCCCCCCCTGGGGAAATGGAATTCACCATTAATACGTTTCTGACAAAGCTGTGCTGGCCAGTAAGTTTCTCCCAGGAAAGTAGTTGGGCCTGCTGCTTGAGGTAGGAATTGACTTTATATTTCTAGATATACTCTCTTCTGGAATTGAATCTAATTTTCCTGATCATAAAGTTGATTAGCTGGGGCACTCCTGATGGGGTGAAGAGATGTGGGCCCCATTTCTATATGCACTCTGCATTGAAGAATTATTATCTGTTGCAACCACCTTAATGCAGAGGATTCGGACCTCACGCAGATCTCCAGGACCGAAATCCATAAAAGGATGTAAAAGCCTTAAGTATTTGAGGCGTCCACAAAGAAAAGATGAAATTGCACTGGGGCTGATTGCCTGGTTGACTAAGCGTGCTCAGGATTGTAGAGCTGTACCCTGAGATTTATGGATATAGACCAAGTCGTAGGGCACTATTGATGTCCCCTTAGTCTCACATTCGGTCCTTTCAGTAATTTTTTATTGCACATTTGTTGATATTAACATCCATTAATAATAATGATCCATAGATGAGCTTTCGTCCCAAGATCTCTGAAGAAAGGGAGCTTGGTGTCCACTGGCACAACTCTGGAAAAGATTTAGTGAAAATGTGCTCCTTCATGATCAAAATATATGATTTGGCATATGCAGTCACCATTAAGCCTTTCACCCAGCCATCGAGGGCTTTCAAGAGGCAATCATCCAATCCTTTCCAGTCTGGGGCCTTCAGCTATCCCTGAATTTCTGAAGGTAGTTGTAAGGTATCACTTTAAATCTCTTTTAATAAAACCTTCTTATAAATGTTCTTTGTTTGAACTGCGCTTGCTCTAAATTCTGGATAGCATCCCTCTTCTCTGCAGAAAACCTCCCCATAACTACCCACCCCCCTCCTGGTCTTCTAGGTCCATAGAATAGTCTACTAAAAAGACTCAACCTGTTCCTTTGTGCTGTCATCAAACATGCTTCGGCAAAACAATCATGGAATGCCAAGTAAAAAAGAGAGCTCTGGGTATGGACACATCTGCTAGTCCACTCAATACACTGACGTTGCCACCATGAGTGCTGGGGCCTGCCAGGGTGTGAGCTCCATTTTCCTTATGCTCTGCTTATCAGCAACATAGGCAATGCCATATTTTCCTCCATAACCCAAGTCGCCTTCCTTCACTCTATGATCCAAATTGTAATGCTTTCTTACTTGGCCGTTTGCACACTCTGTGTTTAAGAGCCTCTGAGCCATCAATTATTTAATCTTGGTGCATAGGTACTGAGGGTTAAGTATTTCTAGAGCAGACAGACTGGAATTCCAATATTTTTCTCTACAAATAGGTAAAGATGTCCAAGTCACCCCCTCCCATCAAAGAATCATTTCCCCTTCCCTGGCTCCATCTATTTTTGTGTAAAGTTTGGATTATTTGCACAAATGGAATTAGTGTTGTACCTTTCTTTTTGCTAGATATGTTATCTAGGTACGTGTGGAGCATGATCCGCTCCCTTCATGCATCATTTCTGTTTGAGGATAGCCAGTTGCCCACCTCAGAAAGTGTCAATGAGATGTACACAAGAAGGGGAAGCAAGGGAAAGGGACCAGCCCTAGTTGGCATCAGCATTATTGAGTGACAATCACTTTGGTTGACCTGTATTGCCTGAGTGCTAGATCTTGAGGTTCTGGGTCTGTTTGTCTATGTTCTGCTCACCCAATAACCTCTGTCGCTTGCAGATTTCAATGGGATGAATTGTAATTTGCTTTCGTGGTTGAAGCCTTTTATAAGTCTTTAGCCCTGTCTAGAATCTGTGGTTGGCTGTTTGGATTCTGCTTGTTCCATGTGGTTTCTTCCTTGTTCTCTCTTTGTTATCCATAGGTTGTCAGTGTTCTTCCACCATATTCCTTCTGTCATACTTTCCGCTGGGCAGATTTGGGCAGATTTGCTAGATCGTAGGGCATTGTCTGCCAGGAGAAAATGGGATATCACGTGTTGCGACTGGTTGGGCCTATTGTTCTCGAAGGCCTTGTGAAAAAGCACTTTATTTAACAAAGGGTCACTATATATCTGAAG
The DNA here is from genome assembly GCF_964204655.1 of Triturus cristatus. Taxonomy (NCBI): domain Eukaryota; kingdom Metazoa; phylum Chordata; class Amphibia; order Caudata; family Salamandridae; genus Triturus; species Triturus cristatus. Next base: position 1,066,081,286 of record NC_140582.1, on the reverse strand, counting down.
ACAATCAATCCATAATGATTATTCTTTGTAACCCATATGGTGGAATCTTGCTAACTCACTATGTAATGACTATCACTTTTTGTGTGGCACCACAAAGGACAGTGGGAGCAATACGAATGCAGAGGGCATGACTGACAGTCCGAGAAATCAGCCCATAGGCAATACAGCTTGGAATGCTGTCCAGGCAGAGCTCATGAAATCAACTGGTAAGATTGTGTTAGTAAAACCAAGTGTCAGAGAAGATTTAAATTCTTGTTCATAAAACACTTAAGGCCGAATTCAGAAAAATTAGGCCCTAAGTGAAAGTGTGTGTGGAGATCTTTGACTGAATGTACCTTGACTTTTTGGGGAATTTACAAACTTTACCAAAAATACATCTGGATCGCCGTATTCAGGCTTCCATGCATACTTCTGGGAATGTCTCCTAACGCACAGAACTCTGTCCAGGTGAAGTGAAGCAACCTGTGCAAATTAACATTTTTTTCTGTACGGGGAACATATTTTCCCCCGGTGAAAGGGCGTTGATCTATTCCTCTTTCCTTGCTGAAAGGGGAGTTACTCCAGCCCTCAGCTGGTAGAAAGGAGTCTGATAAAAGTTTGCGAGTGCCCGCAAATCTACATGTGTGTGTGAGGGTGTTCCTAAACTTCCAAGGCAAACCGCGCCCTTGGAATTTCCACTTCCCAAACTTTTAGGGGGATTTAGTACTGCAGATTTCTCCCCACTTGTGTTGAAGTTATTCTCTGCAGTAAATGCATTTATGCTTGCCAGGAATACCTCTGTGAATTCCAGACAGATGTAAAAAGGGTACATTTGGTTGTAAACTTAAGCAAGTCAATAACGGAAAAGAGCGGATGCGTAGATCGAAGAACCTCACCGGATGCAGGGAGGTGTTGGAAACCGGATATAAATGTTTCAGAATGAAAGTTTAAGGATTACACTAAGCACGCGGAAGCCTTCCCATAAATTCGTGCCCTCTCTTGGCAGATGTTTGACATATTTCCTTGACTAATCCATAATTTTCCCTAATCAACCGTGACGCAGTTATAGTCCGAGTGATGACAACATTACTTCCAGCTACAGCCAACGTTGAAGGATGTTGTTTTTATACTAAATTTGCAGGAATTTGGAAACTCGAAATAAAATACCCAGGGATAATGTCTCCCTTGAAAGCATCTCCTATTCTTTTAAACGCACAGAGCTTCCGGTAAAATCTGCAATCCGCGCTCACAATATCCGCGAATCTCCCCTGGTAAGGTTACACGTTTATAGAGTGCTCACGAGGCAACAATAAAGGATATTACACACATTGGTAGGGATGGGATACAGGGGCGTAAGGCAGCCCCCTGCAGCCCCTGCGGTGGAGGGGGCCCCCACAAGCTTCAGGGGGCCCCATTCAGCCCACAGCCAACTAATATCCGTGAGAGATGGGGGACTAAAGGGCTCCTCCTCACATTCTGCAGGGAAGGCCATCATTTTGCATTATGCCACTGAAAATACCCTACTCCTTGCCAAGGACGTGCACAAGAGCTCGAGTCACACACATTTTTGCACTTCCACGTGAGCCTTATGTGCACAAAGAAATGTATCTGTGTTTGTAGATGGGTCACCATGTTTAACAAATAAATGGAACTTTCTAAGTGTTGTGCACGTAGAACAGTGGAAAACAGACCAGAATGACAGATTTTTCCAAGCCCTAGGTTTAAGGTTAGGGGTGGGTACATGGACGCTTGCACTGGCTTTATAAGCTAAAGAAACACTATAGAGGAGAGCAGGTTTGCATCAAAAGTACTGTATTATAATCCAAACCTACGATTATAACAAACAGGCACCGCAAAGGAGAGCAGGTTTACATTACAAGTATTATATTGTAATAAAAACCTCCCCATATTACAAACAAATGCACTATAGAGGAGAGCAGGTTCCCATTACAAGTATTATATTGTAGTACAAACCTACCCATATAACAAACAAGCACCTAAGAGTTACCTTACAGCACTAGTTGTAGTTACTTAAGATATCTATAACTGGTGAATTTCTGTGCTTTTTAGAGTTTAAAACATTATGTTGTTACTGAACATTTCACCTAACTATAACGTTACTTTAACCCTTGTTTTTTTCAGTGAATTTCTAGTGAAAAAAAAAATGTAAAGTAACATTTAATTACCATACCTAAATCCAACTCCCTGCCATGCACGGCTGATGCGAGAGGTTGGCTGCAGAGCCTGGCCTGTGGCCAGGCACTGCGTGCAGGCCCTGCAGCCAGCCCCTGCATACAGCCAACCCCACACTGGACAGGGCCATCGGTTATGCACGGTGGGGGTTTGGCCACAGGACGTGGCCTGCAATCAGGCTCTGCCTCCAACCCCCCACATGCAGCCAATCCCACGCTGTGCATGGCCGCCACAGTGTGGAGTTGACCACACGGCTTGGCCTGCTTTGAGGCCTTGTGGCCAATCCTGGAAGTGCAGCAAAACCCAGACTGCGCAGGGACTTTGGTCATGCACAGTGGGAGGTTGGTCAAAGGGCCTGGCTTGTAGCCAGGCCCCTATGGCCAACTCCTTGCGTGCCGGTAATCCCATGCTGCGCAATGGACTTTGGCCATGCGTGGTTGGACATAAGGCCTGGCTTACAGGCCAAGACCTGTGGGCAACCCCCCACATGCAGCCAACCCCACACTGGACATGCCCTTCGGCCATGCGTGGTGGGGGATTGGCCACAAGGTCTGGCCCTGGGGAACCCACCGCCCATAGCCTTTTTATTTTTAAAGGGGAGGAAAGCTGCGTGCCCCCCTCCCCATTCTTATTTTGGCCTGGGGGCTCCTTCCCCCAGGGCCATATATATTTTAAAGGGGCAGGGGATGCATTTGGGCCCACTCCCAAGCCTCATTGGGCCCTGGGGACCTTATCCCCCAGAGCCTTATCTATTTTAAAGGAGGGGGGGGCGTGTGACCCACCTCCTTGATCCTTATTAGGCCCTGGTGATCCCCTCCCCAGGGCCTTTTTTATTAAAGGGGAGGGTGTCCACGTGACCCCTACTCCCAAAGCCCTATTGGCTCTGGGGACACCATCCTCCAGGGCAACTACTCAAAATGAAGGGTAAGGGGCCTGCATGCTCCCCCCCACCTGCGCCTTATTAGGCCCTGGGGTCGCTGTTTTTTAATAAAGTGGAGGGGTGCCCCATGGCACCCCTCCCCGAGCCCTGCTCCTCCCTGGGGACCCCTTCTCCCAAGGCCACTCCTTTAAATAAAGGGTAAGGGGCCATGCAGCCCCCACTTCCCAAACCGTTATCAGCCTAGGGACCCCATCCCTGAAGGCCCACATCAATAAATGTGCAGCACACATTCCAGCAGATGGGAGAATTTTTAAAGCTCATGCTCACTAAAAGCGGATATGGTGTTTGCTCCTGCTTGGGAGGAGAATCAGTCAGTCAGTCAGTCAGTCAGTCAGTCAGTCAGTCAGTCAAAAAGCTTTTAATATCGGTAAAAAAACATAAAAAGACATAAATACAAATTTGCAATAAAAAAAAGAGCACAATTAGAGCTAAAAACATATATATTTAAAAGAATCATACTTTGTAGTCCTAACACATGAGAGATTCATATCGAAGATGGGGGAGGATCATAGGATTTCATTAGATACATTAAATATGCACAGCGCTCCTAAAGGGCAATCCCAAACTATGAAATATATAGACAACATGAGTAACGGTGTTTGAGCTACTGCAGAAAAAGTAGTTTGAGGACTTTCAGATTTACATTTTTTGCACCTCGAGTATCACATAGACAAAAGAAATCTAGCAGTCGCAAACACTATTAGGGGGGTGGTATCGTATTTGAGAAATCTAAATGCCTCCCTATAGTCCTTGAGCCCCCTGGACTTGCGAAGTCGATTGATCCATTTGGCTCTTGCCTTACCATAGAAGGGGCAAAAGAGCAGGACATGCAAATCTGTCTCTCTACTACACGCACAACCTGGGCAGGAACTCGTGGAATGTAATGCATTTGACCACTTATTATGTTACGTCCCTAAGAGGCAATGAACCATATCTAAACTGAATATATAATTTCTTGGCCAAGGGAGGCTGGATATCATACAAGAATTTCTCAAAAAAAGGATGGGCTTTGATATTCAAAAAGGTATCAGTCAGCCTGCCCATGGAAGAATTTGTTATTATATGTTCCGTGCGGTAGTGCTTGAGGGCCGTGCACAGAGATTTTTTTGGAGTACAGGGCACAGGTCTCCTCAGGGGACGACCACATATCCCCCCTACCTAAAACATGACAAAGTTGCTTGATGTGATTTAGCCATTGAATTTTCCCCTTACTCCCCCCGGACCTAAGATCCCCTAAATCCTCCCTGTAGCTGGAGAGCTCAGGGGTCGACCATAAGCGTCTCCAATACAGGAGTGGGCAGTTTGCAACCAACTCCTGAATAGGAGCCAAGCCCACTCATAGGGAGTCTCAGTAGACGCCTCAGTAGAAGCCTAATAAAACTATTCTCAGTGCGAGATAAAGGGGCAACACTGACGTAACTCCATAACTCTGCACCGTAGAGTGCTCCCCCTCTCGCCTGGGTTTTATAGATTTCCATAGGCGGACTCAACAGCTTAGAAGAGGTCTCATTAAATACCTTTAGGATACCACCAGTTGATTGTGCCAACTTCAAGTTAGCCTTAACCATATGGGATCCCCAATCCATTCGATCATTTAATGTAATCGCCAGGTAATCAAAGGTGGTTACTCGGTCCAGAGCAGTTCCATCCAGGTGAGGGAGGGGACAGTTGGCTAAGTTGGTGTTATAGGCCATGAACTTAGTTTTAGAGAGATTAATCTCTAAGTTTCTCAGTCTACAAAAGGGGCAAAAAGCCTCTAATGTGCGCTGAATACCTGTAGATGATTTTGACAATAGAAGGGTATCATCAGCGAACTTTAGGGCGGGTATCTTCCGCCCCGCTAAACTTGGAGAATCCAGATCTCTTGCTCCATATAGATGGTCTATCAACCCGTTTAGGAAGAGCGAGAAGAGCGTAGGGGCCAGAACGCACCCCTGCCTTACTCCCTTTTCCACCGGGAATGGAGCTGACAGTTCCCCGCACCTCCCGAATCTCACCCTTGCGAATGTACCTTGGTGCATACGTTTAAATAGATGGCACAGGTAGGCCGGAACACCCATCTCCAACAGGATTGCCCAGAGTTTTTCCCTTTCAACCAGGTCAAATGCGGACCGAAGGTCCACAAAAATCAAATATAAACTACCTGCCCCAATAGTGACCGTCTTCCAGTAGACCAACTGTAATCTGAATAGTTGGTCTATGGTGGAAACTTTTGCAAGGAAGCCCGCTTGAAGGGAGGTTAGGATGTGATGTTCGTCCATCCAGGTCTGCAACCTAGACAAAAGAAAGCGGGCAAATAATTTCTGGAGGACGTCAATCAAACTAATGGGGCGGTAGTTGGCCGGGTCGAGAGGGAAAGCTTTTTTGTGGATTGGGATCATTTAAGCTCCCAGCCAAGTAGTAGGGATCTCCAAACCCTGAAGAATGGCGTTAAAATAAACCCAAATGTAGGGAGCCCAGACCTTTTATTCACTAAGATATAGGTCTCCCGGGATCCTATCGAGGTCTGGGGCTTTCCCTAAAGACAAACTTTTAAGGGCCGCCTGGACTTCAAGGAGAGAGCAGGGTGGGTAGGCAAGGCACGGGGCCTCCAGGTGTGCTGGTACACATGTGCTTGTTGGAATCACTGGAGCTACTCGGGATGCAGGGTTACTAAGAGAATAAAGAGGTTTGAAGTGGTCCAGCCAGACCTCTTCACTAAGCTTAGGTGTAGTTGCCGACATCCCTTCAGCCGACCCCGCTTGGACAAGGTTCCAAAAGGACCTAAAGTCACGAGCTTCCAGAGCTGCTTTGATGCTTTCCCACCTTGAGGCCTCCCACTCTAGCCTAGTCACCTTTATCAAGGTTTTGTAGGTTTCCCTGGCATTTCTAATACTTGACTGGGACCCCGATTTTACCTCTTTGAGCAAGATATTTTTAGCCAGCCTACAGTTTTTATTAAACCAGTGATCACGCGTATTCACCCTTTGCCTTTTAATATTAGTAGTATAAAAATAACTGATCAGGGAGCCAAAAAGCTTCTTATGAATGCACTGCAATCCCTGTAGATAGAGATGGGAGGGCTCGCCATTAGAACTCAAGAGGTGAAGAACCTCTGTTAGGGACTATACGACATAAGAATATAACTCCGCTAACTTGTTGGATGCTAATGCGATCTTCGCCCACCTGATTCGTCTACCCCCTGCCGCTCTAACCAAGTTCGAGTTACTGCTAATCTCAACAACCCCAGTTTCTTCACGACGGCCCAGAGTATTAGATAATTCTAGTGACAATAAGTTATGGTCACTGTCATCCCTTTGGAAAACATGAAAGGCTCTCAATCTGGCCCAGAATTCTACATTTACCAGGATGTACTCTATGTTCGTAGTTTTCCCTGGTCTGTTAAAGGTGCATAAACCCGGAACATCTGGGGGGAGTCTGCCATTACAAGCCCTTAAAGAATGTGAAACTACCAACTTATTGATTGCAAGGGCCAAAAGCAGTAAGCGCTTTTCAGGATACATAGTGCAGTCCGGGATCAGCCAATTTTCATCCTCGTCCGAGGTTACCGAAGGGATCCCCATAAGTGGTTCAAAATGGCAATTGAGATCGGCACCAATGATTTTATGATATGACGAGGGAAAGGAATGGAGGAGAACCTCTAAGGCGTCCAAGATTGATAGACCCAACTGAAGCGGTTTGGGACGTAAATAAACGTTAATCACTGCCAATGATAAGCCATCCTGGAAGTTGAGTATAATACATAGGATGTCTGGGCAATGAGAGTCTATTTTCTTAACTGAGCAACCTAAGTAGGAAGCCACTCATGTGCATAACCCCCGAGGGTCTACCCCTGCGTCCCTGCACTGCTGGAGAATAGAAAGACGCATATCCTACCCTCACTGGGGCAGATAATAACCAAGTCTCTTGGAACAGACATAAGTCATAGCGATCCATCAGCTCACCCCATTCCGGATTATGCAGCTTGGGCCCTAGCCCTGCTATGTTCCAAGACCCGATTAGTGGTCTACGTGACACCACGTGGGCAAGGGAACCCTCATGGGGTTGGGACGCACTAAGAGGTGGAGAAGCTGTATGTATGCGGGTAACCAGCTCCTGTTTACCACCTGTAAGGCCAAAGTTTTGGGAAGATGGGGCTAAAGTTCCCCTACCCACCTTGGTACCGATGACCTGCTCAAGGGACCCCTCCTCTATACTCAAACCCTCCACAGCGTGACTCCGAGACCGCTGCGGAACCGTTCCAGCTGGCCGCGATGGTGATAGTGGTCAATCAATATTGCTCAGTGCACTGTATCTATTGCTCACTGAGATGTTATAGTCAGGTTCAATTGCCCCATAATGGGGGAGAAATGATTGTAACATTCCCGGTATAGGAAATCGAGACTAAAAATACCCCAGGTGACAAGTGTTGTTAGTGCCCCTCTTCAAAGGCCCTCCATTTTCTAGTATGTGTCCAGCTACTCTAGGATCCCTAAAGTTGACAATTACACAGTTGCCACAAATATCTTTGGGTCTAGTCCCCAACCAACTGACTCTTCGCACAAATAGAATCTCCCCCAGGCCAGCACCCCTTAAAGGTCTATGTCTACTTAACCAGAAGGTGGTTTTATTCTTTAACTCCTGGATGGTTTCCCCTCGATCACTATCCAGTGGAGGTACTCCCGTAAGCACCACCACATACAGTGACGCTTCTGGGGGTAACTGGGGGCGGGGAGGAGAATTGGGTGTACCGTTTGCATCAGATTTCCAGGGAAGATTGTGTAGAGGCCTACCCGATTCTAGGCTCTGAGTACCGGGAAGCTTTGAAATAATAGATGGACCAGACTGATTCTCCCCCGATACGGCTGAAGACAGTTTGGAGCCAGTAGATTGATCAAACCCAGTCGGAACTACCAAGGGGTTCGGCATATTTTGAGAAGCCGAGACATGCGTACAGATGTCAGGGCAAATACTTGCACCTTGAGTTGGACCTTTGATGGCAGACTTGGTTACTCCTTCAGCCTCTACAATAACAGGATTCCCCGTCGGAGGGCTAGACTGAGATCTCCCTGGGCCTTTATTGTTTATCAATGAGGCTAATCTATCAATCATGGAAGTCAAAGATTTAAAATGGGTGGTAATAAGGTGTTCTAAATGTGACTGGAGATCAATTATCAGATGGGTAGCCCAAACAGGAGGACCTATAATAGAAGATGGAGAGCCCGGGTAGGACTGCACATAAACAGGTGTTGATGCTGTTCTCTTAGCCGATTTTTTAACCCGTTTTACATTTCTAGTTCTAGCATGGGGTTTAAAGGGCTTTGTACATGCCGACGGAGAAGAAGATGGAGCAACCTCTATTAAAAGATTTTCATCAGGCTCAGTCTGAGCACAAGGAAGATCAGAAAAAGAGGGCATGTGAAAAGACATACATTCAGCGGGGTTAGCTGTGGCTACAGAGCTATCGCCCACAGATGTAAAATGGGGCATAGCAGGGGTAATTGAAAGACGCCTTTCAGTATTTTCTATGGCTGTTGCCACTACCCCTATTGTTTTTTGTAGCATTTTGGCAATGGCTGTAAGGGTCGGGAGCGGTTGGGTTGTTGCTGCTAATTGTCTAGTCATTGGGTGGGCAGCAAAAGACTTACTGTTTTTGCCCTTGCTGCTCATTGTAAAGGGTTAAACAAAACTATCTACGAATGATGATAATATCTCATACACAGATTGAACTGATCGATTGAGATAAGCAAAATAAACAATAATAACAAAATATGGCCCCACAGGGGCACTTCTCATAATGATAAACAAGTATCAGGGCAAGAATTCACTGGTTACAATGTATTATGGAAATTACCACACATGTCGGGGGTCCATAGCTCGTTTAGTCTCTACCATCAAGTCCAAGAGGGGTGCCCCAGCCCAGCCTCCTACAGCCCCTGACTGCCACAGACGGACCCGCCCTTGTCCCGGGCTTCTCCCGGCGCGTCCCGCGGGGCGAGGATCCAAACAGTCCTTTATGCGCCCCCTGGCGCTTACGGATGGCGTTTGCGGCGTCCTCGCCGAAGTCAGGGTTGATGGGAGATGTAGTCCCAGTGTGGCGGAGCCAAGCCCGGCCAAAGAAAGCGGCGGAGGAAAGCCCGACCCAGAATTCAGCCCCAAGCAGGAAGCAGCTGCAGGTAAGCCAGGGATCATAGGTGGAGACTCGGCGGAGTCGAACCCGGCCAAGCAGAGCGGCGGAGCAGAGCCCGGCCAGCGGTTCAGCCCCCAGCAAGATAAAAGGATCACAAGGAACTCGGCCCCAAGCAGTCCTTTATGGGCCTCCTGGTGCTTACGAATGGCGTTTACGGCGTCCTCGCCGCAGTCAGGGTTGATGGGAGATGTAGTCCCAGTGTGGCGGAGCCAAGCCCGGCCAAGGAAAGCGGTGGAGCAAAGCCCGGCCCGGAATTCAGCCTCAAGCAGGAAGCAGCTGCAGGTAAGCCAGGGATCACAGGTGGAGACTCGGCGGAGTCGAACCCGGCCAAGCAGAGCGGCGCAGCAGAGCCCGGCCAGCGGTTCAGCCCACAGCAAGATAAAAGGATCACAAGGAACTCGGCCCCAAGCAGTCCTTTATGCGCCTCCTGGCGCTTACGGATGGCATTTGCGGTGTCCTCGCCGCAGTCAGGATTGATGGGAGATGTAGTCCCAGTGTGGCGGAGCCAAGCCCGGCCAAGGAAAGCGGTGGAGCAAAGCCCGGCCCGGAATTCAGCCCCAAGCAGGAAGCAGCTGCAGGTAAGCCAGGGATCACAGGTGGAGACTCGGCGGAGTCGAACCCGGCCAAGCAGAGCGGCGCAGCAGAGCCCGGCCAGCGGTTCAGCCCCCAGCAAGATAAAAGGATCACAAGGAACTCGGCCCCAAGCAGTCCTTTATGCGCCTCCTGGCGCTTACGGATGGCGTTTGCGGCGTCCTCGCCGCAGTCAGGGTTGATGGGAGATGTAGTCCCAGTGTGGCGGAGCCAAGCCCGGCCAAGGAAAGCGACGGAGCAAAGCCCGGCCCGGAATTCAGCCCCAAGCAGGAAGCAGCAGCAGGTAAGCCAGGGATCACAGGTGGAGACTCAGCGGAGTCGAACCCGGCCAAGCAGAGCGGCGGAGCAGAGCACAGCCAGCGGTTCTGCCCCCAGCAAGATAAAATGATCAGAAGGATCTGAGGAGAATCAAAAATGCTCCTGCCAAGTGCGAACAAACATAGGTTTCCCCTGTCTGTGCCGGTGCAGGCAGGGAAAACGCTATGTTCCAGAGGGTGGGCACTCCGGGACATAGCTACGGTGCCAACCCCAGGGTGGTGAGGTCCTCGGGCCACTGACGGCTCTGGGAGAGGGGGGGCTGGGTGACCCCCATTCCTTTACTTGATTTGACAGCCCCAGGTGATGGGGTCCCCGGGGCCAAAAACTGCCAGTGGAGGGAAAATGCATGCCCCCACTACTCCTTACAAAAACGTCATTGGGTCTCGGGGGATGGGGTCCCTGAGGCCAAAAGCGGCCTGGGAGGGTGGCGTGTTCCCCCAGAAAATGTCACTGGGCCCCAGAGGATAGGGACCCTGGGGGCGAAATCAGCCAGGGCAGGGGGAATGCGTGACCCCCTCTCCCTAAGGATGGGGTCCCCTGGACCAACATCAGCTTCCGCGACCCCAAAAAATAAACACTTCTTACTCCCGGGCCCTGGCACACCACTTTCCGCAAATTCATGACAAAATAAAAAAAAACATTTTTGGCCTTCTGGGATACCACCACCACAAAGTTTCTATGGGAAAATACATTTTGAGACACCCCTTTTTTCTCGGTCCCGCTTGAAAGATTACCTGGAAACTTTCCATTCACAAATTAGTCAAAAAGTAGCACTCTTTTGGAAAGTTTTGTGGACGTCCTTCAAACAGCGCCAAAGTTATTAGCAACACAAAAAATGCATTTCCTATGGAAACAAGATCCTAACTATAACTACCCAGTGGCGACTGCCACTATATATATATATATATATATATAAATATATATATATATATATAGGAAATGCATTTTTTGTGTTGCTAATAACTTTGGCACTGTTTGAAGGACGTCCACAAAACTTTCCAAAAGAGTGCTACTTTTTGACTAATTTGTGAATGGGAAGTTGGACATGCCAAATTCAGTGGGGGTAAAGAAGTCAGCAGAGTATGTGACGTTTTTCCTGCCACAGGACCCACTTGGGTTTTAAAATTTGTATGACAAAGCCTCGGCTGGCATCCACTATGGTTATTGAAGGACTACTTACCCCAGAAGGCTATTGGCTGAAAGAAGTCCCATTTGGGCGGGAACAGTGAGATAATAGTCCTCACAACTGCCGGGACAGTGTTGATTACAGCCAGTGAACTAGGGCTTGGAGCCCGAAACATGTTTGGCGTCTCACTTGTGGTGGGGATTACGTGCTGTGTCTGCTGCCCACATTAAAGGAGGTTTTCATGCTCAACTGTGTTGGCGTTTCCATGCAGAGCGCAACAACGTGAAAATTGAACTTTGGAATTTAATTGCGGCGTGCTCCGCCGCAGAAACGCCCCGCCGAAAATGAAAGCGGACCTGCGTGCCTGTAGTCATCGGCACGCACAGGAGTTGGACATGCCAAATTCTGGTGGGGTAAAGAAGTCAGCAGAGTATGTGACGTTTTCCTGCCACAGGACCCACTTGGGTTTTAAAATTTGTGTGACAAAGCCTCGGCTGGCATCCACTATGGTTATTGAAGGACTAGTTACCCCAGAAGGCTATTGGCTGAAAGAAGTCCATTTGGGCGGGGACAGTTAAAAAATAGTCCTCACAGCTGCTGGGACAGTGTTGATTACAGCCAGTGAACAAGGGCTTGGAGCCCGAAACATGTTTGGCGTTGTGGTGGGGATTACGTGCTGTGTATGCTGCCCACATTAAAGGACGTTTTCATGCTCAACTGTGTTGGCGTTTCCATGCAGAGCGCAACAGGGTGAAACCTGGACTTTGGAATCTATATATATATATATTCACTGAAAAAACCATAGGTTTCAGGGGCGTTATAGTTAGCTGTACTTTTCACTCGTACAAAACCATTGAAATTCCCCCGTTATAGTTAGTTCAGCAAACTATAACTCGCGCGCCCGCAATGCACTGCTGATGACGTCACATATTACATCACTCATGACATGGTCAGTGACATCACTCATGACATCACTGATGACATCTCAAATGACATCACTGATGACATCATCCAGTGAATGTGTGTTTTTATGAAAATTACATATGTTTTATATATGTATATCTCAAGGTTGATGGAAGAATAAAGGGGTATATAAGTGTCTAAATGGATGATTTGTTTTTGAAAAATTGATTGTATAACTGACTGATTAAGTGTATCTTAGTGACTACATGGCTTAGTGAGTAATGTTTAAATGTGTAAATATCTGTTCAGTCTCTCACTTTGTGTATAAGTGGCTGCATGGGTTGGTGAGTAGCTACATGAGTGTCTATATAGGTTATTAGTTGGTTTTTTGAGTATCAGTATGAGTGTCTGAGTGTCTGTATGGTTCGGTGGGGGTATTACGTAGTGCATAGGTGCATGAATGAGTGACTCACTGTTTGTATGTGTTGAAGACAGCATGTGTGCAGGACTGTATGGGTGGATGAGTGTGTGCATGGGAGTGTTAGTGAGTGATAGACTGTCTCAATAGTGTCTTTATGAGTAACTAAATATGTTTTAAACTAGTATATGTGACTATTGGTGTATATAAGTGAGTATATGTAAGAGTGAGAGATTGAAAGAGTTCCTGTATGAATAAGTATGTGTTTCTATAAGTGATTGTTTAAAAGACTAAGTATGTGTAAGTTTCTGTAGAAGTAAGTGTGGTGGTGTGTGTATAACTGTATATGCAAGTAAATGGATGTTTGATTCTTTATTAGCATGAGTGACTATGTGTGTGAGTAACTCTATGGATGAGTGGTTTTGTGTAACAGGATGTATAGATGTGTGAGTACATATGATGAGTGAGTACATGTATGAGTGACTGTATAGGACTGTTGGTGAATGAGTGGATGTGTATGTGGATCTTAGAATTACTGAATAGGTTGTTGTAACTGGTATTGGTATGTCCATTGTTTTGAACATTGTAGTTTCTATTTTTGAATGTGTGTATCAAAGTTTATATTAGGGGAAGAGGAGGTCTGCCACTCTATCACAAGGATGATGTCATCAGTGATGTCATTAGTGATGTCATTTGAGATGTCATCAGTGATGTCACTGACCATGTCATGAGTGATGTAATATGTGACGTCATCAGCAGTGCATTGCGGGCGCGCGAGTTATAGTTTGCCGAACTAACTATAACGGGGGAATTTCAATGGTTTTGTACGAGTGAAAAGTCCAGCTAACTATAACGCCCCTGAAACCTATGGTTTTTTCTGTGAATTTCATGCTAATTCCTAACTATAACGTGCCTGAAACCTATGGTTTTTTCAGTGAATTTCAAAGGTTTTTTAAATGCTAATTTCCAACTATGTCTACAAAGATAGGACATGTGAAGAAAGAAGAAAAAACGCACAGAAAGAAAAAAAAGAAATGCAGAAAGAAGCAACAGAAGTCCTCAAAGACGAAGAAAAGTGCAGGAAGAAGGATAACGTGCAGAAAGAACAAACAGAAGAGCAGAAAGACGCCTTGTTGCAAAATCATCCTGTACCCTCAACTTTTTCAGACGGATACTGGTGGTAACTGAGTCTGACTAACCAGTCCTAGAGCCAGTGCTATGTTAAAAGACACTCAGAATACAGTGAAAACACCTACATACACTAGGGAACACTATGCGTTGGGGTCCCCCTGTGATCAGCATGACCTCCTCTGTAAGCCCCTAGTATATAATAGGGCAGGGGATTAAAACTACCTCTTAAAACGCGCCACAGGGCGTGTTTGCACACGTCACCTCAGGCCCCGTCCCCTCACTTCCCCACTGTGTAAACACGCCCTTTGGCCATTTTAAGTTGGGAGATTAAGTCCCTTTGAATCCTGAGGGTCCCTAGGGTACAACTAGCCCACTAGGTACCTCCAGTATGCGCCACAGAGCTGCGTTGCAGAGAGGTGTAAAAAGTGGCACGGCCTGGACCACCTCTCTGCAACGCAGCTCAGTGGCGCTTACTGGAAGCACCTGGTGGGCTAGTTAGTCCCCAGGGGCCCTCAGGATTGAAGGGGAATTATTTCCCCAACTTAAAACGCGCCATAGGGCGTGCAAAGCGGTACAAAAGGGGGTGGTGATGGACGGAGCATCAGAACCAATCAAACACTCACACCCAGTCAACAGATCTAGGTTTGATCCATCACCGTTCTTTAGCCCACTCTGCCACCCCAGTTCAGACATGGCCATATGCAAATCAGTCTGATCCTGTGCCTCATGGGAACAGTCCAGCCCGAACTGCCAAGCCATGCCTTCCCTGAACCGGAAACAAGCTTCCTAGGACCGGTTTCTGGCATTTCAGCCGTCTTCAGCCAGGCTTGCTTGAATCCAGTGGCAAAGTGAGCAAGGGACTCACGTCTGAGCATACCCTGCCAACTTATGGCGAACAAAGCGGTACAAAAGGGGGTGGTGATGGACGGAGCATCAGAACCAATCAAACACTCACACCCAGTCAACAGATCTGGGTTTGATCCATCACCGTTCTTTAGCCCACTCTGCCACCCCAGTTCAGACATGGCCATATGCAAATCAGTCTGATCCTGTGCCTCATGGGAACAGTCCAGCCTGGGTGTGAGTGTTTGATTGGTTCTGATGCTCCGTCCATCACCACCCCCTTTTGTACCGCTATTATATGGCCCATCATTGACCTCCTGCTTAGCCTCTGTGCTTAGCTTGCTGCCCCTATTCTCCTTCCCCCTGCCCTCTGATGTCTTTGTGCATGCTCCTGCTCCATCCTTTTTGCCCACTATGTTCCATGGACCTGCCACTCCTATCTACTCTGAGTGTTCTGTTGAGCTGCCACTCCCCTCCCACCTGCCTAGCATTGTCAGATGACTGTAACCTGTCCCTGCCACCTCCACGCTGCCTGTCCACATGCCATGCCCCTATCCCCTTCCTCCTGTCCTCCACGGTCCATTTTACTGCCACACCCTTCTGCCCTCCCTGATCTGTTGTGCTGCAACTGCTCCTCCTGCCTGCCCCGCGTGGTCTGTTGTGAGGCCCCTTCCCCTGAACTCTCTTGTCTGTGCCCAGGTCCTGACCCTCCCTCCTATCCTCCATGGTCCTTTGTGCATGCCCCTGCACCCTCCTTCTTGCCCATCATAGCCATTGTGCTGCCACTAACCCTCCTGCTTGCCATGCATGGTCTTCTGTGCTGCCATGGCCCCTCCCACCTTCCCTGTGTGGTCAGCTAGCTGCCCCTTACCCCCTCCCACCTTCCCTCCATGGTCTGTGTGTATGCCACCATAGTCTCATTGTTGCTCTCCATGGTGTGTCTTGTTTCTAGTGCCCATCCTGCCTGACCTCCATGGTCATCTTGCTGCTCCTGCCCTGCCACCTTGCCCCCAGCCCTCTGTTTCCATGTGCAGACCCCCTATTCCCTCCCTCCCCGCTTGTCTGTTCCATTGTAATGCCCCTGATCCGTCCCTCCTGCCCTTTATGGTCTGTTATGCTGCAGCTTTCTCTCCTGTCTGTCCATTATGGTCATTTAGCTACCATTGCCTCTTTCCCATCTGTTCTCTGTTGTCCATGTGCATGGTCCTGTCCCCTCCCTATTGCTTTCTATGGATTCTTGTGCTGCACTCCCGTCCCGCATGCGCTGTGTGGTGTATTGTGCTGCTGCAAACCCTGATGCCTGCCCTGTAGGGTCAGTTTGGTGCACCTCTCCATGACCCTCCTGTCCTCTGTTATCCGAGTGTATGTCCCTACCCCAATTCCTCCTTCCTACCATGATTCAATGTACCATACTTGCGAACATTTTGAACTTGGTAAGAGGGAGATTTTGAAAAAAAACTGGGGTATTGATTTTCCCCTTTGAGTTACATTGAAAAAGAGGAGATTGTAGACAGGAGACAGATCAAATAAAGCCCATTTGAGCTTAAAAACATTGGACGTTTCCTGGCTGAAATGGGTCTGTTGGCATGTATGGTTGTACTACCACTGCCTCTTCCTTCTGCCCACAATGGTCTATTATATTGCCACAGCCTCTCTTGCCAGTCCTGTATTGTTGGTTTGTTGCCCCTGCCCCCCTTTCCACTGCCCTCCATAGTCTGTTGTGCTGCCACTGCCCTTCCTGCCTGCCCAGTGTGGTCAAATTGTTGCCTCTGCACTCTCCTACCTGCCTTCAATTGTCCTATTTATTACAAAAGTGTGGAACGCCTGACGTCATCTTGATGTAATCAAAACTGTAATACCTAGAGTATTTCCTTTAGAAATTACATATATGAGAGGGTCTTATTTGCATCAAAATTATGGTTAGTGCTCTAAAAAACTAAAATGAGGACATATTTTCTGAGTTTTCAAATAGCGACAAAGAACTTTTGATTTATTTGTAATCTTTATGTTTTTTTATCCAGTTGACCACTTAATTAAATGTTTCACCTTGGCGAGAGGATGTGGTGTTACTTCCAGAGCTCCAGACTTTGCAACTGGGGAACCAGGTTGGAGTTTCTGCTTCAGCTCAACATTCTGTGATTGTGGTCAAATCACTTAATCTCCCCATGTCTACAACCAAAATGAATTTGATCTTGTGTGATGTAACCAATGCTCGTGTAAAGCATTCCAATACCTGACAAGTCTGCACTATATAAAACTGCAAATACACAAACAATAAGTGTTTTCACACTTCTGTCATTGGGCTACATGTGGGCTACATCTGGGTGATATTTGGGCTACATTTTGGCTCTTTTGTCTCTGGTGGCCATCTTGGGAGATTTATTTGTTATGAAGTTTCCTAATTTCCTCATTTACTGCAGTCTCCTCAGTAGGAAATACTTTCAGTTTTTTACTTTGATTCCATCAAGAAGGCATTCAGATGTGTCACAAATTTGCCATAAATTCAGAATGTTAGCACTCTAGTTGCTTATTAGATCACTGTAGTAAAGCTACTGCTCACAAGGGAAGTCTGCTGCTGGTATTGAAAGTGCATGTTTCAGTCTGCATATCAGAATTTTTTAATGAAATAGAAGATGATTTGAGAAGTCACTCAAAATGTGCCCTAATTTTTCTTTCTGCAGCACTAATCATACTTTCTATGGCAAAATGAACCCCCTCATTGTGTTCCTTTTTAAATTAAATGTTTTAAGAATTACCACTTTATTCCAACCAAGATGGCTTCAGGTGTGCCATACGTTTGTCATAAATAGGACTGTTAGCGCTCTAGTTGTTCTTTAGAACACTCTGGGAAGCTGCAGTAGAACACAAAGGAATCAACTGACAGCCCTTGTTGGATGTGCATGTTTTACTGAGAATGTCAGACTTCATTCTCACATGACTGAGAAAGATAATGTGAATTTACAGAAAATATGCTCTCAGTTAGCTTATAGATCCCCTTCCAAACATCTGTGGGAAAAGCATGAGAAAATAGTTTTCTCTCAAACATGATTCATGATATCACAGCAGAAGGCTTTTTCACATGGTAAAATCACCTTAGAACACACCACAATTCCTAAAATGAGTATGGTACCATCAACAAATGATTTATAATGTAACTAAAGTCTTAAAACCTTCTATTAACTGCAATGCTTTTTAATGAGGTGCTATCATGTATATTGGTCCCAAGATGGCAGCCAACACTTCTTGGATGAAGTGCTGACAGCCAATCAGATCTCACGATGAGATGTGTGGTTAGGCTCCGCCCAGATATATATGTGATTTTACTTTTGATTCTCTAAGGAACTACTGAACGGATTTACACCATTTAAGCAAAAGGCACATGCCTGACCTGAGGACTACCTCTTTGCCAAATTTCAAGTAATTCTGTTCAGCCGTTCGGGCTGTACCTTCGACTAAAGGTCCTATGGGAAAATGCATGGGGAAAACGCGTTTTGGGACCCCCCTTTTTTCTCAGCCCCCGCTTGACGAATCACCCCGAGACTTTCAGGGTAGGAGCTGAGCGGAGCGCCCCATTAGTTTTGAAAATTTCACGAAGATAAGTCAACCGACGCCAAAGTTATTCAAAATAGAATTTTCAGATTTCCAATGGGAACTCGGTCCTAACTATAACTATCTACTGGCGACCGCCAGTAGATAATATATATATATATATATATATATATATATATATTCACTGAAAAAACCATAGGTTTCACACATGTTATAGTTAGCTGGACATTTTACTGATAAAAAACCATTGAAATTCCCCCGTTATAGTTAGTGCAGGCAACTATAACTCACGCGACCGCAATCCTCTGCTGATGCTAATACTGTATTTAGACACTTATTTGCCCATGTCTTCTTCCATTAAATTTTAGCTATACATATATTACATTTTTTTTATTTTTCATAAAGACACATATGTCATCAGCAGAGGATTGCGGTCGCGTGAGTTATAGTTGCCTGCACTAACTATAACGGGGGAATTTCAATGGTTTTTTATCAGTAAAATGTCCAGCTAACTATAACATGTGTGAAACCTATGGTTTTTTCAGTGAATTTGCAAGGTTTTTTAAATGCTAATTCCTAACTATAACGTGTGTGAAACCTATGGTTTTTTCAGTGAATTTGTACGGTTTTTTAAATGCTAAGTTACTTTACGCCATTCGTGGCGTGCGCGCCCACTTAACGCAGTTAGTGCCGTGCACGCACGGTGGGCACGCGGTGCACGTAGCGCACCGCGTGCCCACGTTACGCTAGATGGGCCATGTACGCACAATGCGCTTCGCGCACCGTGCGCACATGGAGGACATATTATGCGCTTCGTTGTGAAAGGTAATCTTTTAAATTTTCAATTTGCGGCATATGCCATGCACCATTAGCACACGGGGTGGAGAGAGTATGGATATTTATTTTTTTTAGAAGTTTTTTAACCGTACGCGTACGGTAAGCGTAATCGGCGAAATTTTCAAAAATAAAAAATTGCCTTTTTGGCCTTGGGGGATCTTTGGGGACACCATTATCAAGGCTAGGTGCTTAGGAGCTGTCAAAACAGCCCCTTTACATGTTTATTGCCTTTGTTTTTCCACCCCCCCTCAGAGTGCGAGATAGAAAATGGCGGCCGCCGCTTCCTGGTTTCGACCGATTCGAATGTTTACTAAGATCTAACAGCCAATCAGATTCGCGCCCGCGCACGGCACCGTACGCGTACGGTAAGCTTACCGTAAGCGCACGGTAAGTGCACCGTAAGCTGCCACAGATATATATATTGATTTAAATGCTATTTTCTCAGGAACTACTGAACAGATTTACACCAGACCTACAAAAGGCACTTCCTTGACCTGAGGACTACCTCTCTGCCAAATTTCAAGTAACTCTGTTCAGCCGTTCGGGCTGTAGCTGTGTCTAAAGGTCCTATGGAAAAATGCATGGGAAAAACGCGTTTTGGGACCCCCCTTTTTTCTCAGCCCCTGCTTGACGAATCCCCCCGAGACTTTCAGGGTAGGAGCGGAGCGTAGCGCCCCACCTATTTTGAAAATTTCGCGAGGATTCGTCGACCGGCGCCAAAGTTATTCCAAATAGAATGTTGCGGTTTTCCTATGGAAACAGGGTCCTAACTATAACTACCTACTGGCGACCGCCAGTAGGTAATATATATATATATATAAATATATATATATATATATGTGTAGCAAAACAAACTCTCCGAACCTCCACAGTAGCGGCAAACAGAGGGAAACAGACCCCGATAGAAATGGCAGGTAGATTTTATTATTTTACTCTGTGACGCGTTTCGAGCACAGCCGTGCCCTTGTTCACACACCAAGAGCCATTCCGCCAAAACATTTTTAAACATGCTGGGTGAATTACTTCCTGTGTCACATGGTCATAGACATGAAAGAAATCTTCTGTGATTTAGTATCATTATGCTTAGTGACAGCCATATAACAGATAATGCACGAGCAGGCAAATGTGCAAAGTATTGCTGTACAAATACAAATGCAAATGTTACAACTACATCTCCAGTGCGGAATAGAAACTTGATATATACGTAAAAAACGAATTTGATTATATATACATTTTTTTCGATTTAAAAAACAACATCAATAAATTGTCAATAAATAAGATACAAATATAAATAAATGTCTCTGACCTAATACACAATATAAATATGTAAAAAAGCCATCAATATCCAACAAATGCCTTTCAATTATAACACCGTATATTGACGGAAAGGTACAACTTGCACGGAATCATGTTATCCTTTCTTAAATTAATCCTACAGCATATTATTGTAACATTGCTGGAAACCATGCATTGTCCTTTAAACTACGCAATGTTTATGATGTTTGCACCGTTGTTAGAAAACAATTGTATTTGCTGTTTTTATATTTTTTAATTATTATTATTATTATTTAGCCTTCCTGAAGGTAATGGTTGGAAAGCTGGGAAGGCGGGGTCCCAGCACCCCATCTGTTATTACAATGGGCCAATTTTTTCTTATAATAGATTTAATTCTTCTTTCTTGGCTGCTATATGTTGTGATTAGTCTGGGACTGGTTTCAACTTCTAACGCCCCTTTTGCTTTTTCATTACTTTGTAACAGTGTCTCTCTTGGTCTGCCCTGTGATTTAATAAAGGCCTGTGTCAAAATCTTGTCACTATACCCTCTTTTCTTCAGTCTCTGCATGGCATTGTATGTACAGTTTTCAAATTCTTTAGTTTTACTGCAAACACGTTTAATCCGCAGCATTTCGCCATATGGAATACTGTCAATCAAATGCTTTGGATGACTACTACTGGCATGCAGAGTACTATTTCCTGCTGTGGGCTTTCTAAACAATGTTGTCTCTAATCTATTGTTTGATACCAAAATTCTAACATCAAGAAATTCTATTGTGGTGTTGCTAATTTGGGAGGTGAAATATAGATTCATAGAGTTCTGATTAAGAGTAGAAATAAAATTAGTAGCACTCTCCTCATCTCCCTTCCAAATTAAAAAAACATTGTCAATGTAACGTCACCAGTACAATACATGTTGATTATAAAGATCTTGATGTTCTTTCTTTAGGATCTGTTCCTCCCACCAGCCAACATGCAAACAGGCATAGCTGGGGGAGAAACTGGATCCCATAGCCACGCCTCTTAGTTGCTTTAGGGTGTCTTGCCCAAAAAGAAAAAAGTTATTGTGTAGGCACCATGATATCAAGCCCAACAGCATTTTCACAAACCCTAGTTTCAAGAAAATGTTTTACTGCATTTAGACCTGTTTTGTGGTCTATGCTAGTATATAATGATTCAATGTCTAAAGCAATAAAAAAAAGCCCTCTTCCCAAGTAATATCGTTGATCTTATTTAAAAAGTCACCCGTATCTTTTACATAGCTTGGTAGTTTTTTCACAAAGTCTTGTAAAAAGAAATCCACATGCTGGGAGATGTGTTCGCTGACACTATTGATGGCCAAGATGATTGGCCTTCCTGGTACTGGCCGAATCTGTTTGTGGACTTTAGGAATTAAATACATGATTGGCATCACAGGGAACTCAATGTTTAAAAATTTGTATTCATTCATTGAAATTAGACCTTCCCTTTTGTATTGTAATAGTTGTTTCCTTAATGTTTCTTTCGCCTTGTTATATTCCTTTATATTCGTTTTCATATAACAATCTTTATTGTCCAGTTGTCTCCTTGCTTCTGTGATATATTCCTTTCTTGGCCATAACACTATATTTCCTCCCTTATCAGATGTATTCACAATTATTTCATGGTTTTGTCCTAGTTGGGCATATTGTTGATTTTTAAAAAGAGATTTCTTAGGATTTTTCTTCACTTGAGCGCACAATTTTTTAATGTTCTCGATAACACATTCATGGAAAATATCGACTGAATCTTTAGGCATCATGGGAAGAAATGTACTTTTCGGTTTGAAAGGGCTGATCCCTGCTCCTTATTGGCTGATTCTTATATCTTGTAATTTGCTCTGGGTGCTAGTTACGACATTATCACATGTCTCCTGTGTTGTAATGTCTTCATTATATAATCCTTGTAAAGCCAACAGGGCAGGTATTGACATGTTCTAATGCCTGAGGTGTCTTGGATGATTCCAAACCAGACTTGATTGTAAAGAATTTTTTTAATTTCAGCTTTCGAATGAAACAAAAAACGTCAATTCTGGTGTTGGAATAGTTGAAAGAGCTTTCAGGGCAGAAACTGAGTCCTAAAGATAAAAGTTGTTTTTCTGCTTGTGATAGTGTAACATTAGACAGATTAATGATAGTTTTCTCTTCTATCGCCTTTTTCTCTGCCATTGTTGTTTTTTCTTTTGAGGCATTTTTTCGACATTGGCGCCTTGCCTTTCTTCTTGCATTTCTCTTTTTTCGCTTACTTGTTTGTTGCGATTTCTCGGTCTCAGTGTTTGGCGTCTGTCTATAACTAAAAAATCCACCTCCTCACCCAGGCTTAATATTTCCACATCTTCGTTACTTGCAAAATGATCTCCATCAGAGCCCGACTCACTTGTTAGTGATTCCCCATCCGTTCCAGAAGCTTCATCACCTTTACTGGATTCTACTTGTATATGCTGGGGGATCTTGCCCAGTCGTCTGTCTTCAAACCTCAATTTTTTAACATGTTCAAATTTTCGTGCACATGTATAGATTTGCCCTTGTTGGTAATCCATTAAATCACGGGCGAATTTGTGTACTTTGCGTTTCTTAATTTTTTCTTCATGTTTATTCAGCCTTTTCAGCAATCTCCGAACGTGTTTTTGCGATGTAATCTTTTAATTCTGACTTGTTAAGTTCTTCATTAATTCTGTCTATTTCCTTGATAAGTGTTTGTCGATCTATGATTGCATATTTTATTAAGATTTTGACAAGGTTCATGGAGGCAGCCAAATTACTTTCTCCCCACTCCTTGAGCATTTCAGGATTTGGCTCCTCGAAACTTGGTGCTAACAGAATTCTGAGTCCTCGAGGGACTCTCCAAGCTTCCTCGTATTTGGTCAAAGATTTGTGCTCCCACCATTTGGTTGTTTCACTTCTCATTTTCTTTTCTAATATTTTCAGCAATTCCTTGATGTCTTTGTCTGCATCTACCACATTATTGTGCGAGCTTCTTATGCTTGCAGTGACGTTGGGCAGATTACCAAATAATGCATCTGCTGCTGCTTCCCGTTCTCTTTCTATGCTGACAGACATGGTTTAGAGTAAAAGTAATTGCTACTGGAGGTAGGCGTCCGCCGTCCTCACACACACTGCTCGTATCTATCACCTCCCCAACTACGCATCAATGCTGAATGACTCACCACCTGATTTCGCGTTCGGCGGGTCCTCCGACCCAGCCGCCGTCGTCCTCTGGTTGGTGTCACCGATCACAGCTGCTGTAGGGGGCTGCCGCCAAATATTCCTCTCCGGAATTATATATATATATACACATATTATCTACTGGCGGTCGCCAGTAGATAGTTATAGTTAGGACCGTGTTTCCATAGGAAATCTGCAACATTCTATTTGGAATAACTTTGGCGCCGATTGATGAATCCTCGCGAAATTTTCAAAATAGGTGGGGCGCTCCGCTCCGCTTTTACCCTGAAAGTCTCGGGGGGATTCGTCAAGCGGGGGCTGAGAAAAAAGGGGGTCCCAAAACGCGTTTTCCCCATGCATTTTTCCATAGGGACCTTTAGTCCAAGGTACAGCCCAAACGACTGAACAGAATTACTTGAAATTTGGCATAGAGGTAGTCCTCAGGTCAGGGATGTGCCTTTTGGATATCTGGAGTCAATCTGTTCAGTAGTTCCTGAGAAAATTGCAGTTAAAAGTACATATATATCTATAGGCGCGCACCGTGCGCGTACGGTAAGCATACCGTAAGCGCACGCTGCCGTGCGCGAGCGCAATTCAGATTGGCTGTTAGATGTCAGTAAACATTCGAATCGGTCGAAATCAGGAAGTGTCGGCCGCCATTTTGTCTCTCGCAGTCTGAGGCAGTGAAAAACAAACGTGGGGAACGTGAAAAGGGGGCAGGGTGGACAGTTCCTGACCCCTAGCCTTTGTCAGGGGGTCACTGAAGGACCCCCCAGGGCGGAATTTTTATTTTTTTATGTTTTCGAAAAACCGCGAGGTGCATGCACCGTACGCGCACGGCACGCACAACGCACACAGCGCGCGCTCAGTGCATGAAGCACACCGTGCGCGCACGGAGCGCGCACGGTGAAAAACCTGAAAAAAAAATATATTAATAAATACATAACTTAGCATTTAAAAAACCTCGCAAATTCACTTAAAAAACCATAGGTTTCACACATGTTATAGTTAGCTGGACATTTCCCTCGTAAAGAACCAATGAAATTCCCCCGTTATAGTTAGTGCAGGCAACTATAACTCACGCGACCGCAATCCTCTGCTGATGATGTCAGACATTACATCACTGATGACATATGTGTCTTTCTGAAAAATAAATATTTGTAATATATGTATAGCTAAAGATTAATGGAAGAAGACAAGGGGAAAAAGGTGTCTAAATACAGTGATGTAATATCTGACAACATCAGCAGAGGATTGCGGTCGCGTGGGTTATAGTTGCCTGCACTAACTATAACGGGGGAATTTCATTGTTTTTTTACGAGGGAAATGTCCAGCTAACTATAGCATGTGTGAAACCTATGGTTTTTTAAGTGAATTTGCAAGGTTTTTTAAATGCTAATTCCTAACTATAACGTGTGTGAAACCTATGGTTTTTTAAGTGAATATATATATACACATACATATTATATATATATATATAATAGAGGTACATCTGACTGAGGAGTACCAATCAGGTCTTGGGTTGCTTGAGTTCCAGTTCAGGGATGTTCTGGTCTGGCAGTGCAGGGTCCTATTGGAGCATGGTCATGACAGATTTGCATATGGCTGGGTCCAGACTGCTTCTGGAATCAAGCTGCACCTGACTGACGAGCCCCAATCAGGGTAAAACTGGTCTAGGTTGCTTGTGCTATGATTCAGAGAGGACCTGGCCTGGCAGTTAAGGCTGGACTGTGCCTATTGGAGCAGGGTCAAGACGGATTTAAATATAGATGGGACCAAATTGAGGTGGAATGGTGTACAAAATAATGATGGACTAGGATGCGGCCTGAGTAATTATCAGTGGCTGAGATTAATTCAAGCATTCCATCCATCACTTTTTTGACAACTGAAGTGCGAAGGGTATGCCAAGATATGGGTCTGCGCTCACTATGCAACTGGAACTCTACTCTACTGAGGAACCCCAATAAGTTTGAAACCGGTCTTGGGCTGCCTGTGTTTCGGTTTTGGGACAGTCTGCCCTGGCAGTGTGGGCTGAACTGTTCCTATTGGAGCAGGGTCAAGACTGGTTTACATGTGGCTTAGTCCAAACTGAGGTGGCATGGTGTGCAAAATAGTAATGGACTAAGTTGTGGCCCAGAGTAATTACCAGTGGCTGAGAATAATTCAAGCACTCCATCTATCACTTTTTTGTATACTTTAGTGTGACAGCTATGCCTAGATGTGGGTCCCATGCTCACACAACCACGTTATATCTGACTGACGAGCCCCAATCAGGAGAAACCGGTCTTGGATTGCTTGTGTTTTGGTGCAGGGAGGACCTGGATTAGCAGTTTATGCCAATCTACACCGCTGCACTATACGCTACTATACTCTACTTGATGCCACTTCAGTCTATTCCACTCTATTCTACACCATTGCACTATAAGTCACTTTACTCTGCACTACTTTACGCCACTGCACCATACACCAATGCACTCTATGCCTCTCTTCTCAACACCACTGTACTCTATGCCACTCTAAGCTACTCTACTCTGTAGCACTGCACTCTCTCCCACTGAACTCTCTGCCACTCTACTTTGTGCCACTCTACTCTATGCCACTGAACTCTACTCTGCACCACTCTATGTCACGTTTCTTCATTCTACGCCAATGAACTCTGTGCCACTCTAATCTACTGTGCACCACTGCACTCTGACACTGCACTCTGCACCACTTCACTCTACGCCTCTCTACTCTACTGTGCATCACTCTACTCTGCTAGTGCACTCTACTCCACTCTGCTATGCACAACTGCATTCTTCGCCACTGCACTCTACACCACTACACTTTGTAACACTGCACTCTACTCACTACTCCATACCATGCCCTACCATGCCCTACCCTGCACCACTCCGCTCTACACCACTTCACTCCACTCGGAAACAATCTACTCTATGCAAGTGCTCACTATGCCACTGCACTTTGTGCCACTCTACTCCACTGTGTGCCATTCCAGCCACTGAAATCATCACTATGCCACTTTACTAGATGCTATTCTACTCTATGTCACTGCACTCTACGCCACTTCTCTATGCTGCTGAACACTGTCCTGCACCACCATACTCTATCCTGTACCAAGTCACTCTACTCTGAAACAATCTATTCTAAGCCACTGCACTCTGAATCACTCCACTCTATGCCTCTCTGCACCACTCCACTCTATGCGACTGCACTATATGCTGCACCACTCTATGCCACTCTACTCTAAACCACTGCACTCTACGCCAATTCACTCTACACCACTTTACTCAAAACTAATACACCCTACACCACTGCTTTGCACCACTGCACTTTACACCACTATATTCTGCAACCTTCTACTCTATGCCACTGCACTCTATGTCACTGCTTGCTACACCACTTAATATCATTGCGCTCTACGTCACTTCTCTCTGTACCACTCTACTCAGCACCACTCCATTCCGCAGCTCTCTACACCACTGCACACTATAATACTGAACTCCATGACACTGCACTCTACAACACTCTACTCTGCATGACTGCACTCTACCCAACTCTGCTGCACTCTATGATACTGCACTCTACACCACTGCACCACTCTATGCCAATGCACGCTAAACCTCTCTACTCTGCATCACTCCACTCTTATGCCACTGCACTCTACCCTGCACCACTTTACTCTGTACCACTCCACTCTATGCTACTTCATTCCATGTCACTCTACTCCACAACACTGCTCTCTCTGCCACTGAACTCTACGGCACTCTACTCTGCATCACTCCACTCTACGCCATTGTACTCTATGCCAATCCACTGTAAACCACTCTAATCAACTCTACACCACTGCACTCTGACACTCTACTCCAAACCACTCCACTGTACACCACTTCACTCTACTCTGAAACAATTTACTCTATCCCACTGCAGTCTACGTCACTTTATACCACTCTAAACCACTCCACACTACACCCTCAATTTTACACGCTACACTCAATGCCACTGCACTCTACAACAATGCTCTCTACTCCACTTTACTCAATACCAGTACACTCGCCACTGCACTCTAAACCAATCTACTCTGCATCACTGCTCTGTACGCCACTGCACTCTCTACACCCTTAAATCTTGACACTTTACTCTGCACCACTCTACACCATTGCACTTTACACCAATGCAATCTATGCCACTCTACACCGCTGCACTCTACAACACTCTGCTCTGCATCACTGCACTCTCTGCCACTGACCTATATGCCAATCTACTCTATGCCACTTTACTCTACTGGAATTCACTCTACACCACTCTACTGCATTCTACGCCAGGGCACTCCACACCACTCTAATCTACTGTGCACTACTGCACTCTACACCACTCCAGTCTAAGCCACTCTACTCTGCACCACACCACTCCACAACACTGCACTCTACGCCAGTGCACTCTATGCCACTACTCTATGTCAATGTCAATGTCAAAGATTTTTATATAGCGCACAAATCACCAAAGGTCGCAGGGCGCTCGCAACCAAGACAAAGAGACTGGACAGTAACGTGATATTGATGTGCCTAAGCTTTTTGGGAAAAGAGCCAGGTTTTCAGCTTTCTGCGAAAAAGTAGATGGTCGGTTATGGAAAGTAAATCCAAAGGAAGTCTATTCCATAGCGTGGGAGCCTGGTATGAAAAAGAGCGACCTCCATTGCGGGCAGTCCGGACACGGGGTTGGACAAGTAGAGGTCTAGCGCTGGACCGCAGCGAGCGTCCTGGGACGTACCTTTGAAGTTTTTTTGCCAAGTATAGAGGGCCGGTGCCTTGCATCAGCTTATGCGTAAGGCATAGGATTTTAAAGCGCCCTCTTTGGCGAATTGACAACCAATGTAGGGTATTCAAAATGGGGGCAGAGGGAGTGCGTGGAGGGAGGTCCAGAACAAGCCTCGCGGCCGTGTTCTGGAGAATCTGTAGTTTGCAGAGTTGATCCTGGTTGAGTGCTGTAAATAAGGCATTGCCATAATCTAAACGACTGATGATTAGACCCTGGACCAGAGGTTTCCTGGCCTCTATGGGTAGCCATTTAAAAATCTTGCGTAGCAGACGCATGATGCCAAAACAGGTCCCCAGCACTTGATTTACGTGGGTTTTCAAAGATAAAGAATTATCAATTGTGATACCCAGGTTACGGACTGCGAGCTTGGGCGTAGGGCAGGTACCCAGCTCTGGAGGCCACCAGTCACAGGTCCAGAACTTTTCAGCCTTCCCGAATAGGATTACCTCGGTCTTCCCACCGTTAAGCTGAAGCCTGTTTAAATGCATCCAGTCATTGATCTTAATTAAACAGCTCTTGAAACGTGTTTGGACATCAGACTGGTCAGGATCACAAGTCACTAACAGCTGAGTATCATCGGCATATGATAGGGTGTCAAAACCATAAGACCTGATGATGTCAGCCAACGGGGCTAGGTAAACATTAAACAGCATTGGGCTGAGAATCGAGCCCTGCGGGACCCCGACCGTTACTGGGTGGGAACGGGAGGTAATCCCGTCCACAGAAACCTTAGTAAAACGATCCGCCAGATAGCTCGCAAACCAGTCCAGGGCCCTCCCTCTGACACCAATCTCCCACAAACGATGTTTGAGAATACTGTGGGAGATTGTGTCGAATGCTGCCGACAGGTCCAAAAGGACCAGGATTGCCGACTCTCGGCGATCCAGGGCCAGTCTGATATTGTCCACTACCTCAATAACTGCGGTCTCCGTGCTATGAGCCGCACGGAAGCCTGATTGGGAAGGATCGAGGAGCCTGTGGGTCTCTAGATAGGTCGTGAGACGTTTATTAACTAAGAGCTCCAGGACCTTCCCAAAGTAGGGGAGCAAAGAGATAGGACGATAGTTGGCTGGCAAGCTAGGGTCAGCCGAGGGTTTTTTAAGAATGGGCTTCACCTGTGCCTGTTTCCATCTTCGGGGGAATGTGGCTTGATTAAAAGACTGGTTGAAAACAACGGTTAAGGTATCCACAAATAAAGGTAAAATTTTGGCACAGGAGCGGGGAGGAAAGGGATCGGCGGGGGAGCCAGACTTAACCCTTACTAGGCTCTCCCTGACTTCGATGCTTGTTATGGGATCAAACTCCGTTAATAAAGGAATGTTATTCTGTTGAGGCGAGGGACTAGTTTGACTCATATTGGTGATATGGCAGACATGAACGGCTGTCCGAGAAAGAAATGAGGCATAGATAGTTTTGATCTTGTTATCAAAAAACAAGGCAATGGAGTCGACCCAGTCTTGGGTAGGTACAAAAGAAGATCGCTCAACCTGAGGGGCGGTAAATTCCTTCAGTATCTTGTGTAGCTCTTTACTAGAGTGAGCCGCTTTGTTGATACGCTGAGTAAGATAAGCCCTTTTTGCGGATTTAATCTTGTTCATATAGATTGAGTGAAAATTTATATAATTTCCGCGGTGCTCATCAGTCTTTAATTTCCTCCACTGGCGTTCTATAGCACTCAACTTTAGCCTGTTAGCCTGCACCGCTTCAATCTACACCACTTTACTCAACTCTGAAACAATCTCATCTATGCCACTGCACTCTATTCCACTCTATCCACTATGCGCCACTCCACGCCACTGCAAACAATGCTGTGCCACCACCACTCTACACCACTCTATGCCACTGTACTCTACCCTGTGCCACTATATTGTACCCTGCACCACTCCACTTTGCTTTGAAACAATCTACTCTATGCCACTGCACTCTACACCACTCTACTCCACTGCAGTCTATTATGCCACTGTGCTCAAAACCACTGCACACCTATGCTAATACACTCTACACTACTTTACTCAAAACCAATCCACCCAACCCACTGCAACTACACCAACTACTGTGCACCACTGCACTGCACACCACTGCATGCTACGTCACTCTACACCACTGCATTCTATGCCACTGCACTCTATGCCACTGCACTCTATCCTACTCTGCACCACTGTACTCTACGTCACTGCTCTCTACATCACTCTACTCCACTGGTCTCTACGACACTGCACTCTTAAAAAATAAAACTGAAAAGTAAATTTTTTTCTTTTTAAACTCATCCTGTTTTCCTTTTAGGAAAACGGGCTGCATTTAAACAAAAAAAATTGCTTTATTAAAAAGCAATCACAGACTTGGGGGCATATGTATCAAAATCTCCATTTGCGAATCTCAACTAGTGATTTTTTGAGAATCGCCATTTGAGAATTGCAAAACGGGATGTATTTAAAAATTCGCACATATTTTGCGAATTCTTAATATTCCTTAATTGCGATTAGCAAATTGCGAAATCGCAATTAAGGAATACCTTCCCATTCATTCCTATGCCCATAGCGATGAATGGGAAGTCATTCTCAAATTGCGAAACGCAATTTGCTAATCGCAAATTGAGAATGATTTCAAAGGTGCAAGGGTGTCATGATGACACCCTGATGCACCCCTGAAATTAGCATGTGTGTGCATATGGCGCACATACATGCCCTAAGGGCATGTATGTGCGCCACATGGCACTTTGAAAAATGCCAAAAAGTGCATTTTTCAAAGAAATCGCAAATTACCACCAACTTGAAGTTGGTGGTAATATGCGATTTCTTAAGGAGAAATCGCACAACTTGGGTGCGTGTAACATAGCATTTAAGGAATCGCAATTTGCGATTCCTTAAATGCTTACGCAAAATTAAGAAATCGCAAAATTAGCGATTCCTTAATAATATGATGCTAAAATGACTCATACATCTCATTTTGCGATTTTGTATTCGCAAACGCAGTTTTTTTGCGAATCGCAGCGTTTGCGAATACAAAATCGTTTGATACATATGTCCCATGGTGATCTGCTGACCTCTGCAGGCCACCATCCCTGTGATGGCTCCGAATCATAATGGATCGAAAATTGTGACCTACCTCATTAATATACATGTGGTAGAACAAATTTGCGACCCACTAGGAATCAAAACTCAAAAGAGATTCATACATTAAGAACACCGATTTCCTAATTGATAATCGCAATTAGGAAATTGGTATTCCTAATGTTTGTACATCTGGTCCAAAGTTCCAGGAATTTAAAGAGACATGAGTCCAACTCTTCCCCATGCACCTCCTTGTAAGAGGCAGTTCCCTCCAGTGCTAGAAACATTCTTTAGGAAAAGACTTTGAGAATCTAGAAGGAACAATTGGGAAAGATTGCATTGCTAATGGGCAGCAAATGGAACAGCAAGCTAGTTTCCATTCAGATACCTCATGTGATGGGATTCATGCCTGCATGAGCTGCAGTAGTTGCATGTAGGCACATATGAAGGAGAGACTGGAAGCTACAGAAGAAAATGATTTATTAAAGATTCCTTGTATCTGACAAAAACTGTGTAGGTACAGGAGCGGCCCGTGCAGGTAAGAGCGGTAAGGCAGGGAGGGGTAGTCGACAGACGACAAGGGAAAATAAAATGTAAAAAAAGAAAGCCACTTACCTTGCACTTGCCGCATTTCCGAGTCAGCGATGCGGCGAGTGCAAGGTGAGTGGTTTTCTTTTTTTAACTTTAATTTTTCCTCGTCCTCATCTGTCAACTCCCCACCACCCTGCCCCACCGCTCTTTCCTGAACGGGCCATTCCTGTGTAGGCATCAATAAAATCATTTAGGCATTTGAAGCATGTTTTACTCTTCATGGTTAAGGGAACATCATCTTCACATATGGATATCCTAGCTACTGGTAAGAGAGACTATGGGACTTCTAGATTTTCCCACTGGAAGGGCTTTCAATCTGAAAAGAAGTCAGCCCAGGGGGGTCCTCCAGCAGAATCAAACAGAAGCAATACTGCGAAATGTGTGCAGGTGAGCGCCCAGACCTGGTATGAGGAGATATCTGAGACCTTTTGGCAATTAGAGAATGCACTGTATGAGACCGGTCGATGTTGGGAATAGGTCAGTAAGCTATTATATCAACTTTGTACACATACTTCGAGATTCAGGCATCATCTTTATTCCCTTCCCTAGAGGCAAGATCAAAGGAGCAAGTTTTTTGAATGGTATTATTGATCTACTTCACAAGAAAGAGATTGCACCTGTTCCTCATAAAGAGAGACAATTGGGGGTTTATAATATCTTGTTTCTAGTGGAAATGTTCACTGGAGCATTTTGTCCTGAATTCGATATGAAAAAAAAAAACATGGGGGATGCACTGCCTCAAAAGATCAGCTAGTTAGTACAACCAGGGGATTTATTTTTTCTTTGTTGTCAAATCCTTTTGTTGTTATAATTTCAACAAATGAACATGTATTCACAGACACCAATGTGTAGATTCAGATTATTAGATACACTTAACACATATAATCAGTCTTCCATCTAATTGGGTTTGATGTTGTTGTCTATGTAGTTATCCCCCACCTCTGTCTCATAGTGATGACCACAGAATAGTCTAGCTAGGGTTCCCAAGTCTTCTCATATTTCTGTAGGCATCGTCTACTCTTATATCTAATCTCTTCAGTCTGGGCATAGCTGTCAATTCCAATGAGCTACTCAGCTGTTTGGATGTCATGCCTGTTCTCCAATGAGGGATGAGGTGTCGCTTTGCCAAAAGGTCTACTCCCACCAGTGTCCTTAAACTCCTCAGCCCTAACAACTCATCCGGTAGTCCTAAAATTGGAATGATGGGGGTATTTGTCTGCTGGCATCATTTTATCCTTGACCAGGATATTGTGGATGTGCTTCCAGTACTCTCTGTAATTGGGCACACCCATGTACGGGCTAGCTATTTACTTACCGATCTCTCACATCTAGAGCAGCTCAGACCCCTGCCTCCTCTCATCCTCCCCAGCCTCTCTGGGGTATAATACACTCTATGAAAGTATTTCAATTGTATCAGCCAAAGGTGGAACATAACTGTCAGGGCCTCGGGCACCATCTTTGCCTCTATCCACTTAACCTCTACCACTGGGCCTAAGTCCTTTTCCCATTCCTCCATTAAGGCCTGCAGGTGATCAGGAGGGCTAGCCACCATGGACTCAATATTTGGGAGACCCATTTTCTCTCAATATGCTCAATAGTCAACTTTGCTTCAATTAGGTTAAAGTTTGGTACTGGGCTGAGAGGCTGTCATTGTGGGTCACTTGTGCTTGTCGCACCTGGGAATAACCGTATTAATGAGTGTTGTCTATGGTGTATTGCTCTTTGTTTTTTAAATGATTTCATATTGTTGCCTGGCAATATGTCCTCAGTTTTGGAAATTCCTACATGATCCCAAGGACAGAAGCCCTCCACTTTAGCTGTGGGTTTAAGCCACTTTTCCTGCCGTGAAGGAATTGCGATTCTTCTAATACTATGACCAGAGAATCTCGATTTCATTAAAGACACAGAGGCTAACATTATGCATATTTCTTTGAATGCCACTTCAAGAAGCCATTTGGAAGTAATACATCATAAAGTAAAGATCTAGAATAGAATCTTCATGTTGTACAAAAACCATGCACTTAGATTGATCTGCCTCTTTTAAATGCGACGAAAATAAGTCTTAACTGTAATCAAACAATTAAACTTTTCTTCTTAATGTAACTTATAGGTTCCAAATGAGAGATTATAGCTGAACGCCACAAAGGTGCTTGGGAGAAGAGAAGGCTGACTTGAATCTCCAGAAGCAAGCTCCTATGGGTGCATCCTTGCAGAAGAGCCATCTACGCGGAGTTATGTGAAAAGAGAAAAGATTTGTGTTCTTCACTTTTATCCCCTATGTTTAAAAGTGCAATGTTAAAAAAACAATTTTGCAAATGTCAATAAACAGTGAAACCTGTTTTATTCCTTTTTTGGCTTAATAAATCTAAATAGGAACGAATATACAAAGTTCTTTAATATTGTTTAGTAATTACCAATTAACATCTAGAAGTTTATTATCCACCTCCAGGAGGGAAGGGTTGGGATAATGTTAGCCTCTGTGTCTTTAATGAAATCCAGATTTTCTGGTTATAGAATTAGTAGAATTGCAATTTCATTACAAGACCAGAGGCTACGATTATGCTTGTTGGTAGTCATGCAGAACTACATCAGTAATGTGTTCAATAGGTTTACAATAGTGTTTCGCAAAGGTAATTCCCAGGTTTCTGACCACACATGTCAGTGGGCAGGTTGGGATGCAATTCTCAATTCTCAGGAAATACAGGGCCATTGGTCTCTTAAGGCCATCAAGCACACATAAAACTGTAAAGAAGTTGAAGCAATATAAAGTACTCTGTTGGGGGGCTTACTCTTCTTTTGAGGGCATCAGCTCTCTTGGTGCAGAAGGAAAATATGACTGTTAAGCTGTACATAAACCATCTGGAGCACTTTCTAAAAGATGCAAACAGAAGCCGCCTGCTTCATTTTTCTTCGGACATACAGTTGGATATTGTCCCTCAGTTCAGTACAGATCAGGGGTGCGGACAACATGAACGCCAACAGGCTCAGCAGAGTGTTTCCTTCCTCTCAACTCCTCTGCAAGGATGAAGTGAGTGTCAACACCGTTGACTCCCATTTATAGATCCATTTGCATCTTAGGAAAATACCCTCACTCCCCAGGGTGAGGTCCTCTGTAATTCTGATTCTTTCAGCTTGGTCAAATCATCTTGGCTTCCTCTCCTTTGTGAAATTTTAAAACACCAGAATGGTTGTTTCTAACTCCTCCCTCTCCTTTTCAATATCCTTTCTCTACAGAGATGTTCATTTTTGTCAGTTTGGAGATGGAACAAGTTGGGTTGCAGCAAAAGTTATCGTCGTATGATTTAGCTGTGTCAGTTTAGGTATACCACAGAGCTTCTACTCCTACTTCCACCATTGGTCCTCTTTCCAGAAATCACGCTTTTCTAGAGGGGTGCATTTTCTCTATCAGGAAGGTGTGAATATCCTTTTGTTTCTGCAGGGCAGTTTTAATTTGGGGGTTGCCTCCTTCCAAGGTTAGGTCTCAGCGGGCACTGATTAAGATTTCAGGGAACTCTGGGTAGCAGTTGACAACTGTGAGGGTTTCATTCTTCCTCTTCTGAAGAGTTTTACAATCTCTCTTCCTCCCCGAACAATCATGGCTCCTAGATGGGACCTTTTCGCTGGGTTCTCAAGCATTACCAATTATTCCTTTCAAACCTTTGGATGTGATGGATCTGGATTTTATTACCTTAAATATTTTTTCTTGGGAGCTATCACTTCTGCCAGGAAATTAGAGAGCTCTGTGTAGCAGACCACCCTTTTTGACAAACTAATGCTGGGATTAAGATTGCCTTTCCTAAAGTGGCATCGTCCTTAATTTAAACGAGATGTATTTTTTAGCACATTTATTCCTGAACCTTCTTCACCAGAGGAGGTGTGTTCTATATTCTTGATGTTTGATGGGCTGCCTTTATTATCTTTCAAAAAAGAGTATCATCCTTTCATAGTTCAGACTCCTTGTTTGTGAACTTTGGTCCTGCTCATCAGATCTTCCATTCCTATTGAGTTGTTGGATTCTCTGTCTCATTACCGTGGCCCAGGATGTTCCTGCTCTATGGGAATGGGAAGTTCAAGGATGTTCAACAAGAGGCATTGCTTGGTCATGGGCTGAACTTCAAGGAGCTTCTGTGATTGAAATGTGAGAGCTTCGACTTGGGCAGATCTATCTTCTTTTGCCAATCATTACCATTTGCAGCAAGAGGGATTTTGGTTCCAGGTTTCTGTCTGCTCCCTTGCAAATAAATATTCCGAATTTCCATAAGGAGTATTGATTCTTGAATGAATGTCTTCATTGGTGGAGCATCATTTAAGGGTACGGTCCCAGAATATGGCAAACTAAAATACTGTCTGGCACAATTATTGTGTCCGATACATCGTTTATAAAAAATATTGCCCAATTGGAGGTAATAATAGAAAATATTTACATAATGGGATGCCATTTTTTAAAATGATATTTGCAATAGTGTTTCTGGCCTACAACTCATTTGAGAGTCTGTGTGGACAATTTATTTATATGGATTTGGACCAGCCCTGCTTCACTTGGCATTGTTGTTTCTTATTTGTCATGAATGGAGCAAGGAGGTGGACAAGGAGGTCATGTTTTAATTACTTACTGGTAATTCCATTACTTCTTCTTCATTTCAGTCATCACATTTTGTTTGGGACAGGATATGTTCTGGATAGGTGGTCCAATAAACACTTAGCAGAGGGTGCATGAGGTGCTAGACTTTTTTATTTTTTAGAAGGAGTTAAGGCAATGGATTTTCTGTCTGGACTTATTTGTTAGGACACAAACTAGGAAGAAAGGACTCGGAGTGGGAGATTTACAAACATTTTGCACTGGGTTAGCGTCACAAAAGTGACGCTAACCAGCGCAATCATTTTTTGTGCTATTTACTTTCCAGCGCAAAACATGTTTTGCGCTGGAAAGCACCCTTAAAGTAGTGCAAAGCAGCTCAAAACACTGCTTTGCATTACTTAGCGCTGAGGGGCGTTACATGGGTGGAACATGGGCATACCCATGCAACCACCTATGCCTTTTGACGCAAAACCATATTTACAAAGATTTGTAGACATGGTTTTGCGCCA
Source organism: Triturus cristatus (assembly GCF_964204655.1). Taxonomy (NCBI): domain Eukaryota; kingdom Metazoa; phylum Chordata; class Amphibia; order Caudata; family Salamandridae; genus Triturus; species Triturus cristatus. Next base: position 1,066,044,288 of record NC_140582.1, on the reverse strand, counting down.
AAAAGTTAATGCCCCTTCAAAGGAGGCGCTAACAGGAGAAATGCTTTCATTTTTCCGTGCTTTTTCGACTGCATGCATGCTGCACTGTGCAGCATGTATGCAAAGTAGGAAAAGCTTTCCATCATGTCTAGGATAGTATTTTGTACAAGAAGGGTACCCTTCCTGTACAAAACCTATGCTAGACTCATGCACACACCCTAGTGCTATGGCACTAAGGTGTGTGCATGACTCACAGCAGCTGAAATCAGCGCAAGGGACAGGGGAGGAGAGAGCCATAACTCTGAAGATATGGCGCTCTCCTACTCCCTCCCTGTCGCGCAACGCAGCACAGCCTGGTGGGGGGTTGCACTGAGTTGCGTGACTTTTTTTGTAAATCTCCCCTCAGTATGGAATTACTGGTAACTAGCTAAAATATTACTCTATGGGGGACATTTACAAAAAGGTCATGCAACTCAGTGCAGCCCCCGCGAGGCTGTGCTGCGTTGCATGACGGGGGAGCAGCAGATCGCCATATCTTCAGAGATATGGCTCTCTCTTCCCCTTTTCTGTGTGCCGGCGCTGATTTCAGCTGCCATGCACCATGCACACACTTTAGCGCTGCAGCGCTAGGGTGTGTGCATGAGTGTAGCATAGGTTTTGAACAGGAAGGGTAGCCTTCCTGTACAAAATACTATGCTAGGCATGATGCAAAGCTTTTCCCACTTTGTATACATGGTGCACGGTGCAGCACACATGGAAAATCACGGAGAAATGAAAGCATTTCTCCTGTTAGCGCCTCCTTTGAAGGGGCGTTAACTTTTGGCGCAAAACCATGTTTACAAATCTTTGTAAATATGGTTTAGTATCAAAAAGCATGTGTGGTTGCATGGGAATGCCCATGTACCACCCCCCTTGGCGCAAAGTAACACAAAGCAGTACTTTGGGCTACTTAGAGGGTTCTTTCCAGCACAAAACAAGTTTTGCCCTGTAAAGAAAATAGCAAAAAAAGATATTTGGGCTGGTTAGCATTACAAAAGTGACGCTAACCAGAGCAAAAGGTTTGAAAATCTCCCCCCAAATATGATCAGCAGCACAAACATGAGGATTTATACTCGCATACAAAACGTTCTATTAATAACGTTGTTAGAGAAATGGCAGTTGTAAAATAACAAAGACAAAACGCAATTTACCTTTATAAACATAAACATAAATATATATATATTTGTATACTTTTGGTTTTCCTTGCTTCTGACTGCAAAGGACTGTTCTCTAATTCCCACCCCACCAGCCCTGTTGCGTGTTGGATAATAATTTTAGGTCTTTAATAGCATTTGACGTTTGCATTTTCGTAGCATTTTTACCTCCTTACTACCCCATGAGAAAGAGTGCCTCTCGCGACAAATGAATATTTTATTTCTGCAAAAAACTTTGCAAGTGCATGCCTTTTTAAATGTAAAAAAATGAACCACGTCAATTTACACTGTTAGACTCAATAAAAGGATAATTTGTGGCATTAGACGTAATCCATAGATACACCTGGAATAGTGCTAACTTTGCTAAATAATGCTGGTGTTTGCAGGTTGGGCCCACCAGCACTCGTTTTTGGGCACCTAGACTTATTTATCATCAAAGGATTTTGATCTAGAACAAGAGAAGGAAAGCCAGAAAAAGGAGGAACGAATTGGAAAAAAAGACAGGCAAGCAATGACATAGAGAAACATGGTTGAAAAAGAACCTGCGAGAGAGATAAAGGTGCACGGAGAGCATGGTGGTTCACAAACGAGACATGAGGTAGAATCGTTATAAGCAGCCTTTGTAGCGTTGGCTGACGTTGGGCAGCAGGACCGGACCTAAATCAGATTGACCAGAAAAGCGCTCTGGGCAGAAAGAAAATTAGGGGCCTCATTTATGAGCACTTTTGCGCTTCCGGAATGTCACTTTTTTGATGTTCCGGTGGCGCAACGTGTCCCGGCCTATTTACAAAGCCATGCAAAGATACTTTCCGTGGCTTTTCATGGCCTTGTAAATATGTGCCCCTTTCACACAGAACACTGCTTGAAAGGGGCGTTCCATGGGTGTTGCTGTGGGAGTTCCCAAGCACCACCCATGGAATCTAAAGCATTCCCAGATTTACGAGAAATCCATAAACCTGGTAATGCCAAGGTGTGGCATTAGGGAGGTGCTACGAGGAGAAATGTTTTCATTTTTCCTTGTTTTTTCCTTTTTCTATGTGTGCTGCATTCTGCAGCACACATAGAAAGAGGAAATCGCCTGAATTGATTTATTTTGTGCAGGAAGGTGACCCTTCCTGCACAAAATCAATCAGCCCCGCAACTCAGGCACCCTTGCACCATGGCGCAAAGATGCTTGCATTGCCACTTGGCAGTCCATTGTGCACAAGCGCTGGGGAAATGGACAGGAATACACTGTATCTCATAGATGCGGCACATTCTTACCCTTTTGTTTTGACGTAGGGCAGCACAGCAAGATTCTTTGTGGTGCTGCCCTATGTCAAAACCTCAGAAATGAGGCCTTTGGTGTTTATTGTGGGGCCCTGGGTGTGAGGATGATGGGAGGAGGGCAGGGGTTGATTAGGTGCGAGCAATTACGCTGAGGTATATTAAGGGCTAATTAAAAAGACTTTAACTGGACCGATTGTATACATGCCAACCCTCCTGATTCAAGTGGGAGACTACTGATTTCAAGGCTCGTCTCCTGCCCCCTGATTCCTGCATTCAAAAACCCAATTCCTGCTGGGACTGGCATAGTGAGACTCGTAGTATTCACTGCCAGTAACTTGTTCATGCAGGCCTGTTCACAACATTTTTGTCACAGACTCTCTGCCTGCGATTTCACCATTGCTCCCGACAGGTGAGGGAAAAAAACATGTATCTGCGTTTCTGATGTCTAATCCTGCAGTAGCACACTAAGGGGCAGATTTACTATTTTTTCACATAGTGCACAGCAGCAGCTGCAAATGCTGCGCTGTGCTATGTGAAAAAGAGAGAGGAGGAGAGCGTCCTATTTACTAAAATAAGGCACTCTACTCCCCTCTCACTAGAGCCAGTGCTGAAATCAGCAGCTGTGCAACACAGAGACACCTTTGTGCCATGGTTCAAGGGTGTCTCCGTGAGTCTAGCATAAGGTTTTGTACTGCAAGGAGCCCCTCCAGTACAAAATACTATGCACAGACTCACTTTAACCATTTTCCCACTTTGTATGTGTGCTGTAAAGTGCAGCACACATGCAAAGTCGGAAAAGCAAGGAGAAATGAAAGCATTTCTCCTTCCTTGCGCCTACTTAAAAAGGGCGCAGTTTTCTCACGCTAAACTCAATCTACTTTATTTAGTAAATTGGGTTTAGCATGAGAAATCTTGGGTAGTTGCATGGGAACCCCCATGCACCACCCTTGGTACACCTGGCGCAAAGTAATGTTCGCATGACTTTTCCATTATTTCCAACGCTAAACAAGTTTAGTGCTGGAAAGTAAATTGGGAAAGAAAGGTTTCACGCCGATTTACGTCATTTTTGTGAAGCAAACATGGTGCAAAATCTTAGTAAATCTCCGCCTTCATTTCTTACATGACAGTAGACCTGATTCAGGCCTTGGTAGAAGTCAATGGGAGACAAACAATCTCACAATTATTTTTCTAAAATTCCCCACTTTCCTCTTCTAAAATGTTGGCATGTATGCGATTGAGACCAAGTGGGAAGGACGACCTTCTGTTTGCATGACATTAAGGGGGAGATTTACAAATAAGACGCGCCACGCAGGGCAGCCCCCATCCCCCGAGGCTGCGCTGCATTGCGCGACAGTGAGGGAGCAGGGGAGCGCCATATCTTCAAAGACATATCTCTCTCCTCCCGCTTCCCTTGTGCCGGCGCTGATTACAGCTGCCGTGCGCCATGCACACACCTCAGCGCCGCAGCGCTAGGGTGTGTGCATGAGTCCAGCATAGGTTTTGTACTGGAAGGATACCCATCCTGTACAAAATACTATGCTCGACACAAGGGAAAAAACTTTTCCCACTTTGTATGCGTGCTGCACAGTGCAGCACGCATGCAAAGTCTGAAAAGGAATGAGAAATGAAAGCATTTCTCCTTCCTTTCGCTTAGTTGAAAAGGGCGCAGTTTTCTCACGCTAAACCCAATCTACTGTTTTTAGTAAATTGGGTTTAGCGAGTAAAACCTTGGGTGGTTGCATGGGAACCCCCATGCACCACCCTTGGTATGTCCTTATGGCGCAAATTAATGCGAAGCAGCGCAATGTGCTGCTTCGCATTACTTCTACGTTATTTCCAGCGTTAGAAAGTAAATTACAAAAAAAAGATAGTGACGCAAAAAAGGCACAAAAGCTTAGCAAATCTGCCCCTAAATCAGGCAGCTCCCTGCTGCGCCCCTCGGAATGGGCTTGGACCTGGCTCACCCATGCCCAAAGCCGGCTCTGTTGGGCAGCACCGGTGGGCTCCGACTTCTACATATTTTTCACAAATTGAACTCTCGCTTCTGCAATCCAGTGTGGTCTCCACCACGAGGTGTCGCCCCTGTTTTAAAATCTATACTGATTTATTCACTTTAGCTGTAATTGCCAGTAAGAACTCTAGATGGCCCTATTGTAAAACAAAACTCGAAGATAATCTTATCTTACTTGGCGTTAGGAACATAAGCAGAGCTCTTTTGACTTGGCACCAACAGAGAAGCTCCCCTGGAAGGCCTTGGGGGAATTCTTTCTACTGAAGTGCAGCGCCCGTTTCCCCCCCCCCATTTTTTTGGCGCTTGAAATAGAAAAGATGGTGTGACCTGTCCTAATTTCGGACTCCGCGCACGTGTTTCATATCCCCTGACTGCACCAGACAGAATGAGCATGAACATGCGTTTAATGTGTGTCTAAATTCATGAAACATGAGGCGGGTCCTCTTGGCTCCAGCTCAGACTTGTTTCCGGCGGACGTGTAGATAGATAGCTCGACCGACGGATCACAGAGGGGCCTTCCTTGTTTTCATAGTCCACTCTGACTGCGCGTGACAGAGGCGCCAGGCTCCTGACAGGAAGAAACGTTTTGCTCCTCATTTTACCATTTCTTAAATGGGAAATATGAGCTAATCTGTAACAAAACTTTAATGTTTCTTTTCCTGTGTGTCACCGAATCACTGAATGAGGTGAGAGGTGGGGAGGGTGGGAGAGGGTAAGATGGGGGTAATGGGAGATGGGCGCTGTTGTAATAGTGCACGTTTTTGAACCTTCATCTCATCCCTGCTGTGGAAGTCTCCTCTTTTCAACTGACGACACACCCTGTCTCCTCTCTTTCACTTACACGTTTATATTTGAAATATACACACCTTATAAACGATCATAAAAAAATATCAAAAGGTCAAATCAGCAGGTGCATCCTTGAATAGACAAATAGATTAGATTGAGGTTTTAACACTTTAAAAAAATGCAGATTTTCTGACATTTCTGAAAAAGCAGATTAAATCACTCAAGTCACTTTTTGCAGAATACCTACATCCTAAATACATAGGATACAATGCACCTCTAGACCCCTATTGATTTGAGGTGCTTTGAGACATTGAAAAACATGTATGCTCTTAGGTCAATCAAAATACAAGGTTATGCATCAAATATATTACAGGCTTTTTTTAATCAGCGTGGAATTGCATGTGGTAGGAGAAGTAAATTGTGGTTGGGGAGCAGCGGCACACAGTCCGATATTAACAGGGCAGTAGCCAGGAGTGCTGGTTTCAGAAGCAGTAGCGGCCGGTGTCTTGATAGAGTAGCGGGCCCGGGGTGAGGGTGGGGAACAGGGTACGGACGGATGGCAAGACAAAGAAAAACCAAAAAACCACTTACCTGTCGCATTGCGCTCCTCTCCACTGCAGGCACAGGCTCCCAGACTTCACTGCGGCCAATCCAGACGCTGCTTTCAAAAATGAGAGTAGCATCAGGATTGGCCTGAGCACCCTCGATTTGCGTTCCTGGTCAGACTGGGAGCCTGTGCCTGCTCTCTATAACCTGGCACCGCAGCTTGGATTGGAGGGAACTTGATGGTTTGGCCGTCCTGAGACGGCCGGCCAAACAGTCATATGCATTGAGAGCAGTGCAACCACTCCCCCTGGTGCCGGCCATCCAATGGCCCCGCCCCCCCAGCCTTAGCTCCGAGAGCAAAAATAAAACGATAATAAATAATGATTTACTATCATTTTGTTTTCATTTTTTTCTGCTGGCAGGGGAGAGGGCGACGCTCGTCCGCCATAGCGGAGTAGCCGCTGCTGTTCAGAAAGCTAGGCCCTGATTAAGGACAGCGTGAACGGAAGGTTTGGATTGCAGGGGGTTGTCTATTCTTGTGAGTTAGAGAACCCATCATTTAATGTTGAATCCTAATTTGCACCATACATTTACATTTGCACTTTTTACTTCCTCTTTGTCACCCCACCTTCAAGAGTAATATTTCTAGGAACTGAACACTCCTTTAAGGGCCTTATATTCTAATCTATGGGTAATTGGCAGGTATGTACCTGGATAGAGCATTTATTTTACATACCCCATTTTGGAGGCCACAGGATGCACATTCATCCACAACTGAGGGACATCCCTAGGTGACAGGTTCAACACGATCTATTACATTGCCTCTTTGCCTCTCCTATTTTATACCTGCAGCTGAAACACAAATCCTCTTTCATGATGACGTGTAGAGAATGCAAAGTGCTTTATTAGTTGCTACATTATTAGGAGAACTGAACACAGATGCCACATACTGTTTGAACATCGTGATGGGACACTTCGAACTCTTATATGGGTCTCAGCTCCCTGCCTAATCCAAATTGTTCACACTAATTACAAGGAAAGTGATTCTCACAATTTCTGACATTGTACTTGAGTCTCTGCCAGCACAAGTCGCATAACCATACGCCTGCTTCACTATGTTTGTAGGCATCGCAAAAACATTTGCTCTCGCCACCTTCAGGTGGAGCGAAGAATGCAGCTGTCTATAACCGTCCTGAGGTAATGAAAAATGCAGGCACAGTGTCTCTACCAAAGCTAAACTTTTCTACAACAATTGTGCCCCCTGGCGTTCACTCGTATAAAAAGTGTTGAATGCTTTCCCTTCATGTGTACAAGGGGCCAATCCGAGTGCTGCACACAAAGCAGGGATCAGGATCAGTCTGTCAAAAGGTGGGTCCATAAGAAACAGAAAGCAGACTTATCTGTATGGACGTCTTAATTATCCCAAACTGAAATACAGGACCTTTTTGTGGGGCAACTGTCTGCAATGCTGTAACTGTGCGTCTAATTATGATAGTTTGTATCTGAGATTCAATTGGAGACGAAGACTCCACAGTTTTCTTTAGATTAATGTTTTTCGCAAAGTCAGCTATTTTTTATTGACAATTATATGCAGCTATTCTAAATGCTAGGACGTGGCCAGGGAAACCACTGGGACAAGGCAACTTATTCTGTTGCTTGGAGAATTTGATTTCTTATCAGACATTTGCTGCACTCACTGCTTTTGGAGCAGGGTCAGGCTGACCAGTCAACATTCACTGGAGCATCTTAACAGCCCAAAGCGGGGCAGTCTCATTGTCACCAAGCTCAACTGTCTGTACCCTAGAAACAAGCTGGAGAGAGAAGAGCGGAGGGGGACAGAGCATCCTTGGCAACCCATGCCCAGTGGTGCTCAAGGTGCAGGTGCAGGCTTACGATGCAGCGTCTATGCTTCTGGTAGCTGTGCGGTGCTTGCAGGACTCCCCTGCCGGGGGCCTGTGAGCCTTTTCTACCGTGGGTCAGTGGAGGCAACGGCAGACAGGGCCGGCGTGTAGCAGGTGGTGAAGCAAGCTGCAGCTGCCCACCAAGCAGCATGTGTGTGTCAGGCAAAGCCAGGAAGAGTAGTAATATAGTACTATATGCGTTTATTGTATTAATTGAAAGATTACAATGAAAGGTATAAAACATCATTCAAGTATTGGAAGATGGGTAAAACATTTCAAGGAAGAGTAGAAGAGGTGTCCCTGCCAGCGTTGGTCAAGTCAACACCACGACAAGAAGCAAAAGGCCCATGCATCTGACCCTATTAAATTATCAGCTGAACAGAGATAGTGAAGACCCAGAAGTGGACGGGATCTATTGGTAACACCATTACCACGCTATTGTTAATAGAACTGTTACCATACTTTTTTTTAAAACAAACTGCTCCTGATCAGTTAATGCTGACCTTGAATTGCCACGGGCTGGAAAGGAAGGAGGAAGTCTCTGTGCTGTGAATAAAGAGAGGGACCAACAGCTAAAGAAGAAGCCGGCCTTCTGTCCCAGGTGCTCTGCAACATTAAAAAAATGTAAATATGTGTAAATGGTTGATATGCATTTATAAAGGCTGTTTGGGAGCCTCTATCGGCTTTTATTGATGTCATCATTTCATCATTAAAGTGTTCCATATTCAAATCGCGCCGTAGGGGCCACCAGACGCTGGTGAACTTTTTCTGGGACCTGCAGTTTGGGGTGCTATTGGTTTTACCTTCTGTGATAATGCAGCCAATAAACAGTACCGGGAACACAAGGTTCATTCCATTTAACTAAGCTGCTATATCTTTGTCTTTTCTTTACCTAGCCACCTACTGCAACACCATATTTTGGTGACAAGGGGCAGCTGGGCTCCCCCTGTGGCCAAGGCATATTGTGCTGCCAAATTATCGCCACTGTGCGGCGGCCACCATGCATGCGTAGCTGTGCAGCTCTGCAATTGCCCAATGTGAAGGGAAGTGCCTGGTAATTGAGGCTACCTTGTGGGACTCATCAGCAGATGTGTGGCAAATGTCAGTCACTACACCAGAGACACGAGAGTGGAGCAGCGCGCCTCCATCGAGCAGCAGGCCACTCTACAGAGGTCGACTGTGTCCACTCCAACACCACCAGAGTGTGCTAGATTTCATTCTGCAGAAGTTCTGATACCCACTTGCAATATGAGACCAGGCTCGGCCACGCCCAACACAAATACCCTGAACTGTGCCTGCCTCTCCCAGTAGAACATACCAATCCAGACCTGCTTGGTGGCCTTTGCAAGAAACGTGCTGCAACAATACTAGTGGTGAGGGCCTATCTGAATCTCTGTGCACTGTATTAACAAAGATCATGAAGGACAGCCAAGCTACTGCCATGACAATGAGACAGAGTCACCCATAGTGCAGGGCCACACAAGTTGGCTTAAAGTGTGGGAGAGGTGAATAGATAACCAGGCGCACACCAAGACACATTGCCGAATGGGCCCCCTATCACCACAAAGTTTTTCCTACTCCAAACCTACAGAAGCAAAGCAGCAAGATGGAGACACAACGATGGCCACCATTCCAGGCATTGAACCTTTCCTCATTTCTGGGCCCCCATTTCACCCTATTAGAAGCTGTGGGTGGAGCGTCTGGAAATGTACTTTGCTGCCATTGCAGTAGAAGACAACCAGAAGTGTCCTGTGTGAGCAAGGTGTCACACAATCTGAGGCAGGTCACCCATTTACCAATGCTACATTCGATTCTGTGCTCAGTGGGCATTTTGAACCCATGGCCAACCTGGACTGCAAGTGATTCTTACTACAGTAAACTCATAAAGACCCACGGCAGTCAGTTTGTGCTTAAGGAGCTTGCCAGCACATGCACCTTGCAGGATGAAACAGAGGAGATCAGAGAGCGGTTCATCCAAGTGCGCACCCCATCTCCGTTGCACGAGTAAGCGCACCATTGTAACAGAATGAATGAAACTTCGCAATGCGCGTTACCAGTTTGATCGTTTGGAGGCACCAGTCCCTCAATTTGTCTGTAATGTCAGTCTGAAGGGTCAATCTCCACCAGTCCTGGAGGTTCTCGTGTTCTGCAGCAGGTCTGCCCATCAATGCTGAGTATAGGTTTGGCCTAGTGGTATTCCCCCCTGTCAGGGCTATAGAAAATACTATAATATGTTATGAGAGCCCATTCAGAACTGGTGGCATGATGACAAAATGTGCATTTTTCTGTACAACATTTTCAAAAACAGGTAGACATGTCATAGGGTTACATGCATTTATATTAGTATGGGTATGCAATGTGTCCTTTCCTGTCACTTTTTAAGATGATATATGATCTTTTTTAACGCCTATTGTCATCTTTTTGTCATTTTTGTCCCTGCCCATTCCAAATACATTCACAGTCATGCAATATGAGAAGGACCGTTGGAAGTGGCAGAAAGCGAAAATGTCATAAGAAGCTTCACTAAAATAGATGATGAAATGCTTCAACACAGCACCAACAATGATCCCCAATTCAGCATAATTTATCACTCCAACATCAATTTCATTGCAGTGGGAAGGGCTTCTTTTATACAAATGAGTAAACCATTATGATGCATTGCTCCACATATCAACAAATATGTCCTTCCTTGTTTTCATCACTACATTGTTTTTGTAGTTGAATTGCCTGGCTTCTCGCCCCTTTCTGTGCAACTTATTGAGATGACAATGTAAGCCACTCTGTGTCACTTGAAATTAACTTACTGTGTGTACATACCACATACCAGGGACAGGTTGTTCTGTTGCTGGCTCCAGCTGCTGTACCTGCCTGTCGTATTATTGGTGCAGTGCCAACTTATGTTGGCATGATTGACTACGCTTACCGTAGTCAGTGAGTCTATGGCAAATCTGTGGTCATGTGTCAAACTAAAACTTTGTCGATGGCTACACTTTTTAAATCTTTTTATTATGTGTGTCTCTAAAAACAAACAGAAAATAATTGATATGTTAATACCTGTCTGGAGACTCCTGCTACCTAAACCTCACCTCCCTCCAATACGACCCAAGCTTGGTCCCCAGGCCCTCACCACATGGCCTTGCGGCTACTTCACTTCACTAGGAATCACCATCCGCTGACAGTCTAATACAGATGGGAGAATTGTCACCCACCGTATGTGTTGCCACATTAGGCCCAGTGGGAATCAAGTTTCTGAGTGTGAAATCACACTTACCATGGGATCTAGTTAAATCTTGTGTCCATTTTGGACAAGGTTCAGGTTATTAAGTGGATCCTGCCCCGTGGTGGTTGCTTCTTATCAATTAACAGCAGCCGTAATACTTTTGTCTTCGGGCAGAGGAAATCCAGGCCCAAGGGGATGTGTACACTTTAAAAGGTGAACCCTGTTAGGTTGTCTTGGGAAACTTTGTGAGCACCCCAGAAAAGGCAAGACCTGTGAGACTGTCTAGAGATAGTTTGTGGTCACACTGGAAAAGTCGAGTCTTGTGAGACTGTTATGAGAAACTTTGGCACGATCATTGGGGCACAGAGACAAGGACATTTTATTGGCACATTTGTGGAGCATTCTGTTTAGAATTCTTGCATTGAGAACATTGGCACAATTATGAACTGGAGTAGCAATTTAGAGAAGTTAGTTTCTGACTCTGGCCAAGGAGCTTAGGTTGTTTCTTGAAAGCACTTGATAATGCACTAACACGGCCCAACTTGGAAAATTCCAGAAGCTCTGGTAGAGAAGTATGGACTTAGTGGATTCCTAAAGAAGCGTTTGGTAAGACTTTACTAAAAAAATATAGAAAGCAGTTGGAATCCTTGCCATATGTAAATATCCGAAGATCTCAGAGAGAAACGAGTTTCCTTTATTATCAGACATCAAGGTGTGTATAAGTGGCGGGTTGGAGATCCTTAATGACTCAAAGGTCGTTGAAAACGGGATTGTGTTTTATGTAATGAATGTATTTTAATTTAGCAAAACACACAAGATGAAGTCAAGCTATCCTGGCTTAAGAGGGATGAAACCCCGAAACCGGTCCTAGGATGCCTGATTCCGGTGCAGGGAAGACATGAATTGGCAGTTTGGGCTGGACTGTTCCCATGAGGCACAGGGTCAAGACTGATTTGCATATGGCCATTTCTGAACTGGGGTGGTGTGGTGAGCAAAATAACGATGGATTAAACCCAGATCTGTGACTGGGGGTGAATGTTTTGCCAATGTGCAACATTCCGTCCACCATCTTGTGTGTTTTGCTGTATTTTAATTTAGCCATATCTATTTAGGGAATTCAGTTCCCTTTCATGACATATTTTCAAATTTTACCCAAGGGCAAAACTAAGACTGATTCTGTTTTATTTCCCAGACAAACACATAGAAAGAAGTCACAGAAACAGTATGTAGTATATTTACTCATAAGACTTAAAGGATGAAATAGTGGTTCCTTAGGAAATACCAGTTGAACTGACAATATTCTCCCTGATGCCCCTTTCCTTGATCCCCTTCCCCACATCCTAGTACAGAGTGTGATGGCAACACAACCTCCAACGGCAAGACTGGCAACTCGACCCGATGATATTGCCGCGGTTTTACAGGAGCACCAGTTACATTAAACAAGTTCAGACTTATTTATTTTTTAGGCATGGGAAGATCAAGTGATTTGCCCAGAATCACCAGATGTTGAGCTGACGCTGAGACATGAAGCTGGTTCCCCAGTTGTCAGCAGCTCTGGCCATAATGCCACATTCTCTTGCTCCGCCTTGCTCCATCATGTTGCTTACCCCTCATACCGTCCATTAAGTTGCATGCCCCCACCACACCACTCCGGTCCAGTACAAAAGTTGGAAAAGTCTTCTGGGTTTGTAAATGTTACTCTGTCCAACTCAACAGTACTCATGTTTTTATCATAGAAGGATGAAAGGCAAAGCATTTTATCCTGTGACCTACTGATTGTGCAAGAACGTCTGCATCAGTTGCATTAACCTGGCAAGCCAAAGAAAAAAAAATGTGACAGACTTAAGCTGATAGTGCTCTAATCATTGCCATCCATTGACACTGGAGAACAGTGAGCTTTCTTCGTAGTCCTCTTAAATCAGATGTGTTACGCATTCTTTAGTTGGGTCTTTCCTCTGACCATCATTACCCCTCACTGTCATTCCTCCTCCCAGGTGCAACATGTTTGGCCTGCCCCTGTAACAAGCATTGGCAAAGCCAGTAGGTTGCTCCTATGCAAGATGTATTGACTCTGTCATTGTTTATTTAGACATGTTGGACGCAGTGCAGGCTGCTGTGCAATATGGTTTAAAATAAAGAAAAAAGGTGCTATGACGTGGCCAATTCTAACCGCATCATTGCGCTTTGTTTTGCCTTACTTTAAGCCATGTTGCACAGTAATTCGCGCTGCTGTGTAACATGTCTAAAAACATTGACAAAGCGAAATGCTATTATTTGGCTTTGTCAATGGTTTTTTAGACATATTGCACAGCAGTGCGGGCTGCTGTGTAGCATGGCTTAACCCCTTCCCCACTCATGACGGAACCGTTCCGTCATGAGCCACGGTTGCCGTGTGCTCATGACGGAACGGTTCCGTCATGACACGCCCGTTGGCGGCCGCTCCGCCTACGCGGCGCTGTTTCCCCGCCTTTGCGGGGGGACAACGCAAATGGGCGGAGTCATGACGGAACCGTTCCGTCATGAGCACAGCTCAACTGTGGCTCATGACGGAGCGGCTCCGTCATGAGCACAGGCCCACCGCGCTGCCCCCCTGCCCCCCCCAGCGCTGCAGCGGAATGTCCGCAGCAGCGAAGGGGTTAAAGTAAAGAAAAACAAAACGCTGTGATGTGGTCCAAGCTGACTGAGTCTTAGCGTTTTTTTCTTTACTTTAAGCCATGTTGCAGAACAGGCCGTGGTGCCGTGTAACATGTCTAAATTAACATTGACAAACCCAAAAGATCTTGCATAGGCGAAACCTATTGTCTTTACCAATGCTTGTTTGTGTGTAGCGCCTCCCAGTTGATTCTAAGCTGGGAAGTTTTTCACTTCTCGGACTTTTGTTGAATAACATGCCCTCGATTCGACCTTTACTTTTTAAGCAATGCTCTTTTCGCAATTAATTGGTCTCTTTTAAATTCGAATTGTTTCTAATCATATTAGTATGACCTTTTCCTAATGACAGACTCTAATTTTTCTATGTAGTTGAATTATTTTTGACTTCTCGATGAGAGCGTCTGCCAGTGGTGGCCAGCGGGGATTTGGGGTGGTGGGGCCGGGGAAGGGGGCAAGGGGGTAGGGCTGTATAATTGAAAAATAAAGAAAAATTCACTTACCTCCTTGCTGCTCTATCCCACGTCATCTCTCCTCCGACAAACAGGAAGCACACAGGCTCCTCTAAGCCAATCACTACGCTGCAATGCAGCGCTGTGATTGGTCTGAGCACCATGGTTGGACGCTCATACGGGGACTGGGGGCCTGGGCAGGTTCTCCACGCAGCCTGTGATGCAGCCTGTATGGAGAACATTCGAAGTGCGCATGATTGTTTGGCCGGCCCCAGAGGGCAGATCAAAGCATCATGCGCACTTTAGTGTGCTCACCTCTCGTCCCCTGCTCTGTCAGCAGAGCAGCCCCGCTCTCATGCGGCTGCAGCAGGGAAGAAGAAAACATTGCGTTATTATCATTTTATTTTTCCTTTCTTTTACTGCTGCACAGCAGCAGTGGGGTGACGCTAGTCGGTCTTAGCAGAGGAGGCGGAGCCGCCACTGTCCTCTGCGCTGCTGCTAGTCTTGAAGCCCCATGATTGCACCATACTTTGCAAATTCACTCTTTTAGTGAGTATTGTTGGCTACGTAGTGGTTAGGTACAACGATCTCGCTCAAAAATAACAGTGATTATTTATTTCCTTATGTTTTGCGGTATACACGTACCTTTGAACACGAGCGTCAGTGCATTTTATTAATAATTGCGCCTTGGGGTGAGTAGGTCTGGCGATATTTTGGATTACTTATATTATGTTCCTTGGTCGCATACTTGATTTGTAGATGATGATTGTTTACATTGCTTTAAAAATTGCCTATTTCTCTACACATCATTTCAAAGGTTACTTTTTGGGCCTCCTTGTGTTTTTGGGGTTATTGACATGATTGACATTCATTGTTTGCTCCAGTACATCGCTAGCTTGACATTTGTTGCTGAGCTAGTTGCTCTTTCCAAATGTTTCGATAAGAAATCATTGTGCTTTGCTGTACATTTGTTTTATTCCAGTATTTGTATTGGATTGTGAGTTTGATCTCTTGTTGTGTTGCATACATTGTCATCACATTTCTACTAATTGCAAAAAATTGGTACTTTGTTTATCTTGATCTAACTGCCTTTTTTACTTGTTCCGAACTTCTTCTCTGTTGATTTATAATTAATGGGTAGATGGGTTTATACATTTATTATACACATTATAACAAACGGTTTAAGTGATTTTCCCAGGGAACACATTGGGGCTCATTTATGAGAGGGTTGCGTCACATTTGCACCACACAACGTGGTACATGTGTGACGCAATCAAAAAACATGAGAAGGTCCCTGAATCATGACATGTAAAGAGAGGAGGGCAGGGTACAAATGAACAACAACAGAGAACCTCTCCTTAACATTCAATTAATATCTAGGTAATACATCCAAAATAAAAAAAATACATTGTCCCACTACAGTATTAATTATTCATCTTTTTATTTATTAAAAATATCTTTTTCTTTTATTTTTTATATAGATATATAAATCTATTAATTTACTTTCAAATTGTTTACATGATCTCAAATATAGTTTTGAGCCCCAAGAGCATATTGGATAAACATTTCAAAGTGCACTCAAACACCACCAGACACACAACTAACAATCATACACAACACAATAATACTAAACGAAACATATCAATGTATGCCATAATTCATTTCATAAATACATAGAGCAAAGAGAAGAAAGAAAGCGCCGACGAGCGTTTCGGAGTGGAGCTAGAAACCCACAATTCCTTTGTCAGGGCGCAGCAGGTAAGTAACTCATTAGGGGGCATATGTATCAAAATCCTTTATTGCGATTCTCAAATAGCAATTTTTTGAGAATCGCTATTTGAGAATCGCAAAACGGGATGTATTTAAAAATTCACAAATATTTTGCGATTTCTAGTTATTCCTTAATTGCAAATAGCAAATTGCGAAATCGCAATTAAGGAATACCTTCCCATTCATTCCTATGGGCCAGGAGGCCCATAGGATTGAATGGGAAGTCATTCTCAATTTGCGATTCGCAATTAGAGAATCGCAAATTAAGAATAATTTCAAGGGTGCAAGGGTGTCATAAGGACACCCTGATGCACCACTCAAAGGAGCATGTGTGCGCATATGGCGCACATACATGCCCTAAGGGCATGTATCTGTGCCACATGGCACTTTGAAAAATGCCAAAAAGTGCATTTTTCAAAGAAATCGCAAATTACCACCAACTTGAAGTTGGTGGTAATTTGCGATTTCTTAAGGAGAAATCGCACAACTTGGGTGCTTGTTACATAGCATTGAAGGAATCGCAATTTGCGATTCCTTAAATACTTACTCAAAATTAAGGAATTGCAAAATTAGCGATTCCTTAATGATGCGATGCGAAAATGGTTCATACATCACGTTTTGCGATTTTGTATTCGCAAACGCTGTTTTTTTGCGAATCGCAGCATTTGCGAATACAAAATCGTTTGATACATATGCCCCTAGGTGGTCAATCGTCATCCAAACATTAAGGAAGTTTCTTCTATGTGGTGTACACGGCTCTATATGATAATTGCTTTACACTTTTAAAACAATATTTCAGAACGTGGTGAGGACTAGGTCTTACAATCGATAATGAGTTTGAAGTCCAAGGACATAATTTCTTTCCTCCTAAGTGATGTAACCATAAGTAAAATATTTCAATCCCTTAGGTTTCATGAATAGCTGTGGCAGCAAAGGCCAATTATCATCTCGAAACAAAATGTACGGGTGAAGGGTCAAGGATCTTTATAGATAATAGAATACAATGTTCTATAGGTTGAGGTCCAAAGACTGATTATAGTATCACCTTCTAGCGTTTCTTGACTGTTTCAATTGATGTTGCGGTCCCGCTACACGTAAATAAGTAAATGACGGGTCCAAGCAGCAAAACGCTGTAGTATTCTTTCAATACAGTAGACGGGATAACGCCTCCATGTCTTCAAGGAACCGGCACTTTACATGTGTGACGCAAACCTCTCAATCAGATTTTTGAAGTTATGCAAAGCCACTTAGTGTGGCTCTGAGTGGCTTCAAAAATCTGGAGTAACGCAACGCAGATCGCTGCATTGCGTTACTCTGCCCTGGGTAGGCGTTGCGTGGGTGTTCAAATGCGACTCCCATGGATTTTGACGCAACTCAAGATTTACAAGAACCTGTAAACCTGGGACTGTGCCAAAATCTTACACCTTCCCTGGGGCGGAGTAATGAGGAGAAATATCCCTATTTCTCCTAATTTTTTCCTCTTTCTATGTGCGCTGCATTGTGCAGAACACATAGAAAGAGAAATATGCCTCCCAGAACTGTTTTTGTATAAGAAGGAGCCCTTTCCTACACACACGTGATAAGGCTGGGTTCCACTACAGAAATTTTAACAAGGAACCCCAGGCCGATGTCTCTTTTTACCTGCTGAGAAGTGTAAGGGGAAGAAACAGTGCATCACCAACATTAACTTTCCAGTACTAACTAAGGCTCAAAGATCACAGACTCCGACTTCAGTTTAGGGGGTTTATTCCAAAGCCAAAAACAACTAGATATACAAGCACCTCAAGACGAGGTTGTAAAAATACATAGAAACTAATACAAAGCCGAACCTACGGATAAGTATGCTCTGGTGGATCATGAAGAGAATAAACAACTCTGAAAATAAAACACAAGCAAGGACTGCTCCAACATTTAAGCCAGACTTCATCTGTGGCTGGAAAGTGAAAAGCATTAGACTGTCCCTACACTATCTCTAAGGTGACATCCCTACTTAGCATTTCCCAGGCAAAGTCAGTAAAGGGTGTCAGCTTGTGAAGACTTCCTAAGAAGCACATTCACAATGTAAAGTCAGATGACTAAAGCTAGAGAGTTCGCTCTAAGATACTCTTCCAAGATCAACCTTCTCCTAACTCATCCTGTCTCCTTCTAATGCTATTCCCTCGGGGCACTTTCCCTAATACAAAATGTAAAAATGTAGAACACGCCCACAGATCACCTCATGCTAACGGACACCTCTCCTAGGTAGTTTTCCACCGTCTTGTCCATGTGTATTCCGTTGACCTTGGATCCCAGGCCTCCTCAGCGGGAAGGAACACCGGCTCCAAATTATCGATTTTCACTTCTCCTCGATGCCTAACTCCTAAAACAAAAGGTGTTAGTTCTAACTAACAAAGGCAGCTTCTTCCACCTGCAACTGAAACGTGAGACCAGAACATCCTTGCATACACATGAAATTCGCGAACTACTTCTAAATGCGAGAGCTTGCCAGGGAAATTACATTTTCGGGTCTACACAATTTGGCCAACGTAAGAATAAACGAATAGGCCTTTCATATCACAACGTGAATATTTCATTTAGGCCTTTACACATCAATTTAGCCACTCAAACTAATATTGCTTTGCGCTACAAACATCTACAATTATTACACGTTAAGCATCTCTCATTATTTCTTCGTGCAATCTTCATCTTGGTGCACATTTAAACCAAAAATGCATTTTACTTCACATAAGCTTTTTCATTAGGCACTGCAACATACCAAGGGTTACAAGGGTTACAATTTCAATCTAGACAGCATTTCATTTCTCTTTGCATAACACAAAATACTTTTCTATTAGTTCACTTGCACACTTTGTTATTACAATGCGAGTTTACCAACCAAGATTAATACTACATAAGAATATATATGCGGGTGTGGACTATCGGTGATTATGATGCACCCCAACAATTTTAGAGCACCATCGCGCTCCATCACAAGCAATCCTGCATACAACACAGGCACCAAAAGGGCGCCAGCGCAAGGGAAAGGACAGGAATGCACTAGACTGACTTTAAAATCGCCCATTCCTACTCTTTCCATGTCACGCATTGCAGCACAGCAAGGTGACTTGCTGTGGGGCACTCATCACCTATTCATAAATGAGCCCCTTAGTATCTGTGTCTGCACCCTTATTCCTAGAGAGGTCTGGGATGGATCAGTTTTGTATTACATACAACCGGGCACATTGTCCTGCTCGCAATAACACTCACACCATGCAAAAAAGGCATGGGCAGAAAGAGACGTTGGGTGGAATCGGGAGTGTAAGCTACCTCCCTACAAACACTATGCCATATCAGAGTAGACAGGATTGATACCACACCAAACCACTCCACTATCAGAAACATGCCTAAGAAAGGTAACATCTCACCACTAACCCTATGATAAACAATATTAAGCACCATGAGAACTTACAAAGCACAGAGAGGCACGGCCAAGCCTGGGTGGCCAAACATTAGAACCTGCCCCACTAGCCCAACAGGGTGGGAGAGACACATAACAGCCAGAGGCAACGAGACATGGTATACATCCCAGCAGACCTAAGCCTAGCAGAGATTGCAGTGAAAAGACCAAGTTCACCAGCAGTCCCTGAAAAAAGAGGGCACTTACCTTTCTTATTGCGAATAGGGTTCAAAACTGCACACAGAGCAGGCACACCCCAGTCCCTAGTGCAGCATGGGACTCATAAAGTTGGCCCACATTCAGCTCCCTAAGGCTGTGGAGTAATCCACATCCATCGACAGAGGCCCACAGCACCATCAAGCAAGGCAACTGCAACCCCAGGTCATGCCAATCTGGGAGCCAGGAAAGGGCAGGCCAAATGCTAGAACTAACACCACACAGCTTCCAGCAAGCCCAGTAGGGAGGTATATGTGCACATACTGCCGGCCATGCCTGGGCCAAACCTGCGGCAGGGGGAAGCAAGGTAAGAAAAATAGAACTACACCACACAAAATATAAACAATCTGCTGTCCAAATGAAGAAAGGCAGAGAAAGGACCTAAAAGGTAAATAGGAATTCCCATCCATAACCAGGAAGCACAGGGTGACTGCCACCTTTAGAAACAGAACTTGAGAGAGGAGTTTCAATGTTTTTCTTTTAGGGAGGTACCTGTCTTCATAGTAGGGGCACACCTCAGGAGCTCAGCCTGGGATGAGAAGTGGTGATAAAGAATTAAGAACATCAGAGTTGCATCTTTTACATACTTGGGACGTGATATTACAGGTAAGAGAGGTAAAACCCAAGAACAATGTATTTCAAATTATATAGGGCCCAACAATAGGGAACTGGCTTCACTAATCAGGTTGCTAAATAGGTCTATAACTGTATCAGCAAGACTGTGGTCTCTGAATGGTTTGGTGACATTTAACCAGAGAGACTATTATTGAGGTGTATGCATATTGATGAAAGGGGGCAAACTCAGATAAAAAGGGGCTGATTCACAAAGGTAAGTATGCACAAGTACATTTACAAATATTTATACGTATTCCTATACCAAAGTGTAACTCATCAGATTTTTTTCTATTCACCATTTACGAGTGGAGATTTACACCTAACTGTTGACTTACATGTCTCCACCCATCAAATAAGGAGGTTGAGCCTCCTACAACAGAATTTATGAGTGCAAAGTCACTCCTAGTAACTTTCCACCTGTTGATGGAGAGTTCCGCCAAAGAGTTGGAGATCTCCTTATGGGAAAGTATAGGGATAATTATTCAAGTTTATTATTCTTTTAAAAAAATAACAATATTCAGATGTTTAATATAAATGTAAATTGATGTAACATATGTATAATTATTGGAAATAATAAAACAAACTGTACAGCACCTTAACTCATTAAACGAAATGGGTATTAAATAAGAAAATAATGTAAATATGTTAATTTTATATATATTATTTGTAATCAATAATAAAAAATACTCACTAACATTTGAATTTGGATTATAACATTGGAATATGGAGCACTCCATCTAATACAATGGAGTGCTCCGAGCTTCTACGGGCCAGTAAAGGCTCACAAAGCAACATTCCAATGTTGTTTGAACAAAAGGCCTCTCGGAGCCCGAGGGGATTTCAATCCCCTCGGGCTCTGAGGGGCCTTTATTTTATTTGTTAGAACATTCTGCACTCTAGTGGCAGAATGTTCTAATAGCCTTAAAGCCCTTGTAGCTGGGCTATACTGGCTATTAAAGTCCCGCTCGCTTGTTAAAGGCCCTTAAACGCTGGAACGGGCCTTTAATAGCGGGTATAGCCCGCTACGGCGGGGCTATAAGGCTATATTAATACTTAGTAAACTTGGTTTAACATTATATTTATAATCAATTTAAAAACCTTTATTTTTTTTAAAGTTTAAAAGTAACTTTTGAAAAATTAAGTTGGTTATTAAATTTAAAAAATATTGTTAAGAAACAATGTCTGACTAATGTCTTGCCGTTGGCGGTGAGGAGGTTGGGACATGCTCCATTATGGCACAGGTCTAAATTAACTCCTCTGTTTAAATTTCTTGCTTGCTGCAACTTAATTTGCAGTTAACCTGTTGCTGTATGCGTGTGTGAATGCATGAGTTCAGGTGCGTTGTGTAGTCTGTGTGCAATGTTTCAATGTAACACCTACTTCCCCTCTGAAGTACTGTGCTCCAAAATCTTGGAAGTGGGGCTGACAGCTGAAGCTGCATTACGGTGATTGGTCCTGCTCGCTGCTTTTGGTGAGTTTTGCAACTCTTCTATCTCTCTTAATCAAAGATAGGTAAATAGTAAAATGTTGCAGCCAATCAGAAGATCATGAAGGGTAACAGGAACAACCTTCCAAACACTTCCTTTTTATAAAATAACATGTTCATAGTCCCTTATATCAAAATCCTCCATGTGCAGTCTGTTGAATAACTGCTCTCCAACCAAACTGTGAGACCACTGTCAGAGACAGGACCTAACTTGCCACAAGCAGACAGGGACGTTGCAGACTTCTCTACAAGAAACTATTTTGTTTTTTTATTCCATAAAGTTTCGAAATTTCCAACAGATTTAAATGCTTGTTTGTAATGTCACACAAATGTTTTGCTATTTTGAAAATGTCATGCACATTTTCTAAAACTGTCTCAATTTCTAGGCAGTGACCCCTTGCAAGGGCATTAGAAAAGAAGAGGCTAAAGCCAAACAGATGGGAGTAGCTATCAGCATACATTTACAATGCAGACTTCTGCAGAGCAAGGTACTCATTTCTACTAATGGCAGCAGGGCTGAGTGGGCACTCGCATTGTAAGTATCTGTAATGGAGCCGCCAGGTGGAGTTACTTCATCACCCTCTGCAGGTTTGCCCCTTTCTAATGAGACTCAATATAGAAGGCACTGGCTTGCTGTTAGGGGCACAAGGGTCATGCCAATGGTGGCTGAGGCAAGATATGGAAGGGTGCAGAGTCTGGGATTTATAACACGGAGATGTGAGCACTACACATGTGTACACAGTGCACATTATTACATGTAATATTGGCAAACCAATATTAACATCTTCTGAGTTGGGATCTCCTCATATAAAAAAACAAAGAATGTGCATCCATGATAAATGCGAGAGCAGACCAGGAGCTTCAGGCGGTACAAGTCTGCACGTTGAGCAGAGGCACTACCCATTTCACGAACACTGATTTCCAAGCATTCTGGCGTATTGATAACAGACAAATACAGTGATTGCATGTATTTTGATGTAGTTAGCTTGATTTGTTTTGGCAGTGAGGTGATAAGTATTAACATTATATTTCACCAGTTTTCTGCACATGTTTTAGATTCCCCTCCTAAATGTACATTTTCTCCTGCACTAATCTGATAATGATTCCACCAATTTCCACAGAGTTTCTGAGTGTTTCGAGGTAAGTGCCCTGAAATGGTGCTATGTGGTTCACTGTGAAGAGCTGAGTTGCTTCACAAGTAGAGAATGCTGGCGAAGAGCTTGCTTAACTTGTGCAAGTCAAGGGAACATAAAGGTAGCACACAACTGGAGGCACCATACGAGGAATCCAATGCTTAAATGTTAGCACCCTGCATCAGAGTTCACAAACCATCTCTTCATTGCATAGGTGTAATCAGTCAAACACAATAAACAGAAACAGCTTCATTAGCAGGCCTCTCCCCATTACCCTCGTTTTAACATTAAAATGTAAATTCCCATGTTAAATATGGGCCCTTCTTTAAAGTATGGCGGTCTTTACTCTCTCTGTCAAAGTGGCAGAGAACTTTAAGTCTGTCATCCTGATGGACAGAATTCTGTCATATTTAAAGATCACTGCCAGCCCATTTGGTAATCCATGTGCCTTCAGAGGAACCACAGTTCCTCTAAAGAAGAATCAATTCTGGTGGAAAGCGGTTGTCTGCTAGGTGGCGGGTCAACAAACTTTTTTGGTTTTCGGGGAAAAACCTCCCAAAGTGGGAGTTTGTTTCTGGAAAACCAAAAACGACCCACACACCCTGACAGTTTCTTCTCAGGATGTTGGAGAGGGGTGCCATTTTTAATTCCTTCCATAAGTGTCTTGATTTTCTTGGCGGTGACGGAGAGATGTAAAAGACATCAGATCGTCTGCTCCAAATAGTGGGTGGTCTGATGACCTTACCCCATCAGCCCCTATTCCGTCAAGCCATTGGAGTAGGTTTTCTGGTGGCGGAGGCAGCCAGGGCACCACTCTCTGAAAATTGACTCTCCACCCAACTCAAAATGGGGCGAGCGGAGAGAGACTTTGGCAGGCAGGGTATTCTGACACATTTGTGACAGAGGAATCGGGCCAATACAGCCACTGTCAGGAGACGGCCAGTAAGAGATGTTCTATGTTTCCCTGATTCAGCTTAAGGGCTTATTACGAGTCTGGAGGTCCACGGAACGCCAGACTCATGGGGGAGCAGCAGTCACGGTCTGAACCAGGGTGGTCGGACTGCCCTGTTACCACCGCCAGGGATCAGAGATCCCTGGCGGTGGCGTGGCGGTCTTGAGGCCGCAAAATGCTAGGCGGGCCCGCCAAGCATAATATGAGTTTCCTCACTGCCACAGTTTTCATGGGCACCGCTGTGGGTAGGCCAAAGAACCGCCTGCCAGACAGAAGAAAACTCCTAATCTGGCGGGCGGTTCAAACATGGGTTTGGCAGTGCTGGCTGGAGTGGGGCGGTCCAGCTCCTGCACCGCCAAACTCATAATAAGGCCCTTAATCTCCATCACCTTCACGGCACACATCTCCCATTGTGCATGGGAGCTCAGATTCTGCCACTGCAAGGACTGTTGCTGTGTCGGGTGGCCAGGCGACCGGAATCGAAGGAAATGCTGGCAAGAGCTCTCCGGTCAAACAGGCTCTCGATCACATTCTGCGGGTCCATGTTCCAGTAGCACAGTCAGGAACATACCTCCATCCAAAGAGGATTAGCCATGATCCTGCCTGAGCAGCTCCTGCCTTGAGCCATGCTACTCCAATCTCCATTTTATGCCAGTTACCCCTTGATGCAGCTGGGGGGAGCTCACAATGCCTTAATTGGTAAATCATTTAAGCTGGTGTGGATAATTCTTGGCTCGCTGACTGTTGTTGGTCCTGAAATGACTCCACAATGATTAATGCGAATCTGGAGAGCCCGTGTGTCTCTGCCAGCTGCCCGCATGCAAGCCAATCTGATAACAAGTATCCCAAGCGAGCAGAATAAATACAGCAGATCACAAATGAGCTTCTACTACAAATACATCGGTAAAGTGCGCGCGTTCTTGCAGATTTTACAATAAATATCACTTAGCTGGGTAAATCTTCACACTACTTATAGCCCTGGACTGGGACCCTGTTTCCAAGATGCCCGTAATCCGGAGTCAGGCTCAGGTGGGTGTTTACGTACAAAACGGCGATGCCGGCTATTAAGGTCATTTTGTGCAAGCATCTCAGCTGCACCCAGTGCCCAAAGTTTGCACTATGCATGAGTTTTTTTCCTGCAGAGTTTGCACTATAAAACTTTTCTTCAGATAAAAAAAATCAAAGCATCTGATCCCTGACCCGCATCCGCAAGTCATGTCCTGTTGAGGGCATTTAAACTCACATTGAGCGCCATTTCCACACCAGGGAAATAATGAATCGTGCAGCGTCGGTAATCGCTCTGAAATCAGTGGCCGCACATTCCACGGCACTCTGAATGCGCGCAGGTTTCGCATTTTTTTCTGCACTCACACAGCCCACCCGTTAGTGCTCAGCAGAGTTTGTGCGTGAGGAAAAACGCAACATTCTGAGTTTTCCATCCCACAAGAGAGGAAAGTCTCTGGTCTCCCAAAGTGCGGCTAGAAAGCCTGGTATTGTCACAGCCACCAAGCACCGCGAACCGAGGGTCGGCATTTACTGGATGCCATATTACCGCCCCAAATATTGACCGACTCATAATGAGCCGACTTGCGTAATACAGTAGCTTGTCCTTAAGTATTCAGCAGTTTCTGGAAGCGAGTTGGACGGAAAAGTAGAAAACAGTTTATCCACTCTTGAAATGAATGGCTCCGAACAGTCTTCCGGATATTTCTCTTTTAAAAGCATCCTTGTCCGGTCCATCTTGAATATTCAGTGTGTGGGTTTGCAGTAGCAGGCACTCCTCGCTCGTGCTAGTGTCAATATTGATCGTAGGTGATGAATGTATGATACACCCCGCTCCTACCCTCTGCGATGGAATAATCCGGAGGCTGAAGCGAGTGGGCGCTTTATAGAAAAAAAAAACCTGTGTGACTGAGCAGGACGATGACTGATGTTCACACATTTTCACGGACCTTGTATTCTCTATAAAAATACATTGGGGCACTTTTGTGACGCAGCAACGTCGTAAACAATGCGCCACGTTGCGACACATTTACAACATGACGCATCTATGGAGATGCGTCACGCTGTAAAGCCCTGCGCTACATTATACCTGCGTCAGGTATAATGTATGCAGGGTGGGCGGTCCGACGCAAGAAAGCCTCGTAAAAGTGACGCAGTGAAATCTACAAGATCTCACTGAGTCACTTTTACGACGCCACTGCGTCAAAACCTTACGCCTGCTTGAAGCAGGCATAAGGAGTGGCGTACCACAATGGAGATAGGCAGTCCGAAGCTTTGCTGGAGTTGCTTCGTGCTTGTGACACGACTCCAGCAATGCATTGCCTTTACGCCAATAGATGCGTCACGCATCTGTCCTTCCTTGCGCCACGGTGCGCCGCATTGTAAATGGTTTTGTTTACGTGACGCAAATTAACTGGCGCTTCTCTGCTAATATGCAGAGATGCGTCAGTTCTTGTAAATCTGCCCCCCTGTGTTTTGGAATGCAGAGCCTCACCACTGCTGTCAAACACAGGGCACTGAGACACACCATTCTGTTTAAATTAAGTTTGCCGTAACCGTAAAGAAAAACTCAGGATTCTCTTGGGCTCCAGCCAAGCAGAAAACTCTCAAAACTAGAACTGCTCTGTGTCAAACATTTGTACCGTATTTATTGAATGACAAGCGGCTACTCGATGACCCTTATTCTTAGATTATGGACTACAGGCATTTAAGGGAGAGGAGCCATTTTGTGCCAGTTAACTGACTTGATGACGTAAATGGCGGTTAGCAGAGAAAGGTTTTATCTTTGATTATATTTTACATCTTAGTGGGTTTCTTACATTTAATGAGATATAATATACGAAGACTGTAATACCAACAAAGTAACCAAAACCGATGCAGGTATATAAGGCTCGCAAGTACATGTAATCTTCGATGAAAAAAAAACGAACTAACACAAAAGTTGCCAACTAGTTCAGCGTCCTGCAAGGAATTGAGCTTTCAAGAATGTAAGAAATTAACTTCCATCATTACAGGAATTATACTAATTTAGCTGGTTTATGCTAATAGCATTCTTGTTAGAACCCTGATGACCTTGACTGACAGGCTGCTGATCCCATAGAGAAGAGCGACCAGGTTAGTCTTGACTTCTCAGGGAAGTTTAAGCGTCTTTTGTGCCCATTATGTAATTACTACCAGTAGAAGCAGGTAGGATGGAAAGGTCTCCATGTTGTCCTGTGTCACACATATTGTACCTCTGATTTGACAGCTAACTCGGCTCCCTGTACAAAGCCTGAATTCCATAACATCTATCTGACATAAAAGGTGTTTTTGATGTATCCCCAGAATGCCCAACAGTGTCTTGTATGTGTCTTGTAATGCAGCCCACACTTCCCTGCCTGTACCTGTGGCTTGCTTGTTTAGTTGTACTCACACTAAAAAGCTATTTGTGGCACAAGTAAATATGTCCGATAACGTCGTGACAGTTTGATGTTAGCTTGTGAAATCATAAGGTCTACCAATGTAAAGAAAGCCTGTTTGAACATTGGCCATTAGCTTTATTAAACCCCAAATTTATAACAGTGTGTCAAATCTATACCTATACCTGTGACATTGGCTTTGTGTCCTGAAGAAGGTGCTTTTGACAAGATCTCGAGGCCACCGAAACATGTGATTAAACTAGTTCACTAGTACATTTGACCAAATACTATTATTGACCGACTCCACCCACACCTAGGGGCGTGGCGCCCTTAGTGGCATCTTGGGCGGGAGCCAGTCTGTTCTTTATTTCTATTAGGGGGCCCAGAAACAAGGATAGTAACGGGCGGCCCCTGCAGACGTCATCAAGGGCCGCAAGTTGTCTTCCCCCCTCCCCCTCCCCCTCCCCCGGCACCCCAGGCAAGCTCCAAAGCTCTCCAGCAGCTCCAAAGGCAGAAGACCATCGGCACGTTACCCACCCACCCACCCACCCCAAAGAATAAGGACAAGATTTGCGGGGTCCTGGGCAAGAAAAATGACGTGGACTCCTTTTGGCATGGACTGTCTGACCCTGGAACAGGGCAAGCATGCAATGGGGGCTCCGGGCTCGCAGGAGGGGTGGACTGAACTGCTGGTGTGCTGGACTCTCCTGCCCTACCCAAGATGCCTGTGTGTGTGTTAAGAAACTTTGGGGGGTTTCAGGTGTTCCGGAGCCCTAGTGGGGCCAAGGCGTTAAGTGGTGCCCTGGTGGTAGTGCCTCTGGGATGGAGGACGAAAAATTACAACTGATAAAACAGTGCAAGTTAGGGCCTAGTGGCACAGCGAGCACAGGGAGATTCATTGACGAAGTGCGTGCACTGAGATCTTGATGGCTAAGGCCATGTCCGGAATGTAAATACAATTTATGCTTAAATGTATTCTTTGGAAATCTACCTCGTCTGGATACCATGTGTATTGTTTGGTTTACATATGCCTGAATAAAATGGTCAAGTCTTTTTAGTCACTGAACAATTGAAGTGTACCTGACTGTAAGGTAATAGATGACTACGCCGTGAAGACCAACTATCTGCCTTATGTCTTCATGTGGTGCAAAAGGGCGGTTCGCACATTGTATGCACACTATAAGACGTTGGATGCTGGATTAAAGATGCAGCAGGAACACAGATTTTTGTAACATTTTTATTTGTATTGATTATTGGTGAGGTTTGCATAAATGTATTTGACTTTTGAAAGCATGAATGTCTCAAAGTATGTACACTTAGACAGAGATAATGTGTATCTTATTCATGTGTCCTCCAAACAATTCATGTATATCACTACTTCTGCACAGTAGGTATGTAAGGGTTTTCTTAGTATGTTTCTTGATATTGTAACTGAATACACCAGCCGTCTCGAAGAATACTTCTTTCTCTGGATTCTATACTTCAAACACCTTTTTTGAAGTTTACCCACACACTCACTGTGCAGCAAAGAGCAATCTCTCATCTGTGATCTGGCACTATGACCCTCACCTTCAAGGGAATTACACCAGTGATGCGATCCCCGCTTCATTATTATTAGCATCTTCGCACTAGGTTAACATTTTTTGTCTCGTGCCTTAAAAGAAATCTTGAATCATCAGACTAAGAAAGGAAATAGCTCTTACGAATTCCAGAAATAGTTGACAGAGAAATCATTTAATTAAATTATGTAAAATCAGCCACAGAAGGTTACCTTGGACTGCGATAAATATTACACAAATGCACATGACATCACCAGTTTAATGGAGAATGAAACAATAAACATTATGCTTATGTTTCCATCCATCTTAAACAGTCAGAGGCTTATTTAGGAGAGCCTTACGTCACGTTTGTACCATGTGAAGTAGTGCATGCGTGACCAAGGCACTGAGTCAGATTTATGAAGCCACGTAAAGCCACATTGCGTGGCTTTGAGTGGCCTCTTAAAAGGCAACGCAGCTCAAATTGCTGTGTCCTCTTACTCTGCACGAGGGAGGTGTTACATGATCATTGAGGTGGGTATTCCATGGGTTTTGACACATTCCAAGATTTAAAAGGACTTGTAATCCTGGGAATGCGTCACACTCTTACGCCACCCCAGGGCAGGTGTAACAAGAAGAAATATCTTTATTTCTCCTCATTTTTTCTTTTTTATATGTTGGCTGCATTCTGCAACACACATCGAAAGAGGAAAACACCTCTATGGATTGTTTCTGTGCACGAAGGTGTCCCTTTCTGCACTTAAATAATCCTGCCGACCACACAGGCACCCTTGCACCATTGTGCAAGGTGCCCGGCTTGTCGATAAGCTGCAGAAACAGTACCAGTGCAGGGGGATAGGACAGGAATGCAGTGTATTGGATAATTACGGTGCATTTCTGCCCTTTCACTTTGACATAGGGCAGCACAGAATGTGACCTGCTAATCTGCCCTATGCCAAAACCCCATAAATGAGGGCCTTAATGTCTAGAGCTTGGTAAGAGGAATAGAAAAGTTGCATTGAGGTAAGAAAAGGTGACCCAAGGTTCTGCCCTCATCATGAGATCCACTATGAAGACAGAATACTGACTTGTACATCCTATTAAGAAACCATGTTGTGGTAGCCCTAACATTTTGTGGTGGAGGTGTCCTTGTCCTGTCAGGGTGATGCAATCAGTAAGATGCTAGAGCTAAAAAGATGATGATGTTCTATGCTATCAGGCAGCATTACACACCTAAATGGGGAGCATAGAATGGTGACAATCTGCATGTGTCTGACTGTGGCAGACCTGCTGTGTGTAGGCACCATGTGTAGTTTGTTGTGTCCAGTCCAGTGCAGTGCAGGTATGACACTGTAGGGGAAGACCTTGGACTTTGCCAAAAGCATAAATCATGTTGAATCCTACAGATTCCCTTCTAAGCTGTGTGGCATGTTCATGCATGAATGGACAGATGGGTTCTAGAATTAGTCACAGATGGATGTTCCACAGAGTTTTGGAACCCTCCAGAAGAATCACTGTATAAGAATACACCTATTCCAAGCCATGTTATAAGGTATACAGGATCTTCGCATCAAGCAGGCAATCATCCTAGTGTTTCAGGATAATAGAGGTCAAGGGTTTAACTCACTCTTGTTTCTCATTCCTAAATCAGATGGACCTTTTGACTGATTTTAGTTGTAAAGAGACTAAAAAAGTATGTAGATCATTTGATGACATTCAATCACCTAAATGCCTCTTTTCATATTTCCATATATCCACAATATGAACGAATCCTGAGATTTGCAGTGGGGCTGCATCTTTACCAGTCCTGGGTCTTACCGTGCAATTATCTGTCCCGAAGATCTTCATTAAAGCACTAGCCCTTGTGCTAGCATCTTTTCTGCTGGAAAGTATTCATATTTATCTATAACTGGATGATTGGTTAATACTTGCTTTCTGTCTTTCAAAGGCAGAATTGGATACCCAAAGGGTGAGCTCAAGACATTAGAAACTGGCTGCTCTTCTTAGCTTAAGCAAGACACATGTATAGCCAGAGAAGGAAAGAAAAGTCATTATAGTGTGGTGTCAGGCTGAAGTGTGCCATTTCTTTCTTTCGGGTGACAAACATTTATCTTTACAGGGACAGTAATCACATCTTCTAGTTCTACAAAGCACCTCAGCAAGGGAGTGATTACAAATACAGGGTTTGATGGCAGCCACTACTGCAGTATATAAGCCATTGGTAACATATTTACATCATCATTGATCAACTGCGTCTCAGGATTGCAAGATATGCATCCCTGTGAATCAAGAGATGAGCAAGGCTTTAGGGTGGTGGTAGTTCCAGAGAACTTTTAGAAGGACACATATCTAGCTCCCCATTCCCAGGTAGTTCTAACTAGAGATGCCAGCAAGATGAACGAGTTGTATTTCTCCTAGATAAAGAGGTACAAGAGAAACCGTCTGACTACCAATGTATGAGGTCTTCCAATTATTGGGAATTTTCAGTGATATTGTTTGCTCTCCAGGAGTCACCTCCCCCCCCACCTCCAGGAGTTTACCCCTTAAAGGGAAAGGATGTTCTGGTTAGCACAGACAGTCGGGTAGCAAAAACAAATAGAAACCAACAAGGGGGCAGAAAATTACAGAATTTGCCTCAGTACGCCAGGAAGATTTGTGCTTGGGCCGGATGTCAGATGGAATCCCTACAGGCAGCATATATTCCATGGATGGAGAACATATTCTTCATGTTATGTTATGTAAATTTGCAGAGTGCAGCTGATCACCTGTGAGAGTATTCTTCCACCTATCACAGACATGCATCAGGTTGATACAGCTGAGCTCCAGTTCATCCATGGCTGGACCTCTTTGAAACTGAAGTGTCAACTTAGCGTCCCCAATTTTGTAACAAGATATGGTACCAGGAAGCATGGGGGTGGATATCCTATCCTTTTAATGGCCCAGAGGTCTCATTCAGAATTCCAGGAAACTTTACTATTAGTAGTAGTTATGTTGAACACTTTAACCATTTTGAATCATGACCATTCAAAATCCAAAATCTTGTAATGAAGATCCTCAGTAAAACTCTGGCTACTAGAAACCAACCGGTGATTCCACACCTAGTACATGCCGACCAGAATGGATTTGTTCTTGGGAGGAAGACCTCTCTGAACATTCAACAGCTATATAGAATTATGGAGGTGGTGCAACCCACATGGCCTAGGACGGCTGCTATTAAGCTAGACGTGGAAAAGTATTTGACACACTGCACTGATACTACCTTTTCCTGGTTCTGTACGGTTTTGGATTTGGAGCTCACAATACATGAATAGCTTGGCTCTTATAGGAAGACGCAATGACCTGGATCCATTTCCAGGGGCACACATCAGTGCCGATACAGGTGCACAGTGGCACTAGAAAGGGTTGACCCCTCTTCCGGCTCCTGTTTGCTCTTGCCATGGAGCATCTAGCAATCTGGGCATGCATAAGCGGAGGAACCTTAGGTATCCCCCTCCTGGACAGACTCCACTTAATCTGGTTGTACGCGAATGACATATTAGTTTACCTCAAACACTGCGTGAGACCATTCTCATATCACCCATCTTCTTGTGAAGTTTGAAGCGGCGTCTTTTTTTTGCCCGCACATCATCGTGACGGATTAATCGGCATTTGAAATTCTAGAAGAATAGAGCTATACAGCCCACCTGATTTCTAATGGGATATATTTATATCTTTGGAATATGCCAACAAGTGGAATTGGATGAGCATTGACTATCACTCTTAGCCGTTCGATAGGAAAAAACTTCTTTAACGATTGATCATGATTGATAATAGACCGTGCAAAACAAAAAAACATACAAAAATGAACGCAAAGTGAACCTTATGTCAATGGTTCAAGATATATGTATATATACACATCCTTTTTAATATCTTTGTCAGCCGTAAAGTCAGCGGCACACTGTGAGCTACTAAATCAACGACTTGAGTTGAGGAATTTGTATGTGATATTCACTGAAGGAAGGAATGTTATTACCCGTCCTGAAGAAGGTGGCTTTATTCCTTTACCCCACCGAAACGCGTCGACGCTTGTTGTTTGGTTGCATTTGTCCTGGGACCAAGACCACTAAGTACCAGGGTAGATTGTTCCCGGTGACTATTGGTCCATAGGTATTACAAATCAACATTACTAAGGCACGATTGTGGTGCTTTGTTGTACATTTTCTCCTTCTATGTGATTCTGTTGATTATTTTTTATTGTCTCTTTATGAAATCTTGAATTTAATGAACTGTTTTAACTTTATATCTTTTTGTATTAATACATACATGTTTTAATAAAAATGTATACCTTATTATCTTACGTTTTTTATTTTTATTTTCATTTCCTATTTTGATTGCTGTGAATTGGATCACAATTGTGATATGATATTCTTTTTTTATATCTTGCTTCTCGTTGGGTTTCTCACACCTCATATCATACTGTTTATAGCCTTGGGTGACATTCTATTGCACGATATCCTCCAAGATAGGATATTTCAGTAGTGGTTTAAATATAAGTTGCTACCAGTACAAAGGGAACTCTTCATACTTTACAGTATATTTTGGTGCTCTGTCCCTTTAGACTCTATTGAGCCCCTCTCCTTGTTTTTCAAGGTGAAGCGGTGTTGAGCCTTAGAGTCAGCTGGAACAAGTCCTATTTGTCCCCACTCCATCCTGCAACACTTACCCGACACTGTACCCTGGAAGACGAATTAGTTGGGAAGGTGATTCCTTCCACTATTTGGACATCCATTTCTTTAATTCAGATTCAGACCTCTTAGAGAGGAATCTGACTTCAGAGGGTGCATCCCTCTATGCGCCAGTTGCATTCTGGCGAATGCTCCCGCTGTTCGTCATGGGGCTCATAGCAGTGACCAAGATGGTGATGCTGCCTCTACTCTTATTCAACTCTGCTTATCCCTTGATGTTCCTTCACCAGAAAATGTTCCGAGCCTTAGATGGATTCCTCAGAGAATTTATAGGGCATGGGTCTTTGTGACATCGCTTCATCCAAGCTGCACTTTCCAGTGGAACAGGATGGGTTTGGTGCCCAGAGTGTGAATATTATTACCTTGCTGCCCAGCTCCAGTGAGTGGTTTGTGGGCTTTCCCTGGAAGAGATGTGTATTGTTGCCTCATCTCTCACCCTTGAAGACACTCTGATGCTCTCAGTGCCGGCAGTCCCTCTTCCTACAAACCTTACCCGCCTTGTCTTGATAGTGTCACACTGCCTGGATAGAGGCCTTTTGAGTACTAAATCTGTTGCTCATTATACGCACACAATACCGCTGCTAGTTTTACCCAAGACGGCTGGACATTTGATGAGTTGTGAGTTATCCCTCTGGGACCGGGCTGGCATAACAACACTGAGCTATCTATTTCGGTATGGGAACCTTTTGCAGTTCCTAGAACTGATGGAACACAGTGGGCTCCAGGTTGGCCAGTACCTCACTGATGGCCTGATACAGAATGCTCTCAGACGGATATGGTCCATAGCGGACACGGAACCACCCATGCACGAACTGATGAACTCCTTAAACACTATGGAAATGGGTTGCAGGCTTGTCACTTGGCTCAATGGGGCCTTGGGTAATCACAGGTGGGTTCCACTTCAAGCCACACGGAAACCTGGGACAGTGAATTTGACAGGGCAAAAATTCCCACAAAGTCTTGCATAACGTCGGATTAAAATGTATACAATACTATATCCTTCTCAGGGTTTACCTTTAACTAGTGCGTGTTAGTGGGATATCGCCTGGGGCATTGGACTCCTGTGCTAGATGGCCTCGCTGAGAGATGATTTAAACATATTCTCTGGGATTGCCTTTCTCTACGCAACTATTAGACAGGTGTGCTGAGACGAATCTAGGTGATCACTGGGTTGCTGGAGTTTCACTTTTTGGGGGGTGGTTGTATTTGGCATACAACAGTGTCCGAGAAAACACAAGATAGCCTCCTGCTTAGTTAACTTACTGCTGACCCTTGCGAAAAAAACGATTGCCACTTATTGGAAGAACGCTCATCCCCCCTCAGCACCACTGAGTGATAGTCTTTCAAGGAATGGGCAGAGGTGGAAATTGTAGCACTCCACAGGGAGGAAGCCAGAGGGCTGCACCAGCAGCCCATTGCAGCCGATCGGAATATCCTTATTTACAAATTGACGACACAACTGCAGATGACGACATACTTTCCTGATCCCCCTTTACTTACCTGAGGTTCAGCAACTCATCTCACAGGCCTGATTGTCCCTATCTAAACCACTGTATTAGAGTACCTGTTGGCACATAGCTCAAGGTGCCCTTGTTCACTAGTCACCTTATCATGCGGTGGATCAAGATCCCCCCTCCTTACACTTTGCGCTCTGGCATGTTTTCATTTGAGCCCCCATTGTTCCTCCCTCATTGTTGCCCTCTCTGATAAATACATTGAGTTATTGCATATTCTAAGATCTGGTGCTTTATGACATGACCTGAACCCATAGACTTTAATGACTGAGCAACATCCTCTTCTTGTGGGAGTATCCTCCTGAATGGGGGCTACACCAAACTTGGCCCGTGACCACTGGTAACCACCGCACTCACTGACTTATGCATGTATACAATATTCATTTGTAATCAGATTGTTGCCTCATGCTTTGCTGTATGATGTTATTCTAAAATGCTAATAAAAATTATTTTAAAAAACAACAAATAAAACTAGACAAACATTATCTACCAAAACTTTCAACGGTGTTAGGAAGATATCATTTAGGGATGCGTGACCAACAACATAATGAGACCATCAAAGAATATACCACTGCTGTGAATAAGCTTGCAGCCACTTGTAATTTTTGTCACAGCTGTGACAAGAGAATGTGCAATCAGTTTATATTAAGATGTGAAAATGACAGGGTCTGGGAAGAAATGTGGCTATATAATGATCCTTCACTATCTGAAGTAATAACAACAGCAAACAAATGTAAGCACGTGTTTGTATTCATAGCTGAATTGAATAAGGAGAATTCTTCTACATATACTGTTAACAGCATGGATACCAAATCTCTTTGATTTCTCTAATGTCAAGTAATCTCACAACCTTCGAGGGGCATGTTTCAGCTGTGGGAATCCAGATCACATGACCACTGACAAAGAGCATTCCACGATATTTGTTATTTAAAAGAACTCTGGCAAGAAGAGACACTTGTGAAAGTGTGAAGACAAATGATAAAATGTATAAAGTTACTGTGGATCTAAATGAAATTGTGCTACAGGTAAGCGAAGTGGTAAACATTGTTAAGTGTTGTCATGGTGAACATTCAGTAGATACAGTCATTTTAAATGAGATAGAAGTGGAAATAATGACAGATTCTGGCACCAGACTAATATTGATATCAGACACAGACTACAACAAAAAATGTAAGGTTGGAGTTATGCTGGTCATGTTGAAAGAGCCAGATGTTAAACCGTATGGGTATGGGAGCAAACCCATTGGATTTCCAGGCGATTTTGATGCTTTCAACAGATTTAAAGGTATCAAAACTGAGGGTGAAATGTATATTTATTTAGTGAAAGATACATTCCTTAGTTTGCCACATCAGAAGATGTTGGGAATAAAGCTTGATCCCAATTCCTCTCCCCAAGTACAAAGTAAGAAACATCCCTTTCAATGCTAGAAAAGCCATCAAGGCAGAAACAGACAGATTATGTTGGGAGAAAATCATCGAACCAGTAGACTCTACAGAATCCTGACTCCTGTTGGGGTGCCACACAAGGCCAAAGGGGACCTAAATCTTTGTATCGATTTTAGCGTGTTGAACAAAGGAATTTTAGAAGACAGGTACCCTTTATCTAACATCATTGAACTAGTTAATATACTTGCTGGTGCCTGATATTTCACAACACTTGACCCTAGCTTACCTTCAATTCAAATTCTGTGAAGAATCAAGAACTTTAACAGCTTTCCTTACATGTTTCAGTATTTTTAGGTTTAACCACATACCTGTGGCTGATGCTCTGCAGCATCCATGTTTCAAAGAATCATGTCCAGCCTATTTGATAGTATGAACGGAGTGCAATTTTTCTAGGAAGATATATTGACATATAGCAGTAGCTTGAAACAATATCTTGACAGACTCAAAGGCATATTGAACATAATAGATTAAAATAGTTAGTAAGCTAGTAAATGTCAAGTCAGAAATAAATTACTTGGGTCATGTCATACTAGATGAGGGAGTTGAACCCAGAAAAGATTTGGTAAGGGTTATTCAAGAAAGAGAAAGTTCAGACATTTTAGGGCATTACCAAATTCTATTCACGTTTTGCACCAAATTATTCAAGCAAATCTAGTACTATCCAACAGTTATTAAATGAAGAACTACCATTTTGGTGGAGTGAAATTTGCACACTAGAGTTTATATATTTAAAGGGATATTTACTGAATACTCCCAAGTTACAAAGATTTGAATCAGGGTGGAATGTTAATCAATGTCAGTGAGAAGGGGCTATGTGCTGTTTTAAAACAGAAGGATAGTAGTGATTGCACCATTGCATTTGCACGAAGAGCTTTGAGAGGTGCAGGGAATAG
Source organism: Triturus cristatus (assembly GCF_964204655.1). Classification (NCBI taxonomy): domain Eukaryota; kingdom Metazoa; phylum Chordata; class Amphibia; order Caudata; family Salamandridae; genus Triturus; species Triturus cristatus. The sequence continues at coordinate 1,066,007,159 of NC_140582.1, read as the reverse complement.
TGATTACAAGATCGAAAATGAGTCTTTAGCTGTTAATTTGGCTGTTTAAAACCTTAGGATTTTCTCTGATCATAAGTCACGGCAAAAGGTGTTTATTAATAAGGGGGTAGATGCTATTTCATTCAGAATTTGCAAGTGGGTTTTGCCACTTCTGTACTACCAATTTAGAATGAAGTCTTTTCGATAAATTGTTAACAAGGCCGGCAACTGCATATCTGGATTAGTCAGTATGGTTAGATGACTGTCAAAGTGTGTTCCATTTTTGGAGGATGAACTACAGAGGGCTGGATGAGATAAATAAAGATGAAAATGCTTGGAAGATTTGTGATTTGAATTTGGAATGGTTGGAAATGAAAGGATGATGGTGAACAGTTAAAGGCATTTAAGAAAGTCCAGGATGAAGAGTCTATGAGGAAAGCTTTCATTTCCGTGGTTCTAGGTGAGTGCCACTGATCAAGCTGAGAGCAAGCAAATGTTGGTCATTAAGGGTTGTGTAAAATTACTGGTAACCAGGTATGAACTTGCAAGTTGAGAGAGAGATGTAAGAGATTGTTTTGAATCCAGTTTGCGTGATATGGTCAGGAAAACTGAAACTCCACCTATGGTATTTAGAGAGTTGCCTGCAAATGCCTGCAAATCCCTGGGAAGAATTATTTGTTGACATAGTGAGGTCATTGACAGGAGGGTCTCTTGTGGTATACTTATTAGTGATAATGGACTCCCGGTGGCCTTTAGTAATGGAAGTTAATGACGTAACAACTAGGAAAGTCATAAGATTTGTAATTTTTTTATTTTGAAGAGAAGTAATTCTAATGTAATATCATCAGATAATGGAGTTCAATTGCCTTAGAAGGAGATTGGATTGTTTTTGAGTGTAAGTGTAGGAGAGTAGGGTCTGCTATCCTATGGTCACCCCAAATTTTTGCTTTTTGCTTCACTGGTTTTTGACATATTGAGGCTGTGGGCCTGCCAATCAGACCCCCAGCCTGCTGTTCTCTCTACTAAATTAAAACTATGCACCCTAGGTGCATAACCAATTGGAAGTGGATCACCCTGTCAGCCCCTGTACCAGTGTACACTAGGTACCCAGGGCATTGGTGTACCCAAGGCCTGCCAAGGGCTGCAGCATGTATTATGCCACCCCAGGCTTGGCCTAACAATTTGACACAACTGGCTGATCACTCAGCTGGGGTAAGTTGGTGTAATCACCTCTTACTTAGGTGTAGTATACCTATACCTAACCTTAAATGGGACACCTGGTAACCTATAAGTCACTCCTATGGCAGGCCTTAACAATCCTGAAGGCAGAGTGCTTGGTTCCATGTGAGATGGTGCTCTGGCATGAGCTGAGCCTGTCTGCAGTGGTCGGAACAACTTCCTTCTACTGTTTCCAGATATCGTCATACCATATACTCTTAAAGTGCATTATGAACCTCGCGGTTAAATGCTATCTTTGGTTTGGCTTTATCAAAACATGTCGAGTAAGGTGTCATACGAATTGGAATACTAACCCCTCGCCAATTCTGGCGACGGGGTTAGCATTCCACCCTTCTAGAGGGACACGACATGTACAGTACCTGAAACCCGGGTAAAATCAGACATAGCCTCAGCTCCACAAAATGGATGCTGCCACCACAGACACAAGTCTGCCCTCCTGCTGCTGGGAGTCCTTCCAGCTTGGGAGGTGTGGACAAAGGGTTTCCTGCCAGGGGAGGTGCGTGCACCACCCCAGACAGGATTTTGTGTATTGGTCAGGTAGGGCTTGAAAGAAACCAGACATGCCTGTGGCTCACAAGGAGCCTCGGTGCATATGCCAGTTCAAACCGGTCCTGGGGCACACCAGTCCCGGGCCTGGGGCGAGCTGGACAAAGGATTGGGGGTGTAACCACCCCCCTTCCTGGTCCCACCCATAGGGAGGGACCTAGCAGGTAGTCCGGCCCCTAGAATCCGCTTAAAGGTAGGAGCTGTGTCCTAAGACTTCAGACATCCTGGAATCAACTTAAAACTAAGAAGAAGACGGGAACTTCGACGCTCTGCTGCACAGAGGACTGAAGCCAATCTCCCCTGTGGTCAGGGAGTGACCACCTTGCTAACGCAAGCACCATCCAGCGAATCAACGTCTGCTTTGCCGCCGCCTCCCGCCGGAGCCCGAGCCCAGAGACTGACAAGACCTGGACCTCCAGACCTCTCACCGCCCGATCCACAGTCCCTGCAAAGAGGAGACCCGTGGAGGCACCGAGACACGTGGAGCCAGCCATCTTGAAACGACTACGACAAGCTGACCAGTGCAACAACCGAGGCTCCCTCCAAGTTGTGCTTTGGGTCCTGAGAGGCCCAACCCTCGAGCAGCATCTGCACCAAAGGTGAGCCCTCCAGCATCTCCACGATCTGCGTGGGGCCCTTCTGCATTTTGCCACTCGACGCGCCTAACCGGTTGCTGGCCCGCTGGCTAGTGGCCATCTTGGCGACGAAATCTACGACAAACACCGCTGGTCTGGTTGCTCCAGACTGGCCCTTGCTCCCCTCCAAAGGAGCAGTTCCTCTGACCTTGCTGGTCAGAACCATCAGCTTATCTCCTTGCCTACAACATTTGCTTTTGCCAAGGCTTGTTTGCTTCGATCAAGTCGCCGACACCGCCGACAGCGAGAGCCTGCGTGGGACAGCTCGTGACTCGACTCCTGGACGTCGTCGACCTTCAGGGACCACGTGGCTGCAGAGTCAAGCTACACCTTCCTTCCTGTTTGCACCCGACATTGCCTGGTACCCACCTGGTGCCACGCTGGTCACTGGCTAGTGACTGTGAACACTGTCCCCTCTGCTTACAGGTCTTCAACATCTCCGATCCACTCTTGGATCCACTGCATCTCTTCCCGACCGACCGCCTGCAGCACTTTTGTCTACAGGCCCTACGGAACCGATAGAAGAAACCCGACGCACTTCGAGGCCTATGCACCCGCTTCCTGTGGGTGAGGTAAAGCTGGCACTCCTGTGCCCAAGTGTAGTATTACATCTCTAGTGCCTGTGTTCCAAATCTTAAGTTCCTAGGTCATCCGGAAGATTCCTTTTGCAGTAACTTTGTACTTTTTACGCACCCATTGAAACCTATGGGAGCACGCGTGTGACTATTTGCTCTGCACACGCCACCCGTGGACCTCCTGGTCACTAACTGACGTTAGCTCCTTGTAGGCCCAGCGATTCTAGAGGCCCTAGGCCTTTTCCCTTTTCTGTTCGTGGTACTTATACCACTATTTTAGTATATGGTTCGAGTGGCCACCAGGGCCTATCCATATAAAGTGCAACTTCTGTGTATTCTGTGATAATCTTGTTTGACGATTTGTGCTCCTGTGCTCATAAAGAGACTAGGGGTTACTTTGAGAAATAAATACATATATATTTTGAATATATATCTGTGTGGTGTCCTTTCATTGGTATAAAAGGGGGCTACTATTGGTAAAACAGCTTGCTTAACACGCATCACGAGTTTAGCCTCAAAGACTGCTTAGCCTACGCTACCACTAGGGCAGCTAGTCCAAAAAGGTTGACTTACAACCACACCATAAGGGTTGCTTGGCATGGTACAAGGTGGTCACTAGAACTAGTGAACAGCATATACCAGGCCAACTTCTCACATTGGTGGCAGCGGTGGGATTTGAGCTTGCTGTGTTTTACCATTGTAATCTCTTGGTTACCAATTGAAAGATCACATAGGTACCTATAGGTACATATAAAACAAGATTAGATATACTTAAGTTCTACTGAACTTAGTTGTTGTAGAGCAAAGGGAGTAGCACACCCTGACTACAACTACTAGATAGGTTTAGTAGGTAAACCCAAGTGTAGGTAGATTGCAACACATCCACCCACACTTAAGAGCAATGGCTGGGGCAGAGGGGTCCACTGTACCCATCTCTGTTGAGAGTGACCCCCCGAGGGCACCATCCATCTTTGCTACCCTTAATCAGAATGAGCTCAGGCAGTTGGCAACTCTTAGAGGCCTTAAACAGCCCAAGAACCCTACCTCTGCTGTGCTCAGAGCACTCTTGCAAGATGATGAGAATCAAAGAGAGCTCAAGAGAGCTTCCCAGTTAGCCCCCTTAGGGACAGGAACAGGAGGCCCCCCTTCTGAAGATGCCACTGAGGTACCCCTTTCCAATAGCCATCCCTTAGATGAAAACCATACTACAGAGGAGGAAAGTGAGGGGGATACAGACAGTGGTGAGGATGAAGGGAGAACTAGCCCAGTGCCAAGTGTTATACTTGGCCCAGCTAAACCAAGGCTATTGGGGACTGACAGTGGGTTCACCCCACTGGATCTCCCCAGTGGACTTAACACAGGGCTTGGAAGGCAAAGGAATCGCTCAGGTGACTCCAATGCTTCCCATGGCTCTAGAGGCTCTCAAGGTCACTCCAGGAGAAGGATGACCACCCCTCAGAGGAGGGAACATGAGGCCAAGATGCAAGAAGCCCAGCTGAGGATCAGGAAGCAGGAGCTAGAAGTAGCCCTGATGGAAGAGAAACTGAGCAAGGCTAGACAGCATAAAGAGAGTGGGTCTATACCCACTGGTGGCAGCATTGTCCCTAAGGACAAAGATAGGGTTTTCGATAATAGAAACCTGTCTAAGGTTGTGCCCCCCTACAAAAGTGGGGATGACATCCACAAGTGGATAACTGCTCTTGAGAGAGCCTGCAAAGTGCAGCAGGTTCCTGAAGACCAGTGGGCAGCAATCCTCTGGCTCTCCTTTGAGGGAAGAGGCAGAGACAGACTCCTCACTGTTAGAGAAGAGGATGTCAGAAACTACAGAGTCCTGAAGAGTGTTCTAGTTGATGGGTTAGGCTTAACCACTGAGCAGTACAGGTTAATGTTCAGAGACACCCAAAAGACACAGACTCAGGACTGGTCTGAATACATTGAATGTGCCACTAAGGCTTTGGAGGGTTGGTTGCTGGGAAGTAAGGTATCTGATTTTACAGGATTGTATAATTTGATGATGAGAGAACAGATTTTAAATAACTGTCAAAACCAGCAACTGCATCAACACTTGGTTGACTCTGATCTGACCTCTCCCCAAGAATTGGGAAAGAAGGCAGACAAATGGGTCAGAACCAGGGTTAAGCAAAAGAACCAGAACCAGGGCCAAGGGGGTGATCAGAAGAAAACAGACCAAAAGGGTGGAGATCAGAAACCTAAAGACCAGAAGTCTTCAACAGGGCCCCAAACTACTGCTAAGGAGGGTGGGTCCCAACAACAGTCCAAAAAGAAGAAAGAAGGTCAAAAGAAACCCTGGTGCAATCATTGTAAAAATACAACTCACTGGACTAGTGATTGCAAAAAGGGTGGAGCCCCCAACACTGTTGCCCCTAAGGCACCTGCTCCCAGTACTACTGTTAGCAGTGTTGGTCCCCAGACAAAGGGTGTAGTGGGAATCACTATGGGAACTGAAGGAGATTCTGACTTAGACAGAACCCTGACACAGGCAGTCTTGATCTGTGATGGGGACATTGATTTGTCCCTGACTGTGAGCCCCAGTAACCTGGGCAAGTACAGACAGACTCCTTTAATTAATGAAAAAGTGGCTCAAGCCTACAGGGACACATGTGCCAGTGTCACTATGGTGACACCAGGCTTTGTGGACCCTGGACAGTACATACCAGGTGAGAACTACCTGGTGACCAATGCCAGCAATGCCACTACTTCACATAGTGTGGCAGTTGTTAACTTCTCATGGGGAGGGGTAACTGGCCTCAAAAGGGTTGTGGTTAGTGCAGACCTCCCAGTAGAATGTTTGTTGGGCAATGACCTAGAGAGTTCTCTATGGTCAGAAGTGGAGTACAGGACTCATGCAGAGATGTTAGGTATATCATCACATGTCCTTGCTGTGACCAGGTCACAGGCCAAAAAGTGCCTCACAGAACCTCAGGTCTTGGATCCTGGAACAATGGACCAAGCACCTACCAAGAAGAAGAACAGGAGGGTCAAGGCTGTGCCTACCCCCCTGCCTCAGAGTGATGATCAGCCTTCCCAGGAAGCTGATATAGAGGACCCTGAAGATGGCTCAGTTGAAGGAGTGACCCTTGGAGGCAACCTCACTGCCCATCAGCAGACTGAATGTAGACAGGTTCTACAATCATTTTCACATATGTTTTCCTTGATACCTAGTCAAACTGACTGGTGTACCCATGTGGTGGACACTGGTGACAGTCTGCCTGTAAAGAACAAACTTTACAGACAACCTGACCACGTCAGGGACTGTATAAAGGCTGAGGTACATAAAATGCTGGAATTAGGTGTCATTGAACCCTCAGAGAGCCCCTGGGCTAGCCCAGTGGTTCTGGTCCCCAAACCTCACACCAAAGATGGCAAGAGAGAGATGAGGTTCTGTGTGGATTACAGAGGACTCAATGCTGTCACCAGGACAGATGCACACCCTATTCCAAGGGCAGATGAGCTCATAGACAAACTAGCTTCTGCAAAGTTTTTGAGCACATTTGACTTAACAGCTGGCTATTGGCAAATCAGATTAGCTGAGGAGTCTAAGGCCAAAACAGCATTCTCAACCCCAGGTGGGCACTACCAGTTTGTGGTGATGCCCTTTGGTCTGAAGAATGCACCTGCCACCTTCCAAAGGCTGGTGAACCAAGTCCTTACTGGGTTGGATGACTTTTGCGCAGCATATCTTGATGACATTGCTGTCTTTAGCTCCACCTGGGAGGATCACCTGATCCACCTGAAGAAGGCTCTTGAGGCTCTGCAAAGGGCAGGCCTCACTATCAAGGCTACAAAGTGCCAGATAGGGCAGAGTAAGGTTGTATATTTGGGCCACCTTGTAGGTGGAGGCCAAGTTCAACCACTGGAGAGTAAGATACAATCCATCAAGGACTGGTCCCCTCCAACCACCCAGACTCAAGTTCGAGCTTTCTTGGGCTTGACTGGGTACTACAGGAAGTTTGTTAAGAACTATGGGTCCATTGTGACTCCTCTTAATGATCTGACATCCAAGAAGATGCCCAAAAAGGTTCAGTGGACAGTAAGCTGTCAAAAGGCATTTGATGACCTGAAGGAGGCCATGTGCTCTGCACCTATCCTGAAAAGTCCTGACTACTCCAAAGAGTTTATTGTCCAAACAGATGCTTCTGAGTTGGGTGTGGGAGCTGTGCTGTCACAACTTAATGTAGATGGTCAAGACCAACCCATTGCTTTTATTAGCAGAAGGTTGACCCCCAGAGAGAAGAATTGGTCAGCTATTGAGAGGGAGGCCTTTGCTGTGGTGTGGGCCCTGAAGAAGCTGAGGCCATACTTGTTTGGCACTCACTTCAAGATTCAGACCGACCATAAGCCCCTCTTGTGGCTAAATCAGATGAAGGGTGAAAACCCCAAACTGCTTAGGTGGTCCATTTCCCTACAGGGGATGGACTTTACAGTGGAGCACCGGCCAGGTACTGACCATGGGAATGCAGATGGTCTCTCCAGGTACTTCCACTTAGGACATGAAGACGAGACTGGTCAAGGCTAGTTTAATGTCCCAGCGTTTGGGGGGGGGTTGTGTAGGAGAGTAGGGTCTGCTATCCTATGGTCACCCCAAATTTTTGCTTTTTGCTTCACTGGTTTTTGACATATTGAGGCTGTGGGCCTGCCAATCAGACCCCCAGCCTGCTGTTCTCTCTACTAAATTAAAACTATGCACCCTAGGTGCATAACCAATTGGAAGTGGATCACCCTGTCAGCCCCTGTACCAGTGTACACTAGGTACCCAGGGCATTGGTGTACCCAAGGCCTGCCAAGGGCTGCAGCATGTATTATGCCACCCCAGGCTTGGCCTAACAATTTGACACAACTGGCTGATCACTCAGCTGGGGTAAGTTGGTGTAATCACCTCTTACTTAGGTGTAGTATACCTATACCTAACCTTAAATGGGACACCTGGTAACCTATAAGTCACTCCTATGGCAGGCCTTAACAATCCTGAAGGCAGAGTGCTTGGTTCCATGTGAGATGGTGCTCTGGCATGAGCTGAGCCTGTCTGCAGTGGTCGGAACAACTTCCTTCTACTGTTTCCAGATATCGTCATACCATATACTCTTAAAGTGCATTATGAACCTCGCGGTTAAATGCTATCTTTGGTTTGGCTTTATCAAAACATGTCGAGTAAGGTGTCATACGAATTGGAATACTAACCCCTCGCCAATTCTGGCGACGGGGTTAGCATTCCACCCTTCTAGAGGGACACGACATGTACAGTACCTGAAACCCGGGTAAAATCAGACATAGCCTCAGCTCCACAAAATGGATGCTGCCACCACAGACACAAGTCTGCCCTCCTGCTGCTGGGAGTCCTTCCAGCTTGGGAGGTGTGGACAAAGGGTTTCCTGCCAGGGGAGGTGCGTGCACCACCCCAGACAGGATTTTGTGTATTGGTCAGGTAGGGCTTGAAAGAAACCAGACATGCCTGTGGCTCACAAGGAGCCTCGGTGCATATGCCAGTTCAAACCGGTCCTGGGGCACACCAGTCCCGGGCCTGGGGCGAGCTGGACAAAGGATTGGGGGTGTAACCACCCCCCTTCCTGGTCCCACCCATAGGGAGGGACCTAGCAGGTAGTCCGGCCCCTAGAATCCGCTTAAAGGTAGGAGCTGTGTCCTAAGACTTCAGACATCCTGGAATCAACTTAAAACTAAGAAGAAGACGGGAACTTCGACGCTCTGCTGCACAGAGGACGGAAGCCAATCTCCCCTGTGGTCAGGGAGTGACCACCTTGCTAACGCAAGCACCATCCAGCGAATCAACGTCTGCTTTGCCGCCGCCTCCCGCCGGAGCCCGAGCCCAGAGACTGACAAGACCTGGACCTCCAGACCTCTCACCGCCCGATCCACAGTCCCTGCAAAGAGGAGACCCGTGGAGGCACCGAGACACGTGGAGCCAGCCATCTTGAAACGACTACGACAAGCTGACCAGTGCAACAACCGAGGCTCCCTCCAAGTTGTGCTTTGGGTCCTGAGAGGCCCAACCCTCGAGCAGCATCTGCACCAAAGGTGAGCCCTCCAGCATCTCCACGATCTGCGTGGGGCCCTTCTGCATTTTGCCACTCGACGCGCCTAACCGGTTGCTGGCCCGCTGGCTAGTGGCCATCTTGGCGATAAAATCTACGACAAACACCGCTGGTCTGGTTGCTCCAGACTGGCCCTTGCTCCCCTCCAAAGGAGCAGTTCCTCTGACCTTGCTGGTCAGAACCATCAGCTTATCTCCTTGCCTACAACATTTGCTTTTGCCAAGGCTTGTTTGCTTCGATCAAGTCGCCGACACCGCCGACAGCGAGAGCCTGCGTGGGACAGCTCGTGACTCGACTCCTGGACGTCGTCGACCTTCAGGGACCACGTGGCTGCAGAGTCAAGCTACACCTTCCTTCCTGTTTGCACCCGACATTGCCTGGTACCCACCTGGTGCCACGCTGGTCACTGGCTAGTGACTGTGAACACTGTCCCCTCTGCTTACAGGTCTTCAACATCTCCGATCCACTCTTGGATCCACTGCATCTCTTCCCGACCGACCGCCTGCAGCACTTTTGTCTACAGGCCCTACGGAACCGATAGAAGAAACCCGACGCACTTCGAGGCCTATGCACCCGCTTCCTGTGGGTGAGGTAAAGCTGGCACTCCTGTGCCCAAGTGTAGTATTACATCTCTAGTGCCTGTGTTCCAAATCTTAAGTTCCTAGGTCATCCGGAAGATTCCTTTTGCAGCAACTTTGTACTTTTTACGCACCCATTGAAACCTATGGGAGCACGCGTGTGACTATTTGCTCTGCACACGCCACCCGTGGACCTCCTGGTCACTAACTGACGTTAGCTCCTTGTAGGCCCAGCGATTCTAGAGGCCCTAGGCCTTTTCCCTTTTCTGTTCGTGGTACTTATACCACTATTTTAGTATATGGTTCGAGTGGCCACCAGGGCCTATCCATATAAAGTGCAACTTCTGTGTATTCTGTGATAATCTTGTTTGACGATTTGTGCTCCTGTGCTCATAAAGAGACTAGGGGTTACTTTGAGAAATAAATACATATATATTTTGAATATATATCTGTGTGGTGTCCTTTCATTGGTATAAAAGGGGGCTACTATTGGTAAAACAGCTTGCTTAACACGCATCACGAGTTTAGCCTCAAAGACTGCTTAGCCTACGCTACCACTAGGGCAGCTAGTCCAAAAAGGTTGACTTACAACCACACCATAAGGGTTGCTTGGCATGGTACAAGGTGGTCACTAGAACTAGTGAACAGCATATACCAGGCCAACTTCTCACAGTAAGGGAAATTTTGCACAATAAGTGCTCTTCATATCATCTCCAAACTAAGTGTATGAGCAAAAGATTTAATAGAACTGTAAAAGAGAGTTTACAATTAGCCTGGGGTGTAGGGAGAGATTGGAAAGAAAAAATCAAGTTAAGGATTGAAGCATTTATACACACACCTCCCACTAAAACTCATGTTCTTCTTTGAAAATAAATGAAAATAGAATTTATACAGCTCACTAAACCCAAAGGTGTCAAAGCGCTGGGTCAGAGCGATCTCAATTTACCTGAAGCAGAGCAGCAGTCAGTGAAAGAATCTATAAAGAAAAGATGCATGTTTTCAGATGGTTTTTAAAATGCTTTAAAGGATTTTACTACTAAGATGAGAACTGGCAGGGTTTTCCAGAGTTTGGCAGCGGCAACCGAGATGGCACGCCCTCCCCATCTAGCTTTCCGGTATTTTGTGATCATCACCTTCTTACAGCAAGAGGAGGGAAGAGGTCTGCATGGAGTGTACCAATGAAAGAGAGAGTTCAGGTTGACTGAGACCTTTGTGGCGCAATGATAGAAAGACCATGCGGAGAGCTTTGAAAGTGATCCGCTTTCTGACTGTGAACCAGTGAAGGCATTGAATCCCGTCTCTGACTGAGAGACATTTGTGGATGTTAAGAATGATGCTGGCATCCGCATTCAAAACAACTTGAAGTTTTTTCAAGGAAGAGATGTTGATGTTGCGATATAATGTGTTGCAATAATCCAAGCGCGAGGTGCCAAGAGTGATGATAACTGGTTGGTGCAATTCCAGGGGAATGAAAGGGAAGATTTTCCTCAGAGTCCTAATGATAAAGAAAAATGTGCTGGTGGTATGACTGACCTGTGTGTCACAAATAATTGCGTTATCGAAGATAACACCAAGATGTTTGCTGACTTGACCCGAATGGGTAGCGAGCCATCAAGTTATGCTAGAATTCTAGAACAAAAACCTTGCCCTAAAATGTGTCCACCGTGGGTGGCCAATCAGAATCGGACAAAGAATGTCTGTGACATTGCTTCTACTCTGGAAAGAGAGTTGTCCAAAGAACATGAACTCAAACTCAACTATAATATAGGGAGAGCTGCATCTAACATATGGGTATATGTGGGTGATATGATTGCCAGAAGGCAGAGGTGGTTGTTCTATGTTTGGTGAGCCCCTTAAAATGATCACACTGTTCAAGCGAGACGAAAAATAGGAGAGTGGTTGGTTTAGGAATTTTTTGTGTGAAAAGAAATACCTATTAATGTCATACTGTTTTCTCGCATTCATAGTGTTGCTATTGATTAGGTAAAATTTAGAAACATGTTTCTTTTATCACTCCTGTTTTTATCACATTCTCTTTCTATATTTCTGTTTGCTTTCATATTAATTTCCCAAATGCCTATCTACTAATATTGTTATTTTCTTTGTTAGAAGGGAGGTATCTTGGGCCTAGCAGTGCCTTGGAACCTTCAGCTGTGTCCCACCAAAAATTTGTGAATAAGCAAGGATTGACTTTCGACCTTAGTTTATGCAGTATATGAAATACCTGATGCTAGCTGGCGGACTGATCCTTTTCTTATGGGATAAGCACGTGCTTCACTTCCCTACTACCAGTGGTGGCTGCAGGGCTTGTTGGAGGCGGGGCTGTAGGGGGGTGCGGGGCACATTGTTAAATAAAAAAAAAATACACTTACTTTGCCGTTGGGACTCGTGTCTCTGCTCCCCAATGTCTTGGACTCCAGGAAACACCCAGGCTCCACTGACCAATCAGAACGCTGCAATGCAGCGTTGTGATTGGTTTGAGCACGGTGGTTCAACGTCAGCCAGGGACTGGGGCCTGGGCATGTTCTCCATGCAGGCTGTAATGAAGCCTGCATGGGGAAAAGGGAAAGTGCACATGACTGTTTTGGGCAGCCCAAAAGGGCCGACCAAACAGTATTTGCGCACAGTGCTGGCTGGTGACATTTAAAAGTGGTGAGGCGTAAAAGTTAGGGATGAGCTTTAAGTAGGCTTAAAATGCGGAAAGGAAGACCTACAGAGACTTTAGATGTACTTAAAGTACCAATAGGCACGTGGGAGCTAAATTGTGCAGGAAAACCCCAACAAACTCCCCAGCCTGCAACCCCCCTTTCTCAGTTAAGTTGAAGCAGCTCGTGAACATCTGCCTCACTTTCACAAATAAAGTAATAAACAAACAGCAGGCAGCTTCGTAAACACATTCACGCTGTTTCATTATTTGCACTTACCTCTGGAAGTGCCGGCAAAGGCTGGTGTGTGCTGCACGCGCTTAGGGATGATCGGGATTTGCCAGTGCGGGGAGGTCACAATGGCCAGGACCAGGGGTTAAGGGCGAGAATCAAGGCAGGACCGAATCGGTGCAAACGCGCGGCTGAAGAACTGGTGAGCAGCGCCGATTGTGCACTGCGCCTGAAAGGAAGTTGCTGCAAATGAAAGGCATATGTGACCCTCCATCATCAGGGAAATGCAGGTGCTACTACGGGTGCATTCTCAATAGTATGGGGTTCCCTACACACGACAGAGAAGCGGAGCCTGTGTGAAGCGATTGTGAGGGGCTCTGCTGGAATTTGGCGGGCTGGGGGCTTGGAGAGCAGCCCCATGCTGGCTCTCTTTCAGAGGAGCGGCTCTCGGAGGGCTGCACGGGCTTCACTCTGCCGTGCCCTCAATGGCTTCAAAAAGATGATTACAAGCTCCAGCGGAGCCCGGCCCGGCGCAAGTGCAGGCGAGCCGCAGGTACCTCCTGATCCCAGGGGCAGCCTGGGACAAGGGTGAAAAGGCTGGGACCACACAACGCCAGGCCCCTGTGCCCCAGGCAGCGGCAAACAGGGCTTGGGAACCGCGGGTCATTATCCCGGCCATTTACTGGGGAAATCGCAGCTCAGCCGCGGCCGGCATGCTCGCGGGAGGGAGGGTGGGTATACAAAATTAAAAATGAAACTGACCTTACCGCCGGTTACCGAGACGCCTCAGCTCCTTGCTGGTGATGGAGCGCGGAAACCTGGGTAACGGGAATCAGGACAAAACCCCGTACCTAATATCCTCCCTTCATCACAGACCGAATATCACATTAACACATTCACTCTTACAATCATTGGTGGGGCACATAACACCAACATTCACACTTCACTTTTCACTGGTCTGCACTTACAGGAGAGATGAATGGTCCAAGCGCTGACATGAAAGGAATACCTTATAACCTATAGATAGAAAATTATTTACACATCTGTACATTAAACCTTATATCTACACATTGTAAACCTGAAACATTAAGATACTCCTCCCACGTGATCGATGGATCATTTAGTTGATTTGATATTGATGATTTAGTCCAGCTAAAGCATACTCAAAGATCCTGATCTATCCTCTCTTAATAAACTACCAAATCACATTTGCTTGTTAATCAATATTTTGTTTATCTAATAATGCAAGAATTTAGTTCCATCTAGTGAATTTATTAGTCATTAGGCAAATCACAGAACACCATATTTACCTATTCTGGCTATCGGTCGACCTCTAAGTCATCAAATTTGGTCGTCAATCAGTCAGAATTCGAAAGTTCTCCATGCAGCACGCTACAGTCCCATGAATGGACAGGGACCAGAGCCATGCAAGCATCAATCAGTGCCCATAGATGTTTAGGAAGTCCTTAGTTCATCAAGAAATTGGGCAGCAATTCAGTCTGTCAAAGATTTAGGAACACAGCCGTCACGTAGCGCCACAGTCGTCTCCGTCAGCAAGGAAACACGCAATCCAACAGCAACAACGACATCAGCAACATCATTTTCCTCTCTATTCTAACGTCACTTTTATAATGGAAATAAGGTCTAAAAGATACAATTTAGAGAATTTGGGCTCATCCCATTGGTTGGTTGGGATCGTCCGGTGAGGTTTCACACAGTTCAGGATGTTAGGTCATCCTACATGTTCCATCCAGTTTTTATAAAAGTCTTTTGTCGAAACACTTGGCAGGCATCCCGTCGTGACTTTGCTTGGGCACATCGAGTTTAGGGACATGTTGAGGCCACTGGTACATGATGTTGGCGCAGGCGCACTTTGTCTGAAACCTCATGGAATGGTGGCCATCGCGTCGAGTTAGTCAGGCGGCCATCTTGATTTTAGGCCCAACGGATAACTTAAGCGAAACAAACACAAAAAGTAATTAAAACATAGAAATAACGAATACAAATGTTAGACCCTCACTAATTCCTCTATGTGCTTGTAATTATCTAGCGTATTGCGACATTTAAAGCGTTCATATTCACCCATTGATGTCATCTGGTGCAACATTACAATAACGTCACAAAAGCAACATATATCATGCGTTTTTCAATTTTTCTAATGTTAATATGCGTACATATGTTAATAATAACAATTATTTAGCCATGCAAAATGCAAATCCCATGTGTATTTCATACATTAGTAATTGTTGCTTAGATTTCAAGCAAACACATTAATAGTATTATAATTAATTGATTATTCTAATTAGTACAGGCATGCAGATTAGGGGGGGAATACAAAATGTTGTACAACCTGCTCCATCAATCCCCCCTTTGGTGATTTTATCACCACACCATTAAAATTTGGTATCCCTTTTCATGGAGTCGAAGTGATTTCTTGCTTTTATTCACATCTCAGTTTCCCCAATATCTTCTCTTTTGGCTGTCTTATACATATTTTCCTTCACCTCTTCTAATTCTATTTCTTCAAATTCTCTCTCTTGCTTCTTATCTTTTCTTCTTAGATTTTATCTTTTTCTCTTTTTCTGACTTTTCTTTCTTTTATGACAAAGGCATCCTAATCTTACTATTAATATTAAGAAAATCACACACGTTAATGGAAATAATATTTTACCTAAGAAGGTACTACCTAGGTTTACTAAGAAATTTTTAATAGAAGATATTTTCTCACCAATCTTTTCCCAAACACCTTCAACCTCCAGTGGTGCAATTTCATCATGCAGTTCAGTTATATTTTTAATATAAATTTTCAAATCTTTACTTTCGTCTGGAATATAAGTACAACAATGTTGAACTTTCAGCATTCCACAGACTCCACCCTCTTTTGCCAATAATATATCAAGGGTAAGTCGATTTTGCATTACCATGGCACGCATGGCAACCATTTCAGTATTAACCAATAAAAATCCTCCGGCGGTGCTTGTTGACAAGCGATCCACTACTGTTGATAGCTTTTTTATTTTGTTCGAATTCAGATATATTCCCACTGCTGGTATCAATGCTCCAAAGATGTCACCTACAATTTCTGACCAAGATTCTCTCTTTCTACGTGCTAAATAACTACCTAACTTATGTACACCATCTTCTCCTCTTCCCATATGACAAATCTTTGGGAAAACCAGGCCTACATAACATGTTCCATGCTAATGGTCTGGCAAACGACAATACGCCTTGCTCCCGCAAATAAAGTATAGTCCAGGAAAAACTGGATCATTTCCTCCTTTAAATCCCCATCCACCCATGATTCGCTATATATCATGGCACTCACTGTTACCTACAAAGTAATTATCATATGGAGTCTGATTCCTTCTAATACACAATTTTCCCTTCTGAGGCCAATCTAAAGCCATAGTTGGAGTAGCTTCTCCCTTCAGGTGTTTTTCCATTTCTACATCCCAAACTGTCTTTTCCACTTTTCCCTCAGATGCCTTCCTTTGCATTTTCAATCTCCTTTCTTCAACCATATCTAAAACCGTCTTTTCTTCTTTCTTTAAACTGCAAGTCAAATTATTTCTAAATATATATTCTAATGTTAGTTCTTTAGTCTCTAAGAAAAATTCACCTAATACCTTTGCAGGTTATAAATTATTTAACTTGTTAATTGATGACACTTATGAAAATATCTTATATACATCTTTGAAAAATAATATTCTAACTTCCCTGTTTGGTAAAATAAACTAGCTATTACACTACATGTTATTCCATAAGTTACTGGAAGGTGGTGATAAGTCACTCCCTCCGAAACAGATGCAGGTAACTGCATACAGACATGGCAGTCCCTTACGTCCATTGTCTTTAGATATTCATACAGTAATTTTGAAAATACATTGTTAGAAAAATCAGTTATAGACCTGTCTTTATGCAAATAATTTCTATCTATTTTAGTCGGAACTACCTTTTGAATCTTCTCTACATTAGTCTTGTTTTCACTATGTCCTTCTATTGTGTCTATGGTAACCTTAAATGAGATCATCAGAGCTAGTATACTCCACAGAAGCATTAGTAATCCTGTACAACAACACATTTTACACCATCTCTTCAAAAATATACATCAAACTTTTCTACTATCTGTGTTTGCCATTTTTGTAAAAATGAACAGTGTCTTTTGACTTAGCCTCTTCTACTTCACAACTAGTTTGTCTAACCCAAGGCTCTAAGCACCTACTTGGTTCTACCAGTTTTTGTCTTTCTCCCGTATTTTATTGTCTTTCCATTAGCAGCTTCCTTGTCTCATTCAGTTCGGCATTTCATCATCCTTCACCTTTCCTTCGTGATCTGAATACAGAATGTCCTGAACATCCGTCTCTTCTCCAATATCGGATAAGATAACTCTCAGGATTTACGATTCCTCGTCTTCCTCAACCACTTCTGGTACAGTCACCTCTGGGTTTCCTTGGCTATCCGCCACTTCTTTTATTTCAAATGCAAAAACAACAATTGATGGACAGAATGCAGAACAATGTCATACATTCACCCCAGTACAGAGATCTGGGCCTAAATCCATCGTTTTTTTGCTCACCATGCCATTCCAGTTTGAACCCAGCCATATGCAATTCAGTCTTGACCCTGTGCCCCATGGGAACAGTCCAGCCCGAACTGCCAAGCCAGGTCCTCCCTGGACTGGAAACAAGCATCCCAGGACCGGTTTCGGGCTTTCAGCTCTCGTCAGCCAGGATAGCTTGACTCCAGTGGCATGGAGAGCAAGGGACTCACGTCTGAGCATACCCTTCCCACTCGGGGTGACAAATGCAAAAACAACAATTGATGGACAGAATGCAGAACAATATCATACATTCACCCCAGTACAGAGATCTGGGCCTAAATCCATCGTTTTTTTGCTCACCATGCCATTCCAGTTTGAACCCAGCCATATGCAAATCAGTCTTGACCCTGTGCCCCATGGGAACAGTCCAGCCCGAACTGCCAAGCCAGGTCCTCCCTGGACTGGAAACAAGCATCCCAGGACCGGTTTCGGGCTTTCAGCCCTCGTCAGCCAGGATAGCTTGACTCCAGTGGCATGGAGAGCAAGGGACTCACGTCTGAGCATACCCTTCCCACTCGGGGTGACAAATGCAAAAACAACAATTGATGGACAGAATGCAGAACAATGTCATACATTCACCCCAGTACAGAGATCTGGGCCTAAATCCATCGTTTTTTTGCTCACCATGCCATTCCAGTTTGAACCCAGCCATATGCAAATCAGTCTTGACCCTGTGCCCCATGGGAACAGTCCAGCCCGAACTGCCAAGCCAGGTCCCCCCTGGACTGGAAACAAGCATCCCAGGACCGGTTTCGGGCTTTCAGCCCTCGTCAGCCAGGATAGCTTGACTCCAGTGGCATGGAGAGCAAGGGACTCACGTCTGAGCATACCCTTCCCACTCGGGGTGACAAATGCAAAAACAACAATTGATGGACAGAATGCAGAACAATGTCATACATTCACCCCAGTACAGAGATCTGGGCCTAAATCCATCGTTTTTTTGCTCACCATGCCATTCCAGTTTGAACCCAGCCATATGCAAATCAGTCTTGACCCTGTGCACCATGGGAACAGTCCCGCCCGAACTGCCAAGCCAGGTCCTCCCTGGACTGGAAACAAGCATCCCAGGACCGGTTTCGGGCTTTCAGCCCTCGTCAGCCAGGATAGCTTGACTCCAGTGGCATGGAGAGCAAGGGACTCACGTCTGAGCATACCCTTCCCACTCGGGGTGACAAATGCAAAAACAACAATTGATGGACAGAATGCAGAACAATGTCATACATTCACCCCAGTACAGAGATCTGGGCCTAAATCCATCGTTTTTTTGCTCACCATGCCATTCCAGTTTGAACCCAGCCATATGCAAATCAGTCTTGACCCTGTGCCCCATGGGAACAGTCCAGCCCGAACTGCCAAGCCAGGTCCTCCCTGGACTGGAAACAAGCATCCCAGGACCGGTTTCGGGCTTTCAGCCCTCGTCAGCCAGGATAGCTTGACTCCAGTGGTATGGAGAGCAAGGGACTCACGTCTGAGCATACCCTTCCCACTCGGGGTGACAAATGCAAAAACAACAATTGATGGACAGAATACAGAACAATGTCATACATTCACCCCAGTACAGAGATCTGGGCCTAAATCCATCGTTTTTTTGCTCACCATGCCATTCCAGTTTGAACCCAGCCATATGCAAATCAGTCTTGACCCTGTGCCCCATGGGAACAGTCCAGCCCGAACTGCCAAGCCAGGTCCTCCCTGGACTGGAAACAAGCATCCCAGGACCGGTTTCGGGCTTGATTCCGGTCCAGGGAAGACATGGCTTGGCAGTTCGGGCTGGACTGTTCCCATGAGGCACAGGGTCAAGACTGATTTGCATATGGCCATGTCTGAACTGGGGTGGCGTAGTGGGCAAAAGAACGATGGATTTAACCCAGATCTCTTGACTGGGGGAGAATGTCTGCATTGTCAGCATTCCGTCCATCATTTGTTTGTTGTAATGCTTTTCGCCCTAAGTGGGATGGGTATTCCCAGACATGGGACCCGTGCTCACTACGCCACTGGAGTCAAGCTATCCTGGCTGATGACGGCTGATAGCCAGAAACCGGTCCTAGGATGCTTGATTCCGGTCCAGGGAAGACATGGCTTGGCAGTTCGGGCTGGACTGTTCCCATGAGGCACAGGGTCAAGACTGATTTGCATATGGCCATGTCTGAACTGGGGTGGCGTAGTGGGCAAAAGAACGATGGATTTAACCCAGATCTCTTGACTGGGGGAGAATGTCTGCATTGTCAGCATTCCGTCCATCATTTGTTTGTTGTAACGCTTTTCGCCCTAAGTGGGATGGGTATTCCCAGACGTGGGACCCGTGCTCACTACGCCACTGGAGTCAAGCTATCCTGGCTGATGACGGCTGATAGCCAGAAACCGGTCCTAGGATGCTTGATTCCAGTCCAGGGAAGACATGGCTTGGCAGTTCGGGCTGGACTGTTCCCATGAGGCACAGGGTCAAGACTGATTTGCATATGGCCATGTCTGAACTGGGGTGGCGTAGTGGGCAAAAGAACGATGGATTTAACCCAGATCTCTTGACTGGGGGAGAATGTCTGCATTGTCAGCATTCCGTCCATCATTTGTTTGTTGTAACGCTTTTCGCCCTAAGTGGGATGGGTATTCCCAGACGTGGGACCCGTGCTCACTACGCCACTGGAGTCAAGCTATCCTGGCTGATGACGGCTGATAGCCAGAAACCGGTCCTAGGATGCTTGATTCCGGTCCAGGGAAGACATGGCTTGGCAGTTCGGGCTGGACTGTTCCCATGAGGCACAGGGTCAAGACTGATTTGCATATGGCCATGTCTGAACTGGGGTGGCGTAGTGGGCAAAAGAACGATGGATTTAACCCAGATCTCTTGACTGGGGGAGAATGTCTGCATTGTCAAAATTCCGTCCATCATTTGTTTGTTGTAACACTTCTTTTATTTCAGGCAGGGCCACATACGTCCATTCCGGCGACTTATACTTCTGATTGGGTTTTCTACTTCTTTTGCTTTCCTTTATTACAATTATTTCTTGGTCTTTTGATTTCTCTTGACTTGTCACTTCATTCACCTGTTCAGCTCTTGGTGAATTTACTCGTGTCAGTCGATATCTCAGCCTTTTTATTTTGTTTGGCCAGACTTCATTTTTAGCTGATCTTTTCAGTTTACTTCCTTTATCATTCTTTTCAGTTCTCCAAGCTCTCTTTCTTAAGACTTTACCTTCTGGTACTTCACCTTCGCTTTCCTTTTTTTATTTTTTTTTTATTTGCAGTTTGAACACAACAATACACAAAGAATCAGCACAGAAACAAATGCAATCAGCACAGAATACAGTACATACGATTAAGCAAGAAACAAATAAGAGCAAATTTAGAAAACTTGTGACCCTAGCTCGACTGGGTACTGACCAACCCTCTCCATGTTGATATCGGGGCCCACAATCAATTTCCAAAATCCCACATTTTTTTACTCTTCTGCTCATACAGACATCTCTCGATGTTATGTATGCTCAGCAGTCTAGACAGCCACATTTGAAAAGAAGGGGCCAATGTATCTTTCCAACCCGCAGAAATTAAAATCCGAAGCACTGCCGCAGACATAAAGACCAGCGCTTCTTCAGCCTGTACCAATTTCTGCTTATGATCACAGCCCAACAACATCAGGGTAGGGGATAGATCGATCTTATGACCTAGCAACCCCGCCCAAAACTTCCCCACTTCCCTCTGTAATGAGGACAGTGAGCTGCAATAAAAGAACATATGCAAGAGATCGGCTTGTCCAGCATTACATCTTGGGCATCTATCATCTACCCTAACCCCCCATGTGAATAATTTGGCGGGAGAATGATATAAATTAAATACAGTTTTATAATGCTGGGCCCTCAAATTTGTAGATCTAAATACTTTTTTATTGAGGGTGAGGGCCAGATCCCAGTCTACATCAGGGTCCCCCAATTTCAAAGCCAAAGCAGCCTCGGTTTTTTCCATATCATCTTGCAATTCTGCAATTAACTGCTTATAAACCCATTTTATCTTCTTACACCCCCCATTTAACAAAACTATTACGGGGGCATCCTCTATTAGCGAGAGTTTTGGTCTCAGTGCCTTTAATGACCGTGCTACTTGGCCATACAAAAACCAGTGATTGACCGGGATATCAAACCTTTGTTGAAGGGCATCAAAACCAAGCGGTTCGAGGCCTCCCCATATATCCCCAAAGGACCTAATGCTTAAATCCCTCCATACCTGTAAATTCCTGTCGGCCTCCACAGAAGGGAGCAAACTAGAGTTACACAAGTGGAGATAGCGATTTACCTTTGGAATTTTGCAAAGCTTAAAAATAGACCTCCTAACCCCCCAGGCCCCTTCCAAGATCTTCAGGCGGGGCCTCTTATAGTATCTTCGATCAACTTCCCGCCACAGCAACCCAATGGCCTTTTCTCCAATTAACAACTCAAAAATGGAGGGTATATCCTGGGCTGCCGAATTAATAACACCGAAATTAGTCTCGTGTTGAAACAAGATGGACATCTGTGTCAAGAGACAAGACCAATGATAAAATCTCAAGTTTGGTAGGGCCAGCCCTCCCCTTTCCCTGGGAAGTGACATAAGATTTGTAGAGCGCCTGTCCCTGCCATACTGCCAAATAAATCCTATGAAAATAGAATCCAAGCTATTAATTAATTTTTCCTCCAAAAGAAGGGGTATGGCTCTAAACAAATAAAAGACTCTAGGAAATACTGACATTTTTAAAACATTTACCCCCCCGATCAGAGAAAGATGTAACACGTCTATCCTCTTTAGCTCTTTTTCAATGGATTTCAAGAGTGGGGGATAATTCTCAGCTATTATTTCCTCCACTGAGGCATTGATCTTAATCCCTAGATATGTTGCTGAGTCCACATATCTCGTATGACTTTTAACTATATTCCCGGTACAAATTATTTGGGTTTTGGATTCATTTAAAGGGTAGCCCGACCACTTGCCAAATTCCTCTGCTATTTCGACCAGGGCCATGAGCGTCTGTTGAGGGTTGGTTGTAATAATTGCCAAATCATCGGCATAGGCCAAGATTTTACTAATGTGGCCATTGCAAACCACCGGACTAATCCTGGGGGACCCTAGTATTTTCTGGATGAGTGGGTCAATTTACAAAGCGAAGAGGATCGGGGAGCAGGGGCAGCCTTGACGGGTGCCTCTCTTTATGACTATCTTCTCAGAGCTCTCTCCCATAACCACCACCCTCGCGACCGGATCTATGTACATAGCTTTGAGAGCTCTGATAACTTTCTCCCCGAATCCTCTCCCTACCAGCACACCCAAAGGAAATCCCAGACGACCCTATCAAAGGCCTTTTCTGCGTCAAGCAGGATCATGGCCATCTCTCCTCCCCCTGCCGCCTGGGCATCGAACAGCGCTATTGCTCTTCTAATGTGGTCCGTAGTGCTGCGGCCCGGGATAAACCCATGTTGCCAGGGGGAGACGAGACCACCAATGATCCTGCCCAAATCTTTGAGTATAGCTTAGTGTCCGCATTAATTTGCGAGATTGGGCGATAAGAGCCTAGTTTCTCCCGGGGTTTCCCTTTCTTATGAAAGACTACAATATTGGTTTCTCGCTAGGAGGCTAGAACCACTCCTGTAATATTCCATTAAATAGATCCACTAATAACGGTATAATCACTGGTTCTAGACATTTATAGACCTCCAGAGGGATCCCATCCGGGCCTTACCCGAGGCTAGCTCATGCAAGGCCTCAATTATCTCACCGCCACTGATATCCCTATCCAGTTCATCCTTCTCCAGAATATTGAGGCGAGGACCATTATCCACCACCTCATCCCCCTGATTATCGTCCCACGTTTCCTCGTCATACAGGCGTTGGTAGAAGTTTTTAAAAGCCTGTATTATCTCATTTCCCTGAGTGAATTCCTCCCCATTTTCTTCAATCCGAGAAATAATATTCCTAGCGTTCCCCTGTCTTATTTGCAGAGCTAAAACTCTGCGGGCCTGCTCTCCCGTTTCATAACGCTTAGCCTTAGATGTTTGATACTCTCCCGAAGCCTTCTGGGTAATCGACTTCTGTAATTCCGCTCTAATTTTCAGCAGTTCACTCTGACTCTTACTACTATCCCCTACCATAATTATATCTCTCATATGCTGTTCTTCTGCATCAGACAGAATACCCATTAACCTCTCCATTTCCCTCTTTTCCTCCTTTCTTATCCTGGCCCCAAAACTTATAGATTCCCCCCTTAAAGCGGCTTTGAATGACTCCCAAACGCCATTCCTAGAAGCGCTAAACCTATTGGCTGTAAAAAACTTGTCTACCCAATTCAACAAATGCCCAGTGAATCTTGTATCCGCCAATAAACGCCTCTCAAATGTCCACCTGGTCCTGACCCTATCAGGTCCAGATATTTCATAAGACAATATCAAAGGATTGTGGTCAGACAATAATTTCGGGAGTTTCGTTATTCCTACTCTGTTTATTTCAGTAGAAGAAATAAAAAAATAGTCCAACTTAGTGTACTTCTGAAAAGGATTTGAAAAATATGTAAAGCCCGGCTTTAACGGTTCTTTTGCACCCCATACATCCTTCAACCCATGGGAGTTGATAAGGGCTTTTATTGCCCTGAAAACTCTTGGTTTACGACCCTGATACACAACTGAGTCACCCCAGTCAGAGGAGATATTTAAATCTCCACACATTGTTATGGGGGTTGACCAGGTAGCTAGCTCTAGTTCTAGGATGTCAAAAAGCTCCGGATCACCTTCATTTGACCCATACACTACACAAAGTGTCAGGCCCCTTTCTAATTCCACCAAAACCCATCTCCCATTGCTATCCACCTTAGTCCGCCTGATCTCTCCCAAATTTTTTTTAAATAAAATCGCAACTCCCCTGTTTGTTGAAGATTGGGTAAAACAAGCCACCAACTCAAAACCGCTGAAAGACATAAGGCTCCTTTTAGACCAAGGAAGGTGAGTCTCCTGAAGACAGAGAATATCGATTCTATAATTCTTAACAAAGTGAGCCAGCCTTATATGTTTCCTCCAGTCGTTTAACCCACCTATGTTAACAGAGCAAATCCTAATGCATGCCATCTTGACGTACTATTTGGATGCAGCAATAAACCAGCTCTTTAGGCTCCTTCGGAATCCCTAAAACCATAATCTGACTAAAAAAATAAACAAGCTGAGACAAACTGCAATTTTTTTCCCCCAAACCCTTGCCTCCCTTCCACCCGCCCCGATCTCCCTCCCTTCCAATGTGATCCCCTCCCCTTACACTGACCCACACCCAAACCCTCCTTGGTGAAGCGCTCAGACCTTTTCTTTCCACCACTTCTTTCGTTTTCCCTACTTCTGTCCCTCCTCGAATCTCCGGCACGCAATTTTCCTGCTGACAATTTTCCCTTCCTTCTAACTGGATGTTGGAGTTCCCTACACCTCCTCGGGGGTCTTCCGCAGAAATCTTTCCCTCTCTTTCTGTATATAGCACCTGTCCATCTAGATTTGTTATTTCAGGTGGAATTTCTCTCAATTTTTCATCTGGAACTTCTCTCTCAGCAATTTATTTTATTGTCTTTTCACTGTCCTTTTCTTTCCTTGAACCTAGAGTTCCTTGTTCAGTCTCTGAGTCTGAGCTGGTATCAGAAATCTGTAACCTCCTCCTCAGGGAAATACTTCTTGGGACAAAAGTTAGATCTGATTCTAATTCCCCCCTTTCAGGGTTTTCTTTTGTTCTTGTCTCTTCCTCATCTGATTCAGTACTAGATTCTGTTTCATCAAAATATTCTCTTTCTGTGCTATCCACTGGATTTGGAATCCTTAATGTGTGACTTGCATGAATCCAGTTCTTAATTCCAGCACACTTCACAGCGGTCGTTGTAGTCAAAATCACTTGTCGTGGTTTTCTCCACCTCGGAACCAAACAGTTTCTTCTTCTGTGTACTTTGATTCTTAACCAGTCCCCTGGGCTCAGATCATGAGCTTGCTTCTTTTCAAGGGTGGTGGCATCCGCTCCAACCTGATGAAACACAGAATGAACTGCGTCAGCCAGGTTTTTACAGTAATCCAACACCATGTCATCAGTTATAGGCAACAGCTTGTTGACTGGTATGAACACATGACGCATCGCTCTACCCATGATAATTTCATGGGGGCTCAACCCTGTAGTTCTATCTGGAATTGATCTAATAGTCATGAGTACTAGAGGCAAGACATCAGGCCATTTCATACCGTGGCTAAACACATTTTCCCTATCCTGTTTTTGATAGTACCATTCATTTGTTCCACCACACCAGTAGCCTCTGGGCGATAGGCACAATGTTGTTTTTGTTGTACATTCAATGCTTCACAAATCAATTTTATGATCTCATTATGGAAATATCTTCCTCGGTCTGATTCAATTGTTACTGGGAACCCGAATCTAGGAATAAATTCCCTCAATAGCAATTTTGCCACTGTGATTCCATCATTTCTTCTCGTGGGGAATGCTTCCACCCATCTAGAAAACAAACAGACCATAACTAGAACATACCTCAACCTGTTACAAGGAGGCATTTCAATGAAATCTACTTGCATTCTGGTAAAAGGTCCTCCTTCTCGACCTATTGTTCCTAGACTCACCACTGTCTTTCTCCCAGGGTTGTACTGCTGACATATAAGGCATCTTTGACAAAGACTTTCTGCTACAAGTCTGAATTTTGCATTGTACCAGGTCTGCTTAAATGACCTGATCATGGCATCTCTCCCTATGTGTTCCTGACCATGATACATCCGTGCCATGGCAGACATCATGCTATCAGGCATAACTGGTCTTCCATCCCGATAGACCCACACATGGTCTTTCTCCCTTAGTGCACATCCTGCTTTTACCCACTGCTTCATTTCCTCATCTCCTGCTTCTTCCTGTAATTGTCTCACTTCTTCCCAGGTACCCACAATGTTAGTAAACAATAAGGTGCAAGATGTCACTTCTTTCTCCTTTGCCCTGTTTATTGGATTCTGATTACGTGCACAGTAACGGGCCATATCATTGGCGTATTTGTTACCGATGGCCATATAATCGCCAGACTGTCTATGTGCAGCACACTTCACAACAGCCAACTGCTTAGGCAGCTGTATATCCTCAAGCAATTTTCCAACCACGTCAGCATTCTTAATGGGAGTTCCACTTGATGTCAAAAGTCCTCTCTGTAGCCATATTTGGCCAAAATCATGCACCACACCAAATCCGTACTGACTGTCGGTGATCTCAGTCACTCTCATACTCTTCCCAATCTTGCATGCTCTAGTTAAAGAAACAAGTTCAGCTACTTGGGCTGATTTTACTCCTTTCAGGTAGGATGCTTCCATTACTGCTGCAACTGCATATGCTGCACTCAACATTCCATCATCTGTTCTTAGGCAGGAGACATCTTCAAATATCACAAAATCACTTTCTGGCAATGGTATATCTTTTATGTCTGGACGTGGTTTGGTACAAAAGTCGAGTACATCCAAACAATCATGATCTGCTTCATCTCTGACTTCACCATTCTCAGCATCAGGCAGCAACGTTGACGGATTCCCTTACATTTGTTGCACCTAACATGACTTTCTCATATTTAGTCAGCCGACTATGTGTCATGTACTGAGTGCGACTCCTTGTTAAAAGGATTGCCACATCATGAGGTACAAACACTTTCACAGGAGATCCCATCACAATTCCTTCACTCTGTTCCAAACTTTGACAGGTAGCAGCCACTGCTTTCAAGTACCCAGGTAAGGCTACAGCTACTTGGTCTAGCATAGATGAAAAGTATGCAATTGGTCTCCTCAGTTTTCCATGCTTCTGTATTAATACAGAAAGTGCACATCCATTCCTCTCACTGCAATACAACTCGAACTCTTTCTCATAATCAGGCATTCCTAATGCTGGCGCTTCACACAAACCATCTCTCAATCGTTTAAATGCTGCCAGTTCTTCTTTGTTCAAATCAATGGGGTCTCTCACATCACTTCTTGTCAGGCGTACCAAGGGTTTTGCAATCAGGGACAAATTGCTTATCCATTCGCGACAATATCCAACCATTCCAAGAAACATTCGCACCTCTCTTTGCGTCATGGCGGGTCTCATTCCTTTTATGATCCTGATTCTGTCTTGTTATTTTTCTCAGTTCCTTTTCGATATTATGGCCTAAATAATGTACTTCTTTTTTACAAAATTGCAATTTTGATGGTGACACTTTAAGTCCTCCATCTGCTAGATGATTCAGCAAGGCTATAGTGTCCATTACACAGGCTTTGCGGGTCTTCGATGCCACAAGAAGGTCATCGATATATTGCACTAACACTGAATTCTCAGGCATCTCTAGACTTTCTAAGGATTTCTTCAATATCTGATTAAAGATCGAGGGGCTTTCTATATACCCCTGTGGAATTCGGCACCAAGCCAAAATACGCTCGCCAAAACGAAACGCAAACATTTGCTGGCTGTCACGGTGCAATGGAATGGAAAAGAAAGCATGGCATAAGTCAATTACAGTATACCATTCTGCATCATGGGGAATCTGATACAAAATCACAGATGGATTTGGTACAATAGGACAACACGATACAACAATTTTGTTTATCTTTCTCAAATCTTGCACTATTCTGAACTTTCCATTAGGCTTTTTCAGTCCCAGGATCGGGGAATTACATGGACTACTCATTATCTCTCTCAAAATGCCTTGTTTTATCATTTTCTCAATTATTGGAGTAACTCCTTCAACTATTTCAGGTGTCAGTTTATATTGAGGGACATTTGGATAGTTTACTCCTTCTTTCACCGTTATTTTTACTGGGTCCACATTTCTCATTAGTCCCACATCTTCTCCTGTGAAATCCCAGACTTCTGCCTTTACAGTCTGTTTCAATTCTTTGGGTAATTCATCAGGGTTAAATACCCCATAGGCTTCAGTAATCTCAGTTTCTCTGTTCGCCATAGTCATCTTATACAGCACATCTTCATCAGGGGTCTCAAATGCTATACCATTTGGGGTACAGAAAATGGTGCAGTTCATTTTGCACAGCAGATCCCTACCTAATACATTTACAGGACTTGTGTCGCACACGACAAAGCGATGCATTTCAGAGAACTTCTCTATGCTAACTTTCACTGGTTCTGTAAAATGAGTCTTAATCTGTCTGTTGGATACACCAACTACTTGGATTGTTTCATCCGAGAGAGGAAGATTCTTAACATCAGCTGACCTACCAGTTGATCGAGTAGCACCAGTGTCGACTAAGAAAGTAATGTTTTCATCATTTATTTTCCCATCCACAAATGGGCCTGTCTACTTCTGGAGTTGCGCCAAGTACGCACTCTTCTTCCTCCCTTCGGCACCGTCAATAACCTTCCTCTGAATCGCTCGCATCGCCTTGTCGCCAATACTGCGAAACAGCGCCAGCGCGCGGCAGCTTAGTTACCTGTTCTTCGTTTTAGAATCCTGCCTCATTACTGTATTTCTGTAAATTTTTGCTTTGTGGAAAAGGCGGTTTTGGCACCTGATTCTGTTGGGAAACAACCTGCTGCTGTCGCTGCGGTTGACCACTCACCTCATTTTGCACCTGTGGAATTTAATGATGCATTTTCATAATTAGTACTTGGGGGAAATTTACACTCGGATTTCCAATGCCCTACCCTACCGCAATTATGACATGGGAATTTCTTTTTGGCATCTTCTATGTTAAAATTTCTCTTACCTTTCCCTGGAGTGAATTTTCTGAGGCCTGTATTATTCGCTTGTTCCGCTAACTGGGCTTCCTGTCTTTCTGCCACTTTTACTTGTGCCCACATAGCCTTCTCTTTTAATTTACGTTGTTTGGCTTCAATCTCATCACTGAAATATTTTGCATGTCTCAATACTTCATCTATTTTCTTATTTTGCCAATCTCCAGTATGTTGCTTAATCATTTCACTAATTTCTGGACGTAAACCATATACAAATCTGTAGACAAAATGACTCAAATCTTTTTCACTCAAATTTTCATCACCACTAAACTGTTTAAAGTCCAAAGTTAATCTTTCGTAATAGGCATGTACCGATTCCTTACTTTCCTGATGAGTTCTGTCAATTTTTACCCAATCAGTTTCTTTGGGAGGTACTTTATTTTTCAAAAAGGCAATAACCTGTTCATATTTCTTCATTACCTCGGGGTCTGGGGCTCCTATCTTTGGATCCCTAGGGTATTCTTGTGTGGGCCAATTTATCATTAGCTTGCATTCTGTCCATAAATCTGCTGGCACTATTATGTCAAACAGGCTGTTTAGATCGATCCATAATACTTTAGATAATTTCACAAATCTGTACACTTGCCTATACCACTCGACGGGCTTTTCGCGTAGTCGAGGGAAATCATTTGTAAATGACAAAATATCTTGTCTAGTCCATGGAACATGTACATATCCTCCTCCTGGAATTTCTCTCATAGGGCATTCTGTTACTACCTTTTCCTTTTCTCTAACAGGGAAACCTGCAAAAGTTTTATCTGAGGCATCATCTCGTTTTCGATACCATCTGCTTCTCCATTTATCCACATCTCCCCATTTTCTCAGCAAGATAATTATTTCCTTCATCTGACTTATTCGTCCTGTGGTATTCAAATTTTCAATATCTTTTTCAGTAAAATCTATTCGATATGGTTTCTGTAGGGCCTTTACCTTTTCAATATCTATACCCATTTCATTTGCTACTTCTTCTAATCTTTCATGCAGATTTTTCGGGCTCCAAGTTATGCTTTTATACAAAAACAGTAACTCCTCATCCTGTTAAGTTTTTAACTTTTCTGTTGGGATAGTTCCTACTATTAATTCTTCCAGTACCATTCGTAGTTTGGCCACATCTATTGATTGGGATTCTTTGTCTTTTCTCTGCAGGCTTCTCAACCATTCGCTCAATTCTTCTGAAGATGGTCCTACTGGTTTCTCTACATTATTTTGTTCTAAGTCCCTTTGAGTCTCTAATACTGATTCCATTGTCATTGTATGTCTTACTGCTATATTTGAACCTAAAAATGGTTTATTCGAAGTAATTGGCTCAATTGTACTTATTGTCTGTCTTCATGGATTTTCATTTAAGCTCTGCTTTGGCTTCTCAATCTGTTTATTACTGTTATAAGGAACTGTTAAATAACGTTCACTATCTTTCTGTTTATCAAAAATAGGCATCACAGGGCCTATAGTCACTGGAACAGTTACAGCTTCTAAATTTTTGGTCAATTCTCTTATCTATTCAGTTAATTCTAAAGTTGTTTTTGCTAATTCTGCCGAATTTTCACCACTCGTTTTATCATCTGATTTTCTCTCTATCTCTCTCATGGAATAATTTTTTCCTAATTCTTGAGGTACTGGTTCTGTCTTAATGATTCGCAAAGTTTCTCTCATTGGGGCACTTGATGTTAACATTTCAGATTCTGGTTGATGTGGAGGTGGTTATTTATAAAACATGTCATCGAGAACATCGTCCTCCGATTCATTCACGCCATACCCTCTTGGTTCTATATTATGTCTCTTTTCCGTACATTTTTTACCTCCAATTTCTTCAACGTTTCTTACAGGAAACAATCCATCAGTCATATTTGCATTCCGCCACCTTCTCATTCTTTCATCATGAGTGTCATGTCCGTATCTACCAAACATGTATCTATACCTTCCGCCACTTCTCTGTCTTTCTCTGTCATGCATCTCATCTTCCCATTCTGTCAATGCTTCAAATTGTGTTGATCTGGGTCTTGGTTCTAGATGAATCATTTTCTCTCTCAAATTTCTCAAAATCACTAGACTAAACGAACCATGCTCTGGAAATGCCAAAACTCCATCATTCTTGGTATACTTCACCCAGTTATCCAACCGAATACAAGTATGATATCCGTATTTCGCAACCATGAAGGATGCGGGGGTTTTCGGGTGGGGGAAGCAACTCTCCTTCCCTAGTCACAATCGGGTTGGCTTTTTAAACCATGTCTTGATTTTCCCAAACCAGGACTTTTTCTCCTTTTCAGGTGGATCATAATACATCATTTTTGTCTTTTGTGTATCGCTAGTCTTTTCCTTTACGACTGTTCTGTTATTTTAACCAATCGTTGTGCGACTCACACTAACGTACCAATCCAGAGCGTCAACGTCACTTCTGCAATTCTCCAATCCCAGCGCGACTCACACTAATGCACCAATCCGGAGCGTCTACGTCACCCTGTAATTCTCCACTCCTAGCGCGGCATACACTAACGCACCAATCAGGAGCGTCTACGTCTCTGGCTAACTGGCCAATCGCAGTGCGGTCTTTCTGACGTCAGCAGCCGCTGCTGCAGCTCCAGCTCCTGTTGACCCCTCCTTTACAAAATTCTCTCGGTAAGCTTTTTACGTTCTTCCAATTCACAAATCTGTTAGTAACGACATAAAAACGCCACCATTGTCTGCTTCGCTAACAAAGTATAGTTAATGACCTTTTTCACAAGAATTCCGTCTTTCCAGAGAGCAGCGCTTACCTCTGCCCTACTACGGAATCATTACTTCCGTTGATAAAGTAGCACATCCCTCTACCTTACCCTTCTAGCAAGCATTAGCTAACCGTTTCTCCAGAATTAAGACACCTAGTTGGACACCCAATGCTCCTGAGAAATAAAACCAGAGTTTCACAATTAACCTGAATGCTATTTCATTCATGCACTTTCATACGGGAAAATGTAGTTCATTCACACAGAATTCTGTCTTTCCTGAGAACAGCGAACAGTCTGTCCTACTACAGAATTATGAGACACGTTAATAAAGTAGCACTTCCCTCTACTTTATCCTTCTAAGAAGCTTTAGGGAACACCTATTACCTTTCCAGTGATAAGCGTTATCAGAGCTCCTTCTGGACTCCTGGTACCTAAGACCAAAATCTCACAGGTGACCTTCGCTACCATACACTTCTTTCATACAGGAAATGTCTCTAATGGCAACACACGGCGATGTTACCGAACCGAACCCAGACAATGCGTCGTGCAACTTCACTCGTTACACGTTTCGCCTGTGTACCTACAGGGCAACAATAATTCCGTCTTTCCCGAGAGCAGCGCTTACCTCTGCTCTACTACGGAACCGTTACAAACTTCCGACTTCCTACATCCCAGAAGCCGTGCCAACAACATAGAACTCAACGCAACTCAACATAAAGTGTTAATACATAAACCAATACTTTCCGATAATCAATAAGCTATTTACATGCAAAAATCACCCAACCAAAACAATAAAAACCATCATACTGGTACCAGAAAAACTGATGGAGCGCGGAAACCTGGGTAACGGGAATCAGGACAAAACCCCGTACCTAATATCCTCCCTTCGTCACAGACCGAATATCACACTAACACATTCACTCTTACAATCATTGGGGGGGCCCATAACACCAATATTCACACTTCACTTTTCACTGGTCTGCACTTACAGGAGAGATGAATGTTCCAAGCGCTGACATGAAAGGAATACCTTATAACCTATAGATAGAAAATTATTTACACATCTGTACATTAAACCTTATATCTACACATTGTAAACCTGAAACATTAAGATACTCCTCCCACGTGATCGATTTAGTTGATTTGATATTGATGATTTAGTCCAGCTAAAGCATACTCAAAGATCCTGATCTATCCTCTCTTAATAAACGACCAAAACACATTTGCTTGTTAATCAATATTTTGTTTATCTAATAATGCAAGAATTTAGTTCCATCTAGTGAATTTATTAGTCATTACGCAAATCACAGAACACCATATTTACCTATTCTGGCTATCGGTCGTCCTCTAAGTCATCAAATTTGGTCATCAATCAGTCAGAATTCGAAAGTTCTTCATGCAGCACGCTACAGTCCCATGAATGGACAGGGACCAGAGCCGTGCAAGCATCAATCAGTGCCCATAGATGTTTAGGAAGTCCTTAGTTCATCAAGAAATTGGGCAGCAATTCAGCCTGTCAAAGATTTAGGAACACAGCCGTCACGTAGCGTCACAGTCGTCTCCGTCAGCAAGGAAACACGCAATCCAACAGCAACAACGACATCAGCAACATCATTTTCCTCTCTATTCTATCGTCACTTTTATAATGGAAATAAGGTCTAAAAGATAAAATTTAGAGAATTTGGGCTCATCCCATTGGTTGGTTGGGATCAGTGGTTGAAGTGGGCGGGAACGGCAGGGCACGGCGTTCCCCTACTTCTTTAATTCTATAGATTCCGTTCCCCTACTTTTTTATTTTGAACATGCGTCCCGGGATGTAAAAAATATCCACGGCCTTAGAGAGGGCTCGGCATTAGTGGCTGTTCGGGACGGACGGGGAGCAGAGAAGGAAAAGGTCTCCATCTCTTGCTTCCTGCCCAGACAAGACAAGGTAGGTGTCCGCTTCTGCACTGACGCTGGCAGCTGCCCCCCTCTCTTTCTTACTCTTATTCCCTCTCTGTCAGTCTAACTTCTCCTCACTTACCGAAAACCGTGACTCAAGAAATGGTTCTCACCCTCTTTCTTCCTGTCGTTCATTTGTTCCCCTGTGAAATTGATGCAAAAAAGAAAACCACTTTTGCTGGAAATGCCGTTTTGACATTTTTCTATTCCGAAGTGCAGCCTTGGAAATAAACGGTTCAAAATATGAGAATCAATAACTAAATAAAGCAAGACGGAGTGTTCTTAAAGTGGCCAGATCGTTTTTATTCAAACCCCAAAAACATTAGCGTCACTTTACTGAGTTTGCCAGTGAAGCGATGTTTCCCCTGGTGGGGAAGTGCGCCAAACCTTGGAGGTACTGCAATACCTGGTTGATGGGTGGATTGGAAAACAAAATGTGTACGGCGGCTTTGTGTTCACGAATGTGGTCTTTTTAAACCATACTGCTTACGTTTTGTGAGCATATAAGCAGTGGACATTGAAATGGGTCCTTTCTGGGTCCTGTAGTTTTCAGGCAGAAGCACTCACTGTAAGATTCTTTTGCTACTTGAAGTTTATAAGTTAAAATCCTAACAAAGAACAGTGAGCTATTAACTTTCATCTAAGAACTGCATACTAACTGCAAGGTATAAACTAGAGCTTTATGGTTTTTTCCCTAAGCCTTTGATTATCCTAATGTTGCAAAAAGTGTTCATTAGGATAGAAATCAATAATGATTATTAAAGTGACCCCCAATCTTGGTATTAAGTTTTAAATACTGAGTTTGTGTTTCTCCGGATCAATCACTATTAAACTATACTGCCTACTAATATGGTTGTCATGTGACTCCTACACCTTGTAGTCCTTTGTCTTATGTAACATTTCCCATACAGGGATTTACACACGTAAAATTGATTGTCTCTGTATATTGCTGACGACAGAAAATCCATGGCTCGTAAACAAATGGCTTGTGTTTCCACTTTTAAGCATATTTGGGACATTCTGTGATTAGAAACATATCCCACTTTGTGAATTTATTTTAATGTCAATAACTCCTATTAATCGTTAAATAATCATGTGTATCCATTGGTTGAATTACATAACATAATAAGCTGTAACTGGTCAGTGAAATGCCAAACAAATACTAAAGATTGGGATGTTTTGCTATCCTGGCCACACCTCTAACTCCGCCCACTGATCCAATCCTCAGGTTATTCCCGCCTTCTGATTCTCCGCCCAAAGTTCCCCTACTTTTTTTCTGCACTTCGACCACTGGTTGGGATCGTCCGGTGAGGTTTCACACAGTTCAGGATGTTAGGTGATCCTACATGTTCCATCCGGTTTTTATAAAAGTCTTTTGTCGAAACACTTGGCAGGCATCCCGTCGTGACCTTGCTTGGGCACATCGAGTTTAGGGTCATGTTGAGGCCACTGGTACATGATGTTGGCGCAGGCGCACTTTGTCTGAAACCTCGTGGAATGGTGGCCATCGCGTCGAGTTAGTCAGGCGGCCATCTTAATTTTAGGCCCAACGGATAACTTAAGCGAAACAAACACAAAAAGTAATTAAAACATTGAAATAACGAATAAAAATGTTAGACCCTCACTAATTCCTATATGTGCTTGTAATTATCTAGGGTATTGCGACATTTAAAGCGTTCATATTCACCCATTGATGTCATCTGGTGCAACATTACAATAACGTCACAAAAGCAACACATATCATGCGTTTTTCTATTTTTCTAATGTTAATATGCGTACATATGTTAATAATAACGATTATTTAGCCATGCAAAATGCAAATCCCACGTGTATTTCATACATTAGCAATTGTTGATTAGATTTCAAGCAAACACCTTAATAGTATTATAATTAATAGATTATTTTAATTAGTACAGGCATGCAGATTAGGGGGGGGTATACAAAATTTTGTGCTACCCGCTCCATCACTGGCCAGTCGGGTCACTGTGTAATCTGGTGCAGCTAGGTCCCACTCCTTCTGCAGGAACAGGAAGCCTCCGCAGGCAGCTTCCCTCCTCTACGCAAGCCAATCACCACGCTGCAATGGCAGCGTGGTGATTGGTAAGGCGCAGCAGGAGAGCGTCTCTGCATAGAGAAAAAGGGAGAGTTGGAGGTCCGCCTTGAGGGCAGGGGGGGAGTGGCTTACCCACTGTTGTGGGTACTGGCTGTTTGGTCGGCTCCAGGGGCCGACCAAGCAGTCAGTACCCACAACAGTGGGCAAGCCACTCCCCACCTGCCCTCGAGCAGGACCGCCCACCCGCCCGCCCCCAACCCGGCACTTCTGCTTTCTCGCAGTGCGAGAAGCAGAAACATAAAATGGTAGTTTTACCATTTTATGTTTCTGCTTCTCGCACTGCGAGAAAGCAGTGGCGCGACGCACAAACGCCCCTATGGAGGGGGAGCCACTCTTTCCGCACTCCTCCCCTGCTCGGCAGCCCCGCCTCCTCACCCAAAGCTGCCACAGCAGGAGGACACAATATAATGATAATAACATTATGTTATTATCATTATAGTTTTTCCTTTTCTTACTGCTGCAAGGCAGTGGGGCGACGCTCCTCCGCCCCAGCGGAGGAGCTGCCCCTGCCTTGAACAACCAGTTTATTTGGTGGAAGACTGTACGTTACAGGAATCTCCCAGGTTTTCTAGTTAAAATGCAGTGGGTTCTACAAGCAAATCACAAGGAGACCAAAGCTTACATTCCAGTATTTTACAGTGTTTTATATTCTGATCCACTACTCAATAGCATTAGTTCTTTGTTGCAATGTACGAATGTGTTTATTACATGCCTTCTAGGGAACAACGGAGGCATTTGGAGCATATGCCTAACGTGCCTAACAAAGAATGAATGTGTGTCCTAATGTAACGTAACTGGTGCTATGTAAAGCGCTCTGATACCTGATTGGATTCGGGTCAAGTTCGCGCTACATAAAATTCCTCACAACAAAAAAAAATATGGGCAGCCTTTGCTTATGCAACTTCAAATTTCCTTTAGGACTAAGGATGAATGTACCTTACTGTACAGTAATACGTATATGTAGAGTTGCATACATTCACCAGTGATTAATGCTGTTGTGCTTTGGCTGCTGCATACAAATGGCATGTTTGGTTTGATAAGACTTAAAGCCTACCTGTGCCAATGTATTCCAATTTTCAGTGAATTTACTAGGGTCACGTGCTTTGCCCTCCTGGCAGCCTACCCGCCTTGGGACATGTTTTTCCTCTAGAGAAGAAAGCTCTAGTGTCACTCATGTGGTTATGAGATTTGTTGTGGGGACCAAGTTCTGACAAGAGTGGTAAAAGCATCATGCAGCTGCCTCAAGCACTGTTGCTCTCTGCTGCCCTGCCCTGCCCCGCTGCTTCTGCCCTGCAGGGCAGAGAGTACATATTCTACCATCCCACTGCAGCAGCTCTTTGTCGATGAATAGCATAGCCTTCTTTGCCTCTCTCAGTCTGAATCCTCATTGTGTTTGTCATTCTGCGAACAGCAGCTGTAGCTATTCGTTGCATCTGCAGTCCTAGTTTTGGCCCGTGTAGGAGTTCTACAGTTAGCATATGTGCACGCGTGTTAAGCAGCTCGGCAGTGTGCTTAAGGCTGAGAGGGATCACAAGTTCCATGGTTCATGGGTGCTTTCACAGCCAACTAGGGTGACCAACTGGCATTGGTGCAAATTCAGGACAGTGAGTGTAAAAATTCAGGACAAAGGGTCAAAATTCAGGACACAAATTCAGGACAGGAGGTCAAAATTCAGGACAAAACTTCAGGACAATAGGTAAGTTTTACAGACACATCAGAGGAGGTCGTGCAATAGTATATAAGTAAGCCCAGCCATATCCAAACATATTCAACCATTTGCAAACCTATCCATCATGTATCCTCCCATCTATCATTTTACTCATCCATCCCTTCATCCATTCTTTCACTCATCGATCCATTATCCATCCATCCACCCTTTCACCCTATCCATCTGTACACTCATCCATCCACTCTTCTACCAATCCATCCATTCACTCATCCATCCAGCCATTTACCCTTTCATCCATCCAGCCATCCTTTCACTTACTCATCCATCCACCCAATCACTCATCCTTCCACCCATCCACCCTTTCAGTCATCCATCCATCCTCCCTTTCTCTCTCCATCGACCCTTTCACTTAGCCATCCTTCCTTCCATCCACCCACCCATCCATCCATCTTCTCATCCACTCATGAATCCATCCATTGACCCTATCTCTCATCCATCCTTTCTCTCATCCATCTATCCTTTCACTCCTTCACTCATCTATTCATCCTTTTGTCCATGTACCCTCCCTTTCACTCACTCATCCATCCTTACATCCACCCTTTCACTCATCCGTCCATCCATTCACCCTTGCACTTATCAATTCATCAATCCATCCATCATTTCAGTCATCGACCCACTCACTCATCATCCACCTTTTCACTCATCCATCCTTTCACTCATCCATCCTTTCACTCATCCATCCACCCTTTTACCCATCCAGCTACCCTTCCACCTATACATTCAGCTATTTACCTTTTATCTCATCCATCCTTCCACTCACGCATCAATCCATCCATCCTCTCTCATTATCCATCTATTCAATCTTTCATTCATCCATTCACCCTTTCACTAATTCATCCAGCCATCCACCCATCCCTTCAATTACTCACTTGCCCAACTTTTCATATTCATTTTGAGCTGAGCCTTTTTGAGAAGAGGCCCATCAAGAACTTCACCCTTGCTGCAGGAGCCATTACATGACCGGGGACAGAAGTCATCCAGGGCGGAGACGGGATCCACCACAGGGGGGGGGGACAGGAGCCATCACAGGCGGGGGACAGGAGCCACCACATGGGGGAACAAGAGCCATCACTGGGGGGCAGGAGCCATCACTGGGGGGGGGCAGGAGCCATCACAGGAGTGGGAACAGGATCCACCAGGGTGGGCACAGGGGTGGGCATGCAGTATTCTAGTATCATCTTGGTCTCTTCCAGGGTGGGGTAGGGCTCCTCACCCCCTCCTGGACAGGACAATGAGAAGACAGGCTCTCTTTCCAAAATGTTAGTTTTGCCATCTCCCACTGTGATGTACAGTGATTAAAGAAGATACTCCAAGAGAACTGATTTAACTGATTGTCCTCCATACTTTGTTAATCAGTGTGGGTGCGATTGTGCCATTTCTTTTCTTTTTTTATTACATTATAGACTGCATGTGTGAAGAACCAAGGTTTGCTTACAATTTAGTGACAGTAATTAAGCTCTGTGAAGAGAACCACGTGCTGCCTGGTGTACTTGGGGCTGGTTCTGGGATGTTTGGGTCCCTGGGCAGAAAGGGAATGTGTGAGGCCCCTCTAAATTGCAGAGACATGACGCATTCAGGGCTGTTTGCATCTGAATAGATGCCCCTGCTCCTGAAGCTGCAGCCCCTCCCTCTCAGTCACCTTCAAGCACCTCTTAACAGCTCATCAAAGGCTGAAGGTGTGAGGGTTGCCATCCCGCTGTGCCTCTCCAATGCTGCTGGGTATCTGAGCTTTGGTACTGCATCGGAGTCTGTTAAACCCGACCTCAGCAGCATCGGAGTCAAGAAGGGAGGTGGGTGGAAGCTGTGCCGGCTTAGGGTGGTGCGACCCGTGCCCGGTTAAAATTACGGAAAAATGGCGTCTGTTAAAGAATCCTTCACGGACAACGGACAGACGGCCGAAATTACGGACTGTCCGTGAAATTTGCGGACGGTTGGTCACCCTACCTACAGCCAACATTTGTAGCTCACCTAACTAACCCTTAAAGAGATCTCACAGACTGCAGCCTACTGAAGAAACGCCCATTTGGCTAAGTCAGAGTTGGATAACACATCATTTCATCTGAACTGCCGCTGACCGCGGCCCCCGCAGGGGGCCACTCGGGGGTCGGCGCCTTAGTGGCCCCGGGGCCCCGGTCACCCCTCCCCACCCCCTCCCTTCGGGGGGGGTAGGGACACAGACTGGAGCCCCCCTCCGTGTCAGGGCCGGAAGTGACGCGCAATGCGTGTCACTTCCGGGCCCAGGTGTGAGGGGGAGGCTATTTAGCCTTCCCCCACCCTCACTGGCGACCTCTTTTGTCGCCCACCTCGCCTTTTGACGGTCGCTGTCTCGGGGTCTGTGGCCGTCGACATCGCCTCGCGGGTCCCACCGTCACCATTTGCTGCACCTAGGTGAGTCTTGCTTAACCCTTCTCGCCCCGGCCCCGTCCCTGGGCAGTACCAGGTCGACGGGGCCCTGTGGCCCGGATGGCCACGGGCGGGGAGGGCGCAAGTTGGGCCAAGAAGGCTCAGGGCCTCGTTAGGGATGTGGTCCGGTTGCGTGCGCTTACCCCCACACCCCCCTTGCACCATGGCTTACAAGCTACATTCTGCTTAGCGTTTTGGAGGCCAGCCTCTCCTGGGGCTCACGGCTGGTCGGGGGGGGGGGGGTTTCGGCGCCTGTCCGTTGAGCTGCGGGAACCGGCCTCAAACTAGGAGAGGGTTTGACGGCCTGGGTAGAGTATAGGTCTCGGGGTGCTTCCCCCTTGCCCCGGCGGGCGTCCACGGGGCCTGGCGGCGCCCTGGTCCGGGGCACTGCTCCCGGCTCTATGTCGCTCGATTGTTGGCCTAACGGTTAGGGCGCACGGCAACTCACCTGGGGGAACCGGGTTCGAGTCTCGGTAAAATCGCAGGTGATTCTGGGCAAATCACTTAATCTTCCCGGGTTCGAGCTTGTCGTAGGTGGGCCTGTGGCGCAATGGATAGCGCGTTGGACTTCTAGGCTGACTGTGAAGGCATTCAAAGGTTGTGGGTTCGTGTCCCACCAGAGTCGTTTTGTGGCGCCGCGTGGAAGGTTTCGTGGCCTAGCGGCCAGTGCTGCGGCCCTTTGGCGCGCGGGAAAGCCGTTTCGATTCTTGGTTTGGGCTCAACATCCTGTGATAAAATATATACGTCCTTTTAGTGAATGATTAAACCAAAAATTTTCTTTGATATTGGGGTTCCAGACTGTATATTAGAGGTGGCCACCCATTAGGGGAAGAAGATAGATGGCGTCATCTGAAATGAGAGAAAGCCACCCATACGCATGCGGAATGTTTCCCAGCTATGGTCTTAGCTGGGATATCAATATGTTGCCTGCCAGGGTTGGGGTGGGGTGGGGGTAGAGGCGAGCAGGGTGTGCATTGTAAAAGTGATATGTATGAACACCCGTTGGGCTGCCGTCTCTGTGCTCCAGTTTCCCCCCCCCCCCACTTCTTCGATTCAGTTGCGCATGTTTCTGTTTGCCTAGTTCTTGTGCTTACGCTGGTTTCTCTTTCAGTACATACCGTCCGTATTCGGTATCTGGAGGATTATTAAGTGGCAGCAGAGAAACGCGAGCCAAACGTGCTCCGTATTCGGCTCTTTGACGGTAGTAAGTACGGGCAGGTGGGGAAGGGGGTACCGTTCGGAGTAGCATTTTGACACTCAGGAGCAAGGAAGCTGCCTCGAAGGGGGCGAACAGGAGGTTAATTCTCTCTCTTTCCCCTTGCAGATTAGAAAGAGCAACTGTTAAAGATGGACAGCCAAGGATTATCCCCCCCGCTTTTCACACCAGGGACACAGGTTGAAGAGTCCGTGCCGGGCACTTCGGAAGAAGCCCGGATTGCCGCCTTCTTGGAGCTGACAAAGACCAAGGGTTTAGCTTGGGCAACTGAACTATTGAAAGCCAGTAACCTCCCAGACTCTGGGATATCGATTGACGTCCCGTCTGCAGATAGGGATGTAGGGGAGGATGCAGGCCCGTCGCGGTCGAAAAGAATTCGCCGTCCCACGAGCAAGGACTTTCCGGCTGAGCAACCGCCGGCACGAATTAGAGCGGCTCCCCTTCACAGGGCCTCAATGACCCCCCAGGCGGCCGTTGGCTTGGGGACGGGGCCGCACAACGTACTGCCTGGCCCTCCCCAGGTGACATTTGCTTCAGCAGAGGATCTGGGTAAGCTTTCAGACACTTTAAAAGACTTCATGGCTGAGGTCAGATCCGGTCTGTTGCTTGCCAGGTCACCCCTAGGGGTCGGCCCGTCTGCCCCACCGCCACCGAGTGTAACCCCAGGGCCGGGGGGCTTCACGCAGGTCTGGGGCCAGCAGCCGGCTGTGGTGGAACCTCCTCCGCGGCCCCCCCCCCCGGCAGCTGCAGTCGCTGAGGCCACGGCAAGCGCGGTCAACCCCGCAGTGGTGGTTCCCCCGGTGGTACCCATGCCGGCACCAACGCTAGCCGTAGCGCCCAAGCCGCTAGTTACTACGGCCCCGCTAGTGTCGGGCCGCTGCTCACTTTCTTGGATGGTCCCTTTAGTGGCCAAAGAGGGGATTTGGCGCAGGGAATTTATAGATATCTTCACCCTTCTCATGCATGGGGCAGAGGGGGTAGATACCAGGAGGATGGGCAACAAGGAAGAGGACAAGAGGGTGCGGTACCAATTATATCCTGCAAAGAATATTGGGACCTGGGGCCAGGCCTTTGCCATCTTTGCGGCAGTAATAGTAGAAAAATTCCCAGATGAAGGGCCAGGTCTCTTCCACTATGCAAGCGTGATTACAGAAGAGGCTGCTAAGAGTGGGGGCATGGGATGGTACCACTACGATTGTGACTTCCGCAGACAGAGAGCGATCTGCCCAGACCTTGAGTGGGACCAGTTGGAGGTCCGGTTATGGGTAAAACACATGGGCAAGCATACTGAGGGGTCAACGACAAAGTCAGGTACAGAGAGTGTTGTAAAGAACAAGGAAGATAAACAGGAGGGGAAATGGCAGGGTAGGAAGTCCTTTCGGGGCGGTCGTGGGGGGGGTCGCAAGCCTGGCTTTCAGGCACGGTCTTCTGGAACTTGCAGGCTCTTCAATGCAGGGTCCTGCTCGTGGGGCAAAGCATGCCGTTTCTCACACAATTGCAGTGTGTGCGGGGCCCCCCATGCCGCCACCGCATGCTCCAAGCGCGACACTCCCGACAAGTCTTCCTCGAGCAAGTAGCCCAGGGGGGGTACTCCCACCTGCGCTTTGGCCCCCTGCGAACACATCTGCCAGCGCGCATGCCCTTGCCCCCCTTGATCACGTGAAAGGCCCCTCTCCCATCAGCGTAAAGAACCTCCTTACCGCCCTCCGCGGATACAATAGCAGTGAGGGGTCCCTCATTTCAGAGGGTTTCATAGACGGTTTCCGCATTCCTTATCAAGGCCCCTTAGTGAGCAGGGATGCGGAGAATCAGAAATCAGCTAGGGACCACCTGGAGATAGTGCGGGCTAAAATAGCGAAGGAGGTGTCTTTGGGCAGGGTGGCGGGCCCGTTTACCTCCCCCCCTATGCCCCACTTTGTGATTTCTCCCCTGGGGGTGGTACCAAACAAGGAGCCAGGGGCTTTTCGACTTATTCACAACCTATCACACCCAGAGGGGGACTCCGTGAATTCCTGGCTTGACGAAGGGAGATGCTCAGTGTCTTACTGCTCTCTAGTCTTGGCAGTCGACATGATCAGGAGGGCAGGGAAGGGAGCCTGGTTGGCCAAGTCTGATATCGAATCGGCTTTCAGGCTGCTGCCAGTACACCCTGACAGCCAACACCTTCTGGGCTTCAAGTGGGGGGACGAAGTCTTTTACGATAGGTGTATGCCCATGGGTTGCTCGGTGTCTTGTGCGTACTTTGAGGCGTTCAGCTCCTTCCTACAGTGTGCCTTAACAAACAGGTATGGCATTGAGGGAGTGACCCACTACCTGGATGATTTCCTGTTCATCGGGGGAGCTGACTCGCAAGATTGCGCAAGGGCGCTGCAATGTTTCAAGGAATTGGCAGGACACTTGGGCGTGCCTTTAGCTCCTGGTAAGACCGAGGGTCCGGCGCAGGTTTTGGTATTCTTGGGCATCGAGTTGGACACGGTGAAGGGCGAGTCCCGACTCCCTGCGGATAAGGTACAGGCCTTGCGTCAGGAGATTTGCGATCTACTGGGTAGGGACAAGGCTACGCTGGGTGAAATCCAACGCCTGCTAGGGACTCTGAATTTTGCGGTAAAGGTCATACCCATGGGGAGGGTCTTTGCCCGCAGGTTAGCAAGGGCCACCGCTGGTATAAAAAAGAAACACCACTGGGTCAAGTTGGGGTCAGGTTTGAAACAGGATCTGGTTGTGTGGAGCGAATTCCTAGCCTGCTTTAATGGGACGGTAATTTGGAAACAGCCCTGGGTAGACAGTCAGGAGCTTTGTCTTTTCACGGATGCCTCAGGCAGGGAAGGTTTCGGGGCTATCTTGGGTGAGGAATGGTGCGCTCAGGGATGGCCCAATGTTTGGCGCAGGCGCAGGGTCACCAAAAACGTTACTGTTCTGGAGCTCTTCCCAATTGTTGTTGCACTACACCTATGGCCTGCGGCGTTGTCAGACAGAAAGGTCATATTCTGGTCTGACAACATGGCGGTCATCCACGCAATCAAAAACCAGTCCGCCAGGTGCCGGCTGGTGCTGTGCTTACTAAGGGAGTTGGTCCGGGCCTGCCTGCGCATCAATGTAGAGTTTAAAGCCAGGCACATTGAGGGTATTCAAAATGTGGCAGCTGACGCTCTTTCTCGTTTTCAGTGGCTCCGATTCAGGGAGGCCTGGCCGCGGGCGAGAGCGCAGATGACCCCATTCCCGGACCATCTATGGAGGATCCTGCAGTGGGACTGAGCCTGAAGGCGATGGGAGAGAGAGCTCTGGCCCCAGGTACCAGGAAGCGTTACAGCGCCCACATGGCAACATTCAGAGCAACTTCTGTAGAGCTGGGTACTTCAGGGGCTGCGTTGGTGACCCAAGTCCGAGCATTTCTGGTGTGGGCTAGGGGACATGGGAAAAGCCGTTCATGGGTAGGCAGTCACTTGGTGGCTGTAAGCCACGACACCAGGTTGTCCGGCGGGGCGGATCCCACTAACTCCTTTCCCATCCGGGCCGCCTTGAAGGGTTGGGCTAGGGAGGAGCCCAGGGCCCCTGACAGTCGAGCCCCCATCGATTTCGAAATTCTGAAAGGCATGCTAGGGGTCCTCGAGCTAGTTACCTATTCTCCTTACGAGGCCACGCTGTTTTCAGCCACATTCTGCTTAGCATTTTTCGGGGCCTTCAGAGTCAGCGAGCTAGTGGCTAGGTCCAAGGTTGACTGTTCAGGGGATGCGCTGGCAATTTCAGATGTGTCTATCTCCGGATCGTTGACCATTCATTTACGCAAGTCCAA
This sequence comes from Triturus cristatus, assembly GCF_964204655.1. Taxonomy (NCBI): domain Eukaryota; kingdom Metazoa; phylum Chordata; class Amphibia; order Caudata; family Salamandridae; genus Triturus; species Triturus cristatus. The sequence continues at coordinate 1,065,962,424 of NC_140582.1, read as the reverse complement.
AACTGATCAGGCGGGGCGGGGGATCAGGGTGGTTCTTCAGCCCCTAGGTGACCCCAGGTTCTGCCCAGTACAATGGGTAAAGGCGCTTTTGGAGTACAGACCCCCCGGCCCTGGTTATCTTCTGTTGCATTCGAATGGTACCCCCGTGACTAGATACCAGTTCGAGCAGGTAATCAGGGCCAGTCTGGCCAGGGCGGGGCTCGCCCAGCCGGACAAAAGGTACTCCAGCCACTCCTTCCGCATTGGCGCAGCCACCGCCGCTCACCTGGCGGGTTTAGAGGCCGCACAGGTGAAGAAATTAGGGCGTTGGGAATCTGATTGTTATAAGAGATATGTTCGCCCGTGAGGCTGGCTTTAATTAATAATGTGTTTTGCGGTGTTTATAGTGTGTATCGTTGAAATCACCCTTTCTGATTAAAATAACTTTGTGTGCACACCATGTCTCCTCTTTATTAGGACGAGTGGTGTGGGTGATCGGGCATTCATTTGTCGCCCGGGCTGCCCAATGGGCGTCGCACCGGAACTGGATGCGGCACTTCTCTCAGACTCAAGTGGAATGGATGGGGGTGCCGGGGATGAGATGGTTCGAACTAAGGAATAAGATCGAGCAGAGAGTAAGAGCACACGGATCCACCTTGCCCCACCTGTTGGTGATTCACCTTGGTGAGAACGACCTTGTTACCCTAGGGAGACGATTGCTGCTATTAGCCATGAAAAGAGACCTAGGGGAAATCTGCAAGCGTCTGGGCGAGTGTGAGATCGTGTGGTCAGAGATCATCCCCCGCAGGTCCTGGCGGGGGGCTAAATCCTTAGAAGCGGTAGAGCACTCTAGGAGGCGCATTAATGGAGCAATGCGTAAGTTCACGTCCCAAAGGGGTTTGGGCTTTCTTCGCCATGAGATGATTCGGGGGAATGTAAAGGGGTACTTCGACTTAGATGGGGTACACCTTTCCCAAATAGGCATGGACCTATTTTTATTAGATTTAAGCGAAGCATTGGTGACCAGAGGGTGCAGGTAAGAGCTAGGTTGGTGGGGGGCCCTGGCGGCAACGGGGGCCGCCTCCAGGGCTGTGGCGGAGTTACAGGGCGATCTGGAAGCAGGCCGGTACAAAGAGTACCTCTGCGCGGCACCAAGGGGGTGCCTGAGCCAAAACGAGGAGCCTCCAGAGAGGTCCCGGAAGCCGTGTCGGCGCCCCGCTAGTCCTGCGGGCGGTTGTGGGCCTGAACAACCGGGGGCTTGCTATGCGACGCTCCGCCCCGAGAGGGGGGGCGTGAGTAGAATTACCAACGGCACGTGATCGTAGAAAGAATCACCTGGGGGGCAGCACTTGCGGGCTTCGCTCCCGCGCTGCCCGGCTCATCAGGCGGGCAGGTGACCCAGATGGTTGCCTGCCCTTGGATCGCCCGTAAGATAACCCACCCATTACATATCTTGGAATTATGTAATAAACCTGCAGCATTTGTTACCCACTTACAACTGTTTCTTGTGTGTTATTGGGTAACCTAATTTGGGGAAGGGGGGAAAGCGGGGTGCCCCTGGGGGTACTATGATTCAATTAGTAGTGTGAACGATATGAAATACATTTTAAGAACTCAAATCGAATTTCCAAATGTTTATTATCTGTTTGCTGCTGAATGTTAAGTCATGTGGTGTGGCTCGGTAGGTGACGGATAGATGTACGGACTAGGCACTTATTCTTGCCCGCAGACAACTGACAGTGAGCTGGAAATGGGCCCGCGGCCCTGATGTGTTTAGTGGGGCTTAGAGTTGGTGAAATGGTCAGAGTGCGAGACGGAGGCGATCCGAAGGGAATGGAAAGGGGGGGCTCTTGGCCCCCCCGCCTGCATGGCGGTGCGGCGACCTCCCCCGGACCTTTCGGTGGTGGGGGCGTGTCCACTGGGGCGCGCCCCTACCACCGATTGCCTGCTTACGTGACCCGGATGTCGCTAATCGACATCCGGGTTGGAGGGGAGGGGGGCGGGCCACTGGGGTGGGATAAAGAGGTGGGAGCGCCCAGGTGACCCCTTTGTTGCCTGGACGCTCCCCCACACAACGGACGTGCCCCGGAGCTCAGGGCGCATAATTTTTCCCCACCCACCATCCCTGGAGTACGTGGTTGACGCATTGCTAGTCCGACTAGCGGACACTGGGCGCAGAAAAATGTTCAGTAATGTCAGTTTCTGATGAGGTTTTCTTTTAGGACTTTTTCTCCCATTGTAGTGAGCAATATTGTAATGTGCAGTTATGTTCTCGATTATGCTTTCTCGTAGGCCTTTTTTCTCCCAAGGTAACGAATGATACTGTTTATGTGGAACTGGTGCAGTCGTGTTTAGGCCTTTCTTTCCCTTATAGCTTTACGGTGTTATACATGACGTGTGATTTTAGTCAGTGTAGTTGTTCTTTAGAATTTTCTCCCATAGGTCGTCGTATTTATTAGGTATGGTACATGCGGTAAGGTCATGACCGGTGAGCAACTATTTGAAGGTCTGAGGGGGCGGGCATCATCCTACGGAGGTGCCCGCCCAGGGGGAGGGGCTATTTGCCCCTCCTAGAACTTCAGGGGCAAGGTAACTGGTGCTTCAAAGGGGCGCGGGTTGGGGAGTCACGCTTTCCTTAGGCTGGTAGCCACCCCGCGCGCGCATACTCATGACGTCACCGGATGGCGCAGAGTAAGGGCCCTCCTTTAGTGGGTAAATGAAGTTCACGGCGTGGACCGGGTAATTACCGGGCCCGGCTGCGCATGCGCACACCTTGTAGGGGAGGCGCAGCTAGTAGGACCTGACACCGGTTAGCGACCTTGCTATATGGCCCAGAAATGGTAGTATACAAAAATGCAGAGGAGGATGTTAGACTCGGTTAGGAAACAATCTGTATTAGAGTCTCTGTTAAGGATAGTCACTCACACCTGTTGACAATGATGTATCTAATGTCCTGCTGAATTTTTGTATAACTGTTTATCATGCAAATTAAAAAATTTATTGTTTTGTACTTAATAAATACGGCCGTGGGGTCTTGCGACCTCCCACCTTCCAAAGATACCACGTCTATGTGCTGTGTCCGGGGGTGGTGCGGTTACAGGGGGAGGGTGGTAGCCAGTCACTGACCATGGGGGCTAGGGGAGCACGTAAAGTTCCGATTCTCCCCCTGGGATGCTGCACTGATGGCTTGCCCCAGATTGAATCCTGGCAGGCGCATTCATGGAGGATGAACCCCTCTTGGGAGTTTCCTCCTCGGCCTTCATGATGCACGGAATGGCCCCAGCCCCGGGGAGCCTCCATGAACTGTTTCCAGTCTGAGGGTGTGACTGGCCTCGGCCTCTCGAATGCGCACGGAGGCGGCATGGCCGTGTGAGGCTCTGGACCGCTGGGATGGTGATGATTTCACTCACTGCCACTGCATCAGGGACCTGGCTACTGAGGCCCCCCTGCGGCTTCCCCTTCCTATCTTTGGTCTGTTGGGCACTCTATCACTGGCCCCCTCACTGTGACGTGAACTGTCTGCTCACCTGCAATGCCCTACTGTGATTCCTTATGTGGGATTAAAATGCAAAAACAAATGTGCAAAAAAAAGTTCGTTATGAATGTATAGATTTATACATTTATACATTACATTCCTCTTTCCTTCGTTTTGTCTTTAAAATATCATTTATAACAAATCTACCTTTTGACAATAAGATACCTACATATGATGACTCTGTCTTTTGTAACTCAAAGAGCATAAAGGCAGATATGGTATGCCAGGAACGGGGTTATTAATTTGGAAGGGAGGCGATCACTTCCAGTTTAAAACACAAAATATGGTAAATATGGTAAAGTCAATGGACAATTCCGCGAGAATCTCTGCTTACCTTTCAATAGCTATGACACAAGCAGCAGGGAATCCACAGAAAAGTGCTTGTTGGTTGAAGAAGTATCAACAATTTTAAAGCAGGAAAACAACACATTAAAGTTCGCAAACTAATTTTATAAAAATAGAGTAAAAATCTAATGAGTATAAAGACACCAAGATCATTCAAATAGGTTAAGGGGATCCGCATATATGAATTATTTAGGCTTTAAAGCAAAAAGCACCTTGTAAAAATAAAGCACCACTGAAAAACTACAGTGCATGGTTGAGCAGGACCTAGGTACAATTTCAGAGTGACTACAATGAAGCAGAGTTTGGATGCTCCAATCAGTCCATCCTCCCAGTGAAGCATATATATATTTTATTTAAACAAATTTTTATTAATCAAATGACACATATGGAGCAGTGCTCCGAACCCCAGAGACATCTGCATAATCATTACACAACATCCTTACTTTGATTTTTTTTTCCCCCGTCAATAAGGAGTTCCAAGCCCATACAGAAGTCCAAGCCATTCTTCCAGTCCGACGCGGAGGGTGGCATCGAATCCTTCCACGCCTTAGCAATATCTCTTTTTGCCAAAGTAAACCCCAACAGCATAAGGTGTCATTTATAAATATTGCCCCGATCCCCTCCATAATATGCAGTAGCTTCAGCTTCGGTGACGGGTACAGATCCCAACCCAGCACCTCAGAGAAGCAGGAGACCACTCCCCTCCAGAACCGTGCCAGAGACAGACAGTGCCAGATTGTATGCATCAGGGCCCCTCATCCCTCTCACACCGAAGGCACAGCGGGGAGGCCACCAGACCCGCCCTCCACAACCGGACCCGCATAAAGTAGACCCGGTGAAGGTATTTAAATTGGATGAGACATAGGTGCACCGCAATGGCCGCCCCCTCCGGGGAGGCCAGGGTCTACGTCCAGTCCTCTTCATCCAGCGATCCAACCTCCCCCTCCAAGGCCACCCTGAGCTTCTGCAGTGTGGGGAGCAATGAGTAACCAGGGACTGATATAGCTTGGATATTTTATGGTCCTGTAGGTCCCCCATAAATACCTTTGTTGAAGATGGCCGACCGTCCATATATAGACAACGGCATACGGGACCAGATTTTCATATCCCCCTGCACGCGGTTTCCTCTCCCATGCCACTGTAGGGGACTCTGACAGGAAGACACCCAGATATTTCATCCCGTCAGTAACCACCCGAACTAACGAGGCCCAGACGCCCACCTCCGATGTGTCTCCCAAGAGTCAGAGTGTAGATTTGCTCAGATTCAAATAGAGTCCCGACGATTCCCCAAATATCTGCATAATACGTAGCAACCGCGGGCCAGTACGGTCGACCTCCGTAAGAAAGAATAACACATCAGCCGCATATAGTGCAATTCGATCGGATAATCCGTGCTCCCACTCAAAGCCTGTGACCTGCGCGTCCATGCGGACGGAGGCCGCCAGAGGTTCAACCGCCACCGTGAACAAATAGGGAGACAGAGGGCACCCCTGTCGGGTACCCGTCCAAGAGAAAAGGTGGAGGAAATACAGCCTGCCACCCGTACCGACGTGGAAAGATCAGTGTAGAGTAGGGACAAATAGGACAAAAATCGCGGTCCCAGATTCAATCTGCGCAGTAAAGTGAAGAGATATACCCAGCTGAGAGAATCAAAGGCCCTGTCCATATCAGCTAGTAGGAGCGCCGCCCGATAGCTACGCCTCCTGACGGCGCTCGGCGAATATTATGTCTGGTCGCCCTCTGGGACATGAACCCGGACTGGTCAGGGTGAACCAAGGTAGTAATATGTGCCCATAAGCAGTTGGCTAAGGCTTTGGCCAATATTTTAGCTTCTGTGTTCAAGAGCGAGATGAGGCGATACAAAGTGTGCTGATCCGGGGGTCTACCCGGTTTGTGGAAAACCACTACCTCTGCATGTCTCCAGTATAGAGGGAGACTACCCTGTACTCGGGACTCCTCACGACCCTACGATAATGGGGCCCTAACTGCAGGAAGAATTTCTTTAAAAACTCACAGGGGAACCCATTGGGCCCCAGAGCCTTACCCGAGTTGAGGTCACCCAGAGCTGCGCCCAGTTCCTCCTCTGTGAGCGGGAGATCCAGCTTCGTGGTCACCTCATCAGACAGTGCCCGAGGCGGGAGGTCGTCCAGGAATGGGCCTATCCCATCCTCACTGAGACATTCCTTAGGGGCATATAGCTCTGCATATTAGGTAGAGAAACTAACTGCAATATCCAAGGGCCCACTATCCCAGGGAGAGGCTGGGAATGAAACAACCCCTGACAGAGCCTGTGAAGTATCTTACTAGACTTGTCCCCCCACTAGTAGATCCTACTGCGTGTTGCCAACCGGGGGAGGCGGGCTTCATCCATAAGCAGGACTGAATAATTCTGTTGCGCTAGCTGAAGCTCACGCCGTGCCTGGCCACCTCCCACGCCGTGGCAACGGAGCTCAAGATCTGCAATATTCGCTTCCACCTAGAGCTGGGCCTCCCCCGAGTCCTACGAGCAGCTGCGCAGAAGGAGATATCCACCCCCCACAGGGCGGGCTTCATTGCCTTCCAGATATGTTCGTCCGCAGACACCGACCCCACATTGATTGAAAAGTATTGACCTAGCGCCCCCGTTGATAGACGCCAGCGGAAAGGCCGCTTTGCCCAACCCATCCGCAGTTTAAGGGTTATCGGTGAGTGATCTGAGAGGCCCCTCGGCAGTATCTCCACCTCCTCCACCCGAGCAACAACTGCCCGAGGTACAAACAAGTAATCGAGTTGAGAGAAAGAATTATAAACTGTGGACAGGTAAGTATATCCCGATCCTGTTGGTGCAACCTGTGGCGGGGGGTCCACCCAGTCAAGCCCAGACACTAACAAGGACAGTTTCGTTGCCTGACTAGCCACCGCTCCCTCACCAGGCCGCCAGCAGTCACAGTCCACATCCATAACATCATTCCAGTCCCCCCCTATCACGGATAGCCAATCTGGCATGTCTGCACACAGTGACATAAGCCGCTCAGCCACACCCCAGGAAAGCGGAGGAGGAGTATATACACAACCCAATACCACCGGTTCCTCCCTGACCTTGCCTTGTAGAAACAGATAGCGCCCCCGGGTGTCCGTCCATGTCTTAATGTGTGTATAGAGGACTCGTTGGTGAATCAATATCGCCACCCCCCGCTACCCCTCTCACAAACCCAAAATGGAAAACCTGGGCGTAGCCATAACGCTGGAGGCAGAGAGCCTTAGACCCCATGAGATGAGTTTCCTTTAGCATAAGTATATCTGCGAGGACCCGTTTGGCGTAATGGAGAATAGCCCCATGCTTAATTTTATCTAGGGCTCCCCTGATGTTCCAGCTTACCACCCTGAGGGTCTCAGAGGAGATCCAGGCATCACTAGGTGGATTGGCCATGGAGATCCCCGATGGACAAGGCGGGTGCAGAGGAATATATGTAGTGCGAGCATAGAGGCCTAACAGTTCGACAGTACAGTGTGACTTGTGGACCAAAACAAAAGCAAACCCAAGAACAACCCAACAAACCCCCCACCCTACACTTCAACAACGATGAAGCATCTGTTGCGGCGAGTTCCGCCCGCAGACCCCAACAGGGAGTGCCGGCACACCTCAACCAATGGATTCTCAAGTACAACCCGAATTAGGCAGGCACTCTCTCTGCCGGGAAACCAACAGAGAAGCCAGCCCTCACTGTGTCGCCTCTGATCCACACGGCAATGTCTAAGGCACCAAGGACTGCAGACACCCCCAGCAATCAGAAGCCAGACGCAGGCTGCCGGGAGGCTGATCCAGCCTGGGAGGATGCACTGCAGGAGCGAGATCGACGGTTAGATCTGGAACGCCTGCGCTCCTTAGGCTTCGGATGGGGTTGCTTACGAGCTGCCTCACTGGACGAGGAGTCTGACTCCTGCCGAGGTGGTGTATGAGGACACAGCCGGACTGTCTCATCAGTCCATAGAAACACCTCCTCCGGTGTCTCGAAGAAGTGCGTCCAGGAGCGGTATACCACCCGCAGGCGGGCCAGGTACAGCAGGGCGTAAGGGAGTTTCATATCTCGAAACCGGGCCTTGGCCGCTATGAAAGACTGCCTCCGCTGCTGGACCATTTTCGTGTAGTCCAGAAAAATCAGTATACATGCATTGTTAAAAAGCAACGGTTCTTTAGCTCTTGCATGCTTGAGGATAGCATCCCGATCATGGTAATTCAACAGCTGTGCAATGAACGACCACGGGCAGGCTCCTGGTGGGGGTTTTTGCATGAGAGCCCTGTAAGCACGCTCTCTCACAAAACAGTGAGACACGGACTCCGGGGGGAGCCAACTTTCCAGCCATGTCGTAAGGAACAGTTCCATGTCCCCCCCTCACATCCCTCCGGAAAAGCAACGAAGCAGAGGTTATTTCGCCAGGCCCGACCTTACGCATCTTCTAAGCGTGACGCCAGGCCCCGCTGGGTGGTTTCAAGAGTGACCACTCGTTGCCACAGGCAACAGTTCCACCCCAGAGACCCACGTCTTGGCTTCCGTAATACGGGCAACAGCAGTCCGCAGGTCTTGATGGAGGAGCATGACATCGGAGCCGACCACTCCGATTTTAGCATCCAGAACATCTCTGGACTGTGTAATAGCAGCCATAAGCGCAGAATTATCCGGCCCCTCCGAACTAGTCTTGTGTGCACCTCCAGCCACTTCTGCAACAGCTCCCGGGCCTCTGAATTTATCCAGGGTACCCTGCTTGGACAAGCCACCTCCCGTCTTATCTCGCGTCATCGTGACCACCAGGCCCTCCGATGTACAGGCCGCTCGGCACTAATCTGCCTGGCCACTTCCTACCGGTCACACCTGTCCACCTCCATGAGTGGATCACGCTGTCCTCCTGCGCTCGTAGTGGGTGCACTGGAACCCCCGGATATAAGGTGGTGCAGGGCAGAGAGGGCCGCGACACCACCACGCCAAGGACCGTGCGTCCCGACCTGGCCGCTGAATTTGGTATCCCCACCAGATGCAAGGGCAGGCGTCTTATGGAGGGGGCGCCCCAGGAGCGGCCAATGTCCTGACACCCGCAATGATGGCAGACCCCCTGGGTGGAAGGCCGTCTCGCCACTAGATGAAGCCCTCCCGCCTCTGACATAGTGCGTAGGCTCCGACCGGTCCCGGCACGACCCAGGGCCTTCGATGTTTTGGCCTGCCATGTCCTGGAACTCTGGGCCACTATCTGGCACCACCACCAACCACAGCAGTCGCTCCAGGCCCCCAGACCACAACCTCGCGCGGCACGAGATGGCCACCAAAGCGAGTCCCCCACGCTGCCAGGAAAGGAGTTAGGGCAAGCTCGGCCCCCCAGGCAGTCAGCTGTGTAGCGGCACTGGCTCTAGCTCACTTGCGGGGCAGTCAAAACCTCCACGCCCAGCAACCCCGCGGCCCGCCTCAGGCCCAGCGATACAGCCGGGGGGGTGGGGGGGCGGCCTCACGCTCATGCCGCATAGATGTCCAGGAGTCCCCAACTCAGCCTGACCCCCTCACGTCTATCTGCAGTCGCCAGATCAGCCGAAGCACCTGAGCCACAGGGGCAGCCCTCTCCGTATGCCGAACTCCGCTGTACACTGCGGCACCGATCTTTGTCGCCCAGGCCGCAGCCTAGACCGCCACCTCCACGGCTGCCTTCACAAGGGTTCCAGCTCAAACGAGCACGGCACACAGCCGAAGGTTGCACCCCTCCAGGGACACGATTTCAGGCACAAATAGGATCGGAGGGAAGGATAATTGCAGGATAAGTGATCAGGCTGGACAGAGCTCGCCTAGCACACGTCCACCATCTTGGCAGCTGGGCCGCGCCCCCTCCCCCTGTGAAACATTTTACTTTCGGAAATAGTCACCAACTGCTGTGAAAATTCCTTCTGATCAATCCTGTAACCCCAACAACTTAGGACAGGCTTCCGGACTCCACATCTCTCTTTATTCAAGTCCCCTAGACCTCTGTGGTCAGTTGGTCCCTCTTGAAGGAAGGAGTCCTTCTGCTTCTTTTGTCCCTGAAGTAGATAAACAGGAGCCTAACCACTTGTTTTCTTCTTTCTTCAAGCAGAGCCTCCTTCTTTAGATGGAACCTTCCCAGGTCCAGGAATGGTCTGTGGAGGTGGTACCAGGTGCCAGACTTATAGTATACATTAGCCAGTGATTGGAAAAATTCTGCCACCCAAACCTAACTATTTTCTTGCAGTCCCACCACTTTGTTTTGTGTTCTTCCTCTTAACTTTAATGTAAAATGTCTTGGGAGCCCCTGTTTCAATATAACAAAATCCTTCAGCCACCAGCAGGCATGAGACTCTCCTCTCAAGTGACAGGCTCAAACCGGTTCTCTGCCCTACTGCGACTGTAGCCTGATTGCATAGGAAAGTCCTTGGAATGAAAAGAAGAGGGTCCTGTCCAGAGTCGCCAAGACAAAAGAGGTAGTGTTAAAGCTGCTCTGTCCATTCACAGATAGCTAATTCTCGCTAAGTAGTCAGCAGTAGGCTTCATTGGAACATGCAGAGTTTCACGCCACGGAATTCCACTGAGTTACAAAAAAACACAGCACTGTTCCACGAACAAACAGAAATAGGCACGTCGCACTGCTCGTGCTGTGTTTTAGCACTGGGACTCATTTCTCTCTGAAACATCAGCGGAAATGCCACCGCACAGTATGCCAGAGGGCGCATCTCCTCAAGTTGATTTTGTTGCCGCTCTAGTAGATTTTCTCCTTAAGCGGCAGCTTTCTCACCGCGAATGGTCGCGGCCGTCCTTGACCGCCTGTGTTGGCAAAATCTCACTGGGTGAATTCCAAAAATCATGCTAGGGGATGCCAAGTCCACCACGCTGCAGTTGGCTGAATTTGGCCGTAATTATGTGTCACAAACGTAACACATAGTGGCCAAAACTCCACCAATTCCGCTGCCGGATCCGATTATATCACCCACTCCTATTCAGCAGTTAACGCCCATCTGCCTACGATTCCAGGGCTCAGAGTCAGGCTATTGCCTCTGGGCATGAGTTGTTTATTCTCTCAGCCAAGGATGAATATTCCAGCTCTGGAGGTGTGATGAGTGACAGTCCTGGTTGAATATTCCAGCTCTGGAGGTGTGATGAGTGACAAACCTGGTTATAGGCCAGTTTTGGATTAATCATGAAAGGTTCGTTTTTTTACAAAGTAACTTTTTGCCCGAAAGTTACCAAAAATCTGACTATGAAATCATGTTTTGAAAATTAAATAGGAAATAACTTTGAAGCATTTTTCTAGCATTTTCCCAGTCAGGGATAGGAAATAAAGATTTTAATCCCATCTAGGTCTGTTCAGCTAAAAGTCTAGAAAGGCCTACACAGTGAAATAGCTTTTGTGTTTTATTTCACTGTGAGAGCATGCAAAATCCAATATATAGTTTGCCCTATTTTTTATATTAACACCCTCCCTTGTGGTCTTACAAGGCACACTTTAGTGGTGACTTATAATTCAAAATAGGTTTTTATTACATGGCAAAGGCACTTTCTCTCTCATTTGTCATTAGAGTACATTTAAATTGCACCCAGGCAGAGCCCAGTGATGCTTTTGCACACAACTATTTGTGTCCTATATGTGGGTGGTGTGAATATATATTGCACCCCAAATATAACATGGAATTTCCATGCCATAGGTGCATTTCCTGCGCAATCTACAATGATCTTTCAGGACTGTTAAATAGATCACCAAGGTGAAACAAATTTTACCAGTACCAGTACCAATTTTAGGGTCAGAGCACATGTACAGTGGCACTGATTAGCAGTCCTACAGTTCTTATACCAGCAAAAAATAGGATCTAGAAATAGGCAAAACTTCTGTAGTGACCAAGCAGAAGAGGCAAATTTGCTACAAAAAAACCTTTCAGTCATAAGGTTTTTAAATACGTAGGTTGCCGTAGGTTAACTCTAAGGCAAACCTGTAGCTAATTTTCTACATTTAACCTTTGAATAAGCAATCTAGAACACCTATATATCTATAGTACCAAGCTCCAATGGAAGGTAGACAAACATTTGCTGTCATAGGCCAGGGATTTGCAACTCCTTGGCCACAGACCTCAAAAATAATAATACCCTGATGAACATCATAAAAGTACTAAAACACTCTAATTCCTTTTCAATAAGAAAACCCATTTCCCTAGTGACATTTTCATATTGCTTTCAGAGTTGTTTTACTGATACTTGGTATAAGATTTTATTTTTTTCATTGATTCTGTCATCTAGAGCACCCTCCAAATAGATATATATGTTCACAATGTTATCAGTCCTTCCTGTAAGGTGGATAAACTACAAGCACTCACCACCTAAGACGCAAACAATCTCCTTTATTTAAATATAGATAGATAGATAGATAGATAGATAGATAGATAGATAGATAGATAGATAGATAGATAGATAGATAGATAGATAGATAGATAGATAGATAGATAGATAGATAGATAGATAGATAGATAGATATGGTCTCACCTCACTATACCGATTATATCTCTGTTTCTATTATGTATAGTATATATACATAATATAATATATACATGTATACACACACATGTATATGTATATATATGTGTGTAGATATATATGTATATATAAATATATATTATGTATATATTTTACATAATAGAGACAGAGATATAATAGGTATAGTGAGGTGAGACCATATCCATCCATCCATCCATCCATCCATCCATCTATCTATCTATCTATCTATCTATCTATCTATCTATCTATCTATCTATCTATCTATCTATCTATCTATCTATCTATCTATCTATCTATCTATCTATCACCTCACCATACCTATCATATCTCAGTCTCTATTCTGTATAGTATGTATACATAATATAATATACATGTATACACACACACCCAATCACATATGTACATAGATCTGTGTGTGTGTGTGCATATATATGTGTATGTATATATATATAATGTATATATACACTTTGCATAATAGAGACAGAGATATAATAGGCATAGCGAGGTGAGACCTTTGTAGCATAGGAGTGATATGTTAAGCTGCAGGGAACAAAAGGGCTTGCGTGTGACTGTTTCAGCGACAGCACTCGAAAACTTAAAAAATTGGATGACTGTTTTCTAATTTCAGTTCGTATTTTTATCATAAAATGAGTTTTCTCTAAGCTGATCACATTGAAGAAATTCAAGTGAATGAAAAGGCCGCCACGCAGAAGCCATTTTCAAAGGAACAGTGTTATTTACGAAATATTCCTACATTCTCTGAAACCGAGAGAAGCCATTACTGTAATTTCCTGACCCTCTTGACACAGTGACGCCAGATACAAACCACGGAAGATATTCATATCCACGCTCTGGATCTCCCCAAGGAAATGTAGGATGCGCGCCTGAGGTTTTTCATTATATTGCAGTGCTCACCCCATGTGCGCGCGGCACTGTTGTGTCCCCACTTAAGCATCAGCCAGAGACAAGCTTTTCGGCATTAAAAGGGAAAGGCTGACTCAGAACCCATTATTGTAATCTCGTGTATTATTTATTAAGACACCCTTTAAAATACCTCCCATGCATAGACAATAGCGCTGCAAACCACTTACGAAACTAGACAACATAATTATGCACTTTAAATATATTCCCTAACTAAAATAACAGCAATAAATACTAACATGCTTCCTTTAAAGACATTGCCCTTCTGGGCACTAACAGACTAGAGTATTTTTTAAAATATGCCTACTTCTGGTGATTTTCCCCCCCACATATTGGTTGGCCAAAAAAAAGATGCGCTACAGCGGGTTATTACAGAAAGGTGGCACCATGGAAGTAAAATTCACCCAAATGCCAGCAGTAGCCAAAGTTACATTACACGCCCTTTGACCACTTTCACTTTCACTCTTACATTCACACTTACACACACACTCTCTCTCATGTAAACACACTCTCACCCGCAAGCACACACACAATATACATTTAAAATCACTTTTTTCTTACCTCAGCTGCCAGGGAAGGTCATATTCCAGCTAATTTCACTCCATGCTTTATTACACTAATGGTGAATAATGTAATATTATTAAGAGAGTGGAGCACCAACTGATGTCCATAAGAAGAGCTGCCACTATGTTACTGGCACTGATTTCGTCACCTCTGAGTCCAGGGCTGACAAAGGCATAGTGCCAATATCGGCAACACTCCCCATCCCACATACAGCAATATATACAGAAATATTATTCAGAAATAAACCACACGACGCCTTGCTTGTTGAGAAAATTGCTGCAGGTTTATTTGCATAACAAATATGCCAACATGGTGGGTTATCTTACGGGCGATTCAAGTGCAGGCAACCCCTCCGCCGCCTGCCCATCTGATGAGCCAAATTACACCGTGGCCTTCGCCAATCGGTGATTACTAATTTTGGGGGAGGGGCTAACCCCTTCCACCGGTGGACCGCCAATCCACCCCCTTACTCACACCCCCGAAGGGGCGGAGCGATTCCAGGCAACCCCCGGTTGCTCAGGTCCACAACCGCCCGTAGGACTAGCGGGGCGCCGTCGCTCTTCCAGGGGACAACGCAAAGACATCCCTGGTGATATTTGGCCTTTGCAACCTTATTGTGCTCCTGCAGAGGGTACCCCTCTGTACCGTACAGCCTCTGGATCGCCCTGTAATTCCTCCACAGCTCTGGGTGTGGCCACCGTCACAACCAGGGCCCCCCACCAAGGTAGGCATCTTTACCTACATCCTGCTGATTCTTGGGCCTCTCCCAGGTCCAGCCAAAACAAGTCCAAGCCCATACTGGACCGGAGGCCAGCATGCCCCTTCTGGACAGGTGCCCCCAACCTTTTTAAACTCCCTGTGGACTTTAGCATGCGGCCAGCCATGCCTGATAAAACCAAAACCCCTCTGTTCATGGCCTCTACACCTGGCACTCTTAACTCTCCTGCATGAGGTTTCCACGGCAACCCCTGGCCGGGCCCCTACCATACTACATTGGGGTATCTCTGACCATCAAACTCACATGCCCACCAATGATTGTATCACTTACACTAGGAGGAATTCAATTCTGGCAGCAGGATCCTCCTACCCTGGAAAGGAAAATCATTGCCTCCCAGGTGTCAGACCACAGTGATGAGAGGGGAGATACCCCCCCCACTCGTACCGCTGCTTCTACAGATTTGTTCCAGTGCCTTCACAATAACACTACCCCTCCCCAGGGTGGCTTACGGCCGGCTGTACCCTTTAACTCTTTGGGATTCCCATCGCCCCACCTGCAAGCATGTCCTGCCGAGTCTGAAACTCGAAGGGGGACCCAGTATCTGGGCACTCGCCTCGCCCAGCCCTTAAGTGCTGCCCTGAAAAGGAGAGACATAATAGGATCGACCTGCCCCCCCCCCCATTTAGTATAATGGTAACTGCCAACCGGTGTGGTGTTGCCACACTGGTGTCCTTACCCTAGCAAGTGTATTTGCGCCCAGGGTGACTTAAAACAATTAGTATGGTGTTGGCTAGATGCTAACATTGCCTGGCTGAAAAACAACACCTGTGACAAGCAACTCCTGATAAGAAACGGCATCCAGGGCAACGGCAAAGAGGCTGCCAGGTGAGCGGGGAGAGGCCCTTATACCTCATGCCCGCCCACCCACTACTGGAAGTGATGCTGCACGGACCCCTCAAGGGCTGGGGGTCCTACCACTAGACTGTCTCGTGTGCCCTCATGTGGCACTATAGCGGCCCCTTCGTGGACCACTGGCAGCCAGCAGTGCCAGGGGTCGCAAATGGCAAGACAGGGGTCGAAGCTGCGACCTCTGGCAACCCCTAAATGATGTCCATCGGTGGCAGCAAGAATCTGCCTAGAAATTTGATGGTAGATCAGATGGCCTTTTTTGTTCACCTTCCACTTGATGCAATTGGATGCTGGGGCAGACTACAGTTGGCTTCACTAGACTGCCAAACCTCTGGATTCTGTCAATTAGGAAGTAGCAACTGTTACCACGGGCTTACCCTCAGGTGTTCCTGGCACTGCCCTCACAACTCCTAACAAGCATGTATTAAATTAATCCATTGATGTATTCACAAGTGTGATTTAAACAAAATTACTTCCTGTAGCTAATCCTAATTATGCAGGAAAATGTAATGAATTGAAAAATGCTGCCCCCTCCCTTTTACTACCATCACTCTCTCCCCATGTCATCCAGGCTAGAAGAATTAATGCATTAGATATTCCCAAACTCATGTTTTTTGCCGCCCTACCCCTTTTGCCACCCTAGGCGGCCGCCTAGTCTTGCCTAATGGTAGAAATGGCCCTGCTCACTGGCGGTGTGGGACAAAATTGAAGTAAGACGATGTACGCGTCCCGATGAAAGTGAGGATCGGCAATAACCACGAATGCGAGAAGGAGGCCAACCGCAGCTTTCATTGAACACAAGGCTTTGAACTTAGACAAAAACAAAAAGCCCATCTGCATTCGAAAATTGAAATCTAAGCCGAGATCGTATTCAATTAAAATGACCCAATGTATTCCAGAATCTGTCAAATAAACATGCCCATGGAAGGCTTTTAACTTTGAATAATTACCTGATCTTCAGACAAGGTTGAGAAATAATGAACAACTAGATTTAATTACATAACCTCAAAGTGAATGATAGCGTGCAAGAAAAACATCCTCTTGGTCCCGAATCTGTGGCTCCTAAAAGGTTACTTGGTTTTTAATAAGACTTATGGGAAAATATATTTTGTCCTGAAGAAGGTGGCCTGAAATTTGGGTTGCTCACTGAAACGCGTTGATGCAGAATAAAAACCAACTCTACAAGACATTGGGCAACATAGTAGATGTCAATGGTTCAGGATTCTCTGTGACTCAGATAATGATCTAAAAAAAAGATTGGTTATCCTAAATGACATATGTAATTGTCTTTTGTATTTTTCCCTGTCTATATTTATATATTTTTTCACTTTGTATGTGAAACGTGGTTCATCCTGTCTTCCCAGTGAAAGAATTGTAATGTTTTAATGTAGGATAAGATTGAGATATTGTATTGTGTGTTTCGTTTTAAACTATGGGTCTCATAATAAGATCGGATATATGTGTTTGATTTTTGTTGTTGAAAAAAGACCATTTGTCGTTAAATGAAATTGGATATATATGAATAGAATAATAAAAGGAAAAATAATTTTTATAATGACACAGAGGTGTGGTATTGACCTTAATACTATTGGGAGTGAATGTGAAGTATGTAAGGAAATTAGGTAAAAAAGCAGAGTGTGATTGAATTTGTACTTATAAGCCCAACGGGAATTCTAATTTTGACTTTTCTGTGTGGAATTTGTACCTGATATTAACATTTATCAGCTGCTCCTCTTCACAGCTGCCATTTATGTCACAGCTCACTTGAAATATTTCAAAAACCATGGCTGCCCACAGCACCCCTTGAGGAGCATTTTGGTCCTCCAGGCAAAAAAACCTAGCATTGGTCCTGCTCAGACTTACTATTGATCGTTGTAGGAAAGTATGATCTGCATTCATGGTTACCCCCCTACTTTTTGTTGGTGTTCTGATGTTTTCTAACTAGTCTGAATGGGATCCTGCTAATCAGGACCCCCGTCACTGTACTCTCTCCCTAAATCTAACTATGGTAAGCACTTTGATACATTCCCAATTGCCTACTGGTGTGCCATCCTACGTTCCAAGTATATGGTACTAAGGGACCCAGGGCATAGGTACACCAGGTGCCTCCCTTGGGCTGCAGCATGTATTATGCCACCCATGAGAGACCACTCAAACTGTGGCTAAAGGCCTGCCATTGCAGCCTGTGTGAGTTGGTGCGAGAACCACTTACAACAGATAAAAGTTTCCTTATATCTGAGGTCATTGCACTTGAAACGTATAAGTCACCCCTAAGGTAGGGCTTTCAATCCTGAAGGCAGAGTGCTAGGTTATAAGTGTGAGGGTGCCCTGCATGGGCAGTACACCCCCTACAAATCCCAGAGTCGATTCTCCAGGATTTGTAAAGTGTGGTCAGCCATTTAATACATATAGTGGACATGAAGTCAATTATGAGATGTCTAACGATATATTGGCTGCACCAAAACTAGTCATGTTTGGTATCAAACATGTTTGAATCCTACCCCAACACCGATTCCAGTGTTTGATGTAGGATCCTATGTAACGGGTACCAGCATTTCAGGGTCTAACAGCAGGCGTGTGCTGTTGCCGACCACAGACACGATTCTACCCTCCTGCTGCCGACCTGAGCTCAAGCAGGGGAAGGTGGAGCAATAGGTTTCCTGTCATGGGGAGGTTTAACCACTGCCCAGAGAAGACTTAGCGTATTGGTCTGGCTTGGGGGTGCTTGCCAGCACCACCAGACTACTTTGAAGGGCACATCTGGTGCCCTCCTTACATACTCCAGTTGGAACTAGTTCAGGGAGCCTTTGGCCCCCACTCTGGTCCAAAACTGGATAAAGGACATGGGAGTATCATCCCCTCTGTCCAGCCTTTCCTCTGGGAGGGAACCCTGAATCATCCCAACCCTTTCTCTAGGGTACTTAAGGGCATACCCGTGGATGGCTCTGCAGGTTCATCGTGGGACAATATTCTGATCTAAAACCACTACAAATTCTACCGTCTGGTCACTTTTGTCTTTGTTGGAATTCGCCTAGGAACCGAGACTGCACCAAAGAAGACTCCTGCTGCTCCTTGTCTAATCATCCTGCCAGTCTTTTGCATCGTCTGTGCCCTAAGTGCGCCAGGTATGCCCAGACGTGGGTCCCGGGCTCACTGTGCCACTGGATTCAAGCTATTGTGGCTGAAGAGGGGTGAAACCCAGAAACCAGTCTTAGGATGCTTGTTTCTGGTCCAGGGAGGACCTGGCTTGGCAGTTCGGGCTGGACTGTTCCCATGAGGCACAGGGCGAAGACTGATTTGCATATGGCCAGGTCTAAACTGGGGTGGCATGGTGAGCAAAAGAATGATGGATTTAACCCAGATCTCTTGACTGGGGGTGAATGTTTTGATTGGTTCTGTATTCCGTCCATCAATTGTGTGTTTTTTGCTTTCTTGCTTTATCCAAGTTCTTCTCAGGCTTGTGGGTATCAAAGACAGCCAAAGGACTCTCCCTTGGAGTGAAGGAGTTCCTCCCCTGCATCTACAGGCACTGCAACTAAGCTGACTGGTCTGCTGCTCCTGATGTCCGAAGGACTTCGAACGGCTCAGCAACACAGATGGTGGTTCTGCAACTCCCTTGAGACCTGCACTGTCTTCTCAGCAAGTTTGAGGTCAATATCCCTCGTCGGAATCGCTGGAACAGAACCCCTGTGCACCACGTTGACTTGCCGTTGCCAAGGCTTGTTGACTCTGTCCTCCAGAGATTTATGGGCTACAAGAATCTCCAGCCTCCAGCATCTCTTCCTACCAAGCTCTTCATCCTCACCGCATGCTCTGCACCGTGAGACTGTATCTTTGGTGAGATGCTCAAGGTCCTCTTGTGGCTCCTGTGCCTCTGGCCTGTGGTCCTCTTGAGGGTCTTCTTTGGCTTCAGTGGGCTTCTCTGACTCTCCTGCACTTGGTGAGTCCCTTGGACCTCGCTGGTCCTAACGTTACGCCTTTTCTGTTTACCACATCTGTTGCTGCTGCCAAGGCTTTTTGGTACTCCAGCCAGACACCTACCCCCCTGGTTCTCGACTTCCGATGTGGGACAGCTCGTGAATGGCACCTGGTCTTCCACAGCATCACCCAGTCCTCACAGCTACAGCGAGAAGGTCACGTCAACTCTCCTGCATCTTTCGTCATCTGTGGTCATTGGTCTTCCGTGCCTCCTGGTCACTCCCAAGTGGCATAGACTCTGTCCCCTCTGCTTGCAGGTACTGCTCTTCAAGAATCAATCCATCTTTTTTTTTTTTTTACTTTATTTACCATTTTTTAATAATATGCGCACAAGTCACATGGCAAAACCAATACCATTACAGTGATTATGACAATATACTACATGGACAAAAGGAATAATCCAAATCTGGTCTACACACTATCACAAAAGAATAATACATTCAATATAGTGAATCAGCATTACAGTCTACGAGACAAGGCGACCCCAGACCAAATCTTGTCGGATGTCTACATTTACACAGCTTCTTCAAGTTAACCAACGCCAGCGGTCTGGTGCCATATTTTCCTGTCTACGTGTATTTATCCCACACCAGTGGGTACAATTCCCGCAGGCTGCGTTGTTGGGGGGACGACCCAGTCCACTGCAGGTAGTCTTTGAGGGGGTACCAAATGTCTTTTGGTGGGGGGGGGGGGGCGGCAGTGGCGCAAATAAATCAGTTAATATTACAGTATGTAAGACTCGCCAGCCATGCCTTGGACATGTGGGTAATTCGGCTACCCCAGTGGAGTGCAATCTCTCTTTTTGCAAGGAGGAAGGCAATTGTTACAATTGTTCTTAATTTCTTTAGGTACTCATATACATAGCCCAACAACACAACCTCAGGGAGTGGAGATTTGAGAATCCATCCTTGGATTCCACTGGACTCTTTCACCTTGTTTGCCAGCGGCATCTTTTCTGAAGTCCTACATTTTGGTCTATGGCTGTTTCCGACGTCACCTCGCACCTATGTACCCGACTTCCCTGGTGTAGGTATCCTGGTGCCTGGGGTACCTGTGGGTGGGTTGACTCTCCAACCTTCCATCTTCCACTGGGTTTCTTCAGGGTCCACTGGGAAGGGTTCTTCTTCTTAAAAACTGCAACCCCAACTTTCCCATCGACTTGCATTGAGTACGCAGCTGTGTTTCCACTCTGCACACAGCCTCCGTCGGGTTCCTGGGTACTTACCTTGGGTGCTTCCTTGTGTCCCCAGCTCTCATGAGTCTTCAGGTCTAAGTCCCGATGTCAGTTGCAGCTCGCATTCCATTTTTTTAGTATATAGTTTGGTCTCCCCCTGGAGACCACTGTGTATTTGTGCTTACTAACCTGTCTACCTTTGAAATATTGTATGTATTGTGTTGATATCTCCGGGTAGGAGATATACCAATGTGTTAGTGAGTAGGTATAATAAATGTAACTATTTTTATAACTACACTGTGTGGTTCTTTTTCGTTTAATCTACACTATATGATTAGTTCTGGTTAAACAAGTTGCTTAACACTCCTTCTGGACTAAGCCTAAAGCTGCTCTCCACAGCTACCACTTAGAGAGCTTTCTATGGTCATCTAAGACCACTAAAATCACCATACGGGTTGTCTGGATTAGTGCAAGGTGCTTCACTTAAATAAGTGTGCCCCATATACTAAGTCAGCCTCCTACAATCTGACACTCTCATACTTGGGAAGTGATGAGGTACCCAAATGTGGAAGTAAATTGACAAGGTGTAATAACCTTGGTATTCAGATTTCTAAGGATAGCAGGAATGCGGGTGAGTAGAATGTGGAAGGGAAAGGTTCCAAAAATGATGGTGGTTGGAAGATGTTTGAGAACGAGTCTTGATGGCGTATGAGGGGTTGTGATTATAGACTGAAAGAAACTTGTGACTTCTTCATATTGGAGACGATCCGGAGGAATTTCACAATGCCTCTACACCCTGAGCATGGCAGAACCAACAAGCAGTGGACCTCTGGTGGGATGGTTAGCAGTGGTGAAGGCAGTGACAGGAGCAAGCCGGCGAGCAGGATCAAGCCGGCTGAATCAAAAAATATGCCAGAGCAGTGCAGACAGCCTACAGCTGATATATTAGTGGATAGGGGCTTCTGAAATGTTTCGTGAGGTTGGTCAGACACTAGAGGGTGTTTCGTCATTGAATACAGGTTGGGTGGATGGACATTAAATCAAGGTACATTTGCCGGTACGAAGCTCAAACCCTATATTGTAGCCCCTAAAGGATTCAGCATGCTACTTGCGGGGAGATCTTTATAATTATAAACGCTTGTGCACCGGCCCGTACATTGGCACGCATGCATAACTGACTTGCTTTGCTTGACTTGCTCTCGCACACCTGCCTGTGCCTCAGCCTCACGCTGTGGCTTAAACAAGGATCAGTACACGCGATCGTGCGTCAAAGCATTTGTGTAGCGGCCCCCACTACTGCCCACGTCTCTTACCTATGGACAGGTGAAAGTTCCTTCCTGGTCCACAGCGGTGTCTTCTAGACTCACAACCAGTTTGTTCAGCGTTTGCAGCTCTTGACTCCTTTCGACTGCATACATTGCACTTGCGTAGAAAACGTTGAATAAAAACTTGATTCTTATTGGAGGAATGCAGGACATCTTACTCTTTTGAGTGGCTGTTGAGTGGCTGAGAAAGCAGCAGACATCTTAGATTGGGATGATGTCTTGGAGGTAGTGAGGAAGCTGTTTGAAAGAGAGAAGGGTATTGCTCATTGTGCAGTGGCAATAGGAAGAGAACTTCTTCTTTAAGGGTTTGTATCAAAGGGTGGATGGACCTCGAGTATCATTTCAGATACTAGATGGTTTATACAGTGACAGGAACCTAGGATGCTATATCGGGCATCGGAGAAGTAGTTTAATTTTTTTAACTTGGAATTTAGGTTGACTGACCGGCCACCGGTGAATAAATAACAAAATATATATTCTAGGAAGACAAACATAGAAAACAAAGATAATGCAGAATCTTGCACCTCCACAGTTTTTTTTATGTCACCAGGAGAACCAACGTTAAACTGCGACAAATGGAAAAAATGTTCTTTCATTATGCTAAAGTGTGTGGGACAACATTGAGTGCAGAAAAAAAGACTTCTCTCCTCATTCATCTAGGTCCAGATGGTCAGGAGGTGTTTGGACATCATCTGGAGTTGGATGATGCAGAGACAGAAGGGCTGTGTTAATCTGAGGTGTGCATAAAGAAACTGGATAAACATTACTTACCTAAAATAAGCACAATTGTAGAACACTATCATTTTGGGAGGCGGGTCCAGTTGGCCCAAGAATCAGTAGAAAATGATGTCACTCAGTTGCGTAAACTGGCATCCACATGCACATTTGAGGGAAGTGTAGAAGAGCCCATTAGGGATCAATTCATGCTAGTGTGCAATATAGAAAAAGAAAGAGATGCACTTTGGTAAAAAGACGAACCTAATTTGATTGAAGTGGTACTCTAAGAAAATTGAACACTCCATGGTGTGTGTGGAGGTGATTAAGAAGGAGAATGTGGGAGTGGGCAAGGAACAGGTACAGACGGTGGTGATGTCAAAAGGTGAAGATGTACAAAGAATTCATTTTTCTGGGAAATGTGTCAGATGTGGCCTGGTTGGTGGCGTGATGGTGCTCTAAAATTGTAGGGGTGCATCATAATCATAGATAGTCTGCACCCGCATATATTTTGTGTTGTATTAATTTTGATCAGTAGAATTGTGTTGTATTTACAAAAATGTGGAAGTGAAGTATTTCATGTTAGGCAGAAACGGAACAAAAAGTTGTTTATTTTTGATGTTTTCATCTTTAGTATGTTGCAGTTGTCTAATGAAAAGCTTAAGAGTGATGAAATGCATTTTGATTTAATTGTGCACCATGAAGAAGACTGCACGAAGAAATAACGAGCTATGCTTAATATGTAATGATGTTAGACGTTTGTAGCACAGTATTATTTATGTGTGTAAACCCTGAGATGTGAAGGCCTAAATGAATGTTCACGTTTTGCTATGAAAGGCCTGTTTGTTTATTCTTATGTTAGCTGAATTTTGTAGGCCTGAAATGTATTTTCCCTGGTAAGCTCTCATTTTGTAAGTAGTCAGCGAATTTTATGCGCAGGTAAGGGTGTTCGATTCTCACGTTTCAGTTGCAGGTGTCAGAAGCTGCCTTTGTTAGTTGGAACTAACACCTTTTGTTTTAGGAGTTAGGCATAGAGGAGAGATGAAACATTGTATGAGGAATGTCGATAATTGGGAGCCGATGTTCTTTCTCACTGAGGAGGCCTGGGAATCAAGTTCAACGGGATCCACACGGAGAAGACGGTGGAAAATTACCTAGGAGAGGTGTCCGTTAGCATGAGGTGATCTGTGGGCATGTTTATGTTTGGTGATTTTGTATTAGGGAAAGCGCCCTGAGATAGGAGAGGCAGAAGGAAAAAGAGAGAGGTTCAGAGAGGTAGAGGGTGACATGATGAGGCAGGAGTAAGGGAATTGATGGAGAAGAGTATCTTAGAACGAACTCTGTAGCATTAGTCATCCGACTTACACTGCGAATGGGCTTCTTAGGAAGACTTCACAAGTTGACACCTTTGATTGGTTTTGTCTGGGAAATGTTAAGTATGGATGTCACCTTAGTGATAGTGTAGGGACAGTCTAATGTTTTTTTTTTCTCCCCACAAATGAGGTCCGACTTGAATGTTGAAGCTGTTCTTGCTAGCGTACTATTTTTGAAATTGTTTATTCATTTCATGATCCACCAGAGCAGATTAATCCGTCGATTCTGTTTTGTATTAGTTCCAATGTATTTCTACAACCTTATCTTGAGGTGCCTGTATATTCAGTTGTTTTTGGCTTTGTAATAAACCCCCTAAACTAGAATTGGAGTCTGTCATCCTTGAGTCCTGGTCATTATCGGATACTAGAAAAGTCTGGAATGAATTGTTTCTCCCCTTTACACTTCTCAGCAGGTAAAAAAGAGACATTGACTCAGGGTTTCGTGTTGAAATTTTAGTACGGAACCCGGCTTCATCAGTTGGTAGCAGAGGATGGTTACCTCTGTAGTAAGGGGAGAAGTTAGGGAAAGGTTAAGGAAATCCCCATAGAGCCCAAGAGATGGTCACCCCAAAGCTCGAGAGAGGAGAACGACGGTGTGTGGCGGAGACCGACGGAGAGTGACAGTGCGACAGAAGCAGCAGTTCACCGAGGAGTGTGAATAGGGATGTTGTTAGATTGCGGTGATGATTTGATTGTGTGATGTCTGGCGGAGTTGGAATGAGAGTTTAGTGATTGTGGTTTCGGACTGTGAGCGCGCGTGGTCCATGTGAGTTTTGATGTCAGGCTCGATGAGTAGCCTAAGATCACGGGATAGATTGTGGTGAAGAAGACACCCAGAGCCGTAATTGTCAACCATTGATTGTGGAAGTCGTGAGACGTCATCGACAACCCCACCCGAGATAGGGAATGAGAGAGCGAGTGTCTGAGTGACCAATGCAGGTCGTGGGTTACTGTGTGTGAAAAATTGAGTGATTCGATCCTATCACTTATTTATGTGACCGTCCGGCCGTTCGTGGGCAGATGGTTGAGGGCAATTGTCCGGTCGTTTCACAGACAGACAATTGTCAGATTGAGGTAGACAATTACGAGTCACTGTCCGGTACTTTGGTGGACAGACAGTCGATCAGGTGATTGTCCGGTCGAATGGTGGACAGACAGTTACCTGTTGTATGAGTCAGACGTGTGAGAGTATTCGAGATTAATTGTAAAGGAGGGGAACTGCTGCGTGAGGAGGAAGAGTGACGTCACAGTGTGTCGTGCTTTGAAAGGTCGGTTAGTGTAAAGCCCCGCTGGTATTGGTGGATTGACATCAGGAAGTAAAACGAAAACACTGTGTGTAAAAGAAAGTTGATTTCATCATGAAATGTTTTAAGGTATTGTGAGATCTCTATAGGGGAGATAGAGGAGTGGTAACTCAAGTGGGGGAAGAAGCACCGCCTGAGGATACACCAGCTCATTATTTGGCTACGAACGTAGGAATCAATACTATACTTTGGCTTCATAATTGGCAAAATATGACTGAAAAAGAGGAAGATTTGGCTTTCCCACGTTATGGTTCATTTAGACTTGATGTGTTGTATCAATTGATAGCAGTGATGCATGCGTTATGACCTCCACCCAGACCAACACAGTTTAAAGCATTAGATGCATGGATAAGAGCAGCATATGCGAGGAGAAGAGAACGAAGTCAGGAAAGAATGAAAAGGTCGCTCAGGACGTTCCAAGATGCACGTTGGGATGCACTGATTAAAAGATGGAGGGTAGACACCATCAAGGGAGCTAGATTGTTTCCTTTATTAGTGAAAGTGGGAGATGCACAGCAGAGGAAAGAAGAGGCAGACGACAGTGATACTGATGACAGCTTATTGGAGAGGTTGTTGGCAGAGCGTCCGCCTCCATATAATCCAAGTTCGGAAGAGGGAATGAGAGAACTTACAGAGGAGCGTAGAGAGCCACAGGAAAACCCCAGTGTGGGAGTGAGAGGGACGATTTCAGCAGCAAAAGAGAGAATAGGGACGCAACCGTTGAGGGGAATGGAAGCAAGTGAAACTAACACAGTTACCAGACTGCCGGAAGCTCTTACAGTACCGGTTACCATTGGCCCCATAGTGTCAGTATATGATCCAGATCAGACAGGAAGGGAAAGTCTAGTACGGTCAATGATGGGAGGAAATTCTGATTTCGGAGGGGAAGGGATAGCGAGTGGAAGTGGTCACCCTTCGAGACCTGTAGAATCGAGCACGCCATTGCCAGCCACAGCAGATTACCCGAGGGGGAAGGTGGAACCGAGAGTAGAGAGGACAGGGTCATTGGCTGATTCGCGCTCTGATCTGAGGATGTGGGAACCCCCAGTGAGAGGCCCTCGTGAAGGGATGATGGAAAGCGCTAATAGTCAGGGAGTTTCAGGGAATCGATCTGTTCCACGAAACTTAATGGAAGAGAATCAGCGGGAAGACCAGAGCAGTGAGAGTGGAGAGTCAAATAGTGGGTCAAGTCGAGGGACAATTAAAGCAGATTTGACGGTCATGTGGTTGGATGTGGTGAGGTTAAAGGCAGAAGTGGAGGAGATAATCAGTGGGAATTTGCCTTTAGAAAGGATCGAACTCTATGAGCCAAATTAGTTGCTGTTTGTGGCGAAGGATGTGACTCACAAGGCGAGGAGAGCCCACGAAAAATTAACAGATTTGGCACAGAGATGTGATGTGGATTTGATGAAGATGTTACAGGGAAATCACAAATTAAACTACAGTGATCAGGAATTGGAAGAGAAGAGAGTCATAGGGTTAAAAACGCACATTCTAGAACTGATCATAGGGATGCGTGCGTGGAGCATGCTTGATAAGTGAGAGGAAAGGTGGTCAAAGACGAAGAGCACTAGGAAGAGCATAGGGGAAGGAGGAACAGTGAGAGTAGAGGCCTTTCCATTGCAGGAGGTACCAAGTGGAGGGTATGTGCATGTGCCTTGGAGCAGAGGTGATTTAGCAGCATTTACCAATGATTTTCCTCGGCTGAGGGAAAAACCTGTTGAGTGGTACAAACATGTTGATCGATTTGTAAAAATTTCAAAGGTGCTGTGGATTGATTTGAATACGTTGTTTGATATTGTAGTACCAAGCGATTTGTGGTCAGCTTGTAAAATCGCTGTTGATTGGCAGTCTTCAGAACCTCAGCGAGATTCTGTTACACATGGTCCCTCACCTATGGTTATGAAGAAGTACGAGCAGGTGATCACGTGGCTGCAATCCAAGTTCTCGTCACAAGATATTGATTGGATAAAGATAGACAGAACTGTTCAGGAGCCAAAGGAGACTGTACATGACTAGTATGAGAGGCTCTTGCAGGCTTTCAAGCAGTACAGTGGGTTGGACACCCTCGAACCAAAGGATATGGGACAATTCATCTCCAAATTTGTGTTAGGATTGAAACCAGAAGTTAGACTTATGATGATTCAACAGCATCTAATTTGCTGACAGAACAAGTCCGTGGATGAAACTCTACGGTATGCCAGATACAGCAGTGATGAAGTGGACTCCAAGCACAAAAAGCTTAAAGATAAGCTGATGCTGGTCCAAATGCAGAATGCAGAAAAGGAAGAACAGACACAGTCAGATGGAGGGACTTTAGGAGGAAGACAAGGAAATAATCGAGGAGGGACTCAGAATACATCAGGACAAGGGAAGGGGAAACCTATAGATCCTAATACAGGAATAGACGTTGTTACCCTAAAGAAGACCACTGCATGTCATAATTGTCACAAGATCGGGCACTGGAAGCACGAGTGTAGGTTTAATCTAGCTAATCAGATTCAGCAGGAGGAAGTGGTGCAGGCACCCGAGGTCGCCAATCCAGTGATGAGACCCAGATCTGTACACGGGGGGACAATAGCTCCGCAGGTACAAGTTACCCAGCCACCGAGAATCCCACAGGGAAACCGAACATACCAGCAGATGCCTTTGATCGAGACCTTTGATGAAATTGATTCAGACCTAGGGCAACGACAGTACCTGAGGGGGGAGGAAGACTGTACTCTTGGAACAGTCTTGGAGAGGGACCAGAGAGGACCGTATGTAGAGGCGGATGTTGATGGTCACCCAACTACCTTTTTGGTTGACACTGGTCCTACCCGTTCTACTGTGAGATCTGCAGTAGTTCCCAACTTGAATCTTTCGGGACAATTGATTCAAGTCGTAGGAGTAGCCAACAAGAGAATGAACAACCCATTGACTGAACCGATACCTGTGAGAATAGGAACCTTTCAGGATAGATACCAATTTGCGGTATGTGACTCGAGTCCAGTCTGATTGTTGGGTTGTGATCTTTTGTGTAAACTGAATTGCACCATCTATTGCACACCCACGGGAGTGGAGTTGCAGACCAATGATGATGACGCTGCATTCAAGGTAGTAAATCAGAACTTGTATGTGGAGGAATACCCTCTGTTGACAGTTGAAGAACTCCCCCTCGACTTGAGGGACTCTGTCTCTTTGGATGTATGGGATTTCACAGGAGAAGAGATAGGACTGATCAAGGGGGTTGAGCCAGTTAAGATCCAAGTTAAACCCAATGCTGAGTTTCCGAGAATACCCCAATATAATTTGTCACCGGAGACAATTGCAGGAATCAAGCCTGTGATCGAGTCCATGATCGAACAGGGAATTCTGAAGGAGATAATGGGGAGTCCATGTAACTCACCAATCATGGGATTGCAGAAACCGAGTGGGAAGTATAGGATTATACAGGACCTGCGCAAGGTCAATACAATTGTGGTTCCGTGTTGTCCTGTGGCACCAAATTCATCAGTGATACTGTTCCAGATCCCATGTGAAGCTGAATGGTTCACAGTGATTGATCTGTGTCAAGCATTTTTTTCAATACCTTTGCATGAGGAGAGCCAGTTTTTGTTTGCCTTTCGACTGGAAGACCGTGTGTTGACGTGGTGTCGTATTCCTCAAGGGTATACAGAGAGTCCATTGATTTTTAATCAGATTTTGAAGAAGAATCTTGAGAGTCTCGTATTGCCACAGAATTTGGTTCTTGTGCAGTACGTTGACGATCTCTTAATTGCATCCAAGACAGAGGATGCTTGCAGGATCGATACTGTAGCGTTACTGAACAATCTAGCGGAGAATGGACACAAGGTGTCACCGAGCAAGTTACAGTATTGCTTGAGTGAGGTTCAGTATTTTGGTCATCGAATAGAGAAAGGCAAAAGGAAAGTGTCACCAGACTGAATTGAGGCAATCATGAATATGAATGTACCACTACACAAAAGGATGGTTGGGTACTGTCGCCAATGGATCCCAAATTTCTCCTTGAAGGCGAAGCCCCTGCAGAGGCTGACGCACAAGGATGTGAGTGATCCAGTGCCTTGGGGTCATGACTGCTTGGTTGCATTACTGGAGCTGAGAGACAGCCTATGTCGTGCTCCAGCTCTGGGGATGCCAGACTATAACAAGTCCTTTTCACTGTTCTGTTATGAGAGAGAAGGCTGCGCTTTGTCAGTCCTAGTTCAGAGTCATGGGGGAGTCCGTATACCAGTTGCTTACTTCTCAGCTACTTTAGATCCAGTAGCTTCAGTGTTGCCCGGATGTCTCAAATCCGTTGCTGCAACCAGTGTCAGCATTGAGAGATGTGAGAGCATTGTTCTGGGTCCTCCACTTACGGTTTATGTTCCACATTCAGTAGAGCTCCTGATGATGAGAACCAAGACACAGCATATGACAAATATAGACTCACCCGCTATGAGCAGATTATACTTGCTTCAGAAAATGTGACTTTGAAACGATGTACTGTTTTGAATTCCTGCTACTTTAATGCCTGTGTCAAATATTGTTGATGAAGAATGTGAGGAGCATTACTGTCTCGATGTGACTGAATTTTGCACCAAGCCGAGGCCTGACATTGTTGACGAACCTCTATCTGAGCCTGATGAAATCTTTTTCGTAGATGGTTCATGCTTAAGAGACAGTGTGGGCTATTTGAGAGCAGCTTTTGCTGCACGTACTATTTCTGGAGTTGTGGAAGCTGCTTGTTTACAGGGAGTGAGTCTCCTCCGCACAGGTAGCTGAAATCATTGCTCTGACTCGCGTCTCTTTGGCTGCTGACCAAAGTCGAATCACCGTTTACACCGACAGCTATGGTCACAGATAGGGTTCCTAATGTCATCAGGATCTCCCATTAGAAACGGGGAATATGTGAGACAATTGCTAGAAGCTTTACAACGTCCAAAGGAAATTGCTGTGATAAAGTGTGCAGCCCATGGGAGGGGAAATTACTTTGTTCCTCTTGGAAATAGGTGTGCAGACGAAGTCGCACGTTTTTGTGCTGAACAAGGGTGCATTTTTACTGGAACTTATACACGAGAGAGCCCAGAAAGAACCGAGCTCAGTATGATGTTAGCCATGGCAGACACTAGGGATGAGCTCAAGCGTCTGCAGGGAGAGGTTTCAGATGAGGAAAAAGCTGTGTGGATTAAAGCGGGATGTGAGGAAGGAGAGGAAGGGATTTGGATTTCAAATGATGGTCGAGCAGTGTTACCAGATGATTTATTGAGTCCTATGGTGAGACAAATTCATGGAGCAGTGCACCTTGGAAGGGATGCTATGGTGCGATTGTTCAGACAGACGTGGTATAACCCACGATTTTGTGCGTTTGCTGAAGCAGTGTGTCCTTGGTGTGTTACGTGTCAGCAAATGGATGCTGGAAAGAAAACTGTGGTTGCATTGAGTCATATTGGGAGGTCTGGAGGGCCTTTCAATAGAATCCAGCTTGATTTTATTGAGATGCCCAGATGCAATGGTTTGAGATATGTTTTGTTGTGGTGTGTGTTTTCTCAAGGTGGATGGAAGCGTACCCGACAAGAAGGTGTGATAGCCTTACAGTGGCAAAGCTGTTACTTAGGGAATTAATCCCAAGGTTCGGTTTTCTAACTTCATTGGAGTCGGATAGAGGAACACATTTCCACAGTGAAATCATGAAACTACTTTGTGCTGCTTTAAATGTTGATCAGAGACTGCATTGTAGCTATCGACCAGAGGCTTCTGGTATGGTGGAGCAATTTAATGGGACATCGAAAATGAGGATGGCAAAGATTTGTTCTTCTACGTCTCTGAAGTGGCCGGATGCATTGCCACTGGTGTTGATGAGTGTTCGTAGTACCCCTGATAGACGGACTGGTCTTTCACCCCATGAGATTTTGATGGGGAGGGCTATGAGATTACCAGCAGTGCCATCCACAGCCTTGATAATCACAGATGGTTTGATTCTTGACTATTGCAAAGGACTGGCTGATGTGGTCCGTTCTGTGTCTCACCAGGTGGAAGCTGCATCTGCCCTGACCTCGAGAGATCTTTGTCATGACCTGTGTCCAGGTGACTGGGTACTAGTCCGCAAGCACTTGAGGAAAAGTTGCATTGATGCCCGTTGGAGAGGTCCTTATCAGGTGATTCTTGTGACAAATACAGCAGTGAAGTGTGGAGGATTGGCGACTTGGATACACGCCTCCCATACTCGCAGAGTTCCAGAACCCCTTGGAAGACGCCGCCCCACATGAAGACAAAAATCTAGCTCTGGCAGCAGAGCCACTAGAGAGGGCAAGCCAAGCTGTGGGGGTTGCTGACGAAGCTGGTTCACCAGATCGAGCTAAGGAGGGTTACACTACAGATATTGACTCTGAGGGAGAAGATAACGTTGCGAATGGTATAGAGTCAGACTCAGCTGAAGTGACTGGTGTGCAAGGTGGTCAGGGGTAGAGAAGAAAAGCTGATGCTGCAGAGGAGTCGTGGCCTGAAAGACAAAGAAGGCTAAACTTGAGACTAGCCCCTGAGAGAGATCTGGCCCCTGTGTCCGAGACTTCTGAATCTGAGTTGAGCGAAGGAGAGCAAGCTCAGGAGGGTCCCAGAAGGTCAAGGAGAGTAAGGGTGCCTTGTCAGAAGTACGCCGCCCCGGAGTGGACTTGGAGTGGCGGGGACCGGAAGACTGAGGTCTTCGCAAGTGATCAGCAGAATACCCGAGTTGAAAATCGAGGTGGGATTGATAGTTCCTGAACTGGAAATAGAAGGGGTGCTGACAATCACCGTCCCGAGACCTCCAGTATCGAGCAAGGTGCGGATTCTGATCCTTCAGGAACTATCCTTTCCGACTTTTGGGTATCAGCCACCGGGCCAAGAGATCACAGCTCTTCGCCATGAAATTTTTCTGCGTGTGTTGATTGATATTGGTTCTGAACTTATAAGAGACTGTGAATAACAGTGAACTGTAAATAAAGGTTTCAAAGAAGATAACCTAGGCCCGAGTGGTTATAAACTTAGGGATTTTCCTGTAAAAGAAGAAAGAGGGCTAGGAAAGTCTTTTGAACTGTGTACATAAATTAGATGAACTGAACTGTGAAACAAATTTTCAGAATTTCAAGAAACTGTGTTTGAATTGTTTGAACAAGCAATCTGAAGAGGAAGAAAGAGACTCATGTGTATCCTCTCATTGAGCTGAATCGACAAGTTAAAGATGGAGACTGAAAATTCGAACTGTAGGCCTAAGTGTGTGATAGGTACATTTATTGTAGGAGCGATAGTAGCAATTTTAGAAGTAGTGGTTGTATCTGTAATTCTTTCACATGATGCAGAAGTTCGGGAAGTGGGGGTACAAGGGACGGCCACACCTGTCCTTTCTAGCATAAAAGAGGGTATCGTAGGAGCTGAAAAGGCTATGCTAGATCAAACTAGTCATATGTTGCATGTAGATTTGTCTAAAGGTGATTACACGCTTAACGCACATGTGAAGCTGCTATATGAGTACGTTAACACGATGAATGTGAGAGATTGTTATGTGTGTATGCAGTTACCTGCGTCTGTGGAGGATGGTCTTCAATATCATCATCTTCCTTTGACATATGGTATTACTTGCAGTTTGTTACTTAGTATGTTTTATGTCAAGGGT
Organism: Triturus cristatus; assembly: GCF_964204655.1. NCBI lineage: Eukaryota > Metazoa > Chordata > Amphibia > Caudata > Salamandridae > Triturus > Triturus cristatus. The sequence continues at coordinate 1,065,929,442 of NC_140582.1, read as the reverse complement.
CATTATGAGTATTATTTTTCTAATTATGATGGAGTGCTTTCAGAGGTTCCAGCTTATAAGCATTGGAATAAGTATGATTATTATAAGCAGGAAGATAGAATTGGGAAGTATTTCATATCTACTGTAACACTAGATACAGCTCATGCACACCGACACAACTTCACATGTTCACTAACAGATGTAGAAAATAAGTTTATAGATCAAGTAGAAGATAGACATAGACAACTAATTGGAAATGATTACAACAAGGGAGCTAAAGTTGAGTGGACCAAGGAGGAGTTAGCTCACAAGGCTAAAGGGAGTAGTGGTCCAATTGCATTAGATTTTCCGCAAAGAGGGAAGTTGTGCGTGAGACAAGTGCAAACCTACTATGATAAGGTATTGGTGGGAGAAAGTGTATGCAATCATATTTTCACTATTGAGGCCTCAGCAAAGACATTTTTGCAAGATACGATACAAGTGGTGCCAAATGTGTACTTTGTATGTGGGAAGAATGCCTATGTGCGATTGCCATTGAATTGGTATGGTACGTGTTATGTAGCAGTGGTTTTCCCAAGATTTATCATGTGGATGATTTGAAGCATTTGGAAAGTGGATTACATACCAGAAGCAAGAGAGGTATGAGTGCAGGAGAAATAGTAGGAGACGTTTTTGGAGCACTGATACCCAGTTTGGGAGTGGCATTGAATGATGTCAAGATTAGGAAGTTGTCAACCATAGTGGACAAGTTATCAGCTAATACAACTCAGTCGTTGTTGCTTGTAGATGGAGAGATGGTGTCAATAAGGGCTAAGGTGATACAAAATCATCTTGCTTTAGATGTTTTATTGACCAAAGAGGGTGGAGTCTGTAAAATGTTGACAGTCCAAGAATGTTGTACTTATACACCTGATAACAGTAAAGATCTGAAAAGGTATATAAGCAACATTACTGAGATACACCATGAGGTGCATTATTTGGCCACTGAAGGAATTTGGGATAAGGTTGGAAAAGGATTTTGTAAGGTAGGGAGTTGGTTTGCTTCCCTGGGACAGGGAATTCTTGGATTCATCTTGAAACACATCATTATAGTGGTGGTTTGTGTGATTCTTTTGTGGGGATTAGTGAGACTCTATAAGTGGCATAGGTCAAACAGAGTTGAGAGTTCCCTTAAAGAGCAAGAGAGAAGGATGGAAAGACTGCAGGACAGTCATTACGAAAATATCAAGAGCCTAGAGAGGTTCAGACAGGGAAGAATGGCTACAAGCTCTGTTTAGGTTGGTTGTTACTCCAGGGAGTGTGATTTGTTGTGATGACACTAGTCATCAGAGGGGGGAACTGATATAGCCTGATGGTGCTTTAAAATTGTAGGAGTGCATCATAATCACTCCTACAATTTTAAAGCACCATCATGTGGCCTGGTTGGTGGCATGATGGTGCTCTAAAATTGTAGGGGTGCATCATAATCATAGATAGTCTGCACCTGCATATATTTTGTGTTGTATTAATTTTGATCAGTAGAATTGTGTTGTTTTTACAAAAATGTGCAGGTGAAGTTTTAGAAAATGATTTCATGTTAGGCAGAAACGGAACGAAAAGTTGTTTATTTTTGATGTTGTAATCTTTAGTATGTTGCAGTTGTCTAATGAAAAGCGAGTGTTGAAATGCATTTTGATTTAATTGTGCACCACGATGAAGACTGCACAAAGAAATAACGAGCTATGCTTAATATGTAATGATGTTAGACGTTTGTAGCAAAGTGTTATTAATGTGTGTAAACCCTGAGATGTAAAGGCCTAAATCAATGTTCATGTTTCGCTATGAAAGGCCTGTTTGTTTATTCTTATGTTAGCTGAATTGTATATGCCTGAAATGTATTTTCCCTGGTAAGCTCTCATTTTGGAAGTAGTCAGTGAATATCATGTGCATGCAAGGATGTTCGATTCTCACGTTTTAGTTGCAGGTGTAAGAAGCTGCCTTTGTTGGTTAGAAATAACGCCTTTTGTTTTAGGAGTTAGGCATGGAGGAGAAATGAAACATTGTATGAGGAATGTCGATAATTGGGAGCCGATGTTCCTTCTCACTGAGGAGGCCTGGGAATCAAGGTCAACGGGAGCCACACGGAGAAGACGGTGGAAAATTAGCTAGGAGAGGTGTCCGTTAGCATGAGGTGATCTGTGGGTGTGTTTATGTTTGGTGATTTTGTATTAGGGAAAGCACCCTGAGGGAGGAGAGGCAGAAGGAGAAAGAGAGTGGTTCAGATTGGTAGAGGGTGACATGATGAGGCAGGAGTAAGGGAATTGATGGAGAAGAGTATCTTAGAGCGAACTCTGTAGCGTTAGTCATCCGACTTACACTGTGAATGGGCTTCTTAGGAAGACTTCACAAGCTGACACCTTTGATTGGTTTTGTCTGGGAAATGTTAAGTATGGATGTCATCTTAGTGATAGTGTAGGGACAGCCTAACGTTTTTCTTTTTCCCCGCAAATGAGGTCCGTCTTGAATGTTGGAGTGGTTCTTGCTTGCGTACTATTTTTGGAATTATTTATTCTTTTCATGATCCACCGGAGCAGATTAATCCGTAGATTTGGTTTTGTATTAGTTCCAATGTATTTCTACAACCTCGTCTTGAAGTGCCTGAATAGTCAGTTGTTTTTAGCTTTGTAATAAACCCCGTAAACTGGAATTGGAGTCTGTCATCCTTGAGTCCTGGTCATTATCGGATATTAGAAATATCTGGAATTAATTGCTTCTCCCCTTTACACTTCTCAGCAGGTAAAAAAGAGACATCGACCCAGGGTTTCGTGTTGAAATTTTAGTACAGAACCCGGCTTCATCATTGGTCATATAGCCAACCGTCAAAAAGTGCTTGGCAAGGGGTGTGGTGTGCGAATCGTATGGTGTGAAAGGTCACTATGCAAGGTACTGCATATCACAAAAGTATACTAAGGTAAAGAAAGTAGGCCTAGGTGATGTTCTTCAAGAGGAGGAGTATGATGACTTGCAAGTTGGTCAAATTGTTTTTACACTACAATACCATGTATAATGTCCCACTTGACTAAGAACAGCCCTCTTTTCTTGCTGCTCGCAGTCAAGATAAATACTTTTCTACTTGTGGCAATTAACTTGTTTATTATCTTATTGTTGTATAATAGCTTTCTTACTGGTTTAATAGTATTGATTTACTCAGTTTATTGCTACCGTGTATTCAATCTATTTGCGGTGGTTCCTACGCATGCGCTTGTGTTGGGGGACTCACCTGCGGCCGTCTTGGGTTCGCCTAACCACCCCTGGTGTGGCGCATTCACTGTTGCGCATTACCCCTACTCTTAACGAGCATCTTGTTTTAGGCCCATTCTTCCCCGCTCCTTCAGAATCTCTTCGACTTTGACGAGCTCGATCTTCCCTGAGCACGTTCCGCTGCCTCAGCTGCATTTCAGCGTGGCAGTGCATATGCTCACCGCTGCTTCCGATCAAGTTCTTGCTGGCCAGTCACCTTGCGGCGGCAGAGCGGCTTTACTATCTTCACCGCTAGACCTCCGTCAGGAGAGGGAGAGGCTTCTAGTCCTGCCTTTCCCCCTTACTAGAGTGGGGTTTCTGTATACAGCAATGAACCCTGGCAGGGTTTTGGTGTTTTCTCTCCACCACAAAGTATATATTAACGGAAACTGTAACCCTTCCCTGCCTGTTTTTCCTCTACTATTGTTAATATGGAGTTTTACAGCTCTCCATTGATGCAGAAGGAGAATGAGGAGGGGGAATTTTTCAAAGATGAATTAAATAATTCTATTCACTCCTCAGTTGAACAGGCAATTGCGGCCTCCATGGAAAAGATGACAAAGAATATTGAGAATTCTGTCATGACTATGATGTCAAAAATCAAAAGAAAAAGGCATGCTGTTCCTAAAGGGGACAAAGGACAATAGGGGAGTAGGTCAGAGAAAAGGAGGTACTTGAAGGGGAGTAGTTCCTTTTTGGAAATGGGGCCCTCACCCTTGTGGGTGTCATGCTTCATCATCAGGCTTGCTCCTCGTCGGGCCGTCGCTGCAATGCCCGATGGGCACCCTCAAGGGGGCTCTTTATCAGAGATCTTTTTCCAAAGCCTCAAGGGGAGAAGATGTGGCCTAATGGCTAGGGCGGTCGACCTCAAATCTGGGGAACCAGGTTCGAGTCTTGGCAACGGCTCTCAACATCCTGTGATTCTAGGCGAATCATTTAATCTCCCCATGCCAAACAAAAATGTATGTGTCCTTGTGTAGCGCAACTGGTGCTCATGTAAAGCACTCTGATACCTGATACCTTTGGGTCAAGTTTGCGCTATATAAAACTCCGGGGAAAAAAAGCTGTGATGTGAAGTGCAAGTTAAGAGCCCTTTGTGTAGATTGAGGAAACGTAGGTGTCGATGTAGTGATTAGTGACTTAAAAAAGGCTAGGCAAGACTCAAATCAAATTTTAATCCATCAGTATGCCTGACTTATTCAAAACGTGATGTTTCCAGTGGGGACAATGGACCCTGGTGACTGGTGTTTTATGCCATCAATTAGTCAAGATGTGATCTAGGGCAATTCTTCAGGACTGAAAAATTGATAACTACACTGCACATTGCCTGGGACCAAGGATGCAACAATTGGTGTCCAAACACTAAGTACCTATAAGTGTACCTGCCAAATGTAAAATCACTGACCCAATGAGGGTGATGTCATCACCTCCTCGAGAGAAACACTGAGATTAACACTAAAAATGTTAGTGTGGTTATCCATTGGAGAACTTCACCAATGACCTACCCCTTCTCATGTGCCTCGACACCTACGTTTTCTCAATCTACACTAAGGGCCCTTAACTTGCACTTCACATTACGCCTTTGGAGAAAGATCTCTGATAAAGAGTCCCTTGGGGGTTCCCGTCAGGCATTGTAGCACCGGCCTGACGAGGAGCAAGCCTGATGATGAAGCATGACACCCGCAAGGGTTTGTGAGGGCCCCATTTCTAAAACGGAACATCTTTGCAGTCCAATATGTCAATGATTTAGGAGGAACAAAATCTAAACCTTTAGCAGAGTTTGCAAAAAGCTTTTGGGAATTCTGCCTGCTCAACAAGATATTGGTTCAAGCAAAATATTTATCAGGCGCTCTCAAGTCCATTGCAGACTGGCCCCCCTGTCATCTTCAGGATTACATCGATTGGAGACTTCACCATTCAGTGTTCCATTCTGTCTCATAAATGGTGAGTATTGATCTGTTTGCCTCTTGACTCAACACTCAGTTACCTAATTTCTTCAGTTGGCGTCCGATCCTCTAGCCTTAGCTACAGTTGCCTTTCTATAGGACTGGTGCCTTCACAGTCAATTATTTGATCCTGCTGTTCCTTATGATGAACAGGGTTCTGGCCCAGGACAGGCATCAGCAAGCAACCCTAATCACTGTAGTTCCATTTTGGGAATCTCAAGTATGGTTCCATCCCTTTCTCGAACTAGCAATAGACTTTCCTCTTCTTCTCCTGTTCTTTCCCTATCTTCTTCTGGACCCTTTGGGCAATTTTCACAACTTGGTGCTCAACAACTAGCTCATTCTCTTGGCCTGGCAGATGGCAGGTTCGATCAATCTTTCCATTTCATATCGCCAGAAGCTGCAAAATCCATTAATAACACCTGGGCTCCAGGCACCACCAAAGCTTACAAGTCCGGATTGCCTCTATGGTCAGACTGGTGTTTGGGAAATGTGTCAATCCCTTTTCAGCTGATTTAATCTACATTGTGAATTTCTTGGCAGCTGAAGCTTGCAGAGGTAAGTCTTATAGAACCAGCAACTTATACAGATCAGCAATTTCCATGAATCCTCCCCGTATTGATGGCAAACCAGAAGAGCATCCGCTCAATTGTTGCCTATTGAAAGGAGTAAAATGTTCTGTTCCTCCTTTACCAAAGTATAACAAATTGTGGGGTGTTAATGTTGTATTGAATATGTTTATTTCTTGGCCTGGCAATGTAAATCTCTCTCTATAAAAGCTCTCTGCGAAGCTTACTATTTTGTTATGTTTTCTATCTGTCAAACGTTTGTCAGACATGATGTCATTGAATGTTTCTTCTCGCCAATATACTCCTACTGGAATAATGTTCACTGTTAACAAACACACTGAAACAAATTTAAATACAGTATTTTATTCTTATTTACCAAATCAATCCAAACTTTGTGTGGCTCAGTGTCTTAAGGTATATGACCGCCAGACTCTTGATCTCAGAACTTCCTCTTATTCCCATCTCCTCATTTCCTTACGGAAACCCCACAAGCCTGTTCGGCTGCCAACCTGGCTCGCTGGATCAGATGGATTATGTCTTTGGCAGGTATTAACAGTAGCAGGCGGCATGACTCGTGGGTGGTGGGGGAGAGTTGACTGAGGTACAGGGGGCCTGAGGTAGCGCAATACAAAATGTTTTATATTGCCGACGGGTACTGCGGGCGCATTTTTTCTCCTTGCTCCTGCTCTCCTCATGGTACAGGAAGACAGGAATAACAGCCAGGCTCCCCTGACTAATCAGAACGCTGCAATGCAGCGTTGTGATTGGTTTTGAGCATGACTGGTTTGGGTGGCCCGAGAGGGCTGACCAAACAGTCATTGTGCAATTAGGAGTGGGCAAACCACTCCTCCCCTGCCCTGCTCCGTGAGCAGAGCAGCCCCGCCCACCCGCAAAGGAAACATAAAATGATAAAAACTCAAAGTTATTGTCATTTTATATTTCCTTTCCTTTACACTTCTCAAAAGCAATGGGGCGACGCTCCTCCGCCATAGTGGCTGAGCTGCCACTGGATATTGATACCTCTGTATTTGGAGCTCATTCTTCCCTGGGTGCCATGGCTTCTAAAGAAGAGGACATTCTGAGATCAGCCGACTGGTCTAATGATAATGTCTTTAGGAATTTTCTACTGTAAACCTGTTTATACAGTAACTTCTTTGGTGGTTAACATGCTTTAAACAAGTATAATAGGAGCCTCCTGTCTTGACATAAAATGTACAGTCCCCTAGTAAAATAATGAAGGAAAGTCTTAATTTATCAAAGACATGGAGGCGAGTATTATGCCACCTCAACACTCAGTGATGTATGTTTGTTTCCCTCCTTGACTGCAACTCCAACTTTGCCAGTGGCTTCCTCTTAAGGTCATCATGAGCAAAGAAGGATCTTGAGCCTCATCTTTCCTGTTTTGCCGAATATTTCCAGAGGCTTAGCCATTCGGAACTTTTGCAAGGATCTCTTTACGTTTACTTTGGCGTTTTCTATTGTGTTCTCTACTTTTCCTTTGTTTTCTGGTTCTATCGAACTTCTTGCACAAGAAAAGAGGGCTGTTCACAGTCAAGCGGGACATTATACATGGTATTATAAGGCTATTGGATATGGTGTGTTTTACGTGTTTCATTCCCATTTGCTAACCTGTTGCTAATCTTCTTAGAATCTGTAGTTTTCAGTGCTCTTGACTGCTGCTTTGCAAATTAAAGCAAGATTTGAAAGCATAATACTCGTTTCCATGTCTTTAATAAAATTAAGAGTTTTATTCATAGGTTAATAGGAAAATCCACATTTTCTTGCTTTCCATTTGCTGGCTTAGGCTCTCCAGGTTCACTTTAGCCCTCCCATGTCAAAACCTTAAATACCAGTATCCTTCCAAGAGCTCCCTTTCTGCAAACAGGCCTGTGAATCTTGTTCTTATCTCCTCACATTTGTTGTGCATTCAAAGACAGAGGTGTTCCACAGAGCTCGGTGTAGACTTTGTTTTCAGTTGACTTCAATCTCCACATAGAGCCCACTGGTGCCCCTCCTATGCTCCAAATACAAGGCTGTAACATGACCCTTAAATAGCGCACCATGTAACACTTGGATGACAGATTTCGTTTTTTAGACATGGAGGGATAAGTGACTGCCCAGAATCACAGGATGTTGCAGCGGCAATGCCATCCCTGATTGTTAAAATATGTTATGCATAATTGGGTTTTAACCTACAAATTAACATATATGTGCTTCTGTAACAAAAACTACTCCCCATCATTACTTATTTAACAGCCCCCCCCACATGCCCCTCCAACTCCTGTCCATAGCCTTTACACCCACACTTCCCAGAGAGTAGCTTCTATTCATGCAGCAGGTGCAGTGGCATAAGGACCCTGTTGGAGGAAACAGGGACATATTAAACACAGACTATTTATTTTATATTTTAAACAGGAGCCAGGGAGAATGTTTCCTTCCTGGCACTGGAGGCATCATACACTGTCCACCTCACTGCGCACTTCCACACATTTTTAACTCTGCTCCGTTGCTAACTGTAAAGTATACTGCCAGAGTTTTAGTGACATCTCCACTATCTGTCCCCATTTTTTACTACCCAGCCACTCCTAACACATCCATGCCCCTTCATCCCCTGTTGGACACTGCGCTTACTAGACCGTAGCTTCCATTTGTGCAGCAGGTGCAGGGCACAGTGCCCTACCTACTCAAACCCATGCAACCCAGATTATTGCTTCTACATAGCCCACTCCCATTCTTAAACTTTACTCCTGCATTTCCAAGGTTCTAGCTTCTGTAAGTGCAGCAGGTGCAGTGGCCCGGGACAGCAGTCTCTCTCCCATGTGCTTTTCATCATGATTCGCACAAGTTGTGATTTTTTGTGCCCTCCTACTCGTAAACAAACAGAAGCCCATGTGTTGCTCACTAAGCCACTGCATGCTCCTCTGCCTCTTCCTGTTCCACTTTAAAGCACTGCAGCTCTCTTTCATGTCCTCTTACCCCTTCTGCTACTGTCGTGTAGTTCCTATAGTACCCATGCAGGACCTGCGCGTTTGGATAACAAACTGTATGATTGGTGGCAGACTAACTCTGAGCACCCCTACCGCGTATGTTAGCCTGTTTGCATTAGCTAGCTCACAGTGCCACTAGAATCTCCTCTTATCGGGGAGAGAATAGTTTCTGGCAACCTTACTCCATGACAACCCTGATCCCTCAAATCGTGGAAACAATGTACTACCTTTCGCTCAGTCACTTGTGCTCACTTACTTCGTCCCAGAGAGTTACACAGAAGAAACAGTTGGACGTGTTAGAATAAGTATTTATTGCACAGTTGTTCTTCTAGTGTATAATATATGTGTTGCAACAAACATTAGACAGTAGCAGAGATATATGAACAGCAGCACAGTGAATATAAAAGGATAGAACAGTTCTACCATTTTACAATAGTCATAAACACATACATGGATATAAAATGCATGATAAAAGAAAGCACGCATACTCCTACGATGCCTATCTAGATGTACCTAAGTGTACCTAGCATGTGAGTAGGTGTGAAGCCAAAAATCTCTATAGGTTTAGTCTAACCCCATTACCTGAGGCAAGAGAGTGTGGGATCCCGTCCTAGTCTCGAGTTGGACACCCCGCAAGGGATGTTTAGACCACTGTCAGCTGGAGAGTCTGCATACAGAAGTCTCAGTGTCTCTGGTCAGTTTGTCAGCCTGGAAGTCTCGGTTCCCTCTAACTAATACTAGCAATAGGTGTTGTATTTATACAGAAAAATATCTAGGGTTTCTTTGTCCCTTGTTTCTTGTATTAGCTATTGTTGAGTTTGAGGATGACGTATGGGATGAACCTTGTACGTAGATATTATGCAGGTGGATGTAGCCCCAGCCTGGTTTCCAAGAACCCTTATGAATATTCATTCATACCATGTCAGTCTAAAGATGAAGTCATAGAACGTAATTGTTCAGGGAAACCCTCCTTCTGCGCCCAGGACTAGAATTAGGTAACGTTTCAATCCTAAAAGGCTTGTTACTGTGTAGTGTAGGGGAGGTGACGTAGGTGAAAGGGTATGATGCTACCCGGGCCTATATTAGGGTACCTATATGAAACATAACACCACCTCTGACTCTGCTCACATTGTTTCATCACTCAGAGGCTGCCTCTCTTGCTGTAGTTTTCTTTCTGCATTTGTGGGATTCTGCTCTGTACCAATTACACTCCATACTTCATGCCCTTCCAGCCTCTTCTCAAAATACCAACTATGTTTGTTTAAGCCTTGCCCTTTCTTACAAACCCACCTAAGCAAAGTATGTTCTTGCCTCCCCCCAAACATGCCTCCAACTCTTCCTTTCCCATCCCTGCCCTACACAACTATACTTACCGGGCCATAACTTTATGATTTGCAGCAGGTGCAGTACCCAAAAAATAAAACCAACATGGATGAATGCATTATTTTACTTCACTCTCAGAAGCACAGATGCCCATTTCCTGACTTACACTGCAGCCAATGTCTTGCTGGCCATGACGCTGCACTTTTCTATTAGCTATGTAGTAGCTGCTGATATTTTCACCTGGAAACTAGGGGAACCTATCCTTCAGAAACAACAACTACCCCCATTACTGATCTTCGATGGCGCCTCTCCCGTCCCTGCCCATTGCATCTGCACTTCCACAGTAGTACTTTCCATTCATGAAGCAGGTGCAGTGGCACCAGCACGTGGTGACTTCAGGTACCAATTGACCACACGTTAAAGCTTCATTTTAGATTTTAAAAGCACCCAAGGAGCCTATTTACTTTTCGCACTGGGGCCATCACGCACTGTTAAACCACACTGCTCACTTCCACATATTTTAGACTTGCCTCTGTTGTTAACTGCAAAGCGTCCTCTTTCATGCCTGTACTATAATAACACCACAAGCAGCTGTCACCCTTCTTTACTGCACCCCTCCCCCAACACACCTCTCCATTCTTTCCTGTCCGTAGCAGCGCAGCTACACTTGCAGTGGCACTGTGCCCCAGACAAACCTATCAACCACACACTTCTACTTCATTTCACCCATCTACATATTCTCTCCCGTCCCTAGAGTTTCCGCCCCAATTCCAAGGGTGTAGCCTTCATTGGTGCAGCAGGTGCAGTGATGCCACAACACCTTTCTCTCTCGCATGTGCTTTTCATCTCAAACCAAGCATGCTGGGCTTTTTTCACCTGTGATACTTGAAAACAACCACAAACCACAACTGTTATCCTTCTGGAAGACCACCCCGTCTCCATCTTCCTGTTCCACTTCAAACCTTCACAACCTCCCTTCGCGTTCTTTTTACCCATTAGCTGCCACCACATTCAATCACTTTTTAACAATATTCACATGCTGCTTATGCTCCTTGTTGGATTCTGGTCTACACTGATTGTACTCCATCCTTCATGCCCTTCCAGCAGCAGCAGCTCCGCCGCTAAGGCGTAGGAGCGTCGCTCCACTGCTTTTCATCAGTGGGAAAGAGGCAAAAGCAAATGATAACAACACGTTGCTATTATCATTTTATTTTTACGTGCTAAAGCCAGTTTTGGGGCGGGGCTTGGCTATCCTCACAGCCACCAGGGGGGGGATTTGTTAATGCACTTAAGTGCGCATGATGGCCAAACAGTCATGCACACTGTGTATTGTACAGCCTGGGTGCAGAACATGCACAGGCTCCCAGTCCCAGACTGAGCGTTCAGACCAATCACGACGCAACTGTGATGCTGGTCACAGCAGCATCATGATTGGCTTAGGGGAGCGTGTGTGCTTGCTGTTCTGGGAGGAGAGATGATGGAGGAGAGCTGGAGAGATGGCAGATGTACAGAGGAGGTGAGTGTTATTTTTTTCTTTCTACCTCCCCCTGCCCAGCCCTGCCAAGCCACCCCCGTTCCGAACCAACTGCCACTGCCGTCCAGTTCATTCAAGAATACAAGCTTTGCTGATACACACGCAGTGTCCTCTTCATACAAAACCAACTGCTGAGATATGTTGTTCTTTCGCGTCCCTACTCAACACTATCACACCTACTGGGCTGTAAGTTCATCATCATATGCAGCAGGTGCAGTACCACCATCTCCCAAAAATACAATACTTTACAAACAAACATTAGCAGAGCCAACAGCTCAGAGTTCACATTATAGAGCTGAGGCCTATAGGCTTTGCCAATGCTTTCAAACGTTGAAGTTGCTTACCAGTCTAGCACCCTGCACTATTCATAAGTTGTCACATAAACAAAATAGTGTTTTCTGAATGATCTTAGCTGGAAGTGTGGAAGGAATTTTTTAACTATATTTTTGAACTTGTTACATAAACTTTAGCATCTGCTTAAAGTCAGAAAGTATTTGCCCGTTCCTTTCTAAATGAGACATTGCCTAACTGGTAGCATAACCCCTTAGCAAGGCAAAACTTAATGTTGCGTTGTCAAATTAAAGAAAAATTGCAAGTGTAATATAAACATTCTCAAAGACCCCTTGAAGAATCAAAAGGATTCACAGACAATTGTTCAAACACCAGTAATTGAATTCAGTCCTTGGACTGAGAGGAGTGGACAAATGAGTGACATAATTTCTTAAGACGGTCTTTTAATTTTTAGGTTGAAGTCTACCAGGCAGTGCAGCTGCCTGGCGTGTTTATGACATCTTGGGAACATTTGGAAAGCTTCCCCTGGCAATACATTCCACCCATTGCTTACCACTGGCCTTGTGGCTTGTCACTCACATTTACTTGCTTTCTGCATGCTGGCTCTATTTGTTTTAGGCTGTCCAGCTTGAGTTTGTCCCTTCCGTAGCCCAAAACCTATTTACTGTATTTCTTAACCAGTAATGGATTTCTGTAAAGAGGCCTTTAAATCTTGTTCTTATCTTGTTCCATTTGATGTGTATTCAAAGACAGAGGTCTTCCAGGGAGATTGGTGTGTACTTTTCTTTCTCTGACTTCTAAGTGAGTGGATTTATGTGACAATAATTCTGGCTACTGGAGATGTGCTTGAGGAAGGCTGTATGATGTTATTCCTTTTTTCATAGAACACAACACAATTTAAATGTATGTAAACAAACTGTGCAGATTTTTCAGAATATATCAGAAATAGAAAAACATAAATGAAGCACATTTGTTTGGTAATTCTGGAGTGTGGTGGAAACAAATATTTAATATGATCAAAACAAATCAATTTAATAGGGGATGACATTTCCACACATTATCGTTTGTGTGCCGCATACTTTTATCAGTAAAAGTGTAAAGCGGGAGAGGGGATATTGGTTAGTAAAATCCCCTGTGCAAATGTAATGGTCATTTCAGTTGCAAATCTGTTGTCTGTAATGGCAGCACGCTACTACACCATGAGTACTTCACTTTACCCCACTCCTCTCTACTCTGCAACATTCCACATCACTGCAGTCTACTATGCACCACTTCATACTGCACCAGTCCACGCCACTCTGCGTCACTGCACTCTACTCTGCACCCCTTTACTCTGTGCCACTTCACCCTACGCCTCTCTTCTCTATGCCAATGCACTCTACCCTACACTACTCTACTATAAACCACTTCACTTTTCGCCCACTGCACTCTACACCAATCCACTCTGTGCCACTCCACTGTCTTAGACTTTACTCTGCAACACTGAACTTTATGCCACTCTACGCCAGTGCACTCTATGCCAATCCACTCTATGCCACTCTAATCTACTCTGTGTTCTACAGCACTCTACTCTATGCCACCGTACTCCATCTTGCACCAGTCCACTCTACTCTGATCCAATCTACTCTATGCCACTGCACTCAGTGCCACTCCACTCTGTGCCACTCCACTCTACTCTGTACCACTGCACTCTTACTCGATATTACTACACTCTAAGCCACTCTATTCTACTCCACACAACTGTACTCTATGCCACTCTACTGTGCACCACCATATTCCACTGCACTCCACGCCAATGCAATCTGCATCACTCTACTGTACACCACTGCACTTAATGGCAGTCTACTCTGCAACACTACACTTTTTGCCACTGAACTATACACCACTCTACTCAAAGCCACTGCACTCTATGCCACTGCACTCTACTCTGCACAACTCTACTCTATGCCACTCTACGTCAATGCACTCTATGCCACTACACTCTATGCCACTACACTCTACACGACTGCACTCTACCCAGTTCCACACCACTCTACTCTTCATCACTCCACTCTATGCCACTTCACTCTATGCCATACCACTCTATGCCACTACACTCTGCAACACTGCACACTTTGCCATTGAACTCTATGTCCCTCTTCTCTGCACCGCTGTATTCTATGCAACTGCACTCTACTCTGCACCTTTCTACTCTACCTCACTCTACTGCACTCTATGCCAATGCACTGTACGCCGCTAAACTCTAACCCAATTCACTCTAAGCCACTCTATCCTACTCTATGACACTGCACTGTACATCACTGAACTATAAACCACTGCACTCTACTCTGAAACAATCTACTCTATGCCACCACTGCACTCCACGCCACTCTATTCCACTTTACGCAATTCCACTCTACATCAGTCCACTCTAAGCCACTGCAATCTACCCTGTGCCACTGCAATCCAAGTAACTCTATTCTATGCCACTGCACTCATCACCAATGCACTTTATCCACTTTACTTAAAGCCAATTTCACTCTACTCCACTGCACTCTATGCCAATCTACTCTGCACCAATGCCCTGTACACCACTATCCTCTACAACACTCTACGCAACTGCACTCTACACCACTCTACTCTACACCATTGCAATCTACGTCACTTTCATCTGCACCACTCTAAGCCACTGCACTCTACACTGATGCACCCTACACCATTCTACTCTCCAACACTGCACCCTACAATCCTCTACTCTTTAATACTGCACTCTCCACCACTGACATCTATGCCACTCTACTCTGCACCACTGTACTCTACCCTGCATCACTCTACTATATGCCACTACACTCTATGCCACTACACTCGACCCTGCACCACTCCACTCTACACTGCACTCTACTCCACTTTGCGCTACTCCACTCTACACCACTGCACTCTATGCCACTGCACTCTACACTGCACCACTCTATGTCACTCTACTCTACTCTGACCCACTCTACTTTGCACCACTTCGGTCTACCCCACTCTACTCTAAATCACTGCACTGCATGCCAATGCACTCAACACCACTTTACTCAAAATCAAATGTACCCTATGCCACTGTCCTCTATGCCAACTACTCTGCACCACTGCACTCCATGCCACCATACTTTAAGCTACAGCACTCTATGCCACTGCACTCAATGCCACTGCATGCTATGCCACTGCACGCTATGCCACTCTACACATTGAGCTCTATGTTCCTGCACTCTATGCCATTCTGTTCTGCTCTGCACACTGTACTCTAGCCCACTCTACTCTGCGCCACTCTACTTTGCACCACTGTGCGCCACTGCACTTTTCACCACTGCACTCTACAATATTGCACTCTGCAACACTCTACTCTGCAAATTGCACTCTCCGCCACTGAACTCAATCCCACTCTACTCTGCACCACTGCACTCTACACAACTGCATGCTACACCACTACACAATTGTGCTCTACTGCATTACACTCTATGCCACTCTATTCTACTCTGCACTAGTGTACTCTATGCCCCTACTCTCTGCACCAATCTACTCTGCACCACTCTACTCTTCACCACTCAACTCTACATCACTACACTCTACTCTGAAACAATCTACTTTACGCCACTGCACTCTACACCACTGAACGCTATGGCAATGCAATCTACTCTGCACCTTTCTACTCTTCACCACTGCTCTCTACGCCACTCTATTCTATGTCACTGCACTTTATGCTAATGCACTCTACACCACTTTACTCAAAACAAATGCACTCTATGCCACTGCTCACCAATCTACTCTACGCCACTGTACTTTATGCCACTTCATTCTAGGCCACTCTACGACACTCCACTCTACGACACTCCATTCTATGATAGTCCACTCTCTGATGCTATACTCCATTAAACTCTACTTCACTCTATGCCACTCCACTCTACAACACTCTACTCCACTCTATGTCACTCTACAAAACTACTCAACTCTACCACACTCTGTGCAACTCCCTCTATGCCACTCCATGCCACTTTACTCCACTCTATTCTGTGACACAATACTAAACTCTGCTCCACTTCACTACTCCACTCTATGCCACTCCACTCTACTCTACATCACTCTACTCCACTCTATGCCCTTTCACTCTCCTACACTACTCCACTCTATGACAATCTACTTCGCTCTGCGCCACTCTACTCTACAGCACTCTACTCCACTCTATGCAATACCCTCTACTCCAATCTACTCTGCTCTAAACCACTCCACAACACTCTAGGCCACTCCACTCTACTCCAGTCTACCCCTTCCACTCTATGACACTCTACTCCCCTCCATGGAACTCCACAACACATTACACAACTCCATACCTCTCACAGACATTCCCCTTCACTCGTCTCTATGGAACTCAACTCTACTCCAAACCACTGTACCCAACTACATGACACTCCACTCCACTTCACTCCACTCCAAGCCACTCAACTCTACTCTATACCACGCTAGGCCACTCCACACAACTCCATATCACTCCACTCTACTCCACTTTATGACACGCCACTCTTGTTTACCACACTAACTTTTAGCCATCCTGAACAGCAGCTATGCTGGTGTAAAACATGGCTAAAACATATTGGCAAAGCCAATAGCTCTTCCATAGAGGAGACCTACTGGCTTTGCCAATGCTTGTTTGAGAACTGTTGCACAATCGAGCCTGTTTTCTTAGCTGGGGGTTGAGACATTTGTTTCCAGTAGGACGTGTTGTACTTTGTTCTATTTGCAAGTTTGCACTCGCCCATTGTAAACAAAAGGATTGCAAAAGTCAGCAAGCATCATCTCATACTAAAGACACATGAGTGCTCACAATGGGCTGCTGCATTCAGCATTGGCCCCCGTCTTTGAATATTGGATTAACAAAGACTTTAGTGGAAGTTAGAACAAAATACACTCTATAAAATGCTTTTTGAACATACAGCATAAATATAGGTTTTTAATCCAAACGAAAATAGTAAACATGATTTTAACGAACACACAAATAGAATACATGACTGAGGCTTTCATTCATAGAAAAGTGGTAACACTACTTCTGAACAATTCATTGAAATGCTGTCCAGTCTGGTCGACTTTCCACTTCTCGCCCAACAGGGTGGTGGAAGGGTGGGCGGCCCAATAGTGCAGCGACGCTGGACTCCACCATCGAAGGTGAGTCATGCATCACTTCCATGGTGCTGGAAATGATGCTGGGCTGGTCACTTGGTGGAGGGTGACTGGCCACCATCGTTCCAGCAGTATCGGGGTCTACAGGATGCATGCTGCATTTTCTCACAACATGCTTATGTCTCCTGATGTGCGGGGAGAAAACTTCCAGCATGTCTGTGATACTAGTTAAGTCACACTATCATTGCTTGTTGATAGGATTGAACACGGCACAACTGCCTACATGTTTTATCCCCAGTGTGGGTGCTGTCTTGGCAAAGGCAGCCAGTTCGGGGGGATATTCCCCACTGCTATGGCCTCCATCTCTCAATACAGCTGACCTTGGAACCTTACACACTCTGAGGATTAAAGGTCCATTGTACATAGGGCACTACAGGGTTGATTTGAGCATGGCAGCGTTCATGCTTCTTGAATAGCAAACTCACGTACTCTTTACACTTATGGAGAAAATTACTTCACCACTGCTTCTTGTGAAATATACATTAACATCCTTCTTAAAAGCAAACACAAACATCTCAGGCTCTTGTGGGACCAACAAAAGAGATGGAATAATCCAGTCATTTTGGGAGGAGCATATACACAGAGAATGGGGGATTATTATTGAGAATAGATCAAATAGTATGCACATACAGTGGCGATAAAGACTAGGGCATTTGGAGGAGTACACAGCACCTCTTTTAGATAAATCAGACTAGCAACCCCATAAAGGGCTACCGAATGGAAGAAAGAATCAAATCCTTTAGCAAGCTGAGATCAAACACAGCAGCTGGCAGTACAGAAGCAGAATCACTCAATCAATTTACTATCTAGTGTGATCGGTGGGCTTATATGGTAATAAAAGTGGTCAGCTGTATGGATATGATGTCATATGCTCCTCATTAGTATTTAAATGGAGACACTGTTCCTAGAGAGACAGAGAGAGACATATAAATGAAGCGAGAAACCTAGGCTAATATTAGGCCCAACTACCTAAGGATTAAGTGTGGGGGGGGGGGGGCATTCCTTAGTTTCTCTTGTTGCCCTCACACACCCCGAAGGATGTCATGCTTCATCATTGGGCGTTTGCTCCTCGTCGGGCCGGCGCTGCAATGCCCTACGGGTCCCCCGAAGGGTCACTTTAGCGGAGATCTTTTAGAGAAAACGCCGTTTGGTGCATTCCAGGTAGGAGGACGACTGGGGTAGGTGGTAAACGAGGCCACGCCGGAGCAAAACTCACTAGAAGGTGTGTACGCTCGTCCCCTAACCTATGGAGCATTATTCTCCGTGCCTTTAGGCTGTCTATCCTGGTGCGACCTGACTCTCACATAGAGAGCAGTGCTACTTCGGAGTGCACGCCCGGATAGTATACTGAGGGTAGTATCCCTTAGGGCACATCCACTTTTCACTCTTTTTTGGTCCTGAGGAAGCGCCAGGGATCCTTTTTTGGACCATTGGGGCGCGAAACATGTCGACCGCTTGACCACACACTAGTTACCTATTGGTACATTACTTTCTATAAGGTAACACCCAACCTACGGGTCTTTTATTATGTCAAGGGTGCTATTCACATTAAACTTTATCCCAGTAACCCTTAGACATTTTTAGGATACCACTTCACTAACACACTCCATCACCACATATCTTTTTATTAGGACCCAAACCACACACCCGCATGCACCAAACGGCGTTTTCTCTAAAAGATCTCCGCTAAAGTGACCCTTCGGGGGACCCGTAGGGCATTGCAGCGCCGGCCCGACGAGGAGCAAACGCCCAATGATGAAGCATGACATCCTTCGGGGTGTGTGAGGGCAACAAGAGAAACTAAGGAATGCCCCCCCCCCCCCACTTAATCCTTAGGTAGTTGGGCCTAATATTAGCCTAGGTTTCTCGCTTCATTTATATATCTCTCTCTGTCTCTCTAGGAACAGTGTCTCCATTTAAATACTATAGATATAATACGGAGCACAGACACTGGACCATAACTAGCTCCCGGTTCCCCCCCCTCCTTCTTTATGTACAGATATGCTCCTCATTCACAAGAAAAAGACTCCTTGGGTTAGGTTTATTTATTTATTTATTTAAAAAGTTTTGTAAAGCGCGAACGTGACCCTCGAGGGTATTAGAGCGCTTTACATGGAGATACCACGATTAGCACTTGGTCTGATCAACAGGCAAACATATGCGTGAGACAAACAAATCAACAGTTAAGAATAGGCTAACAGTAATTGGCGAACAATAAAACACATCCAAGACAGGATAGACTACATAAAAGTTTTCTATCTGAATCAATTCAGTGTCATCGAGATGTTGAATTAGGGTAAGAACTTAGGGCCAGATGTAGGTGGGCAAATACCAAGCGGTAACGCAGAAATTCGCAGAATTTCTGCGTTACCTAACGGTATTTGGCTGAGTGCAATGTAGGTGAGTTGAAACCTACTTGCAAAATAAGGAATCGTAAAATAGCGATTCCTTGATTTGCTCTTGCATTTAATGAATCGGAAATACCGATTCCTTAAATGCAATGTACGTAGCACTAAAAATAGTGCACTTCAGCCTTAAGAAATCGCTAATTACCACCAACTTCAAGTTGGTGGTAAGTAGCGATTTCCTTTGCAAAAGCACTTTTTTGCTTTTTTAAATGTGCCATGTGGCACACATCCATGCCCTTAGGGCATGTATGTGCGCCACATGTGCACACATGCACATTTCAGGGGTGCAACAGGGTGTCCTTCGGTAATACTGAATCGCTAATAGTGAATATCTTCCCATTCATTCCTATGGGCCTCCTAGCCCATAGGAATGAATGGGTAGGTATTCCTTAATAACGAATCTCAATTACCGATTCGTTATTAAGGAATGTTAAGGAATCGCTAATATTTTAGAGATTCCTACCTACATTCCATTTAGCAAGTCCTTAATAGCTATTCGGTAAAAATCGCTATTAAGGACTCACTAAATTGAAGTTACCTACATCTGGCCCCAAGTCAGTAGATATGATTTGGCTTCACGTTTGAAGGCGTAGGTGGAGGAGATTAGGCGAAGGTCCGGCGGTAAAGAGTTCCATATCTTGGGAGCGACAGCTGAGAATGCTCTAGCCCCGTTTTCTTTTTGTGGGTTCGTTGGGGTTTCAGCAACAAGGTGTGCGCACTTCGTGAGGATCTGCAGCCCCCTGATCTTTCTAGCTTTAGTGCCAGGTAACTGTGGGTGTTGAAGTGTAGCGCTTTATGCGTCATGCAGGCAATTTTTTGATGGATTCTTGCTTCATATGGTAGCCATTTTAAGGTTTTTAGGCTGGTGAGATGTGTGCACTTCTTTTTGTTCCGAGGACCAGTCTAGCTGCTGCATTGAGAGAGGCTCTTAGTGGTGCTAGTTTGTATTTAGGTAGGCCACACAGTGTGGAACTACCGTAATCCAATCTGGGTAATACTAGGGCTTGTACTGCTTGTTTTAGATCTTCATGAGGTAAGTATGGTTTCAGTTTCCGCAGAATGCTCAGTTGGTAGTTTGCTCCTTTGGTGGCAGCACTAATGTGATTTTGCATTTTTACCTAAGGATCTGGCTGAGTCTATGATCTGGGGCGAGCAATGGAGTGCTGTAAGGTGATTCAGCCACAGATCAATCTTGATGTTGTTATTTGATGGAGAGATGAGAAGAAATTCAGTTTTAGCAGCGTTGAGTTTGAGGTGGTTAACCGTGAGCCAGAGGTGTGTATTTTGTAGAATGGAGTTGAGGGATATAATGTCATCTGAAGAGGCAATCTTGAGATATAGCTGGGTGTCATCAGCGTACATGTGGTAATGGATGTTAGCTGATTTTAGGAGGTTTGCTAGCGGTTCCAGGAATAAGTTAAAGAGAATGGGGAGAGAGCGGATCCTTGAGGAACGCCCAGAGTTATCGCTTGTGGCTTAGATAGAGATTGATTCATTTTGACTCGTAAGGATCTGTTTTGGAGGAAAGAAGCGAACCATTGTAATACTGCCCCTGATAAGCCCATTCTTTGTTCCAGTAGTTTTAGTAGGGTGTCGTGTTTGACGGTGTCAAATGCAGCAGATAAATCAAGCAGTATTAGAAGGTGTTGTAATCTTTCCACTTGGTACGTTCCTTTCCCCCTCCGTTTCACCTCCTGTTGGTTCTACCCCTCCCCTGTCACGAACATTCCACTGTGCCCTTCCCGAGTTCTGCTGGAACCTATGGTGGTGTATAGACCATTAAAGAAGAGTTACCGCTTTACCTGCTTCTGGTCTTCATTATAACAGAAGGCATGATTCATTCTTGTCCAGCATTTTTAGAATGTCATCTACAGTATGGGTAAGAGCTGATTCTGTGCTGTGATCTTGACGGAAGCCTGATTGGAATTGATCGAGGAGTTGAAACTTTTCTATGTGATTGCAGAGTTGTTTCTGTACACATTTTTCTAGGAGCTTTGTCAGTGTAGGGATCTTGGAGATGGGCCGGAAGTTGTTAGGGTCAGAGCAGTCAGCCAAAGGATTTTTTATAATGGGTGTTACTTGACCGATTTTTAGGGAGACTGGGATAGAGCCTTGGCATAGAGAGGCGTTTACAATCTTTGACCATAGTGGAAGGATACAGGTTTTGATCTCTTTGAATATGCTGGGAGGTAGAGGGTCAGAGAAGCGGTTAGATGGGTTTAAAGATGAGAGAATAATGTAGATTTCCTGTTCGCTGATTGGGGAGAAGGTGTTCCACGTGGTATTATTTTTGGAGGTGATGCAGGGTGATTCCATCCCTTCCGTAGATTGGGTGTTGTGAGATGGGTTGACTGGGAGGGCCGGTAGTAGTTCCTCGCTAGTTGAAGTTCCTTCTCTATCTTTGTTGTTTTGTTTGCCAGTCCTCCCCTGAAGGGGTGTCAGTTGGAGGATGTTGAATGACAGCAGATGCTGGCCTTTCCCTTCTCCAACTTGACAATGAAGGCCCAAAAGATGGATAATACCGGTGATCCATGCTTTCTGGGGCCATCTGCCCCTTCAAAATCATCCAATTTTGTAGATCAATTGGCTGTCTTCAAACTTTTGAGCAATGACCCATTGGACCACAATGTCGCTTGTACCCCCTTCCTCCCCCCTTCAACTGGTGGGAACCAATGCCACAGTGCAACAGGGGGAAAAACGGTGAGCTGAAACAGTGTATGTGATGGTAGTGCTTGACTAAGGGCATGATTACAACTTTGGCGGTCCTACTGCAGAGCACCACGCTAGTGTTCTGCTGGAGGACCGCCAAAGCCGTCCTCTCACTGCCCGCCAGATTACGACTGTAATCTTTGGCAGGCAGACGGGCTGCGGCAGGCTCATGCTGTGCCACTCTGAGGCTCATAGGAGAGTCTTAGAAAGGCACCACCGTGGGACCTACACAACGACTAAGGTGGTTCAATGGACCGCCGTAGTCGTAATCAGGCCCTAAATGCTTTGTGATCACTGTAAATTTCTTAGTGACATTGGGCCATATTATCAAGGAACGGCGATAACATTATCGCCACTCTAGCGGCAGGAAACTGCAGCTAAAGCGGCGATAATGGGCTTGATAATATGCCCTTATGAATTCCCATAGAAGCCCAGGTTCACACCAGAACCTGGGCTTCTATGGGAATTTTCAAGGGCATATTATCAAGGCCATTATTGCCGTTTTAGTGGCTGTTTCCTGCCGCTAAATATTGCTGCTCCTTGATAATATGACCCACTATTTTTCAATAGGTCTTTACCATTACTGAAGGAGAATAACCGTATGCATATCCTTCAAATGGAGCAGTCTCTCATGAATACTAGGCTAAGTCCATCATGTACCAGAACAGAAGGTAACCCAAATGTGATTGGACTCCTCAGTCAGGTGCAGAGTTGAGGGGCAATTCATCCTTTTTGATACAAAGAACCTCATGGTTGACACTGCAGTGCCAGGCGTGAAAAAAGCCGACATAGTGTTCCAGATGCTCCTCCAGTGCCTTTCTCACTGATGGATTTTAGTGGCAGCTAGCACCGGTCGGGGGTGGTGGGTGGGGGCAGATGCGAGGGGGATGTAAAAAAAACAAATAACTCACCTTACCTCTGCCACGTCTCTCCTCCGTGTCAGAACTCCGCCGAACAGGAACCAGGAAGCGCCCAGGCTCCCCTGACCAATCACAACGCTGCAATACAGCATTATGATTGGTAAGCACCCAGGCTCACCTGACCAATCACAACGCTGCAATGCAGCATTGTGATTGGTCTGAGCACTGTTGTTCGACGCTCAGACGGGGACTGGGCATGTTCTCCAAGCAGGCTGTAATGCAGCCTTTATGGAGAACATGCGAGGTGCGCATGAATGTTTAGCCGGCCCCAGAGGGCCAGCCAAACAGTCATTTGCAGTGGGCAAACTGTTTCTCCCCTGCCTTGCCCTGCTCTGAGAGCAGAGCAGCCTCGCCCACCCACCTGCCCGCAAAGAAGCACGGAAACATACATTTATAATAACTTTGTTATTATCATTTTATGTTTCCTTCATTTACACTGCTCAAAAGCAGTGGTGCAACGCCTCTCCGCCTCAGCGGAGGAGCAGCCACTAATAGATTTGTTTCCGACAACCTAGTCGGCTGAGGCTGCTTTGCTGGAAAACCAGTAATTACCACACCTAGAAATGAGGTGGGGAATGCGAAGCTAGGACAGAGCATCTAGCTATTTATGTTGGATGAACAGTGATCGACCAACTTTTAAAGATGTCATTTGTCTTTGATACAAAGAGAGATTGGAAACGAGGCATTCCCTGTTCCTGAGATGACCCTCATGTAATGCTCCTTTTGCTTTCTCTGGTGATGGAGGAGATAGAGGTGTCCAGTTTATTGTTGTCTATCATGTTAAATATATACATTTATGTATTTAAGAAGGTATCTTGCCAAAAATAAATCATTCTTATCATAATAAAAGCTGCTTTCCTGAAGCCTTATAAATTGCAAGGTGCACGGCTGTCCATGCTTTTACTTTAGAGTTCATGAACTTGTGCTTTAGGTCCTAAAACACATATTCTCCCTCCTAGGGCTTGTGAATGCCTTTTTCAGCTTAGTACAAATACTTTGCAGCAGCCCTGCCCAGTTCAGAAAGCCCTCTAGAACAATGCCCAGCCTTTTAGCATATAATTGGGGCGTTCACTTGGCTTGAGGGGTGTTCTCAGCTATTCAAGTCTTATCACATTCCAGTAGCAGGCTGTCTACTGTTTAAGGGATTATCTGAGTGATCAAAAACAAGAGGTTAAGATTAATGAAATATGCCATTACCTTGCGTCTTACTGTGCAATATCTTCCTTGCCAAAACACGAATAATGTTTTGCATTAATTTTAATTCATGAGAATCTTGCAGTAACAAGCAAGATCAAAGCGATTGCCAATTGCTCAGCCAAGAAATGGCAGATTAGTGCAGTCAAACTACTGATTTCAAAGTTGCATAAAGCCCCATAGGAGTTCAATATTACTAACACTCAATATTCTCAACATACAATAACTGGAAGCCAGTCGTGACTGTATTAGCTCATACAGCTCAGTGGGCTAATGCATCCACTGTAAAGCTCTGCACAAACTAAATGTCACAGGTTTGAATCCTTGTTGGCCAGCTCAGCCTTTCATCTTTCTAAGGTTAGTAAATTAGCACCATCCAGTTGTTTAGTAATTAACATCCATTATATGCATCTCGCGATCATACAAATTATAGAGCGTGATATATGTGTACTAATAACTAATCCCACATTACAAAACACCCGCATCACAATTATGAAAATTGGTGCATTTCAGATTTGGGGTGCACCAATCAAGAGTACATAAAGATCTTTTCATGATATTGAGAGTTAAAAAAAGCACCATGGGAAAGAGACAAAAGGAATACAATTGCGCCATGGTATCTTTTCAATATGATATTCGGGAGAATAGATGTAAAATGAGTTTTAGAATCATCAAAGAAATCAAAGGCTCCTATATGAATTATTTGCTAGAATCTGCACATGGCACCATACAGAACTCTAGCCCTTGAGGATTTGGCCATGTCATGCACAAAGCATGTAAGGATACTGCCAGGATGCACAGGCTAAGCAGAGAGGAGGAGATGCGATGTCTTTGTGGTACTTGGAGAGCACATTGAAAGTAATGTCGCTTGCTCTGTTTCTGGGGTTCTGTTGGGCATCAGTGCCGAGGTTAAAGTCGACAATATGTCCACAAGTGTGTAAAATCCAAGTCATACTATCAATGTTGAAACACGACAACTCTGCAAAAAGTGACCTCATACTTCTTTCTCAGCCCCACAGTTCAGTATCCAAGTTTAACATGAAAAATCATAAAAATATTAAAAAGCTGTAAAGGTAAAATTTAATCACCCCCATACACTTTTAATTTTAGTATTTATGCATTTGAATCTCATAACAATTTATAACTATTAAAACAACTTGGATCGAAAAAAATATTTTCGCCCGGACTATAAATGTTCAATGTCTTGAAGGAACACTTGAAAAAGTTGGTACATTTTTAACAGTGTAATCTATAGAGATCCATGGATGTGACAAGCTGGATGTAGCAAGTTGTTTCCAACCAAGCTAAGACTTGCACGCACACTGGCATTATTTCAAATTTTCCATTCCTTTACATCATATATCTTTATTGGATTGGTGTTGTCATAATGGTCTTTGATCAACAAATAAATATAGACTATAACAAAGAATGAAAAGAAGGCCCATTTAAGAAGCCAGATAATAGATACTCATATACAAAACATGAAGTACTATGTTGTATCTGATAAACACAAGTGCTGTTAGATTGGACTGCATGTTCACATCCTGTGGCAGCAAATTCAAGGAAAATGCTAGGTCAAGAATCTATGGTATTACAAAGACAAAAAATGTCTAATAACAAATACAGTATAATACATGTCTGACTGACCTCGAAGATAGAGCAATGGAAAGACTCTACTCTTCGGAGTGAGTGGAAAATTGTGAATGGGTGTTATGAAAGATAATTTGAAATCTCACCGTCATAATCAAAATTGATTTTATTTTACATAAATTAAAAAATGTCAAAAACACAAAATCACATAAATCATATCATCGCAATATCCATCACAAACATTTGCATTATTTCTGGTTCAGAAACTAATTACATAGCAGTGGCCTTGGTATTAAAGTTTCAGAGTAAGATTTTAGATGACTTGGCTTTTTCAAAGATTTTAGGTCATGTCAGTATTTTGTAAGTACCGTGCACTGACAGGACGAGCCCATAGTATAACACATAGTATAAAATATTCAGCATCTTTGCATTGTGACAGGTGTTTACTGTTAGCCAACTTAATGGCGTTACTATAAGTTGTGCACCTCCGTACACAGTGTTGTCAACTCGCTCGTCACATTATATTAACTGTAACTCATGCCTTTATCATGCATTGCTTATACCCTTTCATATAACATCACATACCATGTGAAATCATAGCATTCATAACAACACCTATGACATCTCAAATTACATAATTTGTTAGCACACTGTGCATAGTAGAGTGCCAAGTTATAGCTAATGTAGTGTGCAGGCAAGCTGACAACACTGTGTACGGAGGTGCGTGACTTATAATAATTTGAAGGTGGAGAGCAATGATAAACTTAAATTATAACTATAACTTTAGAATTTCTAATGTTTGTCTAGTTTAAGTTGGGTTTGTATAGAAAGAGTAAATTATAAATTTTAGTTATAACTATAACGTTAAAATTTGTATTGTTTATGTAGTTTGAGTTGGGCTTGCATTGAAAGAATACATTATTTTTTCCTAACTTTAACTTATCCTTAACCTTTGCTTTTTTCATTGCATTTCAATGTTTTTTATTTCTAATAAAAATGTGTTTCAAATCGTAGAGTGAAGTGTCATCGAGTGAAGTATTGCTAAGTGGAATTTCGTAGAGTATATTGGAGGAGAGTGTCGTAAACTGTAGAGTCGTACAGTGTAATGTTCCAAAGTGGAGTGGAGTAAAGTGGAGTGGCATAGCAAACAGTGGAATAAAGTGTTATACAGTGGAGTGGCGTAGTGTGTCGTACTATGCAGTGGAGTATCGTAGCATGGAGTGGCGTGTTCTAGAGTGGAGTGGCGTTTTGTACAGGACAGTTGAGTATCATATAGCGGAGTGTCATTGCTAGAGTGTCATGGAGTGTCGTGTCATTGAATAGATTGTTGTAGAGTGGCTTAGAGTGGAGTACAGTGTTGTAGAGTAGACTGCCATAGAGTGGAACAGCTTAAAGTGGAGGGGCATAGAGTGGAGTGGCATAGAGTAAACTGGGATGTCATAGAGTGGAGTGGCGTAGAGTGGAGTGGTGTGTGGTACAGTGGAGTGGTGAGTTGTAGAGTCGAGTGATGTGTCGTCGAGTGAGTGGCATGGCGTGGCATGTCATAGAGTCGAGGGGCATGTCAGTGTGTGGAGTAGTTCATGGTAGACTGGAGTGAAATGTCATAAAGTGAAGTTGCGTATTGTAGAGTCGAGTGGCGTGGCATGCCATATAGTGGAGTTCACTGTCATAAAGTAGAGTGGGTTGTCGTAGAGTCGAATGACGTGTCATGGAGTAGAGTGGGGTATCATACAGCGGAGTGGAGTGGCTTGTTGTCATAGAGTATTTTTTAAACAGAGGTAGTGTGAAAATGGGTGAACAGAATTAGATGTAATGTGTGGAAAATATAAGGCCTGAGTCACAATGGTAAACATACACTTTTGTGTAAGTCTTTGTTTTTTTGGAATTCACAAAACTGCCATATAATCGTATGTTTACGAGTGTGGAGACTCCACATTTGGGGTGAAGAACATCGCACATAAAAAGATAGGCATGTCATATATTTTTAATTCTCCATCCCGACTGGGGAGTTTCCGCAATCGTAAACTTACAATTAAAAGCAGTTTTGTGAATTCCAAGCAAACGTAAACTTACACAAAAGTGTATGTTTACCTTTGTGAATCAGTCCCATAGATTATGAGGTGTAAAGGGTAAGTTTGGCAGTAGACTGACACCCAAAGGTAAACTTACACTTTTGTGAAAGTGTACGATTGTTTGCTACTTAGAAAGGTATTTTATGAGTAGTATCTGTACGCCTGGGTAGTCTCTGCACATAAAAAGATAGGGCAGTCCCAGTTTTTTATGTGTAGATAGATAGATAGACAGACAGACAGACAGACAGACCGACAGACAGACAGACAGACAGACAGATAGATAGATATGTGTGTGGATGTGGAAGGGGAGGCAGCACGCATGAGAGAGAGCACGAAAACACATCCACTCGCCTAGAGTGCTGAAAGAAAAAGAAAACAAACATTGGGCCGCAACTAAATTATAACAAAAGAAATAATTATTACACAATTTACATAAATAATTATCAATTAAATGATTAATAATAAATTAATCATTAATTGCTAATTAATTATTACTTAATTTTGCTTCCCATCCTATACCCCTAACAACTTAGCAACCCGCTACAACACTGTAAATTAATATTAGCAATTACATAAAAAAATTTACTTTCACTTAAAATTACAAACTGTTTTTAAAAAATATTATGAACAATTATAAAAACAATAATAATACATACATTTAATATATGAAATAAAACACATTAAGATAATTAAAAAACTATATTTTTTACAACTATATTAATGATAACAATATTAACGATATTCTTAACAGCGATATTACCTGAAAAAAACGATATTCTTGACAACGATATTTCTGCATCACAATATATTTGTATCAATATATTGTTTTCTGCTGTTCCTGTCTCCCAATATTTACAACTCGATATTTTGTCCAAGGACCGATCACCCCTTAGTAAGCTTTTCCCAGTGAACAGATAAGGCCTCACCAATGGTTTGACACTATATGCAAACTAGGCCTACTAAAGTGGGCATAATCTGGCCGACCATTGGGCATGCATTTATAAAATTTCAAATATGTGAAAAATTACAGTTTGCAAAATAATATACAACTGCCCTCAATAGAACCTTGCAAGAATCTTTACGGGGAAGTTCGAATTCCAGGGCATGTCAGAGAGGGTAACACCAAAACCCTTGCCTACTATGTTAATCTATGAGATTACATGCAACCAAATACCTTTCTACAGCCTCTAACATAATGTGAAAATAATCCACTGTTAGAGGCCTATTGGCTTTACAATCTGCTTCTCACAATAAATAAGGCTGGCCTACTGCATTTGTAATAACTTTCTATAATAAAGAAGCTAGACCTATGGCGCTGGGCATAACATTTCCCTGCACGCCAATCAAGTCTACAACTTTTATCATTGCCTTGTTACCATAACCAACTCAGGCCTACTGTACTGCTTTCCCACAAGGAAACCATAGGGCATATAATAATAAATTTGCAAATGTATACAAAATTACACTTGACACAGCAAAATACTATCTGTCCTAACAGGGCGTAACAAGGATTCTCACATCGCAAATCTTCTATTATCATGGGTTGTCAGAAGGGTAAATGAACACCAAAACCCTGCCTACCGACGTAAGCTATGAGATTCCATGTAACATAATAACCTTAATTCAGAGTAATAACAATCCACCCTCAACATATGCGTTTCACACTGCCTTTATCATGACTTTTCATACTAAACAATCAGTCATATAGCCTTTACAATTGGCTTGCCACCATAAACATCTCAAGCCCATTGTACTGATCGTAAGCATCCCACAAGGCAACCATCGGCACACAATAATAAAAGTGCCAATGTATGCAAAATTGTAGTTGGCAATTACTATCTCTCCCAAGTCAGCCTAATAAGAAGCATTGTAGTGCATACCGGCCATCTACTGCCTTTAACACATGCTTTTCACAATAAGTAGGTCAAGCCGACTGGCTTTGTTGTAACGTTTCATACTAAACAGATCAAACGTTTGAAATATGGCATGACTTTTCCCAATGAAATGGTGAAGTCTTTACCCTTTAATGTTGGCTATACACTTTACCCAACATCGGCCTATTCAAGTGCACATAAATTAGCAACCATCATAACTGCATAAAGTTATAAAATAACAACTATGCAGAAAATTACTGCTTGCAAATCAGTATACACCCCCTCTCGCCTGGGAAAATCAAGGTGAAAACCTTCAGAGTTTGTCAAAGTGGATGACAAAGCAAATGTCAAAACCATTGCCTACTACAATAATCTCTGAGATGACATCGACAACATATCCTATTATAGCCTGTAACATAATGTAATGACAACCAACTATTAAAGGCTCACTAGCTTTAACACATACCTTTTGCAAGTAGTAAGCTAGACTAGCTGCCTTTGTCATAAGGTTTCATAAAAAGCAGACCAGAACTATACCAATGGATATAACGTTTTCTAGTGCATGGAACAGACATATCTTGTCACCATAACAAACTTAGGTCTACAGTTTTGAGTGCAAGATTTTCTATGTGGCAATTATATGAAAATCATAAATTTTGAATGGTGTACAAAATTACACTTGGCTAAGCAAAGTACTATCTCTCCTAAAATAGCCTATCATAGATTCTCACATGGCAAACCTGCTATATGAACAGTTTGTCACACTGAGCGATCAACACCAAAACTATTGCCTACAACAATGGTAATCTGTGAGATTCTTTGTCAAAAAGAGGGTCATTACGATGGCGGACAGACTTCAGTCTGTTTGCCATTGTATCGTATTTGGGACCGCCTGCCAACAAGGCAGCAGTCCCACAGTGCAAATCACAACGCGACCGCCACCATGCCAGTCGCATTGCCCATGTTTTGTGTTGTGGCGGATGCTGCGCTCACCCCACAAATATCTCTGCACTACGTGGCAGGCAGCATGCGGTGCCTACCACATGGTGTAGGGATATGTAGGGGGGTACCATAGGTCCCAAGCCCAGGAGACTAGGGGGGCTCGCTACAGGTCCCTAAATCTGTTTTCGCCAGCCATTTGCAGCGGGCTGACTGCCGCAGAACGACCGACGGAAAGGGATACTGCCGCAATTCTGGGATTACAGGGAGGTCCGACAGGCAGTCAGATACAGACTGCCTGTCGGGACTGTGACCGCCACCTGTCAAAATGCCATTGTTATATGGCGGCCGGAGATCCCTGGTAAGATGGCTGAAAGACCGCCGACAGCCTGTCGGTGGCTGTCCATCGTAATGAGGCCCATAATATCTATTTGTAGAATGGATGTCGAGACACCAAAACGCCAGGGGTAGTGGAAATGACATCATACACACTTTAACCTTATTGACATCAACAGAAGTGATTTCTTATAACCTTTGACCCTGAATCTTCCTGGTAAGTGATGTGGCTTGACCTTTACTCAGATAACATCATAATAATTGACATCACTGAAATTACATTATCAGTGTGTCATTAATATAAAAATTCAACACATGTCTCTTTTGGATCCACCTTTATAGGGTGCAGACAATTATCTTTGAAAGTGATGTGGGCGTATGTAATGCAATATTTGCCCTAGATTGTACTGAGCAAAGTGACTCAGTCTTGTGAAAACAATTGTTGAAAGTTTAAGCAGGTACCATACCAGGGAGTCCATTAAAAAATTTCAGAAGTTACTTTGAAAATGTAGTAGCTTTAATTTGATTCAGCAACAATTCCATTGATTTGGTTCTAAAAGAGTATGAAATTTCACCCAGGTACTATATCTCTTCACTATCAAATGTTAGCATATCTTGCCATTTGCACAACAGATACACGCTTTCCAGCGCTCACCCTTAGACGCCATCACTGCAATGCAGAGTGTGTGACTTGTGGCATGTTGCATTGCAATGGAAGCCTGTAAAGATTCATTTATGGGCACCGACGGAATACTTCAGTTGTATGTTGAATGACCAAACCCAAAATGGCAGCCGATTCATAGAAACAATAGAAATGCTCAATTTATGCTCATCACTTTGCCTGGTGTTAAATACCCCAAACAAATGTTCAAATTGGTGACGACATGTTCTATTAACAATTAACTCATTAACTGTTGGCATATATACATTTCTGTTTATTACTTATTAGGCCCTCATCCCAAGTGGCCCGAAAACCCCATTACAAATTACACACCCTGTAAATGTCTTGGGTATGCCACTTAGCGAGTGAGAATGTTGTATTTTGTGCCATGTTTTGTACCCTACAATGGGGAATAACATGTTACACCCTTGAAATGTGTACTGACTGCGTGTTCAGTTTGTGTCAGGATATAGCTTATGAAAATCATGTGGGTGGATTTCCCCCACCCCCTCCGCCCCCGGGAGTGCAATAAGTGTCGAGTTCGTAATTTGCCCTTGCTTTAAGATTTGCCCTATACTCGGAATGTTCATAAAGTATTCTGGCCCTCATTGTTTAGGCATGAATCATGTTTTTGAACATTTTGAATAAGTACAGTAAAAATGCCAATTTGCACTTTAGAATCTTTGATCCAATGTGTTGCCTTTATTGTAAAAAGGTCTCTCCTTGTCTATTGCCGTAAGACATGTTCAGTTCTCGTTCCCATACACTAATCTGATACAAGTCTGTTAATAAATTGCCAGGAATCAAAGGAATCTTTGGCAAACTGAGTTCATTGGCGAAATATGCAGGCAGTCGACATGATGAATGTTTTTTAGTCTTTATCGAGATGAGTCCCACATTTGCCCAGTTCATTGTATGTGGTTACCTACGTACCTGATTCCATGATAAGCGTGTCATTGTCTGGGTCCTCGTGCACTCTGTTATGTTCTCTCAAAAGAAGGATGTGTAACCATTAGATTCTGGCCTTTTTCCAGTCTTGACATTCCTCCCTGCTTAGGTCTCATTTGTATCTGCCTCCCTTCCATTACTATTTTTTCTTAGAGATTGGCAGGCTTGTATTGGGCAGATAAGATCTGTCTGTGGCTATCCACGTCACCCTTCTGCCCACTGACTGAACAGGTCACCTGCACCCAGGTTATCAATACCTCAGGATCACCTGAAGGTGTGTGGTGCACATCTGTATGGGCCATTGTATCCTTAAGGCTCCTTCGACTGCTCGCTCATATCTCCCCCCCACCCCCTTGCTAACCAGGCACCCAAGTTTTGCTTCTAAAGTTTCTTTTTTTGGGGAAGACCCTTCCATTCACAAGCTTCCTTCCACATTCGATCTCCTTTTTCCAACTTTCTTATCGCTTCTATCCCTTTGAGCTGACCTTGGTGCAACTCGAGGTTCTGTATATGCAGCCAACATAGAATGTCTCTTTTATCTAGGGCTGTGTTTATAGGTGACTACACTACAGACTAGGTGGTCATTTTAGGTGATACCTGCATGGATACTTATGTGTTTGCTCTGCTAGGTAAGATGCTGCCTGTAG
Source organism: Triturus cristatus (assembly GCF_964204655.1). Taxonomy (NCBI): domain Eukaryota; kingdom Metazoa; phylum Chordata; class Amphibia; order Caudata; family Salamandridae; genus Triturus; species Triturus cristatus. Next base: position 1,065,896,043 of record NC_140582.1, on the reverse strand, counting down.
CTTGTTGGTCTGTGGGTGCATGCATACGAGTAGGTCTGCTGCTCTCTGCACATATTTGCATGAATGTCTCTTTTATCTAGGGCTGTGTTTATAGGTGACTACACTACAGACTAGGTGGTCATTTTAGTTGACACCTGCATGGATACTTGTTTGTTTGCTCTGCTAGGTAAGATGCTGCCTGTAGCTTGTTGGTCTGTGGGTGCATGCATACGAGTAGGTCTGCTGCTCTCTGCACATATTTGCATGAATGTCTCTTTTATCCAGGGCTGTGTTTATAGGTGACTACACTACAGACTAGGTGGTCATTTTAGTTGACACCTGCATGGATACTTGTTTGTTTGCTCTGCTAGGTAAGATGCTGCCTGTAGCTTGTTGGTCTGTGGGTGCATGCATACGAGTAGGCCTGCTGCTCTCTGGACATATTTGCATGAATGTCTCTTCTTGGTCAATACCCGGACAGATGTTTTGTCAGTGTGACCTTGCACTGTGCTAAAATCAAACCTATTGGCTTTGTCAATGTTTTTTTTGTAAGTTGGCTTTCATTTGGATCCCCTCAGTTCAACAGCACAATTGGTGCCACATTTCTACAGTGGCAGCTACGTGGGTGGCACAGATGATGTACAACATGGACAGCTCAGGGAACAGAAATTACAGAATCCATTAACATTATTTCTTAATCATGTTCGAGGGTGGAAATGGCCACCTGCACATGACAAATCCGACAAAACATTTTTTCATAAAACACAAAACAGGCAGCCATGCTCCACGAACAACCCGAACTGTCTACATGCGACGCCACATTGCATGAAGTTCATTAACTTCGATCTCGTGAGCTTGAAATGAATTAAAAAAATTAAAACTTGATGAAGCAAACCCTCCTCAGCTGGTCCGTCTACAAGTTATCATCGACTGCACATTACAAAACCTTATCGCATTTGCGTTACTTTACAAACGTCTCCTTGTGGTAAGACTATTATTTTTCTCCAAGCCCATTATCTGCATGAGTGAGCGGCTCTGATGAGATCATTGTCATTCTAATGCTGTTTCCTCCAACTTAAAATCAGTGTTCCCTGCCCACAATGCCCCGCTCTCGCCTGCCCCTGGAACCACCTGAATGCACGGCTGTCCTTTTACCACCCACGGCGGGTGGACCTGTCAGAGCGCACTGAGCGGTGTTTTATTTCTCTTTAGTGCTGAGCCCCCTGGTTGTTTGGCATTTATCCCTGTTGCCCTAGAAACCGTCGCTTGGTTTTTAATTTGATATTGCGTCCGTTGCTCTTTTTATTCCAGGCGTGGGGGAAGCATTCTTACCATGTTGTCTCCTCTGTTGGTGCTCCACAGTCAGTGTTGTGTTTGTGCTGGAAGCAGGTGCAATGCTGTGCCCTGTCCCAGATTCCGGCTGCACAATAGTGGTGTCAAGGTCATTGGAAGGGGTGTTGCTTTCAGACCAGCTCCATTTGGAAATAAAGAGACCATGGGGTGTTGTATCGTGGGGGGTGGGGGGTGCTTCCGATTCCTGACGCTGGCCACCCGGGTCCCCACACGTGGTAAAGGAAGACTCGTGACACCGGGTGTAGTTTGTTCGTCACTGCTGCCGCGGCGGTTCTGCCGACGTGCATCCGTGACGTAGTATTTATTAAGCGTTACATCACACGTGACCTGACGCGCACGCCGCTGCGTGTCGCGTCAGTCTGACTATCGCGACACTACATTCCTCCCCAACACACAAACAAAAAAACCAATTACAGCTCCACAGCTATTACTCCATCTTTTAAACCCAAACTTATCAATACCGCGGTGGCCATCGTCTCTGTGCCGACCATGTGCAATTCTAGAACATTTCAAACAAATCAAAACAGTCTTACTTGACGTAGTCTCGTAGACGACGGGAGGGCTCTGGATGAGGCCTCAAGTCATATCGTGGTTCCCCACAGTCTGGCACGCTGCCCCGGCCCCTACTCGCAGAGTCACCACCTGCACCGTCGTCTCTCTCCGCAGGCATGCCAGCGGCCGCTGGCAGCAGGGTCTCTGGCTGATGGCTGTGCTGCGGTGCGACACCTCCCTGACTTACAGAGTCTGTTCCTCCGCTTGCCTGGTCCACATGTTCCGCAGGTTCCAGGCATCTCTCCTCTCGCGGGGGTTCCCTCGTGGGGCTGGGCTGGGGCCTTTCCTCGGCCCTCGAGGGCCCTGGGATTCTCTTGAAGAATGAGACGTTCCTGGTTATCTTCTCACCACCTTTCCGGGCTGTCACACACGTGCCCGCGACCTTCTCCACTGTCCATGGTTGTGGCTCAAAGTTTAGACGAAACTTGCCTCCTGGCCTCCGATTTCGTATCAACACCCTGTCACCGGGGGCCAGGCGTGGGGTGACAGCACGCCGTCGGGCATCCACCTGAGCGAACGCTCCACGCCGGCGCTCGTCAATGGCACTGTCGTTGGGAGTTTCCGGCCTCCATTCTGGGTGGTGTGGTATGGTGTCGGTGACGACCCGCCCCATCAGCAGGTGAGCCGGTGCCACTCCTGTAGTAGAGTGGGGCGTCTGGCGATAGCTACGGAGGAATGTGAAGATGGCTAACTCCACCGACTGGTGTTTCTCGTGGGCGATCCGTATCACCTTGTTGAGTGTCCTCATGAAGCGTTCAGCCTCTCCGTTCGCCTGCGGCCATCGGGGTGTGATGCGCCGGTGATGCACTCCCAAGGCCTGTAGGTACGCCGCGAAGTCCTGACTCTGAAATGGTGACCCATTGTCCGTTCTGATTTCCTTGACTATGCCGTGCGTGGCCATGATTTTCTCGAGCTTCGGGATAACTTCCTGGGCACTCAACACAGGTAGGATTTCCACTTCGGGATATTTGGAGTGGTCATCTATGGCAACCAGAGTGTGTCGTCCGTCTGGAAGGCTCCCAAAGTCAACGCTTATCTTGGACCACGGACTCCGGGGTCGAGGTTCCATCACGACAGGGGCTGGCCGAGGGGCCTCCCCTGTGACCTGGCAGGCAGGGCATTCTCGAACGGTGGCTTCTACTAACTCGTCCATGAGCGGGAACCACACTTTGGTTCGGAGGCGGGACTTGGTCTTGACCATACCTTGGTGGCCAACGTGGGCTAAGTCCACCACTCGCTGGGTTAGGGACGCCGAGATGACCAAACGGTGGCCCCTCAACAAGCACCCTGTGCCATCCTCCGTCAGTTCCATTCTTACGTTGTACAAACTCTCCATTACCTGTCTTGCCCTGGGCGTCAAGCTCTTCCATTCCTCTCTGGCCCGATTCCATTCGTTGTTTTGGACCGCCGCTTTTGCCCTTTGTAGGCACTCATCTTCGCTGGTGGCCTGGGACAGGCTGGCCATGGACAGTGGCCGGGGGCACGATCGCGCGGTGATGCAACGGACATACTCTTCTGTTTCAGCCGCCTCCTCCATCTCTTGGGGAGTCGCCTTGCGAGGGTGGCGAGACAGGTAGTCTGCCGGGTTCCGGGCGCCCGGTTGGTATTTGATCTTACAGTTGTAATTTTGCAGTTGCAACATCCATTTTTCGATTCTTGGGGGCGGCTTAGTAGAGGTGCCCGCGAACAAAGATACTAGTGGTTTGTGGTCCGTGGTCACAACAAACGGCTTGCCGTAGACGTACAGGTGGAAATGATGACACCCCCAATGAATAGCGATCGCCGCTTTCTCTATTTGTGAGTACCTCTGCTCAGTCTCTGTAAGCGATCGGCTGGCGAATGCCACTGGGGCCCATTCCTCTGCGCTTGTCTTTCGTTGTAGTAGAACGGCTCCTAGACCAACTGGACCAGCGTCGACAGCAATCTGTGTCAGCTTGGCCGGATCAAAGAATGCTAATGTCGTGGCTTCGGAGAGCGCCTGTTTGATGTTCTCAAACGCTCGGTCGCGATCACTGTCCCAAGTCCAGGGGGTGGACTCCTTGGTGAGCTCTCTTAGGGGCGCCGTGAGGTTCGCCAGGTCCTTAATGAACCGGCCGCAATAGTTTACCATTCCTAAGAAACTCCGCACCTCCGTGATGTTTGCGGGGGCAGCCGCTTCCTTTATGTCCTTGACCTTGTCCGGATCTGGGTTAACGCCGTCGGCCGAGAAGGTGTAGCCAAAGAATTGGATCTTCCTGCACAGGAATTCGCACTTCTCTCGATGCAGGGTAAGGCCTGCGTCTCGTATACGTCGCAACACCTGCACCAGCCTCTCATTGTGCTCCGCTATGGTTGTGGCATGCACCATGATGTCATCGCTCACGTTGATCGCTCCAGGGATCCCTGCGATGAGTTCTTGTATTACGTTCTGGAACACCTCCGCAGCGCTCGACACGCCGAAACTCAACCGCGTGTACCTCCGTAGACCTACGTGCGTGGAGAACGTGGTGATGTTCCGGGATGCCTCATCCAGCACGAGTTGGTGGTACCCAGATCGTAGGTCCAGTTTTGAGAACCATTTGGCGCCTGCCATTTCCCCCACAATGTCATCGATGGTCGGCGTGATGTGCCGCTCCCTTTTGATGGCTGCGTTAGGGAGCCTCATGTCCACACAGATTCTAACCGCACCTGGTTGCTTGGGTTTCTTTGCTACTACGATTGGTGACACCCACGGGGTTGGTCCTGACACCTTTTCGATGATTCCCGCTGCTTCCAGCTTCGCCAGTTCGGCTTCGACCAGTGGCCTGAGGTGGAATGCTATGCGGCGATGTCGAAGTGCTATCGGCTGCACGGTGGGGTCAATGTGGAGGTGGACCTCCTTCCCTCGGAACTTGCCTATTCCGTTGAAGATCTCGTCAAACTCCTCCAAGGTGTGGTGTATCGACTCCTGGTGTACCCCGAAGGCGAACGTTACCACTCCCAGATCTTCTGCCGCTCTGCAGCCTAGGAGCATGCCTTGTCCGTCTTCGGTCACATAGATATTTGACGTTATGGACCGCGTCCCATGAGATATCACAGTCCTGAACTTCCCCCGTACCTTCAACGGTTCCTCCTGTCCGTATGCGAACACCGTGATCGCCGATGGCAGCAACGTCGGCTGGGGGTGCATGGATCGGTGCATCGCCGCGGCCATGATATTGATGCTGGCCCCAGTGTCTACAACTGTTGTGACCTCTTGCGAACCCACTCGGATGCTGCATTGCGGCAGCCTCCTAGTCCTGCGTATTGCCGTGCATATCATGTGTACTCTGTGTATCACCTTTTCTTCCTCTTCGTCGTCGTCCATGTCGCTGGCAACCGGGCCTCCTTCCTCAACCGTGTTTACGGTCTGGCGGGGCTTTCGGAACTTCTTCGACCAGCACACTTTCTCAAAGTGGTTGAACCGTCCACAGGCCATGCACTTCCTCCCTCGTGGCGGGCACTCTGTCGAGGCGTGTGGTGGCCCACCGCAGTACCCGCAGGACGTGGGCTGGTCTTGGGCGGCCGGGCCTGGTCCGCGTCGGGGCCATCTCTGTTTAGGTTTGACCGCTACAGCATTGACCGGCTCCGTCTTCACTGGCGCTTGCAGGGCCGCCTCCATGTGCGCAGCGCGCGCTTTCGATAGTTCTTTCGTCCGGCCCATTGTCAGTATGTCTGCTAGGGGCTTGCCTGATTCCTCTAGGATCCTTTCCCTCAGTTTGACAGACGCACACCCCTGTATTATCTGGCCTCTTATCTCCTCCGTCTCATCCCGAAACCCGCAGGTGGCCGCCAGGTTCTTGAGACGAGCGTGGAATTTGTCGAGCGACTCCTCAGGCGATTGGCGCGCTTGGCGGAAAACGAAGCGTTCGTAGTCGCGGTTCGCCATTGGTTCGAAGTGCTCGTTGAGCGCCGCTATTAGTGTGATGTGCGTCTTGGGGGTGTTTTCCGCAAGCGTCTTCACTATGTTGTGAATTTCTTTTCCTCCCAGGTGTATTATCATTGCGCGTTTTTGATCCTTGTGGACCTTCGTGGCCTCGAAGAAGATACGCACTCTGTCCTCCCAGTCTCTCCATCGCGCTGCTACTGCGGATGGGGACCCCTCCACCGAGAATGGTTCGATCGGCGGAATGTTCACCATGTCTTTTGCACGTGTACTGCCTGTCTCAGGCGGGGCCTTCTGCGCGTGTGCTGCGTGCGTTGGGCGAGACCCACGTGTGCTGCTGGTGCCGGGCGAGACCTCCTCTTATTCACGGCTTTGAGGGCGCCCAGATGGCAGGGTCTGCTCCCAGGCCGAGTGCGGCCTTCCCCGGGGTCAGAGGATGACCTGTCACTCTCCCCCCTGTGACCTTCTGGGCCTCTGCAGCTGGGCGCGGCGATTCTCCTCGTCCTCCCCGGTTGTCCTCTAGACTGGCCAAGCATGCAGCCTCCCCCTTTAAGAATGTGAGGGAGCAGGAGCTCACCGGCAGTCCAGGCAGGAGGCAGGAGGCTGACGGGCGCTCCGCGCGCTTCAGGCAGGCAGGCCGGGGGCGGGGCGCACGTGTAGGGCAGCGCGCTGAGGCCGGGAAACACAGTTGACGCCTCCAGCGGAGCAGCCGCCAATCAGGAGCGCTCCGACGCGCAGATCTGCACCGCCGCAGCGCCGGAGAACAGGGACAGCCACACGTCTCCGCGGGGCACGAGCACCGCGAGCCGGGAATGCTCGACGGCCGCCACACCACCGGAGCGCAGGCAACGGAACGCGAGGGCACGCCCACCCTCGTCGCCAGTTTGTTGTATCGTGGGGGGGGGGTGCTTCCGATTCCTGACGCTGGCCACCCGGGTCCCCACACGTGGTAAAGGAAGACTCGTGACACCGGGTGTAGTTTGTTCGTCACTGCTGCCGCGGCGGTTCTGCCGACGTGCATCCGTGACGTAGTATTTATTAAGCGTTACATCACACGTGACCTGACGCGCACGCCGCTGCGTGTCGCGTCAGTCTGACTATCGCGACACTACAATGGGGGACGTTTACAACAAAATGTCGGAGCCCGGTTTTACTCCAAAATTAGTAACGCCGCGCCCTGACATTTTTTTAACGCAGGGATGTGCCGTATTTACAAAAATCCCCCTGTATTTCCCATAGTGCGGGCGCTAAAAAAGGTGCCTAGCGCTAGTGCAGGCACCCTTGTGCCATGCTGCAAGAGTGCCTGTGCGCAGGTGCGATTATGTGCAGGAACCTTCCTGCACATAAACAATCTTTAAAGACGATTTGCTATTACGAGGAGAAATTAATAATTTCTCCTCGTATTGCCATTTTAAGACCAGGTTTTACCAGGTCTTTGTTTTGGCACTGCCCCATCCTTCTATATCTGGGGCAGCGTAAAAAAGCAATGGGTGTTGCGGGGAACGCCCACTGCAACACTCATTGCATGCCCCTTTCACACTAAGTGAAGCGTGAAAAGGGGCCTTATTTACAAGGCGGCGTGAAAGCCACGTTAAGTGGCTTAATGCTGCTTTGTAAATAAGGAGAAGGGGATATCGACACTAAAAGTGACACTGTGGTGGCGACACCCCATGTAAAGATGCCTCCACATTTGTACAGCACGAGATGGTAAACTTACTGTCAATGCTGTTGGTTGCGACATGCCCCAAGACACAAATGTCTGCTGCTCCTAGAAAGAGCCAGAGGTGTTCGAAACTTGGAGTTGCTTTGGAGACACACATTGAAAACTTCTAGCACAAAGTGAAATGGCGACCTCTATAGCTGGTTACCTCTTTACTGCGGACTGTCGGTTCGTGATGTCCATTACTGTTTTAAATTTAATGTATATTTATTGTTGAATTTGTTTTGTCTCTATGTTTTTTATGGTTTGTACCCGAAATAAACGGAAGTGATTGTTTACCTGTCAGCTTGCGTCCATGTTCGCCAGTAAGACTGTCCTTATGCAAGGTCTGAAAGACATAGGAGTCTCCAACTATTTTCACATATTTTTAGGGGTGGGCCAAGCTGGGAAGATCTTTTTTTGCAAACATCAGGTATTTTTTAGAAAATGCTGAAAAATACTTGAAAGTTGTAAAGTGGAACATGAGTAATTTCTACACATGTGTAATTTGTGTTGAGCCTTGTAATAGGAAAAGCTATGCCAAACATGTAATCATGTGCAACATTCTAGCCGCGATACCACTGCAAAAGGGTATCTGAGTACTTCTGCCAAAAAGGAGAGAAAAATATGCAAGCGCATAAGCAAAGGATAAGCAGGAAATTTAGCAAAAATACTAGTAGGCCAATAACCTGGACCTTTGCTGAGCTATGCTTGCATGATAATAAATTTGCACCCAAAATTATTTTACTGAGTCAACTATAACAATAAATACAACACAGGTGCAAAAAATGACATGAACGATCTAACAACATCAGTTTTTTTATCGTTACTAAAATAAGAAAGATGAATGATGTGGGTTTGCCAGGGAATAGTGTATGTCACCTGTGGGAATGGGTGAAATTCTGTTAACTAGCATTGACAAAGCCAATAGGTCCGCCTTTTGGCAATTTCTATTTGTTTTTTCGTGGTTTTTACAAAACGTTATTGTTCGGAAAGCTGCCGAGCCCTCATCCATCTAAAATGAAACATTAGCTGAAGGCAAGAATGTAGTTTGGCATCAAAAAAGCACACATTTCCATAGTACTCCCTGAGACTGAAGTGAACTATTTTGTGAGTGGATGTGCTCCTTGTGAAAGACCTGCTGCTGTAACTCGTAGTGAAGTCAGCCAATGGTTGAAGTGGACTGACACACTACCCCTTGAGAAATGACAAAACCACAAACCAATGGATGAAGTCTAACTGAAAACTACTATACATAACTATGTTATATACAAAATTATAGCAAAAACAAAAGATCTGACCCAAAATAGCCAATTAGTCTGGCATTGGCTTCTAGCATGAAAGAAGGCATGCAAGAAAGAAGACGGGGGAGAAAGAAAGAAGACAGGAAAGAAAGAAAGAAAGCAAGAAAGAAAGAATGCAAAAAAAAAAAATGCAAGAAACGAAAAAGGCAAGAAGAAATAAAGTGAAAAGGAAAGAACCAAAGGTGGATAGAAAGAAGTCAAGAAAGAAAGAAGGGTAGAAGAAAAGATACGAAAAGGGAAATAAAGAAATGAAAAAAGAAAGAAATAAGAAAACTAGAAAGAAAGAATGCAAGAAAGAAGGCAAGAAATGGAGAATTAAAAAATGAAAAAGAAAGAAGAAAGTAGGAAAGAAAGGAAAGAATGAAGGTAAGAAAGAAAAAGGGCAAGCAGGAAGAAAGAAGATATGCAAGGGAAAAAGAAAGAATGCAGGAAAGAAAGCAAGAAAAAAAGAAGGTAAAAAGCAAGAAAGAAAAAGGTAGCCAAAAGACAGAGAAAGCAGAAAAGAAAGTAAAGAAGGATGAGGTAAGAAGGCAAGAAAAAGGGAAAGACGGAGGGAAAATGGAAATTAAGAACAGAGGCTAGAAAGAGGGAAAGAAAGAAAGATCAAAGGCAAGAAAGAAAGAAGTAAAGAAGGCAAGAAAAGGGAAAGAAGGAATGAAAGCAAGAAGTCAAGACAGAAGGAAAGAAAGACAGAAGGCACGCAAGAACGAATGCAAGAAAAAAGGCATGAAAGAAGGAAATAAATAAAGAAAAAACGAAGAAAGAATTAAAGAAAGAAGGGGAGAAGGAAAGAAGAAAAAAGAAGGAAAGGAAAAAATAAGGAAAGAAGGAGAGAAAGCAAAAGAAGGAAAAAAGAAGGAAATAAATAAATAAATAAAGAAGGCAAGAAAGAAATTAAGAAGGTAAGTAGGGAAGAACGGAGGCAAGAAAAAAACAACACAACAACAGACCAGTGGAAGAGAGAGCTGGCTCAAAGCCCCTTTAAGTAATTATATTATACATATCATTTTGTAAAAACAAAGGTCTTGGCTAACACCATACCTAAAAACAAGCATTGACAAAGCCAATAGATCTGGCTTTCGACACCAGCCTTTCAGCAATATTTGCTTTTTCATGGTTTTTGCAAACCGTTATTGTTCGGGAAGTTGCCGGGCCCTCATCATTATAAACAAAAACATTGGCTAAAGGCAAAAATGTTGTCTTAGTCATAAAAAACACACATTGCCATAGTACTGCCTAGCAATGAAGGGAACTACTTTGTGTGCTGATGTGCTCCTTTTGAAAGGACAGCAAACTGCAACTCATAGTGAAGTCCGCCAATAGCTGATGTCAGCTTACACATTGCTGCTTGATGCATGCTGGAGTGGTTGGAAGTAAAATATGAATGAAAAAACCACAAACTAATGGAAGAAGCCTGGCAGAAAACCCTTAGGGGTAACAATGTTTTACACATAAAATCTTAGTAAAATCAATCGGTCTTGGTTAACATAGATTAAAAAAGCTAAGTGGCCTGGCATTGACTGCCAGCCTGTTGCCTTTGGGGAAGAAGATGAGAAGAAACATGAACGAAAGAGAGAGATGTAAAGAAGGAAGTAAAGAAGAAGGAAGGAAAAATGGAAAGAATGAGAGCAAGAAAGAAAAAAAGAAAGAAAAATGGAAAGGAAGAATGAAGGAAAAAGGAACGAAGGATGGAAAGAGCAATGAAAGAGGAAAGAAGGAAGGAAAAAAGGAAGGAAGGAAAAAAGAAAGAACGATGAAAGAAAGAGAAGAAAGAGAAGAAAGAGGAAAGAAAGAGAAGAAAGAAGAAAGATGTAAGGAACAAAGGAAGCAAAGAAGGAACGAATGGCAGACAATTAGGGTTGCAATGATAGAGCACTCTCATGAGCTTATATTCAGCGTTCATTTCAGCTGCTGGTATGGTGTGAAAATTCAGCAGTCAGATAAATAAACAAAGGCCACTTGAAAATTAATTTATAACAACATTGGCAGATGACCGGAGCTGATAAAGCTGGAATGTAGCTTGTACTCTCATCTGGTAGCTCTGCAAACAAATGCAACACTAAACTAATAATAAAATATCAAGGAAGTCACTGGCACCTTGTGTGTGAATGTGCTGCCTGTGAAAGAGCAAAATGCAGTCACTCAGGTGGAGTTAACCAGTAGCTGAAGTAGGCTGTCCCATTGCCCCATGGTGTAAGCTGTAGTGGGCAGAAGCAAAATGTGAGTGACACAACAACAGACCAATGGATCAAGAGAGCTGCCTGGGAGCCCCTTTCGGTAACTATATTATACATATCATTTTTGTAACACCACAAGTTCTTGGTTAACGCCTGATCTAAAAATAAAGATTGAACATCCGATCAGAGGTAATATTGCATAGTTTGAACAGAGTTTTCCATGGTATGATTTAGGAGTCTCTTTCGGATCTGTAGATTATGGCTAGCTCTTGCACAGAAACGCCCTGTTGGGTGGCCTCACGCGTGACGCGCCTAGCTGCTCACACGACTAGCAGGCTTGTATCCACTCTTTGTGAGCACATTAACACCTCATAAACAAAATGCTGGGTTGCCATCAAAGAGTTTTCCTCGGTGCAGCGCGCTAAACTGAGAGCCAGTCTTAGAAGCAGAATATTTTTTTTATTTTTCTGGTTTGTCAGCTTCTCTTCAGACATGCAATTCCCATTACACACTCTGTAAAACCCTCACAGAGCGGTCCTCGGGAATGAACATAACTTTCTGAAATGCAGGAATAACGGGCACAACTCTTCGCTTCCATTATAAAATATAGTTGAGGGAGTTGGTGGGCTGACAAACTAAACTGCTGAGGTGGTGAAAATCAGCAGTTGTCCCTTTCACTGCCAGGGTGAAAGGCCAGCTTTCAACTTCAACAGTACCTTATAAACGATAAAGAAATAGCCAAGAGCAGACAGGCGCATGTTTCTACTAACCTCGCATTTTGCTTTCATTTACCGTATTATACAGTCAGCATGGAAACGCCAAACTCAAATAAATATTTTTATCTTTCCTGTTTTTCACAAATGTATGTTATCTTTCACAGGCTGCAACATGTACAAACAGTTAGCCTTTAGCATCTCGGTCGCATTGAAACCGGTGAAGGTAAACACATGAGTTACCCTAAGGGAGGAATCCTCTCAGAACTAAAGCATGCTTTATTACTCGTTTTGAAAAAAACAGCGTTCTTGCGCGAGTAGCCACTCGCTGTACAGACCTCTTTGTCGCATATGTACTGTATCCAGCATCTGTACTGTGTATTCATAATTTTTTGTACGTTTATCTTGTATATTTATGTCAGACATGTACAGTGTACAGTTCTAAAACTATTTATTTAAATATATTTTGTATGCTGAAAAAACCAAAGGTTACAGGAACTTTATAGTTAGGCTCAGATTTCACTCTTACAAAACCAGTGAAATTCAACAGTTACAGTTACCTGTTCTTGCTATTACTTATGCCCCCACAATGCACTGCTTATAACCTCACATATTACATCACTCGTGACATGGTCAGTGACATCTCAAATGAAATCACTGGTGACATAATCCAGTGGTTCAGAATGTTTCCAAAAAGTTTACGAGTGTTAAACATATATATGAAGGTACCACAAAGGTAAATTAGTATACTTTCTGTACTACTAATGAGTGATTAAATAAACAATAACCATTAAACAAAGAATAACCTTTAAGGTACATTGCTTAACCTACAGAGCAATCCACAATTTGGGCCCAGCCTTTCTGAACCATAGTTTCAGGCAGTATGTTCCAGTTAGGAAACTTCGCTCGGCCTCTGCTAATCTATTGATACAGCCCAGATTAAAAAAAAAAACTAGATGGGGTGGAAAGAGCATTGTGATGAAGCAACCAAAATATGGAATACACTCCCTTTAGCCATTGAAAATTAACCCAGCCTTCTTTCTTTTAGGAAAACTGTAAAGACCTGGTTGTTTAAATCGTGGTAACTCTGCCGACAGTCGTGATCACACTTGCAACTGAAAGAAACAGAGCTTAGATGCTCCAGGGCATTAATGAGCTATATAAATAAAACTAACATAACATAAAATTCCAATTTTTAACATAGATATGTGAGTGACTGTGTGACTGTTTGAATCCATGTGTTAGTGTGTGTTTGGGTGTGTGTATGGGTGTGTTAGTGGCTCTATGAATGTATACGTGGGTGTGTGAGTAGCTGTGTGGGTGACTTAGTGGCTGTGTGAGTGACTGTATTGGTGAGTGATTGGTTGTACCAGTGGCTGTATGGGTGAGTGAATGGCTCTATGGGTGGGTGAGTGGGTGTTGGATTGATTGTATGGGTGAGTGAGTGGGTGGGTGTCTGAATAGCTATATGAGTGAGTGACTGGGTGTGTCAGTGGCTGTATGGGTGAATGAGGGGCTGTTTGAGTGGGTGTTTGGTTAAGTGAGTTGGTGTGTGAGTGGCTGTATTGGAGAGTGAGTGCCAGTGTGAATGGCTGTATGGGTGAGTGCTTGCATGGATTTGTGAATGGTTATGTATGTGGTTGTGTGAGTGTGCGAGCGAGGGTGTGAGTGCTTATATGGGTGAGGGAGTGGCTGCGCTGAGAGACTGTATGGGTGAGTGAGTGGGTGTATGAGTTGCTGTATGGGTGAGTGACTAGTTGTATGAGTAGCTGCATGGGTGAGTGAGTGGTTGTGTGAGTGGCTGTATCAGTAAATGAGTGGGTGTGTGAGTGACTCTATAGATGTGTGAGTGGTTGTATGAGTACTTATATGGGTCTGTGATTCGGTATGTGAGTGGATGTGTGGGTGTGTGAGTGGGTGTTTGAGGAGTTGTATAGGGGTGTGTGTGATGTGTGTGTTAGTGGTTCTTTGAATGATGTCATCAGTGTTGTCATTTGAGATGTCATCAGTGGTTCCACAGACCATGTCATGAGTGATGTAACATGTGAGGCCATAAGCAATGCATTGTTAGCTCAGGTAACTATAACTGTTGAATTTCACTGGTTTTGTATGAGTGAAATCTGAGCCTAACTATAACGTCTCTGTAACTTGCGGTTTTTTAAGTGAATTTCTAAGGTTTAAAAAAAAATCTATTTCCTAACTATAACTGCCCTTAAACCTTTAGTTTATTCAGGGAATGTTTTACGTTTGATAGCTCTATTAACTAACTATAACAGCACTGTAACCTTTGTTTTTTTGTTGTGAATTTCTAAGGTTTAAAAAAAAAAATTATTTGCTAACTGTAACCTGTGACCTTTGAGAGTAGGTGTGTGGGTGGCTGTATTGGTCAATTAGTTGGTGTGCGTATGGCTGTAATACTATATAAGTGGGTGTGAGAGTAGTCGTATGGGTCTGTAAGTGGGTCTGTTTACGTGGTCTTGTGGGTGTATGAGTGGGTGTGCGAGTGGGGTATGGATTGGTCAGTGGATGTTAGAGGCTGCATGGATCTCTGAACAGATTTGAGAGTGTTAGAATGAGTATGTGAGTGGGTGAGTAAGTGTCTGTGGGGGGTTGTCAGTTGCTGTGTGATTGACTGCGCCAAAATGGAACAACTACTGCCCCTTTATTCTAAAACAGAACACAGTTTTCAACAACATGTCTACCTAACTGGAGTACTTTTTTTCTGGTTAATTAATAAGAACTACCTCATTGGTTAAATGTCCAGTGCGTATTCTACATGACATCTGCGTAATGGACCAGGAGCAAATGCCTCCAGTGACCTTGTGTGCATTTTGGCAATGTAATTGTTCCTTGTGCATCTTTATCCATAAATCTGTGATAATATTAATTCTCCTACAGAGAAGACAACAAGACTACAAAGAGGTAAATCTCCACCCATCACACAAGGATATTTTCTCTTAACTATATGAAGTAAGTGTTTCTTTGTTTGGTTAAGATGTCCTCATATTCCATAGCATCAAGAACATGCGTCACCTGCACCCTGTTGGTTTTCACCTGCTGTCTTGTGAGGCCACCTATCTCCTCTTTCCTCGACCTCTCCCCAACCCCCCCATGTGAGTGCCTCTCTCAGGTCACTTTTAGACCTACACTATTGTGAAGACATAAAGTATTATGGAGGGGGCATGTGAAAGTGCTCCAGATCTCAACATGGTATGGGACATGGGGTGCACTTGGTCTGCAGCATTTCTTTTCCCACCCCTCCCGGAACAGCCTCCCAGAGGAGAGAAGGTGATCAATAAATTGAGGTGACCCTGTGATGAACTGGCAGATGTGGCATCCCTGTATGGCATCCCCGGTCCACCTTACATGGGTACCCGCTGTCTGTCCTCCATGGAGCATCACAGATCAGAAAGGTACCTGGAAGTAACTGCGGTGCAAACAAATATCAGAGAAATTTGAATATCTGCAGTTGAAGCTTACATTTTCCATTATTGGCTCTTAAATTCGTGGCCTCCTCTTCTGATTAACAGTGGATAGCATATGCACTTTTAGTGCTGGGGTGACGACCTTGGGCTATGTTCTGCAGTTGCGCCTCCTGGTGTGCATCCTGGTGGAAAATGGGGTCCCCAGCAGAGGTGAGGTCAAAAGGGGCTAGTGACCCCAAGTTCAGGTAGTGTATTGTCCCACACGGCGGGTTAACAGAGGCGCTTTTAGTGTGGGGGTGATGGCCCCACCCCCTTGTATGCCGTTCTGCTCTTAAATTCGTGGCCTCCTCTTCTGATTGACAGTGGATAGCATATGCACTTTTAGTGCTGGGGTGATGGCCCCCACCCCCTTGTGGGCTATGTTCTGCAGTTGCACCTCCTGGTGTGTATCCTGGTGGGAAATGGGGTCCACAAGCACAGGTGTGGTCAAAAGGAGCTAATGAACCCAAGTCCAGGTAGTGTATTGTCTCGCATGGCGGAATAGTAGAGGAGCTTTTAACACAGGGGTGATGACCCCACCACCTTGGGCTCTGTTCTGCAGTTGTGCCTCCTGGCATGTAACCTGGTAGTAAATGGGGTTCCCTGGCACAGATGAGGTCAAAATGGGCTAGTGACCCCAAGTCCACGCAGTGTATTGTCCAGGATGGCAAGATAGCAGAGGCGCTCATAGCACTGATGTGATGGCCCGCCCCCTTGGGCTCCAATCTGCAGTCATGCTTCCTGGCGCATATGCTGATAGGAAATGGGGCCCTCACATGAGGTCAAAAGGGGCTATTGACCTCAAGTCCTGGTAGTATATTGTCCCACACAGCAGGACAGCAAAGGCTCTTTTAGCACTCAGGTGATAGCCCCGCTCCCTTGGGCTCCATTCTTCAGTTGCGCCTCATGGCACGTATCCTGGTGGGAAATGGGATCCCCATGCACAGGTGAGGTCCAAAGGGCTAGTGATACCCCTCTTTAATGTTAATTGTAGCCCCGAGAAGGTGGTGGTCCCCCTCCTTTAATGTTAATTGTAGCCCTCGGGAGGTGGTGGTCCCTGGGGCACGGGGGGGTCCACGAGACCCCCCAACATTCTAAATTAACATAAGCCCCATGGAGGTGGTGACCCCTGGGGAATTGGGGGGTCTGTTCAGCTCCCCCTATTAGTTTTATTTTTAGCCCCAAGGAGGTGGTGGTCCCGGAGGCCCACTAGGCCACCCTGCCATAATTTTATCATAAGCCCCATGGAGGGGGGCCATGTGCACCCCCTTCTTCAATTTAATTAAACAGGCATGTCCCCGGGACCAGGCCCTCCTGGGAGCATGATTAAAAACAAGAGCAAGAGACTGCACTTGTTTTTTTCTTTCAATTTTTCCACAAATCCGCAGATCCACCTGCGATTTTACAGCAAAATTGAAAAAAAATGTTTTTAAACCCCAGTGAAGTCCCTCTGGACCCCCCCCCCCCACCACATCTAGGGGGTCAGAGAATTTCTACCCTGCCCCCTTTTCTATATTTTAAATTTATTTTGCGGGGACTTGGCTGAAACCGAGTCTCAAGATGGCTGTCAACACTTCCTGGTTGAAGTGTTAGCAGCCAATTAGATTACAGCACGGGTACTGTAGGATCCGTGGAGGATGCCCATCCCTAGATATGAAAATTTGGATTTGGGTTAATATCTCTAAAACTACTGAAATGTTTTACACCAAAGTACCAAAATGCATTTCTCTGGTGCAAGATCTACTTTTCTGCCAAATTTGGTTTAATTCCATCCAGTGGTTTGGCCTGTAGTTGTGTCTAATGTTGCCATGGGAATTAACATAGGGAAAATGCATTTTGGGCCTCCCATTTTTCTCAGCCCCTTGTTTGACGAATCACCCCGAAACTTTCAAGACAGTGCCAAATTTATTAGAAAAAATATGCTTTTCCTATGGTAACTAGGTCCTACCTGTACTGGCAACCGCCAGTGGGTAATATATGTATATATATGTTTTTTCAGCGAATATATATATATATCTCCAACCAACAACAAAAATATATGTCGTACGCTCTCAGGAAAAACCAAGCAGCAGTCAAGAATGGTGATCCAAATTTAATCCTACGCAACGCGTTTCGGCGACAGCCTTGTTCACGTGTAGAGTTACAATAAAGAGATGGTACTGATAAAGTTGTACTAGATCCACATCATAGACATAGAAAAGGGGGGGGGGTGTGTGCAAACGATTGGCTACTGAAAATGGCATCCATCTTGGAAAGGTGTATTACAACGTAAAACATGCTAGTGTGTTTACCAACGTTACATCTTAGAGTGAACAAAATCAACATCAAACTAAAACCTGTGAAGCTTATGATACAGTATATGTCATGGATAGAAATGTCACTTAACAGCATTGTTCCGTATGTTGAAAATCACCCTTCACTTGTACATGGGTAATGACAAAATGTATAATAATACATGATAAGGTATACAATGAGGAAAGGTTAGGTAGGTGTGAACATGCTAATGTGTCTCCACCTGTACTTCAAACAAGATGAATTTTTCACTTGTGTTTGCAATTGCAAATTCATATAATGCTGACATCACCATTCCTCCCGTACATTTAATGTTCGTATGTACAAGAAGAAAACATTAGGTTGGATTCAATAAGCAAACGAACGTCCTCCAATAGGACCATTTAAAATGTACTGTGCTCACGGGCTGATCGAGAACCGCATACTGACGCCCACAATACAGAATACATTGCCAATTGGCTAGAAGTGGGCTAATCAATTTTATGGATAGTACCACAATGCCAGTGAAAAATCAATGAAAATCAATGAAAAATAAATGCAGTCCCGTACACTGACACCCCGGTCAGATACGTTCAAGTATTGGTAGTCGTGGATCGTGTACATACCAGTTTTGGTGATAGTGAGAGAACAATGTGCATATGAAGAAAAGGGTAGGTTGCCCGTGCAGGTGAATACGTGTCAAAGGGGTACCTTCCTTTTCTC
This sequence comes from Triturus cristatus, assembly GCF_964204655.1. Classification (NCBI taxonomy): domain Eukaryota; kingdom Metazoa; phylum Chordata; class Amphibia; order Caudata; family Salamandridae; genus Triturus; species Triturus cristatus. The sequence goes on along the minus strand of NC_140582.1, from coordinate 1,065,877,925 downwards.
CTGTAGATAAAAAAAGAGAAAGAAAAAAACCAATGTTAACAGTTAAAATGTACATAGTGTTTCCATATTATGCACAATGTATAGCTGGAAGAACAACAAGCAAAAATAGAAGTTAAAAGTTAGAGAGTAACCAGATTCTGTTCTGCTTATGATAGATAGAGAATGAAACCTCACAATTAAGACAGAATTGAACTCTCACGACCCCTCTCTCAAGTGGATTGATAATTCCTCATCCATATTTAAACCTCCTGGACTCTTTGTTTGGAGGTCTATTATGTATCGTGATTCTCGCTGTCTTAGATGAAGAACTCGATCACCCCCTCTGGGGTTCTTGGGAACTTGTTCTAAGATTAGAAAACTGAGATCTGACACATTGGAGAAATGATGTTCATTAAAATGTCGCGCCACTGGATATTTGGGATCGTGGTTAGTGATGGCTCGAAGGTGCTCCAAGATCCTTTTCTTGGCTGAGCATGTGGTACTGCCAATATACCAAAGCTTGCAGGTGCATTCTATGGCATATACGACATGGGTGGTACCACATGTTAGAAATTGAGTTATCTTTTTATTAGTACTCTATGGTTGCCCTGTGTTTACTGTGTCTACAAGCTTTGCAATGGCCACAGGGGTAAAAGCCAATAAGGCCGTGGCTGGTGGACGCAGTGTGATTGGTGATGTCATTCCTGACTACGATATCACGTATGTTTTTGTTGCGTCTGTATGTGATGCTTGGTCTCTGCGTGATACTAGCGCCTAGGATGTTATCAGCCTTCAAAATGTCCCAATTTTTTGCCAATATCTGCTTGACCTTCTGTGACTCGGAATTGTAAGTAAGAATCATCCGAGTGTTGTCATTTTCATCTTGCTCATCAGCGACCTTCTCTTTGAGTGTGTCAGTTCGTTCCACCTTTTCTGCTCTCGCTATGGCTTTTTTAAGCACCCAATTCGGGTAGCCTCTTGTGCGAAATATATTGATGATGATGTTCTGTTCCTCTAGATATGCCTGTGTGTTGTTGCAGTTTCTTTTCGCCCTCAGCAGTTCTCCATATGGAATACTCCATTTGAGTGCTTCTGGATGACTGCTGAGGGCGTGCAGAATGCTGTTCCCTGCTGTGGCCTTTCGATATAAAGAGGTGCAGATTTTGCCTTGCTTGATCTCTAAACTTACATCTAAGTAGTCAATTTTGTCTGCATTAATTTCTCCTGTAAGTAAGATGTTATATCTGTTGGTATTGAGTTTGTTGATAAAACTTACTGCCTCACACTTGGAACCCCTCCAAATGATAAACAGATCGTCAATATAGCATAGCCAAGTGACGATATTTTGGAGGTCTTCCTTGAGAACGGTACTGCCAAAGGTCTCCAAAATCAATCGATCGAAGGAGATTTATTTACATAAGCATAAAGCCAGAAAAAACACCCTACGCATTTCGGTGGGAACCGCCTTGCTCACGGGTAATTTGTTATAGAGACGAAAACACAAATAAACAAACATCAAAGGTTACGTACAACGTAACGTGCATGAACACCAACAGTGGACTATAGTTTTAAGGTGAAAAGCGGCAGCCATCTTAATATGGTTTTAAACAATCAATAAAGTTACATAGGCACTAAATGGAAACCCCAAAAATTCACAAATAAAAATAAAAAATGTGTGCAGCCATGACCCAACTAATTCAGACACGATGTTACAGTCACAACAGTATGAGTTCTAGTCATTCAGCTATAACTTTGTTTCATCAGTGTTACAATTCTCTAAGCAATGTCAAAATGTATACACTGAATCAGTCCGCCCAGCAATATGGTTAAACCTTCAATGTCCTATACAATAAATCAATCACATAATTATTACTACCCCCTTCACCGGAATGGTTACATATTATTTTGTATTTATGTACTTGTAAAAAATTGATGAAATTGCGAGCAAAAACCTATTGCAGAGCATAATAAATCTTACATTATCGACAAGAATTACTACATTGCATATTCTTCACAATGCATATATAGCAGAATGTATATAGTCCCCAGTGGGTTGATACATCATTAAATCTATGTAACATTTGTCATGCTATATAAAGTAAATATGAAATATTCATAATTGATACATAAATCCAAAAATCTCAAAGAAAATTTCAAAGAAAATTGCCCGATTAGTGATTCCCCCAAAGTGGGCCGCACAAGTTCAATCTTCTATTGTATACATTTCCAATAATAAACGTAATATATTTAACTCCTCCAATCCTGACATCACCTGAATAGAGAATAAATAAGAAAAAATGGAAAAGGGGAAGAAAAAAAATGGGTAAAAAATAAATAAAAAAGTACCATAAGGCCAACCACAATATTCACAGAATGAACCTAGTTCATATGTAAGTGAATTCAAATCAATAATTACTACAGAAAATCACGTAGGTAGACATTTCAGAAAATCACTGCCACTTAAGAACACGAACATTTCACTAAATTTTATGATATACAAAAAGCTTCCAAAACTAACAACATAGCCCAGATATCTACATGAAAAAAGCAGACTAGAGATTGTCTATTCCCCTAAATGCCAGGACATTTCTTCTTCAGAATTCAGACCCCCGGTGACCTTGGTATTGAGGTCTAAGATGTATCTGAATTCTAATTGACGCAATCTGCGGATTCTATCTCCAACTCTGTTGGTAGACTCGAATCTGTCAATAACAAAAAATCGTAATAGATTGCGATTGCTTTTGTGAAATTCCTCAGAGTGTCTTGCAACAGGCGACAGTTTGTCTCTTTTCTAGATGGCTCTCATGTGCTCAAGAACATGTTTCTTTGCTGTAAACATCGTGCTCCCTACATATTTCTTAGCACATGGGCAAACCAAAACGTAGACACAATGGTCTGACAAGCAAGAAAGATGTTTGCCTATACTCCTCTCTGTGTCACTGATAGGATAATAGACATTTTTAATGTTTGAGCTAAATTTACACGCTTTACATGTCATACAAGTAAAAAATCCTTGTATGTCTATGTTAGAGCTTTTAGTGCGTGTCACCTCATTATTACAGAGTCTGTCTTTGAGGGAGTCTGCCTTTCTATAGGTGATATTAGGTAAAGCTCCCACCACTTCATTTAGTGTGGGTTCTGTTGTTAAAACTTTCCAATGTCTATTAAGACAATTGCGTACCTTCCAAGAATTTGAGTGATAAGTAGTTACAAATCTTATAACTCTATTGTTGTCATCCTCATCTGTCCTTTCTTTAGGTACCAATAACTCACTATGTGTGAGCTTGCTAGCCTTCAAAATAGCTTCCTTGACTATATTAGGGTTATAGCCCCTCCAAAAATCTTTCTGTCATGCAGTCACTTTCTAAAATAAAATCTGATTCAGCGCTACAATTTCTCCGTGCCCGGAGAAACTCCCCATAAGGTATGCTCCGAATCAGTATTTTAGGATGCCCACTGTCTGCATGTAGCAGAGTGTTACCCGCAGTGGATTTTCAGAAAATTTTAGAAGCCAGTTTGTTATCTGCCACCATGTGTAAGTCCAAGAATTCAATACTCTGATTACTCATTTTACCCTTGAATCTTAAATTCAACTCATTATCATTCAGAATAGAGATAAAATCATTTGCTTGTTCCTGAGATCCTTCCCAAATGACGAAAAGGTCATCTATATACCGTAGCCATAATTTTACATGGCCACGGTATAGTTCTTGTGTCCTGGACACCTGTCGCTCCCAGCAGCCCATAAAAAGCTTGGCGAAGCTGGGAGCAAAACAGGTGCCCATAGCAGTGCCCTGCTTCTGTCTGTAAAAAACTCCATCAAATATGAAGAAATTATTCTCCAGACAGAACTTAATCATCTGTAACACCATTTCATTGTGTCTTAGGAAGGAGATAGAACGGCAACTGAGAAACTGTTGACAGGCCTGGATGCCCTCCGCATGTTTGATCGAAGTATAGAAGCTACAAACATCCAAAGTGATCAATAAGTAGCCTTCCTTTCATTCAAAATCTTTAATTTTACTCAAAAAATCCCTACTGTTTTTAAGATAAGACGGTAACCCCTCAACATAGGGATGTAAAAAGTGATCAATGTATTTTGAAGTTTTCTCTAGTAGAGAACCCATTGAAGAAACAATGGGTCTCCCCGGTGGTTATAGTCAGCACCCATGCTCTGCCACACCATCAACAGCTCCCTGGCAACCGCCTCTTTCCCCGACGACTTGAAATACACCGAGATCAACCCCCTCCTGAAGAAACCCTTGGCTGACCCCTCCGACCTCAAAAACTAAAGACCCATCTCCCTGCTCCCGTTCCCAGCGAAAGTCATCGAGAAAGACATCAACAGCCAACTCGCCACATTCATCGAAGAGCACAACATCCTCGACTCCTTCCAATCTGGCTTCAGAAAAATCCACAGTACGGAAACCGCCCTCCTCGCTGCAACAGACGACATCCGCAAAGGACAAAGGAGAAACAGCAGCCCTCATCCTCCTCGACCTCTCAGCGGCATTTGACACAGTCTCTCACCGCACCCTAATACGCAGACTCCATGACGCAGGGATCCAAGACAAAGCCCTCAACTGGATCTGCTCCTTCCTCTCTGGCAGAACGCAGCAGGTCAGACTCCACCCTTTCCTCTTGGACCCTACACCAACCACCTGTGGAGTCCCCCAGGTGTCCTCCCTCAGCCCTACGCTCTTCAACGTCTACATGGCTCCGCTCGCCCCCATCGTCAGAACCTACGGACTCAACATTGTATCATACGCAGACGACACTCAACTCATCCTCTCCCTATCCAACGAACCTAACACCACCAGACACAACTTTCGAGAAGGTATGGAAGCCGTCGCCAAATGGATGAATAACAGCTGTCTACAACTAAACACCAACAAAACGGAAGTACTCATAGTGGACCCATACCCTGATGCCTGGAACAACACCTGGTGGCCCCCCGTCCTCGGAAACCCGCCCACACCCACGGACCACGCTGGCAACCTGGGAATCATCCTGGACTCAGAGCTCAAAATGAACCGCCAGATCAACTCCGTCTCATCCTCCTGCTTCCACATCCTCCGCCTCCTACGTAAGACCTTCAAATGGATCCCCATCGAACACAGAAAGACCGCCATTCACGCCCTGGTCACCAGCAGACTTGACTACTGCAACGCACTCTATGCCGCAATAAACAAACACCTCACCCGCAAGATACAGAACATCCAAAACTCCTCTGCAAGACTGGTCCTCAACCTGCTAAGACATTACCAAATCTCCCTGAACCTGCGCACACTCCACTGGCTCCCCATTGAAGCTAGAGTCACCTTCAAGATGCTCACCCACGCTCACAAGGCCCTCCATGACACCAGACCAGCATACCTGAACAGCCGACTCAAATTCCACGCACCCCAAAGGACCCTACGATCAGCCCAGCTCTCCTACGCTGTGGTCTCCTGCACCAGAAAGACCAGATCGGGAGATCGCTCCTTCTTCCTCGCGGCCAAAGCCTGGAACGACCTTCCGCTCCACCTCAGACAGACAACATCACTCCCCATCTTTGCAAGAAACCTCAAAACATGGCTCTTCGACAGACCCCCTCCTTGATGTACTGGAACCTGCAAACCCCCTCCCCCCAGCACCTTAAAACCCTTACGGGTGAGTAGTCGGGCTTAACAAACACCTGACTGATTGATTGACCAATTACAATTCGGCTGCAAATGGAATTACAAATGGGCACAAATTACTAGTGTTTGCACCACAATTTACAATCAGTAAAACCTGTTGCAAATGGTGGGAGCAAATAGCAAATTTGTGCTGTTCGCTCACATCAGAAAGGGTGAATAACACGTCTTAGGAGCCGATTACGATGTCAGTTGGAAAGGTTCCGACCGACAATCGGATTCTCCTAGACCATGTCGAAACCCTTCCGACCGACTCGGTCGTTTACATTCCGACCGACCAATTTAGCTGTTCGCGGTCGGAAGGTAAACCATGCGGTAATTCCGAATTGGTTCCGACTGGCTCTTGGAGTATCTGTGTCGGTTGGAACAGCATCGTACAGCCCTATGGACAGAGTTTCCGACCTCGGGATTACGATGTCGATTTTCAACAGCCTTTGCAGCCTGTACAACATGAAAAGGCTGTCGGAAAGTGACTTTGGGGGCCCCTGGTAGGGCCCCCTTCATTGTGAGGCCTCCGGTTGGTGGCTGAGGGGTACCTAAGGGACCCAACCTGCAAAACCATGGTCTGTGTGACAGGCACCATGGGGTGCGTGCGACAGGGTGCAGGATTTTCTGCACACACCCCATTTTCCCAAAGGAGCCTGTGTTACGGCCAGTTGTCGGGCAGAACATGAGCTCCCATAGGAAACAATGAGAATCCAACTGAACAGTGTTCAGTCGCATCGTAATTGATTGGGCGGAACAGCCGACTGCGAGTCGGTTTGTCCTGATTCCGAGACGGTGTCTGGTGGTGTTTTAGTACCATTTTGAAATATCAGAATCAGAATTAGTAGTGAAGAGTGCACCCATTAATTTGTGTACTCTGCATTAATACTAATTAGAGAATAAATCATTTCTAGTATGATAGGTTTGGTTGGCCAAGGTGCATAGTGCATATGCAAGTATGTTACACTACACCCAGAAATACACATTTTCAAATGTAGCGCCCACAAAACTGTCCTAGTTACCAAAATGTGACAGTGTGACTTAACATTTTACCTGTATTGTATTCTGCATGCATTTCCTCTTTTTATTGTGAAAGTGTTCAGTTCCACTAAACAACAGATTCCATGAGACTGTATTGCAGCCATGTGCTCTTTAGCCAAATATGTACTGTCATTGTATTTCATAGAAAGCTTTCTAATTTATGCTGTTTAGCAGTGTGATTCAGATTGTGTTCGCTTATATATGGGACTTGTATCACATCATATACAGCAAATACCCTATCCTAAATGCATGTCTTTACAGTCACTCTTGTTAAACGCATCAAAAACTGAAGTCCTGTATTTACCTTCACAGCTACACCTTTGCCTTTATCTAACCCATTTGACGTCCTTCCTGACTCGCCTACCCCTGCTTCCACTGCCAGAAACCTTGGCATTCTCTTTAACCCATCCATGCTCCTGGAATCTTTCATTGCATTAGAGCCAATCAAGTGCACCATCAAGTTCTAAATATATGAAAGCTCCACACCTCCATTCCATTTCACACACTTAAAGCACTGATCGAGTCAACTGTAATCAGTAAGTGTACAGCAACAGTTGACCAGTTGGCCCTCTGAACTTTTCTTTCCTTCAACGTGCTACCAGAACCCTGTATAACATCCAAAAGACAGACTTACCTCAGCTTACCATCACCAAGTTGGAAAGCTGTCTGACAAATATAGGCCACTCTGCAAACAGTTGATACTTTTATTCAAGGCATAAATTACCAGAACCCTGTATAACATCCTAAAGACAGACTTACCTCAGCTTACCATCACCAAGTTGGAAAGCTCTCTGACAAATATAGGCCACTCTGCAAACAGTTGATACTTTTATTCAAGGCATAAATTACTCATCTTAAAAGTACCTTTGTGACTCCATAACCTGCTACCCTACCACCTGAAATCTAAATTCAACATTTTCTAACTTTACAAAAACCTCTAAGCGCTACTTCTAGAATCCAATCATTTCATCTCCTAGGCCTTTTCACTAGAACCCACAGCATGTCCTCCAGCAATCTGAGCATGCGTATCACTCCAAGGCTTTGAAACAACAACACTGAAGAGTTGTCTACTGATACGTGAAGGAAATGAGTGATCACCTAATAACATTGCCTTCATTCATCGTAAGTATATATATTGTCGCCTCTATGTAATAGAAGATTTACACGTCTCTCAATTGTCTGTCTTACCTGCTCACATACAGGTAGTGACATCTTTCTCATCATTACATCTCATTCATTTGTATTTACTTTTTATTGAGTCATACCTCCCACATCTGTCCTATATGCTCTCAGGTTTCTACATATTGAATGATTTGACAAATAATGATTAATTTGAGTCTGGGCTACTACTGATTGATCTCTCCGCCATCTATGATAGTCACCCACATTAATTTGCTTGATCAGTTTGTGGCACTGAAGATTTCAGGCTGTGCGGGTAAATGATTTACCATTAACCCGACCAAACCATTGAGGGAGGTGGTGGTTCTCCTGCCTCACTGACCTTCTGTGATCCTGGTTCTTGGGACGTTGCCCAAGACTCTTCACATTTATTTTTACTCTTTATCTACACCCTTTGGGAGAGCATGTTAGATCATATAGCTTTGTATTACTTTCATATGCTGAAGGCAGCTACCTTATCACTAGATGTGATCAACATTCCTCTCACTCAGTGGTTTCCAACTCTATAGGTGGAAGCTGTGCAAGCATAGATCAGACCAAACTTTCTGAAGCTGAATGCACAAAATGGCAGACATTTTGGACACTGAAGACCCCTGTTTGTAAAACACACATTTTTTGGGGTCCTATTGATATTGGCTCTCTACCCTGACGTGATTCCAAGCGGAGGAATCTAGGTTTCTATTTTGATCATGATGGCTATGCAGATGCAACTCCAATCACTGTCTACTGCCTGCTTCCTTCAGCTCCGTCTCCTAGGAATAAACGTTTCCATGAATTCCGTGGCCTTTTGATGTCACAGTTACCGAACTGCGTCTTATGTCACATCCTGACTATGACAACGACAATACACTTTAGTTCATGTTCCTAAGTACTTTGGTTTAGAATGTACAGCAAATGAAAGCCCACTAAATTAGTTTGCAATGTAGGGAAATTAGATTATGTGTCATAGACCAGGCAAGTCCTGCACTGCTATTGTTTGCCAGTTCTTCATCAATTCTAGTCTTCTCTATGGCTAGGCAAAGAATCTGATTCTCCTATGAACCCTCTATTGCTCTCTCAGATCTGGACCTACATTTCGTCTTCTGGTTCCCCGCTTTAAGCGGGTATGCTGCGAAGGACATGCTCGGCCTAAACTCTGGAGTAGCGTTCAGTTGGAGTTGAGGCAAATGTAAAACTACCTTTATTTTCACAGGCCTCTGAAAACCCTTATGCCATCTCTTATGTTAATTCGGATCTCTTCTTCTGTGTTCGTCTGTGCAGTCTGACTCCAATTTTAGGTATCATAGCATCATGAAGCCTTTGATGAAACTTGTGCTGAAAGTACCACAAATAAGATAAATAAAACAGTGACAAAAATGACCTGTAAACATACACAATTCAGAGAAAAGCACTCCAAACATATTGTTTTTTTTTAAAGTCTACAACAATAGTCCCATGTGTCCATTCCTTCAAAAGGAGTTAAAAAGAGACACATTTTCAATCAATGTTCCAAGGATTATCCCATCTCCAGTCTTCAATTGAAGAAAATCATATTTAGTGTTTACTTCTCATAGTTCTCTTGACAAATTACAAGCCATCCCACCCATCGCTTTTCACCTCCTACCCACTTTTCGTAACTTCCAAATATCAGTCTATGCACAAAAATGTTTTACTGCAGTTGCCTACATGCTGTTGCTGTGCAGAGCAACAGTACCTTTAAAAGTTGCAGGCATTGGTTTGGGCTCCTCACATGGGATGCATCCAAGCTCAGAACATTTGGCTCAGTACAGCTTCAAAAGTAGCTTATCTAGTGTTTTTTAAGTATCCATTAAGGATTTAGTCTGCGGTTAGTTGTGAGTGATTCAGCACCTTGCGTACAATCGACCTTTGCCAGTGTTATCCTTCTCACCATGGACCAGGGGAAATGTTCTGTAGATGCAAGTCAAGCTTCCAGTACCAGTGGGTTTCCATATTTAACTTATGTCTAGCTCACTAGATATGATTATACTTAAACAAGTCATCCTAAACTGGCAATCCCAATTTATTAAACCAGATGTTTTGCAGCCACTCAGATTTAAGAGTCTTAATCCTGTACTGTCTCTAAAGTTGCCAGGACAGCTGACAGGAAATAGCATGCAGTAACACCTCATATGACTATAACAAACTGGATTGGTAACTGATAAAAACCCCTATTCATGCGCCTTTAATCATTGGCATGTGGTTTGACTGCAGAGGCAACCATCAAAAGTGAAAACAGGCACCTTTTAAAAGTGTCCTTCTGTATAGGGCAGTCACTACTTATAGCCCCTAGTTTTAACCCATGTCTGTCAATTAGTAAATATTGTTTCAATTTATTTAATAGGGTTGGGACCAAATCCATATCCCTCTCCTGCCTCTGCCAGGTGAAGTTAGTCTAAGAATCTAAAGGGTTTTTCTTGATCTAAAGATAGCGCAGCAGATCCAACAGGGCCACCCTAAACCTTATGCATTACTAAACACAGCCTGCCCAACTGAATCATGAGATTATTGCCCACATGAAGCCATCTTGATCCTACTTAAACAGAACGCTCATCATCCACAGCGGTCAGCCCACCAGGATTTCGTCAGGATTTTCGCAGTGACTCATGGAAATTTGGTTAACTGGTTCTGCAGCCTTTGAAATTACACAGACTGTTCCATTAGTATATCATATATTTAAAACTGAGCTAAACAAAGTAAAAAGGGGGCTGAGTCACTGCAATATTGAAACATTAGATCTCCATTCTCCCAGTACTAATAATCAAATAGGCAGAAAGTCTTCCGAAGCAAATAAATCTGACCGCCATGTTTTCTATGGCTGTCTTTGAGAAGCTTACTCCTCTTATGGTCACTTGCTTACAACTAATTCATGTTGATTTGTCTAATGATATTTGGTCGGACCATAATATCATTAGATTTAGCATTCCATACTGTGCATCTGCTAAAAAGACCAAACAGCAAAATGTTTAAGTGGTCCAAAATGTCTGCTGAATTTATTAACAGCCAATTATCTGTGAGTTACCGTTAGGTTGTAACAGAGATATATGCTAATTGAGTTACCTAGGCAGTTGATACCATTGTCCTCTTGTTCATTGAACTTGTTCATTAGAGGAAGAAACAAGTCCCTTAGTTCAATGACACCCTTGCAAACGCTAAGACCAAAATGAATCAGGTGGAGCGCTGTCCAAATGCTGCTATTTTGCCACAGGACCGATATGACTGCCCTCAATGAGTTTCCTCAATAGTGTGTGAGAAGTCCCTTCCTTGTTGCTATGTTTTTTGCATGAAGATATGTTGTATTGTCTTTGAAAAACTCATCAGCTTTGACCCGCCAGAGGATCTCTTTGAATGAGACTAGCAGTGGAAGGGACCTCTTAATGATCCACAATCAAACTGCAGTCTCTTTATTAAATGTCCTGTGTTCTACCAGGAATTTTAGTCTTGGAATAGAAGGAGTTCCTTAGAACAGCTGACTGGAAATCAGCAGCAATTTGGCTGGGAGTGAACATTCTAGGTCCACATTTCTCTTAGAGTTAAAATACGCAAGCATTTAATCTTCAATCTTTCAGTTTTTCTCTTTCTTCTTTCAAGAATGTGCTGGTCATCAAGCTCTACTACATCAATCAAAACTGCAGCTTTGAGATACCCTGTGATTCTCCTGAGCTTTCAAAAAGTTGTCTAGTGACTTCAGCAACTCTTTCACGTGGAGACAAAGCTTCATGTATAATCCTCTGTGAGCAGGGGTGGCAGTTTGTGCTAGAGAGTTGGGTTCTCGGGGCTCTCTTTTGGTCATGGTGGAGATGTACTGGGCTAAAACAATAGACACCCCCAGCAGCAAGCTACTAGGGGTGCTTGTTGTGATATTGGTACTTACCATGTTTTGGTCCTAATGTCATGTATGTCAGTCCCTTTCACACTAGATCTTTTGTTTTATGTTTTTTTCACTTTGTCACCACTCAAATGTGGTAGCTATGATGATTATCCTGGATGGAGGTACAAATATACTGGGTTCAAATGACTGTGCCAGTGTATGTAGCATTTTACATACTTTGGCAGTGCTCTGCCTCACTATTGTCCCTTTACTCAAAGGTACTCAATTTACTCACCATGAAAGATGCACAGCTGAATGGGCATTTTTGGCATGCAGACTTGTGGCAGGCAGATCACTGCACTTTCCAATCGCAGGAGTTTAAGCTCACAGCATTTGCATAGTGTACCTCCTCCCTTCTAAATTCGTTGATGCTTACCTACAAGTGATTTCTTGAAGTCCTTACTTTTAGAAATATATATATATCTATGTATATATATATATACATATATATCTATATATATATATATAGCTATAGATATAAATATTTCTGCGCATTCGTTGCCCAGTCCCTTTAACTTTTCCATTTAATTATTTGACTATTATGCAGATTCTGTCCTCAACTGACCTGTGTTCTGCTTTTCGATCACTTTATTTATACTGTCCTTTATTTTGTTATTGTTCCCATGTCTGTTTGGTATTATCTTTTCACTATCTTCTTGATTAATTGCTTTCCAGGGATGTTTGTGTGTCCCTTGGATGTTGTTGTATCCTGCACAGCTCGGGAGCACGTAAATGAAACACACCACACTTGGAGCTCTACAACCCACGTCTTTATTCTTCTGCATATAATCACACAACTACCAACAGTAAGCATTATGCAATAATTTAATAACCACACCCTAACACCTCCCAGCAGCTTAAGAAAATCCCTGTCCTCTCAGAACCACAGAGGTCCTGGTGCTCATAACATCAAAATTCTACTTCTCCCCCTTTCTTAACTATAACGTACAAACAAAATCAACATCATTTTTTCTCAATAAGTCATCGAGGTGCTAAGCCCTGGCCTGCCAGATCGAGTAGTATGAGGCAGTTGAGTGGTACATGGACTATTCACCGATAACATGGGCTCACATGTTTGATCTGAACATTCAGGCGGGTTTACCTCACTCACGCTCTCAGGAATAGATGAATACCGAGTCAAATGTTTAAAGTGTGGTGAGTACCTTGTGATGGGCTTTCAGGGATGATTTGCAGACACCATGTGTCCTTTGGTCTTTACAACTCTCAGTGGGTCCACAGCAAATGAGTGGCCATTTGCTGCTTCTGTGTCTGTTCGACCAGTACCCAGTCCCCTCTGTTGAAGATGGGTGTGGCAGTGCCAATCAGCATAGGTTTTCATTTTGAACTTTCGAGAATTGTCCATGACATGAACCTCGTCAGCGTTTGTTGATCGATCTGATGTTCACTGTGGTAGCTTTGTTCCCATGGCTCTCCCAAATAGAAAGGTGGTAGGACTCTCACCAGTGGTGGAATGAGGAGTTGTCTGATAGGCACGAAGAGCTTGACACATGGCTTGTTTCAGATCGATTTTCTCTAATGAGGCTCGCTGAATTATTCTTTTGAGAGTGCCCATACTACCATTTGACAACACCGTTGGCCTGAGGCCAGAGCGGTGTGCTCTTTTGATGCTTGATGTTGAGTTGACTCTTTGATCTCCTTGCTATTAAAGGGCTGACCATTGTCTGGTTTCAGAATAGCGGGTATACCCCACGCTGCCAAGATGTCATCAAGGCACTGGATGACATTGTCCATTGTTGTGTATTGTCGATGATAACTCTCCCACCAAACGAAAATGTGAGTATTAATCAATGATCACCATAAGAGGATGTCCATTCTCCAGGGGTCCAAAGAAATCAACTGCCATTCTCTTCCAGACATGTGCAGGAAGGTCAGACATATTCAATGGATCCTGTGTCACTTTGGGGGATAGGCAGTTACACAGATGACATGCTTACAGTTCTTTTACAACATAATCATAGAGGTGAGGGAATCACACTTGATCCCTAAGGGCTCTTTTGGTTGCTGCAATGCCACAATGTCCTTCATGGGGGAGCTCAATAACTTGTTGTCTCAGGCTCTCAGGTATGATGATTCTTGAGCTTCTCAATACAATTCCTTCTTCAGTGATGGATAATTCATCTTGTACATTTGTACATTTCTGAAAATCAACTTCATCAGCAAATACTCAAATATTCCATAACTGAGTTGAAATGATGTCTTTGAGTATGAGCATGTTCTTGTCTGTGTTGGTAGCAACAATACTCTGTTCAAGTGATACAGCTGCTGGTGTACTAGACATCACGGTAAAGTTGACATACTCCTTAGCCTCTTTGGATGTAGAACTGTGGTGCAGTGTGGCACTCATGAAAAGCAATTAGCAGGTTTATGATCTTTCCCAGGCTTGTGTACTATTTTGTAATCATATTCTTGCAGTCGCAATCCCCATCTCTCAACGCGAGGAGGGATCTTTGCCTTTGGGTTTCCAAAGATGGTGAGCAAGGCCTGATGATCTGTGATGATTGTGAAATGTTTTCCATACGGAAACACATGAAAATGTTTGCAGGCCCACACCGCGGCCCGACTTTCCTTCTCTGCCTGAGAATAGGCATGGGAGAGGAGTTGGCCTAACGGCTAGGGCGGTCGACCTCAAATCTGGGGAACCGGGTTCGAGTCTCGACAAGGACGCGCAGCATCCTGTGATTCTGGGCAAATCACTTAGGGCCTCATTTATGAAAAGTGACGCATCGCTGCGTAAAAACAGCTTTGCATCACTTTTCATTGCACCCTCCTTGCGGCATGCTGGATGCGTCATATTTACAGTATGATGCATTATGTCGCAGGGAGTTACAGATACGTCGGTATTTCTGACGTATCTGTAGGCGCAAAAATGATGCATTGCTGGAGTGTGTCACGAAAGTGACGCAACTCCATCAAATGGTCATTTTACATGGTCAAGTCCCATTTCAAATGTGCCTGCATCAGTCTTACGCCTGCTGTGAGGCAGACTTAAGAAATTGACGCATTTGCGTCCTAGAATGGACGCAGTAAAATCTCATAGATTTCACTGCGTCACTTCTACGAGGCGTAGTTGCGTCAGAACTCCCACCCTGCATATATTATACCTGGTGCAGGTATAATGTGGCACAGGGGTTTACAAAGTGATGCATCTACCTAGATGTGTTATTTTGTAAATATGATGCAACATGGCGCATTTTTTACCCTGCTGGTGTGTCACAAAAAGTGACGCACCGGCAGCGCAAAAGTGACGCAAGGGCGCATAAATAAGCCCCTTAATCTCCACATGCCTAACAAAAAATGAATGTGCGCTCATGTAACACAACTGGTGCTTGTGTAAAGTGCTCTGATACCCGATACCTTTGGGTCAAGTTTGCGCTATATAAAACTTCATAAAAAACATATATATGTTCATTTTCAGACAGATTTCGACTGCATAGGCCACAATGTGCCTCTGAGCTTTCAGATGACCATTGTGTTGAGCAAGAATAGATCCCAGCCCCAGCGGGCTCACATCTACTCTGAACTCAGTATGTACCTTGGGGTCAAAGTAGATAATTTCAGTTTCAATCGCATATTTTATTCTTTTGAAATTTCAATCACATTCAGGGATCCATTGGAATGGGACATTTCACTGTGTCAAGTCTCTCAATGGGACACTCATAGTAGCAAAGTCACAAATATACCTTGAGCAATAACTGCCCATGCCTAAGAAGGATCGCAGCATGGTTACATCTTGTGAGGGGCCATAGACGACAATGCTTGCACCTAATCCAAATCATTCTTCCCTCCGAGAATATGTGCCCAAAGAACTTGAGTTTGTTTTTGTGAAACTCACACACAGTAAGTAACTGGCACACTTGTGTAGGAGCTTTGTCATGTTCCTTTTATGTTGTCCCAAACACCAAAATGTCATCACTATAACTGAAAGCATGTGCAAAAGGTTGAATTATTCGGCGTGTAACATGTTGAAATATTTCTGCAGCCGAAGATATTCCAAAACTTAGTCTTTTGTATCTGAACAAACCAACATGGGTTGAAAAAATAGTAATGTACCTGCAATTCTCTTCTAGCCCAAGTTGGTGGTATCCCCTGTTCAAATTGAGACAGGAGAAGACTTTGGCTACCTCAATTGCATGATCATGTCTGCTATTTGAGGACCAGGAATTCTTTCTCTCTCAATTGCTTTTTTGCCAGGGGCATATCAACACATATGTGCACGGCACCTCCACTGTCCTTTTTTGGCACGACCACTATGGGCAGAACCTATCTTCTAGCAAATGAAAGGCAATTCTGCAATGTCGTTGAGAAACAGGGCAAATGTTCTCATTGATATGAAGTTGCCCTTTCAATGTCTTCAATTTTCCTAAACCATGAAACAACGATGGGAACTTACTCACAATCTCAGACCGAGTATAAGGTTGTAATTTAGTGATATCAGTCCCATGTCAGCAGCGGTGGCAAAATTGAGTAGACAAGCACAGGATGAAGCTCCTTGAAGTACATGGATTGGGGCATGTAGTGACATCGTTATGTGTCACATAGTTGTTATGAATGATCCTTGGCTTTGCAGTGGTTCAGAAGCAGTCCATGTTTATACCTTCATGCCTGATGGAGTGACATGATGCACAGGAGGCAGGCTGTTAGTCCTTTCCACAGGCATGATGTTAATTGAAGCACCACTGTCTATGATGAAATTTACTGGTTGATCATTCAATTTCAGTGTGATTTTGGGACAGTTCACAAATGAAGTTTGTTGTTTCATTTGGTGAGGTTTTTTTGAATTGTGGTCTTCTTTGCAAACAGCTATTTCTACATGTGCAGGATGTTCCTTATTAGCTACCAATAGAGCACACCCATCTTCTTCATCAGCACTCAGTAGCGATGTTGAAGAGCCTCTACATGATGAGCTTGATGACGATTGGTCTGGTCTTGTTTCCATTTGTCGTAGTTGATGTTGCTTTTTTGTTTTGTGGGCGTGGCAAGAATACTTTTGGAACATTCAGGCGTGCATTGCTCTGCAGACTGTTATGAACGGATTTTCTTTCCCACAACCTTTGCACATCTGTCCTAAGGCTGGATATTTACCCTCATGGGGAAATGAAAATCCACATCGAAAGCATAATTTTGATTTCTTGAAAGATGTCGACTTGCATCTTGTTTTCTCTGGGGCTTGCTTCCTACAGTCAAGGCTGATTCATGTTGGGCCGTTCCCGCTTCCATTTCAGCAGCTTGTCGATCTGCTCGTTCTTTAGATCTTGCAGGTATTAGCATTTTCTCCAGACTGTGTGTTTCTCTCAAGACACTTCTTCTAAACGAGTCAGAGAGGCAGCCATCGATAATTCTGAGTTGCATGGCTTCTTCATTGGTGAAACCACAGAACTTGCAATGTTTGATGAGTGTCTCAAGCCTTTCAACAAGGTTATCCAACATTTCACCAACCTGTTGACGTGCTTGGCTGAAGCTGTATCTTTCATAGTTGACATTCGGTATTGGTTTGAATTTGGCTTCTAGTGCTTCTTTTACCCTTTGGTACAATTTTGCTACAGTTTGTGAAATTTTCTTTAATGCTTCTTTCACTTTGTTACCTGCAAGGTTTTTCAAGTATTTGATGATTTTCTTTTCATCTTCTTCTTCTAGCGCATGTATGATGTCCTTGAAGGTTTCGATCCATGCAGCCCATCTGGCACCAATGTTCTGTTTCTTAGTCATGTTGAATTGTGGAGGTGGTTTCAGAGTCGCAGCAGCATCATATTGTACACCCTCTATCCAATATTATCCGAGCAGTGTTTGTTGTACTGGATGCCACTTTTGCATGCATCGGGCCCTCATTTGAGCTCGGGAATGATCATGCCTGATTAGTCAGGTTGTATGGCCCTGCACTCGCTTGTGTCAGTGAGTAATTCTCTACTTTCGTACCTGGTTGTCACTGCCTTTAGCATTTGCTTTGCATGGATAATGACTCTGTGTTCTGGCGCAGCATAGTATCTCTTCCTTTAGCCTTACCAGTGGATTCTGGCGGGCTTTTCTGATGTGCTCTTCTGTCAGACCTTCAACTTCTCCCAGGGCTGTGTTTAGGCTGGAGGAGTGCGGTGACTCCACACACGCCAACCTCAGACTGTTTCGCATCGATCTGGGGCACATGTGCCATGCACAAACAGTTTGCTATATCATCGTAAACTCTCATGGAGAGCAATTCTGTTCCTTCAGTGCACGTATCCCATCCTTGTCGCCAGTTGTCGCGTTCTCCCCAGCCCTGGTGTGCTCAAAACATCAAGAATCTACAGAGAGTACCCACTTGCTTTCTTTAATTTATTCATCCATGTCTTCACTTTTTGTTTTTGGTCTCTTCTGACTTTTGTTTGTGTTTTTTGTAACCTCACAATGTACCCCATGCAATTTATTTGCCTCCACTTCTTATGTTTTCCAGGTTCCCAGATCCGTTTGAGTACTGAAACTAGATCTTGTGATTGGTGCCTGTTTTTAAAATGGATACTCAATTAATTTTACAAGAGAGTCGCCTCACCCTAAAATGGCGGACTCTCTTCTTAGACTTCACCTTCAATCTTGAGATGGTATATTTTTGTGTGGGCCATCTGACTTAATGATGGCCACGATCTCTTCTTGGAAGATTTAATTTCCATTAATGAGATTTCACATTGCTTTTGTTGTTTCTGCTCCTCCCACATCCTCGGTTCTGTGATGTCCTATTCTGTCTGGGGTCAATAAGCCTCTGGCTGACCTGGTCCTTTCAGATTGTTAGCACTCCACTGTTCACTGCAGAGTCACAGTTCCTGAGCCTCTCTCTTCTAGGCATGCTCTCAGTCTTTTGAGCCGCAGAAAACCACTTTTGCTCTTAGTCCTCGCTCTCCTTGCTTGTTGCTGTTCCACAGTCCACTTTACACCACCTGGGGTTGTCAGGCTAGATGGGCCAGATGATGGGACTATTACATTAAACTGGTACTTGCTTTCTGGGGACAATGCAATGTAGAACGCAGTAGGATGTGTGCAATCAAGTGCAACTGTATTCTTCAAATACACCTCAAACAATTGTGGTTCATTTAGACCTGTGTCACCAGTTGTGATAGTTTAGATATAGGGACAATATTCGACTCACAGACTTAGACATATGTTAAGCTATGTTTTATTGTGTATGCGATCTCTTCCACTTTGTTCTTCCACTTTTGCAGGAGTCTCTCTCCAATCATGATCTCTGCGCTGCCCTCCTTCTGCTACACTTCCTGGCATCCATATTTTGAGGCAGAAAGGGGTGTTTAGTATCCTGGCTATGGTGCTGAAAGGATTCCCTACAGTAATTCTGTTGTGTTTATATTTACTTATGCCGCGCTCTCATGATGCGCACTCCATATTCCAGTATGGAATGATGGGATGATCATCGTGACAGTTGCGAGGACAATACTAGAGGAGACACTTTTCCTGGTGGTGTCCTTGATGGAAATAAATCTTTTTTAAAGTCATGCAGTGCCTCCTGGGATTACTTTACAAAGTGGCAATATGTTAGAGCACCACCCCAGTGAACCTTCACGCTACAATATTTACTGATTCGCCTTCGAAATTTGGAGCCTGTCCTCCAGAACTTCTCTGTTTAGAATTATCGTCTTACAGTTCCTGGTAACGTGTTTGCATTATCACTGGATAGTGAGGTATCCATTTTCTAGATAATTGTATTGGAAACTTACGGCTGCATGAAGTTGGCGGTTGATTGCATTGAAATGCTGGAGGCGCACGCTCATTTTATGTTCGTGGGTATTTGTTGACGCGCTACCTGGAGGGCGCATGGACTTCTATGACGTATTTGCTCCTGCAACGCGATGTATTTGTTGGCAAGGAAACGTGTTACCACTACATATATACTGTGTGCCACCATATTGGATGCATTTTTTCTTCCCGGTCTAGGTTTGCATCGCTTAGTACGCTGTATGCTGTGTGCTGCCATTTTGGAAGGTAATATACATTGGTGAGGGGTGAAGAATGGACACTATTTGTCCCAGCAAACTAGTCACTTCTTCTTCCACACAATTTTACCTTAGCTCCTCCATAATCTTTCTGGCCTGCAGGAGGCATGCCTTGTATGAAGTGGGCTGAGGGGCAAGCCTTTCTCCTGAATTATATAGATACAGTTGATGAACAAGGAAAAATATCTGACAAATTAGGGTATGCATAGGTTTTGTTAGGTATACATTTTTTCAAAGGAAACAGGAGACTGATGAGTCCACTGATAATTATGTAGCGGCGCTAAGAACCTTATCCCTGGCTTGTAAGTTTGGATCTCTACAAGAAGATTATAAGGGATCAGGTGGTAATGCATGTGAAGGATTCTTCTATACAAGAAAGGCTCTGGGTTAATGGAGATACACATTTGAAGCATATTTTAGCTATTGTCAGTAAAGCAGAGTTGTCAAGCAGGAGTGCTAAAGTAGTGCAAGAGGATTCTAATGGAAAACGTGATGACTGTATACGTAAAGTGACTAACAAACCTGCACAGAAACATGGGGGTTCCATAGAACAGATAATAAGCAACACGAAAGGAACAAAGACCGGCAATATGAAGGAAACAAAGAGGATTTAAGATGTTTTCAGTGTGATAGCAAATTGCACTTAGCGAACAGCAAAACCTCTCCGGCTCTTAAACAAAAATGCTTCAACTGTGGCATGTTTGGGCATTTTTCTAAAGTTTGTAGAAAGAAAAATAAACAAAAGGTTAAGTGTGTAAATGATGATTATGCAAGTGAAGAAGAGACATCTACATATGAGACACAGATGAATAAAAGATGTGTTTTAAATATAAAATAGGGGAAGAACAAAATATTGAATGTGGATAATGTAATGATTAAGAAAAAACCCTTATGTGACATGACTATTGGTGGCATTGCTGTACAAATGTATGCTTATTCAGGGTCTCCATTATCCATTATTAGTGAAAATATATTGAAGTCTAAGTTCGAAGATCAGTTGAGCAGTGCATTAGAAGAACCTTATTTCACTCCTGAGGGATACTCAGGAGAAAGAATTGAAATGTTGGGTTTTCGCACATTAGTTTTCAGGTCCAAAAACTGTGCAAATATAGGTAAGCTATATGTAGTCAGAAAGGGGCCTTCAGTATTAGGTTAGTACGATCAAGGAGAACTGGGCATGATGTCAAACCCTAACAGCCCAGAACCGGTTATGGTACTGGACAATGGTGAATGCATGGGCAAT
Organism: Triturus cristatus; assembly: GCF_964204655.1. NCBI lineage: Eukaryota > Metazoa > Chordata > Amphibia > Caudata > Salamandridae > Triturus > Triturus cristatus. Next base: position 1,065,856,961 of record NC_140582.1, on the reverse strand, counting down.
GCCATGCTTAAAAAGCTCCCTAATGTTTTTAATGGGAAGATTGGTAGGTTAACTGATTTTGAACATGATATTGTTATAAAGAAAGACGCCTGCCCTAAGGTTTTTAAAGCAAGAAAACATCCCTATAACTGTCAGGAAAGAAGTTGAGAAAGAATTGGACAAATTGATTGAAGATGACATAACTGAAAAGATAGAAACATCTGAATGGATTTCCCCGGTTGTGATGGCCAGACGTGCCACTGGAAATATCAGATTGTGTATTGATCTGCACTACTTAAATAATGATATCTTGATAGATTAGTTTCCTTTACCTTAAATATGAGAGATGTTGCCTTTAGTGAAAGATGGCCAATTTTTTTCTACCATAGACCTCTCTGCACGGTATCATCAAATCATTTTGCTGGAAAATTGTAAGAATTACACTCCTTTTATAACTCCCATGGGGGGCTATCAATACAAGAGCAGAACATTTCAATTAGACCGTTACTCAAAAACAGAAGTAAATTCGATTGGTGTAAAGAGTGTGAAAAATAATTTGGGGATGTTAAGACAGTCATTGCAAAGGCCACTGTTTTGTATGGTTTAATACTAACCTCACTAGTGTATTCACTACTAATGCCAGTTCGAAAGGCTTGGGTGCTGTTTTATTCCAAAAGGTAAAGGAAGGTGGTGAATCTATCATTGTGTATACATCTAGAGCTCTTACTGCTGCCGAAAAAAAGTTTTTGGTCCTCTGTAGAGAGACTTTAGCTTGCTTATGGGCTCTAGATCATTTTAGAGCTTTTGTGTGGGGTAAGCAGTGTGAGTTGAGAAGCGATCACAAACCTTTGGCCAGGTTAATCACTACAGATGGAATGATTAAGGCGTCAGCACGCATTGCTAGAATGTCTATGAGACTTCAAGATTTTTGTATATACTATCTTTTATGTGCCTGGTAAGGACAATGTGTCCACAGATTTTTTATTAATAGTGCCATTGCAAATGAGGGAAATTGTGAGCTGAGAATGGGATGCATATTGTGGAAGGGTGATAGGTATTGAAAAAATGTTGTTTATTTTAAACATAAGTCGGAAGACAAAGAAACCCACAACCACTCCTCTGGTGTCCTCGGTGTAACTGCCTAACAGGACAGTTAGAGCAGATCACCAGGGGACAGCAGAACATCAAATCATAGTTGAGTAACAACATGCGTCCCGTGCGGGGCACGGGATCATAACAAGTTGTCCTTAAAGTGGCAAAGGACAACTTGTTAACATAACATCATACTCCTGTTGTTAACAAACAAATAAACAAATAAAATTCAAGTTAACATGCAAAGACCATACCAAATTTACAATGCAGTAATGATATCAATTAACAGGAAAACAAGAAGAATAAGCACACATAATGAAAATAAACTACATTAAATACTAATCTTTAAACTTCAGAGGAAATTAAGCATTGCGAGACAACCTGCAAGGAGATCTGGAAAGAGAAGATTCTCTGGTGAAATCCAGCATCAGAAGAAATTACAATCTCGTTACCTGGCAACAACACATGAGAACCATCATGTTCATGAACATCCTCATTGGATGGAACACAACCTACCTGTGCAAAGGGCACTGCGGAGGTTGCCCGCGACTGAGACTTTCCATGCAAAAGTCCAACCTCAAACTTTCCTCCCCTTACTCCGGTGTTGTATTCTTCCCTTCCTTTTTCCCTCCCACCCCTTGGTACATTCCCTCCTCCTTTCCCACCCTTTACTTGGAATGTTCTGTTGGAGTTTGCCTTAGAATGTTGGCATGCCTCTGGCAGACGGAGAGTGGATCACAGAATAAAGACCTGTGTACTCACTACTGCTTCAGAGTACTTCTTCACATCATCCGGGTAACATAAACCTTTACTTTTTGCATTTGAAATTTTAAGAGCTTGTTCATTGGTGATTTTCACCAGACTCCTTCTGTTCCACCACCCTCTACCCTCCAACAGAATGGCACCTTTTGAGATCCTAACAACCTTGACAGGTAAGGTAAACTTAAATTCTCCTTTCCTAACCCTGTCACCTACTGAATAGTGCACACTTTTGGTATTATTCCTGTTTCTATAATAACTGGATATAACTTTGTGTTTTCTGGTCGCTTCATTCCTCATTGCATCCAAATTATCCAGTTTTTGATCATCAGTACCATTAGAAAACTCAGTTAGCCAAGCAGGACAAAGTTTACATTTGGGTAGTCTGTTACATAGCAAAAGGGAGAAGGGAGATAAACCAGGGGTGCTATGTGGTGTAATATGATAATTCCAATTATATGTCTTAGGAAATTCTCAACTTGTAAGCCAGCTGACAAGGCAGTTTGTATGCCTTCTTTTAGAAATGTGTTGACCTGCTCTACTAACCATTTGAGGTTGGAGAGTACAAAGCCACCTTGAGACGTTTAATGCCTAGACCTTCAATGAACTGCAACATCTATTGAGACTTGAACTGTGTACAATCATCAGTTACAAGCTCGTTAGGTGAGCCCTCAGTAACAAATGTCTTGTTAAGGAACTTGATGACAGATGTGGTGTCAGGTGTAGATACAAAGTCAAAATAGACCCATTTCGACAGATAATCCACCAGACGTGTAATTCTTATTGCTGGGAAGCAGTTCAAAAGGACCAGCAAAATCAAACGCAATTTTGTGCCATGGTGCATCCGGTAAAGGAACCATGTGTAAGTCTGGTTCAGTAAGTTTCCAGTGTTTATCTGAAATTAAACATGTACTGCTTCCTGACACCCATCTGTTAACCTGGGCATCAAGGCCTGGTCACCAATAATATTGCTTCAAATTGCGAATAGTAGCTATGATTCTCAGATGACCCTCATGTTCTTTTTGAAACAACAGTTCTCTTAAATTTATGGGAGGTACTAGTAACTCATGGTGAAGCAAAAATCCTTCAACCACAGATAATTCATCTGAGACTTGAGCGAACACTTTAAGACCAGGTGCTAGATTTCTGTCCTGGGGCCAACCTTGTTTAATCTGTTTGATGGCTTGCTGAAGAAGCAAGTCATCATTAAGGGCATTTAACTAGAAGTCTTTTGCAATAGAGGGTTGTTCCTCAACAAAATCCCCAGTGAGAGCCACCACACATTCCACTTCTTCCTCAGTCTCACACAATGGATCATTGATAAGAGACATTCTGGACAAGCACTCAGCACTGGCATTTTTACCACCAGGGAGATAATGAATGGTACAGTTGTATTCTTGCAGTTTAGATAAAATGCAAACTAGTCTAGCAGATGCCTTACCAGTGCCATTACCATTGAGTAAATAATGAGTGACTTATGATCTTAAAAACTTGAAATTGCGTACCCCACAGATTTTTTTTACATTTTTCAATTTTTCAAATTAGCACACGCTAATGCCTTTTTCTCAATGGTACTGTAGTTGAATTCGGCAGAGCTCAAGGAACATGATGCAAAAGCAAATCACTGCTCCTTTTTGCCTACCCATTGAGAAAGAATGGAACCTAGCCCTAACTGACTAGCATCCACTGTCACAAAACATGGTTGTCCAACTGTGAAAGCTGATCAAATGGGTGCAGAAATTATGAGTTTTTTAATCCTAGAAAAAGATTCATGCACTGTGTCAGACCAAACAAAAGCTTGACCCTTCCGTAATAGATCACGTAAAGGTTGGACTATCAAGGCGTAACCATGTATGAAGCATGAGTAATACTCACATAAACCTAGAAGTGAGAGAAGTGTATCTTTGTTAGAAGGAGGTAACGTATCCTGAATAGCACAAACTAGTGACATTTTAGGACTGATGTCCTAACCAGATATGCAGTGGCCAAGGTAGTCCAGTTGGTTAACCATAAATTTGCATTTTTCTTTCCTGGGTGTGATACCTATATTCTCAAACACCCACAAAACTCTCTCTAATATTAAATTGTGTTCCCTTGCATTTTCAGCAAAGATGAGCACATCATCCTGAAATGCCTGTACTCCATGAATGCCTTTTAAGATGGTGTCCATAAACTTTTGAAACACACTTGCAGCAGAAGCCAGACCAAAGGGCATGCGTGAAAATGTAAAAGCTCCAAATGGTGTAATGAAAGTAGTAAGGTCCTGACTTTCTGCAGCAAGTGGTATTTGATGGTAAGTTGATCTGAGATCAGGCAAAGAAAAAAACTTGCCCCCCCTATATTCGCCAAAAGATCTTGCACTTTGGGGAGGGGATGACAATCAATAACAATTTTCTTGTTGAGAGTGCGTAAGTCCACACAGAGACGAATCTCTCCAGTCTTTTTCTTCATGATAACGGCTTGACTGACCCATTCTGATGACTCATTTGATTGAATAACTCCTTCATTGCACAGTTTATCCAGAAGATCCTTGAGATCTGACCTGAAGCTCAATGGGACCGACCCAACTTAATGTACCACGGGGGTGGCATTATCTTTGAATTTGATAAAATGTTAAAACTTTGCTATATAACCAATTTTGTCAAAAAAATGCTTTGAAATGTGTTGATGACACAATTTACATTCAACTCAGAGTCAGTCTCAATGAAGGAAATAGGATGTTCAGCCAGAACAATGGTATTTTATGCACCAGGTATTAAGAGGATCCCAAGTCTGGCTAGATCTTGCCATCCTATAATGTTCCTGCCTTTGATTGCCACATAGATTTTGGTGGTGATTTGCCTCCCCAAATAAGATAATGAATCAATAAAATAACCCAGCATATCACTGTCTTGCTCATCAAAGGCTTTTGGGTGAATATTAGTTTTAAACAGAACTCTAGTGCCACATTTCTCTGTAAAGAAGACATCAGCAATGATGGTGATGGGCGCACCTGAATCCGCCATCATGTCAATGGCTTCCAGGGCTACAAAGGCTTTACACCAGGGGCCTTTCACTGCAGCCTGAGAGCTTTTGTCAAAAGAAATGGTTAGGACAACTTTGGATAAATCCTGAACACATGAATGGTGACATCTACCGAGCTAATTCTCATTGTATTTTTAGCACTCCTGCACACTGACATGAAATGTCCCATTTTACCACATTTAGAACATCGCTTGTTGGTAGCAGGACGACTCGTACTGTTTCCAATATGCATACGTGAACCACACCAGAAACATACACTGGGTGATTTCTTGAATGAGCCCCTCGCAGATTTGTTTTTAGCATCAACCAGAGCCACCATTCAATTTCCTCTAGATACAGATGATACTGTCATGCCGGTAATAGAAGGCTCTGCTGACATCAATTTTGAGGAAATCATTGATCTTTGTATACCTTTTGCATTCTCAATTGTTTCAGCCAAAGTAGGGTCTCTGCAGCATAAAAGTCTTTCTTGGCTTTTCTTTGAACAACAGCTGTAGACAAATCGGTCCCGTATGCATGTGTCTAATACACAACCCAAATAGCAACTAGAAGCTAACAGCCTTAGTGCTGAAATGTACTCTTCTACTGATTCATCAATATTCTGTTTCTTCCTCATAAAGTTGAAATGCTCCAGCAATATACTCGGCTCCTCCGGAAACTTTTTAGTAAGTCTAGCTACAGCCTCAGCATACACATCCCAAGCCTCTTCCAGTGCCTGAATTTGTGGTAAATTGTTCAAAACGTGCAGCCCTCCATAACCTAAATGTCGGTATAAAAGGGCACATTTTATTTTAGCACTAAACTCTATGGCATCATTTGCAACTACATAATTCTTAGATGAATGAAACCAGTGTTTCCATTGCATAAGTGGGTTTCCAGGAGAAGTAAGAAAATATGATATATTAAATAGTTGGTTATTAGATGCCAGGTTGACTTGAGAATAAATATATAAAAATGCAGGAAACAAGATCACACTTAATTGTGAAAGAAAATAATAAAACTAAGCACTGAAACAATAAAGTTACACTGAAAGAGGCTTTGAGATGGTGAATGGAACGCTTACAAATAAGACAATAAGTACTTAAAACTGTACCGTTATCTGATACACAGCTAAGAGGTGAGCCTATCACCGATAATGCAGGCAGATCACATTAATTATTCAAAACAATTAGCAGAAACAAAGTTAAGAGGTGTGCCTGTCACCGAGTATGCAGGCAGATTGCATTAACATTGGACCAAGAGGTGTGCCTGTCACCAATTGTAAAGGCTGGTTAATAGAATTATTAAATGAAAAGGTGTGCCTGTCACTGAAGCTCAGGCAAGGAGTTACAGTACCTGAAATGAAGAAATAAGACGGCCGCCAGGAGCTTGAGTCAAAGCGCTGCCGCTCGAGTTGCTAAGTAACAGTGACAGGGTTGCCGGTGAGAGCGTACAATGTAGCTCTGCCAAAATAAAATGAAACCACTCCTCCAAATGAGACGCCCTCAGCAGGGGCGTCTCCCAGTGCATAGCAAGGCAAAGAGACTTTGTGGGAAGCTGCGTAAAGCAATGCCCGAAGTAAGTCCGAAGGCAACAGCAACAAAACAATCCAATTTAAGAAATACGCGATCCGCCGGTCGGTGGGTTCATTTGTATCCGCCCATCCTCGTTCGCCATATGTTGAGGGAAGATTCTTCAGACAAGGTATTGGAAAAATGGGGTTTATTTGAAATATAAGTCGAAAGACAAAGAACCCACAACGGCTCCTCTGGTGTCCTCGGTGTAACTGCGTAGCAGGACATTTAGAGCAGACCACCAAGGGACAGCAGAACTTCGAACCATAGTTGATCAACAACATGCGTCCCATGCAGGGGCACTGAATCATAACAAGTTGTCCTTAAAGTGGCAAAGGACAGCTTGTTAACAGAACACACGCATTGCTAGAATGTCTATGAGACTTCAAGATTTTTTTACACAGTATACTTTATGTGCCTGGTAAGGACAATGTGTCAGCAGATTTTTTATCAAGAATGCCAATGCAAATTATGGTACATGCGAGTGGAAAATGAGATATATTGTGGAGGGGTGATAGAGCGGTTCTTCCTGACAATTTAAGACAGTCGATTACCATGCAAAGCCATGAGGGACATGGAGGAATTATAAGAACTAAAGACTCTGTCCAGAGAGGATTTTGGTGGCCAGGTTTAGACATATTTGTGGAAAGACTAGTCAGGAATTCTGTGATGTGCGCCAATGCTGACAAATCATAAAAATCTTTAAGGTCCAACATGAGGGAACTATGTATTCCGAAATATCTGTGGGAGACTATTGCAGTGGACATTATGGGCCCCATATGGATCAAATATAAGTATGTAATTTCTGCTGTGGGTGCATTTTGTAGATGGCCTGCTGTTAAGATTGTGGACAAGGTGGACACTGATACTGTTCTATATTTTCTGGGCAGTGTATACACAGAGGAAGGGGTGCCTATTCAGATTATTACAGACAATGGTGTACAGTTTTTATCAGGAAAGACTGAGTTATTTCAATAGAGTGGGCATAAAACATCGCACCACATCTCTTTATAATCCCAGCTGGAATAGCATGATTGAGTGATTTACTAGAGTGCTGAAGGGTGCCATCCAAATCGCAGAAATTTACAGTGATGAATGGGAGTTACAAATAAACGAGACTGCATTGATGTATCGGAACACTATTTATAATATGAGTGGTTGCTCTCCTTTTGAAATTATGGTGGGAGGATATCTAGGATTAAGGAAAATTCAACCAGCCACGAAGGGTTTTCAACAGTCAATGTGGAATAAATGTTTTGAGACAGAGAATTGAGGGCACTCATAAAAGTTATAAATCTAAGTATGACTGTAGGAGGGGTTCGGTTGGCGATGTAAACATCACAGTGGGAATGTGGATCAAGGTAAAGAAACCTTGGAGAGTTAAAAAAAGAGATTCAATTTTCATTTACATTCAAAGATAAAATAATTTTTAAAATAGTAACATTTATTTTTTTATATATTAGTATTGTTTGGCATTACCAAAGGGTAAAGTAAGGCTATAGTTAGGTGAGAATTTCAGTGACAACATAAAGTTTTAAACTTACAAAACCACTGAAATTCACCAGTTATAGTTAGTGCTGGTACCAAAACTTGCGCCCTGAGGTAACTATAACTCGTGGCATCACCTTGTGCTGCTATTTACCCCACATGTTACATCACTCATCACATCTTCTATGACATCATGGATAATATCACTGCAATATTTGTGATTAAATTATTGTTGAGAAAACTGTGAATGGCAGGGGCCAGCCTCTAGCCAACCCACCCCCCATCAGACAGCCAACCCACTCTGTCACAGTCTTTGGTCATGCGCACTATGTATGGGGTTGGCCACAGGGCCTCTCTTGCAGCCAGGCCCTGCATCCAACCCCCTGCAGGCAAACATCACCTCACAGGCAGCCATGGCCATGCACAACCCTCCTGCAGGCAGCCATCCCCATGCTGCACACAGCCTTTGGCTATGTGCACCAGGTGGTTGGACCTGTGGTCAGGCCCTGTCTTCAACTCCCCTCAAGTAGCCAACCCCACCCTGCACATGGCCTTTGGCAGTGTGAAGCAGAGGGTTTGCCACTGGACCTGGCCTGCTGTCAGGCTCTATGGTCAACCACTCCCTTAGGCAGCCAACCTTGCTGAGTCAATAGGGGCCCTAGAGATCACATACCCAGGGCCACATGACAATAAAATGGAAAGATGGCAGCGTGGCCCCCTCCTTGAGCCTTGTTAGGCCCTGAGCCACATCCCCTGGGGCCAAAACCCTAATAAAAGGGATAGGAGGGACATGTATTGGAAAAATGGGGTTTATTTGAAATATAAGTCGGAAAACATAGAACCCACAACCACTCCTCTGGTGTCCTTGTTGTAACTGCCTAACAGGACAGTTAGAGCAGAACACCAGGGGACAGCAGAACACTCAACCTTAGTTGATTAACAACATGCGTCCCGTGCCATAACAAGTTGTCCTTAAAGTGGCAAAGGACAACTTGTAATGATACTGGCACTGTGTGGCCTTCCCTCCCCGAGCCTTATTAGGCACTGGGAACCCCATCCCCCCAGACATCCGCACGGCAGGAGTGTGGGCAGGAAAACGGAAGTCTGATCCCACCCGGCGGGAGCATGTTAACTCCTGCTGGCTGGGTGCAGATTTGTCTTCCCTGACTGCGCTGTTGCTGGCAGTAAAGGCATATTTCCTCATGCCTGGCGGGAGCAAACATATGCTTCCCTGCCCATGCTCGTGAGGCAGGGAATCTACTCTGTCCTGGGGGTGGGCTCCCCGAGACAGAGTAATTGAATGGGTCCAAGGGGACGGGGTCCTAAGGGCCTACAATGCTCAGGGAGTGGGGCCACACAGTTCTCCTCTCCTTTTTTCACCAATTGGCCCTGGGGTATGAGAACCCTGGGGTCTTTAAAGGCTTAGGAGGGGGGCCATGCATCCCCCCTCTTTTTATTTTTAAAAGAAATTGGCCCCAGTGGATAGAGTGCCCCGGGCTTACAAATGATTGGGGAGGGGTCCGTGTGTCCCCCCTCCCCTTTTTACCACAATGTGGCCGCTGGAGAATGGGGTCCCCAAAGCATCGTAGAGGCTTGGGTGTCTCCTTTACAAATATGTTGACCCTTGGGATGGGCCTTTTAGAAGCTTGGGGAGGAGGGTCGCCTCCCCAGAAGTAGAAATTAATTAATTCATTTAACCATTATTTCCTGCAGGGATCTATTTTAAATGCTTTTACAGAGTGTTACAGTACCAGTGATTGTCCAGGTGTGGTACTTACTCCAGGTCTGATCTGGTGTACATTTTTAGGATCTTTTTGTCTACAGTAACTACAGAAGTACATTTTGATGGGTAATAGGCGTGCTCTTTTGTGGGTGAGTAGCCCTCCTAAAACCCTCCCCAAAACCCTCCCTAGTCCTCCCTTAATCACTCCTTGCTCCTCCCTAAAACCATCTTCCCATTTAGTCTCAAATATTCCCTATTTTCCAGAAACTCCCCTGTACCGCCAACATTTTCTACAAAAACATACATTTGCGGAGATCTACACTGTCAGGCGAAGATCACTGCACATAAAAGATAGGAGAGGCAGAGGTGGAGAAAAGTGCACGTAGGTTTGTGAATAGCATTCTGTAACAAGTGAGTAGTATTAATGTAGTACTATTAAACATACTACACAATGCAGCTTGTGAATAGACACCTCAGTATCTTTCTCTGACACAGGTCCACTTTTTAACAACAATTTAGTAGGGATATAGAGCTAGTTACTATGCTCACATTAACTGCAATTTGTAAGATTAGCCATGCAGATCAACTGCTCCCACCACCCACTACTCACCCACTGGTACAGTCTGGGTAATAGCATAGAGGGAGCTGGTGCTGGCCTGGTTCTTCAGACGTGGCAATGATTTGCAGCAGCAAATATTGACCTCTGTGACTTGTAGACCAGCCTACCACACCCTGCCAGCAAGTTCAGCTGCAGCCACATTTTACACTCCACATAATCTCCATAATCTCCCAGAGCTGGGCATATATGTAGTGGCCAAGATGTTGTGGTTCTTGCAGCACTAGCATCATCATTTTCAGCCATGTGTTCTACATTTCAGGGTCAACCAGGGAAGTCCATCTGTCAGTCCTAAACTCTCTGGCACAGGCTACCACTAACAATGGAAGAAGGCAGAGAAATAATTTCACTCTTGTACAAATATATAATATTGCTCATATCAAAATTACTCACTCAACCCTCTTGGCATGTGACATTCCAGGCATCGCTTCTAGGTCTGGGGGTTGGTTTGTAACTTTCACAGGTGATCGGCAACAAGTTATATTTATGAATTGTGATTTTTCGGAGAATGATCTTCAATGCAATTATGTATATATAATTTCTTGTAAGAGATTATTTTGCTAAAAGTGTAAATATCTTTGAGTATGTGCTCAATCAAGGATACAGAAAATCTCTCTCTAGAGGATATGTAGACAAAAAGTAATGAGCCCCTCAAACCTCCTAGCGTGGGCACATTCTGAAACCCCGCTGGCTCCACCCACGAATATTCCATGTGACATTCCAGTGTGTTGTGGTCCTTCTTAAAATTGTGTATGCGCTCAATCCAGGATACAGAAAATCTCTCATTAGGGAATATGGAGACAAAAAGTAATGAGCCCCTCAAACCTCCTTGCGTGGGCACATTCTGAAACCCCGCCTGCTCCACCCACGAATATTCCATGTGACATTCCAGTGTGTTGTGGTCCTTCTTAAAATTGTGTATGCGCTCAATCCAGGATACAGAAAATCTCTCATTAGGGAATATGGAGACAAGAAGTAATGAGCCCCTCAAACCTCCTTGCGTGGGCACATTCTGAAACCCCGCCTGCTCCACCCACGAATATTCCATGTGACATTCCAGTGTGTTGTGGTCCTTCTTAAAATTGTGTATGTGCTCAATCCAGGATACAGAAAATCTCTCATTAGAGAATATGGAGACAAAAAGTAATGAGCCCCTCAAACCTCCTTGCGTGGGCACATTCTGAAACCCCGCCTGCTCCACCCACGAATATTCCATGTGACATTCCAGTGTGTTGTGGTCCTTCTTAAAATTGTGTATGTGCTCAATCCAGGATACAGAAAATCTCTCATTAGAGAATATGGAGACAAAAAGTAATGAGCCCCTCAAACCTCCTTGCATGGGCACATTCTAAAACCCCGCAGGCTCCATCCATGAATATTCTCTTTGTGGCAGATCCTCTCAACAATACCACACCCTAGTCAGATGAATGAAGCACAGATGTCACAAATTCGCTAGTAAGGTTATCTACATCCTCTGACCTTTTTGATGACCATCGTGTGTGTGTGCCAAAGCTGTGTTAAATTACACCAGCTATATTAGAGTGCCCCAAACTAATAAATCCCATCATAAGAACGAATATAAAGTGTGTGGAGATCGGGATAAACACAAAACATTTGCAAAATATGTCAGTCACTGAAGAACATCTCCAAGTTTCTTCTGTCTGTAAAATAAAATCAATAAATAAAATAAAATAAATAAAACCAAACATATAGCCGCTGCCCAGACTTTCTCTCTCATATTAGTGGCTCACATCTGTGATTAGTCGACTGGTTTCTGAACATGTGTGGCACCACAAGTCAATCACATTCAATAGGACTTACAATAGGTGCATGAGTTGTTTAAAATATAGGTCAAACACACAGGATACACTTCAGCAAGTAGAACTCTGCTGCCAAGCCGTATTAACCTTCGCTCACAGGAAAGACACATCGATTCAAAATCTTAAAGTTTACAGTAGCACGCAGAATCTAAGTGTGGGGCTACAGGAAGGGGGACTCATATTATATCAGTCAAAAGCCTCAGTGAGACAAGATTCTTGATGCATTCTTTCGCGCAGAAACGTGGATTAGGCACGTACTACGTAATTTCCTTTTTGTTTGATCAGCCCGGCCAGGAATAACTTTATACATATTTCAATTTCATTTGCTCAAAATATTTATTCAGTAAATGACGTTTCGGGAGGAATGATTTTCTGTACAAGTTGAGGTTTTTTATTTCAAAATTTGAAACTCATACGAGATCCACAAGAGAAAGAGTATCAAAGAACGAGCATCACATATAAACAGAAGCAACAACAATACCAATATAAAAAATGCAAACAAGTTAAAAATACACATAAAATACATATCATTAAATGGAGCAATACAAGGGGTATTTGGCAAGTAAAACTAGCTCCTACGGGAATACAAATGTGAAAAAAGTTTTAAAAATTCAAAAACACGTGCACAAAACATTTCATTAAGTATTTTTCTGTACATATCTTAGGTGCTCATTAGGATAACGGGCGTATCCCCCGCTGCAAATTTCCCCCCCGCCACATTACCATGGCGGGGGGGACTCCGGCGGACGGCAATCCGCCTGATTGCCTACCGGGCGGAAAAGCAGTTTATATGGTGGCGGTGTCTGGTAGACACCGCCATTCATATTACTATGCAGGCAGGGACGTGCCTTTCCATGGCGGAAAGGCAGGCAGGTTTTGCCATTGGGGGCCCGTAGCGGGCCCCCAGGGATTCTGGGGGGTGGGAGGTGCACATGGGGGGTACCTATGGGACCGCCCTGCAGTTCCATGCACAACATGGCAGGTACCGCGGGGTGCCTGCCACGTTGTGCATGGAAGTGCACGACATGCCTTCCTGGCATTGTGGCGGCACCGCCCGCCGCAATGTCAAGCATGCAGGATGCACCCGCCAGTGTGGCGGGCGTATCCTAATATCACCAACGGGACCCCCCGCACCATTGGCGGATGGTCCCATTCCCCGAGAGGATGGCGGGCGGACAAAGTCCATCCGCCATCCTAATGACCCCCTTAGTCTTTTTGCGTGTCGAATAATTCCTGTCAGACGATGTGAAAACAAATGTGCAAGCAAGAAGACGAATCAACATGCATTATAGCGATGGCAGTCCATTCAGCAGCGTACATCATGCACCACCTGGAAGGCCATGATATGGTGTTACTGAGAAACAGGGATCTGTGAAGAAATCCTTCTAAAGAACTGGCCTCATGTGGCACCAACCATGCGGACATCTGGACGAAGAAAGTATGAAACGTTAATTCAGAAGCATCATTTTTTTAATGTAACATGCTGGTTCCAGTTTAACACAGCAGAGACCATTAACCAGGAATCCGGGCCTGCCTTCCATTTATTGATTGATGTACAAGGTGGATTTATGTGGAAGCAAACGACACCTGTAATAGGCTTTGCTTCCAGGCCTATGATTCTCAGTTCCAGGTATTTTCACCACATTACTCGAGCGATTATTGTCTTGCCTGCAGCCATAATATGTCCGTGTTCATTTATTCCTGAAGTTATTTGGCAGCTATTAATTCGCTTTTAAACCTAAAATAAGTTATTCTGTTTTTTTTTTTACTTTTAAGAAGTGAGCTTTGTTCAAACGTGTCACCTCTCATCTCTCCATGGACTGTGAACCACAGTTTTCAAACAACCGACAGACGCATCGTCCTGTTGCCATGAAGCACCGACAGAACAGCAGACGATTGTTATTAGAAAGTGCAAAACCTTCAGCTTATGTCAGATCAGCACCAGCTGCTACACAAAGGAGTGAACTTTTGCACTTATCCCTTAGAGTCGGTGAGAACTGGTTATCATTTGTCACCATGGTGCTGTTCATCACAGGCGCCCAGGAGCATGCTGGGAGTGTGGGAGCTGGCGCCTGGTGCCATGGTCAAATGAAAACAAGCATTTGCAATGCAATAGGTTTCGCATTTGCAAGAGTTTAAGCTACTGGCATTGCAAATGACAATGCCTTTTATTTATTTGTTTTGATAGTTAAGACATAAATAAAAGGCATTGTCATTTACAATGCCTAATAGCTGAAACTCTTGTAAATGCGAGACATATTGCATTTCAAAGATGCGGCCGCCATTGTCCACGGCTGCTTGGATAGTGAAAGCGCGCATGGCGCACTGAATGTTGCAGAACAGCATGCCGTATCTGCAGCAGGCGATACTCATTAAAGAAAATAGTGCTTACAAACTAAATAAGACATTCTGTGTAACAACAGAAGTAAAAGGGCCAGTCCTCATGGGAGGTTACAAATGAGGACAAGGCGGTACTAAGGAGGGACTAACAAGCCTATTAATGAATCAGAAGGCAGCATTTGCAAAGGACAATGACACAAGCCCATTAAAAATGAGAGCTGAGAGTCGGGGGGATTCAACTCCATACTAGAATACAGCATGCCTCGCAGAGTAGCGCATGCTCTGCCCAGGCTCGCCTAAAATTAGAAGGAAATACCCAGCGTATCTACCAGTAATCTTCATTACGCTGAGTCCTACTCTTCCTTGTCCCAGCTGGTAATTTATGAGGTGCCCCACCTCTGGAGGCAGGCCCCTTTAAAATAGTAACTTCCTTTCTTGAAAAAGGTAAGACCATAACCACTTCTTTGCTTTTCCTCACCTCCATCCTTAAGGTATGAGGCTATAGCAAGCAGATAAAGTTGCATTGACAAGTCAGAAAGCTCCCAAAATAATGCTTGAGAATGTAATATTTAGTGAAGAGCAAAATCCGCAATAAAGAACAATACAAAAAGAACGTCAATTAGTTACAGCATTCAAAACAGTGCACCTAACGTAGTAGAAGAATACACCACTTGTAAACTATATTGCTCAATACATTTGCCTAAAGAAGCCCAGGTAGCAGCACACATCAACAAGGGAACATCACAGGCACCGCCATGAACCAGGCATTACCCTAGTGGCACAGCCTAAGATTGCAGAAGGCAGCAGGGCCGGACAAGCCATACAGGGCATCTGGCATTTCCCCAGGAGGCTGGAAGGGTGGGGGCTGGTTTTCCAGCGGTGGGCCGGTTTTGTTACTGGGGCCTGGTTTTGCAGCAGTGCTACAATATTGGCCGCATAGTATCAAAAGCAGCAAGCAAGCGTTTTGAGCCTACCAGGCAGTGTTTCCCCAGGGGCTGATCCGAGAACATTGCCGGGGCTGCTTTTGGGTCCCAGTCCGGCCCTGGAAGAAAGGTGAATACCTGCCAGCTCATACACCTTAAAGATTGCCACGAGAACCCACCTGTTCAGATGTGCAAATGAAGGCTTAAAACCCTTGATCCATAGGTTACTAAGAATCAGATTTGTGAAAGTCAGAGTTTTTTTTGTAAAACAAATCTGTACAGACCTGCCAGCATCTAGCATATGTAGCGAATGGTCTTTATCAGTTGAGGGAGAAGGGCACAGGTACGGAAGGACAACATCCTGATTAAGATGAAAGTCAGAACACTTTGGAAGCATATGGCTATCAGGGCAGGTGCAATATAGAGAAAATGTGCAATATATCTTTCTACGTTATACATGATACACATATTATACCTTAATTTCAAAAAGGAATTCTCTAATAGAATCTATTTTTTTCTTCTTTTATCCACTTGTTGATACAGAATATGAGATGTGTAATATGTAATGTGTCAGATAGTATATGCAGGA
Organism: Triturus cristatus; assembly: GCF_964204655.1. Taxonomy (NCBI): domain Eukaryota; kingdom Metazoa; phylum Chordata; class Amphibia; order Caudata; family Salamandridae; genus Triturus; species Triturus cristatus. The sequence continues at coordinate 1,065,841,055 of NC_140582.1, read as the reverse complement.
ATCATGTATGTTATATTTTAGGCTCATTTTAAGTCTTATATTTAATATTTATGATGTGGATTGTGCTATCTGTGAACTCTCTGAAATAAAAATATTTAAAAAAACAAAAAAAGATGAAAGTCAGAACACACCTTGGGAAGATGAGAAGGGGTAGGGTGACAAGCAAGCCACTCTGATAGAAACTGTAAAAAGGTACAGAACAAAGAACAGCCCCAATTTCACTCAACCTGCATGCAAAAGTAATAGCTACTAATCAAACAATTTTAGTAGAAAAACTCTTAAAGGAAGTTTATACCAAAGGTTCAAAAGGAACAGATTGCAGAGCTTTGAGTATCAAAAGGAGATCCCAAGGATGAATAGGGGAGCTAATTTGAGACTGTGCTAGATCAAAGCTTCTCAAAAGACAAGGAGCCAAGTCAGGAGGAGACCAAATTATTTCCCAAGGTTTGAGATAAGCCATAAAAGCTGCTGGTTGACAATGTAAAGTAGAGATTACCAACCCTAGAAGGAAGCTCTCATGAAGGAAATCAAGAAAAGTAAGAGCTCACAAGAAAAAAGATTCAAGTCTTTAGAGGTTTACAATTGTCTAAAAGAGACCTAGGGTTAGGGTAGAAAGATGTTGGACATGCTGACAAACATGCCACTTTCTGAGAAACTCATAGATTATAATGACCTAACCACTCAGAAGAAAGACTGTCAGCTTCAGCTGGGTTAGGGTTAACAGAAGAAGTGGGGACCATTACAGAGGGGATGACACCACCCTCTAATCAACACTCAGGTCCTTGAGCAGAGAAAACCAATACTTTCTCAGCCAATCAGGAGCCACTAAAACCACTCCAGCCTTCTCCCTTAGAATTTTGATGAAAATCTTCAACAGTAAGGCAAAAGGGAGGAAGACACAGAGGAGACCCAGAGGCCATGGGGATGCTAGGACATTGACTGCAAGGGCCTGGGGATCTCGCCCTCTGGTAAAAAAAAAACAGGAGCTAAGTGCTGACTGAGTTTGCAAACATTTCTACCAGAAGAGTCCCAAACATGCAACAAATGTCCCGAATGATGCCTACTATCAGAGAATCATCTGTAACGTCTGGGAAAATATTTATTAGGAAATATTCTGGCAAATGTTTTATCGCCAGGACATAAGTGTAAGGATAGTTCTATAAACATTATTGAAAGTACTTTATTTCCAAGTAAACACAACCCCAACAGCAGCACATAGGATGCACAATCAAAGAAATGGGGTTCTCCCTCCAGCTTCAGTCTCATTGTGTCACGCCATCACATTCCCATCAGAGAATATGATGATATAAAAAAGAATGAATACAACACATTATATCTCGCTCTTTAACAACAAACAAGAGGTTCCTCTATATAACAAATACAAAGCTAGTTAAAGTTATACAAAAAATCCTACTCATTAAAATATATTCATAAATGCTGAAAGGAGAAAAAAGAAAGTTTATAACAAACAGCGATAGAAGCCACGCTACTTTATTTAGAGAAGTATAAGAAAATTACCCCACTGCTTAGTCCTGTCATTTGTAAGGAATGTGTACAAGATGGCCTCTCTTGGTGGTTTGCACAGGTTTGACTTCCCTGCTATCACAGGTGGGGTTCTCTAACTTAAACCTGAGCAGGAAGTACCAGAGTCTTCCTCTCCAGACATTCCACTCACATTCCCATTTCTGTACTCAACATTTACATCCAACAGGCGAGCGCGAGTATCTGGGCTGCTACAGACGCTCCATTGGCTGCCTATCTGGAAGCCGATTATGTTTAAATCCTTGACGCTGATGCACAAAGCACTTTTTGGCTCTGGCGCCAGATATTTGCAACGGAGGTTGTCTTTCTACCGTCCAGCCCGCTCACTGCGGTCAGAGTCTCTTTTCATGGCTGTGGTTCCGCGTGTGAGGAAGGCTCGTATTGGGGGGCGCTCTTTTAGTCTTAAGGCTCCCCAGCTTTGGAATTCGCTCCCGTTGGTTTTACGCAGCACTGCTAATTTGCTGCAGTTCAGGAAGAGCCTGAAGACCTGGCTTTTTAACCTTTAGGTTTCTTTTCTCCTCTGTTGCTGTGTGCTCTGTACTTGTCTGTTGTGTTATTTTACACTGAGCTGCATGTGGAAAAGTGCCGGGACACTCTTTTAGAGTAGCCGTGCGCTATATAAACACAATATAACATAACATAACATAACAGCATATGCTTGCTAGGAAGAGGTGTGGTGCCGCGGCCAGGGCGACTGACTCCGGAATCTGGGGATCACGGTTCGATCCCTGGGGCCGGCGGCAGATTAGCCCAACACCATGTGACTCTGGGCAATAGCTTGCTTAATCTTCCCGACGGCCCCCAGTGCCTAGAGACCCTTACGGGTGATTGTTTGCGCTTTACAAATGTGGATTATTGCATACACTTCCCTCTATATTCTTGTCCAACACTTCATCAGCTTCAGAAATCCTTTGAAATTTTGCGAGTTTGCTAAAATTCCATATTTTACCACCACTCAAATTAGCTGAGTTTCTGTATAGCTCCAACACTTTAAATCAACCTAAAAATGTACTACAACACTGTTCTCTTTCCTTAGGAACTTGAACCTTGTCACAATAGCCTACTGACAACTTCACTTCTTTTGCACCATGTTTATAATCGTACAACACTTTATAGTGCAACATAGTTTTGTTTATGTTCTCCTGTACCTTTTATAAAGAATCATCAAACTGTCTCTCCAATTTCTTCCATGCCTGGTTATCCTTAGTAAATGGATCCCTCTTTTTGAGGATCCTAAAAGGTGAGTACCCAGTTACCGTTGGAGTAGTGCGGTAACCCCAAACAAAGTTTTTCACTTCCAGCTTCAAATTCTTTTAATAGCCTGAAGTGTGTTTCCAAGCAATTTTATTTCTATCCGAATATTCGTGAAACACATTAGAAACAAACTGTGGACCATTGTTACTGAGAAGTGACTTGGGAATTCCTTCCCTCCGAAATACTTCACCCAGAAAGTAAACCACAGCATTCACATCACCTTTCTCCAAAATACTTATTTCAGGCCACTTGGAGAAAATATCTTATAGCACCAGGATATAGTGACCAACACAATGCCAATCCTACATTTGCCCAAAAATATCAATGGCCAATTTTTCCCATGGTGCATCCGGATACTTTACGGGAGATAATGGTGTTCTGAATGTAATTAAGATTTTATCTGCATTCGTACACTCAATACATTCATGCACACACCTCTCCATCTCAATGCTCATACCTGCCACCAATATTGAGACTTCATCCTTCTTTTGCAATTGACTATTCCTAGATGTGCCTCATGATAAATATTTAAAATCTTATTTGTGAGTGTTGAGGATGGAATTACCCTTGCTCCGCCCAAAAGGAACCCATCCTCTTCCCATGGTATCTCTTCCTTGGTTTCCCAAAAGAATCTAACTGCTGCATCCATCACATTCCTATTAGGCCAACCATCATTCATGTAGTTAGAATTCTGGAGATGATGCGTGCACCAACCCTGTTCTGAGTCAGCACTGGATACAACGGAGCAGCAAGCGTGTTCCAAGTCGGCACTTGGACACAAAGTAATACTTTAATTAAAATTTACAGTGGTTTTGTTGAACTGCCATACAAATAATCTACGTTCTGGGGTCGAATTGCTTTTACTCACTGAAGAAATACTTTCTTGATTCCTGACTTTTCATGGGGTTTCCAGAGAAATTGCAGTAAAACGTAGTTTTCAATGGTCCGAAGAAATGACAGGAGTTCCGTTTCACCTCATCCCCATTCTGTAGGGATGGTTCTTCACACCTGAAGTAATTGAAAGAACTTTACTTCCATATAAAAATGTCCCCAACCATGCATAGGACACACAATTAAAGAAGCAGTCTGCTCCCTCCAGTTCCAGTCTCATTCTGTCACATCATCACATTCCCATCAGAGAATATGATGACATAAAATAGAATGATTATTTACCACAAGAAGCCGCTCCTAGTGTGATAACCCAAAACGAGTTACAGGAACGTCGTAAGTGTGGGCATCTCACAAAAAGTTGCGGACTGGTCTCACACACCACCTGGTGTCATGCTTCATCATTGACCAGTCCTCGCCCTCTAAAACCTTCGTTTGATAGAGGGCGGGCATACACTTGGCGACAAGGATGCACTTTCTAAATGGTTAAGTGGGGGCCCGTGAGATTGTGAGTGAGGTTAAAAATCATTATAGTGGTCAAAAGTGATTTTAATGTGATTGACAACTATATGATATTAAAAATATGTGTGACGGTGTATAGGGTTTTAATGTCCCCTAGCCGTCCTATGTGTGGTCAACATGTTTCTGCCATAATGGCCCTATCGGGTCCGCGGCATTCATCAGGACCAAGGTATAGGTGAGGGCTCCGTTCTTACCATGTGTCGGTAAGATACTACCACTGCGTGAGTGTAGCATAGGCCACACTTCACTTCCTATGGTGCTTCCAAAGGTGAAGCCTATGAAACAAGGTAAAAAACAGAATTTATTTAGAACTTGTTGATGTGAGCGTACCTGTAAACGAAAAGGAAAAAGAAAGAGAAAACAATGCATGCATTGAACTCTAAGAGTGAATACAGTGTTTGTGACTCTGTGACACTCTATTTGTGTACACTTTTTGTGAGCAATTGCAGCCTGGGAGCAGTGAGTACTGCTACCAAACTTACCCTAATCGTCGGACAACTTGTCCCAAGGGGGGAAGGAGGGACTGTGGAAATCCACTGTTAATTTACTTCTGTAGGAAGAAAAGCACATAGCCTAGTTCTTAATCAATGCTTCAATATAAATGCTTCAAGAAATATCGACACACAGGCAGAATGGTGGTCTAACATTGCAAGCGAATCCCCAACCGAGTTGAAAGGGACACTAAAAGTAGCCAGCATGTATAATGCAAGGTAATTAATAATACACACGCATGCCGTTTAGTCATTCACATCATCCACACCCTTACTGTAACAAGTAGCAGAATATGCCTGTGTCCTACGCGTCCGCTCGAGCCTCCCGAATACGAAGACTGGAGAGAGCGGGCGCCGCCTTATATATGCTGTTAAATTATATAAATTGAGCCGGGACCTGAAAACAGGTGATGGGTTCCCGGTGTCTGTGGGGCACAGAGCCTGTAGTCAAAATGGCGGAGTACGCGTGGGAAAAAGACGGGGAAGCTCATTGGTGGAGAGCCTGGGGGTGTGAGTGTGTCGTCCAATCGGATGCGGGGAATCGAGAAGGCGCCGTTCATAGTGCGCGCTGTGGCCTGTCTGGTTCTATACGAGAGATAGGCGCAATGTCATTGGAGAGGACGTTGGCTTGGTGAGGAGCCTGGGGGTGTGAATAAATCGTCCAATAAGGAACGAGGGATCGAAAGGATGCCGTTGATAGGGCGTACTGCAGCGTGACTTGTGAAGTGCACGGGAAAGGGACAGATTCGTTTAGAAGTGAGATTGACTCAGCGAGGGTAACCTTTTTTAATTAAAATAAAGATACTGGAGTTACAAGAAAAATGCGTAGTCTTTTGACATACCCACGTAAAAAAAATAATCTAAATAACTTGGTAGCCCTTGTGCAAAGTGCTGCTTTTAAAAACGAGTGCATTCACAAGTGCCCCGATTCCCAGATGGCAAAGACGGTAATAATGAAGGATGGGGCCCGTTTTAGCATGCAGTAGAGCTATGCATAATGGCTATTGATTGTTGGATCACTTGTGTATCAAAACGTTTAGAGAATGTTAGTGTTAGAAAGAAAGGAAATTGAGGGGAAACATTGCGTATAGTAATTCTACTGTCAGAATTATATCTCCTTTCTTCAATTAGTTAACTGCAGCCATGGAATGTCATCATTGAGACCTTTCTCATGAGAGCGTAGGCGGTACACCCAACGTTGTTCCCTCACATGAAGAGCCTTTGTGAGATCAAATTTCGTTTTCTTCATCACCTCCAGGATAGTCCACTGTAGGTCTGTGTCTGTATGGTTTTTTTCAGTAAAGTGTCGGGTTAACTTGGTGTTCGTTTTTTTGCACCTGATTGTGCTGCGGTGCTCATTGATACGTATTCTCACTTTCCTCGTAGTCATCCCTACGTATTGAAGTTGGCAAGGGCATGTCAGTAGATATATCACATTATCCGTGTTACAGTTGCTAAACGATTTGAGTTGCCACGGTCTGTTGGTTCCAATGTCCACTGATTTAGTGTTCTTTGTAAGATTACACGATTGGCATCCGCCACAAGAAAAGTGGCCAACCACGGGTGGTTGATCCCAGAGTCTTAGTTGATCTGTGTTCTCATGTGTGTTCATCTGGGCATGTACTAGTTCATCTCTGAGATTTTTATTCCGTTTGTATGCGGACAGTGGTGGTTCCCAATGTTTTCCAGTGCTGTTAAGTATGTGCCATCTTTTTTGAATAATTTTCTGGACTGAGTTTGAGATTGGGGTGAAAGTGGTGACGCAGACCGGTCTGTTCGTTTTCTCCTTTTCCACGTTTTCCAGAAGTGCCTCCCTTGGGTTGTTTCTGGCTCTTTTATTAGCCTTCTTCACCAGTTTCCTCGGATAATGGCGTTCAACCAGTTTTTTCTCGAGTTGTTCTGCCTGCTCAGTGTAAGTCTTTTTCTCGGAGCAGTTTCTCCTGATACGGAGGAACTGACCAACTGGTAAGTTCTGTTTTAGGGCTTTAGGATGATAGCTCTCATAAAGGAGTAGGCTGTTTTTGTCGGTGGGTTTGTTATGAACTTTAGTTGTGATCCCCTCACTTGTGAGTGTTATATCCAAGTCCACGAAGATTGCGTGGTTTTTATTGATAGTGTGAGTGAATTTAAGATGGCTATCTTGAAGATTCACCCACTGGACGAAGGCTGTAGCGTTCTCTTCTGTTCCATTCCATACAATCAGGACGTCATCTATGTAACGTTTCCAGATCTTTATGTGATTTTGGAATGGGTTGACTGCATTATTGATGAAATCATCTTCAAACTGTTGGACATACATACAGGCCAGGCTGGGAGCAAATGTGCTCCCCATCGAAGTGCCTGTTATTTGGTGGTAAATGACCTGTTCGAATTCGAAGAAGTTTTCTGTGAGTGCCAACTCAGCGCATTCCATGATAAAATGTTGGGGGGTAACAAAATCCCACTCCCTGCGCAAGATGATGTTTTCTACCACCTCCAAGGTTCGTCGTTGCGGAATGCTGGTGTACAGGGCTTCAATGTCCATAGTTATAAGCCAGTCACTTGTGGTATCAATCTCTAGGTCTCTTAGGAGGCATAGGACGTCTTTCGTGTCCTTAAGGTATGATTGTGTTTCCTTGACAATGGGCCGTAGGAACCAATCGCAAAATTGGGACAAAGGTTCTAACACTGATCCGATGCCAGAGACGATTGGTCTGCCTGGCGGTGGCATGCGTCCTTTGTGGATCTTGGGTAACAGTGGATTTCCACAGTCCCTCCTTCCCCCCTTGGGACAAGTTGTCCGACCGATTAGGGTAAGTTTGGTAGCAGTATTCACTGCTCCCAGGCTGCAATTGCTCACAAAAAGTGTACACAAATAGAGTGTCACAGAGTCACAAACACTATATTCACTCTTAGAGTTCAATGCATGCATTGTTTTCTCTTTCTTTTTCCTTTTCGTTTACAGGTACGCTCGCATCAACAAGTTCTAAATAAATTCTGTTTTTTACCTTGTTTCATAGGCTTCACCTTTGGAAGCACCATAGGAAGTGAAGTGTGGCCTATGCTACACTCACGCAGTGGTAGTATCTTACCGACACATGGTAAGAACGGAGCCCTCACCTATACCTTGGTCCTGATGAATGCCGCGGACCCGATAGGGCCATTATGGCAGAAACATGTTGACCACACATAGGACGGCTAGGGGACATTAAAACCCTATACACCGTCACACATATTTTTAATATCATATAGTTGTCAATCACATTAAAATCACTTTTGACCACTATAATGATTTTTAACCTCACTCACAATCTCACGGGCCCCCACTTAACCATTTAGAAAGTGCATCCTTGTCGCCAAGTGTATGCCCGCCCTCTATCAAACGAAGGTTTTAGAGGGCGAGGACTGGTCAATGATGAAGCATGACACCAGGTGGTGTGTGAGACCAGTCCGCAACTTTTTGTGAGATGCCCACACTTACGACGTTCCTGTAACTCGTTTTGGGTTATCACACTAGGAGCGGCTTCTTGTGGTAAACAGTTATAGTGGAGGCTGCCAGCTCCTAGAACCCCTGTGCCTCTAGTTCCCTCCTCCACAGATCCAGTGGAGACTTTTTGTGTGCTACATAAAATAGAATGAAACAGCACAGTTGAAATGAAGAGAACATGAGCTTCTTCCCAGGAACAGATCTAGAGATTGAGATCTTTGAGCCACTGCCTGTTTTGTGGTATTCTGCCACTAGATTGTCTGCTCTTACTATGATAGGCTGGCATGTCACAGAAGAGGGAAAATGGAATAGGTCTCTAAAAATTGCAGTCTGTTCTCTCCAGTTCAGTCACTTTTTCCGGCATCATTGTTCCTGATAATTGACCTGAGGTTCACCTCACCCTCTGAGGCTGGCTTCCATTGTTATAATGAGGGGAGTTGGAGGAGAGAGGTATACTCCCTGAAGAGTTTCTAGGGTAGAAGCCACCACTGTAGAGGTTGACAGAGTGAGTTAGTTACAGCGATCAAGGCTTCCAGTTTGGATGAGGTTGGATCCCAATGCAGAATGTAGAACAAGGCGATCAGGGTTTTCATATGTAATGTTTCCCGAGGGACCACAAAGACTGAGGTTGCTATGTCCCTTTGGACCTGACACCAAAGTTGAGCCAAAGCTGACTGTTTCCTCAAGAGAGTGTGGAGGTAGGTTTGTCATTTCAGAATCTATTGAGGAGGAAGGAAAGCCTTTCCAAGAGATGTATTGAAGAGACATCCCATAAATACCAGATATTGAGATGGTTAATGTTTTGATTGTTATTTACTCCTAGCATATCTGCAACTCTTGAAGAGAGAACAAACTCACATAATGTCCAGCTCTTTCTTCTTGAACGAGTAGGCATGGATAAGAGATGGGGCAGAATTTAAAATCCCTCCATATGAAATATGTGTACAAAAGGGGCATGGACCTTAGTAAAGACTCGCGGGGCAGACTCCAGTCCGAATTGAAGTACCTGGTATTAGTAATGATGATCTAGTACAGAACTGCTGATGGGATGTTTTGATAGGTTTTTGAAAGTATGCCTCTTGAAGATCTACAGAAGGTGTCTCCTAGATTAAAGGAGGAATTACATTTTGAAGTGTCTCCATCCAAAACTGTATAGTTTTCAGGTCGGCATTTACATTTCTGAGATCGATGATGGGCTGATAACCTCATGAGGGTGTTTGGACTAAGAAAATAATTTACTAGACTCTTTACCCTCATTGTAGCGGAAGGACTGGGGAACTGAGGATTCATTAATAATCATAATTTTGATCACAGCTAATTGTTTGATAGGGTAGAGAGAGAGGTGTTCTGCTGAAGAAACAAGGCAAAACCCCTTGATGGAACTCTTTGGAATGAACTTTCTTTAGTATGTCTAGAACCCATGCATATTTTTACATGATTTCTTTACTATCTTGCCAGATGTCAAACAACACAATACAATGCAACTGCATCGAAACTAGGTACTCAGTTGTGGTCTCAAATTACAATCTCAGCATGTAGGTACTAGTCAAATCTAGAAAAATCAAATTTGTTATATTAGTAATGTATATACAAAAGTGTTGAGCGCCAAGACTCTCTTTATGTAAAGAAAATCTTGTTGGGAAGACAAAGGTGCAAGGTGAGCATTAAAGTTTGCTCCAATTAAACAATGTTTATACCATTTCCACAGGAGCCTCTTAATCTACACACAGTATCTGCTAAGTAATCATTGCTTCAAATAATTTAGCAAGGAGAAAAGAAGAGTCTGAGTTACAACAACCCAGATTGGGTGATTGTGGGTCTAGGTTAGTGTACCTGCGCTCAGTATGTAGAGTATCCTTATAGTGATGGATCACACTTGGTGAGGAATGGGTTCCAGATTAGTTCAAATACCGTCATATGATCTTTCAATCTAAATATATTGAAATGAGGCAATGTGTTTCATTTGTATGGAGCATTCTTCAGCAGTTGCAAACACAAGATGATGGACGGAGTGCTGAAACTTTTTAAACACTCACCCCCAGCTATGCGCTGGGGGTACGCACCGTACATACACGGGTGGGGGTACGACTCGAACGTACACGGGTGTACATACACGGGGGGTTCGACACGTACACGGGTGTACATACACAGGGGGTACGACACGTACACGGGTGTACATACACGGGGGGGTTCGACACGTACACGGGTTTACATACACGGGGGGTACAACACGTACACGGGTGTACATACACGGGGGGTTCGACACGTACACGGGTGTACATACACGGGTGGGGGTACGACTCGAACGTACATGGGTGTACATACACGGGTGGGTGTACATACACGGGTGGGGGTACGACTCGAACGTACACGGGTGTACTTACACGGGTGGGGGTACGACTCGAACGTACGGGGGCTGGGGGGGGTCGGCGCGTACGTACGGGGGCGGGGGGGGTACGGCACGTACCGGACCACCTACTCTGGTCGTTTCGCGCCGTACTTCGCTTTTCCGGCACTTTTTGGGTGCCGTGAAAATATTGCCGTCTGGACTGCTGTCGGTTCGAATCGTGGTTCCTGGGTCGTGAAACGCTGCCTGAAAGCGTCCCGACGTCACGTCGCAGCATTCCCGGATCACATTCGTATGTATGTTTTCATCGGTCGGTGTTTTTTACGATTCGTACGGAAATGGTGTTTCCGTGCGAATCGTAATTCCATGTTTGTAAAGTTTTACGACCGGGTACGAGTCGGACGGAGAAAACGCTCCGACCGACGGTTCGTACCCGGTTTTTACCGGATCGTAATCGGCACCTTAGTGTTCAAGACAGGTAGTCCTTGCTTTACAAAGTGCACACGATACAAGCGCTGTGCACCTGGATACATGCAGTCCTGTCAAGGGTATAATTATGGTGCTCAGGCCCCAACTTGGAATGTGTTCACCCACCTTACTCCTTGATAAGAAATAAAAATTCACCTTACTCACATAGAATGTGAGAGAACTGGGGTCCATGGTTAAACGCCATAAGGTGCATGCATATTGAATAAGCATTTACAATGCAGTAGGTCTCGCAATGACATTGTTTTGAGCTATTGGCATTGTAAATGTTATTGGATTTTTTTTCCCTTCGTGAAGCATTAATCAAATGGTGTAATGCAAAAGGGCAATAGCTCACTTTGTTGTAATTGCGAAATCTATTGCATTGCATTTGTACTAGTGTGAGTTTTGTATTGTAAAACAATAACAGGGCAAGATCACACAATGCACAGTATGGATGTCAGTATTTTTTTTTTTATAGGTCTGTACTGATTATATCGAATTGTTCCTGGTCTTCATTTTTTAGAGTAGAAAACCCCTTTGACGCGTGTTGTTTATTGAGTGCATCACAGTAACTTAACCCGACACCCGAGGCTTTTAAATAACCGCTCCATGGAGCTGTTAGTTTCTAGGCACATCCAGGCTCAACGGAGCAATCACTTTTTCACAAACAAGCGCTTCGTGTTAGTGTGCGCATCATTTGTGAATGCACCTGAGCAGGGGAACTGGATTATTTGCCTGTGCTCAGACACTTTTGTTCTGGTAAAGCCGGAATTAAAACGAGCCCGCCTGGATCCATAGCCGCCAGACCCTTTAAACCGCACCCACTCTAGCCGGGGTGGGGGAGGGGTCGTCACACTAGCAGGCGTGCAGAGACGTTATGTATATGCAGGCACGGCTGGTGGTACACACCCCTCCGGGTATGCGGACGTGCCGGAGCTCCTCTCTGTGGAATGCGCTCAGTGCCTCGACCACTGTCCTCGGGGCCCAGCAAGGACTGAATGTAAAGCACAGAGCACTGCTTCTGGGCTCTATAAATCTAAATTAGCCAAGAAATACAGCTCTCTCGGTGACAAGTGAAACGTTCTGTTGGTCTTACTTCACCTCCCAAATAGCATTTTCTTTTGTTTTAGATAAGTGTGGCTCGTTCTTTCAGACGCCCAAAACTTTGAAAAATGCAATAAAGTGGTAGAATGGAAACATAGTTCTGTGTGGTGTGGTATCTGATTGAGGGCCTTGAGTGGCGGTGTGATGTGGCACCGCATAGTTCAGGTTGGTGCGGCACTGAGTGGTGGTGTGATGTGGTACGGCACCGCACAGTTCAGTGTGGTGGTGTATCCGACGGGTTGCACTGAGTGTTGGTGTGATGTGGTAGGGCACCGCATAGTTCAGTGTGGTGCAGCACTGAGTGGTGGTGTGATGTGGCATGGTACCGCATAGTTTAGTGTGGTGCGGCACTGAGTGGGGGTGTGATGTGGTACAGCAGCGCATAGTTCAGTGTGGTGCGATATCTGACAAGCGGCACTTAGTGGTGTGATGTGGTAGGGCACCGCATAGTTCAGTGTGGTGCGGTATGTGACAGGCGGCATGGAGTGGTGTGATGTGATGTGGTAGGGCACCGCATAGTTCAGTGTTGTGTGGTATCTGACGGACTGCACCAAGTGGCGGTGTGATGTGGTATGGCACGGTGTGAGCGTGGTCACCGGGCTGGTTCACCAGGATTAGGTCGGACATTCCCCACTACACACTCAGCACCCAACTGCAAACACCACCCCGTGGTGAGACACACACACACACACACACACACACTGCACACACTACTGCGGGGCAGGGGTGCGCTGTGGTGTCTAAGTGCCATAACCTGGCACTGTTGTCCTGGCACCCACTGCTGAGAGGGCATCACTCAAGCTGGCACCGAAAGTCAACACGAGGTGTGGCGCATGTGGCCAGCACAGTGCCGCCACTTCTGGGACCAGGCCTGCGTTTTAAAGCTGGGGAGAGCGGGCAATGGCACAGGGCGCCCGTCCGCCAAGGAGCCCTCAGTAGAGTGAACCTTTGCTCTGTTTAACCTCTGTGTATTCTTCTTGTCTATCTAGACCTCTATCTTTCTCTCGAACCCCCGCCCTTCCAGCACCACCGTCATCTTAATGATTTCTGAGGCTCCAAACAAGATACAGTTCAACTGTTTTTGTCTGACCATTTTACAGAGTAACATACATTACTATTGTTCAGCAAAATGTGGACTAAACACAGCAGGGAATGGGTAATACAATTCAAATTTGTTCAGTACAGGGCCCCCAAAAATACGTTTTGCTCGGGTTCCCTGAGAACCTTAAGAATACATTGAGTGCAAATGTGCCCTTAGCACTAAACATGTGTACGTTGAAGAGAGGATCCGGGGCGAGCCACAGCGTGACAGGTATAGAGGAGCACCTCTGGCATGCATCAGCTGGGTAGTGCAGTACGGTGTTATGCGGCATGCTTCCATGGGCACAGTGAGGGTTATGCGGCATGCTTCAATGGGCGCAGTGCGATTTTATGTGGCATGGGCACAGTGTGGTGTTATGCGGCATGGGCACAGTGCGGCGTTATGCGGCATGCTTCCATGAAGCACAGTGGCTGCCTAGAGATGGCACCAGCACGCTGCACAGAGTTCAAAGGTGAAATGCAGCAGGAGCCCTGATAGTAACTAAGCGTTATTGACCGCATCCGCGAGCAATGACTGCTGTTAGTTACCCAACCTGCAATGGCCCATATTCTACGTGTCTCCATCCGAGCCCTCAGTCCTCCCCAGTCTTTGTGCGGTAGATTTTATCTCAGGTGCCGCTCTAGTGTGCTCCATCCATCCTCTCTCCGGCTGTAGACATCCGGGTGGTACATGACAGCTCTGATCTCGTGAGAGGGTCCGGGTTTCAAGGGGCCACAGACTGCTGCTGCTTAGCGCCCAATGGGGTCGAGGGCACAGGCAGTTTTTTCTCTGCGACCTTTTAGGTAGGGTCCCCACTGCCACTACAGAGGGTTTAGAAAGGCCTTCCCTTTCTCCCAGCCTATCCCCTGTACCCAACCATGACCGGGCACCTCTGCAGCCGTAAATCAGCCTTCAATGAGGGTTAATTCAGTAGTAATGTGTTAAAGCACCCTGGCCCCTCCCCTGTCTGCCCAGGTGTGAACACTCAGGAGGGGTGAAGGGGGGGTCTGAGTCAAAGCTGGGCGTGGAGGGTTATAAATAGGACCAAGGTCACCTGGCCCCCGTTGTCAAGAACGAAAGAAATTAAAAATTCCTTAGGAGGAAAGGAGGAGGGAGTAAAGAAAGAAAAGCCCCATGGGACGCAGTGTGAGAAAGTGAAACAAAGACAAGAGAGAGAAAAACATCAGACAGCAATATGTGAGGAGCATGGCACAAGGAAAGAGGAAGGGGGAAAAAGGTGAGATAGACGGGGGCGACAGCCAATGAAAGAATGAGTGGATGAGAGACCGATGGGGTGGGACAGAGCACGTGGTAAAGACAGAGATTCAGAAGAAAGAGGAGAGAGCAGAGAAAGATTAGTGAAGACGACGGAATGCACCAAGAGGACCGGGTCTGAGGAATGGAGGAGAATGAAAAATGAGAGAGGGAGAGATAGATTTGAGAGTGCAAATTGGGCAGGCTGGAGCGGGAAAAGCACACGAGCAGGGGCGAGGGAGAACAGTACAGGGAGAGCAGTATAGACGAAGGGGTCATGGTAGAGAAGAAAGGCAACGTGGAAATAGATGGCAGACGGGGAGACAAAAAAAAGTGATCAGTGACAGCGAAAGACTACGAGAGAGGGCAGGGTGGATGAAAAGACGAGAAAAGTAACAAAAAAAAATCGGAACTGAAAACGATCATGAAAGCGATCGCTATTGTAAAAAAAAAAAAAAACGCGCGCGCGCCACAGTGAAACATGTGTTTTCAATTATCGCGCCTGTGTCTGAGCACGATAATTGAAACCATATGGCAGGAATGCGCGTAATAGACACCAATAGGCCATGGGTGGAGCAATGCGCCCGCCTTTGGCCTATTGTGTGCTATCTTACAAAACAACACGCAGGCAAAGGTCAATAGCAGGCCACAAAAGTAAAAACACACGCATAAGCGTGTACAATTCCATGGTCCGTTTCGGAACCCCGGACAAAAGGACTCTCGCTGCGCGAGCAGTGTTGCGCACTGCATCGCTAAGCGTGAGACCTAAAAAGGAGAAGGGTACATCAGGTCTTTTAACAAGAGACCCATTTTACAACAGAAGAGGAGAGCAAATTACAATGGCATTGGGGTGGGCAAATATTTGCCAAAGGATACTCATCATTTGCTAAGCGGTCTTTAAATTGGGTCCACCCTAGAGTTCCCTTTTGTGCTACTAATACAGAAGTAGATAAAGATGGGAGAAGTGTGTTGACTACGGTTAAATTATATGATATTGAAGTAATGCTGGGTTGTGTTTATATCCCTAACATAGGACAAATAGATGTTTTCACTTTACTATCTGGGTAGTTGGCATCACACACCTCCAGGCCAAAGCTGATTGGAGAAGACACTAAGTGGATATTAGTTCAGGAGCGACCCATGCAGGTAAGAGCGGTGGGTGGGTATTCGACAGACGATGACAAGGGAAAATTAATTATTTATTTAACTTGCCCTCTTCCTTGTCTGTAGAATCCCTCCCTCGCCCTGTCTAAACGCCTACCGCTCTTCCCTACACAGGCCGCTCCTTTATTAGATGTGGCATTGGATCACTCACACCCACTGATTTCTGGCTCTGCAGTCACAAGAACAGCATGTTTGTAATGTGGACACAAAATTGGTACCTTACTGATGTGTGGAGAGTGATTTCTCCTACTATTCAGTTCATGACCTCCTTGTCTTTGTAGGGTTGTATAGGTTCCTGGAGACTAGAGAGGTCTGCTTAATGGTCACATACGACAAATACATTCCTTGCACAGTATCAGACCATCACCCTCTTTTCATGCACATAAATTAGGGGCAAACGCTGCCTCCCGTCCCAATGTAGTGGTTACAGAGTGCCCTGCAAGAGGACCAAATATTTAATGATGAGCTGAGAGAAGCCATAAGCAATTACTTTGAAGAAAATCAGGAATCCGCTATCACACCATTACTGGAGTCAGATGTATCCAACTTAGAGGTAAGGAGAAATCTCTAGAGAGCGACCTGAGCAAAGCAGAGGATAAACTTAGAGAACTGGAAATACAGGTGGTGTTAGAACCAGCGAAGAGAGATGGGTTAACATGTGAGAGCCAAATATGACACCATGCTAAAGCGATTAAAGTGCTTGGTTTACACAGAGTAAGCAGCACACCAGCATGAGGAGGTGGACAAGAGTGTGAGATTATTAGCCTGGTTGGCGAGGGCAGATGCTCACGGAGCGACCATCAGCCAGATCAGGGATAGGAGGGTGCCACATGGTATACACAGATGGAGATTAATGAGGTTTTCCATACCTATTATAAATCGTTGTATTCGTTGTGTTAGAAGAAGATGTTGTGTCATACCTAGATAGGTTGTTTCTGCAACAGGTGTCGCGAGAGAATAAGGAAATGAAAGAGTCCCCAGTTGCCACTCAGGAAATTATGGAGGCTTTTGAAAACATGGTATGAGGAAAATCCCTCTGCACCGATGGAATGTCACTTGAGTTCTTCCTCGCTTGCCCAGACTTATTAGTAGCCCATTTCGTAGAAAAGTTTGCAGCATGGAAGAAAATTGAGACATTACCAATTAAATTGAGGGAAGGCTTCATAACCTACTTGCTGAAACCACACCACGATTTATTAGACAGAGCATTATCACTGTAAAATACAGCTTATAAAATATTCAGTACGTTATTGGCCAATCGACTGCTTCTACTTATGACTGAATTGATCCACTTGGATCAAGTAGGGTGGATTCCTGGTCGTAGTACCTCCACAAATATATGTATTATCTTTAGGATGATGAAAGAGACACCCAATGGGGTCATGGAGAAAGCCATGATCCTCTCTTGACCTGAAAAAGGCTTTTGATACACTCAGCTGGTGATTTCTACAACTTGTACTTGAGTGAATGGGCATGGGATCCAGTGTATCCATCTACGCTATACTGACCCAGTGGCAACTGCATGTGGAACTGCAAGAGTGAGCATGCTGGGACAATATCTGCAGCTTGCTCAAGAAGTTTGGTGGCCGAGTCAACCTCACAAAATAGTGGAGCATGCCCCAGGCCACAGGGTCCCGAAGGTCAGAGTAGTCGCCCACTAGATTTTGTTAATCTGAGAAGGGCTGTGTGAGGACACCGGATGCCAATCCTTGACATTCATTAATATACAGAGTGAATCATTTCTAATAATCATGGCGGCTTAAGGCAGAAGCAGAGGCAAATGCTTGCTCGAGGGTGATGAAGGTCTCCTCCCCCCACGGTGCCCACTGTATTGGTTCTGGGGCACTATCAGTAATCAATGAAAAGCGTGATTTGGCTATGAGAGTGGAAATCTACAACCAAAAGGACCCAGTGGCACCCAGAGACCTGCCACTTGGTGAAAGGCTTGGGAATAGCAAGCATCGCTTACATGCAATCAGGAGCCATGGCTGTGGAGGCATATGAAATGACATGACCTAAATTTGTTACTTCTGGAAGGTGAATCTGAAATTTTGAAAGAGATACCTCTGGCCTCGCTTGGCAAATTCGAAAAGCAGAACAAGGGAATGAAAACGTAAAATGTCTTAAGAGGGACTGGACAACAGGTGATCATCCACATAGTATGTCAGGACAGAGCCCCCTGGAAAGTCAGTATCTGGCACATTTTCCTGTATAATCAGGGACAAGCTAGTAGGGCTTTCCAATAGCTCATTGGCAAACAAGTCCAACAAAGCTGGCAGGAATCAAATTTAAAAGCGAATTAAAACTGAGAATCTGGGTGGACAGGACTAGAGAAAAAGATACAACAGAGGTCCACAGCAGTAAAGTATGTAGCACTTGCAGGAATAGTGATGAGGATGATAGCAGGGTTGGGAAGTTTGGACCCACCGGGCTACAGGGAATAACAATCACAAAAGGTGTTCACATCTCTAAGAGATTGAATGAATTGGTACTGTGGCCAGGGCCGAACTGGCCGTACCAGGCATTGGGCATTTCCCTGGGAGGCTGAAAGGGTGAAGGCCGGTTTACAGTGGTGGGGGCCACTTTTATGACAAGGGGACAGTTTTGCTGGAGTGCTGCAATATTGCCCCTCAATAACAAAAGCAGCAAGCATTTCCAGCCTCCTGGGGCCAAGCAGTTCTTCTCCAAGGGCTGGTCCGAGAAAATGGTCAGGGCGACTTTAGGTTCCCAGTTTGGCCCTGACTGTGGCGTACCGTCTGGCATAGGTTTTAGTTTTTTATGGGAAGGATAAGGGTATTACAGGATAAAGTGCAAAGGACCAAAGCACCTTGTTGTAGGAGAAACTGTATAATAGGATGTGTGCTATTTATGACTTCTGTGGGGAGTGGGTACTGCAGATTACATGTGTGCTGCCTTGTGCAGCACACATGGAAAAAGCAAAATGCCTTGGATTGTTTGTGTGTAGGAAGGTGTCCCTTCCTGCACATAAACAAACTTTTAAAAAAATTACATTTTATAACTTCCATGTGTGCTGCATTAAGCAGCACACATGGAAGTGACAAAACGGCATTTGAAGATTGTTTATGTGCAGGAAGGGACACTTTCCTACAAATAAACAATCTTCCCCTGCACGCAGACACACTTACACTAAGGTGCAAGGGTGCCTGCATTGTCGTTAAACTGCTAAACTTAGCGCCAGCGCAGGGGAAAACGCAGGACTGAACAATATGGTGCAGCCTTGCGTTTCTGAAGTGGTGGAGTGAGGTGTTAAGTCATGACGGCTTATACCTCACTCCGCCACTTCTTTGTACATATGGCCCTAGTTGTGCTAGATTTCGAGTCACCCATACCGCCGAAAAAAGGGAAGAACAATGAACAAAGAGACAGTGCAACAGAGTAGAGAAAGAGGGAAAGAAAAAGCTAAAGAGAAATGAAAAGTATTGGTGTAAAACAAAGTCAGGCATACAGAGGCACTTGCATTCGACCAACAACTGGTTATAATGGGGAACTCGCACAGCCAATGCAGTCTGGAGGCCGCCAACCGTGTACCTAGAGCCAAGAAATCGCACACTCAAGAAAATCATTCAGCCAGGGCTCTCACACACACACCATCAGTTCACAACCCACCTCAGGTCGAGACTATTTCAAGGGGGAAAGACCACAGGAAGTGAACCTGCGTCTTTCACCTGGAGAGGGCTCAAACGAGTCCCTTCTTCATAGGAAATGCCCTTTCCAACTTGCTACTCTGAATTGCTGATTACAGCTGTCGTGGCGGGTTGAGCGGCAGTAGCAGACCCCGCACAAACTATGGTCTGGCTGGTCTTTTGTCTGTTTCAGAAACTGCAGCCCCTGTGGACAGAGAGCCAAGAAATCCCACTTCTGACACAAGACATTGTAATGGTACTGAACAAGGAGTTTTCAGCTGCAAGGCACCAGGTTACCTGGACAGCCAATAAATAGAGCGGGCACCAAAGGTTCTCTTAATCAGCTGCTCATTAGTATTGTGCAATGCAGTGTAGCGCTCTTGCAGAAGTCCAGGTGTGTGTCACCCCGTGTTTAACTGACATTTATACACTTTTCACAGATTACATATAGTTGGCAGGAATGTTTAATGGAAGACAGCAAATCACACATACCGTGCACATGTGAGTAAAGATGGACAAGCTCAAGATACATTTGAGCAACTCCCAGAGACAACTCTGACCTCTCCTGTCCTTCGACTGATCTACTTCAAGGAGCATCCAAAGCCATCATTCACTAAAGAGAAGCCCCGCCTGGCCACATGTGCACAACTGTTCAAACAGCTGCCCAGATACACGAACAGAGCAAAGATCATTAGCTCAGCACAGCTCCTTAGTTTATTTAATTTCACTTTCATGGGAGGATGTGTGATAGGCAGACGCGAGCCGTGGTTGGACAGCCGTCCTTTGAGTATTCCTCAAAACGCCTGCTGTCCTGGTCATAAAGGACTAGAAGCCGAACAATATGGGATGGTTTGGGTCTCACTATTATACACCTAAACCAGCCGCTCTCCTGCCACCGCCTTTGTGCCGAGTGATGATTCTCATAGCAGGTACCACTAGAGCTGCCACAAAAGTGGACCACCAACAACACTGGCACGATAGGGTGTGACATTGCTGATCCTAGCTGTCATTGGCCCAATTGAAGTAGTAATCAGGGACAGACTAAAGGGCCGGGCTCACCTAGAAACCTCCACCTCACGCATCAGACATTGCTGCCCCATCCTTCACCCTTACCTTTCATAAACTGCCAGTGCTCACTAAGGCTAAACAGCAACTCCTTGCTAACAAAAGGCTTTGAGTCATTTCTAAAGGTTGTCCTCCTCACTACAGTGTATGGATAACCTTCCTGCAGCCACAGGAATGTAGGTAACACACATCCATTTCCTAGGAGCACAGTCCTCACCCTCCATCTTGTGCTATGCCAGGCCATGGATACCCAGAAAGAATCCCTCTGCCCCCCATTTACTCAGGTTCACTCACATTTTATCACATCACCACATATGTAATACGCAAACTACACATGTGCACATACTTGACATATACACGGAATGCCAGAGAAAAGTTCTGGACATACAACTAACAGAACTTTACACAGTGGGCCAGTAGGCTACTCTCCCAGTGACACAGATAAACAAGCATTGGCATAGCCAATAGGTCTCGCTTTTGGTACCTTATAAGTATTTAGTTATGCAGCACAATATCCTTGGTGCAACAACATCAACTGTTGCATGACTAAACACTTATAAGGTCCCAAAGGCGAGACCTATTGGCTATGCCAATGCTTGTTCTTCTTACAGTGCATCTTTAAACATTCCTTTGAGTCTGGATTGATCTTATTTCAAACATTCCTGTGTTATAGCAAATGATCAGAAACGTCACAGTAGAACGTGTGTGTATATTGGTGATCTGTCCTGAGGTTCTGGTGATTTGTTTGGATTGACAAGGATGGTTTGTGGAGGTTGATGGGTTTTGAGTATTCTGTCTATGGGGTGGTGGTAATGTGGAGGCTTGTGGTTTCGGTGGCACTAGTTAAAGGAGAGAGAGAGAGAGAGACAGAGAGAGAGACTGAGACTGAGAGAGAGACTGAGACTGTCTTTTCAACACTGACACAGGGCAACATCCCAGAATGCAGTTCGTTTTTAAATTGAAACTCTGGGCTGAAGGAGAGTGGTTCCTGGCGTCTGTCATGGGGCTGGTATTCGGTTTGAT
Organism: Triturus cristatus; assembly: GCF_964204655.1. Lineage (NCBI taxonomy): Eukaryota > Metazoa > Chordata > Amphibia > Caudata > Salamandridae > Triturus > Triturus cristatus. The sequence goes on along the minus strand of NC_140582.1, from coordinate 1,065,819,742 downwards.
GGTGAAGACAGTCGTCTATGTTTGAAAATGATGGTCGTCGGGGCGAAGATGGTTTCAGGTGACAAATGTTTTTTGGAGAACTATGAAATATGCTGTTTTTCCGAATCTAGAATCTGAAGGTAGAAAACCCCGAGGGTATAGGTTTGCAGACAAACTTGCGCGTATTTGAATCTGAAAGGTTTAGTCTGTAACCAGGAGGTGAGCATGCTTCCTGCTGCAGGCTAGACTTTTCTCCAGCTGGCCTGGTGCTCACAGTAATGATACCTGCAGCGGAGGACACAGAGAGGGCTCCATCTATCTATTTATATGCTCTGTCATAAAACATACCATGTAAACAGTGAAAGGAGACCTGGCTCTGGCTCTGAGGGGGGAGAAGGAGGGAGGCATTGAGTCAAAGGGAGAGGGGAGAGGGGAGAAAGGAACGGCAAAGGTGGAAGAGAAGAGAGACCGGCTAGAGTGAGACAAGGGAAAGGAGAGCTGGGAGACGGGGAGGGGGCAAAGAAAGCGAAGTGAAAAGCAGAGAGAGGATGAACGGAGGGAGGGACTGAGAGATGGGCTCGGAAAATAAGTCCGAGAAGGGTAAAGAATCAGAGTGACAAGCAGCTGGGATTGGCTAACTCTCCCCTCCCCCTCAACTCCCCAGTGATAACTATGTGTGTACTATTTTCAAAGTCTGTGTTTCATGTGTAGTTTTGTGCTGTTTGTTGTAAATATGTTTTTACTTTTCAATGTAAAGCACTGGCTGGATAAATATACACTAACTTATTTGTTCGAGCTCCATATTTCTACCTCATAGCACCAGCCTGAGTAAACCTTGGTGTAAAGAGTTTACCTGTTCAGTCTTATGTTCAACAGTCTGGGACGCGCCAGGATATCCACAGTAAAAAGCTCTCAAGCAAAGCAACCAAACTGCCCTTTGACTTATGACAAGGTTCCCACAGTAATTAAATATATAGGTCTGGCTGGGAATCCTCCAAGAATCTCTCATTCTTTGTTTTTAGTTTCATGAATACAAACCCAAAACGCAATGTGCTTTATGGCTTTAAAAACAAGCTGAAGTGATTGCGTTTGCGATCAAACATCAAAGTGGCGAAAGTGAAAGTAATGGAGCAGAGCATCAAAGGGCTGGGTGAGAAGGGAGGGGGGAATGCAAGGGTCAAAGCGGCTAAAGTGAAAGTAATCGAGCAGAGCATCAAAGGGCTGGGTGAGAAGGGAGGGGGGAATGCAATGAGCAGAGGAGCAGCTGTGCACGTGCATGTGATCGTGCACTCAAGGTTTAGGCCAGCCAAAAGACTGTGGGTAGCACTTTGAAAATCCCACATATAAAATGTCTCTTCGAGCCTTTGGCTCGCGAGACCTAAAAATAATGGATCTACTAATGCCTCCACCTCTTCATTCGCTGTACCCAGGACAGCGACAATAGTCCTGAGCACATAATAAGGGCACGGTTTTGTCCCTTCATGTCACAGGAAAGAACCAGGGCTCACATATTTGAGGTCAGGCCTGGACCTCTACACACACTCTTAGATTAATGTGACACCAGGGCCAATAATAAAGGTCAGAAAGCCATTGGGCACTCAGGGCGTTGGAACATGCCCAGAGTTCATGCAGGGGGCATTCCTGTTCCGACAGATACCATGTATTACTTTGTTCGAAGGTAGTGAAAGTCTTGATGCATATGGGAGATGTTGGCTTGATGCCCAGTGGTATGCTACATTTCAGTGGAGGGGCGAGGATATGAGGAATGTAGGGAAGAATGATAGGAAATTAGACATTATTTCCTTTTTAAAACAGTAGCAAGCCACCAGATGCAGAAAATGTATTGAGGAGGCGCCTGAAGCCTTGTGAGGGTGGGTGTAGTAGCAAGACACCACATGTTTCTAGATTTAAGGGCCAATGATACTGCTCATGATTCTGGGGCTACTGTTACGTTGGGACCTCGTTTTACCGGGTGATCACCCGTTGATCCCCTTTAATTCAGTTTGCACCTGGTGAATAAAATGCAGACATTAGTGTTTCTACAATAAATCTCCCATGTAAACATTCAATTGCTGGCTGTGTACAGGAGATAAACTGTTCTAGGTATGACCTGAAGGATTTCTCCCTGGTAACACGAGTGGGATTAACTAATCTAGGACAATTCCAGAGCACTCGTCATGAGCATCTAAAATATTACTGGGTATTTGTTGGGAACAGAAATTTAATTGATGGAAGAAATGCTTGAATTAAACACAGTCACTAGCCACCGCTCAGGGCCACATTCCAGAGCATAGCGCCAGGATGCCCGTAGGGTTACAGCACGCTTTATAAATGTAAATACATACATACATACATACAGCTTTCCACTCACTATGCCACTCTAGACAGAGGCCAACCATATGCAAATCATTCTTGTTCCTGCTCTAATATGTCCAGTCAGGCTTGAACGTCCAGATCAGATCCCCTCCAGTTGCGAACACTAGCAGTCCCAGAAATGTTTCGACTTTCTTGTCAGTAAAGTATAGCTTGAGTGCTGTGGCATAGAGGACACCGAACCTATGAACCTAGGGTAGAGATGTCGGGGAGCAGCCACAGCGGCTGGCTCTGGAGCGCAGGCCTCATGCTTCAATCCCTGGCACCAGCGGCAGGTCAGCCCAGCACCATGTGACTCTGGGCAGTAGCTCACTTAATCTCCTCAACGGCCCCCAGCACCTTGACACCTTAAGGGGTGATAGGATCACGTTTTATAAATATAGATTATTATTATTATGTCATACTTTGGGTGTTTTCAGCATAAAAACAAAAAGTGTTGAAAGGAATGCTTGAATTAACCTCAGCCACTGGTGATCATTTGGGTTTAGTTAGTGCTGAGTAATTTTTTGGGACAGATGCCCTATTGGAGAGGTTATCGATAATAATAATAATCCACATTTGTAAAGCGCGAACAATCACCCGTAAGGGTCTCTAGGCGCTGGGGGCCGTCGGGAAGATTAAGCAAGCTATTGACCAGAGTCACATGGTGCTGGGCTAATCTGCCGCTGGCGCCAGGGATCGAACCGTGATCCCCAGCTTCCGGAGTCAGTCGCTCTGGCCGCGGCGCCACACATCAATGGTTGCATTATATTAAAGACATTTGATGCCACTGTTCAAGACACATATGGTCAGTGACGGCCCATGTAGGGCGTTTTACCGGGTCGGTGATGTGGCGCAGAGGAGGGGCAGGGTGGGGGGTTGAAAAATGCGGCAAACGGCCGATTTCAGGTAAGTTACGAAAAAAAAAAAAAATAATTTCCTTGGGCGCGCTGCATCGCATTTGGCGATGCAGCGCCCGCACCGAAATTAGTTTTATTAATTTTTTTCGTAGCTTACCTGAAATCGGTTGTTTTCCCGCATTTTGCAACCCCCCACCCTGCCCCTCTGTCGTGTCTTCGCAGCGCCAATGACGACAGACACGATAGGGTTATCTTAGGACTCTTTATTTCCCTGTCCTCACACCAGCATGGCCCTACACTCCACTGCCCTTTCTCTGCCCCTGCTCCGCCCCTTCCTGTCGGGGCAGTCCTCCTCTTACTCCACCCACTATACTCCACCCACACAACCACTAGACCACCTCATCCCTACATCTCCCCCTTTGTTAGCAAATGAAGTGAGTCACCAAGAGTTACATCTCTTCAATCAGCCGCTTGGGCTGGTGGATTGTTTGTCGTGGTCTAAGTGTGCGTCCTTCAGGCACTACCATGGCACCGGCGCCGGGTACCTGTCCCGGGTGACTGTCGCCTTCGCTCTGTGCTTCTGACTGTCGAGTTCTTGGTGGTGTCATTCGCGACTCGAGCGTCTCTTGCAGAGCTGGGCTGCACTTCTGAAAGTGGGACACGTTTCGGGTTACGCGCCTGTTGTCCGACTCCGCTGTCAGCATGGTGCCTTTCTGTCGAATGACTGTTAGAGGTTCCGCTCTGAATTTGCTATCCGTCTTCTTGCATTGCTCCTGCTTGACGACCACGCAATCTCCTTCGTGGAATGAGAGGGAGCGAGCTCGTCTTCTGCCGTCCGCGTACGCCTTCATGCTTTCTTTGCGAGCTTTGTCAGTGGCTTCCACTTCCCGATGGACGCGGCTGGGGGAAATGGGTCGTAGTGCTCCCTCCCAGGTGGGTATCCGGGTCCTGACTGGGCGTCCCAGCATGAGTGTGGCCGGGCATTTGCCTGTGGTGGCATGCGGTGTCGTCCGATATGCTCGGAGTACATCATTGAGCGCCGCTTGCGGGTCTTTCTTGTCCAGGGCAGCCTGTTGGAATGTCTTTTTGAGGGTGGCCATGAATCTTTCAGCTGTGCCGTTGGCCTGCGGCCATAGTGGTGTTACCCGTCGGTGTCGCACATTCATGAGTGTCAGGAAGTCACTGAATTCCCGTCCATTGAAGGGGGGACCATTGTCCGTTTTCACCTCAGTGGGTATTCCCCAGGCTGCAAAAACTTCATCCAGGACGGTGAGCGTGGCGGCCGCATTGGTGGATGGCACAAACTGGGCGATGGGGAATCGTGAGTATTCATCTATTATGACCAATACGTATTTGCCCGATGGCATGGGGCCATAGAAATCCATTGCTAGTTCTTGCCATACTCCTGGCGGTAGGGGCGTCATCTGGAGCGGAGCTGGTGGGTCTCCTTGCCTTACCACTTGACATTGCAGACAGTCTTTCAGAGTGTGCTCTACCATTTTGTCTAGGAAAGGGAACCAGACACGTTCTCGAAGGGCCCTTTTCGTCGTGACCACTCCTCGATGACTTTCGTGTGCCAAGTTGACGACTCCTTGCCTCAGTTGCTGAGGAATTACAATTCGGTGATCTCGTAACAATAGGCCGTCCGTCGTAACTGATAGTTCCTCACACACATTCCGGAATGCTTGCCACTCCTGGCGCCTTGTTGTGTCACCGCTCTCGTCCTCCGAGTCTTCGTGCCGCCACCGGTTTGTTCGAACTCTTCGAATCACCTGTTGCAACATTGTATCTTGCTGGGTGGCGTCCAGGATGGCCTCTAGGGGGACCGCTGGTGGCCGCGCCTGATCCACTACAAAGTGGATGTACTCATCCGCCATGGACGGTGTGTGACACTGTGAGTCTTCCGGGTGACGTGACATATAGTCGGCCGGGTTGGCCGCCTTCCCCGGCTTGTGCACAATGGTGAACGTGTATTCCTGCAGACGGAGTCCCCACCGTTCAATGCGGGGCGGCATTTTGGACCGTGGATTGCCATAGATGGTGACGAGCGCTTGGTGGTCCGTCACCATGGTGAAGTGTTTTCCGTAGATAAACACGTGGAAGTGTTCGCACGCCCACACCACCGCAAGGCTTTCCTTTTCCGATTGGGAGTAGGCCTTCTCTGTGTCGGAAAGGCTCCGGCTGGCGTGGGCCACTATGTGTCGTTGGTCTGTGTCTTTGTCGTATTGGGCCAGGATGGCACCCAGCCCGACGGGGCTTGCGTCCACGGTTATTTCGGTTTTACGATCCGGGCTGAAGTACGCCAGGCTCTCCACCGTGCCCACGGCCCTCTTTATGGCTTGGAATGCTCGCTCGCATTCGGATGTCCACTCAAACACTTGTCCCTGTTTGGTCAGTGCGCAAAGAGGGTGGCTGAGTGTGGCATAGTCCTTAATGTATCTTGAACAGTAGCTCGCCATGCCTAGGAAGGACCGCACATCACTGACGTCAAGTGGACTCCTGGTGTTGTTCAGAGTACTCACTTTGTCCGGGTCTGGTTGCATTCCGGCTCCTGAAAAGATGTGGCCAAAGAATTTCAGTTGCGACTGGTGGAACTCGCACTTCTCTCTGTTGAGCGTGAGGTTTGCTTCTAGGAGGACATGGCAAACCCTGTCCAGGGCCGTGTCGTGGACTTGGATGTTCGCCCCGTAGACTAGGATGTCATCGCTGTAGTTCAGCGTGTTCGGGATGTGATGGATTGTTTGTCTGATGGCTTCTTGAAATATCTCTGCGGCCGATGAGATGCCAAAATTTAGTCTCTTATATCTGAACAACCCTAGGTGCGTTGCAAACGTCGTGATATATCGGGAGCTCTCGTGGAGTTCCAACTGGTGATAGCCTTTGTTTAGGTCCAGTTTAGAAAACACCCTCGCCCCGTTGAGGGCGGCTATCATGTCACTTAAATGGGGTCCTGGATGACGCTCTCTCTCAATGGCGGTGTTGGGCATTCTCATGTCCACACAGAGTCGGACCTTCCCTGGTGTTCCTTTCTTCGGTACGATCACTACCGGAGATACCCACGGCGTGGCGCCCTCTGTCCGTTCGATGATGTCGGCATCCAGCAGATCTTGTAGCTCATCCTCCACCGCTTGCTGGAGGTGGAACGGTACTTTCCGCGGGTGTTGGGCAACTGGGCGGACCTGGTCATTTATGTGGAGGCGAATCTGGCCTCTGTTCATTTTGCCGAGCCCGGAAAACAGCTTCGGGAACTTGTGTATGGTGTCGTTGTCACTGTTGACGCGGTACAGAATCTCTACCAGTTTTAACCGTTCAGCTGTTGGTAGGCTGAGGAGACAGTCTGCTTCCTGCCCCTCGATGACATGAATAACGGCTGGAATAGATGTTGTGTGATGCCTCAGTGTCGTTGAGAACTTCCCAAGACATGGGAGCGGCTTCCTGGACATCCAGGTGTAGACACGGACGTGTGCTGGATTGAGCCGAGGCCGAGGGTTCATCTTCTTATACTCCGTCACTGGGATGTAGTTGAGGGATGCCCCACTGTCCATCACAAACTTCATGGGATGCGTGCCTACGCTGATGTCCAGTCGAGGGTATTTTTTAAGCTGGTCTGGATCAGCAATCATGTTAGCATACTCCACAGAATATTCATGTTCACTTGAGGGTGATTCAGAGTCTCTAGACGGTGATCTTCTGGACCACCTTGAAGACCGTGACTCCCGGCTGGACTGGGAGGATTTGGAGGAAGACTTCCGGCGGTCACGTACTGCTCGTGCGTGATGGCGGCGCGTCTTGCCTCTTGGCGCCCTCGTGGAGTCTTTTTCTTTCTCCCGGCGGTATTCCCCGCACATGGTCTCAAAATGATTGTTTCGGCCACACTTGTGGCACTGCTGCCCTAGGGCCGGGCACGCTCCGATGTGTGGGAAGTCGTACCCGCATCGGTAGCACCTTCGCAGTGGCGCCTTTTTCCCATGATCCTGACGCCTGCTCCTCCTCCCCGATTCAGGTCGTCGATGGCCAGGGCGGCGGTGTCTCGATGGCGGCCGGGCGTGTCGCTCCCGCTCTCTTGACCCCCGGCGGGGGCGGTCGGTGCGTACTTGACAGGCCAACTCCTTGCGTTCCACGCGTCCCGCCTCCATCGTCTTGGCCTGCTCTTCAGTCTGATCGTGGAGCCTCGTGATCTCCTCTATTTCATCTAAGGTGTGGGTCTTCTTCAGTAATTTCCTGCGTAGCGTCTCTGACTGACAGCCGTCAATCACACGCAGCCGTATGGCGTCGTCCGTCGAGAAAGCGTCGAACTCGCAGTGGCGCGCCAGTCGCCGCAACCGTGTGATGTATGAGCCCATGACCTCATCCTTCTCCTGTCGCGCTCTCTGGAATACGTACCGTTCGTAATCCACATTCTTCTTATGCACAAACTTCCTATCCAGGGCTGCTCGCACTCTGGCATACGTTCCCGCGTCTGCGGCGGGGAGTTCCTTTATCATCTTGCTGACGTCCTTACCCACGAGGTTTCGAAGTGCTATCAGTTGATCCTCGTCCCCTATCACCTTTGAGCCTTTGATACAGTCCTCAAAGTCCTCTATCCATTCTTCCCAGCGAGGGCCCATGCTGCTCCCGACCACGAGCGCTAGGGGTTCTGGGGGGCGCAGGTGCGACAGTCCCATGACGATCGGCTTCGCTTCTTGGCGGGCTGGGGACTGGGCTGGGGAGCCATGGTTCGACATCGTGGGGCACGTGAAATGGGTGCTGCTTCAGCACAGTACGGGCTCTGGGAATTCTTTGGGAATCCTGATTGTGTATTTGCTTGTGCGCCTTGTTCAGGTACTTTTTTTTTTTTTTTTTTTTCTCTTTCGTTTGCTCGTGCTTGTTTGAATTTTAGTGTTGCCTGACTTCAAGATGGCCGCTCGGGTCTGTTTGGCATGGGGCGTCTGGAGACCCGCCTGACTTCAAGATGGCCGCCGGCTGGATAACGTGCATGGACATCACACGTGTTGCCGGGCTTTCAGCTCATTCATTTCTGGACTGCGCGCTGCTCAGGCGGCCTCCTCTCATCATCCGCTTCACTCAAGGCTTCACGACAGGCAGGTGGGTGAGGGAGCCTTCACGCTCGCTGCTCTAAGCTGGAGACGCGCGTGTCAGCGTCGTCGTTTCCTTTCTGCCCTTCAAACGCCGGCCCTTTTCCAATGCAGGGTGCGTTTCGCGATCTCGCTCCTTCTGCTGCCGCTGGGCTCTCACACGCTCCGAGCGTGTCCCGCGAGTGACGGCGCTTCGGCTGGTTTCTTCGTGTCCAGTCCTTCGCCAGTCTCGTCAGCGTGCTGGTGTTCTGGGAGAGCATCTAGCTCGATCCCACCCTCGTCGCCAGCTGTCGTGTCTTCGCAGCGCCAATGACGACAGACACGATAGGGTTATCTTAGGACTCTTTATTTCCCTGTCCTCACACCAGCATGGCCCTACACTCCACTGCCCTTTCTCTGCCCCTGCTCCGCCCCTTCCTGTCGGGGCAGTCCTCCTCTTACTCCACCCACTATACTCCACCCACACAACCACTAGACCACCTCATCCCTACACCCTCCTCTGCGCCACATCAACGCCCCGGTAAAACGCCCTACACAGGCCGTCACTGCATATGGTCAGGCCAAATAAGTAACAATCTGCCTACAAGTCTTATCTGTAGTAGAGAAAACCTAAATACTTAGAGAGCACATTTGACACTTTGAGAAGACCACTAAGTATGGAAATAAAAAAGAAAATCTCCCAAAATATAGACATGTGGAGCTAAGATAAAACGCCTGGTAACCAGACTCACACAGACCAGAAGTATGTGTGATATTTGTCCTAGCTGCACCAGCAATGAACACTTTTATATCCTCATCTGTCACATTCAGCCCTTCCACGTGCAAACCAGTACCAGATTGACAATGAAAACAAATCCAGTCCCAGTGAGTCCACGAGGTAAGTGTCCCATACATTGCAACACATTCCCTGCCCCCACTGCAAAGCAATATGCAATGGGTCAAAGGTTAAGAGGTCAGTCAACTAGATGGAAATGTTATTTTCACAAGAATCAACTTTTTTGTCACTGTCCAGGACCAGACGCCTTTATATCAGTATCCATAACCAATACCGGAATCGATAGCCAGGCATGAAATAATCCGAATCCAATATATTGCACAATGTCGCGCAAAGCAAAAGACAGCAGCCCCAACATCTGTGGCTGTTTGCGTTTGCATTCCTTTCGAGCTGCTTACTTTTCATTAATTACCGTCCTGGAATGTTCCAATAACAGGAACAGCAGGGGTATATTGAGAAGCAGCAGGCACATTCCTCAAACCCCGGGGCTGTTTTGGTCCGGCTAGTATTTGCGTTGGCTACAGAGGAGTTAATGCTTGCACGAGGCTCTACTAATGGGACACATTGATACGAGTTCAATTAAAGAGAAGCTGACATCTCGTTACAGGAATCAAGGTTTTAGGTAATTAAGGCATGTTTTTTTTACACAAATTGTAGGGATAACGAGAAGCAAAGAGGAGAAAACATGACAATGAAACTGTTGTGTAGAGTTGTAAGGAAGACAACCCCGCGTTCTTCTCATTTTGGACGATTTTCCCAGTAAGTGATGAAACACAATATTCGTCCCTATTTTAGAGTCCTGCGTTCGAAACTCTACATGTTTCTAGTTTAAGCAGACCAGATCGTATTTAAACAAGCATTGTCAAAACCAGAAGCTTTGGCCTTTCCATGGCAAAAAGGTATTCTCGAGCTTCACTAACACAGAACAGGTAGAAGATACACTTTGTGTACAGAAAGAGCATGCACAATAAGGGCAGCAGCAAGACTTTGGTAGAAACTGTAGGTCAGATATGTACAGTGCACTGCCTGCTCCCCCCACCACACACAGGGACACGTGCAAAACACACAAGCACACTCTCTCTCTCTCTACTTCTTTCTGTCTCTGCATAGCCCCGCAGAAGCAGCACCAGAGGTGTTCATGATTGAGGATAGATTTTTATGGACTTGGCAATGAAAGGCTGTTGTCTGATTCCCATAGTCTCCAAGGCACCTCTGACTGATAACAGTGTTCAACAATCATGGGAGTGTAAAAGGAGGACTGTAATGGCATGGACGTCAATTCAGCAAAATGCCTGGGGTAGCAGAAGAGACATGGCATGCCCTTTGACCTTCACTTTCATTCACACACACATTCGCTTATACAAACACTCTCACAGAGACTACTCCGTCTCCACTGTGGTCAAACTTCCCCGATGGCCCGACGGAGTAAGCGCCGTCGGAGAAATGCCTTATTTTCAAAAAGAAAATCCTGCTTTCTTTTTGAAAAAATAAATATATGTTTGATGGAGGCCTCCATCATGCTGATGGACCATGCGTCAAACTTAAAAACACATTGACAGAAACTGCTGTATCGCCGGTTCCTGCCAATGCTTTAGATATGATCACTGACGTAGTGGCCATTTCTAAGTTGGATGGGTGGAGACTCCATCAGGGCAGTAGAGTGTTTTAGTCTGCTGTCCTGACGGAGTTAACCCCGTCCACCAAGAGATATTCATCCCTAAGCCTTCAGAGAGTGTCATTTACTCTTGCTTCCAACTATGATAGCATACAGCATAGGGCAATGGTTGAACTTACTTCAGTCATTTGCCCCGTGAGTGATGGTGTTTGTCTGATCACATGTGCACATTCACCTGAAAATAAGGGTGCTTCAGCACCAGGGCTGGCATCCAGTTCTTTATATTTTTGTTTTCTCCTTTTACAGGCCCCTTTCTAGGTCTCGCCTACGCAGCGCGCATGCCATGCAGACCTTTAGCCATCGGCACAGCTTTGGGGGCAAAAACGTGCACGCGTTGCATTGCTTACAATGGCAACGCGTGCACGTCTGGCGATTGCCTTGCGGGAGCGCGCGGCGCCATATGGTGGTGCCATATGGTCGCAATCATCGCGCCTTGCTGCAGGGTCCCGCAAGGGAATTGCGCAGGCCCCCTCACCCTGCTGCCGCGCGGGGCGCGCGCTTGTGCTGGTTTACATTGTGTCTGCTTACTGTACAACTGAACCGCGTGGTCTTTAATTACCCCGTTGATGAATGCAATCAAAAGACCAATCAGTCGCCTATTCATCCACTGTAGCTGCTAAAATATGACATGTCATTCCCATGACAGGTTCATGCCATTCAGAGCGAACTTGAGCAAGAAAAAGGAAGTGCACAGAAGAAAGCCCACAAGCTTGAGGAGGCGCTGAAGTAAGTGAAAGCTTGGGAAACACAATGTGATTATTTTTCGGCGTTTGATAACACTGACATCTTTAGAATTCTGTCCAGAGGCGGTGCTTTGTTCACATTCCCACAGTACAATGCCCTTACCCCGAGTTCATTTGCTCACGCATTTAAAAATATGTCTGGACATAGATAGGATTGCATGAAAACTAATATCCATAAATGTCATTTTGTACGCAGTCATTGAAGGTCGAATTTAAACGTGTTTTTTCAGCATTTGCTTTAGGGGTGGAATTTAGTAAAGAATGTCTATCCTCATTTTATCAGAATTTAGCCTTCAGTGACGAGGTGTTTGCAGTCTTGGCTTTTTTCTCATATTCTGCGGAGCTCTGGATAAAAGGTACCACAGAAAGTGCAGTAAAGAAACACATTTTCAATGTTGAATTTGTAACATTAGTCCCCAGGGCCTTCAACGGAATTCAAGCAAATTGTGGCTGTGTTCAGAGTTTGTTTTGATGCAACTCAATAAGGAGTTCCCCACAATCGGTGTCTTCTCTTCCCAATCTCTTTTAGTATCTTGCACTACAAATGAAAATGACCTGTGCAAAAATAAGGCAATCCCCATAATGTCTCGAGCTGCAGGAAGAGTAGAAAGCATGAGGGAATCTTTTATTTCTAAATTGCATCTCCTCAGACCTCTTGAGGTGGGTTTCCCGAACAGCTGCAATGTCAATTCCTTTATCTAGAACATAATTCCAGACTCTCGACCTCTTTTTTGGGAATTTTTCTTCTGTTGCATTAAAAGTGAGGACCTTAAGGCTAAGGGGACCTGGCGAATGATTGCCAAAAATTCCTGTTGCATCAAGACTTGTTGGGTAGGAATGCCACACAGCATACTCTCCAGGTCAATGCGCTAATAAAACAAGCATTGGCATAGCCAATAGGTCTGGCCTTTGGGACCTTATAAGTGTTTAGCCATGCACCACTTGATGTTGTTGCACCAAGGATATTGTGCTCGGGAACTAAACACTTATAAGGTCCCAAAGGCGAGACGTATTGGCTTTGCCAATCCTTGTTAATTCTTTTCATCTCCTCTTTTTTAGAGCATGCTACAGCTCCCCAAACAGTGCTAACAGGCTGCTTGCTTGCTGCTCATTCAATCTGCAGTGAGCCACATCCTACCCGACCACTGCCTCTAAACCACACAACGATTGTGGAATGATACTGTCCTTGGCGTATCATTGTGTTACCATCCCAAGATGGCCAAGATGTTAGTTCTCCATGTGGCGGCCATTCTAGAATTGTAAAACAATAAAACAGTATGTAGAATACTATTGCAAGATGGCCATCCGCGGCTATGTTCAATTTTATTTGTTATTGCAAGCATATGACTGCCATGTTCAGGCAGTAGCACATTTTCTTTTTTCTACTTTAATTCTTTAAATTTAAATTTACCATGCATATATTGTTTAATGTATGGGTGTTTTATTGTGGTTGTATAAGTGGATGAAATCAAGAATAAGTCGGTGGAAAAATGAATTTGTGAGTACAAGCATGAGTGAAAGAGTGCATGTATGATGTCTTAGTGAATGCCTAAACCCGCAAAGGACTGAAGAGGCACTTTTATTTATAACTAACACCTGTGGGCATTGCCAATGCTTGTCATATTTGTAATGGGCCACTTAGAAAGAAATTAATCAAGGAGGTTTAATTGATCATGAACTACACTTATACTCTCCCTGAGTGTCAATGGACGGAGTGCAACCAGCAGTGACATTGCAGGTTTACAGGAAATACTTCAATGGTTATGGTAAACTCTTAGTGCCATATCCATTAAGCTTTTATATCTGTAAGTGAGGTTCATACACAAATAGCCATTTGTACATATGCCAAATACATTTGGAGTTCCGCAAGGTGAATTTCCACTCAAAATGATTTACGCATGCAGTGATTTTTGTGTGGCAATTCTAATCTCAGGGGTTGGGAATGAGCGTCCAGGACTAGAATGCCCTAGAAATTTGGGCAAACTAACACACCTACACTTTTGCAGGTTTTCATAAACTTATCGGTGACCTATTCACATCCTGGAAACGGCCATAATGTTACTTGTAGCAGAGCAGAAGTGAATCTATTTCCAGGGTGTAAAGCGGAAAGTGTGTGAAGTTGCTCCAGAAGAGAGGAAAAATATTTTCTCCGTAGAGATAAAAATTACATTTGCACTTTCTTGGGGATTTTTTCATGAGCAAATCATGTACACATAAACATGTGTGTATATGTCTATGTACATGCAACTTCACATGGAAAAGAATTTAATTACCAAAATTATTTAAAAATCCTGTACTAAATCTGACCGTCTGAGTTTCCCAGGAGTAGTCCTGAAAATGTTTGTGTATTAGGCTTTTACAATGTAAGATCAATTTAGGGATATTATCGCACTGATCTCATTAATTACCTACAAGGTTGCAATTAAATTGTGCGCTTAATGTTAATGGGAAAAGATAGAATTAGCGACCGTCCTAGCTTTGCTCCTTGTAGACTAGTGCAAATGATAACCATGATATCCCTCTTACTAGGATATTGATGTCAGAATGCTTCAGCATTATGTAAGAAACCCTAGAAACGCATGATTTCCGTTCGAAGTAATTTCCCTAAAAGGTTTTTTTTCATGGACAAGAGAGCTAGATTTCCACTGCTCTATCTTTAAGGGCAGTATTGTGTGATGGTACAGTAAGGCAAAAATATATCTGTGACTTTCTACATTTAGTGCTTATGGGAATCTCCCTACGTCATCTACACATTGACCTAGAACAGTGCCAGCAGTAGGGGTAAACCAGTATTGGAATAATGGAACCGTTGTAGGATGACAAACCCCTCAGTTTCTAAGCTGTACTGGAAGATGTGGGTGCGCAGAGGATCTTTACGTCCTCTTGCTTCTCCGGAAGGGTGGTTCGTAGCTCTTCAGGATGGGTGATAAGCTGAAAGATATGCCACATTGAATTATTTTATAGAGAGGCCAGAATGAGTGCCGACAGAAGTGAACAAAGGATTGGAATAATATTTGTAGGCAGATTCCAGTCTATTCAGTTCCTGCACACCAGACCCATACCAGTTTCAAGATTTTACAGCGCTGGTGCTATACCCCAGAGCACATCTCCTCTGTTAGCTCCCCTTGTCCGAATGATGTTCACATAGTGTGTCAACAAGTGACACGTTACTATAATTTCATAGACCTGGCCAATGACTAAAACCTTTGGAAGAGAGGATCCGACTTGGTTAAACGAGATGGTAATGGCCACTACCTGTTGAATCCCCAGTGATCTCCTTGTTCTACCACATTTGTAGAACTCCTCAAATCATTCCTTTCTGTACCAGTTCTCATATTTTATTGATCACTGTAGTGCAGTAAGATGGATCAATTTCCTTACCTCTAGTAGAAAATCATCTCTATTGTGGTGGGTTCCCACTGAAAATTGTAATATTGATTAGAATAAGCGTGCTTTTTATTCCTTGGCTTTTGCCAACTCCTTGAGTTGTTTTTTTAAATGTCACTAACCTCCTTAATTTCAAAATGTGGTTAAGTACTAAAAAAGATTAAACAATACTGTAAAAGGCATTTTTTGCAGTAAACAAAGCATGCCAAACTAACTTTTTGAGGGGAGGCTTATCTTGCAAATTTCAGGTAAAATCTCTCCAGAAAGCCTTTTTGTGTGAAATGTTGCTTGTACAAAGATGTGCACGTTTACACTACTGGACCAGTGGAATTAAAATTCTGCACACACCTACATAGTGCCCTGCCTTGATCCTTGACTTCCATCGCTCTATCTATAAAGTGTCAGCTCTTTCATTGTACTGCTGGTGATCGGTGTCCGAAGCATTCATTGGAGACCTTTAGAAATTATTAATCCTCTACAAATTTGTGGAGCTCTCTGTGCCTTTCATGCCCCTTTTCTATCCTCACTTTGTATCCGCACTGAATGAAATATAATGGTATTAATAGTATTAAAAATAGACCCTCAAAGATCCCTCTCCTACCTCACTGCAAAGACCTGGAACTCCTTGCCTCTGCACCGCAGGCAATCACCGTCGCTACCTCAATTCAGGCAGGACCTCAAGACCTGGCTCTTCGACTGAACCGCAGACCCACCCCCTCTCAGCGCCCTGAGACCCTAACGGATGAGTAGTGGCGCTTTACAAGAAACTTGAATGATTGAAAGTCAGGGCCCATCTTCATGTTGGCAGCTTTGCTATTTTTCTGTAAGAGATTGTTTTCTCTTTCAATGTGGCACCTGACATGTATGTACACTGGAGCAGTTTAGGAGGTAAAATGTCCACCTGGTGGACAAGTAACCCTTAGTGGACCCTCTGCCTTTGCCATAGTGGAATTTTTTTCTTACTGTTAGAAGGTGGTTCTGACACTATGGATTTTTCACTTTTTGAGCACCTAATTGTTGAGCTTTTACCGTGGGGAGCCTCATAAGTTGGGACTCACCCACAGTGAACTCAGGATGTAAGAGACTGCATGGGATTTTACTGGTGTCCCCCTGGCTTGACCAGGCCACTGTGCAGTAGCTGGAGTAAGGAACACTGGGCTGGTTACATGCTGACACATGTGTACATGCGTGTGCACACGTGTACGGGCTGCGCAGGGGAGATTCCTAACGTGCGCAGACCGGGAGCAGCTGCAAAGTGAATGGTGTGGCAGGACTTATGCAGTATTCGGTGGTGACATGGAATAGGCTTTATACACTGGAAAGAAACATGCCAGGGAAAGTCAGTGTGTCTTACAGTTTTTTTACTTCATTATTCCCCTTTGGGAATGTGGAGCCCATGGGCTAGATTAACTTCCATTAGGCCTACAGATTCCAGACACGCGCTTAAGTCCACTGTAGCGGATGTGAAAAGAAGTATTCTGCAGAGTCCAAAGTCATATTTGTACTGCTTTTGGGTCATCCAGAACTGTCATATTTCTCTGAGCCAGCCCTGACCAGACCCAGGCTGAGGGCTGACCTCAGCTGGATGGATTGATAACCTTTCTTCCACAAGGGAGGGCCTCCTCTCCATGAAGACATGATGGGTGGGGCTACAGGCTCATCCATCACTAGGTGCCAGGCACCAGGCTGCACCAAGGAGGGAAGGCAGTGAGGGGGAAAGGAGTTGGGTTTCAGAGGCCATGAGGCCAGAGACACTGGACGACGCCATTTTGAACAAACCCAGAGGCTGGACAAGAAGGAGGGAGCAGGGACAGGGAAGTGATGTGTCGCTGTTTGATAGGACCAACAGAGACTTCCTGCCAGCCCCCTACTCAACTTTTAAAAAGTGCGTGCACAGGAAGAGAAGCTCTCTCTGGGGTGTGGTCTGCTGAGGCTGAAGGTGCTGGAGCCTGGCGCAATGGGCAGTTGGAAGGAGAGACCCCCTGACTACCCCCAGGACCCTATCAGCACCAGAAGAAGAGCCCAGGACCGGTGCGCAGAAGCAGGGGCCTCTGGGCAGGGAGAAGAGAGGCCCAGGAGGAGAGCCAGGCAAAAGGCTGGCACAGGGAGCCAGTGAAGACTGCTCCCTGCAGAACACACCCTCTTGGAGACCCGGAGGGCAAAGGAGAGTGCTCCCAGTGGCTGAGGGGCACCACCAGGAGCACGAGGAAGCGAAAATGGAGAAGATCGGACCCCTGGGGGCTGAGATATACCCCCAGAAGGTACACGACCTATGACCTTTGATGGGACCGATGACGAAGCACGTGGGTTTCCGCCGCCAGTCTTGAAACTTCCCCTGGGGTAGGTCAGGTCCCGGGGGCTGTTCCCAACGAGAAGTAAAGACGGGGAGCGCATTCGCACTCCCCGTGAAGGTGCCCTGCAGGGGGGCCAGGAGCCCACCCTGGCCTCCACCGAAGATGGAGGCGGGAGAGCGCCGTCGCGCCCCCCGCGAGGAAATAAGCCGGGGAGCGCCGTCGCGCTCCCCGTGAAAATGCCCCCATGGGGTGCCAGGAGCCCACCCTGGTCCCCGACGAAAATGGTGATGGGGGTGCGACGTCGGGCAACCCCGTCAGGAGGAGGAGGGGCCCGGGACCCCATCTCCGGGCCCCGAAGTGCAGAGTGGGGACGGGGGAGTGCCGTTGCACTCCCCTGCAGCCAGCGTGAGCCTCGGTGTCTGCCTGCTGCAGCGGGCAGACCAGGCCTGCAGCGCCGGCTCCCGCGGCAACACGCGAGGGTGCTGGCTGGCGGGGGAGCTGGCGGGAGCAGCTGGGGGTGGGCTCCCCAGGCTGCCCTCCAACAGGAGGCCTGCGGGGGTCCCGGGTGAGACCGGTACCCCGAGAAGACCCAGAACAGGCGGGCCCCGAGAACAGGCAGAGCGGCCGGGGGTGGGCTCCCCGCACCGCATACACTCACCTGGGGGTCCGGGTGGGACCGGGCCCCCCCAACGAAGACTGACAAGGCGGCGAAGCGCCAGAACCACCAGCGCGGCTCTCCCCGGCACAGCTGGAGAGACGCTCATCTATTATTCACGAAGAGGAACATAAAGCGTCGCATAATGCCTTGCCAGGCATTTGGAAATCTGCCGTTTCGGTGGCCCCCAGAGGAGGGGGTTCACCCTCAAGTGAGAAAAGGTGCTGGGGGGAGCTGCTGGAGATGCGCAGTCTTCCCCCCCAGCATGAAGAGAAAAGTCACCCTAAGTTTCATGGGGATTTGAAAGGAATAACCCCTCAAGGGATCAGCCAGCATTTTAACTCCTCTTGGACTGGAACTTTCGTTCTACAGCTGGAGGAGGGTTGAGAAGTGCATAATGGAGTGAAGGGCATCCCCTGGAGGTGAAGAGATGTAATTGCACCAGAAATGCTTTTACTAATGGTATTTCTTTTAGAGGAACTGAAGGTCACATGTGTAATGTGAAGTACTTGTGTGAGGTGATGTCATAAGCAAAGTGGGGTTATGTTGCCAGACATTCCTCCTAGGGTGTCTGGCTGTATATGCGTAATCCTATGAGTACTGTCATGCTAAAGTGTTGTTTAAACATGTATTCTTGCTGCTGTGCTTAGGTGAAGAACCCAGACTGCTACCCTTACGATATAGAGGTGCATACCTTATGGTCAGTAGGACATGCTCAGTCAGGGTTATATGTCACCAAGGCAGGGTTACCTATTTTAAATGCTTGTGGAGTTAATGGCAGGGGGGGGTCGCCACTGGGATGGTGCCAGTGCGCCAGGCCCTCGCCCCAGGCTATGTTCAACCAACTGCATTGGGGGCAGGATGATGTGCATACATGGGAGTGGTGGTACTAGACCCCACCCCTCTGCGGGAGCGGTGGAGATGTTATGCAATGTCACAAAGTAATACCAACAGCTTATGTATATTTGTGAATTGGTGCATAGTATTGAGTAGTGTGTGTGTTTAATAAATGTACTCTTACTTTTATAAAGCAAAGTACAGACTGGACAATCAATTATTGAGTGTTATTTCTGTGCACCTGCAAATGGCGATTACTAGCCCACACCACCTCCCTTGAGTAAGCCTCAGACTGCTCTGCAACGCTACCGTCAGGCGCTACAATTGGGTGTTTGGTTCCCAGTGGAGGACAAATGTAGTCATGTTATTTGTGCAGGCCTCACAGTTGCTGCCTCCTTTTCCAACACTTACGCACACCGGATGCTCGGCCACAGCGCCATCAATACTTAAAGGACCCCAAAGTGTATTTGAAAAATACTCTAATAACATATATTACAAATACATTAACGTAAAAGGGAGCAATACTGGGGTTTCAGAGAGAGAGAATGCTGGCCCAATAGCTCTGCATAAATTATAGATGACTCAGATACAGGTATGCAAATGAGCCCCTGTTTGATCTTAGCATCGAGGAGGCGCAGGCCAAGGGTATCGGCGTGCCCCCCCACCCCAAATCACCTATGATTATTTCGACGGATGACATCAAAAGGCGAGCAGCACAGAGAGAAGGGACCAGGGCTTTAGGTTTTGAAAAATGAAGTGCCGAGGAGGAGAGATCGCAGGAGAGACGTCCAGATCCCCCCCGTCCCTGGGGTCTGAAAACAGGAAATATTCAATCAATCTGAGAGGCGCGAGGGTCCTTTCCACCACTGCAGGATGTTTGTCCCATCCCTGCCACGTGCAGCGTGGCGCGGGGCTCGAGCCCGGTGCTTTATGAAAGGCAGCTGTGGCAGATTAGAAGCCCATTAACGCCCAGCCAACCTTCCCTTTACTGGCCCCGTTACTGCGAGCTGGCCCTCCTTAATACGCCCCTGCTGCTGACAGCCTCCTAATCAGAACCAGCCGCCTGGACACAGAGGCCTGGTTTATGGTCTCCCTCAGAGAAAGGGGTTTCAGAAAGAACTAATAAAACGAGCGTGTTTTAAACTGCTGTATCCATGTCGAGCAAACGTTTATTTATACATAAAAAACAGAGAGGGTCCGAAGTGCCCCACGGGCTGCCAGGAACACATCTGCGTCCCATGCGAGCGGCCGGCCTTTCAGGGACTTTTAATAACTTCCAAGGGGCATGTTTGAGATTTTACTACACAAATGCACTTTCACTACATCACAAATCACGGTCTACGGTCGCAGTCAATGAAAATAGGGATAACTAACTACGTGCACGAGTGCGCCCAAATGTTTGGCGCGCTTAGGGGTTCCCCCCATAAATGCAGAACTATCATGTCCCGCGTGACTTCTTTGGGAATTAGGAAGTCAGCAGTCCTAAATCAGAAAAATATTAGTCCATTAATCATCAAAATGGCCCAGATACGGCGGTGACATTGTTGCAGTGCAGACATGAGCTTTCCAGGATGTCTTTAATATAGCGCGAGTTTAGCGGATACGATTCTCGGTGAAATGCGCTACTCAGGGGATAAGGTGGCCAGTCCCTATTTTCTGAAGCTGCAAACCTGAAATAGCAAAAGCATCGCAAAGTAGTATGGGCATTCAGCTCTTTTTGGGGCATGGCATGTAAATGCATCTCTTGCCCCTTCACTGTTCGTGTTTTCAAAAACTGTCTTGATCCTTATCTATTGACTGCAGAACACATTTCTGCTTTTACTCATAGACGATTGTTACCAACATCCATAACTTAAGGGCGCAGAAGATGTGGCCTAGTGGCCAGAGCTGCCGACCTAGGATCACGAGGAACCAATTTCGAATCTGGCTTCTGCTCAGCGTCCTGATCCCGGGTCTTATTAAGAGTTCTGGCGGTGCAGGAGTGGGACCGCCCCACTCCGGCACCAGCAAACTCATGTAGGAGCCGCCCGCCAGATCAGAATTTTCTCCTGTCTGCTTGGCGGTTCTTTGGCACTCCTATAGCGGTGCCTATGAAATAGGCACTGCCATGGGAACGTCAAAGGTAGTACGTGCTGCAGTCCGTGCCGTGCAGGTACTGGTATGCATGCATACAGGGAGCCCATGTTGTGCCCCCCATGTGCATTCAAATGGCGTGAGGCACCTGGGGGCTCTGTAGGGCCCCCTTGGTTTCCTCATCACCACACTTTTCATTGCAGTCGCACCACCATGAAAAGTGAGGTGGTGAGGAACTAGTAATATGCTGCGGCCCCGCCAGACATACTGTGAAATCAGGACTGCCGCCAGGGAACAGTGATCCCTGGCGGTTGCGGCAAATGCGGTTGTCCCAGGGCGGCCCAACCGCCCTAGTCGTAATAGGGCGGTCGGTAGACCGCCAGCATGAGTCTGGCGGTCCATGGGCTGCCAGACTGATAATAAGCCCCTCTGAGTAATTCACTTACTCTCCCTGTGCTTAAGCAAATGTGTAACCAGGTTTGAACTAATAAAAAACTGTAAAAAGAACACTTTGGACAATCCTTCACAAGTAGTTACTTGCATTGTGAGGCTGGTGGAGTACGCAAATACTCGGCTAACAAAACTGAGCAGAGGAGCTCTATAGTACATCTGGGGTTGGTGTCAGCAACATATTACTGAGATTTTTGTAGTAAGGATATTAGACACCAATGGAAGAGTCAACCATTCATTAATTACCAATTAACTGAGCAAACGCTGTCATGCTGTTGAGCAGCACACAAATACGTATGTGTTAGTGGCAGCCTCACTACAAT
Organism: Triturus cristatus; assembly: GCF_964204655.1. NCBI lineage: Eukaryota > Metazoa > Chordata > Amphibia > Caudata > Salamandridae > Triturus > Triturus cristatus. The sequence continues at coordinate 1,065,798,264 of NC_140582.1, read as the reverse complement.
ACCAGCAAAGTGCTGCAACGCGTGGGTGGAGGGAGGTGGAAGATGGGTGAATCAGAGAGTTTGTTCAGTGCTTTGAAGGGAGAGAATATCAAGGGTTGTTTAGATGATGCTTCTGAGTGATAGACTATGTAGGATCACCTTGATGGCGATTCAGAGGCTGTATATAATACTATGAAAGGAGTTGTGTAGAGTAAACTCTCAACAGGGAATGCACTGGAATTCACTCATGTTAGACCAGATGGTAAGTCCAGCCTGTGCTCGAGGGGCCATGGAGCAAGTGGGGGCTATTGAACCCCAGGCATGGGGACTGGGATCATTTACCTCTGATATCCCGGGTTATGTCCTAGTGGAGTAACAAAACTTTAGGGGGCCCCCTGCAAAGGACATGGAGGGCCCCTCTCCACTCCATCATCTATCACTTTGCTCAGTGTAATGTGCTAAGGGGCCCCTGGAGCTCGGCCCCTCCACACCGCAGGGCTGTGAGGTCTAATGTCACACTACTGGTATGTCCTACTATGGCTCTGCAAACTGGGCGAAGTGCACTTAACTTTCAGTGGTAGTGATGGTGAGCAGTCACATGCTTCCCACTCACAGAGGTTAGTGTGGGGGTACAACAGGCTCAATACTCAGACCATCAGCCAACAGCACACTAGTGTGGTTGCCCAGTCCAGTGCTTATCTTTATAAAAAGTACTTTCTTACAGGATAAAGCTCAATACTACACACTAATAAAATAAAGTATTAAATACCCAGGTTATTGCATTGATGCAAATACTTCCAAGTCAGGCTGTCTGACTTTCTCACTCTGACACCATCTGCCCTGCCAACCTTCCCCTCGTATTGCAGGGTTGCTCGGAAGCAGCTAGTAGTGCAGGTGCAGCACAGTTTCTTCTTGGTTACTAATCTTTGGTAGTAAAAGCACTCAATGTCTCAACCTTGTTCTCGGGTCGCTGCACACCTTGTGTTGGCCTCTCACACTTCCGTTCATGTTCCTCCCTCTCTGGGGAGGAAGGTGCCAGTCGCAGTCTCTCCAAGCAGCTCCTTAGGGGGCAGGTGCGGTTGGCACAGGAGTTTCCTGGATCAAGCGGCATGATGAGGCTCTCTTCAGATGGTGGTCATCGTCTCGGCGGACAGCGTTGGCAGCAGTTGTGCCTTTCAGTCGTAGCCTTGGGGTTAGTCAATCAGGCCTCAATGGATTGCATCCTCTTTCAGATGCAGGTCTGCTTCGAGGCATTTCTGGGCATTGGTGGCTAGATCTGGTTGGGCACACTTTGGGATAGAACCATGGACAGCCACTCAGTCGCTTCAGCACACATGCATGGGTCTTGCAATAGCAGCTCTTACTTCCTGCGGCGTTGTCTGAACAGGCACACAATTGACAAGTTCTGGGGGCTAGCCATAACCTTAGTCCATTCGGCACACCTTGGTGAGTACTATAGCTTTACAGGTTTCTTTTCCGTGTCGCTGACCTCGCAGATACACGTGGGTGAGTGACACCATTGCATCAATGAGTCACTTGAGGCACAGGAGCGAGATGCCACACACCAGGGTTGGTCCTTTCTTCAGCAGCGCAGACCACTTAGGCACATGTAGTCAAGTGCCAAGGCTGCAATGCCAGGGTTGATGGGAGGATCCATTTGGGCACATTTCAGAAGTTCCATAAATCCTCTGCTGAATGTGTGGAACACACCAGTCTCACTCTTCACGAGTCTCTGGTTGATGGACCTACAGCACCAGGGTCAACTGGTCTTGTCAACATCATTGGTCATCTCCTCCTGCAGGGATGACTCAGCCCTTCGTCCTTTTTCAAGGTAGGACTCTCCAGGCATTCCAGCACAGACAAAACATTTCTTCCTCCAATCAAACTCCAGATAATGTAAGGTCACCTCTGGCAAGCTAAATGTCAGCCAGGCAGGTGTCCTCTGGGTAATCTGTGCAGCACCAGCTCCTTAGTCGAAAAGAACATGGAGCTGGAACTACAAGTGGGTCAGTAGCCCTCATGTCAATGCAGGGATGGCAGACAGGAATATGTGTATTCTTTGCCTGCCTTTACAGAACCGTTTTGGGTCAGTTCTCCTTTCATATGTCCATCACAGGCTGTCTTATATGCTCGGCCTTTGCCTACAGAGATGCTCTTGACAGCAGGGGTGTCTGCATGCTGGAGCACCCACGGCAGAGACACAAAGAGGTCTGAGCAGTGTGTACTGACTATCAACCATCAAACCTGACAGACATCAGAAAGTGAGAGAATGTCTGACTCCCTTCTAAAGGACCCGTCACACTCTCACAGCAGGAACGGCAGTCGCACTCTTGACTCCTACCATACACCAAACGGGAGTCTTCAGAAAGACTGATCAGCAGTCCTCTATGTCAACAGGGCCTACTCAAATTTCTAAGGAGAGGCTTGTCCCGTTTCTCCGCTTCATTGTCTATGTTCCTTCCCTCCATTCTCAGGAATGTCAATAAGACACTTCCACTGTCTGGGAAAGCAATCACACCTCCATCTTGTGCATATGAATAAGTCAAGGGCTTTCAAAATGGAACCTGCAGGCCTGTGCCACTCGGGTTCATTTAGACAATCATTTGATGTGGGAGAGGCTGACCACACACAACGTACTTCTTGACACTACAACTGTGTTTATCATTAACCGCAGAACTTTAGTTTAGTCGGCCGGTAGGCCTCCACTCTTGTGACACATATAGGGCCTAGTTGCAATACAATTTCTAAATAGTATGCTGACACCCCCATGCTACAGGCATACATCTGTGACCGAGACCTCTGTCATGATGGAGTGCATGCCTGGTGCACCCATCCAGGTCCGGAATTAGAGTCTTTATTGAAGCCAGGGCTAGGCTGATGTGTACTCACCAGATCAGCGTGAGACTGAGGTAAAATCCCAAAAATGGATTAGTAGATACTCACAGTTTGGGCATGCGGTGCTGGGGGCATGGCTGTACACCTTGCAGGGGACATTTCTGTTGAACACTAGGTATGATATTGATTACAAGAGATTCTGTAGAACCTTATTCAAGAGATGAGTTTTGGGCTTGCATTGCAAGAAGTGAATATTGTATGTTGGGGATGTTCTTCCCTCACCTCAGTGCATTGATTGAGAAAGTGAGCTTCATTTTTTCTTTTTTGATCATCTGAACCTCAAGCCTAATGATGCTTTGCATTCTAGAGTTGTGTAGACCTTAAGAGAAGGCCAGTTCATCTGCTGATTACGCTGGGGATTTTGTCATCACAGGTTTGTCGGCCATATAGGAGGTTGTGGTGAACATGCTGGTTTGTCTGTGCAACCAGTGAGAGTTGGTAAAGTTGGCTATGGTGTCAGTCCAAATAGGTTCTCCATTGATGAGCTGTTTAGCTTTAGGTAGGGCACCTTTCATTGGTGCTACAGAGCTTCTTCTGTAATGATTTAGGGATGTATCACTGCAAATGACTTCCACAAATTCTTTGTCTCTCTTCCAACATGCTTTGTGTATGATACATAAAGTGCTGCAACCTTTTCCCACAGAAAATAATTTAATGAGGCTGAAAGATACTTTGTTCTGTGCCAGGACATCTTTGCACAGAACTATTTAAATATATGTATTGTGGAAAGCATCATAAGTGTTCAGAAAATGGGATTCACATGCATCCTTCCAATGTTATGTTATGTTATTGGTGTTTTTTTAGCATGGGTATAGTTTTATACCTTTGAGGGTATCAAGGCGCTCTACAGCAGGTGCGTGAGGCCAGCCCTGGTGCCTTACTTGAAATGCTAGGTCTTCAGCTTCTTGTGAAAATCAACAAGAGAGGACCAGACTCTATGGCATGCTAGCCTGTCCCTGCAGGTGAGGAATGATTTGTCACTGACTAGTGTGATAAAGCCAGGGCTTAGACGATGGCCCAGAACATTGATTCCAACAGGTAAAGCTCTATTTTATGGCAGGAAGAAATCTGGCAATCTATTGTTTTTTGATATTTGAATGACAGTTTGGTATTGATAAAGAAGCTGGTGCAATTTGAGAAGTTCATTGAGTAAGCTTTCAGATAAAGAATAAATCATAACAATTAAAACATATACTGGACTACCTATATAATGTTATCTAATACAATCTTATGTTACATAAGAAATTAGGTAATATTAAGAAATTCATCCAGAGTCTTCCAAATTAAAGATGTAATAGAATGTGGCTTCTTATTCTTATTAAACGAGAATTTAATTACATTTCTCATATATAATATCCAATTCCACCAGGAATATGAAGATATATCATTAGCAAATTTTCATTTTCTAGTAAAGGATTTGGCAGCAGAAGTAGTAAAAAATCAAATAATTTGGAACTCATATACGAAAGTGCACATGTAATAAGTGAAGATTTACCAATAATAATTTCACATGTTATCAGATGGTCAATATGAAAAAGTTGTGAGATTTTCCACCATACATCCGATAAAAATGTACAAATTAGTGGGCATTCAAATAGCATATGTTTCAGGGGTCCAATTTCAGTTTTAAAATTCCAGCAATCTGGTTCGTCAATTAGTTTTACATTATTTAACCTAACAGGAGTTCGATAACAATTATAGAGTATGAAAGAATTATTCTGGCATATGGAAGATGGAAGCAATTTGAAATACCACACAACTTGATTTTTTCACATGCTTGCATTGAATAGTTATTGTTTAAGATGAGATTCCAGAATTCACTTCGTTTTAATAAATTGATAGAATTTGCATAAATCATTTTTATAAGTTTTAGAAGCAATGTGGCCAGATAAACAATGCACATCAAAAAACAACTCCATACGTGAACATTGAGGACAAGGAATAGAGCTATTGTAAATATTGAGAATTGCATTGCACAATATAACATATATATGATATTCAAAAGCAGGAATCTTGTGAATCAGGAAATTTACTGCTGCAAATATCAGAAATATAAAATATACCTACATGGATCAATTTTTTCCAATAAGAGATCGAAGTATTCAGCTCAATCATGTAATTATTCCATAAAGATATCTTTTTAGAAAAAAATAACTCTATTGCTAAATGTTGCATCCAAACCTAATATAGCATTTTTAGTAGTATTCAGAAATAGCTTTTTATGATCCATAGAAATAACTGCTTGCAAAGGAAACGGCCCTACAATACTTCTCTCAAGAAAAACCCATGAGGGTGTTAAGTGGGGCTCCAGATTAGAAAACCAATAAATACTTTGGGCTGTTAGAAAGGAAACATTATATTTCTTAACATTTGAGATACCTAATCCCCCATCTAATTTTGAAGTTTGTTGCGTTTTGTATTTAATATGTGGGGCCTTATTATCCCAAATAATTTAGCAAGCTGTTTATTAATATTGGTAAACAAGATGTAGGATAAATAGCAGGTAACATTGTTAGTACATATAGTACTTGTGGAGATCTTACCATTTTAATTGCATCAATTTTCCCCACTGTTATAATTTGAGGGAAGAACATTTGTCCAATTTCTCCATAATTTTAGTTAACAATTTTTTGCAAGTTAGAGCAACTGTATTTTTTTATTGTAGTTAAATAATAAATACCAAGATATTTGAGTCCCATAGTATTCCATATAATGCCTGTGCCATATATTGTATCCAAAGTACAGATATGTTTTAATGAAAAATATCAGTTTTATTGATATTTAAAGTATATTCTGATACTAATGCATAACCATCAACAATATCTAATATCACTGGTATAGTATGTTTGGGTCATTAACATATAGAAAAATGTTTTCTGCATAAGCAGAAACTTTGACAACTGTATTATTGATGTTAATGCCACTGTCCTTTGTAGTACAATGGCTAATATAACAAGCATTGGCATAGCCAATAGGTCTCGCCTTTGGGACCTTATAAGTGTTTAGCCATGCAACAGTTGCATAACTGATTACTTATAAGGTCCCAAAAGCGAGACCTATTGGCTATGCCAATGCTTGTTTATTACGGGGCTGAGAAGTAGTAATTGCATGCACGGGAAGAGGGCTCAAATACCAGTCTGAAACACAATCCAGACCCACTACGCCCCTGCCTCCTGGACTGTCTATCTCTAATAGTGCTCCAAGTGGCTAACAATCATGCAAGTTCGTAGACGCAATTTAACTGAACCTTGCAGACAATTGTCTTATGAACGTGCATAAGCTGAAGACTTTAAATACGCTTTTGTAGCTTAAACTCTTGAGTTAATGGTTTAGGAGCTTCTAAAACAAGGAGGAAAGAAAGGGTTAATCACCTGCACATGCCGCCGCTGCTGGAGTAAACAGAGGCAGGCAGGGGGGAGTGCTGGAGGGGGGTTTCGCAGTTCAAGGTCTCTCAGCCATGAGAAGCCCACAGCTATGTGTGTGTGCTTGGAGGGTGGGGGAGGGCTCCAAGTGTGAGGAGGGAGGCGGGAAGCCGTTAACAGGCAGACAGAAGGGATTATCAATGCCTTTGTGAACACCAGCGAAGGAAAAGGAACATGAGAGGAAAGAAATGAGAGTGCAAATGGATAACGCAGTTTGCAGCTTTTTAAGCAGCAGGCGTTCCAAAAAGAATAGAAATGGGGTGAAAGACATCCATCCAAGACAGATTTTTTTTTTTTTCCATCAACAAAAATCTTTATTTAAAAAACTTTGAGATATACAAACATAGGTCAGGGAACTGCAAGCAGCAGGACTTGAAAGCGTGGGTGGGCATGATCATGAAGAAGGTAAGCACGTGTTTGTGGGAAGGGTGAGTAGCTGGTGTGATGGGGTTCCCAATGCCAACGAAAACAAGAAGAGCAAATTATTATGGGGAAATAAAAAGAGTAATTCAAACTGAAAGAAAAAAGAAGCAAAAAAAACTCAAGAAATAATTTCTGCTGGAGCCAGAGAGAATGAAATACCGAAAAGAACTGGTAAAAGAAAACAAGCGCGTGCCGCGAACCATGTTCTGAAAAGGGAGGAAGGAGATGCGAGCAGAGCATATGGTGTGCACTTTCACGGCCGCTTTGATGTTCTCAGTGGCCGCGCGGCTCACTGAGAACATCAAAGCGGCTGCGAAAGTGATCACCAGGCAGACAAATGGTGCGCGCGCCCGGCGCACATGCACTGTAGCTAGAGGCCTGAAAAGCCACTAGTTTGCACTGCCAAATCCCGCTTACTAAAACTCTCGCCAGAGCAGCGCTAAAGCGCTGGCTCAGGCGAGACCTAACGTGTGATAACTACCGCATAAGTAGCTTAACACAACGTTTCACATTGCAGTCTATCGCGGGAAAATAACACTGTGTTAATGTGGTATTCACAACACGGTGGTACCATGTGATAGGCTCAGGATAACGCGTCAAATGTCCGCATTAAAATCAACGCGACACCGCAAAAATGCAAAACACCAATGCGAAAAAAGCGGCAAAGACGCAAATCGCGATACAGAAATCAGCGAAAACCAGCCACAGGCCTGCAATCCCCACGCAACATGCGGGAAAATGCACTACAAAATTTTGGGAAAAAAACACATACAAAAGCCAAACAACAGCGAAGCACAATGGAGTCAGCCGGAGCAAGTGCAGAGGACAACCAGACCCCCAGATGCCACCTGGAGGACCAGCCTGGGACCTCGGGGTCAGGAAAGGGCAAGGAGAAGAAGAGTAGGAAGAAAAGATTCAGTCCGCAGGAAAACAGGATCCTGATAACGGAGGTGATAGAACACCATCAACTACTGTTCGTCACCGCCACTGTGTCACTGGCAACTTAAAATGTAATATGACAGACCATCGTGGACAAGGTGAATGCAGTCGGAGTGCTGAAGAGGACAATGGAAGAGGTCAAGAGGCGCTGGAATGATGTCAAGCGCAAAACCAAGCAGAAACACGCAAACAACCGGAAGGCAGCAATGCAGACTGGAGGTGGGAGCCCAGTGCCACAGGAGGAGGTGGTCGAGATGGAAGAAATGATGTCCACAGTCATCAGTGGGGAGACGGTGGCAGGAGTTGGGGGACCGGTTACTGCTCAACATGACCAGACACAATAGCACGAGGGTGAGTAACGACCAGGGACTCGGGGGACGAGGGAGATGGGCACAATGGCACACATGCACAAGTAAGCATAGCACAGCTGCGGACAAACCATGCCCCAGACCCCCAACTACCACCAAGAGACCAATGCATCAAAGTATGCAACATCTCAGCACTGTGTAAGCACAGAAGTCAGAGGCACACCGCATGTAAGGGATAAGGGGCAGCCAAATCAAAGCTGCAGGGGTGACTCCCCCAAAATGCGGCACACACACATCACTTGCAGAGCGTATCAACATCGACAACGATGTGGCACAATCCGCAACACGTCCACCACAGAACAAAGGACACAACTGGTGTCGCTTGTGTGCAGAAACTGGCCAATCACATGTGGCATAGCAGGGAAATGTGAATTGACAATGTACAAGTACAAACACACATCTGTGATGTTGTTGGATTGTCCACTGGCCCGCACCATATAGGCAGCTCCCCACAAACAGTCACAATGTACACTGTCATGCAGTTTGAATGTAAACATGTACAAAGTGACAACATACTTGTGAACACAATGTTAAAGTGCATCTCCCCTTCACATTGCAGAGGGAAATTCAACACCTCCTGCAGAGCAGTCCCAACCTCTCTTCTTTGATGATGAAGAGGACCACGACACCTTTGACTCCGACGCCCTCCAACAGCTTGTGGACAGCCTCCGCAGCCCACTTCCAGGAGCAGGGCAGGCCAGCTGCTACATTGAGAACCCACCCCCTGCACAGAAAACACAGCAGGCAGCCGCCACCACCACGGCTGCCTCCCAGGACACCGACGACGAACACATGGCCTTCCAACGCCGTGCGTTGGGGTGCCAAAAGAAGCTGGCTGAACGGGTGCAGGTGGGGTTTGATCGCATAGCAGACAAACTAGACGCCATACGTGGGTGTCTAAGTCCCATCAGGGACCACTCACAGTGCCTAACGGACACCGACAGTCCGTTCCATGCCCTCCAACAAACCATGGCTGACATCGCTAGAGTCCTGTCTCTGCGACAAAAAACGACTGTCTAGTCAGAGTGGCTCCTGCAAGTTCGCCCGGGAGTTGGGACACATGCGGAGGCTCATGGAGAACACGGAGCGGACGCGGGCAGAAAGATCAGCTGCCATGGCTGCACATGAGCGAGAGGTAGCTGGGTCCCTCAATGCCATAAAGACCCTCCTCATGGCATTGCGGCCACAAGGCCTGGCGCTAATGCATACTGCTGCTACCACTCCATCCACATACCCGGCCCCTGATGCGTCAGTGCCACACAGTGCTGGAGACAGAACACCACCACCCACATGTGAGGCACATGAAACAGCAGAGGACGAAGATGCGGATGAATCTGCCCTCGTGGTTAGAAGGAAGCAGTAGCATTCATCTCTGCCATATGGCCTGAGTCTGCTTGGTTCTGCCCTCTGCATCATCACCTTCCACTGTCCCCCGATGCACTCTGCGACACTCACCTTGGACTTCGACATGGACTGCCATATTCTGTTTGGTCACCAATGACACAGCTATCAACCTGCAGACTGGACTCCTCCTCTTCTGATATACTTGTCATTCCCTAAAGGACTCTGGCTGGCGCTCCACAGGCTATCAATGTGGCGTGGGGTTTGCATGGCCCTGTACTGCTCCAGCTACGACACTCCATTGAATGTGCATTAAACATTCACTGTCACACCGATGTGTCATGTCTATGATCTTGCAAGTGTGGAGGTATGGATGAATGTAGGGTCAATGATTCCCCCTTACGTCCATGTTGCTCATGTTTTGGGACTTGGGTCAGAGGGTGACACATTGCCGATTGCATTCCGGGTGGTGCCAACACTAGAACGGAGACACACGCATTAGTCACTTCCCTGTCCAGCCCAGAACGGAAGCACACCCAGAGCCCCGCGGTCATTGTTCACACCCTTACGCTGGGCAGGCATGTGCCAGGGAAGCCCACTCTGCTTACGCTCACAGGGGGGGACGACAACGCTACATGTCCCAGGTCTTCCCTGTAGGGATATGCTGCTCACAGGTCTAATTGTCAGCATGCCACAGCCACTCCCACACAGCTGGTTCACACCCACACCACACCCATTCAGCACCGGCGTCGCAGGACATGTGGCCCTGCCAATAAAAAGGGCCTGGTGCACGTGCTGAATGCCATTTCCACTCTGTCACTGGGTTTCTCCGTGTGGGTATCCTTTCTGCCTGAGGGCCCAGGGCCCTGCCACAGCACATTGCAAAGTGCCGGAGGTGACATGATGGCGTCCGCACCTTGGGACTCAATCATAAAGGGTCCATGGCTTGCGATGCACAGACTTGGTGGCACTAGATACACTGCGGCAGGCACAGGCACACCGCCACAGGACGGTGTCTTTTGGTGCACTGAGGTAGGGGCACCGTAAGTGCTGAGTGGGTGTGCAGCCTACGATGATGTGCCATCCAGGCGGTCCGGAATGGTGGCATTAGTGTGAGCCCTGCTTGACTGCAGTGTAGGCCTGAGCAGTTCACAGAGTTAGTGGCAACTCTAGTGCTGAGCGGGTGTGCAGCCTGCGATGAGGCCGGGTGCACTGATATGTTCTCTGCCATAGCGAAATCAAGACCCAGAATCAAGTGTGTGACCTGGTGGCCCGCGGTGCGGGGCTGCATGATGTGGAGGGTGCCATGGTTGCAGGCCCCGGGCTTGGTGCTCCGAGCGGCATGTGGTGGGCCATCTTGGAGACACGCCGGTGGCGGAAGGTGAGCAGGGAGGCCTGGTTGCGCAGGGGCGGGCAATCACTGCTGGGTGGCGGGAGGGGCTGGGGTGCAGCAGCCTGTGTGCACAGGGGCGGCCCGCACGGATGGCGTGTGCTACTGTATGGACTCTGCCATTCATGCCTCTGGCAACTGTTTCAGATGAGGGACCTGGGGGACTGCATTGTGTACCGGCACGTGGTTGGAGACACACCAGTGGCTGCAGGTGAGCAGTGAGGCCTGGGTCTGCAGTGTCAGAACTCTCTCTCCCTCTCTTTCTCTCCCTATCTTTCTCTACTTCTCTTTCTCTCCCTCTCTTTATCTCTCCCTCTCTTTCTCTCCCCCTCTTTCTCTTTCTCTTTCACTTTCTCTCTCCCTCTCTCTCTCTTTCTCTCTCTCTCTGTACTTTAAAGGGCGCATGACACACCTTCTTATCTGTATTTCTGTCTTGCAGACTGTGACTTACAGAATGCCCAGAGAAGACAAGCCGTGCCTCTATAAGATTGTTGTTTTTTGTTTGATCTACAATAAAGTTTATATTTGGATTATATGATTTGGATGTATGGTTTCCACTTTTCTGGCCGCACCTGTATGTTAGGTGTTGTGATTGTGCAATTTTTTTTTTTTTTGTTTTTTTGTTTTTTTTGTTTTTCAAAAAACCTTTATTCAGCATGATTACACAGTACACAGCCCCATGCCTACAACCATCGAATGGCCGGCGGCTTGGTAGGAGGTGGATTTTAAGGTTGAACACAGCTGCCTGCCTACAACCCTCTAGGGGCCGGCTGCGGCATACGAGACATTGATAGTAGGACGTAAACTCGAAGAACAGGTCATATCTGCCGTGGAAGACTGCGCAGTCAGTAATCATGTCACAGTAGTATGTACCGGAAGTGTAAAGGCGCCCTTCCGTACTGTGCAATGTCACCTCCACCTCCCTTCCCAACACATAGCGCAACATAGCAGTACCATGAGATCCAACCATGCAGGAGAACAAGAGAGGCAGAGGGGGACCAGGGTCTCGCCGCTCAGTGACATCGCAACAAGTTCCGCCTCCTCAGTTGGGGCGCAGCCTTCGATTGTATTGCATGAAAAGCCAATGATGATAGGGTGGAAAAAAGGAGTTATGGCTGCGGGTGTGACATCAGTTACGTCTGAAGGGGACCCCAAATGTCAATCGGCCTGGATGCGGAAGGGAGGAGCTCTGCATATAGAAGTACATTGTCCTGACAGTGAACCATGTCTTTGATCCAATCCTTAAACTTAGGAGCTCTACCCCTCCCCCATCTACAGGCTACGAGTCTCTTAGCCATGAGAAGGGCGATTGTGACAAATCTACGAACAGGCCTCTTAATAGTTTTGGTGTAGCCCAATAGCGCCTGCGTCGGAGAAGGTACAAGAGGGACGTCAATCATTTCGGAAATGCCGGAATATACATGCTGCCAGTAAGTGGCTAAGTCACGGCATCCCCAAGCCATATGAAGGAAGTCTGCCGCGGGAGCATGGCAGCGCCAACAGAGATCATCCCCCCGAAGGCCCACCCTGTGCATGTGCGCCGGAGTACAATATAGCCGATGTAGGAATTTATAGTGAATCACCCTAAACCTACTGCTGGAGGAGATCTGTTCGGTTTGCAGACAGCAATAGTTCCAGAGCTCGTCATCTATGGGCTGACCCAGTTCCTCCTCCCATTTGGCCCGTGCTCTACAAGGCAGGGAATCTGGTGAAGTGCGTAATGAGTGGTACAGGGTGGAGACTGCGTGTGAAGGAGTGACAGCCTTAAGTAGCTGATGGAGGGGCTCTAAAATGGGTGGTTCGCTAGGGAAGTCCCCCGTCAGCGCTCGGATACCACTACGAAGCCTGATATAAAGGAATGTGTCCATGGAGGTTGGGGCAATGTCCGCGGATAAATGTGTGAGGGAGCGGAAGAGGCCATCATGGTAAAGATCCCCCCATGTCTTGATATGGAATTTGGCCATAAAGTTTTTGAACAATTGTTCTTGTAAGAGGGGCAGCAGGGGGTGATAGGCCAGGGGAAGCAGTGGGGAATAGAGCAGTGTCGTGTGGGTGAGTTTCGCTATGTATCGCCACGCTAGAATGGAACTGGAAATAGTGGTGTGGTATGTCGTTCGTGTCTCTGGCGCGCTGAATATCGCTCCAGTCAGTGGGATAGGGTCCGCCAGCCAATGCTCCACAGCTGTCTGTGGCAGGAAGGGAGTGGGGTGGATCCAGTGATGAACGAAGTGGGCTTCTGCGCTATAATAGTACAGCTCAAAGTTCGGCAGGTCCAATCCCCCCTGCACGAAAGGGCGAGTCAATGTCTCCCAACTGAGACGTGGCCTCTTTCCTCCCCAGACCAGTCGAATAAGCTCAGAGCGCAGGAGTTTAAAAAAAGACCGGCCTGGGTAATACGGGATATTTAGGAAGAGGTAGAGGAGCTTAGGAAGAACCACCATCTTGATGAGGGAGGCTCGGCCTGCAAGGGAGAGAGGCAGTGTAATCCACCTGGCCACGCAGGTCTGGATATGATCAAATGTGCGACCATAGTTCAGTCGCATCAACTCCTCCCGATCACGAGAGAGAAGTATGCCCAGGTATCTGACTTCATCTTCCTCCCAGCGTAAGGGGTATTCCAGCCGGAACGGCTGAGCAGCCGCGGTGAGGGGAAAGACGGTGGACTTACCCCAGTTAATATGAACGCCAGACATGCCCGCGAAGCGAATAAACTCCCGAAGGATGGGATGTAGGTGAGTGGCGGGATCCCGGATGTATAGGGTGATGTCATCCGCATATAGGGAGATTAGCACCTCTCTCTGGAGACAACGCAGCGCCTTGTCTCGGTGATGTTGTCGGAGCCGGCCAGCCAGCGGCTCCATCGCCACCGCGAACAGTAACGGGGATAGGGGGCATGCCTGACGGGTGTCCCGCGAGACCGCGAAAGCCTCCGATATCCGCCCATTGATCCCCACCCTAGCAATCGGCCGGTCATATAGGATATCGATCCAGCATGTGAAACGCAGTGGGAATCCCATATTACGCAGGATACAGTGCAGATAGTCCCATTCCAGGGAGTCAAAGGCTTTGGTGGCGTCCAAAAAAACCGCCACCAGTGGCAAATCAGGGTCTACATTGTGTATAATGGAGAAAAGCGTCCGGAGATTATTGGAAGTGGCTCTGCCAGGAACGAACCCAGCCTGATCGGACAGCACCAGACTGCCCAGTAACAGCTGTAAACGGTTGGCTAGGGCCTTGGCCAGAATTTTTGCGTCACAGTTAATTAAAGAGAGGGGGCGGTAAGAGTCGCAGGAACAAGATGGTTTGCCCGGTTTCAGCAGGGAAGTGATCAGCGCTTCCTGCATTGATGGGGGGAGCGCACCAGACTCATGCGCCTCCATAAAAACTTCTCGGAGTACCGGAGCTAAGATGTCTATGTAGGCCTTGTAGAAATCCATGGGCAAACCGTCCAGACCGGGGGCCTTACCAGGTGCCATCTGATTGATTGCATCTCTGATCTCGTCTAGGCCTATGGGTTCCGCCAAGAACTCACGCTGACGATCCGAGAGCCAGCCTAGGGTGAGTTCTCTTAGGTAGTCGTCCATGTCTAGCGCGCCAGCTCTGGTGGAGGAGTAAAGTGTAGAATAGTGCGTCGTGAAGGCCGCTAGGAGCGACTGTGTGTCGCGTATGGGAACCCCCTCTTCCCCCAGAAGCTCCAACACAAAGTTGGAGCCACGCAGTGGACGGACCGCGCTTGCAAGGGATCTACCGGGACGCTCACCCTCTCCGTATGCCCGGGCCTTAAAGTATTTGCCCCGGAAGCGTGCCTCTCTGTCAGCAGTAGTAGTGTATTCCGACAGCGCCGCACGGTACCTCGCCTGCGCATCTGTGTTGACGGCAAAGTCTGGGCCAGTTTCCAGGGTATGTAGTGTGGATTCCAAATTATGCAGTGTAGCGCGTAGGGCCTTCAACACCCCGGAGCTTTTAGAGATGCAGACACCGCGAATCGTGACCTTAAGTGCTTCCCATAGGGTGGCCACGCGGTCTACCGATCCCTTGTTACGGGAAAGGAAGTCTTCTAGTTCCTGACCTAATTCGGACCTGAACAGTTCATCGAGTAAGATATGGGGCTGGAGTCGCCACGTCGGGGGTCTACCCATTATGTCTGGTAAGCGGAACTTGGCGAGCACTGGAGAGTGGTCGGAAAATGTGCGGCCTACGTGTTGCACAGTGACCAGGGAGGGGGCCAGTGCCCTATTTACCATAATGTAATCTAGTCTGGCCCATGTGGCATAAGCAGTATTCCAGTGTGTGCCTTCCATGGAGGTCGGGTGTAAGTGGCGCCAGGTATCCACGACATCCTGAGTGTCGCAGATGTCTCTCAGGTATTTGTGTGTGTTATCATAGTGGCAAGCAGAGGGGTTGGATCTATCCATGGCAGGGTCTAAAACAGCGTTGAAGTCACCTCCCCAGATGAGGTGCGTGGAGCCCACTTCACGGATCTTGTTCCAAAGAGCAATGAAGCTGCGCGGGTCATCGCAATTAGGACCATAAGAGCAGGCCAGGGTGATAGTCTCAATGCCTATCCTGCCCCACGCCATACAATATCGGCCCTCTGTGTCCTTGGCTGTACCCAGGGGAACATAAAGAACCCCACGTTTTAAGAGAATAGCAGTGCCCCTTGCATAGGAGGAGTATGACGCGAAAATCGAGTGCGCAGCCCATCTAGCAGCAAATGATCCTCTGCGGAGAGGGTCCATATGTGTCTCCTGTAGGAAGACCACCTGAACATGAAGTCTATCCAAAGCACCTAGGATTCGCCGCCTCTTCCTCGGGTCTCCTAATCCCCGAACATTCCAAGAAAGAGCGGTGAGCAGCCCTCCCCCACCTGACTCAGCGTGTGTGGCGTGCGCTAGGTCCTAAAACACGGGAACCCCAGGTTAATACATCCACCCGGCGGCTGTCCCAGACATGTAGCCATCTATTAAGGGCGGCACACTGTGCTACATCAACAAATATGCGTGTAATGTTCATGCTGAAAAACAACAACAAACGTAAGACAAACCCCTGGGAACCCAACCACCCACCCACTCCGACATCCCAATCATGCCGGGCATCTTCCCCACCCCGCACAAACCCAAAATGACTCGTCATTCACTCAGTGGGGAGCACCCAGATGGAGGACACCAGGGGCCAGACCCGCCATCCCACTCCCCCGATATCTCACCCGCTATCCCCTGGAGCCAAGATCTAGTGGAGAAACACGGGAGGGGGAGGTTGGTGCCAGGGCGCAATCAAGTTAAATCATCGTCAAGGAACCATCAATAAGACTGATAGGTGGGAGCTCCACCATAATGGCAAGAGCACAGAGCTACGTGTGGAGCAGCAATTTAACTTCACAGAAGAAAAGCAAAAAGACAGAGGCAAAAACCAGTGCACAGCATAAAGAGTATCAGCAATGGAGCTTAACGGCAGTTGGAGATCCCCCAGTCAGTCGAGGGCAGAAGTGGGTGATCGGGATCTCGCACTCCCCGAGGGGGAGTGGGCCAGTTCAGTAGATCTTTTGTGGTCTTTCAGAAACAGTTCAACTTGGGCAGGGTCCTGAAATATGTGGGGCTTACCACGATGGACAACCCGTAGCTTGGCTGGGTATAACATGGAGTATTGAAGTCCATGGTGGAGCAGTCGTTTCTTGACCTGTCCAAACTTGCGACGCGCCTCTTGCACAGATTGTGTAAAGTCTGGAAAGAAGGAGAGCGTGGTATTTTCGAAGAGGACTGGTTGTTGTTCCCTGGCAAGTCGTAGAAGGGTGTCCCGATCCCTATAATTCAAAAAACGGATGACTATAGGCCTTGGGGGCGCTCTGGGTATGGGGCGAGGGCCCAAAGTGCGGTGAGCTCGTTCCACCACCAGCTGAGGAGAGAAGGCGGCCGCGCCGAAAAGGTGGGAGATAAGTTTCTCGATAAAAAGTTCCATCTTGCCCACAGCGGTAGTCTCTGCCAGACCAATGAGGCGTACGTTGTTGCGGCGCGACCTCGCCTCTAAATCCTCATTTTTTTCAGCGATTACCTTCAGCAATCGCTCCATCTGCGAGACCTTGGACGTGGTGGCCGTTGTGCCATCTTCCAACTCGGAGACCCGCTGTTCCGCTTCCTTAAACCGCTGCTCGTGCTGGTCCAGTCTGTGTACCACGGAGTCCAAGCGGCGCGACATACCATCGATCTTGGCGTCAATGGAGGTGAGGCTGGTCTGCATGTTCAAAAGGAGTGCTTTCCAATCCATCTCGTCTGTGCCGTCTCCGGCGGAATCACCGTCTCCCGACGGAGGGGCGTGGGATTTTTTGGTCAGAGCCTCAAAGGGGAGCCGGGACTGTTTGGCGTGTTTGGCATCAGTTTTCCCCATTGTGGCGGTCGGCCCCTCAACCTTGGAGTTTGATCCCCAACCCGGAGCAGCCCCGTCAGTACAGGTAGGGCCTGTATGTGTACAGCAGGGAGAGACCCGGGGTGCACTCCGGTCACTGCCGACTGCAACCCGCCCACGAAGCTGGTAAATCGGAGGGTCCTCAGACAGCCACCATGCGCCAGGGGCAGTAGATCGTGCCAGGAGAGGGGCCTCGAACCCCGGGGGTGGTCCCAATCAGGCGCCCTCTGCTCTTACAGTATCGCAGAGGGCCAAAAACAAGTAGCGGAGTCCTCGTGTCGCTCCCTGTGGGGGGGGGCACCAACAGCAAAGATAATGCACCCCCCGCCGCACCCAGGGCTGTCCAAAGCTAAGTGGGGTACTCCTCGCCAGCCCCGCGGGTCACTCCCAGGCCCACGATGGCAGCACCACAGTCCGCGCCATCAGCCAAGCCTTGGCTCGCTCTCGCCTTACCGGTGTGTTGTGGAGGTCGGCGATGGGCAGGGGGGAGTCACTGCAGGAGCCTGTGTCGCCGGTATCCGTCCTCAGCCTCGGCCGCGTTCTGCGGCCTAGCGCGCCTGCCAGAACCCCGCTGCAGCGTGTGCACAGCAGCCGGCCTCCTCGCATCGGTCGATCAGCCTCAGCGGCCGCCGGGGAGTTCAACGGGCCTTGCTGGCGAACCACCTGCCAGAATGGTCTCAAATTAGGTAAACCGGTCCGGCGTCCGCTGCCCGTCAAGTAGAGCTGGTCAGGGTCGTGTCCCGTGGACGTAGGATGGACTGATGGAGATCCAAAGCGCCCGGCTGGCGAGAGCCTCACGGACGTGCGGCCATGTCGGTCTGGCGCCCTCTAGCGCCCCCTCCCGTGATTGTGCAACTTCAGGGGATTTGCTTGGTTCATGGTTTTGTGGTGTTGATGTGCATTCTCTTTGTCCAACGGGAGGACGGGGGCGGGTGGTGGGGTCCTGCGGGAGGTGGCAGTGGGTGTTGTTGCCCTATTTGGGCTCCGGGCTGCATGTTCAGTTGCTCGGGGGCATCTGTTGTTCCTCATGTTTGGCTAAGGGCTGTGCTCCCTTGGCTGCTGCCGGTTGTTGTCCGACTTTACACCAGGTCAGAGCAGTTGTTAGTTTCCTGCTGCTAACGCGCCTTATCGCCTGTTTTGTTATCTTATCGCTGATCTGGCTGGTCATTGAGAATGTTGTGGAGTGGTGTTGTCGCTGCTTTTTGCTCGGGAACATCTACTCTGCATCTCATTAGCGATAGTTGCCGAGGTCATCCGTGGCGATGTTTTTTGAGGATGCTATCGCTGGAAAACTGGTGATATGGGCTGTTAGCACCGGCTTGTGAAGGGGGCGGTAAATTTATCGCGACTTTGGCTACGATAAAGTGCAGATTACTTGGAGCAAGCTCTTTGAGAATATGCTGCATAGTTCTTTAACCATGGAGATGAATGTAGCACATAAACAGAATTTTTGCATAGTTCGAAATAATCTAAAGCTAATAACCATAATGAGCCTATGGGACATTTACATTTCTTTAGAGATGTGATAATGTGACATAGTAATCTAGTATTGATTGAGAATAATCTACCTTTCAGGAAATCAGACTGATCAGTATGAATAAAATGGTTAAGAATTGGAGAAAGTTTAGTTGCTAGAATTTTAGAATAAGGTTTGCAGTCTTGATTAATAAGTGAGATGATGCGATAATTAGGGTTTAATGTAAGATCTTTATCTGGTTTAGGAAGAAAAATAATTGTTGCTTTTTTAAAATATCCCTCCACAGAAGCTTTATTTGCAATTTCCTGAAACAGAGGTAGTAGGATAAGAGAAAGTTTGTTCATAAAAGTTATAAAATTCTGTTGGAATACCATCAGGACCTGGGGTATTTTAGGCATTTAAAAATCTAATGGCATTCCAAACCTCCTCAGTAGTAAAACAAGCATAAGAATACTTCTGTCAGTATGTGAAAAGGACTGCAAACTGCTAGTAAGTTATCTAATATGGTAATTGAATATCATGAGGTTTACTATAAGGATTTGCATAACATTTCTGGAATTGTGTAGTTATTTCCATGGCAGAGAGAAGTAAATGGTGATGTGGACTTTTATTGTTTTTAAGTAGTTAGCAAAAGGGTGTGCTGTTTGTAAATAAACAGACCTGCTTATACTAAGCAAAGTATTATATTCATATTGTAAAATTGGGTATTTTTTTTTTTTTTAACATGAATGTGTGAAGATAATAGAAACATCTTTTCACCTTTGGAAATTTGCTGATCGAAACTGTTAAGATTTAAGTTGACTATTTTATTGGCATGCACTAGGATAGAGATAGCAACACCTCCAATATAAGCCTTAAAAGCATCCCAATGAGTAATGTTAGAGCTATCCTCTGGTTGATTATTATGTAAGTATTCAAATAACTTGTTACGCTTTGCATCAGATAGTATAATATCAATATTCATTCTCAATTTGGGCTTATATTTGGGAATATCCCTGAGAGTTAAGGAAATTGAAATTAAGACATGGTCTGAAATAGGTATGGGTTCCATTTTAGGATTTGAAATTGAATGGTATAAATTCCTGGAGGAAATAAATTAGTCAATATGCAAATATGTAGAATGAGCATTAGAATGGAAAGTAAAATCCTTATCAATGGGATAAGTGAGTCTCCAATGATCAATTAACTTGGTATTATCCAGGAATGCTTTAAATAGGGAATAGGGCCTAGGAGGATGAAATGTAACTGTTGAATTTCTAGCTTAAAGTGGACCAGAAATCATGTTAAAATCTCAGTCTAGAATAAGAGATACATTTGCAATAGTCAACATCTCTGAAACACTTAGTTTCCAAAAATTAGAATCATCTTGCATAGGAGCATAAACATTAAAGCAATTAATGGGGTATTTGTCTAAAGAACATACACATGTTGACCATCAGAATCATTTTTGCAATTTATAATGTTAAACTTAAGGGAGAAAAATATAGCCACGCCATTGTTACTCCCCTGTACAGACAATGAAATTATATTACCAACCCACGATTTTTTCATATAGGCCAGAATATTATCATCAATGTGAGTCTTTTGCAGAAAACATTTATTTAAATAATCTATTATTTTCCTTATCTTTATTGGATGACAAAGACTGTTCACAACTAAAAAGGGAATATGAAAAGTATATCTATTAGCCATAATGAAAAGTATAAGTAGGAAAGGATACAAAATAATCTAGAAGGCTGGAACATTAACATAAGGAATAAATACAGAAAGTATTCCCTATACAACAACAAACAAAATAGACAAGACAGACAAGACAGATACAGCTCTAAGGGAAGAACACATTAATTAAAATATAAAGACAGCGAAGGTAGAATCCAAGATGGATACAGAGCAAAATGGTACCTGCTGAAGAAAATAAAAAAAATACAAATGTGATATGGCTGTAAAAACACATATGTATCAAGAACAGAAACTTGAAAATCCATCACAACTGGAGCATGAAGATCCGAATAAGCAACCAGATCTGCAGGTAAAGAGAAAAACTTAGACATATCATTTTTCCATATGCTCATGAGTGATGGGTCAAAAAGTCCATATTTGTAACTTGCTTCACAAAGTCGAGGACGGAGATCAGAAAATTACTATGTAACGCAACAATTTCTTCAGCAAAATTTAGATGTATGTATATATATCATTCTCTTTCATCATTAAGGATGAAATTTACCTGACAGTTTTACATATCGTTATGTAGTGGTGAGGAGGCAACATGTTAAATGTGACATATCGCAGTTTTGATTAGTTAGGTTTATGATGTGAAGGTATGTGATGAGCTTTATCTATTTCAAACTTCTCTGAGAGTTTTAATTTCAATAAAGATGGCAATAGATTTTTCAAAATTACACTGCAATTCTGACCCTCAATATTCTCGGGCAAGTTTAAGACACACAAGTTATATTGATGATTTCTATTTTCCAAATCCAACAACCTCGGTTTTCATAGGCACAATCTGTGTAACTTGAGGCACTAATGAGCAATTGCAGCTTTATTATCATGTATCGTAACCTTATTATCAGATACTTTCATTG
Organism: Triturus cristatus; assembly: GCF_964204655.1. Classification (NCBI taxonomy): domain Eukaryota; kingdom Metazoa; phylum Chordata; class Amphibia; order Caudata; family Salamandridae; genus Triturus; species Triturus cristatus. The sequence continues at coordinate 1,065,777,046 of NC_140582.1, read as the reverse complement.
TTAAACCAGTTAAGTCTCTTTGAATATGCTTAATATCAGAGCAAATAGTGTCAGTGTTATTAGCACCTGCTTAAACTTCTTTCAGAATTTTAGCCATTCTTGTGACTCAACCATTTTACACTTGAGCAGGTGGTGTTTGCTTCCTTTTAATAGAAGTATGCAACGTTACTTTTATTTCTGTGTTGGACACATTTGAACTTTGTTAGAAAAGCAAACTGTCAAATGTGGATATGAAATGCAGAGGTATTACATTTCACTTCAAAGAAAAGTCAACTGACTTTAAGTATTAATGAAAAATGAGCCTTCAGTTGCTTACCAGAGTAAGAAATGTCACAATATGTCTTTAAGAACTACAAAGCATAGAAAAGGCAGCACTTTTAAAAAACCCAAAGAAGTTGCAAAACCCACTTCCTCTCCTCAGGCTAGCCTTCCCTCACACTGTCACCTCATAGGAGCTACAGTGGACAAAACATCGTCCCCGGTTGTGAGATTTCAAGGAAAACACCAGCATTCTGAAGGTAAAGACGTAAAAGTTTCTAGAAGTGCCTTAGAATGACACAAAACACCTATTTTGTCATTAAAAAATCAGTGTTTATGCAGGAAAGAAAGGAGCTCACAGCACGCCTGCCATTTTGTTTGCGGTAACTCATGCATCTCAGATGTAATGGTTAGCATTCCTGTGTTCCAGCTCGCTGACTGGAACTGTGACCACGTCATCCGCAGGCCAAGCGTGGCCTGCGGGGTTAAAATAAAAGGGAAGAGTCCACACGTGGGTTATCTCCCGGCACCTACAAGCTGTGTGTGTGTGTCCCCATTATTGCAAGCCCCCACATAATAATAATAGGCCTCACCACATCAGTACTGCCCCGAAGGTCTGCACATTGGCGACGAGGAGGGCTGTGACCCCCGCTTCAACCAGCTGCCCCTGTCTAGTTCTGCCGCCGACCGCCGCATCGCCAGGGATGTCGAAGGAGAGGCGTTGGAACCCTGTGGGTGAGTGCTGCCCGCTGCGGTGCCCCACTTGTCCTGCTGCTCTGGGGAGGTGCCCGGCGTCACCCATTACCTGTCCCGGTCTTCCAGCGTGCTGCCCTGCCCCAACCAACTACCGTGCCACTCGCAGGTCGAGCACTGTCTCCGCGGGGGTGGCGCTACTCAGCACGATGGCTGCCCCAACTCAGGAGATGAAGACGAGCCCCCTGTCCGGCGTGCACGCACGAGGAGCGTGTCTTGGTGCCGCTGCAGAGCCCAGGGAGAGCGCGTAGGCCCCAGGAGGTGAGGGGTGCTACCGGCGAGGGAGACAGTGACCTGGAAGGAGGTCAAATGAAGGACTGAGAACAGAGAGAAAAAAAGAAAAATCACAGTGAAAGAGTGGGCGGACCAGTGAAATAAATATAGGAAGGAAACAAATAAAAATAAGAGAGGAAGCACTACCAACTGCAGAGGCTGCATGGTAGAGAAAGCAGTGCAAGCATATGCAGCATACCAGGAACAAAATACACAGTGCTGCGAGATTGAGAAGGCAGTGAGGAGACACTGCACACCAGGGTGGAAGACAAGAGGGCTCCCAACCAGAGAAAGAAATAACAACGAAGACAATCAAAACACAGGACACTGCACATAGAGAGCGCATAGAGAAGGAAGAAGGAAAGGCACTCACCCACAGAAAGAATGATGACGACCAAGCGCTGGCACCACAAAGAGTCCCAGTACAACACGCACTTACCGGGGTACTGCTACCCTTCAGTGAACTGGAAGACCTGTCCACAGCGTCCCCGAGGTGGAAAATCTGGATAGAACGCCTGAATAACTATTTCGTAGCCACAAGGGAGACGGACGGGGCAGTGAAAAGGTTGTTACTTCTCCACTATGCTGGAGATTAAATATTCAAGATCTTCAAACACTTGCCGAATACAGACATTGCAATGGACAACAGCGCTGCGGTGGCGGCATTAGATGCACATTTTGACACCCAACTTAATCCCGATTTTGAGCGATTCAAATTGTGCCAGGCCCACCAAAGGGAAGGGGAGTCGACTGATGCATTTTACGCTCGCCTGCGCCAACTGGCCAGCACATGCATGGAGGACGATCAAGCAAAGGAGACAAGGGCCCAGGTCATTCAAGGGTGCCAAGACAAGACTCTCAGAGGCCTAAAGGAACACACTCTACGTAGGAATCACGGCATGCCTCCTGAAGAGACTACAGACAATACAAAACTCAGTGGCAAGACTCATCCTCGGCCTCCCCAGATGGACCCACATCACATAGCACCTAAAGAAGCTACACTGGCGCCCGATCCAGAAGCGATGCCAGTTCAAGATGTTGACCCACGTATGCAAAGCCCTGCACAGTTGACCAGCATATATCAACAAACGCATGACCTTCCACCAACCAACCAGACACCTACGATCTGCCTCCCTCTTCCTCGCAGACACCCCAAGAACCACTGAAGATACAGCGGAGGATGCTTCTTCCCACACCTGGCAGCCAAAGCTTGGAACAAACTTCCCCTGCAAATCAGGACCACCCCGCCACTCCAGCAATTCAGGAAAGGACTCAAGACCTGGATGTTTGAATTAACAGATTACAACGAAGCAGCAAGCAACTCCAGTGCCTTGAGACCCTCAATTGTGATTTGCCCCGCTTTATAAATCTTTGATTGATTGATAAATCCTTGATTGATTGACTACATATGCTGATCGCAGCCAGTTAAGGTACCCAATGGTAGCCAATAACTATACAAGAAAAGTTTCTCTGAAACTTCAATCACTGCAAATGTATGATAATGTTATGTGGGGGGGGGGGGGTTTATGCCTTTCTTTCTCTCCAGATGAGACTCCTGGGCAAAGACAATGTTTATCTATATGTGTCATTACTCTATAACTAACATAATGAAGCAGAAAGATGTTCTTGAGGTTTGAACATAGAGAGCTAATTCAAGCAACATTTGGGATTCTAATGACATTCAAACACTTTTAAAAATTACTAAGGGCCATATGTAGGTAGCCTAACATTTACCACTTCATAAATACCGAATTTTACCGATTCGGTATTTATGAAGTGGTAAATGCTATGTAGGTAATCCATCGGTAATATTTACCGATTCGGAATGGGTCGGTAATTTAGAATCGGTATTTACCGATTCGGTAATGGTAACTGGCTTCCCATTGATTCCTATGGGCCAGGAGGCCCATAGGAATCAATGAGAAGCCAGTTACCATTACCGAATCGGTAAATACCGATTCGGTAATGGGGGGAGCACAATCAAGGGTGGCAGGATGTCACAGTGACACCCTGTTGCACCCCTGATTCCTGCATGTGTGCACATGTGGCACACATACATGCCCTAAGGGCATGTATGTTTGCCACATTGCACACTTCAAAGTGCAAAGAAATGCTTTTTTACAGCTATTCGTCATTTACCACCAACTTTTAGTTGGTGGTAAATAACGAATCCCCACAACAACCACACACTCCCCCTACATATCATTTCAGGATTCGGTATTTACCGAATCGGTAAAATTACCGATTCAGTAATTTTACCGATTCGGTAAATTACTGAATCCTGAAATGTGCCCCCTACATACCAAAAGCCTGAATACCGGTCGGTAACGGGATATTTACCGAAAATCGGCCGTTACCCACCGGTATTGGGCTTCCTACATATGGCCCTAAATGTCGAGGAAAAAGTACAGTTTTGAATACATAAATAAATTGTGTTTTTAGCGAAGACTCTGAATGCGTTCTCCTGCTCCAGAGTATTAAGGTGAGGGGCTAATCCTTGATAAATCTTCCATGCATGGAGGTATTCTGATATAGCCCACTTTATTTGTCCCCACATAACACAAGGTAAATCAGCACCATGTTCAGCTTGATTCCAAAGTATTGTGGCTATTCTGGTGTTCTGTTCAGGATCATGTTTACACTGTTTCCTCTGCCCCCTTACCTTGCAGAACGGAGCCAGGGCTTTAAGTGGGCCGGGTCCCGCCGGTGCTGGGCACCGGCAGCTCTAAAAAGCAGGTGCTGACACGGGTCCCTATCGGGCTCTCCATTTTTGCCACCACCCTCTGGCTGAAAAAAAAATCTTAACTCTGCAGCAGTACCACCCTTCACTGCTTTTGGGGGTCACTTCGAAGAGATTCGTTAATGTTCTTTCACAGTCGCATCATTTCAGAACTGACGGATTGCCATATTATATTCAACGAAGTCATAGTTGTTGCTTATGCAACTAACAACCATTGACAAAGCCAATAGTGTTGGCTTGCTGTAGGTGTAATATTACTTGTATTATATATCTCTGGATGCAATGACAGAAGCAGCAAAATTCCAGTCGAGCGGCACTCTAAGCTAAGCACAGGTTTATCGCTAACGTGTTTTAAGCCACGCCCTTAATTACATTGACCACGCCCATTTGAGAGACCCCGGTCCCCCACTAGTTTTTTCATCCCACTTAAAGCCCTGGTTAGAGCCCTCACAACAAATAAACGATATGGCACAACAATGGGGCAGATTTACAACCCTCATGTGCCACTTTTGCGTCAATATTAACATGGGAAAAATGACACAAAAGTGGCGTAAGGGGCTTGTAAATCTGCCCCAATGATTTTAAAATTATACATAACCTTTTTTTTTTTTTTTTAAATAAAGCACACGTCTAGTTTCTACCAGCATTTCTTGCTACAGCTAGTGCGTTTAAGTGAACTAATAAGTCTCGACACAGAAATGGAAAAAAGACAGCACAGCAGTGCTTAAGCAGGGCCTTGCATGCACTCGAGGACAGGGACGTGCCTATCAATGGTGCAGCTGGTGCAGCAACACCGGAGCACAGAGGACACTAAGGGCCCTACTGTACCCCACTTGTTGGATTTTACTAGCCGTCCAGCAGTAAGAGCCCCCCGTTTGCCTTGCTTGCACCCGGGCCCAGTGCACACACTTGCAGCACCACTGGCGGGGGGGGGGGGGGGGGGAAGAGACACCCAAGACTGGTCTCTTCTCGTTTCGAAAGGGCGTGTGCTGGCTGCTTGTTTTGATCTGAAGAAAGCCAGTCGTAGTAGAGACTCAGAGCACCACATAGCATCAGGGTCAGAGTATAATAACTATTTTTCCCCCTAAAAAGGTTTCTAGACGGGTAGTTGTTCTGTTCTGGCTAACATCTTGTTGTTGCCACAAAACCAAAAATCAGCAATAAATTCTGCGTGCGTCCAAAGGATGGTGAGTCTGCCGGTGCCCTGCTAGAGATCTGTTTGCAGCTTCAGTGCAGGTTACTACATGCAGGCAGCAGGTGTACCCTTGGGGAAGGGTGCCAAGCAAGTGGTGGAAGGGGGCGGGAGTCTTCTACGAAAACTTGGCCACCAGCATCTACTTTATGTTTTTTATAAGCACACGATGTTACTTCTCATAAACACCTGAAAAAAAGAAAAATAATACAATGCAGGAAATCATTTTTTTATTTTAATTATAGTACCTGAAGTTGTGGATTTATACCATGAATAGCAAAACTAAAAGTAGTACAAAGCATAGAGGACAGATTAAGTAGTCACACTTGTCAAACCCAAAATGTGCAAACTGAGATGTCTCCCTTAGTCGTGTGTCAGGTCTGAGACTAACTATCTCTTTGCGGTTTAGGTCAAAGCTCCCAATATTTCGGAATGCATAGTTTGAGTAATAATTTGCATAATCAGTAACATCATATACATTGACACTATGTGACTTTTCCCTCCATGGACACCAGATGAATAGACATCTGTCCCAGTGGTAAATTAACTAAAATAAACATATTAAATTCACTAAATGGATAAAACAAGAAGGCCTCCAAAAGGAATATGTTATGTTGTTATGTTATGTGTATTTGTAAAGTGCGTTATCACCTGGTAGTTGCAACCATGTGGTAAGTGTACTGTGTAGGATTTGGTGGTGCAGGCCCTTGGCCTAAATCATCAGCTTTCAGCAAGAACTCTCTCTCTAAAGACTGCATGTTCCAGTCCAGGCTGAGTCCTGTCCTGAATCTGACTATTCTGTTGGACATTTTGAATATTTTTTTTTTTTTATAAAAACCTTTATTCGGATATTTCAGATACACAGCTATTCAGCCGACAACCCGGAGGTTCGGCAGCTCGTCAAACAACATATGTAGTCTGCTATAGCTGTCATGCAGGGGAGAAAAAAGGTTTCAATTTTTAAAGAAAAAAAAAAAAAAAAAAACATAACAAGCAAGGCAATACACATCATGCGTTCGCGTCAGATCCCACCGATGAGGCGGCCCCATATCCACCATCAGATCAGCCCTCAAGTGTGGAGGGGAGGAAGAGGCAGAGGCACTAACTTTCTATCAGATTTCATCCGCAAAACTCAAGTCGGAAGTGGGGCTAGGGGGAGAGGTGCTCCTCTGGTGGGTCAGTGGCAGGAGGCAGGCAGATGTACCCCCTATACTGGTTCCACCCCCCCCACACCTTGTGCCATTTCTTGGGCCTCCCCCGTGCACAATACACTGTTTTCTCCCGAAACATGCACCAGTCCATGTTATCCTTCCATGCATCCAGGGTGGGCGGGCTAGGGGATCCCCACAATCGTGCAATATCCCGCTTGGCCACCATATTACCAAGGGTCACCCATTGAGTCTGTGCAGCATCGTAGTCTGTAGGGCCCCACACGTTCAAGAGACAGCGCCGCGCCTCTGAGTGCAACACAATACCCGTGACCTCCTGCATCACAACATGAATCTGCTTCCACAATTCCGCAATCACACCACACTCCCATATAATGTGCAGAAAGGTGCCCACCATCCCGCAGCCCCTCTTACACAGCCCGTCCTCGGAGAAACCCATGTGGACCAACCGGGGGCCAGTGACATAGACTCTGTGGAGTATCTTAAGCTGGACCAGCCGCAGCCTGGCGGGGATGGCAACCTCTTTCGGGGAGGAGACAGCGCACTGCCAGTCCTCATCGTCCAGCTCAAGACCGTCTCTAGTCCACTGGCCCCGCACCCCCAGGAGGAGATCGGTACGGACGTTCACCAGCTTCTTGTAAATGAGAGAGATTGTGCTCTCCGGCACACGGCCGTCCAAGATCCGGTCCTCCAACGGAGAGGATTCAGGCACCTTCTCCCCCTCAACGAGGACCGATCGCAGCGCATGACGTACCTGCGCGTACCGGAAGTATTCCGTGCCCTCTAGCGCATATTCCGTCTGCAGCTCTGTAAACGACTTAATCCGCCCCTTGGCCAGCATGTCCCCCACCCTGGAGATACCAATCAGGTCCCATTTGTCGAAACCCTTAGAGTTCCAGAGGTTCCCCAGCATGTCCGAGTCAAACAGCGGAGTGGCCAGTGTGAGTCTATCCTTCCACCCCAGGGAGTTCGTGACTGCCTTCCACACGTGCACCGCCACCCCGGTCGGCCCCGTGAGGGATCCAGCCGGGGCCCTTGAATAAAGTGCTCTATAGTAGCCACCACCCCGCAACAACCACCGGTCCATAGCGAAGCCGGGGCTAAGCGCAGGACCGTAGACTCCGTGGTTGACTGCGCTCAGTTGGGAGGCCCAATAGTATCTCCGGATGTCGGGAAGCGCGATACCCCCGTCATACCAAGGGAGAGTTAGTTTTGCGATCGCTATACGCGGGCGGCCGTCCCACAACAGCGAACGCTGTAGACTCTCAACCTCCCGAAAGTAACTGGCCGGGACCAGCTCCTGGGTGTTCTGCAGGGCATAGAGAAAGCGGGGAAGCGACATCATTTTAAATAGCGCCGCACGACCAAGGAGGGAAAGCGGCAGCCGCCTCCAGCCTGCCACGTCCCGCCGCAGGCGCGCCAACGGAGGACATTTTGAATATTTTTAATGACGGTTAATTCTTTGATTTATACTTGAAATGTGAGCTTATACATTAACTTATTTGTAGATAATGTTAATAATGTTATGCCTAGTCTATGATGATGCACTGCTTGTATTGGTGGTCTAGGCTGGCTTGCTCTAAGCTGGCTTGCTCGAATTCTGTTGTACTTAGGTTTTAACTATATCATCACCCTACCAGTTTCTTAAGACAATGTAGGTCTGTAATCTAAGAAGAATGACAATCAAAGCAAAATTGGTTATTTAGGCAAGGAACGTATTCCCTTCTTCATTGAGCAGAATCCAGGGCTCCATCACATAACGAGTCCTCATTACACAATCTTACTCACAGCAAAACTAGTTGTCATCCTTATGTCCAGCGGCGGCTAGCAACATTACAAAATGGTGGGCGGCTAGTAACATTACAAAATGGTGGGCGCAATGCCCAAAACACTCACCCTATATGCTGGTTGCAGGTCTCCGTCCTGGTGCTCTGCTCCACGGCGCTGCCTCGGGCGGAAAGGGAGGGACTTCCTCCCTTGTACAACCTGAAACCAACCAATCATGCAACTGCACCGCAGATGCAGGATTGGTTGGAGCAGACTCACCTAGTGCTAATTTGGAGGCTGGGGACCTGCAGCTGCAATCCCTTGGCCGTGTTTCAGGCTTGGAATTGCAGGCTTTGAAGTCAACAGGTGAGCTTGGCCGGCTGTAGACAGCCGGCCAATCTCACATGTTCACTGGCAGGGGGCTGCATTTAATAGTGCAATTGCACCAATGAGCCCCCCCCCCCCCTTTCCCTAACGCTGTAACAGTGCAAGTCTGGCACACATTAATAAAATGGTAGTTATTACCATTTTATTAATATGTGTGCCTGCTGTGCTCGCAGCAGGTGGGGCAACGCTCCTCCGCCATAACGGAGGAGCCAGCCCTGCTTACGTCAGGATCCTGTTACAGCCTGCAATGGATGAGACAGACGGGATAGTTGAAAGAGTGTTTGACCAGGGTCCCAGTGAGCTGGCAGATATTCATGGCGCTGGATGGTGAACCATTCAATGAAATCAAGAATCAAAGACTTACATGGTATTGGACAAAGGTATAAAATTAATTATGTTAGGGGGCGTGTCCAAGATGGCGATGGAGCAGGAGCTTCCTCTCTCCCCTCCACGCCTGAGAATACTACAGCCGCATCTCCTCCCCCAGGCTCTAAGCTTGTCCATGTCAGGTCTGTGTGACCCCTAGTGCTGTTGACACTGGTGGGGACTGGATTAAGAAGTCGGACCCAAAGCGGGACTCGCGTACAGCACGGAACCCACCGTGCGGTGGACGGACGGGCCCAGTGGCGCCGGCTGCAGGGAGAGTGGTGGTGTCGAGGGAGCCTATCTCTGATGGCTGAGGTCTCCTTGTGAATTTGCAGAGCGGGCTGAGTGGCGGAGCCGGGGCCCTGGCAGCTATTAGGGAGTACTGACGCAGCTGCTGGAGCAGAGTTTTCAGTTTGAAAATTCAGTGGCTTTTGAAGCTCTGGCATGTCTATTCGTTGTACTAATTTATTAATAATTAATAATTAATTATTTGTCTTGTGCAAGTGTGTTTATATTAATCAATCCGTTTGTCTTAACAAGAGAGAGTTACACGTGGGTGCGCATAAATGTGCTGTTTAAAAATAACGTGCGTGTTTTCATGTTTAAACGTTGCTATGTGCTGTTTATTTTTGAGCACAAAATGCTTTCCGAATTAATGCTTTTCTATGTTGCAAGTGCTAGATAGATGCATACACATAAGGGTATTAGTGGGGTTAACACTGTTTAATCACTATGCTGTGGTAACGTTGTTTTTGTCTCTTTTAATTAAGATGGTCTATTGAGGCCTATGATGGCCTAGAAAAGATGGCCGATTTGTAAGCCTGGCTGTGATTTATAATATGAAAACTGTGACGAGGGAGACCCCTGCTGGAAATGGTCCTGAAGCTAACTGACCATGGTCCTTGCTTGCTTGTTTGAAAACTTTCCATGAGGACAGCAGCAGTTTTGGGAGATCTCCAAGTGAAATGAAAATGTCCTTGGCAGCCTTGGGAAACAAAGGAGCCTTAGAGAAAAACTCTGAACTGTGGCTCGATTGCCGAGGAGAAGTAGAACTAATAAGATACATGTTTTATTTCTTGGTTCCTGTTCCGTAGTCTTTATTATGTGAACTTTTCCTGAGCGGAGATTTTCAAATGTAGCGATGTTACATCCTTTCCTTCTCGCTCTGCTCAGCAGGTCCGGCGGACATTACGACCTTTTCTATGTTTCCAATGTATCTTTCCATTGTTTGAGACACTATAAGAAATGTTAGCCTAGAGAGGGTTTTTTGCCACTTGCCATTTTGCCTTTGCCGCGTACCGAATCTGCGTTGCTGAGGATTGATGCTGAAGGGACTTCGTCTCGAGAGACATTTACCGAGAGACTTGTCCTGACCCGTTCTGACATTTAGCTAGAATAGGTAACTATGAGAAAATGATTTACTCTGATTGATTTCCTTTGACTAATTTTAGATAAAGCAATATAATTTTAAACATGGTGTTGGATATTCTTTCTTGTCAATTATTGGGTTTACATTTTTGATCATTGCTGTATATGTTGTATAGATTATGTTTAAGGTCAGTCACAAAAACCAGATCTTATCGACCTCGATATAGATGCAGGGTGATTAGGAGTTTTCCTTCCACAGGTTTATTGCTGGTAGAGTATTTGAGCGTATGTTAGTGTAGTGAAATGGGCCCTAGCGTATGATGTATGCATGTGCGTGTAACTGTGAGACTACTTTATCCGTGGTAGTGGGAATATTATACACACCCTGATCTCTATCAATTTCCTGGTAGCAGAATTTGATGGTTTTTGATGATTGTCTTGATCTGATAAGATTGCTTGTACATTAGTTTATTGATTATTGATTATTGGTTCATGTTAGTATATGTACTAATACTATATGTTGGAGTCGTAATGTTGAGTTATATGTAGTGCTTCTGGAACTTGGAAGCTGTAGCAGTTCCGTAGTAGGGCAGAGGGAAGTATATGCTGCTCTCGGGAAAAACAGGATTGTTGGTCCTGTATGTATGCAGGAAAATTCACATTGTCTGGGTTCGGAATCAGTGACATCGTCGTATGTTACTATTAGATATTTCTGGTATATAAGGAGTGTGTATGATAGTGAAGGTAATCTGTGAAACTTTGGTCTTAAGTCCCAGGGATCCGTAAGGATTTCCGTTAAAGCTTATCGCGGGAGGAGTAATAGGTATTCTCTGAGCTTGTTTGAAGAACTGGGCAAAGAAAGCTTGCTTAGTTGATGTATGTTATAATTCTGTAGTGGGACAGATTGTGCGCTGTTCTCGGGAAGCAGGATTCTGTGCGTATGTACTATATTTTCTTGTATGAATGTGCGTGAATGTTTGTACATTTAGTTGATTGTAAGACTCTTTGGACAAGTCCTAGAGGAAACAGTTAATGAATGTATGTTACTAGGGCAGAGTAGAGGAAGTGCTACTGTGTCAATGAAAGGTCTCTTATGAAATAGACTCTCTTTTTACTAGTCTGTGGTTAGCGAAGCAGACAATGGAGATGTTTTTTATGTTGTAACTAATAGATTTGTAGAAATTTTGACACAAAGTCTACTGAAAAGATTTTGTAAAGGAGGGGTAGACGAGTGACAGAAGACAGGAGACAAGCGACTGCAGCGACTGTTGACGTCAGAAAGACCGCGCTCTGATTGGATGGTAGATCAGAATAGTGCTCGTGCTAGGATTGGTGCGTTAGTGTGAGCCGCGCAAGGATTGGAAGGGCTATTTAGTGACGTAGACGTTCCAGGATTGGTGCGTTAGTGTGAGTCGCGCTGTTATTGGTAGAAAATTCGTATTGTATATTTATAATACGGAAAGAGTAGAGAGTTTTGGTAAACGCTAAAATGTATTACCAAGAAGAGAAAAAGAAGAAAACATTTTTTGGTAAAATTAAAAAGTGGTTTAGCAAGGATAAAGATGTTAAAACAAGAGAGGGTGAGTTGTTACCTCCACCGAAAACACCTGCATCCTTCATGGCTGCAAGACATGGGTTTCATACCTGTATATGGTTGGAGAATTGGGTTAGGTATACTAAAGAAGATGGTGTTCTAGCATTTCCAGAACATGGTTCATTTAATCTAGCCGTGTTGAGAAATTTACGGGAAAAGATGTTATGTCTAGACCCGAAACCGAGACCTACACAGTTCGAGGCTTTAGTGGAATGGGAAGAGGAAGTACATGAGAGAGAAAAACAGAGATCTGGAGGGTACTATAGGTACATGTTTGGGAGGAGACATGATCGTGAGACTCATCATGATCGAATGAAAAGGTGGCGAGATGTTAGTATGTCAGAGGGATTATATCCGATGAGAACAATTGAAGGAGGAGCAGAAAGGGTTCCTGAGTCAGAAATGAGAAAATATGGAGTTAATGAGTATGAGGATGAGGTCTTGAATGACATGATTTACAAGAGACCACCTCCATATAGACCAGAACCGGATAAAAGTACACCAGTTGTTTCTCCGATAAGAGATACAGTGTGTGTTAGTGAGACAGAAAATGAGACACCTGAGGTAAGAAGTGATCATTACCTTGATGAGAATGCCAGACAATTAGCCAGAACTACAACAGAGTTGACAGAGAAAATTAGGGAGTTAACGAAGAATCTAGAAGCTGTTACGGTGCCTGTAACAATAGGTCCAGTTATGCCTGTGTTTGACAAACAGAGGACAGGTGAGAATGGACTGGTGATTCCATATGTTGGGAATAATCTGACAAATTCAGTTGGTCCTTCAGGAGATTCAGGCAAAAGAGCAGAAAGAAGTGACCTGAGACAATCAAGACATGACACATGTAGTGAAATATTGGATGCTAGTGAAGCTAGTTGTTCAGGGATGCCAATTTTAGAACCGCAAAAGAGAGTGGTTCCAGTGAGGAAAACTGCTGAAATAACAGTTGATGATTTGAATGATTGGAGGAAGGTTCTACAGAAAAAGGATAAAGATTCACAAGTAATTGATGTAGCTAGGTTACGTGTAGAACTAGAAGAGCTTGTTACAGGAACAGTTCCAACAGAGATTCTGAAGAGTCATCATGATGGTGAACTAATGTTCATGTGCAAAAATATCACCTGGAGAGCAAGGAATACACATGACAGGCTAAGAGCGATAGCAAATGAGCAGGGAGTTGACATTGATAAAGTGAAAGCTTTACAAAGAACTTACAGGATGGATTTTACAGAGAAGGATATTGAGAATTTGAATGCTACTGGTAGAACAGGACAGATTAAGGAAATGGTAGCATTATTGCGAAGATGGGGTGATGTAGAAAAGTGGAAGGATAGGTGGTACAAGAAAAGAGATGAGGCTGAAGATAGAACAACTTATTCAGCATTTCCAGTGAGAGAAAAGGAGAAACCAGTGGATAATTATCCTATGAGAGAAATACCTGGAGGAGGATATGTACATATTCCATGGACCAGACAGGATATTTTATCATTTACGAATAATTTCCCTCGATTGAGAGAAAAGCCCGTCGAGTGGTATAGGCAGGTAGATAGGTTTGTGAAATTGTCAAAAGTGCTGTGGGTTGACCTGAATAGTCTGTTTGATATAATTGTTCCAGCAGACTTGTGGACTGAGTGTAAAATAGTTGTGAGTTGGCCTACTGAGGAATATCCAAGAGACCCAAGAACAGGGGCACCAGATCCAGAGGTAATGAGAAAGTATGATCAGGTGATGGTATACCTGAAGAGTAAAGTTCCTGCAAAAGAGACAGACTGGGTAAAGATAGATCGAACACAACAGGAAGCGAAAGAATCAGTTCATGCTTTTTACGAGAGGCTGATACTGGCATTTAAACAATTCAGTGGAGATGAACACCTGGGTGACAAAGATTTTAGTCATTTTGTATACAGATTTGTATATGGCCTTAGACCTGAAATTGGTGAGAGAATTCGTGAGCACACAGTGGATTGGCAGAGTAAGAAAGTAGATGAGATCCTGAGACATGCGAAATACTTCAGTGATGAAATTGAAGCAAAACAAAGGAAGCTGAAAGAGAAAGCAATGTGGGCACAAGTGAAAGTTGCGGAAAGACAGGAAGCGCAGTTAGTGGAACAAGCGAATAATCCAGGAAACAATGCAGGGAATAGACCTAGATTTGCAGGGAAAGGAAAGGGAAGTCTTGAGGAAGCGAAAAAAAAGTTTCCTTGTCACAACTGTGGCCAATTGGGGCATTGGAGATCGGAATGTCCTAATCCACCATTAGTAAGTAATGAAAATAAACCCTTAAATCAACAGGTGCAGAACGAAGGAAATAATCAACAGCAGCAACAACAGAAAGTTGTGAAGCAGAGTCAAGAGCCAAAACCGCCCTTGCCGCAGAATAGAGGGTTACAAAAGTATAATCAGGATTCAGGATTCTACAATGATGAGCAGGTAAACAAACCAAGACGTTCTAACAAAGTACAACAGTACTTGTTAAAGAGTGAAGGGAGTGAGTCTGAGGGTGATTATTGACGGTGCCGAGGAGAGGAAGAAGAGTGCATACTTGGTGCAACTCTAGAAATAGACCAGGCAGGACCATTTGTGGATGGGAAAATAAATGAGGAGAGTGTTACTTTTTTGGTAGACACAGGTGCGACAAGATCAACTGTCAGGTCAACAGATGTTAGAAATCTTCCGCTCTCGGATGAAGCAATCCAAGTAGTTGGTGTAGCCAATACGCAAATCAGAACACGTCTTACTGAACCTGTAAGAGTACAGATAGGGAAATTTTCAGACATGCACAGATTCATTGTCTGTGACACGAGTCCAGTGAACTTATTGGGTAGGGACTTGTTATGCAAAATGAACTGTACAATTTTTTGTACACCGGATGGAATAGCCTTTGAGACACCAGATGAAGATGTTTTGTACCGAGTGACTCTAGAGAATAGAGAAAGTGAGTTAATTGGTGCATTTGCTGTGTTTAATCCGGAGGATTTGCCTCGAGAGCTGAGAGACACAGTGAAAAGGACAGTTTGGGATTTTACTGGAGAGGATGTGGGATTGATGACTAATGTAGATCCAGTGAAAATTGCAGTGAAAGAGGGAATCACATATCCTAACATTCCTCAGTACAAAATGACACCAGAAATAATTGAAGGGATAACTCCTATAATTGAGAAAATGATTCAGCAAGGAGTCTTGAGAGAACTACTGAGTAGTCCGTGTAATTCACCGATAATGGGACTAAAAAAGCCCAATGGGAAATTTAGGATTGTACAGGATTTGAGAAAAATTAATCAAATTGTGGTGGCATGTTGTCCTATTGTGCCAAATCCATCAGTGATCCTGTATCAAATTCCACATGATGCTGAGTGGTATACAGTGATTGATTTGTGTCATGCGTTCTTTTCAATTCCATTGCATCATGATAGCCAGCCGATTTTTGCATTTAGGTTTGGCCAGCGTATCTTAGCATGGTGTCGTATCCCACAGGGGTATACGGAGAGTCCTTCGATATTCAATCAGTTATTGAAGAAATCGTTGGAAAGTTTGATCATGCCCGAGAGTTCAGTGCTAGTGCAGTATATTGATGACCTACTGGTGGCATCAAAGACACGTGAAGCTTGTGAAGTAGATACCATAGCTTTACTGAATCATCTGGCAGATGGAGGGTTAAAGGTATCTCCAGCCAAATTGCAATTTTGCAAGAAAGAGGTGCATTATCTTGGACACAATATTGAAAAGGGTCTGAGAAAAGTGACTGATGATAGGATCAGAATAATCAGAGAAATGAAAGCTCCAAAAACCCAGAGAGAAGTGAGAATGTTCCTGGGTATGGTGGGTTATTGTCGTCAGTGGATAATTAATTTTTCCTTGATAGCAAAGCCACTAATTAAACTGACAAAAAGTGAGATGACAGATCCATTGGATCTAGATGCAGAACAAATGGCAGCATTTGAAGAGCTCAAAAATAAAATGTGTGAGGCTCCAGCCTTGGGTATGCCTGACTATGAGAAAGAATTTGAGTTGTACTGCAGTGAGAGGAATGGATGTGCACTTTCAGTGTTAATTCAAAAACATGGATTACTGAGAAGGCCTATTGCGTACTTCTCATCGACACTTGACCCTGTAGCTGTGGGTTTACCAGGTTGTCTGAAATCTGTGGCTGCAACATGCAGAAGCCTGGAACAGAGTGAGGGAATCATAATGGGATATCCTGTAAGGGTATTCGTACCTCACAATGTGGCAATTCTTTTGACAAGAAGCAGAACTCAGTACATGTCACATAGTCGGTTGACTAAATATGAAAAAGTGATTCTGGGAGCATCAAATGTGACTCTCGAGAGATGTGTAAATGTGAATCCAGCGACACTTTTGCCAGATATTGAAAATGTGGGTGTGAAGATGGAAGATGATCATGATTGTTTGGATGTGCTTGATTACTGTACAAAACCGAGACCAGATATAAGGGATCTACCCTTGGATGAGAGTGATCATGTGTTGTTTGTGGATGGTTCATGCCTGAGAAATGATAATGGTGTGCTATGTGCAGCATATGCGGTATGCAAAGTTTCAGAGGTCATGGAAGCATCACCATTGAAAGGAGTGAAATCTGCGCAAGTTGCTGAATTGATGGCATTGACAAAAGCTTGCAAAATTGGGAAAGATTTGAGGACAACTGTAATGACTGATAGTCAGTATGGATTTGGAGTGGTGCATGATTTTGGCCAGCTTTGGCTACAAAGAGGTTTCTTGACATCGAGTGGAACTCCGATAAAGAATGCTGAAATGATTGGTAAATTGCTTGAGGCGATACAGCTGCCTAAGGAGTTAGCAGTTGTAAAATGTGCTGCCCATGGACAAGGGGAGGATTTTATAACGGTCGGAAACCGTTATGCCAACGATGTTGCGCAATACTGTGCCAAGACAAATCAGTCCATTAATCGGGACAGAGAGGGGGAAATGTCTTTACTCTCTGTGATGTTTACTAATGTTTTAGAGACATGGGATGAAGTGAAACAGTTGCAAGATGAGGCTGGAGAGGAAGAGAAAAAAGATTGGATTAAGGCAGGATGTGCTCCAAGAGAAACAGACCATGTTTGGGTCTACAGAGATGGCAGACCAGTAATGCCCAACTCCATCTTGTCGTCAATGGCAAGGATGTATCATGGCCAGGGACATTTGGAGAGGGATGCGATGGTTAGGTCGTTCAAGCAGACCTGGTATAATGCAAAGTTCAGGACAATTGCAGAAAGCATCTGTCAGAGGTGTTTAGTTTGTCAGCAATTTAACACTGGAAAAAAGACAGTGGTGAGTCTGGGGACAATAGGCAGAGAAGGAGGTCCTTTTACAAGAATGCAGATTGATTTCATTGAAATGCCCCAAGTAAACAGACTAAGGTATGTTTTAGTGGTAGTCTGTTTGTTTTCAAGGTGGGTGGAAGCTTACCCGACTAGAAGAAATGATGGATTAACAGTGGCAAAGTTACTGTTAAGGGAGTTGATTCCTAGGTACGGGTTTCCAGTAACAGTTGAGTCTGATAGAGGTGGACACTTTCAAAATGAGCTTATGAGTTTGATTTGTGAAGCATTGAAAATACAGCAGAAGCTACATTGTGCATATCGACCAGAGGCTTCTGGTGTGGTTGAGCAGATTAATGGCACAATCAAGAATAGGATTGGAAAAATGTGCTTAGCCACTGGTATGAAATGGCCAGACGTTTTACCTCTAGTTCTGATGACTATGAGATCTACTCCAGATAGAACTACTGGTTTGAGTCCGCACGAAATAATCATGGGACGTGCAATGCGCCATGCATTCGTGCCTGTCAATAAATTGGTGACAATAACTGATGACATGATTTTGGATTACTGTAAAGGCCTGGCTGACGCAGTTCATTCTGTGTTTCACCAGGTTGGAGAAGAAGCTACCACACTTGAGAAGAAGCAAGCCCATGATCTGAGTCCAGGAGACTGGGTGAGGATAAAAGTTCACAGAAGAAGAAATTGCTTGATTCCAAGGTGGGGAAGGCCAAGACAAGTTATTCTGACTACGACGACTGCAGTAAAGTGTGCTGGAGTGAAGCACTGGGTACATGCAAGTCATACTCTGAGAGTTCCAAATCCAAAAGAAGGAACTGGTAAAGAGTATTTTGAAGAGTCAGATTCCAGTGATGATGAAGATACAGAATCAGTGGGGAAAGAAGTAGGAAAAGCTTCGAATGAACCACTGCGAGTATCAGAGAAGAGATCAGATTCTGTAAGAGAGCCTGAAGTTTCAAACAGCAGTGAAGGAAAAAGAAAAGAAAAAAGAAATCACACAGAGACTACTCCTGAATCAGAAGAGGAGGAGATTGAAGAACCACTTGAGATTATACTTGAAGAAGTAGGGTCAGAAGAAGATAGAGAGGGACAGATTGCGGAAGACCCCCGAGGAGGTGTAGGGAATATTCTTGATGAGCCAGGTGAAGGGACAAGTAGACAGCAAGAAGATTGCGTGTCGGAGACTCGAGGAGGGACAAAAGTAGGGAAATCTCAAACAGTGGTGAAAAAATCTGTGGAAAAGAAGAAAGCTGCTGGAAAACGGAAACAAGAGGCACTTGAAACAGATGATGAGAATGAACAAACAGAGGGTCGAGTTCTGAGAAAGAGAACTTGGATTGGAGAAAGAAGTAATAAAGAAATAAAGCCGAAAAAGGTGTTAAGAGGAGATCGTTGGCCTAACAACAGAGTTAAGAGGCTGAGATACAAAATAATAAGAGCAAGTACATCGAAAGCTGAACAAGTGAATGAAGTTTCGAGTCAAAGTTCAAAAGCTGAAGGAGAAGAATCAAAGGAGTCAAAAGAACCAGTGGAAATAAAAAGAGTAAGAAGACCCAACCAAAAGTACAGATCACCGGAATGGTCTTATGTGGCACTGTCTGAAGGAGGAAAAGAAGAAACAGTGACTCGAGATAATCCGGAAGAGATCTTGAGAGAAGTGGTTGAGGAAGATACTGGTGAAATTCTGAAAGTACTCTTGACTGACATTGGAGAAGAGTCGAGTACTGAGGATTTTGATGTCGGAGATCTAATACAATTTGATGTTGAAGAAATTGAAGTGAAGAATGACAAGTATCCAAACTGAATAAAGGAAGGATTCACTTGGATTAAGTGAACGAAAAGATCATTTGGAAAAACTGAAAGCTGAAGAATTTGCTGAAGAATTGAAAAAGTTCCAACAGTAGTGGAGTAGTAGAGGCTAAACTAAAGTAGTAAAATGGCTAACATAGAGGATAATAGAAATAAATGTGCCTTCTTTAAGAGGTGGTGTAGGATGTGCTGCTGCTGTACTGGATTATTAATGCTTCTATGGGGTGTCTTAGTTTTATTAGTTACTTTTAAAGTTGAGTTTGAGATGCATACAGAGAATGTGACAAATGTAGAGAAGAATTCGCAAAAAGTAGTTCCAATTAGAATTAGTAATACTTACATACACAAAGATAGGTCAATTAATAACTTTTCTAGTAATGTTTTTTCAAAATTGTTATATGAATATGTGAAAACAATGGAAGTAAGGGATTGCTACGTCTGTATGCAATTACCTGCATCCGTTTCAGAGGGTGTTACTTATCATCATTTACCAGCTACATATGGTATTTCCTGTAGTATTTTAAGGAGTGTTTTTTATTTGTTAGGGAAAGTAGATTATAAGATGTCTAACAGAGATAGTATTTTTGGGCACTTGCCAATGAACAAAGAGCTGAATCCAGCTAAAGAAGCTAACACTTTTGGTGAGATTTTTATTGAAGAAAAAGGATTAACATTAGATTACATTTTTAAGAATAATTTAACTTGCAGTTTGAAAGGAGAGGAGAAAGCTTTCCTGGATATGGTAGAAGAAAGGAGATTGAACATGCAGGAAAAAGCAGGGAAATATAAAGTGAGTGAGACAATTTGGGACATTGAAATGGGAAAAGAGTTGAAGAATGGGGCTAGTCCAACTTTAGCTTTAGATGCACCACAGAAGGGTAAACTTTGTATTACAAGAAGGAAATCCCAATATGATACATATTTTGTTGGGACTAGTGAGTGCCATGATACATACTTCATTGCAACAGGTTGGGGTTTCAGAGGTGGAGAAGATACAATTTTTCCAGGAGTGTACTATGTTTGTGGGAACAAGGCTTATTACAAGTTGCCTGACCATTGGTATGGCACGTGTTATGTGGGCCTGGTTTTTCCAAAGATTTTTCATATAGATAAAATAACAGATGTAGAACATATTAATTTACTAATGCGTTTTAAGAGAGAAACTTGGTCTGAAATAGTGGGTGACATTTTTGGGGTTTTGATTCCAGCAGTGGGAATTTCTTTGAATGCTTATGGAATTCGGAAACTGTCCACAGTGGTTGATCGCTTATCAACAAATACCGCTGGAGGGTTTCTTTTGGTGAATACGGAATTAAGTGCCGTACGTGCCATGTCTATGCAAAATCGACTTGCCCTTGATATTCTATTGGCCAAGGAGGGTGGAGTCTGTGGAATGCTGAAAGTTCAACATTGTTGCACTTACATTCCAGACGAAAGCAAAGACCTGAAGGTCTATATCAAAAATATTACTGATTTGCATGAAGAATTAGAACCACTTGAAGCTGAGAGTTTATGGACTAAAATAGCTAATAAAATGATAGCTGTTAAGGATTTTATTGCAAAAATAGGTAGTACTATTATAGGTAGAATATTGTTTCCTTTAACTTGTATAATTGTTGCTTTATTGGTAATAAGATTGGTGTGTGTGTGTTGTAAAAACAGGGGAGGGAAGAAGAAATTGAATAAAGAAAAGAAAAACAAGAGGTTGAAAAGAGAACCGCAAGAAATTGAATTAGAAGAATTGAGGGAGAGTGTTTACTTAGAGACAAAAAGGGATGATGAAAGAGTGACTGGTGTGTAATGTTGTGTAAGGGGAAAAAGACATTTCTGATTTCTCCTAAAATGGGACTAAATTTTCACAAATTTTTTTTTTTGGGTTTATTTGGTGATAAAATCACCAAAGGGGGGATTGCTGGAGCAGAGTTTTCAGTTTGAAAATTCAGTGGCTTTTGAAGCTCTGGCATGTCTATTCGTTGTACTAATTTATTAATAATTAATAATTAATTATTTGTCTTGTGCAAGTGTGTTTATATTAATCAATCCGTTTGTCTTAACAAGAGAGAGTTACACGTGGGTGCGCATAAATGTGCTGTTTAAAAATAACGTGCGTGTTTTCATGTTTAAACGTTGCTATGTGCTGTTTATTTTTTAGCACAAAATGCTTTCCGAATTAATGCTTTTCTATGTTGCAAGTGCTAGATAGATGCATACACATAAGGGTATTAGTGGGGTTAACACTGTTTAATCACTATGCTGTGGTAACGCTGTTTTTGTCTCTTTTAATTAAGATGGTCTATTGAGGCCTATGATGGCCTAGAAAAGATGGCCGATTTGTAAGCCTGGCTGTGATTTATAATATGAAAACTGTGACGAGGGAGACCCCTGCTGGAAATGGTCCTGAAGCTAACTGACCATGGTCCTTGCTTGCTTGTTTGAAAACTTTCCATGAGGACAGCAGCAGTTTTGGGAGATCTCCAAGTGAAATGAAAATGTCCTTGGCAGCCTTGGGAAACAAAGGAGCCTTAGAGAAAAACTCTGAACTGTGGCTCGATTGCCGAGGTGAAGTAGAACTAATAAGATACATGTTTTATTTCTTGGTTCCTGTTCCGTAGTCTTTATTATGTGAACTTTTCCTGAGCGGAGATTTTCAAATGTAGCGATGTTACATCCTTTCCTTCTCGCTCTGCTCAGCAGGTCCGGCGGACATTACGACCTTTTCTATGTTTCCAATGTATCTTTCCATTGTTTGAGACACTATAAGAAATGTTAGCCTAGAGAGGGTTTTTTGCCACTTGCCATTTTGCCTTTGCCGCGTACCGAATCTGCGTTGCTGAGGATTGATGCTGAAGGGACTTCGTCTCGAGAGACATTTACCGAGAGACTTGTCCTGACCCGTTCTGACATTTAGCTAGAATAGGTAACTATGAGAAAATGATTTACTCTGATTGATTTCCTTTGACTAATTTTAGATAAAGCAATATAATTTTAAACATGGTGTTGGATATTCTTTCTTGTCAATTATTGGGTTTACATTTTTGATCATTGCTGTATATGTTGTATAGATTATGTTTAAGGTCAGTCACAAAAACCAGATCTTATCGACCTCGATATAGATGCAGGGTGATTAGGAGTTTTCCTTCCACAGGTTTATTGCTGGTAGAGTATTTGAGCGTATGTTAGTGTAGTGAAATGGGCCCTAGCGTATGATGTATGCATGTGCGTGTAACTGTGAGACTACTTTATCCGTGGTAGTGGGAATATTATACACACCCTGATCTCTATCACAGCAAGGCCCTTTGGAGTGACGGTGGAGTTGAAACCGAGCAACAGAACTGTATTTGTGGACTGGAGGCCTCCATGCAGATTGCAGAGGCCTGGTGACTGCTGTGCCCTGGTCGGGGCCCTGCTGCTCACCTTGAACTATACCCATGGAGCTACTGGCTGCAGGGATTGGAGAAGGTGTCCTTTGCCCAGCTCATCCTTACTTTTCTGCCTGCTAATCCGGCAGCCTAAAAGAGGTCATTGAGCCTGCTGGATTGAACTCCTGGGGAGGGTATTGATCCTCAGCAAGAAGATGAGACGCACCGGTGAGGGCACTTGATTTCCTCTGATGCCCTATGGTCCTTCGTGCGAGGCCCAAAGACATTCACTGTTGGGTATTATGATCTATAGCTCTCCACTGCCCTATGGAGTAGGGAGCAGAGTTGAAGGCCAGATTGATGTGCTCACCTCCCCTACAGATTGACATGGCCCAGCCACATGGAACTCATCACCCCCAGCGTGGGATCCCTCTGTTGCAGCAATCAGCATAGGGGCCCACTGAAAGTTGCCTCTTCCAAAAGTAAGAAAGACGCGCATTTGAAAGACTTTACTGCTAAAGTGGCCGAGAAAAAAACAGAGGGGGGAAGGAAGCCAGATGAGACGATGACCATAACTGAGAACCCTCTCCCCATAGACAGTCGCAAACCATGGCAGAGGTGCCCCTCACTTGCACTTTCATGGAGGAGCTTGTTGGCAAACTGCACAACAATTTTGCTGCCCTTAGAGACTTAGCCTGGGAACTGAAAGAAGTGAAGCATCATCTGGGGGATTTGCAACAGTGAGTATGCACCCTGGAGACCACTGGCGACTCCAGAGAGGAGGAGCTTGAGGCGATCAGGCAGGAGGTTCTCGAACTCCAAGATCAGAATACTGTACTTCAAAACCATTTGGATGATCTTGAAAACAAATCTTGCCGATTAAATATCCACACGTGGGGTGTTCCCAGAGCAGCAGCAGCAAGCCCGCTGGAAGACTATGTGAAGAGGCTGTTGCACCGTATCCTCCCTGACCTTGTACAGGAAGCTGTACAGCTCGACCTCACACACCTTGTTGGGAGGTCATTGAACGCGAATGGACCCCCACTTGAAGTGCTTACCTGTGTGCACCACTTTTGGCTCATGGCGGCGGCTTGTGCAATTGGAGCAATCTCTTTCTCTTTCGAGGGGACTACACTTCACCATTACCAGGATCTTTCCTTAGGCACCCTCCAGCACTGATGACAGGTCTTCCTTGTAATGACAAAGCTCACAGAAATTGGTGTTGCGTACCGGTGGTGGTTCCCATTTAGTCTTACAATTTAGTCTCACAATCGCTATATCCTGCACTACCCACCCTGTTTCAAGGCATGCTCGTTGTTGGATCTGCCAGATGTTGTGGATAGCCCACCACTGGAGGATGCCACTGGACGATATGGACCACAGGATCGACAGAAACGTGGATGCTGGACCATGATCATAAACAGGTGTATTCCACATCATCCCTCGAGAGAATAAATGTTCAAAGAAAGGTAAGATGTCTTGAGTCAGCTGCAGACCAATGAAGTAAATGAAGTTGAGTAAGGTTTGTAGTTGGAACCTGACTAGAGGGGTACCCTCCTCACATGGCTAACTGTGGGAGCGCCCTGTTCTGCATCCGGGGTGGGTGAGGCATGGAAATTGGTAAGATGACTGCAGTGATTGGCAGTTGGGGGTGTGGTAATGGGAAACTTGGACATGGACTCTCTAAGCTCACTTTCTGAGTTGCACCGAGGACCTGGATACTTCACAAAGGGGGGAGTGATTGTTGTTCTTTGTTGTTATGTCTTTGTTAAGGGTGGGATAGTAGATTCATGTTTATTGCCAGGCAGTTCGTATGAAATGACACTGAATCTACCTCTACACGGCGGTACAGAGCGCATGGGAACACCACACTACACCTACTCTCTGCAATGGTAAATGTCCTAAGCTATAAAATAAAATATGAGGAGGTAATTGCCCTGGTTAGGCACCTGACTTAGCTTTCTTTCCTGAAGGACCAGGCCTGCAACAGCTGTCTTTTGCAAGAAACACACCTTATTACAACCTATCATGAGTGATTGGCTGAGGCTTCATTCCCGCTGGTTTTCACAGCAGTTCTTTTCATCAGGCCCAAAAAAGGCAGGGGCAGTGGCTATTTTGTTGGTCGATAAATTAAAAGGAAAGCTCATGGAAACACTTCATGATATTCCAGGACGGCTATTAGTGGTACGTCTCCTGGTGGGTTTCACTACTCTTACACTAGGCACTGTACATGTCCTGAATGAGAACCAAGAATAATTTCTCAGGACCACCCTTACAAAGGTCCTGGCTTCTCCAGATCGTAACACACTGATTGGAGGAGACATTGACATAGTCAGGGATACAGATATGGATAGATCTGCACAGAAGTCAGGGCAAACTGGGACGCTTACAAAAGGTTGTCTTAAATGGATGATGGACTTAGAGCTGGTCAATATTTTACGAGATTTACACCCGACCCAACTTGCCTATACTTTTTTTTCGGCCTTCTGCCAAACCTTCACTAGGCTGGACAATTTCACAGGTACTACGCACATACGTCCAATGACCATATGCACTGGGATAGAAACATCTGCACCCTCAGACCACTCCCCCATCATTATTGACTTATGGATGGCATCCACCAGTCTTTATACTCGGAGACTTAATGACAATTTGATACAACACGAAAAAGTCTTAACATCTATATGACACAGCATCACAAATTTTCTTACGCAAACAACTATCGCAACACGACAGCAACTATGTTATGGGGCACAATTAAGGTATTGGCCCATGGGGAATTCATATCATAATCAGCACACTTTAATAGGGAGTGAGGGAATAAGAGAAAAGAAATGGAAGAAAGGGTCGGAGATCTAGAAGAACACATAAGAAAATAGCATCCAAATGCATACGGTGTCTCCTGCAACTCAATCAACGTTATTACACAGGGGGCAATAATGCAGGGTGTTTGCTTGCTTGCACAACTAAGAGCTAGACGTCAAGATAGCAATATACCGCACATGACCACATCCGCAGGGGAGAAGCTAAGGGATACTATTGGCATAGTGGACATGTTTGGGGAATGTAATGAGGGTTTGTACACAGCTCACCATCTACTGACACATGAGCCTATTTATCAGATGTCACTTTCCCTACTATAACACCCACTCAAGCACAATTATTGGATCCAGATATTACAGTGTCCGAGGTGATTTCTGTGATCACCAGGTTAAAATTAGGAACGGCACCAGGCCCTGGTGACTTTATGGAGGCCTTCTATAAAGCATTCCGTTCACCGGTGGCCTCAGTACTGGCGTGACTATTCAGTGGCTTCGCGCAGTTGGGCACTCTGGCTCCTTCTATGCCGGAGGCAGTGGTGCCCATCATACCGAAGGCAGGGAAATACCCCACGCATTGGTCCTCCTACAGGCCCATATCATTATTGAATGTAGACACACAGATTTTTATGGGGATACTCACCTAGTGGCTTGTACTTTACATGCAAGGGGTGCTAGACCTAGACCAGGCTGGCTTCATCCCCAAGAGAGGTTGTAGCGACAATACTAAGTGTCTTCTCCATATCCTTGGTAAAACAAAAGAATCAGGCCAAACTATGTTCCTACTATCTATTGATGTGGAGCAGGCGTTTGACTGGGTGCACTGGCCATATCTGGCGCAGACATTAGAAAAGGTGGGACTGGTACATCTGTCAAGGAGGTGGATACCTAGTGGCTATAAGGCTCCAGTAGCAAGGGTCAGAGTCAATGATCTATCCAGCTCATTTCCTTCGTCAAACCCACCTAACACCACCATGCCCACCACAACCCACGCAGAAGCTGGAACAAGATCTCAGAAGACCAACTCGCCACCTCCCTCGGCAAAGCCCCACCGCCAGCCACCAGGAACGCCAATGCCTCAGCACGCAACCTCCACCGATGGATCTCCGACTGCGCTGACACACTAGCCCCCCTTAGGAAAGCATCCGGTAAGCAGCCCTCCAGGAAAGTCAGCTGGTTCTCCTCCACCCTCCGAGAGTCCAGGCACACCTGCAGACGGCTCAAAAATATGGAGGAGCAGCAAGACCTTGGTGGACCACGCAGCCCTCAAGTCCGCCGTCACTGCACACCACCACCTCATCAGAACCACTAAGAAAACTGCCATATGGGAATGCATCAACGCCATTGCACACAACAGCAAAGAACTCTTCACAGTGATCAAAGAATTTGCCAAATCATGCATGTACACCACAGACACCCCCCTCCCAAGATTTCTGCGCCAACCTCACCACCTGTTTCCACCGCAAGATCTTAGATATCTACGACAGCTTCACAATCCAGGACCCACCCACCCCAACCACAACCACCACACCCGAATTTTCCAGATCCCAGCTGACACATTTTCAACCGAGCAGGTGTCGCCATTGCCTCTGAACTCTGCCGCACCATCAGCTGCTCCATCAAATCCGCCACCTTCCCTGAAGGCTGGAATCATGCAGAGATCAACCCCCTGGTGAAGAAACTCCTCTGCCGACCCGACGGACCGAAAGAACTACAGACTCATCTCTCTGCTCTCCTTTCCCGCCAAAGTCAACGAGAAGACCATCAATGCCCAACTGAAAGAATTCATCGAAACAACCACACCCTGGACCCCTCCCAATCAGGCTTCAGGAGCAACCACAGCACTAAGACTACACTCCTCGCTGCAACTGACATCCACACTCTCTTTGACCGAGACGAAAACTCAGCCCTCATCCTCCTGGAACTTTCTGCCGCCTTCGACAACGTCTCCCACCACACCCTCTGCACAAGAAACCACGATGCCAGCATCCGCGTCAAAGCGTTAGAGTGGATCCACTCCTTCCTTACAGGCTGAACCCAGAGAATCAGACTTCCACCGTTTGCAGAGCCTTTGCCCTCCATTCCTGTATTACTTACTGAACCAGAAAGGTTTAGCGGGGTGTCTGACTTCAAAATAAACTCTTCTAAATCCCACATTAGGAGCATTAACACTACAACGGGACCTGACAGACACCCTAACACGGACGTCCCCTTTGCTGTGGATACAAAACCAGATGCCATACTTTGGCATTAAACTAAGCCCTACCACCGATAAATCTATCTCCGTTAATTATAATGAAATGCTCATGATCTCCTGGACTGCAGTTCAAAACTGGAGAGATGGGGAGTTGACATGGTTGGGCCATCTGGAGGTGATAAGGATGACCTTGCTGCCTGAAATTTTATATGTAATGCAAGCGATTTCTCTCTCGCTGCCGTTGGGAATGCTGCAGAAACTGCAGAGATGCATTAATCAATTTATCTGGGGGGGGGTGGGGGCAAGAAACGCAACATTTCAAGACAGAGCGCCTACTGGGCAATGGATGAAGGAGCTTTGGAGTTCACTGCCCATCACTATACTACGCTGCAGCACAACTCTGATATATGGTCGAGGGCATCACCGTACCTCAGAGAAACACTGGTGCTTCATTGACAAAGTAGTTGCTGGCATACATATATGGAAAGTTCCCTGACTGGCAAAGAAACACAGGCCTCATGGTGTCAGTGTCTCCGTGGTGATTAGATTGACAATGGAAGTGTGGGACAAGATCGCCACAGTCTGGGGATTAATGACAATCCCATCGCCGATGACCCGTATAACATATATACACGGACTTTACACCAGCAGTTACAGGCACTCTACAAGGCCTGGCAATAGGCCAATTGCGAGAGGGTGAATGACTTATTCCAAGCAGAGAGTATCACACCCTTTGAACAATTAAAACACAACTATGTACTTCCTGGGGCAGAACAGTTACATTACTGGCAGATTCACCACTAGGTCATGCGGCCTGCAATGAAAACCGTAGCAAGTCCTCCTACCCTATGAGCAGTGGTTTCTCATGAAACAGGATAATAAGCGCATCGTCTCAGAGATCTATAACATGCTATGACATCAGACCATGATGGACCCTTCACAAGTGCAAGAGTGCTGGGAGGCAGAAGTGGGGTGACTACTGATAGACATGGAATGGGCAGGCATCTTTACTAGGGCACAGATCTCAGCATCTAGTAGTACGAGAAGAGGCGCTCTCCTAAAGACAGCACATTACTGGTACTATACCCCGGAATGGATATTAAGATGGTGCCTGACCACCCTCTACCCCTGTGTTGGATAACTGTGGGGGGGGGGGTCATTGAGGCACATACTATGAGATTGCCCCAGACTGACTGCATACTGGGATGAAGTTCTCAGGAGCATTGAAGCTGTATTTCATAACGAGATTCCTGGCATATACCATACTGGGACAACCCAATCCACTAACTTATTCCCTATGGTCATCAAAGGGGAAAGCTATCACCATGGCCTTATGTGCTGCTAGACTGGCAAAAATGGCCCACTGGGGTACAGAGAGAACCCCAGACTACAGGGAGTGGCTTCAATGACTCTGGAAGATCATGTTAAGTTATGTTAGGTGTGCTTATAAAGCACTTTCATGCCCAAAAGAGGGTCTTGGCGCTGAGTGCTCAGAAAAAGGTATAGATCAAAACAATTAATATCATGTAGAAAAGAGCCAAGTTTTTAGAACCTTTCTAAAAGACGGATGGTTGGCCAGGGCTTTAATATGTAATGGAAGGGCATTCCATGCTTTGGAGGCTCCAAGTGCAAATCTTCTGCCACCCCAGTTAGTGCATCTAAATCTGGGTACTGCCAACAATTTGGCCGATGTTGAACGCAGAGACCGACTTGGTTGGTACCAAGTAAAACTTCTCCTCAGGAAGTCAGGGCCTATCCTGTGCAGTGCCTTGAACACAGTGCACAGGGCTTAAAAAGCCACCCTCTGTCTGACAGGGAGCCAGTGAAGTTTGAAAAATAATTTGGAGACAGATTGATGTTTGGGAATTTTGCACAACAATGAGTGGCATCCTTCTGTAAGGTTTGTAACTTGTTAAGTACCTGCTGATGAGCATTGCGATAAAGCCCATTTCAATAATCGACCTTTAAAAGCTGCCACACTGCCGGTCCCTGTAGCCTGGTCAGACCACTATTTACTGCCTTTTAGTTTATTGGTGCCAGGTCAGGCCCTCCTTGGTAGTTGCTCAAAACCGACATTGGTCCGGAAATGGGCGGCATTAACTCAGGATGACTTTAAAGAAGCATTGGCGGGCAGCCACCCTGAGGTGGGGGACAACATCTTGAGTGCTGACAATTTAATATCTAGTTGGATGTTGGAGGCGGTCGATTCCCTGATACCGTTAAAACAATGAAAAGTGGGCGTACTTCTGCCTCTGCAAAGTGGTTTTCGGCAGATTTGGCGCAAATGAAATCTAGCTGTAAGCATCTTGAGCGCCAATGGAGGAAGAGCTACAGGGATGAGACTAGACAGACGTATCTAGAGGCATTGAAGCTTTACCATCGCCAGATCAGGAGAGTGCGTAGGGAATACTACACTGGGCAAATTGATCTAGCAAAAAATTCAACGAAGGCCATCTTTCAGGTAGTGAAACAACTGTCCTCTCTGGAATGAGTGACAGCTGCGCTCCCTGCCTCTATGGATTATTGTAATAAGGTCGCTGACTTTTTTACCAATAAGATTGCTAAGATCTACGCCACATTTCCAGAAAGTATTAGGAGGTATGCTCCCATGCTTGGCTTGGATAATCCAGGGTCTGAGGATAAGTTTGTCCTCTGTCCTTTGGTGGAAACGAGGTTCTCAGGCTGATGGAGGTGGTAAAATCTGGGTCACCTCTGGATCCGGTCCCCCCAAAATTTCTGCAACTGGGAAAGAAAATTATTGCTCCTGTTTTCACCTCGCTATTCAACCTGTCATTTAGAACTGGGCAGGTCCCTAGCAACTGGAAACATGCAATGGTGGTCCCTCTGTTGAAGAAACCCTCACAGGATCCCGCTCTTCCTGAAAATTTAAGACCAATATCTCTACTTCCCTATGTAGCTAAAATTGCAGAGAAACATCTGAATGGCCATCTCTCTAAGTTCTTGGAAGAGAGGCGGGTTCTTCATGATACCCTGTCCGGCTTTAGGCCTATGCATGGTACGGAGCCCGCTCTCCTGCTGGCAGCCAAAGTGTTGAGGGCTGTAGCTGATGAAGGTAGGACTGAGGCCTTGATTCTGCTGGACATAAGTGCCGCGTTCGACACGGTGTCCCACGGCCTCCTACTTGAGAGGCTAAGGGAAGTCGGGGTCAGAGGTGTCACGTGGATTTGGGTGAAGAATTTTCTGGAAAATAGATCCTTCCAGGTCTTGCAACATCCTTTCAGTTCCAGAGCTTGTCCTTTAAACCAGGGGGTGCTGCAGGGTTCAGCTCTCAGCCCAACCCTTTTTATCATATATATGCGCCCACTTGCAGATATTTTTCTGAAACATGGAATTCAGCTGGTATCATATGCTGGGGACACTAAGCTAGTTGTGACCCTGGAACAGAAGGAACCTGAAAGGGCTGCCGATTTTAGAACCTGCCTGGGGGAGGGGGCGTGGCTTGCGCGCCGCTGCGAGATGGCGGATCGCGCTTGAGCTCCGTAATGAGAGAGGGCCGACGGAGGCATTGCTGACGCTCAATATTGCCCCGCTCTGCGCAGAAGATGTTATCTTTCATGGGAAACTGCCGTGCACGCTACGAGGGAGGTCTCTGGTGGTGAAGAGCGGCCAGAGTTCATTTATCGGCATTTTTATGTGACGCTTCAGGCTTTCACGAGCGGCCGCCATTTTGTTTCTTCTGTGAGGGAGATTTTCTCTTGCTTCTACAAGACGACGCTACTGGTCTATCCTGTCAGGAATGGTGGCATTCAGGAGCTGGTGACATTTTTTCACTTTTCTTGAGCTTATTTTGTTCTTTTTTTCTATCACCTATTGCTGAGAGTCCCACTGTGTGAACTTTTTGAGGTTTCTGGTTTTTTTCTCGTCGTCAAACGCACTGCCACTTCCTTATGTGAGGCTTTTTTGTTCTTGGCTTGATCCTGGTGGTTTTCGTAGTCGGTGTTTGACTACTGGCGCCTGTAGCACATGCTTCTTTTCGTGAGGTGTTTTTTCTGACTGGGATCGTCTGGGATTTTTTCTGCCCGGCTTTTTCTGATGCAAGTGCATGATTCCTTCCTGCCCTTTTTTCCTCTCACACATTGAGGGTTTTACAACCCCTGGCATTCCTTGTTCTCACTCTATCTGAGGAGGTGTATTTTGTTTCTGCTGAGGTGGTCTGCCCTATGGCTGAAAATATGGCCCCCTCACCGAATGCCAAAGACGTTAAGGAATCAAAAACATCTCTTAAGAGGTCCAAACAGGTATCCCCAACACCTGAGTCTGCTCCTAAAGACACTAATTCGACTCTTGAGTCCATTCTGACGCGCCTTAATGAGGTTTATGAGATTGCGCAGTCTACTAAGACTAATACAGATTTACTGCAAGTGGAGGTGTTAGCCATCAGGAATGATTTTAAGGCCCTTTCCCTTCGTGTCTCAGGTACAGAAGCACGGATTAGTGGCGCTGAGGATACCATGCAAAAGCACTCTAGATCTCTCACGCAGATAGAACGTTCTATGGCAGCATTGAGGAAAGACCTCACTGAACAAGAGGATCGTAATCGTAGATCCAATCTGCGTATTTTTGGTCTTCCTGAAGATGTTGAGAAAGATGCATCTTCCATGATTGAGTTTCTTTATCAATGGATTCCGTCAACACTACAAATTTCTTTCCACAAAGAGTTTGAACTGGAACGGGCACACCGTGTCCCCTCCTTTCGCCCCAAGTCTGCTACGCAACCAAGAGCGATAATCTTTAAGCCGCTGCGTCACCAACATACAGAGCAGATTTTGGCGCATATGCGGAAGGTTAGAGCTGTCTCTTGGAATGGCCATCGTATTTCAATTTCTCAAGACTTTGCCAGAGACACGGTGATGAGGAGGAAAGGCTTTCTTAATCTCCGGAAGCGTTTGTCTGAAATGAATATCCCCTTCTCCTTTGCTGGTCCCTCAAAATTCCGCATTACTTTCAAGGGTCGTGTCAGAATTTTTGACGAACCTGCGGATTTGGCCTCGTTTCTGGATAATCAAATGGAGCTACAGATGGATCTTCAAACGGGGGCTTCACATGCTCCTGGTTCTTCTGGCACCTGAGGCGGCTATACATAATGCATTGTCTTTAGTCTCTGTCAGATCTATTAGGTCTGGCTGCTTTTAGATCTGCGTAGTGGTCTTTATGTCCATTGGTCTTGATGTATTTTTGTCGTCTCTTGGTGCTCCCTTAGTATCGTTATGGCGTTTTGGTCTTTAGTGTTGTTAGTTTTAGTGTATAAACTTTTCAATTTTTTGTGGTAACGTCTCTTGTTGGCGTGACTTCACTTTTGTCCGCGTAGCGTCCTGTTATTCATTGCCTCCCCAGTTTGTCTTTCGACGTATTAGGTCACGGTCCTTTTCCTTCCAGGGGTGTGTCTTCGGTATGTGCGTCGATTTTTGTGGTGAAATTTTGTTTATCGTATTTTGTTGTGGTCGTTCCTTTTGCTTCATGTTTGTTTTTTGTTATTTCGTACTTTATGGAGTAGGTCATTGCTTGTTCCTTTGCTTTCTCATCGTGTTGTTGCTTGGTTTGTCCAGGTGTTTTATTCATATATGTTTATTAAGTGTTTATTTATGGCTATACTTAGAGTCATTATAGGTCGTTCATATAGTTGCTAGTTATACCTACTTTATTGTTTTTTTCATTGAGTGATTTGTTTACATTGTGCTACTATTTGTTTTTCTTTCGAGTAGGTTAGTTTTTTATAGATGCTTTGTACTTGGCAGTCATATGCCCCTCTTACCTACATGTTCATTTTCTTAGGCATGCATATTTATCTTGCCAGTTGTGTGTATATGGCTTTATTTATTCATGGCCAGTTATCTTTAAGTTTGTATATAGATTTTACATATTTATATATAGTATTAGGTCTCTTATCTAGCTGCCATAAGGGTTTCTCTGACTGTTATATGATAAGATGCTACCTACCGTTTTTTATTATGTTTTACTTATTTTTCCCATATTGTTTTATATAGATACCTCCTTTATTGACTTTCTCATTGCGTGATTTGATTACATTGTGTCATTAACTGTTTTTTTCGAGTAGGTTAGTTTGTTTTAGAGATGCTTTGTTCTTGATAGATTTATGCCTCTCTTATCTACATGTTTACTTACTTAGCCAAGCATTTTTCTTCTACCAGTTTGCGTGTATATGGCCTTATTTATTCATGCCAAGTCATCTATGAGTTTGTATATAGACTTTACATATTTATATATAGTATTAGGCCTCTTATTTAATTGCCAGTGGGATTCACTGATTGTTTTATTGATAAGATGCTATTTACCGTTTTTTATTATATTTCACGTATTTTTCCCATATTATATCATACAGTATGCTTTAGAGTGTATTTCTTCTTTTCTCTTCTTTATGGTCCTTTTTTCTTTTGTTGGAGTCCGCTTTGGTCTGGTTTTACCTAATATTATTGTTCTCTCTTAGTTCTCTTTCCACCAGCTCTTATTGCCTGATCTTGCTTTCTTTTTCTCTCTTTTCTGCTCCTACCGTTCTCTATGATTTATTTTAGTTGTTATATATACATTAATTTGGTCAAATGTGTTGCCTTTACGGTTTCTCATTTCGCTTTGTCTTCTAATATGTGATAATTATCTCCGGTTCTTAGCTTTTAGATAGTGCTCTCCTTTTAAATGTATAACCGGTTATGCACTGCTCTGGGGCTTTTTATGCTGTTGTTGTTATTTCTCCTGTTGGTCCCTCTCTCTTTCTTCCATGTCCCCCCTTGTATGAATTTGGTCTTTTTCAGACCTGCCGGATTGGCTCTTCTCGCTCTCTTTCTCTGCACTCTCCTGCTTTCTTTTTCCTCTTCTTTCCTTTCTTCTCTTCGGATTTCCTCTTTGGTCTCACCCTGTGTTGTGCTGGCTGTTGATGTCTGCTGGTTAGCCCTCCTGGTTGTTGCGCTTCATTTGCCACATATGGAATATCTTTTTTTCCTGATAATGGTTCTATGTCTGGACTAAATATACTTTCCCTTAATGTTAAGGGGTTAAATCATCCAGTCAAAAGGTCAAAGATTTTGGATTACTGTAAATCTCTTTCTTCGGATCTCGTCCTTTTTCAGGAGACAAAGCTCTCTGCCAAGGAGGCGTTGTTTCTGAAGAAGGAGTGGGTCTTTGATGTTGCTTGTTCAGATGCTTGTGGTAAAAGGAATGGAGTAATTACCTTAGTTTCTAGACACTCTGGCTTATCTATTGTTTCCTCTGATCAGGATACGGAGGGGCGTTGGTTACTATCTAAGTTGTCCGATGGTAATGCTGACTTATTTGTCATGAATATTTATGCCCCCAATAAGGATGACCCGGCCTTTTGGAATGCGATTACCAAAAAGCTCGAGGATACTCCTCACTCTGGTAATCTTATTGTAGGTGGTGACTTTAACTTGCCAATGGATCCTATCTTGGATAGGAATTCTGCCTTTAATTTTCGTCCCCCTAAAGCACACAAACAAATGATTAATATGTGCTCTCTTACCCATCTTCAGGATGTATGGCGTCTTCATAATCCCACTGGTAGTGACTTTTCCTTTTTTTCTTCCCCTCATTCGTCCTTTTCACGCATTGACTATCTTTTGGTTCATTCTTCTCTGGTTCAATTTTCTTCTTCTCCGCTTATTCACCCTATTTTAGTTTCTGACCACGCCGCAGTCACATTCACTCTTACCTCCTTTGTCCCTAGGGCACGAGCTCGCTCGTGGAGACTCAACACAGAAATTTTACATGATGAGTCCTTGGTGCGAGAGTTTTCCAATGACATTGAGACTTTTTTTATTGAGAATGTTGGGTCAGTCAGCTCCCCTGTTGTTCTCTGGGACTCTTTTAAATGTACTTTTCGTGGTCAGGTCATTAAATGTATGTCAAAGAGGAACGCAGCCATTAAAAAGGAACTCACGGACTTAGCAGATGAGATCAAACGTCAGGAATCCCTTTTCCGCCACTCTCAGAACAAGTCCTGCCTCCAATCTATTAAAAATCTAAAATATTCATACAATACTATAGTCACTAAGAGAGCTCATATTGGCCTGCAGGCTCAGAAATCTAAGAGACTGCTGTTAAAAAATCGTGCGGGCAAGATTCTTGCTGCCACTTTAAAGTTCCAGGAATCTTCTTGTAACACTTTCCAAATTCCTTCTATTACTGACCAGCTTGGTAGGAAAAAATTTCAAACTACAGAAATCCTTGAGGTGTTCCGCGATTTTTATAACAATTTATATACCCCGTCGGCTCAAGCTTCTTTTGAACAATGTCAGGAGTTCTTGAAGTCGGTTCCTTTGAAAGTTGTTTCGGAGGAAGATAATCAATCATTAAATTGCCCGATTACTGCTGATGAAATCATTTCCGCGATTAAAGCTACTCGGTCTGGTAAGGCTCCTGGTCCTGATGGTTATCCTATTGCGTTTTATAAAACCTTTATTCCTGTGCTTGTCCCGAAACTCCAATCCGTTTTTGATGCTTTTATTAAGGATGGTTCTGTGTCTGGTTCCGCGGCGGATGCTACTATTGTAGTTATCCCCAAAGAAGGGAAGGATCACGCAGATCCCAAAAATTTTCGTCCCATATCCCTCCTTAACATGGAAGCCAAGATCTTTGCTAAAATTTTAGCTAAACGATTAGAGTCCTTTATTCCTCACTTGGTTCATCCCTCCCAAACAGGTTTCGTAAAGGGACGTCTTGCACGGGATAATATACGTACTTTTTGTCATATTCTTGGCGCCGCTAAACGATCTAATCTTCCGGCGGCAGCCTTGGCCCTTGATGCTGAAAAGGCCTTTGATAAGGTCTCTTGGCCTTTTCTACGAGCGGTTCTATGTGCACATAATCTTGGTGATTCCTTTATTCGTATGGTTATGTCTCTTTACTCCCGACCTAGAGCTAATATACGGGTGAACGGTGCTACGTCTTCCTTTTTTAACCTGTGTCAGGGCACTAGACAAGGTTGTCCTTTGTCCCCTCTCCTATTTTTGTTGTCCATTGATCCTCTCCTCAGAATGATTGACTCGCATCCAGATATTAAAGGGTTCTCTTTTGGGTCTCATCAGATAAAAACTGCGGCATATGCAGATGATGTTCTCATTTTTTCTGATGATATTGCTCTGGCCATCCCTGCTATTTCGGACACGATTGCTCTTTTTTCAAAAGTTTCAGGATACACTCTGAACAAAGATAAGACAGAGATGTTTCCTTTAAATGCTTACTGCTTCTCCTCTCATATGGGCTCGGCGGGCTTTAAATGGCAATCCCAACACTTAAAGTATCTGGGTATCTATTTTTGTTCCACCCTATATGCTACGGCTTCTTATAATGAATCCCAAACTATTCTTAAGGTGAGACGTCTTTTAGACAATTGGTCTCCGAAGCATATTTCTTGGTGGGGCCGTATGCAGACTCTAAAAATGATGATCACTCCTATTATTAATTTTGTTTCCTCTATGCTTCCAGTAAGGCTTTCTGACTCCTTCTTCCATGAACTTGATCTGCTCACTTCTAAATTTTTATGGAATGATAGAAGGGCTAGGATTGCTTATAAATTTTTACGGAAATCTTATGATATGGGGGGCTGTAATTTTCCTGATTGGGGGAAATATCAAACTGCTTTTCTGGCGTCCCAGGGTGCCCTTTGGTTTTCTTCCCCATCTATTCATGCTCCAGCTTGGTTGACAATAGAACAGGAACTGGCCTCCCCTCTTCCGACTGCATCTTTTTTGACCACAAACACCCTTTCTATTCCATTCTCTCGCTCTATTATTTTAGACACTATTGCTGCGGTTCGTAAGGTTGATAAGAGGGTAGCAGTTCCAATACATAAAACTAGATGGTCGTCTATTTGGCGCAATTCTAAAATCAAAATTAATATTGACCCTGAGTTGATGTCTTACTGGGCTGGGAAAGGTGTCTCACTTGTTAAACATCTCTATGATTCCAACAATGATCCTTCCCCTTTCTCATCCCTTGCTCAACATTTTTCTTTATCTAATTTAGATTTTTACACTTTTCTTAAGATTAAGGTTGCACTTGCTAAAGTACACCTTCATCCTTCTTCCCCGCTGATTACGCTCTTTCAGCTTTGGATCAGGACTGGTCATGTTGCGTCACGGATTTATAAATTTTTATCGTCCTCTACACTCCCTTCCCATACTGTCACACAGCAAAAATGGTTACATCATTTTGATCATACTGTTACTGCCCATATCTCTTCTGATACCTGGCAAGATATTGGTAAATTTTCTCTTCGTAACAAAATTGCCCCTTCTCTAACGCAGTCTAAGTATTTCTCTATTAATCTTCTTCATTGGACTCCCAGTCGTCTGTATTCACTTAATCTCAAAGATGACAATTTATGCTGGAGTTGTGGGCTTCTACCAGGCGACTTTCAACATATGTTCCTTGATTGTTCCCTTCTCCAACCCTTTTGGGATTTAGTTCACAAACACCTTATGCTCATCTTTAACATCAAATTCCAACTGTCTCTTCCATTAATTCTCTTAGGTCCGTTGGCGGCCCCTGTCCCTCCGCCTTTAGATCCCATGGAGCTCCAGTTGCTGGGCCTCTTGTTAACTATTGCAGTCAAGATAATTCTCATGGAGTGGAAATCCTTTTCGTCTGTCTCTTACCATACTTGGTGGGCCTGGGTTTCCTTTCTACGAAGTGCTCATACGTCAGTGGATCATGCTCATCTTTCTCCTTCTATTTCCTCTGGTGTATGGGAAGCCCTAGATTCATACATGAAGTTGGCCTCTGAAGGGGTGGTGGAACAATATCCCTTTGATTTGTCTGGTTAGTGTTGTCTTGTGTGTTGGGTGATTCCTCTGGAAATCCTCTCTTCTTCCTTTCCTTCTCTCTGTCTCTCCTTTTCTTTCCTCTTCTCTTTCCTATTCTTTCCGTCTTTTCTTTCTTCCTTTCTTCTCTTTTCTCTTCTCCCTAATTTGCCATCTGTAAGTGATACTTTTGATATATATCTTTGCCAGACATCAGTTTGGGTCTTCCCTCCTTAACTATTTATTTATCTGATGTCTGCAGATTAATGAATGACAATGAATTGCTCTCCTACCAATTAATTTTATATTAATGTATTTATTATCTTATTGTCTGATATCAATTGTATCACTTTGGTTTATATCTTATGTGTCATATTTGCGCTTTTAAAATAATAAAATTCTTTTGAAATGAAAAAAGAACCTGCCTGGGGGAACTCATGGACTGGATGAGACTGAGCTGTCTCCAGTTAAATGCAGGGAAGACAGAGGTGATGGTGGTTGGAAAACAGCCCTCTCTCTGGTCACAGCATTGGTGGCCAGAAGCACTGGGAACTAGTCCAGTGCCGAAAGCTAAGGTGAAAATCTGGGAGTGTGGTTCGACGATAATCTCTCCTTCTCCTTTCAAATATCGGCTGTGGCTGGGACTTGTTTTGGCATTCTGAAGATGATACGCAAGATCCTGGACCTTCTCCCCCTAAATGCTAAAAGGACCATTGTACAGACGTTGGTCACGTCTCGCCTTGATTACTGCAATGTCTTGTATCTAGGGGTGACTGCCAAAAATCTTAACATCTTGCAGAAGGTCCAAAATGCCGCAGCTCGGCTTATCTTGAATGTACCTAGGAGGGCGTCGGTGGAAGAAGCTTTGAAGGAACTGCATTGGCTTCCTATCCGGGCCAGAGTTACCTTTAAGGCTTTATGCCTGAGTGACAGGATCCTTGGGGAAAGGGGACCGCGTTTCTTACGGCCTCTCCTGATAGTCCACAAGCCTGCTCGTAATTTGAGATCATTGGGCAGTGCAAGATTGATTGTGCCCAGGGTGCGGAAGGCGCAGATAGGCGGAAGATCCTTTGGTTTCCTGGCAGCTAAGGTCTGGAATGAGCTCCCAGTGGATCTTAGGACAACTGAGTCGGAGTCTCTGTTTCACAAGAAATTGAAAACATGGCTCTTCCGTCTCCCCCGGGGAGGGCTAAAGTGGTAAGGTGCCATCTTGTATGGATGCCCGCGTTCTCTGGTGGGCAGCTTGGGAGGGTTGCTTGGGGTCCAGCTATGTCCTAGCGCGGGGACACTCTGGTTAGAGTAACCATTGCGCTTTATAAGCTTCCTAATAATAATATTAATAATAATAATAATAATAAAGAACAAGAGAGGTGACAACTGTTTTCTGGAGATAGCCCGGGGAAAAAAGAAAGGATTTTCTTAATTATTTTCAAGATGAAAAATGCTCCAGATATTACAGCACTAGCTTGATCGATGTAAGAGGGTTTATTATTTATTAAAACTCCCAGGTCCTTAACACATCTAACTGGTGAAGGAAGTGGACCAAGCTCCAAAGGCCACCAATCGGGTGACCAAACAGAGGGCTGAGCTCCAAACACCAGTACCTCATTTTTTGCAGAATTTGCAGAGAAGACTTGTTCAACTGTGGGACAGATGAGAGCGATGATAAGGTCTGGAAGACATCTATACCTTAGTCCGGATGGCACTTGACACTGACTTGCAAAAACTGTAGAGCATTATTTCTTAGAAGAATTTGCTGCAAGCGCTATCTTTCTAGTAAAATATACAGATTTTGCCTTACGAACCGAGGCCTTATATCGAGACAGGCATATCTTATATTTGTCCTTTCCGCTGTTGCAATATTTTAGGCGCCAACATCTTTCTTGCCTCCTCCAGGCCTGTTTCAGGATCCTTAACTCCTCGGAAAACCAGGGGGTAGTGATGCGAGGCCTCTTGATCTTAACCTTTTTACCAGCGCTAAGGTCAAGGGAACGGCCTCTAACCAGTGTGTGTGATTCTCGACTGCCAGATCGACACTGCCCGAAGGGCCAGGTGCAGTTTCAATAAGGAATTGAGAAAACTCATTCTCTTGAAGACTGTGGCAAGCACGAGATAAGGTCCAGGATGGGAGGGGACACTCATAGCAACCCTAGACCACCAGGAAACATCCTTTCAAAAGACCAGGGGACCGTGTAGTGATTTCCTATCTCAGGACTATAGAAAACTGACCTGCCCTACACATCTGAGAGTACTGCATCCGATGGACGCGCCCCACCGCCAATGGAGCCTGACTTGACGCCAACCACGAGGCGCCCCTTTAGGAAAGGGTTTTACCCCGTTGTTAGAATTTGGCTTCCTGCCTCGTTCAGACATTGGATTTAGTGGAAAGTGAACTTGGGGAGGTAATGGGTGGAGGGGTGGGGTTTAATTAGCATGCTTCTGCTACTTTTATTTTATCACAGGCCTTGTTTTCTGGAGACTTGACTCTATGGGGCAGATTTACAAGCCCCTTGCGCCACTTTTGCGTCACTTTTAACATGGGAAAAATGACGCAAATGTGGCGCAAGGTGCTTGTAAATCTGCCCCATATATGTATTTGATTTGCTGCTCTTGCGGTATAATATGCAGCATGAGTCATCCTCAACATTTTATACTTGTTGCACGAATACCCAATAAAACCGATCTAAACCATAACATTAATTATGTTAGCCACCCTGTAGTAAGTCTTTCAAACTAGGTATTGAAAATAAGTGATGTTGTACCGGACGGAAACAGTACCCCAGCTCCCCCTCCTCTCTACTCTTGTTTATTAGCATTAGAAACAGGGATTTGGATAGACACCAAATAACAAAAGAAAAACAATCTAATTCTCTGGGTTTCTTCCCCAGTCTGTTCTCCCCCCTCCATCCTATGTTTTATGATTATTGTAGTGTCCTGTACGTGTGTCATCTCTCTCCAGCACATCACCCAATGCCATGCACTCTAGGAGCGTGGCGGGGACGCACAGCCGTTCACCAAGCCTATATGGCAATCACACCCGTTCCAGTACCAGTGAGTCGACTCTGCAGCACCTCTGGCCCCTCCCTGCGGACTCACATCCAGGAGTTCTCTTAGATCAGTCAACATGGCCGCCCATGCCTTCAAGTCATCCTCCAGCCGTACATCTTGCCGGACATGCCTGGTGCGCACCTCTTCGGCCACTGCCCACTCAGACATATCTATGAGCCAGCCCTCGTATCTCGGGGAATTGTGACCATGCTTATACGGAATTTTCAGTGTGACCCAGCAGCTAGCATAGGGACATACATTTTTTGCAGCACTGAGCAAAGGGACATAGGTTGCTGCAGTATCCTCGGTCCACCATCCCACTCTTGTAAGACCAAGCCAGTCATGGAGTCAGGTGCCCCAGAGTTTTAGCCCTTTGCTCCTCGGCCCTCCAAAACATTTTTCCAGACCTTTACCTCTGTTACATCAGATCAGTGCACTCTGCAACAATGCAGCCGCCCTCACATGACTCCGAGCAAGGCACACTACCATTGTGCCAACCATAACTCACACCCCCTTGACAACATGCCAAACACTTGAAAGGGCATACCAGCCAGGGGGTGAGGCTCACCAAGCCAAAAAAAGTACCAGTAAGAGGGCATTTGATGCCCTGACCACGCAAAGCACTATTTTCAGATGTCAAACCTTTGCATCAAGTGTGAGGTAACACGGAAGCCCTTCACACCCACATCTGACTTCCAGCAAAGACAGATGCAATGTAAGCTATGCTGGGATGGGGTCTCCCAGCAACCTACATGCTGTGTTTATCATCAGGCATGGTGATGGAATCCTTGCAACCTGCCCCACTGAGTGGACCAAGCCATAATATGACATGACTTAAAGTGACTTGACAGAATACAACACATCACAACACAGCACATAGCATGTCTAATCATAAGGCATGCATTCATCATCAAAAGCCACAAGTGGCATTGCTGGCAGATGTTCATTACTAAACAATTTGGTGACACTCACGCTTTCACCCTTGAAATGATCATTTATTTTATTTTATTTTAGGGTTTTTGTGAAGCGCTGCCCACCACCGTCAGCCTCAGAATGCTCATAGAGTGGAAGCACTGGTCAACCCAAGAATAGCCTAACATAGTCGCGGGGGCTCCAGGTCAGTGACTATTCCAATAAAGGAATCAAAATGATGCCAAAGCTTTAGGTGTAAAGTTGTCCACAGTCAGGATGATAAGGGAGGGCTGATCTTGGGTGTGCGTCCAGTAAGGCCTGAGGTTTAAAAAGATGAAGGGATGAGATTTAAACATGTGTCCATACATGTAATTACAGGCACCTGCAGTGGATGTATCAGTTCACTAAAACATCAGACTGAATCTTGAGAGGACCTGTGAGTCACAGAGTGATGGAACAAGTGTGTGTAGTGCAGAAAGGGCACTATATGAACATTTTGGATGGTTGTTCCTGGTGTCTCCCCTTGTCTGCATATGAGCTTGAACATTGCTCCTTTGGAATAATGTGTTGAGTAAACACTATGGTTCACTGGAAAAGAACTGATTCAAAGTCACAAAACATCATAGATCAAGGTCAATAGTTGACAAACATTGGCAAGAAAAATTTGGAATATAGATTGATAGTCATCACTGTAAAATTAAAATATTGAAAGAAATCTTTTTGAAACAGATAGGTAACACATCTGGTTCGACGGAGTAGTGGTCAGTGTAAAGCGTAATCTTCCCCCAACATTTTTAAAGTACAATAAGGTACACTTTCAGTACACTTTCAATACAGCAGTATCATTGGATTAAAAAAATCCATAACTAAGGTGTCCATGATGGTTCCAACCCAGTAGCAAAATGGAAGGGGTCCTCATCTGGACAGGAGTCTTTAGGGCACCAGTCAACCAAAGTTTGAAGCATCCCTCCGGTGAAGTTACAGTAGCCCTCAAAACCCAAGCAGACGTATTCAAACAAACATTCAGGGGCCATATTACAGAGAGTGCCCTGTGTGCACAACAGGCGTTTGAGCCCGCTTTGTGCCCCCCGGGACACTCAGGTATTACAGAAGGAGTCACCGATGCTTGTGTGGCCCCTTCTGTAATACCGATAGTGCTGGTGCACAAAACGCACCAGCGCTATCTGCAGGGGGCATTTCCTCATTTGCATGGGGTCGTGCCCCATGCAAACAGTGGAATCCCTTTGCCTCTGCACCCAGGCCGTATTACAGACGCGGGTGCAGAGGCAAAGAACTGTCAGGGAGCGCACTGACAGTGCGTCACCTAATGGCAGCGGCAACCTAATGGCAATGGCAACGACCGCATTGTTACAACGCGAACCATTACATCGCAAGTCGTTTCAACGACTTGCTGTGGGGGGCACGCTGGTGTTGGATTTACAATCCAACACCTTCCCTCCTGTTGCACAAACTGGAGTTGAAAAATTAAATTATACTATTCCAAAACCAGCGCACCCCCTACATCAAGTCATGGAAACGACTTGCGATTTAATGGTCCGCGTTGTAACAACACGGTCGTTATAACGACCGCGTTGTAATGGAATGCATTGTAGCGCATTTGTTGTAACAAGATATATTTGTGCAATCCATGTAGTAGGGCATATTTTCCCTGTTTGCACCTGGCGCACCTGTTTTAATGTGCGCCAGGTGCAAATAGGGAAAGGGCGCCTTTTGCATAACAGTGCCCTGAAAATCATGTTGTTGGTGATTATTAGAGATACAGGGCATGGTTGTTATTTTTTCTATACGCTGGATGGCCCCTTTGAAGGACAAGTTCACATCAATACAAAAATCCACACGAATCCTGTGCATTATTAATGCATGAGTGATAGTTCAAAGCAAGATGTGCTACTTTCCTTTTTTATCTTTAAAAAAAATATTTATTGTTTTTTTTACAAACACAACACAACACATATCATGTATTTCGAGGAACAAAAAGTCCTTCACTGTAACATTTGAGTCCGGAACACACATTGGGAATACAGGCAAAGGTCAAGCAAGAGAATATATAGAACTCTATCTAGACTCTATCTAACTCTATCTATCTGGGGGAGGAGTGTAGCCCTCGTCGGAAAATGCCCTTTGTCCGGGGTATGTACCTTCCGAGATCCCTAGTTCAAAGAGGGCCTAGTCGGGGTACACTCAGCTCAGAACAGTCCTACGAGTGAAGAGCGCCACATCTTACCGATGTGTATCGCTTTTATAGTGCGTGTCATGTGTT
This sequence comes from Triturus cristatus, assembly GCF_964204655.1. Lineage (NCBI taxonomy): Eukaryota > Metazoa > Chordata > Amphibia > Caudata > Salamandridae > Triturus > Triturus cristatus. The sequence goes on along the minus strand of NC_140582.1, from coordinate 1,065,732,658 downwards.
TGCTTATTGCTATGGCGGGGAGCCGCCCTCAATACTGCGATGTAAAGGCATGCGTTGTAACAGTTCCGTTATAAAGGCTGTCCCCCCTCCTCTATTTGTCCCCAAGTGTAATACTGAAGGGGGCACCCTCCCGTCCAACAGGACCGTTGCGGTCCAGACATACCTTCCTCTTCTCACATAACGTTCTCTGCCCTCTGTGAGTGAAAAGATGCTGTCGGTAGCTAATGGTACAGGTATCCATAGTTTGTGTCACTTTTTATGCAGTCAACTCCCATTTACCTACAAAAGAATACGGGTCAAGTCCTGCTCCAGGTGGCGCCTGTCTAGGGGCATTGCCGTTTTTTTAGTCCGCAGTTGCCCCAGCTCGGGGTCCTCCTCCAGCTGCTCGTCTCGTGTCACCAGTTTCATCCTCATTTCCTCTGCTATTCACCATTCCCCGATATCTGTCCTCCAGCTGCCGGCCGTCAGTGCCTGCGGGCTCGGCCAGTGCATTGCCAGTCGCCCACCTGCCAGTAGAAGTGTAAAACGGATACACTTATGTTTATTTTATTTTTGGAAGTACTGGCTCCCATACCAAGCAGGCAGGCTTGCGGGTTATTGTCTCAGCTACAAGCATCCAATGTACACGTACCCGGGGTCAGGCAGTCCCACGGCAGATGAAGATGCGTAGCCTCCAGATGGCAGCATTTAGGGCAACCTCATGCTCTAGTGGGGTGAAGTCTGTGTTGCATAACTGAGGTGTCATATGTTCTAAGTATACAATTGAATTGTATGAGTCTGAACTGGAGTTACTCGTGAGAGTGCGGGGGCTGGCCAGGGTACCGTTCCACTGGGTATCAGTGAGTTCTTTGGCACGGTCCGTCTCCAATGCAACTTCTGATTTGAGGAAGGAGCTCCGGATATCCGGCCTTAGGGGTGCATAGATGGTGTCATGATTTCTCAGCTGCTGTCTGTGTGCAGCAGCAGCTCCAGTGTATGTGACACTCGGGGTGCCAGTGACACTGCCATGGACGTCAATTCACCACAATGCCAGGGGTAGTGAAAGTGAATTCACATGTCCTTTGACCTTCACTTTCACTCACACAGACACTGGCTTACACATAGACACGTATTCACACATACACACACATGCACACACAGTCTCCTACATTAACACACTCAAAACTGCAAGCACGCACACAACATGCATACATTTAAAGGCATTTTTAACTTACCTCAGCAGCCAGAGAATGTCATATTCCAGCTATTATTACTCTAATAGTGAATAATGTAATATTATTCACTATTAGCATAACACAAACATTGATAAAAAACAAGGAGAGTGAAGCCCCCACCAACGTCCATTGGGACGATCTGCTTCTGTTCCTGGCACTGATTTTGCCACTGCTGACGCTAGGGGTTGCAAAGGCAGTGCCAGGGGTCGCAAGGCGCATGCCTGGGGTCTCAGCAGCGACCCCTAAAACATGTGCATGGACAGTGCCCCACACCTTCTGAGCCATGTGGCATAGTGCTTAGTAGTGTAAATATTGACCACTCCCGAAACTGCACTGGCCAGTAGCCTGCTGTGGGGAATAAAAGAATCACCGGCATAGAGGGCCCCTCCCATTCTGAAGCCCACCGTTTTCCACGCAGCCATGCCCATAAGTTTGTCCCTGCTATGAAATGCCGGTATATCCCATGCCCATAAAGAGATCCTCACTATACGTGGATCTGCCTCTGTCGTACTACCTACCTTGTATAAATGATGCCAAAATGTTGAAATCCATATAATTCTGTAACAGGGCCGTGTTAACAGCATTATAGGCCCCCGGGCAATGCACTGCACTGGGCCCTGCCTACACAACCACTCACAGGAATAAAAATGTTTAACAGAAAATTAGTGTTAAATTCTGGTCTGCATGAGGCCCTTATGCTCTTGGGGCCCCCGGGCAACTGCCCAGCGTGCCCATGCGTTAAGACAGCACTGATCTGTAATGTGTAAGATGTACAGTCAACAGAGGCAAAACACTATGGGGCAGATTTATAATAACTGGCGCATCCCTGCATATCAGCAGGGATGCGCCAGTTATTGTGCGCCACCGCTCCGCCACCATGGATGCGCCGCATTTACAATGCGGCGCACCTTGGGGCAAAAACGGCACAGATGCGTGACGCATCTGTGCCGTAAAAGTGGCGCATTGCTGGAGTTGCGTCGCAAGCGCGACGCAGCTCCAGCAATACTTTGGGGGGACCTATCTTCACAATGCTGCGTCAATCCTTACGCCTGCTTCAAGCAGGCGCAGGGTTTTGAGGCAGCATGGGCTCAAAAGTGACTGAGTGAAATCTTGTAGATTTCACTCAGCCACTTTTGGGAGGCGTTCCTGCGACGGAACGCCCCCCCCCCTGCACAGGTACGCCTACTGCTGGCGCAGGGCTTTACAACGTGATGCATCTCCCAGATGCGTCACTTTGTAAATACCCCGCAGCATGGCGCAGGATTTGCGCCGCCGCTGCGTCACAAAAGTGACGCAACGGCGGCGTAAATGAGGCGCAAGGGCCTCATAAATCTGCCCCTCTGTATCGTGACCTTGTGGAAAAAAACAAGACACTGCTCATCACATTCATTCACAGTATCAGAATACCATAAAATGTGTGTTGACATGTTAAAAGTTTCCAGAATCAAAATAGTGCTGAGGCAAGACACTGAGTAAAGCAAACAAAATGCATACCCGAATGAAAACAATATTTTCAAAATTCGATGATGAAAAAACAACCATTAAAAATAACCAGTAAAAACAAACTGTAAAAACAAACTTAGCGAAAGTGAAGACTGGGTAGTGTTTGCTAGTAAGAAAGGCTCAAAAGGTACATAGGAAGGTAGAATCACAAACACTGGCATAAATGGGAATAAATCTAAAATCAGTCTCGGGTATGAATAACTGGAAAGAAAATCAAGGACATATGCAAAAATCGAAAGCGACATGAATGAGGGCTTAACGGAAAACTGACAACAAGTATTTGCAGTGCTTAATTTGTAAAAGCATGCCTGTGCCCAAACCCATACTCAGAAGCCTGCTGCCATTGCTATTAAATATTGGTGCACCAAAAACCAAGGCTGCGTATTCTTGAGTCCAGCTCCAGCCTCTATAACCCACTGCCAGACATTCTCTGCCCCTTTATCTCACTCTTGCAGGTTCCTGCTTTCTCCCTTTGTTCCCTCCTTCCTCTTTGTCTGTTTTTCAGTCTCTTGTTCTCTGTAAGTGTCTGATGCAGAAAAAATTGTGAATGAATGAATGAATGAATACATTCTTTATTTGTTTAGTTACTTAAAACCATTACAAAATACCACGTTAAAAAAAAAATACTTTTGGGGGTCGAAGAATAAATATATGTAGAGGACATTATTAAAATCACAAAATATATATATATATATATATATTTTGTCCTACTTTTGTTAAAACATGCGACATAGCAGCAGAGTTTTAAGACTAAAAGAATCCCAAGGTGAGTCAGAAGTTCAGTGAAGGCCAGACCTCCGGGACAATAGCACTGATGTTTGGGGGCCTCTGGACTGTTCACCGTGCTCAGCCTGTGGGGACTTATCCTTCAATATTATACGGATATGGGAAACGAATTTCCCAAAGTTGGATATATACTTCACAATGTTCAGAGTGTAAAGCTGTAGGACAGCCTCCTTTGCTGTGTGGGTTCCCAGTTGGAGAAGAATGGGTCTGAGATGGATTCTGCGAAGTAGCCGCAGGGCAGGCCAGCAAAGTAAGATGTCAGCCAGAGACTCTCTTTCATAATTGCAGAGACGACACTCCGTGGTTCCCAGCCGTGCTTTCCCAGATGGATATGGTTCTTTTAGGGGTAGCAGATGTAGTCTGGCTGCGAGGACCTGATGTAATGCTTGTCTCCCCACGGGTTGCGTGAGGTGTGGCAAAAAAATGAGTGCCAGTACCCTAAAATGAGTAGTGGTGCGCCCCACCAGCAACCACCAGCTCAAATTAAGCACTGGGATATGGAGAGGTTAGTCGCAAGACCGAGGGGCATTGTTACATGAAAATGGCGCAGCGCGGTGCGCAAGCAAACCATTGCTGCACCAAGCTGCGCCATTTTCAAAATGCAGGGATGCGCTGTATTTACATGAATACGGCGCATCCTTGTGCTCACCCCTGCGCCGCTGTTATGAAAAGCTGCCTAGTGCCAACGCAGGCACCCTCGCACCATGGTGCAAGGGTGCCTGCGTTGCAGGGATGATTGTGTTTATGCAGCAAGGGACAACTTCCTGCACAAAAACAATCATTAATGGCATTTTGCTAAGCAAAATGCAGCACTTATAGAAAGAGCAAAAACGAGGAGAAATAAAAGTATTTCCCCTTGTTGCCCCAAATTAATGAAAATCGTTAGTCTTTGGCGCTGTTACAGATCCTTGTAAATCTGGAGCAGTGTCAAAAAACCATGGGTGTTGCTGGGAACGCCCACACCATCACCCAAGTGCATTTCAGATTGCCCAATTTACTATGCTGTGTTAAGCCACGCAAAGTGGCTTAGCGTGGCCTTGTAAATATGGGTTTGCATGGAGCGCCACCAAAGAGTCAAAAAAGTGACGCTCTGGTGGCGCTAGGGGCTTGTAAATATTCCTCTTAGTTTACTGTTGAGCAGTCAGGACATTACCTCCTCAACCACTTCTTCGTCCAAGTCTTTACTATTGCAATTGAGAGGCTCAATGAGCTCTCCTTACCCAAGCACCATTCTCCACTTTCTTGTTTTTGACTGATATTTCCCTTCAACTATTTAAAGGGAATAAGACCTCCAAGCATCCAGTTTTTTTCCCTTTAATGTGCATTCTTTTTTGGTGGCACTTTCATTGCTCAGTGCACTGATCTGTGTAAAATTTCTTAAATTCTTTCCTTTTAAGAAGGATGCTGAGGTGCAGGGGCCCATATTCAATTTATGAGGGGTGCAGTGGCAATACTGTGACAGCTGCCTCTGTGATTTTGGGGAGTCATTGATTGAAATGGGCTTGTCTGGCCCTCAAATACTTCTGTGGCTATGGCCCTGAGTGGCCCACTAGGTTTTAGTTAGGATAAAGGTAAAATCTTAAGTGGCAATGTTTACTAAGGAAAAATTGGGGCAGTGAAGTGTGTCGTGTAATGCTATCTTGTCCTGGCGCACCCTGCAAATAGCAGAAGGGGCACCAATAGTCGCGCTACGAGTAGGCAGAGCGGGAGGGCCCATTGTTTGTGTTTGCCACAAAGGTTGTGATGTCATTTGAGGGCGACACCCAGATGGAGGCATTTAAGGAATTGTAGGGTGGGGGAGCAGTCTCTTCTTCCTTCGCCACACACCTGCGTACAGGACCAGCCAAGACCAGACATGAGCACTGGAATCCCTGTTCTGACCAAGTTTGTTCATACATTGGGGGATAAGGTGAGTCCAGAGGGCGGAGGGGTGTGGCGGAGGGACTACTGTTGACGTAGCCATGGCAGCGGTGATGACAGTGCCATGTTGGGTGCTTGGATAGCACGGGCTGTTGTAAGTCAGGAGAAAACTTGTGGGTGTTCTACTGGTGCCTTGGAAATAAGACCTTCTGTGTTCGAATCCCACCAAAGTAGTTTTAAGGTCTGCCTGACGGTGGGCTACTTCTCACTCTGGGTCAGGAGCCAGCATGTTTTCAAGCCAGCATGTTGTTGTGAAGGGGGGGCATCCCTGATCACGCCGATGAGTACATCTTTTCCCAACAAGGCACTTTCTGGCAACCATTAACGAATGGGTCCAGCAAAGGGATCCGGAAGTTAAGCAATGGCTGCCAGCTTGTTTTTCAAGCAAGCAAGAATTTCGAGCCAGCATGATTCAAGCCGCGGCCCAGGTTCCCATTCCTTCCGTATTGGGGCAGCCACTACGGCAGTGGTGTTGGGATTTTGCCCTGAGGACATAAAGGGGGTACTTTTAGCAGTACGTCAGCCCTCATTTTGCCTAAAAACTGGTACGCCACACATCCTTCCTGGTCTTCCCCTCACCACCCCGTTCCTATGCTTTCTTAGCCAAGCATGGTGCTCCTTCTGGTAACAACTGTCTTCTGTCTTTTCTCACAGTCTCCAATCACAGGCTGGTGGATGTTTGCTGATGCAGTCACTCATTGTCAGCAGGGCAGGCAAGCAGTTTCACGGATCGGGGATGGAATGGGTTCAGCTAGCGTCAGGAGTCAAGCATCACTAGGTGGGTATCGGGGGTATAAATTAGAGAATCTGTTTAGCCACCTTCTATCGGCACTCAATGTGAGGGGTATTCCAACATCTGACCTAGGTCAGAATGGTCGGGGGGGCATCTGCTAGGCGGCTAGAGTGATGAATGACTCTGTGAAGAAGGTCAATCACTCAGTGCAGAGGATACTGGTGTGCTTTACTATGGGCAAGATTCGGAATAGCTTAATTCAGCTCTCCGGGGGGAGCTGTTCCACAGGGATGGGGTGAACCTGCCGCCCAGGGGCCGAGTTGTTCATGCACACAGTCTTAGGGGTCACAACCGAGACAATCCAGCAGTGGAAGGGGGGAGGACGTGTTTTCCTATCACCTCAGAATTTCTAGCTGCAAAGGAAATGGGGCTACCCCATGATTGGACTGATTTCATGGACTGACCCCTTGGAGTGGTGTTGATTTGAGGAGGCAGGAAGGGGATTGACCTGCTAGTGGTCCTGGACCTTTCTATCCTACCCAGAGATGCCTAGATTGTTATGTTTTAATGGGGCTTCGCCTGGTGTCAGGTACCCCAGCAGGGATGGATCTCTATGCGGTAGGCGCAAGATTCGAGATAGCCATGCGTCAACAGACACGTATGCGAACGACTCCAGGTAGCAAAGCATTAACACGACACGACAGACTCGGACGCAAACGATGCCACATAGTCCAGCGTCAACACAACCCAATACACACGTACGCAAATGATTCGACACAGCCAAGCAGATACACAACACAACAGACTCTTGCATTGTTGTTTGCTGTGCCGCCCAGCTTGTGTCACATGAATGAGTTGGGATCCCACTCACCTGATGGTGCCTGCTTGCCCACCAAGGGATGACCAGTTCATGAGTTTCTTTTGTATGGCACTGTGTACACATCTGTGTCATTGGAGTTCTGCACACTGTCATGTGTTGTGTACTTACCTGGGTACACTGAGACACACACACATGTTGTGTATGATATGCAGTGTGGGGCTGCCTGTCTGTGTTTCTGCATCTGCTCCACTGCATTGGTATGGCTTTTGCGGTCCATTGGCTGTATGTTGTTTGGTGGGTTTTCCCTAGTGTCCCTGCGTCTCCTGGTTCATCAGTCTGCACATTCATCATGTTCGGTGTGTTCCATTGCTGCCATGGTATGGGACTTGGTCACCTGACATCTACAGTCTCCACAGGATTCCTTAGTTTGTGTGTCTGTTTGTATAGATTTGTGTGTATGCATCATGGTGCTCACTTGTCGCACTGTCTAATTGTACACTGGAGTAATTATCAGGGATCATGGCTATTGCTTGTCTGCACATGGCAGAGGGTGTTCTTGTGATACACAGCAATATTTGCCTCACCAAATCTATGTTTGTATGTGACACAACCGCTAAATTGCCACACCATTGCTTGTTGTGTTGGGACCAGGAATCATGCATGCTGGTTTGGAGATGCTGCTATTTTCATGTCCACACTCACCTTATGGTCACTGTAGTCATGGGGGGTTGAGGACACATTACCACATTAGTCCCAAGGTGCTGGATTTTTGAACCCCACTATCACCTTTTGGGCACTATAGTGATGGGGGGTTTAGACCCCATTACCACATTGGTCCTGAGATGCTGGATTTCTGAACCCCACTAACACCTTTTGGTCACTGGAGTGATGGGGGGGTTTAGACCTCATTACCACATTGGTCCAGAGATGCTTGATTTTTGAACCCCACTATCACCTTTTTGGCACACATGTGTTGGGAGTCACAATGTATGCTCACTGTCAGGATCTGTGTTGTGAGTGTTTTACACACACAGACATTACATCTTGCAAAGATGGTGGGGGGGGGGGGTTTGCTTACTCATCCTATGTGTGTCAATCCTGGTGGTGCTAGGCATCCAGCCCCCATGAGTGGGGATGGTAATAGTGATGGGCACCCAGCCTCCTATGGGTGGGGATACTTGTGGTGATGGGCATACAGCCCCCTATGCTTAGGATATGCTAGTAGTGATAGGCATCTACCCCCCTATGGGGTGGACGATGCTGGGAGTGATAGGCATCCACCCCCCTCTGGGGTGGACCACGCTGGGAGTGATAGGCATCCACCCCCCTATGGGGTGGACAATGCTGGGAGTGATAGACATCCGCCCCCCTATGGTGGGGTTTCCTTTCATGTCATTTTGGTGTTTGGTAGGTGTCTGACTTACCTTCTACTTCGTGCGCATCGGTAACGGTAAGCATACAGTATAGGGAAGAGATACACGATTGGATAAATGGCTGCTCCGTCTCATCCCCGTTGATCGTGTTCTGGCGCGAATCAGAGCTTCAATACGCCTTCTCCGAATGCTGTGATGTGCTGGAAACGGCGCCCTGTACGACGCGTAGTAAAGACGCATCGTACTTGCGTGTTCGGAAACTGGTTGGGAAAAGCCTCCGTACGACTTGATTTCTGTGTTTCCTGAGCCTGTTCGGTCGTGAAATAGAGCACGAATCAGAGTGGACAATTCGGTCGGAAATTTGCCTGTAATACGCATCGTACTTGCTTGTTTGTAGAAAAAAGATCCGGATACGAGTCGGTCGTAAGGTAAGCCTACGAATAGCATTGGAAAGGCATTTTTAGCGACATCGGAATCGGGCCCTAAGTGTATGACTTTGCCAATAATCTCACTGGTTCAATTGGGAGGGCAGGGGTGATGTGCATGAAATTGGGGCCTCCTGGCACAATGCATTCTATAAAGGTGCGTTGCAATGTATAAGTCAACAGATGGTTGCCGTACATGTTGCATACTCGGTTTGCTTTTCCTGTGTCCTGTATTCCCACATCCGATGAACCAATGTTTAATCAACTACAGTTAAGCCAATGTCTAAACAACTACAGTATTAATTCTTTACAAGACCTGTGTGAATAAAAAAGCTATGTTCTGGTACACCACCGCAATCGGGGTTGTCTCTCTCCATTGGGACTGTGAAGGGCTCAAATGCAGTTTCATTAGTGGGGCAGCGATATACAAGTTGTGAGGGCCTGGCACACCCTGCAAATAACAGAAGGGGAGCCATAAGTCATGCCATGAGCAGGAACCCGAGAGGGTCCATCGTTTGTGTTTGCCGCAAAGGCTGTGATGTAATTTGAGGGCAATGCCCGGACGGAGGCATTTAAGGAATCACAGGCGTGGACTTGGCCTTTTCTTCATTCACCTCACACCTGTATAGGATCAAACAATCACCCACCCACTTCATGAAAAGTGGCGGAATTTCTAACTGCAGAGAAAATGGGTCCAAAATTGGATTGATTTCATAGACAGACCCCTTGGCGGGTGTTGATTTGAGGGGGCAGAGGGCTGGCAGGTGGTAGGACTGACCTGCTGATTGTGCTGGATCTTTCTGCCCTGAGATGCCTAGATTTTGACAATTCGTCTGGTGTCAGGTACCCTGGCAGGGATGGAGCGCTATGCGGTAACCTGCTGTTATGTGTTGGTATCAAACTGCGAGTCTTGCCCATCCCTCTGTGTGGGAGAGGGTTAGTTAACATCAAGGGTCCGATTATGATGTTGTGCGGAAACATTCAGCCCGACTCCTTGTTGGATTCGGTTCCGTCCGCATCGCGATCGGCGGTTCTGCATGACTATTTGTCTGTTCGGAAGGATTCCCATTGACTTCCATGGGAGTGTATGTTCCGACCGACAACACAGGCTCCTACAGGAAAAAGGGATGTTCGCACAAAATCTTGCACCCTGTCGCGTGCTGCCCATGGTTCCTGCCACACAGTGCATGGTTTTAAAGGGGGGTCCCTTGGGTACCCCCACGGCCCCCAACCGGAGGTCTCAGGATGAAGGGGGTCTACCAGGGGCCCCTAAAGTCAGTTTGCGACAGCCTTTTCGTGTCAGACAGACCAAGTCGGAAAGGTTTTTGGAATTCGACATCGTAATCGGTTGGCCAGAAACGTTGTCCGTAGAGCTGTACAATTCTCAGAGTACTGGTCAGAACCGGTTCAAAATGACCAAACGGTTTCCCTTCCGACCTCGAGCATCATAATCAATTCCGACCGAGTAGGGGGGCTGGGTTCCGACACAGTCTAGGGGAATCCGACTGTCAGTCGGAGGCTTTCCGCACGACATCGTAATTGACTCCCAAGTGTATGACTTTGCCAATAATCATGCTGATTCCTTTGGGAGGGCAGAGGAATGTATATGGAATTGGGGCCTCCTGGCACAATGCATTCTGTAAAGGTTGCTCTGCAATGTACAAGTGAAAAGATGGTTGTTGTACTTGTTGTACAGTCTGTGTGCTGTTTGCATTCCCTGTGTCCTGTATTCCCATATCCAATGAAACAATGTCTAAACATTCCAGTTGAACCATTGTCTAAACAGCTACAGTATTCATTCTTTCCTAGAACTATGTGAATAAAAATGCTACATAGTGGTACACCGCCACAACCGGGGTAGTCTCTATCCTTTGGGACTGTGGATGGCTGTAATTGAGGGGCATATCAACAACAACCGGCGATAATTATCGCAAAGCGCACTTAGCGCTAGGATAATTATCGCTGGCTAGCGTGGATTTTTATTGCTGAGATAGTGTGCTATTAGCAACGCTTATCTCAATAGCGATAAAAATCCTCACGCTAAGTGGCTAACGTGAGATTATCGCTGGAAACCCAGCGATAATCTCATGTTAGCTTGTTGATAGGGACTCACAAACTTAGCCATGATATCCTCCTTCCATAGGATATCATGGCTCAGTCAGAAAAATACCAGACGTAAAAAAGCAGCGTTAACCGCGGTTAGCGCTGCTTTTTTTGTCTCTAACAGGGTTAGCGATATTCTTGATAATAGGAGAAATGTCGCTTAGCGACATTTCTCCTATTATTTTACTCTGGAACGCCCCCTTTGCATCTCATTAGAGATGCAAGGGGAAGCGTAGAGTGAAAGGGTGCTAACATGCAAATTTGCATGTTATCACCCTGTTGTTGATAGGGTGCTAGTTTTATCTCTGCTTTTTTGGCTTTTAAAGCCAAAAAAGCATAGATAAAGCCCTTGGTGGTTTCAGCAGAGGGGCAGTGACTTGCACTCTGTGAGCGCAATATAGAGCACTAATGAAAGCTTCAATGGAGAATTAGTCTGGTTTGTTAGATCACTATTGTATATTGTTAGATCACTGGAGAACATATCTGAACGAAGGTCGCCTCTTTTTATAACATGAGGCAGAGAGAACCAATGCTGGTCTCTTGAGATACACAGAGCGCAGCATATTAAAGGCTGGAATGATGATCCGATAAGCAGTTGAATACTTTTCTTTGCTTGTTGTATCCCCTCCTTTACAGTCTAATTAAGGCAGCAAGTCATGTTATAGTTTGTAGTTGAATGTCAAAGGTAAGAATTTTGAAGAACACATGCCGATCTTAATGGATGTTTTCTTCTTTAGCAACCAGTGAAGTGGGCAAGCTAATGGCTCTTGAGGAACAAAATAAGGACTAGCTGGAGGAAGAGCTCATTTGTGTCTAGCAAGGAGATGAGGAAAAATTCTCATAAACAGTAGCACTTGCCTCCTATGTCTTCTAGGAGGGGCAGATCCACTGAGTACAGGATGAGTCACTCTTCTAAGGGAAGTTCAAGTCACTCTCATAACATATCTGAGAAAGAACAACAAATAAAGGTAAAAACAATTTCAGATGCTTTTAAGAGAAAGGAGGGTAAGTGTTATCCAGTGCAATCAGGCTCTTCTTTGTTGTCCTGTTCCTTGCCATCCTCTGTTTCATCTTACTCGTGTTCCAAATTATGTTGAGGATACAGGTGATCCTGGTTTGGGAACTCCTAGGGGAAAGCATATACAGAAAGAAGAATTAAAGAGTTTAATAAACTACATGTCTTCAAACCTGCATGTGCCATTGGATGATTATCAGCCTCTTACTAGTAGTGACTGTTTCAGGCAATTTAATAGGCCAATAATACCAACCTTTCCAAATAATGCAACAATTCAAGTTCTCATGAAAAGAGAGTAGAGAGACCAAGGGGCATATCAGCAGCAACCTAGCGCTAGGATAATTATCGCCGGCTAACGTGGATTTTTATCGCTGAGATAGCGATATCTCAACAGCGATAAAAATCCTAGCGCTAAGGTAAGGTAGCTGACCATGTTACTGCTGCACTTGTAAGGCATGACTTATATCTTCCCAATATGTAATATTATATGCTAAACAAATACAAATACTTCCTCAAATGACATGACCATAGCCCTTCATTCATGCACAACTCACCCTGCACAGAGAGCACTCCCACCATTCTCCCTGCACTCATACACTGCTCCCACACCTCTTAACTTATTATTAATCCCATAGACAAAATCTAATGCATTTACCAATGCTTGTCTTACATTTTGCTTTATGCTGGGAACATCTGAAGTAAGTCTCTGACAAGGTTCCTGTCAATGTTTGTGACAGTGGTGGCGTCTCTACAGGGGGAAGATGGGGTCTGTGCCCCAGCTCTATTTAGCCTGGTACCCCTTGGGCCCCACTACCACCGCTACTGAATGTGCCAAGAAAGAAAACAGACACTGCACCTTGTAACATGCATCCATTTGGCCTACTACCTTTGACTGCAAAACAGCGTTTGCTTGAAATGCTTAATTCTGAGTTTGTTGTATCTGTAAATATATCTAAATATATAATATATATGTATATGTATATATATATATATATATACATATATATTAATACACATATATAAACACACAAACAGAATCTGATTTAAAAGTTTTAAGCATACATAGATGGATGGATGGATGGATGGAAGGATGGATGGATGGATGGATGGATGGATGAATGGATAGATAGATAGATAGATAGATAGATAGATAGATAGATAGATAGATAGATAGATAGATAGATAGATAGATAGATAGATAGATAGATAGATAGATAGATAGATAGATAGATAGATAGATAGATAGATAGATAGATAGATAGATAGATAATCAATCTTTGGGGGTGGCCCCCACAAGTGTTATCTATATTCCAATGTATGCCTCACTAAAATGTCACAACTAGAGACGTCACTGGTACCGCACCCTTCCCACCTTTTAGTAATATATATGATGATTACTGATACTGCATAGCTGAATTAAAAATATTTAAAATAAAGCTGGGGGCTTCCATGCCCCCAAGGGCCATCCATGACTGTGTGCATGGAAGGCTGCAGTGAGGCACACACAAGAGCCCAATGTACAGTAGCAGGCTTCTCAGACAGCAAATCTGTTTGCTTTTTAATAAGAACCCGAGGCGCCTGCCAAGCTTGGTCCTGCGAAAACACTCCAACCACAAGGTAATTACCGCATAGCAGCAGAGTGTACAGTAAATGAAGAAATTAGCAACAGCGGAACACATGCCATTTACATTTCTTATTGACATAACCTCATAAAGTAGACATTTGGCTGGGCGTTGAAAGCTGGGTTGCATTAACAAAAGAAGTGCAAAAGCATTAATCTTCAGTACAGGACAAGCCCTGTAGGACGGGGCGTCTGGTGCCAAGAAAAATGCAGGAAGTCTGTGTGCTCGAAGGGGAGCAGGCAACACAGACATGCAAGTGACACTGGTGCCAGAACCTGTGATGAAGAGCCCCATGGACAGCCGCTCACCAACAACATATGGACATATAAGTACATCATCACCATCATCGCAGCGTTACACACAGTGCAAAGGCCACCACTGACGCCACATCCGGAGATATTGTAATATGAACAATTATAGAAAAAATACAGATTGTATTGTTATATGATGAGTTTGCTGTTTTTAGGGAGATAATGGGCCTGTTGATACAAGAGGGTTGCACTTAGTAACTGAAACAGCACGCAGATCTATTCTAGTTTAATTTGGGGGGGGGGCACACATTGGGCCACAAACAAAACTGATAGGGGCCACCTCCACACACACATGCATACACACACACATATTTTATTTAAAATGTTTAAATCTGACATATGTATGAGTGTGTGTGGGTATATATATATGTATATATATGTATATACATGTTTTCTAATGTTTATCTCAATAACGGGCGACTGGTTTACATTTTGATTATAATGTGATTGTGATAAGGAGCTTAAATGTGTGAATCGGTCACTTGACTAGATATTGACTTTATACACTGCATGGAAATGTTATGCACATCTATTTTGCTTTACTTTGTATTTCGAAACATACCAATATGCACTATGAAGCTTGTCACTTGACCGGATCATCCCCTGTTTTGAATGTTGCATTTTTTCCATAGAATAATAATGAAATATGATGGTGATTGCGCAGTAACCCCTGTTTTTTTCCAGGGTCAAGACGAGTTAATCAGAGTGAGCACTCTCCGAGGGCTGCTTTGTCATGATTACGACAACTGCATTGCGAGATTTGTGGGCTTTGTACCCTAAAGCGCGAAACATTTGCTGAATATGTATTATCCTGACCGCAAGTATTTCAATTTGTGTAAGTTTAATTTTTCGACATGAGTCTGTCTCTTGACCTCGAAGGGGTCTGTTATTTCTGTCTATATGCGCACCAGCATGCAATGTCCTTTCCCTGTGTTTTACACCTAATGGTGGTATAGCACATGAGCAACTTAGGCTGTGGAAAGCACCGCAAAGTGGAAACGTTTTGCCCGTAAGTAAATCTTCGTTTTGGATAAGCGCAATCCTGCAGTGCAAGCAGACGGGTTCTTTTAATTGGCTGTTCCGCAGGAAGAGAGGGCTTTCGAAATGTTTTAAATGTTTTAAATGCAGGGCCAGCACTCATGGTGAAAACATAACTGAATTTGTGACTGCAGGGAAAGTCAACATGGTAAAGGAATGGATAACTTGTGATACCACATTTGTAGTGTTTGTTCTCGAGTGTACATGTGGGAAAAGGCATGTGGGAAGCACTGTGAATAAACTCAAGCTTCGCATTCTGTAACATCTACGTGCAATTAAAAACAAAGACTTCTTGTATAACATGACTAAACATATCTGGGAAGTGCATGATGGTAATGCTAAACACATGACATTTTATGATATAGAAAATGTTGCAAAAAAACTCTGAGGTGGCAATAGAGAATTTGATCTACAGAGAGCTGAGTCCAGATGGATAATTCTGATGGGAACAGAGCACCCTTGGGGTCTGTATTTGGATGTTGAACTTCATGTTGATTTATAACTGTGCTTCCTTTGATGAAAAGGGAAATTAATTGCCTCCAGGTTGACATCTCTTGGTGAGTGTTGGGCACCACTGCTCTTTCTAGTATAATGACATCAGGCATCTTTACGGGGATGTGTTTTTGGAGAATGTACATATTCAATGTCAGGAGTTTTACATCTAACAATAATGTCAGGTCAGATTAGAGGGGGCCATTAGTCCTCGATTTAAGCCAGGTACGCATTCAAATGCAGAGTACGTCTAACAATTTACAAAAAAGATACGATGTGCTCTCAGTACCTGTACTTTACATTAATTGCATCTGCACTTTATAATAACTTGCATGTTTTGCACATTGACCAAAAAGATGTCTGATAAAATGGTTGATAAAGTTTGTATTTGCATTCTAAGAAAGTTTGGAGTTCTCTTTGTGGAATTTCTTGAAGAGTAGTAGTAGCAATTTACTGGAACAGACATAATTTGATTTCAGTATTGAATTTTACATTTACAGTATTTGCACTTTAAGAGAACTTGGAGGACTACTTGCGTTTTTTACACAACTAAAGTTTGCTTTTGCACTTTAAGGAAGTTTGGAGTAGTTTGTGGAACCAATTGTAGAGTAGTACTAACAATTGACTGAAACACACATATTTGGATTTTTGTACTGTACTTTACATTTATATAATTTGCACTTTAGTGGAACTTGGAGTACTACTTGTATCTTTTGCACAATGACAAGGATACATTCTGACAAAATGTCATTGATAATATTTGCATTTGCACATTAAGAAGACTCGGAGCACTGCTTGTGCATAATGCAGACTACTTTGGGACTTTAAAAATGGCACCTATCCAAATCATGGTAGTTATTGGGCTGTTTACTGATCAGACAGCAGCACTTTATATTTAACAACATATGGTGGACAATAGCATCTGCATTTGCACTTTACATAATCTTGATGAATTATTTGCTTAACTTGCATATGGAATCATGAATTATAAAATCTATTGTGCTGACCACGATTCTGGATATTGCACCTTATATATGATAAGAAAAGATTTGCTTATCTGATATTGTCTGCACTAGTATATAACAAAAAGATTGCGACGTCATCTGTGCATAATGAAAAGATTGTTGCCATCTGTACTTAGACCTCAGACAACTGTGCAGATCTGTCTGTGTATATGCCAACCATGTTCTTTTACTCTTGCTTTAAATGTGTATAATATCTGTTGGTTGTACATTTGGAATCGAAATTTTGCATATTGTCAGAAAATATGACTTATGGTGAATACAAAGCCTAATGGAGATACTATATGTGCACTTCATACTTAACTAACCACCACTTTGGGGCCGATTCCGATCCGGGTCGGAAAGCACTCCGACCGAGCCGAGTCCGGAGTGTTTTTCCGACCGAGCCGGAATCCTGCAGTCCGACCGAGCGAATACGATGCAGCCGTATGCTGTCGGACTCGGTTCGGTCGGACTCCCATAGAAGTCAATGGGAGCCGGTCGTAAGACGCGTACATGGGCTCCCATTGACTGAATGGGTATGTCGCGGACAAGTGCATCCCCTACAGTGAGTACGCGTCGGTGCCATACGCACCATATATGCCTGTGTTGGGGAGACCCATTGGTCTCCCCCTGTGTCCGAGTTGTAGGGCTGCAGGTGACAGGGGCTCCGACGCGGACCCCCAAAGGAAACCACATGGACGATTTGCGAGCCGTACACTCCGGCTCGCTCAGGCTGTCCGACGCGTGCATCGTACTGGCTCGGTCGTGAATCGCATCCATTGCACGCCACGGTTAGCTTACAACTGAGACGTACGGAGCGGTTCGGACCCGGAAACGAGTCGGTCGGTGAATTCCATGTAGCTCGCATCATACTTGATCGCTCGTACAGCTGTACGAGTCAGTCGGAAAACACGCGTATGGCGTGTAGTTTTTCCAGCTGGATCACGTTCGGTGCCCTTCCGACCCGGATCGGAATCGGACCCTTTGTATTGCAGCTATTGACTGACTTTGAATGGAATACTATGGACATATGAGGTTTTTAGATGTTATCCTTATAATCTCCAATACATTGGCAGTACCATCGATCCAGCCGAAAAACGAGTGTTGGAGCACACACGGGCAATCACCAATAGAGATACCTCCTACCCCGTAGCGAGGCACTTCTCTGAGATGCATAACTCAAGAAGTGACAAACTACGTTACTTTTGTCTAGACCTGATAGTCTTCACAGAAAGAGGAGGAGATAAAGTAAAACTCCTAAGACAACTAGAGGCAAGATATATAGTAGAGTTAAGAACACGTACACCTTGGGGCCTTAACAGTGAGAAGGAACTATGGTCTTTCGTAGGGTAAAAACCTTTCATTTATTGTCCATATTAATTTATTTGGGTATTGACTGATCAACAAGGATGACTAAGCCCATCACGGGCATGATTAATACTGAGACTGTTAAGAAAAGTCACTAAATTGTGGATGTACAACATGGTTGATGTAAAAACGCGATATGATTTTGTCCTATGAAACAGCCCATTAAGGGCTTGATTGATATTTATGCATAATTGGTGAAGAAGTGATATTAATAGGGCTCATAAGAGGGCACCAACATGTGTAATAAAAGGCCCAATTGGGCATGATTATAAGATGATCTATTATGATATTATACCAGATGATTCTATTATGAATTGACACTTTCTTTCCCTCGTATACATGGACATATCAATGAAATGTGGTATTTACGATTATATATTTCTAATTGCTTTACATCAACGTACAAGTTATTCCACAGCGGAATTTCTGGAAAATATTTGTTCATAATTGCATATGTTTGTAAATATTTCATTGAATGCCTTTGAGCAATGATGAATTGGATACGTTTTTAGTCATGCTAAGATGGCCGACATGCAAATAATATTCGCATTTGTGACGTTTGGTCCTTCTATTGTTTCCATTAATGGGCGCGAACCAATGAATGTAAATTTTGTTAAGAATCCCTGAGTTGCGAACTATCACTGACAAAGGCGAAGGCCAGGGGGCTGAAACGCGTTTGTCAGTGCTTCTTTATTTTTGAGTGGCATGGAAAAATACATTTCTAAAAAAAACACTAAGCCTGAGTGCGCAACGTTGTTTTTGGACTGCTGGTGTGATTTATTGCACGGAACCGCTCCCGTGAGTTGCGACACCCACCGTGCTGAGAGTGACAACCTGTTGGGCGGTAATCGTGTACGAAGATATATATGTATATATATTCTTTTTTATCGTTAAGCCACAGTCTCTATTATCACAGCTTTTTCTTTCCTTATACATATATATAAGAAAAGATAAATCTGCGATAATAGATCTTTAGCTTAATAATAAATACAAACCACAAAACTAGTGGAAAACATTGAAGTCTTTTTATAATTCGGTATGGTAATACGACCTTAACCCTTACCTTATGTAAGAAAAAAAAAAGAAAATGAAATTCACGAACAAAAATTAAAGATTAAAGTGACGTATGTACTTATTATGAACTCACATGATACATCACATATCATGCTAAATGAGATCAATAATGACATCACTGATGGTTCACTGACTATCGAGGAATAAAATATAGAACAAAAAAATATTGAGGAAAAAATATAGAGTGCAAAAATATTGACTGCCTATACTTAAAAAGGTAAATACAAAAATATAGAAAAATAAAAATCGTTTTCAGTAATATAGGTGTATTAAAGACCGATTTTTAAATATATGATTTAAAATATTAAAATAAACATATATTAAATACTAACATTGAATTATAAAAATAAAATATATTTAAATGTATATTTAAACAAATATAACAAATAAACATACTTAAAAAAAACTCAACACATATATATAAGCATACATATATATAAATAAACTAATATTTTGAATAATAATATAATTAAAAAAATAATATAAAATTATCAAAAATACATGTATACATATTTAAATTTACCATAAACATAATGGGACCGATTCCGATCTGGGTCGGAAGGGCTCCGAACTCGATCCGGCGGGAAAAAGGTACGAGTCAGACGCGTGTTTCCCGACCGACTCGGACACCTGTACGAGTGAGCAAGTATGATGCGACTGTACGTGTGTGTTCTGACCTAACCGTTTTCGGACCCAACCCGCTCCGACTGACTCGTGCGGACACGATTCGCACCGCGCAATGGAGACATTTTACAACTGAGCGAGTACGATGTACGCGTCAGACAGCCGGATCGAGCCAAACTTTCCGGCTCGCAAAATGTCCGGGAAGCTGCCTTTGGGGATCCACATCGGAACCCCAGTAACCCGCAGCCTTACGACTCGGACACAGGGGGAGACCCAAGGGTCCCCAACACAGGCATGTACGGTGCGGATGGCACTGACGCGTACCCACTGTAGGGGGGCCCATTTGCGAGACGTACCCATTCAGTCAAAGGGAGCCCATGTACGCGTCGTACGACCGGCTCCCATTGACTTCTATGGGAGCCCGATCGGACCGAGTCGGCAGCATGCGGCCGCATTGTACTCGCTCGGTCGGACTGCAGGGGTCCGGCTCAGTTGGAAACACTCCGGATCCAGCTCGGTTGGAGAGCTTTCCAACCCAGATCGGAATCGGTCCCATAATATTAAAAAATAAAACCAGTTTAATTTAAAAGTAAACACATATTTTTTGAAACTTAATTATAAACAATTTACTAACAAAAGTATTGACATTTTTATATTTTATTATAATAAATCAAACACATAATTATCTAAATTACAATATAAAATAAATGATTAAATATTGAAATAAATACATATACATTTCTCACTACATGAAAAAATAAACATTTTTATACTAAATAAATATAAAAGTAACTACTCTCACCTAATATAACACAACAATAAACACATTCTTTACATCACACAAAAATAAAATGTACTACTCTAACTAAATAAATATAAAATTAATTAAAATATAACATTGAAAAACACTACAATTTTCTATTCCCAGTACAATTAACACAACAATAAATATTATAATTAACAAAAAAAAATATTCCCACCCCAGTCATTGCAAATGTAGGGAAAGTGTTGGATTGCGGAGGGGTAAAATTTACTATTTCAACTCCAATCAGTGCAACAGTAGGGAAGGTTTTGGATTGCAGAGGGGAAAAATGTAATATTTCCACTTCAGTCAGTACATCTGTAGGGACAGTGCTGGATAGCGCAGGGGAAAATGTAATATTCCCAATCCAGTCAGTGCAACAGTAGGGAAAGTGCTAGTTTGTGGAGGGGTAAAATTTACTATTCCCACTCCAGTCAGTGCAACAGTAGGGAAAGTTTTAGATTGCAGTGGACTAAAATGTACTTTTCCCACTCCTGTCAGTGCAATAGTAGGAAAAGTGTTGGATTGGGGAGGGGTAAAATGTACTATTCCCACTCCAGTCAGTGCAACATTAAAAACAACTAAAGTATCATAAACAAAATGAAAATGATTTAAAAACAGTAAATAAATTAAAAAATATGTTGAATACAAAATAGAAATATATTTAATATTAAAAATGTAAATTTAAGGTACTTTTCGCCCTATACCCCTACATCACCCACAACCCACATCTATATTTTAAAAAATTTACTTGCACACTTAACATAATTATTTATCAATGAAACAAATATTATTTATGAAAATTTAAATCTAAATTCATTAAAATTAATTAACTTCCCACCTTTTACCCATATAATCTCCACAACTGCAATCTAAAATAAAATAAAAAATCAATTAGTACACAATTAAATTAATTAATTTACAATTAAATAATTATTAGTATTTCACAAGTAATTAACAAATAAAATAATGTACTCCCCACCCTTTATCCCTATAACACCACAGTCCAGACCTAAAAAACATGGAATGAAACAATTAACACAATTAATTATCAATGAATTAATTAATATGAATTGACCAATAATTAATTATTAAAAAATAAATTACATCCCACCTTTTACCCCTATAAACCCCACAACCCACACCTAATAAAATTAATTACACAATTAACATAATTGATTGTTAATTAATTAATTATTATTAATTAACACAGAATTAATAATTAATTTAAAATAAATTACTTTCCACCCTTTACCCCTATAAACCCACAACCCGCAACACGCTCTAGAACTAAAAACACAACATTTAAGTTATATTTCATAACTACTAGAAATGTAAATAATATAGTAACAAACACAAACAACAATTAAACAAAAAAAGTGATATACATTTAAAATAGATACTAAAAAACATAACAATAATAAAAAATTAATATTTTAAACAACTATATTTTTGCAAACAATATTAATAACTTCTATATTTTTAAAGTAGATATTACTTACCTTCAAATCGATATTCTTGACAATGATAGTGTTGCTTTCAATATTTCCAATCCCCAATATTTTTCACTCGATATTATGGTTGTTCAAATTTTTTTACCCGATACTCTGTCCCATCACCATCACCGATGACATTACTTAAGACATCACTGATGACCTCATCCAGTGAATATGACAATGTAGTACAGGCTTTGTGGACTGGAGAGGATTCCCCAAACTATACACAGAGCCAATTTTGTATCCCAAATCTGATGGTAACATTTCATTCCATGCAGGACACAAAGCTTGTCAAGGAACTCACCCACATTTCCTAATGGTTAGTCTATTTTATTGGTACTCAGCTGCCTAGGAAACAAATTGGCCATATAGACATTAATGAAATGAGCATGTAATAAGCAATTTACAAAGTCTAATATACCCTCCAAAAGTGCTTGTACTTTATTTACCATAATGGGATCACTCTGTCAAGCATGTCATCTGACTCGCAATTTTGAGCTAAGAAGCCCACATCTATGCATTACCCTCTGATGATGCAGGTACACTTATGCCAAATGGACAATCTTCATAGTTTGTTAAAATACAATATACACATTCATGAAATAAGCAGAATGGCATACAACCGTAGAACCATGTTTACAATCATATTGCAAGTTAAATTGCCGCTAAGTGGATCACCCAAATGTTATGTTATGTTGTGTTGTGTTATGTTATTCACATGTCTATAGAGCAACTATTCACTTCCAGAGTTGTGGTAAATAAAATAAATATTACCTGACTGAATTTCGTACGGACTCTTAAAATAAAGTAAAATAGCTCAAAATAACAAGAGGCAGAATCCGTGGTATAAGAGGTTCTCTAATGGGCTTTATTCCATTCAAAATGGCCGACTCGAGTGGCGGCCTTCAGGTTCCGTCACCACGAAGGTTCAGGAAGTGAAGTACAATAATTTATTAACAGACATGTATTTTTATAATAAGTACATTACAATGAAACGAATGTAGAAGGCGTAACATTTGATAAGAAAAGTGACGTAACAGTGACATAATCGAAACTAGGCGTAATAAGGAATAAAAGAAACATGATTGGCTTGCATTATCAGACATAGGTGGATCTATAAGATAATACTTGGCATAGATGCGCGCGCGGCAGCATGACGTGTAATTGACGTGTAACTAGGGGGTGAAGGGGACTTGACATTTAGCTCTACATGTGGAGACGAGAAGTCTGGGGTCAAGTCAACCTAATCCCAAATCATATCTAACATCCTATGTTTAAAGAACTATGTTATCCACAAGGAAGGACTCTCGGACAGAATCTATTCTATACTGACTGTGTGCGCGTACAAACGTCTAAGTGTCTATATGAGATGCGAGGGGCAGAAAACTTTCCATAGCAACAGGGCTATGAATCACTTGCATGAAGACAGAGAAACCTGGCCTTTTGCTTGGTAACTGGAGGAATGTTTACTTAAGCTACTAGGCAGGAATGCATCGGCTGAGGGGGAAGCAGATAATTCGAAGGTGAAATACAACTTCTTGGCAGACAGGCGAAAACTGGCCGAGGCAGGCACCGTTAGCTGCACAGGGAGTAGGACAAAGTTCATGGATACAGATGCGAGCTCAAGCTGAAGCTGTCAGAGACAGAGAGCAGGGAAAGGCTTTGAGGACAGAATCGGGCCTACTCGCCTGAACTGTAAAAATGAAGTAACTTAGCCATATAAAGTCGGTGGCCTTTTATACTTAGGAATCGAATATCCAGCCCATTGATGGCGGATCTGACAGAGAACATGTTGACGGTAGACACACATATGTTTGCGTCTTAGAAACTGGAACTGGAGGGAACATACATGTACTTGTAACATGCATATAGAACCGTTGGGGTCCAAGATAGGGGACATAACTGACCAGGAAAATCCACATTTCCACATTCCCTCCTTGTCCCCTTCTTGCCCTTCACGAGACATCAATCTTCATCATTCCATCGATTTGCTCATGGAGCATCATTTCTTCTTCCTTCTTCTTCCGGGATCTTGAGCCAAAACCTTGATGTGGAATACACGATGTGGCACACAGACCACAAATCGCTGGTCCACATTGCAGGCATAGACAACAACTGAAAAGCATAAGAAGGCCAATACCTAGGAAGGATAGAACTCTCCATCCCCAGGCTGATATCACACTCCAAAACCACCCGGACCACGTCCAAGTGCCTGGATTCTCGTGTATCTGGCTCACAATCTTATGAAGGCGCGTTATAGCTTTATATACAGATGGCGAATTTTCTGGTATGAAAATGCAGCAGCTGGATCCGATGACCCTGCAAGCTCCGCCCCTATCGGCCAGGATGACGTCAAGGACAAGACGATTCTGGAGAACAACAATTCTCATCACTGATTGTTCCTCTGTCAGATTGCCTAGGGCGGCTATAGTCTCGTTTACTACAGCTTCAAGAGTCTTGGTGAGTCTGCGTATCAGCTTACTATTTGATATTGTACCTATATAGGGAAAGATACCTTTATTGAAATCTACATACTTGTCCCATGCCGTCTCAGTATAATCGACAACTGGGAGATCTCTTCGCTCTCTATTGTGTACTAAATGAACATTTCGATAATAATCAGGGGGAGCTAGGAAAACAGGTGGCAGAAGGAATGCTATGTAACAGGTACCATCCCAATCTAGAGGCAGACGCATATATGCCGTCTGACCACATATAAAGTAAGAATGGCGAGAAGCTCTAAATGAAGATTTGCCTTGATCACTATATTCTACTGTAGTAACGCATTGGCTATGGCCCATATGTATGGAACCAACTTTTCTCACACATAATTCACCCTTAACTGGAAATACTGACATAGTGGGCAGAATTAGTTCAACTTCGGATTTGACATTCAAAATCATAAGATTAGGCGTAAAATTACCTAATTTATACACTTCATTTTCTAAATCAGTTCCTGTTCTACTGGGGTGACCCTCCTTATTAGGGTGACAGACTTTGAATAAAACTAGATTCAGATTTCCCCATATCCAATGTTGTTGATAAACTGCTGTGTCTGGGTCTATGGAATTTAATAAACTAAACCATGCTCCACAGGAGCCATTGTGTGTGAACGGATGTGGAAAGAAAGGCAGAACTCCTTTGTTATTCTGATAGGGAGGGAGTCGGCCACACACCCAACAATTGGTGGCATTACTAGTCTGATGTGAATGATGTAACATACTAATGAATGTGTTATTGCGCAGCGCAAGTCTATAGGACAACTCATGTGGCGGTAGGTCACTAAAAGAATGTTCATCAGTTATATTGAGAACACGTTTAGAAACAGGATAATACATATGCAACAATATACTTGCAATAACTATTAAAAAACTCAAGGAAAACAAAATTAATAAAGTCACAATACAGTGGTTACGCAGTAATTTACAATAAGCATGTCGTTTCATTATGATTCTGGACTCAACATCATTCAGACCTAAGGGATACATGTCGGGACAGATTCAACCGCTTCACCTTGGAGAGGACTTAAACAATCAAATCGTCCGACAGTTTAGATCTGGACCTGAGTTTCTGTTTATAGCACTGAGAGTCATTTTGTTCAACAAAAGGAAGTTTTGAATCAGTCTGTGAGGGAGTGCAGGGCACAGTGTCTATATCTGAAGGTAGTCCATGAAATTTTTTTATATGGGTGGAATGCACCCATCCTTTCCGTCCTTCGATCTTCACAGCTGTTCTGGTCGTCAGCAGGACCTGCTTAGGCAACTTCCACCTAGGATCCAATTGGCTTTTCCTATCAAAATTCCGAACCAGGACAAAGTCCCCGGGGACCACGTCATGGGGTTTCACCTCAGTGTTGTCAGGAAAAGCTGCGACCACCTGTGAACGAGAAGATTGTAGTGCAGACATCAAGGAAGCCAGGTAATCTGTCAGCATATTACAGTCAACATCAGTTATTTTACGGGGTATAGGCGTCCCCCACATATTCGGTGGTCTACCAAAGATCACCTCATACGGGGATAGCCCTGTTCTAGAGTGCGCTACCATTCTCATGTAAAAGAGTGCAACTGGTAATGCTACTATCCAGTCGACACCTTTCTCTCTACATATTTTGGACAGTCTGATTTTCAAAAGTTGATTATGTCGTTCCACGAGACCTGCTGCCTCGGGGTGTCGGACACAGTGGAATTTCCACTGATATCCCAACAAAAGTGAGACATGTTTCATTAATTCGGATGAGAAAGGCTGGCCGTTATCTGAATATACAACACGTGGTAAACCGTACCGTGGGAAGAATTCTCGAACTAGCTGTTTGGCAGTAGTCGGGGCAGTGTAATCTGATACGGGATACGCCTCTGTCCAACGGGAGAGAGCGCAGACAACTACGAGGACATATTTGAATCCTCGACAACGTTCCATCTGAATATAATCCATCTGGAGGACTTCAAAAGGATGGTCAGGAGGCTGAAATCCACCCTGCTCTACGGGAACACTCTTTCCTGGATTAAACTGACAACATATCATACAGGTACGAACTTTTTGTTTAGCTGCTGCTCGTAAATGTTTGTTGAACCAAATGTGCTGAATGCTGTCTAGCATAGCCTTCTCTCCTAAATGTGCTGGACTGTGAACTGTAGCTATAATGGCTTGAACCATGGAATCAGGGAGAAACCATACAGATTTCTCCTTCGTCATCCATCCTTGATCTGTCTGGATCCCTCCTAGTTCAGTCCACTTCTTTATTTCTTCTGCTGTGGCATGTGTCTGTATGTCAATTACGTCAAGTGTGGGATCCTTAATTGTCATACACTGTGTTGGTGTCTGAACTATTGGCTTTGTCATGTCTAATGTGCGATTCTGAGCAGTCTGTTTAGCTGTTCTGTCAGCTAAGTCATTGCCTTGAGAAATGGTATCAGTAACCTTCGTGTGTGCTTTACATTTCATAATCGATATAGCAGTGGGTAGATGTATTGCGTCTAACAAGGCATGAATGAGGGGTCCGTGCTGAATGTGGGCACCATGGGAAGTTAAATAACCTCTCTCTCGCCACAGCACGCCGAAGTCGTGTACAACTCCGAATGCATAACGTGAGTCAGTGTATACATTAACTTTCTTATTTGTGGCTTGAATACAGGCTTGTGTTAGAGCAATAAGTTCTGCTGCTTGGGCTGACAAGGTATCTATACAATTTGTCTCAATAACTTCAGTGTCTGTTGTGACTGCATACGCGGCCACTAAATCTCCTGTATTTGTTCTCATGCACGATCCGTCTACATACAACGTCAGGTCTGGATCTAACAATGGAACGTCTGTCAAGTCTTGTCTAGGTTTCGTCTTTATTTCAATGATTTCAACACAATCATGAGCTAGTGGGTCTGTTCCAATTACAGGTAATAGTGTAGCAGGATTCAATGTATTACACCGTCGGATCTCTATGTGTGGTTGAAACAATGTCAGTTCATAACCAGTAAGTCTTGCTATGGTCAAGTGTTGTGTTTGTGTTCGGTTCACAAGAACCTCTACTGCATGTGGTACTTGTACTGTCAATGGGTGTCCTAAAACTATGGCATCGCTTTGTCTGATTGCTAAAGCTGTCGCTGCCACTGATTTCAGGCATGCAGGCAAAGCCTGAGCTACGGGATCTAATGTACTGGAAAAATAAGCACATGGCTTGCGTGATCCTGCTTGATCCTGAGTGAGTACTGATAAGGCAGTACCTTCGCGTTCTGTAACAAAGAGTGTAAAATGTTTGCTATAACATGGTGTTGCTAAAACAGGTGCTTGACATAAAGCTTCCTTTAGGCTTTCAAAAGCTTGTGTATGTTCCTGAGTCCAAGGGAGAACAGTCGATGTGGCTGCCTCCTGTGTGGTTAACTGAATGAGTGGTTTTGCTAGAAATGCGTACTGAGGGATCCACTGTCTACAATATGAAGTGAGGCCTATGAAAGCCCGCACCTCCTTTTGTGTCTGGGGTATTGACATATTAGCAATTAACTGGATGCGATCTGGTGTAAGCTGCCTTCCCTCCTTGGACAGCGAGTGACCAAGATAAATAACTCGCTGAACACAGAATTGCAGCTTAGAAGGGGACACCTTGTGCCCCTTGTCGGCTAGGAAATGTAAAACTGTCAGAGAAGCTTTTTCACATTCTGGCTCGCTTCTCGCGGTGATCAGCAGATCATCGACATATTGAAGCAGTGCAGTATTGACTGGCATGTGGATACTGTCAAGTTCTCGTTTCAGTGCTTGGCTGTAGATGCTGGGGCTTTCTGTAAATCCTTGAGGAGCGCGTGAGAATTTAAAGCTGCGCCCATTTAAACTGAATCCGAACAAGTATTGGCTTTCCGGATCTATTGGGACGCTGAAAAAGGCATTCTTGAGATCAATTACAGTAAAGAATGTTGCTTCGGAATCAATTGCTGTCAATAATGATGATATATCAGGGACCACAGGGAATTGTGGTACAATACACTTGTTTAGTTCACGCAAATCAATAACCAATCGGTACACTGGTGGAGCAGTAGGATCAGTTCGTTTAAGAATCGGAATTATCGGTGAATTACATACATTGGAGTCTGTTTCTACAACTACTCCCTGGGCAATTAGCTCATCAATGATTTTCAGCAAAGCCACTACAGCATCATGCGGTAACTTGTATTGTCGCATTCGTGGTAGTACCACTCCTGCTTTCAGTGTGACTCGATAGGGTGTAATGTTCATGCAGCCAACATCCGTAGGGCCTTGTGCCCATAGATGTACTGGTAAAGTCTGTAGTCGGGGATCCATGTCTCTAGACACATAGTGACCTTTAAAATCACGTAAAAACAACCTTACTCCTTCCGGAGAACAACATATTATGGCTCCTAGTGCTTTCAGAGTTTTAATTCCTAGCAAATTTTCTGGGCATGATTTAGTAAGCAACAAATCTGTAGTTCGTGTCAAAGGTCCTATCGTAAGTGGTAGAGGCTTTGATACTTCATTAACAATAGGTTTTCCTGAAAAACCAAGGGAAACATTTTGAGAGCCTGAGAGGGGTGCCCCTGGAACTTCACTACGTTTTATTGTTGTTCGACTTGCCCCTGTATCGAGTAAGAATTTTCTATCTTGACCTAATAATTCACTATGTACATAAGGTCCTTCTTGATCTACAGGAATCTCGATAAGTGGTAAGTCAACTTCCCTCTCTAGGCTGGTTCATGCGTAACGCTGGTATTCAGGGTATTCATACTGTGCAGTCTGATACAGTTGTCGTGTTGCGGTTTGTGTGGCAGTAGCAGGCAACGGTGGTGCAGCTGGCACAAACTGTATGGGTTGCTGTGAGGCTGGCATGGACTGTCCATGCTGCATAGCTCCTTGTTCATTCTGATCTTGTCTAACTAATCGTGGTCTCTCCTTTGTAATGCCTGTAGCTATATTACGTTTCAGGACTGGACAATCGTGTACATGATGGCCCAGTTGTTTACAGTAATTGCAGGTTCCTTTTACAGGAACTGCAGAATCACCAGAATGTGTCACACCCTTTTTGTGACCATCTGCTGGTACTGTCTGAGAAACTAGCATTTTCATTTTTGTATCCTTCATGCGTCTATGCTCGTGTTCTTGTTCATCCCTAATTCTATTGTGATGATACTGTAACATTTGTAGCATTTGCGACGGAGTGTTACTTTGCCAGGTACTCTCGAATTTCAATATTCTATTCTTTACTGGAGGTAATGCATTTTCCACTAATTTTGTCACAAATAAATGTGGATATGAGTCACTACTTGCTTTTATACCACTATTTATACCAAAACATTTTTCAAATCGAGCATAATAATCGCTTGTGTCTTCATCTTGCTTTTGTTTGCAGGCTGTGATTGCACCCCAATCTTCCTTTTTTGTAGTTAATAAACGTGGCAGTACCTGTACTAGTAAACCTGGTAACAGTTTAACTTTATCCCCGAGCCCCGAACCTGCAGTTCGGGTCCTTTCTTCCTCTGCTAATGCTGTCCAGTCTATCTTTTGGTCTCCCACTTCCCACTCTTTTTCTTTCAGTTTTTCATAAATGCCAGCAGGCAAAAGCACCTTTAATATCGTCATAATATCAGGAAAGGTGTACTCTCCCATTAGTAACATGTCTTTAATTTCTCGGTGGAAACCCGCTGGGTCTTTATCATGGCTAGGTACTACTTTCTTCATTTCTAATAATTCCATTTTTGATATGGGTGTGTAAACAAATACACGGTGAAACTCATTGTCTTCGCCTTTTATTGGGTGCACTTCTCGTAAAGGATTTTGTCTATCCATATAGTACGGCGTTCTTTCTCTATGGGGCAGCGAGAGAGAATCCGGACTTACAAAAAGGACATACTGTTTACGTGACACTAATATCTCTTTAATTAACTTGTTACTAGAACCTCTCCATCTGTTCGTGAGTAATTCCGTTAATATATCAGGTAAAGGACCAGAATCAGCATGTTGGCTCTTATATAATATGAGGAGTTGCTGAATCATATAGATTCCAGCTAAACGTTGTTCATCTGTACTGAGATTGAGAAACGTGTGTGCTACGGTCTCATCACCATATTTTTCAGGACTAACGATCCAGTGAACGGCTGATCTGGCTAATTCTTGCTCATCCATGGAATCGAGGAGGTGGTAACCCCTTCGTTCTCGTAGTATTTTATCTGCGGCTTGAAACGAATGTTCAGGAGACTTCAGATTTATTACAGGCGTTGGATACGTTCTGCTATTATTTGGACATACAGAATGTATGGGGTCAGAAAAACATCTAGTATTTTCACAGGATCTTCCTCTGCCTACATAGGCTATGGTTTCTGACTGTCTTGCGGAATTCTCTGATTCGGACACCTCATCTTGCTCAAACTCGTCTGTTCCCAATCTTTCTGCATGAATACGCTCTATTTCTTTACGGATTTTTCGGCACATGGCTATTATACAATTTTGCTTATCGTGTCTCCCTTCTGATATATTCTGACTCCATCTTGTAAGAGTAAGCATTGCATTCATGTCTACCCCCGGACGATCTTGATTTCTGATCACACAGTTTATGAGGAAACGTAACAGTTCCCCCTGTATCTCTACTTTCTGGAATTCCATAGCTCTGTTAATACATCCTGGATCTCGTCCTGTTTGAACAAAATGATATATGTTATCCAGATGCGTAGTCATTCCTGGTAACCTTGCTAAATACTCTGCGGCTCGCCTAATACGTAATGATGCCAGAACCATTTCGTCCTCTTTACCAACCACTGGGTCATATCTACAATTTACAAGGAGTTCCTTAAGCGCACGTTCACTTACGAACTTTGGTGTACGTGAATGTGCTGACTCTTGAAAGACAAGTTTATTTATTCTAGGTGGTGTAAAAGTACTGCTAGCACCTCCCGTGGCCCCATCTGGGGCGTCGGGTGTGAATGGGTTCGTTGAACGTGACACAGCAACTATGGGTGTTGTTACCCCTGTAGAGTCGACTGCGGAGACAGATGCGGAAACAGATGTGCTTGCCGAAGCTTGCGTCGGGACTTGCTGTTGCACGGGGACAGATACCTGATCCTGACGTTGAACCCCTCCGCCAGACGGTCTATGTGGTGTGGCGTTAGCATACTCGGGGGCTGCGTCATCTAGATATGAAGAAAGGAAAACGTCTTCTGCGGTTCTGGGATGCCCTTTTGGATGTACCTTAATTGGAAATAATGGGGGTGGCAAGTCTTTTGGCATCTCCGGAGCAGCCTTAGGTAGTCCTTCGGCTAGAAGGGGATACATACTATTCGTAAGAGCATTACTTTGTCTATTTACTTGTTCTGATTTCACTCGGATCCCTTCCTCAATTAATAGATTTTCTTGAACTTTATTTGAACTTTCTTTACTCCTCTCTTCTTGTCTACGTGCTTTTTCTGTTCGTCTATGAGATTCTTTACGCCATAACTCGATAGCGTCTTTCTGTGACTGTCTGACCTTTCTTTTCCATAACTCTTCCTCCACTTTCATGATGCACTCTGCATCCCAGGTTCCCGTTGCGGGCCACCTTTGACTTTCCGGTAATCCCTTGGTATAATCTACCCATAGATCAAGAAACAATATGGCATCTAAGCCATGTTTATGGTACATGAAATGTCCTGGAGTGTCTCTAGGAGGAATAGGAACTGCTTCTTCAAGCACCCCTTTTCTGGTGGTAATCTGTCTTAACTTCGAGAAGAGCGGCATATTAACAACTGATCTGATACTTACTCTTGAACTTACTTAATACGAGAAACACAATAATGAACAGTGAACAATGAACAGTCATTCATACCACAATATGCAAGACATTTTCTGAATACTTTAAACATTAAACATAAAACATTTAATAATGGTCGACAATGATGACAGTCTGCTTAACTAATCACCACGCTGAATTCTTGACAATAACTGAATACTTCGGAATACTTGATATACTGCTAAACAGTACATATACACTGCTAAACAGTGCAGACCGGATTTGTGTACCCAAATCCGTCTTGACCGGCACAACCTATGTGCACGTCAACACGCCTCCCCGGCGATGGTACTCACCGAGTAGCTCCTTGAAACGGAAGGCCTCAGAGAATGGACAGGACTCGATAACTGCGGACATCGGACCCTCTGGACATCGGACTTTCGGAAAACCTGGTGGGCCTCTGTATACCTCGGATCTTGCTCTCTCAGCTAGGCTCTGGTCGGGATACTTCGCACTTCTCACCGCCTCGTCTGGGTTGATCGCAGCCTCAGTCGCCCCCGCTTGACCGGAGGGAGCTTACAGGAAATCCTGCTGGTACGCGTTTATGGTCCGTCCAGCTGTGGCAGGAGACCGGGCCTGCAACGCACCGCCGGCGCGTGAGATGAGAAAGTGTCCCTATTCGGGCGCCATTATGTGGTAAATAAAATAAATATTACCTGACTGAATTTCGTACGGAGTCTTAAAATAAAGTAAAATAGCTCAAAATAACAAGAGGCAGAATCCGTGGTATAAGAGGTTCTCTAATGGGCTTTATTCCATTCAAAATGGCCGACTCGAGTGGCGGCCTTCAGGTTCCGTCACCACGAAGGTTCAGGAAGTGAAGTACAATAATTTATTAACAGACATGTATTTTTATAATAAGTACATTACAATGAAACGAATGTAGAAGGCGTAACATTTGATAAGAAAAGTGACGTAACAGTGACATAATCGAAACTAGGCGTAATAAGGAATAAAAGAAACATGATTGGCTTGCATTATCAGACATAGGTGGATCTATAAGATAATACTTGGCATAGATGCGCGCGCGGCAGCATGACGTGTAATTGACGTGTAACTAGGGGGTGAAGGGGACTTGACATTTAGCTCTACATGTGGAGACGAGAAGTCTGGGGTCAAGTCAACCTAATCCCAAATCATATCTAACATCCTATGTTTAAAGAACTATGTTATCCACAAGGAAGGACTCTCGGACAGAATCTATTCTATACTGACTGTGTGCGCGTACAAACGTCTAAGTGTCTATATGAGATGCGAGGGGCAGAAAACTTTCCATAGCAACAGGGCTATGAATCACTTGCATGAAGACAGAGAAACCTGGCCTTTTGCTTGGTAACTGGAGGAATGTTTACTTAAGCTACTAGGCAGGAATGCATCGGCTGAGGGGGAAGCAGATAATTCGAAGGTGAAATACAACTTCTTGGCAGACAGGCGAAAACTGGCCGAGGCAGGCACCGTTAGCTGCACAGGGAGTAGGACAAAGTTCATGGATACAGATGCGAGCTCAAGCTGAAGCTGTCAGAGACAGAGAGCAGGGAAAGGCTTTGAGGACAGAATCGGGCCTACTCGCCTGAACTGTAAAAATGAAGTAACTTAGCCATATAAAGTCGGTGGCCTTTTATACTTAGGAATCGAATATCCAGCCCATTGATGGCGGATCTGACAGAGAACATGTTGACGGTAGACACACATATGTTTGCGTCTTAGAAACTGGAACTGGAGGGAACATACATGTACTTGTAACATGCATATAGAACCGTTGGGGTCCAAGATAGGGGACATAACTGACCAGGAAAATCCACATTTCCACAGAGTACAAAGCACCAAGAATGAATAGTTTGCAGGACGAGAAGAGTTGCTTAATGGGATCTCGACCACCTCAGAATAAGCAAGTTTTTGAAAGATATCGGATTCTTGCATGTTCGAATTGAAAAAGGCAAATTGTTCCAGGTTCTAGCTGCTAGATAGGAAAAGCACCAGCCTCCACTCTTTTTTTTTGTTTTTTGTTTTTTTACCAGCCTCCACTCTTATCCTGTAAATTCCATGTGGAGTAACCAGATCCATGTCAGATGATCTTAGCCTTCTACCTGGCTTATAAAAGGAGACCCTCTGAGGTATGCCGGGCCCCCATCATTCAGAGCTCTACGCACATGGCAGAGGACTTTAGAATGTCCTCTCTTTCTCATGGCAGCCATTGTAGAGATCTTAGGAGGGGCTATGTAGCTGATCTAGGAGGAAGATGACAAATCAGCCTAGGGGTGACGTTGGGCACTACTTTTAGGCATGTCAGCAATAAGTCATTTATGGCAACATACAGTGCAATGCCATAATCTAGTGTTTTTGTGTATATGGTACTTTCCTATTTCTCTTCAATTGCTTTTTGGAGTGAACTGGGGCTTCAGTAATCAGTGACTGAAGGCCATCGAGTAGGTGATTTTTTAGGATACATTTTACAACGTTTTTGGGCCAAACAACATGCTGCATATTGTTAGGAAGTAGAGGGGTAATGCATAGCTGCAGATAGATACTGCATTGAAAACAGGTCGACTACTAGAAAAGGAAACCTTATATGAGCAAGAATTGGAGGTGAAACTCGCCAGATGTATCCCTAGCAGTAAAACGTGTGTGCACAAGTAATTAGTGCGACCCATTGGTGTGATTGTGATTTTTTATGGAGACCATCTGTCCCAGGTGAGAGAGTGAGTAAAAAGTTCATCAAGATGGTTACCACAATGATAAAGAGCCCGTAGGACAAAACATGCAGAAGTGGAAATAAATCCCTAGACTATATGAGGCACAATGAAGGTGAAGGGGTGACAGAAACATTTAAAGATCTGATAGGCATCTGTGATCTTCATGAGACAAGTATTTTTTTATATTAAAGAGTTCCTAAGCGGAAGGAGCGAACCGGTATGCCCAGATGTGGGTCCTGTGCTCACTGTGCCAATAGGACCAAGCTACACCTGACTGATGAGTCGCAATCAGGGTAAAACTGATCTTGCATTGCTTGCATTCTGGTTCAGGGAGGACCTGGCCTGGCAGTTGGGTTGGACTGCTCCCATTGGAGCAGGGTCAAGACTAAATTTCATATGGCTGGGTCCAAACTGAGGTGGCATGGTGTGCAAAATAACAATGGTCTGGTATGCGGCCCTGAGTAATTCACAAAGGCTGAGAATAATTCAAGCATTCCATCCATTACTTTTTTATACTTCAGTTGCTCTCTCACAAAGCACTGCAAAATGCTGGCACACTTTTGGCTGCCTGTGTCACACACACGCTGTTCCACTATAGTGAAAAGATGTATGCCTGATGTCTAGGATGTGCTTTGTAGTTAAATAGTACTGTTTCAATAAAAGAACTATGCTTTGATGAAGTTTAAAGCTTGTCCATCTTTGTATATTTGCTGTAAATTACAGCACACAAGCAACATTTAAAATGTTTGGAGAAAAAACAAAATGTCTCCTGCTTTACATATGCCTAGAGCAGGCCTAAAGATTTGGTGCAAAGCCCTGTCTACAAATGTTAGTAGATAGGGCTTGCGTCAAAATCCATGTTTGTTTGCATGTGGTTGTGCATGTACCAGCCATTGGATGCCCCCTTGTTGTAAAGTAGCATTAAGCAGCATATAAAGCTACTTTGCATTACTTTCCAACACAAAACTCTTTTTGCACAGAAAAGTAAATCCCAAATCAACACTTAATGCCAGTTTGCGTCACTTTTGGAGACTCTATAGCGGCGCAAAGTGTTATAAACGACTCAGTACAACACATCTTCCATCTGGCCATGAGAACTCAGTCCTGTCTCAATTGATTTGGTCCAAGTGAGAAATTTGGAAATAATTCTTGATTCATTGCTTTCCTATCTGGTGCAGGTAAATCAGAAACATTCTACATGATGCAATCCCCATGCCAAATCTTCACTTACCTAGGTTTCTGAGTACAGCTGACCATCACCCCACTGCTCTCTCTCCTCAATTCTGGCATCAAGCCATTAGGGGGGGCTCCTCCGTTATAGCAGAGGAGCGTTGCCCCAGTGAAACGCCCCAGAGACGAAACCTAAAAAGGTAATGAAGTTAATTCATTACCATTTTATTTTTCGGCATCCCATCCCAAACGGGGTGTCAGGACAGGCTGGAGCCTGCTAAATGGCAGCAGCAGGGAGGAGGGTGGGATGCCATTGCACCTGTTTAAAGTACACATGTCTCTTTGGCTGGCCGTCTTGTGAAGGCCAGACACACGTGCACTTTAAACCTCTCTAACCCAGCTCTCAAAAGCCTCCAGTGCTTTTGTGAGCGCTGATAGAGGTCGCTCCCTCCAATCCTGGGGCTGATCTCATGCTGGTTAACAGCATGAGAGCAGCCAGGATTGGTCAGGGGAATGGGGCTCTGGACGACGGAAGAAGAGGGCGGAGCAGGGATAATGCGGCAAGCATGGTAAGTAATGTTT
This sequence comes from Triturus cristatus, assembly GCF_964204655.1. Classification (NCBI taxonomy): domain Eukaryota; kingdom Metazoa; phylum Chordata; class Amphibia; order Caudata; family Salamandridae; genus Triturus; species Triturus cristatus. The sequence goes on along the minus strand of NC_140582.1, from coordinate 1,065,696,235 downwards.
TATTTGCTTTAATTTAAAATTGTATTTATTTTATGTACTCACCCACCTACCAACCATTTGCCCACCCATCCACTTGCCATAGTTGCCAGCCGCCACTTCAAACCACCATACTTGGTTAAAGAAAGTCCAAATTGCAGCTTCCAGACAATCATTTAATCTAAATCTTTGGAGCCATATCTTACTGGCTAAACGTTCTAATCACACGCTCGCCATACTGCACTACATTCTTTGAGCACCAATGCACTGTACTGCGACCAGGGGGTCATATTCTAACACATTGCACTGTACTACATTTCCACTCTTTTTACTTTTTTAATCTGTACTTCAAATGTATGATAATCAAACAATAAAACACATACATAAACAACATGCTTCATACTACCTTTCACCCGTCATCAGCTCTGTACAAACATCAGATGATTTGGATTTGTCACCAGTGGTTGTTTCTAATTACGCTCGTTAACTAAATGGAGAAGGTGCGTCATCATGGCCAGTGCTGCTCACCTTGGAGCAGAAGGTTCGAGTCCCGGCATTGGTTCAACCTTCTATGATTCTGGGCAAAACATACATTTGAGTCTGGCCTTTAGCAATGTAATCTGGTTGTCACGTAAAGCGCTCGCGTGACCTTGGGCAATGTTTGCACTGTGTAAAGCTGCAAAAAAAACTTCAAAGAGATAGAGGAGGCTTATGTACGTAACAGGGTATAAGATATGCAGCTAGCATTTAACACATTAATGTGAAACATGCAATTGAGTCTGTCTAGATTTATTGTGACCAATAGTGAAGTTTATGAATGTGTTCTTTAGAAGGGTAATGACACTGTATGGGTCTTATTTAGGAGCCCTCTACGCCCCCGCGGCGTCACTTTTTGTGACACTGTGGCGGCGTAAAATATGCGTCACACTGCGCCATATTTACAAAGTGATGCATCTAGGCAGATGCGTCACTTTGTAACCCCCGCGCTACATTATACCTGCGTCAGGTATAATGTATGCAAGGTGGGCATCCCCCCCCCACAAAAATGGCTCGTAGCAGTGGCACAGTGAAATCTATGAGATGTCACTACATCACTTCTAGGACCCCACTGCATCAAATCCTTACGCCTGCTTCAGAGAAGGCATAAGGAGTGATGCAGGCCCTTTCACATAAGGACACATTGCTGATGTTGCGTCTCTTTTGAGACACACCTCAGCATGCGCCACTTTTGCGAATACAGATACGCCAGGAATACTGATGTATCTGTAAATCCTTGCGACATGGAGCGCTGTAAAGTAAATATGGTGCATCCATGGTGTAGCAAGGATGGCAAACTCAAAAGTGTTGTATCGCTGTTTTTACGCAGTGATGCAGTACTTTTCATAAATGAGGCCCTGTATGTTTTTTATAACTATAAGCATGCATATGGCATGCTCGTTTCCTTAATCTTTTGTCTACGAATATGTTCAAGATAAAGTTCTGCCGAAATATTAATGACTGTGTCTGTTTTTCTCATGCACCTATTCGGTTGTCTTTACAGAGCAAAGCTAACAATATTATAGCCTTTGACAGGTACAGCATCCATCTGGGCTTGGCAAATAGGTTTGCTGTGGTGATTAAGGATAAGATAAATGGAAAAATGCCGTGGGGCGTTTGGTAGATGACTGCATCTGCAAAAACAATGTTTGTGTGAATCAGCACAATTTATAATTTCTCATACACCCTGTCACGCTGCCAAAAAAAAAAAAAAGAAAGATAATGACTAAATTTAAGGGCTTCAGCCTGAGTGTCAGTAGACAGGTTAAACAGATCTTAAGGCGTTTTTTAACTTTGATCTAAGACTCGTAGATGAAAGCGGACACTACGTTAAAACACGACAAGAAAGAACATAGGGGCATATTATCAAGCACGGCGTTAAAATTTTCGCTAAAGCGGCGATAATGGGCTTGATAATATGCCGCAGAGAATTCCCATAAAAGCCCATGGTGACACCAGAACATGGGCTTCTATGGGAATTCTCCAGGGCATATTATGCGATAATTTTAACGCCGTTTCTTGATAATATGCCCCATAGTATGACAATGCTGTGGTGTGGGGCCAAGGGATAGCAAAGTAAACTAGCATGTTTGGAGACAGAGAACTGATAAACAGCGCTAACAAAAACATAAGTGAACGGCAAATGGAATTTACAACATGAAAGAAAGGAATGAAAGAAGAATGTAAAGAAGGAAAAAGATAGGAAGAAATAAAGCAGGAAGAAAAGAAGGCTGCGAGGAACAAAAAATGGAAAGACAAAGAAAGATGACAAAGAGAATAGAGGAGATAGAGAAAGGAATAGGGACGAAAGGAAAATTTACGTGGGAGAAAGATTACAGAAGACCTTCTTAGAAAAGTTGGATATTGCATGTTTCCCTCACTCAGTGTGATATGATTCAAAGTGTGTGTGGGTGTAGTATATTATTTTTCTGGCTACTAACCTGACTAAATTCAAATCTGCCATGGGAATTTCAAGTGACATCGGTGCAATCTCAAGTCAAAAGGGTCAAGCTTCTGGCACATAACAGAAAAGATAATCTCTTTTATGATAGTGTAGGGTGAAATGGAGCTGAAATGAAAATTTTCCTAGCTAACGTAACGGAAAGTTTCAATTCTATTAAGGACTCGGAGGCGAGGATTATGCCTTCTTCCTTCACTTTATTCCACAGCAGCCTGAAGGTAAACAAAAGACTACATTTCCCATGAACCATAGGGAAAGAGTAGTCAAAAAAGACAACATGGTAACAACCAATGAACACAGAGTATGAACGTCCAATCCACAATGAGAGCGTCCCACATAGTCCTTTGCTAGTGTCCTCTCTTCCTCTTTCGGAGCGCGACGACAGCTGACCCGAACTCCTCAAACATCTTGCTTTTGAGTGTCTGAACCTGCAAACAACAGAAACGTATTACTCCAGGAAACACAAAGGAACCCTGTTATGGAGCAAGACAGGTTACAAACATCAGAAAATAGTACATCAACATTGGAAAAACATCTACTTACTGTCATACGGGGAGGGGTCTCCTCCAGGAGTGACGGGCGGGATAATCCTCACCTCCGAGTCCTTAATAGAATTGAAACTTTCCGTTACGTTAGCTAGGAAAATTTTCATTCTATGTCAGGACTGGAGGCGAGGATTATGCTTGTTCAAAGCTTGCCCACAACCAGCTGAGCCATATTCAGAACTGGTTTGAAATAGAACCTCTTAAACGTAGAGTCCGAGGACCAATCAGCAGCATTGAGGATATCCTCAAGGCGAGCACCCAGGCCAAACGCCTTCGACGCCATTGCACCGCGAGCAGAGTGTGCTCCAAAGTCCCGAAGGCTTATCCCAGCCTCCTGCATCACCCACCGGACCCACCTGGCAATGGTGGGTGAGGAAACCGCCTTGAAGGGTTTCCGGAGCGCAATGAGCAACTGGCGCTCTCCCGGGGGACGGAATTCTTCCGTCATCTCTTCATATGCTTTTAGGCACTGAACCACGCATAACTTCGGCGAGTCCGGGAACGCCGGGCACGAGATTACCCTAGTATGGCACTTCGTACGCCGTAAAAGGGTGAAGGTTACCCCGTCAGGGGTGAACATTCTTCCCGAAATATCCAGGGCTCGCACATCTGAAACTCTCCTGCAAGAGATCAAACAAAGGAGCATTGCCAGTTTTGCTGAAAGCTCCTTCCGAGAAAGAAACCGGTTAGGCTGCCAAGAGAGAAAGAGATTAAGGACCAGATTCACGTCCCACAAAGCGGAGTAACGCGGTTCTGGGGGTAACGAGAGCCTCACTCCACGGAGCAACCTGCACACCAAGGGGTGTTCCCCTATAGGCTTACCATTAATCGGGGGGTGGCACGACGAAATTGCCGACCGAAAGGTATTAATGGACCGGTAGGCCAAACCCTCAGAGGCCAGATGGGCCAAGAAATTCACCACCTGAACCACGTCTGCGCCCAAGGGATCGTAACCCCGTCGCACACACCAACTGACCCATCTGTTCCATGCGGACTTGTATCGTTTAACTGTGCCGTCCGCCCAGGCCTTTGAGATGAGGCTCTCAGCCGCTCGCGAAAGTCCTGGGGCTTCCCATCTACCCCGGAAATCTGCCACACCATGAGAAACAGTGACCCTGCCGACACCAGCGGGTGAAGACCCCCGTCGGGATTCGTGAGAAGAGTGGGAAAGTGGGGGAGTAGGATTGGAAAATCCCAGGAAAGTTCCAGAAGAACTGGAAACCATACTTGCGACCTCCACAGGGGAGTGACCATCACCAGGTCTGCCTTCTGCCTGCGAACTTGCGCCGAAGAGCGCGTGATCATTGCGAAGGGAGGAAACGCGTACCCCCGCTCCATGCTCCAATCCTGAAGGAATGCGTCCGTGGCCGCCGCCAGCGGATCCGGTCTCCAACTGAAGAACCGAGGCATCTGGTGGTCCAGTCTGGACGCAAACAGATCCGCTGAAAAAGGACCCCACAGTTCGTTCAGGGCCACAAAAATGTTCGCGTCCAATCTCCACATGCTGGAGTCTCGGAAATGGCGAGATTGGAAGTCCGCCTCTACATTGTCCCGACCAGGGAGATACTCCGCCGTGACGGATATCTGGCTGTCCAGACAATACTGCCAAAAACTGGCCGCTAGGTCTGAGAGAGCTTTGGATCTGGTGCCCCCCAGATGGTTCACGTAGCGGACCGCTGAAATGTTGTCCATTTTCAGCAGAACACACGACCGCACCCAGTCTTTCGTCCAGCACCGTACGGCAAACGAACCTGCCAAAAGTTCCAGACAATTTATGTGTAATTTCTGTTCGTCTGGAGACCACAAGCCCCCTGTGGTTAACTCCCCGCAGTGCGCACCCCAGCCCAACCGGCTGGCGTCTGACTCGATCACCAAATCCGGGGCGGACCCAAAAATCGCTCGGCCGTTCCAGGCCTCCATATGATCCAGCCACCACTGGATCTCGGCATTCACCTCTGAGGTGAGAGTCACCGTGTGCGAATAAGGGAAACCTTTCCTTAGAAAGTTTGTCTTGAGGCGCTGCAAAGCCCGGTAATGAAGCGGGCCCGGAAATATGGCCTGAATGGAGGCTGACAGGAGGCCGACCACACGGGCGAGCTGACGGAGGGAGATTCTCTGTCTGGTCAGGACACGACGCAACTCGTGTCTGATCTTGGCGATCTTTTTGGCCGGAAGGCTGAGAGTGGAAGAGGGTGAGTCGATCACGAACCCCAGAAAGGTAAGCGATTGGGTCGGATGTAAGAGAGACTTGCTCTGGTTGATAACAAACCCGAGATCTTTAAGGAGGTTCACCGTCATCTGGAGTTGGACTTCCAGTTGACGCGGGCAAGACGCCATCAAAAGGAGGTCATCCAAGTATACGATCATTCTGACCCCTCTTGCCCTCAAAAACTCCACCACCGGTTTGAGAACCTTGGTGAAGCACCATGGCGCCGACGAGAGGCCAAACGGGAGGGAAGCAAACTCGTAAATCCGGTCGCGCCAGGAGAACTGGAGAAACCGCCTGTGCGGAGGAAAGATCGGGATCACCAGGTAGGCGTCCTTGAGATCTAGGCGAACCATATAGTCGCAGGGTCGTAAAACATCTCTCAGGAGGTGAATCCCCTCCATTTTGAAATGGCGATAAACCAGCCATTCGTTGAACTCGCTTAGATTGATGACGGGCCTCTTGCCACGTCTGCTTTGTCCACTAAGAAGATATTGCTCAAAAAACCTCTGGAATGGCGGGTGGCGGGAAGAACCGCGCCCTTGTGAAGGAGGGATGCGACCTCCTCGTCCACTAGGGCGACGTCTGGAGCCGAAAACTGAATGGGGCGGGGACTTGACCGCTGAACCGGGGACCCTGTGAATTCTATATGGAACCCCCTCCCTGTTTGGAGAACCCAAGCATCGTGTGTTAGGGACAACCAAGCCTGAAAACAACTTTGCAACCGTCCCCCTATCTGCGATGGGGAAAAAATTAGAAGACTCACCGGAGTTGGAGGTGGTGGAGCCACCGCGGAATCCTCTCCCTTTGCCTCTGCGGCCTCTGGTAGGGTAGAAGTTCCCAAATCGCGACTGTTCCTGCGACTGACCGGAGACTTTCTGGTTACCCTGCTGGTGACCTCGACCGGCCGAGCGGCCCCTGCCTCGACCGGCCCCGCGAAAAACACGGGGAAAAACTTTCTTGATGGTGGATTGTGCCCTGTCGAGGGATGTGAAGGTATTCACGAACTTGCCCAGTTCCTTCACAAAAGGCTCGCCAAACAGGCCACCCTGAGCCACGGCGCCAGCCTCGGAATCCGCTAGGTCTCCTAATTTTGGATCTATCTTTATGAGCAGAGACCTGCGGCGCTCGGTTGAAAGAGCGCAATTGGCATTGCCCAGGAATATAATCACTCTTTAAGCCCAGTTGGAGAGGTTTTCCGGGGAAATAACAGAGCCTGACTCCTTGGCCTCTTCAGCCATATCCAAAATCTTGGTGGCCGGCCCTAAGGCATCCAGGAGCTTGTCCTGGCAGGCCCTCCAGGACCTATCAATCCCTTTTTTGGGATCGCGAATACATTTTTGCAAAAAGGTGAACATCCTGGAGTCAATCTCGGGGGTGAGAACTACCTTACCCTCCAGCGAGGGCCGAGGGCACTCCGCCCGCAAGCAATTGCGGGCCTCCTTTTCTAATGGACCACGGATGTGCTCCGCCACATAAGCCGCCACCTTGTCCCCGGGGACCCACTCCGAAGAGCGGGGATGAACGATTTCATTCGGGTCCAACATGTCTGAGGTAATCGAGGGGGGAACAGTGGGGCGAGAGGGAAGCCACGGCCTGGAAGGGCAGGGGTCGGAGTCCGGATCCCCAGATGCGCCCTGATCCATATCCCTAGGGGCAGGAGGAGGTGGGGTGGGGGGAACGACCCTTGGCTGTACTGTCTGAGTGTCGAGAAAAGCTTGTCGCAACCGCTGAAAAGCGTCGCAATCCACTCCAGGCACCCGAGGGCGCTTACTCGGAGGGGAACCTGTGGGAAGGGGGACCGAGGGAGTAGGTAGGGCAGCTTGGGAACCCATGCGGTGTTCCAGACGAGAAAATGCCTCATTAATCTGGCGCGACAGCCTGTCTTCCAGGGGAGAAATAACTTGACCCACGGCCTGGTAAATGGAGGAATCTACCGCCTCATAAAATGCATCCCCCCAGGGCATCTCCGCAAGAGGGTCTTCCTCTTCCGGGTATTGATCGTAGTACTCCATGAGCCAAAATAGCGGAGTGGCAACTTAACAGCCGTGAACAGGCCTTGAACTAGAGGCTGGGTGTCAGCCAACTAAGAGGCGCAGCTAAAGAGCCGCGATTACAGGGAACAAGCCCCCCAGGGACCACTGCTGGCAACAAAAGAATATATAACACTACACCCCTATGCCAAGAGGTGATTGCCGGTCTGGGCTGGGTCCCTTTATGAATCCCTGGGCAGGGAAAAAGGTACTGGACCTCAAATGAGGCGTTTTGAGAGCAAAATAACAGACCCTGATCACCAACTGCTCTTTGGGTGAACCGGGCGTAATGTAAGCAAAAACGGCCGATCGCGGGTTAACTTTACCGCCGATCGCCGGTACAGACCCCCAAGCGGGCGTATGCCTCAGACCGGAGCTCTTCGGGACTGACGCGCGCGGTGTTTGAATTCTCTGAAGAGAATCAAACCCCGCGACGCGCCTCCCGCGATCCACCTGCGCCCTCTAGAGGCGGGAGGACCCAGAGCAAGCCAGCGATGCGCCGCGTAGGGACGAGGAGAACCTCGACCCCGCGGCGTGAGTGAATAATTAACTAACGCGCTGAAGCGCGAACGAAAAAACCTCCGAAACGCGAGGGAAACAGCGCTGAAGCGCGACCACAACACCGGCAGTAAAAAATGTCTCACAGCACAATCAAAACGTCATCGCAATAAGCAAAGCATCTACGTGCAACAATTATGACCAGAAACGCTAGTATTAACATAACACCAGAACCCCTTAGCACTACATAGAGAAAGCATTGAAGGGTACTTATCTTGCTGCGGAGCAGCGAAGAAAGAGGAAGAGAGGACACTAGCAAAGCACTATGTGGGACGCTCTCATTGTGGATTGGACGTTCATACTCTGTGTTCATTGGTTGTTACCATGTTGTCTTTTTTGACTACTCTTTCCCTAAGGTTCATGGGAAATGTAGTCTTTTGTTTACCTTCAGGCTGCTGTGGAATAAAGTGAAGGAAGAAGGCATAATCCTCGCCTCCAGTCCTGACATAGAATTCATTGGGGCTGGTTTCAAATCTAGATGGGCAGAGGTCTCTCAAACGGAGGCTCACTGGAGAGGATATGGTTAGTTTGGAGTAGGCTGAATGGTTGTACTTTTAAGTTCTGACTATGAAGAGAGGGACGTTTGGGGTCTCAGCAGTATATACTTGGGATTAGGCAGAGTAGTCTTGTCTTGCCTTTTTTCCACTGCCATAGTCATTATTGATCTAAGGTCTCAGAAATCACATAGAGCACTTGACCTTTAAGACCAGGGTTACTCCAGTTTAGTCTCGAGTAATCCTCTGTTGTTGTGGAGGAAAGATATAATTGTTCTATTGTTTATTGGAAGGGTCCATGAGATTCTCTTTGCTGTGATGGGATGAGCAACATCACTCTTTGGTGGATCTAAAGATGGGACAGCCTTGCGAATGTGAATTAATGCAAGACATTACATTTATGTAGGGCTTTGTATGTGGAAGGAGAAACAGCCTTAACCACACAGCCTAAACTATGTGTGGCTGAACAATGCAGGCGGAACCACGCACGTCTAAACTGCGCATATGTGTTTACCACACATATGCATGGTTTAGACGTTAGTGGTAGTTAGTGCTCTATGCTCGGAGCGAATGAGGAGAGGGTATGAGGTGTTGCAGACTGGGCAGAGGTGACTTCCTGCCCGGATGAGGAATGGCTGGATGAGTACAATCTTTTTATTTGGGAGTTTTGGGATCGGATAACTTTTTAGGGTTTTAGGGCTCAGGGTGCGTGGTCAGGGTACTTTATAAGGCGGGGAGGCCAGTCTTAGGGCTCAGGCTGGGGGCCTGTGTAGTTTGAAAGGACGTGTTTTTTGCCTTCAGAACAGGGGTTCGGGTACTTTTTGTGGCTGGGGGGTGGTTTTAGGGCTCAGGGCGGGGGTGTTTTTTAGGCCTGGGGTTAAGATTTTAGCGCTCAGAGCAGGGGGGGCGGGGTAGTTTTTTTAGACTACAGGCTGGGTTTTAGGGACCAAGGTATGGGGGCTGAGGTGTGTTTAAGGCTGGGATCCGCTTTTTGGATTCAGGGCGGGGGGCTGGGGTGTTTTTATGGCTAGGCCGGGGTCGTACTCAGGGCAGGTGGCTGGGTTTTCAGACCCAGGCTGGGGGCTAGGGCAGAACCTTAACCACGCATATGGCTTTACCAATTATGCCATTACAACTACATTCGTTGTAAAGGCATGCATGGTAAAGGCAAGCGTGGTTAAGATATGGTTGTTGTTAAGACCGTGTTGTTCAGGCACGCGTGGTTGGGAATTGCGTGGTTATGCCATACAACCATGTGGTAGTTTAGAAAGGTTTCTTATGCATGGCTTATATTAATCTACTCCAAGCAATTGATTCTAAAAATAAAACCTTGATTTGATTCCAGTTGCTGGATTGTGGTGTGAATTGCCCAGTGAGAATAAAGTAACTGTGCCCTTGAACAATATAAACTCGGAAATAGTGGAATAGTAAAAATGACATTAGCCCTAATGGAAGTCACAAAAATGGTCCCCCTTCTACTGGTTTGGTAGTATCAGTATATATATATTCACGGCACAGTTCTATTTAGACAGCCTTCAAAGTGGGCGTGCCATGAAGAAAACGAGACGCTGGAAAAGCCGATTCTGCACACAATGCCTCTGATGAAGAATGATTTCGAAACACGTTAGGCACGCAGTGCAGACAGTGAATTGTGATCGGCATTTGGACCCCGTTTGTACTCATTAAATGCTGTAAGCGAACTGTGCCATTCGAGTGCTTCTTAACTGATGGGCAACCTTCGAGCTTCTGGATATTCCAACGCTGCCGTCCTGCCGCGGAGAATGCACCACCCCAACTCAAAGGGGGCCACCTGGTGAGATAATCGTCACACCTATAAGTGGAATAGCAGAGAGGGATAAAAACTGAGCCAAGATGCTGAGGCTCATACAGGGCTTGACATAATAGCAGTATTAAGTTGTGCAGCCATTCAGGACTACATGGCACTACATATCCCAGCATTCACAGGACAGTTCTATTTAGACAGCCTTCACAGTGGGCGTGCCATGAAGAAAACGAGACGCTGGAAAAGCCGACTCTGCACACAAGCCGCCATGCCTCTGATGAAGAATGAATTCGAAACGCGTTAGGCACGCAGTGCAGCTAGTGAATTGTGATCGGCATTTGTACCCCGTTTGTACTCATCAAGGGGCATATTATCAAGACAGGTGATAAAATTATCGCCGCGTTAGCAGCAGAAAACTGCCGGTTCGTCCAACTTATGAAGAACAGAGCTTTTCATTCTGGGATTAAGAGGTCCCCATACGAAGCTCTGTTCGGCTGCAAAGCTAGAGTAGGTCTCTCGACGTCGTCCCTGCCTGACGACGTTTTACAAGACGTAGAGACTGAGGAAGAGCTCGAAAAAATAATAGAGAGCGTACAAACAACACAACAGCAGGAAGAAAGACGAGATGAATCAATGCAAGAGGCACAGCTCCCTGCAGAAGACATAGCTGAGAATGCAATCCATGATGGAGGAAACCAAAACAGTGATGAAGCCATGGTTATCGAAGAGCCTTCCATTTCCGTGGTTACCGAAAATCCTTCTTCTTACGCTATCTGTTGCGTCTGCTTAAAAGAAACCAGCGGTGCTCATACATGTCGAAAGTGTGGCCGAAACGTTCATGCCATCTGTGGACATTCTCCTAAAGACGATGAAGGTTAGCATTTTGTGCAATGTTTGCTTCAATATTGAGAAAGCTATCCAAAGTAAAATGGAATCAAAATCGAACCTTGAGATTCAGTCCCAAAAAATGAAAAGGGATTCTGACAAAAAAATTCCTCCTGTGCCATTGGGTGCCTCTGTGCGAGTTCCAATTCCCGACGTCGACAAAGGGCGGGGTGACTCATGCAATCTCTTGGCAGTTGTTATGAACGTGACGGAAGATGGCTTTTACCGACTTGAAACTGCACAAGGAATCTTGAAGCAACTCTATGCCAGATTAATGAGAATTGAGGACGTTCCTGACCACGAAATACCTCTCCGATCTGCAGCTACTTCTCAGTCCACAGGAAGCGGCCAAGGATTCGTCAGGTGTATGTGCAAGACGAAATGCCAAAATATGAGGTGCCTTTGTGTGAAAAATAAAATTAAGTGCAATTCAAAATGTCACTCTAGCCTTCCCTGCTGCACCAAGTAGGTCATGCCAGTTCTGCTTTGTGTTTCACCGGTAACAATATTCTGTTCGCATTCTTCTTTAAGTCGTGAAATGCATGTACAAGATCAAAGTGCCAAAATAGAAGGTGTTTTTGTGTGAAGAATAAAAGTGAGTACAATTCCACGTGTTACTCCGGCCTTTCTTAGTGTACTTCAATCTCAGTTCTGCTTTCATTGTTTTCCGGTAAGAATATGCTGTGCTTTATTTCGTAGTTTTGTTCTTTCAGCTTCAAATGCGTATTAATTAATAAAGGCTTCTCCTCTTGTGCCCTCTTAACACTTTGCGTAAATGGTACTGGTCATTCTGAATAATGCCAAGGAATTGTATAGAATGCCTAGGAAAAGTATGTAACATTTTCACCAAAAACTTATATTTCCTAGTTTGCCTCTAAACCATCAGGCATTCTATACATTACCTAGGCATTCTTTACAATACCGGGATTTCACACTTTGCCGAACGCCTAGCAATCTCATCTTGTGGCCTTTCAACACTTTGCGTAAATGGTACTGGTCATTCTTTATAATGCCTAGGAATTGTATAGAATGCCTAGGAAAAGTATGTAACATTTTCACAAAAAACGTATATTTCATAGTTTGCCGAAAACCATCAGCCATTCTATACATTACCTAGGCATTCTATACAATACCGGGATTTCACACTTTGACTGTAACATATATATATATATATATATATATATATATATATATATATATATATATATATATATATATATATATACACACATATATATATCTCTTTGACTCGTAGCACATTCAATTTGAAAAAACAAGTATATATAGATATATATATATATATATATACAAATAGAGCATCACACATCTCCCCCTTAAAACATTACGGACAATATATACTTCAAACTGTATTGGAAAAGTAACCAGCATTTGCAATGCAATAGGTCTCGCATTCACGCGGGTCTGAGCTATTGACATTGTAAATGGCAATGCCTTTTATTTATGTTTTGGGTTTTAAAACATAAATAAAAGTCATTGTCATTTACAATAGTGATAGCTTAAACTCTCGCAAATGCGAGATCTATTGCATTGCAATAAAGTGTCTTCTCTACCGCTTGTTAGATTGTAAATAACAGAGGAAGAGACAGGCCTGCAACATCTTCAAAGTAGTGATAAATAGTTCAGTGAAGAAGATGGGTACGTGTTGTAAATTACACAGACACTAAGGGGCATATTATCAAGAACGGCGTTAAAATTATCGCCGCTTTAGCGGCAGGAAACTGCCGCTAAATCGGCGATGAAAGATCCCAAATTTAGCCCAAATATCACCCAGATGTAGCCCAAGTATAGCCCAATGACAGAATGTCCCAGAGTGTTCTAACGAACAACTAGAGCGCTAACAGTCTTACTTATGACAAAAGTATGGCACACCTGAAGCCATCTTGATTGGAATAAAGTGGTAACACTTAAAACATTTAATTTACAAAGGAACAAAATGAGGGGGTTCATTTTGCCATAGAAATTATGATTAGTGCTGCAGAAAGAAAAATTAGGGCACATTTTGACTTCTCAAATCCCCTTCTTTTCCATAAAAAAATTCTGACATGCAGACTGAAACATGCACTTTGAATACCAGCAGCAGACTTCCCTGGTGAGCAGTAGCTTTACTACAGTGATCTAATGAGCAACTAGAGTGCTAACATTCAGAATTTATAGCAAATGTGTGACACATCTGAATGCCTTCTTGATGGAACCAAAATAAAAAACTGAAAGTATTTCCTACTGAGGAGACTGCAGCAAATGAGGAAATTAGGAAACTTCATAACAAATAAATCCTCCCAAGATGGCCACCAGAGACAAAAGAGCCCAAATGTAGCCCAAATATCACCCAGATGTAGCCCAAGTGTAGCCCAATGACAGAATGTCCCAGAGTGTTCTTAAGAACAACAAGAGCGCTTACTGTCTTACTTATGACAAAAGTATGGCACACCTGAAGCCATCTTGATTGGAATAAACTGGTAACACTTAAAACATTTAATTTAAAAAGGAACACAATGAGGGGGTTCATTTTGCCATAGAAATTATGATTAGTGCTGAAGAAAGAAAAAATAGGGCACATTTTGAAGGACTTCTCAAATCCTCTTCTATTTCATTAAAAAATTCTGATATGCAGACTGAAACATGCACTTTTAATACCAGCAGTAGACTTCCGTGGTGAGCAATAGCTTTACTACAGTGATCTAATGAGCAACTAGAGTGCTAACATTCAGAATTTATGGCAAATGTGTGACATATCTGAATACCTTCTTGATGGAATCAAAGTAAAAAACTGAAAGCATGTCCTACTGAGGAGACTGCAGTAAATGAGGAAATGAGGAAACTTCATACCAATGAAATCTCCCAAGATGGCCACCAGAGACAAAAGAGCCCAAATGCAGCACAAATATCACCCAGATGTAGCCCACATGTAGCCCAATGTTAGAAGTGTGCAAAACACTTATTTTTGGTTTATTTGCAGTTTTATATAGTGCAGATTTGTCAGGTATTGGAGTGCTTTACATGAGCATTGGTTACATCACACAAGATCAAATTCATTTTGGTTGTAGACATGGGGAGATTAAGTGATTTGGCCAGAATCACAGAATGTTGAGCTGAATCAGAAACTCCAACCTGGTTCCCCAGTTGCAAAGTCTGCAGCTCTGGAAGTAACACCACATCCTCTCCCCTAGGTGCAACATTTAATCAAGTGGTCAACTGGATAAAAAAACATAAAGATTACAAATAATTTAAAAGTTCTTTGTCGCTATTTGAAAACTCAGAAAATATGTCCTCATTTTAGTTTTTTAGGGCACTAACCATAATTTTGATGCAAATTAGACCCTCTCATATATGTAATTTCTAAAGGAAATGCTCTAGGTATTACAGTTTTGATTACATCAAGATGACGTCAGGCATTCCACACTTTTGAAATAAAAATAGAATGTTAGTAATCTAGTTGTTCATTGGGATACTGTTGAGAGGCAGAGGCCAGGGGCACGGACTCTGAAAATTGAAGGCAGGTAGGAGAGTGCAGAGGCAACAATTTGACCACACTGGGCAGGCAGGAAGGGCAGTGGCAGCACAACGGACTATGGAGGGCAGTGGAAAGGGGGGCAGGGGCAACAAACCAACAATACAGGACTGGCAAGAGTGGCTGTGGCAATATAATAGACCATTGTGGGCAGAAGGAAGAGGCAGTGGTAGTACAACCATACATGCCAACAGACCCATTTCAGCCAGGAAACGTCCAATGTTTTTAAGCTCAAATGGGCTTTATTTGATCTGTCTCCTGTCTACAATCTCCTCTTTTTCAATGTAACTCAAAGGGGAAAATCAATACCCCAGTTTTTTTTCAAAATCTTCCTCTTACCAAGTTCAAAATGTTTGCAAGTATGGTACATTGGATCATGGTAGGCAGGAGGAATTGGGGTAGGGACATGGACTCGGATAACAGAGGACAGGAGGGACGGATCAGGGGCATTACAATGGAACAGACAAGCCAGGAGGGAGGGAATAGGGGTCTGCACATGGAAACAGAGGGCTGGGGGCAAGGGGGCAGGGCAGGAGCAGCAAGATGACCATGGAGGTCAGGCAGGATGGGCACTAGTAACAAGACACACCATGGAGAGCAACAATGAGACTATGATGGCATACACACAGACCATGGAGTGAAGGTGGGAGGGGGTGAGGGGCATCTAGCTGACCACACAGGGAAGGTGGGAGGGGCCATAGCAGCACAGAAGACCATGCATGGCAAGCCGGAGGGTTAGTGGCAGCACAATTACTATGATGGGCAAGAAGGAGGGTGCAGGGGCATGCACAAAGGACCATGGAGGATAGAAGGGAGGGTCAGGACCTGGGCACAGACAAGAGAGTTCAGGGGAAGGGGCCTCACAACAGACCGTGCGGGGCAGGCAGGAGGAGCAGTTACAGCACAACAGACCAGGGAGGGCAGAAGGGTGTGGCAGTAAAATGGACCATGGAGGACAGGAGGAAGGGGATAGGGGCATGGCATGTGGACAGGTAGGGTGGAGGTGGCAGGGACAGGTTATAGTCATCTGACAGTGTTAGGCAGGTGGGAGGGTAGTGGCAGCTCAACAGAACACTCAGAGTAGATAGGAGTGGCAGGTCCATGGAACATGGCGGGCAAAAAGGATGGAGCAGGGCCATGCACAAAGACATCAGAGGGCAGGGGGAAGGAGAATAGGGGCAGCAAGCTAAGCACAGAGGCTAAGCAAGAGGTCAATGATGGGCCATAGAATTGTTCAATGGAGGGCAGGAGGAGTGGACTGGTACATCATGCTAAATGGAGGGCAGTGGCAGCACAACAGACCATGCATGGCAGGAGGGAGGAGGCTAGTCCATGGATTCAGACAACAGAGGATAGGGAGGAGGTGGATGGGGCAGCAAGCTAACTGTTCAGAGTAGGTGGATATTAGGAATGTTATTGTTTTTAAAATGTGTGTCTGTGCGAACTACTTAAAATAGGAACAAGTATGCAGCATAATCTCACTTTTATTCAGGAAGAAGAGGACGTTTGTGACTGTGACTCCGGGCTCACTTGGCAGAAACACCCCCTGACCCTCCCCCCCTCGCAAAATGTAATGCCCGTGAAAAGGGTAGGTGGACGCAGTGTTATATAGAACATAGTCCTGAGAGCACGATTGAAAATGAAAACTAGATATAGTATATGGTATAAACTATGCACCAAAAAGTGTGATATAAGATGAACCGGGGCGTGAAATATAATATGCAATACATTGAGCGCAATGACAGATTCATTGGAGAGCGCGAGATAGCAAAGGCACTAGCGCGTGCTATGCGATATGCGCCTTGGAGTGTAATATGCACAGGGCAGTGTTGTGTAACCTAACCAGTCTCTAAAGTTGTAATATAAAATATGTGCTGGGGAGTGTAACATTGCATATGCACTGTGACAAAGATATGGATCCCAGATTGTAATATGTATGGCATAGCGCTGTGCGTTATAACATAGGCATTGAGGAAGGCATGTTAGATGGGGCAATATAACCCGTGCGAAGGCAAGTGTGGCATGACATATTCACGGGGTGGTGTTACAGTGCACATGGGCTAGAGAGTGTCATAGCATACGCACTAGCTGGTGGAATACAACGCAGAGGTATGTGGCACTCGGCAGGCACTGGTGGGTGTAACACAGCATTGGGCTCAGCCAGGAGCACACTGGGACTCTCAAGTGAGGTTCATCTCCTTTCCAGAGAGTAAAATAAAAAGTATTACACATCCAGCGGTGGATGTGTGTTTTATTAACCGTGAGGGGGGTTTCTTGCATAGTTTGGTCGAATTTTTTGTCGAATCCCCTTTGAATGGCTTGGTGTGCGTGTGTATTAAATGTGCCCATCAATAGCTACCCATGTTTGTATAAATAAACAACAAGGGTGTCTACTTGGAGAGAACCCACCGGCGGAGGCGCCGGGATTAGGCACGGTATGGCGTCAGACACGTCAGAGCTTCACTAGCGGTGTAAATACATTCCACATGGATTCATTGTATGCATAGTCACCTTTTAATGAATATCACGCATATCGTCATGGTGATAGGTACATACGGTTTGTCCAGCATGTCCTAGGTGTTTCTATAAATATATATATTTTTTAAATAATAAAAAACAAAGTCCGGCCCCGGGGGATGGGGTTCCCGGGGCCATAAGTGGCCTGAAGAGGGGGGCAACGCAGCCCCCCTCCTAAAGAGTTCAAAACAAAAATGCTATGACCCGGGGGTTGGGATCCCCGGGGCTGATTAATGTTTTGGAAGGGCCAAATTAATTTTTTTAAACAAAAAAAATTAGGGTGCAGGCCCTGGGGGATGGGGTCCCCAGGGCCAATAAATTAGAAAAAGAAGGGGGGCCACACAGCCCTCCTTCTTAAAAAAATAAAATAAATAAAAGACCGGCATCACGCCGGTGCCCACGCCCCCTCCTTGCAGCACTCTGCAAACGCGTCCCCTGGCCAGTTGTAAGTTGGGGAATTAATTCCCCTTCAATACTGAGGGTCCCTGAGGGCCAACTAGCCCAGCAGGTATCTTCAGTATGCGCCAGGTGATCTGAGGCCATGCCCCTTTTTACACCTCTATGCAACGCAGCTCTGTGGCGCTTACTGGAGGTACCTAGTGGGCTAGTTTGACCCTAGGGACCCTTAGGATTCAAGGGGACTTAATCTCTCAACTTAGAATGGCCACAGGGCACGTTTACACAGTGGTGAAGGGAGGGGACGGGGCCTGAGGTGACGTGTGCAAACACGCCCTGTGGCGCGTTTTAAGTTGGGGAAATAATTCCCTTTCAATCCTGAGGGACCCTGGGGGCCAACTAGCCCACCAGGTGCTTCCAGTAAGCGCCACTGCACTGCGTTGCAGAGAGGTGGGGCAGGCCATGCCTCTTTTTACACCTCTCTGCAATGGCGCTTACTGGACCTACCTAGTGGGCTATTTTGCCCCTATGGACCCTCAGGATTCAAGGGGACTTAATCTCCCAACTTAAAAAATGGCCACTGGGCGTGTTTACACAGTGGGGAAGGGAGGGGACGGGGCCTGAGGTGTTGTGTGCAAACACGCCCTATGGCGCGTTTTAAGTTGGGGAAATAATTCCCCTTCAATCCTGAGGCCCCCTGGGGGCTAACTATCCCACCAGGTGCTTCCAGTAAGCGCCACTGAGCTGCGTTGCAGAGAGGTGGTCCAGGCCGTGCCACTTTTTACACCTCTCTGCAACGCAGCTCTGTGGCGCTTACTGGAGGTACTTAGTGGGCTAGTTGGACCCTAGAGACCCTCAGGATTCAAATGAACTTAATCTCCCAACTAAAAACGGCCACAGGGCTTGTTTACACAGTGGTGAAGGGAGTGGACGGGGCCTGAGTTAACGTGTGCAAACAAGCCCTGTGGCGCGTTTTAAGTTGGGGAAATAATTCCCCTTCAATCCTGAGGGACCCTGGGGGCCAACTAGCCCACCAGGTGCTTCTGGTAAGCGCCACTGCGCTTCGTTGCAGAGAGGTGGTCTAGCCCGTGCCCCTTTTTACATCTCTCTGCAACGCAGCTCTGTGGCACTTACTGGAGGTACCTAGTGGTCCAGTTGGACCCTAGGGACCCTCAGGATTCAAGGGGACTTAATCTCCCAACTTAAAACGGCCACAGGGTGTGTTTACACAGTGGGGAAGGGAGGGGACGGGGCCTGAGGTGACGTGTGCAAACACGCCCTGTGGCGCGTTTTAAGAGGTAGTTTTAATCCCCTGTCCTATTATATACTAGGGGTTTACAGAGGAGGTCATGCTAATCACAGGGGGACTCCAACACATATTGTTCCCTAGTGTATGTAGGGGTTTTCACTGTATTCTGAGTGTCTTTTAACATAGCACTGGCTCTAGGACTGGTTAGTCAGACTCAGTTACCACCAGTATCCGTCTGAAAAAGTTGAGGGTACAGGATGATTTTGCAACAAGGCTTCTTTCTGCTCTTCTGTTTGTTCTTTCTGCACTTTATCCTTCCTGCACTTTTCTTCGTCGTTGAGGACTTCTGTTGCTTCTTTCTGCATTTCTTTTTTTTCTTTCTGTGCGTTTTTTCTTCTTTCTTCACATGTCCTATCTCTGTAGGCATAGTTAGAAATTAGCATTTAAAAAACCTTTGAAATTCACTGAAAAAACCATAGGTTTCAGGCACGTTATAGTTAGGAATTAGCATTTAAAAAACCTTAGAAATTCACTGAAAAAACCATAGGTTTCAGGCACCTTATAGCTAGAAATTAGCATTTAAAAAAACATAGAAATTAACTGAAAAAACCATAGGTTTCAGGAACGTTATAGTTAGTTGGACATTTCACTCGTACAAAACCATAGAAATTCCGGCGTTATAGTTAGTTCAGCTAAACATAACTCGCACCCTCGCAGTGCATTGCTGATGACGTCACATACTACATCATTCATGACATGGTCAGTGACATCACTGATGACATCTCAAATGACATAATTGATGACATCACTAATGACATCATCTACGTGAAAATCAGATGCACCTCCTCACACCTGAATATAACCTTTGATACACCCACTCTAAAATACAGACTACCATTTTCAAAAAAATAGACACATCAATACCAGTTACTAAATACGCACTGACTGATTCCTAGGTCTACACACACATCCACTCATTCACCCATACAGTCACTCATACATGCAGTCACTCATCAATACAACACTATCATATGCACTCATACACCTATACAGATACTCACACACTGCCACATATCCAGAGTTACTCACACACTTAGTCAGTCATGCAAAGAATCAATCATACTTCCATTTATTCACCTACACAGTTATACAGACACAACCTCACTTATTCATACAGATACTAACACATAATTACTCTCTTATAGAATTACTGATACAAATACACACTCATCCATTCAGCCACTCTCACAATTACTGACTCTCACATATAGTTATTTATATATACCATCACTCACATATACTGCCTTTTACATATGTAGTTACTTGCACATGTACCACTGAGACATCCATTCACTCACCAACACACCCATACACACACTCACCCACCCATATAGCTGTTTCCACATGCACTCCTGAACCCATACACCCAGTGAATCAACCACTCACACATCTACGCACAGAATCACACACCTCCCACCCACCCACACACACACTCAGGAAGCCATACAAATACTCAGGCAAGCAATCAATAACCCATATAGACACTCATGCAGCTACTCACCAACCCATGCAGCAGATTACACAACAACAGACAGACTGATACAGACTTTCACACAGTTTAGTCACTAACCCATGCATTCAGTAAGACACATTTATTCACTCACTTATACAGTCAGTCACGTACCTACTAAATCCTCCATACAGACACTTATACACCCACTCATTCCTCAATACAGCTTGGCATATATATGAAACAAAATTAAACTTTACAGAAACACACAGTCACTGGATGATGTCATCAGTGATGTCATTTGAGATGTCATCAGTGATGTCATCAGTGATGTCACTGACCATGTCATGAATGATGTAATATGTGACGTTATCAGCAGTGTATTGCGGGGGCGCGAGTTATAGTTAGCTGAACTAACTATAACGGGGGAATTTCAATGGTTTTGTACGAGCGAAATGTCCAACTAACTCTCACTTTCCTGAAACCTATGGTTTTTTCAGTTAATTTCTATGTTTTTTAAAATGCTCATTTCTAACTATAACGTGCCTGAAACCTATGGTTTTTTCTGTGCAAAAAACAAATAGATAGATAGATATATGTATGTATATCCAGTACAATGTCAGCGCCCCTCCTCCTCCTCCTTGGTCGAAACAGAAGTGCACAAACTCCTCTTACAGTATGCAAAAGTTTTATTTTACCACGTTTCATCCTATAAAGATCCGCATTTTAGAACATGAGAGCCATTGCGAAGAACGACATCTCATATCCAGTGGCCAGACATTTTGCGAACAAGCACCAGAGCAATACGGACCTGTTGCAATATTATGGTATATTATATCAGTCGTTACCTTGATCATATATATGACAGCAGTCACAGCCAACATGAAACAGCCACACCAACGTGTTCTTGAATTCACTGAAATATTTTAATGGCAAAGAAACAAATGTGTTTCGAATTTTTGTTCTTTTTCACATGACCCGTTGTTTTTCATATTATTTGCTTAAATACAGCGTCATTCCTGATGTAGTGGCAATAAACATAAACAAAATACTTTCAAGTTCCTGCATGTTCCTCTTATCAACAAAACTTTATCAACAGTATATTGTGAGCAATTCAGTTTTAAATCGCTTTAAACATCAGACCATAATTCTTCGTATTCAGAACATAGTACTATTAAATTGGAAAGGTTTTGAACAACTTTACGAACATATCTCATTTTACCTATATTGTCTGGTTAATGGGTTATAGTATGTTGATACATAATACAAGACACTCTGCACTCACAGGCATAGTACCCAAATTGAATTAACTGTTGTAGTTCACTATAGGTGAAGGTCATAAAGGTGTTGCCACATGGGGATCACCTTCTACTCTCCAAGAGGTACTTCCAGCATAATTTGCATGGAGATTTCCCTTCCATCTGTAACGAAGACAGAGAAATTGTTATACTAATCAAATAAGTTGCAAAGGGCTTATCATACCAGACTTTGTATATGCAAACATTTGGTCCTATAATCTCACGGAGGAACAGAAAGAGCAGATCTCATATTCATACACATTCAGTAAAATTATAAACAATACGGGTTAAATAAGGAATCAGAGCTTTTAATTAGAGGTGTGTGTATAACTCTTCCCAGGTTCATACCATGAGGGACAAGGCTACCTGCCTTCAAAATGTACCTAGACTCCATTCTGCGTAGAGCAGCATTTCTGTTCCCTTCCCTAGTGTGTTTTGGGACTGTGTCCAATCCAAGAAATGTGGCTTTGGTCCAGTCTCCGTCATGGTTTTCCCTAAAGTGTCGTGCTGTGCTATAACTCAGATCTGAGTTGGTAATCGCTAATGCTCTAAAATTCTTTTCTGTACTGCGAATGCGGTAGATCCTACGTACCATCTGTCGCAGGGACAGGTGATTACATAAACAACAAAATCTTTTTTGCATGTAATCAGTTTGGTGATGCGCTGTTTTTTCTTGACCCTCTCCAAAAAGATCTCCTGAATATTACTGCTATATTTGCAAGCTTTGCAGAGCCCACATTTTTTTAAACCTCGGCTTCGTTGTAGCCATGTTTGGGTGTTACTTTTCAAGTGGCTGTGAACTTGCATGTCCCTAAAAGAAAGATTTCTTTGAAACATGATGTTAGGTGTTTTCCCAATTTTAGGTTTCAATGTGGTATCATGTGTTAGAATTGTCCACCTACTCTTCAGGATCTTGCGCAAGTTGCTTGCCTGACTAGCAAATTTAATAATAAACCTTATCGGTGTATTTTCTGGATATTTAACTGTCTGTGGTTTGTCTTGCAATAGATTCTCCCTTGATTTCTCATCTGCTCTTGTACTTACTCTAGTTAGACTCTTCCTGTGATATTTCCTCACAATGAGACGATCAGTCATTTCCTGTTTGGTATTTCTATAGCTTTCATCAGTGCTACTGTTTCTTTTTGCACTTAGAAACTCACTAAATGGGATACTCCAGTGGAAGCTCGGAGGATGGCAGCTGTCCGCATCTAGAATGGAGTTCCCAGCTGTGCTTTTCCTGAAAATGTCTGTCTGCAGTGTGCCATCTTTTAGAGTCACTTTCAGATCCAGAAAATCTACCGTCTCTCTGCTGTAATTCATAGTGAATTTAAGGTTGACTTTGTTTCTGTTGATGGCTGTCAGGAAGTTGTTGAGGTCTTCTTCACTCCCCTTCCAAGAGAAGAAAACCTTGTCTATATACCTGAGCCACACACTGATATGATCTATGAATTTATTCTGATCACGGTTCCACAGGACCTGCTCCTCCCACCAGCCCACCAAAAGATTGGCGTAGCTGGGGGCGAAGCAGGTCACCATGGCTGTCCCCTGTGTTTGTCTGTAAAGTGTATTATAAAAGAGGAAAATATTTTCCTTTAGACATGTTTCCATGATCATTTGTGAGTATAGTAAGGTTGTAGCACTCCTCATTGAAAGGAAATGTTTACAGGCATTCATGCCATCTTGATGTCTAATGCTCGTATATAGACTTTCCACATCTAAACATACGAGCCAACATTCTCCTTTCCAGCATAGATTGTTAGCTTTCTGGATGAAATCTTTCGTGTCTCTGATGTAGGAGTCTAAATTGTGTACAAATGGTGCAAGGAATTAATCCACAAACCTAGAAGTATTCTCAAAGACACTATTTTTTTAGGAAATAATGGGATGCCCTGGTGGATTAGTGGCATCTTTGTGGACTTTGGGTAATAGGTAGAGGGTGGGGATGGTCGGTGTCTCGTTCTTTAAAAATTGCAATTCGTCCCAGCTCAACAATTGTTATTCATGCCAGGAGAGTAATCTTTCTTTATAATTTGAGATTACATTCCATAGGTATTCTCAGTCGGTTCGGGTGTAACATGTGCTGTTTCTCACCTGTCGCAGTCCCTCTCTAATGTAGTTTTCCCTGTCCATGATAACTATGTTGCCCCCCCTTGTCAGAGGTCTTAATGACTATTGTTTAGTCTTTCTGTAAATTAGTCAGAAGGTTCCATTGAGATTGTTCTGCTTGGGGTTTTCCCTACTCAGTTTTAGAATGTTATCCATCAGTAATTGAGGGATAGATTTGGATGGTACCCTGAAGGTAGTGGACTCCGTTGCACCAATATCTATCCCAAAATTCTGGTCAATATATTCAGTATGGGTCGGATCGAAGGGGTCCCTAGTGATGCCAGGTATAGTGCTATCTTCTTCAGTTCTTTCTAGGCTGTGTAATGTCTGGAGTATATTTAAGTACCCTGTCATCAGATTGTCAGGGAGAGATGTGGGTTGCAATATTCTTCCTACCCTACTATTCTCTGCTCTCAATGCATGTATCTTATATAACTTGAGCTTTCTCACAAATTTATATAAGTCAATTCTTAGTTGAGCATAGTCAATTCCTGCAGTCTGGCAGAACTAGAGACCCAGCTTCGGAGTCTCAATTTCCGCTTGTGATAGATGTTTTTTGAAAGGTTCATTACCATGACTTCTTTGGAATGTCATGCCATTATTTCATTTTCTTCGTTTGGCCTCTTGTTCCCATGCCACAGCTGATTTGCTTTTCTTAGTTGCCGTCTTCTCTTGCTTTGGCCATTGCTCCTCTGCCTCTTTGTTATCCCTGAAAGGAATGTTCGTTTTCTTTTTGTAACATCCTCAGTTCCTCGGAAAAAGAAATCTTGGTTGCGTTGTTACTGCTCAGATCTTCTATTGATCCCAAGTCTCAGCTCTAGTCTGTGCCTGATTCCGATCTTCTTTTCTCCATAGCTCCCATTGTTCTCTCTTTCGTGATTTGTTGGCACGCTTTGTAGAACCTCCTGTCGAAAGTTAAAATTCTTCCTGCTGCATAATCCTGTTCATCGCCCACAAATTTGCGTGGTTTTCACGGCATTATATCTTTTTCATGGGTTTTGAGGCATTCGTCAATGGCTTTGAGCATCTTTTTTACAGCATCCTGGTCCGTTTCTTTTTCAAACTCATCCATCATTGATTTAATTATATATATTACCTACTGGCGGTCGCCAGTAGGTAGTTATAGTTAGGACCTAGTATCCATAGGAAAAGCGTTTTTTCTTTGGCCAATATCTTTGGCACCGTTTGACGAATCTTTGCAAACTTTTCATTTATAATGAGGCGCATCAGTCAGTTCCTGTCTTGAAAGTTTTGGGGTGATTCGTCAAGCGGGGGCCGAGAAAAAAGTGGGTCTCAAAACGCGTTTTCCCCATGTTAATTTCCATAGGAATTTTTGGAACAGGCTTCAACTGCTCAACGGAATTACACCAAATTTGGCAAAAATGTAGCTCTTGGTTCAGAAAGCAACCTTTTTTCTAAATGGTGTAAATCCATTCAGTAGTTCCTGGGAAATTAAAAAAATTAAAATATCGATATCTAAGCACCGAGGAGGATTCGCGAATCCTCCCGAGCATGAGCTTTATTTTGATTGGCTGCCAACATCCCAAACCAGAATGTGTTGGCAGCCATCTTGTGACTCGGTAACTGAGTCACAAGAAAATAGTAGAAAAAATGATGAAAAACAAGAAAAGGGGGCAGGGTAGAAACACCCTGATCACCTAGGCCTGCTCAGAGGGTCCCAAAAAGAAATGAAGCACAGGCTCCCGCGCTTTGCTTTCTATAATCCCCCGGTTGGGCCAGGTCCCAGAGCCAATTTATAATTATGGTGTAGGGGCCTGTGGGGGCTCCCACAGCCCCGGGGACCGACAACTCCCTGGGGCTTTTTACAAAAATATGCATGGGGTGGCTCCTGCCCCTCATGCTGCCCCGGGGACAGCCACCTCCCCAGGGCTTTGATTTAATAGGGGTGGGGGGCCTTGTGGGCCCCCCCAAGCCCTGGGGACCGCCACCTCCCCGGGGCTCAAATAAAATTAGAGGAGTGTGGGGGGCTCCGGCACCTCCCCACACTGCCCCAGGGACCACCACCTCCCCGAGGCACAGATTATGCAAATATAGTGGTCCATTGCAGACCCCTGGGACACGGGGACCACCACCTCCCTGGGGCTTTAAAGAGTTGGGAGGGGGCCACGTGGCCCCCTCCTGGAGCCCTAGATGGCCCGGGGAACCACCAACCCCCATGGCCGGCTCCTGCAATGTCCCAGGGTGCCCACTGCCGTTTGCTATGGCAGGGCAGGAGCACGGCTCCCACCCTGCCATAGCAAACACTGCTGCTCTCACTTCCATGAAGCAAAGCAGATTGCTTTTGGGCAAGGGGAGCTGCATGTTAGCAGCTCCCCTTGCCCAAAAGCAATGCCGGCTCCCACATTAGGCGGTGAGCCTACAGGGATTGTGGGGGCATTGGGGCTCCCCCCAAGGTCCCCAACTTGAGGGCTGGCCACTCGGCCCCCTCCCCTTTAATTAATAAAAAAAAAATAACCACAAAAAACAGAAGGCTGGCCCTGGGGGATGGGGGCCCCGGGGCCATAATTGGCCTCAGGTGGGGGGCCACGCAGCCGCCTCCAAATCAAAAAGTAAAGGCTGACCTGGCCTGGGGGGATGAGGTCCCCGGGGCTATAATTGGACTCAGGAGGGGGGCCACGTGGCGCCCTCCTAAATAAAAAAAAAGTAAAGGCTGGCCAGGCCCTGGGGGATGGGGTCCCCAGTGCCAGAAGTGGCCCAGAAAAGGGGGACCATGCGGCCCCTCTCCCGAATACTTAATTATTTTAAAAAACAGAACAAAACTGAGGCAATGCCATGGGGGATGGGGTCCCCGGGATGATAAAGGCCTCAGGAGAAAAAAAGGAAAAGGCTGGCCAGGCCCTGGGGGATGGGTTCCCCCGGGGCCCCAAAAAATAGTAAGAGAAGGTGGGCCACACAGTCCCCTTCTAACAAAACCAAAAAAGAAAAGACGGCATTTCGCAGGAGGCCTCACCACCTCCCTGGACCACTCTGCAAATACACCCCCTGGTGCATTCTAAGTTGGGGGATTACGTTCCCTTCATTCCTGAGGGTCCCTGGGGCCAACTAGCCTAACAGGTACCTCCAGTAAGCCCCACACAGTGGGATAGCTGAAAGGGGGACCGAGGCCACTGCAAACGCACCTCTTAGCGCACTGCTGGTGGGGCGATGAGTTCCTCTAGTGTCCTGAGGATCTCAGGACACAAGTGGACTATATCCCTTGAGCAGCAGTGCACCAGGAGCCGCGTTTGCAGAGTGGTGTAAAAAGGGGGTGTGACATTTGAGCAGTCTCAGTAAAGCAGCTGTTTGGGGCTTGCAGGAGGTAACAGGAGGGCTAGTTGGCCCCCAGGAACTCTCAGGAGGAAAGGGGACTTCATCACCCAACCAAGAGTGTGCCAGGAGGCGCATTTGCCGGTGTGGTGGTGAAAGGGGGCATGGCCTGTATCCACCTCTCAGCAATCCCACTGTGTGGGGCTTACTGGAGGTCTTTCTGCACCTCACTTGCCTCTTTCTGCACCTCACTCTCTTCCTTCTGTCCCTCTCTTACCTTGTTCAGTACTTTTCTTGCCTCTTTCTGTGCTTCCTGAGCCTCTTTCTGTACATCTCTTGCCTCTTTCTGCACCTCAAGTACCTCTTTCTGTACTTCTCTTGCCTCTATCTGCACTTATCTTGCCTCTTTCTATACCTCTCCTGCCCCTTTCTGCTCTTCGCTTGCCTCTTTGTGAACCGCATTCTCTTCTTTCTGCACCTCTCGTGCCTCTTTCAGCACCACACTTGCTTCTTTCTGCATCTCTTGCATCTTTCTGCACCTCTATTGCCCCTTCCTGCAACTCTGTTGCTTCTTTCTGCACTTCTCTTGTCTCTTACTGCACCCTTCTTGTCTCTTTCAGCACCTCTGTTGCTTCTTTCTGCACTTCTCTTCCTTCTTTCTGCACCACTTTTGCCTCTTTCTGCACCCCTTCTGCCTCTTCGTGCACCTCTCCTACCTCTTTCTGCACCCCTCTTGCCTCTTTCTGCACCTCTGTTGGTTCTTTCTGCACTGCTCTTGCTTCTTTCTGCACCTCTTTTGCAAATTTCTGCATTCCTCTTGCCTCTTTCTGCACCCCTTTTGGCTGTTTCTGCAACTCTTTTGCCTCTTTCTGCAGTTCTCTTGCCTCCTTCTCCACCTCACTTGCCTCTTTCTGTACTTCTATTATCTCTTTCTACACCCCTGTCGTCTCTTTCTGCACACCTGTTATCTCTTTCTGTACTCGTCTTCCCACTTTCTGCACCTCTCTTGCTTTTTTCTGCACTTCTCTTGCTTCTTTCTGCACCTCTCTTGCTTCTTTCTGCACCCGTCTTTCCTTTTTTGCATCTCTCTTGCCTCTTTCTGCTGTTCTTTTGCCATTTTCTGTACCTCTCTTGCCTTTTTCTGCACCTCACTTGCTTCTTTCTACACTTCTCACACTTCTTTCCCCACCTCTGTTGCTTCTTTCAGCAATTCTCTAGCCTCTTTCTGTACTTCTCTTGCTTGTTTTTGCACCTCTCTTGTGTCTTTCTGCATCTCAGTTGCCTCTTTCTGCACCTCACTTGCTTCTTTCTGTACCCCAGTTGCCTCTTTTTGCACCCTTCTTTTCTCTTTCTGCATCTTTCTTGCGTCTTTCTGCATCTGTTCTCTCTTTCTGCACCTTTCCTGCCTGATTCTGCACCACTTTCTGTACTTCTGTTGCTTCTCCCTGTACTTCTCTGGCTCTTTCTGCACCCTTCGCGCCTCTTTCAGCATCTCTGTTGCTTCTTTCTGTACTTCTCTTCCTTCTTTTTGTACCCCTCCTGCCTCTTTCTGTACCTTTCTTGCCTCCTATTGCACCTCTCTTACCTCTTTCTCCACCCCTCTTGTCTCTTTTTGAATCTCTGTTGGTTCTTTCTGTACAGCTCCTGCTTCTTTCTAAACCTCACTTGCTTCTTTCTGCACCCCTCTTCTCTCTTTCTGCACCACTCTTCCCTCTTTCTGCACCTCTCTTGCCTCTTTTTGCACCCCTGTTCCCTCTTTCTGCACCTTTCCCTGCCTATTTCCGCACCTCTCTTTCTTCCTTCTGCACCTCTGTTGTTTCTTTCTATACTTCTCTTGCCTCTTTATGCACCTATTTTGTAAATTTCTGCATCCCTCATGTCTCGTTCTGCACCCCTCTTCCCTATTTATCCACCTCTTTTGGTTCTTTCTGCACTTCTCTTGCTTCTTTCTGCACTGCTCTTGCTTCTTTCTGTATCTCTCTTGCAAATT
The DNA here is from genome assembly GCF_964204655.1 of Triturus cristatus. Lineage (NCBI taxonomy): Eukaryota > Metazoa > Chordata > Amphibia > Caudata > Salamandridae > Triturus > Triturus cristatus. The sequence continues at coordinate 1,065,667,396 of NC_140582.1, read as the reverse complement.
TCTGTATTCTTCTTACCTCTTTCTGCACTCCTGTTCCCTCTTTCTGCCCCTTTCTTGCCAGTTTCTCTACCTCTCTTGCCTCTTTCAGTGCCTCTGTTGCTTCTTTCTGCACTTCTCTTGCCTCTCTCCGCACCACTCTTTCCTCTTTAAGCACCTCTGTTGCTTCTTTCTACACTCTTCTTGCTTCTTTCTGCACCCCTCATGCCTCTTTCACAACACTCTTCCCTCTTTGTGCACCCCTCTTCCCTCTTTCTGCACCTCTCTTGTTTCTTTCTGTATTCCTCTTGCAACCTTCTCTACCCCACTTCCCCCTTACTACATCTCTGTTGCTTCTTTATGCACTTTCCTTACTTGTTTCTGCACCTCTCTTGCGTCTTTCTGCACCTCTGTTGTGGGAACAAAGAGAACAAAAGCAGAGGGAACTTACAACCATAGAGAAAGGAAGATAATAGCCCTTCACATGCACTGCCACTCACAATTTGCTGCCATCAGCAGGATACATGCTATGAAATGAAAATACTGTGAGACTGAAATGACCAAGGGAAGAACTGACATAAAGATTATAAGGCCCTACTTCATTTTAAGTAGGCTGAGGCTCCAATTTCTGCAGTTTTGCAGAATCATCAAGATGTCCTGCTTTGACACACATGTTGTCTGTACTTATCTTTCCAAGAACCTGTGAATGTCATGTCACTCAGTGCTAGATATCAACAAAACGCCTGATACGACATCAGTCTGGAACAAGTGCTTTGTTATCTCAATTTCAAGGTCGAATAAGAACAATAGCCAAAACGTATTTGTTTGTGAGAATGTGTCTCAGACTTGTATCTTATGCTCATTGGTTATACTCGGTCCTACATTCCTGGTCCATTCCAGTTCCTTTGGCCGCATGATATCTGATCCTGATGGCATTCATGCCTGGTTCTGTCAGTTCTTCTCTTTACATAGCTGCCAGTGGTTACCATATTGCCATTCTAATTGTCATTTTATACTCCTACAGTCTAGTATTTTTGTGCATTCATTCCCCCAATAGGACCTGAGTCCTGTCGCATAAGTCCACATACTGGTTTGATGACCTCAGTCTCTTATTCTCGAGACCATCCTCCTTGTTTTTTTCGCAGGTATAATTAATTGTATCCTGACGATGATCCCCACATCCATTAAGGGGATCAAAACTATTATGAGTTCAGTGTAGTCACATAAAGGAATGTCTGAGCTTGAAGGTTTTTTACATACTCCTTTGGTTGTTCTCCCACTTTATTTAATGTGATTGTAATTTTTTTTGACTACGTAAATATTTGAATTCCACTTGGACTCCTAACATAGACCTCATTGTAGCTCTATGGAATGTTTTTTGTGTTATCTTGTAAGTAAGGGACCTCTGTTTCATTAAAATACATTAGTTGTACTGGGCATTCCAAAGGTGAGGTTGGAAATTCCATCTTGGATAAGATATATTGCAAAAGGACTGCCACTTGATCACTTGTCAGAAGAGGTCCTTTGCCCCAGTTTATCGGGTAAGATACTGCTGAGAAGATCTTGACCGTCAGAGATGCTGCTGTATTGCACTTTCTACTGAAAGCTGATATTGAGCCGGAGTGCAGGAAGAGCTGATGGTGATTCAACGTATGTTTTCATGGGGAACACAGCCTCCCTGACCACTGATAATTACAGGTTCTCCTTAAAATCTAGATGTAAGATATGCTACTCCCTGCTCTCCTGGAGTAGTGCATAGAAGTAGGTTTTAGGGTGTTAGGTTTTTAGATTACATTTTAACCATGATAGAAATGTTCATTTTATTTTTATTGTTAGCATCATACATTTGCACAGTTTAATTACATTCTGTATGGTTGTTTTAGATGTGCTAAGCAACAGGGTGCAGTCTGTTTAAATAAACAAGCTTTTTATTTAGAATATCTTTTTCTTAGTGCAGTTTGGTTGGGATTTTGAAGAGAATGAAAAAGATTTATTTCTAATCTCTAAGGTGTCCCTGGATCCCTGTTTCGGGACTTCTTGTAACCCAAACGCTACTTCAGCTATTTTCTGGGTGGGGTTCTGCGGGGCCACACAAACCTTCTCATTCAAGTGTTAGTGCTTTGATCTAAGTTCACTTGTGTCACCAGTGGGAGCTGAGCCAGAAACTCAATGTATGCAATACAACAGACATAAGAATAGGGAAGAAAGCAATCAAATGAATGACAGGTAAGTCATACAAAATTCATCCAGCCATCTCTGTGTATTGTATCGTTCACATTGCCACGTTGACAACAGACATTTGACACTGTTTGTAGGTGACAGCTAAAAATGGGGGGGCACAAGGTGCCTTTCAATGTGTCAGCTCAAGCATTCATGTAGGAAGCATAAGAACCCATGTTAATATTCAGAGAACCCCCAGAAGAACAAAGGCAATGTGCAATTTTTGGACATAAATCAATGCAAAATGTAAATATTTTGATAAACACTGCAGCTAGCTTCCTTAGAACTTGATTAAAGGTTGACTGTGTATCATTTAAATGACAAGCATTGCCTCAATGTGATAAATAGCTTGATGATTGAATGCACATTTCAGATAAAAAAATAGTCACTCATGAATTTCAATGGAAGCACTTCCTGAAATGAATGATATTGCAAGCAGCCCTTAGCTGGCAAGTGGGCGCTTGGGTAGTGTTTTTAAAAAACAAATAAATATCGGCAGGGTGAAAGCTAGAGGGGTTGGAGGGGGGATAAATAGAGATAGAGGGAAAGAAAATAGCCTCTCAGATGTACTGGAATGCAAGGTCTGATGTCAGTAGTGGAAGGATACAAAAAATTCATTCAAAACAATATCAGACTGAAATGCTCTTTGGCATGACAAACACACTAATAGGGAGAAAAGCCTTTCAATAAAGAGCAGGGAAATGGGATCGACAAAAAGCTATCTGAACATGAGCAAGAGGCAGACCCAAAGTCCACCCTAATTATTCTAGTGGTCACAACAGGTTTCAACAGCAGACAGCAAAAGGTGTCTGTAGGTGAGCCTTAAAAGAGGAAATCAAAAATGAAATATCCACCTTTGAAACTGGCATCACTCTTAGCTGTGCATACAGAGAAGAAATGAGGACATGACAACACTTTATCAAAAGTGTGGGGTACATTAATGTAGCAGCCAACCTTTACCGGAAGAAAGAAGATAATCACTAACAGCAAAAACAGCCCCATCAATATAAAGACTATTTCTGTAATTATTATAATTATTTAAATTTTTAATTGATTAATTACTTTAAAACAAACCATGAAATATGGCAAATGAAGGAGGTGGCAATAGCTGTACAATTGATTAACCACATTTTCCCCAAAAATCTAAACAGTAGATTCACAATTGTACTCTCACCAAAATACTATAAAATCCACAGCATTTGAAACGGTAAAAATCTCAGAGGCCTCAAATTATTCTATATTGACCAAGTTGAGGATCAAATAAATTAGAAATCATTTTGATTGATAGGTAGATTGATAGTGGAATGGAACGGATTGATACACTCAAAATAACTGGCCTTGTTCCTTTCCACAAATTAATCTATGACAAAGGCACATCATTGATTCTAGCAAGCAATAGTAGTCAGACAAAATCTTTAATAAGTTAGAAAAAGATAAATTAAAGTGAACTGTCTGACATCAAGATAAGATTTCAGGATGAATAGGTTTCCAGTTGAATTCACCCGTCAAAGGGCACATGTGCCAAGATGGTATGGTTGTAATTGAAAGGATTCAAAATTCAGTGTTGAAACTTGAAACAGCTACAATAACTTGCTAAAGCTACCTATAAATAACCAGCTACAAATTTCCTATGCCCAATGTCATTCAATGCTAAATGCCTAATTCCTACACCTAACCCTGGCACCTAATGCTTAACTTCAACCAATAAACAAAGGTGAAGAAAATATTTACTACCCAGGACAATTGTCTGGATAATGTAGTCTGGTAATCTAACACATTCTGACCTAGATTTCCTAATCATGATGACCTGATTTCACTGATTGCAGTAGGAAACAGAATAAGAACCAATTATAAGATGCAATCACCACCCCACTTCTAAAAAATATAACAGCAGACCCTTTAATACTTACCAACTATCAGCCTATTTCTAACTTTTCTCTTCCCAGCAAAATACTCAAGAAAGTAATCACAGAAAAGTTTCACCAATATGTAGAGCTAAACCACTTTCTATGTGATTACCAGTTTGCGCTCAGGTATTTTAAAGGAGTGGAATATTCCTTATAAAACATCATAAACTCCTCACCACCCCATACAAAGACCAGCAATCATCAGTGACACTTCTTAAGTATTCACTTGAACTGCAAGACAACAACGGGACGCAAACAAACATCATAAGATGCCTTGACCTTACTCATAACTTGACGAGGTAATGTTGCCCCTGCTTCAATTGGGCTACATTTCGGATTCTGGTATTGGAAGCATGAATTACCTCACCACAGCCCCATTCAATTTTCTCCAAAGCATGAATCTGCACCTGAAATCTGTGGGAAAGTGAAACATCACAGGTCATTGGTGTGGTCTGGGACTTAAAATGAAACACATTCTCCCATATTTACACACCTCACACTGAATAGAGATGAGGAGAGTTCTAATGGTGGTATGTTTAAGTTACTCTACCATTATACTCATTAATATTCGGGACCTTTAAAACATTCATATGTAGAGTTTTAAGCTACAAGTCAGTCCTCCTGATTATGACTAAACCTGCTAGCACAAACTGATAGTTAAAATGATTAAGGCATGATTGACGATCACCAGTGACACAAACTGTAGAACTCGCTGGATCCAGAACCCAACACGCACTGCAAAATGACTCCTCTAAAGAGAATTTAACTGAAGTCCTTCCAAGGAAATCATTTGAAGAACAACAGAGAGAGTGCTTTCATCGCTAATGCCTGGATTCGGGCATCCCTTGAATTTCATTCTATTCCCCCAAATGTAATAATTAAATTCATAAATAAGAATACGTCTAACTCTACACATATCTGAATGAACTGATAAGATAGCCCTCATAATTTATGTGAATTTGCACATTAATTCTGTTTGATCAAAACCAGCTAAGTACAGAAAAACACTCTGGATGCTTTTAGGTGGAAAAGGGAAATGCGTCAACCACTATCCCAACTTAAGTGTGAGACAGACTTGCTTTGGTAGGGTCACAATTTTATCCTGAAAAGTAGGGGTTATGACGGCAGTATTTACCAAGGAATTGCCTTGCATCTAAAATACAGTCATTGCAAAGCCAAGGTATGTTAAAATGTTTTGGATGATGTCCTAGAGTCATCTTGAGAAAACTTGTCCAGAAAATATTACTAATGGGCAATTTTACCCGACCAGTTTCCATATCTCAGCCATAAGGTGATCTGACTAGGTGGAGTACACAGGAGCCTTACACTTCAGCCATACAGAAGGTGGTCCCACGTATTCGACAGGATATATCCCGGACTTATACAAACAAGCTCAAATTATATATTTTTGCCTCCAAATCCCTAATACGGCTAAGGGTCTGATTCCGATCTTGTTCCGAAAGCATCCCGACCGAATCGGTTCTGGAATGCTTTACAGACGACTCTCATCGGGGGAGTCCGACCGAACGAGTACAATGCACCCGGATGCCTTTGGATACAATTCAGTCAGGCTCCGATTGACTTCAAAGGGAGCCTGTGTTCCGAACGAGAAGTGTGAATGTGTGTCATGTCTGACTGTCAGAAGAGAACTTCTTGAAGGACGAGAACCTCACTCATCCAAGGATGACATGCTGCATCATTGGGTTCCCTCCTAACACCTGGACTGCAAGGTCCTTGGTGTGGGCTACAACTCCCTAAAGGGGAGGAGCTGAGCTGTTTTGAAAATGAGCAATATTAGAGGGGCAGAGTGCTAAGAATATTGTGGTTAAAACTATCTCCAGAGGGCAGGATCAACTTCATTTAGTGGTCTTCTGGGACAAGGTTAAAAATGAGAGGACACATGGTTTCAATCAAATATACCCCTGTAGATGTTCAACATGTTTCTGCCCTCGGTTGACCCCAATGGGGTTCAGGGGCACTCATCAGGACCTAGATAGTTAGTCACTCTGCTCAATAAGAAACAATAATAATTCAAAATATACTGGCCACATAAACGTTAGCCTGATAATGATGGCAATGGCCTATATGTACTCTGGGTCCACTGTCTTTCTGAAAAAATAATAATAAACAGTGCCATCATTAATAATATGTGACAAGCTCTCACATGACACACTATATTAGAGAATTTAAAATGGCCTGTACTCATGCTGTTAATTAACGTGATTTTGTAGTATTTTTCATAAATCAAAGTGACGCCCAGTTAGTATGTTATGAGTCATCTTTTTTTTTCAGGACATGATTAATCACACAAACAGTACAATCTCTAAAAGGGAGATATATTGCAGAGCTAATGACACACCAAATCAATTGGACAACAAACCCCACCCTGATCAGTCTATAATGAAATACAAAATCGAATGAAAACATAAGTGTAAGGAACAAGGCAGTGATTGACAGGACAGTGCAGTAAAATATATTCATAGACAACCTAGATTGACATAATCCCACAACAATGTCCATTCCTTTCCTCCCCCCTAGATGGAACTAACAGATGTACAGGGCCATATGCTAAGGGTATGCTTGCAGAGAGGGACTGGATGATGACCGGAACAGGAGAGGGTACTATTGCTGTCAGTAGATTATTTACAGTAACCTATGCCCCACTGCCAAGACCAGACAGTCATCTCCTCCCCCCAAACCCACTCGACCATGATGGCAATAGAGTGCTCACCAGTTCCACCATCCCGGAAGGGAGGGGTTCCCGACTGTGTGAGAGCATCCTCCTTTCCTCTCGGCTGATCAGTGGCCTGTAATCTGTCTAATAGTAACCCCTGTGTCTCCAGGTCTTGATCTGCATTCTCATCTGTACAAACTATACATAGGCGTCTCTCTTCCGCCACTCCCCATTCTAGCACGTCTGCTTTCCAACTAGAGAGGCGAGGGGGTGCCCAGTGAGTCCAAAGTATTGCGATGCGGTGCCTAGCCAGCACCAATCCCAGGTCCGCAAACGTATGTTGCATCTTGGCCCCAACCTTGGGGGGTCTGTAAAACCTCGAGTAGACAATGTTTGATCATCTCCTCAATCCGGGCTCCCGTGGCCTCCCAGAGCATCCCCAAACCTCCCAATGAATAAAACTGGAGACATGGGTAGTCCCAAGTCATGTGCGTGAATGCCGCCGGGTAAAATCCGCAATGGGGGCCGAAGTATGCCAGTCTGTCGGTGGCCAGGTATGTACGGTGTAAATAATGAAATTGTATAAGTTTAAAGCTTGCATTATTAGCCACCTCCCTAACCTGCGCAAACGCGTGTTTCTACTCCCCCTCCGTCAGAGGGATCGGCAGGCCAGCCGACCATCGGTCCCGAACGCGGGAAACATCAATAGAACGATCGGCCTTGAGTGCCCGTAGAGGTGGGAGATCAGTTCCCTGAAGGAGCCTGGGTCAATGATCACCATACATGATTTATTTTATCTACACTGAGAATAAGAACGTCCACTCTCATCCACTAGGTAATGCCTCTACCCCAAAGCTAGAATAATATCAAGCATAAAAAAATGGAACAGGGAAAAAGCAACATATAGACTGAGTTCAGGCCTGTGAGAGTTTCACACTTGCACATACGGTCAACTCTAATAGGGTATAGTAAAAATAATCAGGTGTAGAGCAGGAAGTCAGGTCTGAAGTAGGACATGCAGGTTACGTCAACCTAGATCGTGTGTAAAATATATATATATATACACCCCAGAGTGGTGACACAACGGCCGAATGCTCAACCTGACCAGGCCCAGATGGCTTAATGAGACAACCAAACACATCAAAGGGCATCACACAAAATCATCTGTCAAGGTATACAAATATAACAACTTGTATCCTGGTGGTGGAAGGGGGTCACATGGGAGCCCCGTAGGAGGAGGGCATGCACTGAAATACGTAGTGCATAGTATGAAGTGGAAGCAACAAATCAAACTCATGGGCTCCAACAGGCTGCTCAAAAGAAGTTTAATGGGCCAGAGTTGAGGCAGCCCACTTGCACAGGGGATTCTGGGGTCCCGCACAGGAAAGTGGAACCACCTAGGCTCCTAAACTCATGGTGTGGGGAGGAAGTCATGATGAGGGGGGTACAAAAACCCTCCTATTGGTGCCCGAAACAGCAAAGGCATCATGGTGATCCCAGTGGCCTCTGCGGGATCATTTCCTCCATCAGGTCCTCACCACTGTCTCTGCCCGCCACCAGCGGGGCCCCACACATGGGCCAGTCCGACCTAGGCAGCAGCAGGTTTGGTCCAAGTGGGCAGTGTTAAGTTAGTCATTTACAGGCATCATTTGGCAAATTGAATAAATGAGATATGCCCTCAAAGAGGACCCGTAGGCATGCTAGGAAGAGGAGCTTGTATTGTACAGCAAGGTACCCGGGCTTGTGTCTGACTTGATTGTATACTTGCGTTGGGACTGAGCCTGTTTGTTATAGTCTGGGAGCCACATTACATGGCTAGATTGGTACGTGAGTTGGCCCTCGCCTCTTCCAGGATTATGTCTTGGTTGTGGTAATTTAAAATTTTGCAAATCATGCGCCACCGGTGGTCCCCGGAGAAGGCCTCTGGGTGAGGGATCTGTGGGCCCGTTTGACTATGAAGCATTTCGACAGATATCCAGGGTCGATCCGTGATCTGAGTCATTGTTCCAATAGTGGCTAGTGTCAGGGCAGAGCGGCGGATGACGACGAAAATAAAAATAAAATAAACCACTTACAGGCCGCTCGCCGCATCACCAACTTGGTGCTCTTCTGCTGCACTGCACAAGCTCCCAGACTCGCCCTGAATTTGTGCTCCCAGTCAGACTGGAAACCTGTGCCTGCTATCTCCAACCCGGCAATGCAGCTCCGGTTGGAGACAGCTTCAGTGCTCATGTCGGTTTGGCTATCCTAAGACGGCTGGCCAGACCAACATGCACATTAACAGCAGTGCCCAACACTCCCCCTTGAGCCTGTCTTCATCATGCCTCACTCCCAACTCGTTTGTGTTAAAAATAAAACAATAATAAACCTGTTTTATTTTCAGAGTTTGCGGCTGCTGGTGGGGGAAGGGGAGGGCAATGCTGCTCCGCCATAGGAGAAGAGCCTCTGCTGCATTGTTCTAGGAAGGCCTCCGGGGTTGACTCTTCCACCCCCACGGGGAACCCAATAAATCTGAGGCTGCTTCTGTGGCTCCCATTTTCAGTGTCCTCCACAATGGCGGTAAGGGCCGCGGAAGCCACAGTCAGGCGGGTCACATCTGTTTTAAGCTCATGGACACCAATGTCCCCTTGGAAACCCATGCTGTAGTATTGCGGAGATCTTGGCGTAGGAGCACCACCCCCACACAAACCTCCCCTACCTTGGACTCGAGGGCCGTGGTGGAGTCCTGGATCACTTGGAGAATGACCGTAGTGTCTCCCCACCATGCAGCTGGGCAGTTTGGACCTCCCCTCCATTCCCGCCCTTGTGTTTGCCCGTACGGGCTATGAATTTGTCAATTTTTGAATGGGTCACCGTAGCTGGGGGTTTGTCTCGTCCCAAGATGATGCTTAGGGCCCGATGTGTTAAACAGATGGTTCTTCTGCTGCCCCAGGGGCACTGCAGATGATTCAAAGGCACACACAGAGGCCTGCCAGCCCCACATCAGGCAATGTACAGGCGGCACAATCAGTGGGGTTCACAATGGCAAGTCCTAGCAAAGACTAGGACTGATCTCCCCCATCTTCCATGCTCACTCCATGGTCTTCTTACTGTAGCTACAAGCTGCCCCAAGTCAGCACTCTGTGTCCTTTCAGTCGGTGCCCTGGCCTGGCCGCACTGCATCAGCTGTTGCTTCCATGACCCTATTGATGCCCCCCGTGGGGTCTTCAGGGCCCAGTGGCCATTGCAGTGAAGGCAAGTTCAGGTCAGAGGAGTGAGTGCCCACCACGTGGTCGAGGCTGTCACTCCGTGCCCACCATTCCACTCTCGGCTACAGACAGCACAAAAAGGAGCTTTATGTCCCAGTCTGAGGCAGGTCCCTGCTGGTAGGGGTGTTGCTTGGGTCCAGGGAGGTGTTGTGATATAGCTGCCTCCTTGCAGCCTCCTAGCGCCCGCAGGCTCCAGCGGCAGCACAGAATACAAATCGGGGTGGATTGGGCGTGCCACGTGTGGGAGGCCACAGGGCTCTCCAAGCCATTCCCCTAACTACCAGACATCAATTAGGAGGGCCCCCCCACTCCTCAATTCTTGGGTCCAGGGTCTCGAAGGGCAGGCCATCTCTAGGGCCTGATAGATGATGCAGCAGTGGGCCATCATCCCATTGCCCGCGTGGCTGTGCCATGTGGTCACCTCTGGGGCAGTGTTCCACCCTCAGTGTGCCGCAATTCCTGTGAGTCGCTGCATGTCGCTTTCGATCCCTGCCTTCAGGATGACCCCAGGCACCCAGCTGTGGTGAGAACGCCAGGCCAGCACTGGCAATGCAAGTTACAGGCCAGGGTCTGAGCGGGAGCTCAAGGATGAGCGACCTCCATCTTGGCTGTCTCGATTCCGCCCCCCGAATAGGCAGAATTATTAGCTCATAAATTATACAGTGGATTACTGGACTGGCTCAGAGCAGTTTACGTATTTGCATTACTGAGCATTAATTTGGGGTGATGCTTGTAAATAAAAAAAATGAATAACTGTGATGCTGACAGTAATATTCCTGTACATCATTATAGCTAAAAGACAGTGTAAGGCACACGCAAAAGGAATTTTGGGCTTTTTTGGCAAGGATAGTAGTGCAGTGATGAACTGGTACAGATTCTAAAACTCCTGTTATAATGGTATGCCATATAGTTAACAAAATTTCCACGGGCATAAACAATTTCATAGTAGTTTACATTTTCCATAGATCGGTAGAAGAGTCAGAAATGACTTCTGTAATTTCCAGTAGCATACTGAAACTCCTGACCACTAAAGGATAGTTCTTAATAAAACAATGGTGCCCTCATTCCCAAAGATTCTGATGTGTGCCTTAGGGCCTGATTTAGAGTCTGAAGGATAAGTTACTCTGTCACAAATGTGACTGATATCCCATCTACCTTATTACAAGTGCATTATAGCCTATGGCACTTGTACTCGACAGAGTACCCACCCACTCGCCAAAATCACGACCTTAGTCACTTAGTACTTGTTGGGTTTTGTGGGTATTGTAATAGTTAAGAGGCGAGGTAGTTGTTTCTTTAAGAACGTAGGGGCAGATCTATATTGGAGATGCGCCACTTTTACGCCGCCGTTGTGTCACTTTTGTGACGCAGCGGCGGTGTAAACCCTGCGCCACGTTGCGCCATATTTACATCGTGACGCATCTATGGAGATGCGTCACGATGTACAGCCCTGCCCCACGTAAAACCTGCGTCAGGTTTCACGTGGGCGTGTCGACAGAGGGGGGGGCGTTCCGTCGCAGGAACGCCCCTGAAAAGTGACTCAGTCAAATCTATAAGATTTGACTGAGTCACTTTCCCAACGCTGATGCGCCAAAACCCTGCGCCTGCTTGAAGCAGGCGTAAGGCTTGACGCACCATGTTAGGGATAGGGTAGGTTGGAACAGTGCTGGAGTTGCGTCGCGCTTGTGACGCAACTGAAGCACTGCACCAACCTTACGCCATCGGATGCGTCACGCATCTGTTTATTCCTGCGCCATGATGCGCCGCATTGTAAATGCGGCGCATCATGTGTGGCGCAAGGGTAAACTTGCGTGACGCATTTTTCCTGGCGCATCCTTGCTGATTTGCAGGGATGCGCCAGGAAACATAAATCTGCCCCTAAGAGTGCTTGTACTCAACAAATGCAGTGGTAGTTGCTTCTGGTCTTGGTTTATGATGGTTGCTTCAAATAAATGCTTACCTTTAAAAACACCTGTTCCACCTCTTAATAGTACTATACCTTACTCCTGAAGTCCAGGAGTAAGCAAGAAGTATACCTTGGCTACGTCTGATTTACTCCTCATATTCAGAATTGTAATTAAAAAAAAGAAAATATTCTGGTTGGCACCGAGATAACAACGCTCGCTTAATACTATTTATTCAGCCACATGCAGGTGTTGAAACAATGGTTCCGCTGCCCACAGTCCTGTTCGCTTATCTTAATTAGAAACATTCTACATTCAATCCATGCAAACTTCCAAAACATTATAAATTAATATATTATTAATGCACTCTGGAAATCACCCGTCACCTTCTCCATGAGAAAACTCTATACTGTCTATGTGGCTTCAATGCCATTGTCTCTTTCATCCGTTTGTTACCCATATCCTCACTCCTCAATATCCGGGTTTTTGTGCTTTTTATCGCCATTGGTCTGCCCACCCACATGCTTAAGATGTCTGCATTGAAGAGTTTTCTTTTTCTACAAATTCTCCTCTTCCCCCCCCCCCAACCAAGCTTGCATTGGCAATGTCCCAATTGACTCCCGAACTATCAACTTAATAGCTGACAGGCAAAGCACTTTTTATGGTCACCATTGTTTCTTCTTCCTGACAATGGTGCCTGGGTGTTCCTGCCCCGCATTCTTTAGAATAGCTGCATTTGGACACCTTTTTAGATCTTGGAAATTCTTAATTCTTTCTATGATATGGGTAACACTGTTTGCTGTTTTGGTTGGTTCAGTCAGTGGTTACTTGGGGCCAGATGTACGACGTGATTTAGCATGCGCAAAGAGGTTTGCGAACCTGTTTGCGCACGCAAAATCACTGTTGGCCATGTACAATTTCTAAATAGCGAGTCGCAATTCCTTTGCGACTCGCTATTTAGGAATTGCGAGTCGCAATTAGGAAGGGGCATTCCCTTCCTAATTGCGTCCGCAATGGTATGTGTGAATGTTTTGTGACCACAATTGGGGTCGCAAAACACTTGCAAATTACATCCCTCTTCAAGAGGGTGGTAATGCAGTCGCAATTTGGAAGGGGTCCCCAGGGGATCCCTTCCACTTTGTGACTGCCACTAAAAACATTTTTTTAAGATACCACTGCCTGACCCTAAAAAATGAAACGAAAACATTTTTTTTTTAAATGCATCCTGTTTCCCTTTAAGGAAAACGGGCTGCATTTAAAAAAAAAAAAGTTGCTTTATTAACAAGCATTTGCAGTGCAATAGGTCTCGCATTTGCGAGACTTTGAGCTACTGGCATTGTAAATGACAAAACTTTTATCTATGTGTTGGTTTTGAAAACATATAAATAAAAGTCATTGTCATTTACAATGCCAATAGCTTAAAATTTCGCAAATACGAGACCTATTGCATTACTTACTGCAGGCAATGTTTGTAGTAATATCAGGGAAATCGACAGTAAAAACTGGCCCACCGACCAGGCCCAGAAATTGCCCGAACGCGGTCTACACAATAACCTTTCAGATCAGCCCTCCCTTCTGGCACTGTCTGATTGCCCTGTAGGCCAGTTCCACCCTGGTTTTAACAAAAGATATTCAGGGCCGGACTGGGAACCACAACCGGCCCTGGCAAAGTGCTCAGCTGACCCCCCTCCCCCTTGGGGGTGCCGCCGAGCTCTTTGCCAGGGCCGGTTTTCGGACGATTTTGTTACAGGCAGTACTTTAAATGGGCAGGTACTCACCGGTACTGAGTACCGGCACTTTTTCATTCTCTCCCCTTGAGTACCGGCACTTTTTCTAGAATGAAGAGAGTACCGGTACTCATGGGGACCTGACTTTAACCAAGGCAGCGCTCCCTTCATCCCTCATCAGCTGATACCAAGGCTGCACCTTTATGACACACTGCACGGAATCAATCACAGGAGCTCTTGTCACCAGGACACCGCGTAAGCTGCTATGGAAGTCATCAGGGCAGGGGTGTTACAACAAACAATTGATGGACGGAATGCTGACAATGCAGACATTCTCCCCCAGTCAAGAGATCTGGGCAGGGGTGTGTCTGCCGAGTCATTCGCTTATCTATTGATCTTTCACAGTGGGGCTGAGAGGGGGCTGTAAAATCTAATGGGAGGCGGTGGGAGGCACTGGTCAGAACATAACAAAAGAACGTATTACCGTCCACACGCATCTAAATTGCCTTCTTGCATTTTTAAATAAGAAGGGATCTTGTTACCAAACTCACAGATTCCTATTTTATCGACCTTGGATAGGCTATATTCAATCAAAAATGTGGAGATTGGCACCCAGTTCCCCAGTGCAGACGTTGTCAGCTCTGGCCCTAACTCAGGTTTGCAAATGTTCCAGGCGAGACTCGTGTACTAGACAGATGGCTCAGTGGGCTGTAGGCCACCGGTTCGATTTAAGGCAGGTTGAAGCAGCATGTCATCCTTAGGCGGTTGATAAAAAGAATGCGTTTTAATTAGATTACCGAAAAATCCGTTATGCAATGGCCTCATTACTATTCAGACCTTGAGGTTTGATACATAAACTGTCCTCATTTCTTTGGAAAGCTTCACATTACAAACTTAATTTCAAACAGTTTGCAAGCGCAGTGGTTCCGTTAAAAAAGTACTTCTTTTATTTACAGATTACAAAATCGAAGTAAATGAGACATATTTGCTGAGGTGAACTTTGTGGATGCTGTATTTAGAAAGTAAGGTTTACTGAAAGACATAGTAAGAGACAGTGGAGGCAATTTAAAGCTGAAAACTTCTAACAGTACATGAGCAGGAGTGGGTAAATCTGCCCACCACCCTGAAGGAAATAGGAGTGTGCAACGGTTTAACAGCAAAGATAAAGGGGTTGTTGAGTTGGCAAAAAAGCAAATAACCTGAATTGGGAGAAAGAAGTAAGACAAGCATTGGCAAAGCAAATAGGTCTTGTAATGGGACAGTTAAAAAGTAGCTTTATGAAGTGGCCAGAAGAAGGGCGGGGGAAGGTTAAAAAAGTGATTTGACAAGGCCATATTTAAAGTTCTTTTTAATATTTATTTCATCGACAATTGCAAATGCAAGAATGCATTTGACATTTATTATAGTAAGTATATAAGGCATATAATATCAATTATTAGCTGAATTAACACAAGTGGGATCATGGTGTGTATTTTTATTACACATAGTGCAGCCAGATCAGCCCAGTAGATACTTTATTCTTTCTGATATCACATCTGCAGCATGTTTACTCTCTTTCAACCACATAAAACGGAATGTTGAAAGGCCGAGCCACCAACAGCAATATCGCTATTGTCTGTGTGTCCGCATTTCTCATCCAGTGGAGGAGAGAGCGAGAGAAAGAATATGCTGCTCACTAGAGCTATACAAACTATGTCTCTTCGAAAGCAACTCTGGTTTCCAGGCTTGACAGAAACACTCACTAGTGGCGTGAAAGAAAAGACTGCCTGATGAATTCCTCGCTTTTTGCAGTTGCACCTTCACCAATTATGAGAACCAGAAAGCATAAGTAAGTGAGCTTGGGGCATCATAAGTAACAATAAAGTGGATAACTCTGGAGGTAATGCACTTGCTTGAGAGATCTGTGTACATTCTAATCAAAGGTTCAACTCACCATAATATTGCATAGAGGATCAATGTGTCTGCTGGAAAGCACAGCATGCAAATCACAGATTAGCTGTTTTATGTAGATAGCTTAGTTGATTACTGTTTTTGTTGCATAGAGCCTTGTGTTCACCTGCAGGTCAAAACTTAACATCTCTGTATTATAGCTCAGTGAGTTCTGACCCTGCAGCAAGGACCTGACTGCAAACAAGCCGGCATATATTTAGAACTTGCTGTGTTTCCCTCAATACTTTCTTATTTTAAAGTTGACACAAAAAAGAAAAGTTTCTTTAGATGGTAATAAACACTTATTAGTAAGTGCCATATATATAGTTATTTGTGAGATAACTAATGGACAGATACATCCCACATTCAAACAATGCATGCAGATTTCGTGCATACAACCTTGGCACGGTAAAAAAGCTAACCCCGCCCCTTGTTCCCCCTTAGCACCGCCCTTGTGTCCGCCCTAAACTCCACCCACTGCTCCTTTTGGTGAGTACCTGCACTTATTTTTTTCCATTTAAAGCACTGGTTACAGGGACGATTTTGCAGCTATGCTGCAAAAACGGCCCTGTAACAAAAACGGTCCCCAGGGGCACAAAACCGGCCCCCACCCGTGCGGTGCACCAGGGGATTGCCCGGTGCCCGCTACGGCCAGTCCGGGCCTGAAGATATTTAACCAAAACCTGTGGTGAGGGTTAAATGTGTGAGCTATGGTAAATGCTCATTGAAGCGCCCGCGTGTCTATTAAGAGATGGATGGGGTTCTCCGTGTAAGGTGGTAATTGTTAAATGGATTCTGTGAGACAGTAAAGGAGTTTTTCTCACATCAATGTCACTATACTGTGGTAAAAAAAACCTGAACATTATCCTTTTAACTTTAGTAATCCATTTGTGAGGTGTTTATTACAACAACTGTGCGTGCACACATAAGTCTCCGCTCCTCCCTACCCCTCCCCAGTTCTCCATTAAGTTCCCTCACCCAGAGCGCTCTTTTTTCTAATTAAGAGAAATTGTTGTGCAAGGAGGCGTGGGTGTCCTCTTTATTGTGGAAACAGACACTCAGGGGGCCCGAGGAAAGCGAGACCCCAGACTGCGCTTTCACTTTCGGTTTAACCGTCTCTCCGGTTACACGGCCGCGATTCGAGGGGGCCGGCCACACCACTTTTAGC
The DNA here is from genome assembly GCF_964204655.1 of Triturus cristatus. NCBI lineage: Eukaryota > Metazoa > Chordata > Amphibia > Caudata > Salamandridae > Triturus > Triturus cristatus. The sequence continues at coordinate 1,065,650,643 of NC_140582.1, read as the reverse complement.
TCAAATGAACAGTTCAGGTATGGGTCTTAACGTCCTCTCTGCCGCCTTATAATTTATTGTTCATTCATGTCACCTTAAAGCTAATTACTCTTTATATATCACGAGCCGAGACGTGGACCTGATGCACAAGCATATTTTTTTTAAACTAATTATTTCATGTCATCGCCACAACATTGTATTTGGTTAATTAAATAATCCTGCATGTCGGTATACTCGCCTCACCGTTTATGATAAAGTGTTTTATGGTATATCGGTGGCTTTTCACTTCAAGCTGATGTCTACTGCACGTGGAGGGACCACATTCTGCACAATCGTACATGAAACCCCTGCGTCTGCCTTAGCGAAGTGCTGGGGGCATGCACGGGGGGCACATCACTCTCCAGTGCTCTTGCACGTTTCACGAATCACAGCTCTGACCGGAAGTAAACGTTCTACATCCTTGTACCACTTGTGTCCCGATAATACACACATGGTTAAAGGGTAATATAGGAGTATGTACTGGAAGAAAACATTCAGCAGTAAAATGAGCTGGACAGGAGGATTAGTGGCCAACATGTAACAGTGGAGAACGTGCACGTGTGATTGTTAATTCACACACAAGCGTCAGTTTGGTAAAATGAACAAGCACCTAGGGGAAATACAGTCATGTTCATTTTAAAGAATATACATTCTAACCTACATGTGTGGGCAAATGTGGTTAATCTGTTATCCTTTTGTGAAAAGTAAAATGATCTTGCATGTCATGTATGTTCTCTCCAATTTGCATATGTGTATTAGGGACTGGAGAATATACATCTGTGTGCTGGGTTATTCAGACATGTCTGCTAATATGTACGTGTGTTTACTGGGAATACAGGTGTGTGTGCTAAAATAATAGGCAGTGAGGCATGAGTGTCGTGGAAATGTATTAGAGGAGTGGATGTGTCCTAACACAACACGCAGAGCTGTCCACTTTGGAACTGGAGAACCAGGTTCGAGCTTTGGCGTTGGCTCAACACCCTGTGATTCTGGGCAAATCACTTTATCACCACGTGTCTAACAAAAAATTAATGCGTCCTTGTGTAATATAACTGGTGCTCATTTAAAGCGCTCCAATACCTTTGGGTCGAATTTGCGCTATGTAAAAAAAATATATGTCCGTATGCAATACATAGATGACATTGATTGCAGATAATATGTGTGTGTTGTAGGCGATACAAGCACGTGCGCATTGGATAATGCGCACGTGTAGGTACGGGGATAATCTAGACACTCAGTGCTCATGAGAGGCCGGAGCCCAGCCTTGTGGCAGCAGCAAATAAATAAATAAAAAAACAAGCCGCAGCCAGGCCACGGCGGGAAGGGGAGGAGAGACCCCCACTAGGAACAAAAGAAGCGGAGCAGCAAACATGGCGACCCGACAAAGGAGGGCATGATGCAGCAGGGAGTGCTGCAGGAAGCCGCCTACCCGTCACCAGGAACTACTAGATGCAGGAAGGGATCCCTCAACTCCGCGTATACTGCTGGAGGCAGGAAGAGCACCCCTACCAAGCCCTGCCTGCCCCAGCCCTCCACTGTCACGGCTGAAGACTGCTCCAGGAAGGGAGATGTGGAGGGGCCCGAGACTGCCTCAAGCCTCGTCCCCCAGAAGCCGATGGGCTCGAACATGCCCCTCCATTTCCGGAGCTCTGAGCATGTAGTATCTCCGGGCACACGTAGGTGCCTGGAGAGAGGAACAAAGAATGTTGGGGGCATGAGGGGCACCGACCTCCACTCCACGGGAGACACATGTCCGCGTCTCAGAAAGTAGGCAGCGTGAAAAACCAGATAAACGGTACACCGCGGCCATTATAAAATAAGCTGTCGACACGTTGGATGACCCCGGCGGCGCCTGAGGGAGATGGTGACAGGAGGACGCGGCACCGCCTGGGGTCCGTAAACAAGCTGTCGCCATTGTGAAAAAAATAGTGCCTACTGACTAATAAAGGAGTCCGTGTAACGCCACAAGTAAATGATCGAGTCCGGATGGGACGTCACAGAAGGAGACAGGGCGGTAACAAAGAAGCCTCATTTACAATCAAGAGCCAGCGTTTAGCATGAATAATGACCTTAGCCAATGAAAATCATGGGCGGCGCTTTAACTCCACTTCTGAAATGTTATCGATTACTATACGGCTCGCAGAGCGAGTAGCGCATGCACGCTACAACGCTAGACGAGACCTAAAAAGCAGTCCCAGAAAGGGTGGTCTGCTCATCCCAGCAGGCCACCATCCCTGGGAGGGCTGGCATTCCCAATGGGCTCGCAAATTGCGAGAGGCTCATTAATATTAATGAGCCCCGCAATTTGCGACCCCATTGGGAATCGCTAAACAGTGTAATAACACTGTTTCACATTTCATTTAGCGCCTTGCAATTTGCGCCTCGCAATGAGTCGCAAATTACGAAGCGCTAAATGAAAAGGTCGTACATCTAGCTCTTGATCTTTATATTGTCAGGAAGGAGCGCAAGCACAGAGGAGCAATGCTGCAAACCCGTTCCTGTCGCGTCTTTTGTAGTGAAGGAATCACTGGCAGTTCCTGCAGGGTGTCATCACTGTTTGGATGGATGCTGTCGTGATTCACTCAACTTGCGCTGTTTCCAGCCTTTGTAAGGTCTTGAGGCTGCCTCCAGCAATGAACCTCTGGCCATTCCCTCCACATCCCACTCCATGTCCACATCAGCATTTGACCATGTGGCCCTCCTCTCCACATCCTGCTCCATGTACATGTCAACTGTTTACTCCCTGGCCCTTCACCCCATTTCCAGCAAGTAAGACCTCCTGATTCTGGTCCCCTCCAAGAATTCCCAATTCTACGACTTACCTATTTACAGCACAGCAGCGGTCCTTGGCAGCTCCCAGATGCTCTCCAAAGGCTCTCCTGCTTGGAAAAGGCCATAATTTCTTGCATTCCCAAATCCTGCAAGCCAAAAGGAAAAGACAGTACTCTTGTCTGCTTCAACTAACTGGGCAACCTACTTCTACAAGAAAGATGAGGACAGTGAACTGATCCCATTGCAATTTCCATTTAAAGAAGAATTGAACTATGCTTTAGGGAAAATACAGTTGAAAGACTAAAGAGTCCAGTTGACACATAAGAGTCAATTCGTGAGCAAAACTCAAAGTACAGTTGCCCCCAAGGACTCATCTCTATGAAACAATAGTCAATTTTAGAGGTAAGTTGTTCGGGATTCATAGTGAAGTAACAAGGGAATAGAAAACGTTCTGTACTCTCGTTAATGCACTGAGAGTCAAGACAAGGTGTCTGAATAAGAATCTCTTTTATTAAGCCAGTAAGCTAGCATTATGTATTCATTTTATGTAGAAGTGTTAAAGCATAAGGAATTATAGTTGTAGCATGTTTACATGAAATAATGGAGAAGGAATAATAGAATATTGAATGTTTGTTAATTTCTTGCATTCTTACACAACTCAAATAGAAACTATAACTACATTTCCACAGAGCGTGCAAATGGACAAAGCTTGAGGTGATTATTCAAATTGCAGGGAGAAGAATTTAGGGGAATATTATCAAGAAGCGGCGATAATTATCTCTAACCGCCGTTAGCGTGACTTGTTTTTTATCGCAGTCTACCGCGGGAAATTATCGCCATGTTAGCGGCGTATTAACAACACGCCGCTAACAGGCGATAGTTTCTCTTACCGGCTGAAATGTTCGGCGATAAAATTAGCGGGACGGCGATAAAAATCCTCGCTTTAACATTAAAAAAGTGGTGCTAAGCCCATTAGCGATAAAAAAACGCACGTTAGGCAGCCCAACATGAGTGATTTTTCCCTCTAACTTAAAAAATAGCCTAGCAGTCCACCTCCCATAGAAAAGATGCCCCCCCAAAAAAAATGCAGATTGGAGCAGCCAGAGCCAAGTGCAGCACACATCAGCAACCCCCTCAAGCCACCCAACATCCAGGATGACCAGGATGAGAGCCTGGATGCCCTGCTGGACCTGTGTCTTGTGCCTGGATGCCTTCCTGGACCTGCGTCTGGAGCCTGGATGCCCCGCTGGACCTGCGTCTGGAGCCTGAATGCCTCGCTGGACCTGCGTCTGGAGCCTGGAGTGGGATGTGGAGGAGCTGTGGAGTCGATGAGCCGTGGCGGGAGACATTGATGCACAATGATCGCCAGTACCTGGTGGTGAAGTCTGGCAGGTCGCATGGAGCCACGTAGCTGACCTGTGTGAGAAGACTGCCTTGTGACCCTTGGAGCAGTTAATGGTAGAGGCGCTCCTGCGCACCAATGTATTGAGCTCCGCATCGCATACTACAATTCACCACTACAACGGGGTGCACGGAGGGGATCACCAACGGTGTGTGCCATCTCCCTGCATCACAGACCGGATAATGTTGGGCTGGCCGTATGCTGTGGAGGCTGAGTCCCCTGTGCTACAGTGAACTTGTGTGGCGTGAGCGTTGCGCCTTCACAGCTAAGGGGACCCTGCTGCATCAACTGCATCGGGAGGTCCACCAGCGTACTAGGCGGCGACTGCTGTACCCAGCCGAGTGAAATCACACCTGACTGAGGTTCCTGCTGGCTGAGTCACAGAGAGAGTGCAGTGGATTGCGCCACGGGGTCAATGTCCAGGTAAGGAGAAGGTGGGATGCGTAGCCCAAGAGGGCCGGGGGGGTGAGTCGCTCATGTCTAACACACGCAGATGACACAACCCCAGTGGCGGCTCTTCCGTTATGGTAGAAGAGCGTTGCCTACCGCCTCAAGCAGTGCAGAAGAGGAACAATCATCACATGATGATAACTCAATCAATTAATCAATCAGTGGAATTGTAAGCTCGCTACTCACCCGTGAGAGCATCAAGGCGCTGAGGGGGAGGGTCGCAGAACTGTTAGCCGAAGAGCCAGGTCTTGAGGGTCTTCCTGAAGGTGTTCAGGGAGGGGGTGCATCTGATGTCTGCCGGCAGCTCGTTCCAGGTCTTGAATGTAATGTGGGAGAAGGATCTGCCACTTGTCCTGGCTCTGTGGATGCATGGGGTTTTGGCCAGTGCGAGTTTGGAAGATCAGATGTCTCTTTTGGATACGTGGAAGTTGATTCTGTCGTTGAGATATTTGAGTCCATTGTTGTGTAGGACTTTGTCGGGGTGAGTGAGGATTTTGAAGGTGACTCTTTTCTCCACGGGAAGCCAGTGGAGTCTACGTAGTCTGTGAGCGGTGTTCTGTAATGTCTGGAGTTTGCGGAGTAGGGACTTGTAAATGCCGGTGTAGTATGCTTTTCATTAGTCCAGTCTGCTGGTGATGAGTGCATGGGTGACTGTCTTCCTTGACTCCGGGGGGCTCCATTTGAAGGTCTTGCGGAGGATGCAGAGGGTGTTGAAGCAGCTGGAGGTAACGGTGTAGACCTGTCGGTTCATGGTGAGGGATGAGTTGAGTACGATGCCGAGGTTTTTGGTTTGGTCTGAGGGGGTAGGTGGGCTTCCGAGGGCGGCGGACACCAGTTGTTGTTCCATGCTGAAGGGGTGGTTCCAAGGACGAGGACAACTGTCTTGTCGGCGTTGAGCTACTGGCAGCTGTTGCTCATCCAGACTTCGACATCATGCATTCCTTTCCGGAAGTTGAGTCTGGTTGTGGTGGGGTCTTTGGTGAGGGAGAGGATGAGCTTGGTGTCATCAGCGTAGGATACAATGTGGAGGCCGTGTTGTCGGACGATGGCGGCGAGGGGGTCCATGTAGATGTTGAAGAGGGTCGGGCGAGATGACCCCTGTGGGACTCCGCAGGTGATTTATGTGGGATCAGAGAGGAAGGGTGGCAGTCTGATCCTTTGGCATCTTCCGGTGAGGAATGATCGGATCCAGTCAAGGGCTGTTCCTTGTATGCCGGTGTCATGTAGTCTGGCGACTAGTGTGCGGTGGGAGACGGTGTTGAAGGCCGCTGAAAGATTGAGTAGGATGAGGGCTGCGGAGTGGCCTTGGTCCAGGAGGGTGCGGATATCCTCTGTGGCGGCGAGTAGAGCGATCTCGGTGCTGTGGTAGATGTGAGGAGGGCAGGGGTCGGTGGGGGCCCCCAAGTAGATGCCTTTCATGGTTGAAGCAGTGTATTCAGTTGTGACCGGCCTCCAGGTGGAGATGGTGGGCTGGCTGGTGTGTCGGGGTGGCAGTGGGCCAGCTGTGGCATCTGGTGGATGGTCGGCGAAGTTGCTGTAGAGTTTTTTAATCTTGAGGTGGAAGTAGGTTCCACGCTTATCGCAGAGGTCTTGGGACAGGGTGATGTCTGTGGCTTTGCTGCGTGGGTTGGTGAATTCATGAATGACCTTGAAGAGTTGCTTGTAGTTGGTGGAGTTGTTGAGGATTTGGTTGTGGTAGTCCGTCATGGCGTCCTTGTAGGTGGTGTAGATATCGGGTGTCTTGGTGACTCTCCAGTTCTTCTCCAGGCATCTACAGGAGCGTCTTGCTTCTTGGAGATTGGTGGTGAACCAATTTGCTTTCCTGAGGCGCTGTTTGTCGGACTTGCGTAGCGGGGCAAGCTTGTATGCGCAGTTGGAGATCCAAGTGTGGAGTTATCTGGCTGCGTTGCTGGTGTCGGAGGCCGGGATGGTGGTTAAGGTCTGGCGGCAGTGTAGGCAGGAGAACTGGTCGTGGGTCGTGTTTGGCAAGGCCTGTTGTCAGTCTCTGAGTTTTCCGTGGTTGAGTGCGTGGAGGGTGGCTGAGCTGTAGCAGTGGCTGGCTCGAGATCCAGGGTTTCTGGCGCTGGTCGCGGTCAGGTCATGGACGTACGCAGAAGGGCATGGCTTAGGCGCGCCATCTGCGTGCCAGCTGCACATGTCCGCTGCGCAACCGCACAGCGTCTGCCATTTAAGAGGGGGGAGGAACGATCAGCTGAGAGGTGGCAATTGGGCGAGAATAGGAGTGCGGGCCACAGGGGCAACAGTGGCAGGTAGCGGGAAGTGTGGGCTCCGAGAAGCCAAAAAAACAGATCACAAGTTAAAAACAAGGGATAACTAACTGATGTAATCATGTTATGCATCCTAAGGAGCAGGACAGCTCCAAAAACAGAGCAGGGCATGGGCGGATTGGCATGCCCTCTTAGGTGCGCAATGACTGTTCGGTCGGCCTCCTCAGGCCGTCCAAAGCAGTCATGCGCACTTCCCTGTTCGCAATGCAGGCTGCATTACAGCCTACATGGAGAACATGGCCACCCCTCCGGCCCCTGGCTGCATGACTTGTCCCGTTGCCGATTACCAATCCCACCGCTGCATCGCAGCATTGTGATTGACTCAGGGGAGGGAACCTGGCTGCCTACTTCATTTTCCTGGAAGCAGACGCAAGAGCGCAGAAGCTACAAAGACACGGGACACAGCTTTGAGGTAAGACTTCCCTCAATACATTTTTAACAACACACACTCACACACACATCCCCGCGTCTACGCACCATCCAGTGTTATTCCAATGCATACTAATCCTAGGCACATTGCAACAGTAGAGTGGATGTTTCATAGCTCAGACATAAAGATCACTGTTCTCACTTCAGTGAGTGCAACCCAAAACTAACCTTTGCACCACAAACCCAACCGTGAACCCTGGAATTCCTTTTTTGAGCCCCCAATACACACACAAAAATCACATTTGAGACAAATGCACACCCGATTTTTCATATTTTACCCCCCAAAACACCCAATTTTTCATATTTTACCCCAACAAACACACCATTTTTCATATTTTACCCCAGAAAACATACGATTTTTAAAATTTTACTCCAACAAACACCGTATTTTTCATATTTTACCTCACCAAACACCCCTTTTTTCATATTTTACCCCAAGAAAAACATACATTGTCAAATTTTACCCCAAAACCCTTACACACCTAAGAAACTTTAAATTACCCCATTACTGACCTCACAATGTGTTGTGATCAAATGCGATGTTAAGGGACCGGCATTGTCGGAGTTGCGTTGTTACGATGTACTGCCTGCCTTGTAATGGTCTTCTCCCATGCCAAAGGCAACCCATAGGCTGTGCCGTTTGCGTCCGTCTGCCCCTGGACCTCGCTCAGCACCATGGAGCATTCATCTTGGACACTCCACCGCTACAACGCCAGCGCACTCCTCGCCATCAACCCTGGACACCAACTCGCCTTCCAGGACCACCCTCTGTTCCATGCCGGACATCCCCTTTGCCATCACTGACGGCTGCAGTATCACTCGCAAGGAGCACCCCAACCATCAAGGAGGAGGCATTGCCGTCACCTAAAGAGGCACACTCCGACTGACAATGCACTCTAATGTGCCAAGGGTGACCATGGACAACGTCAACTCCCAGATCCGGACCAGCCCAAGAAGATCCTCTGCGGCACCCGCATGTGGAGGCCCTCCCGGGCGATGGCCCCCCATGCTCAAATACCATTGTAGACCTCATTGCACCCCAGGGTCTCCATCCACCGACGACAACCAACTCGGTGAACTCAAGTTCCACCTGGACAACTCCATTGACCAGAGCACCACCCCTTCCTGGGGAGGGTCACCAACATCAGACGCAAGCAGCAAGTCACCTCAACAGGCCACATAGCAGGACACTTGGTCGAGCACGTCACCTCCACCAGCGGGTACTTCAACTACAGCCACAACATCGCACTCTCCTGGACCGACCATCATTGGTAACATCATGTCTTCACCTTGCCCACCGGACGCCACCGCCATCATCGCACCTCCTCGCAGCTGGATCAAGGCCAGCTAAGAACATCTCGTCAACTCCCTCCGCACCAACACTCCACCAATGCTTCCAAACGATGACACCGCAGCAAGCAACCACCACCAATGGATCTCCAACACCGTCGACATTTGGGCACCCCTCATGAACAGCACTGCGTCAGTACCTTCCGCCTGCCTGATGGCAGGCATGAGGGTTAGGCAGTGTCACAGGAATAGGCTGGCCCCATGCATTGCTGGAGTTGCGTCATGGTTGTGACACAACTGCAGCAATGCGTGACTTTAGTGCAGGCAGATACGTCAGGATTCCTGACGTATCTTTCATTACTTGCGTCATTGGAGCGCTGTCTAGTGATTACAGCGCATCCATGCTGTCGCAAGAAGGGCATAGTGAGTGTTGCAATGCTGTCTTGTCGCAGCGCAGCGACACTTTTCATGACTGTGATCTTATTGATTGTGTGCATTCCTGTTTTGTCGCAGGGCAGCGCTGCAACATTGCTTGCAGCGCTGGCCAGCCCCAAAACCTGCAGAGATATGGGCCCAAGTTTTCTCACCATTTGTAAGACCAGCTATTTTCTGGTCTTAAGTAACTGGCTCTAACTGCAGTTAGAGCCAGTTTTTTGGCTCTTCAGAATTTCAAGGAGCCCCTTGATAATATGGAGTAGTGGTGTTTGCATGCCTTTTTGCACGGGAACGCCTACTTTGCATGTCATTATCGATAAATATCGCTAACATGCTTTGAGATAAAAAACGGGCCGCTATCGCCAAAGGCCCATTAGCTGCAGCTTGCTAATAGGGCGATAAAATTATCGCCGCTTTAGCGGCAAAAAAGTGCAGCTAAAGCGGCGATAGGACCTTGATAATATGCCCCTGTGTGTACACACATTTCAGGTACTCATTATTTGAATGTTTTATTTCAGTAATTACATCTTCCATCCCAACGTACACAGAGAACCCTGGTTGCAATATAGTACAGGCCTTTCAATTCTAAGAAGCTCAGTCTTACAAATGAAATATCCTTATAAAAGCACGCCTCATGCTTTTTTTGGGGTACATTGCAACTCACCTTCCTTCCGTGAGACTAGCTACAGCCCTGCTTACACTCATTTTAAAAATTATAGCAGAGTTATATTTAGTTTTTAGCAGGAGAGGAATGATTGCTCCTTTTCACTTAAAAGGGCCATCTTACCACAAAGATGTCACTGTAGTTTTCGAAACCTAGGCAGACATAAAAACTTAAGGGGCATTCTAAAATGCTTATTGTTGGTGATTGTCGGAAATGCAGGACTGAGGAAAGATAATTGTTTCTTTCTTTACTCGGAATTGCCTTATAAAGACGTGATTGAAGCTGCTGCTGCAAGCTTTAAAAGTCTGCGTTAAAGGCCCAGCACAAGAAGCAAATGAATTTCACAACACAGAACGTTTCAGATATGTGGAAATTGATTACCTGACAATTTGTGCTGGGTTCACGACTAGCAAGTTCACAATTTGTGTCCAACTAGGTGAGAATGGAGAACAGCAATTAACTTGCATACGATATTCCCCTATCCGTGCATGCACAACATTCTCATAACTTCCACCTACAAATTGCGTCAGTTTTTCCCAGCTGCAAATTGGGGGGCAGATCTACAAGAAAGTGCAGCAGGGCAGCACCACAAGCCCTTTTTCTGCGCCACGCTACAGCACTTTCAGCGCACAGGAATGCGACATATTTACAAGGATATGTTTGTAAATATCATGAGGGGCCAATCCATTATTCCTAGCTGGACTACAATAATTAATGCCTCTCTCTGGCAGGGAACGATGCCCGACCCTCTAAGAGCCGCACAAGTCCTTCCCATTCTGAAAAGGCTGTCGCTTAATCCAGCCTCCCCAGACAACTCCAGACCCATCTCCAACATCCCCCTCTTAGCCAAAGTGATGAAGAAATGTGTGCAGCAGCAGCTAAGTCAACACATCAACAACTTCCACCTACTTGATGATTTCCCATCCAGATTCAGACCAGGGCACAGCACTGAAACCACTATGCTCCACATTGTTGATGACGCTCTCCAAGCTCTTGACCAAGGCAAAACCTGTCTCCTCGTCCTCCTGGACCTGTCCTCAGCCTTCGACACGGTCAACCATGCAAAACTACTCGAATGCCTCAAACTCAGGATGGGCTTAGATGGCACTGTTCTAGAATGGTTCAGATCCTTCCTCCAAAACCGGTCCCAGAGATTCCTCGTCAATGGCAACCTATCGGCACCATCCCCGGTCACGGTTGGAGACCCTCAAGGTTCAACACTGTCCCCCACCCTCTTCAACCTTTACCTGGAACCGCTTACCGAAGTACTACACACTGCTAATATCTCCTATCATATGTACGCTGATGACACTCAGATCTACATCAAAACGTCATCTGTCGAAGAGATCCTCTCCCTGAACGATGCTTTGGAAGACACCGTCCAATGGCTCGCATCCAATCAACTCAAACTTAACGCAAAGAAAACTGAATTTCTCCTGATCGCCACGCCCAATACCAACCTTGAGATCATGGGTTAAGGCTATCACAGCCTTGAATTGCCCACCGAACATCGTGGATTCGGCCAAATGCCTGGGAATCACTCTCGACAGCAACCTGAACATGCTTGACCACATCAACTCAATGGCCAAATCAGCCAGATTCCACTTGAGCTACCTTAGGAAATTGAAACCCTTCCTCGATGCTCCCGACCTAAAAATGGCAGTCCCTGGCACCTCTAAAAGCCTGTCTCAATGCGGCCACCAGACTACTCACTGGCACAAGGAAATACGACCATATTTCCCTGCACTTGAAAGCTCTCAACTGGCTTCCCCTGGAGGCAAGAATACAGCTCAAAGTAGCATGCATCGCGCACAAAGCCTTATATTCTAACTCCCCTGCATATCTGAAGCAGAAACTTGTGATCTCTGGAGGAATCAGAAACTCGCAATCTGACAGAGACCTCCTGCTCCAACCTGAACGCTTTGGATAAAAAAAAACTTACAACCGAGCTTTCTCCGGGGCGGCTCCCAGAATATGGAACTCTCTCCCTCCTGACATCAGAAGAATCCTCTCTCTGTCTCGCTTCAAAAAGGATGCCAAAACATTCCTTATGGGCAAATTTTTCGTTTAAACTTGCCTCAACCACCACTACAGCCCTGATCTACGGCCATCTATTGCCTCCTTTTGGATTATCTACCTCACCCCTTCAGAAACGTGGGACCTTGTCACGAACATTGATTAACGCAATCTATAAATATGTTACCTCGTCTTGAATACTTGGATATTTAATCTGTAAATACGTGCCCTATCTCCCTTATGTATCCTGCACCCTGCCCTCTTCCATTCGATCTGTAACTGGATGATGCTATGCCTATTCTGTACATGCCTATGTTTCTCTGTAAAGCGCTCTGATACCCCAACGGGTCAAGTTCGTGCTCTATAAAACACATAAAATAAATAAATAAATGTTGCATTCCAGTGCTCTCCCCTGCGCTGGCGCACAAATAGCTGCCATGCACCGGCGCAGGCACCCTTGCATCATGGTACAAGGATGCCTGCGTCATGGGAGATTGTTTTTGTGCAGGAAGGGGTACCTTCCTGCACAAAAACAATCACTAAACTAATTTTCCTCTGTCAATGTGTGCTGTAGAATGTAGCACGCATTGAAAGAGGAGAAAACGCGGAGAAATGAAAACATTTCTCCTCGTTGCACCTCGCTACGCCACCCCTGTGGTGGCGTAGCATACTGGTACATTTCCAGATTTACGATTCCTCGTAACATCTGGAACTGTGTCTCATTCCATGGGTGTTGCGTGGGAACACCCACAGCAACACCCATGGATCGCCCCTTTCCTGTCATTTTAAATATGGGGCAGGGAAATGCGCTGCCAGTGTGTCACAAAAAGTGACGTACTGGCAGCGGAAGGGGCTTGTAAATCTGCCCCTATGTGTGCAGACACCTGCATATGGTTGTCAGATAGTAATCCTATTATCACTCAGGCATAAGAGAGCCAGCGCCCAAAACGGGATTCAGCCCCATCGTGACCAGGCCTTAATGTTTCATTAGATGAAAACAAGCTCTTAACAAAACACATTAGGAACACGTTCATGTGAGAATATTTGTGAAGGTCTCTAAGGCTTGGAAGTCAACAATGTGTAGCATTTCAAATCTCAACTTTACAGCAGAAAATCCTCTGTTTCTAAAACCCAGGAGTCTGCGATTGTCGTTAGGGCAAGGCGCAGGCAAAGAAAGTTACTAATGTAATATTTCTTACCTTGGCTTTTTCTAGCCTGCTCTAGTTTGCCTAACCTTAAACTGGAGTGAACTAGGGTGTTGTCCTATGAGCTAAAGAATGTTGAAATCTTAAAGGAAATATTTGATGTGCGCTAATTGTAATTATTTAGTTAATCCTTGAAATCAGCTTTAGAGAGAAAGATGACAAATGCGAGAGATAGTCTCACATGAATGACATTGAGAGGATTATTTCACTTTAATCTTATAACAATGCAGACAAGGTATTGAAGCGGTGCTAACGCAGCTTAAATGAGGCGTGCATCATCTGACCAAGCTGAAATATGGGCTTAATACATGTGCGCTTCACTTCTTCACATTGTTACACGCGTATTTGATGTCATATGTATCCCATTTGTACCTGTGAAAGGATAAATGTGACATGAAAAGCTACAGGCTTGATTCACAACAGGCATTTTGGAGTATGTACATTTGTACTCCAGTAGTACTACTTTACACACTTCAAAATGCATTTTACAAACCTATGATCAGAAAGCTCCACTTCTGCCTTGCTTATCTTTTCTGTGCAAAGTTTTCTGTCCATGGGGCAGAAATATCTAAACACATTGGTATCCATTTTAATTGTAAATGTGTGAGAGACAAGGGACAGTGGTGAGGAAATGGGAAAAAATAGTGCTCAATGGGGGTGGTGTTTAAAGGAAATTTAAGAAGGGGTTAGAGAGGGACATTCTGACACAAAACACACACCCACATAAGACTAAGACCATTGCAATTCACAAAATACACTTCTAAATTTACTTCAGCCCTAATAGTGTTCAATCAGGCTTAAATGTACCCAAGCCTTGGAGTAAGCAAGCACCACACATTGCCAACTATGATACTAGAACAAACTCCCAAAGAAAACAATGGAGGCAAGGAATTAAGCTAACACCCACATTCTTTAAAGTTAAATTAATTACAATATTTCTAAATGTAAATTGTAGTATCCTCATGTTATGTTATTACAATGTTCCTTTTCACCTTGTTCCTAGCTGCTCATCCAGTGTTAGTGTTCTGTGTGGAATGTTGGTGTGATTGACATGAGTGGAATGCTTGGGTGCCTCGTGTGAGTGTTGTCAGTTGGAAGATGGGCTGAGCAGCTAGCAGGCTGCTCCTGGTGGGGCTGTTATAGCGGATCTTATGGACCCAATGAATAACCTTGAAAGACTCTGCCTGGCAATGTCTACTATATCCCCTATGCGCATGGGACAAGACCACTACATTTTGGCGACGAGGATGGGATATGAACCCACACGTGCAAAACACAATGGATTAGCATGCCTGGTGTAAGTGTTGTCAGTTGGAAGATGAGCTGAGCAGCTAGCAGGCTGCTTCTGGTCGGGCTGTCACCACAGATCTTAAGGACTCAATAAATAACCTTGAAAGACTCTGCCTGGCTATGTCTACTATGTCACCTCTACACATGGGATGAGAACACTACATTTGGCAACATTATAACATAACATGAGGATACTACATAAATGATACATACATTCATTCATTCTTAAATTGATCAAAATTAAGTATAATTATTGATGAATTTTAATTGTTTTATATTTTAAATAAACACTTAATTTAATATAATTAACTTTAAATTGTTAACTTATTTTTTAAAATATAAACAACTAAAATTAAATTAAGACAACTTTTAACCAGGATTATTACAAATGAAATACTCAATGTTAGTGAAAGTGTTTTTTATTATTAAAAGAATTTTAAAAACAATATTTCTGAATTAAATTAATATGTTTAAATTTTGTTCAAATGTAATAAAAATAGAATGTGAAGTAATCTGCTGTATTTGTTTATTTGATCAGTTCTGGGTTAATATTATCATTTTAAATGAATTTACATTTCTATGTTACATTACAATAATTTGCCCTACATTTTCTTCTAGAATGATATCTGCCCCAGTGATTGAGCACTCCACAAACTGCTGGAACGTTTCTAATGGTAACTTTACAATCATAAGATTGGTTGTAAGAGACTCTCCTCTGATTTCAGGGTGTGGAGACTCTTAAATCTACACCTACGTGTAAACTTGTACTCAGAGATGGTGAATAGCAAAAGAGTGAACGGAAATGGCGAATGAAAAACAAGTAGAGATTTACACATGAGTGGGGAGTTGGTCAACACGTGAATACATCTATTCATATAAATTTACTTTTGTGAATCAGCTACACTTGTATGTGTTCTATAGTTCCATCATTTAGTAATGCTGTCCTGATTCATCGTAGATTACAGATGGAAGCTCGTTCTTAAACTTCTATGAAGTGTAGAAAATATCATAGTTCATTTATCACATTTGGTTATTACAAATAATTAAAAAAGGATGTATAATAACTGAAGCATTCTGGAAAATGTGAAGATTTATGTTTGTGAAGCAGTCCGTTTCTCAAAAGGATGTAAAATGTTCTTACTGTCTTGCTGGACATTATCGTCACAGTAAACACTTCATGACTGCAAAGAATGGGGCAGGAGTGAAAGAAACTCTTAAGGAACACATGGAGACTGTGCAAACCAACAGCACCATGGAAAAGACTTTGAGGACTTGTCTGCAAGAGGGTTGGTATCTTTTCTATTCCATCATGGTGTTTGTAGCTACCAAGCTGGTGGAAGGTAGTACTTTTAGATTAAGTGAACATAAGCTAGTATATGAACCACAAACAAGAACACTCTGCACGGCAATGGTGCTTCATGTTGGGTTTCTCCACTGTCATATCAGTTTGCACACTCCTTATGTACCTTTGTTGTTTTGGCTGCTGCTTTCAGTTTCCTCTTGGCGTCCTTCTGCCCCTCTCCTTATGTCCAGACGTCCTGCTACCTCTCTTAACCAGATCAGCTCCTGCGGTCCTGCCACTCTCATCGCTCCATCTCCTATGAGTCGACTATTGGAGTATTTACTGCCCTACCCTAAACCTCCAATAGTGAGTACTACAGCAAACTATCCGTACTCCAGCTACCCTTATTGTGTTTCCATTTATCAGTCTGTATATCAATGACTGTGTTTCACAGTCGGTGGTGAATAACTACAGAGAGATTTGGTGAGTTGGGGAATTGGGGAATTGGGGAATTCTCCAAATTCGCAAGACCGTTCTAATGTTTCACCCACTCCTAAGACTTGTTTCCTGGTACCTCAGGGTTGTATACGTAGTATTTGTTTCAACTAAGTATGTGAACTTAGACTTAAAGATAGCATGGGGTCTGCATCGGCATCCATCTTAAAAAATCCTGAAAATTCCTTCCTGAAGCAATCGTCAGCCGGGAGTGTTACACAAGACAGCCACACCAGGTGACACTGTGTGAAGCTGCCAGTCGTACCACTCCTGTTAGCCTTACATGTAACTGTAGAGGTGCTGTGTTTTGTAACCCATCTATTCTACTGGCAATACCAAAATGGAAGCACCAACCTCACCGAACAACTGCCCAACTTGGCAGCACCAACCATAACCAAAAAACAAGCAACTGCACACAAGTCATAGAGTGTGGCACTGCGGGCAGTTCATGACTGCCATGGCTTGCTGGGTGTCTCTTCTAGTCAGAGTGAGCAACATTACTCGAACGCCCAAACGATAAGAAGCTTTCTGGCTGGAAGCAACGATCCAGAAGCAAAGTGTTAAAGACACATCCTTTTAATCCTTATGTGACCTGGGATAACTTGCAGCATGTGATTGAGATCTGACTTGCAGTTTGATCCCTACCAGCCGGCACTCTCTGTGCTAATGATGCTTCTGTCACTATAGCAGACCTGAGAAATGGAAGCCAGTGTATTTGAATAGGAATGGTACAACTTCTCACAGGAGCTGCTGTTTCTCCACAGGTTGGGTCTGGTCCTGGTGCTTTTGCTCAAAGAGGTAGCACTGGTGGAGCAGCCACAGGTCTTTGCTAAAGGCATATTTGTGAAGGTGCTGTTACTTTTGTTGACGGCTATGCTACTATTAGTGATGAGGCTGGTGGTGGTCACCTGATCTGAGAGAGGGACGAGATGCACACTCAGGTGTGTTCTCCTTCAGGACCCAAGGTTGACACGATCAGGGGAACACACTTATAGTGAGCGCCTTATTACTGCTGCTTCCGATATTGTCAGCTGTAGTAGACACTTCTGTTGGGATGATGAAAATGTTTGATTTAATGTTTGGGTTCCTGGTAACGGCAACATATTTTTTTGTGAAATAGTTTATCTTCTCTTCCTTTTATTTATTGTGAAGAAGTTGGCAAACATCAACTGAAGTATATAGTCCTTCAGGATACGGTGGGAAGTTCCCCTTTATAAAACAAATCCTCTTACAAATTGGGTACTAGTACTGGTGGATGCAATGACATACTGTGGTAACGACCTCAGAAAACCAAAGGAACCCTTAATATCAAAACGAGTCCCCACAGACACTGAGAAAGCTCTCTCGTTGGCTAAGGCGAGTCCTACCTTTCACTACTACGTCACCATTCATAAAATCAGTCCCGTATGAGCCTCTAAAATGTCTTGTCCTCCCCCGTCCACTACTTTTCTGCGCTTATTCTTTGATTAGAATTGCACGCCCACATGACTGGACTGCACAATGTCAATTAGTCGTATAGTTAAACTCAGGAGCAATCGTCCTGTCCCCGCTAAAAAGAATGCATTCTTCCAAACTCAGCTGTTCCATCACAGTCCAAAATCCATCCTTTTTTTCTGTTCAGTTTGTTTGTGACTCCTCATCCTCCTCTGCATTCAATTTGCTTATCATGTTATCCTCATAAAGATGCTTTCCACTCCCCCTGCAGAATGGTCAGTTTAGAGGATTTAAACACATTTTTGAAAACTTCTTCTCTTTCTTACACTTCACTTTCCTTATAAATTATTCTGGATTAGCAACCCTCTGTCATGAGCTTTACTCCAGGAATACATTCAGGCAAATCCTATTCATACTGATAACATAACAACATAACCAATCATCCAGACATTCAGGCTGCAGACAGGACCAATGATAATGTCACAACAAGCACTGGTAATGCATCTGTTTCGCCTGTGTAATGAATAAAGACCTGTTTTCATCAATCATCCTAGAGAGAAGAAAAGAGCTCCCTGACAGATAACACGAGAGTGGAGAGGATGTGGCACAGTGGGCAGAGCGACTGACCGGAGAGCTGGGGATCCCAGTTCAGTCTCGGCAGCGCCGTACAACATCCTGTGATTCTATGCAAATCACTTAATCTCTCCCAATGATAAATTGCTATGTAAGTATGCTGCGATAGTAAAAGGCAAAACGTTATGAAAATATAGTTCCACCAAAGCTGATGTTAACAGTATTTCAGGGGAGAGAAACTGATAAAAGAAGCAGACAAGGAACAAGCTTTGAGAAATGCAGGAAAATATGCTACAGCCAATAAAAAATGGAGGAAAGGTAAGTGGCACACACAGGAACCAATAAGAAGCCAGGAAAGAGAGGAGGCAGGATGTACATCCGTTTTAAGTTTATATTAAAAACAATAGATTTCTCAAGCACACTGCAAGCACTGTGCAGGTGAAACCTGAAAATGTTTCAACAAGAGTCACGGAATCTTAAAGCTAGTGCAAAGTGTCCTCTAGCAAAACGAAGACAACAGCAATACATCTGACAAACTCATCAAAAGTTGCCAGTTAAATATAAGCTTTAAATATATTTTGTTCCCAAACACTAACCCCTAAATTTCTGAAAAAGTATATATTTTGCAAGCAAATACACGCTTTTCTTTTGGATAAGTAAAATCAATTTCTTAAAAGAAAACAATAGCATTAACATGGAAAAAACTCTGCTTTCGTTCCGAACTCGGTGTGTCATACACGGACAGACTGTGCCTTAGATGCTTGTGTAAAACTATCATGTGGCAAATGCCCACCAAATGCCCATTCAAGAGATATTATCATTATGCCACCATTGTGCTGGCAATGTGCTACATGATGCCAATGATTCCCACAATGGGAAAAGACTGCCCAGTATTCTACCAGAAGGCACACCATGATGCCAAGGATGCTTACTACACGTCAAGGAGGGCCAGCATTATCATCTGGGTGGGCACTAACATGTTAATGGTGCCCTAATACAGCATGTAATCCCTATTTTGCCAAGGCCAGTGTTTTGCACCTGTATATCGTGAACCAAACCAAAGGGCATAGAAGCGTTGTACAGAGTGAAAGGCAAAGATATTATCAATGAGTTATAGCAGGAAAGCTAGACTCTGAGAGTGGAAGTGGACTGTTACTTCGCCATTTTGTAGTCTTCTTTTAAGGAGTGTGTTTCAAGCTATTTCCTAAAATGGAGCAACGCTGGGGCTGTCCTGAGGTGTTGTTCAAGGTTCTTAGTTCATTTTTGCACTTCTTTGTCCCCGGTCTGGGGGTTTCTTGGCTGTAGGTGTGACAAGAGCCACTTGAGGGGCTGACCTTATAAGCAAGCTAGGTCATAATGGCTACGATGCACTGGTATTGAACATCATGTGGACCTGCAAGGAGCGCATGTGGCTGAAGTTATTATAATTCTTCTGGTCCTATTTGAGGCATTCTGAGGTGTGCAGGATATCCTTTAGGTGGACCAATGTGGAGTCTTGGATACCAAGAAGCATGCCATTTCCACCATTCTGATACAGGCATATGAGGACTTGCACAATGGTTCTGAAGCCGCTTTCTGGGAGGAATCATTTCTCTTTCTTAAGTGGAGAAAGTCAGTACCATGTTGTCTTGGTTTTCTGGACAATGTATTCCTTGAGGGTATGGTTAATCCACAGGGTGAATCAAAGGGATTTCCCACTGGCTGAAAGTCGGAGTTTGAATCATTCTTGGTTCTTGCTGAGCCAAGTTTGGCCTCGCTGTAATTTGCTGGCTTTGATGAATAGTAGAAGGGGATGGGGACATCATTCCTTGGATGCTTGCAATGTGCGAATAATAATCATTACTATGCAGTGGCTATATATTCGCCATGGGTGGGCACCAGCAAAGCATGAATTTTCACATTATACTGAAATGTACAGACATTTACAGCCATGTCCAGCATTTGGCCAGGCAATGAAACCTTCATTTCATCAACATCCACAAAAAGTCAGCAACTATTGCCATTTTACTAAAGCCTGCTGCGATAAGTTGCCTTCTTGAAAGGATCACATCAAGCGGTAGTATGAAGGTAGAAGGAGTTTATTCATCACTTCAAGATCTCATCCATCTAGCATCTGCATTGCCTTTCTTCCAGCTTCCAACTGCCACCCTCGTTCTTCTAAGTTTTTCTGTGACCTCATTACATTCTATTCTCTTGTCAAAGGATCTAGCTAAGCCTTAACATATTACTTGCATAAACCGTAACATATTTTTGGCATAGTCCACATCTTCCCCTTTTACAATAAATTAAAATTCCTTTTTTCACATTTAAAACAAATCAAGCACAAAAAAAAGTAAGTGGGATATATACAACAACATGAATGAAATCACATCACACCTACATAAAAATTGATAACGTTTTCAAAAGGAAAAATGGAACCCGATCTATTCACTTACTCGCACGCTCTCTCCCGGGCCGCAGCTGCTGGCTGTCACACCCTCTCCTCAGCCTATCAGCGCGAAGGGGGCGGAGCCAAGGCTGCTTCATGCCGGTCGCAGTGCGGGAGCACAGCGGACGCGCGCAGCGGGTGCGCCTAAGGCAAGCCCATCTGCGCCCGTCCGCGCCCTTCTGGGACCTGGGGCCTGTCACCATGTATAAACAAAGAGGTCCAGGGGTCAGAAAAACAGAGAGACAGAAGTCAATCAAGAAAAAATATGAAAACCTGTGTAATACAAAAATCACTATCTGGACAAGAAAGTCCTCATAAAGAGGACATAATCCCATCACCCACCGTGGTGGCATGCTTCATCATATGGGATCTCCTTTTAACCACACCTGTTGTGATTAAGGAGCTACTACTCCCAGCGTATGTCTAAGGGAGGAGCTTGCAGATGTTTTAAACTATACAGGAAGAACTAGATCTCCTAAAGATCAATGAAGCCAGCCTAGATAAGGTGAAAAAATGGAGTGCAGGTGGGTGATGGGATTCTGTCCTCTTTATGAGGACTTTCTTGTCCAGATAGTGATTTTTGTATTACACAGGTTTTCATATTTTTTTCTTGATTGACTTCTGTCTCTCTGTTTTTCTGACCCCTGGACCTCTTTGTTTATACATAATTAGTGGGGGACTTGTCTAGGTTGGTCGGGTGTTTCCCTCGGACCCTATTTCTCACCTGTTACATATAAGCTTGTCACCATGTCCAGAGAATTGGCTATACTCAATCCGAGCTGCTGGCACTTTAAACAGCCTCTGCTAACCTCGCACTCAGTTACCTTACACATTCCAGTATCCTTGAACAGGGAATCCTGGTACCTAGGACTACCTACCATGAAATCTGTGGGGTTAACTTAATTGGTCCATCCACAACGCAACAAAGCCAGACCCATAACGCCCGCAAAATCTCAGCCATACACCTCAATACTCGTTCCCTGGTTAAACACCAGTCTGACATCTTCCTACTGCTCAAATGTTAGCAGCCCGATCTTCTCCTGCTCTCTGAAACCTGGCTGTCCCAAGAGTCATCCCCCGATATCCTTGCGGCATTACCCTCGGACTACTGCATTATCCAGGCCAACCGTCCCCACGGTAAAGTGGGTGGAGGAGTAGCTATCATCACTCGTCATGACTTTAACCAGAAGAATTTTACCCCACTTGACCTACCCCTGGTAGACAGCCTGGTGATAAAATTTGAGTTTGAATCTGGCGCTTCGCCACTTGTATGTGTCCTGCTTTATAGGCCCCCTCAAGGCATGCCCCATTTTCCCCACTTCCTGGGCGAACAGATAGCCCACCTGGTCACAAACTATGGGAGGGTTTTACTTATCGGCGATTTCAACTATTGGGCCAACGACATTCTCGGCACCGAACTTAACCTCACCCAACATATATCCACTGTCACTCATATTAAAGGACACACTCTCGACCAGATCTAGACCACGAACATCTCTTTGTTTACTGTCTCTGTATCACCCTGCACCTGGTCTGACCATCACCTTATCCATTTTTTTATTCTAAATAACGCCATAAACAAAATCCCTTGCCCAGCTAGCCACATTCAAAGAAACTGGAACAAACTTGATAAACCATCCTTTCTTGATTCCCTCACTTATTCAGCTCCTCTGGATAACCCCCTCCTTGACCTAGCCGACGCTCAGCTCACTAACTGGCTACTGACCGCCAGTGATAAGTTTGCCCCCCTCAGGAAGTCCCACGCACTCCGCCCACATGATGCTCAAAAATGGTTCTTAAATGAATTAAAACTCCTAAAATTAGTTCTTAGGCAATTAGAAAGGAAATGGCGCAGCCATTACAAACCTGAAGACAAACAGTCTTACCTTAAATTTTGAATTCCTACAAAAAATCTAGTTCAGCGGCCAAAGCGGCCTACTTCTCTACAAAAATGTTGTCTGCAACCAACCGCTCTAAGGAGATCTTTCGCATTGTTGACGAGCTCTCCAACCCCGAAAGAACTCTGTGTAGGCCCCAACCGTCTCAAACTTTTTGTAACGCCTTAAATATCTTCTTTATTGATAAAATCAAGAAAATTAAGTCCAGCATCCCGGCGAATGAAAATTTGTCTCTCACTCCCCCGAACACCACCAACACCAGCTCCTTTACGCACTTTCCCTTACTTTCCAAACTCCTCTCAAAAATCAAATCTGGCTCACCCACTGATTGCTGCCCCCCTAGCATTCTGAAGGAAATCTTTACTGTACTTCCATGCCCTGCTTTAAATCTCTTAAATGAATCCTTACTTCAAGGCACCGTCCCCGCCACCTTTAAAGAGGCCATTGTCGTACCTCTCTTAAAGAAAATGGGCTCCGATCCATCAGTCCTGACCAACTATCGGCCCATCTCCCTTCTCCCTTTCCTGGCCAAGTTACTGGAAGCCCATGGCACCAGCTGCCTCGCTGAGTTCTTGGAAAAATCTGAATTCCTTGATCCTCACCAAGCTGGCTTCCGCCCGGCACACTCTACCGAGGCGGTTATTCTTACTATTCTGGACACCCTCCGCAGTGAGGTTGATAAGGGCTCTCCGCAGGCCCTTGTCCTGCTTGACCTTTCTGCTGCTTTCGACACGGTCGACCACCGTCTCTTGATCGACCGTGTCAGGGAAGCCGGAATCTCAGGCCCTGCCCTAAGCTGGATCAACTCCTTTTTGGAAAATCTATCTCAGGCAGTCCGCACAGCTCAGTTTACTGCCCCCAGTGTTCAAATCTCTTGTGGAGTCCCCCAGGGCTCCTCTCTCTCCCCTTTGTTATTTAACCTTTACCTCCATCCACTTGTCCGAGCCCTGAAGGAGCGCAAAGTTTGCACCTTTAATTACGCCGATGATTTCCAACTCATCTTTCCCATTAGCAATACCCCTGAGTCGATCCATACTTTTCAATCCACCATGTTGTTGATCAGCCAATGGATGAACAAGAACCACCTGAAGCTTAATCCGGATAAAACGGAACTCATCCTAACTGGTGGTATTGCCAAAAACCCATGGGGACCTCACTTCTGGCCCGGAGAACTGGGTCAGCCTCCCGTTCCCTCCAGCTCGGCTAAAAGCCTGGGGATGATTATTAGTCAAGACCTCACTCTGAAGCCCCAGATCAGCTCCGTAGAATCCACCTGCTTCTTCCAACTCCGGAAAATAAAGAAGATTTGTAAATACCTCACTCATGACACTCGCATCCAAGTAGTCATTGCTATGGTCATGTCACATGTCGACTACGCCAATTTCCTGTACTTTGGCATCCCTCTTCATCTCTCGAAACGGTTACAGTTAATACAAAATCAGGCAGCGCGTTTGATCACTCATTCACCCATTCCCCCATTTTGAAGCAACTCCATTGGTTGCCAGTTGCACAGAGGTGTGCCTTCAAAATCGGATGTCTCATTTTTAAATCACTCAATGGTTCTAGCCCTAAATTTGTCAATAACATGATCAAAAAATATGGCCCCACCCGTCATCTTTGCTCAGCTCGCAAAAATCTTCTCTTGACCCCCTCTTTCAGACCCAAACGCACCAGCGGAGTCAGGTTCTCAACACTGGCCCCCCCCGTTTTGGAACTCTCTCCCATCTAAAATCCGTTTTTCCACTACTCTCCTCGTCTTCAGAAGTCTTTTAAAAACCTGGGGGCATATCAACAAGGGCTTTATCTTTGCTTTTTTGGCTTTAAAAGCCAAAAAAGCAGAGATAAAACTAGCGCCCTATCAACAACAGGGTGCTAACACGCAAATTTGCATGTTAGCACCCTTTTACTCTACGCTTCCCCTTGCATCTCTAATGAGATGCAAAGGGGGCGTTCCAGAGTAAAATAATAGGAGAAATGTCGCTAAGCGACATTTCTCCTATTATCAAGAATGTCGCTAACCCTGTTAGAGACAAAAAAAGCAGTGCTAACCGCGGTTAACGCTGCTTTTTTACGTCTGCTAATTTTCAGACTTAGCCATGATATCCTATGGAAGGAGGATATCATGGCTAAGTTTGCCTGTCCCTATCAACAAGGTAACGTGTGATTATCGCTGGGTTTCCAGCGATAATCTCACGTTAGCCTGTTAGCGTGTAGATTTTTATCGCTATTGAGATAAGCGTTGCTAATAGCACGCTATCTCAGCGATAAAAATTCACGCTAGCCGGCGATAATTATCCTCACGCTAAGAGCGCTGAGCGATAATTATCGCCGGTTGTTGTTGATATGCCCCCACGCTTTTCCGATAGGCTTTCTAACTTTCCCTGTGACCCGGACCCCTGCCAAACTAGCGCCATGAAACCTCCCCGGTGTACGTGCGCTCTACAAATTCCCATTGACATGACAAAACTCAATCGGGAGCTTTATTTTCCCTATGGTACTCAAGACTTCATCATCTTTCTTTGTGACTGGAAACAACATCAGGTTTTCCAGTGGGAATTATCTTTCCTTTAGAATTAACGACTCTGTTCAGATTCCAAATGTGTGAATAAACAGTTTTCACAGCATTAGTGAATAGTTTTATAATTCTTAAAGGCTTAGAACGTTTCACTCTTCTTTCTTTGCCACATGTTTTCCTGATCATGACCCAGTCACTTTCACAACCATTTTCTTTACAGATTTTCTCCTGTCAAAGTTTTCCTTACGATCATTCACTTTTTTCTCCTCTCTCAATTGGCAATCATTTTTAGTTCATTCATCAGATTTTTCTATTAAATCGTTTACCCAGTTGGGAACCACCAGTTTGTTTGACTGTCTACTACAAAACAGCTCAAAATGAGTTTTTCCTGTGTTAGAGTGTGGAGTAAATCTATATGGTTCAACCCTCTTTGTTGACTTCATCCTCCCACACTAAGTCCATGTGAATAGTTTCTTTCAGAACTCTATTTAAGTGCCCTACCATTCCATTGGTTCCGGGATGGTAGAGCTCACATTTTATATGTTTTATGCCACATTCTTGTAAAACATTCTCCATCTCACAAGTTGCACACCATTGCCATTTAATAATACTTGCGAGAAACCTTCTCCTCCAAATACATCTTCCAGAAATGTTATCGCATGTTTGGTTTCAATCCCCCTTGTGAGACATATCTCAAGCCACTCACCACTATCACACACATTTCAAATCCATCACCATGTATTGTACCCAGTATGTCTAATGCAACTTCCTGCTAAGGAGACCTGGGATGCTCCCTGATATCCATGGGTTGTACTCTGGGCTGTATGGTTTTCTCATTGAGAACACAATGCATGCATTCTCTCACCAATTCTTTCCACCTGCAAGTCCATGCCTGGCCACCAGTATGTCATCCTCTTTGATTTTGAACATACCTTGATTACCACAATGGGCTAGGTAGATCAATTTATCTCTGAGGGAGCGGGCGGGACCAATCTGGTGCCACAACATAACGACCCTTTGCTTTCCAACAATTCGTTCTTGACACTCCAGAAACTCTTAGTTTCTTTATTCACTTTATTTTTGGCACCCCACCCATTTCTCAATAACAAGAGGACCTCCTGCATCATACTATTGGACTGCAACTCTGTGCGCCTTTTTTCTTCTGATGTTGCTGCAGTATCAAGAACACAAACCATCTCATCATCAAATTCATCCTCATCATCAAATTTCTAATATTTCTGTTTATGGCGGTGAAACTAACCTAGATAAGGAATCTGCCACCAGGTTGTCTACACCTCGAATATATTTGTTCACAAAGTCATTCTCCTGAAGGGCAACTACCCATTTTGTAATCCTACCAGAGACAGCATCAATGCCTTTTTTCTTGAATAACTCGCTCAGGTTTGGGATCGTTTCTAATCTCAAACCTTTTAAGTTTTCTTACTGCCCAGTACACCACCAACGCCTCTCTTTTTATAACTGAATACCTAGTCTCGGGATCTTTCAAACTCCATGCTAAAACCAAGATAGTCCTCTATGAATCACCTTCACTTTGTTGTAAAACAGCTCCTAGATCCTTCAGGCTGGCATGTGGTAAGGATTAATCTCTCTTTTGGATTAAAGTTTTTTTAACTTGGGAGCACAACTCAGTTTCTCTTTTACCTCTTTAAATTTGCTTCACATTGAACATTCCACGTAAAGTCTTGTCCCGAGAAGTTTCCTCATGTTGACACAAGTTTCTGCGAACCCTCGAACAAATTTGGTATAGCATTTAGCCATACCTAAGGATTTCATCAGTTCTTCTTTGTTCTTGGGTGACTTCAACCGGTGTATAGAATCTGCTAACTTTCTTTGGGGGTAATACCTTTCCCGGTAATAGTTTGCCCAAGATAATCAATTAAACCTCTTCTAAATTTACATTTTTCAACCTTCAAATCTCTTCAACACTTGTTTCACCTTGAAGTCAAGTTTGCTAAAATCTCTTCTAAACACCAATATTTTATCCTGCTAATCTTTTATCCCTTTCAAACCTTTCACTTTTTCCAAAGCTCTCTTAAAGACAGAGCCTGCTGAAACTAAGCCAAACAGAAATCTAGCATACCGGAAGGTTCCAAAAGTAGTAATAGATGTTGTGAGATCTCTGGATGCCTCATTTAACTCAATTTGATAGTACACCAATGTCAAATCGATGGTTGAAAAACTTTAGCTCCTTCAAGTAGTAACAGCATGGCAGCAATATTCAGAAGAGGATACTTAAATCACTACATTTTTAAGTTCTCTGAGGTCTACACACAAGCGCAATTCTCCATTAGTGTCTTTACCAACACAATTGGTACTAACCATCTCGTACCTTCGACATCTTCAATGATTCCATCAGACTTAAGCCCCCCAATTCCGATTGCACATCCTCTCTCACAGCTATTGGTACAGACAGGGTTAGCATGGGCTAGCACATGCATCTTGTGAACATAGTTGCTCATGCATCCTAACTTATTTTGAAATACATTAGGAAACTTCAACATCACCTCCTGAAGAATTGAATCATCTATGGTTTCACACTCATCAATTTTCCGTACAATGTGTTTTTCTTTTAAAAGAATAGGGGGAACACTATTTGAATCAAGCATAACCTTTAAAGCCCATTGGTGAAAACAACTTGATATGCTGTCTTCTTTTTTTGACACAGATGTTTGCGCTAATGTACCTTTGTTTGTATTCCATCATGCCCTCAAAGTAACCATGAAGTTCAATTGGCTTACCCCCATATTTATAGGATATTATGTTAGGATTGTGTAATTCAACTTTCCCATGAAGCTTAATTTCATAATGATTCTGGGAAAGTATGGTGATTTTTGCTCCAAAATCTAACAGTATTTTCAAATTCTCCCCATTTACTCTTATCTTATCCACAGGATTATTGTGATTTATCCCTCCCACTTGTAGCACAATCAGTCCACACTCACACTCCATGACATTGTCAATCTCACTATTATTGTCATTTAATTCAAACTCTTTTTTTTCCTTGAGCAACTTTTCTTTTTGCATACAATTCAAAAATGACCTTTCTTTTTGAAAAATGCCATCATGTTTGATGGCGGGATTATTCTTGTCATTGTTCATGTCTCCTGTCTTCCCAAACTTATAACATTTCCCTAAAAAACAATTCTGCATCTCAGTTCTACTTTATTTATTCTTTTCTAGTTTCTTTGTGGATTTATTGACTACTGAAACCTCTTCTTTACAAGTCTTTTCTTTTTTACTGTTTCTACACGTTTAAGGGAATGTTCAATGGTTTTAGCAACTACCAACACCTCATTCACAGTTGAGTCACCTTTCTTCCAAAGTTATTCAATCCATCTTGCAACGTTACATCCTAACATGAATTGATCATGTATACTCTCTTCTATTAGCCCTGAAAATGTCCACGAGGAAGATAACTTTCTTAAGTTCATTACATAGTTTTCTACTGACTCGCCCTTTTTTTATTACGTTTGCCAATGTGATACCTTTCTAATATGGTACTCACCTTACGGAGATAATGTTTATCAAGCTTTTTTAAACAGGAATCATATTCATTTAGATCTACAACATCTTCATCAGTAATTTCAGGTAAGTGGTCAAAAACTTCTTGACCTTCTGAACCTAAGCAATATAATAATAGTGCTGTTCTCCTCTCTGAACTTAAGCTAGTGCCACATACCCTTTTTCCATTTTTGCCATCAGATGGGTGGTACCCCTGGGTTTGTTAAAAAAAAGGAGGCTCTGCTATGTTCTGAATTGTATCATTTGTCGCTAGTATAAGCTATGCTATAAATCTTAATACAAACTAAGTAATATATATTGAATATATCAACATATACAATTAATCATCAACACCTGAATAGTGTGCCAGAGGACCACCTCCAAAGGAATTTTAAATTAATTTTCAAAATGAATCACACAGGCAAGTACTGAAAACTAATGAAGAAAATGCGTGAAGAACTGTACTTCTTCACTAGTCAGCAGTCTAGTTGTTGAGCACTATACTCCACCATGTTACTTGCCTTTTCAGTTAGCAGTCTAGTTGATTATCAACAAGAAACATAAAACTAGACGAGCCAATTTGGGATAAAATGTGAGCAGAAGCTACACAAAAGATTCCTAGACCACCCATAATTGAAATCGCTCTTTAAGCACGCTGAGTAAAGTATTTCATTTTATTAAAAAAAAACGATGCAGGGAACAGCACTAGGCTGATTCTTTGTTGCCACGCCAGGTCTCTGCTGCCCAAAAACGATATGGGGAGCTGCTTTGGTTCTATGTTGCTGCAGCAACTCTATATCTTGCACTGAAGAACGAGCATGGCCGGAAGGGTTCCCTCTTGCTGTGCTGGTTCGTTGCTGTCATAGCAACCCCTTGCTTAGAATTGAAGAGCGAGCAGCGCTGGGCCTGTTCCCTGTTGCCATGATGCTTCCCTGTTGCCACAGCAACCCCAAGTGCTACACTGGAGCATGAGCTGTGCTGGGCCAATATGACACGATCTACCTAGCTGGCTCATGCTTGTGATGCGCAGATCCCATTGTCGGTAGCGTACTTCTGAAAAATCAACAAAGCCGGCCCAGGGCATTTAGAACTTGGGACCAGACACAATCACAGTTCTCCACAACACCAGCCAACCAAACGGCATATTAAAATATTGATGTACCTGTCCACATAATATTTCTTAACCCCCAACGACTCACAAACGTCAGTCTCACCTCTATTGTTGAGATCTTCTTCCTTCCAATTCCTTCTGGTTCCTCAGCCTCCCAGCCTTGTCGCTAGTGTAACAAGGTACCTTCTTGAAAGGATCACAGCAAGTCGTAGTATGAGGGCAGAAGGAGTTTATTCGTCATCAGAAGATCTCATCCATCCACCATCTGTATTGCCTCTCTTCCAGCTTCCAGCTGCCAGTCTCACTCTCTTAAGTTCTCCCGTGACCTCATTACATTTTATTCTCTTGTCAAAGGATCTTGCACAGCCTTAACATATTACTGGCATAAGCACACCTGCATTATGCTGGGACAGATGTGACAGATATTGCCACTTTTAAGCTAGAAGTGGGCCCCATCATGTCAGAGATGGCCCCCGTATGATGGGCCACAGATGGTATTAGTAACTTGAGCTGCTAGAAGTCTCGACAGCATAAACACCTAATCTGCTTTCTCTCACACACATACAACACACACGCTCACACACACACATTCGATCACCCAGAGAATTGGAGACATTTCACACTTTATGCCCAGACACACTGTTAATTGAATATATAACTTTTTTTGGCATGCGTTTACTTCGCATGCCGTTTCTACGCGGTCGTTAGTACGACCGCGTTGTTAGTTAGCATACAGTTTGTACGCAATTCGGAACTACGAATTGCAGTAAGGGGGTGCTGGATGTTAGAATAGTATAATTTACTATTCCAACTCCAGTCTATGCGGACACTAGGGAAGGTGTTGGATTTTAAATCCAACACCTTCTCCCCCTTACTGCAATTCGTATTTCCGAATTGAGTACAAACGGTATGCTAACTAACAACGCGGTCGTACTAACGACCGCGTACTAACGGCATGCGCTGATACGCATGCGAAGTAAACGCCGCTTCCCGGATGACACCACTCACTCAATTAAAAGAAAACAAAGCAATTTGTGACGCTCATAGGACACACCAGGATTAAAAACAAAATTGGAGCAGGTGACGCCTGACCCCTCCGCCTTAACTCCCACTACTGGCCCCAAGAAACAAATATGTCCTGTTCTGTTTTAAAGTGAATCATAAAACAGTACGCTTTTTTATTTTAAGCTTTTCTGGCTGTAGTGAAAGGTTCCTTCCAGTTTTAATGAAAAGTGTGAATCATTTTGACCATTTTTCTTCACATCAGATTTGCATGCTGGAGAAAGACGAGCAGCAGAAAGCTACAGTACTGAAATGCCCAATTTGACGTTGAGAAAATAAGAGGCTGGTATGTTCCTGCGCAGTTGTCAGGAAAGTGTGAACTCTGTGGAGCTCTGTACTATATAAACCCCCTGATTATATAGCTGTCAGAAAAATGAGGTGGGAGGCCAGGTTAAAGGAGGTCTATTAGTGTATTACAAAACCCCAAGTGTTCAGCTGACAGAAATATTTCACAGAACATGATACAGAGCTTGCCTAGTCTAGGGCCAAGTCACTCAGTAAGGTATCAATGCGCATACAAAGAGGAGCACAGAAACCTCTGAACAATGATTTACTGTAGAACATTAACCAAGGTGGTATGTACTCATACCTTCCACTTCAGGCTACCGTAAAATGCATGCTACATAACATTTGTAATTGTCAGGTAAAAAGGACTTTGCGCACGGTTGCAAAACGAAAGCTTCCTACATATGTGGCCTCAAACTACCCTTTTTTTTTTTTAAACCAATCTGCAAATGACTATTTGTGCATGTTTTTCATATACAAGTGGATTAATAATTGGGTGCTGCTATAAAATGCGCACGCGTGGATACATTTCTTTATGTCAAACCTGTCGATATTAGGGCCACATGTTTCAAAAAAGCATTTTGCTATTACCAAATAGCGATTTTTACTGAACTGCTATTTGGTAATCGCAAAATACTACATATGTAAGGAATCACCAAAGATTTTGCGATTCCTTAATATTACCTAATAACGGTTTTGTAAATAGCTAATCGCTATTAGTTAATATTACTCCATTTGTTCCTATGGGCCGGAAGACCCATTGGGGCGAATTGTTTGCATTAGCTAATTTGCGATTACCAAATTGGTAATTGCAAATTAGCTAATGCAAAGCCAAGGGTGCCTGGGGGCCTAAGGCCTCCATGAAGGACCCCCCCACAAAAAAAAAAATGTGCACATGTAAAGCGCACACATGTCCTGGGGGCATGTGTGTGCTACATGGCACTTTGCAGTTTTGTTCATTTTACAGAGTTTGCACATGGTCACCATCGACTTGAAGTCGATGGTAATTGCATTTTCCTAAATGCACAGTTTGCATTTGGAAAATGCTTCATACATGTGCTAAGGTAATCTCAATTTGCGATTCCCTATTTGTAGTCGTAATGTTAGGTAATCGCACTTTTGTGATTACCTAAAATTGCGACTACAAAGCCTTTCATACATTATGAAAGGCTATTTTGCATTTGCAAACGATCGATTTTACCGAATCCCACCGTTTGTTAAGGCAAAAATATTTCATATACGTGGCCCTTAATGTGGAAAAAGACCAAGTATATACATTGATATGATGATTTCAGTGCAGAGAGCACCACAAATCAGCGTACTCCATCCAATGTTTGTTAAGGCAAAACTTGCAGCAGGTGCTATTTATCGCTCTCCATAATTTCAGAGCACTGTCGTATTGGATCGCAATTGTTGCCACAGTGACTGGATCCTGTGAGTGTCAACTTTGTGTTACTAACCAATACCACAAATGCATTGCCTGAACTTTCCAGTGCATTCATAGTGAGCCTATTACCTAATTTTATTTTAGGTATATGCCAGAACACTTTTCAGAGGGCCACAGGGCAGGCAAGGGTTACTGGGCCCCACCGTCAATGCTGGGGCCTTTTACTCCTGTTGTCTCAGTCCATCATGAGCTCTGTGCATCTGGGCCCAATAATGCTCTGTAAGCACTTGACTCTCAGTGGGAGGGTGGACAGAGCCTTTCAAGGCTTTAGAGGGGGAGGTAAAGTGCCTGTGTAGGCTTCAACACACAACTTAACACGCCCTCCAACATCCCCAATAAATCAGATCCAGCCCAATTCTGACTTTCATGGAAAAAACATCTATTACAGTGAAATAATAAACACAATCCCTTTGAGAGTCACGGGGACCAAGCCGGTTTTATCCCCACCAGGAGCACAGCCTGGAATATTCGCCGCCTGGTCCGTATCATGGACAGCGTCTGGGACCCAGCACAGCGGCCGGCAGTGCTCGCCGTGGACATCGAAAAGGCTTTCGATAGCCTCGAATGGGGATACCTCGACGCGGTGCTCGAGAAGTCCGGCCTGGGGGAGGGGTTCGGACGTTGGGCACGGGTCCTTTACTCCTCTGCTACAGCCAGGGTGCGGCTGGGAGCGGTCGTGTCCGCAGCATATCCTGTACGCAGGGGCACACGGCAGGGTTGCTCGTTATCTCCCCTGTTGTTCGCCTTGGCGATGGAGCCTTTGGCGGCGCAAGCGCGGACAGGAGCGGTGTACGGCGGGGTTCGTTGTGGGGAGGAGGAACATCATATATCCCTGTACGCGGATGACCTCCTGCTGTACCTGGAGGACTCCGGTGACGCCTTGGAGGGGGCTGTGGAGATGCTCTCGCGCTTCGGCGAGCTCTCGGGCCTCAGGGTCAACTGGACCAAAACCTGCGTTTTCCCGCTGCGGGCAGATGTCCCATATTGCCCTCCCACTCGGGATGTGGTATGGGAAGCTGAATGCTTTACTTACCTGGGAGTCCGGATATACCACGATGTCGAAAATCTATTGGACGGTAATGTAGGGCGTTGCATAAGGGCTTTGA
This sequence comes from Triturus cristatus, assembly GCF_964204655.1. Lineage (NCBI taxonomy): Eukaryota > Metazoa > Chordata > Amphibia > Caudata > Salamandridae > Triturus > Triturus cristatus. The sequence goes on along the minus strand of NC_140582.1, from coordinate 1,065,617,226 downwards.
GGGGATGCATGGCCTTCTGGGCTGCCCTCCCGCTCTCGGTGCTGGGCCGGGTCGCGTTGCTGAAGATGGTGGCTCTGCCCCGACTGCTCTATTACTTCCGCACACTGCCGATATGGATCCCGCAGAGGATCTTTAAAGAATTGAAGTCGCAGATCATCGGCTTCCTATGGGGGTCGGGACGGCGACGGGTAGCCCTGACGGTTCTGCTGCGGCCTAAACTAGAGGGGGGACTGGCGGTCCCCGATTTTGAATTGTACTACCTGGCGGCGCAGCTACAAGTGCTGACACAGAATGTGGCCAGGGTGTTCCGGGGCCCGGAGCTGGGACGAGGGACGGGCATCCAGAGACATGTCCTGTCTTACATAGTCATGCAACAGAAATTAGACCTGAGAGATTTGTCCATTGAGGAGCGGACTCTCCGGCTATGCTGGCAGAGGGGCATGCGGAGAGCAAAGACGGTGAGACCTTATGCACCGGAGATCCCGCTGGGGATGCTGACGGCGCTGCCGCATGGAGGCGATTGGTCCCCGCTAGCGGAGTGGGAGGAGCTGGGGTTGCAGATGGTGGGGGACCTCTATATAGATGGGGTGCTGGCCCCCTTTGGGGCTTTGCAGGAGCAGTTTGGCCTCCCGGATGGGAGTTATCTCCTGCACGCGGCGGTGAGCGCGGCAATACAAAAACACTGGAGAAAGGGGCTGGAGGAGCCCTCTGTGGCACTAACCTGTCAGTACGTGGCAATGGCGGCGGGAACGATTAAGGCGGTGACATGCCTACAGGCTAGACTGCTGCAGGAGGGGTTGGAGCCGCTAGCGGCATTAAAGGAGCGGTGGGAGGAAAGCATAGGCAAACCCATTCCGGACACGATCTGGAGCCACATCATGCGGAGGACATGGAAGGGTAGCGGGAATGCCCGCTTTCAGCAGGTGCACTTCTTCATCATTCACAGGGCGTATTTGACCCCGGGAAAGATTAGCCGGTACTTTAAGGTGCAGGAGGCCGCTTGCCCGCGCTGCCTCACACTGGGAGCTGAACTAGAGCATATGCTGTGGGGGTGCCCGAAGCTAGGGTCGTACTGGACTGAGGTGGGAGAGATCTTGAATACTATAACGGACCGGGAGGTGGAGTTTGATATGGGGGCGTGCCTGCTGCTCTGGTTCCCTCACACAGCAAAGACAAAAGTGACGAGTAAATTTATTGACTTGGGGCTTATGTTGGCTCAGAGAGAGATTACGTGGCACTGGAAGTCCCGGGAGGGTCCATCAATCGGGCGGTGGATGTCCGAGTTATTAAAATGGTCTAGATGCGAGAGTAAAGTCAGACGGCGGCAAGCGATTAAGGCGGACAATGAAAAGGGGTTAGAGTGGGTAAGGGCATGGGAGCTGATCGAGCAGGCCCTGCAGGATTGCCGGCTCGAGCGGGCGGAACGGGAGCGCGAGGAGAACGGAGTTCCTTGAGGCTGAGGACAATAGATGTAACCCCTGACGGATGGCACGACTTAGAGTTAGGGACCACTGGAGGGGCCCACAACAGCAGCAGTTGGGGGGTGGGGTGGGAGGGGGGGGAGTTCCTGAGGTGGGAGGGTAATGCTATATTGAGTTGGATGAGGAATGTAGCTGTTGGGACAGAAAAGCAGAGGCTCCCATGGGGCATGATCCAGGCACCGCTATGAGGCGATAGTTGTGTTACAATGCTTAACTGTCTATATATGCCGCCCGGCCCCCGGGATGTGGGCTGAATGGCTGTGTGCATTGCTAAACCGAAGAATGTGATCGGAGATTGTAGGGGGTGCCGGTTGCCCCGATGGTTATTTTGCTGAAAATGTTGCAATAAAAAACATGTTTTAAAAAAAAAACAATCCCTTTGAGAGCCACATCTAGCACTTCGGTTGAGTTAACCAGAGTCCCTCCCACTCCCCTGTTCTGAAGTGTGTAGGTCGTATATGAGGTGACTCTCACAGGCGCAATCCCTCTGCCCTCGGCTTCTGTTTCTGAAGCTCATAACAAGTTCCTGCAAGTCTCTTGCATAGTTTTCACATACAGTGCATTGTGCCTTAGTCTCCAAGTCTTAATGAGACTGCAGTGTGACCCATCTTTGTCATGGGAGGACCCCTTCAGCAGGAGTTGGCTATCGAACGGGAAGGCAGGAGCCTCCTGATTCCGCAGGATCCTCTTCTGCGTGCAGGTTTGGTGGTCGAAGGCAGGTAAGTAGCTTCTGGTCTCATTGGGCTTAATGGCGCACACTCGGGACACGAACAGTGGCCCTGTAGTTGAGCCCTCTCCTTGCAGACGTGTGGGTGTTAACTGCGAGTTTACTTGATTCCTTGGATGAAGGCCCTGACGAAGCACTTTGACCGTAGTCTGGTCATCTAACTGCGACAGCCCAAACCATTGTTAACAAGTGAGGGACGCACGCGGAAGCAAGACACTTGTTCTAGAGATATCGATTTTTAAATTGCTTTTAGCCTGCTGATATTGCTTTGGATTTTATATTTGTCACGTTTCATGTTCGTGTAGGCACTTTGCACATTGCATTAAACACTGCTAAACGTCATTGTTCTTACCTACTATTTTACCTTAAGGAGTCTCCCTGCGGCTATCAGGCGCCTTCCGCCCCACACCCCGGTCTACCACGGGTTCGCCCGCTTGTTGTGGAGGGTGCTGGTGGCATTGAGGTTTCCTCTTCCGGCCTAAGACGGGGGCGGAGCTTGATGGTTAGCGTTCTAGCACCCGCTGCTCGCTGCCTACTTAAGCCACATGTCATTTCCGACGCGCAGCAGACGCGCACATCTGGTGCGGCCCCGTCTGCGCCCGTCTGCGTCCGTCCACAACCGCACTGCGGCCAGCGCCAGCTAAGCTGCCAGTGGGCCCTCTGATGATCCAATACACTGGTCCAGGGCTCAACTTCTTGTCTTGACCTGAGAGACGGGTACTGTAAGTCCCCGGTTATCCCTGAGGTCTCAGGGCCCCTTTCCCAATTTAAATGTGATTCCTGTCTATTTACTTTGCCAGCAGATTCCTCATTACCACTCTCGGCTACGCCTACTTCCCCTAGCACTTCTAACGGGAACGCTACTTATTCCCCCCCATTAGAGCTTGCTTGCTCAACTGCAGATCCCTTTCCCACCACTCTGACGACATCTGGCTCTCCCTGGAAACACATGCCTGGGACCTAATGTTCCTGACCGAAACCTGGGTCAAGGACCACTCTAATCCCGACCTCACCCTAGCCATTTCTAGTGACTATCGGTTTGAGGGGGTGAATAGGGCTGACAACAAAGTGGGAGGTGAAGTTGCAGTGGTCCTCCGCTCAAGTTGGGAAATCTCATATAGGAAACTCCTGAATATCGGACCCTTAGAAGCCATGTACTTTAGCATAACATTGGCACCAAACGTAGCAATGGCCGGAAGTCTGATTTACAGACCCCCTAATTCCCTTCCCCATCACCTTTTAGAACTCTATAGTATAGCTGCTGACCTGTCGCTTAAGCACCCCCACTTCACGATCCTTGGAGAGTTCAACTTGCACGTGGATGACAAACACTGCACCAAAGCCCGTCAGCTAGTAGAGACTCTGGAGGCCTCAATCTAACCCAGCTGGTTAGTGGCCCCATGCATCGCGCCAGTCACATGCTTGACTTACTTTTCACTAACAACCACAATTTGGCTATAGCTTCTCCCTCATCACTCACTTGGTCCGACCATTTATTAATTCCTTTCAGCATGGCACTACCTCCTCGAACCTCCTATTTCCCCATTAACTTGGATTATAGAAGGAAATGGTTTAAAATCACTAGCAATTCCATGACTCCTGTGCTCTTGTCCACCCCCCTTCAGTTGGTAGGAGATCCGGATCTCAACTCTTTAAACTTTAACAGCTGGCTCTCCTCAGCCGTAGATAATGTTACCCCCCTTAAACTTATTTACTCCTCAAGACAAAAACCGTCAGCTCCGTGGTTCACCTTTGGGCTCCGTTCAGAGAAAAGCCGCTGCAAGAAACTGGAGCACATTTGGAGGTCATCCTATGGTCCCACAGCTAAATCAGTCTATAAAGCCACCATAAAAAATTTCCACAAACTCAAACGATCTACGATGAGAGAGTATGCTATCAATAAAATTCACATCGCCAGCAATTCAACAAAAACTCTTTTTAAAATTGATAAAGACCACTAAGCCGTCCGCCATCTCGAGCGTAGTCCATCCTACCCAAGATCTTTATAATGGGCTATCGGATTTCTTCCATGATAAAATTCTGGATATATACACGGTTGACCCGCCACCTCACTCCCCTATCCCTGACAATGGGGCAGTTAACAGCGATGCGCTGACCACTTTCCACCCCATCTCTATCAATACCTCACTTCACAAACTCCTAGCATGCAAATCCGGCTCACCTAAGGATCCCTGCCCGGCTCAGTTCTTCAGTATTCTAGCCCCTCTCATCATCTCTCCACTGAACCGGATCTGGAACTCCTCTCTTTGCACTGGTACCTTCCCACAACCTGGAAACAGGCCCTTCTAGTGCCTATTCTAAAAAAAATTGATGCAGACCCTGCGGTTTATAAAAACTATCAACCTATTTCCCTTTTACCAGCGCCAGCTAAAGTCTTGGAAAAACTAGTTCAGGAACAACTTTCCAGCTATCTGGAATCTCAACATCTTTTTCATTACTCTCAGTCCGGGTTTAGAGCTGGCTGTAGTAGTGAGACCGCCCTCCTAGAAGTTTCTGAGACCATCCGGGAATGTGTGGATGCAGGCAAAGCAGCCATGCTAGTGCTTCTTGACCTGTCTGCGGCATTCGACACGGTCTCCCATTCCCTCCTTTTAGAGAGACTTTACAAGGTTGGGAACCAAGGTACTACCCTGTCTTGGATTCGGTCCTACCTTAGCTGCCGGACTCAACAAGTCTCTCTCCATCCTTTTGTCTCCGATGAGAAACCCTTGAGTTGTGGGGTCCCCCAGGGCTCTGCTCTGATCCCTCTCTTCTTTAACGTCTACCTTTCTCCCCTTGCGGCATTGGTACAATCCTGTGGGGTGAGAGTGATCTCATACGCCGGCGGCACCCAACTGGTGTTTTCCTTTGAAGATCACTCCGAGGCTGCATTCGCAAATTTCAGACACTGCCTGTGCAATCTTCATGGATGTCATTGAATACTCTCAAGCTCAACTCGGACAAAACTGAGTTTCTTTTCTTTAACCAAAACAGCCCATCTTCCAAGTCGCTTTGGTGGCCATCAGAGCTGAATCCACCCCCCAAGCCTGTGAACTCGGCTAGGAACTTTGGGTTCCAGTTTGACAATGAGCTGTCCTACAAATCCCAAATTAGTCAGGTGTCCTCTTCCTGCTTTGGCAAACTTCATATGCTCCGTAAAATCCCCCACTTCCTCCCCCTGGAGTCCCGCCGGACCGTCATTCATGCCTTGATTACCTCACATCTTGACTATGCAAATAGTCTCTATTTTGGGTCACTAGCCTATCTGATCAGACGCCTACAGATCATTCAGAACGCGGCAGCCAGACTGATATGTAATATTCCATATCGCCATCCGATCTCCCCCCATTTGAGGAAACTCCACTGGCTTCCCGTGAACAAATGTATTAAATTTAAGGCTCTCGTTCTGGCTTTTAGGGCTTTTCAAGGACGTGGCCCTGTCTACCTTAGAGCTCAACTCAAGCACTCTCAACACAGTCATACCCTTAGATCTAATCACCTTTGCCTCCTGGTGACCCCCCGCTTTTGTCAGTCTAGAATGGGTGGCAGAGCCTTTGCAGTGATCACTGCCAAAGTTTGGAATGGCCTGCCACTCTCTCTTCAAACTACTGAGTCTGAAGCCATTTTCCGACGTACCCTAAAGACCTGGCTGTTTTCCAGCCCCTAGTGCCCTTCTGGTACCTACCTCTGCCGTCTGACATAGCACCGGGACAGCCCCGTTGGGGGTAGCTGTGCACTTTATAAACTTCTAAATAAATAAAATAAATGATGCCCTTGGGTGACAGCCCACAATGCACAGGTAAATGGTCCTGGGTGCACTGCTGCGGTCCCACAATGTAGTCAATCCCAATGAACATTGAGCTTCACACCTTGCTCATTGAGATTCTTGGATCCCTGTTCGCTCCCTCCAGGCTTTACTCCTCCCCATAGGGCACACTGCCCTTAGCAGGCTGTTGCTCCAGGCTTAGAGCAACAATGTTTGGCTTCCTAGGCAGTGTTCCCCGCCCAAATGCGAGACCAGCAGCCCTCAATCTCTGGTTGAAGTTGCCCAAGTTGTGGTGCTCTTTATGTAGCTCTGAACAACAAGTGGGTTTTCAGCTTCTACGTTCACAGTCTCTCCAGACTCAAATATGATTTTGTGCCCAGTCCTTTGAAGTTTGCGTTCTGGGTGTCTGGCTCTTTGAAGAGCCTTCTCCTTGGTTCTGTTTTTTTGTCCTGGGGTCTGCCTAACTCATTAGGGTGGCACCAGAGATGATGGACCCCAAGGGATGTAGCTAAGGGTTAGACCCATGTGTGAGTATCCAACAACAGATGACTCAAAATGTTCAAAGGAGTAAGCCATCTTTTAGGAATCTATGTTCCACTAGTGTGCGCCTTATCAGTCCCAATATCTACCATAAATATTGTGCTCTGACTTCCCTGCCAGCACGCCCTGCCTGAAGATATGAGGAATGTCATCAATCCACATCTCCTGTTTGGGTCTGGAGTCCACTCCTCCATGATAGGAATTTCTAGGCCCTGGGCTTCCCAAATTGAAACCCATGTGCCTCCATTTTATGTACTGTCACAGGCACACATATTTGCAGTGTTTAGCGTAAATGAACACGTGCATGCATCACAGAACTACATTCCTCTCAGATAAGCCAATCGAGTTGGCCATGGAACTTTAACCGAGTGGGCCGTCAGGCTCCACGCCTATGACACGGGAAACAGTCCTGTCATTCTACTGTTCCCTAATCAAGTATGCTGCCACCACCTCCATCGTATTCCACAAATTTGGGTGAAGGCAGTAGCGCAACCCATTCTGAGAGAAGCACTTTTGGTGCTCCTCCTGGTCTATGGTAGACCGCAGTCCATCAAGGTAGGCCGGATGTATGATGGTACAACGCGTACCATCACAACGCGGTATGTTACATCGCACTTTTGACAACGCAAGTCGACTTGCGTTGGAGGGCGCTGGATTTAGGAATAGTGTGAATTACTATTCCAACTCCAGTCTACGTACAGTAGGGAAGGTGTTGGAATAGTAATTCACACTATTCCTTAGTCTAGAGCGCCCTCCAGTGCAAGTCGGTGTAATGACTTTCGTTGTAAAAACCACGATGTAACCATACCGCGTTGTAATGGTTGCGTGGTAAAGGATGTTTCCCAGGTAGGCCTGAGTCACAGCACGCATGCATGATCCATGCATGTTGCATGACCAGTTTCATAACCAGGGGTGCAGATCAACAGCCAGCTTGGGCACCCGGGTTAAGGTGCACACCCATCATCATGCATGTAACGTTTCCGTCCCAATAGTGAGAGATGAGAGAGGCAGGGCAATCCTGTCCAAACCAGTTTATTTTCCAGGTAATCTAGAGGCTGAACGAGGAGGCCAGGAAATAAGACCACAAGCCCCACTGACCTAAATTTAAAACTGCATTAAACAACAGAGGTCACTTCCTGTGCATGATGTTATTTATCTTCCCTTCTAGAAATAGCTTGTCAGTTATAATGCAAAACTGTCATATTAGAGCAATTTGCATCTCAAAATCCAAATAACCACAAGCTAGCTCATACAAATAATCACACTGGATTCTAGACCAATCCCGAAAGTATGGGTCGTACATGTTTAATGCCAAATAATAGCTAAACAAACAAAAAAGAAAGAGCGCAACTGTATAGACCAACAGTTACTGTAGCCTGCATTTTCTAAGTCCAACACAATCCGTTCTCAATTTGATGGTCTAAAAATATCCACATTCAGTCCATTTTAAAGAGGCTGTCAGACAGTTGTATTTTTCAATCCTTTATTCTTCAGTGTTCTCTTTAGTTGCAATTATAAGAGATGTTAGCCCAGCCAACGCGTGTCGTCCGTCATTCACAGAAATTCATAGAAACTGGTTTTCTACTGAGTGCATCGCGAACGATGCGGCGATATGGACACGTAGAAATGAATATGCAAATTGGAATACTCGAATGATACCTGGAAATAACAAGTGCTGTGCATTTTGAACCATTTCTATGAATTATTCTCAGAGGAAGTTAAACAGAACATTGTAGCATGCTCATTTGGTGTTGCACAGGATGTGCAAAAAATAGGGTAATTCATAACCTACATCCTTCAACAAATTAAGGAGTAGGAAATTATCAAAATAGTGATCCGGAGAGAGTTGTGAATCGGCTAGAACTGAAAAGCTAAATAGACTCAGCAATAAGCTCTTATTTTTGTTACGGTGGGCCCACTCTCAAGCCCACCCTTAAGGGTAAGCATAGAGAGAGGTTGTAAACGCATACGTATATTGTCCCACATAAAGTTTGAAAAAGATCTCTCTGCTTTCACAAAAAAACTGATTGCAAAAAGCATCATAGTGTAGAAAAGAATAAAATAAAAAGTGGTAAAATTGAACAAAGAGATCGAACAATATAATATCTATTTTTGTTGGGTTGATTTTATGACACCCCCCCACATTGGATATCAGAAACAGAAATATTGTGTGGACATGATATTGTTTCAAAAATAGCAAGGACCAAAATATCGAGAAGGTAAGTGCAAATAGGTACGGATAGATTTACTATTCTTATCTCCACATAAATATATATATATTCTACATACATATATGTGGAGTTATATATAGTAAAACTTTGCTTACGTACAGAAACTTACCTCCACAATATTTTTGATCTTGATATTCTTGACATGATATTTTGTACTACGATATTCCTGTTTCCGATATTCTGCCTAAATATCCCCACATTCATTAAAATGTCTATGTATGACATTATTTTGGTTATATATTCAGTTTGAAAACATAGAGGCATGCCATTTGTATGCAGTTTGACTTTAGTATGGGAGGGAAAATGTGAGGGGCTGACCAAATTGGAATAGTCAACTGCTCTATACACGAAGAAAAAATAATTGGATAAATAAGGCACCCATGACGAGTGCCCCCTGTAGTTTTTACAGACTCAATTTTTGTGTATTGAATACTATAATCTCTAAAGAGGTCAGATATAAACATGCAAGTTACCCAGTAAACCAGAAGGAAAACTATGTCCTGTCCAAAATGGAGAATTCAAACTCACCTTCTCTACCTGCAGCAAAACTATAGCAGTCAATGTCTCCTACACTGATAAAACATTTATTATGTTAACCGGATAGTGTGTATTTGTAGCTAGGTGAATATAGGAAATACAATTATTTTCATCCTGCTTAATGAATAGATGAGAATTACTCTAATTTAATTGTTAGGGTTTTGGATAAGATTTTATCATCTGTATTTAAGAGCATAATCAGTTTATACATATATATTTTTCAGACAGCTCACTAAGATAACAGAATAGAAGCATGAGGATCCAATCTCCAATTAGCAGATGGATAAAATAATTAAACAGTGGTGTTTTTAACATGCAAATAAATGATTCTTATAGTTCAGCTGCATGGTGGTCATCATTACAGTTATGGAGACTAGAAATAATTTCTCCATCTCTTCTTTAGAAAAAGTACAAGAAAGAGTAGAAGGGGTATCTGGGGTGAGATGACGAAACACTAAATCACTGAAGAAACTTGTAATAATAAAACTACATGCTTGGGAGTTTATTTCATATAATCTTTGATAGTGATCCCCTATATAGGGCCCACCATATCACCTATGCAAAATCCCAAATAGAATAGATGAGATTTCTGTGACACTTTCCCTGAGCTTATCAGGCTATTAGTTTGCTGTCATACTCATCCACCTCATATTTCTGTTGTCCTATTGCCTGAGATATAGCTACTTTTCTTTCAAGAAGATATTCTCATAGTTTTTCTTTGGTGCCAAAACGTTTATTGTTGTCCTCATTTTGCCATAACAATTAACAGTAAACTTGATTCTGCAATTAACGTATTTCATATTTCAGCTCATAGTAATTAAAACAACTAGGTTATTAAAGTACTTCACATTTAAGATTCTAGTGGTAAGACCCAACAAGAACAATGCAGTGCAATTAAAATAGATGGCACGCTACAGTCGCTTCTGAGAGCGTATTCTATGCTCTTTGATTCTTCCAGCCCCCATTGGTCGGAGAGAGGATGAGCTCTATGTTGCGAGCATCGATGTAGCTTTATTGTATGGTCATCAATAACCACTTGATTCCTTCTCCAGCTACTCTCTTTTTAGTCTTGTGCGTGAGAGAGCACTGGACTGTTCATACCATCACTCACTGGTCAATAGACCATGTCATTGCCTGAGAGGTAAAAGGGAATTAACATAAGTTCAAATTTCGATTTGCATTTTAATCTTTTTGACTACACAGTGAGGACCAGAGACTAATGAGTAAGATTAAATGGGTCTATTACAAACTCAAAGACAAACTGATATAAATGAGCCACAAAAACATATTGAAGAAATACAGAATCACCAAAGGATATTCAAATCATCGAACAAAATTCAGCCTCTATAATAAAAAGCACACAAGAAATTCTGTGGTGGGAGTGCAAAATATGAGAAAGAAGATTTGCTGATTTATTTGCAGGTTTCAATCCTCCTCTTTGTACATGAGCAAGGGCCTGATTTAGATCTTGCCATGGGTTACTCTGTCACAACGGTGACGGGTATTTCATCCGGCGGAATATAAACCCCACAGGATATTATACGATTTATATTTCAATGAACAGGATAGCTGTCACTGTTGTGACGGAGTAACCCTTCTGCCACAATCTAAATCAGGCCCAAAGTCTAAAGTCATCTAATCAGTCCTATCCTCAGCTGAGAGTTGGGAACCCTAATTAAATCGAGGGGAGCAAGAAAGGTGTCAGCATAGTGGAAACTTCAGTAAAGGTTCTCCCAATCAAAGCAATGCATAGCATAAAGTGACACAATGAGAAACATAGCAAGAGGTCCGTACCGCTCAGAGTTCAAAGGGTATCTGCTCTCTAACTAACAATGTGAACACCAATTTAATGGCAAAGCCCGTAGGCCAATATTATACATCATCTCTTTTATTGCCTCAGAAACAGCAGCAACAAGAATATAGAATTAGAACAATATTCAACATCCCACAACTATAGAACATGCATATAACCACAGAACGTGCAGCCATCTACGTTATTTTTTTGCTGTTCATACACCGATAAGTCCCTTTTTTTATTAAGAAACTTATTTTGGTGTGTGAGAGGGCAATTTGAGTGTTTAAAGGAGGTCCTGAGGAATTTAGGAGGGAGAACGCCTTTTAGGTGCTTTTGGTGATTAGTTGTATGAGTTTTTATGTGTGTTTAGTTTTTAAATGATATAAAAATGAAGTGTTTGAGGGAATGTTTAATTGACTGCTTTTGGTGTTTTTTCCAGTGCATGTGTCTTTGTTTCATACATATAGAAAACATTTATGGATATATTTTTCTTCTAAACTGTTTTTCGAGCGAGGCTCAGACAGTTCAGGTTTTTGTGGAAAGGTGTGTGATTGACAATTAGATATTGAGCTGGTATGGTTAGTTAGTTAATGACAGTGGTTGAGCGTGGAGACGCTTAAGTTGGAAAGTGGCGTTTCGGCAGTTGGTGTCGGAAGGTTTAGATATTTTTTTTAAAGAATTAGCTTATTGTTGTGGAGCGCTTGTGTCTCCGCATGCCCCAGAGAGTCAGCATGCAGTGGCCGCGTGTAAACTGCTGATTGCTGAATCCTTATCGGGGCCGGCAGTGGTGCGAGCGTGGGTCGTTGTCTTGACGGCCCGCATTCAAGAAGAGGTTGGATGCCCAAAGAAGCCACCGTACACGCATGCTTACAGCCACCATTTTGTGGTTTTTGGACACATTTGTTGAACTGGGAAGAGGTGCAATTTGTAGTGAGGCAATTTTATTCCGTTTCGGCATTGCGTTCAGCTGTGAGGAAAGGGACAGTTTTGTGGTTGTATGAGAGAATTTTATTTTTGATCATTTAAAAATGGTTAGTAGAAATGAGTACAATTGGGGATGAAGATGTTAACAATAAAATTAAGGAATATATGGGAAAGATGTTTGGTGATTTGGCAGACAGGATGGACAAAAAGATTGACAGTTGAGTTCAAAAGCAGGTTAATGATAAAAGCGCTAACAAGGTGGCGAGGACGAAAGTTATTGGTATGTTGAGGAGGTGGAACCAGGAACAAGTGGTATAAAAAATGTGGGAAAAATGTGGAAAAAAGAGGGCATTAAAGAGAAAGCATACTGAAATGCTAAAAGGAAGTAAATGGACTGGGCAAAAGGCTCAGGAGTTGGATGTGGTTATAAAGGCAAAGAAGGGAGCTAAAAAGGCTCATGGTAAAAGTCACAATGTGGTGGCTTGTGATAGCTCCTCCACTAGTGGGGATATTAGATGAATCCAAAGGGGAAGATGAGAAGGATAGCAAGATGAGAAAAGGTAATAAAAGGATTACATTGGAACAGAATGATTTTGTAGATCCATTAGTGGAGGTGATGTTTGATCCCCTGTTAATACAGCATCTGTTATCAACTCAATGGTCACCAGCGGAGCATGTGGCTCAATATATTTCCTATTGGATCAGAATGGAAATACCCAAAGAGGTGCATATAAGTTTGCGCTCAGAATGCCCTATACCCATGCTTGAGTCAAAGGTGGCTTACACCCCTGAGTTAGACCCTATGATGATGAGTTTCCTATATAAGTCCAGTCATGATCCTCGCAAGGGTCTGGATAAGGGATTGAAAGGGTGCCAGGACAGATTGCTGGATATCCTTGGTCCCTTAACAAAAGTGTTTGATTTGTGGGGAGAGGCACATTTGAGTGATACAGGGATGGATGTGTCTGAGTTGTGCCAATGGGTCCAGAGGGCAATTTGCCTTTTGGGGGAATTCAAATGCAGCTTTGTGCATTGATAGGCGTAAGAGCATATTGATGAAAATTGATCCCAAACTGGCAGAGATGGCAAGCAACAAGTTTGAGGTGGAGAGCAATGGGTTGCTGTTCGGCGACGAATTTGTCAGATATATGTCTAGATACATGGGCACTTTAAATTCCTTGCAAAAGGTACAGAAGTCTATGTGAAAGGTTTTTGGTGGGGCTGGGAGAATGCGGGAATGAAAAGGGATTTCATGTGGGTTATAAGACAGAGCAGGGTGGAGTTTATTCACAAAGACAAAGAACAGGGTCATGCTGTTCTCGAAATGAGAGAAGAGGAGCAACTGGTGAGCTTAAGCAAAGGCCTTTATATACCCATGTAAAGCTGGGCCGCAGACTAGCTCAGTTTGTTATAAGGTGGGAAGAAATTACTTTACGAGAATCCTAAAACAAGAGAGATGTAAAAGAATTCTAAGATTTACGAAACATCCGGAAGAATTGGCTACTTAGGAGGTGAAGGCGCTTTTGGAAAAGGGCGCAATAGAAGAGTCTGTGGAGTGTCCAGGATGTTTTGTGAGCAACATTTTTCTGGTTGAGAAAAAAGACAAGGGCATGAGGCCCGTTATAAATCTGAGGGAGCTGAACAACTGGGTATGCTACAATCATTTCAAAATCGAGGGAATGCACATGTTGAGAGACTTGTTAAGGAAAGGAGATTGGTTGACGAGATTGAATCTGAAGGATGCTTATTTGACAATTCCAATGTGTCTGGAGCACAGGGATTATCTTCAATTCAGATGGAATGGGGACTGTTGGAGGTTCAAAAGTCTTCTACTCGGTCTACCATCAGCGCCATGGTGCATAACGAAGGTCATGAGACCAGTGATGGAGTGGTAATGGTCAAGGGGGATTCGAATGATAGTGTATCTAGACAATGCACTGATTATGACAGAGGAGAAGATGTTGGCTTTGGAATAGACAGATTTGGCAGTGTGAATGTTGGAAGATTTATGTTTTAAAGTAAACAGGGATAAGTCTTACCTAGTACCAGCTCACAAGATTAATTTTTTTGGTTTTCAGATTCAGACCTAGGAGGGTGTGTTGAGATTACTGTTGGAGAAAGTGGAGAGAATAAGCAAGGAGTTGCGGAGAGTAAAGGTTATGGAATGCATTTCATTGCAACAGTTAGTGAGGCTTTTGGGTCTGCTGTCAGTGTCCATACAGGTATACTTCTGGCTCCTCTGCATTACAGAGCTCTGCAGAGATTGAGGTAACTGATGAACAGAGAAGCATGAAATGGGAGGGCGATTTTTTAAAAGATACCAGAGATGGTGATAGAAACGGATGCAAGTATGTATGTATGGGGAGCAAGGTGTGGGTCAGTAACAACAAGAGGTCAATGGTCGAATGCAGAGAGGGAAATGCATATCAATTGCCTGGAGCTCCTGGCAGGTTCATTTGCAGTGAAGAGTGAAGGGACAAGTGAAATGTTGTGTGTTGCTGAAGATGGACAACATGTCAACAGTGCGGTATGTCAACAAGTTGGGGGGGGGTCCTTGGTCGAGAGAGTTGGCAGAAATGGCAAAGGAGAATTGGTAGTTAAGTCTAGACAGAGAGATCATGGTGCAAGCACAGCATATTCCAAGGAGGAGCATTTTGAAAGCAGATTGGAATTCAAGGAATCTGAAAGACTCAAGCAATTGGAGATTAGACAGGGACATTTTCAGAGGTTTGGAGAAAAGGTGGGGACCTAATGGATGTGGATCTGTTTGCAGACAGGTTGAATGCATAGTTGGTGAAGTTTTGCAGCAGGAAACCGGATCAGGAAGCATTGGGAGTGGATGCATTTCTGCAAGATTGGGGGAGAGGAAGGATGTATGCCTTGCCCCTGTTTTGGATGATACTGAGAGTTCTAATGAAAGTCAGGAGAGAAAGAGTGGAGTTGGTGTTGGTGTTGATCACTCTGTTTTTGCAATCTCAGGTTTGGTTTTCGAAGGTAACGCGTTTGTTGTGGGACGATCCAGTGATGTTACCAAGCTTTCCTCAAATTCTGACAGGTGCCCTGGGGAATTATCACGAGATGGTGGTAGCAACACAGTTGAGATTGGCAGGTTGGTTGATTTCAGGAGAGTGTGGCAAGTATCTGGATTATCAGAAGAGGCTACAGAGCTAATTAAAGAGTCATGGGACAAGGAATTACTAAGGAATACAGGTCTGTGTAGAGGAGATGGTGTAGTTGGTGTTGGCGTTGGTGTGGTCGTTGGATCCTGTATCAGCTACTATAGTAGAGGTAGTGAATCATTTTGACAGCTTCTAACTGTGTGAATTTAAGTAGATCTGCAATTTCCGCAGGGCATGAGTTCGGGATGGAATGCCGGTAAGACAGCATGTTTTAGTGAAGAGAATTGTAAAGAGTGTACAAATGGAGTTCTCTCCTAGAGCTATGTAGAAGGTTGGGGAGGAAATGGTTCTTTGACGTTAAAGAAATTGTTGTGGAAGATGGCAATTTTACTATGTTTGGTGTCTTTTAGGAGAGTTTCCGATATTAGAGCATTGCAGGTGAACTCAAGGAGTTTTCAACCAGAGGGGGTGTGTTTTGAGCAAGCCTGGGCGTAGTGGGCGTAGTGGGGCTACGTGGAGCAGCGCGTAGTGTGACAAAATCTCGCGCACTCCGCGTAGCCCCCCTACGCGCTGCCCGCCTCCCGCCCTCCCTAATTTTAAAATAATTAAAAGAAGGTTAAAAGTACATATAAACCTCCTTACCTTCAACGCGGCGTCCCGGGGCTCCCTCTACTTGCTGACGGTAACTTCTTCACGCAAATGCGCATGCGCGGGTGCCCGCGCATTTCTCGCGAGAAATTCGCATGCACGGGGGTCCGCGCATGTGCATTTGCATGAAGAAGTTACCGTGAGCAAGAAGAGGGAGCCCCAGGACGCCGCGCTGAAGGTAAGGTACTTTATTTACCTTTAACCTTCTTTTAATTATTTCAAAATTAGGGCGGGCGGGAGGCGGGTGGCGGGCAGCTCTGCTTCGCTACGGTGTGTGCGTAGCACTGCCTGCTTCGCCTACTTCGTATACGGCGAAGCAGGCAGCGCTACGTGCACTCCGTGGGCGAAGCGGAGCACGACGCCCAGGGTTAGTTTTGAGTTGAGGAAAAGGACTGAGACTATGTCTAGAACCATCTTTTATCCAAAATGGAAAGACATGATTAATTTTGAGTGGTACGTTGTTTAAAGGAATATGACAAAAGGGCAAAGAATTTGAGGCAACCTTAGACAACCTTCTAGACCTCTGTCAGCATCTACCCTAGCTAGGTGGGTTAAGGAGGTAATGAAAATGGCAAGTGTTGATGTGGGTGTTTTTGGAGCTTCTTCAACCAGAGGGACCATGGCTAGCAAGGCTTTTTTATCAGGTTCCAGTTTATGTTATATCATGAAAACCACAGGTTGGCCTAATGATTCAGTGTTTACAACTTTTTTATTTTAAACCTGTGGAAAGTGCTGTACAAAGAGTATTAGATGAGCTTTGAACATGCATAATATTGGCCTCTGGGCCGTGCCTTAGAATGCAGATTTTCCACAGTTTTAATGGGAAGAAAATCCTGATTTTATTAAAGGCATGGAGGCTAATATCATCCCTCCCTGTTTGTGCCTAACCTGTCTGATGTGTATGATTTTGTGTTTCAGGTCAGAAATGAAACTCAAGCTTCAGCGGAAGATCGGAAGGATTTCACAGATTTCCGCAAGTCGTTTTGGGTTAATTTATGATTATTTTGGAATGGACTTACAAATTATTCACAGCAAGTAAAGAAGAAAGATGCCTGCATGTTCTGGGTTATGTGCATGTTCTGTAGTTCTGGAATGTTGAATATTGTTCTAATTCTATATACTTGTTGCTGCTGTGTATGAGGCAATAAAAGAGATGATGCATAATGTTAGCTTCTGTGCCTTTAATAAAATTATGATTTTCTTCCCATTAAAACTATGGACAATCTGCAATAACCCGCAGAACGCTAAAGAAATCCACATACTTGTCTCTAGTACAATTCCATATTCTCGCAATAGAAATTGGCAGCATTCTTCATATCTCCTACCTTTCAGTTGGAACATCAGGGCGACCTTGAGCAGCCAGGGGAGTCTGTCTCCCAGATTATTAGTGCCTCTCATCCTTGCCAAATGTTTCCTCCTGTACCTCTACAATACACAATATGTCTTTCACTAACTATTGTAGTCTTGAGACTGCACCTGCAGAGGAGAGAATATACAAAGCAAGCAAAACTTTCATGTTGAAAGTTAAAAATTGAAGCCCAAAAGCTTAAGGCTTTTGGTCAGGCGAACTTAGTAAAACAAATAATGTGCACCTGTTATTTAGATATCTGTGCACAAATAGTCACAAAATCGATGCATTCATATAAATGCAATTTAAGTAATAAATCATGGTTACATATATAATGCAATTTCGAAAAAAGTTTCAGAGCTTGAAATATACGAGAGCTACAATTTCATTGTTAACCTAAATATTAATATGCAGGTGTTTAAACATCTCTAACATTCTACATTGAAGAAGTTCAAATGTATAAGTGAATGCTCCACTTTCATTATTGACGTTAGTGCACACTGAGTAGATAGAGTGATAAATGCACATAAGTATCATACGTTTCTGTGACGCGTAACGGTGGGGCTGAAATTATGCGTCTGCGTGTGTGATTAACCAGATAGACCAGATGTGCGATACCACAGCAAAGTATATTGATGTTTGGTCTGTTCTGTAGCAAAGAGCAAGTGAGTCTGCAGGTTGAGCAACATCAAAGATTTTAAGTAGGGGTAACAATCAACTTTTATGGATGGTCTGCGTCTTTTTGGGAATGAGCATGAAGTGTTGGGTGGGGGACCTGTCCCCAAAGCTCCATTCAGAGAGATCACTACTGACTTTTGACATGTCCAATGTGGCAGTGTAGGATCTTGCCAGGAGTCCAAATTTAGGTCTGAGTTATAGAGTGTGCATCTTGCCTCTGGTTGGATCCTAACTAGGTGTAGTTCAAGGCCAGCCCTTCCCTTATGCAAGAGAAAACAATACCACAAAGAGCCAGGTTTTGATGCATGCACTGCTTTCCTCAAATTTAGGAGCCAATATTCTTCTTTGGTTTGAGCTGGCAGGTCTGCGATTAGGAGTGATCTTTCATGAGTTTACAATGTCCCAGCTCTAGGAATGTGCTCTTTACAGATGCCACCCAGCTACTTACAGTGACTTCTCACTGAGTTGACACCTCAATCAAGTTACCAAGATAAGTGCTAGCCTTGGTATTCCTGCACAGGTGTACCCAACACAGAATGGGCCAGAGATATCAGTTATAGATTGAATGCCCATCTCTATGTATAGCGAAATTTCAGGAAGTGAAAGTGCTGTAGAAAAATTATTTTCCACCTTTTTAAACTCACTTACTTTGATGCATTCCTATAATTCAGCTCCATAGATAGCTGCTGATACTGCCTAAACTCAGTATAATTTGAGAATTGTGCTAATCCCCTGGCTGCATAGACTTTGTTTACAGCCCAAAACTGCTGAGGAAGTTTGTCTTAATGTATTGACAGCCTTGTCTCTGTGTGATGTCCATTCACCTTCATGGCTGAATCTATCTTTGTATCAAAGTCACAACTCCTCAGATGGCTGGTGTGCCCCAGTAACAGCAAGCATTTGTAGAGCCAGTTCTGCAAACAATTTGCTCACATTTCTTCAGTTCAGCCAGTTTCTGCTTGACTTTAAATGAGCCGGTGGAGTTGTAAAATACACTGTACTTAAATTTTCTGCAAAAGTTGTGCAACAAACTGCATGACTCTATCCGAAAACCTTTCTTTTAGCAAAAACGTTTCAGCAGTGGCCGCCTGATCATGTCTTGCGTTTTTCTCGGAACAGTAAATTCCAATTACACTACTTCATGACCGAAGACACATTCTAATGCGAGTAACTCGGCTTACTTCCAAAAGTGAGGAAATAAAAAAAAATCCTGGCACGACCACACGTTTCTTCCGGAAATATTAGTATATTGATGACACTCATATTTCCTTTCCCCAGGCCTCAGCCTAACTCTGACTTAAATGACTCTGAGGCTTTAGAGATTCTCCAGCAGGGCCTTTTTCTTCAGTTGTGTCTTTCATTGTTCAGAAATGTTTTGAGCTGGTGGGGGTGAGGCACCTGTCTTCTCCTACATTCTCACACTTATTGCACTGGAGGTAGAAGACTAGGCCAAGTATGCCCCCATCAAAGCCATCTGTGGCAATTCAAGTTAACCACTCAATGAAGGAAGCAGGAGAGTGGATTCAGTGTCAGAAAGAAGGTTCTTTGTTTTACACGAAAATACCATCCGTTCGTAGTCAAAGGCCACCTCCTACAACTGCCACAATCTCAAACAATAACATTCTCTGGCCTGAGCACAGCACTCCAAGTGACATAGTAGAGTTCTGTGGTCAGACAAACACAGGTTGCTGGGATACAGGTTGCAACCTAGTTACCACACCATACCTGTTCCTACATTTGAACTGATCCCTGAAAAATACCGTCAGAGGTTTAAGAACAGCCACATACTCCTAAACCAGTCCTGGTGGATTTTCTAGAATATTCTAGCAAGACAAAGAATGGCTGGGTGAGGGGCAGCAAAACAGATGATGTTATTGGGCTGTACAACTTGATTACGATGGTGGACATGCTCAATATATGTTTTACAGAGCTGCACCAACATCTGGTAGATAGCACGCTGTCTGATCCCAGAAAGCTTGTTGAGGAGGTGGGCCTCTGAGTCAGCATCAGAGTGTCCAAGAAGGCATCTGGGGGAACTAACAAAAGGGTGTTTAGTGTTCCCACCAGAAGAAAGTGGGGAGATAAAAATAAGAAAGCGTTCTCTCAAGGTCCCCAAAATAGTTGTCACGAGAAAGGGTCCCATTCTCAATCTGGCCACCAGAAAAAAGGCTTCATTGACAAGAAAATTGGTAAGATTGTCCCCAAGTGCTATGAATGTTACCAGTATTGGCACACCAAAGGTGATCCCAAGTGTCCCAGGAGGGCACAGCCCCCCAATGGTGTGCAGACCCAGAGGTTGGCTAACGTAATGTTTGGGGAGGACATAGCCCCAGTTAGTGTGGGTGAGACAGCTGAGGTTACCCTAATGCCCCTAGGAAAAAATGAGATGGTGCCCAAATCCCACATTACTTCACATACTTCCAAGTATAGGCAGTCGGTCACCATCAATGGTCAGAGTGTGGAGGGTCTTTATCTCCTTGAGGGTCTAAGGGACACAGGAGCCAGCATGACTACTGTCAGGTTTCATCTGGTGTCCTCGGAGCAAGTGATTCCCAATGCATTCCACCAGGTTGTAGTAGCACACAACCAGGACAGCCACCACCCTGTGGTTCTGATTCTCTTTGAAAGGGGGGGGGGGTTCTCAGGTCTTCTGAAAGATTTTATTAGCCATGTCATGCCCGTGGACTGTCTGTTAGGGAATAATCTGGAGCATACTGCCTGGAAGGAAGTGAAGCTGAGGTCATACCTGGAAATGTTGGTGTTGCCTGAGTGGGTCTGTGTGAGCACCATGATCATGGCTGTCCATGAGGGGAGTCAAGGAGGTCTGGAGCCTAGAAAAATGACACAGACAGCTACACGAAATGGAAAGACAGGGGCCATGGGAAACCAGCCCCTGAATGTCCCACAGTTCAGGTGGATGGGGGGCTAGAGGAAGCCTCCCCGAAACCTACAGAGGAGGACATTGCCTCCCTTGGTGACTTGGATAAACTTGCTGGATAGTAAGTAGAAGGGGGACCAACCAGGGAGGAGTTCTGTAAGGCACAAAAGAAGTGCCTAACCCTGGAGGGCATGAGGCGCAAGCTGAATCCCAGGCAGCAGGTGATATCTCTGCAGATCACTTTATACACTGGGAGATTGACCTTCTGTATAGTGAGCCCATGTGTGTTGGTACTCCCCCAATGCTACAATGCCTTCCTAATGGAACTGGCTCATGAAATTCCCTTGGCATGACATCTGGCGCAGGACAAGGCCTTTGCAAGGGTTGTCTCCCACTTTTATTGGCCTCGGATGAGGGTAGCATCAGATGCATTCTGCAGGACGTGTCTCACCTGCCAGGCCAGTAGGAAGACAGACAAGAAGCTGTAGCTTCCCTGAATCCCTTACCTGGCATTGGCACCTCCTTTGAAAGGGTGGGCATCAACATTGTAGGACGCTTGGACCCCAAGATAGCCTAAGGCAACAGGTTTATCTTGGTCTTGGTGGACCATGCCACTAATTACACAGAAAACAAAAAACAAGGGAACCCTACTCACTGGGAGCCTGGGCAATTAATCTAGAGAGAAAACAATGGCTCCTGTGGAATAATAAACAACTATTTGATAAAAAGAGCACAATGGCAATATATAGGGTTTGAGACGGAGTCAGAAAGAAAGTTGGCTATACACATCAGAAAATCAATACATGATAATATTGTTTTATACTTTTAAATAGGCAACAGATAAACAGTGTATAGATACACAAATAAATACAATAACAGAATTAGCAAACAGTCATAAAAAGTGTCCCAGTGAAAAAGTAATTGAACCTAAACTAAAGGTGATGTATCATGTGACATATGTACTAGGTTTCAATTGTTAAGCATAAGGGCGACCATGAGGAATAAGGCAATATAATTCACAACACTTTTTAGTCATAGGTGTTGAATAATGATTCGCCCTTGTTTACTGTCGACGGCGTTTCAACCCTATATTGGATGTAGGGTCTCTTCAGGACCTTAAGATGTAAGGACACCTAGGGAAGCAATGGAATGATACCATCAGGGCAGAGTACTTATCAAGAGAAGAGTGTAGGCAAAGGCTCTTTGTGTGAGTGCACCTGAAAGGTGGTCTGCACTGCCTGATGCGTAAAGAACAGTGACACCGTGAGTATAGTGAAGGAGAAGAACTCACAGGGTACCCGTCCGGGTGCTGTGAAAAAATACAGGTATCATTATTGAAAAGGGTAGCGTGCCTGAGCACAAAGCTGATAGTTGTGAAAGCAGAAATAACTTACCCCTAGTGAGGGTGGTATCAGGCAGTCAAACCGGGGAACCAAAGTTGGATCTCTGTTCTAATCACAGATTTTAGTAATCAGGTATGGTAAACCAAAGAGCGTATTATAGCGCTCTGTATGCGGGAAAGCTGGAGGACTTTACATAATGATACCAAGCGGTATGTAAATGTTGGAAGGGTCATTTTTACCTGTCATACGGCGAATACGTTGTCTCAACTTTCCGCTGGTTACTAAAGCAGAGGAGCGTCCGTCTCTCTGTATGGTACGGTGCATAGAGGTATATTGTATACCTCTTGAGTAATGTTAGTTTTTTAAAGATTATTTCAGCGCATCCTTAATTAGATGCGCAATAAGAGCCACCACCAGGCCCACTTGGTATCATTATGTAAAGTCCTCCAGCTTTCCCGCATACAGAGCGCTATAATACGCTCTTTGGTTTACCATACCTGATTACTAAAATCTGTAATTAGAACAGAGATCCAACATTGGTTCCCCGGTTTGACTGCCTGATACCACCCTCACTAGGGGTAAGTTATTTCTGCTTTCACAACTATCAGCTTTGTGCTCAGGCACGCTACCCTTTTCAATAATGATACCTGTATTTTTTCACAGCACCCGGACGGGTACCCTGTGAGATCTTTTCCTTCACTATACTCACGGTGTCACTGTTCTTTACGCATCAGGCAGTGCAGACCACCTTTCAGGTACACTCACACAAAGAGCCTTTGCCTACACTATTCTCTTGATAAGTACTCTGCCCTGATGGTATCATTCCATTGCTTCCCTAGGTGTCCCTACATCTTAAGGTCCTGAAGAGACCCTACATCCAATATAGGGTTGAAACGCCGTCGACAGTAAACAAGGGCGAATCATTATTCAACACCTATGACTAAAAAGTGTTGTGAATTATATTGCCTTATTCCTCATGGTCGCCCTTATGCTTAACAATTGAAACCTTGTACATATGTCACATGATACGTCACCTTTAGTTTAGGTTCAATTACTTTTTCACTGGGACACTTTTTATGACTGTTCGCTAATTCTGTTATTGTATTTATTTGTGTATCTATACACTGTTTATCTGTTGCCTATTCAAAAGTATAAAACAATAATATTATGTATTGACTTTCTGATGTGTATAGCCAACTTTCTTTCTGACTCCGTCTCAAACCCTATATATTACTAATTACACAGAGGCAATCCCTCTTAGTGCCATGACTGCACCTGCAGTGGCTAGGGCCCTGATGTAGATTTTCACCCGAATGGGGTTCCCCAAATAGGTGGTGTCTGGCAAGGCCACCAACGTCATGTCTGCGTACATGAAGTCAATGTGGAAGGAGTGTGGGATAACCTACAAGTTCTCCACACACTATCATCCACAAACCAATAGTCCTATTGAGAGATTCATAAGACCCTAAAAGAAATGATTATAGCCCTGCCTGAGCCCATGATGCAGAAGTAAGATATCCTCTCACCATGCCTGCTTTTTGCCTACAAGAATGTGCCAGAGAAGGGGGTTGGGTTTAGCACATTTGATCTTCTGTATGGTCACCTTGTTAGTGGACCTTTCAGTTTGGTCTAGGAGGGGGGGGGGGGGGGAGCGAGGTCCCAAGAACCTTCCCACCCCCAAGATGTGTTTAGCTACATGCCAGCACTCAGGAACCAAATGGCCAAGTTCTGGAAGAAAGCAAATGAGAACTTGGAGGCCATCCAGGAAATCATGAAACAATGGTATGACCAGACAGTTACCATGGTGGAATTTTAGACTGGACAGAAAGTGTGGGTGATTGGCCAGTGGAGCCCAGGGCCCTTCAAGACTCTTAGACTGGACCCGACGAGGTAGTTGAGAGGATGAGGGAGGCCTCCTACCTGGTGGATCTCAAGACCCCAGAAGCCCCTTAAGGGTGCTCCATATCAACCACCTCAAACCTCACTATGAGAGGTCTGAGGTAACCATGCTGCTGGTGACATGTGACGGACAGGAGGAGGAGAGTGAAACTCTGCCAGGTCTCCTGCCATAAAGAGAAACATGTGTCAATGGAGGTGTCAGCCTCTCTCCTATTCTGCTCCTAGAACAACTGAGGGTCTGCCAACAGTTAGTGGGGCAGTTTGCCTCTCTGTTTTTCCTCACTCTTGTGCTTACACATATGTGTACACATGATACTGACAGTGTAGACTGCCTGCCTGTCAAAAACAAAATATACAGGCTGTCTGACAAAGTGAGGGCCAGCATCAAAGAGAAGATCTCTAAGATGTTGGACTTGGGGTTGATTGAGCACTCCAGTAGTCCCTGGGCCAGCCCAATGGTGTCGGTACCAAAAGCTGCCCCACGGGATACCACCCCAGACCTCCAAATCTGTGTAGACTACAGGGGGATAAACTCATTCCATCTCCAAAGCTGATGAGCTCATTGACAGATTAGGGGCTGCCAAGTTCCTGAGTGCGTTCGATTTAATTTCAGGATACTGGTAGATTGCCCTAACTGAGGTGGCTGAAGAGAGGTCAGCACTTTCTACTATGTAGGGCTACTTTCAGTTTATGTTGATGCCACTTAGGGTGACAAATGCCCCTGACACCTTCCAGAGGTTGGTGAACCAGGTTGTGCCTGGAACGGAGGCCTTCAGTGCTGCTTACCTGGATGACATAGCTGTCTTCAGCAGCAGCTGGGAGGACCATCCCTTTCATCTGCAGGAAGTGCTTCAGGCCCTGCAACAGGTAGGCCTGACTATCAAGGCCAGTAAGTGCCAGAAGGCAGGGGTTATTGGTGTTCTTAGGACATCTTGTGAGCGGGGTAAGGTGCGGCCCCTCCAGGCCAAAATAGAGACTATTCTAGCCTGGGCATCCCCTAAAACGTAGAAGGAAGTAAGGGCCTTCCTGGGCCTCACTGGATATTACATGGGGCAGTCTTACCACAGCTCAAAGAAGGGGGCCTAGACCAACATGTAACTTTCATCTCTAGAAGGTTACTTCCTAGGGAACAGAGGTGGAGTGGTATTGAAAGGGAAGCCTTTCCTGCCATCTGGGCACTGAAGAAGCTGAGACTATACTTGTTTAGGGCTCACTTCTGGGTTCAGACAGACCACAGGACCATCAGTTGAGCAAATGAAGGGTGAAAATCCAAAATTATTGGGATGGCACATCTCCCTACAGGGAATGGACTTTACGGTGGAACACCATCCTGGGTCAGACCACTCCAGTGCTGATGGTCTATCAGGTTCTTCCGCTTTAGTGATAAGAACAACAGGAGGTTGGATAAATCTCCCCATTTTCAGTTGGGGGGGGACACGTGTTAGGCTTGTCAGCCTTAAGGTGGTCTTCTCCTAAACCTTTTGCCTGTTTTCATCCATGTTTTGTTTGCTGAAATTCATTTTTGTTGGCCTTAGGACGTTACACAGCTAACCAATGGTAAAGTGCTTGTACTTGCTCCCTTAAACATGGTTAATTTGGTTTACACCTGATTGGCATATTTAATTTACTTATAAGTCCCTTGTAGAGTGGTATATCATATACCCAGGGCCTATAAATTAAATGCTAAGAAATGGGCTAGCAGCACATACTGTGCCACCCACCTATGTAGCACCTTAAAACATGTTCCAGATCTGCCATTGCAGCCTAAATGCAGTTCTAAACTGCTAAAGCGACTTAGCAATATAACCCCCTTTCTAATCCTTAAACTCCCCCTTTATTACATATAAGCCACCCCAAAGGTAGGCTAAGGTAGCCCATAGAGCAGGATGCATTGCAATTATAATGTTTGGTATGCAGTTTTAAGTTTTACATGTCCTAGTAGTGAAAAACGATTTTTTCTCTACTGTGAGGCCCATCTGTCCCATAGGATAACATTGGGTTGCCTTGTTACATTTAATAAGTGCTAACTTTTGATTGGGGATACATAGGCATTTCATGTTCCAATCAATCAATCAATTGTACATATAGAGTGTGGCTTGTCACCCACGAGGGCATCCAGATGCTTGCTGCATGTTTCAGTCAAAGAGCCAGTTCTTGAGTCCATTCGTGAAGTGGGTCAGCGAGGGTGTGGGTCCGAGGTGGAGGGCCTTCCAGGCTTTGGGTGTAAGACTGGAGAAGGAGCGACCTCCAGCGCTGCAGCACCGTATGCAAGGTGTCTGTGCGAGGGCGAGGTGTGCTGAGATGAGGTTCCCAGGTGGTCGGTGGAAAAGCAGTTGGTGGTTCATGTCAGTAGGTCATGGTTGAGGAGGGCTTTGTTAGCATGGGTCAGGAGCTTGAAAAGGCATATCTTCTGGACTGGGTGATCTGGGTTTTCTTGGGCAGGTTGAGGATCAGTCTGGAGTCTACATTCTGAATTGTCTGGAGTCTTTTCAAGAGTTTGGTGGTGATGCCTGCATAGAGTGCATTGCCGTAGACCAGTCTGCTGGTAATGAGGGCCTGCATCACCATCTTTCTGGTGCTGATGGGGAACCACTTGAAAACTTTGCAGAGCATGCAGAGCATGTGGAAGCAGGCTGAAGTGACGGCATTGACCTGACGTTTCATGGAGTGTTCGCTTTCGAGGATAATGCAGAG
This sequence comes from Triturus cristatus, assembly GCF_964204655.1. NCBI lineage: Eukaryota > Metazoa > Chordata > Amphibia > Caudata > Salamandridae > Triturus > Triturus cristatus. Next base: position 1,065,590,618 of record NC_140582.1, on the reverse strand, counting down.
GTTGCGGGTGTGGTATTTTGTCGTGGGGGTGGGTCTGAGTTCCAACAGCCACCAGGAGTCGTTTCAGAGGAATATGCTTTTGCGGACGATCAGAACTTTAGTTTTGTCTGTGTTGAGTTTCAGGCAGTTGTCCTTCATCCAAGCTGAGACATTCTTCATACAGTTGTGGAAGTTGGCCTTCTTGAAGGTGGGATCCGCGGAGAGCAAGAGGATGAGCTAAGTGTCATCAGCATAGGAGATGATGTTGTGTGATCTGACGATGTGTGCGAGTGGTGTCAAGTAGATCTTGAAGAGGGTTGGACTGTTTGATGAGCCTTGGGGAATCCAGCAGCCCCACTTGTAACTAATTAGGCTATGCTCGGCCTTCACACAAAGGACTTGTCACCTCCACATTGTCTCTGCAGCCAGCTTGGAGCCAGGGCAGAGTAGTTAGGAAATTCCAAACAATTCAAAGAGAAACCTCTAGAAACTTCTCCCAACTTCAAATAATGTACCAGGTATAAAAATAGGGCCCTCAGACCTACTTTTCAGTTCACTTTTTGGACCGGTGGAAGGACTCTCAGAGGACTGCTTACTGCTGTGGCCTGCTGTGTGCTCCACAAGATGGCTTTGTTACACCTGGAAGGACTGCTTTGCTGCCTAGAGTCTGCCTTGCCTTGAACCCTCAGAGGCCAGCCCTGCTATTTGAGCCCTGCATCTTCACCTGCCAGAGTGACTCCAAAGGCTAGTTCGCTGGCCTCCTATTTTTAACCACAGGACATAAAAAGCCTCCCACCATCTTGAGCCTGCACCTGGACACATCTTGAGTGATGTCTGAACCTTCAACGGATGTCCCACAAGTCCTGGGCGCTTGGTTGTGGTGCTAAATGTGCCCAGATAACCAAAATCCAAAACTTGGGAGTTAGACATTTTTTGTCTAAAAACTGCTTTGAGAACTGAGAGAAGACTGGGACCGTCGATCCACCCAAAGAGCATTGCTGATCGGCCTGAATTTGCATCTGCTCCTGCTGCAATATTCTCCACAGCAGCAAATCCTGTTAAGCAGTTCTTCGCCTAAGGGGCATCTGACATCCTGGAACTGTCTTTGGCTGTAGCCTCCTGCCTTGTCCCACTGGAGATTTTCATCTTACAAATAAGTGACTAAGTCCGAACGTTGAAATATTCACCTTGTCCAGTGGCTCCCTGACAGAGACACTTCCTCCTTGGACACCACCTGTAGCCGTGTCCCACAGAACTTTCCCTTCTCAGAACATTTTTCTAGAAAATTCTTCTGAGCCCAAAAGTAAACGCAGTCCAAATCGACTTCTTGTATCCGACCCCCGCTCCATCACGGTCGGCCATATTTTTTTACTTTGACCCTTTATGGTGCAACTTGATGTCTGCGGTTGGTGCTTTGACCTTTTAGGCACGAGTTTTTACTAAAAAATGTAAAAAGCTCATTACTGTGATTCTACAGATTGGATATGTGTCGTTTTGGGGTCAAATAATTTATTAGATATTTACTCTATTTTTGTAAATTGGTGTGGTATTTTTCTTATGCTGTGTGTTGACTTTATTACTCTTCGTGTACTGCATAAATACTATACACATTGCCTCTGACGGCTTTTTGTGCCAAGCTGCCCAGGGTTAAGCACAGGTTAATTTAGTGACTCTTTGTGGTTCACCCTGCCAGGTATTGTGGCTGTTGCTTGACCAAGGCTCACACACCAGTCAAATAACAACCCAATTATTCACACGTTTCATGCCCTTTGTGCACTTTCTGCACCATCTATCTTGGCCTTGCAGGAATAATAAGCAAAGTTGAATAAATGAATTGGGAAAAACTATTTTAACTGTAACATTTTAGGGGTACAGCACACTCTGTAGTTTTGACTAGCAGTCTCACAGTGCATAAAGGCCTAATACCAGCAAAAATATGGCTCTGAAAAAGGTGAAACATCTGGATTGTTAACGCAGAAAATGTGTCTTTGGTACAAAATCCATTTGAAAAAATGATCAGACTTTAAATATGCTCTTAGCTGTTCTGGATTATTTAAATTCACTCAAATCACCTTCCTCAATTCTGCAATACCTTTCCAACAGCCTCCACTGACAAGGGGTACCATTTCTGGTCCGAATTGGTCATTCCCACCACCATGGTGCCGAGAATGTGCTATGTGAGGAGTAATTACTGTCCCACAACTTAGTGACATGCTGAACATTGACATGTAAACAGACATATTAAAGCATATTTGTTAGACGGACCGGGAGGGTCGGCCGAGGACAAGGGGAGAGGTCTCCGGGGAGAGCCGTCTCCAGCGATCGTACAGACAAATAACTTCCCCCCCACAGACAGATACCACACAAGGAGATGAGTTAGCGTTCTTTATAAGCACTTCTTAAGGTACGATGAAAAGGTACAAGGAGGTCTGGACTCAGGGGTCCCCTCGATTCAAGTCTCTCAAGATGGGAAAAGGGGGTAGCGGGACAGTCTGGTTACCAGTCTGGTAGTTGAGGTGGTGTGGTGGGTAGCTCACAATCCTCGAGCTTAGGTGGTCTAGCTGGTACGGGCCGCGGCAGCGCCAGCAGGTCCCAGTGAAGATGGTCGATACACGGGCCGCGGCAGCGCCAGCAGGTCCCAGAGAAGGTGGTCGATGTACGGTCCGCGGCAGCGCCAGCAGGTCCCGGTGAAGATGGTCGTTACAACGGGCCGCGGCAGCGCCAGTAGGTCCCGACGAGGATGGATGTTGCAGAAGGCCACGGCAGCGCCAGCAGGCAGGACGATAGATCACAAGATAGGGCTACGGCAGCGCCAGTAGTCCGTCAAGGCTGAGTTCTCTCGGTGTCTCTCGACTCCAGGATACAACTGCCTTCCTGCTCCGCAGCTGCTCCAGTTATAGGGCAGGTGCCCTTTGATGTCCGGACCCTCGCACTTGGGGGTCGGAGGGTCCGGGATGAAGGTGTCCAGACACCCAGCGGGGGGGTGGAGCCGGTGCCTGGGGGAGCTGGAGGCGATCGTCACCTGGCGGGGGAGAGTCCTTGGCACTTCGTCCTCCCATTGACCTGCCAAGTGATCCGCTCACCTCCTGGGTGGATGGTGGTGCCGGGATGTCGGGGCCGGCCAGGCCCAGGGTTAGGGTCGGGGGGAGGCCACGCGGCCTCGTGGTGCAGGGCCCAAGATGGCGGCTTGACCCGGCCGAGGGAGCCGGTGGTGGCTTGGGCCCGTGCTACAGGGAGGTCCGAGGGCAGGAGTTCTGTCGGGAGACGGGGTGCGGGTGATTCTCGTGGGCCGCGCCTGGGGGGCCGGGGCTTGGGCCCTGTCATGCGGGGAGGGCGCAAGCCCTTCGTGTGGCCTGTCCAACAATATTTGTTTTGCATTTTTATAAAGAAAAAACCAATACCAACATAAAAGGAATAGGATCTTGCAGAGTGAACATTTTCTGCTTGAATGCAGCTCTTTTAAAAAGTCCCGAGGTTCAGGAGTTTCAGCAAAAAACATAAATGTGTTCACTGAAAGTAACTTTCGTTTTACCTGTTGAATATTGTTGCCTGAGCACTAGCTCTCCAACTCTGTGAGCACAGCATATTGGTAAATCACACTGAAAACTGGAGGGATATAGGAAGTATTTTAGATCCTGCTCGATAGTCTGCAGGCCCACAACGCCAGCAGAGTCCATGACCAACACATCCTTGATAAAGGACCACCAAACTATTTAGTGATCCCCACCTGTGTGTCAGGGCTGTCTGTGTAGTGAGGGGAGCCACGGTTGCAGCAGCTTGCCTGACACCACTGCAGGATTGCCACGCAGGTGCCAGGTTTAAAGTGCCAACTCAGCCAATGTTTTTGTAGAGAAAACAAACTCCCAAAGCAGGAGTTTTTGTCTCCAAACAAAAACAAATAACTTAGATAGGAGGTTTCTCCTTGCGCATGGGAGTCATTGTGCATTTCCCATGCCCCTGTCCACCATGCCGGACAGAAGCTACGGAATCGGACACTCAGGAGATGGGATCCCATGCGACCATCACCTGGAACATCTGTTTGTCTTCAAGAAACTATCATGAAAAAATGGCTAGTACATCATGACATTGACTGCTTTTACACATTCGTTTACCCATACAAATATGTTGTAGTGCCCATGGATCTAACTTTCCAAAACCCTTCCCATGCTGCCTCTTAGTGTTATCTTTAAATATGTTCTGGTGTTGGACATGACCTTGTCGTGGCCTCTTTAACATGTCATGCTGTTAATGTACACTTTTAGCCAATTCCATTAGTACCTTTTTCAGAATCGGGATCTGTTTGTCTGCCGCAACGTGTTTGTGACTGTCTATATCGTCTTCATCTCTTTTCTCTGGTGCCTTTGGCATGGAAGGAAAGAGGAACTTGTGCTGTGGCAAAGGAATTAGATGGGAAAATATCAGGTCTGCAAAACTCCGTGAAGTGACAAAAACTCTGCAAACTCCATGAACGAAGCGGAGTTCACTGCCCAGGCCTAGAAAACATTCCTGCATGTTGGTGTTATCAAGTCTCTAGCTCTCACCATTCACACCATATAGCTAAGTATATATTTAGGGGCAGCCAGCAGGGGCGGCCTTAGGCATGTGCAAGCTGTGCACCTGCACAGGGCCACCAAACCCCAGGGGCCACCACGAGGAATCGGATACAATACATATTCGTGGCAGCCCCTGGCAGGGATTTGGCGCATGAACGACTGAGGCGTGCTAAATCCAATGTGATGCACGCTGAATGGTTGTTCTTATACTCTTTTTCTTTCTAACCCAGTCTCGTCTTTGTGTGGGGTCGGCCTTGTTTCGGGCTCTTCTGGTAGGTCTTGTGCTTGTTTAGAACTTTTTTTCCAGGAGAATCGAGCTTGTTTTAATAGTCCAGATCTGGCACCTCCGGAGGCACGCATGCACGCGCATGCGCAGTGCCCGCGAGTCCTGCAGCGAAGGGGTTACAGAAGCACCACGCATCACTGGTGGCAGAAGGGGTGGCAGCACCCGTGCCCGGCGTGCAGCGAGCATCACCGAGACCGGCCAAGGCCATGCACCGGCGCGCCTAGAGACCCTGGGCAAGAAAGGCCGTCTTGCAGAGGATAGCATGCCAGTGGGCAACCTTTGGTGCCAGCTGCGAGGTGAGCAGCCCGAGGGTCAGGGCATGGGGAGGGGGAGTGAGGAGGTCAGCGTGTGCCACTGCAGAGTGAACCCGAGGGAAGGTGAGCCATTGGACGAGGGTGTGGGGAGCCCTGGGGAGGAGGGCAGATCAGGCGTAGCAATGTATCCCAGCCCGTGGGGGTGAGGAGCCGGGGGCGTGGGGAAGGTTGCGGTGAGGATGTTATTGTAGATGGTGTGTGCTTTGGGTCTGGGTGGAGGAAGGCCATGTGAGGTAGCGAGTTGGAGGTATTCTGGTGGTCATGGGAAGGGAGGGCATGATGAATCGTGAGAGAGAGCCTCTCTCTCACGATTCATCTCTGAGATGGCGCGGGTCGGAGAGGTGGTCACCGTGCGCCAGGGGTAGGGAGTGGTACAGATTGGCGCTGTATGTTGAGGGAAGAGTGAGTCAGGAGTGCAGGGCCGGTGTTTACTTGTGGCTGAGGGGAGGCATGGTGACTTTTGGAGGTGTAACTTGGGAGGCACGGTCGTATTGGGGGGAAGAGGAGAGCAGGGTACGAGGTGTTAGACGTAATGTTAAGGATTCATTAAAATGATTACAATTACTTATCAACAATCATGAAAAAAGAGTATGAAGCTGATACTTGTGATCTAATGAGTGGATCTGCCTGCACAAATCTTTTAAAACATCGAGTGTTCGAATGTACTTGGCATTTGGTTATGTCTGTTTGTATGGTGTTGAGGCAGACATGAAATGCAAGCACCTATGGATGGACGCCTGGAATCGGGTGGCAGTGCTTACCCATGTTAACTAAATCGAATGCCCTTTTGCAGAGACCTTGGTAGGAGACTGGCTTCTTGATCATTTCTTTAATTACATTCCAGTGCTTGTCATGTGACTAGCAGAGAAAACTAGTTTAACTAGTGCTCAGTTTGCAATTGGTGAAGCAGCCTTCTCTGTCCATACTAGGGGCATAGTTACCATTGGTTCAGCAAGTACAGTGGTACTGAGACCCAAAACCCTCAGGGGCCCATTGAACCCTGATAATTGCTATATTTTACTTCCTGAGCAGCAGCCAAAGGGGCCATTTTCCTTGCTTATGCCACGGCCCATGGGGTCGTTGGTACGCTGTGGTAGTGATTCGTACGTCTGCTTGAAAGTTGTCTCCTGACTGGATGTTCCTTGCACATTAATTTTGCTTCAGTGAACCTCTAGTGCCTTTTCATAGCCTTAGGACTCACTGTAATTAATCCTTGTTTAATAGGTGCTCTGAAAGCGAGCAGAACTGGTTGCTGGAATATGGCACTATACAAGAAACCTTAATGAAATATATTGTATTTTGTCTTTTGACAATGTGGTAAAGTGGACGAGTCTTTGGTTACCTGTAGGCTGTCTTCAGGATCAGTTAGTGACGTACTGAGACAGGTCTCTGTGTGCCATGATTTCAAGGTAGCTTACTCTCTTCCTGCTAAGGTCACTTCCCAAATAGATCATGAACTATTCTCCAGGCTCTACTGTTCTCAGTGGACTGAGAAAACAGACCTTGTATGCCAAGTCACATGATCTACCCTATAGTTTTATAACACTCTTCAAATAAACCTTCCATATGTGGCTAGTCCTCACAATGTGTCATACATGTAGTGGGAAGAGTAATTACTATCAATCAGTCAGGGTTTGTAAAGCTCAGCTGCTTCACACATAAGGGTCTCGAGGCGGTGTGGGATTCATGCTGCTGGATCATGCTGCTTGTTGGTTGAACAGCGAGGTCTTGTGGTCCTTCCTGAACTGCTGGAGCGATGGTGAGGCTCTGAGGTGCAGGGGGAGGGTTTTCAGGTCTTCACTGCCAGGTGGGAGAAGTAGCGGCCTCCACTGTTTTATCAGCGGCTGCATTGGATGGCTGCTAGGGAGATGGTTCTGGAACATATTTTCCTGGTAGGTTGGTGGAAATTCACTCGTTCATTAAGGTATGCTGGTCCTTCATTGTGTAGTCCAGGGAAGACATGGCTTGGCAGTTCGGGCTGGACTGTTCCCATGAGGCACAGACTGATTTGCATATGGCCATGTCTGAACTGGGGTGGTGTGGTGATCAAAAAAACAATGGATTTAGGCCCAGATCTCTGTACTGGGGTGAATGTAGGACATTGTTCTGCATTCTGAAATTGATACAAACATGCAGCAATTACCAACTCAGGATGAGGATTATTACACAAGACCCTCAGACAGAGAAACTGAAACATCATTCATCGGTCCATCAACATCTGGCATTCTGAAGGAGGTTCAGAGTTTACAGACGGATGATGCTGGTATTGAAAAGGAAGCCAAAGAGCAAGACCATGTTACAGACCCGTGTTCTGAATATGATTTATGTGATTGAAGGGATCCTACTTTCTGGCCGAACTCTCTTACGGACGCGCAACGTGTTTTTCTTGTTGAAAGGGGTCCCTCCAGAGACCCAGATTCTAAAACAAAGTATCCAAGTGATGAGCACTCAAAAAGTAAACGTCGTTTTTCTGTTACCATGTTACTGGTCATCTAACGCCTTTTCTGGACGTTTTATTAAAACACCTTCCTGAGCTCCGCCCCGCCCGGACCCCCTCTTCCGGGGCCCCCTACCTGCGCTCCCTGCACAGGGCCACCATGAGCCTAGAGCCGCCCCTGCAGCCAGTTGCCGAAGCTCTGCATAGTCCAGCAAGCTCAGTGGCATTCTTTCTTTTAGAGGGCCAGCCAAGCCTGTTGGAGACCCATGCTTATAACAGAGGCGAGAGGCAATGAATGTAGTAGGACTTCAAGAAGATGTCTCTGCTTGATGCAGGACAGGGAGCAAGCCTACCAAGCAGTCTCTGCTTTAGGAGTTCAATTCAGCTGCAGTCTCCACAGTTTCAAGTGGAGGGTTTCTGAAAGGCTTCAAGGCACTCTGTGTAGATACTCTGGTCTGTTTGAGCTGGTTAGATTTTTCACTTGGACACCCCCCATGCCATACCTATATATATGAGGAATGGCCATAGAGAGTAGTGAATTGTGAATTTTCTATTTTAAGTAGATGTACCCTTTGGTACTTGAGTTGGCATATAGCAGGCCAAGGCAACTATAACTGCTCTTTTATATTTTTGATGCACTTGCTTGACATGACCTAAACACACTATGGGGACACATCCCAGTTGACTGGTGGTCATCATAGAGATGGGTATATCTGAGTTTACAAACACTGTGGTTGCAGGTCCGGTCTCCACAATGTGTGTATGTGTATACACACACACACACACACACACTCTTTTCGTCTCTCTTTATCCAGTGATGGCCCATGTAGGGCGTTTTACCGGGGCGGTGATGTGGCGCAGAGGAGGGGCAGGGTGGGGGGGGTTGCAAAATGCGGCAAACGGCCGATTTCAGGTAAGTTACGGAAAAAATTAATAAAACGAATTTCGTTGCGCGCGCTGCAACGCATTTGGCGATGCAGCGCGCGCAACGAAATTCGTTTTATTAATTTTTTCCGTAACTTACCTGAACTCGGCCGTATGCCGCATTTTGCAACCCCCACCCTGCCCCTCGTCTGCGCCACGTCACCGCCCCAGTAAAACGCCCTACCTGGGCCAACACTGTCTCTATCTCTATCCTGTTTCACACGGCACATTTGAACCCAAATTCAAATTATCCCAACCTGCTCAGTGTGAGTGGGAAAAAAGTGTACAATCCATAAGAATACATTTCTTTATATGCGCTTTCTGCCAGTGGCTAACACCTTTGCATCCCCACTCAATTTATTATCCTGACAGTACTCCTGACTTTGTTTAACTTAAGCTCAATGTTTTCTTGAGTGTAGTTACACAGGGTAGTAACCAAACAGCTGCAGGCATTGCCTCAGTCTTGTTTGCTTTATTATGCATCAGCAGCAGACAGAAACGCGCTCACATTGAAGGGTGGATTAATGACTATCACCGTTCACATGCTATCATTTATTCGGTAAACAAATTCGTTTACGAGATGCCTTTAGTTTTCTGTAGTTCTGGTTTTATTATTTATTCCAATGAGAGATTAACTTTCTAAACAATATTTAGGCCACACTGTTCATGTCAGACGATATTCTGGCTATGTTATTCTGCTATTAAACCAATTCAGTTTCCCTCCCACCCGTCGGCTCACACTGTTCACACAGTATGACGGGTGATGGTAGTATGTAATGTCCTATTACTTACCGGTAATCTTCATTACTCCTGGTCCCATGGTCCTCGTCCCATTCCTAACAAAGTGGAGATCACTATCTCCGCAACAGAAAAAAAGAACAGGAGCATGCTGGGATACCTAACCCACTCCCTCCCGCTGGGAGTACATAAGCGATACCAGCCCAGCATGCAGCCTGAAAATACCAAGCCAACAACCGGAAGGCCGGCCGCCTGGGAGGGAGGGAGGGAAGTAAGGGATGGGACGAGGACCCCGGGACCAGGAGTAATGAAGATTACCGGTAAGTAATAGGACATTTCCCCCAGGTCCCTCCGGTCCTCGTCCCATTCCTAACAAAGTGGAGAATACCAAAGCAGAGAACCCGGCCTTCCAGAACCCCACCAAAGCCAGGGGCACCAGACTGAGAAAAAACGGCACCCAACAGAAGCAGAAGGGAGCCCACGAGAAAACGCAGGCAGGAGCACACAACCAGCCACGCCCTCAACCAAGCCGACAGAGCCGAGACCCCAAAACAAGCAGGGGACGATCAAGAAAGGACCGCAAACGAGCACAAGACCCCCCAGGCAAGCCCGAAGGAGGCCCCGCACCCAGAAGCAAGCCCCAAGGGAACCCCCAGAGGGGCAGAAAGATAAACCACCCCCCCGAACCACCAGGGAAGGGGAGCCCCGGAGAAGCTGAAGCGCCCCAACGGAGCAACCCAGCCAGGAAGGGTAAACAACCAGGGAGAAAAACCACCAAGGGAGAAGCCCACAGCCCCAGGCACCACCAAGCAGCCGCCCCAACAGGGACAAAACAGGACATCCCGGTCCAACGCTCAATAGCGCACAAGAGCAGGCTGCGCAGGGAGACAGGCCAAAGGCCCAGGAAGGAACACAGCATGGCAAGACAGAGAGCGAACCCCCCAGAGCAGGGATGAAGGCGACCCACAGCCGGACCAACCCACAAAAGCCCACAACAAGAGGCGAGGGGAAGGAAGAGGAGAACGAAGAGGCACGCCAAACCCAGAGAAACAACGAACGTGACCAACCACAGGACCAACCCCAACACACCAGGGGAAGCCACCAGCAGAGCCGCAAAGACCGAAGAGGGAGGAACCAGACAAGAACACAGGCACCGACCCGGAGCAACAACCAGGAAGAAAGGGGCCAAGGAACCCAGACAAGGCCCACCCGCCCCACCGACCAACAGCCGACAACCGCGGCAAAAAGGAACCGGAGGCACAGAAAACCCACAGAAGGCCCAGGCCAAAAGGCAGGAAAGACATGCCGCCAACCCCAGCAGAGACACCGGAAGACCGTAGCCAAGGCCGCCACACCGGGAGAAGAAAACCCGGGCACAGGAACCAGCCAGAGGCCAGGACCGAGGCAACCAAAAGCAGGAGACACAGGGACACGAACCCAGGAACCCACCCAAGCAAGGCCAGGGAGAGCAACAAGCACCACCCAAAGCAGACTCCACACACGGCCATTGCACAGCCAAGAGAGAACAACCAAGGGCTAAACACAGAACCGGGGAAACAAACCCCAGAACCGGGAAGGAGGAACCCCCACCAACCAAGAGCCGACCCACAGGTCAGGAGGACACCAAGGAACCACCCAAGGCGAACCCCAAGAAGGGCAAAGCAGGAAGGACTAACAAGGAGGCCAACAGCCCAACAACGCAGGCAGCCCAGAAAGACCCAAAAAGCCAACCGGACAACCGACAAGCCAGCCAGTCCAGAGGACCCCAATACGGAGCATTAGAACCCGAAAGGAGAGGCAAAGGGTCAACCGACCCAACCCCAAAAACCCCAACCAAGAAGGGGCCCAGGGAACGGCACCAAAGCAAGCCAAGCCACCAAGAGAAGAAGCAGCAGGTGAACAGAGAGGGAGACCGGCAAGCCACAACCGTCAACCAACACAAAGGCCACAGCGCACCAGTCAGGCGCAAAGGAGCAGCACAGGAAAGGACACAGGACCAACCCGGCACCCAGACCAACAGGGCCAGAACCACCGGCCATTAAGAGGCCAAAAAAGAGGCCCAAAAGCACCAGAGAACGAGCGGCCAGGGAAGAACCCAGGCAGGGACCCAGGCAGGGACCCCGCAAAGGGAGGCCAAAAACAAGGACTGCAAGGGAGCAAACGCCACAGAGGCCGAGCTGAGGCCCCAGCAGCACCCCGGAACACCTCAGGCACCCCTAAACCAAAGGAGAGGAGCCCGGAGAAACCAAAGGCGCACAACCCCCGGGGGGAGCGGGAACAGACCCAAAAAGGGAAGAACAAACCACGCAGAGCCAGCAAGAGCAACGGCCAGAGACACCACAGGCCGAAAGCAGTCCCCACGGGAGCGGGAAACGCACAAGCGCAAGGACAGGCCCACAAGGGAAAAACCACAGCCCCAGGGCCCAGGCAAAGCCAACCACCAGCACAAGGCCGAAAAAGGGGAGCGGGGATGCAGCAACGCGGCCCAGACACCAGGGGAGGCCGACACCAGACCACAACCGGCAGCCCCACCAACAAATCCACCGGCCAAGCCCAAGAGAAAGCACGGCGAGGAGGACACCGGGAACGGCACCCACAAGCAGGAAAGAAGGGCACAGGGCAGCCCGAACCCACAGACAGGGAGGGGCACAGAAGCAGCGCACCCAAGAAACCAAGGAGCCACCCAGGCAGAAGCCAAGGAAGACCCACAACACCCAGCCACCACAGGAGGCAAAAGGAGCAGCAGCGAGAGGCAAAGGACCCCAAGCCACAAATCAGAGACACAAGAGGGGAAAAGGAAACCACCACAGGAAACCAAACCCCACCAGCCAACCCAGCGCAACACAACACAGCACCAGGCAAGAAGCAAGAGGCAAGCAGCAACACCAGCCAGAAAGCCCACCAGGGGCCCCATCAGGACAGCCCCGGAGCCAACAGCCAACCAAGGCCAAGGCCTACCAGGACAGAGGGAGGGCACATCAGCCCCCCCCCCCCCGGAACCCAAGAAACAGGGAGTCCGGAAGCACCAAGGACCCCGACGCAGGACGCAAGAAGCAACCCAGCCAAACCCAAGCAGGGGCCAAGTGCAAGAGCAGAGGAGCCGCAGATGGGGGAATATGGGGGGCCGCAGGCCCACCTCCCCGACCCACAACCAGCACGAACCTCACCCACAGGGAACCCGCCGGGGAAGGAGCCCACCAGCCCGGGCAGGAGGGCACGCCCGAGGGTAGGAGAGGAGCGAACGCAAGGGCACCGGCACGCCCAGCCCCAACACCCAGACATGACCAGCAGGGAGGAAAGGCCACAGGCCAGGAAACCCCACATAGCGAAGCCCAGAGCACCGGCCAGGCACAGGGGGGCAGAAAGAAACAAGGCACCCGAGCATGGGCCATGCCAACACCCCCGGAAGGACGCAAGAAGCGCCCAACACCAGGAGCCGCAGGCAGGCACCCAGAGAGGCACGCACCAGGCCCGAATCCACAAGAACAGGAGGCAGTAGGCGGAAGAAGCCGGGCAACAGGCAACCAAGGCGGACATCCAACCAGGCACCAACCAGGGGGAACAGAAGCACGCAGGGCAGGAAGGCTGGAAGCCCACAGGCCAGAGGAACGAACCAGGCCGAACCCCACCCAAAAACGAAAAAGCCCATGAGAGCAGACATGTGCACAGGGGAACGGGTGGACGGCCACAGCACCCGCCAGCCCCGGCACACCCCCAGCAGCGGAAAACAGGGAGCCAAGCCGCAGCCAGCACAGCAGAAGAGTACAGCACAGGGAAGAAAGAAACCCGCTACGCGGCACCCACCAGGGGGACAGGCCAACACCACCAAACAGAGAACGTCCCCCAACCCCCTGCCCAGACGCCATCCAGCAACAAGCGCCGAGCAAGCGGAAAACAAGGAGGCCAGGGAACCCACAACCTGAGGAGGAAGCCCCCCCCCGCAGCACCGGGAAGCAAGGCAGAGACACAGCGCAGAAAGCCACGCAACGCCCCCAACCCAGCAAGCAGGAACAGGGAGCGCCACAAGCCAGCACGGACAGTCCCCAACAGGAATCAACCAGCAGACGGAGAGACCAGAGGATGCCGGGTCCCAGAGCACCAGAAAGCACCAGCAGCAATCAAGGCGAGAATACCACCTAAGCAGCCGAGCAGGTCCCCCAGCCAAGACCGCCGAAGCAGCCCACCGCGCACAGCCAGACCCAGCCAGGCAAAGCACAGACCACATAGCCAGAGGAACATGTAAGCGCGAGGCAAACGTGAAGAAAAGCGGAACCGCTATGCGGTACTCACCACAGGGGCAGGAAGAGCACACCAAAAGCGCCCTGCCCCCAAGATCCAGCCCAGGCGCCCTCCAAGACACCAGCTCCGGGTGAGGAAGAGGGCTGCAGCAACCGGCCAAACACTGACCACCATCAAGGTCCGCCCCTGCACCAACATCAAGAACAGCAGGGGCAACAGGGAGGAAAGAAGGCGAGTAGCACACCAACAAGCCAGGCAGGGAGACCAGGAGCACCGCCCAGCGCAGCCCCTGGACCCCCATAACAGCCACATCAGCGCGTCTTCCAGCCTGGCCAAGCCGTAGGAAGACGCGCGCTGTAACCCGGAAGAAATCCGGAGATCCGGCGCCCCAGCCGCAAAGGGCCGGGCGCCAATCAACGCGACTCCCAGCAAGCCCGGCAGGCCAGGAGACGCGGAACAGGACGTCGAGGACAGCCCAGCAGCTCGACGAGACATCCATGGAAGAAACACACAGGTAAGGTAGCAACACGTCCCATCCTGTCGGAAGACAGAAAAAAAGAACAGGCTGCATGCTGGGCTGGTACCGCTTATGCACTCCCAGCGGGAGGGAGTGGGTAGGTATCCCAGCATGCTCCTGTTCTTTTTTTCTGTCGCGGAGTTAGTGATCTCCACTTTGTTAGGAATGGGACGAGGACCAGAGGGACCTGGGGGTAATAAACTAGCACAAGGCACGTCAGGTGCATCTGTTCATCTTGCTCACTTTGCTAACATTACAACCCTAATATGAGGTCAGGCAGACATCTTGGTACAGCATTGTTGTTTGTGGGAGAAAGAGGTGGGAGAAGTTGACCCCTGGAATAGACGTCAATCTGGGAGACAGTAAACTCCCACCAGCACAGTACTGTGTGCACTTTGGGCATTGGAGCTGCTCCTCTAGATTATTGTTTAATCTGCCTTCACATCACGGCCCATTATAGTCTGTTCTCTGCATGTAGAACATTACTTTTTCTTTTTCTTTTTGTTTACTTTCATAAGTGCAGTGCCAGCATTCGACATGATTGTGTTCTGCTTTTCTTTGCATGTAGTTGTGAGGCAAACCAAGTGATGTGCCAAAAGATTCACCTGCGAAAGCGGCTTACACAGTGCTTACTCTGACATGAAAACCCATTACATAAGGTAGCCCCTAGTCTGCATGCAACCTAACTTAAATTCCTTTATGACCAGCGTAGTCCCACTGATCAGGACCACGCTGGCCATTCTACCACTCCAGCATCTCCTGGTGATTTCAGCCTAAGGGGCTGGTTTAAGAGCAGGATTGCTTACCATGACCCACCCAAGCTGCCATGGACCCATCCTAGTCATGCCCTCCTGCAGTGTGGGGCTGGTGTGGACATTTTGCCAGTGTAGATTTTGGTTCTAGCCCAGCACTGCCAGTGAGAGACCTCAACAGGATTTATCATGGAATTAGGATGCATGTCAGCGAGGTGTCCAGAAGAGTGTAAACAGCAACATAAAAACAATTCTATTGCAATAGGTCAACAACTAGGCGATAAATTCACAATGTTTTTGTCTCGCTGAAGATGAGGTTTGTCCTCATTCAGAAGGTGCCACCTTTGAGGCTTATTACTAAATCCTACTTCTCAGAATCAACATCTATGGACATTTACTCTTGCACATGGAACAGAACAGAAATTCACCAGTGTAACAAATTTAGCAAAGAATTAATCTCAGGGGTGTGGGCGCAAACATAGTTGCCCCTAGAGGAGTTGGAGAAGGGCAGCCATTGAGAATCCTGTGGTCATGTAAACCTTCCTAATGTTTGGATACTCAATATGCACGCTTATGATTAGTGACAGAAAGGCTGGAGTACGTATGAAAAAGGGTCCAGCAAAACATCCAAAAATATCCATGTTTAATGGGGAAGTAGATGAAAGAAAAATACTGGCCTGGTTCTTAAAGACAGTTGGGTATCTTCACCAGCAGGATTCCTGCCTTGTAATGGTGCGCATTCCTAATTGTCTGGAATTCAGAAAATCGATCCACTTTACACTTCTACATGTGCCTGTCACCTTTTCAGGCTTAATATTGAAAAAGATTAGTCAATTTCCTTTCCAAGTGTGAAAATATGCACATGTAAATTCGCAAACTTGAATTTCTCCTGAGCAGACACCATTTGCCTATTTGCCACCATTTTGGAGGGGCGTGGTGGGGAATTGTTTCCTTCCTTTTCCTACCCTGAAATTGATATATTCTTGCTCTTGAGAGGAGTAAATCTCTAATCTTCTCTAGCATGGGAAGCGGAAAGTTTTGTAAATTCCCTAAAACGTGTACGTTTCTAGGTGTTCAAAAACTTCCAGAGCATTCCTGTCTTGGAACTTCCACTCCCAAACTATTCCGGCAGAAATCGTTTTGTGAGTAAATCTTTTACAAGTTTTAAACTGATTTCAGTGTATCACAAAAGTCATTTTGTACTCATAATAAAGCTATTTGTGCATGGGAAGCAGATTAACATGGACAAATTGCTTCATAAATGAGATCAAATATTTCAGCTGGACAAAAGAAATATGTCCTTCTGCACTTTCCTAACTTTAATCCTTACCGTAGATCGAAAATCTACTCAGATGGTCAAATTAAACCTGATTCGCATATTTGTAATGTTTGACAAAATGAATGGGATTCGGGCAAAATTATATGTGTAATATAGGTTACACTAAAGGGCCGATTACTAGTTTGCTCAAGAGGAAGTTCAATGAAAGTGGTATCCGCACCTGCAGATCAGCAATACTAAAAAGTCTGGACTCAAAGGACCCACAATTAATTTGTCAACTAATTAAATTTGTATCCTATTTCGGGAATTTAACAAAAGAATAATATATGCCACATCCATAATTTAACAATTCCTCTAGTTTTTAAATTTTTTATTTTTTATTTATTGTTTATCGTGTATATTAATTCTATTATGGCATGTGAAGGAAACATATTTTTATGTCTTG
This sequence comes from Triturus cristatus, assembly GCF_964204655.1. Classification (NCBI taxonomy): domain Eukaryota; kingdom Metazoa; phylum Chordata; class Amphibia; order Caudata; family Salamandridae; genus Triturus; species Triturus cristatus. The sequence continues at coordinate 1,065,574,155 of NC_140582.1, read as the reverse complement.
GTATATTGTAAAGGTTTTAATTAACTATAAAATAAAGAATTTCTTCTTCTTCTTAGTTTGATGGTGCGGTGGCGGGACCGCCCTGCCGCTGCACCGCAAACCCAGGTGAGGACTGCCCGCCAAATAATTTGTCATTGGCGGGCGATTCCTTTGGTGTTTCCACAGCAGTGCCTATAAAATAGGCACTGCAATGGTAACCTTAAAAAAAGTTCCAGTACGGCATTGACTGAAAAGTTCATGCTGTGCTGGGACTTCTGTTCATGCACGCAGGGGGCCACATGTTATGCCACCCTGTGTGCATCCACAGGGCGTGGGGCACAATAGGGTCCTGTAGAGGAGAAACCACCATGAAAACCCTGGCGGAGAGGAAACTCGTAATGTGCTTGGTGGGACCACGGTGGTCCCCCAAGCAGATAGATGCCCTTGGAAGAAAAAGCTCTTGCCAGGCCACGGCAGTGACCGTAGGTCCAACGGGGACAGGGAGGGGAAACAGAAAGCACTGGAAGGAGCTGGACACTTAAGAAAGGGAAGGGAAACCTGGAAGATCCAGCCACCTCCTCTCATTGGCTGACCTTTTCATGGGTCAGTCAATGAGAGGGGGACCTTCCCTATATCTTCACGAAGTGGGTTGGAGTCAGTGAGAGCTGCTTACCCCTCGCCACTCTGTGACTAGTTGTCTTGATCGACAGCCCAAGGCCCTACAGGGCTTAAACCTGAAGCCCCCATGTCTCCCGTTCATAATGAGGGGGTGCTCTCAAAAGATTTTGCCAGACTGTTGAGGTCACATTTTCGGGGCTGTCACATCTAATCTTCAGCTTGGCAAAGCTGGGCTCAGGCTGCCAGGCACCTGTGCATTTTGTGAGTTTAAAGCACCTGGCTGCCTGACCATGACATGGTGAATGTCTGATCTGCTGAGTTTTTCTTTTTTGTTCCCTGCCTACCAGGGAGTCACATTACGCAAGTGTTTTTCAATGTGTCACCTATCTCGTTTATGACAGCTGCAATGCGTCTATTGTAGAAGCCACCAGTAAAATCTTGGGAGGTAATCTAATTGTCCTTGGCACCTTAAGGCTCGGCTTACCTGATCCGTCAGTGTGCATAAAGCTGCTCTCCTTTAATGTTTCTGAGAATTAAGCATATTTTACAGCTACTGTAAAAATTCTTCAATAGTTTGTGCAATCTGTTTGCTCAAAAAAGACGCTTTCAGCTGCTGACTCTCTGCCAGGCATTCTTCAGCAACACGTTCAAAATGCTTTAGCTACCGCAAGTGTCATTCGGAGCCTTTGAGCTCATCTTTCGCCTAAAGCTAGTTGCATCCAGCCAAACCCCACGCGCTTGTTTCAAGCCTTCGAGTTGCTATGATTGGCAGAGGGGAGGGTGAGCCTTCTCGAGACAACAATTTTATTATTGCAGACAGTGCCAGCATGCCTTGCAGCGCTCACACATATTTCCTCTACAAAGTGAAGGAAGTCCAACAGAACTTGCTGCCCCACTTATCATAACTTATTTTTTTAACTATGATGAAACAAAATGGGGAAACAAATTTGATGAGGGTCAGACAGGGTGTCTATGAAGGAGGAATGAAAAAAGTTACCATCATGCTTTTTTTGTTTTTAGATCATAAATCACAGACTATCCTTCAGTCATTAGTTGTTTTATTCCCATTCTGTCTCCAATTAATTGTTTCTGGTTTAAAAAAAACCTTTCCCTAGAAATGATAATATTCGTTGCCAGATCCCTATGGTCTGTCGCCTCATCAATGCAGAATTTAAATATAAACATGTACTTTGGTGAATTATCATTTCAGATTCTCATAGAAATGGAAACTATACATGCAATAAAGTTTTGAATAAATATAATGACATGTAATGGTAAAATAAGTACTTTATAAGGCTTGTAGACACCATTATTTATTAATGTGTCTGTCCTGTTTGACTTTTATCCCAAAGCTGCCAATCGCTGGTTTACCCCCGATCTCAAGGAGAAGAAATTGGCCGCACGCAGAGCAGAGCGCGCATGGAGAAGAGAATATAGTCCCGCCAAACAAATCATCTACCTCTCTGTGCTCAAAGTATACAAACAAAGCATACTTGACGCCAAGACCCTGTTTTACTCAAACAGGATACTAGCAGCTGAATCTCAATCTAAAGAGATTTTTGCCACAGTACATGAGCTTGCCTCGTCTAATAGAGCCACGGCCTCGATCCCCCCTTCTCAACCGCTTTGCGACTCCCTCAACGACTTTTTCGTTGATAAGGTCGCAACGATCAAGGCTAATATCTCCCCCCCTTCCCTCACCTTCACTAATCCCTCCCCCCCTGCTATCACTTCCAAACTCACTTCCTTTCCCCTTCTGACCACAGTCACACTTCCTCCCCTGCTCCAAAAGGTAAAGTCAGGCTCCCCCCTAGACTTTGCCCCTGCTCGTATCTTGCGAGAAGTCTTCCTACACTGCCCTACCCCTTCCCTTACACTTTTAAATGACTCACTCAAATCCGGAGTGGTCCCCACTGCCCATAAATTTGCGGCAGTCATTCCCATTCTAAAAAAACCCGGTGCCGACCCTTCATCCCCTTCCAGTTACCGTCCCATTTCCCTGTTACCCTACCTGGCCAAGGTTTTGGAGACCCATGTAACCAGCACCCTGAGCACCTATGTGGAAGCCAACCACTGCCTCTCCTCCCGGCAGGCGGGCTTTCGCCCCCTCCACTCGACGGAGAAGGTAGTGATCTCAGTGATGGACAGCCTACGTGAGGGCATTGATACCAACGTCCCCCAGGCCCTCATTCTTTTAGACCTATCCGCCGCATTTGACACGGTGGACCACTCCATCCTCCTCACCCGTGTCAAGGCGGCGGGTATAGAGGGCCTGGCCCTCACCTGGCTTAAGTCCTTCCTGAGTGACAGGGCTCAGGCAGTCCACCTTTCTGGCTTCACTGCTGCCTCTCGTAAGGTTGCATGTGGAGTTCCCCAAGGCTCCTCCCTCTCCCCTCTTTTGTTTAATTTATACATTTACCCCCTCATTTTTATGTTACAGCAGCTCGAGGTCACGGTGTTCAATTACGCCGATGACCTCCAGCTAATTTTTGACCTTTCCCACTCCACTTCCTCTGCTTCAAATGTCCAATCCGTCATGCTGTTCATCCAGGATTGGATGAACTGCAACCACCTCAAACTCAACCCGGACAAGACGGAATTAGTCTTGACCAGAGGTGGTTGCAGTCCCTGGTCCCCCTCCCATTGGCCAACCTCACTTGGTGTTCCCCCGCTCCCAGTTCCTAAGGTCAAGACCCTTGGCATTCTCCTGGATCCCTCACTTTCTGTTCACTCTCAGGTCAATTTAGTTGTTTCCTCCTGTTTTTTCTCCCTTCGAATCATTAGGAAGATTTCTCGTTTTTTTTCTTTACCTGCCCTAAAAATTATAGTGATGGCCATGGTGCTTTCGCGCCTCGATTATGGGAACATCATCTATAATGGCGCTCCAGCCTACGCCACTCGCCGTTTGCAGCTAGTGCAGAATCAGGCTGCCCGCCTGATCCACGGCCTGCCCAAATACCATAGAGCTACTCCCTTACTGCAGGCCTTGCACTGGCTGCCGGTGAAAGAGCGTGCTCTGTTCAAGCTTGGCTGCACTACTTTCCAGGCCATAACAGGCACTGCCCCGGAATTTATTTGTTCTGCCATCACCCCCTACATACCTGGACGAGAGCTTAGGTCTACTCATCAGGCTTTGTTAACCATCCCCCGCTTCAGCAAGAAAAAGACTGGCGGTACGAAATTCGCAGTGCTTGCTCCCGCTTTTTGGAACTCTCTCCCCCCGGAACTCCGTATGTCATCTTCCTATATTGAGTTCCGGAAGGGTCTTAAAACTTTTCTCTTCTCCCGTGCTTACAATGCTTAAATTCCCCTTTGCTCCTGCTTGCTTCTCGCAATCCAACAGCGCCAAGAAACCGCTTGGTAAAAGTGCGCTATAGAAATGTTTTTAAATTCAAATTCAAATTAATAATAATATACATTTTCCATAGTATTTCAATGGTATACTTGTGCTTGATTATTAGCAGTTGCGTGCAACAGCGCACCCATGTTTTATCTATGTATTACATATATTTCATTAATTGTTCACTACTACCTTTTATGGTGATAGCAAGTTAATAGGTCCTGTATGAAAGTAATCACTGTAAAATCTTCCTGGACTTTGCTCAACTTTCCCTATGAAATCATTAATCGACTGTGCCCTCTCTACCTGCACCAACATACATGGCCATTCAGCACCTCTTTCTTCAATGTCAACTATTCAAAATTGCATCAAAACTGTCCTCAACTTTTTTTCCAGCCTCCTCACAATGTCTCATCGAATGAGGCTATGACTCTCCACAACATGCTCAACCAAAACACTACTTAAAATTCTGCTCACTCTTAGTGAGACTGGCAAAGCACTACAATGGCTAACCTCCACTCACTCTCATTTCACTTTGAACTCAAAGGCTTCACCTACTCTCCCAATTGATTCTATACTAGCTCCCATCCAGCTGCCCTTTATGGCCCGATCATCAGCTGGCCGGAGCGTTATTCCCCGGTGGGATACGACTCTGCTTATTATCAAAAAGAAAGAGCGAGAGAGAACAGACCAAGTTGCATTCTCCAAACAATATCTCATACACAGAATGGCAATATGGCAAAAAGAACAAATGAGGGGAAACCACTTGAAAGTCCTACTAAGACATCCAATGATTTTGGAATAGACGCCTCACCCACTGAATAGTGGCATGCTTCATCATCGGCGCCTATCCACACCCTGGTAGGGTAGTATCATCAGGGTGGACTCAACCATAAGTGGGAGCTCATGTACAAAGTATTTCTCTGGATAAAGCAGGGATCCAGATAGTTCACAAATGTTAAAAATGCCTCATAGTGTACCCAAAAAAATGAATTTTTATTCATAGGGTATAGGGGGCATAATTATAAACAGATACAGGTTTTTAATTGACCATTAGTTTCTCAATTGCCCCTGGTTTTTGCCAACATGTTTCTGACTTCGCAATAAGCCCATCCTGGTCTGGGGCCTTTGTCAGGGCTGTGTGTATATCCCTGTCCGTCTATACATGCATGCCATGTACATTTATGCAGCGTAAGGCTCTCACCTGAAAAAGAAACCTTCTACTTCAGAGGTACCTACATGTAATGAAAAGGAAAACTTTTTTGGGAAAGAAGTAATAAAAAGGTGAATTTAAGGATTTAAATCGGAAGTGGTCTCTTTTTGAGGGTCCCAAATGTGTGGTTCACGGGGGACATTTAGAAACCCACTGGTAGCCAGGTTTTCAGCTATACGGGGGCAGCATAAACCCATCAAAGCCAACTTAATCCTTACTTGTGCAAGCAGTCATTTGCTTCATGAACCATAATGTAGTTTCACAGTCAATAAAACTTTGAGAAGATGGAAGGATAACTCCAGGTATAAAAGTACAAAATAAGTCCAATTATTTAACACTGTAAGGCATCCTCATATGACATGAAGTGTTATATGTAAACATATCAAACACAAGACAAGTTCGCATCAAGGTCAAAAAACAGGTCCAACTTAATTTAATCAATTCTAGTGCCACATAGTTAAAAGGTGGTCTAGAGCACCTCTGAAGGTATGTAAAAACATGTAGATTGAATTACATGTGGCATTGTCCATAAATCCTCTGTACGACATTGATTTCTGTACATTCATTTTACTAAATGACTTTTTGCAAGTGTTTTAACTATAGGATGGTTCCCTTCGCCAGAAACGCATGAACTCTCAAACATCTAAAAATAGGATAAGATGTGTGAGTGTTTGGAAACACGAGTCACTTATGAATTTGTGCATGGCCACAAATGCATTTAACATGTTTCCATGTTACACTGCTTGTTATATACCAGGCTTCAACTCCGAGTTAAGCTGTTACTGGGAGTGAATGGTTGGGATGAGGGCACCAATAAACTCCGCTCCGCTGGTGGTTGGTGAAGTCTTTACTGAACTCCGTGCCCTAAGCAGAGCGCATATTGGCAAAACTCTGCGAATTCCACTGGCGAAGCAGAGTTTGCTGCCCACCCCTAGTAAATAATCACGCAATGGCTGCCAGATGTCTTACGTTTGTACATGGGGTATTGTAACATGCCATACACTTCACTACTGGTGTTGCAGTAGGTCATATCTTTCAACCACTCACCATCAGTAGGACAGTGCTTACTACCACATCATATAGTCAGCCGGCATTTAGCTAGTCGCAGGGCAGGAGCAGTGAATTGCCGGCAGCAGGATGAAAGCATTTGGCGTAAGGCAAGTAAGGGATCAGGCTCGATGTCGACACCAGTCATAGTAGAGATAAGAGTGTGAATCTTCCTCCAGTCAGCTTGAACAACAAGGCAGGTCCTGGCGAGATGTATAAAGTCTGTGTTATCACCTTCGCATTTCGGGCACTTGTGCTATTGCGTGGGATTGATTTTCGCTAGTCCGTGCAGTGTAGTTTATGCTCAGTGGAGAAACTTGTAGTGCAGCAGTTTATGCCTATGTTTGGGCGAGATGAGTTTTGTTTACATCCAACAACAGTGCCATGTCTTATACGTTAGTGGGTGCCCCATGTCGCGCTCCCTTTCCGACCTGACCCTCCTGTCCTCCTGTCTCCTTATGGCTTTAAAGCAATGCAAGCTTGGTAGAGTCTGGAGACCAGTCGCGACCTTCGATGGTGGTGATTACAAATTTCAAAGGAAGGAAGTCCTCTGGCCATAAAGGATACAAGGGTAACTGGTCATGTAGAGTATTGTGTAGACGCCGGAGCATGAAGTTGTCCATATGTGTGGCAACACAGGTGCTGGATATGTCAGTGTTTGCGATAACATGTCCTCCTGGGAATTGGTCCTCCGTCATGTGCAGATTATGGGCATGCAGTGTATGCTGCACAAGTTTATCCTGAGTTAGGGGTAGACAAGTGTTATGTGTAAGGGGGATAGCCGGAGAGTACAGTAACCCATCCCCAGATAGCGACAAAGCTTCACCTACACCCAGCTGGTAGTGGCCAATGTTTGGATATCAGAGGGGTTTCTTTGGATGCCCAGGTGAAGAACAGAGGGGAAATTAGTCTGCTTGGCCTGGTCTCTTTCCGGTTACGAGTAGGGCAAGTGGGTATCTGTATGAAACTAGTAGTACAAGAAGTGACACTGTACTGCCACAAAATACAACTGAAGATCCGGAACATCAAATCCCCCTCTCTTGTATGGAGGCATCATGACATCCAATCAGATTCTGGATCTGCATACCACCCAGCTCAAAGCGATTGGCATGCTCATAAACAAATATAGTAATGTCTCCTTCCACTTGTGTAGTGTACTATCGCTGATAGAAATCAAAACTCTTTATGCTTGCAATGCCCATCACCGTCTCGCTCCCATCAGTAAGTAATTCCGTCACTTAGCCGCTTTACCTGTTAGGGCTTAATAACCATGCAAGCATGTGGCCTGGTCTCTCGCCCTCACTGTATCTGGGCGCTAGTGCATATTTCTCCAGGTATGCTACCTCCCTGTCTGCAAGGTCTCTAAACTCGTCCATCAGGACCGGTCGATAGTGGAGGTGAGTATCATGCCCCAACTGCATACATTCTTGGTCTATACTCAGTAGATCCATTTCAATACAGCCTAACCTATTTTGAATGTCCTGAAGTTCTCCTGCATGTTTGGCAATGTACACTCCACGTATGTGGGACTTAAAGGCCTCCTAACGATCTTCTATTAAGTGTGAAATATTCTGCGATGGAGTCACATAGCTCCGACCGTTAGACTAGGTCACGCAGAGCACATTGTCAATGAAGTGCCACTGTCTCACAAAGCCTCCCCCATATGGCAGCCGCAGCACTCTCCTAACTGGAGCATGGTCCGACAGAGTGCGAGGGAGATGCATTACATTGGTCAGACACAGGGTAGCATTCGCGGACAGAAACCAATAGTCTATCCAGGACCAGACACCATGGGGTGCGGAATTGAATGTATATTCCGAGATGATGGCATTGCATAGCCTCCACGCATCTGCCAGAGTAAAGATGCCAATGACATCCTGAAACACACGCAAAACCCAGGGTTTACCACTGACATTAGAGCCTATGGAAACCACCAAAAGATTATAGGTCATGTTCAGCTCCATAAGCACCAAGTTAGTCTCCGGCCCATGATTGCCAAGATTTCATGATACAAATCAGGGAGTCTACATTAGAGGCATAGACATTGATCAGTAGCACCCACTTGTCTGCTAGTATGCCATAGACAATAACATATCCCACGGAGTCGTCTTCAAAGCTGACTTCATGTGTAAAGGGTATACTTTTATGCATCAAAATGCACACCCCATGTGAATATAAACTGTAAAAGGATAAATAGCGACTGTCCCCCCTTTGCCGAGCCGTATGTGTTCATGTCCCCGGGGAAGAGGTGGGTCTCCTGAAGAGATGCCAGCTTGTGAACGATGTTGTGTCAGATATGAGAGTACCTGTTTGCCCTTACATGGCTTATTAAGGTCCCTGATGTACCAAGCCATACAGGTCAGCTCCATCACCTATGCCCCCCTAGCCTGGATTCCCATTGGAGAAGAATGTAGTTGGTGTCATTCACAGTGGGTGAAGCAGATGTATCGTAGTGTGGCCTGACAGCTTAAAGTCATACAAACAGCAATGAAACACATAGAAAACAACCTCACTCACACCAAATTGTGGAACATCTGGTGAATCCCACTGGAACAAAAACAACACCCCAATTCCTAGTAGTGTGGTGTACACCTCGGAGGAGTGGCAACACCATTCAGATGGTGCCCTCGTGATCAGTGATAGCTAAATGGGGGATAAAGTTGGGTTACAGTATGGTAGCAACCCACCAAAAGGGAGAAATAGATGCAAGAGGAGGCAGTTCAGTCTTCAAATAGACACAGAGAAGGCGTGGAGTTACTGCAGGTAGGTAGAGTTCAATCGGAGGGGGTGAGGGATTCATCTGCATCAGTCATGACAGGAGAGCTATTCGGGGTGTTTCAGTGAGAGGGCTCACCCCTCCATGTCACTTGCAAAAGTCTATAGCCTCTGCAGGTGTGGTGAAGATCCGAGTCTGCCCATAGACTTCCACTTGCAGACCAGCTGGTTATAGAATGCTGTATTTGAGCCCATGTTAACGCACCACAATAGTAAAGTCCGGGAATAAGGATAAGGTAGAGCCCTGGGGTAGGACTTGGCCTTTTTGGCTAAAGTTCCCTAAACGTTTTGCTTTCTCCATAGACCGTTTTCTTGACATAGAGTTGCCAATTTAGATGCTTTGGGTACTGCTGATCAGTGTCAAAGTACAAGTGTTCCCTGTGTAAAGTGTAATGGTAATTGGTTGGCCATGATTGGTATGTTTGTCTTACTAGTAAAGTCCCTATTGATGCGCACTGTGTGTGCCAGGGCTAGTAATGCAAAGGTGCGCGGAGAAGGGAACTCAGGCCTGCAGTGTAGGGCTTGTGCGCAGTTTGCCAAGTTAGCATGCTGACCTGACAAGTGCAACCACTTGTCAGGCTTTACTTTCCCTTTTGCGTACACAGTGGGCACCCCTGTGGTAGGTCCCGGGTAACCCCTGGGCAGGGTGCAGTGTAAATAAAAGGCAGGACATATACTGAGGTGTGTGCTATGTCCTGACAGTGAAAAACACTCCATTTCATTTTTCACTGGTGAAAGGCCATCCTGCCCATAGGACAGAATGGGGGAGGCTGGGGATTGTGTTTGTTAGCCTAGTTTCCCATAGGTTTAAAATGGAGAGGTGAAGTTTAGTATGTATGAACTCACAGTGTCATAACACATCTTTCTATGAAAGTGTGTGTTGTCACTGTGTGTTCAGAAACCACTCTTTTAGAGAGTGGCTGAGTTTTGTGATTTAAGCATTCCTGTATGTCTCTGCTGAATGTGGATTGACTGTCTGGATCTGAGAGGAGCTGGAGGAGGTCTTGACCCAGGGAGGGGTTGAGATGGCCACAGGTTGACCTTCATCTGGAGAGTAGGCGGTGGAGAAGCCCCGGGAGGTGAAGAGGCCTGGGTTGCTGCTATAAAACAATTGACCCATCTCCTGCTGAGTGATTAAGGATCCAGACCCCCAGTATCAAAGGAAGAAAGGTGACACTGGGAGGGAGACACCCAGAACTGATTTAGGCAGGGATCAGGGACCCCTGAGCACAACAAACTTCAAAGACACTTAGGGGTATAACTATGAGAGTTGAGACCCCTGAACGTTGGAATCAAAATGGATTGAGACTGAAAAGGCATGGACCCATTTTGTGGTCAAGAGGAACCTCTGCTAAGGAAGGAACAACTGAAGAGACTGCTGGGAAGGACTGACCCTTGCTTCGTGATCTGGGGCTGGTCTGCAGTTTGCTGTTTTAACCAAGTAGGAGGCTGTTGGGACTGTGCTTTGTGCGCTAGGTCCCCCTGCTTGAAGAAGACTGTGCTTTGTGCTGTGTCTTGTTACCCCATGGGCCCGAGGTGAGTTGGCTCCCTGTTTGGAAATACAGGAACATAAAAGTTTCCGGAGAAGTTTCAAGTGACGCTGTGGGCGTGGGTGGTGGCAGCTTGAGACCCTCGGAAGGTGTGCCCTGTGATCTTGGACACACGGAGGAGAAGTGAGACTTGGATGTGCTGGGTTCGTGTCGTGGTGCACCGGAGGCGTTGATGAAGAGCACCTAGTCAATGTGTGCATCGAAGGTGAAGCGAGTCTCGGACGCGCTGGGTGCGTGTCGTGGTGCACCGCAGGCGTTGGGGAAGAGCGCCTGGTCAGCATGTGCATCGGAGGTGCAGTGAGACTCGGACGCGCAGGGAGCGTCTCGTGGTGCAACGCAGGCGTTATTGAAGAGCGCCTGGTCAGCGTGTGCATCGGAGGTGAAGTGAGGCTCGGACGCGCAGGGTGCGTTTCGTGATGCACCACAGGCGCTGGTGAAGAGCGCCTGGTCAGCGTGTGCATCAGAGGTGAAGGGAGTCTTGGACGCGCAGGGTGCGTGTCGGGGTGCACCGGAGGCATTGGTGAAGAGCGCCTGGTCATCGAGTGCACCGGAGTAGAAGTGAGGCTCGGACACGGTGAGCGTGTTGGGGTGTGGCCAAAGGCATGGGTGAAGAGCGCCTGGATATCGGGGCACCGGAGTTGGAGTAAGTCTCAGTGAAGCAGTGTGCGTGCTTTGGTGCAACCTGGGACTGTGGAGGTGATCGGCTGATCATCGTGTGCATCGGAAGAAAGTGAGTCTCTGCAGCGCGGTGTGCATGTCTTGGTGCCAACTGAGACCACAGGAAGGAGTGCCTGGTGAACGTGCACTCGGAGTTGACGTGAAGTCCCATCAGCGTTGTGTGTGTGGCTTCGTGCCAGAGGAGACCAGGAGGGTGCTGTGATGAATGTGCACACGGAGTAACGTAATCTCCGAGGCATGGGGTACGTGTGCCCTGCGGCCGCCTGAGACATTCTTAACAGTCGCGACCCAGACCGGCAGCCCCGGAGGAGCTGAGCTGCCTGGCCGAGCCACTGAGGCCCATTGAGAAAGTTCTGCATGGAAGGCCCAGTTCGCTGAAGGAGGAGAGGAGAGTGGGGTCGTTGAACACTACCTGGGCGAGGTGCGGGCTCAGAGGGACACTCTCTCGACCTCTCATTTCTTCTGGCGAAGTGAGCCTTTGCTTCGGTTCAGATTGGGGCCGTACTGACCAAAGGAGTGGCAGTAGTGGGGCCAGAGTGAGAAGCTGTACTTTGTCATCATTGATACGTGTGGGGGGTAACTGCTATCAAAGAGGCTGATTGTCCTAATACACATTGCCAATATTGCTGCTAACGAACTGCCGGACTGTCTTATGATGCCTGACATTATTTCTGCATAACGAAGTACACGATTGTAGTGCTACGCATTACATTATTTCTCCATTGCAAAGTACAGGATTGTAGCAGCCCGCATTGCATTATTAATTTATTGCAAAGTACATGATTGTAGCTACACATTACATTATTCCTTAATTGTAAACTACATGATTGTAGCGGTGCGCATTGCATTATTTCTTCATTGCAAAGTACTTGATTTGGGTGGTACGCATTGCCTTATTCCTTCATTGCGCAGTACATGATTGTAGCGGTATTGCATTATTTCTCCCATTGCAAGGTACCGGGGTGTATCGTTAAGCATTGTATTATTTCTCTTTTGCTAAAATGAAAGCCATCAATCTCTGCGGCGCACACCTAGGTCCCCGCTGGGAAGGTCATCCGAAAACGAGCAGCAAGTTTATATCTACGTCAATGTCTGCCGTCTTTAGTGTTCGCTGCATCTGTTCTGTGTTTTGTAATCAAAGTATAAGGGAAATGTTTATTTTTTTGCTGCCTCCTCAAATTAAATCGATATTTCAATTTTGATTTATGAGATCATTTTTGCTTTTGCAAATGAGAGAGATCTTGCTCCTGATTTCTTTGTTGCCAAGACATTACAGCCCCATCTTACTGATGCAGTGACAATGTAAACAGAGTAGAGTTTAAACGAATATGTGTCTTATTGAAAGGTGCATTCCCAAAACATTGACCTTAACAGTACCCTATAAGAATATAAATCATCATTAGTTGTGTGCAGAGCTCCCAAATTTGACAAATAACTGTTCTAGGCGTTAGGGATTTAAAGTGATATGAATATTATCAAGCAATTGCCCATTTCAGAGGGCATGGTTGTATGACAGAAGCACGCATGGCTAAACCACATGTGCTTCAACAGCGCTGTCACACCTACGAATGTGTCGTGACCACGCTTTCATTTACTGCACCTTCCTTTACCAGGCATGCCTTTACAACACTTTCAGTTGTAATGTCATGCTTGGTAAAGTTAGATGAGTAGTAAAGTTCACACCCCAGGCTCCCTGCCCTGAGCCCTTAAAACCAGCCCTCAAACTGCAATCCCCCACCTCAGCCCTAAACACTACCACGCCCCCGCCCTGAGTCCTAAAAACTGCCCCCAGCCCTGCTGTGCACTCAAGCACTAAAACTACTCCAATCCCCACCCTAAAACCTGGCTCCAACCCAAAAAACGACCTTGATCCCAGCCTCCCGCCCTGAGCCCTAGAACAGCCTACAGCCTCAAAAACTACCTCAACCCCTGCCCACCACCCTGAGCCCTAGAACAGGCCCCAGCCTCAAGAACTTACCCGACCCCTGCCCCTCACCCCCTCTTAAACCGTACCCCAGCCATAATAAGTACCACAACCCCTATCCCCCGCCCTGAGCCCTATAACAGCCCCCAGCCTCAAAAACTTACCTGACCCCTGCCCCTCACCCTGAGCTCTAAAACAGCCCTCAGCCTCAAAAACGACCCCAACTACCGACCTGAGGCCTAAAATGGCCCCTACCCCAGAAAACTATCCCAGCCCCCGCCCTGAGCCCTAAAACACCCCCAGCCCTGAAAACCTCTGCTTCCCCAACCCTGAGCCCTAAAAATTCCCCCCCTTATGGGAGATAAGGGAGGCGGTGGACAGGGGAGGCAAAGCAGAGCTGATTATGCTGGACCTGTCCGCAGCCTTTGATATGGTCCATCATGATGTTCTGATGGACCATTTGTCAGCGTGCGGTATTAAGGGCAAATCTTATGATCAGCTTAGATCTGTCGGACAGATCTCAAAAGTGGCACTGGGTAATTTTATTTCCAAACCTTTCTCGCTGTCGTGTGGAGTACCCCAGGGGTCCTCCCTCAGCCCCACTCTTTTTAATGTTTATGTCTCCTCACTGGCTACCCTGATCAGGTCATTTGGTTTTAGCTTGACTTCGTACGCTGACGATACGCAAATTGTGGTGGCTTTAAGGCCTGGTCAGACAACAGGAATTGAGGACAGGTTCCATGATTGTATGGCAGCAATCGGGAGCTGGATGTCACAAAATTGCCTGAAATTGAATTCTGTCAAGACCGAGGTCATCTTGTTCGGTAATAATCCCAACTTGTGGACCCCAAGGTGGTGGCCAGAAGGTATGGGGACATTTCCTACTCCTGTTAGGAATGTGAAGAACCTTGGAGTCATTATCGACGAAAGACTCAACTTCGGAGACCAAATTAATGCAGTGGCATCTTCCGTTTATTTTTTATTTAGAATGATTAAGAAAATACTGCCCTTTCTGCCCACAATCTGTCAGCGGACTGTAGTCACTGCTCTTATTATGTCCATACTCAGCTACTGCAACAGCCTGTATTTAAATATACAGGAACGTTTTGCGAACAAATTTCAACTGCTACAAAATCCAGCTGCAAGGCTGATTACGGGTACTCCCAAATATGCCCCCATCTCTATGGAATTGAGAAAACTGCACTGGCTGCCAGTCTAGAATCGAGTGCTTTTCAAATCTCTTAGTACCGTGTTCAAGGCACTCCACGGAATAGGCCCAGATTTCCTGAAACGGAAATTGCAGTGGTATATACCCGGAAGAACTCTGCGCTCCAGAGGAGTCAAGCTGGTGACTGTGCCACTTGTCAAAAAATCGGCATGGGGAGGGAGAAGCTTTATGGTATGCGCAGCTAAAGCTTGGAATGAGCTTCCCCCTAGTTTGAGAAAGGCCCCGGACCTACTCACTTTCCGGAGAGGACTGAAAACCTGGCTTTTTACTCGCTAGTCCTGGTCTCCTGTTTATGTTCTCAGTGAATTAGTGGTTCAGCGCCAGGACACCTCCTCCGGGTAATTGTCGCGCTTTATAAATAGTGATGACATAACATAACATAACATTAATATATATATATTGAGTTTATATAGGCAGGAGCAAAGGTACATAATACATTAATGAGGAGTCGGGATTGATGCTAGAAGAGTTCATAGCAACAGAGTCCCAGACAACGTAGACTTAACAGTGTGCCTCTACTGATGAGGAGGACATAATGTACTGTTGGAAGGAACAGGATGTTTTATTGCTAGCTATACATACAGGAATTATTTGCTAAAGTTGTATATCTATTTATAAATGACATATACTGGACTGCTGACTGATACAAGTACATGTACGGGTAACTGAGTCTTAGGGGTGGGGAGGGGGATAAGGAGTGTTATGTTACGATTCATGTTGGGAGAAATGGACTTATTAGCTTATTATTGAAGATACAGCTGGTTATGGGAGCATGATGTGTGTTCAATTTACTGGAGCAAGTTACTGGATTATCATGCTTCCTGACATACGGTGTTTAATATGTAACTAGCGCTGTGCTGCTCAGATGTTTATTGAAAACTCACTGTATTGTATAACAGTATGTGTGTAAGATGTATCGTATAGAAAATTAATACAAAATATGTTTTAAAAAGAAAAATAAAATGAGGAGTCGGGAGGTGAATGAAGAGCATGTAAATAAGTAATATTGTGTTTTTTTAATTGTTTTTTATTGTTTACCAGTTTATTATGCTAAAGCTCATGTAATAACATTAATTGTTTAATTGTACTTATTTTATTGTTTGCCGTTGTATATATTGTGGAATGTATCGGAGCACTTTACAGGAGCACTAGTTACATTACACATGGACACATTAATTATTTTGCAGGCACGGAGAGATTAAGTGATTAACCCAGAATCACAGGATGTTGAGCTGAAGCCGAGACTCGAACCTGGTTATGTTCATTTGGTTATAGTTATGCATAAGTTTTGTGGTTTCGCTGAATGTTGTAACTGGAATCAAAATGGCCTCTGACTCAGATGAATGCTTGGCGCTCTCATGAACATCCTCCCGCTGCTGGATCTCACATGAGAAAGAAAAATAATATACACGCAGAGGAGCTTTAGGCAATCTCTTCAGCTCATGCATCGGGCTGGTCACTTGTGGCTCTTGGCATAAAGGGATAGGAGGAAACTTTTTTGTTGTTTGGAAGCTGGTGTGTGTGATGCGGGGCCCTAAGCTCCAGCACGGTGTATGGGCGGCGGGCACCTGGCTGGAGGGCCCTTCACTGGGGTGGGGGTGGGGCCCTCCATGTACTTTCCAGGGGGAGGGGCTCAAGTTCTGTTAGGCCACAGAGAGCAGGAAGTCACCTTGGCACCTCTGCCACCAGAACATTAGATTTAGGGGCATGGGCTCACTGGCACCTGGGAGATCCACTTCTTGTTTAACTTTAATGTCCAGTCTCAGGGCGCGTGCCAGAGAATCTACTGTCTGCAGTCCAAGGTTACGGGAACCCTTGTCATATAGGAGGAGGGCGGCCAGACCCAGTGGCACACATATGGGCTGCAGAGAACCTCAAATCAAAGCATCCGCCTGCTGTGCTGAGGCCTCATGGTCTGGGACTACCGGCCACCCCCCCCCCCTTACTACACAAATTGCATTTACTTAATTCAGCAGGTCAACACATGGGTCTTTGGAAGGCAGGGGTCAAGGGACCCCCGGCCGTATTTATTAAAATATGAAATAAAATGAAAATTTTTTATGAAATAAACAATTTTTTTTTGACAATTATAGAATGCACATTTCAGAACATTAGATTACATCCATTATTTACATTGTAAGATGGGCTAACCTTAACAAATATCTAGTACAGCGTGTTTCCTAACCGAATCTAAACATCCTGAAAATTAAGCATTCTAATAATTAAGTCGGACGGCAAGGTCGCTAACCGGTGTCAGATCCCTTACAGCTACGCTCTCACGTTCGAGATGCGCGTGCGCAACCCAGGGTACGTTTCACCCCGTGCGCTCTGAACTCCATTAAACCATAACAGGAGGGCCCACACTTGCGCACCTTGATGACGTCATAGTGTCTGTGAGGGGTGGCTACCAGCCTGAGGAAAGCGTGGACTCCCTCCCCCGCACCCTTCTAAGTAATGGATATCATATCCTGCCCCTGAAGTTCTGGGAGAGACCAATGGCCCCTCCCGATGGGCGGCCCCTTTCGTGAATGGGCCCGCCCCCCCCCTAAGGACCTTAAAATGCTGCTCACCGCCAGACCCACATAATAAATACGACATTGCTATTCTAAAAGGGAAAAAAGGGGCGTTAAGGAAAAGTTAATACAAACCACAGCAACATAAAACAACCTCAACATTTGTACATTTCCTGTAAAACGGGAAAAAAGGGCCTAAGGAGAGAATTAGTTAAAAACCACAGCAAAGCACACCACATTTACATTTGCACATTCTACTATAGACGGGAAACAAGGCCTAAGGAGAGAAATAAGTTAACACGCCAGAGCAACCGCAAGCATATATACCTGCATATCCCACCTGCGAGCAGGAGAACGCCCGGGGCAGCAATCATGCCATTCTTATGATCAAGCGACAACAGTAAACAATATACCTACCATAGTCATCACCCAATTCGCTAACCAAGGGGATGGAGGGTGGGGAAAATTAAGAGCCCCACGGTGGGGCGAGGAGCGAGCCTGGGGAGCGCGGGCACAAAGAGGCCGCCTCCCGCGCCCCCCAGGCTCTTAACCCCCTCGTGATCGCGGCCCCGCCCCCCCCCCCGGCCCGGAAGCACACACTACTTCCGGGGCAAGGGGGGGGGGGGGGACCAGCCACCACGAAGGGGTCGGGATATGGGAGGGGCCGGGCCCCGCCATGCCTGCGTGGGGGCCGATTGGCCCCCCCTTTTCTCATGGTCTGGGACTACCGGCCACCCCCCCCCCCTTACTACACAAATTGCATTTACTTAATTCAGCAGGTCAACACATGGGTCTTTGGAAGGCAGGGGTCAAGGGACCCCCGGCCGTATTTATTAAAATATGAAATAAAATGAAAAATTTTTATGAAATAAACAATTTTTTTTGACAATTATAGAATGCACATTTCAGAACATTAGATTACATCCATTATTTACATTGTAAGATGGGCTAACCTTAACAAATATCTAGTACAGCGTGTTTCCTAACCGAATCTAAACATCCTGAAAATTAAGCATTCTAATAATTAAGTCGGACGGCAAGGTCGCTAACCGGTGTCAGATCCCTTACAGCTACGCTCTCACGTTCGAGATGCGCGTGCGCAACCCAGGGTACGTTTCACCCCGTGCGCTCTGAACTCCATTAAACCATAACAGGAGGGCCCACACTTGCGCACCTTGATGACGTCATAGTGTCTGTGAGGGGTGGCTACCAGCCTGAGGAAAGCGTGGACTCCCTCCCCCGCACCCTTCTAAGTAATGGATATCATATCCTGCCCCTGAAGTTCTGGGAGAGACCAATGGCCCCTCCCGATGGGCGGCCCCTTTCGTGAATGGGCCCGCCCCCCCCCTAAGGACCTTAAAATGCTGCTCACCGCCAGACCCACATAATAAATACGACATTGCTATTCTAAAAGGGAAAAAAGGGGCGTTAAGGAAAAGTTAATACAAACCACAGCAACATAAAACAACCTCAACATTTGTACATTTCCTGTAAAACGGGAAAAAAGGGCCTAAGGAGAGAATTAGTTAAAAACCACAGCAAAGCACACCACATTTACATTTGCACATTCTACTATAGACGGGAAACAAGGCCTAAGGAGAGAAATAAGTTAACACGCCAGAGCAACCGCAAGCATATATACCTGCATATCCCACCTGCGAGCAGGAGAACGCCCGGGGCAGCAATCATGCCATTCTTATGATCAAGCGACAACAGTAAACAATATACCTACCATAGTCATCACCCAATTCGCTAACCAAGGGGATGGAGGGTGGGGAAAATTAAGAGCCCCACGGTGGGGCGAGGAGCGAGCCTGGGGAGCGCGGGCACAAAGAGGCCGCCTCCCGCGCCCCCCAGGCTCTTAACCCCCTCGTGATCGCGGCCCCGCCCCCCCCCCCCGGCCCGGAAGCACACACTACTTCCGGGGCAAGGGGGGGGGGGGGACCAGCCACCACGAAGGGGTCGGGATATGGGAGGGGCCGGGCCCCGCCATGCCTGCGTGGGGGCCGATTGGCCCCCCCTTTTCTCATGGTCTGGGACTACCGGCCACCCCCCCCCCCTTACTACACAAATTGCATTTACTTAATTCAGCAGGTCAACACATGGGTCTTTGGAAGGCAGGGGTCAAGGGACCCCCGGCCGTATTTATTAAAATATGAAATAAAATGAAAAATTTTTATGAAATAAACAATTTTTTTTGACAATTATAGAATGCACATTTCAGAACATTAGATTACATCCATTATTTACATTGTAAGATGGGCTAACCTTAACAAATATCTAGTACAGCGTGTTTCCTAACCGAATCTAAACATCCTGAAAATTAAGCATTCTAATAATTAAGTCGGACGGCAAGGTCGCTAACCGGTGTCAGATCCCTTACAGCTACGCTCTCACGTTCGAGATGCGCCTGCGCAACCCAGGGTACGTTTCACCCCGTGCGCTCTGAACTCCATTAAACCATAACAGGAGGGCCCACACTTGCGCACCTTGATGACGTCATAGTGTCTGTGAGGGGTGGCTACCAGCCTGAGGAAAGCGTGGACTCCCTCCCCCGCACCCTTCTAAGTAATGGATATCATATCCTGCCCCTGAAGTTCTGGGAGAGACCAATGGCCCCTCCCGATGGGCGGCCCCTTTCGTGAATGGGCCCGCCCCCCCCCTAAGGACCTTAAAATGCTGCTCACCGATTATGACCTTACCGCCACAGGCCAGCATAGTTGACCGACTATCTGGCCCCCCCCCGCACCCCTACCTATAGAAAGGTCATAACCCACCTCCAAAGACCTCAACCCACGCCAGGATATTCCTTATAAAAAGAGCATTCCCTGCCTCATTTAAATGGACCCCGTCCCGCAGGTAGAAGTGCTCCCCCCAGATGCACCCATGAGGTATGGTCTGTAAGACCGGGGTTCTAAATAACCTGTCCAGCTTGTTGTTAATCCTTTTTACTGAGTGATTCAGGGCGCTAACAGAGTCCCCGCCTCTCCATTGCATTCTTGGTATCAATTGGGACCATACAATCACCGACCCCGGTAACCGCTTTGCCAGCCACCCTGCTGCTGCTATAATCTCTTCCAGGAGGACCCTCCTACCCAGGCCTGCCAGATCATTCCCCCCTAGATGAAGGATCACCGCCGAGGGAGGTGCAGTATGTCGTTTTAGTAAATCCGACATATAATCCCTGAACTGACTAAGGCGAAGCCCCCCCCTGCCGTGGAAGGAGACCGTGCACCGCCCACTCTCCGCCCTCCGTCTACCCGAACCTGCAAGAAAAATTGTGTTAGCGCGCTTCACAAATGAATGTCCTACTACCCAAACCACCCTTGTCTTCTTTGTGTCCTCCGGGCAATTCCTTGATGTTGCTGAGTTGATGAGATGATCCATAGGAAGTTTCCGTCCTGCGTGGCAGGCCCGTGAAACTGTAAATAACCAGACGAAAAAGGACAAGTGTTAAGACTCAAAATGGCAACAGTTCTCATAACATGTGCAACCGCACGTAACCTTTGTACCTATTAGAGGACCATCTCCCAATCCTTTGTACACTGGTTGAATTCAACCCCCTGGCAGTTGCTTCTGTGGCTGCCCCTATCCGAAAGGAGTGCGTCCCAAACTCTTTGTGGTTATAACCAGCCCTGGCCATACTCATGGCTAGCACCCTCTGGAACTGAAACTTAGTCAAAGGTGTTCCGTCCCCATGCAGCAGCAGTGGCCCCCTACATTCCTGCGCCCGCTGTCTCAAGAGCTCCTCCACCAGTGCCACCGGGCAGCAGAGATTGTTCCGTGCCCGGTGTAACGCCAAGGTTTGGCCCCTAGCTTCTTGATCAGTCTTTGATTTCCTGATGGTAATCCACATTGTGTCACCCCTCATGCTGACATCATGTAGCTGAAGGCCGCCTACCCTATCGCATTTGTTGGCCGCCACCAGTTCGCTTACCCTGAATGCCCCATAAAAGGCTAAGGAAAATGCCGCTTTAAACAGACATACCTCGGCCGCGGAGCTACATGTTGCGGGCAGCGCGAGGAGCACTGCTGACAAGCGCTCGAAACCTATCGGTTTCCTAGTATCTGTGGCCGGTGCCTGCATGCGCCGCCATCCCTTCAATGCCCTCTGCGCTAAGAAACTGTTCGTGGGATCCTTCACCCCTTTCGCACGTGCAAAAAAGGAGATTGCAGCCTTGTGCCTGCCGGCTGCTGCTGCCGTGCGCCCTTCCCTGTGTAACGCGCTCATGTAGTTATTAAAGTTAGCCTCCACAAACCACCCGCTCTCCCAGCCCTGGCCCAGAAAGTGACAGTAAGACCTGAACGCCCCTTCATAAGCTTTTCTTGTCTTGGGTGCTAGGCTGGCTGCCACGAGGTCATGTAGTTGGGGGCACCAATCTGCCAGAGAGTCGACGGGAAAGAGGCCGGGGTGGTCTCTGCGTCCGGCAGGTGATCCCTGAACACCTGCATCTTAAAGCGAGAAAGAGCATCAGCTGCATTGTTCAACACCCCTGGGACATGTTTTGCCCTGAAAAGTATGTTTAATGTCATGCAGCACAGCACTATCTCCTTCATCAGGCGCAATATGAATGGACACCTTGCAGCTTGCTGGTTGATACATTCCACCACTGTCATATTGTCTGACCAGAAGATTACTGATCGGTTAGCCATATCCTGAGGCCACACTTTCAGTGCCACCCAGATTGGGAAGAGCTCGAGGAAACCAATGTTCATCGTCAGCCCGCTCTCCTCCCACCAGGCGGGCCACTTCTGTGCCACCCATTTCCTACCAAGGATTGCACCAAAACCTACGCTTCCTGCAGCATCAGTCCATAAACCCAAGTCCTCCGAGGACAACGTGGGTGCACCCCACAGCACTCTGCCATTGAAACCCTCCAGGAATGCAATCCATATCCGCATATCCTGGCGAACCTCTGCAGATAGCCGTGTCCGGTGATGTTTCTCCCGAAGACCTTTCATGGCCTGTGCAATAGAGCGTGAAAAAGGGCGCGCCATGGGTATTACTCTCAATGCAAAGTTTAACTGACCCACTGTCTGCTGTAACATTTGCAAAGTAACCTTCTTAGCCTGTATGCATGACCCTAGGGTATTCTTGAATCTTTGTATCTTCTCCATTGGTAATCTAAAGCAACCCTCCACTGAATCCAGTTCAATTCCTAGGAATTCCAAGCATGTCACTGGCCCGACCGTCTTCTCCCGCGCCAGGGGTACCCCGAAAGAGCGCATGAGCGCGCAAAATTCCTGCAATGCTGACGCACACTCCCGTGATCCCGCCGGACCCAGGAAAAGAAAGTCATCCAGATAATGCATGACACACTGGTGCCCTGTAGATTGCCTTAGGGCCCATTCCAGGAAGGAGCTGAACTGTTCGAAATATGCACATGAAATGGAACAGCCCATGGGCATACACCTATCCATGTAGTACTTCCCTTCAAAAGAGAAACCTAAGAGGCGCTGATCCTCAGGGTGAACAGGGAGTAGTCTAAAGGCTGATTCAATATCTGATTTGGCCATAAGTGCTCCCGCGCCTAAGTCCCTCAGCATGTCCGCCGCCTGATCAAAAGATGCATATTTAACGCTGCAGATTGATTCATCAATAGCATCATTCAAGGATAGGCCCCTAGGTGCAGATAAGTTGTGGATAAGCCTATACTCGCCCTTCTCCTTTTTTGGAACTATGCCCAAAGGGGAGCATACAAAATTCTTAGTAGGAATGACATGAAAGGGACCCGCTACCCTACCCAAGCGCAACTCTTTTTCTATTTTGCTAGCCACCAGCGTGGGATTGGATAGTACTGACAGCTGATTCCTGCACTGCGGTGTCCCGACATAACCCCCAGCTGGAATTCGGAAACCATGAGTGAACCCCTCTTGCAATAATCTCGCAGAAGTGTGATTGGGGTACCTGTTAAGCCAAGGGATCATAGCCGACAAAAGAATGGGCGAATGTGCTATAATGGGGTGGATCTTGTTACTCTGGTTTCTTCCTTCCCCTATTCCCAGGCCCACTGCCCTTGTTCCTGCATGTCGCTTCTGGGTGGGAAGGATGGCCGCATATGTTGCACGCGTGCCTGAACTTACAAGTGCCCGGTGCCCTGTTGCATGCCCGTTTGTTGAAGTCCCAACACACCCCTTTTGCACTTCCACCGCTTCTAGCCTTTTGGTTTGTCTCCCCGCCCTGTGCTGGCCGAAAGGGCTGCTGAAATTGCTGTTGTGGCCTGGGAGAGTAACTTTTGTTCCAGGCAGAGCTAGTGGACGCCCCCTGCCCCTTCTCGAATTGAGAATGCCAAGAAATAGAATCTACCTTGTCCCATGCCAAAGATTTGTTGAACTCCCTAGCTTTTCTGAAGGCTATATCGTACTCTTTCCAGACATCCCCCGCATGATTATCATGGTACATTGTGATCCTACTCTGGTAGCAGCTCATGACTGATTGCATCCCTGGAAAACGTTCCCCAATTACTGCACTGTACACGGCAAAGGCCCTCACCCAATTGAGGATGGTTTCCTCAACCCTAAATTTGTACAATTTTGATCTCCATTCACTAGGCAACATCATATCTTTCTGTGATTTCGCATATTCCCATTCCCTGCTGTCTATCAACAATGAAAAGATATTAACATATTTATCAGCCCAAATCAACTCTTTCACACTTTGTGACACATGTTGCGCCAGGCACTCCCCCCTGGAAGGCATCGCGCCCTCGCCCAATAGCGGCAGGGCCACCTCCTTACCATTGTCGTTGGATGACGCCACCTCCACGGTCTTGGCTGGGCCCCCGGTGTTCGCTGGACCTATTTGGGGAGAAACTGGAGGGAGTGGCGTGCTGCCCTGACCACTAGCCAATAATATCTGCGCAACTAACGTTCGTTGTTCCGCCGTGAGGATCGTGATGTCCGGCAACGCGCCCTTACCTAACCAGGGGAGAACGACTGCTACCTGGGCTGCTAAATCTGCTGGCATTGGACCAGACGCGGGCAGGAGAGAAGGGACCCCACTCGGTACCGCGCCCCCCACGGGAACCGGGGTGGGCGGTGGCACCAATGGTGCTAAAGGTGCCATCGGGATGGCCGGCGCTACTGGCAAAGCCCCTGGTAGCTGGGGTACCGGTGCCGGGATGTCCAAGGGTGCCTGAGGTTGCGGGACAGGTGCCTGAGGTGTAGGGACAGGTGCCGCCGGCGGTACCATGGGAGTTGGATACTGTGGACGACCCCCCACCTTCTTAGATCTCGCCCGCTTGGGCGGTGTCGCAAATTCGCCCCTTGGTTTGGGCGGCACTATAGTTCGCTTAGGTCTCCCCGATGGGCCGGCGTGCGCTCCTACCTTCGCTCCCAATTCCGCTACCGTCCTACCCAGTTTGTCAACTTTCCCCAGTCGTTTCTCCATTGCCGACATTTTGCGCATCATTTTCTGAAGCATCCACCCCATGCTAGCATTTGCGTGCCCCCTTCTTGCAGACATACTTATGAGCACACCGTGCTCCGTACCTGACCCAGTTGAAAGGCGCCCAAGCTGGAATACACAGACCTAGCTCCTAAGCTTGTTGACCTGTAACAGAAAATACGTTTAATTTCCAAATGTGGCAGCTTGAAGGAAGTTGAGCACTTCTTCCCGTAGACCAATTAAAATTGTACACGTGCGCCTTGAGGCCAGACCAACCACCCCTGTAAAACAGACCAACCGATATATACCCAATTGAATTGTAAATGGGTCACTTCCTTATGTGAAAAAGGGCAAAATGAAAAAATTGCCCTGGTTGGCTTGACACTGCCCGCTTTGCTATGCACACACCTCAGATCATGTACCTCTTTCAGTTTTTTGTAAATAAGTGTTGAAATTATAAGCGAGCCCCTTATCTAGCACCAGTCCTCCCACACGAAGATCATTCACCACTCTTAAACAATATACACGTCGGGCAATAAACCTGCTAGATTGTAAAAGCAGTAACTTGTATTTAAATTGTTTTCAAAACCACCCTAGCCCTTCCTTAATGCAACAAAAACGTTCAATCATGACAAAACCCTCTAAGTCACCCATCCGCCCTCTGCCCTAGCTGTCCCTGCTTAGCTTGGCCTTCGTTCTGCCAGGTATGAAGCGTTGCTTCTCAATCTCGAACTTTTGCACACACGCGGCCGTGCTTCAGGGGCGCGGAACCTAACAAACCAATGAAATGACTATCGTGAGCGTGTTTCCTAACCTGCACGAGAATACCCGAGCCGCTCCCACCCCGCAATCGGTGCCTTTATTCTTAAAGTTTTTACGAAACACACGAGTACTTCTGGGCTCTGCTTTGGCAATGCTCGTTACACGGGCTTCTACGCAACTGTACACTTTTCCCACCCGGCTTTCCCTGTGCCTTTGCTAAGGCGCTCTGCGGCCCCCCCCCCCGTCCGCCCCACACAATACCTCGTGTCCTGATGCCGAAAGACGCCGACGTCCCCACAGTGCCCAAGCGGCCTCCAGACAAGCCCGCAACAAACTTCCTGGACGCGAAACGATCGACAAAAATTTTTCCACTCCGCTTCCGTCGTCCCACGAGATCACCGCAGTCCTCCACCTCCGTAACGCGTCGAATAGAGGTATCCACTGCAGTCCTGCTACGCGGCACACCTGCAACAAGAAGAGGAGAAAATTAAGAGCCCCACGGTGGGGCGAGGAGCGAGCCTGGGGAGCGCGGGCACAAAGAGGCCGCCTCCCGCGCCCCCCAGGCTCTTAACCCCCTCGTGATCGCGGCCCCGCCCCCCCCCGGCCCGGAAGCACACACTACTTCCGGGGCAAGGGGGGGGGGGACCAGCCACCACGAAGGGGTCGGGATATGGGAGGGGCCGGGCCCCGCCATGCCTGCGTGGGGGCCGATTGGCCCCCCCTTTTCTTTCCTCAGCTGGGGAAGCCTTTCAGATGCGCACTGCAGCAGGAACGCCACAGAACTGCCTGCCCAAGCCCCTTCACGGCTAATGCTCCAAACACGAACCCCAAACACTCCCAATAATTATTGATTTAAACCATGGCATAGAGTTCTCACCCTGCAACTGCAGTAATAGGAGAGGGAAGTGTAACAAACCTGTTCCCGATCTGTCACGAGTCTTGCTGGTGAACGGGAAGCAGCTTTCAATGGAGTGCGGTGTGGCTGAGGCCTCCCACCAGGGTTGGGTGGCAGAGAGGGTCAGGGCATAGGCTGCGCCTAACAAATACTTGATTTTTCATAGCAAGTGAAGGTGTAACTTAGCAGCTCGGCAATTCACCTGCTGTGAAGGAGAGGTAAGAGTGTAGTGTCCACGGGGAAGCCTGCTGATTCAGGAGATGAGGTGAGTGAGGGGAGCAAATGTGGAGATGACAAAAAAGTTGTTTTGCATCCATTGTAAAAGCTTGGAGAGTCAGACTCGAAGAAGAAGAATGACATGTATTTGAATGTTTTCAGGTAGATGTCTGAGCCTGCATCAGAGGCAGGTCATATTTCAGGAACGGCCAAGGAGGAGGGAGACCCGGTGTCTGCAGCTCTCACAGGGCTCTAAACCTGGAGAGGATGGAGAAGGAAGGAGGTGAAAGTGGAACACGGAGACAACAGTCAGAGTTCCTATGAATAACAGAGACACTGATCCTGGTGTCTGGAAATGAGAGCCATGGACTGAAATCTCATTAAGAGCTCAGCGTAAAAAATAACTGATAGGAAATGAGTAACTTTATGCAGTCTGTAGAGACTTGCTGATGAAGCACTGGCCTCTTGCATGGAAGAGCTGAGGGGAAGCAGAAAGGACCTTTATGCAGTTTGTAGAGACTTGCGATGAAGCACTGGCCTCTTGCATGGAAGAGCTGAGGGGAAGCAGAAAGGACCTTTATGCAGTTTGTAGAGACTTGCGATGAAGCACTGGCCTCTTGCATAGAAGAGCTGAGGGGAAGCAGAAAGGACCTTTATGCAGTTTGTAGAGACTTGCTGTTGAAGCACTGGCCTCTTGCATAGAAGAGCCGAGGGGAAGCAGAAAGGACCTTTATGCAGTTTGTAGAGACTTGCGATGAAGCACTGGCCTCTTGCATAGAAGAGCTGAGGGGAAGCAGAAAGGACCTTTATGCAGTTTGTAGAGACTTGCTGTTGAAGCACTGGCATCTTGCATAGAAGAGCTGAGGGGAAGCAGAAAGGACCTTTATGCAGTTTGTAGAGACTTGCGATGAAGCACTGGCCTCTTGCATAGAAGAGCTGAGGGGAAGCAGAAAGGACCTTTATGCAGTTTGTAGAGACTTGCTGTTGAAGCACTGGCCTCTTGCATGGAAGAGCTGAGGGGAAGCAGAAAGGACCTTTATGCAGTTTGTAGAGACTTGCGATGAAGCACTGGCCTCTTGCATGGAAGAGCTGAGGGGAAGCAGAAAGGACCTTTATGCAGTTTGTAGAGACTTGCGATGAAGCACTGGCCTCTTGCATAGAAGAGCTGAGGGGAAGCAGAAAGGACCTTTATGCAGTTTGTAGAGACTTGCTGTTGAAGCACTGGCCTCTTGCATAGAAGAGCCGAGGGGAAGCAGAAAGGACCTTTATGCAGTTTGTAGAGACTTGCGATGAAGCACTGGCCTCTTGCATAGAAGAGCTGAGGGGAAGCAGAAAGGACCTTTATGCAGTTTGTAGAGACTTGCTGTTGAAGCACTGGCCTCTTGCATAGAAGAGCTGAGGGGAAGCAGAAAGGACCTTTATGCAGTTTGTAGAGACTTGCGATGAAGCACTGGCCTCTTGCATAGAAGAGCTGAGGGGAAGCAGAAAGGACCTTTATGCAGTTTGTAGAGACTTGCTGTTGAAGCACTGGCCTCTTGCATAGAAGAGCTGAGGGGAAGCAGAAAGGACCTTTATGCAGTTTGTAGAGACTTGCGATGAAGCACTGGCCTCTTGCATGGAAGAGCTGAGGGGAAGCAGAAAGGACCTTTATGCAGTTTGTAGAGACTTGCGATGAAGCACTGGCCTCTTGCATAGAAGAGCTGAGGGGAAGCAGAAAGGACCTTTATGCAGTTTGTAGAGACTTGCTGTTGAAGCACTGGCCTCTTGCATAGAAGAGCTGAGGGGAAGCAGAAAGGACCTTTATGCAGTTTGTAGAGACTTGCGATGAAGCACTGGCCTCTTGCATAGAAGAGCTGAGGGGAAGCAGAAAGGACCTTTATGCAGTTTGTAGAGACTTGCTGTTGAAGCACTGGCCTCTTGCATAGAAGAGCTGAGGGGAAGCAGAAAGGACCTTTATGCAGTTTGTAGAGACTTGTGATGAAGCACTGGCCTCTTGCATAGAAGAGCTGAGGGGAAGCAGAAAGGACCTCCAGTGGGGCAGGTGGCACTATCAGAGGAAGAGAGGAAGAGAACTTCGTCTACCTCAGAGCTGCCGGATCAGGAAAAATCGGATCTGTTTGTGCGCACGTGATCTGGTAGAAGGTACCACATTACAGTAACATCTACTACTGTTCATACAACATCCTTGTCTAAATATTGATTTATAGGTCTCAACAGCAGATCATTTGTCGTTTCTAAGCAATGCAAATAACAGTTAATAAAATAACCTATTATATCAATCTCAGAAAGAAAGAAACCTGAGGTCTTTCTTTTGGGATTCCTTCCAGTGACCTCGCCGCCACACCAGTATCCAGCTTCAAGCACCTAACTTACATCATCTTGCCTACCTAGGTACCTCGTGCTCTAACTATAGTGCTTGCCTGAAGAACTTGCACTCCAGAACACACTTCAGCAGTGCCTTTCACAGTTCCAGCATTAGTAATTGCCCATAGTAAGCATTGCAAGCAGTGACCTATCGCTCTGTGCGTGCTGGAGTATGTGATAGGGTCATTTGTAACAGGTACCAGGTTTACTTACATGTACTGTGGTCTCCACAAGTATCATCTGTGAAATCCTGTGGGCAGAGAAGAAGAAATACTCTGCATACCCACTTTGTGTAGAGATAACCTGATGCCTTGAGAGGGATCATGTACTGCTCCTGCAGGATTAAAGAGAGGCAAGTTTAACAACAATAGTTTAGACCTGACTTCCAGTTGCCAACATTGCCACCATGATCTATATTTTTATTATTGATATATATTGCATTTGTTTGTTTATTTATATGTTTATTTACTTATTTATTTTCTCTTTTGCTCATTTTTATCCTTTAAGTTTCATCAGGTCTAAAAATATTCAACTTCTGCTATATTAATGGGTATCTTGAAATTTTGGATGTGAAAAGTTTAAATACGTTTGAGCGATGGACAGAAAAAAGAAAAAGCTGTAATGCTTCGGATTTTGATATCTTCTCTCGATTAGTAGGGAACCATAGCGTTCCCCTTGGCATCACTGAGGCCTACTGGGTGCCCAAACAGCTGGGCAGTGAAAATCTACTTGCTATGCAGCAACCGAGCTAATCCACCACTCAAACTAAGAGCATACCTCTCATCCGCTCTTGAGGTTCTGCATGGGCCTGCCTGCTCCATAACAACATGTTTTATATTGTCAGTAGTTTCCTGG
This sequence comes from Triturus cristatus, assembly GCF_964204655.1. NCBI lineage: Eukaryota > Metazoa > Chordata > Amphibia > Caudata > Salamandridae > Triturus > Triturus cristatus. The sequence continues at coordinate 1,065,544,811 of NC_140582.1, read as the reverse complement.
AAACAGATGTACTAATTCATCCAGGTGCACGTACGTATGGCTTTTACATTTTTTACATTTATGTTTTTGTGCGCTCTGTTAAACGAGGCAGGATAAGCATTTATCATTTTTGAGTTATTAAACAAAATATTATTTAAGTGCTTGAGCCTTAATTAATATATTGTAATTTATGACTGTGTGCACGTCAGTGAATCTCCAATAATTCATTATTGTACAAAAAACTTAAATGAAGTGGAGTACACTTTGAATTTAATAGGCAAAAAACCCACATTATTTTGTGGTTCAAAGTCAAAGTAGTCTTAATTTCGATAATTTCAATCACCAAAGACACAATAAAAATACAGTACATTGATCCTCAATCACCACTGGCTACATAATTAGATAATACAAATAGTGTAAAAAAGTAAGGTTAAAATATTATAATAATTAAAAAAATGTTTTAAAAGAACATTAGACATTTCATAGTATAACACAAGTAATACCCATGTATGTAGCATCTTAGACATAGGGTCCGATTCACAGAACTAACTTAAGACAAAATCCTAAACTTACTACCATTTTGGTATTCACAGAAGGCACTTACTCATTTTGGTATTCACAGAAGTTAGGAGTCCTAACTTTAGGACTCCTAAATGCCTTCTGTGAATACCGAAAGTCTTAAAGTTAGGATTTTTCTCAGTTTAGGAGTAGTAAAGTTAGGACTCCTACCTTTAGGACTCCTAAACTGAGAAAAATCCTAACTTTAAGACTTTCAGTATTCACAGAAGGCATTTAGGAGTCCTAAAGTTAGGACTCCTAACTTCTGTGAATACCGAAATGAGTAAGTGCCTTCTGTGAATACCAAAATGAGTAAGTGCCTTCCATGAATACCAAAAGGGTAGTAAGTTTAGTATTTTTTCTTAAGTTAGTTCTGTGAATCGGGCCCATAGTGTTTTTCTAAAACTCAACAGCTAAGGGAAGTAAACCTAGGATGCCATGAAATCCCTATTTAAGTTCCACTAGTTTATGAATGTTATTTCTGCGAATGTCCCACATCCAGCTCAAGAACTTAGCCATTGCAAAAGCTATGTCTTCCCGCAGGTTTGTTTTCAAGATGCGGAAAGCAGTTATGCTTGATCTTGTGCCAAGATTAGAGCAAATCAACTTTAGCCATTTATTTCTCGGGCGTTTATATGCAGGGCATACAAATAGAATATGCATTATGGACTCATCTATCAAATGGCATGAAGGGCATTTAGTATCTATTTCATTTTGCCATTTTATTGTAAAAGATTTTATGGGCAATGAGCCTACTCTAAATTGATGGAACAATTTCCTGTCACAAGGTCTCGTGATAAAATTCCAATATGCTTCAAATCTTGGTTAAATTTTGTGTTCCAGGAAAATGCCAGTAAAAGAGGTGTTTTGTATCAGTGACAGCGACTTAATGTTCACCATATTCCAATAAGCTTTCTTATACTCTTTTTTGGATGGGAACATACTACCCGTTGGATCCTCCCACAGATGGTTAAATCCCATACCGACCAATGTGCTCTTTATCTTTTGTAGCCATTACATTTTACCTGCAGAGTCAATTTCTTTAACATGTTTCAATGCATTCGCATAAGGTAGCAGCTCCGGCATAGTCCAGAGCCTTCTCCAATACGCTATAGGCCTGTAGGGGCTAGCTCCTCCAGTGTGTTGCATCCCAAATCTAAAATGAGGGGTTTAAGAGGCGTTGATTGTGGAAGGCCTGTCAGTGATCGCATGAACTTATTTTGGGCTATAGCTAGCGATGTTACATTTTCGAAGCCCAATAATTCGGCATCATACAGTATTGAGGCTCTGATCTTTGCATTATAAATCGTTATTGCAGGGCCTACCGGCTTAGTTTGTGAAAGCCGAAATTCTTTTAAAAGGACACCTGCAAGTTGGGCATGCCTTAGAGCCAATAGGTCAATCTGTGGTTTCCAATTTAACCTTTTCCCAGGGTAACTCCCAGATATGTAAATGTATCTGTTTGTTCCAGTACGGCATTATCCATTACTACTCTCCCTTTTACTGATTTATATCTATGTAGGACCATAAATTTTGTTTTATCTACATTAACCACTAGATCGTGGTCTTTGCAGAATACCGTAAATCTATCCAACGCCCGCTGCAGACCCATTTGTGTCTTGGATAGAATTAGGGTGTCATCCGTGAACATTAGTAGTGGTACCTTAGAGCCAGCTAATGAGGGAGCATCTGTTGGATATGATAAAAAATAGGTAACAACCCTATTAATAAAAAGCGAGAAAAGGGTGGGTGCCAGAACACACCCTTGTCGTACCCCTTTACCTACTGGAAATCGTTCGGTAAACTTTCCCTGGGTTCCCCAGCGGACCTGAGCATGCAATTTAACAATCACAAAGAGAAGTTCTGGAGGCATCCCTGCTTCCTTTAGGGATTCCCATAGTTTGTTTCGGGGGGCTAGATTAAATGCAGATTTTAGATCTATAAAGGCTGCGTATATGGTTCCCCCTGCCAAGATTACTGTGCTCCAGTAAATCATCATGAATCTAAAGACTTGGTCTATAGTGCTAACATGGGGGCGAAATCCAGCCTGTAGTGTTGAAAGAATCTCACATTCACCTATCCACATACTTATTCGGCTCAACACGAGCCGGGCCATAATCTTTTGGATCGTGTCTATTAAACTTATTGGCCTGTAATTTTTTGGGCAGGTGCGATCCCCTTTTTTATAGATCGGTATGATCTCAGCTCCACGCCAATAATCCGGGATGGGTGCCCCGCTGGCTATGGCATTTTCTAATATATGGATGTATTTAACCCAGTTGGCTTTATCGTGTCTAAATAAATCAGCCGGAATACAATCCCGACCAGGTGCCCTTCCAGTTTGGATTGCATCCAGGGCTATTTCAACTTCCCTGATCTCAAAAGTCAGAGTCGTTTTTGGGACTAAATCGAAGTTTGTGTTCGAGATGTCTAGCGGGGAGATTAATTGTGCCTGGAAATAAGAAACCCACTGTTCCAGTGCTACATTGTTGACCGGGGTTTGCATAATTTCAAAACTTCCCCATTTTACAATCTGACACTATTTCTGCATATCTTTCCCGGAGCTTGCTTGCATTAAGTCCTTCCATCTTAATTCATCAAACTCCTTTTTAGCTATGTGTTGGGCTTTTTTATACGCCGTCCGTGCAATTCTAACCTCCTCTATTGCCTTCCCCCTTATAGCCTGAGGCTGAGACAAATGCCTATACGCAACTCTACAGTCCTTATTATACCACCTGGCTGATTTTTTAGAGGCTCGGTTGCTGGGTTTTTTAGTTTTAGTAAGAAAGCTTTTAAGTTTAGCAAAGAGCTCTTCATGAGCTTTTATGATTGCGATATTGCTTTCTACCTTGGGATCTAAAGCTGAAATAGCTAATAATGTATTTTCCACTGCAATCTTCATCAGCACTAAGTTATGGTAATTTCCCCGTAACGTTATCCATTTTACCCTTCTCATATCATTTGTTATAATTACATCAGATGTCACTATCTCAGTCTGCTGTAGTTGGTTACCCAAACCCATTAACTGTAAAGTTAACAGGAAGGGATTATGGTCACTATCAGTTCTCGGTTGTATTGCCATATCTATAAGTCGGGGCCATAGCTCCACGCTAATAAGAAAATAGTCAATTCGACTATTCTTAGCCCATTATTGAAGGTGTGCTGGCCTTCACTATCAGATAGACTCCTTCCATTTACAGCCCTAATACCACACTCCAGACACAGGCTTTTTAACTGGAGTGCTGCCACTGTCCATTTTTTTATCGGAGTTAAAGTTAACAACGGGATACCCCAAAGGGAGTCCTCTTCACTGCTAAGACCAACATCTTCGTAGCCTAGGGGTTCAAAAGTACAATTGAAATCACCTGCGATGACTATATAATTATTCCCCCTAAGGTTCTTGTTAAGGGTATCTAATGTGGAGACAGTATTTGAAAACTTTCCACCGGCCAACCCTATTGCATAAACATTAATCACTATTATATCTAAATCTTGTTGTGATCTTAGTATAATGGCTAACATATCTGGGCTATCCGTTGATATCTCTTCAATCCTATAACCTGGGTGTTGTCATACCCAGATAGTTAGTCCCCCCGAGAGTCTCCCCTTTTGGTTAGAAATAGCAGGTTTTGAAAAGTTCAGGAAACCCTGACGAAAAATAGAATTATGTGTCCATGTTTCTTGAAAGACCCAGATATCGTGCCCCTCTATAAAGGAAGACCAATCTGAGGATACAATCTTGGATTGTAGATCAGCTATATTCCACGATGCAATGCCTAATGATCTTTGGCTTACAGGGTCACCATTAGGGGAATCAATGCCCTCCTGATTTACATTTTCCTGCATAATTAATGTTTCGCTGGATTTCATTACTTTTGCTCTAACAGCCCCTAGTGGCAGCTGAGAAGGAAATGACTCTGAGCAATTGTGATTTTGCTGTAAATTTAACCGATTTTCATCACATTGCCTTAGGTCATTTCCCAAAATAATCCTAGAATCTACGTTGGATACCATATTTTGGGACACCTGCAGTCTAATAGGTTGTAGTAGGATGTCCTCAACGGCAGAAGCCGGAGAAGGCTGGTTCCCACTACTCTCTGGTTGGGTTTGTATTATATCCTGTGCACTAACCCCATTAAGCGAAGTTGTTGGAGACTGGCTTATGCTACTCTCAGTATAATGCAACTGTGAAGGCTGTAGTCAATCGCAAGCTTCTAAATCAGAGAGAAGAACAAATCTATTTTCACAATTTAGGTTGAATTCCCTTGGTAAGCCTCCTGAGGCGGCCCAGGTCTGTCTCTCCCGCATCAAGCATTGTTAATGGATCTGTGGTATTATTAGATGGGGAGGTCTGTACCTAAATAAATAAAAACCCAATGGTAGCACCGTGATGTTATTCAAATTCCTGTCTAAATCAGTGCACATCATATCCAGAAGAAATTTTATAATAAAACCATTATTAAAATTTAAAACTACACAATCTCCCCCCTTTTCTTTCCTTGTAGGCCCTATCCAAGTTACTCTTCTAGCCATAATCAATTGGCTTTGTATGTTCCTGTCCCACACCTCAGCCACCCTCAACTTTTGGTCCACCCAATGCGTGACTTTAGTCATTAGTGGAACTGTGGATTCAGCCTGACCCTCCCGCAATAGTGGCACATTTCCCAATACCACCACCAATGGTGCAGCCGCTGGTGGCCGGTGCATAGTTATAGACTGGGTATCAGACTTTATTGAACTTCGGGACGGTCTTTCAATCTTCCTATTAACGCCTAAGCTTCCCTGTTCCAAGGGTATTGAACTTTGTCCAGTGGTTTCACTGTCAATAGTTGCCATTGGTGGATTGTTTACATCAACAGCTTTGTTTAATATTTTAGCAGCCATTGGACTCGTGGAAGTTTGCGCAAATTCGCCGGAAGTATCAGCTGGATTGTAGATTTTGTCCATAGTTTTTGCTGGGTTAATATTCTTGGGTGGGGCCGGGGATGCAGGCTTTGACCTTATAGATGGAATGGGTGGTTTAGCGGGGAGTACCCGTTTACTAGTTTTCCGGGAAGTAACTTCAGTGGTCAGGACATTTTCATTGGACATTGGAGAAGACCGAATCTTAATTAATAGTGCCTCTGTTGCACGAAAGTTTGACTTAGCCAATGATTCAAGGCCATTTAGCTTATCTTCTATCTGGACCAATCTCAATATAATGGGGTTTAAGATAGTAGAGACCAGAGTTTCCAGCCTTTGCCACGAAACTTCATCTGTAATCAGGCAGGATGCTTGAGGAGTATCAGTAATCGGTGTTTCTGCAAGACTTTGGACTCTTGCACCGTAGTCAGCTGAATCATCCCCCCCCTCTTCTAGATTGCCTTGCAGATTTTGCAGGTTTGGGTCTCTGAGGCCCCCCCCCCTCTTCCTCTTCACCACAGGGTCAGGAATTGGACCCAAGCTCGATGTCTTTGACATTCCTGATGCCCTGGTTGTAGCTCTTTGGTTGGTGCAAATTGACTCTACTTCGGAATTAGACTCACAAGGTGTCAATTCGGTGAGTGATTCGGGGACTAACTCTGGGGCTACATCTGATACTATTTCACTCAATTGATCAATTTTAGATCCGCAATCCAAAGTAGAGAAGGAAGCCAACCCCCCAATGAAGATCTTTTATTTGCAAAAGGCTCCAAGGATAGGCGTTGTTCTGGCCTCACTATTTCATGTTCCAATACGGAGGTAGCCCTAATCAGAAATTGGTCAAGAGTCCCAACAATGCTCCCGCCCGACTGCACATCCTTCCCCTTCCCCTCGCGCTTGTTCATCTTGGTATTGTCTCACCACGGCAAATATATATCAAACAAGGGGTACATACTGGTGAGTCAATTATCTTAGAGTAATATATAAGTAGAGGAGTGGTCCACTGTACCTTCTTTGATGCAGGTCTCAGGGGGAGGACCCAGCCCGGCCTCCTCCAGTTGCTGACGGGCGCGGATGGGCCCGCCCTTGGCGGGGGCTTTGCCAGGGCACGCCCGCGTGCGTCCCGTGAAGCGGGAGTCAGTGGTGGCCTTTAAGCACCGGCTGGCGCGCAAATGAAACGCAGCTCCTGCCGCGAGGCCCCCTGGTCCTGGAAGTCCTTTGTCTGACAAGGTTTGGCAGGTTTGGCAGCGGTTCATTAATTTTACAAAGGCAATGGTACAATATTATTTCAGGAGTTCTTCTAATCCCTATCATGTGAGGCTTCATTTGAGACAAGAATACATTATTTCCATTTTTTTTATTTTGTCTGTTCATATTTAAATCTTTCTTTGTTGTTTAGTTTCAGCCAAACAACAATTTAATAGGCTTCCTCAGAATAAAATTGTTAGATCTATTATTAAAAACACAGAGTGTAAATACCGGAATTTCTTTATGGCAAAGATGTGCAATAGGTTTGAGGAAGAAGTTGTTTTAAAAGAGGTTCTGAATCGCGACATAATCAAAGTAAAGTAAAACGTCATGGGGAACATAATGACATTCCTCACTGTCGGTCGCATTGTTTGGAGTTCCGAAGGGGAGCCTCTATTTTGGCACTTTCGATAGTCGGCCCCCTGTCTCCTGCAGCTTTAGCGTTGGGTACTTCTGGGCCCCAGCCTCATGCATGTGTCTCCATTTACATGTACCAGGTCAATAGATAGACTAGCAAAAAAATCAACCATTGAATAAGCTAATAACTAAATTAATAGTTGACTGATTTTGTTTATTTATTTATAAAGCAGTCTGTTACCCAAGAGCATGTCAGCATTTGTGAGAAGCTGATGTCACAACAATCTACTTTTCAGAGATTGCGGGTTGATCTATTGTGTTCTGGGGGAGAATGCCTTAGTGAGAGTGAGCGATGAGATGGTTCTTCCTAAACCCCAGCACAACTAAGGAAGACTTACACAGATGGGTTGAAGTCTGGATATTTTATTTAAAGAGATGGAGTAGAGGAATGCAAGGTAGAATGTTCAATACAAAGGGCCTTAAATTCAGTCTGGAGGTGGATTCAGTGGAGGCTGCTGTGAGCTTGAGAGATATGATGAAATGGTCATATCCCTGTGTGTAGTCCGAAGGCAGTGTCTGGCACATGCTGAAATGGTTTAATGTGTGATGCTAAAGTCGCTATGAAATGTCTCTTATTCGAAGGAGTTGACTACCTCAGCTTTCATTATAAGGGGAATAGAAAGAAGAATCTTCCTAAATTATGTAATCGTAAAGGAACAGGAGGAAATTACTGCTTTGATCTGATTTGTCATAGTTAACTGGCTATCTATTAAGAATGTGAAGCTCCTAACATGGTTCACAGGTTATGGCACTGGCCCTAATGTAAAGTAAATGGGTTACCAAATATGTTTCTGTCTATGTAAAGTAGTGAGCAGTGTATAATCATCCAATCCCACATTGTCAGAAGACAGCGGATGTTTCTTATTAGATATTAAAAGAGTATCTAGACAAGAATAATCTGCTTGCCACCCAACATATATGAATATATATAATGTGTCAGACTAAGTATTCAAATTAGAGTTGGTAACGTTTGGACATATATGTTAAACATCATGGGGAAGAAGGGAGAGCCTTGAACAAATGTCACACATTCTAGCACAGTCTGTGGAAGTGTATGATGGGAGAGAGAAGACTAACACCCTGTATGAGAGGAAGGAGCAAAATGAGGATAAGACCTTTCAGCTCATGAGGGTAGTGTGGTCTACGTTATCAATCTCCATAGACTGATCCCAAAGGATCAAGGTTGCTATTCCTCCAACAGTTTCTATTCTGCACAGGTCAGCTAGTACTGATAACGGGGCAAATTCCATACCACAAGGCAAGAACAAACCTGTCTAGGAATCTCCTAGATTGCTGGAGGCCTCAAAGTGAGAGTGTAGATGTAGTTGTTGCTAAACTTTTCTTGCCAGTATTCCAATTGAAGTGAGCCTAAAATTCACTTAGATGGCTAGTCTAAAGATGAGCTTTTCAAGAGTGGGAATACAATAGTCTTTTTCATTTCCGCAGGAGGAAGCCTGTTTCAAATAAAGAAGAGATGATCCATATAAAGGTTGGAATAACAGACATGGCCAGATATTTAATTGTGGGCTCTGGGTGGGAGTCTAACAGAATAATTGCAAATGTAAAGGTAGAATATGTTTCTAATGGAATTGGAAAGAACACCACTGATCTGAAGATGTTGACTGGCTGCAATGGGTTTCCTGTGGCTGCTTTTATCGATTGGAAATCGGTGTTTCTTTTCAATATTGTGTCATATAATAGCTTCCTTTTTTTTGTTATAAAATCAGTCATTCCGTTATAGATTTACTGTGGAAACCAGAGAGGTTGAATTACTGTCTTCTACAATTGACGATAGTCATCTTATTGCTTTAGCACTCTTGTTATGCTATTTTTACCAGCGCTTTATATTTTTCTATACCACCATTAAGACCTATTCGCATAGATCCTCGGCAGCGCCTTCTTTATGAAGTTCATCGATTAGCACAAGATGGACCAAGAGAGAGGCAGGTCAGACTCTGAAATCTAAGGTCTCCTTTTTGCAACAGCATCATTATTTGCATATATGCTTTTTTGAGGAAGGAACTATTGGGATCACAATTAATTCCAATAACTAATTATATAGAATTTGGCATTGGTAAACTTAAGTTGTAAGATTACTTTGCTATCATTTACAGTAAAGCTCTGATTGGCATTCATGCTATACAAATTTGTAAAGTCGCTCATGCTGTCCAACAAATGTAATTTAGAATGGATGGGCACAAATTAATTATATAACAAATGTAGTGATGTTACAAAGTTACGAATCCAAATGTGGAAAAAGAAGGAAGATTGAATTTGGAAGGAAAATGAGAGGAGTGATCTTTTAGCAGCACACATGCCAAAATGCAGGTTTAGATCTGATAAATTGAGTAACGTAATGCCTTTTACTCGTGCTGAAACCTGTTACTTTTGGTAATCGCTTAAGCCTCTTTAAGTGGATATATTTGTTAATGCTCAAGAATCATATGCAAATTGCGGTTTTCTGTACTTCCTACTGTGTTCAAATATTGTTGCTTACAGCTCCTTGTATTAAGTAGCAAAGTTTAGTGCATTTCAGCTTTCTTAAGTCCAAAAATGGAGCACCAGTCAGTTCAGCAATAACAATATATGCAATACAGTTGAAAATATGGTTTCCAGCTCTCTGAACAAAATATCATTGTTTTTCATGTTTGCTAACATATGCTTTGCATAGAAACTCAGCAATGTATGAAGAAAAATAAATATTGTTTGATCTCAAATGTGGAGATTTCAACTGTTAGGACGACAGAACAATTGCAAATGTGCTCTCTCTATGTTATTGTTGAACGTTCATTGTTGAACATTCAAACCTAAAGTGCAGGTCCTCATTCTTGCAGGTCACTCTTACATTGTGGGTCCAGTGGACTTTCCTTGCATATGGTGGACCAATCAAGGTAGAGGATTATCCCCTATTCTTCTCCACAGGTGTCGGAAAAGTCTCTGGGTACAATTTCCCCCCTGAGAGGTTTATGGGGAGTTCATCTCTTATGACAGGATGTTCATCTCAACATTTACACTCCTTGGTGATCCAGTAGGTGAGTTCCTAGTCGGAGATTCTGTTGCAATTCCATAGCACAAATCCATTTAGGAGAGGAAGCAGACATTTAACTGTTAGAATACCATAATAATCAAGATCCAATTGTATTTGATTGTTAAAGTACAGAAATGCCCTGTTACACCTCACCCGTACACTGGTAGTCCAGTGGACATCCTTTCACTTGTTTTTGCTGATTAGGATTAAATGCCCAAGTAACGCCAAAGGGGTGGGGAAACTTTATTTGGCCCTTAGGTGAGTCATTCCTCATGCATGGGAGAGTCTACATATATAGTAATTGGCGGTTGAGTGGGTGCATTCCTGATCAGGCATTTACTGCAATCACTGAGCTTTAATCAATTGAAGAGAAATAATGTCACAAAGTTGAAATGCTCTATGATTACCATTGGTGCCTCTTCTATGGAAATTGGGCTAAGGAGCTGTGTTATGGGCACCATGGCTAGCGCAGCATGGCCATGTTTTTAAACTTCTATTGACTGCATTGATGACTTCAGTGTGTGCTGAAATCACCAATCTAAAGCAGCAGCGGGTATCAATGGGGGCAGCAGCAGAAGCGCTTCGGCTGCCCACTGTCTTACCTGTGGTACGTAGTGAGGAAGCTACAGGTAAGAAGACCAGTAGAGAGGTTACTTATTTGCTTGTTTGATAAAGCATTATCTCTATCATTTCCAGTACTTTACAATATGAGAATGTTAATGTGAAGAGGCAATTAGGCCAACATGCTGACAATCTAGTGGTTCAAACATATTTTATTACATTACTGTAGGAAGCTGGCTCTTTATAGAGTGGACCGCAATGCTATTGGTTTACAGAGGCAAAAATAATAACACTAAATGCTCTCTTTTGTGGTAGTGTGGGTGAGCAGTTTAGGCTTATCACAGGGTAGTGCTAAGCATTTGTTGTACTCACATTGCTAATAAATGAGACACGCACTGAAGAATAAATCCGAGACCAAGTTGGAAAAATACGTCATATTTTTTATATACATTTTGATACCAAGAACTTCGTTATCAAGCAAGTACGTTTTAAATATGATTTTTTACAGGTAAGTAAATAGTTCACTTACATATGTCTTTACGCAGCAATGCTTCCCTATAGGAGAAAAGGCATATGTTCCATACAGTTATTTGCGATCAGTTTCTGGGGGTCACCTTCAGGAACTTAGTGTCATAGGGGGCCAAGGTCCAAAGTACCACTAGCATTTACGTGTTTCCTGCCTGGCGGCATCTGGTTGCAGAGGTGCTGGTCAGGTTGCTAGATGTGCACGCTACGCCGGTGGAAAGAAGGGGGGCCACCCAGCAATAGGCTGCAGAGGGGGACTTGGGGAGAAGTCCAGGGGCTTTTAATGGGGGGCCCAGGTCACATGGGCCCTGGAAACAAGGGGGCACAGATGCTTCATCAGTACCCAGGTTGGGCCACTGGTGCAGAGTGGAAAGGTTGGCTGGGCTCTGTGGGCACTAAGAACCTGCGGTTGTTGGTCTTCGCCAGTTTAGGGGTGGGTCTTTGCGGTGCTGACGTCCCTCGACAGCTGTTCGGTTTCTGTGAAGTGGGAGTCCAGTTTGAACTCTCACGGGCTCTGTTTGCTGCCAGCGTTCTGATACCCTGGGTATTGTTCCTGTGAGGATCTGGTTGTTCCTGGTATCCTCTCACTCGGTGGAGGGGGACAGATCTGACCTTCGGGAGCACAGGTACCTCTTCCTGGAGACGGGGCTGCGGCGTTAGGCTGGCGGGGAAACGGTAACTCGTGAACTGGACTTTGCGTCTTCAGTGCCTGCGGACTGCAGAGGAGTAGCTCTACTAGTCCAAGGGAGATTGTTGGCAATTTGCAAAGGGCCGGCAGTCTCCCAGGGTTCTTGGAAGTTCTTAAGCTGCAGAATGAGTCACTGGTCACGCTTGTCACTGGCAGTGTTTGGCACCAAAACTCTACAGCAAGTCTTCAGTTTTCACTTTTCTTGCGGCTCTTCTTTGTCATCTTCTTCTTGATCCATCAAATCTAAGTTCCTTGTGTCAGGGGTGCCACCTAATTACTCAATTTAGGGGCATAATGAGAGTGACAGGTAGTAGCCAATGGGCTACTTACCTTTAGGATGTCTACTTTCTCTATATGACCTCTTTGTGTGGAAAGCGGGCATAACCCTCACCCCAAGGGCCCAGTTCTACTAAAACTAAGTTGTTGGAATTCCAAAATTTGTGCTCACATCAGGTAGCCTATTCTAGGGGTGAAACTAGCCTAAGAGGTGAACAAGCCTCCTAATTAGCTAATTTTCCCACCTGTCCTGGTGCCAAATGGGCTTGGGCAGGGGGTGGCATTTCCTCTGTCTGGGGAAGCCTCGAGTCACATATCAAAGGCGGCATAGGCATTTGAAGCCTCCTGTTTTGATATGCTGATCACTTAACCATCCTGCTTGGAGGAGGCAATAACATCTACAGCCAGAACAGGCATTGTTTCTGCACTCATAGAGCACGGGCTCTGACATGCAGAAGGTCAGAAACTTACCTGTGGTGGCTGGCTGGTCTACAGCTATCGGCCAGCACAGTAGTAGTCAGCAGGTTTTCAGGGGGCACCTCTAACGTGCCTTCTGGGTCCATGTATTAAATGTAAACTTGGCCACTACTCTTCCAGCTAGTTTTCATCAGTTACAGTATCTGGGGTACTGTTAGAGGTACTTCCAGTAGGGGTGATGTCAGAAAGTGTATCTGGGTAATTATCATCATCCTAACTCACATCTCCATCCCCTGTCTCGGTAGGGCTTTTTTCCATTGCCACGGCTCTGTCATTTTTGGTAAGCAACTTCGGTAGGCGTATTTTAGTGGGTTTAGACCCCAGGGCAAGGTTCCATGCTTTACAGAGGTCCTTAATTTGGGCCAACTTAAGTTTCTTGTAGGGACCCAGGTTGAGCTCCTGGTTATTACCCTCTGTCTCAGACATGGTATTAGATCAGTTGGGGCCTTATTAGAATTCAAGAAGAAATCTCTCAGACTAAAACTTTTTGAGGACTAACTGTCTAGGATATTTTAAAAAATTCAAATACAAATGGAATGAGGGACTTAACCAAGGCCCGAACAATTCAAGTTTAGAAATGTAGATAAAATCGACATAAAATAAGTAAAAACATCCTCATGTCAATTGTGGATTTACTTTGTGGAGTCACCTATTGACCAAGTGGTATTGGCAAATGCAAAGTCTTGTATCCCACCGCTGAACCGCTAATTTAGGAAGCAGGCTCTATATATAGTGGACGAAAAAGAGGTACACTGTGTAAAGAGTACAGGCAACCCTTATCGGTTTACAGAGACAAAAATGATTACACTAAATCCTGTCTTTTGTGGTAGTGTGGGTTAGCACTTTAGGCATATCAAAAGATAGTGCTAAGCATTTGTTGTACTTATAGAGACAATAAATGAAGATACACTCAAGAATAAATCCGAGATTAATTTGGAAAAATAAATCATATTTTTTATATAAATTTTAATACCAAGAACTTCGTTATGAAGTACTTTTTTAAATATGCATTTTTATAGGTAAGTAAATAGTTCTCTTAAATGTGTCTTTACGCAGCTATGCTTTCCTAGGCAAAAAAATTCAAATGTTCCATGCAGTTATTTGCAATCAGTTTCGCCGGGTCTCCTTCTGGACTTAGGTTCATAAGGGACCAAGGTCCAAAGTACCACCAACAAGGGTGCAGGGTGGCTGGTCGGGTTGGTAGCTGTGCGTGCTACGCTGGTGGACAGAAGGGTGGGCCACCTAGAAACAGGTTGCTGAGGGTTACTTGGGGACTGGTCATGGAGCTCCCAATGGGGGGCTCATATCACAAGGGTCCTGTGAACAAGGGGGCACAGCCTTTTCATAGGTACCCATGCTGGGGCGCTCGGTGCAGATTGGAAATGTTGGCTGGGCTCTGTGAATCCTAGGGCCTTGCGGTTGTCGGTCTTCACCAATTGAGGGTGCAAAATCACCTGGGCCACTCTGGAAAGTGGTCTCTGTGATGCTGATGTCCCTCGATGGCTACTCGGTCTTGGTGTAGTGGAGTCCGGATTGGACTCTCACAGGCTCTGTATGCTGCAGGAGGTCCAATGTAAATGTAAATGTAAATGTTGTAGACTTGTAAAGCGCACAGCTGCCCCAGCAACGGGGCGTCCCGGCGCTGTAGACCGCTGGGGAACCCGTCCTGGCTATCCCTGTGAGATGGTCCCTTTCTGGGTATCTCCAAGGTGAAACCAGGCATCCCCGGCATCTGTGGGGGGCCGTTGTAGAGATGAGGCAAGCTTAATGCCCAGAGTTGCCGAGTGTGTTCCTGGTTAGAGTAGGTACCGAGGCGAGAATTATCGAGTCCATTTTGACCCTGGTCCACGACCCTGCCGCGTCGGGAATTGAACCCTAGTCCCTGGCCGATTCTCTGCTTACGGGTCTGCCGCCTCTAACCAGTGAGCCACACCTCTCCACCCTGGGTATTGGTTCTGTGCGGCTCTGGTTGGTCCTTGGGTCCTCTCACTTGGCAGGGGGGACTGAGCTAACCTTCAGGGGCACATGGACTTCTTCCTGGGGGGCTGCTGCATAAGGCTGACCAGGGAGCAGCCATGCTGTGAACCGGACGTGGCATCTATGGTGCCTGCGAACTGCAGGAGAGTAGCTCCTCTACTCCAAGGGAGATTGTTGGCAGTTTGGGAAGGGCAGTCAGTCTCAAGGGTTTCTTGGAAGCTTTTCAACTGCAGGACAAGTCGCTGGTCCATAAGTTAACAGGAAGTCTACAGTTCTCGCTTTTCTTGTGGCTCTTCTTTGTCCTCATCTTCTAGATCCATCAAATATATGTTCCTTGAGTCAGGAGTATCACCTAAATACTCAAGTTAGGGGCGTTACCGGGAGCGATGGGAAGTAGCCAATGGGCAACTTACCTTTAGGGTGTCCACACCCTCTAAATGACCACTTCCTGTGGGAAGTGGCCATAACCCTGACCCAAAGAGGCTACTTCTACCAAATCGAAGATGGTGGAATTCTAAAATTCATGTTCACATCAGGTAGCCCACCTTAGGGGTGGAATTAGCCTGTGAGGGGAACACGCCTCCTGGTTAGCTTATTTTCCCACCTGCCCTGGTGCCAAATGGGCCCGGGTGTCATTTCCCCTGTCTGGGGAAGCCTTGGGTTGCAGAGGCGGCAGAGGCCTTTGAAGCCTCTTGCCTTGATATACTGATCACTTAGCCATCTTGCTTGGAGGAGATGATAACCTGCATTGTTTCTGCCCTCAGAGAGCACAGGCTCTCACCTGCAGAGGGTCAGAAACTTGTCTGTGGTGGGAGGCTGGTTTACCATCAGCCAGCACACTATTAGTTGGCAGGTTTTCAGGAGGCACCAATAAGGTGCCCTCTGGGTGCGTGGAATAATAAATCCATTGCTGGAATCGCTGGAATCAGCGTGGGTTTATTAATACGAGGTGTTTGATACCAAACACTGTAGGTTTCAGTGAAGCCATTATGTACCTGGGAAACTCGTTTTGATCAGCGCCCAGTACATACCTTAAGATAGCTTCCTTGCTCACGTGTAATATCCAGCAATGGGACTACACATACAGAGGTATACCTGCTCATGCAGATATGTCCTCACATGTGCTATAATGCACCATGCCTTAGACCTCCAAGGCCTATTGTAGGAGAGACTTACATATTGCCCATGCATGTCTTTGGCATGGCACACAGGAGTGTGCTTTGTCATATTTTCAAGCATGATTTACACCACGTCACTCAGCCTGCAATGACAGGGTGTGTGGAATTTGTGTGTGGGTCCCTTAGGGTGGCATAGGTTATGCTACAGCCCTTAGCGACACTCTTTAGTACTCATGCTCTAGGTACCAGGTGTACCTTTCACTAGGGACATACAGGGGTACTATAGTCCTTGGCAAATTGTAAACAATCAGTCGTCACTTTGATTTAAGGAAGGCGCACTGGCATTGAGGTCTGGTTAGTAGGCCTTAGTGCACTGTCAGAGTCGAAAATCAGTATCTAGAAGCTAAAAAGGAGGCAAAAGGTGGGGGGACAACTGCAATAAAAACCCAGTTTCCTACAATTACCGAACACCGGAGCTGAAGATAACATTCATGCTGTCGTTGATGCACTTAGTTCATGCTTTACACAGCAGGTGTTCCATGACTAGTTGGTGTTGGAACTAGTCATAATGTCAATATTAAGGGTCGATGAGACCCATCCTCTACGCACTATAACAACAGGTAAAAATACCTAAACTGTAAAACATTGTTAACGTCACAATGTTAGTATTGTCGAATTCTTTTCAATAACATCAGATCCACAAACGATTCATGAATTGATCCAGTGTATTTACATGAATACATTCAAATATGATTCAAGAAATGTCCATAAGTTCATCATTTCATTACAACTTTGTAATTGAATGGTAAGTTCCCATTAGTTCAAGAATTATTCTTGCTGCCCAATGCATTTCGAGCCAAAGTTGGCCCTTCTTCAGGGGCTCGAATTCTAGAAAATAAACGGAAAAAATAATGCAGAACAGGTATGGCGCTAACATCATCAATATCAAAGCAGCAAACTCTTAATTTGTGAAAGTGTTGTGAATAGTAGATGTATTCATAAACGACATTTAAGTCAGCAAAAGACCCTCCACCAAAGTGTGTACTTATTTAAAATACAAGAAAGCTATGAGGTCCATCTCAAAAGGTCAAAATACACATCTCGAGCTTAGAAGCACCACTTAGAAACAACCCAAGTGGAAACCACCAGCGTGATTTAAAGAAAACGAAAGTAGTAAATACCTTAAATCTCAAGCATGGATGCGCTAATAGCCAAGCAATTAATCTGGTCCCTAAAAAATAACGACTCAACAAGGTTCAGCCCATCGCTGTCGTACCTTAAAAAGTAAGTATACTTTATATGAGACGATAAGTGACTCATATTACCATGTGGGATGGCTCGAGTTTTATGAATACCAGAACCTTCGGTGGCGGCGTAGCGGAAGTACGCGATCGAATCAAAAACAAAAAGCGGACTACCCAAACAGAGGCAACCTTTCATGAAAACTGAAAACGGGAACTTAGGTGCATGTCTAGGAGTACGAGAGGAAATTTCAACCGCCATTTTAACACTGGTGTTTACATAGGTAGTGCATATGTCCAAGTTGCTTATTCAACCAGCAAACGACTAAAAAAGAAGAGTGACTTGTCAGTGAATTAGAAACATTGGAGGAGAAAAATGGAGAAAGTGCATAAAGATTAAAACCCAAGTGTAATGTCGTAAACTTAAATACATCAAAATTCAGCTCATAAAACCTTAAACATTCAGAGTCATCATGCAGAACAGGCCAGTTCCAGTAAATATATAATATTTATAGATAGCATGAATAATCTATTCTGTCATTAATTCCCTTGTCTATCAGGGTATCGAGACGTTTGATCCAAAATGTTTATCTTTGCAGAAGACCTCTGGTGAGGTCCATATCTGAATGATGTACAACTCTTTCTAACACTGAGAATTTTAGTTGGGCTATACTGTGTCTCTCCTCCAGCCAGTGTGTAGCTAGGCTACTACTTTTATTTTGTGTTCTTATAGTGCTTTTGTGTTTGGATATTCGTACTTTTATCTTACGTTCTGTCTTGCCCACGTAGAGCTTTCCACATGGGCACTTGATGTAGTAAATGAGTTTTGTTGAATTACAATCAGAATCATGGTAGAGTTTAATCGTTTCTCCGGAGATAGGATGGTGTAGCACGTTTCCCACGATAACATTGTTACATTGTACACAGTTATGACATTTACTCATGCGTTTAAAATGAATGCCAAGTGGTTTTTTGGGAGTATTGATAAGCTCTTTAAGATTTTTTGATCGCTTATATGCAAACATTGGCGGATCCTTAAAAATGTCATTAAAGTCAGGTTCGTTCTGTAGCATTTCCCACCTTTTGATTATGATCTTTTTTAGCTTTGTTGAGCTTGTAGAGTATTTGGAGACAAAAACTTGTCTAGACGTTTGTCTACGAGGCTGAGGTTGTAACAAACTCTTTCTCGTGTGTTTAAAGGTGCGTTGTTTTGCTTGTTCGATCACTTCATGGGGATATCCTCTTTGAAAATACAAAAGTAGGGAATTACTTGTCCAGTCGGCATCATTACATATATGGTCAAACTCAAATTTGGCCATATATATATAATGATGCCGACTGGACAAGGAATTCCCTACTTTACTGCAGGTTTATAGATGACATCTTTATCCTATGGACAAACACCCAGAAGTTACTGGAAGAAAAAATTCAACATCTAAATACAGTGGATGATCACATTCAATTTACACATTCTATTAGTAACACTACTATCTCATATTTGGATGTGACCCTTGCCATCTGTGGGAGAATTATGCGGACAGAAGTACACAGGAAACCGACTGATGTTAATAGTGCTTTGCACTTTCAGAGTTTTCACCCCACCAGTCTCAAACATGATCTACCTTTTTCAAAATTTTTGCGGATCAAAAGAATTTGTTCTGAACCTAACGACATGGAAAAACATTCTCTACAACAACAACAAATGTATTTTCAAAGAGGATATCCCCATGAAGTGATCGAACAAGCAAAACAACGCACCTTTAAACACACGAGAAAGAGTTTGTTACAACCTCAGCCTCGTAGACAAACGTCTAGACAAGTTTTTGTCTCCAAATACTATAAAGCTCAACAAAGCTAAAAAAGATCATAATCAAAAGGTGGGAAATGCTACAGAACAAACCTGACTTTAATGACATTTTTAAGGATCCGCCAATGTTTGCATATACGCGATCAAAAAATCTTAAAGAGCTTATCAATACTCCCAAAAAACCACTTGGCCTTAATTTTAAAGGCATGAGTAAATGTCATAACTGTGTACAATGTAACAATGTTATTGTGGGAAACGTGCTACACCATCCTATCTCCGGAGAAACAATTAAACTCTACCATGATTCTGATTGTAATTCAACAAAACTCATTTACTACATCAAGTGCCCATGTGGAAAGCTCTACGTGGGCAAGACAGAACGTAAGATAAAAGTGCGAATATCCAAACACAAAAGCACTATACGAACACAAAATAAAAGTAGTAGGCTAGCTACACACTGGCTGGAGGAGAGACACAGTATAGCCCAACTAAAATTCTCAGTGTTAGAAAGAGTTGTACATCATTCAGATATGGACCTCACCAGAGGTCTTCTGCAAAGAGAAACATTTTGGATCGAACGTCTCGATACCCTGATAGACAAGGAAATTAATGACAGAATAGATTATTCATGCTATCTATAAATATGATATATTTACTGCAACTGGCCTGTTCTGCATGATGACTCTGAATGTTTAAGGTTTTATGAGCCGAATTTTGATGTATTTAAGTTTACGACATTACACTCGGGTTTTATTCTTTATGCACTTTCTCCATTTTTCTCCTCCAATGTTTCTAGTTCACTGACAAGTCACTCTTCTTTTTTAGTCGTTTGCTGGTTGAATAAGCAACTTGGACATATGCACTACTTATGTAAACACCAGTGTTAAAATGGCGGTTGAAATTTCCTCTCGTACTCCTAGACATGCACCTAAGTTCCCTTTTTCAGTTTTCATGAAAGGTTGCCTCTGTCTGGGGTAGTCCGCTTTTGGTTTTTGATTCGATCGCGTACTTCCACGTTTTGGAGAGTTTGTATTTAAACTAAGCAGTTACGCGGCAGAATACTCCTGAGTCCGCTACGTCGCCACCGAAGGTTCTGGAATTCATAGAACTCGAGCCATCCCACATGGTAATATGAGTCACTTATCGTCTCATATAAAGTATCCTTTCTTTTTATGGTACGACAGCGATGGGCTGACCTTTGTTGACTCGTTATTTTTTAGGGACCAGATTAATTGCTTGGCTATTAGCGCATCCATGCTTGAGATTTAAGGTATTTACTACTTTCGTTTTTTTAAAATCACGCAGGTGGTTTCCACTTGGGTTGTTTCTAAGTGGTGTTTCTAAGCTCGAGATGTGTATTTTGACCTTTTGAGATAGACCTCATAGCTTTCTTGTATTTTAAATAAGTACACACTTTGGTGGAGGGTCTTTTGCTGACTTAAATGTCGTTTATGAATACATCTACTATTCACAACACTTTCACATATTAAGAGTTTGCTGCTTTGATATTGATGATGTTAGCGCCATACCTGTTCTGCATTATTTTTTCCGTTTATTTTCTAGAATTCGAGTCCCTGAAGAAGGGCCAACTTTGGCTCGAAATGCATTGGGCAGCAAGAATAATTCTTGAACTAATGGGAACTTACCATTCAATTACAAAGTTGTAATGAAATGATGAACTTATGCACATTTCTTGAATCATATTTGAATGTATTCATGTAAATACACTGGATTAATTCATGAATCGTTTGTGGATCTGATGTTATTGAAAAGAATTCGACAATACTAACATTGAGACGTTAACAATGTTTTACAGTTTAGGTATTTTTACCTGTGGTTATAGTGCGCAGAGGATGGGTCTCATCGACCCTTAATATTGTCGTGTATTTCTGGCATTTTCTTGACTGTTTTATGCCTCCCCTGCAGCACGCTTAAGTTAAAAGTGTCTAAAACCAAGGGAATTTATATTGTGAACAGACTTTTGATTAGGTTAATTTAGTGTGTGCCTCTCCAACAATATTGTTTTTTCAGTTTCACAGTCTCTGGTAGAGAGCACCCAATCATGTCATTTGACGCAATCACGAGCTTAACTGATAATAGAGCCAATACTCTTGCTTACACATCCGAACAAGCTTCAGAAATGTATGCATTAATACAGGATGTCAAGGCATCAGACCTTCAAGGCAGCACGATCACTCAACAATAAAAACAACTAGAATTTTTAGTTATGAGAGAAATGAATCAGCGTCTTCATGCGTCCACCCTAGTACAGTACCACCGAGCCAAAAGGATTCCGCAGGGCTTGAGGTTGTCTATCAAACCAATGTTATTCAGGTTTCACCTAATAAAGACTTTATGGAAAGATGGTACTCGATTTTAAATAAATGCTCACTTGATTTAATCTTACTACTAGTAGAGGAATTATCAAAAGCCATCAATGAACTCAATAATGAGATTGAAGAGATCAAACAAAACCTATCAACACGAATGGAAGATGGTGAATTGAAAAAGTCTCTGGAAGATATCAACTTTAGACTGGATAAATACACCAAAGAATTGCAAGAAGGAAAATTAAGGAAATATAAGAGAGATACTTTGGACTATAAATTGAACGAAGTATACACTTGGGCAGAAGTTTACGCTCAGCGACGTTCATATTTTAAGAAATCTACGACCACCACTTCATCTGAAGAAAGTGTAGCAACTGAGTCTGATACAACCATGTCTAGACCACCAGCGCAAAGTCAAATGAAAAACAACGTAACTTCTAAGGAGAATACTGAAAGTCCATCAACTTCAAGTTCTATTCATTTTTTATCCAAGGATCAAGATCCCAGCCAACCACCAGGAACATTAAAATCAGGAAAACCAGGAGAAGTCACAGGAAAGCCAGGACGAACACGAAGCCAGAAACAAACCTAGTGGTTAATATTTCTTCAAATGAGTTTACTTCATCACAGATTCAAATTGTCAACAAAGGCCTAGGCTTTGTCCCTACATATGACACTAATATCCTCGAATGTGAAATAGCTCTCTTTAAGTTTTTGAGAATTTTGCGTCTTATTTCTTCATGAACGTTTTACCACCTAAAAAAGATGAGGTAGCCTCAGAATTTCTGGAATTTCGTCCAAAATCCAAATTCCAAGCACCTATTTCCCACAAAATACTACTGGATTCCTTCGAGAACTTGGTTAGAAAAGATTTTCATCATTTGCATTTCAAAAGAACTAAGAAGACTAATTTATCTAAACACGAAATCTGTACGCTACGTTCCATTCAGAACAATGCTGAAGTCCAGGTGCAAAGAGCGGATAAAGGCGGCGCCATTGTCATAATGGACAGTTCATTTTATTTCAATGCCATTCAAGATCATGTAGCAGACTTACAGACATACTTGCTGTTAGACAAAGACCCCATCAATGAACTTAAAATAACCCTTAAGAGCATCCTAGATCATGCCCTTGAGATGGGCTGGATTACCATTGCTACCAAACAATTTCTCACTGTGGACTATCCACGGAAACCTTTACTATATATGTTACCATGCGACCGATAGTCACCGGATGTGGGACTATCTTTGAACCACTTGGTCATTATATTGATTATTTCTTGCAACCCTTTGTCCAAGATTGGCGCTCTTACATAAAAGATACCAAGGACTTTCTACAGAAATTGGAGACAGTGGTTCTTACAGAAGAGATTTTACTTTGCACGATTGATGTTAACTCCCTTTACACTTCCATACCGCATGCTGCTGGTATGGAAGCTGTTGAGTGGGCCCTGCTGTGTCAACCCTCACTAAGAGCTGACAAAGTGTTCATACTTGAGATTTTGCATTTTTGTCTGTATCACAGCTATTTTCATTGGAACAATAATTTTTTTCTTCAACAACAAGGCACTTCAATGGGTTTTGCAGTGGCCCCTGCATACGCTAATACCTTCATGGCCAAATTCGAGTTTGCCCATATATATAATGATGCCGACTGGACAAGGAATTCCCTACTTTACTGCAGGTTTATAGATGACATCTTTATCCTATGGACAAACACCCAGAAGTTACTGGAAGAAAAAATTCAACATCTAAATACAGTAGATGATCACATTCAATTTACACATTCTATTAGTAACACTACTATCTCATATTTGGATGTGACCCTTGCCATCTGTGGGAGAATTATTCGGACAGAAGTACATAGGAAACCGACTGATGTTAATAGTGCTTTGCACTTTCAGAGTTTTCACCCCACCAATCTCAAACATAATCTACCTTTTTCAAAATTTTTGCGGATCAAAAGAATTTGTTCTGAACCTAACGACATGGAAAAACATTCTCTACAACAACAACAAATGTATTTTCAAAGAGGATATCCCCATGAAGTGATCGAACAAGCAAAACAACGCACCTTTAAACACACGAGAAAGAGTTTGTTACAACCTCAGCCTCGTAGACAAACGTCTAGACAAGTTTTTGTCTCCAAATACTCTACAAGCTCAACGAAGCTAAAAAAGATCATAATCAAAAGGTGGGAAATGCTACAGAATGAACCTGACTTCAATGACATTTTTAAGGATCCGCCAATGTTTGCATACACGCGATCAAAAAATCTTAAAGAGCTTATCAATACTCCCAAAAAATCACTTGGCATTAATTTTAAAGGCATGAGTAAATGTCATAACTGTGTACAATGTAACAATGTTATCGTGGGAAACGTGCTACACCATCCTCTCTCCAGAGAAACGATTAAACTCTACCATGATTCTGATTGTAATTCAACAAAACACATTTACTACATAAAGTGCCCATGTGGAAAGCTCTACGTGGGCAAGACAGAACGTAAGATAAAAGTGCGAATATCCCAACACAAAAGCACTATAAGAACACAAAATAAAAGTAGTAGCCTAGCTACACACTGGCTGGAGGAGAGACACAGTATAGCCCAACTAAAATTCTCAGTGTTAGAAAGAGTTGTACATCATTCAGATATGGACCTCACCAGAGGTCTTCTGCAAAGAGAAACATTTTGGATCAAACGTCTCGATACCCTGATAGACAAGGGAATTAATGACAGAATACATTATTCATGCTCTCTATAAATATGATATATTTACTGCAACTGGCTTGGTCTGCATGATGACTCTGAATGTTTAAGGTTTTATGAGCTGAATTTTGATGTATTTAAGTTACGACATTACTCTTGGGTGTTATTCTTTATGCACTTTCTCCATTTTTCTCCTCCAATGTTTCTAGTTCACTGACAAGTCACTCTTCTTTTTTAGTCGTTTGCTGGTTGAATAAGCAACTTGGACATATGCACTACTTATGTAAACACCAGTGTTAAAATGGCGGTTGAAATTTCCTCTCGTACTCCTAGACATGCACGTAAGTTCCCGTTTTCAGTTTTCATGAAAGGTTGCCTCTGTTTGGGGTAGTCCGCCTTTGGTTTTTGTTTCGATCGCGTACTTCCGCGTTTTGGAGAGTTTCTATTTAAACTAAGCAGGTACGCGGCAGAATACTCCTGAGTCCGCTACGCCGCCACAGAAGGTTCTGGTATTCACAGAACTCGAGCCATCCCACATGGTAATATGAGTCACTTATCGTCTCATATAAAGTATCCTTTCTTTTTATGGTACGACAGCGATGGGCTGACCCTTGTTGACTCGTTATTTTTTAGGGACCAGATTAATTGATTGGCTATTCTCGCATCCATGCTTGAGATTTAAGGTATTTACTACTTTCGTTTTTTTAAAATCATGCTGGTGGTTTCCACTTGGGTTGTTTCTAAGTGGTGTTTCTAAGCTCGAGATGTGTATTTTGACCTTTTGAGATGGACCTCATGGCTTTCTTGTATTTTAAATAAGTACACATTTTGGTGGAGGGTCTTTTGCTGACTTAAATGTCGTTTATGAATACATCTACTATTCACAACACTTTCACATATTAAGAGTTTGCTGCTTTGATATTGATGATGTTAGCGCCATACCTGCTCTGCATTATTTTTTCCGTTTATTTTCTAGAATTCGAGCCCTGAAGAAGGGACAACTTTGGCTCGAAATGCATTGGGCAGCAAGAATAATTCTTGAACTAATAGGAACTTACTAAGTTGTAATGAAATGATGAACTTATGGACATTTCTTGAATCATATTTGAATGTATTCATGTAAATACACTGGATTAATTCATGAATCGTTTGTGGATCTGATGTTATTGAAAAGAATTCGACAATACTAACATTGTGACGTTACAATGTTTTACAGTTTAGGTATTTTTACCTGTTGTTAATATAGTGCGCAGAGGATGGGTCTCATCGACCCTTAATATTGTTGTGTATTTCTGGCATTTTCTTGACTGTTTTATGCCTCCCCTGCAGCACGCTTAAGTTAAAAGTGTCTAAAACCAAGTGAATTTATATTGTGAACAGACTTTTGATTAGGTTAATTTAGTGTGTGCCTCTCCAACAATATTGTTTTTTCAGTTTCACAGTCTCTGGTAGAGAGCACCCAATCATGTCATTTGACGCAATCACGAGCTTAACTGATAATAGAGCCAATACTCTTGTTTACACATCCGAACAAGCTTCAGAAATGTATGCATTAATACAGGATGTCAAGGCATCAGACCTTCAAGGCAGCACAATCACTCAACAATAAAAACAACTAGAATTTTTAGTTATGAGAGAAATGAATCAGCGTCTTCATGCGTCCACCCTAGTACAGTACCACCGAGCCAAAAGGATTCCGCAGGGCTTGAGGTTGTCTATCAAACCAATGTTATTCAGGTTTCACCTAATAAAGACTTTATGGAAAGATGGTACTCGATTTTAAATAAATGCTCACTTGATTTAATCTTACTACTAGTAGAGGAATTATCAAAAGCCATCAATGAACTCAATAATGAGATTGAAGAGATCAAACAAAACCTATCAACACGAATGGAAGATGGTGAATTGAAAAAGTCTCTGGAAGATATCAACTTTAGACTGGATAAATACACCAAAGAATTGCAAGAAGGAAAATTACGGAAATATAAGAGAGATACTTTGGACTATAAATTGAACGAAGTATACACTTGGGCAAAAGTTTACGCTCAGCGACGTTCATATTTTAAGAAATCTACGACCACCACTTCATCTGAAGAAAGTGTAGCAACTGAGTCTGATACAACTATGTCTAGACCACCAGCGCAAAGTCAAATGAAAAACAACGTAACTTCTAAGGAGAATACTGAAAGTCCATCAACTTCAAGTTCTATTCATTTTTTATCCAAGGATCCAGATCCCAGCCAACCACCAGGAACATTAAAATCAGGAAAACCAGGAGAAGTCACAGGAAAGCCAGGACGAACACGAAGCCAGAAACAAACCTAGTGGTTAATATTTCTTCAAATGAGTTTACTTCATCACAGATTCAAATTGTCAACAAAGGCCTAGGCTTTGTCCCTACATATGACATTAATATCCTCGAATGTGAAATAGCTCTCTTTAAGTTTTTGAGAATTTTGCGTCTTAGACATTTCTTCATGAACGTGTTACCACCTAAAAAAGATGAGGTAGCCTCAGAATTTCTGGAATTTCGTCCAAAACCCAAATTCCAAGCACCTATTTCCCACAAAATACTGGATTCCTTCGAGAACTTGGTTAGAAAAGATTTTCATCATTTGCATTTCAAAAGAACTAAGAAGACTAATTTATCTAAACACGAAATCTGTACGCTACGTTCCATTCAGAACAATGCTGAAGTCCAGGTGCAAAGAGCGGATAAAGGCGGCGCCATTGTCATAATGGACAGTTCATTTTATTTCAATGCCGTTCAAGATCATGTAGCAGACTTACAGACATACTTGCTGTTAGACAAAGACCACATCAATGAACTTAAAATAACCCTTCAGAGCATCCTAGATCATGCCCTTGAGATGGGCTGGATTACCATTGCTACCAAACAATTTCTCACTGTGGACTATCCACGGAAACCTTTACTATATATGTTACCATGCAACCGATAGTCACTGGATGTGGGACTATCTTTGAACCACTTGGTCATTATATTGATTATTTCTTGCAACCCTTTGTCCAAGATTGGCGCTCTTACATAAAAGATACCAAGGACTTTCTACAGAAATTGGAGACAGTGGTTCTTACAGAAGAGATTTTACTTTGCACGATTGATGTTAACTCCCTTTACACTTCCATACCGCATGCTGCTGGTATGGAAGCTGTTGAGTGGGCCCTGCTGCGTCAACCCTCACTAAGAACTGACAAAGTGTTCATACTTGAGATTTTGCATTTTTGTCTGTATCACAGCTATTTTCATTGGAACAATAATTTTTTTCTTCAACAACAAGGCACTTCAATGGGTTTTGCAGTGGCCCCTGCATACGCTAACACCTTCATGGCCAAACTCGAGTTTGCCCATATATATAATGATGCCGACTGGACAAGGAATTCCCTACTTTACTGCAGGTTTATAGATGACATCTTTATCCTATGGACAAACACCCAGAAGTTACTGGAAGAAAAAATTCAACATCTAAATACAGTAGATGATCACATTCAATTTACACATTCTATTAGTAACACTACTATCTCATATTTGGATGTGACCCTTGCCATCTGTGGGAGAATTATTCGGACAGAAGTACACAGGAAACCGACTGATGTTAATAGTGCTTTGCACTTTCAGAGTTTTCACCCCACCAATCTCAAACATAATCTACCTTTTTCAAATGCTTTGCGGATCAAAAGAATTGGTTCTGAACCTAACGACATGGAAAAACATTCTCTACAACAACAACAAATGTATTTTCAAAGAGGATATCCCCATGAAGTGATCGAACAAGCAAAACAACGCACCTTTAAACACACGAGAAAGAGTTTGTTACAACCTCAGCCTCGTAGACAAACGTCTAGACAAGTTTTTGTCTCCAAATACTCTACAAGCTCAACGAAGCTAAAAAAGATCATAATCAAAAGGTGGGAAATGCTACAGAATGAACCTGACTTTAATGACATTTTTAAGGATCCGCCAATGTTTGCATATACGCGATCAAAAAATCTTAAAGAGCTTATCAATACTCCCAAAAAACCACTTGGCATTAATTTTAAAGGCATGAGTAAATGTCATAACTGTGTACAATGTAACAATGTTATCGTGGGAAACGTGCTACACCATCCTCTCTCCAGAGAAACGATTAAACTCTACCATGATTCTGATTGTAATTCAACAAAACTCATTTACTACATCAAGTGCCCATGTGGAAAGCTCTACGTGGGCAAGACAGAACGTAAGATAAAAGTGCGAATATACAAACACAAAAGCACTATAAGAACACAAAATAAAAGTAGTAGCCTAGCTACACACTGGCTGGAGGAGAGACACAGTATAGCCCAAATAAAATTCTCAGTGTTAGAAAGAGTTGTACATCATTCAGATATGGACCTCACCAGAGGTCTTCTGCAAAGAGAAACATTTTGGATCAAACGTCTCGATACCCTGATAGACAAGGGAATTAATGACAGAATAGATTATTCATGCTATCTATAAATATGATATATTTGCTGCAACTGGCCTGTTAAGCATGATGACTCAGAATGTTTAAGGTTTTATGAGCTGAATTTTGATGTATTTAAGTTACGACATTACACTTGGGTGTTATTCTTTATGCACTTTCTCCATTTTTCTCCTCCAATGTTTCTAGTTCACTGACAAGTCACTCTTCTTTTTTAGTAGTTTGCTGGTTGAATAAGCAACTTGGACATATGCACTACTTATGTAAACACCAGTGTTAAAATGGCGGTTGTAATTTCCTCTCGTACTCCTAGACATGCACCTAAGTTCCTGTTTTCAGTTTTCATGAAAGGTTGCCTCTGTTTGGGGTAGTCCGCCTTTGGTTTTTGTTTCGATCGCGTACTTCCGCGTTTCGGAGAGTTTCTATTTAAACTAAGCAGGTACGCGGCAGAATACTCCTGAGTCCGCTACGCCGCCACAGAAGGTTCTGGTATTCATATAACTCGAGCCATCCCACATGGTAATATGAGTCACTTATCGTCTCATATAAAGTATCCTTTCTTTTTATGGTACAACAGCGATGGGCTGACCCTTGTTGACTCGTTATTTTTTAGGGACCAGATTAATTGATTGGCTATTAGCGCATCCATGCTTGAGATTTAAGGTATTTACTACTTTCGTTTTTTTTAAATCACGCTGGTGGTTTCCACTTGGGTTGTTTCTAAGTGGTGTTTCTAAGCTCGAGATGTGTATTTTGACCTTTTGAGATATGGACCTCATAGCTTTCTTGTATTTTAAATAAGTACACATTTTGGTGGAGGGTCTTTTGCTGACTTAAATGTCGTTTATGAATACATCTACTATTCACAACACTTTCACATATTAAGAGTTTGCTGCTTTGATATTGATGATGTTAGCGCCATACCTGTTCTGCATTATTTTTTCCGTTTATTTTCTAGAATTCGAGCCCCTGAAGAAGGGACAACTTTGGCTCGAAATGCATTGGGCAGCAAGAATAATTCTTGAACTAATAGGAACTTACTAAGTTGTAATGAAATGATGAACTTATGGACATTTCTTGAATCATATTTGAATGTATTCATGTAAATACACTGGATTAATTCATGAATCGTTTGTGGATCTGATGTTATTGAAAAGAATTCGACAATACTAACATTGTGACGTTAACAATGTTTTACAGTTTAGGTATTTTTACCTGTTGTTAATATAGTGCGCAGAGAATGGGTCTCATCGACCCTTAATATTGTCGTGTATTTCTGGCATTTTCTTGACTGTTTTATGCCTCCCCTGCAGCACGCTTAAGTTAAAAGTGTCTAAAACCAAGTGAATTTATATTGTGAACAGACTTTTGATTAGGTTAATTTAGTGTGTGCCTCTCCAACAATATTGTTTTTTCAGTTTCACAGTCTCTGGTAGAGAGCACCCAATCATGTCATTTGACGCAATCACGAGCTTAACTGATAATAGAGGCAATACTCTTGCTAACTCATCCGAACAAGCTTTAGAAATGTATGCATTAATACAGGATCTCAAGGCATCAGACCTTCAAGGCAGCACAATCACTCAACAATAAAAACAACTAGAATTTTTAGTTATGAGAGAAATGAATCAGCGTCTTCATGCGTCCACCCTAGTACAGTACCACCGAGCCAAAAGGATTCCGCAGGGCTTGAGGTTGTCTATCAAACCAATGTTATTCAGGTTTCACCTAATAAAGACTTTATGGAAAGATGGTACTCGATTTTAAATAAATGCTCACTTGATTTAATCTTACTACTAGTAGAGGAATTATCAAAAGCCATCAATGAACTCAATAATGAGATTGAAGAGATCAAACAAAACCTATCAACACGAATGGAAGATGGTGAATTGAAAAAGTCTCTGGAAGATATCAACTTTAGACTGGATAAATACACCAAAGAATTGCAAGAAGGAAAATTACGGAAATATAAGAGAGATACTTTGAACTATAAATTGAATGAAGTATACACTTGGGCAGAAGTTTATGCTCAGCGACGTTCATATTTTAACAAATCTACGACCACCACTTCATCTGAAGAAAGTGTAACAACTGAGTCTGATACAACTATGTCTAGACCACCAGCGCAAAGTCAAATGAAAAACAACGTAACTTCTAAGGAGAATACTGAAAGTCCATCAACTTCAAGTTCTATTCATTTTTTATCCAAGGATCCAGATCCCAGCCAACCACCAGGAACATTAAAATCAGGAAAACCAGGAGAAGTCACAGGAAAGCCAGGACGAACACGAAGCCAGAAACAAACCTAGTGGTTAATATTTCTTCCAATGAGTTTACTTCATCACAGATTCAAATTGTCAACAAAGGGCTAGGCTTTGTCCCTACATATGACACTAATATCCTCGAATGTGAAATAGCTCTCTTTAAGTTTTTGAGAATTTTGCGTCTTATTTCTTCATGAACGTTTTACCACCTAAAAAAGATGAGGTAGCCTCAGAATTTCTGGAATTTCGTCCAAAATCCAAATTCCAAGCACCTATTTCCCACAAAATACTACTGGATTCCTTCGAGAACTTGGTTAGAAAAGATTTTCATCATTTGCATTTCAAAAGAACTAAGAAGACTAATTTATCTAAACACGAAATCTGTACGCTACGTTCCATTCAGAACAATGCTGAAGTCCAGGTGCAAAGAGCGGATAAAGGCGGCGCCATTGTCATAATGGACAGTTCATTTTATTTCAATGCCATTCAAGATCATGTAGCAGACTTACAGACATACTTGCTGTTAGACAAAGACCCCATCAATGAACTTAAAATAACCCTTAAGAGCATCCTAGATCATGCCCTTGAGATGGGCTGGATTACCATTGCTACCAAACAATTTCTCACTGTGGACTATCCACGGAAACCTTTACTATATATGTTACCATGCGACCGATAGTCACCGGATGTGGGACTATCTTTGAACCACTTGGTCATTATATTGATTATTTCTTGCAACCCTTTGTCCAAGATTGGCGCTCTTACATAAAAGATACCAAGGACTTTCTACAGAAATTGGAGACAGTGGTTCTTACA
Source organism: Triturus cristatus (assembly GCF_964204655.1). Lineage (NCBI taxonomy): Eukaryota > Metazoa > Chordata > Amphibia > Caudata > Salamandridae > Triturus > Triturus cristatus. Next base: position 1,065,513,427 of record NC_140582.1, on the reverse strand, counting down.
GAAGAGATTTTACTTTGCACGATTGATGTTAACTCCCTTTACACTTCCATACCGCATGCTGCTGGTATGGAAGCTGTTGAGTGGGCCCTGCTGTGTCAACCCTCACTAAGAGCTGACAAAGTGTTCATACTTGAGATTTTGCATTTTTGTCTGTATCACAGCTATTTTCATTGGAACAATAATTTTTTTCTTCAACAACAAGGCACTTCAATGGGTTTTGCAGTGGCCCCTGCATACGCTAATACCTTCATGGCCAAATTCGAGTTTGCCCATATATATAATGATGCCGACTGGACAAGGAATTCCCTACTTTACTGCAGGTTTATAGATGACATCTTTATCCTATGGACAAACACCCAGAAGTTACTGGAAGAAAAAATTCAACATCTAAATACAGTAGATGATCACATTCAATTTACACATTCTATTAGTAACACTACTATCTCATATTTGGATGTGACCCTTGCCATCTGTGGGAGAATTATTCGGACAGAAGTACATAGGAAACCGACTGATGTTAATAGTGCTTTGCACTTTCAGAGTTTTCACCCCACCAATCTCAAACATAATCTACCTTTTTCAAAATTTTTGCGGATCAAAAGAATTTGTTCTGAACCTAACGACATGGAAAAACATTCTCTACAACAACAACAAATGTATTTTCAAAGAGGATATCCCCATGAAGTGATCGAACAAGCAAAACAATGCACCTTTAAACACACGAGAAAGAGTTTGTTACAACCTCAGCCTCGTAGACAAACGTCTAGACAAGTTTTTGTCTCCAAATACTCTACAAGCTCAACGAAGCTAAAAAAGATCATAATCAAAAGGTGGGAAATGCTACAGAATGAACCTGACTTTAATGACATTTTTAAGGATCCGCCAATGTTTGCATATACGCGATCAAAAAATCTTAAAGAGCTTATCAATACTCCCAAAAAACCACTTGGCATTAATTTTAAAGGCATGAGTAAATGTCATAACTGTGTACAATGTAACAATGTTATCGTGGGAAACGTGCTACACCATCCTCTCTCCGGAGAAACGATTAAAATCTACCATGATTCTGATTGTAATTCAACAAAACTCATTTACTACATCAAGTGCCCATGTGGAAAGCTCTACGTGGGCAAGACAGAACGTAAGATAAAAGTGCGAATATCCAAACACAAAAGCACTAGAGGAACACAAAATAAAAGTAGTAGCCTAGCTACACACTGGCTGGAGGAGAGACAGAGTATAGCCCAACTAAAATTCTCAGTGTTAGAAAGAGTTGTACATCATTCAGATAGGGACCTCACCAGAGGTCTTCTGCAAAGAGAAACATTTTGGATCAAACGTCTCGATACCCTGATAGACAAGGGAATTAATGACAGAATAGATTATTCATGCTATCTATAAATATGATATATTTACTGCAACTGGCCTGTTCTGCATGATGACTTTGAATGTTTAAGGTTTTATGAGCTGAATTTTGATGTATTTAAGTTTACGACATTACACTTGGGTGTTATTCTTTATGCACTTTCTCCATTTTTCTCCTCCAATGTTTCTAGTTCACTGACAAGTCACTCTTCTTTTTTAGTTGTTTGCTGGTTGAATAAGCAACTTGGACATATGCACTACTTATGTAAACACCAGTGTTAAAATGGCGGTTGAAATTTCCTCTCGTACTCCTAGACATGCACCTAAGTTCCCGTTTTCAGTTTTCATGAAAGGTTGCCTCTGTTTGGGGTAGTCCGCCTTTGGTTTTTGTTTCGATCGCGTACTTCCGCGTTTCGGAGAGTTTCTATTTAAACTAAGCAGGTACGCGGCAGAATACTCCTGAGTCCGCTACGCCGCCACAGAAGGTTCTGGTATTCATAGAACTCGAGCCATCCCACTTGGTAATATGAGTCACTTATCGTCTCATATAAAGTATCCTTTCTTTTTATGGTACGACAGCGATGGGCTGACCCTTGTTGACTCGTTATTTTTTAGGGTCCAGATTAATTGCTTGGCTATTAGCGCATCCATGCTTGAGATTTAAGGTATTTACTACTTTCGATTTTTTAAAATCACGCTGGTGGTTTCCACTTGGGTTGTTTCTAAGTGGTGTTTCTAAGCTCGAGATGTGTATTTTGACCTTTTGAGATGGACCTCATAGCTTTCTTGTATTTTAAATAAGTACACATTTTGGTGGAGGGTCTTTTGCTGACTTAAATGTCGTTTATGAATACATCTACTATTCACAACACTTTCACATATTAATAGTTTTCTGCTTTGATATTGATGATGTTAGCGCCATACCTGTTCTGCATTATTTTTTCCGTTTATTTTCTAGAATTCGAGCCCCTGAAGAAGGGACAACTTTGGCTCGAAATGCATTGGGCAGCAAGAATAATTCTTGAACTAATAGGAACTTACTAAGTTGTAATGAAATGATGAATTTATGGACATTTCTTGAATCATATTTGAATGTATTCATGTAAATACACTGGATTAATTCATGAATCGTTTGTGGATCTGATGTTATTGAAAATAATTCGACAATACTAACATTGTGACGTTAACAATGTTTTACAGTTTAGGTATTTTGTTTAGGTATTTTTACCTGTTGTTAATATTGTTGTGTATTTCTGGCATTTTCTTGACTGTTTTATGCCTCCCCTGCAGCACGCTTCAGTTAAAGTGTCTAAAACCAAGTGAATTTATATTGTGAACAGACTTTTGATTAGGTTAATTTAGTGTGTGCCTCTCCAACAATATTGTTTTTTCAGTTTCACTAGTCATAATGTGCCATGTGGCTTTTGTCATATTTTGTCATGCGACTTTCACGACCCACCAAAAATTGCTGATTTTTAGTGGGTTGCAAAAGTTGCAGATGTCTTTAAATTCTGTATTTATCTTGTTACATGTGCTGCACTTCAAATACAGAGGTCAAATTTCAGGCTATGTCTTCTGACAAATTGCAGCTTATGTGTTTTTTTGAAGTGAATTAGGTGGCAATCTTTCTGGGGTACAGGAAGTGTGATAGGAAACGCTATAGGATGTAATTTGTTTTGTAAGACACAAGAAAATATAAATACCTGTAAATGAACTGTACACATTCAGCAGTTATGGAAGAAAAAATGAAGCAGACATTTTGTAATCCTGAAGTGTGATAGAAACCAAGATTTTAATAGGATCAAACAAGATCAAGACACTTTATGATGCGTAAATGATAAATTTTCACTGAAATCTGATTTCCACACATTATAATTTGTGTGCAATATAGTTTCATCACAGTAAAACTGTATGTCTGTTCAGATTTATTTGGCATTTTAATGCAAAATGTGATGTTTGTAAATGATGAGCTAACACATAATGCTTTAGTTACATTAAAAAAATCGTCTGCATCATGTCCATTAAAGCTGGTTGGGTCGCGAAAGTTTGTCCTTCTGAAAATTGGGTCGTACTTCTAAAAATTTGGGGAAGCACTGCTAGATAATTTATCTATACTTTTGGAAGAGCTGGTGAGTGTGCATATAATAATTTAATTAGAAGAAGAGATACTACTGCAGATCATAGTAGGGTTCATATCATCTGAGTTATGACAACAATTCCTCTCAGAACCTGGGATAACAGCTCTGGGCAGTGCTGAAACATACCAGGCTGTCCATTTCAAGACAACCTTCAAAGCAATCTTCGTCAAGCATGAGCCTGAACTCTGGGCTAATAAATCACCTCTATAAAAGGAAAATTCTAGTTCTAGCAGAGGTTTGTAAATACAAAAAATCAAGCTCATGTTGGTAGTGCGTGGAGTGATGCTTCAATAATAGTGCCTGGCCAAAGGTAAAAGGTGCTTCAAATGTGTTAAAATCAATAATTCTGCAAGGGCGCAGAGCATGTGGAGAGAAACTAGTCTACTGCTAAATAAGTCAGTTATTGTCTGTCCACAGGTCAGGCATATCTAGAGGACTGAGTGGAGGAAGAGGCAGAGGAGGTGATCCAAGTGATATCCTCAATACAACAACTATAAGAAGGTTAGCAAACCTATTTTACATCCCAGGTAGTCATTGATATCCTAACAATAAGTTTCATTATTGGCACCTAAGCTATGGTGAACATAATGGCATTGATCCAGTGCAGATATCTTTTCATGACCTGAACCTACATCTCTATATGTGAGGTAATCTCCCTTAAGAGATGCTTCCAGACAATCATTCCCCCTTCCGACCTCCTGATGAATACCTCTGTGCACATCCTGGAGATGCACACAGGGACATTGCTTAGCTGCTTCATTATAGAAGACCTCCATTTCATCCAATTTACAGAGATATTGCGTTGATACAATATTAACAAACGTATACATTAATACAGGATGCTAATTTGAGGCCCGTGTAGCTTATGGCCATGAAAATCCATTAACATGCCGATTCTACAGTGAAACCAGTGGCTCTGATACCACTGGTGAGTGTCCTTATAGCGCAGATAGCAGGTAGAGAGTTAGCTAGACAATCTTTAAAAAATGGAAGTCACTGAAAAATCTAATTGGCCACTCCTTGGGTATTTTGATTCTGGGCCCATCAGCTAGGCCTGGTGAAAATCTACAATGGCATATCGTTCCCAAGTGGGCCATCCTTGGATGGCATCCTGAATATTTGTGACAAAATACTGATTCATACCAGCATTAGGCCAGAGCATGGCTGACACAGCATGGCCTTGCATTACATAAAGAAAAAGAAAACAATTTGACAGATTGTGAGGCAGTGTTGTATAATATATGGCCTGGTTGTTCCACCTTACCATGTGAGTGTCATGGAGAAGGACTACATAAATCAACAGGTAAGTTGTAGATATAGTTTATTTAATCCATGACCAAGCAAGCCGTCCAGACAGCCAGACTACTCTCCCAACCGTCTCTGTTCTGAGCATGGAATCTCCACACATATTATGATTCCATGCCCAGCACTAGGCAGCATACACAGAGTACTATATGGCTTTCCCTTGTACAAAAAACATAAACAATATCATAACAATTTTAACAGAAAACTGGGCGAGATAATCAAGCATAACAAATTTGAAATAGAGAAATTAAAACATGAGGCACTTAAAAAGGAAGGTGCAAAATAAATACACCTACTAAAAGAAAGGTAAACACTGAGATAAAAACAGGGTAACAATTTACTCTTCCTAGAGTAAGTCTATCATTCCATGAATAAGACATCAACTGAGAGCATCAAACCAAATCACGATACTTTCCAGGAAAAGTAACTCTCCTTGTGCTGAGTCTCACTTGCATCTCCTTAGCAGAAACACCAGCAGTGGAAGATGCATCATCTGAACCAACATTATCCTTGTCCCCCACGACAATGTGATGAAATTCTTCCTTTCCACTCTCAACCTTCTGCACATTAATTCGCTCAGGTTCAACCCGAGCCACTCTCTTACCATTCCACCTTTGTGAGCTCTCAAATTGCACACTATTGCCGTACAACTTAATGAATCTGATTGGGGGTTCAAACTTAGTTTTCCCCTTGTTCACATGAACAGGTTTACAAATTCGAACTAAATCACCCACTTTAACCTCCACATCCTTGACTCTGTTCCTCACATAAACATTTTGTTTTTGTTTATCCTGGAAAGAAGAAAATATTTTCCTAATAACTTCATCAGGAACCAGACTCTGCTTAGGCCGTATCCATTTGTTCATCCAAGCAGGAGAAAAACATGTGGTTGCTTTTCTGCCACGCAATAATTCATAAGGAGAAACACCAGTTGCCGGGTGGGCAGTGGTGCGATAAAACCCTAGCATGCTGTTGACGGCATTTGCAGTTATACATTTGTTCACAATAGCCCATTGAATACATTCTCCTCATACTTTGTTCATTCTCTCCACCAATCCATTAGTTTGTGGATGATAAAGGGAGCTTTTAAGATGTTTAATGCCAGTGGTCTCGAGAATTGTTCTAAACTCATCAGAGATAAACTGTGTATCGTTATCTGAAACTAACATTGCAGGAAATCCTTCCTTGAGAAAAACTTATTTCATGAATTCAACTACTGCTTTGAAATTTACCTCATTGACAAACTTTACCTCTAGCCATTTACTGTAATAGTCCATCATAACAATAGCAAACCTAGATGTCCTGTTTAGAGCATTAAACGGTCCGACAATATCAGTCCCTACCTTGTCCCAAGGGCCTGAGGACAATTCAACAGAACTAAGGGGAGGAGGTCTTGTTTTATTTGATTTTTAACAACTGGCGCATATGACACAATTTTTTACAATGTAATCAATCTCCTTGTCCATAGCTGGCCACCACAAAGATAAACGTACTCTTCTCTTCATCATGGTAGCCCCCAGATGTCCATCATGCGCCCCAACAATAATTTGTTTCCTCAATGTGACAGGGGGAACAAACTTGTCCTCTCTCAACAGCAGACCATACTCAACAGATAACTCATCTGCAACTTTGACAAAGGTTTTGAGATCAAAATCTACATTCCTCTCCTTGGACCAACCAGCTTCAATGTACTTCATAACTGACTTGAGCGTAAAGTCCTGCTCTGGAGCATCCCTCCAATCCTTTTCGGAAAAAGCACCAACCAATGGTAAATAAATGGAAGCCACAATACAAATTTCTTTGTCATCATAATAACACAACGTCTTGTCATCTTCACTCCAATCTGATGAGCATGACAAGAAATCAGCACACCCAGTCAGTGGCAAAATCAAATTGTAACAATTTAGTGGAGAACGTGCAATACGGGGGGTGAACCCTTTCGAGTGTTTTCCAATCAAAATGTAAATTTGTGGTTTGTGGTCTGTTTGGATAACAAAGCGTGTTCCCCAAATATAGTTCCTAAATTTCATGACACCCCAAGAACAAGCCAGCAATTCTTTCTCTATTACAGAATATTGTTTTTCTGTATCAGACAACACTCGGAATGCATAACCGAGCGTGTACACTTCAATGTTCTTCACCTGGCTGAGCACAGCACCCAAACCCACATTGCTTGCATCTACTGTTAATACACATTGGAGTTCTGGATCATAGTTTCTCCATACCTTTGGTGAAGACAGCTGCTCTTTCACCCATTCAAATACGCCCTGACAATCTTTGTTCCAGTGAAACACAACACCCCTTCTCAACATGCTGGACAGAGGCCGCAACTTGGTAGTATAATTCTTGATGAACCTGGAATAAAACTTGCACAGTCCAAGAAAAGATTTAAGACCAGGTTTGTCTACTGGCACCTTAGCATTAGTAATACTCTTCACTAAACTTGGCTTTGGTTCAACACCAGGTTCAACGATAAGATGACCCAGATATTCCACCTGGTTCGTGAGAAACGTGCATTTGTCCCGCCTGAGCACCACACCTCTACACTGGAATCTGCTCAGGACCTCATTGAGGATGAGATCAGGGGTTTGCCTGTCAGGGGCATTGATCAAAATGTCGTCTTGAAAAATTGATACCCCTTTGACACCTTTGAGCATGTTTACCATAACCCTCTGGAATACAAATACGGCTGACGCTAAGAAAAAAGGCATCCTACGTACCAAAAGGGGAAACAAAAGCTGTGAGGTGTTTGGAATCATCATCCAGTTCTATTTGGCGATATGCAGAGGCTAGGTCAAGCTTAGAGAAGACCTCGGCCTCTGTCAACCCTGCCAAGAGCTCAGAGATATTGGGCAATGGACGTGAGTCCACCCATATTACTTTATTCAAACAATGGAGATCAACACATGCTCTCAATTCATTGTTGTGCTTACGTGCCACCGCCAAAAAGACAACCACAGACAGAGCACTACAGTAAGGCACTTACAAAACCCTTTATGAGCAGTAGGTTTTGTTTGTCAAACCTTTAGCTCATCCCTGTGTTGCTGTGGCTCTGAGCAGTAAGGCTTACACAAAGGAACAAGTGCAAAGCATTTAAACACTACTATAACACTTGATGAAGAAATTCATGAGACTCTCAAGACAACAAACACCAATTTTTAAAAATAGACTGTATTTTTAGACACCAAAATGAACAAGATCCACCAGAGGGTTCTGAAGATTTATAATTTACACGGTATGGTAAATATGCACTTTTTACTCAACCTCAAGCAAGCATTGGCAAATTCAACGAATCTGACACAAACATTTTGAGGAAAAACTTCAGTTACTGTGGACCAGCAAGGTTCACAGAACCAGTTACCTCAAAGGTAGGAGCAGTCTTCAGTGAGTTCCAGACACTTTGCATCTGCAACCCCCAGCGGTGCATAAGGACTCCACAACACTGGGGAGAGGAGTTGGCCTAACGGCTAGGGCGGCCGAACTCGAATCTGGGGAACTGGGTTTGAGTCTCGGAAATGACGCAGAACATCCTGTGATTCTGGGAAATCACTTAATCTCCCCGTGCCTAACAAAAATGAATGTGTCCTCATGTAATGCAACTGGTGCTAGGTAAAGCGCTCTGATACCCAATTCGGGTCAAGTTCGCGCTATATAAAACTCTGAAAAACAAAAAAAACTACCTCTGTGATCGGGGCGAGATGAGGAGGTACCCAGAGTGAGAACCCTACTGAGAAGCGTGGGCCATGGCAGTGATGCATCTGCCTCGGGCCGTTGCCAGTGGATCGTAAGCAGACCATGGGGTCTTGTGGGTCCCCGTTGAGAGGTGCCTGACGTGTCCACCAATGCGCCCACAGAAATCTGACTGCTGATGCCGCTGTGGCCCCGGGACAGTCCATGCCAGTTCCGGCCTATCCGGTGGCCTGCACAACGGACTACTGTTTAGGGCGCCTGCCGACACCCTCGTTCACCTGAGGTGGTAAGCGAAGCCAGCCTGAGGCCAAGCCTACAATTCTCCTGCCCCACGGCCCCCTAGCTGCCTACCTGGATGAAGTGCAGGCTCATGGTACAGACCGAGGGTTGAGGTCTAGTCTCCTGGCGCTGCCGCGGCTGGTGCGTCCTCTTACTTGCTGGCCCGACGCCGGGTGCAACCTGCGTGCCCTGAACTTCTGGGTACCTGGTTCCAGTGGATCTGATGGTGATTCCACAGTGCATGGCTGTGAGTATTTGGGATGCTCCCCTCCCTCTGACTGCTCATCTACTCTGATGCTAGAAGATTGTATACTCCCCATATTGGGGGCACCAGCTGTAGACAAACTGGACATTCCTACAGGAGACCCATGACTCTAGAGTCGCTATGGAAGCACAACTTGGGGCTGTGACCATGGATATTAGCCTCCTTAAAGATGAGCATCATAAACTGTCAGAAAAAGTTCAAAGTAATGAGAAGATGCTATCAACGTTGGAGCCAGGTCAAGTGGACCAAGCCCCTATGGTATCGTAATTGCGTAGGCAAGTGGAGCAGCTTCTAGACCATGTTGAAGACGCAGAAGGGAGGGCACGTCGAAACAATGTTCACATAGTGGGGATGCCTGAGGGCATGGAAGGCCCACACCTTACACAATTCTTAGATACTTGGCTTCGAACTGCGGTGTCCCCAACAGGACGATCATAACTTTTCACATTTGGAAGGGCACAACGTGTACCAATGAAGAGACCTGTACCTGGAGCATCCCAGAGACCTATTCAAGCCAGGATCCTTAACTTTAGAGACTGGGACCAGCTACTAGGGGGGGGGGGCGCTTATACCCTCGCAGTTCAAAGACAGCATTCCTCTTTTATGGAGGTGAAATACCTATGCATAATTGGTCTCACTTACACCTTAATTTTCCCCGCTAAACTCAAAATCCTACATGAACAACGCTCTCAAACAGTCTCGACGAAGGCGCCATGGCATGGCTACCAAGGACTGCACAGTGGTCGCACCATCCACCCTCCAGGCCCGGGAAGACCAATGGGCAGCAATAAGATCATGGTCAGTTTACAGGAAAGCTTGCAGAGCCGAAATTCACTGTATTTGGAGCTTGGACAATGTACCTCACAAGCTTAGGCCTCTGGATTTCTTTGATTCCCATGCTCTGTTCTATGTGGTTGTTTGGTCGAAAGAAGTTTTATTGCTGGACCGAGTATTGGGGAAGTTGATTTCTATGTTTGAATCTGTCATCAATGATTATCATGAGGGGCACAATGTATTGACCGGTTGGGACTGAGTTTAATTGGTTGCACCCGCACAATGGCCACTACACTAAATTCTTATAACATACTCACCTGGAACGTCCGGGGAGTGGGATCCTTACATAGGTGGAATAAGGTACTAGCACACTTACATAGGTGTAGAGCGCACATAACTTACCTTCAGGAGATGCATCTCACTATGTTAGAAGCCCAGAAGTTGCACAGAAAATGGAGGGGTCAGCTCTTCTAACCTTCATACTCAGCCTTTGCCCGGGGTGCTGCGATTTGGGTGTGGGTTCCCTTCCTGGTTCATGAGTCTGCAATTGACACACAAGGTCACTACATGTTGCTGTGTGGAAGCCTGGATGTGGCACTGATTGTGCTGGGAGGCATTTATGCGCCCAATCACGAGTAAGGTGTGTTATTATCCCACTCATCTATGTTGCTGGTATAATGAGCACATCTCCCCTGTGTGCTGGGAGGAGAATTTAACACAGTGGTGGACTTTTTTTTGACCAGTCCCACCCCTCCTGCTGAATTCGGGCTGACCGACAAGCCAAAGCATTACAGGTGTGGGTGTCGGGCTGGGATCTTGCTGATGTCTGGCGCAGCCATAACATGGGTTTTAGTGAATATTAATTTTACTCTCCCCACTTACATTTCACTCCTGCCTTGTGAGGTTCCTCTGTACTTCCCCCTTACAGCCTCAGGTCACCCACGCTACATACGTTGGTAAGACACTGTCAGACCTATATCCACTAGATATCACACTGGCATGTGGACAGGTTTGGCACCGATCCCCACATGGCACCTCCAACCATTGCTGCTTGTGGATGCGGTGTTCCGAGAAACACTGCCTACAACCATTGACACATACTTCACAGAAAACACCGGAATGGCCTCCTCCACATTAATTGATTGGCAGGCTTTCAAGGGGGTGTTGCGGGGAGCGTCCATTAACGCATTGGTGGGGGCCCGTTGGGAGGTCTTGAGAGAACTCACACAGGTAGAGAATAGCTGGTGCAATTCGACGCGAGGAATATAGAGGGTTGTGTAAGAGACGATATATCACTAGAGTGGGATGCCCTATTGGAGGCATTTAAGGCACAGGACAGTGAAGAAGACAGTGAACACTAGTGCCGCATGATGTCCTCATACTCACATAGTGGGACCGTGGAGGGAGCTCCTGTCCCACCGCCATGGTCCCTACTTTTCTCAGCCAAATGCACTTGCTTGTACCCACATTCCGGGTGAGAGTAGTTGTTAGTTTTGATTCCACACTCAATCACACCGCTGCAAGCAGCAACAGCCTTCCCTACATGTCACACACTTTCAGTGATTTGCGCAGACCATGACTCCACACCATCACATTAGTGTTAGGAGGGTGACAGATAGTTGTTGGGGGGAGGGAATAAGGGATTAAGTTTACAATTGCAGGACATGTATACCATGGTGGTAAATAGTCACTGTTCAATTTATAATATATCGAATATAATGTTTACAGTGATGTGACACCTGCTAACACACCGTTGTGAACATGGATGTGGATTGTATGTACAAATAAACTGCCATCAAAGTTTGTGTTAAAAATAAAAAGTGTGAGCTTGGAGCAGTGTTCCTTCAAACTGATGGTTAGGGTGCTACATATATCATAGCGTATACCAGTCGGAATTTGATCTGGGAGATTCTCCTTGATAGATAAAGATTCCACTGCAATGCAAGCCGATGGCGTACCACAAACCTCTAGTGTTACCCCACCTCCCGATTTGAAAAGAAATGTGGTTATGCAAGATTACTAGCCAATACTGCCCCGAGCTACTTATCCAGCTGTGTATGTATCCAGATACCTGTGGCCCACTACCTCACAAGATCTGGCAAAAGCATTAGCAATTAAGAGCATGTGACAATGGAAACCTGTGTTCTGAAAACCTTCAGTTTATAGAAGGTGGTTCAAAAATGGCCAGAGACCTAGTCCTCAAAATTATCAGTGCTGAGAAAGATTTATGGATTTGATTGGTAAAATGACCACACAACTCAGTTCTTCTCCTCTGTTAGCACACTCAACACCACCCCTTGTGTGCTCTCTCCCACGACCCTCCTCACAGACCTCAGTTGCTGATTGGTCATCCTTTGAATTTGTAACAATATCCAACATTCTTTCTATCCTTCCTGTTATTTTTCTGAATCTCCCTTAGATCTGTTCCCTGTGAAGGTCGCTAAATTAGTTGCCTCTTTCCTGGCTCCATTTCTGACCCTACTTTGCAGCACATTGCTCAAATCTGGTAAGGTTTCTGATGATTGAAAAAACCCAGCTCATTATCCCCTTTTTAAAAAAGTCTTCAGTTAATCCTTTGATCTTATCCAACTATAGGCATATCTCCCTGCTGCCAATTATTACTAAAATTGCCAAATGCTACATAAACCATCTACTGTCTAATTATTTTGAGGTTCATGCCCCCTTAAACAGCTTCCAGGTTGGCATATGCCCCAATTACATTCCTCAAACTACTCTATTTGTGGCCAATAATGACATCGGGCTGCTCCTAGACCCAGGCGAATCCGCGACCCTCATTCACTTCAACCTTTCTGCAGTGTTCGATATGGGCTCTCATTAGAGATTCCTAAACAGACTTAATATTCTTGGCAACTGGTTCTTATTCTTTCTTTAAGGATGCTTCCAAGCTGTGTCACTAGCTTACTTTCACTCTGACTACATACCCACCCCCTGTGGGGTACCCCAGGGCTCCCAACTAAGCCCTACGGTTTTTAACGTCTATGCAGCTCCTCTGTCCACTTTTCTTTTTGTCTTTGCTTATACTCTTATGTTGATGACACTCAAATGATTCTTCCCGTTGATGGAGACCTTGATTTTTTTACAGAACCAATTAAAGGGTTGCCTCTGTGCGGTTGGTACATGGATGTCTTCTAACTCTCTCAGGCTAATCACTGATACACCGGTACTCCTTGTTTTTAGCTATTCTTCCAATTGGTCCAACACCTGATGATCTGCTGCCCTCAGTATGGCCCCTATCCATTCTCCTTCTGCCCAGAACCTGTGGATTTTATTTGATAACTAATTTACGTTTGAGATTCATATTAATAATCTCTCTTCTAAGTGCTTTTTCATATTCAAAGTGACTAGGAAAACCTTCTGAATACTCCCCAGCTGCTCCAGGAAAACTCTGTTCCATGCATTGATTATTTCTAAGTTAGACTAATGTAATGCTGTGTTCTTAGACCCACCCAACTACCTTCTTCACAAGCTGCAGCTCATTCAAACAGCAGGAGCTCATATTATCCTACGGCTTAGTAAGAAAGAGAGCACTACTGATCGTCTTTCTGTCATCTGCTGGCCCTCCATACACAAACACTGTCTACTTAAGGCTCTCTGCCTCTGTCATAGGCTTTCTACAGCCTGCCCTCTGACATTGCATGACATCTCTCGCCTCTTCTTACACTCCAGGATCGGTCTCTGCAGCAGCACCAAGCACCTTGTTAACATTCTCAAATTCAGGAAAACTCATATAGGCAGGAACTCCTTCTCGGTGGTCACCACCCAGGATTTGAATGCTCTTCCATTAGCTATCTGTGCTGAAGAGCATGTCCTCCCAATCTGCACGCTGCTCAAAACCTACCTTTTCTCTTCATAATTCTACTGCAGTACAGTTCCCTCACTGCCAGGACATGCCCTGTTGGGGTATTTGCGTGCTTTACAAAACGAAATCAAATCATAAATATGTGCGGGAGTTATGAGTCTGTGAGCCTCTCAAATCATCATGATTGGAATACTAGGACTCAGGACTGTGCAGGTACCCTACAATGAACATCAGGAGCTAGACCGGGCCACGGTCCACATAAGAGAAAGAGTGTGGCCTCCTGCCATGGACACCATGGGCAAACAGGATGTCCAAAACAGCCTGATCACTACCGGCCAACTCGTGTTCTCTACCAATCAAGAGACTGTGCTGCATCGAGAAGTGTCAACACCATGTCTATGAGACCATGAGCAAAGGTGAGGTGCCAGGATCAGGAACTTATCAAAACTCCAATTCGGCAAACAGTTTCAAGATTTTGTTAGACACTAGACCACTTACCGTCTCCAAGAAAAAGAAGGTCACTGTTATGGACGAAGCATGACCCAAAATCTATCCCTAATTCAATTGATCTGGATGCAACCAGACCTGTGAGATAGATGGACCTTTACTGAAGGCAGAGTCCATTATTAAAGTAAAAATGCGAATGCCCAATCCTGATCAGCCCTAAGAGTTCTCATCTTGTCCAGATCCACCAATCATGGCTGAGAGATGCAGACAAATGGAACTTTGACTGACACACAGCATAGACCAGGGGTCCAGAAGTAGCCAGAGTTCCTATCACCTGAGAGTGACCCGGTTCCCCACACCAACCTGTGAGACTTTATGATGCCAGGATTCCCAGCCCACTCACCTTCCTCCCCTGACCCCCTCACCGCCAGCTAACTCTAAAAGGACTCTGGGCCTAAATTAGATCTCGGAGGATGGGTTACTCCATTACAACGGTGACAGATATCCCACCCGTAGAAATATAAATTCCATAAAATATAATGGAATTTGTATTTCAGTAGACGGGATATCCATCATCGATGTGAGTGAGTAACCCATCTGCCGAGACCTAAATCAGGCCCTGTGAGTCTGGTGGGGTAGAGATGTTATGCTTCACACGGTCTCTACCAAGAGGGGTCTGCGATCCAGCACATATACGCAGTCAGGCACACATGCACCTAGGACCCCAAGAGTGGCATTCAGTTACAACAAAATATACCTCCTGTCCATTGATAGGCAACTACGAGCATCCTTATGCTATCAATCACCCTAAAAAACTCAGGGTTTTAAATCGAAAGAAAGCAAGATATTTTTAGCATCCTGGCATTTTACACATATACACATTATAATATTTTCCAGGAGCATGGCTCACTTACTCTGGCAGGCAACCTTTTGAGTCAACGTCGTAAGATGCAGGCAAAAAATAAATGTAACTTTAGAAAAATGTCATGTTTACATGTCCAAAGACCTAAGTACATTATTTAGCATTTTCCAGAGAAGCTTTCTCTGTGAATGAAAATCCCCTCTGTGCTTGCCTCACAGTCATTAGTGTTTGAATTCTTACCTTATTGATAAGGATCCTCTCAAGCTGTCTGGTGTTTGTACGTGTGAGTTAAAACCACAATAATCCATATGGTTCCTAGGAAGCTGAGCGCCTGACCCCACTCTCTAGCTCCTACCGTGAGACCTTGAGTGTTGCTTAGCAAATACTCCAAAGTGTTGACAAGATTATTATTTTAAAAACTTTGAAACCTCAGATTATAATATGTGATGTCAACAATGTAAATTGTGATTGCATCTGCCAGTCTTTAAGCAGCACCGCTGCTACCGCAAAAACAAAGTAACACCGTGGAAGCTAAGCGTGCTTCTCTACTTGTCTGCAGAGGAGCAGAGCACCGCAAGGAGTAAGGGATTCGGGGGACATTAAGGTTCTGACAGGCAGGCCTCATCACAAGCTGTAAGGCAGTCGGGTGTGATTGGCCATTTATTGCACTGCGGTACACTGTTAGTAGACTGCTACCATAACGACAAGGGTGTGGCTTAACGGCTAGGGCGGCGACGTTGAAGCTCAGGAAGCAGGTTCGAGTCTGGTGGGAGGCTCAAACATCCTGTGATTTTAGGCAAATCACTTCATCTCCCCGTGCATAAAAAAACATAAAAGACATGAACGTGTCCTTGAGTAAGGCAACTGGTGCTCCTGTAAAGCGGGTCTAGTTCGCGCTATATACAACTGCAAAAAGAAGCAAAAGACAAAGGAAGTTAAGTCGTTTTATGGTTTGCTCCCGAAGGCCAGGCTCGTAAACAAATGTTAGTGTGAGTAATTCTCTCTTCGCGCCATCAGCCAATCATAACACTGTGAGACGACAGACCGGGTTGTATCTTATCCGTTTCTGGCCCTAAGTGTAAAGTGAGTAACAACTTAAGCGATGGTTCCTGGTGTTTAAGAAGTGTTCAGTCTAATGAAGACCTGCTGATGGACGGGCGCTGGCAGCCAGGAAGTCCACAGCATCCATCTCTCATCTCTTGCTGTAAAGATTAAGCAGGAGTCCTGCTCAGAGCGTATCTTTCAATCCCTCCAGTAATGTTTGGATTTTTTTTGGAGCTCATGAACAAAGCTCTTGAATTTTGCCTTGTATCTTTCTCACATTAATATTCAGTAGGGCGTGTGCAGACTAGCAATGCAGCTTCTAACAGCTTCACTGATGTGTTTTGCAATATGCTTCCAACATGTACAAATGTAATTAAATCCCTTTCACTATGAGCAGCACACAGCCTGCGTCTAAGTGCAGCGATAACATATATTATGACTCATTTGAACGTTGCACGTGTTGGGCCCTTGCATGTTGTACAGATATCTCACCAGGCAGCACAACAACTAGTTTGATTTAAACAAACACAAAATATATTCCTTAGCAAAAAAAAAAATATCTACAAGTGAAGACACTTAGCTGTGGACCTTAATTACAGAAAGAGCAGTGTACTCACACCCCAGTCTGCCAAAGACTGCTTTCTGCAATGTCTGGTGTGGTCTGAGCATCTGTGATGCACGCCCCTTTGCACTATGGTGCAACGCTGTATGCTTGGTGATAGGCGCCAACGCAGTAGGTGACAGCAGCAGCACATATCTCGGTAGAGATGGCTCTATCCTGCTCCCTCCCTTATACGCAAATCAGCATAGCAACCTTGGTTGCTGCCCTGCGTTGCTTTGCGTTGAAACAAAAGTAAATTTACCCTTCTACCCTGGAATGGGATTTGTGCGCTGCTTTTGTGTGACAAGGGTTTGTACACTTTTAGGCTGTCAGAATGGACTTTATGTGGCACAAACAATAGCAAAACACAACAAAAAGTGTCAATTGCGCCAGTAATCAGCGTAATCAGCGTAATTTTGGTATTTCCATGTTCTGAAATTTACATGAAATTACTGATGCTACGCCATTAAGCCACATCGCATAATTATAGGGATGTATACCATTTGGTTAATTTTTCAACGCGAACCTCATTTTTGGTACATTTTGTTTTTCCCAAGCACACCTTTTGGGTAATTTATGAGTGCAAAACAACAAAACACAACGCGAGCAGCAGTGTTTTGAAAGCAAGCAACTGGAAACTAAGCCGAAACTACATTTTTGGAACTTTTACCCAAATGGACCGTTCGGGTAATTTACAGAGTGTGAAATGCATTTTGCGTAATTATGTAAAATTATGCGTAATTTTGCTGGAAGTTTGCTTGATTACGTCACATGAAATTATACACAGTTTATGCCCGGCCCATATATATATATATATATATATATATATATACATAGATGTAAGACACTGAGAGCAACATACCAAGCCCACGTGAGTTTAGCCTTTTAGCAAGTTGAAGAAGGACTCAGGCCACAAACATCGGGAACCTCCTAACATGATCATTTCAGCTTTGTCACAATTTGATTTTAGGTGCTTGTCAAACATTCAAATAGAGATATTGAGATATTGATGAAATATCAATGGAATATCTTTCAAAAGTTAAGTCGGATAAGGTTTTGACTGTCGTCTGCATATGAGAAAAATTGAAAGTCATGTTTAATAATTAGGTGGGCTAGTAGAATGCATCTCACACTCAACTGTATGGAATTGAGAGCAATGTAAAATAGAGATACAGCTGATTTTCTGTCAGTGAGAATCCAGCCAAACATCTGCAGTGCACTGTCACTCCCACCAACCTCCATATGGAGAGCACCAGTAAGACGCGCACAACAAATTTGCCTGAGTGAAGACTTAAGCGAAGATATTCTAAAGCTGCCTTGAGAAATATAGGATAAAGGCCTGCCTAGGCAGGGCCAAGACTGAAGTGGCTTTCTATGAAGGCAGATAGCTGTTTATTGACTGCTGCTCTGTAATTGTTTAAAATAGTAGCAGCAAGGATATTGAATGATAGTTTGCGGGTAAAAGGGGATCCGCTTTTGGATTTTTCAAAATCAGAGTAACTATATATAGCCTTTTGCAAGGAAGATGGAATCAAAGCTCTGGAAAGGCAATATCAAACATGTAGTTTCAGTGGAGCCTTTCTCCTCCTGTCTTACTGAAGCATAAACGTAAAGAGGGTCAAGGTCCTGCCACACAAGCTTATATCCCTACTGTGGAACGTCCCTCATATGGCGTGAAGTTGCAGAAGGTCCAGAATTGGAAGGCCTTGTTTCCTGCCTGAAAGAACTCTAATAATCCAGAAGGAAATGGGCAAGGGAGCTGTGTTTCTTTGTAGACCTGAAAGGTGGGTTGAGAGGACTGCCTGCAAGTTTAGTCTGAGAAGCCATACCTTAAGACTGAGGACTCATTTTCACTGTGCTTTGCCACCAGAATTTGAGGAATATCTTGTCACTTTTGTGGGAAGCTTCAAATAGAGTACCCAGACCAACCTGCCCAGCTTCCCTGAACACTGAAAAAGACTCGCACTCAGCAGCTTCCAATATATTTTTCCCACTTGTAGCTTTTGTGTTATGTTCTATTATTTTTGTTGTTTTTCTTGTTGTCTCATGGCCCATGGGGTCATTGCCGTTTTCTCTAAGTTATCATGAGCTTTGCAGACAGTGCCAAGCTTTTGCGCACGTTACTACTTGACTTTATTTTTCCAAAGACTTTCTTTGTACTTTTCACATGAGAACTGTCTGCTGCATTCACTTTTTGCCAGTTCCTGGGATTTAGTCTGTACATGATGTGCAAGGTCGAACAACAATGCCCCTTGTTCTTCTTTTCTGCTCAGGCCCTAGCACCTAGACAAAACATACCAATGCAGCTGTTCATGGACTTTGATATAATGGAGATGTATGCATAGGGAGAACACACTTGGAGAGGGACTTTTCCAGGGAGAAGAGCGAGACAGCACCTATGACGTAGAACTATCATCTATAGTCTGAGGTATGGGGTCTGCACGTAAAACCCATAGATCTGCTGATATCTAATAATATTGCTTCGTAGTACAGGGAGGGAGTTTAGGCTCTATCGTCTCTTCATTATGACATCTCCATTTATGATATATGGACTAGCTTCTATGCCGACTGTATTGGTATTATGTATTCTCTTTCTTGTTGTGGCTCATATGCTGCATGTTAAAGCAAGTTAGTCAAAATCAATATTTTAAACTGTTTTCGTGTCTCTGTCAGATCTTATTCTGGAATGTTACAAGAGTGCGAGCGAAAGGGTGTGTCTTGCAACTACGAGCCCTCAGAGATTCGGGAGTGTTGTGTTCTGGGGTGTCTAATCACTTGGTCCTCTGTGGGTGAGTAGAAGGACAAGTGAGACACTATAGCTAGTCGGTCCTGGGCTTATGGGTACTCAGGTGGTAGGCTGACTCAGTCCCCGTTCACTAAGGTCCCACAATCCTACGCATAGTTCTGTTCTTGGGCAGAATCCCTGCAACATTGATCTCTGCTGTTTTCTTAACTTGTCACAATACATTATGGTGTTGTTCTGTGGTTGTTTTGCTATATTTCATTGGGATTTGTTGTGCAATTT
Source organism: Triturus cristatus (assembly GCF_964204655.1). NCBI lineage: Eukaryota > Metazoa > Chordata > Amphibia > Caudata > Salamandridae > Triturus > Triturus cristatus. The sequence continues at coordinate 1,065,493,812 of NC_140582.1, read as the reverse complement.
CTGTGTTGCCTTCTTGGGTGGTGTCAATGTAGCAATGTAGCTTTTAAACAAGGATATTAGATATCTGATCATGAAATCCATGTAGCTTTCAGCTGTGTAACATACCCAACGTCCCACTTCAAATGCTTAAAATCGGATGTTGGTCAATTTTTATGCAGGTCACTGTTTACAAATGATAGAGTGCAGTTTGCTCTGTCATTTGTAGGGGTGCATTATAATCATGAGTAGTGCATGCCCGCATATAATCCATTATTGCGTTAACATTTGTGTCATTAGATCGTGTACTGTAATAATGTGAAAAGGGAAGTGCTACCGGTATTTCAGTGTAAACGTGAAGAAAAATAATGTTAAAATTATATGTGGCTAGACGAAAACATTAATTTATAGAACTGTACAGGTAGCTAACGAAAATTTCCATGATTAGTGTTCTTATGTAATGCACATTTAAATGTGCTATGTCCGTTTCTTATGTTGGCCGAATTCTGTAGTCCTAACGTGTATTTCTCCCTGATCGCTCTCCTTTTAGGTTTGCCAGTAAAATTCATGTTCATGCAGAATCTGCTATTTCTCACGTTTCTGTTGCAGGTGGAGAAATTCATCCTTGTTAGTTAGAATAATGCCTTTGTTTTAGGAGTTAGGCTTGGAGGAGAAGATACATGTGAACCGGCGATGCTGATAATGTGGGATGGTGTTCTTTCTCACCGGAGAGAGCCTGGGAATTAAGGTCATCGAGTCAAGGCCTGGGAGCTTCCTTGTCTCATGGAAAGTTACCTTCAAGGGGGTGGCTCGCGTGGATGGGGTGATGTTGTGTGGCATTGTGGGATGTTTTTACAAGTTCATCTATTGGAGTTAGGGACAAAGTCCGTGGACTTCTGCTTTTGCCATGAGAAAGAGAGCATCTTAGAACGAGCTCTGTAGCTTTATGCTAGTTGACCCATTCAACATGAATGGACTTCTTAGGAAGCCTTCACGTGCTGACACCTTTTCAGAATTTGCCTTGGGGAACCTCTAAGTTGGGATGTCACATAGTGACAGTGTAGGGACAGACTAATGCTTTTACCTACAAACCTCCAATGAAGGGGACTCTCGATATCAGAGCCGTTATCTTTTGCGTCCTGCTTCTGGAATTGGTTTTTCTGTGTGTGCTGCATCGTCTTAATTTCACCCGTAGGTTTGGCTTTGTATTACTTCCAATGTATTTGTACACCCTTGTCTGGAGGTGCTTGCATGTCCAACTGTTCTTGGCTTAGTAATAAACTTACTAAACTTTGGATCTGGAGTCTGTGATTCTTCTGAGTCATGGTTCATTGGAACGGTAATGCATAATTGGCTAACGATTTTTCCTCCCCTCCTCTCTTTCAAGCAGACAAAAAAAGAGACAGAGGCCAAGGTATCCAGAGTAAATCTAGGATGAAGAACCTGGCTCCTTCAAAAAAAAATCTAGATTTTTTTTCCCAGGTTAGAAAAGTAGGAATTGATTTCTGCATTCCTTAATTGACTTGCACACAGACATAGACACATGTGAATGGAACTAGGCGCCATAGGCAAATAGGAACTTAAAAGCTGGCACCAATCAGTGAACACTGTGTTAATAAGAGCCAAAGAACTTCAATGCCAGTGAAATGTTGCCTCGCAGAAGTAAATGTTGGCAAGCTGTGAATCCGCACGCAGTTGCTGAGTGTTGCACAAATAACGCTGCATTTGTGGATTTTGTTTCTGGCGCGAAGGCCCTTGCTGCTCGATAAGTGTTAGACTTTCAGCCTGAACTCAGGAACTCTCGCGACTATGATGGCGCAGCAAGAAATATATGGCAGATACCTTACAAATATTGTACTCTGGTGGCAGCGCCAAGTTGTGGTCTGATTCAGGAGGTTGCGAAATCTCGATATTTGGACTTGGGAGGGCTCTTCCACGAAAAAATATTCCCAAAAAATATGTCCAAGAACTCAGAACAAACTGAAAATATACTGACAACAAAGGGATACGTTTAAAACGATATGATATTATGTAATATGATCTGTATGGCACATGCTGGCCAAGGGACATCTTCCTGCTACATCTAGGCCTGGGTGAAATTTCACATAATATTGGGAGTTTAACAAGTTTATGCTTGTTGAGCAGAAGTCTTGAAATTACATCAGAGCCAAAACACAAATCTAACCGAACATCAGGGCCATGGGTGAACTAGACAGTTCAGAAGGCAATCAAATTGAAATATTTCAATCTTGCAAGGTCTACTACAGTCCTAAGGAGCATCATTTCCCCTCACCTGCAAATCATGTATGTTCCTAAGAGAAAAATGTTTGCAGATTTCCCCGTCCATCCATTTGTAAAATTGAGCCTCCTGCCCAATAAAACCCTATTGCACATATTTGTTCTCCAAATAACTCCATGAAGTACAGGGATATACTATACTAGTTTAAGATTATTACATAATATACTCCTTTTTATCTTGTCATAATTTCTTTAAGCGGGTGGTATAAGTACTAATTTTGGATATATTGTCCTAGCATTCGGATGGCACTTAAATATCCTCTTCATTTTCCTAACACTCCTGATAAATTCCCAAAGTATTGGGTTTGTGTGGTGGTTTTGAGGCTCCTAAAATACCACTCAGAAGGAAATAGACATTTTAGTCTAGCGCTTATGGTCAATAAATCAAAACCGAGAATAGAATGTTTTCTAACATCACCAAATATAGGATATAGGATGGCTTGCTTTAGGTTTGGTAATAGAAACATTTTCTGACCGCGCTCCGTAAACAATAATAATTACACTGGCAGTCTCCCAACCCAAGCCCATGCCATGGATGTTCACATCTCAGTCCTACAAACTGCAACAGGATGGCAAGACAAAATAACTGGAGAAAGAGGGCATGACGTCTAACAAGGTGTCTTAAGAGTTGCATGTTTGGGATTAACAAAGAGTAGAGCTGCAAAGACATAGATACCGAGTTTAATTTATTATGATATTGCTCCTTTGTTATTTTTGTTCCAAATTAGCTCTATTCGATATTTTGAATGGCAGCTGGCAACATTTTTTATACTACTTAAAGACCAATTCCCTCGTTTACTACATTCCTGTAAATTAAAGTTATAATACCCTGCAGCAGCATTAGTGCTGTACTGAGATGTGGTTGAAGACTCAGCAGTAGCGCTTAGAGACCTTTGGTGATTAGCGCTATATAAATGCAAACAAACATAAACATAAACATTTTGGGCCTGATTCACAGAACTAACTTAAGAGAAAATCCTAAACTTACTACTTTTGGTATTCACAGAAGTTAGGATTTTGTCTTAAGTTTGTCTTAAGACAAACTTAAAACAGACTTAAGACAGACTTAAGACAGACTTAAGACAGACTTAAGACAAACTTAAGACAGACTTAAGACAGACTTAAGGCAGACTTAAGACAAACTTAAGACAAACTTAAGACTGATTTAGGACAGACTTAAGTTAGGATTTTGTCTTAAGTTTGTCTTAAGTCTGTCTTAAGTCTGTCTTAAGATTGTCTTAAGACAAAATCCTAACATCTGTGAATACCAAAAGTAGTAAATTTAGGATTTTGTCTTAAGTTAGTTCTGTGAATCGGCCCCAATGAGTTTGCCAATCATGACTCCCTATTCTTCAAGATAGGAAGTAAAAATGTCTGGTAACCTGCTTAGTGCACATTATAGCTCTGTGCTAGGCTATTACAATTTTGTAAATGTGGTACCTCATCTTCCACATAACATCCTTCCACACATGATCTGAATGACAAAAATAATTTTGGAGGAACTCAAACTTCTGTTTTTTCGGAGCAGCAGGACAGATGGGCGACGCTTACAGGGAGTGTTAGAAGGATATGAATTTGGTGGATAAAACTGACTTACGACAATGACGATTACTGGTAAATAAGGGACAGTTACTATCTTGTCGATCTTCCTTGTAGTAGTCTACAGCTATAGCTCTCGGATCGCCGAGACCTATTCACTTTGCCAATGCTTGTTTGTCATTCTCACATGATCCCTTTGTGACACTGAGAGACGTTTTGGTACCTTGTTTCTAGATACAAAGCCACCTCTAGGGGTGTGTTAACATCACTAGTTATCAGCGTGCACACACCTGACACTTCCCACCAGCTCAAACCTGATGTAATCTTTAAACGCTCCTGTGCACAGAAGCTGTCTGAGGCGAGTGGGGCCCGGTGTCATCCCAGGGATGGGAGGGGTCGGTGTCATACTAGGGATGGGCGGGCGGTGTCATCCCAGGGAGGGGAGCCCAGTGTCATCCCAGGGAATGGTGAGCTGTGTCATACTAGGAATGGGGGGGGGGTGCCATACTAGGGATGGGTGGGGGGGCGGTGTCATCCCAGGGATGGGTGGGGGGGGGCGGTGTCATCCCAGGGATGGGAGCCCAGTGTCATCCCAGGGAATGGGGAGCCGTGTCATACTAGGGATGGGGGGGAGGTGCCATACTAGGGATGGGGGGGCGGTGTCATCCCAGGGAGGGGAGCCCAGTGTCATCCCAGGGAGGCAGGACCCAGTGTCATCCCATTCGGAGAAGCACTGAGTCACGCCGTTCTCTTTGGGCTTCTGTGAGGTGCCAGTTTGTGAATGGTCATGGTGGCGGTGCAGCAGTTCAGGACTGCATCTAACCGTAGGCGCACGTTCGCAGGCATGGTGGAACCTAGCGACTTTACTCAACTCTGCCTTCAAACGTATGCTTTTTATTGAGCTTGATGCAGTATTTGATGAATTTGGAACAATCAAATCTCATAGCTGGAATGCAAATGTAGATTTTTCCAGCAATCAACGCCCCCTGCCATCCCCATACGTTTAAACTGTACCCTTTGCACACACAACTTGACTGTACACGTCGCGGCCACACCTACACTATAGACTATTAAAGGTCAATATATCAATTGATATAAAAAATTAACTTATATGCATCGGCATTGCCTGTAATGCCTGCAGGCATACTTTCCAAAGAATAGGAATCTATTTAATAGTGACAGTACAAAGTACAGTGAGGAAACGGTAGAAGATCAATTCACAGTATTCCAATCCTATTTTGCTAAGTTGTCACAGAACACCTATTCTCTAATCATGCGATTTCGTGGGCCACACCCACTATCTGCACGAATAAAGATTATCTGTGCGCCTGAACACGCCCCTTTACGCATTCCTAAATATGCCCCCCCTGCGCAGGAACAGGCCTGGCCGTAATCATTGGGCATGAAACCCCAAGCATGTCCGCTCCCCATGTATCAGCACGACGGGAGCTATAATTATTGTGCTTGAAATATGTCTCCCAAATGTGGCCGCCCCCCATGTATGGGTACAGCCTGGGCTGTAATTATCGCTGCGCTCCCCTGCCCCGTCACGCGCAACCCCCACGATCCGCTGTGGACCAACATTTAATCCGACGGTGAGCCAGGCCCATTACCGCCGCCCCCGCTTACGGGAGCGGCCTCATTATCCAGTTTAGGTCATAATTTAATTCTCCCCCACATACGGGAGTGGCCTCATTCCAGCGCGGCCTCATAAACCATTAAAGTACCCCATCAAAAACGTTAAGGTTTTAAAACATCAGTGAGACGCCATTATCGCTGCCCCCACCTTCGGGAGCAGCCCTGCATATTGCAGCGGCCTCATTGTCCCTCAAAGTTGCTGCCACGCCCACCACATATTTTTTTTATATGATCCGGGTCACCATTACCGCCGCCAAATTATTCTGCCGGTTGTATGGGTTCATTAACTTTCATAATTCATATTATTTGAACCTGGCAGCCTGCAGAGAGATGCATTTTTAATGACGGTAAAGCACATATCAGCCACCAGCTCAACACCATCCTAAATGCATCCATCGCCGTAGCCACCTTTCCTGAGGCATGGAAAAAATCAGAAGTCAGACCTCTACTCAAGAAAACAGCCTCCGAGGCCTGCGAACTCCAAAGCTACTACCCCATTTGCTGCTCTGGTTCCCCGCCAAAGTCCTTGAGAAGGCCATCAACCAGCACCTGGAGAGAAAAAACCTGCTTGAGACCTCCCAATCCAGCTTCTGCTCAAACCACAGCACCAAGACTGCCCTGATCGCCATCACTGACGACATACATCTGAACCCTTCTTGATGGGAGAATTGGCATCCCTGATCCTTCTCAACCTCTCCACAGTGTTCAACACCGTATCCCTATCCCACCAAACACTCATCAAGAGACTGCACCACATCGGGATCCAGGGAGATGCCCTAGGATAGATCGCATTCTTTCTCACAGGATGAACTCAGAGAATCCGCCTATCTTCCTTCTCCTCGGAACCCAAAAGCACCACCTGCAGCATTCCTCAAGTTTCATCCCTAAGCCTCACCGTCACCGTCTTTAACACCTACATGACACCTCTAGCCGACATCGTCACAGCCCACAATTACAACATCATATCCTACGCCGACGACACCCAGCTCATCCTCACTCTCAGCAGACCCTACCACAACGAAGACCAACTTCCACAACTGTATGAGGAATGTCACCGACTGGATGAAGGCCAACTGTCTGAAGCTCAACACTGACAAGACTGAAGTAATGATCTTTGGTAACACTGCCTCCCCTTGGAATAACACCTGATGACCCACCGAATCCGAACCCACTCCCACACTGACAGACCAAGGCAGCAACCTCGGCATCATCCTGGACAGCAAGCTCACCATGACATGACAGATCACACAGTCTCCTCTACCTGAACCCACACACTCCGCATGCTCTTAAGCTGTGCATAAATCTTCAAATGGCGCCCCATCTGCACGCAAAAACTGTCACTCAAGCCCTAATCATCAGTTGCTGGACTACAGCAATGTACAGTACGCAAGAACCACCACCGAACTCACAAGTAGACTCCAGATGATACAGATCTCAGCGGTCAGACTTATCCTCAACCTGCCCAAACAGACCCACCTCACCCCACTCCTTAGGTACCTCCGCTGGCTCCCCATCCAAAAATATGCCAATTCAAGATTTTGACAGATGCCTACAAAGGCCTCCACGACCTAGGACCAGCATACATCAATCACTGCCTGAACTTCCACAAACCACCCAGGCACCTTCACTCTGCCTCACTCACACAGACACTGCACATCCGCTAAAGCCACAGCAGAGGCCGTTCAGTCTCCTACCTTGCTGTCAAGTCCTGGAACGGCCTTCCCTTCCACCTCTGGACATTCCCCTCGCTAGTTGAATTCAGGAAGATTACCAAGACCTGGCTTTTCGACTGAGCCAGCAAACCCAGCACCCGGATACCATCATAGGTAATTAGCACTCCTCTACAAATACTGATTGATTGATTGAATAAGAATAAATTGTCATACAACATTCTACCGATAACATCAAAACATAGATTTCCAACAACTTGAATCAGCACCTTTGTGCAGCTTCCGAAACATGTTACTCACTACTGTAAGAGAAAGCTCAAATTCTCAAATTCTAAACAGATACAGCATACTTAAAAAGAAATGGCACAATAAAACACATTTTTACTTCCACATCCAGATAGTATTTAAAAGTAGTCAGTCAGTGGATTTTAAACTCTGGTTGAGTGTGGCACGTGAAATGAAGTTGAACCATTTGAAAGTTTGAAAATAAATACTATCAATTTTCAGATATTTCACATCACATCCAGAATCATTATTATGAATATGTCTTTGATGGGGGCGTGGCTTGGCGTCGATGTAGTCAGCAGCGGACCTCGGAGCTCCTCCGTGGCCGCCCTCCGCCGTAAGCCATCCTGATATGCTAAAGAGGCCCCTGATGCCGCAAACTATTGCGGAATACCGGGTGCCCTCCTAGAAGAACTTTCAGGGCATAGGAGCACCGGAAAGCAGAGAAAATTGGGATTTCCCGGCCCGTCTTAGCCCGACAGAACAAGAAACAAAATGGCGGCTGTGACCGGAGGAGGAGACGCCAGCCGTTAAGGACTACAAGTGTCCCTGGAGCACCTGCTGGGCACCGTATTAAAGACTTACTGGAGGCTGGGACTCACCTGGGAACCATCCGATCGGTGAGACTGAGGGGCGGCGAGAGCGGACACGCGTCTTCTGGCTGACCGACTGATGTTGCCTGACCCTTAGATCGCGGAATGTGGGAGCCTGCCTGCGCTGCGGTGAGGCCGTTCGACTCCGGGCCGCCTCTCCTGCACAGGACCCATACTGAGATGGTCTGGCGCTCTACCCAGACAAGACTGTAAGCTGGGACGACACCCTATTGCTCTAGCGCTGGGACGGCCCAGGAGGTACCCATAACTGGAGGATCGAGCGCATAGGGGCTCTGCGGCCTGACGGGGAGCAGAGTGCGCGAAAGTTCAGGTGATCGCCAAGACTGTCCTGGACTCACAGAGGAATCGTGGTGAGACCAGGTGGGGGGACGGTGGGCAGAGGCGCGAGCGACCTGCGCTCGGAAGCACCCAGTTGTCCAGTGCCTGGCGGCCCACACACACAGACTCCAACTGATGAGTGCTCGCGGGCACTTTGCAAGCATGCATTGAGCTGCACCCCGTCATAGGGACATACCGGGAGATTGGAGCTGAGGGGGAGAGTGGAGACCTGCTTGGTTGGAGGCGCTGTTAAAAGAACAGATGCTCTGAACTTGGAGATACGGTGAGACAGGCCTATTTGCTGAGGGGTATGTGAGGTATAACCCCCCTAGAAGCGCATGAACATTACAATACCTGAGCTGGTCATAGCACACCCCACCGCAGCAGTTAAGGGATACTGGGCCCAGACCCTGCTGAAACGGAGCGCCACAGAGGTAACGCTGCAGGCCTACCTATTTCCTGAACCACTGCAGGGGGGAGGCCTTTGTTCCTGGATGGGCCATCCCCCACATTCCTGAGACATCTGGGGCAACTACCGGGGGCTCCTACAGATTGGAATCACCTGGCCCACATACTTCCTGAAAAGACACACGAGAATTGAAGGTCTGGTGACATTGCACCCACTGGAGGACTGGAGGACGGCTGCACCCCACTTGACCGGTGAAGGTGAGGCTCAAGGAACTTAGTTAAGCAGCTTATTACTTCTGCCAACGGATCGCAAAATGGGAAGGGTGTCCAGGAGCAAGAGGTATGAGGTCCTGAGGATGGACGAACCGGAGCAGCAAACTGATGATGATGAAAGCACAGCTGGGGGACGTGGAGTGGGGCAACCTGGAGACACCACCTTGGTTGACATCATGCAGTCCATTATATCTTCACGGGAGGCGCTGGAGGCGAGGGTAGTGACCAATGAGAATGCAATGAAGGACATACCGGATACGGTCGCCACCCTACAAAACTCCCTGAAAGAAGTGGTAAACAGGGTCAAGGTGCTAGAGATGAGAGCTGAGGACAGCGAGGGGCACTCGAGAAGGAATAACCTCCTCATCGTAGGCGTTCCGGAACGGGAGGAAGGAGCTGATGCGGTCCAGTACCTGGAAACCTGGCGGAAAACGGAGGTGGCTCCGGAGGGTCTCCCCCCCTTTTATGCACTGGAACGTCCACCTAAACCTGGTCCCCCACCCAGCCCACTAGTGGTGAGACTACTGCATTATCAGGACGGAGACTTCATTTTACAAAGGGCACATGAGAAACAGAATCTACAGATCGGGAACAGCAAGGTGATGATATTTCTGGACTATGCTAGGGAAGTGCAGCGACAAAGATCCTCATTTCTGGCTGTTAAGCGGAAGTTGCACCAGCTCCGTCTCCCCTAAGCAATGCTGTTCCCGGCCCGCCTTAGGGTAACTTCAGAGGCGGAGACGCACTCCTTTCTCACCCCGCAGGCTGCTTGGGACTGGTTGGAAACCCGAGGCGGCACTGGATCACGCTCACCACATCCGAACCCATCCCGACAGCGGTTGTCCTCCACTTCGCCGCCACAGAGGCCCATCTCTCCTGCTGGTCGCCGACAGGAACGGGACAGAGCAGTCTTAGCAGTGGCAGCCATTAGCCATGGCAATGTCAGTCCGACTAGCAACGACACGGACCACGAGAGGGACAGAACTGAGAGCTTGAGATCGAGCAGTGCCCAGGGGCTCTCCAATACTGAACTTCCAGACGTTACTCCACAGACGGCAGATGGGGTGTTTGGATGATCGGACTGCAGGTTGTATGGGAAGAGGATGGTGGGATGCCCACTGTGACTCCTGGCCCTAGAGACCCAACTGATACACTGCAGATGGGCATGGATGTATCATGGGGACCTACTGGGAGAACTAGCTATAGCGCGGGGGGTCGGTGGGAGTTCTGAAACCAACAGAAGCAGGACACGCACCTCCACCTTTTTATGGTTTTTTGTATGAATGCCTTAGTTTGGATGGGGACCTGTTCTTGTGTGCCTGTCCTGGGGTGTTGGAGTTGGGTAGAGTTTACAGTTTGGGGCAAGCGGGTTGGGGTCAGACATGTCGCTATGGGAGATTTCTGTTATCAGACTATAGAGACAGAATTATGGGTATCACCGTAGGCATCAAAATTATGACCTGGAATGTTAGGGGGATGCACACTATGAGCCGACGGCATAAAATACATGCTTACCTGACGAGAAGAGGAGTGCAAATTGCATTACTTCAAGAAACCCACCTGACAAAGACAGAAGGGGCTGCGCTACAGCGCCGATGGAGGGGACAGGTGTTTCCCACTATGTACTCGGCCTTTGCAAGAGGAACCTTAATGTGGGTGCGAGCAGGGGTTCCTTTTCAATGTGTCCGGCAGATAATGACCCTGAGGGACGATTTGTGGTGGTTGTGGGGCGCCTTGATGGCTGGGATATTACTATAGGAAGTATATACGCTCCTAATGTTGATCAACCTGCTTTCTTTGCACAGCTATCACAGAAATTGGCGCAAGTCCTGACTGGACCTGTGCTTTTGGGGGGAGATTTTAATTGCATCACAGAGGTGGCCCTGGACCGTTCTCATCCACCACTCCCTGACGCCCCCACACATAGAATAGCAGAAGCCCGACGAGACTGGCAACGGCACTGGGGACTGACAGACACTTGGAGGGCCCATCATCCGGGGAAACGGGACTACTCTTATTTCTCGTGTCTACATGAGCTACATGTTCGACTGGACTCTATCCTTTGTTCCCCAGATGTGCATGTAGGAATCACACTGAGTGAGTACTTAGCCAGGACGATATCTGATCATAATCCCCTGTTAGTGTCCATGAATTGGGTACGAGTTAGGTCCACTATCCCCAGTTGGCGTCTTGGCCTGGAGACATTGGAAGAACAGTTCTTTAAAACCACAATAGGCACTGCTATAGAGGAGTACTTTCAGATAAACACTAACACGACCACTAGCCTACACAATGAGTGGGATGCTTTCAAAGTAGTGATCAGGGGTCGCTGTATTGGGGAAGCGGTTGAGGTACATAGAACCTTCCTGAATGAGGTACAGAGGGCAGAACAACAGCTCAGAGTCATGGAAAGAGATAGACCCGAGCGAGAGGATAGACAGGAGGATTTTATGACGGCCAGGGAAGAATTGGCAGCCCAGGTAGAACGCTTGAGATTTTTTGATTACAGGGCGTACGCGGCGCGGGCACACGCTGAGAGGGACAAATTTGGGGCACTGCTGGCTTGGCTGGCCAACACGGCGCGCAGAGGGACACCAATCTTAGAACTGCAAGGCAGAGCTGGAACAACGTATTACGGGCAGCAAGCTATTAATACACAGTTTTTGGAATATTATACTACCTTTATCAACGTCAATTAGATCCTCGGGTATTGGAGGAGGAGGGTTTCCTGGATATATAACTTCCTCAAATTGAGGCAGAGGATGCAGAGATCTTGGGTCGGGATGTGGAGCTAGGGGAGATCAGGGGAGCCATAAAAAAACGTATGGCCAGGAACAAAACCCCTGGCACAGATGGGCTTCCAGTAGAGTTTTATGCTACATATGTGGATCTGTTGGCTCCCCACCTGTTAGCCCCCTACAACAGATCAAAGCAGGATGGCTGTTTACCTCGCTCAACTAGAGAAGCGATAATCATACCACTCCTAAAGCCGTATAAACCGGCGTGGGATCGCGCCGCCTATCACACCCTCGCTATGCTTTATCTCGATTACAAGATATTAAGTAGCATTTTAGCCGGCCGTTTGATGACCTATATGACAGCACTTGTACATGTAGACCAGGCCAGGTTTATTCCTTCCCGGAATACGGCCATGAATGTATGCCGACTGTGTCAACTGCTGCACAATTCAGCGCATGTAGGAGAAGAGGCGTGCATCTTATCGAATGACATTGAGAAGGCATTCGATAGTCCTGAGTGGCCATTTTTGTTTAGATTCCTATGAGCTTTCGGGCTGGGCGAGAGATTTGTGGCTTGGACGGGAATATTGTACAACCTCTCGACTGCCAGGGTCCGCACGGGGGGAGTGATTTCGGAGGCCTGCAGCGTGGGCAGGGGGACAAGGCAGGGATGCCCACTATCTCCCCTCCTGTTCGTACTGGCAATAGAGCCGCTGGCTGTTCATGCAAGATCGGGGCAATATTACAGGGGTCTGGATGGGGTGGGTCGGTTCTACTGCATTGCTCTGTAAGCAGACGATCTCCTCATGTTCCTCGCCAACGCTGTTGATGAGTTACAGGGTGCTCGAGAACTGCTGACTAGTTTAGGGCGTGTGGAGGGTCTCAGAGTCAACTGGAATAAGACGTTCCTTTTCCCTGTTCAGGGTGGTAGAGGTGAACCACCAGATGTGCTAGGCATGAGGTGGGAAAGCAGCTGTCTGACTTACCTAGGAGTCCGGATCTATGATGAACACTCTGACCTGTGTGGTAAATAATTTAATTACCGGGACTTAATTTGATGCGGAAAATCTATAATAATAGCTCAGTAAAATAAGAGGCAGAATCCGTGGTATTAGAGGTTCGGAACAGGCTTTATTCCAAAATCGATTCGAATCGATGGACTCCATATTCCATCACCACGAAGGTTCAGGAAGTGAAGAACCAACTTTATTGACAAGTAATCATTTTTATACAATAGGCATTACAGTGAAACAGATGCAGGAGGCGTAACAGTTGATAATAAAGATAAGAACATACATGCGTAACTAAAATAGGTGTAACTGGGCGTAACTTAAAGAACGTCATTGGATATGATGTCATAAATGGGTGGTTCCACGGAAGAATTTCGCAATGTCAGCAGAAATACTTGGCAGAGATGCGCGCGCAGCAGCATGACGTGTGATTGACGAGCAACTAGGGGGTGAAAGGGACTTGACATTTAGCTCTACATGTGGAGACAGAAGTCTGGGGTTATGTCAACCTAATCCCAAATCATATCTAACATCCTATGTTTAAAGAACTGTGTTATCCAAAAAGAAAGGTCTCTTAGGATAGAATCTTATTCTATACTGACTATACTGACTGTTAGTGCGTGTACAAGCGTCTAAGTGTCTACACTAGATGCGAGGGCAGAAATCTTCCATAGTAACAGGGCTATGAATTACTTGCATAAAGACAGAGAAGCCGGGCCTTTTGCTCGATAGCTGGAAGAATGTTTACTTAAACTACTAGACAGGAATGCATTGGGTAGGGAGCGGAGCAGATAATCTCGAAGGTGAAATACAGTTTTTGGCAGGCAACAGGCTGGAGTCAGGCACCGTTAGCCGCACAGGGAGTAGGACAAAGTTCATGGATACAGATGCGAGCTCAGACTGGAGCTTTCAGAGGCAGAAGGCAGAAAAAGGCTTAACGGCAGAATCAGGGCCTACTCGCCTGGACTGAAAAATGGGATAAATGAACCATATAAAGCCGGTGGCCTTTCATACTTAGAAATAGAATATCCGGCCCATTCATGGCGGATCTGAAAGAGGACATGTTGACGGTGGACGCACAAGTGTTTGCGTCTTCATAACTGGAACTGGAGGAAACATACATGTACTTATGATCTATACATGAAACCGTTGGGGTCCAAGATAGGGGACATAACTGATCATAAAAATCCATATTTCCACATTCCCTCCTTGTCCCCTACTTGCCCTTAAGAGATATCAATCTTCATCAATCCGTTGATTTGTTCATATAACATCATTTGTTCTTCTTTCTTCTTCCGGAATCTTGAATGAAAACTTGGATGTGGGATACACGAGGTGGCACATAGACCACAAATCGCTGGTCCACATTGTAGGCATAAGCAGCAACTGAATAGTATGAGAAGGCCAATACCTAGGAAGGATAGGACCCTCCATCCAAAGGTAGATAATACACTCCAAAACCAACCGGACCAAGTCCAGGTGCCTGGATTCTGGTGTATCTGGCTTACAATCTTATGAAGGCGAGTTATGGCTTTATACACAGATGGCGAATTTTCTGGTATGAAAATGCAACAATTTGATCCGATGACCCTACAAGCTCCGCCCCTATCGGCCAGAATGACGTCAAGGACAAGACGATCTTGAAGCACAACAATCCGCATAGCAGACTGTTCTTCTGTTAAATTGCCTTAGGCGGAAATAGTTTCGTTTACTACTGCTTCAAGGGTTCTGGTTAATCTACGTATCAGCTTACTATTAGTGACTGTACCTATATAAGGAAAGAAACCTTTATTGAAATCTGTGTATTTCTCCCATGCTGTTTCAGTATAAACGACTATTGGGAGATCTCTCTGTTCTCTATTGTGTACTAAATGAGTATTTCTATGATAATCAGGAGGAGCTAGGAAAACAGGTGGCAAAAGAAATCCGATGTAACAGGTACCATCCCAATCTAGAGGCAGACGTATATATTGTTATTGTTATTGTTATTGTTATAGTGGGTTTGTATAGCGCCTGGGTCACCTGCAGGTCTCAGGGCGCTTTGACCACAGAACATAACATCCGGGATATCGAAAAGGGGGAGTACTTAGGCTGAGCTGAGTGCTGTTCTGAACAAATTTGTCTTCAAGGCTTTCCTGAAACGGAGTAGATTTCCCTCCTTTCGGAGTGTCTCAGGCAGGGCGTTCCAGAGGTTCGGTAGTAAAACCGAAAAGGATCTCCCTCCCATTGTGGACAGTTTAAAACGAGGACATACAAGGAGATTGGCATCAGCGGACCTGAGATTTCTTTCCGGCCTATATATCTCGATCCGCTCCTTGATATAGGTCGGGGCCTTCCCATAGATGGCTTTGTGGGCTATACAAAGGCTTTTAAAAACGGACCTCTGTCCAATTGGCAGCCAATGTAGACTTTTTAGTAGTGGAGAGGCGTGCGTTCTCCGCGGAAGGTTAAAAATAAGTCTTGCGGCGTCATTTAGGACTACCTGAAGTCTGTTTGTCAGCATTTTTGGCAGGCCTAAGTAGAGCGCATTGCCATAGTCAAGTCTAGATACTATGGTAGCTGAGACCACAGTGCGTAGCATCGACTGGGAGAGGAGAGGGACTAATTTGCGCAACTGTCTTAGAAGACCTGTACAGGTGCCAACCACGGTAGAAACCTGGTTGGTCATTGAGAGGGCACTGTCCAATTTAATACCCAGACTTTTTACCGTGGCTGCTGGCTGTGGAGTTGGGCCCAGCTCCTGGGGCCAGTACACATCACTCCAGGAGGAGCACTTGGATGGTACTACCAGCACCTCTGTCTTTTCGGGGTTAATTTTAAGCTGGTTGGTGGACATCCAGTTGACCGTGTATCTAAGAATGTCCTGAGCGTGGGACTGGGCTTGTGCTGTGTCACCTATGCCCAGCAGCAACTGTGTGTCGTCGGCATAGTTGAACACCCGGCAGCCCATCCCCGCTAGTGTATGAATCAGGGGCTGTAGATATATGTTGAACAGGAGTGGGGATAGAGCTGAACCCTGGGGGACGCCGCAAGTCAGACTTCCCACTCCTGATACATTATCTCCCATCTGGATTCTCTGGGTTCTCCCAGATAGAAATGATTCCAGCCACCGGAGGGCTAAGTCCTGAATTCCAAACCCAGCTAGCCTATTCAACAGAATGGAATGGCTGACAGTATCGAACGCCGCTGATAGGTCTAACAAAATCAGGGCGCTCGGTCTTTTACTGTCAGCCATCCTTCTGAGATCGTCCAGCACCGAGAGCATGACCAACTCGGTGCTGTGATGTGCACGGAAGCCTGCCTGCCTCTCATGGAGTAGATGGTTAGACTCCAGATAGCTTGACATATATTTTAGTACATGTTGCTCAAGTACTTTAGACAGGAAGGGCAGCTGGGATATGGGTCGATAGTTTTTTAAGACATTGGGGTCTGCCCCCACCTTTTTCAGCAACGGTCTTACACGAGCTTCCTTGAAGCTAGTGGGGAGCCTGCCAGTGCTCAGCGATTTATTCAATGTAGTTAGGATATGGTCCTCTAGGATTGGACCTGCCAGGCAGAAAATACTTGGAGGGCATGGATCTGCTGGGGAGCCGGATTTTGTCTTTCTCATCAATGATTCGAGGGTTAGTGAATCTATGGGGGGAAATGATGATAGGCAGCTGGCAGTTGGATTTAGAGCGATATGCTGCTCAATTGGGCTGCACCCCATGCTTTTTATTTCGCACATGATAGTATCGACCTTATCCAGAAAATATTTCTGGAAAGTATCGCAGTCTATGCTACTTTCTGCATCCTGGGCTCTTTTTGTTAGTTCCTTCAGGATTTTAAATGTTTCCTTTTGAACATTGTTCGCCCTATTTATACGGACCTCATAGAATGCAGCTTTAGTTGTCCGAATAGATTTTTTGTAGCTACGAAACGCCGTCTTGTATTGTTCACAAGTAACTGTATCCTTATTCCTCCTCCAGTTTCTCTCTATATTACGCAGGGCCTTCCTTTGGTCCCTCAAGGCAGATGTGAACCAAGGGGCTCCCTTTTTCCCACTATTTTTTGTTTGAAGTTTCTCAGGGGCTATCTGATCAATGGCCTTTACCAGATAGTCCATCATGTTTTTACAATCCTGATCTACATCTTTATTAAGTATTATTGGCTGGACAGTACCTCTAAGTGATGTAGTCAGTGTATGTTGGTCTACATTTTTCCACTGCCGGGTCATTCTGGTTTTCGGTTCTGGGCGTGGGAGTATGGTACCTAGAGGGATATCACAGTAGATCAGGTGGTGATCTGACCACATACACGGGAGGATTCCAGCAAGTACCACCCTAGGATCTGTTGTCCATATTAGATCTAGGGTGTGGCCTTTTATATGGGTGGGAGCGTTTACAAGCTGCTTGAAACCTAGAGAGGACATGGTTGTCTCTAGGGTATATATGCAGTCTGACCACATACAAAGTAGGAATGGCGAGAAGCTCTAAATGTAGACTTGCCTTGATCACTGAATTCTATTACAGTGATGCATTTACTATGGCCCATGTGTATGGAGCCATTCTTTCTTATACACAGTTCACCTTTAACTGGAAATACTGACATAGCGGGCAAAATTGGTGCAGCTTCGGATTCGACATTCAGGATCATGAGATTAAGCGTGAAATTACCTAATCCATATACTTCATTTTCTAGATCAGTTCCTGTTCTTTTGGGAAGTCCCTCCTTGTTAGGGTAACAGGCTTTAAGCAAGACTAAGTTCAGGTTTCCCCAAACCCAGTTGTCTTGATAAACTGCGGAATTCGAATCTAGGGAATTAATTAAACTAAACCATGCTCCACAGGAGCCATTGTGTGTGAACGGATATGGAAAGAGAGGCAAAATTCCCTTATAGTTCTGATAGGGAGGGAGTCGGCCACATATCCAACAATTTGTAGCATTGCTAGCCTGATGGGAATGATGTAACATACTAATAAAAGTGTTATTGCGCAGCGCAAATCTATATGACAACTCATGCGGGGGAAATTCACTAAAAGAATGTTCAGCAGTAACATTATAAACATGTTTAGAAATAGGATAATATATGTGCAACAATATACTTGCAGCTATTATTAAAAGACATAAGAAAAACAAAATTAATAACGTCACTGTACAATGACTACGCAGTG
This sequence comes from Triturus cristatus, assembly GCF_964204655.1. Lineage (NCBI taxonomy): Eukaryota > Metazoa > Chordata > Amphibia > Caudata > Salamandridae > Triturus > Triturus cristatus. The sequence goes on along the minus strand of NC_140582.1, from coordinate 1,065,475,892 downwards.
ATTTACAGTACGCATGTTTTTTTCAACTGGATTTCATTATCTCCTTCTCTATTCCGGTCCAGAGGATACATGTCAGAGACAAATTCAACCGATTCACCTTGGAGAGGACTTAAACAATCAAATTGTCTGACTTTTTGGACCGTAGTTTTAGTCTATATTGTTCCTTGTCATTCAGTTCAACCAAAGGAAGCTTTGAGTCTGTCTTTGAGGAAATACAGGGTTTAGTCTCTATATCGGATGGTAGTCCATGAAATTTCTTGATATGACTTGAATGTATCCAGCCTTTTCGACCTTCGATCTTCACGGCTGTCCTCGTGGTTAACAGTACGAGTTGAGGCGATTTCCACCTAGGATCCAGCTGAGACTTCCGATCAAAATTCCGCACTAACACCAGGTCACCAGGAACCACGTCATGGGGTTTCACCTCGGTGTTGTCGGGAAAGGCTGCAGCTACCTGTGAACGACAAGATTGTAGTGCAGACATCATGGAAGCCAGGTAATCTGTCAGCATATTACAGTCAACGTCAGTTATTTTACGAGGTATAGGCGTCCCCCACATATTTGGTGGTCTACCGAAGATCACCTCATAAGGGGATAGCCCTGTTCGAGAGTGCGCTACCATTCTCATGTAAAAGAGTGCAACTGGTAAGGCTACTACCCAGTCGACACCTTTCTCTCTACATATTTTGGACAATCTAATTTTCAGAGTTTGATTATGTCGTTCCACGAGACCTGCTGCCTCGGGGTGTCGGACACAGTGAAATCTCCATTGATAACCTAACAAAAGTGAAACGTATTTCATTAGTTCGGATGAGAACGGCTGGCCGTTATCTGAGTAGACAGCACGTGGTAAACCGTACCGTGGGAAGAATTCTCGAACTAACTGTTTGGCAGTAGTCGGGGCAGTGTAATCTGAAACCGGGTATGCCTCTGTCCAACGGGAAAGAGCACAAACAACTACAAGAACGTATTTGAATCCTCGACATCGTTCCATCTGGATATAATCCATCTGGAGGACTTCAAAAGGGTGATCAGGAGGCTGAAATCCACCCTGTTCTACGGGAATGCTTTTACCTGGGTTAAACTGACAACAGATCATACAGGTACGGACTTTTTGTTTAGCTGCTGCTCGTAAATGTTTGTTGAACCAAATGTGTTGAATGCTGTCTAGCATAGCTTTTTCTCCTAAGTGGGCAGGACTATGTATTGTATTTATGATAACTTGGACCATTGAGTCGGGAAGAAACCATATAGATTTTTCCTTCGTCATCCATCCCTGATCAGTTTGGATCCCTCCTAATTCAGTCCATTTCTTTATTTCTTCTGGTGTAGCATGTGTCTGTATGTCAATTACGTCAAGAGCGGGATCCTTAACCATCATGCAATGTGTTGGTGTCGGAACTATTGTCTTTGTCATGTCAGATGTGTGAGTTTGAGCAGTCTGTTTAGCTGTTTTGTCAGCTAGATCATTGCCTTGGGAAATGATATCAGTAACTTTCGTATGAGCTTTACATTTCATAATTGATATTGCAGCGGGTAGATGTATTGCATCTAATAGGGCATGAATGAGGGGTCCGTGCTGAATGTGGGCACCGTGAGAAGTTAAATAACCTCTCTCTCGCCACAGCACGCCGAAGTCATGGACGACTCCGAATGCATAACGTGAATCTGTGTATATGTTGACTTTCTTATTTGTGGCTTGAATACAGGCTTGTGTCAGAGCGATGAGCTCTGCTGCTTGAGCTGACAAGGTATTAATACGATTTGTTTCAATGACTTCAGTGTCTGTTGTGACTGCATACGCGGCCACTAGCTCTCCTGTACTTGTTCTCATACATGAACCATCTACATACAACGTCAGGTCTGAATCTGTCAATGGGACGTCTGTCAAGTCTTGTCTGGGTTTCGTCGTGATAGTAATAACTTCAATACAATCATGTGCTAATGGGTCTGTTCCGTTTACTGGCAAAAGAGTGGCAGGATTTAATGTACTACAACGTCTGATTTCTATGTGTGGCTGAAACAATGTTAATTCGTAACCGGTGAGTCTCGCTATAGTCAAGTGTTGTGTTTGTGTGCGGTTCAAGAGAACCTCTACTGCGTGTGGTACTTGTACTGTCAATGGATGTCCTAACACTATGGCATCGCTTTGTCTGATTGCTAAAGCTGTCGCTGCCACTGACTTCAGGCACGCAGGCAGAGCCTGAGCTACGGGATCTAATGTACTAGAAAAATAAGCACATGGTTTGTGTGATCCTGCTTGTTCCTGTGTGAGTACTGACAAAGCAGTACCTTCGCGTTCTGTAACAAAGAGCGTAAACTGTTTGCTGTAACATGGTGTTGCTAGGACAGGTGCTTGACATAAAGCTTTCTTTAAACTTTCAAAGGCGTGTGTATGTTCCTGAGTCCAAGGGAGGACAGTCGATGTGGCTGCCTCCTGTGTTGTCAACTGAATGAGTGGTTTTGCTAGAAATGCATACTGAGGGATCCACTGCCTACAATATGAAGTGAGGCCTATAAAAGCCCGCACCTCCTTTTGTGTCTTGGGTACTGACATGTTATCAATTAACTGTATGCGGTCGGGTGTAAGCTGCCTTCCCTCCTTGGACAGCGAGTGACCAAGGTAAACAACTCGCTGGACACAGAATTGCAGCTTAGAAGGGGACACCTTGTGCCCCTTTTCGGCCAAAAAATGTAAAACCGTCAGTGAGGCTTTTTCACATTCAGGTTCGCTTCGGGCGGTGATCAGCAGATCATCGACATATTGAAGCAGGGCAGTGTTGACTGGCATGTGGATACTGTCAAGTTCTCGTTTCAGTGCTTGGCTATAGATGCTGGGGCTTTCTGTGAATCCTTGAGGTGCGCGTGTGAATTTAAAGCTTCGTGCATTTAAACTAAATCCGAACAAGTATTGGCTTTCCGGATCTATTGGGACGCTGAAAAAGGCATTCTTGAGATCAATTACAGTAAAGAATGTTGCTTCGGAATCAATGGCTGTCAGTAATGAAGAAATGTCTGGAACTACGGGGTATTGTGGTACAATACATTTATTTAATTCGCGCAGATCAATAACCAATCGATATACTGACGGGGCTTTTGGATCAGTTCGTTTAAGAATCGGGATTATCGGGGAATTACATACATTGGAGTCGGTTTCCACAACCACTCCTTGGCCAATAAGCTCGTCAATGATTTGCAGTAAAGCCACTACAGCATCTGGGGGTAACTTGTATTGTCGCATTCGTGGTAGTACCACTCCTGCCTTTAGTGTGACTCGATATGGTGTAATGTTCATGCAACCAACATCTGTAGGGCCTTGTGCCCATAAATGTGTGGGTAAAGTCTGCAGTCGGGGATCCATGTCTCGGGACACATAGTGCCCTTTGAAATCACGTAAAAACAATCTTACTCCTTCCGGAGAACAACATATTATAGCTCCTAGAGCTTTCAATGTTTTGATACCTAACAGGTTTTCTGGACATGAGTTAGTAAGCAATAAATCTGTAGTTCGTGTCAAAGGACCAATCGTAAGGGGAAGAGGCTGTGATACTTCGTTAATGATAGGTTTTCCTGAAAACCCAAGGGAAATATTCTGTGAGCCTGAGAGGGGTGCCCCTGGAACTTCACTACGTTTTATTGTTGTTCGGCTTGCCCCTGTATCAAGTAAAAATTTTCTATCTTGGCCTAATAGTTCACTGTGTACATAAGGTCCTTCTTGATCTACAGGGACCTCGATAAGGGGTAAGCCAACTTCCCTCTCTAGGCTGTTTCATGAGTATCGTTGATAATCAGGATAGTCATACTGTGCGGTCTGGTACATCTGTCGTGTCGTTGTTGGTGTAGCAGCAATAGGCTGCGGTGGTGGAGCTGGCATAGACTGTTGCGGAGCTGGCATGGCCTGTGCATGCTGCGGAGCTCCTTGTTGGTTCTGATCCTGTCTAAGTGGCCGTGGTCTTTCTTTAGTATTACCTATGGCGATATTATGTTTTAAAACTGGACAATCGTGTACATAATGGCCTGGCTGTTTACAATAGTTGCATGTCCCTTTTACAGGACCTGTTGAAACACTGGACTGTGTCATACCCTTTTTATGACCGTCAGCTGGAACTGTCTGGGAAACTAGCATTTTCATTTTCGTGTCTTTCATGCGTCTTTGTTCATGTTCTTGTTCCTCTCTAATTCTATTGTGATGGTACTGTAGCATTTGTAACATTTGTGACGGAGAGTTACCTTGCCAGGTACTCTCGAATTTCAATACTCTATTCTTAACTTGGGGCAGGGCATTTTCAACTAATTTTGTCACAAACAGATGTGGATAAGATTCGCTACTTGCTTTTATTCCACTATTTATACCAAAACATTTTTCGAATCGGGCATAGAAATCACTAGTGTCTTCATCTTGCTTTTGTTTACAGGCTGAAATTGCACCCCAGTCTTCCTTTTTCGTAGTTAATAAACGTGGCAATACCTGTACTAGTAAACCTGGTAGTATTTTGGTCTTTTCCCCAAGCCCTGAACCTGGACCTCGAGCTTTTTCTTCGTTTTCTAATGCTGTCCAATCTATCTTCTGGTCTCCCACCTCCCAGTCCTTTTCCTTGAGTTTTTCGTAAATGCCCGCAGGCATTAATACCTTCAATATCGTCATAATGTCTGGATAGGTATACTCTCCCATGAGCAACATGTCTTTAATTTCACGGTGGAAACCCGCTGGGTCTTTGTCATGACTGGGTACCACTTTCTTCATTTCTAATAGTTCTATTTTAGATATGGGTGTGTATACAAACACACGTTTAAACTGATTGTCATCACCTTTTATCGGGTGCACTTCGCGTAAGGGATTCTGTCTATCCATATAGTACGTCGTTCTTTCCTTGATGGGCAGTGAGACATGTTCGGGGCATACAAAAAGAATATACTGCTTTCTGGATTCTAGTATTTCTCTAATTAACTCAGTACCTGAACCTCTCCATTTATTTGTGAGTAATTCAGTCAATATATTAGGTAATGGACCAGGATCGGAGTGTTGGCTTTTATATAATATAAGGAGTTGTTGAACCATATAGATACCAGCTAAACGTTGTTCATCTGGGGTGAGGTTCAAAAACGTGTGTGCTAGTGTATCATCACTATATTTTCCGGGACTGTCAACCCAATGAACGGCTGACCTGGCTAATTCTTGTTCGTCCATAGAATCAAGTATATGATAACCCCTTCGTTCTCGGAGCAATTTGTCAGCGGCTTGGAACGAATGTTCGGGGGACCTTATATTTATTATTGGGTTTTGGAAGTTTCTGTTATTATCTGGACGTATCGGACGTATCGGATCAGTAAAGCATCTAGTATTATTACAATATTTCCCTCTACCTACATAGGCCATAGTTTCTAACTGTCCTGTGGGCAGTTCTAATTCTTCCTCCTCCTCGGTTTGTTCAGGCTCGTCTACTGCTAATCTTTCTTCGTGTATTCGTTCTACTTCTTTGCGGATCTTGCGGCACATAGCTACTATACATGATCGTTTATCATGTCTCCCCTCTGATATATTCCGACTCCAGGTGGTAAGAATTTGCATTTCTTCCGGATTTACCCCTGGTCGGTCTTGATTTCTGATCACACAATTTATGAGGAAACGTAACAGTTCCCCCTGTATCTCCACTTTCTGGTACTCCAAGGCTCTATTAATACTTTCGGAATCTCGTCCTGACTGGACAAAGTGATATATATTTTCTAAATGTGTAGTCATTCCTGGTAGCCTCCCTAAATATATTGCAGCTCGTCGGATACGTAATGATGCCAGCAGCATTTCGTCCCCTTTTCCGGGCACCGGGTCATATCTACAATCTATTAGAAGTTCCTTAAGCGCGTCGGGAGTTACTAGTTTGGGCGTACGTTGGTGGGCTAATTCTTGAAAGGAAAGTTTATTTACTCTGGGTGGCGTGGAAAAAATGTTTGTTGTACCTCCTGTAGCACCACCTGGGGTGCTGGATGTGAAAGGATTCGTTGAACGTGATATGGCAACCATAGATGTGGGTACAGCTGTAGAAACAGATGTGCTTGCCGGAACTTGTGTCGGAGTTTGTTGTTGCGGAGGTACAGACGGAGGAGGGTCTTGGCGTTGAACCCCCTCGGCAGGCGGTCTATGTGGCGCAGCACTAGCATACTCGGGAGCTGCGTCGTCTAAATAAGAAGAAAGAAAAACATCTTCTGCGGTTCTGGGATGCCCTTTGGGATGTACTTTTATCGGGAACAATGGGGGTGGCAAGTCTTTTGGTATCTCCGGAGTAGCCTTAGGTAACCCTTCGGCCAAAAGAGGATACATACCATTCATAAGGGCATTTCGTTGTCTGTCTACTTGTTCTGATTTTACTCGAGTACCTTCTTCAATTAATAGATTTTCTCGAACTTTATTTGAATTCTCCTTACTCTTCTCTTCCTGTCTACGTGCTTTTTCTGTACGTCTATACGATTCTTTACGCCATAATTCAATGGCATCTTTCTGTGATTGTCTAGCTTTCTTTTTCCATAATTCTTCCTCTACTTTCACGATGCAATCTGCATCCCAGGTCCCAGCTGCGGGCCACCTCTGACTTTCTGGTAATTCCTTGGTGTAGTCTACCCATAAATCAAGAAATAATATGGCGTCTAGGCCATGTTTATGATACATGAAGTACCCTGGAGTGTCCCTAGGAGGAATGGGAACAGCTTCTTCGAGTACCCCTTTTCTAGTTTTTATCTGTCTTAATTTCGAAAAGAGCGGCATTTTTGAGAACTGATCTGATCTGATACCTAATTCTGAACACGTTTAATACAACAAAACACAATAATGAACAGTCATTCACACCACAATATGCAGAACGTATTTAAAACATTTTAACATTTAACATTTAATGAACAGCAATGATGGTCATTTGAGGAACTAGTCACTAAACATGATACTCGGCACTAACTAGGTAATTCTGGATTATATACTAGACATACTTGATATACTGCTAAACAGTACAGATACACTGCTGCAACAGTGCAGACCGGATTTGTGTACCCAAACCCGTCTTGACCGGCACAACCTATGTGCACGTCAGAACGCCTCCCCGATAATGGTACTCACCGGGTAGCTCGGAACGGAAAGCCTCGGAACTGAACTGAACTGGACTCGGACCGGACTGGACTCGACTCGAAACTTCGGAACTTCGGAACTTCGGAACTTCGGAACCTGGTGGGCCTCTGTATACCTCGGATCTTGCTCTCTCAGCTAGGCTCTGGTCGGGATACTTCGCACTTCTCACCGCCTCGTCTGGGTGTTGATCGCAGCCTCAGTTACCCCCGCTCGGCAGGAGGGAGATACAGGAAATCCTGTGGGTACGCGTTGTTGTCCGTCCAGCTGTGACAGGAGACCGGGCCTGCAACGCACCTCCGGCGCGTGAGATGAGAAAGTGTCCCTGTTCGGGCGCCATTTATGTGGTAAATAATTTAATTACCGGGACTTAATTTGATGCGGAAAATCTATAATAATAGCTCAGTAAAATAAGAGGCAGAATCCGTGGTATTAGAGGTTCGGAACGGGCTTTATTCCAAAATCGATTCGAATCGATGGACTCCATATTCCATCACCACGAAGGTTCAGGAAGTGAAGAACCAACTTTATTGACAAGTAATCATTTTTATACAATAGGCATTACAGTGAAACAGATGCAGGAGGCGTAACAGTTGATAATAAAGATAAGAACATACATGCGTAACTAAAATAGGTGTAACTGGGCGTAACTTAAAGAACGTCATTGGATATGATGTCATAAATGGGTGGTTCCACGGAAGAATTTCGCAATGTCAGCAGAAATACTTGGCAGAGATGCGCGCGCAGCAGCATGACGTGTGATTGACGAGCAACTAGGGGGTGAAAGGGACTTGACATTTAGCTCTACATGTGGAGACAGAAGTCTGGGGTTATGTCAACCTAATCCCAAATCATATCTAACATCCTATGTTTAAAGAACTGTGTTATCCAAAAAGAAAGGTCTCTTAGGATAGAATCTTATTCTATACTGACTATACTGACTGTTAGTGCGTGTACAAGCGTCTAAGTGTCTACACTAGATGCGAGGGCAGAAATCTTCCATAGTAACAGGGCTATGAATTACTTGCATAAAGACAGAGAAGCCGGGCCTTTTGCTCGATAGCTGGAAGAATGTTTACTTAAACTACTAGACAGGAATGCATTGGGTAGGGAGCGGAGCAGATAATCTCGAAGGTGAAATACAGTTTTTGGCAGGCAACAGGCTGGAGTCAGGCACCGTTAGCCGCACAGGGAGTAGGACAAAGTTCATGGATACAGATGCGAGCTCAGACTGGAGCTTTCAGAGGCAGAAGGCAGAAAAAGGCTTAACGGCAGAATCAGGGCCTACTCGCTGGACTGAAAAATGGGATAAATGAACCATATAAAGCCGGTGGCCTTTCATACTTAGAAATAGAATATCCGGCCCATTCATGGCGGATCTGAAAGAGGACATGTTGACGGTGGACGCACAAGTGTTTGCGTCTTCATAACTGGAACTGGAGGAAACATACATGTACTTATGATCTATACATGAAACCGTTGGGGTCCAAGATAGGGGACATAACTGATCATAAAAATCCATATTTCCACACCTGTTAGAAGATAATATTGGAAGAGCATTTCGAATCACTAGGAGCAACTTTTAATTCTGGGGGACCCTTCCACTTTCAGTAGCGGGGAGGGTGGCGCTGCTAAAGAAGGTAACCCTGCCACGACTACTGTACTATTTTGGCTCACTACCTCTATGGATACCGCGAAAATACTTCACCCAACTCAACACAATGACTACGGGATTTTTATGGGGTTATGGGAGGCGCAGAGTGGCGCTCACCACCATGCTGCGACCTAGGCGGGAGGGGGGATTCGCAGTCCCTGATTTTGAGGCCTATTACCATGCAGCCCAATTTCAATGGTTCACAAAGTGGATGACAAGGAGACTATGTATGGGAGAAGACCAAGGGGGCATGGACCCGGAACGGCACCAGCTTTCTTGGGCACTCCTCCGGCTCCCTTTAAGCAAAAGAGAGGTCCTGAGGGATCTGTGGGTGATGCGGCAATGCTGGAATCAGGCCAAAAGAAGAGCCATGGTAGGACCCCCGTATGCCCCTGAGATCCCTCTGAGGGCTTGCGAGGCATTGCCACATGGGGGAGATTGGCAGAGATTGCGAGATTGGGAAGAAGTGGGGATCTCCACTATTGGAGACCTCTATGAGGGCGGTGCCCTCGTACCCTTCCAGGACCTTTTAGAAAGGTATGAACTGCCCCAACATGACTTTCTCTTGCATGCTGCATTGACGGCAGCCATCCGTAAGCACTGGAACCGCCGACCTCGCTCCCCTGTCAATATGTGGTATCTGCGGCAGGGACGATCAAAGCGGTTACCTGCCTGTATAGGCGAATTACTCAAGAGCTCAGGTCCCCTTTGGAGAGTCTGCGCATTAAATGGGAAGCGGACCTTGGGATCCCTATAGAGGAGAAGTCGTGGGAGGTGCTGATGGAACGGGCGTGGAAATGCTCTAGAAACGCGAGATTTCAACTAATACAGTTTTATGTCTTTCACAGAGCGTATCTCACCCCACACAAAATTAACGAATTTTTCGGGTCCCGAACTGCCTGCCCTCGTAAACTAGAAAACGCTACATTTTTACACATGTTCTGGGAGTGATGGTTTTGGGGGGGAGGTAACAACTAAACTAGGTGAAATAACGGATAGAGACATCAATCAGACCCCGGGATTTTTGTCTAATACACTGGTTCCCCCACACTGCCCGTAATAAAGTTACCAGTAATTCATAGATTTGGGGTTAGTCCTCGCTAAGAGGGAAATTACCAACCATTGGAAGGCGGTCACGGCACCTAACGCTTCACGATGGCTGCGAGAATTCATAAAGTGGGCTGACTGCGAGGGGATTTTTAGATTACAAATGGCCCAGAGAACCAATAATGACAAAATGTTGAACACGGCTAGGGCATGGATGGCGATGGTGGACTTACTCAAGAGCCCAACAGATGACACTGACTGACCCCCTGAGTGAGGAGACTTGTACATACGGACCGCAGCATTGCCCTTCTTGAGCGGGTGGCTCGGTTGATGGGCGGTGGGTACTACATGGTGGCTCCCTCCTTATGCGAATGTCTGCTGCCTAGCTCTGTGACCCCAGATGTCCTACAAGTGTGAATAATTCACAACACTGAGAGATGAAGGATGGAGTGTCATGTCTGACGGTGGGAGGGGGGTGGGTGGAGTTAGAGGGGGGGAGGGAGGGTAGGGGGTGTTTTGTTAACCCATTGACTGTTGGGATAGATAAGAATAAGGCCTATCAGGGATGCTTCTGGAATTGATTCTCCAGGGAGAGATATAGATCACAACTATCCTAGAACTGTTGTTCAGGTGGATGGCCACAGGAACATTGTAGGAGCCGGAGACATCAAAAGAGAAGTTGCTCCTAAGAATGTATAATCATACATGTAAATGATGCTAAGTAATTCATCAATGTATGAGCACTGTTTCCTCCTAAAGATGATACTGGTGAATGAGTGGTAAATGAATAAAGTTTGTTTAAAAAAAAAAAATGAATATGTCTTTGATCTGATATATTCTAATTATTTTGCGGCAATTTATTTTTTGATAATTATTGCATATGATGTTTTTTGTATGCTCGCCACAAATAATACTTTAAGGGTTTTGTCAAAGTCTCTTCGCTAATTCAAGAGGCCAATCTTGACTGGTTTCTGATGTGGTGGATTCTGCTTTTGAGGCATGGCTCTGATCAAAAAAGTCATCTTTTATAGCTCTGTCATGTGTGACAGGACATCCCAGGTTACTAAGGTGATGAGGAAGCACCTTTGGCACTTAGGTCTATCGTTTTCCACACCATTGGCATTAGACACTCCAGGTTTCACAAATATGGCTGACATAGTATCCCAGCTATTTATTGGTTGTCTGGCACTGACACATCAAGTGTGTTTTAGTGTGTAGGCAGAACAACCAGAGTGCACTCTACAAAAGTAGTTCTACACAATGTACAAAATCTCCCCTTTCTGCATGGTCACTCTCTATTTTTCGTCTTTTGCTGCACCCTATATTTTTCCGGGGTTAGTAATCTGTACATTTTAACCCTGCTAACCAATGGCAAAGGCCCTGTGTCCCTCTTAAACACTTACTTATAAGTCCTTAGTATTTGGTACAAGGTGTACCCAGGGCATGGAAGTTAATTGTCACTTGTGAATTGGAGAACCTATTGTACCAACCCTACAGTGGCAGTCCAAACATGGCTTCAAACCACTTTGTGTAGCCTGCCTCTAGCAGTGTACAAACTGCAATTCAACCTGTCTAAAGAAACCTTTTTGACTGGTAAAAGCCTTCCTTTTAAATATTAATAAGTCACTCCTATGAAGGCCTTGTAGTTCGTAAGGCAAGGTGCATGGCATTTAAAGGTAGGGCATGTAGATAGTTAATGTGAAGTCCTTAAAGTGACTAACACCCGAAAACTATTTTCACTGTAGGAAGTCTGGCTGGCTGGCCCATAGAGAAAAGAAGAGCACAGTTGAAATCCTAATACTCTAACTCCGGAATGGAACTATCTAGGACAAAAATTAGACAACTTCTTTTAATGGTTTTTAAAAAGCGCATTTATTGGCGACGTGGGATTTTTATTAAATATTAAGGAAAAGTAACTCTTAGAAAGTTACCTTTCTCTGCTTGAAGTTTCTGGAGGCTAATTAGAATTTTATCTCAAATTTATACCAGCCACTGATTAGCATTTGAATAATTATGAAAAAAAGTATGAAATGCCTCCTAGAATCAAACAATAGGCTAATCTGAATGGACAGAGAAGACTACTATGAACCTCCTAGGTTATTCAGGGTGGGAGCTGTAAAATGCCTTTTGACATTACAGTCTCATATTCTGCTTGAGTGTCAAATCCTGCTTGATAGGTCTGTTGGGTTTACATATATCACCTTAGGGTTTACTTGTTAGGTAGAAAACAAGATGGCAAGACAATTCTTGTGTATCCAATGTCTGGTTGCTGATGAGCTCTGCTTTGTCCTATCAGACTTCTGTTTCTGAGTTTATTGTGGGTATAGTGGCTGGCCCAAAATGGATTTTAGAGTTTGATGCAGGAGGACACTACGATTACCATAGTACACTTCCCACACACACACCCAGAGCCTAAGTTTAGTGTAGCTTAAGAATTTTAACATTGAGAAAATGCCCAAAGTTGGTAGGTTGACCCTTGTAACCTTTGGGTAGTGTGCTCAAGAGTAATTCCCACCCACTAGCTCATGCCAGGAATAAATGTTGCACCTTCAGACCCCTACTTAACAACTCCACTGAACCTGAGTAAGAACAGAAGAAGACTGGACCTGAGAGTAGCCCTGGAGGACTGGATTTGCTTGCTCTTCACCCAGGGCTCAGAAGTCGACCCCAAGGGTCATGAGGCTAACCTCCAGTTCAAGCTTCAGGGGCATAACAAGTTGCCTTTTCCTGCAACTGCCCAGCTGCCCAGTGGCAACTGGACCTGGACTGAACTCTGCTGTTGGCCTCTGTTTGACACCCTGTGAGTCTCTAAGTGCTTCCCTGAGGTCCTGGAGGACTTTACAAATGTATTTTGGTGGATTGGGACTTAAAGGACAGACTAAGCCAGAAGATAAAATCTTCGACCAGGAAAAAACTGGTTCTTGTATCTAACCCGCGCTGCATTGCGGTCAGCTTCAAATTGTATGTAGGTCATCGTCTAGCTCAACCTTTGGCCATCATTGGCACTTTCTGCTTCTTGGCGCTATCCTTACTTCAAACTTTGCAAATCCATATCTTCTGTTCCCCTAAATGGATTTTTGGGTATCCCTTTGTTTCCTGATCACAATTCCACTCTATTTTTCTAATTCAGTTTTGGGTTTTTATTGCTTTGCATTTTGATTTTGTTACTGTTTTGGAACCGCGTAAATACTTTACACATTGCCCTAAATTAAGCCTGTCTGCTCAGTGCCATAGCTACCAGATTAATGTGCTCAGATTAATTTAGTGACTTTGAGGGTTCGCCCTGACAAGGTATGTGATCATTCCTTGAGGAATGTAGCCACCGACCCCAAATATTAATACAATATCTTGCACACAGCCAGTATAAACATTCCTCAGTTAGTACTTGACCCTTCCAACAAAGAAGGCTATACACATGAAGTGAAGCCTGGTACAAATGAGTCAGAAATGGACTGTTAATTCACTGATTCTCACACAATTGAATGACTTCCATGAAATCATGTTTTCCCTCCTAACTATAGTTACCAACAAGTCAATCCAAGTCATGCAATACTTTTGAAAACCTAGAAACCACTAAATTTGTTGGCACTTGCTGAAGACTTAACTAGAGAAAGCAGAATACCTCTAGAATTCTTTGCTGAAGTCTTTAAGGTTCTTTGAATTAAATGTAGTAGGGTGCATCACTCTGCCAAATGTAATTTTATTAACAAGAAACTGCCAAAATGGTTAGTGCTAGTACTTGTTAGATATGATGTTTATAAAGACTTTGAAGCTAAAACTATGACTGTACAAACAGATTGCTCAGGGTCTTTTGTTCCCAACAAAAATATCAAAATAACTCTATTTCAACATATCTGCAAAATATATTCTCACAGAAAAGATTTTTGTTGTCATTATTAGCAAATTGTGGACCCATGTGGCACTTTTAACTAAGATTGTCACCTGTCAGTTTCTTTGTAAATCTATAGTTAAATGTATAAACGTATGTGATGGTATTAAGGTAATGTATTGCAATGCTCGAAAATATATTTTGAAGTCTTTTTTTAGACTTTCCTACTATTTTCCTGAACTGCTTTTATCTATTGGACGAGGGGACGTTCTCTATGGTAGTCTCAGGATTTGTTGTGAATATCTACTCCGCTGCTCAGTATAAGCTGCTTGCTGCAGAGCCATTCATACTTCTTTAGTACAACGGATCATCAACTCCCCATTAAGTGTAAATATAGGATAACCTTATTTTAATAAAGCTTCTATCCTTCCCGCCTATTAGAGAAAATGCAATTAAATCTAGAAGCATTGCTAACTATGAGCCTATCTACAATTTGACGAGATATTGAAAAGAAATTAGGATGAGCAGCTGCAAGCTGTTATGGAGAAAAATCACATTGTAGATCCATCATAGACTAACATTCCCCTACTTCAAGGAGCAATTATATCTATCCAGGAGGACCGATGATCAGAGATGGATTGTGGTGGTATCAAACTTTTATAAGACTTTGAGACTTTAGACCACAACCATATGAGTAGCTCAAATTACTTTTGCCAGTTTGCAAACATAGTGCTCTTTCGACATATAGCTTCTCTTTCCATAAAGTGACCTATTATGTTCCTATTATCTGCAATTTTTGAAAGCCTGTCAACAACAATGCTTGCAGTGCCATTAAGATCAGCCTTGACAGGGCTCATTCCATATTACATTTTAAAATTCTCTCTTGGTCGCATTACCACAAATACTCTGTAACATAATAGGGGAAAGATTGCAATTATGGTGCTAAAAGTAAAGAATTTGTGTTAGATTCCAGATCTCCGTGATCTCCACTGGCTCCTCATCGAAAGAAGAATTACCTTCAAGCTCCTCACCCACGCTCACAAGGCCCTTCACAACATCGGACCAGCATACCTAAACGATCGCCTCTTCTTCCAGGCACCCAAGAGGTACCTCAGATCAGCCGACCTCTCTCTGGCCACCATCCCACGCATCTAAAAGACCAGAGCAGGAGGGAAGTCCTTCTCCAACTCCGCAGCCAAGGCCTTGAACGAACTCCCCCTCTGCCTCTGGCAAACCCCCACACTGCCCCAGTTCAGGAAAGACCTCAAGACCTGGCTCTTCGAATGACCCCAGCTTGCTACGCAGTCGCCCCCCCCAGCCCCTTGAGACCCTCGCGGGTGAGTAGCTGCGCTTTGTAAACCCCTGATTGATTGTTTGAAATGTGCCCATCTTCCGGTGGCTAATTGACCTAGGAGTTGTCGTAAACATGGAACTGATATTCGAACCACAATATTGGCTTCACTCAATGTTGTTCTCTTTGATCTCAAGCTGTTACTGCCCAACTTTCCTTTTGGGCACATTCAGCCTTACTGTCCAAGTGATTCTCATGATTTTAAATTTTATGAATTGACCATGCAAGCAGCATTTAGCTAGGCCATTGTAAAGATCTGGCCCTATGTCTGCAGTAATGAAAAAACTGAGGCGTGTAAGGCCCTCAGCCAGGTGAGAAGAAAGAACATTAATTCAGCACTTGTCATCTCTCATTTGTCACTAGTTTCTAAGTGAACCATTTACTGTACATAGATCATATCATGGAGCTGGCCTGCCTTTTGTGCTCATTGGAGTTCCACACTACTTAGTGACACAGACATTACTATACTCAGACAGGATCTCTTGCTTCTCACGTGACCAGGCTAAGCAAACATTTCACAGCAGTGTGTGCACTTTCTCACATGATTAGATCAACATTCCCAGTCTGCATTCACCTCTTTGTACCAAGGAGTGCATCGACAGCAGCTATCCTGGAGCGGATTTTAAAATATTTACTGGTTGCATTCGAAGATGGCTGCCGCAGATGTGCATGTATCCACGGCATCCACAACAGTCATCTTAGAGTAATGTGAAGTGTTTTAACAAATGCAGATCAAAGATGGCCATTATGGATGCACGCATATCCGCGGCAGCCATCTTTGAATTTATTTTAATTTAATTTTGCCCATCACCTTTGTCATTCTCCTTTAAAAGGTCGGCTGCTGTGGATGGATGGCCCACTCACTGGTCTGCCCTGAAAGCAGATGGGGAAAGGGTCAATGAGTCACAATTTGATCTTTTTTACATTATTTATTAGATTTAATTGTTTATTTCTTTTGTTACATGATGTGCCTATAATCATTTGTTTTCACGTTTTCTTTGTCTCTGTGAGTCTGCTTAAATCGAAGGACCCAGAGTTGGGTCCAGAGTATTTTGTGTCTATCAACTCAAGCAGCACCTCACAAATGAGGACCCGTGAGGCTGAAACACTAGAGTTGATTGTGAACCTGTGCAGATGGGATTTAGCCTAGGAATCGGGCTAGACTGTTCATCTGGTGACAGGACTGTGCGGATGGATTGTAGACTAGGAATTCGGCAGCACCGAGAGGACAATAATGATTTGCACACGGGTGCCCACCCCCCCCACCCCCCCCTCCTCCCGTGCAATTACAAAGATGACCTAAAACAATGGAATGGAATGATACTTTAAAAAAATCAGTCCTCAAGAAGAAGTGTTGGCTCAGGCCTGTCTAGCTATCTTTTTCTGGTTACTCATTTAGCAGGACCTAGTTGCACACAAGTAGCTACGCCAAGGGTTAGTGAGTATGATGGGGGCCTTGTACAAACACAATCATCAAAGATGTAAGGAGCGGGTGACAGGGCGCAGACGTGCATGAACTGCACGCTCTCATCCAGGAGACAGGACAAGGAAATGAAAATACAACTTGCACTGAAGACACATGAGATACAAGCTGTAGACAGACAGGTCACGTGCCCCTTGCCCTCGTGGCTCGTGGTGTCGCCGGAGCCCTGGGATGAAGCAAACATTAGCGTTGGCCTTCATCTCCGCAGACGACTTGTTACTGTCGATCTCAATCAGCAGGAATCATTCTTCACAGGGTAAATGTAATCTTTCTTGGAAACCTTTCAAGCTCTTTCCTTGAGACGAGAGCTAGGGTGTTATTTTTGTTTTTGCAACGTCAGTCTCGTTAAAAAAATAGCAACATAAATCTATTTCCCATTGAATGGCCTTAGAGAGCCAAGCATAACAGAGATAATCTAAAACATGCTGCTTAGAAGATTTACGAATATATCATTGACTCTTGCTTCATTCCATTCTCCTAGCCCTAGGACAATAAAACAGCTAAAACCAGAATAAACCGTGCTCGTGCACAAAGGGGAGGGAGTAGGCCCAATGGCCATGGTGTAGTCCAAAGGCTTGATTTGCAAAGTTATGTAATGTATGAAAAACAATTTGAGCCTGTAAAAACAGAGAATGCACACATACGAAATGAGAGCGGAAAATGCACACATGCGAAATGGAAGCAGCAAATGCACGCATGCGAAATGGAAGCAGCAAATGCACGCATGCGAAATGGAAGCGTGCACACATGCGAAATGAATTTGGTTCACAAATGAAAAAGACTTGTCAGGAATATGATCCAGTGGCTCTGTGCTCGTTATGATTGCACTGCTGAGGACAGTAAGAGTATCAACATAGGAGAATACTGACGACAGAACATCCCGGGACAAAATATTGAAAGCTAAGTGCATATAGGGGATAGATTTACTATTCCTAACTCCACATCTACCTACCTGGAGGATACAGGATTCATATATGTGGAGTTAGGTAAAGAAAACCTAAAACTTACTTACTTGTCAGATAATGAAGGAGCAGCAAACATTTAAATCATGGGGTATAATGCTAACGAAACAACTCCCAGAGGTTTACCCTACTCCCTTCATAGATGTGGACAATTCACCAAAACAAAAAATACTAAGGTTCAAGTTTACGTCAGTCTTAAAAAAAGCACTAGCTAGATCTCCAGAAAAAAAGGTATGTTCAAATCTGCGAAGTAAGGGTGAAACAAACCTAGAAATGAAAGAAAAATTCATTAATATGGCACTCCATAGTAACCATACACAATGATATGGCTCTCCAATTCAAACAGGTCCTATCAGTGAAGATAAAGAGATAATAGAAATATGTTCATGGAACATTAATGGTCTTAGGGGGAAATTACGCAATGCATGTATATATTCAATATTTGGACACCCAGAAATAGTAGTACTGCAGGAAACATGGGAACTTAAACCATTCATGTTACAGGGTTACGCCGGATACTACAAGAATGCAAAGAAAGAGCAAAGGTTCAGGCGAGCAAGCGCCGGGCAGGCAATATTCATCTCTAATGCGTTGCATATTGACCATGAGCAAGTGGAGATAGATGACCTGAATATCTTGATGGTTAAACTCAGTTATAAAACAAATACTCAAAATGTTAGAACTATATATTTAATCTCTGTCTACATATTGCCCACAAATAAGAGCAGAGAGGCAGTATGTGGAACCCTGAATGCAGTTCTAATTGACAAAATGTTGAATGACCCAATAGCGGATTTTCTAGTCACCGGGGACTTTAACCTCAATTTAATGTCTTCTCATACAAGAGATGAGATCACGCTTATCCAAAACCTACAATGGCTAATTCCTCAGCAGGACATAGGGACGGCGACCAATTCCAACAGTAATCGAATAGGACTGACTTTCTTAAAGGACACGGAAGCTTTGGGTCTTCGACTACTAAACGGAAGAGTAAAACCAGATGTTCCACCTAAATACAGCTACTTTGGTCATAAGGGAAATTCCAGGATCGACTACACAATGACATCAGTTTGTTTGTTCCAGGACATCATCTCTTATCGACTAATAAAGGTAAACAAAAGTGATCATGCCCAGCAGTCAATATTAATGGATATTGGAGTAACGACGAAAAAGACCTACCGGACCGTTCAAGGGCAAATCGGTACTATTAATTATAAAAAACTGATCTGGAACATGGAAAACAAAGATGAAATGAGAGAACAACTTGAAATGATCCTACATAAAACCTTGAAAGACACTACATCAAATACAGCGATAGAGCAATGGGAAAAATTGATCGGCATCCTAACTAAAACAGAAGGTCAACCAAGATCAAATAGGCCAAATTACAGGAGGGAAAATAAAAAGGAAAACGAAGTTACTTTGAATATGCCGCTAACAATAAGAGCATTGAAGAAAGAACGAAACAGGATTATTAGACGAGCTAACAAAACAGGGAGAAATGCAGAATACATGGGAAAAATAAAGTCATTAAACCAGAATTTGAAAAAACTAATATGGGGTGAGAAAAGCAAAGCTGAACAAGAAATTTGGGCAAAAATATTTCATGCCAGTAAGCAAAAGAACTCAAGGGACTTCTGGATTATAATCAACGGTCTTGCAAGACCCCATAAGCAAGTAGTCTCATCACCTCTGTCTGAGCAGGAATGGGACAAGTACTTGAGGAGGCACCTGAATCAAGAGACTCCGTATACATCCCCAATAGAAATGCAGCAGGGGTATAAAAGAGTCAATGTAAATACCACTTTTTATCAAAGCAGTGATATAGACTCATTCATAGCCATAGATAAAGAAGTGATAATTAAACTTATAAAACAACAGAAGAACGGCGCTGGGTCCAAACGGGCTGCCATTTGCACTCCTCAAAGAAAAACCAGAATTATGGGCACCCTTCTTAGAAAAATTATACTTAGAAGTTGCTCGGACAGGAACGGTACCTAAGTCATGGCGTGGCTCCCTAATAAGACCCATTTTTAAAAAAGGTGATTGGGCTCTGCCTGAAAACTACAGACTGATAACATTGCAAGATACTGACGCTAAGCTTTTTGCCAGAATAATACTTACGAAGTTAACAGAATGGCAGATGGAAGAAAAAATAATGCCTGTAAACCAAACAGGCTTTATTCAAGGACTAGGTACCACTACCAATATAATGATTCTTGCACTTTTAATAGATAAGTCTCTCCGGGCAAAAAAACCCTTGTATCTTTGTTTTATAGACTTTAAATCGGCGTTTGACTGCGTCAACCGAAAACTGCTCTGGAAAAAATTAGAAAAAAATGGGAATTCCAACTCCACTCCTTAAGTTAATCTGCCTTCTATACTCAGAAACATGGGTAAGCGCGAGGATGGGCGATGGTCGTACTTTATCGAGGGAGATCCCAGCAAATGAAGGTCTGAAGCAAGGCTGTGTGCTAGCTCCCCTCCTTTTTAATCTGTTTCTTGCTGACCTACCTCCTTAGATAAAGGAAAATGCGCATCCCCCGAAACTGGCAGAAAAGAGGCTCACAAACTTGATGTATGCGGACGATGTCATCTTGATGAGCCACACAAAAGTGGGCTTACAGCGGCTAATTAGAAGGACTTGTACATATTCGAATGAGAATGGGATGGTCATAAATGAGACCAAAACCAAAATTATGGTGGTTGCCAAAAACGCTAGGCGTAAATATAAAAGCCGTTGGTTTATGGAAAAAATAGAACTTGAACAAGTCGAGGTCTACAGATACCTAGGCGTATTATTTGAAGGAAAGGGCACCTACCATCTACATAACAAAGAGTCACAAAGAAAAGCTAACACATTAACTTCAGCTTTTAGAACTATCCAGAAGTCTTTACCCACTCTGACCTATGGCCCCCTTCTAAATATAGTTGGTGCAAAACCTTTACCCTCGATTACATATGGCAGCGAAGCTGTGATGGGTAATGACAGCGTCAACCTGAATAAAGCCATAACAAGAGTCTACCGAGCGCTTTTCCACCTCCCAGCGAATGCGTCCCCTTCGCAAATAAGGTTGGAGTTTGGCCTTACCAATCAAGAGTTTGCAAGGCAAGGACATTTCATAAAAGTCTGGCACCGAATAAAAAACGATCACCATAATGAGATTTCGCAGCTCTTATGGTCAGAATTAATAAGGGACACTAACTCGACAGCTGCTCGCTATCTTAGTGAGGCAATTAAAGCATTCGGAATTACATCAATATGGGAAATGAACATAACTAAGTTATCATTTAAGAAAATTATTAATAAAACTGCAGCCCACTTATCTGTCATAAAGGATAAGGCCTTTCTTACAAAGAGAAACCATGCATGGATGGTACTAAATGGATATAAAAAGAAGGAGATCCAAAAATATTTGACGACCCCGTGGACGGAAAAAAATAAGCAGGTTCTGCTTAAAGCGAGATTCGGATCTATGCCTGGGCTATGTCATCTTCCCCCATGGGAATTTCAAGAAACTAAAACAAAATGTAGACTGTGTAAGTGGGGAGAGGAAGACATTTCTCATTTACTATGTATTTGTCCTGAACTACTCCAAGAAAGAAAAAGTCTGCTTAAGGCCCATTTTAATTCTCGCAGCATACGGTCATGCAGGCAGGCGGTGATTAAATGTATGGTTCCAGATGATATTATTTTAAATGCTTCTTTTGTAAAGTTCTTAATTTTAGTTAAAAAGAAACTCGGTGAGGCAATCATTGCAAATATTTCATTGACTAAGTTAGTACATGTAATGTAATTTTACGTGTTTTTATATTAGGAATATAACTTTTAATTCTTTCTCTCTCTTTTGATATGTACTGTTGTAAGATTTTAAATAATCAACACAATAAATTACTTACTTACTTACTTACTTGTCGATATTTTTTTTCAATATTTTGTCATCGACATTCTGACTTCCATATTTCGTAGGTACACCGCACCTTATGGTTCGTGTGCATAGCAGGGACTTGTTGGACAGCAGTGGACAGTAAATGTGTCGTCACTGCACAGGCACCCCAATTGCATATGCAACAAACATTGGCCAAGCTAACAGTTCTGGTTTGCACTTTCACTTATAAGCAAGGCCTAGTGACCTCAATGCCAGCACTTAAGGAAGGAGACTAAGGGGCCGATTACGATGGCGGGCGGACAAAGTCCGCAGCTGCAAAAGGGACCGCCCGCCATAGTTGTGGTGGTCCCACCATACGAATTATGATGCGCCCACCAGTGTGGCGGGCGCATCCTGTATATTTTACATTGCGGCGGGCGGTGCTGCAAGCAGCACCCACCGCAATGTAAAAAATACATATTGTGCTTTTACATGCACAATGTGACAGGCACCGCTCGGTGCCTGCCACATTGTACATGCAAACACAGGGGGGTACCATAGGTACCCCCCTGTGCACCCCCCAACACCCTGGGGGCCCCCCAACAGCAGGAACCGCCAGCCTTTCCATGGCGGTAATGAAGCGCGACACAACTCCAGCACTGTTCCAACCTACCCTATCCCTAACATGGTGCGTCAAGCCTTACGCCTTTACACCATGACGCATCTCCATAGATGCGTCACGATGTAAATGGGGCGCAACATGGCGCAGGGTTTATGCCGCCGCTGCGTCACAAAAGTGACGCAACGGCGGCGTAAAAGTGGCGCAAGTCTGTTATAAATCTGCCCCATCATTTTTTTATTAATGTTATGTATTTTAGTATATTATATATATATATATATATATATATAAAAAACCGCCAGTAGGTAGTTATAGATAGGACCTTGTTTTAATTCAAAAAGCGTTTTTTGTTTTCCCAATAACTTTAGCGCCGGTTGACAAATCTTCGCGAAATTTTTAAAACTCATGGCCCGCTCCGGTCAGCTCCTATCCTGAAAATTTCGGGGTGATTTGCCAAGCGGGGCCGAGAAAAAAGGGGGGTCCCAAAACACGTTTTCTCCATGTTATTTCCCATAGGAAACTTTAGACACGGAACGGATGCAAACCCTACGGCCCCGTGTCCAAAAGAACTACGGAGGAAATACGCAAACTACAGGCGCAGGCAGAGGCACAGGGCAAGGAGGGGGCACATCATACAAGAGAAGAGGCAGAGGACAATGGAGAGGCAACAAGTAATCATCGGTGAAACCTCAATAATCAACTTGACCGCTACAATACTTACCGAGGAAGAAGAGAGTATTTTAAAATTGGGCCTCTCCTATGCCCCACCTTCCAACATGAACTACATCAATACAAGGTTTGACATGTACAAAGCTGTACGCAAATTGAAACTCCGCAAATTTCACTTGTTGAAAAATAAAACCATGGCTGAAACAGCAGAACCCGAGCTCTCTGGGGATATCACAGCATCAGGGTCGACAATACCCAGTGGTATACTAGAGCTGTGGATGGGTAAAGAAGTGGATGCTATGGAGACCCAATCTGGGGGAACGGATGTTCCAATCAGTGGGAGTTCTTTGAAACAAACAGCACCAGTTACACCTTTCAAACCTACCTCAACCTTCACCCCAATTTTGGCACGGGACTCTATCGACATATTCAATGAGAATGTGATTTCGCAAATCAAAGAAATGCACAAGAAAAATAGTCACAGGAAACCCAAATTTGATATTAGAAAGAAGCACTACGACACTTTAATTCACAAACTGAGCAAGGATATGAAAATGGTGATACGGTCAAGTGACAAAGGAGGAAACATCGTATTGATGACCAAGACAATGTATGATCGTGAGGCGTATTCCCAGCTTAATAACAGGGAACACTACGAACGGAGCAATGTATCCAAGATGAAGCAGTTGCAAGCCGAATACCACAAGAAACTGTCTAGATGGAAAAACAGGGCTATGCTGTCAGATGATGAACACAAATTTTTAAGAAATGAGCATCCAATAACTCCCTTTATCTATTTTATCCCCAAAGTTCACAAAGACATAAAAAACCCGCCAGGCAGGCCTATTATCTCTGCCAGAGGTGGGTTACTGGAAAAGACATCAGTCTATATAGACTACTTTTTACAAGGAGCAGTGAAGTCATTGGACTCCTATGTGCAGGACACAGGGGATTTTTTGTACAAACTACAAGCGGTACAATGGAAAGACGATTACTGGATGCTAGCATTGGATGTCTCATCACTTTACACCAGTATAGTGCACAAAGATGGTATAGCAGCTGTTATGTACTACCTGTCCAGACGAGAGGAACAGTTCAGTGATCATACCGCTATGCTATTGGAAATGCTCAATATTTGTTTGAACAACAATGTATTCATGTACAATAACTTGCTATACCGCCAACTACAGGGCGTAGCTATGGGGGCCAGTTTTTCCCCAAGCTACGCTTGTCTACACATGGGGGCTTGGGAGGAACTGGTCCTCAGGGTGCAATATGAAGAGATTATGAGATCCAACATTGTTGTTTGGTATCGATATATTGATGATTTATTTGTAATCTGGCAGGGTGACAGGGAATCGGCTGAAACCTTTGTCAATGCCATTAATATCAATACATTGAACCTTAATTTCACTGTAACTATGAGCCAAACTAATGTTATGTTTCTAGACACGGAGGTCTATATAAATAAGGGAATAATTGAAACCAGACTTTTTAGGAAAGCCACGGCCGGCAACACCATTTTGCATGCGGCCAGTGCTCATCCTCAACACCTAATTGCAAGTATACCTTTTGGTGAGATGCTGCGCCTACGTAGAATCTGTAGCAATGAGGAAGAATGGAATAAAGCTCAGGCATCCAGTAAGGTCAGGTTTCTACAACGTGGCTACTCTGAATCAGTGATTGACAAGGCCATAACCAAAGCTCAGGCAAGGGAGAGACAGGGGCTATTGGTGAAATATGGTCCACCTGCTATCAGTGATCTGGTACCTGTCAATACCGACAATCTATCTAATGAATTTAGATTCATTGTGGGGTACAATAATCAACATCGGGAATTGTACCGTATAATTAACAGAAATTGGCCAACATTAAAAAGTGATTCGGTACTAGGTCCTAATCTGCCTCGAAGGGCTACCCTCACCTTCAGTCGGGCTCCCTCAATGAGGGATAGCCTTGTCAATACCAACCCTGAGACCATAGAAAAATCCACGTGGCTGCAAACCAATGGGGGTTTTTATAAATGTAAGATATGTAAGGCTTGTACACACGGGGTAAACACAAAAACTTACAAAGATGGATTCAGTGAAAGAAAAAACAAAATTGAGAAGGTACTAACCTGTAAAACAGAGTATGCTATATATGTCCTTCAGTGCCCCTGTGCACTTAGATATGTGGGCAGCACTAAGCTAGAAGTACACAAACGTATTCTGCAACATCTTAGGGCCATCACGAACCAAGATAATACGTATCCGGTGGCCCGCCATTTCAGGGAGGCACACCACAGTAACAACAAAGAATTATCATTCTTTGTTATTGATGCAATACCAGCTAGCAGACGAGGAGGCAATAGGGAAGCATTGCTTCGCAAGTTAGAAACAAAATATATACTCCGTCTTGACAGTAAATGGCCTACTGGTTTAAATGTTACTGAGGATTTGTATACTGGCCTCCACTAGAATTAGTAGTCTAGCTATAATATACATAACTAGGAAAGGCTGCTGTTTTACTGTAACTTCTTGATATATTGGTCCAAATGTGCACACTGATTTTATGGAATGTCTTATTGAATATTTTATGAATTATATTATGGAATATTTTATGGAACATTTTAGTAATATTTTAAGGGTTTTTTAAAAACGCAGAGGTTGATATTTTATCTTCTCATGTATTATGTACTATTTATTATTTTAGGTATAATAATGTTTACCAATTCTTTATTTTAGGCAATGAATTTTTATGATCTATAGGCGGTTTTACATATTGAGTTACAACTAATGAATGCGTGATACCTTATAAACCCTTGCACATTTGCACACTCTGCACTTTAGCACTGCAGACACTTTATTCTAATTTATTCTAATTTAACCTCGTGATTGACAAAGTATCTGTCTACATACACAGTGACTTATGACCACTAGCAATAGCAAAGATTGAAGCTATAAGACCCACTATTCTCATCTGTTCATCGAGAAGTTATCTACTGATAGCACATTTATACATATATATACTGGAGGTAAGTCTGGGCTCAGACTACCCACTATATTTATTACCTGAAACAGGTAATTGCTGCTATCCTGGTTTTTAAAACATTTTTTAAAAATTTTTTTTTAAATTGTTCAAAAAATTTTTTCTTAAATTGTTAAAATTCGAATCAATACAATAAGTAAAAATACACTAATGGCACATTAGGTTGGTTCTCGTTTTTCGCTATTTGCACATATCACTAGGCACTTTATCACACCCTTTCAGGCTGACATAACTGCAGGAATCAGTAGATTGATGCAAATGCTAATTTAAACAGTGGCAATATAGAGGGATTGATCCCGTCAGAAACTGTCATTCATAGATGAGATCAAACATATAGTTTGAAAGTACCAACACGAAAGGCATATTGAACTTACAATACAATATATGTTATTGACAGCAGTGAATTGACGAAGATAATAATGTATTCACATATCTGTAACCTGGATTTAACTATGTTACGGTCTTTTCATGAACTGCCACAAATGTATGTTTGCGTGTTGTAATCTCTTTACACTTACCTGTGGTAAGAGTATTCCTCATATGAATGATGCACTACTCGCAATCTTTCTTCCATGTCTATGCGTCTGTGCCAGCATCACGTGCAGAGTGAGTTACGCCTACATAAGGGTGGTTCTTTATTCAACACGTTGTCATGTGAACAAGGCTCAGGTGGAGCCGAAACGTTATGGCGACTAGCACGCGAGATTTATAAATAAAAAAAATTGCACTGAAGACCGAGGTCCGTGTCTGTATTGTTGTGGACTGGCACCAGAAGCGGGCGGACGCGACGCAAACTACGGAAAGTAACGGATATATATATATATATATATATATATATATATAAAAAACCGCCAGTAGGTAGTTATAGATAGGACCTTGTTTTAATTCAAAAAGCGTTTTTTGTTTTCCCAATAACTTTAGCGCCGGTTGACAAATCTTCGCGAAATTTTTAAAACTCATGGCCCGCTCCGGTCAGCTCCTATCCTGAAAATTTCGGGGTGATTTGCCAAAACACGTTTTCTCCATGTTATTTCCCATAGGAAACTTTAGACACGACTACAGCCTGAACGGCTGAACGGAATTACACCAAATTTGGCAAAAAGGTAGCCCTTGGTTCAGAAAGAGACCTTTTTTTTAAATGGTGTGAATTCGTTCAGTAGTTGCTGAGAAATTCAAAACATAAGAGTCAAAAAATCAATTTCCCATAGGAAACAATATGCAAGTCTACTGCCGAAACTACTGAACGGATTTACCCCAAATTTGGCATAAAGGTACTGCTTGGCTCAGAAAGCGACCTTTTTAAAAATGGTGTAAATCCGTTCAGTAGTTGCTGAGGAAATCAAAAATAAAAGCTTCGATATTTAGAGGTGCGGAGGATCCGCGGACCCGCGCGGTGGATTTGCGCACCCTCCCGAGCACGAGCTTTATTCTAATTGGCTGTCAATATTCCAAACCAGGAAGTGTTGCCAGCCATTTTGTGACTCGGTGGAACCGAGTCAGAAGGAAACAGGGAAACAAAGGTGACAAAGTAGAAAAGGGGGCAGGGTAGACACACCCTGACCCCCTAGGCCTGCTCAGGGGGTCCCACAAGGAACCCCAGGGCCAAAAAAAAGCATTACAAAAAAAAACACAGCGGAATGCGCGCTGGGTGCGCGGATCAGGATGACATTTTTTTTAAAAAGAAGCGAGGGCTTCCTCGCTTCATTACTTTTAACCCCCCGGGTGGGCCAGGTCCCGGGGGAATTTGTACAATGAAAAGCGGGGGCCCACGGGCGCCCCCGCAGCGCCAGGGACCTCCACTTCCCCGGTGCTCTATTTTTTAAGTAAAAAAAAAATGTGTGAGTGGGCTGCAGCCCACCACATGCCCCGGGGACCACCACCTCCCCGGGGCTTTGAAATTATTGGAAAGGGGACTGCGCGGCCCCCCTCCTGGAGCCTGTGATGGCCCTGGGGACCGCCACCCCCCAGGGCCGGCTCCTACAGTGTCCCGGGGTGCCCACCCCCAGGGACACTGCTGTTTGCTACGGTAGGGTGGGAGCATGGTCTCCCGCCCTATCGTGGCAAACTCTGGTTTGGATTTTGGAAGAGAGAGCAGGCAAACCTGCTCTCTCTTCCAAAATCCAAAGCAGAATTGCTTTTCCACACGGGGAGCGGCATTTTAGCAGCTCCCCATGTGGAAAAGCAATGCCGGCAATGCAGGACGCGGGGAGCCGCGGGACCGTGGGGGCATTGGGGCTCCCCACACAGTCCCTTACGAAGTGCATAGGCCCCGGAGAATGGGGTCCCCGGGGCGAATATAAATTACTGGTTGGAGCCATTTTTTATTTATTGAAACATTTGGAGTCGCGATATTAGCACGGCGCTCAGTGCGGCCCCCTAGTTTGCACGCGAGGGGTGCGTGACTCCCAGCGCAGCCCCCTGGTGTGAACGCGAGGGTAGCGCGACTCCCAGCGCAGCCACCTGGTGTGAATGCGAGGGGTGTGCTACTCCCAGCGTGGCCCCCTGGTGTGAACGCGAGGGGTGCGCGAATCCTAATCGCGCTGGGTGCGCGACTCCTAATACAAAAAGAATACGATTTTTTTCATTAAAATGCTATATTATATGTTAGCATCTTGGGTGGCTCTAAAAAGAGCCCTTGTGTTTATTGGGAGATTTTTGTAGCTACATGTAAGTGCCGATGCAGAGTCTGAAGTTGTTTCCCTCATCTGCGAAATGTACGCCATCTCTCCTGTATATGCCATCCATATTAAAACGCTGATTGTTGTTGTATATGGACCCCATACTATGGTCTCTGAGATAAGCAGAACCAGCTTTATTGACATTTTTTCTAGCTTTCTCAATCTGAGGACCAAATTGATTGGACCACTTCCATTTCTGTTTTTGGCATATGTTAGAGTAGACAGAGGCAGTTGGGGATAAAGCAACATCAAATCTTCAAAGGTGTCCTTCATTCGCATTTCCAGACCTACCCCAGTCAATGTGCCTAGGTCATTGCCACCACAGTGCACAATCATGAGGTCAGGGGGTTGGAAGTGCATAAAGGATTTAACCAATGGCATCAATTGGTGCCACTTCAATCCTCTCTGTCCAATCCATTTAATATCTACATTTTGTAAAGCTAGGTCTTTGTCAATACCTCTGCTTTCAGCATACCTTTTGCACCAGAAAACATAGCTGTGCCCAACAATCCACACTGAAAGCATCTTGAAGGGATCTCTGTGGGTAATCAGAAGATGTCTGTACCTGAGGTAGGCAGGTGGTAGAATGAAATCTATCTAAAATGGTAGATAAGATGCTGCTTTTAAGAAAGTAGAGATTTGATTGGCTGTTTAAGAACACTCTACATTCTAATATAGGGTGCATTTTACTTTGTTTAGAAAGCATGTTTCTTATTGGTTATTAACAAATGTTGGAAAGGTACAGCCGAAAGGTTAAGGGCATGCTTTGCAAAGCAAACCACACCTGCTATTGTCATTTGCAACATTGTGTGGTGAACTTGTGACCTGGCAGCTAAGTTGAATGTTGCATGACCTGTTGCTATGGAAACTGATATTAAGGACAAGGGGTGAAGATGTCAGTTGAAAAGTATTATTCTCTGTAACCAATGGAAAATCGTTTTTCAATTTGAAAAACACTGGGAAGCTATGTCATTTGTGGGTTATGTGTATATGTATGGAAAATTAGAGGGAAAGGTTGCATTACTGGTTTTACATTGGAGAGTGTGCTCATCTACATTCTCTGTGTGAAAAAGAAAATCCTGAGTGTGTGAGATTTTTCATTCAACAGATTTATTTAAAAGGTGAGTTATATTTTTAAGAGATTTATGTAATATAAATTTGACATTTTTATGAAACTTTGCTGGTTAAATTAATTTATTAAATGTACAGATATATATTGGGATAATTTTTTATTGTACTTGAAGTTTGTTTAAAAAATAGTGTGTGCACTAATATATATATTATTAAGAGTCTTGAAAGGTATAGTTGAATGATGCTTCTTGTTTATTAATAATTGGTTTAATATGGATAAAGAAGGTGTATTTTCAAAAAAGGTTATAATATAAGGTGCAGTTTATTAGGCATGCATATTTCTTATCAGTAAAAAAGGTACAGTTTATAAAATGGCATTAGTATAGATAGTTTGGTAAAATGAGATACAACCGTGCTGTTTGCAAGATGATCATATAAGGTGTTAATGATTGCAATTCTGTTATTAGTTTGTACAGTTTGTGCGGTTTTAGAAATCTTCATAAAAAAGGTGTTGTTGATTACTCTTCCTAATTAAGTCTGTTGAGAGGTACATTTTGATGATGTTGCATATTTCTAGATTTAATTGGCAATATGTATTTCAAAAGAAAAACACTACATTTTACTCTTTCTGGTATGTAGCCAGAGAGAATAGTATGTCATGAGTCATGTATTTGTTTAGATTACATTTACATAGTTGTAGCTATATTTACTGAATTGATGATAGGTTCCTGATAGATTACAGAAGTGCAAAGGTAGTGAATATGTGATTTTATAAGTGCATGAGAAGTGTTTTTGTGGTTCTATAATGTCTAATTTCGTAGTTA
The DNA here is from genome assembly GCF_964204655.1 of Triturus cristatus. NCBI lineage: Eukaryota > Metazoa > Chordata > Amphibia > Caudata > Salamandridae > Triturus > Triturus cristatus. Next base: position 1,065,445,698 of record NC_140582.1, on the reverse strand, counting down.
GTATGTCGGTAAATGTGCACTACCTATACAGTCCCATAACCCCCTGCAGTCTACTAATTCACTCCTGCAAAAAAATAAGAATTAGCCATGCAGTTTAGTAATCACAGTGTCAGTCTCTGCCCACTCCTCCTATCATCCTGACAGAAGCATATCCTTATGTAATCTCTGTGCCAAAACAGAAGCACGTATCAACTCACCCTGCTTTCAACTACCGGCAGTCTACCAACCCAGTCACTGTCCATGCACTTGTACAATCACTCAGGCATAAAGAGACACTGTGCTACTGTCAAATGTGCACAATCTATGCAGGCCCCTAACCCCCTGTAGACTACTGATTCACTCCTGCCATGATCCAGATAGTACTCATGCAATGCCCCATTCACACTGTCACTCTCTGACCACTCTTGCAATCATCCTCACAGAACCATGTCCTTATCTAATCTCTGTGCTGAAACACAACCACTTATAAACTTATCCTACTGTCAATTACCAGCACTCTATCTACCCAGTCACTGTGTATGCACTTGTAGAATGACTCAGGCATTAACACACGAAGTGCTACAGTCAAATGTGCACAATCTATGCAGGCCCCTAACCCACTGGAGACTACTGATTCAGTCCTGCTATAATCCTGATAGTACTCATGCAGTGCTCCAATCACACTGTCACTCTCTGTCCACTCTTGCAATCATCCTCACAGAACCATGTCCTTATCTAATGTCTCTGCCGAAACACAAGCACTTATAAACTCACCCTACTGTCAACTACCAGCACTCTATCTACCCAGTCACTGTCCATGCACGTGTACAATCATTGAGTCAGGCATTGAGAGATACAGTGTTACAGTTAAATGTGCACAATCTATGTAGGCCCCAAACCAAATATAGACTACTGATTAATTCCTGTGATAATCTAGATAGTACTCATGCAGTGCCCTAATCACACTGTCACTCTCTGTCCACTCTTGCAATCATCCTCACAGAACCATGTCCTTATCTAATCTCTGTGCCGAAACACAAGCACTTATAAACTCACCCTGCTCTCAAATACCAGCACTCTATCTACCCAGTTACTGTCTATGCACTTGTAGAATGACTTAGGCATTTAGAGATACATTGCTACAGTCAAATGTACACAATCTATGGAGGCCCTTAACCCCCTGTACACTACTGATTCACTCATGTAATAATCTAGGTATCATTCATGCAGTGCCCCAATCACACTGTCACTCTCTGTCCACTCTTGCAATCATCCTCACAGAACCATGTCCTTATCTAATCTCTGTGCCAAAGCACAAGCACTTATAAACTCACCCTACTGTCAATTACCAGCACTCTATCTACCCAGTCACTCTGTATACACTTGTAGAATGACTCCGGCATTAACACATGCAGTGCTAGAGTCAAATGTGCACAATCTATGCAGGCCCCTATTCCACTGTAGACTACTGATTCAGTCCTACTATAATCATGATAGTACTCATGCAGTGCCCCAATCACACTGTCATTCTCTGTCCACTCTTGCAATTATCCTGACAGAACCATGTTTTATCTAATCTCTGTGCTGAAACACAAGCATTTATAAACTCACCCTGGTCTCAAGTACCAGCCCTCTATTTACCCACTCACTGTCTATGGACTTGTAGAATGACTCAGGCATTAAGAGATACTGTGCTACAGTCAAATGTGCACAATCTATGCAGGTCCCTAACCCCCTGCAACCTACTGATTCACTCTTGCAATAATGCAGATAGTACTAATGCAGTGCCCCAATCACACTGCCACTGTCTGTCCACTCTTACAATCATCCTTACAGAATCATGTTCTTATCTAATATCTCTGCCGAAACACAAGCACTTTTAAAATCACCCTGCTCTCAAGTACCAGCACTCTATCTACCCAGTCACTGTCCATGCTCTTGTAGAATCATTGAGTCAGGTATTAAGAGATATAGTGCTGCAGTCAAATGTGCACAATCTATGCAGACCCCTAACCCCCTATAGACTACTGATGCACTCCTGTGATAACCTAGGTAGTACTCATGCAGTGCCCAATCACACTGTTAATCTCTGTCCACTCTTTTTTTTTCTTTGTCCTCATTTGCCAATTACCCTCGTTATAAGAATCACCAGCCACCAAGTGTGTCGCAAACTGAGACAAGAACTCAGGTTCTCGGGCTAACTCGCATACCAGGACACAATTCACCAAATGGCGGAAGATAAGTCCATGATGAGGGAAGCTAGTTAGCTTGATTACTCCATCGAAGAATCTTTTCAGCCTGAAGGGGCGAATCATTGAACAATGAGACCAGCGTTCAAGATCCAAAGAGTAACATAGGCATAATCATAGGACCCGGGGAAAAAAAAAAAAAAAAAAAAAAACCCCGGCGTTCCTATTTCCAGTTTAACAAAAGGTCCCAGAAAGCCATTTTTTTTTGTTAACACGTCTAGCCAGGTCCAGTTTGGATGTATTGTATAGGGATGTCAACCAATCGCCATGTGATGGAGCTGAGGCGTCTACCCAAAACCTACAAATTTGACGCCTTGCCAGAAGAATAGCGTAAAAAAGAAAAGATCTTGCCTGGCCCAGTATATCTTCGTCAATGCTAAAAATTACCAGTGACAGGGTAATGGGCACGGTGCAATTAAGTATAGACTCCAACATGTCCTTTATTTTCTCCCAGAAAGTACAGATAGAAGGGCAATCCTTAAACATGTGTGTATCTGAAGCACCGAGGAGGTTGCACTTGTTACATCTCTTTCCTGGCTGAAATTTTGATAGTCGTAAGGGAGAGAGGTATGCACGGTGAACGGTGAAAAGATGGTTGCGCCTTAGCCAAGCGGGTTTAACTAATCTATGTAAAATAGTAAATGAAGTAAGCCATATTTGCTCACACTGTCGCCCCATCTCCTCTGCCCATAGTTGGTCAGGGAGGCTAAAATCTCCATCCACCTCCTCCAAAATACTCCAATACCAAAAAGCGACCTCTTTGCCGCCCGCCTGCCTTACGACAAGCTGTTGTTCCAAATTACTAAATTTACCCAGCGGGACAGCTTTCCTAGCTAGAGCCCGGGCCCAACTATCGAGCTGCATATATTTAGATCTTGATAGCCCAGGGCCGTCGTTTACCAACAGCTCTCCCCACCTTACGATTCCAGCTTGTTTCAAGGGGGACGCCAACCCATTCCTCAAACACATTGGTGTATCCGGGGAGTCCCACACCGGAGCATAATTTGAAAAATAAGACAGCCCTATTTTCTTTTTAATCTGGGCCCAGATTCTGGCCATAGCTTGAAGAGACTTTAATTTAACCTTCTTAAAAAACTTTTGGTCTCCAAACTTAAACATAAATCCCTGAGAGGGTAGTTCCGCCCCAACCAACATGGCTCTAAACATTAAACCTATCGAGGAGTTAGATGGGGCTTTCAGAAGCATTCTAGAGTAAGATAATTGGAAAGCCCAAGCATAGTACTGCAAATCGGGTAATGCCAACCCACCCTTTTCCCTCCTCTTTCGTAATTTCTTCCACGCCAATCTGGTGGATTTATACTTCCAAATAAAAGAATTAATTTCCTGCTGAAATGTGTCTATTTGTTTAGGACCAAAAGCAAGGGGAATAGTATTGCATATGAAGGTAAACTTAGGAAGGATAGCCATTTTAACTAAATTAGTTCTACCCAGTATAGATAGTGGGAGATAGGACCACGCTTTTAATTTTTTTTGGCAGTCTTTAAAGACCCGATCCAAGTTGGTTTGCGCTATGTTCCCCACATCTTGGGTGTTGTGGATACCGAGATACCTCATTGAGGGCGTCACCTTAAGATGAGTATTGTTTATATTCCACACCATTATTTCGGTTTTGCTTGCATTAATCTCGTATCCGGAGATCCGCCCGAATTCTTCTGCACGCTTAATTATGGTTGGAAATGCTAAGACCGGATCAACTGTAAAAATAAGGATGTCATCCGCGTACAGAGCGCCCCTCCTTTCCCACCCCTTGTATTTAAAGGAGGGGATATTAACTTCCTCCTGTAGGACTTGAGCAAAAGGCTCAAAATACAAATTAAAAAGAAGGGGAGAAAGGGGGCAGCCCTGTCTTGTCCCCCTTGTAATATTAACAGGTTCTGACAAGGTATTGTTTACTAAGAGTCTAGCAGATGGAGCCTTATACAAAAGAGAGATCACTTGACAAAAATTATCACCGAAATTAAATTTTTTCAGTACCGCAGCCAAATAAGGCCAACTCACCCTGTCAAAGGCCTTAGTTGCGTCTAACGTGAAAGTAGCTAACGGCAGAGAGAGGCTAGAGGCAATATCAATGGCCCCGACTAAATCATGCGTAAGGTCAGCCAACTGACGGCCTTTTATGAAATCTTTTTGATCTTGATTTATTATTGAGGCTATGACCTTCCCCAACCTGGCTGACATAATAGCCGCAAAAATGTTATAGTCGTTATTAAGAAGTGATATCGGGCGGTATGATCCGCATTCGGTCGGGTCTTTCCCAGGTTTAAGTATCAGAACTATGATGGCATCACTCCATGATTTAGGAGGGTCATCCCCTTTTAACAGAATACTATTAAAAAGAACCGTCAGCGTTGGTATTATAGCTTTGCTCAAGGCACGATATAAATCTGCTGGTAAGCCATCCGTACCAGCTGCCTTCCCTTGCTTAAGTTGCCCAATAACTTCTCTGACCTCTGCTTCTATTATTTCCGAATCCATATAGCTGCTTTGGACCTGAGTGAGGCTTGGCAGGGATATTTTATCTAACCAAGAATTTCTTGCAAAAAGATCGTCAGTGATATCCTCTTTGTAAATGGCCTGAAAAAATTCCTGAAAGGCTCTCCCAATATCAGAGCTTGCAGATCGAGAGGATTGTTCGGCCTCCAGCTTTATCTCTCTAATGTATTTTTTTGTTTGATCTGCTTTTATTTTCCACGCTAGCATCCTCCCAGCTGCTTCCCCGAACTCAAAATGGGAATTCTTACTTGCCTCCCATCTACTAGCAACCCTTTCTTGTAAAATACACTCCAATTGTGTTTTTAAGTGAACTAATTTTTCTTGCTGTCTAATTGAGCCTATAGAGGTACTAAGTTGTTGTTCAATAGATTTCATTTCGACTTCTATGTTTAAAATCTTTTCCCTATATAACTTCCTTCTCCGGGAGGCTCTACAGGTAATATTTCCTCTCCAAAATGCCTTCAGAGCATCCCAAACAGTGGGAATTGAGGTTGGAATCTAGATTTACTTCCAAAAAATACTTAGTTTCGGCTATAAGAAAACTAATTTCCTCCTCATCTTGAAGGATGGACCGGTCGAATGACCAAGACACGTGTCCTGCCTGCTGGCCAGCATTCAAAATAAAACTAATTGCGGAATGATCAGAGAGGTGAGAGGGGAGATATGATATCTCCGTTAATGAGTCTTTAAGGCAGTAACGAAACAAAGCATAGTCGATTTTAAGATTCCGAAATGAGACTCCCAATTTATTGCCCGCCCTCTCCCTCCATATGTCGGCTAGACCCAGTTGTGCCATTATTGATAATAACATTTGCCGAGATTTAGAGGCCACGCTGGCCCTCGAATTTGGGGACTTATCGAGTTTTGGGTTCAGCACAACGTTAAAATCTCCACACCAGATAATAGGGTCGTTGACATTTAACAAATGATTCCGAATAAGTTCTAAATACAAGGGATCATCTTGGTTTGGGCCATAGTAGGCGACCAATGAGTATACACTCTCACCTAATGAGGCTCTTTACATAAGCCATCTCCCACTCTGGTCCTCCTTATGCTCTAATATTTTAACATTGACATTCTTTTTAAAAATAAAGGCGATCCCTCTTATATTTGCCGATTGATTGGTAACAGCAAAATTATCAATCCATTTCTGATTTTTTAATATATCCGTGATCTCTGTTTTGAGAAGATTTGTCTCCTGTAAGGCAATGACCTGTGCGGGAGAGTCCCTTAAATATTGTAAGATACGATCTCTTCTAGCCTTACCGCGCAGGCCATTAACATTCCAGGATAAGTAATGCAAGGAACTCATATTAAGCCTCTCGCCCCCTGTAAGCCCCGGGACCCGCTGGCCAAACCTACAACACAAATCACTGCCTCAGAAAACAAGATTATCTGAAAGTAAAGTAGTGATACCTCCCCCTTACCTGCCCAAAAAAAGCAGCTGAGGAAGGTTGGCTTTTGAGGATAATTTTTGGTTTTTTCCCCTTTCCCCGTTGCACCCAGTGCCCCCATCCCTCTACCCCCTCCCTCCCCTCCCCTAGAGAACCCCTCCCAGCTTAGACTGGCTAGCTGTATGGCCAGTTTAACGTCGTCTGTCCGTCCCCCCCCTTACACACCCGACGATACTAAGACTGCTTGTCGGAGAAATGAGGAATAATGAAGAATAAAAAATCGAATGATGGGAAAAATGAGAAGGCTACACTTTGCTTATAACTTTTAGCTTTGCTGTAATATACATTAGGTGTGTGTTTTTTTCTTTGTATTCTTTGTTTTTTTTTGTCTCCTGCATATACTATAAATGGATTGTGTTCGTGTTTTCCCCCTTTTTTTTCCTCTTTTCCCTCTTTCTCCCATCGTTGCTCCCTTCTAATCTAAATGTATTTTCTATTCTCCTTATCCCATCGTTTCTTTATTGACTTTACCCTCCCTTATCACCCAACTATGCTTACCTATGCACCACCTCCCCAAATTTGTATTTTTTTTTTCTCTTTGAGTTTTTTTTTTTTTAATAAGGTGACCCCAAATTTGTATACCTTAATTACTGATACTATCTCTTTGAGCATCCCTTTTTTTTTTTTTTGTAATCTTTACGCTAGGGCCCTGTATAGGAAAGAGATGGATGTTCCAGCATCTAAGATACAACTAAAAAAAAGCTGACCCTATACCGGTCTTACACCGAATATTGCAGCAACCTGCTAAGGTCCACCGACAGAAGCCTTAATAGAGTACAGTAATTGATCTGCGTCTACTGGCGATCTAATATTATACATTTTGTTATTGTACATGATCCGCAGAAACGCGGGAACCTCATTTGCACCGTTGCGCCCAATGATCTGAATTTGTCCATCCTTTGGCCAAGTTCCCACTGCCTCTCCAATGTAGATTTGGAAAGATCGGACCGAACTTCATAGGAAAAATCTGGGCCCTGTAATGATTTGACTTTGAGAGCCAAATTTAAGATCGTTTCTGTCAAGGTATATGCATTAAAGTTAATCAAGATCTTCCTAGGTTTGGTTCTGCCGGGATTTAGCCGAAAAGGGTCTCTATGTATCCGCTGGATATCTTTCAGCAGAGCCTCAGGTGTCTCATCTAGTTTTAGAGAGTCTTTTAACAAGGAGACCACAAAGGATTTTAGGTCACCCCCTTCTTTACCCTCCGGAACCTTAAGGAGGTGAATATTGTTACGGCGGGAGTAATTTTCCAGTGATTCAACTCTTTCCCGCAGAGCGTCCCCTTCCTTATTGAGATCTTGAATCTTTGCCTCTGCTGACTCCAAGGTGGTTTTAAGATCCCCCACCGAGCCCTCTAGAGATTCAGTTCTTGCATAAAGTCCGTCAACTTTCCTCTCCAATATTTCGCAAGCAGTCCTGATCTCATTCTGATTTCCATTGGAGATCTGAAACCCGTTCCTAATCTCTTCTCTCATAGAAGTGAGGATATCTTCTAGTGACGGTTCCCCCCCGTTCACCACCCCGCCGCTGCGGTCTGACTCTGAGTAGAAGGTAAGGGCGAACTGGGAACCGCGGAATTCGCGACCAACGATATAGCAACTCCTGGTCTCATTATGTCACCTGCTCTGGGGGGGAAGCGTCGAGGACCTCACCGTGCATATTCTGTCCCTCTGTATTGGCCGCCTCCACAGGGAAGAACGTTGGGGCCGGTGCCTGTGCCTGTGCCGGTGAAAATGAAGAGGCTGGGATAGATTAGGCCATAGTGATGGCTTGGGAAAGAGAAGGAGTGGAGGAAACAAGAGGGTGTATATCTAATACCTGAGGCAGCACATTGAAGAAAGAACGCAGTGAGGGGGTAATGCGACCTACAGTATGGTCCTTTTTTGCACCTCTCAATGGCCCCCTTCTCTGGGATGTTCGACACGAATTTGAACCTGGGACTGCCTCCGCGTTCCTGAACTCTTGCCTTCGGCTAAGACTATGCCTACCCGCCTCCTCCACAAAGTCTACATCAGCCACAAGGTTAGGACGTTGTTCTTGCCCGGAGAGCCCCCCCAAACTTTGTTGGATACTTGAGCCTCTGGAACCCTTTCCCTTCACTTTGCCGTTTGCTGCCTTCTTAGCCACTTGTTTCTTTACTTGAAGCTTACCAGGAATCGGGGGAACACTCAACACTCACCTTTCCTTTGACTTTATCACCCGCCCTACTTACACCTTGCACCAAACAGTTTTTATCAACTACCACCTCCGCCTCCGTTGCAGCGCCTCCGTCCTCCGACGACACCGTCCTCTCCGCAGAGTGAAAAAACGAGCTACGGAACGCTGGTCACTGACCGGCTACGGTGCTTGTTCTGCCCTCGCCGCTGGTTACCCGGAAGGGGCCGCGAGCCGCCGCTCTGCGGCCGCGCCTCAGCTCCACGGCTGCACGTAAGCAGCGAGGCAGTGAAGCGGGATGGAGGGGCTGGAGGGGCTGTCCACTCTTGTAATCATCCTCACAGAACCATATCCTCATCTAATCTCTGTGCCGAAACACAAGCACTTATAAACTCATCTGGCTGTCAACTAGTACCACTCTACCTACCCAGTCACAGTCTATGCACTTGTACAATGACTCAGGCATTAACACACGCAGTGCTACAGTCACATTTTTACAATCTATCCAGTCCCCTAACCCCATGCAGAGTACTGATTCACTTCTGCAATTACCCAAGTGGTAGCCATGTACAACATTATATACAACGTGTTTCTTTAGTAATACAATAGTATATTTTATAGATTTATTTTAATAATGTCATATATACAGTTTTTTTTACAGATATTGTTCATCATCATTAAAAAACTTAGAATGACTAGAATGACACAAAAGAGGAAACAACAAAAAAAGGAGTATTATTTGAAGAAAACAAAACAGCAAAAATGAGATGAACTACAACATGTGGGAAAAAGAAAAAGTCTTCTGGTAAGAGAACAAAAGAATTTGTTAAAAAAACTTTCAAAGGCTAAAAACAGTGTGCACAATGTGGAACGTATAAAGAATGCACCAACAACAAAGAAGAATAAAAAGAAAAAAGGAGAAGCTAATGGAAAAATGCATTCGGAAGAATCAATGTATGGTAAAAGGAGAAAGAATCAGTTTGAAGAAATTAGAAAGAGAATGTTTTACAATAGAGTTGTTTTTTAATTTGCTGAAAGATGGGAAGAAATATAAAAGAAGATCAGCATTTTATAAAAAGAAGAAACAGATTGAACTATTGTTGATAAGGCTTTTGAAATAAAAAGGAAATTATTCATTTTAGTTTTAAACATATGCTTTTATGGATCAAGGATGCACCCAAATTTGGAACTGATTCGGATGACACTGTTTTAACTTTTATTGAAGATTATGTCACATGTGCTATACCAAAAAGAACAGAAGAAAACACCTTAAGGCAACAAGTGTTACGATTCCAAAGTCATCGATGTGGCAAATGGAAGCCCTTAACCCCCTGTACACTACTGATTCACTCATGTAATAATCTAGGTAGCACTCATGCAGTGCCCCAATCACACTGTCACTCTCTGTCCACTCTTGCAATCATCCTCACAGAACTATGCCCTTTTCTAATCTCTGTGCCGAAACACAAGCACTTATAAACTCACCCTGCTGTCAACTACCAGCACTCTATCTACTCAGTCACTGTGTATGCACTTGTACAATGATTCAGGCATGAAGAGACACTGTGCTACAGTTAAATGTGCACAATGTATGCAGGCCTCTAACCCCCTGTAGACTACTGATTCACTCTTGTAATAATCTAAGTAGTACTCATGCAGTGCCCCGGTCACTCTGTCACTCTCTCTCCACTCTTGCAATCATCCTCACAGAACCATGCCCTTATCTAATCTCTGTGCCGAAACACAAGCACTTATAAACTCACCTTGCTGTGAACTACCAGAACTCTATCTACTCAGTCACTATGTATGCACTTGTACAATGATTCAGGCATGAAGAGACACTGTGCTACAGTTAAATGTGCACAATGTATGCAGGCCTCTAACCCCATGTAGACTACTGATTCACTCTTGTAATAATCTAAGTAGTACTCATGCAGTGCCCCGGTCACTCTGTCACTCTCTCTCCACTCTTGCAATCATCCTCACAGAACCATGCCCTTATCTAATCTCTGTGCTGAAACACAAGCACTTATAAACTCACCCTGCTGTCAACTACCAGCACTCTATCTACTCAGTCACTGTGTATGCACTTGTACAATGATTCAGGCATGAAGAGACACTGTGCTACAGTTAAATGTGCACAATGTATGCAGGCCTCTAACCCCATGTAGACTGCTGATTCACTCCTATAATATTCTACGTAGTACTCATGCAGTGCCCCAATCACTCTGTCACTCTCTCTCCACTCTTGCAATCATCCTGACAGAACCATGCCCTTATCTAATCTCTGTGCTGAAACACAAGCACTTATAAACACACCCTGCTGTCAACTACCAGCACTCTATCTACTCAGTCACTGTGTATGCACTTCTACAATGATTCAGGCATGAAGAGGCACTGTGCTACAGTTAAATGTGCACAATCTATGCAGGCCTCTAACCCCCTGTACACTACTGATTCACTCCTGTAATAATCTAAGTACTACTCATGCAGTGCCCCAATCACTCTCTCTCCACTCTTGCAATCATCCTCACAGAACCATGTCCTTATCTAATCTCTGTGCCGCAACACAAGCACTTATAAACTCACCCTGCTGTTAAGTACCAGCACTCTATTTACTCAGTCACTATGTATGCACTTGGACAATGACTCAGGCATGAAGAGACACCGTGCTACAGTCAAATGTGCACAATCTCTGCAGTCCCCTAACCCCCTGTAAACTACTGATTCACTCTTGCAATAATTTAGGTAGTACTCATGCAGTGCTCCAATCACACTGTCACTCTCTCTCCACTCTTGTAATTATCCTGAATAAAGATATACATATAGAGTGGCCTAGCCACTAACACCAGTACGCCTACAGCATTCACTGCAATATTCATGCACACCTCTAACCACATACATACTATTGGAACACTCCTGTAAATACTTAGGTACTACCCATGCAGTCTAGCAATCCTCCTGTTACTGCTATGCACTTCCCCAATCATCCATCCAGCATTATGTACTTATCGTATTACTCTGCCGATCCGTAAGCTCTTATGGAGCAGATTTACAAGCCCCTTGTGCCACAAGTACATCACTCTTTGTGACGCAGTGGTGGTGCTGGGGGCAGCTCCATATTTACAAGGAGAGAAAAAGCCACCCTGCATGTCTTTTCCTCTCCTTGTAAATACAGCCCCTTCATATGCAACACTTTCTGTTGAAGGGGCGTTCCATGGCTGTTGCTGTGTTTGTTCCCACACAACACCCATGGAACAAGATATATCTCCAGATTTACAAGAAATCATAAATCTAGAAATTTTTGTGAATGCTGCACCACTCTAGAGGTGGTGTAGCGAGACACAACGAGGAGAAATGTTTTCATTTCTCCTCATTTCTTCCTCTTTCAATGCGTTCTGCATTCTACACCACACATTGAAGGAGGAAAATGCCTTTAGTGATTGTTTTTGTACAGGAACATGTCCCTTCCTGCACAAAAACAATCTCCCTATGATGCAGGCATCCTTGCACCATGGTGCAAGGGTGCCTGTGCCAGCACATGGCTACAGTTTGTGCACCAGTGCAGAGGGAAACACAGAGTTGCGACATATTCATGTAAATATGTCGCATCTCTGTGCTTCAGAAGTGCTGCAGCACAGTACAGCAAAAAGGCTTGCAGTGCCACACTACAGCACTTCCTCATACATCTGCCCCTATACATTCACCATACACTGCTAATGCATTCTTTCAGTCAATCATGCTCTACACATATATTCAACCAAAATTTCACACATTACCATGCAATTATAGTTCTTTTTTTAACCAGATAAGGTAATTCTGACAAGAACTTTTTTTTTCCTTCTTTTTTTTGGGTATTTGTTTTGTATTTTTTTAACAATTTTGTATTTTTTTGGGTGTTTTTTCAAAAACTGAACTAAAGAAGGAACAAAGTAAACAGGTAACTTTTGGAATTAGTTTTCATTCCAAAAACAACAACAAAAAATTAACAGCGGTGGTTGCGTTGGGCAGCACAAACTGCATCCACGACTGCTCGCCGTAGCAGATAATTTTTTTGCACTTCACACAGTGCTGTTCCAAAAATGCAAATTCTGCCCTAATGTCCCTAGGAGGTGTTGGTTGTGATGCTCCTGAGGTGCTAGCAACTGCTGGTGCAGGATTTTCCGCAGCTCGCCTCATTTCCTCTCGAGCAAGATTCCGTGGGTGAATGGTGCACAAATACTTGCTGTAACACAGGAGTATTTTTTCTCACTGCCTCGCGACAGGACCCTCACACAGCTAGCATGTCACCTTTCTTGCATTCACCTTCTTCTCTCCATCTGGAAAAGTAAAGAATTTCCAGACAACAGAGTCTGGTCTCTTCTTAGGTGGGTCTTCCTCTAACACTTCTTCTTCAGAAAGTAGTAGTACTTGCTGCTCTCCAGATGCCATTTTTGATCGGACTTCAGAAAAAAACACAAAAAAACCCCTAAAATGTTCACGTTGGAGAGGAGATGTTTCTCTGAAGATGGTCCAAGAAGAATGATTAAAATGGGTGGGGTCCTTCAATAGTTACAGTGGGAAATGTTATAAACCAATCAAATCCTTTTTTTTAAGGTCACATGGGAGTCTTGCACAGTGCGCTCATGAAGAACGCACCCGACGCGAGTTCGCGAAAATATATTTAAAAATAATATTAGTTTATTACAAGTAGAAATATATTATTTTTATGAATACCTTAGATAATCTCCTGCCCTAATATGTACATTAAAGACACTTACATATCATTTTAATATATAAAACAATTTGCGGGGACTGCGCACCCAGCGTGGCCCACATATGAGGTCATGCGGGGCCCGCCACCGCGCAAGCGCCGCGTACCCTAATGCGCATGTGTCACAAATTAGTAGGCCTGGGCTAAATTTCCGTTCCGCTCGCGGAAATTGCGATAATTTGACATTTTCGCGTTCCGCGGAGAGCGTGAAAATGTCAAAATTTCCGCATTCCGCAGCTTAGCGATAATTTGTTTCTTGCTCGCACTGTAAAATAATACGTTCTCGCGCGTGCGCGATCGCCTTACCTGAATCCCCACGTTCGCCGACAAGTTTTCCCGATCCGGTCGCGTTCTCCACGAGATGTTGGATTGTTGGTAGCCATTTGCGCTGTCTCGCGACAGTTCGCGCCCGCAGTAATGTCCTTGGTCGCGCGATCACGTCTTTCTTCTCGCGATCATGCACCGCGAGAAGAGTGAAAACAAGATGGCCATGCCCGCGAGCAACCGCATGGGTAAGTTGGCGAGCCGCGACCACGCAGAAAATACCGCGAACGGGCGGGAAAAAAACTTCCGCATCTTCGCGATATTTCCGTGTGTTTGCGGAGATTTTTAACATTTTCGCGATAATTTGCGAAAATCACTTTCGCAAATTCCGCCCACCCCTACAAATTAGCGGGAGCAGGAGTCGCGCATTGGTCGCATACCTATCGCGCACAACGTAATATTATACGTATGTCACGTAACTGAAAAACACGTACCCATCACACACCATACGCGGATCCTTCACGACCTTTCCAATATGGCTGCTTTAATACGCACACCCGTCGCGTTAGGTACACTTTGGGTGCGCGACTCTAGAATTTCTTTTAAAAAAAAAAAAGAAAATAATATAAATAGATTAAAATAAAAAAATAAAACAAAATAATTACAGTATATTTCAGTTTTCATCAAAAAAAAATTTTTTTTAACAATTTTCAGAAAAGTATATAATATTGTTTAATAAATATATATTTACAAATTAACAGTGCCATCTAGGTCAATGCCAGGGCTCACCGCTGGGTCAACAAAAGTCACGCCCCATTGGGGACGAGCCACCGAGGGCACGGTAGCCCGCCTAACTACCCCTTCCACACTGGCCATTGCCCCAACCCCGGCAACTGGGACCCAGATTCAGACCCATATAAAACAACAGGAACGGAAAATTTTGCTATACCCAGAGTACGTCTCACAAGGCAAATGGGACACCGTCAATCGCAGCAATCTTCTGAAACTCTGCGCAAATATCCCCGGCCTGGAAAAGATAAAAACAACAGACATCGAGAGCGTCTCTTTCCTACCTCGAGGCCCCATTGAGACCAATGAATCCACTGAGCTAACGTTTACTTGCCCAATTCCGGAACAGATTATGAAAAATCACCACACGCTACTGGACAGCTGGGGCACAAAAATAAAGACTCAACCTTTAGAAAAATATCCATCGATATTGAAAACCTGCGGCATGGAGACTCGTCTGGCTTCTTCAGAGGGGAACACAGGGCGGCAGGAGGGCACTAGCGCTGCGCGGGAACCAGCACCGCAAGTAGTCTCCGCCCTTCTTGGATCCAAAGGGGGGACGATCCTCAGCCCCGCCAATGAAACTCCAATTAAAATCACAACTAACTTGGGACAGGGCAAACGCTTCTGCTGCGTAATGGGAAACCTCAGCAAAGATTGGTCCTGGTTGCCGCACGCTCTAAACCCCAGCACCTAATAGTCGCCCCCCCAAAAAGCACCCTACACGACCACCGACCATTAGCAGCTTAAACATCATGTCCTGGAATGTTGCAGGGATAACCAAATTAGTTCAGAATCAAGCGGCAGTGGACTTCTTAGAAGGCGCCGATATAATCTGTACCCAAGAAACTTGGGCAGTTAAACCCATATCCTTAAGGGGGTACGCCGAATTCTGCAAACCAGCTATAAAAGCCAATATATTCGGAAGACCCTCAGGAGGGATAACGATTTACATCAAGCAATCGCTGCGCATTGAATTCACTGAAACACCTTTTACCTCACACCTGTTCCTGGCGGGTATTCTGAAAGGGCTTCATTCAACCAATGGCCCACTTCCCATCCTCTTAATCAGTGTCTACCATAACCCCCATGGGCAGGGGGCCACGGACTCTAGGTCACTGCTGATAAGCCAGCTAGAAGCCTTACTTTTGCAATACCCCCTACTGGACTCCATCATCCTTGGGGACTTTAACACTCACAACATAGGGGCCACCCAAAGCCACCTCTCCGGGGCAACAAACGCTTTCAATGCTTTAATTAAATCATATAACCTGGCTACTGCTCATGTGGTCCACTTAAAAACTCATCCAATGGCCTCCGTAGCCCCTACTTTCAACAACCACACAACGATTGACTATATCATTTTAAGTGAAAATCTACAACCTCTACTGTCAAACTACATAGTTCACCCACGCAATGAAAGCGACCACGCCGCCCTAACAATTACCTTGAACCTCACACTGGAAATCTGCCCTAGGACGAATTGCCTCGGGACCTCTACTGGCGAAGAACTGTATAACCTTCCAAGAAGAATCAAATGGGGGCCTGTGCCTGCCACCAAGTTCGAGGTCTGGAAACAAGCATGGGAAGGCTGGCCATCAAGCCCCAACCCTGGGGGTGTTATAAAAGAATGGGACAGATTAGCCCCGGATCTAGCCCTTGTGCTCCGCGACAACTCAGCAGGTAGTGTCCGAATGCATGTACCCCACAAACCAGGAACCAACACGGCTATCAAAGAAAGCGCCCGAAAACTAAATGCCTTACGTAGAACACACAGAAAAACCGGCTCTGCCCAAGACAAAACGCGATTAACAACAGCCGCAAAAAGTCACTCAAAAACGGTGTGGGCTGCAAAGCGCGATCACTCAGATGCCCAATGGCTGCGGATTTTTGAAATGTTAAAACCTTGTAAAACCCAAGAGTTCTGGAGCTATTTAAACACCCTCGCCCAAGGTCACATCCACAGAGAAATCTCACTTGATGCACGTTCCTGGGTCAGTCACGTAGAGACATTATACCAAGACGACCAACATACTCTCCACCTAAATGACGACTAAGCTGGGATTGGCGAACCAGACTCTTCCGCCAAATTCAAAGTTGACCTTGAGACAGCTTTAGTCACCAGAATCTTAAAAAAAATCTGACACAACGGAGCCCTGGGTCCTAATGGCCTGCCCGGCTCCCTGTTTAGGGCAAACATAGAATTCTGGTCCGAGTCTCTGACGCTCCTCTATGCAGAATGCCGGCTCCTGGGGGATGTGCCAGACTCCTGGAGAGGGTCGCTTCTTCATCCGATTCACAAGAAAGGTCCAAAATCCAATCCGAACAACTACCGCATGATTGCTCTCCTGGACATCAAGGGCAAGGCCTACGCTAGCTCCATTTTGGTAGAGTTAACCCACTGGGCAAGTTCCGAAGGTCTCTTACCATTCTTTCAAACAGGGTTCAGATCTGGGGCATCGACGATTGATAACATAATAGCCCTTTCTTATCTGGCCCATCAAGCAGTTATCCGCAAAGGTCTCCCTCTCTTCGCCTGCTTTATTGATTACTCAGCAGCGTTCGATGGTGTAGATCGAACAATCCTTTGGAAGAAGCTGGTACTTTGGAACATCATCCCCGCACTGCTGAAAGCAATACAATCATTATATTATAAAACGTGGGTCAGAATTAAACTCTCCAATACCTCAGCAACAGAGAAAATAAAAACAGATCGGGGTTTAAAGCAAGGGTGCGTTCTAGCACCGCTTCTGTTCAATCTGTACACCGCTGATATGGGCCAAGCCTTGACAGGAGCAGCATTGGCCACTCCGAGGATCGGGGACACCAAGATACAGCTTATTCAATACGCCGACGACCTGGTACTTCTAGACCACACCAAAATAGGTCTACAAAAAGCACTGTCGGCCCTGGCAATCTACAACGTGGCCCACAAGCTGGTGGCCAACCAATCCAAATCTAAAGTTGTCATCTTCGGCCATCACCCGAAAAAGAAATTAGCAAGATGGAGCCTTGGCCAGCTGATACTGGAAAGCGCACAAAAATACAATTACCTGGGCATCTGGCTCACTGAATCAGGGCGCCCGAGTGCTCAACTGCACAAAATTCAAATGAAAGGGAAATGTATTACTTACGCCCTCTGCAAATTACAAGCTACTTTGCACAGCCCAACCACGACGGCCATCCGAAGAGTTTTACGCGCAAAACTAATGCCCGCCCTCACTTACGCTCAATTAGCATTCCCTGGAAAACTAACGAAAGAACTAGAAAAAATACATTGCAGTGCCCACAAAAGGCTGTTTCATCTACCTGCGTGCACCCGAAACACACTAGTGCGCCTAGAATTCTCTTTGAATCAACAAACGCTGGAAGAGATGGCCTTTCTGTGCAAATATTACTTTCTTACTACAGCGGCCCAAGAGAAATCTATGAAGGCGGTTTTAAAACATATCTTCTGTGAACCTGGGAATCCATGGTCAACTGCCCTCGCAGCTGGAGCAGACCAGCTCAAACTAGCCTTGGAGAACTGGAACCCCAAGATCATTAAGTACTCCGCCATCAAATGCACACTTAAAAAACAAGTACGCATCCACTCTCGCGCTCTAGACCTGAATCAGTTGGACAAAAAAGGCCTGCACAAAAGCCAAACCCTGCCACAAAAAGGGTTCAATCCTAAACATCACCTTACGCAGGCCGTGGGCAGAGCAGCCTTATCTAGGATTTTAGCATCCAGATTACACCCTCTGCCTCTTCAAGAAATATACAACACCAAACCGAGAACACAGGCGACCAAGGGTTGCCGGCTCTGCGACTACAAACACGAGTCTCTGGCCCATCTTTTACTTTGTTGCCCGGCCTTGCGTACAGCTCGCAGTCTCTATCTACGGCCAATTCTATTACAACTGGGCACCCGTACAGCCAAGGAGGCGATTCACCAACTGTACACATTGAACACAGTAAAACATATGGCCTCGTTTGGTAAATTTATCAAACAGACTCGATTATTGCTGACGGCGCCACCACATAGAGACCCAGTCAAATGCAAGTCTGCTTGACGCCATGGATTTTAATTATTGCCTTCTTTTAAAATGTTGATATTTTTATAATTCTGTCTTATGCTAAGGTTTTATGTTATGGTTTTAAGTAACTAGCAATAAAATTTATTTATTTATTCATTCATTCATTCATTCATGCATTCAGTAAAAAAAACATCTGCAAATTCAGTACAAAAAACATAGGTATAACTACTTTTATACTTAAAAATTAGCATTTAAAAAACCGTTGAAATTCACTGAAAAAACCATAGGTTTCAGGCACGTTATAGTTAGAAATTAACATTTAAAAAACCTTTGAAATTTACTGAAAAAACCATAGGTTTCAGGTACGTTATAGTTAGAAATTAGCATTTAAAAAACCTTACCAATACACTGAAAAAACCATAGGTTTTAGGGAAAGTTATAGTTAATTGGACATTTCACTCGTATAAAACCATAGAAATGACGTGATGTCACTGACCATGTCATGAGTGTCATGAGTGATGTAATATGTGACGTCATCAGCAGTGCATTGCGGGGGCGCGAGTTATAGTTAGCTGAACTAACTTTAACGGGGGAATTTCTATGGTTTTATACGAGTGAAATGTCCAACTAACTATAACTTTCCCTAAAACCTATGGTTTTTTCAGTGAATATATATAAATATATATATATATTTAACCTTTATTTTCAGAGTTTTAAAGTACAAAAGAAGCAGTATACACTTAGTTCACCTTGCATAATTGTCAAACATTGATACGATAAATCACTACCAGTTGTGAAATACAGTCTTGATCGTAGCCATCAGGCAGGTAATTCTTGTAATTTCAGTAAGAGATTATAAAATCAAGATAGGTCCCTCCATGTGCTCTCCCACCTCTTCAGAAACACCGGCAGTTGCATCACGTATTCAGGTGCACCGCCTGAGGCCCACAACAAAGATTCAATAAGATTTACCCCACTCCCTCCGGGATTATGCCCTGCTCAAGCTGGGAGTCTGATGCGTTGTGCATGTTGTCAATGTATGAACGGTATAGGTGCCATATATCTTTAGGCCGAGATGTGGTAGGAATCATACTGGCATACACTTCGCTATTCACATTACAGTAGGCCAGACTGTGTAGCCAATTCTGGACAGTGGGGGTAGATGTACGCCCCCAGTGGATGGCTACTTCTCGCTTTGCCAACAGGAGACCCAGGGATGCGAACCTCCTGATCTTCTTGGGGAAGTTGACTGTGTATCCCAGCAGAGCTATTTCTGGGGTGGGGATTAACGGAATATTGATCATTTGCCCTAGTGTATGATGAATGTGCTCCCAGTAGTGTTGTAGGCAGGTCCAAGTGAGATGTGCGAAGTCAGCATTAGAGGCAGAACATTTTCGACAGTTGTGTGGTTTGGATGGGTCAAGTTTGTGTGCCATGACCGGGATGAAATATATCGGGCGCAAGAATTTAAAGTGTAGAAGCTTGTGCCTACTGTTTAGTAAAACGTCTTGCGTGACTGTGCAGCATTTGGTCCATTGCTCATCAGTAATTTGTTGTCCCAAATCGGCCTCCCATGCAGTGCGGACTCTCATCATTTATCGGTCTCTGAGCAGCACACAACTTGTAAAGTTTGGAAATTAAGTGAACACTATCCATGCTTTCTATAATCCTCGTGAGAGGGGGGGAACGAGGGCGGATCTAGTGGAAAAGTGGGCAAGGTGGCGCGCAGTGCGGATCTGATGCGGCCCAAGACAAACTTATCCATGGTGCTTCCGGATTGGAAACGGGTATCTTCTGATATCGAAAAGATGTGCCCCCCAGGGTATAGGTCGCCCACCCGTGTCATTTCAAACGTAGTCAGAGTGCGCTGTACTAAGCGTTCCTCCGTTATTGGGATCCATCTGGAGTTAATGATGGGTAGTGCAGAGGAATACCACATATCTGCTCCCGTGAGTCTACGCAGTTTATTCCATGCCCAACTCGTGGTGGAAACGGTTTGGATTTCACGGGGATCTCTGGGGAGGCCAGTTGGCAAGACCGGGGAGAGTTTCTCCGGAAGAACAAGATCTGCTTACGGTCTTAAATAAGGAATGCGGGCGTCAGGGTGAAACCAGGTGTGAGTGTAGCTACATTGGGCCACTACTTAAATTAACTGAAAATCAGGGACGCTGTAACCTCCCCGGTCGTATGGTAACGTGATGACTGACCACTTGACATGAGCCTGCTCCCCCCCCCAAATTAATCGGATCAGAAGTGAACGAAGCGTTTAAAAAAAGGTATTGGTAAGCAGAATTGGTATGTTGTTAAAAAAATATAGAAATTTTGGGTAGAATAACCATCTTTAAAATCGTGACCCGGCCAGCTAACGACAAGGGAAGTCTCAGTCATCTCTCAATTTGTGTTTCAAGTGTTACAATGGCTCAACCGTAATTCAACCTTATTATTTGGGCGGTGTCCAGATGTATGTGGACTCCCAGATATTTGACAGAGTCACTGCACCACTCCAAGGGAAATTCACATTCCCACGGCTTCGTGCCGACTGTCAGAGGGAAGATGACTGATTTATGCCAATTGATGCCTAGGCCTGAAAAACCACAGAATCTAATAATTTCCCGAATCAGCGGGTCCAAATTGTCTTGGGGGTGTCTCACATATAATATCATGTCATCCGCGTATAGCGAAACTAGGAGGGGCCCGTGTTGAATTGAAGGCCTCTATGGAGGTGACGTTCTTGAAAATGGCGTACCAAATGGTCCATGGCCAGAATAAATAATAAGGGGGAGAGGGGGCAGCCCTGGCGGGTGCCGCGGGAGAGTTGGAAGGGTCGCGAGAGTGTGCCATTTAGGCGGAGTCTAGCTGTCGACTTAGTGTACAATAAAGTTGTTGTGGCTATAAATCCCATGGGCATGCCCATTCGCCGCATAACGGAAAGAAAGAAGGGCCATTCCAATGAATCAAAAGCTTTCTCCGTGTCTAGGAGAATAGCCGCTGCGGGGGTTTCAGGGTTAATCCTATGTTAAACTGAAAAATGTTTTCGAAGATTTAACGCGGTAGAATGGTGCGGCACAAAACCGGTCTGAGGTGGGGATATGATGAATTCCATTAGTTGGGACAACCAGTTGGAGAGGACTTTGGCTAGAATTTTATCATCTAAATTGTGGAGGGATAGGGGTCTGTATGATCCGCAGTGTTTGGGGTCCTTACCCGGCTTGGGAAACAAGATTATTACTGCTTCCCTGAGTGTAGGGGGGAGGAGTTGTAATTCTAGGGCTTCCACGTACACCTCAATTAGTTTGGGGGCCAGGAGATCTTTGTACTCTTTGTAGAAATCACCCGTGAAACCATCCAACCCTGGGGCCAAGGAGTCGCGAATAGTTTCTATGGCGTTGAGCACATCTGCCTCAGAGATGGGTTCTGCCGAAAAATCTTGCATGTGTTTTTTGAAAAAGACGAGAGCTATCTTGGCTAAATAAGCCTCTTGCGCCTCATGTATGTTTCCTAGTCTAGTGGAATATAGTGTTAAGAAATGGTCTAGGAATGTGTCTCGGATGTCCGTTGTGGAAGTGTATGTTTGGTCATCAGGGGCCTGTAATTCTGCGATGTAAGCCCTATGGTAGGGCGGTCTGAACAACTGTGCCAATGCTCTACCTGGCCTCTCGCCCTCTCCATACCTCCTGGCCGTGTGGTATTTCCCTAGATATAGAATTTCCCGGTCTGCTGTTTCCCTGTATTCGTCCAGGAGAGCCAAATGCCTACTCATATGTGTGGGTGACGGGAGTTGCATTGAGGAGCGGTCTAGTAATGTGATTTCATGTTCAATACACGTTACAATAAACAAATGATGGACGGAATGCTGACAATGCAGACATTCTCCCCCAGTCAAGAGATCTGGGTTAAATCCATCGTTCTTTTGCCCACTACACCACCCCAGTTTAGACATGGCCATATGCAAATCAGTCTTGACCCTGTGCCTCATGGGAACAGTCCAGCCCGAACTGCCAAGCCATGTCTTCCCTGGACCGGAATCAAGCATCCTAGGACCGGTTTCTGGCTATCAGCCGTCATCAGCCAGGATAGCTTGACTCCAGTGGCGTAGTGAGCACGGGTCCCACGTCTGGGAATACCCATCCCACTTAGGGCGAAAAGCGTTACAATAAACAAATGATGGACGGAATGCTGACAATGCAGACATTCTCCCCCAGTCAAGAGATCTGGGTTAAATCCATCGTTCTTTTGCCCACTACACCACCCCAGTTTAGACATGGCCATATGCAAATCAGTCTTGACCCTGTGCCTCATGGGAACAGTCCAGCCCGAACTGCCAAGCCATGTCTTCCCTGGACCGGAATCAAGCATCCTAGGACCGGTTTCTGGCTATCAGCCGTCATCAGCCAGGATAGCTTGACTCCAGTGGCGTAGTGAGCACGGGTCCCACGTCTGGGAATACCCATCCCACTTAGGGCGAAAAGCGTTACAATAAACAAATGATGGACGGAATGCTGACAATGCAGACATTCTCCCCCAGTCAAGAGATCTGGGTTAAATCCATCGTTCTTTTGCCCACTACACCACCCCAGTTTAGACATGGCCATATGCAAATCAGTCTTGACCCTGTGCCTCATGGGAACAGTCCAGCCCGAACTGCCAAGCCATGTTCAATACAGGCCAGCGTGTTCCAGAGGTCTCTGAGGACTCCTGCGTGTTTGGCTATGCATGCCCCTCTAAGGACCGCTTTAACGCCCTCCCACAGAGTTGCCCATTAGTCCACCGAGCCAGTATTGATGGCAAAGTAGTCCTCAATGGGGACACCTATCTCTGCCTTAAATACTTCGTCTTGTAGAGCACGACCGGGGAAGCGCCACTGCCGTTCAAATCTCTCCGGACGGGGGACTTTCAAGTGTAGTTTAACAGGGGAGTGGTCGGAATAAGTCCTGGGGGGGGTTTCGATCGAGGAGCACCAACCGTGAATGTCTGGGGATAGCAGCTAAAAGTTAATTCTCGTTCAGGTGTTGTGCTGTCCTGAATAGTGAATATAGTCAGTGGTGTTGGGGTTCTGTTTGCGCCAAACATTTAACAGAGTGAACTGGTCACACATATCCAGCAGGGTGCGTCTGGTGCATGGCTTGGAGTCTGGAGCCTTTGAGGTACTGTCTATTCTGGGATTGAGCAGTAGATTAAACCCCCCCCCCCAATAATCAAGGTCTGTGGATC
The DNA here is from genome assembly GCF_964204655.1 of Triturus cristatus. NCBI lineage: Eukaryota > Metazoa > Chordata > Amphibia > Caudata > Salamandridae > Triturus > Triturus cristatus. The sequence continues at coordinate 1,065,422,312 of NC_140582.1, read as the reverse complement.
TAACCTGGTAAGCTGGGTCTGTAGGGTGAAGAAAAAGTCAGGAGCATCTGAGTTTGGGGCATATACTCATACTAATGAAATCTGTCTACCCAATAGGGATCCGGAGACCACCAGGTATCGCCCTTCGTTATCCCGCTGCACAGAACCAAGGCTGAATGGGACCCTCTTATGTATTAAAATAGCTGTTCCCCGTGCGTAATTGCTGTAATTAGCAAAGTATCTTTGTGTCCCTCAGCTAGTACCAAAATGTGTCGTGTCTGTATTAGAGAAGTGTGTCTCCTGTAAGTAAGAGATGTCCACCTTGTGGCGCATGATGTAGTGGAGAACCTGTCTCCTCTTATGAGTATTATTCAAACCCCACACATTCCAAGACATTAGAGAGAGGCCAGAGGGACCCTCTATGTTGCCAAACCTGGCCATTTACATAATAGTGCACGTATATTCTGTTATTGTAGCGACAAGAACAATGATGAGCAATAGTGAACAAATCTATACAATGACATCATTTTGTAGAACAAATGTGAACTTCCCCCGCATTCCCCCTCCCAGCCAGACCCCAAATGGGGCAGGGCCATTCCCAAAATGAAAAACTAGAGTGGAGTACCACATAGCTTTACGCTGGAGTGATAATCCCAAAAAACAGTACCCCAGAATAAACCAAACCAATCTTAAAGGATACACCATGGGGGGTGGCAACGCCCAACTGAGCTACCAGCTAATTGCAAAAAGCAATGCAAAGTGACAAACGTATTCCCAATATCACATTTGAACAAAATGACGTGAGGTAAAGAGCCGTGTCAGCCCGTGCCAGAGCTGGCAAAAAGATCCGCACTGGCATCAGACCCACTGTGTGGAGGGGAGGCACCCACCGCCATTCTAGTGGATGGATTATTGTTCTGTTTGTAGATGCGACAGAATTCTTGTGCCTCCGTGCGATCCTCAAAAATGCGAGATTTGCTGTCTACGTCGACCTTCAGTCTGGCAGGGTAAAGCATACCGTATCGTAGTCCCAAGTTCTGTCGAGCCGCTTTCACCCCATTGAATTTGTGTCTTGCATCCTGAACCATTGTCGTGTAGTCTGGGTAGAAGGAAAGTTTAGAGCCCTGCCAGACTACATCACCTCACTCCCTGGCCAACTTGAGAGCCGCATCTCTGTCCCTGAAGTTCATTATGCGCGCCACAATGGGCCTGAGGGGAGACCTGGATTCGGGCGGGGTCCCAGCAATCTGTGTGCTCTTTCAATGACAAAGCCTGAATTAAAGGATTCTGCGCCAAACAGCCCACTCAATAAAGTCTTGACAAAAAGGTCCACGCGGACAGTGGGGGTGGTCTCCGGGACGCCCAGTATGCAGATATTATTGCGGCGGCTACGAACCTCAAGGTCTTCATTTTTGATAGCCACTTCTTTCTGGATGTGCTCGACTCGTTCCAGACGTTCAGCCGATTGCGCGGTTCCATCTTCGATGTCGGAAATATGAGCCTCCGCAGCATCAAGCCGTCGGTCATGCACCTGGATCTTGGCACCAAGACTAGAGATGTTTTTGTCAAGTATGTCAAACCTGCTGTCTAGCGCTTTGAAACCAGCTCTCATTTCCTGTAGCAGTGAGGTGGACGCATCCGACGGGCCTTCCCCTTGCTCTGCTTGTTCAGCCATGGAGAGACCCTGTTGTGGGGCAGTGTCGACTAGCTTCTCAAATGTAAGTTTCTTCTGCTTGGGATCCTTACGGCCCATGCCGTGGCAGAGCAGAGCCGTTGCGTCCTGCGAATGCCGGCCGGCTCTGTAGTGGTGCCTGACGCTTTGGGTAGGATGTGCACTCTCTCGATCGTGGGGGTGCTCAGCTGCGTGGCACAGCACCAGCAGGAGGCACCGGAGTGTGAGTCAGTGATACGAGAGGTGGCGCAGTTGAGTGGTTGAGCAGGCCAAGGGGGTCCAGGTGGGATATGGAGATGCTGCAGCTTGAGCGCGTGCTTCAGATCCAGACCTGCCGATGTGATGTTGGCGCCTATGTGCCACAGGGGACCACTTACAAATCCTCGAGTTGAGGGGCAGCAATGCCGTCATGTTGATGCACACACAGTGTAGGTCCCGCTCTACAGACAGATCTAGCACTTGTCGAGGTGCAGTTCCTTTCGGTGGGAGAGGGGGCCACAGCAGGGCTACGAGCAGGCCGCCACCTGACCGCGGAATGCACTACCCGCAAACGGTGTGTGCAGGATGGCCCAAAGCACTGGCGATGGCGTAAGTAAAGGCCTAGAGGCAGTCAGGCACTATGGGTGCACAGAAGGAGTCTCTGCAGGTCTCCCCTCCCCAGAAGAGACAACGAGGGGGCAACGCGGCCGCTCAAAGTAGCCGCCCCGGACTTTGAAGAGTGTGCCTCCCTACCGTGTGTTTCCTAGATGTCCGCAAGGAGTTCCAGGCCGCAGTTACAGGTAGGGCGCGTTGCTGCGACGATGTGTGCTTCGTGGTGCCCAGCGTTTTCGCGGCAGCCGTTTCATCAGGCGGGGGGAAACAGGATGCAGTGCCACCTCACCAGGAATGGAGATTGGGAGTCAGCACCCGAACCGGCTGTGTAGGCTCATCTTCTCCGCATGGGTCTTGTGGCCTGGGAGTTGCACGGCCGCGGGGCATCTCACCCGCCTGGCAGTGGAACGGCCCTCTGTCGGCTCCGCCAGCGATGTTACCGGGCGGCCCTCAGCTTCGCTTTTGAGTCTGCGGGTGCTCTGTTTCTGCCGCTGCCCTGCGCGCCATGCCAATCGGTGTCACAGCAGCTGGGGACAGCTGGAATACGACATTTAGCTGGAAGCTTGTCGGAGCTTCACAGCCAGGCGGCCATTATAGTCGCCGGCTTGGTGACACACCCCCCTTTTAGTATATATTTTATATGTGTGTGATGCATGTATTTTTTAGAAAATAATTATATATATTTTTTTTATATGTGTCAACATTTTAGTCGTTATTATCTTTTTTATTTGAATTTTGCGTTTTTAGTACCATAGTGGGTTGTGGGTTTATAGGGGAATAGGGTGAGAAGTAATTTAATTATAGTACATTTATTGAATAATTTTTATTTATTAATATTAATATTTGTTGAATTGAGATGTTATACTGTTAAATGTGTAAATGTATTTTTTATTAATTATTTTATAATTAGTTAATTAATTTTAATTAATTAATTGCCAATTCATAATGTTAATTGTGTAATTATTTTTAGGTGTGTGTTGTGGTGTTTATATGTGTAAATGGTGGAAAGTGATTTCTTTTTAATTGATGAATTAATAATTAGTTGTTAATTTTAGGTGTGTGTTGTGTATATTATAGTGTTAAAGAATGTACTCAATTAATGTTTGTAAATTATTTTAATTAATAATAATCCTTAAAATTAATAATAATTATGTTAATTATGGAAATACATTTAAATGAAATTGTGTAAGGTTTTATTTATTGGTGTGGTGTTATAGGGTAGGAAATAAAATAAATGCATACATTTTGTTTGTTAATATTTTTTTAAATCAGGTGTCTCCAACGAGTAGCTCGGGAGCTACTGGTAGCTCGCCAATACCCTCAAAGTAGCTCTCAGAGGTGAAGCCAATCCCAGTATCTTATTCAGAGAGTCTATGCAGAGACGCTAAGCATATTAAAAAAGGCAGCACTTCTCATCTGAAGATCTTTAGCCAACCAGCCTAATATTAACAATCAAACACGCACTGTGTTGGCCTATTGAGTCTGCCCCATGGTCACCTTTATCCAGTCTCGGACTAAGTCACAAGGTGATTAGCCATGTGGTACTCCCCTGCTTTATCAATTTCATCATGTGTGTACAGTGGACCATAAATGAAGAGTGGCAGTGGTAGCCTGAGCAGTAATCAGGGCTGACCCGTTAAAGTGTGGGACTACAGGAGTCAGAGTGAAAATGTTTCAGTTGGGTGCATGAGCAGCCAAGGGCTGAGGAAAGCTATGATCCTGAGCAGAGAAAATGAAGAGCCTCATCTGCATTCATCTATGTTTGCGTCCATTATAAACACTGTTGCTTCCTGTAAGATTCACCTGGGGGCCGATTCCAATCCTGGAAAAAGGCTGTACGAATCGTTGTATGGAGCGTTTTCTCTGTACGATTCGTACCCGGTAAACTTTCCGTACAACCTAGGAAGTACGATTAGTACAGAAAGCCTATTTCCGTATGTTTCGTACAAAAGACCGTACAGGTAAAAAAAAACAACGATTCTGATCCGGAACAGCTTGTACGCGACGTCCGGACGTATTCAAGCAGCGGTTTCCGGCCCAGCAATTACGATTCGTCCCTACGTCACTCCGTACGGCTCTTTTCTTACGGGAGCCAAACACAGCCGGAAAAGCAGAGTCCTACGCGAACCGCTACGCAACGGAGCCCCGGTACGTGACGTACACGCCATGAACCCCATCGTACGTGTCATCCCGGTCCTCCTAGCCTATGACCTGGTGCACCGGACCCGACGCACACGCCGCAGAAGGTGAGAACAACACCCAGTGGCCAGGGTGGGGGTGAGGGGCAGGAAACATACCCCATACCCAAATCCAAACCTATAATATGGAGCCCATACATTACCACCAGGGTCTGGTCACTTGGGGGGGCGTGTCCAGCAACCCCTGCGTACCGCAACTACGGAAGTGGACGTGTACTGTGTGTTTCACACATACCCCTACGGCACCAGTAGAATAGTGATACGGACCGTACACACGCAATGAATGCGTGGGTACGGTGCATTTCACACATACCCCTACGGCAGCAGTACAATAGTGATACGGACCGTACACACGCAATGAATGCGTGGGTACGGTGCGTTTCACAAATACCCCTACGGCACCAGTAGAACATTGATACAGACCGTACACACGCAATGAATGCGGGGGTACAGTGCGTTTCACACGTACCCGTACGGCACCAGTAGAACATTGATATGGACCGTGCACACGCAATGAATGCGTGGGTACGGTGCGTTTCACACGTACCCATATGGCACCAGTAGAATAGTGATACGGACCGTACACATGCAATAAATGCGTGGGTACTGCGCGTTTCACACGTACCCCAACGACACCTGTAGAATTGTGATATGATGCGTACACATGCAATGAATGCGGGGGTATGGTGCATTTCACATGTACCCCAACGGCACCAGTAGAATAGTGATACGGACCGTACACACGCAATGAATGTGTGGGTACAGTGTGTTTCACACGTACCCCTACGGCACCAGTACAATAGTGATACGGACCATACACCTGCAATAAATGCGGGGGTACGGTGCGTTTCACACGTACCCCAACGGCACCAGTAGAATAGTGATACGGACCGTATACACGCAATGTATGTGTGGGTACGGTGCATTTCACACGTCCCCGTACAGCACCAGTAGAATAGTGATACGGACCGTACACATGCAATGAATGCGTGGGTACGGTGCGTTTCACACGTACCCCAACGGCACCAGTAGAATAGTGATACGATGCGTACACACGCAATAAATGCGGGGGTACGGTGGGTTTCACACATACCCCAAAGGCATCAGTAGAATAGTGATACGGACTGTACACACGCAATGAATGCGTGGGTACGGTGCATTTCACACGTACCACTACAGCACCAGTACAATAGTGATACGGACCGTACACATGCAATGAATGCGTCGGTACGGTGCATTTCACACGTACCCCTACGGCACCAGTACAATAGTGATACGGACCGTACACACGCAATGAATGTCGGGGTATGGTTCGTTTCACACGTACCCCAACGGCATCAGTGGAATAGTGATACGGACCGTACACACGCAATGTATGCGCGGGTACGGTGCGTTTCACATGTACCCGTACGGCACCAGTAGAACATTGATACGGACCGTACACACACAATGAATGCGGGGGTACGGTGTGTTTCACACGTACCCCAACGGCACCAGTACAATAGTGATACGAGGCGTACACACGCCAGGAATGGAGAGTTACGAGTCGCACAAGGATATCCATCAAGTACTTGTCATTGCATACTTTCATGTGCAGGCCCTAGGTGTGTCAGCCAGTGATATTGCACAGGTCATCCCATCTAGTTGCACAATTGATGTGTGATGACCTGTGTACACATGTCATGTGTGATGGGGCACTATGTGGCACACATCACCTTGACACTTGCCACATGTGTGTCTGTAGTCCAACAGTGTCATGCACAGCAGCAGTGGGATGGCACAGTCATCACCACCTGCACCTGACTCATGATGCCAGGGACAGGGACACTCTATCAACTCACATGTCACGATCAGCGTGCCCCTATGTGACTATGTCAAGTGTGTGTCATGTGTTCCCATGAGCTTGCTGTTAGTGTTCCGTCAACTGCATCTGCTGTTGGTGCATCCAGCATGGGTCTGTGTGGAGATGGGCATGGCACACATCTACGCACACCATGCCACATGTGGATTACCACGGCTGTAGGGTCTGTGTGCATCGGACATCATATTTTCCCAGGCATACATGTCTGCGTCGTCTCAATGGCTGTGTTTTTGTTGTTGTCATGTATACCACTTCATCGCAATGTGTTTCATATGTACATTTGACATTCCATGTGACCTGTGCGTGTGCCTTGCAGTCAACTGTCTGGATGAGATGACATCCTTCCAATGCAGCTATATGGATGTGTGTCACTCCGGTGATATCTCTAGCTGTTCACTCCGACTTGCCCCCAGCTCATTTCAGGGCATGTCATGTAGACTTGACAATCAACAGGTGTATCTGGCTTTTCGTAGGAGTGCCAGCAAGCTGGCATATGTGTCCTGGATGTATTGCACACACCAGACTCCATAGTTACCTGATGTTTAGTAGCCGTTTAGCATGTGCTATGTTCATTGACAGTGATGTTGGCAGACTCTCAATCTTCATTATTCCTAACAATGTCCTGCAGGGCACCGCCTGTCCCAAGACCAATGCCAGACTTGGCTGTCATGAGGGAACGTACCTGCATCCAACGTTACAGATTCACTCGACAGTTGATTGAAGACTTGGCCGACAAGCTGGCACCACACCTCCAACCGCGACACAGGTATCCTACTGCGCTGACCCCCAAGATGAAGGTGATGGCAGCCCTACATTTTTTTGCTACAGGTATGTTTCAATTGACCATAGCTGATGTTGGTGGGATGTCACAGACAATGTTCAGCCGTGTCCGGCGTGATGTTTTGGCAGCCATGTTGGAGAACCTTGATGAATTCATCTAATTTCCTACTCCTGAGGAGTTGACAGATCACCTTCATGACAGTAACCTGGATAAAAGCATCCTCAGCACACAACTTCTTCATTGCCATCTCTGACGGATACAAGATCACCCGCAGGGACGGCACCAACAGTCCCGGAGGATGAATTGCAATTTATTCACAAGTACACCCTCAGAGTTACAAATCCGGTTTTGCACCAACCCCCTGGCCACCCTCAGAGTAACACTCATCTACAGATCTCCAGGCCTACATCCACAATTCCGCAAAGCCATCAACACGTACATATGCACGCACGCCCTCACCTCCACAGGCTACATGTGGCTGGGGGCCAGTAACTTCTTGCTGGAGGAGAACCACACCACCATTCATCATTGGTCCATCAACATTTGCATCCACATCTCCGACAAGCAACACACTGCCCCACACCCCGCTACCGATCCCCCAATGATGCTTGATGTAAATCACCACAGACAAGCTGTGTGGGACACTCGAACCAACACCCCCGCCACACCCTGCAACCTCACACACTGGATTAGCAACTGATCCAACAATCTTGACACATTGACAGACTTTCCTGTGAAGCACAGCAACAGTTAAGCCACCTGGGACAAGGCAGACCTACTGGACTCATACAGATCTAGCCGGACTCTTGTGCAAACCTTGCAACACAAAGAACCATCAGTTACCTTACAGCCCTGGAAAACGCCACACACAGCCATCATCATATCATCAGCAAGGACAAGTGGAGATCTTTCAGATAGGGCCGAGGCACCAAAACACACGACATAAAGGAGCTCATCAGCATTGTGAGTGAACTGACAGCAGCTCTCCATCCAAAAGACACCCCACCCTTGCAAGGCAGATCAAATCCCTTGCAACTTTCTACCACTGCAAGCTCATGGACATACATGACAGCCTCGGCATACAGAGGCAGACATCACTATTATCCGCGGGAGAAACCCCCCTCAGGTTCTGGACTCCCGTCAGCAGCAAATACACCACCTGGCTCATGTGCACCATCCACTCTGGCTCTCCATCAGGCCCCCTTCCACACAACATCTCAACCACATCATTCCCCATCCTTGAAGCCCACGTCCAGCACATCATGAATGTCTCCTTTGAGTTTGCCACATTCCATGGGAGCTGGAGGCATGCAGAGACCCAGGCCCTTCTTAAACAACGTACGGCAGTACAGCAGGGTCTCCTGGAACATCACCCTGCTTCCCTACCCAGCAAATGTCATCAGGAAGACACTCAGCGAGCAGCTGACAAACTTCCTCCACGCAAACAGCTCCAGGCAACCGGCACCAGACCATCTTCCACAGTAATCACACCACTGCAACCGTCATAATTGCCACCACCAACGACAACTTTGCCCTGCTCAACAATGGTGAGACCACCCCCCTTGACCTCTCAACGGCATTCTACACCATGTGCTACCACACTGTCAGCTCACACAAATCCAACACTGGTATCCAGAGGAGGGCCCAGGATTAAATCACCAAGTAGCTCACCAGCAAGGCCCAGGGAGTCGGCCTCCACCCTTCAGCATGAGGTACACTGGGGTCATCTGGCCCATGCCCCAGGGCTCATCTCTCAGCGTGACGATCTTCAATGTCTCCATGACTCCCCTCTCCACCATCACATGTGCACACGTCCTCATCATCATCTCGTATGCCATTGACACCCAGCTGCTCCTCACCAAAGACCCAGCCATTGCCAGATCCAACCTTCAAGAAGGCATGAGATCCGTTGACGAATGGCTGAACATCAGCCACCTGAGGCTGGACTTGGACAGGACTGAGGTCATCATCTGAGGATTGTCCCCTTACGGCTGAGTCAACTCCTTGTGTCCCACCGGCCTGGGCACCGCACCAGCACCCAGTGGCCACGCACGCAAGCTGGTGTTCATCATGGACTAATCGCTCACAATTACCATGCAACTCAACACCATCTGTACCTCATGCTGCAACACCCTCCGCATGCTGTAAATGATCCACAGATAGATCCACTCCAAGGCAAGACAGACCGTCCCCCAGGTCCACGACACCAGCCGGGTCAACTACAGCAACGCCCTCTACGGAGGAACAACAGCAAAACTGCAGGAGAAGTTGTCCACATCCAGGGTGCATCCGCACACCTCATCTTCAACATCCCCCGCCCCAGCCACATCACCGTCCACCTGAGATAGCTACAATGGCTCACTGTCTGCTGCAGGATCACCTTCAGACTCCTCACCCACACTCAGGAGGCAGTCCACAACCCCAGACCCAAAACTGACCTTGGACGTCTGTCATCCAACACCCCGTTGGCCCAACTCCGTGCAGTCAACCTTGCCCTGGCCACCATTCATCACATCCACAGAACAACTGCATGCAGGAGATAGTTCTCCCACCTCGCCAAACAGACCTGGGACTCCCTCCCCAGGCACCTCCACATGACCCTTGACCTCTATGCCTTCATGATACTCTTCCAAATTGGTCTGTCCGAGCAGTATTGCAAGCCCCCACTCAGCAGCTTGAGGCCATCACGGGTGAGTATTGGGCTCCATGTCTGTATTTGATGATACATTGTGACCCATGTGTGTCCTCGACCGGACTCAGATCCCAGTGTATGGATGGTTCGAGTTAGTTCCACACTCAGGCATACTTTGACATATCCCCACACGTATGTTGTGGACTCATGCGAAATGACTGCAACATCAAATTTAATTTTTTTTTTTTATTATAGGTCTGGGGCGTGATTTGTGGAAGAAAAAGGTGCAATACAGGGACCATAGAATCCAAAGTTCCCAGGGGCAGATGGGATCCTTGGCATTTAAAAGCAGCAGAGTCCAGACCACAGTGTTTGGCATCATTGGTCAGACTGTCACCAGCAATTCCATGTGGCACAGAATGTCAGTCAATGAGGTGATGCTGTTGCACATGAAGGCCAGGTGCCAGGCCAGGTGACCTAGGAGATGTGGATGGGAAGCTGCCTCTCACGGTCTTTTCCGTGGACGACCCACCTTCCTCAGGGGACCCTCAGATGCAGGCCTTGACGATGCTTGGGACGCTCCGTCGGACAAATCCTCGTCCTCCTCCCTCCCTGTGGCTGGTGGTGGTCTTCGCCTGGTGGCACAGGGAGGATTGCCCATATTGTCTGCAATCCGACAGAGTGAATGGCTTATGTCCCTTTGCACCGCCAGGAGCTCAGCCAGTCTTGCCTCCATCTGTCCTTGGTGTTCTTGTTGACTGGCGTGTTGCCCGGCCTGCTGGTTTTTCATCTCTGTGATGGTCCCCTTTATCTCTGTGAGTGTCCCAACTACCTGGCTGATCTCCCTGGTGTCACGCCGGTATGCCTCCATGATGTTGTGCATGTGTGACATACCGGTCTCTTCAGCTGGCTGGTCAGGTTCTCGCCTCCGCCTGCCTCCACTCCCACCACCCCTGCCCACACGAGCCTGGGCTGCCGTTGTGGGCACATCGGGTCTACGGGACCCCTGAGGGATGGCAGTGGTGGTGTTGTCTGTCTCCTCCTGGTTGCCTGGCGAACCTTGTACCTCCTGGTCAGACTGGCTCAGTTGTTCACTGCGGGCAGGGCTCCTTGGTGTCTCCTGGGATGTGGCAGGAATGGGGGTGGTGGTTGGCACAGATGTTCCTGAACCAGGTGCTGCAGGGGCTTGGACAGCAGAGGGTCCAGGTCGGCCGGGGTCATCCGCGGAGTGTTGAGAGGCGTCGCTGCCGGTGGGATCAGGTTCCTCCCGAGCCTGGGACTGTGATTGTTCACCCCCATTGGGGGGAGATTCATCATGTTGCCCTGTGTGTGAGAGACAGACAATGTAAATGCTGTTTCATGCAACATGCATGTTTCATACACATTCTAGTTGGCACTGTTCCTCCAGGTAGTTGTATGTGCCTAGCATTCTCCTCAATGTTCACTTGTGGATGGGTATGTTGCGGGGGACAGATTGATATGTGTTCCTGAGTCTTTGACTTGTTGATTTTTGGCTTGGATGCTTCTTCGGCTATGTATTGGTCTTGTTGTGTTACATGTCCATTGTGACAGTGGGGTGTGTGTGACAGGGCCTGCTGGTGGGTGTAGTGTGATTTGGCACTGGGGCTCCCAGGTGATGTAGCTGTCCCCCCATGGAGCATGCTGCCACGACAGTGAGTGTGAGTTCCTGTCCTAGATATCTGGCCTTGTTGTCTTGGTGTTTGTGTTTGCACTGGTCACAGGAGGGCCGTGTGCTGCCTACACCAGGGCCCAGTGTCAGCTATCTTGTCAGTACTTTCACAGTCCCTGTGCATTGAGCATGGTTCATGGGTATGTACCTGGGCCATATGGGATGAGGGCAATTGTGTCTGATTTGGAGTTCAACAATGCGTTTTGTGACACCCACCCTCCCAGCATACCGGACATCCATTCTTGGGTTAGTGCTTCGTGTAGCATGGGACATAGCATGGCCTTGCTTTGTCAATGGGGCATACACATGTTAGTGGCATTAGCGTTGTTTTTGACTATGGTTCTGGCCAGTTAGTGTTTGGAGGTAGTTGCGTGCATTTTGTGTAGTTGGGGTGTGGATGCCATTACCCCCATGTTACATAAGTTGTTTGTGTACTCACCAGGGTCTGAAACTCCTTGAAGTCCATGTACTCCCACCGGCGGAAGCAGGGCCATCACCTTCTCCTCCCAGGAATGGAAATGTACTGGTCTGCGGGGCCCACCACCTCCAGTGATGTTGCTCTGGGCGTAGTCGTCATTCATTTTTCGCTTGACTGACCTCCGCAGATCGCACCACCTGGCTTGGCATTCAGTCCTGGTCCTTCGGATGGGTGCAACAGCATTCACCCTATCGACGATCCTCTGCCACAGACGTGATTTTCGGCTATGCTGGTCTGTCTGACCAATGTTCCAAACAGCTGTGGCTCGACTCTGATGACTTCATTGACAAGGATCTCCAGCCCCTCCCTTGTGAACTTTGGATTCTTGTCTGTGGGCATGGTGTGGGGTGAGGGTGTGGATGGTTGTGGGTGTGTGGGTCTGAATGTGAAGTTGTGGGTCTGAATGTGAAGATGGGGTATGTGTGAAGGAGGTTGTATGAAGGTGTATATGTTAAGGTGGATGGGTGCAGTTGTTGGTGTGTGCTCTCTAGCTGGAGTGAGTCTGTTGCAAAGGCTCATGGTTTTTGTGTGTGGGCCCTTTTTATTAGTCCATTTGTGGGTGGGCCTCAGTTTGAATTTTTGGTGGGTGTGTTATAAGGGGTGGTTGTGAGTTTGCCCCACTGTTTGCCTGTTTGGATGTGGCCAGGTCAGTCATTTCCTTGTTTTGTGCACTGTAGACGTGTTTTTGTGGTGTTGTGTGAGTCGAATAGACCCTCCTTGTGTTGTTTTACATTGCCTATGTACGGTGCGTACATACGCGATGTTGTTGTGAGGTGCGTACATACGTGATGTTGCGTTGCGCACCGTACATATGCGATGTTGGTGGACGCACCGTACATGCGCGATGTTGGGATACGCACCGTACATACACGATGTTGTTGTAAGGTGCGTACATACACGATGTTGGCAGACGCACCGTACATACGCGATGTTGGCGTACGCACCGTACATGCATGATGTTGTTGTAAGGTGCGTACATACGCGATGTTGGCGTACGCACCGTACATGCACGATGTTGTTGTAAGGAGCGTACATACGCGATGTTGGCGGACGCACCGTACATACGCGATGTTGTTGTAAGGTGCATACATATGCATGGGGGGGCCTGTACGATTCATACCCCTGTACGACTCACACCCCGGGAACAACTTTTCCCGGGGTACGAGTCGTACAAAGTTTGCTTCGTAGCGGGTAAAGTCATTCCCCGTACGAATCCTAAATCAGAAAGCCGGTCCGGATCGTACTTGTACGGTCGGACTGTATTTTTAGGATTCGTACGGAAAAGTGTCCGGGTCCGTCTCGTACAACTTTTCCCGATCCAATTCGTACGGATCAGGCCAATCCGTATGTATTTTTCCCGTATGAATCGTACTTCACGGGTGGGACGGGACTTGTACGATTCGTACGGGAAAAATTACGCATATGAGTCGTACGGAAAAAAAATACAGGATCGGAATCGACCCCTTAGTGTCAAGGACTACCAAATGGGTATGCTAGCCCCCATCATATGTGTTTTGTTTATGGCACAATTGTGTCAGTTCATGGCATAATAGTGCCAATGACATAATTATGGCCATCCTTTACTATTTTGGGTATTCGTGGTCTAGTTATGGTACACTGGCAGCCATAAATGACATATTAAGAGAATGACTGCACTATATTTAGGTGTCCCTGATATAATTGTGGCTGCCCCTTGCATAATAATGACCATGACTAATAATATGGTGGCCATCCTGGTCCTTATGGTGTCCAGAGTTGGCACAATATATACTGGTGGGCATTATCGGCATTATACAGTCGTCCTCGGTGTTATGATGCCATGGATTATGACTGTAATACCTGAGCATTTGAAGCAGTCTGGCCATATGAGGCATTTGTACAGGTGAGTGCCCAATTAAAATGACTAGCTGATGTTTGGGGACTATGTATTTCCTAAAAATAAAAACGTGTATTTTAAAGGCATTTTCTTCAAACAAGGGTTTTCTTCAAGAAAATGTAGTTTGTTTGCCCAAAATGGAAAGTGGTGATAGAAAAATCTGTATATTTTCAGAAATTGATATGCTGATGAAGACAAAAGGTTGCAATTCCAAAACACATTTAAAGTTGATACCTGAAAGATATGTCAAGCTGAATTGAGGAGCCTTATTGCTGTGGATATGTCCTTTGTGCCACAAGGCATGTGAAGATTTGAATGTTACTTTATCAGTCAGGTGGGGCATTTAATATTGATAAATGTTTCCCTAGCATTTCTTCTGGTACTATCATCTGGAATACTTGGGTGGCACTATGATAATCCTGCTTAGGGTGGTCATAGTGTAATGCTGTCAATATTTTACAGTGATAAAAATTTGCTAGTAGTTCAATAGGACTTTCCTTGAGCTGAAGTAGCTCTCAATACAGAAAAGGTTGGAGACCCCTGTTTTAAATAAAAATTGTTTATAAATGTATTTATTAATTTATTTTAGATAATAGTTGTACCTTTTTATTATATGTAATTAATATTTTAAATGTTAATGTTTAATATATTTACTCTGATATTTTTAAAATATTGTTTAATTATTTTTAAGATTATTTAAATTGTTTAAATGTTATTATTATTTTTTGTTTCCCTGCTATTCATCACTTTCCCTACTGTTGCACTCACTGGAGTGGGAATAGTAATTTTTACCCCTCCGCCATCCAGCACTTTCCCACTGTTGCACTCATTGGAGTGGGAATAGTAATTTTTACCCCTACGCCGTACAGCACTTTCCCTACTGTTGCACTTATTGGAGAGGGAATAGTAATTTTTACCCCTTCACTATCCAGCACTTTCCCTACTGTTGCAGTCACTGGAGTGGGAATAGTAATTTTTACCCCTCCGCCATCCAGCACTTTCCCTACTGTTGCACTTATTGGAGTGGGAATAGTAATTTTTACCCTTCCTCTATCCAGCACTTTCCCTACTGTTGCACTCACTGGAGTGGGAATAATAATTTTTACCCCTCCGCTATTTAGCACTTTCCCTACTGTTGCACTCACTGGAGTGGGAATCGTAATTTTCACCCATCCGCTATCCAATACTTTCTCTACAGTTGCACTCACTGGAGTGGGAATAGTAATTTTTACTCCCCCACTATCCAACAATTTCCCTACTGTTGCACTCACTGGAGTTGAAATATTCAATTCAATTCAGTTGGAATAGTAAATTGAACTATTCCGCTATCCAACATTTTCTCTACTGTTGTATTTATTGTATTGCAAAATGTACGTTTTCATTTTTTTTAATGGTTAAATGTTTGAATTAATTATAAAATGTTTATTTTTTATTTTAAATTATTGATATATGTATAGATTTTATTTTTATATAATTTAAAAGTTGAAAAAGTAAATAAAGATAATAGTTAATAAATTATTTTTAAGTAAATATATGTATATATATATAAATTATAATGTTTGTTTATATTTTTTTTATTAAGTTTATTTGTTATATTCAGTGAAAATGTATATGAAATTCAATATATCTTGTTAAAAATAATATTAATATTCAATATATTTTATATTATGATTTATGTATTTTGAAATCAATATTTTGTACATCTATATTTTTTACTTCGACATTTTTTATGCCATTGTTTTGGACTTATCTGTTTAAGTATAGGGAGTCAATATGTTTGCATTCTATATTTTTTTATCGATATTTTTGTCATCAATATTTTTTACATCAATATTTTATCAGTGAACATCTCAAATCACTTCCGGCTTCTAATTAAACATTTATGAGCATGGAAGCAGACGGAGGACTGGCTTCAGACAAATTCCCTGCCTCCTTCTAATGCTACTGTGCAGCAGAAGGTTAGTGAAGGATATCGATCCGCACAGTGCTGAGTACTCCCTGCAGTCCACCCTTGTATGCGTCTGTCCACATGGATGCGCGCCCGCTTCACAATGGACAAGACTGGGCCTGAAATGGCTGCAGTACCGAGTTCTGTCAGAGGTTCCTGTGAGGTAAACACTGTTGCAGACCCACATGCACTGTACCTTCTTTAAAAGGAGCTCATCAGCATCTGCATCAGGGCATGGGAGGGCGAGGGTTGGAATACGAGTGAGTGTAGGAAGCAAAGACGCAGCACAAGAATGATGCCATTTACAAAACAGCGTTTATGCATTTATGGTTAGCCGGAGTGCATGGCATGTGTCTTGCATCCATGAATGCACAGCTGTCCAGCCCAGTATCAGTGCTAGAGTTAACAAGCATGTTTTACAGCTGCCAAGTGCAGCTGCTACCGGTGCCCACCTTTGTCAGTGGTTGGAGGAAAGAAATTAGACTCCATACATTTCTATGCAATCACCTCCTTATAGCCCAATAACAAATTTGAACATCTACAAAATATAATGGGTGAAAAGCAAAAGTTGGCGGACGCCTCATCAGACCACTTCCTTAAGAGGGTTTATTCAAATAAGCCAACGGCTAAAGAGGCTGTTGCAAACCTCCATGACATGTGTTGGATATTGTATGTTGTGCAGAAATTATAGAGTCAATACTAATGACAGAATGGCATGATTATGTGTTGTGTTTGCAGTATGTTTATTATTGAATTATAGATTGTAGACTGTTCAGTATAGGCATGTGCTATGGAATGTTGGGGGAGAACTCAGGCGGATCTGATTGTGGTTGTTCCTGTGAGGTTGCTGCTCGTCAAGAAAGACCTAAAGTATTTATACATATGCTTATTTGGTAACTTTTGCTCTTACACAACAGAATGCGGTGACAAGATCGCAAACAATCTGTCACCCAGTGTGCATATCTGCTGAAACTGGATGGGAGGACTGGAGAAATTATCATCCATTTTCTGGTGCATTTCTGGAGTACTTAATAGCTGTTTTTTTTCCTCCTGGATTACGGTGTGGATTTATATTAGGCGTGAGCAGTGTCAACATTACTTTACTGGTATGGTGGGTTAGTTTGACTCATCCAGTGCAGAAGTTGCAGTTGAGCTGCTGCTTGCCTGGATTGTTGAGTTGTTCCCATGTGGCTGTGTCTGAATTGAAGATTCGAACATCAGTAAGATCCGCATGTTCGCCGTGTGGATGTTGCAAACCTATCCTTACATGACGGCCATTTCGGAAGGTCGCAAATAACACAAAGAGACTGCGTCTTGAGTACTGTTTGAATAATTAATGTTGATGAATGCTCTGCTTATAAGGTGAGAAACACTGTGAATTTGTGGCAACATACTTGTATTCAAAGAATACATTTTACAATGCTGCATGTTTAATTGATATTCTTTAGTATGGCAGGTACAGTGAGTTATAGTACCTTTTCTCACCATTTGGGTTGTTGAAAAAGAGGAACAGCGTAGTGTGGTGAAGAATAGACTATGATTGGTCCAGTTGCATTCCTGGTGAAGATTGCCACAGAACTAATCCACACTAAATTTCAGCATGATAACAAAGGGTTTACAAATGAATCCACCAAAGGAATTGTCGTTGAACTGTTCGTGGATTGAACGGAACGAATATTTTTTTAAATACATTGCTACGATTGATGAAGAGAACAAATTGTCAAGCGAGCCGTTGGGTCTGGAAGTTTGAAAAATGATTCTAAGGCACCTCAAATAGGAGGTGCTGAAGACACAAATGTATTTGATGATGCCTTGACACATATTTTGCACTTATAGTGTGTATAGGTATAACTAGGTATAATGTTTTTCAAAGGAAACAGGACAAGCATGAAAATATAAATGAAAATGCGAGTGCCTTAAATAAGTTAGCTTTAAATCGTAAATGTGGAGCATGACAGGAGGAACTTATTAGCGATCAAGTTGCAATGTATGTTTGAGATCCTAGTATTCAGGAAAGGCTTTAGATAAATGGTTATTTGATCTTGAAGGACATTTTAGCTATTGTATGCAAGACTGAGCTATTGAGCAGACTTTAATAGAGCTATTCAGACAAATGTGATTAAAAATGGAATCACGAACCTATTTAGGCTTCTGATTGGATTGCCCCAATAGTTGGAGCACGACGTGCTAATGGGAAGATTTGTTTATGTGTTAACTTTTAACATCTTCACGATAATATAATTGTAGATCATTTCCCTTCTACCAAAAATTGAAGAATTGTTGGCAATGATCAAGGATGCTCAGTATTTCTCTGCAATCAATTCACCATCTGCATCTATCATTAGATTCCCTTTGAAGACAGATATAGACAATATACTGGATTTATCAATCCTATTTGGAAATTGGCTTCCTGGTTGAGGGGGGTGAAATCCTACTCAAGCAGCACCCACAATTCCTGTCAGGGTGAATTCACACGCAACCTCAAATTAGGCTTCACTTAGAGGCAATGTGTAAAGTATTTATGCAGCACAAAAACAGCACTAAAGTGAAACACAGCACAAGCAAAAACCCCACACCAATTTAGAAAAATAGAATAAAATTTAATAAATTATTTGACACCAAAACAAAAAACAATCTAATTAGTAGATCCGGGGATATACAATTTTGAAGATTCGAGGTAAGTTAAGTGCCATAAAGCACAAAACGCCACTTGCGATTATCTGGTCATCCGAGACCGGGGAAAGTCATGAATTCAGGCTGACCTCTATGGTGCATGGGCCAGATACAGGAACCAGGTTGGTCCAGCTGAAAGAGTTAATGTCAAAGTCTAGCGTGAAGAGTGCCCTTCATGGTGGAAGGGGCTGCGACGAGCAGGGAAAATATTGTGGATGGTCATTGTAACGCAAAGAGAAGGCTGGTCATCAGGGGCGGTCGCCCCATGGCATGAAGATCCTTTCAGGCATCACGGAGGGTCATTTTTAAAGGTTTGTATTGGCGGTCACTGCAAGCTGTTCATTCTGTAGCGTGAAGTGCAGACCGTGTGCTGCGGGGGATCATTGGTGATCACTCTGGTGCAGAGTCGCGTTCGCTGGAACTTATCCTTGGCTGGTGGCATGGGCCTCAAGAACCTGGCACAAACTGGCCTGTTACCATTTGTGAACAGTCAAAAATGTCTGGATGTCTCCTTTTCTTTGGGGAGGAGCTCAACTGAGCCCACACAGAGGATCCAGGACTTCAGATGCACTTCTTGGGGGTCAGGAACTCAGTCCAGCAGAGGCCCACAGGCCAAAGGGAGGTCCTGTTGCAGGTCAGCTAGGCAGTTGCAGGGTCCCCCTGGAGCTTGTCATGTCCCTGTAGCTCAAAACAGTCTACTGACCCTTGGAGTCAATTCAGCCTAGGATGGAGGGTGCAGGACCAGTCATCCTTCTCAGAAAGTAGGGCAGAAGGCCACAGAGCAGGGGAGTAGCAGGGCAGCAGAGTGGCAGTCCTTGTGGCAGCAAAGCAGCACAGCAGTCCTTTTTCTGTAGTATCTACAAGGCCCAGAGTGTACTAAAGACTCGAGTCTAAAGGTACTATATTAAGACCTGGTGCTCACTTTGAAATAGGGAATGTTTCTACAGAATTCCCTTGAAGTTTCCTGCCCTCCCTGGCCTGGCCCCAAGTTTGCTGCATGAACAATGCATTGGTGACAAGTCATTTGTGTGAAGGCAGGGCACAGTCTATCCAGTTGCAAGTGGGGCTGTGCCCAGCTCCGCCCGCCAATTTGTCAGTTGAAGACCCGTGCAGGCATACCAAATCCCTCTATTTTGTGTGAACTAGGCTTTCAGTGTAGCATTTAAGCCATTTAAAGGCCCTGCAACTTAAATATGTTGGACTAATATCTGGGATGGGATCTTCTGACCTGTTATCCTCGTATGATGCTTAAAAATAGAAGTGTTGACTTTTAACACCACAATAAATAAACTTAAATCCATGAAGAAAGATTGGAACTGTTGGTTTGACAAAGAGTGTAGAACTTTAAACAGCAACATTCGTAAGCTCGTAAGGCACACCAGATTTTGAAAAACAAAATAGGGGGACTATGTCTCTAATTTCAATCAATCGGGGCTTTTAAAGCGTGCTACTCACCCGTGAGGGTCTCAAGGCGCTGGGGGGGTGCAGGTCCAGGTCAGCCAAAAAACCAGGTCTTGAGGCTCTTCCTGAAGATGTGCATGGTAGGGGAGCATCTGATGTTGACTGGGAGCTTGTTCCAGGCTTTGGCTGCAATGTAGGAGAAGGCTCTTCCACTAGCTCTGGCTCTGCGGATGTGCGGGGTCACTACAAGGGTGAGATTGGCGGAGCGGAGTTTTCTTTTGGGTGTGTGGAAAGAGATTCTTTTGTTGAGGTATTTGGGTCTGATGTTGTGGCTTTGTAGGTGTGGGTGAGTAGCTTGAAAGTAACTCTCTTCTTGACGGGGAGCCAGTGGAGGTCTCATAGGTGTTGGGTCATGTGCTCATGTCGTGCGGTGCCGAGGACTAGTCTGGCTGCAATGTTCTGGATGGTCTGGAGATTGTGTACCAGTGATTTGTTGATTCCAGTGTAGAGGTGGTTTCCGTAGTCCAGTCTGCTAGTTATGAGCGCGTGGGTGACGGTCTTTCTGGCTTCGGGAGGATCCACTTGAAGGACTAGCGAAGGATGCGGAGGAAGTGGAAACAGGTGAAGGCGACGGCGTTGATCTGGCTTGTCATGATGAGGGAGGATTCTAAAATGATGCTGAGGTTTCGGGCGTGGTCCGTCTGGGATTCTGGGGGCAGAGGGCCACAAGGAGTTGCCCCAAGCGGTGGGGGAGGATCAAAGGACGAGGACCTCTGTCTTCTCTGAGTTGAGCTTGAGGCAGCTATTGCTCAACCAGGCTGGACGTCTTTCATTCCTTCCTGGAAGTGGAGTCTGGTGTCTATGGGGTGCTTCGTGAGGGCGAGGATGAGCTGGGTTTCGTCGGTGTAGGATACTATGCTGAGCCCATGCCGTCTGACGATGATGGCGAGGGGGGTCATGTAGATGATGAAGAGCATGGAGCTGAGTGATGATCGTTGGGATACTCCGCAGTTGATCTCCGTGTGTTCGGAGAGGAAGGGGGGTGTCTGATCTTTTGGGTTCTGGCAGAGAGAAAGAAGCAAATCAAGTTGAGTTAGGGCACCCAATCCAGCGTCCTGGAGTCTGGCTGCAAGAGTGCGGTGGGAGACAGTGTCGGAGGCTAAGGAGACGTCTCTCAGGATGAGGGCTGCGGTGTAGCCCTGGTCGAGTAGCATGCGGATGTCGTCGGTGGTGGCAAGGAGGGCGGTCTCAGTGCTGTGGTTGCTGCGGAATCCGGACTGGGAGGAGTTGAGGATGGCGGTCTCTTCGATGAAGGTGGTCAGCTGGGTGTTAACGAATTTCTCTGTGACTTTGGCTGTGAAGGGAAGGAGAGAGTTTTTCAGGTCCGTCGAATCAGCCATGGGTTTCTTGAGGAGGGGCTTGACCTCAACCCACTTCCAGTCCATCGGGGAAGATGGCGGATTCGAAGGTCGCATTGATGGTGCGGTGTAGTTCAAGAGCAGTGGCAGCTGTGGCTCTGTGGAAGATGTGGGGAGGGCACTGGTCCGTGGGGGCTCGTGAGTGGGCGCTTTTCATGGCCGTGGTAGTGTCTTCGGTGGTGACTGGTTTCAAGGTGGTGATGGTGGGCTGGCTCTCATTGCTGGAGGGGAGGGTGGTTTCTGGAAAATGTATGCTGAAGTTGTCGTAGAGGACCTTGATTTTCAGGTGGAAGTAGTAACCTAGCTTGTTGCAGAGGTCCTGGGATGGTGTGATGTCCGTGGCTTTGCTGGGGGGTTCGGTGAACTGCTGAATGATGTTGAAGAGTTCCTTTGAGTTGCTGGCATTGGTAAGGATTTTGTTCCGGATGAAGGTCCTCTTGGTGGCTCCTATGAGTTGGTGGTATTCTGTTTTGTTGTGCTTGTAGGTGGTCTGGTCCTCTGTGGTTTTGCTGTTTCTTCATTCTTTCTCGAGACATCTGCAGGAGTGTCTGGCTTCTTGGAGGTCAATTGAAAACTATGGCCTGGGAAATAAATAATGTCAAATTGGAAAGAGTAAAAAAATACAAATATCTAGGAGTGTGGTTGTCCTATGATTCAGCATGGAAGGATCACCTGGCCTCAACACAAGCTAAGGTGCTTCTATCGATCTTGGGACTGAAGAAATTTAATTATCGCCATGGCGGGCCCTTCATGTGACCGGTGCTGGCGGCCTATCAGGCCATGATATGGCCACAATTTCAGTATGGTGCCGAGGTGATAGGCATAGGGGTCAAAAAGAGTTGGATTCTTGAAGAAGGAAGGTGCTTAAAAAACAACTTTCTCCCCCCCCCCCCTTCCTCTATGGTGCAGGCAGTTAGGGTGTAAACGGGCCTGAAGGGGTGGATGTATTTTGCACTGGCTGAGACTAATTAAATTTTGGATTAGAAAGAAAGTGTGAAAGTCCACAAAATCTCCCTGTTTTGTAAACGGGAGATATTACAAAGTGAGCTAAATTGGGCCTGGTGAGCAAGAGGGAGGATCCAAACCTGTTGTAGGGAACTAAAAATAGAATTAGCAGATGGTACTAATGCAAAAGGGGTGAGTAAGGAGGAGTTGAAAAGAACAACAAAGCAAGTTTCCAGGGAGGAGGATCTTCTCCATTTGAGGAAAAAACAATCTGTCTCCCACTTGATAAACTCATGGACCTTCCCCTATCTCGAGAGACTCCCCAAAGACAAGATGCATAGAAGCCTCCTAAGATTTAGATGTGGGCTAAATCAAGTTCTAATGTCAGAAAGAGTATGTACTCTGCTAGGTGAAGGAATAATTTGTAAGTGTGGTCTCAATACGAAGGGAAATTTAATCCCCACCCTAGTGGATTGTTTGTGGTTGTTGGCCCAATGGAAGTCCTTTTTAAAACCTATTTTTATAAAATATGAGACAAAGGATTGAGGGCAAGCGATTAAATTATTGGTTCAAATGAGATTTTTTGATGTGCCGTGTTCCATGAGGCGATTTTTATTATCTGTTGATGCATTTTTACACTTAAACTAAGAAAGCCTAATTGAATTATGTGAAGTCGTTCGCTTGATTGTTAAGAATTATTTTAGAGAATGTAGATTTTATTGGCTGGATGAATTGAGTTTTAAAAATATTTTATACAGTGTTTTATATTGAGTATTTTTGTAATTACTAAATTAATAGGGTTGTTCAAGTATATAATGTGTTTGAATTAAAGTACATTCCCTAATGTTACTTAGGCTGGAGTGGGAACAGTCAATGTAACCCCTCTGAAGTCCTACGCGTTCCCTACTGTTTCACAGACTGAAGTGGGAATAGTAAATGTAACCCCTCCAAAGTTCAACTGTTTCCCTACTCTTGCACAGATGGGAGTGGAAATAGTAAATCTTACTTCTCGAAGTTCAATGCTTTCCCTACTGTTGCAGAGACTAGAATGGAACAATAAATCTTACCCCTCGAAGTTTAACTCCTTACCTACTGTTGCAGAAAGTGGAGTGGAAATAGTCAATCTTACCCATCGAAGTCCAGCACTTTCCCTACTATTGTGCTGTTTGGAGTGGGAATAGTGAATCTAACTAGTTTAAAGTCCAATACTTTCCCTACTGTTGCGCTGACTAGAATAGGAATAGTAAATCCAACCCCTCGAAAATCTAATGCTTTCCCTACTGGTGCTTAGACATAGGTGGAAGTAGTAAATGAACCCCTCTGATGTCCAACGCTTTACCTTCTATTGCATAGACTGGAGTGGGAATAGTATATCTTACCCCTCCAAAGTCTAACTTCCCCTGCTGGTGCATAGACTGGAATGGGAATAGTAAATCTAAGCCCTCTAAAGTTAAACTCTTTCCCTACTGTTGCACTGTTTAGCTAACCCCTCCAAAGTCCAGCACTTTCCCTACTGTTGTGCTCTTCGAAGTGGGAATAATATATGTTACCACTCCAAAGTCCTACACTTTCAGTACTGTTGCATACACTGGAGTGGCAATAGTGTATCCCATATTCCTAGACTCCAATACTTTTCCTAGTATTGGTTAAATATGTTTTATTACAATTTGTTTATTTTTTAATTTTAAATTATTTGTTTATATTTTTTATTTAAAGAAACATTTATAATATTTTTTGTACATGTCTTTTTTTAAAAAAAATTATGCAACCGCTAGGGCTGCCATGGATAGCCAAAGGTTTACCTATGCCACTGTCCTGGATGGCTGTTAACTTGTTTTTATTGAACTGTTAGCCTCATGGCAGTTCCCATGGACTGGATGCTTTTCTGTTCCAGTCATCTGTGTGCCTATCCAGCTATGTATTCTCAGTAATAATGGTTGGTAACTTAGGCCCAGCATTATGAAATCCTCGCGTTGTCATTGCATCACACACGGTGGCGCTAGGGCAATGCAAAGGCTTTAGTGAGATTTACTAAGACATGCAAAGCAACCTTTGTGGCTCTGAATGGCTTAGTAAATCCGGAGTAACGCAAGGCAGGGAAAGTCACGCCCTGCGTTGTTCTGAGTTGGGAAGTCATTCCGTGGGTAAAAATGCACCCATGGATTTTGGTGCATTCCGAGATTTACAAAGAATTGTAAACCCGGGGAATACATACCAACAGAGGCATAACGAGGAGAAATATCTTTATTTTGTCTTGTTATTTCCTCTTTCTACGTGTGCTACATTTTGCAACACATGTAAAAAGAGGAAAATGCCTCAAAGGATTGTATTTGTGCAGGACTGTGTCTTTCATGCCCAAAAACAATACTCCCTGTAATACAGACACCCTTGTACCATGGCGCCATTGCACCAGCGCAGAGAGACAGCAGGAATAGTAATGCATTAGTAAATATGCTCTCTCCATTTGACGCAGTGCAGCAAGTTGTCTAGCTGCGTTGCGCCAAAAATAACAGTAAATTTGGGCCTCAGTGGCACACTGGCTTCTCAGGCCATACTAATCCGTTGCATTAATGTAATCGTGCAATGTCACCTAGTACCATTGGTGTATGCACTACTGTCTATTTTTTTTTTAGAAGATTAACATTGTTTACTTCACGATTGAGACGCCCCAAGACAGACGTGCTACCACAAAAGCATGAACACAAAACAATTAAGTACCTTCAGACTGGGTAATGGGAACACCTGTAATTTACAGCGCTTGGAAAGAGCAAAAACGTGTAAGTATTACATAGCAAACACGTTATTATTGATATGATGATGAATAAAGCACTTCATCAGAGCACAATAAAGCACTTCATCACAGCACAATACTAGAAAGGCTGCCACTGGCATGCTGCCTTCTATATTTGCCAGAATTTCCATTTAATCATTTGCAAGCGTTCATATGGATAAGAAATCATTTGTTAATTTTATTAAAAACTGTCTTTATTTTCTGTGCAAAGAATCACACATGTATAACTATTTGTGCCAGTTTAATACCAAACCCTTTCATGCAGGCCAAACCAATTCTAATTTTTCTAACAATGAACTCAACATTCCATGGCATGCACCACACAGGTGGAATCACAATTTATTAACCTGTTAATATTAGTGTTGCTTGTTGCCCTCCCATGTGAGTTCTTTCCAGTCATTGCACACAAACTGACAGACCGCACAGGACGTGCATGAAAACACGGTTACCACCTGCCAGTTTGGGTTCTCATTTCTCTCCTGCTCATGGTGGCAACAAACCAATTTGTTTTCAGTTGAGGGAAGCTTGTGACAGCTAACTGATGGAGGGCCTGCAATGCTGTTCATGAGGCTGCCAGTGAGCTACACAAGAGGTCAATGTTGGCTCGGGCCGTATTTCTAGAAAAGCTGACAGCGCTAAGTTGAGGTTTAGGAAGGGCCAAACAGCAGGTCAAAATATGATCAACAAGCATTTGCAATGCAATAGGTCTCGCATTATTAAAGTTTGAGCTATTGGCATTGCTAATAATAATGCAACACCAATAGCTCAAACATTCAATTTACAAAAAGGAGCCATAAAGCCTAGGAAAATTAAAGAAAAGCAGAGGAAAGGGGAAGGGACAAGGAGTAACCACTCGGAAAGAGAGGAGCATAGTCATGGGGAAAGGCGAGGGAGAAGAAAGGCGCAAAAGGGACATGGGGATAAAGGAGGAAAAAAAATGTTGTGGAAGGAGATCACGAGAGAGAGAGCAAGGGAGACGGAAATAAGAAGATACATGAGTGAGGGGGAGAGAGAAAGAGGGAGACAACGGGCGGGAAGGCGAGGGACATGTGGAAGAGAGTGGAGGCTAGAGAAAGCATGTTCTTAAAAGAAAGGTGAGTGGCCCTGCTCTCCCTACATGGACCACGCTGCCCTCCTCTTCTGAGTACCCTAGAGCTCCTTACCTGTCGAGCATCACGGGAAGGCGAGGGACACGTGGAAGAGAGTGGAGGCTAGAGAAAGCCTGTTCTTAAAAGAAAGGTGAGTGGCCCTACTCTCCCTACATGGACCACGCTGCCCTCCTCTTCTGAGTACCCTAAAGTTCCTTATCTGTCCAGCATCGGGGTAAGGCGAGGGACACGTGGAAGAGAGTGGAGGCTAGAGAAAGCCTGTTCTTAAAAGAAAGGTGAGTGGCCCTGCTCTCCCTACATGGACCACACTGCCCTCCTCTTCTGACTACCCTAGAGTTCCCTACCTATCCAGCATCTGCGGACAGCTTTCATCTCCCAGCCTTTGGAATGCAACATTAACTGCCTGGCAGAGGAGGTGAACTTCAGTTAATAGCTGCTTCACGAAGAGCAGCGCCTCGTCGTGCTTCAGTGCGCTGTACAGTCGAGATGAATGTGAGCTGGAGCGACAGCCCGTCAGGATGCAGGAAGTGCGCGCCGACGGCCGGGCCGCGTGAAATGTGTATCTTTGAGAGATGTATACCTGGTGCTTGAATATGTCAGCTATCTCATTGGCGTAATTAGTAGAAAAACTGTCAGATCCTGAACGGATGGACATCGCCCCCTCCCCTCCACACACACACCACCCCCACCAACCCCCGAGCACTAACAGAGCAACCTTTAACCTAGAATATCGCCCCCACATTTCTTCGCTTGTCGCTCAACTACCGACAGCCATATACCAGATCTCCGTGAAGGGGACATGCCCATACAATCTATGGCCTCTCTGCTGCAGCAGGCTAACAGCGGGTCTGCTGTATATTGTTACTTTTCTGTTTTTATCGCACCCTTCTCTGCTGTGAAATGGACTGAACGTGACCTTGATATAGTCTAATGAATACGAAAGAAAACAGCTGAAAATGAAAGTAAAACAGACAGACGAGGCATGGATGGAAGGGGAAAAGGATAACGTTAGGAACAGAGAGTGCAAAATACAACAAGCACTGGTTAGAGGAGACTCTCCCATCTGCCGAGGTAGACGTAAAATTTCCTTTCTTCCACACTAGTGAACAAGTGAGGTGTAGAAAGAAGGATTGTTCATCACGCCATGAAATTAGTTACTAGAGCCCGATACAACATGGCACCATAAAGCAAGATACAAAGTGACTCCAAGTTGCCTGCTCCGGTATCACACTGGATACAGTTTCTTATTGCAATGTCGCACACGGCGTATGTCCAAGAAAGAGTGGTTTCTGCCTTCAGTGCAGAAAATTATTTCATTGCACATGAGACTGCAGGAGGAAGAGACTCTCGGGAGGAGTCCGATGTACTTTCTCGTATCAACAGGTCAAGGAGCAATCCTACCAGGTCAGCCCCAGGATCCGTTCAGAGGCCTGTGTACAGCCATGATCCCCGACAGGCACGTGGAAAGCTATAAATAGATTCTACTATGTGCTGCTCCTACAAAGCAGCACTAAAAGCAACACAGGCCGCCTACTACGAGGAAAAAATTAAATCGTCCTCCAACTCTTCTAAAGAAATATTCCGGATCGCAAAAAAACTTTTGAGAATTCTCGATCCCCCCCTAGCCCCCGACCCGACTGGCCATCGTTGTGAGGAATTGGCAGGTTTCTTCTCCACCAAAATCAAAAATTTCCTTAATCTCCTCCCACCTGCTAATAATGATCACTTCCCTGAACCCCTCGAATTGGAACCTCAGAATAACGCCATCCACCTAGAGGCATATGCTCCACTCACTGAGGAACTCCTCCCTTACATCTTAGACTCAATTAAGAGTGGTTCCCCGAGCGACCCTGCCCCTTTCAATATTTTGAAGCTAGCAACACCCACTATTATTACTCCTATCGCTAATTTAATCAATGCCTCTCTAGCATCGGTATAGTCCCCCAGGACTGGAAAAACGCCATGGTGAAGGCACTACTAAAAAAACAACCACCTAGATCCCACGGAGCTGGGCAATTACCGCCCCATCTCCTTACTCCCTGGAATTAGCAAGTTCGCAGAAAAATACGTAAATCGCCTACTTTTCGCGCAACTCGAAACCTTTAAACTGCTTCATTCCTCCCAGACAGGCTTCCGTCTCGGCCAGGACACTGAGACTGCGCTGATAGCGGTGGTGGAGTAGTCAAGACAGATT
The DNA here is from genome assembly GCF_964204655.1 of Triturus cristatus. NCBI lineage: Eukaryota > Metazoa > Chordata > Amphibia > Caudata > Salamandridae > Triturus > Triturus cristatus. The sequence goes on along the minus strand of NC_140582.1, from coordinate 1,065,394,075 downwards.
CTTGACTCTGTAGGATCCTCAGCCATCATCCTCTTGGACCTTAGTGCAGCCTTTGACACGGTGAACCACTGCATCCTGATACATCGTCTCAAAAAAGTGGGAGTGACAAGCAAGGCCCTGTCCTGGTTGGAATCGTTCCTGGAAGAAAGATTCTTTCAGGTATTCGAAGGGAACACCCGGTCCCGACCAGTGCCACTCCAATGTGGGGATCCCAAGGGCTCTTCTTTGAGCCCTACTCTTTTTAATGTGTACATGTCCCCACTAGCAGAGATAGTTGCCCCTTTTGGAATCCAACTGGTCACCTACGCAGGCAATGCCCTGCTTATTGTGACTTTGAACCAGGAAGAGCAGTCTCCCACGAACCTCTGCTCATGTCTCAAAGAAGTCGCCAGCTGGATGACCTCCTCCCACCTCAAACTTAACGGTGACAAGACTGAGCTCATGCTGTTGGGCAACCAAGCAATTTTGAACTCTTAACAATCTGTGGCCGTCATGCATGGGGCCTGCACCATCACAAAAACAGGAAATAAAGGGCCTGGGCATCTGGCTCGACCATGATCTTACCTTTAGAACACAATCTAGGAAAACTGCTGCTACCTGCTATGGTATGCTCCGTACCGCACGGAAAGTACTCCCTCTTTTACCTTTCCACTCTAGAAAGCTCTTAATTCAAGCACTCATTCTTTCCAGGCTGGAGTACGGCAATGCCCTTTATCTGGGCGTGCCCAACTCAGTTATTTCCAAACTACAGGTGGTCCAAAACTCGGCAGCAAGGCTCCTCATGGGCACTAATAAACGCTGCTCAGCCAAGCCTGCCCTAAAAGCACTCCATTGGCTCCAGATACAAGAAAGAATATACGTCAAAGCCCTTTGCATCGCACATAAAGGCTTTCAGGGTAAAGGTCCCCCCATCATCAAAACCTTATTAAGCCTTACAAAGCCACCAGAATTCTCCGTTCAGACCAACTCCATCTAGCGGAGGTCCCCAGAATTAAGAGAGCCCGGACAGGGGGTCGCCTTCTTTCCCACAATACCTCTAGACTCTGGAACTCCCTTCCTCTCTCTATCCGCAAGGAAGCCAATTACTTAACATTTCGCAAACAACTGAAGACATGGCTATTCCCATAATTCCACCTGCTCCTCTACGAGCCCCCGCAGCGCTGGGATGCCTCCGGGTAGCCATGCGCTATATAAGAATATTTTCATTCATTCATTCATTTCACTACAGAGGAGGTGACCTCATCTTTGGTCAGAGGAGGCGGATGAAATATTCATTTAATCACAGCGCTTGCAGGCTGCGAACTTTACACAGTGTTGCAATACACCAACGGCACGTTCGCTGAAGCATTTTTAATTAACAAAACCATAGCACAGTTCTTAAGGACCAACATGCATCACTCCAAATACAGTCTGGCCTAACTTTAGCAGTTTAAATGGTGTGCAAAAGCCTGCAACTAGAAAATTCGAAGCCAAGAGAAACCAGGCCAGAGACAGACGTTTAAATAAAAAGATAAAACCAGATTCAGCCTGGTTTGTAAATCACTGCTGCATTCATCGGAACTCCCCATTCACCCCGTCCCACCAAAAACAGCATTCTTTATCAAAAAGAATCCCCAACTTCCTTGAAGCACCCAACTGCCACTAAGTCACAGGTAAATTCCGTCGTCACCCTCCTAAACACCAAAACCACCGACAAACAGACACTCATCCACTTTTTCATTAACAAATGTGGTGAAACCCTCTTTACCAAAAGCAACATCCAAAGAACATCAGCAGGCAGGCTAGCAAACAGAAAGCACTAGCAGGCACATACCTACAGCTAAATATTTCACAATCGTGTTATAAAGAAAGATTTCTCTAGAAATATAAAATCACACTTACATAGCACTAAACGTGCTAGCGCGAGCCACAGTGAGTCATGTGGTTTCAATTATCGCGCCCGTGTCTGGGCACGATAATTAAAACCACATGGGGCCGGGTGCGCGTAATAGACACCAATAGGCCATTGGTGGAGCAATGCGCCCGCCTTTGGCCAATTGCGTGCTGTCTTTGATAAAAAGACGCACGCAAAGGCCAATAGCGTGGGCCAAAAGGAAAAGCACACGCACGGGCATGTGTGATTCCTAGGTCCGTTTTGAAACCCCGTACAAGAGGTCTCTCGCTGTGCAAGCAGAGATGCACACTGCAACGCTGGGCGCGAGACCTAAAAAGTGGTCCGACCATGCGCAGTGCAATGCAGGTAAAGTTGATACTGATAGGTTAGAAGTCCAAATCTGATCCAGCGTATGGCCTTTGTTATGGGTTGGTGGGGACACGTGTTGGGTACAATTGAGACTGCTAAGCAGTACTGTGAAATCCGCGGATGATTGATTTGCCCAATAATGAAAGTCTCTTATGATTAAGATTTTCGCAAAGTCATCTACCAGAGGAGAGATGTCTTCCATTATAGAACTGAGGCATATTACCTGGGGGTCTATATTCTAAAACACAAATTAAGGAAGCAAGTTTGATTATGGGGCTGTCTGCAACCGGGATGTCTAGAGGTGCAAGGCTGTAAAACGTTAAAGGTTTCTTAAAAATAGCTGCTACACCTCCTATTTTACCGGATGGGCGATTAGTTTGGAGAATAAAGTAGCTTGCTGGGAGGACATCAAGGATATCAGGGAAAGATTTAACTGTTAACCAGGTTTCAGTAAAAAAAATATATAGGTTTTCAGAATCCAGCAACTGGGATTTTTCTAATTGATGTTTAACCATAGACCTAGTATTCAAATAGAAGATCAGAAGCTGGTTAGAAGGAGGAGAACTCCCAGTAGGGGTGATGGTGTGATGAGTGATCTGTTCCACCATTTCGCTGGCAGAACCATTTGTATTCAGTAACACTAAATTAGAAAGAAGTACTTTTGTAGAGGGGTCTAACTGATAGCTTGTTGTGTGTAATAATTTAAGATCGTTGAAGGTATAATGTGGATTGTGGGCATAGTGACCAGCCCTGGTCGGCTGCGGACAAGTGCAGATGAGCTTGCCTTTGGCGTGCTGGCCGCGTGTCCACGCTATGGCCGGCATTTAAAGAGCTTGAAGCTTTGGCTCCACCCCCTGCCTCCTGATAGGTTCCCCTAACCAACCAGAGCAAAGTATAACACTTTCTCAGGTGGTGACGAGCTATAGACAAGGGCGGCTTGCTTTTCTCTCCTTGTATTTGTCCCTCCCTTGGATCATTCGCTTTTTACCATCATTTTGATTGGCTTGTTTACGGTTAAGTGCTCCATGAGAGTGCATTTGTTTACTAGCTCTCTCGCTCAAGTGATTCCCCCGCAATAAAATTCCCCCAGAACTCTGTGTTGCTCTTTCTCTCATGCGCTGCTCTCTCCATCTCTCTCTCTCTCTCGTTCTTCTCGCTGCCAAACTCCACACTCAGACTATGAGTTGTTCCCTTCATCATTGTTGTGTCGCCACTCAGAGAACACGCGGAGACAGGTGCGCAAGTCTTTATACTTTATTCGTCTTCTTCTTCCTCGTGCCCACATGCACATCTGCTTCCTTGCCCTTGCTGTATTCTAGTGCCCTCCCCACTCCCTGACCGGAAGTGATGTCCGGTTGCTGTCCCCTACCCATATTTGGGTGCAGGGTCCTAGTGCCCTCTGCCCTAGGTCACGACATCTCCCCCTTTGTGGAAAGAAAGAACGAAAGAAAGAAAAAAAAAGGAAGGAAATGATATATATATGTAGAGAGAGAGATAGAGAGAGCGAGAGAGAGAGAGAGAGAGAGAGAGAGCGAGAGAGAGAGAGATATGGTGTTTCTGATCCCCACCATTACATTTCCTCAATCAGTCTCTTTGGCCTTCTGCTCACTCTCCTTGGAGATGACCCTTCCGTTCCTCTGTTTGGTACCTCTTCGTGTCTCTTACTGTTGAGTGCCATTCTTCCCATGCTGTCCATAATTTCCTCTTCGTCATGTGTTGCGTTGTACTTTGATGCTGTATCTCCTCCGTCCTCATCTGATTTCTTTAGTCCCTCAAAATGAGAGCTATTTCTAGTGATCCGGTAGGGGCCCGATGGCGCTGGTATCATTGGCCCTTTGACATTTATTATTGTCAGCGGTTCATCTGAGAACGGACTGTCTGATTTTCTTGATTGTCGTTGGCGCACCAAAACTGAGTCCCTTTGTCACAGGTGCGATGATGTGGCATGTCACCTGGCGTCCACGTATAGTTTCATTTTGTTTTTCGCTTCCTGATCTCTTGCTGCAATGCCATTGTGTTCTGGTGGCGCTTTAGCCTCTAGTTGGGGCAATCTTGTCCTGCTTGTCCTTTCTAGCACCAGTTCTGCTGGACATCGTCTTGTGGAGCTGTGAGGGGTGTTTCAGTAGTCTCTCAATATTTGACAGAGTGCCTGGCCTATAGAGATCTGCGCTAGTCTTGCTGTTTGGACTGCTTTATTGATGTTCCCCATGAATCTTTCCACCATGCCGTTTACTTGTGGCCATAGGCGTGTAATTTTCCAGCGGTGAATGCCCAGGTATGCCATGAACTTGCAAAACTCCTCTCCTGAGAAAGGAGTGCCATTGTCTGTCTGTGCCGCAAAAATGTCATCAAGTATCGGCAATGTTGTGGTCGCTGATTTTGACCAGACGTGTCGTACTATGGGAAATCTGGAGTACTCATCAATGACCACTAGCAAGTAGTTGCCCGTGTCTAATGGCCCATAGAAATCCGCTGCCAATGTTGTCCACATTGCTCCTGGAAGCTCCGACATCTGTAGCTGTTCTGGCTTTGTCACCTATGTTATTTGGCATGGGTGACAGTTCAGGATGGTGTCTTCCACCAGTTGATCCAGGCCTAGGAACCATATCCTTTCCCGTAGCATCTTTTTTGTTGCTACTATGCCTCTGTGGGACTTGTGTGCCAGGTTTACAATGTGCCACCGTAATGCTTTTGGCATTACTATCCTTGTTCCTGTTAGTATGATTCCTCTTTCTGTTTCCGAAAGTTCCTCTTGTATGTTTTTGAATGCCAGCATTTCTTCCCTGCTCACTCCTTCTCCCATGGGGCTGTTGTTGTTTACAAGTTTCCATCTTTGCTGTTGTGTTGTTAGTTTGACTGCTTGCATTGTGGCATTCCTTGTTGTCTCTTGCTCCAGCTCTTCAATTGTTATTGGTGTGGGAGTGAGTTGCCTTAGCACAAAGTTTAGGTATTCTTCTGCCATGGACGTGTTCTCTGGTGCCTGCGGTAGGGGATGCTGTGACATGTAGTCAGCTGGGTTGTGTTCCTTTCCCGGCTTGTGCACGATCTTGAAGTCATAGTCCATCAGTCTTATTCCCCACCTTTCAATGTGTGGTGGTATCTTTGCGTTCGGGTTTCCATATATCGTCCCTAATGCTTGGTGGTCGGTTACAATGGTGAACGGTTTTTCGTATATGAACATGTGGTAGTGTTCACACGCCCATACCCCTGCTAGACTTTCCTTCTCTGGCTGTGAGTATGCCCTTTCAATGTCTGATAAGCTCTTGCTCGCATATGCGACAATTTGCCTGGGCGAGTCTCTTCCAGGCATGTGTTGTGCTAAGATTGCTCCTAACCCTACCGGGCTAGCATCAACAGTGAGCTTAGTGCATAGCGATGGGTCGAAATAAGCAAGATGATCTACAGCCATTACTGCGTGTCTGATGGCCTCAAATGCCCTGCCACATTCCTGTGTCCGGAGGAATTTCTGACCCTGCTAAGTTAAGTCCTGAAGCGGTGTGCTCACGGTGGCGAAGTCCTTTATCTAATGAGCACAGTAGCTTGGTAACCCAAGGAATGACATCACTTCTGCTACTTCTGTTGGAGGCCTTGCTTTTTCCACTGTTTCCACCTTGCTGGGGTCTGGCCTCATTCCCTTTTATGAAAAGATATGTCTAAAAAATACCAGTTCCTTTTTTCCCAGTTTGCACTTGTCTTCATTTAAGGTCAAACTTGCTTGTTCCAATTGGTTGCAGACCTCACATAGAGCTTTGTTGTGCTCCTCATCCGAGCGACCAAACACCAGGGTGTCATCACTGTAATTCAGATTGTTCTTTAAAGTTTACAGGTCTGATCACTTGCCTTGTGATCTCTTGAAATATCTCTGCTGCTGATGATATTCCAAAACGTAGTCGCTTGTAGGGAAAAAGACCCATGTGTGTGGAGAATGTCATGATGTACCGTGATTGCGGCTCAAGCTCCAGTTGATGGTATCCTTTGCACAGGTCAAACTTTGAGAATCTGCATGCGCCAGTAAGACAGCTGATCATGTCATTTAGGTGAGGCCCTGAGTGTCTTTCCCTCTCAATTGCCATGTTTGGTATTCTCATGTCAACACATATGCAAATCTTTGATTTGTTCTTCTTTGGTACTGCTACTATCGGTGATACCCATGGGGTCGGTCTGTCAGCTGGCTTTATGATGTCTTGCACCAACAGGCTTTGTATTTCTTCTTAAACCTGTGGTTGCAGGTGTATGGGCACTCTTCGGTGATGCTGAGCCACAGGTTTGACTGCTTCGTTGATGTGTAATGTTATTTGCTTGTCCCTTAGTTTGCCCAGTCATTGTAGTATAGCTAGATGTTCCCTCAGAATGTTCTGCTGTTCTGACATGTTGTAGGTCATTGCTAGGCGACCCATCACCTGTGTGGTGATATTGCTTAGCAGACAGGGTGCTGGAATGTCTCCTCGTCGCACATGTATTTCTTCTTCTACCTACATTGCATAAGATTAGCGTTAGTTGTCTCTAACATCGTTGGTGATGTTATTTGCGGCCGATATTGCCTGAGAGCTGTCGCTAACGGCTGTTAGTGACACCTTGGGAATACGGCAATAAAAATATCACCGCTTTAGCGGCAGAAAAGTGCCGCTAACACGGCGATATCGCCTGGAGATTATGCCCCTCAGTCTGAACCACGGCTCGCTTTTCGGATTCCCTTCTTGTGACTAGTCTTTCTCTTGCACTGCACATAGAGCCCTGAGGAGCGTGGCGATCTGCCTACAAGTAACATGCAGTTTTCTTGCCACTCTAGGCTTTGCAAATGTTGTCAACACATCCTGTAGTAGTAAAGTGCTGTGATGCCATAACAATGTTAGAAAGTGCTATGCAAAGACAAATTGCATAAAAAGCTTGCATCCGTAAAAGATCTCTTCCCTGAAGGAACGTGGCCCTGACAGTGAAGGTTCTGGGTGAGGTGCTTTAAGACTGACCATATGTTATATTAACTAGGAACTCCATCCTTTATCAACCGCGAAGCAGTAACGCGCACCTTTCAGTGAGTGCAGCAAACTTAGGGAGCTGGCAGCGCATTCCGACTCTGAGGCAGCAGGACCAGCAGACAAAGGGAGGCCTCATATATATGCGCTGGCAGCAGAGCAGGGATAGGGAACCAGTGACGGCAAAGGAAGAAAGAATACTTTTAGAAGGGATGGCAACGGCGAAAACAACAAGCATTGGCATAGCCAATAGGTCTCACCTTTGGGACCTTATGTGTTTAGCCAGAACTTTTGGCTATGTTGTAGAGCATTGTGGCTGCTGTGGTTTATGTTGAAAAGTTATAATAAAAAGTGTTAAGCATTCTTGTTACCTTTATACAAACGAAGACGACATTATATACAACTGAAAAAACTGATTAAAAAAAGATTTTAACATAAAAAATGTCTTGTAGTTTTTTTGTACTTGCACTGCTGGCAACTTCTTCCTGCCTGTTCTCATGCTTGTTTGTTATAATTTTTTTTGTTATGGGGGAGCGGGACAAATAACGGGGGAGAGAAGGTTGGAAAACAGTAATTTAATTAGAACACGAGCAGCGGACGGACACTAGGGGAGAATCAACAGATGCCAGATTCCAAGGGCAGACTGACGTGATGCTTAGGTGGTGCGCTGATGCAAAATGGTGGTGGTGAATGATGTTTGGTGCTTAGGTGGTGACACTATATGGTGTGGATTGGAGGTACGTTGTGGATTGTGGTGTTGTGGAGTTGAAATATGTTATATTCAAAACAGAAATTGAGTGGATATGCTAAAACGATCTGCACATCATTATTTGTACATCTATAGAATAAATTTCCAACAATATATTTTAAAGCAACAATACTGGGTGCTAAAACAGAGCCGAATACTCATCCACTTTTGAGGAAGTGAGTTCGGTTAGCCGGGAGGGTCCGGCCACCGGGAGATGTGGAAGTATCAGTGGTCCTCCCGCAGCTAGGCGGAACAAAGGAGACAAACTGAACATTACAGAGAGGACGTAATATGGTCCCTATGCAAACTATCTCTATGGACAAGGAAGATTTAAGACTTGATAATCGCGTATCAATGGTGATTTGATGTATAAACATTTGATGAAAACATTCGCATTGGAATTGATGAAGCAAGTCTTGATATCGTTAGGAGGAATGTACAGTTTACTCAAAATAATAATCATTCGAGCCTTGAAAAAGCCCTGCGGGCGAAACGCGCGTCGGCTGCTGTGTTGAAATTGGAAATAAAATTGGAAATAAATATTGAATACAACATCAAAATGAAGAACTGGACAATGATCTATAGTCTTACGTAAACTATATGTTTGGATGGATATGATCTGTTAAGTGGAAAAGTTGTGATATTACTGTGACTTTATGGTGTGCTACGTTGCCTATCAAGTGAGTTGAAATATGCTGTTTGGTGTGTAATTATGCGGTGTGTATTGGAAATGTGTGGAGTTGAATTGTGTGGCCTGAAACTGTGGTGTTGAGTGAAATTATGCTTAGTGAAATTGTGTCATGGTGTGGAGTGCATTTATGTTGATTGGTGGTATGTGGTATAGAGTGCATTTATGTGGCGTGTATTTATGTTGCATTGAGTACAGTGCAATTATGTGGCGTGTAATTATGTGGCACTGAGTGGTATTATGTGGAGTGTATTTAAGTTGCATTGAGTAGAGAGTAATTATGTGGCATGTAATTATGTGGTACTGAGTGGTATGTGGAGTGTATTTATGTTGCATTGAGTAGAGTGTAATTATGTGGTGTGTAATTATGTGGCACTTAGTGGTATTATGTGGGGTGTATTTATGTTGCATTGAATAGAGTGTAATTGTGACTTGTGATTATGTGGTACTGAGTGGTATTATGTGGAGTGTATTTATGTTGCATTGAGTAGAGTGTAATTATGTGGTGTGTAATTATATGGCACTGAGTGGTATTATTTGGAGAGTATGTTGCATTGAGTGCAGTGTAATTATGTAACATATAATTATGTGGCACTGAGTGGTATTGTGTGCAGTGTATGTTGCATTCAGTAGAGAGTAATTATGTGGTGTGTAATTATGTGGCACTCAGTGGTATTTGGAGTGTATGTAGCATTTAGTGCAGTGTAATTATGTAGCATTTAATTATGTGGCACTGTGTGGTATTATGTGGAGTGTATTTATGTTGTATTGAGTAGAGTGTAACTATGTGGCGTGTAATTATATGGCACTGAGTGGGATTATGTGGAGTGTATTTATGTTGCATTGAGTAGAGTGTAATTATGTGCTGTGTAATTATGTGGCACTAAGTGATATCTTTAAACCAACAGCTCACCCACATCTTTGAACCAAGAGGTTGGCACGTATGCGGACTAACTTGCACAGATATCAGGGCTCCCTGGCTTGAATCACTGGGGATCTGAGGAGACCACGCCCTCTGCAACCTCCTTTCAACTTTCCTGGAAAATATTTTTTTTGTGCATGTTCATGTTTCACAGCTCAGATTAAAAGCCTGCGTTGCAAGGTACCCCATGAATTTCAGTTCCGATCTGCTATGGTTTCAGCACAAGCCGTATTTAATTATTCACTTTTTGTAGTGTCGCGGTCTAGTGGACGCGCACTACGTAGGCACGCCAATGCGTGTAGCGGCCATATTGGACGCTACTGCGCATGCACGAGAACGCGCGAGGCGGATTAGAGCGATCGGAGGAGTTTGCCCGGCACTTTCTTGTGAAATGATATAAATAATTAATAAAAGAAGGCTGGAACCTCATCCTGACTACTTCTCTTCACTGGGGGAACCACACTAACATTACAGTGGCGACGAGGACGGGATCAATCGACCCTGAAGGACATCCAGAGGAGGAGAGACCCCCACCAGCAGGAGAGCCGGAGGGGACGATGCCCTACTGTAGCAGGTACACCAGGTAGTCACAGGAGAGACACCAGAACACCACAAGAGAGCGCGGCAGACGGTAGCCAGAGGGAGGCACGAGGAAAGCAAGGGTGCCGACCAGTCGCAAGGAAGCGTAAGCAACCAGACCGGAGCAAGACATAGAGGAGGCCCTGGCGGAATCAGGGAGGAACAGCGCAGAAGGCCCTGAGGAGGCCCGGACGATCCGAAGAAGAAGAGAAGGGACGGAAGCGCCAGGCAGTCCTAGAAAACAGGCAGGAGAGAACAGGGAGCGAGCCAAAATGTGCGCACAGGCGTCAGCACTAACGACACCAGTCCCGTTCCTACCAAGGCCAGGGGAGCCTCAAATGAAATGGGAGGACTTGAAAGAATATTTAAAAAATTACCTCGAAGCATTGGAAGACGAGAATGAAGAGGCGTTTTCCAGCAGCCAGAGGAAGAGGATACTCTTACATAATCTGGGACCAGAAGGCATACGAGTATTCCAAAACTTAACACCGATCACCCGACCAGCAGCAGACGATGATGTGTTTAAACACGCCATCGAAGACTTAGTTCAACCACTATCGCCCCGCAGTATGCACATCTATCGACCGCTACAATTTCCAGCAGAGGAAACAAGAAGCGGGGGAAACGATAGACGACTACGTCGCAGCACTAAGGAAGCTAGCGATAACGTGTAAATTCGGAGCTCTACACGACAAATTTATAAAGGACCAAATAGTAATGCACACAACAAGCAAGACGGTGCAGGATAAATTGTGGGCAAGTGGAGATGCGACGCTAAAAGACGTGATAGCCATCGTAAAAAGGGCAGAACTAACCAAGCGCTGCGCAGACACAGCGAAGAGAGAACAAGTCCCGAGACCCAAGATAAACAAGGTGGAGGACGGCGACCAATACGGAAGAGGAAAAACGGCGCCAGGAGAAAACAAGGGAACGCACAAAGGGAAAGGAAAACCAGGACAAACGTGGAAACAAGACAAAGAAGGAACGTCGAAGTGCTACAGGTGTGGGAGCCCGAACCATGCAGCACATGACAAACGATGTCCCGCCTTCAGAGCAAAGTGCGCGTTCTGCCGCCTGGTAGGCCACTATGAGAAGGTGTGTCGAAGGAAGTGGAAACAGCGCGCAGTGAAATATGTGGCACAAGACCTAGGAGAGGAAGAAGAGGGTCAAGAGGAAGACTCAATATATCCCTGAGCACTGGAGCTGTCCCCCAAGCCTGGAAGCACGCCTTGATCCTGCCGCTGGTTAAGAAGCCCAATCTGGACCCACTAATCCACTCCAATTACAGGCCTATCTCCCTCCTCCCTGCTCTGGCAAAAGTGGTTGAGAAGCATGTGCATGCCTCCCTTTCTACCTTTATTGAGAGTAACAATATCTTGCATGACACTCAATCGGGTTTTCGTGCGAATATGAGCACGGAGACCGCTCTTCTTGAAATCACCGATGCCATCAGGGAGGTATTAGACACTGGAGGAAAGGCCATCTTGGTAATGCTGGATTTGTCGGCGGCCTTGGTTTAAGTCATTTCTGACCGGCCGACGGCAAACTGGGCTCCTCCTTTTTCCGCCGAGATGCCGCCTTTGGAGGTTGGGGTGCCTCAGGGTTCCATCTTAAGCCCCACCCTTTTTAATATCTATATGGCTCCTCTGGCGGCAGTGGCGGAATCGTTTGGTGCCCAGATCATATCCTACGCTGACGACACCCAGCTCCTCTTTACCTGTGCTAAGGGTTCGGACTTTGACGGCCTGCGGATCAGAGACTGTCTGGGGGCTGTTTTTGACTGGTTTCAACAGCACAGTCTGAAATGTAATTCCGATAAATCGGAATTGCTCTTCTTTGGGTGTTCCCCTGACCCCAGATGGAAGTCTTGGTGGCCTTCCGATATGTTTCCTCCGGCAGATGCTTCGTCTAAGGCCAAAAATCTTGGTTTTCAGATCGACGATGGTCTCTCCTTCAGACCTCAGATCCTTCGGCTTGCGGGTAAATGTTTTGGCATCCTGAAGATGTTGCGCAAGTTTCTTCCACTGTTGTCTCTGCACCATAGAAAGATCACTGTGCAGGCCTTGATAGGCTCTCGCCTCGACTATGCGAATGTGCTTTATCTGGATCTGCCTAAATTTCTTCTTTCGCGTCTGCAGATTGTGCAGAATTCCGCCGCAAGAGCCATTTATGGTCTTCAGCGGAGAACGAGGGCATCTGAGCTACTAAAAAGCCTGCTCCCGATGTCTAAAAGGATCACCTTTAAGGCATTAACCCTTGCCTTTAAGGCACTCCATCTGGTAGGGCCCAAATACATCAGGAAGCGCTTGGCCTTCTATGTTCCTAGCAGAACTTTGAGATCTACATCTATGTCCATGGCCTCTGTCCCTTCCATTAGACGGGCTAGAATTGGAGGTTGCTCCTTCCGTCATCTGGCACCTCAATGTTGGAATTCTTTGCCCGTCTCTTTGAGGAAAGTCACTAACTTACTGACTTTCAGGAAGGAGCTGAAGACATGGCTTTTTTCTCAGTAACCCTTCTGTCTGCTCTCATCTGCCCTGGTCTCACCTCTCGGGTTTTTGTGAAAGCGCCGGGACACTCTTCGGAGTAGCCGTGCGCTATAAAAGATCCGAATTAACATAACATAACATAACAAGACGACGACGTCCTTTGCGTGGAAGACCAAGTGCTAGGCATTGACGGCAGAAGGTCTCGCAAACCCCAATGCGACATTCACATCGGAGGAGTGGAAATCACTATAGTAGCGGATTCGGGGTCCCCATACACGATCGTCCAAAGATCAGTGTGGAATGCGAAATTTGAACCTAAAGTAGGCCCACATCTGGAACCTCCCAACATACGACCGGTCACATACACGGGGGAACCAATCCCAATGGTAGGATTCCGAAGACTGCTCTTCCAATTCAAAGAACCCAGTGCAAATTGTACGTTGCAGAGAAAGGACCCTCGGTACTAGGGTGGACGGACCAAGGAGAATTGGGAATGCAACTGAATCCGGGAGGAGACACCCAAGTGTTTGTAACGTTGGAAGGGAAATGGTCTAAGGCAGCGGGACTGCGAAGCGAATACCCTAAAATATTTGGTGACAAGATAGGGAAATTGGGAAAATTTACCCACAAGATTGTGCTCAAGGAGAATGCCCACCCTGTGACACACAAAGTGAGAAACATACCGATCGCAGTGAGAGAGGCAGTGCAACAGAAGCTACACCGACTGGAGGAAGAAGGAATTATTGAACCCATCGACAGCGCGGAATGGTTGGCACCATTGGTGGTGGCCATGAAACCGATAGGCAAAGTGCGCTTATGTGTGGATCTCAGAGAACTCAAAAAATGTATCGTGGTGGAGAAGTTCCCGCTACCACGCATAGAGGAAATGCTGGCACGAACAAAAGGAGTGAAATGGTTCTCCACCATCGATCTAAAGTCGGCGTATCACCAAGTAGTCCTGCACCCCACGAGCAAGAAACTGACGTCATTCATAACTCCATTTGGGTGCTATCAGTTCTGCCGCATGCCCTTTGGTCTGGCATCAGCATCAGCAGTTTTTCAAAAGCTAATGGCCCGTCTGATCAGAGACGTAAAGGAAATACAATACTTCCAAGACGACATCCTAGTGATGGGGAAGGAACAAGAAGACCACGACGAGAAGCTGGATGTGGTACTTAGGATCCTGGAGGAAAACGGACTAACAGCGGAGTGGGAGAAGTGCCATTTTGGCATGTCATCAGTCACCTACCTGGAGAAAAGGGAATAACACCAAAAAGAATGAACGTGACAGCCATCTGCGATGCTCCTCCGCCCACCACCAAGGAAGAAGTAAGATCCTTCCTAGGGATGGCGGAAAACTACAGTAAGTTTGTCCAGCACTTTGCCACGAAAACGCACCACATGAGGCAGCTCACGAGGGAGAAAACAGCTTTTGCATGGACGGAAGACACACAAGAAGAGTTTGACACAGTTAAACGAGAAATCAGCCAGGCTATCCCGCTACAAGGGTACGATCCCCTAGGAAAATCGATATTGATGACGGACGCCAGCGAAAAAGGGCTAGGAGCAGTGTTCATGCAAGAGAGACAAGACGGCATGAAGGAGACGATCAGCTTCGCGTCCAGGTCACTAACGAATTCAGAACAAAAGTTCAGCGTGATAGAGAAAGAGATGTTGGCCGTAGTATGGGCCATGGGGAAGTATCGCCATTTCCTGTGGGGCACGAGATTCCTGCTGAAAACGGGCCACAAACCATTAGTGAAAGTACTAACGTCAAGCGGACATGCAAGCGACACCCCGCATAGCGAAAATGACACTGAAACTCTTGGAATATCGTTATGATGTGGAATACATACCAGGCTCAAGAAACAAGATAGCAGATTATCTCAGCAGAGCATCAGCAATGGAAAGTGCCACCAACGGCACAGAAGAAGATGATGTGATGGTTGCCTTGACAGAAGATCCGGAACGGGCAATAAGCAGATGAGAATGTAAGGACGCGTATGAAGCAGACAGGGACCTGGAAGAAATCAAGAAATGCATAGTTCAAGGGTGGCCCGATAAGAAACAACAGACGCCTCAACTTCGACAATTTTACGAGGTCCGGGACGAGTTGTCGGTGGGAAATGATGGAGTGTTTGTATACCGAGGAAACAGAGTGGTCCCACCCGCGAATGTAATACCATATGTTTTGGCTATAATACATGAAGGGCACCTGGGAATCGTGAAGACGAAAGCAAGAACCAAACAAACGTATTGGTGGCAGGAATGGATCTACAGGTGGAGAGACATGTAAGTGACTGTGTGCAATACCAAGGAGCGGACAAAATCCTGAAACCTATGAGACCTGCTCTAGGAAGGTTCACGAACCCCAGTAATCCCTGGGAAGAAGTGGCAGTGGACATCTTGGGGCCAGTACTTGACAACCAGGGAATCCCCAAGTACATATGTGTTATAGTGGACAAATACTCAAAGTGGCCAGAGGTACACATTCAAGAAGAAATGGACACTGACACAATACTCCAATTTCTCACAACGGTATTCCTCAGGGAAGGCCATAATTAGTGACAGCTGACCCCAATTTACTTCGGACAAATGGACCAGATTTGCAGAGAGAAATGGCATTCTACTCAAACACACGGCGGTATATCACCCTGCCAGCAACGGTCAAGTAGAAAGGTTCAACAGGGTGATAATGGGCTCCAAACAGGCAGCCATCTCCAGGGGCAAAGACTGGGAAAAGGAAGTACAAAGCACGGTATGGGCCTACCGCATCACCCCCACTAGCACGGGGTACAGCCCGTTTGAAATTCTACGAGGAAGGCAACCCTTCACCAAAAACAATGTCGCATGGAAAGAGAAGACAATCACGAGCAAATGGTCTCCAGCAGTGGTGCAACACAACCTGGAGAAAGCGCAGAGGATATATACAGAACATTACAACCGCAGGAAAAACGTGAAAGAGACAGCCTTAGAAAAAGGGGAGTGGGTCAGAGTAAAGTTGGCAGTACTCAAAAGAAAGGGAGACAGCAAGTACTCCTCACCCCTGAGAGTGGAAGAGGTGTATGACCGAGCGGCGTTGCTCAGCGATGGGAATGTGTGGTCCCAGGACCGGATGGCCAAATGCAACAAAATCCTACAGTGGCCCTGCGAGGACAAGGAAGGAACGACATCGCCAGAGGACACGAGAAACTAAATAGAAACTCCTAATGGAGAGAAGGATGAGAGTGTTCCTGATGACCTTAACAGCGAGAGGAAAGTACGAGAAGGACCAACAACGGAGGAAAGGACCAGGGAAGTGGGCGAGATTGGAGACCAAGAAGGAAGAAGGGGGAGCCCAGTCGCAGAAGGGGGTCGAGAAGGACACACTACCCCGGTAAGATGCACCCGAGTTGGTCGAGCGGTGGTGAGACCATCCAAGTTTAAAGACTATGAACTGGAATAACACTCACAGTTATGTAATTAGTTTTGTGTGGTATAAAAGGGGGAGATATGTAGTGTCGCGGTCTAGTGGACGCGCACTACGTAGGCACGCCAATGCGTGTAGCGGCCATATTGGACGCTACTGCGCATGTGCAAGAACGCACGAGGCGGATTAGAGCGATCGGAGGAGTTTGCCCGGCGCTCTCTTGTGAAATGATATAAATAATTAATAAAAGAAGGCTGGAACCTACCTGGAGACTACTTCTCTTCACTGGGGGAACCACACTAACATTACACTTTTTACTTCTAATTCCCAGCAGGTTCACCTCTGTGCCTTGCAACTTCCATTTAAATCTTCATTAAAACTACAGACACGAGATTAGCAAAACAATATCACCAGTGTCTTCTGCTGAGCAAAGAAAGAATCTTAAATTACTTTAGAGGAACTAGAAATATTAAGCAAGTCAGGACCACTGGAAGCCTCTCTGGGTTGGGATGTTCAGAAAGAGATTGATTCCTTTCTTCACGTGGTTTGCGGGAAAATTGCCCCTGGCAGGAAAATGAAAGCGAAAGTAACTTCGGGATGTTTACGGCTCTGCAGCTGGCCCAGAGATCGATGCCAGCCTCCCACTTAGGAGGCAGTTACAAGGGGCCTGCTCCTCACATATGAAAGGGTGCTCCTGACTTATTGAAAGGGACTACAATTCCGATTTTCGTAGCAAAGTAAAATCGTGATTTGAATTTTGTGTCTTTACTGAACTATCAGCAGCAAAGGAATGCAATGATGACGAGGGTGACCAGAAACTCCACACCGGAACGCAACTGTTCCAGTTCTGTGTTTTCATCTAACATGTCAGTGCATCTGGGAGTGGATGTCTCGATTCATTTCAATTGAGCCAGTTGCACCATCTCACCTGATAACAATGACTGACAAGAGTATAGTCCGGGAACGGAAGAGTACTTATATCCAGGTAAAATGCAGCCAGCACCTAATCAGTGGGCCTCTCTCTGACGTCATCAGAGAGACCCAGTCCAACAGGGAACCAAGGTCAGAGAGGCCCGACAAAGGGGACACAATCAGTTACACACCTCGCACTGCCAGACACAGGCTGGTAACTTGAACATACTTGGGCGGGGGCCACAGATTGGAGTCAATTCGAACTGCGGTGGTGGTGCCGCTCCATAGGAGACAGACTCTACCAAGGCTGGCCAGGAGGCTGCAGGTACTGACAGGCTCAGCCATGACTGTTGTACTACACAAACAAATAGAACAGCGTGTACTCGGTAGAAAACCTAATCCGTTTATGTCATTTTAAAAACAAAGACTCACAGCATATTTATGCTTCCTACTCCACTGAGCGGGTTCGGTCCGTCGGTCCCGGCGTGAGCGCCGCACCGTCACCAAAGCCTCTCATGTGCCATGCTGATCATCAGGCTGTAGACGGTAGTACTTTTTTTGTGGACAGTGCGCAATCACTGACTGTATGCAGTGGGATGACAGGACTGTGTAACTGCCGGCGCACGCCTCATACACTTACCACAAAAGAGAGCATGTGTTACACTTTTACATATCAGGTTGTTCACTGTTAAACCCACTTGCAATATCTTTGCATGGAACAACATTCCCCCAAGCCATGGGCAGTTTGGTTTATTTGAACCCAGCGTCTCTTCTGTCCGCTGTTGAAGCCTGTTTAACTTCTAGCTAAAAACGTAAACGGTGGCGATTTCTCTGCTGCGCGTGTATGCTGTTTACGATTTATCTCTCCATCCACCGTCTCATGGACTGTCAGTTTGTTTTAAACACCATTGACTGTGTTCCATCTGAGAAAGCAAATCCATACTTCAGCGAGACTTTTGTGGGATTGATTGCTTTTGAAAGAGAACAAACGCACCACGACTGAGCTTTGGAGGAGTTAGACAATTAGTTATAAACCATAGCATGGCTCTTTGCTGCCACCTACTGCTGGAAAGCAGATTTTCAAGGAAATAGTCAACTTTGGTTTGCCCCGGGCTAGCGCGACCACCATCTGTTTCCAATTAACGCGACTGGTTGTGAAAATTGGAAACAGATGGTGGTCGCGCTCACTCCCGCGGACCCTAGGGCATGGCACAGAGAAGGTGGGACATGCACCCGCCTTGGGACAATTGCATGCTGTCTTTCTAAGAAGGATGCGTGCAAAGGCCAATAGGGGGAGATAAATAAAAAAAAGCACACGCACAAGCGTGTGTTAAAAGTTTTAAAGCCCTTACTAAAGCCTCGCAGAGCAATGCATGCACGCTGGCTCAGGCGAGACCTAAAAAGCATTTGCAATGCAATAGGTCTCGCATTTGCGAAATTTTAAGCTATTGGCATTGTAAATGAGAATAGCTCTTATTTATCTGTTTTCAAAACCAACACATAGATAAAAGGTTTGTCATTTACAATGCCAGTAGCTCAAAGTCTCGCAAATGAGAGACCTATTGCATTGCAAATGCTTGTTTTTACTTTGCTCTTGCATAATAAAAAATAACATTATTGATGTACCAGTCCCAGTGACGAATCCGTAAATAAAAAACACAAACAAAATAAAACAGCCACCAGCAACGGCTGCAACATCACGTCGTTTTTTTCTTTTTTGTTTGCGGAAGCAGCAATGCAGCTACATTTTACTTTTTCCTTGATACCGCATAGCATCGGCAGAAGCAGTATGAAACCCAAAAGGTTCCCAAGGCAAAACCCATTACTACGTTTACATGTCCGGTATTTTCCCTTACAATTTCTGCACTTGTGGCATACATTTCTGTCAGTGTAATGTATTCTCTTACTGCAGACTAACAGCGGGCAGAATGCTGCGTGGATGTGTTGAAGCATGTTTTGCTGCTGACAGGCCATTTTCCCGCGTGCCACTCTTCATTTGTGTTTGAGAATTGCGAATTTCAACAGCACACACTTTGTGAGGACATACATTAGAATTGTGCTCCATTTCAGCGCGACAGAAGCCGGAGTTATGTACATGTTGGTGCATTATTT
Organism: Triturus cristatus; assembly: GCF_964204655.1. NCBI lineage: Eukaryota > Metazoa > Chordata > Amphibia > Caudata > Salamandridae > Triturus > Triturus cristatus. Next base: position 1,065,375,001 of record NC_140582.1, on the reverse strand, counting down.
ATGTTTGTAAGTGGCATTTTGGGTTTAATTCTTTAGCTTCTACGTAAAACAAAATCAAATGTAGCTCAGCTAAAAATTATTTTACTCAGTTCGACAGATGTTTCCTGTGGTCTATTTTGAAGGAGCGGCTGTTTTCCACATTATTTGAGCTTGAAATCAGAGGATTGGAAGCAGTGAAATAATAATCAATAGGGAATAGTTTTCTAAAATATCTTGCTAGACTGGAGATAAATGTTTGGGTAACCACATGACCTCTTGATCCCACATTGCCTACTCTGTACATCTTTTATGTTTCTCGTTTTTCAAACAATGTTGCCTTTCTGTTGCCATACGTGGTGAGCGCATCAACTTATTCTATGTATGAGCTAAAATGGCAAAGTTCTGATCTAGATTTCTGCGTAGGCACTAAGGGCCTGATGTACGTACATTGGATTCGCTAAAAGTGGTCACGACTTTTACCGAATTTAACGGTATTTTGCATATGAACTAATTGGTCTTTTCACAAAATATTGACTTGCTGTGGGTTGTGTTTGGAGCTACCATATGAATAGTAGTGAGGTAGGTCATAAAATGCGACCCACTATGATATGCTGGGATGATGGCTTGCTGGGATCAGCAAACACCATGTCTGTGATTGCTTTAAAAAAAAGTCATCTTTTTTTTAAATGCAATGGGAGGCACTTAAAAATAAAAAAGAGAAAAGTTTATAAAACTATTTTTTTAGGAGTAGGCATGGACCACTGCCAACTCCTAAAAAATGTTTTTTGGACCACCCACAAAGGGGCCCCTAGGGATCCCTTCATGTTTACAAGCGGGTTACCACCTCCTTTAAGATGTCAGTTAAATATTAGTGCTTTGTGTCCTCATTTCGGTAGACACTAATATACTGTAAGAAATCGCTATTTGGAAGGGACGTCCTAAATACAGCCCTTCTAAATAGCGACTCCGTATAATTTACTACACCCATTTAACGATTTGGTAATATGTAACCAAATCATTAAATTGGTTTAATACATTCAACACAGCTTATTGTGGCAAACCCTGTGATTTACTGAATCTTTGGATTTGTGACAAGAAAAAATGCTTTAGTACATCAGGCATTAGAAACTTCCAGTAAAATGGACAAGCCTATGTGGTTTGGCATGTATGAAGAGGAGATCCACCTGAGGAAGCTGGCACCCTTCAATCCATGAGACTGTGTAGGGTGATGTAGCAGAAATCACATTTAATTGTGGGAGGGCATCATAAACACGTGTAGAGGGCACCCACATACAATCCTTTGTTGTATAAAAGTGAAGTGTTAAAATTGTAAAATGTAATAACATGGACATCTGATGTATTTTAGGCCATTGAAAGTGATTTTGTCAAGCAAACAAAGAAAATGAATGTAACTAGCTGAAAACATTAACATGAAGAATTTGTGTTGTGCAACTGACAATCATTCATATACCAGATGTGCTTATTAATCGTGTTGCATCAATTGAAAGTGCCTTAATTTTATGCAAATTCATGAGGTTTTTACAGGGTTTTCCTATGTTAGCCGAATTTTGTAGGCCTGAAATGCAGTTCGCTAGAAACTCTCGCTTTAGAATCAACAGTTGAATTTCATGTGTGCTGTGGAATTTGTTCTTTCTCACATTTTGTGTTGCAGGTGAAAGAAGCGCTCTTGTTAGCTACAATAATGTCTTTGATTTACTAGTAAGGCAAGAAGTTAAAATTGAGTGGCTTGAGTCGATAAAGGAAGATTGTTGTGTTTCACACAGGAGAAGGTCTGGGAATCAAGGTCAAAAAGTAATGAAGGAAGAACACTGTTGTCCCGTGGAAATGTAACTTCAGGATCGTACCCAGAGCGGATGGTGTGACCTGAACTGAATTCTGGGAAAGTTACTTATGACTTATGTGATGGGGAAGTAGGGAAGCACGCCACTTCTTCTTTTGCCATCAGAGAGAACATTTTAGAACGAGCTTTGTCTTGGTAGCTTTATGCTACATGACCCATACAGTGAAGAGGTTTCTTAGGAAGACTCCACAAGCAGACACCTTTTACCCTTCATTTGGAAATGTTTAAGTAGGGATGTCATCTTAGTGTTAGAGTAGGGATTGACTTATGCTCTTTCTTCATCAACTCTCGCTGCAGGGGAATTTGGACTCATGCTTTCTGATCTTCTGGATTTTGCTTCTTGAAGTAATTGTGCTGTTATGCTACATCGTCTAAATTGGATATGCAAATTGGCTTTATGCTAATTCTGAAGTACTTTTACACCCTTGTATTGAGGTGTCTCTATGTTCAGTTATATTTGGCTTTGTAATGAACCAACTAACCTTAAGTAAGTTGTCTGTGGTTACTGTGTGTCTGAGAGAACTGAGTGTTGATCAATTGATTGGCATTCTAACGTCTTTTCTCCCCTTTACACTTTCATGCAGCTAAAAAGAACCATCGGATTGTGAGTCTAGATTCGGTCTAGAACTTACCTATCAAGAACATTCCTTAGTTTCTGTGAGTGGGAATGCATGGTCAAGATTTCAACATGATCCCTGCGCATAGGGACAGAGAAACACATTTCCAGTTCCCTGAAACAGGTACTCTTTGCGCATCACTGGTGCTAGTACACTCTGAAGCTACTCAGACTGTCATTTGGGAAACATCCTTTACCACGCAACCATTACAACGCGATATGGTTACATCGTGGTTTTAACAACGCAAGTCGTTACACCGACTTGCACTGGAGGGCGCTGTAGGCTAAGGAATAGTGTGAATTACTTTCCAACACCTTCCCTACTGTACATAGACTGGAGTTGGAATAGTAATTCACACTATTCCTATGTCCAGCGCCCTCCAACGCAAGTCGATGTAACGACTTGCGTTGTTAAAACCGCGATGTAACATACCGCGTTGTAATGGTACGCGTTGTTACATCATACATCCCTGTCATTTAGTTGGGAAAAAAACTGCATGCATGGTTGTGGACTACTTCGTAAAATTTCCGCAGTAATTATCCTTCTATGAATGCCATGCCTACCGGTTAAATAGTTGCTATTGACTCTATTATCTTCTGCTGTTCGCAGTGTTATGTTGGAGTGCGATGAGTGACGCAGTGCTGTTTATGCAAAACCATTGTAGGTTCTCAGGTGACATGATGTAGGGCCCTCCTTTGTTACACATCTTGTGTGGCTTCACTCGTAAATCAGCCATTTCAACATAGAGCGGTGTGTATTAATCGACTATTAGTCATGAGGGGACTTGGGTGGAGAATAATACAGTACAGCTAAAACAAATGAGGAGGACAAGATGCCCAGCCTGCATCAGGAAACATGCATCCTAGAATCCACCAAAAATATGCAACTTTCTTGTTTTATATCCTAAAACCTTCCCAACAACCATGACTAATTTCCTCTGTCTAGCTTGGGATGTCTGTTAACAGCCCAAAAATGGTTACAGAGAATCACACATCTTCATGAATGTGTTATGGAAAGAGTGTGGCTAGCAAATATGATACTTTTGCACAGTGGAGAGAAGGATTATTGGCAGATACCTACTAATATGCTATTTCAATGATTGTAATGTAATGTAATGTAAAATCCACTTCTATAGCGCTGCTATCACTCCAGGGAGTATCTTGGCGCTCACCCAACTCAGGTGTACGAGATGGGGGGGAAGAGGTAGACAACATCTCACACAGGACACTGCATCTTTAAACCATTGCTATGCAAGCTGAATCGGACATAGAGTATACCCAGGTTTTTAGTGCTTTCCTATAATGGGTTTCATCCGACATGGAACGTAAGAAAAGGGGGAGCTTGTTCCAGGCCTTGGCACCCAACACAAAGAGAGATTTACCACCCTTTGTTGTCAGTCTGAATTTAGGGATAACCAACAGATTCTGACCCACAGACCTTAGACAGCATAATGGATTATATCGTCTAAAGCCCTGGCTTAGATATTTAGGGCCTTGATGGTGAAAAGCCCTAAAAGTAATCAAGAGGACCTTAAAAAGGATCCTCTTTGCAATTGGAAGCCAGTGTAGAGCATCCATTACCGCGGAAGCTGATGATCTGCGTGGCCAGCCTAGTACTAGGCGGGCTGCTGCATGTTGGACCATTTGAAGTCTGTGGAGTACCGATCTATTGGTTCCAGCATATAGACTATTACAGTAGTCCAGCCTAGAAGTAATCAAGGCTACAGCAACAGTTTTCCTGGCTGACAATGGCAGAAGATCGAAGAACTTTCTCAAGGTTTTAGTGATATGAAAACACGTGCCAGCTACTGCAACAGCTTGTTGTTTAAAGGACAACTGATTGTCAAATGTAATGCCTAAGTTCCGGACTGATGTGATGGTATTAGGGGGAGTTTCCTCCCCATCAGGCCAACATCCTATCGGGGAAAACAGATTTTCTCTCCCAACTGGTAGAATTTCCGTTTTACCCGCATTACATTTAAGGTGGTTATTTGTCATCCATTTAAATGTTGCAGCTAGGCATCCTTTGAGATTTTCTTCGGCGCCAACCTGCTCCCTGTCTAGTACTAGCATAAGCTGGGTGTCATCAGCATACGAGATGGTACTGATCTGAAAGGAAGCAATCAAATCTATCAGGGGAGCCAAATACAGATTAAAAAGTATAGCACTTAAGCTCGAACCCTGGGGAACTCCAGAGCTAAGGGCCTTTGCTTCAGATTGGTACTGGCCCAATACTGTAATTTGGTGTCTGTCCCTGAGAAAGTTTCTCAGCCAGGTCAGGGCTGTCCCATCTACCCCTGCGGCAGCTAGACGGTCCACTAGGATGTTATGTGAGACCGTGTCAAAGGCTGCCGACAGGTCAAGTAGAATTAGGACAGCCTTTTTTCCTTGGTCGATGGCCATACGGAGAGTCTCAGTTGTAAACAGTAGGGCAGACTCGGTAGAGTGTTTTGACCGAAAACCTGACTGATTCTGATGTAAAATGTCGTTTGCTTCCAAAAAATTCGTGAGTTGAATATTCACAAATTTTTCAGTCAATTTAGCCATCACCGGGAGCAGGGAGATCGGGCGAAGGTTGGAAAGGGTGGTTGGGTCGGCAAGAGTCTTTTTCTGAAGCGGCTTGACAGCAGCAAGCTTCCAATCACTAGGGACGTCTGCCGTCGTCAGTGATGAATTTATAATACTGTTTATAATAGGATTGATAGTTTCTGCTAAGGTTTGTAAAGCCAAGGGAGGGCACGGATCAAAGGGAGATCCGGATTTGCTTGCGAGAATGGCTTTAAGGGAGTCTTCAACAGAGACGGGAGCAAAAGTATCCAACCTAACTAGAGGTTTAACCCTCTCCACTCTTTCATCTGCTTCTGGGATGGAGGAAGCTGGTGGAAAGGTTCTTACAATGTTAGCAATTTTGTTGTCAAAATAATCTGAGATGTCATCACATAGGCTTTGAGATGGCGGAATGTCCTGCCGCAAGGCAGAAGGATTCATAAAGTCCTTGACTATTTTGAAGATTTCTCTTTGCTCTTGAGCAGCCGTGTCGATGGCCTGAAGATAGTAAGCTTTTTTGGCTGATTTAATATCAGCATGATACTGTCTTCTTGCCTGTTTGTAGGTGTCGCGGGCAATGATGTCATAGTGCCTGCGCCACCGACGTTCTAGTGTTCTTATTTTACCCATTTCTATTCTCAAAGATGGTGTAAACCAAGGGGCCTTCTTTTTCTTTTTAATAGAGTTTATAGTGTTGGAAGGACCTAATTGATGGCCTATTTTTGTTAGCCAATCCCGTAAATTTTGGTTATCTACGATGGTGTTGCCTGTTGGCACCGGGGTACAAATTCCAGGAATATCCAACACGTCCAATCTGCTAGGTAATTGTTTCCAGTTAGGCTTACAACTCAGATTGGGGGCAATGGTGTTACATATGGTGCTATTCAGCATTTTATGCTTTAATGAGATTTGAAACGGGATAAAAAAATGGTCGGACCAAATCTGAGGACAGGGAGATTGAACTGTCAGCCTGGTGGAATTGGAGCAAATACAGTCTATTGAGTGACCTCCTAAATGTGTCTGTTGGTGAGTCAGAAGACTGAGTCCTAAAATGTTGATAATGTCCATGAAACAATCAACTCCAGGGGCTGTTGAAGAGTCAAGGTGCAAATTTAGGTCACCCAGTATGGTGAAGTTCGAAAATCTGAGTACCAGATTACTGAGTGTGTCTCCTACCGTTTCCAGGAATTCCTTAGGGGGACCTGGAGGGCGATAGATGAGTACCCCTGAAAATGTAAAAGAATCATGTATTCCCAAGGAAAATGATAACGCTTCTGCTCCTTTTATATCAACAAGTTCATGGGAGGAGCATTTTAGGGAACTACGATGTATAATAGCAAGGCCTCCACCCCGAGTTTCCCTTCTGTCCAAGCGCTGAATAGAAAACTCGTCAGGGAGAGCTATGACCAGATCAGGATTACACCAGGGCTTGAGCCATGTCTCAGTAATCAGAAGCCAATCAAGCTTATTTACAGTGATAAGCTCGTGTATGTTTTGAGCGTTTTTACATAATGAAAGAGCATTGATAAGGCCACCTCGCAGTGTTGGACCGATAGGAGCAGAGTGTGCGGTCGTATGATGGTCGTAGATAGGACCGGTACGTGCTGGCGCGGTAATGGCAGCCATACATGTAAGGACTGAATGGATGCTGCCTAGGGGGGAGACTCCCGCCTCCGCGCCTCTGATGCGCTGACGGGCGCAGACGGGCAAGACTCTGGCCCGACTCAGGCACGAGTCAGGCACTACCGCTGCGCGTCACCGCTGCGCGGTCCTATGGGAGCTTTAAGTAGTGGCTGCCCTCCCCTCCGCCTGAACACTGGAGCGCTCAGCGCAATGGCGCCGCGAAGGAACTCCAAGATGGCGTCAAGCACCGGGTGAAACAACTGATTTAGCCCGCTAAAGAAGCGGTGAGTTTACAATTTTAAATGCGAGTATGTGGGCGATGGTTGTAGGTTAAAAACAAGGGAACAAATAAACAATATGCAACTAAAATACAAAATGAGGATCTGACGATTTTAAAAATGCACAGTTCAAGTCCTAATTGCGCTTGTTAAGTGCTGGCTAAAATTAACAGCGCCGCGGTCAGTATGTCCAGCTTTCCCTCGGCTAAGCTGTCAAATGCTCGCCTTAAGTAGTGGCTGCCCTCCCCTCCGTCTGAACACTGGAGCGCTCAGCGCAATGGCGCCGCGAAGGAACTCCAAGATGGCGTCAAGCACCGGGTGAAACAACTGATTTAGCCCGCTAAAGAAGCGGTGAGTTTACAATTTTAAATGCGAGTATGTGGGCGATGGTTGTAGGTTAAAAACAAGGGAACAAATAAACAATATGCAACTAAAATACAAAATGAGGATCTGACGATTTTAAAAATGCACAGTTCAAGTCCTAATTGCGCTTGTTAAGTGCTGGCTAAAATTAACAGCGCCGCGGTCAGTATGTCCAGCTTTCCCTCGGCTAAGCTGTCAAATGCTCGCCTTAAGTAGTGGCTGCCCTCCCCTCCGCCTGAACACTGGAGCGCTCAGCGCAATGGCGCCGCGAAGGAACTCCAAGATGGCGTCAAGCACCGGGTGAAACAACTGATTTAGCCCGCTAAAGAAGCGGTGAGTTTACAATTTTAAATGCGAGTATGTGGGCGATGGTTGTAGGTTAAAAACAAGGGAACAAATAAACAATATGCAACTAAAATACAAAATGAGGATCTGACGATTTTAAAAATGCACAGTTCAAGTCCTAATTGCGCTTGTTAAGTGCTGGCTAAAATTAACAGCGCCGCGGTCAGTATGTCCAGCTTTCCCTCGGCTAAGCTGTCAAATGCTCGCCTTGTGCCAGCTCCTGGCTAGAGCGTTGATCAGGTATATGACAGTGTGAATCATAATGCAAATATTACGGATGTTCAGTAGTTGGAGCATAGGGATAGTGGTGGCAGAGATGAGGAAGGAACTCGGCCTCCTGCAGGAGTTCCTGACGAAGGGAAAGAAGTGTTTCAGAGGAGAAAGAGAAGGACGAGTTAAGTAAGAGAGAATGAAGGGTGACTCGGTGACTGGGGGCTTGGAGGCATTATTTAGACTGGAGGTATAGGTGAGTGACTGAAAGCAGAAGTTGTGTGTGCTTGGAAAAGCCAGACGTGGAGCTGATGTTACCAATGGAAGCAAGGAGTGTTGCCAGAGATGAAAAAGAGGCAAATATTTAGCCTTTGGGAGAAGTAAATGAAAAAATGAAATGTTGTACTTGTATAGCACACTGCTGCCCCAGCGACAGGGCGTCCTGGCACTGTACTCATACCGCTGTGGAACCCTTCCTGGCTTTCCCTGTGAAATGTCCACTCCTGGGCACCCCCAAGGTGAAGCCAGGCATCCCCAGCACTGTTGGGGCCATTGTGGAGATTAAGCAAGCTATTGCCCAGAGTTACACCCATGATTAGAGTAGTCACCAAGGTGAGAATTATCAGGTCCAAGGAAATTGAGCCCAAGACCCACTGAGGCAGGAATTGAACCCTGGTCCCAGGCCAGATCTCTGCATCAGGGTCTGCCACTCTAACCATTGAGCCACACTTCTCCAGAGTGGAAGCAGCTGCAGGATACAAAGGAAGAGAGATTAAACAAATCAAAGAACACTGCTAGCACACCCTACACCGGTAAGAGAGGCACTATAAAACACATTAAATACATGTGATAGAGGGGCTATGGAGAGATGAGAGGCACTGTTGGAGGGTGATAGTGAGGGAATCATTGAAGAGCCCCAAGAAAGATTGTCGTTTCCTGGAGCACAGTAGGGTCATCATTTACTTTGCTTTAAAAGCTAATAAAATTGACTATATAATGACAAATCTGTTGTAGAATGCAACATTTTTCTCAAATTTACTTGGGGGAAGAACCCCCCCCCCGCAACTCCCTTTTGTAGAGTTGAGGCTCGCTCGCTGCACTTGCTATGCACTGTACGGGGGCTCGTCTGACAACATTTTCCAGGGCTGCTTTGGGTTCCCAGTAGAGCCCTGGCAGAAGCCTCGTACAACAAAATAAAACTAAACATTAAATATTTTTTCAATATAAAATAAAATCTTTAGTAATTCGAGTATTTGTTTAGTGTGTACTTGTTTGTGTATTTTTTGCAAATTACTGCTTTTATGTTCAAATTTTAGATTATACAAATTGCTTGACAGTACCCGGCTTCCAGTACTGATTCAGTGGGGGTCCTCAGGAGGCAAAAAGTTGGGAACCACTGTTATAGTCTATTAAGTCAAACATAAGAAATGCTTGTACTGCACACATTCCTGAATTCAAGTATTTAAAAATTTGCTCATATGTGATAATAGAGAAAAATGAGGCTCTGTGGAAATTTGCCTTAGATCACACAAATTGGACAAACAGTCAAGCCGGTATTAATTTTAGGTTATCTGAATTTCAGCCAGCTATTGGTATCTCTGTCTCTATCTCTCTCCCATTTACATATAAGGTCAATTGTTTTGGCTTTCAATCTTGGCTCACAAGGAGAAACCCCAACATGGAGATAGCAGATTCGACTCAGGGCCTCTAGACCCAACTACCAAGTGAAGAATGCATTAATTTGGGGGAGGGGGGGGGGGTGTCGCGCCTCAATCATCCTCCCCCTCAAAGCTACACCCCTGGGTGTCAATGAGGAAGAAAAAATGGGAATAATGGTTTGATGGGTTGTGGTGATAAAGGTAGACACTTGTCTATAAGTTGTTTCTATGGAGTGATGCTGAAAGAATCCAGATTATAGGAGACTTAATGGGTTATGAGAGGTAAGGCAAAGGGTGAGATGCTATTCAACTAATTTAAGAAGGAAGGGTGAGAGGCAGGCCGTTACTGGAAGGCAAAGAAGGATCAGCTGCAAATTTCTTAAGCAATGGGTAAAGAAGTGATTGTGTGGAGAATGTGGTGGCAAAGGTAGGAGAGACAGGGCAGTGTACTGGAAGAGAGTCCTAATGACCGAATTATTTGGTGGTTTCAGTCATCAGAAGGGGAATAGGAAGGGTTGCATATGGGAGTTAGGTTGGCAGAGGATGTGAGTGGAAGAGGCCAAAATGAGTGGAGTAAAAGGCAGTTTTAGTAGAATTAGAAGAAAAAGTAGGAGCTTTGGGTGTTGTGTATCAGGTCAATTTCAATTCAATTCAATTTAAGTTTATTGTTTGATTAATAAACATCATTACAATATTAACGAACAAATACTAAAACATGTATCAATTAATGGTTAAGATGTTTACACATGATAAAAAGAATAAAAACGAAATTCGTTCATTTCTAAATTCATGCTGCATTTCCTCACAATCTATAGAATCCCAAATATGGCCCCTGGGTCATTAAAGGTATCACATATGATAGCAGTTAATAGAAGCTTATGATATTCAACAATAATTATTGCATAAAACCTGATCAGCACCTATTAAAATCTTGTAGGCTCTTGCCGTTCATTCTACTTCAAGAGAGACTGCGTCACAGGGTTAGTTCTAAATCAAAAAAACACTTCAAATACATTACAGTTAAAATGCAGTAATAATTTCTTGATTCTTGACATCATACTAAAAAGAGGGAGCAGGACTTTAGTCTTTACTAAAAATCTACTAACAGTCCCACTTGCATTATACTGATCAGCCACGAAGAGTACAGAAGGATGTGCAAGTTAGCATTTTTATGGAATTAGAGCGGCCCAGTGCTAGTTGGTAATTATTGGCTCACTGACTCTCGCATTGAGTAAACCTTTTTGACGCTCTTGTAGCAAACTTGGTGAACCAGATGTTAAGTGTCTGGTTCTCTTAGGTTCATGAAAGTAAGGATGGATTGTTGGCAGGAGAGCACCCCAAGTTTGTTCCATTCGCCCGTTGCAAAATGTTATGATTGTTAAGAAATGCAGAGTAAAGACATACAGCGTGCTCGGTTGATCCCTTACTACTCCCACACCCCCTGCACATTGTGTTATCATTTATACAGTACCTGCCAGGAAGGTGATGCAGGAGGGGCCGTTCCCCCCCATTCTGAGAGCCAGAAATATTTTTTTCCAGTACACTGCTAAGGTATATGACAGATATGGCACCTCAACCCCTGGCTTAAACCCTGATATAACCACCGTCCAAGCATCTTTACGATGTGCCAGTTGTTCTCTATCCGAATGAAAAGACCAGGAACAAACGTTCTTTTTGATGAACGTTTTGAGGACTGGTTGAGATGGATTAGTGTCCCAAATTTCTTTTGCCCCCAGAATTTCTTTTGCCCCCAGAAATTGTAAGGAATCATCTAGGTAGCTTCGATATGATCGTCCCTATTGACCAAGTGTTATTTCCTGCCACAGCATTGCCTCCAGGCTTGATTCTCTAGATGAGCGTAACTTGCTGCACAGCTTGATAAATGCTCTGGCCCCAACTGCTCACTGATCTTAGAGGCCAAACTCAAGTCGTATGTGTGCCGGGGATGAAGATTTTGGTAGGCTCAGCACTTGCTTATTAATTCTTGTTATTTTTTTCACCAAACTGTTGTCCTTCCCTAACATGATCTCCTGACCGTAAGTAAGATAATTGGAGATTTTGGCCTTCAAGACAGTTATTAGGGGGGACAGGCTTGGACAAGATAACTTCCTTGCAAGCTTCGTGAGTACTACCTGGATGGTCAGTGCTTTGACTCCAACCTCTTCCGTGTGTTTTGAGAAGTTGCACCTTCTGTCAATGTGGACCCCCAAATACTTGTATGAGGTGGCCCTTTCGGTGCTTTTTACATTAAACTGCTATCCACCTCCTTGATATTTCCTTAAACCATAGGTACGTACCCCTGTCTTTGATAGATTTAATTCCAAATCATTTGAGATGGTGTAAAACACAACAGATCAAGGAGCCTCTGCAAGCTAACCCTGGTGTGACTGAACAGGGCGAGGTCATCTGCATACAACAAGGTACTAACCCTGCTTCCTGCGAGTTTTGGAGGATGAGAGTTAACGTCTTCAAGTGACTGTGAAAGATCCGAGATGAAGAGGTTGAAAAGGAGGGGTGCCAGCACACAACCTTGTTTTACTCCGCGTGGTGTTTGTATTTTTCTAGAGATGTTGGAACCGTCACCCAGTTTTATATGAATCCATGTATTTGTATCTAACTGGATTATGGCCTTTGAGAGGGCGGGTGGAATCCCCCATCTCTGCAATTTGGACCATAAATGCCCCCTAGGTACACGATCTAAAGCTGTCTTGAAGTCGACAAAGCATTTTTGAAGCATAGTAATCAGCAGTAATGAGATCGCAAGTAGGTTTGTGATGGTTCCTGATTTTGTTACAAAGCCCGTCTGATTGAAAGGTATGAGATGGTTTTTTGTCGCCTACAATGACAGGCAATGACGTCCAAATGTGCTATCATCCTGTAATTTCTCGGATCAGATCTTGTTCCTCATTTATAAATTGAATGTATGATGGCTCCGCACTATAAGCTGGTTAATTCAACAGTAGCTGAATAAGGATGCCAGGTTTTCGGCCCAGAAGTCGGTATTCTGCTCGTACAGTGCATGCGGGAGGTCATTTGGCCCGGGAGCCCGTCTGAGTGGCTTTTAATTATGATGCGTGCCGTTCGAGTTGTCAGTGCTTCTAATTCTTTTGATGCCTGTTGGAGGGGCGTCTCCCGCTGGTGCAAGGATTTAGTGTCAGGTGCTATTGGCTTCCAGGTGTCCATATCTACAGATTGCTCTGATGTCCCACCGTTGGTTGTGCCAGGGGGAAGCTGCAGTTGACTTAGGTTGATCAGAAGAACTGATTTTTAGGGTTTAACCAATGGGCCTTCTTCTTTGTCAAACACATTAAATTGGGCCCTTAAAAAGGATACCCATTTATCTTCGCAGATAGTAGCTCTACTTTGACCTCCTTGGCTATTTATTCTTCCATTCACTAGGGACCAAAAGGTCTTTGAGTTATGGTTTTTACTCGCATGGACTAATTTTAACCAGAACTGGTCAGAGCGTTTTTGTGTCTCTAGGAATATTGCTGGCCTTAATGCTTTTGGGGCTTGTTTGTAGATATTAAATAGCTGGTCATCCCCCGGGTACCTCCATTCATGCCTCAGTGCTGAATTACATAGATTTTTTAATTTCCTGATTTCAACAGATGTAGTGGTTGGGTTGCTTCTTTTGCATTTTTGTGGAGAATACAAAACATTTTTAAGCAGTTGGCTAGATAAGATCTCCCATGATGTAGTGAGTGGGGTATCATCAAGGCTCCTTGTATCTAACTGGGCTCTGCATGCTGTCATTATTGTCGATATCGAAAGATCGGACCATTTTAGTCTTTTAAGGTTCTCTGTAAAGATTCCTTTTGTTGTCAGACTTGTTGTGACGTCCCGAGCTACACTGAGTGACAGGATGATTACTTGGGGTCGATGGTCACTATGACCTCGTGCAGTTGAGGAAATCAGAATTTAAAGACTGCTCCCGGCTCTGTCCCCTCACAAACTTCCCTTTCTCATTGTGCTCTAAAACAATTCTATACAGCATCCATTTTGGACAAAGCATCCATTTTAAGAATTCATGTCAGCTTGCCCAGGGTCAGCCAGTTCAAGTATCTCCTCATACTGCAGCTAGTTTTCGAACAGTAACCTTCACGCCTTTTTGTGGTTAAGCCGATTCTAAAAAAATGGGCCCACCATCTTCCTCTTTTCTAAGAAAAGCAAGTTTATCTCGTATCTCTTCAAGGCCGGCTGGACACGGGCCCACTGGGGCCTCACAGAATGTCACGTAACTCAGTTCTCTCCAAGGTTGTCTGCCATGACTCGCTCACCACATCCTTATCTTTCAGTCACACATGCCCCCTCTCCCTCTGACAGCATCCACCCGAGTTGCTTTCTTGAAAAATGTGCTGATCTGTCTGTTTTTGCATATACGTCTTGAGCAATGCTAACTTGTAACGTTTTTTTCCTTTGACGCAACCAGGAGGGCCCCTCCCCATGAGTTGAAAGTGTACTGTGATATGTATAAAAACTGTACTCTGTGAATAAAGCCTCAGACCACTCCTGATCCTTGCATGGTGATGGGGTTTGCTCTCCCTTAACCCGGGTTATGGAATAAAGGCCCATTTTAACTCTCCCACCACGGACTCCTCAGTTCATTATTTCATTTATATTGATAATTTATAGAAATTCAGATCTGGTAATGGATTTATTCACCACATTTAATGGCGCCCGAACAGGGACGCCCCCCCTTCCCCACTCGCCGGAGATCTAGGTCCGGTCTTTGTCCCTTCCACACCCTCGACAGACTCTCACGTGCACAAGAGGCGGGGTATTCCTGCTGACTCCCTCGCGGCAAGGAGGAGACAGACTGAGACTGAACATCCACACGAGGCGGTGAGGAAGGTGGCGGGGTGTTCCAGCCCAGAGGCCGACCAGTGAACTTGTCGAGTCCGAGGTTTCCAGAGTCCCGTTATTCCTCATTCCACTGCGCAGCGCTCCAGTCCGATGGCCAGGTCTTCAAGCTCTGCTTCTCGGTGAGTACTACTGGGAATGTATAAAGACGGGTTCTGTGATAGAACACGGTAAAGTTGCACTGGCTACCCAGTGTATAAAGATATCAAATATATTGTTTTTGTGATTCGATATTTACAAGGCTTAGGCAAGATATTTTAAAAATGCCTTTATTTTCCAAATTACGAGGATTAAGTACCAAGAAAAAGTTATTAGAACAGGCCGTTCCGGTCCCACCTAGAGACACACCTGGACCTTTAATGTATACTAAGCATGGTATTGAAGGGGTAATGTTTTTGGACCTGTGGTCAGATTATACTAAACATCTAGAACAAAGACTTAGATGGCCCCCTACAGGTACGTGGGACATGGAGTGTATTATGGCAGTAGAAGAACAGTTGTGGAAAAAGAAAGTAAGGCCTTCACAAGAAAAAGCAATTGAATTGTGGCGCAAGGAAGCGCATAGGAGGGACCAGAAGGAACAGACGAAGGCTGAAAAAGGGAGGAAAATGTCAGAACAGGCTAAAGAAAAGAAATTACAGGAAGAGGGAGAGAGAGTTGTTGCTGAACAAAGAGAAAGAGAAAAAAATGCACTTATTGAGGGAATTTATCCCGTTCTGCCTACTGAAACAACTGGAGAGGAGATGTCCATCCAAGAGCATATGGCGAAGGTAAAAATAACTCCTTCAGAGGATTTTGTGTCCTCTTACTTAATAGAAAGTCCACCGCCTTACGTGGTGCAACCGCAAGCCCTGCAACGAATATCCCCAGCACCGATGGGTGGCCAAGAGGCCACCGCTCCTCCCCTAGAAGATGTTAAAGACGGGGCAGAGGATAAAAGTGATATCCCGCCTTTGGAATGCCCTTATGATGAATGCCCCGGGGAGGGTAGAATGGCCATAATATCTCATAGATTGAAACAGGCCCTGGACACGCTCCAGAATCTTCCCAACAGCAAATCCCAATTGGACGCAGTTCACGATTTCGTCCGAACGGGTAAACATGAACAGGCCTTGTTAACAATGATAACAGGTAGAAAGGTCGCGACCAAACAGACCATATTACAGTTACAGTGACCTGTTTCTTAAGGATATTGGACTGCAGTAATCGCGAGGCGCCCAACCATTTGTTGGACCTAAGTAACTCACTTGAACGGTCCAAGTTCACTAAACACGAACAGATAGAAAAATTACAATTGATATCGGGCATCCATACCATCCATCAGGATTGGGACAGACAGGAAAACGTCTTGGAAGAGACGAGTGGTGAGGAAGAAGATGGAGGGAAAACTCTTGTCATGGGACTAGCCCGTAGCCATCGTCGTCACGGATTCCCTCCCCTTCCCCCTCATATCTCAACTGAGTACAAAAATACTAGAACGGATGCCGCTTCCACTAAGCTGTTCCAGTGCACTGTCCAGTCGTTGGAGCACTGGTGCTGGAGCAGAGTTTTCTATTGAAAATTTATTGAGATTTAAGCTCCAGTTTTGTTTATATGTTATGATTAAAATTACTGATTTATAATCATTAATTACTAACTTTGTTAAAAGTCTTGACTAATCAACATTACTAATGAAAGAATAACACGTGGGAATGCTTTTATGTTGCTTAATTAATACGTGAACTAAGTTGGTGTGCAAATTAATTTAATAGGTGTTGCTAAAGTGCTATTTGTTTCGTGTTTACGCTTTAAAAATAACGGGGCTTTAATGCTTCTTTGTGTCGCAGATGGCTAGGTAATTACATACACATAAGAGAATTAGTGGGGATTAACACTGTATAATCATTATGATGTGGTAATGTTGTTTTGTGTTTCTTTTAATTAAGATGGTCCGTTTTGGCCTAAACCAAGATGGCCGCTATTTACAGCCTGCACTCGAGTGATTGAAATGTGACGAGAGGCCTTGCTGAACATGGTTGAAAGTCACCTGACCATGGCTTCTGGCTGAATTAAAAGTTTCCGTGAGGACAGCAGCTCCAGGCTTGATGCCAATTGCCCTTGGAAAAGAATAAAGCCACAATGAACTTTGATAACTTGCGGTGGCTTCGCTATGGTTCCGAGGAAAAGCATTCATGAATGTATCGTTTCCTAACTTGAGTTTCCTTCTTCCGTGTTTTTATTTTTGTGATTTTTTGTGAGCGGAGGTTTTCCAAATGTTGCGAGTATACATCCTTTCCTGCTCGCTCTGCTCAGAGGCTCAACGGATGTTTAGAGTTTGTTTGTTACTTTTATTTCGTTAGTTTTGTTATAAATAATGTTAGACTAGAGAGGGTCTAAGGCCACTTCTTCCTGAACCTATGCTCGTGAGGATCGATGCTGATCGAGAGGACGGCGACTCGGGAGACTTTACTGAGAGACCTGTCCTGACCCATTTAGCTAGAATAGGTAACTATGAGAATAATGATTTTGCTATTGATTGACTTTCATTTGAACAAAAGATAACTTTTGTTTGAATTCCAGTGTCGGGTGGTTATTTCTTTGTCAATTATTGAGTTCCGAATGTATTTCCTGTGTTTAAAATCATGACTCAAGACATATCTTTATGGTCACATTGACCTCGCACTGGATGCAGATTGGTTTAGGTTTCTCTCATATACTCGGTGTGGATAGAGTAATAGTTATGAATGTTAGTGTGATGGGCCCTAGCGTATGATGAGTGTATGTGTGTGCGACTGTGGATTTACTCTGTCCGTGGAAGTAGGGAGAATTTATATGTTCCGATCTGCAGCACTGGCTCGAGGCCGACTCGCCTTTCACCCCACATGAAAAAGAAATAGCCCGATCAGCCACTGATTGGTTTGCCCAGCACCAACTTTATGACCCTGATATGGTAGGACAGATCTTCCTCTCCCTCCCCCTGTCTGATCAAAGAATAGCAGGTATGTTCATGTTACAGCATTTGGCAACACTATATGAAAAAACATGTCCCCCACCTAAGAAAATATATCATTTACTGCGTGACTGTGCAGACGGGTTTTGGTCCACAAGGGATGAAGAATTCATTTCTAAAGTTCTGGATCTAAGGCAACGTTATGTACAGTTTGAAACTGAAATGTCCGGTATAGGTACCTATAATAAGGGACAATTTCCCCTGAGAGAGGTACACCCAAGGCTGCGTGATGACGGTGAGTACGAGTGGGTGCATGTATACACCCCTCTTACCAAGTTAGAGATATTAGAAATGAAGAAGATAGTCCCACCACACGAAAAAGACCCTGCAGGATTCCATAAAGAAATAAGGGACATTCTGAGTCTAGGGAATTATACTTTTAAGGATATAAAGATATTACTGAAGGTTCTCCTTCCTGAGGGGATATACGAAAAGTTGATGGAAAAGGATTGGAACTTAGATGGGGGAGCAGTTATAAATTGGACGGCGCTGAGAAATGAGGAACAGGCCCGCAAACCAGGGGATGGGTTGGGAGAATTAATACGTGCATTCCCCGATGCCCTTATGCAAGTATTACCTAAATTGCTAACAACAAAGAAAGAGGATTGGGACGCGATATCAGCGTGTAAACAAAAGTTAGATGAAGAAATAGGAGATTATTTTGTAAGATTACAGAAATGTTTCGCCATTAATAGCGGCCTCTCCTCAGGCAGTGATGGTTACCAACGTCTCTTCGTAGCAAATGGTAGAAAATGCCCTTCCCCCAATAAAGAACAGACTTCAGAAAGTTGAGAGTACTTGGCAAGCAAATAATTCCCAACAGATGCTACAAATGCTACAGTATCAGCACAATAGAATTAAGGAGGAAGAGGAACAAGATAAAAGGCGCGTGAAGGACACCAAAATGAAAGCCTTGGTAGCCCAGACAACAACTGTATCACATGCGGGGAAAAATAGCAAATCCACTGAAAAAGGGTCATGTAATTATTGCAAAAAACCTGGCCACTTTGTCAGGGAGTGTCCCGTATTAAAACACAATATAGCAACAGGAAAAACACAAGCCCGTCCTTATGCCCCACGGAACACTGAGACCGCAGCCCCTGCGGCGCAGGCCAGACCCCCCCCTACTAATGCCCCCGCACAAACTCAAATGTACCAGCGTAATGATGAAATATACCCCGAATATCCTGAATACTCGTGAAAGGGCCTAGAGAGAGAAAAAGACTTGCCCCTGCTTCCTGTCACGGTGGACCAACGTGGCCCCTATGTACAAGAACACATTCTGGGGCAAGACAGAAAATTCCTCCTTGACACAGGGGCCAGTAGGACAACAATAAACCATGATGAGGTCCCAGGGATACCTCTCTCCGGCTCACATAGTATTTCCTTGGGTTTTTCGGGAAAAACAGTAATAAATAAGGTCTCACAAAATGTTTCCATAGGAGTAGGTCCCCTAACACGGACTACAGATCTAGTGTTAACAAAGACCTGCCCCGAAAATCTATTAGGCATTAAGACACTGAAAGAACTGGGTGCCGTGATATGTTGCTCCCCAGAAGGTGTCAGGTTATACCTGCGAGATTTCAAGGGCCATTTCCTGGAAAAGGAACTGGATGCCAGACTTAAAGTCATTCCGCCAACGTTGTGGGCAACTAGCCCCACAGACGTAGGCTGTATGGACATCACACCTCACGAAATTACATTAAAGGAAGGTGTGGTTTTGCCACGAATCAGACAGTATAAAATACCACCTCAGGCTGAGCGAGCATTACTGCAGATAATAAATGACTTGATTGAACACAAGGTAGAAATAGAGACAGATTCCAATACTTGCAACTCGCCTGTTCTTCCAGTTCTTAAACGAACAGACCCAACTGCCGAACCTGTATATCGTTTGGTAGTGGACCTGCGAGAATTAAACAAATGTGTTTTGCCACAATACCCTGTGGTACCTGACATAACATCCCTTTTGACAGCAATAGACCCCAAAGCTGTTTTTTTCACTGTCATAGATCTGAAAAATGCTTTCTTCAGTATTCCCATTCACGAGGATAGCCAATATCTTTTTGGATTCTCGTTAAATGGGCGGAGCTTCAGATTTACGAGAGCTCCACAGGGCTTTACAGAAAGTCCCAGTATCTATAGTCAAGCCCTGAAGAGGCAGCTGGACAGCATCCAGATGCCTGAAAATACCACGCTCATCCAATATGTTGACGACATCCTGGTTACAGGCCAGTCAGAAACAGAGTGCGAGAAAGCCTCCCTCCAGGTTTTACTGTTTCTTGCAGACAAGGGACACAAAGTATCTCCCTCTAAATTACAGTTCTGTGCACAGCAAGTGGCCTACCTTGGGCACTTGCTGTCCAAGAATGGTAGACAACTTACACAGGAACGAATACAGTTAATTGCCACTATTCCACGTCCAACAACACAGAAAGAAGTACGTGCCTTCATTGGCTTAACATCATATTGTAGGCAGTGGATTCCTCAGTATGCTCATTTGGCCAAACCTTTGATACAACTGACCACTTTGGAGGCCGGTTTATCGGCATCTTTGCCATGGACAACTGAGCATACAGAGGCCTTTGAGCAACTAAAGCAAGCACTGTGCCAGGCCCCAGTCCTGGCCACTCCAGATTACACCAAATCCATCACACTATTTGTAACAGAACGAGGTGGCACAGCACTGTCAGTGCTCACACAGGACCAAGCAGGAAGGAATAGACCCTGTGCCTACTTTTCAAGTACATTAGACCCAGTAGCACAGGCCCTACCTGCCTGCCTGAAATCTGTAGCTGCTACAGCTTTAGCCATCAGACAAAGTGATGCCATTGTCCTAGGACACCCCCTGACAGTACTTGTACCACACGCAGTGGAACTCCTACTCAACAGAACACAAACACAGCATCTTACAGTAGCCCGATTAACGGGATATGAGCTGACATTATTCCAGCCACACATAGAGATAAGGAGGTGTAACACATTAAATCCTGCTACCTTGCTACCTAATGCCACAAATGATGAAGATGCACATGACTGTATTAGAATGATAGAGATTGTCACCAAACCCAGACAGGACTTGACTGATGTCCCGCTATCAGATGTTGATGTTACTCTCTTTGTGGATGGGTCATGCATGCGGACTAGTACAGGAGAGTTAACGGCAGCTTATGCCATAACCACTGATAGCAGAGTCATAGAAACAAACAGAATAGACACCCTTTCAGCCCAAGCTGCAGAATTAATAGCCCTCACACAGGCTTGTAGGTGGGCGAAAAATTTGAAAGTAAACATTTACACGGATTCGCAGTATGCCTTTGGGGTCGTTCACAATTTTGGGACTCTATGGAAAGAAAGAGGTTTTCTGACCTCCCATGGAGCCAAGATACAACATGAACCTTTAATACAGGACCTGTTGGATGTCATACACCTGCCAGCGGCAATAGCAATATTGAAATGCAAAGCCCACACCAAAGGTACAGATGATGTTTCCAAAGGAAATGATCTTGCAGATCAAACTGCCAAACACACGGCCCAGACAGCAGCCATTTCCCACACAACTCAACAGAATACAGTTCTGGTAGTAAGAGACCCCTCCAAAGATGTCATAGACCTACAGGCCCACGCCACCCCAGAGGAAAAGAAAAAATGGACTGAAGCGGGAGGGACAGAGACTGAACAGGGGTGGGTAACAAGAGACAAAAGAGTGTGGTTCCTACCTGATTCAATGGTGCCCATAATCATAGAAACTACACATAGCCCAGCACACCTCGGTGAGAAAGGAATGTTAGACAGCTTACAACCATTATGGCACAACAAAAACTTGCGAGCTGCTGCAAAACACAAAGTCAGAACGTGTATGATATGTTGTCAGTTCAACCCAGGGAAAGGGGTGTCTGTAGAACAAGGTGGATTTCACCCTCCTGACCATGCTTTTGAGGTCCTACAAATGGATTACATACAAATGGATAGATGTAGGGGACAGAAATACGTGCTAGTGGTTGTATGTGCCTTGACTAGGTGGACAGAAGCCTATGCCGTACCAGACTACACAGTAGAGACAACAGCGAAACAGCTGGTCAGGGAATTTTTCCCCAGGTATGGGTTGCCCCGAATAATTTACTCTGACAATGGACAGCCTTTTTCTTCTAAATTGATGGAACAAGTGTCCCTATTGCTAGGATATACTTGGAAGTTCCATTGTGTCAGGCACCCACAAGCAGCAGGTTTAGTCGAAAGACACAATCAGACACTGAAGACAAAAATAGCCAAAATATGTGCGGAAAAGGGTGTAGATTGGGTCACAGCCATGCCGGTAGCCCTTTTCTACATGAGAATGGTAGCACATTCAAGGACCGGTCTATCTCCTTATGAGGTAGTCTATGGCAGACCTCCTAACATGTGGGGCACACCTAGACCTAAGTCTATCACGGATACTGACAGTAATATGTTGACAGATTATCTTGCCGCCATGATGTCTGCACTACGCTCTTGTAGTTCACAGGTGGCGCTGCCTTTCCAGATCACACCAATCCCGAAGAGCATGCGATAAAGCCAGGGGACTGGATCTTGGTCCGAAATTTTGATAGGACATCGCCTTTGGAGCCCAGGTGGAAGCAGCCCAAATTGGTCCTCCTTACTACGCGGAAAGCAGTAAAGGTTGAAGGAAGGAAAGGATGGCTTCATGCCAGCCATTGTAAAAAGTACTTTGGGGATCCTGAGAACATTGTTCAAAAGAAAGATAACACAAACTATTTACCCCCTCTCTTGGATCCGACCCCCCAACAAACTTACAGTTCTAAATTACGGTCTGCCAAAGTAGCTCAAGTTTGATCAATTAAGTCCAGATTGGTACAGACTAACTGGTGAAGCGGTCAGACAATGACTACTGCGGTAGGACAGACTGCCTGGGGGCCGACTAAAAAGGCAATAATGAAAAATAAGTACTGTAAAATGTTACGTAGCAGATGTATAATGACTTTGATAATTTTGTTTTGGATGTGTGCTATATTGACATGTGTGGGGTGGATATTACATGTTGCTTTCCCTTCCAAGACACCATCACCACACCAACAAGGACATGTCAATACAACTGCAGAACACACGTACCTCACTTTACCCTCCCATGAGCAAAGTCACAGGCTGGCCTTACAGAATAATACCTTTATACAGATGTTACATCATACACATCAGGTCAGCAACACCACAAAGTGTTGGGTCTGTGGTCGCCTCCCAGCGCACCAGAGTAAAGGAGGAATGCCTCTTTCTCCCTTTCCCTTCTCCTATAATGGGTCATGCCAGGCCTGGGCTGCCCTGAGAGTGAGCCTGAATATTTCCTTAATTTGTCCTGATGGAAAGAAGTCTTGTAAAAACGGATGGCCATGGGGAGATCTGAATGTTGTCATGAACAAAGCCTGTTACCCTGATGAGAACGGCGACCCGCAATCAAGAGGGTCCAAGTTAGAACAACAAGAATACCAAATAGATAATAAGACTGAGACATTCCCATTCCAGATCCTGAACATAAGACCCAAAAGGAATAATGCCCCCCCTCTATATTGGTAACACCAACTAAAGGCCATCTGTGCATCAGGCATAATGGGTCCCTAAAATTAGGACACAGTGATTGCTCCACAATACTGGATTTTGAGGATAGGGGTAAATCCTCTGCCTTAGCCTCCCGACACACTTATTTTGTATGTGGCTCCATGGCCTATTTTCAATTGCCACAAGGATGGGATGGCACGTGTTACATCGCGTTTCTCCTCCCCCCAGTTTTCATAGCCCCTCCTTCATATCATAGGGACCTCCAGCTATATCAGCACAAGCGAAGGAAGAGAACAATTGATACCTCAGGGGTTGACCAGACTGAAACAACTTGGGAACAATATACTGATTTTAATAGGGGATTCTTCTTTTTCATAGGCCCTGTGCAAAATAGTAAATTAATACGTAGGCTTACCAGGTCTCTCGAGGCTGTCATCAATCAGACCATATCTGCCCTTGGAAACTTGACTGAGGAGCAGACAGCCATAAGGATGGTAACTTTGCAAAATCGTCTTGTTCTTGACGTCATACTGGCTGACCGGGGTGAAGCATGCAGATTGATAGGTTCTTCCTGCTGTGTATATATACCTGATAACTCGCCGTCAGTTTATGCAGCAATTTCCAAATTGCACAAAATGGCTTCAGACTTACACCAAGAACCTGGCTCATGGACACTAATGGGATGGTTGTGGGGCATTTTGTCAGCATGGGGTTGGAAGGTGCTTTCTGGACTAGGTCTCGTGTTGATGGTGATATTGTCCTGCTGTCTCTGTGTCCAATGTGGCCCCGCTTTATGCGGTCTCTGTGCCACATGCCTGGTGCCTAAGCCAATTAATAGAGCGAGAGAAAATGAGAAAATTATGTTGCAGGCCCATGTGGATGGCCTCATGGCTATGGATGTAATCTAAAAGAAAGGGATAAGTTTAGCTTGGGGACAAGGAGGGAATGAGGAAATCAGAATTAAAAGACTGCTCCCGGCTCTGTCCCCTCACAAACTTCCCTTTCTCATTGTGCTCTAAAACAATTCTATACAGCATCCATTTTGGACACAGCATCCATTTTAAGAATTCATGTCAGCTTGCCCAGGGTCAGCCAGTTCAAGTATCTCCTCATACTGCAGCTAGTTTTCAGACAGTAACCTTCACGCATTTTTGTGGTTAAGCCGATTCTAAAAAAATGGGCCCACCATCTTCCTCTTTTCTAAGAAAAGCAAGTTTATCTCGTATCTCTTCAAGGCCGGCTGGCCACGGGCGCACTGGGGCCTCGCAGAATGTCACGTAACTCAGTTCTCTCCAAGGTTGTCTGCCATGACTCGCTCACCACATCCTTATCTTTCAGTCACACAAGCCCCCTCTCCCTCTGACAGCATCCACCCGAGTTGCTTTCTTGAAAAATGTGCTGATCTGTGTGTTTTTGCATATACGTCTTGAGCAATGCTAACTTGTAACGTTTTTTTCCTTTGACGCAACCAGGAGGGCCCCTCCCCATGAGTTGAAAGTGTACTGTGATATGTATAAAAACTGTACTCTGTGAATAAAGCCTCAGACCACTCCTGATCCTTGCATGGTGATGGGGTTTGCTCTCCCTTAACCCGGGTTATGGAATAAAGGCCCATTTTAACTCTCCCACCACGGACTCCTCAGTTCATTATTTCATTTATATTGATAATTTATAGAAATTCAGATCTGGTAATTGATTTATTTACCACACAGTGATGGTGTCATTTTCAATCAGAGGAAGCATCTCCTTATTACATATAGTGTGGTCTAAAAAGGAATAAGTATGGCTATTTGTTCTTGTCCAGTTTGGAGTGTTGTCCATGGAAAAATGACCATTCAAAGCTATATAGCCCAGAATGTTAAACTGTAGTACCATATATTCACCGAGTTTTCTGTATTTGTTGCCAGTGGGCTTTATTTGTTCCATGATAGGTGGGCTTAATAAGTCGTGCTTGTCTGGGGGGCTCTTGAAAGAGGTTTGTGTTATAGTGGCCGGTTATCAAACAGGCTGTACTTCCATAGTCGCTTAATAGGTTACACATGGTCCGGATCAGGTGATCGAGTTTAAGCCTTTTCTCTCGGCGATTGGCGAAATATATACGTTAACCAAGAGCATTTGTTTAGTAGATTTAGAGCTTCTGATCCTGATGACAGTGATCCAATCTTCTTCAAATCGTAGTTGGTTGAGTTTCACGTTTAACTTGCTAGCAACAGAAATTGAGAGGCCTCGCCAGAGTCTACCAAACTTGTGTGGTCTTGAAGAGGGGCACCTATATTCCAAGTATCCTTCTATTGAGAGGCTAACCTCAGACTATGTTTCCTGAAGAAGTATAACCTCGTGTTTTTTTAAGAAACTTTATCACGTCTAGTGACTGAAGTTTCGTAGTAAGGCCATTGATATTCCACGAGCACATTGAAAGTCCAGGTGGAGCACTATATCAGCCATGGTTTCCTCCGGCGAGAGTTGCTGGCAACCAAGCCCAGTCAACCTTCATAGTGTTAAACACCTCTGTTGCAGATTGATTAACTCCTGCAGGAGCTTGACTTTGAGCAGATTTTAATTTTGAAAAAGGTGGGTTACTAGAGTTATCTGAGGGAATCAACGGGCATATTAACAACACACAGCGATAAATATCGCTGAGCGCGATTAGCACTATTTTTTAAATCGTCGGCTATCGCCGGATTAAATCACTGAGATAACGCGTTATTATCAACGTTTATCTCCACAGCGATAACAAATCCGGCGATAGCGGCAAAATAAGGGGACATCGCTGGAATTCCTGCGATACAAATGCGGCGATAAGGGAATCCTTGGTAATAGGGAGATATGGATTTAGCCACAGAATCCACCTCCCTTTATAAATTTGGCTAAGTCTGACATTTTGCAGACGTTAGGTTATGGCGATAACCGCACTTAGCGCGGCTTTTTTTATCGCTATGGGTGTCCTGGGCTGGCTTGGTAATATGGAGAAGTGCAGTTAGCGACATTTTCTTTGTTATTTTGAGATGAAATGCCCACTTTGCATCTCATTAGAGATACAAAGCGAGGCGTCGGTATCAAGGCTGCTAACATGCGCTAATGCATGTTAGCACTGCCATGATAATAGGGGGAAAACATTATCTCCGCTTTTTTGGCTTTTAAAGCCAAAAAAGCGGAGCTAAGGCCCTAGATGATATGCCCCTCAGGGTTTTACTAGCACCGAAGGGTACTGTGATTCTGTTGGGGGTATTATTTTAATATCCCATTTATTGAAATGGTCGGACCTTGAGATTACCAGCTGTTTAATTGGTGCTGACACCAATGTGATTAACGTTGGCTCTGTAATTTGATTGCCTATGATAGGTATGAATTCAATAGATATTATGTCCATCGATTCGAGGTTACACATTTCAGAGATAAATTTAAATAATTTGACGATGTTCCCTCTGTTAAGGATATCATGTGGTTCTTGTGTAGAATATTCTGGAATAAATAGCAGTTTAAATGTAAAATTTGTTGTAATCGGATCCTGGCTGGAGGCCTTATAATTGCTCTTGTACTTTGTCTGAGGTAAGTCAACTCTCTGTTGGTTGATAGATGCTTATTGTGTAAGGCCCTCTTGTTCACCGAATAGTTGGTGTGTTGCCTTATTGAAGGTTTCTTTTACCCGTGTTTTCAGAATCCAAATTTCTTTTGAGTGTTATCAGAAGGCTCTCCTTGCCACCTGATTTAAATTCATCATTGTGCTGTTACATTACTACCTTTCTCTGTTTCGACTTGGATGTATTTGTCGTACCTATGAGAGTTATTGAAGCTTTGGGGCAAGTCACTAAGGGGTGTGATGGTGATACTGGCTCAGGGGCCTTATTTGGTTCGACTGGGGACAAGGATTGTGGCTTCTTCGCTAGAATCTCCTTCTAGTTTGCCTAAGCTCTTCATGGCGGCATGATACCAATTTCTCATTACGTGCCAACCCAGCTAAAATATTGGAGGGTGATAGATGTAACTGAAAAAAACTGCTGTCAGAGCTTATGGTAATAGTCGAGCCAGGGTGTGACTTACTTTTAAAAGTTGGAAGGGGCTCCCGGATTATGTTTTGGGGCACCACATTGCACTTATTGCGCATTTTCAGCACTCTTTTTTTTTCCTTTTACTCAGATGTTGTTTTTGGGGTGATTTATTAGTTGTTCCAATCCCTAAGCCAGCATCCCCAATGTCCAGTGTAGACAAAGTCCTTGGCGAGGTCTGTGGTTCTGTCTTTGATAAAATTTGATCCTAATTATCTATTTTAATTTGTTGAAATGATCTAGGCTTAAAGATTGCAGCGTGGTTGTCGTAAGACGGGGCTGCCGGTGGGACATCAGGAACTTTTATCGGTGGGGTATCGGCATTTACTGCTGGATCCTTATTTCCTATGAGGATTTCTTGCTTTACACTCTGCTTGTTAAATGGTTTCTGGGCAGTTAAGCTGGTTGGATGTGTGTGCGGATAGTGAGGCTGAGCCTGTGATCCTGCTGTCCTAATTTCCTAATTTCTGTCAGGTCCATAGTTAGGAACTGGGGAAGGGAAGACTTACAATTATTGAAGAGCAATAGCATACTGATTGTACCATGTTGACATTGAATTGTGCTTATATTATCAGTTTGTTAAGCCCTTCCAATTTATTATCGATCCCTGCCGTAAAGACTGAGAGTGTATTTAAAAGGTCAACTTTTAGATCAAGTTTATCAGAATGGTAGTTTAGTGCAGTTACCGTAGATTGTAAAGTTTGCAGAAGTTGAGGCAAAGGGCCATTAGGCTTGATCATTATCGAGTCATCTCATTGATATGTGTCTGCACCCTTGTTCAAATCTGTCTTGAAGAAAGACAGGTCCAGAAGAGAGTGGTTGTTGGGCTCTCCTTGCTCTGTTTCAGGAAGGTCGTGGTAGGCCTGGACTAGAGGTGTTGTTGGCTTAAGCAGTTGCCAGGTGAAATTCTAGTCCATTGTGCTGCTTGGGGACAAAAAATATTCTTGTTTCCTGATGGTATTATGTTGCTGGTAAGTGAGTTGAGTTCCTGTTTCCTCAGCTTAATGTGAGAGTCGTCGCTTAAGATGGTTATAGGCGACAACATTTGTTCCATATTGGGTTTTGAAGTTGGAGGCGAGTGGTTGAATTCATCCCCTGACTGGGGGGTTGGATTTAAGCTGAGGTTGACTGGTGTAAGGTACTCTTTCCCTTTAAAGGGGCTGTGTAAGGTACTCTTTCCCTTTAAAGGGGCTGTGCTGAAGTGAGACAATGCCCTGCATGTAATGCTGCTCATGGATCATAGCCTGAACTTTGATTGGCGCATGATCCACTTTCAAAAGTGCTCGTAGGGACTGTACAGGACAGTTTGTCATTATTATTTGGACCTAGCGCTTCAATTCCACTTTTCTTAAAGTAGTCTCTGTGGGTCCTCTTTTGTGCACCAGCTGCTGCTTCGCCATGCTTGTTATGTTGTTTATTTGATTGGTCGTTCAATGTTATGGTTTCCATACCTGAAAGGTGGGGGCCCTGTTCAGGAGGTCGAGAGAGGGTTGCTGAATGCCGTGGAATTAAGGGAGGTTACGCGAGTGTGAGGGGTGATTTTGCCACCCCCACATCCATGGGCTCTTTGTTGTTTTCTTTATCCCGCTCCTTACGATTTTGCACCGATTCTTTCCTTATTCTTCTGGACCTCATTGTAGTGTTTTTTTTTTTTTTTTAGTAATACCTTAATGAGGCTGTCCACCTGTCATTTGCCAGTAGCCTCAACTAGTGGAAAAGAAGGAGGGAGGGCACTATCATGTCTTACTCCTTGTGCGGCCCTTTACCTTCTTAGTGGATTCCACTCTCTTATTGGTTGATTGATTGATGATTTCACCTCCATCTGTGATGTGGGTTGGCGAATGGGGGGGTGTAACCTAGTTGAAGCGAAGATGTGTCCGGATTGTAGGGTCCCAATGTCTAGTTTGTCTTCTGCTAGTACACACTAAAACCAATAGGGTGAATGTGGCTAAGTTATTGCACAGCCTCTCTTATCTTTTTTTTTTTTTTAAACTCGACTGTGTCTACCTGATGTCAGGCAGTGTTAGACCTGTCAGCCCTTTGGGTGGTCCCTCCTCATCATTATTTATTTTGTCCCACTTTTGCCTCAAACCCTGTTGGTATTTTTCCTTTTTGGGAACCACCAGATTTTTTAGTGTTGCTGCAGATTCAGGGAGCCATTTTATCTACCCCTGAAACTTCTGTCTGAGGGCCTGGAGCACAAAATGGTGGCCACCTGTGACATCACCAGCATCCACTGGAACCTACTAGCACCTTCCAGAACATTCCAGAGCCCTGTGACAGTTGGAGGCGGTTTAGAATGTTGGGAAGCTAAGACAGAGAGTTGGCAGTTGGAGCTGGCAGTTGGCACCTGACTGGTGAAGAGTGAGCAGCAGAAACCTGAAGGAGGAAGGAGTGAGGCAGCAGGGGTGGAAACTTGTGCCTGGAGTGGGGTCCATAAACCCACCCTTGATACTAGTCCCTACTGACTGAGCCCAGCCTGGAGCCCTGTGTGGGAAGAAGCAAGAAAAACCATCTTAAGGACCTGGACAGCAGGAACAGGCCTTAGAATCCAAGAACAGCAAGATCCTGACCTGGATACTGGTTTCCCTGGAGTCTGACGTCGAGTAGCCTGGAGACCTGGAGCCCGAGGTGGAGAAGCGGCGCTGACTGGAAAAGCAGATGTCGTACCCGGAGCCGCCAGAGGTCGAGAGAGGGCGCCGACGCAGGTCGTGAGGAGTACCAGAGGTCGAGGAGGAAGTCACCCGAGGTCGAGTGAGCGGCGTCGACGGGGGAGTGAAGTCCGCCCTCCGGAGTCGCCGGAGACCGAGGTGAAGTGTGCCGGAGGTCGGGAGTGGAGATCGCACTCCGGAGTCGCCGGAACCTGAAGGGAATCGTGCCGGAGGTCGGGAGTGGAGGTCGCACTCCGGAGTCGCCGGAAACCTGAGGAGAAGAGCACCGGAGGTCGGGAGTGGGGATCGCACTCCGGAGCCGCCGGAAGTCGACATCGAGCCAAGGCCGGCCGACGTCATCGAAACCGAGGTCGCCATCGGACCGGAGCCGCCCGAAGTCGACATCGAGCCAAGACTGCCCGACGCCATCGAATCGGAGGTCGAGATCGAGCCGAGGCCGCCGACATCGAACCGGAACCGCCTACCGGCGTCGTCAAGAACTGACATTGTGCCGAGGCCGCCGACATCGAACCGGAACCGCCTCATGGCGTCGACACGACTCCAGCGGCGTCGGAGCTTCAGAAAAAGGGCAGTAAGTGGAATAGAGGGCGCCAAAGGCCCTGTGGAATCCTAAGAGACTACTCTAGGGGTTAGAGAGGTGCTGGAACCGGCTGGACTGTGCCAGGGGTGAGCTGAGACTAATCCAGAGGGGTTGTGTAGAGTGAGAGAGCCAGGTCTCTAGTATTTCCCCCCTTGATCTACCTCAGTTTAGGCCTCAGCCTTGTCCAAGCCAGGGAGTAGACACCCTCAAGCCTTCCACCTCCCCACAAGCTGTGCCTGGGTCAAATCAGCCCATAGAAATTTAAATGTGATCTGATTCTATGAGTGTCACTGTCAGCTTTTAATTATTTATTGAGGGCACTGTATTTATTGTATTTAACCTATTTATTGCTTCACTGTATTTATTGTTCCACAGTATTTATTGATGCACAATATTTATTGGTTTGCAGTATTTATTGCCTCAGAATATTTAATTGCCTGTATGTATTGCACTTATATTTATGCCTTCCTTATTTATGATCACCCCTATTTATTGAATCATTAAGCCAGTATTTATTTGACCTGCACTATTTAAAAAGCTTTGTATATTGTGATTGTGTATTATTTACCTAATCAGCAACTAAGAGAAAAAGAAGATAAAGAAAGATATTTTCATAATTTTTACGGTGTAGAGTCGTTTTTGGAACGGATGCACGCATGGTTATTGTATGGGTATGACGTATGCTTAGCACGGTGCCTGATTCCTGACCACTCGAGCCAAGCTACCACTGTATGTCCTGGAAAGACTCCGTTACCACCAACTCTTTCCGGTGTGGGAGTGGAGTATTTCCAACAGGCAGTGAACGTTCTATTGGCCTTCTATGGACCGTGACCATCTATGAACGTTTCTGGCTGAGGGGGCCAATCAGTAGTGAAGGAAATTTGGAAAACAATGGGTGGCTGCGGGGCTCCCAAACTCTTTGCTGCTCTTTGCAGCTCCTGGCAACCAGCTCAATGTCTCCCCGGCCTCTGCCCTACCCCGTGCAGTGCCAGTGGAGAGGATATGGAGGGAGGGGATAATGAGTGTGGGCACCAGCACCACCAAACGCTTTCCTCTGGTGAGGATGAGGCAGGAGAGCTGGGAGCAGTCATGCTGGCTCGCAAGCCGCACCGGCCTAAAGCCAGCTGCCTCCCCAAGACTGGGTTTTGCCGCAGCTCTAGCCTCCAATGTCACCTGTCCATAACTCACCTCACTGGGGAATCTTGATGGAAGGCGAATGCTAAGCGGGGCCAACACAATGCAGAATCCCATCACTTTCCGCAGCCGCGGCTGGGGCAACTGTGGTGAGCCAAGGCCCTCAACAGATTTGGGCGCAAAAGACGCCGAGCCTCCATGCCACAGACGCAACACAGCTCAACAGCACTGACGCTCCACACTACTCTCCACTCTGCCGCTCAGCGGATCAGGTGCTTTTTGGATAAAAATTGAAGTAAGCATCTCTGTGTGGCAAGCTGAATTCAGAGATGGTGTTGCTCTGAACATGTGTAAAAAAGGATGAAGCACAATGGAAGAGATTTTGGTAATAAGTGCATTTTTTAAGCTGCGTTCAGTTGTAGGTGCACTGTGTATATAGCTGCAGGTTTCCAGGTGAACATTGCTTAGGACATCCTCCACTTGTCAAGGAAAGAGCACACCTGAATATAAAAGTACACAATAAGCGTTTGTAGACTTGTAAATGGGGGTACAAGAGTGGAGGGCATGGGGGGGTCAAAAACAGACTGAAGTGTGTCATTTGTTGTGCTTTAGTAAGTGCAATAAAGAAGATGAGTAAGGTCATGGTGAATTTAATCAACGTTAGGAGCAAATTGAGTTAGGTCATAATTCGAGTTTTGACACTTGTGACCTTGATGTTTGAGCAGCGAGCGTGGCTGATGAGGGGTGTTACCCCAAAACCTGTCCCAGGATTGCTTGTTACTGGTCCAGGGACGACCTGGCCTGGCAGTTCAGGCTGGACTGTTCCCATGGGGAACAGGGTCAAGACTGGTTTGTATAAGACTGGGTCTAAACTGGAATTGTGTGTTGTGCAAAAAAAAACAATGGATTTAACCAAGATCTGTGGCTGGGGGTGAATGTTTGATTAACTCAGCATTTTGTCCATCATCTGTTCTTTTTGTATTTGTCACCTTAAGTAGGTTGGGTGAGCCCAGATGTGGGTCCCGTGCTCACTACGCCACCAGATTCATGCTAGTCTGGCTGATGAGTGGTGTTACCCCGAAACCAGTCCCAGGATACTTGTTTCTGGTCCAGGGAAGACCTGGCCTGGCAGTTCAGGTTGGACTGTTCCCATGGGGCACAGGGTCAAGAGTTATTTGTATATGGCTGGGTCTAAATTGGAATGGCGTGGTGGGCACAAAAAGATGGAATTAACCCAGATCTGTGACCGGGATGAATGTTTAATTAACCCAACACTCCGTCCATCATCTTTTCTTTTTGCCTTTGTCGCCCTAAGTAGTGAGGGTATGTCCAGATGTGGATCCCATGCTCGCTATGCCGCCATATTCAAGCTAGCCTGGCTGATGATGGGTGTCACCCTGAAACCTGTCCCAGAGAGCTGGTTTCTTGTCCAGGGAAGACCTGGCCTGGCAGTTTGGGTTGGACTATTCCCCTGGGGAACAGGGTCAAGACTGATTTGCATATGGCTAGTTCTAAACTGGAATGGAGTGGTGTGCAAAAAATCTATTGATTTAACCCAGATCTGTGACTGGGGGTGAATGTTTGATTAACTCAGCATTCTGTCCATCATCTGTTCTTTTTGCATTTGTTGCACTAAGTGGGAAGGGTATGCCAGTCGTGTGTCCCGTGCTCGCTATGCCGCAAGATTCAGGCTAGCCTGACTGATGAGGGGTGTTACCCTGAAACTGGTCCCAGGATGCTTGTTTCTAGTCCAGGGAGGACTTGGCTTGGCAGTTCATATTGGACTGATTTGCATATGGTTGGTTCTAAACTCGAATGGCATGGTGTGCAGGCCTGGGCGGAGTTCCGCTAAGCAGAGCTCCGCAAAGCGACAAAAAACTCGGCAGAGTTCTGCGAGTGGCGGAGTGCAGCACAGACTGCTGTTTGCGCTGATGGTCCTACTGCTCAAGTAGAAATTCTACCCAAGCTTGAACTTGCACTCACCAAATTACCGTTAGCGAGCACGAGTGGGGAAAAAACTCTGCTGCACTACGCGGAGTGGAGATTTCTGCACTCCACGACTCCCGGGGAGCGTGGAGTGCAGAAAACTCTGCAAACTCCACGAATGAAGAAGAGTTCACCACCCAGGCCTAGTGGTGTGCAAAGAAACAATGGATTTAACCCAGATCTGTGACTGGTGGTGAATGTTTAATTAACTCAGCATTCCGTCCATCATCTGTTGTTTTTGTATTTGTCGCCCTAAATGGAGAAGTAGTAGGCCTACCACAGTTCTCTTTTGTGTCACTTTATATGGTTATAAACATTGTTTAATCATCAACATATTTCCAGTCAGTTCATCATATCTTTATCAGGCTGACTGGCATGCAGCAACTGAGACGTGTTCAAAGCAGGACATGGCATAGCTCCTAACTACTTCTCTGATATTTTTTGCTACAATCAACTTGTAGTTACGAAGACCAGCTTCTAGCCAGTCACTTCCAAGCCACCCTGCACTGCATCCAACTTCCTTTTCCATGCTCTCACCACCAGAACTCTTTACCACCAACTGCTTATGAGATCCCCTTCTTCCAGAAGTTCAAACATTAAATAAAAAGGGTAAGAATAGTAATCATATGCTGTGGTCTGGTAATATTTAGTCCTCAATAATGAAAGCCTTTTTGTTTTTTTAACTCTGCAAAGGGGTGACGTGTAAGGTCCATAAAGAACAAGAGATGGGAGAGCACTATCTGTAGATTCAGATAAACCTACCCTAATGGCAACTAGAAACGCGAGCTCTACTTCCATGAAAAAGAGTGAGTTATTAACTCACTTTCAGTTGTGGTGAGCACACAATCTAAAGCTACAGGTGATTCACCATATCTGCTAATTTGTGAATGGAGAAGAACCACCCTTTTGTCCTCTGTCTGGGTCTTCAGAATCCATTTAAGGCTCAAGCTTCAAAGTAGTTAAATATGAAGTCAGCTTGTGGCAAGAAACTCAAGTTATAATAGTGCAGTGGGTCTGGTGGTTTGTTTGGCAGCTATTTTCATACTTGACAACCAAAATAGATTGGACCCTAATGTACTGACATTTTAAACTAAACAAGGTGATAGGCAACATGCACAAATGATTAGAGTTAGAAAAGTGATTAGCTTCGATGCAGATCTTAACCTTCACTCCAATGGACCAAAGAGCTTGCAAAGTCAGCTGCAGCAAATTAAATTAGCAAATTTGAAGATTGTGGTCTGTCCAGGAGACAATTAAGAATGCAAAATCAGTTACCGGTCTGTCCTGCATAAGTGGTTCCCAAAGACAAGCTTCTATTTTAGATCCAGGTGCTTTGTCAAATGCTACCATAATGACAAGAAACACAATGTTTTGTATAAATGATTTTGAGAATAAGCTGCTATTGTACCCAGAACATGATGCCAAAGGACTCTTTGATGTGTTAGATTGAGGAAAACATTTGGCTCTTAAAAGCACACCGTAGCCTTTGCCTTTTAGAAAGCAAGGAAAAAATTTCAATTGCTTCCTGACCATCCACTGTGGGTGAGTTTAGGGGTTCCACTGGGGTGACACTGGCAAGCTTTGCCATAATCAATCTAATTTATAGAAACCAAACAATGTTTGAGAATTAGGTTGACCAAAGTGCATGAGAGAGTGATACCCACACCCACGAAAAAAATCCTTAAATCTTTAGGGTACCAGAGGCCATGACTGAGGGAGATAATTTGATAATTTAGAGATTCCTGTTAAATGGGAAAATATAGAATGCTGTAGTATGCAGATATACCATCCACATGGACATTTCCGCGATTGAAATTGGATGGCAGCATTGTTGACCAGTTATCCTAATAACTGTGTGTTGAATGTTGGGTAAACTAATGTTAAACCACTGAACTTAGGCTCATGAAATCTTTCATACTGAATCATTACTGGCTCTCAGAAAATCTATGAAGACTTGGTATAGTTGGCTTTTAATAATGTGTCATATCTGGGAATCCAATAGTATACGTGTTTTTACACTTTTCTCTTCAAACGAGCGTCGATGAGTTTCGCTGGACACTCAGCCATTCATTGATGATGTCACTCGAATCATCACCTTTTTAAGATTGATAACAAGTTACCTGTTTGTGCGCCTGACTACTGTTGGATCTTTTAAACAAGATTTTATTCTTCAGAGATCGATATTTCCAAGCCGTAACAGATCTTGAGAAATATTAAAAGAAGTTGTTTGTAGAAACAAGTATACTATTGTATTCCCAGATATGACAGATCATTAATAACTAGAGCCCTGAAGAAGTCCCCATGGAGACGAAACGCGTTGGCTAAATTGTGTAATGGATTTTATGAAAATTGGATTGAAATGATTTCGTCTACCTTTCAATAACAAGCATTTGCAATGCAATCGGTCTCGCCGTTAGGACCTTATATGTATATAGCTATGCAGCACATTAGCCTGGGTGCTGAAACATCTACTGTTCTTTAACATAGAGGGAAAGTAAGCACCAAACTGCGTGACACGCTAGGTATGGGAACACGTGGAGATAAATATGCCTTTTAGAGGGAAATGGTATAGTCCAAAGCTCTGTTTTTAAAATAAAATCAGGGCCTTTGGTGGTCATATCATTGAAAATACAAAATGTGAAAAAAATAATATTTTCTACAGGTGCTCATGGAAGACAATTTCTATGGACTGGAATGGAGAGAATGCTAAAGTGATTCTGGTATTTTACTGACCTCTGCTGGTTGTTTTCTATCAAAACAGTTAAATAGAGGCAGTTGAACAGAAAAGAAGTCCCTAAGCGGAAGCAGACAAGTCCATGGGTTGATCTCCAGACACCCAAAGTACATACACATATAAGTACACAATAAGTATATACTAAAGAAGTATATACAAGAGGTCTCCAATGCTCGACCTGAAAAATGAGATCGCTCAACAGATAACATCCACCCCTAGAGGAAACCAGAGCCCAGAACTTGAATTTAAGATTTATTTTAAATGTTTTCTGGTGTCTACTTTATATTGAAGCCTTGCTATCATAGTGGTGATACACAGTTTTGCAGTGCTTTATTGCCCCCCGCAAAGACCACCTCTCTCAGATTGCAGAGGTTTTGTGCAGGCCAATAGAACGAGGAAAGAAGAAAAAAAAGGAGAAACATTTAAAGCAGGCTCACCTTCCAAAAAATCATGGAAATCGCCTACAGGAAATACCATTTGGCATGCCATTACTCATTATAGAACTTCCCAGGCTATTGAAGAGAGAGATTTTTGTGAGTCATCTGAATCATAATTAAAAAACTGTGAGTGTACCTCCTCACACACTTTGTAGCAATTTGCAGTATACTTCAACAATCTACGAGTAGCACAAAGCATTTTAACAAACAATGGCAACTTGCTGCACTGCTGCCCCACAACTGGGGAAATACTTCCTCCTGCATATGGACACAAGCCAAGTGATGCTTAAGGACTTTTCCTTGCTTGTCTTTATGCCTCACTTCATTCACCTCATTCGCTATTAGCTTTTATACATTCATCACAGATAAACCAGTAGCTTCACTGAGTGTTAATTCCCTCCATACACGTTTCTTCCTTTATAAACTAGGTCTGCCACATGGTACACTCTTTGCATAGGTAATTTACTTCTGCTTGTCTTTGAGGTACTTTGGTAGAAGACTGCAATTTGTCTACCCTGGCCTGGAATTAATTAGCCTTAAAATTTAGCAGAGGTAAAAATGCAAGAAGAAATTCAAAAGACCACTGCTAAAATGCATCCTAAAATAGCAGAATGCCAAAACTTACACGAGAGTGGCACCTCTTTTACCTAAACAATAAAAGGGAGTTCGCAGATGAAAATCTCCAGTGCCCGATTATTGACTGGGCTCCTTGTGTGAAGTGGGAGGGGGGGATGGCCGGGGGCAACGAGGGTGTGTTGACCAGTGATGACCTGTTTGTTTGGTTCTTTTATTTTGTGCTTAGAAGAAAACTGAAAATGCCAATAAAAATATTAAAAAAAAAAAAAAAAGAAAATCTCCAGTGCTTTTTAAACCAAGGCAGCCACCGCAATTTCTCTTATTAATAAGTTAATTGAAAGATAAACGTATGAGTGAGAAACATTATTTTATTGCCACAGCTGTCTAACACGAACACTGTCCCTCTAGAGGTAATATGGAACAGTTAATCTCACAAAAACTCGAAATGTAAATGACACCTCGCAAAGATTAAAACAATAAGAATAATAAATACCCTGTCTACAGCCACATTCAACCTAGCGAGCAAACCTCTCACCACAAGCTAATCTTCCCCAGGACAATCAATTCATACCAAACAGCGACATAAAAGGATCTCGCCGCAAATTCAGGAAGAAGGCAGTCGCCAAGCGAACACCCAATTTTCAGCTACAATAACTTACAACGAATGATTAGAACAATGCAATAATCCAAAGGAAGCATCTCTTTTTGTGAGGTTTTTCTCAAGGAAAGGCAGCCATCACTAAAAGATGCACACATAGCAGTGATGCGCATTACTTTCTTGTGCGCAGGCCAGTATAGTGAAAGTCAACTAATTTGAAAGTAATAATTCTCGAGGAGCGGCTTACACCAAAACAGGAAGTAGCACACTCTTTGTGAACACCAAAAACACTCGATTCAAAATTTCCGGTAAACCCAGGATTGTTTTTCAGCCCTAATTAAAGAGGGTTCAATTTGCCTTTCTCTAAGTACACTCTACGTCCAAGTTGCTGAAAATCTATTTATTCCAATATCCCTCGAGCGTCATACCTGGTTTTGTTGGAGGTGTAATGTCACTTGTTCTATCATATATCTGGATACAATGACAGAAGCAGAAAGCGATAGACGCGCAGTGCATACTCTTATAGCTAGCTGGCAGACACGTCACACGGGAGGAGAAGTGTGTTCCAAGCCTCATTCTGGCAAAATAAATTTCATTGGTAAAATAAATAAAGGAAGGGCTAGGCTATGTAGCGCAAACTCGACCTGGAGGAATGCAAAATTTATATCAGCACTACTTGCTTGCATGACACAAGAACAAATTCATTTTTGTGTATTTTTAGGCATTGGGATATTAAATAATTTGCCCAGGATTTCAAGATGGTGAGCCGATGTGAGATTCGAACCGGGTTCCCTACTTACTGCCCCCTCCCCGCCTATCTGGGCTGACGTCAGGGCTCCCGGCTGTGGTGTCTGACCCCCGGGCAGCAGAAAAATTAAAAGATCCTGGGTTGCCTGGCGATCGTGAAATTCGCCATCCGTACACTCCTGCAGCCTCGCGTGTGCAAGCATACGCACAAGCATCGACTCATCACACGCTTGCCAGCCTTATCTTTTATTGGCTTGAAACAAAATTCCTGCATTCTCATTGGTGCTTGGCTTCTCAATCCCGCCTCCTGGCGGTCATGACTTCATTTTTATCCTTACGAGGCTATCAGCCCCTTTACTAGAAAAACTGTTTTGTTCCCGTGCCTCTCATCATTCCCTCCTGTAGTCTGTCACTTATTACACCACTACCACCCCTCCACCTCCTCCCGTTAGTGCCTTCTTATACCCCCGCACTTTTGTGTAAAATGCAATAGGGCTCGCGTAAATTTGAGCCCTATTGCATTTTCAGTGCTTGT
This sequence comes from Triturus cristatus, assembly GCF_964204655.1. Lineage (NCBI taxonomy): Eukaryota > Metazoa > Chordata > Amphibia > Caudata > Salamandridae > Triturus > Triturus cristatus. The sequence continues at coordinate 1,065,336,077 of NC_140582.1, read as the reverse complement.
TTGCCGTCTCATTGGTGGGCGATTTCGCACTCTTTGTCTCGCATGCGCGCGATGCCTTACATTGTGCGCATGCGAGACAAAGAGAGGCAGAGACAGCACAAGCAGTGAAGCAGGACGAGGTGAAGCGCGGCTGTAGTTCGTTTGCCTCTCTTGCTTCGGTAGGTGGAGACAGAAGCAGCGCCCCAACAAGAAGCACTAAACGGATTCCATTTGCAAACCGTTTCTGCAGCTTTTCACATTATGCCATTCAGCCACCAAATGGGTACCTTTTTAATATCCAAGGTGTGTGATGTTTTTACATTTCTGGGGGCTCGAGGATAGAGCGTGGATCTGGCCAGCCATGTGGAAGCTCTGCCCTATTGGCCTCAAGCTGAGCCAGAGACAGGCACCTGGCTAGAGCTTTCAGTGACCCTCCCACTTCTAAGAAAAAGCCGGATACGTCCTATGACTTTTGAGAAGGCACGAGCCTTACACATGTCTGGTTGGCTCGAGAGTAACACGAAATCTGCATAACTTCCGAATCTGGACAAGGTGTCATTTCAAAGGCTGTGACTGACTCTTTTCCATCGCTCCCACCGTTTCAAGATGCAGAGACCTGATAGCTGATTCACAAATAAAAGTAAGACACACAGTTCCCCATCATGCCATGAAGACACACAGTTCCCCACCACGCCAGGAAGACACACAGTTACCCATCACACCATGAAGACACACAGTTCCCCACCACGCCAGGAAGACACACAGTTCCCCATCACGGCCCAGCCTGGTTCTCCCTATTGCCTCGCGGGGTCGTGGGATCTTGCCACTGACTGACCCATGGGGCCACAGGATAATACCGTTACCCCGGCAATTTCATGTGGCCTGGAGCGCGAGTCACCGATACTACGTCACCGATTAACAATGTAGTGCGGCCCTGCTCGGGTGATGTGAGAACTGAAGAGTGGTCATAGCAGGAGATGGAGGAGCTGTGCTGAAAGAAGGGAAACACAACATAACATACCTCGTGGCCTCTAAACTGGCCGACCCTACACCCATGTGCTTCGAAGCCGCATCTTGAAGCACCAGGTGCTGTCCTGATTCTTCACAATACCCGGGGCTTTATGTGGGCCGGGTCCTGCCGGTGCTCAGCACCCCCGTTCTAAAAAGCAGGTGCTGAAACGGGTCCCTGTCGGGCTCTCATTTTTGCCCTCACCCTTAGAGGGGAAAAAAACTTACCTCTGCAGCAGAACCACCATTTACTGGGATGTAACTTCAAAGAGATGGTTATAGTTCTTTCACAGTCTCATCATTTCAGAACTGCAGCATTTTCAATATTCTATACACCGAAGCCCTAGTTGTTGCTTTTTTTTATCTTATGCAAATAACGGTCATTGACAAAGCCAATAGTCCTGGCTTACTGTAGGCGTAATGTTACTTGTTGCATTATATACCTGGATGCAATGACAGAAGCAGCAAACTGCCAGTCAGGCGGCACACTGCTACGCATATATATATACCATCCTGGATAACTTAGCACAGGAACAGGGGCGACTGGTGACATTTGAAAGTGGTGAGCCGTAAAATTATTGTCATACTGCACCGTAGCGAGTGAGCGTAGCGAGCGAGCCCGAACAACCTAAGGGGAGCTGTGGGGGGGGGGGGGGGGATTTTGAAATAGAGAGTGGACAAATGGTGCATTTTCAAGCAAATTTGAGAAAGCAGGAAGTTTAATAAAGCATTGTGAAAGTGCAGTTATTACATTAATAAAGAAATGTCATATAACATAGGTAGCTTATTCAGTTTAGGTAGCTGCTTATTCAGTATAACCACAGATCTTCATAACAGATTTCGAGATACAATGCATTTCTGAGTACCTCACAGATGTTTTTTAATTAACAAACAACTAAACATCTAAACATCATGTGCATTTTGTGATCTGCATCAGATACATGTTCTTTGCAGCAGGCACATTCTGCGCTACCTTTCCATGAGTCAAAACTTCCACTAGACAAAACTCTGATCTCTCTCTAGGAAAAACATTAACCATCAGCGTTATCATGACATTTTTATTGTTTCTGTGAATAAAATCAATTTAGCCACTTTGCGAACTCTCTGACTTGCTTTATTTCGTTTTTTATTTATTTTTCATAGTTTGAACCTTTTATTCCCAAAGCGCACTGTGAAAACAAAAATGTTGACCTCCCCCTTACTACTGCAAGGAGACTGAGGCCTATTGCTATATAACAGCGTCGTAGAAACAGCTCTCTTTCATAAATGAGCTCTTTAAACTAATCACAACCAAAATAAAATCAAATCAACCTCTTACTTCCCACTGACACCACCCTGTTAAGAAACGTTCATACCGGGTTAACTATATCTTCCGATTGGAATACTTCTGAAGTGCCACATATAACCCCAGCTAATGACCTCCTTTTGAAGCTTAGAGTCCAAATTCAAGCTTCAAAAGGTCCAAAGGTTCTGAAATGCACTTCCATACATTTAGAAATTTTCCTCCCTAATTAAGAGCCCTGAGCCCATCGCCCAAGTCTGTGAGTCAGAGTGCTGTGAGCTCAACCATGGCAGAGCTGCCGCTGATTGGTGTAACACTGTACAGCAAAGCACAGACTGCTGGTCATTCCTGTATACATCAATAGTGCGCAGAATAGTGCAGTGCAGCAAAGCAAGTAAAACACCACAAAGTATAGTGCAGCAAAGCACAGCACAGTCCAGCAAGCCTCAGAACTGTGGAGCAAACATAAGACTGGTATAGAAAGCACAGTGCACAACGCTACCGCACATTACAGGACAGAAAACTATAGCATACAACAGTGCAATACAGTGCAACATAGCACACGACAAAAGCACAAATCCGGACTTCCGATTCAATACGGTAAACCCCTTGGCACTTGATTAGAGCAGTGAGCATCAAAGCAGAATATAACATAACACAACAATACACAGCACATTAAAGTACAGCACTGTACGCAATGCAGTGCAAAACAGCAGCGCTTAATAGAGCACATCCTTATTGAACCCTTCCACAATATGTAAATGTCTTTAGGCCTATTGCCCCGTATGTTCATGATTGGTGGCATTGGTGTTGCTTTCTCTATATATGTGAATTTATGGGAACTATGTCTCATGTGCATAGATTATGTGTCTGTGCTAGAGCATATGTATTGGCTATCCCGTTGGTTTTCAGGACTGGCTTGACAGTGCAGCTGTCGCAAAGACCTATTGTTACCAATTCTTTAAAATGCACAGTGTACTTTGCGTCTATTCATAGGAGTGTTACTCTTTCATGTTGTTCTGTTGGCTGTTTTGTGTATCACTCAGTCTCCTGTGGAGTACCTGACAATGTAATGCGTGGCAGATTAATTTGAATGCTTTAGCAGAGCTCTTTAACTCGGCCGAGGAATGTGGTAATTCGGTTTTAAGTGCCCTCTAAGTGCCCCTGCCTCCGTGCCCTTCACGAGAGCTGTGTTGGGTAGGATCCATTGTCTTTGATGAAAGCACTGCCTGGTTATTCGTGCCGGGGCTTCAAAACCCAAGCAAACCAGAGGGATAAAGAATTTCACACAAAGTGCTTCAATGCCTCGTCGGGTGTAGTAAGTGCTAACCTAATGAAATTTCAATGCAATAAAGTAAACCTATCTGTAGGATTTTCCTTTTTTTTATTGCAAAGTCACGAAAATGAAGTCCTAAAAACGTAGGATTTTCCTTTTTTTTATTGCAAAGTCACGAAAATGAAGTGCTAAAAACTCCTCTCACATTATACTATAAAGGCACAGTTGGAACAAGTAACTATCTCACTGAAGAAATAAGTCGCAGAATAGATCATTCAGCAGGTGCAACATTTGACTGTAGGCATATAAATAATTGTTCACTTTTCTTTCATTCACAGTAGTGCTGTCATTTGCATGTACTTCAGTCCGTATACTTCTGGAAAGTATTTGGCCATGGTAGCTTTTCATTTTAATTAATTGTTTTGCAGCATGAACTTCATTTATTTATTTGGATGTTTACATGGACCTATGAGTGTTGGGTAGGAAATGTAAATGGTCTATACCCCTCATCCTATCAAGCCCAACAGACACTCCAAGCCTGTTGATAGTTCGTGTTTCCTCCCACTCCCTGATACTTTTAAAATTGTGGTTTTACGAGTCTGTACGATGAATTTATATTCCATGGGATTAAGTTGGGCCTAATTAATTGTGGATGAATTTGAGCGGCCACTTTGGCGAGTTAAGTGGAGTGAAATAAAAAGCATCATAATATGATAAAACATTTTCTAAAGTCACACAAAATTCAGTTCTCACTTCCTCCTCCTGTACTCTACAATGTACTCAAAGGCACGAGGGCCCTCTTGAGGGGAAATCGCCAATATAAATAATCTAGCATGTGCGGTCGATTTCCAGGCTGTCCAGCCCCTGTTCTCGAGAATGTTGATTCTTACTTTAAATCCTGTCCCAAATGTTTTATCCCCGGACCCTCCCTCTGTTTCACTGTCTGTCCTCTCGTTTCTTAATATCACGGTTATCTCAGCTCCCACTGGACTTTAAGTTTGCTGTTGGACAAATATCTCATAGTGAAACCGCCGAATATGAACAGCCACCAAGAAACGCAGAAGGGGCTGTCAGCTCTTGTTCATTTAGGCCAGGAACACACAAAAAGCCCCCGCTTGGTTTCAAGGCAAGCGCCGCAGCTGCTCCCCTGTCCAAACAGTAGAGGTATTTAAGACCTATTTTAACTTTGCAGTTAGAATGACCGCCACAAGTTCGGCTCAAATCCAGAAATGAATGCTGGTGTGCTAAGGGAATGGTGCACAGTGCCTGCAACACATACAGAGAGATGGACTTGAGGAGAATGGCCACTTGTTTTTATGCGCCTGCACTATTATACAGTGCATAATTTAAAGTTGGAATTCCCCGGAGTTAATGCGTGAACTGAAGGCAGCACAAGTCGGAAACAGTATGCAGTGATTGCCGCCCGGTCGCGGCTGACATGACGGGGGAGAGGGGTACGCGCAGGGAGAGGGGGGGTGGAGGGGGAGTGTTTAATTAAATTTAAAAAAACTTACTAGGATGAGGCATCTCCCCCGCCGGTCCCGCGTCGCATCACGTCTCCGAGTCCTCGCAGGAACATTCTTCTCATACGTGAGTTTGAGCTATTGTTATTGTAAATAACAATGCCTTTTATTTTTGTTTTGGATTTTAAAACATGAATAAAAGACATTGCCGTTTACAATTCCAATAGCTTAAACTCGCGTAAATCCGAGACCTATTGCATTGTAAACGCTTGCTTAGGCATGCTGAAGTGGATGCCTGCTTGTGCCCCGGGGGGACCACAAAGTACTCTAGTAGGTCCCTGCTTTTGCCCCAGGGGCACTATAGTGCACGCAATGGACACAAAGATAAACCCCTTTAAGGGGGCTTGTTTTGAAGCGAGGAGCGGTGGCGTAACATGTAAAGCTGCCGACTTTGGAGTTGGAGAGCAGAGTTAGATCCTCGGCTTGGGCTGTATAAAGATAAATCATTAAAAGAAGGTCCGCGGCGTGGGCTGTATTTATCCTAAATAATTAAACAGAGATCTCAGATAAAACAAGCTTTGTGGGGAGAGACAAATAAAACAAGCATTGGCAATGCAATAGTATGGGGGGTGTAAATAAAACAAGCACTGGCAGAGACAAATAAAACAAGCATTGGCAATGCAATAGTATGGGGGTGTGAGAAGGCATTGGAAGAAAGTAGTCTGTGCAGTAAAGGGGCTAATAGCCGTGGAAGGACACAAATGAAGAAATGTCCATCATAAGGAGGGACTAACAAGCCTACAACCAATCAGAAGGCACCATCTAGGACACCAGCCAATGAAAATGATGGGTGGAGAGTGGGTGGAGCTTATATACACTATAGTGTATACTGCATGTCTCAACGAGACAGTGCAAGCGCTGCCTAGGCGAGACCTAAAAATGACAAGTATGTTCTGAAAAGAACAACTTGGAATAGATATGTTTCTTTGAAGTCGTCGAGTACAACTTGTGTATGTGATTTGATGGGTGCTGACTCCATTCTTTTCTTCATGTTTCTTGGGACTTGGGGTCCCAAGAGGAAGTGTAGAGGGGTGCACTTTCTGGTTGTCAAGCACCATCACCTAACTATTTAGCTACATTAAGTGTCAGGTGCGGTACTCTTTGCCTCAACCCTTTGTTCTCGTCTTTTTTTCAGATTCAAATGAAGCCCTGGGCCGCAGCAGCTGACCAGCAGCAGTGTGTAAGGCTGCCATTAACTTTTGGGTTGACACAATAAATTATTTATTTTCACAGTGGATCCAGATGAATCTTATCCCAGAAATGTGGGATGTCTCAATTTTCCTGTTTATATAAAAGGTTCTTATGCCTCTCCAGCTAATTATCACCTTACAATATTGTTAGATGTAGAGTGTAGATTGTATGCCAAAGCCCTATAGCAAAAGCTAGAAGTCTAAGCGATTAACAATCATTTTTTAGCCTTTTTACAAACTGGTGTTTTGCAGGACAATTTACACCATTTATTTTGATGCACTCCATTGCACATTAATTGGTTTTCATACTGCATTTAATAATGTTAACGGGCTGGTTTTACGGTGAAAACTGGCTAGTTGAAACGGATCAATGTTGTTGGAAGCTATGATCACACTTTACTCAGACATCTATGTAAAACTTAAAGCATGCCTCTCACTAGTGACTTTAGAAATTGTATATATATATTCACTGGTATTGTACGAGTGAAATTTGAGCCTAACTATGAAGTCCCTGTAAACTTTGTTTTTTTTCACTGAAAAGAACAAAGTTTACAGGGACTTTATAGTTAGGCTCAGATTTCACTCGTACAAGACCAGTGAAATTCGGCAGTTATAATTACCTGAGCTAATTATAACTTATTCCCTACAATGCACAGCTTATGACCTCAAATATTACATCACTGATGACATGGTCAGTGACATCACTGATGGCATCTCAAATGACATCACTGGTGACATCACGGATGACATCATCAAGTGAGTGTAAGCCTTTTTTAAGAGTTTATGGGTGTTAAGCATGTATACTAACCTACTCCAAAAGTTAAATAATATACTAGATCCACTACTACTGAGTGATACTACTTCTAACATCTATCATGTGAGTGACTGTATGTATCCTTATGGGTGTGTGAGTGACTGTATAGGTGCCCATTTTGGTGTGTGAGTAGCTGTGTGGTGAGTGAGTTGCTGTGTGAGTAGCTGAATTGGTAAGTGAGTGGATGTGTCAGTGGCTTTATGAGCAAGTGAGTAGCAGCGTAAGTGGCTCTATACGTGGGTAGGTGGGTAAGTGGGTGTGTTTTGACTGTCTAAGTGAGTGAGTGGGTGTCTGAATGGCTGTATGAGTGAGTGACTGTGTGTAAGTGGCTGTGTGAGTGAGTGAGTGGCTGTTTGCTTAACCCCTTCGGTGCTCATGACGGAACGGTTCCGTCATGAGCCACGGTTGAGCTGTGCTCATGACGGAACCGTTCCGTCATGACCACGCCCGCGCAGGAAAAGATCAGCACAGCAGGGGAATCCGTCCAGCATGGAAGGGGTTAAGTGAGTTGGTATCTGAGTGGCTGTATTGGAGAGTAAGTGTCTGTGAATGGCTCTGTGTGAGTGAGTGCATGTATGAGTGCTTATATAGATTTGCAAATGGGTATATAAGTGATTGTGTGGGTGAGTGAGTGTGTGAGTGCTTGTGTGGGTGAGTGAGTGGCTGTGTTCAGAGGCTGTGTGGGTGAGTGAGTGTGTAACTGACTGTGTTTATAAATAAGTGGGTGTGTGAGTCGCTGTATGGGTGAGTGTGTGGCTATGTGACTAACTGTACAGGTGAGTGACTGATTGTATGAATGGTTGTATGGGTGAGTGAGCGGTTGTATAAGTAGATGTACAAGTGAGTGAGTGGGTGTGTGACTGACTGAATGGCGGAGTGAATGGGCGTGGGAGTACTGGAATGGGTCTACAAATGGGTATGTGAGTGGTTGTGTGGATGTGTGAATAGGTGTGCAGAGGTTGTATAGGGTATGAGTGGGTGTGTGAGTGGTTCTGTGGATGATGTCATCAGTGATGTCACTGACCATGTCATGAGTGATGTAATATGTGAAGTAAGAAGCAGTGCATAGCTGGGGCATTAGTTATAGTTAGCTCAGGTATCACTGGTTTTGTGCGAGTGAAATCTGAGACTAACTATAGCATCCCTGTAACTTTTGCTTTTTTCTGTGAATTTCTAAAGTTTTATTAATTCTATTTCCTAATTATAACATCCCTGTAACCTTTGACTTTTTAAGTGAATTTCTAGGGTTTTTCAAATTCTATTTCTTAACTATAACGTGAATTTCGATGGTTGTTTAACTAGTATTCATGTTTAGAGAGTGGTGGAGAAAGGGGGCCTGTAGCCAAGGGGACTTCATCCCCTAACCAGCAGTGCACCAGGAGGTGTGTTTGCAGAGTGGAGGAGAAAGAGGGTGTGACCTGCAAAGTCCTCTCAGTAGTAGTAGTAGTAGCAGATTAGCTTTATTCGATTTTTGTTACATAAAATCATAAAAGCAACAATTCATATATATACATATCAATACAAATCATTACAATAAATAACATTTAATTAAAACAGTATTAAATCAATTCAAACGAGTTCGCTAATCTCCAAGTTCCGTTTTCTAAGAACACTTTTTAAAAAACCGGACATAACCATAGTACAGGTAGCATTTCCCAATTGCTGCAGACTAAGGAACGCAGGACGGCATTGACGACAAGCACCTTGCTTCAAGTACTGTTTGATCCACCTATTACGCTCACTCCCATATAATTTACAGAACAATACTACATGGAAGGTGGATTGTGCAGAAATAATGTCACAAGGGCAAGGAGCCAGGGCTCTAGACCAGTCAATTTTGGTTGGATATGTAACTAACCGATGAAATAGGTTAAACCTAAATCTTGTCAAAATGAATCGGTCGAAGCCCAGATTACACATGGTTAGATATGGCTGGATTGTGTAGGTGGTCAGTGACAATTGATGTTCGCTCACTGTTTTCTTTGTTATTTCTCCTACACACTTGAGAAGTTCAAAATGAGCCATACATAACCGCTTTAATTCTGGTTTTGAAATATTCAAAATTGAAGCTGGGATGCTGAAAAACTCCGGCCTTTGGATATCAGTAAATATTTTCCTGATATACTCAAGCCAGGGTATACTCTTGGCGTTATCTAGGCCCATGACATCTTTTATTATTTCCTGATTTAAACCAAGGGCCACTGAGACCCATACTCTGCGCCAGAGTAGGACAGGTTGCAGTTTAATCAGGCCGGATATATAATCCATCCCCAATTCCTGATGGCAATTAAAGACTGAGGTACCTTTCGGTAGAGCTAATAAGTATCTGAAAAAAATATTTTCTTCAACTTGTATCGCCGATGTATCCTGGTACCTCCAGATCCCTGCCTCATATAACGCAACACTTCTGCATTTAGATTTATAAATCTTTAGCATGATCTCAGGGGGTCTTTTGCCAAGCTTAGCGGCGAAGTTCTTTAATGCTCCTATGGTGCGTTTAAAGGATAGGGTCCTATTCTTGACCTCAGGCCCCCAGGAGCCGGAACCCTCAATTATAACCCCGAGGTATGGAAAAGTTTTAGTATGCTCTATTACAAGCCCCGACGCTCTAAGATTTTTACAGCTTGGACGAGCCTTACCACACTGCATCACATATGATTTTTTAGCATTTATCATAAGGCCCCTTTCTTCCATAAATTCAAGATATTTTGTAAGGGCTTTCTTTGCTCCGACCTTCGTTCTCGCCATTAGTACCGTGTCGTCCGCGTACAGAAGCGATACAATTGACTTGTTGCCGTACTTTGGGGAGTCTATTTTACAAGCGCCCAGTTCCTCCTCAAGTTTATTCATATAAAGGGTAAAAAGAAAGGGGGCCAATACACACCCTTGTCTTACCCCTTTTTCTATCCTGAAGGGGCCAGTGCACTCCCCTCTCAGCCCAAATCTAACTTTGGCCGTTGCCCCTGAATAAAGTTGCCTTAGAAAAAGTATAATGGCAGGATCGACTTCCATTTCCTCAAGAATTTGCCACATCTTGGCATGTATCACGCAATCAAAGGCGGCAGAGAGGTCAACAAAAATGGCGTATAGTTGTCCTTCCTTAGCCCGGATGTATTTGGCTTGTAACAAAACAAAATTTAGGACCTGCTCTACCGTGCCCATCCCTTCACAAAAGCCATACTGTACAGGGCTCAAAATATCATGTTCCTCGGCCCACAGTTGCAATTTATTTATGACCACCCTCCCCGCCATTTTCATGAGGGAGTCTAATAAAGAAATAGGTCTATAATTAGATGGGCAGTCCCTGTCCCCCTTTTTGTATATCGGTATTATGACCGATTCCGACCAGGTACCGATAAAACCTATGGCACAACAAGCCTGTAGGACCCGAGTACAAAGTGGGGCCCACAAATCTATATTTAATTTATAAATATCATTAGGGATCCCATCCGGTCCCGGGGCTTTGTTACTTTTACTAGTTTGTAGTGCCAGCTCTACTTCCTGTAGGGTAATCCCCATGTTAATGGGGTAAAAATCACTCCCTCTCAATGAACACCCTATCAATTTGTCCTCTTTCGTGGGAGACCCCTCGACATTTTTATGTACCTTTGAGAAGAAATCAATCCAAGTTTTTTTATCAATAGCGATGTCCAACCTTTCTGCCTCCTTCTTGGTAAAAAAAGGGTGCGTTGACTGCCTCCCAGAAGGCCCTGGCATCTTTGCTCTGTGAGGCAGTCAGCAAGTTCTGCCATGCTACTTCTTTGATTTCCTTTTTCCGCAGGCACCTTGCCTGGGTATACGCCTTCCTACAGTATCTAATTGCCTTGAGGTCCCTTGGTTTAAAGCTCAAGGCAGCCTTAAGGGCAATATATGCCTTGGTACACCTGGAGTCAAACCAGCCCACCCCTTTATTGAGTTTGTTCCTCTGTACCCTGGTTAGATTATCCTGGATCACCCTAGTAATTCTACCAAAGGCCTCCAAGGTTTGTTCTTCTGAGGTACTCTCATCCAAACATGACAATATATCTGTTAGAGCCCGAGTGATTATTTCTTTAAATTTATTGACCGAGTCTACAGTGCTCCACTTAAGTGTCATCCCATTATAGCGAGCTATGGCGATATTTTGTGTCCAAGTGAGTGACTCGATAGTAGTAATACTACTTAGCTCTCCTGTGGTTATGGTCATGCTAAGAGGGAGGTGGTCACTTAGGCCAATTGCTGGAATCACAAAGTTTGCTACACAATGTGAAAAACTATTTGACACAATCACAAAATCAATAACGGAGTGAAACCCTCTAGCTAGAAATGTGGCACTAAATTCCACCTTAGGTGTACACATTAGGTTTGCAAAGCCAAGGTCCGAAATTGGCCATAATATTATTTAGTACCTCTCCTTTTACTGAATGCGTAAAGTGACACCTGCTCACATTCCCCCCCCCCCCCTGCCATATTCCTGAAATCCACAGCTTTCTTGGTCACAAATGTTCAAATTAAAATCCCCTACCCATACCAACATTTTGTTTTCCCCCCTCAACAAATTCTGAGTATTTAATTCCCCTTGCAGGTTACCTAGAACCTCTGCAAAAACCCCATTTTTTATGTTATTATAGAAGTTAACTATTAAAAGCTCGACCCGCTGGTTTAAGATAACTGAAACCATCTGATAGTAATGTGTATTACTTCTTCTTACGATTTTAGCAACTTTTAGCAGATTAGAGACATAAATACAAATCCCTCCTTTATGTCTTCCAGACAGGGAACGAACTGCTGGAGTATGAAAAGTTTTAAAACCAGGAAGATGTATCTCATTAATAAGCCAGGTTTCTTGTACACATAGGATGTCAATGTTTTGGACAAAATCTCCCCAGATAGTATCGTACTTTACTCTCTAACGCACATACATTCCAGGAGACAATCCTCTCTAGACCACCCTGCTCCCTGAATTTATTCTGTTTTGGCAACAATTTCTCCTTGTCGGTGTTCACCCCAAGCAAATCCGGCATGAGGACCAGGCCGACATCTTCTTGCTCATGCTTTAATTCTCTGTTATCAGTCAACATTAGGTCAGTTTCCCTCCCACCCCCAATGTTGACTAACATCCCAGAAGGGTTCTCGTGGAGAGATTTTTTAATGAGTCCAAGTTCCTGTACATTGGGATTTATTTTCTTGTGCATTTTCCCTGTTACACTTTCCCCGTGGATTATATGATCGTGTGGGATATGTAGTACAGGAGACTTCCCCACTTGAGAAGTATCCATGAGTATCAATGTGACTTTATCTTTTCCACCGCCCAGTCAGTCACACTCATTTAAACCGGAAAGGGCTATAAACCAATTTGGTCCTTCCAAAGAAGGTGTGTATCCCAGATTTCCCCTTTGTGTTCGGAGTGGGTGACATAATTGTCTCTTCCTAGGATATTCCCAGGGCTGACTTAATTGTGGGTATGGTAACCTATCATCCAGATTTAGAAATGGGGACCTAAAACGGTCATTTTGTTGTTGAAATTGGGGCCTGATGCAATCATCCTGGCATTGGACCAAGTGCCTAGAACGAACATCCTGATATTGAAATGGGGGTCTAAAACGATCGTTCTGTTGTTGGAATAAGGGCCAAATGCCATCATCATGATGTTGGGAAGGGGGCCTAGAGCAATCAACCTGATAATGAGAGGGGGGTCTAAAACAATCATTCTGTTGTTGAAATAGAGGCCTGATGACATCATCCTGATGTTGAAATGGGGGCCTAAAGCAATCATCCGGGCGTTGGAATAAGGTCTTGAAATTAGTTACAGGAGCCAATAGGGTTCTAGGGTAAAAATAGGGCAATTCACGTGGAGTGATTACATTACCACCATTTTGAGGGAACCAGTTTAAGATGTATCTAACTGCTCTATCATCTCTAAAATTAACAATGATGATATCCCCTGATGTGTCCTTTATTCTATGTCCCAACCAAGGAAGACGCCTAATGTGTAATATCTCGCCGTTAATATTTGGAGGAAGTGGTCTATTTTGCCTAAGCCAAAATATAACTTTCTTTTTAAGCTGGTAATAATCTTCTCTCTTATTATCCTCTGAAGCGGGCACTCCAGTAAGAACTACCACAAACGGATCTGCTTCCGGAGGCACTTCTGCATTGTTTTCTTTGGGGACAATAACCCTATCGGGGTAATCACGGCCACTTAGTTTTTGCGTATTTTCTGGGTTATTAGGTATTACCCCTACCGCAGGGACTTTATCACTAATTCCAGCATTTTGCCGTGTTGTTTTAGAGGACATTGATTTCAAGGGTTTCGGTTTATCCTGATTAATGGTTTTTACTCCATTTTGAGGAGTATTGTTTAAAGATGGTTTTACAGTTGTAGGCACTATTGGAAGCTTTTCAACAAACAAATGATGGACGGAATGCTGACAATGCAGACATTCGCCCCCAGTCAAGAGATCTGCGTTAAATCCATCGTTCTTTTGCCCACTACGCCACCCCAGTTCAGACATGGCCATATGCAAATCAGTCTTGACCCTGTGCCTCATGGGAACAGTCCAGCCCGAACTGCCAAGCCATGTCTTCCCTGGACCGGAATCAAGCATCCTAGGACCGGTTTCTGGCTATCAGCCGTCATCAGCCAGGATAGCTTGACTCCAGTGGCGTAGTGAGCACGGGTCCCACGTCTGGGAATACCCATCCCACTTAGGGCAAAAAGCGTTACAACAAACAAATGATGGACGGAATGCTGACAATGCAGACATTCTCCCCCAGTCAAGTGATCTGGGTTAAATCCATCGTTCTTTTGCCCACTACGCCACCCCAGTTCAGACATGGCCATATGCAAATCAGTCTTGACCCTGTGCCTAATGGATGCTTGTCGAATAACTCTGGTATGTGGCTTCCGCCCGCCCGCTATGCCCGCTGGAGCCTGTAGATCTTGTAGTTCTTGTAGTTACTTGTGAGCCCCCAGAGCACTCCCCCACTCAGCGGCCGCGCTATAATCGAAATGTGCAGCGGTGGGGGGAGAGCGAGAGCACCTTACGCCGCACCGAGCAATGTGTCCAGGGAAAACGTTCAGCGTCGTGAACCCGGGAAAGTTACAATACAATACACCAGCACCAGCACGGTGAGTCCCAAACAGCAAAGACCTTCACACTCCGTCACACACTCCATCGGGAGCAACGCCGGTTCCAAACCCCCTCCTATCGGGTGATTCCGGTAAGTGACTTCTGCCCGCTATGCCTGCTGCTGGGTGAAGAATGGCGAAGAATGGTGTCGATGATCTCCTGGCTTTCCCGACAGGTTAAGGCAAACTTTGATGGAAGGCAACTGTTATCGAAGTTTCAAGACAATCCCCGCCGGTGCCGAGGCCTGCTCCCGGGCTCTCCCCGCTGCACCTCAAGACGCCGACGCTGCTCTGTGCAGGCCTCCTCAAGGGTAAAGCAATGGAAGAAAGACTCTGGAGGTACCATGTGCATGTGACAGAGGGGGCAAACTCTGTGGTCACTGCCGTCCCCTCAGTAACTGTGCTCAATGGGACTTACTGGAGGCAATAGGAGGGCTTGTTGACCCCCAAGGACCCTCTGGAGACAAGGGGACTTTATCCTCTGGAGACAAGGGGACTTTATCCCAAACCAGAAGTCCGCTAGGAGGCTCATCTGCAGAGTGGTGGTGAAAGAGGATGTGGCCTCCGAAGTCCTCTCAGCAATCACACTCTATGGGATTGTTCTCCCCCAGGGATCATGTGGAGCCAAGGGGACTTCATCCCCCAACCAGAAATGCGCCAAGAGGCACGTTTGAAGAGTGGTGGTAAAAGGGGGCATGGCTTCCAGCAACTTGCCGGTCCCTTTTTTAATATTTTCTTTTTATTATTAGGAGGGGGTCCCTCCTTCCCTGGGGCGATTTCGGGACTGGGGACTCCTTCCCCAGAGGCCCACCCTTTTTTATCCCTATATTTTTTTTTAAAGAGCAGGGGGCCCTCGCAGTTCAATTTCGGCCCCAGAGACCCCATCTCCCAAGGCCCGGCCTTTTTCTTTATTTAAATTTTTTTTTAAACTGGGTCAATTTTAGGCCCTGGGAACCCCTTCCCCAGGAGCCCGGCCTCTAGTGTGGGTGCACTAGTCCCACCCAGGGCACCCACATTGTAGTGTTAAGGACTGCGTGGGGAGACTCAAGACCGGCAGGAGCCAGCATTGCTATGACACAGAGAGAGCTGGTAACAAGAGGCTCCATCTCTGTCAAAGCAATTGTCATTGCTTTCATTTTCAATACTCTGGCTTGCTGAAAGTGAGCACAGTTTGCGATGGCTTGCGGGAGCGGTAAAGCTCTGCCAAGCTATAGCAAACAGCTATGTCCCGGAGGCGGGGAAACAGTGGTGCATGCGGAGACCCCTTTTTTAAAAATGTGTACCTAGATAACCTTTGAGTGGCTCTGAGTTATCTAAATTAGTTTCCTTCCAAAAATGGCGCTCATTTTCAATTGAATTCAATTGTAGATCACTCTCAACTTGTCGGGAAATAGGAGATATATTTCACAATCATTGCCCTAACCTTTTTGTTTTATCTAGAAGAAATACTTTTTCATTTTTTGGAACTTTGAGGTATAATCTCTGATGTGGATTGTCCGGTGTTTGAATGTTGGGTCCCACTGGAGTCTAACATGTTGAAGAACAATATTTTGTATCTTTATGGCTTAAGATTTTCTCAATCAGAGCTCTGGACTGCTCTTGTGGTCTCAGTTGGCAGCCCAGCTCAGTCCCAGCAATGCCGTATCTCTCAGCACTGTGCAGGTCATTAGGCCACAGGCACCATTTTCACCACAAGACTGGGCTGCACCTCGTTTACGGCTGTCATCTCCCTTCATGCTGTCAGTGTCGCCAGGACAAATCCAGTCACTTCCCCTGTGTGCCATGGATCTGGGCCAGCCACTGCATACGTTTTTGATGCTGATCAGGCCCAAGAATATGTAGGATTCTGCTGAGGCGCTTGGAGCTTCAGCTTACAGGGTGTTTTTGTCCATCTTGCTCAGCCACAATCTTTATATAAAGTAATATTTAAGTAGATAAATTAATTATAACATCAAAAAGGTTAGCGGCAAAGGTCACAGGTAAAAAGAACTCAGTAAAATCCAATAATAAATCTGGCAGAGATTCGCCGTCTGGGAGTGGGGAAATGGGGTCCCATCAACAGAGGAAATGCAGGTCGCTATATAGGATTTTAGAAAAAGGCTTTCACTTATTACTACACAAATATATTGTCGTCAGGATATGCACCAATGAGGAATAAGCAAGAAGAAACATTTTATTACAGAATACATTTGAAAATTCTCCCATAACACAATTACATTGGATCCAGAGGTTTCCGGAGTCTATTCAGGTGATGAAAATTAACATTGTTCTGAGAGTGGTCGGGAACAGCTAGGTTATTCTTGGTTAGGTAAACCTTAGTCCTAAAGCTTGGGAAAGCTTCAGTCTTCCCACTTAAATCTCACACTTCTTTATTAGATTGATGGAGCATGGTTTTTGCAAAATTAAACCTGCTCGGTACAAACTTTTTATTGTGTGGATTATTAACAAAAACGTGTGAGAATTAACAGTGAAAAACTAAAAACGGAGAGAACATGAAATTGCGCAAATGCGTGCTGGAAAGAAATTAGTATTTCTAGTGCTTTTCTAGTAGGCCACAAATGTGAATGATTAATGCAATAAATAACCGAAAGAAATGAATGACAGAAGCCATGAGTTTTAAAAGAGACATTTTTCCATTGCACTAACCGTCTAAAACTGTCTACATAACGTGTAGAGAAATGCAAAGCATTAATAATGAAGTTTTGTTGTGACATGAAAATTACTTCTGTATTTGTTTTTCCTAGGGAAAAAGCAAACTTTACTGTTCTGCATAGAAGGCCTCAAAAGTCTTTTTAGGTTTATTTTGCTTTCTAAAAATAGGCTGCAAAGAAATGTATTTTGTCCTTCTGTGGTAAATATTTCGTTACCGGTACTATTTTTTATGCGGTAAAGTCTATCAAGAATAACTCAGTAAATATAAGAGGCAGAATCCGTGGTATTAGAGGTTTTAAAAGGCTTTATTCCTATACAAAGGAAGACAATTCGAATTGTGGGCCTTCTGTTCCATCACCACGAAAGTTCAGGAAGGAAGGGAGCATATATTATTGACAGATAGGCAGTTTTATAGAAAATACATTACAGTGAAACAGATGCAAGAGGCGTAACAGCTGATAAAAGGTGCATACGTAGCTAATAGAGGGCGTAATTCAAGAAACGTCATTAAACATGATGTCACAAGTGGGTGCATCCATAAAAGAATCCTGCAATGTCAGCAGAAATGTTTGGCAGAGATGCGCACGCAGCCGCATGACGTGTGATTGACGTGCAACTAGAGGGTGAAGGAGACTTGACATTTAGCTCTACATGTGGAGACAGAAGTCTGGGGTTATGTCAACCTAATTCCAAATCATATCTAATATCCTATGTTTAAAGAACTGTGTTATCCAAAAGGAAAGGTCTCTTAGGATAGAATCTTATTCTATACTGACTATACTGACTGTTAGTGCGTGTACAAGCGTCTAAGTGTCTACACTAGATGCGAGGGGGTAGGAATATTCCATGGTAACGGGGCTATGAATTACTTGCATGAGGACAGCGAGGCCTGGCCCCTTTGCACGGTAGCTGGAGGAATGTTTACCTAAACTACCAGACAGGAATGCATCGGATGAGGAACGAAGGAGATAATCTCGAAGGTGAAATACAGTTTTTGGCAGGCGACAGGCTGGATCAGGCACCGTTAGCCGCGCAGGGAGTAAGACAAAGTTCATGGTCACAGATGCAGGCTCAGACTGGAGTTTTCAGAGGCAGAAGGCAGGAAAAGGCTTGATGACAGAATTCGGGCCTACTCGCCTGAATCTGTGAAATGTGGAAAGTGAACCACATAAAGTCGGTGGCCTTTCATACTTAGGAATGGAATATCTGACCCATTCATGACGGATCTGAAAGAGGACATGTTGACGGTGGACGCACATATATTTGCGTCTTCAGAACTAGAGCAGGAGGGAACATACATGTACTTATAGCATGCACATGGAGCCGTTGGGGTCTACGATAGGGGACATAACTGATCACAAAATTCATATTTCCTCATTCCCTCCTTGTCCCCTTCGGACCCTCAGGAGATATCGATCTTCATCAATCCATCGATTTGTTCATATAGCATCATTTGTTCTTCTTTCTTCTTCCGGGATCTCGAATGAAAACGTGGATGTGGGATACACGATGTGGCACACAGACCACAAATCGCTGGCCCACATTGTAGACATAAGCAGCAACTGAATAGTATGAGGAGGCCAATACCTAGGAAGGATAATATTCTCCATCCCCAGGCTGACAACACGCCCCAGAACCAACCGGACCAAGTCCAGGTGCCTGGACTCTGGTGTATCTGGCTTACAATCTTATGAAGGCGAGTTATGGCCTTATATACTGACGGCGAATTTTCTGGTATGAAAATGCAACAACTTGATCCGATGACCCTACAAGCTCCGCCCCTATCGGCCAGGATGACGTCAAGGACAAGACGATTTTGAAGCACAACAATCCGCATAGCAGACTGCTCTTCTGTTAAATTGCCTAAGGCGGAAATAGTTTCGTTCACTACTGCTTCAAGGGTTCTGGTTAATCTACGTATCAGCTTACTATTAGTGACTGTACCTATATAGGGAAAGAAACCTTTATTGAAATCTGTGTATTTTTCCCATGCTGTTTCAGTGTAATCGACAATTGGGAGATCTCTCTGTTGTCTATTGTGTACTAAATGGGTATTTCTATGATAATCAGGAGGAGCTAGGAAAACAGGTGGCAGAAGGAATGCTATGTAACAGGTACCACCCCAATCTAAAGGTAGACATATATATGCGGTCTGGCCACATATGAAGTAGGAATGATGGGAAGCTCTAAATGTAGACTTGCCTTGATCACTGAATTTTATTACAGTGGTACATTTACTATGGCCCATGTGTATGGAACCATTCTTTCTTATACATAATTCCCCTTTTACTGGGAATACTGACATGGCGGGCAAGATTGGTGTAGCTTCAGATTCAACGTTCAGGATCATGAGGTTAAGTGTAAAATTACCTAATCCATATACTTCATTTTCTAGATCAGTTCCTGTTCTTTTGGGAAGTCCCTCCTTGTTAGGGTAGCAGACTTTAAGTAAAACTAGGTTCAGGTTTCCCCAAACCCAGTTGTCTTGATAAACTGCGGAATTTGAATCTAGGGAATTAATCAAACTAAACCATGCTCCACAGGAGCCATTGTGTGTGAACGGATATGGAAAGAGGGGCAAAACTCCCTTATAGTTCTGATAGGGAGGGAGTCGGCCACATATCCAACAATTTGTGGCATTGCTGGTTTGATGGGAATGATGTAACATACTAATAAATGTGTTGTTGCGCAGCGCAAATCTATAGGACAACTCATGCGGAGGAAATTCACTAAAAGAATGTTCTGCAGTTATATTGTAAGCATGTTTAAGAATAGGGTAATACATGTGCAATAGTATGCTAAAAATAATGATCAGAAGACTTAGAAAAAACAAAATTAATAATGTTACTGTACAGTGACTACGAAGTGATTTACAATACGAATGCTTTTTCAACTGCATTCGCTGATTTCTTTCTCTATTCCGGTCTAGAGGATACATGTCAGGGACAAATTCAACCGATTCACCTTGGAGAGGACTTAAACAATCAAATTGTCTGACTTACTAGACCTCAATTTTAGTTTATAAATTTCTGAGTTCGATTGCTCAACCAAGGGGAGCTTTGAGTCTGTTTGTGAGGGAATACAGGGTTGAGTATCTACACCGGGTGGTAGTCCATAAAATTTCTTGATATGACTCGAGTGCAACCACCCTTTCCTTCCCTCGATTTTCACGGCTGTCCTTGTGGTGAGTAGAACCAACTTCGGTGACTTCCACCTAGGATCCAGTTGGGTCTTCCGGTCAAAGTTCCTGACCAGCACCAGGTCACCAGGAACCACGTCATGGGGCTTCACCTCAGTATTATCGGGAAAAGCTGCGGATACCTGTGAACGACAAGATTGTAGTGCAGACATCAAGGAAGCCAGGTAATCTGTCAGCATATTACAGTCAACGTCAGTGATTTTACGAGGTATAGGCGTCCCCCACATATTTGGTGGTCTACCGAAGATCACCTCATACGGGGATAGCCCTGTTCGAGAATGTGCTACCATTCTCATGTAAAAGAGCGCAACTGGTAAGGCTACTATCCAATCGACTCCTTTTTCTCTACATATTTTGGACAATCTAATTTTCAAAGTTTGATTATGGCGTTCTACGAGACCTGCTGCCTCGGGATGTCGGACACAGTGAAACTTCCATTGATAGCCTAATAGAAGGGAAACGTGTTTCATTAGTTCGGATGAGAACGGCTGGCCGTTATCTGAGTAGACAACACGTGGTAAACCGTACCGTGGGAAGAATTCTCGAACTAACTGTTTGGCAGTAGTCGGGGCAGTGTAATCTGAAACCGGGTATGCTTCTGTCCAACGGGAAAGAGCACAGACAACTACGAGAACATATTTGAATCCTCGACATCGTTCCATCTGGATATAATCCATCTGGAGGACTTCAAAAGCATGATCGGGAGTTTGAAATCCACCCTGCTCTACGGGGATGCTTTTACCTGGATTAAACTGACAACATATCATACAGGTACGAACTTTTTGTTTAGCTGCTGCTCGCAAGTGCTTGTTGAACCAAATGTGTTGAATGCTGTCTAGCATAGCTTTTTCTCCTAGGTGCGCTGGACTATGTATAGTGTTAATGATGACTTGGACCATTGAGTCGGGAAGAAACCATATAGATTTTTCCTTCGTCATCCATCCTTGATCTGTTTGGATCCCTCCTAATTCAGTCCATTTCTTTATTTCTTCTGGTGTAGCATGTGTCTGTATGTCAATTACATCAAGGGCGGGATCCTTAACTGTCATGCAATGTGTTGGCGTCAGAACTATTGTCTTTGTCACGTCAGTTGTGAGAGTCTGATTCTGAGCAGTCTGTTTAGCTGTTCTGTCAGCTAGGTCATTACCCTGAGAAATGATATCGGTAACTTTTGTATGGGCTTTGCATTTCATAATCGATATTGCAGTGGGTAGATGAATCGCATCTAATAGGGCTTGAATAAGGGGTCCGTGCTGGATGTGGGCACCGTGAGAAGTTAAATAACCTCTCTCTCGCCACAGTACGCCGAAGTCATGGACGACTCCGAATGCATAATGTGAATCTGTGTATATATTGACTTTCTTATTTCTGGCTTGAATACAGGCTTGTGTCAGAGCGATGAGCTCTGCTGCTTGAGCTGACAAAGTGTTAATACGATTTGTTTCAATGACTTCAGTGTCTGTTGTGACTGCGTAAGCAGCCACTAACTCTCCTGTACTTGTTCTCATACATGACCCATCTACATACAATGTCAAGTCTGGATCTGACAAAGGGATATCTGTCAAGTCTTGTCTGGGTTTCGTCGTGATAGTAATAATTTCGACACAATCATGTGCCAATGGATCTGTTCCGCCCACTGGTAACAGTGTGGCAGGATTTAACGTATTGCAGCGTCTGATTTCTATGTGTGGCTGAAACAATGTCAGTTCGTAACCGGTGAGTCTCGCTATAGTCAAGTGTTGTGTTTGTGTGCGGTTCAAAAGAACCTCTACTGCGTGTGGTACTTGTACTGTCAATTGATGTCCTAACACTATGGCATCGCTTTGTCTGATTGCTAAAGCTGTTGCTGCCACCGATTTCAGGCACGCAGGAAGAGCCTGAGCTACGGGATCTAATGTACTAGAGAAATAAGCACATGGTTTGTGTGATCCTGCTTGTTCCTGAGTGAGTACTGACAAGGCAGTACCTTCGCGTTCTGTAACAAAGAGTGTAAACTGTTTGCTGTAACATGGTGTTGCTAAAACAGGTGCTTGGCATAAAGCTTTCTTTAAGCTTTCAAAGGCGTGTGTATGTTCTTGAGTCCAAGGGAGGACAGTCGATGTGGCTGCCTCCTGTGTTGTCAACTGGATGAGTGGTTTTGCTAGAAATGCATATTGAGGGATCCACTGCCTACAGTATGAAGTGAGGCCTATAAAAGCCCGTACCTCCTTTTGTGTCTTGGGTGGTGGCATGTTAGCGATTAACTGTATGCGGTCGGATGTAAGCTGCCTTCCCTCCTTGGACAGCGAGTGCCCAAGGTAAACAACTCGCTGGACACAGAATTGCAGCTTAGAAGGGGACACCTTGTGCCCCTTGTCAGCCAGAAATTTTAAAACCGTCAGTGACGCTTTTTCACATTCAGGTTCGCTTCGGGCGGTGATCAGCAGATCATCGACATATTGAAGCAAGGCAGTGTTAACTGCCATGTGGATACTGTCAAGTTCTCGTTTCAGTGCTTGGCTATAGATGCTGGGGCTTTCTGTAAATCCTTGAGGTGCGCGTGTGAATTTAAAACTTCGTCCATTTAAACTGAATCCGAACAAATATTGACTTTCCGGATCTATTGGGACACTAAAGAAAGCATTCTTGAGATCAATTACAGTGAAAAACGTTGCTTCTGAGTCAATAGCTGTGAGTAATGAAGAGATATCTGGGACCACAGGGTATTGTGGTACAATACATTTATTTATTTCGCGCAGATCAATAACTAATCGATATACTGGTGATGCTTTTGGATCCGTTCTTTTAAGAATCGGAATTATCGGAGAATTACATACATTGGAGTCGGTTTCAACAACCACTCCTTGTACAATGAGCTCGTCAATGATTTGCAGTAAAGCCACAACAGCATCGGGTGGTAACTTGTATTGTCGCATTCGTGGTAGTACTATTCCTGATTTCAGTGTAACTCGATATGGTGTAATGTTCATGCAACCGACATCAGTGGGGCCTTGTGCCCATAAATGTGTAGGTAAATTCTGCAGTCGGTGATCCATGTCTCTGGATACGTAGTGACCTTTAAAATCACGTAAAAATAGTCGTACTCCTTCCGGAGAACAACATATTATAGCTCCTAGAGCTTTCAATGTTTTTATGCCTAACAAGTTTTCTGGACATGATTTAGTGAGCAATAAATCTGTAGTACGTGTCAATGGACCGACTGTAAGTGGAAGAGGTTGTGTTACGTCATTAATTATAGGTTTTCCTGAGAATCCAAGGGAAATATTCTGTGAGCCTGAGAGGGGTGCCCCTGGAACTTCACTACGTCTTATAGTTGTTCTGCTTGCCCCTGTATCAAGTAAAAACTTTCTGTCTTCCCCTAATAGTTCACTATGTACATAAGGTCCCTCTTGGTCTACAGGAACCTCAATAAGGGGTAAGCCAACTTCCCTCTCTAGGCTATCTCATGAGTATCGCTGATAATCGGGATAATCTGCTTGTGCATACTGATACATCTGTTGTGTTGTCGCTTGTGTTGCAGCAATAGGCTGCGCTTGTGGTGGTGCTACGATTTGTTGTGGAGCTGCCTGTTGCGGAGCTAGCTGTTGCAGAGCTAACCTAGGTTGTGCATGCTGAGGGATTTGTTGTTGGTTCTGATCCTGTCTAGGTGGACGTGGTCTCTCATGTGTTCTACCTGTAGCAATATTATGTTTCAGGACTGGACAATCGTGTATATAATGACCTGGTTGTTTACAATAGTTGCATGTCCCTTTCGTAGGACCTGCGGAATCAACCTTTTGATGACTATCGGCTGGAACTGACTGTGCAACAAGCATTTTCATTTTTGTATCTTTCATACGTCTTTGTTCGTGTTCTTGTTCTTCTCTAATTCTATTGTGATGATATTGTAACATCTGTAGCATCTGTGATGGGGTATTACCTTGCCAGGTACTTTCGAATTTCAATACTCTATTCTTAACTTGTAGCAGAGAATTTTCAACTAATTTTGTCACAAACAGATGTGGATATGACTCACTACTTGCTTTTATACCACTATTTATACCAAAACATTTTTCAAATCGGGAATAGAAGTCACTAGTGTCTTCGTCTGGCTTTTGTTTACAAGCTGAGATTGCACCCCAGTCTTCCTTTTTCGTAGTTAATAAACGTGGCAGTACCTGTATTAGTAATCCTGCTAGTGCTGTAGTCTTTTCCCCAAGCCCTGCTCCTGCAGCTCGGGCCTTTTCTTAGTTTTCCAACGCTGTCCAATCTATCTTTTGGTCTCCCACCTCCCATTCTTTTTCTTTGAGTTTTTCATAAACACCGGCGGGTAATAGGACTTTTAGTATTTTCATAATATCGGGGTAGGTATACTCTCCCATGAGTAACATGTCTTTTATCTCACGGTGGAAACCTGCTGGGTCCTTGTCATGGCTGGGTACTACTTTCTTCATTTCTAATAATTCTAGTTTAGTTATAGGCGTGTACACAAACACGCGTGTAAAATTATCACCGGCACCTCTTATTGGGTGCACTTCGCGTAACGGGTTCTGTCTATCTATGTGATACATTTTTCTTCCCATAATGGGAACTGGAACGTGTTCTGGGCCTACGAAATTTAAATATTGGTTTCGGGATTCTAGAATTTCCTTAATCAAATCAGTACCTGACCCTCTCCATATGTTCGTGAGTAGTTCTGTCAATATGTCAGGTAAGGGTCCTGGATCGGAGTGTTGGCTTTTATATAATATAAGGAGGTGTTGAATCATGTATATACTAGCTAAACGCTGTTCATATGGGTCTAGATTCAGAAACGTGTGTGCAAGTACATCATCATTGTATTCGCCGGGACTGTCAGCCCATTGTACTGCTGACCTGGCTAATTCTTGTTCGTCCATGGAATCGAGCATGTGGTACCCCCTTCGATCTCGGAGTAATTTATCAGCGGCTTGGAATAAGTGTTCAGGGGATTTTGTATTTAACATAGGGTTTGGAAAATGTCTATTATATTCTGGACGTATTGGACGTACCGGATCATTAAAACCTCTGGTATTATTATGGGGTTTTCCTCTACCTACATAAGCTATCGTTTCTACTTGCTCTGACTCTTGCTCCTCCTCTTCTATGTTTAGGTCAGCGGCGTCCACCTCTAATCTTTCTTCGTGTATTCGTTCTACTTCTTTGCGGATCTTTCGGTACATGGCGACTATACATAACTGCTTATCATGTCTCCCTTCTGATACATTCTGGCCCCAAGTGACAAGTTTTTGCATTTCTTCCGGATTTACCCCAGGCCGATCTTGATTTCTGATTACACAGTTTATGAGGAAACGTAACAGTTGTCCTTGTACCTCCGCTTTCTGGTACTCCATGGCTCTGCTAATACTTTCAGGACCTCGCCCTGACTGGACAAAGTGATATATATTTTCTAAATGTGTAGCCATTCCTGGTAGCTTCGTTAAATATATTGCAGCTCGTCGAATACGTAATGATGACAGCAGCATTTCGTCCCGTTTACCGGGCACAGGATCATATCTACAATCTACTAGAAGTTCCTTAAGCATGTCGGGAGTTGCTAGTTTGGGCGTACGTTGGAGTGCTAATTCTCTAAGGGTCAGTTTATTTCTCGGCGGTGTGGCAAACATATCTGTCGTACCTCTGGTAGCACCATCTGAGGTGCTAGGCACGAAAGGATTCGTTGGGCGTAGGATAGAGATTGTAGATGCGGGAAAAACTGTAGAAACGGACGGACCTGTTGGAACCAGTGTAGGAGTTTGTAGTTGCGGGGGTACAGACGTATGCTCTTGGTGTTGAACACCATCGGCAAGCGATGTGGGTGGTATGGCATTAGCATACTCGGGAGCTGCGTCATCTAAATAGGAGGAAAGAAAAACGTCCTTTGCTGTTTTGGGATGTGATTTGGGATGCGCTTTTATCGGAAACAATGGAGGTGGCAAGTCTTTTGGTATTTCCGGAGTAGCCTTAGGTAACCCTTCGGCCAGAAGTGGATACATACCATTCATAAGGGCGTTTCTTTGTCTATCTAATTGTTCTGAGTTTACTCGGGTACCTTCCTCAAGTAATAGATTTTCTCGGGTTTTATTTGAATTCTCTCTACCTTTCTCTTCCTGTCTGTGTGCTTTTTCTGTACGTCTGTATGATTCTTTACGCCATAATTCAATGGCATCTTTCTGTGACTGTCTGGCTTTCTTTTTCCATAATTCTTCTTCTACTCTCATGATGCAATCTGCATCCCAGGTCCCTGCTGCGGGCCATCTCTGACTCTCTGGTAATTCTTTGGTGTAGTCCACCCATAAATCAAGAAATAATACGGCATCTAGACCATGCTTATGATACATAAAGTATCCTGGAGTGTCCCTAGGTGGAATGGGAACAGCTTCTTCGAGTACCCCTTTTCTAGTTTTGATCTGTCTTAGTTTCGAAAAGAGCGGCATTTTTAGATCTTGTTTCTAGAACACACTTTATACAAAAAAAACACAATAATGAACAGTCATTCACACCACAATATATAGAACGTATTTAAAACATTTAACGCTTAACAGTTTTACGAATAATGATAACTAATAGAAAACTAGTTACTGACATAATACTGACACTAGATAATACTTATTTATATGCAAGACATACTATATATACTGCTAAACAGTACAGATACACTGCTAAAACAGTGCAGACCGGATTTGTGTACCCAAACCCGTCTTGACCGGCACAGACTATGTGCACGTATAATGCCTCCCCGGTAATGGTACTCACCGGGTAGCTCGGAACGGAAGGCCTCGGAACGGAACTGAAACTGGACCGGACTGGACTCGACTCGACTGGACTCGGAACTTCGGAACTCGGTGGGACTCTGTATACCTCGGATCTTGCTCTCTCAGCTAGGCTCTGGTCGGGATACTTCGCACTTCTCACCGCCTCGTCTGGGTGTTGATCGCAGCCTCAGTCGTCCCCGCTTGGCCGGAGGGAGATACAGGAAATCCTGCAGGTACGCGTTTTTTTTGTCCGTTCAGCTGTGGCAGGAGACCGGGCCTGCAACGCACCGCCGGCGCGTGAGATGAGAAAGTGTCCCTATTCGGGCGCCAATTTATGTGGTAAATATTTCGTTACCGGTACTATTTTTTATGCGGTAAAGTCTATCAAGAATAACTCAGTAAATATAAGAGGCAGAATCCGTGGTATTAGAGGTTTTAAAAGGCTTTATTCCTATACAAAGGAAGACAATTCGAATTGTGGGCCTTCTGTTCCATCACCACGAAAGTTCAGGAAGGAAGGGAGCATATATTATTGACAGATAGGCAGTTTTATAGAAAATACATTACAGTGAAACAGATGCAAGAGGCGTAACAGCTGATAAAAGGTGCATACGTAGCTAATAGAGGGCGTAATTCAAGAAACGTCATTAAACATGATGTCACAAGTGGGTGGATCCATAAAAGAATCCTGCAATGTCAGCAGAAATGTTTGGCAGAGATGCGCACGCAGCCGCATGACGTGTGATTGACGTGCAACTAGAGGGTGAAGGAGACTTGACATTTAGCTCTACATGTGGAGACAGAAGTCTGGGGTTATGTCAACCTAATTCCAAATCATATCTAATATCCTATGTTTAAAGAACTGTGTTATCCAAAAGGAAAGGTCTCTTAGGATAGAATCTTATTCTATACTGACTATACTGACTGTTAGTGCGTGTACAAGCGTCTAAGTGTCTACACTAGATGCGAGGGGGTAGGAATATTCCATGGTAACGGGGCTATGAATTACTTGCATGAGGACAGCGAGGCCTGGCCCCTTTGCACGGTAGCTGGAGGAATGTTTACCTAAACTACCAGACAGGAATGCATCGGATGAGGAACGAAGGAGATAATCTCGAAGGTGAAATACAGTTTTTGGCAGGCGACAGGCTGGATCAGGCACCGTTAGCCGCGCAGGGAGTAAGACAAAGTTCATGGTCACAGATGCAGGCTCAGACTGGAGCTTTCAGAGGCAGAAGGCAGGAAAAGGCTTGATGACAGAATTCGGGCCTACTCGCCTGAATCTGTGAAATGTGGAAAGTGAACCACATAAAGTCGGTGGCCTTTCATACTTAGGAATGGAATATCTGACCCATTCATGACGGATCTGAAAGAGGACATGTTGACGGTGGACGCACATATATTTGCGTCTTCAGAACTAGAGCAGGAGGGAACATACATGTACTTATAGCATGCACATGGAGCCGTTGGGGTCTACGATAGGGGACATAACTGATCACAAAATTCATATTTCCTCACTTCGAGAGTTCCTGATGATGGCCATGGTTGTGCGGAGGAAGTAATGAATGTTATTAATGGAATTTCCTTGCCGACCGGAAAAAGTATTCTTGTGGCCAATCATGCTGAAAGTTTTGTTACAATGCTACTGAGCGCCATGTGCAAGCTGCAGAAGAGATTATTGAAGTTTCCTCTGTTGAAGGACGATGATGATGGCTTACTAAAAGACAAAGGAACTGTTGAGAGTCATGCGCGAGGAAAATGGAGTGATCAGATACCCCCTGGCCTAGTCCAATCGGAAATGTGGATTTTAGTGTTTTGATACATGGGGGGGCTGGACCTTTAGTGAATATGGATATAATTACTAGTGTTAGAATTTTTAAGAAAAGGCTTAGACTTTGACTTTGCGAGAGGAGAGGGCTGTGTTGCTGTTTTCCGTACTTAACTGGCTGGCTGTTCTGCTGATCCTGACTCTTTAACTTTTGCTCCTCATACTTTCGGGAGGGGTTCTCAGCTTACTCTTCCTGCTGGAGAGTTGCTTTCCTAACTATTAGCATTCCGTGCTATAGTTTTGCTTAGGTTCGTATGAGATTCTGAATTTGCATTGATCTTATTGGCAAATGTTCTTTAGTCTCTTCACCCATCCACTCACTCATAGCTTGTTGTGAGATGTTATTATGAATTACTGTATTGGTGTTTCACTTGTGTGGTGATCTACGATTTGAGCTGTATTGTACTTGATGAGCATTCACAATTTCTTATAAATTAGATAAAAGCAAGTTGACAAGTAACCAGAGTTTGTCATTATTAATGTCATTTTGATTATAGTGTTTGAATTAGTTCCCTCGTTTTGGTCCTCATAAGGTTAGGATTCCGTCTATCATTTACCAATCCCTGACTACTCACAAAGGTCCATCAGAGAGATAGAGGACCACATAAATAATATGATTATTGGTAACTTATTTAGTATCATTGGTTTAAATAACGCAGCAGAAGGGTGTCTGGTAGGATTTGAAATTGATTTCTGATGGTGAAATTATGCAAATCCCCTTTCCTCTGCATCAAGATCAAAAGCAACAACAACAATAATGGTCATGTGTATTGCAACTCATTTCAAAATGTAAGACAGTACAATTTCAGTTATGTAGGCGCAAGCTTGATTCTTAACTACTTAGAAATTTAAAAAAGGCAAAACAACGTCCCCAAGCTCAGACTGGAGAAATCATGTGCACATTGAGCAAGTATGTAAACTGGCGTTTTGAGCTGTTTCTTTCTCCCTGCAATTCTTACCTACTGAAAATAAAGGAGAAAACCCCTAAGACTGGAGACCGAATTTTAATCACATTGGGCTAAATATATCAAAAAAGAGTTTTGCGATTCTCAAATTGCGATTTTTAGCGAATCACAATTAGAGAATCGCAAAATGCAATGTATGTAGGATTTGCTCAAAATGTTGTGAATCCTACATTTTACTTATTTTCGAATCGCAAATTCAGATTAGCAAATAAGGAATACCTTCCCGTTCATTTCTATGGGCTAGGAGGCCCATAGGAATGAATGGGAAGACATTCTCAATTTGCGATTACCAATTAGAGAATCGCAAATTGAGAATGCAATTTCAACGTTGCAAGGGTGCCAAAGGGACTCCCTGTTGCACCCCTGAAATCTGCATGTGTGAAGGTTTTGCGCACATACATGCCCTAAGGGCATGTATGTACGACATATGGCACTTTTAGAAAATCAAAAAAGTTCTTTTTTTAAAGAAAATCACAAATTACCACCAACTTGAAGTTGGTGGTAATTTGCAATTCCTTAAGGCCAAATAGCAAATTTCTGGTGCTTTCAGAATTGCATTTAAGGAATCGCAATTTGCAATTCCTTAATTGCATTCGCAAAATAGAGATTCGCAAATTTAGCAATTCTCTATTTTGCGATGGCCTTTTGGGATGATATAGCCCAAAAGGCTTTTTTCCAATTCGCAAACTGGCCGATTCTGAGAATCTGCCCGTTTGCATATGTATCAAAAGGCTTGATACATATGGCCCATAGTGGCCTATTTTGCATACCGAGGTTTATCCCACTGCACTGAGGTAACAGGTTATTTGGGCTTTTTCTACTATTACAACCCTCAAGACTTTAGTATGCCCTTTTGGCCTATAATCCTGTCCATGCAGAAGGATTTTTCAACAATACATCAGTTTATTCAACCATTCTCTGTGCGTGGAGTGACCTTTTGGGACTCCTAAATTTCCGTAAATATATATTTTTTCAATTTCAGTGACTGGATTATTTTTAGCTCAAGTGGCCAAATATATGCCACATTAGGAAAACACGCGCACGTTCCAGGGCACGCAAGCGTATTATTTATGGGCCAACTTGTCAAGGAGGTGGTATGGCGAAAATCGCTGTTTTGGCTCTGACTTTTTATTTCTCCATTCCAAGGAAACGCATATCCCTGATAATTACAGGCGACCAGAGGTAAAAACAGAAGCACATTGTGCATGTTGTTTTTTCTTTCAGAAAGATGCTGAACATAAACCCTTTATCCATCAGCCAAATTAAACTGTCAAATTATGACAACAGAGTTTAACAAAACAGAGAAACTGTGATAAAAAGTAGCAACAAGATTAAAACACTGAAAAATTATTGGCACACCTTTGAACTACTAGGCTGGATTTGGGCTTCCAATATTAGACAAACTGGGTGCAGAAAGCCCTGACTATGCCAATCGGTATGGTTCATGTATAGTGAAAAGTGTTTCTCAAGTCTGAGTAAGATGAAGAAACTAGGTACTATATTGGAATGAGGAGTGAAGCTTCCTCGTTCACACACTTTATAAGTCCCATATGGATCTATATTAAGTACAAGCTTCTCTCCCTCACAGAAGAGGTACAGCAGAGCAACAGTAATCCTGAACTTGCCTGGCTATCAGACACCTGGGAGATGATGGGCATGGTGGGGAAGATGCGCCTGGGACATCTGGAGGCCATACAGTGCCACACAGAGTGGCCTGATGGCCAGCATGATCAGCAATGATTAGACCACACTGAATTTGATCGAGCTGGTCATCACTTGCCAGTGGACAGAGGTGCTTGAGCTGGTCACCAAGGAGGTGTGCGTGGCTGGAGCTTATAAAGACCTTACAACGCCATACCGCGCGGATTCTGGCCAGCACGATCAGCAAGGATGTAATCCCACAGAAATTTATTGAGCTGGGCATTGACAGCCAGTGGACAGAGGTACTGGGAGCTGGTTGCCAAGAAGGTGTAGGATAGAGCATATGAAAGTCAGAAAGGGCCATACTGACTGGCTTCTGGCTAGCACTATCAGCAAGGAGGAGACCACCTAGAAATCTATTGAGCTGGCCATTGGCAGACCGTGGGAAGAGGCAATTTTACTGGGAGGAGGAGAAGGTATACCACCTGGAGCCTGGTTAAAGGGGCTGTGATGCTCCTTCCATCGCATATACTATGATACAGCTGCCTTACTTACTGCAAGAAGGATTACTCTTTCAGCAAAGTAATAATATGTTTAACTCCTTAGTTGACACAAACCTGAATTTGACGCTTTTGAGAGAAAATGAGAAACATGCACAAATTGTGCTAACTATACACTGAAGAAATTAAAAAACAGATCAAAAAAGGTTTAGTTACTGCATCGTAAAAGCATGTAGAATAGTGTACAGGAGATGAAAATGTTAATTCGAATACCATAGGTTCATGTATTATTTGCATTGGTGTATTATATTAATGTTTAATAGAATTGTGAGTATGATGGCTCACGTGTTATAGAGATTTAATTAACTATCCTCCTTAAATAATAATGTATGTGAAGAATTAATTAAGTTAAATGTAAATTAGACTACACTGGGAATCTTTACTCAAGAGTTTCATTTAAACTCTATGGGGCTCATTTATGAGCCCCTGCGTCACTTTTGCGCCGCCGGTGCGTCACTTTTTGTGACACACCAGTGGCATAAAACATGCGCCATGTTGTGCCATATTTACAAAGTGACGCATCTAGGTAGATGCGTCACTTTGTAAACCCCTGCGCCACATTATACCTGCGCCAGGTATAATGTATGCAAGGGGGGCGTTTTGACGCAACAAAGGGTCGTAGAAGTGACGCAGTGAAATCTACGAGATTTCACTGCGCCACTTATAGTGTGCAAATGCGTCAATTTCTTGCGCCTGCCTCACAGCAGGCGTAAGACTGACGCAGGCCCTTTCACATGGGGCTTGCCCCATGTGAAAGGACACATTGCTGGAGTTGCGTCACTTTTGTGACACACTCCAGCGATGCGTCACTTTTGCGCCTACAGATACGTCAGAAATACTGACGTATCTGTGACTCCTTGCGACATGATGCGTCATATTGTAAATATGACGCATCACTGGAGTCGCAGGGAGGGCGCAGTGAAAAGTGGCGCATCACTGTTTTCACGCAGTGATGCGTCACTTTTCATAAATGAGGCCCTATATTTGCTTATGTTAAAATGTGCACCAAGTCAGAAAAGAGAAATTGGTGCTGCACGTTTATACTAATTCCAAATGCTCTGAAACTTTCAGAGAATAATCTTCATATGTGTACTAATGAGAATTACTAGAAACAATATTAATAATTTATGTTTTGAGATCATTTTACACATTGGTACTTGAACATGCAGTAATACACTATAGTTACACATGCAATTTATAATGAAATTTGCCTGCTTACTAAGAACAATAAAGTTGAAAACAATATCTGAATGTCATATTTCATAATGAAAATGTCTATTGCATTCCTTCCTATTTTGTATATATTAGCTTAAATTCAATGTAGGCCTGCCTGCGAGCAAGAATTTTTCCTTGTTGCTCGACTTTGTTCTCATGGGAAAATGTCCTAAAGTTTCAAAGTGAACTGAAACTATGTTTTATTTCGAGAGTTCCCACTCGTATAAAAGGACTATTGGACATAATTTCTGTTACTTTGGGAACATCTGCCTGAGAAACTCTCCTTTCAACTTCGTTCATGTGCCTTTTGCTAAAGGATCATTGTTTGAGAGAATACTCCTACCGGGTGGCCTGACAGTTTACATATTTTGCTCCGCTAATATTCCTCCAAAATGTGTCTTCTTTATGCTGCATGACAATTACCCTATACGAACTGGCCAATGGACTGAGTGGTCTGAACAGATAAGGTGATTCAGGAGGTGTCACCCCAGAACCTAAGGATTTTATAATATACATTGTGTAATGGAGAGACGAGAGACTTCTTCCTTCTTTTTGGAGAACTTGCACCTTTTATTTATTTATAAAGTTTTATATAGCGCGAACAAGATCCCGAGGGATATCAGAGCACTTTACAATATGATGGAAGAAAGGACATAAATGCAATATCCACATCAAGTAGGAGAAAAAAAACCAGGAATGTTCGCAGATTACAGGACAATTGCACCCAGGAGGGTAATACAATAAACAGGTGTGAGCGGGCAACAAGGGGGGTCACAGTATGCAGTAAAGAAGAGCCGTATCAAATGGAGGTACAATGGTAGTAGGAACAATGTCACAAGGCAAGTGAACCTATCCCTCTTAGGGTAAGAATTTGTTCATTAGGAATCTTTTGGCTTCCAATTTGAACGCAGTCATTTAGGAGATGCTGCGTACTTCTGGTGGAAGAGAGTTCCATATCTTTGGGGCAGCGCCGGAGAAGGCTCGGTGACAAGTTCTCTTTTGGTTAAGGATGAGTGGTTTCAAGAGGAAGGTAGAGGCGCTTCTTGAGGCTCTTACACCACAGGATAGTTCAAGTTTTTGAGCATGGTATGATGGAGTATTGAAGTGAAGGGCTTTGTGCGTCAGAACAGCAATCTTTAAGACACCTTTGCAGACTGACAGACATCATCCATTTCCTTGCAGACTCTACTGGCTTTCCGTCATGGGAGAGAACACCTAAGCTGATATGGTTCAAGCCCTTTCCTGAACTCTCCTAGAGCTTTGGTAATTGATTGCCCACAAGAACTAAATTTGGTTATACGGCACTCTCAAAAGAAATGCTTGATATTGAGGTATTTACTCTTCCTAAATTTACTGATAAAATCTAACCATTCCAGTTGAGCATTAATAAGAGATGGGAATTGTAATAGAGAGATCTCTGGACAGCAGATTCTAATGTTACTATTTTGTATAGCTCTAACCGAATTATTGGTTTGTGTGAATTTAGTCCGACTGAATTTCTTCAGGAGATTTGGTCTAGTGGTAACAATACTTTACTTGTATAGCTTAGCTCTGAGAACTATATATATATATATATATATATATATATGAATTTAATTACGAGTTTGTGGGACAGTTACCCAATTCCTGATCCTCATTGGATAACTGGATTGGATCCCCCATGTTCGACCCCTCTCAGGACGATTCAAGATCCATCGGAGGACCAAGTAAATGAATCTGAGGTGTAGCGTTAGGAAATAAGGTGAGACAAATTAAAAGGGCCCAGTGGCGCTACATCACTTCTAACAGCTATTTCCTGCTGTGTAGAATGTTTCTAAAACATATTATTGCAGTATTTGGTGACCTAGACAAAGCATAAAAAAATGTAAGATGACAGGGAGAATGCTGTCAGAACACAGAACTGGGTCCAATAGTGGGGGTTGAGGCCTTTTACCTCTGTTGTCCTGGGCCCGACCAACTATGTGTCCAGAGCAACTGGGCCAAGTACCACTTCAGCACCTGACTCTCAGTGGTAGCACAGGTCGAGCAGTCTAAGAGTTTTTTTTTGGGGGGGGGGAGACACAGAGGGGTTAAACACAGGCTCATAACTCAAAAAATGTTAAGCAGCAGTAATAAATGATTGTGAAGTCAAATACTTGCTTTTGTGAAACAAGGAATATTTATATACGAACACAAAGTAATATACGACATTAACAAACAACATACACTGTTAACTAAGGTCAGGGCTCTAGTATTTTATAGGAGGGTTCCAAAGTCTCACTCTTTGCTTGCTTGTGGTAGTGGTTTTTGCCCATACACTAAAGGCAACATTTAAGCTAAGCCTCACAAGTAATCCGAGTCTCAGCAGTCTCAGCAGTCCAACTCTGACTCTTTATGAAGATCAAAAGTGTTCCAGCACCAAAGCGCAGGCAAGTTCCCCCAGAGCTACTTGGCTTATAATCAGCCTAACCCACAGCAACAGGATCTGAATGTCCTGAGTCTCTGAGCGCACCCCCTTCACTGATGCTGAAGCTGTAGTGAATATCTCCAGTCCGTTCTTCACTCACAGCCCCAGAGGGGAACCAGTCATGAATCCTCAAGTTCCTCACACGCAGACCTGCAGAGGCACCGGCTGTCGGGTCCTCATTGCTCCTCCGTTTCGGGGAAATTTCTTGGGACCCTCCCCACAGGTGTGGGGGAATGCAGCATTGTTGGTGCTGGCCCTCATCCGGGGCTTGGGCAATTTCGGGTCACTACGGTGGCCTCCTCTTTGGCCAGAATATGCTCCTTGCCTGGTCCCAGTGGCCCCCCTTGGCATATGGGGTCACAGTCATCATTCTATACACGGGCTGCCATGTGATCAGCACAGCAGCAATCTTCACGGTGGCCCCACCTAGTATACGGGACCATCAACTTTGCTCCACACATGGGCTATAGCCCATTTGGCACAACAGCAATCTTCACGGTGACCCCACCTTTCATGCGACGTCGCCAACTGCAAACCTACACACGTGCAATCACAAAATCGGTGTTGCAACATTCACAGCTCACTTCACAGTGGCCCCGTCTGGGATCTGAGGGTCACTGACATTTTTATCTGACTCCGTGTAATGACCCAGTCATTGCAGCAGCTATGTCCTCACACCTCGCTACAAGGTTCAAGTCACCAGGATCCCCCACTGGACCTCACTCTCTCCAACACTCTCCTCTTCCTCACAAGCACACTGGTCCTGGTAAGCAGGCAGGCACTGGTGCTCCGGGGGCAGGTGGTTTGGATTCCCTGGAGGATGTCTCATCATCCATATGGGAGACTTGAAGGCCTTGGTCCCAATCCTGATCACAGGCAGAAGTCTTGCAGAGCTTCTACTCTTTGCACAGCCCGAATGACTGCTTGACAGTCGACAATTTTGAGGGTCTCGAGTTCGTCTTCCTATAGTCCATTTCCTGACAGCAAATATGATTTAGAGTCTGCGTCTTTGAAGTTTATTTTGGGGTCTGCTTCCTTTAAAGTGCCCTCTCCTCTTCCCTGTCCTTCCACCCGAAAGCAGTCGGTCACAACAGGAAGAATACCAAATCTGATAGTCCTATAACACAGGCCATGGGAGTGACCAGAGGTCAACACCTGGATGTCAACCACAGTGATATGTGAGTCAAAAGGTTACCAAAGGGCCTCAGGCCTACATTTTTATGAGCCCCATTTCCTTCCCATTGAAGAGCCTGGCTCTCCCTTCCTCCAGTGTGTCCCACCCAGCTCACAGAAATGCAGCCATCCACAAATCTGTCTGTGGGGATTCGCCTACCTCCTCATGTTTCTCCAGTTATCCCCGGGTCTCCCAAAATGTAACCCTGAATCTTCCATGTATTGTACCATTCACATGCATACATACTCCCAGCTCATCCACCTAACATACATGCACTGCACAGCACTACATCTTTCATGTATTTTACCATTCATGCACACATACACCCAGCAAATACATATAACATATGAGCACTGCACAGGCATGCACCATCCCCGTATTGCACCACTCACAGGCACTCAGACACCCAGACCATGTATAACAAACACACACTGCGCAGCACTACAACCAAACTGATGTAGGTGAATGGTGAGTTAAGCAAACAGCAGCAGAACTTTAAATAAGTAGGCTAGAAGGCTGCACTCTGGTGACACAGGTAAAAAGGCCTGTTCACTCCTACTGATCACTACATGGTATGTGCCACCACCGCACTCGTCTTGCTTGATTCCTGACAAAGCCAGTAGCCTTTCACAACTATGATGGTAGAGCTTTCAGCACACCTCCTGGTCTAAAAAGAATGCTATCTGCGAGATAGGCCTATGTCATGGCACACACACATGATCCGTGTTTATCCTTGAGAACAAAAATCAGCATCAGGGATCCAGACATCATTACAGTTGAGGAAATCAGGGCAGGGGTGCATCACCATGGAAGGGACATTTCCGTCCCAACAAATGTACAATGTGCAGTGATAGACACTGAGAAGGATAACACAATTAGAATATCTTTTGATTAGTAATCCTACAACAGAATGTAAAAAAATCACAGATGACAGGGAGCATACACAATGCATAGTAAAATGATGTAAGAAGCCCTCCATAGGCTTCATGTAGTGGTCCAATAGCCTACAAAGGGGCATTAATATGGTGTTCCAGGGGAATGGTGTGCATAATGAAAGTTTCTGTAGAGCACAGTGTCCACCTGTACAGAGTAAAATGTCCGCCTGCAAGGATCAGTCTGCACAGTGGTCAACAATGAGAAATGCAGTTCAGCCTGGTGACTTGCATGGTACACAGAATGCAACAGGCAAAGGGTACGAGCTGGCTCAATATAATCAAGGCCAACAAATTGCAGTGCTGTTTTTCATTGTACAGACCACTGCGATTTAGAAATGTAGAACAATTTTGCAATTGAAGTGGACCAGGAATGAATCTCCCAGAATGTACTGGGTTGCTAGACGGAGGCCAGATCTGGAAAATCGAGGCATCTGGTAATCTTAACTATTGAGAGAATGATGTGAGTATTAGAGTGAGAAAGTTGAGAGTAGCGTGACTCTGAGATGAGGCACCGCATGTTACTTCGGTGATAACAAGATCAATTACTCTGGTGCTGGTGCAGGACCTGTATTCTACATGAAAGAGTATGGTTTTCACCACAGTCTCAGACTTACCCCTTGTGCCTGTTGCCAGAACCTAAACCCCTACCAGCCATCTGCTACTTACACAATCTACCCAAGCAAAGTCTATCTGGGCCAGTAATGCTGCCACCATGTCATGGCACCCACTTTAGTGTACACTAGAGTAATAGCAGTTGATTCAAGGAGTAATCCCAGCTCTTTGGAACAGTCGAACAAATCAACCTTACCATGTACTACTTCTTGTTTGTTGGCCTTTACTATTTCCGTCTCAAATGTACATCTATTGGTGCTGTTTTTACTCCTAATTTTGTGAATATGACTGTGATGCTATAGAAACCAAATATGTCTGTAGTGAAAACAATTGAAGGCATTCAATTTTCCGCTGACAAAAGGACTTTGGTGGCCGTGAAGTTTAAATTTCTCCTTCCCTAAGCTTTTCTAGCCAAAAACAATTACTTCTGTGGGACCTCATCCAATGGCTATCCAGCTTTGAGAGGACTTCGTCAGTTATAGCCCACAACCTTACCCCACTAGAGTATTTCAATTTCCATTACAGAGACTAAGCCAGAAGGTAAAATCTTTGAATGAGATGATCTGTTTGGTGTATCTGACCCACGTTCCATCACGGTCAGCCTTAAATTGCACCTAGGTCCTGGTCAACCACGAACCACTAACTTTAAATTGGAACTTTACTTTTTCTTGTCTCTTTTTGCCTTAAAAAGAGGCGAGAGTTCAGAGTACACTTTACAAGTAATTTTTTTTAATTGGCTTTCTACACAGACTTGTTGCAAATTGTATCAACACATAGTTGAGTATTTTATTAACTATCTCAACCTTTCCCTAACATGATTCATTAAAGAAAATGAATTGATCTCACATACTCTGTTTGCTTTGTGTGGACACCTTAGTGTTGTTCTATTTGACCCCAATTGGGCCACAACGCAAAAAGAATGCACGTAGAAAGTCTTGTGTTTAAACCATCTTTTGTAAATGTGGAAAAAAGAAAAGACATTACTTATTGGCAATCCAACAGCTACCTAAGGCTGTGTTGGTTTGAAAATTGAATGGTACTATCTTAGAATGTGTTTACCCATATATATATTTGGGTCTAACATTCACGCCCAAATTAAGTTGGAAAAATCACTTTCTATCCCTCAATCTGCAAGCTTTGTTCTCAGTTAGAGAGTTAATGAGTTTTGACTGCATGTTTGGTGGTAATACTATTTTTAGGGAAAATGGCATCATTGGTATTTTAGGGTGTGGAATAATATGTCTTGGATTAAAGTGCAAAGTGTGCTGCATTGAACAGTTGCTGTTTAAAGTGCCTTTTCAGTGCGTTCTTTGGATTATTGATCCAAGAGATTCATTTGGAACTGAATAATACTTATTGGGCAATAACAGGTGGTACATGGGCTTTTTGGTGTTTTCCTAGATTGGAGTTAGCTTTCCATTTGAAGATTTCCTACCTTTGCCGGTATGGCATCTCTTATACGGGACTTGTGGTGTCCTTGAGATAATCCAGATATAATTACATCTTTAGAGTGAACACGGGTCAATTACCAATTGGTTTCCTTTCTCTAACAGTATTGTTAAGAGCTTGCAAGTTCTGCTTCTTCACTAATTGACACATTATATATATTTTATTACCCTGGAGGCCCTGGGGGGATTCCGAGACATACGTGTAATTAGACAAGTAAATTGGCAAGTGTTGAATTTCTGGTGTTTGATTTTGGAGTCAGAAGGCAAAAATGTTTAATCTTGATTGATGTAAATTCAGGAAATGCTGCCTGTGATTTATGTTAGTCATGATACCACATATCAATTGAT
The DNA here is from genome assembly GCF_964204655.1 of Triturus cristatus. NCBI lineage: Eukaryota > Metazoa > Chordata > Amphibia > Caudata > Salamandridae > Triturus > Triturus cristatus. Next base: position 1,065,296,119 of record NC_140582.1, on the reverse strand, counting down.
AGAATGATTTTTTTAAGACAAAGGTATCTGTATTCACTTCCTCTATTTTAAAAATATAGCGGCATATTATCTACAGTCCGCAATAAATATCGCAAAGCGCGATTTTAATTATCGCCGGCTATCGCTGGATTTCATCACCGTGTCAGCGGCGTATTAGCAACGCTTAGCTGACAGGCGATGTGAAATCCTGCGATAGACTGCGATAATGAACATTAGCGTGTGAAATCCTGCGATGATTTCACAGCGCTAATGCAAGCTTGGCAATAGGGGAGTGTGGACTTAACCTTACAATCCACCTCCCATAGGCATTAATTGCAAGTCAGGTTTGATTCAGGCGATAGAATAGTGCAATGATGGGGGCTTAGCGAGCCTTTTCTCATTGCTTCGCTGTTCAGGGGCAGCGTCGGTAATACCGCGATGTAGGTTTTGTGGGCATTGCACTTTTTGTCCTAGGAGGGAATGCCTACTTTGCATCTCATTAGCGATGTATATCGCTAAGATGCGTGGCATTAGTAATTCGGCTGCTAACATGCGCTGATGCATGTTAGCGCCGCCTTGATAATGGGGCGATGGGATTATCACCACTTTAGCGGCTAAAAGTGCCGCTAAAGCAGCGGAACTGGCCTTGATAATATGCCCCATGGTATTTTTCCCCTGTCTCCCCTCCCCCATATTATCGCACCACACCACTGATCTGTTAGTGGAAATGCAATTTTAGGACATTGTAGTCAGCCTAGGAAACTATTTATGTTTTTTAAATTCAGCTTAATAAGATCAACGATTATCGTATTCAACTTTTTAAAGTTAAACAGTTATGTGTTGTCATTGTAATGTGTGATAGATAATTTCTAATGTCTAATATCCTTATTGTTAAAATAAAAATTTGAAACAAGCATTGGAAAAGACAATAGAATTGCCTATAATTTGATAACTCGTGGAAACTTATAAATGTGCACATACTAATTTCATTGTACCTCTGTGCAATCTGTGGCTTTTTGTGTCTCCTACGTCAATTCTCTATTTCTTTTTTGCCAAGTTTGCATTGCTGCACTGCATACGCTCTGCAACCTTGGAGTGGCACACGTTCGCATACTAAAACACAGGACCCAGACATAAGAAGCACAGAAAGAAACATTTTGCACAGAGACACATCACATCCTGTGCAAATGTGTGCATGACTGTGTTTGCAGGAGTTAGCACATAAAAGCCAAACCTGTTGACCTTGCCAGTGTTTGTTGTAAATGCACTGACTTATTTAACTGCACACTTGGGGACTTATTTATGAGCATCACTTTTCTTTATGCTTTGGTGGCGCAAGCCTCTCAATCGTATCTAGGAGGCGACGCAAAATCACCCTGGTTGGCTTTGCATGGCCTCATAGATATGGAGTAAGACAACACAGGGCAAGTCTTTGCATTGCCTTACTCTGCGTCAAGGAGGCGTTCCGTGGGTGTTGAGGTGGGTGTCCCCACGTCAAACCCATGGATTTTGTTATTTGCTCAGATTTACCTAATCACGTAAACCTGAGGCAGCACCAAAATCATACGCCTCCCCAGAGCAGGCGTAACAAGGAGAAATATTTGCAACACACATAGAAAGAGAAAAACCGCTCTCAGAATTGTTTCTGTGCAGGAAGATGCCCCTTCCTGCACAAAAACAATCCTGCCTGCAACGGAGGCGCAAGGGTGCCTACGTTGGTGCTGGGCAGCAAACTGTGCGCCAGAGCATTAGAAAAGAACAGAAATGCACTGTTTTTCATAAAAACGCTGAATTCCTGCCCTTTCACATTGGCGTAGGACAGCACAGCAAGATCACTTGCGACGCTGCCCTACTCCCTTTCCTCATAAATGAGGCCTATAGTCTGTTTCACACTGGATAGGTCATACAGTACTGATACATCTGCACTGCAACATCTGCACCACAATAAACAGAGATGATGTAAAGTCTCCTATAGTAAGCAACCAGAACCACGATATGGACTAGTTAGATGAATTGAAAACATTTTTATATTTGGAATGCAGGAACATCACAATAATAGCTGCAATTAACATTTAATCCCAGAGCTGTTGAACAGCGCGGACGAAAAGGTTTATTTTGTCACATTGTGCTGGAGCTGCAAAGGGGTAATTACTTCTCTGTGTCTTTTCTTTACGCTTTTCATTTTTTCTCCTAGTTTAGTACTTCCTGCAAATTGAGAATGAAGTTGTCAAGGTAATTTGCTCGTGCCAAAATATTGATGGAACTTTCAGTAAGTTTTGGAGACATTAAGTGCTTAAACAAGTTGAAGCATGGTAAGAATCTTTTCTAGCATGGTGTAGCAGAAAGATAGATGGAATTCTAGTCTCTGCTGCTTCGGAATACTAACACCAGCTGGAAATGTAGATTGTGGTACATAAAACATGACAAAAGATCTGAGATGGGACAAGACAAGGGGGGGCTTCTCTCACAACTCTTTATATGATCAGTATGTGTCTTCCATTCATTCATTCATTCATTCATTCATTCATTCATTTATACATACAGTTTGAAGTAACCAACTTTTCATTTTACATTTTACATTAAAAGTAGTCAACCATATTTCAATTTCCCAAATTCCAAGGGTGGCAACAGTTCAGACACACTATGACGCCCCTACCAGAGACAGGCCAACTGAAATGGCAAAATGTCTCAGTCAGTATGCCACATAATTTCCGAAATTACACCATTACGACACGTTGAGTAATAATGTGCTATTGGCAGTAAACGTTTACCACGCAGGCTTGGCACGGGATGACATGAATGGCTAGAACGCTAGTGGCTGTTGCTCATGCCACTTGTTGTTTGCTCTATTTTTTACCTCAAAATACCTCATTGCGTAAAATATTTACATGAGGATGCATTTCATGCTAAAATGTAGTGAATATAACAATGGGGCCAACACACATCCCTGTCTCAATTAATTTGCAATTGGTATTTTGCAAGACACAAGAGAATGTCCTTCTATATCAACTTCTAGGCGCGCCCAGGTCTCCCTATGTAATTGTTGCAGGATTAGAAAAAGAAGTTTGGGGGTTTTTAAATGTACTCGCATTTCTCACAGCAGTTTACGGTCCAGCAGATCAAATGCACCACAAACGTTTGAAAAACAACAAAATAGATTACCCCTTAGCACCGTAGACTTTTGCGGTAAAGCCCACTCACTAAAACAATGCTCTATAGTAGAATGTCCCACTTTAAAGCCTTCCTATTCAATTGGGATTATATTTTTTATTGAGGTCCATTCTTCTAACAGGTCCCAAATTAGTTAAGAAACTCATTTTTCTCCCACATCTAGTACATTTATAAACCTGTAATTTTGTGGGGAAGTTGCATTATCTTTTTATAAATAGGTTTTATATTAGCTCTCTTCAAGCTATTCAGAAACATTCCTATCTTTACAATTCATTGGATCACTAATACAGTAAACAGCCTAGTCCACCAGTCAACATTTGCATTAATTAAAATTGCCAGCAGATTGTCTGGACAATATTGTCTCCTTTATAACCACAAGTGAGAACTGTGCCAGTATCTTTTTATCTATTAGGTTTCATTTGTTGGTCCCTCAGAATACCCATTACAGTACATTTTCTCCAGATAAATTACCCATGTTGTCTTCTTTAACCAAACACTGCATCTTCCCTATCTCCATACCCATCCCACAAGTTGCCAAAACTTTTTACATTTATTGAGGCTATTGCCTCGAGCATACTTTTCCATAATTAACAATGGTATAACTTTTCCTTTTTATTTAGAATCACCTTATAATCCCTTTTTGCGATTCATAAGAGGGTCACTGTTGCGGATCATACCTGAACTTAATACCTCTCTTTCATTTCCTTATCTTGCTTTTCAAACTTCTACACTCTTCATCAAACCATATGTGTGTTTTCCTATTTTCAACCTTCATTTCCGTTCTTTTTTCTAACCACAATGTGATTCTGCTTTTAGGCATTGGACTACCTGCTTAACTATATCACAGTGGCAGTTTATAAAGTTAGCAGATACTTTATCTCCTTGAATTAGGTCTTGTTACAGCTGAAAATAAAATTAGCCAACAGAAGTACGTGCTTCTCTGTGATCCTAGCAGTAAGACGTTTGGGAAAATCTAGTTGTAAATGCAGAACTTTTTCTCTACTCAGTAGGTCCCTATAGTTATGGCTAGTTGTAAAGGGTAATGTTAATTTCCTTCCATTTGCAAGACTTCACAATTCATACAAACATAGGGCCTGATTCACAAATTTAAACTTAGACTTTTGTGTAAGTTTTCACTTGCTGTACTAACTTTACTACTTTTTCACAAGCTACAAGTGTAATTTTGCTACTAATACTTTGTTAGTAGTAAAGTTACACTTCTTGGATCTGATTCACAAAAGTAAACTTCAACTTTTTGTGTAAGTTTACTATTAACAAACTATGGGGCATATTTACAAGCAGGCGTTAAAAATTTATAATTTTATCACCTAATTAGCAAGGCCACACTAACGCATGAAACCTTGCTTTAGCGTCAGGATTCCTAACGCCCAGCTTTGCATCTCTAATGAGATGCAAAGTGGGCGTTCCTGACCTAACATGACAGGAGAAATGTCGCTAAGCTATCATCAAGCCCCACGCTATGAAGCATAGCGTCAGGAAAAGTAGCGATAATCCCTGTTATCGCTACTTTCCTTACGCCTGCTTCAGGGCTGACTTAGCCATGATATCCTATGGAAGGTGGATATCATGGCTAAGTTTGTGAGGCCCTATCAACAAGCTAAGACCACACTACGTGAGATTATCGCTGGGTTTCCAGCGATAATCTCACGTTAGGCAGTTAGCGTGAGGATTTTTATCGCTGAGGAGATAAGCATTGCTAATAGCACGCTATCTCAGCGATAAAAATACACGTTACCCGGCGACAATTATCCTCACGCTAAGAGTGCTGAGCTCCACACCTAAAACGATAGGAAAGGCCTATCTTTTTAGGTGTGGATTTCTCCGCCCCTACTGTGGAGTCTCCACAGCCTTAAATGTATAATTAACTGTAGTTTGTGACTAATAAAACAGTATAAATCAGGCAACATAAAAACGACAAGAAGATTCCTCCCATGTCTATCTTTGGTTTCATTCCTATGCGGGGCAACCAGGGAATATTCAAAAGACTGCATTGTATTGTCTACTGCTTCCATGGGAAAAAAGACACATAGGTAAATGGACACCACACTTGAAACAGGTAATTTACATCAATAAATACAAAATGATAATGATACACGTGATGGCTGGGAGGGTCTTTACAGGCAAAATAAACTTGATATGTAATGTCTCGATATTGATCCACATGTCGCTGGGATAGCTACTTTACATGATTGTCTTTCCGTTTCCGTTGACTTAAGTCCATCATCTCTACGTTATTCTGAGATCACTCGCTATACCTAGATTTGACTAATACTCAATTTCTTTTCACTTTCTTTATCACCAGGATGATCCCTTTTTTGGATGAAATCTTAAAGTACTGTTGACAAGAGCCAGAAGAAGGACCAATATATATCTACTTCTGTGGGAACCATGAGGACAAAAATTCAACTCAAAGAAAAAAAAGGAACAAGGAGACCCTGAAGGTCTGAGGAGACCAAGGTTGGACGCATGCTAAAGAGAACAATGGTCCCATACAAGTTAAATTAGTACAATACCACAATTTAGTAATTAAAATTGAGATTACGAATGTATCAATAGAAAAATAACAAGTTTTATTAACAATTAAGTTTAACGCAGAGATAATATTAAAAAAAAGTGAGTGAGCAAGACTTGACAGGGTAAAGGGAAATCAGCCGATTTCCTTACCGCAGGCAAGTGACTTAAAAGTGACTTTTCAATTTGTGAAAATGTAGATAAGCAAAACGTCACAATCAGAGTTACATCTCATACTCCACGATTAGATACAGATTACAGTATAGAGTTGAAGATGTATGTGTCGACGACATTTCGATCCCAATTTGGGTATAGGGATCTCATCAGGACTAGGCGATAAAATAAGTGCCTAGGAAGTTGCCTGGATAAGTATAATGGAGAAGAGGGTGTTAGGGACAGGGTGTGGAGAAAAGGCAAGGAAGGGATTAGATTATAAAATATAGCAAGGCGGCAAGGTCATGTATGGTTAAAAAGATAAACAATTGTGAAGTCGAGGTGTGTGGTGCCAGAGTGGGGAGCACTAAGGATAAACAATGCCAGAATTTAGACAGGAGGCATGACATTTTGATGTATTACGAACGGGCATAGTAGTAGCCAGAAAATAGAAAAGCGCTAGACAATGTGGCCTGATTATCTAAACCACGTATGGTCTGGTTAAAGCAAAATATAGCCGTGAGTAAGGTGTTGTGTTCTAGCATGTTACATAAGTGAAGAAATTAATTTACGCATGCAAGTCGCTAGATCTCTGCGTTAAACTTAATTGTGAACCCTGACACTCTGCGTTCTGTGTGGTACACGCCAGCGCTAGCAGCAAACCTCCCACTTCCGACCGTCAACGCCGCAGCAAACCTCCTACTTCCGACCGTCAACGCCGCAGCACTTCCGGGGATCGCTGAGTACGCCGCACAGACGCCACTCTCGGTAGAGGCATAGGCAGCCGAGTATCGAGCCACGAAAGGGCAAGCAAACCTTCGGAAGGACCAACGGACGTACCGAGGACCGCGAGCTATAAACCCGTCAACCAGGGGACGCGAGCCAAGTAACCTCTGGTCTTTACTCATAGACCGCCCTGGGGTACCGACGGAGAGAGCGGGGCCCCCTTCCCTGAGTAGAGCCAGGTTGAGGTGAGGGTATCACCCACATTTGTAGGGTATCCGGTTTTTACATCCATGGAGTTCAACCGGTGGTAGGAATGTCTGTAATTTAATATACTTTTACAATTTTACTTATTCATAGTAGCAGCAATATTAAGGTCCTGATGAATGCCCTCGATACTTTGTAGATCCCAGTGGGCAGAAACATGTCGACCACATACTATGGACAATGAGCATAATGACGATGTATTTATGCTAAATTGCCATTTTGCTTTTTAATTTTGGCAGAGGTGCTCTACCGATTAAAGCACTTTTGAGTTTCTCTAGCCATTTTTATTCACATTTTTTGATTTAGCGCTGCACTTTTTTTGAACCCCTTTTCACACGAAGGAGAACCCACTGTTTTCTTGTCATTTCTGGTACTGTTTACAACCCTTGTACGCCTTCTCCCCTGACCCGCGACCAGGCTGTTCTCTCTAGCTCTGGTGTGGTGTGACAGGAGAGACAGACCCAGATGATGACAATACACTGATTCTTCGGTGATTGATGGGTTCTGTTCCCTAAAGGGTTCTTCTCTAACCAAGAGATGTTAGAATGAGTGGTTTTGCCTTTTGTTTATCCCTGCTGACCCAGCACTAGACCCAGGTTGTTCAGTGTTACAATATTTGGTTAAGGGGATTCACAACCTGCTGGTCTTTAAAACCTTTCCCTTGGACCTTCTCCCACGTTTTTTGTTGATACTGGTTAAAAAGATAAACAATTGTGAAGTCGAGGTGTGTGGTGCCAGAGTGGGGAGCACTAAGGATAAACAATGCCAGAATTTAGACAGGAGGCATGACATTTTGATGTATTACGAACGGGCATAGTAGTAGCCAGAAAATAGAAAAGCGCTAGACAATGTGGCCTGATTATCTAAACCACGTATGGTCTGGTTAAAGCAAAATATAGCCGTGAGTAAGGTGTTGTGTTCTAGCATGTTACATAAGTGAAGAAATTAATTTACGCATGCAAGTCGCTAGATCTCTGCGTTAAACTTAATTGTGAACCCTGACACTCTGCGTTCTGTGTGGTACACGCCAGCGCTAGCAGCAAACCTCCCACTTCCGACCGTCAACGCCGCAGCAAACCTCCTACTTCCGACCGTCAACGCCGCAGCACTTCCGGGGATCGCTGAGTACGCCGCACAGACGCCACTCTCGGTAGAGGCATAGGCAGCCGAGTATCGAGCCACGAAAGGGCAAGCAAACCTTCGGAAGGACCAACGGACGTACCGAGGACCGCGAGCTATAAACCCGTCAACCAGGGGACGCGAGCCAAGTAACTTTGTTAACTTCGATTGTAATGTGAACAAGCAAAAAAAAAAAACTTGGCCAGTTAAGGGAGAACAGCGAGCCGCAACTTGAGAGCCTTGGGAGTCTTGAGAGGCTCGGAGGAACAAAGGATAAATGCTGCGGTTTATGGAATTTTAATCAGCAGTATAAGGCATTGAGAAGCGGTGGAAGTGGTGGAAGTGGTGGAGGTAGAGCGCGCGCCCACAGACCAGAGGTAAGTGGAAAAGTTAGTACATACCCATATCTTTTAAATAATCTTCAAAAAAAAAAAAAAAAAGGGGAAAAATAAGCTGTGTATATCCAGGAGGAAAGTGCGTAGAAGAAATGGCTCCAGGGAGAGCAAAAACGAGGAGAATCCCCAAAACCCTTAAGAATATAGGAGATAAAAGCCAGGGGAGGGATGATAAATCCGCGTCGCCAAAAGATTTGAACGATACTAATGGTGATATGGTTACACCTTCTGGGAGTAAAAAACCGGCAAAGGAGCTTATTCCCCCCCTAGGCGCAAGTACGCAGAAAACATCGTCGACTTTGAAATTGGCAGGTGCAAAAAGTGGGTCGGCAGTATCAAAATCTATTAAGGACTTTATCGGCAAGCACTTTTCGAAGGAGAGATCAGACAAAGATGTGAGCGTGATAGAGACACTATTAACCATGGAGGATGACGCTGTACCAAGCGTGGAGAACTTGAACCAGACTAATTTTAGCATCGCGGAGATCCAGACGGAACCACGTTTGTCTTCCTCACCACGGTTATTCCAGTCGCTACCTACTCGGAACAGAGACTTAGAGGTGGAGGAGGAAGAAAGAACAAAACAGAGTAAATCCTCATGTGATGAAGACCCTGCCCAGAGGATATCAAGTATGATGGGGAGAGTAAGACTGGAATTTTCCAACGATTCCCATGTTGACTTATCAAGTCTACCCCCCCATAGCCTGGAGGTGACAGGCTCATCCAGTTTATCCATGCTTGAGGTTATGCTGACACTGCAGAAAACCTTACAGGGAATTCTTGAAGTATCAGCTGTAAACAATGAAATTTTAAAAACACAAAGCAACCAGTTTAGGGTCATAATTGGGGAGCTGACACAGATTAAAAACTTAATGCCCTCGTTAGTAAGAGCTGTAGAAACAAAGGAGGAAATAATTGTGGATAAGGGGATGGATGTGGTAGAAGCGAGTGGTCCGAAGGAGACTGAACCATCGGTATATATATCTCGTTGCCCCATGATTATAAAGAGACTTGGGGAAAAGTGGGGTAGAAAACAAAATACCTGGGGGCGAAGAAGGGGAAAAAAGGCCCCACGCAGAAACCCACCTCCAAAGCATCAGGAGAAAGTTAAGGGGATAAGTTTAGAGCAAAGTTCAAGGAAAAAGGATAAGGTAGTAAGGCAAGGAATAAAAAAGCTAACTTGTGAAGAAACAGGAGCGAGCACCGGTAGACCTGGGGGAAAACTAGGAAAAAGTATGGCAATGAGCCTTAGAGGGTCCTGGCGGAAACACCAAGGTGAGAAGGAGGTCGTAGCTCAAGAAAGGGAGATGGAGTTACCAGCAGTTGCAGGGCCCAGTAATCCAGCCCCAGTGGTGAGGTGCAGGATTAGAGGTAAAGAAGAAGTAATATATCAAAGAAGGGAAAAAATATTAGAAGAAAGATCATTAGAGTTGCAACGAGTTAGGCCCATAGATACATGGCTATTTTTAGAACCAATAGGTTATAGAAAGGGGGGGAAAAGAGCTAAGAAATTAAACCCCCTAAATCGTGCTCAGCTCCTCTCCTCATTTGCAAAATGCCCCAGCTTAAGATACGTAAGCACAGAAGACCTAAAAGAAGTGGGGTTCCTGATGAATACCAAAGGACATGAAATAACAAAGGTTTTACTCCACTCAGCACTGATAAAAGTAGCGCTGGAAAAGGCAGAAGCCGAGATGAAAAGGGAAGGAATAAGGATTGTAAAAAGAGAGGATGTGCTGAGCGACAAAAAAGAGAAACCTTTCCTTAGGAATCATGCAGGGTTGTGGGAAAGGCAAATAAAAATGATTAGTTCAAGTCGGGATACGAAAGAAGCCCTCGAAATCACTATAACCCCTAAACATTTAGGGTGGGATGAGGTAGACGCCTGGGTAGGAAATGGACTTGGAGAGATGATTTATACGGATGATGAAGAAGAAGTTGGGGTTTTGAGCGAAGTTTATTAGGAACGGGGGTCGTTGCACAGCCTAGCCATAATGTCTTGGAATGTTAATGGATATAAAAGAATATGTGAACATGAAAACTTTGAAGATATTCTAAGGAAGACCGATATTGCCTGTTTACAGGAAACTTGGCTGTGCGACGAAACCCTTGTTATGGAAGGCTTCACATACCATGTAAAGCTGGGAAAAAAGAATAGATTTGGGAGACCATCAGGAGGTCAGATAACATTGGTCTCAACAAGGATAGCGAAAAGTATAGAACCACTCGAACTCAAGTGTAACTGGGCTTTAGGTAGCAGAGTGTTGTTATTGAATAATAATGCAGAGGGGGAAGGTTTATGCATGGTAAATGTGTATATATGTAAAGGCAAAATAAAAGAGTATAAAGCAGACCTGGAAAGATTGAAAAAGGACCTGGAGGTTTTACAAGATACATACCCAAGAGACGTGTTATTGTTATTGGGTGACTTTAACCACAGACTAGACCCCCAAAAAACCGACTCTTGGCAGAGGGAGCTGCTAAGAGTATATGACATAGAGTTTGCTAAGTTCCCTAGGTGTGGTAGCTCAAACCAAGATATGGAGCTCGGTAAATTGCTGGGGGGTATGGGTTTGTTTTGTGTAAATGGAAGAAAGGATCCAGATCGGCCTGCAAAGCGTACTTTTAAAATGGGGCAGCAAAAGTGCCCCATAGATTACGCATTTATTCCGGCATGGAGCTTTCATTTAATTAAACACTTTGAAGTAGGGGGGGCAGATGGTAGTGACCATTACCCACTGATGATAAAACTACAAGTAAACAAGGGCCCGCAGAGGCAAAAAGTGTTACAAGTAGACGTGGAATACCCGAAGCGGCTGACAACTAGGATTAGTGATGACCACATAAGGAAATTGAGTGCCCTCCAATTACTAGTGGAAATAGAAAATCAACTAGCAGGAGTGGATTTAATCTGGTATGAGGATATCATAAGGCAACTAGTAGATTGCCTTAGGATTAATATTAAACTGGGTAACAATGGGTCTCAAAATAGACCAAAAGCACCCTCAAATAGTAAACCATGGTTTGATGATGACTGCAGAAAAGTAAAAGCCATTATTAGGCAGAAAGAAAGATGCCTAAGAAAGATTTATAATGATGCTCTATTGCATGAACTAAAAGAATTAAGGACGAAATATAAGGCAACCATTAGAGCAAAAAAAAGATCCTATAAAGATAGATGCTGGATGAATTTATTGGAGGCAATCGAAGATAAAAATATCAAAGGCTTCTGGAAAATGATACAAGAATGTATGGGAAAAGTTGTAGGGACCCTACAGTGTTCAGTTGTGGAAGAGAAGTGGGAAAGTCACCTTGAAGAAATCTATGGTAAATGGCCAAGGAAAGAGGAAATATTATCAAATAATTGGCCAGGGGTCAGGGAAAATGTGAAAGAGAACTTCTCCACCGATCATATCAAGAGTATCATATCAAATTTAAAATTAACACGAGCAGCAGGTCCGGACAATTTACCAGCAGTTGTTATAAAAACGAACTCTGAGTGGTGGGCCGAGTTCTTCTCAAAGATGTTTCTGAAGATATTGATTACAGGAATTTTCCCAGATAGCTGGAAAGGGGCGATAATTAGGCCAATACACAAAAAAGGTGATGTAAAAGATCCCAAAAATTATCGCTTGATAAACCTCCTGGATATAGGCGAAAAAGTATTCTCCAAAGTAATCCTAGGTATGCTAAAGGATTGGGCATATGATAATCAGATAGTACCCCCAGAACAGGGAGGATTTAGAGAAGGACATTCGACGGTGGATCATTGTTTTGCTCTCTGGGCCATAGCGCGGAAGTCGATAGAACAGAGGGGTAATTTATTCTGCTGCTTTGTGGACTTCCGTGCGGCTTTTGACCTTGTGGACAGAGAGCAGTTATGGACAACCCTGATAGGATATAAAATAAAGGATGATCTTTTAGCACTGATCCAAGCCCTACACATTGAAAACTGGGCACAGATAATTTTGGATAAGGATGGAGGTCTGTCAGGGAGGATACAAATTGGAAATGGATTGAGGCAGGGGTGTGTACTTGCCCCCCTACTTTTTTCCCTGTTCATAGCAGATCTACCTCAAAAATTAAGAGAGGTCAGAGGGGCTAGCCCGAAACTGGGAGGGAATCATGTACCCTGTTTACTATATGCAGACGACCTGGTGATTATGGACCAGACGGAGATAGGTCTCCAGAGAAAATTAAATAGGTTTAAAGACTACTGTGTGAATAAAAAACTAGTAGTGAATATGGAGAAAACAAAAATGTTATGCTTCGGAAAGAATAAAACAAAGTTTCAATGGAATCTTGGTATAGAACGCCTCGAGAGAGTTACGGAGTATAGATATCTAGGTATATGGTTTACGAGTAATCTAAAATGGAATACTCATCTGGAAGCGCTAAAAATACGGGCAGCGGCGTCTGTGAAGGGCCTAAAAAGATTTAATAGTGTATATGGGGAGATGTCGGATAGGCCGGTTATAAAGGCCTATATAGCAATGGTTCCGCCACAATTCCTGTACGGGATAGAAGTACTATATTTAAGCGGAAAATCCAGCTGGGATAAAGAAGAGGGAAATCTTAAAAAGTTTGTTCTCGCTGCCAAAATCATCAATGGTACAAGCAGCGAGGCTTGAGTTGGGAATCACCTCATGGGCCATAACAGCCTGTATGGCACTAATACGCTTCTGGCAGCGCTTAGGGGCAGAGGAGTCACATAAAGTTTCCCAGTGGTGTAAAGCAGAAATTGCCACGAGTGAGCTGTCCTGGGCAAAAGAGGCAAAATCTGTAATAAAGGAAGCGTATGGAATATTAGGTTTAATGCTGGATGCGCAGTTAGGTCACCCCCGAATAGATAAGAAAGAACTCAGGTCATTGGGTTTTGATACGTCATGTATACATGACCGGGAGTATCTCTCACGAAAAATTTCAGTATCACATATGATTTTGGCTTGGGAAAAGGATAAACACTACCCTTATATAGATAGGTTACCAAGTCACTATTTACGACGAGAGGTGCTAAGAGTGCGAATGGGGATAAACCCCTGTTATATGAATAATAGGGTGAACAATCTCATGATAGATCTTAGGGGGAAATGCACTTGCACTTTGGGGACCCCCTGTGATATTCTACACATTTTACTGGATTGTATGAAATTTTTAAATTTACGAAAGGAGATTCTACGCCCAATATTCATAAAGTACAGAATAATGAGTAGGACGCAAGCTGTTGAACTTTTAATGGAAATGAGGAATTTAGACATAGCTTGCGCCATGGGGAAATTTATGTGTAAGGTCAAAACGATTCTTAAGGGCCTAGAGTAACCTTTGTATGGATATGTAAACGTTGTTATGAGATGGCACAATGAAAAGACATCAGTCCTGCAATTGACCTATCGGAAATACTGGATGTAAAGGTACAAACGCAGGAATCACCTGGTTTTATTAATTTTAGAATATTTTATAGGATATGGATTATTTTAGCTATGATGAATATGTGATATATTTTATATATGTATTTTAATAGATGAAACAGATGTAATGTACACTTTTATGGTTGTAACAAACTAAATAAAGTTAAATTGACTGACTGACTGATAATTGTTAATAAAACATGTTATTTTTCCATTGATACATTCGTAATCCCAATTTTGATAACTAAATTGTGGTATTGTACTAATTTAACTTGTATGGGACCATTGTTCTCTTTAGCATACTCCTGTAAATCGGCATAAGGTGCGACGTTTAATAAAATGTAGACTAGTGGCTCAAGTGGAAAACTCAAATTAAATGATTGTGGTCTGGACATGTCATACGATGGGCACAGCTAAATGTTTTCATTGATTAGCCGGGTGTATGAAGTGAATTGTCTGTCTCGTTGTATGGTCTCTGGGATCGATATGAGATTGGCTCTTAGTCAATGGTACACCACTACTCCATCCTATATTCCACCCTCTGGCAGTGACTCCTATGAACCATGCTTACTGTGACGCTCCGATATGGCCATATTCTTTTATAAATATTTTTTTAACTTGGCAGGCCCTTCATATTTTGAAGTTTTTCAGTGTAGGTAACGAATAGCTAGCTTGGGAATGTGGAGACTGCCTAAGAAAGAGCTGTCTGAATTTTTCAACTGAACTGTCAGCTTTCCAATGTCACATGCTGCTCATAGACTTGGTGAATGTTGTGTTTATCTACCTGTCACCTTTTCCTGTTTTGCCCTACCCATCTATTCGTGGAACCCCTAAACCTCTTGCCCCAGGTTGTACAATCTGTTGTGCTGTCAATTTCCACCATCAACAGATATCAGATTTTATGGGCGAATGTGGTTAAAAGTACGACAATTGCTACACAAGAGGTTACCAAATATCGAACATTTGTCAATATACCCCCTTGAACTTAGACAAGAGAGAAACGTCATAGTACAAAGAATAAATTACAACAACTAGTTGGTCAAGAATAAGTGTGCACTCTTAGGGACTGAGTTAGACTTCAGAATACAGTATTTACTTCATCTTGGCAACAAAGTAAAATACTCCGTCGCTCTGATGGAGTACCTGTAGTCCATATTTAGAGTTGTCTGCTGGCCTGGAGGACAACTCAAGCAATTGACAGAAACCGCTGGTATGGTGGTTCCTATCAATGAGTTAAAGTTTGACCGATGGCTCTGTCAAACATGACGGATGCCCGTCAAACATTTAACTTGTTTTTGCTTCTTCAAAATCAAAATCGCATTTCAGGACTTTGTTTTTGGAGAAACAAAAACTAATGAGACCCAGACCATGAGAGTTTACTCCTATGGTGCTGGAGTCATTTAAAATTTGTACTGTCCCTTACTGTAGCAAAATGGGTTCTACTAATTTAATCCAACCTGATTTTTTCCTTTTCGATCACCCGGTTTTTGGACTTTTTACTGTAGGTGAGTCTTGAGTCTCACCAGCAGTAATCACATGGTAAATGGACTGCGCATATCTAACGCCAATTTCCACCTTTTATGATAAGGGCATTGCTATGCAGCTACGCAAAGTTGCGCTGGGCTGGTTACATCTAAACATGTTGTGCCCACGTGTGAAGGCTACGTGTATGAATCTACAGTTGTGCGCAGTCCTGTAACTGCGTACAGGTAGTCTTGTGCTGAGGGGACTTTGCAAGGTTAGATGTTGACCTGGGGTAGCCCTAATAATATTAGTGGGCACCCATTGGTAAGGTCAGTAGGGTTTACTGGTTTATTTACAGTGTCACTGTATTATACACATAGGGGGAAATTGCCTTAAAGTGCAGTTTGCTTTGTTTACAACTACAAAGTCCAGTGATGTGTCCAGCTAGGATGAAACATGTACGCCAAGTTTCCATATGCAAATCCTAAGAACCTACATGTACATCTTATGAGTCATCCAGAATTGTCATATTTCTCTGGCCCAGCTCAGGATCAGATTCCTGGGTTTTTGTCACCCTGCTGAGCCAAATGTATTATCTGCTCGCTACCCACACAAAAGGAGCAATTAACGCTTCTTCACTCAGCTCCTGAAAAGGAAGGGATGGGGAAGAAAATCTTCATATTTTAATTAGCTGTCACACTGTACAAGGGTTGTGACAGCCCAGGCCCACTGAACAAAGAAGGAAGCCAGACATCTGGAGCCAACACAGGAGGGGACTCCCCTTTGAAGTGTTGGTGGGAAAGTCACTGCTAGTGATGTCAGCGACGGGTGGAGCTGAGGCCCCCAGAAGAGATGTGACCCGAGACCACATGATGACGCCATCTTAGATTGTCCCAACATGCTGTGCAGGAGGGTTGGGACAGATGTAGAGGGGTGATATAGCAACCTAGGGTTGGTCAGGAGTGCCCGGCATCTAGAACTTTCCACTCCCACTTAAAAGCTCTTGCACAAGGGAGAGACAGAGAGTTGAACACTGGAATTGAACAGCTGAAACACAATGGACAGCTGGAAGGGCAAGCCCTTTGATGCCCTAATGGACTAAGGAATCTCTATTCAGCTGACCCCAGGACCGCTGGGTCTCTCCAGGACCAGTGAGACTGGTTCCCTCAGATCCTCTAACAACCAGTCAGGAAAGAGCTGGACTTCTGTGCCTCAGCAGGAGGAGAGGAGCACCAGAGACAAAGAAAAGGAGAAAATCTGGTGCAGGAGGCTATATTGGAGGGCAGGGGACCTGCTGCAGGGCTCACCAACTGGAGCAAAATGAGCACAAGATCACCAAAATGGACCCATTGGGGCCCGAGATATGCTTGGTGGACAGATTTGACCTTTGACTTCAGCTCGAGCGATGGATGGCGTGGAGCTTTGCCGCAAGTTTGTCCAAGCATCAAGGGGTGGGCCAGTGCTCGGGGTCTGGTGTATGATTGATAAATAAGGAATGCCCCAGGAGTGGGTGTGCTAGGGGTCCCCTCCCCAGAGCTCTGTGACGCCTGGGGATCCAATTCCTCAGGCCGGCATATTTTAAGAAAGAGACCGGGATCCCATCCCTGGGTCTCCCAACAAGGAAAGAAGAGGGGGACTGCCTTTGCACCCCACACCATAAAAGAAAGGGGCCTGAGACCTCACCCCCAGGTCCCCGATGAGAAGAATGGACTGGTGAGAGCTGTTGCACCCCCCACACTGGCAAAGCGCTTGCCCCCTCTCCCCTTGCCCATGTCTGGCTGGAGTGGGGCAGCCACCATAAAGGTAACACCCTGCCTGCATGGAGGGGACAGGTAGAATCACGTTGCCAGCTCCTGCGTTGGCAGGCAGCAGAGCCAGTCAGGTGAGGAGCCAGCTGGGCAGCATGGGCGTGTGCTCCCAGTGCTTTCTCAAAAAAGTGCATGTTGGGGTGTCCAGGCAAAATTGAATACCCCCACAAAGCACAACAAAACAAAGGAAAGGTAAATCCTGTGCTATGAAAAGAAGCCACAGCCAATCCCGCTAGAGGCTAACCCATTGCGAGAGGTACAGAGCGGAGGGCATGTGCATGTACCTTGGTGCAGGGGTGATTTGGCAGCTTTCACAAATTATTTTCCTTGGCTGAGGGAGAAACCTTTTGGGGCATATTATCAAGAACGGCGTTAAAATTATCGCCGCTTTAGCGGCAGTTTCCTCCCGCTAAAGCGGCAATAATGGGCTTGATAATATGCCCTAGAGAATTCCAATAGAAGCCCATGTTCACACCAGAACATGGGCTTCTATTGGAATTCACAAGGGCATATTATCAAGCCCATTATCACTGCTTTAGCGGCAGGAAACTAAAGTGGCGATAATTTTAACGCCGTTCTTGATAATTTGCCCCTTTGAGTGGTACAAGCAAGTTGCCCGCTTTGTCAAGATCTTAAAGGTGTTGTGGATTGATGTGAATACGTTGTTTGACATTGTAGTACCGAGTTATTTGTGGTCAGCATGTAAAATCGTAGTAGAGTGGCCAACTTCAGAACCAGAAGGAGACTCCATTACCCATGGTCCTTCACCTGTGGTTATGAAAACATTTGAGCAGGTAATCACATGGTTACAGTCAAAGATTTCGCCACAAGATATTGATTGGGTTAAGATGGACCGAACCACCCAAGAACCCAAGGAGTCAGTTCATGCTTATTACGAGAGGCTCTTGCAAGCCTTTATGCAGTACAGTGGGCTTCACCCCTTGGATTACAAAGATATGGGACAGTTCGTCTCCAAATTCGTGTTAGGGTTAAGACCAGAGATTAGTTTCATGATCCAACAGCATCTGATCTGCTGGTAAAATAAGTCCGTGGACGAAATTCTACGATATGCTAGATACTGTAGTGATGAAGTAGATTCAAAGCATAAGAAGCTTAAGGACAAGTTAATGCTGGTCCAAATGAGAAATGCAGAAAGGATAGACCAAGCACAGCCGAGTGGAGGAACACTGGAACGACGACAGGGGAACGTTCAGAGGGTGGCCCAAAACTCATCAGTGCAAGGAAGGGGGAAACCTGTAGACCCCAAGACAGGAGTGGATGTCGGTACTCTGAAAAAGACTATGGCATGTCATTATTGTCACAAAATCGGACACTGGAAGCGCAAGTGTAGGTTGAATCCTGCAAATCAGGTACAAGATGAGAAGATAGTAAAGGTGCCTGAGACGGTGACTACCACAGTAAGACCCAGGTCTGTGCAAGGGGGAAGCTTAGGACCACAAGTGCAGGTTCCCCAACCACCAAAGAGTCCATAAGCTAGTTGAGCTTATCAGCAGATGCCACTCTTAGAGGCTCAGTCTTGCTGCTACGCTTCGCGCTGGTCAGGCGTTTCTTTGCTCATTTGGACATTTGGTTTTAATTGCCCTCATACTTGCACCTTAAAATTAAAAAACGAATTAGAACCTTTCACTGTCCTCCTACTATTTTTAATTTGTGTTTTAAACTGTTGGAGCTTACGTGGGTTACTCACTTCCTGGTCCTTCGTGGTGCCGCCGAGAGCCGCCATCTTGGTTCAGGGGCGTTCTAGCTCTCGGGCACACGGGACTATTTGGATGCGCGCCGGACGGACGCGCATCGCTTAGAGGCTCAGTCTTGCTGCTACGCTTCGAGCTGGTCAGGCGTTTCTTTGCTCATTTGCACATTTGGTTTTAATTGCCCTCATACTTGCACCTTAAAATTAAAAAACGAATTAGAACCTTTCACTGTCCTCCTACTATTTTTAATTTGTGTTTTAAACTGTTGGAGCTTACGTGGGTTACTCACTTCCTGGTCCTTCGTGGTGCCGCCGTGAGCCGCCATCTTGGTTCAGGGGCGTTCTAGCTCTCGGGCACACGGGACTATTTGGATGCGTGCCGGACGGACGCGCATCGCTTAGAGGCTCAGTCTTGCTGCTACGCTTCGCGCTGGTCAGGCGTTTCTTTGCTCATTTGCACATTTGGTTTTAATTGCCCTCATACTTGCACCTTAAAATTAAAAAACGAATTAGAACCTTTCACTGTCCTCCTACTATTTTTAATTTGTGTTTTAAACTGTTGGAGCTTACGTGGGTTACTCATTTCCTGGTCCTTCATGGTGCCGCCGAGAGCCGCCATCTTGGTTCAGGGGCATTCTAGCTCTCGGGCACATGGGACTATTTGGATGCGCGCCAGCCGGATGCGCAGCGGGTGCGCCGCGGGCGTGCCGAAGGCGCACCCAAGGCAAGCCCGTCTGCGTACGTCCGCGTCCCGACAGCGGCCAGCTCCAGCCACCCTGTTCGCGACCGTTGGCCGTTGGTGGCCCCGCTGGTATATAGCCGTCGTGATTTATTGTTACTTAGACCCAGCAGGTGTACTGCTAACTCTAGTTGGGATGTGGGTTGCACTCGATCGTTATTGTGTACCAAGTGTGAATTCCACTTGAGCCCTTCCCTGAGTGGGTTGAACTCTCGCTTCGGAGGTGCGATGAGATCCAAATCCCACCCTACTATCAGAGCCGGGCTGATTAACAGTTGATCGTTGGTGAAACACTACCAGGATATTTTTGATCTTATCCTGGACCAACATCTCGACCTTCTGTTTATCACAGAGACTTGGATGAATGATTCTTCCAACCCTATCGTTCAGATGGCGATTCCGGTGGGTTACAAGATTTCCCGGGCAGACCGCCTTTGTGGCAGGGGGGGTGGCGTGGCCATCGTTTACAGAGATGTTTGGGAGGTGACACAGAGCAACAATACTGCACTGGGTCAGGGTGAATTCCTTGACTTCACCATTGCTTTTTCGGCCCACTCTACGCTAGGTGGTACCTTAGTTTACAGGCTGCCTGGCTTTGCTGGACCTTTTCTAAGCAGTCTTGAAGAGGTGCTTGTTCCCCGCGCTCTGCGTTTCTCGCAATATCTCTTTTTGGGAGATCTTAATATTCATCTTGATCAACGGGATCTGGGCAATTCTCGAGCTTTTTTAGATGCTGTGGATCTGGCCCAGCTTACTCAATGGGTTAGTCTTCCTACCCATTGTGGCGGACATATCCTGGACCCTATTTGCTCCAATTTCCCTATCGCCATTGAAAACCCTCTCCCAGCCTCCTGGTCGGATCATCTTCTTTCCTGTTTTACATGGTCTGTGAGTGTTGGGGCTGCTGACCAACAGGTCAATCCCTGTCCTCCGACAGCCAAAATTGATCCGGCAGCGTTTAGGGTCTTTTTAGACAACTCTAGGGTCACTCTCCCGACTGACTGAAAGGGGCTGTAGCCTGTTTCTTGGGTTGGATTGGGCGAGCAGTGGATAGTCTCTCTCCCCCGTCTTGTCGCCGTCGCCATAGGGAATCCCCCTCGAAACCTTGGTTTTCAGCTGATTTGAAGATGCTCAAACAGCACTGCAAAAAGCTTGAACGCTGCTGGCGTACCGACTTCTGTTCAGCGGCCAAGAAGGCACTGAGAGATGCCCAGAAGGTCTACTATCTGGCCATTCGTAAGGCTAAAAGTCTTTAATATACCGATCGAATCGAGTCCGCCAGCAATAATTCCAAGGAAATTTTCTCGATCGTCCAGAGTTTTATGGCTCCTGAAGCCATGGCCACTAAACTCCCAGTCTCAGCGGCTTGGTGCGAAAAGCTATCTGACTTCATTGTAGCTAAGATTCAGACCATTCAGGCGACGTTTGCCTGCCAAAGCTTGTCTCCGGCTGTGGGTCCCACTCCTGATGTCTCGTTTCCAGCTTTTGCCTCTGTCGATCTCTCTGAGTCCCTCAAATTATTGCAATCAATAAAGTCTGGATCTCCTTCAGATCCGTGTCCGGCTAGGCTTTTGGCCTCGATTGCCGAGTCAGTTAATTATGAGGTTAATACACTCATTAATCTTTCCCTCAATGAGGCTGTTGTCCCATGGGAGTGGAAACAAGCAAAAATTATCCCGCTGCTAAAAAAGCCATCCCTTGACACCAAGGACCCAGCTAATTATCGCCCTATTTCTTTACTCCCTGGTCTGGCGAAAATCTGTGAAAAGGTAGTCAACAAACAGCTTATCGATTTTGTTGAGGACTCTAGGCTACTGCATCCAGCACAGTCAGGATTTAGAGCCACCTACAGTACGGAGTCTGTCTTAGTCGAGGTTTCAGAAGCTATTCGTGAGTGTTTGGATTCAGGTGGGAGTGCAGCCCTTATATTGTTGGATTTGTCGGCTGCATTCGACACTGCTCTGTTGTTGGCGCGGCTAGCTGATATCGGTATCACGGGTCAAGCCTGGAAGTGGCGGGAATCCTTTCTCACACGGCGCTCACAACAGGTCTGGCTTCCGCCTTTCTTGTCTCCTCCCCAGCCTGTTACCACGGGAGTTCCGCAGGGGTCCTCATTCAGCCCCCTGCTTTTTAATATATACGTTACTCCTTTGGTTCAATTGGCAGAGGAATGTGGTGCCAAGGTCATTGCCTATGCCGACGACACTCAGCTCCTGTTTACCTGGGGCAAATCGGAATTTTCCACTTCCAGAGTGCAGAGGTGTCTGACAGCTGTTTTTCAATGGCTGTCTGCCTCTCAACTGAAATGTAATGAGGATAAGACGGAAATTCTCCTCTACGGTAAATTTCCTCCTCATTTCAGGGATTCTCTCTGGCCCTCTGCCTATGCCTCACCTTCTTGTACGGGTCTCCCAGTTAAAAACTTGGGGGTCTGGTTTGATGAGCAGTTGTCTTTTTCGACCCAGATTAAAAAACTTACAGGGTGCTGCTTCGGTACACTAAGGTCTCTCAGGAAGTTCTTACCATTGTTACCGAGACCAGCGAAGGAAACAGTGGTCGGGGCACTGATCCTCTCTCGTCTCGATTATGCTAATGGATTATATATTGGTCTTCCTGACTATGTGTTCAAAAAATTGCAGGTGGTTCAGAACGCGGCAGCCCGGCTGGTGTTGAACATTCCTATTAGAAATTGTATAGGACATTTTCTGCGTATGCTGCATTGGCTTCCAGTTAGGAAACGTGTTGAATTTAAGGCTCTGGTCCTTGCGCATTGCGCTTTATATGATGGAGGTCCTCTCTATTTTAGAAGGCGTTTTTTTTCTACCTGCCTTCCAGGCTTCTGAGATCGTCGTCTCAGCTGCTTGCGTCTATCCCATGCGTACGTCTTCAACGTATGGGGGGTAGATCTCTTGCCTTTAGGGCAGCTACTTTGTGGAATGCGCTGCCTCTTTCTATGCGTGTTATTCAAGATTCTAATCATTTCAAGAAGCAGCTCAAAACTCTCTTGTTCTAATTCCTTTTCTGCTCTGCTGACCTCTAAGCTCGCGCCGGGACACTCCTAGAAGTACCTGTGCGCGCTATAAAATACAATAACATAACATAACATAACTCATTGAGACTTTTGATGAGTTCGATCCAGACCCGTTACAATGACGGTGCCTGAGGGGGGAGGAAGACTGTCCCCATGGAGCAGTCTTAGAGGTAGACCAGAGAGGACCGTATGAAGAGGCAGATGTTGACGTTCACCCTATCACCTTTCTGATTGATACTGGCGCTACCCATTCTACTGTTAGGTCAACAGTAGTCCCAAACCTACCCCTCTCGGGACAATCGATCCAAGTTGTAGGAGTTGCAAATAAGAGAATGACTAAACCCTTGACAGATGAGATACCTGTGAGAATAGTAACATTTCACAATCGGCACCAATTTGTGGTGTGGGATTCGAATCCAGTCTATTTATTGGGTCGTGATCTTTTGTGTAAACTGAACTGCATCATTTATTGCACGCCCAAAGGAGTGGAGTTGCGGACTAACGATGACGACATTGCATTTAAACTGGTGAACCAGAATCTCTGTATAGAAATGGTCCCTGTGTTAATGGTTGAGGATTTACCACTCAATTTGAGAGATTCTGTCTCTCTGGAGGTATGGGATTTCACAGGGGAAGAGATAGGATTGATCAAAGGAGTTGAGCCAGTTAAGATTCAGGTCAAGCCAAATGCTGAGTTCCTAAGAATGCCCAAATACAATCTGACACCGGAAACAGTGGCAGGGATCAACCCTGTAATTGAGTTCATGATTGAGCAGGGAATTTTGATGGAGACAATGGGGAGCCCGTGTAATTCCCCTATAATGAGACTGCAGAAACCGAGTGGGAAGTTCAGAATCGTGCAAGACTTGTGAAAGGTCACCAGATGATTTGATACTTGATGATTGCAAAGGACTGGCAGACGTAGTCTGTTCTGTGTCCCACCAGGTTGAAGCTGCGACTGCCCTGACCTCGAAGGACCCACTCGGGGTGGCAAATGCAAAAAGAACAATTGATGGACAGAATGCAGAACAGTGTCATACATTCACCCCAGTACAGAGATCTGGGCCTAAATCCATTGTTTTTTTGCTCACCATGCCATTCCAGTTTGAACCCAGTCATATGCAAATCAGTCTTGACCCTGCACCCAAAGGGAACAGTCCAGCCCGAACTACCTGGCCAGGTCGTCCCTGGCCTGGAAACAAGCATCCTAGGACCGGTCTCGGGCTTTCAGCCCTCATCAGCCAGGATAGCTTGACTCCAGTGGCACGGAGAGCACGGGACCCACTTCTGGGCATACCCGTCCCACTTGGTGTGACAAATGCAAAAAGAACAATTGATGGACAGAATGCAGAACTATGTCATACATTTACCCCAGTACAGACATCTGGGCCTAAATCCATCGTTGTTTTGCTTACCATGCCATTCCAGTTTGGACCCAGCCATGTGCAAATCAGTCTTGACCCTGCACCCATTGGGAACAGTCCAGCCCGAACTGTCTGGCCAGGTCCTCCCTGGACTGGAAACAAGCATCCTAGGACCGGTCTCGGGCTTTCAGCCCTCATCAGCCAGGATAGCTTGACTCCAGTGGCATGGAGAGCACGGGACCCACGTCTGGGCATACCCGTCCCACTTGGTGTGACATATGCAAAAAGAGCAATTGATAGACAGAATGCAGAACAATGTAATACATTGACCCCAGTACAAAGATCTGGGCCTAAATCCATAGTTGTTTTGCTCACCATGCCATTCCAGCTTGGACCCAGCCATGTGCAAATCAGTCTTGACCCTGCACCCATTGGGAACAGTCCAGCCCGAACTGTCTGGCCAGGTCCTCCCTGGACTGGAAACAAGCATCCTAGGACCGGTCTCGGGCTTTCAGCCCCCATCAGTCAGGATAGCTTGACTCCAGTGGCATGGAGAGCACGGGACCCACTTCTGGGCATACCCGTCCCACTCTGGGTGACATGTGCAAAAAGAACAATTGATGGGCAGAATGCAGAACAATGTCATACATTCACCCCAGTACAGCGATCTGGGCCTAAATCCATCGTTTTTTTGCTTACCATGCCATTCCAGTTTGGACCCAGTCATATGCAAATCAGTCTTGACCCTGCACCCAATGGGAACAGTCCAGCCCGAACTGCCTAGCGAGGTCCTCCCTAGACTGAAAACAAGCATCCTAGGACTGGTTTCGGCTTTCAGCCCTCATCAGCCAGGATAGCCTGACTCCAGGGGCATGGAGAGCACGGACCCACATCTGGGCATACCCGTCCCACTCGGGGTGACAAATGCAAAAAGAACAATTGATGGACAGAATGCAGAACAATGTCATACATTCACCCCAGTACTGAGATCTGGGCCTATATCCATCGTTTTTTTGCTCACCATGCCATTCCAGTTTGGACCCAGTCATATGCAAATCAGTCTTGACCCTGCACCCAATGGGAACAGTCCACCCCGAACTACCTGGTGAGGTCCTCCCTGGACTGAAAACAAGCATCCTAGGTCCGGTTTCGGGCTTTCAGCCCTCATCAGCCAGGATAGCTTGACTCCAGTGGCATGGAGAGCACGGGACGCAGGTTTGGGCATGCCCGCCCCACTTGGTGTGACAAATGCAAAAAGAACAATTGATAGACAGAATGCAGAACAATGTCATACATTCTCCCCAGCACAGAGATCTGGGCCTAAATCCGTAGTTATTTTGCTCACCATGCCATTCCAGTTTGGACTCAGCCATATGCAAATCAGTCTTGACCCTGCACCCAATGAGAAAAGTCCAGCCCGAACTGCCTGGCCAGGTTCTCCCTGGACTGGAAACAAGCATCCTAGGACCGGTTTCGGGCTTTCATCCCTCATCAGCCAGGATAGCTTGACTCCAGTGGCATGGAGAGCACGGAACCCACTTCTGGGCATACCCGTCCCACTCGGGGTAACAAATGCAAAAAGAACAATTGGTGGGCAGAATGCAGAACAATGTCATACATTCACACAGGTACAGAGATCTGGGCCTAAATCCATCGTTTTTTTGCTTACCATGCCATTCCTGTTTGGACCCAGCCATATGCAAATCAGTCTTGACCCTGCACCCAATGGGAACAGTCCAGTCCTAACTGCCTGGCCAGGTCCTCCCTGGACTGGAAACAAGCATCCTAGGACCGGTTTCGGGCTTTCAGCCCTCATCAGCCAGGATAGCTTGACTCCAGTGGCACGGAGAGCACGGGACCCACTTCTGGGCATACCCGTCCCACTCGGGGTGACAAATGCAAAAAGAACAATTGACGGGCAGAATGCAGAACAATGTCATACATTCACCGCAGTACAGAGATCTGGGCCTAAATCCATCGTTTTTTTGCTCACCATGCATTCCAGTTTGGACCCAGCCATATGCAAATCAGTCTTGACCCTGCACCCAACGGGAACAGTCCAGCCTGACCTGCCTGGCCAGGTCTTCCCTGGACTGGAAACAATCATCCTAGGACCGGTTTCGGGCTTTCAGCCCTCGTCAGCAAGGATAGCTTGACTCTAGTGGCATGGAGAGCACTGGACCCACGTGCCAGAAGTGTGAGACCTTCACCCAGGCGCTGAAGCATCGTAAAAAGGTATGGATAAGTCAGGGTATAGTTTAGTTTAGTTTTTAAATTTATATTGTGTGACAGCTACCCAAAAAGTGTTTCCCGGCGCAGAAGCAGGTCAAGGCGTGATAGACAGAAAGCATTCTATTTATCGAACAGCCAGGTTTTTAGCGACTTGCGGAACTTGATATAGTTTGTCTCATTACGGAGAGCAGTGGGAAGAGAATTCCAAAGTGAGGGGCCTAGTTGTGAGAAGGATTTGCCGCCCATCCGGGCTAATTTGAATTTCGGGACAACAAACCTTCCTTGGGTGGCTGATCGAAGATTGCGAGAAGGAAGGTATGGCTTGGCCAGGACCAGCAGGTAGCTGGGAGCATTGCGGGATTTAATTTTGTGCATATAGTTAAGCACCTTGAATTTTATTCGACTCTCGATTTTCAGCCAGTGTAATTTGTGTCGATAAGTCGAGATGAGGATGGTCTTAGGGAGTCCACATAGAAGTCTAACTGTGGCATTTTGGGCCATCTGTAGTCTGTGAATTACCGATTTGTTTGATCCCACATAGAGCACATTACCGTAGTCAAGCCTTGATGTAATTAAGGCATTGACTACGGTTTTTCTAGTCGCTTCTGGTAGCATCCAACAAATTTTCCGCAGCCATTTAATAATGGTGAAGCAGGTTGCTGCGACTTTGACTGATTGGGGATGCATACTAAGTGCATCATCAATTATGATGCCCAAGTTACGGACTTGTGGTGAGGGGGATGGGAGATCACCTATTTTGCACGGCCAATGTTGCTGGTTCCAGAGGTCTATCTGTTTTCCCAACACCAGTACCTCCGTTTTCTCTCCATTTAATTTCAAGAAATTATTTTGCATCCATGATGCTACATTGTTTAGGCCAGTAGAGGGGGTAGTTGTGTTATGTGAAGATAGGGAAAAAATAATTTGAGAATCATCGGCATAGGAAAACATGGATAAGCCGGATTTCTCAGCCATCTCAGCCAATGGTCTTACATAAAGATTAAATAATAAAGGACTGAGGATGGATCCCTGGGGCACCCCATGGGCAAAAGAATGGACGTCAGAGCAGGCAGTTTGGGAGAAAACTTGGAAGGTACAGTTGGAGAGGAAGGCAATGAGCCAATTTAGAGCAGCCCCTCCAATATCCTGATCTCTGGTATCTGATAGAAATGGGGGTCTCTAGTTGGCAGAGGTAGGTACCTTGGTCCTAATAGGGACCCTTGCTTCTAGTCCGGGTAAGGGGGATACACTTCTAAAATAACCCCTGCTCACCCCCTTGGTAGCTTGGCATGAGCAGACAGGCTTATCTCAGAGGCAGTGTGTAAAGCATTTGTGAACCCGTACAGTAACACAGTGAAAAAACTGCAAATGGACAACACATCAGTTTAGACAAATTGGTAATCGTTATCTAAACCAAAACAAGACCAAACAACAAAAATCCAACATACAAGCATTAAGAAAAATGACTTTCAAAAGGTTTTAGGAACTGAGTGCATAGAAAACTATGGATATGTGATTTCTTGCAAAGTACCTGCTGTTGCGACAAAATTCACCAAGCCAAACAGCTGAAGTGATAGGATGCGTCGAAATACAAAGAGATGCATAATTTCCTGAGACCTTCGTGGATGCCATGCGACAAATCCACTGGGCACAGGGGAGCGGTGCGTTAGGTCCGGTCTGTAGGGGGAAGTGATGCGTCGATTCTGAGATGACTCCGATCTGCGGGTGAAGCGTCAGGGAAAATTTGCTGCACAGGGATGATGCATGGAAATCCGGGATGCGTCGGCGAATGATGCGTCGAGCGGCGCTGCGTCGATTTCTTCAGCCGCGATTCCTCGATGTGTCGATTCTTACAGCGGCGACAGATGCTGCATCGGTTTTGGCAGCGGCGCAACGATGCGAGGAGATTCTTCTCACACCACGGCGTTGTGTAGGAAAACTGTCACAAGAAGAGCGATGCGTCGATTTTCTTATTGTTGTGTTGCTTTCCATGTCCCAGCAGCACAAACAGCCTCCAGAGGCCCCACACAGTCATAGGCACTTCTTGGCAGGTCAGAACTCCCAGCAAATCAGTTCAGGGGAGCTGGGGTGAAGTCTTTGTGGTCCTGAAATTTCAAAACAGGATACAAGCTCTACTCAACCCCTAGGTGACTTTCCTCAAGCAGGAGACACAGCACACAGCAAAGTCCTTCTCCTTCCCTTGGCAGAAACAGCAACTGCAGGCCATCCCCAGACACACAGCAGGAGCAGTACATTTCCTTAATTTCTCCAGCTCTTCTCTTTGGCAAAGGTTCCTCTTGATTCCAGAAGTAGTCTAAAGTTCAGGGGTTTTAGGTTTAATACTTTTACCCCAAAATGTCTTTGTTCTCTTTGTGTAGAGAAGCTCAGTGCTCAGTCAAAACCAGCTCTGGGGGGCAAGTGCTCCACAACCTCCATTGTCAGTGTGAACCCTGGCTCTAGACACACCACAGGGGGACAGAGCCAATCTTGTGAAAGGCAGGCAAAGCCCTATTCAGGTGCAGGTGCTACTCCATCCACCACTCCAAATGCAGACCAGGTCTATTCAGCCTAACGCTGACTCTCTGGAGCCACTGCACATCCCCAACCCCTGTCTCTCCAAAGCCAGACCGTCAATACACATCCTAGCAGAGGCACTCCTACTTTCTAAAAGTGGTATTTTCAAACACAGAATGTAAATATCACCCCCACTAAAAGATGCATTTTAACATTCTGAGTACAGGCATACTAAACCTTATTTTCCTATCTAGTTCCCAGGAGCAGTTATGCTTATAAGATGTTATAAGCAAACTCCCCATTCTATCCTATGGGAACAGATAGCCTTACAATAGTGAAAAATTAAATTGGCAGTATTTCACTATCAAGACATGCCACACACATCAGGGCATGTCCTACCTTTCACATACACTGCCTACAGGGGTACCTTGGGGCTACCTTAGGGGTGACTAACATGTAGAAAAGCAAAGGTTAGGGCCTGGCAAGTGGGTGCACTTTCCAGGTTGACATGGCAGTTAACAAACTGCGCACAGGCACTGCAGTGGCAGGTCTGAGTTACCTTTTCAGAGCTACTCATGTGGGTGGCACAGTCAGTGCTGCAGACTCACTAGTAGCATTTGATATACAGGCTCTGGCACACTCAGTACACTTTACTAGGGGCTTACCATGGAACAGCCAACTGGTACTTTTGGAGGTATTCCTGCCCGGAACAAACCCATACTGGTCTGGGTGTGCCAATGCTGGGAGGACATAGGTGTATCGGTCTGCTAGGATCTCATCGAGGATCTTGCAATCTGCAGATAACAATGCAATTGGTTGATAAGAGGTCAGTAATGTAGGGTCCCAATCTGGCTTTAAGAACGATACCAGAAGAGATTCACACAGTGAGCCCGGGTGTTCCCCACCCTTTAGCGTTGCCCTGTACATGTCTTCCAACCGAGGTGCTAACAGTGTGGCGAACGTGCTGTAAAATTCTAATTGTAGGCCATCTAGACCTGGGGCCTTGTTACTTGTTAATGCTTGGATTGTGTGTTTCACATTCGTAGATGTGATCTTCGCATCGAGGAAGGTCCTGTCAGATGGAGTAATTTGGGATATGACTAAGGTGCCAAAAAATCGTCCTGCGAGTTCCAGACAGGCCTGCCCTGGAGTCCTGGATACCCCAGCATAATAATCATAGAAGATCTGCAGGATATCTACCAGCGAGTGGACTGCGACACCTGAAGGGCTAACTATTTCTGTGATTGGTTGCGTGTCTGTGTCTTGGCGGACAAGCCAGGCTAATGGTGCCCCCTCCCAATGCATCCTGGCCGCGTACGCCTTAAAGTTGCATCTTTGCATATCTACTAGTGCTTCTGCATACACGGTCTGTGCCTCCGCGGCCTGAGTCTGGGATGCCGTGCTGGCATCCGCTATTCAAAAACGAGAGAAAAACCCCTATTAGGAAGATAACCTCTCAAACCCACAGAAGAGAAACAGTCTGCTATAACATTCTTTTGTTTTTATTATAAAAATATAAAGTTGTAAATCAATTTTTCTTTTTTTGAATAAATCATTTCATTTTTTGTTCAGAAGTGTTACAATTAGCCAGCTATTCATCAGGCTAGAATAGACGAAGCAGTACAAGAATAAATAATACATAAACAGTGACAAAATCACATTTAGACAATAACAATCAGTGCAGTGTATACAAAAGTGAACAGTTCAATAAGAACATACACAGTAATCAAATACATATATGTAAACAATACAATACAAAGACATAAAGAACACACAAATGCGCCGACGCGCTTTTCGGAGTGTTCCTTCCTCAGGGCGTTGATGGCATATCACAAACGGTGAAACTCAGTACAATTTAATAAGGTGAACCAAAAATAAATCAAAAATGAATAACATAAGTTTATTTTTATGCCTCGTCAGTCTTATCTGTGGGAAAAGAGATAACTAGGTTATCTTTTTATTAAATGCATGATAGCTAATACACATTACGGACATTAAGAAAACTTCAAAAGTGCTTAGATAAAAGGAGAGCTACCGGACAAACAGCAACAGAAAAATAGAGAAAAAGAATAGAAAGTGGAGGCAGAAAAATGGAAAAATGAGACCTCATAAACCATTGGTGAAAAGAATAAAGAAAAATTCAAACACCTTCAAGTGTGCCCACAGAAACATGTAGATAAGTGTAAATTATATTTACATTATACACACTTGTTAGGCCTCAAAGACTTCAGGTCAGATATAATCCTGAATCGTCAAGATGAGTCTCGAGATCGAGTTGAACGAGGGATGGAGAACAGGCGAAGAATTTCCAAAAAATTGTGTACACTCTGGTACAGAATAAAGAGGCTTTATGTCCCAAATCTAATTCCTGTTCCACAGTATGTCTCAAGAGACTGTAAAGAAGAAAATACATCAATATGCTTGTGAAGCCCTAGTCAGTAATTCAAGCTAGAGGTATTACCCAATCCAACTAATCCATTAATAAAAAACGTCTGTTCAAATTTAAACAGATACATTGGACTTACTTAGTACGATAGTATTATCATAGTGAAGGTGAGGACTCATGCTCCCAGTATCAAAATCCTTACGGGGCAAGCAATAACAATCTTGCTATCATAGCCAGAAGTCAATCTGTATTCAACAGAATCTGTAGAGAAAACGAGAGAGGGCTCCTTATAGTGACGAAAAGGACTATAACCTAAACTCAAAAAAGGGGGAATAGCTGACAAGAGCATGATTTAGATTAGACCTAATAGCATCAACGAACCAACAAATTATGAAAATGGGCAACTCACACATAATGCGAAGCATATCAAAAACAAAAGAACTCTTTCAATAAGAAGACGAACAGTGAATTTGGAAGTAGCTAAGGCAAAGTATGAGAGTAGAAATAACAGCTATGGCCCACCGTATTTTTCAAATCAGAACTCATAGCCAGAAACCCCTTATACGCTATATAGAATCTGAGACACAGTTCCGCACTCGACAAGTATGATATAAATAACCCACGGAGTACTAATCTTAATTTATACTTACAGACACTAGTATGCAGGGGAATATAGAGTCAGAGGTAGTCCCGAATAAAATCTTAACAACCTTTCAGGTCATAGAATTCAAAAGAATAGAGAAGCAGAAGGGCTCTGAAACACTTACTTCATCGGAAGAAATCAACTCGCGTATACTCAAGTCTCATGGAATAGCCTCACGGCCTCGCCACCGCGTAGTTCTCGAGTCACTGGGTCAGACACCGCTTAAATACCGGTGAGTAAGATCGTGGGGGAGGAGAAAACTAATAGGTCTCACCTATAAACAATTACAGAGCTCCGAGGGCATTAAGTTTCCTACCTCGTAGGGCGTAAAAAAGCGGCCGCCATCTTAGAGCGGGAGATAAAAAGTAACCGCAAACTAAAAAAGGGACAAATGAGAATCCGCCAAACTCCTCTAAGAGGTGGTGAAAATTGTGATAGTCACAAATAGAGCATGCCCGCCATATTATAGAGGGTAAAGTATCAATACTCGATACCGACAAAAGGTGAATGGACATAAATATTAGTCCCGGTATCAGAGCAGTTATTAGCCTAGGCGGAGGCATGTTCAAACATGCAAAAATAATGAAGAAGTTGCAATACATCCACACGAAGATACTGTATGAAAAAACCAAAAAAGTATTCGAATATAGTATTATATTAAGAACCAAAGAACAAACACCGGTACATTAAAAATAACCACGGACCTGGCGCTTCCCAAAATAGAGGGTAACAACCCAAAAAAATGGAATGGAAGTGCATGTCTAGAGGAGGTATCAAAGTATGATCCAAAAATTACTGTAATAGGGTTCTTAGATGGAAAAACTAGGTGGTAATATGCTAGTAAATAATCAGTCTGGATATCAGAGAATCGCATTTTCCCAAGGGAGGGATTCGTTGAGTCCGTTATCGAAAGTCTGGAGAGTGAATATCCAGAACACTTCTCTTTTCTTTCTAGAAGCTTCAGTATTACGATCTTTGGGTATATGTACACGTTCCAAAATCAGCCATTCAAGGTCTTTAATAGAATGCTGTTTCTCAAACCAATGTTTGACTAGAGGAGCTCCTGCATGTTTGTTATTGATGAAAGATTTATGTTCGCAAAAACGAACACGCATCTCTCTGCTAGTCTCCCCCACATAGCCTTTGCCACACGGGCACAAGATTAGATAAATCACGTTTGTAGTCCTGCAGTTCGACATTTCTGTAAAAGAAAATGTCTTTTTCCCCCATTTTAAAGTGGGAGTAGTTTTAACAAAAGCACACGCATGGCATCCGCCACATTTATGTGTGCCAAAGATAGGTAGGGCACCCGTAATGGAACGCTGGACCAAAAGGTTTTCACTTGGCATTATTGATTTAACCAATACATTTCTCAGATTTCTATTTCTGCGGAAGGCAAAAATAGGTTTAGGCAGGTCTTTCTTTTGGTTACCCGAATTCAAGATATGCCATGAAGAATTGATCGCTTGGCGAAGTTTGTTATTGAAATTGGAGTGCTTGGTTACACAAACCAATTTCTCCTGGGTGTTTCTGCTCTTAGGGGTCAACAGGGTCTCTCAATTGTAATATTTAGCCCTTTTGTACGACTCCTTAATTATTCTGTTAGGGTACCCTCTATTCCGCAACTTACTTTTAAGGGTCTCTGCATGATCTTCAAAGGGTTGTATACAAGTACAGTTCCTGCGAAGACGCAGGAACTGACTGAAAGGGATACTGTCCTTTTGACTACGTGGGTGGAAGCTATGGTATTGAAGAAGGGTATTGCGGGCCTTAGGTTTAATGTATAATGATACTTCAATACGCTCATCCGCTGCCTTGGTCAGGGCTGCCAGCTTGCTCTTCGTCATTTGTAGGTTATGTTCTAGTGTCATGCAGACCACTGCTATTTGTCGGATACATGCTCCTCAAGTGACTCCTTTGAAGGCGTCCCGTTCTAGCATCCTGGAGGATGCTGTATGGGCGTTCTCTGAGAAGTAGCCCTGAATGCTATTTTCTTGTTCAAGGTAAAACACTGGGTCTTCAAGACAATCTCGCGGTAGCCGCCATGTGGGGACCGGGGGGCAGGGGAGGCCGCCATCTGAGGGTTATGAGGTGTGCATCATGATTGAATAGTACTCGCCCAGGTAGCCTGCACATTGAATCAATGGGACAACTGCTGTTGAGCACAGGAATAGGTCGAGACGTACCCATAGATTGTGGGGGGCAGAGTAAAGTTTTGTCGCCGGATATCGATTTCTCCAGGAGTCTAGGACTGATCAGTGACTTACGCAGGTACGGTATCGTTGAGTCTGCACGCTAGCCAGCGAGTTGGAGAGGGGGGTGAGATCTAACCATGAAAAGGTCCAGCACACAATTGTAATCCCCTCCTAGAATCCATGGCGATGTTGTGAACTGGGCTAGGATGCCTGACATGTAGTCGGAAAATTTCCTGTGCACAGTGTTCGGTGCGTAGATGCCGCCTATTAGTATCAGTTGCCATCTAGGAGCCCCTCTAGGAGTGCATACTGTCCCTATGTGACAACCACCCTACAGGTTTCCTGAAATGGAACCCCGGGTCTGAGCCAGATCACTGCCCCTCATGCATATGCGAAGTATGCGGTGGCACAGAAGATGCCTCACCAGCACCTACGCAGTTCGTCTAGTTCTCCAGTAGTGAGATGCGTTTCTTGTAGCAGTGCTACCAGCGCTTGTTGCCGCTTGATGTAGGAGTAAACGGCATAGCATTTGCATGCTGTGTGTATTCCCCAGACATTCAGAGTAATTAAACTGGTATCTGCTGTGGGGATCATGATGGGGTATTGGTGGCAATGAGGGGGGATGCTGAAGGAAGCACCATGTAGATGTTGCCCCTGCCCAGGGAATAGCCAATGATTATGGTAATGACACCCGCCCGTTGTGTGAATCTGATAAGGGTGTTGGGAAGGAACCAGGGAAAGAACCAAAACTGTGATGGGACATGATCCCAATACTGGGGACCTACTGCAACAGGCAGTACATCCAAACAAATCATGGCGCAAGAGCACAAGTTTACTATGGGGGCTGCGTGTATGTATACCGAAAGCTAGCGATGTGTGTGGCCTGTGGGGAGCCAGGATGTCCGGTGTGGCCTAGAGCCCTAGGGGGCCCTGTTACTAGGTGTCAGATTGTGGCTTGGGTCTTGTATATCCAACCAGGAACGAGAATAAGGTATAGGAAGAAGCAAATGTCATTGCCAGTGTCCTTTAGTGGAGTGTGTCTGCTGTTTGAGGCATCACCAGTGGTGAGGTCACTGATTCTGCACGAGAGTAGCTGGGTCACTGTGGTCCTCTTCAGACATGAAGATATGGGGGTCTCTGTCACCATCTGAGATCTCTTAGTCTGGACCCAGGTCTGCATCTGGCTGTGGCGCCCTCCTGCACTCTGGGATGAATTGTTATAGATTTGGGATCCTGTGATAGAGCCACGGGGCTGAGACTTGGAGCACTGTTGGGTTTTCTTCTCTCCGAGAGCTCCCTTCCAGATCATCATTCTCCCCTCCAACAATAAGACCCGGGACTGGAGCTCTCGTAGGGTCTCCTGCTGTGTCTTAGCTAGGGGCTGCAGAGTAGAGAGGGCTTTCTCCCCGTACCTAACCTTGTCGGCCAGCTTGCGGTGGTTATCTCTTAAAAAAGATTGAGATCTGTGGCTAGGACTCCAAATCTATCTTCCATGGTGACCCTGGAGTGTTCGATTGCGGCCAACACCCTGTCCAGTTTGTCAGACATTGAGAGGGTGTTCGAGGCCCCCATGCCCGCACGTTGATCATTGGCAGCAGGGAAAGAGTTTTGCTTTTAGGTTGAAGCCTCTGGCCCCACATTCAAGCGCAGTCTCCCCATGGTTTGCAGGGATGCGGAGGAATTATTCACCAGTGCTCTACTGCATTAGCCGGCGCGCTCCCTCTTACCGGGGTGGGTTATGCCCCGTCAGTTGGCTCTTTGGTCCCCGGGGAACCGGTTTGCGTGCTGGTCACTGTCAATGGGATGGGCTAATTCCTCCACTAATGCATCTCTGAGTAAGGTTGCTAGCAACCATCCCTTGTGGGTCCGTATGATGTGGTTAAGTGCACCAAGGTACGGACGGCGGTTGTGACTATTCCTGTGGAGGGTATCTTAGAGCTCGTTTAGCCCTTCTGATGGGTGGAGCCGGCTAGTCCAGGGAGATAGCTGGGACCCAGTTGCTGCACGGAGGTCTTCTGGGAGCCTGAAACCAGGTGAGGGGTCACTCTTGCATCCGGGCTCTTCTGCGTGCCGCAGCGCCAGGGGGGGAAACTGGTGTCTTGTGTTCTGATCTTTAGTGGGCCGGCTCCCCCCTGGCAGTCCAGTCCAGCCAGAGGGGACTCCTTTGTTATTTTGCCTGTGGGGGGGCCAGGTCCCTGGACTTCTTGCCGGTATCGGTGGTTTATTGGGCTCGTGCCTCTCTGTGAGGGGAAGAGGGTCCTCCCTTTCCAGCTCACCCAGCCCGCTTCGCGCCTCGGTGGTGGTGCCGACTTATGGCCTAGGGGGTTTGCGTGCGTATATTCAGGCCTTACGTCCTAACATTGCTGAGGTCTCAGGGTGCCAAGGGGGGGAACAAGAAATTCTCAGGTCCTGGACCTCACAGCCTCACACTAGTCTTTGGGCCCCCCTCTCTGCACCTAGAGGCCTGGTGCCGAAAAATAGGCCAGTGGCTATGGGCTCACTTCTCACAGTCACCTTGTGTGCTCCACTTGTTGCATGGGCCTGAGCTCCGCTTCCTCCGGGTGGAGAGGTGCGCTGTCACCATGAGCGGAGACTCGGATCCCAGGGATATGGTACGGGTCACTTTAACAATGGCGTCCTCCCTGGGCTGGATCACGGTGGGGGGTTTCTGGTAGGCAGTGCGTTGTGATATGGGGAAGCAGAGGGCGGCCGCCAGGCACCTCTGGCTGTGCTGTCAACTACGCTGTGCTGCTTCTCTCCTCCATGGGTGCTGGGCTGCTCTCAATTTCTGCTGCGAGGCTGTAGTCTCTGGTTCTCCTTAGCTTCCGGCGCCCTTGCCCCAGAGGCCCTGTCCCTGGTGTCGGCCTACTCATGCCAAGCCGGATCCCCATGTTGGGCTTGGTGCTGCCTGTGCTCCTCCGGTGGAACACCTCCCCGATACCGGGGTCACATCCGGCTTGTCGAGGCACCTTGGCTTGCTGCTTCTCTCAGAGGGTAATCACTGGTTACCGGGCGCGACCATGTTGGATGCGGCCGTGTTCCCGGCGGCCACCGCCTCATGGCACGTGCCTGTGTGCCACTAGTGTTCCACCGCCAAGCTGCTCTTCTGTGGGACCCCACCGGTGCGGATGGATGATGATGGTCGGACCAGCACACGGAGCCTTAGGCAGACATGTCCACCATCTTGGCAGGCCCGGCTACGCCCTCTAATTGTAACATATGTATTGCCCATTTCTTTGAAACAAAGACAGTAGATGCAGGCACTCTAGTGCAAAAAGTGATTTTGTTATATGAGGTGCACCAAAGTGTTTCAGCTCTGAAATGATGCAAGGGGTGGGTAACTTTAATTGTAACTGTATATACTGCATACTCTTGTGAAATATAGTATAACTCAGTTCTAGCAGTGTGCAAGCAGTTGGCAGAATGCTAGATCTATACCCAGAAAGCCATGGAGGATTCACATTCCCCTGAGCTCAAACTATGTGATCTGATTGGCTGGCCGCAACGTGAAGAAAAAGTTGCAGACGCCATTCTAGAACTCTGGCACTCGGTCCCTGTGTCATAGGCAGCATTGTTAGGGTACCCCAACACCCTGGGGTGTGTACGGTATGGGGTTGGTATTGTAAAGTATGGTAATAACGTATTACTTTATGTTAGAAAAACCATACAAATTCACAGAAACAAACAAAATTTAAAGTGACATTATAAGTAGATATTGTAAGATTTGGGGACGGATGGAATGTTTTGTTCTGCCCACGAAATTGGGGGAATTTCGGCCAAATTCTGCCAATCACAGCCTGGTGGAACTTTTCTCCCACAAGGCTCCAGAATATGTAAGCTTGCAAGTGTGAGCAAGAATTGCCGTCCCCTATTGCGATTTTCTCATGCAGGCCATCGCTCGCAAGCAGTCAGAGGACTGCCATTCAAGTAGATTTGCTGCAGCTCCAGTAGAACTTCTACTCGAGCTGCAGCAAAATAAACTTGAATGGAAGCGAGCTCTTATGCAATGCACTGGGCCGTTTGCGTTGATTTTCAGCGCTGCTTGTGATACCAGCTCTATATTGGACCGCAATCTGCATATTTTCTGCAGGTGCGTGGAATTCCATGGAGTGAAACTCCACGTGTTCTGACTACCCCTAGTAAAAATATTCTACTTATATTTTTTTTTAAACTAAGAAATTCACACAAAAAAAGGGTTAAAGTGACGTTATAGTTCAGTGAAAATGTTATTTACAATATAACATTTTAAACAAAAAAATACTGAAATTATCAGTTGTAACCTGAAGTAACTAAAACTCATGACATGAATAACTATAACTAACGCCCACTCAATGCATTGCTTATTCCCTCACATATTACATCACTGATTTCATTTTCATTGACAGCATTGATAACATTACTGATGACAACTGAACTTACATCATTTATGACATTATCATTACAGTGATGACATCTGAAATGTCATTATTTATGAAACACTGTGCATGTCAGGGGCGCCTTTCCAAAATAGGCTCATCCAACTCAGTTCCTTTCTGGAAAGTTTTGGTTGATCTGTCAAGTGGCGGAAGGGGCAGAGAAAAAGGGGTATCCCATAACACGTTTCCCCATACAGTTACCCATAGGAACTTTAGACACATTTACAGCCAAAACAGCTGAACAGAATTTCAACAAATTTGGAAGACAGCTAGAATTTGATGCAGAAAACGTTTTGTATGTAAATTGGCATAAATCTGTTAAAATATAAAGGTTCCAAATTTATAGACGTCTTGCTACACCATAGTGTAAGCTGAAAACACGCTATCTGACTGGCTAGCGAGGCACTCCCTCAATAGCATAGTGGTACCAGGAGGTCAAAACACGTGATCTGCTTGGCTCACCATAACATGAAGAGAAAGTTGCAGCTGCCATTTTACGACTCGGGTCTCGGTCATCGTGTCATAGAAAACAAATAAATATGAGGAATAAGGAGGGGCATGGTAGGGGTACCCTGACCCCATGGCTCTTGTGGCAGGGGTCCAAGAGGGACACCCTCTGGGATTAAGTTAAAAAGATTTTTTTTGCAACACCTCAATAACTTGGTACTACCACAAGGCTCAGTGCAGCTCTCCCTCCAAGTAATTTTGCAGTAGCACTGCAGTACCGAGGGAAAAAAAGCATGGCCTCGAGGTGCTGCACGACCATGCGTTGAACAATAACGGTATCTTAGCTGCAGGTGGCAGGACCTGGCTATATATTTACATGACGAATATTCTGTCTGCCTTGTTACAAATACCATATGATATAATGCACCTGTAATAAGGTGAACAGGATAGTGATCTTGTTTATGAATAAATAAACCACCTGCCAAATTCTAAATCAGGCTCATCATATTCAAGCCCTAGGATAAAGGAGGAAATGTTGTTACCTGGGGTAATAGTTTGTCCTTAGAGGAGTAGTCTAAGCAGCTCAAAGATGCTGAATGTTATGAACGTTTGAGAAGTGATCGCACATGACAATGTATGAACAATCTTGAGGTATTACTTGTGAGATAGTGTGTTGCCCATATTTCATATGATGAGGACTTACTGTGCCTAAACGTTAAACATCTTGTGATTTCTACCTTTTATCTGTTCTCTAAGGTGCATACATCCCTGGTTAGGCTATGGGCAGCCCCAATGTTACTAGTATAGGATGTCCAACAAACCAGTAGAAAAGGGTCTAAGGGAAAATATTTTATGACCTGCCCAAGTCCTAATCCCCTTTTCAAACTCAATAAACACACAAAAAGAGAACTGGGGGTCAAACAAAAGAAGCACGTAAAGAGATGAACACAAATGCCAATAACCAATTGTGATACCACAGAGGCATTAAGAGCAGAGCAAGGATTTCCATCAATCTACCTCTCAAAGTAGAGCAAGGATATGAGTCAGTCAAGCTCTAATGATCAATATCATCATTTGGTCATCCGCCAGAAATAGAAAGTCTGTCCCTTGATCAAAAAGGACTGCTTCGCTGGCAATCTCAGTTGCTCAGAGTAAATGCCTAAGCGGGACCATACCAAAAGAAAGAGAAGGTATGCTCATGTCAATAATGGAAAAATCCTATGTGGTGCAGTGCAAAAAGTAAATAGGTGAAAAGAATTTAAAAAGGTTGTGTGGAGAGACAAACTACTCTGAAAGATACCACCCTCCTCACACCTAATAAGAACGGTGCAGAAAGAACTCTAGCAGTAAACCCAAGTGACTGCTATCTTTAGGTCGACATGTTTCAGCCATAAGGGGAAATTCCCCACAGCTTTCTTCAGGACCTGTCTAAGTCACACACAGCTACTGCATACACACTCTATTCAAATTCTAGTGTGAAAAAACAAAATGTGGGTTGGAAAGGTGATACAACCTCACTCTGTACTAGTCCTCCGATCACTGGGTGCGTTCGTCACCCATCATGATCAGGGATCAAACCTCACCTCCCTGGAACCTGTCTCAGGTGTATGAGGCCCCGCTCTGTCCGTCGTTGCCTCCGAACCGTACTGAGTCAAGGGGGAAGGCCTTGTGTGACTTAGACAGGTCCTGAAGAAAGCTGTGGGGCGGATGACCAAATGATGATATTGATCATTAGAGCTTGACTGACTCATATCCTTGCTCTACTTTGAGAGGTAGATTGATGGAAATCCTTGCTCTGCTCTTAATGCCTATGTGGTATCACAACTAGTATAGGATGCTCAGGAGAACACTTTGGAAACTATTTGAACAAATGTCCGTTTTTATATTTGGAGAATCTTTTGTCATCTCTATGGACATCTTGAAAAATCATAGTAGTGTCATAATTAGGAAGGCCTGTAAAAAGTGAATGCACCGTAGGTTGGGAAACGCATGAAAGGTTTGGAGCATGGAGAGATAGAAACTGCATGTCCATAACAACTTGACCACATCCTTAGTTCCAGATTAGTTCTCCATTCCCTGGTGAGCACTTACGGGGTATGAAAAGTAGTGTCAGTATTTAAACCAATTCAATAGAAAACAGGTGCTGGCAATGGGTTAGGTTGTTTCTGAGGGTTTCCTGATTTAGCCTGAGTTTGCACCGAGGGTCTTTGCCTGTGAGCAGATCCGTCAAAGTCTCACCACTGGATTGTCTGCAATTGGAACTGGTAAGTCTTTTCTTCACTACTCATGGTATATTTAACTTGTCTTCTGATTCTCAACTCCCATCTTAACTGCTGCTTCTCTATTCCCTTTAGTTGGTTCCCTATTACTCCTGCCACATGAGAAATCTCTAGAAAGAGGGCTTGATCTTGGTACCAAGCTGAAGAAGTCTAATCCTGGTTTTCTCCCACCCATATTCCTGCTTCCATTTCCCTGTTGTCCTCTGATCTCTCTGTTTGTATTTTGTATTCCTCTTCACACTGCTGAGAGGTTAAGGGATGGCAGAAGGTTTTCTACAGGTTGACCTTCTCTGGAACGTGACAGTTGGCTTACTGTGGAGTGAGAGATATTACTTAGTCACTATGTATGTGACATCTCTTTGTACCTGTACAGAGTACAACAAAATTATTGAGGCAGTTGCTTATTTTTTGTAGGAAAGATAAATCTGCTTCCTATTTTTCTCATAATGTAATAATTGTTGAAATGATGGAATTATCAAAAACAATATATTTATTTAAAAAAATGTGGAGTTGCAATTGACTCATGTATTGCCCCCACATTTGCAAACTTTATGATTAGATACTAGAAATGATCTGTAGCATGGGGACATAAATATGAAAATGGCATAACAGTGCCATGCCATGGGTCAGATATATAAATGAGCTTCCTTATTTGAGAAGCAAGATATGATGATCTAAAAGAGCATAGACCTGATTCACAAAGGTCCTGTGAACTCATGGGGGAGGCCCCGCAGTCTTGAGGGGGTCTCCGCACTCGGACGGAATCTCTGCAATGAGAATTCTCATTGGGGAGAGTCCGTCCCAAGTGTGGAGACTTCCCCACGACTGCGCGGCCTCCGCCATAAGTGTGGAGGCCGTTTGTGAATCAGGTCCTTTATGTTGGGGTTGAATGAAACCCAACCTAAGATTCTCTCACACATATTGACATGAAAAACTGATATTTTGTGATAGTCTCTTTTATGTGAGGGGGGGTTGCTTTATTTTGGGTTATTTTTCCAAATCTCCTTCTAACTCCGTCTCGCATGCAGATTGTTACAACCCACTTACTTTGATAAACAGTATTTTTGATGGGGAGATGGTAAGAGCAGGACGTGATTCAATTGTACAAGAAAAGCTGATTGCTGATGTAAAGTAATTACTTGCAGGCTGTATTCAAACAGCGCCCAGCATTACGCAAGGAAAAGTCGGTTCCATTGGGGATATTCCTGCTGAAAGTCACTTTGAAGAAAAAACAAAGAGCAATTCGCAGAACAGGATGACTACAGGCGTTTTTTTTTTACACATGGCAAATTGACAATTTGTGAAATAGGGATAAGCAAATGTAAAGCGATTGCGACTAATCAATGCAAAATGAATTTGGACATAAGTTCAATCATTAATTACTTATCTGGTTTATCTATTTTTTTCCTATGTATT
Source organism: Triturus cristatus (assembly GCF_964204655.1). NCBI lineage: Eukaryota > Metazoa > Chordata > Amphibia > Caudata > Salamandridae > Triturus > Triturus cristatus. The sequence continues at coordinate 1,065,253,728 of NC_140582.1, read as the reverse complement.
TATTTGTTCCATGTGAATTAATTTACATAGGCAGCATGGTGAGATTAACGAAGATATAGATCAAAGAACATTTACAGCCAATTAAAAACGCTGAGGCCAATTATCTGTTAGCTTTACATTACGTTTAGAAAGTAGTCCGACTGTGCAAAGAGACAAAGTGGGAAAGTAGAGGTAACAGGGAGGTGCCCCTCCGAAGGATGGAGGCTAGAATGATTCTAAGGTTTCAAAGCCGCCCAGGGGGGGCTGTTTCTACACGAGATGGTGATGTTCAGTATTATCTGTGGATCTGTTATGTCAGTTATGTATTATATTCCATTATGATGACAGTAGCAACTCTTGCCTATTGCTGATTAGTCATTAGGTCAGGCTTTTTTTGGACACTCCTTATATGGTATAAGGGCATGTATATATGAGATCCATTGCAAAGTTTAAATCATCACTGTGATGGAATGTGGGTAAAAAGGACAGCCGTGGCAAATAATTATATAAGGTGTTGACTGTTTTCCTTTTCAATCATGTAATTAGCATTATTGAAACCACTGTTTACCAATGTGAGTGTGTTTATGATTCTAGTTTAATGCCTATCTTCACAGTGGAAATGCTTTGGATGGACACCCTTCTTGTGAGCTCTGCTGTGAGCTATTCTTTGAATACATCCCACATATATTTACAATTTTAGGCACAGGGAGACTAGATGATTTGCTTAGCATCACACAATTCCTGGTTATGGAAATTGAGGTAGCATTCATAATATTTCATAATGAGCCTCTGAGCACATGTTGTAGGCGACCAAAATTCCCTAGCGAGGAGACTGCATTTTTCTATAAGGACCTGCTTGCATTTTCCCATAATTCTTAACTCAAATCAAATGACAAACGTTCTTAATGGCAGCAGTATACACATTTGTAAATTTCATAATGTATAATTAGCATATGCTTCAGTTTCCATAAGGCCTCAGGTACCACATTGTGGTGTTTCCCATAAACCTACCAGTATGCACATTTTGCTAAGTGTTGTAATTAGCAGAATGCATGCTCTTTTTTGGATCTAGCCAGCTGGGACTTGGCCCACTAGATGCTCCTATGGAACTCAATAGGTCATAATAAAGAGAAACAGGGAAAATCATTAAGATGCGCATCTGAATAGACATTTGGTGTTGCTGGTTGGGGATTTATTAACAAGGTTGGTCCATTATAGAAGTCTAGTAATTTGTGGGCAGCATTTGCTCCTTGACTTTCTTCGGTAGGATTCTAATTAATTTGGGGCCTGATTACGAGTTCCGCAGTTCATCGGTCCGCCGAAGCGTGGTGGAGGTGCAGTGGCAGTCTGTGACCTCCGCACCAGTGGTAAAACCGCCGTGGTCAGACTGTATTGGGACCACTGCAACCACTATGGATCCTCGATCCCTGGTGGTGGCGCGCCGGCGTGAGGTCGCAATATGTTTGGTGGGGTCCTCTCCTGCACCTCCAAGCATATTACGACTTTCCTTACTGTGACTTTATCCGCAGTGGTGAGCACACCATGGAAAAGGTGGCAGTGAGTTAAATCTGTGGGTCCTTACAGGCCCCCCTTGTGCCTCTGTGCAGGGGGGAGGATGCAGGGGGGCACATGTTGTGCCCCATGTATGTGTGCACCCCCAGTTCCTGCACTGAATAAAATGCACAACATTGGGCATTTCGGTCCGTGCAGAAACGAGCTTTGGTGCTCCCACTGCAGTGCTTTTTTGAAAGTCACTGAAGTGGATACGACAAAGGACCGTCTGCTAGGCCACGAGGAAACTCGTAATCTGGCAGGCGGCAGTTGGCCCTGTTTGGCAGTGTGGGAGAGGACCGGGGGCGTGGCGGCCCGCTCCCTCACTGCCAAACTTGAAATCGGGCCCTAAGTCTCTTTTATTCCATTCTTGTGGTAATTTATTTCACAGAAACGGTGGACACATCTTTATTGGCTTCCTGATGATGACACTATATAGTTAATTACGGTGTGCATCCTTAATATCGACCACAGAATATCGATGGAACACAATATTGTATTGTATTGTATTGTATTGTATGAACACTTATAAAGCACACTGTAACCCTACGGGCATCCTGGCTCTGGACAACATATCAAAAAAAAAAATATTGACAGGTAAGTAAGTCTAGATTTTGTATACCTAACTCCACATATATGTGTCTAAGTGGTACATATATCTTCAAGGTACATAGCTGTGGAGTCGGGAATAGTAAATAACTTACCTTTCGATTTTTGGTCCTTCGGTATAGTGTTCTTGATATTCCTGCACCGTGATATTCTGGGTACCGTTATTCAGTAGTACAATCGTAACTCAATAGTGGATTAAAGTATTGACTAATTGGCGCTTTTGGACTGCTTTTGTATTGATTGCGCAGTCCAAGGATGACTAATGAGCAATACGATCATCTCTTATTATTAATTATGCACATGGCAGACAACAGATTGTTTCTTTATTTTTGATTGTTTCATCTTTTTTTTGTTTCACTTTATTAACCACTCGTGCAATGAATCGTCACTCTTTTTCTTTGGAGCACCTTTCAGAATTTCCTATCCTTCAATTATTGATATATTATGTAAATGTGATAAAGTCAAGTATCACCGATTATTAGCTGGACGTTGTGATTTTTTTCCCCATAAAGGATTACTGGGAGAAGATTTACACAGACTCTCCAAAGTTTGTGCCCTACATCCTTTAAATACTCTATAACAACCACAGTTCTTATACTGCTACTATCCATCGGATGCTTCAGCAGGAAATGTGGGGTTCCCTTTAACTGATCGCAATCCACCACTATATATCTTGAATTTAAACTGTGTGCAGCGTCTGGATAATTTGCTTCTGCTATAATATGTCCCTGAAGTGCTAGAGCAGCCAATGAAGAGCATAATATGGAAAGGAGCCGCATGCTCTGTACAAGAAAAGCATCTGCGCTGTAGAGCACTAGACTAGACAAATACAACTGAGGCGACCAACATGTTGGGCACCACTTTGTTGCCAAACTAACATTTGTTGAAAATAAACATACCATTTAATTCGACTGCTGGATATTTGCCCTGGAGGTCAGGTGAGGAAGCTTTATACTGAAACACTGTAACACTAGACGTATTTCTGCCCAAAGCAGTTTCTAAAAGAAACTCTGAACAATCCTGTCCCCCAATACCGGTGTGGTGTGCTCTCGCGGAAGAGTTCAATCATGTATCACCTTGTTATTAAGTACTGGCCTCGAGTGGGGCCACTCAAGGGTGTCAGACGGTGCCTTGCAGAGGGAGGCTTCGGCAGTGAATGTGGGAGTCCAGATGCCTTTGCAGGCGCCCGGCTGAGATATCTGATGCTTTCCAATGCTCGCAAAGAACTGAAGAACCGGTTCAACTGATGCTTTAAAGCAGCATGATGCAGATGTCCCTGTTGCCTGCAGGCTGCCTTGAAATGCTTCTTGTGCACTTTACTTGCACAAGTAAATCAGGATCTGCATCTTTTTTAGCTTTGTCAATTTTGTCTATTCCCTTACTCACCCGAGCACTTTTCAACCTTTTCTCAGTGTCTTTGAGCCTGTAGGATGACTCAGCGAGTTAGATTTCTGCATGTGAGTTATGCCGTGTTCTGCAGATCACACTGACTCAGCATCCTATCCTTCTGAGGCCGGTGAATTGAGTGCTATTAGATTGAGGGATAACATTGGGTGGTAGTAGCACCTGTTGTTTGCAGCAATTACTGGCTGCAGAAGTGCAGTATTGATTGCTGTATATAAAAACATGTTATTATCATGATTTAATTATTAAATATACTTTTGTGTTCATCCTGACCGTTCAAGTTAGCGAGGTTTACATAATCATGTAAAATTCACTAGCAGGTGAAAAAACCAGACTAAAGGAAGGCCTGGCAGGGATGTTCCTTTCTGAAAACCTTTTCAAAAATGCATTTTACAGCACATTTTTGAAGAAAAATGCTAAAACTGTAGGGTCTGAAAGAACATCCATGAACTATTCCAGTACCATTCATGGTATACACAGAAATCCTAATCCACCCCAGGAGTCTTGATGGTTCACATGCCATAACAATATCTTGAATGGGGGGAAAAAGCAGCAGCAGAAATGACCGAATGGGAAAGGGACATGGACTGGTGTATGCTGGCGGAGAGAGTGGTCTATGAGGATCTAGTATACTTCAAGAAATAGGACAAAATGTGGTCCACTGGTGAATCCTCAGAGGCCTCTGAAAGGTAAAGGCATGGCTGGCTGGTCAGGTTCGATACCTCAGACAAGAGTCATTATACTTACGATTGGTGGCTCATGGCCAGATGTACAAAGCTTGTGGTCACAAACTGTGCGATTCGCAGAATTGGGCCGTTTGAAAATTCAAAAAGGCATTTTCAAATGTGCAAGGTCCTAATTGCGATTCAGTAACCTGTTACCCATTCGCAATTTGGGTTTGCGGATCAGTATTTGGAAGGGGCGTGTTTAGGGCGTCTCTTCCAAATACTGATTTGCATTGATATCTATGAATGTTTTTAGGCCAAAATGCGGTCGCTAACCATTCACACTTTACCGCCAACTCAAAGTTGATGGTAACCCATGCGCAAATAGGAAAGGGTACCCAAGGAACCCCTTCCCCTTTCAGAATGGTTGAAAAAATACATATTTTTTAAGAGTAGGCAGTGAGCCAAAGGACCACTTACCTGCGCTTCACAAATGAAACGTAAACGTGTAATTTTTTTCTTTTTAACCACATTCCGTTTCCCTATAAGAAAATGGGATGTGTTTTTTAAAAAAAAATCACTTTATTTAAAAGCAATCACAAACATGGTCTGCTGACCACAGCAGGCCATCATCCCTGTGATGGCAGCGAATAATAGTGGGTCACAAATTGCGACCTACCTCATTAATATTCATGAGTTAAGTTTATTTGCGACCCACTATGAATCGCTATTTTAGGAATAGGCGCTAAATAAACCCTTTGCACATTAATGATAGCAATTACCTAATAGCGGTTTGCAAAAAAACGCTATTTCGTAACCGCTATTTGCATTGTTTGTACAACTAGCCCATATTGTGTGGACTGTTTTTCTTTGTATAAACCCACTAAAAAGAATCTTTAAAAAAATATATCCTGTGAATAGGGTGGCACAATTGTGCATTTTCAGCACAAATACCCTTAAGTGTCTAACAAGCCATAGGCCATAGGTTATGCTGGCAATTCAGAAAACATAACTTCACATGGCCTTTTATTTACTTTTCCATATCACTTGCTCAATTTTCCATCCTGAGTAGTTTCTCAATCATACTTTATGCCTTAAAATCGCCTTGAACGGGCATGGTGAAAAAATACATTATACAAATAACACAATTTTAGGCCATAGGCAACAGAACTAAACAGATTTTACTGTTTCCAACAATAATTTACAGGTTAAGGCAGCAGACAGGTTACACTACTCTTTTAAGTTATGTTCTTAGACAAAAGACAACACACTTCTGCCTTTCAGATGCAGTAGTGACCCATGTTTTAGACACTGTTGGCCTCTGCAGAATCTAGTAACAATATCATTTAGATGGTACATTAGCAGGACAACTTAACTTCCATAAAATGAGTGACCCCCATTACATTTTATGGAGACCTTTTATTTATTAGACCAGTGAATATCAGTAAAAAGAGGATGAGATACACCAAATGTGGGTGATATGCAATGTGTCCTTCACATTGCCAAATGCTATGCCCGTTATCAGTAGATTGCTGATAGATTGGGCAGAGGTGTAGCTTGTTAAATGACTTCCAGTCCACAGAGCCGATTGATACTTTCACAATCATTGGATGATATAACCAGTGATACCATCAGTGATGTCACAAATGTTGTCACTTGAGATGTCAACACAAATGTCATCAGTGATATGATTTAAGATGTCAGGAGTATACTATTTATGTGCACAGGCACATTTCCTCATTATTGGTTCTACCCCTCCAAATTCCAACCACACTTGGCCATAGAGAGTGATGACGCCCACCCCATTTCCCTCAAGGCAATTCTCCTGCACACCCACACAGATATCTCGCAAGTGGAAATAAACACTATACATTGTACCACACGGGCTTGGAATGTGCTCGGCAAGCAAGCCTACAAAACCCCTATATCTGCACCATCGCTAGCGCTGCTGCACCTCCCTGCCCTTTCGGTCACATTTGAACCCAGAGCACTGGCAATCCTTAAGGAAGCGGGCTGATGACATTTGGGGATGTGTACCCGGGGGACATTCCTGTCGTTGACCAAATTGCAACACAAGCAACGCTAGACCACAATGTTGTCTTTCATATACCACTGAGTCTGTGTTGCCGTGAGGGCACTTTACCCTCAGTTCCCCGATGAGCCCCCGACTCTCAGTACTTTACAAACCATACTTCCACTGACTCGCGTAATCAACTTATCACCAAGCTCTATAATGCATTCCAGAGAGATAGAGGGGTGGTTACGAAGAACACTCTGGAGAAGTGGATTGCCATCCTTGAGGCACCGCTGAGTCAGGCTGACTGGAGCTTTTGATGCACATTAACAGGCATGCTTACATCTATCTGTGATTTGAGAAGCATACACTTTTTGACAGAACATGTATTACACGCCTGCCAAGCTATGTAGGTTTGGGCTGCAAGCTCAGGCCGGTTGTGTGAGCTGTGGGGCTGGAGATGCGGACTTCGTCCACTTGGGATGGGTGTGGTGGTCTCTCCGTTTGTTCTGGGAGGATGCAGTACAAACACTATGGGGTATGGTAATGGAACCGGTAGAACGTATGTGCCTGCTTGGCCAGGTCAAGCCGCTGCAGCCAGGCAATTTCAAGCTGGTGGCTGCTGCTCTGCTATTGACAAAACGTAGCGTGCTATCCATGGTTAAGACATCAGCCCCCAGGGTGAAGCAATGGCTGCAAGATATGAAAGTCTGTGAAGACCATTTGAGCTGCTATGCAGAAAAAAACCTGTCTCGGTCGACAAGACGGAAAGTCATTTGGAGCCCATTTCCTGTCCATCGCCTATCGTTGCCTGAGTATGGTAATATGATTTGTGATATGACACCCTGTAAAAAGGCGGCAGATCCGTGCTCGAGCTTTGACCTACCTTTGGTAAGTTCGCTCTCTTATGATGTCAAAGGTGATTCTTGGTGCAATGTTGGCATGTGCACTGGCATTGTTTAATTGTTGGAAACTCAATAAGAAAAAGAATGTCATGAGTGATGTAATATGTCAGGTAATGAGCAGAGCATGACGGGGCGCAAACTATAGTTAGTTCACGGAACATAACTGGTGACGTTTTTTTAGGTTTTGTAACCTTGACTACACTTTGTATTTTTTCAGTGGATTTCTGAGATTTTTTTTAACATATGTTAAGATAAAATTACGAAACCTAACTGTAAATTCACTTTAACATTTGTTTTTTAGTGAATTTCAGTTTTTTAGGTCTCGCCTGCGAACGCAGCGCGAAGCGCTGCTGTCGCAAGCGAGATCTATTGTTGCCTCGGAAGGGGGACAGGAGATGTGCACGCGCAGGCTTTTGGCGGATTTGAGTTTGTGCACGCGCCTACAGCCACGCTCCCAATCCTATGTTTCATGGTGTATATTATTGTGTATGTTTTTTTATTAAAAAAAATAGTGACAGTTTTTAAGCTACATTTTATGATCATTTGTGCATTGATGTATTGACATTGTTTCTGCTTCATAGATAGCTAGATGACAATGTGCACTGTTGAATATGTACTTCCTTTTATGAATTGGTAAATAAATTGCTTTGATTTATTTTTTCTCTTATCTGTTTTGATTATGCTCAGGCTGTCCTTCCTCATCCCCTCAGTGTGAAAGGTGTTTTGATCAAAGTGTTCTGGTGACAAGGAGGCTTCATTTTCTTGACTAAGGTGTTAAAAGAAAATGAAGGAGAAAATGAAGTGTGAATGCAATCGAGTCAGGGCATGAAAGAAACAGTGGTAACAGCGTTAACCACTTGTCGATCGTAACGCAGAGAACGTTCTTACTTTTGTCTCATAGCTCCTCCGCTGCTAAACCTGCTTCGGCGTCTCCTGGATAGTGAAGAACGCCATGGTGCCTGATGTTTAGGTATATATGCTTGGCGTGGGCCGGGAGAGGGGATTGAGAACACCTGTACGCTTAGATACTGGAGCGCGAACATCAAGTGCAGTGCGCCGTGTACGTGCGTTACCGAAAGTGAGTAGAGTGAGGACGCACACGTGATTGAGAAAAAAAAACTAGACCGCGGATACGGCATGCATTTCTAACGTGCGCTAGAAGTGAAATGACCTCAACACTCTATTTGGAATGATATATTTTGGAATCGTTGAGCGGAAAATATGTTGTTTACTAGGCTTACTAGGGCAATTCCTAATCAATAAATGCAAAAAGGCTATTTTTTACGAACCGCTAAACGAAAACCATTAGGTTAATTGAAAATGCTCTCCTTGGCAGACAATGGTGTTAAGTGTTCAACGCTTGCCAGGGCAACTCCAAATCGTATACTAGGTAAACTATTCATGAAAAAGAGATTGTACTGCTAAAGCGGTGAGTGTCAATTTTAAAGCAGTATCTGTATAGGTGAAGCATAAAAAGGGGTAAATGCTTCACGTTAAAGGGTAAATTAGCCACTTAATTATGTGTCCTGTGGAACGGGACCGAATAATGGATTACTAGGTCAGGCACCCTATTTGTGTCAAGTCTGCCAATGGGGTAGGTGTGTTGGTAACAAGTGTGCTACTAGTATGAGCAACAGGACTGGTAGAGCACGGGAGTTCCATATAAAATGGACTAGTGTGATAAAGTTGATATGGCCAACGCCACATCCGTGCTTTTATGCATAATGTCTCATTGGTGATGTTACTATTATGTTGTTACTAATATGAGCAACAGGACTGGTAGAACACGGAAGTTCCATATAAGATGGACTTATGTGATAGAGTTGATATGGCCACTGCCAAATCCGTGCTTTTGTGCATAATGTCTCATTGGTGTTGTTACAGCATGATCTATCTATTTAAGCTGTTCCATGGCATATTGTCATTGAGACCTCTTTGGTGGGTAGACAAATGGTAAATCCAATGCTGTTCTTTTTCTAACAGCTGTTGTTGGGTGTTCAAGTTGTTTGTTGTCAGGTGTTCAATTATGACCCATTCCATGTCATTAGTAGTGTGCCCATTTTCCAAAAAGTGGTTAGTCAGTTTTGTGGTGTTTCGTTTACACCGTATTGTGCTTCTGTGTTTGCAAATCCTGGTCTTTATTTTGCGTCTTGTCATACCCACATATCTCAACCCACAAGGGCACGTGATCATGTAGATAGCATTGTCTGTATTACAGTTGGTATGTGTGCAAATTTCCCATGTTTTGTCTGGTTCCAGGTTCAGTTTTTTGGTTGGTTTTGTCAGGTGGCAGATGCTGCAATCGCCACAAGGGTAGTGACCAGTGACCTTAGGTAAACCCCACGCATTGTGTAGAGTGTTCACAGGAGCATTGAATTGAGGTGGTCTTGTGTGAACAAGACTGTCTTTTAAGCTTCTACCCCTTTTATAGGAGAACATTGGTTTTGCCCATTGGTTTTTGCCAGTGTTTAATATTTTCCAATGTTTTTGGACAATTTTGGCCCCCTGACATGACACATGGTTGTATGTGGTCACATATGTAAGGGGTACAGTTGTCTCTTCATTTAGAGTGTTCTCTAGGAGGCCTTCCCTGTTTTGGTTGCAAGCTCTTTTCCTTGCTTTGTTTGTAATCCTGTCAGGATATCCTCGCTGTTGCAGATTTTGGTCAGGCCATGCGCTTGTTGTTTGAATTCAGATATATTACTGCGGTTTCTACGTAACCTCAAATATTGCCCCTATGGCAAATTTTGTCTCAGAGTTCGAGGGTGAAAGCTTGAGAAATGAAGCAGTGAATTCTTTACTGTCTTCTTAAAGTGGGTTCTAGTTTCCAACATACCATTAGCATGGGAAATGTCTAGATCAAGAAAAGTAATACTGTTTCTGCTAATCGTGCTGGTAAATTTCAGATTAGGATCACAGCCGTTTATCCAGATAAGGAAATCGTCAAGTGAAGATTCAGAGCCTTCCCAGATTAAAAATACATCATCTATGTATCTTTTATAGAAACGGATGTGTTGTACAAAGGGCATTGAGGGAGGGAAGAGATGAGTTTTTTCAAAGTTGAAGACATAAAGTCCCGCCACACTAGGAGCGAAGGCACTACCCATCGAGGTTCCGTATGTTTGAAGGTACAGCTGTCCCTCGTATTCAAAATGATTTTCCTTCAGAGCCAGTTTAGCACATTCCATGATGAAAGATATGGGCGTTATGTACTCCCATATACCTTCTTTCAAGGTGGTTTCGAGTACTCTCAATGTGTCATCTTGCGGTAAGCTTGTGTAAAGACTTTCCACATCGAGACTCACTAGTAATAAAGTATTATATAGTGAGCTTCCCATAGGTATTTTTAATATTCACCACTTACACCACTTCATCACACAGAAACAAACCAAAACCCGCTCCGCTGTAATCAGGTGTCGCAGCACAGTTGGGTAGCATTCGGCTACCCAACTGGGAACCCGATGATGAAGCATGACACCAACCAGGTTGGTGTGTGAGGGTTCTTTTAAAAAACCTCTGTGATGTTTTGACACCATCTTCATTAAGTGGTCACTCTTTTAAGTGGATCGTCTCCGTTTATTTTGCGATTACTACATAGGGACAATGACGGCCCGTGAAAAAATAGTCCTACCTCTCGTTTGTTTTTTGAAGCCTTGCTAGGACCTGCCTGCAGAAATTTGGTCTACTCTTGTCAATCAGGCTAATCGGCCTGTAGTTGCATGGGACATCCCTCCTTCACTTCTTATAACTGGGAACGATGGGGGCTCCCTTCCAGGAGGGAGATCTCCTCCCCTCTTACAGTGGCATCCCTCAAAGCACCCAGATTTCAGGCTTTGACAGGTAGAGGTCGCCCAGTATGCTATGGGGCCTGGCGCTTTCTCCCTCTTCATTAACTTTGAGGCTAGTATTGTTTCCAATGTCTCAAATCCTGGTGTCTCTCCAAAGCTATCTCCTGCTTTATGCATGGTGATACATGCTAAAGGGGCAGTATTCCTTTCAGATGAGTCATCCAAATCCAATTCATTAGGCCGTGACTCCTGTATTATATGGATAGAAGAAGGTTCAATCATCCTCTGTGTTATGTTCTTGGGCCACTCACTATATAGATCTTTAAAATGAGCTACCCATACATTTGTTTGTACCATTGCTTCCAGATGGTTATCTATAGATTGAGATCCAGCAGCTATCAGCTACCAGAAATTCTTGGCAGTCTGTTCTTTCTTCCAATTGGTCTGCTTCCCATTGTCTCTTTGTGTAAGTCAGGGAGTCCCTATACTCTTTTTACTCTTTTGTAGAAACAGCTATTGCAATTCATTCACCTTTTTTTTAAATTCTTCAATGTGTCTTGCTTTTGCATGTCTGCATTTATTTGTTTGATTGATTTGAGTTGGAGTTTTGTAAAGCGCTCGAATGTCCGAGGGCGTCTTGGCGCTGCTGCCAGTAAAACCGAATTGCTACCGATCAGAGAAGCAGTGAACACTTTAATTAATAAAAAGCCATGTTTTTAGGGATTGTCTGAAAGACCATACATTTGGCTGTTCTTTATATCTGCTGGGAGGGTATTCCATGTTTTTACAGTTCCTAAAATGAAACTCCTTCCAACCTGGGACATTTGTTCTAAGTTGACCCCTTCTCCCCTTTATGGTAAAAAGCATTTTTAATGAATCCATTAGTTCACTGTGAAAGTTGACAAAGTTTGCCTTGGTCATGTCAGTGCACTCTAGGGGGCCAGTTTCTCCACAAATTGGTATTATATGTGGGTTTGCATTTGGGGGTTATCTGCTATCACAAACCATTTTGGATTATTTCTGTTATTACAAGTCTCTATTGGGCTTATAAGGTTGTTTAATACTCAGAAACAGTCTTGCATGGAAATGGATGCTTAGTGCGTTGTGATCGCTATCTGATCTGGGTACTACCCTCATTCATGTCTATCAGAGAGGCCAGAGAGTTGTTTCCAAAAAGATGTAATCAATGTTACTTGTGTACAATGCTTTCTTGAAGGTTGAGCATGGCAGAGAGTCAGAGGGAGGGGATCCATTCACGGCCTTCAGCCCTTGCGCTTCTAGTAAGTCCACAAGTTGTACAGAGACCTTAGACTGCCTATTTTTAGGAACAGGGGGACATATGACCCTGTGGTTACTTATTAGCTCCACCTGGTCCAGGCTATCAGGGCTGTGTGAGAATTGCGTATTGCAGACACCAGCGATGATTTTATGATTACTATGGTAGAGCTGTTCAGTCAGAGCCGTAAGGTAATCTACCGTTCTTGACTGGACATTTGGAGGAATTAAGCGTAAATAAATGTTTATAATGGCAATTTGCCAGGCTCCCGGCATGGTGCCTGTTTTAATAGTTTTGCCCAATAGTTCTCTATTCTTAGAAGACACTATGGGGAACAGATCCCTCCTCAACCAGACCAACAGCCCTCCAGACGCCCTCCCAGCAGAGAAAGGTACAGCATTGCCAGTAAATATATATATACTCAGATATAAAGATAGGTTCTGTAGCCCATGTCTCCTGAAATAGAATAAAGTGATGATAGTCAATGAATGTGCCTCCTTCTGGTTCTCCTAGTTTGGACCTGACTCCACCATCGTTCAAACACCACATTTTTATGCTAGCATTTTCACAAATACTTACTCCAATTTCTTGCTCTAATGAATTAACCCTTTGCTTTGTTTCAAGCTTTCAGGGTTAATATTGTTATATTCCCTAATGCTCCCAGAGCTCCAAAAGGTATTTAGCATCTCTGCCATTTGGATACTTAGTAAAGGGGGATGCTTTGGCACTTGATTTATTCGATCCTCTCTCTGGCTTACCGTCAGTCAGTCAATGTCTGACAGGTTAGCTGCATGTGACTCGGTGGAAGCTGTGGTTTGTGGATGAATTAATGGAATCAAAGGGGAGTTGATTTATTTTTGGAGCTAGTATATGATTGGGAGCATTCACTTTGAGTATTATATAGGTTCCTAAAGGAGGCCCACATCTATTTTCTAATGCTATTAGGCCTTCTACTAGCCCATACTTAGCTAATTTCAGGCCAACGTGGATCAAAAGTTAAAGACTCATTAGTAAATCGTGTAGCTATTGTTAAATCCTCTCTGATAACAGATCTACACCCTCTCACTTTCCTGTTTGTTTGTCAGCGAGTCTCGTGTTTCTCTGGAGCCTAGTGGTAGTTTTGCGACATTAATTATAAATATATCATAATCCTCTTTTGACTGCACCATAGTTCTAAGTCGGGTATTTATTGTATCTAGATGTGTAGCAGTCCTCAGAGTGTGGTGTTTATGTCCCTCAGCTCATTTTTGATGTATGGGGCTATTGCCCAATTTCATGAAGAGATCTTTTATGTCCTAATTTCATTGGATGTTTAACTGTCCTCACAGAGGCATTAACAGTGTTCGACATAGGTATCATACAGGGCTGGTTGTCTCTATATGATTGTGCATTGTTCTCAATAGTGTTTCTTGGGTGTTTGGGTTGATCTGAATTTGTGTTGAACAATAGTTTGTCCATTTTGTCATCAAGTACCATGGACAACTTGCCAATGTAATCTCTTAGTTCAAATATTTCCTGGTTAAGCATATGTAACCTCTGTTGTGTAGAAACCCTATCGGGTTCGAGTATGCAGGATTGGGGTGTCGTTAACTGAGTTATATTGGAATCATGCTCATTCGGGGTTGTTAGAGGTTCAAACTGATTAGAACATTCGATGACACTTAGAGGGGCTGCAGGGGAAGGGACTATGGGTTGGGCTCTAGGTGGTGTTTTCTCGCTAATGGCAGAGGATAACTGTGAGCTAGTAAGTGAACCATTACTAGATGGGGCTGATGTACAATTCTTCACTGTTTTATTAAAGAAAGATTTGATGTCTCCCTGCCTGCCCTTAGCTAACTTGTCCCCCTTCAATTTTGGTCCCAGCAACCCTTCTACCTCCTCGATCAGTACATCATTTTCGTTCATGGTACAGTTTTCCGCTGAATGTCTTAGGTGCTTCTTTGCCATGCCCAAATCTGTTAACTTATCAATAGGCTTACGTTTTACCATTATGGCCAGTACTGTTAACTTCTGCTAGTCCTTATTAGTTGGTGGTTTAAAAAGGCAAAAGAGCTATCAAGATAAAAGAGAAAGAGGAAAGAGAGAAATCAAACTCAGTCCTTTTACCCTTGTCCCAAGACAATAACTAAAATGACCATGTTACAGAATTTTTTGTGATTGAGAACAAATAGGAAGACGTCCTTCGGGATTTCACTATCCCTACTATGGAGTTTAGTCAATCTGTGTTGTGCCACTTGATGGGAACCCAATTAGATCACGTCACTCGTGTCCCGTGTAACACACGCTAGTTGAACTAGGCACCGGAGACTTTCATCTAATAGTGTGAAAACCTTTCTCTAGGATTGGAAAGTTTGTGCAGCACTTGAACCCAGTTCTAGGTCAAGCTAAGAGTTCGTATCTCCAGATAATCAATGGAGATGCAGCTCCCTTTAATATCTTAAAACCAACAGTAGACACAAGCTCCCTAAAAGTGGAGAAGAGAGATTCATGGCAGATGTCTTGGGAGACAGCACATCCATAATTAGAGCCCCTCTTGTTGCGTGTTAGGTTGTGAAGTTCAGTCAGAGAAAACAAACAATGAGTTCTATGGAGCCACCAAAGTCAATTAGACCCCGCCCCAGATGATACTGAAAAAAAGACAAGGGGCTCCCTGGGTATCAGGCTCGCTCATTCAGGGTTCACAAATCTTTGGTGCAAGACAATCCAATTGTGTAATCCGCTGCAGGGCTGACGAGTTCACCTTGAATTTGTTCTTATCAGGCTGGCAGTAATTCGGCGACAAAGTCAAGGGGGTGGCCCAGCCCTGCTCTTCCTTGTGCTGACGTGTGTGCAGGATAGGCCCGCCCTTTGCCTGAACTTGCCCCGACCGTGGCCTGCGCATGTCCCACGCTGCGGGACTTGCTGGCATGCTTTATAGCTATTGGAACATGCAGGTGCACGTGTTTGATAGGGACCATCTGCTGGGGCCCTGTGGTTGCCGGGCTTTATAGACCCCCGATTGCCACAGTGAAGATACTCCTTTACCACAGGACTTGCTGGTGCTTGTAACATGCAGGTGCAATTGTTTGACAGGGACACCTTCCTGGGGCCCTGTGGTTCCTGGGCTTTGTAGTCCGCCTATAAACCACAATAAACAGTCTCCCTCACCGCGGGACTTGAACATAAAGGTGCACATGTTTGACAGAGACTGCCTCCTGGGGCCCTGTAGTTGCTGGGCTTTGAGGTCCCCCATGTGCCGCAGTGAAGAGCCTCCTGCACTGTGGAACTTGCTGCGGTGCTTTATTGTGCTTGGAACATGCAGGTGCAAGTGTTTAACAAGGACCGCTACCTGGGGCCCTGTGGTTGCTGGGCTTTGTAGCCTCCCTGTTTACCACAGTGAAGAGTCTCCCGCACCGCGGGACTTGCTGGCGCACTTTATAGCTCTTGAAACATGCAGGTGCAAGTGTCTGACAGGCACCGTCTCCTGGGGCTCCTGGGGCTCTGTGTATGCTGGGATTTGTAGTCTCCTATTTGCCGCAGTGAAGAGCATCCACCTATAGTAAATGTGATGTTTTTCAAATCAGACACACATCTTAGACAGTGTGTTAGACACGTTTTTATGTTATGTGTACACATAATACAAATGCATAATCTATCAACTTCTTAAAAATGTGTGATCTTCTAATTATAATTCTGTTACTTTTACCATTGTAAGTAGAAGTTACAGTGATAGTGATAAATATTTGTAAACCTTCCATATGCTTAGGTAACATTTCAGTTTATGTGTCATTAATTTTTCTTATTAAACTGTGAAATAATTTGTGCAATTGTTTTTTAGCTATGTGAACCATTTAAACCCATTGTTGCAGCTTTATTTTAGAAGCTTCCATGACAAAGCAGAGTGGGTTATGTAACATTTTCTCTCATTGTAATAACTTTTACTGTTATATAGAAAGTTGTATTTTGTTTAAATAAAGCTGTGGCATATGTGCCTATGCTTTCTTTTTTCATTTTTCCTTTTCCTTTTCAGCAGGTTCTGAAAGAGAAAGCATGTCCGAGCTAGACCTTGGACGAGGAAGGAGGAAGGCCTCAGCCGTTTAGCGGGCACAGGAGGAAGACACAAGCACCAACACAGAATAGAAAGGATTAAATACCAGAAGAAAGGGTGATTCTACCCAGCCGCTACTCAATCAAGAGACTTCAGAAGAGGCTGCTGATACAAGTGAGGGCATGGTTGATGTGGAAACTCTATGCCTGGAAGATGAGGACGATGGCCAACATGAACTAACATCTGTACTGTACCAGGAGGGAACCTCACAACAAAGGGGCCTCCAGGTACCCCTCTTGGTACTCCTTCCCCAAGTGTAAGAGCCTGCCTGCAAGATCAGCAGCCGACAGTGAGCCTTCTGAGGCCTTACGCGAGGCAGTGGCGTAACTCAAGTTGAGAGGTTCCCCCATCAGAAGGTGGTGAGGGTCCCAGAGCACTCTGAAAATCACAGATATTTAGAGGCTTTGGGTTAAATGAGGCCCCTTTTAGGGGTGGAACCCCCTCCACTGCAGGGGCTTCTGCGGGTGCCTGTGTTACACTCCAACGTAGGGTTGCATCCCGTTCATCTTTGCATGTGTACATGCCTACTTTTCAGGAGATCATGAAGTGGGGGAATGCTGGTCAGCCGGTGATCTCTCTGGGACTTTACGAGGTGCAGCAGAGATCAGGCACATGGAGACGAGTATGCTGACCAGCACAGATAACTCTGCTTTTCCAGCTACATCTACGGGTTCTGTGTCTCAAACCTCCCCTACCAGTGTTCTTGTGTTCTACAGTACGTCTTCCCCCCTTTCCCTAAACCATAGTCATCCTCAGGTGAGATTTGGTCCCTTCCCACAACCCCATGTGCCTGCGCTTATGGAAGAGATTCCGGTGATCCTGCTCTCAGAAGAAGAGGAAGAAGGCCAGGAATAGAGCCTCTAAACCAGGAAAGCCTTTCCAAAGGCTTTATAAGGTGCATGGAGGCAGACAATGATCAACAGCAAAGGTAACTACAAGATCTCTCTCTCCCTCTGTGAAGTTACTCTTCCTATTGAGTGGAGTCGGCTGCATCCATAGATGATTTGTGGGTTTCACCCAGGTCACAAAATAACATAGTCTAAAGGGAAGAGGCCAGAGGCCAGTGTGTGGGATGAGTATATGTGTTTACATGGTTAATGTTTATCAATTTTGAGATGGTGTTCTATAGGGGCAGATATGTAGTCTGCTCAGAAAGTGACCTGTAGTAACTTTAGAGACATAAGATGTTAGAGTCACCACCCCCCTTACGTAAGGAGTGGAGACTCATTATTTCTACGACTGGGATGAAATTGCACCACCATTAGTGATAACAATCTGGGAGGAGAACTCTGTCCTGTCATAGGTGAAAATGTACCTGTGCAGGGATAGTTGTATATAGATTTCTCTTTGTGGATCATGCCAATACCATTTTAAATGAGATGTTTTGTTTTGATGGCAGCCAATGCTTACAGCAGCTCCAAAGACATAGCTATATTTTTGAAGACCACATGCAAGGCAAAGTTCCATAGTGTGATGTCTCTGCAATGTTGGCATCATGGGGTCTTTGGGCTCAAGGTATACGCCATTGCTGCAGTCAAGGAATCAAGGCCCAATGTAAGACTGGCTATTTAGAGGGACAAATCGAAGATTCACCTTCAAAATTTACAAGAGTTTGAAATATGAGGACCAGAAAGTCTGGACCTGTGCAATCAAATTCTGATCTTTATATAACCAACACCCGAGTTCTTGGGTTTAGAGACTGGAATGGTAAGGTGAACCAGCGTGTTATGCAACAAACTCTCTAACCAGATTGGGCTCCACAATATCACAATCACAGGCTTATCTTCATTCAAATTTAGGAAAGTCCTGGCCATCCAATTCTAAAAAGTGATAAGGCAATCTCCCACACATCATTTTAGGTCTACTTGTTTTTTTATTTTGTTTTATTTATTTGAGTTTTATATAGCGCTGGCTAGACCCGGCGGTATCAGAGCGTTTTACATAAGGTTCCACAAAATTACACCAATTACAAGTTACATCAGTTACAAGAAAACATTTCAAGAGAGTCGGAAGATTTAATAAATGGAGCTTAGAAGGGTAAGGAGGTGGGGTAAGGTGTATGAGGGAGAAAGGATGGAGATAGGATGGATGGAGAGACGAAGGAGAGTCTGCCCAAAGTCCGGATGGGTAGGTGACGGCCAAGGGGGAAGTCCACAGCCCATCTCCTCTATAGCTATCAGGTAGCTCCACCGGGCATCAGTCAAGCGGCTAGGTCTCAATGAGAAAACAATTAGAGAGCAAAGAGGAGGGATAAATGGAGCATAAAGGAGAAAGTGGGTGGAGTAAGGGGTATGAGGGAGAGTACGATGGAGAGACGAAGTAAGGTCTGCCCAATGTCCAGCTGGGTAGGTGATGGCCGAAGGGGTAGCCCACAGCCCATCTCCTCTATAGCTATAAAGTATCTCCACCGGGCATCGGCCAAAAAGCTAGGACTACACGGTCAGAGCAGGTTCATAGATTCAGTATACCGAAGGGTAGACCGGATGGGGGGGGGGGGGTTGTTCGAGGTGTGGATTAAGTCTGTTTTTTTCTCAGAGGAGTAGCACGACGTGGTAGGGAACACTGTGGCAGTCACCTTGGTGTCAGGCAGTCCCAATGATTTTAAACAAGTGATCTTGCGATTGAGACAGGGGGCTGGTCGTCATTAGAAATAACTTTATCCTTTGCTGGAGGATCACATGTCACACACATGTACAGGAAACAAAATATGAATTGTAAAGAGAGAATGGGCTTTGGGTCAGCCTTCTATCATCATTTGCTTTCATGTATTGGTCATGGTTTGTCATGTCTTTGATGGGTTGTCCATCAAAGCAAGAGTATTTTGAGGATAGTTACATTGTCCTAAATGTAATGAGATCAAATAGTCATTTGGTAAAATGCCGACTCAACATGACAAGTAGTTTGAAGATGAGACCCAGTTTGTGTTCTTTGAAGTATTGGCTTTGTTGGGACAATGATGTTTTATTTGCTGATTTATGCTTTCACTGCCTACTCTTTGCTTGCTTAATCCAATTATAAAATAAAGTCACGGTGCCGTTCATTAATTGCCTTTGCGTGATCATTTGTTTTAGTTAGTTATCATGATAACATGTTGTTGGATTTACAGCTTTTTTCTTCACAAAATAAATATGTGTGAGCGCACACCGGCTTGTTTAATTGCAATGAAAATGTTCACTCTTTATCAAACGTTTCTCCTGTGCAATATTTTGTTGTGTCTGCCTTTGAAGTTCATCATCTGTCTCAGCTCCGCTACACTTTTCTTTGAGGGTACAGTGTAAGGCAAGCTGATCCGCTAAGAGGTAACAATAATAACATATTAATTATAATGATAATTCTTATTAATAACAGTGATAATAATGGTATTAATCTTAATAATAATAATGTATTATTATTCTTACCTAATGTATCATACATACCTTACCTACCTACCATAACTAACCTACCTACTAACCATATCTCCCATCTCTACCTAGCTACCATATTTGCAATGCCTGACTGCCCAGCTTAACCTACCACACCTAACCTGCCATGTCCACCATACTTACAATAACCAACGTACCTAATCTACCTCCCCCTTTGCGATGTGTATGCCTTAAACGTGTCCTGAGGGCTTGAGGTGCTGCATCCTACTGCAGAAAACACTTTTGTCTAAGTGAGGGACCTCTAATAATGCGGCAGCCTGCACCAGGCAAGTGTTCAATAGAGCTCTGCTTTGGAGGGGCATGAGAATGGGAATAATAATAATAATAATAATAACAATAATAACAACAACAATAATAATATCAATAATAATAAAAATAATAATAATAATAATTCCAGATTTGTAAAGCGCAACTTATCACCCCAAGTGCATCCAGCCACTGGGGGCCATCGGTGAGATTAGGGGCCTCATGTAGGAAGCCAAATACCGGTCGGTAACGGCCAAAATTCGGTAAATATCCCGTTACCGACCGGTATTTAGGCATTTGCGATGTAGGGGGCTGATTTTCTGGATTCGGTATTTACCGAATCGGAAATTAAGAAATCGGTAAAATACCGATTCGGTAAATACCGAATCCAGAAATGCAATGTAGGGGGCACTCAAGTGAGTGCATCATTGGTGTCTGGATTCGTTATTTGCCACCAACTACAAGTTGATGGTAAATGACGAATACCTTTCAAAAAGCATTTTTGTGCTATTTGAAAAGTGCAATGTGGCAGACATACATGCCCTTAGGGCATGTATGTGCGCCACATGTGCACACATGCACGAATCAGGGGTGCAACAGGGTGTCAATGTGACACCCTGCCACCCATGATAATGCCTCCCCTATTACCGATTCGGTATTTACCGAATCGGTAATGGTAACTGGCTTCCTATTCATTCCTATGGGCCTCCAGGCCCATAGGAATGAATGGGAAGGGATGCATTATTACCGATTCGGTAAATACCGATTCTTAAATACCGATATTTACCGAATCGGTAATAATTACCGATTGTTTACCTACATTACATTTACCGATTCATAAATACCGAATCGGTAAAATTCGGTATTTAAGAATCGGTAAATATAATTTACCTACATATGGCCCTAAGTGAGCTATTGCCCAGAGTCACATGATGCTGAACTGAGCTGCACCTGGTGCTGGGAATCAAACCGTGAGCCCTCCGCTCTGTAGTCAGCCCCTCTGGCTGCTGCGCCACACCTCTAAAAAGATCAAGACTTATTGGTTTTACCAGTGCTTGTTTCTCTCTTTCTCTTCGCCTCATTATTACGCTCCATTTTACATGCACAAAATTAACAGTAACGTTAGATCTTAAGTAGACTGGTTGTGTCAGTTTGTGACATGTACAGTACAAAGTGTCCGCCATGTGCCCATTTACATGGAACTTTTGAACCTTAACTCTTCAGCTCCAAGCTGTCAGCTGCCCAGGTACCAACAAAGCTCTCTCACAGTATTACATTTCCCCCAACAAAACAGGACTCTACACTCCAGTGCCAATGTTCACATAAGCCCAGAATATGATACCTTGTCAAAAGGTGGTGAAGTATTCACTTGTAATTTGTTTATTCAATCCAATTTTACTTCAAAGTCTCTTTCTTTGAAAGGCAGGAAATAAACTGAATTTGTGAAGCTTGGGTGTAGGTGAACCCAGAGCCAATCCAGCTGTTATCACAGACTATATTTGAAAAAAGTGAGTGTACATGCGTTTGTTAATGTTTTCTGACACACAAGGTCGATTCGGAAGAAGTGAACCACAGAATCGTTGAATTTACACAATTTAAAGCGTTCGGAGTAGCTATGAATACACACTCCGTTCACTTCAGTTAAGTGCAAATTAGTGACATGCCCTCCTAAAATGTTTTCAGCTGCTTAAATATATCAGTTCCACTGGAATTATGTGGCAGAGGAGGGTCAAATTATGCGGCACTGTTGAGTAAATTATGCAGCAAGAAAAGGCAAATTATGTAGCGTAATGCAGTACATTTTGGGATGGCATTACTTCACTATTTTGGCATTTTTACACTTGTTGCCAGTGTCTGACCATTGGTTGCACATCATTAGTACCGGTTTAGTACCCAGTTATAGCAATAAAGCAACAAACAAGTCACCAGTCAACCACTTAAGTGCTAACTCCCTTTACCTCTTAGTCAGAGAAAAAAATGGTCTATGGGATAACAAATGTTAAACGGGTAGGCCCAGTTTATTTCTGCTTGTTTTTTCCTCTTTATAAGTGTGCTGCATTCTGTAGTACACATAGTACGAGGAAAAGCCTCTCAGGATTGTTTTTGTGCAGGAAGGTATCCCTTCCTGCACAAAAACATTCCTGCCTGCAACACAGGCACCCTTGCACCATGGTACAAGGGTACCTGCGTTGGCGCTAGGCTGCCAAAATGGCACCAGCGCCAGGGGAAAGAACAGGAATGCATCATATTGGATGAATAAGGCCCATTCCTACCCTTTTCCTGTGATGCAGGGAAGCGCAGCAAGGTGGCTTGCGCAGCTGCCCTGTGCCACAAGGGTCCTAAATATGGCCCTTCGTCCTAATTGTTAGGTTGAACCTAGCGGCAGCTCGTATGCGCTGCACGCTCTGCGAGGCATGCAGTAGTCGAGTATGCTGTGGAAGCCTCGCCTTCTCTCCACCCATATTTTTGATCGGCTGGTGTCATTGTCCTTAGTAAATGCTGGCTTAGGATTGATGATGAGGCTAGTTAGTCCCTCCTTGTTACCGCCCTGTCGCCATTTGTTACCTCCCATGAGGGCTGGATCTTTTACTTGTGGCGTTACATGGTCTCCTTCATAAGTCGGTAAACACTATTTTTTTTTTATTTGCAGCGCGTTCCACTTTCACTTTAGCGTCCACGCTTGTTTATTTAATTAATTTGCCACGCGGGTCGAACAGGAGCGTTTCTACTCACTAATCTAGCAAGCATTTGCAATGCAATAAGTCTAGCATTTACGCGAGTTTGAGCTTTAGACATTGCAAATAACATTGCCTTTTATTTTTGTTTTCGTTTTTAAAATAGAAATAAAAGGCATTGTCATTTACAATGCCAATAGCTTAAATTCGCATAAATGCAAGACCTGTTGCATTGTGAATGCTTGTTTCATGCGAGATACTTGCAAGTGAATTTCTCAAAGTTTAGGGTGATATGAAGTCATTTTCGCTATATTTTGTCCTGAATTTTGTGTAAAAATAGCAATTTCCTATTTTACCAAACTGAGGATGCATCGTTAGTTTAACATTTGTAGACTTCTGCGGATCCATGAGGCCCGAAAAATAATGCAGGCACCAGCCTAACGCCTTTCGAGCAGCTATACGCGATTCAGCACTCTGAATCTAATACGCCATTAAAATGCTTACACCCATATACTACATTTCCAGTTTCAAGAACTATTAATTAAACATACCACGCATTGTTTTCTGTTAAACAAACACATGTGAGAAAGGATCAACATGCCACAACAGTTGTGTAATGTGTGGTGACATTGTTTCAATGAATACACTTCCTGCATTAATCTGAGAATCTCTGCGGGATTCAGATGGAATTCAAATCCCCCAAAGAAAATGTAAATAGAAGGAAAATATGCGTGCACTCTGCCAACCTGCTTCATTCAATGACAGCTCCCAACCACCATAAGAACCCTATACCATTTATACAAAACCGGCTCTTTGAGCTGGCCTAACCCGGGAGACTCTGGGCTCTGCAAACTGCACATGCATTCCCCCTGCTCCGGGATGCGGCTGACTAGCCTCGCGCATTCCATCTCTGTTCACCGTGAATGCAGTACCAGAAGGGCGGGGATGCGCCTCCCTGCCTGCCAGTAGCCATGCTCGGCTGGGCTCATAACCCAGTGCCCTTATCCCCAGCCTGCCTGTTCTATACAATCATTCACCGCAGACCTGTCTAATCCTGGCGCATGGGGACACAGTGTGCAGCAGGTGGAGTGTTTCACGAATGTTTGCAGTTAATCCGGCTGCACGGGAATATTATCAGTTAATGGAAAAGTATTTTGTTTTGCGCCAGCAGTTTTTTCTACAAGTGGGAACAGAAGTTGATAGATACAAGTCGTCTTGGAATAATTCAAAATTCGTACTTTCTCTACTAGCTAGGTAAAAACGTCTCACATGGTACGGCTAAAGGGTTTCAGTAGATGATGTGCCGTACAAATATAGGATATTCAAGTCTCAAAGGTGGGTTGTTATTTATTTTATGTATGTATGTACAGTTTTGTTAGCCCTTGTAACAGAAGTACTGTACAGAGCCCCAAGTCAACGCTGTCCATCAAATGAGCAGCACATGGATCCATTACAATAGATAGTATATGTGTGTGTGTGTGTGTGTGTGTGTGTATGTGTGTGTATGCAATCCTGCTGGAGGTGCAGGGGAACATCACATAATTCTGAAACATATCGCAATCTATACCCAGTGAAACAGCATTGGCGAAGCTGATAGGTGTGACCTATTTTTGGTGCATAATTTTTGGTGCATGTGTTCTTTTTTGTAATGGCCATATGTTGCGTAATATTTCTGGATGCACAAACACAAAAACACATGCATACACTCATATGCACACAAACAATATCCACACACGCAAAAAACACGCTTAAAAATACACAGAAACCCAAAAAGATGGGGAGCCTAATTCACAACGGTAATTTACACTTTTGAGTAATTTGCACTTTGGAGTAAATTTACTACTCTGTATTCACAAACTCCTAGTGTAAATGTACTATAAAAGTATAAGTTACGTACCTCCATTGCCCTTTTAAAGCAATTGGCCTACTCCTGGGGGTGGGAGACACCCCTCTTTAAAGCCTCTTACTCCTACCTAATCCCATCCACTTTTGTAGTAAGTCTGCCCATTTTTCCACCAACTCACTCCAGGACCTTCCAAATTTAGTACTGAAACGTATACTTAGATGTGCCGAGACTCTGCGGTTGGGGTGGTGAACTCTGCAAACATAAGTATAGGTAATGTGAAGGCATACACCCTGCACATAGTTTATGAGTAGCACTTTGTAGTATGTTTGGTACTACAAAACATACTACAAAATGAAGTTTATGAATCAGGCCCACAGTCAGAGAAAGCACAAACAGGCACATGCTGACTCAGGTGGATGATGGTTGAGGTTGAATAACTGGATGGGCTAATGATTGTGTGGTTGTATATAAGGATAAATAGATGGTTGGAAGGATATGGGTGCCCACGATGCTGGATAAGTGCCGATTTTAGAATGATAGGTGTGATCCATCCCAGTTTGGGTGAATGGATGAATGAGTGAATGCTTGGGTGTTTTGGGTATATTATTGATGAATGCTTTGGTGTGGGCAGATGAATATCTGTGGATGGAAAGGTTAATAGATGATTGGGTGGATAAGTGTGATCAGAGAGGTGGCTGAACAGATGGCTGTTGGTAGATAAATGGGTTCATAGTTGTGTGTAAATGTATAGAAGTAGTTGCAAGAAATAAGATATTTTCAACTACAGTGAGCTACTAGTTAACACTAAGGCCTTCGATTTGAATTATGTACCTGGAATTAGTGATACTGGGGGCAAATATGTATTTCTCGCACTTGAATATGTGTGGGCAGAACACAAAAGGTTATCTTCATTGCCAAGTATGTAAGGTTCACACTAATCATGAATATATTAGACAGAAAGAGACATGAAGAGTTACTCTATGTGAAAACACTGCACCCTATAACACTGTAATTGTAATTGTAATTCGCATTTGTAGAGCGCGTTATCACCTTCAGGTCTCTAAGCGCTATGAGACAGGGCCCTACCCTAGCACGTGAGGAGCTGTAATTGGTTAGATTGCATCCCAAGCTTCCGAAAAAAGAACTGTTTTAAACTTCTTCCTGAACGGGAGAAGGGCATGTTCCTTGCGTACATTCCCCGGCAGGCTGTTCCAAATTTGGGAGATGAGTACCTCTGTCTTTTCGGGATTAATTTTGAGGGAGTTGGCCGTCATCCAGTTGACAGCAAATTTTAGAATGTTTTGGATTCTTGTGTGGGCGGTAGGGGAGCTGTCTATCTGGATGATAATTTGAGTGTCGTCAGCATAATTATAGTTCTGCAACTCCATGTGATTCAATGCAGCTATCAGGGGCTGAAGGTAGGCGTTGAAAAGGAGAGGTGACAGCGCCCAGCCCTGTGGTACCCCACACGAGAGTAAGCCTGGGTCAGACACATGGTCGGTCAGCTGTACTCTCTGGAAACGGCCCTTAAGAAAGGATGTAAGCCAGGCAAGGGCTGTACCCTGAATGCCCAGCTCCGAGATCCGCAACAGCAGTTGGTCATGATTAGGGCTCCTGGTTTTATGGTATTTATTTATTTGACATTTCCGTCTGTATTTATCCATATTTTTTTTTGCTAATTTTATCTGTATTTATCCATATTTATTTTGGGTTTTCTGGAAAAATGAAGCTCAAATTAGTATATTTCCACATTTATTTAACCGGTAAATATGCACTCATGTTTGGATGCCTTCCAGGTTTCAATGCTGAAAACACCCACAGAAGATAAATCAATTTGCTTATAAGAAAATAT
This sequence comes from Triturus cristatus, assembly GCF_964204655.1. Taxonomy (NCBI): domain Eukaryota; kingdom Metazoa; phylum Chordata; class Amphibia; order Caudata; family Salamandridae; genus Triturus; species Triturus cristatus. The sequence goes on along the minus strand of NC_140582.1, from coordinate 1,065,227,409 downwards.
GCAAATTTCAGTATCAACCTTGTGCATATCTACTGCTGTTAAAACCTCTTTCCTAAAATTCCTGTCTTTTTTAGCCCCCTTACATATCAATTCACACAGCTATTGACCTGGCAGTCACGGCAGACTGTGTTGAGAATTACTCAAAAAGCAACCCAATTTCCGTTTTTATTCACATTAAAAAACTAAATACAGACAAGAAAAATAAATGTTTTCTGTCTGTATTTATCTGTAAAAATCAGTAAAAATGGAAAACAGGGAGCCTTAGTCATGATTGACCATGTCAAATGCCGTGGATAGGTCCAGCAAGTCCAGGGCACATGGCTTTTTCTTATCGGCCCTTAGTCTTAGTTCATCCAGCACAGACAGCATTACCAATTCTGTGCTGTGGTGAGCCCTGAACCCTGCCTGGGTGAATTGTAAGAGGTGGTTATCCTCTATATGGTGTGACAGGGATTTTAGCACGTGCTGTTCCAACACTTTTGCCAGAAATGGGAGTTGAGAAATCGGCCTGAAATGTTTTAGGTTTTTCGTATCTGCCCCTGGTTTTTTTAGAAGCGGGATGATGCGAGCTTGCTTAAAGTTAGTGGGGACGTGCCCTGCTTCAAGGGATTGATTAAGAAGCAAGAGGACCTCGCTTTCTATCCCAGGTAGTGCCACCTTAAAGATCCTTGGTGGACAGGGATCTGCAGGTGACCCTGACTTCACCCGCCCTATTAAGGGAGACAGGGAGTCATGGGTGAGCGTAGGGAAGGTGGTGAGTGGTATATCGAATGAGGGGGGCGGGGGTGCTGGTGCTAAAGGGCAAGGGAACGTGGGGGTAAGATGTGTTTCCGTCAGGAGGTCCTTCACTTTCATTGCGAAGAAGGACTGGAACTTGTTGCAATCTTCCAGGCAGAAGGAGGGCTTCTGTTCCTTATCTTGTCTCAGCTCTTTCAGGATCCAGAAAGTCTCTTTTTGTGTATTGTCAGCAGCCGCAATCCTAGCTTCACAGAATTCTGCTTTCCTTGTAAGAATTGCCTTTTTATAGACTGCAAACATAGAGGGATATTCTAACCAGGCACCTGGCTTGTAAGCTTTCCGCCAGGCTCTCTCGCACTGGCGAAGGGTTTGTTTCAAGTATCTTAAAGCATCGTTAAACCAGGGGGCCCCTTTGCCTTTGTCCCTTTTTCTTTCCCTGCGTGTTGGGGCTACCATATCAATAGCATTCTTCAGCCTTGTCAACAGGGAAGCATTTTCTTTATCAAGGTCTCCCTGTATTTGAGTTGAGGTAGCCGATTTATGTAGGGTAGTAACCAGGTCGTCGGCACTGATTTTATTCCATCTCCGCAACACTTTCCACTCCAAGGGTGGACGGGCTGCTTGTTTTGTGAGTGGGACTGCACATATATAAAATGCAGAAATTGTCTCTGTGGGTATACACATCATACACCCACCTGAACCAATAACAAACCACAGCTACAAAGCTGCACGTGCTTCACCTCGGCTGTTCATAGCTGAGCCACAAAGCGATTACATTTTTTGTTCCATGGAGTTCAGCAGCCAGCACTATTCACTTCCATGCTCACCTGCAGCTCTTTGTGCCTGACTTGAGTTGCCACAGTTGACATCATGACCTCCAGCAGAGCTAGCTCTAACAGAGATTGACAAACAGGAGCTTAATACATGACCCATTTATCCGGCCTGGACATTATTCTCAGCCCTATTGTGTGTGAACTGATTTCTTAGACTGCCAGCCATGCCCCATGCACGTGCACGCATTGTCTGCACTTCCAATGCCTGAAGACTATAGGGACATACCAAAAGTGCTAGAAGTTATACAGTGACCTAGCCTGACTCCATCTTCATAATTTATAAACGCTGACTCTTGAGTTTTATTCAAATATCCAGTAGAATCAAATTAAAACAAAATCAATTCAAACTCAATAAATCTGCTTAAGGCCATCTGTGGCTCAAAGATCCGACCACCTATGGAAGGTGGTGAAAAATTTTTACTTAGCAAAATCCTTATCATTCAGTAAATCAGCCCATATTCACCAGCTGAAGATGTGTTCAGGCAAAAATGGTGGAAGAATGCTGAGAAACTAGGCAGAAAATGTGTGGGCTAGGATGGAAACTAACCATAACAGATTGAAAAAAGAAGAACAGGAGATCTATTAGCACACCACCCAATGTATTTACGCAAAGGAAGGAGCTGATCAAATAAAGCACAGGCAAATAGACCTCAAAAGCCCAGACCTCAGCACTATAGCGTGCAAACACTGTCCTATACCACGAGCAACAACTCAGATCCAGGATCACAAAAATGATTGCCCACAAAGCATAGGACGGAAGGTAGGCACAATCTGCCAACAGACATATAAGACATACTATGAGAACATCCACGGAAACACCCAGTATCAAAACAAACAACCACAGATTCAAGACACAGCCAAAGACTATACTTTGTAAATATGCCTTCAATCAGGAAACCTGGCTGCTGCCCACCCCTTATATACCTAGAGGGCAGAGCCCTTCAATTCAAGCAAATCACAGACAATTTGGCATGCAGTTTCAGACATTAGCACTCAAGTACTAGTACGCCTCTAATGCACATTGTACAAAGTGATCACCACTCAACAGTGCTGGTGAAATGTAATCCATGCAACAAGTGCACATAGAAATTTACAACAAGCGAACATTTCGTTGTACACCCCTGGCGATTTTGTGAATCCTAAGAAAGGTAAACAGATGCATGAAATCGTCAAAGGTCATCAAAGATAGAACGAATGAGCATAGGTGGGAGAGACGGGCTACAATATACACATAAGTGTTGCAATAGTAACTCAAAGAGGATGAATCTTTAGACTTTCTCAGGCAATACATGTGGCGGTTCACAAACAATCTCTTGGAAGATGGAAATTCAGGAATCATAGATTTCTTAACTTTTCAGGCATTTACAAAAACCCTCACTTAAAGTATTTTTTAAGAGAAGCCCTGGTTCCTTCGTGAAAAAAGAACCTAAGCATGCAGGAACCTGCCATTCAGTGGTCATAGTGAAGTTACATCTATGTTGCATTTCGTTTTGCAGTCTTTCTGGTAGCCAGCTATTCATTCTGTTGTTCAAAAATATAGCTTTGCAGGCTCTATTTTTGCCCAACATATATCATCACATTTGAAGGCTTTGGGTATTTGTAGCCGTTTTGAGTGGCACCTGAAATTTGGGGTCTGATTTCTATAGAGTTTATAACATATCTTTCACTCTCAGAATGCTATTGGGTAGTAATGGTTTCAAAGACTGGCCACTTCCTTTCTTTAAGCTACCGACAGCTGAAGGAATAACTCAATGTTTTTTTACTGATATGTTTCACCTTCATGAAATGCCTCATGCCAATATTTCACAGGGGCACCCAGTATCTTTCGTGTTTTTGGGTGGCTCTGGCCAAAACATTAGGAATTCGAAAAGCTCTTTACTGTAGTTATCACCCCCAGTCTAATTTACAAACCGAGTGGTTCAATCAAAGTTTGCAAGCTTCTGTAATACAATTCAAAATAATAGGGCTTGTTTTTCAGAATTCATGACTTTGCAGCCTCAGTCACAAGATATTCAACGTTTTTTAAGTCAGTGCACAGTTTCTGCAACTTATCTTTTTTGCTTAAATGTTATTTGGAAGATGTAGCCGTCATGTGATTTAACACCCATCCAATCCATCAGTTGCGCAGAGGAGCCGGATTGTCTACAGCTTTGAAAGCAATGGTCGATGTTACTATTTATTCCACATAAAGCTTGGATGAAAACTGGAAATGGCCTCTTCAAGGCTTTTCAGAAAAACATCTTCCTTACGTATTTATACAAAATAGCATCAAGAATCATCTTAAGCATTAATTCCAATATTAAATCTATAAGGGTCCACTAATTTTCAGTTAATGGTAAAATAAAACTGGAAAAGGTGTCTCTCCCATTTACTTTCATCTTTCCTAACAAGTCTGAATGACAAAGTATATTTGCAAGTAGGATGACTGGAACTGAAGGCAGAGAATGTGCTGCAGTCATCACTCCTGTCAATATTCAGGGTACCTCTGAAAAAAGACAAGGTTGTCAGTTGGGTGGACAAGCACTCTGGCTGTACCGAGATCAGGGAAGTGCCAGCCTGTCTGCGTGTGTAGCAGTCAGCACTTAGCAGCAGAGCAAATGCAGCCACAAACATCAACTAAAACTATGTATGTATTTATTTATATATTCATTTATTTATTTGTTTAACTGTTGTATATAGTGATCCTGCATCAAAAGGTATTAGGGCACTTCAGAGTTTACTCAAGGTCCATATTAAATGCAACCACATATACCCACAGAAGAATCAGGGAAGAACAAACGTGTGGGTTTTACATGAAACGTATAAACTATCTCATGGATTAGAATAATGATTCTGAAGATCAATTATAGGTTATAGGAGGGAAGGAAACATTAGCTTTAGGAGAGGTGGAAAAGGTGTGTTTTAAGTGCTGTCTGAAAGTGAGAAGGGTAAGTTTTGTTTGAATGTTATGGGCTAAGAATTCTAGGAAATAGTTGTGACTCCAGCAAAATTGTGTATCCAGGCAAAAGAAGTGCATCGTTACTTGCACTTATAGGGAGTTTCACCTTCTGCAACCTATTTAGTTCCCTGATATGGGAGATGAGTAGGAAGCAGTATACATTGAATATAATTCTAGTCTTTATTAGAAATCAGTGAGGGTCATGAAGTGTGGGACTGGTGTCGTCCGCTTGTTTTGAAGCTGTCATTCAGACAGATGGATAGAATATTACTTTGAGTTAGCAAGTGAATACTGATGAACCTGCTAAATACCTTTTCTGTTGGCCTGAGATTAAACTTGAAGGTTATGTGATTACGTTTTTTAAAATTATTATTATTAATATTTATCATTTATAGAACATGTAGCTACCTAGAGGCATCCCAGAGCTAGCGGCTATACAAAAGGAGTAAGTGGTTAAATAATACCAAAGGTGAGTGTTAGATTATAGGGAAGAGTGTTGGAAAAGCCAAGTCTTGAGGAGTTTTCGGAAGAGAAGATGACCGAGTTCAGCGCGGAGGTGTAAGGGCATTGTGTTCAAGAGTCTTGCAACATTGTGGGAAAAAGATCTTCCTCCGCCTCTTTCTCTTCTGAATTTGGGGATGACTGCAAGGTTGAGATTGGCTGAGTGAGGGCATTTCCCAGGGTGGTAGAGGGTGATGAGAGAGTTGTTAATGGCTGGGTGCTTTCCCCACATGGTCATATGGGCTATGCACAGTGCCTTAAACTTTATTCTTTCCAAGACAGGTATCCAGGGTAAGGTCATCAGAGCTGGTTTGGCTGACTGGTTTTTCAGGGTCCCCAGCAACAGTCTGGCGGTGCAGTTCTGTGAGACTTGGAGCTTCCTTATTGTTGCTTTGGGTGCTCCTAGGTAGAGGGAGTTTCTATAGTCCAGACGTGATAGGACTAGGGTCTGTATCAGGGTCCTTCTTGCATTCATTGGTAGGAGTGGGAGAATCTTTCGGAGTAGTCTGATGGTGCCATAACAGGCCCCTGTACTCTCACTGCTTGGTCTTCGAACTTGAGGGAGGTATCCAACCAAACGCCCTAGATTTTGATTCTAGTCTTGGGGGTTGGGGCAGGACCCAGGCAAATAGGCCATATCTGTTTGAGATCAATGTTGTAGGAGTTACCCAGATATAGGGGTTCTATTTTTCCTCCATTTAACTTGAGGCAGGATTGCTCCAGACAGGTTTCAAAGTCAGAAGGAAAGTTTCGGGGACCATTGAGAGTGATTACCGGCTGCGTATCATCAGCATAGGTGACAATTTGTATCCCATGTGGCGAAATAATGTCTGGAAGTAGTCGCATGTAGACATTGCACAATGTGGGCCTCAGGGAGGATCCCTGTGGGACTCCGCAGCTGAGCTCTAGGATTCTGGAGGTGGACTCCCCTGAGAAGACCTGGAAAGTTCTCTTATCTAAATAGGAGTGGATCCAGTCAGCCGCCTCCCAAAGACACCCAACCTCCTAATTCTCTCCAGTATGATGTTAAAATTAACTGTGTCGAAGGTTGAGCTCAAGTCTAAGAGGATAATGGCCACTGCTCCTCCTTGATCACGGATCGTCTTAGATTCCTCAACTACTGTGAGTAGGGCTGTTTCAGTTCTGTGATTGGGCGGGAGCCTGTTTGAGTGGAGTGCAGGAGGTCGTTGGTTTCTAGGAAAGCCGAGAGGGTTGAGTTTACGTGTTTTACCAGAATCTTAACTATCACAGGGAGCTTTGATATAGGTCGATAGTTGCCTAGGTCTGCAGGGTCCAAGCTAGGTTTCTTAAGTAGGGCCTTCACCATGGCATGTTTCCATGGTGCAGGAACTAGACCCGTGGTGATAGACACATTTATAATTTCCAGCATAGGGGGGAGCATCGCATTTGCGGCTTTGAGTAGAACGTGGATGAGGGTTAGTAGAAATTCAATGACTTGGCCACCTGGTTTATGTGTGGTAGGGAGGTGAGAGTAGATTCCTGGGTGATTTCAAGCAATTTAATACTGTGAGAGAAAGAGGGCAGAAGTCTTATGATTTCAATAGGGTTAAGTAGTAATGGGTCAGAATTATTTATATGAGATAGTGTGAAGAGGAGCATGGGCTGAGCATAATATCTGACATTGTATGAGGTCTGTCAAGTCAAAAGTGGAGGTGTTCTCAATTGTTGTTGATTTTCAGAAGCATGGTATGTCAAGCCTAAAATGTTATAAGGAGATACCCATTTCCTCTAACCTAAACAAGAAAGCTCAAGGACTGCTCTGTAGTTTGGATCCTCACTTCCAGGTCAAGGCACCAAAGGTTGTTGAAGTATGAGTGAACAGTCATCTCTTTCGTGCTTCATGTGGTGCATGCCATCGGGATTTTCAGTTTGATCATTATTATGCTGTAACCAGGACAAAAGCTAAACTAATGTATGCAAGTATTTGCTTTTTGGAAATTATGATATTCAATTAATTTGCAAGTTATTTCTCCATGTCTCTCCCAAGCAAAGGGAAATTGGATACCAAATGAATATTGGACAGGTCTTGATGGAGATGTTTTGAAAACAGGTTTAATCTGTCAAGTCTTCAAAGAGGTAATTAGAATGTTGCATATATTTAATCACACCAGGTATATTCCAAAATGTGATAATTTCCTTTGAGGATATTTCCAGACAAATTCTCTAGATAATAACTTGTAAGTTTGAGAGGCTTAATAACAGGTGAACAATTTTTGGCAGAGGAACACCTCTCAATGGGTCAGATGTGATATCTTTTCTGATGAAAATTCTCTGCTGGGTAAAGTATCAGTGGAATTTCTCACATTTAGCTTGACAAGGTGATCTAATGTGCCCTAAGATAGACTGAGAAATGTTAGGTGAGGCATTACTTTGTATATTGATAAGGTTATATTTAGCCAGTAGATTTGGTTGTTTATTATTTTTTTCTTATCCATTTTAGTTTGGTAAAGAGTATTTGCATTTTGACTATTTGCCAGTCCTATTTTGCACATTTTGGTATTCAGAAATCCATAATTGACTTGGCCTTTTTAAAGATTGTTTTAGTTGGACATGGGTTGCTAAATTTACTGCCATATAAATAATATCAATATACATATTGGCGGTGTCATCTATGTCAATCGAGACATTTATTTCATTATACTTCTTGACAGTTCCATTAGTGTATGTAGATAGGTCCAATTGCTTTTTTTATAGGAATTATGAGGTTTTGCAGTATGGTGGGCGATAGTTTTCTTACTGGGTGAATCGAATTTGACATTGATATTGTTGGTCAAGTTTGAAGTGGAGTCAATAATGTGTAAGGGAATGGAAAATGTATTTGACCAGGATTGAAGGTATTTATCTAGGAAGGTATGAGATGTGCACTTTACATTGCTAGAGCTGAGATTGAAGTATTTTGGAAATTTATTTAAGTCATACGTCATACGTCATTTGGTGGGAGGTAATATTGTGACACCTGGTTTGTAAAACTGGTTCTTAATTTGGCTGGTGATCAATGGTGTCTAGATAGGTGGGATTAGATTGGGATAACAGGATGGCAATTTTAGGATTTTCAAACATTTCATATAGTGTGGGGAGGCTGAAAATGACCTCCCCATGTTGAAAAAAGGGGGGTTTGGGAATTGTCGGTACATTGGGACTTGTTGCAGATGACCAGGTGGCATGTTCCACATCGCTGGGGGTCCCATCTATTGTCCCGGAATCATGTGAGGTTGGTATGGATGTGTGGGAAAGTTATGGAAGAGAGGGGGGGGTTGGTTATTCAGGTTGCCCCTTGGTCTTGTAGAGTCTGAAACTGGTAATCTTCAATAGCCACCTTCACATTGAAATGAAATATTTGGCTTTCCACCAGTAACTTTATCAGGTACAGATACTATGTATGAGCCGACACACCTGTTTCCCATTTAGTATGACTATCTTTACAGGACAAGTGTTGCTTTCTCCTTTTCTCCTCTCTACAGGTTGGATACTGTAAACTTAAGTGGTTGAACCCGTTCGGGTGCAGAGTCGCCCGACCACACCTGAATCTAGGTAGCTACAGGGTGTATTGATTGTCGCCGTCTCAAACCCCTGCACATCACTTTCCACATTTTAACTTTTTGCACGGTCCTGAAGAAACGCCATTGGATCCATTAGGAACCATTATAGGCGTAAAACATGTGGACCTGATATTACTACTTTTTATCACCACAACAAACACTAAGAAACGCAGAAAGAGAATATTCCCAATTCTGACTACCAGATCAAGAGTTTATCCCTTGGTCTCGACTTTTAACCATATCGCACGGACCCCAGAATAAAATTCCTCCAGGGTACTAGTATGATATTTTTAACTCCCTCACACCACTCTGTGGAAATGTGGATTTTCCTGGTCAGTTATGTCCCCTATCTTGGACCCCAACGGTTCTATATGCATGTTACAAGTACATGTATGTTCCCTCCAGTTCCAGTTTCTAAGACGCAAACATATGTGTGTCTACCGTCGACATGTTCTCTGTCAGATCCGCCATCGATGGGCTGGATATTCGATTCCTAGGTATGAAAAGCCACCGACTTTATATGGCTAAGTTACTACATTTTTACAGTTCAGGCAAGTAGGCCCGATTCTGTCCTCAAGCCTTTCCCTGCTCTCTGTCTTTGACAGCTTCAGCTTGAGTTTGCATCTGTATCCATGAACTTTGTCCTACTCCCTGTGCAGCTAACGGTGCCTGCCTCGGCCAGTTTTCGCCTGTCTGCCAAGAAGTTGTATTTCACCTTCGAATTATCTATTTTACTCTCCAGCCGATGCATTCCTGTTTAGTGATTTAGGTAAACATTTCCTTTAGCTCACAAGCAAAGGACTCAGCCTTTCCGTCCTCCTGCAAGTGATTCATAGTCCTGTTGCCATGGAAAGTTTTCTGCCCCTCGCATCTCATATAGACACTTAGACGCTTGTACACGCACACACAGTTAGTATAGAATAGATTCTGTCCGAGAGTCCTTCTTTATGGATAAACTAGTTCTCTAAACATAGGATGGTGGATATGATTTGGGATTAGGTTGACTTGACCCCCAGACTTCTCGTCTCCACATGTAGAGTTAAATGTCAAGTCCCCTCCACCCCCTAGTTGCACGTCAAACACACGTCATACTGTCGCGCGCGCATCTATGCCAAGTATTATCTTATAGATCCACCTATGTCTGATAATCCTAACCAATCATGTTTCTTTTATTCCTTATTACGCCTAGTTTCAATTACGTACCTTTTCTTATCAAATGTTACGCCTTCTACATTCGTTTCATTGTAATGCACTTATTATAAAAATGCATGTCTGTCAACAAAATGTTGTACTTCACTTCCTGAACCCTCGTGGTGACGGAACCTGAGGGCCGCCACTCGAGTCGGCCATTTTGAATGGAATAAAGCCCATTAGAAAACCTCTTATACCACGGATTCTGCCTCTTGTTATTTTGAGCTATTTTACTTTATTTTAAGATTCCGTATGAAATTAAGTCCGGTAATATTTATTTTATTTACCACATAATGGCGCCCGAACAGGGACACTTTCTCATCTCACGCGCCGGCGGTGCGTTGCAGGCCCGGTCTCCTGCCACAGCTGGACGGACCATAAACGCGTACCAGCAGGATTTCCTGTAAGCTCCCTCCGGTCAAGCGGGGGCGACTGAGGCTGCGATCAACCCAGACGAGGCGGTGAGAAGTGCGAAGTATCCCGACCAGAGCCTAGCTGAGAGAGCAAGATCCGAGGTATACAGAGGCCCACCAGGTTTTCCGAAATCCCGATGTGCAGAGGGTCCGATGTCCGCAGTCGTCGAGTCCTGTCCATTCTCTGAGGCCTTCCGTTTCAAGGAGCTACTCGGTGAGTACCATCGCCGGGGAGGCGTGTTGACGTGCACATAGGTTGTGCCGGTCAAGACGGATTTGGGTACACAAATCCGGTCTGCACTGTTTAGCAGTGTATATGTACTGTTTAGCAGTATATCAAGTATTCCGAAGTATTCAGTTATTGTCAAGAATTCAGCGTGGTGATTAGTTAAGCAGACTGTCATCATTGTCGACCATTATTAAATGTTTAATGTTTAATGTTTAAAGTATTCAGAAAATGTCTTGCATATTGTGGTATGAATGACTGTTCATTGTTCACTGTTCATTATTGTGTTTCTCGTATTAAGTAAGTTCAAGAGTAAGTATCAGATCAGTTGTCAATATGCCGCTCTTCTCGAAGTTAAGACAGATTACTACCAGAAAAGGGGTGCTTGAAGAAGCAGTTCCTATTCCTCCTAGAGACACTCCAGGACATTTCATGTACCATAAGCATGGCATAGATGCCATATTGTTTCTTGATCTATGGGTAGATTATACCAAGGGATTACCGGAAAGTCAAAGGTGGCCCGCAGCGGGAACCTGGGATGCAGAGTGCATCATGAAAGTGGAGGAAGAGTTATGGAAAAGAAAGGTCAGACAGTCACAGAAAGACGCTGTCGAGTTATGGCGTAAAGAATCTCATAGACGAACAGAAAAAGCACGTAGACAAGAAGAGAGGAGTAAAGAAAGTTCAAATAAAGTTCAAGAAAATCTATTAATTGAGGAAGGTATCCGAGTGAAATCAGAACAAGTAAATAGACAAAGTAATGCTCTTATGAATGGTATGTATCCCCTTCTAGCCGAAGGACTACCTAAGGCTGCTCCAGAGGTGCCAAAAGACTTGCCACCCCCATTATTTCCAATTAAGGTACATCCAAAAGGGCATCCCAGAACCGCAGAAGATGTTTTTCTTTCCTCATATCTAGACGATGCAGCCCCCGAGTATGCTAACGCCACACCACATAGACCGTCTGGCGGAGGGGTTCAACGTCAGGATCAGGTATCTGTACCCGTACAACAGCAAGTCCCGACGCAAGCTTCGGCAAGCACATCTGTTTCCGCATCTGTCTCCGCAGTCGACTCTACAGGGGTATCGACACCCATAGTTGCTGTATCACGTTCGACGAACCCATTCATACCCGACGCCCCAGATGGGGCCACGGGAGGTGCTAGCAGTACTTTTACACCACCTAGAATAAATAAACTTGTTTTTCAAGGGTCAGCACATTCACGTACACCTAAGTTCGTAAGTGAACGTACGCTTAAGGAACTCCTTGTAAATTGTAGATATGACCCGGTGGTTGGTAAAGAGGATGAAATGGTTCTGGCATCATTACGTATCAGGCGAGCCGCAGAGTATTTAGCAAGGTTACCAGGAATGACTACGCATCTAGATAACATATATCATTTTGTTCAAACAGGACGAGATCCAGGATGTATTAACAGAGCTATGGAATTCCAGAAAGTAGAAATACAGGGGGAACTGTTACGTTTCCTCATAAACTGTGTGATCAGAAATCAAGATCGTCCGGGGGTAGACCCGAATGCAATGCTTATTCTTACAAGATGGAGTCAGAATATATCAGAAGGGAGACACGATAAGCAAAATTGTATAATAGCCATGTGCCGAAAAATCCGAAAAGAAATAGAACGTATTCATGAAGAGAGATTGGGAACAGACGAGTTTGAGCAAGATGAAGTGTCCGAATCAGAGAATTCCGCAAGACAGTCAGAAACCATAGCCTATGTAGGCAGAGGAAGATCCTGTGAAAATACTAGATGTTTTTCTGATCCCATACACTCTGTATGTCCAAATAATAGCAGAACGTATCCGACGCCTGTAATAAATCTGAAGTCTCCTGAACATTCGTTTCAAGCCGCAGATAAAATACTACGAGAACGAAGGGGTTACCACCTCCTCGATTCCATGGATGAGCAAGAATTAGCCAGATCAGCCGTTCACTGGATCGTTAGTCCTGAAAAATACGGTGATGAGACCGTAGCACACACGTTTCTCAATCTCAGTACAGATGAACAACGTTTAGCTGGAATCTATATGATTCAGCAACTCCTCATATTATATAAGAGCCAACATGCTGACCCTGGTCCTTTACCTGATATATTAACGGAACTACTCACGAACAGATGGAGAGGTTCTAGTAACAAGTTAATTAAAGAGATATTAGTGTCACGTAAACAGTATGTCCTTTTTGTAAGTCCGGATTCTCTCTCGCTGCCCCACAGAGAAAGAACGCCGTACTATATGGATAGACAAAATCCTTTACGAGAAGTGCACCCAATAAAAGGCGAAGACAATGAGTTTCACCGAGTATTTGTTTACACACCCATATCAAAAATGGAATTATTAGAAATGAAGAAAGTGGTACCCAGCCATGATAAAGACCCAGCGGGTTTCCACCGAGAAATTAAAGACATGTTACTAATGGGAGAGTACACCTTTCCTGATATTATGACGATATTAAAGGTGCTTTTGCCTGCTGGCATTTATGAAAAACTGAAAGAAAAAGAGTGGGAAGTGGGAGACCAAAAGATAGACTGGACAGCATTAGCAGAGGAAGAAAGGGGCCGAACTGCAGGTTCAGGGCTCGGGGATAAAGTTAAACTGTTACCAGGTTTACTAGTACAGGTACTGCCACGTTTATTAACTACAAAAAAGGAAGATTGGGGTGCAATCACAGCCTGCAAACAAAAGCAAGATGAAGACACAAGCGATTATTATGCTCGATTTGAAAAATGTTTTGGTATAAATAGTGGTATAAAAGCAAGTAGTGATTCATACCCACATCTATTTGTGACAAAATTAGTGGAAAATGCATTACCTCCAGTAAAGAATAGAATATTGAAATTCGAGAGTACCTGGCAAAGTAACACTCCGTCGCAAATGCTACAAATGTTACAGTATCATCACAATAGAATTAGGGATGAACAAGAACACGAGCATAGACGCATGAAGGATACAAAAATGAAAATGCTAGTTTCTCAGACAGTACCAGTAGATGGTCACAAAAAGGGTGTGACACACTCTGGTGATTCTGCTGTTCCTGTAAAGGGAACCTGCAATTATTGTAAACAACTGGGCCATCATGTACACGATTGTCCAGTCCTGAAACGTAATATAGCTACAGGCATTACAAAGGAGAGACCACGATTAGTTAGACAAGATCAGAATGAACAAGGAGCTATGCAGCATGGACAGTCCATGCCAGCCTCACAGCAACCTATACAGTTTGTGCCAGCTGCACCACCGTTGCCTGCTACTGCCACACAAACTACAACACGACAAATGTATCAGACTGCACAGTATGAATACCCTGAATATCAGCGCTACGCATGAACCAGCCTAGAGAGGGAAGTTGACTTACCGCTTATCGAGATTCCTGTAGATCAAGAAGGACCTTATGTGCATAGTGAATTATTAGGTCAAGATAGAAAATTCTTACTCGATACAGGGGCAAGTCGAACAACCATAAAACGTAGTGAAGTTCCAGGGGCACCCCTCTCAGGCTCTCAAAATGTTTCCCTTGGTTTTTCGGGAAAACCTATTGTTAATGAAGTATCACAGCCTCTACCACTTACGATAGGACCTTTGACACGAACTACAGATTTATTACTTACTAAATCATGCCCAGAAAATCTGTTAGGAATTAAAACTCTGAAAGCACTAGGAGCCATAATATGTTGTTCTCCGGAAGGAGTAAGGTTGTTTTTGCGTGATTTTAAAGGTCACTATGTGTCTAGAGACATGGATCCCCGACTACAGACTTTACCAGTACATCTATGGGCACAAGGCCCTACGGATGTTGGCTACATGAACATTACACCCTATCGAGTCACACTGAAAGCAGGAGTGGTACTACCACGAATGCGACAATACAGGTTACCGCATGATGCTGTAGTGGCTTTGCTGAAAATCATTGATGAGCTAATTGCCCAGGGAGTAGTTGTAGAAACAGACTCCAATGTATGTAATTCACCGATAATTCCGATTCTTAAACGAACTGATCCTACTGCCCCACCAGTGTACCGATTGGTTATTGATTTGCGTGAACTAAACCAGTGTATTGTACCACAATTCCCTGTGGTCCCTGATATATCATCATTATTGACAGCGATTGATTCCGAAGCAACATTCTTTACTGTAATTGATCTCAAGAATGCCTTTTTCAGCGTCCCAATAGATCCGGAAAGCCAATACTTGTTCGGATTCAGTTTAAATGGGCGCAGTTTTAAATTCTCACGCGCTCCCCAAGGATTTACAGAAAGCCCCAGCATCTACAGCCAAGCACTGAAACGAGAACTTGACAGTATCCACATGCCAGTCAATACTGCACTGCTTCAATATGTCGATGATCTGCTGATCACCGCGAGAAGCGAGCCAGAATGTGAAAAAGCTTCTCTGACAGTTTTACATTTCCTAGCCGACAAGGGGCACAAGGTGTCCCCCTCTAAGCTGCAATTCTGTGTTCAGCGAGTTATTTATCTTGGTCACTCGCTGTCCAAGGAGGGAAGGCAGCTTACACCAGATCGCATCCAGTTAATTGCTAATATGTCAATACCCCAGACACAAAAGGAGGTGCGGGCTTTCATAGGCCTCACTTCATATTGTAGGCAGTGGATCCCTCAGTACGCATTTCTAGCAAAACCACTCATTCAGTTAACCACACAGGAGGCAGCCACATCGACTGTTCTCCCTTGGACTCAGGAACATACACAAGCTTTTGAAAACCTAAAGAAAGCCTTATGTCAAGCACCTGTTTTAGCAACACCATGTTATAGCAAACATTTTACACTCTTTGTTACAGAACGCGAAGGTACTGCCTTGTCAGTACTCACTCAGGATCAAGCAGGATCACGCAAGCCATGTGCTTATTTTTCCAGTACATTAGATCCCGTAGCTCAGGCTTTGCCTGCATGCCTGAAATCAGTGGCAGCGACAGCTTTAGCAATAAGACAAAGCGATGCCATAGTATTAGGACACCCATTGACAGTACAAGTACCACATGCAGTAGAGGTTCTTGTGAACCGAACACAAACACAACACTTGACCATAGCAAGACTTACCGGTTATGAACTGACATTGTTTCAACCACACATAGAGATCCGACGGTGTAATACATTGAATCCTGCTACACTATTACCTGTAATTGGAACAGACCCACTAGCTCATGATTGTGTTGAAATCATTGAAATAAAGACGAAACCTAGACAAGACTTGACAGACGTTCCATTGTTAGATCCAGACCTGACGTTGTATGTAGACGGATCGTGCATGAGAACAAATACAGGAGATTTAGTGGCCGCGTATGCAGTCACAACAGACACTGAAGTTATTGAGACACATTGTATAGATACTCTGTCAGCCCAAGCAGCAGAACTTATTGCTCTAACGCAAGCCTGTATTCAAGCCACAAATAAGAAAGTTAATGTATACACTGACTCACGTTATGCATTCGGAGTTGTACACGACTTCGGCGTGCTGTGGCGAGAGAGAGGTTATTTAACCTCCCATGGTGCCCACATTCAGCACGGACCCCTCATTCATGCCTTGTTAGACGCAATACATCTACCCACTGCTATATCAATTATGAAATGTAAAGCACACACGAAGGTTACTGATACCATTTCTCAAGGCAATGATTTAGCTGACAAAACAGCTAAACAGACTGCTCAGAATCGCACATTAGACATGACAAAGCCAATAGTTCAGACACCAACACAGTGTATGACAATTAAGGATCCCGCACTTGACGTAATTGACATACAGACACATGCCACAGCAGAAGAAATAAAGAAGTGGACTGAACTAGGAGGGATCCAGACAGATCAAGGATGGATGACGAAGGAGAAATCTGTATGGTTTCTCCCTGATTCCATGGTTCAAGCCATTATAGCTACAGTTCACAGTCCAGCACATTTAGGAGAGAAGGCTATGCTAGACAGCATTCAGCACATTTGGTTCAACAAACATTTACGAGCAGCAGCTAAACAAAAGGTTCGTACCTGTATGATATGTTGTCAGTTTAATCCAGGAAAGAGTGTTCCCGTAGAGCAGGGTGGATTTCAGCCTCCTGACCATCCTTTTGAAGTCCTCCAGATGGATTATATTCAGATGGAACGTTGTCGAGGATTCAAATATGTTCTCGTAGTTGTCTGCGCTCTCTCCCGTTGGACAGAGGCGTATCCCGTATCAGATTACACTGCCCCGACTACTGCCAAGCAGCTAGTTCGAGAATTCTTCCCACGGTACGGTTTACCACGTGTTGTATATTCAGATAACGGTCAGCCTTTCTCATCCGAATTAATGAAACATGTCTCACTCTTGTTGGGATATCAGTGGAAATTCCACTGTGTCCGACACCCCGAGGCAGCAGGTCTCGTGGAACGACATAATCAACTTTTAAAAATCAGACTGTCTAAAATATGTCAGGAAAAAGGTGTGGACTGGATAGTAGCCTTACCAGTTGCGCTATTTTACATGAGGATGGTAGCACACTCTCGAACAGGGCTATCCCCGTATGAAGTGATCTTTGGTAGACCACCGAATATGTGGGGGACGCCTATACCCCGTAAAATAACTGATGTTGACTGTAATATGCTGACAGATTACCTGGCTTCTTTGATGTCTGCACTACAATCTTGTCGTTCACAGGTGGTCGCAGCTTTTCCTGACAACACTGAGGTGAAACCCCATGACGTGGTCCCCGGGGACTTTGTCCTGGTTCGGAATTTTGATAGGAAAAGCCAATTGGATCCTAGGTGGAAGTTGCCTAAGCAGGTCCTGCTGACGACCAGAACAGCTGTGAAGATCGAAGGAAAGAAAGGCTGGGTGCATACCAGCCATATCAAAAAATTTCATGGACTTCCTTCTGACACAAACAGTATTCCCCGTGTGTCTTCCCCCATTGACTCAAAGCTACCTTTGGCTGAGGCCAGTAGCACCGAACTCTATAAACAGAAACTCAGGTCCAGATCTAAACTGTCGGACGATTTGATTGTTTAAGTCCTCTCCAAGGTGAAGCGGTTGAATCTGTCCCGACATGTATCCCTTAGGTCTGAATGATGTAGAGTCCAGAATCATAATGAAACGACATGCTTATTGTAAATTACTGCGTAACCACTGTATTGTGACTTTATTAATTTTGTTTTCCTTGAGTTTTTTAATAGTTACTGCAAGTATATTGTTGCATATGTATTATTCTGTTTCTAAACGTGCTCTCAATATAACTGATGAACATTCTTTTAGTGACCTACCCCCACATGAGTTGTCCTATAGACTTGCGCTGCGCAATAACACATTCATTAGTATGTTACATCATTCCCATCAGACTAGTAATGCCACCAATTGTTGGGTGTGTGGCCGGCTCCCTCCCTATCAGAATAACAAAGGAGTTCTGCCTTTCTTTCCACATCCATTCACACACAATGGCTCCTGTGGAGCATGGTTTAGTTTATTAAATTCCATAGACCCAGACACAGCAGTTTATCAACAACATTGGATATGGGGAAATCTGAATCTAGTTTTATTCAAAGTCTATCACCCTAATAAGGAGGGTCACCCCAGTAGAACAGGAACTGATTTAGAAAATGAAGTGTATGAATTAGGTAATTTTACGCCTAATCTTATGATTTTGAATGTCAAATCCGAAGTTGAATTAATTCTGCCCACTATGTCAGTATTTCCAGTTAAGGGTGAATTATGTGTGAGAAAAGTTGGTTCCATACATATGGGCCATAGCCAATGTGTTACTACAGTAGAATATAGTGATCAAGGTAAATCCTCATTTAGAGCTTCTCGCCATTCTTACTTCATATGTGGTCAGACGGCATATATGCGTCTGCCTCTAGATTGGGATGGTACCTGTTACATAGCATTCCTTCTGCCACCTGTTTTCCTAGCTCCCCCTGATTATTATCGAAATGTTCATTTAGTACACAATAGAGAGCGGAGAGATCTCCCAGTTGTCGATTATACTGAGACGGCATGGGACAAGTATGTAGATTTCAATAAAGGTATCTTTCCCTATATAGGTACAATATCAAATAGTAAGCTGATACGCAGACTCACCAAGACTCTTGAAGCTGTAGTAAACGAGACTATAGCCGCCCTAGGCAATCTGACAGAGGAACAATCAGTGATGAGAATTGTTGTTCTCCAGAATCGTCTTGTCCTTGACGTCATCCTGGCCGATAGGGGCGGAGCTTGCAGGGTCATCGGATCCAGCTGCTGCATATTCATACCAGAAAATTCGCCATCTGTATATAAAGCTATAACACGCCTTCATAAGATTGTAAGCCAGATACACGAAAATCCAGGCACTTGGACGTGGTCCGGGTGGTTTTGGAATGTGATATCAGCCTGGGGATGGAGAGTTCTATCCTTCCTAGGTATTGGCCTTCTCATACTACTCAGTTGCTGTCTATGCCTGCAATGTGGACCAGCGATTTGTGGTCTGTGTGCCACATCGTGTATTCCACATCAAGGTTTTGGCTCAAGATCCCGGAAGAAGAAAGAAGAAGAAATGATGCTCCATGAGCAAATCGATGGAATGATGAAGATTGATATCTCTTGAAGGGCAAGTAGGGGACAAGGAGGGAATGTGGAAATGTGGATTTTCCTGGTCAGTTATGTCCCCTATCTTGGACCCCAACGGTTCTATATGCATGTTACAAGTACATGTATGTTCCCTCCAGTTCCAGTTTCTAAGACGCAAACATATGTGTGTCTACCGTCGACATGTTCTCTGTCAGATCCGCCATCGATGGGCTGGATATTCGATTCCTAGGTATGAAAAGCCACCGACTTTATATGGCTAAGTTACTACATTTTTACAGTTCAGGCAAGTAGGCCCGATTCTGTCCTCAAGCCTTTCCCTGCTCTCTGTCTTTGACAGCTTCAGCTTGAGTTTGCATCTGTATCCATGAACTTTGTCCTACTCCCTGTGCAGCTAACGGTGCCTGCCTCGGCCAGTTTTCGCCTGTCTGCCAAGAAGTTGTATTTCACCTTCGAATTATCTATTTTACTCTCCAGCCGATGCATTCCTGTTTAGTGATTTAGGTAAACATTTCCTTTAGCTCACAAGCAAAGGACTCAGCCTTTCCGTCCTCCTGCAAGTGATTCATAGTCCTGTTGCCATGGAAAGTTTTCTGCCCCTCGCATCTCATATAGACACTTAGACGCTTGTACACGCACACACAGTTAGTATAGAATAGATTCTGTCCGAGAGTCCTTCTTTATGGATAAACTAGTTCTCTAAACATAGGATGGTGGATATGATTTGGGATTAGGTTGACTTGACCCCCAGACTTCTCGTCTCCACATGTAGAGTTAAATGTCAAGTCCCCTCCACCCCCTAGTTGCACGTCAAACACACGTCATACTGTCGCGCGCGCATCTATGCCAAGTATTATCTTATAGATCCACCTATGTCTGATAATCCTAACCAATCATGTTTCTTTTATTCCTTATTACGCCTAGTTTCAATTACGTACCTTTTCTTATCAAATGTTACGCCTTCTACATTCGTTTCATTGTAATGCACTTATTATAAAAATGCATGTCTGTCAACAAAATGTTGTACTTCACTTCCTGAACCCTCGTGGTGACGGAACCTGAGGGCCGCCACTCGAGTCGGCCATTTTGAATGGAATAAAGCCCATTAGAAAACCTCTTATACCACGGATTCTGCCTCTTGTTATTTTGAGCTATTTTACTTTATTTTAAGATTCCGTATGAAATTAAGTCCGGTAATATTTATTTTATTTACCACAACTCCCCACACACCTGCACTCACCACTGCAGCGTTCCTCTAAAAGATCTCCGACAAAGGACCCTGTTTCGCAGGGCCTGTGTGGGACAGCAGCGCTACCCCCACGAGGAGCAACGCCCAATGATGAAGCATGACACCCGCTTGGGTGTGTGAGGGCACATCTTTAACAGAGAGTAATTCCCCCCGTCACCTCTATATATCTAACACTGGAAGGAGTCCATTTTTCATTTTCTTTTTCTTGTACTTCTAGTGACCGAATAGGCCAGCTTGTCTTCTAGGAACAGTTAACCTACAGTGATTGATACATAGACCTAGGGAGCACGGGTACTGGACCTCTTTTCCTTTTGCTCCCAGTCCCCCTTCCTATGTGTGTTTTGACACATCTCACAGACACACACACCCACCAACTTATTTAGAACAATACTTCTGCGTTCTATGTAGGACAGTGTTTTGGAAGGAAGGCTTTAGCCAGTTAGCAGAGATAGCATCTAGGTGCTCTCAGGCAGGATCAGACACTGAGACAACATATACTGAGACAGCATCTGAGGGAGACAAAAATAGAGCAGAATCTGGTCCTGATTTTTCAGTCGGTGCAGCAAACAAATTTGCACACTGAACGATTTCTGAGGGAGCATGGAGGCACTCTAAGGCCTCATTCCAGGGCACAACAGTGGACTCCCATTTAACATGAGGAATGAAGATATTTTTGAGCCTTATGCTCACAAAGGAGTTAGTGTACAAACCAAGCTTGCAACCCTACTAGTCTACTATCACGGTTTGGGTATTGCCCATCTTCGCACCGCACATGAGCAGAGATCGATTTTTGCTATTGCAGCGCATGCTTCATTTCAATGACAGTTCTACTGCATTGGCCCGGGACCATCCAGGTCATGATAGGTTGTTAAAAATTTGGTCTGTCATAGAACATTTGTCTGCCAGGTTTCCAGCGATATATTCTCCTAGAAATAATATAGAAATTGAGGAGTCCTTGATCTTGTACAAAAGGCGGCTGTTGTTCATGCAGTACACAGCGAGCAAAAGAGTTCACTATGGCATCAAGTTGTACATGCTGTGTACTCGGTGTAAGCTCTGATTGCTATGTATACAGCTTTAGAGTGTACACAGGGAAGGACTCCACTCTAAACACTGTAGGTTGCACCCCCACATGAGGAGTCACAGGAAAGATTGTATTGGAGCTTGTCCAGCCACTCCTTTCACAAAGGCTATAACCTTTAAGTGGACAATTCTAGAAGGGAATAGAGCTGGTCAGTGAGTTGTACAAACCTGGCACTGTGGCATGTGGTACAGTTCACTATCGCTGCAAAGGATTCTCACAGGAGCTTGCTTGTAAGAAGCTCCAAAAATCTCAGAGCACTGTGTTGTGTTCCAAAGAACTGCTCGTGGTCAAGTTCTCTGACAGGTGTGATGTGTACGTGCTCATAACAATACATTCACGGTTTGGGGTTAGACGGCCAAAGGTCATAAGCCCATCTGTATACTTGATTACAACAAGTACATGGGCGGAGTGGATAAGAATGACCAGGTTCTTCTGCCATGCAATGCAAGTCGTAAAACTGGCGCTTGGTATAAGAAGCTGTTCACCGACCTGTTCCAGGAGGCAGCATACAATTAATATGTTGTTTATTGGCAGACTACCACAGGAAGACTCATGTCTTTCCTTGACTTTCAGTTGACCGTCATTGAAGGTCTTACTGCTACAGAAGCAGCAGCATCCACTTCATATTCTCTGGAGGATGTTGCAAGACTGCAGGATCAGCACTTTGCTAACCCTATTCCTGAAACAGTGAAAATACTTGACCATATCACCGTTGTAGAGGGTGCTCTCAGCAAGCAAAGAGGCAGGAGAGTCGTATTTACTGTCCCCAGTGTCCATCTCAGCCAGCTCTGTGTTTTCCTATTTGCTTTATGTTGTATCATACAAAAGGGACATTTGGGGAAATTGACTGAGGTGGAGCTGCCGTGAGGTAAACCTCTCAGTGGCTGTGCATGTATACCTACCTTTCATTGGCCACTACTTCACTAAGAAAGCAGCAGCAGAATTGTTTTCCTTAACTTAAATTGTTGACTTTCTTTTGGCCTGCTGGATACCTTTATCCACTGTCAGAACATGGTAGGTGTTCTGTTCATCGATAGACAAGTGCATTAGAGTCCCCACACTGCACATAAAGGTGGTCTAAACATAAGCCACGTTGTCTCGGAGTACCCTGTGTGGCAAAAACATAGAGTCTTGAATAGTTGTTTTTTTTGTCAAACTTGCTTTTATTGAGTTTTACAGAACATCAATCAACAAACATGGTAATACATTTTATCTTTGCATTCTGATATCGCTATCAGCTATCTATTACCGTGAACCAATTCTGTCGGGTGATCCGATTAGTTTCTCATGCAGTTATTTCTTCAGGTATTACCTGCAAATCTACATTACTGGTTGATACAACAAATGGAAAAAATAACAAAAACAGAAACATGTAATCTGTAGCGTCAGTCCATTCCTCCTCCCTAATCCCTGTCCTCTCCCCAGTTCCTTTCTTTGTGGAATGTAGATGTGTTATTTCGCTCTTTTGAGAATCGGGGATAGGGGTGTGTGAAGCTAAGCTATAATGAGGAGGGAGGGAGAAATGAAATCATTGTGGGGTAAAGTTAACAACTTGGGATGTACAGGGTCTTGGGGCTCCCGAGCAACTAATCTAATCTTGAGGTGGTTTTGTACGTTTGTGGTGCCTCAGATTAAAACTGGAACAGGTGCAATTGCACTGACTCTCGTGGGGCAGGTGGTTAATGGGAGACCGCTGGATAGATACTTGACCAAGGGACCCCAGGCATATTCAAAGTTTTTTAATTTGTCTCTATATATGTCACTCATACGTTCCATGGTGAGTTCCTGCCATAGCCTTAAATGCCATTGTGCTGTGGCTGGGGATTCTTTCTTTTTCCAGGTGGCGGCTATCGCTGTTTTAGCTGCTCTCAGGCAGAGCCATATAATGGCTTGGTCGGCTTTAGTTTGGTATTTCAAGGTTGGGTCCCTCAAGCTCAGCAACATGAACTCTGGAGAGTCTGGTACGGGATAGCATAATATTTCTTTGATTTAAGTCAGGATCTCTGACCATAAGGGGCGAATTGATGGGCAGTTCCACCATATATGGCAGAAATCTCCCAGAAGGCCGGAAACCCTCCAGCAAAGGTCTGAAGTGTTAGGAAATATTTTTTTCTAGGCAGCAAAAAAATGTTAATACAATTTAGTGACTAGATTAAGGAGTGCTATGGGACGATACGAACCACACTGCCTTGGATCTTTTCCGGGTTTGGGAATCACAGTCAGTAGGGCTTCACTCATAGTGTGTGTTGTTTGTTTAGTAGTTGCTATGTGATTAAAAAGGGCCGTCACCTGGGGAATCAGTTCTGTACTAAACGTTTTGTAAAATTGTGTTATCAGGCCCAGGAGATTTGTGTCGTTTCAGACTCCCAGTCACTCTCTATACTTCTTCCTCAGTGATAGCTTCACCTATTTGTTCATTCTGGTTCTGTGTAACCTGTGGGAGTTCCACAGTATCCAGATAATCTGTTTTTGCCTGGACATTGAGTAAGTCAGCTGTGTACAGTGTACTGTAAAAATCCCTGAATACTCTTGCTTTCCCCGAATCATCGTGTGTCTGTGAGCCTGAGGGTACCTGAATGTCCCAGATTAAGTCCTTTTCCATCTTAACCTGTAATTGGCGTGCCAGGTGTGCTCCTATTTTATTGCCGTGTGCGTATGAGCTCTCTTTAAGTCTAAGCAGTGTTAATTCTGCTCTTTTAGAGTAGATCACGTGGAGTTTTCCCTTCGGGGCTGTGACCTTTCTTTGGATTGTGAAGGTAGGGTTGGCTTTTTGTGTTTGTTCACCAAGGTTATTCTTTCTGTTGTTCTTTCTTTATTAAAAGCTGCCATTAGTGTTATGCATTGGCCCCTGATTACGGCCTTGAATGCGTCCCAATTGTTCGTGGGGACGTGTCTTGGGGGTCATTTAGCTGAAAGTATTCCCTAATTGAGGTGCGCAGGGCATTGCGGAGTGAATTGTCTCGTGTTACTGCGTTGGGAAATTTTGGTTTAGGGCTGTGCCACTCCAGGGTGACCGCCACCGGAGCATGGTCGGAGATGATAATAGGGTGTATGGTGGCATCCCAAACTAATTTATTAAGGGTTTGGCTCATAAACATTTAGTCAAGTCTCAAGTAAGTGTGGTGGATGTGGGAGAAGAATGTATAATATTTATCTTCTGGGTGTGCTTCCCTCCAGCTGCCTCTGAGGCCTAAGTCGTGTATAGCTTGTTTCAAATTCTTTGGGAAGCTACCTGTGTAATCTCTATGTGGGTAAGTGCTGTCCTTCCCGGATTGCCATGTCAGATTAAAACCTCTCATCATCACTATGTCGCCCTCTGCAAAGACCCCAGAAGGGTCAATGCATTGTGGATGAAGGTTGCTTGATTTGTATTCGGTACATGTATCCCCGCAAACGTGCATATACGTTCCCATATACGGCCTTTTACCAATACCACCCTGGTTTTATAGTCTGTTGGCTGAAATTTAAGGAAAGAATGGAAGAGGAGGGCGACTCCATTGTGTTTGATATTGGCAGAGTATTTAAAAACTAGGGGGTATGCTTTGTCTTTTATTCCGTGGTCTTCTGACCTTTTAAGGTGGGTCTCCTGGAGTGCCACCATGTCATAGTGTTGTTCGGAGAGGTATTTCCATATCTTTTGATGCTCTGATGGGGCATTCATCCCTCTCACATTCCATGTCAGCATGGTGATCACCACCTTGGCTGTGTGTACTGTGTTGCTATGACTTAATCACCCTCTCTCACCTGCAATTCTCTCTCTGTCGCCCTGCCCAAGGGCCATTTCCCATCTCCACCCCCTTCGGATCTTTCAACTGGGCATGTCCAGTGTGTGTCCCCCCCATTTTGCACCATTGGCGTTGCTCTCACCTCTCAGGACCCCGCACAAAAAATAAAAAAAGAAGAAAAGGAAAACAAGAAGACATATAAAAATGTGAGAAGAAAGATTGATATCAGTCTTCATTTACAATAATGTTGGGACAATCTGTCCCCAATCCGGGTCATCATTGGGGTGTTCGTCCAATGTGTGAGGCGAATTGGACCATGATCCATCGCTGAAGTCCGTTTAGTAAAGTTATAACAAAAGACAAGTTCTGCTTTTCCGATTTGAGACTTGTGCATGCTTTCCAGCTACCCAGTCCCCTTCATTGGTCCCCGATCCTTCAGCTATACATGTTGATCGAGTTCTTCAACTGGAAATGAAGAGTGGAGCCATGTTTCCCAGTGTTTAGGCACATCGTTGATTGCCGTTGTTTAATTGCAGTATGATGAGTGAGTTTGGAATAGGGTCCGCGCGTCCCACTTGGTGTCGGGTCTTCCAGTTTATCTCAGGGGTGCCTTGTTTCTTCTGTACTTTGGGAAGGCAGCGGGTCTGCCAACGGCCCCCATTCCCCGCTCCTTGCAAAGAACTGTCCTGTTGCCCCTCACCACTCGCCTCTGCAGTAGTTTCCGGTGTCGGGAGGCCCAGTACTTTGAAGGCTTCTTTGACTTCGGTTATGTGGTATATTTTGTTATGGTATTCGAAGGCTATACTAAAATGATAGGTCTACCGGTGCTCCATCTTGGAACAGTTGATAGGAATGCCCTTGGAATTTTACTACCTCTAGCTTCCTAGCCGCTTGTAGTATGGACTCTTTGGTCTTGAATGAGTGTAGCTTTGCCAATGTGTCCCGCGGTCTACAAGTCTCGCCTTGATTGGGCCTTCCCACCCTATGGACTCTATCTATTTTTATTTTTGTTGTTGCAGTCCCCAGTGCTTCGGTGAACAGACCCGTGACTAAGGCCTCCAGGTCTGGCCCCTCCACTCCTTCTTCCAGATTGGGAATCCATATGTTTTCCCGTCTTGACCTGTTCTTCAGGTCCTCGTTCTTCAGCAGTATGGCTTGCAGTTGAGTTTGGAGATCCCGTGTAGTAGATGTCAGTTGCTCCATTTTCCGTTCCATGTTTGCAGTTGTAGTTTCTACATCTAGTACTCTGGCCCCCACCGAGTCGACATCTTGTTGCACGTTGGTGAGTTTACCACTGAGGTCAGCCCTGAGTGAGTCCATGGATTGTGATATGTCTGCCTTTAGTAGCTCCCATAGTTCTTGTTTGAATTCCCTCAGTGAGGCAAGGACTTCCTTAGATAGTGCCATGTTGTGTTCCCCTTTTGCTGGCACCTGCACGTCTTTGGTGGCCGTGGGGGCGAAGTAGGAGGAAACTCTATTATTTTGCTGTTTTTTTGGCGGCATAGATGAGCCCTGTGTCAGTACTGGTCTCTCTAGTATCCAGCTTCTCCCCGCTGACAGTGGTGTAAGGGCTTAGCTCTTTAGTAGGGTGAAGTCGTTCTCGGGCCTGCTAAGTCATCTGTCCTCCCACTGTTCAATATGACTCAGAGTCCCCTGTCGATGGGCCCCAACCGATCCTCAGGATTGTTTATGCCCTTGCTGTCGCCGGTACCACCTCCGGCGGCACCCTGTAGAAGTTTGCCTCAGCCAGGCCTACCAGTGCTAGGGGTTCGCCCTTCTCTGCACGCAAGTCCTCAGACAAGTAAATAGAAGTTGGCACGGAAGCTGAAAGGTTAAAGGAAAGATTTATTAAACCTCATGAGGTGGAACTACATTCACACAACACCATTCGGTAGTGTAGGAAGTAGCACAAGGCATAGAAGAACCATGGGTCTTTTATAGCCACACAGGGGCTCAAAAGAGGGCGGTACAAGCATACATAGGAGAATTACATACATAGATGGTCATACAGAAATGCACAGTCAACAGTAAAGGAGGAGCTTGCAGTTGCTGACTCCGGTAGAAACAACCAGACAGTTACAGACTAAAAACAGATGTATGGACAGTTACAGATTCCTCTGCGCATGTGCAGAGTAGCAGAGTCTAAGTATAACAAGTCCTTTAAACAGAGCACAAGGGTAAACAACAGTGAAGAAGGAAACAGCACGTGGTGAGCACATGGCAGACAAAATGGCTGCTGGAAACAAGATGGCTTCAGCTAAATGCTAACACCGTTCGCTGTCAATTTTCCACAGACGACCCTTTTAGCATTAGCTGAAGACATTTATGATCTAGGATAGTCCTTGTATACATCTTGTACATCAATTTTCATCATATTACTAATTTCCTTATCTAATATTTTCTGGGCATTCATTTGTGCAACATTACGTTTAGCGGGTATACAGGCAGTAATACAGGTGGAGCAAAGCATTGGACCACATTGTATACAGAAGCAGCATGTCAATAGAATTATAAATATTACACATAGGACAGTTAATAACTTCCAGCCCCAGGTAGCAAGTAGTGTCTAGAACCAACTGGCGAAAGTCCATGTGCCAGTATCTGGATGGATTTCAGAAGCAATTTTCTGTAGTTTGGAGATCGCTTCAAAAACTGAAGGAGAATGATCTGGAATGTAAACACAACAACTACTTCCGATGATGCGACATACACCACCTCGATCAGCCTAGATTACATCGAGGACCATACGATTTTGAAGCGCCACAATCCTTGCAATTTGTAGTTCCTCTGTAATGTTCCCAACTGTCTGGTTGGTAACAGCTTCCACAACACGAGTCAACGGTCTGATTTTCCTGCTGTTTAGAGCAGCACCGACAAAGAAGAACAGTCCCAAATTGAAATTGACATATTGCTGTAATGCAGTATCAGTTTCGTCCACCTCCTCATTGCTTATTGTCCTCTTATATCTGTTCTTAGAGATATCATTAAACAGTCGATAGTCTTTGTGATATGATGCTGGTGCCAAAAACACAGGAGGTAACAAAAAGGACACGTAGCATACTCCGTACCATCCAACAGGTAGATGGTAGTATCCCTTGTTACAGCAGACAAAGTAGTTGTTATGTGAGGACATGAAACTACTATTGTTGACACCTTCAATAGTCAAAACCAGAGTACATTCACTTCTTCCTACTGGGATTCTCCCAACACTGCTTATACACAAGTCTGCCCGGGCTCTAGTAACGGATATTACAAATGGTCCATTGGGAAAACATAAGGTGTAGAAACATTTCCGGTCGGTACTCCTCCCACTCCCATTTAGTTCCTTTAGCTTGTGGATTGCCATCTTCATCTGGGTAACACACTTTATTGAGATGATAATGTATTCTTCCTACAGTCATACTAGTAATGTTAGCATTTTGAGAAGCGATTAGAAGGGCAAACCAGGCTTGACAAGAACCATTATGGGAGAAGGGAAGAGGAATGAAAGGTGTTCCTCCCTTCTTCTGGTGAGCAGGTATCATCCCACACACCCAACAGTCAGTAATGTTTGTAGCATTGTGGGTGTGGTGTAACATCTGGATGAACGTGTTGTTCAGATAAGATTGTCTATGCTTCTGCTCATGATATGGGAGAGTAAAGTAATGGTGTTCAGCTGGTACTGGAGTAGTGGCAATCAACAGTTGGCGAGCAGTAGCCACTTCCTCTACAACCCAAGTTATCACTGCCATAGCAACCACAGTGACAACAAATTCTGCAATGCATATTGCTTTCTTATTACACATCCTCACAGCAATTGATTTCTCCACAGGCATAATCACTTTGTCGCTGAAATAATCGTTGGAGCTCTAAAGTCCTGGGCAGCCATTGATTTCTTCACTGAGGGTCAAGACGGGTGTCACTATGTAGGACTGATCCCCCTCCCTTGCCACATCAGCTCCTTTTCACAAACCCAGGACGGTAGCTCAACCAGTCTTTTTCAACAATGAAGGTTCTTTCCAGAGTCTCAGTTGGTATCGGGATACCCCAGGGATCGTGTGGTCTAAGAAGACTTCCTCAGGTTCGTCAGGTGATATGTCTTGGCCTCTCTCTGTATCCAGGATGTCCCGATGGTCGATCAAGGCAGCAGGATCCACCAAGGTAAACGGCACTTTCTTGCAGTGGGTGGAGTGCACCCAGTTCCTCCTATTCGTCACTCGAACCGCAGTTCTCGTCGAAAGGAGCACCTGCTCCGGGCCGTGCCACCTCGGCTCCAAGCTGCTTGAACTCTCGAATGATCGGATCATCACCTGGTCTCCAGGCCTAAGTCCATGGCCTTCACCTGCAGACCTATCAGGAAGAGCTTCTCGAACCTGTTGATGAATAGAAATCAAACTGTCAGTCAATTGTGATAAGTAGTCACTCATCAATACACATGGAACATCATGTGTGGGACGTGGTTTAGGAAATCCCCAAATGTTCATAGGCCTTCCAAATACCACCTCATATGGTGTAAGACCAGATCGCGAATGTGGCACTGATCTTATGGACAACAGTGCTAAGGGTAGTGCATCAGGCCATTTCAAAGACGTGGAAGCCTGTATTTTAGCCAGTTTCAATTTAAGTGTGGCGTTATACCTTTCCACTAGCCCTGCTGATTGTGGATGGAAAGCAGCATGAAATTTCTGCTTGATCCCTAATCCCTTCAGGACATACTCGAGAACTTGCCCAATAAAATGGGGTCCGTTATCACTCCACAAAAGTTTTCAAACACCAAATCTAGGGAAGAATTCCTTCAAAAGTACCTTTGCTGTAGTGAGAGCTGTATTGTCCTTCGTAGGGTATGCCTCTATCCATTTACTGAAGGCACATACCACTTCCAAAACGTACTTTAAGTTGTTACAGCGCTCAAGCTGGATGTAATCCATTTGCAAAACTTCAAAAGGTGTGGTTGGTTTAGCAAACCCTCCTGTTTGAGTTTGTGTCCCTTTACCAGGATTATGCTGAAGACAAATCAGACAAGACTGCACCATCTTTTTAGCTGTGCCGTCAATTTCTGTATGCTCCCAAATTTGCGTGAGCAATTCCGTTATCGAGGAGGCTCCAACATGTGCCAGCCCATGTGCCATATGAATCATAGGTTGTAAATAGGCTGTAGGCAATCTCCACTTGCTCATCTCTTTATTCCTCCAACAGTCCTCATCGTCCAATGTTCCCTCCTTAGACCATTGCTCAATTTCTTCTGCAGAAGCAGATCTCTGCATATCTAGCACCTCCTGTCTGGTATCATGCCCGCGTTCAGCCTGTGACTTCACTATGTACATAGACGTGGTGCTTCGCTGCATGGCAGTTTCACGGGCTGTGTGGTCTGCAAAAGTATTGCCTTGTCCTATCTTATCAGTTACTTTCTTGTGTGCGCTGCATTTAACAATTGCTATTCTCTTTGGGTATGTTAAAGCAGTCAAGAGGTTATGTACTAATTCTCCATGCATTATTTGCATCCCGTGGAATGTAAGAAAGACCCTCTCCTTCCAGAGTAGCCCAAAATCATGAGCCATTCCGAAAGCATAGCGGCTATCTGTATAAATGTTCACAGACAAGTCAGTACTAAGTTCACACGCTTGTGTCAAAGCTATTAGCTCAGCTGCCTGAGCTGACTTCTGTGGAATACGAGCTGTCTCAACACCCGTCTGAAGTGTTGTAATTGCATATGCAGCTGACGTTGTACCATCTGGTAACTTCAAACAGGACCCATCAACCCATAGTTCCACATCAACACTTGAAATGGGCGTGTCTTGCAAATCGACACAACCCTTTGTCTGTTCCTCAGTAAGGAATATACAATCATGAGACTCCTGTGACTGAGACTGAGTCACTGGGTACGGCAACAAAGTAGCTGGATTCAAGGTTGAACACCTTTTTAAAGTGATATGAGGGGCCAAGAGTGTTAATTAATATCCTGTCAATCGAGCACCAGTTAAGTGCTGCGTTTTGGTTTGGTTCAGAAGGGCATCAACTGCATGGGGTACTAACACCAATAGTCTGTGTGACAAAACTAACCCCTTCACTCTGACTTATAGACACAGCTGCCGCTGCAACAGAGCGGAAACACCCAGGCAATGCACGAGCGACTGGATCAAGAACAGATGAAAAATATGCACAAGGACTCTGCTTATCACCGTGTGTCTGTACTAACACTGAAAGCGAGCCACCATCTCTTTCGTGTACATAGAGTGTAAAAGCCTTGGTGTAATCCGGAGTGCCTAATACTGGTGCAGAACAAAGGGCTTGTTGCAATTGTTGGAAAGCATTCTGGCATTCAGTCGTCCATGGAAGGGGCATTGGAGTATCTTTAGTCAAAAGAGCCAACAGGGGTTTAACAATATGTGAAAACCCTAATATCCATTGCCTACAAAAAGAAGTAAAACCAATGAATGCACAGACATCTTTCTGAGTACGGGGCACTGTTGTGTCTAAAATAGCTTGAATGCGATCTGGTGTGAGTGCACGTCCCTCCTTAGACAGAAGGTGACCTAAATAAGTCACCTTCGGTCTACAATACTGCAATTTTTTCGTGATACTTTATGATGGTGTAATGCAAGAAATAAAAGCAAAGACAATGTACCTTCTTCACACTGTTCAGGCGTATCAGCTGCCAACAAGATGTCATCAACATATTGTATGAGAGCCATTCCCGTGGGCAAGGGGAAAGAATCACGCTGTCTTTTCACTGCTTGGCTGTAAATACTAGGACTCTCTGTGTATCCCTGGGGAACTCTACAGAATCTGCACGGTCGATTATTCAAAGTGAAACCGAACAAATATCGTCTGTCAGGATGAATAGGAATTGAAAAGAAAGCGTTCTTTAAATCGACCACGGAAAAGGTGGTCGCTGTTGGAGGAACCATGGTAAGGAGTGTCGTAATATTAGAAACCACCGGGTATTGTGGTACTACAATCATGTTAACCTCTCGTAAATCAATGATGAACCTATAAATCTTAGTATCAGTGTCTTTCTTCAAGATAGGCAGAATAGGACTGTTGCAAACATTGTAAGGGACTTCTTCCACAACTCCTACTTCAATCAGATCATGAACAATGCGTACAAGTGCTTCTTCACCTTCTGGAGAAATTTTGTATTGAGGCAATCGTGGCAACAATGCACCCTCCTTGACAGTAATATGCACTGGTGGAATAACCATTTGCCCTACATCAGTGTCCGAAGTGGCCCACAAAGTACTAGGGAGTGAAGCCAATGCAATATCCTCTCTAATAAGACAGGTTTTCTCAATCACTGGATAGTTATCATTCAAAATAACATGCACACCTTCTGGGGAACAACGTATCGTAGCCCTAAAATACTTAAGCATATCAAGACCCACAATATTGTCCGGGGTGTTAGGGGAAAGCAGAAATGGACATGGAGCAGTGAATTTATCAACATGGAATGCATGTGGTTGTGACAGTGGGCTAAGGGAAGGTGTCCCATCGAAACCTATCGATGTAATGGTTAAGCAAAACAGGGGAGCCCTTGGAACCAATTGTTTAGACAAGGCGCTACGAGTAGCTCCAGTATCAACCAGAAACCGATCAGTAGAACCCAAGACATGTGCGTGGACATAGGGACCCTTCTGATCTACTGGGACTTCAACTGATTCCTTATCCCATCCTAGGCAGTCCTATGCATAAGCGGAGCCCTGCAAATCCGGATTCAAATAGTCAGATATTTGATATTGATTATGCCTATCAAAAGTATTTGAAGGAGTCGGAGGATGCCCACCAGCCTCAAATCTAGCACGATCATCCATACCTCCCCTCCGTCCTGGGGTCCCTGGGCGGCCTCTCATTTGTCCCCGACCACACTGATACTGTAAAGGACGCCGATGAGGACACTCATAAGCCCAATGCCTAATCTCCCTGCAATAAGCGCACTGATCAGCAGACAAAGTAACTCTGGAAAAAGAGGGCACACCAGGGCGGTACATTGCACGGCCGCCTCGACCACTATTATCATAAGAGGGACCATAAACCTGAGCAATCATAACCTTTGTTTTCAGCTCCTTGTTTTTCTTATCCTCGTTACCCTTAGCTTCTAATCCCTGCCGTTCGTAATACTGAGCCATAGTCAGGAGAGAAACAGGGGAGGACGTAGTCCACGACCTTTCGCTGGCCTTTAGGTGACTAGCTATTCCTTGCAACATGTTCGCGACAAATTTGTCAACAAACAGATGCCTGCCCGTGTCATCTGTCAATGACTGGCCACTAAAGTCGTGGAATGCCTCCTCAAAACGTGTAAAGAAATCGGAGACTGATTCATCTGCCTTTCGCTTACAGGATGCTAAAACAGTCCAATCTATCTTTTTAGGAGGAATGAGGGTTTTCAATTTAACTGCGATGGCTTTTGGAAGTTCTAAAATCAGTTAGTGTGGTTTCTGCGCAGGTTCCCTTTTCGCATCAATCTTTTCTAGCTCCTTCCAAACATCCCCAAGAGTTGCGTGGTCATCGACTCTACAAATAGTTCTCCACATATCAGGGGGTAAAATAAGCCCAAAAAACATGTCAATATCAGCTAAGGTCATGATACAAGAACTAATAGCTCCTTCAACTTCCTCATAAAAAGCAGCTTGATTTTTGTGCGAATCGGGCAAAGCAGCTTTAAGAGCCATAACATCTGCTCGACTCCATGGAGTACAAACCCAGTTATAAATAAAGTAACCCTTCGCATCAGTGGAATCTTTTTCATCACTTGTCCCCGCACCCTTAGGAGGAACATACAAAGGTGCGAATTCCCGCATGGGTTTCGCATGAACTACAACATTCTTATCTGTCCTTGAAGCGTCAGACTGCATCATGGTGGTCTGAAGTGTTTGTGCAGTTGCAGCAGCTGCCTTTTGCTCTTCTCGCAAACGGAGTGTCTCAGCACGCAGTTTAACCAAACGTCTAATTAAGTCAGCCACCTAAGAGGAGAGAAAAAGACCATCACGTAACTGCTTACAATCCGTTGCTATATCATCAGGCCCTAACTCTTTGGATTGTTTCCTAAACCGTTCAATTACATCCATGGCAAATACTTCCGCAAAATATACTTGTTCCCTGTCTTGCCATTTTTCTACATCCTGTAAAATTTCGGTAGCGGAAAGAGTATTACGAGCAACTTTACGGGCAGCAGATCTAATTTCAGCCGCACGCTCAGCGGTCACGTGCAGAATCAGATCCTAACTTATCCTGATCCGTAGAAGGATCATCACCATCAGAGTCAGTAGGAGCAGAAGGAAAAGGATATGGAGGTGGAGGACGATCCAACAGAATTGAATCATCCTGTGGTTTATTAAGGAGAGGGTAGAGGGGGCGCCGAACAGAGTATTGGCCATTTACCTGCAAATGGCGCTCCCTATTCTCCCTCTCCTTTATTTCCTGCATTTCTTTATTTTTAAGTTCCAGTGCTTTCGCGTGAATGCTTTTGCGTTGTTCTTTTTCTATCAAAGCTTTCTCCCTTCTCACTCTCTCACGCGCTTCTTTCTCCCACATTCGTACACAGTCAAACATGTCTTGTCTACTTTTATGTTTAAACATACATTGTTCCACATACTGAATCTTTTTAAGATCAAATGACCCATGTAAAGGCCATCGCAACTCAGGATCCTTACTAATATATTTATTCCATAACGTGCCGTACATTATAGAAGTAATATCATTTTTAATATAAATGTCCCTATTAGGCGTCTCCTCTGGAGTAGCCAACTGATTCTTCTCTAAACTCACGTCGGTACCATTACAGCAGCAACACATTCTACGAAGTGTGCTTAAAACAGGCATGTCCAAGAGTATTGTAAGATATCCAACACTAAATAGCAGTGGCAGTTTAGCACAAAATGTGCTGTTACATATAATTCACAAATGAGAGAAAAATCTCCGCATTACCTGCCTATATAAATTGCAATTTATATACATATATATGTTTCTCCTTTATATTCTCATGTATGGGCCAATTTTCATTTCCACACCACTGTATCTCACTATATCACGTTGTATCACCTTATATTGCTCTATATCACGTTTTATATCTCACTTTATATCTCACGTTATATCACTTTATATCTCACTGTTATATCACGTTATATCTCACTGTTGTATCTCACGTTTATATCATTTTATATGTCACGTTTTGCAGCCAGCGCACTTTACTCACTGTCACATAAATGACCTTACCGAGCATAGGTCTCCAGATTCCAACTGCCAAGTTGTGGAAATATAGATTTTTCTGGTCAGTTATGTCCCCTATCTTGGACCCCAACGGTTTCATGTATAAATCACAAGTACATGTATGTTCCCTCCAGTTCCAGTTATGAAGACGCAAACACATGTGCGTCCACCGTCAACATGTCCTCTTTCAGATCCGCCATGAATGGGCCGGATATTCTATTTCTAAGTATGAAAGGCCACCGGCTTTATATGGTTCACTTATCCCATTTTACAGTTCAGACGAGTAGGCCCTGATTCTGCCATCAAGCCTTTTCCTGCCTTCTGCCCCTGAAAGCTCCAGTCTGAGCTCGCATCTGTATCCATGAACTTTGTCCTACTCCCTGCGCGGCTAACGGTGCCTGACTCCAGCCTGTTGCCTGCCAAAAACTGTATTTCACCTTCAAGATTATCTGCTTTGCTCCGCTCCCTATCCAATGCATTCCTGTCTAGTAGTTTAAGTAAACATTCTTTCAGCTACCGAGCAAAAGGCCCGGCTTCTCTGTCTTTATGCAAGTAATTCATAGCCCTATTACTATGGAAGATTTTTGCCCTCGCATCTAGTGTAGACACTTAGACGCTTGTACACGCACTAACAGTCAGTATAGTCAGTATAGAATAAGATTCTATCCTAAGAAGACCTTTCTTTTTGGATAACACAGTTCTTTAAACATAGGATGTTAGATATGATTTGGGATTAGGTTGACATAACCCCAGACTTCTGTCTCCACATGTAGAGCTAAATGTCAAGTCCCCTTCATCCCCTAGTTGCACGTCAATCACACGTCATGCTGCTGCGCGCGCATCTCTGCCAAGTATTTCTGCTGACATTGCGAAATTCTTTCATGGAACCACCCTATTATGACATCATATCTGATGACGTTCTTTAGTTACACCCAGTTACACCCACTTTTGCTACGCATGTATGTTTTATCTTTACTATCAACTGTTACGCCTCCTGCATTTGTTTCACTGTAATGCATATTGTATAAAAATGATTATCTGTCAATAAAGGGAGTCCTTCACTTCCTGAACCTTCGTGGTGATGGAATATGGAGCTCCTCAATTTAAATTGATTCTGGAATAAAGCCCGTTCCGAACCTCTAATACCACGGATTCTGCCTCTTATTTTACTGAGCTATTGTTATAGATTTTCCGCATCAAATTAAGTCCCGGTAATTAAATTATTTACCACATAAATGGCGCCCGAACAGGGACACTTTCTCATCTCACGCGCCGGAGGTGCGTTGCAGGCCCGGTCTCCTGTCACAGCTGGACGGACAACAACGCGTACCCACAGGATTTCCTGTATCTCCCTCCTGCCGAGCGGGGGTAACTGAGGCTGCGATCAACACCCAGACGAGGCGGTGAGAAGTGCGAAGTATCCCGACCAGAGCCTAGCTGAGAGAGCAAGATCCGAGGTATACAGAGGCCCACCAGTTCCGAAGTTCTGAAGTTCCGAAGTATCGAGTCGAGTCCAGTCCGGTCCGAGTCCAGTTCAGTTCAGTTCCGAGGCCTTCCGTTCCGAGCTACCCGGTGAGTACCATTGTCGGGGAGGCGTTCTGACGTGCACATAGGTTGTGCCGGTCAAGACGGGTTTGGGTACACAAATCCGGTCTGCACTGTTTCAGCAGTGTATCTGTACTGTTTAGCAGTATATCAAGTATGTCTAGTATATGAAGTCAGAATTATCTAGTT
The DNA here is from genome assembly GCF_964204655.1 of Triturus cristatus. Taxonomy (NCBI): domain Eukaryota; kingdom Metazoa; phylum Chordata; class Amphibia; order Caudata; family Salamandridae; genus Triturus; species Triturus cristatus. Next base: position 1,065,190,470 of record NC_140582.1, on the reverse strand, counting down.
AAATATCGAGTATTATGCTTAGTGAACGGCCATCATTGTTGTTCATTAAATGTTAAATGTTAAATGTTTTAAATACGTTCTGCATATTGTGGTGTGAATGACTGTTCATTATTGTGTTTCGTTGTATTAAACGTGTTCAAAATTAGGTATCAGATCAGATCAGTTCTCAAAATGCCGCTTTTTTCGAAATTAAGACAGATCAAAACTAGAAAAGGGTTACTCGAAGAAGCTGTTCCCATTCCTCCTAGGGACACTCCAGGGTACTTTATGTATCATAAACATGGCCTAGACGCCATATTATTTCTTGATTTATGGGTAGACTACACCAAGGAATTACCAGAAAGTCAGAGGTGGCCCGCAGCTGGGACCTGGGATGCAGAGTGCATCGTGAAAGTAGAGGAAGAATTATGGAAAAAGAAAGCTAGACAATCACAGAAAGACGCCATTGAATTATGGCGTAAAGAATCGTATAGACGTACAGAAAAAGCACGTAGACAGGAAGAGAAGAGTAAGGAGAATTCAAATAAAGTTCGAGAAAATATATTAATTGAAGAAGGTATTCGAGTAAAATCAGAACAAGTAGACAGACAACGAAATACCCTTATGAATGCCATGTATCCTCCCCTGGCCGAAGGATTACCTAAGGCTACTCCGGAGATACCAAAAGACTTGCCACCCCCATTGTTTCCGATAAAAGCACATCCCAAAGGGCATCCCAGAACCGCAGAAGATGTTTTTCTTTCCTCTTATTTAGACGACGCAGCTCCCGAGTATGCTAATGCTGCGCCACATAGACCGCCTGCAGAGGGGGTTCAACGCCAAGACCCTTTTCTGTCTGTACCTCCGCAACAGCAAACTCCGACACAAGTTCAGGCTAGCACATCTGCTTCGACATCTGTATCCACACCTATAGTTGCTATATCACGTTCGACGAATCCTTTCACATCCAGCACCCCAGGTGGGGCTACCGGAGGTGCATCAAACATTTTTTCCACGCCACCCAGAGTAAACAAACTTTCCTTTCAAGAATTAGCTCACCAACGTACGCCCAAACTAGTAACTCCCAACACGCTCAAGGAACTTCTAATAGATTGTAGATATGACCCGGTGCCCGGAAAAGGGGATGAAATGATGCTAGCATCATTACGTATCCGACGAGCTGCTATATATTTAAGGAAGCTACCAGGAATGACTACGCACTTAGAAAATATATATCACTTTGTCCAGTCAGGACGAGATTCCGAAAGTATTAATAGAGCCTTGGAGTACCAGAAAGTGGAGATACAGGGGGAACTGTTACGTTTCCTCATAAATTGTGTGATCAGAAATCAAGACCGACCAGGGGTAAATCCGAAAGAAATGCAAATTCTTACCACATGGAGTCAGAATATATCAGAGGGGAGACATGATAAACGATCATGTATAGTAGCTATGTGCCGAAAGATCCGCAAAGAAATAGAACGAATACACGAGGAAAGATTAGCAGTAGACGAACCTGAACAAGCAGAAGACGAGGAAGAATTAGAACTGCCCACAGGACAGTTAGAAACTATGGCCTATGTAGGTAGAGGGAAATATTGTAATAATACTAGATGCATTACTGATCCGATACGTCCGACACGTTCAGATAATAACAGAAACTTCCAAAACCCAATAATAAATATGAGGTCCCCCGAACATTCGTTCCAAGCCGCTGACAAATTGCTCCGAGAACGAAGGGGTTATCATATACTTGATTCTATGGACGAACAAGAATTAGCCAGGTCAGCCGTTCATTGGGTTGACAGTCCCGGAAAATATAGTGATGATACACTAGCACACACGTTTTTGAACCTCACACCAGATGAACAACGTTTAGCTGGTATCTATATGGTTCAACAACTCCTTATACTATATAAAAGCCAACACTCCGATCCTGGTCCATTACCTAATATATTGACTGAATTACTCACGAATAAATGGAGAGGTTCAGGTACTGAGTTAATTAGAGAAATACTAGAATCCAGAAAGCAGTACATTCTTTTTGTATGCCCCGAACATGTTTCACTGCCCATCAAGGAAAGAACGACGTACTATATGGATAGACAGAATCCCTTACGCGAAGTGCACCCGATAAAAGGTGAGGACAATCAGTTTAAACGTGTGTTTGTATACACACCCATATCTAAAATAGAACTACTGGAAATGAAGAAGGTGGTACCCAGTCATGACAAAGACCCAGCGGGTTTCCACCGAGAAATTAAAGACATGTTGCTCATGGGAGAGTATACCTACCCCGACATTATGACAATATTGAAGGTATTAATGCCTGCGGGCATTTATGAAAAACTCAAGGAAAAGGACTGGGAGGTGGGAGACCAGAAGATAGATTGGACAGCATTAGAAAACGAAGAAAAAGCTCGAGGTCCAGGTGCAGGGCTTGGGGAGAAAACCAAAACACTACCAGGTTTACTAGTACAGGTACTGCCACGTTTATTAACTACGAAAAAGGAAGACTGGGGTGCAATCTCAGCCTGTAAACAAAAGCAAGATGAAGACACTAGTGATTTCTATGCCCGATTCGAAAAATGTTTTGGTATAAATAGTGGAATAAAAGCAAGCAGCGAATCGTATCCACATCTGTTTGTGACAAAGTTAGTTGAAAATTCTTTGCCCCAAGTTAAGAATAGAGTATTGAAATTCGAGAGTACCTGGCAAGGCAACACTCCGTCACAAATGTTACAAATGCTACAGTACCATCACAATAGAATTAGAGAGGAACAAGAACATGAACAAAGACGCATGAAAGACACGAAAATGAAAATGCTAGTTTCCCAGACAGTTCCAGCTGACGGTCATAAAAAGGGTATGACACAGTCCAGTGTTTCAACAGGTCCTGTAAAAGGGACGTGCAACTATTGTAAACAGCCAGGTCATTATGTACACGATTGTCCAGTTTTAAAACATAATATCGCCATAGGTAATACTAAAGAAAGACCACGGCCACCTAGACAGGATCAGAACCAACAAGGAGCCCCGCAGCATGCACAGTCCATGCCAGCTCCGCAACAGTCCATGCCAGCTCCACCACAGCAGCCTATTGCTGCCACACAAACAACGACACGACAGATGTACCAGACCGCACAGTATGACTATCCTGATTATCAACGATATTCATGAAACAGCCTAGAGAGGGAAGTTGGCTTACCCCTTATTGAGGTCCCTGTAGATCAAGAAGGACCTTATGTACACAGTGAACTATTAGGCCAAGATAGAATTTTTTTTACTTGATACAGGGGCAAGCCGAACAACAATAAAACGTAGTGAAGTTCCAGGGGCACCCCTCTCAGGCTCACAGAATATTTCCCTTGGGTTTTCAGGAAAACCTATCGTTAACGAAGTATCACAGCCTCTTCCCCTTACGATTGGTCCTTTGACACGAACTACAGATTTATTGCTTACTAAATCATGCCCAGAAAACTTGTTAGGTATAAAAACTTTGAAAGCTCTAGGAGCCATAATATGTTGTTCTCCGGAAGGAGTAAGATTGTTTTTACGTGATTTCAAAGGGCACTATGTGTCCCGAGACATGGATTCCCGACTGCAGACTTTACCAACGCATTTATGGGCACAAGGCCCTACAGATGTTGGTTGCATGAACATTACACCATATCGAGTCACACTAAAGGCAGGAGTGGTACTACCACGAATGCGACAATACAAGTTACCCCCAGATGCTGTAGTGGCTTTACTGCAAATCATTGACGAGCTTATTGGCCAAGGAGTGGTTGTGGAGACCGACTCCAATGTATGTAATTCACCGATAATTCCGATTCTTAAACGAACTGATCCAAAGGCTCCGCCAGTATATCGATTGGTTATTGATCTGCGCGAATTAAATGTATTGTACCACAATACCCCGTAGTTCCAGACATTTCTTCATTACTGACAGCTATTGATTCTGAAGCAACATTCTTTACTGTAATTGATCTCAAGAATGCCTTTTTCAGCGTCCCAATAGATCCGGAAAGCCAATACTTGTTCGGATTTAGTTTAAATGGACGAAGCTTTAAATTCACACGCGCACCTCAAGGATTCACAGAAAGCCCCAGCATCTATAGCCAAGCACTGAAACGAGAACTTGACAGTATACACATGCCAGTCAACACTGCCCTGCTTCAATATGTCGATGATCTGCTGATCACCGCTAGAAGCGAACCTGAATGTGAAAAAGCCTCACTGACGGTTTTACATTTTTTGGCCGAAAAGGGGCACAAGGTGTCCCCTTCTAAGCTGCAATTCTGTGTCCAGCGAGTTGTTTACCTTGGTCACTCGCTGTCCAAGGAGGGAAGGCAGCTTACACCAGATCGCATCCAGTTAATTGCTAACATGCCAATACCCAAGACACAAAAAGAGGTGCGGGCTTTTATAGGTCTCACTTCATATTGTAGGCAGTGGATCCCTCAGTATGCATTTCTAGCAAAACCACTCATTCAGTTGACAACACAGGAGGCAGCCACATCGACTGTCCTCCCTTGGACACAGGAACATACACAAGCTTTTGAAAGCCTAAAGAAAGCTTTATGTCAAGCACCCGTTTTAGCAACACCATGTTACTATAAACAGTTTACACTCTTTGTTACAGAACGCGAAGGTACTGCTTTGTCAGTACTCACACAGGAACAAGCAGGATCACACAAACCGTGTGCTTATTTTTCTAGTACATTAGATCCCGTAGCTCAGGCTCTGCCTGCGTGCCTGAAATCAGTGGCAGCAACAGCTTTAGCAATTAGACAAAGCGATGCCATAGTGTTAGGACACCAATTGACAGTACAAGTACCACATGCAGTAGAGGTTCTCTTGAACCGCACACAGACACAACACTTGACTATAGCACGACTCACTGGTTACGAATTAACATTGTTTCAGCCACATATAGAAATCAGACGTTGTAGTACATTGAATCCTGCCACACTGTTACCAGTAAACGGAACAGACCCACTTGCACATGATTGTATTGAAGTTATCACTATCACGACGAAACCTAGACAAGACTTGACAGACGTCCCATTGTCAGATCCAGACCTGACGTTGTATGTAGATGGTTCATGTATGAGAACAAGTACAGGAGAGTTAGTGGCCGCGTATGCAGTCACAACAGACACTGAAGTCATTGAAACAAATCGTATTAATACCTTGTCCGCTCAAGCAGCAGAGCTCATCGCTCTGACACAAGCCTGTATTCAAGCCACAAATAAAAAAGTCAACATATACACTGATTCACGTTATGCATTCGGAGTTGTACATGACTTCGGCGTGCTGTGGCGAGAGAGAGGTTATTTAACTTCTCACGGTGCCCACATTCAGCACGGACCCCTCATTCATGCTCTATTAGATGCAATACATCTACCCGCTGCAATATCAATTATGAAATGTAAAGCTCATACGAAAGTTACTGATATCATTTCCCAAGGCAATGATTTAGCTGACAGTACAGCTAAACAGACTGCTCAAACTCACACTTCTGACATGACAAAGACAATAGTTCCGACACCAACACATTGCATGACGGTTAAGGATCCCGCTCTTGACGTAATCGACATACAGACACATGCTACACCAGATGAAATAAAGAAATGGACTGAATTAGGAGGGACCCAAACGGATCAAGGATGGATGACGAAGGAAAAATCTGTGTGGTTCCTTCCTGATTCAATGGTCCAAGTCGTTATTAACACTGTACATAGTCCAGCGCACCTAGGAGAAAAAGCTATGCTAGACAGCATTCAACACATTTGGTTCAACAAACATTTACGAGCAGCAGCTAAACAAAAAGTCCGTACCTGTATGATCTGTTGTCAGTTTAACCCAGGTAAAAGCATTCCCGTAGAACAGGGTGGATTTCAGCCTCCTGATCACCCTTTTGAAGTCCTCCAGATGGATTATATCCAGATGGAACGATGTCGAGGATTCAAATACGTTCTTGTAGTTGTTTGTGCTCTTTCCCGTTGGACAGAGGCATACCCGGTTTCAGATTACACTGCCCCGACTACTGCCAAACAGTTAGTTCGAGAATTCTTCCCACGGTACGGTTTACCACGTGCTGTCTACTCAGATAACGGCCAGCCGTTCTCCTCCGAACTAATGAAGCACGTTTCACTTTTGTTAGGTTATCAGTGGAGATTCCACTGTGTCCGACACCCCGAGGCAGCAGGTCTCGTGGAACGACATAATCAAACTCTGAAAATTAGATTGTCCAAAATATGTAGAGAGAAAGGTGTCGACTGGGTAGTAGCCCTACCAGTTGCACTCTTTTACATGAGAATGGTAGCGCACTCTCGAACAGGGCTATCCCCTTATGAGGTGATCTTCGGTAGACCACCAAATATGTGGGGGACGCCTATACCACGAAAAATAACTGATATTGACTGTAATATGCTGACAGATTACCTGGCTTCCTTGATGTCTGCACTACAATCTTGTCGTTCACAGGTAGCTGCAGCCTTTCCCGACAACACCGAGGTGAAACCCCATGACGTAGTTCCAGGGGATCTGGTATTAGTGAGGAACTTTGACCGGAAGTCCCAGCTGGATCCTAGGTGGAGATCGCCTCAAATCGTATTGTTAACAACGAGGACAGCCGTGAAGATCGAAGGTCGAAAAGGCTGGATACATTCAAGTCATATCAAGAAATTTCATGGACTACCATCCGATATAGAGACTAAACCCTGTATTTCCTCAAAGACAGACTCTAAACTTCCTTTGGTTGAACTGAATAACCATGAACAATACAAACTAAAACTTAGGTCTAACAAGTCAGGCAATTTGATTGTTTAAGTCCTCTCCAAGGTGAATCGGTCGAATTTGTCTCTGACATGTATCCCTTAGACCTGTATAGAGAAAGAAACAGAAGGATAAAGTTGAAACGACATGCATACTGTAAATCACTGCGTAGTCATTGTACAGTGACGTTATTAATTTTGTTTTTCTTATGTCTTTTAATAATAGCTGCAAGTATATTGTTGCACATATATTATCCTATTTCTAAACATGTTCATAATGTTACTGCTGAGCATTCTTTTAGTGAATTTCCCCCGCATGAGTTGTCATATAGATTTGCGCTGCGCAACAACACTTTTATTAGTATGTTACATCATTCCCATCAGGTTAGCAATGCTACAAATTGTTGGATATGTGGCCGACTCCCTCCCTATCAGAACTATCAAGGATTTTTGCCTCTCTTTCCATATCCGTTCACACACAATGGCTCCTGTGGAGCATGGTTTAGTTTAATTAATTCCCTAGATTCGAATTCTGCAGTTTATCAAGACAACTGGGTTTGGGGAAACCTGAACTTAGTTTTACTCAAAGTCTGCCACCCCAACAAGGAGGGACTTCCCAAAAGAACAGGAACTGATCTAGAGAATGAAGTATATGGATTAGGTAATTTCACGCTTAATCTCATGATCCTGAATGTCGAATCCGAACCCGCACCAATTTTGCCCGCTATGTCAGTATTTCCGGTTAAAGGTGAATTATGTATAAGAAAGAATGGCTCTATACACATGGGCCACAGTAAATGCACCACTGTAATAGAATTCAGTGATCAAGGCAAGTCTACATTTAGAGCTTCTCGCCATTCCTACTTTGTATGTGGTCAGACTGCATATATACGTTTGCCTCTGGATTGGGATGGTACCTGCTACATTGGATTCCTTCTGCCACCTGTTTTTCTAGCTCCTCCTGATTATCACAGAAATACTCATTTAGTACATAATAGAGAACGGAGAGATCTCCCAATAGTCGATTACACTGAGACAGCATGGGAAAAATACACAGATTTCAATAAAGGTCTCTTTCCCTATATAGGTACAGTTACCAATAGTAAGCTGATACGTAGATTAACCAGAACCCTTGAAGCAGTAGTGAACGAAACTATTTCCGCCTTAGGCAATTTAACAGAAGAGCAGTCTGCTATGCGGATTGTTGTGCTTCAAAATCGTCTTGTCCTTGACGTCATCCTGGCCGATAGGGGCGGAGCTTGTAGGGTCATCGGATCAAGCTGTTGCATTTTCATACCAGAAAATTCGCCATCTGTATATAAAGCCATAACTCGCCTTCATAAGATTGTAAGCCAGATACACCAGAATCCAGGCACCTGGACTTGGTCCAGTTGGTTTTGGAGTGTATTATCTACCTTTGGATGGAAGGTCCTATCCTTCCTAGGTATTGGCTTTCTCATACTATTCAGTTGCTGTCTATGTCTACAATGTGGACCAGCGATCTGTGGTCTGTGTGCCACATCGTGTATTCCACCACCAAGATTTCATTCATTCCAGAAGAAAAAAGAAGAGCAAATGATGCTATATGAACAGATCGATGGATTAATGAAGATTGATATCTCTTGACGGGCAAGTAGGGGACAAGGAGGGAATGTGGAAATATAGATTTTTCTGGTCAGTTATGTCCCCTATCTTGGACCCCAACGGTTTCATGTATAAATCACAAGTACATGTATGTTCCTTCCAGTTCCAGTTATGAAGACGCAAACACATGTGCGTCCACCGTCAACATGTCCTCTTTCAGATCCGCCATGAATGGGCCGGATATTCTATTTCTAAGTATGAAAGGCCACCGGCTTTATATGGTTCACTTATCCCATTTTACAGTTCAGACGAGTAGGCCCTGATTCTGCCATCAAGCCTTTTCCTGCCTTCTGCCCCTGAAAGCTCCAGTCTGAGCTCGCATCTGTATCCATGAACTTTGTCCTACTCCCTGCGCGGCTAACGGTGCCTGACTCCAGCCTGTTGCCTGCCAAAAACTGTATTTCACCTTCAAGATTATCTGCTTTGCTCCGCTCCCTATCCAATGCATTCCTGTCTAGTAGTTTAAGTAAACATTCTTTCAGCTACCGAGCAAAAGGCCCGGCTTCTCTGTCTTTATGCAAGTAATTCATAGCCCTATTACTATGGAAGATTTTTGCCCTCGCATCTAGTGTAGACACTTAGACGCTTGTACACGCACTAACAGTCAGTATAGTCAGTATAGAATAAGATTCTATCCTAAGAAGACCTTTCTTTTTGGATAACACAGTTCTTTAAACATAGGATGTTAGATATGATTTGGGATTAGGTTGACATAACCCCAGACTTCTGTCTCCACATGTAGAGCTAAATGTCAAGTCCCCTTCATCCCCTAGTTGCACGTCAATCACACGTCATGCTGCTGCGCGCGCATCTCTGCCAAGTATTTCTGCTGACATTGCGAAATTCTTTCATGGAACCACCCTATTATGACATCATATCTGATGACGTTCTTTAGTTACACCCAGTTACACCCACTTTTGCTACGCATGTATGTTTTATCTTTACTATCAACTGTTACGCCTCCTGCATTTGTTTCACTGTAATGCATATTGTATAAAAATGATTATCTGTCAATAAAGGGAGTCCTTCACTTCCTGAACCTTCGTGGTGATGGAATATGGAGCTCCTCAATTTAAATTGATTCTGGAATAAAGCCCGTTCCGAACCTCTAATACCACGGATTCTGCCTCTTATTTTACTGAGCTATTGTTATAGATTTTCCGCATCAAATTAAGTCCCGGTAATTAAATTATTTACCACAAAGTTCTGAATTGACCAAATGGTCTCTGCACGGCGAACACCAGAAGAGATCTCAGTCGAGGACCGGCACCACTGGAGGGTCAGATCAGGAAAAGAGGAAAAAATGCCATGGTTGCCAAGACGCGGGTCTCCTCGGGCACCGATCGTCCGCAGCGAGATTCCAATCCTCCGTTTCGACCACTCCTTCGGGCATCCGAGTCACCGATGAGCCCCGCTTAGTTGGGCGCCAATTTGTAGAAGTGGGCCTCAGACCTCCATGAGGTGGAACTACATTCACACAACACCCTTCGGTAATGTAGGAAGTAGCACAAGGAGTAGAAGAACCATGGGTCTTTTATACCCACACAGGGGCTCAAAAGAGGGCGGTACAAGCACACATAGGAGAATTACATACATAGATGGTCATACAGAAATGCACAGTCAACAGTAAAGGAGGAGCTAGCAGTTGCTGACTCCGGTAGAAACAACCTGACAGTTACAGACTAAGTACAGATGTATGGACAGTTACAGATTCCTCTGCGCATGTGCAGAGTAGCAGAGTCTAAGTATAGAAAGTCCTTTAAACAGAGCACAAGGGTAAACAACAGTGAAGAAGGAAACAGCACGTGGTGAGCACATGGCAGACAAAATGGCTGCTGGAAACAAGATGGCTTCAGCTAAATGCTAACACCGATCGCTGTCAATTTTCCACAATCAGCCTTCTCTGGAGCGCTCCGTCTGTTGCGTAGTGCTATGGGCACTCAGTGATGTGTTGTGAGGCTGTGTCGCGGTTTCACTGCAGTAGTCAAATTTCTCCGTCTCGGCCGCAGGATGAGCCTCGATCTGGGCCTTTCTGATATGGGGCGCCATCCGTGGCAGACCGTCTCTTCACACACCGACCCGGTCCATGCAGTCCACTCACCCAGGATCTACCGGTAAGAATTGCCGTTTTTTTGGGCAGAATTGTCTAAGGAATCATGTTTTATTGGGGCCTCTGCAGCGGAGCCTTCATGGATTACGACCACATGGCCATCTTGGCAGGCCACGTCCCCCTTGACTAGTTTTTTAAGTGCTTTTTAGGGAACTTATAAATACAACACAACGATCACCCTGATTACCCACAAGAACCAGACTAAGTGTAATACATCAAACCAATGTCCCATGGGACTCATTCAGCAACACTTCTACGTTTAAACTCAAGTAGTAACTTGTATCATAATCAATGCTATGGAAAAAGAGTACAGGACACAATATTTTGTATGATGATGATTTTCACATTTTTAGTATAAGGTCAATATATATTTCATTATGTATCAAACTTAGTGCAGACGATGCAGTGCTAAGACAGTGAACAAATACATATATATCTATATATCCAGTTACCACTCCTGCTCATTTCCCAGGATTAACGGAAAGCAGGCACCAACACTTCTTAGGCTGAATTCAATTCCGTGTTTATTTCTTTAGCGAAGTAGCGAAGTAGCGAATGACGCGCTTCAGTGGTCACTGCTACCTTGCTCACTTCATCGCCATTTTGGTTTTGCAATTTATTATACCATGATCCTATGTCACTCAACATAGAAACTGAAAAAACACTTCATATTCTTTTTATCTTCAATCACAGTGTTCATAACAAAGTGCACAGTACAAAATTTAAAATGAACAAAGAAATTCATAGACTGTACGAAATTAAAGATTGCATTTCATTACTGTATTTACTTTGTAAGTAGTCGTCTTTGCACTATACGGTTGATTTTGACAACACAAGATTTTGCTTAATACCTCATCAGTATTTCAAATCTATTGCTAACATTTTTTTTTTAGAATTTTCAGCCCTCTGTGGTTCAGAATTTTCTGTCACTGCAGAGTGATGCCTGAACATACTTGTTGTTTCACATATGTAAAGATAAATTTGGACTTGGCTTTGGACCACCTCTAATCTTCAATATACAAAACCTCCCCCGTGGGATAAGATCGTTTATTTAGCGCCAATCTGCATTGCATTAATGTAATTTACATGAAATGTAAGTCGCCAGTAGGCAATTATAGTTAGGACCTAGTTTCCATAGGGAAAGCATTTTTTCTTTTGCCAATATATTTGGTGTTGTTTGACTAATCTTCGCAAAATTTTCAAAACTAATAAGCCACTCACTTCAGCTGCTGTGTTGAAAGTTTTGGGGTGTTTCCTCAAGGGGGGTGGACGAGAAAAAAGGGGGGTCCCAAAATGCTTTTTCTCCATATTAATTTCCATAGCACACTTTAGACATGGCTACAGGCCGAATTGCTGAACGGAATTACACCAAATTTGGCAAAACAGTAGCTCTTTGTCCAGAAAGCACTCTTTTTGTGAAATGGTGTAAATCCATTCAGTAGTTTTTGAGAAATGTAAAGATTTCTCAGATATACAACTGTGGCCGAAGTGGATCGGCAAACCCTCCAGATCTCCTGCCTGAGATATGATTGGCTGCCAACACTTCAAACCAGGCAGCCATCTTGTAACTCAGTTGAACCGAGTGACAAGAAAACAAACATGAAAAAACAAGAAAAGGGGGCAGGGTAGAAACACCCTGACCCCCTAGGCCTGTTCAGTGGTCCCACAGAGCCTTAAAAAAGCATTTTATTAAAATAATTCTGCTGGATTCACGGTGGATTCATGAATCCCACTTAAAAATGTTTAAAAAATGAAGCACGGTCTCCCGCACTTCGTTTAATTAGTCCCCACGGGTGGGCCATGTCCCGGGGGCAATTGAATTAATAATGTGGGGGCCGTGTGGGCCCCCGCAGCCCCGGGGACCACCACCTCCCTCGGGCTATATTCATAATAGAATGCGTGGGTCTCACGCAGCCCCGGGGACCGCCTACTCCCCAGCGTTAATACAATAATATGCTGGGGCACGCATCCCCCCGCTGCCCCAGGAACCACCAGCTCCCCGTGGCTAGATTTGAACATGCTTGCGGGGGCACCACCCCCCCACACAGTCTCGGGGACCGCCACCTCCCCAGGGCTGATGTATTGTAATGCGGGGGCCACGTGACCCCCCGCAGCCCCATGGACCCCACCCCCCCCCAGGCCACAAAATAAATAAAGACGGGGGTCCGTTGCGGAGCCCCTACCCCAGGGACCGCCACCTCCCTGGGGCTACAAAGTAGATGGCATTTGAGATTTGAGATGTCATCAAGGATATCATCAGTGATGTCACTGACCATGTCATGTGATGTAATAGGCGAGGTCATAGGCAGTGCATTGTGGGGGCACGAGCCACCATGACATGTTTCAGCCCCTAGAGGCCTTGATACATATATGTATATATATATATATGTTTTCCGTATTGGTTCCGTATGGGCGAGAGTGGCTCTCTTAATGTCAGCGGTGCGTTCCTCTCCTGGCAGAACCACGCCAGTAATCTTTTCCAACACCTGGCGCTGCAGCACCAGAATAAGGCAACGCACTCCAAAGAAAGTTTCTTTTGCTGTTATTTATTGTGAGTACAATCCAAACCCAACGCATTTCAGTCTCCTCTGCGTTTTCTTATTTGGGTGCTGCGGCGCCAGGTGTCAAAAAAATATTTATATATATATTATATATACACAACAACTTAGAACAAGACACTGAAAAGATCCCGAGGTTGCATAGGTTTTAATAGCAAGCAAACATAAGTGAAGATCATGCCTGTCATGTATGATAAGTTCTGGTAAATCACAACATCTTTTGACAGCAACTTAGGGAGGGGATGTCAATGTTTCGACCCATAGTTACTTTTTGGATCTCATAAGGACAAAAGTCGCCTGACTAAAGTTCCCTAAAAACCGTGAAATCTTGGCACCTTCAACAAAGCATCCTGTAAGCAATACAAGCAATAATACTTCAAAACAGAGTCTACAATGTATACCGGGCCGCTCAGTTAGTCAGACAGTTCCAGTGGGGTAAACAAATTATTCAAGAGAATTACACCTTTGTATTGTATGGAGAAAGTGGTCACACCTACACATACAAGAGTAATTGAGTTTTTACGCTTTCAAAGAAATAGTAGGAATGTCGGTCTGTGAGTCCTATAGGACATTTGTTTGGCATACTACTTTAGGGAACTTAGGAAGTATTCCCCAGTATGTTTGCCTTAGTATCAAAGGTAGATATGCTCACTCAATTCGAGGAATGTAGGTCTTGAAGGCATTCTCTCACACCCCCAACTTGCATCCACAACCTGGAAGGAGTTGGAGTTACCACAGTGAGTGCACTAAAGGTGCATAAAAAACACATTTTCTTGAGCTTCAAGTAGCTGGCGACGGAAGGCATTAGTATAGCTTCACTTGGCAAGTATACAGGATTAATCAGGACTTTGATGAGGACAGAACAGGTAGGAAAAGCTTGGCTAAGTGTGCTTTCACAGGGATATTGCATAAGTAGAAGGCAGATACTACAGGTAGTACAGATACACATGCCTTCACTTAATCTTCACCTATGGATTCAAACCCATTGGCGCCGCTCTTGTCCCGATACTGAATTACTCCCTCACTCAACTAAACATATGACTCCAAACCATACAAAACGAAGCAGGCAGCCTCCTCGCACACACCCTCAACCTCAAACAGCATTACTGACAGCTCTTCTTAATGTTTTGAAACACACTTTCAAAGCTTTACACAGCACTGGTCCAGCATACCTCAATACCGCCTCAGATTTCAGAAACCTTCCAGATAACTTTGCTCAGCCGGATTCATACTCACACTCACATTCAATGCAAATGCAGCAGCAGAACAAGGGGAAGTGAATTCTCCTAAGTGGCTCCAGAAGGGCAGAATTACCTGCCTCTACACATATGCGCAGTCTCTAAAATTAGTGCGTTCTGCTCAAACTTGGCTCTTCAACTAGGTTAATCCATGGATCAGCCGGGACTGCTCTTGCGTCAGCGAAAGGATTCCCTCTAGGGTGATAGTGCGCTTTACAAAAAAATCATAATATTACAGAGAACTCTGCACTCAATATTACACTGTGGGTAAAATGTTTGTCCTGCTTGCCATGCTCATCCTCGGACAGAACTTAGTATATGTTCAGGTTACTGTATGACAAGTGCATTACAGTCACAGCACTGCACATAACAGTGGATGTGACATGTGCTTCGTTCTCAATGACTACCCTGTGTGTCAAAAATATTAGTTGTAGTTTGTGATATGCTCTTTAGGGACATTAGACAGTATACCCCAGCAAGTTTGCCTTCCTTCTAAAGGTAGATATCCTCACTAAGTTCAAGCAAAAAATTAAAACTACATTTGATATTTCTAACACTTTTTTCAGTCATAACCTTGCTCCTGAGATCCGTGATTGGTCTGCTTTTACCACCCTCGGTACCCATAGGGTATAAAGATAGCCCCGGTATCTTCATGGCACGTATAGTGTCCCTTTTACATGACATTGATCCTGAAGCTTTGTCCTTTGTCGATGAACTGTACTGTACCGATGATGGACTGAATCCTCATTTGGCGAGAGTGGATCACTTTGTTACATGATTAGCTGACCTTGATTACAAGTACAATTTTGCAAAGTCACACATTGCATTCCTTGCTGTGTTTTTTCTTGGTTATGAGTTAACCAATGAGGGTAGGGGTTTGTCTCCCCAATTTTTTAGAGAAATGTGCACAGTTGCAACTGCCCTCTACCCTCTAGAAATCGCAGTCTCTGCTTGGCTTTTTACATTTTGGCAGGACTTATATTCCTGATTATGCTCAGTGAATTTAACCACTTTATGCTTTAATACTCCCAACTTTTTCTGCTTCCTCTTGGCTTCTGGAGCACACTGCTGTCTTACACGATTTACAGTTTAATTTACTTGCTACGTGGTTGTTACAGACCAGTCTTTATATGATAAATTTGGCCATCTGGAGTTTGTCGGGTGCAATTGGCTTTACTTATATCACGTTTAATGAGGGTGACACTGTTTCCATTGCTTATAAATTGCATCTGTACACTTCGGCTGAAATGCGTTTTCCTTCAACTGAGCATTTGTTACCCGCTTGTCCTTAAAGAACGGCCTTTTGCTTCAGGTAAATGCATCTTTGTTGTTTTCCCTGTGCCTGCCTTAGAGGCAGTCACGAAGGCTTGCATTCCTAAGTCTAAAGCTCTTCACCCACGTGAGATTCAGTGGGTCAAGTCTTTAACATCTGTTGATGTTTCTTTTGTTTTTGACCCTTCATTACATACACTTGAGTTTCTTCAATATTTATTTATTTATAAGAATTTGTAAAGCGCAAACTGTCACCATTGCAGGCATCCTGGCGCTGTTCATCCTCAATCAATCAATCAATCAGTCATTTGTAGAGCACGCTACCAACCTGTGAGGGCCTCAAGGCGCTAGGGGGGGTGGGGGAGGTGATGCAGCTACTGGTCGAACAGCCAGGTCTTGAGGAGTCTCCTGAAGGTCAGCAGGTCCTGGGTCTGTCGCAGGTGGATGGGGAGGGTGTTCCATATCTTGGCGGCGAGGTGGGAAAATGACCTGCCAACGGTGATCGTTCAGCGGATGTGTGGGACGGTGGCGAGGGCGCGGTCAGCGGAGCAAAGCTGGCGGCTCGGGGTGTAGAAGGTGAGACGTTCGTTGAGGTAGGCTGGTCCAGCATTGTGGAGAGCTTTCTGCACGTGGGTGAGGAGCTTGAAGGTGATCCTCTTGTTGATCGGGAACCAGTGCAGGTTTCTCAGGTGGGCGGTGATGTGGCTGTGGCGGGGGATTCCGAGGATGAGGCGTGCGGAGGTGTTTTGTATGCATTGGAGTAGTTTCTGGAGTTTGGCCATGGTTTCCGTGTAGAGGGCGGTGCTGTAGTCCAGCCTGCTGCTGACGAGGGCTTGGGTGACCGTCCTTGTGGTTTCGGTGGGGATCCATCTGTAGATCTTGCGGCGCATGCAGAGGGTGTTGAAGCAGGAGGAGGAAACAACGCTGACTTGCTGAGTCATAGAAAGCATTGAGGCCAGGATGAACCCCAGGTTGCATGCGTGGTTGGTGGGTGTAGGGGCAACTCCCAATGTGGTCGGCCACCAGGAGTCGTCCCATGTGCAGGCGTAGGAGCCGAGGATGAGGACCTCCATTTTGTCAGAGTTCAGTTTCAGACGGCTGTTCTTCATCCACTCTGCGACAGCCTTCAATACTCTGCCTTCTTCGCTTCTTCCTCTTGATCAGTATAAATGTATCATTTACACTGATGGTTCGGTACAACCAGCCATTGACTCTAAGCAGCGTTATTCTGCAGCTTGCACTATTGTTTTAGGCACTATGATCAATGGAGTTTTCCACTCCACTTTAATTCATACTCAGTCCCTTGGTGACTGTGTGGCACAATTGGCCAAGTTGAGGTCTTTGATTTTGGCTCTCCAACATTCTGATTCAGAATTGCTCACCCTTGTGGTGCGTGATTCTTTTTACTGTGTCCATCCTTTAATGACAATTTGCATTTTTGGAAACAAAATGGATTTCGGGATTCTAAGGCAGGTCAATAAAGCATAAAAAGCTTAGGGTTAACGTGGCTGATCTAAAAGATCACCTATCGCTTACACATGTTGTACATACATTGGGCCATCAATGTGTGGGTTCACATGCTGTTGGGAATTCACTGGTTGATGAGGCAGCCAAAGCTGCAGTAGGCACCAGCCGTGGCCCATGCAGGTAAGAGCGGTAGGGCGGTGTGGCTGGGTGGGGGAGGATTTCGACGGATGATGACAAGGGAACATTAAATAAATAATTAATATCCCCTTGCCATCGTCTGTCAAAATACCCCCCCACCCTGCCCTGCTGCTCTTACCTGCACAGGCCGCGGCAGGTAGCCACAACTAAAGTAGCCACAGTAATGCGTTCTATCACTAGAATTGATGATGACATTACGACTACCATCGCCGTGATGCAGCGCGGAAACTTGGGTAACGGGGAAACAGAACAAGACCCGTACCTAATATCCTCCCTTCGTCACAGGCCAAATATCACATTAACACATTCATTCCTACAATCAGTGGTGGGGCCCATAACACCAACATTCACACTTCACTTCTCACTGGCCTGCACTTACAGGAGAGATGAATGTTCCAAGGCCTGACATGAAAGGAATACCTTATAACCTATAGAGAGAAATCTATTTACACATTTATACACTAATATCCTTACCCCTACAGATCTCAGTCCTAGACATCAAGATACTCCTCCCACATGATCAATGGATCATTTAGTTGGATTACTAAGGTGATTTAGAACAGCTAAAAACACTTTTGATATCTTGATCTTTACCTCCCTTAATAAATGACAAAACACATTTTCTTGTTAATCAATATTTGTTTATCTAATTATTGCAAAAGTTTTAGTTCCATCTATTAAATTTTATTAAATCGCAGAACATCATATTTACCTAATCTGGCTATTAGTCGTCCTCTAAGTCAGCAGATTTAGTCGTCTATCAGTCAGAATTCGAATGTTCTTCATGCGGCATGCTACAGTCCCAAAGATGGTGAAGGACCAGAGACGTGAAAGCATCTATCAGTCCCTAAAGATTTTAGAAAGCCCTCAATTCATCAAAGAAATGGGCAGCAATTCAATCTGTCAAAGATTCGGGAACGCAGCGGCACCGTCGTCTCCGTCAGCAAAAGAAAATATAAGGGAAGCTTTTTTTCTCTCTATTCTACCGTCATTTTTATAATAAAAGTGATGTCAAGATGATACATTTTACAGAATTTGGGCTTCTCCCATTGGTCGGTTGGGATCGTTCGGTGAGGTTTCACACAGATCAGGAGGTTATGTCATTATACATGATCCATCCGGTTCCTTGTGTCTGTCCATTGTTAGTGTACTTGGCGGGCTTCCCACCGTGACCTTGCTTGGGTACATTAAGAGTAGGGTCATGACGAGGCCACAGGAACAAGTCGTGGCGCAGGCGCATTTCGCCCAAAACCTCGTGGAATGGTGGCCATCGCGTCGAGTTAGTTGGCGGCCATCTTGGCTTTTAGGCCCAAAGGACAACTTAAGCGAAACAAACACAAAAATGTCATTAATACATAGAAATAATGAATAAAATGTTTAACCCTCACTAATTCCCCTATGTGCTTGTAATTATCTAGCATATAGCGATATTTAAAGCGTTCATAATTACCCATTGATGTAATCTGAAGCGACATTACGAAAACATCACAAAAGCAACATATACCATGCAATATTCTATTTTCTACTGTTAGTATGCATAAGTATGTTAATAATAGCAATTATTCAGCCATGCAAAATGCTAATCCCACGTATATTTCGTATATTAATAAGGTTGATTAAACTTCATGCAAACACATTAATAGTATTATAATTAATAGAATATTCTAATTAGTATAGGCATGCAGATTAGGGGGAGGGGTATACAAAATTTTGTACTACCCGCTCCATCAGCCGCATCTCGAGATGATAGTGCTTTCCGCAAGGATTTCCTTCTAAATACAATTATCAGTTGAACACTCACAAAGTTCCTTTTGTAATGATCCTTGGGGTTGGTGACCACTTGATACCCAACCTGGACCGCAGGCTTTCTTTAACAGTGGCAGCTCATGAGGGTATAGCTTCTGCACATGCAGGAGTTGCTGCCACTGTTTCACTCTTACAGCAACGCTATTGGTGGTGGCATTTGTACCAGCAGGCTTGCCGGTATGTCCTTTGTTGTGACTTTTGTCAACAAATTAAGTGTTCTACTGTGTCCCACCCACCTCAGACACATCTATATATTTCCAATCTGCTGCGTGACTGTATCTACCTTGATAATTGAGGTCCCCATGTTTCAGCTGATGTATTCAAATATATTTTGGTTGCTGTAGATTATTCCTCTATGTTCCTCTGAGTCTGGCCACAGCGCTGGGCTGATGCTCAAACTGTTATTAAGGATTTGCAGTGGAGAATTGTGGCTCAATGATTAGAGCGGCAGACCCTGATGCAGAGGTCTAGCCCGGGACCAGGGTTCAATTCCCCGCCTCGGCTGGTCTTGGGCTCAAAAATTCCACGGACCGAATAATTCTCGCCTCGGTGCCATTCCAGTCATGGAGTCCCACTCTGCAACTCTGGGCAATAGCTTGCTTAATCTCCACAACGGCCCCCACAACGCTAAGGATGCCCGGTCTCCACCTTGGGGGTGCCCAGGAGTGGACGCCTCACAGGGAAAGCCAGGATGGGTTCCACAGCGGTATTCGTACAAGCGCCTTGAGACCCTTGTGGGTGAGTAGTGCGCTATACAAGTATCAATTTTTACAATTTTAACTTATGCCTGTGGTGCTTTCCATTCAGACCAGGGTCTGGCTTTCACCTCTAAGGTGTACTGTGATTCAATGACGTCTTTGGGTGTGCAGGTGCATTTCTGCAACCTTTGAAATACATAACCACTGTGCTGTCCTACAGGATCTACAAAAATGTTGTGATGCTCTGGCTAATACTCATTTACCTTCGACTCTCCCATCAGATGCGACTGTTCAGATTCCTGTTTCTGGCTGGCTTGCTAAAGTTGGTGATCTGGTTAATGCAAAGATGGCAATCAAGAAAGAATTTTGTCCCACCTACCATGCTCCTGTGCCAGTGCTTGGTCTTCAGCGTACCCAAACTGTAATTTTACCCCACTTCCCGGATACAAAGACAATTGCTTTGTTTCCATAGAACATGTCAAGTTACACCATATGGCCAATCCTAAATAGTGTGCCAAGAGGTGTCCCAATGCAGAATGTTGCTTTACAGCCTGTGAGCACCCTCCTTGCTGCTTCTCCCCGTCTGTTGGAGGGGGATATTGAGTCTTCAGTTGACCTGCTACCTATTACACCTTTTTCACACTCCATTACGGATAGTGTTTATTCTGATCCTCCAGTCGAGGCCCCGTCTGCAATGCATGCCTCAAGTCTACATGCAGGATCACAGCCACCTTTATTCCAGCTGAGTCCTTCTGGTTACTACATCGATAAGGATAACTTTTCTTAAGACAGTTCTTCATTGTCTTCTGTTTTGCCATCACCACCAGCGTGCATTTGTGTTTTCATCTCCTGGTTAAAACACATTTATCTGGTTCTACCTTGGATATGTATCTGGTTCGTGTTCTCCATGGTATTTTTGTTCCTGTGGATTGGTTTCATGACAGTTTTTTTTCCTTCAGATTAACGGCCATTACCTCCCAGAACGTTCTGCTGTGGAACTAGTCGACAGGGTGTTAGCCCACCATTCTTCTTTGCATAAGATGAAAGAGACCAGTACAGTGTCAACATTTCAGCGGTCCCAGTCACTGATGGAATTGTATGGGAAAAAGTACCATTCCATGTATGTGGTCCTACGGAAACCCTGCAGATACCATATGTGTTCTGAGTTTCCA
Organism: Triturus cristatus; assembly: GCF_964204655.1. Lineage (NCBI taxonomy): Eukaryota > Metazoa > Chordata > Amphibia > Caudata > Salamandridae > Triturus > Triturus cristatus. The sequence goes on along the minus strand of NC_140582.1, from coordinate 1,065,169,546 downwards.
TGGGGGATGTGATAGTTCTGGGTTGCATTCGGATGATTGGGATGTTGATACTGTGATTTCCATGTTTTTTGATTTGCAATATTACACTATCTTTGAGTCTGAGGATTTAAATTTAAAGTTTGCTAACTATTGTTCTGTTATCAACATTATTGACATAATTTTTTGCATAGAACAAATAAACAGCGTCCCCAATACAATTATACTCAATGGGAGCATTGCCCAACTCCACCTCAGGTTAGCTCAATCACACAAAAAATAAAGTATACATATTTTACCAGTTATAATGCTTCAGACCCGAAATCATACTATTTTAAATTGGTTTCTAATGATTCGAAGAAATGCATACTTACTTAAACTAAGCTCATTTATACAGCGTCCTTTATTGAAGCCCTAGCCCTGAACGGCCATGATTATTGGAAAGACAACATTGACTTGAAAATGATTTGGGGCACTAAGTCCTAGCAGGTCCAAGGTACAGAATCCCTATTTTGTGCATTTATCATACCTACACAAATAATTTTTCTAAATGACACGATCCAACAGACTACTTGTCCGGAATTGGCTAAAATTAAAGAATTGATAATACTCCACCTATTCCATCTTTGTCCCTTTTGAAGATTGGGAAACTTATCCAAATTATACTGAAGACCAACTAAATAGTACAATACAAAACGGTACATTTAATTCTTCAGTTATGGCTCTGAGTGGGTGGTTAGTATGGTCGGTAGACACTAATGTTCGTTTTTTAAACTCCATATCTGGGTTCAAATCAAATAGACCTTATCCCCGATATTCACAATCCACGCACCCTTACACTGTTACCACTTGCACTGTGAGTAAATTATGACAACAATGGAAAGAACATTCCTCATTGTCTGCCGTGAAACAATTTCTTTCTCTCCTGTCCACAGGCATGAATTTGCGTGACTTTCTTTTGGGTGCAAAGTTTCCACATTCCAAACGATTTGTTTATGCTGCCTATAATGACACTTGGAAAATATCACAGATGGAAGCTGCAGTCCGTTTACGCCAAAGTGATCAAGATAATTTGTATAAAGTGCTTGCAGTAGTAGAAAACAGTATTAATACTCTGTCATCTCATATTTACAGTTTAGATAATATTGTATCGCCTTTCATTGATAGACACAAAGCGATGTGTCTATATTGTATAATGGTCAAACTCAACTTAGATCAATTATGCAATTTAGCTGGACTCTTCAAACACTTAAGAACAGTTGCGTTCCTAAGCATTACCTTAATTCTACTGCTTTGTTCTTACATTTTAATTTGATCCATAAACAGCAATTAATGGCTATGGAAGATGCTAGTTATGCCATGTTACACATTGAGAAGGTAGAACAACTACCATTCACTATAGCAGAAACACCTTCAGCAGTATGGTTAATACATGGGATTATCTCGCTGTCCATCTCGATGTTTCATTTTACTGCCTGCATAAAACACTTCCTAGTAGGTAGATACGAACCCCTTGGGAGCAGCTACATACATGAGTTGTGGTCCCTGCCCTTTACGTATCATTGTCAACGTGCTGAAAAAGAAGTATTTCTTACAGGGGAGGAATGCAACTGCACTGCTGGTCATTCCCTTGCATGTCAACATATAAAGATTCATGATGCCTGTAATGTCTCTACCCCAAATTTAGCTTGTTATTCAAAAGGGACCCCTATTCCCTCAATTATTCCCACTCTCATATTGCTTTTGAAAGGAAGCTATCTTGTCCTTAATAATCAGGACTGTTGTTGTCTGCGGGCAGGAATCCTGTATCTAGTGTCCGTTTCTCAGTTAGTCACTTGCTGCAAAACCGTCCTGTTTCCCCTCCACATGGGAGTGTAGATAGTTCCTTATGGCCTTCCATTCCAGCTTTGAAAACAGATTTCAATAAACTAAGCAGATTCATAGCATTGTTGATTCAACAAGAAGTGGCTCTCACTTCAGCTAGCGAAGCCTTCAAATTGCAGATGGCAAAAACTTCTAGTGAAATACAGTCATTGTTAAACACTAATCTCCCCCCACATTTCGTGGAATTGATACATCAAATATTTAATGCCTCTGATACCATGGGCCTGGCACACCTTTTTAAACTTGTGGGCTCAGGCCTTGTGACATATTTTCAAACTATTTTTGGAGTAATACCAGCTTTAATACTTTCTATTTGTTCCAGCATGTTCAGTGGGTTCCCACTGTTGCTTGTCTAGATTTTGGGCATAATAGTGCTTTTCCTGCTATTCCACAATAGATGCTCCCTTTGTGGACCTTCCAAGTCAGGCATTGCTGCGACTATACTGTGACCGCATGCTACACTCTTTTGAGTGGTAGCTCTGGATGCTATGGATGGCGAGTTTTGTTTAACCTTCCTCTACTCTTACTTCACCTGTGTGCAACCTGTGTTTGATTGCATCCGGTGCCCCTTTCAATGGGCTTTGGATGTCTGCCTGACTATGCCACCACATGCTGCGCTCTAGTTTGAACTGTTGATGAGTCCGTTTGGCTGTAAATAGAGTAACCAACACTGTCATTGGTGTACTGTCAGCCAAATGGGAGGGCTGCAAATGTTCAAATCAAGTAATTGTACAGCTACCATGCCGTGCTGGTATTGAGATTGCCTCAATGAGTCTCATATCGGGCCCACATGGTACAAATGTTAAATCCTTCCCTGATGGAAATTGCATGAGGGTCAAAATTCCATGCACCGATCTCTGCAGGATGTTTATACAGTCCCTCCTACGATCCATCACACTTCCTATTCAGGGATAACCGGCTCTCCATGAACTTCACCCCTCGCCACAGCCGCTGGATTGAACATGAGTGCTGGACTTGGCCCTTTTTGCAGGGTCATCCCTGAACTTTTTGCCTTCCTCCTGTATTTTTTCTGACCTGTTTTTGTTGGTTTTATGACTCTGGGCACTTTACCACTGCTTATCAGTGCTAAAGTGCATATGCTCTCCCTATGGTAAATTGATGTATGGATTAGTGATTCCATGATTGGCTAGTTTGGTTTACCTGTCAGACCCTGGTACAGTGCACCAGGAGTGCCCAGGGCTTGTAAACCAAATGCTGCTGGTGGGCTTGCAGCACCGGTTGTGCCACCCACAGAAGCAGCCTGTAAAAGTGTGTCTCAGGTCTGCCATTGCAGAGCCTGTGTGCAGTCTGGTACTGCCATGCTGACTGGGCAAGTGCACCCACATGCCAGTCCCTAAAACCTTCCCTTTACTGCATATTAATCACCCCTATGGTAGGCCTAAGGGCAGGGTGCTTTGTAAGTATAAGGTAGGACATGCCCTGGTGTGTGTGGCATGTCCTAATAGTGAATTACAGCCATTTTCGTTTTTTACTACTGCAATGCTACCTGTTCCCCATAGGCCAGAATGGGCAGTTTGATTATTTCATCTTATAATCCTAACTGACTCAGGGAACTAGGTAGAAATTCGAGTTTAGTATGCCTGATCTCAGAATGATAAAATACATATTTTAGTGAAGTTGGTTTTAACATACTGTGTTTGAAAACACCACTTTTAGAAAGTAGGTATTTTCTTGCCTAAGCATCCAAGCCTGCCTCTGCTAGGTTGTGTATTCCTTGTCTGGAGTTTGAGTGACAGGGGCTGGGGGATTCCAAGAGACAGGGTGAGTCCGCACAGGGCTAAATAGAGAGATCTGCATGTAGATGGGTGGGAGGAGTTGGACATCGGACCTGAATAGGGCTGTGCCTTCCCTCCACAATGCTGGCTCAACCTCCTGTGATGCGTCTGATGTCTCTGCCCTGCACTGTGAAAGGAAAGAAGGAGTCATGTCAACAAAGTGCTCCAGGACTGACCAGAACTGGTTTGGACTGGGCAAAGACCTCTCTGCCAATGAGAGAACAAAGAGAAACTGAGTATAAATATTGGGACCCAAACCCAAGAACTTTGGATCACTTTGGGAAACAAGAAGAAACCTTTGCTGAGGAGAGGAACCAGAGAGACTGAGGAGTGACTATCCCTAAGCTGAAGTGCTGCTTGGGGGATTGGCCTGCAGTGGTTGTCTAAACTGCCAAAGAAAGAAGAGAGGAACTTTGTGTGTATTTTCATCAACTTGTAAAGGATCTTCAAGGGCTTGAGAGAGAGCTTGCCTCCTGCTGAAGTCTCAGGTACAACAGACTTCACCCACCAGCTTCCCAAGAGTTATTTTGGAAGTGCCTGCTGCTGTGTGAGGCTTTCTGAAGGACTGTATGTCGCAAGGAGCTGGAACCGCGACTCACGAAGAAGAAGCGTGTCACCACCGCAACCGCTGTCGTCGCATCACCGAAGAAGAGCATCGACGTCGCATCACACGCCGCCGCATCAAAGGAGAAGCGTGTCCCAACCACTGCAGTTGACGCATCATTGCCGAAGCGCCTCGCACCGCCGGAGTAGAGGATCGCTGTCGCATTAGACACCGCTGCATCACCGGGAAGCGTGTCGCAGGGCCTGTCGCGACTCAGAAAAATTGCTGAGTCACCGCAGGGCCGTCGCATCGTTGCCGAAGCGTCTTGGATCGCTGGAGAATAGGATCGACGTCGCATCAGATGCCGCCGCATCACCGGGAAGCGTGTTGCAGGGCCTGTTGCGGCTCAGAAGAATCATTGAGTCGCCATCAGGCATGTACGCATCGTGTCGCATCAAGAAGAAGACGCCATCTTTGTCGCATTGTACCGGATCTTCATCGCATCACGGCGTTGCGTGCTGCAACACCACGGAAGCGCAGTAAGAAACCGATGCACCACCTCCCCTCGCAGAGAAGAACCAACGCATCCCCTACGCATCAGTAGGGGCCTGGCGCATCACCGTTCTTGCGTGTAAGGAACTGACGCATCACCTTCCCTGCAACACTTTCGTTGTATAGCGTTACGCATCCTAAGGTACATTGAACTCAAAGTGTCGCATTTTAACATCTAATGAGAACTAAGCTAATTCTACCATTTTAAGTACAGTATTGTGGATTTTTGTCGTTTATGGTCTTGTGTTAAAACTATATAAAGAATACTTATTTTTATACTACAACTTGTGTGGTGTCCATCTGTAGTGTTGTCACTGAGTTACTGTCTGTGTTCACAAATGCTTTACACACTGCCTCTGAGATAAGCCTGCCTGCTCGTGCCAAGCTACCATGGGGGTGAGCAGGGGTTATTTTTGGAGTGTACCCCTTTACCCTGACTAGACGCAAGGGCCCCTATTTAGTCAAAGGTACCTACCTCTGCCAACTAGAGACCCCCAAATCTAACATTGGTGGCAGCGGTGGGATCCTGGACTTGCATTTGTGACTCATGTACAGTGATTGGTGAACACTACTAGTGAGTGCAGACCAAAACACAACCACATATTGTTTTTCTGTTTTCTGGTGCCCTCCTGGAAGTATTTTTGTTACTATGACTCTGGTTAGTTGGTGCAAAATGGAACTCGACTTCTGGCACATGCTTGTCCACACAATGAAGGAGCTATGTGTGTTTTGCAAGGAAAGAGGGCTGCCTGTGAAGAGAAGGTCCAGGGAGGATCTAGAGGCGTCCCTATTTCAGTATGAGTTACCCCGCTGGAAGGCAACACTACCAGTTGAGTCTAAGGAAGAGGAATTCTCTAAGAATGAGGAGGAAACAGAAGACGATGACTGGTTTCTGGATTGTGACCAGAAGCTGAGAGAGATTGATGAGGAGCTGAGACAGCTTGATGAGGCCAAAAGGGCCTTAGCACAAGAAGAAGAAATTTGGGTAGCTCAGGAAGTGAGCTTTGATGAGTTGGAGGTAGAGTCCAGCTCCGATGGTGGCAGCAAAAGTGAGTTATCTAGTGCTGAGGGAGCAGTACATACACCCAGAGATGTGGCACCTGACTTGAAGGAGGGGGTTAACATACACCAGGAGGTTCAAGGACATGAAGTTGCTCCAGTGGTGCGCAGTGTCCCTGAGGAGAATGGGGAAACTGACGCAGGGGTTCATGGTCCTAGTGGTGGGAGGGTCACTCTACTGACTCTAGATGAGAGGTGCAGGGAGAGGGATTCCCCCAAGGTTGAAGTCCTGGTATGTGAATGTGAAGACCGCCCAGAAGAGTGTGGGTTGAATGACAGAGACAGTCAGATACTGTCGTACCAATCTCAAGAGAGTGGTGTGGAGTACGTATGCGAGGCACTGGATGGTGAGGTGAGGGCTAGTTTGGTTAACCCCAGTGGGGGGCTGTGTGATCTAATCGTGGGAGAGCATATTGTAAGTCCCTGTTTTCCAGAGCTATGCCAAAACCTGTTGGAGAGTGAGTTCTCTGACCCCAGGGAGCTCACATTGGAGGTAGCCCTTTTGGTGGATTCCAGAGGGTCTGGAGAGGCATTGGGGAGTGACCCTAAGAGGAGTGGTTCAGGTATCTTCCAACCCAGAGTGGGGGAAGAGGTTGAGAGTAACCCAGCTAGGTCCCAGTGTAGTGGGAGGGGTGTAGGGACTCACATCCTGTCTCAGTGGAGAAGGAGTGAGTGTGTGGCTGCGTGTCCCAAGGTGCCCGAAACCCAGTCTCAAGGCCTGGATGGTTCTTTAAGGGAACACCAGGTAGGGTGCCTAGGCTGTCCTGATTGGCCGCCCGTTGAGAGGGATCCCCTAGTGTCTGGTGAACTGGGAGTGTCTGTAAGCAGGCCTCCATCAGTTCTGGTGTCTGGCAGTACCACTCCTAAGTGGAGGGTGCAGAAGTCCAGACTGAGGGGTGAAAGGGGGAAAGAGTCCCCCAGTGGAAGAACCAGTGGATCAGGGGCCAGCCAGAAGGGCTGCGTCACCAGTGAATGACCACGGTGACACAACTTCTGTCCTGTGGGATCTTCTCGCACTGTCAGATGGGCAGGGGTCGGGAGGTCTGCACCAGGCAGACTATCAAACAACACATGAGTTATGTGTTACCTTCAGGGGGGCATGCGTGCTCCCAAGGAAGTCCTGGTGTGCCGGGCAAGTGTTCAACCACTGGGTACAGACCCCGGGTTGGAGAGCCAGGTTCAGGTGTTGTCTGACCTGGGGGGTGGGACAACTGTAAACAGTGTCCTGACCGGTTGGTCTTATAGGTGTACCACTCCAGGTGGGAGGGTATAGCACTCTGGAAGGGGGTGCAGAGGGAGGGAGTCTTCGCCTCTGAACCCAGTTCAACTGGAGGGTTTAGACCCTGAGTCGGAGGGCCAGGTTCAGGGTGTCCCCCCTGACCTGGAAACCCAGTTGCAGGATAGAACCCCTGAACTGGTGGGCGAATTGTGCAGGACACCTGCTACAGGCACCATGACAATTCTGGAAGGGGGTACCACTCCAAGTGGGAGGGTACAGAGCCCCAAGGAGGAGGTGGACCGGGTGTGGGAAAGCCCACCCCAGTCTCCTGTCCAGCTGCCGGGTACAGGCCTGGGGCTGTGGGTTAGTGTCAGGATGTCATACCTGACCTGACAGGAGGGAGAGTGGACAAAGGGTGCCAAGCACCTGAGGCTACTGCCCCTCGCTCTCTGACACTGCAGAGGTTTGAGAGCCCTGAGAGGCTTAAGGCCTGGGACTCATCACTGACTACTGTCAGTGGACACTGTGGCTTGCTGTCTGTCTGTTGGGACACACCTGTGAGCAGGCTAAGGTTAGGTGCTGCACAGATGGTGTCCACAGGTGGGCCCTGAGAGTATGGACAGAGGGATTGAAATGGGTTCAGATTGGCGTAGAACTGGAATATGCCCCTGCAGTTGCGGGCCAGGTCTATGTTCTATCACCCAAAGCAGGGAAGCCTATCAAGGTAGTGATTGGTCTACCCTGCGTTTTGGCTGGAAGGGGGTTGTGTTGGACTTGGCCCTTTTTGCAGGGTCATCCCTGAACCTTTTGCCTTCCTCCTGTATTTTCTGACCTGTTGGTTTTATGACTCTGGGCACTTAACCACTGCTGATCAGTGCTAAAGTGCATATGCTCTCCCTATAGTAAATTGATGTATGGATTAGTGATTCCATGATTGGCTAGTTTGGTTTACCTGTCAGACCCTAGTACAGTGTACCAGGAGTGCCCAGGGCTTGTAAACCAAATGCTGCTGGTGGGCTTGCAGCACTAGTTGTGCCACCCACAGAAGCAGCCTGTAAAAGTGTGTCTCAGGTCTGCCATTGCAGAGCCTGTGTGCAGTCTGGTACTGCCATGCTGACTGGGGAAGTGCACCCTCTTGCCAGTCCCTAAAACCTTCCCTTTTCTGCATATTAGTCATCCGTATGGTAGGCCCAAGGGCATGGTGCATTGTAAGTATAGGGTAGGACATGCCCTGGTGTGTGCGGCATGTCCTAATAGTGAATTACAACCATTTTCGTTTTTCACTATTGCAAGGCTACCTGTTCCTCATAGGCCAGAATGGGCAGTTTGATTATTACATCTTATAATCCTAACTGACTCAGGGAACTAGGTAGAAATTCGAGTTTAGTATGTCTGAACTCAGAATGAAAAAAATACATCTTTTAGTGAAGTTGGTTTTAACATTCTGTGTTTGAAAACACCACTTTTAGAAAGTAGGTATTTTCTTGCCTAACCATCCAAACCTGCCTCTGCTAGGTTGTGTATTCCTTGTCTGGAGTTTGAGTGGCAGGGGCTGGGGGATTTCAGGAGACAGGGTGAGTCAGCACAGGGCTGAATAGAGAGATCTGCATGTAGATGGGTGGGAGGAGTTGCACCTGGGACCTGAATAGGGCTGTGCCTTCCCTCCACAATGCTGGCTCCACCTCCTGTGATGTGTCTGATGTCTCTGCCCTGCGAAAGAAAATAAGGAGTCATGTCAACAAAGTGCTCCAGAACTGACCAGAACTGGTTTGGACTAGGCTAAGGCCTCTCTGCCTTCAGAGAACAAAGAGAAACTGAGTATAAATATTGGGACCCACACCCAAGAACTTTGGATTACTTTGGGAAACAAGAAGAAACCTTTGCTGAGGAGGGGAACCAGAGAGACTTAGGAGTGACTATCCCTAAGCTGAAGTGCTGCTTGGGGGATTGGCCTGCAGTGGTTGCCTAAACTGCCAAAGAAAGGAGAGAGGAACTTTGTGTGTACTTTCATCAACTTGTAAAGGATCTCCAAGGGCTTGAGAGAGAGCTTGCCTCCTGCTGAAGTCTCAGGGACAACAGACTTCATCCACCAGCTCCCCAAGAGTTCTTTTGGAAGTGCCTGCTGCTGTGCGAGGCTTTCTGAAGGACTGCCTGTCGCAAGTAGCTGGAAGCGCGACTCACGAATAAGAAGCGTGTCGCCGCCGCAGCCGCTGTCGTCGCATCACCGAAGAAGAGGATCGACGTTGCATCAGACGCCGCTGCATCAACGGAGAAGCGTGTTGCCACCGCTGCAGTTGATGCATCGTTGCTGAAGCGCCTCGCCTCGCATCGCCTAAGAGGATCGACGTCGCATCAGACGCCGCCGCATCACCAGGAAGCGTGTTGCAGGGCTTGTCGCGGCTCAAAAAAAATGTTGAGTCACCGCAGGGCTGTCGCATCATTGCCAAAGCGTCTCGCATCGCCAGAGACGAGGATCGACGTCGCATAAGATGCCGCCGCATCACCGGGAATCGTGTCTCAGGGCCTGTCACGGCTCAGAAGAATCGTTGAGTCACCGCACGGCCGTCTGGCGTGCACGCATCGTGTCACATCAAGAAGAAGACGCCATCTTTGTCGCATGGTACCGGATCTTCATCGCATCACGGTGTTGCGTGCCGCAATGCCACGGAACCTCAGTAAGAAACCGATGCATCACCTCCCCTCGCAGAGAAGAACCGACGCATCCCCTACGCATCAGTAGGGACCCGACGCATAACCGTTCTTGCGTGTAAGGAACCGACGCATCACCTTCCCTGCAACACTTTTGTTGTATAGCGTGACACATCCTAAGGTACATTGAACTCAAAGTGTCGCATCTAATCAGAACTAAGCTAATTCTACCATTTTAAGTACAGTATTGAGGATTTTTGTTGTTTATGGTCTTGTGTTAAAACTATATAAAGAATACTTATTTTTATACTACAACTTGTGTGGTGTCCATCTGTAGTGTTGTCACTGAGTTACTGTATGTGTTCATAAATGCGTTACACACTGCCTCTGAGATAAGCCTGTCTGCTCGTGCCAAGCTACCAAGGGGGGGAGCAGGGGTTATTTTAGGAGTGTACCTCATTACCCTGACTAGACGCAAGGGCCCCTATTTGGTCAAAGGTACCTACCTGTGCCAACTAGAGACCCCCAAATCTAATAATGAGGATATGCCAGCAGGTGTCCGTTTAATAACTGAGACACCACAGGTTTGTATAGCTTGCGCACTCCATGGGCGACTGTAACACCCTGCAGCGGTGGTTCTGGAGCCATCTAGATAGCTCAGTTTTACTCGCTCCCACCAAAGGCTCCAAACTCAGGACGGCTGCTTTCATCCACTGCGAGGATGGGAACTTGCTTGCCACACAGCAACTTCAAAAACTTACCTCCCTTTACCACTACTCAACCCTAAACCTTAAAATCGCCCTTACCTCCCTTTACCACTGCCCACCCCAAACCCTAAAATTACAGTTACCTCCCTTTATGACTACCGGCCCCTAAACCTAAACACTAAATTTACCCTTACCTCCCTTTACCACTACACGCACCTAAACTCTTTTTGTTAAGTAACTTAATGATGTTATTTAAAAAAATACTTACCTATATGCTGAAGGCATGATTAGTAAAGGTACAAATATCTTCGTGGTACTTAGCTGTGTGGTTAACTTCACATGGTAAGACCATTGCGTGGTAAAAACTGTATTGTAAAGGCTGTTTTCCACACCTGCTGGGTTTGCTCCTCTGGAACGCATGTCCAGTGGCCTTCAGTCCCTCTATACAAGAGTTTGAAATACATTTCAAAGTTTATCTTCTGTGTCTTCAAGCCATCAATGGCCTTCAACCATGCAGTGTAAGATGTAAATATTAACACTAAGAGTAACTGATATTTGTAGTTCTATATGCAAAGGGATGTTTGTTCATACTGTTAATGACATAGGGGCTGATTACGATGTTAGTGGGTCTGACACCTACAACAGGTCAGTGTCGGACCCACCGACATCTGCTCCAGTGGTCTGCCTACCCCATTACGATGTGGCGGGCAGAGAGAGAAGGCGGAGGGACCATTCGCGGCACTTCTGATGGGCTAAAGGATCCCGTTGGTGTGTTGGACAGATACCATAATCCCCTAATGACGGCTACTCCGCCGTTGGGATAATGATGTAATTTTCCAACAGCCTTCCCATGTCGGCCTTTTCGACATGGAAAGACTGTCAGAAAATGACTTGGGGGCCCATTCCCCCTGGACCTCCTCTATGGGGCCTGGGAGGCAGCTATGGTGCTCTCCTAAGCATCCCTGCACCGTGTCTCAGGCACCTTGAGGTACCTGCCACAAGGTGCAGGGAGGTTTACAAACATCCATTTCACTTGTGTCGTGGGCCTTTTCCTTCCACCACACAAGTTGCCATAATGAAATGGATGTTTCCGACTGCCATGGGCAGTCGCATCCAAATTGCGAAGTCGGAACTGCTGACCTATGGTCAGGAAGTTCCAGACCAATATGGTGTCAACATCAAAAATCAGCCCTAGAGTTATGCTCTATTCCTACAGTGCTGTTTTAATTTATAAACAAGAATATGTTAATTAAATGTTTAAAAGGCAAGATTTCTGATGCAACAAATGTATATGTAAATAAGTAAAATTGTAACAACAACTAGTCACTGTCCATTGCTAAAAGGTTTGGTCTTCATTGATGTTTAATTGCTTGTTTACTTATAGATTGTTCTTTTATTTTCCCGGTCCAAGAATGGGTTAGTTTGTCTAGGCAAAGGAAGGTGGGTTATGATAAGTGGATGAATCAGTTGATTGTGGTGAAAGTTCAAAATAATCATGTGTGCGTACAAAAGATATTTGGATTTATTTACAAAGATAAGTCTGCACATGTAGATTTGCCTCAAGTAAATGTACTACTAAAATTTTTTATAATTTTACTACTTTCGGCTATTCACCATTTACGAGTATTAAGATACTCAAAAGACTTACATATCCCCACCCCCTGAAATAGGGCGTTCAGTCAATAAAAACATCAACTATGACTGTAAATTTGCCATTAGTAGTGAATTTACAATGTATCTCATGTTCCGCTTACTTGACAGAGACTTCCACAATTGTTTTGGTGATCTCCCTGTGATAAAGTAAAAAATATAACAAACATTTGTTTTTTAAATAGTAAAATATTTTTATGTTAAATAGAATTGAATTAATTTTATTTATTAATTCTAAATGTTAAACAATATATAAAGTTACAGCATCCAAATAATTTTAAATTAAAAATGTAATTATTTTAAATATATTAAATAAATAAAAACATTTTCTGAAGTTTAAAATTTAAAAATCATACTTAGAGTACAAAAAATGTTATTTTGTATTATGTATATGACTTATTAAAAGTGTTATTTACAATGAACTAAAACAATTTTTTTTTACCAAAGATTAAAGTTATACTAGTTTTTTCATTTATAAAATTTTAATAAAATATTTGAAAAGAAAATCATAGTACATTTTGTTACAGACAATTTTCCTTCCTCCATTATTTTCTGGGGGAGGGTGTTACTGTACCAGTAGCTGGCAAATGTGCGGTCCTTGTCTTATTCAATCTCTCAGCTGTAGTGACTACTATTTGGGTCCTTTTTGGATGTAGTAAGTATAGAATGGCAGTTTGTGAATTTCAATGGGTCTATTCTTTTGTGAGTTGGTGCATTTTCCTCCCTAAGCCCCTCGGCAACCCTCCCTTAACCCCTTCTTACTCCTCCCTTAACCCCTTCCATCTAGTAGTAAGTATTCCCCATTTTTCAGTGCCTCACACATTTACTACTAAAATATATGTGTACCTGTGTGGAGATCTGCAGAAGGGCAGAGATCACCATGCATAAAAGATAGCAGAAGCAGATACATCTGCACACAGATTTGTGAACAGCATTTTGTAGTACGTTAGTAGTACTACTAAACATTCTTCAAAATGCAGTGTGTGAATAGGCCCCAAAATGTGCTAAAACTCTGACCATTGATTCGAAATTTTAGATGGATTGATGGAAACTGTTGCACTTTGTTTCTGAGGGTAAGCTGCTACTCTGCACTTGCACTATGAAAAAAACTAGATTGAATCTAAAGGGTTATATTCCAGGCCTGGGTAATAACATATTTCCTCATGCCTGCACGCTCCTCCCTGTGAAGCAATGTGCTTGCTGCATGTCTGCAATAGGCCACCGCTCCAGCCCACCCAGACAAGCCAGGGGCCGGAGGTTGCGTTCGATCAAGGGAACATTTTATTAGTTTGAGCCGAGGTGAGGTGGGCTCTATTTAAAGCACTAAACTGAATATATTTAAATTGAGCCCCTCTAGATACTGTGTAAGGGTATTCCAGTATCTTGGCCCATTCAGTGTAGTGAAAGGACCTGACAGGATCAGTCTACCATGCATTTCTAAGAGTTGTTGGGATTGGTGAAGCTGTTATTGGAAAGCCCTATAAACCCACTGATCAGTTTTCCCCATGAACCTGCCTTGTGTAGTGTCTGATGCATCTCTTGTGTCAGGGTTACTTGAAGTTGAGTATGAAAATGAGTGTTAAAAGAGTGTAAGATGCGTTCATACCTAAGAAATTGCCCAGGCGGGAGGTCACACTCTGCCACCAGTGTATTAAAACTTATCACCTCAACATTAAGGAAGAGATCGCCAGTAGTAGACTCATTCATAACTGTCTTCAATCTTTTTTTGTTCATTAATTAATTCAGGAAATTGGGCCAGCATGCTTATGTCGTTTAATCTGTTGAACACTCCTGGAGGTGGGGTTTGCTGACAGCTGGGTTGTAATTAAGCAAATTCAGCAAATGAGAGGTTCAGTGTGGATTCACACTGAAGATCTCATAGTCCTGCTTGGCTGAGCATGACAGAAGTAGTATGGGAGTGGATGGTAGGGAGCGGGAGTGGGAGGGGTAAGAGAGGTGAGTTGGTTTGAGAGTGAGTGTTGGTGTGTGACCAAGGGACTGTATGAGGCCTTGGGCCAAACCATATCAATTTTGGGTGGGAAACAGAGATTTACAGGCATCAAAAGAAAGATATAGCATCAAGAGAAATAACGATATCATGCATAGGAGTGAGTTCTCGCCTACTAATAGATAATACTGCCGTAGTCGTAATCAGGAGTTGCAGGAACATCAGTGGTATACGTTCTATTGCCAAGATTAGATTTGTCAATTAAATTAAATCCTTGGAGTGTCCCGGATCATAAACCATTGTCACTAGGTGATGATTTCATTATTAGAGAGGAACTAGGCACTCTTCATCTTTTTGTGTGCAGAAGACCCATCTCACCACCAGTGAACTTATTAGGCTTCGTAAGATAGACTACTACACCCTCACTGTAACGAGAATAGATGTTTCAAAAAGGGGGGCTGGCATTACTTGCTAGGGGCAAGGATGAGTCGCTCATCGGGTCAAGCTAAATAGGTCGGGGAGATGGGTGATTGCTATATGGAACAGTAGTTTTAATTAACGTTACGCATGGTCTATGCCACAAATGTTGATGACTCTACAATGTTTAATTTTCTTCTTGGTGAGCTCAGTATGTGGCCGGACACAATTGTAATGTGCAGGGATTTTAATTTGACTGTTCATCCCGGGACAGATTCAACAGCATCCTTGACAGAAAGCCAGGGGCGCCAGAAAGTCTAGGGCAGCCATAACACCAATTCTCATCACACACACTCTCCATGCTGTTTGGCAGGCCTGGCGGGGAGATGAACCTGGGTTTACCTTTCTTTCTATTCCGCATGGCACACCTGTTAAATAGAGGAATCTTCAAATGAGGACAGGAGATGAAGATATATTATCTTGAAGTTTATTCATAGCTCAGCCACCCAACCGCCTCTGGCTCAGGTTAGATCTGTCACCAAGATTCCACACTCGAGCCAGGGCAACACTACCATTCTAGAATACATAGATGTCAGCCCCAAGTAAATAAATGATGAAGTAACATTACAACACATCTCCCTCTGTTATACAGCAAAATAAAGAAGAAAAATGGAAATGGGAGAAAGAAAAAAAACAAGTAAGAACATAAGTAGTACAATGCAACAATGTCATACAACATAGTCATTCAAGTATGACGGAGCACGTGACACTCTTTTAGATCTCTTTAAAATCTCAGGAACACTCTTGTCAGAACCATCATTAAAATGATTTTCCAAGTGATCCTTCTTTCCGCATAGAGCAACTTTGTTAAGATTCCACACTCTATGGTCAGATGTTCTGACAGCATTATCAAACAAGCATTGGCAATGCCAATCGGTCTCGCCATTTTTATGAGTTTTTAGTATTTGTTTTGAATAGAAAATGTTATAAGTAAGGTAGTAATATGCGATGCAAAAGTAGTATGTGATAAAAAAAAATGGCACTGCTCTAGTTTGTTGTTACTTTTTTATTTACACTGCAAATGTGGGTATTTTTTTTTATATTATAAAGCACAAAAACATAACAGCGGGCAGGGACGTATTTAAGAGGGACTGGACAGGAAACAAGGTGCCACAAAATGAATGGTAGGCAGAGGAGGTCTGACAGAGAGGGGATAACTGCAAGGAGAGCGTACGAAGGAGAACGGAAAAAGAGCGATGTACATGTGAGTTCCAATAGCAGAGGAGAGCATGAGGGGAGTGGGGTAGGTGATCCGAGAGGGGGCACACGGTAAAACAGCAGAAACAGGTGGGATAATATTGTTCATGACCTTCCTCATCACATTCCACGTGCTTTCATTGCCTGGTTCCCGTGACTCTTGTTCTAGTGGTGTAACCTTCAAGTAACTTTACCAGTGGATATCACTAAAGTTCTGCCCGTCAGTACTCAACCACCTCCAGCAGCTCCTGCTTATTCCTGTGCAGACAATCACACTCAGCTGTGCCATGGCTTTCCACAAAAGTCTGGTAAGATACCTCAGCTTTGACCAGTGGCACCTCTACTAGTGAAATTGTCGGAGGAACATACAGTTTAGACTAAACATTTCAGCCACTCATAGCTATAATTATATTCCAAGTGGCGTAAATGTGACCTTCGTTCTGTGCTCTGCAGAGAGGCCAAAGATTGAATGAGTGTGTCTGAACATCTTTATGGGAGTGAAACTCACACTATTTTCACACAACTAAGGAGCGCTCAATTTTGTCCTGTCAAGAACCTCTTCCACAATCTGACCTCCCTAACCCTTAAAGCTGCATGACAAAATAAATTAATAAAATACATCTAGGAAACTTAAATACTCTTAGAGAACAGGACTGGATATGCAATACCATATGAAGTCAAATGAGTAAAATGTAAATGGGACTGCATCACTGACTTGCATTACTTTAAGAATTCTTGTACATACTGTCAAAGTGTTTTTATTTCCAACGTAAAGGGGATAAATATAGTTGGTATGAACCTTTACTGATTTTAACTGGACCTGTCCCACATAACCCTCTGGCCTCAGCCTTTACACCACTGGGCTGCTTGAAACCCTAAAGGCCAGTGTAATGCAAAAAGGCATTGCTGCCCACGAGGACAGCTAAATGTCCAGTTAACGTTAGCAGACCACCCAGGGCACCGGTGCCACAGAACTGCTTGTTCCACCTCGTCCCCTACTCCCTCCACCTCCTAATAGTGCAGTTCCAGGCATCTCTAGAGGATGCATGGGCCGAAGCACATGATTAGTTTGGAACAGGCCCATGGGGTACTCAACCAGGAAGGTCCGTTGTCATCCTGTGCATGAGAGTGTGCCAACCAAGCTGTGTGAAATGCAGTTTTCTACGGCTACAGGAGATTACTTTGTATGACATATTCCTAGCAGGTGAGTTTACAGACGAGGCACTGAGGCTAAATGCACACCAGCTAACAGCTGGCCCTTGTCTACTGGCCCATCGACGAATTCCCGACCTCCCAATCTGACCCTGCTTCCAAGACCCATAAATCCCTGATATGTGCACCTGAACAATACAGAATATTTTGCCCATTAAATCGTAATTGACCTCGCTCCGACACTCTCACAGACATACTTCATTGCACTGCTAGACACTCTCACCTGTGCCAGCATGACGTGTCCTCCTGCGGTGCCAGGGTGGTCTAGAGAGTGTGTTTGGCCAGGTTGTTGGGAAGAGGGTCACTCAAGCTGCCGGCAGTACTATGTAGAGTGGCTGTAGGTGGCTGTATTGATGTAGTGACACTCGCTGCCACTGCGCTAAGCTGGTTTCTCCAATTGTGTCCCTCTGATGGCCTTGTTCTGGTGGGATCCTCTTCCAGGAGCTATGGTGAAGGCAGGAGACTGAAGGCAGCTTTCCTGTGTGCGTGTGCCGAGCTGGGGCCGCATTGGTAGAGGGCTGCTTTTACAGTGCGTGGCTCAGCTGGACTGGGGTCCAAGGTTGAGATTGTTAAATAATCTTGCAGCGTCGCTAAATTTAATTAACATAAAAGGGCCGACAGGCGGGGCCAATGTCTGGTAGTCACAGGCACCAGGGGGCTGAGAGTGCAGTAGGGGCAGCCTGCAGGACTTGAAACTGCAGGCAGAGTCTGGCCTGGCTAGTGGCCTGGAACAATCCTGCAGCCTACGACTCGAGGGCCCTCCTCACAGTGAGCATGGATTGGGAGGGAGAAGCAGGGGTTTGCGCAGGCTACAGTTCCTTTATTGGTGGTGGGCATTCTCAAGTGGAAAAGAAAGCAGCAGGTCCACCACCTGAAATCACCAATGGCAGAATAGGGAGCTGTACTGTATTTGTTTTCCTTTTTTACAATTATATATAGCACAAACTTGAGGGCGGAAGCTGCTTTTCATTTTTTTTGCTCCCCGTCTGTTGAACATCGGCACTGGCAGCCGCTTGTTTGTAGTTGCAGCACATCATGCTCACTTTCACTTTATGAGGCGAGTGCTGTGAGGTACGGCAGCTATTTTTAAAGTGAAAGTGGCAGGGCGCGCTGCAAATACAATCATGCAGCCACCAAAACAACAGGAGTGCAAGACAAGGGAATACTGGCTTCGGCAATGGCACTACTTGTTTGAATATGCAGGGTGCCATGCATGCTTTTATTTTAACAAGGCAGATGCGAGAAGGCATCGGACTGCGGGAGGGGGGTGGGGGCACACCATAGTGTATACTGCTGCCTGCACCCCACTTGACGGTTAGCTCTGTCCTTGGCCCCTTTGCTTCCTGCCCCAACTCTACAGCCAGCGGTCCCAGCTGAGCCCTCTGCAGCGCCCTGCTCACTGCTGCTGGTCCGCAGTACTCAGCCCTATGGTTCTGCCTCTGGCAGAGGAAAGAGCTGTGAGGACAGAGTAACAATGCAGCAACTTTCAGGGGTGTTGGGGCAGACCACTCCTGGAAAATAGATTAGTGTGCGTGGAAGGGGCCGGGGGCAGAAATGGGCAGCTTCGAGCACGAGGTGTCACTCTGAGTGACACTGTATGAATGAAGAAATCCAAGTGCCCGGGAACAGGGAAGTAGGTGTGTTGAGGGGACGGAGCCTGCATCTTACCGCAGACGGAAGAAGGAAAGAAACGGAAGTGAGATCATGGCTCTTGTAGTCCTCCTTTAAAGTGGTATGAGACGAGGAAACTGAATCAGTCACACTTTGTTTATCGGGCCGCCATCTTGGAATGGCTTTTTTCCCCCTATTATTTTATAATCAGCGACCTCTGGCAGCTTCAATAGTATCTAAAGCTGGTTTGTTATTTATGCAGTTTACTTTTGGCTTAAAAGACGTTTTCTTATTATACGGAGGCAGAAGTCGATTTGTTTCGAGGTCGGTAGACATTTTATGTTTTTGTAATGTGGTATTACCGTAGACTATCTATCCGATAAAACAACAAGCATTTGTAACAAGAGTGCGGGTGCTGGCGGGGGGAGCGAAGGCACGGACTACGGAGGAGGAGGGAGGAGGAGGAGACGGCACGTAAGAAAATAGTGCTTACAATTTTTTTAAAAACAAGCATTTGCAATGCAACACGACTCGCATTTACGCGAGCCGTATTGCATTACAAATATCAGTGCGTGTGTTTAAAAAGGCACAAATGGGAGTGGGGAGGGTGAGGGTGGTGCCAAAAGTTACAAACTGTGGGAGGGTGGGTGGGGGGGACACAGGACACAAAATAGTGTCTCAGTAAAGGGGCCAATAGCCTCGGAAGTATACAAATGAAGACATTGACGTCAGGAGGAGGGACTAACAAGTCAAAAGCCAATCAGAAGGCAGCATTTAGGCTGTAAGCCAAAGAAAAAGATGGGCGGGGGAAGTGGGCGGAGCTTATGCGAAGCTTCCCCCTAAAGTATATACTGCATGTCTCGGAGAGACAGCGCATGCGCTGCCTAGGCGAGACCTAAAAACTTTAATGACTTTCAAAGATCTCGAGAACTTGGCACCCGAAACACAAAAACCAGGTTTTTTGATTATTACAAAATCACCAACAGCAACCTTAGTTGACTTAACAGCATGCCTCACATCATAATTTTCTTTACTTTTCAGACACTGTTGATCTTCTTTCTCCTTCCAGAAAACTAAATCAGGAACTCCACACCTATGTGAAAGTAATTTATTGACCCACGGCGGTTCTAAGAAAGTGTCAGGTTGTCTACTACGAAACAAAAGAAAGGAGGTTTTGCCAGTAGTAGAGTGAGGTGCAAAACGATAAACTCAAACCCCCTTTAAAACCTCCTCCTTCCAATCAACACAGTTTTGCTTTGCTAGTGAAATGGTTTCCTTTATGACTCTTTTAAACCTCTCAACTGTACCATTAGCTTCAGGGTGATATAAGGCACATTTTTTGTGAATAATACCACAATTGATAAGAAATTCCTCCATATCTTTGGAGACAAGTTGGACACCATTATCTGTCAATAAAGTTTCAGGTCTTCCTTCTCTAGAGAATAACTTTTTAAGAAAATCAATAATAGTTCTTGTGTTCACGTTTCTCACAAAAGTTATTTCTGGCCACCCCGAGTAAAGATCCATCACTACAATTACATAAGTATCAGACCTATCGCCATGCACCGGTCCCAAAATATCAAGAGCTATGTCTTTCCAAGGACCACTGGGGCGAGACCACACTTTCATTGGTTGAGTCCTGATCTTTAGACTTTTCTCACTAAGGGAACATTGGACATATTCCCTAACAAGGCGCTCAACCTGTATATCCATACCAGGCCACCAGTAGGTAGAGCGTACCCTCTCTTTAGTTTTAGAGATGCCTAAATGTGCCTCAGGGGCCAAATCCAGTCAATCCTTTCTCAAAGACAGTGGTGGAACTAACCTGTGACCTCTCCACAACATCCCTTCACAACAGGATAGCTGATCTTTCACCGACCAAAAGTCTTTTACAGACAGTCCTCCCTGTTCTTTTTAATGCCAACCCTCATGAATGAGATTCATTCAATTTTGAATAACCTCATCCTCTTTGACAAGCAGAACACCTACGTTCTTGAGAAATTATCTTATAGTCAATCTCACAAACAAAATCATAAGAATGACTGAAAGTTGGATCAACTAGGTCATCAGATTGGGAAACCGGAACTAATCTGGAAAGTGTATCAGCAGCAAAGTTTTCCGAACCAGGAATATGCTTTACAGAAAAATCATAGCCCTGCAATCCAACAATGCACTTAGAAATTCTTGGCGAAATTGAATCAATCCCCTTACTTGAAAATACCTCACACAGTGGCTTGTGATTGGTTCTGATTATAAAGGAAGTACCCCACAGAAATGTGTTTAACTTTTTAATGTCCCAGTAAACCACAAGGGCCTCTCTCTCAATCACTGAGTATCCAGACTCAGCACCTTTGAGGCTCCTTGAAGCAAACATAATGGTGTTATCAGGGCTTGTGCCACCTTGATACAACACAGCACCAAGACCCTTGAGACTAGCATCAGTAGAGATGATAGAGTATTTGGCCGGATCAAAATTGAGAAGTTTAGGGGCATTGTACAATTTACACTTAATCTCAGCAAACTCTTTCTCACATAAGTTACTCCACTCAAACTTCACCCCCTTTTTTAATACATTTCTCATGTTGAATGTAGCTTCAGCAAAATTCTTAATAATATTCTGCCCTACCCAGAAAGCGCATGAGTTCTTCTTTGAATGAGGGAGCAGTTAAATCTCTGATAGTATTAACTAGCTCCGCCTTGGGAATCACACCATCAGCCATTATGGAATGGCCCAAGTAGTCTATCTTATCAAGACCAAACTTCCACTTTTCACGTTTAATGGTAAGATTGTGTGCAGAAAGTCTATCCAACACCTGTCGGACTCTCATGCCATGCTCCATTTCGTCACTCCCATGGACCAGGATGTCATCCTGGTATACGCATACTCCAGGGAGATTAGCTAAAACTTTCTCCATGACTCGTTGAAAGACCGAAGCATCGGAGACAAGGCCAAAAGGGAGTCTGACAAATCTAAAAGTCCCAAAAGGAGTAACAAAGGCAGTTAAGTCCCTAGAAGACTGATCAAGCAAAATCTAATGGTACGCAGATGGCAAATCGATGGTGCTAAACATTTTAGCACCACGCACCATGCTCAGAAGGTCAGAAATGTTTGGAAGAGGATATTTGTCGACAAGCACACATTTGTTGAGCTGTCTGAGATCTACACATAATCTCAAAGCGCCATCAGCCTTCCTGGCAGCTACAACTGGAGCTAACGAGGACGTGCCTTTCACCTCTTCAATAATACCCTGTGATTTAAGCCTTTCTAACTCACTCAGCATTTCATCCTTAACAGTGAAGGGAACATTACGTACTTTGCTTGAAACAGGGATTGAGCCTGGAGACTATTTTATTTTGTGGCAGTATCCCTTCAAACACCCAAGTTTGTCACCAAAAACCTAAGGATATTCATCCATGAGCTGAGCTTGTAGAGTAGAGTGATGATTAACAGACTCAACAACCTCTCTGTCTTTCAAAATTATAGGAGGAGAGTTGTTAGGATCCAACATAACTCCCAGATCCTTCTGCTGCCACCAACTTATAATACTGTCACCCTTTTTTGAAACATAAATGTTCCCAGAAATCAAACGGCCCTCATATTCTATTAGGCCAATAAAATAGCCTCGCAATTAAATGGGATCCCCACCGTAAGCAGTGGGTCGAATGTCAGCTTTAAGTAGATTAACTTTAGTACTCACATTTTCATTAAAAAATGCATTTGTAACAATAGTGATTTTTGCCCCAGAATCAAATAAAACCTTGGTCTTCTGACCTTCTACAAGAATATAATCTAATGGCCCATCACCCCCTACTTGAACAATAATCTGACCACACTCGAAATCATGTAGATCAGTTGAAGATTCATGGCCAATTTCATTAACTTTCTGTCTAGAAGCTTTGATCCTGCAGGCAATAACAAAGTGTCCCTTTTTTTGCAATAAGAACATATGGCATTCAAGGCTGGACAGGATTTATCATTAGCCCAGTGACCAGCATTGTTGCATCTATAACATTTCTTATCTTTACTGAATTGAAAATGAGGTTTACCCAAATGTTTGAGAATCCCTCAACTTAGTATTGATAGTTGGGGTTGCATTAACAACTGACACATCTTTGATTAGATCTTTTTTAATCTCTTTGACACATTCAAGAGAATGTTCAATTCTTTTGGCTGCAACCAAAACTTCATCAAGAGAAGGCTCATCCTTGAGCCATAGCTCATCACGCACCTTCTCAGACACACAACCCAACATAAATTGATCTCTTATCCTTTCATCTATAAGCAAATCAAACTTACAAGTGGAAGCCAGGCGTCTTAAATCAGTAATATAATTTTCAATACTCTCTCCTTCCTTTTGCATCCTTCTCTCAAAATGATAACGTTCTAATATGGTACTAACCTTCGGCAAATAATGAACATCCAGTTTGTAAATGCATATTTCAAATTCATTCAAACTTGTTGCAGCACTGTCAGGAACAGTAGGAAGATGATCGAAAACATCTTGACCCTCCGATCCAAGACAGTGCATAAGCAAGGCTGTTTTCCTCTCAACACTGAGAGACGTACCACAAACACGAGCATAACGTTCGAACACTTTTTTCCACTTAGACCATTTTATGGGGGGATCACCTGGTGACTGTAAGAAGAAAGGAGCTGCTGTGGCATTCTTCATAGCTAAAATCAAAGAAGAGTAACACAGCAATAGGAAACACCAGCGTATTCGTATGTGAGTCAGTAATAAATGTGGTATGTCTGCAGACACACTATTAAGACCAATATGTTGTGTGTGTCAGCGATTATTATTGTAGATAATGCTATGCACATCAGTATAGAAAGAAGAAGAATTTTTTTTTTTTAAACTTAGCTGTGCCTGTCAGCGATTAATGTACAAAACTTGCAGAAAACACGTCTGTATATGGAGCTGCTGTGCGCATCAGCGCTAGAACAAAGGAGAAACAGTAAGCTGTGCGTGTCAGCGAAAGAAGTAAAGCTTACCAAACACGCTGTTGTGGATCAACTGGAGTCACACCTTGTTAACAGTCATTTGGCTCCCAAAATATACAGCGAACTGTGCGTGTCATCAAGGAAAATGATATTGCAAAACTCGCTGCAGATTAGATCCGACACGCTAATTAGTCAAAGAGGAGCTGCTGTGCGCATCAGCGCAAGAACAGAGGAGAAACAGTAAGCTGTGCATGTCAGCGAAAGAAATGAATCTTACCATACACACTGTTGTGGATCAACTGGAGTCACACCTTGTTAACATTTATTTGACTCCCAAAATAGACAGCAAGCTGTGCGAGAAGAACGATATTGCCAGACACGCTGCAGATTAGAAACGATGAGAAAAACATCAATTTAGTCATATCCACTCTTGATGTTGCAGGTGAATTGTCTGAAAAGCTCAGTCGGGATGATCCTGTTGGATGCTGAAAAAGCATATGACCGGATCTCCTGGTGGTTATGTCTGAGATGGGATTCGGTTCAGGTTTATTTCAACAAGGAGCAAATCACTGTTCTCCGCCCTAACTGCTAGGATCATCTGTTTGGGAACACTTTCTGAGTCTATTCAAATCAATCATAGTAATAGACAGGGATGTCCCCTGTCCACCACTAATATTTGCTCTCTATTTAGATCTATATAGATGGGTTTTGAAACTATCGACTTCAGTTCCACCTTTGTGGCTGCATGAATGGGAGGTTAAGCTTTTAGCATATGCAGATGATATTGCAATCTTAACATCATCTCCAGCAGAGGCACTGCCAGCTGTTGAGGATGCTGTTACAGCATTCTAGCAAGTCTCAGGGTATAAATTCACTATGGATAAGACAGAGATCATAGCTAATGATAATCCTGAAAATGTTGATTCCCGGTGTGTAACATCAACAAGGTATTTGGGCATTCATATCTCTTTATATTTGGGCACCACCATATCTCTAAACTATGAAGCATTGGATACGGAATCCCTTTCTCTATTGAGAAAATGGGATAGACTACATCTAGGTCAAATTAGCAGATGTAACATTATTAAGATGGTTATTTTGCCACATTATCTTTATTTATTAAGGTCTATCCTCTTGTGTCCTTATATAGCTTCTTCAAAAGAGTTGAAAGTAGTTGGCAGAAAATGTATATACCAATTCAAAAATCCCCAATGTGCCATAAAATATCTGCAAACGTCTTGCAGTGAGGTTGGCTTTGTACTCCCAATTCTGTGTACCTACTTTATTGCCGCATTTATGGTAGGGCTTTCCACAGTGGTTGAACAGGGGCATGGGAGCTAGCTTGTTTATTCCCAGAGTATCAAATGTTCCCGCAAATGATCATACCAAACAAAGGTTTGATTGATACGACCTATTTCAAACATACATGGTGTAAGATTTTATCAGTATATCAGAAGGTCTGGCAGGACGTTGGTTGTATCTGTTATATACTGTGGTTCAATCAATTCACCTCACTAGGCAACAATACAAGCCTCCCTCATTTTTTCCAAGACAGCTATCTAACGTGCTGGTGTGGATCAAAACTTTGGTCCCTTGCCCACTTCTTTAGCGATGGAGTCCTCCTATCCCTTCAGGATAGAAGTAGAGAACATTGGTTCTCCGAAATTGGATTTTTCTGCTACCTACAATTAAGGTACATTTCACTACATCGCCCCCAAATGAAATTAGTATGGATAGTGATGATTTTTTGGGGGGACAAAATAGCAAGACGTGGCTACATCCATAACTTTTATCTTATCTTGGGGCGCCAGAGGAACATGACCAATACATTTGAGGTTTTGTCTGGTGGTCATATAGCTTGCATTCCAATGTCTATCGCTGACATTCGACGCATTCATTTGCTAGCGAGGAGCACTGAAAATGTCTCCAGGTTTGAGACTCACTCCTTTGAAATCCTAAATGATTTACATTACACACCATGTAAGCCGCATAGATGGGGTTTAAGGGAAACATCAGATTGTTTCTTTTTCGCTGTTGCATGCCTGGGGCCGATACTTATTTTTGCCACATGTGGCATTGTTGCTCAATACTGGTGCAAAGTTTTTGCATTAATTGATCAAGGACGCTGACCTGCGGGAGACTGGGGTAGGGTCATGAGGGCAGAGCAGGGCCTTGCATGTGTCATAGGTGCCTTCCGCGGAGTGTCACGGGGAGAATGGGAGTTCTACCTCCAGGGCATGATGCAGAGGGCACATGCCAGCAGTGCCCAGCAGCACTGTGGATACGAATGCCACAGACCCATGCCAGACACCAAGTCCGTACTTGCCCATTGCCGATGACAACCCCCAGGCCACAGGCTCAGACACCAACGATGTCCCGCCGGAGGATGACGGTCACTCATGGCGCACAGGGTTAGTGGGACCACGTGTCGCAGGCCTGCGATATGGAACTATGCCTCACTGATCGAAGGGAGTCTAGTGCTGTGGCCGCTGCCACGGACTTGAGGTCACTGCCATTCTGGACTCAGGACACAGTTCCACATGTGGGACCTACTGGGCCGAAGAGGACACCGGTGGAGTATGTTAATGAGAAAGGAGTGATGTGGGCAAGCATCGGGGGGCCAGCGATGGTCTGCGGAGGATGCAGAGGTCACGGGACTGGGGCTTGGAGCTTGCACCGGCACGTGGTGGGCCCTCTTTGACACACGACGGTGTCCGCAGGAGAGCATTGCGGCCCTGGTGCGCTGGGGCGGGCAGGCCTGGTCTGTGCATCAGCGCCCTGGGGTGTGGCAGGCGCACAGGGTTGCAGGCCCTGCTGCTCACTGCGTTGGCCTCGTGGCAGGCCACGAGGCGCCGCACTGTCAGTGACGTTGGCCTTCCAGGTAGTGAACGACGCTCTGCCCAATGGGATTTTTGACCACCCCTTGTGCAGCCCTGGCGCACACAGGTCCAACCCACTACACTCACGCACACGGGGGCGCAGCGTGCGACACTTCCGCTATCTGACACACAGCCTGGGGTGACATGGTTGTGTCAACTGCTCACTACTCTCCAGTCGCCAGCAGTTGTGGTCTGCATGGACATGTCTGTGGTTTGCATACCCATGTCTGTCCTGCACATCCACGCCTCACTTGTTGTTGTGTACATTCCCATGCACGGGTCACCTGCATCCTCTGCACGTGGATGCATTCCGCATCTCCACACGTTCACGTGTTGTGTGGCTGTGGTGCCATGATATGTCTGTATTGCATGCAGGGGTAGCCCAGGATGACCAAGGGGTGGTGTTGTCGTGTCTGGTAGGTGCTGGTGTTGTTTGACATGTTGTATGTGGTTTGGTCTCGTGTGCATTCCCAGAGTGGAGTGGTGTGACTCACGGGTTAGAGGCGGCAGACCCGGAAGCAGAGGTCGGTCAGGGACCAGGGTTCGATTCCCAACGCGGCAAGGTCTTGGGCCAAGGTCAGCGGACTCGATAATTCTCGCCTCGGTGCCTACTCTAATCATGGATCACACTCAGCAACTATGGGCAATAGCTTGCTTAATCTCCACTAACGGGCCCATCAGCGCCGGGGATGCTTGGTCTTCACCTTGGAGATGCCCAGTAAGGGACCATCTCACAGAGAAAGCCAGGATGGGTTCCCCAGCAGTACACAGCGCCGGGACACTCTGCTTGAGTAGCTGAGCGCTCAATAAAACACCAGATAACATAACATAACAGAGTCGTGCGTTGTGTGTTGGTGGCTTTGGAGTGTGTGATGTGTTGATTTTGCACTTACCAACGAGCAGTCCAGTTCCATATGTGCCATCCTGGAAGTGCTGGTTGATGATGGACTGTCGGATGATGTATGAATCGTACACACTGCCGAGGTAGTTTTCGATGACATTGGTGAAGAGTCCCCGGTGGTCCCCTATTGCCTGTACATTGATGGAATGCGTGTGCTTTCTGTTGCGGTAGTGGTGTGCGGTATCCTCAGGGGGCACAAGTCAGACATGTGTGCAGTCAATTGCCCCCAACATGGCCGGGAATCCAGCTATGGCCTAGAAGCCTTGCTTTGTCTCCAGCTGTTCCTGCGCAGTATTGAGGAAGTGAAGGTACTGGGGTATGAAGCTGAGGATGGCATCAAGGATAGGTGTGATGAACTTTGATAGGGCTGGCTGTCTGACTCCTCTGACTCTGGCAGTTGTTGTTTGGAAGGTACCAGAGGCCAACAGGTGCAGCACAGCCAGCGGCTTCGTCTGCGGAGGGATGTTGGTTCTCCGCTGTGTTGGGACCGTCAGCCTGTGGGCGACGTGGGTCATGATGCGGAGGATGGTTGTCCTTTTGAGCCTGTAGTGGGCAATGACTTCCTCTGGCGTTAGGTCTAATGCGAGTGGTGCGTTTTTGGTAGGTCCGCTGTCTTACTTTACGCTGATTCTGTGGTAGTCTGGTGGGCGGGTCCGGGTCCTGGAGTGGTGGCGGTCCTGGGGGTGGTGGCGGTGGGTGTTGTGGCCCTGTTGGGGCTCCGAGCTGCATGTTGAGTAGCTCCATGGCATCGTTTGTTCTTCGGGTGTGGCTGTGTGCGGGGCCCCATTGCCTACTGCAGGTAGTCGTCCGTCTTTACACCTGCTTGAGGCAGGTGTTAAATACCTGCGGCTAACGCGGCTTATCTAGTGTTTTTGACTCGCTTCGCGGATCTGGCATTTCGTTGTGAAAGTGGTGTTGTGGTTTTTTCGTGTGTTTCTGCACGGGAAGGCCTACTCTGCATCTCATTAGGTTTAGTTGATGGTGTCCACCGTGGAGATAGATTTTGGGACAGTTATCGTGGGAATACTGGCGATGTCTGCAGTTTGCACCAGCTTGTGAAGGTTAAGGTGGAGATAATTCGGAGATAAGTCCTTGTGAATATGCCCCTCAGTCTTTTCATTGATTCTTTCATGAATAATTAACTGTGCTGATCGACTTCACCAAAGCATGGCTGATTGTGTAATAATTGTATATTATTTGTCTAGATGCTCTTTCAATATGTATCTGCATTGTAATTGTTCTATTTTAATGAAATTTTTTCAATGAAAAAAGAGATAATAATTAACATATAAAAGTATTAGTAACAATATTAAAAATGTAACATTTCATTAACTGGTTCCTTTTGCTCTGTCCTACAAATTAACTGCAGAATGGCTATGTGATACAATACCTCTCACAAGCACTAAAGCAAAGCACAAATACAATGTTTCTAAATAAACAAAGCCTTAAATGTCAACACCGGTGATTATGATGTTGGCAAATTAAACTTAGACATACAAATGTGCATAATTGCCTAACGGCAGTAATTACATAGAAGAATCATTGGAAGAGCATTAATAGCCTTCACTTTAAAAAAAAGAAAAAAAAAGAAGAAGACTTAGGGCCCCCTATTATGGATTTGGTGGAGTGGAGTACCGCCACAAATTAGTATAGTTCTCACTCTGCCAAACTTACTGTTTCCCTGCACTATTGAGCTTGGGGAACTGCTGGGTTTCGATGTGCGGTCAGAAACCGTTGGCTTAGTGGTCCTTCCACCACAGGGCCTTGGGCGCGGCATCCATCTTTTGGGTTTTTCTGCCCAAGACATGGTGGACATAGAGAGGAAAGTGTGAAATGTCTTTGATGTGCAGGGCTACATCTGGTGTACATGTGAACTTCAGTACACATTTACACCACTCACATGTATGAATGTAAAGGAATGGCTTCAGATGGGCTAGGGCCTAAAACACTGCAGCAACACCTTTCAAAATAAACTATTTTTACATGAAGAAAAATGCATTAAAAAATATTAGGTAGGTAGGTAATTAGCTGCAAGGTGCTGTTTGACTGCATGAGGTACTGTTGCTTTCCCTATGAAGAAAGCATACTTGTGATCAAACATCGCCTTTTCACAAGTCAAGCTAAGACAATCCTACAAAGTTTATTTAAAGTTCGTTTTTATTATGTATCAGGAATCTACTTCAATGGTGAACGTTGATTTTTATTAAATGTAGTCTAAAGGTGGCTTTATAGTATACTACTTTGTGCTTTGGAGGATCGTCCTTTCATTTTAATAATTTAGGGTCTAGTTGGAATTTAAGAGCTCTGTACTCTAGAGGAAGGGCCCTGCAGTCTTGGATGAACCATGTGCAGGGCAACTTGAGATAGTTTGCAACTTTACCTGGACTTGCCGCACAGGGGTAAACTTCTGCCTTGGGGGAATCCTGGTCGCTCCTCCTGACATCACCGACGCCGTGAGGGGAACGGCTTAGGAGGAACTACATTTCCCATGGTGCCACGCTCCCGGCGCAGCGGGTGACGTCACCTCGGTCGGCCGGAACACCAGAAAAGCCGCCGGGTGCCACCGCAGCGCAGGACGCGCGCGGGCAGCGCCCGGGCGAAGCCCGGGCCAAGGGCGGGCCCGTCCTTGCCCGTCACTGACCGGAGCAGACTGGGCTGGGCCATCCCTCTAGCATCGGTCCAATACGCTCAAGGGACTCTGAGCAACGCCTCCCCTGTGGGCATAGAGGTTGAGTCAGGTTCCTTAAGGGAGCTTGTCCTACAAAAAAGCGCCTACAACACTTGATGTGAGAAAGCGCCCTGCAGACGTATCAACCATCAAGTACTTTCGTTCAGTGGACTTGCTCAAACCCGTCAGAAGTTCGGGTAAGACTGTTTTGCAGGACACTCACTTTTGCTACTCCATTTTGTATCCTCTATCTTGGAAGCTTTATTCCTCTAACTGTTGCTCCACTGATTTCCCCCTTATATTTGGTGTCTTGTTATCTCCCCTCTGAGCCTGAGCTGTTTTAGCTTATCCTAGTAAAGCAGCATAATGATTACGAGGGGTAGCAAAAATGGTCTTACACATGTAACAGGCCCAATCGATCAATATATCACCAGAGCGAACGAGGCCATTAACCAAGGCATATCACTTCTTGAGCGTAGGGTGTCCCAAGATCTGGCCATGGCAAGACGCTCTTCCTTGGGGGCACTAGCTCTATCCAAGTCTCCTGTAATCCAAAGGGAGTCTAGGCCCTTAATGTTAGTGCAGGCCGAGACACATAGAGTTCCTAATACTGTGGATCTCTCGGCATCATTAACATCTTTAGACTCACAATCTAGCACGACCCTTGCTAGGACGCCAGCCCTCCTGAGGAGCCTTGGCCAGGCGCCCCCGATTACTAATGTGTCAAGGAGCAATGGGGAAGGTGCCATCCCCAAAAATAAAAAGGCTAGAGAGGCAGCCAAGCGCAAATGCAAATCTACCAAAAAAAACCCTACTTCTCACCAACACAGAAACAGTATCCTCAGTCAGGGAGGACCGATGGATGCTCCAGCTTCCCCTTTGAATCCAATCATGCCTGGGGTTTCTACAAGATTGGGAGAGGGATGCAGGACTTGTGAGGCCAATGATCTTCTTTTGTCCAGAATGGATGATCTTATTAAATCTCTCTTACGACCTTTGGAACTGTCACTCCTGAACATTGAAAAATTGCTGACATCTGGGAATAAATTTCTCTCGACTATCCCTCCTAATGCAGGGTTAGGCGGCGAGCTGACTGTTTCTAGGGAACCCCTCAACCCACCCACCGGGTTGGGCTCGTTATTATCACCTAATAACTCGAATGAAGGATCTGAGCCACTCATGGGTGATTGTAAGAAGGCTGCTGAACCAGCCAAACCCCAACCCCCAGTTGCAAATTTGAATTCTGTACCATCCAAATTCCCTGGGGGAACAAACAATAATTCTGACAACGACAGGGATTCGAATGGCCAGCACTTAAATTTACCACCTGAAGCTGACCCCTACGTCATCATAATGACAGGTGTTCCAGTCCTAAGGCCCAATATGGAGGAACCCCTGGGCTCCCTAAAAAATAAGGTTCAACACTGGCTCACCCAAAACAGACCGCTCCCACCTTCTTGCGCAAGTAAAATCTTAATGGTTCGCAGGGTCTCTTGGGTAGGTGGTGGAAAAAAGCGGGTCCGCGGGGATTGTGTCGTTGTAAATTTTGACAATCCATACACGGCGGAATATATCTGCCGCCGTGCTAGAAGTGTTAACCAGGATGAAATTGAGACACGAAGGCTTTCCTTCTTCTATCCTCCCCCCAATTGTTATCCTGATCTACTAAGGGATGGTCTCAAGGACTCCAAATGGGCTGGCAGTAGGGCGTGGGATGGCTGGCAGGTACAAAGGGGTAGGACGGTACCGTTCACCTTAGGCTGGAGTGACTTGCAATTGTCCAATAGATTTAGTTGCCTGGACTCGGTGGATTGACCATCAATATCTACAAGTCAGAGCATGGTGGCTTTAGACCACATTCCCACCAGCCTTTCTTTATCCACTGATGATTACTAAAACAATCTTACAGACACTAATCCCATTCCCTTGATCCAGAAGCCGGCAATTTATGCCCCCTCGCAGGTTTCACACACAAGTCCACGCGCAACTTTAATAACGGCTGCCCACACATCTTCCATTGGTTGCCCTAGCTCACCCAAAATGTATTTTTATCATTTAGTGGATACGATGATGAGCCCGAGCCTCTCGGCTTCTCACGATGTGGCCATACGCGCTGGTGAGGTAATCAACACTACCAATTTAACTCCCAACATAGGCGCGACAACTCCAAGCCAGGGAAAGGACCAAATTGTGCCTCTGAAGGTTGTTAGTTGGAATATTGCTGGTCTGGCGAGAAACTTAGCCATCCCTGAGTGGAACGCATTCATTGAAACCTGCGGGATTTGCCTGTTCCAAGAAACGTGGTGCCTAGAACCACAGCATAAACTGGGCTTTACCACCTATTTTGTCCCAGCTGTTCGATCCAAGGAGGGTAAGGGCCGCCCTTCTGGCGGGCTCTTAATTTGGATAAGCATTTCCCTGCGGTGTTCAGCTAAAAGCATTGCCACTATCTCCCCAGATTTACAGAGACTATCACTTCGAGGCCCGAGTGGAGGGCCGGAACTCGAAATACTGAATATCTATGTTAGAGGCTCCAGGGGTGGAGGATCCACTCTCCCCCTAACTGGCATTGATGAGGAACTCAAAAATTGTGGTCCAAAGTCCCTTGTCCTACTAGCGGGGGATTTTAATTGCACTTTCGAACCGCTCGCAGCTGAGGATGTGTTGGGTTGTAGAGATGACGATGCTAGAAGAGGCATTCCATCTTTGTCCATTGCTCCAATTAAAAGATGGTCTCAAATCGCCATAGACCTTAACGCGCTCTGTCTAGAACACGGTCTGAGAGCTACTAATGGCAGATCTAAATCTGACCAAAAGGGGGCACATACATTTAACCGAATAGGCCATTCGTCCAGGATCGACTATGCCATGCTGAACTTCTGCCTGTGGTCCTTCCTGGAGGACATGGAGGTTCGTCCGTCTATAGATAGTGACCACAACCCCCTGCTCTTATCCTTCTCTCATTTGTGGAAGAGCAGCCCCTCTATCCTATTTCCTCACGTGTGGAAATCTTCACACGAAGTATGCCCCACTAATTGTGGCAGGCGCCTGAAGTGGAAGACGTTCAGTGGCAACGAGACCAAGATGCGGGAGGCACAATTAATAATGGCTAATATCTCATTGCGCCTAGATTCCCCCTCTATAAGTGCACTAGAGGTATCCGTAGCTTTTGCCCAAACCACAAAGGCTATAGGTGACCTATTCATAACCAAGAATGCGGGTAAGGGGGCTAAGGGAGACCAAAGGAAGGGCCCTTTCGGTTGGTTTACAGACTCTTGTCGATTAGCTAAAAGGGAACTATTAAAAGCTGTAAAAGCTAAGAACAGAATCCTAGTATGTATAGCCAGGGGCAACTATAAGAGAGCTCTAGCAAAAGCAAAGGCAGATTGGGAAGACCAGTTCTGGTGTGACCTCAAAGCCGCAAGCGTAAGAAAAGATGCAAAGGGCTTCTGGGATCTTCTGAGATCCAGGGAGAAACCGGTGGACTCAATGATTACTTGTAATGTCCCAGAGACTGCATGGGTTGATCACTTCACTAAACTTTACTCAACGCCTCAGGAAGTGGGGGTGACCCTGAGTCCCTGTCATCCTCACGACTTTGCCCAACTCAAGGTTGAGCTTCAGTTTACACCTAAGGAAGTGGAGGGGGCAAAAAACAATTTGGTCCCCAATAAAGCAGCAGGTCTGGATGGAATTCCCGGAGACCTGCTACGCGCTAACCCAGATCACTGGGGAAAACTTATCTCTACCCTACTAAATTCCAACTTTGAAGGGGCATCTCTTCCGACCTCATGGAAGGGTGCTGGGGTCGTTCCTATTTTTAAGAAAG
This sequence comes from Triturus cristatus, assembly GCF_964204655.1. Classification (NCBI taxonomy): domain Eukaryota; kingdom Metazoa; phylum Chordata; class Amphibia; order Caudata; family Salamandridae; genus Triturus; species Triturus cristatus. The sequence continues at coordinate 1,065,135,843 of NC_140582.1, read as the reverse complement.
GCTGTCGGAAAGACCCGGCTAACTACCGTCCAATAAGTCTTCTAGACACCTCTCAAAAGGTGGCTGGCAAGGTGGTTTTAACCAGGATATTGCAGTGGGTGGAGGACAAGGGCATCCTCTCTGATTTTCAGGCAGGGTTCAGAGTAGGCACGGGGACAATAGAGCAATCCTTCAGATTAATGATGCTTTACTGGAAGGTCGTTCTCTTGGCTAGGGGCAGTCTATATCTCGCCTTTATAGACTTGCGGACTGCCTTCGACCTAGTTCCCCGCAGCCAGCTCTGGAGAGTATTAAACGAACTGGGTATTCCACCCTATTTGCTAAACCTGCTAATAAATCTACACGCGGACAATTTTGCTCAGATCAGGTGGGGTAGCCAGGGGCAAAAAACAGCACGCATCCCTGTAAATAGAGGGGTACGCCAGGGATGTGTTCTTGCTCCTACTTTGTTTTCCATATACGTTAATGGAGTGGTGGAGCACCTGCTTCAACATCCCGCAGATGCACCATCCCTGGCTGGCAAAAGAATACCTACTCTTCTATTCGCAGATGACACCCTCCTGATCTCAAAATCCCCGGCAGGTCTGCAGAGCTTGCTAACCAATTTTAAGTCCTTCTGTGATGTAAGAGGGTTGGTCATTAACACTGCAAAGACAAAGTATCTGGTCCTTAATCCCCCTAAAAAACTGGCCAAACCACCGACATTAGATTCTGTCGCGCTGGAGAGAGTCTCAGAGTTCGATTATCTGGGCGTCCGACTCTGTGACTCTATGAGCTGGAACTGCCACCTCCAAAAGATGTTGTTGACACATAAGAGGGTAGTGGGGGCCTTGCTTAAGGAACATCGCGCTTCATCCTTAAAACCTATCGCTGCTGTTCTGGACATTTACAAGGCAAAGGCTGTAAGCGCCGCTCTATATGGAGCTGAACTTTGGGGGGTCCAAAAGGCAGATCTTCTTTCCCGTTCGGAAAACAAATTTCTAAAAGATCTAATGGGGCTTCCCTATAGTACCCCAAACCTCCCCTTGTTCCTGGACACAGGAATCCGCCCAATGAGAGACCATGCAAGGCTTCGCCCTCTCCTCTTATGGGCAAGAATTTGAAGAACGCCAGAACTATCCAGCTACGCAGACGTCCTAATCGATGTGCTGGGTTCATCAGCCTGGGCCAAGATTCCTTGGTTGAGGGAAGTAAAGCGTCTTCTCTTCAACCTTGGCCTCGGCGAATATTGGACCAACAGATCTGCTCCTCCTAAGTTGGAGCTGAAAAAGATTTATTGGGCCTGGGTAGCGGGTACTAGAAATAGTGATGCCAATCTATGCAGGACATCCATGGATTTTCTCCTAATCAAGGATGTGGGTTTCCGTGAACCTTACCTGGACATTATTACAAACCGCAAGGATAGGGCTTTGTACTTCCAATTTAGAATAGGCTTACTCCCTGTTGGTGAACTGACATCTAGGTGGAAGGTCCCAAGGCAGACAATCTCTTCCTGTCCCTTTTGCGAAAACAGGCTTGAGTCTGTACCCCATTTACTGTTTGAATGTTTGGCTTATTCAGCCCCCCGAAGGAGATGGCTTAAGCCTCTTTGCAGAATTTTGGGCACCAGGTTCCATATAGAGGCCATCCGAATACTAAAAAGCGACCCCCGTCCCCTTTTTGTTTGTGGGTTAGCCAAGTTCCTTGGTTGGGCTTGGCGTATTAGATCAGTTAGGCTTGCTTATCTTGTTTAATTTGTTTTTATTCTAGTTCTCTGGTTTTTATCTAATTTATTGACACCAGTAGCGGATCTGAATTGTTTGGCCTTTTCGCAATGTACTGATGTCTTTTAAAATTTTAATGTGTATCTTTTATATGTACGCTTTTAAGATATTTTTATATCGAAATAAAGCCTTTGATGATGATAGTTTGCATGAAAACAAAGAAGAAATGATTTTGAGATTCGGTTAGGTTAGTCAGCGTGCCTTATTAATCCGGCTTCCTGGCAAACTGTCCCTCAGAGCATAAATGGATCTGTTGAAGAATCAGAAGAAATATGTTCTTTCTTGACCTGTCAGAAGAGGGGGTCAGGGTGACCTGCTCTCTATTTGTGCCTAAGGACAGGAAGTGCTCTGCAAGGGCCAGTTGTCTGGCCTTCTCTAGCCCCAGGGACAGAAAAGAATACTTAACCTAGAGACTCATGCACCCACCAACACTGCCCTGAAGGCGACGTAGCTCACACCCTGAACTGATGTAATACAAGGTGCTCTCATGTGATGAGGAAGGAAATGACGCATTACCTAGGATCCAAAAAGGGTTTGGCTCACCCTAGGGTGCTGTTCTGTGGTTTATCTGTACCCACCGATTAGGAGAATCACAATTTAGTGTAGATTACACTTTTAGCTTTTGTCCTGACGAATTGCTGTCAATCTTGACACAAGAGCAAGAAACACGTTGACCGTAAGATAGTGCGCAACATCCTGTTACATTGAGACAGGTGTGCGCCAACCCATTTTTCTAATCAGGATAGGAGCCAGTGTCATTAAAATAGTTTTGGGTGGACTTCTATTTCCTGTTTTAATCCACACTAAGTCTAGCGACTTACTTTGCTACATATCTACACTCTTTTTCACACCCACTGCACCAAATGGCACAGAATAAAAGATCTCCGCTAAAGAGCCCCTCATAGGGTGCCCGTCAGGTATTGCAACGCCGACCTGACGAGGAGCAAAGCCCTATGATGAAGCATGACACCTAGCTGGCTGGGTGTGTGAGGGCACTTATTCCAAAAGGAGGAATTCCCCCTTATTTCCTCTCTTTCAGTGACTATCACATATAGCCAACCGACTTTCCCTCCTTTTCTTCTCGTGAGGAACTGTATACCTATTTTGTTGGATTACGCTTGGGCATGTATGCTGGACCTATATAAAAGCCCTTAGTCTCCTCCTCCTTGGTTACATGGCATTGCCTAGGATCACACAATGTGGTCAAGTGGAAGCCACGATTGATAGAAGGTTTTTTGTTCAATTCAGCCACTACATTGCTATCTCATTCGCTCTCCTATTTTAGATAAAAGCTTAATGCGTTGTGTTGAATTCTGCGAGGCATTTAATCAGGCTATACGTGTTGGTGTTTGGGGAGGGTGGTGTTTTAATGCAAAAACTAAAATGAAAACCAGGGCACCCACCCTTGGTCACTGTCTTGATACCATTTGCTCCACATAGCTAAATGTCTATATTAATTCCCATCCATTCTTGAATTAATCAATTCACCCACTCTTCATCATACAACTATTTATTCATTAAATCATGCAATCAATCTCTATTAATCTATTCATCCAATGATTGGACAATAATGAAGGGCAGCATCGCCCTCTGTGCTCTCTTTCTACATGCATTTTACACATGCACTATGGAACCTGGTTTGACAGCGTTTGCCAGGGCTGCTTTTGGTTCCCAGTCCGGCCCTATTGACATCCTAGGACATCCTAGATCGAAAGGCTGGTAACACAGACAATGCTATGGTTTTTACACAACTGCACTCCTGTGGTTATTTCCTCAGAGCCTATCCTTTAGTCGTAAAGGGGAAGCAAGTGGCCTGATAACAACATAATCCCCCTCTTATATGTGCAGGCCTGTGCTGCTAAATGGTTTATTGTCACAATTGTAGTTACCAACTGTGTAAGTCATTTAGTGAAACCTCAGAGGCTGTCTGCATGCCATGCAAATGTTTCCCTGTCTAGGAGGTTGACCAAACCAGTTTCTCTAAAACTACACAAACTACCATTTAAACCTATACAGCGCTGGCATGAATTGTGTTTGGAAATATTTATGCAGTATAACCAAGTGAGTTCATGCGCCATCCAAACTACTTTGCAAACTAAAGTTCACAAGTTGAAAACTTTGTCAGCCACAAAGGACAGTTGGTCATTGGCATGCTTTGGAGCCCTTATTAAAGAGCTCCAGCATATAAATATGAGTTGCACATTGTGTTACGAAGTTGAGTGATTATTTAACTACCAAACAATGAAACAATAAATACCAGGCCTCTTTTCTCAAGCACACAGTTGGGCTCTGGGCCTCCAGCCAAGAGCAGCGTCAAAGGCCAACCACGCAATTATCTCAACTTGACTTGTGTGAAAAGGTGCTAACGCCTGGGATTACAGTGTGTAATAAAAGGTGTGGGGATCAGAGCCAGTAGTGCACACCCACATTTGGTGTCGGGCGGGGCAGAGCGCACTCTCCGTCACGTACTCACCGTTTCGCGAGGATGGATTTTTAAAAATTCCAATCAAACTGGAAACTCTAGAGCCCGCTGTGGTGCGCGAATAATGCAAATGGATTAAACTGCATTAAACAATGTTTAAATAAGAGAAACGTATTTTCAGAACAGTCAATCACTGTTGCCAACTCTGCACATCTTACATTTAAATATTAAACGTTTAAATGAGTTTCTTATTAAAGGCTTCTGCCATTAATTAGTTCCTTTATATTGGGGTTTTACTTTTCATTTAGTACTTGTTATAACTTGCTGGTATATTCCCTCCTTTTCCTTATTCCCCCTTTCTCCCACTTAGTAGAGCCCTCCCTCGCCCCTCCTTGTCACTTACTTTTGGTTCCGCCCGTCCTAGAGGGCACAGTAGAATGTTGGTGAGTTGAGCTGTGGAGAGCAGGGATCTGACATTGAAATAAACTGCTCGTGTCTCTACATCTTGTGTGGACCTTCATTCTTACAGTTTTGGCGACGAGGATGGGACATGTATTACTTTGTTTTCCTTCTCGCCTGGACTATTCTTTTCTCTTCTCAATCCCTATTTATTGCTGCCTCTTTCCTTTTTTATTTTTCGATTTATTTTTTATTTTCGTGTGTTTTGCTATTTTGCATCCCTATATGGTTGCTCCCATTTCTATACTGTATATAATTTTTATTATGTTTTCGCTTTTGTTTTGGTTTTTGTTTCTCTTGTAACACCCCGTACTTTCATATTTCCTCTCCTTCCCTTTCCTGTCTGGGTCCTCCTCTGTTGCGATCTGTTCCTACTCTCCGAGGCTGCTCCTTATTGCTTCGGCTCTCGTTTTTTTATTTCCCTTTCTAAGATTAATTAAACGAAGTAATAAGTCTTCCGATTTGTTTGTTAGAGCTGCTGCCTTCCAAGAGCTGCGTGTCGAGATGAGGTAACGCAACTGTAAATCGTAACAATGAATCACCGCAGTGCGCGTCAAGGCAGCTCCCAGGACCAGCCACAGTGCAACACACCTGATACAGAAACATTACTGCGGACCACACACCTCATGCTAATGGCAATGAGCCCCGGGCTCCTGAAACCACAGACCTTTCAGGCAGCCAAGTACCACACTGGCGGAAGTGGCCACTTATCTTTTCCTGTAGGAATACTTCTGTGGAAGTGATATGTGATGACATAAAGTACATTACAGACGGTGTAGATGTTTTTACATTGATAAAGTACAGCAGAGGCTGAATTACCACAACAAGAAATCGGATTCCCACATATTCACGGATCGCTGAAGTGCCCCCTCCTGGCGGTGGTCAGCAGTCACCTGATCTGGCGCACTCTACTGAATTCTCCTGTGTGGATACTTGTTCTGTCAATAAAGCATCTGTACATTACGTTTCATTTCCTTCTAAACATGCTAATTAAGTATTCTATGCAAGATTGGGAATTACATTGAGTAGTAAGTTTACCACTTGTGGTACATTGAATAGACTACAGATAGTAAGGTACCTCCCTTTATTTGCTCAAGGAAAAAGACCACTGATGAAACACCCTTTCATAAGCCCTTGCATAGTGAGAAACTCAAGGAATTACAGGTATGACGCAATGGTGGCCGGTAATTTTACCAGGGAGGGGTTAGGGGGCACGCACGCACACATACACCTCACTCACACTCATTCATTCACACATCACACACCTATTCTCAACACTCACTAAAAATACACATACATTCATACATGCATGCATGCACCAAACATTAAAAAAACACATAAAACATACCTCACCAACAGCTTTCCAACAGGGAAGACTCAGAGGTCCCAGGAGGGTTGGGACGCTGCCTTCCCTCATGAGGGAAGGCAGCAGCCCCAAAGCTCGGAGGTCACAGGAGGATTGGGACTGCTGCCTTCCCTCCTTGGCTTGGCCGTACGTCAGCCAAGGAGGGAAGGCAGCAGTCCCAACCCTAAGGTCGGCCAGTGAGCGAAGGCAGCAGTCCAATCTTGTCACAGAGTGGGATGGGGTCAGTGAGACTGTTGACCACACCCCACTCTGTGTCGAGGTGTCAATGATTGACACCCAGCCCTGGGCACTTTGGGGCTTAAAACTGAAGCACCCAGATCCGCGGCAATTTGTGACACTCCCCCTCGTCACGAGGAGGAGGGCCTTGAGGCACTTTTGCCAGACTGAGGAGGGTAGGCCCACAGGGCTGTGAAATCTTCAGTCTGGCAAAGTTCAGTTCAGGCAGCCGGGAGCCTCAACATTTAGCGCATGTCCAGATCCTTCCTGCCTGACCTGACCAAGCAGAGTGTCTGTCAAGCTGACCTTTGTTCAGCCTGACAGACACGCTTCTTGTCTTAGAAAGAGGTGGGGCATGGCCCCTCAGCCTGTACAGACAGGCAGCAGCCGGAAAGACAAAAATCAGCAACTCTGCAATGGTACGCTCACCTAATAAAATCTTCACACACTGCTACTTATCCCCCACTTTTTCATTAAAGAAAGCAAGATTGTCTAAAAATGACAGTATCTCTCGCCAAGAATCAAGTCAACTCTGAGCTGGTATTGAATGTTGCCCAACCCTTAAATGGCTACCAGTATCTGAAGTGTAGTCTAAAAAGGCCACTACACACTCAGGTAATGACAGAGGATTTTTTTTTGGAAGCAGTTTCCTGTTTTCTGCTCCTTCCAGTTCTCCCTTTATGTATCTCTGGTAGTAAGAAATAACTTCACATTTGTTAATCGAAAGCAATTACCGCTGGTAGTATGTGCAACTTGCAGTAATGTCGCACTCCCAGAGTTAATAGGGAATATCAAAGTCATCAAAATTACCAGCCAGCAGAGTGGTTATCTCAGTGCAGTGGTAAATTACTATTAGAAGTATTTTTTTTCAGAAATAAAGATCCAAAGGTTTGAAACATTTTTATGCGTAGAACTTTGGCGCAGATTTACTAACACCTTGTGCCAGGTTTATGTCACTTTTGTGATGCAAGCCTGGTGTAAAGTGTTATGGTGGGATTTACTATCCAACGCAATCAGGACTTGTGTTGAATAATGTCACAGAGTAACGCAAAGTTGCATTATGCACAGGTTTGTGTACTTTGAGTCAAACAGGCATTCCATGGGTGGCGCATAAGTGTTCCCATGCAACCACGCATAGGTTTTGATGCAAATCCCTATGTACAAACATTGGTAGACATCAATTTGTACCAAAATCATTTGCTTCCCCAAGGGATAAAACATTCGTCCTTGTTATTCCTACCTTGCATGTTTCCAGCCCTGTAGAGCAAACATACGAAGTGCGAAAAGCCTTAAAGCATAGTTTTTGTGCTGGAAGGGATCTCTTCGAGTACACAACCTATGTTTCAGAGAACGTACAAACCCCTGAACCATGGTGCAATAGCCATAGCAGAGGAGCCGCCCCGGATCATAGTGACCCAGGTGCACACATTTTCTGTTCTTTTATTATCAAATCAACTTTTGAATTCCATCAGGATAGATCCATGGGTTAAATGCTCGCCAATTACATCTACTTTGACTTCCAGGACATGAGTTAGAATTCCAGCTCAGCCAAACAAGATTTTCACCATTCTGAGAGCTGTAAATTGTGTACGAATAATAAGTTCTATTAACAACTGTTTTCAGTAAAATACCACTATGAAATGCTTTATAAAAAAAGCATTGGCAAAGCTAATAGGCCTTGCTTTAACTGGGTCAAAGCAAATATTTATATAAGGGATAACATTAGAAATAAAATACAGTATTTGGGACACTGTGATCTACAAAATCCTGCATTTATGCATTAACCGTGTAGAATAGATCTATGGTAATTAAAGGCGTGCACCACGCACGAGAACATTCCACAGATACTTGTCTTTCAGTAGTATTATTACATAGCTCATAGCATAACCATATGATGCACAATGTGCAACCATCGCACAACTGTAACTATCTACAGGCCACAAAAGGCAAGAGCAATTGTTGAGGTGTGCTATTCACAAACCACGAAATATAATATAATTCTCAAATTCTCAGGAGGTGAAAGAATCAAACATGCACTAACTAACACATACTTACAATGCACAGGCATTGGGTAACCCACTGAGAGGTGTCCACAGTGTACTGCTTCAAGTGACCACCACCCTGCAGGTCATTATGGACACTGTTTCCAGTCCTGGATGTTTGTGTGATAGCCTATGCCATTCGAGTTGTTGTGCTCATGTTTTACTTTCATTGAACCAATTAGGCTAATACTCCTGAAACCAAAGTCAAAAACTGGAGAAAGTGTCTGTAATAACCTGAAGTCAGGCAGTCACCATATAGTACCTAGAATATTTAATCTTAGTGAGGAAAACATAATCCACAAAATCTTGCCCTAGAAAAGGATCAGGCACTTTGATACTGTAGATTTTAATGGCGCCTACTACTTAGTCGCACAACACAAAATGATGGGGCCCCCTGCAGAGTGTGACTAGGGGCCCTATAAGTCCCCCCTATCTATCAGATATGGACTAAATGGGCTCCCCTTGAAGTGTTGGGGCCCCCTTGGAGGCTGGGGGCCCCCTTGCACTTCAGGGGCTGCGGGCCTGCCTTATACCGTGCTACTACTAAGCAGAATATACATATATAATGCTACCATAGTGCCAGATTTCTGTACTGAATGAGTATAACTGTGACCCTATGGAAAAAGCTTCTTCTCAAATGAGGTGCACTAAGAGATCTGGCTCTCCAGAATTCCTGCTGTCTGGCTGGACAAGATGAACCTCATTGCTGCTGTGTGACCTATTTTGTCTTGAAAACAAGCATCAGCTGATTTATTTAACAAACTGCATAACAGAAAACAGACCACAGTGCATATTCTGAAAATAAACAGTTTGAGAACTTTAAAGAACACAATACTCTAGGTAGTCTTTGGAATCACAAACATGGTGAAAGCCAGTAGGTGTAGCCAGCTAAGCTAAGAACAGAATATGCTGCCTTGCTCAGCCATAGCTGCCAGAGCCACATCAATAGTCACCAAGAGAGTGTAGGCAACTTGGAAAGGTTTTGTACCTAGTTTGTCCCTGATTTACTATTCCAAGATGGCCGCCATGTTTAGATTTTGTCATCAGTTTAGCCACTTATTCCAGTGCACATTGATGTGAAAATAACCCAGTAGTTATGCAGACTGCTTATCGAATTGCATGTGAAATGATCGGACTAGCAGCAGTGTCAGGAGAGCTGCAGAGCACTCTGAAAGGTAAAGGAATGGTCCTGCAGCAGTTTAAGGGTGCCTGACAGCTCCCTCAAAAGTAAATGATTAGAAAATGCATGTATACATTCCAATATAGGCATTTCCTGTGAGGTGAAATATTACACCCATTCAGTGAAGTGCAGGGCGGAGAAACTAAAATACTCCTATCAGCCGAAACCTGATGTGATTGACAATGTCTCAAGCCAATGGCTGGAGATCCTACTAAAAATATAAGGCAATGGTTGAAGGGGGTGGGCCTAAAGTCCCAATGTATTTCTATTGTGAGAAATATATCTTTAAGACTGCTGCCCTGTCAAGACAGGCCTAGCAAGTTATTATTTGGGATAAGCAAGTCATGAACCGTACCTAGCGAGCATGAATATAGTGCAAGAGGGGAGAGTAAACTGACGTTAGAAATAAAAACAAAATATACTTGACTGAAAATCAAACAGTAATTAAGATGAAAATAAAAATGTGAATTTATATCTTGTATATTGAACACTACTTTGAGAACAGGAAACAAACAAACGTGGAACTATCATTTCAATTAAAACAAAATTCATTGATTTTGTGATAAAAATCGCCCAACACAAATGTTATGCTGCATTAAGAGAATTGAAGGCTGCGGCCCTCATTCATGGGGATTTGGCGTAGGGCAGCGCAGCAAGTCAGCGTGCTGTGCTCTTTATACTGAGGTTTTCGGTTTATGTTGGTGGGTCAATCGATTTGTCTTGTTGAGCTTGCCCGCGACGTGAATTGTGCATTGTGAGGCACCACATACACAGCAAGATAAGGACTTTCTCTAAATTACTAAAGGGCTATTTGGAAAGTGTCCTATTTGAATTGATGTTTATTCTTTTGGTGCAGAGGAGTAAAAGAGCTGATCAAGGGGTGAGTTTGCGGCGTTCTGTACTTGACTTAGTGTGATTGATAGTTCTGAAAGATATAATTTCTTTTCTTGGGTGAAATTGATTTGCTTTTCGTTTGTTTATCTTTCCTGCATTTAGGTTAGGCAGACAAGAAATGGTTTTGTTATGTGATTTGCTTGTGGTACTGCAGAGTCTTAAAACTGCATCATAGTGAGTTGTCCTGCAATTGGTTGACCGCCACAGTGAGCCGCGCTGTTAGTCACACTGTGATAGGAACCTATAGTTATGTTGCATAGTAGTGTTGCACTGTCATTGGTGGGTTTTTGTTGAGAGTGCACTGTAAGTGGCAAATGGAAAGTTTATATCATGTAGTTTTTGTGTTGTATGGTGTCAAGATGGGTGCTGTGTTGAAAACGCCTAAGGTTTCTGTTATCAAGGAGAATAAATTCCTCCAGAGGATTCTTTTGCGTACAAAATGGAGTTAAATTCGGGTCTTTGCGTGTGTATGTGGATAATAGAATAACATGTGATCACATCTGATGATGAGAACATGCAATTTCCTTTAGAGTGTACTATCCGTGTGAGAAAGCTGGAGTATTTGAGGTGTATGATTTATGAATGAAAACCACTCCCTAGACTGGTGCAGTTTGAGGCATTGAATGAATAGGATTGCGTTGAAATTGAGAAGGAGAGAGTGAAAAAATAAAGAGCCACGTTAAAAATGCAGTGATTTATGGGATGGCCTCTAGATGGGGTGCCCAGAGAAGAGAGGGGAAAAGGATATGGCGCTTGCGGGTTGGTGTGTTTCTTGCAATTTTCATGGAGTCAGAAAGAAAGGAATTTGTTGACAAAAAGGATGACAATAAAAATGAGAAAGAAAATACACAAAACATTGTCTGAAGCTGATTATTTTCTAGATGATTTACCTCACTCAAGACCTCCTCTTTCTGTTTTACCTCTGCCCATACTCCACAAGATATAGGAGCAGGAGAAGCGAGTATGAGCGTGCCTCTACTTACAGTGCCTACTGCGCCTCCTGATAATGAAGCAGGTAGTAGTGGGTTTATTACTGCCTAGAAATACCAGTTCATCTGCTGATGCAGTAGTTGTATCTACTCCTGTCACTGGTACAGTCACTACTGCTACTATGGATACAGATCAACCTGAAATGGAAAGGAGAGAAATTGATGTTCACAGATGAAATACCGAATTTGCTGACATTTTGCAGGGTAGAATTGGTATGAACAAACTGACTATGTAGAACAGATGTGTTGTGACCCCTGAGCAAAGAAGCAGCTAGATGTGTGTCTGATGCCTAGTCTGAGTTTGAAGAATTGACAGAGGTAAATAAAAATAGCTATTCCTCATGGGTTGGAGGGATTGACTGTATTACGGTTTGACCAACAGTGGGACTGAATTTGTCTAATTCTTTTACGGCCCTAGTAACAATCGAGTCAATGAATTTGGTTGTATCCTCTTACTTTAACCTTTTTCCCATGTAGTACACTTAGCCCTATAGAAATTCATAGATTCACTAGAAATTAGTAGCATTTTCAGAGCGATGTCTCAGTGGTATCTGAGCCAGAAGGTTTGGCGCAATTTGCACCCCTGGATAAAGGAGGTAACCCTTCTGGTCTGGGTAAGGCTCATGGGATTCTTCAGCAATTGACTGCACAAGTAGATGATACCCTCTTTAAAATAGGTAACCTACCCTCAACTTCATCTATTTCATTCTTGAAGTGATTAACTCTGTTGATCTGTTTTCATGGGATGCTTTTGTACAACGTCCACTTCCACTGAAAACTGAGTTAAAGTTTGATTTCCTTCACCAAAATTAATCACATAGTTTATTGATATGTATATTGGTTGTAAGCCTTTACTATTGCTTTGCACCTTTTAAAGAAGGAGAAGCTGTGCTTAAAAGCATCCCCAAAACAGATGTGTGGCCTATCTTTGATTCTCTCATGTTAACAGAAAGCATGGTACTATGGAATTAAGTAAAGTCAACAAACTACACAGGGACACTGACGTAAGGCATGTCAAGTATGTCACAACAGTCTGTTGGAAAGTTGGGAGGCTTGAATGATAAATGATTTTTGAATTTGCCTACCTTCCTAGCTTTTCTCTGAAACCTCTGATTGATAAGAAGCTTGGATTAACGACAGTTATATTACTGTAAGGTTTGTGATTCACTCCAACTCTCTTGAAACATTGGTTAGAGGCTGTCTGAAAAAAAGCTTTATTAATAGTGCTCTCTAAAATACCAGATGTGTTGTTGCACTCTGTGTATAAGGAACATGTACTCGTTGTCATGGTAACAACATGCAATTTGTTTTTTTTTTATTGATCTACACCTGTACCTATACAGTGGTGGGTGGTGATAGAAAAGCTAATCAAAGACTCCGGGCATGTAGTAAATAAAAGAAGAGTTATACTGTCTCAAACAGTGTCCTTGAATGAAAGGCATGAGAGTGGTTTAAAATGTTGTGTTATGAAATGGACATTTCAAAATATACCCAAATGGCAAAATGATTGCATTTTTTTAAAATTTGAACCTTCACTGAAAAGAGCTAGGTATAAATCTGAGATCAACCCAAGGTATCAGGTCAGCTGCAATTTTGTACTTTAGAATCTTTGCGCCCTACCAACTCAACCCATTTGGAAAATCATGATGTCACATTTAGGGTTCTGGCATTTGTACAGTAGTCTATTTTGACCATAATAAGAATAATTATTTGCAATGAACTGTAATACATACCACCCGAAACAATGTGCCAAAAATGTCATCCTGTGGCAGAGGAAACCAATGAAGTAATTTCCTTAGTGCGTGATGTAGCCAGGCATCCACATCTCAATATAGTATAAGAGCACTATTGGTAGAATGACACCAGAACAGTCATCACCATAACTAACATCTTAAAAATAAAAGTAGGTGAATCTTCCTAATGAGTAGATTTGACATTACCGGTATCTAGAACAGATGTTGCTATGGGTATCAAGCATTAGGCTGCCATCAAAAAATATCCATATTACAGAGCACAGCCATGCACACAATCCATGGTTCCATTTGGAGTTAAGCCTCAGAAGTTTGATGAACATTCATCAATGCACCGGTGTGCCGACAAAATATCGAGATTGGAAACGTCGAACTACAGAAATATCGAGTCTCCAAATATCGTGAGTCAGAAATATCGACAGCAAAAATATTGTGGTCAAGAATTTCGATTTTAAGGTAAGAAATGTCCTTTGAAAAAATATAGAAGTCATTAAAATCATTTGCAAAAAAAAGTTGTTTAAAATATCGATTTTTTAATTAGTGTTATGTATATTAGTATATATTTTTAATGTATGTGATGTATTTTTTCTGTATAAGAATTGTTTATGTTTTTTAATATATGTGTTACATTTTTAGTAGTTATCAGTTTTATTTTAATCAAATTTTGCGTTTTTTAGTTCTGTAGCGGGTTGAGGGTTTATAGGGGAATAGGGTGGGAAGTAATTTAATTATAATGAATTAAGTATGATTTTTTGTCCATTAATATTTATTTAATTGAGATTTTATAGTGTTAATTGTGGGAAGTAATTTATTATTAAATAATTATTAATTGGTTGTTAATTAATAATAATTAATTGGTAACTAGTTATGGTAATTGTGGAATTGTTTTAGGTGCAGGTTGTGGGGTTTATAGGGGTAAAGGGTGGGAAGTAATTTATTTGTTATTAATTAATAACAATTTGGTAATTCATATTAATTAATTAATTGAAAATTAAATATTGAAATTGTGTGATTACTTTTGGGTGTGGGTTGTGGTGTTTATTGGGTAATGGATGTTTAGCAGTTTTTTTTTTAAATTAATTAATAATTCGTTGTGAATTAATAATAATTAATTGATTAAAAATTAATTTTGGAAATTGTGTAATTAAGTTTAGGTGCGGGTTGTGGGGTTTATAGGGAAAAGGGTGGTAAGTAATTTATGTTTAATTAGTTAATTAGTTGAGTATTAATATTAATTAATTAATTGATATTTAATTAGGGTGATTGTTAATTTTTTGTGTGTGGGTTTTACATTTACAGGGATAAAGGGTGGGGAGTTTATACACTTTTCTTACTTTTTAATTATTGTTAAATACTGTTAGTTTTTAAATTGATATTATTTCTTTAATTGGTAATTAATTATGTTAATTATTTAGGTATTTTTTTTAAAAAATTAGGTGTGGGTTGTGAATTGTGTGGTGTTATAGGGCAGGAAATAAAAAACTACATTTATGTAATAATTAATGTTTCTGTTTCTAAATATTTTCTAATTAAAAATATGTATTTGTTTGACAATTATTTTTTATTTTATTTAATATAATATTTGTATGTATTTGTCATATGTATTTAATATTATAGTTTGTTTTATTTTGAACATTTTTTTAATATTCTATATATTTGTATTTTAAATTTTAACATATTTATATATTTTTTATTTATTTTGTTTTTTAATTATGTTTTTGTTGTTAATATTTTGTTTGTTTTTAATTTTGAACTCGCTGGGGTGGGAATATTAATTGTTACCCCTCCGCAATCCAACAGTTTCCCTACTGTTGCACTGATTGGCGTGGGATTAGTACATTTTATCCCGCCACTATCCAACACTTTCTGCTGTGTTGCACTGACTAGAGTGGGAACAGTAATTTTTGCCCCTCTGCTATCCAACACTTTCCCTACTGTTGCACTCATTGGAGTGGGAATAGTAATTTTTACCCCTCTGCTATTCAACACTTTCCCTACTGTTACACCCACTGGAGTGGGAATAGTAATTTTTACCCCTCCGCTATCCAACACTTTCCCCATTGTGGCACTCACTGGAGTGGGAATAGTAATTTTTACCCCTCCGATATCCAACACTGTTTCTACTGTCTCACAGACTGGAGTGGGAATAGTACATTTTATTCCTCCGCTATCCAACACTTTCCCTACTGTTGCACTGACTGGAGTGGGAATAGGAATTTTTACCCCTCCGCTATCCAACACTTTCTCTATTGTTGCACTGGGAATAGTAATTTTTACTCCTCTGCTCTCCAACACTGTCCCTACTGTTGCACTGACTGGAGTGTGAATAGTACATTTTATTCCTCCAGTATCGAATACTTTCTCTACTGTTGCACTGACTGGAGTGGTAATAGTAATTTTTAGCTAAACAATGATGGACGAAACCACTATGTGTGTGTGGTACAATCACTTGGGCAGTGTTTGGACCCACTGGGTTTGTTTAAAAGACCCCTAACACACACAGTTAAAAATACCTCTTTTAACTCACCTCACATCACCTCACACACCAGCTCCGCTGTAATCAGGCATCGTAGCACAACCGGGGGGCATTCGGCCACCCAGTTGGGACCCCAATGATGAAGCATGACACCAACTAGGGTGCCGATTCGGATCCTGGAAAAATTCTCCCCGTACGACTCGTATCCGGTCTTTTTACCGTACGAATCGTACAAGTAGCGTACAAACTGGCAAGTACGATTCGCATGGGAAAAAGTCCATACGAATCGCATTGGGAAAATTTCCCCACACGTCCTCGGGTCGGAAAAAGTGTCCGACACATCCCCGGACGATTTTACGTACAAATGTGAAAAGTGAAGTCCGAGCGCGCAAGTACGATCCGTCCCGTGCGTCCGATGTTACACCCGTATGGAAAAAGCACCGTACGGACCGAACTCCCATAGCAACCATGGAGACATGTGCCCGCATACGCGCCGAACCCCCCCCAGCGCCCGTAAATACACGCCGAACCCCCACCTGTGTATGTACACCAGTGTACATACGCACCGTACCCCCACCCGTGTATGTACACCCGTGTACGTACGAGTCGTACCCCCACCTGTGTATGTACACCAGTGTACGTACGCACCGTACCCCCACCCGTAGCTACGCGCTGGGGGTTCACGCCGTACATACACGGGTGGGGGTACGGTGCGTACGTACACTGGTGTACATACACAGGTGGGGGTACGACTCGTACGTACACAGGTGTACATACACGGGTGGGGGTACGGTGCGTACGTACACTGGTGTACATACACGGGTGGGGGTACGGTGCGTACGTACACTGGTGTACATACACGGGTGGGGGTACGGTGCATACGTACACTGGTGTACATACACAGGTGGGGGTACGACTCGTACGTACACGGGTGTACATACACGGGTGGGGGTACGGTGCGTACGTACACTGGTGTACATACACAGGTGGGGGTACGACTCGTACGTACACGGGTGTACATACCCGGGTGGGGGTTCGGCGCATACTTACGGGGGCTGGGGGGGGTCTGGCGCGTACTTACGGGGCTGGGGGGGTCCGGCACGTACTTACGGGGGCTGGGGGGGGTTCGGCGCGTACTTACGGGGGCTGGGGGGGGTACGGCGCGTACCGGGCCCCCTAATCTGGTCGTTGTGCGGGGTACTTCGCATTCCCGGCACTTTTTGGATGCCGTAAAAATATTGCCGTCCGGACTGCTGTGGGTTTGATTCGTACTTCCTGGTTCGTGAAACGCAGGCTGCATGCGTCCCGACGTCACGTCGGCGCTTTCCCGGATCACATTTGTATGTTTATTTTCGTCGGTCGGTGTTTTTTACGATTCGTACGGAAATGGTGTTTCCGTGCGAATCGTACTTCCATGTTTGTAATGTTTTTTTCCCGGGTACGAGTCGGACGGAGAAAACGCTCCGACCGATGGTTCGTACCCGGTTTTACCAGGATCGGAATCGGCACCCTAGGTTGGTGTGTGAGGGGTCTTCCAAACACTGCCCAACAAGTGATTGTACCACACACACATAGTGGGTTCGTCCATCATTGTTTAGCTTAATATTACATTGGGGATACGGACGCACACCTCCTTTTCCCTTGCTCTCTCATTGTTTTTGACAATAGTAATTTTTACCCCTTCGATATCCAACACTTTCCCTACTGATGCACTTATTAGAGTGGGAATAATCATTTGTGCCCCTCAGCTATCCAACACTTTCCCTACTGTTGCACTCCTTGGAGTGGGAATAGTAAATTTTACCCCTCTGCTATCCAACAATTTCCCAACTGTTGCACTGACTGGAGTGGGTTAGTAAATTTTAACCCTCCGCTATCCAACACTTTCCCTACTGTTGCACTCAGTGGAGTGGGATTAGTGATTTTTACCCCTCCGCTATCCAACACTTTCCCTATTGTTGCACTCATTGGAGTGTGAATAGTTATTTTTACCACTCCGCTCTCCAACACTTTCCCTACTGTTCTCCTGACTGTAAAATGTAAGTTTAAAGATTTTTAAATAGTTTAATGCTTCAATTTATAATAGATTTTTGTGATTGAGATATATATATATATATATATATATATATATATATATATATATATATATATATATATATATATATATATATATATATATATATGTGTTTTAGGAGGCGCATGTGGTACTCGCCTCTGACCCACACCACCGGCATTCAGGAAGCTGCCAGCAAAGCCACAATCAGGACTCGTATTTATGACTGGCAGCCCACAAGATCTACATTGGAACACCGGATGGAAGAGGCTATCCGTGGGGGTTATGGTTCGACGCTGGGAGTCTGTTGGCTGCCCTTGGTGGGGACTTAAGCCTTGCAGGGAGCCTTCACGTTGAAGTTTGTAATCTCGAGCATGGCGCTGTAGCATGGATATGCTAAACAGCGCGTTCAAAAGGATCATGGCTGCATTACAGCAGTACTTCTTTTTGAATTTTTAACTTCAGCAATTTTATTTTCATGTAAGGAGGGGAGAGCTGCAGGTGCCAAGGGATTGAAATAGCATTGTTGAAAATCATGCTGCAAAGTGAGGGCTTTATGGACATTGGACAGTTGAGGAAACACTTACCTGGCTATCTGAATTAATTTCATATGATCAATGCCTGTCAGCACTTGTAAAAGCAGTGATGTGGGCACAACATTTTTCAAGATGAACAATTGAAGTCGCAGAGTATGCAGCTCACCATACCATAGATTGAAAATGAAAACATAAGATATTCATGTTGCATTTTCTATTTAAAATGCTGAGATAAGAAACAAACTTTTGCTTCACCACTGGGGATTGCAAAAAGATGGAAATGTGCCTTTAAATGTTGCCATTTTAAGGAAACGGCAGTAACTCTTTCATGGCATTGTTATTAGCATCACTTGTGGGGAGCCGTTAAATTCAGAAAAATATGGTGTATTTTAGGTCAAAATAGGCTGCTTAGATGGCCGAAATGCGTTTCTGTATTTTAATACACCTGTTACTTGAACAAATACTGCAAGTCATTAAACATGATTTTCTCACTGAACGCGAGTGCGGGCTTAGTCTTATTGGAGAATGGAGCTTTTGAATATATATATATATTTGTAAATTTTTATACAATTTTAAAATTATAAAATAAATTAAAATTACTCTTTTTTTTAAGTAAATATATATATATGCATATATTAATTATTATGTGTGTGTGTTTAACTTTTTTATTTAAGTGTATCTGTTATGTTTGTTAAAATGTATATGAAATCTAATTTATTTAAAAAAAATGTATTTCATTATTTAATATATTTAATATTTATTATTTTATTTTATATATAAATATATATGTATATATTTTCACTGAAAAAAACATAGGTTTCAGGTACGTTATAGTTAGAAATGAGCATTTTAAAAAACCTTAGACATTTACTTAAAAAAACATAGGTTTCAGGGATGCTATAATTAGAAATTAGCATTTAAAAAGCCATAGAAATTCACTGAAAAAACCATAGGTTTCCGGGACGTTATAATTAGTGAGACATTTTGCTCGTACAAAACCAAAGAAATTCGGCCGTTATAGTTAGTTGAGTTAACTATAACTCGCGCCACCGCAAAGCACTGCTGATGACGTCACATATTACATCAATCATGACATGGTCAGTGACATCACTGATGACATCCCCGATGACATCACTGATGACACTGATATCTCTGATGACATCATCCAGTAAGTGGTGTTTCTGTAAAGTTTAAATATATTTTATATATATATGTGCCAAGGTGTATTGAAGTATGAGTGGGTGTATGAGTGTCTGAATGGATGATAATATAGGTGTGTGACTGACTGTATAAGTGAGTGATTAAACGTGTCTTACTGAATGCATGAGTTAGTGAGTAAACTGTGTAAATGTCTGTATCGGTCTGTCAGTTGGTGTGTAAGCAGCTGCATGGGTTGGTGAGTAGCTACATGAGTGTCTATATGGGTTATTGATTGATTGTCTGACTATCTGTATGGGTGCCTGAATGTCTGTGTGGGTGTGTGGTGTGTGTGTGACTCTGTGCATAGATGTGTGAGTGGGTGATTCACTGGGTGTATGGGTTCATGAGTACATCTGGGAAGGGCTGTATGGGTGGGTGAGTGTGTGTATGGGTGTGTTGGTGAGTGGATGTCACAGTGGTACATGTATGAGTAACTACATATGTAAAAGGCAGTATATGTGAGTGTTGGAGTATATAAATGACTATATGTGAGAGTGAGTGATTGTGAGAGTGGCTGTATGGATGAGTGTGTGCTTGTATCAGTGATTATACAAGAGAGTAAGTATGCATTAGTATCTTTATGAATAAGTGAGGTGGTGTGTGTATAACTGTATAGGAGAGTAAATGGGAGTGTGATTGATTCTTTGCATGACTGACTAGATGTGTGAGTAACTCCATGGATGAGTGGTGGTGTGTGAGTGTTTGTGTAGGTGTATGAGTGCATATGGTAGTGTTCTATTGATGAGTGACTGCATGTATGAGTGACTGTATGGGTGAATGAGTGGACGTGTGTTTAGACCTAGGAAGCTGTGAGTGGGTATGTGGTAACTGGTATTGGTGTGTCTATGGTTTCGAAAATGGTAGTCTGTATTTTCGAGTGGGTGTATCAAAGGTTATATTAGGATGTGAGGATATGCATCAGATTATCACTTGGATGATGTCATCAGTGATGTAATCAGTGATGTCATTTGAGATGTCATCAGTGATGTCACTGACCATGTTATGAATTATCTAATATGTGACGTAATCAGTAGTGCATTGCGGGGGCGCGAGTTATAGTTAGCTCAACTAACTATAACGGACAAATTTCTCTGGTTTTGTACGAGTGAAATGTCCAACTAACTATAACGTCCCTGAAACCTATGGTTTTTTCAGTGAATTTCTATGGTTTTTTAAATACTAATTTCAAACTATAACGTCCCTGAAACCATTTTTTTTCAGTGAATTTCAAAGGTTTTTTAAATGCTAAATTCTAACTATGCTGACATAGATAGGACATGTGAAGAAAGGGGAAGAAAGGTGCAGAAAGAAACAAGAGAAATGCAGAAAGAGGCAACAGAAGTCCAGAAAGACTAAGAAAAGAGCAGAAAGAAGCAAGAGATATGCAGAATGAACCAAGAGAGGTGCAGAAAAATGCCTTGTGACAAAGTCAACCTGTGCCCCCCACATTTTACTGACTGGTACTGGTGGTAACTGACTCCTACTAACCAGGCCTGGAGCCAGTGCTATGCTGAAAGACACTTAGAATACAGTGAAATCACCTACATACACTATGGCACACTATTGGTTGGGGTACACCATGTGATTGGCATGTCCTCCCTTGTAAGGCCCTAGTACATAATAGGGCAGGGGGGTTAAAACTACCTCTAACTCAGAGGTGCAGAAAGAGGCAAGAGAGGTGCATAAACAGGCAAGAAAGATGCAGAAACAGGAAACAGGGGTGCAGAAAGAGGCAAGTGAGGTGCAGAAAGAAGCAAGAGCAGTACAGAAAGAACCAACAGAGGTGCAATAATAGGCAAGAGGGGTGCAGAAAAAGGTAGGAGTGGTGCACAAAGCAGCAATAGATGTACAGAAAGAGGCAGGATGGGTGCAGAAAGAAGGAAAAGAAGTGCAGAAAAAGGCAAGAGAATTGCTGAAAGAAGCAACCGAGGTGTAGAAAGGAACAAGAGAAGTGCAGAAAGAGGCAAGTGAGGTATAGAAAAAAGTAAGAGCAGTGCAGAAAGAACCAACAGAGGTGCAAAAAGAGGTAAGAGGGGTGCAGGAAAAGGTAGGAGGGGTGCACAAAGAGGCAAGAGAGGTACAGAGAGAAGCAGGAGGGGTACAGAAAGAAGGAAGAGAAGTGCAGAAAGAGGCAAGAGAATTGCTGAAAGAAGCAACAGAGCTGTAGATAGAAGCAAGAGAAGTGTAGAAAGAGGCAAGTGAGGTACAGAAAAAAGCAAGAGCAGTACAGAAAGAACCAACAGAGGTGCTCAAAGAGGAGAGAAGGGTGCAGAAAGAGCTAGAGAAGTGCAGAAAAAGGCAACGGAGGCACAGAAAGAGGCAAGAGGGGTACAGAAACAGGCAGGAAAGGTGCAGAAACAGGGAACAAGGGTGCTGAAAAAGCCAAGAGAGGTGCAGAAAGAGAAAAGAGGGGTACAGAAAGAGGCAAGAGATCTGCAGAAAAAAGCAACAGAGGTGCTGAAAGAGACTACCGAGGTGCAGAAAGAAGCAAGAGAGGTACAGAAAGAGGCAATCGAAGTGCAGAAAGAAGCAACAGAGGTGCTGAAAGAGGTACGAAGGCTGCAGAAAGAGGCAAGAGAAGTGCGGAAAGAAGCAAAAGAGGTGCTCAAAGAGGCAAGAAGGATACATAAAGAGGCAAGAGCAGTGCAGAAAGAACCAAGAGGAGTGCACAAAGAAGCAACAGAGGTGCTGAAAGAGGCACAAAGGATGCATAAAGAGCCAAGAGAAGTGCAGAAAGAAGCAACAGAGGTACAGAAAGAGGCAAGAGTGGTGCTGAAAGAGGAAAAAGAGGTGTAGAAAGAGGTATGAGAGTTGCACAAATAGAGAAGAGGGGTACAGAAAGAGGCAGGAGGGGTGCAGAAAGAAGCAACAGAGGTACCGAAAGAGGCAAGAGAGGTGCAGAAAGAAGCAAGTGAATTGCAGAAAGAGGCTACATAGGTACAGAAAGACACAAGAGAGGTGCAGAAACAAGCAAGAGAAGTGCAGAAAGAGACAAGGGAGGTGCAGAGAGGAACAAGGGCAGTGCAAAAAGAATCAAGTGAGGTGCAAAAAGAGGCAAGATGGGTACAGAAAAAGGTAGGAGGTGTGCACAAAGAGGCAAGTGAGGTTCAGAAAGTGGCCGGATGGGTACAGAAAGAAAGAAGAGAAGATCAGAAAGAGGCAAGAGAATTGCTGAAAGAAGCAACAGAGGTGTAGAAAGAAGCAAGAGAAGTGTAGAAAGAGGCAGATGAGGTGCAGAAAAAAGCGAGAGCAGTGCAGAAAGAAGTAAAAGAGGTGCAGAAAGAGGCAAAAAGGTACAGAAAGACATAAGAGGGATACAGTAAATGGCAAGAGAGGTGAAGAAAGAGGGAAGAAGGGTGCAAAAAGAGGCAAGAGGGATACAGAAAGAAGCAAATGAGGTGCTGAAAGAGGCAACAGACGTGCAGAAAGAGGGAAGAGAGGTGCAGAAAGTAGAAGAGATGTGCAGAAAGAGGCAAGAGAAGTGCAGAAAAAGAAAGAAATGTGCAGAAAGATGCAACAGAAATGCAGAAAGATGCAAGAGAGGCGCAGAAAGAAGCAAGAGTGGCTTGCACACCATTAGTACCAATTTAACACCCACATTTAGCAATAAGGAACAGGTGACCATTCTAGGTTTGCAAAGGGCCTTCTACCACGCTGTAACACTTGTCGCTGCATTGTTGGTAACGTTTGAGCCGTTTGAGCTAGAAACAAGGCTTTTTTTGTTCAATTTGCAGATTAGGGAGCAGATGATGGATTATGTGGCTAATGCAGAAAATGTATAATTGTGCAAAACTCGGTGCAGCCAAATAGACGCATAATTCCATTGGCCCTGCTCCTACCTCTGACTAGGTCCACAAGTGCTCCTCAGTGCTTCCTTCTTTTTTTGTCTCACTGAGTTCATAGTTGAGCTTCTATAGAAACGAGGAAGACTAAACATGAGGTTACCACCTTACAACACAGACTACAATACCACATAAATACTCTCCATAACACAAAATCCCACTCCACATAATTCCTATACACTAAATACCACATACTTTCTATCCACATAATTTTACTGCATAACATACCACATAATTCCACTACACGCAACGTACATCCACTCCACTCCAAAAAACATTAGTAAAAAACATTTACATTTTCAACGCCAATAGCTCTAACTCTAACAAATGCGAAACCTATTACATTGCAAACACTTCTTTAACTAGTAGTCGCGTTTGCAGAGTGGTGGAGAAAGGGTGCTGGGCTTCTCACCAGCGCTCAAGAATTCCGCTGCGTAGGATTTACAGGAGGTACCAGAAGGGCTTCGCGGCCCCCAAAGTCCCTCAGGAGTAAAGTGGACTTCATCCCCCATCCTGTAGTCTGCCAGGAGGCGCGTTTGCAGAGTGGTGGAGAAAATGGGCATGGCCTCCGAAGACGACTTAACAATCCTACTGTGTGGGACTTACTGGAGGTACCAAGAGGAGTACTTGGCCCCCAAGCACATCCTTGGGGGCCAACTACCCCTCCTATTACCTCTAGTAAGTCCCACAGTGCAGGATTTCTAAGTTCTCATAACAGGCCACACCCCCTTTGCCCACCAAGCTGCAAACACGCTCCCTGGTGCACTCTTGGATAGGGATTGAAGTCCCCTTCGCTGCGGGGGGTGCTTTAGGGGCCAACTAGCCTACCTCTTACCTCAAGTAAGCCCCACACAGTAGGATTGCTGAGAAGTGGACACAGGCCACGCCCACTTTCTCCACCACTCTGCAAACATGCCCCCTGGCGCGTTCTAAGTTGGGGGATTAAGTCCCCTTGAATACTGAGGGTCCCTGAGGGCCAAATAGCCCCCCAGGTACCTCCAGTAAGTGCCACACAGCTGGATTGCAGAGAGGTGGTCTGAGGCCATGCCCCACTCTGCAAACACGCCTCCTGGCTCACTGCTGCTCGGAGGATGACATCCACTTGTGCCCTGAGGTCCTCAGGACACAAGAGGACCTCATCGCCCTACCAACAGTGCGCCAGCAGACCCCATCCCCCAGGGCCTGAGCATTTTTATTTTTTTTAATGGAAGGTGGGCCGCTCACTCCCCTCCCACGGCCGATTTCGACCCCGGGACATGGCCACATAGAGAATACTTTAAAAAATATATATTTGTAAGGAGGGCGGGTGCGCGGCCCCCTTCCTGAGGCCATTATTACCCCGGGGACCCCATGCCCCGGATCGGTGCCTCGATGTTTTTTTAAGTGTATTTATTATTTTTTAAATTAGGGAGGGGGGCCGTGTGGCCCCCCTTCCTTTGGCCACTTCTGGCCCCGGGGACCCCATCCCCTGGGGCCTGGCCTCCCTGTTGATGACCTTGGGGGGAGCCGCAATGCCCCCACGGTCCTGCCGGCTCCCCGCCTTTTGCGGGAGCCGGCATTGCTGACATGCAGCTCCCCTAGCTCAAAAGCAATTCTACTTTGCTTAATTGAAGGGAGACGATCTCCCGCCCTGCCATAGCAAACAGCAATGTCCCGGGGGTGGGCACCCCGGGACATTGCTGGAGCCGGCCTTGGGGGGTGATGGTCCCCAGGGCCATCAAGGGCTCCAGGAGGGGGGCCTCTTGGCCCCCATCCCTTACTGTTTAAAGGTGGTGGTCACCGGGGCCCAGGGGTCCGTAACGGACCCCCATATTAGCATATTAGATAGCCCGGGGAGGTGGTGATCCCCAGGGCAGTGTGGGGAGGGGCAGGAGGCCCCTCACAGACACTTTTTAATTCTATTTAAGCCCCAGGGAGGTGGCGGTCCCCGCTTATAATCATTAAAAGCCCCGGGGAGGTGGCAGTCCCTGGGGCGGCAGGGGGTCACGTGCCCCCGCATTCAATTAACTAAGCCCCGGCAAGGTGGCGGTCTCTGGGTTGCAGGGGCCCCCGCATAATAATTGGTGAATGCCCCCAGGACTTGGCCCACCCGGGGGCTTATAGAAAACTTCCGCACTTCATTTTTTTTTATTTTCTCGTCCGGATTCGTTCACCCAGCGAGAATTTGGCCGGTTTATGCGCTGCTCTCTATGGTTGATCACCTGCGAACTTTGGTTGATTCTGGTCAAACGGCGGCACTGGTGCTTCTTGATCTCAGTGCCGCGTTCGACACCGTCTCCCACGCTGTTTTATTACAGCGTCTGGGGGAGGCAGGTGTCGATAACGTGGCACTTGAATGGTTTCGATCTTTCTTATCTGGCCGCACGTTTAGGGTTGTTACTCCTCCCTTTCAATCTAAACCCTATCCTATTGCACAGGGTGTGCCGCAAGGGTCGGCTCTCAGCCCCACACTATTCAATCTCTATGTGCAGCCGCTGGCTGCTGTCGCCAAGCGTTGGAACCTGACTATGGTATCCTATGCTGACAACACGCAGCTGGCGGTTGCAATAAGTGGGGCTTCCGACCTTGAGGCTGCTAAGTTTTGTGAGGGAATTAGCTCTGTGGCCCGCTGGTTGACAGATAATTGCCTGCAATTGAACGCCAAAAAAACCGAGGTGCTCATTGTTGGCAAGCAGAGTCATCTCTGGGGTGATCATTGGTGGCCATCTGAGCTTGGTCCTACTCCTTTTCCTGCCTCCGAGGTCAAAAACCTTGGGATTTGGCTGGATTCAAGACTTAGCTTTGTCTCCCACACTAAGAAAACCGCCGCTACGTGCTTCGGGATTCTTCGTAGGTTGAGACCCATTTTTAAATTCTTTGATGCTCCAACCAGACAGCTTATTGTTCAAGCTACGATTTTGTCTAGGTTGGATTATGCGAGTTCTCTTTTGCTGGGAGCCAATTTAGCCGAACTTGCTAGACTTCAACGCGTTCAAAACGTTGCCGCCAGGGCTCTGGTTGGCTTACCGAGATTCTGTTCGGCTAAAAAAACCATTTGTAAACTCTATTGGCTCCCTGTTGCTCAGAGGATTAAGTTTAAGTCTCTCTGCCTTTCATTTAAAATTTTGAAGCACTCCTCTCCTCAGATATTGGAGCATTTTATTTTGCCCTATGTACCCTCGCGCCCTCTAAGATCCTCAGGACTTCACCAGGTTATAGTCCCGCGCTTCAAGAGGGCTAGGGCCGGTGGCCGCTCCTTTAGAGTGCTTGCTGCTAGGCTTTGGAACTCTCTTCCTGTCCATATTCGTGCTATTAAGGAACTTTTTGTCTTTAGGAAGGCCGTTAAAACCTTTCTTTTTCCTCTGGATTCTTAGAGTTGTTATGATCGTGTCTTTTGGTACTGCTTGTGTCCGGTACTTTGTCCATTATAGCGTCGGGACGCCCCTTTGCTGGGGCAGCTGCGCGCTCTATAAATCCGGATAATATAACATAACATTTTTGTAATGCTTTTTTTTGGGCCTGGGGGTCCCTGTGAGTCCCTGTGGTACCCCCCGAGCAGGCCTAGTGGGTCAGGGTGTTTCTACCCTGCACCCTTTTCTTGTTTTTCAACCTTTTTTCACTCTTTTTCTTGTGACTCGGTTACCGAGTCACAAGATAGCTGCCAACACTTTCTGGTTTGGAGTGTTGACAGCCAATCAAAGTGAAGCTCGTGCTCGGGAGGAGTCGCAACTCCTACTCAGTGCTCAGATATCGAAAGGGCGCTTTCTGAACCAAGAGCTACCTTTTTGCCAAATTTGGTGTAATTCCGTTCAGCAGTTCGGGCTGTAGCCGTGTCTAAAGTTTCCTATAGAATTAACATGGGGAAAAAGCGTTTTGGGACCCCTCTTTTTCACGACCCCTGCTTTACGAATCACCCCGAAACTTTCAAGACTGGAGCTGACTGAAGTGCCCCATTAGTTTTGAAAATTTCGTGAAGATTCGTCAAACGGCGCCAAAGATATTGGCAAATCAAAAAACGCTTTTCCTATGGAAAAATAGTTTCTAACGATAACTGCCTACTGGCGACTGCCAGTAGGTAATATATATATAAAAAACAATATTTTGTACTACTTTATTTTGAACATCGTAATTTTTTTTCAATATTTTTGTACTTACCTGTTTAAGTATAGGGAGTCGATATTTTTGCATTCTATATTTTTACCTCTATATTTTTTACATCTGTATTTTTGAGGTCGATATTCTGTCAGTGAACCGCTCCTTTAGCTGATACTCCACACATCTCAGTTCTTACCCTAGGGCACAGTGTCATTCTACTGATGGAATGATCACAGGCACAAAAACATTCAATCACATTAACCTCATGGTTAGTGCCTTCTATTGGCTATCAATAACAGCAAGGCTACAATTCAAATTATGGTGCATCTCCTACAAAGTCACTAACCTTAAGAATCCCCCTTAGTAGTCAGAGCTGCTCCTAATACCAGACAGCCGCAGAAGCTAAAACACATTACAATTTGAGAGAACAAAATTCATGAAATCTTCTGCTCATACACACTCATTCAGTGGAGCTGCAACTATTTCTAGAACTCTCTGCCTCTTGACAAACAAAAAAAAATACTTCTTACTTTCAGATTTTTTTTTTTAATTCACCTTTTCTTTTTGCTTTTAAACTAATTTCCCTTCCTTTCCTAAAAACCTACTGCTGCTCTAAAACTAAGCCATTCTACTTGGAGTAAACTATGGAGTTTCCTTTCAAACTCTATAGTACTTCTCTGTACAATTATGCCACTCAGTGCTTCTTTCAAGCATACTATGTCATGACTGAATTACATGTAAAGCTCTCTTATACCTGCTTGTGCAGGAGCACTATAAAAGAGTGTTAAATGCATTTTTCTCAAGAAAATGGTTTACATACCCCATGACTAGATACTCTGCTTAATAATGACTCTTAAGCAACCCTTTTTTAATTTTGAAATGAAATGTCTCAATGTAGGAAAGTGCCCCTTTTTGACATGGTCACCCCCACATTTTGTCTGGTATCTGATGCAATTTTGACAGAAATGCACTGAGTTCCCTCTATCCAGATCCCCAGTGCCAGATCTCGTTCCTGAAAACTGTACAAGTGTTCTCCCAATTGGCAATACCTTTAGCACCCCCTTTAACTCCTTAGCAAATGGTACCCCTGGTACCTAGGGCAAGGAGGCTAATGAGGGCCTCTAAGGGCTGCAACATGTATTGTCCCACCCTAAGAGACCCCTAAGTATCAACATGCAAACTGCCATTGCAGGCTGTGTGCCAAGGTGCAGAGAAAAGTGGAGACATGACATGACATATCTATTGTGTGCCATGCTTGCAGACACTGCACGCAGTATAGGTAAGTCACTCCTAGAGCAGGCCTTTCAGCCCTAAGGCAGGGTGCACTATACTACATGTGTGGACATAGCTGTATGAGCAGATATACCCCTGTGATGTCTAAGTTGATTCTTAGATATTGTCAGTGGACAGGGAAGCCATTTTGAGTACATATGCTGGACATTGGTGTTTACGAGTTCCCCAGTTACATGATTGCTTCACTGAAACTAGAAATGTTTGGTATCAACATCTTGTATTAATAAGCCCTCACTGATTCCACTGTTGTATTTATTAATACATGCACCCAGAGGGAAAGTTAGAGCTGCCCCTGAAAACCTATTGACTACTTGTGTACTGCACACCAGCCTGCCACCACAGACCTCTGACCCCCTATCAGTGAGAGCCCATGCTCTCTGATGGCAGACACAATGTCTGCTCTGGCCGGAGGTGTTGTCTCCTCCTCAAAGCAGGATGCCTAAGCAATCAAATATCAAGGCAGGAGGCTCTAAAGGCCTCTGCTGCCTTTAATGTGCCACCCAAGGCTTCCCCAGACAGGGGAAATGCCACCCTCTATGCCAGGCCTATATGGCTTCAGGCAGGAAAAATAACTACCCAGGAGGCGTGTTCCCCTCTCAGGCTAGAACTACCCCAATGGTGGGCAACACAAAATGAACATGACTTTTAGAATTCCACCACCTTAAGTTGGTCCGAATTGGGCTCTCTGGGTCAGGGTTATGCCCACTTTCCACAGGAAGTGATCATAT
Source organism: Triturus cristatus (assembly GCF_964204655.1). NCBI lineage: Eukaryota > Metazoa > Chordata > Amphibia > Caudata > Salamandridae > Triturus > Triturus cristatus. The sequence continues at coordinate 1,065,106,559 of NC_140582.1, read as the reverse complement.
AGAGGGTGTAGACACCCTAAAGGTAAGTAGCGTTGGCTTCTACCTGTCACTTCCCTCAACATGCCTAGAATTAGTATTTAGGTGGCAGCCCTGACACCAGGAACTTAGATTTGTTGAGTCAAGAAGAGAAGACAAAGAAGAGCTGCAAGAAAAGCGAGAACTGAGGACTGCTGTAGACTTTGGTGACAAACCATGCCTGCCTGCACCAAGTCTCGACAGTCGTGACCAGCATCTCATCCTCTAGCTGACCAGCTTCCAAGAACCCAGGGAGAATGCCGGCCCTCTGCAAATTGCCAAGCAATCTCCCTTGGAGTAGAGGAGCTACTCCGCTGCAGTCCACAGACCCCAAGATGCAAAGTCCAGTCGACCGAGTTGCTGCTCCCTGGCCAGCCGGACACAGAAGCCCACGGGAAGAGGACCCTGTGCTCCTTAAGGTCAGATCTGTCCCCCCACCAAGAGAGAGGACACCAAGACCAACCGGATACGCACAGGACCAATACCCAGAGGACTGGACCCCTTACAACAAGCAAAGACCGTTAGAGTCTAAACCGGACTCCAATGAGACCAAGCAGCCATCGAGGGACGTCAGCATTGCAGAGACTCACCTGCTGAGTAGTCCAGCTGTTCTGATTTTGCACTCTCAACCGGCGAGACCGACAACCACAAGGCTTTGGGACACACGGAGCCCAGCCAACCTTTTTACTCTGCACCAGAGCGTCCCAACCCGGGTACCGATAAACCGGCTGCGCTCCCTCATCCCCAAAACCCTTGTGACCCGAGTCCACCATTAGGAGCTCCCGGACTTGTCCTCAAGCCCCCTCTGCAGCCTGTTTCTATGTGTCCCCCTTCTCTCCCCGGGCGCAGAGTGCACAGCTACCAACCCAAACATCACCTGTGCCACCGGACACACCAGGGCAGGACACGAGTAACTGCTGGTGGTATTATAGACCTTGGCCCCCTATGACCTTAAGTTCCAAAGGGGACCCCCAGAAACCGATCGCAAATAACTGTATGCAACACATGCCTTTTCTCCCATAGGAAAGCATTGCTGTGTAAAGACGCATGACATTAAACTCTTTTACTTACCTGTAAAAATTCATAACTGAAAAAGTGATTACTTGATAACAAAGTTCACGGTATATATAAAAATGCAACGTATTTTTCTAACTTGCTCTCAGATTTATTCTTGAGTATGTTTCTCATTTATTGCCGCTGTGAGTACAACAAATGCTTAGCACTAGCCTCTGATACGCCTAACTGCTCACCCACGCTACCACAAAAGAGAGCATTTGGGATATCATGTGTACCTCTGTAAACCAAATGGATTTTGCCTGGACTCTTTACACAGCGTACCTCGTTTTGGTCCACTATATAAAGAGCCAGCCACCTAAACTCAACTATGTACAAAAAGGGTTAATCTGTGATCTAGTGAACTTTGATTGGAGGGGAGCTTTTCAAAAATGGCCTCAACCATTTATAAGATTAGATTTCATACAACAGAAACCTTCCAGTTGGGAAATGGGAATTTAAGAATGGCTGTTCAGCACTTAACAAGTCAGTTGGTTTGACTTAAATGATGGTCAGGTGTAGATCCTATATGCTGTATAGCTCATTGAAAGGATCATCTAGTACCATCCCTCTAATCTGACAATTTGTCCCATACATTTTTTTGATTCATATGGCTATGTGACTCAGATTTGTTTATGGGACAAATTGTCAGATTAGAGGGATTTATTACAGCATAGTCATCATTTTGAGAGAACCGCGTACACATGTTTGGATGAAAATATGGATGGATATAGAGATGAATTTTCCATGTTCAATTGGTTAAGTATGTCCTTCAACTGGGATGTATCTCCAATTTTTCAGAAAAGAAGGTGCCGATCGGTGCCTGGCTAATTTTCTGTCAAATTATGATTATGATCTTCAGCAGGAAAACCAGGTGCTTAATGTGGAGACCTGATTTTTTTACAGGAAATAATCAAGTTCTGTTTCCTCTCTCCATTGTTTGATAGTTCTTTGATGAATAAACACAAAGCCTAAAAAGAAAAATCTGAAAACATTATAGGAACTCACAATGCACTCTCATCCCTAAACAACCTAACATTTAGTTAAAAAGTGGAGGTTGGATGTGTTCTCTTTATATTACGCAACTTCTTTATCACCTAAGAAAACCTCTTGATTTATAATCCAATAATTAATATTAATTCCCCTTTAATATCTCTCAATTGCCCCGGCAAAACTCTAGAAAGGACACCCTTGCTTATCCGATCCCCAATTTCCTTTGTAATCTTGTTGAAAGAGACTCGGGATATAATCATTTTATTAACCACAAGCTCTTGCCAGCAGCTGCCCAGATTCATGGAAATCCTAGATGTTACGGTGACTCCTCAGGACTCTGATTTTACATTAGACGAAAATAACCTACATCCCTATTCACTGGGATATCCCCAACAGTCTGGTAGCCCAGTGATTAGAGGGGGCAAGTGACCACTTTCGGTACCTAGATATGGAAACAGCCCAAACACAGAACAAATGCTGGAAGTTAAATATCTCCCCTCTCATAGCAAACATGAAATGCGAGTTCCGATCCTGGATGAATGTGCCCCTCTTGCTGTTGAAATGGGAGCGACATTCAAAATGATAACTCATTAAAGGGTTTCAATGCTTTTGCATTTGACTCGTGAGGGACATCTAGTAACGACTAGTTGAACTGCAGCTCTTTGTAGAATTATTTTGATATTGGACACTATAATATTCACTGCCCACTGCTAATCTTATTCCATAATGCTTTGCAGGGCCTTTGGTTGGGATTGTATTTTTCCCCATAACTGTGCTTGGGATGGTCCTAGGAGGAAGGGACCACCACTGAATCGTTCACCAGCATGATAGGCTCTTTGTGTTCAAGGCATCTGCTTGGTCCTCCCCCTTGGTTAGGGGGGACCCCAAAATCATCACCTCTCTCATTGCCTAATATTTTCATTTTCAAAGTTCACTTTTGCAAATTGGTTATATGCCTTTTAGCATGTGAAATTGCTTAATCAAAGCATTTGTGGGTGTTGTTCATTTTGCTGCTACGCTACGCGTTGTAGCTCAGTTTTTGCACTGTGCTACGTGCATTTTGCATAGTGTGTAGTAGCGCAAACTACGCATGCTCCGTGAACGTAGCGTAGTACTACGCCCAGGGTTAGTTAAGACATAGTCCAACTATGGGTAGAAAACATCAATTATTGTACATTTCATAATTCTTTACTCTCACTCATCCCGACCCCATATTTCCTCTTCGACCAATTGAGTCCCCCCAGAAAGCTCCACAGGCCCTCCACGAGCAACTGTCATGCAGATCATTCCCCTGTATTCGTTCCACCCTCCCCACACCTTGGTCTATTTGTTAGGACAGTCCCTACTCTCATAGACTGCCCTCTCTGCCAGCATACACCAGTCCATATCCGCCTTCCCTTCCCCCAGCGTAGGGACAGAAGTGGCTCCCCACTTTTGTGCTTTGTTACGCTTTGCAACCATAAGCCACATTGTCACCCAGCAACCCCCTTACTATTTAGATCTGTTGCCTCCCATATATTCAAACAGCTTCACTTAGGCAATTTAAACCTGTCGAAATTACATACATTTCAAATACAGGACAGCACCGCCTCCCAATAGTTGTGAAGCACTAGGCAATCCCACAACATATGAAAAAAGTGCCCTCCTACCCGCACCCCATAGGGCATAGCGCTGAGTCAATCGGCCCCATTTGTTTTTTTAATAACACATTTTATTTGGTTTTCCTGATACAGTCTGTGCCATAGCCTTGCAATCACATTTAGGAAATAACATAAGTCAGGAGTACCATAGCATTTAAACGTATACAACTCCTGCACAACTTGCAGGTAGATCAACATGAACATAGTGCAGACATTTCCAGACTCCAGTAAATGTAGAGACGTTGCATTAATATGAGCACAGACCGTAACATATTGTAGTGTGAGTCGTTCAGTAGTCATTTGTATGTGTGGCAATCCATGTCAAGGGTCTACTGATAGAAGGGGAGGTAGGTTTATACCATGATATGTCGCCCAGCGGGTCCCAATCCGCCCCACTTTAACTAATACCATGCAGGTGAAGTAGGTTCTGTGTAAATTTAAAGTTGTACCAATTTGAAGTGAGAGTGTAAGGCCTCCATCTTCTAGGTGTCCTACGTCTTCCACCCAGCATTGGGCAACTGTTACAACGCAACTGCCTTTACATCTCATGCCATTACAATGCATGCCATTACAATGAATGTTACCACAACGCATGCCATTACAACGCATATGTGGTAAGTAATGGAGATTTTTTTTAGTATTAGGGTGGGTATGGGTTTTGAGGTACATGGGAATTCTAATCTTTACCCCTGCACTATCCAACACTTACCCTACTGTTGCCCTAAAAGTATTATGCGCTGTAATTGAATGCGTTGTAATGGTAGTTTTTAAAAATGCATTGTAATGGCATGCGTTTTAAAATCATGCAATTTAATGGTAGTTGCGATGTAAAGACTGCGTTGTAATAGCATGTGTTGTAATTGCATGCATTGTAACGTCATATATTCGTACTACCTAGTTGCCTTGCTCCACCTCAACATTGCTACGAAGTCCCCAGGTCCTTGGGCCAGTTCCATGCCTGGCCCTTCTCGTACATGTTCTTTTCTCTTCAACTATTCGCCATCCATCCAGCCAGTTCCATACCTTTTCGTGGGTGTCAAAAAAACAGGTTTTGTTCTCTGCTACTACAGGCAACCTGGCTGGGAACAGCATTGCATTCCGCAGTTCTCGTTCCTGCTATACCTTTTTTACCTTGAGGAAAGCGCACTGCTTTCTCTGAACACGCAAGGTGAAATCCAGAAAGAAAGTGATTGTGCAGTTGTCCCACTTGACCGTAGGCGCACTTTGCCCCATTTGCAAAATTGCATCCTTATCTCTCTAATTGAAAATACGTGCAGTTGTGGGATGTGGAGGGGATACCCACTCATGGCGGGGCCCCTAGTATTCGATGTGGTCTTTTCACTGAAAAATAGTTTGAGAGGCCTTGAGGCTGTAGGTTTTTAAGTATTAATTCTTCCATCAGTAAATCTACTACCGGACTCTCAACTCTCTCAGGGACTCCAATTATTTGAATATTGTTATGGTGCGATCTCCTCTCAGAGTCTTCAATCCTGGCTTCCAATAACGCAACAGTGTCTCTCAATTCTCCAACCTGGACTTGTAATGTCTTTGTCTCTGTTTGGAGTGCCGTGATGGAGTCCTCTACCTCCCTGCCTTGAGCGCCCACGTTTTGTAAGTCAGCATGCATTAACGTAACCTCTGTTGCTATTGAGTCTATTTTGCCCTCTAGGGCCATTTTGATGCACTGTTATAATGTCTTGCAGAGTCAGGGATTCCTCGGCCCCCGGGCTCGGCTTTGATGAAGATGGATGCTGACTCTTCACTAATGCGGGAGGGACATCAGCCCTGGGCTGTACATATTTCTCCATTTTGGTCTGGAGGGCCGAGAGGGGCCCTTACCTCCGGACATTGCTGTTCTTGTGTCCCTATGCTGATGTTGTCTCTCTTGTGTGCTACCACTCACCCCACGTGGTGTGTCTCAGACAGGGTGGAGGTCGGTAGTCACCCCCGCCTACCACAGGGAAATGAGCATCCCACTGTGGTCTGTCGGTTTTCCTGCCTCCACTTCTTCCATGACTGGTTCAAGAGCGCTTACATTCCATAGTCCACTCGACTCATCTGTGGGCACTGTCAGGATGGTCCCACCTCTTCTCTTCCAACTGCTAAGGTAGGGGATCACTTCTGCCTCCCCAGTAGGACCTAATTCACTCCTCTTCCGCTAGTACCAAGTCTTCGGACCCAGAAAGTTCGATCAGGAGCATCTCCCTCCACGCAGTTGGGCCACTCCCCAGGCAGGGGAGAAGCATCAAGATGTCCCCAACTAATGCACATGGGGCAGTTCACAACCCCTTACTCCTCTGGTTCTCTGCTGCTGCTTTCTCACCTTTAGTATGGGACAGGGATCCTGCGGACCCGTTTTCCCATGGCTCCTTGCTCTCCATGCCTCGACTGGCACCGCCGCTGTCGACCTGTCATCTGCCGCTAGGCCATGGTTTATTGCTATGATCTGCTGGTGCTATTGGTGGCAGTGACCTCCCAGCAGTTCCAGAGCGGGCTGCCCCAACCAGGCTCAAATGTCTGCCTCTGATCTCCGGACCCCAGTGTGCCAACAGATGCTCAAATGCATCACTTGGGTGCCCTGCTGCCCATCTTCTTGGACCGCTCAATCAGTCCAGCCCCACTCTTTCATCGGCACGTCTCTGCCCCGGGGGGAGGGGGGGCGCGGAGTCTGATGGGGTGGGTCCAGTCAGCCAGATCGGATCGCCTCAGCGGGCCCTCACTTACCTCACTGGGGTTGGAGGTTCCTGTCTCCGTCTCCTCCCCTCTCTGCCAGATCGCTTCTTTGGACTTTCGGGCCCACATCCTGGATTGGAGACTCAGTCCCTTGCCATACGGGGGTCAGGCACCCACTCTGCCCAACACTCACCGGCCATTGCAGCTGGGATAAAGGCACCCCACAGCCTTGCTGCGGTCTGTGCGGCACTTGCACACTCACGTCTTCCACTGGGCCTATCCACACTATAGTCCGGGGTGGCACCTTAGTCACCAGCTTCACTTTGGAGTGCCTGTTCCTAGAATCGGGGATAAAGTCGGGTCCCTGGGGTATTAGACAACTCCTCTGAGCTTCGTTGGTTTCGGCAATTGGAGGATTTAACGGCTATTCAGAGGGTTTTGTTGGTGGTAGGCCGGAGCCTCATCAAGCTGTGGCCATCTTGAATGGCAGTTTTCCACGCCTCTCCGTGATTCTTCCCTATATAATAGCCTGAATTTATTAAAAATATCTGTATCGTAAGGATTATCAAGTTTCCTCAAAGATGTAGAGTGCTGTCCAGCTATAGTATGTTTTGTGTTATTGAAATTTAATAATCCAATACAATTTCTTTATATAAAAAAATTACATTATCTCAGCTGGAGTATCATCTTGTTTCTCATTTTCCTATATTACCCAATTGTTGTCATAGGAATATCCCCTGCCTGGGGCATTCACACCACAGCCATTGGGGCATTGTGCTCCACTGCCCTAGTGCTGAATGCCTGTATATAGTATCCTGATTTTTGATTGTGGCCTTGGCAACACGCTAACCTTGCTTTTGAGCAAAGGCCTAAGCTTGTCTCTTGACAAAAGTAAGGTCCTGGACTTGTGTCTCCTCGTTGATAAGCAGTAAACTACTGTCCCTTTCATGGGTTTAGCATCTAGAGTGGTGGTGGCAGTGTACCATGTTTTGTGATCAAGCTTTTTATCTTAATGGCTGCAGTTTTTCAGTTCCCAGTGCTATCATCCAGAGTGCATGTTGTGTGTAGTTTATGTATGTAGACTGCATGATACATGCGTGGTGTGTGTGAGTGAGCCAACGTGGGAAACCCAGGACAATCGCTGGCTGGTATGAAGCCTCACCTGGCAGAGGGTGTGTACACGCTTCAGAGCCGGGCAGCAGATCTGATCCAACTGGACTATTCACTGCTGCGTGGTAAGAGTATGTGTTATGACGGTGACAACTGTGCACACCTATCTGCATCGAGTCATTGAAACTGCACCTGAGCTTTAATCACGCTACTCCCTTATACCCCATATCGTGGGTGGGCGGGTGTCTTTGTTTTAAATGTGGGTGAGAGGCCGGAGGTGTGGGAAAGCAGGAAAAGGCAGAGTACTGCCCGAAGAGTGCCCAATAACGCTAAATGACAACCTGTTTGAGTAGTGTGTAGTATTATGGCCTGATGTGTATCGAGGTACTTTTCTTTCTATAAAGGTGAACATCCGCTCGACAATCTTTTATCGAGTTGTGTGATTGTTGAACTCTGAGATTGAACATTCCCACACCACCTCCTTGAGAAGTCTGTGACTGCTCCTCAGTGCTGCCACTGAGAGTGAAGTGTGGAAGAGGATGTACTTGGAGCAGTTTGCAGACCATAGGAGGACAGACCGCAGGACAACAGAGGCAGACAACCTCAACCTCATGGTTCAGGCCTAGTAGCCCCTGCTTGCTCCTTGGACCCCTGAACGGAGTCCGACACCAGCAGTCTCAACAGTGAGACTCTGTGGGAGAATAGGACCACTGTGTGGTTCATCACATCAGACAAGCCTGCTAAGACCAATGTTGCTTTAAAATCTTACATTTGCCAGTGTAACTCTGGTCAGCATTTTGCTCTCTTCTTGGTTTTATCACTGCACCTTTGAGCACATCTAATCGACCTTTAGTACTTGTGCAATAGCCTACAAACTTGGCAATATTCATCGGCAAATACGATAAGGCATCAATATAAATAGCATTTCCAAACCATGTATTTTTCCATTTTCCAGGATCACTGGGTTCTGTATGCGCTGTTCTGCTTGTATAAATGTTGCAGGGGTCAGCAAGGGAAATTTTTCAATCCCACCTTTGTTTCCTTTGAATCATGGCTGACGTTGAAGTTAAACATCTGTCACCACAAGGAAGGGCAGAATATTTTAGCTACATTATACGAATGGAATAATCGTACATTGACCCAGAGCAAGGGTATTCAGTGGTGCTGGAAGAAGGGGAGCAGAGGAGGGGGGGAGGGTAGGGTGATGGTTGTAACGCCCTCCATAAATCCTTGATGGAGTTCAGATAGCAAATTATCAAGGAAGACGCCACTCAAGTGCAAACTGCCTCCTAACAGGTAACTTGTTTGACAAAGAGCTATTAATTCTTTTAAAACGGAGAGCTGTGTGTACCAGTGTTTTCTCTTACTACATGTTTAAGGTATTTTGTAATATTAACTTGTGGCACTCTTGGGGGGTACAGGTGAAAGGAGAATGCCACAGCATTCCAGGGGGTTTCTAAAACATAAATAAGGTAGGACATTGTTGATTTACAGAGTAAAGGACACATATTTCAGTATATAGGTGTATTAGACGTACAGAAAGAACAATCAAGGCGCTATAATCAAGTGATGGCGATGGCCAGCACCCCACTCTAAAAATACTTCCAGCACAGCTGGAGGAATTTTGCATTTTTGTCTAGAATTTGGATTTATTGGCAGAGTGGCTGTTGAAAAGCGAATTCAACAAACTAGTAATTTATTCGAAAAACAGAGAATTCTAAAGTTGTAAAGGCTGCACATTTTAATAAAGTGTTAAAAGTATTTGATTGCAAACACTGGAATGTAGACATTCCTTAGGACAAACTCTCTCAGGGCGTTGGAAAGGTACTTTGGACTCTAATGCAGGCAAAGAAACTTCCCTCCAACTCCATTTCAGCAGTAAAAGACTGTCATAATTAGGGTTCAGTGTACCCTGGTCGCCCTTGGTCCCTGAAGCAATTGCACTTGCTACACTTTTGATAGATACATCACTGAACTCTTTAGGCCTTTATTTTAGCAAATTATGCACTGCAAAACATAATATAACATGACATTATATCATATGGCATATTGACATGCATGATAAGGATATTGCAAGTCACTGATGAGTTCTGTGGCCACATGAGAAAAGAGGCCACATGTCGAGTTCCTTTATAAAGACATTCAACTCTGAGGAAGTTTGCAATATTCTTTTAATGTGTGGCAGATGGTATTTTATTCCTTATAATACATAGTAACACCATCACCTTTCAGATGAAAGGGGAGTGTGGTTGCAGACATGAAGAATGAATGTGGAATCTGCAGCGCAAAATTAAAACAGCAAAATCATGTAGTAATTTCTTGCAAAACTTGTGAATATACTAAGTAGACCCATTTCACATATATGTTCATACTTCCCGGCAGCCTTTTCAAGCAAGGTCATCTTGAGTTTCAGGCTTCTAGAATCTAATGAGCATATTCACAGCAGCCTCTTTCTTCATTAAAAATTTACTCTGCAAATGTAGGAAGGCACATTTTTTATTGTTGGAGATCTGAGCCATGGAACCGGTGCCATGCTATGTATCCACGAATTCCTGTGATTCTCCACCTCCTCCTGTCTTTCTGGTTTTGGGCCCCACCACAGAATATACAGTTCATTCTGACCAGCCATCTTCAGGCTTGAGATGCTTCTGCTGGTATAAACATTTTCTCTGTCTGACACCTCCACTGTTCCTTGCAGTTAAGTTCATTCTCAATATCACATAACTAATAAAAATAAGGACAGCCTTGAGGCTGTACCACATTGACAGACACGCACCAACATACATAACACATACGCACATACACAGATTAGTAAGTGTATTAGCCCCCCCAAACTATGTCACTGCATTAGAAACTAAGGGGCATATTCTCAAGAAACTATCGCCGAGCCAACGGCACTTTATCGCAGCCAAAGTAGCGATAAATCTATCGCCCCATTCACAAGCTGGTGTTAACAGTCCACAGCACCAGTTTACCCGCTATAGCAGCCGCAAAAAACATCGCCACAGAGGCCCCCCGCAACTATCGCTAATGAGATGCAGAGTGGGCATTCCCGTGCCAAAAGCTGTGACAACATCACACCTCAACATTTTCAACGACCAGACAGAACTGCGATATAAACACAAAACAGGTGATAAGGCGCGTTAGCACCAGGAAATCTACACCTGCTCTGACCTTATGTAAAGTAGGATGGCAGCCTGTACCACAAAAGGGACCAGAGCCCAGGGCCACATCGGAAGGGCAACAGATGCCATGGAGCCACCCATCATGCGGCCCAGACACCCAAGAGGGCCACAACACCCACCAACACCAACCCCAGGACCACCCCTCCCTGGCACCCCCGACCAAAGACATGCCACATCAGCTACACCTAAACATGCACAAAATAATCAGCAACAAATGAAACTTTATTAAAATTAACACTGAAATGAAATGAAGACATATGGCCGATCCCCTCAGGACAATCCATAGGTTCCAGCATGCAAGACAAAAATCATGATGAGAAGGTGTGTCCTCCGCACATCAAAGGACAGAGAGAGAGCGAAGGGGAGAGAGAGAGAGAAGAAGAGAAAGGGGGAGAGAGAGAAGAAGAGAGGGGGAGAGAGAGAGAGAAGAAGAGGGGAAGAAAGAGAGAGAGATGGAAGAGAGGGGGAGAGAGAGAGAGAAGAAGAGAGGGGGAGAGAGAGAAGAAGAGAGGGGGAGAGAGAGCAAGAGAGAGAGAGAGAGAGAGAGAAGAAGAGAGGGGGAGAGAGAGAAGAAGAGAGGGGGAGAGAGAGAGAGAAAGAGAAGAAGAGAGGGTGAGAGAGAGAGAGAGAGAGAGAGAGTGCTGCCCCTGCGCACCCAGGCCACACTGCTCCCCTGCTGCCACCGGTGTGTCTCCAACCATTGCAGGTATGTATCACAGTTCACCAGGTCACACATCTGAGTCAGAGCCGCCAGCTGAAACAGAGTCCAGATACATGACTGGCACAGTACACACGCCTGCACAAGACAACATCGCCTGCCCGCCCATGCACACCAGGCCGAGGCACCCCAACCCCTCGCGCCGCCCATCGGAGCATGCCCACCCTGGCCTCACTGCTCACCTTCCGCCACTGGCGTGTAGACAGGAGGTACCAACACGTGCAGCTGCAAACCACAAGCCAGGGGCCCGTGGACATGGCACCCTCCACACCATGCAGCCACGCTCCGCAGGCCAACAGGTCTCACGTTTGGTGCTGGGTCTTGATTACTCCATGGCAGTGGACATACCAGTGCACCCGGCACCATCGCAGGCTGCTCACCCGCTCAGCCCAATGGGTGCCACTAACTCTGGGATCCCGGAAGCGACGCCACGTGGCGGTAGGCCCGCTCTGCCTGCTGGCTCTGGCCTACACTGCAGTCCAGCAGGGCACAAAAAACCTGAGCTGTTTGGACCGTTGGGACGGGGCATTATCGCAGGCTGCACACCCGCTCAGCAGCTTAAGGTGCCACTGACTCAGTGCACCCAAAGTCACCATCCCGTGGCGGGGTGCCTGTGGCGGCCGCAATGCTTTGAGTGCCAATAACCCTGTGCAACCCCAGCCTGCGCCACGTGGCGGCAGGCCCGTGCCGGCCACAAGACTCGGTGCCACTAACCCTGTGCAAGCCACGTCAATGCCACATGGGGGCAGGTCCGTGTCGTATGCCAGGCCTTGGGTGCCACCAACCCTGTGCGCAACAACTCATGGGCCCTTTATGAATGAGAAGCGTGGAGCAGCCATTATCCAGTCACCACCAGAAGAGAGGAATGTGACGTCGTCGGCCCCTTATGTTGGCGGATTCACATGGCCAGTGACGCCTGTGCCGGATGGGTGTGGTTTGTGTGAAAACCTGCCCTCAGGGAGTGGCTGTGACACGCTGACGACTAGACCAGTGACATGCACACCACCAGTGAGTACGCCTGCGACGGGTAGCAATGATGGCCCCCCCTCGGTGTGTCATGGGAGTGGTCTGGCCTGCCGTACCCCAGACCAGCGCAGGGCTTGCCACAATGACTCATGGGCTCGGGCGTGGTCCAGTCCATGTCCGGACAAGGAAGTGACTGATGGGTGTGTCCCTGTTGTAGTGTTCACGGGACCAGGTACACAAAATGCAATGTTGCACCCTCTGAGTCGCATCCCACAGGATGAACATCATGGACGCAAAGGAAGGCACTGTCCCCACATTCATCCACACATCCATACCTGAATGATGTAAGACATGACACAGCAGTGCGTCACTGGAAGTTTATTTGCACATCCAGTGCAGTTATACAGCTGGAGCGGTACAGGGCAATGCCGAACACACTACACAATATGGGTCCGTGGAGGGCCAGCCAGAGTCCATCAGGGGATGACATGTACGGCGGAAGAGGAAGGGTACAGTCCGCAGTCTGTCAGCCGGGTCATTGGTCGTCGAACAGGCTGTGGCACTCCATGATGCTGTCCAAGGAGATTGCATCGGAGTGTATCAGGGGTCAGTAGAAGGTCATGAGGCCATGTGCAGCACCAAGCAGAAGCAGGCCAGGTGGCGAAAATGAATGCTAGTGCCTCCTGATCACAAACCCATCCATGTCCTCATCCCCCTGTGGGTGTTGCAGTCCCGACTGCGGCACTGTGTGCCACTGACACATCAGGGACATGGGTGGATATGTCTGCCACACTGTGAGGCACTGAAACACCAGGGGGCGGGGATGTGGATGTTGTGGGGGCAGCAGCATTCAGCAGCGCCACGCCTTGTGGCGGCAATGCCATGATGGAGGTCTGCAGGGCATGATAGATCCCAGCTACATTCCGATGATGTTCAGCGGTGGCTGCCATCCTTTCCACCTCCATACGCACCATGTCCTCCATGAGCCTCCGCATGTGTGCCAGCTCACGGCTGGTATCCCTGGAGCCACTCTGAGCGGACAGCTGTTCTACTCTCAGCGTCATGACTCCAGCGATGTCAGTCAGGGCTCATTGGAGACCATGGGGTGGACATAGACACCCAAGCATGGCGTCCAGTTTGGCAGCCATGAGTTCGAACCCCACCCGCACCTGTCCATCCGTCTCCCTCTGGCCCTCCAGCACACAGCGTTGGAATGCCAATTCCCGACCAAAGACACGCCACATCAGCTACACCTAAACATGCACAAAATATTCCTCCTGACGTCGCACAATCACAACTCGTGACATGCATGTTTCGACACTGAAATGAGCAGCACACATTCACTTTCGAAGCAACAAATGAAACTTTATTAAAATGAACACTGAAATGAAATGAAGACATATGGCCGATCCCCTCGGGACAATCCATAGGTCCCAGCCTGCAAGACAAAAATCATGATGAGAAGGTGTGTCCTCCGCACATCAAAGGACAGAGAGAGAGAGAGAGAGAGAGAGAGAGAGAAGAAGAGAGAGGGGGAGAGAGAGAAGAAGAGAGGAGGAGAGAGAGAGAGAAGAAGAGGGGGAGAAAGAGAGAGAGAAGAAGAGAAGGGGAGAGAGAGAGGGAAGAAGAGAGGGGGAGAGAGAGAAGAAGAGAGGGGGAGAGAGAGAGAAGAAGAGAGGGGGAGAGAGAGAAGAAGAGAGGGGGAGAGAGAGAGAGAGAGAAAGAGAAGAAGAGAGGATGAGAGAGAGAGAGAGAGTGCTGCCCCTGCGCACCCAGGCCACACTGCTCCCCTGCTGCCACCGGTGTGTCTCCAACCACGTGCAGGTATGTATCACAGTTCACCAGGTCACACATCTGAGTCAGAGCCGCCAGCTGAAACAGAGTCCAGATACATGACTGGCACAGTACACACACCTGCACAAGACAACATCACCTGCCCGCCCATGCACACCAGGCAGAGGCACCCCAACCCCACCTGCCGCCCATCAGAGCATGCCCACCCATGCACACCCAGGCCTCACTGCTCACCTTCCACCACTGGCGTGTAGACAGGAGGTCCCAACACGTGCCGCTGCAAACCACAAGCCAGGGGCCCGCGGACATGGCACCCTCCACACCATGCAGCCACGCTGCGCAGGCCAACAGGTCTCACGTTTGGTGCTGGGTCTTGATTAATCCATGGCAGTGGACATACCAGTGCACCCAGCACCATCGCAGGCTGAACACCCGCTCAGCCCAATGGGTGCCACTATCTCTGGGATCCCGGAAGCGACGCCACGTGGCGGTAGGCCCGCGCTGCCTGCTGGCTCTGGCCTACACTGCGGTGCAGCAGGGCACACAAAACCTGAGCTGTTTGGACCGTTGGGACGGGGCATCATAGCAGGCTGCACACCCGCTCAGCATCTTAAGGTGCCACTGACTCAGTGCACCCAAGGTCACCATCCCGTGGCGGGGTGCCTGTGGCGGCCGCAATGCTCTGAGTGCCACTAACCCTGTGCAACCCCAGCCTGCGCCACGTGGAGGCAGGCCCGTGCCGGCCGCAAGGACTCGGGTGCCACTAACCCTGTGCAAGCCACGTCAACGCCACATGGGGGCAGGTCCATGTCGTGCGCCAGGCCTCAGGTGCCACCAACCCTGTGCGCAACAACTCATGGGCCCTTTATGAATGAGAAGCGTGGAGCGGCCATCATCCGGTCACCACCAGAAGAGAGGAATGTGATGTCGTCTGCCCCTTATGTTGGCGGAGTCACATGGCCAGTGACGCCTGTGCCGGATGGGTGTGGTGTGTGTGAAAACCTGCCCTCAAGGAGTGGCTGTGACACGCTGACGACTAGACCAGTGACCTGCACACCACCAGTGAGTACGCCTGCGATGGGTAGCAATGATGGCCCCCCCTCGGTGCGTCATCGGAGTGGTCTGGCCTGCCGTACCCCAGACCAGCGCAGGGCTTGCCACAATGACTCGTGGGCTCGGGGGGTGGTCCAGTCTATGTCCGGACAAGGAAGTGACTGATGGGTGTGTCCCTGTTGTAGTGTTCACGGGACCAGGTACACAAAATGCAATGTTGCACCCTCTGAGTCGCATCCCACAGGATGAACATCATGGATGCAAGGGAAGGCACTGTCCACACATTTATCCACACATCCATACCTGAATGATGTAAGACATGACACAGCAGTGCGTCACTGGATGTTTATTTGCACATCCAGTGCAGTTATACAGCTGGAGCGGTACAGGGCAATGCCGAACACACTGCACAATATGGGTCCGTGGAGGGCCAGCCAGAGTCCATCAGGGGATGACATGTACGGCGGAAGTGGAAGGGTACAGTCCGCAGTCTGTCAGCTGGGTCATTGGTCGTCGAACAGGCTGTGGCACTCCATGTCGCTGTCCAAGGAGAGTGCATCGGAGTGTATCGGGGGTCAGTGGAAGGTCATGAGGCCATGTGCAGCACCAAGCAGAAACAGGCCAGGTGGCGGAAATGAATGCTAGTGCCTCCTGATTACAAACCCATCCACGTCCTCATCCCCCTGTGGGTGTTGCAGTCCCGGCTGCGGCACTGTGTGCCACTGACACATCAGGGGCCTGGGTGGATATGTCTGCCACACTGTGAGGCACTGACACACCAGGGGGTGGGGATGTGGATGTTGTGGGGGCAGCAGCATTCATCAGCGCCACGCCTTGTGGCGGCAATGCCATGATGGAGGTCTGCAGGGCATGATAAATCCCAGCTACATTCCGATGATGTTCAGCGGTGGCTGCCATCCTTTCCACCTCCATACGCACCATGTCCTCCATGAGCCTCCGCATGTGTGCCAGCTTACGGCTGGTATCCCTGGAGCCACTCTGAGCGGACAGCTGTTCTACTCTCAGCGTCATGACTCCAGCGATGTCAGTCAGGGCTCATTGGAGACCATGGGGCGGACATAGACACCCAAGCATGGCGTCCAGTTTGGCAGCCATGAGTTCGAACCCCACCCGCACCTGCCCATCCATCTCCCTCTGGCCCTCCAGCACACGGCGTTGGAAGGCCAATTCTTGATCCTGGGGGACTTGAGAGGGTGCCGGGGCTGTGGGTGCCTGCTGCTGGGTGGTTTGGGTGGTGGGTGAGGTCTTCTCGATGTAGCTGGGCTGCCCTGATCCTGGAGGTGAGTCGCGGATTAGGTCAATGATGCTAGGAGGGCTTGTGCGTCGATGCTGGTGTTGTCCTCCTCGTCATCAGTGAAGAGTGGCTGGGACTGCTCTGCAGGAGGTGTTGACGATGCCCCTGCAATGTGAAGGGGAGATGGTCTATTACAATGTGTCCACATGTATGTAGCCGCATGTTACAGGTTGACATTGTGACAGCATGGCATTGTACATTGTGACAGTCTGTGGGTCTGGGCGAGGTGCCAGGGTCATTGTGGGTGTGTACTGTGCCCTGCTTGATTGTGCATGTGTGCCATCGTGGCCATCTCCACCCGTCCCCCCAGTACCTGGTGGTCACTCACCCTGTTGCGGTTGTGTTGTGTCCTGTAGAGCAGTGTCAGGTCCCCCGACTCCGGCCACAGTATCCACACTGATGACTGTCGACACCAGCTCCTCCATGTCATCCAGCACGAGCTGTGGCACTGGGCCCCCACCTCCGGTCTGCAATGCTGCCTTCTGGTTGGCTGCGAGTTTCTCCTTGGTCTTCCGCTTGATTTAATTCCATTGCCTCTTGACCTCGTCCATTGTCCGCTTGTGCTCTCCGACAGCATTCACCTTGTCACCGATGTCCCGCCATATTCCAGTTTTAGTGCCCAATGACACGTTGGAGTTGACAAAGAGTTGTTGATGGTGTTCCATCACCTCCGTGACTATGATCCTGTTCGCCTGAGGACTGAACTTCGTCTTCGTCGTCTTCTTGTCCTTGCCCTTCCCTGTGTCAGATGTCCCGGGCTGGTCGTCCGGGGTGCTTGTGGGGTTGCGCTTGTCCTCTGCGCCTGCTCGGGCTGCCTCCATTGTGCTTGGGTGTTGGTCAGTTTGGGTGTGGGTGTTTTTTCTACTTTTATGGTGATTTTTTCAGCCTGCCAGGTGTGTGTTGCAGGCCTGGCGCTGCTTATCGCTGGGTTCCTCATCGCGCTTTGGCCCATCGCATTTTTTTAGGTGTTGTGGTTTGTGGTTTTATCTCCATCGTGGTGGTTGTATCGCGGACAGTGTCCGCGGACTATTCCATGGTACCGCCTTGTTTTGAATTCCACGTTGACACGGGGTTATTTTCCCGCGATGTGCTGCGATATTGTAATTTGCGTTATGCTACTCTTGCGGTAGTTATCATACGTTCTTGTGAATATACCCCTATGATGTTAAGGTTGTTACACACAAATCACTGCAGCAGACATCCAAGCTCTTGAATTATGAAAATTGGGATTGGAAAATGCAAACTACTTGTGACACAGTTACTTTTCAAAATACCTCCGTCTTTGCCATTGACACCCTTAACATCTAACGTCTCCACCGTTCAACTTCCCATCAGTCAGCCCTGTAAGCCATCCATTTTCATTGGGCACAGAGCTGAGATGGCTGGGAAATCTCAGACTCAACCTCCCTTCCCCCCGAATGTCACTGACTAAGCTACACCTCTGGGTAGATAGATAGATAGATAGATAGATAGATAGATAGATAGATAGATAGATAGATAGATAGATAGATAGATAGATAGATAGATAGATAGATAGATAGATAGATAGATAGATAGATAGATAGATAGATAGATAGATAGATAGATAGATAGATAGATAGATAGATAGATAGATAGATAGATAGATAGATAGATAGATTGTTGATGCGAGCATCTACAGTGCCATTCATACGCGGGTGAATGCTTTGCATTCAAGTCCCTCCCTACTGACTGGGAGGATAGTGAATAGTGTCGAGGGAAAACTATATGTGGTGAAAATGGGGATCATGTGATAAAAGAGCATTGCAAAAGTGTTGATGTTTACATGCAATCAAGTCCTTGAGCAGCATACTATAAACCCATTGCAGGCTTATCATGTGAAGAAACACTATGCAGCTTTCCTCACCCTGCCATCCTCATACTCCATTTGTAAGCCCACAATTTAGAGGAGCACTGTATACATATTTTACATTCCACCAAGAGTCCAGAGTAAATCAAAGATACATCCAAAATTGTGTGATGCTTGTATGCAAGCACAATGACAGCCTGTTCCCAATGTGCACTTGTCGTTTTGTATTATTATACATTTTGAGAAAATAAAGAAGATGAAAAAAAATCAGATTTTTGGTGTATTATGAAATTTTAACATATTTTCCGGCTGTCATTTAACTGAGTAAGGCACTTGCTGTCACTGTGCTTGCATACAAGCATCACACAATTTTGGATGCATCTTTGATTTACTCTGGACTCTTGGTGGAATGTAAAATATGTGTACAGTGCTCCTCTAAATTGTGGATTTGCAGAAAGAGGTTTGGGGCTTTTCGGTTGACCCAGAAGAGTGAGCATTGTTTTTGAAAATTAGTAGGGACAAAGGGTGTGCAGGCGATTCTTGCAACCCCATTGGCCTCACCTTTCAGGCATCTCTGCTGGCCTCGGAATGAGACCTCATTTACAAACTGCATCTCTTGGCACTCATTGCAGCTGGTTTAACTCATGGTTTCTCTACAGAAAAGGAATAAGGCAGCATTCCTTCTTTCCGCCATATCATATGTACTGCAGAGATGTATTTTACATATGGATGAACAGCAATAAAAGCAAAAAGCCTTTCTGCTGCGCGCCTAGCTGCCTAGGGAACCTTCCTTTCCACTTAACAACCGATTTCCTATTCTAGTCTCTGGCAGCCGCCTCCCCTGAGAGCCCGAAGCCTATTTTCTGTATGAGGCACCACTTTCTAATTAACCTCTAGCATAAATTAGCATACAGTAAGATAGGTTCACGAGCTCTTATAGTCACTGAATGATAATTTGTATTCACTGTAACAAACTGCAGAAGAATGAAGGGCTCACCCTGCCTTAACTGTATTCAGACTCCAAGTGTGCAGTTATACCAGTGAGACAACAGCCAGATTAACCAGCTCAAGTACCTTTACAGCATTTAAGTCTGATGAAAAAGACGTAAGCCCTGAGTCTCAAAACCTTCCTTGACGTCTGCAGATAAACAGTGCGCCAAATGCGCCGGCCTGAGTTATAAAACTCATTTATGTACATGCACACAAATACACATACACACACACACGCACACATTTGTGCATGCAAAAGGAATGAGCACAAAGATAGACTCACTGCACCCATTCAAGACAGACTCACTGCACCCTTTGAAGATAGACTCACTGCACCCTTTCAATATAGACTCACTGCATCCATTCGAGACAGACTCACTTCACCCATTCAATACAGACTCACTGCACCCTTTCAATATTGAATCACTGCACCCATTCAATATAGACTCACTACACCCATTTAAGACAGACTCACTGCACCCTTTCAATATAGACTCACTGCACCCATTCAAGATAGACTCACTGCACCCTTCAAGATAGACTCACTGCGCCATTTCAAGACAGACTCACTGCACCCATTCAAGATAGACTCACTGCACCCATTCAAAATAGACTCACTGCACCCTTTCAAGACAGACTCACTGCACCCATTCAAGACAGACTCACTGCACCCATTAAAGATAGACTCACTGCACCCATTCAATACAGACTCACTGCACCCATTCAAGGTAGACTCACTGCACCCTTTCAAGACAAACTCACTGCACCCATTCTAGATAGACTCACTGTGCCCATTCAAGATGGACTCACTGCACCCATTCAATACAGACTCCCGGTGCCCATTAAAGACAGACTCACTGTGCCCATTCCTGATAGACTCACTGCACCCATACAAGATAGACATACTGGCCCCATTCAAGATAGACTCACAGCACCCTTTCAAGATAGACTCACTGCACCCATTGAAGACAGACTCACTGCACCCATTCAAAATAGACTCACCGCACCTTTTCAAGACAGACTCACTGCAACCATTCAAGACAGACTCACTGCACCCATTCAAGATAGACCCACTTCACCCATTCAATACAGACTTACTGTGCCCATTCAAGACAGACTCACTGTGCCCATTCCAGATAGACTCACTGCGCCCATACAAGATAGACTTACTGGACCCATTCAAGATAGACTCACTGCACCCTTTCAATATAGACTCAATACACCCATTCAAGATAGACTCACTGCACCCATTCAAGATAGATTCACTGAACCCTTTGAAGATAGACTCACTGTACCCTTTCAATATAGTCTCACTGCATCCATTTGAGACAGACTCACTGCACCCATTCAAGGTAGACTCATTGCACCCTTTCAAGACAGACTCACTGCACCCTTTCAATAAAGACTCACTGCATGCATTTGAGACAGACTCACTGCATCCGTTCAAGATAGACTCACCGCACCCTTTCAAGGTAGACTCACTGCACCCATTCGAGATAGACTCACTGCACCCATTCGAGATAGACTCACTGCACACATTCAAGACAGACTCACTGTGTTCATTCAAGATAGACCCACTGCGCCCATACAAGATAGACTTACTGGACCCATTCAAGATAAACTCACTGCACCCATTCGAAACAGACACACTGCACCAATTCAAGACAGACTCACTGCATCCATTCAAGATAAACTCAATGCACCCATTCGAAACAGACTCACTGCACCCATTCAAGATAGACTCACTGCACCCATTCAAGATAGACTCACTGCACCCATTCAATACAGGCTCACTGCACCCATTCAAGATAAACTCACTGCACTCTTTCAAGACAAACTCACTGCACCCATTCTAGATAGACTCACTGCACCCATTCAAGATAGACTCACTGCACCCATACTATTACTTCCTCCGTCTGGTATGAGCAGCTGCAGGTCAGGGGTAGCAAAAGGCAGACAGGGTCATATCTGTCCTCGGTCAGTCTTATGGAACACCGTGGAGCTATACTGATGTAAGGCATTTATGTAGACCTACATTTTTCCTCTTTCACTTCTTTGTTAGGGATGAAAAACAGCACTTCAAATGGGCCTTTTAAGGCCCCTCCTTTAGAATGTACTCATGTCAGTTCCCTCTCCTTACACTCATATCAGCTACGAGAGCAAGTCCTTCTCGCAGTCCATGTTGAAGATGTTAAAAACATCATAAAACTGAGTATTGGGTACTCACCCCATAGTTCTTCATTAAGGACTGACCTGGGCTACCATTTAGCTCACATTCCACACACCTAAGGTTCATTCTGTGTAGAAGCGGAATGGTCATGGTTTGTGTCTTGCTTGGTGACTTTAGTGGTCACAAACCCCACCACCCAGTGCAACCAGGTATGTTCAAGCATTTGAACCATGGTCTGCAGGGGCATGAACATACTAAATTGAATTGCCACCGACAGAATGGAGGAAAGAGTCCATTTCCATCTGCCTCACTCAAGAGAGAAATTACTATAAACTCTTTAGGTAGCTGTTCTTGTCTGGAGGAATTTAGTAGTTCACTCAGAGCTCACAGGCTTGGTGTATACCCTAGGCATGAGCGCGGACTCATGGGGCCCCTAATGCAGATGTGTCAGAATACTCTTTGGGGGTGTTGCAAGTATTTGATGTTGAGTCATTAGTTTCTCCATCGCACTAAAGGCTCTATTTACAAAGAACGAAGCACTGCATGCAATTTAGCAGCGCCGCGTCATTTAAAAAACACAGGGATGCCCGTATTCACAAGAATACGGCACATCCCTGTGTTTTCCCTAGTACCGGTGCTAAAAAGCTGACTGGTTCTAATGCAGACACCCTTGTGCCATGGTCTGAGGGTTCCTGCGTTGCAGGGATAATTGGTTTATGCAGAAAGGGCCACCTTCCTGCACATAAACAATCATTAATTGCAATTTGCTTCTTTAATGTGTGTTGTGAAATGAAGCAAAAACAAGGATAAATAATGGTATTTCTCCTCATTGCCTTCCTTTCAATGCAGTAAGTTTTAGCGCTGCCTCAGATTTACACATCCTTGTAAATCTGGGGCAGCGTCAAAAAGCAATGGATGTTTCGGTGGAACGGCGACAGAAACACCCATTGCATGCCCCTTTCACACAGATTACTGCGTGAAAAGGGGTCTTATTTACAAGGCAGTGTTAAGCCACGCAAAGTGGATTAGCGCCGCTTTGCAAATATGAAGCAGGACATTGCGCCACCGGAGCGTCAGAAAAAATTATACTCCAGTGGCGCAGTGCCCTTGTAAATATGCCCCTAAAACTGCCACTGTCTCTCACGTGGACATTAAATACCCCTTCTATTTTCGTTATACAGAAATCCCCGTGGCAGAGCATTGACTGCTGAAATATCAAGAGTATGAGGAATTAATTACCTAATAACTGTAGCAATGCTTGAATAATATTAATTTAAGGGCCACCATTTTGCTGTGTACTGATTTGATGAAAGCAAATATGAAACATATCAAAAGAGCAGGCGATTTGAGTGAGACAAAACCTTTACAAAGAGAAAACTAAGGCAGTACCACAAAAAGTATCCAAAGCTGGGGCTCACATAGGAAAGTCAGTGGCAGTGCATCAAGAAAAAATCGAGAATTACATCAACGTAGAGGAGTTAGAGATCTCAAGCTTCAAATTCTCATATGTAGTCCCAGGTTTTTTCGTCACATTCTGTTACTTGTAGTCCTGAGTTTAAATGTGCAGTTTGGGCTACACCTACCAAAATGCAGCAAATTGTCCTTCACTGGCTGAGCTGATCATGCATGAATGCATGTGGTTTTCCTACTTCACACTGACTGGGTTAGGCTTGAGACTGCCTTCTCCTATTTT
Organism: Triturus cristatus; assembly: GCF_964204655.1. Taxonomy (NCBI): domain Eukaryota; kingdom Metazoa; phylum Chordata; class Amphibia; order Caudata; family Salamandridae; genus Triturus; species Triturus cristatus. The sequence continues at coordinate 1,065,083,363 of NC_140582.1, read as the reverse complement.
GGTTTTGAAGATGGTTACTAGTTACTGAGAAGGTTGAAGTTGGGAAACTGGATCAAGTGATGATCCTGGGTTGCTTGCAAATGTCTCTTGTTTATTTGGATTGAAAGAACTGTATGAGGTCTTCCCAATGTTTCTGACCTCTGCAGGTCGTTTTTTCAACACTTCGGAATTAGACAGCTCTTAGAAGATGGTATTTATTTGGTTTAAAGCTTCATTGGTGAATTGGGTGGCATACGCCTTTTTTGCTCATTGTGTTGACTTCTAACGCCTGTAGTTAGTCATGCTGATTTACAAAAATGAAGCCCGCCTTTTGTGTTCTTCTCCCCTTTCATCTCATTTCAACCAATTATTTACTGTGGCATTTGTGAGTGAATTTGAAGCTCAGCTTTGGTCTTCCCAACCGTTGTGGTACAAGCTTGTCAAGTTTGTAATTTTGGAGATAAAGCTATTTAGTTAGTCAAGAAGAGCTGTAGATTATTAAGGGTAGTTTTGTTTTTAAAAGAATCTTTATTGACTTTTCAATGATGAATCCAGCATTGTGGTCCACATGGTATACATATTATCAGCAGCAGTCCTAATTTATCCAGTTCCAATTCCCATTGTAAACAGTCCTTATTGACATTTTGACAGCGTATTTCGGTACCAGTTCACATATGACACAGATCAATGAGAATATTCTATTGTTTCAGGATCAACATTGGATTGAACTCCCTTGCATATATAACGATACCATCCATCTATAGCCATAACCCCCCTCCCTCCCCTCCCACCCTTCTGTGTCTCAGAACCCAATGTCCATGTTCCTGTCTGGATGTCAATAGCTATCAGCCGGGTGCGGCGCCATACAGTCATCCATCCTGGGCTTTTAATTCCGTGGCTTACTGTGAGTCTTCCCTCTCCTCTTCCTCCCCCTCTTGAGAGTATCTCAATTCTGTCATCATTGCAGACCAGGCCCGCACATCCTCTTTAACTCGATCATTTTTCCTAACATGTTTCATCCGTACCAATTCGGCGGTTGCCCATTCTGTCATATCGCGCCGCCATTTACTTATGGTTGGTGGGTTTGGGCTAAGCCAAGAGATTGCTATCCTTCTCTTTGCCATCACTAACCCCAATAGTACGAACCTCCTACTTTTCTTTTTCGGGGTAGGAGTTAGGTTCAATAGGACTGAGCGTATCGTACTGGGGATAAACCATCCAGTTGCCTCATGTAAAAGCCCCAACACCCCTTCCCAGAAAGGGCTCAAGCTCCCACAACTCCATACCAAATGCACAAAGCATGCTGTTGCTTCCCCGCACCTGGGGCAGGCGCCTGAGCATCCCGTTAGATTTTACTTAGCCTGTGGGGGATTAGAAATACTTGGTGCACTATGCTATATTGGATGAGTTTAAAGTGTGCTTTGGAACTGACCTCACGGACTCCTTCATGCATTTTCACCCACCTTCATGTCGTTGTGGGTTCCTTTGATACCTCGTCACATCTTGCCTGGACCGGGATGGCCGTGACCTGATAGTCACACTGAAGGGCCCTATATATGTGGGAGGTTAGGCGTCGACCCCCTATCATTGATATTAAGGTATTAAGGAGAGCTGTAGTGGGGGGGCTCCTCTGGGAAGGCATGCCATAGCTCCTGAGCCACTGCCACAATCTTACCATACTGCATGAAGTGTTTTACACCCAGGTCTTATGTGGCTGTTGCCTCATCTCGAGTCATAAATGTACTATTATTATACAGATCCCCAATGGTAAGGCATCCCCCATCTTTCCATCTCTGGACGAACATGGTCTCTACAATTTTTTTTGAACGGTTTTATGACCCACAAAGGCATGTCAGGGGAATAGGGTGCCTTCCCGAATTACTCTTGTGACTGTGTCTTCTCAGGCTCTCACCACATATCTGATCATGTATGGGTATGCGTCTGGGACAGCAGCTCCCGTCATAAGCAACTCCGGGAGAGTGTCACTACCATAGGATGCCTCCAGCAGGGCCTTCACCCAGTTGTGACCGTCATCCAGCCAGTAAACAGCCTATTGTAGTTGGGCCGCCAAATAGTAGAAGTATAGGTGGGGATCTCCACTCCCCCATCCACCTACTTCTGTTTGTTCTCCCACAACAACTCTACTAATAAGCTATCCAGTGCTCAGAAATACGATTTGGGGATTTCGTAGAAAGAGTGCTGTAAAGCGTAAAGGTAGCATGATCATTTTTATGATCACCACTTTTGCCATTAGAGAGAGTGGTAGTAACTTCCAGAACCCCACTGAAGCACTCACACCATTTGGTATTCTCCCTATATTATGCTCTAGGAACATCAGGGGTGTATGCCATAATTGGATCCCCAAGTACCCACTTCAGGGTATACGTCTTTTGTCTCTTGCGCCAATTGCCCAATACGGACTATTGATGATTTTGCAGGGTTAATGCGGATGCCAGAGAACTCCCCGAATCTCCGTCGTAGAGGACTGGCATCGCCCCGGCTGGGTGCCTTAGGTATACCAGCATGTCTTCCTCATATAGGGAGACGTGTGTGGTATCCCTCAAGAGAATTCCATGTATTTTCAAATTTGTCCTAAGCATGGTCGCTAGGGGTTCCATCGCCGCCGCAAAAAGCAGCAGCGACAAGGAGCATCCCGTCTTGTTCCTCTGGACAAATCTAACCTATCAGATACCACCCCCCAGAGTCGCACCCGGGCTGTCAAATTCAGATACAGCAGCTCTGCCCACCGGATAAACCACTGTTGCATCCCCATCTCCCACTCCACTGAGTCAAAGGCTTGGTCAATGTCCAGCACAGCTAGGGCGCAGTCCTCGTGTTGTATTACAGGGGTGTGGCATATTTTTGCGAGTCGCCTCAGGTTATGTGTGGTACTTCGCCTAGGTATGAATCCTGCTTGATCCGGTGTATTAGGTGCAGCATGTGGGGCAGCAATCTGGTTGCCAGACTCCCACTCAGTATCTTGACATCAAGGTTTAGAACTGAAATCGGTTGATATGAGTCAGGCAGCAGGGGGTTTCTATCTGCCTTTAAGATCATAGATACCAGAGCCTCCTGCATCGAGCCAGGCATGGATCGATGTCCCCGTGCCTCATTGTAAATCTCAAGCAGCTTGCCAGCCAGGAGTGGTGCAAACCGCTGATACAATTCAATGGGAAGACCGTCACTGCCCAGACATTTAGCAGTCCAGGGATGTTTGATAGCAGCTAATACCGCCTCCTTAGTTATGGGGGCTGCGAAGGCCTCAGCCTCCTCCGGGTCCACCTGGGGAAGCTCAATACCATTAAGAGAGTCTTGTAATATTTTGGGGGATAGAACTGAGTTAGTCTGACAAGCAGAAGCTATTTGTTGGGCAAGAGTATCCACAATTGCACGTTGGGTAGAGACCATCTCTCCGTTTCCGCCTTGCAATTGTAGGAAAGGGGAAGGGGCAGACTCCAACTTAATCAATCTGGCTAGGAGGGCCCTCCTTCCATATTGAGGCGCTGTTGGTATGTTATATATTTATGTTTTTCCAACCTACCCCAGGAAACCATCAGTTCTTCACGCACTTTCCCCCAATCTACTAAATCTTGTGGATCTGTATTTAGGGGAGCCTTCAGGCTGCTCAACCTCTGTTCCTGCTCTCGAATGTCCTGCTCTGGCTGGTGTCTAACTCCATACGTGGTCTTAATGACAACCCCACGCATTACAACCTTCATGGCCTCCTATTCTATTGCTCTAGTGGATGCATTCCCCCAGTTTTCGCTAAAGTATTGTGCAAGGGCTTCCCTAAGAGTGGCCTTATACGGATGGTCCAACAGCGCCTCTGCACATGCGCCATAATGGTATCAACGGTTGTCCCACTCCTGTTTTAAGATTCATCAGTAACATCAATCAATCAATCAGGCATTTGTTAAGCTCGACTACTCACCCGTAAGGGTTTCAAGGTGCTGGGGTGAGGGGGTGCAGCTTCCAGTCCATTAAGGAGGGGGCCGGTTGAAGAGCCAGGTTTTGAGGTTTCTTGCGAAGATGGGAAGCGATGTTGTCTGTCAGAGTTGGAGCGGAAGGGCGTTCCAGGCTCTGGATGCGAGGAAGGAGAAGGAGCGGCCTCCCGATCTGGTCTTTCTGGTGCGGGTACCACGGCGTAGGAGAGCTGGGCTGATCGTAGGATCCATTGGGGTGCGTGGAAATTAAGTCGGCTGTTCAGGTATGCTGATCTAGTGTCGTGGAGGGCCTTGTGTGTGTGGGTGAGCATCTTGAAGGTGACTCTGGCCTTGAAGGGGTGGCCAGTGGAGTGTGCGCAGGTGCTGGGAGATGTGGCAGTGTCTTGGCAGGTTGAGGACCAGTCTTGCGGCGGCATTCGGGATGTTCTGTAGCCTGTGGGTGAGGTTTTTGTTTATTCAAGCGTAGAGTGCGTTGCCGTAATCGAGTCTGCTGGTGACCAGGGCGTGAGTGACAGTCTTTCTGGGAATGATCTGACAGGTACCTTGGTAGCTATGAATCTCATCCACCCCTGTGGCCAATCCCGAGGAGATACTGCAGCAATCTAAATGGCTGAATGTATTTGTTGCCAGGATGTGACACAAGAACACCTTCTTCGAGAATATTCTATTACTCTAGTTGTGCGAGGTTTAGTATTTTCTCTGGGGGGGTCCCTTTCTAACCATGGATCCAGTACACAGTTAAAGTCCCCTAACAGGATCACCTCCACTTACAGGAATGAGGCAGCTACCACCAACAATGTCGTAAAAAATATCAGGACTATCCGCATTGGGGGCATAAACATTAATGAGACATCACTCTCGCCCCTTCTACTTCCTATGTAGTATCATGTAGCAACTCTTAGAGTCTGTCACATGCTCTTTGGGTTGAAAGGGGACCCCATGAGTTACCCATATAAGTGTCCCCCGAGCGAACCAAGAGTAAGAAGGGGCTTAATTATGGCCTCTCCAATGCTTCCTAACACATTGGACCTCATCCACCCAGACATGGGTTTCCTGGAGGCATGCAATTGCCACTCTATAACGTTTCAAGTATTCCAGAACCCGTCTCCTTTTCTGATAGTTTGCCATGCCCCGTACATTACATGTTCTAATTTTCACCTCTTGTATCCCCATATTTGCAGGTAATTACCCCTTGGCTATCCTATGTGCTACATTGTTGATGCCGTCCCCCTTCCCTCTCCCGTTCATGGATCGTTTTTCAAAATTAGGCACGAGACACTTCTTATTGAACGTAAACTTCCATCCCCCCTGAAACAAAACAACAGAACCACTAGTATCCGGCCGCCCAATGGGGATTCCCTTAAGTCCCATCCTCCCCATACCGTGCATGATATTGGTCCACTGGTAAGCCCTACTCCACCCACTGCCCCAACTATAGAATTTGGCTCAACTTGTCTTACCTCAACCAGCTTGCCAGCCAGGAGTGGTGCAAACCGCTGATACAATTCAATGGGAAGACCGTCACTGCCCAGACATTTAGCAGTCCAGGGATGTTTGATAGCAGCTAATACCGCCTCCTTAGTTATGGGGGCTGCGAAGGCCTCAGCCTCCTCCGGGTCCACCTGGGGAAGCTCAATACCATTAAGAGAGTCTTGTAATATTTTGGGGGATAGAACTGAGTTAGTCTGACAAGCAGAAGCTATTTGTTGGGCAAGAGTATCCACAATTGCACGTTGGGTAGAGACCATCTCTCCGTTTCCGCCTTGCAATTGTAGGAAAGGGGAAGGGGCAGACTCCAACTTAATCAATCTGGCTAGGAGGGCCCTCCTTCCATATTGAGGCGCTGTTGGTATGTTATATATTTATGTTTTTCCAACCTACCCCAGGAAACCATCAGTTCTTCACGCACTTTCCCCCAATCTACTAAATCTTGTGGATCTGTATTTAGGGGAGCCTTCAGGCTGCTCAACCTCTGTTCCTGCTCTCGAATGTCCTGCTCTGGCTGGTGTCTAACTCCATACGTGGTCTTAATGACAACCCCACGCATTACAACCTTCATGGCCTCCTATTCTATTGCTCTAGTGGATGCATTCCCCCAGTTTTCGCTAAAGTATTGTGCAAGGGCTTCCCTAAGAGTGGCCTTATACGGATGGTCCAACAGCGCCTCTGCACATGCGCCATAATGGTATCGACGGTTGTCCCACTCCTGTTTTAAGATTCATCAGTAACATCAATCAATCAATCAGGCATTTGTTAAGCTCGACTACTCACCCGTAAGGGTTTCAAGGTGCTGGGGTGAGGGGGTGCAGCTTCCAGTCCATTAAGGAGGGGGCCGGTTGAAGAGCCAGGTTTTGAGGTTTCTTGCGAAGATGGGAAGCGATGTTGTCTGTCAGAGTTGGAGCGGAAGGGCGTTCCAGGCTCTGGATGCGAGGAAGGAGAAGGAGCGGCCTCCCGATCTGGTCTTTCTGGTGCGGGTACCACGGCGTAGGAGAGCTGGGCTGATCGTAGGATCCTTTGGGGTGCGTGGAAATTAAGTCGGCTGTTCAGGTATGCTGATCTAGTGTCGTGGAGGGCCTTGTGTGTGTGGGTGAGCATCTTGAAGGTGACTCTGGCCTTGAAGGGGTGGCCAGTGGAGTGTGCGCAGGTGCTGGGAGATGTGGCAGTGTCTTGGCAGGTTGAGGACCAGTCTTGCGGCGGCATTCGGGATGTTCTGTAGCCTGTGGGTGAGGTTTTTGTTTATTCAAGCGTAGAGTGCGTTGCCGTAATCGAGTCTGCTGGTGACCAGGGCGTGAGTGACAGTCTTTCTGGGAATGATCTGACAGGTACCTTGGTAGCTATGAATCTCATCCACCCCTGTGGCCAATCCCGAGGAGATACTGCAGCAATCTAAATGGCTGAATGTATTTGTTGCCAGGATGTGACACAAGAACACCTTCTTCGAGAATATTCTATTACTCTAGTTGTGCGAGGTTTAGTATTTTCTCTGGGGGGGTCCCTTTCTAACCATGGATCCAGTACACAGTTAAAGTCCCCTAACAGGATCACCTCCACTTACAGGAATGAGGCAGCTACCACCAACAATGTCGTAAAAAATATCAGGACTATCCGCATTGGGGGCATAAACATTAATGAGACATCACTCTCGCCCCTTCTACTTCCTATGTAGTATCATGTAGCAACTCTTAGAGTCTGTCACATGCTCTTTGGGTTGAAAGGGGACCCCATGAGTTACCCATATAAGTGTCCCCCGAGCGAACCAAGAGTAAGAAGGGGCTTAATTATGGCCTCTCCAATGCTTCCTAACACATTGGACCTCATCCACCCAGACATGGGTTTCCTGGAGGCATGCAATTGCCACTCTATAACGTTTCAAGTATTCCAGAACCCGTCTCCTTTTCTGATAGTTTGCCATGCCCCGTACATTACATGTTCTAATTTTCACCTCTTGTATCCCCATATTTGCAGGTAATTACCCCTTGGCTATCCTATGTGCTACATTGTTGATGCCGTCCCCCTTCCCTCTCCCGTTCATGGATCGTTTTTCAAAATTAGGCACGAGACACTTCTTATTGAACGTAAACTTCCATCCCCCCTGAAACAAAACAACAGAACCACTAGTATCCGGCCGCCCAATGGGGATTCCCTTAAGTCCCATCCTCCCCATACCGTGCATGATATTGGTCCACTGGTAAGCCCTACTCCACCCACTGCCCCAACTATAGAATTTGGCTCAACTTGTCTTACCTCAACTTGGGCAGGGGACAGTCTCCTATCAAAGGACCCTTGAACGTACCTAGTAAGTGCTGTGCTAGCAGCCCAGTGGCCGAAGACGGTGCGAGGTATGGACCTACAACTCTCTCCTCAGGAACAGGTCCCTGTGGGGGGGTTGTCCCTACCCAGGACAGCTATACTTATCAAACCCATATCTCCATTTAACTTGCATCTGTGCTATAGCCATAACTGATACATCTCAATTATACTTTCACCTTTATATTACTTTGCCTGCCATGCCCCAGTGTGCACTGCACTCCTCTTTCATGTTCAGCTGTGTACACTTATTCAACAGGCTCCTCCATCCCTTCCGAGTCCAGTCCAGTGTTCTGGGTTGCAGTCTCCGATTCCTGTACAATCACAGTATGTGAGGCCTGTAGTGTACCGTCGGGGCAGACTCCGATCCTGCCAGGGCTTACTAGCCAGGATAGTGATTTCTGACGTGGCCCCCTACGCAGCTCATGGGCGTTGTCCCCCATTGCCGATGATTTAAATGATCGCGTGGACTGGGCCAGGCAGGCCCCTGGCATCCCACTGGAATCCAGCCAGTCACTTGCCTCAGTGTCTGTTAGTAAGAACAGAGTGCATCCATCTTTTTCTACTCTCAGCTTTGAGGGAACACCAGCGTGTACTTCATGTTGAGTTCACGGAGGAACCTCTTGACGTGTAGGAAGGTGTTCCTCTGCTTTTGGACTTGCTGCATGTAATCAGGATAGATTGATATGGGATGACCTTCAAACATTATCTGCCCTTTGGTACGTGTGGCCTGCAGGATCACATCCCTATCCCTGTAGTTAAAAACCTAGCAATGATAGCTCTTGGCGGTGCTCCAGGCTTTGGAGGGGCGGCCAGCAATCTGCGTGCTCTCTCAGTGTTAAAGAACTTAGATAGCTGATGGGGGCTAGTTCATTTAGGATCCACTCCTCAAGAAAGAGCTCAGCGGAGGAGTCCTCCGCCTATTCAGGGAATCCCACAAATCAGAGGTTATTCCTTCTAGATCTCCCCTCTGAATATTCCCCTCTGGCATCTAAGTGAACCACTCTTCTTTGCAGCGCTATCACCGTGTCTCTAAGGGCCTGTACCGCCGTTTGCAATGTCTCTACGTTTTCCTCTGTGTTAGTGACCTTGTCAGCCAACTTCCATAGGTCACATCTGAGGAGATTGACACTGCATCTATTCTATGCACCACACCTGCCCAGGTGGATTGGATCGCCTGCAGCACATCTGCCAGAGAGGGGGCTGTTTTTCTTTTGATATACACCTGTGATGAGCACCTCCAAGCTGACGTCTAAAGATTTGCACGGCCAGTGCACCGGGCCTCAGTTGGACACCCGGAGTGTATGATATCCTCCAGTCCCTAAGCACCCGATCTTATGAATAATCTGCATACTTTGCATATCGGGGCCTTCGGCGTGGCAGCACTACCAATAACAATGCTGGCGGCTCTCCTAGGGACCCAGGCAGGGTGACCCCAGGCGAGGACACAGGTTAATGGCCATTGGTTTTCTTTTCTTCTTGGTATTTAGCCTTGGTTACCCTCTTAGGAGACCAGGCACTCCCTGGCCTCCAATGTCCCTTCAGTCTCTCAATAAATTAGGAAGCCTTACCACACTTGGCCTTCAATGGGTGCCGGTGCCCAACACTCCTGGTTCTTCCTCCCTCGCTGCAATGGGCAACAGTCTTTCCACCTAAAGGGGAGGGCCAAGTCACAGACTCGCTTTAAGCCCCCAGGTCATACCTTTTCTACTATGCCACACAGGGCCCGTGTCTGCGCGACCTCTGCTGGGCATCGCCGCCGCATTTACTCACTGCGGTAGGCCGTAGCTTGTATCTCAATAGGCAGCACTTCTCCGCTTCTCAGGGCCTCAGAGGAGCCGCGCCGCCATAATCCAGGCAAAAGCCCTCCGCGGCGCCTCGCAGTCACGCTCTTGGGTGGGTCAGCCTGCTCCCCGAACCCGGGCCCCAGACCGCCTCCTCACCTCAGTCCACAAGGAGAACTGGCACCATCGCAGTCGCGATTCTCGAATTGACCGCCACGGGGAGGACACAGCTCCGGAACCTCTTTGTTGCCCGTGCGGCAGCTTACTCTCCTTCACAGTCGGGCCTCTAATGGTCCCCAACCTGCAGTGCCTCGCGGCTGGCTCAGGTGTCCAAACCAGCCACCCATCTCACCTTCTAGGACGCCGCTCAGACCAGTCAGGATTAATGCAGGATGTTATGCAATTCCTCTGCTGTCCCGGGGAGCTACAGCAGAGACGTCTATACGGCCATCTTGGTTGGCCACACACCCTCACCTTAAGGGTAGGTTTGAAGAACCGGGGGGTCTTAGAAGTAGACCACCCAGCGGTGCAGGAAACACCCAAGTCCACAGCTTCCTCCAAGTACGTTAAAAAATGGGAGACCACACCACTGAGAGTGAAGAAACGCAGGTTTCTTAATCTCACACAGGAATCTCTAGAGATGGAAAAGTATCCGTGACCCACTGGAGGTAGGTAATGGGAGACTGTTCAACTTGCAAGGAGCACGCAGCACCCCTTATAGGATGTGGACACTCCCCTCGCAAGAGCAGGAACGTGGAAAGTCCATTTAGGTTGCGGGGAAGGAGATACAGATCATCTGCCCTTTGTCACGGAGCTTGATGCTGGAATGGGGCAGTCTAAGCCTTAGGCACATCACCTGCCTCTTGCAGCGTAGTTTGAACAGGAATGGAACCCCCGGGTGAGGTCATCTGCCATCTCAACATTCCTGGAACATTTTAGCATGGGTGTGGGGAATGTCCAGCTCGAGGTGCAGGTCGACATGTACGTGGTCAGTGAAACAGAGGTGAAATGGACACTATAGTCACAAAGATGGTGGGGCACATGGCTACTTAGCATATTCAGGTTTCACAGGTTGTGGTGTGATTTTCCCCTCCCTGGGAAGGATTCCTTTCTTTATGAGGTGCCTTATTATGTCATCTGTACATGACACTTGATAGCTCATATTATAAGGTTATATATGAAGGGTTGCTAAGTGCTATGTCTATGCCTATGTGTAGGTATTTGTAGAGCACACTGTTACTCAACAGAGTGTCCTGGTGCTAGGCTGAAAGATCTCAGTATGGGAAAATAACTTAGGGGCAAGAAAACCGCCAAGTTTTTAGTTTTTTTCTAAGCAAGGGTGTAGATGCAATGCTTCTTAACTGCAGAGGCATTTTGTTCCAGTGGAAGGGCCCCAGGAAGGAGAGAGACTTACCTCCTACCCTGGACTTTTTAAAAAGGGGAACATTAGCCAACAAAGGATCAGCAGATCGAAGATTTCTGCGAAGAGAGTAAAAGGAAATCCTACGTTTGAGGTAACTAGATCCTTCCCCGTAAAGTGCTTTCTGTGTGACAAGCAGAGTTTTAAAAATTATTCTTTTCCTAACAGGGAGCCAGTGCAGGCTCCTCAGAAGATGTGTTTCACGTGGGGTTCGAGGGAGCTCAAAAATGGTGCTGGCAGCGGCATTCTGAACCAATTGGAGCCTGTCCAGCAGAAAACCAGGCATTTCGAGGTAGGGTCCATTCCCATAATCCAGCCTTGATATAATCAGAGCGTGGATCACCTGTTGTCTGGCAGCTTTGGACAAAAGGAACAGAAATTTATGAAGAAGGCGCAGCAGAGCAAAACAGGCGCCAACTACTGTATTGACTTGAGCGCGAAAGAGCAGCTGGTGATCCATTTTAAACCCCAGGTTCTTCACCACTAGGCTATTCGCTGAGGGGGCAGGAGCGTCCACTGGCCAAAAAACATGTAAGGGAATTTCTGCTGCTTTACCAAAGTGAAGCAATTCTGTCTTACCAGCATTACATTTCAGCTGGTTAGTGGTCAGCCAACTGAACACAGCTGCAAGACAGGAACTGATCAATGTCCCCGGGGAAGGCTCATTAGCTTTCCATCTAAACAACAGCTGAGTATCGTCGGCATAGGACACAATTTTGCCCTCTCACCCGAATCCTTAAACTCCCTCAACACCCTAACTCCACCCATTCCTGAACTCTGAACCTTTTTTAATCTACAAAGTCTACCCATCTCTGATCCCTAGAGCCCCTCATTCCCCCTAAACTTCACTCATTCGTGAACTCAAAAAAGCCCTCACCACCCTAAACTCCATCTCTGAACCATAAAAATCTCTTTCTACATTTGAACTCCACTCATCGCTGTCTCATGCAGAGAACTTCTTACCAATAGGAGAGTGAGCTATTGCTTAAAGTCTTTATGATATTGGTAAGCCAATTTACCCAACTACCGTTACTAAGAAGTCAAGCCCTCTGACCAGTTGCTCAGTGCTCTCACACAGCAACTGGTTACAGAGCATCCTAACTCAGCAACAGGTTGCCATGCCTTCCTCACCAGTAAACCTATGCATATCAAGCACAAATATTATGCAACATGGGTCCTCCTGTTTGAGGGGGACAATTCACATGCCTGAGAGAAATGTCTGTCCCAAGGAGCCACATGACTGTGCTGCTGCTAATCGTTGTAAGTGTTATGATGGTGCATGCTGGGCACTTTTAACCACCTCAGTAGATCTGACAGTAACAATGTCAGGATTTTCACTAGTGAAAGAGGTATGTTGTTTGAAATTTGTATTCTTTTCACTCGAATTCCATCGATCTTTGCTAGCATTTCTCTCATTATTATGATTAAACTGAGCTTTAGATGCTACAATAGGTTAGGGAATAATACATCTCCTATTGTGTGTACTGTTTTAGAGGCCCCAAAATTGCACCAGTCTCTTGCATCCTCCGTGCCCTCCAGCAGGTGTGTGGTTCTCCAATCGCTCTTTCACTTAATGTGTACACTCAACAGGGAGGATGGGAAATACCCATCTGCTTTCCCTTTCTTCACAGAGGCATGCCTATACCAACATCTCTGGGGCTAAGGAAATCTAACTAGGTGTGCCCTCATAAGGCTGGTGTTAAGGTCATTTAAATACCATAATCCAGGTAAGTTGGTTAAAGCTTTTATTTTGGTTACACAAATATGGACCACTAGCACTCCAACCTCCTACCAACCAACCCTTGCTTCTCTCTCTCGCTTCTCTAGAATTCCATCATCAAAGTTCCACCACCCAATGTTCCCTCATTACATAGTCAAGGTTCCACATGGATATACCAAGTGGCTTTTAAACACCTGCTTCACACTCACTCAGAACCCATCCACTTTTACCTGAATCAGCGCCTCATAACACCTGTAGCACACCCTTCCCTCGTCCTCCCCATCAATCCACCAAAAATTCACTCTCCTCCCCAGCTGCTTCTTACCAAACCACTAACCAATCACACCAGAAGTAATCCAGCTACAGGCACAAATAATTTCCATAATGTGTGAGTGTTTATTGCAGTGTCCCTCATCCACAGATGCAGCTACTTAAGGAGGAGAGTGGGGTTATACAGATAGATCACTCTCTTGAGTATCTCTGGGCAATAGATAGCCAAATGATACAATTTCCATTCATATACGATCCTGGACTCGGTTACAGAATGAGAGCAAGTACTTCACCAACATCAACAGCCCACAACCATGCTATCCCTGACCATGTCAAGGTACTATATGTGCCCCACTTCTTGGCCACATGATCCTTTCAGAAAACCAGGAGGGTTAAGGCTGGCATCTAACAGGCACACCAGTACCAGTGCTTGCACCAGGTATTGAGATGCAATATCGGTTGAGGGCAGCAGTACTTCGCTGTGCCACAGTACATGCATTGCAGGCAGTGTAAAGCATGAAAGTGACACTTCTTTGCAATTGCACAATTCTCCCATTTGCAAGAAGGCATTTATTGTACATATGTGGGCCTTCAGTGATCCCAGCACATGGCACAGCTTTAATCCAATCCAATCAATGCCATTGGCACTGCTTCATTGTGGAATGTATCTGTAAGCCTTTCTTGCTGCAAGAACTTACTGATTTTTCAACACCTGTATCATGTGTATGTTGCTTTATGTTTGTCATTATCCAATCAGATAGGTATGCCATATTCCCTTATGCTGACTTGATGATAAGTTTAAAACGGTTATATAGGACCACAAAATGTGTGACACATGGCTTGGGTTAAGTAAACACATATTGTAATATGTAGATAGTGCATGGCACATAATATAGATGTAGGAGAATGGTCTACGTGTTGCACGACCATGTGTAGTTACTATATGATGGCCTTCTTAACTGAGACTGGCACAATAGGGCCAGAGACTTTACTGTTTTTAATAGATGTGGCAAATGAGAGGCCCATTTGGTAAAAGGACACTGTCAGGCCCTACGGCACATATATTGACATAAGAAGCCAGGCCATTTGCACAGATGTTAATCATATAGAAACCCCAATCATTCACAACCTGTGATGAGCTGATAGGACACTATTTACTTTTTTTGAGAGGTTCATTTTAATAGCAATTTTCCCTGGATATCAATGTTGGTAGTTACAAATTTTAGACTTCTTGTGTCATGGTCTTGACATGAGTTTGGCATATGAGAGGAAAAATATAGATGTGTGATAACATTAGCAACATAGGTGTGCAAATAATTAATTACAAGAGGTAGTGTGTTAAATATATCACATAGTACATGTAGGTGACCGCTTATTAAACACATGCTGTTTTACAATTTAGGGCCTGATTCTGATGCGGTTAGGAAGGCCTCCTAACAGCATTTGCTCTGTCCAAATCGGATCGGAAACGTGTCTTTCCAACCGACTCTGAAAGGTTTCCAACCGACCTAGTACGATGCGAGTTAGGTGTTAGGAATATCCCAAGCCGAACCCGATGGCATTTGGAATGTCGAGCCATATGGAGGAGAATCGTATGTCTCTACGGGCCACGTTTTCGAACGACGGAGTACGATGCTGGATTTGGAAAGCCTTTCTGAATCATGCCGTCCGACTCGAATCAGCAGACGGATTCAGACTTTGGGGGCCCATAGTGGGCCCCCCTGCACCCGGAGCCTTCCAAGTGGGGCCCGTGTGGGTACCCATGGGTCCCACCTTACCAGACATGCACAGCGTGGCAGGCACCAGGTGGTGCCCACCCCAGGGTGCCCGATTTTCCCCAGCCACCCGTTTCTTCAATGGGAGCCAAAGCATTCAGTCGGAACAAAGGCTCCCATTGAAGTCAATGGGAGTCCAACCAAATAGTATCTGGAAGCATGCAAATGCATCCTATTTGGTTGGTTGGACTCGCCTGATTCGATCATAAACCATTCCCAAACTCATTTGGTCGGGAAGCTTTCCAAACTGCATCAGAATCGGGCCCAAAGTTCTAAATGTGGCAGGGCAGTTACCAGGCTATATCATCTATGGAGTCTGAGTGGTCATTACACTATGTCACCATGTTAGACCTATCATTCTTAGGATGGTCCTTCCACAAACCTTTTGCCTACTTACCTCCTCTTTTTGCTTATTCTCTTTTTTGGTCTTAGGACTGTGAGCACTTTACTACTGCTGACCAGTGTTAAAGTGCATATGCTTCTCTCCTAAACATGGTAACATTGGTGTATACTAACCGTGGGCGTAAAACTCCGCCGCGGAGTTTGCGGATTTTTAGCAAATCCACGTTTCGCTTAGAACACAGAGTTGCAGAAAACTCCGCGCTCAGCAACGAAGCAAAGTTTTTGCGTGTTTACGCGGCCAAAATGCGTTTTCGCGTGCGTGGAAGCAACTTACCGGGTGCCGGCGATCGCCAATGAGATTTCCCATCCGTTCGCGAGCGCCACAAAATTGGTAGCCGGGTGCACGGTCCCGCGAGAGTGTGGTGATCGTGTAACCGTCATTCGGGCGCGCCATCAGACTTCTGGTGGAAATTTTGTGAAGATCGCAATCTCGAACACGCAGAATTTGCAATCTCTCGAGCAGCATCAAAACCTTCTCGAAATGATAATTTGGATTGAAAAAACTCCTCAAATGATTGCCATTTGGCCATAATTTTTTGTACAAGGAGTCCTTTTTCTTTTTTTACTTTTTTTTTTGTTAAAATAAGGAAGTGCCCCAGAGTCTCCAACTTCCTGCGCCTGACCAACAGGCTCCTCCCAGTGCTTTGTCCATCTCCTGATCACTTTTCATTTGTGTCTGTTGCATCGTTTATATCATTGGATTTGAGGACTTTTGAATTTGAGATTTCTCAAGTAAGTTTGTAAATTGGTATTGTTAGTTTGATTGGGGCACTGCACCTACATTTTTTTGCATTTGTACTTTTCATCATTTTTTAAATATTTATTGTGGTGGGTGGCCTGTAGTTTCACTAGGGGCCTAGTTGTTTGTTTGTAAGTAATTATTCTTCTTTTATAAAGGAAACATGTTGCACAGTTCACTACATTTTCTCCAACTTTTGAAATCAATTTGCAATATTTATTTAATACACTAGCCGGCCAGTAGTTTGCCAATGGGCCTTTCAGCCAGTAGGCCCAGAGCTACTCATGGATGCATGAAACAACTGTTTCTGTGGTGTCTGTTGAATTTAAACATCATTTAGGGCATGGATGGCATTGATTGAATTTCAAAATGTAATTGTTTTGGTATTTCATTTTTTTTCATGTGTGGTTGTTGTGTAACTTGCAAACCATTTTTAGCCGGTGGGTTTTTGTTTTGGCATTGTTGTATTAAAGCTGTGTTGTTTAGCATACCTCCTTTGTCTGGCCAGTGTGTAAGTGTGTTTGTAATAGTGGGCAAGCATTTGCTGAGCCTCCCCCTGTGTCCAGGGGCCATTTTGTAAAGACTGTGTTCATTTTGCCAGCTTGAGTTAATTTTTTTTCCAGGCCTCCTCCTTGTTGTTGTTGTAAGTGACCATGTGGCTGGTGGCCATTTTGTGGTGGTGGTAGTGCTTTTGCCATAAACCTGCATGTCTTCTTTCCTTTGTTCCTCTTGGCGTATTGCTTCTTGTTGTGGCCTGCCTGGACATGTGGCTGACGGCTATTTTGTGAAGTCAACCAGTGTGCTTTTGCCATAGGCCTGCATTGTCTGTCTTCCCTTTCTTGTTGTGGCCTGGCCATGTGGCTGGCGGCCATTTTGTTAAGGCAGCCTTTGTGCTTTTGACATAGGCCTGCAGTGTCTCTCTTCCCTTTCTTGTTGTTGTGGCCTGGCCATGTGGCTGGCGGCCATTTTGTGAAGGGGCAGCCAATGTGCTTCTGCATTAGGTCTGAAAGCCTTCTTTGGGGTGGCCATGCCTTCTTACTGATTGTTGTCTTGCATGCAATTTTTTCTTCTTTTATCCAACAAAAAATGTAGCACATTTCACTACATTTTCTAATAAATTTGGAATATTATTGATTTGAATTAATTCACTGTGTGGCCTAGTGTGCCAATGGGTTTTCCAACCAATAGGCCCAGAGCTACACATGGGTGCATGAAACAACTGTTTCTGTGGTGTCTGTTGAATTTAGACATCATTTAGGGCATGGATGGCATTAGATTGAAATGTTAAATGTGTTTTTTGGGTATTTCACTTTTTTCATATGTGTTAGATAAATGCCTTTGTTGGATGTGTGTGGTTGTTGTGTAGTTTGCAAACCTTTGTTAGCCCAGTGGATTTTCGTTTTTGCCATTGTTGTATTATTAAAGCTGTATTGTTTAGCATGCCTCCTTTGTCTGGCCAGTGTTTGAGTGTATTTGTAATAGTGGGCCAGCATTTGCCTTGGCTGAGACTCCCCGTGTGGCCAGGGTCCATTTTGTAAAGTCTGTGTCCATATAGCCCTGCTTAAGTTCATTGTTTTTCAGGTCTCCTGCTTGTTGTTGTTGTGAGTGACTGACCATGTGGCTGGTGGCCATTTTCTGATGGTAGTGCTTTTGCCACAGGCCTGCATATCTTCTTTCCTTCGTTCCTCTTGGCTTATTGCTTCTTGTGGCCTGCCTGGCCATGTGACTGGCGTCCATTTTGTGAAGGCAGCTTCTGTGCTTTTGCCATCGGCATCCATTGTCTGTTTCTTCTTTTTGTGGCCTGGCCATGTGGCTGGTAGCCATTTTGTAAAGGCAGCCAGTGTGCTTCTGCATTAGGCCTACATGTCTTTCCTTTGTTCCACTTCGCTCATTACTTCTATCCTTTGTCAGCTGGAGCTCCCTGAATGCTGAATCCCACGTGATGCACAATGCCAAACCGGGTCTGTTACATTTGTATTTGTGTTGTTCTTCTGCTTTCGTATCCTTCCTGCGTGTACTGTACACTAGTACACTAACCATGGAAGCCCTTGTTTTTGTCAAAGTCTCACAAATGTCTACACTGTATTGTTATGTTTGTTTAATAACTGAGGTAATACATTTAATAATATTAATAACACTAACAAGTGTGACCACACACTAAGTTATATATTATATTTGTTTGTTTGTACTAGTAGTAATTGAACCACAACTATGAATGCCACATTTCACTGTTCTTCTTGCTCCTTTGCTTTTAGGTGTAGAAAAGAGGAGGAGACGTCATCAACCATTGTACTGCCAGACAGAATTCCTGCTGCGCACGATGTCACGTGACGTGTGACCACAAACATCTCTTCAACTTGTACCACTGCATGCTCCTGACATCTTCAAGATGGCCCCAAAGAAAGGTACCAGGTCCAGTACCAAGATAGTTGCCAGTGAGAAGAAGGCACTGCCACTTACCAAGGCCGGTATGTCGCCCAAGACCTTTTTGGGAAAACAAAAACTGCACCTGCAGCAGTGGTGTTCGGGGAGCAAGTTGGGAGCAGCACTCCCGCATCAGTGGACCCACCCCCCCAACCTGGGCCCAAGGCCATGTCTGTGCAGAGGCAACCAGTCTAATGATGAGTCCAACGCAGACGAGCAGTGATTTTAAAATTGACTTATCGTTATTGCAAAGTAGTACCCAATCAATGCAGGGAACTCAGATAAGTGGGCAACAACAGCCGCAACCACCCCCAATAGTAGTTGTTCCTCCCGAAGTAGGGACAGTTCAGGAAATCAAGCTTCCTGCAGAGGAAGAAGAGGAGCAAGCCACTCTATCAGAGGATCCATTGTCTTCCAGATCCCCAGCAAGGAAAAGGAGGGTTAGTCCATCAATTTCTTCTCCAAGCCTCCCGCCTGATAATCTAGACATCACTTGGATCTGGCCTCTGTCTGAGTTGGAGACACACCACGCCCATGAGACAAGGCTAGGAAAAAGGAAGTTTCCAGAAATAGAGGTAGATGTAGAAGAGGAGAATGATGATGACGAGCCAGTCATCATGGACATTCGTTCCGCTCCAGTGGAGACCAACATTACCCCTTCCCAAATTGCTCAGAGGGATGTGGCACCATACCAACAACACAGATGATACCACCAACACCACCTCCAGCTTCCATATTGCGCCTGCAGTGACCTACATCTACCACAACCACCTCAGTAAAAGTAGGTACTGCAGAGAGTCAAACATCTCGCCCACCTACCTGTTCATCCGGCATTGCAAGTGGCACCAGCAGCACCAGAAAGTTGACCTTCCCAGTTTGGGACTTCTTTTCGGTTATCAGGAAGGAGGTGAACATTGATATATGCTCCATTTGTAGACATGGTGTTAGTCGGGGTAAGCTTGGTACAAACAACCCATCTGAAAAAACACCACTTGATCCAGTGGGAGGCACACCTTAGCGGCCAAAAAACTGCCCCCATTGTTATTGGTGGGGTGACTAAGTAGAAGAAGATCCGATCACGGTGGAAGGTGAAAAAGAGGGAGACATTTTCTCTGGTACACAAAGTAGCCCTGTCCCCTGCAGTGCAGTGGTACCGCCCACATCCTCATCAGCAAAATCGCAGTGGCACAAGAGTCAGGCTGAGACACCAAGGGGTCCCAGGCAAGAGAGTAATGCAACGAATAAACGTGTGTTGAGCCTAACCACATCTGATGTCAAGAAGTCACCTGCATCAGTGACACCAGAAAAGAAAACAATACAGGCTACCATTCTCAGCATGTTTAGGTCGGAGGGGCAGTACGAACGAAACCTCCCAATGGCACGTTTGTACAACATGAAGCTGGCTAAAATGTTAGCGTGGACCTCCTCCCTTTTTCTTTTGTGGAAGGGGTGGGTTTTCTTGAATTTGTGACAGCCATCTGCCCAAAATGGAAGGTTACCAGCTGGTCCAGCTGGTCCTATTTTGCCAGAGTTACTGTTCCAGCCAGCACTACATCATGATGTGATGGAATTACTTTGGACACGCTTAGCAGCAGAGTGCTGTTCACACTATCCACCTGACAACAGACATATGGACTAGTTGCCAAGCCATTGATTACATGTGCATCACTGCACACTGGATCTCTTTTGTGGGGTTAGAGAAAATATATCTGCGAGTCTTGTTGACATTGCTGAGATTTTTAATGCCATTCAGAAACATGCAACTGTAGTCATGTTCACTATGTCTCATACTGCTGCAAACATTTTGAAAGACTTTGACAGCAAGGTCTTTGAATGGATGCGACCAAGAGAGCTTAACATTGGTTTTGTTGCCACGGACAATGGCAGTAATATACTTAAGGCCATGGCTGATGGTGGCTATTTCAGGGTCCTGTGTTTGGTGCAGTAACATAATTGTTCAAGACTTTCTGAAAAAAGAAGACCGAGTTAGCAACTTACTGATCACCTGCAGAAGAATCTGTACACATTTCAGCCATTCTTTTAAATCCCCGAAGCAGCTGAGGATCATTCAACGTGATAATAGAATACCAGTTAGAGCACTCATCTAGGAGGTGCCAACACGTTGGAACTCAACTTATCACATGCTTGAACGTCTGTTAGAGCAGTACAGACCAATCAATGAATATGTCATGCATAGAGGGGATGCTACTGTGAAAGGCATGATCATTGAGATGGACCAATGGGACCTAGTTAAATGCCTGACTGAGATGCTACTTCCTATTGAACTCTTCACATGTGAAGTCAGCAAGAATGACTGTACTATGGGCCACACTATCCCATTGTTGCACATGCTACAGGAACAGCTGAAGGGGTGTTTGCAATGTATGCAGGTGTGGGGAAAAAAAGAGGCTTATGAGTTATCTGAAAATACAAGAGTGCATAGAGGCATTGTGTCATGCAACCATTACATTTGTGCCACAATTCTGGGTTCACGGTACAAACCAGTACTGAACGCATTGATTCCCTTTTCAGAAGGAGATGTTGCCAATTACAAAACGTGGATACTGTGGAAGCCAGTCGCTTAGAAAAAGAACTGCTGGGAATTAGAGGTAATCTACTCCAGGCCACAACAAGTACTGCAGGGCAGCCTGCGTGAAGTTCAACTTCAGAGCCTGAGGGCAGTGCGATTTGCTCACAGCAGTCATAACCACCAACAACACCATGAACAACATCAACAACAAGAAGAGGAGCATCATCCCCACCAAAACTGGCACAGGAATGGTTTCTACAGCAAGGGCTTGTTAGGTCCAGTGCTGAGGCAAAAGCAAAAGAGGCCTAGCAAAGTGGAGCACCCCAGAGAATTGAGTGGATGGTCCACGCCTATCTGGATGACACAACAGAGGTCTACATTGATCAAAACCCATTGCTGTATTGGTATGGTAAAAGGTGCCAATGGCCAGTGTTCAGCAGGCTGGTGATAAACTATCTGGCTTGCCCTGTCGCAGGTGTCTTTTTTGAGCGTGTTTTCAGTGCTGCTGGTGCCGTTCTGACAGTGAGAAGGACCAGTCTCTTGCCTCAAAACATGGAGAGGTTAAACATGATCAAAATGAATCAGCACTTTATACCACCGGATTACACCATACCTGAAGTAGCACAGCAGGAAGATGATGACCGTTACTTAGGTCATGGAAGTAGTGTGTTAGATGACCGACTTCTGGGTGAACCAACAGAGTTTGAAGATGAGCTCTACTTCCCTGACAACTAGGCTTTTGACTTGTTACTTTGTTTCTTTGACACCCCCAAGAAAGCCCCCGAAAAATATACAGCTAATGAATAATATTTACTTTTAATATTTGTGTGTGTCACTGTCTTTCTGGTTCGAATCACAACAAATCCATCACCACGTCTTATTCTTTTATTGCCGGATTGGAGTTGCAACTGTGTGCAGTCAGTAAAGAAGTAAGTCCACTCCTCCGAGTCCTGCTCTAGTCCTGACTCACCCTAAATTCATTTCCCTCAAGCCAGACATTGGATGGAGAATAGTACAACAAATGTGAAATGTGTGCCTGCCTCGTCGAGTCCCTCCAAATAACCTGACTATAGCTATCCTCCTTTCTGAGCCTAGAGGGACTGCCTCATATGAACAGGTAAATGATGGCATGCATTGGATGCTGACTCTGAGTGATTGGTGTTTGTGTTGTTGTTGTGCATGATGTCTACTAGTATTTACCCTACACACAAAAAAGTGACTCTAGTCAATGTTTCTCTTCTTGTTGTTCAATAACACAATTGTAATACTGCAGGCCGATCCACTGCATTTTTGATTCTGGATTCACTGTACACTACAGAGTTGGACACCATGATGATGACCAAACCATACTCGTAGTCAGTCAGTAGGATCAGAGATGATTGATGGAATAACTTGGGCGTTTCATGAAGTGGCCTAGAAGGTAAACAACAAAACCAGACCTACATGTCTGTGCAGCAGTGGAGGCAAGTGTAGTAGTATGACTGACAGCGGTGCATTGATTTAATAACTTAATTTGGAAAATGCTATGTTGCTGTGTATGCGTGCTCAGTGCTGTCTGGCTCAAAATCTAAGCTAAGTGGAGGTTGGGTGGGCAGGCCTGCTCCTGTTGTTGTTGTAGGTTAATGCTGGAAACAGAGTAGACATGATTTAGCCATGCCATCTCTAAAAGTTTTCTTGTTCTACTCCTCCTTAATTTATGTAGTTTAACTTTACTTTTCTCCTTGATTTTTCAATATCCCTTTTGTTTTTCCATCTACACTTACAGTACGGCCTTCACCCTGTGCTATACTGGGAAAAACAACTCACACTTAGCTTACCAATCAGCATCCGCCATGTAGGCACCCAAGATTGAATGATGGAGCGTCCATGGAAGGAAGAACCAAAAGGAATGCCGAGATGCAACTCCCAATTTCACCATAAAATAGTTATGGTATCATTATTTCATTTGATTCATTTTTTCTCTTGCATATTTAACGCCTACAGGTATTTTTTAATTTTCTTTGCTAGCTTTAAAAGGATGCCCAGTTCAACAGAACATAAAATGTATGGTACTTGGGTCTCTCTGGGGGAGGACAGGCAAGGTAATTGCTTAATAATAATAATTATTAATATACTGCTGCCCTGTACTATTAGTCTAGTACTATTCATCAAGTCACCATCATGCATGCATTTCCCTTTTCTCTCTTAACAGATTTATGATAGTCGTTTGCCAAGATTCTGTGTTGTCCATGTGTAGTGTTTGTCTTTGTCAAACCTTTCCCTCATATACCCCTTCCCAACCATTAAACAAACCCTAATCCTCTTCCCCCTAGCTTTGTGATTTATATTGAGGTGTGACTCAATTAAATGTACACAAATTGATCACACACTTGCTGGGGCGGATGTGTTGAAAGCAACACTAACTCAAGGTAGGGCTAGGATCTTCTTCTGCTTGCCCACCCATGCTCAGTATTCGCAAGTCAATTATTTTTTCCTGAGGAACATAATCCATCATAATTAATTGCAGGCATCGATTCATCATCCTTCCAGCACTAAAGGTTATGCTTGTCCACTTCATAGGTCAAGTCAACTTCAGTTTGTAACTTGTACTAGGCTACCCCTGTTACCATTATGTTTTATTTTACTTTAGCATTGCCTATCATCATCATGGTTTCTTGTTTGGCAGTCTTCTTGTGTACTGTACTTCTACTACTCGTTCCAGAGTCTCCCTCAGGCCACTGACTGTCTCATTTTATTTTTGTGCAAATGCTACTGTCAGTGTCTAGTACTACTACCACCACCACCATGGTACCTTAGGAAACCAAACCATCATCACCATGCAGCCATCGCGTCACCTATGTATAAATAAACCTTAATCACAGGTAAGAGAAGAAGTTTGGGGAGGCATTATTAATAATATGGAAATTAGTTCATTCATTTACACACCTACACCCTTCTGAGTCCAGTTGCAGATTGTATAGACTAGGAGGAGAGACTGACAGTACTAGTAGGAGAAGTCACAAGTGAGGGTACCGCATCTATCTGTTGGTGTGTTATACTATTGGCAGATTATTTCAATCAAAAACTGGCTGTGGACCTGCAGCAGCAAAGGAAACTGTGTGAAGTAAAAGAGTACCCTACCCCACAAAACATTTACATTGTATGTAGAGTATAAATTATTTATTCTGCTAACAAAATAAACTTATGGAAAAAACCCACAACACCTGACTCATCCTATCTCCCTAACTCCAACCAATGTCCAAAGATCCAATGTCCACTCCATTGTCCATAAATATAAACCCCAACTTTTTCCCAATGCCCGATTCCCACCCACCCACCTAAAAAACAAGAAAATGGGGCAAGGCAATGGAGTTCTAGCGGCAGGTTAGCAGGTTACTCTCCAGGACCTTTATCCGCTACTCTAGGTGCACCATCCGGAGGAGCATGCGGCACTTGAATGCTTTACAGTTGCATCCACAGGGGTGGGCAGCAGTGTTCAAAGAAGTGCAGTGGGCGGCTGTTAGACCACTGCGCTGTACCACTGAAGACACTTGGGGGGGCCTGTCTGGGGCCCGGGGCATTGGAGGATGCTCTAGCTGCTGCCGCCTCCTCCTCCTCCTGCGCCAGAGCACCAGCCGCCCATATTCGGTACAGATGGCCTCCAGCTTCCGCTGCCAGGCCATCGCTGCTAACTCCTTCCTGTTTGATTGTGGTTTTGCTTAGGAAGGAGTAGCTAAATCAAGAAAGAAAAAAGACAATTGTAACCAATACTCTTAGCAAAATCGTAATACAAAATTAATTATACACATCAAATTATAGTGGCACAGTAGCACTAGCTAGCACAATACATAACATTTGTGGTATCTTCCCACTTCCTCGGCCTCTAACATTTGTGAGAGTTTCAGGCTTTACTACTAGGCACTATGGAGTAGACAAGTCTTCTTCTCTTTCTCTTGTTTAGCTAAATTAACCTTGTTGTAGGCATGCTAGCTTGCTCCCTAGACAGACATACTCGTGTGGCAGAATTGCGTTATTTTTAATTACTACTGCCTGCAGGTGGGGCAGCTGTAGTCTATAACTACACAATTATCTTATTTTTCTATTACGGCCATACTCTGTTACATCAATGGCAACTGCTCAATTTCACTTTCACCCTGACTACCAAAAAGACAGATGATATCTGATCCAAATGATCATTGATTAAATATGGGATGACGTGAGGTACTATTGATTGATTGTGTAACCATGCAGTCGATAGGCCACCCATGGCAGGCTGACACAGCCAAAAATGACATAGGTAGGGAGTGGCCCTCGGAGTCGGAGGGAGGCACTTCATAATGGGTGGGTATGGGTACATACATACACAATATATATGCTGTGCTTGCAAACTACTGAAATACAACCTTGAATCAAAAACCTTGAAAAAAACAGTCCTTGTTTCTCTTCCCAGTGATTTTTCCATTTATCAAAGTATTGCTCTTCTAGCATTATATTGTTTTAATTCTAATCTTATTATATTCTCCTTGGCTTTCCTACTCTGGCATGGTTTATTTTTCTTTTACATTGTTTTAATCCAGTGACAGTCTTCACCTATGCTATGATTATTGAATACTATCCAGGCCTCCATCCATTCAAAGTAAACATGGCTATCATTCTTCTTAATCTCTCAACAAGCCTTTCACCAACAACATACATTTGAAATATATTTTTAAACCACCACCCATGCGTCCTTCCTTGCTTGGCTTTGAGTTTGACCCATGAAACCCCCAGAGGATTCTTTCTATCACCCATACAGTTTTACCCACCCAGGCAGGCATCCTTTCTTTCACCTTTCACCCATCCTTCAACCACCCATGCATCCGATTCCTATCAGCCACCTATGCATCCAACACATCCTTCTCTGCCAGTCATATATTAAATATCACCCATCCTTCCTTCTTCCATCCTTCTTTCCCTTTTCGTTCAACCCATTTATCAAAGTTGTCCTACTCTTAGTCTTCTTCATAAAACTTTCCCAGCTGAGTTGAAGTCAGGTAGAAGAGGCATTAGTTACTCAACTCCCGCCGCTAATGCAATTGCTGATGCTAAGTAAAAGGTGTGTTTTTCAACCTTTGTTCACAACAACTTAGTCTCTCTCAACAGTACAGTGTACACCCTTGCAGCGAGTGTGTAACTATTATCAATAAGTAAGGAATATAATGTATGAGTATACCTTACCATCGCCCGCCACTGCTGCTGGCTCACTCACTCCTGCAGCAGCTACCGCATCTGCTCCCACCTGGCTGGCATAGCCTGCCCCACCGCTAGCCCCGGCACTGGTGGTTGGTACGCCTATAAAAAACATTACACATTTTTTAGATGCCATATACGCTTCCCCCTATTTATTTGTTTCACTAGCAAGATTGAAAATACAATACAACATACACCACATACATCACTAGTACAAATTGGGTACTAGAGTACAGTTGACAGTAGTATGTCCTATCCTATCAAAAATAGTAAAATATCTGATTGGGCATTTTGTTGATGGCAATTGTCGAAAAGCCTCTCAATATTAAGAGGACAACCCAAAGGGCTGGACTCAGCGGCTAGAGCTATTGGTGAATCTGAGTTTTAAAACTTTTTTAAAAATAAAAAAGCGGGCAACTGGGCAAGCTATAGACAGACTAATAGTAGTACAGAATCAGAGGCAGTTAGATCGATGAAAAAAAAAACAGACACTAGAAAACCCGTGGGTTGTGGGTGCGCCGAACCTCAGAGCAGCAAAACACTTCTTAGCGCATCCTCGCCCACTGGCGGTGATGCTCCTGGGTCCCGTAGCCAGAGCCAGGCCTGCCGCCTGCTGGCAAGATTAAGGGGCGATGGCACTGTACAAAAAAAAAGGATGGCCACCTCTACATCTTCTACAAAGAAGACGGCTCCTGGTCGCACTAGCTTTGGCCTTCTTACTAGCCTTAACCATGGTTCTGAGCGGGCGGGCAAGGAAAAGAAAATGTAGAAGTAAAAAATAAAGTCAGGAGAAGACATAGGAAAGTAAAAAAAACTAAAACGTAAGTAATAGAAAAACTACAAAAAACGCAGTAAAAGTAGAAAAACAAAACAAAATATACACTTAGGGAGAGAGAGGGATGGATAGTAAATAAAAAAGAGCAGAAACACAGTGTAAGAAACAAAGGATTGAAAAGATTGGAGAGGGATGAAAAACAGGCTCCAGAACCATACAAAGAGTAGAAAAACAAGATGGCCGTGTCCATTGGCGACCGCGTGATGAAGTTTGCGTGATGTTTCCCCCTGAACACGCAATCCGCGCTGCCGAGCGTCAGAAACATCTTGCGAGCATTCACGAGCATGCGGAACAAGCAACTCTGCATGCTCGCGGAACTCCGCGTAGTGTTGGAGAGTGTTTCTACCGCTTCGCGTAGGTTCTGGTAGCACAGCTATGTGAACTCCGGCTGGGCTTAGTATATACACAATTCACATATATAGTTTGCTTGTAAGTCCCTTGTAAAGTGGTATACTGTATACCCAGGGCCTGTAATCTAAATACTACGGGCCCGATTCACAGAACTAACTTAAGACAAAATCCTAAACTTACTACCATTTTCGTATTCACAGAAGGCACTTACTCATTTTGGTATTCACAGAAGACACTTACTCACTTCGGTATTCATAGAAGTTAGGAGTCCTAACTTTAGGACTCCTAAATGCCTTCTGTGAATACCGAAAGTCTTAAAATTAGGATTTTTCTCAGTTTAGGAGTCCTAAAGTTAGGAGTCCTAACTTTACTACTACTAAACTGAGAAAAATCCTAATTTTAAGGCTTTCGGGAGCCACAGAAGGCATTTAGGAGTCCTAAAGTTAGGAGTCCTAACTTTAGGACTACTAAACTGAGAAAAATCCTAATTTTAAGGCTTTCGGTATTCACAGAGGGCATTTAGGAGTCCTAAAGTTAGGACTCCTAACTTCTGTGAATACCGAAATGAGTAAGTGCCTT
The DNA here is from genome assembly GCF_964204655.1 of Triturus cristatus. Taxonomy (NCBI): domain Eukaryota; kingdom Metazoa; phylum Chordata; class Amphibia; order Caudata; family Salamandridae; genus Triturus; species Triturus cristatus. The sequence continues at coordinate 1,065,055,596 of NC_140582.1, read as the reverse complement.
CTGTGAATACCAAAATGAGTAAGTGCCTTCTGTGAATACCAAAATGGTAGTAAGTTTAGGATTTTGTCTTAAGTTAGTTCTGTGAATCGGGCCCTACCAGTGGGCCTGCAGCACTGATTGTGCTACCCACACAATTAGCCTTTCAAAACTATTTGAGGCCTGCCATTGCAGGCTCTATGTGCGCAGTGTACTGCCACTTCGACTTACCACTTAAAACTACTTTCCAAGCCTTAAACTCCTGCTTTATTATACATAAGTCACCCCGAAGGTAGGCTCTCGGTAGCCCATAGGGCAGGGTGTTGTGTAAGTAAAAGGTAGGACATGTACTTTCAAGTTTTGCATGCAACGGTAGTGACAGACAGCCAAAATGTTTTTCACCACTGTGAGTCCTACTAACTCATAGGTTATTATTGGGAATTCCTTTATACACTTTTAAGCTGTAATTCCTGATTAGAAAGGAGTAGCTGTATCATGTTTTATATATTTGAAATGGTAATGATAAATCCCCTTTACTGGTAAAGTTGGATTTAACATTACAGTATTGTAAATGGCATGTTTAGAAAGTTTTCTCTACTCTTACTGCTCTGTGTGCCTGAAGTCTGTCTTCAATACACGTCTGGGGTGGATAACAGCTACACTTTGTGAATTTCCTTTAGATAGCCACAAACACAGGAATGTTAGTTGTGTCCACAAACTCATATGCATTCTGAGGCCCTTGCTGAGAAGGAATGGAGGGAGGATCTGACACTTACACCTGAATAGGCAGTGTGATGTTTCCTACACAAACGGCTGATTACCCCCTACTGATAGTCTGGAGTCAGGACTGGGAACATAGGACCTGTGTGCACTTCAAAGACTCTTCTTTTAAGTCCTCCCCACTTTAAAGGCACAACTGGGTATAATAAGACAGTACACTACTTGACATGTGAATAACTGCTTTTCTGCTCTGATGTGCTGTTTGTTGCCAGCAGCTTGCTATCCTCTGCCCTGCTGAGGAAAGGGCCTGGACTCATCTCACTTGAACCTTGAGTGACTCCAAGGGCTTGCATGCTTGCCCCCTGTTCTAAAGTCTCAAGGTTATCAAAGACTTCCTCCAACCCTGAAACAGCACCTGAAACTCTGCCGTTTGTGATTCCTGCCTTGCCAATCAATCAATCAATCATATAATTTGTAAAGCGCACTACATACCCGGGCGGGTTTCAAGGCGCTGGCGGGGAGGGGGGAGCTGTTACTGGTCGAAGAGCCATGTCTTGAGTTGTCTCCTGAAGGTCAGCAGGTCTTCGGTTTGACGTGGGTTGAGGGGGAGGGTGTTCCAGGTCTTGGCGGCGCGATGGGAGAAGGATCTGCCTCCGGAAGTAGTTCTCCGGATGCGTGGGACCGTGGCTAGGGCGTGGTCAGCAGAGCGGAGTTGTCTGTTGGGTACGTAGAAGGAGAGTCGGCTGTTAAGATAGGCTGGGACGGTTTTGTGGAGTGCCTTGTGTGCGTGGATCAGGAGCTTGAAGGAGATTCTTTTGTCAACGGGGAGCCAGTGCAGGTTCTTCAGGTGGGGGGTGATGTGGTCACGGCGCGGGACGTTGAGGATCAGGCGTGCAGAGGCATTCTGGATTCTCTGTAGTCTGCTGATGAGCTTGGATGAGGTTCAGGCGTAAAGGGCGTTTCCGTAGTCGAGCCTGCTGCTGACCAGGGCCTGGGTGACTGTTTTCCTTGTGTTTGTCGGGATCCATTTGAAGATCTTGCAGAGCATGCAGAGGGTGTTGAAACAGGTGGAGGAGACTGCGTTGACTTGTTTGGTCATGGAGAGTTTGGAGTCGAGGATGACTCCCAGGTTCCGTGCGTGGTCGGTGGGGGTCGGGGGGGACCCCAGTGATGTGGGCCACCAGGAGTCGTCCCAAGCGGAGGGGTTGGACCCGAGAATGAGGATTTCCGTTTTGTCTGTGTTCAGTTTGAGGCGGTTGTCCTCCATCCAGTCGGCGACGGCCTTCATTCCCTGGTGGAGGTTGGATTTGGCGGTGAGGGAGAGGATCAGCTGAGTGTCGTCAGCGTAGGAGATTATGTTGAGGTCGTGCTGTCGGGCGATGCGTGCTAGTGTTGCCATGTAGACGTTAAATAGCGTCGGGCTGAGGGAGGATCCTTGGGGAACTCCGCAGATGATCTTGAAGGCCTCGGAGCGGAACGGGGCGAGGCGGATTCTCTGAGTTCTGCCGGAGAGGAAGGAGGTGGTCCAGTCCAGGGTCTTGTTTCGGATCCCTGCGTCGTGGAGGAGCGTGCGTAGTGTGCGGTGGCAGATGGTGTCGAAGGCGGCGGAGAGGTCCAGGAGGATGAGGGCCGCCGTGTCGCCTTTGTCTAGCAGGATCCTGATGTCGTCTGTGGATGCGATGAGGGCGGTCTCGGTCCTGTGGTTGCTGCGGAATCCTGATTGTGACGGGTCTAGGGTGTTGTTGTCTTCGAGGTGTCGCGTGAGCTGGGTGTTTACTATCTTCTCGATGACCTTAGCTGGGAACGGGAGCAAGGAGATGGGCCGGAAGTTCTTGAGGTTGCTCGGGACCGCCTTGGGTTTCTTCAGTAGGGCGTTGATCTCTGCGTGCTTCCAGTTCTCAGGGAAGGTGGCGGTCTCAAAGGAGAGGTTGATGATTTTGTGCAGGTGGGGTGTGATGGACTTGCTGGCTTTGTTGAAGATGTGGTGTGGGAGAGGGTCGGATGGGGAACCGGAGTGGATTGTTCCCATGGTCTTGATTATGTCCTCGATGCTCACGTTGGTCCAGGTTGTCAGGGTGTTGTGGGTGGTGAGGTGTGTAGGATTCGGTGTGGTGTGGTCAGCAGGGGTCGTCCGGGGTCTGAAGCTGTCATGGATGTCGGTGATTTTCCGGTGAAAGAAGGTGGTGAGTGAGTCGCACAGGGCTTGTGATGGTGGGATGTCGTTGGCGTTGGAGCTGGGGTCGGAGAGTTCCTTCACGATGGTGAAGAGCTCCTTGCTGTTGTGCGCATTGTTGTCAAGGCGGTCTGTGAAGGAGGTCCTTTTGGCGGTCCTGATGAGGTGGTGGTGGTTGCGGATGGCGTCTTTGTAGACAGTGTGGCTGTCTGGCGTCTTGTTGCTGTTCCGTATGTTTTCCAGCTTCCGGCAGGTGCGTTTGGAGTCGCGGAGTTCCGGGGTGAACCAGCTGACTCTTCTGCTGGTGTCTCTGTTGGTGGGGTTTTTCAGTGGTGCGATAGTGTTGGCACAGTCGTTCATCCAGCGTTCGAGGGCGAGTGCACCATCATCCGGGTTGGTGGGGTTCGTCGGAGGGTTGAGTGCGAGGCTTGTCTGTAGTTGTTCTTCAATGATTTTGCCCCAGCGGCGGCGGGGGGTCTGTAGGGTGTGGTGGTGTGTGAGTGGTTTTCGGAAGGAGAAATGGATGCAGTGGTGGTCGGTCCAGGTGAGTTCGGAGGCGTGGCTGAAGGTAACGTGGGGGCTTGAGGAGAAGATTGCGTCAAGCGTGTGGCCGGCGATGTGGGTCGGTGTTGTGACAAGCTGTTTGAGTCCGAGGTTGGCGAGATTGTTGATCAGGGTGGAAGAGTTGCTGTAGTTGTTGTTCTCCAGGTGATAGTTCAGGTCTCCGAGGAGGATGTAGTCGGTGGAGGTCAGCGCGTGCGAGGTGATGAGGTCGGCGATGGAGTCGCAGAATTGAGGCCGGGGTCCTGGCGGTCTGTAGATGAGGGTGCCTCTTAGGGTGGTCTTTGGGTCCGTGTGGATCTGGAAGTGCATGTGTTCGGCGGTGCTGAGGGTGTCGTTGGTGTTTGCAGAGATCTTGATAGTGTTTTTGTGGACGATGGCGATACCTCCTACGGCTCTGTTTGCGTAGTCTCTATGGGTGATCTTGTACCCGTCTGGGATGGCTATGGCGATGTCAGGCGAGGAGGCTTCGTTCATCCAGGTTTCGGTCAGGAAGGCAACGTCCGGTGATGTGGTGTCGAGTAGGTTCCAGAGTTCGACGGTGTGTTTGTGTGTGGAGCGGGTGTTGATCAGGATGCATCTGAGCTGGTTGGCTTCTGTTGTGGTGGGTGTCTTGGTGCTTTCGTGGCAGGAGAAGCTGCAGTTCCGGCAGGTGAAGGGGCCGTGGGTGTGCCTCGGGGCGACCTTGCAGCAGGTGTGGGTCCTTCCTGGGTTGAGAGCGGCGCGCCCGCTGAGCGCGGCCCCTGCGCGGCCGCCATATATGGGGAGGTGGGGAGGGAGGAGCAGCTGGGAGGCGGGAGGCGAGGGACGGGAGTGGCGAATGGGCGCAGAGGGGGCGGGGCTGCAGGGGAGGCATCGGCGGGGACGGGGGACACGAAACCGGCACGGGGCACAGAAGATAAACGGGGTACAAAAACAGGGTCACAGGCACAAAGTAAACATGTGGATGGCGAGGTGGTACAGAAATAAGAAAGGGGGCACAGAAGCTAAGCGATGAGCGGGTGGCAGGGGGCACAGACAGTCACAGGCACAGAATCAGGGTCACAGAGACAAAAAGCAAATAAGCAGCACAAGGAAAATGGCACAGAGCAGAGAGGCGAGCGGGGGGCAGTGGGCACGGGCAGTTACAGGCACAAAATCAGGGTCACAGAGGCAGAAAGCAAATAAGCAGCACAAGGAAAATGGCACAGAGCAGAGAGGCGAGCGAGGGGCAGGGGGCACGGGCAGTTACAGGCACAAAATCAGGGTCACAGAGGCAGAAAGCAAAGGAACAGCGCAAGTGAAATGGCACAGAGCGGCGAGCGGGGGGCAGGGGGCACGGGCAGTTACAGGCACAAAATCAGTGTCACAGAGGTAAAAAGCGAAGAGACAGCACAAGGGAAATGGAACGAACCTAAGGCCACCACTGGCCACCAGGGATGAGGCGCAGGTGGAAGCCTGCGGGTGGTGGAGGGCCTTGAATTCTATGGCGGCAGCAGCAACAGCGGGGGTGCAGGCGGAACTGCAGCGGGGGGGAGCGACCTACCAGAAGGTCAAGGGTCACTCTCCTCACCGCGCAGCGGCCGCCATATATGGGGAGGTGGGGAGGGAGGAGCAGCTGGGAGGCGGGAGGCGAGGGACGGGAGTGGCGAATGGGCGCGGATGGGGCGGGGCCGCAGGGGAGGCAGCGGCGGGGACGGGGGACAGGAGACCGGCACGGGGCACAGAAGATAAACGGGGTACAAAAACAGGATCACAGGCACAAAGTAAACACGTGGGCGGCGAGGGGTACAGAAGATAAACGGGGTACAAAAGCAGGTTCCCAGGCACAAAGTAAACACGTGGATGGTGAGGTGGTACAGAAATAAGAAAGGGGGCACAGAAGCGGAGCTGCGATCGGGGGGCAGGGGGCACAGACAGTCACAGACACAGAATCAGGGTCACAGAGGCAAAAAGCAAATAAGCAGCGCAAGGAAAATGGCACAGAGCAGAGCGGCGAGCGGGGGGCAGGGGGCACGGGCAGTTACAGGCACAAAATCAGGGTCACAGAGGCAGAAAGCAAATAAGCAGCACAAGGAAAATGGCACAGACCAGAGCAGCGAGCGGGGGGCAGGGGGCACGGGCAGTTACAGGCACAAAATCAGGGTCACAGAGGTAAAAAGCAAAGAGGTAGCACAAGGGAAATGGAACGAACCTAAGGCCACCACTGGCCACCAGGGATGAGGCGCAGGTACAAGCTTGCGGGTGGTGGAGGGCCTCGAATTCACCGGCGGCAGCAGCGACAGCGGGGGTGCAGGCGGAGCTGCAGCAGGGGGGGAGCGACCTACCAGAAGGTCAGTCCTGTGCTGTTGGAAGTGCTTGTTTCTGTGCTGACCCAGCAGAATCCGTGCATCAACGAATTTGCACTGATTTGAACCGATGCATCACCCTTCGACGCCAATGCAGCTGCTGCCTGACGCCTCAATGACAACACATCACCTGCATAGCAAAGGGGTTCATCCACGAGTCTTCACTAACTACACGAATCTGGAACTGACGCATCACATACATCCACGGGATCGATGATGATGCATCACCTCCTCCTCTACTCGCATTGGGTCCTCGATGTCAGTGCTTCCTCCATCCATGGCACTGCATGAGTCCTTTCGCTGACCTGACCTCCATCACAGTCAGCCTCAATTTTGGATTTAGCCCGGTCCAGCGTGACCAAATGTCCCTGTTTGGCGCTTTATGACTCTAAGCACTATATGTAGATTTAGGGCCTGATTTAGATTTTGTCGGTAATGGTCCCCCTGTCACTTTCCCATTGGATTCCACATCAGCCTACTAGGCGGTCCGCCCCCTCTATTCAGATGCTGGTGTGTCCATAGACGAAAAACTGGTGGAGAGTTGCCATCTCTGTCAGAATTTCTTACCTGCGCCAATGGTGCCATAGGAAAAGCAGCTGTTGGAGGGAGTACATCCACTTTGTTTGCCAGGCCAATTATGATGTGCCTTCCTGCCGATGCAACTGTGGTGGCAAAACCTCCACACCTGAGTTGGTGGATTGGAAGGAATATAAGGCAGAAACTCAGCTTTTCTTACTTTCACACTTATTTTTCAGCCATGTACCCTATCTTCCCAACCCTGCCTCTGCTGCCGCTTCACAAAGAAGAAAATCAACCCCGTTCTGGCTGGAATCGAAGGTAAGCTCCTCTTTTATCAATTGTCGTTTGACTTGCCTGTTTGCCTTAGCTCTGGACTTGTGCAGTTTTTAAATCTCACTCACAAGCAATGGCATACCAACATGCAATGCTGATATGTGTAATGTTAACGTTTCAGAAATTTAAAGAAACACACCTACATGATTTCATTGTATTTCTCAGTTTGGTGAAATCTGCCTTCATAAAAAGGACACTTATACAGTGATTTTGTGTTTTCCAAATGGGATACTCCAACATCTATGTGATGGAATAGCCCATCTCCAAAAGTCGCTTAAGTATCCCAATTTTCTCCATCATTGATTTATCATCTCGACATAACAAATAAAATCAAACAACCTGATGTATATTTGTTGTTTAGGTAGGCATGTGTCTGCTTAAATCAGTACTTTGATAGTGAACAGAATTCAGGTGGTGTCCTTTTCCATAAATTCATGTACTGAACACATCAGCATACACCTTTTGCAAAACTTAAACATTCAAGAACTCCTCTTGTGAATTAGACGTGTAAACCTTCCTGTTGATGGCAAAATGTGTTGCGGTAACAAAAATTAGTTATTTAACAGGTTGAACTCAAACTAGAACTTACCCTCTTGGTACTGCTGTTGGGCTCTCAACTGCCCATCAAGGTCCGAGTAGGCAACCATAAGTATGCGGGCTATTAGTGGGGTTAGAGGGTGGAGCACTTGCTTCCCACATTGGGAGGACTGGCAGAGCTTGACTTCTGATTTCTTCCTGGTCCAGCATTGTAGGTCCTCCCACCTCTTTCGACAATGAATGTTGTGCCACTTGTACACCGCCAGGGTCTGCACCTTCTTGGTGATGGCCTTCCAAATGGTCTTTTTCTGATGGGCATTGACCTGTATAGATGCAAGAAATGAAAGAACAAAAATAACTTATGTGAATTTTTGTTTGTCTGTATTGATGTAACACCATTTTACTACCCCAATCACAAGCATTAGTCAAAAGTTACTACACAATGTATCTTTTTTTTATTCTGTGAAAATAAAACAATACATAATTTTTTGTAACCTGTTGACTACCCTTATCCCTTATCTTGTCCTAAAATCACTGATCCAGGCCAGTGACATCATCTAGACCAGGAGGCTCCAGCATTTTCAGTAATGAGAGCTACTTCTGATCACTGAAATTAATTGTGAAATACTAAAAGATAAACAACTTGTGCATTGTAACCAGACACCCCAATCCCAGCTACATTGACTTGAAGCCTAATGTCCATAGAGCCAGATACTAAGGTTTGAATTAATAAATACTATGACTAAGGGCAATCTGAAAGGGCTGCCATGTGTGTCAGTGAGAGCGTGGTCTTTGGAGCTGTATGAACATGTGTGCGTATGAAGGGATATATTTTTACAGGTGACTGAGAGCCTGTGTCGTATCTACCTATCTACTTGCAGCACAGGGCATCTCTTTTGCAATATATGGCACTATTACATGAAAGAAACACACATACAATTGTATGTTCCTTTCAATTTGGTGGATTTAAAAGTGCAGATAAATATTCTACCAAATATGTCATGTCATGGAACATTTTTGGGCACTTTGAATTTCTCTCAGGTAAAAAAAGGGCTGTATTTTTCCTATATTCTTATGGCACAGTGTATACTGTCCAATGGGAGTAAGGGGCCTGCTGTTTGTAAATACTTTAAGCAACAGTGGTCCCTAGAGAAATTAGGGCTAGCAAACCAAAAGAATGAATATAGACTCGATCAGCGCTATATTGATTGAACTTGTCCAGCCGGACAGAGGTCTAATATTTACTTGTAAGATATTTTAAACAATAGTTACACACACACACAAATACACAAAGTGGGACACAAGCCTGTGTCCTACTTAACCAACAGAATAAAGAACAGCAGAGGGCTCAGGCAAAGCTCACGGTTTGTCACAGAAAGAATAGGTGATGTAGACAGCAAGAGAAAAAAGCGGGAACAATGGTTTATATGTTTTTTCAACACTGTGGAGAGAGGTCTGAATACTAAAGAGGACTGGATGAGTATCATTAGTTCGCAATAGAATTGTCAGACCATATGAATAACAAGATTCTTCTCTGTTACGATCTAATACACTGTGTGATTACAGCTGAGATTATATAAGTTTTGGCATTTATTCCTATAAAGAGACCATTATATTCCCTTTTGGAGTGTTATCCAATGTCTCTTCATTTTTTAGTATCTATGGTGGGCACCAATGGGATTAGTGTAATAAGAACATTTTCATACCAAAAGGAATATTTATATCATCTCAGTTATATCTTTAAACGATGCTTGAGGGTACTGTATCTATACGATGTTAGACCACCATGGTAACTTGGTAAACATGAATAGATAGAACAAGTTGTGTTAGACAAGATTTATATGTAAAGGTGGATTGATATAAATGCTTCTATATTCAAGTGATTATGTTAACCGGTGAATATTTAAAATTTATACTCGATAGGGGTTTGTAAACACACGAAGAGCAAAATGTACATAAAATGTTGGTATATAATATGATGATATGGCGGTTATGTTATCTGGTGATATTAGCAACAAACTATAGACGCATACGTATGTAAGACAAGAAAACACTAAGTCACCTTACTGCATGTCAATGTTGTGCTAAATGGCTAGATATAAATGCTTCCACATTCAAGTGATTACGTTAATCGGTGAATATCTATACTCGATAGGGGTTTGTAAACACACGAAGAGCAAAATGTATATAGAATGTTGGTATAGAATATGACGATATGGCGGTTATGTTATCTGGTGATATTAGCAACTAACTATAGATGCATAAGTATGTAAGACAAGAAAACACTAAGTCGCCTTACTGCATGTCAATATTGTGCTAAATGGCTAGGTTATGCTGTTCGTGTTTCGTTAGATAAAGATATAACTTAAATAGTCCAATACTCATGACAGCCGTTTATAAGCAGATTGAGTAATAAATGGATAAAAGAGGTAGACTCGGCATTTAGTGATGGATAAAGTTTTCCTCGTGTTGCAGGGGAAAAAAAACTGCGTTAAAAAAAACTTATGATACTTGTCATACGGACCATGTGACTATCCTAACCAATCAGGAGCAGGGTCTCAATGCACAAATAAATAGAGTCCTTTCAGACAGAATGAAGGAAGCGAATTGAGTTACACTCCCGCGTACGAAGCCGACGGTTTGATTCCCCGAGGTGAGAGTGCAGAGCAAGCTTTTACTTTGCGTTTTACTAACATGGTGATTTAGAGATCACCTGGGAATTAGGAGTAACCTTTATAGTAGCGTTAATACGAGCACTTATATTTATTGATTTTTTCTGACCTCACGGTATAGGTGACGAGAATATAGGAGGAGTAACTTGGACCTCCGTCACCTCGGTTGAATTTGACGTCTTCATTAAGAGGTGAGAGGAATATGCTCACTTATAGCATTAGTGAGTCCGAACATTTATGAATATCGGAATATGTTTGCCACTCAATATGGTGACACAGAGATCGCCTTTCAGTTAAAAGGACCTATAGTAGTAGCGCTAATACGAGTGCTTGTATTTAATAAATTTTTTTATCTTATTTTTGACCTTACGTAATAGGTGACGTAAATACAGGAGGAGTAACTGGGACCTCCGTCACCCTGGTTGAAATTGACGACTCCATTAAGAGGTGAGACGATTACGCTCACTTATAGGATTAGTAGCCCGAATATTTACAAATATCGGCAAGAGTTAGGCACTCGTTAGAATAATAGGAATGCTCATAGGAGCATACACATATTATTATCTCTCTCTCTTTACAAACCATAGGCGAGAAGTAGTGAATGGGATATGCCATGTACCTACGGCTTCGAAAATAAACACCAGGACGAATTTTAATAATACGCAGGCAGTCAGTAAGTAGAGAGCCTTATCCAGTCTTTCTAATATAGCGCGAATAAATGTTTGCATGCTTTAATTAAGTCATGATAAGATTACCATTCATTTTGCAGCATCTAAATAGTTATAATTTGCGATGTTTTGACAAGTGGACCTTGAAGTGAAAACCAAATCGTAGCATTAAAACGCTATAATGTGAACTGCAACCTCGCGAATTGCTGACAATTTATACCAGGGTAGAGGAGTACCAGTAATATTTCTCCCCATAGAGAGACAATTAGTGATAATAAAAAAAACTCTCAATACAACAGCTATAACAAAAATGTATTAAATAGCATCTATTTCTTCGATGTAGGTCCCCGTAAAATTGAGGAAGACCCAAAGCCTATTACAAGTCTTGATAAAGATGGATTAACAAGAAGAACCATCGAAACGCGTCGACGCATCTATAATAACGCAATCCAAAGAAGAACTGTGGTTGACTGCGAGTAGATATAAGAGTACATATGTATCACCAACCATAGCAGTTACATGATTCGATAGGATGCGTAATCAATGACAAAGTTTATTGTCTTTATAATCTTTTTCTGTTATGCGGGCTCATAACAGTTTTGTGGATCAGATAACAATGTGTACTTGTTATGTCTTGTGTTTTTAAGCGCATGTAATGTCAGTATTGATTTTATGAATTATATGTATACTTTTTTAATAAATGCTATAAAAATTTAATGTCTTTTTACGTTGATGAGTGTTAAAGTCTAAAGTTTGATACCATTGTGTCAGAGTATAGGGATTGTGCTCTTTTTAGGGGTAACAGAAAGAATATACACATTGTCAAAGACAAATCGTTGGGAACACCTTTACAGTTTTCAAATGAAATTGTTTGCATATAACATGTTATATAGTGTCGACGGCGTTTCGATCCATAGGGGTAATGCGAGGATCATCATCAGTACATTACTTACATGCCTGTATAGTAGAGCCTTAGTAAACCTAAAACAATTTACATTTAAGGAAGAAAGAAAAAACATAAGTAGAGAATTAGGGAGAATTCCTACAAGATTTAAAATTACACAGTATTTACTCTATATGCAGACGGTACTTAAACAAGTTTTGAGCACCATGCAAGAGTAACTTCGGAAAAAACAGGATGAAAGTTGCAAGACCACGTCAGGTGCGCTAATCTGAAACATTCAGAAAGCACCGTGCACTAGTGACAATTGATCTGACAAACTGTAAGTAAGGGGGATGATGGTGACAAAGTGGATATGGAAACAATAGATCGATAGTGTAAAACACGATGAATATATGTGACAACCGGCATGGTAACAGGATAATCACAGAGCGTAGGATAGTTAAGTCTAAACATGTCACAGTGCAATGCTGGAAAATAAGCGTGAGACATGCAGGGCAGATGAGACGAGCGTGAACGGTGGCAATGATCCGAACATGCGGTCCCCGGGCAGTGCATGCGGTTTCTAAAATCAAGGGGGACGCTGTGAGCAATTGGCTCGAGGATTGCAAGGTATAACGGTCGCTTACCGGCAGGTGATATGGTAGAGCGACGGGAGTGGCAAGTTGCCTCTCTGTTATGTCTGAGTGAAAAGAAGAACAGTTTTGATGGTCCGAGTTGTTATTAAAACTCAGGGGTTAAAATATGCGGAGGAAGGAAGGCGGTGCGATGGGACTCATCGATAAGGATATAGGGTGTCCAGTTCCACAATGGGTTTTGTTGGAGCCACGTATGTGTACTCCTGCAGCGCGATGGCCCGAAAAGACAGAGGGAGTAATAAGGGAACTGAAATGACTAATTACTGATAGCCAAGTGTGGTTAGGACAAAAGTGCCTTACCTCGATGAAGTGAACACGAGCAGTGTCGCTGGGGATCTGTGTCCGTGAAGGACGGTGCGTCAGATGTGAAGTTTAAAAGCACCGAAAGTGCATCCAGATTGGAAGTGAACAGTCAGGTGGTGCGCGAGGGGAAGCTAGAGGGAGTCGGTGATAGACTGGCGGACATCTTAGAGTGGTGGGAGTTGAATGTTTAGTGTGGGGGCAATATGTTTAGTGCAATCGTTTGATTGCAAGGGTTGAAACCTGAGCCCCCATTTCTCTGAAGTGGGACACTTTCCTAAACTCCTTCTATTCCCCCCTCCTACCCCCTCTCCTTTTTCCAAACTCCTATACTTCTGAGTTCCTGTACCACACACATTTACCTGCTATATCTGACAATGCACCTTGATACTCGGATGATTACATCAAGAAAAACTTAGAAGGCCCCTCACTCTTTACTAGTTCAGATGATACTCCGAGCAGTACCAGTACCAATCTCTCTGAGGAACTAGAGAAACAGAAGAAGAAATTTGGCCGTCTTGAGTTAATGATATGCATGCTCACTGAGTACCTTAAATCGAATACCATTCCAGTTGGTTTACAAGTTAGAAATATCCCGGGCGTTTTCACAGATAACCCTAAATATATCACTAATTTCAGTTACATAGGTACCACATGCTCCAGACACTGGATGGTGTTGGGCATTGACATTGCAACTGAAGAACTGAGAAAACGTACTGATATAATAAACGACATTGAAAAACAGATTAAGGATACCAATACTGTATCTGAAGCTAAGAAACTAATCGAAAATATTGAGAAAACCATAGAAGAGCTCCATCGAATAGAACAGAATAAAAAATCCACACCCTAAATCCTTCCCCACCCGCCACCCATTTCCCCCGCCATATTAGTATGTCAACTGGGCGGAAAAGGGTTTAATATGGTGGCGGTGTCTGCTAGACACCGCCATCCATATTAGTATGCAGGCGGGAGGCAGCCTTTCTGTAGCGGCAGCATGCAGATTTGGAAGTTGGGGGGCCGTTGCGGGCCCCCAGGATGTTGGGGGGCACCTATGGTACCCCCCTACATGTGCATGCACAACATGGCAGGAACCGCGCGGTGCCTGCCACGTTGTGCAGGCATATGCTCAACATGCATTTTTTTGGCATTGCGGCTGGTGATGCTAAAAGCACCGCCCGCCGCAATGTTAAAAATGCAGGATACGCCCGCCAGTGTGGCGGGCGCAACCTAATCACCCCCACGGGACCGCTGCACTTATGGCGGGCGGTCCCTTTTTACGTCAGCCCAAGTGCATCACCACCACTCAAACGGTGGCTAGTTTGTTTGCATATACAAAATGCTAATGTCACTTAGTAATTTAAAAAGAAACATTTATATGTAGGTCATGATTCACTGACAGATTATCAGATTAGATGTCACTAATATCGTCCCACAAAATTATCTACACCAAAATATCGACCACAAAAATATCAACATCCTATACTTATAATGCAAATGACAAAAATATTGAAAAACAAAAATATCAATGTAACTAATATAATTAGCAAAATATCGTTTTTTAAATATATATAAACAAATAATAAACATAAAATATATTTAAAAGTAACAATAATATCATAAAAATTAACAAGTATTTTATTAATTTAAGAAAGTATATAAATATTATACTCATTTTAAACAATGAAACACAAATATATTCAGTGAAAAAACCATAGGTTTCACACACGTTATAGTTAGGAATTAGCATTTAAAAAACCTTAGAAATTCAGTGAAAAAACCATAGGTTTCACACATGTTATAGTTAGCTGGACATTTTACTCGTAAAAAACCAATGAAATTCCCCCGTTATAGTTAGTTCAGCTAACTATAACTCGCGCGCCCGCAATGCACTGCTGATGACGTCACATATTACATCACTCATGACATGGTCAGTGACATCACTCATGACATCACTGATGACATCTCAAATGACATCACTGATGACCTCACTGATGACATCATCCAGTGAATGTGTGTTTTTCTGAAAATTAAATATGTTTTATATATGTATATCTCAAGGTCGATGGAAGAATAAATGGGTATATTACTGTCTAAATGGATGATTTCTTTTTGAAAAATTGATTGTGTAACTGACTGATTAAGTGTATCATAGTGAATACATGGCTTAGTGAGTAATGTTTAAATATATAAATATCTGTATCAGTCTCTCACTTTGTGTATAAGTGGCTGCATGGGTTGGAGAGTAGCTACATGGGTGTCTATATAGGTTATTAGTTGGTTTTTTTAGTATCAGTATGAGTGTCTGCATGGTTCGGTGGGGGGTATGACGTAGTGCATAGGTGCATGAATGAGTGACTCACTGTTTGTATGTGTTGAACAGAGCATGTGTGCAGGACTGCATGGGTGGATGAGTGTGTGTATGGGTGTGTTAGTGAGTGAATGACTGTCTCAATAGTGTCTTTATGAGTAACTACATATGTTTAAAACTAGTATATGTGACTATTGGTTTATATATGTGAGTATATGTGAGAGTGAGAGATTGAAAGAGTTCCTGTATGAATAAGTATGTATTTCTATAAGTAATTGTTTAAAAGACTAAGTATGTGTAAGTTTCCGTAGAAGTAAGTGTGGTGGTGTGTGTATAACTGTATATGCAAGTAAATGTATGTTTGATTCTTTATTAGCATGAGTGACTATGTGTGTGAGTAGCTCTATGGATGAGTGGCATTGTGTAACAGGATGTATAGGTGTATGAGTACATATGATAAGTGAGTACATGTATGAGTGACTGTATTGGACTGTTGGTGAATGAGTGGATGTGTATTTGGATCTTAGAATTACTGAAGAGGTTGTTGTAACTGTTATTGGTATGTCCATTGTTTTGTAAATTTTAGTCTCTATTTTTGATTGTGTGTATCAAAGGTTTTATTAGGGGAAGAGGAGGTCTGCCACTCTATCACAAGGATGATGTCATCAGTGAGGTCATCAGTGATGTCATTTGAGATGTCATCAGTGATGTCATGAGTGATGTCACTGACCATGTCATGAGTGATGTAATATGTGACGTCATCAGCAGTGCATTGCGGGCGCGCGAGTTATAGTTAGCTGAACTAACTATAACGGGGGAATTTCATTGGTTTTTTACGAGTAAAATGTCCAGCTAACTATAACATGTGTGAAACCTATGGTTTTTTCACTGAATTTCTAAGGTTTTTTAAATGCTAATTCCTAACTATAACGTGTGTGAAACCTATGGTTTTTTCACTGAATTTCTAAGGTTTTTTAAATGCTAATTCCTAACTATAACGTGTGTGAAACCCATGGTTTTTTCAGTGAATTTGCAAGGTTTTTTAAATGCTAATTCCTAACTATAACGTGTGTGAAACCCATGGTTTTTTCAGTGAATTTGCAAGGTTTTTTAAATGCAAATTTTTTTTTTTTCTTCTATTTTTTCTAACATATTTTTATTTTAATTTTCTTACCTTTTATAAAGACTATGATTAAATTTTTAAAATTCTTTAATATGTTTTTTTTTATATATTTTTTAAAATAAACATGTAAAATTTATTTGCAGTACTTTTTTTCTATTTTTTTTTAAATTTTTTTAGTACGCGTACCGTAAGCTCACGGTAAGCGTACGGTTTACGCAACGTCCGTAATTTTCCTACGCTGCTTGCGTATAGTTACGCAATTTGCGTAGCCGCGCGTACTCCGCGTGGGACGCGTACGCGTGTACGCTACACGCGCACGTTACGCGGAAGTGCCGGGAGTGACTGTTATGCGCATGCGTGCAAGCGCGTGTCTTTTTTACGCGCATGCGCACTTTTGACGTAAGCGTACCGTAAGCGCACCGTAAGCGTACGGTAGGTCATGTGATCATGAAACACAACTTTTGATTGGTTGAAACTACTTTCAGTTCTAGAACTCTCCTACACCACACCCATTCCCCTCATTTCTGCTTGTGATCCCTTGGGAGAAGGAGCTGGTTTGTCTTTGGGATACGATGGCAGAACAGCAGAGCTCTTCTGAGAGTGAGGCTAGCACTAGCAGCACTGTCTTGAGGCAGAGATCGAGGAAACAAAAGCCCTCTTATGTATGGGATTATTTTACTTTTCCTGAAGGCCAGCAAAAGGTAAATGCACCCTTAGTGACTTGTAAGCTGTGTAAGCGTGTACTTTCTAGAGGTAATCCTAACAGGAAGTATTCCTTTGGGAATCACACCATGAAGAGACACCTCCAGGATGTACACAGAAGGACACATGGTCATCTTTTTGGAGGTAACTCTTCAGAAAGACAAGCCAGTACATCCACAGCAGCTCAGCCTGAACCATCATCTGCAGGGCTGACTCCTTCTTCTGCAGGTCAGGTGAGCCCTTCATCTGTGGGGGGAGAATCTCCTTTTGCTGGCCCTCTGGAAATCAACCCTCGATTTCGGAAGGTTGATATTCGATGCACATTTTGTCAAGATCTAATTTGCTATAGGGAGACCAGTGTTTCCCTAGTGAACAACAAAATAGATCAGCACATTTGTCGCTTTGAATAATTTTCCCATGCTTCCTTTCCTCTGTCCCTGCATGAACACAACGGTTCTTTTAAGAGCCAACCTTATCTTTCATCTTTTTTTTACATATGTTTTTAAAAACTTTTTTTTATTTTTTTTTACCGTACGCGTACGGTGCGCGTACTTTTTTTTTATTTTTAAAAAAAACACTAAAAATCAATAAACACATTACAAGGTCCTTGAGAGACTACAATTATTATTATTGACTTACCATACTCACTGAAAAAATATTTATTCATTTGTTTTTTTTAAAAATAGTTTTAAAAATGTTTGTAGTTTTCGAAAATTTTCTATATCTATCTGGAAAAAAAGAAAAAAGTATTAATATTTTTAAAACATTTTATAATACAGTACACATATTTACATTTTTTTCCATAAAATATTTTTGCCTTATTTTTGCTGTTTTCAGAATATATTGCATTTCACATTAGTCCCAAAACGAAATTTCTTTGCCAATTTGAAAGCACACTTACTGCTCTTTTTTTTTCGGGGCAAGTGAAAATCACTTTTACAGACTGACACATTATGAAACCACTTTTTTTGATTTATTTAAATGCACATGTCCAAACTGTTTTTTCAGACCACCACCATGTGTATTCTCGGTGACTGCCTACACTCCAGCAAGGGCAACCAGCCTTAGTGATGCTGAATGTATTTGCATTACAGACTGAAACCTGAAAACCCCACTCGCTTGTAAATACTGTGCATGATTATACATGGCAAGCACATGGGTGTGTGCTAAGAGTCTGCTTCTTCCCCCAAAAATTCGCTCCCCCTTTCCATCTAATGCAACTGTGAAATCACCAGAGCAATACGCAATAAATCTCTGCCTATAATTCCTCTCTGCACACAGAGTCATGTTTTCACATTAGTCCCAAAACGAAATTTCTTTGCCAATTTGAAAGCACACTTACTGCTCTTTTTATTTCGGGGCTAGTGAAAATCACTTTTACAGACTGACACATTATGAAACCACTTTTTTTGATTTATTTAAATGCACATGTCCAAACTGTTTTTTCAGACCACCACCATGTTTATTCTCGGTGACTGCCTACACTCCAGCAAGGGCAACCAGCCTTAGTGATGCTGAATGTATTTGCATTACTGAGTCCAACCTCAAACCCTTAAACTATTCTTTTTTTTTCCAGTACACCTTAATTTATTGTGAAAACATACTCCATATTATTTTACATGTTCCTCACATTTAAATTTCTCCCAAAACAGAAAATGATAAACGCAACTACAACGAAAACAATTTCCATTTCTATTATTCATTTCTTAAGTTACCACATACATCCCCTCTCAAACTGTAAACTCACCTTTATAATTAGTTAGTTGTGAAAGAAATGTGACACTCAAACAGCAGATTATCAGAGCCAGGATCTCTGTTGTGTTCACCTCTCTCCTCTCAGCAGAACCAGATAATGGCAAACTTTCCCTCTATTTTTCCACACATATACATGTAAGTTTCAAATCTCAGTGCTTCCCCCTTTTTTTCAAATGTAATCACACATTTCTATTGGTTGAAAACCAACCCTTTTCCAAAAGTACCCTTCCCCCAACTTGACTTCTGCCTAGTACCCTTCCCCCAACTTGACTTCTGCCTGCTACCATAGCAACAGCTCATGGAACACTGCTGTGTTGAGTTAGGTCAGAAGTTCGCCAAACAATGTTTCAATTCCACAGAGCAAGAGTGCTTGACTTTTCAAACCTAACAGCAAATCCATAGTACTGTTCTTTGGTTACACATTTTTTTGTACCAATACAAAACATGCTTCTATTAATTTACACATACAGCCTAGTTTTTATTCTAGAATGGTATGAAACAGCCAATCAGTTCTTTTTGTTTTGAAAAAAATATGTATGCCTCCATTTCCAAACTGTCTTTCTTTTCATATTGCCATTCTACTGAAAGACACCTCCTGAGTGCATCCAGATCTCCTTTGAAGATGTTCACAGTGTGGATTGTAGGGCACAGCTATGTCTTCTGGAGTGAAAAGTTTGCAGAGAAAACAGATATGGTGAGAGACCTTGCTTTGCCAAATGTAGACATTAAATGGATTGGTCAGAGAGGGTTAAAGTGGCACCAATTGATGCCATTGGTGAAATCCTTCATGCAAATCCAACACCCTGACCTCATAATAGTGCACTGTGGTGGCAATGACCTAGGCACTTTGACTGGGGTAGGTCTGGAAATGCTTATGAAGGACACCTTTGCACAACTGTTTTCACTTTTCCCTAAAACTGCCTTTGTGTTTTCCAACATATGCCAAAGGCAAAAATGGAACTGGTCCAATCATTTCTGTCCACAGATTGACAAAGCAAGAAAGCACGTCAACAAATCTGTTTCTGCTTTCCTCCGTGACTATGGTATGGGTGCCATTTACCACAACAACTTGCGTTATGACATGCAAGACATTTATAGAGGAGATGGTGTGCACTTCAATGATGAAGGGAACAGAGTCTTCCTTTTGAACCTTAGACTCTGCATCGGTACTTACTTGTAGGTACCACTAAAAAAATGACTTCATAAACACAACAGCTCTTTTTAGAGCTCCCTAATATCTAAACTCTTAAATCTGCTTTTCATTTATTTTTTTTTATTTTTTTTACCGTACGCTTACCGTAAGCTTACCGTACGAGTACCCCGTGATTTTTTTAAAAATCAATAAATGTTTTTTTTGTACTTTTCTGTCCTTCTTTGACCCCCTTACAAATGTTAGGGGGTCTGTAACTCTCCTCATTGCCCCCTTTTCTTGTTTTCACTCTTTTTTTTCAGAGTGAAATACACAAAATGGCGGCCGCCGCTTCCTGGTTTCGGCCGATTCAAATGTTTACTAAGATCTAAGAGCCAATCAGAATCGCGCTCGCGCACGCCACCGTACGCTTACGGTAAGCGTACGGTAAGCGTACCGTAAGCGGGCTCAGATATATATATTGATTTAAAGGCTATTTTCTCAGAATCTACTGAACAGATTTACACCAAACCTACAAAAGGCACTTCCTTGACCTAGGGACTACCTCTCTGCCAAATTTCGAGTAATTCTGTTCAGCCGTTCGGGCTGTAGCTCGTTCTAAAGGTCCTATGGAAAAATGCATGGGAAAAACGCGTTTTGGGACCCCCCTTTTATCTCAGCCCCCGCTTGACGGATCCCCCCGAGACTTTCAGGGTAGGAGCGGAGCGTAGCGCCCCACCTATTTTGAGAAATTCGCGAGGATTCATCAACCGGCGCCAAAGTTATTCAAAATAGAATGTTGCGGATTTCCTATGGAAAAGGGGTCCTAACTATAACTACCTACTGGCGACCGCCAGTAGGTAATATTAATATATAAATGCAAATATATGTATTCAATTTTAAAATATTACAAAAATAATAAAGTTTATACGTATATATATATATATATATATATATATATATATATATATATCACTGATAAAACATAGGTTTCAGGTACGTTACAGTTAGAAATTATGACTTAAAAAACCTTAGAAATTCACTGAAAAAACCATTGGTTTCAGGGACGTTATAGTTAGCTGGACATTCCACTCTTACAAAACCATAGAAGTTCCACCGTTATAGTTAGTTCAGCTAACTTTAACTCGCGCACCCGTAATGCACTGCTCATGACGTCACATATTACATAATTCATGACATGGTCAGTGACATCACTGATGACATCTCAAATGACATCACTAATGACATCACTGACATCTCAAATGACATCACTGATGACATCATACAGTGACTGTGTTTCTGTAAAGTTTATATATGTTTTATATATGTATTCCAAGGTGTATTTAAGGATGAGTGGGTGTATAAGTGTCTGGATGGAGGATTTAGTAGGTGCGTGACTGACTGTATAAGTGAGTGATTAAATTGTCTTACTGAATGCATGGGTTAGTGACTAAACTGTGTGAATGTCTGTATCAGTCTTTCTGTTGTTGTCTGTTAACGGACCCCACATTTCTAGTATTAGTGCCCCGGGGAGGTGGCAGTCCCTGGTGTGTATGGGGGGCTCGACCCCCCAGACAGGTTATTTTTTTTTTTTTAAAAGCCCTGGGGGTGGCGGTCCACGGGGCAGGGGGGGCCGTATGCCCCTTGCGAATAATTAAGAAAAGCCCCGGGGGGGGGGGCTTGGAGGCCATCACACATAAAAAGGAAAGCCCCGGGGGTGGCAGTCCCCAGGGCTGCGGGAAGGCCGAGTGCCCTCCTGCACATTATTTAAAGCAAGCCCCGGGGGGTGGCGGTCCGCGGGGCTGCGGGACGGCCGAGTGCCCTCCTGCACATTATTTAAAGCAAGCACCAGGGGTGGTGGTCCCTGGGGCTGCGGGATGGCCACGTGCCCTCCTGCATATTATGAACATAGCCCCGGGGAGGTCGTGGGCCCCCCCATCGATTTTTTGGCAATGCCCCCAAGACCTGGCCACCCTGGGGGCCTCAATTAAATGAAGCGCGCGCGTCATTTCTTTTTAAAATTTCAGTGGGATTTGTGACCACAGCGCGAATTTCGCCAGTTTTTCTTTTTTTTTTTAAATGCTTTTATGGGCCCTTGTGGGACCCCCTGAGCAGGCCTGGGGGGTCAGGGTGTTTCTACCCTGCCCCCTTTTCTTTTTTTTCACCTTTGTTTTACTGTTTTCTTGTGACTCGGTTCTACAGAGTCGCAAGATGGCTGCCAACACTTCCTGGTTTAGAGTGTTGGCCGCCAATCACAGTGAAGCTCGTGGCCGGGAGGGTTCACAAATCCAGCGCTGCCCTAGATATCCAAACTTTTTTTTTTTTATTTCTCAGCAACTATTGAACGGATTTACACCATTTATAAAAAAGGTCGCTTTCTGAACCAAGAGCTACCTTCCTACCAAATTTGGTGTAATTCCGTTCAGCAGTTCGGGCTGTAGCCTGTCACAAAATTTCCTATGAAAATTAACACACAGAAAATGCGTTTGGGACCCGCTTTTTTTCTCAGCACCCGCTTGATGATTCACCCCCGAACTTTCAGGATAGGAGCTGACCTGGATAGACTTTTGTTTTGGAGAATGTCACGAAGATTCGTCATTTACATTTACTAAAAACATATTAAAAACACGACTGATTAATTCGAACAATTATATTTTTTATTACACAAAAACACAATAATGTCAATTTAATTATTAAAAACTAACCTATACAATTACACAAATAATGCATATAGTATAGCCACTGCAATCTATAAACAAGTAAAAATACTGAGGAAAAGTACAAATTACTATTCTCCCTACAATAGATGCAACAGCAGGGAAAGTGTTGAATTGCACAGAGGTCAAATGTACTGTTCCCTCTACACTCTGTGCAACAGTGGGGAACGTATTGGATTGAGGAGTGGTAAAATTTATTATTTACTATTCACACTCCACTAAATGCAACAGTAGGGGAACTGTTAGCTTGCGGAGGGGTAGAATTTACTATTCCCACTACAGTCACTACAACAGTAGGGAAAGAGTGGGATTGTGGATTGTGGTGGGGTAAAATGTACTATTCCCATGTCAATAAGTGCAACAGTGGGGAAAGATGTGGATTATGGAGGTTTAAAATGTACTATTCCCACTCCAGTCAGTGGAACAGTAGGGAAAGTGTTAGAATGTGGAGGGGTAAAATGTAGTATTCCCACTCCAGTCACTGCAACAGTAGAGAAAGTGTTGGGATTGTGGAGGGATAAAAATTACTATTCCCACTATAGTCAGGGCAACAGTATGCAAAGTGTTGGATTGCTGGGAGGGGACTTACTATTCACACTCCAATAAGTGCAGAAGGGTAAAATGTAAAATTTACTATTGCCACTACACTCTAGGCAAAATTACACACACATTAGTAAACTTTAAAAACAAAAATAAGATTTTAAAAACATAATTAAATAAGAAATTATTTAAAGTTTTAAATAGAAAAATTATGTATATATTTTTATTTGAAAAAATAAATTACATATTTATTACAATCTTTAATACATACTATCAATAATATAGATATTATCATTATAATTAAAATACCAAACAATATTCCAAAAATAATAACAAATAAATACAATTGTTTCAAATAACATAATACAAACAGACACATTTTTAAAATACTCAAATATTTTAGAAATTGTTATTACTGAACTAACTTCCTACCCTATACCTATACAAACTACACAAAACACACCTAAAAATATTTATTAAATGATGATAATTACACATTTTACATGATTAATTATCAACTAAAATATGAATCATAATTACCTAATAGTAAATTAATTATATTTAATTACCTTCCCACCCTTTATCCTTGAAAAGCATACAACCTGCACCTCATATATTTATTTTTGAAAAAAGATTTACAATTGTACATAATTATCAATTAAATCATTAACAATAACTAAAAAAAGAATTATATTTAATAAACTCCCGACCCTTCACCCCTACAGATACAACTGACACCTGGTATATCACACTAACAATATCTTAATTACACAATTTACATGATTAATTAGCAATTACATGTTTTTTTCTAAATTAACAGGAGTTAAATACTATATTTCATTTCCTGCACACTCTATACCAATCCCAAAACAACAAACTACACAAAATAAAAAAACTGTTTAGGACACAATTTATATAATTAATGATCAATTAAATCAATAATTATAATAATAAATAAATATTAGCTAATTATAATTAATTTACTTCCCACCTTATACCCCTACAAAACCCACAACCCGCACCTAAAACTTAAATAAAAAATAAAAAACTAATAAAAATAACATAAATAACGATCAATCAAATCATTAGTAATAATTAAAATTAATTATCAATTAAATATAATTAATTTACTTCCCACCCTGTACCCTTATAAACCCCATAACCCACTACGGTACTAAACATTTCAAACACATATTACAATAAGTTTAAAAAAGTATAACAATGTGCAAACTAATAAAAAAAACATTAGTAATATGTAGACAAACAATTTATAACATATACAATTAAAATATATAGTAAAATACATAAAAATAATAAAAAGTCGATATTATTAACATTTTTAACATCGTTATAACAACATAGATATTTTTGTAATCAATATTAACATTTTCTATATTTCAAATTTCGATATTACTTACCTTAAAATTGATATTCTTGTCAACGATATTCTTGCTAATGATGTTTAACTCTCTGACGATATTTCCAACTCAATATTTCTGTAGGTCGATATTAAAATGTTGATATTTTATCTGAAAACTGTGGTGTGTTACTGTGTTGAAATGTGATAGTTGTGTGGTGTTGTGTACACTTGTGTTGATAGAATTATGGTTGATTTTTGTTTCTTTTAAAGAATGTGTAAATAATATATTTATAATGTATTATTTACACCATTTGTTTTTAAACAATAGACTGGTAAAAAAAATGTATTTCTTAAAAAAGAGCCAGATCTTCTGACTCACAATAGAAATCCCATATCTTTTACATCAATTGTCAAACTCATGGCAGTACTTCATTTTGTGGTCACAGGATCATGCCAATTCACTGTGGCAGTATCTGATGGAATGTCACAACCATCTTTCAGTGGTGTGCTACAAGAAGTTCTTCCTTCAATGATGAGACACATCAACAGCTTCATCCAGTTACCACAACATGAGAATTTTGCCAATGTGAAGGGCGATTTTTATGGTTTGGGACTCCTACCACATGTGATTAAAGCAATTGATGGCACACATATTGCTTTAGTGTCACCACACACCAGAGAACAAGTCAAAGTCAAATGAGTAGTCAAGCAGACAGTTTCTGAGGGGGAGCAAGGGCTAAAGGCTTTCCAAATGTAAAACCAGCTACATTTGTAACTACTGGAGGGGCGGCATCTGCCGGTCAGTCTACACCCACTCAGATCCATGTAGTTATCTCTACCCCTACCCCAGTTCTTTTAGCATCACCAGAGCATTTTTATGGCAACAGTTCTCAGTATACAGTTTTTAAGAATCAATGCCATTTACATTTTATGCCTTGGCCGACAGCCTTCCCTGATGATGCAGCCTGTGTTGCCTTTATCTTGTCCTCCATGGGAGGAGACACAGCTTTATGATCAGTGCCCTTAGTTGACAGGGGTGTCCCTTTGCTTTATAATTTTAGAGAATTCAAGGACACCATGCGTTGACTTTTTCAGAAGCACGCTTTTCTCCAAGCAGCAGATAACAAACTTTTGAACCTTAAACAAGGAACATCATATTTGCTGCATTATGTCTCCTCCTTCAACCACCTACTTTCTGAAACAGCTTGGCCTGAAAAAAAGCGGATCTCTAAATTTTACTGCAGCTTGCATGACAAGCTAAAAGACCTTGGACGGGATAGGACCTATAGTGGACACATTAGTCCACTAAGCCACCAGAACCAGCTATACAGTTTGTGGGCATGGTGACATCTGCAGAGGTTAATATGTGTTTGTTTCTATACTTGTGCATTTGATCTTGCTTAACAATGATGGTCTCTGGAGCTAGAGGTCATGCGCTGGTGGGATTGCATGGTACTGAGGATATGCTGCTCCACTGGGTTTGGAGGAATGGCCCTGATCCACTGCTAGGGACTGCAACTGCCACCCATATTATGGCTAACTTATCCTTGACACTTTCCTCTTATCTTGTAATTTACTTTTCATTTTCCCCAAAATGCCTGCTTCCATCTCCAATACATTCATACTATTGGTGAGTTCATGCCACATACCCCGATGCCCCACTCTTCTGAGGGTTTGTGGGGATGGAGTATGTAGTTCGCGTTGGTGGTCAATTACAAAGTTGTTCCCAAGCTCTGACTTTTCAATAAAGTTCTTCTTCCTCTCTTTTCGAATGGAACGGTCTTCGGCTTCAGTGTAGTAAAGGTACTGATGATACCGAGCACCTGGGGAAGAGGCAAGGGCAGCTTTAGGATGGTGCGACCGATGCAGCCGCACCTGGCACTGATCTTGTGGGGGAGCTGTATTTAGAAATAACATGGGCTTAAAAACACCTGCTGCAGAGTTCCTTGTATGTCCATCAGTTGTCAGGCAACTATAAAAAATGGCACGATAACTCTAGTAATTAATGTTCCTGCTGAGGACAGAGTGAGTTTTGGTTAGTGGGAGTTTTGACTTATCATAAAGTAGTGCAGAGGGTTAATATGCTTGCTGCAAAGAACGTGCACCTTGAAGATCACAGAACTGCATTCTATGTGGATAGCTCAGTGGGTTACAGCTTTTTTTAAAATTCTTTTTTTATTGAACAATGTGGTCACTTCTTTACATAGACGCATTAGACCCAGTAGCGCAGTTCTGGAGACTTGACTGTTACACATCATAGCACTCTATACACAGCGAGACATGATCGTTTTTATGATTACGGCGATGTTGGATCATCTAGGGAAGGAAGAACAGGGGGGTCACATATATTTCCATGATATACATTCCATCTGCCCCAAACAGCAATCCACTTTTGGCGGCATACACGGGCAACGTAGACAGTTTTTTCCCTGACCATACACCAGTCCATGTCCACCTGCTAAGCTGCTAGTGT
Organism: Triturus cristatus; assembly: GCF_964204655.1. Classification (NCBI taxonomy): domain Eukaryota; kingdom Metazoa; phylum Chordata; class Amphibia; order Caudata; family Salamandridae; genus Triturus; species Triturus cristatus. Next base: position 1,065,029,161 of record NC_140582.1, on the reverse strand, counting down.
AGGTGGTGCTGTCACTCCCCATAGTCAATCACTGTTTCTTTTGGCTACCATTTGACCCAAAGTTGCCAATAGTTTGTCCTTACTGTTGAGGTCTGTGGGTTCCCACATGTTCAAGAGACACCTATTGGCTTCAGGCCTGATCACAATTGCCAAAACTGTACTCATGCACTCGTGCACCTTTTTCCAATACTCCTGAATCCGCCCACACTCCCATATAATGTGTAGAAAGGAGCCCTCGAGGCCACACAGTCTCCTGCATAGCCCTACCCATGTGTACCAGTCTGCGTCCAGAGGCATAGATTCTGTGTAGAATTTTAAGCTGAATGAGGCAAAGTCTGGATGAAATTGCGAATTCCCGTGGGGAAGCAACTACCTCCTGCCACTCTTCATCGTCTAGTTCGAACCCATCCCTTTCCAATGGGGAACAACCTTTACAACGCAACTGTTACAACGCACTACACTTACAACGCATTTTTTACAACGCAAAATCCATTACAACGCACTACACTTACAACGCATGACACTACAACGCATTTTTAAAAACTACCTTTACAACGCATTCCATTACAACGCCTACCATTACAACGCATAATATTACACTACACTATCCAACACTTACTCTACTGTTGCACCCCCTGGAGTTAGAATAGTAATTTTTACCCCTATACTATCCAACACTTACCCTACTGTTGCACCCCCTGGAGTTAGAATAGTAATTTTTACCCCTATACTATCCAACACTTACCCTACTGTTGCACCCCCTGGAGTTAGAATAGTAATTTTTACCCCTATACTATCCAACACTTACCCTACTGTTGCACCCCCTGGAGTTAGAATAGTAATTTTTACCCCTATACTATCCAACACTTACCCTACTGTTGCAACCCCTGGAGTTAGAATAGTAATTTTTACCCCTATACTATCCAACACTTACCCTACTGTTGCACCCCCTGGAGTTAGAATAGTAATTTTTACCCCTATACTATCCAACACTTACCCTACTGTTGCACCCCCTGGAGTTAGAATAGTGATTTTTACCCCTATACTATCCAACACTTACCCTACTGTTGCACCCCCTGGAGTTAGAATAGTAATTTTTACCCCTATACTATCCAACACTTACCCTACTGTTGCACCCCCTGGAGTTAGAATAGTAATTTTTACCCCTATACTATCCAACACTTACCCTACTGTTGCACCCCCTGGAGTTAGAATAGTAATTTTACCCCTATACTATCCAACACTTACCCTACTGTTGCACCCCCTGGAGTTAGAATAGTAATTTTTACCCCTATACTATCCAACACTTACCCTACTGTTGCACCACCTGGAGTTAGAATAGCAATTTTTACCCCTATACTATCCAACACTTACCCTATTGTTGCACCCCCTGGAGTTAGAATAGCAATTTTTACCCCTATACTATCCAACACTTACCCTACTGTTGCACCCCCTGGAGTTAGAATAGTAATTTTTACCCCTATACTATCTAATACTTACCTTAAATGCAATTTAATATGATGCGTTGTAATGGTATGCGTTGTAAAGGTAGTTTTTAAAAATGCGTTGTAGTGTCATGCGTTGTAAGTGTAGTGCGTTGTAATGGATTATGCGTTGTAAAAAATGCGTTGTAAGTGCATGCGTTGTAAAAGTGTGCGTTGTAACGTCATACATCCCTTTCCAATCGCTCCTGTAGAGGTACAAGAGGATCTGGAGTATTGTTGATAAGTTTTTTATATGTGAGGGAGATTATCTTATCTGGCAAGTAGCCATCAAGCAATCTGTCCTCCACTGGAGAGGATTCTGGTGGGGAGGACCCCTCTGAAAGGTTAGATTGGAGGAAGTGTCGGACTTGCAAGTATCTGAAATATTCCGTGTCAGCCAATTGATGTGTTTGTTGAAGCGAGGCAAATGACACCACCTTGCCTAGCTCCCAGAGGGCACCAATTTACGACAACCCAATGAGGTCCCATTTATCAAACCCTCTTGTTCTCCCAAGGGTGCCTAGTTGTTCCGCGTCCCATAGTGGAGTGGCTAGTGTGAGTTTTTGGTCCTATCCTAGTCTACAGTTTACCATGTGCCAGAGTTGGACAGAGCGATTTGTGGGTTCCGTTAATGAATGTCTGTTGGGTCTGGAGTAGAGTGCTCTGTTGAAGTTCCCCCCAGGTAGTAGCCATCTGTCCATCCTGTATCCAGGGTCGTCACCGAGACGATATGTGCAGTGGTTTAAGGCTGCCAAATGGGCCACCCAGTGGTATTTTTTTATATCTGGCAGCTCTATGCCTCTGTCGTACCACCCAAGTGTGAGTTTGTATAATGCAATATGTGGTCTACCGTCCCACAGCAGGTCTCTTTGGATGCTCTCTATTTCCTTGAAGAACCTAGTCGGGACCAGGTCTGGGGAGTTCTGCAGGACATATAGGAAGCGCGGCAGGGACATAGTTTTGAAGAGTGCCGCTCTTCCCAACAGTGACAGCGGCAGCGCCTTCCAGGTCGCGGCGTCTCGCTTTAATCTTTGTAATGGGGGGAGGAGGTTGCGCTCATAGCAAGTTGGGCGTCGGAGGTAATGAAAATGCCCAAATATTTAAATCCCTATGGAGCAACTTGTATGGGGCAGCCCCGAGGTGGGGAGGGAGGGTCTCCTTGGAGAACGTAAAGCAAAGACTTACTCCAGTTAATTCTACACCCAGAGTTTTTCCCAAAGTTCGTAAAAATATCGAGAACGATATGGAGCGACTTTTGGGGAGAGGCGAGATATAGGAGAATGTCATCTGCATACAAGGAGATGCGGTCCTCCAACCCTCTGCCCACTTGAGTCCCCTGATGGATAGGTCTCTACGTATCTAGGCCGCCAAAGGTTCAAGGGAGAGAGCGAAGAGCAAAGGCGAGAGTGGACAGCCCTGTCGAGTCCCTCGGCTAAGAGTGAATGCATCAGATTTCTTGTTGTTTGCTACTACTTGTGCCAGTGGGTCCGAATAGAGGAGCTTTACCCACCCAATGAAGCTGGGGCCGAAGCCCAACTTCTTGAGATCCGCAAATAGGTATTGCCATTCGAGTGTGTCAAACGTCATGGGGGGCGCCCAGTGAAACCACTATCGCGTCTTCTCGGATTGTGGCCAATCGCCCCAGTACACCATGCAACCGTCGTAGATTTAAGGCTGTGCCTCGATGAGGCATAAAGCCGGATTGATCGGGGTGTACCAGTTTACATATAACCTGATTTAGCTGGCTTGCCAATACCTTAGCTAGGATTTTGGGTTCCGCGTTCGAGAGGGAGATGGGCCTATTGGATGAACATTCATCTCTTGGTTTCCCTTCCTTGTGTATGGTGACTAACGTTGCTATTCTTTGGTCGCGTTGAAGTTGGCCACGATCTCTACTCTCCTCAAACATGTTTTTAAGGTGGGGGGCCAATTCGTCAGGTTTAAGCTTGTACAGCTTAATTGATAGTCCATTAGGACCAAGGGCTTTCCCTGGTTGGAGGTTCCTAATTGCCAGTGCTATTTCATCATTCGTTAGGGCGCTGTCTAATGTTTGCTGTTCTTTGGCTGTCAGGGTAGGTAGAGCGATGTCTGTGAAGTTGAGTTCTCCTCTGGCAAGCCCAAGCTGATCTGGTAAACCACTTTGTAGTGGTCTGCGAACTTGTTGACTATGTCCTGGGGATCTTTTAAAACAGTGCCAGAGCTACTTTTAAGCTCCGGGACCAGCCTATACGCTCTCTCTTTCCGATCTAACCAAGCTATTAATTTACCTGCTTTGTCTCCCTGATCATACAGTCTGCCGTCCCTATCCATCGCTAGGGTTTTGGCCATGTCTTTTGCAACGTCTTTATACTCCGTTTTTTTCAGTTGCAATTGGTGGAGAGTGTCCTGCCCATCCCCTTCACCCACTTCTTCCTCCAGGCGGAGGAGATCGTTTTCAAGGTGAGCCATGTCCTTAAACCTTTCTTTACACGATCCGGCAATAGCCGACAATGCTTGCCCCCTGATTATTGTCTTAAATGCTTCCCAGAGAGTCGTGGAAGAACCGACCGACCCTTCGTTTTCTTGAAAGTAGTGGTCGAGAGCTCTTGTGAGTGTGGTTTTAACTGCGGGGTTGCGGAGGTACCAAGGGTTAAGAGGGGCTACACTACCCACACTCTTGTCGCTCAGTGCCAAGTGTGTCCATATCGAAGAGTGATCCGAAATTGCTCTTGCCATGTGTCTTATTTCGTGTACTGTCGTTGTCTGAGACACGGGCATGAGCATGAAGTCTATTCTGGAGAGGGTGTGATGTGCTCTCGAGTAGAACGTGTATTGCTTGCATTCTGGTTGTTGTACTTTCCAGAGGTCCGTGAGGCCTAATGCTTCTAGAAAGCTTGTGAGCCAGCTGCTCGCAGTGCCAATGTCTCGGGCGGATATCGATCAAGATGGCCCGAGACAACTGAACTGAAGTGTCCTCCGACCATCAATTAGCCCTCTGGGAGCGAGAGCATGAAAGTCCCCAGGTCCTTAAAGGTCTGGTTCTATAGACCCGGTGGTACATAAACCGCTATCACCATAAGGGTGTGTCCCTCGCATTGTCCCGAGACCGCCGAGTAACGCCCCAGTTCGTCAGCCCAAGTGTGTTGTATGCTGAGCGGGAAGGATTGTTTGAGGAGGATGCCAACCCCTCTAGATCCTGATGTGAAACCGGGGTGTGCCACAAGTTTGTACCCCCATCTATTCAAAGCCTTATACGTGTTTCCAACTAGGTGTGTCTCTTGGAGTAGAGCTATGTCTGGGGCATGCCGTTTTATGTACTAGAGCACAATACTCCGCTTTACCTTGTCCCCTAGCCCATTGTTGTTCCAACTAAGGAGCTTAAGGCTCTTGTCCCAGTGCATACTCATTTGTAGGAAGGAGGTATGTGCTAAGCGCTCGCGATGTGCAACTCAGTCCTAACATTTGAAAGCGAGTGAGGCGTGACAATTGATTACCATCCCAATAACTCCCCTCCCAGAGTACCAACGAAAAAAAAACTAGAATCGTCACTGAAACTTCCATGTAAACCACCCCCCCTCCCTGCTACCCTGCTGTGTAGGTTTGAAACTACCCACATCCCCAACTAGCATAGCGCCTGTCGCCCAGTGAACTAATCAACAGTTACTAGGGGTATAGGGTGACACCGCCTCTGGCCACCCGGGGCCCATCCCCAGCCCGCTTCAGGAGAGTGTCATTGTGATGCACCAACAGTCCAGCAGCGCCAACATCTTGCAGCGGATACCATCCCCTTGTCACAATATCAAACATTATACGTTACTGATTGCTGGAACGTGTCCTAGAGTCTGACATCAGGGGAGATGAGTTCAGTCTCCACTGGCCTCCAATGTCGTCGGGCTCACAGATCTCGACCCACAGGATCTCTGGCTTTGCTTGTCCGACTCCATCTGGCTGTCCCGGGAGCCCAGTAAACATTCACAGTTGTCTCTCCAGCTTTCTCCAGTTTTCGGTCTCGCCTTCCATGTGGTCCCTTCGTCTAGCCATGCTTGCACTTCCAACGGGGCCGCGAAGAACCATGACTTCCTATCAGCAATGATCTAGAGCTTTGCCGGAAGGAACATCATATACTTGATGGCTTTATCTCTTAACGCCCGTTTCACTCTGTCAAAGGAGCGTCACTCTTGCTGCACCTTAAGAGTAAAGTCTGGCACAAACTGCACGGTGTTCTCATATCGGAGGTCCCCTGGGGACGAGCAACCTGCAATATTGCATCGTCGTCCCTATAGTTGAGGATTTTGGCTATGATTGTCCTAGGGGAGGCTCCTGGTTTCGGCGGAGGTATCGGGGCTATATGCGCCCTCTCCATGGTGAAGAAGGAGGAGAGTTGTTTCGGTTTGAGGTGGTTCAGTATTAAGTCCTCAAGGAAGAGGTCAACGTTTGGCCCCTCCGCCCCCTCTGGAACCTCCACCACTCGAATATTGTTGTGGCGGCCCTTCCCGTCTGATCTCCAGCTTAAAGGCCACCTAGTGGTATTGATGGACAAGTTGTTGGACTCGTTCTTCCAGTTTCTTGGTTGCACTTTGGAGCTCTGGTACATTCGCCTCTGTTTGTGTTACACGTTCCGATGTCTTATTCATGTCCTCTCTAAGCAGGTTCATTTCTATGGAGACTGTCAATTTTTGTTTCGAGCGTTGCGCCCAGGACCTGGATAGCCGCCATTATCGAACTGAGTGATGGTTCGGGGTCGCCAGTCTGTCCACCTGAGGCCCCATCTTCCGGCATTGATTGTTTTGGGACTGCGTATTTGTCAAGTCTATTAGACTGTACCGATGCGCCGCTTTTAGGTTTCATTCTGCTGGGGTGTCTGCTGATTGTATCCTTAGGGTAGAATGGCCCCTTGATTCTGTCCAGGTCCTGTACCGTTCCGACACACAAGTTCAGGAAACAGAGTAGATTATCAGTCTTCCCACCATCCCAGTGGCAGTGGGACTGTCTTTGCCACAGAGCACCCCCGATAAAGCAGCTTTGGGTGGATCTGTGCCCCTTGGCGTTGTTCTGAATCTGACAGTGTCCGGGAACCCAGGGTCTGACGCGGCCCACAGCCACCTCAAATGTTGCACCTAATCCGCTTTTAGGCGTCAGAATGTCCCGCCGGCCCAGCGATGTCGCTTCCAGGGGCGAGTTTGATCTGGCCTCGTCACGGACACAGTGAGTGCCCAGGTGCTGTGGTAATCACATAGGGATTCCGGCCCCAGAAAAAACTGCACAGGGACTCAGCTTCAGGCCTACAGCTCTGACTGTACACAGCGTAGGGAGGTGGGGATGTCGTATTTGCCAGGAAGGTGTGCGCATTAATGTCCTCGCTTTGGAAAGATCTTTATCTAGCTCCAGGAAGAGAGTCTATTATTGCGTAGGGTGGTGCGCTCTGGTGGGGAGATCGTTGCTGCGCACCGCGGCCTAGTTGCCTGGCACCAACAGGCATCTGCCCACAGATGCTGTTTGCCGCTGACGCAGGCTTCAGCCACGCAGATATGTGCCGGGCGAGCGATCACACCGCCCCCACGGAGCCTCAGCCCAAGAGCGTCCATTCGGGCAACACGCCAATAGAGAGTGGGGGGGGGAGGCACCTTTACCCAACTCCGGTGCGCAAAGTCAGTATGGAGCCCTCTTGGCGGGATGGCGGCCAGATGGAAAGCATTCCCAGCAGTCCTCGAGGGGTTCTGGGCTCTCCCAAGACACTGCCGGAGTAGTTGGTCTCCACCGCCGCTCCGCAAGCTCCCGGCTGCGCTCGGACGGGGTCAGCGATCAGCGGTGGGCTCGCAGGCGGGGGGGAGCTCCCGCAATCTCGTATATCCACGGGCTCTCCGCAGCCGTAGCGCCACAGTAAGGCAAGTCAATCACACGGACACCATCCACTGTCACGGGGCCTCCGACCACCCCCTGTGGACCGCTTCACAGTGTGGGAGAAGGACAGTTCTGAGGCGTTTCCCTCTGGGATTTCCACGCCAATCGGTGCTGTATGTGTTCCGCTGGCGCTGCGGGTCACATCAGCACCGCCAATGTTGGAGATATGTCGGATAATTAATGCTTTGGGCACGGCCCCGGCGGAGCTCTCGTTCTAGGCAGCCATCTTAGCTGGTGCCAGGCCACACCCCCCCCGGGTTACAGCTTTTGACACTGAAATGGGATGCTCATGCTGTATTATTATTACCACCCACTCTCTTTCCTGTTTCCTGTGGATCTGTAAAGTGGATCTCAAAAAAGGAATTTCAATCAGTTAAGTCATATTTATGAAGCGCTGCTTGTCACCCAAGAGGATATCCATGTGCTTGCTGAAGGTCTCAGCTGAAAAGCCAGATCTTGAGCCCCTTCCTGAAGTCAGTCAGTGCGGGCGAGGTGCGGAGATGGAGGGGTAGGGTGTTCCAGGTTTTGGCAGCGAGATGGGAGAAGGAGTGTCCTCCAGCGTGGCAGCAGCGAATGCGTGGGATCTGTGCGAGCATGAGGTGTGTGGAACGTAGGTTCCTGGGGGGCTCAGTGGAAGTGCAGATGGTGGTTCATGTAGAAACTAAGGGCATCATTAGGATGGTGGGCGGACTTTGTCCGCACGCCTTCCTGACGGAAAACGGGACCGCCCGCCATATGTGCGGCGGTCCCATGGGGGTGATTAGGATGCGCACGCCACACTGGCGGGCGCATCACACATTGTTAACATTGCGGCGGGTGGTGCTTTCAGCAGCACCCGCCGCAATGGTAAAAATGCATGTCGTGCATTTGCATGCACAAAGTGGAAGGCACCACGCGGTGCCTGCCGCATTGTGCATGCAAATGCAGGGGGGTACCATAGGTACCCCCCATGTGCACCCTCCAAACCCCCAACTTCCTGCGGGCCCTCAACTGGCCCCCAGTTGTGAACTCTGCATGCCTTTCTGTGGCGGCAACGCCGCCACGGAAAGGCTGCTCTCCGCCTGCATACTAATATGGATGGTGGTGTCTAGCAGACACCGCCACCATATTAAACTATTTTCCGCCCGGTCGACTCGTCGACCAGGCGGAAAAGCGAAGGACGGTCTTCCGTCTGCCGCGGTACCCCCGCCATACTGATATGGCGGGGATAATAGTATGGCGGGTGGATCGCCACCGCCGTGTGGGTGGTGGCGATCTGCCCGCCATACTAATAGACCCCTAAATATGGATAATCTATTCTTTTTTTACAAATGGTGGAGCACTGATTGTGCTGCTCCAACTGACGTCAAGGGATGAGTGCCACTTTAGGGAATCTGCAGACACATGGGAGACTAAGGCATAATATCTTTGTTGTGTTTAGGAATTAGTTCTTGTGAATAATACATTTCAATCTATGCTATTCACTGGAATGACATCACAACAGCGACTAATACCATCACTGCTGCAGTGCTTAATTTTTTTTAAATGTGTGAAAAAATAAGTGGCATGGCCCTCGTCAGGCAGCCAATGCAGCTTGCGACACCTATCACTCCTGCCAGTACTGCCAATGACAGTACCACCACAACTACTAACTCTCACACTTCTACAAGTGTGACCATTCAGACTATTCCAGGCCCCCAATGCTATAAGAATGGCTTGGGTGGCAGGTATTAGTCATTTTTACTGTATATTGAACGAATAAATCACTGTTGCTGTCCTCATCTCTAAATTAGATATACAACACCACCATGTGTCAGACTGTCATAGGTCTCGGTGTTGACATTTAAACCACTGGCTCAAATTAAGCACTACGCTGCAACTCCCTTCAGCAGTCTTCTGCTGCCTTGTCCAGGTCCACTGCTTTAAAGAGAAGAGGTGGAATGATATATGATGCTGTGTTGTCACCACCCAATCTCTTCCCTGCTTTCTGTGTGTCTATACAAATCTACGAAGGACAGTGGCTCTCAGCTGTCCTCTGTAAAAGCTCTATCAGGGCAGCTGTCTCATAGGCTTCTATTTGTTCTCTTAAGTAAAGTATAGATAGCCCTTGGGAGGAAGGAGAAGGGCAGAGACAGACAGAGACCAGTAGAAAGAAACTTGCGACTAGCAATCTTCTTATAATTTATGGTATAGGATACTTTATTCCTTATAATACATGGTTAACCTCAATGTTTCCCATAAACCACTTAAATCCTTTGTCTGGCAATTTCATGTTAATTGAAGACAAAAATAATATAGGAATATGTAGTCTGAAATTAACCATACCAAAAACAAGGTAGTAATTTTTTCGAAAAGGTTTTTTCAGTTTTTATGTAAGATTTAAAAAATGCTGCACCATAGAATGTGTGGGTGCTGGAGCAGAGTTTTCTGTTGAAAATTTATCGGGTTTTTGAAGCTCCGGTTTTGTCTATATGTGTAGACTTAAAATACTAATTCGTAATCAGTAATTATTTGTTTTGTGTGAAAATTCTGATTAACCAACATGATTAACAAGAGAAATTACACGTGGGAATGCATATATGTTGCTTAATAATAATGTGCAGGTTTTATTAAATGAATGTTGCTAAGTGCTGTCTGTTTTAAGCACAAAACGCTTTTGAAATAACGTGTACTAATGCTTAAATATGTTGCAGATGGCTAGTTAATTACATACACATAAGGGTATTAGTGGGAATTAACACTGTTTAACCATTGCGATGATGTAGTAACGTTGTTTGTATTTCTTTCGATTAAGATGGTTCGTTTTGGCCTAAGAGAAAATGGCTGCCGTTTACAGCCTGTGCTCGAGTGAAATGGATGACGAGAGGCCTTGTTGAAAGTCATCTGACTATGGCTTCTGCTGGAGTTTTGAAAGTTTCCGTGATGACAGCGACTCCAGGCAATCGTCCAAGTAACCTTGGAGGAAAAGAGAGTCACAATGAACTTTGTGATTACAGTAGTGGTTTTCATGATGGTTCCGAGGAAGAACATTTTTAAAAGTAACATTTGCAAACTCGAGTTTCCTTCTTCCGTCTTTTTACTTTTGTGATTTTTTCTGAGCGGAGATTTTCCAAATGTAGCGATGCTACATCCTTTCCTGCTCGCTCTGCTCAGCGGCTCAACGGAAATTTAGAATATTTTATGTTGCTTTATTTTGTTAGTTTTATTATAAATATACTAGACTAGAGAGGGTCTGTGGTCTTTGCATTCGGGATTTTTGAGGCCATTTCTTCCCAAACCTGCGTTGGTGAGGATCGATGCTGTGAGGACGGTGACTTGGGAGACTTTTACTGAGAGACCTGTCCTGACCCATTTATGACATTTAGCTAGAATAGGTAACTATGAGAATAATGATTTTATTTTGATTGCCTTTCCATTTGAACTAATTTTAGATAAAGTACCATTATTTTAAATACAGTATTGGTGGTTATTTCTTGTCCTTTATTGAGTACTCTATTGTGATTATTGTTGTTTAAATCATGACTCAAGACAGTGTCAATTTGGTCTCATTGACCTCACTCTAGATGCAGGGTGTTTAGGAGGTGTTTTCCCATGGTTGATACAGGTAGAGTAATCTGAGTGTATGTTAGTGGAATGGGCCCAAGCGTATGGTGAGTGTATGTGCGTGTATCTGTGAAATTACTCTATCCGTGGAAGTAGGGAGAATTTATATGCCCTGATCTGGAATTTGATGGTTTTGATTATTGTCTTGATCTGATTAGATTGCTTGTACATTGGCTTTTTGATTTATTGATTATTGATTGATGTTGGTATATGTACTAATACTATATGTTGGAATCGTCGTGTTGAGTTTTATGTAGTGCTTCTGGAATTTGGGAGCTGGTAGCAGTTCCGTAGTAGGGCAGAGGGAAGTATATACTGCTCTCGGGAAAGACGGGATTGTTGGTCCTGTACGTATGCAGGAAAAACGTGTGACAATTGAAGTTGCGCGTCACATTGTCTGGGTTCGGAATCAGTGACATCGTCGTGTGTTACTATTAGGGATATATTTCTAGTATAAAAGGAGTGCGTATGGTAGCGAAGGTTATCTGTGAAACTCTGGTCTTAAGTCCCAGGGATCCGTAAGGTTCGCCATTAAAGCTTATCGCGGGAGAAGTAATAGGTATTCTCTGAGCTTGTCTGAAAGACTGGGCAGAGGAAAACACTGCTTGGTTAATGTGTGTTATAATTCTGTAGTAGGACAGACTGTTCGCTGTTCTTGGGAAGGCAGGATTCTGTGTGTATGTATTATATTTTCTTGTATGAAAGTGCGTGAATGTATGAGCATTTAGTTGATTGTAAGACTCTTTGGAGCAGTCCTAGAGGAAACAGTTAATGAATGCATGATAGAAGGGCAGAGTAGAGGGATGTGCTACTGTGTCAACGAGAGTATTAATTCCGTAGTGGAACAGAAGTGAGAACTGTTTCAGGGAAAGACGGGATTGTTGTGAAATAGATTTTCTTTTCTATTCTATGGTTAGCGAAACAGACAATGGAGATGTTTATATGTTGTAACTAATAGATTTTGTAGAATTTGACACGAAGTCTACTGAGAAGATTTCGTAAAGGAAGGGTAGACGAGTGACAGGAGACAGGAGCAGGAGCGACTGCAGCGACTGCTGACGTAATACAGACCGCGCTCTGATTGGATAGTAGATCAGAACAGTGCTCGCGCTGGGATTGGTGCGTTGGTGTGAGCCGCGCAGGGTTTGGAAGGAGTACAGGGTGACGTAGACGCTCCAGGATTGGTGCGTTGGTGTGAGTTGCGCTGTTATTGGATAAAATATCGTACTGAACAGTGGTATTACGGAAGGGATTAGAAAGTTTTGGTAAACGCAGAAATGTATTACCAAGAAGAGAAAAAGAAGAAATCCTTGTTTGGAAAAATAAAAAGATGGTTTGACAAGGATAAAGATGTTAAAACAAGAGAAGGTGAATTGTTACCTCCAACGAAAACGCCTGCATCCTTTATGGTTGCGAGATATGGGTATCATACCTGTATATGGTTGGAGAATTGGGCTAGGTATACTAAGGAAGATGGTGTCTTAGCATTCCCAGAACATGGTTCATTTAATCTGGCAGTGTTGAGAAATTTGCGGGAGAAAATGATGGGTCTAGAGCCTAGACCAAGGCCGACACAGTTTGAGGCTTTGGTGGAATGGGAAGAGGAAGTACATGAGCGAGAAAAACAGAGATCTGGAGGCAACTATAGGTACATGTTTGGGAGGAAACATGATCGTGAAACTCATCATGACCGAATGAGGAGATGGCGAGATGCTAGTATGTCAGAGGGATTATATCCTATGAGAACAGTTGACGAGAAGGAAGAAAGGAAGGGTACGGAGAGGGTTCCTGAGGCAGAAGTGAGAAGATATGGAGTTAGCGATTATGAGGATGAGGTCTTGAATGACATGATTTACAAGAGACCACCTCCATATAGACCAGAACCAGAAGAGAGCACACCAGTTGTTTCTCCGATAAGAGATACATTGCGTATCATTGAGACAGAAGTTGTGACGCCTGAATTAAGAAGTGGTAACCCTTTCAGAGAAAAAGAGAGAGAAAAAAGATGTGGTGATGAGAATACGAGAGAATTAGCCAGAACTACATCAGAACTGACTGAAAAGATTAGAGAACTGACGAAGAATCTAGAAGCTGTTATGGTGCCTGTAACCATAGGTCCGGTTATGCCTGTTTTTGATAAACAGAGGAAGGGTGAAAATGGTTTGGTGGTTCCATATGTTGGGAATAAGATAACAAGTTTGGCTGGTCCCTCAGGAGACTCAGGAAAAAGGACAGAAAGTAATGATGATTTGAGACAATCCAGACGTGACAGATGCAGTGGAGGATTAGAGGTACAGTCTAATTCGAGATTGGATACTAGTGATGCTAGTTGTTCAGGGATGCCAATTTTAGAACCACAGAGGATGCCAGAAAAGGTGGTTCCAGTGAAAAGAACTACTGAAATAACAGCTGAAGATTTGAATGATTGGATGAGAGTCCTTCAAAAGAGGGATAAAGATTCCCAGGCAATTGATGTGGCCAGGTTACGCATAGAATTAGAGGAGCTTGTTGTAGGGACAATTCCTACAGACATTCTAAAAAATCATCATGATGGAGAATTGTTATTCATGTGCAAAAACATTACCTGGAGAGCTAAAAATACGCATCACAGGTTAAGAGCAATAGCGAGTGAGCAAGGAGTTGACATTGATAAGGTGAAAGCATTGCAGAGGTCTTACAGGATGGATTTTACGGACAAAGATATTGAAAATCTGAATGGTGCTGGTAGAACAGGACAGATTAAGGAAATGATTGCATTGTTGCGAAAATGGGGTGACGTAGAAAAATGGAAGGATAGGTGGTATAAGAAAAATGAAGAATCAGTGGACAGGACTTATTCAGCATTTCCTGTGAGAGAAAAAGAGAAAACAGTGGATGCTTATCCTATGAGAGAAATACCTGGAGGAGGATATGTACATGTTCCATGGACCAGACAGGATATTTTATCATTTACGAATGATTTCCCTCGACTGAGAGAAAAGCCCGTCGAGTGGTATAGGCAGGTAGACAGGTTTGTGAAATTGTCAAAGGTGCTGTGGATTGACCTGAATAGTCTGTTTGATATAATTGTTCCAGCAGACTTGTGGGCTGAGTGTAAAATAGTTGTAAGTTGGCCTACTGAGGAATATCCAAGAGATCAGAGAACAGGAGCACCAGATCCAGAGGTAATGAGGAAGTACGATCAGGTGATTGTATACCTGAAAAGTAAAGTACCTCCAAAAGAGACAGACTGGGTTAAGATAGATCGAACACATCAGGAAGCAAAGGAATCAGTTCATGCTTTTTATGAGAGGCTGATACTGGCTTTTAAACAATTCAGTGGGGATGAGCACCTGGGTGACAAGGATTTGAGTCATTTTGTATACAGATTTGTATATGGCCTGAGACCTGAGATTAGTGAGAGAATTCGTGAGCATACAGTGGACTGGCAGAGTAAGAAAATAGATGAGATTCTGAGACATGCAAAGTACTTTAGTGATGAAATTGAAGCAAAACAGAGAAAGCTGAAAGAGAAAGCAATGTGGGCACAAGTGAAAGTTGCGGAGAGACAAGAAGCACAGTTGGTGGAACAGGCAAATAATCCAGGGAATAGGCCCAGATATGCAGGGAAAGGAAAGGGGAATCTTGAGGAAGCAAAGAAAAAGTTTCCTTGTCACAACTGTGGCCAACTGGGACATTGGAGATCTGAATGTACCAATCCACCATTAGCGAATAATGAGAGTAAAAACTTAAATCAACAGGTGCAGAACGAGGGGAATAATCAACAGCAGCAACAACAGAAGGTTGTGAGACAGCAGGGCCAAGAGCCAAAACCGCCCTTGCCGCAGAGTAGAGGGTCACAAAAGTACAATCAGGATTCGGGATTCTACAATGAGGAGCAGGTAAACAAACCAAGGCGTTCTAACCAGGTACAACAATATTTGTTAAAGAATGAAGGGAGTGAGTCTGAAGGTGATTATTGACGGTGCCGAGGAGAGGAGGAAGAGTGCATACTTGGTGCAACTCTAGAAATAGACCAGGCAGGACCATTTGTAGATGGGAAAATAAATGAAGAAAGTGTTACTTTTTTAGTAGACACAGGTGCGACAAGATCAACTGTCAGGTCAGCAGATATTAGAAATCTTCCTCTCTCGGATGAAGCAATCCAAGTAGTTGGTGTAGTCAATACACAAATTAAGACACGTCTTACTGAACCAGTAAGGGTACAAATAGGGAAATTTTCGGACATGCACAGATTTGTAGTCTGTGACACTAGTCCAGTGAACTTGTTAGGCAGGGACCTGCTATGCAAGATGAATTGTACAATTTTTTGTACTCCGGATGGAATAGCTTTTGAAACACAAGATGAGGATGTTTTGTACCGAATGACTCTAGATAATAGAGAAAATGAGATGGTTGGTACATATGCTGTGTTTAATCCAGAGGATTTGCCTCAAGAGCTGAGAGACACAGTGAAAAAGACAGTTTGGGATTTTACTGGAGAGGATGTGGGATTGATGAATAATGTAGATCCTGTGAAAATGTCAGTGAAAGAGGGAATTACTTATCCTAACATTCCTCAGTATAAAATGACACCAGAAATAATTGAAGGAATAACTCCTATTATTGAGAAAATGATTCAGCAAGGAGTTTTGAGAGAACTACTGAGTAGCCCGTGTAATTCACCGATAATGGGGCTAAAGAAACCTAATGGGAAGTTCAGGATTGTACAAGATTTGAGAAAAGTTAACAAAATTGTGGTGGCATGTTGTCCTATTGTGCCAAATCCGTCAGTGATTTTGTATCAGATTCCACATGATGCTGAGGGGTACACAGTGATTGATTTGTGTCATGCTTTCTTTTCAATTCCATTGCATCATGACAGCCAGCCGATTTTTGCATTTAGGCTTGGCCAGCGTATTTTAGCATGGTGTCGTATCCCACAGGGGTATACAGAGAGTCCTTCAATATTCAATCAGTTATTGAAAAAATCATTGGAGAGTTTGATTATGCCTGAAAGCTCAGTACTAGTGCAGTATATTGATGACCTACTTGTGGCATCAAAGACACGTGAAGCTTGTGAAGTAGATACCATAGCTTTACTGAATCATCTGGCAGATGGAGGGTTAAAGGTATCTCCAGCCAAATTGCAATTTTGCAAGAAAGAGGTGCATTATCTTGGACACAATATTGAAAAGGGTCTGAGAAAGGTGACTGATGACAGGATCAAAATTATCAAGGGAATGAGAGCCCCAAAGACTCAGAGAGAAGTGAGGATGTTTCTGGGGATGGTGGGTTATTGTCGTCAGTGGATAATTAATTTCTCCCTGATAGCAAAGCCATTGATTAAGCTGACAAAGAGTGAGATGAAAGACACATTGGAACTAGATGGAGAACAAATGGCAGCATTTGAGGAGTT
The DNA here is from genome assembly GCF_964204655.1 of Triturus cristatus. NCBI lineage: Eukaryota > Metazoa > Chordata > Amphibia > Caudata > Salamandridae > Triturus > Triturus cristatus. Next base: position 1,065,012,817 of record NC_140582.1, on the reverse strand, counting down.
GAAGAGCAGAATGTGTGAAGCCCCTGCTTTGGGTATGCCAGACTATGAAAAAGAGTTTGAGTTGTACTGCAGTGAGAGAAATGGATGTGCACTTTCAGTGTTAATCCAGAAGCATGGACAACTGAGAAGGCCTATTGCGTACTTCTCATCGACGTTTGACCCTGTAGCTGTGGGTTTACCAGGTTGTCTGAAATCTGTAGCTGCAACATGCAGAAGTCTGGAACAGAGTGAGGGAATCATAATGGGATATCCTGTAAGGGTATTTGTACCTCATAATGTGGCAATTCTTTTGACAAGAAGCAGAACTCAGTACATGTCAAATAGTCGGCTGACTAAATATGAGAAAGTCATTCTGGGAGCATCAAATGTGACTCTTGAGAGATGTGTGAATGTGAATCCAGCAACATTGTTGCCAGATAATGAAAATGTGGGTGTGAAAGAAGATGATCACAATTGTTTGGATGTGCTGGATTACTGTACAAAACCGAGACCAGACATAAGAGATCTTCCATTGCCTGAGAGTGATCATGTGCTGTTTGTGGATGGATCATGTCTGAGAAATGATGAGGGTGTGCTGAGTGCAGCATATGCAGTGTGCAAGGTTTCAGAAGTTATGGAAGCATCGCCATTGAAAGGAGTGAAATCTGCACAAGTTGCTGAATTGGTGGCATTGACGAAAGCTTGCGAAATTGGGAAAGATCTGAGAGTGACTGTAATGACTGATAGTCAGTATGGATTTGGAGTTGTGCATGATTTTGGCCAGCTTTGGCTACAGAGAGGTTTCTTGACGTCGAGTGGAACTCCAATAAAGAATGCTGAGGTGATTGGAAAATTACTTGAGGCGATACAGCTGCCTAAAGAATTAGCAGTTGTAAAATGTGCTGCTCATGGACAAGGAGATGATTTTGTGACAATTGGAAATCGTTTCGCGAACGATATAGCACAGTATTGTGCTAAAAATAATCACTCGATTAATAGGGAACGAGAAGGGGAAATGTCTTTTTGTTCTGTGATGTTTACTAATGTCCTAGAAACGTGGGATGAGGTGAAACAGTTGCAGGATGAGGCAGGAAAGGAAGAAAAGAAAGACTGGATCAAGGCAGGTTGTGCCCCAAGAGAAACAGATCATGTCTGGATCTATAGAGATGGTAGACCAGTCATGCCAAACTCCATGTTGTCGACAATGGCAAGGATGTATCATGGCCAGGGACATTTGGGAAGGGATGTGATGATCAGGTCTTTTAAACAGACTTGGTACAATGCAAAGTTCAGGACGATTGCAGAAAGCATTTGTCAAAGATGTTTGATTTGCCAGCAATTTAACACTGGGAAAAAGACAGTGGTGAATCTAGGAACAATAGGCAGAGAAGGTGGTCCTTTTACGAGAATGCAGATTGATTTCATTGAAATGCCACAAGTGAACAGATTGAGGTATGTTCTAGTGGTAGTCTGTTTGTTCTCAAGATGGGTGGAGGCCTATCCAACTAGGAGAAATGATGGAATAACAGTTGCAAAATTACTGTTGAGGGAGTTGATTCCAAGGTACGGGTTTCCGGTAACGATTGAGTCTGATAGAGGTGGACACTTCTATAATGAGCTCATGAGTTTGATTTGTGAAGCATTGGGCATACAGCAGAAGCTACATTGTGCTTACAGACCAGAGGCTTCTGGTGTTGTGGAACAGATAAATGGCACAATTAAGAACAGGATTGGTAAGATGTGTTTAGCCACTGGAATGAAATGGCCTGATGTCTTGCCTCTAGTGCTAATGACTATTAGATCTACTCCAGATAGAACTACTGGTTTGAGTCCATATGAGATTTTGATGGGACGTGCAATGCGTCATGCATTTGTGCCTGTCAATAAGTTGATGACAATAACTGATGACATGATTCTGGATTACTGTAAAGGCCTGGCTGACGCAGTTCATTCTGTGTTTCACCAGGTTGGAGAAGACGCTACTACACTTGAGAAGAAGCAAGCTCATGATCTGAATCCAGGGGACTGCGTGAGGATTACAGTGCACAGAAGAAGAAATTGCTTGGTTCCAAGGTGGGGAAGGCCAAGACAAGTCATTCTGACTACGACAACTGCAGTGAAGTGTGCTGGTGTGAAAAACTGGGTACATGCAAGTCATACTCTGAGAGTTCCTAACCCAAAAGATGGGACTGGTAAGGAGTATTTTGAAGAGTCAGATTCCAGTGATGATGAAGAAACAGAACCAGTGACAAGGAATCAGAATTCTGGAAGGAGTGAAGGAGAAAGAGAGTTAGGTGATTCTTTCTTTCCAGGAGAAGCTTCAAGAGAAACATTGAGAGTTTCAAAAGAGAGATCAGATTCTGTGAGAGAGCCTGAAGTTACAACAAGCAGTGGAGAAGAAAGAAGAGAAAAGAGCAGTTCCACAGAGACTACTCCTGAATCAGATGAGGAGGTTGAAAATCCACTTGAGATTATATCTGAAGAAGTAGGGTCAGAAGAAGATAGAGAGGGACAGATTGCGGAAGACCCCCGAGGAGGTGTAGGGAACATTCCTGATAAGCTAGGTGAAGGGACAAGTAGACAGCAAGAAGATTGCGTGTTGGAGACCCGAGGAGGGACAGAAATAGGGAAGTCTCAAACAGTGGTGGAAAAGACTGTGGAGCGAAAGAAAACTGCTGAAGAACAAGAGGTATTTGAAACAGAATCAGATGAGAGTGAGAATGAGAAATCCGAAGGTCGAGTTCTGAGAAAGAGAACTTGGATTGGAGAAAGAAATAATAAAGAGACAAGACCAAAAAAGGTTGTAAGAGGAGATCTTTGGCCTAACAACAGAGTAAAGAGGCTGAGATACAGACTGATAAGAGCAAATACATCGAAAGCTGAACAAGTGAATGAGGTGTCAAGTCAAAATGAAGTGAAGAAAAAGGAGCAAAAGAAATCAAAAGAACCCGAGGAGATAAAGAGAATTAGAAGACCCAACCAAAAGTACAGATCACCGGAATGGTCTTATGTAGCACTGTCTGAAGGAGAAGAAGAAGAAACAGTGAATCAAGACAATCCGGAGGGGATCTTGAGAAAAGTGGTTGAGGAAGAGGAAAAGTCTGTGGAATCTTAAAAGTTATCCTGACTGATATTGGAGAAAATTCGGACACTGAGGATGTTGTTGATGATCTGATACAATTTGATGTTGCTGAAGAAGGAGTGAAGAGTGATGAATATCCAAATTGAGTGAACTGAAGAAATCACTTGGAGAAAAGTGAAAAGGAGAAAGTCTGAAATTTAGCTGTCGTCCAGAAATAAAGAATTGCAGTAGTGGAGTAGTAGAGGCTAAGTCAAAAGACACGGTCAAAGTAGTAAAATGGCTAACATAGAGAATAATCAAGTCAAGTCAAGTCAAATTCCACTTTATTCGATTAATTAAAATCATAAAAGCATACTACAGCAAATATCAAAAGTTCATCTATAAAACAATTGATAGAATTAATACAGTATTAAACAGTTTATAGGTTAAAAAGCAGATTAAAAGGGCGATAAGTACATAAAATAGATTAAAAAGCACTTGACTGGGCGATATTGCTAAGTCCAAATTCCTATTGTTCTTCCAAACTAAGCCTTGTTCTCTTGCATCGCACAGATGCGGCTAAAAAACTAGCAGTGAATAATCAAAGTAGATGTGCCTTTTTGAAAAGATGGTGTAGAATGTGCTGCTGCTGTACTGGATTATTAATGCTATTATGGGGAGTTTTAGCTTTATTAGTTACATTTAGGGTTACAATAGGTACATTTGAGATACATACTGAGAAGGAGACTAATGTAGAGAAAAGTTCACAAAAAGTAGTTCCAACTAGAATTAGTAACATTTACATGCATAAAGATAGGTCAATTAATGATTTTTCTAGCAATGTTTTTTCAAAGTTGTTGTACGAATACGTAAAGACAATGGTAGTTAGGGATTGCTACGTCTGTATGCAATTACCTGCATCCGTTTCAGAGGGTGTTACTTATCACCATTTACCAGCCACGCATGGAATTTCATGTAGTGTGTTGAGTAGTGTTTTTTATTTGTTAGGGAAAATAGATTATGTTATGTCTAACAAAGATAACATTTTTGGGCAATTGCCTATGAACAAAAGGCTGAATCCAGCTAAAGAAGCTAATATTTTTGGTGAAATTTTTATTGAGAAAGAAGAATTAACATTAGATTACATTTTTAAGAACAATTTAACTTGTGGTTTGAAAGAGGAGGAGAAGGCTTTCCTAAACATGGTAGAGGAAAGGAGAATGAGCATGCATGAAAAGGCAGGGAAATACAAAGTGAGTGAGACAATTTGGGACATTGAGATGGGGAAAGAGTTGAGGAATGGGGCTAGTCCAACTTTAGCTCTAGATGCACCACAGAAGGGTAAACTATGCATTACAAGGAAGAAATCCCAATATGATACATATTTTGTTGGGACTAGTGAGTGTCATGATACATACTTCATTGCAACAGGATGGGGTTTTAAAGGAGGAGAGGATCCAGTTTTCCCAGGAGTGTATTATGTTTGTGGGAACAAGGCTTATTATAGGTTGCCTGACCATTGGTATGGCACATGTTATGTGGGCCTGGTCTTTCCAAAGATCTTTCATATAGATAGAATAGAAGATGTAGAACATATTAATTTATTAACACGTTTTAAGAGAGAGACTTGGTCAGAAATAGTGGGTGATATCTTTGGAGCTTTAATTCCAGCAGTGGGAATTTCTTTAAATGCATATGGAATTCGGAAATTGTCAACAGTGGTGGATCGCTTATCGACAAGTACCGCTGGAGGGTTTCTTTTGGTGAATACGGAGATGATTGCCGTACGTGCCATGTCTATGCAAAATCGACTTTCCCTTGATATTTTATTGGCCAAGGAGGGTGGGGTTTGTGGAATGCTGAAAGTTCAACATTGTTGCACTTACATTCCTGACGAAAGCAAGGACCTGAAGGTCTATATCAAAAATATTACTGATTTGCATGAAGAATTAGTACCACTGGAAGCTGAAATTATCTGGACCAAAATAGCTAATAAAATAGTTGCTGTTAAGAGTTTTATTGCAAAAATAGGTAGCACTATTATAGGTAAGATATTGTTTCCTTTGACCTGTGTAATTGTTGCTTTATTAATACTAAGATTAGGGTGTTTGTGTTGTAAAAACAGGGGAGGGAAAAAGAAATTAATCAAAAGAAATATTGAAAAGAGAAATAAAAGATCAAAAAGAGATCCACAAGAAATAGAATTAAAAGAATTGAGGGAGAGTGTTTACTTGGAAACGAAGAGGGATGATGAAAGGGAGTCTGGTGTGTAGTGTTGTGAAAAAGAAAAAAGACATTTCCAATTTCTCCTAAAATGGGACTAAATTTTTTTTTTTTTTGGGTTGTTTATTTGGTGATAATATCACCAAAGGGGGGATTGCTGGAGCAGAGTTTTCTGTTGAAAATTTATCGGGTTTTTGAAGCTCCGGTTTTGTCTATATGTGTAGACTTAAAATACTAATTCGTAATCAGTAATTATTTGTTTTGTGTGAAAATTCTGATTAACCAACATGATTAACAAGAGAAATTACACGTGGGAATGCATATATGTTGCTTAATAATAATGTGCAGGTTTTATTAAATGAATGTTGCTAAGTGCTGTCTGTTTTAAGCACAAAACGCTTTTGAAATAACGTGTACTAATGCTTAAATATGTTGCAGATGGCTAGTTAATTACATACACATAAGGGTATTAGTGGGAATTAACACTGTTTAATCATTGCGATGATGTAGTAACGTTGTTTGTATTTCTTTCGATTAAGATGGTTCATTTTGGCCTAAGAGAAAATGGCTGCCGTTTACAGCCTGTGCTCGAGTGAAATGGATGACGAGAGGCCTTGTTGAAAGTCATCTGACTATGGCTTCTGCTGGAGTTTTGAAAGTTTCCGTGATGACAGCGACTCCAGGCAATCGTCCAAGTAACCTTGGAGGAAAAGAGAGTCACAATGAACTTTGTGATTACAGTAGTGGTTTTCATGATGGTTCCGAGGAAGAACATTTTTAAAAGTAACATTTGCAAACTCGAGTTTCCTTCTTCCGTCTTTTTATTTTTGTGATTTTTTCTGAGCGGAGATTTTCCAAATGTAGCGATGCTACATCCTTTCCTGCTCGCTCTGCTCAGCGGCTCAACGGAAATTTAGAACATTTTATGTTGCTTTATTTTGTTAGTTTTATTATAAATATACTAGACTAGAGAGGGTCTGTGGTCTTTCCATTCGGGATTTTTGAGGCCATTTCTTCCCAAACCTGCGTTGGTGAGGATCGATGCTGTGAGGACGGTGACTTGGGAGACTTTTACTGAGAGACCTGTCCTGACCCATTTATGACATTTAGCTAGAATAGGTAACTATGAGAATAATGATTTTATTTTGATTGCCTTTCCATTTGAACTAATTTTAGATAAAGTACCATTATTTTAAATACAGTATTGGTGGTTATTTCTTGTCCTTTATTGAGTACTCTATTGTGATTATTGTTGTTTAAATCATGACTCAAGACAGTGTCAATTTGGTCTCATTGACCCCACTCTAGATGCAGGGTGTTTAGGAGGTGTTTTTCCATGGTTGATACAGGTAGAGTAATCTGAGTGTATGTTAGTGGAATGGGCCCAAGCGTATGGTGAGTGTATGTGCGTGTATCTGTAAAATTACTCTATCCGTGGAAGTAGGGAGAATTTATATGCCTTGATCTGGAACATGGGAACATGCAGATTTCCTATCTTTCCTGTAATGTGACCTATAGCATGGTAAATATCACCATACAATATCTCCCTTCTGTTGATCGCCTTCCTTTTCACAAAAAAATATCAGCAGAAGGGAAAGTCAGTTTGGCATTCCCTTGTGTGAGCCGCAGCTGCAAGTGGGCTCCCTGGCCTGCCTTTCACCCTGGCTGCTGGCTCCGGCAGCAGGCATTGTGATGTCTGAGCGGAACTGTAATAATTTATTACAGTTAAACTGCATCATCATTTGTTTATTACAAGTGCCTAGAGTTGCCACAAATCGCCTGTAAAAGGGAAATTAGAGATAAGCTTTTATACAGGGATTGAAAGCTCCCATGTATTATAACATTTTAAAATATGGGAACGGAGTGCGACAGAGTATGTTGGAGTAAGACACCAGGATACCAGGATTTTTATTTTTATGAAAGGAAGGATTAATGGTTGTAGGGAGCTGGGGGAAGATGGCTGGCTACCAACTATACTTTTTTCAGTACATGAGAATAGGCATGTGGGAGACGGGAAGTTAAGGAAAAATGTATTATGTGTTCATCTCATGTGAGTTCTCACCCTCTACAGAGGCGGTCCATTGAAGGTGAGTAGCATTATTCCTGCTGGGCATATGTAAAACAATTCCTGGTGGGTATATGTAAAACAAACTACTAGCTGAGGAGGTATTACTAGAGGAGTGTTTTTAACCTGGCGATTCCAAGTGAAACTCCTGATGACTTGTGTTTCACACCGAGGGCCCTATTATGATGTCGGGCGGTGTTTTCTCTGTCCGACATCGTCTCGTTCAAGGGACCAACTGACAGCCGGTCGGCGGTCATCACTGAGTAATTAAGATGCGACCAAACACTGTTCGACCAGAATGCATGCTCCAATTGTAAAAATGTGAGGTGCAGTTCATCCCTGCACCCAGTGGCTGGCACCTCAATGTGCCTACCATAAGGTGGATCGATCAACAGGGGGGCACCATAGGTATCCCCTCGGCCTTGAACTGGAGGCCATGCACCAAAGGGGCCCTGCTGGGGGCCCCAAAGTTGAGTTCTGACAGCCTTTCTCTGTTGGAAAGGCCGGCACAGAAAGGCTGTCTCCACCCGACATTGTAATCCCTTGGGCAGAAGGAGCCGCCCTTGGGATTGTTGAAAGCATTCTGGCTGGCATACAGGCTCTCCGAGATCGTCGGAAGCCATTCAGAATGACCGTTTGCATTCCTTTCCGACTGACTCCATCATAATGGGTCGGTCAGAAAGGAATCTGACCGGTTGATTACGACGCAGTCGGAACGGCTCCGACCAACGGTCGCAGCCGTTTCCGACCAAATCGTTCACCGGACCCTGAGTGTAAAGCAAACTTGTCATATCTTCCTATTTGCAATTCTATAAATATGCCAGTCTTCTGCAGAGCCATCCCCATATGTGTGGTCCTATGGCTGCAGGTCTTCAGTGACTTCTACAAGGGCTCTACGCGGGGCCGAGGAGGAAACCACATTATTTGTAATTTGGCAACAAACTATATAGGGTTTAATACTGTCTATGAATGTGTAGATATTGGTATTGTGACGCTAGTCTAATTGAGCACATGACAAATTAGGAGCTGTGGCCATATCGAGGTTAATGTTACACTTGTGGTGGAGGCTATGGTCAGTCAGAGTCATTGTTTTTGACAGTAATGATGGTACACTCCTTCATCTTACACCAATATACTGCAAGGATGCAAGAAAAGCATGGCAACACTGCACAACGCGTGGCCTGGCCCGGTGTGTCTGCAACGGAGCTCACTCAGTAACATCTTGACGGATACAAATAAAATAGATACAGGGTTCTGATTACAAGCTGGGAGTTAAACTCCATGCCCGGGTTTGCAATTTTGAGCAGTGTGGTAATTAGCATTTCACCACGCGTTTCCCATGCCATATTTTGGCCCGTCAAACCTACTGAAATGTATCTCAGCAAAATGCCTGGAAAACAGGCAAAACATGCAGAATTCAATTAGTTAAATGCCCACTTCTGCATGTTATGCCTCATTTCTAAGTTCAGAACTCTGAATAGGAGATATTTCCCACACCTCGTAGTTACTGATACAGTGCCCACACTATTCCACACAGCTCGTAAGTAGGGCCTCAGCCATACTTTGCGGGCGCTTGAATAATAATGGTTACAAGTCCTTCCCTGTTTCACTCATATGGAACTTTTTGAGTAGACGGAGGAGGGAATAATATTCAGTCCCTCTGAGACCTTTTAAGTAACAAACAGCCTTACCCGGGAATCCGCCCTGGCGCTGACTTGGGGCGCTTTCCCAGTCAAGGCTTCTCAATGGCGCATTTAAGTGCTCTTAAAGGACGCGTTGTTTACGGAGATATCCTGCGATATGCTGTGGTGAAGAAACGACGCGTTTATTTTCTTAACCGCGTGCCTTTGGGCATGCAGTGGTCACGTTTTGTGCCCCGGCGACCCACATCAAGGGAGAAATAAAAATTTAGGACTGAAAGGTGACTGGATGTGTTTGAAAATGTAGCACGTCACAGCATGCTTGTTTTTGATTAACTCTACTACAGGTTACAGAAGAGCATTGTGCGCGTGTCATGGCGGCTGGAGCCGCACAGGAGCTTCTAAAGGCAGGAACCTCTATGTATTAATGGACTGTCACAGGACACAGCCCCAGCCTTCTCCGAAATCCAAGTATAGTACCTTGTATTTGAGACCAACTAACAGACCTCCGGTTCATGAAAGGAGCACAGTCCCTTCCTTGCTTTACGATTTGTGCATGCCGTTATGAAAGGGCATTTGTGGCTCAATAGTGCAGGGATTTTTTTTTTTAAATAAATGGTGAGCGTAGATTGATGCATTCGCTCCAGAATCTCTCTCATTTATACACGTTGTAGTTGAAGCAAAAATGTATCTTAGAAGTCAGAAATCCTAGCATCATGGGTCTGATTGACAAACCTTTTTTTCTGTGAATAGTTGTCTTACTCCAGAAATATACAATTCAGTACAATACAGTAATTTACTACTGAAATTCAAGTGTGAGACACAATCACAAAATGGGAACGGTCGGGCAGAGCCATGCGTGTCTTAACAACGCAAGCGCTACCACGCTTGTCTTATCCACGCATATGCCTTAACCACGCAACACGCGGACTAGCTGCCGGAATGCGCACAAGGAGGAAGTAGGAAGGATCAGGGGGCATATTTACAAGCTGGCGATTAAAAATTATCGCCGCTTTTGCGGCCGTTTTTGGCCGAAAAGCGGCGATAATTCAATCACCTAATTAGCAAGGCCACACTACCGCGTGAAACCTTGCTTTAGCGTGGGGATTCCTAACGCCCAGCTTTGCATCTCTAATGAGATGCAAAGTGGGTGTTCCTGACCTAACATGACAGGAGAAATGTCGCTAAGCGACATTTCTCCTATCATCAAGCCCCACGCTATGAAGTATAGCGGCAGGACCTGGCCTGCTTCAGGACTGATTTAGCCATGATGTCCTATGGAAGGTGGATATCATGGCTAAGTTTGTGAGTCCCCATCAGCAAGCTAACGCCACACTACGTGAGATTATTGCTGGGTTTCCAGCGATAATCTCACGTTAGGCAGTTAGCGCTAGGATATTTATCGCCGAGGAGATAAGCATTGCTAATAGCACGCTATCTCAGCGATAACAATCCACGTTACCCGGCGATAATTATCCTCACGCTAAGAACGCTGAGCGATAATTATCGCCGGATGTTGCTGATATGCCCCGTGGTGAGGTAAGTGGGGCTGGGGCTGGAATATGAGGTCTGTGGAGGGGAGCTTATAAGGGTTTTTTTGGGGGGGTGGGGGAATTTTATATAGCGCAAACTAGACCCGAAGGTATCAGATTGCTTTACATGAGCACAATAACAAATATAGAACGGGCCTTATTCAGGCATCACCAATATACCTGTAATCCCTTCTAGGTTATTCTAGGGGAACATACTGCCTAGGAACCCATAAGGTTTTGTAAAAGAACCTTCACTCACCTATCTGGTAGGTGACATGCTTCATCATCGGGTTCCCACCCTAGTCACCAAATGTTTCCAGGATGTGCTGCGACGCCTGATAACAGCGGATCTCGTTTTTTTTGGCCGAGGGTGAAGTGGTGATGGTGAGTGAATGGTGCTCGAGTGCAGTGGTTAAAATTGGCTCAATATACCCAGTCACTTCGACTTAAATTTTAATCACAGTCGCATTGGTCAGTAATAAAATAGTGGAGGATGTGTGAAGGGTATTAATTTGATCCTACTTCTCCTCAAACGGTCTACATGTTTCAGCCATAGTACTATGTGACTCTCAGGGTCAGAATGGCTTTCGTCAGGACCAAAAAGCTGACATGCACGCTAAGGCATGCAGCAATTATGTGAGAGGATTGTATTTACAACTCACTGAAAATCTACCCTATTATTTTTTTCCTGAAAAGAGATTAGTAAACAAAATGTAATTGTAAACAAACATACACATTGGCAGTGGTGAAAGAGAAATCAGTGCCGAGCCCGATTGGGGTATTCCCTTCCGGGTCCTTATTATTGCTAAAGTGCCACTGTGTATTTCACATAAATTCATTTCCAATTTACAATTTGGAGAGTGTATACACAGACATGTATGAGAATCATTGTTTTAGAGCAGAGTATGCTTAGACCGCCTGGTATTCCTACTTCTCTGTCTAGTAGTTCCCTACACAAATAGGACAAACAGACATGAAAACATAAAGTAATTGTCTTGAGCGTTTTTGATATTCGTAAGTTGTGCTTAATTTTGTAGGCATGCGTCAGGGTTTTTTTATTTTTTTATTTGTGGTGTTTATTTTGCATCTTATGTTACTTCCATGTTCACAAATTTGGGTTTTAATTTTCCTTGTTGTCATGCCCACATATTTAAGACCACAGATGCATACGATTAGATAAACCACATTCGTAGTGTTGCAATTCGTGTATTTTCATAAAGTCCATGTTTTTCCCGGCTCTAGCTCCAGACATTTTGTAGTTTTTGTTAAGTAGCAAACACTGCAATTGCCACAGGCATGGTGGCCTGTTACATCCGAAAGTTAAGTTACGAAAACACACGAATCTGAAATTCAAGGGAAACTTCGCAAAAGCTTTTTTGGTATGAGTTCTGAATAACGAAGCAGGAATATCGAATGGTCATAAGATCGTGACCAGGATATCGAAACCCCAAATATCAGCAGTTAAGTGTGTATAGATTTTCCATACCTGACTTAATATTTATGTACCTTGATGATATATATACCTGTGGGGTTGTTTCGCGCTTTCACCACGCAATGTGGTGCCTGCTCAATGCAAGCCTAAAATGTGATTTATGAGGGGGTCGTGGCCAAGATGGCGGCGAGGTAGGACGTGTCTGCTCTGAGTTCCTGCCCGCCGCCTGCCCTAGCAGTGTTTTTGCGAAGCATTTTTCGAGCTCCGGACCGGCTGACTGCTACATTGACACCCGGACCGCGGCAGGCACCGGATGGCACGCAAAGTGGTCAGAGACCTGCGGCGCCCTGTCCAGCGATGACGGTTCCACTGCCGGGGCCTGCAGGCCTCTCCTTGCTTGGACGGCGGGCCACGTGGAGGGAGACCCGTCGAGCGACTTCCCTGAGGCACGCTCTCAGAGACCTCGGCTTCCCGCCCTCTATTGTTTGGGAAGGCCCCAATGTGACTCGCCACAGTGGAACAGGGAGGGAGCGGTGCACCTTTGCAGGGCCTGCCTGGACCCCGGTCTCCCGTCCCTGCCACGACTGGTGCCCGGGTGCGGCCTCGGGCTGAGATTGCGGCCTGCCCCTGGCTACCACTCCTCTCACCACGGCTTACCAAAGAAGTACAGCGGCACACCCTGGGCTGCCACCGGGACTTCTATCCTCTCTGCGCTAGCTGGCCAGCGAACAAGGGGGCCCTTGGACCCAGAGATTCTGGAACACTCAGAGGCCCAGAGGGGACCTTCTGCTTGAGTCGAGGTCTGCGCGCTCCTGTGGATCCCTGTGGATTGTGCAATGCGCTACCCAGCGAGTTAAGCTCAGCGCACCCTGGGTGGTCGGGGGCCACTACTCACCGCAGCACCTGGACCTCTGGATCCTCTCGGGGCCTGAGACGCATCCGCTGTTGGCTCCCTACGCCTGCCCTCCACAGCTCCGCTGCACACCTGGACACTGCCCTTCTTGTTGGTGGCTCTGTCGGGCTGAGGCGAGCGTGGCCGCTGTTATAGGCGGATGCTGAGAGGGAAAGCGGTGGTCCACAGAAGCAGCCCAGCTAGGCCTGGGTGCGATTTGTGGGTGCGTCGCTGCCCCAGCTTGCCCTCCCCTATTCGGAGCGGCCACTGGGCCCATCACGCAGGCGGACAACTCCCCGATGGGCCCCAGACTAGCAGGAGACTGCCCTCTGTGAGAGCGACGAGACAGCCCAGACGTAAGCAGGTACCGGGGTGTGGTGGCCCGACGTGGGGGAACGCCCGCTGACACCCTATGGGCACGCCTAGCAGACTGTAGCCCCGGTGCATCGTGGCCTCCTGTCCACCTATACACCATCGTCTGGCACCGCCCGCCTAACCACCATTACACGGCAGTGGGCTGGTACCCAGGCAGCGGTACACCCGGGCTACGAGTTGGACACTCTACTCCCCCATCACCCGCGAACTTGGCCCCACCTTGATGTCCTCAGGTGCTCTGCTTCATGTTCTCCACTGCAGAGAGGCCGTCCGCGCTCTCCTGCACTGCAGCACCGCAGCAGTGAGAGCAGCTGACCAGCGGTGGGCCAGGCCCGGGTAGGATCTCCTGACGCGCTTTACTACCGTGCCCATCCATAGACTGCCCAGGGCCCGCTCCGCGTCAGTATTATTAACCTGGTGTTCCCACACACTGCTGGCTGCTTCCTGGGCCTGCTACACATGAACCACTCTTTACCTCACCTCACCACCTTTGGGGACTGCTGCGGTCCGGAATATTTCCACAACGAGGGCGAAGACAGAAAAGTCGCTCAAAGACATCTTCGCACGCCAACAGAACATGTCCACATTGGCGCACTCTGCCTGAGGGGGCTCGCGGCCTGTGACATCCGGAGGATCGGGCGTGGAACCTATAACCCGGGCTTTCCTGAAATCTCTCTTTTTAGCTCTGCGGGAGGACCTCCAGATGGTGAAGAAGGATCTCACCTCCGAAATCAAAGATATTCGCAGAGATGTGGATGGCATTGGGGAAAGGGTTGCTGCTCTGGAGGATGGCGGGGACATTATCGACACAGAGTTATCCACACTTTGCAGGAGGTGATAAGACTCGAAGATCAGCACCTTGACTTGCAACTCCACCTGGAAGATTTGTTGAATCGCTCCCGGGGACATGACATCAGTATCCAGGGAGCGAAAGTCACAGCAGACACCAATGATCTCTTTACTTTCTCCAGGGAGTTATTCAACCACGTTCTTGGCACCTCACCTGATGCTGCCATCAAATTAGACCGCGTCACAGAGTTGGTCCCCCATGAGCGAGCAATGGGCCACCCGCAGACATTCTTGTCTGCATACACGGCTTCAGGACCAAGGAGGAGATCATTAACAAGGCCAGAGATGTGCATCCCATCTCGTTCAAAGGTCAATCTCTGGTGCTCTATCAGGATCTGGCTCTCCCTACCCTTCATCGGCGACGGCAATTTCGACCTGTCACGGAACATCTCCGACAGCAGTGTGTCCCCTACTCTTGGGGCCATCCTTTCAGGCTCATCTTCAGGCACAATGGTAAACTGACACAGCTGCGCTCCCTCACTGAGGCTTGTCAGTTGCTGGGAATCTCGCCACCTCCTGACGAGGACAAGCACCATGACACAGCCACCGATCATGAGGGCTCCCCATTGGGCTGGCAGCGGCGCAGGAGACGAATCCAGTGGCCCGACTAGTCTGAGATCGTTAAGGGCCAACGCGCAGTCCTCGACTACACAGCTGAGGCTTTTGCACAAAACACTCCAGAGGACCCTTGAGCTGGTCGGATGACCTTGCTCTTCATCATGGCTTCTGAGGCGGTTGGCGGGTGGGGTAGGACAACATGGACCCCACACTGATTCTCAACCGGTCATCCTGGGATGACGGACTTTCTCTCTCTACTTTGTTCTGTTTTTTTAGTTCTGCATTTGATCCTTTGGGGTGATTTTTTGAGGTTTGGGGTCTCTCGTCCACCTTTACTGCCCACCGTTTCGATTCGCGTTGGGTTCTTCCTTTGTTATATGCGCTCATATACTATCAATCAATCAATCAATCAATCAAACAATTTGTAAAGCGCGCTACTCACCCGCTAGGGTCTCAAGGCGCTGGGCGGGGGAGGAAGGGCGTCGCTACTGCTGGAACATCCAGGTCTTGAGTTGTTTCCTGAAGGAGAGATGGTCCTGGGTCAGCTGTAGGTGGGTGGGGAGGAAGTTCCATGTCTTGGCCGCCAGGTAGAAGGATCTTCCTCCGGCGGTGGTTCTGTGAATTCGTGGGACGGAGGCGAGGGTGAGGCTGGCGGAGCGGAGCTAGCGGGTGGGTGTGTAGAATGTGAGGCGGCTGTTGAGGTATTTCGGGCCCAAGTCGTGGAGGGCCTTGTGTGCGTGGGTGAGGAGTCTGAACGTGATCCTCTTGCTGACGGGGAGCCAGTGCAGGTCTTTCAGATGGGCGGAGATGTGGCTGCGACGAGGGATGTCCAGGATGAGTCGTGCGGAGGCGTTTTGTATGCGCTGGAGCTTTTTCTGAAGTTTGGCTGTGGTTCCAGCGTAGAGGGTGTTCCCGTAGTCTAGCCGGCTGGTGACGAGGGCCTGGGTGACCGTCTTCCTGGTTTCGGTGGGGATCCACCGGAAGATCTTTCGGAGCATGCGCAGGGTGTTGAAGCAGGATGACGAGATGGCGTTGACTTGCTTGGTCATCGTGAGGGAGGAGTCCAGGATGAAACCCAGGTTGTGTGCGTGGTCCGTTGGCTTGGGTTCGGTGCCTAGGGCGGGGGGCCACCAGGAGTCGTCCCAGGCAGAAGGGGATGGTCCCAGGATGCAGAGGCGGCCTCCAGGCCGGGCTCAATCTGTTCTTGGTCATTCCCGCATGTAGATGCTGCCTACCACTCTTAAACTCCTCTCTGTGAATGTGAGAGGACTCAGCAATCCTATCAAACGCAGAGCGATCCTCTCATATCTTGATAATACCAAGGCTGACATCTGCCTTCTACAGGAGACACATCTTCTGTCGAAAGACTGCCACCACCTAAAATCCAGCATGTTTCCAACCCAAATGTTCTCATCCAGCACCACTAAATCTGCTGTGCTGGCGTGGCCATCCTAGTCTCCCGTGCATTCCAGGGTAAAGTCCTTCAGAAAGAGGCCGAAATCAAAAGGAGGCTTATTGCCGATCAATTCATTTTGGGAGGCCTGTTGTATGCTTCCAACGAGGGGAAAGAGAAGTTCCTACACACTACACTCACTAAAGCCACAGCGACAGCTAATCACTGCCTATTACTGGGGGAGATTTGAATCTGGTCTTTGAGAACATCCTGAATAGGTCTTGCCAGCACACGGGACAGACAGGAGCGCTCTCTGCGGAATTAGGTCTCAGTGATCTTTGGCGCTGCTCTCACCCCCAAAGTCGTGAGTATTCCTTCTACTCCAACGCATACAAAACATACGCTAGGCGCGACTATCTTTTAGGTTCCACTCCTCTGTGTGAAGAACCGGGGTTTAACCCAGCGGCGTCAGGGGCACGCCTAAGATCTTCGAATTCACCTGTCTTGGTATACAGAGACACGGAATACTTCTGGATGGCATCAGAGACCAAGTTTATTAGCTGCAGCTAGTAACAGTGATCCTAGAAATACATCATGGTGTAAATTCTCAGGAGACTGCTCATTTTACTAAGACGAGACGTCTCCTTTTATACCCAATATTCACATTATAAATGTACACCCATTGCACAAAATTCTAGCCAATAAGGTAAATTTTCAAACAAAGTGTCACATAACAAAAACTCAATTTACAGTATCCCAACCCAAAAGTTAATTATTAGGAATGTCCCAAATTCAATCTCCACAAGCCGGACAAACCTATAATTGAAAGCATAACCCATGTAATGAAGAAACATTAAAAAAGAAACGGTAACAGATGCTGAACAAGATAAGGCATGTGCAAGGAAACTTAAAGTTAACGATGTCCTGAACATTAATTGGCAATCTTAGACAAAGGGAAATTGGCTTTGCGGGGTCAGTTTCAGGTGCAGAGGTCAGTTTCTTACAGTTCATTTCAGAGTCAAAAAGAAACCTAGTTAATGTATACATGAACTAAGAAGGCCAGGCCACTTTATTCGCCAGGCTACCTTCACAGACCTACGTGAGGGCAACACAAAATGGTGGCACAGAACAAAATGGAGTCAGACTCGAGACTTACAGAACCTCAGACCCTCCTTTTGCCATTACGTAGGCAATAACCAAAGACTCATGTTAATCTGAATCTAGGTCTATGTCGATATTCATTAGGTAATCAAGGTGTTGCTGTAGCATCATCTTATTATTCTCTACTTCTCTCGGGACAGGTCTCCGAACACACATAGTAGCACAAAGACTACAAATGGCGGGACCACACTGGATGCAAAGACAACAAGAGAAAAGGAGGGTTAAAACCATACCAAGGAATGTCAAAATCTTCCATCCCCATTTGGACAGCAGTCCCCAAAACCATCCCATCAATGACCAGTCTCCTTCGTCTACATGGATAGACTCAGAGATTTTATACAACCTAGAGATGGCTTGGTACATTGTAGGGGCATTATCTAGTATGTAAACACAGCAACTGGATACACTCAATTTACATACTCCTCCTCGATCTGCAAGTATGATGTCTAATACCATACGGTTCTGCAAAGTCATAAGGCGGTCCGCTTGAAGCTCAGCTGTAACATTACTAAGAGCACCTGCTGTCTCATTAATAGTAGCTTCAACAACAAAAGGGCAAGAAGCCCTTGAAGAAATCTCCTACTTCGTGTGCTGCGGTATCTTCCTTATTGAAGACACCTCTACCATATCTCGTTCTATGATAGTCTGCAGCAGTAGTGTATGTAGGGGGAAGTAGAAACGCCACATAACACGTTCCTGAAAAATCAGGTGGCAACCATGTGTAGGCTCTGTCATGACAAACAAAGTATGTGCCTTTAGCTGGCACAAACGGTGGAGAAGTCCAAGATGAATAGACATAGGTTTGAGCACACACACTTACCTAGCTGAGCTTTCGGATTCCGACCATTACCTTGAAAACAAAAGTGGCCTCGGTGGGGTACAATCCAAATAGGGGAGACCTTTTTCGTCTCTCCTTCTCTATCAAACTGGTACTATATCCAGTCACGTTCCAACCAACGTAAGCCTGCACCTCATCCTTAGGGATAGCATTATATGCATCAATATCTCGGATCGTAGCTACTAATCCCCTTATTAAGGCACTATTGCTCGAGTTATCTTTAAGGGAACGTAAGGGGCGTACCTCATTTGCATAGATAAACATGGTCTGAAAAGCCCACACAGACCCATTAAAAGAAAAAGGCAAAACCAAATATGGCATACCTTTATCTGTCGTATGAGGCATAAGATCACAAACCCAACAATTAGTGGTATTTACTACTAACTGATGCTGATGCAACAACTGTATAAACGAGTTGTTGACAAATTCTGTTCTCCTTGTCTGTTCATGTTCAGGCAACGTATAAAACTGGTGCAAAGAAACAGTAGTGAAAGAAAGCATAGGTTGGGAGGTGGGTGCAGATGTCTGTTGTGTAGCATAGACAGTCCAACCCACACAAGCTAATGTGATACTTAAAAACATCAAAAAGCACAATATTATAAAACATTTGCTATGTATCAATGTACAAAATCTTGTCTTAAGATCTATTCTCTCAACATCTCTTTCAGTTACAACAGACTCCATTCTCTAACGTGCTGCTCGTGGCAATTTTCCTTCTTCACTCAAGTGTGTGTCCAGGCGTCCTAGACGTCCCTAGAACCGCAGACCTTTCGTCAATACGCGGGCCACCCCTTAAGTTCTTATACCGCGACCCTGCAGCTGAATCCGGATGGTGGTTCGAAAAAGAAAAAGAAAAATAGTCTCTTGTCTGAAAGAGTGTAATTCACAAAAAAATTCAAATATTATTTGTCCTTTTTAGACCTTAAGTTGTAGCGTTCTTAACCAGGCACAGTTTGATCCTGAAAGAGTGTCTCTGGGTGCGTAGTATCAAGTCTCAAACACGGCGGCACAGCTTCTTGCAAGACTTTATCATCCGCACGTTCTGACTGAGTCCATTCCAGATGTACATCGCTAAAAGGTACAAATCTCGGAACCCTTTCACTCTCGGAATCGGCAACACCTTCCCGGACCCACTTATCGTACGGTAAGGGCGAAGGTATCTTCTTACAATGGGTACCATGTGCCCAGTTTTTCTTGCCGAACACCTTAATAGCAGTCCGAGTTGATAACAGGACTTGGTATGGACCGGTCCATCTTGGTTCCAAGTTCTTTGACCTCTGGAAATTCTTGGTTAGAACCCAGTCGCCAGGTTGAATCGTGTGGCCTGCGTCTACAGAAACTGAAGGCAAAGTGTCATGGACCTGTTGGTGAAGAACACGCAATTTAGCAGTCAAATCATGTAAGTAGTCAACCAACATAGGGTACTCGATATCACTGTACTTCTTAGGCCTCGGCACACCCCAGACATTCGCCGGGCGTCCAAAAACAATCTCGTATGGGCTAAGTCCCACGCAAGAATGTACTGTCGTTCTCGTGGACAAAAGTGCCAATGACACGTCACGCATGATGAACACCATCCACTTCGGATCTCCGACCGACCCGTGCCCCCATCATGTTTTCAACAAGGCAGCCTCTACCATCGCACCCCACCTCCGAGACATCATCAACACCTCCTTCAACACAGCAACTTTCCCGGAGAGCTGGAAGCACGCCGAACTCAGCGCTCTGCTGAAGAAACCAACAGCGGACCCGACCGACCTCAAGAACTTCCGCCCCATCTCGCTCCTTCCTTTCCCCGCCAAAGTCATCGAGAAGGTCGTCAACAAGCAACTGGCAGCCTTCCTCGAGACGAACGGATCCCTCGACCCATCACAGTCCGGATTCAGAGCCAACCACAGCACCGAGACCGCCCTCATCGCAGCCACCGACGACATCCGAGCCCTGCTCGACAACGGCGAAACAGCGGCACTCATCCTCCTAGACCTCTCCGCAGCATTTGACACTGTCTGCCACCGCACACTAGTCCAACGCCTCAACGACACCGGCATCCAAGGGAAGGCTCTGGAATGGATCATCTCATACCTCTCTGGCAGAACACAGAGAGTACGCCTCCCTCCGTTCCGCTCCGAGGCCACCGAAGTCATCTGCGGCGTCCCGCAAGGATCGTCGCTCAGCCCCACTCTCTTCAACATCTACATGAAACCCCTCGCTGCCATCGCACGCCAACACAACCTCAACATCATTTCCTACGCCGATGACACCCAGCTAATTCTCTCCCTCACCAGAGACCCCGACACCGCCAAAGCCAGCCTGCACGAAGGGATGACAGACGTCGCTGAATGGATGAACATCTGCCGCCTGAAACTGAACACGGACAAGACAGAAGTCCTCATCCTGGGACCATCACCCTCCGCATGGGACGACTCCTGGTGGCCCCCGGCACTAGGCACCGCACCTGAACCGACGGACCACGCACGCAACTTGGGCGTCATACTGGACTCCTCCCTATCGATGACCAGACAAGTCAACGCCGTCTCCTCAGCTTGCTTCCACAACCTCCGCATGCTCCGAAAGATCTTCCGATGGATCCCAACCGAGACCAGGAAGACGGTCACCCACGCTCTCGTCACCAGCAGACTAGACTACGGAAACACCCTCTACGCCGGTACTACGGCCAAGCTTCAGAAAAGACTTCAGCGTATTCAGAACGCCTCCGCCCGACTCATCCTGGACGTCCCCCGACGCAGCCACATCTCGTGCCACCTGAGAGACCTGCACTGGCTCCCGGTCAACAAGAGGATCACGTTCAGACTCCTCACCCACGCACACAAGTCCCTCCACGACCTAGGCCCAGGGTACCTCAACAGCCGCCTCACCTTCTACACGCCCACCCGCCGGCTACGTTCCGCTAACCTCGCCCTCGCCGTCGTCCCTCGCATCCAGAGAGCCACCGCTGGAGGAAGGTCATTCTCCTACCTGGCAGCTAAGACTTGGAACTCCCTACCCGTCCACCTGCGGATGACCCAGGACCACCTGGCCTTCAGGAAACAGCTCAAGACCTGGCTGTTCGAGCAGTAGCAGACCCCCTTCCCCAAGCGCCTTGAGACCCTTACGGGTGAGTAGTGCGCGATATAAGTTCCATGATTGATTGATTGATTGAATGGTAAGGCATCGGGCCATGTAAGACCAGAGCTCGCTTGCACCTTGGCCAACTTCTGCTTCAGAGTGCCATTATAGCACTCGACCAGGCCTGCTGACTGGGGGTGATTCGCAGGGTGGAATTTCTGTTTAATACCCAGACCCGCACATACTTTCTTCATAATCAGACCCACGAATTCACTTCCATTATCACTCCATACCATCCTCGGCAAGCCATATCTGGGAAAGAATTCTTTGAGCAAAACCTTGGCTGTAGACAAGGCAGTATTATCCTTTAGGGGGTAGGCCTCTATCCATCTGGAAAAGGCACAAACAACCACAAGGACATACTTCGAGTTATTGCATCTTTCCATATGAATATAGTCCATCTGCAGCACCTCGAACGGATACGTTGGAGGAGCAAAATGACCCGCTGGAGTTGGGGTTCCCTTTCCAGGATTATGCATCAAGCAAATCATGCAGTGTTTAACCAAATTCTCAGCACACTTAGGAATTCCACCATTCTGCCATACCGGAGCCAACAACTTACATATCCCTTTTGAACTAATGTGAGCCAACCAATGAGCCATAGTAACCACCAGAAGCACACATGCATCCGGCAACAACCATCGCTGGTGCTCTGACAACTCAACCCAACAGCCTGTTGAATCCAACATTCCCGTACTCTCTCTCCACATACTCAATTCTTTCTCAGTAGCTTCTGCCTGAATCATCTTCACACTTTCTGTTGTATCTTCACACATTCCTCCTTCCACAACCCATCTGGCAGGACCTGCAACATACATCCGACTCGTCACATCTTTCGCCGTTTCTCTCGCTACTTCATCTGCAAACGCATTCTCTTGACCCACATCATCCGTAACCTTCTTATGCGCACTACACTTCACTATCGCAATTTGGGTCGGCAAAGTAAGTGATTCAAGAAGTTCACTCACTAATTGTCCATGCTGAATTTTCGTACCATCGGAAGTAAGAAATCCTCTCTCTTTCCACAAGCGACCAAAACTATGAGCCACGCCAAATGCGTATTGGCTATCAGTATAAACATTTACTCTTTCCTTTTGACAACACACACGCTCTAGTCAATGCTATCAACTCCGCTGCTTGCGCTGAATTCTGTGCAATACGTGCTGTTAAATCACTTTCTTACCCACGGTAAGATGTACTCCCGAAGGAGAACAATGTAATGTCGCATGCAATCTTTTCAACAAGTCCAAACCCAACAGATTCTCGCCACAGCCCGTCATTAGAATAAGGGGAGCCTCCAATTTACAGGGACCAATAGAAAGGGGCAAAGGACAAGAAACCGGATTACGAACTGGGGCGCCAGAAAATCCTACTGAAACATTGGTCAAGCCAGACAAAGGTGTGCCGGGGAGTTTAGAGTGCATGATAGAACACTTTGCTGCACCAGTATCCAAAAGAAAAGGTTCTGCCACACCTGATGTAATCACTTCAACATAAGGTTCACTCTAGTCTACTGGAACTGACACTACTCCCTCACTTTGTCCATGGCTGTCCTAACTATCATTAAAATCAGCACTCTCACTTCCAACATAATAATCATCAGTGTAGTACTGAGCAGACTGGACGGTCGGAACATTCTGTTGGTCAAAATAATTCATAGAATTCTGAGGGGAAAAGGAACGTTCATTCTGGGGAAACGTACCACGTCCCCTACCCCTAGGTACTTGTTGGAAACCACCACGACCTCTCAGACCAGACATACCATTCGCACGCTGTAGCAAGATCGGGCAACTATTCTTGAAGTGACCTTCTTCTTTACAATAAGCACATTGATTAGGGCCTAGCGGGAGTCGCGAAGCAAAAGACTCAGGCTTCTGCAACAGTTTCTGAAACTGTGGGGGTTGCTGAAACTGGGAAAGTTGCTGAAACTGACGCTGATTAGGGCAAGGCGGATAAGCCTGCTGCAGAAGAACTTTCGTTTTTAATTCTCTAGTCTTCTTCTCAGCTTTATCCTTCTAATTCTCTAGTCTTCTTCTCAACTTTATCCTTCTCATTCTTCTCATTATTCTCATAGTATTGTGCAGTAGCCAATATCTGAGCCGAAGAAGAAACAGCCCATGAACTCTCAGAGTCCTTTAACTTATTAGAAAGTTCAGGAAGTAAATTAAAAAGAAACTTATCTACAAACAACCTCTGACCACCTTCTGTACTCATATCCTGACCACTATAATCAAAGAATGTTTCCTCAAACCTAGTGAAGAAATCAGACACACTCTCATCTTTCTTTTGTTTGCATGCTGCTAACTTGTCCCAATTCACCCGCAGAGGAGGCATCATAGTTTTCATTAAATTAATAATCCTACCAGGTAGTTCTGCAACTAAGGGTTCAGGTTTGGCACCTCCTCACTGCCGACCATCTGCAGCAGTAATATTAACCCACGTATCTTCTAACTCTGGCGCGTGATCCTCGTGACAGATCTTTGCCCACAAGGGTTGAGGAACTACATTACCCATCAACATATCTATGTCAGCTAAATTCATAACACACGCATCAACTGTCTGAGACAACTCCTTATAATAACCAGCAGGATTTTTACGGGGGTCAGGCAAAGTCTGCTTAAGAGCCAGGACCTCAGCTCTCTTCCAAGGGACATGTACCCACACTCGCTGAAAATGAGCCGGTGCAGCCGCAATACCATGAGCGGCATCAGCCACAACTGCCTCTCTCCATACAGGGGGAACCTCTCTCATAGGATACTGCTTCACTTTTCTCCTAATAGAAGGGTCAGGTTCGAACAATGACTGAGGTGGAAGTCTAGACCTAAAAGTGAGTAGTGTCTCTACCGCTTCCTCAACATCGGAACCCACTATCGTCCCTTTAGCAAATTCAGACTGAACATTAATCAATTCCAGTGGAATTGAACCCAACTCATTATCTTCCCACTCCTGACGAAGGCAGGTACACATGACATCAAAAACATACCTTTGTTTTGGTGCCTCCCACTGTAGGAAGATATCCATAGCCACTTGTGAACTGTACTTGGAGGTATTCGAAACCCATCTACGAGCAAGGAGATCTAACACTGCCCGCTCTTCGGGACCAGGGAGCTGACTACGTCTCTGCTTACGTTCAGAAACAGGGGTCATATTCAGAGACCCAAAGAAAGGAGACAAAAGACTAGTGACAGTCTCAGTCATTCGTTGCCGAGCAGAAGGAGAAGAAGTTGACATGAGGACAGGAGACAAAGTGTTTTGAGGTGACAGAGACGTAGGGACAGAAATAAGAGAAGTCGAAGATAAAGGAGTGTAAGGCAAAGGAGTTTGAGGCAAGGCTGGTGGCAAGGCTGGCGGCCCTGGAGGGGGCTGCGCCGGGGGAGGAAGAACTACCTGTGAAGCTACGGGTGGCTGAACAACAACAGGGGGTTGAACGACAACAAGGGGTGCAACAACTGGAGGTAACGGAGGTGCAGTAGCACCCTGCACATAAGGGGATGGTCATCTCAGTAAATGTGACATCAAAGGATCCTTTTCAGGGTCTACAGTCACATTTGAAAGGGGAGGTGGCAAAGCCGGGTAACATTTGTCAATGGCCATGCAATGTTGTCTATCTGACACTTCAATCGCACGATCTTCTTCATCTTCCTTAAACTGCCTAGCAGCTTGCATTACCAATATATTCCTTTCCTTCCTATCTCTCTTAGCTTGCTTAATTTCTCGCTGTTTGGCTTCTTTACACCAAAGGCGGAAAGAGTCAAACATCGCCAGCCGGGCTTTCTTCTTAAATAGCGCAACTTCTAGGTTATCTAAAACATCTGATTCAAAACTACCATGTTGGGGCCATCGTAAAACACCATCTTTCCTTGTATAACGGACCCATATTTGATTAAAGGTAATGGGACCTACACCATGCTTTGAATAGAGCTCATAAGTTGGAGTTCCAACCGGAGGTATCGGACACGAGTCCTCCAATCGGGAATCCCTATTACAACTACAACAAAACCATTTCCTAAATTTGCTAAGACCAGGCATCTTTTAGCTCACTAGTCTTGCTTCAAACTTCAAGGGGTTATCAAAAATGATACACTCGCAAATATACGAAGCCCCCGGCTTCGACTATTGCAATGGCCGAATCAAAACCAAGAAACAAAACAAAGTCGTGGGAGCGACCCACTTATACTTAACCAAAATGTCTGTCACGCCACCAGAAGACCGTCTAACGTCTCGCCTTACAAATCATCACAAGAGGGTCCAAGTCAGGGCGACAGTCAGGGCAGCAGTCCTTCGCAGCCGTCGGAAAGGGGAAGCCTCGCAGAAAAAACCTTCGGTCCACGTCGACATGCAGGGGTCGATGAAGTGGCGGCCGTCCTCCAGAATTTCCTCACGGGGCTCCTCACAATCTTCGGGCTTGGACCAGTACTGCTGAAGTCGCCCCACGTTGAAGAACCGGGGTTTAACCCAGCGGCGTCAGGGGCACGCCTAAGATCTTCGAGTTCACCTGTCTTGGTATACAGAGACACGGAATACTTCTGGATGGCATCAGAGACCAAGTTTATTAGCTGCAGCTAGTAACAGTGATCCTAGAAATACATCACGGTGTAAATTCTCAGGAGACTGCTCATTTTACTAAGGCGAGACGTCTCCTTTTATACCCAATATTCACATTATAAATGTACACCCACTGCACAAAATTCTAGCCAATAAGGTACATTTTCAAACAAAGTGTCACATAACAAAAACTCAATTTACAGTATCCCAACCCAAAAGTTAATTATTAGGAATGTCGCAAATTCAATCTCCACAGCCGGACAAACCTATAATTGAAAGCATAACCCATGTAATGAAGAAACATAAAAAAAGAAACGGCAACAGATGCTGAACAGATAAGGCATGTGCAAGGAAAATAAAAGTTAACGATGTCCTGAACATTAATTGGCAATCTCAGACAAAGATCGATCAGGGAAATTAGCTTTGCGGGGTCAGTTTCAGGTGCAGAGGTCAGTTTCTTACAGTTCATTTCAGAGTCAAAAAGAAACCTAGTTAATGTATACATGAACTAAGAAGGCCAGGCCACTTTATTCGCCAGGCTACCTTCACAGGCCTACGTGAGGGCAACACAAAATGGTGGCACAGAACAAAATGGAGTCAGACTCGAGAATTACAGAACCTCATGCGCGCGCTCATGACTGATGTTGAAATAGGGGTTGCCTCCCTGTCAGACCATGCCCCAGTCCTGGCTAACTTCACACTCCCTCCCTTGCAGCACCCCGCATGCCTATGGCACCTCCCCGATGCTCTCCTACACCGCACAGATGTCATAGCAGGTACATCACGCCATTAAGGATTACCTTTCACATAATGCTAACCACGGCACTTCCCTCTCGACACAGTGGGCAGCACTAAAAGCGGTCATCCGGGGGGGAATTTGTGGCTATCTCCATGGCAGACAACATGGAGCGTAGGTGCAAGAGGGGCGATCTCACCCAAAAAATGAAGGAGCTGGAACAGATGCACCAACGAACCGGGGCTCCCAGGGTTTGGCGTCAATTACGAGCTATGCGACAACAGCTTGTGGCACTAGACCAGGATCGGGCGGAGTTTGCGGCCCTCCAATTACGCTACGCGTATTACACCAGGGAGGACAGGTGTGGCCGCCTCCTGGCCCACAAGTTACGGAAAACCAGGCAGAGACAAGGGGTGCAGGAAATTCGCCGGGGGATGGCAAGCAGGTAACAGACGACTCCGAGATAGCCGAAGCCTTTATCAACTTCTATGCTCAACTCTATACAAGCCTACCACTGGACAACGCCACTGGCATGGCTTACCTCGTGGAGGCTGACCTACCCACCTTAACTCAAGTGCAGGCAAACCACTTAGAGGGGGAAATCAGACTGGAAGAGGTTATAGCAGCCATACCGTGCCTTAATCCAGCTAAATTTCCTGGGCCCGGCGGCTACTCAGCTGCCTTTTATAAAACTCTTTGCGCTCTGGTGGCTCTAATCATAACTAAGCTTTTTAATTCCTTTGTCCAACCAGGGATGATCCCTGCCAAGATGCTCGAAGCATCAATTGTGGTGATCCTGAAACCAGGGAGAGACAGTCCTGCCTGTGGAGCATATCGCCCCATTTACCTCCTTAACATTTACATTAAATTTACACTGGAATTTTAGCGGCCCGCCTAGCACCCTACATGCCGGGGCTGATAGACCCGGACCAAGCAGGCTTCATTCCCCACCGCCAAACGAGCGATAACACCAAATGGACCCTTCATCTCATTGAAAAGGCCTCCCGAACGTCCGGGGAGTACATGCTGCTCCCTATTGATGCCGAGAAGGCCTTCAATAGGGTCCACTGGCCCTGCTTGGAACAAGTGCTCACACTGGTGGGCTGGGTGAAAAACTTAGAATGCACATCTTAAATTGCTACCAATTCCCAACAGCCACAGTCCAAGTAAATGGTCATACATCGACTCGCTTCCCGATAGGTAGGGGTACCCAGCAGGGGTGTCCCCTTTTGCCCCTTCTTTTTGCTCTCTATATGGAGCCCTAGGCTCAGCCAATCAGACATAACCTGCTAATAACAGGGATTAAGTTGAGCAGACCCAATCTGAACTTGCACAATTCATATGGCAGGGCCGCAAACCCCCGTTGAAGCACGCTATAGCAGTCCCCTCGCCTGAGGCAGGCGGCCTCGGGATTCCCGACCTTCAGCTTTACTTCCAGGCAACACAGATGCGCTCATTGGTTGAATGGAACGGGCTGGAATCGGAGAAACATTGGCTATTTCAAGATCGCCCTATGGCTGCCACGCCCCTTCAGAGGGTCCCCTTCCTTCGAACGGCACACCGGCCGCCCAATCTCTATGCGTCCTATCTCACCCAGGTGACCCTGGAGGCTTGGGATCGTACTAACATTAATCATAAACTGACTGCCTTTCCTTTGCCGCTCACACCAATCTTTACTAACCCCGACTTCCAGTCAGGTATGAGTGAGGCAGCGTGTGCACGCTGGCGCTCCTCCGAATGCCGGTCTCTGGGTCATCTCTTTGATGTGGATGGGATCATTTCGTTCCAGCAGGTCAAATCGCAATACGGGATCCCTCAGACCGAGCGGCTACGGTATCTTCAGATCCTACACTGGGCACTACAGCCACACATCAAGCCACATGCTCATTGACACCTCTCCACATACGAAAAATGGCTTCTCACATGCACATCGGACAAGAAACTCATTTCCGACTTGTACAAAATGCTCTTAGCCAGGAACACATACGTGTACAGTGCAGGCCTGGCTCGCTGGAAGCGTGATCAAGGGTGGTCACTCAGTCATAAAGTATGGAAGGGTGTGTATTATAGGGCTCGACATTCTGCCTACCATTAAGCCTGGGTGGTAAATTCCGCTCCGCTCGCAGAATTTGCGGAATTTGCGGAATTTCGCGTTCCACAGAGAACGTGGAATTTTCTAAAATTCTGCGTTTTATGCTTGTTCGCATTCTCAAAATGCATTTTCGCAAGATATTTGCCCCCGAGTACGCAAACAGCGGTCGCGAACAGGAAAAAAGCATTGTGAACAAGCAATTCCGCAGAATTTCTGCATGTTTGCGGAGATTTTTTACCGTTTCGCGGAGCTTTGCGTGGCGCGACCACGCAAATTCCGCCTACCCCTACCTACCATACAGATCTGACCAAGACGATGGCGGAAAATAGTCACTTAACGGTACTACACCCCTGCGCGCATCCACTTGGTGGACCCATGACAAAGCCCTGACAGTTGGCGAGGATGTGGAAAACTTGGCACCTTGGTGCACCTTCTCTGGGACTGTGAACACAAGCATACTGGACTCAAGTCCTCGATGAGGTAGACAAACATTTGGACACACAAATACCGAAGTTTCCCTTCTACGTCCTACTAGGCCTTCCGGACCCCTTGATATACCCACTTAAATCCTGCAGAGGCCACTTAATCGCAATCCCTCTAGGCTAAGCTGCTCAGAATATTCTCACACATTGGGGCACCTCTCAGATCCCCACACACACAGGCTGGCTGCAATGATTATGGCATGTCCTGGGAATGGAGAAGATGTCTCTTACACTGGCTGGAAAGGGGTCCACTTTCGGAGAGCTCTGGCAACCATTCTTGTCCCTTCTTGCTTCCGAATTTCAAGAACTCACCTGCCCTAGGTATTTACGACTCCTGTGTCTCTCCGACCAGCCACCACCAGCGCCATAATTTCCTACCCATTCGCTGACTCTCCGCCAGCTCCCGCAACTTTTGTTGCCCCGGTGGACGAGGGAAGGGGAAAGGGGTGAGGGGATATAGAGTAACTTTCATTTTATGTCCCTGTATTTTGTTGGTTTGTTCCGATTTCTCTGCTTAAGTATATCAGCTGCTCAGGGCTCTCATCGCCCTTGCTATTTTGTATGCGTTGGTATGTCAGACAAACTCTTTGTTCATAAAACCAATAAAACCAATAAAATATTTAAACCATCACTTCATTGCTTTACTCTGCACCAGAGAGGCATTCCATGGGTGTTTTGTGGGTGTTCCCACGCTACATACGTTGATTTTGTCCCATTCCCAGATTTACCAAGAGTGGTAGACCTGGGAATGTGCCAAAATGTTATGCCATCCCAGGTGAGATGTAACAACGAGAAATATCTATATTTCTCCTCATTACAACCTTTTTCTAAGTGTGTTGCATTTTGCAGCACACATAGAAAGAGGAAAATGCCTCATTGGATGCTATTTCACCACTTGAGATTCCTGCTTCAATTTTCCATGCTACGATTGCTTTTGTTGCACACATAAGTTAAACGTAGGCAAGCGAAAAAAGGTTTGAGAGCACTGAGAAGTCAATGTAACTACCAAATGACACAATGAGCAGATTGTACATTGAGTTTTATGCCTGTGTGTGAGAGCACAAAACTGGTACAAGCTACCATTGCTACACAGAGACTCACTTATTCCAACATTCAGGTGGTAAAGGCACTAGTATCGATTAGTCTTTGTTGAATTTATAAACATAAAGTAAGACACATTTTAAACAATAAGGAGCAGTTTGTGTGCCCTGTGCTCGAATTTTCCAAGATTATGTAATTTATTAAAATCATTCCATGTTTCAGGTAAGACTTTTTTAACTGTTATGTAATTTATTAAAATCATTCAATGTTTCAAGTAAGTCATTTTTAGCTGTACAGAGAGGAGTTTGTGGAAAATAAAACCTGGTTGTAAGGAGAAGACTGCAAAACAACCTTTACGATGAATAAACATGAAGCTAGCATACAGCCCGTGCCATGTGTGCTCAGGGACATTCAGCTCTGATTGAAGTACAGTACTGCAGTCAATGGTTTCACTGTAAGAACAGAATGACCTTAAAGTTAACAGGATGGGCACTGAATCAAACCTAAAAAAAAGTGAGAATGTTCTTCACATGTGCAGGGTGGCCACCTAATCAACAGCTTCAAAGGTAAACTTCAGAGTGGCCTGGCCACCCGGCTCTATATACTTTAATTGACCCTGCTACCAGTTTGGTGAAGCTCTTTGCAGCAGTTCCATAATTCCTAGTAGAATGAATGTACTACTAAATACTGATTACAAAATAACTGTATTTACATTTTTAACAAGTCAGTGGTATCTGTGCGGGTAATGGAACTGGGCCAAATTGTCAAAGTTATTTGCTTAACCAAGAGACAATTAGGTGTATCAATTGATCATTTATGGACATAAAATCAACCTTCTTGTTCGCTTGTTCGCAAAATAGGAATTTGCAGTTGTAAATGGATATATTCACATGTAAAATTAAAGCAGTATGAGAAAACGTTATGGTTGGGGCATGGCTTACCTCACGGCGAAGATGGCTCCGTATCTGAGAGGCTCCGGAGGTCGGTGCGAATGATGGCAACGCGACAGCGGCACCCTCCTTCATTTTTCCGCTGTGTGACCCGTTTTTCATAGGGTATACACAGCGGACATTGAATATGGGCTCTTTGTGTCTGTAAGCTGTATTTAAGGTGACGAGTGGTTCTCCTCAATGCTGGCCGCCATTTTACATGCACATCTGAGAAACTAGCATGTCCTCTGAGGAAATGACTTAACAAGCTCCTCCTCTGAAGGTTGTTCTTTTTTCTTAAAGGTAATGGCTGGAATTGGAATTTCCTCATCTCTTAAAGGCATTGTCTAATGCAAAGACTATATCTTTACTCTTGGATTTTTTTTTCTTTTATGTCTCTTTAGAATGAATTCTTAAAAACTTTCATGTTAAAGCTGTTACCAGTTTTGGATCTCTGTGGGAACCTTTCTAGCTAATGTATTCCATTTTTGGAGACAATTCGACATACCTTTGTCCAATTTTTCTTGAACGACAAGCTTGTCTCTCATATTTCTAACTGCTGCATCTGTGACATATGTATGGACTGGTATTGATTTCCTCATATTGAATTCACATTTTCTCTTGTGCAAATCTATTACATGGGCAGATTTAAAGATCTCCTGTCTACAACTCAGACTTCGGTAGGAAAATTAAGAGGACGTTTGCTGACCTTGAAGGTCTCTACAGTAATGGACAACCTTACCTCAAATACAGGGTCTAACATGACCTCTCTTCATGCCTCACATACAGGGTAATCTCAAGCTCCTGCCAGTAAGTCACAAGTCAAGCGACTGAAGAAAGACCCACCCTCACCTACAAATATTGCGCCTGCAGCCTCGCTCGACATTCTACTGGAAGAGATTAGGGCTTTGCGCCCTTTCATTGAAGACACTAACTCTATATTGCAAACTTTAACTTAAAGTTGGTCACTCATTTAAGACCGATTATCTTCGGTGGAACAACAAACCTCACACCTTAACAAAGAATCTCTCAAAGTAAACTCATTGCAGACACAAGTCTCTTCATTGCAGAGGCAAGTCGAGGACCTTGAAAACCGAAATCGGCGTAACAACCTAAGCATATATGGTCTTCCTGAGGGCATGGAAGGGGCAGATGTTATTTCTTTCTTCAAATGCTTTTTAACTCAGGTTCTACTGTTACCAGAGACTCTGCAACTTAACATACAAAGAGCTCACAGGTTGGGCCGCCCTCCTTCGAAGGCTTCACCCTCTAAAAAAACAAGAGGGGTCATTCTTTACTTCTTAGAATACACAAATTTAAGGCAGGTTATTTCGGCTGCACGTTGCATCAAGAAAATCACATGGTCTGGCAATGTCTTATATTTTTCTCAAGACTATGCGAAAGCTACAGCTGACAGAAGAAGAGATTTTCTGAGCATGAGACCAGGCCCTTCATTCGATAGGAGCTCAGTTTGGTCTTTTTCATCCTTGTTTCTTTAAGGTTACACACAATAACAAAATGATGACCTTTGAGGATCCTCATCATCTGCAAGACTTTCTTTCGTCCTGCAGAGCTGATGTTATGGACGTCGTTCCTTCAGTTTCCACAAAATGATTGCTTTGTGTTGATCATTCTACTTGTTGGTAATACTGTTTTCTAAAATTCACCATGTTTTTTCTGGTGCTGGTGAATTTTCTTGTTTCATTACAACTATTTAATAGGCAGTTATTTCTCTGATTAATACTTTAAATTGTTCTTTTTTTCAGGTGATGTTAATCTGTCGTGGGTCCCTTCGTCCCCGACCATGTGTCACGTCACCTCCTTTCCACGCCATACCACCCCTCAGACGTGGTGTCTTCCTAGTGTGGTCCCTCCCCACCTCTATAAGGTTTTTGTTAGGTATGTTATTCTTAATGTTTGTCTTCCTACCCAATCTATGTTTCATCATTGTTCAATGTTCTACCTCGCTTACCACAGGATCTTTTGTGTCCTTTTTTCTCTCATCTTTTTCCTTTTTATTTCTTCATCTCTCTCTTATATTACATTTCCTAGCTTATCTTACTCATTGTAATTTATTCCATCTCCTTTCTCTTCTCAAGCTCAACTTTGTTGTTTCTTACTCAAGGTCTGATTGTTGTCTATATTTTGTCTGTTCACAATGGTCTTGACAATGGTTTCCTGGAACGTCAGGGGTTTGAATTCTCCAATTAAAAGACAATGTGTTCTCGCTCATTTATCGAAACTTAATGCACAGCTAGTTTTCTTACAGGAGACTCACTTATCAGATATTGAAAGTGCAAAATTGAAGAGAGGTTGGGTGAGTGAGGTTTTTTACTCTACTGCACTGGGGAAGAAATACAGAGTCGCAATACTTTGTCATAAGTCTTTGAAAATTCAATTGATCTCTCAGGAAAATGATGAAGAAGGAAGATGTTTAATACTTAAATTGTTTTGTAACAAAACACCAATATTTATTTATTTGTATTTATTTATTCAATTTCTAAGGCGCGACAGCTACCCAAAAAGGGTTTCCCGGCACCTGGACGGAGCTGGATGTAGCCAACAATACAGAAAAGGAATTATTAATTAAATAACCAAGTTTTTAATGAACGACGAAACTGGGTGTAGATGGTTTCCTTGCGAATAGCAAGAGGAAGGGAGTTCCAAAGGGTAGGACCGAGAAACGAAAAGGATTTGCCACCCATTCTGGCAAGTTTGAACCTAGGCACTGAAAATCATTTTATTAAATGTATATGGGCCTAACGCACCGGACTGTAAATTTTGGACTTTAATCTCTCAAAAACTTTTGCAATACCCAGATGACAGTTTTATTCTGGCTGGTGACTGTAATTTACCTGTGGACCCCTTTTTAGATAGAAACTCTGCATCGAGATACATTCCAAACAAGGCACAAAAAACTTTCACACAAGCTATCCAGAGAAGTAATTTAAACGATGCATTGCGCTTATGCAACCCAAGAGAATACACATTTTTCTCTCCAGTACATCACACGCAATCTCAAATTGATTATGTGTTTGTATCACATCATCTCACTCAATCCCTCCATTCAGCTGATATTGGTTCTATTCTGATATCAGATCATGCCCCACTTTCGGTACACATAGACATCCTACCTAAATCTACTCTCCCTAAAAGATGGAGATGTAATAGTTCCCTACTTCTGGACGCCTCTTTCACCTCCACGTTTACTGCTTTTGCTGAGGAATTTTTCCTCCTGAATCAGACAGAAGGCATGCCTTTTCACACTGTTTGGGATGCATTCAAGTCTTCAGCTCGTGATTTCATAATAAGCTTTGTTTCCCAAAAAAGACCTCTTGCACAATCCCAATTCAAACTACTTCTTAATGAAATAAAACTTTTAGAACAATCTTGTTATTCATCTAATTCCCAAGAAGTCTTAAATAAGCTAATTAAAGCCAAAATTAATTTTAATAAAGTTTCTACCGATAAGGTGGCTTCATATCTTCTCAAATCCAGTGCTAAATACTATGGAGGTCAAAATAGAGCAGGGAAACCTCTAGCTAACCATCTGAAAATTAAACATGACAAGCTACTCATTTAATCAATTATCGATGATAATGGCATTTCTCATCACCAAGACCAAGACATCTTAAATAAATTTCAACAATGTATACAGATCTATATACACCGGAGCACACACCTTCTGAATCTGTAATTCTACGCTATTTCTCCTCTATTTCAAAACCAAATTATTCTTAAATTGATTTCTTGTCCCTAGAGACTGAGATCACCCAAACAGAACTTCAACTTGCACTACTTTCCCTTAAAAAGGATAAGGCCCCTGGACCAGATGGTTTTACAGCGAGTTCTACGCATATTTTTCTAAACTGCTCCTTCCTAAACTTTGTTTGTTAATTCAATCCTTTTCTAATTCGGCTACTTCCTCTGGTTCATTTTTAGATGCCTATATATGTTTAATTCCGCAAATAGGTAAGGACCCACATTTGTGCAAAAATTATTGTCCCATCTCTTTAGTTAATTTAGATTACAAAATATTTTCCAAGGCATTGGCCCTGAGGCTCGAAACCCTTCTCCCTGATCTTCTAGGCAAGGAACAATCTGGCTTTGTTAAAGGGAGATTTCTTTCAGATGATACTTGATGTTTTTTAATATTATCTCTAGATTATTATTATTATTATTATCTTCAAACCTACCTAATTCTCTAGCGGCTATTGCTTTAGATGCTGAGAAGGTTTTTGATCATGTCAATTGACCCTTCATCTTTCACGCTTTATCTTGGTTTGGTTTTGGGCCGAAGTACAGGACTCTTATTTCTCTTCTCTACTCCTCCCCCAAGGCAGCTATTTGTGCTAATGGACTTATATCTTCTTTTTCTAACCTACATAGAGGAGTTTGACAAGCCTTCCCTCTCTCCCCCTTTCTTTTAAATCTAGCACTGGAGCCCTTTTTATCTTAGATGCGTCAAAACGTTAACATCCACCGTTTCATTCATGGCTCGGATCAGATTAAACTCGCTGCATAAGCTGACGATATTCTATTATTTATTTCCCAGCCTAACTCCTTGTTCCCCGCCTTCATGTCAGAAGTTGTTTCTTACTCATCTGTCTCTGGCTATAAATTAAATACCGATAAGTGCAAGACTTTACTCCTTAATAAATTCACTTTTAGTCATGATGTTTCTGCTCCTCAGTTCACTTGGCAACCCAATCGCCTTAAATATCTTGGTCTTAAATTCTCTTCCTCTATCACATCCTGTGTTTCCATTAATATGGACAATTGTATTCAGACAATTACGTCTTTAACCAGTAAATGGCATCCTCTTTATCTCTCATGGTGGGGTCGTCTGAACACAATTAAGATGATGTTGGTCCCTGTGATTCTATTCACTATTTCTAATATTCCATTACGTGTTCCGCTTAAATATTATTTAAAAATCAACTCAATGCTATCTGCTTTCCTTTGGAGTAACAAGAAACCGCGTATGTCTCTAACAAAGTTGAAACAACCTAAAGCGGAAGGTGGTGTACAATTCCCTGGTTTTCTGAACTACCATAAGTCCTTCCTTTTGCTGCAATCTTCTCTTTGGATTGCAACCTCTTCGCTACATACTCCATTCTGGATTGATCTAGAGCGGGCTTTCTTATCACCATATTCTTTTTCAGAATACCTATCTTTTATAGAGAAACCTCGAACCCAATTATTAATAATACTTGCAAACTACTATCATCTATAATCCATTTTACACCCACAGATCTTGTCTCCTTTTTTAATTCTACAATATAGAATAACCCATTCATTAAGGTCAAAGGTCAACCTATTTATTGGCATTCCTGGAAAATTAAAGGGTTGATTTTGGTCCATCAACTATTTGATCAGGATTCTCTTCATATTTTCCCTCTAGTACAGAAGCTTTTTGCCCTTCTGTCTACCTTCCTCACTAAATGTCCTATTTTACAGGAGGTTATGATTCAAGCTTATAATTATTTCAAGTCCACGCCTCCCACAGATTTCCCATCACCCACATGATTATCAGACATTCTACCTACATGCCCCAAGGCTTCCCTTATCTATTCTCACTTACTTGACTCCCCCGTGTTGGGATCTAAAACTGAGATGGAACTTAAGTGGGAAGAAGATCTATCTATCACATTCCTGGAAACGAATCTGGAATAAAATGAGAACATCTTCTCATGCTGCTGACACTGCACAAACACTTTTTTTCATTTACAACACACTTTTTATCACACCTCATACCCTTCACGGGATTAACCAGGACATCCCTGACACTTGTTGGACTTGCTTTGCACCACAAGCTGACTTGATGCATTTAATTTTCACATGCCCCTTAGTTTCTGCTGTCTGGTTATAAGTATGGCACCAAATTAATCTCATTTTTCAAAGTAATGTTTCTTTTTCTATTCCCAACATATTTTTAGGCAGTGTATCTGAGGATTGGGTTAATGTTCTTTCTCATACGTCGATGTTAGATTTGTTATTAGCACTTGTTTTCCAACAGATCACCCGTAACTGGAAAGATTTTACACAATTGTCTTTTAAGGCATTTTGGTATCCAGTTTGTTATAATCACAGATTGGATACTGCATATATGCACCCTTTATCTCTTGTATTAAAACGAAAAGCCCTATCGACACCTGTTACTCAATTTTTAGATCTCTCCACCATTACAGCTTTTGCCCCCTCACCGCTTCGCCAAGAAGTTTTACAACCTCCCTGACTTCCCCACAAAAGTATTTTTTTTCCAGACCTGTTAATATCAAACGTCCCCTTGTATTCCCTCAAATCTATAGAGTTGATAAATAATCAGACTGTAATGTGATATTTTTTATGCATTGTATAGTCTCTTTCTCTGTTTCTTATATTTCTATTTTACTTACCCCTTTTTTGTAATCCTTGGTAATTGCTTTGTATTTTTATTTTATTGTATGCCCTCTTAAGCTGAATAAACTTCTCTTTAAAACTTAAAATAAAACGCTATGGTTCACAAAATCTTCTCAATAGGGGATTGTTGTTGGATTTTTGAGGCCATGTACAACAAGCATCCCCTCATTTGGGTTGTCTTAAAGCCGTTATCGCCAACAACGCCAACATCTTTTCCTTTTTTTCTACCCTGACTACAGTATCAGATACAAAGCATAAACTGCATCGCTGTAAACAGACATTGGGTGTTATATTACAGATATTATGCTGAGGTCGTACACTTTCCCTAACTAGCTGCACCTATTTTTCAGCCTAATGCTATCCACTCCCCCCCAAATCTCTAAAACTGACCTCTTTTACTAGAAACCTTATTATTTTCAGCTTATCCGTAAAAATAATGACCTTTAGTACCAATTAGGCGACTGCAGCAAGATTTCAGTTACTGAATATAGAAATGATACATTCACATAAGTCTGTTAGCACCGAACACCAAGAGCTCCAAACAGGAGACTAGACAGAGCCACTGATGCACATTACAGCATGTGACGTCAATCTGAGTCCCTCAAATAAGATAACTTATAGTTCATTTCGCAGCTCTTGCTGCTATTTTAACACTTAAATATGTGGATTCCAGACAATGAGTTGAGTATATAGATTCTCATCAATCTAAGAAGTTAGTCAATTCCTTCGTGCGCCCTGGGTGCATATTTAAAAGATCAACCAAGAGGTACATCAGTAAGTAAATTAACTGATGAACTGTTACATCTCTGGATCACGATAATTACAGTAAGAATACAGAGAAGATTTTTTCATTCTGTGTCTTTATAAATGCGTTTATATTCGATGTTATCTTTCATAATATAAAATCACATCCAAATGACGTTTTTTTTTCAAATACATTTCATACTACCACAGATTATACATTTTTTCCTTAAGGTATACATACTGTAAAATAAAAGACGTTGGACTCAGAAAAAAGAACTTTTTAATCCCCACAAACATCCAGATTGTAAAGTCCATTCTAATCCAATCCTCAGTAAATGAGAGACCCTTGTGACAATAGTTCCTAGAATGACAGCAATATCCTAAGCCACACATCTTCACTATTTCCCACCTGGTGCAGCGGATGGAAAGACTACGCGTTTTTTAGTTTGCACATGGGGTAGACTGGGTGACAATCATGGCCACGAGCACCACTTTGCAAGATCAGGGCGGGGGGGAGCGTTCCAAGCTACTGACACTCCTGGCAGAACTATTTTAGAACTGTGTCAAACATTTTTTCGAGAAACCCAAAGATGGTACACCAGTAATATTTTAGACGGGGACATGTGTAAGCCTGGGCGGAGTGGCACTACGCGGAGGTCCACGGAGTTGGGGAACAACTCCGTGGAAACTCCGCTCCACCAGCCACCTCCACTCCCCCTAGGAGAATTACATTAAAATATACTTTAAGGGTTAAAAAAAGAAACACTTATCTTAACTGCGGCGTCCCAGGGCTGCCGTCATCCTCGTCCTCGGTTTCACGATGATCTGCGCATGTACGCGTGCCCGCGCATGCACATTTCTTACAAGGAATACGCGAGCGCGCACGCATGCGCAGATCATCGTGAAACCAAGCAAGAGGAGGACGGCAGCCCGGGGACGTGTCATGTCTTATGGTCACAGATACTACGACACAGACTATTCTTTCATGAAGAGCTTTATTACTTGCTTCATGCCCGGTCCCCGTCCCTACTCTAACTGCCCTTTCCTCGTGCCTCTCCTCCTCTTCCTGTTCCCTCCTGACTCCGCCCACAGAACAACTACCCGCTCATATTCTACATCTTCCCCTTTTTTAACAAAATGAAATGACTGACTTTTTTATAGTTCTTCAATTAGTCTTTTCGGTCTGTGCAGATCCCGTCGAGGTCGGAGAGGCATGGTCCCTGCTCCAGACTCCGATACTCCCAGAGTATCAGGATGTTGACCCTCGCTCGCCACTGCCTGTTGTTCTCTCCCTTCACTTCCAGGTTGCCCCAACATCTTCTGGAGCGACTCTCTCATGACTGGAGTGCACTTTTGAAAATGCGATACATTCCTGGTGACCCTCCGGCTGTCGGACTCAGCAGTCACCATGGTACCCTTTTTCTGAGTAATTGTCAGAGGCTCCGCTCTAAAATTACAGTCCGTTTTCCTGTGCTGTTCCTGCTTGACTATTACGCAGTCCCCTTCATGAATGGATGGTGATCTTGCTCTCCTTCGGGCGTTGTTATGTACCTTGATTTTTCATGCAACTCCAGCTGATGGTATCCCTTGTTTAGGTCAAGTTTCGAAAATACCCTGGCACCATTTAACGCAGAGATCATATCGCTCAAGCAAGGCCCAGGATGACGTTCTCTTTCAATCGCCGTGTTAGGAAGTCGCATGTCAACACATAAACGCACCTTCCCAGAAGTGCCTCTCTTGGGTACAATGACCACTGGCGACACCCATGGAGTGGGGCCGTCGGTCCGCTCAATAATGTCAGCTGCTAAGAGTTCTTGGAGTTCATCCTCCACCGCTTGTTGAAGGTGGAAAGGCACCCGCCTGGGATGTTGTGCTACAGGCCTTATTTGGTCATTGATGTGGAGCCGAACTTGACATTTGTTCATCTTTCCCAGCCCGGTGAACAGCTTGGGGAATTTGTGAAGAATGTCCTGGTCATCACTAACCCTGTATAGAATATCGACCAAACGAAGGCGCTCCGCTGTTGGTAAGCTGAGAAGGCAATCAGCTTCCGGGCCATCAATCACATGTATGACTGCCGCCACAGACATGTTCCGGTGTCGAAGAGTTGTTGAAAATTTTCCTAGACAGGGAAGTGGCTTC
Organism: Triturus cristatus; assembly: GCF_964204655.1. Taxonomy (NCBI): domain Eukaryota; kingdom Metazoa; phylum Chordata; class Amphibia; order Caudata; family Salamandridae; genus Triturus; species Triturus cristatus. Next base: position 1,064,972,580 of record NC_140582.1, on the reverse strand, counting down.
TTGGACATCCGCGTAAATACCTTGACGTACGCTGGACCCAAAGACGGCTCGGGCTTCATTTTTTTGTACTCGGTTACCGGGATGTAATTCAGTGATGCTCCACTGTCCAGAACAAACTTTGTGGCGTGATTTCCTATACTTATGTTCAGTCTCGGGTACTTTTTGAGTTGGTCCGGATCTGCGACCATGCTTGCATATTCAATAGAGTATGCCGATCCACTTGACTCTGATCGAAAGTCCCGGGATTGCGACCTCCTCGACCATTGAGACCTCCTTGACTCTCTGCTAGAGTGTGAGGAACTAGATGATGAGTGTGGTCGATCTTGTACAGCTTTCACGTGATGTCGTCTAGTGTCAGAGCGAGTTGCCCTTGTTCCTTCATTCCTTCTCTCCTTGCGATAGTCTCAACACATTGCTTCAAAATGATTTGTTCGTCCACATTTGCGACATTGTTGGCCCATGGCTGGACAGGCCTCTCTGTGTGGGAAATCATACCCGCACCGATAACATTTCCGTCCGCTGTCTTGTTTCTTATCTCTCCTGCCTGACTCATGTCTTCTATGCTCTGTGCGTTGCTGGCGAGAGGACAGTCGGGATGGGTGCCGTCGGTCCTTCGAATATCTGCGACTGGTTTGCACTCGGCATACCTGCTCCCGTCGCTCAGGGCGCCCAGTCTCCATGCTCTTAGCTTGCTCCTCCGCCTGACCATAAACTCGGGTCATTTCCTCAATCTCCTCAAAGTTGTGACTCTTCCTTAATAGTCTCCTTCTCAGTGTCTCGGACTGACAGCCATCGATTATTTGTGACCTGATGGCATCATCCGTTGAGAACGCGTCGAATTCACAATACCGGGACAGTCGACGTAGTCTCGTGATGAATGTGCTCATTACTTCGTCTTTCCCTTGACGGGCTTGATGAAAAGCATATCGTTCATAATCCACATTCCTTTTAGGTAGAAACTTCTTGTTTAGAGCTTCTCTTACTTTATCATATGTCCCTGTGTCTGTCGGTGGCAATTCTTTAATCAACTTGCTAATTTCTTTGCCCACCAGATTACGCAGTGGGATTACTTTGTCTTCATCCTCTGTCACCTTTGATCCCTTGATGTAATCCTCAAAGTCCTCGAGCCATTCCTGCCATCTGGGGCCCATGCTCCCTCCTGTCATCAGCGTTAAAGGTTCCGGTGGGCGCAGATGCGATACACCTGTCATAATTGGTTTGACTTCATTACTCTGCGGAGAATTATGGTTCGACATTTTGGCAGCACACTCCTATTTCCTTCTTGTCTTTGCACGTGCTTGTTTGTTTCTTATTTGCCTGAACTGGTGTTTGTTTATTGTTTTAAGTCTTTTCACCCTGTCTTTCTTTCCCACTTTTTTTTTTTCAATGCTTGTTTGCTGGGCCTTGCCTGACTTTAAGATGGCTGTCCCAGTACCTTCACGTGGATGTCTTCCAAAACCCGCCTGACTTTAAAATGGCCGCTCCACAGGCACTCTCACTCCCATGAGGTCGTGGCTGCAGTCCTTACCAGGCTCTCCACACGTCACGCAGCACTCCCGCAGTCACTTCCACGGGTATCAGCACGTTAGCAGTGCTTCACGCCCACTTCTGGGTACTTCTTCTGGGTATTTCATCTGACCAGACCAGCTCCGAGCAAGCTCCCGACTTCTCCTTCGCGTGCGTGCCGTTTCCCACGCATCGGGGTGAGCTTTTCATTTGAGCTTTCGTTTTGGGAGCGCACCAGCGCTCCTCCTTTCGAGCAGTTCAGCGAGGCTTCACTCCAACCTCAGACGCCTTCCAAACACCAGCACAGCCAGTAGAGTCGGGGTGGGCTCCCGATCTCTCCTCATCACTCGCGAGTCAATGCTCACACATTCGGGGTGACTCACGATTCGGCGCGAACCAGCGCTCTCATTCAAACGCGCATGGTTTCCTTGACGCCGGAGCGGGACAGGGACACTACTCCTGATAATTCAAGTTGCTGGGCTGCAGCATCAAAATCCTTCGTCGCCAGTTGTCGTGTCTTATGGTCACAGATACTACGACACAGACTATTCTTTCATGAAGAGCTTTATTTCTTGCTTCATGCCCGGTCCCCGTCCCTACTCTAACTGCCCTTTCCTCGTGTCTCTCCTCCCCTTCCTGTTCCCTCCTGACTCCGCCCACAGAACAACTACCCGCTCATATTCTACATCTTCCCCTTTTTTAACAAAATGAAATGACTGACTTTTTTATAGTTCTTCAATTAGTCTTTTCGGTCTGTGCAGATCCCGTCGAGGTCGGAAAGACATGGTCCCTGCTCCAGACTCCGATTCTCCCAGAGTATCAGGATGTTGACCCTCGCTCGCCACTGCCTGTTGTTCTCTCCCTTCACTTCCAGGTTGCCCCAACATCTTCTGGAGCGACTCTCTCATGACTGGAGTGCACTTTTGAAAATGCGATACGTTCCTGGTGACCCTCCGGCTGTCGGACTCAGCAGTCACCATGGTACCCTTTTTCTGAGTAATTGTCAGAGGCTCCGCTCTAAAATTACAGTCCGTTTTCCTGTGCTGTTCCTGCTTGACTATTACGCAGTCCCCTTCATGAATGGATGGTGATCTTGCTCTCCTTCGGGCGTCTGCATATGACTTCATTTTGTCCTTCCCACTGCGGTCTGCTGATATGACTTCTTGATGAATATGAGCAGGTGAGACCGCTCTTAGAGCGCCTTCCCAGGTGGGTATCCGGGTCCTGATTGGCCGACCTAGCATCAACGTGGCAGGGCACTTTCCTGTGGTGGCATGTGGTGTTGTTCTATAGGCCCTCAGGACTTCGTTAAGAGCCACTTGAAGATCCTTTCTTTCAACTGTCGCCTGTTGAAAAGTCTTTTTAAGAGTGGTCATGAACCTTTCAATTGTCCCATTAGCCTGCGGCCATAAGGGCGTGACTTTCCGATGCTTGAAATTCAGATGCCTCGCGAATTCACCAAACTCATGTCCATTAAAAGGAGGGCCATTGTCTGTCTTAAGTTCTTTGGGGATGCCCCACGCCGCAAACACTTTATCTAACACCGCGATGGTGCTCGAGGCACTGGTGGATGATACAAATTGGGCGAGTGGAAACCTTGAATATTCATCCATAATTGCCAGGACATACTTTCCTGATGAGAGAGGTCCATAAAAGTCCATGGCCAGTTCTTGCCACACGCCACTGGGCAATCTTGTCATTTGCAGAGGAGCTGGGGAGGCTCCTTGACTAACCAGTTGGCATTGGGGACAGTCTTTGAGAGTGAGTTCCACCATCTGATCCAACAGCGGGAACCACACCCGCTCCCTAAGAGCTCTCTTAGTTGCAACCACTCCTCGATGACCTTCATGAGCGAGGTTGATGATGCCCTGTCGTAGTTGCGTCGGAATGACAATCCTTTGGTCCCTCAGCAACAGACCTTCCGAGGTGGCAGAGAGCTCTTCACTTACATGCCTGAAGGCTTGCGTTTCTTGTCTTACTGCAGGATCAGTCCCTTCTTCCTCACTGTCGTGCCTCCACCTATTGGTCTGCAGTCGGCGGAGTACTTTTTGCAGAACGGCATCTTGCGCAGTAGCCTCTTGAATGGCTTCCAGGGGAACCGCCGGTGGTTGAGCATGACCCACCACAAAGTGGATGTATTCTTCGGCCATCGACGATCCTGCTGCCATCGATGATTGAGGGTGTCGGGACATATAGTCAGCCGGATTTGCTGATTTTCCCGGCTTGTGCAATATTGTGTATGTATACTCCTGTAGACGCAAACCCCATCGCTCAATCCGAGGCGGCATCTTCGATCTGGGATTACCGAAGATGGTAACAAGCGCCTGATGATCAGTCACCATCGTAAAATGTTTGCCATAGATGAAAACATGGAAGTGCTCGCAGGCCCACACAACCGCCAGACTCTCTTTCTCTGGTTGAGAATAGGCCTTCTCCGTGTCCGACAGGCTGCGACTCGCGTAAGCTACGATATGGCGCTGATCCCCGTCATTGTCATACTGAGCCAAAATCGCACCCAGGCCCACCGGGCTAGCATCCACAATTATTTCCCTTTTCCTCTTGGGGTTGAAATATGCTAAGTTGTCGGCCGACTCAACGGCACGTTTGATGTCTTGAAACGCCCGCTCACACTGAGGGGTCCAGTTAAACGGTTGTCCTTGCTTCGTAAGCGTTCTGAGGGGATGACTTAGTGTGGCATAGTCTTTGATGTATCTGGCACAATAACTGGCTATACCCAGAAATGATCGAATGTCACTAACATCTTGGGGACTCTTGGTGTCATTTAGGGCCACCACTTTTTCAGGGTCAGGTTTTATTCCCGCTCCAGAGAACACATGGCCAAAGAATTTGAGAGTGGATTGATGGAATTCACACTTGTCCTTGTTTAGGGTCAAATTAGCTTCCAGGAGGGCGTGACACACCCGATCTAGGGCCTTATCATGTTCCTGCACACTCGACCCATACACAAGAATATCGTCGCTATAATTCAGGGTGTTGGGTATGTGATGTATGGTCTGACGGATGGCCTCTTGAAAAATCTCCGCCGCCGAGGAAATACCAAAACTTAGTCGTTTGTATCGAAACAAACCTGGGTGAGTTGCAAACGTTGTTATGTACCTTGATTTTTCATGCAACTCCAGCTGATGGTATCCCTTGTTTAGGTCAAGTTTCGAAAATACCCTGGCACCATTTAACGCAGAGATCATATCGCTCAAGTGAGGCCCAGGATGACGTTCTCTTTCAATCGCCATGTTAGGAAGTCACATGTCAACACATAAACGCACCTTCCCAGAAGTGCCTCTCTTGGGTACAATGACCACTGGCGACACCCATGGAGTGGGGCCGTCGGTCCGCTCAATAATGTCAGCTGCTAAGAGTTCTTGGAGTTCATCCTCCACCGCTTGTTGAAGGTGGAAAGGCACCCGCCTGGGATGTTGTGCTACAGGCCTTATTTGGTCATTGATGTGGAGCCGAACTTGACGTTTGTTCATCTTTCCCAGCCCGGTGAACAGCTTGGGGAATTTGTGAAGAATGTCCTGGTCATCACTAACCCTGTATAGAATCTCGACCAAACGAAGGCGCTCCGCTGTTGGTAAGCTGAGAAGGCAATCAGCTTCCGGGCCATCAATCACATGTATGAATGCCGCCACAGACATGTTCCGGTGTCGAAGAGTTGTTGAAAATTTTCTTAGACAGGGAAGTGGCTTCTTGGACATCCACGTAAATACCTTGACGTACGCTGGACCCAAAGACGGCTGGGGCTTCATTTTTTTGTACTCGGTTACCGGGATGTAATTCAGTGACGCTCCACTGTCCAGAACAAACTTTGTGGCATGATTTCCTATACTTATGTTCAGTCTCGGGTACCTTTTGAGTTGGTCCGGATCTGCGACCATACTTGCATATTCAATAGAGTATGCCGATCCACTTGACTCAGATCGAAAGTCCCGGGATGGCGACCTCCTCGACCATTGAGACCTCCTTGACTCTCTGCTAGAGTGTGAGGAACTAAATGATGAGTGTGGTCGATCTTGTACAGCTTTCACGTGATGTCGTCTAGTGTCAGAGCGAGTTGCCCTTGTTCCTTCATTCCTTCTCTCCTTGCGATAGTCTCCACACATTGCTTCAAAATGATTTGTTCGTCCACATTTGCGACATTGTTGGCCCATGGCTGGACAGGCCTCTCTGTGTGGGAAATCATACCCGCACCGATAACATTTCCGTCCGCTGTCTTGTTTCTTATCTCTCCTGCCTGACTCATGTCTTCTATGCTCTGTGCGTTGCTGGCGAGAGGACAGTCGGGATGGGTGCCGTCGGTCCTTCGAATATCTGTGACTGCGACTGGTTTGCGCTCGGCATACCTGCTCCCGTCGCTCAGGGCGCCCAGTCTCCATGCTCTTAGCTTGCTCCTCCGCCTGATCATAAACTCGGGTCATTTCTTCAATCTCCTCCAAGTTGTGACTCTTCCTTAATAGTCTCCTTCTCAGTGTCTCGGACTGACAGCCATCGATTATTTGTGACCTGATGGCATCATCCGTTGAGAACGCGTCGAATTCACAATACCGAGACAGTCGACGTAGTCTCGTGATGAATGTGCTCATTACTTCGTCTTTCCCTTGACGGGCTTGACGAAAAGCATATCGTTCATAATCCACATTCCTTTTAGGTAGAAACTTCTTGTTTAGAGCTTCTCTTACTTTATCATATGTCCCTGTGTCTGCCGGTGGCAATTCTTTAATCAACTTGCTAATTTCTTTGCCCACCAGATTACGCAGTGCGATTACTTTGTCTTCATCCTCTGTCACCTTTGATCCCTTGATGTAATCCTCAAAGTCCTCGAGCCATTCCTGCCATCTGGGGCCCATGCTCCCTCCCGTCATCAGCGTTAAAGGTTCCGGTGGGTGCAGATGCGATACACCTGTCATAATTGGTTTGACTTGATTTCTCTGCGGAGAATTATGGTTCGACATTTTGGCAGCACACTCCTATTTCCTTCTTGTCTTTGCACTTGCTTGTTTGTTTCTTATTTGCCTGAACTGGTGTTTGTTTATTGTTTTAAGTCTTTTCACCCTGTCTTTCTTTCCCACTTTTTTTTTTTTCAATGCTTGTTTGCTGGGCCTTGCCTGACTTTAAGATGGCTGTCCCAGTACCTTCACGTGGATGTCTTCCAAAACCCGCCTGACTTTAAAATGGCCGCTCCACAGGCACTCTCACTCCCATGAGGTCGTGGCTGCAGTCCTTACCAGGCTCTCCACACGTCACCCAGCACTCCCGCAGTCACTTCCACGGGTATCAGCATGTTAGCAGTGCTTCACGCCCACTTCTGGGTACTTCTTCTGGGTATTTCATCTGACCAGACCAGCTCCGAGCAAGCTCCCGACTTCTCCTTCGCGTGCGTGCCGTTTCCCACGCATCGGGGGTGAGCTTTTCATTTGAGCTTTCGTTTTGGGCGCGCACCAGCGCTCCTCCTTTCGAGCACTTCAGCGAGGCTTCACTCCAACCTCAGACGCCTTCCAAACACCAGCACAGCCAGTAGAGTCGGGGTGGGCTCCCGATCTCTCCTCATCACTCGCGAGTCAATGCTCACACATCCGGGGTGACTCACGATTCGGCGCGAACCAGCGTTCTCATTCAAACGCGCATGGTTTCCTTGACGCCGGAGCGGGACAGGGACACTACTCCTGATAATTCAAGTTGCTGGGCTGCAGCATCCCAATCCTTCGTCGCCAGTTGTCGTGTCTTATGGTCACAGATACTACGACTCAGACTATTCTTTCATGAAGAGCTTAATTACTTGCTTCATGCCCGGACCCCGTCCCTACTCTAACTGCCCTTTCCTCGTGTCTCTCCTCCTCTTCCTGTTCCCTCCTGACTCCGCCCACAGAACAACTACACCGCTCATATTCTACAGGACGGTGCAGTAAAGGTAAGTGTTTCTTTTTTTAACCTTTAAAGTATATTTTAATGTAATTCTCCAACGGGGTGGAGGCGGGGGCTGGGCAACTCCGCTCCGCCACGGAGTGTGCCGAATTGTGCCTACTCAGCGTTATCCGCAGAACGCGGAGTAGGCACAACTACGCACACTCTGCGGGCGGAGCGGGGCTCTCCGCCCACGGTTAGACATGAGCAGAAAATATCCATTCAATCATCATATGATGCTACATTAAGGCCAATCAGATGGAATACACCCCCTCGTGTTAAAGCATGTTCCATGATTAATAAAGAATGAGGATTCATTAGTCATCATGGTATTGAGATGTTCACCCATACGAGCATTGAATTCTGCTACAAGGACACCATTACCAAGGTATTCACAGATGTGGTTGTTATGATCACTGTGCCCCAACGACCCAGTCTACAATTCACTGACACTGTAAGGGCTTTATTTACAAGGAATTAACGCAGCGCGGTGCTGCAAGCCATGTGGCTGCACCGCGCTGCGTTAATTCCGAAGCAAAGGGATGCGTCATATCTACACGTGACGCGCTGGCGGCTAAAGGGGCTAAATTATTTACAGTATGTACTGATACATGAACTTAGATCTGATATAATTGTCCAAAACACAAATGTATTTGAAATTTAAAAAAAGCTATCACTTTCTTGCTCCACATATGCTTTCAACTCAAAATCGTTAAAATGACCAGTGTAGGATTGTCACTTACTACCTTGTGTTGATCAAGGTTTATGAGAACCTAGGTGGTTGGCCCTCAAGAAATAGTTGCACACATGATAATACATACTTGGGGATTTTATTTAGCTCAAGGAAATATTCATCTCTCTGAATATGTTGCAAAGACTAACCTAGTGGTTCATAATCTATATCCTAAACAAATTAACCCCTTGTACTACACTCAGAGATACCAATAATTTTCAGAGAAGAGCTGACTGAAATGTTCTCTAGGAAAAATGGTTGGTGTCTTACAAAACATCTCTCAAATATAGGAAGAAATAGGCAGTTTGCTGTTTTCAAAAAGGCTTTGAAACATGAAAAGTATCTTATTAAAAAATAAATGGTAAATGAATCAAATGCATGCCCCTCATTTAGAACTTTCGATCTACATTGCTGGCTTGTCACTAATGCTCCAGAACAACTCCTTCTTTCTTTCCCTTTTTCATCTTTCTCACTTGAGAATATCATTTCCTGTTCAGGGTGGTGACTGTATAGCACTCAGGACAGTGGGAGAGAGCAAAGAATGTGTCCAAATTCTGAACCTTGAGGTCTAGCTACTTTGAGTCTGGCATGAGGGCTTCTAGTAGCAAGAGCACACGGTGCCAAGGCATGAGGGTTTCGGCTACTGCTGGGCAAGTCCATCATATTTATTGCCCACACTTTTTTATTGTCTCCCCTGTGGTATAGCTCCCCTGCTTTGACAACCTTAGCATTGTGAATGCTTACGGAAGGGTTCAAGAAAACTCTGGGAGAAACCGCTGATTCTCCCCTACTACCTCAGTGATGGATGGAATGCTTGAATTAATCTCAGCCACTGGTAAGATTAATTCTCCATGTCACCTCAGTTTGGACCCAGCTAATCAGTCTTGGCCCTGCTCCAATAGAAACAGTCCAGCCCGAACTGCCAAGCTAAGTCCTTCCAGAACTGGAACACAAGCAACGCAGGACTTGTTTCGTCCTAGTTATGCGCTCATCAGCTGAATACAGCTTGGTTCCAAAGACACAGTATGCATGAGACCAATGTCTGGGCACGCTCGACCCACTTAGGGTGATACAATAAGTATACAAAAAAGTGATGGATGGAATGTTTGAATTAATCTCAGAAACTGGTAATCACTCGGGACGCATCTCAATCATTATTTTGCACACCATGCCACCTCAGTTTAGACCCTGAGATATGCAAATCAGTCTTGACCGTGCTACAGTAGGAACAGTCCAGCCCGAACTGCCAAGCCAGGTCCTCTCTGAACCGGATCAGAAGCAACCTAGGACTGGTTTCACCCTAGATGTGAGTCATCAGCCTGGAACAGCTTGGTTCCAGTGACACAATGTTCACGGGACCCATGTCTGGGCATACCCCTCCCACTTCGGGTGTCACTGGGACCAAGCTGTGCCTGGCAGATGAGCCTAGAGCTAGGGCAAAACCGGTCCAGTTGTGTTCCAGTTCAGGGAGTACCTGGCTTGGCAGTTCGGTCTGGACTGTTTCGATTGGAAAAGGGTTGAGGACGGATTTGCATAACGCTGGGTCCAAACTGAGGTGACATGGTGTGCAAAATAATGATGGATTGGGATGCGGCCCGAGTAATTACCAGTGGCTGAGATTAATTCGAGCTTGCCCTCCATCACTTTTTTGTATAATATAATTTCTGTGGATGCATGCCTATTCCCTCACCATTGCCTAACCACAAGAATTGCCTTATCTACCATGACACCCCCTGAAACTAACTTGCACTATCATTCCTCCTTGATTTACTCATGAACTGTCTGGTGTGACTTTTTTGCAATATTCACTGAGATCGCGATCAGCATGCCAGTCAGCAGCTAAAATGGTATGATGACATCCAGCAGCATCAATCTCCTTCAGACACACAAACTCTGAGTATCTGATACCTTCTAGGGCAATACTCTGGGTGAACCTGCAGTATTCATCTGGGGTTGCAGCTGTTGCACAACAGGCCATATAAGGCAGTGCTTAAAATTTAAACTTTACTCTCTTTACTGCCTGTGTGAACATGACTTGGAACTTTGAGCCACAGGCAAATAGATGATAATGGAGGTTTTAGACTGTTCTAGTTTACACATAAGAACTAAAGTAAGCTTATTTTACTCTTGAACCCTTATGTAAATAAATTCCTATTCCATTTCAAACGACATAGCACTGATGGTTTGTTTAATATCTACAACATTCTCCAAGAATAAGCCTTGACCGATCTGCTTTACTACCCCTGTAAGACAAACTCATATTGCAAGGTTCTTTCAGTGACTGACACATGAGTGCCTCCACTTGACACAATGATTGACCAGTATCTCTACGTCCCCTAGGGCCTAGGGGACATCGGGGGCTGCTCTTCCGCTGTAGTGGAGGAGCGTCGCCCCACTTAAATGCCCCGGAACCCAAGATGAAAAATAAAATGGTAATTCATCATTACCATTTTATTTTTCATCCTGACATCCTACCATCCTGAATGAGCGTCGGGGATGGGGCCGCTGCTAAATGACAGCAGGAGGGACTGGGAGGAGGGCTGCTTGTATGTGCGCTTTTCAAAGTGCGCATGTCTTTTTGGCCAGCCGTCTTGCGGCGGCCAGCTAGGCATGGACACTTTGAAACTTCTAACCCAGCTGTTTTAAGACAGCTGGGTTTGAGCAACTGCAGGCCTCCATAGTGCTGCTAGCGATTTTACTGTTTATTATGTTCTTACCTGTTTTGCCGCATTTTAACCCTTTTCTGCACCTTGCACTTCCTACTTGGAATCGCCCCGTTCCACTGCAGCTGTGTGCAGATTGTGTGGAGGGCGTATACTTGGCTCTTGCCCTTCCTGCTTCTGACTCACTTCCGGGGCTTGGAGGGGGCGGGCTTATTCTGCTGCTTTCCACCATTTAAACGGGTGGTCACCGCGGATGCGTAGCAGACTTGGTGAGGCTACGGGAGCTCATTTTAATAATTGTTCTACAATTAAATAAGTGCTGCTAGCGATTTTAATGTTTATTTTGTTCTTACCTGTTTCGCCGCATTTTAACCCTTCTCTGCACCTTGCACTTCCTACTTGGAATCGCCCCTTTCCACCGCGGCTGTGTGCTGATTGGAGGGCGTATACTTGGCTCTTACCCTGCCTGCTGCTGACTCACTTCTGGGGATTGGAGGGCGCGAGCTTCTTCTGCCGCTTTTTACCATTTGAACAGAATGTCATGGTGGATATGCGCAGCGGGCGCGCCACTGGTGCGCCGAAGGCAAGCCCGTCTGCGCCTGGACGTCGCCAGTCGCCCGGACTCCTGGGATTTCCCATAGGCAAATTTATACACAGGAACTTTTACTTGCCCTAGAACCCAAAGCTCCCTGTGGGTACTATAAATGGCACTATGACACTCCCCAAGGGCAGTGAAATAAATGTGGATTTAGAGCTAAGATGGGATTAGGGTCATCTCCCCCGGCCTTATGTCTCAGCCTTAAATGCAGATCTCTCGTAAAACACCATGCAAAGATATTTGGTCTCCTTCATGACTCTTCACCCGATATATTATTACTGACGGAAACCTGGTTTACTACTGACTCTGTGGCCATTCCGGCCTTGGCCCTTCCGGTAGGCTATATGATGTGCACACAGAATAGGACAAGCGGGAGGAGGGGTGGCCTACTAGTCATATTTAAATCAGCACTCTTACACCACAGACTATTCCAGACTGTGAAAGTGCCTTGTTTAAAATTACTCTGTCCTATAATTTTACCTTTACCGGGCTCCTCCAGACCCTGCAAAAGCCTTTCAAGAAGCCTGGGTCCACATTGCATTCACTCTTGTTTTAGAAGCTGCCAATTTAAACATTATAGGAGACCTTAACTTACATTTGGAATGCTTTGACTCCCATGAGATTGCCAAATTCCTGGGAGACATGGATGCCTGCCAACGAACTCAGTTAGTGGAGGGACCTACACATACTGCTGGTCATTTACTTGATCCTGTATTTTCGAATCTTCAGATTCTGGAGGTTAACACACCCCTCCCTCTGACATGGACTGACCACTTCCTCTTTTCTCTGCGCCTCTGTATTGTAGGCACCCCATACGCTTCTACTGTCAGTCCTCTATGAAGCGCCCTTGGCACAAATTGGGCGTGTCCACCTTTATATCCAAATCACACTAAGAGGGGGACCAGGAGCAAGAGTTAAGAAGAAGGTCCTGTACCAGCGCTCCTAAGATAGCTTAATACACAAAATGGTATCAGTTCCTATGATTGGCAGTACCAAAGTGGTGAGCTGCCTGAGGGGTTGGGAAGATAATAGTGATTGGTAAGGTTCGTGGTGATGTCTAAGGTGTAGGCCAGGTACTCCTAGGTAGTTTTCCAAGTGCCCTCACACACCCTTGCGGGTGCAAAGCATCATCATCGGGCGTTGCTCCTCGTGGGGGTGGCGCTGCAGTCCCTCACGGGCCCTTCAAGAGGGCTCTCTTTCGGAGATCTTTTAATTGGAGTAGCCGTAGTTGTGCGTGCGGGTGTGTGGGAATGGTGGGTGATGTGGTGAGGCTAAAAAGACCTGTAGGAACCCCAAGTAGTTTATTAATGAGTCCTACGGGTCTGGTTAAAATCGAATGGGGAGTGGTGCCTGAATAGTACTCAGGAAAAGTAGGGGGAAGGTAGGTAGTTCTGTTACTCTCGACCCGTATGTAGTGAAGTTAGAGTGAGAGTGAGAACGTGTGGTGGGTGGTCAACATGTTTCGCGCTTCTCAACGGTCCCTAACGGATCCGTAGCGCTTCGTCAGGACCAAAAGAAAAATGATAACAAAAATAGTAGATATAGGTCAACACGTATCCTATGTATCCATAGTTAAGGGATCCCGTTGTATTCGAGTCCCTAAGAGCGAACCCAAAGGAATTTGGGTCCAGGCTATACCGGATAAAGATCAGCTGGGGCGAGGGGCACCAGTTAAGCCCCGGGTATTCTGCTCTGAACACCTACGTGCCTCCAGGATCGCCGGCCATTTTCACTCGGTCCTGCGGGCCCCTCCGGGGTGCATCTTCCACCATGACGGGCAGGGGTGAACCCGAGAAGCGGAAGACCAAGACGTCTCTTCGCGGGGGACAGTTCCAGACAAATGTTATGGACCGCTACACTCAAGCCAAGGGATCCCCAGGGCTCTCCAGCAATACCCCGGAGGATGCTAGAGACGGCCCATCTGTCCCTGTCGACTTGTCTCTGCAGGACATTATGGGCGCCATTACCGGTATGAAGGAGACCATCGGCCAGCAGTATGAGGCCCTGGCTCGTAAACTTGACACGGTCGCCATCGATGTCACTTTAATCAGGGCTGACCTGTCCAAAACTAACGAGAAGGTGAAGTCGTTGGATTTGACGACCTCCAGCCTCACGGCCGATGTGTCGGAACTTCGAACAGACCTTGGCGCCCTGAAATCGGCAAACGACTTGATGTCCCATCGGTTGGATAATTTTGAGAACCTGGCAAGACGCAACAACATCCGCGTCATAGGTGTTCCGGAGAATCCCGAGACTCGTTCTGTTGACCTCCTGATCGAAGAGCTAATCCTCACCCATCTTGCCCCGTCTGGACTTAGCAGGTTTTTTGCTGTGGAGCGCGCACATCGTGTCCCGGGCGGTAAGCCTAGGCCTGGCGCTCCCCCGGGGCATATCATCGCCAAGCTTTTCCATTTCAGGGACCGAGATGCGATCTTGCAGGCCTCGCGGGTGCACGGCCCGGTTAAATTCGAAAACTCCTCAGTCAATTTTTTCCCGAACTTCACTCAACTCGTTCAGAAACAGAGGATGGGCTTTCAGGGGGTTAAGCGACGTCTTCGGGACCCCACTCGAGGACCGTATACTTGATGGTCATCTGCCCGATAGTACGATTTCCTTAATTTATAAGAAGTTAATTAATAATCGGGCAGACCTCCTTGTGCATCTTCGGGAGGCCTGGACCGGAGACGGGTTGGAGTTGGACGACGAGGACTGGCAGTCTGCACTGTCCTCCCCGAAGGAGGTCGCCATTCCGGCCCGTCTCCGTCTTGTCCAGCTAAAAATTCTTCACCGTGTGTATGTGACGGGTCCTCGGTTGGTTGTGATGGGTTTTTCTTCGGATGGGCTGTGTAAGCGCGGCTGTGGATTGAGTGCCACCTTCCTTCATATCCTTTGGGAGTGTCGCGAGGTCGCGGCTTATTGGCGCCGTGTGCATGCGGTGATGGAGGATGTCACTGGGGTCGCTCTGTTGCCTGAGGCTCGTCGATGTCTGCTGAATGTATGGGAGCCTAATGACTACAACGTTGCCCAGGCCCGGTGGGCGGCACTTGGGAACATGATTGCAAAGAGGGATATCGCGCAGCTTTGGGGTTCCCGACGGCCTCCCGCCGTGTCAGTGTGGAAGGAGAACATGGATTGGCGCATGTTCAGAGAGAAGACGGTATATCTGGTTCGGGGCAAGCCTGGGGCGTGGGGTAAAATTTGGAGTCAATGGAACGCCTACCGAGGTAACATTTGTACGCCCCCTTTTGAAGATACTTCTGACATTCCTCTGTCCCCCTGATCCTGGGGTTCCCGGAATACTGTACTTGTTATGTGGATGGTTCTGACTTCGCCGCTGCCTCCCCTCCCCCCCGGGTTGACTTTATTGACCTCCTGATTCTTTATCTGGTATGGTGGGGTCCCCCCGTCGGCGCTCGGCACCATTTAGATTGTTTCTCGCCTTGAGTTTTGTTTTTTGTTTGTTTTTTTAGTTCTCTTCAAAATTTAAAAATGTTTGTATCCTGTCTAACTTTTGAGTTGCCGAGAATAATTCTATATTCCTGCTGTGCCTTTGGAGATCAGTTGCTGCACCGACGCTTTGTAATTGACTGGCACAAACTAGCGGCCGGCCCTTGTGGTTGTAGGCCCATGTCTGTAATTTTGACTCTCTGCACAATAAAGTTTAAAAAAAATAATAATAAAATAAATAAATAAATAAGGTGGAGCACATTTAGAGTGCACTCGACACGAGGAAGGGAGTCTCCGAAGCTTTAGAGAACCCTGTTATGACAGTCCAATACCATTCCTTACAAGATCTGCCACCCATGTCCCTTAAAGACATTGATGTTCTGTCTACTAAGGTCAAATCGGGCTCCCCCGACAATCCTTTAAAACCTGACCTTTTAAGGAAATTCCACTCTTGACTGAGGGTCGGGAACTGATGAACCTGTCACTCCAAACCGCGGCGATTCCCAAATCATTAAAGCACGCTAAGGTTATTCCTTTGTTGAAAAAACCCACACTAGACACGTCTCTGCAAGAGAACTTTCGTCCTATTTCTCTGCTTCCTTATTTGGCCAAGATTATGGAGTTCTATGTAAACATTACTCTGACCAAGTATTTGGAAGCAAATAAGATTCTGGACAGGTCTCAAAATGGTTTCCGGCCCAGACACAGTTAGATGAGGACAACACCTCGGGAATGATTTTATTTGACCTCAGTGCAGCCTTTGACATCGTCTCCGATAAAATTCTGCTTCAACAGCTTGAGGAGATCGGGGGCTAGGGCTAGGCCCTGGCCTGGTTTGCATCTTTCTTGGCCGACCGCTCCTATCAGGTCTCTGCCCCTCCCTATCTGTCCAGCATCTATCCTCTGTGGTGTCCCCCAGGGCTCTGCCCAGAGCCCTACGTTGTTCAATGTATACGTCCGCCCATTGGCCCTCTTGGCTAAAGCACAGATCACACATACATACATCAATATGTATCATATGCGGACGATACATAAATGGTATTCACCTTCTCCAACAACCTTAAACAGGACCAAGTGAAATTCCAAGGGGATCTTTTGGCCAACTCAGACTGGATGGCAAATAATTGCTTACAACTGAACTCTTCTAAGGCTGAGGTGCTCTTGGTGGGTCGTGACACTCATCAATGGGACAACCAATGGTGGCCTACGGCTCTAGGTACCACCCTCCTTACCAAAAACTGTGGTTAAGAACTTATGGGTCCTGTTGGAAAATTCTCTCTCATTTGAGAACTACGCAAAAAAAGAGGCAAGGACTTGTTTTGGCCTCTTACGCTACCTGAAACCCATCTTGGGATACTTCAATGCACCCACCCGCCAAACGATCATTCAATCTGTAGTGCAGTCTTGATTAGACTATTGCAATGGGCTCTTACTCGGCGTGAACAAATCAGTAACTAAAAGACTCCAACAGGCACAGAATGCGGCAGCCCGCACTCTTTTTGCCCTACCAAAGCACTACCATGCCTCTAATCATTATTTGCCATCTTCACTGGTTGCCGATTGAATAGAGAGTCCAGTTTAAGACTCTGCACTACGCACAAGATCCTACATAGCCAAGACCCTCAAATCCTGCAAGGGCTCTGTTCCCCATATGTCCCGACTCGTGCCCTACGTTCCGTTGACTTGCACCTGGCTTGTACTCCCAGAGTGTGTAGGCGGAGAGCAGGGGGGTGCCCCTTCAGGGCAACGGCCCCTGCCCTATGGAATGCTGCCCCTCTTGCTTCTCAAGGCTAGATCCAAGGTAGAATCTCAGGTTTTTCAGATCCAGTGGATAGGACCTCAGATGTTGTGCTTTTCACGCAGGAGCAGTTTTCTGTAATGCATTTTTCAACTTGTTAATAGCATTCAAGTAATTCACTTGGGCATTTGAATGTATATTTGACAGTCTTCAGCATACATGTGCGGCATATACTTTCCCACTGTGTATGCTGCAGTGCTTTCCCTTAATTTCAGCCACACACAGAAAGGTAGATGTAGGCCGGAAAAGGGCAGGGTTAGGTAATAGTGGCTGGAGGCAAAAAGTATGGGTATGTGGGTCTAAATTTAGACACAACCAAAGACGGTTCTATCTACATGTATTTGTTTAGTTATTGGGAGGTTTTATGGAGCACTGCATGTCACCTTTCATTTCACTTCAGATTACTAGGGATGTTCCATATGGTGAATTTTGATGACATTGAGGTTAGGGTACAATTGGCAGTGGGTGAGTTTGTTACAGCTTTCTTGACTATGCTATCCAGGTGAAGTGGAAGTTTGATTTAAGAGAGGTAGGATAGTTCATTTTCAGGGCTTGCTATGTAATGTGTGTTATGCCCTAAGGTGTGGCTTCAGTGCATAATACATATGATGGCCTTCGGGATAACAAAGTTTTGTGTCCATGTTTGAGTTAATTGAAACCTTGGTGAATGATGAGGCGAGTGGCCTCTGACTGCAGGATGCTGATGAACTTTCCTCCTCTTACATTCCTATAGATTAATGCAGATTGTGCCCCCCTGCTTTTGGTGCTTTTCCACATGTTGACAAATGTCAGCCTGATGTAAAGTATAATGTAATACTCTAACATTGTGATTACAGGGGAGCTCTGCAGCTCTGCAAGTAGATGCTCATGGCCATCACCATTATAATCGGAAATAAAATATAAGGGTACTTAAAGCACAGTGAATAATGGTGCATCGAGGTTGGAAGGCGTTGCAAAGGGTGGTAGGTAACATTATGCTCCTCTCACTATCAGATTCTTCATTTTGGATTGATGGAGCAGGTAAAACAAATTTGTATACCTCCTCTATTTTGCATGAAATTAATTATGTAATCATTCTATAATTTAACTCTTATTAATTAGTTTGAAGTGAGACATTACTAACCAACCTTTACACCTTGATAAACACAAGATACATGTGGGAATAAAAGGCAAATTGCATGACAGAACACTAAAGTAATTAACTATGGTATGCAAGCTAACTTTAGATTGTGGTGAAATAGAAAATTGTATGATTTATGTTGCTTTTGTGATGGTTTGTGCTTTCAGTACTGCAGAATGGTGAGTATTATTGCTTAACTGTTGCTACAAGCTAGGAAAATACTAATATACATTGGGATTAGAGTGGGATTAAACATTAGAATCTTCATTTCTATATTTTAATTACTGTTATGTCTGCAATGACTTCTGCGCAGAATCGGATGGCTCTGGAGATCTCCAAGTGACCCCAGCCAAATGCAGCAGTTCTTCAATAATATTAGACATGTCACATCCTTGCTAATCATATGACTGATGTCAGAATGTTGGTCAAGCATGCTGAAGCACCATGTGGGCTTTGAACAGTTCTTAACATTTTAAATGATCCAGTTAGTTTACAGTAATTGGATTTTCTCCAGTATTTACACGAGGCCTGGGTTGGTTGGCCCATGGTTTCCCCAGAAGAGGAATGATGGTAAGCATGTGTCATCGTTCTAGGAGTGATTTCTCGGAGAAGGATGACATCAGACATGGACATGCAATCCACTTTTAGTGAGAAGGTGACTGTTTCATGCTTGCTGACATACTGGGCTCCACAAACAGGGAAGATGATTATGTGCCACAGTCAATGTCTTTTTGGTCACTGGGTGGAATCAAGTGATGGTGAATGAAAACTGGAAGGTATGGAAAAGAGTTGCAGGTGGACATGGAGACATAGATGTTGAATTCAAAGAATATCAGACAGTTGATTCAGAGCTGGTGAAAACAAATGTAATTTTTTTTTAGAAGCCATTAATTTGCCCAATTGGATCTGAAGTGTGCGACAGTTTAACTTCAGTTAAACATGTGTGAACATATGCGTGTTGTGCTCCGTACATAGGGGGATATTCTCAAGAACATGTGATAACCATCGCAAAAGTAACTTAACGCCTCTCTCAACATCGCAGTCTATCTTGGGAAATTTACGCCGTGTCAACTAAGTATTCACAACATAGCGGTACCATGCAATAGTCACCCGATAACGCGTCAAATGACTGTGTGAAAATCAACGCCACGTCGCAAACATGCGAAACACGAACGCAAAAAAAGCTGCGATGAGGCCAATCGCGATACAAAAATCAGCGAAAAACAGCTACAGGCGTACAAATCCCACCCGTCTTGCGGGTAAATGCACCATTAAAGCAGAGTAAAAAAATGGTGAGATGACAATGTACAAGCCCAATCTCACAGCTTTGACGCAGAACAAATGACCATTGTCCAAATCAGATAGGCATTTCCCCACAAACAGCCGCAATGTACATGGACATGCATTCAGTATGTGACCTGCGCCAATGCGGAAACAAACATGGAACACACTGTGAAACCGCATCTCCTCTTCACATTGCAGAGGAACGAACAACACCCCCTGCACACTGACGTGCCATGTCCATGAACAAACAACAATAAAAGCATGGACCAATGTAGGTGCAGTGATTCCCTCTACATACATGTCGCCCATGTCATGGGACTTGAGTCACAGGGTGCATCCCTGCATCATGGCGGCACATATCAGAGCCCAAAAGAATCCCTGTTGTCACTAGTAGGCCACAAATGACAGCCAAAATTGAATGAATTGAGACACATGTGAAATGCCGAGGAGTGGGACACCGTAACAACTGTGACACACAGAACTGGCAGTTTGAATATGTGACACCCCAAACAGCCTCACTGCACAGAGGTGACACACCCACCATCCATCAACAAATTTCAAAATTGTCAGCACAACATGTCGCACCCACACTTGTCTGAGTAAGGTGCCTGTACAGATGAGTGACATGCACGCAGGGAATGTGTATTGGAATGCATTTATTAGCACATGCTGTGCCTGTGGTCAGTCAACATACTGTCCCATTACTGTTAAGGACCGTCACAATGTGACATCAACCAGAGAAGAAATTGTCAATGATGTAGTCCCTACGGGCTATTCCTGCTGCGGCTGCAGTGGGGTGTAGGCCACCTGCCTCATCTTCATCATCATCTTCTGGTGCATCTGGCACTCGTATCCATGGGGCTTTGCTGCGTACACATATGTTGTGCAAAACACAACATGCCACGATCCTCTTGCACACGAGGTCTGGGCTGTACAGGAGCCTTCCACCTGTGACGTCCAGGCACTGTAGTATCCGACTGGATACAGTCTAGTGTTCCATTGTGCCTGTAACCCACACTGAACACCCACCCACCACAGGCGTCACCAGTTAGGTGACCCTGACAATAAAAGGGGCCGAGCGCACGTGCTCGTGGCCAGTTTACAGTACCAGTACTTCGGTGTCCTGTGTCAGTCATTTATGCACATGGGGGCCTGAGGGCCCAATCACCACATTGGCGACGAGGGGGCTGTGCCCTCGCGTGCAGCAGCCCAGCAGATAATGGAAAGGGGGAGAGCGCTGCCCGTGTGCAGGGCACCCCATGCGAAGGCGTGAGAGGCGCCTGATCGTCGTGGGGTGTGCGACGAGCCCAGGGCAAGAGACGACAATCGGGTGCCCACTCCGACCCCAGTGGGGCCATGTCGCTGACTGCACCCCTTTGCCGACCGTTCGCGAGCCGCGCTGCGGAGCCCACCCGCATGGCCGCGTAGAAGTCCCCGAGTGGTGAAGAGGTCGCTGCGGGAGCCCACCCCGCTCCGTGCGCCTCGCAGCGGATGCCCGGTCGGCCCGATGGCGAGAGTGGAGCCCTGGTACAAGCGGAGCCCACCCGCAGCGGATTGGCAGCAGCTCCAGCCCCCACCGCCTGCGCAGCACGAGAGCGAAGTGAGGCTGTGGCGGCAGGGAGAAAAGTGACCCCGACCCGGTCTGTGGCCTCCACCCTACGGCTCTCACCCTGCCCGCGCGGCGAAGGAGGTGAGGAGATCTGTGGAAGCGGGGGAGGGAGAATCCAATTGAAAGCGGTGCCCACCCGCAGTGACTGAACAGCGCCGACACCCCCGCCGCGCAGCGTATGCAAGGGGAGGCTGCGGCGGCGGGGTGAGAACCGAAATGTGAGGCTGCGGGGTGGAAGAGTGAGAAGGCAGGATCCGGACTGCGGCCGAGCGGAGCGGCACCAGCACCCCCACCCCTACGCGGCCCGGGAGGAGAAAATGCCAGCTGCAACGATCGGAAGGTATTAACAATGGACGTGACTCACCATCCCGAAGCGGAGTCCGTCGGTCATGCCCAACAGCCTGCGTGTGCCCGGGAAGAAAGCAGGGTGCGTGGCCGGGCAGCTGATGGGTCTCCGGTGACGTGTGAGCAAGAACGGAGCCACGGAGTCAGTGTTCCACCGGCAGCTAGAGAGCGCGCCAGGCCGGCGGGAACTGCATAAATTAGGCTGTGGCCGTATGCTGCAGGGCCCGGTGCCGCCAAGTGACTTGGCATTTTCAAGAAAGCGGCAGTAGAAGCGTAGGGGCCGAGAGCCGAGCCTGCAGGGGACGTAGAGGTGTGGAAATTTAGCTTGTAACTGAACATTATCTGCGCCATCTTGCCTCTCCCCAGCGCCACGCACAGCGAATGCACGGCTGCCATTTTAGGCACCCCACTCTCTCCCCGCTCATTCTCGATCGCCAGCGCTTTCCCCTGGCGCTGCGAGCATCCCCCGCGCGCCGGCCACCCCCGCTCTCTCATACACGGGCCATAAACCCTCTCCTTCTGCGCGACCCTGCCATGGAACCACATCCCACACCTGACCGACATCCCATACATGGTCATGCCTCTCTTTGATAAACCCCCTTCCTCTGCGCCCCATTGTCCGAACCGATCCCAGGCCATCACCTAGCCCTGCGGATGCAGTTTATTGCCCCTACTGTAAGGGAATCACCCCACATCAAAGGGATTACAGTGGATCAAAGCCCCTACCCCCCTGAGACCCGGCCGGTTGCACACACCCCCGGGAATTGGCGGAATATCCAGCTGCGTGATAGCCATCTCCTACTGTGGGTGGGGTGGGGACTTCTACTGTAGATATGTGTGGGAACGAGCTTGAAGTGGGGGTTCCAAGGATGTCTTTCCGTACATCAAAGTCTCAATAAGTATGTACCATGTGTAATAAAGCAATAAACCTGTGTATAAGAGGCCAGGCCTCAGAGATGCAGTTAGAGCACCTCGTGACGATACCTTGCTGTCTGATCTCATGTGTTCTGCTCCGACGGAATAAAACTTTGTTTCCTGCCTTCCAGTCTCCGGCGCCTGCCTCTTGCATTGATAAATTATCGAATGGTATGAGAGGCGATTAACGCCGGGCAATACTTGAAAGGTTATCGACTGAAACTGCCGCTACCATTTAACAATTGGCGTCCCAAGCGTGGGGCCCATCAGCGACACGTGGATCCAGTGGGAGAGGTCCTGACGACAGAGTGAACGACTGCAACGATCGGGAGAGCTCCTGCCCGATAGACCCTCGTCTGGCAGCCGATCATCCGAACTTCACTGGTTCCGAGCAGACCTCTCTCGAGTGATCTACGGTCCTGACTGGGAACCATCAGGAGTGCCGCGGCAAATACGGAGAGTAGAGGACGATCGGGCGCTGGAGGCGGAAGACGAGAAACTGTCCACGCGGTCCGGGTAAGGTCGTGAAACACGACAAATTGCGAAATAATTGATTGATTGTTTTGGAAATACTAGTATTGCTCATTGATTGTTCTCTTTGAGATATTCGCTGTCTACAAACGAGGAGGAGTAGAAACTCTCTCTCTCCCTTTGCAGATAGTGAAGGGTAGGTAACGCAGACTTTTGTCCCCGTTGAAACCCGTCGTGCCTATCTTTATCTCCCCACTGATTGATTGTCCGAACATTGATTGTTTTGAAGAATAGTGCTCTTTGAGATATTCTCTGTTTGAAAATAACGTAGAATAGAAATATTTTGTCTAGTCTTTGCAAATAGTGAAGGGTAGGTAACGCAGACTTTTGTCCCCGTTGAAACCCGTCGTGCCTATCTTTATCTCCCCATTGATTGATTGATTGATTGTCCGAACACTAGTTGTTCGATATTGGTTCTTTGGAGGTATTCTCTGCTTACAAATAACGAGGAATAGAGATATTCTGTCTAGTCTTTGCAAGCAGTGAAAAGATAGGTAGTGCTGACTTTTGTCCCCGTTGAAACCCGTCATGCCTATCTTCTCCCCACTTATTGGTAGTTGGTTCTGCCCGGACCGCTTATTAGAGGTGGACCATCCGGCTCCACTGGAAGGCACCCCTAATAAGGACATGTTCACTAAATATGGACTAGTCGCCGTAGCTTATAGCAAGCTATGGCATAAATATACAAGGAAGGACCCCGAGAGTCAGTGGCCACTGATGGGATCCTTCGACGACCATAAGATAGAAGTGCTAGAAATGGCTCTGCGTAGCAATAAGACGACGCCTACTATGCTTGACAGTATCGGCATGTGGCGCAAAGAAGCAACGCAACGGAAAAAGAGGGAAGAAGTAAAAGCAGAAAAGGAATTACGAAAGGCAGCACACCTTGCCGCTAGAAAGTTAGAAGAAGAAATAAAGGAGAGAAGGGAAACTAAACTAAGACAGGAGCCCGAAACCTCAGGCCAGTACGCTGTTAGGACCCCCTCTATGCTCTACCCTGAGTTGTCCTCTAAGCAACGAACGAATGATGAATTACTGTTAGGTCCCCCGATCATTTACATGCCCCCTCCATACGCACCCTCCCAATCGGTAGTGCAACACCCACAACCCCCAAACACGAGCGACAGCAGTACAGGGGCCTCGGTCCTCACGGCCTCCGCGCCGGCTGAGCCTCTTGTACTGAACCCAACGTCGGCTATAACGTTAGATGACCCTGAGATGAGAAAGAAAGATTCCACCAGAATGAATCGATTAACAAAGGATGAACGAGCAGGAATTGACAAGATAGTAGGGACACTGGTGGAGCGAAAGGAAAGTGAGGAGTATATAACAGACGTGTATAACTCGTATGCCGACAGCCGCAGACGACACTTTGTCGTACGAACTTTGTTATCACGCCCTGAATGCATATGAGGATAGGTACCACGATAAAGGTCCTGAAGGCTTAGCGGCCCTATATAGGAAGGTAGACATCGGGGAAGAAAGAGAGGGCGATGTGACGAACCTCTTCACTCGTACACTCGAGGTCTATCGACACCTTAAAGAACACAGGCAGACAACCAAAACAGAAACCCCCATAGCGGCTAAGCCCCAGGAAGGAAGGACTGATACCATGATGCCCATCAAAGAGGCCGCCCCCTACTGGGTCCCCCCACGAGGTCAGGGAACACATGACGACATCAACCACCAAGATGCGAAGGGGAGGGTCGTATATAATTGGGTCTACCAGCCATGGGACCGACAAGATATTTTGACCTTTAGAAAAACTCTACCCGACTTAAGAAAGAACCCGACTGCCTTCTACACCGAACTAGGTACAGCCCTGGGCTCAACAATAATGACTTTAGCAGATATCGACTTGTTCTTCGGATTATGTCTGCCGGCTGATGTGTGGAAGCAAATCCGGAAAGTTGACCACGCTGAGCCGTTCGGATATACCTGGGTACAACTCGATACTATAGATAAACAGCGAGAACCAGGACAGAAACCCCCGAAAGCCATATTGGAACTCCCAGACAAGATTGTATAGAAATTGAAGACTCTAATCCCAGAAAGAAAGGTAGACTGGTCGATAGTGACGGCTTGCCGCCAGAAACCCCAGGAGGATGTGTCTGAATACTTCTCCCGATTCGAGACTGTGTTTTCCGATTATAGTGGCCAGGACATGACCACTGCAACCGGACATCACCTCTTTGTCCAGAATTATGTGAAGGGTCTATCACAAGAAGTTTCTCAGAAGCTGCAGACCAGCGAGAGTAGTTGGGCAGCCTCCAAACCCGCAGCTATCCTCCAGATGGCCCAATACTACGAAAACCAAAAGAATGAGAACGATAGGGCGTCAGAAAGGAAGAAAAAGGAACTAAAGGAGAGGGTAATGATAGCACAGTTGCAAGGGGTGACCATAGGAAGAGAACCCCCGAAAGGGAATTACCAACCAACCGCCCCTAGAAAGCTACCCCCTAGAGACCATACCCCTGCACCCTACAACGGACGGAGAGACTTAGATGGGAATCAATGAGCGTTCTGTAGAGGGTTCGGACACTGGAAATCCCAGTGCCCGGTCCTTCTGGAAATGAACAAAAATAGGGACCCCAGAGACACAGCATATGACCCCAGAAATAGAGGACAGGGACGAGGGTACACGAATGACGCCATCAACGATAGGCCAGGCAGACCAAACACCTTTGATCGCCCCCGACAAAACCAGTGTCAACAGTCCGACTATGAAAGCACCCATGACTTCGCATAGGACCGCCAGGGGCAAGGGAGGGATCCAGTCGAACTCCGTGTTGACCAGCAAGGTCCTTACGTCACTGCTAAGGTCTTGGGCACAAAATCTCCATTCCTGGTAGATACTGGGGCGACACGTAGTGCGTTATCTAAACGACTGATTCCTAGGGCACCCTTGTCTGGCTCACACGTAACCTCAATAGGCTTCGATGGAACGCCCTCCACTAACCCCTTATCAGCACCAATCTCCTTTGACTTAGAAGATAACGCCACTGACACGACCTTTCTGCTCTCCTCCAACACCCCCGATGCTATTATGGGACTTGATTTGCTAAAACATTTTCGAGCTACCATCAGATGCTCCCCAGACGGAGTTCGAGTCATCCTACACGATAACCCAGATCTGTCCAGACCCTGTCACACACGGCGTATGCTCTCTATAACCGATGCTGACCTGTCCCTACTCGACACGTTACCTTCATATCTATGGGCTAAAACCGACTCAGATGTAGGGCGCATGGTGATCGACCCAGTACACATAACCGTCCGACCGGACGCAGTGCTCCCAAAGCTCCCGCAGTATCGGATATCGCCCGAAGGCGAGAAGGCATTGGTGGAAATCATCGAGTCCCTGGTCGAGGCAGGAGTGGTAGAAGAAGTAGTCAGTAATGTTTGCAACAGCCCTATCTTACCCATTGTTAAGAAGCAAGGCGAGGGAGATGAGAAAGCATACCGCTTTATTGTTGACTTACGAGAAGTTAACAAAGTAGTCATACCTCAGTACCCCGTGGTCTCAGACATCACCACCATCCTCACCCTGATTCCGTCCACTGCCACCACCTTTACTGTTATTGATCTCAAGAACGCATTCTTTTCCATCCCCATCCACCCAGACAGCCGCTACCTGTTCGGCTTCACTTTAAAAGCCCGTTCGTACAGATTCTGCAGGGCACCCCAAGGCTACACTGAGAGTCCCAGTATTTATAGCCAAGCCCTCAAGAGGCAACTAGATGCAGTCCAACTACCCGATGGAGTGGTGTTGATACAGTACGTCGATGACATTCTTTTGGCGGCCGACACCACTCCACTTGCCGTCACAGCCACCATTCACCTCCTCCGCTTCCTCGCGGAGAACGGTCACAAGGTCTCCAGGAAGAAATTGCAATTCTGCCAACCACAAGTAACATATCTAGGCCACCTACTATCCAAAGACGGGAGAAAACTTACCCCTGACCGAATTCAGACCATCCTAGAAACCCCTGTTCCCAAGACTCAGAAGCAAGTACGGTCCCTAGTAGGCCTCACCTCCTTTTGTCGACAATGGTTGCCAAATTTCAGTCTTATCATAAAACCTCTGCTTTCCCTGCTGGCTAAAGATGTCCCCTTCCCCCTCCCCTGGACACCCGAATGTCAATCCTCCTTCAAAGAATTACGAGACGCCCTCTGCTCGGCCCCAGTCCTAGGAACCCCAGACTACACTAAACCTTTCTCCCTCTACACCCACGAAAGGGAGGGATGTGCGTTGTCTGTCCTAACCCAGTCCATAGGCCCTAAGCAACGCCCTTGTGCCTACTTCTCTGCCACTCTTGACCCTGTAGCCAGAGCTTTGCCCGCCTGCCTTCGAGCAGTAGCTGCCGCGGCTATCTCTATCCGGCAAAGCGAGGGGATTGTGCTCTCAAACCCCCTCACAGTATTGGTACCCCATGCGGTTGACACCCTCCTGAACCAAACCAAGACTCAACACCTGACTAGCGCACGACTGACTGGTTATGAACTGACTCTGCTTGCACCCCACATCACATTGAAACGATGCACCACTCTGAATCCAGCTACTCTACTGCCTCTCCCTGACGCTGACCCCAATGCGTCCCCTATACATGATTGCGTGACCCTCACCGACGAACAAACCAAGAGTAGGGTTGACCTCCGGGATACTGCCTTCCCGGACCCTGACGGAGAACTGTGGGTGGATGGCTCATGCATCAAGCTCCCCGATGGCACCACCTCAGCTGCCTATGCAGTCACCACAGCCCGAACAGTTGTTGAGACAGCCCGCATCACACAGCGATCCGCACAGGCGGCGGAACTAATTGCTCTCACACGAGCCTGCATCCTGGCAGCAGGGACAACCGCAAACATTTACACAGACAGTCAGTACGCCTTCGGGGTAGTTCACCACTTTGGGCTCTTATGGAAAGAGAGGGGATTCTTGACTTCTCATGGCACACCCATCCTGCATGGAGATCTAGTCTCTGCCCTGACCGAAGCAGTCCTCCTCCCCACACGGTTAGCTGTGATCAAATGCCAGGCACACAAGAAGGTGACAGACATTATAGGACAGGGAAATGCACTGGCTGACATTACTGCCCGAACCACAGCCGAGAATAGGTCCAAGACCCGTATGTACGTGACCAGGTCACAAACTGAGAAATGGAAGGATGCTAGGGAAACAATTAGGGATATCCAACTAGCCAGCACACCACACGAATTAACTGAATGGGCCCGGGTGGGATTGAAGGACGATGACGGTTGCTGGCGAACTAAGGACTTGAACAAATGGTTGCTACCAGATTCATACTTGATCCCCATGCTGACCATGGCACACTCCCCCGCACACATAGGGTCTGCCCCCATGATCGAGCTCATCTCCAAAGTCTGGCACAACGACAAAATCCCAGACTCAGCCAAACGTCTGGTCCAACAATGCCTAGTATGCCTCCAACACAACCCTGGGAAAGGAACTGCTGTACCCCGGGGAGGGTTTGGGGTCCCCAATCACCCCTTTGAAGTCCTACAAATGGACTATGTCCAGTTAGAAAGGTGCCAAGGTTTGAAGTACGTACTTGTCGTTGTGTGTGCCTTCAGCAAGTGGGTGGAAGCCTACCCAACCCATGACAACACCGCTATGACTACCGCAAAAGTACTACTGAAGGAATTCTTCCCCCGATACGGCCTTTGTCGAATTTTGTGGAGCGACAACGGCCCCCACTTCGTAGCCGAAGTTATCCAACTCATCTTAAAAGGGTTGGGTGTAAAACAGAAATTCCATGCGGTCTTCCATCCCCAATCTGCAGGCTTGGTTGAGCGACACAACGCCACATTGAAGCTTAAGATAGCAAAAATAGTCGCCACCACAGGACTGAGATGGCCAGACGCTCTCCCGCTAGCATTGCTATCAATGCGTTCCACCCCCACTAAACACCACTTAACCCCCTACGAGGTCGTTTTCGGGCGGCCCATGAACCTTTGGGCTGCTCCAAAGCCAACATCCATCCACGACGTCCCGGACGTCCTCATGTCTGACTATTTGTATAACCTAACTAAAACGTTGTCTGTCATCCATCAGCAGGTGCTGCACGCCATTCCCGATGTTTCCAGGGGCCCCGGACATGACATCCAACCCGGTGACTTCGTCTTAGTGCGTAACTTCCAGCGCACCAAGAGTCTGGAGCCCCGGTGGACGGGCCCCCTGCAAGTCCTGATCACCACCCGAACAGCTCTTCGAGTGGAGGGGAAACGCAATTGGCTGCATGCACACCACTGCAAGAAGGTATCACCGACCCTGACAACCACGGACAACATCACCGCCCAAGAAGAACTTCTGGACAAAGACCGACCATCCCTGAGCCGCTGCCCAGATACAGAGACACTTGAGTTAGTAAGATATCCTGATCCCACCGTGCCATCCAAGGAAGGGTATAACTTGCGACGAAAGGAGAGAACTTCGGCTAAGCAGACCACAGGCTAAGTGGAAATCTCAGAGCGGTAGCCTAGTCACCTCAAAGGCCACCAGGAGAGAAACTAAACAAAGTCTGTGGTTCTGCCCGCTACCGAGTCTCTTGAAGGTGATGGAAGCGCCCGACATGAAGATGATGGAAGCAACCGGACGTCCGAAGATCCACTACAAAAACCCAAAGACTGACCGAATGCACAGCTTAAAGACTATTGCACTTTTCATTACCCTTCTCTTTTGCCTTCTCCTCGTGGTCACCTTCTGGATCATGGAGGAGAGCACACCCGCTCATAAGACATTGCCTACCACCGTTCAACCTACCACCACGAAAGAACACCATCTGATCTCACTTTCACCCCAACTCCGAGAAAGGCGTAAGGAGTTCTGGAATAACTCTTTTGTGCAGTTGCTCCACCAACACAATCTTGCCGCCAACGCCACTAATTGCTGGATCTGTGGGTTGCTACCACATGCTACTGGACACTCTATCCCTTTCATCCCTTCAAATTTTCTGTCCATGGTTCCTGCCTCGCCTGGCTAATCCTCCTGCAAGAAAGCTACAAGGACAATGCCACTTCCGGCAGAACCATGTCACACTTCTACCATGGGTTCTGGCTGAACAAAACTGGAAGAACTTCTGCCCTCTTCTGCCCTCTGAGATCGAACACTTCCTTTCACATGGACATCCCTGCCAAAGAACGAGTTGAAATGCAAGTGTTCAACAACCCAGCCAGACCCACCTTCTCTTACCTCCGGAAACGGACGGCCGCCACCCTAACAGTGGCCCTGTCCGTCATCAACATCACTGGATTTGTGTGCCTCGAAGGCCTGGGGGCGCAGCTGGTGGGCCACAGCTCCTGCCTCATCACCCGAACATTGGACTCAGTTGACCCACCCTCCTTTGTTGCCTCCCCGAATATGTACTTCGTCTGTGGTACTAAGGCCTACACCTGGCTTCCGAAAGGTTGGGGAGGCACCTGCTACATCGCCTTTGTCCTTCCTCCGACATATGTGGCTCCAGCAAACCATCACCGACAGAAACGGGCCAAAGACATTGTGCAAGCCGACTCCGCCGGAGCACAGTTCATGGACGCAGTAAAAGGCCTTGTTCCACTCTGGGGTCCAATGGCAAACAGCCGTGCCATCCGCCACTTAACCCAGGCAGTCGAAACGGCGATGAACATTACGGCTGGCGCCCTCGCCAACAACACCGCCGAGCTCCAGGCCGTCCGCTTAGTGGCCCTTCAGAACCGCCTCGTTCTAGATGTGGTTCTGGCTGATCGTGGAGGAGCATGCCGCATCATTGGGTCCAGCTGTTGTACCTACGTACCGGATAACTCACCCTCAGTCTACAAAGCAATTGAACACCTCCACAGACTATCCGCAGAGGTCCATCAAGAGCAAGAAGAATGGTCACTGGGGAGTTGGTTTTGGGACACTATTAAAAGTTGGGGATGGAGGCTGTTTTCATTTATCCTAATACCGATTGTGATACTATGTGGATGTTGCTTGGGGATTCAGTGTCTGCCACCTTTATGTTCGCTTTTTATGAACTGCATCTGCCCTAAGACTTTGGACTTTGAAACAGAGCGAATGAAAGCTCTGTATGAGGTGGAAATTCGTAGTATTATGGGGATAGATCCGAACTAGACAAGCTGGCGAGATATGTTAAAAGGGAGGACTGTGGAAATTTAGCTTGTAACTGAACATTATCTGCGCCATCTTGCCTCTCCCCAGCGCCACGCACAGCGAATGCACGGCCGCCATTTTAGGCACCCCACTCATTCTCGATCGCCAGCGCTTTCCCCTGGCGCTGCGAGCATCCCCCGCGCGCCGGCCACCCCGCTCTCTCATACACGGGCCATAAACCCTCTCCTTCTGCGCGACCCTGCCATGGAACCACATCCCACACCTGACCGACATCCCATACATGGTCATACCTCTCTTTGATAAACCCCCTTCCTCTGCGCCCCATTGTCCGAACCGATCCCAGGCCATCACCTAGTCCTGCGGATGCAGTTTATTGCCCCTACTGTAAGGGAAACACCCCACATCAAAGGGATTACAGTGGATCAAAGCCCCTACCCCCCTGAGACCCGGCCGGTTGCACACACCCCCGGGAATTGGCGGAATATCCAGCTGCGTGATAGCCATCTCCTACTGTGGGTGGGGTGGGGACTTCTACTGTAGATATGTGTGGGAACGAGCTTGAAGTGGGGGTTCCAAGGATGTCTTTCCGTACATCAAAGTCTCAATAAGAATGTACCATGTGTAATAAAGCAATAAACCTGTGTATAAGAGGCCAGGCCTCAGAGATGCAGTTAGAGCACCTCGTGACGATACCTTGCTGTCTGATCTGATGTGTTCTGCTCCGACGGAATAAAACTTTGTTTCCTGCCTTCCAGTCTCCGGCGCCTGCCTCTTGCATTGATAAATTATCGAATGGTATGAGAGGCGATTAACGCCGGGCAATACTTGAAAGGTTATCGACTGAAACTGCCGCTACCATTTAACAGAGGGGCCGAGGCCAATCCAGGGATCGACTGTGCGTACCGCAGCCCAGGCAGCCTGCAAACCAAAAGGGGCCAAAGTGCACAAGAGCTGCAGAGCACGTGACCAAGGGCACCTAAAGATGTTCAGGGAATGTGCACAGGAGATGCACCTACCTTGCTGCGAGGGCCCCAGCATGGTGCACAACTGCCATCTAGTGGCCGAAGTGCAACAGCGCACCCACAAAATAATTGACGGTGAAAGGTGTATAACGGCTGCGATAAGGTTAAAGGTGCTGAAGCACAAAGCCAGTATACACAGCAAAACGGCAGGACAGAGCACCTGGTACAATGCACAGCAACCCTCATTGAGAAGCAAAAGGAAAGGATTGCTACAACCTATGAGCAGTGCCAAAGAAGAAGTTTCTCCATGTGGTTTGGTCAAGGAAGCTGCCCAGACACGCAGAGACTGCAAGGGGAGAGGCAACTCCACGGGTAGATGGGCTAAGGAAAGCGCAGCACCGCGCAAGAGCGCAGCGGCGCAGAAAAGCTGCAACACAGGAGAGCAGAGTGGAGTAGGCACGGCCGCCCACACCCGAGTGGCAAACGCTGACAAGTGCGCACACCAGAGGCCCTCCAGGAAAAGAACCTGCTGACAAGGTTGCGTGGAGTGCGGTGACGCCTACTGGCCAGGGGTAGTCGCCGCAAGAGTGAAGACACCAGAGTGCACCAGCCTTGGGTGGCAAGGGTAAAGAGACTCATCAAAGCAGCAAGTCCCAAGAGGATCAGAAGGAAGTGCGCAGCAAGTGCGTCCACGGAAGCAACTGACGAGCGCAGTCAGAAGCGCGCTGAAGCACTGCCACAGCGAGAGAATGAAAGGAGTGGGTGCACGGCCACCAGAAGCTGACCGGAAGATGGTCGCAAGCAAGATGGTCGCAAGGAGGAAGAAGCCGACCAGCAAGATGGTCGCAAGGAGGAGGAAGCCGACCACCCAGATGGTGGCACGGAAGACTGAAGCCGACGACCCAGATGGTCGCACGGAAGAAGCCGACCACCCAGATGGTGGCACGGAGGAAGCCGACCAGCAAGATGGTCGCAAGGAGGAAGAAGCCGACCAGCAAGATGGTCGCAAGGAGGACGACGCTGACCACCAGTTGGTCGCAAGGAGGATGCAGGCCTACAAGAGGTCGGAGAACACACTGACCTGCCAAGGGTCAGAGCCTGAGAGAAGAGGAAGTCCGAGGGGACGTCAATGAAGAGGACCCCATGAGGAGAAGGACAAGAGGTCCAGCAACATCAACATCACTCGAAATCAGAAGCAACTACGAGACAGAAGGGCGCGACGACCGGTCCAGTCACAGAGTAAAAGGAAGATAGTGTCCTAGTGGCGGGACAAGACCAGAGGGAAACGCGTAGAGTGCACACTACACGAAGAAGCCTGGTAAGGACGAGCAAGGAGGCAGTAAGACTGGATCACGCCGCAAAGAAAGGAAAAGGAAGACAGATCCGGAGTGGCATGACGCCACGACGGAGGAAGAGAAGAGGAAAGGAGAAGCGCAAAGAGGTGTGCGGGACAGATCAACACACACCAGAAGGGGAACACCCGAAGAGGAAAGGAAAAGAGCAAATAGGTGTGCGTGACAGATCAACACAACACACACCGGAAGGGGAGTACCCGAAGAGGGAAGTGAGAAGGTGCATGGACACCCAGACCCAGTACCTGGAAAACAACATCAGCCCCACTGAGAGTATACGTCGATGCGTAAACCCGAAGGTCACCTGGGGACGACAGACACGAGCAGGCCGGTCCGTTGGTAACAACCACCTCTGGGACGTCACGGAAACAGGACCGTGGACATCCAAGGGGCAGAGGCCTCAGGGACACCGGTGGCAGCGGATCCCCAAGACGAGAGATGGACTGTTGAAGCTGGCTCTGGAGCTCCTGGGAGAACAAAGGCAGAGCGCGAAGGACCAAGTGCCAACAGCACCCTTTCAGGTGGAACTTCGGACACGGAAAGAGGACCCGTAGTGACTCCTCCAACGCGAGTGGAGCGACAAGGCGGCCGTCCACCGGTCAGGTGGAAACCTGGCAACAAAGGGCCTCCGGGTCGTCCAGTGAGAGGGGACACTCACGAGAGAGGGGTATCCGTGAGAGGGATATCCTGCAACGGTGAGTCCAGGAAGAAGACAACTACTCAACTACTAGTCGGAGGAAACACCTCTACCAGGGCGCCCAGCGGAAAATCGAACAAACAGTGGTCCACCACCATTCCACCCACACTTCCACCGATGGCGGTACAAGAAAGAGACTGTGAGGCGCACTTCCACGATGTAAGTCCAAAAGAACACATCCGTAGAGCACTCAGACATCGTGCCAAGGAGACAGAGTGGTCCCGGCTGTCAGAACACCCTCGCCGGCAGTTGACCATCAGCAAAAAGACTACGTGGAAGTCCTGATCACCAATTTATGTTTTATTTGTAACTTGTGTTTACTCCCACAGGTTTGGACTTCATTTTGGTTTAACTTTCATTAAAGTTTGGGAAGGATGTAGTATCCGGCTGGATACAGTCTAGTGTTCCATTGTGCCTGTAACCCACACTGAACACCCACCCACCACAGGCGTCACCAGTCAGGTGACCCTGACAATAAAAGGGGCCGAGCGCACGTGCTCGTGGCCAGTTTACAGTACCAGTACTTCGGTGTCCTGTGTCAGTCATTTATGCACATGGGGGCCTGAGGGCCCAATCACCACAGGCACCTGAAACGTGACTTCAACACGCCAAATGTGCGTTCCACTATGCAGCTGGTGCGTTTGTGGGCCAAATTGTACTGCCTCTGGGCCTGTGTGTTCGGGGCTCGGAGGGGTGTCATCATCCAAGTGCAGAGTGCATATTCTTGGTCACCTGTGACAGTGCAGAGAGACATGAGTCAAGACAACGCACTGCATGATGTGCTAGCTGTCTCACTGGTTCCTTGGTGTGTGACATGTGTGAATCTGAAATTCCTGTATGACATGTAGTGTGTGTTGCAACTGGGCGGCACTACTGTGTATTACGTAGCCTCACTGCTGCACCTCCCCCCCGAGCACATTCACCTGTATGCGCAGCGAGATAGCATCACATGCACCCCTACGGCACACCATTGTCATGCCTGTCTGCGCAAATCCCCAAGCCTGACTATGACACAGTAATGATGCTGAGCAGAATGTGGCAGGCCACGTGTGTGTAGGCCCATTGCACGGAAATGGCTGACACAGATATAGAGCACTGGCCTAGCTGAACTCGACATGCAGTTGAGGGTACATCTGTGGCTCATGCTGAGCTAATAGCGACACACACAACAGTTGGCTTGTGTGAACCCTGACCCCGAGCGGGCATGCCCTCCCGCATGTTTCTTTTCAGCCAAGCAAGCACACCGGGGGCATGCCACATTGCAACATTGTCTATTGCGGGACGGGTGGAGCAGACACTACAACAGAGACACATGCATCAGCCACATCCTTGGCAAGGCCTACACTGCACCACACCCAGATCCAAGTGTAGAGTAGTCACACCCCTATGCAGTACTGTTGTACGCCTGTCCACCACGCTTACGCTCACAGGGAGGTACGACCCTGTTTCATGTCCCAGGTCTACACCACTGCCTCCGGTGACATGGATGCGCACGCACAGCACAATGTTATGTGGAATGTCCCTGGTCCCTCATGCATACATAATAACCACACGGACACACTGAGTGAGTTTGTGGGACTGGCTACGGGCACGTGAACCCACCCCTTTCATTGCCAGGGTCAAATCTCCAGTGACACCTGTGCTGGATGGGTGTTGGGTAGTGTAAGCCACCACTCAGGGGTTGGTTGGATGCTGTCAAAAAGCACAACAGTGAGCAGACAATCAGCAGTACAAGGTACGCACATCATGGGTCCCTGACTTGAGCAGCACAGAGTTCGTGGCCCGGATGCACAGCGGCCGGCACAGGCACACCGCCACGGGACGGTGACTTACAGGGCACTGAGGTAGGGCCACACGAGCTGAGCGTGTACTCGTCGATGTCCAAGGGGAATGTCGTGGAGGGTTGCGGGGGACAGTGGAAGGTGTCCTTCCAGGGCATGATGCAGAGGGCAGAAGCAAGCAGAAACTGGCTAATGGCGGAGTTGAATGCTACAGACTCCACTTTTCCATCTTGTCAATATCAGCTACATGTAGATGAGGACGAACTCCAGCCCATGGGCTCAGACACCACCGACGTTCAAACAGAGATTGCCCATGAATTTCAGGGCACACACTCAGTGGTACTTGAGCTGGAAGGTGATGCAGTCTGTGATCAGGCCTGTACAATGACATGGACTCTCTCATGTAGGGAGCAAGACTCAGTTCATATTGTGTTACCTACTCCACCACAGAGTGCTCCGGAGGCAGCGGTCAGCAGGGGCCCACAACCACGTGTGGTAGGCATGCACTGCACAGAGTCAGTGGCACCAGTGCAGTTGTCGGTAGTGTCCCATCACCTCTGTAAAGGTAGAGCCTTGTCTCCTCCGGACTGAAGCGTGTCTTCCTCTTTCTGCATACTGTGACATGAACACTGCCATAAAGAAATCAAAACTCAGTTCCAAAAGTGCGACCTAGTTGGCTGCAGTGTCGGCTGAGGTAGCGGTCAGCGCGGGCCAACCGCTGTCCAGCCATCTCCTCCTGGATCTCTCACACATGACGTTGGAATGGCATTTGTATTAGATTAGTGGTGGACGTAGGTAGTGGCACCAGAGCTGAGCAGCCGGCGAGGAGGCCGTGTCCTACCTGTGACGGGCTGTATTGGATTGGTGTGAGACCTGCAGGACCGCAGCGCAGGCCGAAGGCCGGAGTCAGCAAAGACCCACAGACACGTTTGGTGGGAGTCCTATGCACAGACTTGGTGGCACCACATCGGAGGGAGTATAGTGACATGAACTCAGTCTTAAATCATGTACTCGGCCATGGTGTAATCAAGACTCAGTTCCAGATGTGTGTCCTACTTATCCACTGTGAATGCCGGTGCAGTACGTCAACGAGAAAGGAGTTCCGCGGGCCTTTGTCGCAGAGGCCGTGATGGTCCGAGGAGTCTGCCAAGGTCGGGAGCCTCGGGCTTGGAGCTTGCACCGGCACGTGGTGGGCCCTCTTTGAAACATGCCGGTGTCGGCAGGTGAGCAATGATGCCTGGATGCGCAGGGGTGGCCATGACGGCTTTGGGACCAGCGTTCCTGGGTGCAGCAGGCGCACATGCTCGCAGGCAAACCCGCCCACAGCGTAGGTCTTGTGGCGGGGTGAGAGACGCCGCCCTGGCAGGGATGTTGGGCATTCCGGAAGGAGACCACACTCTGGGCTACGAGCCTTTTATTCACAACCCTAAGCTGACCTGGCGTACGCCGGGCCAGCCCACTCCGCACACGCTTACAGGGGGGGACGTAACAAGGTAGATTTCCTTAATCTCCCCCACTGGCTGGGGTGACATGGTTGCGTCCACTACACTCCAGACACCATCGGTGTGTGTCGAAATGGATATTTGTGTGGTCTGCATACTGCACTCTGTCCAGCAAAACCACGCCACACTTGGCAATGTGTGCAGTCTCATTCATTGGTCAAATCGCCTCCTTCACACATGCCTGGTCCCCACCTCTTCCATCATTCTGCTTTTGTGTAGTTGAGGTGCCATGCCGTTGATGTCTCATGTACATGGCTAGGCCTGGTTCCCACAGTGAGTTGTGCTGTTGTGTCTGGTGGGTGTGCATGTTGTATGTGAGCTTGTGACTTGTGCATTTCCTGTGTTGTGAGTTGCATGATTGTGTAGTTGAGGTGTGTAGTGTGTACATTTGGTGCTTACAAACGAGCAGTGCATTTCCGTAGGTGCCATCCTGGAAGCGCTGGTTGATGATGGACTGTCAGAAGATGTATGAATCATGCACACTGCCTGGGTAGTTGTCGACGACATTAGTGAAGAGTCCCCGGTGGTCCACTATTGCCTGCACATTGATGGAATGCATGTGCTTTCTGTTGCGGTAATTGTGTGCAGTGTCGGCAGGGCGCACAATTTGGACATGTGTGCAGTCAATTGCCCCCCACACTTGCAGGAATGCAGCTATGGCGTAGAAGCCTTGCTTGGTCTCCAGCTGTTTCTGCACAGTGTGGAGGAAGTATAGGTACTGGGGTACCAAGCTGATGATGGTGTCTAAGACAAGTTTGAGGAACTTTGATAGGGCTGGCTGTGAGACTCCTCTGACTCTGGCAGTTGTTGGTTGGAAGGTACCACAGGCCAACAGATGCAGCACAGCCAGCAGCTTTGTCTGCGGAAGGATGTTGGTTGTCTGCTGTGTTGGTACCGTCAGCCTGTGGGCTCTGATGTTCAGGATGCGGAGGATGGTTGTCCTTTTGATCCTGTAGTGGGCAATTACATACTCTGGTGTCATGTCTGTGAGGCTGGTGCATTTTCTGAAGGTCCGCGGTCTGTGTCTGTGCTGCCTCTGTGGTGGTCTGGGGAGGGGAGGGGTGTCCAGGGTGGGGTGGCGGGACTGGGTGTGGTGGCGGTGGGTGTTGTGGCCCTGTTGGGGCTCCGAGCTGCATGATCAATAGCTCCATGGCATCTGTTGTTCTTCAGGTGTGGCTCTGGGCTGGGCTCCCTTTTGTGGTGCAGGCTGCCGTCCGACTTTAAACCAGGTCAGAGCAGGTGTTAATATCCTGCTGCTAATGCGCCTTATCGCCTGTTTTGGGTTTGTATCGCCGATCTGGCTGGTCGTTGAGAATGTTGCGGAGTGGTGTTGTTGCGGCTTTTGGTACGAGAACGCCTACTCTGCATCTCATTAGCGATTGTTGCCAGGGTCATCGGTGGTGATGTTTTTTGCGGCTGCTATCGCGGGTAAACTGGTGTTATGGGCTGTTAACACCAGCTTGTGAATGGGGCGATAAATTTATCGCGACTTTGGCTGCAATAAAGTGCCGTTAACTCGGCGATACCTCCTTAAGAATATGCCCCACAGAGTGTCTTTGTACATTTCCCATTACAAAAGGTAAACATCTCTGCTTTGTCAGCGCTTGCTATCTTTATGTTTGTCATGTCCTTATAACGGTCTCATACACACCTAAAAAATCACTATATGTTTTGCTTGTATTCTGGATAGTAACATAGGCCACAAATTTAAGCTGTGCATTTTGACTATGAACTGTTCAGGTCGATGGGAATAAATAGAAGAATGCTATTACTAAGCAATTTTATCTTTCTTGTATGTTCATAAGTATATGCATGCTAAAAAAATGGTATTGCTGGATCCCCTGAAGTGGAAGAAAATTTGCATCTTTTAACAAGTGTAATTCAAACAATTGCTCTCTTGTTCAGCAGAGCATAAACAAAAGATCTAAAAGCGGTTGAATTGGCCACTGTTGCTGGTTTTACTAAATATCTGATCCCAGCATCAGAAAACCACAAAAACATAATTTCGTAATTTATAAATACTCTTAACATAATAACATCTTTTCATTATCAGTGTCATTCCAAAAGGATGAATACAGTTTTCATGAACTCTAGTGTGAGTTGGTGGTAAGTGGAATTAATTAAATGCAACATGCAGTTAGTACTAATTGTATCCACTGCGCCTGCACTATGTTCTCTGCAGCAACTTACAGTGTGCGTCTGGAATCTAATGCCCACCTAATATCGCCTGACTTGTATTCTATGATTATTTATTATTTTTTGTAATGTTTGCATTTTTCTTGAAAAATTAGCATTGATATAGATTACATTTTCTCTCTGTCTCTACTTGTGTTCACTGTT
This sequence comes from Triturus cristatus, assembly GCF_964204655.1. NCBI lineage: Eukaryota > Metazoa > Chordata > Amphibia > Caudata > Salamandridae > Triturus > Triturus cristatus. The sequence continues at coordinate 1,064,933,365 of NC_140582.1, read as the reverse complement.
ATCTGAGTACATCTAAACTATTTTGCTAGTAAGAGGACGATATAATTTTATTATTAAAAATCCACAGGGAATTGGTTCGTTCAAAGTCCCTGCTTTTTATTTATGTAGCATAGAATGAAACAGGCCCTCTTAATCTTCATTTTGAACATAATTGGCTCAGATCTTCTCTTGGTACATAGTAATTCGCTTTTCACAGAGGAAGGAAATGCCTAATTATACTTATTGTGTTTGAAACACTGCCTTTCATTTCTTTATTATAAAGAGACTTTATAATGTCTCATAGCTGAGTTGTCCTTTTATTGTGCTATTGTTTTTCAGATGTAATTTGACATCTAGAGAGTTCAAAAGTCATTTGTCTGTGCCTTCAAGTCTTTGTTTACTGCTTGTGTCTCTCTATCTCCCAGTCCCATCCCTCCCTACATATAAAAGAAGCCAGCAGCCACCCCATCTCTGTAATTAAGGTTTACATCTCATTCCATAGGGAATCTAAAATTGCATACTTTGACACACAGGCACGGTAGAGGTGGATGACACACAGAGGGGCTGCTGGGAAACCAAGGAGCACAAACGAAGGCAGTGGGAGTGAGACAGGACAGGAGGGGGGCGGGGGCAAACAGAGGAGGCAGCGGGCAGGATGATGGCCACATAGTGGAGCGGGGGCGAGTCAGAGTGGCACACAAAAGTACTGGATGGGGATGGGGCACACAGCAGTGCTGCAAAGCAAGCATAGGGAAGTACACTATGGCTGCAGGAGCGCAATGAGGTTCAACAAGGGTGGGGCAGAGAAGCCCCAAAAGTTGCAATGGGGACAGGGACACATAAGGGTCGCATAAAGGTTGCAGGGTAGGTGAGAGACTCAAGGAGGAGATAAAGGGATACACAGGTGGCCTTCAGGTGTAGGCTGGGGGATTCTCAGGTGCTTCAGGGGGCACAGGTACACACATAGGGACTGCAGAGAGCCAGGAGGGCACAGCATTTGCAGGTAGTGGATACAAAGGGATAGCACAGAACTTCTAGACATTACTTTGCATGGTCATCACTAGGTAGTTATAGTTAGGTCTGTTTTTCCATAGATGGAGTGTTTTTGATTTGCTTATAACTTTGGCTACTTTGATGAATCTTCACACCGCTTTCCAAACAAAATTACATCCATTTCAGCTCCTTCGGTTTCGGAGTGATCCATCAAGCGGGGGCCAAAAAAAAAGGAGCTACCCACAAGTAAAAACGTAATGCCTTTTTCCATATACTTTTTAAGACAGGCTATGGCAAAAACTGCTCAACGGAATTACACCAAATTCGTCAGGAAGCTTGATCTTGGTCCACCGATTGTGCTTTTTGTAGTTTGATGTAAATCAGTTCAGTACCTTTTGAGACAATAAGAGTCAAAAATAATTTTACATTTTGGCAGTTGGTTCAAGAGAGTCTCTGAGACTCTCGCTGGAGCGTCAATTTGAAAATAGAGCATTCTGATTGGCCCAGAGAGCTTTGTTTTCCTTGGGCTATCTTGCTCCCACAAGAGTCAGACTCCTGCGAGAGTGAGCGCTCTGAATGACTGCCAGCAACATGAGAACACGCATTGGAAATGCAATCGGTCTCGCATTTTATGAGTTAGCGCTATTGGCATTGTAAATGGCAATGTCTTTTACCTATGTGTACTTGGCACACCATATTGACAAGGTGCCATGTCCATGAATGAAACACTGCATTAAAATACTGCCCTTTACCCTCAGCAACAGGATCAGGAGGCAGAAGGAATCCCATTTAACAAAACATGAGAAGCGTGCTGAATCCGAAAGTGCATTATGTACGCAAGTAATAAAAATGAAAATGGGGCACAAGTTCTTAAAAGCATGGTAGGGATCGACCCAAAGGTGTTGTCATGGTTGAAATTGCCCCCACCTGTATCTCACTGACCAAGCTACGCCCCTGGTGTTCACATGGATCAGGATTGACTCCTACTGTTGGTAAAAGGATCACAGATATGTTTAGGACAGCTCTGTAATGAACAAACAAAAAGTCAGTCAGCCTGGCTTTTTGTTAGCAAATAATTGCTGCGCATCCCTGCCGTGCAACCAGTGGAGCTAAAAAGTACTTGCATGCAAATGTGAGCATCTGAACGTAATTTGGAAAAATATAAACCTTTCTACCTCTAGTCATGAGAGCACTGGACCACTCCCACCCTAAAGAATCTTGTGGTGTTATGGAAGGGTTTACTATTTGCAAAACAGCGGGTGTTCCCTCTTGGTGCTTGCTTCAAAACCTCAGGGGTAGGGGAGGGACTGGCCAGTTACATAATGATAAAGCATTCATCTTTCAGTTAGGAGTCCTAACTTTAGGACTCCTAAATGCCTTCTGTGACTACCGAAAGCCTTAAAATTAGGATTTCTCTCAGTTTAGTAGTAGTAAAGTTAGGAGTCCTAACTTTAGGACTCCTAAACTGAGAAAAATCCTAATTTTAAGACTTTCGGTATTCACAGAAGGCATTTAGGAGTCCTAAAGTTAGGACTCCTAACTTCTGTGAATACCGAAGTGAGTAAGTGTCTTCTGTGAATACCAAAATGAGTAAGTGCCTTCTGTGAATACGAAAATGGTAGTAAGTTTAGGATTTTGACTTAAGTTAGTTCTGTAAATCGGGCCCAGAATGTTGAGCTGAAGCAGAAACTCCAACCTGGTTCCCCAGTTGCAAAGTCTGCAGCTCTGGAAGTAACACCACATCCTCTCCCCTAAGTGCAACATTTAATCAAGTGGTCAACTGGATAAAAAAACATAAAGATTACAAATAATTTAAAACTTCTTTGTCGCTATTTGAAAACTCAGAAAATATGTCCTCATTTTAGTTTTTTAGAGCACTAACCATAATTTTGATTCAAATAAGACCCTCTCATATATGTCATTTCTAAAGGAAATGCTCTAGATATTACAATTTTAATTACATCAAGATGACGTCAGGCGTTCCACACTTTTGTAATAAATATCGAATGTTAGCAATCTAGTTGTTCATTGGGATAATGTTGAGAGGCAGAGGCCAGGGGCACGGACTCTGAAAATTGGAGGCAGGTAGGAGAGTGCAGAGGCAACAATTTGACCACACTGGGCAGGCAGGAAGAGCAGTGGCAGCACAATAGCCAATGGAGGGCAGTGGAAAGGGGGGCATGGGCAACAAACCAACAATACAGGACTGGCAAGAGAGGCTGTGGCAATATAATAGACCATTGTGGGCAGAAGGAAGAGGCAGTGGTAGTGCAACCATACATGCCAACAGACCCGTTTCAGCCAGGAAACGTCCAATGTTTTTAAGCTCAAATGGGCTTTATTTGATCTGTCTCCTGTCTACAATCTCCTATTTTTCAATGTATCTCAAAGGGGAAAATCAATAACCCCATTTATTTTTCAAAATCTCCCTCCCTTACCAAGTTCAAAATGTTTGCAAGTATGGTACATTGGATCATGGTAGGCAGGAAGAATTGGGGTAGGGACATGGACTCGGATAACAGAGGACAGGAGGGACATGAAGAGGTGCACCAAACTGACCCTACAGGGCAGGCATCAGGGTTTGCAGCAGCACAATACACCACACAGGACATGCGGGATGGGATTGCAGCACAACAATCCATGGAAAGCAATAGGGAGGGGACAGGACCATGCACATGGACAACAGAGAACAGAGGGGAAAGAGGCAATGGTAGCTAGCTGCCATAATGGACAGACAGGAGAGAAAGCTGCAGCATAACAGACCATAAAGGGCAGGAGGGACGGATCAGGGGCATTACAATGGAACAGACAAGCCAGGAGGGAGGGAATAGGGGTCTGCACATGGAAACAGAGGGCTGGGGGCAAGGGGGCAGGGCAGGAGCAGCAAGATGACCATGGAGGTCAGGCAGGATGGACACTAGAAACAAGACACACCATGGAGAGCAACAGTGAGACTATGATGGCATACACACAGACCATGGAGGGAAGGTGGGAGGGGGTCAGGGGCAGCTAGCTGACCACACAGGGAAGGTGGGAGGGGCCATGGCAGCACAGAAGACCATGCATGGCAAGCGGGAGGGTTAGTGGCAGCACAATGGCTATGATGGGCAAGAAGGAGGGTGCAGGGGCATGCACAAAGGACCATGGAGGATTGAAGGGAGGGTCAGGACCTGGGCACAGACAAGAGAGTTCAGGGGAAGGGACCTCATAACAGACCACATGGGGCAGGCAGGAGGAGCAGTTGCAGCACAACAGACCAGGGAGGGCAGAAGGGTGTGGCAGTAAAATGGACCATGGAGGACAGGAGGAAGGGGATAGGGGCTTGGCATGTGGACAGGCAGGGTGGAGGTGGCAGGGACAGGTTACAGTCATCTGACAATGCTAGGCAGGTGGGAGGGGAGTGGCAGCTCAACAGAACACTCAGACTAGATAGGAGTGGCAGGTCCATGGAACATGGTGGGCAAAAAGGATGGAGCAGGGGCATGCAAAAAGACAGCGGAGAGCAGGAGGAAGGAGAATAGGGGCAGCAAGCTAAGCACAGAGGCTAAGCAGGAGGTCAATGATGGGCCATAGAATTGGGCAATCGAGGGCAGGAGGAGTGGACTGGTACATCATGCTAAATGGAGGGCAGTGGCAGCACATCAGACCATGCATGGCAGGAGGGAGGAGGATAGTCCATGGATTCAGACAACAGAGGATAGGGAGGAGGTGGATGGGGCAGGAAGCTAACTGTTCAGAGAAGGTGGGTATTAGGAACGTTATTGTTTTTAAAATGTGTGTCTGTGCGAACTACTTAAAATATGAACAAGTATGCAGCATAATCTCACTTTTATTCTGGAAGAAGAGGACGTTTGTGACTGTAACTCTGGGCTCACTTGGCAGAAACACCCCCTGACCCTCCACCCCCATCGCAATATGTAATGCCCGTGAAAAGGGTAGGTGGACGCAGTGTTATATAGAACATAGTCCTGAGAGCACGATTGAAAATGAAAACTTGATATAGTATATGGTATAAACTATGCACCAAAAAGTGTGATATAAGATGAACCGGGCGTGAAATATAATACGCGAAACATTGTGCGCAATGACAGATTCATTGGAGAGCGCGAGATAGCACAGGCACTAGCGCGTGCTATACGATATGCGCCTTGGAGTGTAATATGCACAGGGCAGTGTTGTGTAACCTAACTAGTCTCAAAAGCTGTAATATAAAATATGTGCTGGGGAGTGTAACATTGCATATGCACTGTGACAAAGATATGGATCCCAGATTGTAATATGTATGGCATAGCGCTGTGCGTTATAACATAGGCATCAAGGAAGGCACGTTAGATGGGGCAATTTAACCCGTGCGAAGGCAAGTGTGGCATGACATGTTCACGGGGTGGTGTTACAGTGCACATGGGCTAGAGAGTTTCATAGCATACGCACTAGCTGGTGGAATACTACACAGAGGTGTGTGTCACTCTGCGGGCACTGGTGGGTGTAACACAGCATTGGGCTCAGCCAGGAGCACGCTTTGACTCTCAAGTGAGGTTCGTCTCCTTTCCAGAGAGTAAAATAAAAAGTATTACTCATCCGGCGGTGGATGTGTGTTTTATTAACCGTGAGGGGGGTTTCTTGCATAATTTGGTCGAATTTTTGTCGAATCCCCTTTGAATGGCTTGGTGTGCGTGTGTATTAAATGTACCCGTCAATAGATACCCATGTTTGTATAAATAAATGACAAGGGTGTCTAATTGGAGAGTACCCACCGGCGGGGGCGCCGGGATTAGGTACGGTAGGGCTTCAGACACGTCAGAGTTTCACTAGCGGTGTAAATACATTCCACGTGGATTCATTTTATGCATAGTCGTCTTTTAATGAATATCACGCAAATCGTCATGGTGATAGGTACATACGGTTTGTCCAGCATGTCCTAGGTGTTTCTATAAATATACTTTTTTTTTAAACTAATAAAAAACAAAGGCTGGCCCCGGGGGATGGGGTCCCTGGGGCCATAAGTGGCCTGAGGAGGGGGGCAACGCAGGCCCCCTCCTAAAGAATTTTTTTTTAAAAAAGGCCATGACCCGGGGGTTGGGGTCCCCGGGGCCGATTAAGGCCTTGGGAGGGGGGCCACGCGGCCCCCTTCCAAATTGATTTTTTTCAACAAAACAAATTAGGGTGCAGGGCCTGGGGGTTGGGGTGCCCACGGCCAATAAATTAGAAAAAGAAGTGGGACCACACAGCCATCCTTCTTAAAAAAATAAAATAAATAAAAGACCGGCATCGCGCCGGAGGCCTCGCCCCCTCCTTGCCGCACTCTGAAAACGTGCCCCCTAGCCAGTTGTAAGTTGGGGAATTAATTCCCCTTCAATACTGAGGGTCCCTGAGGGCCAACTAGCCCAACAGATATATCCAGTATGCGCCAGGGAGCTGCGTTGCAGACAGGTGTTCTGAGGCCACGCCCCTTTTTACACCTCTATGCAACGCAGCTCTGTGGCGCTTACTGAAGGTACCCAGTGGGCTAGTTTGACCCTAGGGACCCTTAGGATTCATGGGGACTTAATCTCTCAACTTAGAACGGCCACAGGGCGCGTTTACACAGTGGTGAAGGGAGGGGACGGGACCTGAGGTTTTGTGTGCAAACACGCCCTGTGGCGCGATTTAAGTTGGGGAAATAATTCCCTTTCAATCCTGTGGGACCCTGGGGGCCAACTAGCCCACCAGGTGCTTCCAGTAAGCGCCACTGCTCTGCGTTGCAGAGAGGTGGTACAGGCCGTGCCCCTTTTTACACCTCTCTGTACTGGCGCTTACTGGACGTACCTAGTGGGCTATTTTGCCCCTAGGGACCCTCAGGATTCAAGGGGACTTAATCTCCCAACTTAAAATGGCCACATGGCGTGTTTACACAGTGGTGAAGGGAGGGGACGGTGCCTGAGGTGACGTGTGCAAACACGCCCCATGGCGCATTTTAAGTTGGGGAAATAATTCCCCTTCAATCCTGCGGGCCCCTGGGGGCTAATTAGCCCACCAGGTGCTTCCAGTAAGCGCCACTGAGCTGCATTGCAGGGAGGTGGTCCAGGCCGTGCCACTTTTTACACCTCTCTGCAACGCAGCTCTGTGGCGCTTACTGGAGGTACCTAGTGGGCTAGTTGGACCCTAGGGACCCTCAGGATTCAAGGGGACTTAATCTCCCAACTTAAAATGGCACAGGGCGTGTTTACATAGTGGGGAAGGGAGGGGACGTGGCCTGGGTTTTAATCCCCTACCCTATTATATACTAGGGGCTTACAGAGGAGGTCATGCTAATCACAGGGGGACCCCAACGCATAGTGTTCGCTAGTGTATGTAGGTGCTTTCACTGTATTCTGAGTGTCTTTTAACATAGCACTGGCTCTAGGACTGGTTAGTCAGACTCAGTTACCACCAGTATCCGTCTGAAAAAGTTGAGGATACAGGATGATTTTGCAACAAGGCTTCTTTCTGCTCTTCTGTTTGTTCTTTCTGAACGTTATCCTTCTTCCTGAACGTCTTTGAGGACTTCTGTTGCTTCTTTCTGCATTTCTTTTTTTTCTTTCTGTGCGTTTTTTCGTCTTTCTTCACATTTCCTATCTCTGTAGGCATAGTTAGAAATTAGCATTTAAAAAACCTTAAAAATTCACTGAAAAAAACATAGGTTTCAGGGGCGTGATAGTTAGCTGGACTTTTTACTCGTACAAAACCATTGAAATTCCCCCGTTATAGTTAGTTCATCTAACTATAACTTGCGCGCCCGCAATGCACTGCTGATGACGTCACATATTACATCACTCATGACATGGTCAGTGACATCACTCATGACATCACTGATGACCACCTTTTCAAATAAATTATTCGGCCCGCCTAGGTCGAGAGAAGCACCACCGCCAGATCCCAAGCGGGGCCGCCTGCTGTTTTAGATTGACTGCGGGTGGAACAGGAGGAGCGACCTGTAAAGAGAACTGTTTCCTTGTTTTAAAGCACCATTTAAAGAACTTTGAAAACCAGTGATGGCTACAAACAGACCCACATGGGTAAGGAACTACCCATGTGATTTGCCGGCCCACTTGGGGCGTGATTTGAATAAATGGAGGAAAATGCTGGCAGTAATGTTTGGCCGTCCTGGAGAGCAGTTGGCTTTGAAGAAGGGCGTAAGCCTGAAACGCGTCGCATTAAACTGCTGGTCAGTGTGTTTTAACATTTCAGTTCCTGAGTCTGCTTACTTCCTGGGAGTGCATCTCACAAGATGGCAAACCTTTTCAAATATATATATATATATATATATATATATATATATATATATATATATATATATATATATATATATATATATATATATATATATATATATATATATATATATATATATATATATATATATATGTGTCCTTACCTACTGTACCAAAAATAAACTGCTACAGCTGACCGAGTGGGCTCCTGTGATTTCTTTGCATGCAAATCGCTTTTCTGTGGAATATACATATATATATATATATCCACAAACAAGGTTGCCCATTAGAATGAAGCCGCTCAGCCAGAGGTTCCACATAAGCGCTTTAATAGGGAAGAAAGCAGCAGCTAAAATGGACAGAGCAGTGTTCTCCTTAAGCAAAATGCCCGACGCGTTTCGTGCTTCTTGAGCACTTGTTCACGGGCTGAGTTCTTATAGGCAGTCCAGAGTTAATTGCTAGCACCTGTGTTTCTTCGCATCGCCTCAATGGGCTTGGCAGCCCGAACTGCCTGCTGGTCTTTGAGGTGCTGAGCAGTATTACTCCAGTGAGTAACTCGTGGGGTGCACAGTAAAGGAAATAAAATCCCAAGTGGGTAGAAAAACAAAGTCCTGAACTTAAAGCCGCATCATAACGCTTGCTACCACGCTCCTCTTGCCCTTGTAGTGCTGTCGTTGTAGGCGTCAGCAAAGATCCGCTTGTGCGGCGGGGCTCCATTCGCGACCGGACCAGCCGCTACAAATCCACAAACAAGGTTGCCCATTAGAATGAAGCCGCTCAGCCAGAGGTTCCACATAAGCGCTTTAATAGGGAAGAAAGCAGCAGCTAAAATGGACAGAGCAGTGTTCTCCTTAAGCAAAATGCCCGACGCGTTTCGTGCTTCTTGAGCACTTGTTCACGGGCTGAGTTCTTATAGGCAGTCCAGAGTTAATTGCTAGCACCTGTGTTTCTTCGCATCGCCTCAATGGGCTTGGCAGCCCGAACTGCCTGCTGGTCTTTGAGGTGCTGAGCAGTATTACTCCAGTGAGTAACTCGTGGGGTGCATGCATAAAATATATATATATATATATATATATATATATATATATATATATATGGAGGGGCTCTCGCAATAACCTTGAGGAGCCGCTTGAACCAGAAGCTTCGGCCTGCTAAGAAGAAGCCAAAAATATCCCTACTTTCCTCAGCAATGGGAATGCTGAAGAAAGCATTTTTGAGGTCAATGACAGAAAACCAGGAAGCAGAGGCGGGTATCATTGTCAACAGGGCATTAATATCCGGGACAACAGGGAATTGAGGTACTACAATCTTGTTGACCTCTCTGAGATCAATCACAAAACCATAGACAGGTGGCTGAGAGGGGTCGGTTCATTTAAAAACAGGCAGAACAGGGCTATTGTATACATTTCCCCTAGTCTCTTCAACCACACCATTTTGTACCAAATCATGAACTATGGTCAAAAGAGCTTTTTCGCCGTCACTGGAAATTTTATACTGTGGAATGCGTGGAAATTTAATATTAGGCTTGAGGGTTACAATGTAGGGCGGGATCCGCAGGAGGCCCACATCATTGGGGCCGGTGGCCCAGAGGGTGGCGGGAAGAAATTGTAATTCAGGCGGAAGCTGGTCTTTAGACAAGTACATCGGTGAGGTCAATTTATTACCTAAGGTAAGACATACACCAGAAGGGGAACAGTGTAATGTCGCATACAATCTCTTCAATAAATCCAAGCCCAACAAATTTTCACCACGACCAGTTGTTCTAAAGGAGCGAGGCCTCCATTTTGTAAGGACCTATTGAAATGGGCAAAGGGCGTGAAAGTGGGTTTTGAACTGGGGCGCCAGAAAAACCTACCAAAACATTCGTACAGCCAGATAAAGGTGCCCCAGGGAGTTTAGAGTGAATCATAGAGCTCTTTGTCGCACCAGTGTCTAATAGGAATGGCTCTGTAACACCTAGTGCTACCACATCAACATAAGGCCCGCTTTGGTCCACTGGAACTGATACTACTCCCTTACTTTGTCCATGGCTGTCCTAGCTAGATTGTGAATTCTGGCTCTCATCCTCGTATAATAATCATCATTGTAATAGTTGGTAGACTGAACATTTTGCTGATCAAAATAATTTGTGGAGTTTCCAGGGGGCATGGAACGTTGGTTATTAGGCGGCGTACCCCGTCCTCTACCCCTGGGTGCTGACTGATAACCACCCCGGCCTCGTGACCCGGGAATGCCGCTCGTGCGCTGTAACAAAACCGGGCAATAATACTTTAAATGGCCTTCTTTACAGTAGGCGCATTGATTCTGGCCCAGTGGGGTTCGGGGAACAAAAGGCCCAGGAGGCCTCTGCAACTGTCTCTGAAATTGTGGAGGCGGCTGATATTCACGTTGGGCAGGGTGAGGAGGATAAGCTTGTTGTAAAAGAACTTATGTTTTCAGCTCTTTAGTCTTTTTATCAAGTTTCTCTCTTTCCTCTTTATCCCTATTTTCATAATACTGAGCAGTAGCCAATATCTGGGCCGAAGAGGAGACCGCCCACGCACTTTCGTAATTCTTCAATTTATTAGATATTTCCGGAACCAAATTTGACACAAATTTGTCTACAAACAGTCGTTGGCCACCTCCCGTGCTCATATCCTGACCACTATGATCGATAAACATCTCCTTAAAACGAGTGAAGAAATCAGAGACGTTTTCATCCGCTTTCTGCTTAAAAGCTGCTAACTTATCCCAATTAACTCGCAGAGGGGGCATCATAGTTTTCAGTAAGGCAATGATCCTAGCTGGGAGTTCTGTAATTAAAGCCTCAGGTTTGGCACCACCCACTTGGAGTCTGTCCGCGGTAAGTATGGCAGCCCAATCACCCCCCAATTCCCCGGGATGGTCCTCCTTTCGAATCCTAGCCCATAATGGTTGTGGGACCACATTACCCATTAGCATGTCTATCTCGGCGAAATTCATAATACATGCATCGACAGTTTGGGACAACTCTTTGTAGTACCCAGCAGGATTTTTACGGGGGACCGGTAAGGACTGTTTAAGGGCCAATACCTCAGATCGTTTCCAAGGAACATGTACCCACACACGTTGAAAGTGAGCAGGTATAAGAGGATTACCACCCTGAGCTGCAACCTCCTCTCTCCACACTGGGGGAACCTCTCTCATAGGATAGTGTTTTAATTTTCGTCTAACAGAGGAATCGCGTTTTGGCAATGACCGGCAAGCAAACATCATTCTAAATGTGACAAGCGTCCTTACCGCATCCTCAACCTCTGCGCCCACAATCAGCCCTTTATCAAACTCGGCCTGAACATCTAGCAGGCCCTGAGGGGCTGGTCCCAATCCCATATCCTCCCACTCTTGACCTAAAATGTTACACATAGTATCAAAAACATATCTCTGCGTTGGTGCCTCCCACTGTTGAAAGGTGACCATAATGTCTTGCACACTATACTGGGGGCCATTCGTGATCCACCTTCGGGCAAGGAGATCTAGCACTTCCCGTTCAACTGGACCTGGGAGCTGACTACGAGTTTGTCTACGAGGAGGAACAGGGGTCATTTGAAGTGTCCCAAAGAGAGGGGACAAAAGGCCAGAAACGGTATCAAAAATTCACCTCCGAGCGGAGGGAGAATTCGTCATTAGGACAGGAGACAGAATATTAGGCGGGCAGAAGAGGGAATAATAGGTACAAAGGGAGACGAAGGTAGGGGAGTGCTCGGTAATACTGTGATGGGGGTGCAGGAACCGATTGAGGAGCGACAGGTGGAACAGGTGGGGCAGGTGCTAATAATAAAGGTGCATTCGCTCCCAGGGCAGGCGGTAGTGCAAAAGGTACATTAGCCCCCTGCGCATAGGGCAGAGGTAATCTCAACAGATGGGACATTAAAGGATCCTTCTCAGGGTCGACATTTTTCTCTGTAGGGGAAGTTGGCAACACTGGATAACATTTATCTACCGCCATACGATGTTGCCTATCTGAAACCTCAATCGCATGATCGGTCTCATTATTTTTAAACTGTTGGGCAGCTTGTAAAATAGACATATCCCTCCAATCTCTTTTAGCTTGTTTTATTTCTTTCTGTTTGGCCTCCTTACGCCATAAGCGAAAAGAGTCAAACATAGCCGGCCGGGCTTTTCGTTTAAACAAAGTGTCCTCCATATTATCTAAGATATTGAGCTCAAAACTGCCATTCTGCGGCCACCGTAAAACACCATCTTTCCTAGTATAGCGAACCCACGCCTCATTAAAGGCTATGGGGCCAATACCATGTTTAGAATATACTTCACAAGTGGGAGTCCCGGCCGGAGGAATTGGACAAGAGTCCTCCAGTCGGGAATCCCCATCGCAACAACAAAACCATCTTCCAAACTTACTGAAACCAGGCATCGCTATTACACTAGTTTCCTCACAAACTTCAAGGGGTTAATTAGTCACTTTATAGTACAAAAACTGCACTCACCCCTCGGTTTCGGCTTTTGCAAAAGTCGAACAAAGACAAAACAAAGACAAAGGAGTGGCCACTATACTTAACTTAACCAGATGTTTTCTTACGCCAACAGAGGTCCATCTAATGTCTCGCAATACCAATCACCAAGGGAGCCAAAGCGTGGCGGCAAACAGGGCAGCAGGTCTTTGCAGCCGTTGGAAGGGAGAAGCCACACCGTAAAAACCTTCGGTCCACTTACGACATGCAGGGGTCGATCACATGGTGTGCGTCCTCCGGAATTTCCTTGCGGGGCTCCTCACGATCCTCGGGCTGGACCCACGACCTCTGAAGCCGCCTCACAGAGGGCACCATTTGAAGAACCAGGCTGAATTAGGCCTGGCGGCACAGGGTACGCCTGAAATCTTCTGAGTTCGCCTTCTAAATGTACAGAGACACGGAACACTCTGTTGGCATAGGAAATTCAATTTATTAGCTGCAGCTAGGTACAGTTGTCCTAGAAGTACATCAGTGGTAGGTTCTCAGGAGACTGCCACTTCAATCCGTGGCTCACAGTCTTTTATGGCGCTTGAATCCCCTAAAGCAACAACCCCCTCAATGTGCAATAAAAACGAACAAATCATCCACCAGCAAACATTCTTTGTACAAGATACAGGATAATAGGTAATAGAAATTCCTTCCCTAGGGTCGTGTTCTCTACCTGACCCTATAGGCCATGTGGCATGAGCATTCCTAAGTTAAATTAATTTACAACAGGACGTGTTTGCGTGTTGCAGGTGATGATTCGTAAAACAATTGGAGAGGCAGAGAAGGATCACCAAGGGTCAATAGATGGTTATCACGGGAATTAGTTGCTTCGAGCCGGGTCTCAGAATGTACTTTGCTCAGAGAGACAGGAAAAGGTCATTTAACATGTTACAGTACAGAGTATGAAAGAAACGCTACGAAGGTTGTCGGTGCCTGAGTGAGGGCAACATCGCAATGGTGTCAATACGCACGATGGAGCCGTAATCAAATTTCCTCAAAGGCTGTGTGGACAATTCGCTAGGAAGGTGGAATGAGAAAGAGATTTCAGCGCAGGTCAAGAGGAAAGAGTTATTTGATAAAGATATGAAAGTAAAGGAGGTAAGAGTGGAAGTAGGTGATTTAGTAAAAATAGAAGCCCCCAAGTGGTGTGCAGATTGGTCGAAGTTCACAAGGAGATTGGAAGTGATCAAGTGTTTCAAGAATGCTGTCAAAACACATGATGGTTGATTGTGGAACAAAAGCAGAATAGTTGTTATAGATCATGTGCAAAACCCACAACTTACAAAGAGCATGAATACTGTATGTGCCAGTAGTAATGTGCGGTGTCCAAGGATGCATGAGTCGCAGAACAGTGGTTTAGTCTCACAAAGGAGGAGACTCGGAGAAACTAGGAGACCTGCTTATCTCAAGGATTTTATGGTGTAGAGTTTTAGGTGAAATCAGTTCATGTGCATGTAATTATTTATTTACCTTTACGCTTGTATTTTACATGTATCTCGCACAGTTTTACCATCTTCCTCCCTTCTTACATTAACCTACTGTGGTTCAGTTTCATTAGTTTTATAGTGTTTAGTGGGAGGGAAAAGTGTGACATGGTGACTTAGTAGTCACTCTTGCCAAGCTGTCTGTTTTTGTCTGGCCACCTAGAATGTGTCTAGGTCACACAGAGAATGCCAGCGCATGGGTGCAGTGACATTTACTCAACAGTTACTGAGGAGTGAGGAATGGGCTTGAGTTTACCTGCATCTCCTGTGTTCATTATTGAAGCACAATACCACACTAGGCTATTTGCCTATCCTGCTACAGGTGGCACATCCTTTGTGGACAACCCCCCTCCACTGCCATTGGCCATATCATAGCTGGCTGGCCCCTCGGTACTTCCTTGTTCCTGCCATAGAGCCCATGGAACCTAGTACCAGTTTCCACTAATCCTGCCTGATTCCTGAAAAGTTCCACAAGTCTCTGTAGGTTCATGGGCCCTGAGCCATTGTTCGTGGACCAGAGAACAAGCGTCCACAATCTCTTAATGGCATTTGTGGTCTCATGTATGGCTCTACATTCTGTGAACCCGCTAAAAAATGCATTTTACTAATTTTAACTTAAGAGGTAGTCCATTTGGAGCCCCATATCTGCAACAGGAGGTCAGGGTATTCTCCCCCATCCTCTTATGGCTCTTTTCATTTGTTTTTTCAAAACGCAGCAAGTGAGTCATGTGTCTTGCAATGGCACCCACAACAGATGCATCTCTGTTCTAGCCAATTCAAATATTTGGGTCCGTAGAACAAGCATTGGTGATCTAGGGCCCACAGTGAACAAAGGGAAAAAAGCTCCCTCATCCAATCAGATTTGAATACTTTCCTAATTTAGTCTTCAATTGGCCCACAAACCTGGGTTTTGCAGACCATCCATGAACTAACTGTCCAAACATTGCTAACTTTTTAACACACCTAAAACTATTTTTTAACCCTAATCTCCCCACAACTACTGAACAGATTTACACCAAACCAAACACAGACACAGTTTTAAGGAACGTTCTACTTTCATGCTCCATTTGGTGTAATTCTGTATAGCTGTTTTTTTCTGCACTAGAGAGCAAAGATTCCTATGAGAGTTAAAATTGGAAAAGTACTTTTCTTAGCCTTGTTTTTTCCCCAGTCCTTGATGGATTTTCACTAAACTTACCATGCCAAAACCAAATTGGACCAACTTGTATTTGGAAACATTCATGCAGATTCATTGATCAGTACCAACATTACTAAGAAAACAAAAAAAATAATTTCTTTGTAAACTCTAACCTACTATATGTAGTAGTTGTATAGTGTAAACCATCATCAGATCATTTTTCAAAATAGTTGCAAATAGCATTCCATGTATATTTATTTAACAATCAGGGATTGATTCACAAAGGTAAACTTACACTTTTGTGTAAGTTTATGACTTTGCTATTCACTAAGGGATGTACGAGTAGTATCTTTACGAGTGCGTAGTCTCTGCACAAATATTTATGTGCGTAGACTCTGCACTCATAAAGATAATACTCGTAGATCCCTTTGTGAATAGCAAACGATCACTTACCTCTGTGAATCAGGCCCTAAGTGTCCTTTTACCCTTTGGCTCTTTGCTCAGGTTCTCAAGGAGAAATTCATGACTTGGTTCTCCAGGGCCAGCTACAATTGGCAGCATGGACAATTTCTGTATTTTCATCTCAAGCCAATACTTTAAAATCTACAAAATATCATAGATCCATGTATGCCTGACCTGCAATGAATAAAAGGCAGAACATGCCACTAATTTCTGAGTTTGTGGACATCTCAGATGTCTTATGCAGTTCTCTGAGGACCAAGTCTGCTGGTCAGGGAGAATCAAAAGCCCATGAAACAGTAATAAAACACACAAAACCATTGCTTTCTATTTTACCAGTGGAATGGATTTGAGAGCAAAATATTACAATGGGTGTATTCACCCAATTTGGATGTTTTTTTTAACCACCCCTTTTATTCAGTGTGTCCTTAGGTACATTCAACAGGCACTCCTTCCTTTGCACTAAAGCTTTGAAAGCCTTTATCTTATGCAGCAACTTACAAAACAGATGTAAGGCAGCACATTGGTCAACTGCCTCTTCCTTCACAACTTTTTTCGACCTCTACACCGTACTGCTGCAAATGTAGCTGTAAGGTTCTAAAAATTGCATAATATTGGTCCCCCATGCTTAGAAATAAAATTGAGATTTCCACTATCCTGCGGAGGAAATCATAATTTTAAGAAACTGAAGAAGGCTAACATTGTCTCTTCCTATTACATTTACTCCCTCAGCCATCATTAAAAATTTACCAGAGCAGTGTACCCGAGATTGGCGGTAATGGAGCTTTACCCCCAGTCAGATACTGCTCTGGCCAAATCCAAGTGGGCCAGTATTTCTGCACTCAATGTTAAAAGTGCCAATAATGAAAAATTTCCTAGCTATCGTGACGGAAAGTTTCAATTCTATTAAGGACTCGGAGGTGAGGATTATGCTATTCTTTCTTCACTTTAATGAATAGCAGCCATTTGTAGTCACCAAACAAAACAAAACTACCATTCCCATGAACCATAGGGAATAAACAAAACAATAGAGAGTCCCAGTATAGAGTGTCCATCACTGCACCAATCACAGGCTCCCAAGGTGTAGGTAGTCCCTTGTCACTGCTTAGCCCTCCTCTTTCGTCGCTCGGTCAGCCACTGGAAGCATCAAGACTCCTGTTTGTTAGCATCCCCTGGAAGGAGTAAGAACATACGTTCAGGCAATATAATGGCTAAGGGTTATACCTGCAGAGGGAAGCGTTGTAATACAAACCAACTTTCCACAGAAAACATTCGTGAATAATCTTACTTACCCCAGTACGAGGGAAGGAAACAGCAAGGAACTTGTATCCTGGGTGGGATAATCCTCGCCTCCGAGTCCTTAATAGAATTGAAACTTTCCGTCACGATAGCTAGGAAATTTTTCATTCTATGTCAGGACCGGAGGCGAGGATTATGCTCGTTTAAAGCTTACTCACCACCAAGTGAGCCACATCCACAACCGGTTTGAAATAAAACCGTTTAAGTCGGAAGACCAGTCTGCAGCATTCAGAATGTCTTCCAGACGAGCTCCCAGGGTAAATGCTTTAGAGGCCATTGCCCCTCTCACAGAATGTGCTCCAAACGCACGCAGGTCGATGCCAGCCTCCTGCATGACCCATCGTACCCACCGAGCAATCGTGGGTGATGAAACCGCCGTGTGGGGTTTCCTAAATGAGATGAGCAGTTGTCTCTCACCCGGAGGACGGAACTCCTCCGACATCTCTTCATAAGCCTTGAGGCAAGCCACGACGCACAACTTTGGAGAGTCCGTAAACGCTGGGTATGAGATAGACCTGGTACTGCACTTAGTGCGTCGATGAACCGTGAAAGTAACTCCCGTAGGAGAAAAGATCCTACTTGAAACATACAGGGCCCTGACATCAGAAACTCGCCTGCACGAGATCAGGCACAGCAGCATCGCCAACTTGGCGGACAGTTCTTTCCGAGACAAAAACCTATTCGGTTGCCAAGACACCAGCAAATTGAGCACTCGATTAACATCCCATAATTGGGAGTAACGCGGCTCAGGGGGCAGAGATAGGTGGATGCCCCGAAGGAGACGGCAGACCAAGGGGTGTTCCCCCACCGGAGCGCCATTCACCAGGGAATGCCCAGCCGAAATGGCAGAACGAAACGTATTAACCGTTCGATACGCCAAGCCGTCTGCCGCCAGGGAGGCCAAGAAATTTAAAACCGAGGTCACATCCGCTGCCACGGGATCGACACTCCGTCGCAAACACCAACGGCACCAACGGCCCCAGGAGGATCTGTATCGTTTGGTGGTGCTGTCTGCCCAGGCTCGGGCCATGAAGTTCTCAGCCGATTCCGAAAGGCCTTCGACCGACCAACGTCCCCTGTAATCCACCTGGCCATGAGCTTCAGCGACCCCTGATCGATAAGTGGATGCGGATTCCCCTGAGGATCTCGGAGGAGAGTTGGAAAAAGGGGATTGGAGAATCCCAAGAAAGTTCCAGAAGAACTGGAAACCAAACTTGCGATCTCCAAATCGGCGAGATCAGCACCACGTTCGCCTTCTGACGCCGCACTTGCGCCGTCACTCTTGTGATCATGGCGAACGGAGGAAAAGCATATCCCGCTTCCATCTCCCAATTCTGCAGAAATGCATCTGTCTTCTCCGCCAGCGGATCCGGGTGCCAGCTGAAGAAGCGGGGAAGTTGATGATCTAAGCGGGAGGCAAAGAGGTCTACCGATAACGGCCCCCAGAGGTTCTGGAGAGAGAGGAACACCGCTGGGTGGAGTTGCCAGAGGCTTTCATCGCGGAAGTGTCGCGACTGGAAGTCCGCCACCTGGTTGTCGTGGCCCGGAAGATATTCCACTGTGACGGACACCTGATGGTCCAGGCAGAACTGCCAGAAGGTTGCCGCCAGGTCTGACAGGGCCTTCGAGCGGGCGTCCCCCAGGTGGTTGATATACCGAACCGCTGACACATTGTCCATGCGGAGGAGGACACAGGAGCAAATGGAATCCTTGGTCCAGCACTGGATCGCGAACGAACCCGCCAACAGCTCTAGGCAGTTGATGTGTAACGCTTGCTCCGCAGGAGACCACACACCTCCTGTGGTGAATTCGCCGCACCTCGCACCCCAGCCGGACCTGCTCATGTCGGATTCTATAATCACATCTGGATCGGAACCAAAAATGGCTCGTCCATTCCATGCCTCCATGTGGGAGAGCCACCACTGAAGTTCCTCCCTGGCGTCTTGCGATAAGAGAAGAGTGTGAGAATACGGAAGGCCTTTCCGCAAATGCGCCACTTTGAGACGCTGGAGGGCCCTGTAATGCAGAGGACCCAGAAAGATCGCCTGAATGGAAGCTGACAGAAGCCCGATGATGCAAGCTAGCTGCCTGAGCGAGATCCGAGGCTGGGCAAGCGACCGCCGAATCTCGTGCCGAATTTTCGTCAGTTTCCTCGCCGGTAGGCTCAGAGTCGCCGCCACCGAATCGATGGCGAAACCTAAGAAGAGAACCGTCTGCGACGGGAACAGGATCGACTTGGCCTCGTTGATGACAAAGCAGAGGCTCTCCAAGAGGTCGAACGTTGCCTGAAGGTGTCGCGAGAGCGTCTGAGGATCTGACGCCATGAGCAGAATATCGTCCAGGTAAACAATGAGTCTGATTCCGGAGGTCCGCAACCGCTCGATTACCGGTCGAAGAACCTTGGTAAAACACCAAGGAGCGGAGGAAAGACCGAAAGGCAGAGTGGTGAACTCGTACACTTCGCCTCCCCAGAGGAACTGTAGGAACCGACGATGGGGGGGAAATACCGGGATGGTGAGGTAAGCGTCTTTGAGGTCGAGACTCGCCATCCAGTCGTTGGGTCGGAGCACATCGCGTAAGAGATGGATGCCTTCCATCTTGAAATGGCGATAAACCACCCACTCGTTGAAGTCGCGTAAGTTGATCACCGGTCGTTTTCCCCCATCCGATTTGTCCACCAGGAAAAGATTATTGACAAATCCTCGAGGATGAAGGGAAGTCCGAGCAATAGCGCCCTTGTCTAGCAGAGAACGCACTTCTTGGTCGACCAACGCCGAATCTTCGGCAGACAAGGAAAGCGGGCGGGGAGGAAACGCCTGCGCCGGAGACCCGAGGAACTCTATATGAAATCCCTGAACCGTCTGCAGGACCCATGCGTTCCCGGTGATGGAACTCCAAGTTTGGAAAAAACGCGCCAGCCGCCCCCCCACTTTTAGAAGGGAAGAAGGGAGAACACTCACCGGAAGAACTGGAGACGCCACCTCCTCTGCCTCCTCTATTTCTGCCTCTTCTGCCACGGGTAGGATAGAACTTGCCAAAGCGGGCCTGGTCTTGATACTGCCCGCTAGCGGAGCCTTGTCCTCTGGTTTGATTGGGCCGGCCGGATGAGCAGCCCCTGCCTCATCCGGCCCCTCGGAAAACCCGAGGGCGAAACACCTTCCTGATGGAGGGCTGCGCCCGGTCTAAAGAAGTAATGGTGTTGACAAACCTCCCGAGTTCTTTTATGAAAGGCTCGCCAAAAAGGCCACCCTGTGCCACCGCTCCAGCATCAGAGTCGGCCAGGTCCCCTAACTTAGGGTCAACTTTGATTAAAAGGGACCTGCGCCGTTCGGTGGATATAGCGCAGTTTGCGTTACCCAGGAACACAATCACCCGCTGGGCCCAGGAGGAGAGATGGTCTGGGGAGATAAGGGATCCAGATGCTTTAGCCTCTTCAGCCATGTCTAAGATTTTAGTAGCGGGTCCCAATACATCCAGGAGCTTATCCTGGCACGCCCGCCATGACCTATCAATACCCTTTTTAGGGTCTTTAATAAACTTTTGGAAGAAGGTGGCCATACGAGGGTCAATATCGGGGGTTGCTGCCACATTACCGTCCAGTGAGGGACGGGGACACTCCGCCCGCAAACAGTTGCGAGTCGCCGGCTCCAGCGGACGGCGAATACGCCCCGCCACATACTGCGAGACCTTCTCTGAGGGAGCCCAATCCAAGGATCGGGGGTGCAAGACATCATCTGGGTCCAACATGTCCGCACATAGATTTTGTGCGCCCGAAGAAGGTTCAGGCCGAGACGGGAGCCAAGGTCGCGAGGGGCCCGCTGCGTCCTCATCGTCCCCTAGAAGGTCACCGTCCCCACCAGGAGCCGGGGGTGAAGCCGGTGGAGGAGGACAAGCCGGGGAAGTCAGCGGAGGGAGGGCACTAGCCTAAAAGGCCTACTTAAGACGGTCAAAAGCGTCGCTATCTACGCCAGCCGGCTTAGTGCGCTTTGCCGGGGGCTCTGAATCAGTAGTGGAGTCATTAGGGACCGGGGCAGCAAACCCCTGGGAAGCCTTGGCGAGGCGGTTACAGGCTTGGTCAATTTTGCGCACCAACCGCTGTTCAAGCGGAGTAATAGCCTGCACCACCGCTTTGACAATGGACGCATCAACTGCGTCATAAAAGTCAGAGTCCCATTGAAGGCCCGCAAGGAAATCTTGCTCCCACTGGTCCTCCTCAAAGCCTCCCTCTTGGAACTCCATGGCAACCCTGAAAGGTGAGTGGTGAAGAACCAGAATCCTTATGGGCCTGGCGGCGCAGGGTACGCCTTAATCTCCTGGGTTCTCCTGCTTCAGCTAACAGAGACACGGGAACACTCTGTCGGCGTAAAAGATCAGATTTTATTAGCTGCAGCTAGTACAGTTGTCCTAAAAGTACACACGGCATGTTCTCAGGTGACTGCCACTTCACTCCGTGGCGCACAATCTTTTATAGTACATAGGTGACATATACATTAACGAAGGACACACCTAAAACATACATGAAAAACCAATAAGAATAGTCTGAAAGTAAGTCAGAAGCAATAGAAAGAATTGGAAAACAGAAGTATCGAGTAACCCGAAGAAGCCTCTCCTCCAACTGTGTTTGCCACCCCTCCCCACAGGTTAAGGTATTAACGTGTCTCTGTAACTAACTTGCAGGTGGCGAGATACGTTTGTGTGTTTTGGAGGACAGTTGTGAAACGAGAGAATACAAGCAGAGGACAGCGAAGGCCAGAAGATAAGATAAAGTCAGAAGAGAATAGTGTGAACCAACAGATAGTTGAGACGGGGATTAGAAAAACCAGACAGGGATTAGTGTACTCGGCCAGTCTCTAACACCAGCTTTGTAAACAGAGGCAGAAGGCTATTTTGACACGATACTGCAGGAAAAGCAGAAAAGACTTTGTTCGTCGTGCTGCCTGAGTGAGGGCAACACAAAACGGCGACGGAGTACAAAATGGAGGCTCAATACGATCGTAATCGAAAATCGAATTTCCTCAGACCCTCCTTTTGCCAGAACTCAGGCAAGATACACAGACTCACGTTAATCTGAGTCGATGTCGATGGCCATGAGGTCATCGAGCTGTTGCTGTAACATCATTCTAATATTCTCTGTTCTTTGTGTTAGGTTTTGGGATGCACACAGTAGCACAAAGGTCGCAGATGGCGGGACCACAGTGCATACAAAGACAACAAGAGAAAACGATGGCTAAAACCATACCAAGGAATGTTAGCACTTTCCAACCCCATTTGGACAGTAGTCCCCAAAACCATTCCAATAACGACCAATCTCCTTCGTCCTGATTGATCGACTCGGAGATTATATGTAATTTAGAGATGGCCTGGTATACTGTCGGAGCATCATCAGGTATATAAATACAGCAACTTGATTTGATCAATTTACAGACTACACCACGATCTGCAAGAATAACATCTAAGGCAACTCGGTTCTGTAATGTCATAAGACGATCGGCCTGTCGTTCTGCTGTAATATTACTCAAAGCTCCTACAGTGATGTCTATGGTAGTCTCTACAACACGAACCAGTTGTCTCATATTCCTGCTGTTTGCCATAGGACCCCAAAAAGGAAGAAATCCTTTTAGGAAGTCTCCTCTCTCTTGTCCTGCTGTGTCTTTGGAATCAATAATTCCTCTGCCATATCTGTTTTTATGAAAATTTGAAGAAGCAGTGTATGTATAGGGAAGAAGTAAAGCTATATAGCAAGTTCCAGAAAAATCAGTCGGCAACCACGTATAGGCTCTATCGTGACAGATAAAATATGTGCCCTGAGATGGCACTAACGGCGGCGAATTTTGAGATGAGTGTATGTAAGTATGGGAACAAAAGCTTTTTCTCTGTTTGGTGTCAGTAGTCTGGCCATTTATTTGCAAACAGAAATTGCCTTGATGAGGTACAGTCCAAATTGGTGGAGATTTTCCCTGTTTAACCTTATCGCTAAGGCTAGTGATATAATGAGTGACGTTCCAATTAGTATATGCTTTTCTCTCATCAACAGAAATTTTACTATTTTCCATGATTTTAGCCATAGCTACCATTCCCTTTATCAATGAACTATGACTGAAATCTGGTCCACCAATATAAGAACTGACAGGTCGTTTAAATCGGCTTTGATAGGCGTTAGAGAAAATTACAAAATAAACCCAAGATGAACCTTCATAAGAGAACGGAAGGACTAAATATGGCATCCCTTTTTCTGTGGTATGAGGCATTAGTCCACACACCCAACAATCGGTTGTATTAATTACTAATTGGTGTTGGTGCAATAACTGGATAAATTAATTATTGTAATATTCAGTTCTTCTAACGAGTTCATGTTGAGGAAGTGTATGAAATAGATGCGGAGAGATAGTAGAATAAGAAGGCACAGTAATAGAAGAAGGGACAACTTTTTGCTGCATAGCATGAACAATCCAACCTATACACGCCAATAAAATACACAATAATATAAAAACACATAAAGTTATACCACAACGACTGTACATTATTTTACAATGATTGTCTTTCATTTTGTTCTTTCTCTCTCTTTCGCCTAATGTAGTCTCCATCTTCTAAATGGATGCTCACGGCAATCTTCCTCAATCACTTGGTCACGATTATCTGCACGTCCTGCAGGCCTATTGCCACTACTCAGGTCACAACCAAGACTCCTACCGTGACCCTGCAACCGGGATAAAAACTACATAGAAGAGAGAATCTCAAGTTTTCTTCTTCAATCTAGGTCTTAAATCGTAATGAGCCTTATCAGGTATAGTCTGATCCCGAAACAATGTTCGTGGATTTGTGGTATTCAGACGAAAATATGGTGGTACAGCTTCTTGGAGAATGTCGTCGTTTTCTTTTTCTGACAGTGTTCCATTCAAGCGTGCATCACTAAAAGGTATAAGTCGGGGAACCTTCTCGCTTTCAGAGTCTCTTATAACCTTGCGGACCCACTGATCAAAGGGCAAAGGCAAAGGAACCTTCTTGCAGTGCACGCTGTGAATCCAGTTCTTCTTTCCTTCAACCTTCACCGCTGTACGAGTGGTCAAGAGAACCTGACGGGGTTCTCGCCAGCGAGGCTCCAAATTCTTCGTCCTTTGAAAATTCTTCACACAAACCCAGTCACCTGGTTTGCTGGAATGACCTGAGTCTGTGGAGGCCTCTGGCAAAGCGCTCTGAACCTGTTGATGGAGAACACGCAATTTAGTTGTGAGGTCATGCAAATAATCAATCAACATCGGATATGGCAAGTCTGAATACTTTTTAGGGCGAGGGACTCCCCATATATTAGCTGGGCATCCAAAAACTACCTCATAAAGGCTAAGTCCCAAACAAGAATGCACAGCCGTTCTGGTGGATAGAAGAGCCAAAGGTAGGGCATCTGGCCAACTAAGGCCTGTACTAGCCTGCACTTTCGCAAGCTTAAGCTTTAAAGTACCATTGTAGCATTCCACTAGACCCGCTGACTGTGGATGGTTTGCTGCATGGAACTTCTGTTTTATACCAAGACCTGCACAAACTTTTTGCATGACTTGGCCCACAAATTCACTCCCATTGTCACTCCAGACAATGCGCGGCAAACCAAATCTAGGGAAAAACTCTTTAAGAAGTACTTTGGCTGTAGATAAAGCAGTATTGTCTTTCAGGGGGTAAGCCTCTATCCATCTGGAAAAGGCACATACCACCACTAGAACATATTTGAGATTGTTGCATCGATCCATGTGAATGTAATCGATTTGCATCACCTCAAATGGATAGGTCGGAGGAGCAAAATGACCTGCTGGAGTTGGGGTTCCCTTTCCTGGATTGTACATTAAGCAATTAATGCAATGTTTCACTACATTGTCTGCACACTTCGGGATTCCTTTGTTTTGCCATACTGGGGCCAGAAGCTTGCATATTCCTTTCGCACTTAGGTGGGCTGGACCATGCGTCATAGTAACTACAGGTAATACATAGGCATCTGGTAACAGCCAACGCTGGTGCTCGGACAATTCCACCCAACATCCCATCTCGTCTAACATTCCTGTACTTTCTTTCCACCTATTCAATTCTTTCTCTGTAGCCTCTTCTTGAATTGATTTCACACTTTCTACTGTATCCTCATACATTCCTCTTTCTCTGACCCAATTTGCAGGGCCCGTAACCTACATGCGACTTGTAGCATCTCTGGCTGTCTTTTTCGCTACCTCATCCGCAAATGCATTCTCACGACCAACATCGTCAGTAATCTTCTTATGCGCACTACACTTCACAATTGCTATCTGGGTAGGCAAAGCAAGTGACTCAAGAAGGTCAGTCACCAACTGACCATGTTGTATCTTAGTGCCGTGGGAAGTAAGGAATCCCCTTTCTTTCCACAAACGTCCAAAATTGAACGCCACACCAAAAGCGTATTGGCTATCGGTATACACGTTCACTCTTTTTCCTTTGGATAACACACACGCTCTGGTTAAGGCTATCAGTTCAGCTGCCTGAGCTGAATTATGTCTGATGCGTGCTGTTTCCATGACTGTATGCAAGGTAGTAACAGCATAGGCTGAAGTTGTCTCTCCATTAGGAAGCTTAAAACAAGAACCATCTACCCATAGCATTCCATCCGGATTCACTAATGGCGTATCTGTTAAGTCAATTCTACCTTTTGTCTCTTCCTCAGTACGGAAGAAACAATCATGTTGTTCTTGAACACCTTTCTCTTCTGGAAGAGGCAACAAAGTAGCTGGATTTAAAGTATTACATCGTTTGATATGCACGTGGCTAGCCAAGAGCGTCAGCTCATATCCAGACAAACGAGCACTCGTAAGATGCTGTGTTTTTGTTCTGTTTAGCAAAGTATCCACTGCATGTGGCACCATAACAATGAGAGTATTATCTAGCACCACTCCAGCCGACTGTCGAATGGAATTTGCTGCTGCCGCTTTAAGACAACTAGGCAATGCTTTAGCTACTGGATCTAACGTAGCCGAAAAATAGGCACATGGTCGCTGTTTATCTCCAAATCGCTGTGGTAAAACTGACAACGCACAACCTTCTCTTTCATGAACATAGAGCGTAAAAGGCTTACTGTAATCAGGAGTACCTAGTACAGGAGCGGAACACAGAGCAGCGCGTAAGTCAGAAAAACTCCTCTGACATTCGTCAGTCCATGGAAGGGGCTGAGGCGTATCTTTCAAAGTGAGTGCCAACAAAGGTTTGGCCAACAGAGAGAAGTTAGGGATCCACTGCCTACAATAGGAAGTAATGCCCAGAAAGGCACGTACCTCTCTTTGTGTGGATGGCACAGACATTTGAGCAATAGCTTGGATACATTCTGGGGTTAATCGTCTTCCCTCCTTTGATAAGAGATGACCCAAGTAGGTAACCTCTCGGCGAACATATTGTAGCTTAGAAGGTGAAACCTTATGATTAAGATTGGATAGGTGTCGCAACAATGCAACCGTCACATTTTTACATATATCCTCTGAATCAGCAGCGATTAACAAGTCGTCCATGTATTGAAGGAGAGCAGCACCAGACTGCAAGGAAAAGGCATCAAGATGACATTTCAAAGCTTGACTATAAATAGAGGGACTTTCACAATAGCCTTGAGGTGCGCGCTTGAACCGGAAACTTCGGCCTCCAAGAGAGAAGCCAAAAATATCCCTACTCTCTTCTGCAATGGGAATACTAAAGAAAGCATTTTTCAGATCAATAACAGAAAACCAAACCGCTGTAGAAGGTATCATCGTCAACAGCGCAGTGATATCTGGGACAACAGGAAACTGTGGTACGACAATTTTGTTTACCTCCCGAAGATCAATTACAAAGTGGTAAACAGGAGGCTGAGAAGGATCAGTGCGTTTAAGAACAGGAAGAATAGGGCTATTACATATGTTACCTCTCGTTTCCTCAACCACATCCTTCGGAATCAAATCATGAATGATTTCCAAAAGCGCTCTTTCACCTTCAGTGGAAATTCTATATTGAGGAACGCGTGGCAATTCAGCATTGGGCTTGAGAGTAACAACATAAGGTGGAATTTCAAGACAACCAACATCATTTGGACCCGTAGCCCAAAGCGTTGTAGGAAGAGAGAGCAATTCAGGTGGGAATTGATCTTTAGACAAATACATTGGAGAAGTCAGTTTCTGTCCTAAAGTAAGATATACACCAGAAGGAGAACAAGATATTGTGGCATATATTCTTTTCAATAGATCCAAGCCCAATAGATTCTCGCCGCAACCATTCGTTAAGAGAAGCGGAACTTCTAAATCATAAGGGCCAATTGAAATAGGCAAAGGGCAAGAAACCGGATTACGAACTGGGGCGCCAGAAAAACCTACAGATACATTCGTTAAGCCAGACAAAGGTGCCCCAGGGAGTTTTGAATGAATGATAGAACTTCTCATCGCACCAGTATCTAAAAGAAATGGCTCTGAAACACCCATTGTAGTGACATTAACATAAGGTCCATTCTGATCTACTGGAATCGACACAACTCCCTTACTTTGTCCATGGCTGTCCTAGTTAGCATGAAGACTTTCATTCTCGCCTTCAATATAACAATCCTCATTGTAATACTGTGTAGACCGAGCGTTTTGCTGATCAAAGTAGTTCACGGAATTAGAAGGAGGAAGGGAACGCTGTTCTTGGGTCAACATACCTCGACCTCTACCTCTGTTTGCTGACTGGAGGCCACCACGACCTCGTGGAGCAGATAGTGTCCCATTGCGCTGTAATAAAACCGGACAACTATTCTTAAAATGGCCTTCCTCTCTACAATAGGCACATTGATTAGGACCTAACAAAGGTCGCGGAATATATGGCTCAGGCTTTTGATACACTCTCTGAAACTGTGGAGGCTGTTGAAACTGGAGCTGAGCATAACGAGGTGGATAAGCCTGTTGCAAGAGAATCTTAGTTTTTAATTCTTTAGTCTTTTTCTCTTGCTTATCTTTTTCTTCTTTATCTCTATTTTCATAATATTGAGTAGTAGCCACTATCTGGGCTGAAGAAGAAACAGCCCATGAACTCTCTGAGTCTTTCAACTTATGCGACAGCTCGGGTAGCAAATTAAATATGAACTTATCTACAAATAATCGCTGTCCACCCTCCGTAGTCATGTCCTGACCACTGTGATTAATGAATGTCTCCTCGAAACGAGTAAAGAAATCGGAGACACTCTCATCTTTCTTCTGTTTACACGCGGCTAGTTTATACCAGTTAACTCTCAAGGCAGGCATCATCGTTTTCATTAATGTAATAATCCTACAAGGGAGTTCTGAAATCAAAGCATCAGGCTTCGCACCACCCACTTGATCTCTATCTGCGGCAATTATAGCATCCCAGTCTCCACCTAATTCTTGGGCATGATTCTCTTTACGAATCCTAGCCCATAACGCTTGTGGGACTACAGTCCCCATCAACATATTGATATCTGCTAAATTCATGATGCAGGCATCAACAGTCTGTGACAACTCTTTATAATAACCTGCAGGGTTCTTACGAGGATCTGGTAGAGACTGTTTAAGAGCCAAAACTTCAGATCTTTTCCAGGGGACATGTACCCATATTCGCTAGAAGTGAGCAGGAATAGCTTGATTAGCACCTGCTGCTGCAACCTCTTCTCTCCATACCGGAGGAACCTCTCTCATTGGGTAATTTTTCAGTGTCAACCTAACTAAGGGATCGGAGTCAAGAAAAGTCTGTGAGGTAAATAAGGTTCTAAAGGTAACAAGTGTCTTTACAGCGTCCTCAACCTTAGAACTCACAATGAGTCCCTTATCAAAATTAGCCTGAATATCTAACAGACCCTGAGGAACCGAACCCAAGTCCATATCCTCCCATCCTTTAACAAGAGTATCACACATAACATTGAAAACATATCTCTGCGTAGGCGCATTCCACTGTGAGAAGGTAGGCATAATGTCAGGTACACTATACCGAGGACCCTTCTCAATCCATTTGCGAGCAAGAGAGTCCAACCTTTCTCGTTCTGCGGAAGCTGGGAACTGACTACGAGACTGTCTTCGAGAAAATGCCGGAGACACATTTAAAGCCTCAAAGAAAGGAGATAAAAGACCAGAGACCGTATCTGTGAGTCGTTTACGCATAGACGGAGAATTGGACATAAGGATAGGGGACAAGGTATTAGGCGAACTAACTGAAGAGAAATCAGTAATTACCGGGGGAGCAGAGGGCAAAGAAGATAAAGGTAAAGGAGTCGAAGGCAAAGCAGGCAGAGGCGGCAATACTTGAGGGGGCAAATGTGGAAGAGCCGGAGCAAGCGGAGGCGCAACTGGCGGCTGAACAGGCTGTAACAACGGGGGTGCATTAGCACCTTGTACATAGGGCGGAGGCAATCTCAATAGGTGAGACATCAAGGGATCTTCCTCTAAATCCTTTCTTTTATCAGAAGGGGAAGCTGGCAACATCAGATAGCATTTATCTATCGCCATACGATGCTGTCTCTCTGAAATTTCCATCGCATTATCAACTTCATTATCTTTAAGTTGCTGAGCAGCCTGTATAATTGTCATACCCTGTGCTTTCCTATCTCGTTTTTCTTGCTTAATTTTTCTCTGTTTGGCTTCCTTACGCCAAAGGCGGAAAGAGTCAAACATTGCCGGCCGGGCTTTTCTTTTAAATAAAATAGTTTCCAAATTATCTAGTATGCCAGGCTCAAAGCTACCATTTCTGGCCATTTTAAAACACCATCATTCTTCGTGTATCGGATCCATGTCTCGTTAAAGGCAATGGGGCCAACACCATGTTTAGAATAGAGCTCATAAGTGGGAGTTCCAACTGAAGGAATCGGACAAGAGTCCTCCAGTCGGGAATCCCTATTACAACCAAAGCAACAAAGTTTCTTAAACTTAGTCAGACCAGGCATCGTTATTTCACTGGACTGTTCACAAACATCAAGGGGGTTAACTCAATTAACACAGCACACATGTACTTACCCCTCGGCTTCGGTTATTGCAATACCCGAATCAAAGACCCAAAGACCCAAAGAACCAAAGAACCAAAGAACCTAAGAACCAAATGTGGGAGCGACCCACCAATACTTAACTAAGATGTCTTCTTACACCAACAGAGGCCCGTCTATCCTTTCGCTTTACCATACATCACCAAAAAGAAGGGCCAAGGCAGGGCGGCAGTCAGGGCAGCAGTCATCGGTAGCCGTCAGGAAGGAGTAGCCACGCTGCAAAAGACCTTCGGACCACTTTCGACATACAGGGGTCGCTTGATGTGGTTCGCGATTCCTCCAGAATTTTCTTGCGGGGTTCCTCACGACCTTCAGGCAGAACCACTACCTCTGAAGCCGCCCCACATTGGGCGCCAGTTGAAGAACCAGAAACCTTATGGGCCTGGTGGCGCAGGGTACGCCTTAATCTCCTGGGTTCTCCTGCTTCAGCTAACAGAGACACGGGAACACTGTCGGCGTAAAAGATCAGATTTTATTAGCTGCAGCTACTAGAAGTACACACGGTATGTTCTCAGGAGACTGCCACTTCACTCCGTGGCGCACAATCTTTTATAGTACATAGGTGACATATACATTAACGAAGGACACACCTAAAACATACATGAAAAACCAATAAGAATAGTCTGAAAGTAAGTCAGAACCAATAGAAAGAATTGGAAAACAGAAGTATCGAGTAACCTGAAGAAGCCTCACCTCCAACTGTGTTTGCCACCCCTCCCCACAGGTTAAGGTATTAACGTGTCTGTAACTGACTTGCAGGTGGCGAGATACGTTTGTGTGTTTTGGAGGACAGTTGTGAAACGAGAGAATACGAGCAGAGGACAGCGAAGGCCAGAAGATAAGATAAAGTCGGAAGAGAATAGTGTGAACCAACAGATAGTTGAGACGGGGATTAGAAAAACCAGACAAGGATTAGTGTACTCGGCCAGTCTCTAACACCAGCTTTGTAAACAGAGGCAGAAGGCTATTTTGACACGATACTGCAGGAAAAGCAGAAAAGACTTTGTTTGTCGTGCTGCCTGAGTGAGGGCAACACAAAATGGCGATGGAGCACAAAATGGAGGCTCAATACGATCGTAATCAAAAATCGAATTTCCTCAGTGAGCGCCGAAATAAGGGGTTATCCCTTAGTGATATGGGGGGCTGGGTGACAGCCGAATGGAAAACAGTAGGGCTAGCAAATAGTATAGAGGCGCAGCCCTAGGACCCCAACAGCCCTGTGCCAACTAATTATACGGGCAGCCTGCAGAAATTGGGTCCTCAGCACTTATGGAGAATACAGACTCCTAAACGGAGCGTTATTGGCCTACGAAGTACTGACCCCCGCTGTACAGAACGATGCACTCACCGCCTAATGGCAGGACACCGGAATAAAAGATCGTTCCGGGGGCGTATCAAAGGAGAAATAGCAGTATTCTGCTAAGTCAGGGATAATTCCCTCAAGCGGCCTACCCTGTTTAAGGGCGTCACTGCAGGCAGAACTAGAGACCAGGCTGATGCGATGGCAGTGCTCCGGGCTCCGATGCACTGTTCAAAGAATGCGCGGAATCCGGAGCACACCAGCCGCGTCAAGCACGCGACACGGGCGCCCTCTAACGAGGCCGCACCACACCGCAGGCCTCAGGCACAAGAAGTTTGGCCGCTAGGGAGCACCGACACTCCCACGGCCCCACACGCGAGTCGCCGAGTAGCGGCGGACCCGCGATTAAGAGACAGCAAGGACAAATGCCTTAAAAAACAATACGCGATAAACGCGCGAACGCGCGCGCCGCACCTCAGGCGCGAACTGAACCGCTTCGAGAAAACAAAGGCACAATAATACAGTAGCGCACTAAACACAATCGCGCTATAACAGAGGCACAGAATAAGACAAAAAAGTCGATGTAAGCATAAAGCTATCATTAAACAAAACAGAGTAGGAAATAAAGATGGGACTTATCTTGGCTGCAAGCAGCGAAGAAAGAGGGAGGGCTAAGCAGGGACAAGGGACTACCTACACCTTGGGAGCCTGTGATTGGTGCAGTGATGGGCACTCTATACTGGGACTCTCTATTGTTTTGTTTATTCCCTATGGTTCATGGGAATGGTAGTTTTGTTTTGTTTGGTGACTACAAATGACTGCTATTCATTAAAGTGAAGAAAGAATAGCATAATCCTCGCCTCCGGTCCTGACATAGAATTCCAGATCTGGCTGTTATTATCCATTGCACGTGAGTGGTTTAACTTTTGATGCTCGTCATCTCAAGTGGAGATACTGACCAGAGTCCTTAAAATCAGCCCCACTTCCTCTCCATGGAGTTAACAGTGAACTTGTAATGAAACTCTTAATATGCGTTGCTCCTTTCCACATTTGGAGTTTCTTCAACTTACTTTTGTTTGTGTTGGCCTATGATCCTTCGAGATTCTCCTGTTTCTCCATTTAGTCATCATCCTAAAACCTTCTCAGCCTCGTGGGCTCTTTTTTGCAAGTTGAATGTATTCATCATGTGTCATCACTTTTTGACATAATGGTTATAGTTAAGTGCAGCTGTTGATATTATAGCAATATGGAAACATTGCATGAAATTAGCCTTGGGTCTTTCATAATATTATGGGAGTACATCACTTAGGGGCAGCGAGTTGGCATGCTAGGGAATACAATGGAAATATGGTTATCATCCCCAAACCATTGTCTTTGTGGGTATTCACACACCTAACCCAGACACATTCCTACCTTGGCTTCTGTCACAGATTTACTCCTGACAAATGCCATCTATTAATGCAGGAAAGTGGAGGGGACACCTCTATAACAATCGTAGTGGTTTATGTATGCACCTGTATTTGTATACCCTGAATCTGGCCAAAAAGCAGTGGAGTGCTTTACTGGGTTAAAGTCGAAAATATAATTAATGAGCTATTGGAAATGAAGCAAAATTTTAAGTGCTTCTTGTTAGTGCGACTCGATTCAGGAATTTACCATATTTTACCCCATCATTAACACCTTTGGAAACAGGAAGGATTTCCAGCAAAAAGTTGAAATCTGATAGCTATGGAGAAAGGAGAAAGAAACTCATTCTTATTAAATATACAAAAAACACATTACATAAAAGACCATAAGGCATTCATAGTTGTAAACAAGTAGCGCCTTCACTTTCAGAAGAAGGGAAAAAAGTACATACAACACAATCCTTAACCCCCATTGTGTCCACATACTCACCCAACATTTTAGTATAGATATTGTCATTAAATCCACTAACTAAACTTCTCACTGGTGTCTTAGCAACTGGCAAGTCGCTCACTCTGTTCTCTGAGTCAATTTCAATTGCTTCTGGCTCTTCTCTGACTGTCTTGAACATTTGATTCTGCCGTTGCTCTCTTTTGCAAGTTCACTTCACTGTCTTTGATGTTTCAGTTCTTGCATCTTCACTTGTGACTACTGTAGAATCTTCTCTACTCACTGATGAACTAGTGCTTTAATTAGCATCAGCAGCTTGACTCACTATGAACTGCTTTCTTCCTCTGGGGGTTCTGGAATCTTTAACCTGAGTCTTTTACTGGATGGCTCAGAGACAACGTCTTCTTGCTGCCACTCATGACTTTGCAATAGCTCTTCAATCCAAGTACTGAATTGAAACTGACCACTTGTACTAGTGCCTTTACCAGAATCTTCACCAGGATTTTCACCACCTTCAGTTTCATCAGCAACTTCAGTGTCCTCGGCAACTTCACGAGTTCCAGAATTTTCTTCAACCCCCTCTGGATCCATGCTGCAAACTTGGACTTGAATCTGAATGAATGGTTGTTTCCACCACCTCTTCATTCGCGGCCTTCACTCTTTATGTGTGAGCGGCATGGATCCACTGTAGAACTCCGGCACACTTCACTGCAGTGTTAGTCACAAGCAAGACTTGGAAAGTGCCTTTCCAGCGAGAATCTAGTCACCTGGATTTAAGGAATAGCACTGAGGTTTTTTGGGGCCAATGCTATTGCTAATTTTACCTGATGAGTAATAGATTTCACCACATCAGCTAGACCTTTGCAGTGATCTAGTATGATGTCATTAGTTATTGACACAAATGTAGTGGAAGTAATGTAGGCCAATCTAATAGCTCTGCCCAGTAATACTTCATGAGGCGAGAGAACTGTCCTTTTGTCAGGGTACTTCTAACACTCATCAGGACAGGAGGAAGAGCAACTGGCCACTTTATGAAATGAAAGAAGGATTTGTAAAGTGCTACTAATATCCTGAGGTGTCTAGGCGCTAATTTCTGAGAACAACGTGAGACAGTCAAGAAAAACAGTGAAGTGGGCTACTGATTAAATAGCCAGGTTTTCAGGCCTTTCCTGAATCTAAGAAAGTTCCATAACCTAACTGTAGTTGTGACAAAACTCCTCCCGCTCCATCTAACCTTTTTGATTTTTGGGACAGCAAGGCTTCTGCTGGCAGCAGACCGGAGCGTTCTTGAGGGGGTATAGGGTTTAAAGTAATGCGTTAACTGAGTAGGACCATGGCCGTGCAGGGTCTTGAAAGATATGCACAAGGTTTGAACTGAATTCATTTTACTATAGGTAGCCAATGTAGTTGCATCAGAGCTTTTGACGCTGACTTACATCTGGGAATACCCAGAAGTAATCGAGCTGCTGAGTTCTGAAGGGTCTGCAGGCTGTTTAGACAGCGTTTATTTGTGAGCTGGGAAAAAGCACATTACACAATAATCGAGTCTTGAGATCAGTGGAGTGACTACCATTTTCTGCAGGGTTGAGTGAGTGAAGGGGAAAACCTTCCTTAGAATTTTGAGGATGAGGAAACAGGAGAATGTAATATAATTAATCTGTGCCTCAAAGGATAGCTTAGTATCAAAGATCACTCCCAAATTCTTAGCTTTTATACTTGGGGATGGAAGGGGGCCTAGATGACGAGGCCACCAATTGGCCACCCAAAAAGAAGGATAGCAAAACCTCTGTTTTTGAAGAGTTCAATTTCAGACAGTTGTCTATCATCCAATTGCTTATGTGGACCATACAGTCATTGAACTTAGCAGCAGTTGAGTTTGGATTGCCCGTGACTAACACAATGATTTGAGTGTCATCAGCGTATGGCACAAATGAAAATCTGTG
Organism: Triturus cristatus; assembly: GCF_964204655.1. Taxonomy (NCBI): domain Eukaryota; kingdom Metazoa; phylum Chordata; class Amphibia; order Caudata; family Salamandridae; genus Triturus; species Triturus cristatus. The sequence goes on along the minus strand of NC_140582.1, from coordinate 1,064,898,227 downwards.
GGACTTGGACAGTCCAGCCAGAGGGAGAATATAAAGATTAAAAAGGATGGAGCTTAAAGACGACCCCTGAGGTACCCCACAGGGAAAAGAAAAAGAGGGTGAAACAAAGTCACCCAGGGCCACCGATTGAATTTGGTCCATGAGGAAAGAGGTTAGCAGTACCAGTGCTTTAATCCCAACAGAGGCGAGACGGTCAACCAGAAGTTTGTGGTTGAACCTGTCAAATACAGCCGAGAGATCCAATAGGACCAGGGCCGCATTTCCACCATTTACCAAAATTTGTCTAAGTTCTTCTGTTGCTGTAATTAGAGCTAGTTCTGTGCTATGATGAGCCTGGAACCTGAACTGAGATGGATCTAGGATTGAATTTTTATTGATGAAGGTAGTCAATTCTGAATTAATGGCGTCCTCCACTGCCTTGGCTGGGGAAGGTAGTCTAGAAATCGGTCTGTAGCTAAGTGGATCGCTGATGTCAAGGTTTGATTTTTTTAGAAGTGGGAGTATTGAGGCCTTCTTCCACTCTCTGGGGAAAGATCCAAAAGTAAACATCCTGTTAAAAAGAGGAGTGAAATAGGTGGCTATAATCTCAGGAGTCATATCTAGAATTTTTGGGGGGCAGGGATCAGAAGGGGACTAGATTTAACAGTTTTAAGGTCTAATCTTTTGTCAGAGCAGAAAAAATGGAAAGAGTCTTCACAGTTATATATAGAATCACAATTAGAGATATTGACTACTGGTGTACTTAACTGTTGGCTGCTGGCCAGAGCAGAACAGGATTTTTTCCTAATATGGAGTATTGCCGGATACTACAAAAGTATCATAAACAGATTTCATCTTGTCTTGAAAATAAGTTGGCAAAGTGTTGCAGACATGTTGGCTAGCCATGGGATTCTTTGTTTCCGTGAATTTAGAAAGTTTTGTGACTGTGGCAAACAGTTCATTGGAGCAGCCTTTTGCTGCTTTGATTTAAAATATTTTTTTTCTGTTAAAATCATCTTTTTGTAGGTGCGTATGGAGGCTGTATAATTGTCTTTATCAGCCGAGGTATAGCCCAGCCTCCATTTCCTTTAAAACCTATGACGGGTTTGTTTCTGAGAGTATATCAGTAAACCAGGGCTCAGGTGGAGTGGCGTGACAATAGTTATTTATTGGAGTTAGTTAATTTATTGATGATTCTAGCCAGGAGTGGTAATTAAGAAATAGCGAGGTCAGGGTCTGAGGAGACGTCGAGCATCGACTGGCCGAGTAGAAGATGGAGCTGGTCGGCCTCAATCTTATTCAAGGGTCGGCTCGATGTGACTTGTTCAGATTGTTTAAGGGTGGGTTTGCAAAGCAAACTGCGGATTTCAAACATAATAACCTTATAGTCAGACCAAGCTAAAGGGAGGGAATTTAGCCATGCAAGGTGGATATCGTTTGTGAAAATTCCATCAAAACAGTGGCCAGCTTTGAGGGTGGAACTCTGAACTAGCTTGGTAAGGTCAGCACTGGCCAATTGATCTATTACGTTTTCTCAGTCAGAGTCATTGAAATTTTCAAGACGGAAGTTAAAATCCCTGAGTATAGCCAAGTCGGAAGATTTGTTTTAGCTCCAGGTAATGGCCGATATTATTAATAAAGAAAGCTTTTGGCCCAGGGAGGCGGTAGAGTAAATTGCCATTGAAAGAATGATGGCTATTAAGTTCAATTTTTAAAAATTAGAGCCTTGCAGTCCGAAACATGGGAGATGGCTTTAAAATATGATTTAAAGCCACTCCTTAGAATGACAAATAAGCCCCCACCTCTTTTCCTTGTCCGGTCTGTTCTATGAATTTTATAACCTATAGGCATAGCCATGAGTAGATCTGGTTCTGAAGAAGCATTGGCCCAAGTTTCCATGATGAAAGATATGTCAAGTTCTTATGTTTTTAAAAACTCACGGAATGCTAGTGCATTTTTTACCAAAGATCTTGCCTTAATTAATGTACCAGAGTCTCTAAAGCTTACCTCTTGGGTGGTCACAGGTTGAGTCTGAAAGGCCTTGGCTGTATAGTTTGTGAGAGTAAGTTTCCAAAAGGAGCACCCCAGGGGCCTGTAAGCAAGCTGTGGGCATGGAGTCAAGCAGATTTTAACTTGAGAGTTAAGCCCAAGTTGGATGTCCCTCGTGTAGCAGCGAGCCACTGGTGGATCCGAGTCCAAACCGGCAAGGGGGCTGGCACTGAGTGCCGTCCAAGCATAGACGGGCGTAGACGGGCTTGCTTTTTGCATGCCTTTGGTGCGAACGCAGTTGCAGGCTGGCTTTGTAGCATAGCATCCAGGGGGAGTTAGGTGTGTGAGAGGAACATTGTCACAGGCGCTACTGAGCGCGACTGCTACAAACGTGTGGGCAAAGAAAAGGCAAACGGGATCCAGCTGCCCCGGCTATGCCACACAAGCTCCCTTGTGGGCTGTAGCTACTGTGAAATAAAATCAGGATAAAATAAACATGTTAAAGATAGTGCTTACAAGGAAATGAGCTGAGTGGTTCAACACTGCCTCAAGAGGCAATTGAGACTAATGGATGCACACACTTTAGTCAGCTTGTTTTTGATGGTCCTGTTCATATTCTACCCAATACCAAATGACTAAGGACGATAACTACATTAAAAGCATAGGTCAATCTGGAGAGTTGTACAAATCAGTTTCAGAATTTCATTCTGTCTGATCTCCAGGTGTGGAAGGCCTCAGGCCATTTAGAGCATAAACAGACAATCACAATAATATACTTTCATTGTAACTGGCATCTCAATGAAGTATGTTTGGCTTGGAGTCTGGGAGAATGGGATTAAGGATATGTCCACACAGCTCTGATTGGTTAGAAAAAACAAAACAAAAAAAAAGTGGTAAAGCCAGGCAGGTATAGCAGTCTGAGAGATAAAAGGCTACCCCGGTCATTCATAAGATCAATAGCCCTGCCTCGGGACTCAACAGGGTGGCAAATTCAAGGCTGCCACGCATCCCACAAAATTAGGGCAAAACAGATTAAGACAGGTCAGAACAGTAGGCCCTTAATTTTTTGGCCCATATCGCCCATGCCCAACTCAGGAATTTTGCCATGGCAATAACAGTGCATGTCTGTAGTATTCTCAGGACCTCTTTAGCAGCTTTCGTGGCAAGGGTGTTACAGATGGGTTTAAGCCATTTCAACCTTGGTAGCCTGTAGACCGGGCAAACAAATAGGATATGGGCGATGGATTCAGCCTGTGGTAAACACGTCGGGCACAATTCTGTCGTTGGCTTGGACCATCTGCTTGAGAAAGCTCTAGTTGGAAGGGAACCTACCCTAAACTGGTGGTAGAGCTTCCTGTCCATTGGTTTTAGAATAAAATCCCAATATGGTTCAAACCCGAGCTCGTGTTTAATCGAAAGAAAATCCCTGGTCAGAGTTGGCCTTGTGATGGAAGAAAATCGCTTTGTCTTCACCATATCCATGTAAACTGCTTTAAGCACTTTTTTTGTCGGCAATGGAGGCTTTTCTGGGTTATCCCATAGTGTACTCATTCCCATTTCTAGTAGGGTTTTTTTGACATACTGAAGCCACTTGATATTGCTTAAGCACCCTACCCCCCTAAAATCCAAAAGGGCTTTGGCATACAAAGAGAGATCAGGGGTAGCCCAAAGCCTTCTCCACAGGGCTATAGGCCTGAAGCGAGCCAGATCCTTGATGCAGAAGCATCCCAGGACCAAAAATAAGGGCACCAGTGGAGTTGATTGCGGCAGACCAGTTAATGCCCTCATGAATTTATTTTGAGCAATAACCAAGGGGATAATGTCCTCATGGGCCCACAGTTCAGCGCCATATAGAATTGCACTAGCAACTTTGGAGTTGTATATTTTAAGGGCGGGAGCTATGGGTTTGGTGAAAGAAAGCATATGCTCTTTTAGAAGAGCCCCAGCCAGCTGCTGAGGTAATTCAGTTTCCGATCTCGTTTGTATTTAGCCACCATTTTGTGTCTTTCTGCCATTTTGTGTTGCCCTCACTCAGGCGGCATGGTGAACGAAGAGTTGTTTTTCCTCATCCTACTGCAACGTGTCAAATAACCTCCTGCCTCTGTTTATAGCTGGTGTCAGGGTCCGGCCGACTCCACTAATCCTCGTCTGGCCTGAGTGATCCCTGTTTCAACTATCTGTTGGTTCGCACCATTCTTTCCTGACTTTATCTTATCCTCTGGCCTTCGCTATTCTTTACTCGTATTCTCTCATTTCACAACTGTCCTCTAGGCCATATAAATGTGTCCTGCCACCTGCAGGTCGACTTATAAACACTACCATTGATTAACTTGTGGGGAAGGGTGACAAACACTGTTGGGAGAGGGGCTTAGATGAGTTACTTAATATCTTGTTTTTACATTCTTCTCATTGGTTGACCCTGTATGCATTGGGAGTGTTCTTCGTGAATATGTATGTTATAAAAGATTGTGCGCCACAAAGTAAAGTGGCAGTCTCCTGAGAACATACCGAGTATACTTCTGGGACAACTGTACTTAGCTGCAGCTAATAAACCCTATCTTCTACGCCTAACGAAGTGTCCCGTGTCTCTGTTTGACAAAGCAGGTGAACTCAGGAGATTAAGGCGTACCCTGCGCCACCAGGCCCCTAAGGTTCTGGTTCTTCAATTGGCGCCCGAACGTGGGTCGGCTTCAGAGGTAGCAGTTCTGCCCGAGGATCGTGAGGAGCCCCGCAGGAAAATTCTGGAGGTATCGTGAACCACGTGAAGCGCCCCCTGTATGTCGAAGTGGTCCGAAGGTCTTTTGCAGCGCGGTTTCTCCTTTCTGACGGCTGCTGACGACTGCTGCCCTGACTGCCGCCCTGCTTTGGTCCCTTTGATGATGTTTGGTATCGCGAGACATTAGACGGGCCTCTCTGTTGGCGTAAGAAGACACTTAGTTAAGTATTGGTGGGTAGCTTCCACTATTTTTGTTTTGATTTGGGTCTTTGATTCGGCTATTGCAAAAGCCGAAGCCGAGGGGTGAGTACGTCTGTGCTATAGTATTTGATTTAACCCCTTGATGTTTGTAAACAGTCCAGTGAAATAACGATGCCTGGTCTGAATAAGTTTAAGAAGTTCTGTTGCTTTGGTTGTAATAGGGATTCCCGGCTGGAGGACTCTTGTCCGATTCCTCCGGTTGGAACTCCCACCTATGAGCTTTATTCAAAACATGGTGTCGGCCCCATCGCCTTTAATAAGGCATGGATTCGATACACGAAGAACGATGGCGTTTTACAGCGGCCACTAAATGGTAGTTTTGAGCCTGACATATTAGACAATTTGGAAGCGATATTGTTCAAAAGACAAGCCCGGCCGGCAATGTTTGACTCTTTCCACCTCTGGCGTAAGGAAGCCAAACAGAAAGAAATTAAGCAGGTAAAACGAGATAAGAAAACACAAAATATGAAGATTATACAGGCTGCCCAGCACTTTAAAGATAATGAGATTGAAAATGCAACGGAAATTTCAGAGAGACAGCACCGTATGGCAATAGATAGATGCTATCCGGTGTTGCCTAATTCCCCTTCTGATAAAAGTAAGGATCTGGAGGAAGACCCTTTGATGTCTCATCTATTGAGATTGCCTCCACCCTATATACAAGGTGCTAATGCACCCCCGTTGTTACAACCTGTTCAGTTGCCTGTTGTCCCCCCACCTGTTCCGGTTCTCCCACTTTTGCCCATTCCGGTATTGCCACCCCCACCTCCTGTGCCACCGATTCCTCTGTCTCCATCTCCTGAACCTCAATCTTCTTTGCCTTCGGCTCCCCTTATAACTGCCAGTTCCTCTCCTGTATCGCCTAATACCTTGTCCCCTGTCCTTATGTCTAATTCTCCTACTGTGCGCAAACGAATATCTGGCTTCTTGTCCCCTTTCTTTGAGACTCTGAACATGTCTCCGGCTTTTTCTCGAAGACAGTCTCGTAGTCAACTTCCAGGTTCCGACGAACGGGTGGTATTGGACTCTCTCGCTCGCAAATGGATCGAGAAAGGTCCCCAGTATAGTGTGAAAGATATCATGGCCACCTTTCATCAGTGGGAGGCGCCCACGCAGAGATATGTATTTAATGTTATGTGCGACACTCTCGCTAAAGAATGGGAGGATATGGATTTGGGCTTACTTCCCCAGGGTTTGTTGGATGTTCAGGCTAATTTCGATAAAGGACTCATTGTGGGTTCTAAGGTTGAGGACGCTGTAAGGACACTTGTTACTTTCAGGTCGTTATTTTATTCACAAACTTTTCTTGATTCTGGTCCTGCTGTTCGGCAGACATTGAAACATTACCCAATGAGAGAGGTTCCTCCGATATGGAGGGAAGAGGTTGCGCAAGCAGGTAATAATCCAGCTATTCCCATTCACTTCCAGCGTATATGGGTACATGTGCCCTGGAAGAGATCTGATGTTTTGGCCCTCAAACAATCTTTACCGGATCCCCGTAAAAACCCTGCTGGTTACTATAAGGAATTGTCTCAGACTGTTGATGCCTGTATTATGAACTTAGCGGATATTGACATGCTGATGGAAATGTAGTCCCACAAGCGTTATGGGCTCGGATTCGTAGAGAGGATCACGCTCAAGAATTGGGTGGTACATGGAATGCTATAACAGCCTCGGATAGAGCACAAGTGGGTGGTGCTAAGCCTGATGTTTTGATCACAGAACTCCCTGGTAGGATTATTACCTTAATGAAAACAATGATGCCCGCCTTACGAGTTAATTGGGATAAATTAGCAGTGTGTAAACAGAAGAAAGATGAGAGTGTCTCCGATTTCTTCACTCGTTTTGAGGAGACGTTTATTGATCACAGTGGTCAGGATATGACTACAGAGGGTGGACAGCGATTATTTGTAGATAAATTCGTATTTAATTTGCTCCCCGAGTTGTCACATAAGCTAAAAGACTCTGAAAGTTCATGGTCTGTTTCTTCTTCGGCTCAGATATTGGCTACTGCTCAATATTACGAAAACAGGGACAAAGAGGAAAAAGACAAGCAAGAGAAAAAGACTAAAGAATTCAAAACGAAGGTTCTTCTGCAACAGGCTTATCCTCCTCGCTCGGCTCAGCGCCAGTTTCAACAGCCTCCCCAGTTTCAGAGGGTGTTTCAAAAACCTGAGCCCTATATTCCGCGGCCTTTGTTGGGTCCCAACCAATGCGCCTATTGTAGGGAGGAAGGTCATTTTAAGAATAGCTGCCCGGTTTTATTACAGCGTAATGGAGGACTATCTACTCCACGAGGTCGTGGTGGTTCCCAGTTAGCGCCCAGGGGTAGACGTCGAGGTATGTCGCCCCAGACACAGCGTTCCCCTCCACCTCCACACTCTATGAACTACTTTGATCAACAAAATACTCAGTCTACACAGTATTACAATGATGATTACTATGTTGAAGGTGAGAATGACGGTCTTCACACTAACTAGGACAGCCATAGACAAAGTAAGGGAGTTGTATCGATTCCAGTAAATCAGAATGGGCCTTATGTTAATGTCACTACAATGGGTGTTTCAGAGCCATTTCTTTTAGATACTGGTGCGATGAGAAGTTCTATTATTCACTCCAAACTCCCTGGGGCACCTTTGTCTGGCTTAACAAACGTATCCGTAGGATTTTCTGGCGCCCCAGTTCATAGCCCGGTCTCTTGTCCTCTGCCTATTTCAATTGGTTCTTATGATTTGGAAGCTCCGCTTCTTTTAACGACTGATTGCGGCGAAAATCTGTTGGGTTTGGATTTATTGAAAAGACTGCATGCAACAATATATAGTTCTCCTTCTGGTGTACATCTCGTTTTGGGGCAGAAACTGACTTCCCCAATGTATTTGTCTAAAGATCAATTTCCACCTGAATTGCTCTCTCTCCCTACAACACTTTGGGCTACGGGTCCAAATGATGTTGGTTGTCTTGAGTTCCCACCCTATGTTGTTACCCTCAAGCCCAATGCCAAATTGCCACGCATCCCTCAATACAAAATTCCCAATGATGGTGAAAGAGCACTTTATGCTATTATTTATGATTTGGTTCAGAAGGGTGTGGTCGAGGAGACAAGGGGAAATGTATGCAATAGTCCTGTTCTCCCAGTTCTTAAACGCACTGATCCTTCTCAGCCTCCTGTTAATCGCTTTGTTATTGATCTCTGGGAGGTTAATAAAATTGTTGTACCACAGTTTCCTGTTGTTCCAGATACCACTGCCCTGTTAACTATGATACCTGCCTCGGCAGCTTGGTTTTCTGTTATCGATCTGAAAAATGCTTTCTTCAGCATCCCCATTGCTGAAGAGAGTAGGGATATTTTTGGCTTCTCTTTAGGAGGCCGAAGTTTCCGGTTCAAGCGTGCACCCCAAGGCTATTGTGAAAGTCCCTCCATCTATAGCCAAGCTCTGAAATGCCAGCTTGATGCTTTTCCTTTGCCGCCAGGTGCTACCCTTATTTAGTATGTGGATGATTTATTGATTGCTGCTGATTCAGAGGATATTTGCAAGAACGTGACTGTTGCACTATTGCGTCACTTGTCTGGCCTTCACCATAAGGTTTCACCTTCTAAATTACAATATGCCCGCCAAGAGGTTACCTATCTAGGTCATCTCTTGTCGAAGGAGGGAAGGCGACTGACCCCAGAACGTATTCAAGCAATTGCACAAATGTCTGTGCCATCCACACAAAGAGAAGTTCGTGCCTTTCTGGGCATTACCTCTTATTGTAGACAGTGGATTCCAAATTTTTCTTTGTTGGCTAAACCTTTGTTGGCACTCACTCTAAAAGACACACCCCTACCCCTTCCTTGGACTGATGAATGTCAGAAGAGTTTTTCTGATTTACGTACTGCCCTGTGCTCTGCTCCTGTGTTGGGTACTCCGGATTACAGTAAGCCCTTCACGCTCTATGTCCATGAAAGAGAGGGTTGTGCGTTGTCAGTCTTAACACAACGATTTGGAGACAAGCAGCGGCCATGTGCCTACTTTTGGCTACATTAGACCTAGTAGCCTTAAAGCTACAGCAGCAATTTCTATTCGTCAATCTGATGGAGTGGTGCTTGATAACACTCTTATTGTCATGGTACCACATGCAGTGGATACCTTGCTAAATAGGACAAAAACGCAGCATCTTACAAGCGCTCGCTTGTCTGGGTATGAACTGACGCTCTTGGCTAGTCACGTGCACATCAAACGATGTAACACTTTAAATCCAGCCACATTGTTACCTCTTCCAGAAGAGAAAGGTATTCAGGAGCAACATGATAGTTTTCTCCGTACTGAGGAGGAGACAAAAGGTAGGATTGATTTGAAAGATACACCACTAACGGACCCGGATGGGATCCTATGGGTGGATGGTTCTTGTTTTAAACTCCCTAATGGTGAAACAACTTCAGCTTACGCTGTTACCACCTTGCATACAATTGTGGAGACAGCATGCATCAGACATAATTCAGCTCAGGCGGCTGAACTGACAGCTTTGACCAGAGCATGTGTGTTATCTAAGGGGAAGAGAGTGAATGTATATACCGACAGCCAGTATGCGTTTGGTGTGGCACATAGCTTTGGACGTTTGTGGAAGGAAAGAGGATTCTTTACTTCCCACGGTACCAAAATACAGCATGGTCAGTTGGTAACTGATCTTCTTGAGTCACTTGCTTTGCCTATCCAGATAGCAATCATAAAGTGTAGTGCGCATAAGAGGAGTACTGCTGATGTTGGTCATGGGAATGCTTTTGCGGATGAGGTAGCGAAAGAAACAGCCAGAGATGCTATGAGTCGCATGTATGTTGCAGGCCCTGCAAATTGGGTCAAGGAAAAAGGTATGTGTGAGGATGCAATAGAAAGTGTGAGATCGATTCAAGGAGAGGCTACAGAGAAAGAGTTGAGTAAGTGGAAAGAGAGTACAGGAATGTTAGACACGATGGGATGTTGGATAGAATTGTTAGAACATCAGTGTTGGCTGTTACCAGATGCCTATGTACTGCCTGTAGTTGCTATGGCACATGGTCCAGCCCACATCAGTGCGAAAGGAATATGTAAGCTTCTAGCTCCAGTGTGGCTGAACGAAGGGATTCCAAAATGTGCAGATAGTTTAGTGAAGCATTGTATCGCTTGCTTGATGCATAATCCAGGAAAGGGAACCCCAACTCCAGCAGGTCATTTTGCTCCCCCAACATTTCCTTTTGAGGTGTTGCAAATTGATTATATTCACATGGAACGATGCAACAATCTCTAATATGTTTTGGTGGTGGTGTGTGCCTTCTCCAGAGGGATAGAGGCCTACCCACTGAAAGACAACACTGCTTTGTCCACCGCCAAAGTTCTTCTGAAAGAGTTCTTCCCTAGGTTTGGTTTGCCACGCATTGTCTGGAGTGACAATGGGATTGAATTTGTGGGCCGAATTATGAAAAAGGTGTGTGCCGGTCTTGGTATCATCCAGAAATTTCATGCGGCGAACCATCCCCAATCAACGGGTTTGGTAGAGTGCTATAACGGCACTCTCAAACTTAAGCTTGCAAAAGTACAGGCTAGCACGGGACTTGCCTGGCCTGACGCTTTACCTTTGGCTCTCCTATCCACTAGAACAGCTGTACATTCTCGTATGGGACTCAGCCCATACGAGGTTGTTTTTGGGCGCCCGGCTAATGTTTGGGGAGTCCCTCGCCCTAAGAAGTATTCTGACATACAGTATCCAATGCTGATTGATTATTTGCATGACCTCACCACTAAATTACGTGTTCTCCACCAACAGGTTTGAGACGCTTTACCAGAGGCCTCCACAGACCCAGGTCATTCTATCCAACCGGGAGACTGGGTCTGTGTGAAAAATTTTCAGAGGACAAGGAATTTGGAGCCTCGCTGGAGGGCGCCTCGACAGGTCCTTCTGGTCACGCGCACAGCAGTGAAAGTCGAAGGGAAAAAGAACTGGATCCATGGTGTGCACTGCAAAAAGGTGCCCTTGCCCTTGCCTTTTGACCACTGGGTCTGTAAGGGTGTAGGTGATTTTGAGGGCGAAAGGGTCCCTCGGTTTGTACCTTTCAGTAGTGCAGACCTAGATGGGACTCGGTCTGAAAAAGAAGATGACGACGTTTTACAAGAAGCAGTACCGCCACATCTCCGATTGAACACTACGGATCCACAGACACTATTTCAGGACCAAACTGTACTGAACAGAACTCAATATATTTTAAGGCCTAGACTGGTCAAGGACACCTGAGATTTTCATCTTTTCCTTGACATGTATCATCTGTCCAGGTTGCAGGGTCACGGTAGGAGTCTTGGCTCGTGACCTGTATAGTGGCTAGGCCCCCAGGACTTGCAGTGTCATAGGACGGCTAATAATCACAGCCAAGTGAGTAAGGAAGATTGCCGTGAGCAACAATTTTAGAGGATGGATGTCAAATTGGGAAAGAATAATAAGAAGGAAGAGATGAAAAAGAAATATTGGAAATTAGTGTACAGTCAATGTGGCATAACATTGTGTGTTCTTATGTTCTCTAGTATCTTATTGGCTTGTATAGGTTGGATTGTTCATACTATGCAGCACAAATCTGTTCCTACTTCTATTTCTTTGCCTCTCCATTCTACTATCTCCCCACATCAATTATATACGCTTCCTCAACATGAACTAATCAGGAGAACAGAATATCTTAACAATTCATTTGTCCAATTATTGCACCAACACCAATTGGTAGTCAACACAACCGACTGTTGGGTGTGTGGACTTATGCCTCATACCACCGAAAAAGCGATGCCATATTTAGCCCTTCCATTTTCCTATGAAGGTTCCGCTTGGGCCTATTTTGTAATGTTTTCAAATGCATATCAGAACCGATTTTGACGTCCAGCTGGTTCATATGGTAGTGGACAAGATTTTAGTCATAGTTCTCTGATAAAAGGAATAGTGGCTATGGCTAGAATTGTGGAGAATGGTAAGATTCCTGTTGATGAGAAACGGGCATACGATGCTTGGAACGTGACTCGTTATGCCACTAGCCTTACAGATAGGAGTAAACAGGGAAAATCTCCACCAATTTGGACTGTGCCTCATTGAGGTAACTTTTGTTTACAAATAAATGGCCAGACTACTGACACTGGACAAGGAAAGAGTGTTTGTTCCCAAACGTACATTCACACATCTCAGAACTCACCACCGTTAGTACCATCCCAGGGCACGTATTTTGTCTGCCACGATAGAGCGTACACGTGGCTACCGACGGATTTTTCAGGAACATGCTATATAGCCTTTCTTCTCCCTCCTACATACACTGCTCCTTAGGGACATCACAGAAACAGATATGGCAGAGGGATTATTGATTCTAAAGACACGGCAGGACAAGAGGGAGGTGATTTCCTTAACGGATTTCTTCCTTTTTGGGGCCCAATGGCCAACAGTAGAAACATGAGACAATTGGTTCGTGTTGTTGAGACTACCATAGATGTCACTGTGGGAGCCTTGAGTAATCTCATAGCTGAACTTCAGGCGGATCGTCTCATGACATTGCAGAACCGGATTGCTTTGGATGTTATTCTTGCAGATCGCGGTGGAGTCTGTAAATTGATCGGATCTAGCTGTTGCATTTATATACCTGACGATGCCCCTACGGTATACCAAGCCATCTCCAAATTACATGTGATCTCCGAGTCGATTCATCAGGACGAAGGAGATTGGTCTTTGTTGGAATGGTTCTGGGGACTACTGTCCAAATGGGGATGGAAGGTATTAACATTCCTTGGAGTGATTTTGGCCATCATTTTTTCCTGTTGTCTCTGTATGCAGTGTGGCCCCGCCATCTGTGGTCTTTGCGCTACTATGTGTGTCCCAAGGTCTGTGCCACGGAAGACGGAGAGCATTAAAATGATGTTGCAGCAACAGCTTGATGACCTCATGGCCATTGACGTCGACTCAGATTAAAATGAGTCTGTGTGTCTTGCCTGAGTAATGGCAAAAGGAGGGTCTGAGGTAATTCAGTTTTCGATCTCGTTCGTATTTAGCCACCATTTTGTGTCTTTCTGCCATTTTGTGTTGCCCTCACTCAGGCGCCACGGTGAACGAAGAGTTGTTTTTCCTCATCCTACTGCAACGTGTCAAATAACCTCCTGCCTCTGTTTATAGCTGGTGTCAGGGTCCGGCCGACTCCACTAATCCTCGTCTGGCCTGAGTGATCCCTGTTTCAACTATCTGTTGGTTCGCACCATTCTTTCCTGACTTTATCTTATCCTCTGGCCTTCGCTATTCTTTACTCGTATTCTCTCATTTCACAACTGTCCTCTAGGCCATATAAATGTGTCCTGCCACCTGCAAGTCGACTTATAAACACTACCATTGATTAACTTGTTGGGAAGGGTGACAAACACTGTTGGGAGAGGGGCTTAGTTGAGTTACTTAATATCTTGTTTTCACATTCTTCTCATTGGTTGACCCTGTATGCATTGGGAGTGTTCTTCGTGAATATGTATGTTATAAAAGATTGTGCGCCACGAAGTAAAGTGGCAGTCTCCTGAGAACATACCGAGTGTACTTCTGGGACAACTGTACTTAGCTGCAGCTAATAAACCCTATCTTCTACGCCTAACGAAGTGTCCCGTGTCTCTGTTTGACAAAGCAGGTGAACTCAGGAGATTAAGGCGTACTCTGCGCCGCCAGGCCCCTAAGGTTCTGGTTCTTCACTGCGCGTGCTTCAAAGCAAGCATTTCGATCTGAGGCTTCCAATGTAGCTTCCTATTTAAAGTTATCCCCAGGTAGGTAAACACTTCAGTCTGCTCTAAAAGAACATTATTCATGTAGACTTTGCCCATAATAGCTTTGTGCGTGTGGAGAACCATGAACTTTGTCCTATCCACATTGACCACCAACTCATGGTCGCGACAGAACTCCTCAAAACGAGACAGGGCCACCTGTAGCCCTGTTTGAGTCTTGGATAGAATCGAGGCGTCGTCCGCGAAAATGAGTAGGGGGATTTTCAAGCCCCCCAAGGTTGGAGCATCAGTGGGGCATGTGGAATAATACTGTACCAGCCTATCAATAAATAGAGAAAACAGTGTAGGAGCGAGGACACATCCTTGGCGCACATCCTTTAACACCGGAAATCTATCTGCAACTTCTCCGTGTGTGCCCCATCGGACCTGTGCGTGGTTGGAGTCGTGCAGTTTGACTATCATTGCTAGCAGCTCCAACGGCATCCCCACATCCATAAAAGCTCTCCACATTTTGTTACGAGGAACCAAGTCAAAGGCAGACTTCAGGTCAATAAAGGCCATATATAGCGCGCCCCCACCTAGGATGACAACCCGCCAGTAAATCAACACAAACCTAAGCACCTGATCGATCGTGCTGGTGTGGGGGCGGAAACCTGCCTGCAAGGGAGATAATATCTTGGATTCCTCTATCCACAGCTGGATATGACACAGTACCAACCTGGCAACTATTTTCTGAATGGAATCTATAAGGCTAATAGGCCTATAGTTGCCAGGTAGTGCACGGTCCCCCTTTTTATATACCGGTATGATAGCTGCACCGGACCAGGTGTCAGGAGTGCACGCACCCCTAGCAATGGCGTTAGCAAGATAGGTGATATAAACCACCCAATTGTCCTTATCATGGACAAATAGATCCGCCGGTACGCAGTCAGGGCCTGGGGCCCTTCCTCTCGGAATTAAGGAGAGGACTGTCTCAACCTCAGAATTGGTAAATAAAAGGGTGGGTATCAAGGAAGGGATTTTAAAATCATCCAAATTATTAACGGGGTTCGAGAACTGGGCCTTGTAGTACGAGGCCCACTGTTCCGGCGGAACATAATTGATAGGTGTAAGAGGTGTCCCACCACTCCCTCACTTCACCAGCTGCCAGAATTTTACCATGCTTTGCTCGTTACTGGCTAAAAGCAGGTCGTGCCAGCGATTATTGTCCCACTCTTTTTTAGCTGTGGATTGGGTTGCTTTGTAATTTGCCCTGGCAAGTTTAACTTCTCCCATATCTTTGAATCTAATGGCCCTTGTCAGTAAACGATAAGCCTCTCAACAGGTTTTATTGTACCAGGTGGACATTGATACCCCTGCCTTTGCCTTCTTTTTACTGGTCTTGATAAAATATGATTTTAATTTTGAAAAAGGGTCTCTATGAACCTGGGGAACGATTTGGTTAATATACTCCTGTGAGACACAGGTTATTGAATGGGCAACCAGGGCCTGCATCGCGTCCAGATCCCCTTCCTTCTCAATAAGCCAAGACCATCTTACTCTCCTCATATCATTTGAGAGTAATACTTCTGGTAGTACGTCCTCTACGACCTTTTTATGGATATTTAAAAAGCCCGGGACCTTGATTGTCAAAATTAATGGGTCATGGTCACTTTCTATGCGTTCCTGGACCAGCATGTGAAGGAGGGAGTGCCATGATTCAATATTAAGGAAAATAAAATCAATCCGACTACTAATTTTTGGGGGGCAGGGATCAGAAGGGGACTAGATTTAACAGTTTTAAGGTCTGATCTTTTGTCAGAGCAGAATAAATGGAAAGAGTCTTCACAGTTATATATAGAATCACAATTAGAGATATTGACTACTGGTGTACTTAACTGTTGGCTGCTGGCCGGAGCAGAACAGGATTTTTTCCTAATATGGAGTATTGCCGGATACTACAAAAGTATCATAAACAGATTTCATCCTGTCTTGAAAATAAGTTGTCAAAGTGTTGCAGACATGTTGGCTAGCCATGGGATTCTTTGTTTCCGTGAATTTAGAAAGTTTTGTGATTGTGGCAAACAGTTCTTTGGAGCAGCCTTTTGCTGCTTTGATTTAAAATATATTTTTTTCTGTTAAAATCATCTTTTTGTAGGTTTGTATGGAGGCTGTATAATTGTCTTTATCAGCCGAGTTATAGCCCAGCCTCCATTTCCTTTAAAACCTATGACGGGTTTGTTTCTGAGAGTATATCAGAAAACCAGGGCTCAGGTGGAGTGGTGTGACAATAGTTATTTATTGGAGTTAGTTAATTTATTGATGATTCTAGCCAGGAGTGGTAATTAATAAATAGCGAGGTCAGGGTCTGAGGAGACGTCGAGCATCGACTGGCCGAGTAGAAGATGGAGCTGGTCGGCCTCAATCTTATTCAAGGGTTGGCTCGATGTGACTTGTTCAGATTGTTTAAGGGTGGGTTTGCAAAGCAAACTGCGGATTTCAAACATAATAACCTTATAGTCAGACCAAGCTAAAGGGAGGGAATTTAGCCATGCAAGGTGGATATCATTTGTGAAAATTCCATCAAAACAGTGGCCAGCTTTGAGGGTGGAACTCTGAACTAGCTTGGTAAGGTCAGCACTGGCCAATTGATCTATTACGTTTTCTCAGTCAGAGTCATTGAAATTTTCAAGACGGAAGTTAAAATCCCTGAGTATAGCCAAGTTGGAAGATTTGTTTTAGCTCCAGGTAATGGCCGATATTATTAATAAACAAAGCTTTTGGCCCAGGGAGGCGGTAGAGTAAATTACCATTGAAAGAATGATGGCTATTAAGTTCAATTTTTAAAAATTAGAGCCTTGCAGTCCGAAACATGGGAGATGGCTTTAAAATATGATTTAAAGCCACTCCTTAGAATGACAAATAAGCCCCCACCTCTTTTCCTTGTCCGGTCTGTTCTATGAATTTTATAACCTATAGGCATAGCCATGAGTAGATCTGGTTCTGAAGAAGCATTGGCCCAAGTTTCCATGATGAAAGATATGTCAAGTTCTTATGTTTTCAAAAACTCACGGAATGCTAGTGCATTTTTTACCAAAGATCTTGCATTAATTAATGTACCAGAGTCTCTAAAGCTTACCTCTTGGGTGGTCACAGGTTGAGTCTGGAAGGCCTTGGCTGTATAGTTTGTGAGAGTAAGTTTCCAAAAGGAGCAACCCAGGGGCTTGTAAGCAAGCTGTGGGCATGGAGTCAAGCAGATTTTAACTTGAGAGTTAAGCCCAAGTTGGATGTCCCTCGTGTAGCAGCGAGCCACTGGTGGATCCGAGTCCAAACCGGCAAGGGGGCTGGCACTGAGTGCCGTCCGAGCATGAACGGGCGTAGTCGGGCTTGCTTTTTGCATGCCTTTGGTGCGAACGCAGTTGCAGGCTGGCTTTGTAGCATAGCATCCAGGGGGAGTTAGGTGTGTGAGAGGAACATGGTCACAGGCGCTACTGAGCGCGACTGCTACAAACGTGTGGGCAAAGAAAAGGCAAACGGGATCCAGCTGCCCCGGCTATGCCACACAAGCTCCCTTGTGGGCCGTAGCTACTGTGAAATAAAATCAGGATAAAATAAACATGTTAAAGATAGTGCTTACAAGGAAATGAGCTGAGTGGTTCAACACTGCCTCAAGAGGCAATTTAGACTAATGGATGCACACACTTTAGTCAGCTTGTTTTTGATGGTCCTGTTCATATTCTACCCAATACCAAATGACTAAGGACGATGACTACATTAAAAGCTTAGGTCAATCTGGAGAGCTGTACAAATCAGTTTCAGAATTTCATTCTGTCTGATCTCCAGGTGTGGAAGGCCTCAGGCCATTTAGAGCATAAACAGACAATCACAAGAATATACTTTCATTGTAACTGGCATCTCAATGATGTATGTTTGGCTTGGAGTCTTGTAAATGGGCCCTCTGATTTGCCAATGTGACTCATGAGAGCTATCGTCTTTTTTTTGTTTCACAATTCTTTATTCAATTTGCAGAGGGAGGGGGAACAACAACAGGGTACAACAAGTAGTGTAGTGCTGAATTACGGCCGCCCATAGCCGTTAGAAAATACAAGGGCTTGTATGATACATAAACAGTACATAGTACATCAATTAAGTCAGGAATCAGGGCAGTCGAGGAATGATGGACATGGGGTAAATGGGGTGGAGTAGGGAGAAAAGAGCAAGGGGGTAGCAAGAGAGAGAAGGGAAGGAGAAAAGTGGTAGTGAGAGAGGTCGGCGAGTGAGAAGTTGAAGTGGAAGAAGAAAAGAAGGATGGGGAGTAAGATCAGAAGGAGAAAGAGACAGAAGGGTAGGAACATAAATGGGAGTGGAGGTAGAGGTGGAGGGAGAGGTAGAGAGAGGAGACCCTACACCCAAGATGGGCAAAGGGGCAAGGAATGGGGAGGCGGCAAGGAAAAGGGAGGAGGAGGAGAAGGGGGAAAAGAGCAGGTGAGGAAAGTGAAAGAAACAGACAAGAAGGAAAGTCATGCTGGGAGGCAGTGCGGTGCCAGATTGTGGACAAGGAAGCAGACAGAGAAGGTGGGATGTGAGCGTGACATGGATCAAGAAGAAGGAAGCATGGTGCAAGAACTTGGGTGATCCAGGTGAGCCTGCCAGGATGTGCACCATGCAGTCAATGTAGGGCATCCAGCAGTTGGAGTGGGGCATCATCCGCAACATCCGTAGCTTCGCCGAGGTCCAGTGCCAGTCGTGGTGTGACTTAAAGAGGCAGAGCTTCCCTGGCACGGTAGCCCAGGGCCTCCAGCCGCTCTGCCCAGTCTTCAAGTTTGTATTCCACCTGGAGACAGGTCTACCATTTGGTACTCAGGCTGTCCAGCAAGGGTGCAGAGTATAGATAATGGGTCAAGAGGCTGTAGAAGCCAGACATAACCCCTTCGAAAATGACCCACAACTTCAGGTACAAGACTACCAGCGAGGGCAAGAGAGCCCAGGGTCACTGACCCAGTCTGCAGGGAGCTACAATCTTATTTCCCTGATTATTACTCTTACAAATGATACACCTCTGTCTCCTGAAATATAATTTTCTCATTTAATCATTCTCAAGTAGTGCAAAGTAGCTCACTACTTGGTAACTGCAATTTCTTTTGACAGTTGTATTGCTTCTAACAAATAAAGAATTTAGGAACCCTTCCAGATGGGAGCTCCAGTGGATGTCATAAAAACCCTTTGTGACCACAACTGCCCAGAATCATGGACCACTTCAGTACCATACTGGCTGTCTGTATGGATTGTCACATTTGCCTCTTCTGCAAGGCTACAAGCGCTTATCTTGGCAATCTGGTGGTAAAGTTACATTAGGCAGGTATGAGGCTTCAGGAATCCCAGAAATTGAACATACTGCATAGGCAGCCTTCAATGCTCTGCGATGTACTTTCAATAGAGAACCACCAACAAACAAAATCAGATCAACTATTTCAAAGGGAATGCCTTTGATGTCTGGTCTTGGTTTGGTAGATAGCTCTGTCACATTCACGCAGTCATGCTCAGGCTGATCATCATCATTCCTGTCTTTGTCTTCATTGCTATCTGAGAGCTAAAGCAGTGTTTAAGGATTCAGAAAACTACATCTTCTGGTAGATTTGTTCTCAGTTGACATATCTAGTATGATGACTGTCATGTACTGTGTCCTGGTATGAGTCAGCAAAATCTCAACTAAATGTTGAACAGACAAGATCAATGTATGTACTACCACAATTCCTTCCTTCCACTGACGATAGTAGCCAACAATTCCCAAGAACATCCTCAGCTCCCTGGATGTTTGGAGGGCCCGTCTTTAGAATTACAGAACTTTCTTTTGGGAGTTTCCTTGCTCTTTTCACAATGTGATTACCAAGATAAATCACTTCTTTTTTAAAGTACTGTCTCTTTGTAGATGAAACATTGTGTTCATGTTCAGGTAAGTGATTCAGAAGTGCAGTTGTGTCCAGTTTACAATCTTCTTTTTTCTTGGAAGCCACAAATATGTCACCTATGTATTGCACAAGAACATGAGATACAAGGCAACTGCAAACTTTCCAAATCTTTCTTTAGAATCTGAACAAATTTGAAGGACTTTCAGTGTTCCAAACAAGAACTTTATTTTCAAACAGAAAAACAAAAAGAAATTGACTATCCTCATGCAGAGGAATAAAGAAGAATGCTTGGTATTAAGTGAATGACTGTATACCATTCTACATCTAGCGGAATCTGTAACAGAGTTACTGCAGCATTCGGTACCAATGGACAACATGGAATCACTATTTAATTTATTTTTCGAAGATTCTGCACTATCCATCAATTACTCCTTAGGTCTTTAATGGCCATCATGGGAGAATTACAAGGACTACTAAGCAGTTCCTTCAGAATACCTTGTTTAATCATTTTTCAATAATAGGCTTCATTCCTTCTTCTGCTTCTTGCAAAAGTCTGTATTGCCTAATTATAGGGAAAACTGTGTTTAGTTTCCCATCAATCTTGACATGCTTTTTATCAATCCTGTCTCATTTTCTTGTGAAATCCCATACCTCTTCTTCAACAGTATATCTTAAATCCAAAGCTAGATTAGCTTTTATTAGAACTAGGAACAACTAAACTATTGAGTCATATGATTTAATTTTAAACACTGAGATTTAATCTTGGGTTTCAATTTCAAAACCATCTGATGTGCAATAAATCACACCATTCATTTTGCACAGCAAGTCTTTACCCAGTAGACTAAAAGGACTTGAGTCACATAATATGAACTGATAACTATTCTCCACGGATCCTGTTTTAACGAGAACATTTGTTGTAACCTGGTTTTTAAACTATTTAGTGCTACAACCTACAACTTGGACTTCTTTTCCAGAGAAAGGTAGGTTTGAAACCTCCACTGAACGAACTGTAGATCGGGTAGCTCCTATGTCTAAAATGACATGGGGTGGCCATTCACTTCACCATCTAAATAAGGACCTCTTTGGTCTACCTCCAGGAATGCACCAAGTAAGCTATCCTCCTTCCCCCTCAGGCCCCATCATCGGGAATTAGTCTCTGGGGAAAACAAAGGAAAATCATTATTCAAAATCAATGGATTCTGTTGGTACCCCAGACTGTAAGCCATTTTGTTTCTCATGTTTTGCTGCATCACTGGAGCCATTGGCTTGTTCTTGTGGACCTGCTCTTGATTTAGCACATTCTGTGCAGAAGCTAGTTTGGTTGGGGCAACTGACTGCATCTGCATCTGATTTACATTTTGTTTTATCTGAGGAACAAAATAATTAAGAATTCTGTCTGAATTCTATCAACCCTCACACTTCTAGAGTTCGATTGTACCAGAGAAATGACAAGCAGTGCTTTTCCTCAGTAAATCAATATTTGCATTCACTCCAGAATTAATTAAAGTTCCTCTTCCAAAACCCTGCATCCGTACCATTCAATTTCACAGTCTTGCACCTTGTTTCAAATATGCTCCAATTATTCAGGAGTTGTCAGATGACAAAAACCTAAATCAGAACCCATAATTTGATTCTTGCCATTTTTTTTTTAAACTGCATCGTCTGGGCAACCATCAACTTCTCTTCAATCCTTTTCTGCTTTGAATCAAACCAATCACCTCTGTATTTGGCTTTCTTCAGACTTCATCAATACCTTTAGTATATATATATATATATATTATCTACTGGCGGTCGCCAGTAGATAGTTATAGTTAGGACCGTGTTTCCATAGGAAATCCGCAACATTCTATTTGGAATAACTTTGGTGCCGGTTGACGAATCCTCGCGAAATTTTCAAAATAGGTGGAGCGCTACGCTCCGCTCCTACCCTGAAAGTCTCGAGGGGATTCGTCAAGCGGGGGCTGAGAAAAAAGGGGGGTCCCAAAACGCGTTTTTCCCATGCAATTTTCCATAGGGACCTTTAGTCCAAGGTACAGCCCGAACGGCGGAACAGAATTACTTGAAATTTGGCAGAGAGGTAGTCCTCAGGTCAGGGATGTGCCTTTTGCAGGTCTGGTGTCAATCTGTTCAGTAGTTCCTGAGAAAATCAAAAGTAAAATCATATATATATGTGGGCGGAGCCTAACCACACATCTCATCCTGAGATCTGATTGGCTGTCAGCACTTCATCCAAGAAGTGTTGGCAGCCATCTTGGGACCAATATACATGATAGCACCTCATTAAAAAGCATTGCAGTTAATAGAAGGTTTTAAGACTTTAGTTACATTATAAATCATTTGTTGATGGTACCATACTCATTTTAGGAATTGTGGTATGTTCTAAGGTGATTTCACCGTGTGAAAAAGCCTTCTGCTGGGATATCATGATTGAGAGAAAAATATTTTCTCATGCTTTTCCCACAGAGGTTTGGAAGGTGATCTATAAGCTAAACTGAGAGCTTATTTTCTGTAAATTCACATTATCTTTCTCAGTCATGTGAGAATGAAGTCTGACATTCTCAGTAAAACATGTACATCCAACAAGGGCCTCGACTGTCAGTTGATTCCTTTGTGTTCTACTGCAGCTTCCCAGAGTGTTCCAAAGAACAACTAGAGCGCTAACAGTCCTACTTATGATAAACGTATGGCACACCTGAAGCCATCTTGCTTGGATTAAAGTGGTAACTCTTAAAACATTTAATTTAAAAAGGAACAAAATGAGGGAGTTCATTTTTCCATAAAAAGTATGATTAGTACTGCAGAAAGAAAAATTAGGGCACATTTTGAGTGACTTCTCAAATCCTCTTCTATTTCATTAAAAAATTCTGACATGCAGACTGAAACATGCACTTTCAATACCAGCAGCAGTTTTCCCTGGTGAGCAGTAGCTTTACTACAGTGATCTAATGAGCTAAAAGAGTGCTAACATTCTGAATTTATGGCAAATGTGTGACACATCTGAATGCCTTTGGAATCAAAGTAAAAAACTGAAAGTATTTCCTACTGAGGAGACTGCAGTAAATGAGGAATTTAGGAAACTTCATAACAAATAAGTCTGCCAAGATGGCCACCAGAGACAAAAGAGCCCAAATGTAGCCCAAATATCACCCAGATGTAGCCCAAGTATAGCCCAATGACAGAATGTCCCAGAGTGTTCTTAAAAATAACTAGAGCGCTTACTGTCTTCATTATGACAAAAGTATGGCACACCTGAAGCCATCTTGATTGGAATAAACTGGTAACACTTAAAACATTTAATTTAAAAAGGAACACAATGAGGGGGTTCATTTTGCCATAGAAATTATGATTAATGCTGGAGAAAGAAAATGAGGGCACATTTTGAGTGACTTCTCAAATCCTCTTCTATTTCATTAAAAAAATTCTGACATGCAGACTGAAACATGTACTTTTAATACCAGGAGCAGACTTCCATGGTGAACAGTAGTTTTACTACAGTGATCTAATGAGCAACTAGAGTGCTAACATTCAGAATTTATGGCAAATGTGTGACATATCTGAATACCTTCATGATGGAATCAAAGTAAAACACTGAAAGCATTTCCTACTGAGGAGACTGCAGTACATGAGGAAATTAGGAAACTTCATAACAAATAAATCTCCCAAGATGGCCACCGGAGACAAAAGATCCCAAATGTAGCCCAAAATCACCCAGATGTAGCCCAAATATAGCCCAATGACAGAAGTGTGCAAAACACTTATTATTTTGTGTTTTTGCAGTGTTATATAGTGCAGACTTGTCAGGTATTGGAGTGCTTTACATGAGCATTGGTTACATCACACAAGAACAAATTCATTTTGGTTGTAGACATGGGGAGACTAAGTGATTTTACCAGAATCACAGAATGTTGAGCTGAAGCAGAAACTCCAACCTGGTTCCCCAGTTGCAAAGTCTGCAGTTCTGGAAGTAACACCACATCCTCTCGCCAAGGTGCAAAATTTAATCAAGTGGTCAACTGGATAAAAAAACATAAAGGTAACAAATAATTTAAAAGTGCTTTCTCGCTATTTGAAAACTCAGAAAATATGTCCTTATTTTAGTCTTTTAGAGCACTAACCATAATTTTGATGCCAATAAGACCCTCTCATATATGTAATTTCTAAAGGAAATGCTCTAGGTATTACAGTTTTGATTACATCAAGATGACGTCAGGCGTTCCACACTTTTGTAATAAATATAGAATGTTAGCAATCTAGTTGTTCATTAGGATACTGTTGAGAGGCAGAGGCCAGGGGCACAGACTCTGAAAATTGAAGGCAGGTAGGAGGGTGCAAAGGCAACAATTTAACCACACTGAGCAGGCAGGAAGGGCCGTGGCAGCACAACAGACTATGGAGGGCAGTGGAAAGGGGGGCAGGGGCAACAAACCAACAATACAGGACTTGCAAGAGAGGCTGTGGCAATGTAATAGACCATTGTGGGCAGAAGGAAGAGGCAGTGGTAGTACAACCATACATGCCAACAGACCCGATTCAGCCAGGAAATGTCCAATGTTTTTAAGCTCAAATGGGCTTTATTTTATCTGTCTCCTGTCTACAATCTCCTCTTTTTCAATGTAACTCAAAGGAGAAAATCAATACCCCAGTTTTTTTTCAAAATCTCCCTCTTACCAAGTTCAAAATGTTCGCAAGTATGGTACATTGGATCATGGAAGGAAATGGGGTAGGGACATGGACTTGGATAACAGAGGACAGGAGGGACATGGAGAGGTGCACCAAACTGACCCTGCAGGGCAGGCATCAGGGTGTGCAGCAGCACAATACACCACACAGGGCATGCGGGACGGGAGTGCAGCACAACAATCCATAGAAAGCAAGAGGGAGGGGAGAGGACCATGCACATGGACAACAGAGAACAGAGGGGCAAGAGGCAGGACCATAATGGACAGACAGGAGAGAAAGCTGCAGCATAACAGACCATAAAGGGCAGGAGGGATGGATCAGGGGCATTACAATGGAACAGACAAACCAGGAGGGAGGGAGTAGGGGTCTGCACATGTAAACAGAGGGCTGGGGGCAAGGGAGCAGGGCAGGAGCAGCAAGATAGCCATGGAGGTCAGGCAGGATGGGCACTAGAAGCAAAACACACCATGAAGAGCAACAGTGAGACTGTGATGGCATACACACAGACCATGGAGGGAAGGTGGGAGGGGTTCAGGGGCAGCTACCTGACCACACAGGGAAGGTGGGAGGGGTCATGGCAGCACAGAAGACCATGCATGGCAAGTGGGAGGGTTAGTGGTAGCACAATGGCTATGATGGGCAAGAAGGAGGGTGCAGGGGCATGCACAAAGGACGATGGAGGATAGAAGGGAGGGTCAGGACCAGTGCACAGACAAGGAAGTTCAGGGGAAGGGGCCTCACAACAGACCGCATGGGGCAGGCAGGAGGAGCAGTTGCAGCACAACAGACCAGGGAGGGCAGAAGGGTGTGGCAGTACAATGGACCATGTAGGACAGGAGGAAGAGGATAGGGGCATGGCATGTGGACAGGCAGGGTGGAGGTGGCAGGGACAGGTTACAGTCATCTGACAATGCTAGGCAGGTGGGAGGGGAGTGGCAGCTCAACAGAACACTCAGAGTAGATAGGAGTAGCAGGTCCATGGAACATGGTGGGCAAAAAGGATGGAGCAGGGGCATACACAAAGACATCGGAGGGCAGGGGGAAGGAGAATAGGGGCAGCAAGCTAAGCACAGAGTTTAAGCAGGAGGTCAATGATGGGGCATAGAATTGGGCAATGGAGGGCAGGAGGAGTGGACTGGTACATCATACTAAATTGAGGGCAGTGGCAGCACATCAGACCATGCATGGCAGGAGGGAGGAGGCTAGTCCATGGATTCACACAACAGAGGATAGGGAGGAGGGGGATGGGGCAGCAAGCTAACTGTTCAGAGAAGGCGGGTATTAGGAACTTTATTGTTTTTAAAACGTGTGTCTGTGCGAACTACTTAAAATATGAACAAGTATGCAGCATAATCTCACTTTTATTCAGGAAGAAGAGGATGTTTGTGACTGTGACTCTGGGCTCACTTGGCAGAAAAAAACCCTGACCCTCCACCCCCTATCGCAAAATGTAATGCCCGTGAAAAGGGTAGGTGAACACAGTGTTATATAGAACATAGTCCTGAGAGCACGATTGAAAATGAAAACTAGATATAGTGTATGGTATAAACTATGCACCAAAAAGTGTGATATAAGATGAACCGGGCGTGAAATATAATATGCAATACATTGTGCGCAATGACAGATTCATTGGAGAGCGCGAGATAGCACAGGCACTAGCGCGTGCTATGCGATATGCGCCTTGGAGTGTAATATGCACAGGGCAGTGTTGTGTAACCTAACTAGTCTCTAAAGTTGTAATATAAAATATGTGCTGGGGAGTGTAACGTTGCATATGCACTGTGACAAAGATATGGATCCCAGATTGTAATATGTATGGCATAGCACTGTGCGTTATAACATAGGCATCGAGGAAGGCACGTTAGATGGGGCAATATAACCCGTGCGAAGACAAGTGTGGCATGACATATTCTCGGGGTGGTGTTACAGTGCACATGGGCTAGAGAGTGTCATAGCATATGCACTAGCTAGTGGAATACAACACAGAGGTGTGTGGCACTCAGCAGGCAATGGTGGGTGTAACACAGCATTGGGCTCTGCCAGGAGCGCGCTGTGACTCTCAAGTGATGTTCGTCCCCTTTCCAGAGAGTAAAATAAAAAGTATTACACATCCGGCAGTGGATGTGTGTTTTATTAACCGTGAGGGGGGTTTCTTGCATAGTTTTGGTCTAATTTTTGTCGAATCCCCTTTGAATGGCTTGGTGTGCATGTGTATTAAATGTGCCCGTCAATAGCTACCCATGTTTGTATAAATAAACGACAAGGGTGTCTACCGGGATTAGGCACGGTAGGGCATCAGACATGTCAGAGCTTCACTAGTGGTGTAAATACATTCCACGTGGATTCATTGTATGCATAGTCGCCTTTTAATGAATATCACGCAAATCATCATGGTGATAGGTACGTACGGTTTGTCCAGCATGTCCTAGGTGTGTCTATAAATATATATTTTTTTTAAATAATAAAAAACAGTGGCCGGCCCTGGGGATTGGGGTCAAAAAAATATAATTAGGAGACAGGCCCTGGGGGATGGGGTCATCAGGGCCAATAAATTAGAATAAGAAGGAGAACCACACAGCCCCCCTTCTTAAAAAATTAAAATAAATAAAAGACTGGCATCGTGCCGGAGGCCACACCCCTCCTTGCAGCACTCTGCAAACGCGCCCCCTGGCGAGTTGTAAGTTGGGGAATTAATTCCTCTTCAATACTGAGGGTCCCTGAGGGCCAACTAGCCCAACAGGCATCTCCAGTATGCACCAGGGAGCTGCGCTGCAGGCAGGTGTTCTGAGGCCAAGCCCCTTTTTACACCTCTCTGCAACGCAGCTCTGTGGCGCTTACTGGAGGTACCTAGTGGTCTAGTTTGACCCTAGGGACACTTAGGATTCAAGGGGACCTAATCTCTCAACTTAGAACAGCCACAGGGCGCGTTTACACAGTGGTGAAGGGAGGGGACGGGGCCTGAGGTGACGTGTGCAAACACGCACTATGGCACGTTTTAAATTGGGGTTTTAATTTTCCTTCAATACTGAGGGCCCCTGGGGGCTAACTAGCCCACCAAGTGCTTCCAGTAAGTGCCACTGAGCTGCATTGCAGAGAGGTGGTCCAGGCCGTGCCACTTTTTACTCCTCTCTGCAACGCAGCTCTGTGGCACTTACTGGAGGTACCTAGTGGGCTAGTTGGACCCTAGGGACCCTCAGGATTCAAATGAACTTAATCTCCCAACTAAAAACGGACACAGGGCGTGTTTACACAGTGGTGAAGGGAGGGGACGGGGCCTGAGTTAACGTGTGCAAAAACGCCCTGTGGCCTGTTTTAAGAGGTAGTTTTAATCCCCCTGCCCTATTATATACTAGGAGCTTACAGAGGAGGTCATGCTAATCACAGGGGGACCCCAACGCATAATGTTCCCTAGTGTATGTAGGTGTTTTATTTGCATATACAGTTATACACACACCACCACACTTACTTCTACAGAAACTTACACATACTTAGGGCCATATGTAGGTAGCCTCACATTTACCGATTCATAAATACCGAATTTTACCGATTCGGTATTTATGAATCGGTAAATGTGATGTAGGTAATAATTCGGTAAATTTTACAGATTCGGAAAAATGCGGTAATTATGAATCAGTATTTACCGATTCGGTAATGAGGCATACCTTCCCATTGATTCCTATGGGCCTGGAGGCCCATAGGAATCAATGGGAAGGTATGCCTCATTACCGATTCGGTAAATACCGATTCGGTAATGGGGGAGCATATTCAAGGGTGGCAGGGTGTCACATTGACACCCTGTTGCACCCCTGAATTTTGCATGTGTGCACATGTGGCGCACATACATGCCCTAAGGGCATGTATGTCTGCCACTTGGCACTCTTAAATCTGCAAAATATGACTTTTTGCAAGGTATTCGTTATTTATCACCAACCTGTATTTGGTGGTAAATAACGAATTCTCAGTACTAATTTTCACTCTTTAGAGTGCTCTCTACATATGATTTCAGGATTCGGTATTTACCGAATCAGTATTTTACCGTTGCGGTAATTTACCGAATCCTGAAATATGCCTCCTACATCTCAAATAGCTAAATACCGGTCGGTAACGGGATATTTACCGAATTTCGGCCGTTACCGACCGGTATTTAGCTACCTACATGAGGCCCTTAGTCTTTTAAAAAATCACTTATAGAAACACATACTTATTCATACAGGAACTCTTTCAATCTCTCACTCTCACATATACTCACTTATATACACCAATAGTCACATATACTAGTTTAAAACATATGTAGTTACTCATAAAGACAGTATTGAGACAGTCATTCACTCACTAACACACCCATACACACACTCATCCACCCATACAGTCCTGCACACATGCTGTCTTCAACACATACAAACAGTGAGTCACTCATTCATGCATACCCCCCACCGAACCATGCAGACACTCAGACTGATACTCAAAAAACCAACTAATAACCTATAGAGACACCCATGTAGCTACTCACCAACCCATGCAGCCACTTATACACAAAGTGAGAGACTGATACAGATATTTACATATTTAAAGTTCAGCTAACTATAACTCGTGCGCCCGCAATGCACTGCTGATGACGTCACATATTACATCACTCATGACATGGTCAGTGACATCACTCATGACATCACTGATGACATCTCAAATGACATCACTGATGACATCATCCAGTGAATGTGTGTTTTTCTGAAAATTACATATGTTTTATATATGTATATCTCAAGCTCGATGGAAGAATAAATGGGTATATAAGTGTCTAAATGGATGATTTGTTTTTGAAAAATTGATTGTATAACTGACTGATTAATTGTATCTTAGTGAATACATGGCTTAGTGAGTAATGTTTAAATGTGTAAATATCTGTATCAGTCTCTCACTTTGTGTTTAAGTGGCTGCATGGGTTGGTGAGTAGCTACATGAGTGTCTATATAGGTTATTAGTTGTTTTTTTGAGTATCAGTATGAGTGTCTGAGTGTCTGTATGGTTCGGTGGGGGGTATTACGTAGTGCATAGGTGCATGAATGAGTGACTCACTGTTTGTATGTGTTGAAGACAGCATGTGTGCAGGACTGTATGGGTGGATGAGTGTGTGCATGGGTGTGTTAGTGAGTGATAGACTGTCTCAATAGTGTCTTTATGAGTAACTACATATGTTTTAAACAAGTATATGTGACTATTGGTGTATATAAGTGAGTATATGTGAGAGTGAGAGATTGAAAGAGTTCCTGTATGAATAAGTATGTGTTTCTATAAGTGATTGTTTAAAAGACTAAGTATGTGTAAGTTTCTGTAGAAGTAAGTGTGGTGGTGTGTGTATAACTGTATATGCAAGTGAATGGATGTTTGATTCTTTATTAGCATGAGTGAGTATGTGTGTGAGTAACTCTATGGATGAGTGGCGTTGTGTAACAGGATGTATAGGTGTGTGAGTACATATGATGAGTGAGTACATGTATGAGTGACTGTATAGGACTGTTGGTGAATGAGTGGATTTGTATGTGGATCTTAGAATTACTGAATAGGTTGTTGTAACTGATATTGGTATGTCCATTGTTTTGAACATTGTAGTTTCTATTTTTGAATGTGTGTATCAAAGGTTATATTAGGGGAAGAGGAAGTCTGCCACTCTATCACAAGGATGATGTCATCAGTGATGTCATTAGTGATGTCATTTGAGATGTCATCAGTGATGTCATGAGTGATGTCACTGACCATGTCATGAGTGATGTAATATGTGACGTCATCAGCAGTGCATTGCGGGCGCGCGAGTTATAGTTAGCTGAACTAACTATAACGGGGGAATTTCAATGGTTTTGTACGAGTGAAAAGTCCAGCTAACTATAACGCCCCTGAAACCTATGGTTTTTTCTGTGAATTTCTAAGGTTTTTTAAATGCTAATTCCTAACTATAACGTGCCTGAAACCTATGGTTTTTTCAGTGAATTTCAAAGGTTTTTTTAAATGCTAATTTCTAACTATGCCTACAGAGATAGGACATGTGAAGAAAGAAGAAAAAACGCACAGAAAGAAAAAAAAGAGATGCAGAAAGAAGCAACAGAAGTCCTCAAAGACAAAGAAAAGTGCAGGAAGAAGGATAACGTGCAGAAAGAACAAACAGAAGAGCAGAAAGAAGCCTTGTTGCAAAATCATCCTGTACCTTCAACTTTTTCAGACGGATACTGGTGGTAACTGAGTCTGACTAACCAGTCCTAGAGCCAGTGCTATGTTAAAAGACACTCAGAATACAGTGAAAACACCTACATACACTAGGGAACACTGTGCGTTGGGGTCCCCCTGTGATCAGCATGACCTCCTCTGTAAGACCCTAGTATATAATAGGGCAGGGGATCAAAACTACCTCTTAAACGCGCCACAAGGCGTGTTTGCACACGTCACCTCAGGCCCCGTCCCCTCACTTCCCCACTGTGTAAACACGCCCTGTGGCCATTTTAAGTTGGGAGATTAAGTCCCCTTGAATCCTGAGGGTCCCTAGGGTCCAACTAGACCACTAGGTACCTCCAGTAAGCTCCACAGAGCTGCGTTGCAGAGAGATGTAAAAAGGGGCACGGCCTAGACCACCTCCCTGCAACGCAGCGGAGTGATGCTTACTGGAAGCACCTGGTGGGCTAGTTGGCCCCCAGGGTCCCTCAGGATTGAAGAGGAATTATTTCCCCAACTTAAAACGGGCCACAGGGCTTGTTTGCACACGTTAACTCAGGCCCCGTCCCCTCCCTTCACCACTGTGTAAACACGCCCTGTGGCCGTTTTTAGTTGGGAGATTAAGTTCATTTGAATCCTGAGGGTGCCTAGGGTCCAACTAGCCCACTAGGTACCTCCAGTATGCGCCACAGAGCTGCGTTGCAGAGAGGTGTAAAAAGTGGCACGGCCTGGACCACCTCTCTGCAACGCAGCTCAGTGGCGCTTACTAGAAGCACCTGGTGGGCTAGTTAGCCCCCAGGGGCCCTCTGGATTGAAGGGGAATTATTTCCCCAAATTAAATTGCGCCACAGGGATTGTTTGCACACGTTAACTCAGGCCCCATCCCCTCCCTTCACCACTGTGTAAACAAGCCCTGTGGCCGTTTTTAGTTGGAAGATTAAGTTAATTTGAATCCTGAGGGTCCCTAGGGTCCAACTAGCCCACTAGGTACCTCCAGTATGCGCCACAGAGCTGCGTTGCAGAGAGGTGTAAAAAGTGGCACGACCTGGACCACCTCTCTGCAACGCAGCTCAGTGACGCTTACTGGAAGCACCTGGTGGGCTAGTTAGCCCCCACGGGCCCTCAGGATTGAAGGGGAATTATTTCCCCAACTTAAAACGCGCCATAGGGCGTGTTTGCACACGTCACCTCAGACCCCGTCCCCTTCCTTCCCCACTGTGTAAACATGCCCTGTGGCCGTTTTTTAAGTTGGGAGATTAAGTCCCCTTGAATCCTGAGGATCCCTAGGGGCAAAATAGCCCACTAGGTACGTCCAGTAAGCGCCATTGCAGAGAGGTGTAAAAAGGGGCACGGCCTGCACCACCTCTCTGCAACGCAGAGCAGTGGCACTTACTGGAACCACCTGGTGGGCTAGTTGGCCCCCAGGGTCCCTCAGGATTGAAAGGGAATTATTTCCCCAACTTAAAACGCGCCACAGGGCGTGTTTGCACACGTCACCTCAGGCGCCGTCCCTTCCCTTCACCACTGTGTAAATGCGCCCTGTGGCCGTTCTAAGTTGAGAGATTAAGTCCCCTTGAATCCTAAGGGTCCCTAGGGTCAGACTAGCCCACTAGGCGCCACAGAGCTATGTTGCATAGAGGTGTAAAAAGGGGCGTGGCCTCAGAACACCTGTCTGCAACGCAGCTCCCTGGCGCACACTGGAGATACCTGTTGGGCTAGTTGGCCCTCAGGGACCCTCAGTATTGAAGGGGAATTAATTCCCCAAATTACAACTGGCCAGGGGGCGCATTTGCAGAGTGCTGCAAGGAGGGGGCGTGGCCTCCAGCGCGATGCCGGTCTTTTATTTATTTTATTTTTTTAAGAAGGAGGGCTGTGTGGCCCCCCTTCTTTTTCTAATTTACTGGCCCTGGGGACCCCATCCCCCAGGGCCTGCACCCTAATTTATTTTGTTGAAAAAAATAAATTTGGCCCTCCCAAGGCCTTAATCGGCCCCGGGGACCCCAACCCCCGGGTCATGGCCTTTTTTTAATTTAAATTCTTTAGGAGGGGGCTGCGTTGCTCCCCTCCTCAGGCCACTTATGACTCCGGGGACCCCATCCCCCGGGGCCGGCCTTTGTTTTTTATTATTTTAAAAATATATATATTTATAGAAACATCTAGGACATGCTGGACAAGCCGTATGTACCTATCACGATGACGATTTGCGTGATATTCATTAAAAGGCGACTATGCATAGAATGAATCCACATGGAATGTATTTACACCGCTAGTGAAGCTCTGACGTGTCTGACGCCCTACCGTGCCTAATCCCAGTGCCCCCGCCGGTGGATACTCTCCAAGTAGACACCCTTGTCGTTTATTTATACAAACATGGGTAGCTATTGACGGGCACATTTAATATACACGCACACCAAGCCATTCATAGGGGATTCGACAAAAATTTGACCAAACTATGCAAGAAACCCCCCTGACGGTTAATAAAAAACACATCCACCGCCGGATGTGTAATACTTTTTATTTTACTCTCTGGAAAGGAGACGAACCTCACTTGAGAGTCACAGCATGGCTGAGCCCAATGCTGTGTTACACCCACCAGTGCCCGCCGATTGCCTCACACCTCTGTGTTGTATTCCACCAGCTAGTGCGTATGCTATGACACTCTCTAGCCCATGTGCACTGTAACACCACCCCGTGAATATGTCATGCCACACTTGCCTTCGCACGGGTTATATTGCCCCATCTAACGTGCCTTCCTCGATGTGTAGGTTATAACGCACAGCGCTATGCCATACATATTACAATCTGGGATCCATATCTTTGTCACAGTGCATATGCAACGTTACACTCCCCAGCACATATTTTATATTACAACTTTAGAGACTAGTTATGTTACACAACACTGCCCTGTGCATATTACACTCCAAGGCGCATATCGCATAGCACGCGCTAGGGCCTGTGCTATCTCGCGCTCTCCAATGAATCTGTCATTGCGCACAATGTATTGTATATTATATTTCACGCCCCGGTTCATCTTATATCACACTTTTTGGTGCATTGTTTATACCATATACTACATCTAGTTTTCATTTTCAATCGTGCTCTCAGGACTATGTTCTATATAACACTGCGTCCACCTACCCTTTTCACGGGCATTACATTTTGCGATGGGGGTGGAGGGTCAGGGGGTGTTTCTGCCAAGTGAGCCCGGAGTCACAGTCACAAACGTCCTCTTCTTCCTGAATAAAAGTGAGATTATGCTGCATACTCGTTCATAATTTAAGTAGTTCGCACAGACACACATTTTAAAAACAATAAAGTTCCTAATACCCACCTTCTCTGAACAGTTAGCTTGCTGCCCCATCCACCTCCTCCCTATCCTCTGTTGTCTGAATCCATGGACTAGCCTCATCCCTCCTGCCATGCATGGTCTGATGTGCTGCCACTGCCCTCCATTTAGCATGATGTACCAGTCCACTCCTCCTGCCCGCCATTGCCCAATTCTATGGCCCATCATTGACCTCCTGCTTAGCCTCTGTGCTTAGCTTGCTGCCCCTATTCTCCTTCCCCCTGCCCTCCGATGTCTTTGTGCATGCCCCTGCTCCATCCTTTTTGCCCACTATGTTCCATGGACCTGCCACTCCTATCTACTCTGATTGTTCTGTTGAGCTGCCACTCCCCTCCCACCTGCCTAGCATTGTCAGATGACTGTAACCTGTCCCTGCCACCTCCACCCTGCCTGTCCACATGCCATGCCCCTATACCCTTCCTCCTGTCCTCCATGGTCCATTTTACTGCCACACCCTTCTGCCCTCCCTGATCTATTGTGCTGCAACTGCTCCTCCTGCCTGCCCTGCGGGGTCTGTTGTGAGGCCCCTTCCCCTGAACTCTCTTGTCTGTGCCCAGGTCCTGACCCTCCCTTCTATCCTCCATGGTCCTTTGTGCATGCCCCTGCACCCTCCTTCTTGCCCATCATAGCCATTGTGCTGCCACTAACCCTCCCGCTTGCCATGCATGGTCTTCTGTGCTGCCATGGCCCCTCCCACCTTCCCTGTGTGGTCAGCTAGCTGCCCCTGACCCTCTCCCACCTTCCATCCATGGTCTGTGTGTATGCCACCATAGTCTCATTGTTGCTCTCCATGGTGTGTCTTGTTTCTAGTGCCCATCCTGCCTGACCTCCATGGTCATCTTGCTGCTCCTGCTCTGCCACCTTGCCCCCAGCCCTCTGTTTCCATGTGCAGACCCCCTATTCCCTCCCTCCTGGCTTGTCTGTTCCAGTGTAATGCCCCTGATCCGTCCCTCCTGCCCTTTATGGTCTGTTATGCCGCAGCTTTCTCTCCTGTCTGTCCATTATGGTCAGCTAGCTACCATTGCCTCTTTCCCATCTGTTCTCTGTTGTCCATGTGCATGGTCCTGTCCCCTCCCTATTGCTTTCTATGGATTGTTGTGCTGCACTCCCGTCCCGCATGCGCTGTGTGGTGTATTGTGCTGCTGCAAACCCTGATGCCTGCCCTGTAGGGTCAGTTTGGTGCACCTCTCCATGTCCCTCCTGTCCTCTGTTATCCGAGTCCATGTCCCTACCCCAATTCCTCCTGCCTACCATGATTCAATGTACCATACTTGCGAACATTTTGAACTTGGTAAGAGGGAGATTTTGAAAAAAAACTGGGGTATTGATTGTCCCCTTTAAGTTACATTGAAAAAGAGGAGATTGTAGACAGGAGACAGATCAAATAAAGCCCATTTGAGCTTAAAAACATTGGACGTTTCCTGGCTGAAACGGGTCTGTTGGCATGTATGGTTGTACTACCACTGCCTCTTCCTTCTGCCCACAATGGTCTATTATATTGCCACAGCCTCTCTTGCCAGTAGTGTATTGTTGGTTTGTTGCCCCTGCCCCTCTTTCCACCTTCCTCCATAGTCTGTTGTGCTGCCACTGCCCTTCCTGCCTGCCCAGTGTGGTCAAATTGTTGCCTCTGCACTCTCCTACCTGCCTTCAATTTTCAGAGTCCGTGCCCCTGGCCACTGCCTCTCAACAGTATCCCAATGAACAACTAGATTGCTAACTTTCTATATTTATTACAAAAGTGTGGAACGCCTGACGTCATCTTGATGTAATCAAAACTGTAATACCTAGAGTATTTCCTTTAGAAATTACATATATGAGAGGGTCTTATTTGCATCAAAATTATGGTTAGTGCTCTAAAAAACTAAAATGAGGACATATTTTCTGAGTTTTCAAATAGCGACAAAGAACTTTTAAATTATTTGTAATCTTTATGTTTTTTTATCCAGTTGACCACTTGATTAAATGTTGCAACTTGGCGAGAGGATGTGGTGTTACTTCCAGAGCTGCAGACTTTGCAACTGGGGAACCAGGTTAGAGTTTCTGCTTCAGCTCAACATTCTGTGATTGTGGTCAAATCACTTAATCTCCCCATGTCTACAACCAAAATGAATTTGATCTTGTGTGATGTAACCAATGCTCATGTAAAGCATTCCAATACCCGACAAGTCTGCACTATATAAAACTGCAAATACACAAAAAATAAGTGTTTTGCACACTTCTGTCATTGGGCTACATGTGGGCTACATCTGGGTGATATTTGTGCTGCATTTAGGCTCTTTTGTGTCTGGTGGCCATCTTGGGAGATTTATTTGTTATGAAGTTTCCTAATTTCCTCATTCACTGCAGTCTCCTCAGTAGGAAATGCTTTCCGTTTTTTACTTTGATTCCATCAAGAAGGTATTCAGATATGTCACACATTTGCCATAAATTCTGAATGTTAGCACTCTAGTTGCTCATTAGATCACTGTAGTAAAGCTACTGCTCACCACGGAAGTCTGCTGGTGGTATTAAAAGTGCATGTTTCAGTCTGCATATCAGAATTTTTTAATGAAATAGAAGAGGATTTGAGAAGTCACTCAAAATGTGCCCTAATTTTTCTTTCTTCAGCACTAATCATAATTTCTATTGCAAAATTAACCCCCTCATTGTGTTCCTTTTTAAATTAAATGTTTTAAGTGTTACCAGTTTATTCCAATCAAGATGGCTTCAGGTGTGCCATACTTTTGTCATAAGTAAGACAGTAAGCGCTCTAGTTGTTCTTAAGAACACTCTGGGACATTCTGTCATTAGGCTATGCTTGGGCTACATCTGGGTGATATTTGGGCTACATTTGGGCTCTTTTGTCTCTGGTGGCCATCTTGGGACATTTATTTGTTATGAAGTTTCCTAATTTCCTCATTTACTGCAGTCTCCTCAGTTGGAATACTTTCAGTTTTTTATTTTGGTTCCATCAAGAAGGCATTCAGATGTGTCACACATTTGCCATAAATTCTGAATGTTAGAACTCTAGTTGCTCATTAGATCACTGTAGTAAAACTACTGCTCACCAGGGAAGTCTGCTGCTGGTATTCAAAGGGCATGTTTCAGTCTGCATGTCAGAATTTGTTTATGAAATAGAAGAGGATTTGAGAAGTCAAAATGTGCCCTAATTTTTCTTTCTGCAGAACTAATCATAATTTCTATGGCAAAATAAACCCCCTCATTTTGTTCCTTTGTAAATTAAATGTTTTAAGTGTTACCACTTTATTCCAATCAAGATGGCTTCAGGTGTGCCATACTTTTGTCATAAGTAAGACTGTTAGCGCTCTAGTTGTTCGTTAGAACATTCTGTCATTGGGCTATACTTGGGCTACATCTGGGTGATATTTAGGCTACATTTGGGCTCTTTTGTCTCTGGTGGCCATCTTGGGAGATTTATTTGTTATGAAGTTTCATAATTTCCTCATTTCCTGCAGTCTCCTCAGTAGGAAATACTTTCAGTTTTTTACTTGGTTCCATCAAGAAGGCATTCAGATGTGTCACACATTTGCCATAAATTCTGAATGTTAGCACTCTAGTTGCTCATTAGATCACTGTAGTAAAGCTACTGCTCACCACGGAAGTCTGCTGCTGGTATTAAAAGTGCATGTTTCAGTCTGCATATCAGAATTTTTTAATGAAATAGAAGAGGATTTGAGAAGTCACTCAAAATGTGCCCTAATTTTTCTTTCTTCAGCACTAATCATAATTTCTATTGCAAAATTAACCCCCTCATTGTGTTCCTTTTTAAATTAAATGTTTTAACTGTTACCAGTTTATTCCAATCAAGATGGCTTCAGGTGTGCCATACTTTTGTCATAAGTAAGACAGTAAGCGCTCTAGTTGTTCTTAAGAACACTCTGGGACATTCTGTCATTAGGCTATACTTGGGCTACATCTGGGTGATATTTGGGCTACATTTGGGCTCTTTTGTCTCTGGTGGCCATCTTGGGAGATTTATTTATTATGAAGTTTCCTAATTTCCTCATTTACTGCAGTCTCCTCAGTGGGAATACTTTCAGTTTTTTATTTTGGTTCCATCAAGAAGGCATTCAGATGTGTCACACATTTGCCATAAATTCTGAATGTTAGAACTCTAGTTGCTCATTAGATCACTGTAGTAAAACTACTGCTCACCAGGGAAGTCTGCTGCTGGTATTCAAAGGGCATGTTTCAGTCTGCATGTCAGAATTTGTTTATGAAATAGAAGAGGATTTGAGAAGTCAAAATGTGCCCTAATTTTTCTTTCTGCAGAACTAATCATAATTTCTATGGCAAAATAAACCCCCTCATTTTGTTCCTTTGTAAATTAAATGTTTTAAGTGTTACCACTTTATTCCAATCAAGATGGCTTCAGGTGTGCCATACTTTTGTCATAAGTAAGACTGTCAGCGCTCTAGTTGTTCGTTAGAACATTCTGTCATTGGGCTATACTTGGTCTACATTTGGGTGATATTTGGGCTACATTTGGGCTCTTTTGTCTCTGGTGGCCATCTTGGGAGATTTATTTGTTATGAAGTTTCCTAATTTCCTCATTTACTGCAGTCTCCTCAGTAGCAAATACTTTCAGTTTTTTTACTTGGTTCCATCAAGAAGGCATTCAGATGTGTCACACATTTGCCATAAATTCTG
Source organism: Triturus cristatus (assembly GCF_964204655.1). Taxonomy (NCBI): domain Eukaryota; kingdom Metazoa; phylum Chordata; class Amphibia; order Caudata; family Salamandridae; genus Triturus; species Triturus cristatus. The sequence continues at coordinate 1,064,859,791 of NC_140582.1, read as the reverse complement.
AATGTTAGCACTCTAGTTGCTCATTAGATCACTGTAGTAAAGCTACTGCTCACCAGGGAAGTCTGCTGCTGGTATTCAAAGTGCATGTTTCAGTCTGCATGTCAGAATTATTAGACATAGAAGAGGATTTGAGAAGTCAAAATGTGCCCTAATTTTTCTTTCTGCAGCACTAATCATAATTTCTATGGCAAAATGAATCCCCTCATTGTGTTCCTTTGTAAATTAAATGTTTTAAGTGTTAGCACTTTATTCCATTCAAGATGGCTTCAGGTGTGCCATACTTTTGTCATAAGTAAGACTGTTAGCACTCTAGTTGTTCGTTAGAACACTCTGGGACATTCTGTCATTGGGCTATACTTGGGCTACATCTGGATGATATTTGGGCTACATTTGGGCTCTTTTGTCTCTGGTGGCCATTTTGGGAGACTTATTTGTTATGATGTTTCCTAATTTCCTCATTTACTACAGTCTCCTCAGTAGGAAATACTTTCAGTTTTTTACTTTGATTCCATCAAGAAGGTATTCAGATGTGTCACAAATTTGCCATGAATTTAGAATGTTAGCACTCTAGTTGCTTATTAGATCACTGTAGTAAAGCTACTGCTCACCAGGGAAGTCTGCTGCTGGTATTGAAAGTGCATGTTTCAGTCTGCATGTCAGAATTTTTTTATGAAATAGAAGAGGATTTGAAAAGTCACTCAAAATGTGCCCTAATTTTTCTTTCTGCAGCACTAATCATACTTTCTAAGGCAAAATGTACCCCCTCATTGTGTTCCTTTTTAAATTAAATGTTTTAAGAATTACCACTTTATTCCAACCAAGATGGCTTCAGGTGTGCCATATGTTTGTCATAAGTAGGACTGTTAGCGCTCTAGTTGTTCTTTAGAACACTCTGGGAAGCTGCAGTAGAACACAAAGGAATCAACTGGCAGTCTCTGCCCTTGTTGGAAGTACATGTTTTACTGAGAATGTCAGACTTTATTCTCACATGACTGAGATAGATAATGTGAATTTACAGAAAATATGCTCTCAGTTAGCTTATAGATCACCTTCCAAACCTCTGTGGGAAAAGCATGAGAAAATAGTTTTAGAATACCCCACAATTCCTAAAATGAGTATGGTACCACACACCACAATTCCTAAAATGAGAATGGTACCATCAACAAATGATTTATAATGTAACTAAAGTCTTAAAACCTTCTATTAACTGCAATGATTTTTAATGAGGTGCTATCATGTATATTGGTCTCAAGATGGCTGCCAACACTTCTTGGATGAAGTGCTGACAGCCAATCAGATCTCACGATGAGATGTGTGGTTAGGCTCCGCCCAGATATATATGTGATTTTACTTTTGATTCTCTCAGGAACTACTGAACGGATTTACACCATTTAAGCAAAAGGCACATGCCTGACCTGAGGACTACCTCTTTGCCAAATTTCAAGTAATTCTGTTCAGCCGTTCAGGCTGTACCTTCGACTAAAGGTCCTATGGGAAAATGCATGGGGAAAACGCGTTTTGGGACCCCCTTTTTTTCTCAGCCCCCGCTTGATGAATCACCCCGAGACTTTCAGGGTAGGAGCTGAGCGGAGCGCCCCATTAGTTTTGAAAATTTCCCGAAGATAAGTCAACTGGCTCCAAAGTTATTCAAAATAGAATTTTCAGATTTCCTATGGGAACTCGGTCCTAACTATAACTATCTACTGGCGACCGCCAGTAGATAATATATATATCTATATATATATTCACTGAAAAAACCATAGGTTTCACACACGTTATAGTTACGAATTAGCATTTAAAAAACCTTGCAAATTCACTTAAAAAACCATAGGTTTCACACATGTTATAGTTAGCTAGACATTTCACTCGAAAAAAACCAATGAAATTCCCCCGTTATAGTTAGTGCAGGCAACTATAACTCACGCAACCGCAATCCTCTGCTGATGACGTCAGATATTACATCACTGTATTTAGACACTTATTTACCCATGTCTTCTTCCATTAATCTTTAGCTATACATATATTACAAATATTTATTTTTCATAAAGACACATATGTCATCAGTGATGTAATATCTGACGTCATCAGCAGAGGATTGCGGTCGCGTGAGTTATAGTTGCCTGCACTAACTATAACGGGGGAATTTCATTGGTTTTTTACGAGTGAAATGTCCAGCTAACTATAACATGTGTGAAACCTATGGTTTTTTAAGTGAATTTGCAAGGTTTTTTAAATGCTAATTCGTAACTATAACGTGTGTGAAACCTATGGTTTTTTCAGTGAATTTGTACGGTTTTTTAAATGCTAAGTTATGTATTTATTAATTATTTTTTTTCAGGTTTTTCACCGTGCGCGCGCTGTGGTAACTTGGTGCGCTTCGCGCACCGAGCACCCACGGTTCGCAGTGCGTGCCGTGCGCGTGCGGTGCGCGCACCTCGCGATTAAAAAAAAAAAAAAAATAGTTTTTTTCTCCCTTGGGGGTCCTTCTGTGACCCCTTGACCAAGGGTAGGGGGTCAGGAACTGTCCCCTTTTCACGTTCTCCACCTGTTTTTTTTCTCCCCCTCAGACTGCGAGAGACAAAATTGCGGTCGACACTTCCTGGTTTCGACCGATTCGAATGTTTACCGACATCTAACAACCAATCGGAATTGCGCTCGCGCACGGCAGCGTGCGCGCACAGTGCGTGCACGGTGCGCGCGTATAGATATTGATATGCTTTTAAATGCTATTTTCTCAGGAAATCCTGAACAGATTTACACCAGACCTGCAAAAGGCACTTCCTTGACCTTATGGCTACCTCTCTGCCAAATGTCATGTAATTCTGTTCAGCCGTTCGGGCTGTAGCTGCGACTAAAGGTCCTATGGAAAAATGCATGGGGAAAACGCGTTTTGGGACCCCCCCTTTTTCTCGGCCCCCGCTTGACGAATCACCCCGAGACTGCTGTCAGGGTAGGAGCTGAACGGAGCGCCGCATTAGTTTTGAAAATTTCGTGAGGATTCGTCAACCAGCGCCAAAGTTATTCAAAATAGAATTTTGAGATTTCCTATGGAAACTAGGTTGTAACTATAACTATCTACTGGCGACCGCCAGTAGATAATATGTATATATATATATATATAAATATGGAAACGCCGATAAATTTCAGATGGCTGAATGTATGCACAGTGAAATCCCGCAGCGGTGGTGTGCCACAGGCAAGCCCATCTGCACTCGTCCACACCTGGACTTCATTGCAGAATCCCTGCCATTTGTTTTAGGAAATAGGCCTCCAACCTCACCTTCTCCAGAAAGCAGATTTTAAGTATGCACAATCATGGCAGTCCATCAGTTTGCCATTCCCCTGTTGATTTGAGTGAGCTTTACTACAATAGTATCAGCAATTGTCCTTTGTGTAACTTTCAGGTTACCTCTTCGGCACCTATCACAAGTATACCCCATGAATCTCCCATGGTCCCTCCTCACAAAGAATGTATTGCTCTTAAAATGACCAGCCGTCTGGGATTTCTCATCAAGGTCAGATCTTTTGTCAAAAATAAAGTAGAGGTTGCAGAGTTTATTTCGACCCATGGGCCAGACTGGGTCTTTGTGATAGAGACCTGGACAAAGGAGTCTTCTGGCCCTGCCCTGGTAGATGCCATCCCACCAGGGTACACCATTACTCGGCTTGATAGAATTGGCAGAGCAGGAGAGGGGCTGGGAGCTATACACAAAATTATGTACACATGCCTCATAGAACTTTTTCACATATTGGTTCCCTGTGAAGCATTTTTTTTTCTTTAAAGCTACAAACTACTGAATTATTTGCACGGATCTTAGTTTACACGCCTCCTGGCTCTAGGTCTGCTTTCATTTCTGAGTTTGCTCACCTAATAGAAGACCACTATTTAGGCAAACACAACATTACTCTTCTGGGAGATTTTAATTTCCATTTAGAATATGAGATGTGAAAGGACTCTCAGGCCTTTAAAGGCATGATGACATGCTGTGGTTTTACCAATTAGTAAGGGTACCTACTCATGAAGCAGGCCATATTTTGGATGGCAGCTTCTTCAGTGACCTCGGTCTTAGGGTCGATAAGCCTCTTCCCCTGGTACATTACACAGGACACTGTCCCTGGTGGAAGTAATAGGATCCTTAAAAGCTATTAGAAAGGGCTTAATAAAGAAACTTTACCCCAGGCCTTGAACAACTGTAAGTGGACACACTATGATGACACAGAATTGGTGGCCTCAGAGTTTTTTATAGCGCAAACTTGACCCAAAGGTATTGGGTATCAGAGCGCTTTACATAGCACCAGTTGAGTTACATGAAGACACATCCATTTTTGTTAAGCACGGGGTGGTAAAGTGATTTGCCCAGAATCATAGGATGTTCAGCGTTGTTGCCGAGGCTCGAACCCAGTTCCCTGGTCGACCACCCTAGCCTTTAGGCCAACTCTTCTCCCCAGAGTTCTCCTCCTGGTTTACTTCAGCTATTAATTCTGTGGCCTTATTGAAGGAAACCTATATGCAGAGGTAGACGCCCACTTCTCCATGGTTTTCTGGGAGACTTAGATTGCTTAGGCAGGCTTGTTATCGTAAAGAATGAGCTTGGCAGAAGTGCTATGACCGTCATGAAAGAGCCAGTTATCAGGTCAATTTGGCAGAACAGAAAGTGGTCATTAAGCAAGAGAAATCTCTTTATTGTAACAAGAAGCATGCATCAGCTAAATCATCGAGAGATCTCTTTAAGCAAATAAATCTTGTATCTGCACCTTCAGCTTCCTCCAGTATAGAGAGTTTCCAGGCCTTTTGCTATCGCATGGAAAACTTCTTTCACACCAAAATTCTTGATATTTATGAAGTCCTTGACTGTCTTAACTCTGCTTCTTCCACTGGACGTTTATGCTGAGTCGGGTCCATCAGAGAATATGATTACCAGAGAGAGCCCTGTTGATCTCCTGTCCAGTTTTACTCCTCTTACCTGTGAAGTCACAGAGTCGTAGCTCCTCAGCATGAAATCAGGTTCCCCACTTGAACCTTGCTCGCCCAATGTTATGCAGCAGGGAGCTAATATTATTATTTCCCATTTTACAGCAATTTTCTGTGTAATTTTTGTTGCCCGTGTAATGTCTGTTTTGTGTTGTTGCAATATGTATTGTGCAAATACTTTATTTTGTTGGAAAACGGAGATGTTCTAATCTTTCTGTGTACTTTACTGGCTTGAGACTTGAGACTTAACCTTAGCATCAGGACTGTCTCTGCAGTTCTAGAATGCAAGATGTTCTTGCAATTGGAGGAAGCTGTGCCAACGTTGGAGGTGACATTTGTGTGGCTCCAGTAAAGTTAATCTAAAAGCGATTTTGTGGACTTAATACTAGTGTTGTAATTAAGATATCATTACAAATGTAGATTTAATAATAAGAGGCAGATTGAAGAGGAATTAGGAAAGGACAGTCAGGAAAAAGACCAAACCATAGTGGCATCATGGACCAGTTGAAACATATTCTAAAATGTGATATTGAAGTTTCAGATGTAAAGTATGAATAACCAGCAGTTGTGAATGCAAAACTGAGAACTTTTATCAAAGTAAGATTTATTCAGCTGAACATAGAAAAAAATACAAGTAGCAAATAGGAAGCAAATATGGAAAGAAGGGGCTGACAAGTGTTTCTCTGCTATGGAGTTGGCAGAGATTGTAACATATATTTTTGGGGGAATATGAAATGTTTAACAATCGTTGGCCTCGTGGTCAATAAATGTATAAAATAATAATTCATTTATAAAATACAGAGATGAAGAAATGTTTTTCATGTTTATGAATTGAAGTTTTTTTTAATGTTTTCACTGTAAAGAGCCTTTGTGTTTTGGCAAAAGCAGAAACGTGTTCAGATTATCTTTAGTGAAATTGTCATATATCCTGGGGCTGGGTGGCTGGGGCGCTTCCTTCCGGAGTTTGCCTGACTTCCTGTGTTTAGGGCAGGAAGTCAGGCGTTTGTTCACATGCGGCTGGCTGCGGTGGGGAGGGGTGCTTGCCGGCCCTCCTGTAAGTACGGCAAAGCATTTTTTTTCTTTTTTCATTTTTATGTGGCTCGATCGGTGATTATTTCTTCTGGTGCCTGCTGTTTTTGAGACCTGGGGCTGCAGAGTGTTGGGCTGTATTGCGGGCGCTGCTTTTGGATCGGTCCGCTTTCTGTCCTGCCTCCTTCCTAGTTGTCCTTGAAGGGGATCTGACTGCTTTTCGGTGTGCCAGAGTTTCTGCACGGTGCACTACAGGTTGGGCTTCTCTGTCAGTGGCCCCCTACTGGAGTTCGTCTTGTTGGCTTTTCTGTGATTCCCTGTCTGGGTCAGCTGCCTGTGTTGACTTCCCTGCGGTCCTGCACCTGTTACTCCTTTGCCATGGGTGAACATGCCAGGAAAAGCAGGCATGTTGATGTTTTCACCTCGTCTTCATCTGTTTCTTCTTCTTCGCCATCTCCTGTGCGCTCCAGACGGCGTAAGGAGGGAAGTGAGGCCCAGATTAAACATCTAATTAAGGAGACCTTGCTGGGGATGGGTGGCCCACCTAGGTCCAAGAGCTCTGGACAGACCCTGCCATCAACTTCTTCTGCTTCTGAGCATGAGTGGTTGGGGAGTGATGACCTGGAGGGCAAATACATAGACAAGGAGATGTTGCCGGACTTGTTGAAGCAAGTGAAATCGAATATGGGCTTTCCTTGCGCTGATTCCCTAAGCACTTCTGGGGGTTCTTTGCTTCGCCAATTCCAAAGTACTGCTGGGGTTCATGTTCCAATCCATGCGTATATCCGGGAGGTGCTTAACAGGGAATGGAAGGACCCTGATCGCATTATGCTTCCCCGTTTCATGGCGAAACTCTATCCTCTTCAGGATATGGCCAAAGACTCTCCTGACTCCATTCCCATAGAATCTTTTGTGGCCAGTCTCGTGGGTCGTACTTCATTGGCTGAGGATGCGGTGGTGAGGGATCCTGTGGACAAGAAGGTGGACGCTTCCCTGTGGAAGGTTCATTCGGGTTCCCATCTGGCACTCCGGGCTGGCATTTATGGGACTTATGTGGCTCAGTCACTATTTCGGATATCAAGTCCCTATACGGGTCTATTCATGATTCGACTGACTGTTCAGGGCTTCTGGATCATATTGAGCGGCAAGTGGAGTTTCTGTCTGATGTTTCCTTCGACGTAGTGCGAGCCTCGGCCCTTTCTGGTGGGGCTTGTGTTGCAGCTCGCCACAATTTGGATCTGAAGGACTGGAAGACAGATTCGGACCAGAAGTCTTTTGCGCTGCGGTTTTCCTTTCAGGGTACCATGATGTTTCGAGAAGAGTTGGAGGGCAAGTTATATCGTCTGTTCAAGGAGCAGAAACATTCTTCTTTGTTCAAACAGCCTTCCTCTGTGCCAGCTTCTTCGAAGCCCAAGTCCTTCTTCCATCCTCTCTCTCGCAGGCAGTTTTCTCGTGGCAGGGGACGATTTCAGTATGGTAAAGGTTGGGACAAGAAAGCGAAGTCTCCATCTACCAAGCATCGTTCCTGACTATCTGGCGGCTGGTGCCAGATCCTTGGTCAGAGGCCGGCTTTGTTTCATTCTTCCAGCCTGGATGAACTCCTGTTCAGATTTGTGGGTGCTGGACATTGTGAAGTTGTGGTACCTCATTGAATTTTCGGATCCTCCTCCAGACTCTGGGGTCCGTCTGACTCCCTGGTCGTCTTGTCCGTCCAAGAGGTCGAAGCTGTGTCTGGGGGTCAAGGCTCTGCTGGACAAGGGGGAGGTGCAGGATGTCCCTCCTGTGGACAGGGGTCAGGGTTTTATTCCTTAATATTTCTGGTCTCCAAGGTGACTGGGGGTTTTTGTCTTGTCCTGGATCTGAAGGCCCTGAACAAGTTTGTATTGCATCTGCCATTCAAGATGGAGACTCTTCAGCGGGTGATTCCCCTGGTTCTCCTGGGTCATTTCATGTGCCCCCTGGACCTTCAGGAAGCATATTATCATGTCCCGGTTCACCCCCTATCTTGTCAATTCCTGAGGTTTTGTCTTCAGGGAGGCATTATCAGTTTCAGGTCCTGCCATTCGGTCAAGGTGGTGGCGTCGTTGGTGGCTTCATTGCATCTTCAGGGTGTTCTGGTTTACACTTATCTGGACGGTTGGCTCCTTCATGCTCCTTCCAGGGTTCAGTTGTTGAGCAATCAGGAGTTGGTGTGTTCAGCGTTGAGGGCCCATAGATTCCTATTGAATCTCCCCAAGTGTCAGCTGATGCCTTCACAGGACTTAACGTTCATAGTGGCTCATTTCCGCACTGATCCGAATCGGTGGCTCGGGCAGTGACCTTGTGCTCCCTTGCTCATCATTTTCTGGAGGTTCATTCCTTTCCGGTCCGTCTCTGGCTGCGGCTTCCGGGTCTGAAGGCAGCTACGGTGTTCACGGTGCCTTGGGCGTGCTTCCATCTGCGTCCTCTTTGGTCCTTCCTGTTGGCTCAGTGGGATCCATTGTCTCGAGATTTGTTTCTCTTGGTTCCTGTGTCTCTCTCTATCCTCCCTGCTCTCCACTGTTGGACGGTGTTGGACAATCTCTCCAGTTGCAGTCTGTAATAATTCACGTAGAACATTACACAGTCCTCTCCTCCAGTTGTCCTCACGACGGATGCCATTACGGTGGGGTGGAGGGCGACTTTGGGATCGGACTTCCTTCAGGGTCGTTAGTCACTTCTGGTGAGTTGCCGGTCTTCAAATTTGCGGGAGTTGTCTGCAGTGTTCCGGGAAGTCATGGGGTTTTGGTGTCAGCTGTTGAACCACAATGTGCCGGTTCATTTGGACAACACGGTGACAGTTGCCTACTTAAACCACCAGGAGGGTATATGGTCCAAATCCCTGAATGCTGTGGTGTCCCCGTTGTTTTGCTGGGCGGAGGGGCACATCTTCTCTCTGACGGCTGCTCATGTCTGGGGGCTAGACAATGGGGTAGCGGATGTCCTCAGTTGTTACTTCCCCGCCTCCCAGGAGTTGGCATGGACTCCGGTGGCCTTTCATCTGGTGTGCGTGAGGTTTGGAAATCCTTATCTCGACCTCTTTTGCTTCCTGGCTCAATGCTCAGCTTCCCCGCTTTTTCTCCCAAGTCCCACAGGCAGAGTCTTGGGGGGTGGATGCTCTGACCCTCCCTTGGCCATCTCAGCTGCTGTATGCCTTTCCTTCCATTGCTCTGATCTTTCGATTTCTGTCTTAGTTGGTGTTCTGAGGATCAGGAGGTGGTGGTGCCCTTCTGGCCCTACCCGTCGTGGTTTCTCACTCTGAAGTTGTTGGCTGTTTAGGATCCTTGGTTCTTCCCATTCCCTCCGTCTCCCTTGTCGTCCACTTCGATGTTGTCCCTCCGATGGCTTTGTCTGTCGGTCTGGAGGTTGTGAGGCAGGGATGGAGGAATAGGGGTATCCTGAGCATTTAACTTTGGCGATCCAGCAGTCCCGGAAGCCATCTACCCTTAAGTCCTATGGTCGTCACTGGTGGAACTTCGTGCGTTGGTGTCTGGGTCTGTCGTTGTCTCCTTTGGATTGAACTTTGCCTGACGTTCTCCAGGTTCTCTGGGAGGGGTTTGAGAAGTTTTTTTTGTCTCCACTTTGTGGGCCCAGTGGGCGGCTTTTCGGGCTTTCCGTTCTCCTTGGGGGAATTTGCTTGATGTTGATAACCCGGTTTTTCCTCTTTGGGACCTCCCTTTGGTGTTGAAGGCTTTGGTGGCTGTGCCTTTTGAGTCTTTGGAGGACGTTGATCTGAAGTTTGTCACTTTCAAAGTTGTTATGTTGGTGGCTATTACTTCAGCTAGGCGCATGGGGGAGTTGGGGGCGCTGATGGCTCTGGAGCCTTTTCTGAGGATGGCGTGGTTCTTCGTTTGGATTCATCCTTTGTTCTCAAAGTTCCGTCCCAATTCCATCGCTCCCAGGAACTGGTCTTGCCTGCTCTGTGTGCGGAACAGGTGACTGGCGGTGATCTTCCCTGGTCTTTGCTGGATGTTTGCCCTGCGTTATGGATCTATGTGGACCGTACTCATTCTTTTCGGCATTTTGACTCCCTGTTTGTTTCCTTTGAAGTGGTCTTCAGGGGGTGTAGGGCTTCCACTTCCTTCATTGGTCGCTGGCTGAAGCAAGTCATCATGTTGGCCTACTCCCTTTAGGGCTCCCTTCCTCCAGCTGGGGTTCAGGGGCATTCTACGCGGGTGGTGGCGGCTTCTTGGACGGAAGTTCGTGGTGTGTGCCTTTCTGAGATTTGTAGGGCGGCCACTTGGGCTTCTGCTAATACCTTTGTTTGGCACTACAGGATTCAGAATATTCTGGGGGATGATGCTAACTTTGGTTTGGGGGTGCTTCGGGCTGTGTGCTCCTGATTCACCTTTCTTTTCTTTATATGCTCTATGCAATAAACCGCTGGGATTGCTATGGCTCTGTGTCCTAGTGGTTTGTTGTGTGGTGATGGCCGGTTGCTGCTTGGGTATTCTCACTTGTGTAGTATGAAGGGGACGAGGACAGGAGGGACCTGGGCGTAATGTCCTATCACTTACCGGTAATCTTCATTACTCTGGGTCTCGTTGTCCTCCTCCCCTTCATAGCATCCCTCCCTCCCGGGCTTCACGGCCCTCATCTGCGGCTTGGTCGTTCAGGAGGAATGCTGGGTAGAGTACGGATATGTACTCCCAGTAGAGGGGGAAGGGGTGTACCAGCGCTCTTCTTTTCTTTTTTCTGTCGGTGAGATAGATTATCTCACTTGTGTAATATGAAGGGGACGAGGACAATGGGACCAGGAGTAATGAAGATTACTGGTAAGTAATAGGCCATTTCTCCTTCCTTTTCCGACTTTGCTTGCATGCTGCACTGTGCAGCACGTATGCAAAGTGGTAAAAGCTTTGCATGGTGCTTACCATAGTATTTTGTACAGGAAGGGTAGTCTTCCTGTACAAAACCTATGCTACACTCATGCACACACCGTAGCGCTACGGCGCTAAGGTGTGTACATGGCGCACAGCAGCTGAAATCAGCGCCGGTGCAAGGGAAAGGGGAGGAGAGAGCCATATCTTTAAAAATATGGTGCTCTCCTGCTCCCTCCCTGTTGTGCAATGCAGAGCAGCCTCGTGGGGGGCTGCGCCGTGTTGCATGGAGATTTTGTAAATCTCCCCCATACTTGTATACTTATAACTTATCGCCAATGAATTTAAGTGAGCAAGTTATGAACTTTCTTTACTGATATTTTTTCTTTAAAATATTTAATATTATGCACCATATTTCGATTATAGTAATAGCTACCTTAATCTTATTTGTAAATACATTTTGAGGAAATTTATTACGAATAAAACAGAAAGATTTAGGCTAACACGAGCATAAAGGAAAAGTCATTCATTATTTTCCCTACTGTTAGCTTTTGAGAAGCCAGAAATTATTAGACTCCTAGCTGTACAACTTATTTCAAAACAATTCAAAAGCTTTATTTCTTTTTTAAGCATTCATCTTTGACAAATACCATCATCATAACCCACAAGTGATAGCCTTTTGTCTGCTTAGAAGACACTATATAACACTGCTAGCACTAGAATATTTTGATCCCAACTCTTAACGTTTTAGCACACCCAAGTAGAACATAGGTGTGCAAAAAGGAATTTGCGTTGGTGAAGTAGCATTCCTGATTCACAGAATTCCACATATTTTGCATGTATACTTGAATTTCCATATTTTTAGATCCAGTTTTAGCTGAAAATGGGGGGGGGGGGGGTTGTTACTGGATAGGTGCATTTGTAAATGTAGGTGCATAATAAGAAATTGTTGTGAGGTAAAACAGGCACCTGGCATAAGTCTCCATTTTAGTTACACGTTTTAAACTTGACATTTTTTTCTAAACGATGACTTCGTGCTTTTTAAATGCATTGCACTTACACAATAACTTACTCAGAAATTATTCTGCAGGCATCACATTTCTTTTTAAGCATATTATCATGTAACTCGTATATTCTGTCCAAGGCTAAGGAACACTATATATGATGCTCTTCATTTTAGTTGTTCGGTTGGAGAAAGCTCTAAGTCACTCACAATCAGGGTTGCACCTCTGACACAGTGTGAGGGGAGCAGTGCTTTCATTATATAAACCACTTCTGAGCCAGATTCAGTAGCGGAGCACTTCGCCTAAGATTATTCTGGACAGCTGTGCCCGACAAGCAGCCCGCTGACTCTAGCCTTCATCCCACTGAAGACGGTAGCCTGCTGTACACCAAATCAGCTTCCTGATACATCATACACAAGTATAGGGGGTTGGGTTGCCCCAAAGGATCTGGCAGAAGGTACTCCCACTATGCTCTCGATAGTGTAGTGAGGAATAGGAAAGGAGTATACATATATTCATAATCACAATCACTATAATGTTTGAACTGTTTATCTTTTTCACCATTCTTGCAATGCTAATTACAGTACTTTGCCTTAATACTACTAATAAATACAGCTCATGCTTTTTACACACGAATCCCATTGCTTGAAAATGAATTTGTATCTTTCTTGTATCTCCCTTGGGCATGCCTGAATAACATCGAAAGGGTAAATCTGTTTCCACGATTTCCTTGGGGAATTAGAGTGGTCATGCTCAGAGGTTGCAGATATCATCTGTTATCCTGCAGGGTTAGGAGTCCAGATGCACACTATGAGCTAGCTAAGAAACAGGCCAACATACTCTGATGGTATGAGAGGACTCAGTCCCCATACTCTTATAGTTATGTTGCCAGATACACAGTCCTACTTAATTTGTAGGATCCGTATGACAACATTTGTAAACTTGTGGGTGTTTATGTATCATTTTAATGTAGATTCCAATTGTGCATATACTCTTGTCACATGGAGAAATAAGTTTGTTTCCAGGATAGGTCTTTTTTTATATATTTCCTAACTTGAATCCGTATTGATGCAGAGTTCACTAACAGTAGTTTAATGTCACATGATTCTGCTAGATAATGAGGTGTCAGGTTAGTAAGTGTCAAACTCCAATTTTAAAAAGAACCCATAAAAGAAATATAATCAACAGGTCTGTCACCCAAATCATAATCCCAATGGCCTCAAAAGCAGACAGATTTGGTCTGTAAGAAATTGGGTTATTAGTTGTCCAGGATATGTGCCAAGCACAAGTAATAGGCCCACAATTGTCTCCTTACTGGGAACCATGTACACCATTATAGCACTTGATTCTCTCAGGGTATAAAAGCAGAGCAGTCCTACTCAGGGGAGGTGGTATGGTCTAGTAATCTGCATTCTCTGATACACAACAAAAATACTCAATAAATTATTGTCCAGTGAGCGCATTTTCTTTAAAAAAGGAAAAGTGCATTTAATACACACAATACTGAATATTATACATTAATTTATAAATATATACATCCAGTAGATACAAATACCTGTGATGACATCCTCGAATTACATTTTACCCTTAGTGAGTTCTGGACTCCATATTGACAATAACTCCCCACCTATATCAGGTGCAACATCACAATATAAGGGGACGTCATTTTAAGTAAGGCCAGCCTACTGGCTTTGTCAAGGGGTCACAGAATTAATATATAAGGGTGGGCTATTGGCTTTGTCAAGGGGTTATCTCATAAATATATAAGGCAGGCCTGTTGCCTTGTCTTAGGGTCACCACCTCAAAATATAAGGCAGGCCTACTGGCTTTTTTAAGGGGTCACGATATCAATATGCAAGGCAGACCTAATGACTTTGTCGACGATCACCACATTTATAAGAACATTATTGTAAAATGTAATGGAAACCGTACTCAAAGGAATTCTTTATAAAATTAGCATTAACATGCTCTTCAATAAATTTTTTAATTAAGTATTTGTGTTCAAAAGATCATCAAACATGTGTCAGAGTCTCTCTTTTACACGCTTGAAGGCCACAACATGTAGCCGTGGGAACAACCAGGAAAGGTTCTTGCACTCCAGAGCTGAAGAGCAAAACCCCCAACCCTGGGAGTGCTTAAAACTGCATATACCTGTCCTGGAATCATTCCCATTTGGCCAAAAAATAAGCAAATTAAGCCCTCTCACGGGGCATTTTGCGGCACTCCTTCCCGGACCAGTGAATATTTTATGAATGGCTTGGCCCACTTTCTTTTCCTTTCCGGCCTATGTGTCTTTCTTTTTCTTTTTTTCTGGTCCTAACTGGGGCACTCAGATACCAGGTTAACGTTGCAGGCCACAAAGGATTCCCAAGCTCCATGGGATCCTGCCGGCTCCACTGCACAGCCTCAGTCCTCCAGTCCTCAGCGGACCACTCGGGAGCCTGCAACACTTGCTTTGGGCTCCGGTTGAGTGGGAGCAACCTATCATTGTGGCTCCCACTCACAGCAAGAGCCCTCCAGTGTCCTCCTAACTGCTTGTGGTTTCGGGTGAAGGGGGACTACAGGACGTCTTCTGTCATGCCTTTCTTCTTATTTTCTGCGTGCCGGGAAAGGGGTCTCAGGACCCTAACTGGCACTTTTTTGGCTTACTTTATTGCACCGAACCCAGAGGATATGGAGGCACATCTGCTCTCCTAGGTAATATATAAAAGAAAGAAGCGCCATCCCCTTGCCACCCTAGGGTTAATTTACAGAGATAGAGTTGAGTGCTGTGTGCTTAGTTTCTCTTGAGCTGATTTTTACAATTGTTGGTTCTAACCACCAGGAGCTTTTTCAACAGACATCCCGGCCTCTAAAGGGTGCACTTTGTGGGGTGCTGGAGTTCTTGGTTCCCTGCTCCAGTCTTCACATTTCCTGGCTCCCAGTGCGCCCCTCCAGCTGGTAGGGGCATCTTGCTCAGCCATTCCACTATCTGGTAGCAGAGCACCCTCCTGCCCATACTCTCTAGCCACAAGGCCTCCTGGCTGTTTTGCACAGCACTCAGCTGGCAGTAGAGTCCAGCTCTTCCCCTATCTGGTCCTCAGGGGGCGTATTGCGGTGGGTGCCACTGGCACTGGAGAGAAGCATCTGGCACTCCGGGTCAGCTGTAGACAAAGTCCTTAGTCCACCTTTGCATGCAGGGCTTCAGTAGTCCACCTTTGCATGCAGGGCTTCAGGTGGTTTCTCCTTCCAGCTGTCCATGATTCTGCTGTTGTGGCCTGCCAGGTCCAGGGTCTTTTCTACTGCCTCTCCCTTGTGCAAAGGTTTATAAAAAGGGGTGGACTGTTCCAAATGCCAGGCATCTCTGGCAAATCCTAGGATGCCACATCATCCCTTCACCCTTGTGCCAACCTTCTTGAACAGCATTCTGGGACAATCCAATATGGTTCTGTCGGGTTTTCTCTGTGAAGAGCTCCTCTAAGGGCCTCAGCTGCATCACTGCCAGATTAATTTCTAACCAACACCTCAAAGGGTAGCTCCTCTTGTGTTGACTCCAGATGTCTGGGCTTTCTCCTTTGTTCTGTGAGCCTGGACTGACTCAGTTCAGGTGCAGTATGACAACTAATTATCAAGTGCAAATTTTCTCCACACCCCTTTCTTCTACCAGGAACTGGATCAGTCACTGATAGCTGCTTCTTTTGTGCAGGGAGGCCTTTATTCCCTCTGCTCAGGAGTAATGTAAATAATTTTGCACAGCAGGTGGGACAAAGGCCTGGAATCTGATTATGAGCATGGCCAGAGAAATATGACAAATCTTGATGTCCAATTAAATGTATGTGTTTGTTATTGAAACCAGCAAACTGAAACCGGGAGTCTATGTTTTATCCCTGTTTGAAACGTCACTAGACTGAATGGACCAAAGTGGAGTGAAAGGCAGATTTCACCTTTGTGCACAATACAGTGAAAGCCCTTTAGATTTTCCAGTAAATCCTACGTACCTATCTATGAATGCTCACTAGTATTCTAAGGCCTACCCCAGGTCATCATCTATTCTTACAGAGTCCCTTCTGTGCCAGGCTACCTGTGCACAATTACTGGGCTGCACAGAGCATTAGTCTCATACATGCAGTCTGCACAGTTTGCACAGGCATGTGCACATGTGTTCACGTGTAACCAGCCCAGTGTCCCTTACCCTAGCTGCCCTGGAGTAGTCTTTTCTTAAAACACAGATGCTGCTGGAAAACATGCTCAGTACAATTACTGAGAAATTACTGAGTGAGACTCCAGTAGTGAGACTCACCCACAACAACGGTCTAAAAACTGGGTGATGAAAAGTGAAAAATCCTGGTGGACTAAGAAGGTGGAACCCATTTGCAACACTGTCATAAAAGCACATGGCCAACATGGACCCTGACATTCTATCACTCTACTCATCCACGCACTACCTCCCATTCATAAGCAAGATCACTTAAAATTCCATCATCACCCAATGTCTTCAAAAGGTCAAGGCAAACACCCTTCTACAAGAATACTAGACTGACATCAGACCACAGTGATTGACAAAGCATTCCAGATTATGGAGAGAACTTACTTCATTATCCTGCTTGAGCTGCCTGTAGAATTTGATACCCTTAGCCCTCACGCCCTGTACAGCATCATTTTCATAAGACCATGAGTCAACAGCTGTGTCATACACTGCTTCTCATCTTACAAGAACCAAAGATCTCATAATAACCAAATTAATTCCACCATATCCAAGCTTATCTGCAAGCCTCTGTCCTGTTGCCAGTGATTGTCAGTCTTTACCTGAAACCCCTTGGATCCAGAAATGTCATCATGAATCAGAAAGTGCATGATAGTTTTAACAAGCTTAACCTGACAGTGTCAATTGGAAGAAATATTGAGGGGATGACAGATGGCCTTCTACAATTTTGGATGTCAAAGGACTACCTCAAGTGCAGCACTTATGTCAATTGTTGTCAAAAGTTAACATGAACAAGTACA
Source organism: Triturus cristatus (assembly GCF_964204655.1). Lineage (NCBI taxonomy): Eukaryota > Metazoa > Chordata > Amphibia > Caudata > Salamandridae > Triturus > Triturus cristatus. Next base: position 1,064,842,965 of record NC_140582.1, on the reverse strand, counting down.
GTGCTGGCAACACTGAATTTCCTTGGCTTCGTCTATGCCAACTGCCTGGGATCAAAAATGATTATCTCAGTTTAAGAGTACAGTGTGTTAAAAAAAAACACAAAAACTGACATCAACTGTCCCTGCTCCAGCAAGTGAATGCTTTTCATCATGAATCAGACATCAGAACTGCTACCCAAGCTGTGGTCTTGTCTAATCTCCATAGAGGGAATGCCTTGCTTGTCAGCATTTCAGAATACCATCTTGAAAAGAGTCCTTCATGTGCAGCATCCACCCACCCTCAGAGAACTTCACCGTCTAACTCAAACCACCTACATCATCTTGAATGTCTGCATTCAAGAGGGTAAATGGAACACCCCACCATTGCTGGCATGCAAAATCAAGATCTCTGGGCGGCTACGCAACACATACAGCAGCAACACTGTCAGGCTTTAGAACAAATGTGCAGGAAGAAGGAGGCTATCACAAGTCTTTTGGGTGCTATATCTAACATTCCATTCCGCTCCTGATTTTGTGACCGCTCTCCCTGTTTTATTCCCAAAAGAAATTCAAAATCCCTGTGCACATCCTCATATCTTCATCCCTATAATCTTTCCTAATGTCAGACAGCTTCCAAAGAAAGCCAATCCATACCTACACATCCCTTCTATTTTTATCCTGCTTTTTTATCTGTCTCCTTTATGTTTTATCTGAGTGACAATCGCTTGTACCCCACCATTTCTGTACATGGCTCGATTGCTTTTATTGCCTTGCATCTATGTCACTAATATCCCTGCCCACAGACAGACACACTCACTCACAGACACACTCACCAACACACCACACATGCACACACATATACGCAAGCTTGATAGCAAAAAATAAATAAATGTCTAGCAAAGCTGATAGATACCTCTAGTGGCATAACCGATAGAGCCTTTTGGGAAACTTGATGATTTTGCAGTGTACACCTGCCAGCATATGGGACCTCATCTAACACCTGCATCAATCCTTATGCAATACACATGTTCAGGGTCAGGCTGGGACAGAAAATAGGCTTGGGCACCAAAATAAAAGTGGCTCTCATGAGTGATTCAAATCACTAAAAAAAAGACCACATTTGTAAATCTGGGCAGACAACCATGGGGCAACCCAGGACCTGCACACGTTTGCCCTGTTCTCAGGCAGCTGGCAGAGTGTGGGACCCCTGACTGCTGCAGGCTCTCTCAGCCGCGGTGTTGTGGTATTTAATGCCAAACCTGCAGACCAGAGTCAGACAGGGACAGAAAATAGGCCCGGGCTCCGAAATAAAAGTGGCCCTCATTAGCGAATCTGAGAACTAAAACAGTGGCTCATAATTGCAAACGAAGGCATCTTTGAACTTGTAAAAACAAGTTATGTATGTGTTTTGCAAGATGAGGGTGATTGCATGCATGTGTGCTTGCTGCTGATAATGTTTGTGGTAATACCAGAGAAAGAAATCGTCCCACCAAACCATGAAACAGGCCTGCAAACCGCCAAATAACCAGCCCCATGCTGACCTGTCTGCCAAGCCCTTTGGGCACTGCCAGATTGCCCAGTAGGCCAGTCCAACCCTGCACATGTTTATATTCATACAAGCTCTGTGCACAATATATCTAATGTATGACTAATTTGACATATGAATAACCACAGTGATGACGAACGACACACGTGAAAAAATAGAAGCCAACAGGAAATCGTACAAGCAGAGCTACCTACCACCAATACACAATTAAAATTTTTAGGTGTGATGGAAGGTTTTGCTTGCTGCAGTCATTTATTGATTGGGTCCTTGGTCAAACACAATTTCTAGAGATATTAATGCAGAATGTCTGTAGACATTCCTGGTTCATGAGTTAAGGGAGTGTTTCATCTTGCTGCAAACTCCTCCTTCTGTGGCTCTCCAACTTCTCCTCATTTCTTCATTGAATATGTGTGTCTGTGTCTGATTTTATCAGGCACAGAACTTCCAGTGGCGGCCGGCAGGATTCAGAGATGGCGAGGCGGGGCGATTTTTTTTTAATATACCCTCTCGCCACGCCTCTCCTCCATCATCCCACCATCGTCCCTCCCGGCTGTAAAGGAACAGTAAGCCCCCAGGCTCAGGCTCCCCTGAGCCAATCACAACGCTGCAATGCAGCATTATGATTGGTTTGAGCGCCATGGTTCTGCACTCAGCCAGGGAATTGGAGCCTGGGCATGGTCTCCACCCAGGCTGTAACGCAGCCTGGGTGGAAAACATGCAAAGTGTGCATGACTGTTTGGCCAACCCGAGAAGGCCAGCCAAACAAGCTGGCGAAACAGTCATGTCGCTTACAGTGTGCCACCACACCTCCCCCTGCTCCTCTGTCACCAGAGCAGCCCTGCCCGCTTGCAAAGCTGCTGCAGCAGGAAAAAGTTAAATGCTAATAACCTCAAGTTATTATAATTTTAATTTTCCTTTATTTCACTGCTGCAAAGCAGTGGGGCGACGCACCTCCGCCTTAGAGGAGGAGCCGCCACTGGGAACTTCTGCTAGGTTCCAGCATTGCTGTAGTCCATATCAGATAGTGTGGTAGACATTTTGCACTATTGGGCTGCAGCCTTCATACAGTCTTTGTGATATAAAAGCTATATAAAAACATGTTTTGCATGTGTCCGTGTTCAGGGGCGTGCAAGCATGTGGCTCCATTATTGTGCTGTGATTGTGATGTTGCAGTTATTCACATTGTGATGATGCATTCTTTTCAATTGACAAAGGCCACTTATTTGCAAATCTGTTTCTTCCCATGTTTCGATACATTGTGGCAATCAATAAACGCTTTAGTTTGCACATGTGTCTGTGGTGTCATTGCTTAACGATTGTTTGTACGTGGATAAATGCTTTTAACACAATTTAAGTTTTTCAAGATTATAGAAAGTGTCTTCCTCATGGGTTTTTGGTGCAGTTAAATCCATGCATGATTGTATCAAATTGCTTTACCACATAGGATGAGATTCATGTATACCTGACCTGTGTACGTCCTTCTAGAGTAAACAAAGGATGAGGTATGAATGAAGATCGCATGAGGCGTGAATGGGTTTTTGCATCCAAACTGGCATTACAACTTGTGCAAAATTTGACACAAACCCCATGGTGTATTCCAGCACAAACCTGACCAAATGTGTATAGGGAGACAATGCAGGATTCCATGTTCCCAGACCTGGTCAGATCATTCGGTAGTGGTGTGTTATCGCCAACTTTCAAAAAGTCTGGGGTGGTAAAACTGCACTGAAGCAAAACAGCAACTTGCGGTATCACTATTTCTTCAGGTGTTACCGCCCAGGAATACCGCTGCAGCAGGAATACAACCTAAATATAGTTTTTTGTTGTCTGAACACTAACATGCAGGTATTCAATTGATGTGATTTGAGAGTGAAAGATCCCTATTTCAAAGCTTCTGTTTGCCATCAGAGACTGGCCTGTCATTAGATATATTCTAGAGTATTCTGAAAGTATACCATTTTCTGAATTGATGATTGGGTTTCATCACAGAACAAATTCACTTTTTCAGTGTAGATCAGACACAGGTAAGGGCTTTGATCACTTACAATGCCTTTAATCTTCCACTCCACCTTAGCTTCAATTGCAAGGGTTGCAGACTAGAAGAGCAGTATATAAAGGCAGTAAGGGACATCTCTGTCACATACCCTCACTCTGAGGCTACCTAGGTGACATGCAGAACGTTTACAAACCTCCACATAAATAAATAAATGAACTATTACAGATATGCATTGTCATCATGCAGGAGGGAGAGGTGCAGTCCCCCTGCTGAGTCAGAACACGAGCATTACATATATTACAGACAGCACCAAAACTTGGAGCAGTGTTCCCACTTCAGATAGCCATTTACACATATGTGCGTTCACAAATGAAATTATTTACAAATGCAAATTCACTTTTCCAATTCACAAAATGAGGATTTACATCTGTAAATTGTGTAATATTGTTTGCAAGTAAATCTGCTGTCTGGGTCAAGAAGTGGGTACTCCACAGCCTATTTATTTATCATATTATTATATATAGTGGGAATAGCATCGACATTCGATGAACACCATCACATTAATGAGTTTGTCGGTATTTACAAATATGTCCAAGCTAATTCCAACCACTGATATGTTTGGAGATTAATACATCCTTTTACAGGGTGGAAATAAGGAGGCAATATCCCAAAACTGGAAATGTAGAGGAAGGGGTTTCTTCATGGAGAAAAATAGTATGGTAAATGGAAGTCAGCTTATGCAAATGCTGCTTTTACTAACCATTTATAGATGCATAGTTGTGCACCATGTACAATTATGCACTTCTAACATCATATGCATGAGATCTCATGGAAAGTTGACTTTCACATCTCTTCAGGAACTGTGAGAGAACTCCATGATTCATAAATCTACTGCAACTAACAGTAGACACATACAAGTATAGGTCTACACTTATTTTTGTGCATGAGGACAGTGGTGTTTGAGCCTAATAATTTTAATACCATCAAGGAAATAAACAAATTCTATATTAAAGCTGTTTGCTTTTTCCTCACATACTTAACGCGTGCCAATAAAGAGATGCATTCATTCTGACAACCCAGATACAACTCTGCGTTTTGGGAGTCTTTTGTTAAGGGACTTTGCTCTACAATGAAGGGACTCTTGGAAGCTATGGACATACACCATTTCCATTTTGAGTTTCAGTGATTTCAAATAATAGTGTTGGTTAACTATAGCGCAAATCACTAACTGAATTCCTCATGGCACTTCAGCCATAGGTATGTGTTATTACCAACGTTAATGGGATGTATTTTATCAACTTCAGAAGATTGGAAAGTTGAGTTAACCTTGCCAGGATTGAACCAATGATTTATAAGCAGCCCACCTCTATTGAGTAATGATGGCTGACCTGTCCCAACATGAAAGCCTGTGTCCTTGATTGTTGAACGATGTATGTCTTGTTTTACAAAGTAACTTTTATAATAAGACTGTCTTTGTCGTATGACTTTGTTCACTTGTAATCTTTGCATCTAAAAGTGGGTGCTCCTCAGTGACATTTTGACATACATTGTGCCAAGTGTTGGTTCAAAATTAAACAATGTTATAAAGGGATTTGGGGTGCAGTGTGGAATGTAAAGTGGTTCCACATTTTATACAGATTATTACAAAGCATTTTTTTTTTTTTTTTAAACCTTTATTACAGAATGCAATAAATATACAAGTATGGGCCTACAACCTTCAGGCCGGCCGCTAGCAAGCAGTGGGACCATAAAACACAGTTATAAAACACAAGCAGCAAGTGGTAAAGGTCCCAGAAGTCGAAGGAAGCGTTTGCGGCCACACCGTCCAGACCCCCCAAATGGCGGTTCCATTTTTAAATGAAAAACTACAAACAAACCCACAAGGCAGCAGAAGTCTAAGCAGCATTATGTGCTCCCCTCGGGAGGACCCCACCGATCCACAGGAATAGGGGGGGGACGGGCCGGGACAGAAACAAAGTGGGCATGACGACACAGAATCAAGGTAACAAGCAGACTAGGGAGACTGGACCGCTGCCAAGTCAGGCGTCAGTGGCGGGGTACAAATCCCGCCACGATAGGAGTTCCAGGGGCCCCACACCTTCACCCATTTCCCAGGCTTACCTCTCGCCACATACACTACCTTCTCCCGAAACATACACCAATCCATGTTGTCCTTCCATACCGAAACCGTTGGTGACCTCTGGGAGCCCCACAATTGTGCTATGTCACGTTTGGCCACCATATATCCCAGTGTCACCCACCACGTTTGCAGCACCGTGTAATCAGTCGGTTCCCACACATTCAACAGACATCTCCTAGCCTCGGGAAACAGCGTCACATGCGTGACCGCTTGCAACACCGCATGCACACCACGCCAGAACCGCGCCACCTCTGGGCATTCCCACAAAGTATGGAAGAAGGTCCCTAACAAACCACACCCACGCTTACACATCCCATCCACGGCATATCCCATACGCATCAGACCCGGCCCCGTAACGTATACCCTATGGAGTATTTTGAGCTGGACGAAACGAAGGCGGGCCGGTATGGCCACCTCTTTCGGGGAGGCCACCGCAGATACCCAGTCCTCGTCATCCAGCTCCAATCCATCGGCAACCCATGCCTCACGAAGGCCAGTCAGCAGTCCCGAGCGATCGTTGATGAGCTTTTTATAAATCAACGAGATAGTGCCATCCGGTACATGCCCGTCTAGCACTTTATCTTCCATTGGGGAGCACTCCGGGATGGACGCCACATCCGGGAATACAGAACACAGCGCGTGACGAACCTGTATATACCGGAAGTACTCCCTGTCCTGCAACTGGAATTCCGTCTGCAGCACATCAAACGTTTTAAATCCCCCCCTCGTCCAGAGATCGCCCACCCTGCTGATGCCAATCGTATCCCACTTATCAAAGCCTTTCGTGGTCCACAAGCAGCCCAATCGCTCAGATGCATACAATGGCGTCGCCCGGGTCAACCGATCCTTCCACCCCATCGCCAAGTTTGCCGCGTGCCACACCCGTACCGCGACCCGTGTAGGACCCGTCAAACGTGCGTCGAGCGATCTAGAGTAGAGCGCACGATTGTAGTCGCCACCCGGCAACAACAATTTGTCCATTTCAAAAGCCGGGTTAAGGGCGGGCCCATAAAGCCCGTGGTTTATCGCAGCCAGCTGGGAGGCCCAGTAATACCGTTTGATGTCTGGGAGGGCGACCCCCCCGTCATACCACGGGAGCGTCAGCTTCGCGAGGGCGATACGCGGCCTCCCATCCCAAAACAGTTGGCGCTGCAGACCCTCCACCTCCCGAAAGTAGCGAGCCGGGACGACGTCCATCGTGTTTTGTAAAGCGTATAAAAAACGTGGCAACGACATCATCTTAAACAGCACCGCACGGCCGAGCGGCGAGAGCGGCAAGCGCCTCCAACACGCCACATCCTCCTTCAGGCGCTGGAGGGGGGGGAGTAGGTTCTGTTTATATCGGGCCGCAGAATCCAGGGTAATAAAAATACCCAGATACTTAAATCCCTGCAGAGCAACCTGGATAGGACAACCCAGCGGAAGGAGAGGAGCCTCCCCTGAGAGGACATATACACAGGATTTAGCCCAGTTGATGACTAGGCCGGAGTTGCAGCCAAATGAACACAATACATCCACTAACACAATCAACGATTCACGCGGGGAAGCAAGGTAAAAAAGAATATCGTCCGCGTAAAGGGAGACGCGATCCTCATACTCAGGAGTCCATCGGAGACCACGAATCGAAGGGTGCCACCGCAGCCACTCCGCCAGGGGTTCCAAGGCGAGCGCAAAGAGGAGCGGCGACAGCGGGCAGCCCTGCCGCGTGCCCCTGCCCAATTCAAAAGGAGCCGATACTCTACCATTCACCACCACCCGCGCCAGCGGTCCGGAATACAACAATTTCACCCAGCCAATGAATCCCGGGCCAAACCCAAACTTCGCCAGCGTCGCCCAGATATACGGCCACTTGAGCGTGTCGAACGCCATAGTGGCGTCCAAGGACGCCAAAATGGCTGGCTCACGTATGAACGGGACCCTCGCGAGCACCCCATGCAGACGCCGCAGGTTAAGCGCGGTGTTGCGATGAGGGATAAAGCCGGACTGGTCCTGATGGATCAGATCGCACACCACGCTGACCAGCCGATTAGCCAGCACCTTGGCCAGACTTTTCGGCTCCGCATTCAACAACGAAATAGGCCTGTAAGACGTGACCCGATCCCGCGGCCTCCCCTCCTTGTGAATAACCACAATAGTGGCAAGACGCTGGTCCAGCGGGAGGGTACCCGCCGAACGGGCCGCGAGGAACATATCACGGAGATGCGGAGCCAGTGTATCCGGCCGCAATTTGTACAATTCGATGGGAAGGCCATTAGGACCCATGGCCTTGCCAGAGGCGACCGAACGTATGGCGAGGGCAATCTCCTCAGATGTCGGAGCCGCGTCCATCAACAATTTATCCTCCTCCGAAAGGGAAGGCAGCGCAATATCTTTAAGCAGGGCGTGGGAATCCCCTTCCGAGCGGGAAGATACCGGGGAATACACCTCGCGAAAATACTCAGCGAAGCAATCAACAATTTCCTCCGGCTCAGTGACACACACACCATCCAGTCTCTCAACCGACGGGACAACTCGACTCGCTCTCTCCTTTTTATCCAGCCAAGCAATCAGTTTACCGGCCTTATCACCCACATCATACAGTCGCCCCTGTTGCTCTCTACTCAGGCACCTGGCCGCCTCCGTGACTAGGGCCTTGTAGTCCGCCTGTTTGAGTCTGAGAGCATGTAGTTTGTCGTCTGTGACACCACAATCCAGATCACCCTCCAACTCAGTTATCTCAGATTCGATACGGGTCACCTCCTCCCGCTCGCGCTTCCTGGAATGGGAAATGAGGGATAGGGCCTCCCCCCGGATTACCGTCTTGAACGCCTCCCACAGAGAAACAGCAGACGACACAGATACCACATTATCTCCAAAATATTGCTCAAGGGATTTAACCAAATCTGCGCGGATTGTGGGGTCACGCAGGTACCAGGGGTTGATCGGGGCCACCCTCCCTTCTCCCCTCGGGACAATATCGAAGTGCAACAAGAGCGGGGAGTGGTCAGAAATACCCCGAGCTAGATGCCGCACCTCCCCAACCCTCCCCGCCTGTGCTGCTGGCATCAGAACATAGTCAAGCCTCGACAGACTGCCATGAGCCCCGGAATGAAAGGTGTATTGTACCTGCGTAGGGTGTTTCAGCCGCCAACAATCCACCAGTCCCAGGGTATCCAAGAGGCCAGACAACCAAGCTTGGGCACGGGGGAGATCCCTGGGTGGGTGACGATCCTCAGTTCCGGAAATTACCGCGTTAAAATCCCCCCCAACCACTAGAGTCCCTTCCGGCAGTCCAAGAAGAAGGCGCCCCAAATCAGCGAAAGTAGTCGTCTGCAACCCCGGCGGGACATAAACAGAAACCAAAACAATCACTTTACCCTCCAATCTGCCCACTAGAGCCGTATACCGTCCCCTATCATCATGGAGCACCTCATCAACCTCCAACGGGAGCGAGGTTTTAACCATAATGCCCACACCCCTCGAACCAGAGGTGAAGCCCGAATGGGCCACAAGGCGATAGCCCCGCCTGTTCATGGCACGAAAGGAATTGCCAATAAGGTGTGTTTCCTGCAGAAATACAATATCAGGTGAAATCCGTTTTAAGAACTGCAGGACCACCCCCCGTTTTATCCTGTCCCCCAATCCATTAACATTCCAGGACAGAAGTCTCAGTCCCCTACCCCCCATCACAGCCAAAACCGATCAGTCTCCCCCCAGAGAGCACTTTAGATATAGCACAACAATACTTCTGCCTTGTGGTACAAACAAACAATACCCAACCCCAACCCAACATCCCAAAGAAAACTCCCCCCTCCCTGCACCCCTGCATGAGCCCAGACAGCCCCCCCAACTTGCAGTGTGCCTGTCGCCCCTGTGTGAACTAAACTACAAAGACCCCCTAGAGGAGGAAAGAGAACCCCCTCGAGACACCGCACAACCTCCAATGGAGGGGGAACGAGACACAACAGTCAAGGAACCCTGAGCTTGGCCGAAAAGTGGCATCATCAGGAATGAGCCCCAGTGTCAATACCTCATACCCGGTCCGGTGGGCACTCTCCTCCCGCTGCCCCCATCCCATCCCGATCATGTCCCCCAGACAAAGTGTCCAACCAGTCCCCGGCCGTCTCAGGACGGTCAAAAAAGTGAGTGCGACCATCAGACTCCACACGCAGCCTGGCCGGGAAAAGCATTGCGTATTTTAAGTTCATATCTCGAAGCCGCCGCTTGACGCCCATGAAACTCAGTCTCTGCTTCTGGACCGCCTGCGTGAAATCAGGATAAAAGTTCACCTCCATGTTCTCCAGCTTAAGCGGCCCCCGCAGTCTGGAAGCTTGTAGAATCGCATCCCTGTCCCGAAAGTTGAAGATACGGGCAATGAGAGGCCGCGGGGGAGCTCCGACCTTCGGCTTGCCGCCAGGAACTCTATGGGCCCTTTCCACCGCAAAGAATTTACTCAGTCCTCGGGGCTGGAGATGAGTAGAAATCAGATCCTCCACAAAGAGATCCGCCGCCGAATCCTCCAGTCCCTCAGGCACTCCGATAATGCGAACGTTATTCCTCCGGGCCCTGCTCTCGGAGTCCTCCAGTCGCCGATCCGTGAGCGCACTGGCCTGCCGGAGCCGGCGCACCTCCGTCCGGAGGGCCGCCATCTCAGTCGTGAGGCCCGACGCGGTATGGGCCAAAGAGTCAACCCGGTCATTTGTCTTGGATAGATCTGCTCTAATAAGGTTAACATCGATGAGGACCGCGTCGAGTTTGTGCGCCAGGGTGTCGAATTGTTGACCCACCGAGGTCTTCATCTCAGCTATGGCGCCCATGATGTCCTGCAAAGTCAGATCCGTCGGCAAATCCGGGGCATCCGGAGGGCACTCAGAAGACTTATGCGACCCGCCGGGAGAACCTTTTGGTAGGGTGTAGCGATCCATAATGTTGACTTGCAGTGCGGCGCCACGCCGGGTCGATTTGGCCTTCAGCCGATCTCCATCCTGCTTCGTGGCCATCGTCTTGTACCTCGCACCCCCACGAGTCATGCAGCGGAGAACGAGCAATCGAGGCCGAGGACCCCGGAGGTCACCTCAGGAAGGCGGAGCAGGTCCCCGCAGGCAGGCAGGATCCCCCAGCGAGGCAACCGCCACACAAAGAAGCGCCGTGATCCCACTCGCGATGACGGCAAGGGGACTCAAAAGCGAAAGTGAAAGTGTGGGGTACGCGGCTCGCCAGGCTCGTCCCGCCGTTGTTATTCACTTCTCCACTGGATCACCCCCAAACTCAAGTCCGGGGTCAGGAGAGGAGCAGGCCGCAAACTTCAGTCGATGCTCATCACGGCACCCGGGGTCCGATTCAAAAACGGAAAACGGGTACCACCTCGGCTCAGGTTCACCGACACAGTCCCCTCAACCGATTCAGGATGAAGACAGGATAAACGTAGGAGGTCGCGGAGGTCCTCGGGAGCCTCGCACCTACGCGGCCATCTTGGTTGCGCGCTAGGCTCCTCCCTACAAAGCATTTTTAGTTCATCGTCTATTGCATTATTGGAGTTGTTTAAGAATTAGGGGCCTTATTTATGAGAAGTGACGCATCGCTGCATGAAAACAGCGATGCTCAGTGCCAGGGGCGTACCACAGTGCGGGGGGACCATGAGCTACAGGGGACCCCTCCACCCAGTACTCGGGCATTAAAACTCCGGATTAAATTCGGAATGGGGGCCCCTCTGTGTATCTTGCAGGGGAGCCCCCTCAGCTTTCATTACGCCAGTGCTCAGTGCGCCCTCCTTGCGACATGATGGCTGCGTCATATTTACTGTATGATGCATCATATCACAAGAGTTACAGATACGTCAGTATTTCTGACGTATCTGTAGGCGCAAAAGTGATGCATTGCTGTGGTGTGTCTGAAAACAGACCCAACCCCAGCAATGTTCCTTTCACATAGGGCAAGCCTCATTTGAAAGAGCCTGTGTCGGTCTTACGCCTACGGCAGGCGTAAGATATCAACGCAATGGCGTCCTAGAAGTGGCACACTGAAATCTCATAGATTTCAATGTGCCACTTTTACAAGGCTTTTTGCGGGGGAATGCCCACCCTGCATACATTATACCTGCCTCAGGTATAATGTGGCACAGGGGTTTACAAAGTGAGGCATCTGCCTAGATGCGTCACTTTGTAAATAGAGCGCAGCATGGCGCATTTTTTACGCCACCAGTGCGTCACAAAAAGTGATGCAAAGGCAGCATAAAAGTGACGCAAAGCCTCCTACATAAGGCCCAAAATCTTAAAGTATCTTAGGCATTTCAAAATAACTTCATTCACATCTGTAGGTTACAGGAATGAACAGAATTTGTAAATGTGCTGAGGGGCTGTGGTGGAAACTCCAGTGATAAACGCCTTGAAATGTTAGCTTCAAGCGCACTCGTTGTTTCATTTATTGCCAACTAACAATAAGTCATTATTATGCATGGTCTGAACCGGGAACTCATCTATTTCCCTATAGTATTAATTACGGAATCCATGAATTTCACTACAACGTCTCAAAGCGTAATAAACCTACATATTCATCTTCATTACAGAAAAAGGCCAGAATATGGATATATTGATCAATTAGCATTACTTTATTGGGAATCATCAGGAATTCACCACCATAATTATTTGTAATCATGGTGTTCGCCATGGCATTCATTTCAGTTAATCTAATTTCTCTTTTTTTCTTCTCTGTGCTTTATCTACTTCCTATTTCTTCCTGCACAATATTTCTTGCATATGACACGTAATTCTTGTTTTTCTCTTATCCCGATGACACCAAGTTGATCATCCGGTTTGATGTGCGATCTATGAATGCACATTTCTTTTATATGCCTTGTATTTTTATTATGCTTTTATATATTTTGTATTTCAATCAATCAATCAGGGAGTTGTGAAGCCCGCTACTAACACGTAAGGGTCTCAAGGCGCTGGGGGGGAGTGGAGATACAGCTTCGGTCAGTCGAAGAGCCAGGTCTTGATGGTCTTCCTGAAGATGTGCTGAGTTGGGGCGCGTTTGATGTTGATCGGGAGCTAGTTCCAGGTCTTTGCCGTGATGCAGCAAAAGGCTCTTCCACCCGTTCTGGCTCTGTGGATGCACAGGGTTTCGGCGAGGGCGTGGTTGGTGGATCGGAGGTTTCTCTTGGGTGCGTGGAAGGAGATTCTTTCATTGAGATAATGGGGTCTGGTGTTGTGGAGGCATTTGTAGGCATTGGTGAGTATCTTGAAGGTTACTCTCTTCTCGACCGGGAGCCAGTGGAGGTCTTGCAGGTGTTGGGTGATGTGTTCGTGTTGAGGGATACCAAGGATGAGTCTGGCTGCAGTGTTCTGTATGGTCTGGAGCTTGCGGAGCAGAGATTTGTTGATCCCGGCGTAGAGGACGTTTCGGAAGTCCAGTCTGCTGGTTATGAGTGTGTGGGTGACAGTCTTTCTTGATTCGGGGGGACCCATTTGAAGGTCTTGCGAAGGATGCGGAGGGTGTTGAAGCAGGTGGAGGTGACGGCGGTGATCTGTCGGGTCATGGTGAGGGAGGAGTCGAGTACGATGCCGATGTTCCGGGCGGTTGGGGGCTGCCAAGGGCGGTGGGCCACCAGGTGTTGTCCCATGCAGAGGACGAGGGGCCGAGGACGAGGAATTTCATCTTCTCTGAGGTAAGCATCAGGCAGCTGCTGCTCATCCAGGATGCTATGTCCTTCATTCCTTCCTGGAAGCTGAGTCTGGTGGCGAAGGGGTCCTTAGTGAGGGAGAGGATGAGCAGGGTGTCATCGGCGTAGGATACTATGCTGAGTCCAAGCTGTCTGACGATGGCAGCAAGGTGGGTCATGTAGATGTTGAAGAGAGTGGGGCTAAGCGATGATCCTCTGGGTACTCCGCAGTTGATCTCTGTGGGTTCAGCCGGTGAAGAAGGAGTGGAGCCAGTCAAGGGCGGTTCCCTCCGTCATGGAATCTGGTGGTGAGAGTGCTGTGGGAGACGGTGTCGAAGGCTGCAGAGAGGTCGAGTAGGATCAGGGCCGCAGTGTGGCCTTGGTCGAGGAGGGTGTGGATGTTGTCTGTGGTGGCGAGTAGGGTGGTCTCGGTGCTGTGGTTGCTGCGGAATCCGGATTGGGAGGGGTCGAGGATGGAGTTCTCTTCGATGAATTTTGTTAGTTGGGCGTTGCCAATCTTATTTATGTATGACGATCTTATTTATGAATTTATCTTGCTCTTTTATAGCCTTTTAGGCTGAAATAAAGATGCCGACTTGCTGAATGTACAAGTGCATTCTCAACAAACCTTGAAGGCAGTTGCCAACTGGATGTGCTTGCACTCACTCAAGTTTAGTGCAAGTAAAGGAAAGCGCTATTTGTAGGCAACACCCAAATTGCGGTCCCATGCATGATCAACCTCCAATATTCAAACACCCTTATTCTCCTGTCTGGCTTCTGGCCCCCGTAGGCCACCACTCCTTTGATGACCAGCAATTGGACTGAGTCACAATTTACAACCTACTTCATGAATAGCAATGCGGTTAAACATAGTGCGACCGACTCTGGTGATATTCCCAATTGTTAGTACTTAGATCGCTTCATAAAATCTCATTGATTCTCAAAATTTCCAGCCCAAATTTATGACCACTTATATAAACTAATTTTTGCACAGCTGGCCCTAAGCATTATGGCACTCTGCCTGCCTCACAAGGAGTTCCTTACTCCAGAAACCTGCCAATATCCTACCGTGCTGCATCACCATTGTTAACGCAGCTGTGGAAGCCTCCATTGCAGAATAGCAGTTTCCACGAGTGTTTATTCTACAGCCACAGCTCAGCAGCTATAGAACATTAAGGAACCACATTCTAACGTGCAAGGCATCAAGTGGACCAGGGTATGTGGTCCCCCTGGGAATAGCACAAGGCTATCAGGAGATCACTATTTAGAAGAAGTCAATACAGGAATGCCAACAATACAGGAAACTATCATAAATGGAACAATAGCAAACATAACATTCAAATCACACTATGCACTGGGGTTGACTATTTTGTCCTGGTGAAGTACATAAAAATCAAAGAACGTATCAACACCAGCGTTTTCAGACCAGACATTTGAGGACAGGGCAGGGTCCATGAGGGAGCTTTTGTATGGGAAAGGATGCTTTAGAAACCATAGCTTTGTTTTCCATTACCTTTGAGTGGTGCTCCTGATTAATTTACCCTTGTGTGCATTGTACTGGATTGCACAGCCAATAACTCCATGTGTACCAGGAGAAATTAGTAAGTGGCATGCATGTTTGTCTCCCTCTATGAGGGCTATCATGTCCTTATATTTACAACACACTCTCTCTTTCTTTCCCTTAATGGCACCCCAGGCGGTGGTGGGGACAGGGAGCCCGCAGAGCAATCACAGGCAGTCCAGTTTGGTTAAACTGTAGTCACCAGGAAAACCTTCCCTCTCTGTCACTGTAGAAAAAGTATTGTCAAAGCCAACATTTCTGGCTTACAGCAGAGACAGCAAATCTACCCTAATCACTCTCCCAATGTTTGTTTCAAACTTACAACAGTCTGCGAAAAATGCAAGCTATTTAAATAATGCTATTTGCTTCATTTACTGAAATATATTAACATTAAGTTGCTATTAAAATCAGAGATTCGAATAGAAATTGTTGGTAACAAATAAACTGTTAGCGTTCTGTAAAGTTTTAAAAATACTCTTTCATGCCTGCTTATTGCAGGCTCACTTGGTGATTCTACCATGGTGATGCATGCATCAACCTTCTCCTACTCACCATATAGACTTTTAGCTCAAATGAATGACCGATGTCTGCACAAAGAAGGGTTGATTGATTGAGTATTCCTTTTCCAAGCAATAATTTAATATTCAGAGCTGTCATCTATTTTTATATCTGAAGTCATCTTTTAAAGAACTACACAAATTAATTCACCTTATAGGGAGCACTGAGCTTCCCATCAAGGCCACTGAATTACTTTTTCACTGAGCAGATCATCTATGGAAGTGGCTTAGAATTAAAGACTTCTCTCTTTAAAAACAAAAACAGTGCAATAAGCTTCCACAGGCAGGCTAACCCCTTCTATCACTAGTTGACTATATGCTTGTCTTTGACACTACACAGTGCCTTGCTGAGTTTTGGCTAGGATCATACTATAGAAATACCATAAACATGCATTTGTTCCAAAATCCCTGCCTACATAACTGCAAGGATTTTGGAAGAACATATTTTGATGATGTTGCTCAAGACCCAGCAGTGGAGGCTGCCTTGGAATGGGAGTGGTGGGGCTGGGGGATAAGGGGATGGAATAAAAAAAAGATAAATAAGCTTACCTTCTCCACCGCACCACCTCTCCTGCATCTGCACGTCTCTCCTTCGTCCTGGAAGGACGGTCTTCTTCAAGCACCGGAGCACCCAGGCTTCTGGACTCTCCCCACCAATCACGACGCTGCAGGAGCAGCGTTGCGATTGGTCTGAGGATCCTGGCAGTGCCTGGGAGCCTGGGCATGCTCTCCATTGGGCTGTGCAACAAAGCCCAATGGAGAAAAGGCCGAGTGCGCATGACAGTTTGGCCGGCTCTAGAGGGCCGGCCAAACCATCATGTGCACTTAGAGGAGGGCAAACCACTCCTCCCCTGCTCCGCATAGAAAAATAAAAGTATAATAACGTCCTGTCAGTATCATTTTATTTTTATTTTTTGCACTGCTGAAATACAGTGGGGCAACGCTCCACTGCCTTAGTAGAGGAGCCACCACCAAGCCCCAGCGCTGCAGAACAGCCTTGACTGCACCAGAGGGAATAACGAGGGGGTGCCCTTGGTTTCATGTACACTGCCTGCTGTCCCTTCACTGTTTCTCCCATGATCCCACAATGCAAATATGGGGCAGGGTAACTGCTTTATTTCCCAGCATTTATACTAAAATATTGAAATACAAGAGCAGTAGCCATCCTTTGCATGTGAATTACAACCAACAAAAAAATTCAATTGAGCTGTTAAACAGGTTAGGACCCCTGATGTAAGTAGGAATGATAGCAAGACAATCAGAATGCTCCCTTTGCAGGCCATAGCTACATTTATAGGCCTGTAAAGGGAGTAGTCTGTCATGCCAGCACCAAGCATCCCTCGGGTGCACTCTGGGAGCCCAATGGGAGCAGGAGAAACCTCTTAACTGAAGAATTGGTTGAATAAAACCAGCTCCGTTCTCATGTGGCGCTCCCTCAGCCTCTCCTGAAATGGCCACTGATTCAAGGACAGCTCTCTGGGCGTGCCCTATTGTCTGAAGAATTTGAGGTGAAGTGGAAATTAAGGATTAAGTTGGAGCACTTGCAAGACTCCATTTTGAAAGGGTTTTGTCTTTGTCCTCTTTTCTTCATCAATTCCTCTTGGTGGTCATTGCAGGAGTGCACTATAAAGACCACACCTATGTGCCTAGTGTGAGTATAGAGAAAAAGGGTCCCACGTAGAAGAGGAATCAAGTATATTTGACAGTGATAATAACCAGCCGCGGCCCGTGCAGGTAAGAGCGGTGGGGCAGTGGGGCTGGGTGGGGGGATTTCGACAGACGACGACGACGAGGGAATACTAATTATTTATTTAATTTTATCACGGGGTGGTCTGTCGAATCTCCCCCAACCCGGCCTCACCGCTCTTACCTTCACGGCGCACTGCTGATAACAACTGTCAAATAATCGTAGCAGCACATATTGAGGATGTCAGATTTTTTTTTTTTTTTAGTAAAGGCAGCGTGTTGGAGGTTGCTTCATATGAATATGTTCCCTTGAAAAATGTACATCAAAATATCATAACGCCTAAGGCTGTGCTTTAGTTTTGAAAATAAACATCTGGATAATTGTAAGAGTGAATGTTATCAATAATTAGAATGGCAATAGCTTGAGTATTTGCTCAAGTTTGTTGGGGTCTCCAAGAATGTTGCTTTAGAATTCATAAGATTATCCAGAAATGTGAGCGAAATAAACTCATGTTTTTTGGAATTCGCCATCATTGCCCTGAGTCAGGCAGATGGAAGCCTTTGCACTGGGTGCAGACAAGTCCCTAAAGCAATGAAACTAGATACTGACAAATGATTATTTTGACAGGATTACAACAACATTGATGAGCGAGGCATTTTTAACCGTATTGTCTGCAGACATATTTCTCTGTGTTTCCTTCCTAATTGTCAACATCATTAGATTAGAGATCAACTGGAATATTCTTAATGACATTTCTCTTTAATTAGGTTTGTGATTGTTCCGTGTGCAGTAAAACTACTGTGGTTTATAATAAAAAAAATATGAAACAGTAATAATGTAGTAGTAATGATATACAAATAGACACAAATATTTGTTTAAAAAGGAAATGCATAATTTGTGAATGTTGTACTTTACAGCCATAGTTTGTTTGACTTAGGTGTGCATCTTAGGTCATTCTTATGGCCTGATTGCAAGTTTAGGTGTTATTTAATTCACCAGATAACTAACGATACCACGGGGTATGTTATTTATGGGGTGCATTAATAGCACTTATTACAAGTTTGTGGGGAATATTATGCGGACCAAATCCGCATGATAGTGTAAATACCGTATGCTTTTCCGCTGTTAAATTTCTGCAAGGTTTACTTGCCGGAATGTAATTAAGATTGAGTTATTGAATGCATCCGATAAATATTGGATGTTTTAAATACCTTCAAACTCGTAATTCCGACTCATGATGATGATCCTGAAACATTGTTAATCACAGGGTTGAAACAGTGACAATTTCACAAGCAGACTCCATTTCTTGATTACATTTATCACTTTGTACTCTCAGTTGGAGGCTTACCTGGATTTAAAGTTGTAGTCTCTAGCTGCTAATGTACATATTAGCAGACTTATTCATTTCTTTTGTACAGCACTTATGCACACTTATGTCACTTCACATTTGCACTGCATCGGTTCTGGAGCACCTGCATTATTATCTTTATTACTGCTAAACAAACAAAAAAATGAACCGTCAACATTCATATGTTTTGACTTTGAATCTTTCAGCTTAGGGAGTCTAGTCTTTGGACTTCCCCCAAAGGCAGCCATTGTTTGATTGTATGTTATTGAACCCAGGTTCCCAGAATTATAGGGTTGCCCCTGTATTGTTCTGATTGGACTGTGTGCTATTACCACTCATGCCTGTTCCAGGCATTCTGAAACATGCAAGCCTTATCCACGCATATGCCTACCATGCATGCATTTACAATGCAATATGCGTTGTTAAGGCATGAATGGCAAAGACACATGCAAGCTTAAGACTTCTCCGGTAAGATGTCAGATTTATTTTTTTAGTAAAGGCAGCGTGTTAGAGGTTTCTTCATATGAATATGTTCCCTTGAAAAAGGAACTTCAAAATATCCCTGCCACCTG
This sequence comes from Triturus cristatus, assembly GCF_964204655.1. Lineage (NCBI taxonomy): Eukaryota > Metazoa > Chordata > Amphibia > Caudata > Salamandridae > Triturus > Triturus cristatus. The sequence continues at coordinate 1,064,823,940 of NC_140582.1, read as the reverse complement.
CACTGAGCCATAAAATGGCACAAAAGCCCCCACCCTGAGACCTAAAACCGACCCCTTCCCCGAACACTAAAAACTTCCCTGCCACCCAAGCCCTTAAAAGTACCCTCATATCTGGCCCCCGCCCAGTGCCCTAAAACGGTCTCACAAGCCCCGCCCTTCAATATAAAACAACCTCCTCTCTCCTAAAAACCAACCCCCTCCCTCCGAGCCCTAAAAAATTCCCTGTTCCTCCAAGCCCCAAAAGCTACCCAAACCCCCCAGCCCTAAAAACTTTCCCAACCTCACCCTAAGCCCTAAAAATGACCCCAACTCCCCCCAAGCCCTAAAACCTATCCAACCCCCCGGAGCCCTAAAAACTTCTCTGACCTCCCCTGAGCCCTAAAAACTTCCCCAACCCCTCTCACCCTGATAACAACCCTGACCCCTCAGCCTGGAAAACTACCCCAACCCTTAAAAACTACCCCCAGCCCTGGCCCCACTTACCTCAACGCATCCTCTCCCAATCCTTCATGCTTCCACCCATTACGGCAGCTAGATCATGCACTGCCTGAACGTAGCATATGCCTGGTTAAGGCATATGCGTGGTTAAGGCAAGAGTGGTAGCTCTTGCATTGTACAAGCAGGTACAAATGGTCCAATAAGCCCTCGTGTATTGAGTAAATTGTTGTAAGATAAGCTGTTGATAGAGCGTCATGCGATTCTGAAATTTGTAGGGGTGCATCATATTCACCGTTAGTCAGCACCCGCATATTAATCGATGTGTGCTAAGCAGTGTCATAGATATGTATTGCTGAAATCATTTAACATAGAGGTGATTAGAAATGTAATAATGCTTTACGTGAAGAGTAACGTTGCAAGCTATCGTGAATGTTTTTACGAAATGTATAATGATTCGTTTTCGTGCCATGCAATGTATTAGGTTAAACGTGTGCCATGTTAAAGTTACAAGTGCAAGTTGCTTACTCACGTATATGAGAATAATTAACTAATGCTTAGAGTGTGATTTAATAGTGTGTTTAACTTTGTAAAGGCCTGATCACATATATTTTGGAAGAGAAAGGCCTGTTCATTTTCTTATGTTAGCTAACGTTGTAGGCCGAAAATGATTTCCCTTGGTAAAGGCTTTGGGTTGCAGGCAGATGAAAAATCTTGGAGACGTGTAATGTTTTTCGTTCCCATGTTTCTGTTGCAGGTGCAAGGACATTTAGCTCGTTAGTGAGACTAAGTCTTTGTTTTCGGAGTTAGGATGCTGCGAGAAGCCAACAGGGGAGTACACTGGAATGTGAGGATGATACTTTCAGCGGAGAAGGTGCCTGGGACCCAAGGTCAAGCTAACCGTCGTTGGATGCCAGACAAGTTTGTAGGAAAACTACTGGGAGAAGACCAGGCCGAAGAGGTGCGCCGAAGGGCGTGTTCTATGATTTTGGGGTTTTGTATTAGTAACAGTGCCCCGTGGGTTGAGCAGTTGAGGTTTAGACGGGAAGCTAGAAAGAGCATCTTAGATCGAGCTCTGACTAAGTGAATGTACTTCTTAGGAAGTCTTCACTTCTGACACCTTTTCATTCTCTTGCCTGGGATGGGGAATACTAAGTAGGGATGTCACTTTATAGAGTTAGTGTATGGATAGACTAATGCTTTTCCTTTTAGACTAATGATTCCTAATTTGGATATTGGCTTAACCATTGCTTTCTTGATGATTTTGGAGTCAGTGATTCTTTTTGTCTTGAGCCGGATGAGAATCCTCCGTAGACTTGCTTTTGTATTAGTGCCCATTTATCTCCTACATCTTGTATTGGGGTGTCTGTATGTTCAGCTATTTTTGGTGGTCCTTTCCAAATGAAATCTAATTTTGGTAATTATGTTCTGATAATTGTATTCTCTCCCCTCTACACTATTTAGAGGATAAAAAGATCCTGGCGACCTGAGAGGATTCTTGGAGATAACCAGGTAGGAAAGGATCCGGCTTCATCAGTTGGTAGCAGAGTAGGATGGTTATCTCTGATAGTGAGGGAGATCTAGATCAGGATAAGAGATTCTTGAGGCCCATAGAAGTCAAGTGATGGTGACTCATTGGATGGTGAGGAGCGGACGACGGCGGTTGATGGAGAGTAGCAGTGCGGCGGAAAGCAGCAGTTCGTGGAGGAGTGACTATGAATAGGGTGAGATGTTTGTAGATTGCGGTATTGCTTTGTTGTGTAATGTCTTGCGGAGTTGGAGTGAGTGTTGAGTGATTGTGAGATCAGGCTGTGAGCGCACGCAGCTCGGGAAAGTCTTAGGCTCGACGAGTAGCTTAAGCGATTGTGGTGTAGAAGACACCCAAGGTAGATTTTGTTGAACACCGAAGGGGGATCGCGAGACGTTATCGATTGCCCGGACCGAGATAGGTGGAGCGAATGTGTGAGTGCGTGAGGAACCGATGCTGGTCATGGGTTGTTGTACGTGGAAGTTGAGTATTTGTAACCTATCAGAGGTGATTGTCTGGTCGTTCGCGGACAGACGGCTGCCAGCCGAGGTCGACAATTTCGAGAGTCTGTGGACGGACAGTCAGAGAAGTAATTTGTTTGGGACAAACCGTCATTTCAGCGTATGAATGGGACGAATGCAAGGGGTGAGACGTGAATTGTGAAGGAGGGGAACTGCTGCAAGAGGAGGACGAGTGACGTCAGAAGGTGCCGCGCTGCGATAGGTCTGTTGGTGTGAGTCACGCTGCTATTGGTGGGATTGACATAAGGAAGTAAACAAAAACATTGTGTATGATCGAAAGTTGCTCATCATGAAATGCTTTAAAGTTTTTCGAGAATTATGCAGAGGTGACAAACATGTGGTTACTCGTGGGGGAGAAGAAGCCCCTCCAGAGGATACTCCGGCGCATTATATGGCAAGAAATGTGGGGTTGCATACCATAATTTGGCTTGAAAATTGGCATAAAATGACTCAGGGTGAGGGTGAATTGGTTTTCAAACGATATGGCTCCTTCAGGTTGGAAGTGTTGTATCAGTTGAAATCTGTGATGGCGGCTTTACGACCTTTGCCGAGACCTACACAATTTGAGGCGTTGCATGCATGGATTAGAGCAGCTCATGACAGTAAAAGAGATCGAAGTCAGGAAAGGGTGAAGAAGTCAATTAAGGCATTTCAGGATGCGAGGTGGGATGCAGAAGAGAAAAGGTGGAGAGTGCAAACAATAGAGGGAGAGAGGTTGTATCCATTACTGGTAAAGACTAATGGCTTGAAGGTAAAGAGTGTGGATGATGACGACAGTGATACAGATGACAGCCTACTAGAGAGGTTGTTGTCCGAGAGACCACCCCCATACAATCCAGATTCTTACGAAGGGAAGTCAGCTCAAGTGGAAGGGACTAGTGGATTACAGGCTCAGTCAGAGGTTAGAGTAGAAGGGAAAATCTCGACAGGGACTGATGGTGTCAAAAATCAGCCCGTAGCAAGCACTGAGGTAGGGAGAGTTGTGAGGTTACCGGACGCTCTAAAGGTACCGGTTACCATTGGACCCATTGTTTCTGTTTACAACCCAGATCAGGAGAAGGTTGGGAGTTCAGTACAGTCAGCTGTAAGAGCGAGGAGTGTGATCGAGGGAAATGGATCAGAGAGTGGAATGGAGCAGACTCCGAAGCCTATAGAATGGAGTACGCCATTGCCAGCTACAGCAGACTCCTCTAGGGGACAGGGAGAGGCGAGACCAGTGAGGCCGAGGTCTTTGGCTGAGTCAAGATCAGATTTGCGGATGTGGGCACCACCAGTGAGAAATCAGAATCAGAGTGAGAGGACTGTAGAAAGTGAACGAGGCACGATAGTAAATCGTTCTGTTCCTATGAGCATGTCAGAAGAGAGTAGGTCTCAGGAACGGGAATGTGATTATGACGAACGAGATGGAGCAGCTTGTCGAGAAATATTGAAGGGAGCTTTGAAAGGAAGAATGCTGGATGTTGTAAGGTTGAAAGCAGATGAGATAATACATGTAAACTTGCCTCTTGAGAAAACGTACATGTACGAACAAGTTACTCTTTGTAGCGAAGGATGTGACTCGCAAGGCACGAACTGCACATGAGAAGTTGTCAGATTTGGCCAAGAAGTATGATGTGGACTTGTCTAAAACAAAATCATTACAGGGAAGTCATAGGTTACAGTATAGCGATCAAGAATTGGAAGAGAAAAGGGTCATGGGATTGAGGACCCACATCAAGGATTTGATTATAGCAATGCGTGCATGGCTCATGCTTGATAAGTGGGAAGAAAGGTGGTCCAAGAAGAAGAGTTCTAGAAGAACGATAGGAGAGACGCCACCTCCAGGTGGAGGGATAACGGAGATAGGGAATTTCCCTTTACGAGAGGTACAGAATGGAGGATACGTGCATGTGCCTTGGAGTAGGGGTGACATGGCTGCATTTACGAATGACTTTCCCCGTCTAAGGGAAAAGCCTGTGGAGTGGTACAAGCAGGTTGATCGGTTTGTTAAGATTTTGAAGGTGTTGTGGGTCGACTTGAATACATTGTTTGACATTGTGGTTCCGAGTGAATTATGGTCGGCATGTAAAATTGCTGTTGAATGGCCAACCTCAGAGCCTGACAGGAATCCAGTCTCAAATGGTCCATTACCAATAGGCATGAAGAAGTTCGAACAGGTGATCACATGGTTGAAGTAAAAAATCTCACCTCAGGATATTGATTGGGTGAAGATAGATTGGACAGTGCAAGAGCCAAAGAAGACAGTGCATGAGTTTTATGAGAGACTTTTGCAGGCTTTTAAGCAGTACAGTGAACTAGATGTGTTAGATACAAAAGACTTGGGACAGTTTGTTTCGAAGTTTGTGTTGGGATTGAGGCCAGAGGTTAGTCTCATGATACAGCAGCATTTGATCTGTTGGCAGAACAAGCCTGTGGATGAGATCTTACGGTATGCCAGGTACTGTAGTGATGAGATAGAATCAAAGCACAGGAAGTTGAAAGACAAATTGATGCTTGTTCAGATGCAAACGGCTCAGGGACAGCCTAATGGAGGAACTTTAGGAAGGAAGCAGGGAAATAACCAAGGAGGAAACCAGAATGTCCAAGGTCAGGGCAGACCAAAGTCGATTGATCCTTAGACAGGGATGGATGTGGCGACATTGAAAAAGACCACTGCGTGTCATCTTTGTCACCAGGTTGGACACTGGAAACGCGAGTGTCCTTTGAACCCGATGAACCAAATGCAGCAGGTAGGAGAGATAGTTCAGGTCCCTGTATCTGAAATGATTCCCACTGTGACTAGGCCTAGGGTGGTGAAAGGGGGGACCAATAGCCCTCAAGTGCAAGTCCCTCAACCACCTAGGGTTCAGAACATGCAACAAGGAGATCGAACTTACATGCAGATGCCCAAGTTCGAAGGAAGTGAGGAGTTCGGTCCGGATCCGTTGGCATGACGGTGCTTGAGAGGGGAGGAAGACTGCACACTTGGAGCAGTCTTAGAGGTAGACCAGAGGGGACCATTTGTGGAAGCTGACATTGATGGTCACCCTACCACCTTTTTGGTTGACACTGGTGCTACCCGGTCTACTGTGAAAATTCAGCAGTAGTCCCCAACCTACCCCTCTCAGGACAATCGATCCAAGTTGTTGGCGTAGCAAATAAGAAACTAACTAGCCCACTGACAGAGCCAATTCCTGTGAGAATAGGAACTTTCAAAGATCGACACCAGTTTGTGGTGTGTGACTCGAGTCCAGTTTGCCTGTTAGGAAGAGATCTGTTGTGCAAGTTGAATTGCACCATCTATTGCACACCAAAGGGAGTTGAAGTACAGACGAAGGATGATGATGCGACCTTTAAGGCTGCGAATCAGCGTGTGTGTATAGAAATGTACCCAGCGCTGACAGTGGAAAAGCTTCCACTTGATTTGAGGGATTCTGTGTCAATTGATGTGTGGGACCTCAGTGGAGAAGAAATTGGATTGGTCAAGGGTGTAGACCCAATGAAAATCCAGGTCAAGGCAAATGTAGAATTCCCTAGGACACCCCAGTACAATTTGTCACCTGAGACAATTGCAGGGATCAAGCCTGTAATTGAGTCTATGATTAAGCAGGGAATTTTGAAAGAGATCATGGGTAGCCCATGTAATTCACCTATCATGGGACTACAGAAACCGAGTGGGAAATTTAGGATTGTGCAAGACCTGAGAAAAATCAATGATATAGTTGTTCCATGTTGTCCGGTGGTACCGAATCCATCTGTAATCTTGTTCTAGATTCCATGTGAAGCTGAGTGGTTCACAGTGATTGACTTGTGTCAAGCATTCTTCTCGATCCCACTCCATGAGGAAAGCCAATTTCTTTTTGCTTCCCGGCTGGAGAACCGTGTGTTAACGTGGTGTCGTATCCCACAGGGGTACACAGAGAGTCCATCGATCTTTAATCAGATTTTGAAGAAGAATCTTGAAGGTCTTGTGTTGCCGCAGAACTCGGTTCTGGTGCAATACATTGATGATTTGCTCGTTGCGTCAGAAACTGAAGACGCTTGCAGGATCGATACCATTGCCTTACTGAATCATTTGGCAGAGAACGGACACAAGGTGTCTCCGAGCAAATTGCAGTACTGTCTGAGCAAAGTGCAGAATTTGGGTCACCAAATTGAGAAAGGCAAGAGAAAGGTGTCACCAGATCGTATTGAGGCTCATTATGAATATGCCTGTGCCTACCACTCAGAGAGAAGTCAGAATGTTCTTGGGGATGGTTGGCTATTGTCGCCAATGGATTCCCAATTTCTCCTTTGAAGCGAAGCCCTTACAACGGCTGACGCGCAAGGATGTGAGTGATCCGGTACCATGGGACGAAGACTGCTTGAGGTCATTTTTGAGGCTGAGAGAAGCCTTGTGTTGTGCTCCAGTTTGGGGGATGCCTGATTACAACAAGGCATTCGCACTGTTCTGCTGTGAGAGAGAAGGTTGCGCATTGGCAGTCTTGACTCAGAGTCATGGAGGAGTCCATAGACCAGTTGCCTACTTTTCAGCTACTCTAGATCCAGTAGCTTCTGCGATGCCCGGATGTCTCAAATCCGTTGCAGCAACAGATGTCAGTATTGAAAGGTGCGAGAGCATTGTAATGGGACATCCACTTACAGTCTATGTGCCACACTCTGTTGAACTGTTGATGACGAGGACTAAAACACAGCACCTCACAAACAATCGATTGACATGTTACGAGCAAGTTATACTTGCTGCAGAGAATGTAACATTGAAGAGGTGTTCTGTTTTAAATCCTGCGACATTGATGCCTATCCCAAATGTAGATGACGAAGATTGTGAGGATCACGACTGTCTCGATGTGACTGAACTGTGCACCAAACCGAGACCAGACATTGTTGATGAACCGCTCCTTGACCCTGATGAGATTTTCTTTGTGGACGGTTCGTGTTTAAGAGACAATGTCGGTTGATTGAGAGCAGCGTTCGCTGTATGTACCATCACAGGGGTGGTTGAAGCTGCTTGTTTAGAGGGAGTACACTCCGCATAGGTAGCTGAAATCATTGCCCTGACCCGTGCTTGCTTGGCGGCTGATCAGATTCGGATAACGATTTATACCGATAGTCAGTACGGGTTTAGTGTCGTTCACGACTTCGGACAGTTATGGTCACAGAGAGGGTTCATGACATCTTCTGGTTCGCCCATTAGAAATGGGGAATATGTGAGACAGTTGTTGGAAGCATTGCAATGTCCGAAAGAGATTGCTGTTGTCAAATGTTTGGCCCATTCCAAGGGAAGCGACTTTGTATCTATGGGGAATTGTTACGCTGATGAGGTTGCCAGGTTTTGTGCAGAACAAGGATGCATATTCACTGGAGAGTACACTGGAGAAGGCCAAGAAAGAACCGACCTCAGCATGATGTTAGACATAGCCATGGGAGGAGCTAAAGCGACTGCAGAATGAGGTTTCTGATCAGGAACGAGATAGCTGGATACGCGTAGGATGTGAGAAGGGAGATGTGGATGTGTGGGTTTCGAGTGATGGACGAGCTGTTCTAACAGAATGTCTGCTGAGTCCAATGGCAAGACTGATTCATGGTGCAGTACATCTTGGCAGAGATGCAATGGTGCGAGTGTTCAGACAAACATGGTACAATCCAAAGTTTCGTGCATTAGCTGAAGCTGTGTGTCAGAGGTGTGTTACATGTCAGCAGATGAATGCAGGAAAGAGAACTGCTGTGACTTTAAGCCACATTGGGAGGTCAGGAGGACCTTTTAATAGGATGCAGTTGGATTTTATCGAGATGCCGAAGTGCAATGGGTTGAGGTACATCTTAGTTGTGGTATGTGTCTTTTCAAGATGGGTGGAGGCTTACCCAACACGTAGATGTGACACAGTCACTGTAGCTAAGCTGTTGCTGAGAGAGCTGATTCCGAGGTTCGGATTTCCGACCTCTTTGGAGTCAGATAGAGGGACACATTTCCATAGCGAAATTATGAAATTGCTCTGTGCTGCCTTGAATGTGGACCAGAGATTACACTGCAGTTATCGACCAGAGGCTTCTGGGATTGTGGAACAAGTTAATGGGACTCTAAACGCACGGATGGCAAAAGTATGTTCTTCAACGTCTCTGAAATGGCCCGACGCATTGCCCTTGGTTCTTATGAGCCTTCGTAGTGTTCCTGATAGGAGGACTGGGTTGTCACCGTACGAAATATTGATGGGGAGGGCAATGCGAGGACCAGCAATACCTGCCACTGCTTTGATTAACATCAAGGATGATTTGATTCTCGACTACTGTAAGGGACTGGCTGAAGTAGTCCATTCTGTATCCCAGTAGGTGCAGGCAGCAACTGTTCCAGCCGCAAGTGACCTGTGCCACGACTTGTGCCCGGGAGATTGGGTGCTTGTGCGTAAACACGTGAGGAAGAGTTGCCTGGATGTTCGTTGGCGTTGTCCGTACCAGGTAATACTGGCCACGAACACGGCAGTGAAGTGTGGGGGACTGCCAAAATAGGTGCATGCCTCCCATACCCGCAGAGTTCCAGCACCCTTGGAAGATACAGCCCCTCTCGTAAATGAAAATCCAGCTGAGGTGGCAGGGCAATCTGAGAGGGCAAGCCAAGCTGTGAGGGTTGCTGATGCAGTTGGTTGTGCACTAGATCGAGCTGAAAGGGGTTGTGCAAATCGAAGCCCCGAATTTGACTCAGACGGAGAAAGTGTTGCTGTGGGTGGAGTAGAGTCAAATTCTGCTGAAGGGAGGAAGTAGTGCACAGGGTACCCGAAGGAAGAGCAGAAGTGCCACAGAAGCAGAGAGAATTTGGCCTGTGAGTCAGAGGCGGCTGAACTTGAGATTGGCACCTGAGAGAGATCTTGCCCTAGTTTCTGAAACGTCTGAATCTGAGCAAAGTGACGAAGAGCAAGCTCGAGTCAATTTGAGAAGGTCCAGGAGAACAAGAGTGCCGTGTCAAAGGTACGCCACACCGGAGTGGACTTACGTTGTGACTGATGCCAGGCGTATTGAGCACGGGGAGGCTGAGGTCCTTGACGCTGGTCAGCAATTCTCCGAACTTGAAAATAGATGTGTTGTTACTGGCTCCAGGGGTGCAAATCGAAGGAATACTGACTCTCAATATTCCGAATCCATCACTTCTGAGTAAGGTTCGTGAATTGATCTTGGAGACGCTGGTTTTTCCGACTTTTGGTATTGTACCACCGCATCAGGAGTTAGTGGTACTTCGTCTTGAAATTCTGCAAGGTGTCTTAGAGACTTTGGGAGCTGATCTTATCTTGGACTGAAGGTAAAACCTTTGTTGTACATAAAAGTCCAAAGAAGAAGATAACCTAGGCCCGAGTGGAAGAAGAATAAAGTTAGGGACTTTCCGTCGAGACGATGAAAGAGGGCTAAGGAAGTCTTTCTGTGGACTGTGTAAATAAGGAACTGAAATTGCAAGGGGATTTCCAGCTTTGAGGTGTTTTTCGAACCAGTTGACAAGCAATACCTGGAGGAAAAAGAGACTCTTACTTGTTGCTGTCGAGCCAAGAACTTTGAGAACTTTGCAAACATGGCAGATGCTGGAAATACTCACCGTAGGGCCAAGTTAGTGATAGGTACACTTTTAGGGTTAGTGATAGTCACTATTGTTGCGATAGTTGTAGCCTCATATATCGTTTCACATGAGCAGGAGGGGGAGGTACGGGGACACCTACCACCTCTAGCCAGAAAGAGGTTACTATAGGAGCTCAAAGAGCTTTGTTACTTGAAGAGAGTTGTAGATTTCACATAGATCTGTCTAGAAGTGACTTTAAGCTTAATGCTTATGCAAAGCTGTTGTATGAGTATGTGGATGCAATGGATGCGAAAGACTGCTATGTGTGTTTGCAGCTACCTTCTTCAGCAGATGAGGGTATTAGATTCCATCACCTGCCACTAACATATGGAATTTCTTGTAGTTTATTGCTTAGTATCTTTTATGAGAGAAGACAATTTGAGTATTTCTTTTCCAATTACGATGCAGTACTTCCTGAAGTTCCAGCTTATAAGCATTTGAATAAATACGATTATTACAAGTCAGAAGATCGACTTCGGAAGTATTTCATACCGACTTTGGAATTGGATACGGCTTATGCTCACCGACATAATTTGACATGTTCATTGTCAGATACAGAGAAGAAGTTCATAGGTCAAGTAGAAGATAGATATAGAAAACTAACACAGACACGAAATACAGGAGAGAGTCCAGTGGATTGGACGGATGAGGAGAGATTGCACAGATCCAAGGGGAGTTATGGACCCATAGCTTTAGATCAGGTGCAGGAGGGGTAGTTGTGTGTGAGACGTCCTCAGACCTATTATGAAAAGGTTTCGGTAGGACGTGTGACATGTGACCATATCTTTACCATGGAGGACTCTGCTAAGAACTTTTTGCAAGGTCCGGTGCAAGTGAGTCCAACTGTGTATTATGTGTGCGGAAGGAATGTCTATGTGAGGTTGCCTGCGAATTGGTATGGTACATGTTACTTGGCTATTATTTTTCTGAAAATCTATCATGCAGAGGATTTGAATCTTCAGGAGACTGGACATCATTCTAAAGTACGGAGAGCTGCAAGTGCAGTAGCAGTAATTGGTGATATCTCTGTAGCGATGATACCAAGTCTGGGTGTGATTTTGAATGATGTGAAGATTAGATTGTTGGCGACTGTGGTTGATGAGTTGTCGATGAACACTGCAAGGTCTTTGCTATTGGTGGATGGAGAGTTGATGTCGATAAGGACGATGGTTTTGCAGAATCGTCTTGCTTTAGACGTATTATTGGCTAAAGAGGGTGGAGTCTGTAAATTGTTGAAAGTTCAGGAATGTTGTACGTATATTCCAGATAATAGCAAGGATCTGGAGAAATATATAGATAACATCACTACGATTCATCAAGAGATTGGGGATTTGACTGAAGAGGGCGTGTGGGAAAAGATTGGTAAAGGATTTGGTCGTGTGGGAAATTGGTTTGCGAATTTGGGAAAGGGGTTCCTTGGATTCGTGCTGAAGCCTCTCATTATTGTTGTGGTTTGTGTGATCTGCTTGTGGGGTCTCATCAGAGCCTATAAGTGGTACAGGGGAAACAGAATTGAAAGAGCTCTCAGAGCGAGTGAGAGGCGAATGGCTATACTGCAGGACAGTCAATACCAGAATCTCAAGAATATGGAGAGGTTCCGACGAGGGAGGATGGCAACTAGTACTGTTTAGGTCGGTTCTTTCTCCAAGGGAAGTAATTGTGTGATGGTGTGATGACGTTTGTCATCAAAGGGGGGAACTGATAGAGCGTCATGCGATTCTGAAATTTGTAGGGTTGCATCATATTCACCATTAGTCAGCACCCGCATATTAATCGATGTGTGCTAAGAAGTGTCATAGAAATGTATTGCTGAAATCATTTAACATAGAGATGATTAGAAATGTAATAATGCTTTACGTGAAGTATAACGTTGCAAGCTATCGTGAATGTATTTAGTAAATGCATAATGATTAGTTTTCGTGCCATGCAATGTATTAGGTTAAACGTGTGCCATGTTAAGGTTACAATTGCAAGTTGCTTACTCACATATATGAGAATAATTAACTAATGCTTAGAGTGTGATTTAATAGTGTGTTTAACATTGTAAACACATATTTTAGAAGAGAAAGGCCTGTTCATTTTCTTATGTTAGCTAACGTTGTAGGCCGAAAATGATTTCCCTTGGTAAAGGCTTTGGGTTGCAGGGAGATGTAAAATCTTGGAGACGTGAAATGTTTTTCATTCCCATGTTTCTGTTGCAGGTGCAAGGACATTTAGCTCGGTAGTGAGACTAAGTCTTTGTTTTAGGAGTTAGGATGCTGCGAGAAGACAACAGGGGAGTACACTGGAATGTGAGGATGATACTTTCAGCGGAGAAGGTGCCTGGGACCCAAGGTCAAGCTAACCATCGTTGGATGCCAGACAAGTTTGTAGGAAAACTACTGGGAGAAGACCTGGCCGAAGAGGTGTGCCGAAGGGCGTGTTCTATGATTTTGGGGTTTTGTATTAGGGACAGTGCCCCGTGGGTTGAGCAGTTGAGGTTTAGACGGGAAGCTAGAAAGAGCATCTTAGATCGAGCTCTGACTAAGTGAATGTACTTCTTAGGAAGTCTTCACTTCTGACACCTTTTTATTCTCTTGCCTGGGATGGGGAATGCTAAGTAGGGATGTCACATTAGAGTTAGTGTAGGGATAGACTAACGCTTTTCCTTTTAGACTAATGATTCTTAATTTGGATATTGGCTTAACCATTGCTTTCTTGATGATTTTGGAGTCAGTGATTCTTTTTGTCTTGAGCCGGATGAGAATCCTCTGTAGACTTGCTTTTGTATTAGTGCCCATTTATCTCCTACACCTTGTATTGAGGTGTCTGTATGTTTAGCTATTTTTGGTGGTAATAAAATCTTATACATTTTAGATTCGCAGTCAGTGGTCCTTTCCAAATTAAATCTAATTTTGGTGATTATGTTCTGATAATTGTATTCCCTCCCCTCTACACTATTTAGCAGATAAAAAGATCCTGGCGACCTGAGAGGATTCTTGGAGATAGCGAGGTAGGCAAGGATCCGGCTTCATCAGTGTTAAAGTACACAATACAACAAAACATCCACAAAATACAGCTGTGTCCCCTAGAACTTGACCCAACTCCATGTACCATGGAAGCCTATAGTTCCAGCTCTGATAAAATGCTATAGCCACATAGGAGCTAAATCCAAATAACAGTTTTTTCTTTTGTAGCATGCCTGCATGGTGAGCAAAAGAATGATGGATTTAACCCAGATCTCTTGACTGGGGGTGAATGTTTTGATTTGTTCAGCATTCCGTCCATCAATTGTGTGTCTTTTGCATTCCATACCAGGCATGGCCTATTTTCAAACTTGAGTTGTCAAAACAATAGAAAAGGAAACTATGACATAATGCAGAGGCCGCTGTACTCAGGAGTAGATGAGCACAAGCTTTCGGCAACCCCACTGCATACCAATGGATACTAACAGCCCCATAACTTCCCTCCAAGAAAGAAGAAGATATCATGTCTTTCCTGACCAAATTAGAGACCTTGATAGGGGAGACAAATACTGACCTACCCTCCTTCTGCACAGAACTTTTAATATTTTCATTATTCATTTGACCAGCACCCAACATTCCGTAGTACATCACAGTGCAGAAGCATTCCACTAGAAAGGCATTGAGTGGGTAAAGGCAAACATAGAAATATGCAATAGACAGAATACAACATCCTTTCTGTACAAAATATGAGAGAAGATACAGCATTGGAAGGGAGTGAAGTAAATTGAGGATATTAAAGGCAAATATCAAAATAATATCACATCAATTTAGCTCGTTAACTCAGATTCATTATTTCACAATGTGCAGTACTTCTGCTAATACATTCTTCAGTGAAATTGGAAAAGATGGACGATAAGGGCAGAGTGAATAGAAGATTGATTCAAATATTCGTATATGCTCCTCAAGTTACATACACTTTAAAGCTCCAGCATTGTTTATGGTTTTGGAATTTGAATTCACACTGGTTTCAGCTAGCAGCTTCTAGGGAATAGCCAAGCCTTTGAAGGAAGAGATATAAGGAAAGAGAATGAGAGCTGCCCTGGGGACTCAACATATCCTTGTGCTGCTTTTGAAGAATGGACATTTACAAGCCATTTCCTGTTGCCTCCATTAATACATACATTTAGAAAACAACAACCCAAAGAAAAATAAGCATTGGCAAAGCCAGTATGTCACTGCTATTTTAGATGAATATGTTCTCTGTAATGTTTGTACCTTGTGCCGAGTGTGGGTTTGAGAGTGTGCATAGGTGTGTGGAGAGAGTGGGATTTAAGGATTTTGTTAGTGCAGAATTGAAGAATTTTCATTGTTTAATTAGCAGATACATAGGATAGAGATACACATTTTAAAAAGCAGTGAAGAAGAGAGCCTCCTCAAGAAGTGGGGTTCCTCAATGCTGTGGCTTGAGGCTTAGCCTGGATTGCTGAATGAACAGTCTTACATCCTTACTATCTTGAACTCTTTCTTCCTCCTCCCCATGGTGGTTCTCTGCCCTTCTTTGGACTCCGATACAGCAGTCAGCAGAATGTAGGAAATTTTAAAACCCGTAAATAATGAAAAATATATCATTTGAGGTGCTCTGTAAGTTTTCACGACCCTTGGCTTTACCTCTGATCACATAGCCATGTGTTTTAAACCACTTTCCCCACAGTACTAAAGTATGCTGTGATTCACAATAACCCAAATTATAGGAAATATTCCCAGCAGAGCCCCCCATGTAATATCATGAGTCACCCACTCTCACTAAGAAGACCTAACGGAGCAAAGATCTGCAAGTAAAACAAAAAGCCACACTCACAGTATACCACTCCTAGAAATATTAAAGGTATACTGCATGCAAAGCACCCAGCTTAATATTTGTGATATTCCCCTCTCTGAGTTCCTGTTGGGATCAGAAACGGCGCTATCACCTGTACCACTAATACATTTTCTAAATTGTTCTAGAACAGAAGAATTCAGTTTTCTAGACCCCCTATCACTAAGAGCTCAGTCGATGTGCCAACCCACTGAGTAATATTTGAGTGAGAAGTGTTTCTGGTAATGATCAATCCCATGAGAGGGATAGTTAGCAGAACTCCCAATCCCTTTTCATTAAGGAATAACACACTCAAGAACACTAGTAAATGAAGATTGCCTTTTAACCACAATGAAGACAAATAAAATAGCAACAGTAATGTTCACAACAAGCGTGAATAAAATGAAATACTTTTATAGCAATTATACACCCATTCTGCTACTTCTAAACACTATGCTAATTCTAGCACAGCAGAAAATAAAAGCCTATTTTGAGTTTCAGAGATGATTCACACCCGCATACATGTTTGAACAATAGGCCATTTGTTCGGTACAATAGTAAAGCTGCTATTCTTGCTGTACCAGACCAGCTGCACTGTTACGTTTAGGCAGTGGAGAAGTGAAGGCTAGGTACCTCCCCAGTAGCCCTCAATTAGAATCAGTTATATGATTTTGCACAGCTGATCCAAGTGTTGCCTAGCATGAAAGTCTCCATTCTGGCACTTCTCTTCTCTACTTAGCTTTTATAACATTATTTGACTGTTATTGAAACTCTCAGAATAAAAAATTAGCAGAGAGTGACATGGTGCCCTTTCACTTAATCCCCTTCTGCAAGACTGTGCTCTTTTGAACAACAACAACAAATGGGACACATAGTTATAAACCTTCAAACTCGTTAGAAATCAATAACCAATATTATGAGACAGAACAGTCAGCACTTAGATTAAATACTGTGAATATGTTCAAACCATACTTGATTGTCATGTCTCAGAACCCAATAACATAAGATAAATCTGATTTTGTTGATTAAATATATTCATTCTTGATTGATTGACACCTGAAACTAAACTAGGGGAATACCTAAAGGAGAAAAGATAAAATATTCATAACAGCACCTTCCGTTTACCGGTGGATCTTTCCAGTTAGATTAGCCAAGCTAATTCCTTTCCCATTCAAGAAATGAACAAACAGGAAATGCAGAACCCATCTATGCATATATCAGTGATACAATTTACTGTAATTGATAAAACTCCTGCTCCACTCCTTAAACGAATCAGGAAAACATATGTGGGAATCTTTTAAAGTCTGTGTGGCCAATTGAAGTAACTACTCCTTTAAGAACAGTGTTTGTTATTTAAATATTCATTTTTATGAACACTCACATAAACCGTCATGTTATAAAAGGAAACCTTTTTTGCATCCTGTTTTAATGACATTCAAGGAGCTTGTATTTGTTTCTGGATACAAGCTCAAATCCTATCCTCATTCCACCAAGTAAGAATGATATATTTCACTATCTGAGCAAAACTGTCAGCTCCTGAAATCCTTAACTGTAGCATTTAACAACTCAAAAGTAATTAGTTAACTTTTGTAAAGCACACTGTGTGCACAGTTTTTTTTAAAGGGTGATCTTTTTCCTAGGTTGAGGTTGAAATCTGCAAAGTATGTTTTAGATGGTGGATCATGAGGCAAAAGTAGCTAAATTCAAATTTGTTTGGAAAAAACAGAACCAGAAAATCCAATTTTTCCAGTGGTCTTCAGTAGACTACTGGTGGCACAGCGCCATGCAGTGCTTGCACACATCATTCCCAATGTTTGCACATATACCAGAAAAACTGAAATTCTTAACAATAGATGACATTTACTAAAGATGTTATATATATGTTGCTCTGGGGTAAAAATAGAATCGGATAGCAGCCCATCAACATTTTCCAATCTGGCTTCAGAAAAACAGGAACATTTAAAACCCGTCCTTGTCTTTACAAATGTATCTAAAAGGTGCGATTTTGTCTTTCTCTCAAGTTGTCCTAAAATGTCCAAATCGTCTGAGAAAGTATTCCTCCCAGTGGTTGATGTGACATAGTATTTATATTGGTGTATGTACACTATCCATATCTGACATCAGTACCTAAATATATCCACCTACCATATCAGTCTTGTTCACAATTCATGAGGTTGGAAGATCTGTCAGTGGGCAAGAGAAAATGATCCTATAAGTGATGCTCAGTTTTAATAACCATGCCACATGTATATTAGATCTTCTGGATGCCTGGATTGCTTAAATCATCCTCTTTAACACAGAATAAGGGAAGCAGAAGGTAGTGTTTTCAGCATAAACCATTTGATGGATACTGCCCATTGACATTAGAAAAGCGCATAAAATCTCCTCTCCTCACTGCTCAGTCCCTGCATGGCTCAACGGTGTATAAATTGCCCGTGAAGTAGCTTGTCTTCACCACACATCCCAATTAGATATGTTCGATAAATCCATGAATCTGAGTAATTAAGGCTTTGTTTGCTTACTAAAACCCTAAATTATTCTGATAAAAAACACTCAATTATGTAATTTTGTAGTTAAGAAAGCAGCTTTTCAAAAAATGAAAAGTTCTAAACCTTTATAGAGCACAACATTGTAATACACAAATGTGCCTGAAAATTCCACTTCTTTAGTTTTGTATCTCAAGTATAAATGTCACGTTAAGGATTTTTAAACCCTTTCCTGCATTTGTTGTAAAAAACGTGTGAAGTTTAAACATACTAACTGCGTAAAGGCTATAAATGCATGAGTACAGGAAGACAGCAGTAGGGAAATTGTTGGACATTGCAGGGATTAGATTTACTATTCCCACTCTAAGCAACAGTAGCGAAAATGTTGGGTCCGAAGGATTACATTTACCATTCCCACTCCAGTCTAATCAACAGTAGGGAAAGTGTTTAACTTCAAAGCCATTACATTTAATAATCCCACAGCAATTTAACCAGCATTAGAGAATGTGTTGGACTTTGGAGGGGTTAGATTTACCATTTCCACTCCAGTCTGAGCAACAGTAGGAAAATTATTGGATTTCAGAGGGCCCGATTCAAAGAACTAACTTAAGACAAAATCCTAAACTTACTACTTTTGGTATTCACAGAAGTTAGGATTTTGTCTTAAGTTTGTCTTAAGACAAACTTAAGACAGACTTAAGACAGACTTAAGACAAACTTAAGACAGACTTAAGACAGACTTAAGACAAACTTAAGACAAACTTAAGACAGACTTAAGACAGACTTAAGTTAGGATTTTGTCTTAAGTTTGTCTTAAGTCTGTCTTAAGTCTGTCTTAAGTCTGTCTTAAGTGTATCTTAAGTCTGTCTTAAGTCTGTCTTAAGTTTGTCTTAAGTGTGTCTTAAGTTTGTCTTAAGACAAACTTAGGACAAAATCCTAACTTCTGTGAATACCAAAAGTAGTAAGTTTAGGATTTTGTCTTAAGTTAGTTCTGTGAATCGGCCCCAGAGGGTTTTGATTTACTATTCCCATTCCAGGCTAAGCAACAGTAAGGAAAGTGTTGGACTTCAGGGGAGTTAGACTTACTATTCCCACTCCAGTCTAAACAACAGTAGGGAAAGTGTTGGACTTCGCAGGGGGTAGATTCTATGCAACAGCAGGGAAAGTGTTGGATTTCAAAAGAATTACATATATGAATACGAGTCCTATTATTTTACTGAAAATATTTATAGATATATATATTTGCAAAAATAAGGAAATATAGATTTAAAAAGATAACTATAGCTGTATGTGTTGCGTAGCCTGCCAGAGATCTTGATTTTGCTTGCCAGCTATGGTGGGTTGTTACACTTACCCTCTTGAATACAGACATTCAAGATGATATACGCAATTTAAGTTAGACTGTGGAGTTCTCTGAGGTTGGGTGGATGCTGCACATGGGGGACTCTTTTCAAGAGGGATATGGGATTCTGGAATGCTGACAAGGAAGCTGCAGTGTCAACCTGTGAGAGCTTCTCCTGTCCCTGGCTGATAATGTAGGTCTGGCCCTGTATGTAGGTAAGTGATATTTAGTTATTTCCAGCTCAACCAGAGCAGGTACTATATTTTTTTGCATCATTGCTTTGGTATTTGAATTTTTCTATTGGGGGAACACGCCTGGTAGGTGTAGCAGTGTGCGACCAATCTGGTTTAACTTTATATTCAGGCTCCCTTGAGCCGGTGGAGTCGACGGACTCATGGTTACGCACCTGCGCGCTACGAGAGGTACTAGACCTGATAACGATTTTAGCAGCTTACACAGCAACCCCACACATTTTCCTACTCCCTGCTGACGAGAGGCAACTACCTCGAAACACGTGTCCAGGGATGGCACACGCCACGCATACTTGCATTCACACTCGAGCATAGGTGTATCCGCCGACGCTGACCTTCAGGGACCATTTTCATTGGGGGAACACGCCTGGTAGGTGTAGCAGTGTGCGACCAATCTGGTTTAACTTTATATTCAGGCTCCCTTGAGCCGGTGGAGTCGACGGACTCATGGTTACGCACCTGCGCGCTACGAGAGGTACTAGACCTGATAACGATTTTAGCAGCTTACACAGCAACCCCACACATTTTCCTACTCCCTGCTGACGAGAGGCAACTACCTCGAAACACGTGTCCAGGGATGGCACACGCCACGCATACTTGCATTCACACTCGAGCATAGGTGTATCCGCCGACGCTGACCTTCAGGGACCATTTTCATTGGGGGAACACGCCTGGTAGGTGTAGCAGTGTGCGACCAATCTGGTTTAACTTTATATTCAGGCTCCCTTGAGCCGGTGGAGTCGACGGACTCATGGTTACGCACCTGCGCGCTACGAGAGGTACTAGACCTGATAACGATTTTAGCAGCTTACACAGCAACCCCACACATTTTCCTACTCCCTGCTGACGAGAGGCAACTACCTCGAAACACGTGTCCAGGGATGGCACACGCCACGCATACTTGCATTCACACTCGAGCATAGGTGTATCCGCCGACGCTGACCTTCAGGGACCATTTTCATTGGGGGAACACGCCTGGTAGGTGTAGCAGTGTGCGACCAATCTGGTTTAACTTTATATTCAGGCTCCCTTGAGCCGGTGGAGTCGACGGACTCATGGTTACGCACCTGCGTGCTACGAGAGGTACTAGACCTGATAACGATTTTAGCAGCTTACACAGCAACCCCACACATTTTCCCACTCCCTGCTGACGAGAGGCAACTACCTCGAAACACGTGTCCAGGGATGGCACACGCCACGCATACTTGCATTCACACTCGAGCATAGGTGTATCCGCCGACGCTGACCTTCAGGGACCATTTTCATTGGGGGAACACGCCTGGTAGGTGTAGCAGTGTGCGACCAATCTGGTTTAACTTTATATTCAGGCTCCCTTGAGCCGGTGGAGTCGACGGACTCATGGTTACGCACCTGCGCGCTACGAGAGGTACTAGACCTGATAACGATTTTAGCAGCTTACACAGCAACCCCACACATTTTCCTACTCCCTGCTGACGAGAGGCAACTACCTCGAAACACGTGTCCAGGGATGGCACACGCCACGCATACTTGCATTCACACTCGAGCATAGGTGTATCCGCCGACGCTGACCTTCAGGGACCATTTTCATTGGGGGAACACGCCTGGTAGGTGTAGCAGTGTGCGACCAATCTGGTTTAACTTTATATTCAGGCTCCCTTGAGCCGGTGGAGTCGACGGACTCATGGTTACGCACCTGCGCGCTACGAGAGGTACTAGACCTGATAACGATTTTAGCAGCTTACACAGCAACCCCACACATTTTCCTACTCCCTGCTGACGAGAGGCAACTACCTCGAAACACGTGTCCAGGGATGGCACACGCCACGCATACTTGCATTCACACTCGAGCATAGGTGTATCCGCCGACGCTGACCTTCAGGGACCATTTTCATTGGGGGAACACGCCTGGTAGGTGTAGCAGTGTGCGACCAATCTGGTTTAACTTTATATTCAGGCTCCCTTGAGCCGGTGGAGTCGACGGACTCATGGTTACGCACCTGCGCGCTACGAGAGGTACTAGACCTGATAACGATTTTAGCAGCTTACACAGCAACCCCACACATTTTCCTACTCCCTGCTGACGAGAGGCAACTACCTCGAAACACGTGTCCAGGGATGGCACACGCCACGCATACTTGCATTCACACTCGAGCATAGGTGTATCCGCCGACGCTGACCTTCAGGGACCATTTTCATTGGGGGAACACGCCTGGTAGGTGTAGCAGTGTGCGACCAATCTGGTTTAACTTTATATTCAGGCTCCCTTGAGCCGGTGGAGTCGACGGACTCATGGTTACGCACCTGCGCGCTACGAGAGGTACTAGACCTGATAACGATTTTAGCAGCTTACACAGCAACCCCACACATTTTCCTACTCCCTGCTGACGAGAGGCAACTACCTCGAAACACGTGTCCAGGGATGGCACACGCCACGCATACTTGCATTCACACTCGAGCATAGGTGTATCCGCCGACGCTGACCTTCAGGGACCATTTTCATTGGGGGAACACGCCTGGTAGGTGTAGCAGTGTGCGACCAATCTGGTTTAACTTTATATTCAGGCTCCCTTGAGCCGGTGGAGTCGACGGACTCATGGTTACGCACCTGCGCGCTACGAGAGGTACTAGACCTGATAACGATTTTAGCAGCTTACACAGCAACCCCACACATTTTCCTACTCCCTGCTGACGAGAGGCAACTACCTCGAAACACGTGTCCAGGGATGGCACACGCCACGCATACTTGCATTCACACTCGAGCATAGGTGTATCCGCCGACGCTGACCTTCAGGGACCATTTTCATTGGGGGAACACGCCTGGTAGGTGTAGCAGTGTGCGACCAATCTGGTTTAACTTTATATTCAGGCTCCCTTGAGCCGGTGGAGTCGACGGACTCATGGTTACGCACCTGCGCGCTACGAGAGGTACTAGACCTGATAACGATTTTAGCAGCTTACACAGCAACCCCACACATTTTCCTACTCCCTGCTGACGAGAGGCAACTACCTCGAAACACGTGTCCAGGGATGGCACACGCCACGCATACTTGCATTCACACTCGAGCATAGGTGTATCCGCCGACGCTGACCTTCAGGGACCATTTTCATTGGGGGAACACGCCTGGTAGGTGTAGCAGTGTGCGACCAATCTGGTTTAACTTTATATTCAGGCTCCCTTGAGCCGGTGGAGTCGACGGACTCATGGTTACGCAGCTGCGCGCTACGAGAGGTACTAGACCTGATAACGATTTTAGCAGCTTACACAGCAACCCCACACATTTTCCTACTCCCTGCTGACGAGAGGCAACTACCTCGAAACACGTGTCCAGGGATGGCACACGCCACGCATACTTGCATTCACACTCGAGCATAGGTGTATCCGCCGACGCTGACCTTCAGGGACCATTTTCATTGGGGGAACACGCCTGGTAGGTGTAGCAGTGTGCGACCAATCTGGTTTAACTTTTTCTATTGTTATACAACTATTCTTTCATTTCATACACCTTCATGAATTTTTACCATCTGATTTTGAGCAGTGTTATTTTCCACTGGTTTTTAACAACCTCTCTTACTTGTAATTGGGTGTTATTTACCACGTGTTATTTTTTGCATATGGTAAATAATTCATGGGTTAAATAGCACCTGCGCTAAATAGTGCACGTGGACTACAGACATGCAGTATGTTGCACATGTTCTAAATAACGCATGTTATTTTAACTCATGATCAGATGATTTTTTAAAGTCATGCGCTATTTACCCCTGCATGCGGTAATTATCACTATGCCGAATGTATTATAATCAGAGCCCTTTGGTATTTAACACATGCTAAATAACGATTCTGCAGTGCTCAGTAAAAACTCATAATCAGTGTTATTTAACATGTGTTATTTTTCGAACCCTGTTATTCTGTATTTACACTATGGGCATTTTTGGTGGTATTACCTCCAAAACTCATGATCAAGACCTTTGAATCTACTTCCATGTTACACCAATGCTACACAAGGACAGCTGATAAAATACATTTTTTAAAGAGAGGTAAATTTCTTAATGCAATACCACCCAGTAGATGCGATCGCAGGAGAGGCTAGGTGCCATATTCACAAAGATTTTGCTGTGATTAAGTGGTGCTTACTCTTGGAATACTCCTGACATGCTCCTGGAATTCAGGAGTAAGTCAAGAATACTCCAAGAATATGTCACTGCGAAACCTGTGCGAATCAGGCCCGCAGATATGTATCAAATGATACCGCTCAGATTCCCTCCCTGATATTGACAGTAGGAGCATTACATGCGTCCCCATTCCTTAGGATGGGGTCTGGTGAGGTGCTGCACTTGCAAGAAATGTAATTGATTCGATTTTGCAGATAGTCTAATCATGGCTGCTGTTCTCACAAATGGGAAACCTGTGTGCTGAAACACCGGGCCAGTTATAACTGGAGTGAGCGGTATCCTGCCCAGTGAAGAATTCAGCTGTTTTTTTTCAGCCTTAAGAATTGACATTTGTTCAAGGACCCTGGGAACACATGAGTTAAAGGTGATCATTTATAGTTAAGACGATTTTAGGTCTCACCTGCGTCTCAGCACATGCGCTGCTCGCTCTGGCGAGATCTATTGTTGTCAAGTTGACTTTGGAAGTGGGCTAGAACAGTGTTTCCCAAACTGTGGTCCGCGGACCCCCCAGGGATCCGTGACACATTCCCAGGGTGTCCGCCGGCAGCAGTTTTAAAAGCACTGCAAAGTTCATTCTATAATTAGCAGTTTTCAAGCAACAATAAACGTGTCTAGATAATACCATTGATTAATGTACCTGCTGGAGAGAGACAAGAGTTTTGTTCAGTGACAGCTTTGAGTTATCTAATGTAGCACAGAGGGTTAATATGCCTACTGCAAAGAACGTGTAGCATGCATTTTAAAAAACAGCATTTTATGTGCATAGGTGAGTGGGTTACTGCTTTAATCACAGAGATTCTTTTGTTACTGTGCAGTTCATAAGTGACAACCATAATCTAGCACAGTGACCTGTAAACTTTCGTCAAAGAGCTGCTTGCAAACTGCATGGGACAAGTTAGTATCTTATGTTTTTTCTAAGTCTTTCATTATCCTGATGCTGATAAAAAGGTTTATTTGGGTGGAAATACATTTTTATTTTTAAAGTCAATGCTAACCAATTTGTTATGTTCTGAATCCCAAGTTTGAGCTTCTCCAGGCCAAGCACTCTTTAAAAATGCCTACCTGTATGAATGACATGTGAATCCTACACCTTCTAGTCCCCTTTGCCTTATGTAACATTTTGTTTACACTGATTTACACGTATGATTCATTGTCTCTATATGTGGGTGATGTAAAGTGTTCTGACATCCTTAAAAAGGTTCGAGAGATGCTATAAAACAAATGAAATAGATGTGACAACCGGGGCTATGGAGAGATGAGAGGCACTGTTGGAGGGTGATAATAAGGGAACCATTGCAGAACCCCAACAAACATTGTCGTATCCTGGTGCATAGTAAGGACTTCAATGACTATTCATTAAAAGCTAGTACAATTCAATATATAATGATAAATGTGTTTTTGACTGCACCATTGCTTCCTAAATTTCTTAGGGGGAGAGCCTCCCAAAGGCCCCTTTGTAGTACTAAGGCTCACTCACTGCACTTGGTGTGCACCGTATGGGGACTGGTCTGAAAACATTTGCCAGGGCTGCTTTGGGTTTCAAGTCTGGCCCTGGCAGGAGCAGGAGCCTTCTACTGCGAAATAAAACCAACCATTTAAAAATTAGTCACAGAGATGCAGCACCAACCTTCCCAAAATTGTTTTTTTTTGTTTTTTGCAAATTCTTTCAATATAAAATACTAAGGAGGATATTTACAACAGAAGTGGCGGAGCATGTCGTTAGCCTCCTAGGCTTAAGATACGCTCCGCCACTTCAGAAACACAGCACTGCACCATATTTTCAAGAATATGGTACAACCCTGCGTTTCCTCCCGTGCTGGCACTACACTTAGCAGTGTAGCAGCAATGCAGGCACCCTTGCACCATAGTGCAAGGGTGACTGCGTGCAGGGGAAGATTGTTTATGTACAGGAAGGTCCCCCTTCCTGCACAAAAACAATCTTGAAATGCAGTTTTGTCACTTCTATGTGTGCTGCTTAATGCATCTAATCTAAAAAATATATCAGCAGCGCTATCAATGCAAAGCAATTAAGCACAAAAGATGTATTGTGAGTTTGGATTTTCAAACAAGTCCTCTGCTGTGCACTGCTAAAAAAACAACAAGCATTTGCAATGCAATAGGTCTTGTATTTATGTGCGTTTAAGCTATCGGCATTGTAAATGACAATACCTTTTATTTATGTATTAAAAACTAAAAAAAAATAAAGGGCATTGTTATTTGCAATGTCAATGGCTGAAACTCGCGTAAATGCGAGATCTATTGCATTCCAAATGCTTGTTTCATGTGCTGGCAGTAGAGGAGTTTACACAATCCTCACCAAGGACATGAACTTTTTACTACCTTACTGGTTTGTAGTTCTTTGAAAACAAAGACTACTTTATACCAGCAGTCCGTTTTTGCTGTAATCAAATGTTCTAGATGTGCGTTTCATTGTCCTAATGTTTATGTTTCTCCCTTTAGGAGAGGCATTAGCATTTAAGGCAGATAATTCCTGCATTAGTCCTTTACTGTGAGCAAATATTTCCAGAAAGAAACAATTTTTAGGTCTGGTCTAGGCAGCCTGCTGTGGCTGTCCCTTCAGAGTTCTGTAACTTCATACACAATTTATACACAATAGACACGGAGAGGAGCTATTGCTCTGATGGCACTTTAATTCACTTTATGAATCAGCCAAGTGAAAAGAAATGTCAGGCACTGGCACTGACAGCATTTTCCATTTTTGCACCCATCTCCAAACCTTGAAGTGGCGAGGACTAAAAGGCACAGTAACCACCAGTGCTGAGCATCGCACGCCGGGGAGGCGTTGTGTGTGGCTCATGTGAAGTGGTGGCAGGGCCATCTTAACAGCATTATAGGCCCTTGGGCAAAGCAGTGCACTGGGCCCTGGCTACACAACCACTCACAGGAACAAAAATATTTAACCGAAACTTTGTATTAAATTCTGGTCTGCACGGGGCCTCTATGCTCATGGAGCCCCCGGGCAACTGCCCAGTGTGCCCATGAGTTAAGGCAGCACTGTGTTGTGTGCAGATCAAGTGATGTGGATACAGACAACACACACAGAAAATCAATCTGTGGAGCAGCAGGTGTGATGTGCAGAAGCAGAAGAGCAGAATCTGGGTCTCTCTCTGGCACCGGGCACCACCCCAGCTGTACTACACAGTATTTCAGACAGTGCCCTAGCTCCCTCCTGCACCACGCACCGCCTGCTACTGTACCCCCCCGTGGAACTCACTGCCCGCTACTGCCCGAGGACAACCTCCCTCATCATGTGTAGTGGGCCATCTTCTTGCCCTCTTTATTAGAACAATAGAAGTGGTGCTGCATGAAGTCAGCATGTTTTATGCAAAATTTACAAGTACCCTTCGACCTGGAAATAGGAGCAACCAGAGCATAAGATTCAGGGACTTCTGACCCAGACTCAGATGACTGCAGACACCACAGTGAAGTCTATGAGAGCTGAATGCATATGCATACACTTCTGTAACAATGAAGTCCTAAATGTAAATGTGAACCTTTTATTTTGCAGGATGCCTGTGTTCAACTCTCATTGCTAATATCCAGTTTTCATTCTATCACTACCAGAGGGTGGATTTTGACTATTCTATGTCCTCTCTTTGTGTCGTTGGCTACCAGTAAAGTTGAGGTTGGAATGTCTGTTGTTAGGCCTCAGGACATGGTTGTTTGCCTGGACACCGGTCAATGTTTGACATTTCTGAACACTGAAAATCATGTGTACTCATATATCTTCATAAGTCTTGCTGCTTGAGTGTCTGTATTGAGCCACAATTTAGTAGATTGTTCTCATGCTGTTCCACTGTCTCTGGGAGAAGCACACATGTGGCATGAGTGTGTACTTCTCCTATTCAATGTCCAGAAGGCTGGAAATCTTGCAAAATTCACTGACTTTTGTGCAAACATTAACAGGCAGCTCCGATTCTTCTTCAGCCCATTGCTCCCCGGACTTCTAGAGAAGCGCTGTGTGACTGCAATGCTTGTAATGGTGTGCTTTGGCCATTACGCCACATCCTCTCCTACCCTGAGTCTGTGCTGCTGGCATTTGAACCCGTGCTGTGATCCCCCCATTTCTCAAAGGGGCTCCGCTCCAGACCTAGCTGTCCCTCATACATAAAAGGGAAAGTGAAATATTAATTATTTCACAAAAGCTTTGTCCATTCAGCCCAGCCGTGTTTCATCCCTTATGACTTCATCAGGGTTGTGCATTGCATCAGTGCCTGTGTAGGGGCTTTTCCAGTGGCATTTTGAGATTGGAGCATGAAGGAGAAAGATAGAACAGGGGGTACCACACCACCCACATCTATGACTGTTCCTTCATGAAGATACCAGATTGAGGAGAAGATCGGGTACCATTCAGAAATTTGACATTGATGCAAAGCACAACCCTGATGAAGTCCTAAGGGACGAAATGCAATGCCTGGGCTGAATGGACAAAGCTTCTTTGAAATAATGAATAAAGTTGGAATTTGAATTCATATACACGACTCCTGGATAGTAGAATCACTTTGAATCATCGCTGCTGGATTTGTTTGGCACAGTACAATCTTGTTGATTAATGGAAGGAAACTCTTGTTATTATAAGTTATGCTTCTTTTTAGTTGCTAAAATTGATGTTTGTTGCTTGTGGCATCTAGGCGGTGGGGGTCACAAAAACCAGAGCATACCGGAACTGTAGATAATATTAATAATTCACTAGTGTTCCACTAAAGCCCACACTGCTGGTGCTTATATTTTTGTAGTGCTATTTTTCATCACAATATTGTTTCCAATTACAGTAGAGAACTGTTGGGCCTGAAGGTTTCATAAGTTGCACAACTCATGTGTTTAGTAAAACATCATGTTTTTGCCTCGTGGAGCTGCTTATACCTGCTTGTGGTGGCTAAGGGAGCAGTGGCAGGCAGTAGGCGGGGAGTAGCAGTATGAGGAGCAGGAGTGGGTGGGCCAAACACACTCAATAGAGTTAGAACTCTCACTAAGTTAATGCACACTCTTACTCTCAGGATAAGTATATAGAACCAGTAAGCCACTGACGCAGTCATCAACCAGCTGTGCACTGACAGTGTGCACTGTCAATCAATAAGAGGATTTACGATAAAAGGATAAAATGTATAAAATAAACAAATGGAAACATTAAATCCAGACATGTACCGAATACTCCCCAAACACTTCCTAAAGTATTTCCACCCAAAGCCCTGACTCCCATTCTGTGACCTTCAGCGATACCCCCGTACCTTTGGCCCTATAGGTCGCGTACTCACGGTCCATAAATTTGACAGTGACTGCATCCTTATTGACATTTCAATGAAGAGAGCGTGAGATGGCTTGTGTGAGTTGTATTCAGATGCAGGGATATGCAAGCATTCAATTGAGATCCATACAAAAAACTCAGACACAATCCGGACTGGCCTTGCTATGCACTTGCTGTGCTGCCCTACGCCATTGTGAAAGGGCAGGAATGCACCACATTTATCCGGTACAGTGCAATTCTGTCCTTTCCCCTGCATTGGCACCGTTTCGGCAGCCTAGCGCAAACGAATCACCCGTGCATCATGGTGCAAGGGTGCCTGTGTTGCAGGCAGGATTGTTTTTGTGCAGGAAGGGTCACCTTCCTGCATGAAAACAATCCATAGAGGTGTTTTCCTCCTTCTATGTGTGTTGCAGAAAGCAGCTCACATAGAAAGAGGGAAAAAGAGAAGGGAAATATAGATATTTTTCCTTGTTACGCCTGTTCTGGGGAGGCGTGAGATTTTGATGCATTCTCAGGTTTACAAGTACTTGTATATCTGGGAATGTGTCAAAAACCACCAGACTTGTGTGGGAGCACCCACCGCAGCGCCCATGGAACCCCTCCCTTGTGCAAAGTAAGGCGACAAAGTGATTTGCACTGTGTTGCCTTACTCAAGAATTATGAGGCCACTCAAAGCCCTGCAACGTGGCTTTGCCTGGCTTGATACATCTGACTCAAAGCCTTGCTGGTGCAAATGGGACGCAAGACTCTTACATATATGCCCCTCGGTGTGTAAAAGGAATCACTGAAGACGCATGCAAGCCTAGGATTGCAAAAAACTAGATGTTTTTAAGTCTTTATTAATGAAAGGTTAGACCCAACTTTAAAAACCTCCCTATGCACTACTTGAACATAGCCTTTTACTTATGTTTACCATTTTAAATGGCTAAAGAGGGTCTGGTTGGTGTATGAATTTTTTTTAATTAATTGACATTTTTAAACTGCTCCTTTTAGTGGCTCTTCCCCAATATTATTTGCTATGTTCTACCAAGGACATAAATATTCTCAGTGAGTTAATCACTTGCTGACATCTTTGAGCAACTTGCAAATGAAGACGCCGAGAGCCCAATGTATCAAAGTGTTCCTTCCATTCCCTGTCCATGGGACAGTATTTTAGTGCACATGGGCCCAAAGTCCTACCGGGCCAGCTCTGCTTTTCTTCTTTCTGAAGTTGATAAACCGAGGCCTTTTAACCTGTGAAGCAGTAATGAATACGTTTAAAAGTACTGCCCACTGTCTGTACTCACTGAATAACTGAGACAAACAGAAATCAAGAGAAAGCCAAGAGGTTCGTTATTGTGAGATAACAGAAAGAGAGGAGGCGTGCAAAGGAGCGGAAGAGGGGGCAATAGAACAAAGTGGCCTGGAGCAGAGAACTGGTTCCTTCACACCCCTAGCTGAATGTCTGAGCAGCTATGAAAACATTATCACCCACGAGAGTTCAGTTTATACACAGAGGGGCAGATTTATGAAGAGTGACGCATCGCTGCCGCACCGCAGCGATGCGTCAAAAAACTTGCGGCACCACTGCGACAACGCAAGTCAAAAGACATGCGCCATATCAACAAGGCATCGGAGTGTGGCGCAACGTGGTAACCTGCGTCAGAAAAAATGACGCAGGTGTCGCAAAGGTGCCGCAAGTCAATCCGACGCAACCACGTGAAAAGTCACGCAAGGATGCCTTACGACACGCAACGCCATTCTGAAGAGACTGCGTGGACGCACACTGCGTGAAGCGAGAATAATCGACCCGGAAAGCGACGCAAATCTGCTGAAACACATAACTCAGAACAGAGGAGCCAAAAATGGAAGCTGAAGGTGACACCAGCACCCAGGACCCACACGCAAACCCTGGCAGCAGAAGTCCTGATGGCCAGGCTGAACCAGTGGCCAAACGCAAGCGGAAGTCAAACTTCAGCCATGAAGAGAACGAAATCCTGGTGACGGAGGTCACCAACCACCAGCACCAGCTGTTTGTCAACTCCAAGCTGCCCATTTAAAAAAAAGAGGCAATCTGGCAGCGAATAGTCACAAAAATCAACTGTGTGGGACAGGCGAAGCGGACCGTGCTGGACTGCAAAAAAAGGTGGCATGATTACAAGCGGCGCACCAAAGAAAAACTTGCTGCAAACCGCAAGGCCGCACTACAAACTGGAGGATGCAGCCCAGCACATCAGGAGTCACTTGATGACTTGGAGGAGCGGGTGGCACGAGTCATCCCAGAGGAGATAGTGAGTGGAATCTCTGGACAGGACAGTGCCGCAAGAGAAACAGAACAGCAGACAACTGGTAAGTAACAAAAAATTCACAATAGTAATGAAGGGGTCATGTTGGGCATAGCAGATAGAAATTTCACCGTGCCGTAGTCTGACGTCTGCATATTGTTGACCACATATTACTCCACAAGTACAAACCTCCACAATGTCAGTCCCACACATATGTCAATCACACATTTCTAATGTCAGAAATGCACCACCATGTCCATATCTGATTGAGCACACATACTGGACATCATTTATGTAGGGACTTGCACCACCGGCATCTCACCTTTATGAATATCCAAAGTGAAGATCTTGCAGTGCAAGGAGTACATAAAAGATGTGCACAAGGTCATGCATATGCATACTTGCGTTATGTAGCCAATAAGGTGCAAACATGTGCTACATCTTGCCTGTATGGCCTTGAGGTGTGCCAGGAGTTGTGGGCAGGTTTTGAACTGTGGGTGGAGGACGTGTGCAGCGGGGTCATACAGTGAAAGTGTAGGCGTAGTGCTGTGGCCCAGGGAGTCCATGATAACCGAATAGATGGCCACAACACCTTTGGGATGTGTATCAATGATGGTGGTGCTGTATGCTGGGCATGTTGAACAAGTGACACACACAATGAGGGTTGGTCCACGTCAATATGGTGGTGTGGCTGAAGTTCAATACGTCTACTGTGGAGGAGATGTGCCTGTCAACGTCTTGAGCAATGTTGCTTGGTGTTGGCAATAGCTCTCTCAGTCTGATGCCAGATATTTCACCAAGTAGCCAATGGTGTCCTGGTCACGGGTGTTGTGCATGTGGAACCAGAGTCCCTGAAGTAGGAAAGTGTGGGGGGGAGCCTGGTGTGCAAGGACGTCTACAATGGCATTGTTGAAAGGGTGCACATGTCCCGGGTGGCCTGCAAATGAAGGGGGCAAAGTGAATGTTGCCTTGCCGGGTCTGGCCTTGTTAACGTGATTAGCACCATGGTTAATGCTGGGTCATTTAAGTGCATGTCCATTGTAAGTGTTCACCTTCCTTGTAGGATATGGCAATGCCTCATCCTTGATGGATGTGGTGGACCCTGTGGGAATGAAGTAGCTGTCAATTATGTTGATGGTGATTACAGGTCCACAATGAACGTTGGTGTATGTGTATGTGAAGCAGGTGACATATGAAGAGTCAACAGCAAGGTTGGGTGACATCTCTGTAGTGAGCATGTGTACTGGCAGCAGTGTTTTGAGGATGTATGTGATCTGGTTGTGTGTAGTGGTGTTTTGCTGGGTGGCACACGGCACTGGTGTCCTGATGTGTAACAAGGTCCGTCCTGAGATTACACTTGTGCAGGGGCCAAGATAAGCATATTGTAATGCAAGATGGCAGGGGTGGTTGCGTACAGGGTGGATGTCGAGGTGGGTGGCCATGTTCCAGCAGAGGAGTGTAGATGAGGAATTGTCCGAGCTGGTGTGTGTGGTCCTGGGCCAAATGACTGCATATGATTTTAGCCATAGCTACCCTCCCTCATGCTAGATGTACATTACAACACAGTCATCACATTTCAATGTCAATTCCAAGTAACCACAGCCTTGCATTTGCCTTCACATGACATGTGAAATCAGTGCATTGTGATGCAACAAATGGGAGTTCCATCCATCAAAGCATATGTAAATATTTCCTTCCTGACATAGCAATGTAAGCATAGTATTCTTGAGAAAGAATTATCAATATTGTGATTCATGTTGAGAGAAAAAAGGGACAATAGTCGCTTCTCTATGTGGTCACAAGCTAAACAGGATGCCGTCACTGGCCAGTAAAATTGTAAATCGTGTGTTTTCTGGGGTCAAACATTGCTATCTGTGCGTCGAGTGTGGGGTCCAATTGAAAATAGGGGGCTATGGTGGACAGAAAATAGACATAGGGTGCCACTTGGGGGCAAGAAATTAATTGTTACACATTGTATTATTTGTGGCGACAAATATACCACAGGCCGACATATGGGGGCAATTCATGACAAAATTGTGTCTGTCGGGGGCAATCCATAACAATAGTGTATTGTATGCACCAAATGTGCTATCTACTGTTAGTGGGGTGGGTCTGAGATGGATCACAGTTAGCTTGCGTCATGTGTAACAAGTGTCCCTTTGAGGGTTGCAATCACTTCAGTAGATACAGTAATTCACAACGCTATCCTAGCCAGCTCCCACCACACTGTTGTAACATGAGACCCATTGGTATGCATCATAACTGTAAGAATTTGAATAGTATGCCATGCAACAAAAGACATCTTGTGTAAGTTCATGACAGGTCTGCATGATGCACAGGGCTGCACAGCATCTGGCACTGACAAATTATGTAGGGGGCACTGGACAGCTGTCTAGAGAACTAATGCAGAAAATACACTGGAGGGGGCATGGATGTGGGGGTGGTTGTAAGTGTGTGCCTTACATCACATCACAAATGAAAATGTGTGACAAGGCCTGGCCATGTGTAAACTGTGCACCTGGGACTATGAGTCTGCCTCAAGGGACAGGAACCAGCCTTGCTCCCTCACCTAAGTCAATCACAGGGCTGCAATGTGGTCTTGTGATTGCTCATGCGCGCAGGGACAGTGCGTTCTGACAGGGGCTTGATGGGTGGCCATGTACTCAATGCAAGCTTTAATGCTGTCTGCATTGTGAACATGGAAGTGCACATGAATGTCTGTGCCAGACTGAGAGGACAAATGACCAGACATTGTGCACTTCATTAGGCATACTACTGAGTCATGGGCCGAAATCTGACTCAAGCAGACCCAATCTCCCTCACACACAGAAAGGAAATGTAGCAACAGTACATAGATATTTGACCATCATGGTAGTTGCTTCACTGTTTAGCACCACTCAAAATCATGGACCAAAATCTCAATATCCATAAAGGATATTCCCCCATTGGGTGTCCTGCACCCACAGGCATTACCCCTGCTCACGACCATGTCATGGCCATCCTACACTACACATCACACCCTGCACTCCCTTGGACATCCACACAGTGGTGATACCTGATGCACATTGATAATGTCGGTTAATCAGACAGCAGGATCCTCTGCTAGGTGGACTTACCCAGGCCTGGGTTGAGCATGTCCTGCAAAGACAGCTGGCCAAGGACACAATGACGGGGATGCTACATGCATCCCTCATGTTTGTAACTTGAGTGCCAATGATTCATACGTGAGATTCAGCTCAGGGTCAAAACCCTCCACAGCGTCGGGCCATCGACCCATCCTGTGGCCTAGGGTGCAGATATGCGTTGAACACCATTGCCAATATACCTTGTGTAGCTCAGTGCACTGTTGGGCCATGGTATGCAATGTCTCACACCATCGGTAGTTACCCCTGAGAACAGGTAACATTCACAAATGCATGGGGTTACAGGGTGTCTTCACACACAAGTCTGAAGCATGCCACCATGCAACCATGCTGGCTCCAACAACAGGTACAGGTGACCACCAATGCCTCAATTACCAACAACAGAGCCCACCAAATAGACAGCACCTCCGTAGCCCAGGTTGACTCACTAATAGCAGGCCAGCAATGGCACCATGAGCCATGAAGCCATTGTTGCCTACATGGGTTTGTATGCCATTGTGTAGTACGATTGCCCAATTAGATGTGATGCACAATGGTCGTGCCCATCCAACTGCATGTACTCAGTGGTGTATCCTCATACTTAAGCAGTTCCCCTTGCTTCCTGGATTTGCAAGGCATTTGGCGGGGTGTGTGAGAGTAGGATCTGGTTCACATGGGTACCCCCACTTTTTGCTGGTGTCACACTGTCTCCCCAACCTCAGTCTGGCTGTGTCCCTGATAATCAGGACCAATGCCTAGCTGCGTCCTCTCGCCCCCACGATATGCAATACTATGTACCTAGGGCATAGGTACCTCACAGGCATACCAAGGTCTGAAGCATGTATGATCCCACCCCTGGGAACCATTGACAAATGGCCACACATGTAGGCTACTCCAGTCTGGCTAAGGGTGTGCTTGCACCTCTCACTGTGGTATAGTCTACCTATATAACTACTATTTGACTGACGCATATAAACCTATACGCCACTCCTATGGCAGGACTTGACAATCCTGAAGGTAGAGTGCGTGGTGTAATGTGAGAGGGTGCCCAAGCGTGAGATGAGCCTTCATGCAGCTTGTGGGAATACATCCGTACGGCTGTCATGTGATACAGCCATACCATATACACTTAAGTGCATTATTACCTTGTGGTAAATGCCAACTTTGGAATGTGTGCCTCAAAACATGTTGGGTGTTGTCAACCGCATTGGAATTCTTCTCCCCCTCAAGTACTGTTTGTGGGGGTAGCATTCCACCATTCGAGAGGGAGAGACATGGTCACACTGGGTAAACCTGGTCGGACCTCCCTGAGCCCTGGCATCATAAAAAGTAATTCCCAGACACAGACACGGGTCTGCCCTACTCCTGCTGACCAAAAGTCCTGCAGGGGATGGCTGGACAATAGCTTCATTTTGAGGGGAGGAGTGTCCACATCGCCAGACAGGCAGGTGTGTATTGTATCTGAGCGGGACCACTCTCGGGTGCATTGAAGTCCTGGTGTGGGTGCACGTTTGCTGACCATGTGCATAGGCCACTTTTGAACGCTTGCAGGGTTTAACTCCCCCTGCACTTGCATGAAACAGGACAAAGGAAATGGTTGTAACCACCCCTCACTCAAACACCACATATAGGTGGGTCATTACAGTAAGTCCATCCCCTAAAACCACTATAAGTATAGGAATCCTGTCCCTAGGACTTGAGATTACCCTTGATGAAAATAGGTTCCATATATCTCCTGTACCTTGGAATTTCTATCACAACTAGAATTCAGAATAAAGACCCCTTGTGGTCAAGGAGTGACTCCCCAGCTCGTCTGCCACCCCAAAAACAAATTAACTGTCTGCTTTGCTGAAGCTCCTGCCAGATGCAAAAGTCAGTGCATCACCAGAGGTGGAATTCCAGACTTCCCCAAGGCTACCCTGAGTCCACAGAAAAGCTGAGGCCCGTAGGTGATGTGAAGCAGTGACCCCTGGACCCCGTCATCTTTTGCAGCAACAGCAACTTCCTGATCCTCCTCGAAAATGTGGTTTGGGCTCCCACTAGCCCCAGCCGTGAGCACCACCTGCAACAAAAGTTGCTGGCCTCCACTCCACGAGGGACCCGTGTGCCAGCTGAAAGTGCGCCTGCTCCATGCACCTTTGCAAACACTAGCCTGTTGGTTAGCAGGTGGCCACAAAGGCAAATCCTCTTCTACTTGGCCTTTCCTGGTTGCCCCAGATGTGCCCTGACTTACCCTTGCTGGGTGAGTCCCTCAGATCTTGCAGGTCTGCACTGCAGTCCCTCCTCTAAATTCCATTGACTTGCCGGTGACAAGGCTTGTTGGGTTCTCACTCGCCACAAAAAATGCAGCAACCAACAGACTTCGGGGCACATCTCGAATTGCGCACGTGGACTTCTTCAATGCCTCAAGGACATCGCGGATGAAGAGTCAAGACACACATCAACTCACATGAAGCACAACACATAAGTGGTCAGTGTTCCATCTTGTCCTAGGTCACGGGCAAGTGAGCAACACTCTGTCCACTATGCTTTCTGGTTCCTTACATCATAGAACCAGGTTTGGATCTCGCAAGACATGTCTCCTCTTCACGGCAGATGAAGTACTTAGCAGCCTCACATTGAAATGGATGCAACAAGCCAACACCAAAAGACACCTGTGCACCATGATTCCCTGGGTGGGCAAACTCAAGTACCCTGGTGGCCATGTGTGTGCGAGTCCCAGAATATCTGAACTCAAAAAGGCTTTGTTCCGGACTTGACCAGAAGACCCCCTAATCTTCAAATTTACAAACACGACATTGCACATTGAAGATTATGTGAACCTGTGGTTGTGGTCTCACACTGCATACAGTCCCCATGTGTCCCATATGTCACTCTGTTGGGTGGTCCCTTGGGCTCCCAGAGATTATACAGGTTGTGTCTAGTGCAGGTGTGTTTGAAATATCAATGTATTGGTATATGTATTGGAACTCCCCTAGGGCCAAAACGTGTAATACTGATATCGCTGGTGATTGTTATCCTGTAACTTAAGTATTTTCAACTCTAGGCCCATAAATAGACTAGAGGGGTGTGCGTAAACCTAAAGACATATATTAGAAACATATACCTGGTGCGTTATTCCTTCCATGTGGAAATTCCAGACATCATACACTGGTTAAAAATTCCTGCTTCACAGTCCTTCTAAAATTCCCATTAAGTCTTCTCTCCATATCTACCACTAGGATAGCTTTCAACAAAGGCTGTCTTCATACTATCATCAGAAGGTGTCTTTCGGAATGGTACAAGCTGCACAGTTCAACTAGTGGACAGCATATATCAGGCCAACGTCTCACCGGGGAACCTTGCAGATTTGATGCCCTGTGAGGTACTGGGCACAGGCTAATACATGTAGCATTATAACCAATGTTAGCTTAATATCCCACATTGTAGGTTGACTCACAGGCCAAGTTACACACAGTTGATGCAAGATTAATTCTCGCTGAATATATTTATCATTTGCCTATAATCTTTTTACTACTACACTCATTGCTTGCCAATGGTGTGATTAGTAATGATATCGTTGCAGTATTCCTGGCAGTCTTTATTGAGGACAACAGCAAATCTTGCCACGTCACACTGTATTGTAAGAGCTGGAGGAACAGTGTGTCCTTAGTGGGTGATAGGGTGACACAAACACAACTCATGCTAACTAGTGTGTGTCGTAGATGGCACACATGGTCCGTAATGTAACAGGAATGTGCAGGGACACATCTCATTTGTTTGTGTTTTGAAAGGAGGACAACACACTTGAATCACATACAAATTTACACTTGCAGTGTTGGCATGAAATGTCAGCTACCACTAATAGTAAGATTACAATTGTGGTGTAAGTACACAGGTCAGCATCAATGCATATCGATCAACAGCCAGACTAATGTAATGATAAGTGGTGCTTAGTCCATTCAAGTGGCTCTGAGTATGAAGAATATGTGTGCCTAAGGACAGAGATCGCTAGAATGTGCCACAAAGATCACCTTGGAAAAGACACATGTGATGCCTCACACAAAACAGCTAGACTATACAACATGCAAACACCACTAACAGATTTGCATCTTACTTTTACAGATAATGCTGCTTCCACATCACAACAGGTGGATGACAGCAATCTGTTGGACGACATTGAAGACAACCCTCTCTCCATAGACAATGGCACACTGGAGGAGCCCATTGAAACTCTGCGCTCACCTACACCACCTCCAGAGCCTGACAACCGTGGGCTTGCTGATCAAGTGGAAAACCCAGCCCCACCAGATCCTGCACCCACAAACATAAGCACAGAGTGGGAGGACACCCAGCGTGAATTTCAACAAACTGCTGTCTCTCTACAGCGTGACCTCCTCAATGAGGTACACGTTGGTGTGTTGAGCATGGGTGGCACACTGCAAGCAATCCTACAAAGCCTAAATCCAGAGTTGGTGAACATCAGCCCTGAGCAAGGCAGCTCAAACCAAACACCGGGGATTGCACAATCGCTGGCAAACATTTCGAACATTATGAGCCAGAGGCATGTGCAAATAACAACACAAAGTGCCACCAGGGATGTAGCCCAGCACCTCCAAAGTATTGATAACCAAATGAGAGAGATGCACCAACGTCAGGAACAATACATGTCAACACTCACAGCATTTCATGCAGAGTTGCTGACGGTGATTAAAAATCAGCAACTGATGCTGAATGCTCTAACGGTGAGATTTATGTCACCTGAACATGTGTTCCCACACACATCCACTGCCACAGCTGGTGGTAGCAGTGGGACAACATGCCCAGCACTAAACCCAGAAACCAACACACACACTGAAGACTCCGAGGATGAATTTGCAACACATGTACAGAGGAAGACATCCCAATAAATTACTGTAACTCACAGTTGTCGGATGACAACCACCAACCATTCACTGCTATGAGAACAATGTCTGCCACACAAGAGTCTCCAGATAAATATAACAACTGTGTCATACTACATGTTTTTGTATTACAAAATATGAATTAAGAAACATTGTGACTATAACAATGTATGAAAATAAAACCAACTTCAAAAATAAGATATCTTGTTCACAACACCCTCAAACATGTCAACTACTGTTGTTTCCACACTTGATTGTCAAGGACAATGGGCCCTTGTGTCCGGTTGGTACCACTCAACATTACCAGTGTGTTTAATGTAGGATTGCTAATCCAGACACACGTGGAATAGTGCATAAGTACAAGCTAAAGGTTTGTAAGCATGAGTAATTAGATGGGAAAAGACATGCTGTCACATGTAGCAATTATTGAATGTCACTCATCAATGTGCTGCACCGTATCACCACAGTCCCCTCCCTAACACAGAAACCCCACACATAGTCAAAGTACCATCTGCATTCCTGTGCTCTCCCCTGTGCTGGTGCTGAGCCCTCTGCCATGTTCCGGTGTATGCACCCTAGCAGCATGCCTGCGTCATGGTGGGTGAATATTTTGGGCATGAATGTACACCTCTACACACACAAATTATCCCTGAAGGCTTACATCTGAAATGACTGCATGCTGTACACTGCAGCAAAAATTCAACATCACAAAAACTTGGATTCTGTCAAAGCATGGTCATCAATGTGCCACTAACTGCCACACCTAGTGAGGCATAGCATGCGGATGCATTAGCAGGAATAGGAATCCTTGGAACGCTTGAATGCTGTCTCCTTACACTGTTTAGAGTTGTGAACACCAACAGTAACCCACATGGTACACAACTTTCACAAATACAGCTTATCTACAAAAGTATGGATAGTAAACTGCAGGATTGGATGAGGTACGTATTTTGACCCTGGTCCCATGTGATCTTTGTGCTGCTTTCGACAGGGTGTCCAAACAGATCTCACTGCTAAGGTTCGAGTAGGCAGACAAAGTGGCCATTGCAATGGACTGGTTCACCTTTGGAGAGGAGCTTCCATGTTAAGAATCCCCCTATCATCTCCATGCCTCACACTAATGAAGAGGGTGTGCCACAGGGGTCAGCTCTGACCCCAACACATCTTGATGCAGTTCTCCAACTGTCACCTGCGCTGTCCATGTGGTGAGAGTTCACAGTAGTGGCACATGCCGATGATATGCACTTGCAAGTTACACTTTGCAATAACTGTGTGCCGGATGTACCCAATTTCGTGATTAAATCAGCAGATGTTGCAGGGTGGATGACTGCAAAGTGCCTCTTGCTCCATGCCAGCAAGTCAGAGGTGTTGCTGGTGATGAAAGATCATAAGCTGTGGAGTGAATGCTGGTGGCCTTCTAAATTTGTGTGTGCACTCACACATAAGCAGGTGCTGAAAGACATGTGTGTCAGTGGAGACTCTGCTGGCATCCTCCAGGCTTAGACTAACAAAGTGGCAGGAATGTGCCTTGGTATATTAAGGGGGTTCAGACTGCTGTTGGTAGTCATTGTTGTCAAGCCATACATCACTCAGGTTATTGTCCATGAATCTATTTTCCAACAAAACATATTACTGCACCTTTCTGTAGCTGGGGACCAACAATTCTGAGATTGTGAGACTGGCCAGGGTCACAAACACAGCTGCCAGGACTCAAATAGATCCCTATAGAACCAGCTCCAATGTCAGCCCCAGTTCTTGCCATCATTGGCGTGCGTCAGCCAGAGTAGTGAGTACAAGGCTCTCAGATTTGCGTATAACATATTCAAATCATCCCCTCCTGGCATCTTGCCCCACATGCTGTCACAATACACCACCACTTGCAAAATCAGAGCAAAAGGTCAACAGCTAGTGGTTGTCGCATGGGTAAGGAGGGTGTGAGCTTTAGTGTGCAACTCCTTCACAATAGCAGCTCAAGTCTTGAACTTATTCACTACACACATTAACATCAAGGAGTATACTCTGGGCTGTTGTGAGGTTTTCAAGATTCACCTCTTCACTTACATCCGGGACTCCTACTGTCACCGGCCACCTGTTGTGTTTCCTACAAGTGCGGGGAGGGACCTTTGCTGGGGAAGGTGTGTGCAACATGAGACGTCTACACAGTACAAAACTTAAGCAAGTCTCCACACAGTGGATGGTTGAATCTCTGTCAAAATGGGGCTGAGAAAAGCCCTGCCAGTGTGTCACAAAAACACACTTCCTGGCTGCAAACTATGATTTCGAGACAGCACATCACCATTGATGACGTTGTGTCTAACAATATTGTTGTCCTGCCCCAACTAAATGGCCAGAAATTTTAACCACGTTACTTCATACAACATCCATAAGTCGTAAATACGTCTGTATACAGACAGTGTGTTGTACAGTCATATGAGCTAGCCACTTGTAACACAATGACCACTTGCACATGAACATGGTGTAGCTATTACAACACGGAGGGATCAGATGTGTGGTGAGTACATTCAGTACATCTGTGTAAGATAAAAGCTGTATTTCACATACATATGTCAACATGGTACCCAGCAGAGACAGAATATTGCTAAAGTTTCATGCAGAGGTTGGCAGAAAACTCATGATTAGAATCCAAAACGTATGTATGTGTCAGACCAATATTGGCTACCAACAAAAGCAAAGCACAGGTGTTCCATGAACATGTACATCTAGTCAGACATGTAGCACAAACCGACCTCAATGTACTAATATGATGCACTCAAACAGGAACCGGTGGTCACAGTCCATGTGCCCACCAACTCACACATACCACATATGAAATGCGGAATGACATAGAATATAGTCCAATGTATGTTAAGAAAGGTTTATAAAATAAGAATGGTGATCAAGATTTACATTACATAACACACTAACTTATCTAAACAACTAATCTAAAAAGCAAAACCTATCTAAACTAACTAATCTTACACTAACGAACTTAACTCTATTAACCTAAGCTAAACTATGATCACGCAGACAAGTAGACATCATCCCCCACCCCCCCTTAAGACATCAATGCACAATAGACATACACATACTTAAACTACACATTTACTAACTATAACACCATACTAAAACAAATATATATATATATATTTTTTTTTTCCATAAACATTAACACACATAACATTACCCCCCACCCCTAAAAGTATTTAAAAAACCCCTATGATAAAAACCTTAAAACTACATCTACATCTAAAAACCTATCTCAACTAACTATGCCTACATATACTACAAAATCTACAATCACTAACAAAATGATACTTACAAAATAATAATATTAACAAACACAATAACTGTAAACCATATTTCTATTAGCCCCTAGATTTGGCTAATCAAATATTCCAGTCTCTGGTGGACCGTGTCCAATTTCTCCTCCAACTTCTCGAATTTCCTGTCCATGGAATCAAGTCTGGACATCAGGGTGTCCATTGCCTGCTCCGGTATGGCCTGTGGAGCAGACGATCCAGAGGCTGCTCCACTGGGGACAACAGCGGCTGATGAGGTCGATGGGGCCACGGGAGGGGGAGGATGCTGTTGTGGCTGCATGCCATCCCTTGAGGCGGGGTCGGTGGTCCACGTGTCGGTAGCCCGCTGCTTCTCATACTGGCGGGAGGTCCAGCGGAAGCCCTTTGCCACGGAGAGGATGTGTAGATATCGGGCCTTCCTTATGCGGAAAGGCCGCTCATCCTCTGCATTCATGTTATCTGTATGAAAAGGTGGACATGTGTCAGTTCACCAGAACATGCCGGACATTAAATCATAGGAAATGCATGCTGTCAGGTGTAATGTAAAACACATTTGGGCAAATCATCTTTTCCATTTGTTGCCCACACACACCAATACATAAGTACTGATTTAGCTCGGCACATACTGTGCAGTCAGCTGAATGTCATGGTTGCATGGTAATCCTTGGCACACTTGACATAGTAACTAATTAATGATGAGCCATATGAATGTAAGAACCAGTCAACAGGCATCACGACATGTGATCATTTCCCAACAAAAATGACATCTGGCTCGCCTTGTATCAGTCATGGAGTCATGTGGACATGAATCTGCAATGGACGCT
This sequence comes from Triturus cristatus, assembly GCF_964204655.1. Lineage (NCBI taxonomy): Eukaryota > Metazoa > Chordata > Amphibia > Caudata > Salamandridae > Triturus > Triturus cristatus. Next base: position 1,064,781,191 of record NC_140582.1, on the reverse strand, counting down.
AGGTTCTGACAGTGTCACAGTTTGTCATGGAAGAAGAACTCCTTCCCTTGCATATTTACCACTAGCCCGTTCATTTCACACTCCAACAGAGGAATGCACTGAAGTGGCAATTGCATATTGGAACACAGAGATGTGCTTGCTGTCTACACACCAAGGAGACTCATAATTCATAACAATACTAAAATTGGATGGCATGCAGCATGCCATGTAGTACTAGCAGGGTGCAATTAACGTCAGCTTGGCGTTCACAGCATACATGCTACAAGCACTTACATGTAGCCCATGGTTTTTGTGGGTATTGTCCAATCTCCAAAACACAGTAACAAATCTACCATATCTTGCAGCAACTCAGTCATCATGACAAAGGATCAAGGATGCGTCACAGCATCATGACATAAGTCTTATGTTGTCATGAATGTGAATATAACACTATCAGACAGGATGTGCCACACTTGTGTGTTGAAATACGTTCGTAGTGTCACCTACCCTGTGCACTAAAGCACGTCACAGCAATGTCAACATCATCCCTTATCTGTTCCATGGGAAAAAAGGGACAATCAAGTACTACATTTCCAAGGGTCACATCAGAAGGACACATGACTAGCTGTTGAAGTGTGTGGACTGCAGAAATGCTCACTTGCAGTCCATGCATTAACTGCTAATGCAACCATGCTGGGCCGCGTCATCCTGGCCATCGGCCATCTCATTGATTGTGCCATACACATCCAATCATCTGTGGGACACACATTGTAAGTCCTGTACCAACATTAATTGTGAAAGTGGGTCTGTGATACGTCTAGACATGAGATGAGGCTGTCAGCAAAATAATCAAATAGGAGGCTGATTCCTGTCCCACAAACAAATGGCTGTGGACTACAAATTTCTAAAAGCCACCCTAGGCTTGAAATATTCCGTGTGGAATTCCATGAGGACGAACCACGCATGGGCTCCCATCTGTTGTGTTACACGTAGGAAAAGTCAATGCATGGACACTACACCCGCTTTGGTACACATATATTGACATCATCCTGGAAACTGATTGGATTGAATAAGCCTTTTCACTACATTATGGAAGACATGCATACTTGACACATAGCTTTGCTCTTATTCTGTGCATATGGTACATAGTGTCATCTATACTCCGTTGTAGGAATATTGCATACCTATCCAAGGTGGGTGGGTCCACGAGCACAATGGAACCACATGAGAAATGTGATGACCGACAGATTGAATGCCAACTACATGACTCACAGACATATTGATGTGCAGCTTGCAAGGCATATCCACAGGAATTTTCCATACATTACAAATTGACCTTTTCATTGACCCAGCACAAGGCAAAACGCATTCAAATACAGCATATGCTATACACAGTACGCAAACACCCCATCCAACTCGTGGACACAATCCATACATCTTCCACGGATGTTGCCTTCCTGGGGGAGACATGTCTGAAGGCCTCCTCCATGCCCGACGTTGCCATAGCCATTCTGGACGGCTACAAGAACACTGGCAGGGACCGCAACAACGGAGTAGGAGGTGGACTTGGCATTGTCATGGTCAACCACAAAACCCTCTGGGCCTCACACATCAATGACCACACCCTCAGCACCGCCAAACTCATGCACTTGAAGAGCCACACATACCACAACCCCATTCTCAGAGGAACCCTCGTCTACAGAACCCCTGGACCCTGGCCTCAATTCTGTGACACCATTGCCAATTGGTTCTGCACGCATGACTACATCCTCCTGGTACACCTGAACCTCCACCTCAAGAACCACAAACACAACAACTCCTCCACCCTGGTAGTCAACCTCGGACTCAGTCAGCTCGTCAAAACGCACACCCACTCCGCCAGACGCACGCTTGACCAAGATCCTCGGCTACCTCCCATGTCCCTTTCAGCCACACCACCAAACTGGACTAGCCATTGGTGCATCCACTACACCTTCAAGACAAATCACCACACCCCAACACATTCAACACATCACATGCAGCAGCCAGATCAAAGACAACAATGAACAGCTTGACAACACCTTTGCCCAGAGCCCGCACGCCAACCCAAACTACACTGACTGCGCCACATGCAAATGCAGGCAATTGATCAATGACTGCCACAACACTGTCACCCCGATCACAGAACCCTCCAACAGACACATTGACAAGAAGGCTGCCTGGTTCACTGTGGACATACGGCCCTCCATACACACATGCCAGAAAGTACATAAAACATTGCACCCCAAACAGACACCAGACAGTATGTGGGCCACAAGAACGGCATCCTCAGACACCATCACCTCATCTGAACTGCTACAAGGGCCACCACCAAGGACTGCATAGACAACAGCGCCCCCAATAACAATGAGATATTCAACATCATTAATGTACCCTCCAACCCTGGCTCCAAGACCAATGACATCCCACAACTGCAAGACCTGTGATACACCCTTGCCACACTCTTCCATTGCAATATTGCAGACATCCACAACAGCTACCACAACCCGTACACCTTGACAGGCACCAACACCTCAGACACCCCGGCCACCATCCACACTGACCCCCCTGCTCACCTGGAGCAATGTGAAGGACAACATCAAAATGAGGTACACCATCCACTCCATCTCACCGTCTGACACATTTGCGCACCACATGTGCAGCAAAGCTAGCCCCACCATCGCAACCCATCTCCTCAAGGCCATCAACATCTCCTTCGAGAGTGCGAGCTTCCCAGCAAATTTTGATGCACGCCGAGATCAACACCTCACTCCAGGAATCCAAGGTGGATGCAAGAGGCCTCAAGAACTTCCAGACAATTTCCCTGCTCCCATTCCTGCTAAAGGGCATGCACAAGATTGCAAACAAACAACTGACCGGCTACCTCGAGGAGTACACCATCCTGGACCTGTCACACTCCGACATCTGCAGGAATCCCAGTATTGACAATGGCCTCATTGCCGACACCAATGGCATCTGGCCCCTGATGTACAATGATGAAAGGGCGCCACACATCCGCCATGACCTCTCAGCCGCCTTCAACAATGTCTGTCAACGCACCCTACGCACATGCCTCAAACACGCAGGAATCCAAAGCAAGGCTCTGGAGTGGACCACCTCCTTCCTCTCTGGCAGCAGCCAGAGCCTCCGCCTACCCTCATTCTGCTCCCAAGCCTCAAAGATCATCAGCGGCAGAACACAAAGATCATCCCTCTGCACAACATTGTTCATCATCTCCATGGGCACGCTTGCACACGTTGCACAACTGCACCACCTCCACATCATCTCCTACGCTGACAACACACAGCTGATCCTTTCCCTCACCAAGGACAACCTCAACACCAAAACCAACATCCACAAAGGAATGACTGCCGTTGACGAGTGGATGACGAACAAATGACTGAAGCCAAACTCACCCAAGACGGGGGTCCTCTTCTTTGGATCCACCCCCTCAGCCAGGGACAACTCCTGGTGGACAACTACACTGAGAGCAGCACCGGCAGACACCAACCATGCAAGCAACCTGGGGGTCAACCTCGAATCAACACTCACCATGACCAGGCAGGTCAACGTCGTCTCATCCGCCACCTACAACACCTTCCGCATGCTCAGCAAGATGTACAAGTGGATCCCCACTGCAACCAGTAGAAGCTTCACCCTTGGCCTCGTCTGCATCAGGCTGCACCATTGACATGCAGACAATGTGGGAGCCACTGCCAAACTCCGTAAACGTCCGCAACACATACAGAACGCTTCTGCACACCTTGTGCACAACTTCTCTTGCCACAGCCACATCACACCCCATCTGGGATCCCTGCATTGGCTCACCGTCAACAAGAGGATCGCCTGCAAGCTTCTCACCCATGCACACAGAGCACTCCCCCACACCGGTCAAACATACCTCAACAGGATAATCACCGTCTACTACCAGAATTGCCAGTGCCCTTTCAGTGACCTTGCCCTTGCCACTGTCCCCCACATCCAAAGACCTACCAGCGGCAGGAGTTTGTACTGCCAACATGCCGCAAATACCTGGAACACCCTCCTACAGCTGAGCCTGGTCCTCCTTGCCTTCATGAGGGCACTCAGGAACAGGCTGTTCGAACAATAGCAGCACACCTCCCCCCGCGCATAGAGACCCTCACGTGTGAGTAGAGCAATTTACAAAAGTAATGATTGATTGATTGATTAATAAGTCTGACTGCCATTCCTATGGCTCATCCATATACAAATGTTTTGGGGCTAGGGATGTTGATGGTAATTGCACTGACAATTTTTCCATAGCATGATACATTGGCTAATTAATGCAAGGATGACATTAAACTGTCACTACAATATACTTGAACTTCTCCAAATTGTTCACGGACGTGAAGGATCAAATGTCATTTTTTGGGATGAGCGCACACTTATATGACACATGAATCATTGATTTGCGGTACGCGTGCACTGTTGCTAATGTACCAGCAGGCCATATATGTAGTAAGTATGGAGTGGCCGAGACCGTGAAGGTTGACTAGGAGTGCAACCTGATGATAGGATGTGTGAATTGTATCCTTGGACCTATTTGGTTACGTGTGCGTATTTTCAGAATCATGGCTGGCGTCGCAAATGTTGAAAGGAAGGAGATGATATCAAAGAATCGAGGTGAACATAGCAAAACCTCTTGCCACGTAGTGTGTTCAAGAATATGAACTTTGGACATTTGTCCATGTATGTGTTAGCATAAGATGGTGCACCCAGGAAACCCATAGAAGTTGTGTTTAACTGTATGTACAGATTCTCATTCCAGTTACAATTGCTATTGTGTACACAGATTTTAAATTGTCGTGGAATTCAACATTTAGATGCATTCAAATGTGCAATTCAAATTGTAAGACCATTCCATGCTTCAACTCCATTGGCATGTGGTATGTATGTCAAAATTGCCACACATCAATGGTGCCCAAAATTAAACTTCAACTAAATTCATCATTGACTGTCTTCAGGCTTCATGAGACATCCATTATATCATCTACATAAATTGTCACACTCTTGTTATTGTTCTTGTGCAACTCATTTTGATCACTCAGAAGTTCTGGTGTGCTACAGTTTGCTTCCATAGCGTCATGTCCATTTCCATAGTGCTTGGAACTATTGGAATGTAGATTGTAATCCTTGTGATAGTCATGGGTTTTTTTCTATTTCATTTGTTACATTCACCAGTGGTGAGGGGAGCACGGTGTATTCACATGCCATACTAGTGTTCACCTACATATCTGATCACAGGTGTGCTACCTTTTTAATCGTTATTCTTTTCTCAACACAGTATACCCCTGATGAAGGGACACAGCCTCACAAATTTGCATTGGGTGTCACAGTGATCTCTTTTCTCACATGAAATATGAAATGTGGATCAGCTTGGCTTGTTCATGGTAACAATCGTACAGCACGACCTTGCATGCATACTGAACATAATCTGTTGTCTATCTGGCCTTGCTAATTTTTGTAATAAAAAATATTTTTAACATGTAGGCACATTCATTTTCTGTGCAGGTCTGAGTCCTAGTCACCTTTCATGCTCTAGGGCAATCAGTGCACTGACGTGAAGAGCCATGTGACAAGCATGGACACTGAGCATGGCCACTTATTGGCTGGTTGTTCTCTGTGTCACCACATTGAATCAATATTGAGAGGCATGTCAAGCCATGTACATCCATAGACCAGCTGACTCTGACCTTGCACCCCCACTGCAACCCTGAAATCACGCCCTGTACAACAATTGGTGAATGCTACATCCCCAACATGTAGTGAGCACTGTGCCCAGCATGCACTCCTCTCCTTCTGGCAGGGTTCAGATGCTGTTTTATCAACTTGGCTTCGGCTACTCCAGTCCCAGTGGCAATGGCCACTCCATTTTGCCTTGTGGATAGTGGCAAGGAGTGTCGGACAGTGTTGTGGCTTCTGATCTGTCCACACATGTCCACACGTAGTACAACGGTCACAACATGTTACATCATGTTGTTTGGAATTTGGATGCAAAAGATAAGTTCTGACTGCAGCAGGAAGTTGTGATTGTACCATAGTTGCACTCATACACAGTTTTGCTTCCATCCTCGCACTTGATACACATCAAATTATATGAACATGGATACTCACTGGTGGCATTTGGGTCTTCAAAGCTGTCGACCTCCCCCTGTGTATATGGCCGTGGGCCACCTACAAGAAGAGTAACAGAAGTACAAATTGGTATAGAATCACATCATATGTACATGCAAATTTAGACCAAAACATTATTTAGCGTGACACATGCATGGAAATAACAGGACGTGTCACTCCTTTTACATTGAGTGCAGCCATATTTTTCCTAACACACATGGACAGTGGAAACACTGGATTGCTTCCACATCAATGTTCACTGAGTGTGGAACACACATGTGTGCCATCCCTGTGATTTCGCACATGCATCAACAGATTCAACACACATGCCCTTATGCAGACACTGTTGCTGACTGCTGGAAGGATTGCTGTTTTAAAAACGTGTTTATGCACATGCACATGTGTAAGCATTTATTAGCCACAGACACTGACAACGCTTCTTCGACTCTCAACATTCCCACAGCATGTAAAGCTCTATCATGTTCACTGATTGCACACTGATATGATCTTGCAGATGACTGTTGCATAGTGGCTCACACATGACTAGGGTTACATTTGGCTGCCTGCTTTACACTCCGTTCGGGATGCTGATTCACCTGAAGTGCATCCACCCTGACGTATACAGCATTCAAGGTGTACATCCATGATACATTCAAGCGAACATGTAGTTTGATGCATGTACACACTGCAGATGCACAGTATCGGACCATCAGCCAAAGCCATCTTTACCCAGCAACAAGCCCAAACTCAATCATTGGACATGCATATACACAATCCATCAGCTCAAACTTGGATCACTTTGTATGGACTGTACCAGTGGCAAATCTACACGCTACGCAAATTACACAGCCAGCAACACCCATGGACATTAATCCAGACTACAATGCACCCTGGCGTACACCACCAAGTACACGCACACTACGTACACACAAAACTACACCAACTCTGGATCATGACATGCATCGCCATCAAAGTATCCACCCTTTGAAGACTAGCCATGGAGATCTGTATCATCCGCAAAAGGACTAGCAACAGATGGAGCGTTACTCACAGGAATCATGGTAAACGCTACCTTTCCATCCCAAGTTAGCAGATGACTCACCAATCAATCATCCCATTTCATGATTAGTCTACAACAACTGTCTGGTGTGTGCACATGCCATTGCACTCAATAGGTACATCTACATCACAAAGTGAAGCACAAGCCATTGCACGCTCAACATCAAACGACTAAGTGCACAGATCCAGGTCAGAACAAGGACAACACCCCTGTGGGAACCTCGTCCAAATACCTACATGCCCCTGAGGTGTGTACACAACCCACATCACATACATCATTGCCCAACATGCATGCGCATACATGTTCCACAGACTTGTGACATAGCTCAACTCACATCTTGACTACAGACGTGCCAACAGGTTAGCAAAATGCATTGACAAGCTTGTAGACATCACACAGTAGCAACTGGCCACAAGGCACAGCCACAAGGACGGTGGCAACATCAACACATCCACCACACCAAGACCTCATACCCCCATGGCCTGACACAGAAATTACAGATTCTTGACAAGTAACAACTATAATGAGCCACAAACCAAAATGCCAACAACACCTTGCACTACATAAGCTTGGTTCTCAATGGACCACACAGATGGTTATCGTAATGTCTAGATGATTTTGCTACAGTCTCCAACACAGACACACAGCAGCACAGGAAGTCAACACGGATCGCATACAGACCACATCATTAGTGAGACACATGCAGACACCATTTTGCAACGATGAAGGACGGGGACGCTAAGACACCATAAATCCCCTTGATAAGGATCCAAAGCAAGGACACCATCTCAACAATCCACACACACATCAAGATTTTACAAGGGCAAATGACTCACCCAATCAATCCTCAGCAACTCCATAAATGCTACACTAAGAATCCACTTCACGAGTTACATTGGCAGAGCTAGCATTGTGCATGCGGACATGTCCTCACAGGATCACTACAACAAGCGCTGCTCATATTTCCACACAGATGTCATGTGCCTCCAGGATCATTGACATTTTCAGACACAGGTCAATGTAAACATATATCTTCATGCAAAACCTGCTACCCCTCCATCTCATCTTTGACAACATTGAGCACCACAGACAGCGCATCTACCATGATACTCATCCTTTGATGATCACAAATGTACCCCTGTCACCAACCTCTCCTACCAATCTGGCACACACGTCACTCCAGCATTCAGCATTTACAATGAAGCTGGGTGTGTAATAGTGAGCTTATGCACCTTAAGTGGACTAGCGCATGCTTACGACCCACATGCAATGAGCTGACAACAAACATCCTGCGCAGACCACACCGTGCACCTCTCCTTTTCAAATGTATGTAACAGACTCTGCAACTGCAGCTGGATTGCGACCCTCACATGTGAGTAGGCTAATCCTGATGATGATGCCTGCTTGATTCATCTATTGATGCCGCATGCTTACATACGCAACCAGAGTCATGTATATCGTGACATATGCACAGGGTATGGACTGAAATACAAGATAGTGCAGGAATGATGCCACCCCAGACCTTTGTCTGCACCACACTGTTTGAAATTCCAAGCAATGGAATACAACATTGACATTTTAAATATTCCTTGTTCCAACAGTACTTCACTATATTCTACATCCTGGTGGTGCTGATTCATGCTTAACATTGACAATGAACTGCAAATCCAGCAAGCGTGTTTTACCATGCACTTGTGAATATGCAAAACTTGCACTCATTTTTTAAAAGGCTTGCTATGTTGCATGTTGTTAGATGTGGATGTTCACACACAACACCCATAGCCACTGATGCATGGCCAGACTTACAGAGTGGCAATTAACTGGGAAACCATCAGGATGGCACTCCACCCTAAGGCTGGCCTACTGTGTCTCGAAAAAGGGACTATTTAATCATTTCATTTATCATTGCTCAATGCATGCTGCATTTGATTACACACATTGGAGGAGAGAATCATGACATTTGTGACCTTGGGGTGTGTTGGACCTGTCAGCCCTAGGGTGGTCCCCCCTTCTATTTGTGATCGTGCCTAATTTTTGTCCACCATCATTTTTGTGTTGGACTAGGTCTCCGGGCGCCTTTTCATTGCCAATCAGTGTTAAGGTGCAGGTGCTCCCTTCTCCCAAGATGGCTGCCACAGACCCCTGCTACTGCAGAGTGGTCTTTCATAGTAGCACCCTAGCTGCCAGGAGCTGGCTGGGACCCCACAACAATGTTGCGACACCAGCCCGCCTTTTGTCCCATGGGTAGAATGGGGAAGCTCCTGGAATGTGCTGGAACCTTCTAGGAGGGAGGTGGCGTTTTACTTTAGCCGCCTTGGCTAGAGGTCACCTGACCTAGGGCTACTTAAGTGAGGAAGGGTACTTTTTGTGGTGAGTTGGCCAGTGGGGTACAGCAGAGCTGGAGAATCCACGCAGGAGTGTAGGCGGTTGGGCCTAGCCAGGGACTTATGCCTCTGAGAGTGACAGGATTTAGGTGCTGCCTCTTAAGTGAGTGAGGGACCCTGTGAAACCCTCTGATCTTGCACAGCAGTAGGAGGACCAAAAGAACCTCTGCCCAGCCTGACTAGGAAGGACCTAGTCGTTAACTCCATCCCTACCCCCCTGTAACAGAACCCCCTTAAGGGCGCCAGAGCCATCTGCGCCAACAAGACTTCATATAACACCTGAGAACAGTAACTGAATGCTGAGACTGCGTGTCCTGACTGACCCCCGAAACCCTATGCAAAGCAGATTGAAGAACCACCGGGGATCGACCAGGTACTAGCACTGTGACCCCTGCGCTCCCTGACCTGGCCTGGGTCCCTCGGCAGCGTGCTCCGCTGAGCGCGGAGCTCCCCTCCTTAATTTCAGCCCCCCCCCTGTGGCGTGGAAGCAAGCGCGCTCACCGCAGCGGGCGGAAGGCCGGAAGAAGTGCCTTTCAGTGTCACGAGGCCCGTGGAGAAGCCCGGGGACCCGTTGCTGCCGTCGCAGCTGTGCAAGAAGGTGCGCCAGGCCGAGGACCAGTTCCCACATCGCCAATGGAGCGGACGCCATCCGATGTCAAGAGCAAGGTAAGTGCGGATGCTGTGATTGACGCCGGTGCGCCCCCTGATGTTTGGGAGCCGCACCACACCCTGAGCCCGGGTTTCCTCTCCTTGGGAGTCCCCCTGGTCACCACGACTGAGAGACCCCGCCAAGGGATCCTTTCCTTGTGCCCCCCGTGACTGTACTGAAGCGTGGTGCCCTACAAACTGCACCGGAGCCCGAGAGACTCGCTCCGCAAGTCCGGTGCGCTCCCTGCTACTAGCTCCGTGTGTAGAGATTCACTGTTACTGATTACGAGTAGCACTATGCTCTTCATGTTCCGTTCTGAAGTGCTGAATGTCATTGCTTACGAGTTGCACTCTGTTATTCATGTTCCGTTCTGAAGTATTCCTTGCTAATGATTCCGAATGGCGCTCGGTTTGAAATGCTCCAGTCTGAAGTATTCCTTGCGAATGATGACGATAGGGCTCTGTTTCAAATGCTCCGTTATGACAAATGCATGGCTATTGATTACGAGCAGCGCTCTGTGTTTAATGCTCCGTTCCAAAGTGTTCCCTGTTGGCAACTACGAGCAGCGCTCTGGTCTAGATGCCCCGTTCTGAAGTAGTCATTGCCAGTTAATCACGAGTAGCACTCTGTGGAAATAGGCGCTGTTCTGAGGTATTCACCGCTCAGCACGTAAAGCGCGGGAATCGCCACTGAGGTGCTACAGATAACCAAAGTAGCGGTGTGCCCACGAGTTCTGCCCTGGGTCCCTGCACGCCCTAGGAGTGGCGCTACAGTCCCCAAACCCTACCCTGAGAAGTGAGATACACTAGGGTGGCCTAGAGCCTTTAGAAACCTACTGGTGCATGACGTGCTGGTGAATATGGGGCGGGTGAATCCACTGCTAATCTAAGTGAAGCTTGCATTGATATCTGAGGAACTGCATTTACATCTCATGAATTGCATTTATATCGCATGAACTGCATTTACATCTCATGAATTGCATTTATATCACATGAACTGCATTTATCTCGAACTACTTGGATAAACTTGAATTATTTGCATGAACCTTTACAGTGTGGCGTACCTTATTGTGTGTGTTCCCCATTCCATGCGAGGTGCGTGTTGTATGGTTGCTTTACACACAGGCCTTTGGGTGCCCAGCCGCTCGTGTCACGTTACCGCCCTTAGGGACTGGAGACCCCGGTTTCCTACAGGGTGCATGAAGGTGTCCCTTCATGAACAGACACTACTGCCCCACGACGCAGGCAGCCATGTACATGTTAGCAAGTTTGCCTGCACCTGCACATGGTGGCAGTTTGTGTACCAGCACAGGGCTTGGCACCGTGATTACACATTATGGGGCAGATTTATGTTTGACTTGCGCCTCATTTACGCCGCCGTTGCGTCACTTTTGTGACGCAGCAGCGGCGCAAATCCTGCGCCATGGTGCGGGGTATTTACAACGTGACGCATCTGGGAGATGCGTCACGTTGTGAAGCCCTGCGCCACATGTAGGCGTTCCAGGGCAGGTGTGGGCGTTCCGGCGCAGGAACGCCTCCTAAAAGTGGCTGAGTGAAATCGACAAGATTTCACTCAGTCACTTTTCCAGCCATGCTGCGTCACATCCCTGCGCCTGCTTGAAGCAGGCGTAAGGATTGACGCAGCATTTTAGGGATAGGGGCACCCAGAGCCTTGCTGGAGCTGCGTCGCGGTTGCAAAGCAACTCCAGCAATGCACCATCCATACGACGGCAGATGCGTCACGCATCTGCCCATCCGAGTGCCACGGTGCGCCGCATCATGAATGCGGCGCATCAATGGTGGCGCACGAGTGGGCAGATGCGTGGCAACTCCTCTGGCGCATCTCTGCTGATTAGCAGAGATGCGCCAGACGTCATGAATCTGCCCCTTTGTATCCAAATCATCCTCCCCCTTGTTCACAGCATGACTATGAAAAATCAATTTATTTAACTGGTGCATGTGTCTGTGTGAATAGAGAAAATTTCTATGTCAACATCATATATATTGGGGCCGATTGAGGTTTCCTGGCGCATCCCTGCAAATCAGCAAGGATGCGCCAGGAGAGATGGGTCACACAAGTTTACCCTTGCGCCACCCATGATGCGCAGCATTTGCAATGCGGCGCATCATGGCGCAGGAATAAACAGATGCGTGACGCATTCGATGGCGTAAGGTTGCCGCAGTGCTTAAGTTGTGTTGCAAGCGCAACGCAACTCCAGCACTGTTCCAACCTGCCCATCCCTAACATGGTCTGTCAAGCCTTACGCCTGCTTCAAGCAGGTGCAGGGTTTTGATGCCTCATTGTCGGAAAAGTGAGTCAGTCACATATTATAGATTTGACTGAGTCACTTTTCCGAGGGTTATTTCCGCCGTTACACCCACCCTGCATACATTAAACCTGACGCAGGTTTAATGTAGCGCAGAGCTTTACAGCGTGACACATCTCCATTGATGCGTCACGATGTGAATAGGGCGCAAACTGGCGCAGGGTTTACACCACCGCTGCGTCACAAAAGTGACGCTACGGCGGCATCAAAGGGGCACAAGTCCCTCATAAATCTGCCCCATGGTTTCCAACATATGTGTCTGTGGCCACAGAACAGTCTTTTGTATTGCATGCGCTCATATGTAAATCCAAACAGACCATTGCAACGCCAATTGATTGGTCATACGATTTGTGCAGAGGGAGATATGGCATAGATTAGCACCTCTGAAGAGAATATATGAGTGACAAGAAACATTGACTTACCAACTGGACCACCAACTTCCAGGCCAAGATGATCGAGCAGGTCAGCCTCCCTGCTGATGACGTCCTGCCAGCGGTGCTTTATCTGGTGGGTTGTCCGCTGGATCTGGAATAGACACCCCAGATGTTGCTGCACAGTGGTCCACCGGCGCTTGCGCCCTGCTGTGTCATACCCCTGACTGACCCTGCCCCCCATGCTGATCATCCGGGGCAGGTAGTGGAATATTAGCCATATCATCCCGCCAAACTGTCGATCGGTCAAATTTCGAGACCTTCCCGACATGATTTATGATGACGTAAAGGAAACTTAATAAAATCGACAAAGGAAACTTAGTTAAGATTGACCTAATATGTACAATAAAATAACCCACCCCTATATGAAGCCTTAAAACTAACTACCCCAATCGACAAACACCCCACAATACTAATGTTACAGACACACACAAGACTCACAAATCACTACAGACATAAAAACACACCTCAAAAGACACAGGGGACAGACAAAAGACACTTTGAAAGGCAAATCAGGACACCACAGACTCCAAACAACTCCACCAGCAAGCACACACCGAAAGCAAGTAAGGGAAAGTGAAAGTAACTGTGCACTTCCTTGTTTGGGAGGTTCTGGAATCATTGCATCATTTCCTGCTTCGATGCGACACGTTTTGACGTTTTGCGTCACGCTTCCGTTGATGCGTAGATTGTCACTTATTGCAGTTAGGCTCAGGTATGCATGCGTGACGCTTATTTGTTTTGCGTGTTGCATCATGAATTAATAATTACGAAGCGTGACGTAAGTCACAGTGCGTCGCGCATTATTGGGATGCTACTGGTTTGTGTGCATTTGCGAGACTTTCCTGTAGAAGCGATACTTTACGTGTAAAAGCGTCACTTTTCATGTTGTTATTGCTGCAGAATGTAAAAATTATCCACGCTTTGCTACTTGCGACACTTTACATTGAGATGCAACACTCTTCTATTGTGTGAGTGACTCAATCATGATTTGCCACTGTATAGATGTGTATGTGTGAGGGCAGAACTACCAGGAAGTGTAGCATCGTAGCAGCATTTGCATTTTGCACTCCTGAATGCGCAGGTGTGCCACGTATTCACTGAAATATGTTGCATATCCATGCTTCACCCTGCACTGGTGCAACAACTTGAGGCATGCAGTGGGCCAGGACCCTTGGAGCCTGGTGCATGGATGCGTACGTCACCAGATATTATCTGTGTGCATGCATTATCCCCTTGAAATTAGTGTTGTGGACTGCAGCACAGATATGGAGCGGGATAAGGCACGGCGTACATACAAAGTGGTAAAAGTACAATCCCATTACGCCATATTTAGCGCACCGTTACATCACTTTTGTGATGCAGTGGCGGGGCGAAGACAGTGCCATGCTTTTGGCTATTTACAATGTGACACATCTAGTGAGATGTGTCACGTTGTTGAGCCCTGCGCAAGATGTTGGTGATCCTGGCAGGGGGGGGGGGGGGGGTGGCCTTCCAGTGCAGGAACGCCTCAGACAAGTGGCTGAGTGACATGTACAATATTACACTCAGTCACTTTGACGTCCATGCAGCATCAAAAGCCTGCGCCTTCTTGAAGCATGTATAAGTATTAATGCAGCATGTTTGCGATAGGGCCAAGATCATACTTGCTGGACCTACGTTTCATTTGCAACGCAACTCCAGCAATGCACCGCATTTGCACAGGGGGATGCGACACGCATCTGCACATCCATGCGCAACGGTGCACCACATTGTACATGCGGCACATCTGTGTTTGCGCACGGGTGGGCAGATGGCTCGATACTTCTGGTGCATCCCTGTTGATTGACAGAGATGCACAGGAAGTCCGTAATCTTGCACGGAATGTCTCCTTTTTTGCAAATGATTACGCCACCTCCAGGGTGGTTTAGTATTCAGTTGCATCTCCATGCTTTCACTCATTTGGTCAATCTGGATATGTATCTTGTTCCATGTGTGTTGTGTGTCAACTACCACCGCAACGTACATGGCACTCATAATCTCCGCTAAGTGCTGTGTGTAAAGTGTTTGGGGCAGAATTACAAGCCCCTTGCGTCACTTTCGCACCGTCCTTGCATCACTTTTGTGACGCAGCGGCTGCGTAAAAGTTGCTGCCCATTAACAACGTGACGCATCTAGGGAGATGCGTCACGTTGTGAAGCCCTGCGCCACATTACACCTGCGTCAGGTTTAATGTGTACAGGGTGGGCGTTCTGTCGCAGGAAGCCCCGTATAAGTGACCCAGTGAAATCTACAAGATTTCAATGAGTCACTTTTACATCCATGCTGCCTCAACACCCTGCGCCTGCTTGAAGCTGGCGTTAGTATTGATGCAGCATGTTAGGCATATGGCGGCCCTGGGCATTGCTGGAGTTGCGTTGTGCTTGCGACACGACTCCAGCAATACGTGATTTTTCCGTCAACAGATGCGTCAGAATTTCTGACGCATCTGTCAATCCTTGCGCCATGGTTCGCCGTGCATCCATGGTGAGGCAAGGATTTGGCAAGTAGGTGCAGGGAAAGTGACGCATCTCTACAGATGCGTCACTTTCTTGTAAATCTGCCCCTATGTATTTGGAAGGAGATGTGAAGTCACACAGGGTGGGTTTCCCGCTCCCTGTACATATGGATGGTCCCCATGCACCACCAGTCCGTCAGACAAAGTGATGTTCTGGTGGCACAGGGGGCTTGTCATTGTACCCCATGTTGTTGTTCAAGGGATGTTTCACATATGGTACATGTGTGTAACCTGTGTCGACATGTTGCCTTATTGCATGTTGACTTGTGTGGCTTCTTCTCACCAACGTTTCCTTCTGTAAAATGATATGTGTGTATATTCGGAGTGAATAACGATTGATCTGTGAGTGGTACTTTCAACTTGCACAGCAGCTGACTGACATTACATCACACATTGTTGCCAGTGCCTGCATGTCATTGCTTGAGCTGTGACTCTGCACAGACATGTATGTATTTTTCTTATCCACGGCGGAAATGCTGCATCACTTTTCACATGTCCATATGTGAGACATCAGCATCCCAAGGAGCTTTTGCACAAGTTTTTCCATGCGTGATATTTGTGGCCACTTTCAGCAGCTATGCTTGTCAGGACCACCACACACACATAGCTTACTCAGGGTGCAGGTATGCATGATTCACTGCATGCCATCTATTCATGCAAAAGAAGGTTGCACACGACTATGAAACATGTTTTTGATAGGATGTTGCTTTCCTGTGCTATGGCAGTGCCACAGCTTGTCACAACCAAGGTCCTTCCACTGCCATGCAGCAGCAGTTTGATGTACATCTGCACATGTATATATCTGTGATTTGAACTTGAACGTTAATGGACACAAAGTTGAGGATGCAACTTGAAATTGTGTAATGTTCTTTATTGTACATTTTACTGACTTCAATTTTCTACATCATGAGAAAAATTGAGTCACTATGTGTGATCGATGTCGTATCCCTGCTGCTGTGTGGTGGATGTCTTGCACTTGGGGTTGCACATGCTCATCATCATCCACCTGTCCAGGCTGCTGGTCCTCCTCCTCCCAGGGCACATTAGTTTTGACACAAATGTTGTGGAGTATCGCACATGTAAGTATTATTTCTGGTGAATAAAGTAGCCTTCCACCTGATACGTCAAGGCAACGGAACCTTGACTTCAGGATTCCGAAGCTGCGTTCAATAATGTTCCTTGTCCGGCAATGGGCATGGTTGTATGCCTTCTGTTGGTCAGTGCTTGGATTTCCAAATGGTGTCATAACCCAACTCTGGACTCCATATCCTTGATCAGCTGTAATTGGGAGGTAATAGATACGTGTTACTTTAGGCTGACATCAGTATACATGGCATGTGTCCTATGTCTACCTGCGCAAACTTTGAAACTACTCAAGTCCATGTTTATGGTGTTCCTGTGTGTGGTGGGTAGACGGTGTGTGGCCTTGACTGCTCTGATGTGTGCACGCTACGCGGGGGGATGGGCAGTTGCTTTTTGCAACTCATATCATGTAGCAGACAATTTTACAGGGCTCATGCAGAACATGGGTGATTGTTTGCCGGACACTGTGAAACAGGGGCAGAGGGCCCTGCCCTTCAAGGACTCTGGCAAATTGTGCTGTACCTTCATATTCCAACAGGCATCCTCCCAGGGGTACTCAAAACAGCATGCCGTGGTTGGATGGGGGGCTTGACAGGGCCAAACCTTGATGTCCCATATGCACGTGACATCGCAGTATCCATGTGTGAGGTATTAGTTCACTGTGGGACCAGGGGCGACTGTCTGTTTGGCAGACAAAGGGTATGACTGATATTGTGGATTGGTCTAAGGATGGCATGCTCCTTCCCTTTGCTGACCTACCTGAGCAATGTGGCCCCTGAACAGGTCAGTTTATCAGATGGTGCACCAATACATGCTTACGGTGTGTAATTGCTATGTGCACGTGTATACACATTGTTGCACATTCTAATAGTATTACTTAGCTATTTACATGCATTTCGTACTGCACCTTTCAATGGTTAATTTGAGTTAGATGCCATGGGGCACATTCATGAGGTTTTGCCGTAGGGAAGCGCAGCAGGCCTTCCTGCTGCGCTTCCCTACGGCAATTTAAAATGGCAGGGATGCGCC
Source organism: Triturus cristatus (assembly GCF_964204655.1). Lineage (NCBI taxonomy): Eukaryota > Metazoa > Chordata > Amphibia > Caudata > Salamandridae > Triturus > Triturus cristatus. Next base: position 1,064,763,561 of record NC_140582.1, on the reverse strand, counting down.
GTATCTATAACATGAGGCGAATTCCTGTCCTTTTTCCCTGCGCAGGCGCACAATGGGCTGCCTGCGCCAACGCAGGCACCTCTGCACCATGGTGCTAGGGTGGCTGCGTTGCGGGGATGAATATTGTTGTACAGGAAGGGTAACCTTTCTGTACAACAATAATCACATGAGGTTTTTTCACTTTCTATCTGTGCTGCAGAAGGCAGCACACATAGAAAAAGCACAAACGAGGAGAAATAAAGATATTTCTCCCCGTGTTTTTTTTTTTAAACAAATTATTATTCTGTTTTTGCATATACAGGACCATTGAAGTACAGTATGCATGAAACACAATACTTTTACATATGAACTAACGATATAGCATATATATCCGATGCAACCTTACACGTCGTGCCACATAGTTGTCAATGCCGACCAAATAAAACATACGAGAGCTTGATAGTACCTCAGTCAAGCACATTACTTTGTATCCAACCATGCCCCTGCGCTACGTTCCCAATATTCAAGATTCGATATCTATGGGGGCTCTGCCTCCCAAACAACCCTCCAACTCCCTACCCACCCCAACCCTCCCAATTAACCCAACACTTGCCACGAATTTCAGTCTGAGGGTCACAGATCCTTGACCTCGGGAGGGGAATGGGAGTGGGCGGACCCAGACTTCAAGTGCGGAGTCGGGGAAGGATAGAGGCCGAATACATCGGCCAGAGTGGGGACTGTGATGGTTCCGGACAGGCATAACAGAGGGGGGGAAGGCTTGTATCATCACCCACCAGGATATGGCCTCAGTCAGACAGGAGATTACAACCCTCAGCCCCACTGGACTGGCTCCAGCTACTACCAGACTCAACCGTTGGCATACACCCTGTTTCACGCTGGGGTCCTCCGTGGACTGTGCCCCGCAGCCTCCTCACATTCCTCCACCTCACCCTTAAATAGCTCAGTCAGATGTGCCCATTCTAGAGATATTGGACACTTTCGCAGCCCTCGACTCTCTTCATGGTGCAACGCTTCTCACTCCACCACTGACCCCCTCAATACCTCCTCCCCCCAGACCTCCACCCGCGGCAGGGCTCAAGACTTCCACCGCTGGGTTATCAGGCGCTTTGCCAGCATTAATGGCAGATTGGCAAAGCGACGCAACTGTTTTGCCTTCAGGGGGAGCGGCAGCAGTCACAATGGGCAAGCTTCTGCTGTGTCCCAGGAGGGGCGTTCAGTAATTATATTTAATACGTGCATTATCCTATCCCAGTATCAAGATATTTCTCCCCGTTGCGCCTCCCTTCTGCCTCCCCTGGGGAGGCGTAAGCTTTTGGCGCTGCCTCAGATTTCCGATTTCTCGAATATCAGAGGCAGTGTCAAAAGGGCATGGATGTTGCTGGTAACGTCCCCAGCAACACCCATTGGACGCCCCTTTTACGCGGAACACTGCATTGAAGGGACTGCTATTTATGATGCAACATTAAGCCGAAAAAAGTGGCTCAGTGCTGCCTGATTAATATCACGCTGGCTTCTGCGCCACAGAACGTCACAAAAAGTTGCGTTCCGATGGTGCTAGGGGCCTCATAAATGAGGCCCCATGTGTGCATATGTTGTCAGTGTGACTTGGTGATCAACAAAGTTTGATGTGTGATATTTCCATGCATTCCTATCAGGTGTCCCTTGGCCCTTTACGTTATGCTGCTATTTGGGTCTGCAGGTTTGTCCAATATGTTGTGTGGTTATAGTGTATATGTGGCAATGCATTTCCACATTGATGCATTGCATCATTTGGACCTAAGGGCATGTCATGTGGATGTAATGTGGCATTGTAGAAGCAGCTGTTGCATAATATATTTTGATATACATTTATTGGTGCTTACCTACAAGAAGTCCGTTGCCATATTGCCCATTTTCAAAACGTTGATTGATTATGCTGTTTCTGAAAATGTAGGAGTCATGCACACTGCCAGGATATTTCGCCAGGACATTGAGAAATTGTCCCCGATGGTCCACAATGGCCTGGACATTGATTGAGTGTGTGTGTTTTCGGTTGCGGTAAAGGTGTTCCGTAGCTGCAGGTGGTACGAGCTGTACATGCGTGCAGTCCATTGCTCCAAGCACATGAGGGAATCCAGCAATAGCATAAAATCCTTCTTTGATGTCCATCTGCAGCTGCTGTGTGTTGGGAAAATGTATATACTGTGGGGAGAGCTGGAGAATGGCATCCAGGACCGTAGGGAGGAAGCCGGAGTAAGATGACTGCGACACTCCAGCCACTTGTGCAGCTGTTGTTTGGAACGATCCAGAGGCCAACATATGCAATACCGCCAGTAGCTTTGTCAGGGGTGGGATGTTGTTACCCCTTTCAGTTGGTGCCTGTAGCTGTGGTGAGATCTGCCGCAACAGATTTAGTATGGACGCTTTCCTGATCCGATACAGTTTGATGACTTGTTCGTCCCGGAGTCCAATGAGGGTGGTCCTTGGACGGAAGATGCGCTCCTTTCTCCTGCGCTGCCTTTGTGGTAATGGTGGAGGCTGCGGTAGTGGGATTGGTGGTGGTGGTCTTTGTGCAACTCCCAGCTGAAAGATTAGCAGGTCCATTTTGCTTGCTATGCTTCCAAATTGCTATGTGGCACTTTAAATCAAGTTCTGGTGAACTTGCGTCGTTATTTGCGCGTGGGTTTATGGGGCGCAGGTTTTCTGACGCATTCACGCATTTGCGTGACGCATTACGTAGATGCGTCGACGCAGGGAAATGACATAAATATGCCTGCGTCAGTAATGCGTTGCTTTTTGCTTGGGAACGCCTACCTTGCATATATTAAAAGTGACGCGACGCAGCCGTTTCTGACGCAAATTAATTCCGTCGCATCTTGGATTACGTGACGCATATCCGTAGATGCGTCACAATATAAATTTTGCGTAAAAAAAAAAACGCCGCAGCGTCACATAAGTGACGCAACGGCGGTGTAAAAGTGGCGCAAGCCCAACATAAATCTGCCCCAATGCTTTTACGTTCAGACAGCGCCAGTGATGTCATATTATGCTGCCTGTTGTTTTCTGGCGCCCATACTAAGATGTTGATTTATGGCTGTGTGATAAGTCGGCTGCAGTCTTCTCACCCCCTACTCGTGATATGTTCGCCTAGGGCTCCCCCCAGTCTTCTGCACCTGATTTTGGGGTTCATGCTGTTGAAACCGGTAATCCCAAATCTGGTACAAATAGACGTTTCACATCCCGGAAAGAAGAAAACAAGTGTTTTTACTGTGCTACTGTGTTACTGTGTTATCGTCCATCCTCAGGGCCAGTTTTGGGTTAGAAGTCACATCCAAACAAAAAACATACTGCACCCTGTGCTACCGGTATGTACCAGGCAGGGTACCACATAACAGCCTAGTTGGAGGGAAGGCCTTCGAGTTTTTGCTATAAAATCTTACAAGGACGAAATCATGTTTTGCCTTATTTTTGCGCTCATGTTTGGTGATTTGCGCTGGGTATGACCACCAGCTGAAAGCCAATGGTGAATCCGACCCTTTATTCTGACGGAAGGATGCTTCGATTGCTAACCAGCTAACGGATGCGGTGTAAAACCGAGATGCCACCTCGGCCAGTTTTTGCCAGCCTGGCCAGTGGTTTCCTATAGAGGCCAGCAAAAAATGGTGACAACCCTATGTAAACAAGCATTTACAATGCAATGGTCTCGGCATTGTTAAAGTTAGAGCTATTGGCATTGCTCATGACATTATTTTTGTTTTTGTTTTTAAAACATCTAAATAAACGGCATTGTTATTTACAATGTCAATAGCTTAATCACTCTCAAATTTGCATTGGCACCTAAGCCTGGGGCGAAGAACTCATGTATCCTCAATAAATTGCTGTTTATTGAAAAAAACAGGGCATGGAAACAAACTCTTTTCATGTATTATGGACTTTGCCACCCTTGCTCCGCCGCGGCCTCTTCTCTGTGAGCCTGCATCCGACCACATCTTCAACCACACCCTCTCCAGCCGAAAGCCCAGGTGCTTTCATTGAGTGGGACTTTTAAAGGGCCCCAGCTAGCATGGGTTGTGGCTGCTGTCTGCGCCCTCTCTGTGCTGCCTGAGAACCGGCGGCGAGTGGCTGAACCCTCGGTACGCGGGATCGCACAGGGTCAGCCTGGTGTCCGCACACTGCTCCGAGCGTCACTCCTCATCATTCCCACGTGTTAATATAGGAAGTGCACTGCACCGGGGGGAGGGGTGAGTGGGTCAGTAGTTCTGTGTTAAGTTCACCGCCTCAGCCAGACTACACACACTGAATGCCACAGCGAGCCCAAAGCCAGTGGCCTGCACAGGCAGCTACCCACCCTCCCCCCTGAACTAACACGCAGCGCTGCTCGGATCCGTTGGGGGATGCGGGACCCGCCTAGAGACAAACACTGATGAAGCACCCCTTTAATTCGAGCGCCTAAATGCAGAGCTTTCAGCCCAGCGGTCGATGCTATGCGCTTCCTGCATGCTTTAGATCGGTTGTCTGGTGAACCAGGGAGCACACGTAAGCTCCGTTAAACTAGAAACAGCGACATGCTTTAGGGAAGTGGGAATGGGTGAAAGATTCCAGCGAATAAATTGTTCTGGAGGGCCGCGTGGAAGGCTTTGGCGGAATATGGGTAAAGCGCCTTTCTTTAATACAGCAGTGGCAGGGCTCGCGGCGCTTCACCGCAAAGGGGCATATATACGAACCCTAGAGCTAGAGGAGAGCAGCGTTCGCGAGAGGGGGCATGAACCATGGGCAGGGTAGATGGATACTTACTCACTACTTGATACATTTGACAGGGTGAGGCGAAAAAACAGACGAAATGTGCATTGTATGTATAGTTCCTTGGTACCATGGCGTCCGAATCCCTAAACTTAAAGACAACTACAATGCATCCTATGGGTTGCCCTGAAAGAGAAGCCCGATTTTATTTTATTTCTAAATAGACGTTTACACAAAAGTGACCCACATTCAAGATTTGTGACTAGGAATCATTCACTGGCGTTTCCACAAAATCACCTTCATTCGAAAGACAACAGAAAATAAGCATACCACTGCCTTTCTCCGAGGCGAAGCAGAAATGCCTCGGAGAAAGGCAGCGGCGGTTTTGGATTCTCCTCTTGCCATTGGCTGGAGGAGATAATTAGAAAAGTTGCAAAAAACACGCCCCCGAATCCGAAAAGGACGGGGCCTGTTCGGAGTGACGAACCTCTTCTCCAATGGCTGGCCAGCATTCAAGAGGCCAGCCAATGGAGAAGAGGGGAGAAGAGGGGCGGGTTCAAGCCCCTCTTCTCCAAGTCATTATATCTCGCGAGCGAGACTGCGCAAGCGCAGCCTTCGCTAGCCGAGACCTAAAAAGGTACGCAAAACATTCCCACACTTGTTGGCAGAGCACATGGTTCCAATGACAGACCTAAGGTCGCTGTAGATACTATGTAGAGGAGTGGAAAATGGCTAAGCGACCAGAATTTATGAAGTCAAAGTTTGTGGTTCCATTGGCTGCCAAATCATATTCAGCGAGGTACAGCACAGCGCGTCAATGAGCAGAACTACTGAGGCACGTGGGCGACCACACACCCACACACATACCAGCCACTGACAATCCTGTTACCGCAGGTCGGCAGGCTGTGCCCCCATTCTTGAGTCAGGGAAGTGGGTTCCAGTGTAGTCCAGGGAGTCCACTATTTTCGCTGCCTTTAATGTAAAGGCTGGGCCCATACAGCTTCAGCGCAAGGATATCCTACCAGGGGAGCCATACAGTATACAAAGGCACATAACGTTATATAGCATCACATATCAAACGGAGGCCATATACACCTTCAGAGAGGGAAATCTAAAGACCAGGGTGTAAACGTTACTTGACCTCTAGGGATTCAAAATACCAGAAGGTGACTCTTTAGCCTGCTTATTGAGCACATGGTCCTAGCAGTTACAAGCACAAAGAGTGGCAGTGTGGCATAGAATACTACATGGCACTCGTATAAACTGGGTCCCGAGCGACAAAGGTTGGGTCGCAAAGCAGGCAATGTTTTTTATACAAGCAAAAAGAAAACATGATAGATGGAATGCTGAACAAATTAAACTTTCACCCCAGTCACAGACCTGGGTTTGAGCCATCGTTGGTTTGTTTACCACACCCAGTTTGGACCTAGCCATATGCAGATCAGTCTTGACCCTGCTCCCCATAGGAACTGTCTAGCCTGAACTGCCAGGTCAGGTACTCCCTGGAACAGAAATAAGCATCCTGGGACTGGTTTCAGGGTATGACCCCTCATCTTCTAGGCTACTTTTTGAGAACTCTGCGTGCTCCTTGGAGCACAAAGTGTGGAAAACTCCACAAACTCCGCGAACTGAGCAGAGTTCAGTAACCAGGCCTATTGTTTTTATTTGTAAGTGCTTCCTGTTGAGGTTTAATTTCTGTGAAATACGCATCAGGGCCAGACTGGAGCCTCATTTCTTTCCAAAAGAGTCCCCAGTTTTGCTGAAAGTCTACCGAACTGGAATATCTGGTCAATTAGTAATTAGTAAGGGCTGCCTCATTGGGTAAATGTCTTGTGCATATTCTGTACTACAGCAGCGTAAATGACCACAGGGTAAAGTCTCCAGTGACCTTGTGTGCATGTAATTTCGATAATGCGATTGTTCCTCCAGCTTCCTCATCCAGAAATCTGTGATAATGGGAATCTTCGTCAAGAGAATACAATGAGACTACGAAGAGGTGAACCTCTACCAAACAGCAGTGTTGACTAAATTAAGTAAATGCTTCTTTATTTGATAGAGCTGTCCTTGTATTTTCAATTAAGTGTCACCAAAATCGGCTGGAAACGCGCTCGGAGACCTAGTGTTAAACTGTCCATCAACAAAGAAAAAGGTGGCAAGACCTTTGCATACTACTAAGTAAAATGGGGAGGGGACAGGGCAGCTCCCCTCCCTGGGCCGATTTTGGCCCCGGGGACCCCATCTACCAGAGCCCGTCCACAATTCCATAGGGGAGGGGGGCATGTCTCCCTGGGTTTCCTGTTTCTACCCAGGGCACCCAGTGTGCATGATGGGGACTGCGGCGGGAGCTTCAAGGCCCCCCGCCCCCAGTCGGCTCCCCACCTCCTCTGGGAGCTGGCATTGCTCTCCCCGGGGCTGGAACAAAGGAGGGGGGCTGCACTGCCCCCCTCCTGGAGCCACAAATGGCCCTGGGGACCGCCATCCCCTAGGGCTGTCTTCTGCTGTCTCCCGAGGTGTCCACCCTCAGGAGATTGCAGTTTGCTTTCGCTTGGTGGGAGCTTTAATGGCTCCCATCAAGCAATAGCAAACAGTAACTCGTCTTCCTGGGGGCTGGAGCAGGAAACTGCTCCTGCTTGCTGTGAGCGGACTTATCATCTGTTTCACTGCAGGCTGTCAAGCAGACAGGGAAACAGATGAAAGGATTGCTCCCACATGCAGGAAGAAGCATTTTCTATATATAGGAAGATTCATGTAATCACAGATTTCTGGATGAAGAAGCAAGAGGAGCAATCACATTGCTGAAATGCATGGCTTCTTTGTAGTCTTGTTGTCTCCTATATAGGAGGATTCATGCCATCACAGATTTTTGGATGAAGAGGCACAAGGAGCAATCACATTGCCAATGAAAATTACCAGCCACATTGAATTGCATTTAACCAAAACAGTTCCTTGAGCATTGCAAACCCACGGGTGTCTGCTCTGAGGACTACTCGGCTGTAATTAATGGTCATTTTTATATTGCACCACCACTTTATCAGGCCATTGCTCAGTTGCTAATGAGGTACAAAATGCTGCTACTCTGGTTCAAACCATCCAGATGGGACAATTATCAGTTGAAACCAATCTGCCACATTGATCTGCATCCAACAGCAACAGAATTCTGACCAAGGACAATGCGAGGTGTCAATTTTGATGATCATCCTGCGCTACTCATGGTTTTACATTGCCCAGTAATCATAGGAGAATGGGTCACTTGTACCTGTAATGTAACCAGGGTCTGGCATGGTGACCGTCTTAAAAAACCTTTATTCAGGGGTAGTTGGGCGATATATCTTGATTATCGCCTATTATGTCAACGTGAAAGCATCAACATTGGTTTTTTGGGGGAAAATATGCTTTACTCCACCCGGAGGTAGACCAACTGGTGATAACAGTTGTGATCAGTAATACAACCTGGTTGAGCATTATTAACATTGCCAAAACAGACAGTCTCTTTGTAGTCTTGTTGTCTCAATATAGGAGCATTCATGTCATCACTGATTTCTGGATGAAGAGGCACGAGGAGTAATCACATTGCTGAAAAGCACACAAGGCTGCTGGCAACATTCCTCGTGGTCCATTATGCAGCTGTTGTGTGAAAAACTCACTAGACATTTACCCAACTAGGTAGCACTTTTTAATTAAACAGTAGAAACTACTCCAGTTAGGTAGACTTTTTGTGCAAATCTCTGGACTCTCATTGTATAAATGGAGAGGTGAGGTTCTGTTCTGGCACTGATGCTCATTTCACAGAAATGAAACCTCAACAGGAAGCACTTACAAATATAAACATAGCAGGTGTCCAGCTGAAGCTCCATCTCTGTAAAGGATAAATGATCCTGGGCTTGGCGAAGGCAAAGCAAGAGTGTTTTCTCTGCAATTACACAGTGAAAAACTATCTGAAATCCTTGGTAATGGTGAATGCATTGTGGATCTATTGGAGGCAAATCTGTAGTGACTGTAATGAGTGGGTTCCTTTTTGGCCTCTCCTGATGAGAGCAGAGTCCATTGTTCTCCCTTTGCATTACTGGGGGATGCAAGTGTGCAAATCACTTGGAAGCTTCCCCTGTTTGGCCCAGCCCACCTTAGTAGCATGCAAAGGACTTCCCGCCTTTTGCGAGGAAGATGAACAGCTTAACAAGAGGCTTCCTAGCACGTTTCCCACCGATTTTGGTGGCGTGTTCTTGATGCTTAGGATTATGAGGACATCTTTACCAAACAAGGAAGTACTTGCTTCATATAGTTAAGAGGAAGTACCCTTGTTTGGTGGAGATTTACCTCTATGTAGTCTCAACGTCTTCTGTATATGAGGATTCATGTGATCACAGATCTCTGGATGAAGGCACATGAGAAACAATCACATTGAAAAAAATGCACGTAAGATCCCTGGGGACAAAATTAATCATGGTCCATTATGCAGCTGTAGTGTCGAATATGCACTAGACATTTACCCAAGGAGGCAGCACTTACTAATTAGCCAATTGAAAGTACTCCAGTTGGGTATATATTTTGTTCAAAGCTGACTCAAATTCCACGCACCCCAGCTCTCCTACGCCGTGGCCCGCCGCACCAGAAAGACCAGATCGGGGGGCTGCTCCTTCTCCTTCCTCGCGGCCAGAGCCTGGAACGCCCTTTCGCTCCACCTCAGACAGACAACATCTCTCCCCATCTTTGCAAGAAGCCTCAAAACCTAGCTCTTCAACAGACTCCCCCTTGATGGACTGGAACCTGCTACGCCCCCAGCACCTTGAGACCCATACAGGTGAGTAGTCGCGCTTAACAAACGTCTGATTGATTGATTGATTGATTGAGTGGAATCTTTTTGGATAAAGGGGCATGTGAGGTTCTGTTCTGTCACAGTCACTCACACACCTACTGATACACCCATGCAGATACTTAGACACCCACTCACATACCCATTCTGCCATTCTCACATCTACTTCCAGATCCAGTCACAGACACACTCACACACTGACCCATACAGCCACTCACACACCCACAAAACCACTCACATACTTACTCACCAACCCATACAGCCAATCACACACCCACTCTCAAAGGTTACAAGTTACAGTTAGGAAATATATATATTTTTTAAAACTAGAAATTCACAAAAAAATTAACTATAACTCGTGTCCCTGCAATCCACTGCTTATAACCTCACATATTACACATCACTCATTACATTGTCAGTGACATCACTGATGACATCACAGATGACATCTCAAATTACATCACTGATGACATCATCCACAAAATCACTAATGCACCCACTCACACCCACATAGAACCTCACATTCTTTTTTGTTTAAAGTCCCGGGGAGGAGGCAGTCCCCGGGGCTGGGGGTGTCTATGAGGCCCCCTGCATTTTTTTACATTAAAGCCCCATGGAGGTGGTGAACCCAGGGCTGCAGGGGTCCGTGTGGGACCACCGCATTATTTTATAATGAAGGCCCGGGGCGGTGGCTGCCCCCGGGGCTGTTTGTTGTCCCACGTTGTAAGTGCACCACACCACTAATTATGGTACACTGAAAATGTTGGCAAATGTCCATGGTATGGTACCATACTTAAATTTACATTCCTGCATGAATGCCAAGAGGCAGATATTAATGAGATAGGCAAGGATATGGTATGTAGGTTAGCATCTACATGCTGGGAGGCCATCTTCTATTCTCTCCACATTTGTATTGTGTTGTGCTTCCTGGCGAAGAGCAATATAATTTTCTTTTATACATACCCCCAAACACAATTGTGTACAACGTGAGACATGGTACATTAGTGTAGTACAAAGTACAAAATTGTATATTACAAGATGACTGCCACAGAAGTATTGACAAAAGACACTACTATTTGGTTTTGTCCATCTTCTATGTTTTGCATTGTCTATGTAAATGTGTGGTCTGCAGTAATTCGATGTTTAGACTGTTTGCAGTCGAAACCACTCTGCAAACAAGCCTCCTGGTGCACTGCTGCTTGGGGGATAATGTTTACTTTACTCCTAAGGCCCTCAGGATGCAAGGGGACCTCATCACCCCACCAGCAGTGCGCTGAGAGGCACATTTGAAGAGTGGTGGGAAACGGGGCGCGGCCTCCAACCACCTCTCAGCAATCCAGCTGTGTGGGGCTTACTGGAGGTAACAGGTGGGCTAGTTAGCCACTAAGGACCCTCAGCAATGAGGGGGCCTTCATCCCCCAAACAAGAGCACACCAGGAGGAGTGGAGAAAGGGGGCGGACCTTGGTGAGTTCCCATCTTCCATTTAAAAGAAATTCTAGGTAGGAGGGCCACACAGCCCCCTCTTCCTAGTATAAAAAGAATGCTGATGCTTTTGGGCCACCTGATTCATTTTTTGTTGTTGTAATAAAATGGGAGGGGATGTATGCGGCTCCCCTCACAAGGCTGATTTCAGTCCCGGGGACCCCATCCCCCAGGGCCCTGCATTTTAAATTTGTTTTGTATTTTTTAAGGAAGGGATGACGCGTGGCCCCCTTTCCCTCGGCCAGTTTTGGCCCCCGTGACACCATTCCCTGGGCCTGCCCTCTATTCAGTTTTTTTGGTAGGGGGCCACGCGGATCCCCTCCTGAAGCAGATATTGCCCCGGGGACCTCATCCCCTGGGGCATGGCCACATCCTTTATCTTTTTTAAATAAAAATGGGTAGAGGGGCCTGTGTGAGCCCCCTACCTGAGCCATTTTTGGCCCCGGGGACCCCATCCACGAGGCATGGCCAAGTTCTTGGGGACCACGGTTGGACCCTCAAGGGCACCACAGTCCCTGCCAGCTCACCGCCTCCTGCAGGAGCCGGCATTGCTTTTGGGCAAAGAGAGCTGCTAACATGCAGCTCCCTCTGCCCAAAAGCAATTCTGCTTTGCTTCATGGAAGCAGAATTTGCTATGGCATGGTGGGAGCAGTGCTCCCACCATGTCATAGCAAACTGCAATGTCCCTGAAGTGTGGCGGTCCCCAGGGCCGAGCTGCCCCCCTCCCATCTTTGATATAGCCCCTGGGAGGTGGTGGTCCCCGGGGCAGTGTGGACGGGGCTTGAGCCCCCACACTTTACTTTTAAAAATAGCCCCAGGAAGGTGGCGGTCCCTGGGGCTGCGTGGGGGGCTGGATCCCACACATGCATTTAGGATAAATAGCCCCAGGAGGTGGCAGTCCCTGGGGCTGCGTGGGAGGGCAGGTGCCCCCACACACATTTTTTATGTTTAAAACCCCGGGAAGCTGGGCCCCGGGGCTGTGGGGGGGCTGCATAGCCCCCGCATTCAATTTATGCCCAGGATAGTTGGCGGTTCCTGGGGCTGCGGGACCCACACGGGCCCCCACATCTCATTTTTAAATTGCCCCCAGACCTGGTCCACCCGTGGGCTTCAAGGAAATGAAGCACGGGAGCCCACACTTCATTTTGTTTTTAATTGTCAGCCAGATTCGTTGATCCAAATGTTGTTTTCGCCCTTGGGTTCCCTGTGGGACCCCCTGAGCAGGCCTAGGGGGTCAGGGTGTTTCTACCATGCCCCCTTTTCTTAATTTGTTATGTTTTTTACCTTTTTCCTTGTGACTTGGTTCAACCGAGATGGCTGCCAACAGTTCCTGGTTTGAAGTGTTGGCAGCCTATCATATCTCAGGCACAAGATCAGGAGGATTTGTGGATCCTGTGCGGCCATATTTGTATATTTGAGAAATATTAAAATTTCTCATGAACTACTGAATGGATTTAGACCATTTAACAAAAAGAGTGCACTCTGGACCAAGAGCTGCCTTTTTTGCCAAATTTGGTGTAATTCCGTTAAGCAGTTCGTGCTGCAGCAGCGTAAAAAGTGTCCTATGGAAATTAGCTGGGAGAAAAAGTGTTTTGGGACCCCTGCTTTTTCTTGGCCCCCACTTGACAGATTACCATGAAATCTTTAAGACAGCAGCTAAAGTGAGTGGGCACCAAAGATATTGGCATAAGAAAAAACGCTTTTTGAATAGAAACAAGGTCCCAACTATAACTACCTACTGGCGACAGCCAGTATATATATTGAAACGAAGGGGAGGGCATGGAGTTGCGTTCAGGTGTCAAAACCAGGGACATGAACCAAAGGAAATAGAGTGCAACCCAGCAACAGTAATCAACTTATCAAATTTACAGAGGATGAAGAAAATACACTTTCAGCAGGATTATCATTTTGTACTGGGACAAATTTTAACTATGCCCAGACTCGCATAGATTTCTACAAATTTGCAAGAAATCTAAGATTCAAGAATTTTTTTCACACTAAATCTCTAAATGCAACAGCTAAAGAACCAGATAAGACAGTTGGATGTCTCTTGAAGCTGAAGATTTCAATCTACTACACAAATTGCATATACTAGAGACAGAGTGTGGAGGCGCAAAACAACCAGAGTCTGTAAAAGAAACTGCCAGCATGATGGGCTTGGACATTTATAACAACATAAGAACTCAATTTAAACTAAAATCTACCTTTGTTCCGAAGACATCAAAAGACTCACTAGATGTGTTTGTTGATTTAGTTGTAAAAGATCTGCAAGTATTATCAGTTGAATCGAGTAAAGACTGTTAGCGTGGCAACAGGCGAGAGGACAGAAAATTTGCAATGCTTGTACAAAAAAAAAATCGAAAAGACATAGTAGTACACCAGTCTGATAAGGGGGGAATGTAGTATTGTGGCCACTGGAAATGTATAATGGTGAAGCTATGTTCCAATTAAGGGATAACAAATGCTCCCAGAAAGTACCCAATAGCAATCTTGTAAAAACAAAAAACAAATTGCACAAAGATTTGGCTAGGTGGAGAGGTTTGGGCATGATATCCCAAGATGAATATCACTTTCTTAAAGGTGACAATCCGGTGACACCAATACTATACCTTTTTCCAAAGGTACATAAAAAAGTAGAGAATCCCCTGGACCGATAATTTCTGCCATAGATAGCTTGTTGGTACTAACATCTAGATTCTTAGATTTCTTCTTACAAGAGTTTGTGAAGGAGTTGCCAGCATATATCCAAGATACAAGGGACTTCCTTCGAAGAATAGAGAACATAAAATGGAAAGACACATTCCTCTTAATCACATTGCATGTGTCATCTTTATAAACAAGCATACATAACGAAGATGGATTAAGGGCAATGAGGTACTACCTCAACAAGAAATCTATCTCACTACATCAACACTCAGCTATGTTAGTAGAAATGGGCAGAATCTTGAAAACAACTTTTTTATGTACGGCACAGAGACATATAGACAAGTACGAGGGACTGCGATGGGCACCTGCTTCGCCCCCAGCTGCGCAAATTTGCATATGGGCTGGTGGAAGGAGCAGGTGCTCAGGGTGCAATTCCAACATGAATGGGAACTAACATTATTCTATGGACCAGGTTCATAGATGACCTTTTTGTAGTGTGGGAAGGTACTATGGACAGTGCAGAACAATTCATAAGGAGATTAAATGACAACTCTATGAATTCAGTATTTACCAGCGTCATCAGCAATACACATGTAAACTTTTTAGATCTAAAAGTTTTTGTAAAGGAGGACATACTACACACACATGCGTATAGAAAGCCTACCGCAGGAAACACCATACTACACGCCAAGAGCCACCATTCACAGAAACTCAAGAACAGCATCCCATATGGAGAGCACCTTAGAATTAAGAGAAATTGCACTGAAACCTCTACCCTGGAGATCGCACAGAGAGATCTCACCGCCAGATTCTTGCAGAGAGGTTACAGCCCACATGTACTTAATCAGGCTCTTATTAAAGATAATACGGTGAAGAGAACAGACCTAATTTACCCTTGTGAAAGAGACAGGGATGTGAAGGGAAACCGGAATAGAAATGAGACACGTATGATTACCACCTACAATGCCTACCACAGCAGAGTGAGAGACTGCATGAGTAGCCATTGGCATCTGGTCAAAAGGGACCCTATCTTGCGAGATTTAGTCTCTCAGAGACAGCTAATCACCTTCAGAAGGGCTAGGTCCTTAAGGCAGGACCTAGTCAACAGCAGTACGGAAATTAGAGATATAGAAAGATGGTTGAGGGCAAGCACCGTTTTTTATAAATGCTCAAAGTGCAAAGCATGTAAAATAGGGAAAAATATGAAACAGATTACAACACCCCTGTTGAAAAGCCCTAGGAACATCAGGATCCACGTGAACTGTAGGAGTGAATTTGTTGTTTACATGCTACAATGTACTTGCCGCAAAATCTATGTGGGCAGTACAATTCATATGGCACATGTACGAATACTGCAACATTTGAGAGCAGTCACAAATAAAGACAAGAACTACCCAGTAGCGAGGCATATGAATGAAGAGCATGGGGCCGATATCAAGGACCTTGTGTACTTTGTAATTGACCAGGTGGACAAAAGCAGAAGGGGTGGAAATCGTGAACGGAGGTATAGACAACTTGAGTGTCGAAACATCCTTTTATTTAACACCAAGATCCCTTTTGAGCTTAATACAGATGAGGATCTTTCTGTGCACTTTAGTATCTCGACAATGATGTTCAAGTTCAAGTTCAAGTTTATTTATTATGTTTTGGCACTCCGAAGAGGTCCACATAAAAACAAAATACACAAATACACATTCTCAAAGTAAAATTGACAGCTACAACATTTTCAACTGAACAAGATAATCAGCAACGCATACCTCCAAATTTCATCAATAAATAGCTAAAAAACCTTTAAAAAAGTTAAAAACATTGAAGCAAAACATTTCATTTGGAGGAGTATATAAGGCCTGCATAAAAGAATTCACATTGAGGATACCCAATTGCAAGCATATTGATCTTAACCACTTCAAACGAAGTGGACGCAATGCAGGACATATAAACAGTACATGAGAACGATCCTGAACAGACATATTACAAAGGTTACATGTGGGAGAGGACCCATGCCATTTTGCTAAAAGAGTATTTAAGGGCAGCAAGTCCTGCCTTAGAAGGAACCAAAATCTCCGAACACCATGTGGAAGGTTCCAGGTGACATAGGGTTGAACAAGCTTCATTGAGTATGTGTTAGCAAGGAGATCACCTCCCCTCTTTACTAGCATGGGCTTCTTGTCCAACGTGAAACAAAGAGCCCAAGAAGCCTGTTTCAAAAGTGATTTTAGCTGGGAAGGAGAAATAGTAAAAAGGGTGCTCTCTTCCAATTCAAGGAGTGCCACAGCCTTTCTAAAATTCTTAACAATTTGGGAGTGCTCTCTTAAGCTACCCAGCATTTCCCCCTTGAGAAGGGATCTCAAAGTCCCCGTTTCTCCTCTAGCCAGGCTGGCAACCCATCGTACTAGAGCAGACAGACCCTGCGCCCAACTGCTACGGAGACCGAATTCAAGTCTACAGGCAGCCACAGAACAGGCGGGGTTAAGAAAAGTTATAGACCTTAATAATTTTCCTTCTACCGTCTGTAGAAAACCCCAGTGCTTTAAGTCAACCAGTTCCATTCCATACAGAAGGGTTGATGGAATTTTTGCCCTATAACACACGCAAAGTGTCTTCTCCCTGACAATGATGTGATTAGCTCCCCAGTTTTTGGATAAAATATGTTTTACATTTACCCTAGTGACCTTAGACCATGAATTGAGAAATGTTGATTAACACTATGGAAACAAATGAAATGTGATGGCAACATTCACTTTATTTAGATGACCAAAATGACAAATTGTTCTTGAAATTAATCATGTATGTAAAGGATGAAAGCGATATTTTCATATGCATATAATGTTTATATGCATACAATGTTTATATTAATATTTGCCACATGGCTTGTATCGCTGGAGACATGACTAATAAGACTTGAACAATAGAGGCATCTACAGAAATAGTGTGTAACGTTAAGTGCCTAATGCTGGATCTTTTTGGCAATGTGAGTGTTGGGTAAAAATCAAAATAGTACATCAAGCACCTGCACTTTATCTGCACTTTATCTTGCATATATTCATGGTCTCTAATTGAATGATTAGGAACTGAAGTGGAAGGCTTCGAGGTAAAATCATGAGTGTTATATGGAAACAATATAAAATAACATAAATAAGATTTGGAATTTATTATGTGAAATATTTAAAACATAATAATCATGAATGTCAATTGAACAGAGGTATATGACGAAATATGTGATTATTCGGCAGAGAAAGACAATTTTGCAAATGAAGTCTGTTTTCAGTTGCCTTGGAAATTTCCCCCCATGTGACCGCAAGTCTCCGAGGGGTTTTAAACTCACTGATTGTAAAACGCTTGATGTGTGAACAAGGCAGCAATGCCAAAACTCGTTACAGCGATATAATTAAAAGTGTGGAAAAATCAACTGGAGTGTTGTACCTTGTATTGGTTTCCGATTAATCGTGGGAAGTTGGAACTGGCTATTTTGAGTGTGGCAGTGGGACCAATACAGGGCCTCAGCAACCACCGGGGATCAGGGATCCAGAGGGGTGGCGCACTGGTCTGAGGCTGTAATATGCTGGCATTGCCAATAAGGCACCGCCGAGCATATTACGAGTTGCCTCACTGTGACCCTATCCACAGTTGTGAGCTCACCATGGGAAGGGTGGCAGTGAGGCAACTCCATCTGTGCAGTGGAGGGTATGTACCCCCCTGTATGTTGGCACCCCCAGTTCCTGCAAGGGAAGAAATGCACAACATGGTGCATTTCTTCCCGTGCAGGAACCTTGTTCAGTGCTTTGACAGAGCTGCCTTTCTATGGCTCTCCTTTGAGTCTTAGAAAGGCACCGCTGTGGGACCGCCACAGCAGGACCGCCCACCAGGATTCAACTCGTAATCGGCAAGTGGTCTGACTATGGGTTTGGTGGTCTTGCAGTGGGGCGCTGGCAAGGCGGCGCGCTGAAAGACTGCCAAACTCTTAGTTGGGCCCAAAATGAATTTGTGATTCAAAAGGGTATTTCCTCCTCGCAAAGCACCTTTTTGCACAATTCGACTTGCACCTTTGCAGTAGCAGATCATGCAATTTTGTGAAACGCAAGTTTATGGCCTTTGATGCAGAACTTTGTAAATTATTACTAGAGCATTAAAGATGAAGCCGTAGTGTCTGAAATCTAATAAACAGAATTTATGAAAAAGAAAGAATGAAGCAGAAAAGTGCCCCAAGCAAGCCCTTTACAAATGTTTTTGCAGCACTGCGGTTTTAGTATCTCCATCACACCCCTCCACAGGTCTCTAGTCATCCTGTTAGTAATCAGCATTGTAGCTCCACATCACCACAGCCTGTGTTTTGAAAACTACACAGCTGACTTGTTCCCTTCCAATGTTGATTAAACTTTGTTCCCATGTACTCTATTAGAACATATTGACCTGCTACAATTACAGAAACACCTTAAGGCTCTTCAGCGGGAGCGGGCATGTTATTTCCTTGTTATTTGATTAAATCGCTGGAATAAAGTGACTCCCTCGTGAATCATTTCTGCATCATTCATGATGCCCTTAAGCTGGGAATGTTTACACTTTGTTTAAAGTTTTTCACTTGCTATAATATTATCTTGATATTTGCCTTGTTGCTCTGCATTATCTGAACTCATCGTTCACTCCATTTGTACTAAACACAGACTCTGAATATTTTTTGGGCCTCTTGAGTCTCAATGCGATACATGCCTCTCTTGTAATTTCTTCTAAATCCTAACACATACATGGAAATACCATGTTATGCTGTTATCACACAAGTTCTTCCCGTGCCATCTCTGTGCAATACTCACACACAAATCTTAACTCATAAGCTGATTAAACTCACTAAATAGTAGTTGGGGTGCCGGCAGGGACAGCGGGGGCCTTGAGGCTCCCCCGCGGACGTCAACGACCTGGCCATGCCCCAGGGGATGCGGTCCCCGGGGCCGAAATAGGCCTGGGGAGGGGGGACGCATGGCCCTCCATGCGTTTAAAAAAAACGTTTCAAAAGGCTAAAGCCCCGGGGGATGGGATCCCCGGGGCCCAAAATGGCTAGGCATCCCGCCTTCATAAAAAATTAAAAATTGCTGCAACTCACAGGAGACCCAGCCCCTTTCTCCACTGCTCTGCAAATGTGCCTCCTGGTGCGCTCCTGGCTGGGGAATGAAGTCCCCTTGACTGTTGAGGGTTCTCAGCGGCCAAGAAGATCTCCTGTTATCTCCAGTAAGCCCCACACAGCGGGATTGCTGAGAGGTGGTCAGAGGCCATGCCCCTTTCTCCACCACTCTGCAAATGCACCTCTCGGGGCACTGTTGGTGGGGGGATGAGGTCCCCATGCCTGCTGAGGGCCTCAGGAATAAACTTGACTTCGTCCCCCAAGCAGCAGTACACCTGGAGGCACGTTTGCAGAGTGGTGCAGAAAGGGGGCATGGTCTCTGACCTCCTCTCAGCAATCCAGCTGTGTGGGCCTTACTGGAGGTAACAGGAGGGCTAGTTGGCCCCCAAGGACCCTCAAGAGCCAAGGGGACTTCATCCCCCAAATAATAGTGCACCAGGATGCTTGTTTGCACAGTGAAGGACAAAGAGGGTGTGGGCACCAAAAACCTATCAGCAAACCCACTGTGTGGTGCTTGCTGGAGGTAACTGGCAGAGTACTTGTCTCCCAAGGATCCTCAAGAGCCAAGGGGACTTCATCCCCTGACCAGTCATGCGCCAGGAGGTGCGTTTGCAGATTGGTGGAGAAAAGGGGTGTGGCCACCAAATACCTCTCAGCAAATCCACTGTTTGGGACTTGCAGGAGGCAACAGGAGGGGTAGTTGGCCCCTGGAGATGGGCTGTTTGAGTGAGTTAGTGTCCGTATTGCTGTGTTGGTGAGTGAATGGATGTGTCAGTGGTATATGGGTGAATAACTGCTTATGTGAAAGGCAGCATAGGTGAGTGTTGGAGTATATAAGTGACTGTATGTGTGAGTGAGTGATTGTGAGAGTGGCTGTATGGGTGTGTACTTGTGTTAGTAACTGTCTAGTAACTGTATAGTAACTGTATAGGTGAGTAAGTGACTGTGTGATTGACTCTATGGGTGAGTGAGTAGGTGTGTGAGTAAATGTAGGAGTGTCTGGTAGTGTGTGAGCGGCTGTATGGGAGTATGGGTGGGTGTGTCAGTGGCTGTATTAGTGAGCGAGTGGGTATATGAGTCGCTGTATAGATGAGTGAGTGAATGTGTGTGTAGAACTATGAATCAGTGAGTGGGTACTGGTATAGGTGTGTCAATGGTTTTGAGAATGGTAGTGAGAAAGTTGAAGTGGGTGTATGAAAGGTTACATGGGAGTGTGAGTGGTGCATCAGAGATTCTGTAGACAATGTCATCAGTGATGTCATCAGTGATGTCACTGGCCATATTATAAGTGATGTAATGTGGGATAAGCAGTGCATTACCGGGGCGCGAGTTATAGTTAGCTCAGCCAACTATAACTGCTGAATTTCTCTGGTTTTGTTTGAGTGAAATATCACCCTAACTATAACGTCCCTGTATCTTTTGATTTTTTCAGTGAATATAAATATATAAGTTAAGTGAAGCGGAAGTGCCAGCTTTCTGATCTATGGCCAGTGATGTGCAATTTAAGGGTCATGTGTATATGTTGATGCCACATAATGAGATCTACAAAAATGTCTAGTATACACAGCTATAGGTAAATTGTATTTATACTTTAATATCGCTGACCTCATTCTAGAGCTTTATAGTAGTACCAGCATGGTAAAAACATAATATTATATTTGTGAAGTCAAACATGTTTCTAAGTTCTCAATGGTTCCATACTATACAAGTGACAGTGTTGAGTCTCATATGGTTCCATGATTTGTGGGTTCATAGGCTGGAAATTACATCACACTAACAATTAACTATTAGGGCCTGATTTAGCATTTAACAGATGTTTCTCCTCTGTCAGGGTTGCGGAGAACATTAACTCCACCATTCGGATGGACTACCATCTGTCAAATTTAGCGATGACCTCTGGTCCTTCAATCATCTCTGTACATTGAAGGGAATCACCTTCAGTGTGGTTCCTTTAAATGTACACAAGCCTTTGATGGACAGCCTCCATTTGTGATGGCTGATCAGCACAGTTTTAACATTTATGTGTTTTCTCAGAAAAAAAAACCCAAAGCAAGAGTTTGCCTCTAAAACACAAGAATCTAATGACTACAGTACCCTTGGAGTTTTTTGACAGACATGGAAAAAATACATTACACCGTCCACCCTAAATAATTTGGTATAACTATTATATTATTATAATATCCTTCCTCAGACAAACCCCAAGGTCCATCCTCCTCTACATGAGGTGGGCAGAGCAAGGGTTTGGCGAACAAGGTACTCCGTCTGCAAAACTGTAACTCAGGCTCTTAGACAGCAATATGTAGTAAACACGGTTCTCTCCTTCTCAATGGATGCACTGTCTGAGGATAAGTCTTGCAATGTTCCCTCGGTCGAGCTGGGTCTCAGGTCTGGAGGATGTGTGACTATGAACATGGCCTTAACTTGCAGATTCCATGAAAGCCAGAATTTTTTTGAAAGACGTCACAGCCTCTGGATGACGTCTGAAAAGGTTCTATGCTGACCTGAGCAGCCAAAGAACAAAGTCATCAATTTCTGCACATTGGAGATGTAACCACACCCTTGCACAGGAGCATTATCAACCCAGCTCCAGAATGAGTGCACTGCTATGACAGTGCTTGGGTTTTTAATGACCCATCCTCACTCAAATGGTTTCCATGTACTCTCAAGAGGAAAAACTCTCTTGAAAAGAATCACAGGAGGCTATACTAGAGTAGTGGTTAACTGTTTTTACAAGCCCCCCTTCCTAGTTCAGCCCTGCTGCCAGTGAGATGTCCTGGCTACCATTGTCCATGTTCTTACTGTCAAGGTTACATCAGCGACATCTTTTCAAGTGCAGTAACATTAAGGAGTTGAATTACACCAAAAACCATGTTAATATGTTCACCTGAAGCATTTTTCTCTTTAACCTTACACCAGTCAACATGAGTTATCTTGATGCGTTGTGTATGATGCATAATGCCAGTATAGAGTGAAGAATAAATATATGCTGTTTTAATTGCAGATCCCTGCAGTTGCTTTTGGCTGGAGTCAACAGATATCCTTGTTCTGGGTAATGAAGCAATTGAACTATGTGACATATTATTTTTCATAAGCTCTATTGAATGTTGGGTTGACCTGTGGAACAGATGAACACAGAAAAAAACATTACTTTTCATGACAGGTATGGCGATCCCATAAAGAAATTTCTTTAAAAAAAAGGGAAATCATAAATGGCATGTTTCCCACCTTTTCACTTGAGGAAAGGTCAAACAGGGGCATTGGCTGCCCCATGCAAGTCTCTTCTCTTGCTGTGCAGAGTCTCTGCAGGGTTCCCCTCTTGAAGGGAGTCCAGGATGCTTCCAGTCAGGCTATGTAGGCACAACCTTTGAAAAATGGCTAGTGGGCCATAGAATCTGTTATCCCTTGAGCGATTGGTTGGAACGAGCCCTTATGGGGCCAAGGAGATGAGTGGGTGTAAGGAGATTATTGGGAGTCATTAATAGAGATGAGAGTCAAGGACTTTGGAGAAAGATGAGAGAATCTGTTAAGCAGGGGCAAGCTCGAAAAAAGAAGAAGTGCTGGAAACAAAAGAAGGGCGAGAAATAGTAACGCACCAATAACAATGGAAATGAGGGTCCAGGGCCTGTAAGAGAAGGTGTTGCCCCAGTAACCTCTCAAGGACCAATTCAAAAAAGGGTTTGTGGTGTTAGGACCAAAAGCAAGGAAACAGATGAGAGATGGTTACACCTACACGTGTGGAAAGGGGGATTTAGAGGCTGAATACAAATGGTGGCAAGCTAGAGTGGGCCACTGAGGAATCTGGAAGAGTTGCACTACACCTGAGCCAAACAGCTAGGGGTGGGCGGAATTTGCGTAGTCGTGCTACGCAAAGCTCTGCGAAATGGTAAAAATCTCCGCTAGCACGCAGAAATTCCGCGAACACCGGAATTGCTTGTTCGCGATGCTTTTTTTCCTGTTCGCAAATGCTATTTGCCTGCTCGGGGGAAAATATCTCGCGAACACGCATTTTGAGAACGCGAACAAGCAAAAAATTCCGCAAAGCCGCGGAACGCAGAATTTTGGGCAATTCCGCAAGCGCAACGGAATTTAACGCCCAGTTAGAGGTGTCATCTTTGGGCAACTGTCACACACCAAAGCAGAAAACCCCAAAAAGGCAAATGATTGGAGGCCACACACAATGTCTGTATGACCAGGCAGTCAGGGGTGGAGGGGATTAAACAGTTGTGCCTGCTAGAGGAGGTAGCACTTCCACTTGAGTAATACCTTGTGCCTCTTAATATATCTGAGGCACAAAATCGTTTTTATGATTTCTTTTAAGAAATATTGTGGTGATAAAACCAAGAATAGTGACTTTTTATGTAATAAGTTGCCCCTGGAGTGAGACTCCCTCTAATTTAATATCTTTTTCCATCTGTGGTGCTACTTGACACCTTACTGGAGGTCTCATAGGATGTCATAGACGATGAACCAACATACCTATGTCTTGCATGAATATTTGTAATGGGTGACATTATAGCCAATGAAAAAGACAGCGGAGGTGTGCATTGGGATCCGTGGATATGGGAGTTGTATGCCGCCCATTTCCTTCAGATGGCATTTGATGAAAGTGTCTACTGTTGGGAGCACTCTAATACACTTCTGGACTATAATTTCTCTTTGCTCATACTTTGCACAGGCGTAGTAGATAGTAAAGTTCACTAATAGACTAAATAGCACATTTACGTTTTGACAGACTCAAGAAGTTTCCATGCATGGCTCAATAAACCAGACAAATTGGCTTTTCCAATGCAATATTATCTTAAGCAGCCAGACTGTGAGACTTTATGCGTGTGTGTGCGTGTGTTTGCATGTGTGTGCATAAACATAAGTGTGTGTAAAAACTTGCTGCAGTGCATGAAATAAAGAATTTAGGGCCACATGCATCAAGCTTTTTTCCAGTCGCAAACGGCCCGTTTGCAAACGGAAAATGGCCTTTTCTGATGCATCAAAGGCTTACCATTCGCAACCTAGGTAATCACAATTATTCCCTAAATGCGATGCAGCAAGCCTTTCCTAAATGCAAACTGTGCATTTAGGAAACGCTAATTACCATCAACTTCAAGTTGATGGTAATTTGCGCATGCTTTGAAAAATGCACAAAAGTGTATTTTTCAAAGTGGTGTGCAGCGCACACATGCCGTTAGGGCATCTGCACATGTGCATACTTACCTTTTTTGGGTGATGCATCAGAGGGGCCTTAGACCCACTGGCACCCTTGGAATTGCATTTGCAATTTGCGATTACCAATTTAGTAATCGCAATTTGCGAATGCATTCCCGTTCATTCCTCTAGGAATGAATGGAGTGACAATACCTAATAAATGTATAGGAATCACAAAATGTAATGCGATTCCTACACAGGGGCGTAACAAACACCCCCGCAGCCCCCGCGGTGCGGGGGGGCCCCCAGTCTTCGTTAGGTGAAGGGGGCCCCCTCAGCTCTTCGGTAAAGAGCTGGGAGAGAAATGCTTGCTGTAAAAAGCAGGTGCAGTCTGCAGCCTGCTCAGAGCTCCTCGCGCTGACCCAGGGCAGGACTGAAGAGAAACAAAGTAACAAGTTACATTGTTTCTCTTCAGTCAGAGCCCGGCCGGAAAAGGGATGGGGGTGGGGGCCCCAGAGAGAGCATTCCCCGCAAGGCACAGCCTCTGAGAAGGGAGGAGGCAACAGAGTGTTGGCGGAGAAGGTTTGCAGCTCCAGGGACAGGACTCTGCTGGGACACATTGGAAGGTAAGCAAGCATTGGAAATGCAATTGGCTTCGCAGTCTCCCTGGATGGCACAGAGTGTTTCCTCTGTGGCCTGCAGTGTCCCCGATGCTGATAGTGAACATGGAAACGTTCCCAGATCTCCACAGAAGAGAGAAAAAAAAATGGCTCAAGAATGTTTGAAAATGGATGTACGTGTAGAAAATGACAGAGAATACTTTTTTAAATAGTTCAATATAGCGTAAGCTCGCCCCCAAGGTATTGGAGCGCTTTACACGAGCACCAGTTACATTACATGGATATTTCTTTTTCTATGCAGCGCAGGAAAAAATAAGTTTGTTTATTCCTATCACCTTTCCTGACCCCTGCAGCTGCTTATCACATCAGGCTGTGACACAAAGTTTGACTAATGGTGTAGGTAAGAGAATGTGTTACCATTTGTTTTTCTTTTTAAAATATGCACAGGCCCAGCAGGACACATACTTTGTGTGTGCTTCATTTAAACAGTTTTTATCATTATCATGGCTGATGCAGGACAACAATAAGACAATGCAAAATGCCCAGATAACGCTGGTGCTAAATGATCCTGCTCGAGAGAAATCATTTGTCTGTTAGTAGTTTTTAAATGCAGATGAGCTGTATTTTATGTGGAAGCTCAGTGGGTTACTGCCTTTGTCACAGAGATCCTTGTGCTACTTGCAGTTCAGTAGTTACAATCCTAACATAGGACAGTGACCAATGACCTGTCATCAAACAGCTGCAGACAAACATGAATGGTATAGTTAGAACTTCGCTTTCTTTTTTTGTGATATAGTTAGAACTTATCCAGTCTTTCATTATTCTAATGTTGCTAAAATGAGTAAGTGTGGGCAGATATACATTTTTATCAGTAAAGCTGACCCCCATGGAATACTCTTTAAATCCTGAGCTTGTGTTTCCCCAGACCAAACCCTCTTAAAATATACTGCCCACCAGTATGGATGACATGTGATTCCTACACCTTGTAATCCTCATTGGCTTATGTGACATTCCCTGTAGACTGATTTACATACTTGTATGATTCACTGTCTCTGTATAATGTGTGCATGGTGTAAAGTACTGACACACACTACACTGATATGAGTAGCGCTACACAACAAATGAAATGCATATGAGGGAGGCGCTACGTAAAGATGAGGAGCACTGTTGGAGGGTTACACAAGGCCACACTTATTTTTTAAGCACAGGGTTATTAAGTGATTTGCCCAGAATCACAGGATGTTGAACCAACGCTGAGACTCGAGCATGATCCCCCAGTTCCAAAGCCAGCATCTCTGGCTGTTATGCCACATTCCATTTGTATCAGTGGTCTTCCCAGCTGCAAAGGAAGGGAGAACATGTCTGTGGTTGTTCCACATTTTTGAGCGACATTTGAGACCAAGTGCAAAACTATCTGGAGCCTTCAGCAAAATTCTATTTTTATGTTTTTTGCTCCCTCCTTAGAATTAATTGGTAATATTTGATGCTTTTGGTGTCAATTTGGCACTGTCTGGTGCTGGCACCCTAGGCACCTGCCTAGTATTATTAACTCGCTTTATCATCAGCCCTTTATTTACTTTTAGACTCTGGCCATGGGCGTACATACCAATGGTTCAGCATGTGCAGTGGCATCGGGGGCCTAGGAATGGGAGGGGCACACTGACTATAGCTTTCTTTCACTACCCAACCAGGAGCCAGGGAGCAATTTTCACTTCCTTAAATGAGGGCGCGTGAGGCTCGTGCTACGCCACTGACTCCAGCTTAACTGAAAAACTCACATTTTAGGGGCCTCCAGAGTACTATAGAGTTGGGGAAAGTCATTCCCAGGTTCCACAGCACAGAACCTTCATTTTCTTTTTTTTAAATACATTTTAGGTATCCAGTTTCTGCCCATGCTGTGCACTTTTTATTTTATGTTTGTTTTGCTATGAATTCTATTTCTTGTTATTCACATTGGTAATATTTTTTATTGAAGAATCCAATAAAGAGCAGGTTATGAATTGGTACTTAAAGTCTAATGATGCATAGAATGAGCCCAGAACAGCAACGAAATGCTAAAAATAATAGAGATATATTCAGGGAAATGAATGGGACTGGAGTGTAGCAAACTATCACCAGAGTCATATGGGAGAGAGTAGGACACACATAAGAATGGAAGGACATTGTGGGTCGGAAGGGGAGAATCCATGTAAGATGTCATATCTAATAAGCGTTGGCAAAGCCAATAGGTCTGACGTTGGTTGGAGGACTATTGGCTGTACCATTGTATGTTTCTTTTGCTGTAGTTTATTATGAATTTATTGTTCCAAGATGGCTAATGGATGCTGAGAGAAGAAAGACATGAAGGAATCATTGAAATACGAAAGGGTGTAAATACAGCGGGTGGACAGCGGTTTATGAGAGACAATGAAATACTTCAGGGTGTAAATACAGTGGGTGGACAGTGGTGTATAAGAGTCAATGAAATACTAAAGGGTGTAAATACTGCAGGTGGACAGTGGTGTATAAGAGACAATGAAATACTAAAGGGTGTAAATGCAGTGGGTGGACAGTGGTGTATGAGAGACAATGAAATACTACAGGGTGTAAATACAGTGGGTGGGCAGTGGTGTATGAGAGACAGTGAACTACTACAGGGTGTAAATACAGTAGGTGGACAGTGGTGAATAAGAGACAATGAAATACTACAGGGTGTAAATACAGTAGGTGGACAGCGGTGGATGAGAGACAATGAAATACAGGGTGTAAATACAGTGGGTGCGACAGCGGTGTATGAGAGACAATGAATTACAGGGTGTAAATACAGTAGGTGGACAGCGGTGAATAAGAGAGAATGAAATACTGGGTGTAAATACAGTAGGTGGACAGTGGTGCATAAGACAATGAAATACTGGGTGTAAATACAGAAGGTGGACAGTGGTGCATAAGACAATGAAATACTGGGTGTAAATACAGAAGGTGGACAAGGGTGAATGAGAGACAATGAAATACTACAGGGCGTAAATAAGGTTGCACAACATAGACTTGAATTAACACAGGGCAGGGAGTAAACACAGTGGGCTCTGAAGTCGTGACCCTCAGCTGTCCTGCAGAGAACTGTACTCAAGTGCCCCATAGTCAATTTTATACCCCGCATCACGCATAAAGGTCAAGCTATTTTTATTCTCTAAAATTTCTCCCCATACTTCCCTAAATAAGTAACCATTCCAGGATGGTTGATATGCATTTGACCTGTAGAAGGGTACAGGGGACATATGGGTGTCCTTGTGTACTGTGGGAAGGGCTGTGACGAGAGGGGGTGGACTGTTAGAGACGAACAAGGAAGCCGTTCATATCTTTCTCTCTCTTTTCCATTGTGCCTGCGACATGCCTTTGTGTAGAAAAAACTATCACTAGGTAAAGAGGGGAGCTTGTCACAGCCACTAGTGAGATTCTACAGAGCTACCCCATTTCCACACCAGCAATGTTCCATGATTGTGTACTTAATAAATAAAATAACATGACATAATGTTGGCCCTGCCATAATGGTGGCACATATCCGCCCAATGTGCTCACCCATGGTATAATGGAGCCCAAACCAGGTAAAATGCGGGCGCTGGCATAATAGTGGTAATTCCTGTCTGATTGCGTGGTGCACAGTCCTCATACTTGCTTCGGCATAATGGCGGTAGTTCTTGGCATAAGATTGGCGCATATGACATGCAACTATGACACATAGATATTCAAGGTGGAATCCAAAACTGTCTGTACGCACCGCGGTGCCCGAGCAACTTTGGGTGATGCCCGGAGGAGCTGTCCTATGCAGCTATAGAGGAGTTTGGCTCTGGTTCACCCCTTGGCCGCCACCTACCCAGCCGGACATCGGTCATTGTTTTCCTCGTCTCCACGTTGTGTTTCTTTTCCCTCCCCCACCTCCTCCCTCCGTGATTCTTTGTCTGCCTCCCCTTTTCCAGCCTGACTCTCCTGTGTCACCTGAAGTACTTTCCCCCTTACCGTTTTTTTTTCTAATGTTATGCTATGCTTTTGTAATTCATGTAACTTTTGTAACTCCAACAACTGATGTAACAATGTTCTGAAACAATGTCCTACTTCATGTAAAGCGCTCTGATACCTCCGGGTCTAGCCCGCGCTATATAAAACTTTTCAAACAAACAATCAAACAAGGCAGAATCTATCATGTGTTTTAGTGGTTCATGACAATAATTGAACTTTTTCACAAAAAATATAACTTCTTGATTTATGTAAATTTAAATTATTTTTCAAGAAGGCAAAGCTGGTATTTAATAGCAAAACGTGTCTGCTTTCATAAACTGACAAGCTGATATTTTGGAGACAAATGACTGAATTTATTTAAAGCTGAAATTTGAGTGGTTAAAGGGCCCACTTGGGAAAGCCAACCCCGAACACACCTCTTTCACTTTGGTGTGCTTGCTGTACTCACTTCCTTCTTCAACTTGGTTCTCAGCTTTTCGTTCCACCACTTTTAGAATTCACCAGCCGCCACTGGTGCATGCGCAGCAGGCCCCCGACCTGAGAACTCCTGACTGAATCCGGAGCGTGGGGGGCCCCCTCCATATTCTTTGCAGGGGGGCCCCCTCAAGTTTCGTTACGCCACTGTTCCTACATGCATAAAGAATTGCGATTCCTAAGTAGCGATTCCTTAATAATCGCTATTTAGGAATCGCAATTCCTTATGTTGATGCATGTGGCCCTATATGTCTGATCATTCAGTGCTCTTTTGAGGTGTAAGATTGTCACTCATGGATTGCAATGCAAGCACTCAATGTGAGGCACGCTGACCCTGCACACAGCCAATAGCATGAAGGGAGAATAAAATGCTCCTATGGGTAAAGCCTAAACCTACTCTGTAAACAATTGAAAGAATTGCTAACAATAGGTCACGCAAACAGAGCGCTTTCAAGCCAGAACTAAAATCATACGCATGTGAAATTAAAATACCAGCAATGGATATGAATTCCTACTGCCTTCTCGAGAGAGAAAAAAAAAATAGTGCCATATGTCACTTTGCTTATGTTTTCCTACAGCTTGTTGTTCAGCATTACAAGCCTCATGTACTGCAACAAAGCGCATTATCTGCCTTGGAGCTCCATTTCACCCGCATGCAGGCATTATGCAAATGTGATGAGGTCTCGCGGTTTCCCAAAGACAGCCGCTCACTCTGAAAATAAACAGCTTAGGCACACTGAACGAAAAGTAATGAAGTGAAGGAATCCGCACAATTAATTTCAAGAGCCCATATCTCTCTCTAGTCTACAGTCTCAGCGCGTGAGCACGCCCTGGGAAAGGAAAACAGCAGAGAAAATGCAGAGTAGCGATATTCCTTGAACACAGTGTGCTTTATCCTTTAATGCGGGTGCTAATCAATATGGATGAAATATACTTGTTACCATAGCTAATGTCTTAGTGCAATATGTGTCACGAAAATACCTGTATCATTTTACTAGTGAAGTTTACAACTGAAATTATAAGAAATAATGTAATGATCAAAATACTGCAGGTTTTGAGACCTTTCATTGGACATTGGGCTCTCGAAACTTTTCTGTAGAAAATCGTTGTGACTTACTATAGAGCAAGCAACTCGCACAGCTTTTCAAGAGACCCCACTCCGCCCCCCCCCCCCCCCCCACGTCCAGCTTCATTGACTATAAGCCTACTAAAGAACCCGGACGTGTGGCTCCCTACCAGTGGCTCACACCTTAGGGCCCAGGGCATGATATTATCTGCTGGGCCAAAGGTCTGTCTCCTTTACCAGTGGCAGGCACTGCCTGCAGCACCTGGGTCTGTGGTTGCTTACCTTTGGCTCACACTAGTTGCAGGGCCCACGACCTGATGCCTAGTGGTTCATAAGTTACAGGTACTGGGCCTGTGGTTCCAGTGTCTCAGACCGTGCAGTCCCCAGGCCTGTGGTTCCCTACAAGTGGCTGGCACTGTCTGCAGTGTCCTTGGCCATTGGCTCCTTACTAGTACCTCACACCCTGCTGGGCCCCGGCCTGTGGTTCCTTACTCAATCAATCAGCATTTGTATAGCACAGCGCTGTGACCTCTAGGCCCTGTGGATGCAACGTCTCCTTGGAAGAACCAGGTCTTGAGATTCTTCCTAAAGTCCGCTAGGGAGGATGCTGGGGGAGGGCAAGGCACTGGGTGGTGGGAGGAGGGAAACAGTGGGAAGAGGGGGAACATGGGCAGAAAGAGGCAAAATAAAGGTCAGAAAAAAGCAGAAAGAGGCAAAATAAAGGTCAGAAACAAGCATGTGGTTCCTTAGTACTACCTCACACCATGCTGGGCCTGGGCCTGTGGTGCCTCCCCGGTGTTTGATGCTGCCTGACAGGCTCAGGGCTTTATGTCCCTTAAGGGTGCTGGTCACTTGGCCCGCTGCGCCAGTGGACCACCTTTCCTAGTTAACGGGCTGCTAGGCCTCAGGGGCGGCCAGGCCCCCAGTCTTTGTTGCTTGCAAAATAAGCAAAATAGAAAGGATAGCACTTAGGAAATTTACACAATGCATTAGGTGGTGTCAACCTGGCCAACTTTAGAGATTACCAATCTGCCTTTCTTGCCAAACAGGGTTCATATTGGATCCAAACCCCAGATAACTACACATCTGTCTGGCTGGAGATAGAAAAGGCGATATTAGATAACCTAATTCCATTAACTCTACTTACAGCCAACATTAAACATCTCTCCACTTCTAAATAAATATGGGGCTGATGCTTTGTATAGTGCATTGCAATATGGAAGTATGACTAACTGATTCCTGTAATCTACATGAACTTGTTTACTATAAACTGTATTGTAAACTGAACGATACAGATCCTACACATGACCAGGGGCGTAACATAGGCCCCCGTGGTGCGGGGCCCCATGGCCCAGGGGGCCCCCTCAGCACAATGCAGACTGGCTCGACTCCTGGACAAATAACCTTACATAATAACAGGTAGTCAGTGTCACGGCACACATCAGCTGGGCACAGTCTCCGAGACAGAGGAGTGTTATAATAATCACAATGGCCTGCCTCCCATGCACTGCAATTGCTGGCGATCTGTCTCTGCACGGGCAACAGGCCATTATTAAAATGGCACCTCGGCCTCAGAGACAGAGGCTAGGCTTGCGCAGCCGCAGTGACGCATGTTTACATTTGGCACCATCACTCAGTGGTCTACAGCAGTGGTTCCCAACCATGTGTCCCCGGACCCCCAGGGGTCTGTGACACATTCCCAGGGGGTCTGCAGGTCTTGAGCGCCTACGCAAGCCTTCTCTCATTGTTAAAGGCTTTGGGATTGGCAGGTTAAGGAAACGCTAGTTTGTGTGTATGCAATGGGCTGAAAGTCAGTAACTTTTGAGCCCAGAGCATTTTGATGCCCCTGTTCTCTCTCCACTTCTGGCCAACCATCGCCCGCATGCAGATGAATTGCGCCTCTTAAGTGTTTTGAGGCTGAACAGCGTTCGGGCAGCTCACGGCCTTGGCCGGCTGGAAGGCACTTCTCCAGTTCAAACGGCGGGCCTCTCGACAAACATGTGAGTGTTTTTATATTTCTGTAAACTATGTCCTGCTAAAATATATAGCTTCAAAATGTATTTGTGCTACAGAACGCAAACACTTAACTATTGGGTCCTTGTGTGCTGTAGCAGTATGGGTGGGCGAGAGACATGTAATGTTACCTCTATCAGTTGGTGAAAGAGCCCCCCCAAAAAAGTGAACTCTGCCTGTCACCCAAGTCTAGTCTTCTCTTCCAAGAATTAAGCAGGTAGCAGAAACCTTTGAAATCATAATGGAAAACCAATTTAGTAAATGAGTTGTAAAGTCTGAAACTGGAAACTGGGATCAATCCCTGCATGGCCAAAATGTATATAAAGGCAAATACTTTTATTTCATCAAGCATCCTTTTTTAATATAAGCGCTACTGTTAATACTTGAGTTCAGGATGGGCGCTGTACAAAAACCTGTTGGGTGTTTGATTTACTAGCTCAAAAAGTTGCTCCAAATATATTAAGAATCTAGGCCACGTATACTACATTTTTTTAAATATATGACAACTGACTTGCTTCTTAGTTCACTAATAGCAATGTCAGCCGGGAGGGGGCAGGAATGTTTCTTGCATCTGTTTCAAAACTACTAATTTTGATAAATACTTTTCAAATGATCTGGAATATTGAGGTAAAAAACGTTTGTGTCTTAATCACAGTTTTTCCAGCCATCACAAACCCTTTCTGCAACTGTGACACACACCATGTTTCCGCGCTCCGACAACTGCCCCTGCTGATTAATATATAGTGAGAAATGGTTCAAGCCAATTAGCAGGCTGGTAATCATAGTTAGGCCCTGATCTTTCCCTCCTACACTGTAACTTTGTGAAAGTATGTAGTCGTGGCCAGTAACTGATGAACCCTTCTCACGATTGTGCAAAGTATGTGCAGTGTCCACAGCTTCCACGTTAGTGATGGTGCCCTGTTCATAGATATGAGTGCATACGTTTTGTATGTTGCTGTGCTTTAATGCTGAGTTATTTCAAAGTGATTTTGTTGTGTTGTACGGTTTTGTGCACCTGCAGGACGTTAAGTGAATTCTTTTAACATGATATCTTTGAGATAGTGCTTTATTTTCAAACACCACAGCTAAGGAATATAAACAGGCAAACCCAGCCCACTGTTTCCAAGCTGTGCTATCTCAAAATCAAGTACTACCTTAAAAGAAATATCCATTTAATTAAATTCACTTTATGTCCTGCATGTGCATAAAACAGTGTTATCCGGCTCTTTATCTTTAAAGAAAAAGTGGAGCCGAATCTTTCTGAAGAAATTCTCCAGCTCACACCGCAAAACAAACGGGTCACCTAAGTGAGTGGGCACAAAGCCTAACCCTTTGTTCAGGACACTCTGTTCATCTTCTTCGGCTCCACTTTTTCTTTAAAGATAAAGAGCCATATAACACTGTGTCCCTCAGTAACAATACAAACACTGGTCTACGTCCTAAGTCTGATTTTACACCTTTGTTACATCAGGTCCCCTCTCAGGTCATCACCTTTGAGAAGGCAGTAACTCATGATGTGATGGCTTTATGTGAATCACGGGTAACTAACTATAGTAATTTCACTAAGAAGGACAGATTGGCCCTACAGAATCTGACAAGGGATGCGTCCGTCACTATCAAGCCAGCGGACAAAGGGGGTGCTACGGTCCTTCAGGATACTGTTATATATCGGACTGAATGTTTAAGACAGCTCAATGACACCAAATCTTACCAAATCTTGGATACAGATCCCACACCAAGGTTGACCTTGGAGATAAAACATCTAGTCGAGGAAGGGGAGGCAGAAGGGTGGATCACGCCCCATGAGGCAAAATGGTAACTAGCAATCCTGTGATGCCATACTTTTATTGCCTCCCCAAAATCCATAAAAACCAACGACCACCTCCTGGACAACCCATTATATCTGGGATCGGCTCATTACTGCAGCCTTTGTCCAAATTTGTGGATTTCTTCCTACGGCCTATGGTTTTTGAGATGCCCACCTACCTCAAGGATACATCTGATGTATTGCGGATCTTGTCAGAGATCGAGTTTAACATCAGTACAGACATTCTGGCTAGTTTTGACGTGGAGTCTCTTTATACGTGCATCCCCCAACAAGAAACTTTGGACTCTATTAGAGGCCTTCTAGAGGCACGTGAGTTGAACAGCATGACTCCAGTCAGTTTCATTATGGAATGTGCCAGAATTGCAATGAGGGAGAACTTTTTTAGATTCGAAGACCAGATCTTTCTCCAGGTGTCTGGCACATCCATGGGCAGCGTTTTCGCGCCCAGCCTCGCCAACCTCTATGTCCATCTTTTCGAGCAGAACTATGTACTGAACCGCAGCAACCCATATCGTCAACATCTGGTGCTGTGGAAGAGGTACATAGATGATGTTTTGGTGGTTTGGCGGGGCACTAGCCTAGAGATTTTGGCCTTCCACACTTGGCTCAATCAACAAAATCCCTTTTTGAAATTTACCATTGAGTTTAGTCAACAACGGTTATCCTTCCTTGGCATCTCCATCTTTCCCCATGAAAACACACTGCAGTGCGAATTATTAAAAAAACCTGTGTCGAGGAATTCCCTGTTATCCTTTGATAGTTATCATCCGAGGGCTCTCAGGGAGAATCTTCCGGTGGGACAGTTCCTGCGAGTGCGAAGGAATTGCTCCACTTGGGACCTCTTCGACAAGCATGCCAGTGAAGTGGCACTCCAACTCCGGTCACGTCAGTACCCTAAACGTTTGGTACGTCAGGCCTGGAAGAGAGCGATGAATAATAATCGGGCTGCGTTGCTGGATGATAGCACTCCGAAAATCCCCAATGACAGGTTGACTTTTGTAACTACCTTCTGTACCCTGTCTAATCGACTACAGAAAACAGTCCGTAAGCACTGGCGTATCCTTAATGTGGCATCTGAAACCATCCCGCCCCTGCTTTTTGCATTTAAGAAGGGCCCTAGTTTACGGAATAGTTTGGTTCATACACGGCCACTGTCACAACCCACATGTGACGTCAACACCTTGTGGTCACTACCCCCTGTACGAGGCCACTATCCTTGTGGCTCTTGCAGCGTGTGTCCTCAGACAACCAAAACGACATCAGTGGATATAGGTACCAACCGTCCCTGGATACTACAGAATCACACAAACTGCAATTCTGAGTGTGTGATCTATATGATCACATGCCCTTGTGCACTGCAATACATTGGTTACACCACACGCAAAGTGAAGCTCCATATAAGCGAGCATAAGAGTACCATTCGGTGTATGAAACAGTCCACCTGTCTGACTAATCATTTTCTCTCCAAACTACACAAGGCCAATGATCTAAAATGGATTGTGCTTGAACGTCCATTCATCCCCCAGCATGTAGCAGATATTTCAAAATTTCTGTTTACTAAAGAGCAGAGGTGGATTTTCAGATTGAAAACTGACACTCACGGCCTGAATGATAGTATACCATGGGCCTCTATCTGAAACCAGGTGTGATCGCCTTAGACTCTTTTCCATTTGTCCAGTGTGTAAACATGTGAGCATGTGACGACATTCTATCACATTTGATGCTAAGAGTCATCATTAGTATTTTTTGATTTTAACAGGTATCTGTGCAATAGTGCAGAATTAGCCCAGATTTCATTCCATATAGACTGATGTATGTCTGGGTGTTTGCCATCCTCCATCTATCATTGATCCAACTGACTATGGGTAAATGAAGTTAACTATTGACCCCAATGCGGTAGATGGCCGCTACGTCCTGTCATTAATTTGTATGACTTGGACGTTGCTGTAATCATACTTGTATGTGGACACGATTTGTTGGCTTAGGCTTGTTCTTGTGTCACATTTGGAGATGTGTAATTTACAATGATAAAAAAAAAAAAAAGGCCTTGTACAGATCTTGGTTTGTTAGAGAGTTTACCCGACCAAGGAGATACTTGGTTAAGAGTTGAGGGTATAGGCTCACACTATGAGATGGGCCCTTTTGATTGAAAAGGCGAATCCTTGGAGAAGACTGTGCTTTGCAGTGGGCTTAGCAAACAACTTGTGCTGACTCTGCCTTTCTCGAGAACCACCAAATCAAGAGTATAGGCTTACACTGAGAGACGGGCACTTTAATCGAAGAGGGGAGTCCATGGTAAATGTTGGTGGACTGGTATATAAAGCAATTTTTTCGCTGTGGCTTTGTGTGATGGCAATGGGCTTAGTAGATGACTTGTGCTGACTCTGTTATTCCTGAGAATCGATATACAAAGCGAGTTCGTCACTGTGGCATTGTGTGATGGCAATGGGCCTAGTGGAGTGATTTGTGCTGACTCTACCTTTCTCGAGAACCGCCAAACCAGGGGTATAGGCTTACGCTACGAGATGGGCCTTTTAATTGCAAGAGGCTAGTCGATGCAGAATGCCACTAGATTGATATATAAAGCAAGTTTATCATTTTGGCATTGGTTAATTGCAATGGGTTTAATATATAACTTGTGCTGACTCCGCCACTCTTGTGAACTACTGAATCGAAGACGTCCGGTTTCGAACGCGCATGTGCGGACACGGAACCAGGGTACATTACTGGTCCCTGACGCCGCGCATGTGCAAAGTGAAATGTCTTTCCTTTGAGCATAACAATAGATGATGCTATGTCATGCAGCTAGTCGTTTATCAGAACGCGCATGCTCGAGAGTGTGTGTTTTAAGGTGTGCGCATTCCGCTTTTCAGGTGCATGCTTATTGGTTAAAGAAACACTGACAGCTGGTCCAAATCAGGCAAATTCCGAACAATTGAGACGGATATATAAGGAGCTCTCCCTCCCCCTGCCGTCACCTTCCAGACAGCTCGTAGTCTGGTTTGAAGTACCGACGGACAGGTAAGGAGTGGAGAGCCCTTGTTTTTATCTCGTTTTTTCTCGTTTTTATTTGTGAGACTTGTGTCCCCCCCCCCCCTTTTTTTGATTAAATGTAGCAGAGATATGATAACACTTTCCTGCTTGAACCGTGCACAATATGGTGTTCTCCTTGGACTTTGTTAAAGGCAGCTTCTGAGTGAACTAAGGTGAACCACACAGATTGAGGTTTTTATTATTTCATTATCTCAAACTGCACGAGTATGTAGTGCTTTATTAAGACTGAGGTTTCAGGAAAGATACCTTTTCCATTTACCTGCATAGTTGCACCTATCAGGGGTTGAGTGTTGTTTGGTTTTAGGTTAATTAAAATGTTTGCTTTACATGCAAAGTGTGTAGACAGATTAGTATGAGATGCAACTTTTCTGTTTTACTTTGCATACAAACAGAGCGGTGCCTCCATCTCCGATCAGTCAACCGGGTGAGGTGAGGTTTTACTCCCACATAAAGCTGGGTAAGTTAAATATATTTCTCTTCAAATCTTTTTTTGTATGGAACCACTTTTTTTGGGTCTTTGCGATTTAAGCAGGGCATAACGGGCACTGCTGAACAGTAGTCGATGATGCTGTGATTTATGTGGGGATGCTTTTTTGATGGTTTACCCTTTTAAAAAAAAACAAATTCAGGAAAGAAGAGGTAACTCTTACCTTCAAGCACAAGGTTTGCTTGTACTGGTAGGGTGGCAATTGCCACATACTTACCTGATTATCACACTTCCTTTATGGGTATTGTTTTACACTATTCTCTGCACGAATTGTGTTTATCCTGCAGTAGCCTTTATCTGATTATATCTAGGTCCTGAAGAAAGCCGGGTCAGTTGACCAATTCGGCTGAAACATGTCGACCGCTTTAGACTTAGCCAGGAAATAGTCAATTTTTTCTTGACTATTAGGTTCTTTTAAGTATGTCACTTGGACTATTGTTAATAAATTTGTGTTTTGCCCAGGTAGCCATTTTTAATCTTCACTTACACTAGAGCACTGCACGTCACTAGAGTTCATATGGTTTGAACATACACCTTGGCAAGAGCCCTTTTAAGGAACGTCAGGTCAGGTACCCAGCAGGTCCATGTGGCTCAAGACTGTGGCCCTAGATCTGGCTCTCCGAGAGGCCCAGATGACGAAGCTCCGCCAGTAAGGGTGGGCTGATGGACTCTTAAACTCTTGCTTGGTGATGATCTAATCATCTGAAGAGGTTTCTAAGCATTCTTCACAGCGGTCAGTGGCTGTCTGTTCCTTATGATCAGACTGAGCACCTCCTGTTAGTTGTTAGGTACTGATTGGGGATTGGAGGTGTTTCAGTCCATAATTAATTCCCCTGAGACCCCTACTCACATTGTTTTTTTTTATATTTCTACCTTTCATATTAATATATTGTGATCACTTTTTGATGTGTTACACAATTTGACACAATATGTATTTAAAAAATGCAGGAATATAAAGCTACGCTTGTTAGTGCTTCATTCGTCATGCAAGCATCATGTCAGTCGGCATGTAGCTCCGCGTGGCACCTTGTGCACATTGAAAGCAATCCCATATTACAGGTTGAATAAAAACCAATTTGGACTCTTAACTCTCCACACAAAGATTGTCCTTTCAGACTTATCAACTGTCTTGGGAAATGTTGGCTGGAAATCCAGGCTTGATCTACATGACGCCAAAGGCAAAGATGGAGCATGCTATGGAAATGTCCAGATGTGTATTTTGCGCTGTTGTTTGCCTTCGTGTCTGGGTAATCCTCCTTCATTCATTGGGGCCATTTCGGCTGCACTGTGAACAGCATGAAATGATCAGGTCACTTTTGCTAGGAAAATTATGTAAACGTCTTCCAATGGTCTGGATTATATTAGGCATACTAAAGGTCCTTTAAGATTTGATGCATACAAATTTAGAGAATATAGAGAGCGCGTACTCTTTGGGGAAATGCTTGACCGTGTAGTGTTTTGTTGTTGTGTGGTTTGTTGTGGCCATCATTTACATTTTACTTAATTTTTTTATTTATTGACCCGTTATTTAAGTTAAATAACTTTCTGTGCATTGAAAGTACGTCTGGGAGACTCATGTCATTGATTTGTCTCAGTTCTGAGTGTAATATTGATTTTACAAACCATACAAAAAAAGAATGAATAGGGTAATAATGTCAGCCAAAAGAGATCATTTGATGCACAACAGGTTTAAGGGTCAGAGTGCAGATGGGTGCTACTTTTAACTTGCAAAGATTTACAGAGTGTCCAATTCTTTCCATTTGTGAAGCTTGCAGGTTTTCATTTCAATACCGCAAAGTTGTCTCTGCATAGTGTGATCATTTGTACTGTATAGCAATATGTTTTTTTCACTTTCAACAAAGCTAGCAAAGATAAAAAATGTGTTTGCAAGTTTACCTTTTGCAGATCTTTTCTATGTCTAATGGCATTGCAGAGGGTAAGATACAGGCCATAATCTCCTAAAGGTTTTGCTATGGCTAAATTTTGTGGTACTCCTAGCTTACTCTTGAATTCCGTGAGCAAGGCAGGAGCAAGCTCGGAACACTCTATCTTATGTCTACAATTCTAGAGTAAGATAGGAATACTATATGTGTAAGTCTCACTCATTTCCAGCAAATCTTTTGTGAATTTGCTCTTGGAGCTCAATTCACTTACGGCCTGATTCACAAAAGGTTTGCTATGAGTAGGTATGACGTGTTCTTGCAGTACTCCTGGCTTACTTCTGGATTTCATTAATAAACCAGGAAAACTCCTGGCTTACTCTTGGATTTCAGCCCCAACATCCCATTCCCTGGTTCCCACTTGACTTCTTCTATGACATCAGAACCCATTGCTTCTAATACCCCCTGATGCCCTACCCACCCTACAAAGGCTGACCTGGTCCTGCACACATTTATCACCTCCTAATAGCTGGTGGTGAATTGAAGCAGATTTATCCACAGAAGGGAGACTCCACATGCCGTTTTGGACCAGGTAATTCCCAGTTTACGTGTTAATTCACATTCTAGGGACCAGTACTCAGAACAGCAGGATTTAAATCTGGTTATACTGTCTAGAATCGCTATTTCTGGCTAGACAGTATCCTGGCATCTCAATCCAAAGCACTTGTATTTGGGGGCTTAATGTTTCCTTTGATTTAAACCCATTCATTTTCTCTGCCCTGGTTTTGGTGAAATATCGTATTGGCTTCCCCTGAGTGCCTACCAGGTGACCCTTAACTGCTGCATGTTCTGCTTTTATAACCATAGTGAGAAATACCACCTTAGCATTCAAAAGAGATTGCAAAATATTTTAATCTTGAAGAGAAATGTAAGTGGATCTTTTTTAGCTGTAAGAAACTCAAAATAGACAATAAAGTAAGATGAGATGATATAGAAAACCTAAGTATTACCTGAAATTATGGTACCATGCCCACCTTCCGGCTCGAGGAGAAGAGTAACAAGCTATTTGCCTCCACTCATAGCATGTTCAAAGAGAGGTTTTCGAAACCTACAATCAAGATTTTGATCCTGGCATGAAATGCCATAATAATTGCATACAAATGACTTTTTCCCCCTTAAAGAATATGGTATCTATCTAACTATCTATCTATCTATCTATCTATCTATCTATCTATCTATCTATCTATCTATCTATCTATCTATCTATCTATCTATCTATCTATCTATCTATCTATCTATCTATCTATCTATCTATCTATCTATCTATCTATCTATCTATCTATCTATCTATCTATCTATCTATCTATCTATCTATCTATCTATCTATCTATCTATCTATCTATCTTTCTATGTACCTACTTACCTATATGAGGTGGAAAGGTCCTCTGCATGTTTAAAGATGTATACCCCTGCCCAGTTACCTAGTGCTGATTTTTTTGTAATAGGTGAGCACAGATCATGCAGATGTATCATGACATAGGCCTGTCTCATGGAAAGCGGTCTTGTTGGAACTGGAGGTACACCCAAAGAGCTATCCTCATAGTGGTGGAAGGCTACCGCCTTCACCAGGAGTTAAGCAGCACATGGGCGGTGGTGGCAGCATACTGTGTAGTGATCAGTAGTAGTGAACAGGTCCTTTTAACTCTGTCATTGGATTGAGGCTTCAGGCTCACTCACATTTTTGAAAGTTCAGTGTGCTTGACTCACCCTTGGCCTACTTCAGGTAGATGTGCAGTGCTGCGCAGGAGTAGTGACTCTAGACTAGATGTGTGTCTGCCTAGGTGGAGTACAGTGCAGGGATTTTTGTATGCTGCTGCCTGCTGTGCTTGTTATTGTTTAACCAGTCACCTTCATGCACAAACCAAAGGGGGAATTGTTTGACCAACCTGGCTTAATTTCTGCATTCTGCTGGGCTTGTTTTTATCATGCACTTTGAAAGTGTTTTCACCTTGATGCAAGAAGAAAGGGGGATTGTTTTGCAAAACACACTTGAGTTTTGTATATTGCTGGATTGATGATTGTTTTATTATGCACTTTGAAAGTATTTGCACCTTTTCCTTTGCTTCACCAGCTACAGTTAGTATAGACTCTGTCATTAGGTACTTGCTGATATGGTTTGTTTTTATCCTTCCTGATGTGTTATTTATGTTGTTGTTTGCACTTGTCTATAACATGTGCACCTTAACCCCTTCGCCGCGGCAGGAATTCCGCCGCGGTGCTGGGGGGGGTTTGGGGGCAGCGCGGTGGCACTGTGCTTGTGACGGAACCGCTCCGTCACGAGCCACAGTTGAGCTGTGCTCATGACGGAGTGGTTCCGTCACGTCTCCGCCCACTGCGCTAATCGCCCGCACAGACGGGGAATTAGCGCCGCGTGGGCGGGGCGGCGGCCAACGGCCGCAGCATGACGGAACCACTCCGTCATGAGCACAGCGCAACCGTGGCTCATGACGGAGTGGTTCCGTCATGAGCAGGGAAGGGGTTAAATCTTGTAATTAGCACTGTTTACAATACAGATATGATAAATACAGACACACATCTGCATCACTGTTCTGAAGCATCCCAGCAGTTTTCATCCTCAGCCTTGTTTGTCTGCCTGTTTTGTCCTGCTCACTAATAAAGCCATGATGGTAATAATTTAAATTGCTTCCTCAGTTCATTTTAAATACTAGAGAGTGGTTATTATCATGCACAAGCCCTGACAGATGCAAGTGTGTGGCATGCACATAATTCACACCAGTTCATTTCTCTTGGAGCTGGCAGGATACGGAGTTAAATCTTGTGAGCTACTTGTGTATATTGTCAGTCGAGTCTGTGAAATTGCAGGTTTGGGATTGTCTTTAAAAGTTGCAAGTTATTTTCCTTCAATGTCATTTCTAATTCAGACCGATAGTCGGTTCCTGAGACAATAGGACCGCTCCTTGCTATTGTTCTGATTTCTGTCTCAGTTAAATAATCTGCTCTTGACAATAATGTTACAAATGGCGTAGCTTATATGTTGAGTGTTTCTCACTTTCTGATTAGAACTTTGAGCACGCAAATATAGAGGCATTTCATTAAATGTTGGAGGTTTCAATTCAAAATATACCACATTTTTTGGCGGTGTGGCAAAGTGGTAGGTGTTGGGTCGGGGGGGCCCTCCATGTACTTTGCAGGGGGGCCCCCTCAGGTTTTGTTACGCCACTGCCCAAGACTATGCTTCAGAAACTATGCATCGTATACTAGCATGGCTATAAATGGTGGACTGCTCGGTGCATAACCCATCCATGACTCTTCATGATTGATGATGTAGCATCCACATTGTATCACCTCCCATATTAGTCTCTGCACCTCTCCTGACTCTATGACCCAAATGGCTCTGTAACTTTTACACCCCTCTTATGTTCATATTTACTTATTTATCTATTCATTTATGTATCTACTTATTTGTTTCAATTATGCTATTCTCTTGTACCCTTTGTATTTTCGCCTATAAAATCAATACAAATATTTTCAAATTAAAAAAAGAAATATCAACCGGCCTAAATGTCATGTTGCAAATATAATTTACAAAAATATTGACACATTGGTTGTAATTCTCTGATATTAACTTCAATCAGTGATATTTTTGTAAATGATGTTCAGGACACGATAATGATATCAGATTTCTAGAACCAAACAGGGAGGAAAAGGCTGTTGGAAGGTGGATAGTAGAAATGGCTTGATTCCAGGGAAAATTATTGGCACTTTTGAGAATAAAGAATAAACTGGTTTTAGACTATAACTGCATATTTTTGTTCAACATTTATACATTTCTGCCTACACATATGACTAGTCATTGAAAGCTATGACGTTTGCACGTTTTTCTGGAAGTACTCCTGCACTTTTGTGAATTCCAAGAAAATATTAAATTACTTTAAACGTAGGAGTGCATTGACAGATCAACATAAGAGACATCTGAACGTGGAGCCTCTGACTTCGAAAATATGCAGTGATTTGCATGTTATTTCCAGTTAGCTCACTGAGACCATGTGAGTAGCTCGTGCCTGTAGCGTCTCAATTTAGTAGCCCATTAACATAGTTAAAATATTTAGGCTTTTTCTTTAGGCGACATTGCCTGCCCTCACCGAAACCAGCTGCTCAGAGTCTGGGCTGGACTGGGAACCAAAACCAGCCCTGGCAAAGTGCTCGGCCGAACATCCCCCCGCCCCCCCGCCGAGCTCTTTGCCAGGACCGGTTTTCGGCCGATTTTGATGCAGGGCCTATTTTACAGTCCTGTAACAAAACCGGCCCCCAGGGGCCCAAAATCGGCCCCCACCCGTGCGGCACACCGGGGGATTGCCCGGTGCCCGCTACGGCCAGTCCGGCCCTGCTCAGAGTGGCTTAACTGAGCTTAGCTGGGGCGGGGTGGGCCGAAGAGGATGACGTTGTTCCTCTCTGAACATCTCTGTCTCTGCA
Source organism: Triturus cristatus (assembly GCF_964204655.1). Lineage (NCBI taxonomy): Eukaryota > Metazoa > Chordata > Amphibia > Caudata > Salamandridae > Triturus > Triturus cristatus. The sequence goes on along the minus strand of NC_140582.1, from coordinate 1,064,719,742 downwards.
CCACCTGCCTCTCACACCCTAGCACTGTGCTTTTCATCCTGTGCCGCCAGTGCCGGTTCATAGCAGCAGGTGTGGCAGAGCGGAGCTGCCGTTGCAGGGAAGCGCGTAGGTGGTGCAAGCAGTATTGAACTGCTACCGGAACCCATGCCACCTGCCTTTTTCAGCCTGCCACCAGTTAATTTGTCTCGAGCAGCAGGTAAGGCATAATGAGTCCTGCGCTGGCCTGATCAGCTAAACACCCGACTGGAAGAGACAGTCAAGCTCACCAGAATGAGTTCTGTAAGTCTCCCAACGGCACTAGAGGGGCAAGGGGCAGAGGGCATTCAGAGAGTGCAGGTGACAGAAGTGCCTCATTTATCTCCTGTAAGCATCAGCGGCATTGGGGACAGTTATTTATATGATTTATTGTCACCCTTGCCAGCAGCAGCTAGTGCCAGGGCTACAAAAAGCCTTTTTGTGTGGATCTGCAGTCAAAAATGAACTCAGAGTCCTGCTTTTTTTTATACATCTATGGAACGCTCCTGATTTGGGGTGAGGGGAAGTCTCCGGACTTTTGACCTAAAACTGATTGTATTTCCCGAGCACCCCCCTGCTCCAGGCACTCCTCATGGCCCAAGCCCACCCACTCCTTGCCTCCCAAGCCCAGCCCCTATTGCCCTTTCCTGAAGAGCCATTGCCCCGGCTCTTTCCTCCAACCCCCCTTTGCCACACCTGTCCCTCTCTTCCCCTTCTTGCACTGATTGTTGAGACAACTCGGGCCCCTCCTGTCCTCCATCCTCCTCCCGCCTGCACTTTTTCCTCATGAAGAAGTCTTCCCTCAGCCCAGTCAATGTGAGAGAAGATGAGAGGCCCGCGCCCAGTTCTGCTACTGGCACCTCACAGGGCTTAGGTGCAATTCAGAGCCATCCTGTGCCCTCCTGGAAGCGAGGAGCTGGTGATGGTGCTTGTAGCAGAGACCCGCGCTTCCTGCAGGTGTCTGTGGGTTTAGCCTAGGCTTGAGGGAAGGCCAACGGGTGGATGAGAAGGACTGCTCCTGGGTCAAGAAGAGAAATACAGAGGGACACTGGCCCCTCGCTTTATCTTGCTAAATGCAGTACACATAGAAGTTGCAAAACGTAATTTTTTAAAAAGGTTGTTTATGTGCAGGAAGGGACACCTTCCTGCACATAAACAATCATTGGTGTTTTGCTGTTTCCATGTGTGCTTCACAATGCAGCATACATGGAAACAGCCAAAAATAGGAGAAATTAAACATTTTTCCTCTTTCTGCCAGGGTAAGACCAGGTTTTCTCCTTGCCTTTGTAAATATGGGGCAGCTTCAAAATCAATGAGTGTTGCGTTGGAACGCAGAAGCAACACCGACTTCACTCCCCTTTCACGCTAAGTATAGAGTGAAAGGATGCCTTATATACAAGGCAGCATTAAGCCACGTAAAGTGGCTTAATGCTGCCTTGTAAATAAGGCGAAGCCTCTATCGCCACCACAACGTATTCAAAACTGACTTTGTGGTGGCGATAGGAGCTTGTAAATATGCCCCACAATTTCTTAATTTTAAATTCATTCCCACAATGTCAGCAGACACTTTTTGAGCTTACAAGCACAGAATAACTCCTCAAACTGAGTATTGTTGTCTTAAAGGTGTGACGGCGCTATTCCTGCATTAAATAATGCCTTAAATAATGCAAGGAAGGATTCACATTTGAGGGTGTTCATGTGTGTTGATATTGTATGAAACTGCACGAGTGCTCATAAGTTATCTATAGAACTTTGCATTGTAAAATCAAATCAATGATGGATATTCCTTGGTGTCCTGTGATATGCCTTTTTCTGATGGGTTTTGTGGCAATCGTTCGTGTATTCCATCCCTAGGAAAGGTTTTTGAAGTAGAAAGTCGGTGCTGACATCCACAAAGTCAGGATATGTTCTCTAACCCCTGCTGACCACCACATTCCTTAACACCTTGACTGCTCCTCGTTTTGCCTACTGTTGCCACATCTCTGTTTTTTTTTTTGGGGGGGGGGTCTGATTGTTTTGTGTGAGAATTCAAAACTTTGTAATGCTGTTACACAAAGCATGTATCTTTTTCTTCCCAGTGAAGGCAGACTTGGACAAATCACAACATAGTAAATTGGCTTACAGAATTGGATGAATGTGACCACGATTTTTAAACTGAGGAAGGTAATCAAATGTATTCGTATTTATGTTTTTGAAACTTTCTCAATCCAGTAATGTTTCTGTTGAGCACAGTCCCACCAGCCTCGCCATGCCTGCAGGTCACAGAGTCATGTTAGCAGGGTGAGATAGATGTGTGTGTCCATCCCGACGATTCTACACCTGCATCTGATATCACTTTCTCATACGCCGTGCCAGCTGACATCAGAACTGAAATTGCCCATCAATAGAATATACTTGTTTGTGTTTCTTTATCTAACTCCAGGTAGATGGAAGGATGGGAGGATGGCTGGATAAGTAGGTGGGTGGATATTTGGATCCATGGATGGTGTTAGGTGTGTGGGTGTGTTGCTGGGTGAGGTCAACGGGTGGATGAGTGGACTGAGTTGAGTGGTGTAAAGATTTATGGACAGCAGATGGTTAATTTGGAGGTGTGCAGGAAGGAACAACTTCCTTCACAAAATCAACCATTCATCCACCCCTGGGGTGGCGCAGGGTTTTGATGCATTCCCAGATTTACACTATGTTGTAAATCTGGGAATGTGTCCAAAACCATAGGCATTGAGTGGGAACAACTACCCCAACGCCCATGGTACGCCAACCAGAGGCAGTGTGAGGCAATGCAGTGACTTGCGCTGCATTGCCTTACACCATATATTCCATTGGCCTGTTATTGTGTAATTTAAATGTTTCTTCCACCCACAACAGAATCCAGCAAGGGGCAGCCCATTCAATCCATTGCCTAAGTTCACTGTGACTGATGGCGTTTTAACTGCTCAAGTGTGCACATTCCTCTGAAAAACGAGTGCACAGCAGTGCCATGGCTATGTGTATGTGTGTGTGTGTGTGTGAGAGACAGGTTTCAACACTATTTAATGCTCTGCTTCCTCTATGCACACCAGATAGAGCTCGGAATAGTAGCTCTACATGCTTCCATGTATGCTTACCATGAGGATATGTTGATAGTTGATATTAAGGGGTTAATATATGCACAGGTCAATATTATTGACAAATATATCTTTTCATAGAATCAGGAATAACATATTTTTGCTTTCAAAAGGAGCTTATAGGTTAATCTATTAACTATTAAAAATATGAAATAGTCATACAATAATTGTTTTAATAAGATCCTATCAAAATGCAACAAGCCAAAGTGTCCATATAAAGTAAGCAAAAAAGCGTGTGCCTCTCTTCCACTCAGAATAAAGAGAGACTGGGTGTAGTCTGGCATTTTGAAGCAGGCAGGTGAATGGTCATTAAGGGAATCAAATGGTTGATTAGTGAATGAGCTACTACACTGCCTATAAGTACAGAACCACTTTTGCAAAAGAAAGTAACAGGCTTGAAGAAAGGAGAAAAGAAAAAATAAATGAGGAACATACTTTAAAAATTGCGCTCATCAAATAAAACAAATGTTCATTGTTCGGCTTTGAAAGGTTTCTGGGAGTTGACTAGACCCGTGTCAATAAGGAGGCTATTTGCAGTGAGAAAGGCTTTAGGCCAGTTACCTACTATTTGAAGGCTATTGTGGGAGCCAAATTCCAATAATTTAGATGAACCCCAATATTTGATCATCCTGATTTGTAACAACTGCGGAAGTCCTTGAAAATTATATTTTATTTAGGTGCATGATGGAAGCTTCAGTCACAATACACACTTTCTAACAATGTTGTATTTTGCTAATAAATTGATGTCATTCACTTGGTGCTCCGCTGAGACTAGGGGAGAGATGGCTTGAAGCAGGACACTGATTGGTAGAGGAAAGTGAGCAGAAGCAAGTTGAAGAGAACGTTAGAAATTCATCCATATTAGAATTAATGGCTTCGTATATGAAAATGTGGCATAACTATTTATCTCATTATTTATTCTTCTAAGTTACCTAGGCAACTTTTTTCAAGTGCCGCATCATTAATTCATCGGTTATGACTCTTCACTTCAATAAAACACCAAGTATGAAAAAAAAATTCACATGAGACTTGCACATTTTGCATATTTCAAAAACGCTATGGGACTATGTCAGCTGCCTTTACAGAGATTCATTAAGCCATGCCAACTTTGGTGCTGGAAACCAGGGTTCGAGCCTCGGAGTCGCGTCCACATCCTGTGATTCTGGGCAAATCACTTAATCTCCCCGGATGTGTAATGTAAATGCGGTGCTCATGTAAAGCGCTCCAATACCTTCGGGTCGAGTTCGCGCTATATAAATATGCAACAATTCTCCATCTGAGGACGTCAGGCTTTTCTTGGATTTAATCAGGTACATGTCCTCATATTTGGTAATCCGTTCCCTACAGAAAGAAATGTTCCTCAAAAAAGCCAAAATGTCCACACCATTTTTACAAAGAGGTGAACACGCTTCTCCCAGTGTATTTCCCTTCTGTTTTCCTTCAGGACCAATTCTTGTAAATCCTGTGCAGTTCGGAAATGTTATAGAGGTGTTTCTGTTTCAGTATCACAGTAGGAGCAGGTTCACAAGTAAGATGTCTATTGGTCAGCAAATTGATGCTCGAGTGAGAAGACAGAGGCAAAAAACCCAAAACCTGATTGAAGGAATGCTTGGAAATTGTCCCAATCACTGGCATCCATTCTGGGTAGCTCTCCAGCCCATTGTGTCTTTTGGCCACTGATACTACTCTTAATGGCAACACTCCATGCCAGACTGTAAGGCAAGGTCTGCTATAGAAGGGAACACAAGCAACTCCAGACAGGTTTTAGGCATTCCTTCCATCACCTTTTTGTGTTTGCCTTAAAATCATAATTGGTAAATGGGATGCCCAGACATGGGTCCCTTGCTGGGTGGGGCCACAGTCCTCAAGGTATACCGCAATGATAACGCAGAACAAGGCTGAAACTAGGCTGGGGTTTCTCATATTCCCTTCTGGAAGGTTTAAATAGTGCCCTATAATGCTTAACAACACACAGGGCAGACAGTGTCAAGGTGGGTAGTCTTGGGGTGGGAGGTATCACTGTGGGAAGTTTTGGTTTGTTTATGTGGCATTTAATTGTATTGTAATGCAATATTTGTATAGCTCTCGCTATGTGGGTTGTTAAAGCACTTATCCATGTAGATAGCTCACTAAATATTGAGGGGCATATTTACACACCCCTATTGCCACAGAACGTAATTTTTTCCAGCTTTCCTGTGGCTATATGGGATTCGTCTTATATACAAGGCATCATTAAGCCGCTTAACTGTGGCTCGTAAATAAGGCACCCTTTCACGCTCTACTTAGTGTGAAAGGGAAGGGCAATGGGTGGTGCGATGGGCGTTCCACCGCAATACCCATTTTTTTATCCCCCTATTTACAAAGGTGGTGTAAATATGGGGCAGCACCAAAATTAAGACCAAAAAAAGCTTGGTCTTAACATTGCAAAATGAGGAGAAATGCTTTATTTCTCCTAGTTTTTGCTGTTTGCTTGTGTGCTGCATTGTGCAGCACACATAGAAACAGCAAAATGCCATGCATGAATGTTTATGTGCAGGAAGGTGTCACTTCCTGCAATTAAACAATCATTTTAAAAAAGGCGAGTTGCAACTTCTGTGTGTGCTGCACAAAGCAATACACCTAGAAGTCACAAATTGCCATTTAAGATTGTTTATGTGCAGAAAGGAACACCTTCCTGCTCATAAATAATAATTTCTCATAACGCAGCACCCTTGCACTATGGTGCAAGAGTGCCATTGTTAGCGCTAGCCAGCTGTAATAAGTGCCAGCGCACGGGGAAATGCAGGGCTGCACTATATTGTTGTAAATACGGTGCAGCCCTGTGTTTCCAAAGTGGCGGAGCGCGGCGTTAACCTAAGAAGGCTAAAGCCGCACTCCGTCACTTTCCTTGTCAATATACCCCTGAGTGTGTGTCATTGGAAGTATGTTGTCTTCTGTCTGAGCCTATGTGGTAAGTGCTTCCATATTGTGCTTTATGACTATGGAGGTGCATTATTGTGCTATGGAGTGCTGCATGTGATGGTGTGATTGATGAGGAAGTATGACAGAGAGACATGGATTTTTTTTAGGTTTGTGGCAATTCAGATTAGCTGTGCAGGTCCCTTTAATGTGTTGCTAATTGTTCTTGCATGTGTTCAGTCCTACTACCTATGCTCAATGCGGCAGGAGAGGTTGTCCACCCTGAAAAGGTAAGAGGAGAATTAAGGTCAGGGATCATCACGGATAGTCTGTAATACAGTCCTCCTTGTTATAAATTCCATTATGAGACATGAAGTAATTACATTTGGCAAGATGCACTGCATTAAAATAATTGTTTTGAGTATTTGACTATTTGGGATGTGTAGAGTAATCTATATCAGGGTCCTCTAGTAACCAGCAATGTGTGACAGTTCTCCCTTGTCTTAGGCCAGTCTGATTATTACTGAGGCCCTCATTTACAACAATTTGACGCAGGGCAGCGCTGCATATCACTTTGCTGCACTGCCATGCATCAAAAGAAAAGGGCAGGAATGTGCCTTATCTATGAGATACAGCACTTACTGTCCTCTTACACTGTGCTGACACACAAATGGCTGCCTCACGCCAACTTAGGCACCCTTGAACCATGGCGCAACGGTGCCTGCATTGAATTCAGGTGGTTGTTGTGCAGGAAGGGTTACCTTCCTTCCCAAAAACAACCATTACGCCACCCCTGTGGAGGCACAGGGTTTTGATGCATTGCCAGATTTACGCTATGTTGTAAATCTGGGAATATGTAAAAAACCATGGGTGTTGAGTGGAAATGCCCACTGCGATGTCCATGGCACGCCTTCCCGAGGCAGTGTGAGGCGACGCAGCGACTTGCCATGAAAAGCCATGCAGGTTAGCTTTCCGTGGCCTCATAGATATGGGTCTGCACTGTGCGTCACCGGAACATTAAAAAAAAGTGATGTTCCGGCGGAACACTGGGCTTGTAAATAAGCCCCTGAGTGTCTACATAAGCAGACTGATAAAGCCTGTAAATGTGCCCACCAGTTGCCAGCATCGTTCCACAGGTCCTTGTATACATTATATGCCTGTCTTGTTAATAATGAGAGGTCAAGTCATAATGAGTAGGTCAATTGCTGTATGATGATATCATATGGTGACAGAATTTACATCAAATTGAGACCGGGAGGATAGTCAAATGACTAGGGTTACTGTCTTCCATCTTGTAGATAGAGGTAGGAGGTAGGGCAGACATTATATTGTGCCTGGATGTATTAATTACAAGTCTCAATTTATTTGCTGCTTTAAGCTTTTCTGTTTCATTTGGTTTGGCTTCATCCTGATGCCATTTTTCTTTTTTTCTTGTCCCTTAATCATGTTATCTGAATATGTTGTGGTAGAGTAGCCCCACAACCAGGCGTGTTACCTGCCTTTTCCTTTGTGATTATATACCCAAAATACGCATATCGACATTCAAAGCAAGTAATGGGATTATGAGATTTTTGAAAATCACTGTGCAATCACTCATTTGTAAACCAGTGCCAAGAAAATAAAGATGCTGGTAGATACCAAAATGCATATGAGAGGATGCTTCCATTATGACAGGTTTGGTTCACGGAGTACTGTGTGTGTTACTTTTTGGTCTGACTTTAGACACCCAGGGCCCGATTCACAGAAGTAATCTGAGAACTAAGCTGAGACAAATTCCTAAACTTACTACTTTTGGTAATCACAGAAGGCACCTACTACTTTTGATATTCACAGAATGCACTTACTACGTTTGGTTAAACTTACTACTTTTGGTTCAAATTACTACTTTTGGTTCAACTTACTACTTTTGGTATTCACAGAAGGCATTTAGTAGTAGTAAAGTTAGGAGTCCTAACTTTACTACTACTAAATGCCTTCTGTGAATACCAAAAGTTGTTCAAACATCAGGACACATACAGCTGACAGATGTGTCGCACCTATATGTGAGCTGGAAGCAAGTCAACAATTGCCCCATGACTAAACCCAGGCAAGTATGAACTTGATGGACACCCAACCACTGGCATTCCTCATTATTCACATAGACTGCTCCCTCTTTGTTGCCAGGAGCAGCCCGTGCAGGTAAGAGCAGTGCGGCGGCGGGGCCGGGTTGGGGGGGGGGGTAATCGACAGAAGACCATGAGAGAAAATTAAATAAATAATTAATTTGCCCTCATCGTGTTCTGTCAACCCTCCCCCACCCACCCGGCCCCACTGCTCTTACCTGCACGGGCTGCTGCAGTCCGTCACTGACATACTCCTCCAACAGCCCAATGGAGTAAGGGCCATCGGAGAATTGGCCATTCAACCGCGTGCCCAATTTAGAGTGGGACGCCATATGGCCAGTTTTTACTCTCCATTACCTCCATGATTAACATGGCATTAGGGGAGGGTAAAAACTTTTAAATTACCCCCATACCATGGGAGAAAACACCAATGGTGTGGGGTCATTTATTTTTGTTTTTTCAAAAACAGAATCCCGCTGAAAATACAGCAACAGGTTAAAGTTTGATCAATGCTACTATCATGTCAAGGGTACTGTTGCAGGTATTCTGCACATTCACAGAACTATGTGCAGGAAACCAGGACCTCGGTGTGTAGTGGTGTACCAAAAAACCCATATCGGTGCCCAGAACCCCAATCCGACTAGGTATAGTGTCTCATTCGTTCTCTGTACTACAGTGAAGCTACCAATGATTAGACATCCTAGAACATGTCACTCCGATCCTCTCAGGAATCGTTGGAAGAAGAACACTCTTTCGTTCAAACACTCATACTTGTCCACAACGTGAATATACAGAGACACCGTATAGTTTAAAATGTTTATTTTAACTAGCGTGCTCTATAATGCAGTACACGAGCCAATACTGGCAGCAAAATGCATAAGAACAATATAATCAGCATTGTTACAATTCCATATAGCACAAAAGGGAAAACCATATTATACTGACAGTGGAAACAGGACGACGGTGCCTTACCACCCTCCCCATGCTAGAAGCTAGTTTATTATAATTATAGAAGACCTCTAGGCTTTGTCAGGGGGAGCCCATACCTCCAAGTTTAGATGCAAGGATTTACATCCCCAAACAAACACAGCTCTTCATTGTTTGGAATGATTTTCTCCAAGTGCCTCTTCATGCATGTAATGCCATATTAAAAGCACCCGAGTTTCAGTAGTGCAGCTGTTCCATGTTATGTCTATGGGTGTGGGACTGGCCAAAGTGAATCAACAGCATACATTGTTTTCGACCTTGAACACGCTGTGCAGACAAGGAGCACAGTGTACAGCTAGATGTGTGAGTCAGACAGTTCTCATGTGAAAAGGTGCAAGCAGAGTGTTTACGAGTACAGAGCCATGTAGGAACGCGTGCAAAAGCGGTAAATGGCGGCCAAGCATATACTAATTTATGCTAACATTAGCAATGTGCGCAGTTAATCCCATGTCCTCACTACAGTACCATCTGTCAAACTTTTAATACATTGACGGGAACTGCCGTGGCGGTGGATCTTGCCATTGGTTAGAGTGGTGCGCAGGGCTGATGACAACTCTTAATTTGGTGGGCAGATGACCCTCATTATGATGGGAGTAAATTACTCCACCACTTACCTTCACCCGCCAAACTCTAAATCAGCCCCTTAATTTTTCTGTCTAAATCAAATGTGTAACATAATCCGGCACAAGTTCTTGTGTAAAGTGCTCTAAAGCCCTTGAGCCAAGTTGGCGCTATGTAAAAATGCAGAACAAGTGTATATATGGGGACAAAAAAAATCTTGTTTCTTCACTGCTTTTAAATTTAAAACTCATCTTAGAGCTCTGTTTTTCATTCCTTCTATTTCTTTTTTTAGCCAAATCAGGATGTGTTGGTTCGGGGGATCCCTGTACTTAGTCTAAATCTATGGAATGCTAGAAACAAAGAAGAGCCTCTTAAAGTATTGATGAGGCTGCTGGACATACTTTGAATGCACATGGCATGTATTTGTTTAAATGTGCATCTCTCCAAGGCAGACAATCTGGCTCACATTAAGCAGACTCACAGCAAGACTTATGGGTTTTTTTCTGGGCTTAGGTTTGGGTGTGGGAACCCTGGATCAAAGAATATTATGATCTCATCCAGAAAAAATGTTTTCTCTATTTATTTATCAGTTTTATGTGACTACTAATGCATAGCCATGTGCTGGTTTTCATTTCAGGTTCTTTTTGCAGGCCATGCTGATATTCTGATTGCTCTATTTCCACTCTGCATTCATTTGTGGCTGTCTTTGGTATTGTAAGTATTTTTGTGGGGGAATTGCTACCTGTCTGGACAGGGGATGTGCAGAGCTATGTGTAAGGTAAACTAGTTAGTTGATGAAGAGACACTTCAGGAGAATGCTTAATTTGTAGAACAAATAGGTGCTAGCACCCTTGTCAGGATCACATTGGACCCCGTACCACACATTACCCCCGCCAGTGCCGCCAATACACTTAACCATCACACTCCTAGAAGTGTGCCATTTCAAAATTTAAATATACATTACAAATGACTTATACCTGCCGCACAAGCTATTCTTACAGCTTTTGGGGGGCAGGTATTCGTCATTTTGAATCCATATTGAAATATTAAACAACTGTTGTTGTGCTCCTCACAAAATTAGGCAAATAATGCCATCATGTGGCAGGCTGTCATAATTGCCAGTGTTGAAAATAATGTGGGGCTGGTACCGAGCACCAGAAACCATGGGCTCAAATTAAGCACTGCTTCAGGAAGAGGAAAATGAGTAATCATTCTTTAGAAGCCCCCTGAGAGAAGAGGTGCAAAACAGGCCATACGGGTCAAAGATCTCACCAGCATGCCTCTCTGCATGACAGAGAACCCACAAGCAGACAAATAGAAGGGGGAATATCATGATAGGCATGGCCGGACTGGGGAACCAAAAGCAGCTCTTGTAAAAATGCTTAAACCAGCCCTACTTCTTTGTATCCTTGAGCAACCCCTCTCTTTCCATCCATTCTCTCTCTCCTTCTCTCCTCTCTCTTTCCATCCATCCATCCGTTCTCTGTCTCATTCTCTCCTCTCTCTCTTTTGACAATCTGATTTCTTTCTCTATCGTCTCATTCTCTCTCTCTTTAAGCCTCCCTGCACCTGCTGTATTTAACCATGAGGACAGCTGCGGTTCGTGCAGGTAACAGCGGTGGGGCAGTGGGCCGGATGGGGGTGGATTTCAAGGAACTATGCAGAGGGGAAATTAAATAAATAATTAATTTTCTCTCTGCACCGTCGCTCGAAATCCCTTCCACCCGGCCCCACCGCCTCCCCGCTGTTACCTGCACGGACCGCGGCTGATGGCAGTGAAAATGAATGTGGCTCAATAACACTAAGAAACACATAACTTTCACACATCTATTGATACTATGCAATGCTCAAATTTAAGTTTATTGCCATCTTGTAGTCCTGGTGACATTTTACAGCATTTGGCCTCATAGTATTTGATGTTGCCAGATACCTTCATTTGCAAAATTGCTCCATATTACACAGTTACCCATAATGTATCCTCTGCGTACACATATTTATTCACTGATAAAAAGTTAAAAACTGAATTATGGTTCTGGCTCAAATGCAAAGAGTAACTGAAATTGAACAATTATGGTTACCAACACACACAATACATGTCTACATGTTGTCACATTTCTTGTGTGCATTGGTAATCATAACTGCCAAATTTCAGCGGTTTCACAGATCCACAGAACCCCAAAAAAACATTAATATGAAATTTGACACCAGAGCCTAGGGGGTTAGGGTACCCTTGCTCCTCCTCTTATATCTTGTTTTGAGTTACTGTTTAGGACTTGGGGACTAAAATCAGGGCTGCAACATTTGATTCAACAAATCGCAACCTGTAGTTAAGCTCACGGATCCTCTGTGGCTTGAAATAAATGCAAATTTTGAGCCTTAATTTCTTAAAAACAACCGGACTGATTTGCACCAGATTACTAAAAGCACTCTTTCTGGATTGAGATCTAGCTTTCTTTCAAATTTGGTGTAATTCCATTGAGCCATATTGGCTCTAGCTGTGTGTTTCCTCTGGAAAACTGCATAGGAAAAATGTATGTTGGGTCCCCACTTTTTCTCAGCCCACTGCTTGAGGTATCACGCCCAAACCAGGGAGGAGCTGAGGTTGATGACATGTTTTTTTAAAACATTTTGTGAAGATTTAACAAATGACACCAAAGTTATGAGCAAGCAAAAAATATATTTCCTTTCGAACCATGGGGCACCCTTACCCTCAGGCCCATGTGAAGGGTTCCCACAGGGACCCCAATTAAGGGTGACAATACCGTGGTACAACCATCTATTACTAAGGTACCCAGTGCAGCACCACGTGATACCAAGGTATCGGTACTGAAGAACCAAAAAAAGTTTAAAAAACAGGGTCCTGTGTCCAATCACCATTGTGGAGGTTTGGGCATGGGTGGGGTGAGGTGAGGTTAGAGTGACATTATAGTTAAGTATTTAAAAGAGATAAAAACTAAAGTTTAGAAAAGAATATAACACTGAAATTCACCAGCTATAGTTTACTTGGCTAACTATAACTTGCTGCCCAGCCATGCACTGCTTATGACCTCACATATTACATCATTCATGATACGGTAAATTACATAATTAATGACATCACTGATGACATCATGCAGTCATTGTGACAGCATCCTATAGGGTTTGTGGACTTGAAGTAATTGAATGCGCTACACCAATGTGTCTATCACCAATCATGTGATAATGAACATATCATGGATGTTACCCTCTTTTTACCAGCAGTCACCAACCTGACATACAAAATGACTTTATAGATATTAATGTGGTCACTTTTTCTTTAAACATGAACGCACTCCAAATAAATTGCTTTCACACTTTTCACTTTAATGTGATCACACTCTTCAAGACTTCTAAAAGAATTTACATGACCCACAATTTTAAGTGAAAATTTTTTCAGGTATGCATTTACCACAGCAAAGACACCTCCTGCCAGGCCACATTGACATACCGGCCGTAGTGTGCTAAAATACACTGCAAGCATTCCTGAGAGTGGCACAATCACATTCAACCTTAGAGCCATGCTTGCAACCCCAGTGTGAGTTAAACCACCTGTAAGTAGTTCACCCCTACATTCAACAATATTCAGAAATCTGTAGTGCCTCATAATCTTCAGTCAAGTTCTAGAAATAGTAGTCCATACCTTTTAAACAACTATTTAACATGGTCTCATTCCCAGACATCAACTGGTGGAAAATTTATTATCAACAGAAGCTTTGGCTTTTCTTACACTTCTTTTTGCAGCAGGCTCTAGCGTTAAGCCACAACCTACTTTAAAACGTGCCTCTGCAACCCATATCAGGTGTGCTCAGACTTTACCTTATTTAACATGGAGTACTATATTGGAATTCATGCATTGCTTTCTGCTCCTCACAGGAGACAAATACTAGATAATTTAGTATAGTCCCTTGTCCTCGTGCACATGGAAAGAAGGGGCACATACATACTGTGATTAATATACTCGGATGCATGCATACTGACTACAATTCTAGCCCTATTAATGTGGCAGAAATCAAATAAGTTACAACATCACACAGGTATGAGCATTGGTTAGTGGACGTCTATCAAGAAGACAGTGTTTAGGAGTGACCCAGGTGTGCATTGTGTCTTCACATTCTCACGGCTTTGCCAAGCACAGAGGATGGCTGAGCCAGTTTGGGCATTAGTCGTTTCTGACCATATCCACAATACCACCCCTTCATGCGCAAATTGAACCTGTTTTGGTTGCATGTGAACAAAGTAAGTTGTCCTGGCATCTATTTTTTTTTAGATTCAGGGCATGTTCACCAATAAATGCTACAGAATTTTTCATGCTTAAGAGAAAAAGCTTTATGCTATGCTTTTGGAGTGCTCTACCTTATCTTTAGGGGTGGGAGAAATATTTTGTTCAGAATTTTGGCGACTCCACGTTACTCTGGTAACACTGAGTTCCAGCCAAATTCCGCCAATGACCGTGTGGCAGATTTTTTTCTCACGCCGGGCTCCAGGATGGCAAGTTGGTGAGTGCGAGTGAGATCTGGCATCCCACAGCACGATTTCTGGTCGCTGGGAGGACATCCGGTGAGATTTATCTAACACGGGCAGCCGCGACTGTTTGCTGGCAGAAGGCTGCCAGTCGAGTAGAAATTCAACTCGAGTGGCAGCAAAATCAACTCAAGTATCTATGCCCTCTGGTGCATCCCAATGTACCGTCTGTCAGCATTGAACGTACTCCCGGCACTAATTCACAGCTTGAGAAGTACAACATCCCTATTTCCGCCCATTGGCGGAACTCTGCAGAATATCATGGAGTTTTTATGTAACTCTGCGGAATTCCACAGAGTCAAATTCTGCCCACCCCTAAATATCTTACGAAATTCTTTTTAGCATTTCATTTTATTTGTTGCACTAATGTAGCAGCATCTTTAGTTTGCCTTAGGGAAACACCTCTTATGCATGCACTTTAAGCATATTTTTAACTTGCACACACAAACTGGAAAAATATTATGGAAATTGGCCCCAAGATTAAAGAGCAGCAGAGGGGCGCTATGGTGGGACTGCCAAATGTTCTCAGGAACCATCTATTTTTCTCACTCTATGAGTCAAATTCTATTTTGGGTGCACACTCCTGTTTAAATATGCTATTTTGTGTACCCAGGACATGTCCTAGAATGCTTAACCATGAATTTCATTCTATTTGGTGAGACAATTAGCTTATGGACGCATACTGTCATACTTGGAATCCTCTCTAAGGTAAACAATAGAGTTTCCACCTGATGTAGCAGAAATTGCATTTAAATTGTAGGAGTGCCTTACAATCGCACGTGTAGATCACACGCGCATGTAATCTCTTGTATTAATGTTAAGTGTTATAATTGTGGAACATAATTACATGAAAACATGATGTGCTTTTAGCCATTGAATATAAAATAAGGTAGTAAATGAATGTAACTAGCTGAAAACATTTACACCAAGAATCAAATGTGTGTATTAGTTGCATAGTTTACATGTAGATAAATGCATTAATTGAAAGTGCCTAATGCTTTGCAAAGTCGTAAAGTTCATTTAATGCTTTCCTATGTTAGCCAAATCTTGTTGTACTGAAATGCAGTTCCCTGGAAAACTCTTGCTTTAGAATTAATAGTCGAATTACATGTGTGCTGTGGAATTTATTATTTCTCACGTTTTGTGTTACAGTTGAAAGAAGCATTCTTGTTAGGTAGAATTATGTCTTTGTTTTACTAGTCAGGCAAGGAGGGAAGAAGTTACAATCGCATGACTTGAGTCGATAAAGAAAGGTCATTGTGTTTCACACAGGAGAAGGTCTGGGAACCAAGGCCAAATTGTATCAAAAGAAGAACACCGTTGTCCCATGGAAATATATCTTCAGGATTGTATCCAGAGCAGATATTGACATCTGAACTGAATTCTGGGAATGCTACCTATGAATTATGTGATGTGAAAGTAAGGAAAGTGCCCACTTCTTCTTTTTGCACTCTGAGAGAGAGCATTTTGGAACGAGCTTTATCCTGGTAGTTTTAAGCTACATTGACCCATATTATGGGGATACTTCTTAGGAAGACTCCACATGCTGACACCTTTATACCCTCCACCTGGGTAATGCTAAGTAGTGATGTCATCTTAGGGTTAGAGTAGGGATACACTTATGCTCTTTATTCATCAACTCTCGATGCAAGGGAAATTGGACTCATGATTTTTGATCTTTTGCATTTTGCTTCTTGAACTAATTGTATTATTATGCTACATCGTCTAAACTGAATGCGCAGATTTGGCTTAACGCTAATTTCAATGTACATTTACACTCTCGTTTTGAGGTGTCTTTATGTTCAGTTATTTTTGGCTTTGTAATAAATCAATTAACCTTAAGTAGGTTGTCTGTATTTACTATGGGTCACTGAGAAATATTGATCAATTGATTGGCGTTTTTAATGACATTTCTCCCTTTCACATTTTCATGCTGCCAATAAGAACTGTTAGGGACGGGATCCCCTCTACCAATTTACTCCGGAACCCTTGGTCAATAAATCTTTGTTACCTGCTAAGAAGTGTAGAGGTGAAAATTAACTTGTTTAAGGCAAACTAACAACTTTAAAGAAGCATGACTCTGAAAGATCACAGACTCCGAATTCCAAGTTAGTGGGTTTATTACAAAGCCAAAAATAACTGGATGTACAGGCACCACAAGACGAGGTTGTAGAAGTACATTAGAACTAATACAAATCCAAATCTACTGGCAAGATTAAAATGCTGAAGCATGAAAAGAATAACAAATTCCAGAACCAGAACGCAGGCAATGATTGCCCCTACGTCGAGATCCGTCTTCATTTGGGATTGAAAAGTGAAAAGCATTAGTCTGTCCCTACGCTACTACTACTGTGACATCCCTACTTAGCATTCCCCAGGCAAGATCAGGAAAAGGTGTCAGCAAGTGAAGACTTCCTAAGAAGTGCACTCACATTGTATGGGTCAAGTAGCCAAAGCTACAGAGCTCGTTCTAAGATGCTCCTTCTCTCTTCATCGGTCTCCTCACCTCTTCTCCTGACTCCAACCCAGGCACTGTCCCTAATTCAAAACACAAATACACAGAACATGCCCCCTGCATGTATCTGGATCACCTCACCGTACTGGGCACTTCTCATAGGGGATTTTCCATTTAGTTTCGGTACTCGATGACCTTGATTCCCAGGCCTCCTTCAGTGAGAAAGAACACCGTCTCCCAATTATAAGCCTTCCTTGCATTAAAGTATCTTCTCCTCCCTGAGCCTGACTCCTAAAACAAAAGATATTATTCTAACTAACAAAGATGACTTTCTCCACCTGCAAAAGAAATGTGAGAACAGAACAAACCCAACGTGCACATGAAATTCAGCTTTTCCCCTCATTACGGGAGCTGTCAGGGTGAATACATTTCAGGCCTACAGAAATCGGTCAACATAAGAGTGGAGCAAAAATGCCCTGCGAAAATGCATTTAAATGAATATTCTACTTAAGCATTTCTAAACCATCAAGTTAAATAATCACATCAATGCACAAATCATTATACACAATCTATGTAGTCTGACATTTTAAATCTCAATTAACACATCCAGGGGCAACATTGTTATGGTGCACGTTTAACTCTATGCATTACATTAAAAATTAGCAACTTCGTTAATCAATTACAACAAATGCTAAAGGTTACATTATTCCAAACACAATTGCCACGTTTATTTCATTACATGGCACTTAATAATTCTATCATTTCACTGTCACATAATTTTACCAAATACATTCTAATGACCAAATGTTAACACGACAAAAGAATACATGTAGGTGCAGAATACTCATGAATATGTTGCACCCCTACAAATGAAAGAGCACCATCCTGCTCCGTCAGTCGCATCGGATTGTGAGTCTAGAATGGGTCTAGAACTCATAGGCCCGGGCCTCTCACACCCAAAATTGATTCATCCTCATAGTTGGTATCAGGGCACCCGTGTAAGTAACATACAAATTCCAGTCTATTCTTGTGCTTGAGGTGAGTAACACTTTTACCTTCCAAGACTTTGTTGTTTCCTGCACATCACGTAGTTCTAAATGTTTGCTTTTTTTTAAACTTCTGGATTATACCTAATAAAAGTGGGATATCTCCAATAGCACAAACATTTTATAGCAATATAGGCAACTATCTGAAAGTATAAAGACATTTTCCTAACGATCTGGCCTAACACCTGTGTTCCACTATACACTCTTTGTACCTGTTTAGCCAGTAAATTTATGGGTACATGTGAACAGATTAATTTGTTTCTGTCCAAGAGAAGCATATGTGATTTGCCTGGCCAAATTCACCACTTCCAGCATTTATTTAGTCATCTACAAAGAAAGAAGTATTGGAGTATCTTGAAATGAGCCATAAAAATGCTAATGATTGTCAACGCCATCCTGTCATGGAGAGTCTGTAATAATATGGTTGGGTTGGTGCACAGATATGTAGAATGGCTTTCTATTATCCAATCAAGATGATCGAATCACAGCTACCTGTTTCGATTGGTTGGGTACAGCCATTCAGCATTTGTGACTGGCTGGGCCATCCAAACAGAGCAGGTCCTTGTGGTTAAATTATCCGATTTACTACTGAGCAGCCATTCAGAATATTCACAGGCAGCTTGCACCTCTATAGATGGGCTGAGCCAGCATCCTGAGCCCGAATGGTCTTCTCTTGTTTGAATCCACTCTTTTTTCTATTCTACCAACAGTTCAAACTGGCTCCATAGCAGAAGTAAAACAAGCATTTGCAGTGCAATAGGTCTCGCATTTACGGGAGTTTGAGCTATTGGCATTGTAAATGACAATGCCTTTTATGTAAGTGTTGTTTTTAAAGAAGATAAATAAAAGGCATTGTCATTTACAATGCCAATAGCTTAAACTCTTGCAAATGCGAGACCTATTGCATTGCAAATGCCAGCGCCCGTGCTATAAAAAATTATAAAAAGCATTAGGAGAGAGTGTGTCCTGCCTGCAACAGCAGACAGGACAAAGCTCTTGAGAAAAATAGTGCCCAGAGGCTGTAATTAAAGCCTACTGAGCACTAACACATGTAACAGGAGGTGTTGCCATCGGAGGCTACACAATAAGACACGGCGGTACTAAGGAGGGAGTACTAAGCCTATTGACCAATGAACAGCCACATTTTACAGTGAATAATGACACAAGCCAATGAAAAATATGGGCGAGAGTGGGCGGATCCTGAAGTCATTACCTGAATACAGCATGCCTCGCAGAGCAGCTCATCCACTGGCAGGATCGACCTAAAAAGAGTGGAATGTGCCCTATTCACTTCCGATAAACATTCTCTACCTGAGGGAACATCACAGGGTAAAACATGTTTCTTGCCTTTCAAACTTCCCTTTGTCACTTTAATGTATAGGGCATGTACAAATGACCACCCTAGGGAAGAAAGCCTCTGAAGGCCTCTTTCTTTGACTAAATCACCTGTGTAGTTTGTGAATATCTGGAAAGTCATGATTCAACAAGAGAGGTTCCCCCTGATCTCTACGGACCCAGCACAATCAATGGGAGACCCCACACCAATTTTCATGAGACATGAAGGTTTCTCTGAATACGCTACAGCTTAATTCCCTGGTGTGTTTTCAGTACAATGGAAGCTTTGAGCAGCTCTGCAGGTCACTTTATGGAAATTCTTATGATCATAATCCACCTAGCTAGTTAGTTTCTGCACTAGATTGTCCAAACTAAGAAATGTTGTTTAAGTTTATGGTACTGAGCAGGCATGCTTGGGAGAGAAAAAGTGGGGAGATCAGCTAGGATAGATTCTTTGTTACTATCATTTCATATTAGATTTACATTATAAAATGTAAAAGAAGCTGTCATAGTATGTAGCTACTTGGTACCTGCAGTGGTGGACTGCAGCTCTCCTATTGGTCACCAGTATGTGACAGACCTCTATGGTTATTCTGTGCCTGCTCGGTTGGTGAAGGCTGATTAATGGGTTGGTACAGTACTGGCTGGTGAACTAGACCTGTACCAGATATGTCTTATGTGAGTGCACTGAAGCAATGTAATGGGGTTACTATGCAGCCAGTATGGACAACAGATGGCGGCCGACCTCTTAGCGCATTAGCATTAGTATGGGTCAGAAGGGCTATATATGAGTTGTCATTACTGTATAATAGCCAGGCTAGTCATAGGTCAGCCCTAAATAACTTACCTGGATATAGAAAGTAGTGTACTGGTTAGACTGTTCTGTGTCTGTGGCCTGTAACTTCTAAACTGTAGATTTTTCTTGAAGGTACAATTATCAATCCAGTTTATATCATGGGGTTGTGGGATGAGGTAGTTATCTTGTAAATAGCAATGTATTCAACTGTCTTCCCAAAGTGTGTATGTTCCTGCATGCTTCAAATCTTGGGGCCATATTTACAATAAAGTGGCGAAGCATGTCGTTAAGCCAAGAAGGCTAACAACATGCTTCGTCACTTTAGAAACAAAGGGCTGCACCATATTTACTAGAATATGGTGCAGCCCTGCATTTCCCCCTGTGTTGCGCTAACTTTAGCTGCCTAGCGCCAACGCAGGCACCCTTGCCCCATAGTGTAAGGGTGCCTGTGCTGAGGGGACAATTGTTTCTGTGCAGGAAGGGTTGCCTTCCTGCACATACACAATCTTTAAATGCCATTTTGTAGCTTCTATGTGTTCTTCTTAATGCAGCGCACATACAAGTTGCAAAACAGCATTTTTTTAAATAATTGTTTATGTGCAGGAAGGTGGACTTTCCTGCACATAAACAATCATAGGCAATTTGCTGTTTCTATGTGTGCTGCACAAGGCAGCACGCATGGAAACAGCACAAACGAGGAGAAATAAAGCATTTCTCCTTGTTTCGCCTGTTTAAGACCAGGTTTTTCCTGGTCTTAATTTTGGCGCTGCCTCCTATTTACTTACCCTTGTAAATAGGACACAGTGTCAAAACCAATCAGTGTTGCAGTGGAACACCCACTGCAACACCCATTGCCTTCCCCTTTCACGCTAAATACAGCGTGAAAGGGTGCCTTATTTACAAGGCAAAGTTAAGCCATGTTAAGTGGCTGTAAGCTGACTTGTAAATAAGTATGGTAAGGATATTTAGAGGACAGCTCAACTGGTAATAGCAAAGTATAGACAAGGAGGATAAAAGTTTTGATATATTGTGAACTTTGACGATATATATATATATATATATATATATATATATATATATATATATATATTACCTACTGGCGGTCGCCAGTTGGTAGTTATAGTTAGGACCACGTTTCCATAGGAAATCCGCAACATTCTATTTTGAATAACTTTGGCGCCGGTCGACAAATCCTCGCGAATTTTTCAAAATAGGTGGGGCGCTACGCTCCGCTCCTACCCTGAAAGTCTCGGGGGGATTCGTCAAGCGGGGGCTGAGATAAAAGGGGGGTCCCAAAACGCGTTTTTCCCATGCATTTTTCCATAGGACCTTTAGACACAGCTACAGCCCGAACGGCTGAACAGAATTACTTGAAATTTGGCAGAGAGGTAGTCCTCAGGTCAAGGAAGTGCCTTTTGTAGGTTTGGTGTAAATCTGTTCAGTCGATTCTGAGAAAATAGCCTTTAAATCAATATATATATCTGAGCCAGCGTACGGTGCGCTTACGGTGCGCTTACCGTACGCGTAAGGTGGCGTGCGCGAACGCGATTTTGATTGGCTGTTAGATCTTAGTAAATATTCGAATCGGTCGAAACCAGGAAGCGGCGGCCGCCATTTTCTCTCTCGCTCTCTGAGTTGGGCAGCAAAAACGATGCCAAAAAATGTCTAAAGAGGCAGTTTCTTGAGATCCTAACCACCCAGCATTGATATAGGGGTCTCCAAACAACCCCCAAGCCCAAATAAAAAAAAAAATTTGGGGGGGGAAAATCGCCGATTACGCATACCGTACGCGTACGGTAAAAATTTTTTTTTTAAAAAAAAATTATCCACACCCTCCCCACCCCGTGTGCAAATGGTGCCCGAAGGGCACCATTTGTGCATGGCTTATTACAGACAAGAAATAAACAAAGAATAAATTTCACAAAGATGCGCATAATATGTCCCCCATGTGCGCACGGTGCGCGAAGCGCATCGTGCGTACATGGCCCATCCCGCATAACGTGGGCACGCGGTACGCGCAGCGCACCGCGTGACCACCGTGCGTGCACGGCACTAACTGCGTAAAGGGGGCGCACGGTGCGCGAAGCGCACCGCATGCTCACTGTGCGCGCACGGTGCGCGAAGCGCACCGTGCGCGCACGGAACGAACTGCGTTAACTGGGCGCGCACGCCACGAATGGCGTAAAGTAACTTAGCATTTAAAAAACCGTACAAATTCACTGAAAAAACCATAGGTTTCACACACGTTATAGTTAGGAATTAGCATTTAAAAAACCTTGCAAATTCACTGAAAAAACCATAGGTTTCACACATGTTATAGTTAGCTGTACATTTCACTCGTAAAAAACCAATGAAATTCCCCCGTTATAGTTAGTGCAGGCAACTATAACTCACGCGACCGCAATCTTCTGCTGATGACATATGTGTCTTTATGAAAAAAAAATATTTGTAATATATGTATAGCTAAAATTTAATGGAAGAAGACATGGGCAAATAAGTGTCTAAATACAGTATTAGCATCAGCAGAAGATTGCGGTCGCGTGAGTTATAGTTGCCTGCACTAACTATAACGGGGGAATTTCATTGGTTTTTTACGAGTGAAATGTACAGCTAACTATAACATGTGTGAAACCTATGGTTTTTTCAGTGAATATATATATATATATATATATATATATATATATATATATATATATATATATATATATTCACTGAAAAAACCATAGGTTTCACACATGTTATAGTTAGGTGGATATTTCACTCGTAAAAAACCAATGAAATTCCCCCGTTATAGTTAGTTCGGATAACTATAACTCGCGCGCCCGCAATCCACTGCTCATGACGTCACATATTACATCACTCATGACATGGTCAGTGGCATCACTCATGACATCACTGATGACATCATCCTTGTGATAGAGTGGCGGTCGCACGAGTTATAGTTATCTGAACTAACTATAACGGGGGAATTTCATTGGTTTTTTACGAGTGAAATATCCAGCTAACTATAACATGTGTGAAACCTATGGCTTTTTAAGTGAGTTTGCAAGGTTTTTTAAATGCTAATTCCTAACTATAACGTGTGTGAAACCTATGGTTTTTTAAGTGAATATATATATATATATATATATTGATGAAAATTCCACCGCACTTAATCCACAAAGGAACACTCGCACTCCAAGGTTCGTTATTCAACAGAAAGTTTTATTGGCTACGCGTTTCGAGCAGACGCTCTTCTTCACTGGCCACAAAAAGTATAACACTCGTCCTCCATTTCTAGTGAATGTAAACATAAAAAGCGGACCAAGCGTTGCTCGCTATCCAAGCAATGTAATAAACAAAAGACTTCAAATCACTCCAAGTGAGAAAAGAAAAAATCCTTGAAGTTTACAAACGCGAGTGCGTAAACAAAAGAGTGTGAGTGAAATCCAGAAAGCCAAGTGGCTATTTTTACTGAAAACAACAAATATGCTTTTCACAAACAGTTATTTCCATACGAACACTCCAGTAAACACAGGTCATGTGACCATTAAACACATGGTCCCATACAAGAAAAGTTAGAGTGAAAAACTAAATCACAAAAAATTGTTCACTACGAGATTATGAATATAGCAGGAGGGAGCAGGGGGTACTGATTGGACAACATTGTCCTAGGAGCGAAAAATGAGTCACACAACCAAACTGAATATTGAAAGAAAATTATTTCCATTAACTATTCATCCGATATGTACAAAAAGTTCTTCATCTTCATTGAGGCCAAAGGGATTCTTCGACTCAAGAAGAATAATGTACTGTGACTCCAGGATTCTTAGTTGTTTTTGACGATCTCCCCCTCTGGGGTTGGCCGGCACCCTGTCAATTCCAAAGAATGAAAAACAGTTAGCATCCTTATTGTGATGTTTTAACCAATGCCTGGCTGTTGAGTAGTTCAAATCGACATTTCTGATTGCCCTAAGATGCTCCAAAATCCGTTTTTTTACAGGAAAAATTGTACTTCCCACATACAATTTGGAGCATGGGCACCTGATGACATACACGCAGAAATCAGAGTTACAATTAATGAACTTCTTGATAAGACCAGTCTTCCCTGTGGGTAAGGGATAAGTCTTGACATTTTTGCTAGTAGTGCAGGCCTTGCATTTCCCACATTTAAAAAAGCCTTTTTGCTGTTGGATCCATGTCAGCTTCTTACTCGCTCCCAAATAACTTCTCACCAGCATGTCCTGTAAGGAACGTGCTTTGCGATAAGTAACTTGAGGATGTACATTAACACTTGTACCCACCACTGGGTCACTTCTGACCAAATGCCAGTGTTTGTTGAGCGTGTGGCTGACTGCTTTTGCCGCCACATTAAATGTGGTAATCATTCTAATGGTGTTACACTTTTCTTCAGGGACAGGTCTCTTTATCAGTAACGTGGTTCTCTTCTGTTTGGCTACTTTGTTCTGAGCAGTCAAAAGGACATCCTCAGGGTAACCCCTCTCTCGGAACCTTTGCAACATCGTCTCCTGCTCTCTCTCAAAGCTGCTCTCACTCTCTCTCAAAGCTGCTCTCAGAACTGCAATTGCGTTTGGCCCTCAATAATTCCCCATAAGGGATACTCCACTTTAATCTGGAAGGGTGGTGGCTCCTAGCATGTAAAATGCTGTTCCCAGCAGTGGACTTCCTATATAGGCTAGTGGTCAAAACGCCCTCTTCAATCTTGACTCGTACATCAAGGAAGTCCATCTCATCCTGGGCAACTTTATGTGTAAAACGGAGGTTAACACTGTTGTTATTGAAAGTCTCAAAAAGTCTATCAAGATCTGATCTTGATCCACCCCATATCAGAAAAATATCGTCGATATACCTAGTGTAAAAGACTATATTTTTCGTCAAAAATTCATTCACCTCCGTCCACAACAGTTGTTCCTCCCACCATCCCATCATCATACAGGCGTAGCTCGGCGCAAAGCAACTTCCCATCGCCGTGCCAACCTCCTGTTTGAACCATTGATCCTCAAAGAGGAAAGAGTTGTTATTTAGACAAAAAATCAACATGTCCAAAAGCATATTTGTTTGATCAAACAAGAAGATAGACCTGTCCCTAAGGAAATGTTTGCATGCCTGTACTCCATCACAGTGTCTAATGCAGGTATACAAAGAAACCACGTCAATTGTTGTCAACCAAAATCCTCCTGCCACCCTATACCTTCAATTTTGTTAATGAAATCTGTACTGTCCCTGCAGTATGACGGAAGAGACAGAACATAGGGAGAAAGGACAGCATCCAAAAAGATAGAGGTGTTCTCAAGAAAACTACCTTTAGCTGACACTATTGGCCTGCCAGGGGGAATGGTTCGACTTTTGTGGACCTTCGGTAACATATAAAAACAAGGTGCTACCGGATGTTTAACAAAGAGAAAACGGTATTCATTTTCCTCTAAAAGGCCATTCTTCCTCCATTCCCCAAGTTTATTATAATAAACATTAAGATATATATAAAAAAATTTGAGGACAAGATTAGTATATATCTATTACAGAAGAGAGGTTTCTATGGTTGCTTGTGTTGATAACCTTACTACCATACATAGCCACATTACATTAATACACTTTTGCTTTGGGTTTATAAGTAAATAGTTGCAAACCCAAAAACCTCCATAAGGAAAATACTTTACTCGTAAAAACAAAAATGAAAAACTGTCTAAATATTTTTCCCTCCCTAAATAATCATAATATGGGTGGAGCACGGTAATTTTGGCTTGGCACTTCACTAAATACGCAATATAAACATGCACTTAGCACATGTTTTCTGTGTGGCCAAATGATATTAATCTAACGTTTTGCAATGTAGAATTAGAGAATTCATATTTATTGTGTGCCTTTATTCATTCATTCAATGACATTTACCTTTCAGTTGATTGAATAGAAACCATCCACAAGGAACATCACAGAGCATCAACTGATAGTTTCCATTTATTAATGTTGCAAAGGCTCATTGGTGACAATGGACAATACCGTTCCCATGACTGATCTGGGAGAAAATGTTGATGTTACAGGTTACAACATGAGAATGGAAAGGACAATGGAGCCCTGATGCTGTGTAAAGAGGGGCAAGTTACCTGGGACATTCTGATGAAAATAATTGGAGTTCACACTGCCTGAAATTTCAGCCACTTTCCTTTTGACTTTGAGATGTTTAGACCTTTATGCTTATTCACTTTGACACTTGCACAATGTGGCTTAGACTAAACACTCATCTACCTGATGCAAGAAGACTCTTGACCGAGCTTCTGAAATGCTGAGACCTTCCTATACCTTCCTAAACGTTTCCACATTTTCCTATTCTTCAGCATTTCCTTGACTTTTTGGATCCTTTTAGGTCTTAAACAATCCTCTTAGTTTTGACTTTAAGTTAGATGATCTTAGACTTCACTCGTGTATAGAAGAGGGACTCAGAAACTTTTCTCTGAGCACCAAATTCTGCCATTGATCTTATGTATTGCTGTAACTGATTTTTTTGTTTGCCTTCTATTGGTACACCTAAACTTCTTTAGGAAGTTGGGTTTCCAGTGGTTATTCTGTATCTTTATAGCATAGTACTGAGGTTTGTTTACCTAAAACTGATTTCTAGTTTATAATAAATCTTCTTAACTATAGTCACTGATTCCTGGTCCTTACTGTGTAGCAAATGGGTTGCACTGCCATTTAAATTGATTGATTGATTGATTGTATGATAACTCCCTTAACTTCTCAGTCAGTGAAGGAAAGATCCACCGGATAACCAATGGTAAAAGGGTTGGTCCAGAGTGCTGCACCATGGTCATAATATAATAAGCACCAAATTTGAGGCTTATATCTAACACTCCAGTAAGGCGGTTGCCATAGAATGTTGAGAAATTATCTTGCAGGGACGTACATGGAAGAAGGACTTTCTACCCTTCTGCCCTACAAAATGGTGCTGATTCTGGACGGCACAGATCACATCAAGAAGAAAAACTGGAGTGATTGATGAATTTTAGGGGATTTAGCCCGGGATTAGTTCACAATGCTTGACTCTTTTAAAGATTCTATAAGCAGTGTAATGTCACCATAATTCAATGAATGCTACTTTTGTGGTACATATATGATATTCCAATATGGTGGCTGCCTTAGTATGTCTGAGAATTAATGTTACAAGCAATAGGAAAAGGAACTTTAGACCTCTTTTCTCTTTAAAATGGTGCCCGCTTGTGATGACACAGAGCACATTGAAAAGGAAGAGTTGTAGGGAGTAAGGAACGCGGGGGGATATAACCCGGGACTGGTAAATTCACAATACACAATTTAGGGAATAGCGTTCCAACTCTGATACAGGATATCTTAACAGTATTAAAATACTGTCACAAGTAGAGTTGCTAATTAAACGTATAGCTTTCCGGACAATACTTAAAACTACTAAGCAATATTCTCTGGCAAAATGATTGAAAACATCAGCAATACCTATCTAGATCACCCGGATTTATGGAACTTTTGGCATTACTACTAGACTGACATTTCTCTGCATTAAAATATGTTTTTTTCTCTGAAAAACTCAATCTTTCTAACTTGTTTGAAATACATAAGTAACAGAATATATCCTACCTCTTTTGAACCATAGATTGTGCTTCATTCCAAGGGCCAAATTATATGATATCATCTGTATGAAAAATGACAACATTTATGCGTTGAATACTTTGCCAACAAGGATTATATTGTGTAACTACACAGAGCTGAATTTAATTAAAAATTCCATTTTCATCACTAAATTAAATAAATTTGGGGGGAACAATACAAATGACGTTGTCAGATAACAGGTTGAACTACTTGTTAGAAAAACATCCACAATCCTGTCTCCAAGTTTCAGCTGTCATACACCGGGGGCCATCCCAGGAAACTGATGGTATTGGACCTGTGATTTTTTGTAAGTGTTATTAAACCTGATCCTTCTAGTAAACACTGATGGTGAGAATACACGTCTGAAAATCTGTGGATTTTGTACAGTGTCTAATATTTAAAAGAATAAGTACCAGTGGCCAACACTCTGCTCATAGGCCAGCAGTCAGTGCAATTAAATGTTGGTGGGACGAATTCCAAGGCTAGTATTGTTGATTCCAGCTCATACCTCTTTAATCCTCTACCAGACACTCCATGCTCCTATATCTTACTCTCGCAGGTTCCTCCTTTCTCCCTTTGTGATGGTCTTTCCGCTTTGTGTGTTTTGCCCTCTCTTGCACTTGGTAAATATCTGAAAAGGAAAAATAAGTGCTGGTCCCCAAAAATAAGTGCTGGTGGCCCCCACCGGCTAAAGTGAAGCACTGATTTTGTGGAGTTGCCACAAGTAATTGTAAATTTAGTTCTGTCTTCACAAGCCCCCCCTTAGTTGAACAAACCTTCCCATCAACAAGGCACATGTCCACATCCCCAATTTTAATCTGAACACCATCAGTCAGGATTCCATTGAATCCAGCATTTAGCAGAGTTTGCCAATACTAATTTAAATAAGATAAGTATTCATCCTTATCTGTGGGTTGCTGTGTTGTCCCAAGTGCACACTGTTGGAAGAAATCTCAGCTCTTGGAGTGGTTGTTGTTGGGTTCGGGGCATTTCCCAAGATCCTGTCTGTCCCCCACATTACATTTTCCTCATGATCCAGGAAGGTTGTGGCTTTCATGAATACTGCATGCTGTTGCACGGGGGTCCACTCCTCTCCCTCAACCAAACAGTCTCAAGCAAACACAATGTAGTACTCCTGGGGTAGACAAGGTGTAAGGCCTATCCCTCTGCCCCACCCTTCTGCCACCATGATGTGTCCTTCTGCTTCCTTTGGCACACTTGCAGGTTTCCATTAGCTGCTGTTTTCTTATTGAAGCACTGTCCTCTCACCAACCATTGTCTGGAAGAAGCACTTGACTTACATGTGAGAGAGCTTGGGCCCACAAACATTTATCTTCAACCAGATTGTCTTTATAGCAGCTTCAGAGGTAAGAGGGAGACTCACACGATAATCCACTCGACAACTAAATCTGGGATTAGTGAGATTTAATTAAAAATTTTAGAAACAAATCGATATATACCAGTCTCAACATTATCATATAGAAATACAGAACGAACAAAATGAGTCCAAATCTCGTAAAGAGATTCACCCTATATAACACAAAGCAGATAACTAATTCTATAATGACAATGCAAATAATCAGGAAAAAGAGTTGAGTATTAAACTGCATCAAATGATTCTCAAAGGTAAGCATGAGCACGCTATCTCTCCCTGCACTGCCTTAGAGGGACAGCCCTAAACTAAGAAGTGTTGCTTCAAGGTGAAATTAGAAAGATGTCAGCTGTCAGAGTCTTCAGTCGAAGGCCCTTTAACCATGGGTCACGTAGCATAAAGCCGCAGAAGCATAGACCTGCTCACCATGAAGTCCTAAAATGTCTCTCCGACTCTCACTAAATTACATCAGAAGATATTAGTTGCATTCAAGTTGGGCAATCCCACTTGACTTTCTCTAGTACATTTCCATGATTCCGGCACAAATTGGATACTTGCGCACCTTTCCCGCATCAATAGGTTGCAACTTCATTCGTCCTTGGTCATTCTTCTCCTCCTACATGAGAACTCACCTGCTTGCTCGTTACCACATTTCTCCTTGCCAAACTTTGTCTTTGCATACCTTGCTATCTAATGAACACAAAATCCTTCTATGCTAACTAGTGAGGCTATGCCCACATCTGCAGTAGAAACAAAAATACAAGCAAATATGTTCTACAATGAAGGTTAAATACGAATTACATGCTAGACTTTAAACGTGAGCTTGAACTGAACGGTTCTTGAGACCCACTCTCAAGTCAATTTAGCAGTGCCTAGGTTGCAAGTACGTGCACATTCCTAAACACATAGCAAATGCAGCTTCTTAATGCATGAATAAATTGCAAAGAATTACGTAGATATCATTTCAAATGCACCAACATGGAAACAATTACTTGTTACACATATAATATTTAGACATTAGTCCACACATACGCATTCTATTTATCAACTTCACAAGACACATCTTAAATGTTAACTTTTCCTGACACATTAATATGCAAATATTATATAGACCTTTATTAGTCTTCTTTTATGCACACAATTATAAGTCTCATTAATTTTCATGAGGAGTACTTTAAATAAGCACTCCTACAGTATCTCAGGATGGGTTCAAAATGACACTGCTCCACATGTGTGCCGCTCACTCACGTGTTCCTCACTCACACGCAGAGGATGGGGTTGGTGCACTTCTCAAAGCTCCATGTTTCATCACACTCCACTGTGCTTCATCAGTAACACTGCAGCATCAGAAACCCCAGTAGGTAAACAGGACTGGAAACACTGTCCAGGGTGGGAGAGGAAGACAAAATGGCAAAGATGCTTCTGGAGTGCAGGAAGATGCAGCCATTTCAGAGCAAGCATGTCCACGTACCTTTAAGGTTCTATTTTAATTGAATTGCAGGCAACAGTTAAGAGCCAACAATTATTGTCTGGGCAGGGAGCCCGAGCCTGGTGTGTTTCAGTCGCAGCAGTTTGTGGTGTTGTCTGCCAGTCCTGGCTCGTGCAAAAACCGAGGATGACACAGTCCTGCTCGCTGTATATCATCATGCAGGGAACTACATTTCTTTTCAAGTTCTTGTCAGGTGCATGTGTAGCAATGGCAAAAAAGGTGCAGGGCAAACAGTGCAACAAGGACAAGTTATCTGGTGGACCGCCAGCATAAGCCACAGCTTTTAGGTATGTTTGTTTCTACAGCCGGCCACCTCCTTAAACAGTGGGCATTTGAACCCTGTGCCTGTAACTGGTGTGTGGAGTCTCCTGGGTGTAAACAGGCGTATTTAAGTGCGTGCCCATGTCCATGCAGAAGCCTGCCAGTGTGTGTGTGCATGGATGTGTGGTGTGCGTGCAGAGTCTCATACCTTGTGGGTGCACACTTGGTCCCCCTAAGTTTGCACGTGGTTTGTGTGACTCTTTCTGCTCCATTCGCCCTTTTCCCCAAAGTTAAAGCGCTATGAGGACGTATGATGGATGTTATATACTATACGACAAACACAAGAACTAGAGGCAATAACGAATAATAATACAACTACTTTGTATCATTTCAGTGAGGATTACAACAAAGCTATCCAAGCTGTCTAACTGGAAAGCATAAACCAAAGGTGGGCCTTTAAGCAGCGCCTAGCAGCCCGAAATTTCCAATTCTATGGGTAGTAAATAGTAGCTGTTTGTAAGACTGGGGGTAATAGCCCTCTAGTTATCGACCATGTAAATGTGAAAGTCTGCGGCGACCCTGTATAAACACACTTTCTTGACTTCAGATATAAGAATGGCTAAGTTGACCCTGCAGGGGATTCGAACTCATGACCTGCGGGTCACGCACAGAATGTCAGGAAAGAGCGCTGAAACTCTGCTTTGAAAGAAGAACCCTTATATTGTCCCCTAGGTTGCTATTGATAGTTTTAGGTGAGAAAGAGTAAAACTATGGACCTATAAAATGTACGCAAGCCCAATTCGGTTTGATAATTGGCTCTGGTCATGCTTGCACTGCTCAAGGAGGCTTTGACTACCTCTAGCAGCGAAAATGGCGCCTGCTCTAGTTCTGTTTTCTTTGTAAATCTCCCCTCTAGCGTGGATATTTGTTATGCAGTTAATGTTCCAAGCCTGGAAACAAATATGTGATTTATTGATCTAGTCTACATCTTTCTCGGATCCAAGTGTTGCAGTAAAGAAAGATCTACGGGGACAGTTTTATACAGACTCACGAATAACATATCACAATATATACCATGTTGTAAAACACAGACGTTTTTATTGATGCCATAGAGTGCGTGCACGCACACCATCCCTCACGGCGTGCAGGTGTAAGGTGTAATTCTATTACAGGACCGGAGGCTTCGGATTATGCTTTCTCCTTCTTTACTGTATCAACTCACAGCAGCCAATAAACATACAATTTAGTAACACAACTACATTGTCCATGTGACTTTGCGTCAGCCACGCCTCCTTAGCCCTCCATAAGAGCCCTGGTCACTGTCCCAGCCTCCTCTTTCTTTGCTGCTCACAGCATGAGCTAAGTACCCCTCGTTTGTTCGCTAATTGTATATGAGACGCTTTTGTTACAGGACTGCTTCAGCGCGCTGCGCTTTGCCAAGGTCAGGGCTTACTTGTGAGCGCGATTCAGCGTTGGTGGAGGGCGCTCTGCGCCGCTAGCAGGGGATCGCTGATAAGCCTCCCCCGATGTCGATGGCAGCGTTACAAAGCGCGTGCTTCACATCCTTGTACCGCGCCGCTGGGCGGCATTAATTCGGACCGTTGAGGTCCAGCGCGCTCAGCGCGGTGTCAAGGGCTCCCCTCATCGCCCGTGGACACGCAGAGCCGGATGGTTACCGGCCGACGTGTGCAGCTCACGCGAAGCCCATTTGGGCTGGTTTTTCAGTAGGATTTGGGCTCGCGTTGGGCTGCACACGCCGAGCTCGGCTTCCGGGGGGTTTTGGGAGCGCGTTTTCGCTCCGTATTTGTGACGCCTGACTGGCTGCAAGAGAAGTCGCCCTGGGAGTGAGCACACACTCCAGAAACTCTTAAAAAAGTGGCTCTGACGCCTGAAAAGGCTGCAAGAATATAACTACAGCATCTGCTGAGGGGGCTAGGTACAAGATTGGTTTGTGTGCACCTGGGCTGGCCTCCCCCATTACTCCTCCAGGAATATATTATTATTGGCTCCTCTACCACTGGTGGATTGGTTCAGTTCTTCCACCTTGCAAGCATGAATGAGTGGGTACGGTACGAGGATGATGAGGAGGATGTCTATTATGAGGGTCAGCAAGAGACTGTCCTTGAGGACGATATTGTAGAGGCTCTGGACGCGTCGGTCCAATCCTCTGTCAACAGGGCACTGGAGACTACAGTTCCTTCGACTGTCCATCAAGCATTGGCGGCTGCTTTAAAACCAATTACCAAGCAGCTGGAGAGTTTTGCTAAACGACATGGTTTCACCAAAGGGAAGCACGGGGGACGCTCGAGCACAGAGCAGGCAAAAGTGCGCCGATGGCCACATGCCACGACCCTGGATACTCTTCCTCCACCCGCGGGTGGCGACCACGCGTACTCGGCTGGCGGAAAGGCCAAGAGTAAGCAGAGAGTATATGCAGACACTGATTCCACCACCACTGCTACTGATACCGATACCAATACCACGGACGAGGAATCCCCCCCTAAGAAGAGGGCTAAGAAGGTGGTTCCGGCTCCTCCGGAGACGGTGTCCACTACTCCTTTCACTTTCAACCCTAGCGAGATAGTGCACCCGAGGTCTACTGACTGGGCTCCAGCACCGGAGGTGATCGACTACCTACATGAGAATATTCGAAAAGGGTTTGACAAGGAGGTCAGGAATAGACTTCGGTCGGAATGCCCTCGACCGGATCTTCCGGATAAGGTAGCAGAGACACCGGAGATAGACGTCAGCTTGCTCACGTTTTTGAAAAAGTTCGCAAGAGACCCCAAGAAGGGGATAGACAGAGCCTGGCGAGGTTGTCAGGATAAGCTGCTTGACGTCGTGGGTCCCCTCGCGAAGATTCTAGAGATGGCCTTGGTGGCCAAAGAGTCGGCAGCTTCAGTGGATCCGGATATCTTAGCCGGGTGGGCACAGAGAGCAATCTGCTTGCTGGGTAATGCCAACTGTGCAATATCAACAGAGAGGCGCAAGTCCCTGCTCATGCGCATGGACACTAATCTCACTGATTTAGCCGCGGCTGAGCCAGGCCCGCTGGCGGAGGGCAATTTATTCGGAGACCGTTTCGTGAAGGACGTGTCAAAGTATGTGGGGACTTTCACGTCGCTGGACAAGGCCCAATCGGGGATAAAGAGGGTGTTTACCCAGGGCCTTTTCAATAGGGCCGGACGAGGTAGGGGACGCTCGTCAGGCCGCTTCGCCAACCAAGGTCCCCCAAGAGGCGACTTCGGACGAGGAAGAGGTGACTGGGATTCTACCAGAGGGGGTACCTTCTACCCCACCCGCCGTCGCTTCAACAAGCGCAGATTCCAAAGTGGCGGGAACAGAGCTGGCTTCCACGCACAAAATTCCACAGGTGAGTGTAACAGATTTGTCTCTTCTGCCATTGGGGGGTCGCACTCAGTATTATCTACACAATTGGCGCACTCTAACCCAGGATGCGTGGGTGCTTCAGACGGTTCAGGGATTCCAGCTGGAATTTTACGAGCCTCCCTGTCAAAACACATGGCCCAGGCCTCTCCATTTTTCCCAACACGAATGCAATTTTATAGACGAGGAAATAGAGGCCTTGCTGCAAAAACGCGCAATAGCCTTGTGCGATCACAAGCCGCACGGTTTTTGCAGCAACGTGTTTCTGGTCCAGAAAAAGGGAGGTGGATACAGACTAGTCTTGAACTTGAGGGATTTCAACCATTTTCTAGTATACAAACACTCAAGATGGAAGGTATACACCTTCTGGCAGACCTCTTGAAACCGGGAGATTGGCTGGTCAGGCTGGATCTAAAAGATGCTTACCTGTCCATCCCTATTTTTCCTCCACACCGCTGTTTCCTACAATTTCAGTGGAAAGGTCGGTGGTTCGAGTATTTGGCCCTTCCTTTCGGGCTTTCCTCGGCTCCCTGGTGCTTCACCAAGGTGATGAAGCCGGTGGTCGCGCATTTGAGAGAGCAGGGAATTCGCATGATCATTTACCTGGACGATATCCTGATCATGGCTCACAGCCCGTCTCTAGTTTTGCAGCACTTGCAAATGACAATGTCTCTCTTACAAAGTCTAGGATTTGTAATAAATCAAACCAAATCGGCTCTCACCCCGTCCACCAGCACGGAGTTCCTGGGGTTTGTGATAGACTCCAAGAAGGCGCAGTTGCACCTTCCCAAAGCGAAACTCAAGGATCTCAGGAAAGAGATAGTAGCCATGTTAGACAGGCAGATGGTGTCCCTCAGGACCATAGCCAGAATAGTGGGCTTATTGGCATCCTCCATACAGGCAATATTTCCGGGACCACTGCATTACAGGGCATTGCAGAGACTGAAGATTCAGCACCTTCAGAAGGGTCTAGCTTATTCGGACCTGGTACCGATCTCTCAGGAGGTTCGGGACGAGATGCAATGGTGGCTGGGGCACGTGGAGGCCTGGAACGGCAGGGCCATCTTCGGCTCCTTACCGGAAGTAGTCATCGAGTCCGACGCCAGTCGTTGGGGCTGGGGAGCGCGTTGTGGCGACATTTCCACAGGCGGAAGATGGTCTCCCCAGGAGTTAGAGTTACACATAAATTGTCTGGAGCTCCTAGCGGGCTCCTTTGCAATTCGGACGCTGTCGCCCAAACAGACAGCTTGCTGCATTCTGTTACGAATGGACAACGTGTCGGCTGTGAGATACATAAACAAGCTGGGGGGAACGAGATCGCCCCTGTTAGTAGAGATTGCCAAGGACTTTTGGCACTACTGCCTACGCCACCAAATAACAGTAATAGCGGAATATATTCCAGGGCAGTCCAACCTCATAGCGGATTGGAATTCCAGACATCTGAGGGATTACAGCGACTGGAAGCTGATGCCGAGCATGTTTCGCTGGCTGCAGAGGCTTTGGGGGCCGTGTCAAACGGACCTGTTTGCCTCCAGGTTGAATCGACAGATTCCCCACTTTTTCAGCTGGAGACCGGATCCAGTGGCGACTGCCACGGACGCGTTCCTCCAGGATTGGTCGGGAGCAGTGAATTATGCCTTCCCGCCGTTCCTCCTCATTCCGAGAGTAACCTCTCATGTTCTCAGACAGAATGCGGAGGTGATCTTAGTGACACCACGGTGGAAATCGCAACCATGGTTCCCGATACTGCTGGAAATGAGCTGCGATCTTCCCAGGAGACTCCCTTGGTCGGAGTCTCTCCTCCTGGGACCGCACGGGGAGCAACACCCTCTGATCACATCGGAGAGGTTGTCGCTGATGGCATGGAGAATTTCCGGCAACAGTGGGAAATGCCGGGAATTTCGGAGGCAGCTTCAGGCTTCATCAGGCAAGCGTGGGCTCCTTCCACCAGGAAGCGATACTCATCAGCCTGGACAAGCTGGATGGGTTGGTGCGTGGAACGGAGTCTGGATCCCGTGGGGACCGGACTATCCGCTATTGTGAATTTCCTTTCGGAAAAGGCTGCGAGTGGCCTTGCCTATCGCTCTGTAAATAACTTCCGATCGGCCATTTCGGCGGGGCACGCACCGGTGGATGGAAAACCGGTGGGCATGCATCCTATGGTATGCAAGCTTCTTAAAGGTATTCGGATGGCAAATCCCCCCAAGCCCAAGTACTCGGGCTTATGGGATGTGTCCTTGGTCATTTCTTTGTTCAACAGTTGGCCAGTGAATAGTCAGTTGTCAAGAAAACAGCTTTTCGCAAAATTAGCGATGCTGTTGTGCCTCTCGGCCTGTAGGCGCTCATCGGATGTGCGGGCATTGGATATTACAGGTAGAGTATTTACCCCAGAGGGGGTTTCCTTTACTATCACGGGTCGTACTAAAACACTGTCTAGACACATTGAGTATAATGCTTTTCCGAGTAATGAAAAATTATGTGTGGTCCAATGCTTGAAAACCTATGAGGAATGTACCCGACCTTTGAGGTCTGAAGGTTCTACGCAGCTCCTGCTTGCAATACAAAAACCTTTTAAACCGGTGACTGCTGCAACTATAGCCAGATGGCTGCGTTATGTTATGAAGGAAGCAGGTGTTGATGTTCAAATGTTTGGCGCACATTCGGTGCGAGGTGCGATGGCTTCAAAGTCATTTATGCTGGGTTCTAGTATTCAGGACATTATGCATTGTGCGGATTGGTCTTCAGAGTCAACATTCAAACAGTTTTATTATAAGCCGGTGGGAGATATAACATCAGTGGTATTTAATAAGCGTTAAACTAGCATAATCCGAAGCCTCCGGTCCTGTAATAGAATCAAAAATTAGCTAGCATTCGCGCCAAGAATTTTCAATTCTATTAAGGACACGGAGGCGAGGATTATCCCACCCGGCTATGCACAATATGATTGTTCATGTTTACCCACCCGTTGATGATTATATAAACCTTTGTGGTAAATGGAGTTTACGGGTTGTTCATGTTGGTTTTTCCTAGGTGCAGACAAGAAGTCTGAATGAAGAGGCCTTCACATTGAAGCTTTTTGGAAGGACGTTGTGTTCCGGTTAATCGTTCAGATCAGACGACAGGTCTGGAAGCGGATATCTTCACGTTGAAGACTGCGCAGAGGACTTGGGTTCCTGTTAAACTTCCAGGTTGGAAGAGTTTGTGAAAGTTGTGGATTATTAGACTTTACGCAGTTCGAGCAAAGAAAGAGGAGGCTGGGACAGTGACCAGGGCTCTTATGGAGGGCTAAGGAGGCGTGGCTGACGCAAAGTCACATGGACAATGTAGTTGTGTTACTAAATTGTATGTTTATTGGCTGCTGTGAGTTGATACAGTAAAGAAGGAGAAAGCATAATCCTCGCCTCCGTGTCCTTAATAGAATTGAAAATTCTTGGCGCGAATGCTAGCTAATTTTTGATTGAACTGCACAGCACATTTCAGCCATGCCAGTTCGGCTGCGGTAGGCATCTTGTCGGCTATTAGTTATTTTCCAGCCGGCGGAAGGGATGTTGTCAATGTCATCTGCTCACGTGACTCTGTGTTTATGGCCTGACGTCCTCGGCTGCGCCAGAAGGTTCCACCGTGCCCTTGGGAGCTGTCAGTCTGGAGCAAGGACAGCTCGTTCCTGTGCCCCGCGCCCTAACACTTCTCAACTACAACCTTATTTGTCAATCATTAACACAATTATTATTATGTATCGCTCCAGCAGTATTAAAATTTGGTAGAAAGTGGAGTGTAACTAGTGATTTTGATTAACAATTGTTGTCGGTTTAGCCAGTAAAGGCTGTAGTTCCTTATTTATTTTCATGACCCTTTACTCTTTGCTTCAGGTTTCCGAGCGGTGGGATTAGGGAGTTTTTATATCTGTGCGATTGACTAGGCAATTCTCCTATATGCCATCTATATCCTATCCTTTATGCTACTTTTTTTTGGGCAGATTTTTTATTTAGAATATTTTTCTCATTTTGAGTACAATTCACCTTATTTACTCTGCATGCTCTTTTCACCCCTAAAATACTTCTCTGATATTGTATGTATTACGTGGTATATTGTATTGTTCTACTGTGTATTATATTTCTTATTATAGTATATAACATCTTCTATAGTTCATGCACAACTGTTCCAGTGTAAAACACTCTTACACTTTTTGGGTGTTGCCCAGGCTAAATAACACTGTTAATAAATACATCCATTAGTAGCACTATTATGTTCAGAGTCACTAGAAAATGTGATTGTGCAGCTGCGACATTTTCCTTATAATTACGGATGTGCCATTCTTGCCATCATAAATATTTTTTTCTAGCAAAATACGGATCAAAAGCTACTAAAAGGCGTGCTGCATGTGGTGCAGTGGCAAACCCTCTGCAAATGCTAACTATCATCTTTCTGCTATTAATTGTTGTAGTCAGGTTTTACACTTATACTAATAAAGTGAAACTTTTGCCCAGACAGTATAAATGTCCCCAGTTAAATGCCTATGTATAGGCTTTTGGCTACAGCATGAAAAGATTCTGACATATTTATATGAAATTCAAACGGGATGGGAAATTCATGTAGCATCATAGACCCTTTTCTCAAAGCAGCTGGGGTGCTTTTAGTGGTGCACTTTTTCAACACAAACTTAAACCAAAATTAAACTAAAAAACAGTTCAAAATATGACAGGGATATGCAGAATAAAAAGATTTGCATGTTTTATTACTTGGTCTGGGCCAAAGTAGACTTGCTTTTTGCCAAGTGCAACATAGTATGTTTTAACAAACAGTATTAGTCTTAAATTTAGAACGGGCAATGGCAATAAAATAGTGTTCCTGTGCTTCCATCTTCGTTAAAATAGTTAATTTGTTGGTAAACATTTTCAGTGGGATCAGGTGATAGTGTGTAGTTTAAAAAAAAACCACAAAAAAACGTTTGTGTTTTGAATAGCGTTGGGCAGGGCTTTAAGTGGGATGAAAAAACTGGGGGTCTCTCATAGGGGCGTGGCCAAATGTAATTAAGGGTGTGGCTTAAAAACACGTACACTAAAAATCAGTACTTAGCATAGTGTGCCACCCGATTTGTATTTTGCTGTTTCTGTCATTGCATCCAGATGTATCATACAAGTAACATCATACCTGCAACAAGGCAGGACTATTGGCTTTGTCAATGGTTGTTAGTTGCATAAGATAAATAAGCAGCAACTATGGCTTGTTGTATATACTATTAAAAAAGCTTTGACTTAAAGCCCCGGTGACACCACGGCAATGTTGCTGCTCCTGAGTTTCAAAAAGAGAAGGGAACTCCAGAGAGCAAATGACTCTCTTTAAAGGATTTGCATTCCCCTACAAGCTCACCTGGCATGACGTCATGCTGTAACTTCTCCACTAGTGAGAAGTGAGCAGTGTGAGCACCCGCACATGATGTGCCTGCTGTCACTGCAGTCCACCTGTGCCAGCGCACACAACAGATCCCGATAGAGACCCATTTCAAGGCCTCCTTTAAAAAAACTGCTGGTGCTCAGCACCGGTGAGAACCTGCCCACTTAAAGCCCTGGCGTTGGGGTCTATTTCGGATCGATGAGGAATATTCTCAAGAATGTGAGATAATTATTGCAAAATTAGCTTAACGCAACTTTGCATATCGCAGTCTATCGTGGGAAAATAATACCTTGTTAACGTTGTATTCTCAACCCGGCGGCACCATGCGATAGTCTCACGATAACATGCCAAATGACTGTGATAAAATCAACGCGAGACCGAAAAAATGCGAAACGCGAAAAAAAGGGCGATGCCCCAAATCGCGATACAAAAATCAGCGATAACCAGCGACAGGCCTGCAATTCCCACGCGTCATGCGGGAAAATGCACTATAAAAGCAACAAAAAAAACACACCCAAAGCAAAAGAAACTGCGTAGCACCATGGATGCACCCGGACCAAGTGCAGAAGACAACTCGAACCCCACAAGCCCCACGGACGACCAGCCAGGAACCCCGTGGCCGGGGAAGTGCAAGGAGAAGAGGAAGACGGGGTTCAGTCTGCAGGAAAACCGGATCATCGTCACGGAGGTGATAGAACACTACCAATTGTTCGTCACCTCCACTGTGTCATTGGCAACACAAACGGAAATATGGCAGTCCATCGTGAACATCGTGAATGCAGTCGGAGTGTCGAGGAGGTCAATGGAGGAGGTCAAGAGACGCTGGCATTATGTGAATAGCCAAACCAAGCAGAAACTCGCTGCCAACCGGAAGACAGCAACGACGACCGGAGGTGGGAGTCTGGATGAGCTGGAGGAAATGGTGGCCACAGTCATCAGTGTGGAGATGGTGGCAGGAGTTGGGGGTCCGGACACAGATCGATATGACCTGACCCAACAGCAACAGGATGAGTAATGGCCAGGGACTGGGGGGACGGGGGGAGATGGGCGCAATGGCACACATGCACAATTAAGTGTAGCACACTGCACACCCACAATGATTGTGAAACATGTCCCTGCTACCCTTGCACCCTGATGTGCCAGTGGCAGACAGTGAGGCAGCCATAACACTACCACACACACCTGACACAGAAGACATATCAGAGGACTAAGATGTGGATGGTAATGACTCTGTGTGCGAAAGGAGGTTGTAGTATTCATCCCCGCCATATGGCCTGTTGCTGCTTGGTTCAGCCCTCTGCATCATGCCCTGGAACAACACCTTCCAGTGTCCCCCGAAACACTCTGAAGCACTCTGCGACATTCACCTGGACCCCGACATGGACTGCCATATCTGCTCTGGTTACCAATGACACAGCAATCAGGCTGACGACTGAACTCTTCCTCTTCCGATTAACTTATCATTCCCCAAAGGACTCTGGTTGGCCCTCCACTGGGCAACCATGTAATGTGGGGTTTGCATGGCCATGTACTGCTCCAGCTCCTACACACCACAGAATGTGAATAAAACATTCCAAATCACACAGATGTGTCATGTCTATGTTCAATCAAGTATAAAAGTATGGATGGATGTATGGACATTGATTGCACAAAAAGGTGCACCCTGGGAAATGACATAAATGCGCATGTTTGAGCCTGACCCACATGGCCAATTAGATGACTGTGAAGGTGTGAACTAGCTGTGGCCTCATTGCTCAGGAACAACAATCTCGCAACCCCTTAACGTTGCCACATGTCCATGCATTGAATAGAGCTGTGTGTAAAAATGTCAAATTCGGTAGCATGCCCAAAGTAGTGTCCCCCATCACATGTGGCAACAGAACTTCTTTTCGCATACCTACTCACACTCAACTGTGTGGACACAGCCTGTTTTGATGAAT
Source organism: Triturus cristatus (assembly GCF_964204655.1). NCBI lineage: Eukaryota > Metazoa > Chordata > Amphibia > Caudata > Salamandridae > Triturus > Triturus cristatus. The sequence continues at coordinate 1,064,678,447 of NC_140582.1, read as the reverse complement.
CACATTGATCCACATGGCAAGACGTTGGACACCATACTCACATTGTTGAAGACACGTAAGAGCACAGGTCTATCAGCAACTATCCCAACCACAATGTCTGGCTCATAGAGGTGGAGCTGTCAATAGGGACTCATCCCCAAGTGAAATGCTTCAGTCAGTCCCTCCCCGTGTACGGACAATGCTCATTGAGGCACACAATTTGTAATTCTAATCAACACTCATCACAGTTGAACAGTAGTGGAGTTGCCAAGACTTTATTAGCATGTGCGTGTCAGTACGGGCAAGACAGGGGCCACAACATGCAGACCAATGCTTCAGACACTAACAGGCAGCATAGGAACATGTAGAGGTGCAAGAAATGGGGAGGCAAAAATAGAACACCAATCATTATGGATGGCAATGATCTCAGCCCACCTTGCCTTGCTGGACGAGTCATGTGATGTTTGTCGCATGCCCATTGCCCCGTGTCAGGGGACATGACTCACAGCCCATGGGATCTGCATAGTGCCGTACCACCGGACTGCGCTGACTGTCTGCTCTGCTGACAGAGAGCAGGTGAAAGGGTCCAACAAGGTCACATGTAGTACTACATTACCATGTCTGTACTCTCCCTCCAGCAGGATGTCAGATTTAGGAATGTTGCCAAACGACGCTGTGCAGCTCTGCCCATGGGACTGCCTCACCTTGCACAGGTGTGTGTCAACATGCGTAGATGCACGCATATGCATTCTGAGTCAAGGCAAATGCAGACATGTCCACTGTTGTGGGATATGTGACCATTCCTCCAAGATGCAACAAGGTGTTGGGACCTATGCTCTGGGTTACATTCAGTTGTGGCTGCAGGAACGTAGTTACTCGTCCATGAATGCGAGCGTAGCTTCATGGGCAATCAGTTCCAAGAGGACGTCGTTGTTGACTTCAACGAACATGAGGGAGAGTCAATCCATTAACTGGTCTGAACAGATGTGCTCCGTCCACGCCGTTTCACCAATGCGCAAAACAGACCAATAGGGGAGCACCTCGATCTGGTCACTGCACACGAGGACTTGTACAATCTCCCATGCCCAACTGCCAGCACATAGCCAAATATCAAGGCATCCCATGCACGGGTATCATGGTTACACTCCTGGTCGTGGGCAAATAGGGGGCGCACACACAAGTCATAATCCAGTTCAGCTACCGTTGTGTTGGATATACACACATCCATGGGCCACTCGAATGTGCATGATCGACAGTGGAACCAGGGCTGGACACAGGTGATGTACGCAAGACGGAAGCTCAGACGTAAATTGATGTGAAACACTGCCAGTGGCAGTGCTCCCAACAAATGCAGCATTCGTGCACGGAATAGTTCCACGAGACAGGGGTTGTGTATGAGTCCGGGATGTTCCGCCATTGCGTTGCTGTCTCTCGTGGAACCAGCACTCTTCTGACCTGCAGCAGTTATGTGGATGATATGCCATAGCTCAGATAAAAGAGTCATATGAGTGTGCAACGTTTGGAAGAATGGGTTGTTGTTTACATAAGTGTCAAGGGCATCCCATTAAGGAGTACCTCAAGCAAGGACTTCTGTGTGTGGGGTTTGGATACTTTGGTCTTTCATTAGCGCTGTGCGTGTTGTGGGAGTCGTCATCATCTGCAATGGTATCTCTCTCAGTGGGTTCCAGCCGCATGCCAGGCCAAGGTCGGAGGTGCAGATGTCCTTCCGCCTTATGTATTGAGACAAAGGAGCATTTATCCCTAATGTTAGTCTGACTACTGCTTGCAATCTGGAATTGTGATGCGGCTTTCATGATGCAATGCAGGCTAGGCCTTAGGCTCATTGTGCACCAATGGCGATACACACACAGCAGTTGGCATGTATGAGCCAGAAGCCCGAGCGGCCTTGCCCTCCTTGTACAGTCTCTCTCTCTCTCCCTCTCTCCCTCTTTCTCTCCCTCTTTCTCTCTCTCTCTCTCCCTCTCTCTATTTCTCTCTATCTCTCTCTCCCTCTCTCTCTTCCTCTCTCCCTCTCTCTCTCCCTCTCTCTCTTTCTCTCTCTCTCTCCCTCTCTCTCTTTCTCTCTCTCTCTCCCTCTCTCTCTCCCTCTCTCCCTCTCTCTCTCTCTCTTCCTCTCTCTCTCTCCCTCTCTCTGTCCTTTGATGAGCGCACGACACACCTTCTTATCTTGAATTTTTGTCTTCCAGGCTGTGACTTACCGATTGTCCAGTGAATACCCACCATGACTCTTCCAAATAGTGGTTTTGAGTTAAATTTGAGTGGAAAGGTTTATTTGTAATTTCAATGATGAATGAATGATTCTCCATTTTCTGACCACACATGAATGTTAATGGTTGTAATTGTGCGATATCAGGCGTATTGTTTTGTTCAGGATTTCGTACAGTTGATGTGCAGTATCTTTGTCCAGTGGTGGGGGTGCCTGGGGTAGAGCCCTGGGAGAGGAGGGGGGGGGGCCTGTGGTTTGTGGCGGTGGGTGTTGTGGCCCTCTTGGGTGTCCGAGCTGCATGATCAGTAGCTCCATGGCATCTGTTGTTCTTCAGGTGTGGCTCTGGGCTGGGCTCCCTTCCATACTGCAAGTAGTCGTCCGAATTAACACCAGGTAGGAGCAGGTGTTAAATCCCTGCTGCTAACGCGCCTTGTGGCATGTTTTGTGATCTTATCGCCGATCTGGCTGGTCGTTGAGAATGTTGCGAAGTGGTGTCATCGCAGCTTTTTGCACGGGAACGCCTACTTTTCATCTCATTAGCGTTAGTTGCCGGTGTCATCCGTGGCAATGTTTTTTGCAGCTGCTATCGCAGGGAAACTGGTGATATGGGCTGTTAGCACCAGCTTGTGAATGAGGCGGTAAATTTATCACCACTTTGGCTGAGATAAAGTGTCACTAACTCGGCGATAAGTCCTTGAGAATACAATACTTCCACCGAAGGAGACACTTAATTTTCCTTTACTTGCCACATAACTTAGTCAACCTTACGACCTAATTTGTCCTCCACCGCTGCATAATTCCAGAGGCCCTGGTTATATAATCTGAGACTCGTTGTATTTGCAAAGCACATATTTACCTCCAGGGATATCTTGGTGCTGAATAGCAGTACTCAGTTTACTAACCCAAGAGGGATGACAAGCAGAGTGGACGCCGCCGGATTCGAACCTGTCAATCACTGTGACCATGAGGTCAAAAATACCTGCCCTGTATGCCTTAGTCAAAGTGAAGATGGATTTTAGTCGTATCTATTGTATGTTAGGCAATAAACACATTCATTTAGTCCTCTGGACTAAAAGTACAGAGGACACAAGTACCACTGCAAAAACAATGGTTCCAGACTTGAGCTTTGAGCTAGACGAGATACCTGGTGGGTCACATTTTAATGTAATTAACATAAAAGAATAGCATGTAAACCTTTTCTGGTCTGATATTTAAATGCCAGGAGTAATTCATGACTGTTTGCATATTCCCTTTGAAAGGCGCTCATTTGTAAATTTGTTTCAGCCGCGCGGATTGAGACATTCAAAACCCGCCGGGCCATCCCGGCGCATGTTTCCCATGACACCCTGCCTCCCGGTCGGCCCAAGGCCACGTCGATGCCTTTCCACAGAAGACCATTCTTCGAGCTGAATGGGGGCGTGGCTTCTCTCTATTAGGGCCTGGCAGCGTGGTCAAAAGAGACATTATGACAGGGGGTAAGATGGCGGCCTCGAGCAGAAAAGAGGCACAGACCATGCGCTGAATGTTAAATGTACCATGTGCTACATGTTAAAACACACCAAATGCTCTGCCTTGAGTAATATCCAGGCTTACTCTGCAGGCTGGTCAAGGTTCAGCATCCCACAGCCGTTCCCAGGGCGCGCAGACGCTGACAGCTCTTTAAGAAGCAACTAGGGGTTCAGGGGATAAATTGAATTATCCTATGCTTGGTTTGTGGTTGCCAGGGAGACGCCAGAGTGCCTGGTGATTGTTCACTCTTGTTTGAAGGCCGTGAAATGAAGACTTTGTGTTGCGCCTGATGGGGCAAGGCCTTGGGGCCAGCTGAGCATGATCGGCCGAGAAAATGTCCCAAAGAGGGTGAAGTGTGTTCGAAACAGTTATGACAAAGCAGCGTTTTTCAGAAAGTAATCTATCCATTTAACGGGAATTGGAATATTAAAACATTATCTCAAAGAAATGGAAATCTGAGCCAGGGGCTAAACTAATTTAGTAGTCCCGGGAGACCGCGTTTATAGGTTTTTCTTTTGATATATACGAATTCAAAAATGAAAATTGCATTGTAGCAGGAGTTATCATTTTCACAATGAGTATGTGAACAGTAGAGAGAAGGCATCTTTTGCGTAGTCATGGAAACAACATCAAAAGCTGCCCGGACTTTTAGCGTGTACATATATTTGTGTCACACTCGTTTTCTCTCTCGATCACTACCTGACATATCACTTTTTTGAGGTGCAGGGGACACAGTTTATTTGGGGGTGACCTGTATCTGAAACAGGAGCTGATAAACATGCTTTAATTCGGTGTGTATGCATTCCTTTGCACGCATATGTACCCCCGACAGTGCTCAAACCTACTTGTAAACATTTCTACAAATATTTATTATATATTATCCTAGTACAGCGAATATGTAGCAAAGCAGTAGAAGGTATAATGTTTATACTGGCAATGGAGGATATCAGAAATGTATGCAAAATGAAAAACCCCAAAATAATGTTTTTAGATATGCATCCTCGTGGGATCTGGCCAGAATTATACGATAACTAAAAGTCTTATAACAAGACCAACTACCTGTGCTAGTTTGAAAACAGCTGTTCTCTGAGCTCACGAGCTGCATGCTGAGAATAGACAGGCCGTCCTTTACAACCCAGGCGCTTGGATGAAAGGAGTTCATCGCGGCTCCTTAGCAGAAATGTGTACCCTGTTTTAGTGACCCTCACGAGGTGAAAAGCCTGTGAAACATCATCTTTCAGTTTCTCATGATCTGTATGGGAATATGTCGTAGGAATTACACATTTTATAGGGCATTGTTGGCCTAGTCATTATGTCTCGTTGTGTATTTTATGTAAAAGCAGAATTGCGGAATTTGGGCACATAAATAAACCATTATATAAAAACAGCAATGAAAAAGATTTGTATATCAAAGCACAATGGGGCATATGCATCAACCAAACTAATACCGATTCCTTAATAGCGAAAAATAAGGAATCGCCATTAAGGAATCGGTAATTGGCATGCATCAACAGATTCGGTGAAATTTAGCGATTCCTTAAAAATCGCTAAATTTACCGATTCCTTAATAGCGGGGCACGCAAACGGCCCCACTAGCAAATAGCGAGTTCGGTAATACCGATTTGGCTAATAGCGAGTTCGGTAATACCGAATTAGCAATTACCGAATCGGTAATAGCGAAATCGCAAATTGCCGCGTCGCTCCGGGAACAGGCTGATGACATCACCAACCAGGAAATACTGCTGCCCCACCCACATAGCCTCGACAGAGGAGCAGACAGGAGCTGGAAAGAAGGACAGGCTGTGCAGAGTGAGGCCACACAGATTCTGCCATTCACATCACACATCCATCATGTCGCAGGAAGTGCCATCCAGCGCAGAATCTGCACGCAAGCGCAAGAAGAAGTTTTCGGACAGGGAGCTGGAGTACCTCATCGAGGGAGTGTCCAGCAAACACGACCGCCTCTTTGGCAAGCTGTCCCTCAAGGTGCCTGAGACCGAGAAGCGGCGCATCTGGCAGCGCATCCGTGAGAGGGTCAATGCGGTTGGCGTCACTAGCCGCAGCATCGACGACCTTAAAAAACGGTGGTATGATCTGCGGAAGCGCGCAAAAGAGAGGATTGCTGAGAGGCTCCGGGAGGCAAGAAGGACTGGAGGCGGAACAAGCACTGCACCATCCAACACAGCCCTGGAGGACCTTGTGGAAGGGACGATAGAGCGGGAAGCCGTCGTGGGGGTGATCCAGATGGACACGTCCGGCGCAGCCACAAGTGCCCAAGGTAAGATGCATGCCTGTGCCACACCCAGCATAGCGTAAATCCATACCCATGCCCCCAGCCCAATCTCACTGTGTCTGCAGCTCTGGCACAGACAGTTCCACACATGACACTACTGCATCTTGGGAGTTGTAGTCTAGTCAGCCCAGAGTGCAGGTACAGGCGTAAATCCTCTGAGCACACAACACATATTTTGTACATGGCTGTAGACTGTTCATTTGTTGGACCACAGAGGGACATTGATGGGTACAACACTATGTAGGTGTAATCATCCCACTAATCATGCACTGTTTCACACACAGATGCATCACCTGGGGACTCTGACGACAGCGACCAGCTGATCATATCTGAGACACCCGTGGAGTCAGACCAGGAGACTGCGCAGGATGCGCACGCACCGCCAACACCTGCCACCCCACCAGCACCACCTCCACCAGCGCCACAATCAACGGCACCAGCACCAGTGCCACAAGCCAAGGCACCTGCGCCACAAGCCAAGGCACCACCACCTGCGCCACAAGCAACGGCACCAGCAAGCCAGCCTGCAGCTAGTACAGCCACAATACCGCAGAGGCACAGGCACCAAGTTGCGCCCTTGCAGGAGATGGCAAACCCCCCCCGCAATTGGCACCCACGCAGCGCACATCCACACCACCTGCTGCACCACATGGAGGCTCAAGACACGCACGGCGTCACAGGGCCCGTCGCAGTTCCGTCTCCTCAGCTGACCAGGATGTCCCAACAACCTCTGCAATTGAGGAGAGGATGCTGCGTACACAGAACCTGCAGGGAAGACATGTGGCTAGCATCAGCTGCAACATCGTGCGCCTAGCGAGGGAGATGCGCGCCATGACTGCAGCAGTCACCGACATGGGCTCCGCGGTCAGGGACATGGGCACGGCGGTCAGGGACCAGACCACTGCGGTTGCTGATGGCAATGCTCAGCTCAGGGAGGAGGTACGTGAGCTCACCCGTGCCATCAGGGAGGGCCATGAGTCCCAGAGGAGGAGTAACCGGCAGCTAATGTTGCGTTCTGCCGCCGCTACCAAGGCCATACAACGGCACAGCAACTGCACCGCTGTGTTGGCACGCCGCACAGTCTCCCTGCAGGTGGACCTTGGGCACTTCTGCGGTGATGTGGCCAAGTCACTGGGACACATCACCACTGCTGTGGAACAACTTCAGAGCAGCACATGCAGTGCTGCAGCATTGGGAGGGGATGACACCAGTGAGGCTGCCTCCAGTGTCAGCAGCGTGTCACTGGCAGAGGCCAGCACCAGGCGCCGGAGTTCGTGTGCCTCCACGGGGACAGGCCGTGGTGAGGGTTTGGATGCACCTGAGCGGAGGCTTGGTGTACGTGGCAAGCGCCACTAGAAATTTGGACATGCTGCAGGTCCATGGTGGAGCAACCATGGCCATCCAATTATTGTGTTTGCACAGGCCTGACTTTAAGGAACCTTTTATTTACATTTATGCAATCGGAGCATGATTCACAATGCTAGTTCTGTTGCACAATCCTCAGTGCTACTGTGCATTAAACAGTTGCACCCAACACCAACTTGTAATGTCTCATTTTACCCAGGGTCAAAAATGATTTTGCATTATGTCTGTCCGCCTCCTATGGCCCTCTGCTGTGTTTGGGATGTGTGCCGGTCGTCGTTGGCCGGGTGGTTGGTCAGCCTGGGGGTCGTCATCCCTGTCCACCTCCATGGGTATCCCCCTTCTGGTGGCAATGTTGTGCAGCATTGCACATACAGCAATTATTCGACAGCATGTGTCTGGTTGGTATAGCATGGCGCCGCCAGTCTTGTGGAGGATACGGAAGCGGCTCTTGAGAATCCCAAAAGTCCGCTCTATCACATTCCTCGTGCTGATGTGTGCAGCGTTGTAGCGATGTTCCTGCGGGGTTGCTGGATTTAGCTATGGGGTTAGTATGTATTCCCGCAGGGCGTAAGCACTGTCACCTAGAAGATAGAAGCATAGACTTAGCATTGGTGATGTACATACATGTGTGGTGTTGGTGTGGGGAAGCGTAGTTCTACTTACCTAACAGGAGTCCCTCTCCAAATTCTCCATTGAGTAGTCGCCTGTGCATTCCACTGTTGCGGAAGATGTATGAGTCGTGTGTGCTCCCTGGGAATTGTGCCACTAGGTCCGTTATGATGTTGTTGGCATCGCACACAACCTGCACGTTGATCGAGTGGTATGACTTGCGGTTCCTGAAAAGGTACTCATTTGCTGACGGAGGGCATATGGCGATATGCGTGCAGTCGATGCATCCAATCACATGTGGGAATTGTGCCACCTGGTAGAAAGCCTGTTTGGTGCGGTCCAACTGCTGTGGGGTTGTGGGGAAGCTGATGTGTGTGTGTAGCATTGTCAGCATGGCATCTAGGAATTTTTTGAAGAAGCGTGACAGTGCGCTTTGCGACACACCTCCGGCAACCGCAATTACCCCCTGGAAACTCCCTGAGGCCAGTAGGTGCAGGCTGCATAGGACCTGAACGTGCGCAGGGATTGCATTGGTCCGGTGTGTCTGGTGCTGCAGTAATGGTTCCAGGTCTGCAATCAGGCGCATGATCATAGCGCGATTGAGGCGATATTTCTGGTACACCTCGTCCTCATTCTGGCCGAGCAGGGATATGCGCAGTCTGAACACTCGCTCCTGGACCCTTCTCCTGCGCTGTCCTGCTGCATTGATCCACATCCTCCTTGCAAGCACGTAGAGGGCAGCCATTTTGTGGGAGCCAACAGGGTCTCCTGGGCCAAATTTAAGGGTTTAGTGATTGCCTCAATCATTTGCACATGTAGGAATTTTTTTTTTTTTTTTTTGTGACTTTACCTCCAGGTTTTGATTCCCCTTATTTAGCTCTGGCAAAATAGCGATTTTTGGAATTTTCGTTATTAGCGAGTTTTGTTGCATTGGGGTGCGATTCGTTATTTGCTATTGGCAATTTCCGGGAGCTAATAGTGATTTCGGTGATTGCGATTCGGTATTTAGCGAATCGGTAAATTAGCCTTTTGGGTATTAGCGATTCGGTATGTTCGAGGTTATTTATTTAGCGATTCGTTATTTGCTCGGGTTTTGGGTTGATGCATTGGGATTGGGTATTTTTCACACAATACCGGGAGCTATTACCGAATCGGTATTTTACCGACTGGATTTTGGCTTGATGCATAAGGGTGAATATTGTGAAAAACATTACTGTGTAATAAAAAGGAAAGTGGTAATAGCTTTTAAATATGGGTTAAAAAGGGGTTTATATCATAACTGATAGGAAAAACAATATGTGTGTTCCCATATGCTATGTACACCAGTACCTCTAACTGGTTTCAGGAATCCACCAATACATTACTAAATAAAGAGATTTTCATGCCTTTGGCTGGAACGTCGTTGAATGCTTATCACTATTTAGGTAGGTCATACACGCAAGCTAGATCTCCTATTAAAATGTTGCATAAATCTTAGCACCGGAAGTGCAAACTTAACAGATTGCCCTTGTAATGATGGGAAGCCTTCTTCCTAGCTCTGAAGAACGTGCTTCCTTGGCCTAGGTTGATCGCCGGGCAAGTCACTGGAAAGTTACTGTAGGTTTTCTCCCTCACCCAGTCAGGAGCTTTCAGTCCATGGGCCCTTCACCAGTGCACAGTGCCGGACGGGGCTGCTTGGAGCATGTGGCTGCAGGGGCTATTGTTATTCCACTGCTAAGACCCTAGAGTTGCAAAAATAGCAATTGATGGACAGAATGCAGAACAATGCCATACATTCACCCCAGTCCGGAGATCTGGGCCTAAATCCATAATTGTTTTTCTCACCATCCCATTCCAGTTTGGACCCAGCCATATGCAAATCAGTCTTGACTAAGCCTGGGCAAACCACTACGCTACGCTCGCGTAGTTTACGAAGTTTGCGCTACTTCACACTACGCGAACTGCACGTAGCACAGTGCGAACACGCGTAGCGTAGAGTTGCGTAGTGCTGCGGTCATTTTTTGCTTGCTCGCGGTCCTCAACGTCAAGTTGGCGACCACGAGCAAGCAAAATGACATCCCGGCGAGACTTTTTCCTTGTTCGCGATCAGCAACATCAAGTTGGCGATCGCGAGCATGGAAAATAAACCTCCCGGCGAGATTCCCAACGCGAGGAGGTCAGGTTTCTCATTGCGAGTGGTCGCGTATGCTCGCGACCACTCGCGATGAGAAACTACCAGTTCGCGTTGAGAAAGCTGCCGTTCGAGTAAAAATCTACTCGAGCAGCAGAAAACTACAACTCGCACTGTGCAAGATGCCATTTTCAATGATTGCACAGTGCCGGTTGCTTATCCGCACTGTGCAATCATTGAAAACGACATCTGGCACAGTGCGAACAAGGTACTACGCAGTTCGCGAAGTGCTACGCGTAGCTCGCGTAGTGCGAACTGCACTTTGCGTAGCTTCACGAAGTGCTACTTCGCAAACTACGCCAAGGGTTAGTCTTGACCCTGTGCACAATGGGAACAGTCCAACCGGAACTTCCACGCCAGGTCCTCCCTGGACTGGAAACAAGCATCCTAGGACCGACTGAACTAGACACAAGGCCTAGAGCCTGTAGAATCACTGGGATCCCAAGGAACCACCCAAGGTAGTGACACAGCGGACCCACGGGGACTGTATGCAGTGTGTGAACACAACCGCGGGTTCCCGTTAGCTTCTATGGGCAATGTCGCGGTTGGAAATGTAAAGATTAAGGACACTTAGAATTGAGTCAGGACCAAACCCTTTTGGACTTAAGAAGTTCTAGGGCTAGCACCCACGGGAGCACCGGAGTACTCAAGTTACCTCACCCAGGGAAGCCGGGTGCATAGGTGTCTTTTGGTGTCGGGTCACGTTGTCGATTGCAATGGAAGCTGAAAAAGAACTGCTGCTGCCGTGAAGAGGAGAAGTGTCCGAAGAGATCCAAGCCTGGATCTGGGATGGAAGGAACCTGAAAGCAGAGGGGACAGAGTCTGGGTCACTAGCCAGTGACCGAGGGAAGGATGGACTAATGCCCACAGATGTTGGGTGCTTCAGGTGAGTTGATGGGTGTCTTGACTCTTCAGAAACGAGGTCCAGAAGGCGCCGATGACAACCAGGAGCTGGATTCGAGCTGTCCCACAAAGTCTGTCGAGTGCTGCGGTGTCAGCGACCAGATTGGACCCAACAAGCCTTGGCAACGGCAAGTCACTGGAATTCAGAAGAAAGGACTGCGGTTTAGACCAGCAAGGTCTGAGGGACTCACCCAGCAAGAGGCACGTCTGTAGCAATTAGGAAAGCCCAAGTAGAAGAGGAGTTGCCTTTGTGGGGACCTACTAGCCAACGAGCTAGCGATCGCAAAGGAGCCTCAAGCGGTTGCACTTGAAACTAGCCCATGGGTCACTCGTGGAGTGGAGGCCAGCAATCTTCAGTGCAGGAGGTGCTCAAGGCTGGGGCTACTCGGAGCCCAAAGCACAACTTCAAGGAAGTCCCAGAAGATAGTGTTGCTGCAAAAGTTCATGGTGTCCAGGGGCCATGGTTCCATGTCACCCACAATAGCCATGGGTCTCCGCCTTGCTGTGGACTCAGGGTAGACTCGGGAAAGTCTGGAAATCCACCTCTGGTGATGCAAAGACTTCAGTGTCCGGCGAGAGCTTCAGCGATGCAGACCGGTCAGTTGCTTCTTTGGTGCCTGCCAAGTAGGGGAGTCACTCCTTGACCCCAAGGGAGATTTCTTCCGTCTTCTAGTCGAGATAGAAAGTCGAAGGCCCAGGATATCTGTTGCAGAGTTTTGTCCAGGGTAATCTAAAATCATGAGGACTGGGTTCCCATACTTATACTAAGTTTGGGGGTTGGACATACTCTAGGGACCCACCTATGGGAGGGTTTGGAAAGAGGGGTGGTTACACCCATTTCCTTTGTCCAGTTTCATGCCAGAGCAGGGGCAGGTAGCCCCTGCAACCGGTTTGAACTGGATTATGCAAGGGACAGCAAACGTGCCCCCAGTGCAGGACTTGAAACCACCAGAGAGTGCTCTCGCCCAGCCCCAATACACATCTGCCTGTCTAGGGAGGTGGTTACTCCTCACTTCAACAGGAAACCTATTGTCCAGGCCTCCCCTGCTAGATTTTCAGCCAGCAGCAGGAGGCCAGACCCGTGTCTGTGGCAGAGGCATCCATTTTGTGATGCCAGGGCTCAGGAAAGTCCTACCGGGTTTGACCAGTGTGAACATGTCTTTCCCTCTAGAAGGGTGGAATGCTACCCCCATCACCAGAGCTGGCGGGGGTGGGGGTGGTGTAGTATTCTAAAGCGTTTGACACCAAACACAACATGTTTTGATGCAGCCATACCAAAGTTAGCATTTACCGCGAGGTTATAATGCACTTAAGAGTATATGGTATGGCTGTATTGCAGAACAATAGGTAACGACCCCACCCCTGTGGGGTGTATCCCCGGGCACTGGACTGGAGTAACGAATTTTTTCGTGGTTGTCAATGAATAATTTGCTCAATTATGTAGTTGAAAGTTTTTTAATTTTGCACTTGATTTTTCATTAATCCGTTGGAAAACTTCATTTCCCAAAATGCAACATGTTGATTTCACAAAGTTGTCTCAATCAGTGTTCCAATGCATTTCGGCAAACTGCCTTCATCAGTGAACATCTAAAACAAAAGATTTAAACTGTCTGTAGTGATACCAGATAGATATGTACAATACACAATACTAGTCACATACATTGTAACAAATATTAAACAAATGGCATGTAAATGTATCTAGCGTGGTTTTTAACTCGAGAGAAAGGCTGTAAGGGGACCGTGTGGGTGAACATCGTGCCAAATAGCGGTTTACTCACTTAGAAAAGATGTGTGGGGGTTATACCTGAAATCCCTATACGGAAGTGACTAAATAAATATAATACGGACGTTGAAGAGTAAATGAGCAAACTGGAGGGGACTACGGAGGCTAATATCAAGATCTTACCGGAGCTGAGACCGTCGGTTCACTCAGGTGCCTTCCATGAGTGTGCTGCTAGTTCGAAACTCGCTGTGTGGTGTGGTATTTAAACGTGAATGACGTGCTACTAAAGGTGAAAAGCGGACTGCTAAAGTGTGCGTGTGGGAGAAAAAAGTTCCTAAAAGAGAATTAAATTAGGCTCTCATGGCGTGCTGTTTTTGTGGGAGGTAATATCAAACGTTTACCAACAGTCTGTATAGTGGATACAGTTAATCAGTTCTAAGACATTGTCAATCAATGAGAAAACGGCAGCCTTCCGATATGGTACCCAAGGCTAATATCGCAGTCAGTATGGTCTGTTTAGGTTGAATGTTTATAAATAACAAGAAAATTCGACCCTGTCATTCATTCCGTGCGGTTGTAGAGAGTTCAAATTGTAAATCCAATGATTTTCTCTTTGCAGTAATGCTGTACGGTTATCAATTCCTTCCCGTTTTTGCACTACCTCTAAAATGCAAGCTTTTAATTGGCTGTTGTGGTGTTGAGCTTCAATAAAGTGATGAGCTACCATTGATTTGGTTTGTTTGGTTCTTATATTGCTTTTGTGTTCATTCAATCGAACTTTTAGTTTGCGTTCTGTTTGTCCGACATAGACTTTTCCGCATGGGCATTTTAACATGTAGATGATATTTGAAGTATCACATGTAGCTGTCACCTGTAGTTTGATTGTATGTCCTTTCATGGGGTGCATGATGTACGTCCCCTTAATGATGTTGTGACAGTTGCTGCAATTTAAACATGGTATCGTGCCTTTGTAGGTAGCTTGTTGAGACTTTGTGGGTGAGTATTTAATGAGCTCTCCGATGTTTTTGCCTCGTGTGTAAGCAAATATCGGTTCACGGATGAAGGTGTTTTTGAAATCCTGCTCTAGTTGTAACAATGGCCAGTGTTTTTTAACAGCCTTTTTCAAGTGTTGGCTCATGGTAGAAAATGTGCTAACGCATGTGATTCTTTCAGCAGTAGTTTTGGGTCTTGTCAAAAGTAGTTGTTGTCTTGAGAAGTTGCTGACACGTTCTTTAGCTTCTGTTAGTATATGTTCTGGGTATCCTCTCTGTCTAAATCGCTGTAACATGTCTCCTTGTTGTTTGGTGGATTCAGCACAGTCTGAGACAATCCTTTTTACCCTCATTAATTGAGAATACGGTAGATGTTGTTTGAGCGGTTGGGGATGGAAGCTGTCATATGTTAAGGTGTTGTTTCTGTCTGAAGATTTTCTGTACAGGTTGGTTTCGAACCCTCTCACAGTTTTAGTCACTTTTACATCCAGGAAGTTGATCGTATGTTCGCTGATCTCATGGGTAAATTGGATCCTGTCATCAATAAGGTTAAGTAGTTGGATTTGATCTTCGAGTTCTTCATGGGTTCCTTTCCATAATAGGAAGATGTCATCAATGAATCTTAGGTACAACGGTGTCTGATTCTTCCAGGGTTGAGTGTTTAGGATGTATTCTTCTTCAAAGGAGTTCATAAAGATATTGGCATACGCGGGCGCTGCACAGTTGCCCATCGAAGTGCCAGTCTTCTGTAAATACCATGTGTCTTGCCACTGGAAGTAGGAGTGTAGAAGAGTGAAATCTAGGAGTTCCATCAAGAAGATCTTCATGCCTTCGTCATAATCTGTATTTAAAAGGGCCTTTTCAACTGCTTCAATCCCTGCTTGATGTGGGATCGATGTGTATAGAGATTTAACATCAATTGTACACAATAATAGGGTTTCCTCTTCCGTGATGTTTGTGAGATTGAGTTTATTGAGGAAATCTGTAGTGTCTTTGAGGAAGAATGTCATTTTGAGAACACATGGTTGAAGGTAAGTGTCCAAAAATTTACCAACGGGTTCATGTATACTCCCACGTGTCGAGACTATAGGGCGACAGGGGGGGTGAATGGGGTCTTTGTGTATTTTTGGTACCATGTAGAACTTAGGGCTCCTGGGTTGTGGTTGCGTGAGGTACTTCTTTACTTTTTCATTGATGATGCCCCCATCAAAGGCTCTTTGAATGATGTTTGTGAGGATTAGTTTGAACTCCTCAGTGGGATTTGAAGTCAGTTCCATGTAGGTGTTCTCGTCTTTTAGATGGGTTTCAACTTGTTCTTGATAGTAGGTGGTATTTAGGATTACAAGGGCTCCCCCTTTATCGGCCTTTTGGCAGATGATCTTGGAATTGTTGGATATAGATCTTAGGGTAGCAAACTCTTTGGTGTTTAAGTTTCGACGTCGCGGTCTTTTTTGAAATTTGATTTTAGCTAGGTCTTGTTTAACCAATTGTTCAAATAAGTCGATGGTTTTGTGACTAATGGGGGCTACATATGTGCTGATAGCTCTCAGTCCTTTTAGTGGATCTTCAATCTCTGTGGTTGGTGTGACAATGATGTTTTCGAAAAAATGCCGTAGGCGTATCTTTCTCATAAGTTTGTAAAGACTGATATGCGATTCTAGAAGATTAGATTGTGTGGTTGGCACAAACGAAGTTCCCTTTTGCAGTGTTTTAAGTTCAAACTCGTTGAAGTGGTGATCCGATATGTTGATCACCAAACTTTCTATTGGGTGCCTTTCTTGTGTTTGTCTCTTTTGGCTGCTGTGACATTCCTCGTTTGTGGTGTTTCTTTCCCTTTTGTTTTGTCCTTTTCTTTTTGCCCGCCTGGGTCGTCCTGTTCTTCGCGGCCTGCGTCTAAAAAAGGCGTTTCTTGTGAGGTTGAAGCTGATGTCTCTGGTGTGATTGAGGATGTCTGGTGTGATCTTGTCGTGGTTTCGTTCTCAGAGGATGAGGTATCGGTTTGAGGAGTGTATGGGCGGTTTTGTCGTCTTCTAGCATAGATATCAGCCCACGTGTAGACTTCCCCCATTTTGTAGTCCACCGTGTCTCTACGGTATTTGCGGATTTTTCTTTCATTGACCTCTTGTGTGTGTTTGGCAAGCTGGTTATTGATGTCATCCAGTACTTTCGTGAGTTCTTCAGTGGACATGGTTTTGTCTAACTCATTTTTTATTGTTGAAATTTCTTGGTTTAATTCTTCCAATATATTTGACAATTCCTCGATGATGAGGAGGATCAAATCCAAGGAATACTTATTTAAAATGGCATACCACCTTTCTGTGAATTTCTGTGCGTTCTTGCATAATGAGGGTTTTAGGGATATTCTCAGGCCTCTAGGAATTCTTTGTGCTTTGTGATATCGTATCATCGTGCTGGCATGTAGTCGTTGATTGATAACTTTTCTGGATAGGTAGAGTAGTTGCTTGATGTTCTGTTCTTTACTGCGGCTAGTAGTGTGTACTGTGGTTTCCTCTTGTATCAATGCGTAAATTCTGGAAATTTCTTCATTGGCGAAAGCAAAGGTTTCCGCCCTCGATTCTGTGAGGTTTGTTATCTCGTCATATGACATAGTTTTAACGTGCGTGCTACAATTGTGGAGCAGGAAAATTAGACGAAACTAGTTATGGTCAATTGTGCACTGCTGTGGTTAGAAGAATTTTCAAAAATCTGTGCCGTGCTCCAGGGTATCACTCCCTGCCAGAGAGTGTGTGAAAATCAAACAATAGGTAACGACCCCACCCCTGTGGGGTGTATCCCCGGGCACTGGACTGGAGTAACAAATGTTTTCGTGGTTGTCAATGAATAATTTGCTCAATTATGTAGTTGAAAGTTTTTTAATTTTGCACTTGATTTTTCATTAATCCGTTGGAAAACTTCATTTCCCAAAATGCAACATGTTAATTTCACAAAGTTGTCTCAATCAGTGTTCCAATGCATTTCGGCAAACTGCCTTCATCAGTGAACATCTAAAACAAAAGATTTAAACTGTCTGTAGTGATACCAGATAGATATGTACAATACACAATACTAGTCACATACATTGTAACAAATATTAAACAAATGGCATGTAAATGTATCTAGCGTGGTTTTTAACTCGAGAGAAAGGCTGTAAGGGGACCGTGTGGGAGAACATCGTGCCAAATAGCGGTTTACTCACTTAGAAAAGATGTGTGGGGGTTATAACTGAAATCGCTATACGGAAGTGACTAAATAAATATAATACGGACGTTGAAGAGTAAATGAGCAAACTGGAGGGGACTACGGAGGCTAATATCAAGATCTTACCGGAGCTGAGACCGTCGGTTCACTCAGGTGCCTTCCATGAGTGTGCTGCTAGTTCGAAACTCGCTGTGTGGTGTGGTATTTAAACGTGAATGACGTGCTACTAAAGGTGAAAAGCGGACTGCTAAAGTGTGCGTGTGGGAGAAAAAAAAAAGTTCCTAAAAGAGAATTAAATTAGGCTCTCATGGCGTGCTGTTTTTGTGGTATGTAATATCAAACGTTTACCAACAGTCTGTATAGTGGATACAGTTAATCAGTTCTAAGACATTGTCAATCAATGAGAAAACGGCAGCCTTCCGATATGGTACCCAAGGCTAATATCGCAGTCAGTATGGTCTGTTTAGGTTGAATGTTTATAAATAACAAGAAAATTCGACCCTGTCATTCATTCCGTGCGGTTGTAGAGAGTTCAAATTGTAAATCCAATGATTTTCTCTTTGCAGTAATGCTGACTAGTTTCGTCTAATTTTCCTGCTCCACAATTGTAGCACGCAAGTTAAAACTATGTCATATGACGAGATAACAAACCTCACAGAATCGAGGGCGGAAACTTTTGCTTTCGCCAATGAAGAAATTTCCAGAATTTACGCATTGATACAAGAGGAAACCACAGTACACACTACTAGCCGCAGTAAAGAACAGAACATCAAGCAACTACTCTACCTATCCAGAAAAGTTATCAATCAACGACTACATGCCAGCATGATGATACGATATCACAAAGCACAAAGAATTCCTAGAGGCCTGAGAATATCCCTAAAACCCTCATTATGCAAGAACGCACAGAAATTCACAGAAAGGTGGTATGCCATTTTAAATAAGTGTTCCTTGGATTTGATCCTCCTCATCATCGAGGAATTGTCAAATATATTGGAAGAATTAAACCAAGAAATTTCAACAATAAAAAATGAGTTAGACAAAACCATGTCCACTGAAGAACTCACGAAAGTACTGGATGACATCAATAACCAGCTTGCCAAACACACACAAGAGGTCAATGAAAGAAAAATCCGCAAATACCGTAGAGACACGGTGGACTACAAAATGGGGGAAGTCTACACGTGGGCTGATATCTATGCTAGAAGACGACAAAACCGCCCATACACTCCTCAAACCGATACCTCATCCTCTGAGAACGAAACCACGACAAGATCACACCAGACATCCTCAATCACACCAGAGACATCAGCTTCAACCTCACAAGAAACGCCTTTTTTAGACGCAGGCCGCGAAGAACAGGACGACCCAGGTGGGCAAAAAGAAAAGGACAAAACAAAAGGGAAAGAAACACCACAAACGAGGAATGTCACAGCAGCCAAAAGAGACAAACACAAGAAAGGCACCCAAAAGAAAGTTTGGTGATCAACATATCGGATCACCACTTCAACGAGTTTGAACTTAAAACACTGCAAAAGGGAACTTCGTTTGTGCCAACCACACAATCTAATCTTCTAGAATCGCATATCAGTCTTTACAAACTTATGAGAAAGATACGCCTACGGCATTTTTTCGAAAACATCATTGTCACACCAACCACAGAGATTGAAGATCCACTAAAAGGACTGAGAGCTATCAGCACATATGTAGCCCCCATTAGTCACAAAACCATCGACTTATTTGAACAATTGGTTAAACAAGACCTAGCTAAAATCAACTTTCAAAAAAGACCGCGACGTCGAAACTTAAACACCAAAGAGTTTGCTACCCTAAGATCTATATCCAACAATTCCAAGATCATCTGCCAAAAGGCCGATAAAGGGGGAGCCCTTGTAATCCTAAATACCACCTACTATCAAGAACAAGTTGAAACCCATCTAAAAGACGAGAACACCTACATGGAACTGACTTCAAATCCCACTGAGGAGTTCAAACTAATCCTCACAAACATCATTCAAAGAGCCTTTGATGGGGGCATCATCAATGAAAAAGTAAAGAAGTACCTCACGCAACCACAACCCAGGAGCCCTAAGTTCTACATGGTACCAAAAATACACAAAGACCCCATTCACCCCCCCTGTCGCCCTATAGTCTCGACACGTGGGAGTATACATGAACCCGTTGGTAAATTTTTGGACACTTACCTTCAACCATGTGTTCTCAAAATGACATCCTTCCTCAAAGACACTACAGATTTCCTCAATAAACTCAATCTCACAAACATCACGGAAGAGGAAACCCTATTATTGTGTACAATTGATGTTAAATCTCTATACACATCGATCCCACATCAAGCAGGGATTGAAGCAGTTGAAAAGGCCCTTTTAAATACAGATTATGACGAAGGCATGAAGATCTTCTTGATGGAACTCCTAGATTTCACTCTTCTACACTCCTACTTCCAGTGGCAAGACACATGGTATTTACAGAAGACTGGCACTTCGATGGGCAACTGTGCAGCGCCCGCGTATGCCAATATCTTTATGAACTCCTTTGAAGAAGAATACATCCTAAACACTCAACCCTGGAAGAATCAGACACCGTTGTACCTAAGATTCATTGATGACATCTTCCTATTATGGAAAGGAACCCATGAAGAACTCGAAGTTCAAATCCAACTACTTAACCTTATTGATGACAGGATCCAATTTACCCATGAGATCAGCGAACATACGATCAACTTCCTGGATGTAAAAGTGACTAAAACTGTGAGAGGGTTCGAAACCAACCTGTACAGAAAATCTTCAGACAGAAACAACACCTTAACATATGACAGCTTCCATCCCCAACCGCTCAAACAACATCTACCGTATTCTCAATTAATGAGGGTAAAAAGGATTGTCTCAGACTGTGCTGAATCCACCAAACAACAAGAAGACATGTTACAGCGATTTAGACAGAGAGGATACCCAGAACATATACTAACAGAAGCTAAAGAACGTGTCAGCAACTTCTCAAGACAACAACTACTTTTGACAAGACCCAAAACTACTGCTGAAAGAATCACATGCGTTAGCACATTTTCTACCATGAGCCAACACTTGAAAAAGGCTGTTAAAAAACACTGGCCATTGTTACAACTAGAGCAGGATTTCAAAAACACCTTCATCCGTGAACCGATATTTGCTTACACACGAGGCAAAAACATCGGAGAGCTCATTAAATACTCACCCACAAAGTCTCAACAAGCTACCTACAAAGGCACGATACCATGTTTAAATTGCAGCAACTGTCACAACATCATTAAGGGGACGTACATCATGCACCCCACGAAAGGACATAAAATCAAACTACAGGTGACAGCTACATGTGATACTTCAAATATCATCTACATGTTAAAATGCCCATGCGGAAAAGTCTATGTCGGACAAACAGAACGCAAACTAAAAGTTCGATTGAATGAACACAAAAGCAATATAAGAACCAAACAAACCAAATCAATGGTAGCTCATCACTTTATTGAAGCTCAACACCACAACAGCCAATTAAAAGCTTGCATTTTAGAGGTAGTGCAAAAACGGGAAGGAATTGATAACCGTACAGCATTACTGCAAAGAGAAAATCATTGGATTTACAATTTGAACTCTCTACAACCGCACGGAATGAATGACAGGGTCGAATTTTCTTGTTATTTATAAACATTCAACCTAAACAGACCATACTGACTGCGATATTAGCCTTGGGTACCATATCGGAAGGCTGCCGTTTTCTCATTGATTGACAATGTCTTAGAACTGATTAACTGTATCCACTATACAGACTGTTGGTAAACGTTTGATATTACATACCACAAAAACAGCACGCCATGAGAGCCTAATTTAATTCTCTTTTAGGAACTTTTTTTCTCCCACACGCACACTTTAGCAGTCCGCTTTTCACCTTTAGTAGCACGTCATTCACGTTTAAATACCACACCACACAGCGAGTTTCGAACTAGCAGCACACTCATGGAAGGCACCTGAGTGAACCGACGGTCTCAGCTCCGGTAAGATCTTGATATTAGCCTCCGTAGTCCCCTCCAGTTTGCTCATTTACTCTTCAACGTCCGTATTATATTTATTTAGTCACTTCCGTATAGCGATTTCAGTTATAACCCCCACACATCTTTTCTAAGTGAGTAAACCGCTATTTGGCACGATGTTCACCCACACGGTCCCCTTACAGCCTTTCTCTCGAGTTAAAAACCACGCTAGATACATTTACATGCCATTTGTTTAATATTTGTTACAATGTATGTGACTAGTATTGTGTATTGTACATATCTATCTGGTATCACTACAGACAGTTTAAATCTTTTGTTTTAGATGTTCACTGATGAAGGCAGTTTGCCGAAATGCATTGGAACACTGATTGAGACAACTTTGTGAAATTAACATGTTGCATTTTGGGAAATGAAGTTTTCCAACGGATTAATGAAAAATCAAGTGCAAAATTAAAAAACTTTCAACTACATAATTGAGCAAATTATTCATTGACAACCACGAAAAAATTCGTTACTCCAGTCCAGTGCCCGGGGATACACCCCACAGGGGTGGGGTCGTTACCTATTGTTTGATTTTCACACACTCTCTGGCAGGGAGTGATACCCTGGAGCACGGCACAGATTTTTGAAAATTCTTCTAACCACAGCAGTGCACAATTGACCATAACTAGTTTCTGTATTGCAGAACAGCCATAAGGAAAGATTTCCGAAAGCTGCAGAGGGGCTCAGCTCATGCTTGGGCACCCTCTCACATAAAACCAAGCAACCGGTTTGAACTGGACTATGCACAGGGACACCAAGTGTGCCCCCAGTGCAGGACTTCAAAGCCCCAGAGGGTGCTCCCGCCCAGCCCCAATACACATCTGCCTGGAAACCTATTGTCCAGGCCTCCCCTGCCGGAGTTTCGGTCAGTAGCAGGAGGCCAGACCCGTGTCTGTGGCAGAGGCATCCATTTTGTGATGCCAGGGCTCAAGAAAGTCCTACCGAGTTAGACCAGTGTAAACACGTCTCTCCCTCTAGAAGGGTGGAGTGCCACCACCGCCGCCAGAACTGGCGGGAGGATAGTATTTCAAAGCGTTTGACACCCAACACAACATGTTTCCGTGCAGCCATCCCAAAGTTAGCATTTACCGCAAGGTTATAATGCACTTAAGAGTATATGGTCAGGCTGCACCACAAACAGCATCAGAGGAGGTACTCCGAACGCTGCAGAGAGGCTCTGCTCATGCAGGGGCACCCTCTCACATAAAAACCAAGCACTCTGCCTTCAGGATTTTTAAGGCCGCCATAGGAGTGACTTATAGGTTTTATATGTGTGTGCAATGGTAGTGATATAGGTAGCCTATACCACTGTAAGGGGTGCAAGCACACCCTTACCCAGGCTGCAGTAGCAGACCTGTGGTGCCATTTTGGAGTGCTTCCCAGGGGTGGCATAATACATGCGTCAGCCCCTGGTAGGCATCTGAGGTACCTATGCCCTAGGTACATAGTATACCATATACTAGGGGCTTGTAAGGCACTCCAGAATCCAATTAGATATGTACCTAATGTACATGCAAACCATTTTAGAGAGGAAGCAGCTAGGCTGTGGTCCTGATTAGTAGGGCTACAGCCAGACTAAGGTCGAAAAACAGAGAAACACCAGCAACAAGCATCGGCATAGCCAATAGGTCTCGCTTTTGGGACCTTATAAGTGTTTAGCCATGCAACAGTTGCATAACTAAATACTTATAAGGTCCCAAAAGCGAGACCTATTGGCTATGCCAATGCTTGTTTCTGTTTATTACTGCTCTGTAGTAATGGCGG
This sequence comes from Triturus cristatus, assembly GCF_964204655.1. Taxonomy (NCBI): domain Eukaryota; kingdom Metazoa; phylum Chordata; class Amphibia; order Caudata; family Salamandridae; genus Triturus; species Triturus cristatus. The sequence goes on along the minus strand of NC_140582.1, from coordinate 1,064,655,631 downwards.
CGCACGGGTGCCACCATTACTACATAGAAGTAATAAACTGGAAAATAAAAAACGGGCTCACGGAGAACATCAAAGTGGCCTTGCAGCCCCGAAAGTGAGGCGCGCGCGCCCGTGCACATGCACTGTAGCTCTAGGCTACAGTGGTAGCACTTTTTTGAGCCCTCACAAAAAGTCTCGCCAGACCAGCGCATGCGCTGGGTCAGGCGAGACCTAAAAAGTGGGGGTACCCATGTGAAGCAGATCCTACTCTCCTTCATCGGGGGCATCCAAAGTACGCCACTCTTTTACAGAGAGTAGCTCCTCTATACTCAGGGTACTTGAGTCCCTCTACCTCATAGGAATGGTTGCCTACCAGCTCCCTCTTGGTAACATCTGTGCAGTCACCATTACCTAGGTTACTTTTGCCTCTGTCAGATCTGGGATGTGTGTGTTGAGTTCCAGTGGGTTACTTGGATGAGGATGGTGAGCCAGTGTGTTTAATGTGAGCTGAGCTGGTATCTGTTCTGCTGGACACTCAGCAGTGTTTTCAGCTATTATGAAATTATTATAAATTATTGATATTTGATTAGAGTGTCTTCTAAAATTGTAGGAAAGTCATCCTTTTTGCACTGGTCAACCCCATTAATTTTGCTGGTGGTTACTGACTCTGAGAGTGCCTTCAGCTCTGCTAACCAGGCCCAGGGCCAGTGCTCTGTCCTGTAAAGGTATACAGTAATTGGTATGATTCTAATTGGCTTTACAACCTACCAGTTATGTCCCTCGTATATGGCTGGGCATGTAGGTTTAGAGACCCCAGTTTACTAAATGCACTTAAGTGTGCACTGCTGTGGTGTCTGGTGTCTTTTTAAAGCCAGGCTTTGCCTTGCAGGCTGGTTTTTAAGTAAAACTCTGTCCAAATTCGACTTTGGAATTAAAAGTACTTCTAAAGTTTAAAACTCTGGGCCTGATCACGATGGCAGTGAACTTGCCACCGGCAGGCTGCAGGTGGCGGGTTCACCGCCATCGTAAGGCCATTCACCGACCGCCAGATTGTGATGGCGGGCGGTGTGCTGGCGGGCGGAAAGTCCTTACGATTGCCTGTCGGACCCGCCCGCATACTCAGAATGGTGGAGGTGCCTAGCAGGCACCGCCCGCCAGATTAGGATGCTGCATCCCCGCCAGCCTTTCCATGGCGGTTCAACCACCGTAGACAGGCTGGCGTTGATGTATTTTGGGGGCCTGTTGCGGCCCCCTCTTGTGCAGGGACTGGTAGTTTTGCACTTGGGGGGCATGGCATGTAGTGCAGGGAAATGTAAACAGTGCATTTTTAACATTGCGGTGGGGGCTGTTGCTAGCAGGACCCGCCGCAATGTTAAAAATAGCAGATGCGACCGCTAGGGTGGTGGTGGCATCATAGTACTCCCTGTGGGACTGCCGCCTTGTAGGCTGGCGGTCCCACTCCCCAACACGATGGCGGACGGACTGAAGTCCATCTGCTATCGTAATGAGCCCCTATATTTTTATAACTTGCAAGTCATCCCTAAGGTTTGCCCTAGATGCCCCAAAGGTAGGATGCCTTGTTATAAAAACCAGGGACAATATAAAATATGTTTTATATGCCCTGTTAGGGAAAAACAGGCAAAGTCATTTTTCCCTATTGTAGTGCATTGTGTGCAGACAAAATATCGAGTTGGAAATTTCGGACTACAGAAATATCGAGTCCAAACCATTGTCAGTGAGAAATATCGACAGCAAGAATATTGTGTTTGAGAATATCGATTTGAAGGTAAGAAATATCGTTTTTTTAAAATATAGAAGTTACTAATATCGATTTTTTAATTAGTGTTATGTATTTTAGTATATATTATAAATGTACGTGATGTATTTTTTTTGTATAAGTACTGTATATGTTTTTTGATATGTGTTACATTTTTAGTAGTTAACAATTTTATTTTAATAAAATTTTGTGTTTTTTAGTGGGTTGTGGGGTTATAGGGGAATAGGGTGGGAAGTAATTTAATTATAATTCATTAATTATATTCTTTATTTATTTAATTTAGATTTTATAGTGTTAATTATGGGAAGTAATTTATGTTGAATTAAGTATTAATTTGTTAATTGAAAATTAAATATGGAAATTGTGGAATACATTTTAGGTACTGGTTGTGGAGTTTATAGGGGTAAAGGGTGGGAAGTAATGTATTTTTAATGAATTAACAATTAGGAGTCGATTCCGATCCTGGATTTTTTTTTCCCGTACGACTCGTATCCGTATTTTTTTACGTACGAATCGTACAAGTCCCGTACAAACGGAGAAGTACGATTCGGACGTGAAAAATACATATGAATCGCCTCGGAAAAAGTCTACGAGACGTACCCGGACAGTTTTACATACAAATTGTAAAACTGAAGTCCGAGCGCGGAAGTACGATCCGTACCGCCCGTCCGAAAACACAAGCGCATGGAAAAGGCCCCGTACGGAGCGAACTTTGTACGACCCCTACCCCGAGTACACTTGTGCCCGGGGTACGAGTCGTACGGCCCCCCCAGGCCCCCCTACCACGTATGTCCGCACCATACCCCCCACCCCCATATGTACGGACCGTACGCCCCACCCGCGTATGTCCGCACTGTACCCCAGGCGTACCCCCCCACCCGCGTATGTCCGCACCGTACCCCCCACGCCCCCCGTATTTACGGACCATACCCCCCACCCCCGTATGTACGGACCGTACCCCCCACCCGCGTATGTCCGCACCATACCCCAGGCGTACCCCCCCACCCACGTATGTCCGCACCATACCCCAGGCATACCCCCACCCGCGTATGTCCGCACCGTACCCCAGGCGTACCCCAATACTCGCGTATGTACGGACACGGGGGTGGGGGGTACGGTCCGTACATATGCAATGTTGGGGTACGCACCGTACATGATGACACGTACGATGTGGGTGATGGCATGTACGTCACGTAGCGGGCCTCCTTTTCCTCGTGCATCAAAGCTTTTCCGGCACTTTTTGGCTCCCGTAAAAATATAGCTGTGCGGAGTGCTGTAGGTATGAATCGTACATGCTGGTCTGTAAAACGCTGCCTGACTCCGTGCGGACGTCGCGTACGCACTGTCCAGGATCAGAATTGTATGTATTTTTTAGCCGTACGGTGTTTTTTACGATTCATGCGGAAATGGTATTTCTGTGCGAATCGTACTTGCTGGTTTGTAAGGTGGAATTCCTGGGTACGAGTCGTACGGAGAAAACTCTCCGTACGACCATTCGTACCCAGGTTTTACAGGATTGGAATTGGCACCTTAGTTGTTAATTATTGTTAATTAATTAATTGAAAATTAAACATGGAAATTGTTTAATTATTTTTAGGTGAGGGTTGTGGAGTTTATAGGGGTAAAAGGTGGGTAGTAAATTAATTTGTATGTGTTTTAATTTGTTTTTTAATTAATTAGATTTATTTAATTGATAATTAATCATGTTAATTATGGAAGTACATTTTATTTTTAATTTAGATGTGGGTTGTGAATTGTGTGGTGTTATAGGGTAGGATGTAAATAAAATAAAAGTATGTAGTAATGTTTTTGTTTATAAATAATTTCTAACTAAAAATATTTGTTTGCTTGAAAAATATTTGTATATTTTATTTAATATAATATTTGTAGGTATTTGTGATATATATTTAACATTATAATATGTTATTATTTTCTTTAAAATTGATAATATTAAATATAATTGTATTTACATCTTTAACATATTTATATATATTGTTTAATTAATTTTGTTTTTCAAATATTTTTCAAATATTTTTTGATGTTGTTGATATTTTGTTTGTTTTTAATTTTGAATTGGCTGTAATTTTTATCCCTCTGCAATCCAACACTTTCCCTACTGTTACACTCACTGCGGTGGGAATTGTAATTTTTACCCCTCCGCTATCCAACACTTTTCCTACTGTTACACTCACTGGAGTGGGAATAGTAATTTTTACCTCTCCGCTATGCAACACTTTTCCTACTGTTGCACTGACTGGAATGGGAATAGTAATTTTTACCCATCCACTATCCAGCACTTTCCTTACTGTTCCACTGACTGGAGTGGGCATAGTCATTTTTACCCCTCCGCTTTCTGACACTTTCCCTACTGTTGCATTGACTGGAGTGGGATATTTAAGTTTAAATATTTTTAAATAGTTTAATGTTTTAATTAATAATAGAATGTTTTTTTAACATATGTTATTCGTATATGTATATATATATTTATATGTTACATTCTTGTATATTTTTTAAATTATAAAAAGGATTTAAATGAATAGTTTATTAATTGTTTTTCAGTAAATATATAATAATTATTATATATGTGTAGTTTTTTAAGTTAAGTTTATTTGTTATTTTTGTTATAATGTATATTAAATCTTTTTTTTAATTACGCTTATTATTTAATATATTTAAAATGTATTATTTTATTTTATATATATATAAAAACGATATTTGTCATCGATATTTTCCCCCCGATAATTTTTTAACTTACCTTTATAGAATGTCGATATTTTGTCATCTATATTTATGACTCGATATTGTGGTATGGGTATGTTTTGGGTGTCGATGTTTTGTCAGTGAACCGTAGTGCATTAGCCCATAGACCAACATAGGAAGACTTTATTAAAACTTAATAAAGTCAAATTCTGATGGGAGCTAGCAAGACATATCGCTCAAATGTATCAAAATAATTGTTACAATAAAATAAACAACTTGCCAAGGTTGGATTAATTACAACTATTACAGGAAAGTCAAGCTAACTATGCTGAAGTTGCCTAAAGCAGTCCTGTATCAGCCTCTTTTGATTGATTAGCTTTTTTACAGGCTGAGCCAAGCTGCTACCTGAGTGGTGGGAAGAGATTTGCTTCCTGGAGAAGCCAGGGAGAGAAAGGCGGCTGGGGAGATAAACTGGATTTCAAAGGCAGGTGAACAGATGTCATAGGACCCAGGCCAACCCCCACTTCCTTGATCCCCAGCCAGCTGGGAGCCCCCTTAATTAGATTCGGAGAGGGGCTGCAAGGGTAGTGTTGTCAGATGCTAGCCACACCTCTGGGTTGGGTAACACAGATATACACACCAAGGAGAGAATTTCTCCATTTTGATTTTTGGGAGAACAGTGCTTTCTAGGTAAAAAATATGCAACACCGCAGGAAATGGTCATAGCAGAGTGAGGTGCCTTTTCCCCTGTTGGTTGGTCATAGCAGAGGGAGGTAGCTTTAGCCCTATTGGTTGGGGTGTCCCCCATTTACCGGTCCAGAAGGGAGGATAAATATGGGAGAGCTGCAGGAGCTCCTCAGAAAACTGCCCGGAACACCAGAAGAAGAAAGTCTGCTTGCAGAACTCGGACTGCACTACAGAAAAGATGCACTTAGGAGGACTGCACCAGCTTCACTCACAAGGTTCCACAATATAACATAACGTGTATTTGTTAAGGACACGTTCACCCAGGGGTATCTTAAAGCTGAATAATATATGTTTATTGTTACTCAACTCAATGGTACTAATTTTGTCAACCTCAGAAGGATGAAAGGCTGAGTGTACTCGCCGGGATTTGAAGCTGTCACCATGAGATCGTACAGAGGCCCCTACAGTGGAAGCCTTAGTCCAATAAGCCACCAGACCCAGCTAGAAATACTGTGCCTGACTCAAAAGAACAGGAGTGGATGCGCTGATCCGCAAAAGGTACAACAAAGCTAGAAGAAGTCACCTTCCCAGCCATTGAGAGGATCACCCCAGCTGGCCAGTTGCAACTGGATTTTTCCTGGACTGTGCAGGTGCATTGTAGGAAATTAAGTCCTAGCCCTCAAAAGGCAATCCAGAGTCTCTGAACCCTTGGCTGGTGCCACGGAACCCTTGTTTTCCCGAAAGGAACCAAGAAACTGCAAGAACTAAAAGATTGGAAACTTTCTACAAAGTCTGGCAGAAAAGCTCAAGGAGGAGACTAGGTCGATTTTGAAAGTCAAGCCGCTGCCACTGACTCGCCAATCGGATCGACCTTGCAGGTTCGTCCCACTGGAAAGCACCAGGTGGAGCCCAACTCAATGTCAAGAAGGAAGCCGTCAATGACCGCTTCGTGACCCTCTTCGCCATTGGCTCCAAGATTCAGCACCCATCTTTTCACTGAGCTGCAGCAGGCCGCTGCAGTCAATTTGAACTTTGGATCCGAGAAACCCTAGGACTCACCGACAAGCCCGTCATCGAGAGAAAGGCTCCAAGATAAAGACAAGGGACCCCATTACGATGGCGGGCGGCTTTGTCCGGCCACCACCGTAACGGAAAACGGGACCGACCGCCAGAGGTGCGGCGGTCCTGCAGAGCCCATTAGGATGCGACCCCCACCCTGGCGGTCGCATCCCGCACCTATTACATTGCGGCGGGCGGTGCTCTAAGCAGCACCCGCTGCAATGTAAAAGTTGCATGTTGTGCATTGACATGCCACCTTGTGCATGCCAATGAAGGGGGTACCATCAGTACCCCGCAAGTGCAGCCCCCACGCCCCCAACACCCCAGGGGCCTGCAACGGGCCCCCAAAGCCAAAGACTGCATGCCTTACCAATGGCAGCATCCGCACACATCATAATATGGCGGGCGGTGCGGGCCCAGGACTGCACGGCAGGCAATCGTAATGATTGCCTGCCTGCAGAAAAGCGACGGACGGCTATACCCCCCACCATTGTAATATGGCGGGCGGGCAGGAGGGGAAAGATGTCGGGCGGATTGCCACCGCCGGTCGGGCGATGGCGATCCCCCCAACATCAGAATGGCCCCTTAGGGTCTGATTTAGAATTTGGCGGACGGTTATTTAATCACAACAGTGACGGATATCCCATCTGCTGAAATATAATTCCCATAGGATATCATGGGATTAATATTCCAGTGGACGGGATATCCATCACTGTTTTGATGGAGTAGCCTGTCCACCACAATGTTAATCAGGCCCTAAATCCAAAGGTAAACTATTGGCAGGGACTTACCCTGTAACCTATCCAACCCGCATTCCACCGCGGTTGGCCTTAAAATTGGGCTCTTTCCCGATCCAGCGCGACCAGATTACGACGAGTGGCGCTTTATGCTTTTTGGCACTAGAATGCACAGTTTTTGACTTAATATTAAAAAATTCATAGCTCTGGTTCCCTATATTTGAGTTTTGTTATTTGTGTGTCATTTTAAAGATACAAATATTCTCTATTTCTATTGAGGTTGTGTTTTGTTGTGTTGTGTATTTTGCTTATTTACTGTTTTGGTGGTATTAAATGCTTTACACATACATGTCTCCTAAGCCTGACTGCTCGTTTGCCAAGCTACGAAGGGTTGAGCGAGGATTAATTTACTGAGACTTGACTGGACCTATTAGTGAGTGTGGCATTATTACTAGCTGAGGGTGCTGACTACCCCCACCTACCTATAACTCCCTTTACTACATTTGGTGGCAGCGGTGGTATCCAGAACTTAAGTTTAGTTTCAACATTCAGTATCTAGGTTGGACAATTAAAAATCCTCTAAATTGATCTAGTAAAAAAAAAAATTTGATTTTTCATTTGGGCTATTATTAATTGATTCATTTTTAATGTTTCCTGAATTACTGTGACCTCAATTTTTGCAGGATTTGTGACCCAAAACTAAGGGATACAATGGAGCTTGCTCTAGCTAGCCTACCCACACTCCAAGTCACCAAGTTTAGCAATCTGTGTAGGGCTAGGGGATTACTAGCACCCTACAATTCCAGGAAGGCAGTCCTCATATGAGCCTTTATGGGTAGAGACCCAGCTAGAGGATCAGGACTCTGATACAGAGGGGGCTCCAGAGATAGAAGGACAGAGGGAGGAAGACCCCCTAGACCTCAGTGAGGCGAAAGATGAACACCTCTCCACACATACAGTGATCAGGGTCCTGGCTAGAGCTAGTGGGGGAAGAGGATCTACCAAATGAGAGCCAGGACTATCCCTTAGGAAAGAGAGCTTGGGGCACGGCTGGCTTATATAGCCCTAAATATATGTAAAAAACATGGGAGGGACCCCACTGCCCAAGAGACAGGGTACCACAAATATGTAAAAAGAGAGATTCTCTTGGGTATGTATAGCCACCTAGATCACAATCGTGTCAAATTCACTCAGGACATGCAAACAAACTCAACTAAGGGTCTAAAGTACCCAAGACAATAGCCGCATATATCTCAAAGACAAAGAAACCAGATAGAATAAAAATTAATGTTGTGATTTATTAATAACAATATATCCACATATCTGTGATTGTATACTAAAATTCATACAAACAGTCAAAATAAAATACACAAACATAAACAATATCTAAAAAACATAGAAGTTAGAGAGCAGGGATACGGTGTGAAATCAATATATTCATCACAGAATGGTATAATTCCAGTGTAAATCAATGTATGTGTATCACAGGTCTATTCTTAATGCAGTAGATCCAAATGTGAGACAGTTTCTGGATTTTTGACCAATTCTGAGTGGTACAGGCGTCGACGCGTTTCGGTGGTAAATTCTAATTAAGATCCACCTTCCTCAGGAAAAAGATAAAAACTCTCCAATATTTCTAAACAATTTAAAACCTATTAAAACAATGAAAGAAAAAGCTCATTTAGAACCACAAAGATGATTTATCATTTTTTAGAGCAACAATCATAATAATAGTCATACTGCTGTGAATCATCTACATATATTGTTATATACATTGACTGAAGTTTAATGATAAAAATCTTTTTGTTAAAACAAAACAGTTTGTATCTCATATATTGCATTGTGAAAACGGGAATCCCACTGCTTCCACACACCTATCGGGCATGGAGCCCCATATAATCTTTGTCAATGAGTGCATGCGGCTACCGGTGACAAATTCACCGAATCTCAGATTCATACCCCTACCGATCATACAGATTATCATGCAAACTATTTATGGGTTTCTAATACAAGTACCCAGACATAGAGATGCAAGAGTGCATCAGAATTGACCAATAAAACCTAATGTCCATTCATACCACAGCCTTCTTATTGCATATAAAATAACGGTAGTACATACCCCTATTACGGGTGTAGTCCACTTAAAGAAACAGATACATGAATGTTATCTGTTGCGAGAATGTTCTTCATGAAGTGCTTTAAAGTCCCTGTTTGTTGAGACTATAGGGATCTAATAGGAAATATAATTTTTTTTTTTTTTTATATATATATATAGAAAACTCTTAGGTTCAGTCCTGATATCGACAAGGTTTTATTTAAATAAGGTCGTAAGGGGTTTAAGGGTTTTCCCGCTTACCTCAATTATTACAGGTTACTGCAGAATATAGGGAACTCAGCCCGGTAGGATCCGGTCCACTCATTCACAAAAAATCCGCATAAATACTGCAGGATTGCCAATGACCAACGTAAACTCCTCGTTGGAGAATTATTCCAAAAGGACACCTGAAATGTTAATTGAAGGGTCTTAGGGCCAGCACATCATGAATATAGATCACAGGCTTAATATTATTTGGACTTAATTTGGTTTACTAAATATCTAGCTCTGGATATGCAGTCAAGGTGGCTTTCTATCTTCCTCTTTATGGAGCCATGTAAGGGGATATAATTTGTGATGCCCTTCCTCCATTTACAGGCATGTGTTTAAACATATACCACCCAATATATTTCGGGACCGAATTGTAAAGCGGAGACTATATCCAACTGAATAAGGAGAAAGTCGTTCCCCCGAGATCAACATTTAGTTTTTTCCCGTCCTATGTTTACCTTCGTAGAATGGCGGTGTCTGCTCGTGGTGCGGCGTTCTCTAATCCTCTAGGATATCGTGCCGTCTCCCCGTATTTCTCATACCCGGGTGAGTAACCAATGGATTCACTGTTTGTTTGTGGCGTCTTATATATATTGAGAAATCCGGTTGAACTATCTACACCTGAAGTCCTATGTCAGAGGTACGCGACTATTCATTCTGTAGTTAAATCGGCCCGCTTTTCTTAAAGCGGCAATCGCAAAATCTATGAACCTAAAGATAGGGTCCACATTTTGTTAACATTAAGTGAATGATAAAGTTTTGTACTTGACTCGTCACCCGAGTGATGGTACAAATATCTAGTTTATTTAGAGCCGTAAACACGGCCCCGCTCATTTCATAGCCCCGCTTATATAAACCCCATAGAGTTACGGAGCCAATTCATTGTTATAAAAATGTGTGTAAGCGATTTATTTATTACGTTTTTTTTGTTAGATTTTGTTAACCACCCATTGACCAATATTTAATTCATAAAACACATAGAGTCTTGTGCTCATGGACAGTCATAAATTGACCCTAGTTTACCGGTGAGGTGTCTATATTGTGACACCCATCCCTAAAGACAGTCTATAAGTGGCAGGCATAAATTAAATAAAATAAAAAGAGAGAATTCAGTGAGGACCAATTCAATAAAATCATCAACACAAAACAGAGTAATAAGGTGACCGTTTTCTCAAGCAATGCCGACAAATGGGGCAAACTATATAACCTAAAGAAAAAATTGATACGAACCGAACTACATGCGGAATTTCTAGTGGAATATGTGAAGGCTGGGGTAATACCAGTAGGTTTACAAATTAGAAACGAACCTGGTCTTTTCATTGAACACAAAAAATTTTTAGAAACATGGTCACATATTGCTAACAGATGCAGCAGAGATTGGTTACTCCTCATTATCGAAACAGCACAAGAGGTAATCATTCTAGCGAAACAGGAAATAGAACAGTTACTAACAGAACTTCAAAACAATTCGGCATTAGATGAGGCTAAGAAAAAACTAGAAGAATTGGACACAGAAATCAATGGATACAATGACTACCTAACCAACAAAAAGACTAAAAAATTAAGGAGGGACATTGAAAAATATAATGTTGAGGTTAACTATCCCTATTTACAAAAGGACTATTACCAACAGAGAAACGAAGGAACATGGGAGAGACCATACCAACAAAAATCAGTTTACCAAAGGGGTGGTAGAAATCGCATTACATTCTCAGAATCATCTGGATCTGGTTCTGATGATGAAATTGGTAGGAGTAATCAGGGTGCAAATTACCAAAGAACTGATTATGGCGGAAATGTACAAATGACTAATATTGTCCCTACTTTGGGCTTTACCACCCCACCGTCCTCCTCCTCTTTTTTAGACCAGCGCTCAAGGAGAGGACAAAGAACCAATCGGGGATATGGGAGAGGGCAGTATGTGTGGCATCAACCTCAAGAGGAATTCCTGGAGACAAGGAATCGCAAATATTGGAGATAAATAATGAGAATTTTCCGATTATTAATTTATCCAAACGCATCATGACAAAAATGGAACTTGAGATTTTAGCTAAGGGTTTCAGTTTTGCTCCATCCACCCAAGTGAATAAATTTAACTTAGAGAAGGACCTTAAGTCTTTCTTTCGCAAAATTCGACTAACCAGGTTTTTTGAGGATAAAGAATTGAGAGAAGATATAAATATCTCAGGCCTCAAACCCAAATCTACTTTTACTCCACATATTAGTCAAGTGAACAAAAAAGTGGAAATTTTTGAACAAGTGGTCGAAATGAAAATACAAGAAATGTGCAGATCTCAACCTCCTACCTCACACAATATAAGTAGGGAACAGAGGAACGTTATTTCAAATTTAAAAAATGATTTGGGCATTACAATTAAACCCGCCGACAAGGGTGGGGGGGTTGTCATTTTTGACACCCCTGACTATGAAAGAAGAGTGATGAACCTCCCCAACGTTCAGGATCACTACAGTAAAGTCCCAATGAACAAATGGAATGAGCTGAAAGGTATGGTCAGCACACTTCTTATAAGAGCCAAAGAAAATGGATGGATCTCTGATAAGGAATATAGTTTTATGTATAATGAGAAACCGGTAATCCCTGCTATATATGGATTACCAAAAATCCACAAGAATGCTCATAATCCACCACTTAGACCCATTGTGAGTTGTATTAACTCACTTTTGGAACCACTAAGTAAATACGTGAACAGTTTTCTAAAACCTTTAGTTCCAAAACAGAAATCCTACATCAAAGATTCTGCTCATATGATCACAACCATTGAAGGTTTTGAATTTAACAACCAAACACAACTTCTGGTCACCTTAGACATTGAGGCCCTCTACACAAACATACCCCAGGCTGCTACTCTAAGTGTCATCAGCAGCATCCTGGGTCCAGTTGAATGTAGAGGGGCCCAGGCTGAATTCATTTTGGCTTGTACCGAATTGGTACTCAAACATAATTTATTTCTGTTCAAGGATGATCTTTATCTCCAAACCAAAGGCACGAGCATGGGGGCTACCTGTGCCCCAAGCTTGGCTTGCCTATATGTGGGCAAATTCGAGGAGACCCATATTTTCAATGAATCTGCTCCATTTTTTGAAAATATCGTTAAGTGGAGCAGATTCATTGATGATGTCTTCTTTATTTGGGAAGGTCCCATAGACACATTGGAAGAATTTCCTATGTGGTTAAACCTGGGTGACCCTAACCTGAGATTTACGTCAGAGTACAGTAACCAGAGTGTTACCTTTCTGGACTTAAGAATCAAAGAGATTGAGGGGATATTAGCGGTTGAATTATTCACAAAACCTACAGATAAGAATACACTACTGCACTACTCAAGTTTTCATCCCAAGGCCCAAAAAGACAACATCCCCTTCGGACAGTTCCTCCGTCTCAGGAGGAATTGTTCATCCATAGATGATTTTTACAAACATTCAGAGGTCCTAAGTAACAAACTTAAAAATAGAGGGTACCCCAAAAAATTGATCACACACTCCCTTAAACGAGCGCGATTTTATGATCGTGACAGCATGTTGGAAGGAAAGAACAAAGAGAACAAAATGACTAAGGATGTAAAAAAATTGGTATTTGTGAGTCAATATTCCTGTCTGAGCAAAAAGGTAAAAAACATTATTAACTCAAGTTGGAGTATTCTGAATGACCAAACAGCAACTAAACTTGATAGACCCCTGTTTGCCTTTAGACGTAACAACAATCTTAGGAGGGAGTTAGTCCATACCTATAGAGAAACCTCCTCCACCCACCAACGTACCTTAATGGGCACTCAAGCAATTGGCAACTATAAATGCAACAGTTGCAATATGTGTGGCCAGTGCCTACAGGGCAAAGAAGTGGTCTACAATAAGCATACCCTCACTTCCAAATCTTTGAATAACTGCAGAAGTAAGAACTTGGTTTATTTACTCCTATGTCCCTGCAATTTGGGATATGTTGGCGAGACATCCCGGGAATTACGCACCAGGTTAGGAGAACATAAGTCTGCTATAAAAAACAAGAAGGAAAATGCCCCCCTGGTAAATCATTTTGTGAAAGAGGGACATACTCCAATGGACTTTAGTTGGTTCATCATAGAAAAAATAGAGGGTAATAAAAGATCGGGGGACTCAACCCTTAAACGAAAAAAACGGGAACAATGGTACATATCAATTTTAGATACCATTAGAACAGGGTTGAATACCAAAGAAGACTGGATGAGACTGATAGATTAGCGGACCGATTGGTATTACAACTACTTTTTTGCATTAAAGCCCATGGTAGATATAATGATGTTCCGAGGTCTGCCCAATGAGTTTTTACCGATGTACCGGCCATCGTTTTACACAAGGGGCACTCTTTCTTTCATTCTATTTCTACCGTACAGATAGTGCTTTCATAGATGGGTGTCACAATGTAGACACCTTACCAATAAACTAGGGTCAAGCTACGATTATTTATAAATACAATACTCCCCCTTGTGATTTATTAATTTATTACTAGGTATTGGGAGGTCAACAAAATTTAAAAAAACCAATCTCATGTTTATGTATCGACCATCGGTTTATTTTGGGGGGCATTCTCTCTTTTTATTTTATTTAATTTATGCCTGCCACTTATAGACTGTCTTTAGGGATGGGTGTCACAATATAGACACCTCACCGGTAAACTAGGGTCAATTTATGACTGTCCATGAGCACAAGACTCTATGTGTTTTATGAATTAAATATTGGTCAATGGGTGGTTAACAAAATCTAACAAAAAAAACGTAATAAATAAATCGATTACACACATTTTTATAACAATGAATTGGCTCCGTAACTCTATGGGGTTTATATAAGCGGGGCTATGAAATGAGCAGGTCCGTGTTTACGGCTCTAAATAAACTAGATATTTGTACCATCACTCGGGTGACGAGTCAAGTACAAAACTTTATCATTCACTTAATGTTAACAAAATGTGGACCCTATCTTTAGGTTCATAGATTTTGCGATTGCCGCTTTAAGAAAAGCGGGCCGATTTAACTACAGAATGAATAGACGCGTACCTCTGACGTAGGACTTCAGGTGTAGATAGTTCAACCGGAGTTCTCAATATATATAAGACGCCACAAACAAACAGTGAATCCATTGGTTACTCACCCGGGTATGAGAAATACGGGGAGACGGCACGATATCCTAGAGGATTAGAGAACGCCGCACCACGAGCAGACACCGCCATTCTACGAAGGTAAACATAGGACGGGAAAAAACTAAATGTTGATCTCGGGGGAACGACTTTCTCCTTATTCAGTTGGATATAGCCTCCGCTTTACAATTCGGTCCCGAAATATATTGGGTGGTATATGTTTAAACACATGCCTGTAAATGGAGGAAGGGCATCACAAATTATATCCCCTTACATGGCTCCATAAAGAGGAAGATAGAAAGCCACCATGACCGCATATCCAGAGCTAGATATTTAGTAAACCAAATTAAGTCCAAATAATATTAAGCCTGTGATCTATATTCATGATGTGCTGGCCCTAAGACCCTTCAATTAACATTTCAGGTGTCCTTTTGGAATAATTCTCCAACGAGGAGTTTACGTTGGTCATTGGCAATCCTGCAGTATTTATGCGGATTTTTTGTGAATGAGTGGACCGGATCCTACCGGGCTGAGTTCCCTATATTCCGCAGTAGCCTGTAATAATTGAGGTAAGCGGGAAAACCCTTAAACCCCTTACGACCTTATTTAAATAAAACCTTGTCGATATCAGGACTGAACCTAAGAGTTTTCTATATATATATAAAAAAAAAAAAAAAAAATTATATTTCCTATTAGATCCCTATAGTCTCAACAAACAGGGACTTTAAAGCACTTCATGAAGAACATTCTCGCAACACATAACATTCATGTATCTGTTTCTTTAAGTGGACTACACCCGTAATAGGGGTATGTACTACCGTTATTTTATATGCAATAAGAAGACTGTGGTATGAATGGACATTAGGTTTTATTGGTCAATTCTGATGCACTCTTGCATCTCTATGTCTGGGTACTTGCATTAGAAACCCATAAATAGTTTGCATGATAATCTGTATGATCGGTATGGGTATGAATCTGAGATTCGGTGAATTTGTCACCGGTAGCCGCATGCACTCATTGACAAAGATTATATAGGGCTCCATGCCCGATAGGTGTGTGGAAGCAGTGGGATTCCCGTTTTCACAATGCAATATATGAGATACAAACCGTTTTGTTTTAACAAAAAAATTTTTATCATTAAACTTCAGTCAATGTATATAACAATATATGTAGATGATTCACAGCAGTATGACTATTATTATGATTGTTGCTCTAAAAAATGATAAATCATCTTTATGGTTCTAAATGAGCTTTTTCTTTCATTGTTTTAATAGGTTTTAAATTGTTTAGAAATATTGGAGAGTTTTTATCTTTGTCCTGAGGAAGGTGGATCTTAATTAGAATTTACCACCGAAATGCGTCGACGCCTGTACCACTCAGAATTGGTCTAAAATCCAGAAACTGTCTCACATTTGGATCTACTGCATTAAGAATAGACCTGTGATACACATACATTGATTTACACTGGAATTATACCATTCTGTGATGAATATATTGATTTCACACCGTATCCCTGCTCTCTAACTTCTATGTTTTTTAAATATTGTTTATGTTTGTGTATTTTATTTTGACTGTTTGTATGAATTTTAGTAGACAATCACAGATATGTGGATATATTGTTATTAATAAATCACAACATTAATTTTTATTCTATCTGGTTTCTTTGTCTTTGAGATATATGCGGCTATTGTCTTGGGTACTTTAGACCCTTAGTTGAGTTTGTTTGCATGTCCTGAGTGAATTTGACACGATTGTGATCTAGGTGGCTATACATACCCAAGAGAATCTCTCTTTTTACTTATATAGCCCTAAAAGCAGAAACATTGGCCCTGACCAAGGATAAGTGGGCATATGAGGAGTGAAGAACCACAAGGGGTGGTAGAGGGGCAGACGGTGGCAGCAAAGAAGAGACTAAAGTGTTCAGGGGTGGTGGGCTTTACCCAAGGGGATTGTCCCTAAATACCCGGAGGGTGATGATATAGACAAATGGCTGACAACTTTTGAGAGGGCCTTCAAGAGGAAGAGGGTGAGTTCTCAATATTGGTGTTCACTCCTGCGGGAACTGTTCCCTGTGTGGGGGGAGATAGACTCCTGACCTTAGAGGGAGTGGAGGCTGAATCATATCCTCACATGAAGCAGAGATTGATGAGAAGGTGTGGTCTAACCCTGAGCAGTATAGGATTGCGTTTAGGGACACCCAGAAGGTCAGTACCCAAACCTGGGTTGACTTTGTAGACATAGGTCAATTGTCTTGAGGGCTGGATACATGGTAACAAGGTAAATACCTATGAGGGGCTATGCAATTTGATAGTGAAAGAGCACATATTGGCCAATTGTCCCTCAGATGTTACACCAGTATCTAGTTGCCTCTAAGCTATCTAGTCCCAGGGAACTGGATGAGGCAGCAAAAGAGTGGGTTTGCACAAGGATGACCAAGAAGAACCAAGGAGGTGATCAGAAGAAAGGAGGCCACAGATAACCATTAGAAAAAACTGAAAGTGTCCTCAAATGGTCCCAAAACACCAGCCCAAGGAGGGAGTTCCCAGAGCCAATCCACTTACAAGGGGAAAGTATCAGGGAGGAAATGTTGACCCTACAAAGTCGAAGTTGTGTTTTGATTGCTTGCAGTCAGGACACGAAAGGGGAGATATAGTCTTCACAAAGAAGCCTTCACTGTGTGCAGTCCAAAGGGATTACTAGTGTAAGTGTTGAGGTGGAAGTTTGCCCAGAGATGGGGAAAGGGTATGCAGAGGTGAATTTAGTTTCCGTGGGTGGGGTGGATGTTGCAACCGACGCAACCTTACCTCGAAGCATGGAGAAGCAAAGGCATACAGGATTGAGGTTGAGGCTCAGGGGTACAGGAGCAAGTGTGACCATGATGTTAGACAAACTGGTTTCCCCAGAGCAGATCCTACCTGGTGTATTTCACCGGGTCACCTATGCAGACACCATAGCCAAGCTCCACCCATGGCAATGGTGAGCCTGGAACGGGGAGGTGTGACTGGCCCTAAGAAGGTAGTTGTGTCTCCTGCCCTCCCAGTGGTGTGTTTACTAGGAATTGATCTTGAAGCTTTTGAGTGGTTAGGGGTGGAAAGGCAGGTCCATGCTCAGATGCTGGATTTCCCTGAATGGGCTTGTGCTGTGACAAGGACACAGGCTGCCCATCAGGGAAGTAATGGACACTTGGACCCTGGAACAATGGGCCAAGTCTCCAATAGCAAGAGAAAGTGCAAAGGGTTTGGTGAGCGATTCCAAACAGCTCAAGAAGTCCAAGAGGAATCCAATCCTGAGGGAGAGGATCTGGCCTACCAAGGAGGGATTCTACCCCTGCTATATCTGTCCAACTTGGCAGAGTTGCAAAGAGCCAGTTGACCCACCAGGGACAGAGTAAATATCCCACTCCAGACTGCCTCCAGGCAAGAGAAGGGTGTTGTCAGTGGTTTCCACAGAGTCTATTGGGAGGGCAACCAGGAGAGGGGTGGTCTCCCAGAAGTATAGAGAGTTCCTTCTCACATTGGCTCATGACATCCCCTTAGCAAGAAATTTGGGACGGACAAAAACCTGGAACAGGCTAGTCAATCATTTCTATTTGACCCCTTATGTCTGACAAGGTAAAGGAGTTTTTTAGCTCCTGTGTCACCTATCAAGCCAGTTGCAAGACAGGGGACAAGCCAAAGGCTCCCTTGATACCACTGCCAGTGGTTGGGATTCCCTTTGAGAGGGTGGGGGTTGATATTGTTGCTCCCCTAGACCCAACAACTGCCTCTGGGAACAGATATATCTTGGTGATAGTGGATCAGGCCACCAGATACCCAGAAGCAATAACCCCAAGACGGTCACTCCTCCCACAGTGGCCAGAACCCTTCTTGGCATCTTCACCAGTGTGGGCTTTCCCAACGAGGTGATCTCAGATATGGGGACTAATTTTATGTCTAACTACCTGAAGGCGATGTGGGGTGAATTTGGTGTTATCTGCCAGTTCACCACCCCATATCAATCCCAGACCAATGGTCTGGTGGAAAGATTCAATAAGACCCTGAAGGCCATGGGCTTATCTGACTAGCTCAGGAGGAGATGGGATGTTCTTCTTCCATGTGTGCTGTTTGCTTACAGAGAGGTGCCTCATAAAGGGGTTGGTTTTAGCCCCTTTGAGTAACTGTTTGGCAATCCGGTCAGAGGACCTTTGAGTTTGGTTAGAGAAGTTTGGGAGAAACTACTCAAACAGTCCAGGCAAGATGTGCCGAATTATGTGTTGCGCCTCGAGTCCTGCTTGGAAGAGCACATGAAGAGAGCAAGCAGCCATTTTGAAGGCCAGCCAAGAGCTTATTAACCCCTTGCATGCCCGCCCTTTTCCCCGCCCAGTGCCGCGCTTTGTATTAGCGGGCGGAGTTCATGACAAGCTGGACTCGTCATGGGCACAGCGCCACCGCAGCCCATGACGAGTCCAGCTCGTCATGGGCACTGAAGGGGTTAAGCTCTGGTATGACCATAAGGCTACTATGCCTGAGTACCATCCAGGACAGAGATTGAAACCCCAAGATAGGGCAGACACGATCATACACATTGTCACTGATGAATGAGGTGAGGAGGCGAGTGAGCCTGTTCCAGACCACCTGTCCACCAATGCACAAGATGGGTTAGTGAAGGGAGTAGTACTTGCTCCTAGGAATCTGACAGCCCTGACAAATGCCCCAGACCTTTTAGGCTTTGTGAGTGGGCAGAAACATGTTTGCTCATTAGAAGATGGATTAAGAGACATTACACTCTTTAGTTTTCATCGACATATTTGTTTTTATCGTACCCGAGGTCCTCACTAATAAAGATGATAACCGAGCAACCTCAAGGTATTTTTATTAGAACTGGATCCCGATTTTGTCCTGGAAGTTTTACTTAAGAACTCCCTCCTTTCGCCAAGTCTCCGCGGAGGTTGAGTCCGCCCTGGTAGCACCATCTTACCGGGGTGGGGAGAGGATACCTTTGATGAAGTATGACACAATACTGAGTGTGAGACATCCTATTACATTAAGGAGGGCCTTCCCTTAGACCATTCGTGAACTACAGCACTATAACTTTCAGATCCTTTCATTATCTTTTCACCCAGTTAACGGGTATAGGTGTGAGAAGGTGGCCCGATATATGCTGTCCACTAGTTCTAGTGGGCACCTTGTATCAGTCCAAACAACCCCTTATGGTGGATGGTTAAAGACAACGTTTATTGAAAGCTATCCTAATGGTAGCTATGGAGAGCAGCCTTCAGGCTAGTCTTGAAGGAATGTAAAGCAGCTTGTTTTACCAGTCTATAATCTCTTGAATGATCAAATGAAAGGACAACCACACCAGGTATATATTCAAAATATATGTATTTAGGATAAAACACACCCCTCTAGTCTCTTTATGAGACTGGAGTTCGAAGTATTTTGTTTACAAGTTAGCAATTATCACTAATAGCACAAATACACGTTTGGGCCCTAGGGGCGTACCAAACCATATACCAAAAAAGTGGTATAAGAACCATGACTGGAATAGACACAAGGCCTAGAGCCTGTAGAATCGCAGGGACCCCAAGTTAGTGACACAGGGGACCCACGGGGACTGCATGCAGTGTGTAAACACAACCGCGGATTCCCGTTAGCTTCTATGGGCAATGTCGCGGTTGGAAATTTAAAGATTAGGGACACGTAGAATCGAGTCAGGACCAAACCCTTTTGGACTTAAGAAGTTCTAGGGCTAGCACCCACGGGAGCACCAGAGTACTTGAGTTACCTCACCCAGGGAAGCCGGGTGCATAGGTGTCTTTTAGTGTCGGGTCGCATCGTCGTTTTCAATGGAAGCCTGCAAAGAACTGCTGCTGCCGTGAAGAGGAGAAGTGTCCGAAGACATCCAAGCCTGGATCTAGGATGGAAGGAACCTGAAAGCAGAGGGGACAGAGTCTGGGTCACTAGCCAGTGACCAAGGGCAGGATGGACCAATGCCCACAGATGTCGGGTGCTTCAGGTGAGTTGATGGGTGCCATGACTCTTCAGCCACGAGGTCCAGGAGGCATCGACGAAGTCCATGACCGGATTCGGGCTGTCCCATGAAGTTTGTCGAGTGCTGCAGTGTCGGCGACCAGGTTGGACCCAACAAGCCTTAGCAACGGCAAGTCACTGGAATTCAGAGAAAGGACTGCAGTGCAGACCAGCAAGGTCTGAGGGACTCACCCAGCAAGGGTAAGTCAGGGCACATCTGGAGCAACCAGGAAAGCCTAAGTAGAAGAGGAGTTGTCTTCGTGGGGACCTGCTAGCCAATGGGCTAGTGATCGCAAAGGAGCCTCAAGCAGATGCACTTGAAACTGGCCCACGGGTCACTCGTGGAGTGGAGGCCAGCAATCATCAGTGCAGGAGGTGCTCAAGGCTGGGGCTACTCGGAGCCCAAAGCACATCTTCGAGAAGGACCAGGAAGATAGTGTTGCTGCAAAAGTTCACGGTGTCCAGGGGTCACGGTTCCACGTCACCCATGATAGCCACGTGCCTCAACTTTGCTATGGACTCATGGTAGCCTCGGAGAAGTCTGGAAATCTACCTCTGGTGATGCAAAGACTTCAGTGTCCGGCGGGAGCTTCAGCGATGCAGACCGGTCAGTTGCTTCTTTGGTGCCTGTCAAGCAGGGGAGTCACTCCTTGACCCCAAGGGAGATTTCTTCAGTCTTCTAGTCAGGATAGAACGTCGAAGGTCCAGGATATATGTTGCAGAGGTCCTTCCAGGGTAATCTAAAGTCCTAGGGACTGGATTCCTATACTTATACCAAGTTTAGGGGATGGACTAACTCTAAGGCCCCACCTATGGGTGGGCTTGGAAAGAGGGGTGGTTACACCCATTTCCTTTGTCCAGTTTCACGCCAGAGCAGGGGCAGGTAGCCCCTGCAACCGGTTTGAACTGGACTATGCAAGGGACAGCAAACGTGCCCCCAGTGCAGGACTTGAAAGCACCAGAGAGTGCTTTCGCCCAGCCCCAATACACATCTGCCTGTCTAGGGAGGTGGTTACTCCTCACTTCAACAGGAAACCTATTGTCCAGGTCTCCCCTGCCAGAGTTTCAGCCAGCAGCAGGAGGCCAGACCCCTGTCTGTGGCAGAGGCATCCATTTTGTGATGCCAGGGCTCAGGAAAGTCCTACCGGGTTTGACCAGTGTGAACATGTCTTTCCCTCTAGAAGGGTGGAATGCTACCACCACCACCAGAGCTGGCGGGGGTGGGGGTGGTGTAGTATTCTAAAGCGTTTGACACCAAACACAACATGGTTTGATTTGATGCAGCCATCCCAAAGTTAGCATTTACCGCGAGGTTATAATGCACTTAAGAGTATATGGTATGGCTGTATTGCAGAACAGCCATAAGGAAAGATTTCCGAAAGCTGCAGAGGGGCTCAGCTCATGCTTGGGCACCCTCTCACATAAAACCAAGCACTCTGCCTTCAGGATTGTCAAGGCCTGCCATAGGAGTGGCTTATAGGTTTATAAGTGCTCCCTTTCCCGGCAAAAGTGACCGAGAAGATTGTCAACAAACAGCTGACCCGCTACCTTGAATCTAACAACATCCTGGACCCTTCCCAATCCGGTTTTCGCAGCAACCCCAGCACCGAGACCACCCTCATCGCCGCCACTGACGACATCCATGACAAAGGAGAAACAGCCGCCCTCATCCTCCTGGACCTATCAGCAGCCTTTGACACGGTCTGCCACCGCACCCTATCAGCACGCCTCCATGACGCCGGTATCCAAGAGAAGGCCCGGGCCTGGACCACATCCTTCCTCTCCAGCAGAACCCAGAGCGTCCGCCTCCCACTCTTCCGCTCCAAAACCACCAAGATCATCTGCGGCGTCCCACAGGGATCCTCCCTCAGCCTGACGCTGTTCAATATCTACATGGCTCCCCTCGCCCACGTCGCACGACAACACAACCTCAACATCATCTCCTACGCTGATGACACCCAGTTGATCATATCCCTCACCGAAGATCCCCACACCGCCAAAGCTAACCTCCACAGAGGAATGAAGGCCGTTGCCGACTGGATGAAGGACAGCAGACTGAAGCTGAACTCAGACAAGACGGAGGTCCTCATTCTCTGACCCACCCCATCAGCCTGGGACGACTCTTGGTGGCCCACATCGCTAGGCACAGCCCTGGAACCCACGGACCACGCGCGCAACCTGGGGGTCATCCTCGACTCCACTCTCTCCATGACCAGGCAAGTCAACGCCGTCTCTGCGTCCTGCTTTAACACCCTCTGTATGCTCCACAGGATCTTCAAATGGATCCCCCTTGACACGAGAAAAACCGTCACCCAGGCCCTCTTCACCAACAGACTCGACTACGGGAACGCCCTCTACTCAGGAACTACAAACAAGCTCCTGAGACGACTCCAACGCATCCAGAACGCCTCGGCACGACTCATCCTCGACGTCCCCCGCCGCAGCCACATCACACTCCACCTGAGAGGCCTGCACTGGCTCCCCGTCAACAAAAGGATCACCTTCAAGCTCCTCATCCATGCATACCAAGCACTGCACAACACCGGACCCACCTACCTCAACAACCGACTCAGCTTCCACACCCCCACCGAAACCTCCGCTCAGCCAACCTCGCCCTCGCCACAGTTCCCCGCATCCGGAAAACCCCTGCCGGCGGCAGATCCTTCTCCTACCTCGCTGCCAAGACCTGGAACACTCTCCCCACCTTCCTACGACAGACCCAGGACCTGCTGGCCTTCAGAAGACTCCTCAAGACCTGGCTCTTCGACCAGTAACACCCCCCCCCCGCCCAGCGCCTTGAGACCCCCTCGGGTATGTAGCGCGCTTTACAAATGCAGTGATTGATTGATTGATTGATATGTGTCTGTATATATATATATATATATATATATATATATATATTACTGCTCCCAAGGTGCCCACGTGGCAGGAAAGCACGTGGGCACCTTGGGAGCAGTAATATATATATATATATGTGGATATAGGTAGCCTATACCACTGTAAGGGGTGCAAGCACACCCTTACCCAGGCTGCAGTAGCAGACCTGTGGTGCCATTTTGGAGTGCTTCCCAGGGGTGGCATAATACATGCTTCAGCCCCTGGTAGGCCTCTGAGGTACCTATGCCTTAGGTACATAGTATACCATATACTAGGGGCTTATAAGGCACTCCAAAATCCAATTAGATCTGTACCTAATGTACATGCAAACCATTTTAGAGAGGAAGAAGCTAGGCTTTGGGCCTGATTAGCAGGGCCACAGCCAGACTAAGGTCGAAAAACTGTGAAACACCAGCAAAAAGTGGGGGTACCCATGTGAAGCAGATCCTACTCTCCTACAATAGGCAAACTATTTCTTTTGTGCTCGTTGTAACAAACTTGCTCCCAAGTTGACAGACCAGCAGCAAAAGGACTGCAGACAAGTGATGGAGCAGTTGGCTGGGCTGTTCTCCCTGACCCTTGGACTAATCACTTGTGGTGTCCATGGCATTGACACTGATGACAGCCTACCTGTCAAAAACAAGTTGTACTGGTTGTCTGACGAGGTCAAATCCAGTATTAAGGCTGAGAAAGTCAATATGCTTGAGCAGGGGGAAATTGAGCTCTCAGACAACCAAGGACCAGTCTAGTGGTACTGGTGCCCAAGCCTAATCCCCAAGGGGGAAAGAAAGAATTGATATTTTGTGTGGACTACAGAGGTTTGAATGCAGTCACCAAGAGTCACGCTCATCCCATACCTAGAGCTGATTAGCTCACTGACAGGTTGGGGCTGCAAAGTACCTAAGAACATTTGATTTGACCTCAGATTACTGGCAGACTACCCCAAGTCCAGGAGCACAGGAGAGGTCAGCATTTTCCACCACAGAGGGCCACTTTCAGTTCAAAGTGATGTCCTTTGGCTTGAAGAATGCCCCTGCTACCTTCCAAAGGTTGGTGAACAGAGTCCTGTCTGTGTTGTAAATTTTCAGTGCAGCTTATCTTGGTGATAAAGCTGTATTCAGTGCACCTGGCCCATCTGAGAGAAGTGCTTCAGTCCTTGCAGCAGGTGGGCCTTACTATCACGGCAAGCAAATGCCAGATAGGGCAAGGTTCACTGTGTACCTGGGGCACCATGTTGGTGGAAGCCATGTACAACCTCTCCAGCCCAAGATCCAGACCATCCTGGTTTGGGAGGCTCCTAAAACCCAGACACAGGTCACGGCCTTTCTTGGCCTGACTGGGTACTACAGGAGGTTTGTGAAGAACTATGGGACCATTGCGGCTCCCCTGACAGAACATACCTCCAAAAAGGGTAATTTGGAGCCCAGAGAGTTAGCAGACCTTTGACACTCTGAAGGAGGCTATGTGTTTAGTACAAGTTCTACTGGCCCCTGACTACAGTAAAGAGTTTATTATTCAGACAAATGCTTCAGAGCAATGAGTTGGGGTGGTACTGGCACGAGTAAATGAAGAGGACTAATATCAGCCAGTTGCCTTCATTAGCAGGCGACTAATCCCCAGAGAGGAAAGATGAAGTACCATTGAGAGGGAAGCTGTTAGACCTGGCATCTTTGGCATGGTTTTCCCCTGTATTCTTGCCTCTGCCTCCTGTGTTTTGCTGTGTGCTGGACTTCGTTTTTGCTGATCTAGATGCTTTGGGCACTTTGCCACTGCTAATCAGTGCCAAAGTGCAAGTGCTACCTCTGTAAATTGTGAATGTGGATTGCTGTTTCCTTGATTGGCTTATTTGACTCACTACTAAGTCCCTAGTACAGTACACTATGGGGCATATTCCAAGAAAGTGTGATAACCATTGCAAAAGTTACTTAACGCAACCCTCAACATCGCAGTCCATCGCTGGAAATGAACGCCATGTTAACCAGGTAGTCACAACACGGTGATACCATGCGATAGTCACTAGATAACGCGTCAACTGACCGCGATGAAATCAACACAACGCCGCAAAAATGCGAAAAGCGAACACAAAAAAAGATGCGATGAGGCCAATCGCGATACAAAAACCTGTGAAAACCAGCTACAGGCCTGAAATTCTCACGCGTCAGGCGGGAACAATCACCATAAAAGTAGAAAAACTGACAAACAAATGCCAAACAACAGTCAAGCACAATGGATGTCGCCGGAGCAAGTACGGAGGAGAACCAGAGCCCCACAAGCCCTCCGGAGGACCTTCCTGGGACCTCGGGGTCAGGGAAGACCAAGGAGAAGAAGAGTAGGAAGAAGCGCTTCAGTCCGCAGGAAAACAGGATCCTGATAACGGAGGTGGCTGAACACCATCAACTACTGTTCGTCACCTCCACTGTGTCATTGGCAACAAAAAATGGACTAGGGCAGTCCATCGTGGACAAGGTGAATGCAGTCGGAGTGCTGAAGAGGACAATGGAAAAGGATAAGAGGCGCTGGAAAGACGTCAAGCACAAAACAAAGCTGAAATTTGCCAACAACCAGAAGGCAGCAATGCAGACTGGAGGTGGGAGTCCTGCACCACAGGAGGAGCTGGATGACATGGAGGAAATGGTGTCCACAGTCATCAGTGGGGAGACGGTGGCTGGAATTGGGGGAACTGACACTACGGGGAGAGATGGGCACAATGGTACACATGCACAAGTAAGCACAGCACATCTGCGGACAAACCATGCCCCAGATCCCAACTCCCACCAAGAGAACAATGTACCCAAGTATGCTACATGTCAGCACTGTACGAGCACAGAAGTCAAAGGCACACCGCATGAAAGGGATAAGGGGCAGCAAAACAGAGCAGCAGGGGCCACCCCCTCCCAATGCAGCACACACACATAACATGCAGAGCACATCAACACTGACAACAAAGTGGCACAAACCGCAACACATCCACACCAGAACACAGGACACAACAGTTGCCGACTGGATGTAGACACTGGCCAATCACAAGTGGCATTGCAGGGAAATCTGAGTTTATATTGTCAAGTACAAACACACATCCGTGATGTTGTCGAAATGTCCACTGTCCCGCAGCAAACGGTCAGCCCCTCCGAAACAGCCACAATGTACAGAGTTATGCAGTCTGTATGTAAACATGTAAACATGTACAATGCAACAACACACATGTGAACACATTGTTAAACCGCATCTCCCCTTCACATTGCAGAGGGAGAATCAACACCTCCTACAGAGCAGCCCAAACCTCTCTTCTCCGATGACGAAGAGGACCACCACAGCTTCGACTCTGACGCCCTCCAAGAATTCATTAACAGTCTCCGCAGCCCACCTCCAGGAGCAGGGCAGCCCAGATGCAATGGGGACACCCCACCCCCTCACAGAACACACAGCAGGCGACACCCACCACCACGGCTGCCTCCCAGGTCCCCCACGAAGAACACATGGCCGTGTGTTGGGATGCCAGGAGCAGCTGGCTGAACAGGTGCGGGTGGGCTTCGACTCACTCACGACAGTCCGCTCCATGCCCTCCAACGAACCATGGCTGACATCGCCAGAGTCCTGACTGTGCGACAAGAACGAGTGTCTAGTCAGGGTGGCTCCAGCGAGCTCGCCCGGGAGTTGGTACTCTTGCGGAGGCTCATGGAGACCATGGAGTGGGCCAATGTGGAAAGAGCGGCTGCAACGGCTGCACACCAGCGAGAGGTAGCTGGGTTCCACAATGACCT
Source organism: Triturus cristatus (assembly GCF_964204655.1). Lineage (NCBI taxonomy): Eukaryota > Metazoa > Chordata > Amphibia > Caudata > Salamandridae > Triturus > Triturus cristatus. The sequence continues at coordinate 1,064,628,553 of NC_140582.1, read as the reverse complement.
CAAAACCCTTTTCATGGCATTGCTGCCACAAGGCCTGGCGCCGATGAATGCTGCTGCTAGCACTACCTCCACATCTCTGCCCCCTGAAGAGTCAGTCCCACACAGTGCCGGAGAAAGGCCAGCACCACCCACACGTGAGGCACATGAAGCAGCAGAGGACGAAGATGCGGATGAAACTGCCTTACTGGTACGGAGAAAACTGTAGCATTCATCTCCGCCATATGGCTGATTTCAGCTGGGTTCTGCTCTCTGCATCATCACCTTCCACTGTTCCCCGATACACTCTACGACACTCACCTTGGACCTCGCATTGGACTGCCATATTCTGTTTGCTCACCAATGACACAGCTAACAGACTGCGGACTGAACTCTTCCACTTCCTTTGGACTTGTCATTCCCTGAATGACTCTGGCTGGCCCTCCACGGGCCAACATTTGAAAGTGGGGTTTGCATGGCCCTGTACTGCTCCAGATCCAGATGCAACACTCCACTGAATGTGCATTAAACATTCAGAATCTCAAAGATGTGTCGTCTCTATGGTCTTTCAAGTGTGGTATTATGGATGAATGTAGGGTCAGTGAATCCCTCTTATATCCATGTGGCTCATGTCGTTGGACTTGGGTCGCAGGGTGACACATTGCCGGTTGTCGTCTGGGTGGCGCCGACGCAACAACAGCGACACACGCATTTGTTACTTCCTTGTCCAGCCCCATACGGAACCACGCCCAGAGCCCCGGGGTCATTGTTCAAACCCTTACGCTGGACTGGCATACGCCAGGCCAGCCCACTACGCTTACGCTCCGGGGGGGACAACAACGCCACATGTGTCAGATCTGCTGCTCACAGGTCTAGTTGTCAGCATGCCACAACCACTCCATCACGTCTGGTTTATACCCACACCACACCCATCCAGCACACGCATCACAGCACATGTGACCCTGCCAATAAATAGGGCCGGGCGCACGTGCACGATGCTATTTCCAACCTCTCTCGGGGTGTATCCATGCGGTGTGCATGTAGGCATGGGGGTCCAGGGGCCTGCGACATTATATTCCGCAGGCCCGGAGGTGACATGATGGCCTCCGCACCACGATACCCAATCATAGAGGGTCCATGACTTGCGGGGCACAGACTTGGAGGCACCGGATAAACTGTGGCTGGCACAGGCACACCGCCATGGGATGGTGACTTTCGGTGCACTGAGGTAGGGGCACCTTAAGTGCTGAGCATGCATGTGGCGGGCATGCACCGCTGGGCGGTGGGAGGGGCTGGGGTGCAGCTACCTGGGTGAACAGGGGCGGGCATACACCGCTGGGCGGCAGGAGGGGCTGGGGTGCAGCTCCCTGGGTGCGTAGGGGCGGACAGACGATGATGTCGTGTGCAATTGTATGTACTGTGCCATTCATGTATCTGGACTCTGTTACAGATGACGGGTCTGTCTCAGCTGTGGGACCTGGTGAACTGCACTATATGCCGGCACGTGGTTGGAGACACACCGGTGGCAGCAGGTGAGCAGTGTGGCCTGGGTGCGCAGTGTTGGCACTCTCTCTCCCCCTGTCCCTCTCTTCTTTTCTCTATCTCTCTCTCCTCCTCTCTGTCCGTCTATCTCTCTCTCCTCCTCTCTGTCCATCTGTCTCTCTCTCCCCCTCTCTGTCCGTCTATCTCTCTCTCTCCTTCGCTCTCTCTCGGTCCCTTGATGTGCTCAGGACACACCTTGTCATCATGATTTTTGTCTTGCAGGTTGTGACCTACGGATTGTCCCAAGGGGAGCGGCCATGTATCTTCATTTCTGTTCTGTATTTATTTTAATAAATTATCATTTGTTGCTTCGAAGGTGAATGTGTGATGCTCATTTTTGTGACGACACATGCATGTCACCAGATGTGATTGTGCGATATCATGCGGATTATTTGGTACATGATTCAGTGTTGTTGATGTGGCATGTCTTTGGCCGGCAGGGGGGGGAGGGGTATGGTGCCAGAGAGGGGGGTCTTGGGGTTGATGGCAGTGGGTGTTGTGGCCCTCTTGGGTGTCCGGCACGCATGTTCAGTGGCTCCATGGCATCTGTTATTTTTCAGGTGTGGCTCTGGGCTCTCTTTTCTGGTGCAGGTTGTAGTCCGACTCATCGCCTGTTTTGTGATCTTATGGCAGATCAGGCTGGTCGTTGAGAATGTTGTTCAGTGGTGTTGTCGGGGCTTTTTGCACGGGAACGCCTACTCTGTATCTCATTAGCGATATTTGCCAGGGTAATCCGTGGCAATGTTTTTTGCAGATGTTTTTGCAGGAAAACTGGTGATATCGGCTGTTAACACCAGCTTGTGAATGGGGAGATACATTTATCGCAACTTTGGCTGCGTTAAAGTGCTGTTAACTTGGCGATAGCTCCTTGAGAATGTGGCCCTGTGTGTGCCCAGGGCTTGTAAATGAAATGCTGCTAGTGGGCCTGCAGCACAGCCCAGAAGAGAGGATAAATATTGGAGAGCTGAAGGAGCTCCACAGAACATTGCCTGGAACATCAGAAGAAGAAGGACTGCCCTGCTGAACCCTTGTACTGCACTATAGAAAGCTTGCACTCAGGAGGACTGCACCTGCTGCACTCACAAGCCTCCACAAAGAAAGGGCTGTGCCTGACTCAAAGGAAAAGGAGTGGACTCCCTGATCGGCAACAGGTACAACAGAGCTGGAAGAAGTCACCTGCCCCGCCAGCGAGAGGATCTTCCCAGCTGACCAGTTGCAACTGGATTTTCCCTGGACTGTACAGGTGCATTGTGGGAAATTGAGTCCTAGCCCCAAAGAGGCAATCCATAATCTCTGAACCCTTGGCTGGTGCCACTGGAGCCTTGTTTTCCCCAATGGAAGAACTAAAAGTTTGGAAACTTTCGACAAAGTTTGGCAGAAAATCTCCAGGAGGAGACTAGTTCAACGTCGAGGGTCAAGCCGTCGATGTTGACTCACCAATTGGACCGACCTTTTAGGTTCGTCCTACGGAAAAGCTCCAGGTGGAGCCCAACTCGACATCGAGAGGGAAGCTGTCAACAACTGCTTTGAGACCCTCTTTGCCATCAACACTGAGGATTTGTCACACGTCTTTTCACTGAACTACAGCAGGCTGCCGTCGTCAACTCGAACTTCGAACCTGAGAACTGCGAGGACCCGCTGATGACCCAGTCATGGAGAGAAAGTTTCTAAGAAAAAGACTGAGGATGTGATTTAGATCTTGGCAGGACTCCCTTCATCCCTCTCCAAGTACTCTGCAAAGCTGATGGTATCCCGCCCGCCAGATTAGATGCGTGCTGGCTGAATATCCATCTGCATACACAGACTGTTTTCCATCGCGTAAGAGGTGCACCGTTGTCGAGGCGGCAGCCTCCTCTACTGGCTAACAGCACTCCGCCAGGTTGGCCGGTTTGCACCGAGCCTATTTAGCTGTCCCCATTGTGCTGGTGTTGTACTAGCAGTGGTTTGCTGATGGAGTGAGTCCCAGGTGAAGTGGAGACTGGTAAGTACTACTGATTTATGTGTCAATACACATATATGTTGTGTTTACTTCTAATATATATGTAGGTAATGTGTTATGCTCCTTAGCAAACTAACAACACATACACACACACACACACACCATTGAATGCACACCCACATCCACCACAAGAACATATATGTTTTTAAAGCGTCAATACAGGTGTGTTCACTTTACCTTGATAAGTTGTAAAATGTACACTAATGTATTGCACAAAAAAAATGCATGTAAGAGCAATGTATAAATAGAAGTGACTAAAGCAATTGTCAATACATTATTCATAGTAAGAAAATTGTAAAAGAAGCTTACCTTAGATCCTGTCGACAATGGAGTAGATTAGCTTCATGGTCATGTAGTAGCAGCAAAGGGAGGGCCTGGACAGTGGGGTTCAAGACAGAAACAGAAGTGGGTAACAGAAGAAAGGTAAGTTTCTCCCTCATTTCCTTTGATTCCATGAACTCAAAGTCGGAGGTATTCCTGTCACAGTTTCATTGACGGAAAGGCGCGTCCTGATTGGCCCGGCGGTAATCGTCTGGACTCCCGCCAACAGTTATTTCTGCCTATTACGCAGTTGACACGGGTGAAAATTCCTGGTGGAGGTGACGGCACTAGGGCAATCTTTCATCCATGGACCGCTAACATCTAAATGGAGCTGGTGAACCGCCAAGTAGGCGAGTGTTAAAACCGTCGAAAAAGTGATGGCATGACCAGATCCGCCAGGATCTTAAATCAGGCCCTAAATCCCAAGGTAAACTTTTGACCAGTATATAGCCCTCAACCTATCTGACTTAAGCTCCGTCGTGGTCAACCGAAAACTTTGACTGTGTCCCAGGCCAGCATGACCAGATAGCCACAATTGGCACTTTATGCTTTTCAACATTGGAATGTACAATTTGTTTAATGTAATCTTTAAAAATTCATACATTTTGTACCCTACATTGAGTTTTTGTCATTTGGTGTAAAATAAAAATATTCTCTATTGTTATAAATTGGTATTGGTGTTGGATTTTCATTGTGTTGTGTCTTTCAAATGTGTTGGTGGTATTAAATGCTTTACACATACCTGTCTCCTAAATTAAGCCTGACTGCTTGCTTGGTAAGCTACAAAGGGTTGAGCAAGGATTAGTTTACTGAGACATGACTGGACCTTTTAGTGATGGTGGTGACTACCCACACCTACTAATAAGCCTCTATCCTATAACAATTATATTATGTTTAAATATATATTACTGTATTTATTTCTTTGAATGAAGGTTTCTCATACAACATTTTGAAAATTAATGTTTACAAAAAAAGGTATTTTTCCATTGCTTTTCCTAAAAGAAACAGCAGAATTGTAATACATCTTTGTCCGAAGGTTGCCCTGACATTTTTACCTCATCATATTTTTAACATAGTGCTAAAGTAAGCATACTCTTATTCTTCATGCTCTGCAATATTTAAATTAGAAAGAAAATATAAAAAGAAATGCAAGCATGTCTTTAATGTTATCCTTACCTCGTAATAATGTTGCAGAGTTTTGCTGCCAACTAATTCCAGAACTAAGTAGAGAGTTGAGCCATAGACACTTCCTTCATTGGCAAATAAGCGCCCAGAAACTATTCAGCTCCACTGGTGTTGTGCAATTCTGCACCTGGTGTCAAAAGTCATGATTGTGCCTACCAAGAGTAACTGAAGGTACCTTAAAGTGAGGGCAATAGGGTTTTAATCATTGGATCAAGTGCAACATCTTCATCTATTGATTCCTGATGTCTGGACTCAATGGTGTTCTACAAGAATATTTTGGCCCTGTCACTGTCCATTTGGAGTTGTATCAATAAAAAGGGCAGAGTTCACCTATCCATTTATCCCTCTCTCATACACCAATTCTGCCAGGAACACAGATGTGTCTGAAAATATTTCTAATCTTCTAACACCAGCTGCATTTTCATGTACTGGGACACTTGGCCATTAATTAAGGATGCCAGTATGATGCGCAAATATGACATAATCACCTCAGTAGAGTGACCTCCAAGTAATTCTTCTGCATCTGCAACTCTTGGTGATGGATATTAGTGCCCATACCATGGATTCTTTCATGGAATCTCCCAGAGTTCTTGGCAGTGAACCTCCAGATCCATAACACCCAGGTGAGAGTGGTATGAATGTGGGAGTCACATTCCTTAAACATAAGAATCTTATAAAGAGGTGTGGAATTTCGGGAAGTAATGTATCATTTTTAAGTCTAGACTACAAACATATTTAGCTGTCTGTTGGCCAAAGCTTTGTCTGTCTCACTTCCCTGCTCCTGATTTCCTTCCCATTCATGTGTATGTCAAGCCCAGAAGCATTTCAGTCACTCAGTGGTGTAACTGGTTGGCTTAAATCTCTTCATTGTTGATCTTGTTTGCATTGAGGGAAGTACTTAATAGGCACTGCCTGGCCATCCACGCCCTGAACCTGGACGTTTCTCCCAGTACTGGTGCGTTGCCTACCCGGTCAACATCTAATGCATGTTCTCCAGCACCACCTGCTTCTTCTGCGCACCCCAACCTCTCCCTCCTACTTCCTTGTCCCCTATCCCCATCGCACACAATCACGTATGACCTAAACCATCCCTGTCTCCCCTTCAACTCACCTTCACTCATCAGACACGTCGCCGAAGCATGGGATCTCCTGCACAACCTCTCACCAGGCCTGCTCCTCCTAAAAAAAACATGGCTCAACACGTCATCACCCCCGACATCACCATAGCAATCCCCCCTGGATACAATATAGTAGGACCAGGCACATGTGAGTGGATATTATTGACCAGGTTTAGACTGGGATCTATTGGGTGGGTTCTTTTGTTTTCCTCAGGGACAATATGGGGCATCTAAGAGGTTTCCCGTGTGATAAGGTGTCTCCCCATTTTTTGTTACGCTTTTTTTTCTGTAAGTTTTATCAATCTTTTACAAAAAGTTTTTTAAAGTCTCTCATTTGGAAGTGCAGTCTTACCAAGTGTAGAGTGGCCTTGTTGCAGATATAACAGCTTAATTATCCAGATATCTTCTCAACTCTGGGTTAATTTTTTTAAATCGGCTTTATGTTTACGTAATGATATGATCTTTTCTTCAGATTTTTATTTTTGGACAGCTCATATGGACCTATTGATATTAACGTTTCCTCCGTCTTTTGATTATGAAGCAGATGTATGAATTTGGTATTATTAGACTTGAACAAACTAAACTGGTTGGTTTGTATTCTCTCGCTCTCTCTCTCTCTATATATATAGATATATATATATCTATCTATCTATCTACATATATAGATATATAGCTATAGCTAGCTATATAGATAGATTCATATATATATATATTCACTGAAAAAACCATAGGTTTCACACATGTTATAGTTAGCTGGACATTTCACTAGTAAAACACCATTGAAATTCCCCCGTTATAGTTAGTTCAGCTAACTATAACTCGCGCGACCGCAATCCACTGCTGATGACGTCACATATTACATCACTGTATTCACTAAGATACTGTTAATAAGTCAGATATACAATTAATTTTACAAAAAAAACCCATCCATTTAAACACTTATTTACCCATCTATTCTTCCATTAACCTTTAGATATACATATATAAAAAATATTTATTTTTCAGAAAGACACATATTCACTGGATGATGTCATCAGTGATGTCATCAGTGATGTCATTTGAGATGTCATGAGTGATGTCATGAGTGATGTCACTGACCATGTCATGAGTGATGTAATATGTGACGTCATCAGCAGTGGATTGCGGTCGCGCGAGTTATAGTTAGCTGAACTAACTATAACGGGGGAATTTCAATGTTTGTTTACAAGTGAAATGTCCAGCTAACTATAACATGTGTGAAACTTATGGTTTTTTCAGTGCATTTGCAAGGTTTTTTAAATGCTAATTCCTAACTATAACGTGTGTGAAACCTATGGTTTTTTGAAGGAATTTGCAAGGTTTTTTAAATGCTAATTTCTAACTATAACGTGTGTGAAATCTATGGTTTTTTTAGTGAATTTGTAAGGTTTTTTAAATGCTAATTTATGTATGTATTATTATATTTTTTATATATTTATTTTACAATAAACTACCTATGTATATAGTTATAGATTGACTGTATCCTGTTATATGAAATGGCTCAGCTCTTTTTTTTTTAATTTGGATAAAGTTGAACAGCATAGTTAATATCTTCTATGAACTTATAAACAGTTTACATTTTTTTAAGGGTTTTTCACCGTGCGCGCACCCCGCGATTTTTTGAAAAAAAATAAAATGTTTTTTTCACCCTTCGGGGTCCTTCAGGGACCCCCTGACAAAGGCTAGGGGGTCAGGAACTGTCTACCCTGCCCCCTTTTCACGTTCTCCACCTTTCTTTTTCACTGCCACACACAAAATGGCGTCCGACACTTCCTGATTTCGACCGATTCGAATGTTGACTGACATCTAACCACCAATCAGAATTACGCTCGCGGACATTTGGTGCGCGCACCGTGCGCGAACGGTGCGCGCATATAGATATTTATGTACTTTTAACTGCAATTTTCTCAGGAACTACTGAACAGATTGACACCATATATGCAAAAGGCACATGCCTGACCTGAGGACTACCTCTTTGCCAAATTTCAAGTAATTCTGTTCAGCCGTTCGGGCTGTACCTTCGACTAAAGGTCCTATGGGAAAATGCATGGGGAAAACGCGTTTTGGGACCCCCCTTTTTTCACAGCCCCCGCTTGACGAATCACCCCGAGACTTTCAGGGTAGGGGCTGAGCGGAGCGCCCCATTAGTTTTGAAAATTTCACAAAGATAAGTCAACCGGCGCCAAAGTTATTCAAAATAGAATTTTCAGATTTTCTATGGGAACTCGGTCCTAACTATAACTATCTACTGCCGACCGCCAGTAGATAAAATATGACTATGGAAAGCAATGATTACACAGTTTAACCCCTTCAGCGCTGCGCGGATTCCCCCGCGGTGCTGAAGGGTTCGAGCGCGGGCGGGGCCATGACGGAACGGTTCCGTCATGAGCACAGCTCAACCGATGCTCATGACGGAACCGTTCCGTCATGAGCATGGAAGGGGTTAAAGAAAACTTTGTGAGTGTTGACAATTTCACATTTGAATGGAGTGTTTTGTCTATGTTTATTCTCAGAAGGTCATGTAATGTAACATGTCTTAACTTTAAAAGCGTTTCTGTCAATATACTCTGAATGTGATCAAGGCAGGGGATCCTGACGAAACGCGTCATGGCTCGAAGCATAAAAGAATAAAAATTCTTACTGTATTGTTGGAGACTGCTGTGTCGTCATTCCGGTGTAGGAGAGAGACACTGGTTCTGTGTGTTGATGTAAAGCCGCTTACCGAGTGCAGCCTCGAAGACATGCCCTTGTTCAGGAGCCCCACGGATTACGGGCAGAAAAGTTGGAGTGGTGCTGTGCACAACGTGGAGGGCCCCCCCCCCGAGAATCATTGAAGCTGTAAAAGTAATGCGAGTGCGGACGGAAGGCTGCCGCGAACGGAGTGCCAGATGGCGCCGGGGAGCAGGTAAGCGACCGCTCACGTTTAACATCTCACAGCCACTAGTCATTTAAAGGGGGAAAGACACTTATGGATGTAGAGATCATCCTAAGAAGTGAGTTCCAACTGTTGGAGGAATATATTTAAAATATTGCGAAGAGCTCAGAGTTCAACACACAATCTGCTGTTGAACGTGTGGAGAAGAAACACAGAAATATAGAAGGAGTAAAGCATCCACTTCTACAATTGAAGAATGGGAGAAAAAACTAGAGGAGGCAGCGGGAGACGTCTTCGATGATGAAAGACCAGGAACTAGTAGTTTGAATAAAGATTTGACAACAGGAGGTGGCGTACAGAGCCACGATGCCCAAACAATCATGCGGAGATTAGAAAAATTGAAACGTACAGACAATTCAAAGTGGTGGGAGATTCGCTCCCTGGAGAAATATATGGAGGTAGAAAGAGTGCCCCGAGGTTTAAGGATCCTAATTACTCCAACTTTTGAGAACTTAGATCCTAACATGCTGTTAGAATGGGCAAATAATAATGCTGAATCGTCAAAGAATATGATGAAGATCCTGGTCAAGTACGCCAAAACGGATAGGTTGAAGATTTTGGAAGAAATCAAAAACCTTGAGCAAGAACTGGCTGGGGTGAGGAATTTGGAGAATATTGCCAAATTTGAAAAAGAACTGGAAATAAAACTCACCAAGCATGAAAAAACAATCAAAGAACGTAAAGTGATAAAGTTTACAAGGGATCACTTAGACTACCAGAAGGGACAATTGTATACCTTTGCTAAGCGTTTCGACACCCTGCGCCGCCAAGACATGTCAAAGAATCCTGTGCCACCTACAAGTAACAAGGAAAAGAAAAAGACAGGAGACACTAGCTCCGAATGGAATTCTGAAGTAGATACAGAACCAGAAGAAGGCCCACATTCTACAAATACTGCAGAGAAGCCAAGAACTGTAGTGGAAGAGTTTTGTTTAGTGTGGGAGCAGACCCTCAACGCAAGACAGAAACCCCAAGGAGGGGGAAGAGGTCGGGGTACAGAAAAAACGCCCAAGGAATGGAATTACGCTCAGGGACCACCACACAGAACTACAGGCGGAACAAATGAAAACAACAGTATCTACTACCGTAGTGAACCTCTCCAATATATCATTGACTGAGGATGAAACCAATTGTTTGGCATTGGGTCTATCTTTCTGCAAATAAACAAATTTTAACTATGCGCAGACGTGCATTGATTTTTATAAATTCATGCGGAAATTAATATTGAAGAAACATTTTGTGAACCAGCCTTTCATGTCCAACCAAGATAGAATGGGAGAAGATGATCAATCTATAGGATGCATAGCAATCGAAGATTTGAATTTTCTCAGGATTATGGACGAATTGGAATATAATAATGACCAGGAGGTGGAAACTGAAATTTCAGGTACAGAAACAGCTGAAAAATATGACATGGACATATATGGAGCAAGTAAAACTAGTTTCAAGAAAAAATCATGTTTTATACCAATTCTTCCAAAAGACTCTATAGATCTATATGCAGAACAATTGATTAAGGACTTGAAAGAGATAGCTAAGTTTCTAGTAATGAGTTTTGCGGAAAAATCTAAAAAGATGAAAGAAATTACCAAAAGGCCATGGAAAAGAGCAAGAACTGATATTGTGGTGAGGCAATCTGATAAAGGTGGGAACATGGTCATGTGGCCACTAGAAAAATATAATGAAGAGGCCAAATCCCAACTGAAAGACACAACATGCCACCAAAGAGTACCAGAGAGTAACATCCTAGAGATAAAAAATAAATATCATAAGGAGTTATCAAGGTGGAGGGGCTTGGGCCTATTATCGGATGCAGAATATCAATATTTGAAGGTGGAAAAACCGGTAATGCGCGTTTTATATCTAATACCGAAAATTCAGAAAAACAAAACACCCCCTTCTGGTAGGCCGATTATCTCAGCTATTGGTAGTTTATTTGAGACATCATCACAACATCATCACACTATCTGGACCACTTTCTACAAGACTTTGTGAAACAACTGCCATCACATATCCAGGATACGGGAGACTTTTTAAAAAAACTGCAAAATATCGAATGGGAGACCCAGAATTTGTTGATTACCCTTGACGTTGCCTCGTTATATACGAGTATCGCCCATGAAGATGGACTTAAAGCTCTTAGGCACTATTTGAACAGAAGACCAGTCCAGATGCATCAACATTCCGAAATGTTGCTAAAAATGGCTGAACTATGTCTGAATAACAACTTGTTCCTTTATGGAAATGACACTTACAGACAACTCATGCGAACTGCAATGGGCACCTGCTTCGCCCCCAGCTATTTGAACCCTCACGTGGGCTGGTGGGAGGAGCAGGTGCTCAAAGTCCAGTATGCTAATGAATGGAAAGAGAATGTAAAAGTCTGGGTCAGATTTATAGATGATCTTTTTATTATTTGGAATGGATCGATAGAGAGTGCTTCCTGGTTCATTGAATCTCTAAATGTCAATAATCTCAACCTCAAATTCACTAGTTCTATTAGTGAGTCAAATCTACATATTCTTGATTTGGAGGTTTTCATCAACAGAGATAAAATACACACACGTACCTTCAGGAAGCCCACAGCTGGGAATTCCATTTTACATTGTAAAAGCTTCCATCCTCAAAGATTAAAATACAGCATCCTTATGCCGAGCAATTGCGGATGAAAAGAAACTGCAGTGAGATAGACTCTTTACAAGTAGCACAGCGAAGCCTAACAGAGAGATTCCGTGAAAGGGGCTACAGTCAATCAGTATTAGATCAAGCTGTAAAAAAGGTTGACAAATTATGCAGGAATGATATCCTGGTGAGTACCATGAAAGAGAAGGAAAAAACAGCACAAGATGTAAGGATGATTACCGGGTACAATGCTTATCATGCCAGTGTGAGAGACTGCATGAATAGGCATTGGCACCTGGTTAAAGGGGATCCTATGATTGGGGACTTGGTCTCCAGAAAGCCGCTGATATCCGCTGATATCTTTCAGGAGAGCAAAATCAATGAGAGAAGATTTAGTGAAGAGTAGCCCTGAGATAATTGAATCAAAGGATTGGCTCACAGACAATCCAGGTTTCACGAAATGTCTGAAATGTAAGGCGTGCAAACATGGTGTAAATACCAAAGAAGTACGTTTGCCTTTCATGCATAAACCATGGAGGATTCCACGGTTCTTAAACTGCAGAAGTGACCATTTTGTATATGTGTTGCAATGCACATGTCCACTTAGATACATTGGCAGCACTATACACATGGCCCTTGTTAGGATCCTCCAGCACCTTAGAGCAATTAATAAGAAAGGATCAAGCATATCCAGTTGCTCGCCATACAAATGAAATACATGGAGGAAAGACTGAGGAACGAACGTATTTTGTGATTGATTCGGTCCCTAAAAGAAAGAGAGGGGGAAATCGAGAAAGGAAATTGATGCAATTAGAATCGATTTACATTTTAATATTTGACTCGAAAGCCCCTAATGGCCTAAATTCAGATGAAGATTTACGTGTACATAGAATAAGGGGTGGAGGGTATTGAGGGGCATATGTATGAAGCCCATTTCCCGTTCGCAAACAGGATGATTCTCAGAATCGGCCCATTTACAAACAGGAAAAAACCTTTTGGGATGTATCATCCAAAAGGCCCTTGCAAACTAGGGACTCCCAAAATTTGTGATTCCTTATTTTGCGAAAGCATTTAAGGAATCGCAAATTGCGATCCCTAAATGCGATGTAAAAAGCACCCAAGTTGTGCGATTTCTCCTTAAGAAATCACAAATTACCACTAACTTCAAGTTAGTGGTAATTTGCGATCTCTTTGAAAAATGCACTTTTTTGCATTTTTCAAAGTGCCATGTGGCGCACATACATGCCCTTAGAGCATGTATGTGTGCCACATGTTCACACATGCACATTTCAGGGGTGCAATAGGGTGTCCTTTAGACACCCTGGCACCCTTGAAATTGCATTATCAATTTGCGATTCTCTAATTGAAAACCGCAAATTGAGAATGTCTTCCCATTCATTCCTATGGGGAAAAAGAGATAAATAATGGAAAGTAATGTTTACACAATTTAAAGAAAACTTTGTGACTGTTGACAATTTCACATTTGAATGGAGTGTTTTGTCTATGTTTACTCTCAGAAGGTCACGTGATGTAACATGTCTTAACTTTAAAAGAGTTTCTGTCAATATACTTCGAATGTGATCAAGGCAGGGGATCCTGCCGAAATGCGTCATGGCTCGAAGCAAACAAGAATAAAATACTTACTATATTGTTGGAGACTGCTGTCTTGTGATTCCGGTGCAGGAGAGAGGCACTGGTTCTGTGTGTTGACATATATGAATATACATATATATATAAAATGTATGCAGAAACAGGAGACATGCTCAGAGAGCAATACTAACCGCTAAACTACATGAACCATAAGGCTAAGCGAGCCACGCCCACTGAGGCGATGAAGTACCTGATAAAGAGAGAAGGAAAAAACAGACTTTCTCACTGTGATAAAACGCCATCGAAGAAGGGAGACTTTTACCGGAAACGCGTCTGGCGTCACTGTTGGTGCTCCAGTTTTCATTGTAAAGTCTGCTGCTGCAAGTAAATTCATGAAAGAGAAAACTTACCTGTGTTGGCTCTCTGTTTGGGACAATAATAAATCCAGACGAAGTGATGATTCTCAAGAAGCTTTAATGACTTTACCACCGACAGGTCTCATAACAGGTCTTCTCACCAACGTCTCCTCTGCCAGAATGTCCATCTCATTCAGAATCATGAGATCCACATTCTGTCACTAGGACAACAACAAGATTCCATTACAAGACTTTGAAGAACATGCAAATTACAACACATCCCCCTTACAACAAAACAAAACTAAAACAAAATAAATTATACAACTTTTTTTTTTTTGCAGAAGAAACAACATACCCACAGTCCCACACAATCCCAGGACTTAAGACATTTGAGGTAATAGATGTTAATATAAAACATAATCCTCATATTTTGAAGGTATGAATTTCTGTCTACATGATCTTGCAACACAACCATCCTTACCCTCTGGAACACAACTAGGAACACTGGCTGTACCCTGATTCATACCATCGAACTTAACCAACCTTGACATACTCCAAGTACAACCATTATTCAAGGTAACAACATTTTTCTTAATCCCCGTGATGACAAAAGGACCAGAAAAATTTGTCAACCCTTTATGGCAATGTTTCACCTTCTTCACCCAAACTTTATCACCCACATTCCACACCTTCACCTTCACAGATCTTTTGTCATCATAACGTGATTTGTATCTTCTTTGATACTCAAGAAGCTTAGTTTTCTTCTCTTCCGCACTCACACCCTTGCTCACCCACCTTGGGAGCCAAACAGGATTTAACTTAGAACTCGCCAATCTTCCTCTCAACGCCTCAAAAGGAGACTTTTGAGAAATCACATTAGGAGCTGTACGATGCGCCCACCAAGTTTCTCTCAACACCTCTCCCAAAGGAACCTTGGTATCCAAAGCCCTCTGGACACAACTTTTGACCACCCTATTCATCCTTTCCGTGAGACCATTCGCTTGTGGGGAATATAACGCAGTCTTTTGATGCACAATACCTAAACCCACAAGAAAATCTTGCATCTCCTGTGAGACAAATTGTACCCCATTGTCTGTCACCAGGTACTTAGGCACACCTTCTGAAACAAAAACATCCTTCAGAAACTCAATCACCGTCTTGGAATTCACAGTGCCCATGCACTTAGTGACCACCCATTTAGAGGTATAGTCCACCAACAATACAACAAACCTCTCCTGGCATGGCATCAACTCCAAAGGACCCATGATATCCAACCCCAATTTAGCCCAAACCGCATCTGGAACTTCCACTGGTGACAAGGGAACTTGGTTGGTCACATGAGACTTGTCATTGTTAGCACACAAATGACAATCTTTCACCACAGACTCCACCATGCTATCCATCCCTGGCCACCAATACCTTTCCCTGACTCTCCCTTTCGTGAGACTCCTACCAAGATGCCCCTCATGAGCCAAGTTGATTACTTTATCTCTGAGAGTAACAGGCGGAACCAACCTATCACCCCTCAATAACTTGTCTTCACAAAAAGTCAAATCATCCCTAACACACCAAAATGGCTTTAAAACAGGATCAAGATCTTGAAAATTAGGCCAACCTCTAGCTACAATCCCTCTCAAAAGCAGGAAAACTTCATCTTGAGCAACACCAGACGACCACTCTTCCTCCGAAATCGCCTCCTCCATCACCCAATTCACACATGATGGCTCCTCCCAGACCTCATTCCCACCTACCGGTAGTCTAGACAGACAATCAGCTGACTTGTTGTTCAAACCAGGTATATAATGAACACGAAAATTGAATTCTTGTAGTCCTTCACTCCACCTCTTAAGTCTGGGAGTCAAATGATCACTGTGGTGACTAGAGTATATTTGAACAAGAGGACGATGATCACACTTCACTTCAAACGGAATCCCCCACAAGTAAAACTTAAAATGGTGTATCGCCCAATATACACTCAACGCCTCTCTTTCAATACACGAATAGTTAACCTCTGCATCCCTAAGGGCTCTGGAAGCAAATGCCACAACTTTCTCCTCCCCATTCTCCACCTGCGAAAGCACCGCCCCCAAACCCTTAAGACTGGCATCAGTCGTAAGAATGGTCTTTAACCTTGCATCAAAATGCCCCAAAGTTGGCATGGCTCCAATCTCTGACTTGACCAGCTCAAAAGACTGACATTGCGGTGAGGAAGGATATTACAGCGATTTTACAGCGATTTGGATTTTATTTGGAGTTGGTGAACCGTTGCTCACTTACGCGTTTGAAGTTTCGCGAGCACATACGCGCGCCGCTGGCTCCATGACAACGATCCTCTCACGGCTCTTTCATGCGCGCTGACTCCATGGTAACAAGCGCTGCTTCAACAACGCCGTGGATCGTCACAGAGTGACGCTGACGTTCGCGTTACGTTACGCATTAAACGTGGCGGCCATCTTAGAATCCCACCCTCGTCGCCAGTAATAAATCCAGACGAAGTGATGATTCTCAAGAAGCTTTAATGACTTTACCACCGACAGGTCTCATAACAGGTCTTCTCACCAACGTCTCCTCTGCCAGAATGTCCATCTCATTCAGAATCATGAGATCCACATTCTGTCACTAGGACAACAACAAGATTCCATTACAAGACTTTGAAGAACATGCAAATTACAACACACAACCTTTCATATGGATTTATAACGGCTCGTCCAAGCCGTGGAGAAGCCCCTCCGCAAAACAGTGGACCCAGGCGGCATAGAGAGAATTTAATATTGCCGCCACAGTGGGAGGTATTTCGTACTTGCCAGCAAGAGAAAAGCAGTCGGAGTGATGTTAACCCGAACATCGACCCACTGAGGTATTTTATTAAATGTATGCAGAAACAGGAGACATGCTCAGAGAGCAATACTAACCGCTAAACTACATGAACCATAAGGCTAAGCGAGCCCCGCCCACTGAGGCGATGAAGTACCTGATAAAGAGAGAAGGAAAAAACAGACTGTCTCACTGTGATAAAACGCCATCGAAGACGGGAGACTTTTACCCGAAACGCGTCTGGCGTTACTGTTGGTGCTCCAGTTTTCATTGTAAAGTCTGCTGCTGCAAGTAAATTCATGAAAGAGAAAACTTCCCTGTGTTGGCTCTCTGTTTGGGACAATCTTTCATATGGATATATATATATATATATATATATTCAATGAAAAAACCATAGGTTTCACACATGTTATAGTTAGCTGGAAATTTTACTGATAAAAAACCAATGAAATTCCCCCGTTATAGTTACTGTAGGCAACTATAACTCACGCGACCGCAATCCTCTGCTGATGCTAATACTGTATTTAGACACTTATTTGCCCATGTCTTCTTCCATTAAATTTTAGCTATACATATATTACAAATATTTTTTTTTCATAAAGACACATATGTCATCAGCAGAGGATTGCGGTCGCGTGAGTTATAGTTGCCTACAGTAACTATAACGGGGGAATTTCATTGGTTTTTTATCAGTAAAATTTCCAGCTAACTATAACATGTGTGAAACCTATGTTTTTTTCATTGAATTAGCAAGGTTTTTTAAATGCTAATTCCTAACTATAACGTGTGTGAAACCTATGGTTTTTTCAGTGAATTTGTACGGTTTTTTAAATGCTAAGTTACTTTACGCCATTCGTGGCGTGCACGCCCACTTAACGCAGTTCGTTCCGTGCTTCGTGCACCGCGTGCCCACTTTACGCAGTTAGTGCCGTACACGCAAGGTGGGCACGCAGTGCGCTACGCGCACCGCGTGCCCACGTTACGCACCGTGCGCACATGGAGGACATATTATGCGCTTCCTTGTGATAGGTAATCTGTTAAATTTAATTTGTAAGTGATGACAATAATATGCCATGCACAGAGAGTGTTTTTTTTTTTCTATTAAAATTTTTAGCGTAAGCGCACCGTACGCGTACGGTAAGCGTAATCGGCGAAATTTTCAAAAAATAAAAATTTACCGTTTTTGGCCTTGGGGGATCTTTGAGGACTCAACTAACATGGCTATGTGCATGGGCGCTGTCTAAACAGCCCCTTTATATGTTTTTTGCCTTTGTTTACAGCCCCCCCCTCAGAGTGCGAGAGAGAAAATGGCGGCCGCCTCTTCCTGGTTTCGACCGATTCGAATGTTTACTTAGATGTAACAGCCAATCAGAATCGCGCTCGCGCACGCCACCGTACGCGTACGGTAAGCTTACGGTAAGCGTACCGTAAGCTGGCTTAGATATATATATTGATTTAAAGGCTATTTTCTCAGAATCTACTGAACAGATTTACACCAAACCTACAAAAGGCACTTCCTTGACCTGAGGACTACCTCTCTGCCAAATTTCTAGTAATTCTGTTCAGCCGTTCGGGCTGTAGCCCTGTCTAAAGGTCCTATGGAAAAATGCATGGGAAAAACGCGTTTTGGGACCCCCCTTTTATCTCAGCCCCCGCTTGACGAATCCCCCCGAGACTTTCAGGGTAGGAGTGGATTTCCACAGGAAATCCGCAACATTCTATTTGGAATAACTTTGGCACCGGTTGACGAATCCTAGTGAAATTTTCAAAATAGGTGGGGCGCTCCGCTCCGCTCTTACCCTGAAAGTCTCGGGGGGATTCGTCAAGCGGGGGCTGAGAAAGAAGGGGGGTCCCAAAACGCGTTTTCCCCATGCAATTTTCCATAGGGACCTTTAGTCCAAGGTACAGCCCGAACGGCTGAACAGAATTACTTGAAATTTGGCAGAGAGGTAGTCCTCAGCTCAGGGATGTGCCTTTTGCAGTGTCAATCTGTTCAGTAGTTCCTGAGAAAATCAAAAGTAAAATCATATATATATGTGGGCGGAGCCTAACCACACATCTCATCCTGAGATCTGATTGGCTGTCAGCACTTCATCCAAGAAGTGTTGGCAGCCATCTTGGGACCAATATACATGATAGCACCTCATTAAAAAGCATTGCAGTTAATAGAAGGTGTTAAGACTTTAGTTACATTATAAATCATTTGTTGATGGTACCATACTCATTTTAGGAATTGTGGTATGTTCTAAGGTGATTTCACCATGTGAAAAAGCCTTGTGCTGGGATATCATGATTGAGAGAAAAATATTTTCTCATGTTTTTCCCACAGAGGTTTGGAAGGGGATCTATAAGCTAAACTGAGAGCTTATTTTCTGTAAATTCACATTATCTTTCTCAGTCATGTGAGAATGAAGTCTGACATTCTCAGTAAAACATGTACATCCAACAAGGGCAGAGACTGTCAGTTGATTCCTTTGTGTTCTACTGCAGCTTCCCAGAGTGTTCCAAAGAACAACTAGAGCGCTAACAGTCCTACTTATGATAAACGTATGGCACACCTGAAGCCATCTTGCTTGGATTAAAGTGGTAACTCTTAAAACATTTAATTTAAAAAGGAACAAAATGAGGGGGTTTATTTTTCCATAAAAAGTATGATTAGTGCTGCAGAAAGAAAAATTAGGGCACATTTTGAGTGACTTCTCAAATCCTCTTCTATTTCATTAACAAATTCTGACATGCAGACTGAAACATGCACTTTCAATACCAGCAGCAGTTTCCCCTGGTGAGCAGTAGCTTTACTACAGTGATCTAATGAGCAAAAAGAGTGCTAACATTCTGAATTTATGGCAAATGTGTGACACATCTGAATGCCTTCTTGATGGAATCAAAGTAAAAAACTGAAAGTATTTCCTACTGAGGAGACTGCAGTAAATGAGGAAATTAGGAAACTTCATAACAAATAAGTCTCCCAAGATGGCCACCAGAGACAAAAGAGCCCAAATGTAGCCCAAATATCACCCAGATGTAGCCCAAGTATAGCCCAATGACAGAATGTCCCAGAGTGTTCTTAAAAACAACTAGAGTGCTTACTGTCTTCATTATGACAAAAGTATGGCACACCTGAAGCCATCTTGATTGGAATAAACTGGTAACACTTAAAACATTTAATTTAAACAGGAACACAATGAGGGGGTTCATTTTGCCATAGTAATTATGATTAATGCTGAAGAAAGAAAATGAGGGCACATTTTGAGTGACTTCTCAAATCCTCTTCTATTTCATTAAAAAATTCTGACATGCAGACTGAAACATGCACTTTTAATCCCAGGAGCAGACTTCCATGGTGAACAGCAGTTTTACTACAGTGATCTAATGAGCAACTAGAGTGCTAACTTTCAGAATTTATGGAAAATGTGTGACATATCTGAATACCTTCATGATGGAATCAAAGTAAAAAACTGAAAGCATTTCCTACTGAGGAGACTGCAGTACATGAGGAAATTAGGAAACTTCATAACAAATAAATCTCCCAAGATGGCCACCGGAGACAAAAGAGCCCAAATGTAGCCCAAAATCACCCAGATGTAGCCCAAATATAGCCCAATGACAGAAGTGTGCAAAACACTTATTATTTTGTGTTTTTGCAGTGTTATATAGTGCAGACTTGTCAGGTATTGGAGTGCTTTACATGAGCATTGGTTACATCACAAAAGAACAAATTCATTTTGGTTGTAGACATGGGGAGACTAAGTGATTTGACCAGAATCACAGAATGTCGAGCTGAAGCAGAAACTCCATCCTGGTTCCCCAGTTGCAAAGTCTGCAGTTCTGGAAGTAACACCACATCCTCTCCCCTAAGTGCAACATTTAATCAAGTGGTCAACTGGATAAAAAAACATAAAGATAACAAATAATTTAAAAGTGCTTTGTCGTTATTTGAAAACTCAGAAAATATGTCCTTATTTTAGTCTTTTAGAGCACTAACCATAGGTTTGATGCCATTAAGACCCTCTCATATATGTAATTTCTAAAGGAAATGCTCTAGGTATTACAGTTTTGATTACATCAAGATGACGTCAGGCGTTCCACACTTTTGTAATAAATATAGAATGTTAGCAATCTAGTTGTTCATTAGGATACTGTTGAGAGGCAGAGGCCAGGGCCACGGACTCTGAAAATTGAAGGCAGGTAGGAGGGTGCAAAGGCAACAATTTAACCACACTGAGCAGGCAGGAAGGGCAGTGGCAGCACAACAGACTATGGAGGGCAGTGGAAAGTGGGGCAGGGGCAACAAACCAACAATACAGGACTTGCAAGAGAGGCTGTGGCAAAGTAATAGACCATTGTGGGCAGAAGGAAGAGGCAATGGTAGTACAACCATACATGCCAACAGACCCGATTCAGCCAGGAAACGTCCAATGTTTTTAAGCTCAAATGAGCTTTATTTGATCTGTCTCCTGTCTACAATCTCCTCTTTTTCAATGTAACTCAAAGGGGAAAATCAATACCCCAGTTTTTTTTCAAAATCTCCCTCTTACCAAGTTCAAAATGTTCGCAAGTATGGTACATTGGATCATGGAAGGAAATGGGGTAGGGACATGGACTTGGATAACAGAGGACAGGAGGGACATGGAGAGGTGCACCAAACTGACCCTGCAGGGCAGGCATCAGGGTTTGCAGCAGCACAATACACCACACAGGGCATGCGGGACGGGAGTGCAGCACAACAATCCACAGAAAGCAAGAGGGAGGGGACAGGACCATGCACATGGACAACAGAGAACAGAGGGGCAAGAGGCAATGGTAGCTAGCTGACCATAATGGACAGACAGGAGAGAAAGCTGCAGCATAACAGACCATAAAGGGCAGGAGGGACGGATCAGGGGCATTACAATGGAACAGACAAGCCAGGAGGGAGGGAGTAGGGGTCTGCACATGTAAACAGAGGGCTGGGGGCAAGGGGGCAGGGCAGGAGCAGCAAGATAGCCATGGAGGTCAGGCAGGATGGGCACTAGAAGCAAGACACACCATGAAGAGCAACAGTGAGACTGTGATGGCATACACACAGACCATGGAGGGAAGGTGGGAGGGGGTCAGGGGCAGCTAACTGACCACACAGGGAAGGTGGGAGGAGCCATGGCAGCACTGAAGACCATGCATGGCAAGTGGGAGGGTTAGTGGCAGGCAAGTGGGAGGGTTAGTGGCAGCACAATGGCTATGATGGGCAAGAAGGAGGGTGCAGGGGCATGCACAAAGGACAATGGAGGATAGAAGGGAGGGTCAGGACCTGTGCACAGACAAGAAAGTTCAGGGGAAGGGGCCTCACAACAGACCGCACGGGGCAGGCAGGAGGAGCAGTTGCAGCACAACAGACCAGGGAGGGCAGAAGGGTGTGGCAGTACAATGGACCATGTAGGACAGGAGGAAGAGGATAGGGGCATGGCATGTGGACAGGTAGGGTGGAGGTGGCAGGGACAGGTTACAGTCATCTGACAATGCTAGGCAGGTGGGAGGGGAGTGGCAGCTCAACAGAACACTCAGAGTAGATAGGAGTGGCAGGTCCAAGGAACATGGTGGGCAAATAGGATGGAGCAGGGGCATGCACAAAGACATCGGAGGGCAGGGGGAAGGAGAATAGGGGCAGCAAGCTACGCACAGATTTTAAGCAGGAGGTCAATGATGCGTCATAGAATTGGGCAATGGAGGGCAGGAGGAGTGGACTGGTACATCATACTAAATTGAGGGCAGTGGCAGCACATCAGACCATGCATGGCAGTAGGGAGGAGGCTAGTCCATGGATTCACACTACAGAGGATAGGGAGGAGGGGGATGGGGCAGCAAGCTAACTGTTCAGAGAAGGCGGGTATTAGGAACTTTATTGTTTTTAAAACGTGTGTCTGTGCGAACTACTTAAAATATGAACAAGTATGCAGCATAATCTCACTTTTATTCAGGAAGAAGAGGACGTTTGTGACTGTGACTCCGGGCTCACTTGGCAGAAACACCCCCTGACCCTCCACTCCCTATCGCAAAATGTAATGCCTGTGAAAAGGGTAGGTGAACACAGTGTTATATAGAACATAGTCCTGAGAGCACGATTGAAAATGAAAACTAGATATAGTGTATGGTATAAACTATGCACCAAAAAGTGTGATATAAGATGAACCGGGCTTGAAATATAATATGCAATACATTGTGCGCAATGACAGATTCATTGGAGAGCGCGAGATAGCACAGGCACTAGCGTGTGCTATGCGATATGCACCTTGGAGTGTAATATGCACAGGGCAGTGTTGTGTAACCTAACTAGTCTCTAAAGTTGTAATATAAAATATGTGCTGGGGAGTGTAACGCTGCATATGCACTGTGACAAAGATATGGATCCCAGATTGTAATATGTATGGCATAGCACTGTGCGTTATAACATAGGCATCGAGGAAGGCACGTTAGATGGGGCAATATAACCCGTGCGAAGACAAGTGTGGCATGACATATTCACGGGGTGGTGTTACAGTGCACATAGGCTAGAGAGTGTCATAGCATATGCACTAGCTGGTGGAATACAACACAGAGGTGTGTGGCACTCGGCAGGCAATGGTGGGTGTAACACAGCATTGGGCTCTGCCAGGAGCGCGCTGTGACTCTCAAGTGATGTTCGTCCCCTTTCCAGAGAGTAAAATAAAAAGTATTACACATCCGGCAGTGGATGTGTGTTTTATTAACCGTGATGGGGGTTTCTTGCCTAGTTTTGGTCGCATTTTTGTCGAATCCCCTTTGAATGGCTTGGTGTGCATGTGTATTAAATGTGCCCGTCAATAGCTACCCATGTTTGTATAAATAAACAACAAGGGTGTCTACCGGGATTAGGCACGGTAGGGCATCAGACATGTCAGAGCTTCACTAGTGGTGTAAATACATTCCACGTGGATTCATTGTATGCATAGTCGCCTTTTAATGAATATCACGCAAATCGTCATGGTGATAGGTACGTACGGTTTGTCCAGCATGTCCTAGGTGTGTCTATAAATATATGTTTTTTTAAAATAATACAAAACAGTGGCCGGCCCTGGGGATTGGGGTCAAAAAAATATAATTAGGAGACAGGCCCTGGGGGATGGGGTCATCAGGGCCAATAAATTAGAATAAGAAGGGGAACCACACAGCCCCCCTTCTTAAAAAATTCAAATAAATAAAAGACTGGCATCGTGCCGGAGGCTACGCCCCCTCCTTGCAGCACTCTGCAAACGCGCCCCCTGGCGAGTTGTAAGTTGGGGAATTAATTCCTCTTCAATACTGAGGGTCCCTGAGGGCCAGCTAGCCCAACAGGCATCTCCAGTTTGCGCCAGGGAGCTGCGCTGCAGACAGGTGTTCTGAGGCCACCCCTTTTTTACACCTCTCTGCAACGCAGCTCTGTGGCACTTACTGGAGGTACCTAGAGGTCTAGTTTGACCCTAGGGACCCTTAGGATTCAAGGGGACTTAATCTCTCAACTTAGAAGAGCCACAGGGTGCGTTTACACAGTGGTGAAGGGAGGGGATGGGGCCTGAGGTGACGTGTGCAAACACGCACTATGGCACGTTTTAAATTGGGGATATAATTTCCCTTCAATACTGAGGGCCCCTGGGGGCTAACTAGCCCACCAAGTGCTTCCAGTAAGCGCCACTGAGCTGCATTGCAGGTTGGTGGTCCAGGCCGTGCCACTTTTTACACCTCTCTGCTACGCAGCTCTGTGGCACTTACTGGAGGTACCTAGTGGGCTAGTTGGACCCTAGCGACCCTCAGGATTCAAATGAACTTAATCTCCCAACTAAAAACGGACACAGGGCGTGTTTACACAGTGGTGAAGGGAGGGGACGGAGCCTGAGTTAACGTGTGCAAAAACGCCCTGTGGCCTGTTTTAAGAGGTAGTTTTAATCCCCCTGCCCTATTATATACTAGGGGCTTACAGAGGAGGTCATGCTAATCACAGGGGGACCCCAACGCATAATGTTCCCTAGTGTATGTAGGTGTTTTCACTGTATTCTAAGTGTCTTTTAACATAGCACTGGCTCTAGGACTGGTTAGTCAGACTCAGTTACCACCAGTATCCGTCTGAAAAAGTTGAGGGTACAGGATGATTTTGCAACAAGGATTATTTCTGCTCTTCTTTTTGTTCTTTCTGCACGTTATCCTTCTTCCTGCACTTTTCTTTGTCTTTGAGGACTTCTGTTGCTTCTTTCTGCTTTTTTTTTTCTTTCTGTGCATTTTTTCTTCTTTCTTCACATGTCCTATCTCTGTAGGCATAGTTAGAAATTAGCATTTAAAAAACCTTTGAAATTCACAGAAAAAACCATAGGTTTCAGGCACGTTATAGTTAGGAATTAGCATTTAAAAAACCTCAGAAATTCTCTGAAAAAACCATAGGTTTCAGGGGTGTTATAGTTAGCTGGACTTTTCACTTGTACAAAACCATTGAAATTCCCCCGTTATAGTTAGTTCAGCTAACTATAACTCGCGCGCCCGCAATGCACTGCTGATGACGTCACATATTACATCACTCATGACATGGTCAGTGACATCACTCATGACATCACTCATGACATCTCAAATGACATCACTGATGACATCACTGATGACATCATCCAGTGAATGTCTGTTTTTCTGAAAATTAAATATGTTTTATATATGTATATCTCAAGGTCGATGGAAGAATAAATGGGTATATAAGTGTCTAAATGGATGATTTGTTTTTGAAACCAATAGTCACATATACTAGTTTAAAACATATGTAGTTACTCATAAAGACACTATTGAGACAGTCATTCACTCACTAACACACCCATACACACACTCATCCACCCATACAGTCCTGCACACATGCTGTCTTCAACACATACAAACAGTGAGTCACTCATTCATGCACCTATGCACTACGTAATACCCCCCACCGAACCATGCAGACACTCAGACTGATACTCAAAAAAACAACTAATAACCTATATAGACACCCATGTAGCTACTCACCAACCCATGCAACCACTTATACACAAAGTAAGACTGATACAGATATTTACATATTTAAACATTACTCACTAAGCCATGTATTCACTATGATACACTTAATCAGTCAGTTACACAATCAATTTTTCAAAAACAAATCATCCATTTAGACACTTATATACCCATTTATTCTTCCATCGACCTTGAGATATACATATATAAAACATATTTAATTTTCAGAAAAACAGACATTCACTGGATGATGTCATCAGTGATGTCATCAGTGATGTCATTTGAGATGTCATCAGTGATGTCATGAGTGATGTCACTGACCATGTCATGAGTGATATTATATGTGACGTCATCAGCAGTGCATTGCGGGCGCGCGAGTTATAGTTAGCTGAACTAACTATAACGGGGGAATTTCAATGGGTTTGTACAAGTGAAAAGTCCAGCTAACTATAACACCCCTGAAACCTATGGTTTTTTCAGTGAATTTCTGAGGTTTTTTAAATGCTAATTCCTAACTATAACGTGCCTGAAACCTATGTTTTTTTCTGTGAATATATATATATATATATATATATATATAAAATCAGTAGATAGTTATAGTTAGGACCGTGTTTCCATAGGAAATCTCAAAATTCTATTTTGAATAACTTTGGCGCCGGTTGACGAATCTTCGCAAAATTTTCAAAACTAATGGGGCGCTCCGCTCAGCTCCTACCCTGAAAGTCTCGGGGTGATTCGTCAAGCGGTGGCCGAGAAAAAAGGGGGGTCCCAAAACGCGTTTTGCCCATGCATTTTTCCGTAGGACCTTTAGTCGAAGGTATAGCCCGAACGGCTGAACAGAATTACTTGAAATTTGCCAGAGAGGTAGTCCTCAGGTCAGGGAAGGGCCTTTTGCAGGTCTGGTGTGAATATGTCCAGTATTTCCTGAGAAAATAGCATTTAAAAGCATATAAATATGATTGGTTGTTAGATGTCAGTCAACATTCGAATTGGTCGAAATCAGGAAGTGTCGGCCGCCATTTTGTCTCTCGCACTGAAAAAGAAAGGGGGAAAAACGATGGAAACGTGAAAAGGGGACAGGGAAGAGTGTTCCTGACCCCCTAGCCTTGGTCAGGGGGTCACAAAAGGACCCCCATGGTTGAAATAAACATTTTATATTTTTAAAATCGCGGCGTGCGCGCACTGTGCGCGCACGGTGCATGGTGCGCACAGCGCACAGTGCGCCCAAGGCGCGTGCACGGTGCGCGAAGTGCACCGTGCGCTCAAAGTGCGCGCACGGTGAAAAACCTTAAAAAATATATATATATTAATAAATACATAACTTAGCATTTGAAAAACCGTACAAATTCACTTAAAAAACCATAGGTTTCACACACGTTATAGTTAGGAATTAGCATTTAAAAAACCTTGCAAATTCACTTAAAAAACCATAGGTTTCACACAGGTTATAGTTAGGTGGACATTTCACTCGTAAAAAACCAATGAAATTCCCCCGTTATAGTTAGTTCAGATAACTATAACTCGTGCGACCGCCACTCTATCACAAGGATGATGTCATCAGTGATGTCATGAGTGATGCCACTGACCATGTCATGAGTGATGTAATATGTGACGTCATGAGCAGTGGATTGCGGGCGCGCGAGTTATAGTTATCTGAACTAACAATAACGGGGGAATTTCATTGGTTTTTTACGAGTGAAATGTCCACCTAACTATAACCTGTGTGAAACCTATGGTTTTTTAAGTGAATATATATATATAATATAATCTTTTATGATCTGCTTTTTAAGTGGGGAGTGAATGTGGCCTAATGGCTAAGGCGGTCGACCTCGAAGCTGAGGAACCGGGATCGAGTCTCGGCATGGACGCTCAACATCCTGTGATTCTGCGCAAATCACTTAGGGGCTCATTTGGATAGCGGGCGGATCGCCACCGCCCGTATGGCGGTGTTTGACATTGGGGGCCCGTAGCAGGCCCCCAGGGATTCTGGGGGGTGGGAGGTACACATGGGGGTACCTATGGTACCCCCCTGCTGTTCGATACACAACATGGCAGGCACCGCGCGGTGCCTGCCACGTTGTGCATGAAAGTGCATGACATGCCTTCCTGGTATTGCGGCGGGCTGTGCTGAGAGCACCGCCCGCCGCAATGTTAGGAATACAGGATGCGCCCGTCAGTGTGGCGGGCGCATCCTAATGTACGTAACGGGACCCCCGCATCGATGGCGGGCGGTCCCATTCTCCCATCCTAATGACCCTCATAATCTCCCCGTGCCTAACAAAAAAAAAATTATTATGTCCAAACATTATTATGTCCATCTGTAACGCAACTGGTGCTCGTGTAAAGTGCTCTGATACCTTCGGGTCTAGTTCACACTATATAAAACTAAAAAAAAAGACAGACCTGGAGGAGAACTAGCCACCATCTTCAAAGAAAGGGTAACACTCAACATTATCCTAATAGGCATCATTAAACTACATCCTAAACCATTTGTACAGTTCTTGAGCAACGTATTGTGAAGCACATAAAATCCCCTACTAAGGAGATGATCACAGTATACAATTTGAACAAGAGTAATATTTTGTAGCATAAACATTGAATCACTAAGAATGTGTAAAAAAACAAGTGCTCAGTGTAGTGTGAACACCCGATGATCAGTCTATTATGCGGGAAACACAAAAAAGTGATCACAAGAAAAATATATAAGAACGATGAAAAGGTCTCAAGGCTTTATGCCAAAGGAGAGAGCAGAGTCCATAGAGAAGAAGGAATCAAAACATTGACTAATGGAGAAAACTATACTACATAAATTGTCAGCTAATAAAAAGTCCTTCTGAGCCAGATAATTGTCAACAACGTTCCAACGCATGCCACAATAAAGGGTCATCATTAGGACAAAGATAGGATGTAATTGAGCACAATAATGGTAGCTGATGATGCAGATCGTCAGTATGTGAAATTCTTTGGAAACGCTCAAATTATATTGGAAAATTGCAGGATCAGTGAAAGGGAGCTGAATTGTCCCACAATGCGGTCCCGTAGACAGCAATGTCCTGCTGTTAACAGGTTGTAGGAAACTGCAATTGGCTTCAGCCGCACACTGCTGCAGATGCGAGTACAAGTGGCTATGTCTGAGTAATCTAAAGGGAGGAAAACTTTAAAGGGATGAAAAACTTTCCCCAAGAGGACTGGTCACTGGGATTCTCTTGCAGGCCAAATCACTACTGCTACTGTCCCTCTTTGGGAAAGGCTTTCTTTCCCTTACACCTTACCAAATTGTTTTCTGGTGACAACATGCATCTTTAAATTATTCGGATGCTGCAGTTGGCACTTGCATCTGCAGCAGTGTGTGGCTGAAGCAGTATACAGAAGAACTAAGACTCGCCAAACACCACTGCAACTAATTTGAGTACAGATAGAGCCAGACCCATGACAAAAGCGACAAAAGCATCTACATATCAGCACTCAGGTTCTACCACCAGCAAATCAGATTCACAAGCTGTGACCAAATGCATCGAAAAAGCACAAATTATGCTAAACAAATCTTCACCATCGTGAAGGATTTTACCTCACCCGCCACAAGATCTACAACCATCACTCCCTCTCAGGACCTCCTCACCAAGCGCTCCCACTTTTTCAGCAAAAAGATCAGTAACTTATACACCAACTTTGACCCCAGCCAGACCACCACCACCACCATCACAGCCCTCCTGTCCATCAAGACGAACCCTAAGAACCTCACCATCACCACCTGGCCCACCATCACTACCTGGCTCACCATCACCACATCAGAAACACCAACGACCATGAGCTCCATCCACTTAGGTGCACCAGCGAGCTGCTACTCACACCACTTCTTCACCAAGGGACTGGACTCAATATTCATCAGCTTAATCAATGCAGCCACCTTCCTGGATGCCTTAAAGCATGCCACAATACTACTCTTCCTGTTTTTTAACAACCATTCTTTATTGATTTTCAACAGTTTACATAGAAGCACAATACATGCCAAATCAATAGGCACAGGAAGTCCCGTATCTGAGCAGCCCTCCCATTACTGGGGGATTTCTATTGATTCCATTTCCATGTTGGGAAGGAAAGACCATTCATTTGGCCATGCTCCCAGAGCATCGTTCGAAGCGCCCCTGGGAAGGAAGGAAGTAGACTCCAGTCGGGAGGCCCAAGAGTCTCTTCTTGGTAGAGAGGCTGGTGTTACTGGCAAGTCCCTATATAGAGTCAAGTCCATCTGTGGGCAATCAAATGAGTTCAACCACACTTCCAACTGTCCAAGGACGTCAAATTTCCTCATTTTGTGATGGCAACTGATTAACATGGTGGCAAGGCCTAGAAGGCCATATCCAACTTCCAATTTCTTGAGGAGAGGTCATAAGGACAGCAATCTCTACCCGCGTTGGAGGGTTTCCTGTGAGAAGTCCTATGTGATAGTAATCTTCAGTTACCCATGGAGGAACGGTCCTTATTTCCTGGCTTCCAGAATTATCTGACACACTTGTTGGTGTCTTGAAAAGTAGGCTATAATCTGACGCAGTCTTTTAGTGTTCAATAGCCCCCGCAATCGAAGTCTATGAGCGCTTTGGAATTCCATAGGAGGATTGAATTATAGCCTGGTGATTTTTGGGATAAAGATTGCCAGAAATGCTGATAAGTCTGCTCCTTCCAGCTACTCCGAGATCCCCCAGAAGCAGAGATTGTCTCTATAGTTTTGATCCTCCAAGTCAGTGATCTAGCTCTGGAGGAACCAGTGATCCTGTTCCTATTCTATGTAGGCTGCTAGTTTGTGGTCTACTTGTTTCAACCTGTCCTACATCTGTTGCATGCTGGTATTAAAGGAGGTGACGTCAGAGCAATCAACAGAATATCTGTTGCAGTTTTGGTGGTAATGTCCCCACTGTGGTCATAGAGAGGTAGAAGGTGGTCAATGGGTGCCGAAGGATGGTGGGTTCTTTTAGTAAGGGGTCGAGTGCCAAGTCTGTTGGGGTTGTTGGTGTTTTGCTGTCCAGTTTGTAGGCCTTCCTCATTATGGCCTCCACAAATAGGAGCTGTCTGTTGGACTTGGACATCGTTGTGTGCTGAATGAGTTGGGCACCTGGACAAGGTGACAGGAGTCATGATGAGGAAAGGTCTGCTGACTGTACTGGAGTGGTGAGGATTCCCAAAAATTATGGAGGCTGGTTCTATGACAGGTAAGGGGAGGGAAGAAGCTGCCCCTTATGTTAAATTGGAGGAAAGGCAAGGCCCTCCAGTTCAGGTTATGCCCCAATTTAGAGGAATAGAGGGGGAAGAGGTCACTGGGGAGGACCCCCAGGGTTTGTTGAAAAGGAAGGGATGTATTATTGGTGCAGGCGGTACGGGGATTTATCCGCTATGCGTCTCGTTGGTGTGTGCATATCCTGTCGTCGGTGTGAGGGGGGACATCCTTCCGCTGCAAAAATGGTGAGAAGGCACCTAAGAAGGTTCATTCATAAGAGGGGCCTCTGCCAGAACAAAGCCAGCCGTCACCTTCACCAAGATGGCAGCTGTGATAGTCCTCTTTTTAAGGATGTTTGAGGCCTGGTGTAGCTGCAGTGTGGAGTGGTGTATAAAGGATCCATTGCATGAGCCAGGTATTGAACATGGTACGTGGCTGCAATGGTCGGCGATCACAGTCAGAGGGCCCTCAGTCCGCATTGCTGCCTAGACCGCTTTGTGATGCTGGTCGGTCCAGCAATTCTGCTCCAGGGGAGCTGCTAAAGGGTCCAGTGCCCCAATCCTACAGCCTCCGCTGGTAGGTCCTATGTGTTCAGCTTGGCATGGCTGCTAGTGTGGGCAAGTCACCGGTAAAATAATGAAGATGCATGGATCCCCGCGGCGCCTACAAGCTATGTTTCCGGGCACGATGGATGAATGCCCGCGATGCAGAGCGTCACAGACGGGCTTACTACACATGCTATGGTCATGTCCCAAACTGGGTCATTACTGGGAAAAGGTCCGTGTCAGTCTCGAGGCGGTGGTCCCGTCGCGACCATATGACTCCTTAGAATATTGCATCCTGGGATTGGGCCCCCGCGCCAAGAAAGGAAACCCCTCCTCGCGTTTTGTTCATCTTGCGCTTCTTCTGGCCAAACGTACGGTGACCACCTGCTGGAAGTCAACCAGACCCTCATCCCCAATGGACTGGCATGCTGAGGTACTTCGATGGGGGGGAGCAGAGGGAACAGAGTTAAACAGGGAGGAATACAGGGGGCTAAGATGTACACCTATTTCAATGGAATGGCATGCACTGTTGAATGCTTTTGCTGCGCTGAATGTTGATGACTGATGACCGCGCCCCACCTTAGGGACTGAGTTACACTGAGTAAGCTTGCGCCGGTAGCGCAAGCCGCCGCTTGCGTATCATGCATTTGTGTATTGGCAATAACCACTGACGGGCCAGAATGAAACGGTGTACATTACCGCCGCACTGCATACACTGGAACATGACAGGAGTTAGGATACACTGAAATAGGATAGGACCTGAGCACAGGGAGGGTTCGGGGAGGGGGGTAAGGTATATATATATATTTTTTTGTTACTATAAGTTCTGATTTGATTTTTTGGGACATTATGGATCGTATGTTGTTCCAATAGTCCACCCATTGACGCGATAATGATGGAAAAGCCCAGCGTTCGCCTTGGAGCAGGACTGCTGTGATATGGATGCTTGGAGTGAACTTATGGACAAATGGAACAATGATCTGGCGTGCAACTTGGTTTTTTCATTTATTACTAATGTTTAATACAAAACGATGTCTTAAATGGGCGTACTATTGCTGGTTAATATACTGATAAAAGCGCCCTTATGTGTTTTTGTACCATCTGATGTCTGACCTTTTAAAATCAATAAAATATTGAGAAAAAAAAAATGAAGAGGCATGGAACACAGAGGAGCTCCAACCAAGAGCCGCCATCTTTCCAAGCTCTTAGCTCTGCCAAAACTACCCTTCCTGAAGAAATTCTCAGCCTCTAATGGATTTGCTCCTTCTTCACCTCGATTGCTGCCAACCTTATCTGCGAAGTGCACCAAGGATCTTTCCTCAAGGCCTACATGGCTCCTCTCGTTAACATCATCAGGACCCACAGAATCAAAATTATCTCCTATATAGACGACACCCAGCTCATCCTCACCCTCTCTGATGAAACATGCATTACCTGAACTGACTTCACCACCTGCATGTTCAAAGTCGCTAGCTGGGTGAAGACCAACTGTCTGAAATTCAACACAGACAACATTGAAGTAGTATTCTTCTACAAGGAGACCTTGCCACGGAACTCCAGCTGGAGGCCAACAGACACGGCGAAGACAGACAACAGACCTCCATTTAACAGTCAAGAATTCACGCAATTTGCAACACACCTAAATTTCAAATATCGCCCGATCACCCCTATCGCCACAAGTAAATGGAATGGTTGAGAGCTTCATGGCAACAATCAAATGGCGATACAATGAGCCAACTCAACAAACCATCAACATTATCCTGAAGAGCCTACCAAACACCCCACACAGCTCCAATGGACTGTGCCCAGTGACACTGATGCTAGAGATGGAGGTTCGTAACCCGCATACCCAGTTTGACACCACCGACTACAAAAACAACTATCACCAAAGGAGAAATACGCCACAATGACCATAGATCAAAGGTGAAAATAAAAGACTATGGTGATACAAGAAGACGTGCATGTCCATCAGACCTCAATGTGGGTGACAGGGTGCTGGCAAAACAAAGAAAAGTCACCAAGATTTACACAAAATGCAACCCCGAACCAATGCAAATCACCACCTAGAAAAGGCTCCATGATAACAGTGAACTCAAAGAGTCAGGAAATAGCCTGCAATATCTCCTACTTCAAAACTCATTAGTAGACTCCCCAACAGGCCATGTCTGAAGCTGAATTCAAGGATTCGGAAGACAATGAGGACCTCACAAACTTCCCCAATTCAAACAACACAAATTCACCATGACGATCAAGTAGGAACACCAAAAAACACACAAGGTTCATTGGAGAAATGTGATCCACCTGAAGGAAGAAGCCTAATTTCCCAGAGAGAAGGAGATGTAATGGAGTCAATGGAAGAATGTAAATGTGTATGTACTTATAGGGTAGAAAACGGACACGGGGCACATGTGAATATGGAGTGGAGACCAGGGGTAACACCGGGAGGCAGGAGAAAGAGGAGGGCAGTCAGAGAAAGAAGGACCACATGAGTAGTCACAGAGCTTGTATTGCAGAGGCTCAAATAAAGAATATGTGCACCTACCCGACCCGTCTGATGCCCCTTCTTTGATGTAGGGACACTACACTCTCATTCCTGGACCCTTCTTTTGTTAACAATGTCTTGAGAAGGCGATCCTGAGGGACTTTGCACAGTGATTAGTGAAACTCCTATCCTCACCTTTTCACCATCTGTTGTCTTTCTCTAGGGCCTCATCGCTTTCTTTCTGACATGTTGACCTTCACTCACTCTCTTCTTTGCTCCCCGTTCACTCTCAACTTTCTTAAATTCTATCTCTACCTCTCTGTATATCACTCTCTGTCTTCACCAATTTCCCTATCCATGTCTCACTCTCTCCCTCATATGTCTCCTCCTTCCTCACTCCCTTTCCCTAGCTCCTCTGTCTCACACACTCTCCTTAAATGCGGCGCTCTTTGCAGTAAATACTGAATTCTGGCCTTTCTGCCCTATGCAGTCTGGGCAATTATTGTGTGTGTGGGTGGAGCGGTGTAAAAGCCTCTCTTGCGTTTACATATGCAGCTTGTAGATTCTATATTCATATGCAGCTTTCAAGATTTCATTCAGTCCACCTTCTTGGTTTCTACCACTGGAACCCACTACTTCCTGAGATTCAGGCTTGCCCCTCACTCAGCAAGTTCAAAATTACCCTGAAATGTCACCTTATGTAATCAAAATATAAAAATGACTAAGGAGGCATATACCAATTCAACTTATCAATCAGTGTTTGTTAAAACACTACTATGCACCTTGTCTACGTTGTGTCTTGTATTCACAGTCTATCCATTGCAGAAGTTAGATTGTATCAATCACCTTCTCTGGTTTATTTTATCTAAAATTTTGCAAATCAATGTATGTACTGCTTTTTTTTCCCCTTATGAATTATATTTATGTAGACACATCCTGCTGCTCATGTAAAGAAATACAATATATAAATAAATAAATAAATAAATAAATAAATACTAAGGACAATCTCAGTGCTAAGCAGACATGAAAGAACATATCCACTAGCTCTCATGGATCCACATAAGCAGAGGAGATGTCAAAGCTGGTAAGAGGTCTAGTTCTGGTCGTTCACATCTGATTCAATGACAAATGGTGGTTTGAATTTGATTTGCAATATTGGCTTTGACATTTGTGAATCGAAGGTTCTGTGGAATTTGTCAAAGATTAAATAGGAGATGTGTAACACAAATGGGCATATTCCCAAGGAACTATCGCCAAGTTAACGGCACTTTATCGCAGCCAAAGTTGCGATAAATGTATCGCCCCATTCACAAGACGGTGTTAACAGCCCACAGCACCAGTTTACCCACGATAGCAGCCGCAAAAACATCACCACAGAGGCCCCCCGCAACTATTGCTAATGAGATGCAGCGTGGGCGTTCCCGTGCCAAAAGCCGCGACAACATCACACCTCAACATTCTCAACGACCAGATAGAACTGCGATAAAAACACAAAACAGGTGATAAGGCGCGTAAGCACCAGGAAATCTACACCTGCTCTGACCTGGTGTAAAATTGGACGGCAGCCTGCACAACAAAATGGAGCAAAGCCCAGGCCCACATCAGAAGAGCAACAGATGCCATGGAGCCACACATCATGTGGTCCGGACACCCAAGAGGGCCACAACACCTACCGACACCACCCCCAGGACTACCCCTCCCTGGCACCCCCCGACCAAAGACATGCCACATCAGCTACACCTAAACATGTACAAAATAAACCGCCTGACGTTGCACAATCACAACTGGTGACATGCATGTGTCAACACAGAAATGAGCAGCACACATTCACTTTCGAAGCACTGAAATGAAATGTAGGACACATGGCCGCTCCCCTCGGGACAATCCATAGGTCCCAGCCTAAAGGCAAAAAACATGATGAGAAGGTGTGTCCTGCGCACATCAAAGGACAGAGAGAGCAAAGGAGAGAGAGAAGAAGAGAGGGAGAGAGAGAGAGGGAGAGAGAGAGAGAGAGAGAGAGAGAGAGAGAGAGAGAGAAGAAGAGAGGGAGAGAGAGAGAGAGAGAGAGAAGAAGAGAGGGAGACAGAGAGAGAGAAGAAGAGAGGGAGAGAGAGAGAGAGAGAGAAGAAGAGAGGGAGGGAGAGAGTGCCGCCCCTGCGCACCCAGGCCACACTGCTCACCTGCTGCCACCGGTCTCCAACCACGAGCCGGTATGCAACGCAGTTCACCAGGTCACACATCTGAGTCAGAGCCGTCAGCTGAAACAGAGTCAGAAACATGACTGGCACAGTACACACACCTGCACAAGACAACATCGCTTGCCCGCCCATGCACACCCAGGCAGAGGCACCCCAACCCCTCCCGCCGCCCATCGGAGAATGCCTACCCATGCACACCCAGGCCTCACTGCTCACCTTCCACCACCGGCGCGTAGACAGGAGGTCCCACCACATGCCGCTGCAAGCCACAAGCCCGAGGCCCTGCCGACATGGCACCCTCCACACCATGCAGCCACGCTCCGCAGGCCAACAGGTCTCACGTTTGATGCTGGGTCTTGATTACTCCATGGCAGAGGACATACCAGTGCACCCGGCACCATTGCAGGCTGCACACCCGTTCAGCCCAATGGGTGCCACTAACTCTGGGATCCCGAAAGCGACTCCATGTGGCAGTAGGCCCGTGCTGCCCGCTGGCTCTGCCCTACACTGCGGTCCAGCAGGGCACCCAAAACCTGAGCTGTCCGGACCTCCAGGACGGGGCATCATCGCAGGTTGCACACCCGCTCAGCAGCTTAAGGTGCCACTGACTTAGTGCACCCAAAGTCACTGCCCCGTGGAGGGGTGCCTGTGCCATCCACAAGGCCTCCGATGCCACTAACCCTGTGCAACCCCAGTCTGCGCCACGTGGCGGTAGGCCCATGCCGTCTGCCAGGCCTCGGATGCCACTAACCCTGTGCAACCCCAGTCTGCGCCACGTGGCTGTAGGCCCGTGCCATCCGCCAGGCCTCGGATGCCAGCAACCCTGTGCGCAAAAACTCATGGGCCCTTTATGAATGAGAAGCATGGAGCGGCCGTCATCCAGTCACCACCGGAAGAGGGGATTGTGACGTTGTCGGCTCCTTATGTTGGCGGAGTCACATGGCCAGTGACGCCTGTGCCGGATTGGTGTGGTGTGTGTGCAAACCTGCCCTCAGGGAGTGGCTGTGACATGCTGACGACTAGACCAGTGACCTGCACACCACCAGCGCATACGCCTGCGACGGGTAGCAATGATGGCCCCCCCTCGGTGCGTCATCGGAGTGGTCTGGCCTGCCGTACGCCGGACCAGCGCAGGGCTTTCAACAATGACTCGTGGGCTCAGGGCGTGGTCCAGTCCATGTCCGGACAAGGAAGTGACTGATGCGTGTGTCCCTGTTGTGGGGTTCATGGGACCAGGTACACAAAATGCAATGTTGCACCCTCTGAGTCGCATCCCACAGGATGAACATCATTGACACAAGGGAAGGCACTGTCAACACATTCATCCACACATCCATGCCTGAATGATGTAAGACATGACACAGCAGTGTGTCACTGGATGTTTATTTGCACATCCAGTGTAGTCATGCAGCTGGAGCGGTACAGGCCAATGCCGAGCGCACAACACAATATGGGCCCATGGAGGGCCAGCCAGAGTCCATCCGGGGATGACATGTACTGCGGAAGATGAAGGGTACAGTCCGTTGTCTGTTCGCTGTGTCATTGGTCGTCGACCAGGATGCGGCAGTCCATGTCGCTATCCAAGGTGAATGCATCGGAGTGTATCGGGGTCAGTAGAAGGTCATGAGGCCATGTGCGGCACCAAGCTAAAACAGGCCAGGTGGTGGAAATGAATGCTAGTGCCTCCTGATCACAAACCCATCCACGTCCTCGTCCCCGGATTTGTGCTCTGCCCTACCTGTGGGTGTTGCAGTACCGGCTGCGGCACTGTGTGCCACTGACACATCAGGGGCCGGAAGGGGATTGTCGGCAGCACTGTGTGACACTGACACATCGGGTGCCTCAGTGGATACGCCTGCCGCACTGGGAGGCACTGACACACCAGGGGGCGGGGATGTGGATGGTGGGGGGGCAGCAGCATTCATCGGCACCACGCCTTGTGGCGGCAATGCCATGATGGAGGTCTGCAGGGCATGATAGATCCCAGCTACATTTCAATGATGTGCAGTGGTGGCTGCCATCCTTTCCGCCTCCATCCGCACCATGTCCTCCATGAGCTTTTGCATGTGTGCCAGCTCACGGCTGGCATCGCTGGAGCCACTCTGAGCAGACAGCTGTTCTTCTCTCCACGTCATGATTCCAGCGATGTCATTCAGGGCTCGTTGAGGACCATGGGGCAGACATAGACACACAAGGATGGCGTCCAGTTTGGCAGCCATGAGTTTGAACCCCACCCGCACCTGCTCAGCCGTCTCCCTCTGGCCCTCCAGCACACGGCGTTGGAAGGCCATTTGTTGTTCCTGGGGGACTTGGGAGGGTGCCGGGGCAGTGGGTGCCTCCTGCTGGGTGTATTTGGTGGTGGGTGGGGTCTCATCAATGTAGCTGGGCTGCCCTGATCCTGGAGGTGAGTGGCGGATGAGGTCAATGATGTCTTGGATGGTTTGGGTGTCGATGCTGGTGTTGTCCTCCTCGTCATCAGTGAAGAGTGGCTGGGACAGCTCTGCAGGAGGTGTTGATGATGCCCCTGCGATGTGAAGGGGAGATGGTGTATTACAATGTGTCCACATGTATGTAGCCGCATGGTACAGGTTGACATTCAGTGATTTCCTCAAAGTGCTTTGGCCCATCGTGTGTTTTTTGATGTGTGGTTTGTGGTTTTATCTCTGTCGTGGAGGTTGTATCGCGGACATTGTCCGTGGTGTCGGCAGACTATCGCATGGTAACTGTTGGAGGGAGGACCACCGGGGAGTCGGGGGGACTACTCCGGGGCACCTTCCTACCGCAAAGTTATAGCCGAGCGCCGCCGAGAAGCCTCCTAGGAGAGGTCCTTCTCCTGTGATCGTACTA
Source organism: Triturus cristatus (assembly GCF_964204655.1). Lineage (NCBI taxonomy): Eukaryota > Metazoa > Chordata > Amphibia > Caudata > Salamandridae > Triturus > Triturus cristatus. The sequence continues at coordinate 1,064,589,805 of NC_140582.1, read as the reverse complement.
GGCCCAGTAACACCACTACACAGGACTCCGTATCAGTTGCTTATCTTGGTACTTTATCAATGGTAGCACATTCAATATATTTACAGGGGGATCGAGTGATCCAGAAGAGTCTCAATGTCTTTGTGGGGGTAGGGTAGCGGGACAGTCTTAGTACCAGCCTGGTACGGGGAGGCTCTGCGCCAGACCTTGCGTGCTGATCTCAAAGCAGCTCGGACGTGGGGAGCCGCGACGGTGTCTTCAGGGCTCGGGTGGTAGTTCCGCTTGGGTCGAGCCGCGACACAGTCAGCAGGGCTCCGGTGGTAGGTCCGCTTCGGTCGAGCCGCGACGAGGTCAGCTGGGCTCTGATGGTAAGTTCAACAAGGTCGGGCCGCGACAGCGTCAGCAGGGCCCCAAAGGTTCGTGAAGGTCTTTTAAGCACGATGGAGCCGCGACGTCATCAGCAGGGCTCAGAGTGTAGTTTCAGGATGAGTCTTTCTCCGTAGGGTCAGCCGCGATCCGATCAGCAGGGCTCTTGACTCCGGGATACAACTGCCTTCTTGTTGCCAGGTCGCCCCAGATATAGGTCTGGAGCCCTTTGATGTCCGGACCCTTGCGCCCGGGGGGGCGGAGAGGCCGGGTCGGGAGCGGCCAGACGCCCAGCAGGAGAGGCACCAGGCCCAAGAGAGCTGTGGGGCGATCGCACCTATGTGTGGAAGGACGGTTGGGGGTCCCATCGATACTGCCCTCTGCCGGGAGTGGGGAGGTGTTCACGTGGTATCCCCCTGGCCAGGGGTTGGCGCCCTGATGTCGGGCCTCGCTGGGACCGAGGCCGGGTGGAGCGGGGTCACGCAGGTGGTTACGTAGAGTCACGTACAATCCAAAATGGAGGAGCCCCGAGGTGCATGGGACCTCGTGCGGCTTAGCGAGGGGGAATAGGACCACGCCACGAGGCCGGCTCCAACACGCGTCCCCCCCAGCTGAAGGCAGGGAGAGTCACCCATCTCCTTGGGGGTTCTCCTCGCCGAGGCGGAAGAATCTGGACAGGCCGTCGGCATTGGCATGGTCGTTGCCGGGCCGGTGCTCCACGGTGAAGTCCATCCCTTGCAGCGAGATGGACCATCGCAACAACTTGGGGTTCTCGCCCCGCATTTGCATTAGCCACCGCAAGGGCCGGTGGTCAGTTTGGACTCTGAAGTGGGTGCCGAAAAGGTAGGGCCGGAGCTTCTTGAGAGCCCATACCACGGCGAAGGCTTCCCGCTCGATGGTGCTCCATCTCTGTTCTCGTGGCAGCAGTCGGCGGCTGATGAAGGCCACAGGTCGGTCGTGGCCCTCGGTGTCCATCTGGGAGAGGACCGCCCCGACCCCGTACTCCGAGGCATCGGTCTGAACCACAAATTCCTTACTGTAGTCGGGGGCCTGTAGCACAGGGGCAGCACACATGGCCGCCTTGAGGGCTTCAAAAGCGGTCTGACAGCGGGGCGTCCAGTGCACCGCCTTGGGCTGTTTCTTGGAAGTGAGCTCCGTGAGGGGCCCCACAATACTGCCATAATCCTTAATAAACCGCCGGTAGTAGCCTGTGAGGCCTAAGAAGGCCCGGACAGCGGTTTGGGTTGCGGGGGACTCCCACGCCTGGATGGCATCGACCTTTAACTGGAGGGGCGCCACCTGGCCACTCCCCACCTGGTGGCCCAGATAGGTCACAGATCCTTGACCGATCTGGCACTTGCTGGCCTTAATCGTGAGCCCGGCCCTTTGGAGAGCTGCCAGGACTTCTCCGAGGTGTCCTAGGTGCGCGGCCCAGTGGTTGCTGAAGACGGCAATGTCGTCGAGGTAGGCCGCGCTGAAAGCTTCTAGCCCGGCCAGGACCTTGTTCACCAGCCTCTGGAAGGTCGCTGGGGCGTTCTTCATACCGAAGGGCATCACCCGAAAGTGGTAGTGCCCATCGGGGGTGGAAAAAGCGGAGCGTTCCTGGGCGCCGGGGGTGAGCTTGATCTGCCAGTACCCAGCGGTGAGATCAAAGGTGCTTAGGTAGCGGGCGGCCCCTAAGCGATCGATCAGCTCGTCTGCCCGTGGCAGGGGGTGGGCATCGGTCTTGGTGACTGCGTTCAGGCCCCGGTAGTCTACACAAAATCTGAGTTCCGGGGGGGGCCGGGGGCGGCGGCCTTCGGCACCAAGACCACAGGGCTGGCCCACGGGCTGGCGGATGGCTCGATGACTCCGAGGGCGAGCATCTTGGAGACCTCGGTCTGTATGCAGGCTCAGACTCGGTCGGGTACTCTGTAGGTGCGGTGTCGCACAGGGGGGCTGTCCCCGGTGTCCACGTCGTGGACGCACCAGGGGGTCACCCCGGGCGTTAGAGAGAAGAGGGCAGCGAAGGGTTGCAGCAGCTTCCGGCAGTCATGGCGCTGTTCTGGGGTCAGGGTGGCGGAGAGGTGGATGCCCTCCAAGGAGCAGTCTTGGCCCGAGGACCCCAGGAGGTCTGGTAGGGGCTCGGAGTCGCTTTCGCCCCCATCGTCGGTAGCCAGCAGCAGGCTTAGTTCAGTTCGGGCAAAGTGGGGCTTGAGCCGGTTGGCGTGTAGGACCCGGAGGGGGTTCCTCGGGGACTCCATGTCGACCAGGTAGGTGACGGGGCTCTTCCTCTCAACCACCTTGAAGGGCCCGGTCCACTTGTCCTGCAGGGCGCAGGGGTCCACGGGCGACATGACCCAGACTTGCTGGCCCGGCTCGAACTCGATGGTCGAGGCATTTTCGTCATACCAGCGTTTCATGTCTTCTTGGCTGGCTTCGAGGTTGGCTTCTGCCAGGGCCCGGAACTTCCGAGTCTGGTTCCGCAGGGTCAGGAGGTACCGGTAGACGTCGGGGGGGGCATCTTGGACGTTCGCCTCCCAGCCCTCCTTGACCAGGCTGAGGGGCCCTCGGACGGGGTGCCCATACAATAGTTCGAAGGGGCTGAAGCCCAGGGATTTCTGTGGTACCTCTCGATAGGCGAACAGGAGGCAGGGCAGCAGGACGTCCCATCTCCTCCTCAGGGGCTCCTCCAGGCCCTTGATCATCCCCTTCAGGGTTCTGTTGAACCGCTCGACCAGTCCGTTCCCCTGGGGGTGGTAAGGGGTGGTGAATTTGTAGGTGACCCCACATTGTTGCCAGAGGGATCTCATGTACTTCGAAATAAAGTTCGTACCCCTGTCGCTCACCACTTCTCGGGGGAACCCCACCCTGGAGAAGATGCCCATCAGGGCCCGGCCAACCACTGGAGCTGTCACAGTGCGGAGTGGGATGGCCTCGGGGTATCGGGTGGCGTGGTCGACCAGTACCAGGATGAAGCGGTGTCCCAGGGCGGTTCGGGGGTCGAGGGGCCCCACGATGTCGATCCCTACTCGTTCGAACGGGGTGTGGACGGCTGGAAACGGTTGGAGGGGGGCCTTGACTCGACCCCCAGTCTTTCCGCTAGCTTGGCAGGTCTGGCAGGACCGGCAGTGGTGGTCCACATCTCTCCGCATTCGGGGCCAATAGAAATGGGTCACTAGGCGGCTGTAAGTTTTGTCTCGCCCGAGGTGTCCGGCGAGGGGCACGTCATGCGCCAAGTTCAGGAGGAACTCTCGGAATCGGAGGGGAACCACCAACACCCGGCCGGCTCCCAGTTCGGCGACTTTCTGCTCGCTATACAATAAGTCATTGTTCCAATAGACCCAGTGGGTTCCCGTGGGGTCCCCCGAGGCCTGGGCGGCCGCTTGCTGTCGGGCCCCCTCGAGGGACGGGCAGGCCTTCTGCTCTTGCTGGAATTGTTCGTGGGTGGGGCCCCCGTCGTGGTGCCACTGGGCCAGCTCGGGGATCTCGCTGAGGGAGGCGGCCTTGTCGGGGGAAAGTTCGGAGGGCCCGGCCTCATCGTCAGGTTCCTCCGTGCCGGAGGAGGGTGGCAGTTCTTGACCCGTAGGCTCGTCGGGGGCCGCGGCAGCGGCTGGTTGGGCGGTCATGGACCGGGTGGTGGCGCAGGCCCACTCGGGCAGCCCTAGCATCCCCAGATGCTCTCGGCGCTCCACCTGGGCCCAGAGAGAGCTCTCTAGGTCGTTCCCCAGGAGGCAGTCCACCGGGGCGTCATCGGGGACAGTTACTTTTAGAGTGCCTGACACTCCTCCCCACTCAAAGGGGATCCTGGCCATTCGGCACATGCTTTCGGTGTTGTCCGCTGTCCGGACAGGGCATAGGACATGCGGCAGGATTTGTTCGGGGGTCACCAGGTGGCAGCGGACAGCGGTCACACTAGCCCCAGTGTCCCGGAGGGCTTCGGCCCGTTGTCCATTGATGGTGACCCACTGCTGGTACTTCTGGGTGTTGCTTGGGATGGCAGCTCGGGGCACCATTTCTCGGGAGCCCAGGCATACGAGGGACATGGCAGCTGGTTCCCACTCGGGGGACCCGTCCTCGCGGTTTTCCTCCTCTTCCTCTCCTTCCCCCAGGGCTGCGGCGGCTATTTGTCGGGGAGGGGGCCCAGCGGTCCCGTTCCGTCGGTTCACGGGGCAGGCCGGGTCGCTCGCATAGTGGCCTGTCTGTTGGCAGCCGAAGCAGGTCACGGTTGGTCGGGGTCCAGGCCTGGCGATGGGGGTCCCTCTTCGGACCAGGGTCGGGGACGTGTGGTTGGCAGCTTGGCCTCGTGGCGGGCTTCTGGGCGGCCCAGCCGGGAATTCTCGACTGCGGTGGGACCCCCCTCCTCCGCCCCGCTGGTGAGGAGGTCCCGTGGTACTCCATTGGTAGTCCCCCACGGGGTTCCGGGGGACCCGGGTGTTGACCCATCGGTCGGCTTCGGCGGCGAGCTTCCGGGGCTCGGTCAGCTTACTGTCCAGGAGGTGTTGCCTTAGTTCCACAAAGCAGTTGTTGGCGAGGTGCTCCCAGACAATGAGGTCGAACAGTTCGTTGTACGAGGTGATCTTGCTCCCTTTTATCCACCCTTCAAAGGCCCGGCTGAAGAAGTCCACGTATTCGACCCATGTGGTACCGGGGAGCTTCTTGCAGTCCCGGAAGCGCTGCCGGTACATCTCGGCTGATAGTCCGTAGCGTGTGAGTAGGGCTTCTTTCATGTGGTCGTATGATGTCATCACCGCGGTGGGGACTTGCAGCAGAGTATCCCTGCCCTCGCTGAGGAACATCCCCCATAGGCCGGCACCCCAATCCTTCCGGGGTACCCGATGGGAGGTCATGGCTACCTCGTAGGCTCGGAACCACTGCTGGATGTCGTCGTTTTTGTAGTATTCCTTGACGACATCCTTGGGGATATGAACCTTTGGTTCAGTCAGTGGCGGAGCGTCCCGTGCCCCGGGGGTGCTGGTCTCCCCCGTTTTGGATTTCAGTTCGAGTTCCTTGAGGCCCCTCTCGTGCTCGAGGGTTAGCCGTTTCTCTTCTAGTTCTCGATGCCGTTTCTTTTCTTCGATTTCCTCCTGTAGCCGTAGTTGCTCCAAGGCTAGTTTCTTCTCCGCCAGCAGGAGTTCACCGTCCAGCCGGAGTCGTGCGAGGTCCATTTCGTGTGCCCGGACCCTCTCCCGTTCTTGCATTTCTTCGTGGGATGGGCCGGCTTCCGGGATGCTTCGCCCTCCATCTGTCGGGGTCATGGTCGGTGGCAGGTTTCCGTCCCGGGCCGAGGTCCCTTCGGCTCGGGGTGGAGTGGTCTCGAATTCTGCCCAGGCTTTCAGGGCTTTCTGCATTTCTTCCTTGGTGCCCAATCCTGTGGTTGGGATCCCTTTGTCCTTGCAGAATTGTTTCAGTTCTTTGTGGGTGTATTCTTCCAGCCTTTCCGGCTGGAAGGTTGCGGCCATGGTTGCTTCTTGGCCGTTCATGGTTCCCTTCTTTCCGTCTGGTTAGGTAGCGGGTGCGTTACTTGCCTGTACGATTGCGTCTGGCTCGGATCCCGTCGCTGGCCACCAAATGTTGGAGGGAGGACCACCGGGGAGTCGGGGGGACTACTCCGGGGCACCTTCCTACCGCAAAGTTATAGCCGAGCGCCGCCGAGAAGCCTCCTAGGAGAGGTCCTTCTCCTGTGATCGTACTAGGCCCAGTAACACCACTACACAGGACTCCGTATCAGTTGCTCATCTTGGTACTTTATCAATGGTAGCACATTCAATATATTTACAGGGGGATCGAGTGAGCCAGAAGAGTCTCAATGTCTTTGTGGGGGTAGGGTAGCGGGACAGTCTTAGTACCAGCCTGGTACGGGGAGGCTCTGCGCCAGACCTTGCGTGCTGGTCTCAAAGCAGCTCGGACGTGAGGAGCCGCGACGGTGTCTGCAGGGCTCGGGTGGTAGTTCCGCTTGGGTCGAGCCGCGACACAGTCAGCAGGGCTCCGGTGGTAGGTCCGCTTCGGTCGAGCCGCGACGAGGTCAGCTGGGCTCTGATGGTAAGTTCAACAATGTCGGGCCGCGACAGCGTCAGCAGGGCCCCAAAGGTTCGTGAAGGTCTTTTAAGTACGATGGAGCCGCGACGTCGTCAGCAGGGCTCAGAGTGTAGTTTCAGGATGAGTCTTTCTCCGTAGGGTCAGCCGCGATCCGATCAGCAGGGCTCTTGACTCCGGGATACAACTGCCGTCTTGTTGCCGGGTCGCCCCAGATATAGGTCTGGAGCCCTTTGATGTCCGGACCCTTGCGCCCGGGGGGGCGGAGAGGCCGGGTCGGGAGCGGCCAGACGCCCAGCAGGAGAGGCGCCAGGCCCAAGAGAGCTGTGGGGCGATCGCACCTAGGTGTGGAAGGACGGTTGGGGGTCCCATCGATACTGCCCTCCGCCGGGAGTGGGGAGGTGTTCACGTGGTATCCCCCTGGCCAGGGGTTGGCGCCCTGATGTCGGGCCCCGCTGGGACCGAGGCCGGGTGGAGCGGGGTCACGCAGGTGGTTACGTAGAGTCACGTACAATCCAAAATGGAGGAGCCCCGAGGTGCATGGGACCTCATGCGGCTTAGCGAGGGGGAACAGGACCACGCCACGAGGCCGGCTCCAACAGTAACGCATTGTAGTGAATTCCACGTTGACACAGGTTATTTTCCCGTGATGGGCTGCGATATTGAAAGTTGCGTTACACTACTCTTGCGGTACTTATCACACGTTCTTGTAAATATACCCCAAAATGTACTACTGACACATAAAATGTGCTGCTAACGACGCAGCATATAACGCAATGTCATCCATGCTACGGGTCAAGAATTATTTTACAACAGGTGCTAAATTGAGGATAAGAAAATCACCTCATCATACCTTTTTAGGTCAAGTGCTCTTATTTGCTCAAATTTAGCCAAGTCATTCTCTTCAGCACTGTTATAGGTTCATGTCCTCCTCTCATAACTCAATGTTTAACTTATGTAACATTTTTCATTTTCTTAAGATTTTGCAGTGTGCTATGGCCATGCTCTTCAAGGCAAAAAGTTTATCACATAGAGTACGATGTTTGATGAAAAGAGAGACATTTTAGTTATCCCTAATTCAGATGATAACACCACTTGCTTTTTCAGAATGAAAGTTACCTGCTCAAATATCCATCTCTATTAACACCTCAACTTTTGCTAATTTAATAAAATGTGTTTTAGAATGCTCCCGCCTCTTCTACAATCCAGCAGTCATTTGGTTGTGCTTCACAAGTGTCTAGCTAGTGCACGTCTCATAGTGTCTTCTAAGATGCAAACAAAAAATCAGTGGTGATAGCTATTGCAGAGACTGTGCCTAACTAACCAATGCTGCTCTGGGCTATCAACTTTTAAGTAAATTGCCAATGATTCCCTAAATGTTTGCCATGCAGTTAATTTCCAACTTTTTGAAGCTTTTTATTATTTAGGCATCAGAGATTTGCCCCGCCCCACGTTAGCCCATTAAACAATTTGTGACCCAATCAAGATTTATAAATGTTACTTACAGAGACAAGTTATAGCACGTTTCACCATTTAGTATCAGAATAAGTATTCACTTGAAGTTACTCAAATAAAATCATCTCATCTCCCACATCATGCCAGAGTCTCTTAATTCCCCTCTGTGGCTTAATGTCCAAGACTATTTAAGTGAATCGGTAAGTAAAATATATTAGTTGGTTAATAAAAATATTATAATAGCAAAGCATAGTAGGGAAATAAAAACAAATAGGCTAAAAATAGCTAAAAAGTTCCAAGTAGGTCTGGCCCTGTGGTACAGAATATAAAAAAGATTAATCGTGATCTCAGTGGGTGGATCTCATAAAACAAATGTTGGAACTAATGAAGTACTGCTTGTGATGCAAAGTATAAAACAGTTGAACACGACCCTCTAATATATAATGTGTGAAAATATTCTGAATGAACATAAGGGTTAGTGTAAGAAAGAAAATCTTCGGCAGGAAGATTCTCCTATAAAGTATATTACTATGATTTCGCTTGGCACCACACTGAATCATCGGGGATCATTATGGAGTACGCTGTGGGTAGCTGTGCTTTATCCAACAGTGTAGTCATGATGTAGGGTACCTTTCCCTACAAAATAAATTGGTGTCTACAGAGCTCTATTTAATGCCGGCTTCAATAGCTCTATGGGCTGATTCACAAAAAAAAGTATCAAATGTCCACTCTGTATATAGGTATGTGAGTGCAGATTTACTACTTTCTGTGATTCACTATAATTCCCAGGAAGATGCACAGAAAGCTATGCCAGGAACAGGTTTCCGTGAGGATTCAAGGGAGGGACATGTGATGTTGCCTTCGAGATGCAATTCCCTCTCTGTGAAGTTTTCCATAGCGGACAGTGCCACACAGAGGGAATTCAATCCCCTGCGCAAGCTCCTACACCCATCACCAAAAATAGGGGTCATTAATGTCTCCTCATACCCTGGAAAGGCATTTATGCCATCAATGTGTGGGAGTAAAATGCAATCATTTATAAACTAGAAAGGAGAACCACACATGGTCAGTGACTGGCTGCCGCCCCCCTCCCTATGACCTCACCCACCCCCAGACACAGGAACATAGAACGTGGTATCTTTGGTAGGCAGGAGGTCGCAAGACCCCCGGCCGTATTTATTAAGTTATAAAACAATAAAATTTATGATTGCACGATAAACAGTTATACAAAAATCAGCAGGACATTAGATACATTATTGTCAACAGGTGTGAGTGACTATCCCTAACAAAACTCTAATACAGATTGTTTCCTAACCGAGTCTAACATCCTCCTCTGCATTTTTGTATACTAACATTTCAGGGCCATATGGCAAGGTCGCTAACCGGTGTCAGGTTCTACTAGCTGCTCCTCCCCTAAAGATGTGCGCATGCGCAGCCGGGCCCGGTAATTACCCGGTCCACGCCGTGAACTTCATTTACCCACTTAAGGAGGGCCCTTACTCTGCGCCATCCGGTGACGTCATGAGTATGCACGCGCGGGATGGCTACCAGCCTAAGGAAAGCGTGACTCCCCAACCCGTGCCCCTTTGAAGCACCAGTTACCTTGCCCCTGAAGTTCTAGGAGGGGCCAATGTCCCCTCCCCCTGGGCGGGAACCTCCATAGGATGATGCCCGCCCCCTCAGACCTTAAAATAGTTGCTCACCGGTCATGACCTTACCGCACGCCCCATTCCTAATAAATACGACGACCTATGGGGAAAAAATTCTAAAAGACAACTACACTGACTAAATCATACATCATGTATAACACCGTAGAGCTACAAAGGGAAAAAAGGGGCCTAAACACATTTGCAGCAGCAACACATAATACAGTACCATTACTACAATGGGAGAGAAAGGCCTACGAGAAATCAACATCATCAACATAACATTCCGGATACAGTATCGATCACTACACTGGGAGAGAAAGTCCTACAGAAAACCTCATCAGAAAATAAACATTTCAATTATAGTTTACAATGCCTGCAAAATTAAGCTAACAACATCCTAGCAATGTACACACTAAATCGGACTAGCAACGCATCAACCGCGTACTCCAGGGATGGTGGGTGGGAAAATCAGAAGCCCCGAGCCCAGGGCACGTCCGGTGTGGGGGAGCGACCAAGGACCGAGAGGGTCACCTGGGCGCTCCCCGCTTCTTTAACCCCCTCAGCAACCCGCCCCCTCCCCCCCCGACCCGGATGTCGATTAGCGACATCCAGGTCAAGGGAGGGTGGCAACCAATCGGTGGCAGGGCGCGCCCCAAAAGACACGCCCCACCCCCGAGAGGTACCGGAGGTAAGGGCGGTCGCCGCACCGCCATGCGGGCGGGGGGGCCAAGAGCCCCCCCTTTTCCGAAGTTTGTGAATGGCCAAAGATGTACTTCTTTGCAGGCCTTTGCCGATGATACCATTACTAGTACTACTGCAGCTAATCTAGCTGTGCCTTAAATCATAAAAAAGTCTGACTTTAACCACTGTAATCTGGGGCTAATGTATAGTGCACGAGTGCCATTGGGCCAAATTGGCACGATATAAAACTGGAAAGAAACACAAGAGGTCTGCCCAGCGAGGCGGGGCTTGAAAAGACTGCCTTGCTGAGGCATTTTTTGTGGGATTGCGAGACCTTTTTCATTGCCAGCCGTGACAATGTGCGTGGGGGACCTCTGGCCATCACCAGCTGGAGGATCCCTCCAGGCCCTAGATCACCGCCCATGAGTGCAAAAGCACCCTGAAGGCCAGGCTGAAAGCAAGAACCCCAGCAATGACCAGAAGATCATGCTGTGTAAATATATAGGGGCAGATTTACAAGCCCCTTGCGCCACTTTTGCGTCACTTTTAACATGGGAATAGTGAGGCAAAAGTGGCGCAAGGGGCTTGTAAATCTGCCCCATAATATATATTTGTCCAACCCTAATCGCTTCACCTTCTACTTACAATGTAATCTTGAGTGAATTTGCAACTTGTATATATGTAACTCTAACTGCTATCTTTAGACTTATGTACTCACTACCATTCTTAATGTCAGTTTAGATTTTATTTGTTTCGTATATCTTATGTTATTCCTGTACTCTGAAGTCCTCATGTAATGAAACCGGTTCTATTGTAAAGCGTTCTGACACCTTCAGGTAAAGATCTCGCTGTATAAAAACGCATAAATAAATAAATAAGATATGTGAAAACATGCACTCGGCAAAATAGAAATGTTATGTAACATATAGGCAACGACATTTTAAAAGAGTAAGGAACACCGAGGCAAACAGGAATTTTGAGGATATTACCACCCCAGCAGTTTTTTCCCCTCAAATAATCTGTTCAGGGAATACGCAACGTTTAGGTTTTTCACACCCCAAAACCGAGGAAAACGTGTGGTGCTAACACATAATCCCCGATTCCGAGATGTGGAGTCCCAACAATACTGCATCGGGCAAGTATCACACCCGAATTTACATTTACCATGTGCGGTATTACCCTTGAAAAAAGCTTGGCTGCTTATTTACAAGCCCCTTGCGCCGCCGGTAGTCACTTTTAATATGGGAAAAAGTGAGGTACCGGAGGCGCAAGGGGCTTGTAAATAAGCCCCTTACTTTTGAGTGAGGCCCCAAGTTTGGATCTTGTATATAAAGCTTCTCGCAGTTACATGTTTCTTCGCTTGACAATGTCTGTTTGTATTCCTATAAATATGTCTAAAAAATATTTAGGCTGCTTCCTTCGCAGCAGCCATTGTCTCATTTGGAATTTTATTACAGTTTGGTCTACTGTAATTTGATCAAATTTACTTGTCTATTTTTCGACTGGCTAGCTTCTTTTTCATCAACTCTTAAAAGTTGCAAAAATGCCGAAACTGTCTTTCCACAGTGTAAAACCTACAGAGGCGACAAGGACATATGAGTTGCACAAAAACAAATACAGAACACAAAGTAAATATCCTTGAATTCCTATTCCCAGAGTCTCAAGGCCACTTCAATGGATGATTAATCAAACATGGCCTCTTCCAGACATGGGGGTGTGGGTGTGCAGGGCTCCGAGCGAGCCAAGAGCACAAAAGACGAGAAAAAAACGACTTGAAGAGTAAAACAAAGGAGTTCACTTTTCACAACTCTTATTAAAAACCCCAGTTGTCCTCAGTTCTCCTAAATATTTTTTTCACACATTCCGCCCCTGTCTTTTCAATTCTTTTTGTGAATGCCAAAACCTTACAGCTAAGCTGGCATTTTCAAATCATTATATTTTTGTGGCATAGCTACAGTCAGGGAACGCTCTAGTTAGCGCCTCTGTTGCTTAGGTCAGCCCATTGTGCAAAAAAATGCCATCTCTGTGTGCTCAGAGAAGCGGGGAGAGTAAAATGCATGGAAAACAGTATATTTACCTCAAGCTGTGTGCCCTGAAACATGAGCAATGCAGATTAACTTCTAGGCGCATAGGAGTTCAAGTGAGGTCCTGGGACTGTCTCTGTAGAAAGTCTCCCTGGAAAAAAAACAGAGAGAAGATTCGTTGCAGCGCGAAAACACTGACAACTGTGTACAGAAAAGGGGGAGACAAGCCCCTCGTACTGCTGTAAAGGCAGTCAAGCACTGTGAGCACGTTAGGCTTCCGCTAATCTCTTCAGCCACAGACAATTAGGATTCAGGAATTCATATTGCCTTCAATTTTTCACAGACTACAGCCATCTCCACTGGAGTAGTAAACTGCAAATCTCAAAAAAAGGTTGTATCTGACGGATGCCAAACAATGTGCTGGCCTCGAAATCCGGCTTTGTTGTCTCGGTTCTAGTCAGTCATGAGATAGCTCCTCGCAAAAAAAAGGCAAAAAAACACATTTTAGACAAATAGGTAAGGTCTGATTTTTGAGTTATACATATTCTTCCTAAAATCGCAGCCATGATCAATTCTATGAGACCAAGACAAGAATACTGCCAGTCACCTCGAGTGTGGAACTGCAGGCAAACAGCGAGCATCTACACTACATAGGGGCCGAATACAATGTCGGGTGGTCGGACTGTAAACCAACCGAGTGGGTGGTAAGGGCTCCGACGTGGTCGAGGAGTTTTCGACGGTCGAAGGAGGCTTTCCGTCCGACATCGTAATCGGCCACTTGGTGTATATTCACAAAGAAGTAGAATTACGTGCAATGGACAGTGAGAAAAAATTTACAAGTCTTTAAATAGCAAAGAGGAATCCCACAATCTCAGGGAGTCAGGTGTACATTGCCTCACAGCCAGGTCCCTAATGTGCATTAATGAGGCAGGTGTGGCTGACCCCACTCATATTCATTGGCTTGTCCCAGATGGGCTCATGTGAATGCAGCTCAAACACAAAAAATCTGTGGGGGGCAATAAATGGCCATTACTCAGGACTTACACACCATTACAAATATGTATTAGCAAGTTTTTACAGGAGTGCAGATAAATAGTCATCAATGCACCGTGAAATGTGGCTGGTGCTCACATAAGGATTAGTATGGACATGAGTGTGCCACACAAATGTTGGCACAAATGTTTTAATGTTGTGAGCATGAGCAATGGCAGCACATCCCTTTCAGTATGAAGGATAATCTGATATTGGGTAAGGCAAAGTCCAGACTAAGGGCCTGATTACGATGACGATGGGATCGCCACGACAGCCCGTGGGTGGCGGTCCAACCGCCATCGCAATCATTTTTTCCGCCTACCACATTTGGATGGTGGGCAGATGTGTGGAGGTTGGAAAGACCGACTATCACGGATCCGGGCCACCGGTCAGTCTTTCGGAGGTGAAGTAATGCCCCGTAAATGGTTGCCCCGCTTGGATCCGGAGCAGGGCTCTGCGTTAGGATCAGATATCTCTCTGGGCGAAATCAGGACAGCGGTTAAACATATGGCCCGGAGGAAGACTCCTGGGGCTGATGGCCTTCCGGTGGAGTTCTATGCTGCGTACTTGGATGCTCTGGCACCGCGGCTACAGTCGGTATATAGGGAGGCGTGGGGTCTGGGACGGCTTCCGGTCACTATGAGAGAGGCGATCATAGTACCGTTGCTGAAGAAGGGCGGGGTTCCCACCTCTGCGACGGCATACCGGCCGCTCTCCATGCTTTCGGTTGACTATAAGATCCCTAGTAAGATCTTGGCCACGAGACTTTTGGGTCACATGCGCTCCCTGGTACATTCGGACCAATCGGGGTTCATTCCGACTAGGAATACTGCGACGTGCATCCGGCGGTTGGTGCTGATAATGGGAGAGGGAGGGTATGTCGGACGCTGTGGTGGACATCGAAAAGGCATTCGACAGTGTGGAGTGGCCGTATCTGTTCCAGGTACTGAGGGAGTTTGGCCTGGGTGATAATTTTGTGCGCTGGGCCGAGCTGTTATATAGCTCCGCCACGGCTAGGGTTCGTACGGGACGTACTATATCAGCGGCTTGCCAGGTGGGGAGGGGCACGCGTCAGGGTTGCTCTCTCTCCCCACTGTTGTTCGCACTGGCGGTTGAGCCCCTGGCGGCCCATGCCCGGCAAGGGCGGTACTACGAGGGCGTTCGGTTGCGAGGAGAGCTACATTACATCTTGCTGTATGCGGATGACCTACTGTTATATCTGGCCGATACGGGGGTTTCCCTCCGGGGTGCCAAAACCCTGCTAGAGGAGTTTGGTCGCTTCTCGGGGTTGCAGGCGAATTGGACTAAGACCTGCCTGTTTCCTTTGTCCCCGGGAGTGCAGCAGCCTTCGGAGTTGGCGGATCTGCGGTGGGAGCCTTTCTGCTTGCCGTACCTGGGCGTTCGTATATTCCACACCCCCAATGACCTTTTTGAGGGGAATGTGGGGGGCGTACTGAGGGGGCTCAAGGGTAGTATGGCGTTCTGGCGCACCCTTCCTCTTTTGGTTGCTGGACGGGTAGCGCTGTTGAAGATGATAGCGCTGCTGCGACTGCTCTATTTTTTCCGCACTTTGCCGATATGGATCCCGGTCACCTTTTTCGAGACGCTCCGGACATTGATGACAGGGTTTATTTGGGGAGCTGGGAGGCGACGAGTGGCGCTATCAACGCTGATGAGGCCGCGGGAGGAGGGAGGGCTGGCAGCCCCAGATTTTGAATGGTACTACTTGGCGGCACAGCTGCAGCGGCTGACGCAGGCCGTGGCGCGTGAGTTTCGAGGCTCCGAGGGCCCGCAAGATAGGGTCATCCCGCGACATGTGCTGTCATTCATTGTGCTTCAGCAGAGGCTCAGACTGGACCAGCTTACCCTCGAGGAGCGCACACTCCGGCTGTGCTGGATCCGTAGTCAGAAAAGGGCAGGCTTCGCGGTGCCGTATGCCCCGGAGATACCCCTGTGCACGGCCCTCCCACATGGCGGGGATTGGTCGGCGCTGGCTCACTGGGAAGAGTGTGGGGTCCACATGATTGGGGACTTATACAGGGATGGCGTTTTGTTGTCATTCCAGGACTTGCAGGGGGCGTATGCCCTGCCGAGGGGGGACTATCTTTTGCACACCGCCTTGGTATCTGGGATCCAGAAACAATGGAAGATGGGGCTGTCAGAGCCCCCAACTTCTCGGGGATGTCAGTACGTCACTATGGCGGCGGGTACATTCAGGGCCATCACTTGTCTCTACGGGTGGCTGTCCACGGAGAGGTTGGCACCCATGGATGCCTTGCGGGGTAAATGGGAGGGGGATCTTGGTAGGCACATTCCCGAGACGACGTGGGCGCAGCTTTTGCTGCGGGCCTGGAAGGGCACGCGCAATGCTAGATTTCAATTGATCCAATTTTACACTCTCCATAGGGCTTACTTAACCCCGGTCAAAATCCTGCGGTACTTCGGAGGCTTCCAATCGCTGTGCCCACGGTGCAGGGTGGAGGGGGCTGATTTTGGTCATATGTTTTGGTCCTGCCGGGGACTGGGCTTGTATTGAGCGGACGTGGTGGCGTGCCTGAATCAGGTGACTGAGCGCGAGTTGGAAGCGGAGATGGGGACTTGCCTTTTGTTGTGGTTTCCGCACACCCCCAGTACCAAAATTACGAGCAAGTTTTGCGATTTGGGTCTGATAATGGCAAAGAGGGAGCTCACTCTGCATTGGAAGGCCAGGCCCGGTCCGAGCTTTTGGAGATGGAGGGCGAGTTTCTTGTCCTGGGCGGGAAGCGAAGGGACACTTCGGCTTCAGATGGCCAGACGAGCAGCTAATGATAAGGCGCTGGAAGCGGCGAGGACGTGGGGGGTGTTGGTAGAAGAGTTGCGATCTTGGGAGACGTTGAATGAGGGGAATAGGGATTCTGTAGACATGGACCAGAACGTGGAACCTGGCACAGGGCCGACTGGGGCTACTGGGGAGTCCATGCAGGACGGGGCCACTTAGGTACACTCATGGAGGATTCAGCGTCTGCACTCTACATTGACAGCTGTTGAGTAGCCAGGGTGGGAGCAGGGGGCGCAGAGGGAGGTCAATGCGGGGCCCCTACTCTCATGAGAACAATGACAGGGTTTTCTTGCTTGTCTGGAGTTGGGATATCTCGGACCACGGGGCCCGACAGGCAGAGGTTGATGAGGGGTTGCCGTGGGCACACTGACGGGGGGGTGGGGGTAGAGAGGGTGGTGGGTGGGGGAACTAAGGCGGGAACATAGCAGAGTCGATCTCTCCTGACGTGTTCCTCGATGGTTGGATTCTTATATGATGCTATTGTGTGTAGTATTAGTCTTTTGGAATATTGTTTTGAAAATTCAATAAAAATTTTCCAAAAAAAGAAAAGGGGGAGACAAGCCCCTTGTACTGCTGTAAAGGCAGTCAAGCAATGTGAACGTGTTAGGCTTCTGCTAATCTCTTCAGCCACAGACAATTAAGATTCAGGAATTCATATTGCCTTCAATTTTTCACAGACTACAGCCATCTCCACTGAAGTAGTAAACTGCAAATCTCAAAAAAAGGTTGTATCTGAAGGATGCCAAACAATGTGCTTGCCTCGAAATCCGGCTTTGTTGTCTCATTTCTAGTCAGTCATGAGATAGCTCCTCGCAAAAAAGGCAAAAAAACACATTTTAGACAAATAGGTAAGGTCTGATTTTTGAGTTATACATATTCTTCCTAAAATCGCAGCCATGATCAATTCTATGAGACCAAGACAAGAATACTGCCAGTCACCTCGAATGTGGAACTGCAGGCAAACAGCGAGCATCTACACTACATAGGGGCTGAATACAATGTTGGGTGGTCAGACTGTAAACCAACCGAGTCGGTCGTAAGGGCTCCGACGTGGTCGAGGAGTTTCCGACGGTCGGGAGGAGGCTTTCCGTCCGACATCGTAATCGGCCACTTGGTGTATATTCACAAAGAAGCGGAATTATGTGCAATGGATAGTGAGAAAAAATGTATAAGTCTTTAAATAGCAAAGAGGAATCCCACAATCTCAGGGAGTCAGGTGTACATTGCCTCACAGCCAGGTCCCTAATGTGCATTAATGAGGTAGGTGTGGCTGACCCCACTCATATTCATTGGCTTGTCCCAGATGGGCTCATGTGAATGCAGCTCAAACACAAACAATCTGTGGGGGGCAATAAATGGCCATTACTCAGGACTTACACACCATTACAAATATGTATTAGCAAGTTTTTACAGGAGTGCAGATAAATAGTCATTAATGCACCGTGAAATGTGGCTGGTGCTCACATAAGGATTAGTATGGACATGAGTGTGCCACACAAACGTTGGCACAAATGTTTTAATGTTGTGAGCATGAGCAATGGCAGCACATCCCTTCCAGTATGAAGGATAATCTGATATTGGGTAAGGCAAAATCCAGACTAAGGGCCTGATTACGATGACGATGGGATCGCCACGACAGCCCGTGGGTGGCGGTCCAACCGCCATCGCAATAATTTTTTCCGCCTACCACATTTGGATGGTGGGCAGATGTGTGGAGGTTGGAAAGACCGACTGTCACGGATCCCGGCCACCCGTCAGTCTTTCGGAGGTGAAGTAATGCCTACAATGGTGGCAGTGCCTGCTAGGAACCGCCATAGGCATCATGAAGTTCCATTCCGGCGGGCCTTTCATGGCAGTGAACCTGCCATGAAAAGGCAGGCGGAAAAGGACATTGAGGGCCAGTAGCAGGCCCCCCTTATCCCATGGGCCTCAGTTTTGGGTTTTGGGGGCACCATATGGCAGGCACCATAGGCAGGGATATATTTCAGGCATATTTTATGCACTGCGGCGGGTGCTGCAACCTGCAGCACCCCCCCCACAATACATAAAATAGACATTGCGACTGCCGTGGTGGCAATAGCATCCTTATTCGAATGGATATTGGTCAGACAAATGTCAGACCGCCATCCTAATGAGGCCCTCTATTCTTTTTTTTTTTTTACAAAATCATAAAATTACCCTTTTTAACATTAGTAGTGCTTGTTTTGCGATGCATGATGGGCCAGGCTCTTTCTGTAGGGTCAACACAGATTTGTGCATTCCTTTGTTGACCCTGCTTTTGTTGGCTATTGGGACTCTGTGCACTTTACTTCCGCTAACAAGTAGTAAAGTGCTTGTGCTCACCCTTAAAAACAGGGAAAACTTGACTATTCCTGCCTGGTACATTTAATTCACTAATAAGTCCCTACATGCAACCGTTGCCTATACATTAAATGTTATTGGTGGGCAGCAGCTCTCATTGTGCCACCCACTAAAGTAGCACTGTAAAACATGTCTCGAGCTTGCCACTGCAGCCTGTACTGCAGTTTTAAACTTCCATTTCCACCTGGCAAAATACATTTTTAGCCAGGCCTAATCCTTCCTTTTTAATCCTTATATGTTATCCCTAATTTAGGCCAAAACTACTCATAGGACAGGGTGCATGGTATTTAAAATTTAGGACATTTGTATTTAAGTTGTACACGTCCTGGCAGGGTAAAACTCCTAAAGTCATTTTCACTGCTGTAAGACTTTCTCTCCTATAGACTAAAATGGGGTTACATTTATTAAGTGATAACTTCAGTTTGGGAATAGATAGAGAATAGTGTTTACCACTTATTTGAATTGTAATTTAAAATGATCTTTATTGGTAGAGTCGGATTTTAAGTTACTATTCTAAAAATGACACTTTTAGAAGGGTACACCAAACAACAGGGGCTCAGCTCCTAAAGTTAGTAAGGTTGAGCCGCCACAAAATACTACCAAATATACAATGCCAAAACTGAATACTCCTTTTCAAATTTGATTCATTCATGGCCGCTTTACTCAATAGGAGCGGTCACCATTTATTTTTTAATTTTATATACAAGCATCATACAAATTATTGTTGTTATTGTTGCACAGAAAGAAATCACTTTCGAAATACATTCACAAACAATCTTCCCTCCCACCGACATAAATCTCAGCAGAAAAGTGGATTAGCACACAATTTAAACAAAAACAAATGAAACCACAGAAATATTACAATACAAATTATCAGTTCACATTAATTACAACCCAAGTTGGTCTTTTTCTGCCTAAACCAAATGTGCCTTTCTGCCAGTGTCCAGAGTCACGTGACAGTGAATGGATCCCCTGTGGTGTTTTGGGTTTCCCCTCACCCGCAAGCTGGCACTGTGTAAAAGTATAGCACCTTCAGAACCTCTCATCAGAACACTTCTGGGACTGTGAAAGATTCAGAAGGACTGCCCTGTGTAAACTAGACCTGCTTACATTGATCCCAAGCTCCTCAGAAGGGCCTGAAAGGGTCTGTTGGTTGGCCTCCTGTTTGAGCGATAGGGACACAACAAGCATCCAGAGGCCTCTCCTACAGCTGTCCAGTTGACCAACTTAGACCACCCTGAGCCCGGAGGGAGCTTCTGCCGGAGTGAGTCCTGATCCATAAGACTTTGCCCTCTAAGTTCTGAACCCTTGGCTGGCATCACAGAGTACTCCTCCCTCTTTAGAATTACTAGTTTTGAGTTCCAGGTTAATATCCAGAGGTTTTTTGGGCTCTCTGTGACTGCAAACTGACCATTCGCGATGATCATCCATGATGGGCGCTGATCTGAATCTCCAGCAATGACCTTCTCTTAACATCTGCTTAAAGAACCTGTGCCAATGGAAAAAATCCGCTTAGACCGCCAATGCACAGCTCCATTGACAACAGGCACTTCGCGATAAACAGTGACCATCTGCGACGTTTTACCTGCTCCTTGTGCCAACCCTTACGTTGACTGCCAACGTGAAGCCCAACATGCAGCTCCTTGCATGGACTTGGACTCAAGAAGGCTAACTCTTCAGGGGGAGAAACCTGGTCCCTGCGTCCGATCTTGCTCCATCCTTGTCAACCTGTGACTTTTCCCGAGTCCAGCACAAGCAGAAACCGCAAGCAATACTTTGTGCTTTTTAATGCAATTCTGTTTTTCAATATATCCTTGAAACTCATTAGAGCGTTCAAGCTGGCCATCATTTCCAGACTGTTTATGTGTAAGGGAAGTTCCTTCTGGGACCACCTCCCTCCAGTTTCCATATTCCCTAATCTTGCATAATGTCACCCTCCGTTGTCTTTAATGAAATCAAGATTCTCTCTGTATGATAATTGGAGAATCGTCATTCTCAACCTAAAACTTTAAACACTCATAACTCTGGTTCTACTTATTGGATTTATGACATTTTGGTGACATTTTATTAATTAATATTAGCTCTGTTTTTCAAAATTGGTTAGAGATTCTTCTTGTGTTGTTTTTCCACTTAGTACTGTTTGAGTGCTGCATAAATACTTTACACATTGCCTCTAGGTTAAGCTTGACTGCTTTTGTGCCAAGCTGCCAGAAGGTTAAGCACAGGTATATTTAGTGACTTTTGTGAGTCACCCTGACAAGGATTGTGTTTATAGTTTGAGTGGGTCTTCCCCCACTTCATCTAATAACTACATTTCTTACAAGCATCTACAAAGATCCATCATTACATTAACTTTTCTTAATGTAGTCATGTCTTCTTATTTTTTTCCACACCCTCTCACTTTCACTTTCCTTTTGCTCCTGTTTTAAGCATGGAGTCTCTTTTCTTTCCAATTGACACAAACATTTCTCTTTTTTGTTCTCCTTTTCACTACTCTCTTCATCTGTGTTTCTGCCAATTGTCTTTTGAATGCTTTGTTTCCAATTGTTTCCCAATCTTAACTCTTTTTCTCCCTCCAAAACTTATTTTGATGTAAATGTCTCTTTCAAAGCCCCCAAGTGAACGCATCAATTAAGAGACAAAACTTTCAGCTTGTCATGCCTATAACATATCTTCAGATGCTTCAGACTGTCAGCAGATTAAATTTACTAGATTATACTTCTCCTCAGAGCTGACTACTGCAACAGCATCTAGCTAAGTCTTCTCAAGTCTGATACCAAGAAACTACAGAGGAGCCACAATTCAAAGGCTTAGGATGTGACACATGTTTGAACAAATTTCGAATAAAAAATACTGGGGCATATTCACAAGCCCCTATCGCCACCACAATGCCACTTTCAGTGATGTTGTGATGGCGATACGGCCTCGCCTTATTCACAAGGCAGTGTTAAGCCACTTAATGTGGCTTAATGCTGCCTTGGGAATAAGGTACCCTTTAACGCTGTATTTAGCGTGAAGAGAGAGGGTAATGGGTGTTGCAGTGGGCGTTCCCCCGCAACATCCATTGATTTTGACGCTGCCCCCTTTTCACAAGGGTAGCGCAAATAGGAGGCAGCACCAAAATAATGACTAGGAAAATCTTGGAATTAAACAAGCGAAACGAGGAGAAATGCTTAATTTCTCCTAGTTTCTGCCTTGTGCAGCACACATGGAAAAAGCAAATTGCCATAGTTTGTGTATGTACAGGAAGGTGTCCCTTCCTGTACATAATAAAACCTTTTTTAAAATACCATTCTCTCACATTTATGTGTGCTCCATAAACAGCAGCACACATGAAAGTGAGAGAATTTGCAATTAGGATTGTTTATGTGCAGGAAGGGACACCTTCCTACACATAAACAATCCTCCCCTGCACACAGACACCCTTGCACTCTGGCGGGGGGTCTTTGCAGCATGGATGGTGGGCGGATGAGCCTCCTCCGGGCCGGCGGTCACTACCTCCGGCCCTCCGGGGGCGATCCGCCAGCCATCCTAATGGGGCCCTAAGTTGTTAAACTTAGCGCCATCGCAGGGGGAAACAAAAGGCTGCACCATATCCTTGCGAATATGGTGCAGCCTTACGTTTCCGAAGTGACGGAGAGAGGCGTCTCTCTCCGCCACTTCCTTGTGAATATCCCCCACTGAGTTGCAGAAATATAGTGCAAGAATATCGGGATTCCATGTATTTCATGGACAGGAATATTGAAGGTAAATATATTGCTTTAAGTGTTGTTTTTAATATTGATGTAAAAAATATCAATGTATTAAATATCATTAGATATCGTACTGTTTTTCAGTGTATATTAGTATGTAATGTATTGTTTTTTATTTTCTGAGTTCCTATTTTTTTAATATGTTTTGATTTTAGAATATTTTTTATTTAATAAATTGCTTTAATTTGTACATTTTACTAATTGTAATGTTTTTTTAATAATTGAACATTTCTGTTAGTAGTGCTATATTGGCGTAATAGGATATAAGGGTGGAGAGATTTGGAAAACATTTAAAATTTACTTTAACATTTTAAGTTAATAATTTTTTAGATATGCAATTGTTTTAATTAATTTTAAAATGTATTTAATTGTATTATATATCTATGTTATTTTTACATGTAGGGGCCGATTCCGATTCCGGCCGCAAAACGAACGGACCGACACGGACCCGGACCGAATACCGACCGACACGGACCAGCGCCGTACGACCCGTGCAGTACGATGCAACGCGAGTGAATTCCAACCGACACGTACAGAATGCAAGCCGTACGACCGAGCCGGAGAGAAAATAGTGATCCGGCCGGAAACCCGACGCGATTTTCACCGACCGACACGAACCCGGAATCAACCCGACCGACCCTTACCCGCGATGTACGATTAGCGCAGTACGATGCAATGCATGTAAAACCAGACCGACTCGCACGGAGACCATGCCACACGACCGACACGCACAGACAACCCGGCACACAAGCAATAGAGACCGCCGCGAACGACGCGCACCAAACACAGAAGACAGGCAGCGTGAACGAGGCGGAGAAGCCCGCATGAGACAACAGCAGCGTCCGTTTCCGTCACATGAACGTCTCCTTCATGCCCACAAAACACAAAGGAAAAAACTCAAAAAAAGGACCAAACAAGCAATGACTAAGCCAATAAATACCCCCAAAAAATTAATTGGACAGACACACCCACAACTCCAACTATATAAAGAACTACAATCACTACCATCATCCCTTGCAAACAGGAGACACAGCCAGCAGCAAACACCAGTACACAGCAACCACAGACACACTCACAACTCACACATCACATGACTCACACACCATCAGCACCCCATACAAAACCACACAAACATACAGACAGAAAAACCAACACCAAACCAACATCACTTGTACCCTCACACACACATCCCTCACCACCACCACCCATCACCATGCCTCCAAAGAAGAATCCAAAGTTCACAGATAGTGAGTTAGAAGTGCTGGTGGACGAGATCATCAGAGTAGAGCCACATTTGTGTGGTACATTAGTTCAAAGGACCCCCATCTCACAGAAAACCAAGATGTGGGCGAGGATTGTGGACCAGGTCAACGCACAAGCACCAACGGTGCGCACAAAGGACGATATCCAGAACCGGTGGTATGACGTGCGCAGGAGGGTCAAGAAACTCATTGAGAAAGATCACGCCTTGAGTCAGCGCACCGGCGGTGGCCCTCCTGCCAAACCAGTCTACTTCAGGACCTGGGAGGAGAAGGTGCGGGACATCCTGCCACCAGAGAGCGTCCATGGCCTAACAGACATCCCAGAGACTGGTGAGTACACAAACAACATACCCAAGATTGTGTGGCAAGGGAACAGTGAAACCATGCACCCCAAGCAAACCTACACTAACCAATAGATAATCAACCCAAGATGTGTATGCCAGTCACACAAACACAATACCTGCCATCTCATAGTGACTGGGGACTGTGTCATGACATGCACCAACCTACAAACAAATAGAGCAAGCCACTCACACTAAGCCAAATACATCCAGCCAGACAGTTTGCCACCACAAACACACCACCTCACAGTGCAGCTGACTGTCAGGAAGTAATAGTGGGGATGCAGGTGCAGTGAGTGTAGATAAAAGCATGATGGGGCCTGTAGTCACAGATAATGCTCCCCCTCCTAATTGGCCCATCAAGACCCCTCTGAAACATGCCCACATCACAGGGAGTTGAAAATGACTGACAAGATGGCTGACACTGGCTCCTGCTGTGGGGAGCACAAGGCCCTGCTAGGGCTTGTGTGCAAATCAGAAGTAGGACACCACTGACTGACATCCTGAAAGACAACTTGCGCGCCCTACAATGGAAGCACGTTTCATGATGGAAAGGAGGACTGACAGCCCTGACCATACAAATCAGCATGGGGAGACACCCCCCCCAACACAAACTCCACACAACTCACCGGGTACAATGCATTGGCACACACCTTATTGAAATATCAGCAAAAGATACCCCGTACTGGGTGCTGCTGTGTGAAGCACAGGGGCTCACTTGGGACTTGTATCCAAACAAACACTAGGATTTCACAGACAGCCATCTTGCCATTGATGTCACACCCCCTCACAGGGAAGCAGAGTCAAGAGGGAGGAAGCATGGGTATGCTGGGAAGGGGGGTATAGCCAAGAGTATGATGGGACTCGCAGTCACAGACAACCTACATCCACCCACATGGCACAGAAAGATCAAACTGAACCATACTCGCCTTACAGGCAGTGGGAAGGGACTGACAAGATGTCTGACACTGGGCTCTGTTGTGGGGAGCACAAGGCGATGCTGGGACTGGCAGCCAAACAAACACCAAGATTTCACAGTCAGCCATCTTGCCATTGATGTCACACCCCCTCACAGGGAAGCAGAGTCAAGAGTGAGGAAGCATGGGTATGCTGGGAAGGGGGGTGTTGCCAAGATGGGACTCGCAGTGACAGACAACCTACACCCACCCACATGGCACAGAAAGATCAAACTGAACCATAATCGCCTCACAGGGAGTGGGAAGGGACTGACAAGATGTCTGACACTGGGCTCTGTTGTGGGGAGCACAAGGCCATGCTGGCAAATGGCCAAAACAAGATCAAACTCTGTCTGTGACAAGCTGGGAAAAAGCAGTGTACAGGCAGGCATCTGTTTGAACAGTAGAAAATGTCATGTTTGTGAACTAACGATGCATGTAGAAACATATATCACATTATGTGTCTCTTCCAAACACATGTTGTGCTGGGCACCCAGTGCCAAATGATGAGGATACCCAGTCCCAGACTCTGGTGGACACTGAGCTCTCTGGTCTGACTCTCTCACTGTCCTCTTCGGATGACGACGACCAACCTGGCCCCTCCGGTGTGAGCCTTCATGCAGCACCAGCAGCAGCAACATCTGCCCCCCCTGTACCCACGCCTCCAGCATCTAGACACCGACAGGGCACCCCCGCCAACACGGACAGACCAAGGACAATCAACACCCACAGCACAGGGACACAGGACCCCCCGGAAGCTACAGCCAACACCACCAGCAACACCACCCAAGGGGTTCCAGTGTCACCTGTGTGTACCGCCGCTGGTCCTGCCCGTGTGGAGAGGGGTGCTGGGAGGGGTGGGAGGCACAGGGCGCGCCTTGCAGAGGGGTCTGGACTGCATGATGACCCCCAACTGGCATGCATCTTAGATGCGTACCAGGATAGCACCGGAGGATTTGGCCAGGTAGTGAGGATCCTCAAGGACATGCAACATGAGCAGGTCGCCCACCATGCCCGCATGGAGGCAAAGTGGGATGCCCTTCCTGCGGTGCATCGGGACATACTACAATGCCTCCGCCAGATCAACACCAACCTGTCCCCACCCCCCTGTGTGCCCACAACATCTGTCGCAACACCATCTGCCAGCGCCACAGGGAGGGAGGAGGACTCTGGCGGAGAGTCCCCTGCACTGCAGAGGCCTGCACATGAGGATCCCCCCCCCCCCCCGGAAGAAGAGGGATCGTCCGAAGAAGGACATGTGAGAGGCAGATGTCCCAGCACATCCCCCAGGGCCTCTAAACCTGTTCTGGACAATGTTCTTTGTGCGCAACCTGTTCACCTTGTTCAATCGCACACAACTCGCCCACATGACATGGAGGGTTCATGTTGGGCCAATGTAGCAGACGACTGTGGACTTTACTCTGGACATTTCATCTACCAGCACTTCCAACTCCAATGTGAACTTTGGATTCCCAAACCACTGTACAGCACCCACCATCCTGTGCACTTCACTCAAACATGTTTGTAAATAAACTCACCAGTACACCATACTTGCCTCTGTTGTGATTCCAACTTGTCATGTTCAGGGCGAAGTCGATCTGCTACACAACACAGTACATGCCAAATACTGCAACAATGTGACCAACGTAAGGTGAGTCATGGGGATGTGACACATGTGAGGGAGACACACCACTATGGATTGGCAACACAAAACATACTCACCATGGCCATGTTACTCATCACACACAATGATGTTGACCTGAAACACATTGGCATGCACAGACACAACACCAAGCACAGTCAGTGGTAACAAGTCCACAGGTGAGGTAAGCAGATGTCACTCAGATGTGGGAAGACAGACAACGCACATAACAAAGCGTAGCACATGTTCATTACATATCAGCAACACGTTTATTCCACACTAGTTGCACGGTAATTCTATGTAACAGTGGACACACAGAACAGAGCTGGCTCAACACATTCCAGGCTACCTCCATACATTCACATAACAACACTGGAAACTCACATTCAGGTGAAGAAGTTGTTGATGAGCTGGGAGCGGACATCACCATCATCTTCATCATCATTGGCATCTTGGCCCAGGCTGGGATCCTCCACAGGAGCCGGACGTTGGCCGTCGTCATCCTCATCCTGGATGAGAGGCACCTCCTTCCGCACCGCCATGTTGTGTAGCATGCAGCAGACTAGTATTATTTTGCACACCTTTGCAGGCTCATATGGGAGGGCCCCTCCGGTCCTGGCCAGGCAGTGAAAGCGGCTTTTCAGGAGGCCGAATGTCTACTCAATCACCCTCCTGCTCCGAACATGTGCCTCATTGTAGCGCAGCTCGGCTGGGGTCACAGGGTTCCTGAGGGGTGTCAGCAACCATGGCATGTTGGGGTATCCAGAGTCACCTACACACACAAAAATGAACAAGTAGCTGAGTTATGTAGGAGTGCGGAATACAACACTGACAAACACACACAATGAGAAACAGTCAGTACACACCGACAAGCCAGGCACGCTGAGCTGGCATCTGTGACATCAGCATTGCAATGTGACTACTCCTCATAATGTAGGTATTGTGCGCCGAACCAGGGAACCGTGCACACACATGTGTGATCAACATGTCAGCAAGACAGACCACCAGAGCATTGATCGAATGGTAGTGCTTCCTGTTCCGGTATGCCTGCTCATGTGCCTGTGGTGGTATCAGGGCAACATGTGTCCCGTCAATGGATCCAATGATGTTTGGCATCCTCCCCAGTGTATAAAAGGCATCCTTAATTTCAGGGAATTCATCTTGGCTCGGGAACTTGATATACAGGTCGAGGAATTGCAACATCCCTTCCAAGACATCGCGTAGCACCCGACTAAACTTCGTTTGCGACATACCACCAGCAGTAGCCACAGTGTACTGGAAGGTACCGGTAGCAAAGAAGTGCAGGGCTGCCATCACCTTCACCTCTGGGGTCAGTGCTGTAGAGTATGTCCGGCCAGGTAGCAGGTGTGGCGCCAACTGCTCCGCCAACTCCTCAATCAGTGGCCTGGTGAAGCAGTACCGTCTGATGCTGTCGCGTTCCTGCATGGTTGCAAGGTCTGGGAACGGCCGATGGACAGCTGGTGCCCTGCAGTACAGAGATGCACAAAGGAAGATTGTCAGTACATCCACCCATGTGGCCATGACCACGATCACTATCACATGCTAGTACATGACATTACACAATGTACTGAGGTGTGTGCTGTTGGGCATGGACACATATGTCACCTACAAGACCACCACCTCACATCTCAATTCCACATGTCCACATGAGTGCCATGTAGTGCAATGGGCTAATCATCTGGCTGTGTCACCCAACCTATGTGCTGCTGCAATGTTCAAAAAACCCACCCCAGTGACAAATGAGGACTCATGTCTCCCAGGCATCACAGATCTTTGCCATGCAGAAACCCAGGGTCCCTGTATTGCCACATCAACACAGCAATGGACATGGCGTAGCACGTACACACCACAAGGCAAGCGTAAGTCCCACAGGTAGTGGCCACTGTTGTTCATGCCGGCCCTATATGTACGTCTCTTAGACACACACCCCATCAAGGTTGATGCATATACCACATGGATGTGGAGACTGTCACTCATTGGTAACATGGGATCAGACACATCTGAGACACAACATGCACACAGACTGTGGGTGCACATCAGTATTGGGGCTATAGGGGGAGAGGTGGAGGCCTAGCAATTATCCATAAAGAACAGTTTCAATGCCGTGTCATCCCTGAAACCATTCCCGACTGTGAGAGTCTCGCTTTTAGCATCGATTTTTCGCCGAACAACTGCCTCTCCGGTACTCTTATCTACCGACCCCCAGGTCCCCTTAACAATTTTCACCTTCTTCTCCCTCAGATTGTTGCAGAACGCGTTAGTACCTCGTCCAACTTCACTTTGCTAGGTGACCTTAACCTCCACTTTGACTCTGTATCGGATCAGGTAGTCACCACACTGGTAGATGACCTAGCCGCGATACAACTCACCCAATATGTCAAATCCCCCACCCACGTTAAGGGTCACTTACTGGACCCGGTTTTTAGCAACTGCTCAAACTTCATAGTCGACTCACCTTCCCCGCTCCCCTGGACAGATCACTTTTTGGTGCCCTTCACATGGACCACATTTAAGCCTCTGTCGAGCGGACTAACAACTAAATTCATCCGAGCTTGGTCCCGCCTCTCAATCAACGACTGGTCCTCGAAGCTCGCTTCCAATCTACCTCTTTACAATGAGGACCCAGGCCTAGCCAACCAGGCCTATGCTGACTGGATCTCGCAAATTCTTGAAAAAATCCTCCCTAAAAATAAAATCATGCTAAAACGCTCCCACAAAA
Organism: Triturus cristatus; assembly: GCF_964204655.1. Taxonomy (NCBI): domain Eukaryota; kingdom Metazoa; phylum Chordata; class Amphibia; order Caudata; family Salamandridae; genus Triturus; species Triturus cristatus. The sequence continues at coordinate 1,064,560,732 of NC_140582.1, read as the reverse complement.
CGGCTCCTTGGTATACGGAGACTCTCAGGGACAAGAAACGCCAGTGTAGAAAAAACGAAAGACGCTGGCGTTTAGACTACTCATCAGGAAGCAAAATCAGTTATCGAGAGTCAATCAGCGAATACAAAGCGGAAGTCAAACTCGCCCAGACCACTTATTTCTCCAACAAAATCCTCTTAGCTAAATCTAAACCCAAAGAAATCTTCCAGATTGTAAAAACACTAACCAAACCCCCTTCTAGTTTGCACGATACAAAATCCCCAACCCACTGCAATGATGTAGCTGAGTTCTTTCATCAAAAAGTCAATAACATCTATTCCACTTTTCTCCCCAGCAATATCCCCTCCCCAGCTCAGTCCAACGCAGTCTTAACCACTCCCCTCCCTCAGCCTCATTTTATTTTGGACCACTTCCCTCTCCTGGATCTCCTCACTCTGGAAGCCATAGCTCGGAAAGTAAAAACTGGTTCTCCAGAAGATCCAGCCCCTCCAGACATCCTAATGTCTGCATCTCTAGTCACACTGCCAATCATCAGGGATGTACTGAACGCATCAATCATCTCTGGCTTAGTTCCTTCGGTATGGAAACAAGCCATGGTTCGCGCACTATTAAAAAAGCCTAATCTCGACCCGTCAGATCTCAGTAATTACCGGCCCATCTCCCTGCTCCCGTGGGTGAGCAAAATCTTAGAAAAATACGTCAACTGTCATCTGGTAAATTTCTTAGAAAATGCCCAATTGTTAGACGCCACCCAGACGGGCTTCAGACCTAAACACGGGACTGAGACCGCCCTCCTCAAGGTCACGGAGGAATCCAGAAAAATCCTGGATTAGGGAGGATCAGTGGCAGTGATCCTCCTCGACCTCAGCGCAGCCTTCGACACGGTCAGCCATGACACCTTGCTGCACCGTCTGTCCAGCGTCGGAATTAAGAACAAAGCCTGGCTCTGGTTCAAATCCTTCCTGGAGGATAGATCCTTCCGAGTCTTTGACGGCGAGGCCGTCTCCACCAGCAGACCTCTGGGGTGCGGAGTCCCTCAGGGCTCCTCTCTAAGTCCCGCCCTTTTCAACATCTATATGAGGCCACTAGCCGATGTCGTCCGCCCATTTGGGATTAAGATCATCTCCTACGCGGACGACACGCAGCTGGTGGTCTCACTGGCACAGGGAGCCAATCCTCCCATGTCAGGCGGACTTAGAGACTGCCTAATAGAAGTAAAAAACTGGATGTCCTCATCATCCCTTAAACTGAATGGGGACAAAACGGAGCTGATGCTCCTGGGCCCCTCCGACCCCCTTCTTTTCAATTCCCTGTGGCCCTCCGACCTAGGCCCCCCCCCAGCACCTAAAGATAACATCAAAAGCCTTGGGGTTTGTTTGGACAGTTCCCTTTCATTTAAGACCCAAGCCACTAAGCTCTCGGCAACCTGCTTCGGCCTCCTCAAAATGCTTAAGAAAATCCTGCCTCTCCTCTCAATGGAAGCCAAGCAGGTAGTCACTCAGGGTCTGATACAGTCCCGCTTGGATTTTAACAATGTGTAATACCTCGGCGCCCCAGACTACACCCTACGCAGACTCCAGATAGTGCAGAACTGCGCGGCCCGTCTACTACTCGAACTCCCTCGCAGTCAATCTGTGAGGGCCGGGCTGGTTAAACTGCACTGGTTGCCAATTCGTCAAAGAATTCGTTTTAAAGCCATGTGCATTGCTCATCAGTCTTTTTGGGACACAGGCCCCATGATCACCCGCGATCTAGTCACCCACTACATACCCACCAGAAACCTCCGCTCTAGCCAAACTTTCCTGGCGACACCCGTTAGAATAAAAAAGACCAGGTCAGGCGGCAGGACGTTCACATATAACGCTGTTAAGTCCTGGAATGCTCTCCCTCTGCATCTCAGAGCCAACTCCAGCTCTCGTCATTCCGTAAGAAGCTAAAAACTTTCCTTTTCAACCTTCCCTACTAGTCCCTCTCAGCCACCTTATCAGGTTCCTCTCTAGTATCTTCAAGCGCTTGGACGCCCCCGGGCAGCAATTTGCGCTCTATAAATGTACTTCCATTCCATTCCATAGGTCTCACTGTGACATACATGCCATCACCCCCAGGACTCAGGGTGTATGTGACATGTCTTAAACATATCCAACCTGACACTGTGGCCTGTATGCCCATTACTGTCCAATTGCACATCACAGTGCAAATGTGCACAAAACACAAAGGACTCTGCCCCCATGTACAAGATAACAGCCTGGGAGTGGCTGCACAAAGTGCCAGAAAAAAAACAGATGTGGCCCCCTCAAACACCCAGGGAATGCAGCCTCACATGCCATGGGACACTGTGTGGCCAATGCTATAGTGTGGCAGGTGTGTGCAAGTGTCCATGGCCAGTATATGTGTGTTGCATCCGTCTAATAGTCACACTAATGAGGTCCGACGCGGGTGACAATGGGTACGTATTGCACGGGTCATGACCGAGCCTTGCATACGCCTTGTCATTGAATGCAATGAGGTCCGACGCGGGTGGCAATGCGTACGCATTGCACGGGTCATGACCGAGCCGTGCGTATGCCTTGTCAGTGAATGCAATGAGGTCCGATGCGGGTAACAATGCGTACGCATTGCACGGGTCATGACCGAGCCGTGCGTACGCCTTGTCAGTGAATGCAATGAGGTCCCACGCGGGTGACAATGCATACGCATTGCACGGGTCATGACCGAGCCGTGCGCACGCCTTGTCATTGAATGCAATGAGGTCCGACGCGGGTGACAATGCGTACGCATTGCACGGGTCATGACCGAGCCGTTCGTACGCCTTGTCATTGAATGCAAAGAGGTCTGACGCGGGTGACAATGCGTACGCATTGCACGGGTCATGACCGAGCCGTGCGTACGCCTTGTCAGTGAATGCAATGAGTTCCGACGCGGGTGACTATCATGCATACGCGTCGGACAGGCATGGTCCGAGACAGGCGTATGCCTTGGCCATTGAATCGTATGGAGACGGGTGCATGTGTATATTCAAAATACGCGTTGTAGAGTCAGTTGAATGAGCCGGACGCACCCATTGGCTCAGGACTGTCATGGAGACAGATGCGGATTCAAAACTTGTACGAGTTGTGCACTGGAAATTCAGTTGGATGCCTACAACAATGTTGCAATTTCAAGTGTTCCATGAAGGTGAAGATTTGAACGATACGGAAGGCATATACAAGTCGTACTTTGGAATGGATTGGCCAGATTTATAGGATGCAACCGTGTTGGACCTATCACTTGGGACACATGGCACAGAGTCTGCCTCTGCAGCACAGATATAAGGCTGGCTGGCCCCCAGGGAGCTCACTTGCCTGCACTACATGCTACTGGACCACATCCCTGCAACCACTGCTGCTGTCTATGCATCCTCTGGCTCCTGCTATGGCACGTACACTGGAGAGGGCCCCAGCCTTCACTGAGGAGGAGAACCAGGCCCTGCTGGACGGGCTCCTTCCAGAGTAGAGAAAGCTCTGTGGGACACCAGGGGAGCAGGTGAGTGTGCTGTCCACTGCCTTCCTAATTATGCATGTTGTCTGACTAGCAGTACTAGCAGTGTGTACACCAGTGGCAAGCATTCTCACTGACTACTTTCATCCACCAAAGTGTGGAGGTACATGTAATGAATAGTTTTCCTGCTGCTAAAGTGCATTATTGCAAGCTTAAACTATCCAGGCATTGTTAACATGTCAGACATGCATGTGAGTTTTCATTCCCCATGGTTGCACTACCAGTGTAATTTATTTCCCTTTGTGATGATGACATGTATAACCAATTGTGTGCTGCACAAATCTGGGGCATGTGTGTTAATGTACTTTTCACTTTGTCATCCTCACAGGTTGATGCCCACCAGAAGCAGGAAATCTGGCTGACCATCGCCCGGGCTGTTCGTTCTGTGGGGGTCTACAAGTGCTGCATCCGCAACTGCCAGAAGAGGTGGCAGGACCTTCGGGGCTGGACCCGGAGGATAGCTAGAGTCCAGCTGAAGCTGTCACCTCCACGCAGGAGGGGCGGACACCGGACCCGGATACTGGCGGTGGTCTTCCCGGACCTGAATAGGCAGCTGAAGGCCAGACAGCAGCAGGAAGGGGGTAAGTCCATGCCTGATCTGTGTACTATGTCTGACATGCAAATAGCAGTCTTTTGTCCGGGTCACACTTCCACATTACATAGGTCTTGTAGTCCCAAAATCAGGTCACTCATCTGTGTGATGCACCCTCCTCATCTGTTCCACAGGTGTGGCCCCTACAGTCTGTTGCTTGTGTCACTAGGGCACTGTGTCCCTGCAGTCAGCTATGTTTCGGGTACCAGCCAGCATCAGTTCCCGTGACTCTGTTGTGTGTTTCATGTGTGGTTCAATTGTTTACACAATGCCTGAGATCTGACATGTGAACTGTGTGTGCCCTTGAGATGTGTACCAATTGCTGGTCTGACTCGCAACATGTTTCTGGGTTATTCAAAACAAAACCATGCAGCAGGGGCCTCCAATTTCTGGGAATCAGGAGTATGTATATATAAGTATGTCACAATTGCTTAGCCACCTGACTACTGTCCGGGCCAAAACACTGTTTCACTTAGTCCTGCCCAGTCATACCCCCTCAAGGGCATTCAGAAACACTCTGTAATTCCACTCCTGTGTATGAAATTGCAGGTTGTGCTTAGTGACATGTGCCCTCAGGTGTCTGCCTCTGTGTCATTAGGGTGTGGCTTGTTGCTACGTACAACTGGGGTGTCCATGATTCAGAGGGTCAGCATGACATCTGCAATGTGACTGTGGGAGACAAGACCTGTGTGACATATAGGTGTGTGATCATCTGACAGCGCACAATGGTGTATGCAACTGTGTCCCTCATGCAGCTGGGTTATATGCATGGCAGACTGTGATGTGTTAATGTACATGGATTTGTGTTTGCTGAGACTCATATGAATGATTTTCATGATGTGGGGTCTTCTGGGTCCTGGATATGTTGTTTGCATGGGATGGGCAAGTGCGCTGGTCATCTGCAGAGTCAGATTTACTCCTGAGCTAGGATTGTGAGTCAGTGCATATTGTTGTTGTCTGGATGCCATGCCCCTGTGACAGGAGACAGTGTTGACTGACTTTCAGGGCATCCCAGTACCATGGCATTGAACTTGCTATGAGTGAGCCTGCGTTGAGTTCAAGTGTGCACCATGCACCCCATTGTGGCCTTGCCCATCAGGACATGAGTACATCATAGTGTGTGTTGCTGGCATGCATCCCAAATATGTGAAATGAGCCTTCATCCGGACACCTGTCCTGAGTCAGTCGCAAGAGATGTGCTGTGGGTCTAGTGACATACTCCTACATGTTCACTTGCATGTACAACTAATGTGTGGGTGGTGCATGTTGGCACATTGGTGTGTTAGCATCCAACATGCAACAGACATATGTGTGAAAGTCAAGGAGGGATATGTGTGCCATGGTTGATGTTGAGAATGACATTTGTCTCATCCTAAACAGTGTTGGTACTTTGAGCTGTGTTCAGCTGATGATGCAAGGGCTTGCCCTGTGATGTGATGTACTTACTGTGGTGTGTGCAGTTGGTACAGGAGACTGATGTGGTTCTGTTTCTTCCTATTCCTATCCAGATACATCCACGGCACAGGAGGGGACAGCTCCACGGACCAGGAGGAGCCACAGAGCCTTACAGGGACAGACGGAGAGGAGTCAGGTGGACCCAGTGGCACGGAGGGCGAGTTGAGCCACACAGAGGAGTCGTCAGCACCATCCCCCCCAGCTGAAGGCCACAGCAGCTCTGAGGATGACTCCCCTGTGAAGGCGGGTGCCAGCAGCCACCAAACCCCAGCTAGTGAGGCTGTCTCCACCACCGCCACCACCACCACCCCCCTCCCATCGGCTCCCATCCCAGAGGTCCCTGTGGGCTCCCGTGTTTGTGAGCATGTCTCCTTTGTGCCAGGCACCGCACCCCCTGCCCCTGTGTCCCCTGCTGCCCTGAGTGAGGAGTCTGTGGACTTACTTAGACAGATCCATGTTGGGCAGACGTCGATGCTGAAGGTCCTCCATGCACACACAGGTCTGTTGACACAACTGGTGTCATTCATGGAGGGCATTTCCTCAGGCATGTCTGCCCTACAGAGGACCAACTAGTCGGTGGCCTCTTCCCTGATGGCAGCAGTGTCCCTCCTCCAACAGTCCCACACCCCTCCTACCCCTGAACCACCCACGATTCCTATCACACTACCTGTCCCAAGCACAGAAACCCCCAAACCAAGGGCTAGACGTGCACACAAGCAAGCGCAGGGGACTGATTCCACACTCACAGGGGCTGGTTTGCTGACACACACAGTCATCCACAACCACTCCACAGTCCTCCGAGACCTCTCCATCCCAGCCCCCTTCCCTTGCCTCACCTGCAACCCCATCCCCCCAGAAGCTCTTCCTCTGTGACCTTGGCCTCTTCCCCACTGACCCAGCAGATCCTGATTACAAGGGGAAGAGGAAGTCCCCACACACAGAAGGGAGTGACCCTCACACCCGGACACCCTCCCCCAGGCACAGTCAGACCGAGACGCCTACCCGCAAGTCCCCCCCGGCGCAAGAAGAGCAAGACCCCCCGCCAGCAAGCAGCTCCAAGGCAAAGTCTCCGTCCTCCATCCCCCAGGCCACCACTCCAGAGGTTCCCCCACCACTCCCTGCCCTGGGTTCCCCCACACACAGATACACCATCCCCAAAATGCTAAGGCCACCCCCCCCTAGCACTTGCTCCTCCACACCTGGTCAGACAGTTGATGCCACTGATGTTGGGACCGTGTCTCCCCCCCTGCCCTGCCGACCTCACCTGTCCCCCATTCCGTTCCCATGGATGTAGGCACTGCTTTGGAGTCCACGACCACCCCGTCTGACTTGGGCACTGCAGTGGTGAGCCAATCCACTCCATCTGACCTGCCCACTGGAGTTGTGCCGGCACCCACCCCATCTGACTTGTGCCCCACAGTTGTGACAGCACCCACCACTTAAGTCAGCTCCACTGCAGTTGCAAATGTCTCGCCTGCATCCCTCACCTCTTCACTGCCTCCTTCTGCTGCACCCTGATCCTGTCCCTGCGGTGCCTGGCCTGCCCCCATGTATGCCCCTCCGAGGGAATGACCCCGGTCCTTAGCAGTGCAGGCAAGCAAGGTGTGACAGTTGTCACTCTAGTTCACTCCTTGGCATTTGGACATGGACTGGCCATTGGCCTTTGGGTTGCACAGACGTTTAGCATTTCATATACTGAATTTGTCACTCTAGTTCACTCCTTGCCATTTGGAAATGGACTGGCCATTGGCCTCATGGTTGCACAGACGTTTAGCATTTCATATACTGAACTTGTGACTCTAGTTCATTTCTTGCCATTTGGACATGGACTGGCCATTGGCCTTTTGTTGGAACAGACGTTTCACTTTTCATATGCTGAATAAAGCTTTTTACTTTGTCCCTGTGAACTTGATTTAGCTGTACATCATGTTGATGTTGTTTTACATGCCCTTGCACCTGTAATGCTTGGTTTATAATGTTGCATACTGATGTGTTGATGTGAGGTACTCCCTGTGGTCCATGAGATATGTATCCTATTCTGGTGGGTATCCATGTCATCCTTTGCAGCTACCTGGGTGTGTCTGGATCAGCTATTTGTGTACATCTCTCTGTGAGCATTTCATTGGCATGGCCACATCTGTGTCTTGCACCCCTGCACATATGATGTGCTTACCATTGTCCAAATCGTCACTTCAACATACTTCGTGACCATCACTACTGGCCCTACAGGTGTGGGCATTACTGTAATAGGAGCAACTGGGTCCTCTGTGCAACTTGCTAGACATATGTTTTGGGTATGTGCAGCTGACTTAGAGGAGACTCCCGTACCCAGGCTGTTGTGACCAGAGCCTTCATTGTGTGGTAACTGATGGCTGACTGACCAAGTGTTCTACAGACATGAGTGGGACTTGCGGTGAACATGTTTGGCACAGCTGGGCCCCCACAGGAGTTGTGTCCCCTCAAGTTAGTTTGTTGTCCAGTGACATGGCCTGGGCCCATGGTGTGCGTTGTATGTGCATGTGTGTGTGTCCACATTCCTGTTCATACACAGGCAGGGTTCCCTTGATATGTTCCTGTTGTTGATGCTTGCTGAGTGGTACTGGGTTCATCCCACTGCTTTTCCAATGGGCTACCAGATGTGTGGGGGCATGACACACTACTGTTAATTGGTGTATCATCATTGTGATTTGTCAGTTCTGAGTGGTGATGATGTTGTCAGACACAGATGGGACACAGTCAGGGTTCCTCAAGGCACTTGTTTGTTCGCAATATCATATAGTTGTCCCTAGGTGGTAGTTTTCAGTGATTGAGACATTTTTATGTGTGTGTGACTCCTCCCACTTGTCGGGTTCACGGCAGCGATGCTGGCAGGTGTCAGCATGGGTGCCTTGTGTTCCTCCTTGGCATCTGCATAGTCCTGGGCCTGTGGCAGGGATTCTGAAGGTTACATGACCTTTGAGGTCATGGCCATGTACCGCATACTGTGCAGTGTGTCTGTCATTCCCCGGGTTGTAAACAGTCCTTGTGTGATGTGTGGCTCCCCGTCAACAAAAGAATCACCTTCCGTCTCCTCACCCACGCACACAAAGCCCTACACGACCAAGGCCCGAGCTACCTCAACAACCGAATCAACTTCTACGCTCCCAAACGCCACCTCCGTTCAGCCAGCCGCGCCCTCGCCACCGTCCACGCATCCGTAGAGCGACAACAGGAGGAAGGTCCTTCTCCTACCTGGCCGCCAAGACCTGGAATTCCCTCCCGGCCGACCTGCGCCTGACCCAAGACCACCTCTCCTTCAGGAAGAAGCTCAAGACCTGGCTGTTCGAGCAGTAACGGCACCCCCCCCCCCCTAAGCGCCTTGAGACCCAACGGGTAAGTAGTGCGCTTTATAAATGTCCTGATTGATTGATTGATTGTGTGCACCTTATTTCCTGGCAACATTCCTGTGTTTGTCATGGGTGCATGTGCAATGTCACCTGTCCATGTGGACTTCTCAGATACACATTGTTGCAATTCAGGTGTGTGGTGTTGATGGTGGACTGATGTGAATGTTTGCATGGATGGTCCCCTAGCTCCCGTTTGTCCATGGATGAGGGGCCATGCTGAGTGATTTGTTTTTGTGTATGTGTGATGTACATTTGTGGCACAGGACACATGTATGGGTTTCCCAGTTTGTACGACATCTGCCTTTGTCATCACAGTGGAGGTGTCATGCATGCTTGTGTCACCCCACTGTCTGTTCCCTGGAGGTAGTGGTGTTGTGTGTCAGTCTCTTGCTGTGTTAGTTTGTATTCATTCCAGCTTGTGTCACATGTGTCTGTTGTGCTTCCTCTTATCTCCCAATGCCTGATTGCCCACTGATGGTGTCCCAATGATGGTTTACTTTTGTATGGCACTGTGTCCACATCTGTGTCACTGTGGTTCAGCCCCCCCTCATGTGTTGTGTAGTTGTCTGGGGATACTGTGACACATACACACACATGTTGTGTCCGATGTGCAGTGTGAGTTTGCCTGTTTGTGCATCTGCACCAGTGCATTGTTATTGCTGTTGTGGGCCTTGGTCTGGATGCTGTTTCTGTGATTTTCCCTGCTGTCCCTGTGAGTCATTTTACATCATTGTGCACATTCATCCTGGTTGTTGGGTGCCATTGCTGGCATGGAATGTGAGTTTGTGAGCTGACACCTACAGTCTACACATGTTGTTTTGATTGGTGTGTCTATTTTCGAGATGTGTGCATGCTTGGTGATGCTCACTTCTGCTGTTGTGTCATTGTACACTGTGTGCATTGTCAGCCCCCATGTGTTGTGTTTTGTGTGCACATGGCTGAGAGTGTTATGTTTTCAGAGCACTGTTAGCCTCACCACATCTCTGTGTGTATGGGACACAACCACTAGTTTGCCCCAGAAGTGTTTGATGTGTTGGGAGCAGGGATCATACATGCTGTTTGTTATTTGCAGCTTTGACCATGATGACACTTACCTTTTGGTCACTGTGTTGAGGGGGGGTTGGTCCCCATCACCACAATGCTCGACATCTGCTGCATTTTGTGAGCCCCCACTTAACTTCTGCTGTACACGGTGAGGGGGTGTTCTTTTTACATTGCCACAGTGCTATGGTGATGCTTGCCTTGTGTATGTCACACTCATGTGTTGGTCACACATGTGCTGTTACTTACATTGTATGCTCGTAGCCATAATCACTGTTGTGGGCATTTGTCACAGACTACACACTGTTGTCATGATGTCATGGGGGATGTATTTTGCGGACATACCTGATGTTTGCGTATGCTGGATGTGTTGGGGTGATGGGCAACATAAGCACTATGGGTGGGGGTGGCAGGGGTGATGGGCAACATAGTCCCTATGGGTGGGGGTGGCAGTAGTGATGAGCAACGGGTCCCCTGTGAGTGGGGGTGGCAGGGGTGATGGGCAACATAGTCCCTGTCAGTGGGGGTGGCAGGGGTGATGGGCAACATAAGCCCTGTGAGTGGAGGTGGCAGGGGTGATAGGCAACATAAGCACTATGGGTGTGGGTGGCAGGGGTGATGGGCAACATAAGCACTATGGGTGTGGGTGGCAGGGGTGATGGGCAACATAAGCACTATGGGTGTGGGTGGCAGGGGCGATGGGCAACATAAGCCCTGTGAGTGGGGGTGGCAGGGGTGATGGGCAACATAAGCACTATGGGTGTGGGTGGCAGGGGTGATGGGGAACATAAGCCCTGTGAGTGGGGGTGGCAGGGGTGATGGGCAACATAAGCCCTATGGGTGGCAGGGGTGATGGGCAACATAGTCCCTATGGGTGGGGGTGGCAGTAGTGATGAGCATCAGGTCCCCTGTGAGTGGGGGTGGCAGGGGTGATGGGCAACAGGTCCCCTGTGAGTGGGGGTGGCAGGGGTGATGGGCAACATAGTCCCTGTGAGTGGGGGTGGCAGGGGTGATGGGCAACATAAGCACTATGGGTGTGGGTGGCAGGGGTGATGGGCAACATAAGCACTATGGGTGTGCGTGGCAGGGGTGATGGGCAACATAAGCACTATGGGTGTGAGTGGCAGAGGTGATGGGCAACATAAGCCATGTGAGTGTGGGTGGCAGGGGTGATGGGCAACATAAGCACTATGGGTGTGGGTGGCAGGGGTGATGGGCAACATAAGCCCTGTGAGTGGGGGTGGCAGGGGTGAGGGCAACATAAGCACTATGGGTGGGGGTGGCAGGGGTGATGGGCAACATAGTCCCTATGGGTGGGGGTGGCAGTAATGATGAGCAACAGGTCCCCTGTGAGTGGGTGTGGCAGGGGTTATGGGCAACATAGTCCCTGTGAGTGGGGGTGGCAGGGGTGATGGGCAACAGGTCCCCTGTGAGTGGGGGTGGCAGGGGTGATGGGCAACATAGTCCCTGTGTGTGGGGGTGGCAGGGGTGATGGGCAACATAAACACTATGGGTGGGGGTGGCAGGGGTGATGGGCAACATAGTCCCTGTGAGTGGGGGTGGCAGGGGTGATGGGCAACAGGTCCCCTGTGAGTGGGGATGGCAGGGGTGATGGGCAACATAAGCCCTTGGAGTGGGGGTGGCAGGGGTGATGGGCAACATAAGCACTATGGGTGTGGGTGGCAGGGGTGATGGGCAACATAAGCACTATGGGTGTGGGTGGCAGGGGTGATGGGCAACATAAGCACTATGGGTGTGGGTGGCAGGGGTGATGGGCAACATAAGCCCTGTGAGTGGGGGTGGCAGGGGTGATGGGCAACATAGTCCCTATGGGTGGGGTGGCAGGGGTGCTGGCCATGCAACCCCTATGGTGGCCTGTTGTTAGTGGCCAGGATATGGATCCCCTGTGTGTGTGTGCCATTTTGCGGGTACGTGTCGTTTGTTTATGTGGTAGGTGTCTGACGTCGTCGTCTGTCCCTGATCCGGTCATAGATGTAGAGTACTGGTATGACCTGCGCAATGGGATTCATGTTGTGTTCGTGTCGTACACGCTGCTTGTTGCTCCATCTTGTACCCGCTGCAAGCTGGTCCGTCTCGTAGCCATGTATTGATTTGTGGTGCTAATCGTAGCAGATATGCTTGTTTTCCGGATGCTGTGACGTGCCATACGTGACGACCCGTCTGTCGCGTAGGCAGTACGCATCATACTTGTCATGCCGGAAACTGCTATGGTTAGTGTTTCCGGGCGACACGGTTCCTCTATATGAATTACGGCTCAGACGGAGAATGGGGCTTGATTCACAGCCTACGTGTCGGTCGTGTTTTTGGCAGTTATGCACATCGTACTTCCTATACAGGACGGACCGGCTCCGGGTACGTGACGGTCGCACGGTAAGGCTACGGACAGCTGTCCGACCGGCCATCGGAATCGGCCCCTTAATGTGAAATAAGATATAGTATAAATTAACATAGGGGGTCACAATATAGGAGACAATTACTTCACGATACCACTCCATATAATATAAACTCATAACAAGTATCGGAAAAGATAAAGGAATATGAGGGTTTTGAATGTGGGGACAATTAATGTCTTAAAGACGAGAACCCTCACTCACCCAGAGGTGACATGCTTCATCATTGGGCTCCCTCTTACACATTGCGACCACAAGGTACACAGTGTGGGCTACAACTCTCCCGTAGGAGAGGAGCGAGAGGTGTTTTAATCATCCAATGGTGGTAGGAGTGAGGGGCAGAGTGCAAAAAAAATCTAAATGTGTGAATTAAAATTATCTCACGTGAATACAAAAACTTTATTCCGTGTTTTCAAAGGATAGAGATAAAAAACAGTGTGAGAATAGGAATATGGATGTTTCCTATTATAAGGTCAACATGTTTCTGCTTCAATGACCTCAAAGGTTCTTGGCATTCATCAGGACCACATCTCGTCACTCTGCTATTATCAGTGAAAATTAAAGAATTCAGAAAATTACCATACTTTGTGTGATGGACATTATCAAAAGCAGCTGCAGTCTGGTCTGTATCAAAACTAGACACCTCATCTGCTTCCACCTTCACAAGGGTCCATTACACCTGGATCTCGAAAATTAACTTTCCATAGTCTCCCATAAATGGTGCAATGGCCGAAAGATATAGTTAAATATTTTTTTGAAAATAAAATATTAAGGGCCTCATTACGATGTCAGTGGGACTGCCACCGACAGGCCGTCAGTGGCGGAGTCACCGACAGACAGCCCTTTGGTCCAACCACCACATTATGATGCAGGCAGTGGGACCAAAAGCATCGGTTGGAACACCGCTGCCTCCTACAGGATCTACGATCCCGTCGGGGCGACAGTCAGAATCGTATCCCTTGAATGGTGGTGGTGCCAAGGCAGGCACCGCCATCGGGATAATGAAGTTCCTTTCCGACAGCCTTTTCATGGCGGTCTGGCCCCCATCCCTTGTGGGCAAACTGCAAAAAGGCTTTGGGGGCACATGTAGTGCTCCTTAACATGGCGGCTTGTGCTGCAACCCTTTTCCTGGACCACAGCACAAGCCGCAGTTTAAATGAGCACTTTCCGACTGCCACCACGGTGGTCATATTGTAATTGGGCAATCCGATTCCTGAATGCTTGTCAGGCGGTCTCCTGATTGCCGCAACACAGATAGTGGTCCGACCTCCCGATATAATAATCTGGCCCTAAATATTCAAAATTATTTAAAATATTTTCGATTTGTTAAAAATAATTGTATCTTTGTATTTATTTAAATGTTTGAATACAAATATTTATTTTTTGTATGGACTAGATGGAATCCTATTAAAAAAAACGTATAAAATAATATTTAGAACATTTTCTTTTATATTATTATAATGTCAAAAATGTTGATAATTTTTTTATTTATTTTTAGAAAACGGTTTTGGGGAGAAAAATGTACATAAAAACAGAATTGAATTATAGTAAATATTAAATAACAGTTGTCAAATTCGATCATAAAATAAAAAAGATTTTTTTGTTTAAATTTTTTGTATATAAGTAATAGTTAAATTTGTGTTTTTTAATATAACATTTGAGAAAAATATATAATTTACTTAAGTGTGGCAATGTGTAGTATTAATTATGTAACTTGTATTTCTAAAATATTATATTGTAGGTGAAAAGTTTTATTTTAAATTAGATTTAATTCATTTGTATTTTTAAGTTATGTTGCGTTTTTTAAAATGTATTATTAATGTATGATTGTTATTGCTAAAATATGTGATAGTACTTACGTTTTGCTGATTAAGGTTGCCTATTCCGATCCGGGTCTGAAAGCACTCCAACCAAGCCGGATCCGGAGTGTTTTCCGACCGAGCCAGAGTTCTGCAGTCCGACCGAGCGAGTACGATGCGGCCGTATTCTGCCAGACTCGGTTTGGTCGGACTTCCATAGAAGCCAATGGGAGCCGGTCGTACGACGCGTACATGGGCTCCCATTGACTGAATGGGTACGTCTCGCACAAGGGTGCCCCCTACAGTGGGTAAGCGTCGGTGCCATCCGCATCATATATGCCTGTGTTGAGGGGACCCTTGGGTCTCCCCCTGTGTCCGAGTCATAAGGCTGCGGGTGACAGGGGGTCCGACGCGGACACCCATAGGCAACCAACCGGACGTTTCGCGAGCTGGACACTCTGGCTCGCACAGGCTGTCCGACGCGTGCATCGTACTGGCTCGGTCGTAAATCACATCCATTGCTCGCCACGGTTAGCTTCCGACCGAGACGTACGGAGCGGTTCGGACCCGGGAACGACTCGGTCGGTAAATTTCACGTAGCTCGCATCGTACTTGCTCGTTCGTACAGCTGTACGAGTCAGGCGGAAAACACGCATACAGCTTGTAGTTTTTCCGGCCGGACCGCGTTCGGTGCCCTTCCGACCCAGATCGGAATCGGCCCCCAAGTGTTATGCATGTATTTATATGGGACTGTAATGTGTTGTACAGGTGGGTGTTTCATACTTCTTTTACAGGTTTGTGTTTACAAATGATTTTAATGGGAAGTTTATGATTTTTTTCAGTAAAGGAAATCTGTTTTAGTTTATTGGAAACCAATTGCTTTTACTTAGATTTCCTTATTTTATGGGTTTCCTGGAGTAGTTTAAAAAGAAAAATTGGGGGTGGGGTTGTGTAGAATTTGGATTTCTTCGAGGGATTTCGATGAGATTGTTAATATTTGTGCATTCTTTTGGGGCCTTTTTGTATGAGATTTCTTCATTTTTTAGTGTATTACTATTTTTGATTCATGGATTTGGTGAGAGATGTGCATCTACAGATCATTAGGTTTTATATTAATTTTTAGTTGTGGGTGGGAAATGTTATATTGCATTGTTTATGTTATTTTTATTTTTTATATGTGGCATTGTTTGCATTATGTTTGGTATTTATTTGATGTTATGGATTGAATTTGTTGTTAAGTTGGTTAGTATTATAAAAAAATATATTATTAATATTAATATTTGTATTATATCAGTGATTATTTTTTTTTATTGTATATACTTTTTTCACTGATGTAATAAAATATATATATTATTATTAAGAATATATATATTTGGTTTGTTGTGTGAGAGTATGTCATCGTTTTTGAGGTTATTGATAGGTTAACATTTGGTTATGAAGATAGAGTTGGCTATTTCTTCTACGTAGTCTAGTCCTTTGTTATTTATGAAAATTTTGACTTTACTTTGCAGCATGTCGTACATTTTTTGGAATATTTCTTACGTTTTGGGACAATTTCAGTAACTGATTGTTCTATGCTCAGTTCTTGGTATCTTTGTTATTTTTGTATTGCTTCAATAAATTTGTATAATGTAGGCTGAGTTCTGCCTAGTGCGGATTGGAAGGCATTATGACAGACTTCCACTGTGTTGTTTGTTTTGGCTTCCTGTGCCAGTGTGCTGTCATAGACATGGTATCTGGAATTTTGCTTGGCGTCCGTGTCCTGACCGATGCAATCTGCCAACCCACGTGTCTTCGAAATCATCCATTAGGAGTCTTCATTTTGTTGGTAGAAAGGGCTTTCTGTTATTAATTTGTAGTAGTTGACTACCTCTGTGACAGGGAAGTATGATAGACCTATATTTGTTTTTACTTTGAAGGAAAATTCGCTGGTAGTGATATATTCTACACTTAGGCCCTGATTCCGACCTTGGCAGTCAGACCGCCAGGCCGCAGCGTCGGCGGTTGAAAGAAAGCCACCAAGCCGTCAGCATCCTGACAGCTGCATTTTGAGTTTACCGGTGGGCTGGCTGTGGGCTGGCAGCAGTCTTGCGGTGACTGCATGCTTCAGTTCACAGAAGAGCCTGAAGGCAATGCCGGCGCACTGCAGCACCTGTACTGTCGTGTGTGCACTGTTACCATGCACCATGTGCTGCATGTCACACATTGCATGCATGACAGTGCAGGCACAGAGGGGCACAGCATGTACCCCCAGCCATAATGCTCAATGGGCTAAACCGCCAGGGGGCTCTGTTTGGGACCCATCCATTCCTTTCCACCCACCTTTTCACTGCGGAGTCGGAATAGGCATGGTGGTACCGACATCGGCACCGACTCCATTTCCTGCCATTTTCCCCACCGCCGTGGAATCCGGGACCATGGCAGTGATCTTCTATCTGTCCAACCACCAATGTCGTAATCGAGTGGCCGGACTGGTGAGGAGGCGGAGATCGAACCGTCACCCCAGGTTCGGTGGTTTTGGGGTCGCCGTACTCGTAATCAGGGCCTCATTGTAGATTTTTGCAGTGTCACTATATACTTTGATTAAAGTGATACTAACTTCCTTGTATGGCTGTGTGGGGTAATATTTTTAGTATTGTTTGAATCATAGCTTGTTTAAAGTCTATAATAATTTTCTGGGGGTAGTAGTTATTTGTTTGTTGTTTTATATAGTTTAGGAGTTTATAGTTGCTACTGTTTTGTTTATTAGAGAGTAAAGCATATAGGAAAGGGATATTGGTGTCTTGGCTTTCACAATGTATGGTGTATGTCTGAGTGAATGGTTTGGGACACATTCTCAAGGTCCCATCCATCATCCAGGTTTGACATTGAGTATGTTTCATTAAATTGTTTGCCATGGAGAAGATTATGCCACTGATTCGATGTGACGAAATCTCAAAACATTCAACGACATCTTCGACAATTGTAAAGCCCTCTACTGGTCCTCTTTCTCAAGAATGTGGCACTTGAAATGTATGTTTTCTGCATAAGGCTAATCTCAAAACGTTTAATGACACCTTCAACAACAGGAAAGCCCACAACTGGTTCCCCTTTTTCAAGAAGGTAGCACTTCAAATGTATGTTTTCAGCATAAGGCTATTCCTATGGGGTGCCTCAGCTGCATCCAACAAGTGAAATCATATTATTTACCCTCTCAGAACCTGAAAATAAAACAGTCACAATAATTATTTAGTGAAAATTAAGAAAGAAAAAAAAGTTAAAACTATTCGGATGCATGTTGTCTAGGTTTAGGGCCCCTTTTTTCTGTGATGACAAGCTGTGGATGTCTGTTAAGTGTTGGCAAGTATTCAGAATTCCTTGTGAAGGTTAAGCTGTCTTTCCATACCTCGAGAAACAATCTCTCCAAGTTAGTGATCAGGTAAGGTTGAATGTCAAAAGGTGATTCTTTGTTTGTGAAGCTCATTTTTTGGCAACATAATGTCTCCTTGGCCTAGGCAAGATTATCTTTCTCATCTCTTAGCCGCATATTATTTCATGCTTCTTTGTGTGCTGTTCCATCTTGTGGCAGTAACTCTTCCTAGTTTGGAGGGCTGGCTGATAAAGCCTGGCATGCGTGTGTGAATTTTTCTCCCAAACAGTAGCTTGGCATGGCATTTTCAAGTGGACTGACACTGGATTTCTCGGTAATTCCTGATGGTCTGATGAAGAATTCTATAGTCACCTTGGTGATCTGTAAGACTTATTCCAACGTGGGTATGTTGCTTTCTGCTATGCTAATAGTGTGGTCAGAAAGGAGTGATCTTGCATGATGAAAACCAATGTAAGTAGCAACATGAGCAATGTCTTGATGAATAAAGGTCTATTGGCAGACTTGATGGTGTGTTGTATGCCATACAGCAACATTGTATAATTCATGTTATAGTGCAATTTGGTGTTAACGTAAGGTATTCTGCAATTTGTCGCAGACATTAATATAAGTATTGCTGATAATGGTTTGCCTAATACTTCTAGCAAACGATAAGCTTATCTAAATCACAAATGCCTCGTCTTTGTAAGTTAGAGCTCCCCTGAGCTAGCATTAACCAAACATACTTGGACAAAATAAAGGTCTTAAAGTTTTCATTTTCTAAGCATTTTAATTGACTAGAAATCTAATAACCCTAGATCAATACAGAACATTAAAAAAAGAACTGTATAGATTTACTATTTATGTATAGCCTTAATGTTCTTTGTGCTGCTTAACAGCATGACTTGCTGAAATGTGTCATGTATTAATTTTTGTAATGTAGGTAGTTGAAGGTAGTCTACAACTTGAATCACAATTTAAAGGTCCTTATGGTTGCTTTTTCAGCATAGATTAAAAAAACCATTTTGGAGTGGCATCAAACTGACCCAAATACTACTCTTGAAGAATGTGTTCCGTGCTTGAAGGTAATTATTTGATCTGCATGAAATGGTAACTTGAGCTCATGAATAAAACCCTTGGTGGAGAAAACAACAATGCTCCTTTCAGTATGAGGCATCCTGCTCTTCTGTAATGATATTGCCCCTATCTTCGATGTTTAGCCATTAATTGCTAGGTTGGTATGCGGCTATTGAGATAAGTCCTTGATGCCTGTCTCACATTGGAAGCATGAAGTTATATAACGTGTCTTATTTTCTGCTTTCATGCTCCTTGACGCATGCTTTACCTGATGATATTACCTTAGACAAATTTAAGCTTAATGAAAAACATGGCAGTGGTGTAACATAGGCCCTCATAGTCCCTGCAGCGCGGGGGGGCTGAGCTGCAGGCGGCCCCCTCAGAACAGTACACTGGCCTGAGAGCTACTGATTTAGTCGGAGAGGGGTCCCATCCATGTACCTTGCGGGGAGTCCCCCTCAAGTTTTGTTACGCCACTGTTGGTTTCAATACAAATTTGAGTAATTCTCCCATTGTAGTTGTTTTAAAATCTTGTTGACACACAAGAGTTTTTGATGTTCATTTTGGATGCTTCTGTCCCCGTGGTTGACAGTGCCTTCATCCCATGCTGCTTGTGTCCCTGCTCATTTTCTATCCCACAGTCACTTGTATTCATGTTGCTCTTCCTCTCTCTTGATTTCCCAGTCTCATATTCTCATGCCACATTAGTGTGGCAAGGTCTACTGAGGCTTTGCACCATTACAAAGTAAAGCAATGTGTTGTATCCCATCCTCGTCGACAAATTGTTGTAGATGAATCTCAGGACACTTCTAGTTAGTTACATGTAGGTTTATTGTAAGACACAGCTGAGCACACACCACGCCAGCTGAACAGACCATCAACCGACAAGAGTGGAACACTCCAGTACAAGTTAGAACACACATAGTTATTCTATGAGGCTAAGGAGGTAAGAACATAAAGGAAGGGCTAACGGCCACTGTCAGCCATGTTACATGAAGAACTAATTTACAACACAATGCTCCACAGAGCAACACAAAAGTATTTGCTTTCTAGTGCAGAAAGGTATTTGGCACTTGAAAGTGTGTGAGTGTATGTTTCTGTATGTGTTTGCGTACCACAAAGGCGGGAGAGTGAAGCAGCCTTTGTCCTCTCGTAGCTTTAAGAAATACATTTCTTCACCTTTTGCCCATGGTTATCCACTTCTCCCCTTGATCCCTTTTCTGCAGTGGTTGTGCTGGAACAGGAACATCAGCATGGTAACAGATGTGCACCGCTAACCTGAGTACCCCATCTGCAAATATATCTGTATACCTGGTACTGATTTTTAGGCCTGGGTGAACATGGATCATGTGTGTGGTCCATAACCTAGGCTTGTCTCATGGTAATGTCATCTACTTTCAGGGAGGGGAGCACCAAGCACTACCCTCATGAAGGTGTTTTATGACATGATTACTGTAGTGTCAGCATACCCATATTGTGTACAGCAGTAATGTGAACAGGTCTTTATATCTGTGTCACTGGCATGGGGCCTACTGACCAACTAGTGTAAAGATCAGTGGCTGCGTATTTAACGCACCCTTAGCTCACATGGAAGGTGTGCAAACCCTTGACAACATGTGATACTTTTGTGTGCATGCTAGGACAGCACATGATACTTGCATTTGTGTGCTGTGTTGCATGTACGTTCCTGTGGATGGTACATAACATAGTGACATGTTACTTGCAGTTAGGAAGCACGTGGCCTGCAGAGGTAGAAGAAGTGAGGACTGCAACCCCCAGATATGAAATGTGTATTGCTGTGTCACTGGTGTGGAGCCGCTGGCCAACTTGTGTAAAGTTCTGCTGCTGTGCATTTAACTCTCCCTTAGCTCACATGGATGGTGTGCAGCCCTTGACAGCACATGATACTTGTGTGTGCATGCAGGACAGCACATGATACTTGCATGTGCATGCTGGGTTCAATGAGTGTTCCGCTGTATGGTACATAACATAGAGGCCTGTTACTTCCATTTAGGAAGCACAGAGCCTGCAGAGGCTAGGAGAGGTGAGGACTGCAACTCTCTGACATGAGATGTATATTGCTGAAAATCCTGAAGGTTGGGGTGGGTCACACATCAAAGGGAGAGTAGCATCCTCTATGCACATCAAAGGTCTCTTTGATTCCAGGATGAGAGACTGGTCAGTGGGGCCTAGGCTCATTGTCAGGGAGATGATGGTACTGGTAATGTTGGCACTACTAGTGAATCTGATATAGAGAGGAAGGCTTAGTCCTTTGAACCTTTATGGGCCATGTTCCAGTGGAGGCTGAAAGCCATGTGTGATCCCTGGTTGCTCCCTTGGTCTGTGTTGAGGGTCACTGTAAAAAATTGGGTTACTGGTTGACTGGGGTGTGAGCCCTGATCAAGCAGCAACCACAATCCTTGTCAGGAGGAGGCACACGCCAACCTTCAATTAACCTGTGCTAAACCCCTGTTAGCTTGCCACAGGGTAATCAGGCTTAATTTAGAGGCAAAGTGTAAGTATTTGTGCAACACCTCAAACAGCAATAAAGTGAAAAATGCCACACAAAAATGATCCCACACCAACAAAAATTCAATCAGTAAAACTGGAGATATTCAAGCGTAAAGACTTTAGCGAAAATAGCGCTAAAGCCAAAAGGTGACAACTGTGGACATCTGGTCGCACTGGACCAGGACAAAGTCACAAGTTCAGGAAAACTGCGACGGAGTGCGGACCGACTACAGGGACCCAGTTAGGCCAACTGAACAGACTACCTTAAATCCTGGTTTGCGGAGCGTTGCGAGGATCCGCGTCGAAGATACGTTGCACCGCTGAAGATATGTGTCAGTTCTGAGATGTGGCGAGGCTGTTATGTGACCACCTGCGTCGTCGTTAATGGTCCCGCTGATTGGGCTAGCAAGGCGAAGTCCAGCATCGGTGATGGGAGGCGCAGTCGTGGTGATTTGTCGGTCCAGAAGAGCTGCGAGGCTGCAATGCGAAATGCGGTATCAGCGTCAAGGCTGTTGTCGATGAGGGATGCAAGGGCCTGAGTCGAGGATGCGTTGCACAGTGGTAGTCCGATGCAGCGATGCGGATCTTTGTGATGGGTCCACTCCACACAGTAGCCATGATACGTCAGTTCTGCTCGGGTTCGTGCTGCAGAGGAGATGCGTCAGTTCCGCTGGATCCACAGAGAACCTTAAGCCCACTTTCAAGGGTCCAGGACTGGGGTGGCACCACCTGGCAATGTAGAGTCACAGATGGCAGAGTCCAGGTGCAAGGCTGTTGGAAGCTTGTTGGGTCCCTAGTGCTTCAGATCAGAAGGCCAGCCAACTAGTCTTTGGCGTCACTCTGGGTTCTGAGTTCAAGAAGTGCAGGTCCAGTCCTTCTTACACAGGGAGAGGGCTGCAGGTAGCAGGTCAGCACAGCAGGGCAGCAATTCTTTGGGGCAGCAGTCCAGCAAAGTGGCAGTCCCTTCAGTAGCACAGCAGATCTACTTTCTTCCTAGGAGTTTATCCAAAGATCCAAAATTGTACTGCAGTGGTGGTGTCTGAGGTCTAGTAAAAAATACCCATTGTGCCTTTGAAGTTGGGAGAAGCTTCTAGAAACAGACCTTTGAAGTGCACAGATACCCTGCCTTCCCTGCCCTGGCTCCAAACTACAAGCGATATGCAGCTGCTTGTGTGGAGTAATGACACAGCCTATTCAAGTGTAAGTTGGACTGGGTGCAGCTCCTCCCTCCCATCCTGCCAGTGATGGCTTATCCAGGCTTACCTAAGCTCCCCATTGTTTGTGACTGTCTAAGAGGAATACACAAAGTAAAACTGTCACCCACACCCAGTCATATCACCCATAGACAGGCTGTAGGCACCAAATGACTAAGATAGGAAAATGCCAACTTTCTAAAAGAGACATTTTCAAATGTGTAAAACCCATCTTCACCATACATCAGGATTTTTCATTACAATTCCAAAGACACCAAACATGAACTGTTTTCCTGTTCCCATTTAGAAATAACACTTAGAAAATGTAATACGGTAACTTCAATGTTATGCTATAAGAGAGATATGCCTTGCAGTAGTAACAAACACATTTAAGAGTTTTTCACTACCAGGACATGTAAAACTAAAATGTACATGCCCAGCTTTTTAAATACACTTCACCCTGCCCTTTGGGCAAGTCAGGGCGTAACTGAGGGGTGACTTACATGCATCAGTAAGAAAGGTTTGGGACTGGCAAAAAGTTTATTTTTCCAGGTCGAAACGGCAGTTTAAAACTGCACCCACAGGCTGCAGTGGCAGGCCGGAGACATGTTTAAAGTGCTACTTAAGTTGGTGGCATTATCAGTGCTGAAGGCCCACTAGTAAAATTTTATTTACTTGTCCTTGGCACAGGTAGTGCCACTTTACTAGGGATTTACAAGTAAATTAAATATGCCAATTGGGTATGACCCAAATATACCGTGTTTTAAGCAGAGAGCAGAAGCACTTTAGCACTGGTTAGCAGTGGTAAAGCATGCAAAGTCCTAATCCCAGCCAAAACAAAGTCAGCAAACACGAGGTCTGAAGATATAAAATTAGGAGGTAAACCACGCCAAGGATGCCAGGCCTAACAGTCATTCATAATTGGAGCAAATTCTGCTATTGCAGACAGTCCCTTTGACAAAGCAAAGTGCAGAGGAGCTGAATCTCCAACACAAATTTGAAAGGCCAGATACTAAATCACATCTGGATTTTCATTATAAAGGTGGGAGAATGAGCCACATTCTTTGTTGAACATCAGGAAAGGAGGATCGTTAAGACTTCTTGCTGCTGGGACCAGGGCCAGGAGTTAAGGTATGTCAGTGTTCCTGCTGGGTGATGGGACATCAACAAGGAAGACAAGACCATTTGCCTTGACCCTGGAGCACCAGACTTAGGTCTGCCTGCTAACACCAATGCCTCCTGTGAGAAGGAGACCTAGAGCCTGCCTGCCTGCCTGCAAAGACCAGAGTACCCTGTGGGAAGGGGAGCACCTAGAGTCTGCCTACCAAGATCAGAGAGCTCTGTGAGGAAGAGGAGAGTGGATGGAGGGAACAAAGTCAAGTGGGGGCTTTGTTGAGTGGATCACGGTGAGTGAAGTGTGAGATGACCAGTTCTGTTGGGACTGTTGTAGGCATGCGGGCCTATCTCCCGATCCTGTAGAAGCCAGGGCTGTTGCCCTTGTCTGTGAACATAGTAGTCAGTGACCCAGTGTGCAAAGAGATCACTGCCATGAAGTGCGGGCCATTTCCCCTGGGAGTGCTGTAGTTGGTGACCCTATGTGCCAGTAAGGGGCTATGGTGAAGTGTGGGCCTTTGCCTGTGGGCGAGCTGTAGACATTGACCCCAGGTGCCATGAGGGGGCCACCGTGAAGTGCTTGCTATTGCCTATGAGAGCGCTGTAGTCATTGACCCTTGTTCCTGTAGGGGGCCACCATGGAGACAGGGATATTGCCCTGGATTGTTTGTCAAAAATGCTAAAGTGAACACTTACTGGTTGTTGCAGGAGCCACAAGGGGATGTCCAACACTGATGACGGCAGTCCTGGGACTGAGGGGGCCAACAAATCTTTGCGGAAAGACGACACGGTTTCACTAATTTTACTATTAATGAATTGACTATAGTCTTGTGAGTGGGAAAAAAGGGCAAATGGATGGGGACAAAATCGGAGGGTTGTTACCAACTATTAATTCAGCTTTGTCAAGATTCATTAGATTCATTTAAATCAATCTGTATAAAGCACGGCTGTCACCCATGGGGGTATCCAGGTGCTGACAAGGCAAACCAGATTTAGATTTCAAGACTCCATGAGCAGAAGATGGAAGAATGAAATATTCTAGGAAACCACAAGAGTTGGTCTTGGAGTCAAGACTAACACATTCATTGGCTAGCATCTAGTTCAGAGGATCTGGAGCATATTAGCAATTTTCTCATAAAACGATTGCCTAACTTGTCACAGAAAACTTTGAGTGGATATTGCTACAGGGTTGCTCAAGGCACTTCATTAACTTCATTGACCTCCTGACTTTTTTTGCATATTAGTTCTTGTTAAGATGACACTACAATAACAACTAAGAAGCATTTTTTTCAACTACAAAGGGAAGACTTTTTTTTTGGATGTCTCAAAATCGGTTCGGATGTAAAGGAGGCCCTACGTCTGTGAAAGGCGAGATCCTGTTGCTCAATTCGACATAATTGAATTCCCTTCCTCCCTAATTGAACAATGGGCTGAATGTTGGGGGAAATGTTATGGATAAATTGATGATGAAAAATTGTGAACCCAATGAATCTTTGCACTTACTTAGCAGTTTGTTGAGTTGACTATTACAGAACTGCTTTTGCTTTTGCAGAATCTATGCTGATATCTCTTCTAGAAAGCTTAATATTTAAGACGGTAATGCTAGGAACCTCAAACGGTCACATTTCAGCATTGACATAGTGTTTTTTTTTTTAATCAGTTGAAGACTTTTCCACCCTGACAGAGTAAATTAAGATGTTCCCTAGATAAACCACCATGAAGACATCAAAGTGATCTCAAAAGATATCATTCATGGAGTATTGTAAAATGTCTGGCATGTTACAAAGTCTGAAGGGCATCACAAAATACTGGAAATGACTAAGCTATTGCTTCTCATAGATATAGTTTAGATATAGTTTATGAAAATGTTGCTGTGTTGACCTGATTAGGAAGAACTGAGATGAGGGAGAGAGAATTTCAGCTGCGAAAGTCAATTGCATTCAGTTCTCTGTCTTCAATACAATTCTTTGTTTGCTTTTGCTACGAAAAAAACGCTTGGTGAAGTGGTGTGTTGGAAAAACCTCTTCTCTGGATTGTCTATCAAATACTGTTGCAGGATGTCATCTTCCTTCACAGTCAATAGATAGATTTTGTCATGTGGCATAGGTTCTTCTGGTAAGGTGTCAATCCGGTCAATACTTACTATGAAGGGGTAAAGAATCTGTCCCTTTCTTACTGAACACATCTTAGATTTATTCGTTTTGTGCCGTGATAGCCAGATCTTCAGTGATGGTCTTTTCCGGTCTTGATGAAGTTGGTTGCTATAAAGTTAATAATGGAAAGGATTGTATCTTCTCTTTGGATGGATTATGGCAAGAATGCATAGCAAAGGATAAGGGAAAAAAGACATCTTCTGTGTTTTCCAGTTGTTCTGTTGATTGCGGTGATTTAACCAGGTTGTTCCTAAAATGATGAGGAAAAATGGTTCATCAATGAGGCGAATCCTATTCTTTGTACAAAACCAGTTTGCGCAGCCATCAATAGAGGCATGGTCTTGTGATGAACAGCCCCAGAGGTTAGGGAAACACCATTGGTTGCTTAATTTTCCTCTTTTAACAGTTTCCTTGATGAAAAAACAGTAATCTCTTCATGACAATCCTGTTTATGGACATACACACTTTTGGTTACTGCTGAGCCCAATTTTACTCTGTATTAAATTTTTATTTTTTGCGTGCCTGTTCATATTCTCATAATAGCTAACTAATAGTTTACATCTTTACCAGCTTGCTGTATTGCTTCCTCGATACCTGGTAGAGTATTTGAAGGGATAGAACTGGTCCAATTTTGACAGCCTAATAGTATTTTATTTTAATCTTAACTAGAGAAGAGCAAAGTTGTGAAACTACTGAAAAGCCACAATTTTTAAATAACTTGCCAGCTCTATGATCCTCACAAAGTTTGAGCAATTAAACATAAAAGTAGTCGAAAAAACTGGAAAACATGGTTCTGGTGAAAACATTTTCTGCAAAGCGTTTTTTTTTTTTAGAAAAGAAATTTTTCCTGCAGAATATATCGGCCCCAGGTGAATTTAAGTAAAATGCATATTCCTCACACCATTGCAAAGTGCAAAACAGGAGAGCTCTAGGAATTCTGTGATGGACATTAAGGTCCTTATTACAAGTGTAGCTGTCCGACCGCTGTAAAACTGCCTCCGCCCCCACCAGCAGCCCACGGCACTGGTGGTCCAAAGACCGCCGTATTACGAATTGACCACTGGGCCGGTGGTGTGGAGGCGGGGATCTTGCTGCACTGGTGAGTACTTCCAAATATATCAATGCCTGTGTGTGCATTTAGACTGCATATGTGTCGGATGCAGGCATATGCATGATATATGTGGAAAAATACCATATACCCATTATCAGGGTTCAGCCCATATGAGGGCAGTCCTGGCAATGGGTATATGGTACGAAAAACAGTCACTCATAAATTGTCACACACAGGGTCGTAATCCTTGGAGTGAAGATCCTGCTGTGAAGGGGGGGCCTGGAGACAGGGATCCACATTGGACTCTGCCTGGTAAAAGAAGAAAGGGGGGAGTGTGCAGCCCAAATACATCGCCAGACCGTAGTGTAATATGCACAGCAGTGCAGCGCTCCCATTCTGCCCTATGGCAGCTGTCTTTCCCCGATCGCAAACCCGGCAGTCAGCGGTCTACTGTCAGTCTCAGCTGTCCAGCAGCGGTCTTCCCATAGCCAATCTACCCAACTCATAATACGGCGGTCAGACCGCTGAGCTCTCCACGCTCAGACCGCCACCGCCATTATGGCGGTCCACAGGACCGCCAAACTAGTAATAAGGCCCTAAGTCTTGACAGACCCTGGCTCAAAATATGCAGGTAATTTTGCAGGTGAAAAATTCAGAAAGATATTACCACACAATGTTGAGTTTTTAAATATCAACTTGTTAGACTATCATGATCAAAATATCTACTAGCATAATACCATGAAGATAAATATATTTATAACAAACAATAAAGACTTTTCCAGAAGTTATTGGAAGGTGTGCCTTAATATATCCAAACCACTTAGTAATTCCTGTTAATGTTTGTAATGCTCCATAGTTGAAAAGTGTGCTGCAAATCAATAATAGACATTTTTACCTCTCAGGAAATTTACTAGTGTTTTGAAATGTGCATCAAACCTTTAACCAAAAAAGTATTTTGTACAGAGACCTAACATGTTATTAAATATAGGGCCGTGTGTCACATGTATCTGGGAGTCTCCTCTATTACAGTACCTCAGTCGATTTACTTCTGTTGTCCTCATATGAGCACCTGGCGGATGTAGAAAGACCCACTCAAAATGCGTATGCAGTACAGGACTCCAAAAAGATAGAAGGCCTGATTCATAAATTTGCTGTGACTTATTTTTGCAGTACTACTGGCTTACTCCTGGATTGAAAGAGTATGACAGAAGTACTCTTGGCTTACTCCTGAGATTCAAGAGTACTACTAGAGTAAGTCACACCTACTCATAATCATTGTCATTTCGCCCAGCGGTGCGAGTAAGCACACATGCATAAGTTACACATCACATATTTCATATTCACCTACATAAACAATGTCACAGGAGGGGTGAACTCTTGGCTTGTTTGCTAACTTCTCACTGTCTCAGGCTGACGTGCTGATCTCATTTTCCTCTCGTTGCAGATCGGCTGCTCTGGCCTGATTGGCAGCTTCATTTAGTAGGGTCTGCCAAAAATGTCACTTGCTTCATTTGTGCTGGTAGAAGGATAATCTCTTTCATGGGTTTGAAGAGCATCCAAGGGAGACAAACGAATCTTTTAAAACGGATTCGCTGCAGAAAAAAAGATGTTTTTCTCTGTAATATTATAGTTCTAAGTTTATGTTCTCTAGTCATAAAAAACAAAAACAAATATCTCTGCAGTTTTGAAAAGTTTGATTAAAAATATTACCCTTATCCAGTTTGATTACATAAAATTGGAAAAATATATAAAATACCAAACATTTAAAGACGAAATAGATATATGTGGGAAAAGGAAACCATGTTGGCTGACACAGGTATCATTCAATAAAATATACATGTTTTTTTCATTCCAAGACAGTGGATTTGACCCCGTATTTGCTGTAAGAACTCAGCAAAAGGAAATAAATGATTAGGGAGAACATTGCTAGGCAGTGAACAAACTGGTTGTAGCTGGAGAATAATGAATTGAAAGTGGTAAATCTGTGCAGGGGTGTTTTCACTGGATGGGGTGAGGGCTGGGAGGGTGTGGGCATTCAGGACAAACTCTTCTGTGGAAAGATGTGGGGGAAAGCTCGACAGAGCCTCTCTTCCCCCTGCCTCTCCCAGAGCCCTGGTGGTTTTACTACTGCGTCAGAACATGTGGCATAACGGACTGAGCTGCCAACTTAGGAACAAGTTCAAGTCTCGGCGCTGGTTCAACATCCCTGTGACTACCAAAAATGTATGTATCCTTGTGTAATGTAACTGGTGCTCATGTAAAGCGCTCCAATACCTTCGGGTCGAGTGTGCGCGGTATAAAACTGCAAAAAAACCATAAAGGGTAACCATAAGAGTTTTCTGCAGCTTGCAAGTCGTTCCTTTGTCTGGTACATATCACTGACTTCAAACATAAGAACAAAGAACAGAAGAAGCAGATTATTTTGAAACAGCAATCTATGGCCCCTCCCCCCCTCAGTGGCGTAACAAAAGTTGAGGGAGCCCCCCTGCAAGGTACACAGAGGTATTTAATCCGGAGTTCTCAGACCTGAGTAGTGTGTTGACGGGGCTTCCTGCAGGTCAGGGTCCCCCCCCCACGGACCGCGGGGCCTGCGGGGGCCTGTGTTACGCCTCTGCTCCCCGCAATATAATGATAGCTCAAGTCGATTTCAAAACAGCTATAAAGGAAAGAGTGAATTGTTGGCATAGAATACCTAAAAGACAAATGGCATAATTACACATGTAAGTTCTATTTATCACATTTGATAAATAACAATATCACGGTATGTTATTTATCGGGTGCAATAAATAGCACCTATTATGAGTTTCTGGAGAATAATAGGCGGATTTTGGTGTTTAATGCTACAAAGTCTGTATGGTACATTAAACATCGTACACATTTCCCCAGTAAAATTTCAGGAGGATTGACTTGCCAAAATATAACAAAGGTTGATACGTTAAATACCTTCCAACTCATAATGTGTAGCTTACATATGGGTCAGAATACATCAACCCACTCATAATCAGGTCCAAAGGGCCCTATTTAGAGTTTGGCAGATGGGATACTCCTTCAAAATGTGAATTATAACCTCTCTGTTGTATTAAAAGTGCCATGTTCTGTTATGTTATTCTATGCGTATTTGCATAGCACACAACTCACCCGTCCTGGCGCTGAAGCAGAATCTGTATGGGCTGATCCACGGCTGGGACTAGGTTAGGAGGTAGGTCTTCAGTTTCTTGCAGAATTTAAGAGCAGAGGAGATGGCTCTGATGTGCAGCATTAAGTAATTCCAGGCTTTAGGACTGAGATAGGACAAGGCACAACTGATCTGGTTCTGCTTATGCAGGGTGTGTGTGTGAGGAGGAGTCTGGCTGAGCAGAGGTGTCTGGTAGGTTTGTGGAACATTATGCAGTTATTGAGGTATGTGAGGACAATGTTGTTAAACGTGTTTTAAAAAAAATATATGTATTTTATTAATTTTCCAAACAAACACATCCAAATGTAAGCGGGATACAAAGGCTACCGAGAGCTCCTTGGACAATAATAGATTCTGATCAGAGCCAAACGCAAATAGCATATTCGCAAATAATAGGTATGTGCAACAATCCCCAGGGAACAGCACCATGAGGTAATCAAACAAAAAAGGGGATAAACTTTGCAATAATAATCAATGTACATTGAGAGGCACAAGAGCATTTCCATAGCCATCAGGCAGAAGATTCAAACCAAACCTAAATTCCCCACCCTCTTATCCCTCCCCCTCCCCGTGTGTCACACAGAGCAAACATTGCAAGAGCATCAGGATGAGGTACAATACTTCGCACAAAAAAAAAAAACAACAACATCGTGAGATGTACATCGAGGAACACCACTTCCACCAGTGAGAGATAGGGTTAGAGAAATGACAGGTACAGACAACCAAACATGTAATATACATTAATCAGGGTGAAACGGCCGGAGTACTCGCCACTGAGCCCAATGTTGTTAAATGTTTTGTGTGTGTGCATGAGAAGTTTGAAGAGTACTCATTTATGGATTATTAGTCAGTGGAGCTCTCTGAAGTGATGTGAGTGTGATGGGAAGGTTGAGGGTGATCTTGGCTGTTGAATTTTGCATGGCGTGGAGTCTTCTTGCTGGGGCTTCAACTATGATAGACTATAATGCACTTGTAATATGGCGGATGTGATATCTGCCATATTTGTGATGTAGTAAGCCATCGCCCAAATTCTAAATCAAGCCCAAAGTGATCTGACGATTCCGCAGCATACATAATGTATTCCAATGCACAGCTTGCCAGAATGACATAGTAGCAACAGTACCTCTGGCTGAATGCACAACACATTTCGAGTTCTTAGTGACTACTGGCTGCACCTCCACTTTAACACAGCTAGCAAATTCAAGTCACGAAACAGTGATTTTCTGAAAGAAATAAGAACCTTTAAAGAAGATGTGGACTTACATCCACCTGTATTTGCCTTAAACTATCTAAAAAGATCGATATTTAAAGTAGTACACTGTAGTGCTGTGAAAACCTCAAGCACTACAGCTACATCTTAGGGCTCTGAGCATTTTGGAACCCGTGCAAGAGAAATCTAGATATCTTTAAGTAGTTGGGCAACGCATGGACAGGGATAAAGTAAGGCTTCTTAGTATTGGACAGCACCAACAGAAAAGTAACCAATTGTACCACAGTGCTAAGGGATATGTGTTCCTGAGACCAAAAATTCCATAGGAATTGCATTTGAATTGACTAAAAGCCATATGATTCCCCAGACATTCTGAAGATTCTCCTTGCTCATAGCTGCACTTGCCCTGGCTCACCTGGTGCAACTGATCTGGGGGATTCCTTTGAAAGAAACACAATTACAGAGAAGAAAGTTCCAAATATTGGCAAGCTCAAGAACAGATTGGTGCCACCAGAACCATGGGAACTCACTTAATGCTGTGGGATCATTAGTAAAGAGGGAACTGCACACTCTAACTAATATTGTACACATGTTTTTGTTGCTCCTGTCAGAGATCCAGGGCCCTGCTGTTAACCCATAGAAAATTATTGTTCAGGCACAATGAGATGCAATGCCTCAAACAAGGACTCGTGTAGATTGCATTGCTGCAATTCAACAACAACTTTGAATTCCAATCTGCTACTATATTGTGTTGGTTGGGCAAATACTATTCCCACCTTGAAATAAGGTGGTCTATACTCAATAGCCTTAAGTCCTGGGCAAGCCTAACCACTTCTGCATCTGTTTGCTCCATACGTTATTGATATATTTGCCTGCTATGATGTTGTACATCGTCTACATAAACATTACACCCAATTTTGTTTCCAACTCTGTCAAAAAAAGAACCCAGCATGTCTTTTAAACAGTTTAATAAATGAGTAGCTCTTCTTCTCTAACCAAATTACCAGAATGGTCAGTTGTACAAATACCAAATTAAACCCAACACACTTCCCACCACAAAAGAATATCATCTACTCCAGCACAGAAAATACTTGCCAGACTGTTCCAGCATTTCTCAGGAAATGAAGCTGAACCCTTCATATTGAAAGTCTGGGTAAGAGCCTATAAAGAAATCCTAAATAGAAGAAATTTAAATGACACACTATCCTAACTACAGTGTCAGACTCTCACAGCAAGTATGTTTTCTAACCTAAGTATCTTCTTAGACACTTCTACACAGCACTGTGTCGGACATCTCTAGCCTTCCACTACAGGTGAATTTTAACCCTGATGTCATCTGTATTTCATGGTAGGTGTCTACAACTCAAAGATCTCTTTTGTGCTACCTCTTGTGTCTAATAATGCAAACATCTCTTACATTTTAGCATGGGTATCTTTCAATCCAAACTAATCTCACTTTTTTCAGCGAGTGTCAAAGAGGTATTTAAAGAATAAAGATTTGAGGCCAGATGTAAGTCCATTCTATTTTGCGAGTGGCAAATTGAGATTTTTTGAGACTTGCAATTTCTGACTTGCAAAATGGAATGTACAACAGTGTCTGAGACACTATCTGCAATTCCCAAATGGGTTGCAAGGGACCTGCCTCATTAATATTCATGAGGCAGGTCGCAATTTGCGACCCATTGGGAATGGTTTGCACTCACAGGGATGGCGGCCTGCTGAGGTCAGCAGACCACCATGTCTGTGACTGCTTTTTTAATAAAGCAGTTTTGTTTGTTTAAATGCAGCTTGTTTTCCTTAAATGAATATGGGATGTATTTCAAAAAGAAAAATGAACGTTTCAGTTTCATGTTTTAAGAACAGACAGTGGTCCGTGGGACCACTGCCTGCTCTTAAAAAACATTTTCAACTGGTCTACCGCCAACTTTCCATTGGCGGTAAAATGTGAATGTTTTGCAAGCGCATTTCGGAAGCAAAACATTCGTACATGGCACTGCTAGTCACTATTAGAAAGGGACGCCCTTCTCACACCCCTTCCAAGTAGCGAGTCACAAACGCTATTTTGTGAGTCGGTAATAGGTTGCCTACTCACAAAATAGGGTTTGTACATGCCACAGACCTATTTAGCAATCGCTAACAGGCAATCTAAAAATAATCGATACTTGCGCCCCTAAATCAATTATAATATGAAATTTGCAAACATTATTATCAAAAGTACCTTTTTAAACAGGGTGGAGCTAATCCTCACCTCTGTATGTTTAATAGAAGTAAAACCCATTATTCATTTCAGATAGAAAATTCTATATTTTATAGCATGACCAGAGCTATTATGCAGGTTTAAAGCTTCTCCACCATACCGGAAAAACGTTACTTACCAGTTAAATAGAATCCCTAAAATACAGAGTAAGAAGTCTGCAGCCCACATATTACCTTTCAACCTGGCTCCCTAAAGCAAGGCCTTGGATGCTGTAACACCTCTGATGGACTGGGTGCCGAATTAGAAGTATCAATGCCCGTTCAGACATGATCCTCCCAACCCTATCTTACCTGAGTGGGCTTAGATAGGGGAATCAAAGGCTTTCTAATTGATATTAGCAACTGACCAGCAGGAGTTGCTCTCAAGTTCCTAGTCACTGACTCTTAAGTGTGCAAACTGCAGACAATGCACAATTTACCACTCCCTTCCAAAGCTGTATAAACAATGGTTCTTGTGATATATGTTTTTCTTCTAGATGGAGCGAAAGAAATACATTCTGATGTATAACACCTGTTAAGTCCAAGGCTTTCACATCTGAACTATACTACAAAATGCTAATCACAATAGGCTAGCCAGCTTGGTTAATAGCTTCTTCCTAGTAAAAAAATGCATATTCCATTCTTGATTGAAGAAGCTTCAAAACAACCTGAACATCCCAAAGGAACCCATACTTTGATTCCAGGGAAGATGTGAACCTAATGCCTCTGAAAGGTTTAGTCAGTAAAGGTTGCCCACCCACAGGGTGAACAGCAATGCGAAGCTGCCCTAATGAAATAGCCAAACTGTAGGTTTTGATCATTTTTCAAGTGAGATCTATAGATGCCAAACGAACTAAAATGTTCAAGATGTAAATAACATTTGTACCCACAAGATACAGGTCCAGTTCCTGACACCGGTGTATCCATCTATTACATGCCAAGTTATAGCATCTGGGTTTGGAATCTATTCAGGTTTGCTCATTGTAGAAGGAAGCTTGTTATGAAAGTCCTGGTACTTGCCAGCGATTACAGAAAGTCTCCACGCAACCAGGTGTAAAATACCTTGGTTCACCAAAGGATGATTGTTGCCCACTGGATCCCAGATAATCTCAGGTAGATCCAGGAGAAGAATTGGGGCCTTGTAGGACAGTTGCAGAAGGGCGAGGAACCATACCTAGATCTTTCACAATAGGGCTACTAATACCACTTCTGCCTTCTGATCTGAAAATCTGCCCTGGGATTTATTGAGAAAGGGGGAAAAACATAACTCAATCAATTCCTAATCTGAAGGAATGCATTAGTGGGAAATACATCTAAAAATTCTGTCAAGCTCTCAATAGGTACACCATGCAGTGACCCCATCTTTCCTTAAGGTTCACAGGTTTAAATTCCAGTTGCTAACATCTTGAAGGTAGAGTGAGTGCCCATCTGCTATCCACTTCTCCTTTCCAGAAAGGTGAACTGCCATCACTGATTAATTGTAAGGGAGGCAAGCGTTTGAAAAGTATTTGGTGCTCTTGCCCTGGACCGGTGCCTTCCAAGTGGTTGACATATTCCACATTGCCCACCTGGAGAAGGATGTAACAGTGACTACACTGTGGGATTAGGATGCAGATGGAGACGGAACCCACCAAGAGTCCCAAACAATTGGTTTGCAAATGTCCCCCCCCACCACCTACTCATCGTCAACTAGCCACATTAAGCTCACCTGATGGCATCTGACTCAACTAAGATATCTAGAGTCAACTCGAAGATGACCCTGTTATTCCTGTCTTTCTTGTGAGAGAGATATCAATTTAGTTCCAGTCGAATCTTCTCTGACAGGGAAACTGGCTCCCCGTAGGACAAGCCCTTGCACAGATGAATTGTATTCAGGTCCTCCAGCACCTGATAGCATAAGGGGCCTGTGAAGACCACCTGGATCGATAATTTCAGAAGTCCCACTAGTCTGGCAATCATTCTGATGGAAATCCTGTCCTTTAAGAGCCTGATCTTGTGACTTGCAAGATATATTTTTTAACAATTATTTTAACTATTCTTTTTATTTAGTTTTTTCATAAAACACAACTAAAACACTGCCACAGTATCAATCTCATGGCTACTTTTAACATGTTATATCATTTTCGTCTCACGAGTATTATTCCTCACCCCTCTACTGACACACGCCCCTGCAATCAATACCTGAGAAAGAGTTGTTGAAATCAAATCTAAGGAAATCCCTAGATGCTTGACCCGAGTGCAAGAAACCAAGTGGGACTTTTGCTTGTTGATAACAAAGCCAAGTCTTTGAAGTAAGTTATTGGTAAGCATGAGTTATTTAAGAACGCAAGGCCTGTCCTGTGCCATGCA
Source organism: Triturus cristatus (assembly GCF_964204655.1). Classification (NCBI taxonomy): domain Eukaryota; kingdom Metazoa; phylum Chordata; class Amphibia; order Caudata; family Salamandridae; genus Triturus; species Triturus cristatus. The sequence goes on along the minus strand of NC_140582.1, from coordinate 1,064,525,098 downwards.
AGTGGGAGTGCCACAGGGCTCGGCATTGAGCCCTACCCTATTTAACATTTATCTTACTGGCTGAGGCTCTGGGAGCAATAGTAATAATCTATGCTGATGACACCCAGCTATGGTTTTCCTGGGGTAGGGATGAAGTGCTCCCTGGTGAAAAAATTCAAGCATGTCTGACAGCAGTTTTGCAATGGCTGACACACCACCAGCTCAAATGTGATGCTGAAAAGACTGAGCTACTCTTTTTGGGTGTGCAGGCACAGGAGCCTTAGAAGTCCTTTTGGTCGGTTGGTGCTCCTTCTCCATTATGGCATTCTAGCTCTGTTAATAATATAGGTATTAAATTTGATGGTGACCTCTCTTTTCCACCTCAGGTTGATGCAGTGGTGGTGACTTGCTTTGGTCTGTTGAGTGTGCTAAGTTTTGCACTTTCTCTCATTCACAGCTCAAAAACAGGTAGTACAGGCCTTAATAACATCTAGGCTTGACTACTGAAATACACTGTACATGGGCCTTCTGGACTATCTGTCCAATAAATTGCTTGTGGGCCAAAATGCAAGAGCCCATACTTTGCTCGGCCGGAATCTGAGAACACGTGTCCCCACAACTTATGGCATTGCACTGGCTCCCTGTCAGGAAGAGGATCCTTTTTAAGACCCTGTTACTGGTACATAGGGTCCTTCATCAGACTGGGCTGGGTACCTAAGAGCAAGGATCTGCTTCTCTGCTCCATCCAGACGCCTTTGTTCAGCGAACTTTTTTTTTGGCCAAAATCCCAAGGATCCGGTAGTTCAGAACTGGTGGGAGGTCATTTTCAATCTTAGGACCATCAGAATGGAACAAATTCCCCCTGGAGTTTTATGCCTAAGCGTGAAGTGACAAAAGAACTCTGCCAAGCTACGCGGAGTTTCGTGAACGGTGGAGTGCGTTACCCTATGTCGTTTTTAGCGCCAGGTGTTTGTCTTGTGTGAAACTGCATCACACACAGCGCAAGAGGGTGCTGCTTCTTTATGCCGCTCAAGTAGAAGTTCTACTCGAGCGACAGCTTCCTCAACACGAACGGAAGGTTTCTCAACGCGATCGCCAGTGTTGAGAAAACTCACTGGGAAGCGGTCTAGCATTGGATTTTCCTCGCTCGTGCTCACCAACTTACCGTTGCCGAATGCGAGCGAGATAAAAGCTCCGCTCCGTGGAGTGGAGTTTTTCGGGACTCTGGGTGCTGCGCGGAGTGTGAAAAACTCCGCAAACTCCGCGAACGGAGAGGAATTCACCGCCCAGGCCTAGGTACTGGTCATTTCAGCCACCTCCCAGTTTCAGAAGAAACTGAAAACATGTTTGTTTTATCAGGATTAATGGTTAGGTTTTTAGCCAGTCAACACTTGAGGTGCAGAGCGCCAGGACACTCCTTGGAGTAACAGAGCACTATACAAATGCCCTTTACATTACATTACATGAGGAGCATATGGTCCTAATGTATTATTAGACAAACTCCTCTCATCTGTAAGGAGTCTTCCACCAGACACATGAGCTTGGTCTTACCAGCGAAAAAGGTAGTGCCAGAAACTCAAAAGTCTAGGATTGCCACTGGAATTGGAGAACAGGTTGGTGAGGCAGAAACCTAGGCCTCCTTTGGATCTAGATGTACTACCCAATCTCTCTCTCTCTTAAGAGGTCTCTCCAGCCATCGATAGCTTCCATCTTGAAATGTCTGGTTAGGGCCCATGCATTGATCACTAAGCAATGCTTCCCATCGTTTTTGTCCACCAACCAAATGTTGCTCATAAATCCCTGGTGTGAAGTGCCTGCTTTTGAAACAGAGTTTAGATTTCATGATCAATGATCATCCTATTATCCTGCAAAAAGTAGATTTGTTGCAATGAAAAAGCTGACTTGGGGTTGCATAAAAATCTTTACGGTAACTCAGGAGTGTCTCCAGGACCCAGACATCCTAGGTGAGGTGACACCAATTGTGGAAGAACAGCTGGATCATTTTCCCCAGAACATACACGGGAAGAAGACTGAAGAATCACCTGGAATGTGAGATGAAGAGGCACTGTTATGATTCGCAATGTACCCCAATAGGCCCAGGAAGTCTCCTAAACTTTTACCTACTGTTGCGGGGATTCTGCTCATGCACAGAACTATGCACAGGAACCCAGGACCTCAGTGAATTGTGGTGTACCAAAAAACTCACCTCAGTACCCAGAACCCCTATCTGACCAGCATCAGTGTCTCATTCGTTCTCCGTATCATCTCGAAGCTACCAATGATTAGACAACCCAGAACAAGCGACTTAGAGTACTCTCAGGAATGGTGGGAATCAGAAACACCTTTTCGTTATTATTCTCATATCAGTCCACAACGTGAGTAATCAGAGACACGGAAAAGTTTAAAATGTTTATTTTTAACTACGTGCTCTAAGATGCAGTACTTTGGCTAACATAAGCAGACAAATGATCAAAAATAAAACCATCAGCATTGTTACAATTCCATAGAAAATGAAGGGAGAAATCATATTACAATGATAGTGGAAACAGGTCCTATAATACCTTGTGCACCACCCTCCCCTGGCTAGTAAGCTAGTTTTATATAATAATAGAAGGTCTCTAGGTTTGAATGGGGAACCCAATGCCTCAAAGATCAGCTTAGGTGAATCACATCACAGGATCAGCTCTGCTCTCTGTGTCTAGAAAGGTTTTCTCCATGTGTCTGAATCATGCATGCAAATGCAATATTAAAGGCACCCGAGTTTCAGATATTTGCAGCTGTGTGCTTGTTGTTTCTAGAACATGGGCCGATCAACCTGAATTCAACAGCATACATTGTTATTTGACCTTGATGGTTTCTGCACAAAGTGTTCAGACTAAGGTCGCGGTGCACGTCTAGGGATGTGAACAACAGACCGTTCTCATGTGAAGAAAAAGCAAGCACGCAGTTTTACTTATAATAACAACTACCTGTAGTGTTGTGTGCAAAAGCAGCAAAGCAGCAAGATGACGTTTAACTTCTAAAAAGCTTATGCTAACAAAGCAATGTATGCAGGCAAAACCCTGACTTCACTACACTACATTTACTCTGCCATTGTACTACATAATGGTTTTTTATGCTGACCTTTTACCTAGTTAGGTGCTGAATAAATGTTGTGTGATTTTCCCCAAAATCTAGCCTAATTTATTATGCACGAAGATTCTCAGAATCACAGCAGGATTACCATCTTCTGCATAATAACCGTGTATAGGGTTCATCACTATCGTCATCCTCGGCCGACAAGACACGGCAAGATAGAACCCTGAGGGTACCTTTTGGGTATATAAGCACCATAGCTTTGCTGGGGGAGGCAGAGGAGAAAGACTTCCATGCTGAGACTCTGACACGAGACGCTGAGGTTCCTGCACGCAGACACTCCAGCACGCAGTGGTCTGACATCCTTCACGGGTTGTCCATCTTGAGACCAAGACAGGGTCCTTCATTCTCTCACATCAGGTAATGGGGTTGGCTTTATCCCAGGGGGATTCTTGGCTATACACCTACATACATTCTAGGTACATTTAGGTACATCTAGTTTGGATTAGCATTGTAGGAGTACGCATTATTACTGTCATGTATTTATATGCCTGCGTATATTCATTGTTATAGCACTATTGTAGAATTCTACCATCTATTTACTCTGTTGATGTTCATAACCGTACATATCTGTTTCTGTCTTATGGCTGTTGCAGCACACGTGTTTTACACTAGAATGACGCTGGTTCAATAAATGCTTATTGAAAACGTCCCCATCGTTTATTCTGTGTATCTCTCTGAGACAAAGTGAGCACGAGTAACTGAGCGAAAAGTACTGTACTGTTTTCACGATCCCTGAGGGGTCAGGGTTGTCATGTTCGATAACTTCCAAAGACTATTCTCTCGTCAGTAAGAGGGGTTCATAGTGGCACTGTGAACTAGCTGGTATACAGGCAAACATATCCGGTGGGGTGTCTAGAATCAGTCTGGACACCGATCCCACAGTTTATGCTGTCTAAATGTGCAGATCCTTTATAGATTTATAGGAACTACATAGAGTTGGTTTCATCCTCTTGACCTTTCATTTGATGCTCTAAGGTGTCAACTAAAGAACTGTCCTCTTCATCCGTGAGGGGCATGTTCAAAAGATACTGCAATTACATTTTTCTGCCTTCAGCGTTTCCAAGGCATCAGACCTGGGAAGTGCCTGATTGCCCCAATTGGATGGGATTTTGCTCTGAGAGGCACTGGCTTTGGAACAGGTCAACTCCTCATGAAGGGAGAAAAGGCCTGGGGGGCATGGTTTGCGCCCACGGAAGATGGCGGCGGCTCCGTAGAGCTCTCGGTGCAGACGGCGCTGTCGAGGGTTTTGCGATGCGCTGCAAATGAAGAGAACCGGCAAATTCCTCGGCGTGGATATCGGAATTCCGGCGGCTTTCAGCGGAGCGATTTTTGTCGAGGGACATGATGCCTTCTGGTCGGAATTTGCCTTTTCTTCCCTGCACCCACCATTTTGAATCTCCGATAGCCTCAGGAGATTCTTTCTCTCACGTAAACTCCGTTTCTTTGCGCGCATGTAAACTTTCTTCTTAGACGCTACAAGACGCATATTGACATCCAACTATTGAACGTTTCACCCATCATTGTTTACTTCTCGTTTTTGTAAAAGACTTCTCTCCTCCTCTACTTATATGCCAGCGGCCATTTTGCATCTGAGGAAACTACGCACGCAGGTCTCTTTATGAACAATACGGAGCTATAATTATCATTGCCAGCAACTTTCTTTACCACTTTACTGACAATATGTATACTTTTCACTCCTTTTAATGGTATTGAAGCTGGTGTATAGTTGCGGTGTTTTGTTTTTCTTTTGTCTCCTTCTGGTGCATGGATGCTTTGTGTTTGCTCGCATGTGGGTCCTCCCATCCTCTTTATGAAGCAGTTCCTTGATTCCTAAGGGCCTATGGTTTCTTCCATGCGCTTCATGGGGATAACCCACACATAGGCAATATTTATTTGCTCACACAGACCCTATTGTTGATATTCTCCACATCCTGCAAGCTTCGTACAGCCATTTAAGAAGGGTATTTCTGCTTTTGAATGCATCTTAATCTGCCATTTCGCTACAGATATTCACAAGTATCTACCATTATTTATTTGCTACAGTCTCTGTGTTTCCTTATTGCGTTTTCTTTCCAGGTAGATCGTCTGTGCAGCTCCTTTATATGGGCAGACTAAAAATACTCAAACCATTAGTGACCCCTACAGGTCGCTCATCTACTTCTCGTGTTCACTCCTACGCTCACCGCTTCAGAATGGAAGACTCTTTGGTTTCTTCTCCAAAAGGTGCTTCTTCCTCCTCTGCCGTAACCACCAAGGTCTCAACTAAACGGCTGAAAAAAGATCCGCCATCACCTACAAAAAATTATCCGTCAGTCTCCTTGGACACTCTTTTGGAGGAAATCAGAGCATTATCGTCTCTTTGTGGAGGAGACTAACTCAAAGATTCAAGTTTTAACTGATGGGTGGACGAAAATGGAGGAGAGAATTACAGCGGTCAAACAATGTGTGGACTCCTTGGGTTCGACGTGCGCCCAAGTGGTAGCTCTTCAATCACAGGTTGTCTCATGTCAGAAGCAGATTGAAAACTTGGAAAACAGGAATAGAAGAAATAATCTACGCATTTATGGTTTGCCCGAAGGTTCAGAAGGCTCGGATCCCATAGCTTTCTTCAAATCCTTTTTGCCGACAGTGCTCAAGATGCCAGAAAGCACCGCCTGGAACATTCAACGCGCTCACAGACTGGGTCCCTTACACTCTTCATCACTTCCTCAACGCAAACCAAGAGGTGTTATACTTTACTTTCTTGAATACACAGACCTCCTTATAGTCTTAGCAGCGGTTCGTTCTTTAAAGCGGATTTCATCTTCAGGTCACCAACTTTATTTTTCGCAGGATTACGCAAAATCCACAGCGGACAGGAGGAAGGAGTTTCTTTCTATGAGACCTGCTTTGCGTTCCTTGGGTGCACAATTTGGTCTATTTCATCCTTGTCTGTTCAAAGTAACCTATAACAATCACACCACTACATATGAGGATCCGATTAAGCTCAAAAGTTTCTTGAATGCTCATTGTCCTGACATGATGGAAATTTCAAAACCTCGTCCTTGACCTCTGTCCCTTGGCAGGAACTTTACATACAAACTCAATTTTCCTTCCCACTGACAATGTTCCTATAGTTCATCGGCTATTTCATAGTTTATATTTGGTTGTGTTCGTTTCAGTGTGAATTACTGTTAGCTCTTTAGTTAGTATACATTTATAAGATGTTAATGTTCGCTTATATTTTTACTAATGTCACAGGTGTTTAACTAATCTCTTTCTTCCATACAGGTTTCTCTTCGTGTTGTCTTTCCCTGTTTGTGGTCGCTTTGCCTGAAGCTATGTCGTCTCACCCTGTAGAGCCCGGACGTGTCATCGTTCCATGTGGCCTCTCCCTCCCCCGTCCTCTACATGTTTTGGATTCATCTTAGGTATCGTTTTTTCCTTCTCCTCTTCCCATTTTCTACAATACCTTTTTATCTTCCTACTTATTCTCTGCCATGTATCTCTCAGTCAAATTCACATACTCTCTCTTCTTTTTACTTCCTATCTCTTATTCTTTATCTATTTTCTTCTTTCTCTTCCTTTACCAAATTTCTTGATCCTTTCGATTGTCTCATTGTTGCACATAACGTTTTCCCCTTCTGCATCCTCCAATTGTCACATGTTAGCCCTTTTTATTGTTCTTATTCTTATTTCGCCTCTATAACTTTGGTTCGAAATGTAGGTGATTGGTCTGTCATCTGGTATACATCTTTTTTTCTGTTTTTTCTTATGGTTATTTGTTTCACACTTGTCCTCACGTTTTATTTATGTCCTTAAATATTGTTTCTTGGAATGTGAACGGTCTCCACTCTCCCATTAAAAAACAAAGAGTCTTATCCCACCTGGCCAAGCTTTGTGCAGATATAGCATGTCTACAGGAGTCTCACTTAACAGCAGAAGAATCCGTTAAATTGAAGAGGGGTTGGGTTGGGGAGGTCTTCTACTCACCGGGTGACGGGAAACGGAATGGGGTTCTTACTTTATGCCGCAAGTCACTCTCTGTTAAAGAGTTATTACATAATTCTGATGAAAATGGTCGATGGTTATTTACCAAGCTATTAATTGATAAAGTCCCACTTTCCTTGTTCAATGTGTACGCCCCAACTGCTGGTGACGCTTTATTCTGGTCGACCTTGGCACAACAACTAGCAGAATGTATTGATGAAAATGTTATACTCACAGGAGATTGTAATCAAGTGTATGACCCCTTCCTTGACCGTAATTCGGCAGTTTCGTTCGTTCCCCATAAAGCCCACAAATCTTTCGTACAAACTATCAAACAATATAAGCTAATTGATGCATGGAGATTATGCAATCCTACTACCAAAGCATACACTTATTATTCCCCAGCTCACCACACTCAGTCCAGATTAAACTATTTTTTTTATTTCTCATCACTTATCACAGTCATTAATGGCTGCAGAGATTGGTTCCATCCTGATTTCTGATCACGCCCCTATCATAATGACCTTGGATATCTTACAGAAAAAATGCTACACATGGAAGTGGCGTTTTAATAATTCCCTTCTTTTGGACAAAACTTTTGCATCCTCATTCACTTCATTCTTAAACGAATATTTTTCTTTCAATCAGACCGATGACCTTCCTTTCCATGTGATTTGGGACGCCTTTAAGGCCGCAGCTAGGGACTTTATCATTGGCTTTGTATCCAGGAAGCGGAAAAAGTCAAAAGAGTACACCACGTCTCATCTGGCTAGGATAAAAGAACTTGAGCACTCTTTCTACTCTTCTAGGTCAAAAGACTGCTTGTCAGAACTTATTCGTGTTAAACTTCAATTTAATAAAGAGTCCACAAACAATGCTTCTACCTACCTACTGAGATCTAGCGCTAAATTCTATGGTGGACAGAACAAAGCTGGCAAGGTCCTTGCTAATTACTTGAAAGTAAAGCATAATAAGCTAAACATAGATTCTATTATGAATGCTCAGTAGGAACTGAGATATAAAGACGATGACATTTTACACAAATTTCTTAATTTCTATCAAACGCTTTACACCTCAGAAGCATCTCCTACAGAACAGCATATATCTCAGTTCCTTTCTGAAATACAACGGTCTCCCTCTTCTCAATCTGACCTTTCTAATTTAGAATGTGATCTCTCACAAAAAGAACTTCATGCTGCACTCTTAGCTCTTAAGAAAGACAAAGCCCCTGGACCTGATGGGTTCACAGTTGAATTCTTTACACATTTTGCCTCTTTATTAATTCCAAAATTACACACATTATTAAATTCCTTTTTATTGTCGGGTAAATCTTCTGGTTCTTTTTCAGAAGCTCTCACCTGCCTTATTCCTAAAGAGGGTAAAGATTTGAGATATTGTAAAAATTTCCGTCACATTTCATTAGTCAACGTTGACTACAAAATGTTTTCTAAATCTTTGGCCTTTCGTTTAGATTCATATCTTCCCAGCTTGTTGGGTTCAGAGCAATCGGGCTTCGTCAAAGGACGTTTTATTATAGACAATACCCGCTTGTTCTATGATATTTTATCCAAATCTTCCCATACCGCACATCCTTTGGCAGCCATAGCACTGGACGCCGAGAAAGCGTTCGACAGAGTGGAATGGTCCTACCTTTTTCAAACCCTTAAGTGGTTTGGTTTTGGTCCCAAAATACTTTCTTTAATCTCACTTCTGTATTCCAACCCAAGAGCAGCAGTGTGCGCCAATGGTATGTCTTCTTCTTTTTTTACTTTGGGAAGAGGTGTCCGTCAAGGTTGTCCATTGTCTCCATTTATTTTCAATTTAGCCTTAGAACCGTTTCTTCTACGGATTCGCCTGAACAAAGCCATACACGGATTTAAATTCAATGATAGCCACATTAAAATGGCAGCAAATGCTGACGACATATTGTTGTTTATTTCCCAACCCCACTCCTCTATTCCTGCGTTTTTAACTGAGGTTGATTCTTTTGCAGCAGTTTCTGGATATAAATTAAATAAAGATAAATGTGAAATATTACCCCTGACAAAATATACTTTTAAAGAGGATTTTGCCCTCTCAACCTTTGCATGGTGCCCCCAATATATTAAATATTTAGGCCTCCATTTCACTACCACCATCTCAAATACAATTTGTAGATGCATGGACAACTGTATACAAAGAATATCGGCATCCTCTGTATTTATCATGGTGGGGCCGTCTCGATACCATAAAAATGATGCTTTCCCCCATAGTTCTCTACACGATCTCTAACATTCCATTATCCATTCCCTCAAAATTCTTTAAAAAAATTAACTCTTTGTTATCCTCCTTTCTTTGGGGTAATAAAAAATCCTGCATGTCCATTTTCAAGTTGACTCGCCCAAAATCAGAAGGTGGTGTTAATTTTCCCAATTTTCACATATATCACAAATCTTTTTTGCTTCGCCAGTCATCTCAGTGGCTTTCGCACTCATCTACGCAGAACCCCTTATGGGCTAAACTTGAGCTCTCCTTTCTGTCTCCCTTCACTTTCCAAGAATATCTCTTGTTCTCACGAAAACCACAATATCTTTCAACCCCCATAGTTAAATATTATGGTTTTTATATTGATGCACATTTTATTATTGTTCTTAATGATAATGTACTGAATTTGAAATGTGAATGATCATATTTTTGATCGATTGAATAAAAAAATAAAAAAAAATAATTAAATATGCATCTAAGATTTTGCAACCAATACAGCCTAGTGATCCCGCAAATGGAACTTTCCTTTCCAACTCCACGATATGGCACAATGATAGAATACTCATAAGAGATAAACCCTTCTATTGGAAACGTGGAGACAAAAGGGTCTCGTCTGGGTTCACCAATCATTCCAGCATGACCAATTCATGCCTTTCATACAGCTTAAACGACTGTTTGGTTTACCATCCTCCTTTCATTCTAAATATTACTTTTAAAGCAAGCAATTTCAGAAGCGTACGCTCGATGCTCACCCCCCTCCGCTTTCACTTCTCCTCTTACCACTCAGGTTGATAAACTGCACTCCCTTTTGCAAACTAATCCCAAAGTGTCTATCATTTACAAGTATTTACAAACTTCGTGTATCCCACGTGACAAATCCAAGATAGAACACTCCTGGGAAAGGGATCTTGAAGTTGATTGGTCAACAACTCTTTGGAACAAAATTTGGAATAATATCAGGAAATCCTCCAGAGCCGCCAACACCACTCAAACACTTTTCTTTATTTATAACAGGTTACTCTTTTCTTCAGTTGTCCTACACAAACAACATACTTCTGTTTCGGACGCATGTTGGACATGTTCCCTTTCCCAGGCAGACCTTTAACATTTACTTTTTACATGTTCACCTGTTTTTTGGAAACAGGTCTGGACCCAAATTAATTAAATTTTTCCCTCTCAATTCCCCTTTTCTGCTCCTAACATATTTTTGGGCAGTTTATCCCAGATTTGGTAGGATTATCCCTCGAACATACAAATTATTGATCTTTTATTGGTAGTTGCCTTTCAACAGATTACTAAAAATTGGAAAGACCTCACCAAACTATCCTATCAAGCTTGGTGGTACGCTGTCTGTTATAACCATAGACTCGATACAGCTTTTGTGTACCCTATTAATATGGCCACGAAGCGCTTAAAATTGTGGCTACCGGTTACATCTTTCATTGACGATAGTGTTAAGCGCTCCTCATCTCTTACTCCGATACAACAGGAAGTTTCCAAACCTCCCTGATTCTTTGTTTTTGTAACCTTTTACATGCTCTATTATTCCTTCTCTATATTGTAGCTTGTACACTGTGAGGTTTTTCTCCTTATATTGTTATTAATTTGTTAAGCTTGAATAGACCAATTACGATTGTAGATATTCCTTCCATTTCTCCCTTTTCAAATGTTATTTCATGTGACCTTATACTGTTATTTTCTTTGATGTATTGAGACTTGCTTATTCCTTAATAAACACTTTTCTGAACTTAAAAAGGGAGAAAAGGCCTCAGCTGGTGGCTCAAAGGGCCAAGAGAGGCTGAAATAGATGTTTATACATATGTATGAAGGGCCTGATCCAGAGCCTACTTATCTTGTCCAAACAAAAATTACGCTGCATCATCTGCAGTGAGATATACCTAGCCACCATTCTCAGGAGGGCCTTTAAATTGCATGGTGCCAGGCACAATCAGGCAGGATCTATTTAAGTTCCCAGAAACCTAAAAGGGCCCTTTTAGTTTAATGGAGGGAGCAGGGAGATGCTCGCCCAATTGCTTTTACAAGAAATGTACTGGGAGTGAAGCATCCTTAGGGGAGCCCTGGAGGGAGATCTTGGGCTGTTCGACTCCTATGACAAGGCCACAGTCAAGAATCCTTACTATCATCCACAGCAGAGAGAGAGAGGGGCTGCAGGTGCACAGCTGACAGGAGGGCTGGTGAAGGAGCGGCTCCACTCAACGTCCAGGGCAAAATAAAATGGGGCCGATAGAGGGCTGACTCAACCACTCCTCTAAAGAAGCCATGACGGCCCCACTGAGTCTCATCCACCCCCGGGTGATGGACACAATAAGTAGAAGGCACTGCCGAAACATATCTGCTCAAATGCCACCCGATAACCTGAAAAGAAAAGAAATTACCAAATAAAAATATCTTCACAAATACAGATTAAGTAACTATGTAGACAGTTAAATGATGGCCGCCGAGCAGCGAGGAAGAGGACTGCAGCAGGATTCAAGCTATGTTGCAGTCGGTGTTGCTTGATTACTGTGCTTTCTGTTTTGAGCAGCTATTTTACTGCTAGTAATGACTGGGACATGGAGTTGTTTATTACTGTTTATGGGAAAGTGTTTGGCTGCTGCATTAAAACAAGAAATACATATTCACGAACTTGCTGTGACATAAGACTGTTAGAGAAAACAGAGAGAGAGAGCGAGAAAGAGAGAGAGAGAGAGAGAGAGAGAGAGAATATATGTCGTTACTACGCATTCCGTTGCAACGCATGCCTTTACCACGCATGCGTTACAACGGAATGATTTTTCTACGCATATCCTTTACCTCGATTATTCCTTTACCACGCATTTTTTTGGGGGGGGTGTTATGAAATACTCCAGGATCGTTGTTGAGTAGAAAGGTCTTTATTGAAGAAAGTAGTAACAGGAAATATAACCGGTCAGCTTCACGTCCAGGAACAGTCTGAACCGCTCTTTGCCTGCTCCACGTTCCATGGAACATGGAACGTGGAACCTGCACGAGGCAGCATGACACGATAGTATCAAAGATAACATAACACATCCCCTTTTCTCAATAAACCAAGAAAAGCACAAACCACTATATTTAAAGCAAGAAAATACTTAAAATGATAATGCAAAACAACAACGAAAGGTACAATGCTAAAATGCAACGAAAGGTGCAATGCTAAAATACAAAGCATACCAGGAACATAAAAAAAAAACTAAAACAACAGATGTAATGAAATGTAACACACATCACAAAGGAAAATTTTCAGAAATGGAATCCTTTAGCCAAACCGGCGGTCTTCTTTCCCGCTTGTGATTTGTGAGATCAGAAGCAGAAGTAACTTCATTAGTATTCACATTAAGAGGACAAGAGGCCTGTAACGAGGTGCTGGAAACATCATATTGTTCACAAGTGGACGCATTTGCATCAGAAAGAACATTAGGAATCACATTTACATTGTCATAAGCACAGACCTTGTCCGTGCAATCTTCTAGATCAAATAGTGGAGGCACATCACCTGTGCAAGTAGAAGGTGCAGGACATTTAGCAATTCTCTTGAGATTCCACACTTTACCATCAGACAAACGAACAGAATTATTCAAAAGTTCAATAACCTGTAAAGGTTAAAAAAACTTGCTAACCTCTTTTGCAACCTTGCCAGGTTTCCTAACTCTCACCCACTGCCCAATTGTTATATCAGGTAGTTTAGTATTGTGTTTAGAATCATACCAATCCTTCCTTTTAGTTTGAAGAGTGACAGCTTTCTCTCTGACATCCTCTTCAGACCAATGCACTATGCTGTGTTTGAATAACCAACCAGGTGTAAATTTTGTAGTGGGATTCCTTCCTCGCATTAAAACAAATGGTGGATATCCAGTGGCTTCACAAATAGATACCCTATAAGCCCAAACCATTTTCATAACCTGTGTCTCCCAATCGCCATGCTTAGCAGCCATTTGAATAGTGTTTTTTATGACTCTGTTGAAACGCTCAACCATTCCATTACTATTTGGGTTGTAAAGTGCTGTAGTTTTGTGTTTAATGCACAGTTTATCAAAATACTCTTTGGCTCTGTTTGACATAAATTGAACACCGTTATCACTAAGCAGAACCGAAGGAATACCTTCAGATTGAAAAGATTTGTCAAGGAATTTAAGGACTGACTCAGTATCAGCTCTAGAAACTACTTTAACTATGGGCCATCTAGAGAATAAATCCATTAATACCAGAATGAATTTTTGTTCATTGCCTACAGGACCCATAATGTCTATCGCGGTATGTTCCCAAGGAGAGCTAGGTCTTGACATCACACCTAAAGGGGGATTACACATAACCAGAGATTTATCAGCTACTTTGCATATATCACATTTGCGAACAAATAGCTCAGTTTCAGCGTCGATGTCAGGCCACCAAAATGAAGCTTTGACAGTTTGTTTAGTACGAACAATGCCAAAGTGACCTTCATGTCACAGGGCTATTATAGACGTACGTAAACTTTTGGGAGGAATAACTCTTTCTCCTCTCCATATATTGTCCCCCCGGATGCTCAACTCAAATCTAACTTCCCAATAGGGTTTTAAAGGATGATTTTTTCCCAATTTCCTAAGCCAGGATTGAGTAAGATGAGTTTTAACATCACACAACTCACCATCTTTTACATATTCCTCATCCCATTTAGTTTTAGAAATACCATTATTGCCATAATCGTGAACAAATGCAATCTGAAAAGAGTTCCAGGTTTCATCTTCACACTCATCAAGTTGTTTAGGCATTCTAGATAAAAAATCGGCCATGTAGTTTTTCTTACCAGGAATGTGTTCAATTGTATAACAATAATCTTGTAGCCTGATTGCTAACCTTGCAACTCTAGCTGACGTATTTATGGTGCCTTCTGTAGTAAGTACTTTAAGAAGAGGTTTATGATCACTGCGTAACGTGAAATGTTTTCCCCACACAAAAGCTCTGAAATGATCAACAGCCCACACACACGCTAATGTTTCTTTTTCAATAACAGAGTATTTCTCCACAGTAGGTGACAAAGATCTAGAGGCATATGCTATTATATGTTCATTGCCTTCGTCATCAGTTTGTGAAAGAACGGCCCCTAAACCTTTAATGCTAGCATCAGTAGTTATTATACTGTTGGCCAAAGGGTTGAAACTTTTCAACGAAGCAACATTAGTAATGCAATTTTTTATGTCCTCAAAATCTTGTTGACACTCCTGGGACCACTCAAATTTGTTCTTGTTCTTCAATAATTGTCTGATATTGTAAATTCTAGCAGAGAAGTTTTTGATATACTTAGAACAAAACTCAGCAAGACCAATGAAAGATCTTACATCATACTTGCAACTTGGAGCTGGGGCTGAACTAATCGAATCCACAAGATTAGGTTTGGGTCTAATACCCTTGCTGTCAATTATGTGACCTAAATAGGAAACATTATCACTAGCAAATGTGCATTTTGAGTATTCTACGGTCAAACCTTCAGTATCCAAAATTGATAACACTTCTTGTAGGGTTTTATCATGGTCAGCTTTATCTTTTCCGAATATTAAAATATCGTCCTGAAAGAATTTTGTGTTTTTAATGGTAGAAAATAAGTGGTGCATTAAACGCTGAAAAACAGCAGCAGCAGACGCTAGCCCGAAAGGCATCCTTTTAAATTGGAAACACCCTTGTGGAGTGACAAACGTGGTAAGTTTTTTGCTATCTTTGTGAAGTGGAATTTGGTGGTACGCAGCAGATAAATCCACTGTTGAGAACACTTTTGCACCATCTAATAAGGCTAACATTTCATTTATTTTTGGCAATGGAAATTGATCAATAACTATGTTCTCGTTTAGATGGCGTAGATCCACACATAATCTCAATTTTCCATTGCTGCGTTTAACGACAACTAAGGGGGAAACCCATTCAGAACTCTCTGCAGGTTCGATAATGTCAGCAGACATTAGTTTATCTAGTTCCTTAGCTACCTCATCTCTTAAAGAAATGGGAATATTCCTGACTCTGTGTATTTTAGGAATTGCATTTTCTTTTAATATAATTTTATGTTCAAACCCTTTAAGTTTTCCTATATTTTTTTTGAAAACTGTCGGGAACGTTTTTAACAGTTTTTCACCTGTTTTGGTGCCTTCATCCATAACTAGAACTTGTTCGTCAGAGTTTGGATCTAAAATTATGTGTAAATTCTTTTGATCCTTCCATCCGAGAACAGATGGGCCCTTTTTTGAAATGTATAACTTTCCATAAGCTTGGCGATTTTTGAATACAAATTTAAACCAACGATAACCCAGAATGTCAATCTTTTCTCCCCCGTATCCTTCAGGGTCTATGTCGGAAGCAAATAATTTTGAACCCACCTTGCTAATGAACTGTTTCTGCCACACCTCTTCATTTACTATAGAATAAGGTGAGCCAGAATCAGCATATACTTTAACACGCACCCGACCAATGTGAATCCAACACTCGGGTTTGTTTTCAATTATGAGGCATCCATCTCTTATGTTTAACATTAATTTCTTTTTAACGGCACCTGAACATTCAGAAATAGAATCATCATTGCTGCTAGCATCACTATCTGAATTTTGTTCCTCCTGAATGCATTTGACAGCACTCGTTTTTCTCCTGCAGGATTTTGTATAGTGCCCATACAATCCACATGCACTACATCTAGCTTTCCTGGCAGGACAGGATTTCGCAAACGCTAAATGTTCTAAACTACCACACCTGTAACATTTGGGAGGTCTGGTATGAAACTTATACTTGTTTCCTCCCTCTATTTTAGTTTTACCAAAAACATTTTTTTAGCACTGGATTTAATTTTGGCTACAGTTTCTTTAACCGCCTCATCTGTTTTCAAGGCATTGGCACACCTGCTGGAAGTCTCAGCTTTGCGGACAATAGCTAGGATGTCATTAAGACACGAATCACCATTTATCCAGAGACGCTCCTGAATAGCAGGGTTGGAAGCGTGCATAACAACTTGGTCACGTACTAAATCTTCCAACAATGCTCCAAAGGCGCAATCAACCGCTAGTTTCTTTAACTCACCAACATAATCATCCACTGATTCACTTTTTTGTTGTTTTCTCTGAAAAAACTTATAACGCGTAATGCCAATACATACTTTTGGTGCAAAATACTTATCTAAGTTGTCAAGTGCAGCTAAGAAAACATTACTGTCACCATCACCAACGGTTTTGTTAATTTGGTTATACGTTTTTAAACCATGGGGACCTAAAGAATGTAACAGGATCCGCTTTTTGTGTTGAACAGCCATTTTCCCATCAGAGTCTACAGTTTCGATGTAATTCAGGAAATATTCTTTCCATTCTGTCCATTTGAGAGATGGTTCGGAACCTGAAGACCAAAAAGCTTGAGGATGACTGAGTGAAAAGGTTTGTTGGCTCATTGTGGCAAAACGAGTATTCAGTCAAAAATGAATGTGGGTTACGTTGTAAAGAAAGCAAACACACCAGAGAAGTGAACTGGAAAGAAATAAAAATAAACCAAGAACAAATCCGATGAAGTCTCTAGTTTAAATGCAAAGCAAAGTGGAATTGTTCAGTGAGAGAAAAAAAAATCCTACACTGTCCATACTTCACCACTTAAATCCAGACCATTTTTCACTCGTATGTGGTAATGGAATTATGATAGTTGAACTGTCGTTGTAAAACTGTAAAATATCAACAACAAAAAAAAAATATATTTTTTTTTTAAAAAAAAACCTTTTTTTTTTTAACTTCTTATTGTCCAAAATCAACATTAAAAATAGTGCTATAGCGATTATTAGCGCTGACTGACCGGTTCCTTTAAACGCCTCCTCAATTGTAGGCTAATCGCAGCACAGACGAGAGAAATCTTCTTCTTTCTTTTTTTTTTTACAAGACGCGACCTCCCCAATTCAAAATGGCCGCTGCGCGATGACGTGATGATGCGCTATTTCCTGTATGCGCAAGCAGTCACTGACGCGCTACGTTCTTAGAAGACAGAAGAACGTTTCGCGCGAAGCAGCGCAAGCATAATACCCTGGCCGCGAGCAAGATTCCACGTTGCTAAGCGATGGCACAGTTCAAACTGGCAACAGACGCCTAGATAACGGTAGGCTGGTTTCTTGATAATAAAATAAACTTTCGCTCACCGTTTCTGTGGTCCGATGCTCGCGTAGGTGGTAAATACAGCGCTCACGTTTGTCCATTAGAAATGATTTCCTGCATTTTCTGAAGACGGAAGAAAAAAAAAAATTCCGCTTGGTGAACCGGAGCAAATCCTCTGTGGATTCCGTTTTTTATATCCCGATCGTCGCGAATTTTGTTATGAAATACTCCAGGATCGTTGTTGAATAGACAGGTCTTTATTGAAGAAAGTAGTAACAGGAAATATAACCGGTCAGCTTCACGTCCAGGAACAGTCTGAACCGCTCTTTGCCTGCTCCGGAACGTGGAACCTGCACGAGGCAGCATGACACGATAGTATCAAAGATAACATAACAGGGGGGAAACCCGCCCAAGCCCCCTTTTCTCCTTTTTTTGCCTTTTTTCACGTCTTCGCCGACACTAAAAAAGGACTGAATCGGATGAGGAAGAAGACGTTCCGTGAAGATGTTGCTTGCGTGGTAAAGACGGTCGTGGAAGCAATACGCGTTGTAAAGACGTTTACGAGGTAAGTGTACCGTTGTAAACGTAACGCGTAGAAAAGCCTTCGTGGTAAAGGCTGTTTCCCGAGAGAGAGCGAGGAAGAGGCCGCTCACAATCATTGCACTGCGAGGATAATCAACACAAACTTCAATATTTTTGGCTCAGAAAAGTAAACACGATTGCCAGTCATATTTATGAGAACCCAAGACCATGTGAAGCACATTGAGACCATTGCAATGATCTCCGATGCTGAAACCATGCAGAGCGCCTCGAGAAGAGGTACGGACAACGCCCCCGCCTGCGCACTGCCAATCCCCCGTGCACACACTCTGGGCCTCCCACCTGTAATCACTGTAGATACGATAGTCGCTTACAAACTTATGTCCTGAAATGACATATCACTAAATAAATCTTTCTTTATATACCTTTTCTTTTGTTAGGTTTGATTTACATGCAGCATTTTGAAATCTGCGCTATGTTTATCAGGTACAAAGTGATGCAGTGGTTTACACCTCATCAGGTTTTCCAGCACATAGCCATTTTCGCTCCTCTGAAAAACCCACCCAGCTACAAGAAAATCGACAGTCATCACAACAGAGTTACTGCAGAGGGAAGCAACAATCAGCCAGACAATTATTTCTAAGTAAACAACAACCACGTGATAAACGTAATTTATATGTTTGTGAAAAAGCATAGCAGCAGCGTGATTGTAGTTTGAATTTTTAAAGTATTCCTTGTAAATACAACGTATTGCCCCAGTCTTTCCAAACTTATACATCAAATTAGGTTCAAGCCGAGGTGAATTAATGTATGGTCCGCTTCTAAAAATTAGCATCACTGAAGGTTCATCGACCTTACTAGATGACGTGACATTAATCAAAGAGCCAGAATGCATTAAGCAGGTCTAGATGTATTTCTAGAAACGAATACAAAGACAGCAGCAGTGTGTGGGGGTT
This sequence comes from Triturus cristatus, assembly GCF_964204655.1. Lineage (NCBI taxonomy): Eukaryota > Metazoa > Chordata > Amphibia > Caudata > Salamandridae > Triturus > Triturus cristatus. The sequence goes on along the minus strand of NC_140582.1, from coordinate 1,064,506,173 downwards.
ATTAAGCGTCACATCTCTTCTGAAATGACTTTCTGGGCCCCCTTTGCTAATGTCCGTTGAATAATGACCGCCATTATTGATGTACACACAAGTCAATGTGAGGTGACCTCGGCCTGAGTTCAGGAGTGTATTGAACGGGCCAGTCCCAAGAGGAGGAGGGGGGGGGGCTGCATCACAATGGACTGTCACACTCTTTCTCCGCAGGGAGGCGCCTGATTTGATGGAGTTTTTTCTCTGCTTCATCACTTTCTGCTCTCATCCTTTCAGTTTCGTCATCCTTTGTCACCCCCCCCGTGTTTGATTAATGAGGGGGTCGCATGATTAATGAGGGGCCGGAATTAGAAGTCAGCCGAAGTCCATGTTTACACTACCAAGAAGCACTGGAGCCTACATCGTGGGAATAACTAACAGGTTCACATAAAAAATATAATAATCGATGTCCTGACATGTTTTGCCTTATTTTTAAATAAAGTGTACTTTGTGCTGTGCCTCTTCGTGGTTGTTGATCAGGTTGGATGTCATTGGTAACAGAGTGCTATTACCTGTTGCCTACATTATTATTCACAGCCATGTATGCAAGAGTTATGTTCATTTAAATGGATTTGTATAAACCTATGATATACTTTGCTGCCTTGACTATAACTCTTGCATATTACCTATATCAGAAGGAACCACTGAAAATGTAAGGTATGATTCAAAATAAATCAATCAAACAGGTAAGTTGTCGCTCACTGCTTGCAGTCTCACCTAAAATGATTTATTGATCATCGGTAAACACAGGAAAATAAGATTACAGTTATGGAAAATAATGAAATTAAAACAAAGATCCCCTCATGCAATCATTAAAAACACAACAAAGCATGTTGAGGAGAAAGCATTAGACACACAGACGTTTGTTCCGCCTCCATGGCTCTCTTAACCTCTTGTCCTAAAGAACACAATTAGGACAATGCTGTTATCTGACTTTCAGTTCTGTTTATGACATTGCATACTTATGTGGTAAACGGTCCATAACTTAACTTTAATCATTTATTGTATCTAGTTAATTGTTTTTATGATGTGCCGACATGGCGCCCATTGTCCTTTTTTCACCTCACAGATGCTACTGGGCTGCTGCTTTACCAGGATTTCCAGAACCCTGAAAAAACATCACCTTGTGCTGTTTGGACCATGCCCTTGTGCTTGCAACAGGTTCATTCTTGAGGGCATTTGTTGCAACCTGACACCCACTTGTGGCCTATTGTGGTGGCACCTTAAGGCAGCTGTCTAAAATGCCTTAAATGAAGCACTAGCCCTCCTACTGAGTAAAATTGTCGACTGAAAACTTATCTTGATATCTGTAGAATGGTTCATTGATGGGAGTGTCTTTTGAGCACGCTTGAACGACAGTCTTGGTAAGTTCCCTTGCTTTACGTTGAGAGCATTCCATGACTGTGTAGCTAGACGGTTTGGGGCAGGTAGCGGATTTGAAGTCAATGCAGTTCATTCAATGCTGGAGTGACGCAGGAGCAGTTTTATGGCTTCAGACAGAGTTAGACCACTTGTTTTTGACCTCTCTTGACCTTCTGAATTTTTCTTAGTGCCATGTTGTTGATTATGTTGCAATAATCCATCTGTAGACCAGGACCTTGGAAAGTTTGTTTCAAAGTTTTTTGAGTAGGAGCCAGTGGGGCCCACATAGCAACAAGAGTTGGCTTTTCCAACCTAAGATCATGGTGTTGAACCATGCTGCATTGAACTCCAGCTGCAGAAATCTGTCCAATGTATGGCCATAGGTATCTGTACGGCCTAAAACCAGTTTATTAAAATACAAAAGTCCAGCGTCTGTGAAATATATTCCAGGAAGGCTCCCCAATTGATGCGATTGACAGCAAAAGCACATGAACCAATCTTAGTTGTAAGGCCAGTGCTTTCTGGCATTTTGTAATGTCATACAATATTTGTTCTGCGCCTATCTTCTGTTTTGTACTAGACAGTGTATTTCTAACTCAAAAGTGACTGAAGACTGTGGCAACTCGTGCTGCACCCCTGATTCAATGGTTCCCATTATGCAAAATGTGAACCCCATAAAAAGAGTTTTACAGGGGAGTGTATTTGATGTTTGCCTGACTGCCGCAAAGAGATAAATACTTGGGTCCAATTCACAAGGGGGCTTACGACTCGTAAAGTTACGAGTGCGGAGTCTCTGCACTCAGGGCAGAATACCTTTGTTCCTTTGTGAATCGGGCCATAGCTGCCTCTGTATAAGACATCGCATAGAATGCTTTACAGAGTTAATGTTTTCCATGCATGAATTTCTTGATACTCTCAAGTTTTGGTCCTTAAGTTAGTTCCATTGAGTAACACTGAGGATATGGCTTTTTTCATTTTACTTGAGTGGAGTCAATTCATCAGTATTGTAAGTAATAGTGTTGTGATAAAAGGAGATAAACTTATTAAATATGAATTATTGACTTCCACATACTATTTACTACTCATTGACAAAGTTAGAGATCTTCGGGATGATCCATTAAACTTATTTACTCAAAGTTGAACGAGAATGGGATCTTGAGTTGATCAGACCACTCAACACGAATAGGGTTGTTAGACTGGAGAATGTATTTCATGGTCATGATATGATTCAAGTCGTGAGACTGGAGAAAGTATTTGCTGGACCTCACATGATAAGATGCATTTGGTATAAAGTTCCATTACGACATCAGATTGGAGTAGCAATTAATAACATAAACTAAAACATATGTGGTATAAAACCATGGGTGCGTTTCATCATCCACGAAGATAAGATTAGACATTGACATAATTCATATTAGGCCTGTTTGGCTGCTGACGAGGTTCACTGAGTAGCCAAACATACTTATCCATTGGCTAGATTGGTTTGGAGCATGAGACATCACTGGTGATGTTTTTTTCAACACCAAGCTAACTGGTGGACATCTTGAAACCGAGCAAACCTTTTGGATGGGTGTCACCCTGCCCCGGGCAGGTCAAACGGCCCTGTCTGCTAGATGGTAGCACCAGCCTAAGGGGACCAGGCCTTCCAGATAAAAGGCATGCCTTTGCCTACTTCTCAAGAGGCTCGGGCTGAGGGAGGATCCTTGGGGTATGCCGTAGGTGATCTTGGTGGTTTCGGATTGGAAACGGGGGAGGCGGACTCTCTGGGTTCTGCCGGTGAGGAAGAAGGTGAACCAGTCCAGGGTTTTGTTGCGGATCCCTGCTTCGTGGAGGCGTGCGCGTAGGGTGGAGTGGCAGACGGTGTCGAAGGCTGTTCAATAAAGCGCACACTCACAGTCCTCTGCAAGTGCAAAAATTGAACTTTATTCCTCAGTCGTTACGCGTTTCGGCAAAGAATTGCCTTGATCACATGCTGAGCCAACAAAGTGATTGTGCATATATAAACAAAAGACATGGACATAGGACTTCGTCTCGTATTGTTGGCAGTGGAAGTGTTACAACAGCATTCATTTTGGAGCGTGTAAAGTACTTATAAAGTTACTATCTCTGATTAAGAAATGTAGCCAATTGCGTCCAGATATCAATTCATGCATAGTTGAAACAGTAATATCATGCATATGGTCAACCACAGTTGATTGTACACAATTAAATATTCCAAATTTGATTAAAAAAATTCAGAATTCTAAATAAACGTGAATGAATACCCAGTCTGTTTAAGTATTACAGACTGGATGTTGGCGGCCATCGTTGGATTTGCGCCGCCATTTGAGAGAAAAAAATGCCTATATGGAGACATTGCAACCTAGATACAAGTCATGCATTCATTTGCCAAGTGGAAGAAATCGCAGTGTGTCTAGGGAATTAGCGTAGAAGGAGCAACCCTCACAAATTGCTAACCAAAAGCATTTTAACAATAAGACTCCAATGTAGATATTGGGCATGGCTGCACTCTACGTATTTTCAACACTATGGCCTAGTAAATAAAACTATCACTAGCCAAATGCTATTTCATTTGTGAAGTGGTTAATCATAGAGCAGTCCACATAAACCATGATAAACATCACATGACAAAAACAACTTAAATTCTCTTCATAATAAATCTAAAGTACGGAAAGTACTTCACTTCAAACACATGACATATTTGAATAACCCTATCAATTTAAAACAAATATAAAACTCTTAATATGAAGATTAATAATCCCCAAAAAAGAATGTATAAAAAAATACGATTAAACAATTTACATGATTATTGCACAATTTAATAATTAACTATCTAATTATTTTTTTAATGTATTTATTAATTTACTTCCCACTCTATACCCCTACAAAATTAGCACCCTACATTAAAATATAGCACAAAAATAAGTTTAATACAATTTACATAATTGATCATCAATTAACTGATACAATTAAAAAATATGTGTTAATTATTACTTAATTAACGTCCCACCCTATACCTCTACAAACCTAGCAACCCATAACTAAAATGTAACTAAAATAAATCAATGTTACATAATGTTCATAAATAATTATCAATTAAATAATCCATAATAAATAATGAATTCATTGATAAGTAATTATTACTTAATTAAATTCTCACCCTGTAGCGCTACAAACCCAACAGCCCACACCTAAAATATAACTAAAAGACAAAGTTATTACACAATTGACACAATTAGTAATCAATTAAATAATGAATAATACATTAATAGATAATTGTTAATTAATTAATTTCCCACCCTATACCCCTACAAACCCAGCTGCTCACACCTAAAACATAACTAAAAAATAAAATCATTACGCAATCTACATAATTAATAATCAATTAAATAATTAATAATTAATTCATGATTTATTGTTAAATACCTTCCCATCCGGTACACCTGCAAACCTTGCAACCTGCTACAACACTGTAAATTACTATTAGCAATCAAATTGAAAATTATATATCACGTAAAGTTAGAAAATATATTTAAAAAATGTTACTAACAATTATACAAATAATAATAACACATAAAACTAATATATGAGCTATAACACATTAAGATAATTAAAAAATTTAATTTTTTAAAACGACATTATTAAAAATGAAATTAACAACGATATTTTTAATAATGATATTTCTTATATGAGAAAAATAATATTCTTGACAACCATATTTCTGCACCAAAATATTTTTGTGTAAGGATATTTTTACATGCTGTTTCTGTCTCTCGATATTTACAACTCAATATTTTTTCCAAATACTGGTGCGACCAGATGGCTGGCCATCTGGTCGCTCCTACCCCAGACATTTGGTTATGCACCATAGGAATGCATGGCGTAACCTGATGGCCAGGCTGCTCTAAAAGTTCCAATGACGGCTCATTTGAATCTCTAAGCCCAGCCAGGACTACAAGAGGTTGGATGCGTTGGCTCCAACAGCCCCCTCTGTTACTCAGTGTGCATTGAATACAAGAAAGGCAGGCTGTCTTCCTCGGGAATTTTAGGTAAAAGGTACAAAGGACATCATTGTCTTTCAGTTGACCTCCCAGTGTACCGCAAGGGTCCTGGGGCAGCCCACCCCAGACCCCCTGGGGAATGTGTCTTTAGCTGCCTGCCAGCTCCTTCCGATCCAACCTGCTCATTGGACAGTGGTAGGTGGGGAGTTTGACTGGGGGGTACACCTGTCAAACGACAGTGCAGGGTTCCAAGACGAGCTCTGGAAGGACAGAAACCTTCTGCGTTGGATGTACCAGAGAAAGGATCCCAATGAAGGCTCATATACATTCTCTTGAAGAGTATCTCAATATCCAAGCATTCAAAGGTAGAAAATGATTGATATGGAATCTGTTTCCAGAGGAGTGAGCATCTGTGCATCAAAGTGACTGTACCTCCTGTTGGCATTCATAGTCAATTTAAATAATGGAGTTACTATGAGGTAGATGTTGTTCCTTGATGCTTATGATGGTGATATGGGATTGAAACATGTTTTCATAAAAATGAGGGCATTTTATGTGATAAGCCAGTGCCAAGAGACAACTGTGGTGAACCCACCATAGATAGCTTTTTCATGCTTGTGAAGGGCATCTTGAAATAACACCAGTTGAATGGTTATGAGTGTTTTTGTTGGACATAGTTGAGAGGGTAGGTAATATTTTTGAGCTTGCAGGAGCCTTTTGGAATTTGAATGGTTGTTGCATGTACATATGAACAGTGGATTACCTTGTTAGAAATGGTGGTTATCTGGTTAGATTCAATAGGTCGTTGTCAAATGCAGAAGATGTTATTGTGTTGGCTAATCTGGTGACCTGGAGACTCTTGAGGGCTCAGGATTGATGAAACTTGGAGAATGGAGGGGTATCTGAATGCAGATCCTGAAGCGATTCAATGACTGTCAATAAGGTGGGCTTTACAGAGAGTCTCAATATGCCTAATGGACTGTTTCATAGTTAGGGATTTCATTGAATGCCATTTTGAAGGCAATGCTGTGATGAAGGTAGTGTAAGCATTTTGACTATATGACGCTGTACTCAATGGGGAGGAAGCAATGCCTTCAACTGGGAGATAAGATATAACTTAGTTGATAAGACGTCTACGGCATTATGTAACACCTCTCTCATATTTTTGCCATTCTGCTTTCTCTTCTATAAAAATAAATCTTTCATATATTAGAGTTACCGAGCGAGGAATAGAAGCAGGAACAGTTAATACTTACTTTCAGCTCATCCTCATAATTTGTTTATGGGTTAGTGCTAATATCTTAGTAATTATGACATTGAAATAATGTCAGAGAGGAATGCCTCTTTCACAAGAGTGACTCAATGGGAGTGGAGACATGAGCGTAGAATACAGTTTTCTAGTGATTTTCAAGTTTGAGGGGAACCAGCTTAAAAGAGGTTGGTCTGGCAGAGATGTTGGGAGAAAAAGCAGCTGTGAACTGTGGGTGGGTGTGAGAACTCTGAATGGGAAAATATTTTCCAAGCCTCACCAAGCACATGATGACTTGGTGAGGGCTATTGGGAATCACATATGGTGGATGCTAGTAAGCACTTTAATTAAGCAGGAGGTGCTTTTGCTCTCTGTTAGACTTGACAGCCTTAGGGTGGTTCTCCCCCAACATTTTGCCTGCCTGCCTGCCTGCCTCCCTCCCTCTATTTTTCTGAACTAATCTTTGCTGGTTTTATGATTCTGCACACTTTACCATTGTTGACCATTGCTTAAGTGCATGTGCCCTCTCCCCTTATCATGGTACCACTGGTTTATTCCCAAATGGCAAATTTAATTTACATATAAAATGCAATATGTGTACCCAGGGGTTGTAAATTAAAAGTTGCTAGTTGGTCTGAAGCACTAATTGTGCCACCCACTTAAGTAGCCCTCTAACAATGGCTCAGACCTGCCATAGCAGAGCCTGTATGTGCAGTTTTGAACTGCCACCTTGACATGGCAAATAAACCCTCTTCCCAGGGCTAAACCTTCCCTTTTCATAAATATATATGTCCCCCTTAAAGTAGGCCCTGTCTACCCACAGGGCAAGGTGCCATGTATGTAAATGCCAGGACATGTCCTTTTAAGTTTTATATGTCCTGATAGTGAAAAACTCCCAATTCTGAATTTTACTACTGCAAGGCCTATCTTGCCCATAGGATAACATTGGGATAACCTTATTACATCTTTAAAGTGTAATTCCCAATTGTGAAGAGACATACTTTTCAAGTTTGGTGCCCCTGAAGTCACAATTTAAAATCACAACTTATGGTCAAGTTGGATTTTAAATTCCAGTTTAGCAAATGGCACTTTTAGAATATTGGTACTTACTTACTTTAGCCATTTGGTGCCTTTTTCCTGTCTCTGGAATACACGTCTGGTGTGGGTGACAGCTGGATTCCTGCATTCCCTTTAAACAGTCACACACAAAGGACGGGTAGGTGTGCCTGAGTGGTTATCTGCATGCAGATGAGCCATCCTGAGCAGGATGGGAGGGAGGAGCTGACACACCTGAAAGGGCTGTGCCCTGTCCCCACACAAAGGCTCCATTACCCCACTGTAGTGTGTCTGGAGCCAGGACAGGAAGGGAGAACCTCGGGGGACTTCGAAGCTTTCTTAGAAGTCTCCCCCCCCCTTCAAAGGCACCACTAGGTATAAGTACTGGACCTCTGACACCATGACTTCAGTACACTACTGGACTTGTGCCACTCTACCAGAAAGAAGAGGATCTGATGTGGTGCTCTGGGACTGCCACTCTGCTGGAAGTGCTGTTTGTTGAACTCTTGACTTGCTGTGTTGCCCTGCTGCCTGCTGCTCTCTTTCTGCCTGGGTGAGAAAGACTTGACCTGCAGCACTTGAACCCAGAGTGACTGCGAGGGCTTTCTGGCTTTACTCCAGTTGCCTAATTCTCAGGGACACAAAAGATTTAAAACCATCCTGTTCCAACCCGTGGGCTCATCTGCTTTTGAGTTTGTCTTGCCAAGTGGTGCCACCCCAGTGCTGGACCTTAGCAAGTGAACCTAGGTGTTTGCTCCAGTACACTGATGCATCCTCTGCTGCGAGAGCAGAATTGACGCATCGTTGCTGTTGTGAGAACCTGACCGGTGCATCGCACTCAGAGCCGCTGCATCGCACTTGGAACCACTGCTTCAGAACCGATACTTCGCCACCACTGCGCTGAGAAGATTGACGCATCGCCTCTACATAGTGGAGAAACCGGGTGCATCGCATTCGGAATCACTGAACTTCGGAAAGATACTTCGCTCCCAGAACCAATGCATCACTACAGTTCCGTAGAGAAATTCGGTGCAACATCTCAACTGTGTGGAAATCACCAATGCAGCTCGCTGTTGCGACCAGGATTAAGGTACTTTTGCTCAGCGGGCCTTGCGTGGGTCCTGTATCCGGCCCGCGCTCCATCACCATCGGCCTGAACTCTTGACTTTGTGCTGGTCCACTGTGACCTATTAACTCCTAAGGCGCTACTTGCTTCTAAGTGCCATTTTTACATGTAATCTTTAAAAATTCATATCTTGAATTCTAATTATTGGATGTTTCTCATTTTGGTCTTGTTTTGGTCTTCATAAAATTCTAATCTATTTTTCCAACCTAGTGTGGAGTATTTTTGTGATATTCTCACTTGTTTATTGTATGAAGTGTTGCACAAATACTTTACACATTGCCTCTTAGGTTAAGCCTGACTGCTCCGTGCCAAGCTACCAGACGGAGAGCACAGGATAAATTAGGTTGTGTTGTGACTTACCCTGACTAGGAGTTTGGTTCCTGCTTGGACAGAGTGAATACGACTGCCAACCAGAAACCCAATTTCTATCACCCTCCTTATTCTCCTTTGGCAGACACTATTCATATTGATTGCAGAAGGTAAACCTGACTCATCGAAAACAGTGGTGTGTGGGCTAAGATACAAGTCACAGTAGCATTTAGTTAAATGCTGTTGCCCATCACATTTTCTATCTTCTGAAAGTGAAGCTGTACTCAGTTGCTGATTTTAGGTGTCCCATTTTACATAGCCAGTTGACAAGACCTTCAGAGACATGTGGGGTGTGGATTTGCATTAATTTCCTATGATTCTGTGGAAGGTGTCCTATTTTACATAGCCAGTTGACAAGAATTTCAGAGACATGTAGGGTGTGGATTTGCATTAATTTCCTATTATTTCTGTGGAAGATTGGTTCTCAATTGTTATCAAACTTCAATTGGACTGAAGTACCCATCATCTCCTTTAGAGCCTTATGGATATACTGCTTTTGTGGGTGTTTCTAGTAGATGCCTTGATGCCTAATACTCTGGTTAGTGGGACTGCCATGTTAGGAAATGAGGCAATAGAGTTATTCTGAATGTTTGTAAACTGCAAATTGGGAAAGGGGTGGTCGGTAACTGCTTATACAAGAATTGCAGTTTGGTTTGGAGTTTGCTAGGATGGCGGGAGACCGTAGGGCTCCGTGGTCATATGACTGGAAGCATATGGTATTTTACCATCAAGAAAAGTAATATAACGTTTAACATTCTCATCATTGGCTGGCATCAGACTTGTCCCACTGCTTATCTGTTTCAAAAAAGAGTCACACTGATAAGGGACATTTATATTTATAGGGAAGGATTTAGGAATCTATAACATGATTTAGGGAGATGTTTTGAGAAGATCTTGCATCAAGATTGTACCTCTGTCAGTAAGAAAAGTATATTTGTTTTGGCATTACTAATAACCGCAGAATGATAGTGGTCAACAGAAAATTTCAAGACTATTCATGAACCCCATGAGTCTATATATCCTGACCTTTCAAACAATACCTCACTGACTAATGTCCACATAATAATTCTGCTTTTTTCTGTATGTTCTAAGTTATCCTCTAATTTGCTATGTATAAAGCATTCTGCTGTCCTCTGCCTGGTCCGCTCTACTTAAATACTTTAAATAAATAATCAAGTACATAAATAAATTAATAAATACATGCATAAATACATGTTACCTTTTTTATAGATTTGTGGCTGTTTTTCTTCAGTAGAGATGTTGGGGAGATAATTTCAACACTGCTGCAAACCAGTTTTGAAGGAATCTTTCTAGTAAAAACATGATATCTCTATGAAGAGACAGGTAATATGAGGAGTCTGTGTCATTTTTCAACACTGATCTTATTTGATTGGTCTTCTTCTGAGGACACTGTCTTGAGCTTGATTGCCTTTAAACACACCCTCTTCACCGAAGACACATTTAAAAAACATGCCTTCATGAAACTCATGGCCCTCACTGTATTACTGAAGTCTGAAGCCTGAATCACAAAATTAATGTACACTTTTGACTAAGTTTACATCATGGAGTAATTTTACCAATTTCAGTATTCATAGACTTACTACAAAGGTATAAGTTGCATGTCTGCCCCCACTGAGTATTGCAATAGACTTACTATTGTGTGGGTAAATGATGTCCCTCCCTTAGCCCCTCCCTGACCTTCACTAAACCTCTCTTACTCCTCCCTAATCCCATCCCCCTTTGTAGTAAGTCTGCGCTTCTATAACCCTCTCCCCTGCCGCTAAACCTATACTTAAGTGTTCAGAGACGCCACAGTCCGGTGCAGAACTCCACACACATAAGTATTGGTAATGTGTGGGTGCAAAATTCCACCTGTAGTTAGTGAATTGCAATTTGTATTAGAGAAAACATACTACAAAGTGCAGTTTGTGAATCTGGCCCTCAATGTTTGTAAATGAAACAATCAACAAAGATGTATGTACAAATATGTCATCTTTTTCATTTAGATTGGGTTACAGAAAAGGAGTAAAACACCCCAGCATGACCACCTCCCTGCTTAAACCTCTTCATATGCTTTTGAAGTACCCACACGCCTTGGTATATTGTATTGGAGTATTCACATTGCACTTCACAAACTACAGTGTGGTGCCAAAGCGCATCGTCAGATGGGTGCCACGCTGCACCTTGGGGGAGTGCATGGATGGAAGAGTGTTGTGTTTGTTTTGAACCTAAGTGGGAAGCATTTGGTTATTGTGTGTGAGAGACTAGAGAGGTGTTCTTAGCTTATTTTGTGACGGTATGGCAAACAGTGTGCTGAAGGAAGAAGTGTGTGAGAGAGACGTGCAAATTATAATTATACTCACCGAATTATACTCAGCGGGTGTTTACGATTTACTCCTGAGTTCCTGTGTTATGTATATGGTTATCGTTATAAATGTAGATTAATTTCTATGCTGAATACAGCAGTAGGGTTAACAACTCTGAAAAGTCTTGTGCTTGTTTGTGGGAGGGAGGGCAAGTGAGGGGTAGGCAGTGCTTAATTTGAGACGGTGGTTTCCAGTGCTCAGTACCGGCACCTAATAATCAACACCAGTGCTTATAGCGTGAACTCAATCCAAAGCGCTTTTCATGAGCACCAGTTAAGGACACATTCATTTTTGGTAGGCACAGGGAGAGTAATTGATTTGCCAGAAATCACAGGATGTTGAGCCTACGCCGAGAGTTTCGAGCCTGGTTTCTCAGCTCCGAGGTTAACGGCTCCAGCCATTATGCCACATTCTCCCCCCACTTGTAGGGTTTCATAGATAGTAGTTAGTTCTGTTTTAGGCGGCGCTAACAGGAGAAATTAGCTGGTGCACCCTGCCTCCTGAGGAGAGCCCTGGCACTACGGGGGTGATTAGGATGGCTTGCGTGGTGTTGGGACCAGCCGCCAGACATGCAGCGGTCCAGCACTGCGAATTAGGATTCGACCGCCACCCTGGCGGTCGCATTTCGCAATTTAACATTGCGGTGGGTGCTGCTTATATCAGCACCTGCCGCAATGCCAAATTGCCATGTTGTGCATTTCCATGCACAACGTGGCAGTGCCTGCCACCTTGTGCATGGAAATCGAGGGGGGTACCATGGATATCCCCCAAGTGCACCCCCACCCCCGCAGATCCCCGCCATGGAAAGGCCTTTACAACCTAGCATCCTAATATGGCTGGCGGTGCCTGCTAGGCACTGCCACCATATTAGTGGCCCAAGTCTGCCCGGTCAGCAATCGTTCCGCTTGCCGACCGGCGGAAAAGCTGCAGACGGACGGACGTTACCCATCGCCATTGTGTAATCTGGCGGTGGGTAAATCAGGTTACGATGGCGGGCGGATCACCACCGCCGGGCCGGCGGTGGAGGTCCGCCCGCCATCGTAATGAGCCCCTTAGTTTTTAACAAATGAACCACTGCAGAGATATAACTGGAGGGCGTGTGCTACAGTCATCCTTTAAATGATAATGAAATGTCTAAATCCCCCCTGCAGGCATGAAGAGGAAGATAAGTTACAGATACATTCTGCACTGACGTAAGGATAACACAGCCACCCAGTACATAAACCTGTCAGCAAAAACACATCCACAGGAAATCTGCATGACAATTGCTTCTCATAGACTAATGATAATATGTCCTGCAACCCCAGGTCCAGAATTAGTGAAGACAAACCTCAACGTGTTACGTGCAGTATGTGCAAGACGTATGTGGACTGCTCTGACGTTCTGACGAAAATATAGCCACTCACTGGGGTTTTGATTCGCTGTCAAATACGAATGGCCTAAATGTAATAGACTAACGAACAGCCAAAAGTGGAGAAGAATATTTTCTTTGCAGCTGAGATGTGAATGAACAATTTATTCAGAAGGTGAATTACTTTATGCTCAGAGCAGACTGATAGATGTATTAGCTTCGGGAGGAAAGGGGCCTGTGTTTTTTTTGCTAATAAGTGTGGTCGATCAACATTCCTGGGCTCCTTAAAATCGCAGGACGGGGAAAACGAAACAAGAAGCATATCTGGAATAAATTGAAATATTGGCCGCTGTTTGGAGTTTTTAAATAAACAACAGTACTACCTGAGCTTGCAGCTGCTGCCAGAGTTTCTAATACTTAATGGGAAATCCTTGAATGGGCCAGTTGTTCCAGTTTACTCCTCCCCCTCCTCTGACTGTGGCCACGCCCCTCTATTCCCGCCGTTCATACTCCCATTCTGCTGTGTGCCCAGCAGGCCCTTCAGGGTGAGGGATGGGGTTCAGCTCTGACCCAGGCAGCACTGATGCTTTCCTCTGACATCATCTCATGTTAACCCCGCATGTGTTTATCAGGAAACAAGCTGAGAGGTTCTGAAGTGCTGAGGGCCCATGTCCTGGGCATGATGGAGGGAGGGAGTACTGTAAGGCCTTTGTGTCTGTGTCTCACCATGACAGGAGAGAAACACAGAGATCCCTATCATGCGAGATGGACTAACACAACAGGGCTCACAGTAAGGTTAAAGTGCCAAATCCTCTGAGTCGGCCATATTGGACAGCCTGGAACGACCTTGACAGATGTGTGAAAGATACACATTTCGAAATTGAAACTCAACACACTGCATAGAGACACAAGTAGGGTTTGCAGATTTTGCAAATTATCATTATTATTTTGAGTGTTATATAGCGCTGGCTAGACCCAAATATATCAGAGCGCTTTACATGTTATGTCATAACGTTTACAAGAGGTACTTGAGGGGATTCACAAGAGTCATAGTTGAACAATACAGCATTAATGGCCAGATGTAGATAATCCATAAATACCGAATTCTTAATACCAAATTTTACCGATTCGGTATTAAGAAATCGGCATTTCTTATGTAGCTAATGAATCGGTAAAAAATACAGATTCCTTAATATTCCTTATTACCGAATCGGTAATACCGATTCGGTAATAAGGAATACCTACCCATTCATTCCTATGGGCTTGGAGGCCCATAGGAATGAATGTAAAGCCATTCGGTATTAGTGATTCGGTATTACCGAATTTCGGGGTTACCGACCGGTATTTAGCCACCTACATCGGGCCCTTAGTGGTTATTTATTTATCGAGTTTCATATAACGCAAACTTGACCCGAATATATCAGCATGCTTCACAGAGTTTGCATAGCGGTCATTACATGAGCTACATTTGGAGTAGATACAAATCCATAGTGACAGTATGTAACAAATGTTCTTTTCCTAGTGAAACAGCTATTCGCGTAAACGTGAGGTATATACATTGTTTCAAATGTAATTTTCCTTAAAATTCCCTATGAGTTTAGACTATGTCAAATATCATTTTGACTGAGAATTATTCAGGGTTCCTGAACACACCAGAGAGTATAAATGTCTTTAATGAACCCAACGTATACTGAGGTTATTGTGGCATCGAGCCGTTAAAATCTTTCGTGTTGTTGGTTGTTCATGCACTAATTTACATTTGTTATACAATAAATCCTTTCTTTTGTAAGTTGTATTGGCTTTTGTATGTTAATTGCTGTTAATTGCCAACCCTCCAGTTGTGGACATAAGCCGAATATAAAGTGGCATTGTAAAAGTAAAGAGCACACAACAGGATATTCTTGGAAATAACACTAATCAGCAGTCTCCAGCCTCACGCTCTAAAGAGAGACAAAGAAAGCAACTGTCCTCATCTTGTTCCTGAATCAGATGTTAATAGAACCTAGATTTCAGTCTACAACAGTAGGTTATGTAGAATTGCAAGCCTTCTGATTGGCTAGGACAGAGTCAGCATTTCCATACAGTCAGCTTATGAAATATATGTTCTCCATATTATATTCATGTATATATTACTTGATCAATAGTGCATTTGACAAGCTGTACTAGCAGGAAACAGAAATCATACTTCCTGCAAAATTCCAAAGATGAGAAGGCAGGTTGTGATTGATAATCACTTCTCCATGGGGATTCACGAATCTAAGTTTGCACACGTAGATCTATGGTTTTATAGACCTACACCTAGGTGTAAATCTCCTCCTCATGGATGGAATTCATTGTTTCCATGAGGATAGCTACACTTAGATGTAGAGGTACAAGTCTACACCTCCTAAATGAGAGGGTGAAGAATGCGATGACCGAATTTATAACCGAAAAGCCACTATTAGTAACTTTGTAGCAGTTTTTTTAGATCGCCGTCCCAGGGGCGAGAGGTCCCTATAGAAAGTAAAACGGAATTTTAAGAAAATTATTTTTAAATTTAAAACAATTAAGATTATTTATTTTTAATTAAAACATTATAAAAAACATGCTCCTAACTCCTTCTCACCCAGTACTACTACAGTAATAAGGGACAGCACACCTGCACTAAAACGTAACATATCATTAAATTATAGCCTTATTTTTCTAAAACCAGTTACTTTTTTACAAATGTAATTAAAGTCAATGTTTTACCCACCCATCACCCCTTAAAGTATCATTTATGTTGAATGTGTCACGGCTCTTGATGCAAGTTACATTTTATTTTATTTTTTATTTAGTTTTAAAATAAATAACATATATACAATATATACAACATATGATTTTAAAATGCTATGTATATTAAAACATCAAAATGTATTTTTATTTACAAAATATTTAATAATATATGAAAAATAAAGTTTAATTTAAAGTATTATTTCAATTAATGTATTTTATGTTTCCCTATATATTAGTGTTATTGCCTGTCCTCATTGATTTTTACTGGAGTGTTTTGCAGTACCAGTGGTTGTCCATGTGTGCTTGGCTTACCGTATGTATGGGCTGGAGTACATTTATACCTGCTTTTTCAGTAATCCTACTGAAGTAGATTTAAATAAGAATTTTGTGAACTGCAATTGTCTTAGTCCTTTGTGAATATGTGTTTTGTATTATCATGCCCCTCTCTAAATCTCTCCTTCAATTTTCTTTCACCAAAGCCATTAAAGGGTAAGAATGTGCCATTTTCCAAGTACTCCCACATATATTTCTAAATCATATACCTACAACTGCGGACATCTCCATCACTGAAGCAGAGAATCGTGAAAATAAAAGATAGGAGAGGCAGAGGTGGAGCTCTCCGGCCAGAAGTTTGTGAACTGAATTTTACTCATTTATATGATTTGCTCGTACTTGAACTTGTTCCTACTTCATCGAACAAATCATCTCTATTATCATTTTACTCTCTGCTGAACCTTACTAAAATGTTTTTATACTTGCTTTGCTTTGTATTGTAAAGCGCTCTGATCTACTCAGGGTCTTGTTTACGCTATAGAAAACACTAAAAATAAAAAAATTAGTAAAGGAGCACTATAGTATGTACTCCAAAATGGCTTTAATAAATAGGCCCCTCTATGTCATTATTTTTCTTGCAGATTGGCTTGGAAAGGATCAGGACTATATGTCCCTGTTTAATCTAGTTTCAGACTACCCAATACTTCCATCATTTTTATAATATTTTTATTTGGGTTTATGTTCGACAGTCACCATTAGATCGTCTTCCAGGCCTGCAAAGGATCTGGAGTACAAATGAGAAATAATAGTCTAGTATTATTACTTTACGTACTCACAAATGATATTCAAAAAGTTCTGGCCAGAAATCGTGGTCTAATCCTGTCCTATCTCTTATGTGGCAGATTAACATCAGCATTTATGAGTATGTGAAGTAGTACTCCATATAGTACTCTTTTACATACCCTTGCAAATCTTCTAAAATTGGCTCCAGAACATTTAAATGGGAATAAAACGGGCTGTATATGGAACAGTTATGTAGAGTATATACAACTAGAAAGGACTGAGCACTATTACTATTTGGGAGTTTGACTTTTTGGACCTGATTCACAAAGGCATGTCAGAGTACGTTAACAAATACTGCTGCAGTACTGCTTACCGTACTCATGAATGCTTTTTCGAATTAGCTTGATATGTGTTGAAAACCCCATATGTAGAAACATAACAAAGGATGGGACATTAGTCCATGTCTTAAGAAAAGAGATCACGCCAGTAGAGCACCTTTTGCATACTGCAAAGCATCTTAAACTAGATCTATATAAGGCAATTCAATTTTACTCCTGGCTACAATGTGTTCTGGTCATCCAAAAGTCTGTGTTTCTTTAGATATTCTCTTCTGAGAGTGTCTTTGTTTTGCTCCCTATCTGCTGATTTCCAATATGGTTTGAAAAAGGAAGTAAGGATTATGATGTAACATGTGTAATGAAAGGAGATTTTAATAGTAAAAATAATCTATTTTTATATGTGCATGCCCTTACACTTCATTGTTACAGAGCAAAGTCATTGTATTATCCACTTTAATAGTACCAAGATTATTGCTATAGGTGACTCAAAAATTCAACAGGGAACATTGACCTCACTGAGCCATTTGCAGGCTTTTGATACCTCATTAAAAAGCAAGTATTATCGTATGGAAGAGACTGACACCTGGATGTGAAGACTGGTTCTTGTAATAATTATAACCATAACGTACTCCAAGAAGCTGTGTAGCTCCTCACAAGCCTGGCTGCTTAGCAAAGGAGTCTGAATATAATAAGATTAAATCAGACATCACACCTTCGTATAACTTCTGATGTTTTAAAAAAATTAGAGCTATTATATATGTTATCATTGATGCCGCAAATTGTAATTTCTTCCTTCAATCATTGGGAAGTGCTGAAACAACCTGTTATCTGAAAAGGTGTATGAGAGATTTGGTAATTGGGGCCATGATGATCCAAGAAGGTGGCACTCCCTATTACTGTTACGATAAGGGTAAGCGAATATTTCCAGCTACACACAAATACTTGTTGTAGGGTAAGTCATTTTTCTAATAAGAATACACGTGCCATACATGTAGGCCCATCCATCTTACAGATGTGTGTGTGTATGTGTATTAGAGAGATATATGACTGTAACAGGTGCTCTGTATATGAATGGCTCGAAGGAATCTGTTATAGTTTTTCCTTCAAAAGGATGATGAATGCATTGTCGTATTGTAGTGGACTTTAGAACAAGTGACAGGTGGTGCTATTGCTTGATGAGATGCTCACGTGCTCCAGAATGTCTGAGTGTGTGGAACTAGAGGTATCATGAGCAGATCGTGAGAGAGAGTTGAATGATGCTCATGGGTATTGCCCATTAGCCTCTTATTCGCAGTCATTTTCCTGTCATGTGTAGCAGGTAAGGGCAAGGAACCACCATCAGTGGCATTGCGCATAATGATGCGCCCCCTGCAGAATGTAAAAAGGGGCCCCTGAGTCTCCCATATCTCATAGATGTTCACTAGCTTTGGACTGAATGGGCACCCTTGAAGGCCTTGGGGCCCCTAAAGGTTTGGGGGCCCCACTGCATTACACCCCTGACCCTTACTACCTCTTGCAAGAGGAAACTATTAGTTTAAGGTCTTCACCTGAAAGGAAGACCAGGAATTGAGGGCCAATGAATGATTAATCAGGGACTAAACCGTGTTAAGCCACCAATAGATAGATTACTCAAGGCTCGTCATGTTACGCAACCTACCCTTACAAGACACAGTTAATTTTGTGCAGAGGATGGCAAGACTCATGCCCACAAGGGTACCAACACCACAAAACAATAGATCAGTTCCACATGTTAACCTCATATCCATATAAATTATGCCCATGAAATGTCCTCTATCATCACCACAACTGTGGGCCGGCGCTGCAATGTCCAATCGGCCCCTCAAGAGGGCTCTTTGTCTGAGCCTTTTGTATTTTGAGCAAGAGATGCTGATGTGAGGTGTAGTGTGGAGGTGCTGTAGGTGTAAATTGGTGTAACATGTTTCTTGTATCAAGTGTTGCTATGGGCAATTCTTCAGGTCCGAAAAATGAAACCTAATCTACTTGTGGTTGGGGAAAATGTATGTAGCATTAGGAAAAGGTACACCACTCATGCAACCAAATCCTCACAGTAAAGTATACCTGGGAACTTCTAAAATCCGACCTGGAAAAGAACAACAAAGAAAATTAAACAAGTTCAGAAATTATGCGATGAAGATACACACAGGGTGTTTTCTGTTTACACCCTTAATGAAAACAAGTGGTGGGATAAAGTCAAACCACAGGCAGGTGACACATAAGTGAAGCAATGGAGTAATCACGACAAGGAAATAAAATACTATTTTGGCTAATGCCTGCAAAATGCAACAGTGCTTATTTACGGGTATGAACAGTAAACACCCTGTGTGTATCTTCATCGCATAATTTCTGTTGACGTACAAACAATATTTTATGAGCTGGATAGGACCTTTATTTTCACATTCAGCCACTCATTGCCTTTTAATCATAACAAGAGAACCCACCTATTAAATTTAATTGGGTATCTCATAGCCATTTTTAAAACCACAAACTTTGCTAACCATTTTAGTTCTCCGAAGAAGGATGCACCTATCCAACCAAATTGCTCCTTGAATGCTGCTATTCTATATTCCTTAGATAAATGCTCTCCGTAGAAAGTTAATAAATCAATCAGAAACTCCCCCTCACAGAAGACTGTATTGATTGGATTCCGATAGCTTGGCGCAAAACAATAGTCGAGGCTCTTATAACAAGTAGGCTGGACTATAGTAATTCCTGCTTTATAGGCATGACAGATAACCTGTTTACGAGATTACAGGTAATCCAAAACGCTGTTGCCGAGTTAATCTGGAACATGGAGAGATTTAAGTCTGCTACATCTTGTGTGACAGCCTTACACTGACTACCTATGTGCAAAAGAGCTAATTTCAAACTTTTGTGCCATGCACTTAAAGCCCTTTATAACTCAGGACCAAATAACCTATGGGACAGAGTAGAATTTTATATTCCAACTTGCGACCTGAGATTGTGTAATTTAGCTCTCGCTAAAACTAAACACATAAGGAGAGTTAGAACTGGTGGGTGATCATTTTCTTATGTGACTGCTGCCCATTGGAACGCATTACCTCTGGACATCCAGCTTATTGATAAACACAGTAGGTTCAGGAATACACTAAAAACCTGTCTTTTCCTTAGTTAATGTATTTCTCTATAAGTGAAGTTCTCTTAATCACAGGAGGGGTAGCTACCTAGTGCTGTGACAACCCTAGGGGATAAGTCTTGCACTATACAAAAGCGAAAATAAATACAAAATTCACATTGCACCAATTTACACCAAGAGCACCTCCAGCCTTCATCTCACATTGGCATTTCTTCCTCAAAAGACCTACGGCAAAGAGCCCCCTCGAGTGGCCCAATGGGCATTGCAGCGCTGGCCCAATGAGTAGCTGCCCGATGATGATGAATGACACTCACATGGGTGTGTGAGGGCTCTTTCTTCTGAGCAATCAGGTCCCCTGTCTGTTTTCTCAGTTTCCCTGACCTAGATCCTCCCTTCCTTCCCTTTCTCCAGGAACTGCATACCTTTTGTATCATATAGTAGGAGCCTGTATGCCGGAACTTAAAGTTTTCCTAGTCCCCCTCTATATTTAGCATTGACTCAACACCAATCCAAATTAAACAAGCAATCAATCACTCAAGTAAATAAGACCCCCAGTACCCTTATTCTAATCTCTACTGCTCATGGGTGCTCTGTCATTATGTCATATGGTTCCTACTTTCTCAGTAAGACTGTGCTTTTGGGCAACATAAGTGTCAAAAGTATGTGGGCCTGAATCCTCACATACCATCAGAATATGTTGAAATGATTCCTGGCTAGCTCACAATGCGTAATATGGAACCCTAAACTGATAAGGCACCAGATGGTGTTTGCAACCTCAGAACATCAAAACACTAATTCCCCCAAGGAAATTGTTGGAACTAATCTTACCATTTTGTTTGTAACTCAGGCATGCCTAAAGAGGTACACATACACAATAAATACACAAGTGGTGTTTCAAATATTTATTGAGACAACTGTAATCTTGTATAAAATATATGGGCTGCAATGATTAATAGAATGAAGCAGACCAATGTCACTTGCGTGACAAGAATGGTAAACAGGATGAAAAATTCAACCATTGTACACTTGCATTAGATTAAAGTAATACATATAACGGTACATCTATCTAGCTCTGCCTATCCTAATGAGTATAGGTGTGATAATCTGCCAGAAGGAAAAACCGAAATCCTCCCCCTAAGGTTTCAAAACATTAGTGATTCATCCAAAACAGATATGAAGCTGTCCCACAGACTTAGACTTTATCACTTTTTTTTATTTTCCAATATATATCTATATATAAATAATCATAAATACAATTAATGTTATAAGTATTTGCTTCAAAGGTACATATAAACAATTATATGCATGTAGAATAATAGCACATTATTCAAAACAGAAAGGAGCCCACTAAACGTGGTAGTCCAACACATGACATGATTATGCAAAAATAAACATAAGTCAGACAGCCAGACAAAACACTTTCAAACACTAAACACAAAAGAAAAACAACACATTAAACAAATAACTAATCAGTAATACAATGATTCCATAATTAGTTGGAGACAAGGCACAAATCAGTAGAACAAAACGCCGACGCTCGTTTCGGAACACTGAAGCACATAAACAGTTCCTTCTTCAGGGCGTAGAATATGTATTACATTTCGAAATATCGAGGTATCTGTATGTCATGTGGAAACCACCGGATGTGTGGTAATCTGCCAGATCCTACAGAGTGGTCTAACTTCCCAATTACTTGTGTGCGTGTATCCTCCGACAGCCAAGTCTGATATAGAGCAGACTGTTGTCCTTCTCAGGATAGGGATGGAATCTAGCTGGGCTAGAATTCAGGCAAAGAATGACCTCGACAATTCTGTTGAAATGGTCTTCTGCCTAAGCAAGGACCCATGTGATTTATATATTAAACTAAACCCATGCCTCAAATGCATGATCTCTAGTCCGGCCGCATCCTGTTTAACCTACCCACCCAGGGCTGTCACCTAATAGACAACAATTCATAACATAGTTTGCACGGAGGACCGGGGACCTTGCGCCGTGTGTATGTAAAATGGAAGTGTGTGTGCCCATGTCCAATGCAACCACATGACAACTGAAATAAACAAAAAAGATTCAGTCCTATGTAATCCCTTTTCATATGCTAAAACAAAACCTAAAACAAAGGTTTCATACTAGATCATATGGCTGTTCATATGGCTGTCTTTGACCCTGTGCAATGCTCAGCTGTTGTTTGGCTACATGTATCCTATAGAAATACCACATTTACGTACATGCATGCATTTGCATTGATGGTGTATTCTGACTCAACATCCTCATGACTTGGCTAGTTTAATCTAATATAGATTACCCAATTATTTAGCTACTATAACGAAAGATATATAGACCAACCAAAATCTAGAAAATATAGACCAGAGCAACAAAACTATAGACTTAAAGAAACTGAACACGCTTGTATTGTCACATTAGTTCACTTTTGGATCAGAGAAATAATTGACCTAGTGATTCATCATAAAAACTCTTTCTTCCAAATAAAACTCAAACTCTATCTGCGCAAAAAAGACTCTACCTCAGTGATCAAAAGAAACTGTTGTTTTTCCAGTGAATTTGCTAAACTAAAGCTAAATATCTGCTGGCCATGGAGGAAATGAAGAAAAACCTACATAAAAAATGTAAAAGCCACTTATTTGACCGTATCATTAGTGTATACGCTTCATATTACACTTCATATAAGAACCAACAACATTTTGCTACTCAGAGCATATCAGCAATGCCCCCAAGCCATTCCAAAGAGTTCTATCATGTAATACCTGAACTTCAAACACTAACGGAAAATCATGGCACCTATGCACCAGATTTGTGAGGCTCTTTCACACTGTTTATTTAAAACGCGCTCTCCAGAGCTCACTCGGCGATGTTCTGAGACTGTACTTTCATTAGACTTTAATATTTCAACTTATGACTGCCGAATAATTAAGTCATTACTTTCATTCGTGTTCGCTATGGAACTGGCAACGGTTAAAGTTATTTTTGTTCAGTTACCTTCTGTCTCACGCGCGTGGATGCCCCATGAGTCACTGATGCGCGTGGATGCCCCGTGAGCCTCTGATGCGCGTGGATGCCCCGTGAGCCTCTGATGCGCGTGGATGCCCCGTGAGCCTCTGATGCGCGTGGATGCCTGGTGAGCCTCTGATGACGTCTCCCCATTGTCTAACTGGTCACTGAAACGCAGCGTCACGCTACCAAGGAGATCCTTTTCTACAGCTTATGCACACGCTCACGCTCTGAGTGCGGATTGGTTGGCGTCTTCTCCGTAGTTCCTTAACAACGCTGACGCGCACAGCTTGTGTTTCACCTGCGCGTCGTACTTAATTCTTTGCGGTGAAATTAACAACACGTACTGTTTACATTCTGACGCGCACGGCCTATACTTCATCTGCGTGCAGAATGTAATTGATTTTGGGACCTAATTATTCGCAGTGAAATTCACAACGCTGACACGCACAGCTTTTATATTTACTGTGTGTTATATGTACTGTTTAGCACAGAGACCCTCAACGCTATCTTCAAGCAAGTGATACATGGAATAGGGGTTTCTCAAAGTTATACACACTGCTGACCCCTACATCTGGTGCATGTTCTAAGTGGCTAAGTAACTAAATGCTTTACTGTGTTATGATCCTGCTGACACGCAGTTTTACCCCTCAGTCATACACTGTGTGTGTCAACATCACACTGATACGCACAGCTTAGATTAAGGTTGTATTTTTAAAGACCTCTACAAGTGTGAAACACATATCGGTGAACATTATTATTAGTATTTTCTTTTCTCATCGCTATACATCAAATCACTGAACATATTATTATTGCTGATTGTAACATCTTTATAAAATTTAGGCTTATTGTTATCATTCATTGTACTGAGGTAGATTTTCATCAAGCCTTGCATACATTATTAGAAAACTTTTTCTCACTCTTTTATATACATAAGCTCATAAGTAAGTTGTTGTAGGCACAATTTTCGGATATGCAAAATGTTACTGCAGCTCCATTTTTCTTACAGTCACCAGGATATCCTCCTATAAAATGGTCCAAATGGAAAAAAGTTTTCGAACGGTATGCCCGTGTTTGTGGTACTTCTCTTAGCGTAGAGAGGAAAACTGCGTTACTTATGCATTGCCTGGGATCAGAAGGTCAAGATGTTTTTGATCATCTTCCCGATATCCCCAACAGTGCTGCAGGTAATCTCAATGAATTTGAATTATGTATTTACAAACTCGATGCTCACTATTTGCCTAAGGTCAGTACCATTTTAGAGCGTTACCATTTCGGTAGACGAATGCAGAAAGAAGGTGAGAGTATTGAGAATTATGTCACTGACCTTAGACGATTAGCGTCAACGTGTAAATTTAATACGTTAATTGAAGAAAGAATAAGAGACCAATTTATGTTGGGCTGTGTTTCAGAAAAAATTTGTGACGAACTATGGCTCAAAGATGAGCCATCTCTAGATGAAGTTTTGGTTGTAGCTAAAAGAATTGAACACTCTCTTGAGTGTGTTAAAGAGATCAAGAAAGATCTCAATAAAGATGTGTCGGTGGTCAGTACTAACACAACTTTAAATTTGAGGCCTAAAGAGACTCAATCCAAAACTCAAGTAAAAGAAAAAAGGGAATATAAATCTCGATTACAATTCAATAAAGAAAATAAATGTTATAGATGCAACAATGCTGGCCATTGGGCCAATGATAAATCCTGTCCCGCGTTAAATGCCATATGCACGTATTGTAAGAAAAAGGGACATTTTGTAATTGCTTGCAGAATCAAATCGTCTAGACAAAGTGTTAATGAAATTGCCGTGGACAATTCGAGTGATCAACATGATTTTGAGTGTGGTCAGATTATTGTCCAGATTGGTTGTGATGGACCTTTGGATTATATTCTTATTGAAGATCATAAACCCAAAGTATTGTTCGACTCTGGTGCAAAAATTACCATTGTATCTAGCAAGTTTTTTGATGATAATTTAAGTTCAAAAATCAATCTGTTAAAACCTGACATTCGCCCCACGGCCTATGGTGGGGACCCTATTGATTTGAGAGGATACTTTATGGGTTTAGTTGAATATGAGGGTCGCCTTACATCTGGGAAAGTCTATGTCTCCAAGAAGGGCGACAGTATTATCAGCTGGTGGCATCAGAAATATCTGGGTGTCATGTTGGATCCTAACAGCTCTCCTCCCATCATACTCAAGGAGAGAGAAGCTGTTGAATCTATAGATCATCACTCTCTTCTACAAACCCAACTGATGGAGGAATATCCACAAGTGTTTGGCAACAAACTTGGATGTCTGAAAGGGTATTGTCACAAGATAAAATTGTCTCCAGGGTCTGTCCCAGTGTCCAGTAAAGTACGTAATGTCCCTTTCACTGTTAGGGATGAGATGTTGAAGGAGTTAGAGAAGCTCAAATCACAGGGCATTATTGAGGAGGTGGAAGGAACGTCCTGGTTGGCTCTGGTTGTGGCCGCGAGGAAGGCTGATGGGTCTTTGAGATTATGTGTGGACCTCAGACAACTCAACAAATGTGTTCTCGTTGATAAATATCCTCTTCCAAATATCTCAGAGCTGTTAAGCATGGTGAGTGGTGCTAAAGTGTTTAGCACAATAGATTTAACATCTGCGTACCATCAGATTCTGCTTGATCAGTCCTCCAGAGATTTAACTGCATTTGTTACCCCGTTTGGTACCTTTAGATTTATAAGACTTCCTTTTGGCCTTGTCTCTGCTGCTTCTGTCTTTCAAAGAGTCATTGAAAAGGTGTTAGTCAATGTTCCTGGTGTTTGCGTTTACCAGGACGATATTTTAGTCTTTGGATGTGATGAATTGGAACATGGGAAAAGGGTACGACAAGTGTTGGATAGAATTTCTGCTCACAATCTCACTTTTAAGCGTGAGAAGTGCAAATTTGGCCTTGATAAAATTGATTATTTGGGTCACACGATAACTGTTGATGGTGTTGTCCCCAAGGCTGAATTGGTAAGCACCATCAGAGACCTGATTGCCCCCTCTTCGAAGGAAGAACTCATGCGCTTCCTGGGGATGGCGGAATATTACAACAAATTTATTAAGAATTTTGCAGAAGCTACTTTTAGCATGAGAAATCTACTTAAAAAGGGAGTAAAATTTGTCTGGGATGATTCGTGTGATAAAGAGTTCATAGAAATAAAGCACAGGTTACAGAATGCTCCTAATCTTCGAAACTTTGATCCAGCTAAATGTTCACATATCTCTACTGACGGTAGTCTCAAGGGTCTTGGTGCTGTTTTATATCAAGGTGGCACAAATCCTGACAACACCATTATGTTTGTTTCAAGGAGTCTGAAGGGTGCTGAATCTAAGTACTCTGTTATTGAGAGGGAAGCCCTTGCTGTCTACTGGGCCATTAAAAAATTTAAAAAATTTCTTTGGGGAACTTCATTTGTAGTTAGGACGGATCACAAACCGTTGTGTGAGGTACTAACGAGTAAGGGTATTGACTCAATTTCTCCGAGAATCTCCAGGTGGATTGTTGGGTTGCAGGGTTTTAATCTCTCAGGCAAGTATGTTCCAGGTTCTGAAAACTATGTTGCCGACACACTTTCAAGACTTGTCCCTGTTACTCAATCTAGTGACAGTTTAGATTCAGAGTTTGGTCATTCCCATGATTTTGTGTGTGAAGTTGATTACAAGGTAATTTCCCAAGATTCCTGGCTAAATGCTTGTCAAGAAGATCAAGTTATTCAAGAGGTTTTGAAACTTATCCATGAGGGCTGGCATTATAAGGAAGAAGGAAGTCAATCTGTTAAAGACTTTTGGTCTGTAAGGGAACAGTTGTCCTGTTGTGAGGGAATGTTATGGAGAGGTCACAGACTAGTTCCACCTTTGTCTCTAAGGAAAGCTCTGTTGGATTTAGCTCATGAGGCACACTTAGGGATTTCTAAAACTAAGGAACGAGTGCGTTCTACTTACTGGTGGCCTGGAATGGGCATTCAAATTGAGCGTTTGGTAAGGGAGTGTGTCCAATGTTCTCTAAGTGAGAAGAGTTTAAAGATCAGGACTCAGCCCATGGAAAAAAGGTCGTGCCCCAGTGGTCCTTGGAAGGACATAGCTCTCGATATTTTGGGACCAGTGCATGGTGATGGGTCTGATACCTTTGTTATTGTAGTCATGGATTTATACTCTAGATGGCCTGAAATTTCTTTTACTAGAAATACTAATACAAAAACTGTTATCGATTTTCTGAAAATATTAATTTCTAGGGAAGGCATACCACAAACTTTGCTGACTGACAATGGTGTCCAGCTGGTGTCAAAGGAAATGGAAGATTTCCTTGTTAATTGTGGTATTGTTCACAAAAAATGTGCTTTATATCACCCTGAATCTAATGGCACTGTCGAGAGGTTCAATAGGGTTCTAAAAGACACTATCTCTCTGGCTAAACAGAATTGTCTTGACTGGAAGGAGGAAGTTTCTAGGAGAGTTGGTGTCTATCGCTTTGCGCCTCATACTACGACTGAAAAGTCACCCTTTTCCTTGTTCAGAGGGAGACAACCTGATACCTTTTTGGAACCACCTTGGGTTAACAAATGTATCTCTGCCAAGGGAGGAGTTCTGGATGTAAGCTCTTGGGAGGAAAGGGAGGATTATAAGTGTTTGAAAAGTAAAGAAAATTACGATGTGAGACATGCTGTTAAAACTACTAAAGTTTCTGTTGGTGATTTGGTCATGATCAAAAGACCTGGTTTCTGTGTTTCTGGTGCCAAATTCTCGAAACCTTTGAAGGTGATTAAGGTCTTTGACAATGCCGTGATGACTTCTGACCATAGAGTGTGGAATTTAAGTCGAGTTGCCGTATGTGGTAAGATGCTTCATTTGAGTGATTCTTCAAAAAATGCTGATAACAAAGATGTCTCAGGAACCTTAAGCAAATCTAACAGAATTTCTCGCATTCCTTCATATTTGAATGACTATGTAGTAAAATGATTTTATGATGTTTATATGATAATGTCTTTTATTGTTTATGTATTTTATGTATTTTTTTTTTACTCTTCATCTAAATTTTAGTGTGTAAAGAAGGGAGATGTGTTGTAAAGTTATATACTCCTTATCTTGTATATATCAAATTGTATGTGTCAGATTGTCAGCTGTCTATCATAGCTGTGATGACATCTGAGGGTTCTAGAATAGGGAAGTTCTGTTGGCTGAAAGGCAGAATCTTGAGGAGAGGAGTGAGAGGCAGTTGGGTGGCTGAGCTGTTAAATCTACTAACTTATGAATAAAGAACCTGTGGAAATCTACCTACTCTTATCTCATCTTTGATGGAAGAATCTACCATTTAACACAATCACTGCCCAATTTCCTTTCTGTCCTCCTGTTCAAGCAAATTGCTGGAGAAATGTGCCTTCTCACAGTGATACAGACATTAACTGAAGAGAATGAGCACTGAATTGGCAGTGCAGTCCATGCTGGATGACCTGTCCATTTAAATAGCAGTGGTATTGGGGTGCTGACAGTACTAAATCTTTAGCACTATCGACCATGCTATCCCAATTACTTGACTGTCTAAGGTAGGCCTTTCAAGGACTGTTGTCAACTCTTTATTGTCATTCTTAGCAAATTGGTAAAAATGGTTGACATTTCGACGTTTATATAGGTGTTCCACAGAGATACATTCTGTCCCTGTCTTCATTGAATCTTAAAGTAAGACCTCTTGCAAAGCTTCCCCTCTGTTGTGTAGTTTCCACCAATCAGTAGGAACTGCACGTTTGTAGACAACATAAACTTTGGGATGGTGCCAAACAGATTCCGTGCACCCCCACAGGATTTTTTTTTTTAACATATTTTTATTGGCATTTCTAAAAGACAGCATTCAGGTGCATACACAGCAATGATATAGAAATCAGATTACAAAAGGATCCACCGAAGGCATTAGAGAAATACCATGCTCAAACAAATGAGCATACCATCAGGCAATATAAATGAAAACAGTACAATTTCAGTGGATAAAGCTTACCAGTGCATAAATAATAACAGGGGAGTGGATAATTGTGATGTGTAGCCCAGCTGTAATGGGACAAAAATAATGAGAGTAGCCAGTTTCTCACCTGTAGAATACCTGGGGCAGGCCAATACTAAAATAGTCAACTATTTAAACCCATAGAACCAGTGCAGGGATCTCATGAGACTAATGATCTAGGGATGATTGAAATGGAGTGGGCACAGGAAGGGGAGGAAAAGTCTGAACTCAACTCTCAGTCTCAGATGTCGGAATGTGTGTGTTTGCCGTGTGGAGGATGACAAGGGTGGAATCCAGGGGGAAGAAGTCTGATATTTGTGAGGTGCCTCCAATAAAGTCCATTCCTCACCCAGGGCACCTATCTATCCGTCATTCAGTCATAGGCATCTGTGACTGCATACCTCTCTCTACAAGTGTATCATCTTGGTAATCTAAGCTGTCCACTGTTTCTCTCTCCAGATGTTCCCAAGCTTCTAGGACATCTGCCCACAACCTGGCTATCGGATGTCTCCGCAGTCCCTGAGACTCCTCTCAAACTAGCACCCGTCCCACAGCTCCAGCCCACTGGGTAAAATCCCTTATCCAGGTTCCCACCACCGGCCTGGCCCTGGCCTTCCAGGCCATTGCTATCCTCCTTTTAGCTAGTGAAAAATGCCAGGTCAAGAAATCTAGTTCTCACCTGTCTTTTTTATGGCCGATGAAAAAGCCCCAGCAAGTAGACCTCCACGGAGGGTTCAAGAGTGCGTCCCAGCATGGCTTCCAGAGTGGCCATGACCACATTCCAGAAAGAGCGCAGTCTAAAGCATCCCCAGGCCATGTAGATGAAGTCTGTATCCAAGTAACTGCATTAGGAACAACTGTGTAGTTCCCCTGCATAGACAACCTGGAGTCTATGGAGGCTCATGTAGGTCATGTGTAAGTAATTAAATTACGTCTATTTCAATTTCGTATTACTCAAGGCTTTCCTGGGATAAGCCAGTATCTTACTCCAGTCTGAATCTGTAATTTACCATTCAAATATCGCCTCCCACCTCTAACTCAACTTCAACAAAGGTTTACGGAACATCTCAAATAGTGATCTATAGAACCACGTCACTAGATGTCTCGGCGCACCCAAGGAGAGTAGGAGCTGTAGTACCGTATGTGCCTTGGGTTCCTGGCGGCCCCCTTCGCAAAGTTCTCTAAAAGTTCAGACCAGGGCTTCATGTAGGAGGAATTGACCAGCCAGTAAACTAAATTAGCCCCCAGTTTCTCAAAGGTAAGGAGGGCACCCTGCTGATAATAATCGGCCACGGTCACCAATCCAGTGTCTATCCAAGCTGAAAGCTTTCCAGCTCTAAAGAAAGTTAATGGATCACTGTGTGGGAGGCCCACCAGGGGCAAAGCTGGAGTGTACAGGGGAGTCCCCACTGTCTGAGCCACACAGCACCTCCAACACTGCTGGGCTGTCGCCAACAATACAGCCGGGTGCTTGATCGCGACTACCGGGCAAAGCAACTTAGCCAACAGGACTCCCATATGGACAGAAGACCCCACTGGTCCCAGCTCCTCCTGCCGCAGCCCATCAAGCCACTGTGTAATCCTCAGGATCTGGGAAGCTAAGAAATATAACCCGAAGTTCAGAGCTCCCAAACCCCCCTCATTAATAGGGCACTGAAGGACTCTAAGGACACCGTCCGGCAACCCCCGTCCCATATCAGCTCTTGCAGCAGAGTGTCTAGTTGATGGAACCAAGGACATAGCATCCGAACCTGAAGATTAATAAAAAAGTAAAGCAAGTGTGGCAGCATAACCAAAAAAGGGACGCAGGATCGGATTGACTGGATAACTTTCGCAAGGTTACCATCTAGCACGTCCTCGAGGGAATGAAACATCTGTGTACCCAGATAGCAAAAAATGGTCTGAGCCCAAATTAAGTCCAAGGGAAGCTCAGGAGGATGAAGGGTCTGCGGGACACAGGAAACAAGTGGGTCTTGGCCCTATTGACCCGAAGGCTAGAGAAATGCTCAGACTCCTGTAGTAGGCTTAATGCTATTGAAGAGCCTGAAGTGACATAGGCCAAGTAAAGTAAAAGATCATCGGCATGTAAGGAGATAATATGCTCCTGGTCCCCAAGCGCCAGACCCATGCCAGTTTCCCACTGACATAAGAACACAGCTAGTGGCTCAATGGCTAATGCAAATAAAAGTGGGGACAAAGGGCACCATTGTTGGTTGATCCAAAAGATCTAATATTGTGGGGACACTGTCCTGCCAGTCTTAACCCAGGCAGTGGTGGCAATATAAAGTAGTTTAACCTAGCGATCCCCAAACCCATCTTCTCCATAACCTCAAACAGGAAGTCCCAGCGCACCGTATCAAAGGCCTTTTTTAGGTCTACTGACACTAGTGCTGCCTGCAGGAGGGATTGTACCTCCGGATGGTACAGCACATGATATCATCTTCGGAGACTGAATGGCATGTTTTGTGCCAGGATTAAACCATTCTGGTCTTTATGTGTAAGAGTAGGCATATAGGGGAGTGAACAAAGAGCTAGAATTTTGCTAACCATTTTGAAATCCATGTTAAGCATGGAGAGGAGAAGGAAATCTATGGTTCGAGCTCCCCGAGTGTTGAGCTTGGAGCTAGGGATTGCAACAGCATCCCGCGTAGATGCAGGCAACCTCCCCGGTCGCATGGACTCCCCATACAAAGTCTCGGAGCAAGTGTTGCAGCGAACATCAAGTATAACTCCACAGGTAGGACATCTGGGCCCGTGGTTTTACCTGTAGCCATACTTTTAATGGCTGTGCGAATCTCCTGAGCTGACACTGGAGCCCCCAATTTCTCCCTGGCTGTTGGGTCCAGCTCCCACAGCATCAGTGTGTTCAAAAAGTTGCCTGTGCTCCCTGTGTGCTGGGTACCGCCAGGCTATATCGTTTTACATAATAGTCCCGGAACAGGGCATTGATAGGTCCCGGTGCAAACAAGGAGTCCCCAGTATTCGTCCTAACATGGGTAATTGGGGCCCCTTGGGATTCCAGCCTAATGAGCCATGCTGTCAGCCTACCTGGGTGCCCTTCCTCCTCCTGAACGCTGGAGAGATAAACCCAATAACGGTCGCAGTGGAGCCATTCCAATGCAGCACTATACAGCTCTTGGGCCTCCTGAAGGCCATCTGGGTCTGTGGCATTCCTGCCCTGGATGTTCTCAAGGCTATGAAACCGACCCTCGAGCTCCACCAGATCCCAGTGTATCTCACATTGTATACCTACGGAACGCTTCAGACAATGCCCTCACACCACCACCTTAAAAGCCTCACATTCTATCAATTCCGTGGTTGCTGAATCCTTATTAATATCTAAATAACTAGCTATTGCATCCCCTAGGGATTCCTGGAAGCACGAGTCCTCCAGCGATGACAGATTTAATCTCCCCAGAGGGATAAATGGATGTTCCCCCATTGGTTTAAATTCCATCAGCAATGGGCTGTGGTCGGAAACAGTGCACCCAAAATATTCAGTATGGGTGATGGAGTGGCTGGGTCTGTGGGAGCACACAAATGTGTCTATCCATGTATGTAATTGATATATGGGGGAGTAGAAGGAATAATCTCTGGCGTCATCGTGTTGGGTCCGCCAAATATCTTTTAAGGCCCTGTGCCTCAGCCACTCACGAAAGCCAGCAGCAACCTAGTGTGTAAGGGCCCTGGACAGGGGGGAAGGAGTGGTCCAAAGAGACATCCGCTATACAATGAAAGTCCCTGCCAAAAAGAAGCTCATCGGTAGCCAATGGGGCCAGGGAGGTTGAAAGTGGATATAGAAATGGTATCTGGTCTTGGTTCAGAGCATAGATGCAACCCAAAGTAATATATCGGCCCATCATCTACCCTTAAGCAATTCAAACAGCCGTTCATGTCTATGGAGGTGTGTCAAGGCTCAAACGGGATTTCTACTCTAATACATATTAGTACTCCTTGTGAAAAGGCTGAATATGAGGTGGCAAACAACTGACCTCACTGCGTAATCTCTCCACTTCAGTCTGCATTGGATGTGTCTCCTGGAGCATGGCCACCTGAATCTCCCGCCTCCGCAAGTACGTGTGTATGTTATGACGCTTAGTGGTTGATACCATCCCTTGGACATTCCAGGACAGAAATTTCAGTGTCTAAGGTGTAGCAGCCATGAAGAAATGAAAGATGTGCGTCCCCCCTCACCCGCTCCAACCCCTCTAATCTTGGGAATAGTACCCAAAAATGTGTGATCCCTGCAAGTAAGAACAAAACCAAGAACTCCCAGAAACAGTAACTCCCCATCACAAGAGCAGCCCAGCAACGGCCAGCCACCCAAACTGCGAGCATACAAACATTATCATCGGAAGGCCCCCACCAGCCGTCTGGAGCAGGACTATCGAGAAGGGGTAGGCTATTACCAGAAAACAGTGAGAGCCCACTAACTTCACGCCGGCCAAAGTCATTATCAGTGCCCAGGTTCGCAACATAACCCTGGTTTAGTATAATAGTATCACAGATCCAATCCGCGTTTGTCGACTGATCCCAGAGTCACCTTCGGCATATGCAAGCTATCCACTTGCGAAGAGTCTGAATCAAACTGGCCAGACCCTTTTGTGGAAGGGGTGCCAGTCTCTGAGGCAGTCTTGGTGGTCTTAAGGTGGTGGCATGCTTTGGCTCACAGAATGAGCATGAAGGCAATGCTGTTGCACTACAGCACCTGCATAGTCGTACGCGCACTATTGCCAGGCAACATGTCCTACATGGCACACAGTGCATGCACAACAGTGCCCGCATATGGGGCCACAAACCCCAAAGTGCAAAAGCACCTTTGGGCCCCTTCTATGCTTTCCCGCCAAGCTTTTCATGGTCGGGTCCCCACCATGAAAAGGTCTGCCGAAATGCAGCTTGTAATTGGCATGGTTGTGCCAGCATCAGTACCGCCTCCAATATCCCCGCCGGCGTGGGATCCAGGATTCTGGTGGTGGCAGCAGTCTTGTTCCTGTCTGACTGCCATGCTCGTAATCGGGTGGTCGGACAGCCTACTCGGCTGCGATGATCCCACTGCTGACACCACGGCAGTGCCCGGACCTCCACAATCGTGATCGGTCCTTTAATCTAAATAGATATCCCTGCATGAACATGGTAATTTCCGACCATGAGGAGATCTGGACATAGCTGTGGGTATATATCATCATTTTCAAAGCTCTCTGCATGTTAACTTACCTTTGTGAATGCATCCATTGCTCTGCCCACAGCCTCTTAAACATGTGGCTAAATCTAGAGTAGTCACTTACGGCAAAGATCATTCTTCCCCTAGACAGAAGGATGTTGGAACTCCCTTCACTATTCCTTGCCTATCAAAACAATTATAAACAGAGTTAAGAAGACTTTCAAAAACTGATTATTATTTTCTATAACTCCTTTTCCTCTCCAGGTTGTGGTGCTGTCTTCTCCTGGTGTGTTTTCATTTATCTATGATTGTCAGTAGTTTTTAATGTTATCTTCAACTGCATCATGAATCTCATTGAATAGCTGTTAGAAACCTCTCAAAACCATTAGAAATAATCCACAAAAGCAATAATAATGCATCTATCTGAAAGCACAGATTGTCACATAAAAATCCCCAAACACTCTGTAACACATGCTTTCACACCGAAATCCTGCCAGTGATTGCCAACTCAAATTCATTGATAGTGCCACAACACATATTATTTTTTGCAAATACAATTTAAAAGATGAGACTGGATGTCTTATTTTCCACACTTGGGCCGGTTGTATTAAAAGACTGGTTGCAAAAAGTGGTTGCAAATTGCACACTAACATGTTGCGACTAATCTTGAATTTTTGATGCTATCACTGTACTAATAGGTCCCATCACAAAATGTCCAGGCACAGGGGGTCCTATAATGACCTGTCTAATCAATATAATTAGGCAGGTTGCTTTCTGTGACCCCCTGTAACTGTCTACAAGGACATGGATGGTAGCCTGCAAGGAACCACAGACTACTTTCCGAGTGTTTGTAATCTCAAACAGGACAGTTTTTTAAAAACCAGCCCATGTTTCTTATAGAAACATGGGCTGCTTTAAAAAAAATCTGAATTCAGCCAAAATTGAGGTGAGTAAGCAGTGGTCCCCAGGGGCACTGTCTACTTCCCCAAGGCTAGTGACAGCATTCACAAAAGGGAAGGAGTCTTGAGAGGACACCTCTTACTTTGCAAATCAGCTACCAACTCTTTTGAGGTGTCAGTAACTGAGCAATGGTTTGCTTCCATATCTGTGGTCACAAACCATTGATTCAAATTCAGTATGGGTGTATAAACCCATTTTGCAAGTAGGAAATGCTCTTCTGACTTGCAAAATCGTTTTTTGGTCAGGTACATTGGGCTCAAAGTACCTCACCTAGGACCCTCAGTCACACAGTGATAGTTGGCTGGTGGAACTTTTCAACATTTTTTATTGGTGACCTTCATAAAACCATCATCTTGCTGAAACACTAAGGGGTCGATTAGGATGGCGGGCGGATGACCGCCACCGGGTCGCCGGTGGCAACTGCCGTCCCGGCGGCGGCCATACGCCTGCCGTCGAAAGCCGGAAAACTGCTGGTTCAATTAGCATTGCGGTCGTGACCGCGATGGTGTGATTTTCCACCCGCCACATATTCGCCGGTTGCAGTCTGCCCGCTTGCCTTGCGAGCAGAGCTGGACCACAACTATTGTTGTGGATCAGGGCCAAGCACCGCCGGCGCGATTAGGATGCCAGCGGTAGCCAGCCTTTCTGCTGCGGTGGGACCGCCATTGAAAGGCTGGCAGAGACTGGTTCTGGGTGCCCAATGCGGGCCCCCAATGTGTTTGGTGGGGTTGTGGGTGCACTGGGGGGTACCCATGGAACCCCCCTACATTTCCCTGTACCAGGTGGCAGGCACTGTCCAGTGCCTGCCACACAGTGCAGGATATTGCAGGACATGCTCCTTTTCACATCGCGGCAGTGCTGCTGGCAGCAGCAACCGCTGCAATGTTAACTGCCGGAATCCGACCGCCGTGGTCGGATTTCAACTGCGGAGCATACTAATTGGACCGGTGGCTATACCGCAGTGCTAGCGGGCGGTCTTTTCCCGCTACCATGGCGGTCGGAGTGATTTTCCGACCGCCATCCTAATGAGCCCCTTAGTCTTTGTGGGTTAAATCAATCACAGTCACTGTGGTAAAATTTGTATCTTAAATCATGTGCTCTAATTTGCTAGAGATCATGTCTACTATTTAATTTAATAAGAGGAATTTCCATGGAGAGTAAGGTTAGGCCAGGTGAATCCAGTGGCGTAATGAAACTTGAGGGTCCCTCCCTGCAAAGTACATGGAGGGGGCTCCTTAAGCTCCGGACCCTGTCAGGAGCTCTTGGGCCTGCTTGTGCACAGTGCCGTAGGGGTCCCCTGGAGATGGGCCCCCCTTGCACCGTGGGGGCCGCGGGGGCTATTGTTATGCTACTGGGTGAATCTCCATCTGAAAAAAAACTGCTTGTTGTGACCACAAAAACCTACATCAAATCAAAGATGTACCTTTGCATTGACAACTGTGCCACGTCTAAAATAAACCAGTAAGGACCAGATGTATGACCCTTTTTTTGCATTTGCAAATGGGAAATCGACGCATTTGCTACCACTAAATAGATTTGTGCAATGGTTCAACCCTATTTTGTGAGTCAGTAACTATTACCGACTCGCAAAATAGGGTTTGAGACGCGCTATTAGGAAGGGGAGTGCCAAGGGGGTCCCTTCGTAATAGCAAATTGCACTTCTATGTACGATCATTTTGAGACCGCAATTGTGGTCGCAAAACACTTGCAGCTTACCACCTACTCCAAGTAGGTGGTAAGCCACTTGCAAACAGGAAGGTGGGACCCCTTTGTGAAAGGCAGCGAAAATATTTTTTAAGAGCAGGCAGTGGTCCCACGGACCGCTGCATACTCTTAAAAAGTGAAACAGAAAGGTTTCATTTTAGTTGTGGGCTGCATTTTTAAAAAACTGCTGTATTTAAAAAGCAGTCACAGACATGGTTGTCTGCTGATCCCAGCTGGCCACCATCCCTGTGAGTGCTGGCCATTGCCAATGGGGTCGCAAATTGCGGCCTGCCCCATGAACATTATTGAGGCAGGTCATTTGCGACCCAATTGTGAATCACAAACAGTGTCTGAGACACTATTGTACATTCCATTTTGTGAGGCGCAATTTGCGACTCGCAAAATGGAATGGTCGTACAGCTGGTCCCTAAGTCTATGAAAGGAACTTGCAAAAGAACTCACATTCAGGCATCACAAAATGCAGGTGTCCTGAAACTCCACAGCACAATTTGTTGATAATGCATTACAAATCTATGATGCAGGTGATGATTGATTTCTAATTCTACATGATCTTTCCATGGTTCTCATTTTAATAGAAGCTTAACGGCATCATGCAGTCATACTTCTGCAGCGCTCAAGTAGTAGAAGTTGCTGATTTAATTGCATGACCAGTCTACCTGCTGTTCTGGATTCTCCATTTTTTAACTCTCAAAATTCCACTTTATTTTATGTTCTTACGAGTCCCTTGGAGACATGATCAGGAACAAGAGCATTACTATCCTCCAATGTACATACTCAACTGTGTTCTCACCTGTGGGGCAATGTGATTACAATGCAAGGTAACATCCAAACCACAAGCTGCTTTCAGCAAATTACAGTCTCAATGTATTCAGCAGCAAAGGTTAGAACACTGAAAAATGATTTCATCCTTCTCTCTAATTCCCTTCCCCTAATCTTTTTCCAGAGCTAACTGGCTATGCACTTGTCTTTGTAAGCAAACCATTTGATGCAAACTCATTTGGTGCCTATTCACTAAGCTTAGACGTGAGTAAATCTACAAGTGCAAGTTTAGTTTTACACATTTTAGTAACTTTACTACTTTGGAATATTCAACTTTTACAAGTGTAAAGTTTCTCAAAAGTGTAGACTTACATGTTTCCATCCACGAAACAGGAGTGGGAGCCATATTAATGAATGTAAGTAATAAGTCTAGAAATACACATGGCTTACTACTACTACAGCAACACCCTCCCACAGACAATAATAGAGGTAGGGTCTTGAAATAAAACCTCTTACGTTGAAAGTTTAATTTAATTTTCTTACAATTATTTTTGTACTTTATGTGGAAATGTATTTTGATTTTAAACTTTAGAAAAATTATTTTAATTTAAATTAATCAATTCTAATCAATACATTTTACTTTTTTGTTTTGTTCTACATTTAAAATAAATACATCAAACTAATTTAGAATTACTATTTAGCATACAAATATTTGTACTCATTTTTCAGTTTAATAAACTTTTTTTTTAATTCACCAAAGGGACATCCAGATCTGAGCTGGAGTACATTTTCTACTGTTTTGGGTCCTTTTTTTGGCTACAGTAACTTTTGAAGAACAATTTGTGAATAACAAAGGCTTTACTTTTTTCACGATAAATCTTATTTTTTATTTATTATTATGATCAAACAGTTGTTGCTGTACACAGCATGCCGCCTACAACCCAAACCGGGCCGGCCACGTATCTATGTAGGATTTGTCAAGAGCAGTGTGTACACAGCAAGTCGCGTACAACCCCTTCGGGCTGGCCACTCTATTTTCCAGCTTCAGATGTCAAGGGCGATTAGCAATGGTACATCTTCATGTGGGAAGCGCACTGAAAAGCTTTATCTCAATAAGCACAAAGCACAACATTTGCATACCAATGCCACTGACAGGAATTACACATGATTAAGAAACAGGACTAAGCTTCACAGTAACTATGTTAGCTACTATCTTGTCCATCATATGTTAGTGAGGTTTCTGCTGGTACTTATGCATGTGGCTTCAAGTAACCATTCTTGTTCTGATGCCTAATTTCGAAATAGTACTGTTGTATGTAAACTTGAGACGTCAAACTAGAAAGGTCTATGCAGCTCGCAGTGTGTCCCGAATGGAGGGCGCGCGCGGGTGTCAGCATCGCTCAGTGTGGGGAGAGAAGAGGCAGTCGGCGGTAGCATGCAGCAATCTCCGTAGTAGTGTAAAGGTCTTATGCATCATTCTCTATCGAAGAGTTGGAGGGCCCTAAGTTTTGGGGGGGTGAAGCATGTAAATTCTATACACATAAGGTAATGTATCAGTGGCCTCTATGTGAGCTGGAATTTCTTATCCGTGTTGGCTAAGCTGTGGGATAGCTGTTCCATTGTCAGGAGGCGCCATACCTGAGCGAACCATTGTGCCACAGAAGGGGGCAGCCAGAAGTAGCTGGCTTATAAGGGTTCAGTCAGCCTGGGCCATTGCCGTTATGTCAGGCGGGCGGATACCCAGAATAATTGCGTGATACATACAGGTGCGGAGCAGGAAGCCTATGATGCCAAATATGCCCCAGGACTTCCTTCCAGTACGTAGCAATCAATTTGCAGGACCACCATATATGGCAAAAAGGTTCCCTCTTCCTCCCCACAGTGCCAGCACAGTCGAGAGACATTTCAATAAATGCTAGCCAAGCGGGCAGGCTTATAATGCCATTGAAACATCAGTTTGAAATACAGTCTCGCATAAAGAGAGGCTGCGATCGGTTTTAGGGATGTCCTGCTAAAGAGTTTCCCACTGTTTAGTGGTGATTCCCCCCGAGGTAGTATCATGCCACGCGGATTGATATATATGGGTGCGATTTAGAGTCAAGTGTTGCAGCACCTGAAAGGTTTTGGATATCAGCCCCCATGTACCATCAAAGGCACGCACAAGTTTCTCAAAAAGGCTGAAGTGGCAGGCAGTCGCAGAGTGGACCCCAGGGTGTAATGCCCAATGTCACAGTTGATGATATTGGAGACGTGTGGTGGCTGGGAGAGTGAATTCGGCCCTACAGTTTTCAAAGGACTTCATAGTGCCTCCCACAAAAAGGTCCCCTTGTGTCTGGCAGTCCCCTTCGCTCCAACTGCAAAATGAGGGCACCGAGTGGCCTGGGGGAAGTCCGGGTTGCATGCGATAAGGGCGTTAGGGGACGTGGTTAGTCCACTCTTCAGGCTACTCTGTCCCAGATTTCTACCATTGTCCTAGTCGGCGTGGCTACATATCCGCTGCACAGGCAGGCTCGCTTAGGCAGCCAAGCAAGGTCCCACAGAGGCCTGCATGCCACTGCACGGTCTATGTGGAACCAATGCTTTTCAGTTTCGCGTACCACCCACTCGGAGATATATCTTAAGTACGCTGCCCAATAGTATTCCAGAAGGTTTGGGCAGGCCAGGCCCCGCCGGTCACATGGCCGCATCAGTAGCGAGTGAGCTATTCGAGGTTGTTTCCCATTCCATATAAAGGCACGTATGTCCCTCTGGAGGCAGTGTCTGGAATAGACAGAGCGCCCTAGGGAGGATGTTCATTTTAATAGAATTAACGCGCTCTAACCAGGAGACATATAAAGGTTTCCACCTCTTAATGTCTGCAAGCATGAAGGGAGGACCAGTTGGCACAGGACCAGGAGGCAAGCGTGGGAATGATATGAAGACTTAAGTACTTGATAGAGTCCAATGACCACTGACAAGGTACTGAACTCTGTAGCGCTTTCACCTATGGAGTCGGGATATTCAGCTAAAGCACAGACGACTGAGCCATGTTGATCTTAAAGCCAGATACTGCCTCAAAGGCCTGAAAGCTTTCCACGACGCTGGAGAGTGATATGTCAGGAGGCGTCAGGGTAAGGAGGAGGTTGTCTGCGAACAGATTGATTTTATGTATCTGGCCGCCAAAGGTTATGCTTTTAATCTTATCTGAGTCACGTACTCGGATGGCGAAGAGTTAGACTGCCAGCACAAATAACAAGGGCAAGAGCGGGCATCCCTGCCACATGCCTTGACGTAGAGATATCAAACTGGTGTCCTGTCCGTTAACCCAGATGGAAGCTGTCGGCGCTGTGTGCGAAGACATGACTTTGGTGATGAAGCCCTGCCCAAGGCCTATTTTGTGTAGTACCGCTTTAAGGTATGACCAGTCTACTCTATCAAATGCCTTTTCCACGTCAATCGAGAGAAGGCAAGCCGGGATGTCCAGTTGGCGTGACTTCTCCACCAAGTGTGCTATGCACCAGACATTGATATCTAGACGTAGGGTTTTTAGTAAAAGCAGGAAGATTGGCGCTCAGACTAGTACGCGTTATGTTTACTATGCTCGGAATAAACACGGTGCTGCCGGGTTGGGGGAAATACCCTATAATACCCGTAAATGTGTGAGTCAAAGAACCCACACCAGTTATGAGAACACAGTCCTGGGCACACGTAGTAAGGATACAACAATGGTATAAATGTCTTGTATAGTTCAAATTGCTGCGGTCGACACCAGTGTATTGTTCAAAGTTATTTAATGATGCAACAACAAAAGAAAAACAACCAGTCGACAAGTGTTTCGTCACAAGAGGGAATTATCCCGTGACTCTTCAGGGCTGTGTGACGTTGTAAAAAGAGAAGGTGGTCTCACGAGGGCGGCGTTAATTACAACCCGGCCAGAGGATCAGGGAGGACCGAGTGGTCAAGGTGGCAGTGGAATGCAGGAAGATCTCTTGAAGGTAGTATACACGTCTCATGTGCAACGTGTACAAGAGATTGTGGAGGCGACGAAGTATGAGCCGCCTGGGGGGAAAATGTTTGTTTAAGTCCAGTGTCTTCGAGTAGGCACACAGGGGCGGGTGCGGCAAACTGCAGGAGAACGTCAAAGGCCTAGGTGCACGGCGATCTTGTCCATCCAGTGACTTGGGGGAGCGAGAAGGCGGGTGCGCTGTACTGCTGGAGAATCGTCAGAAGCCTGAGTGCATTGCGATCGTGTCCATCCAGAATCTTGGAGGGAGTGAGAGGGCGAGTGCGCTGTACTGCTGATATCCGTGTAGTGGAGGAAGTAAGACACTGGTTCCGTCTCGCATCCGGAAATCGACCTCAGCGATTCGATGGGCCCTATCCAAGGCAGGCGGGGAGGCATCCTCGTCACCACGGTCCGCCCGGAGCAGTTCTGCCTTGAAAGACATCAGTGCCTTCTGCGCTCCGTAGTACCCCTCGTATGCAGATGTTGTTCCGGCTGCCCCTATTTTCTAAATCTTCTTGCTTGCTCTGTAAGTCAATGTGTTGATCTTCCAGCGCAGTTATCTGTCTCCAAAACATCTCCGAGTCTTCATATCTGACATCGACAGTCCATTCAAGGTCGTCCACTCTGTCCATAATTTCAGACACATCTCTCCGAATGTCGCGTAGACCAGATTTAAACTCTTTTTTGAGTTTGGATATGTCCGTTCAGATTTCTTGTAGAAAGCGGTCCATGTACCCCCGAATAATCGGAGCTGAGGAATCGTCTCTATTGCTGCAGGTAAATGTATGGGGGTGGACCGCCGCATCTGGCTGCGATGCTTTATTCCAGAGAGAAATCACAGAGTTGTCTATGGCTGTTTTGGAGAACGGCATAGCAAGGTGATTGAGTCACTAGAGGTGCCGGAGTTCGCCCCTCCCCAGTGTAACGGCTGTCAGAGACGCCTGCGCTGGTAGGGATTGTATCCGGGGCAAAGACATGTAGGTTACTCCCTTGACATTGCTCTGCCACTGGTTCTGTTACGCACAGTTCTGGCTTGCGTGGGACGCCGGAGTGCTCCTCAAACAGGCCAGTGAGCATGGGCGCCCCTGCTTCCGACTAGCAGTCTGGGGACCCATATGTGTGAGAGTAGTTCACTCCCCTAGGGTTGCAGCCTATCCCAGTAGGTTTTCTAGCAGGCCAAAAGGGCACACGCGAAGCTGGTCACCTCAGCCCACTGCTAAGTCTGATGGGGTGTTGGAGAGGCCGCGACTGCTCCTGGTAGGGTTCACAAACTAGTGGTGCATCCTTTATGAGGGGCCACTGGCTAAGAGAAAAGGGTCCGACCATTGCCAGGTGTTCAATTTTTGGGTTACAGGGGTCTTAGCAGCCTGCCCTATCTCCATGGTGGGTACTTTCAGGGTTCCCCACTCGTGTCCGTGCATTAGCCCCAGCTCTGCTGCCCTTACCTCCGGAGCGCAGCTCAGCGCACAAGAGCGGGCCCACTGCTCCCGGTGATCCAGGCGATGAGAAGCGGTCTATTCCCAGTAGGCCAAGGTGATATGCCCACAGTGAGCCACCCCGGACACCAATGTTGGCTCCTCTCGGCCCTCACCTCCAACACCACTCTTCCTGTCTCGTGTCTCCCCAGACAGAGAGACGCATACTCTGGGTTCAAAGAGGTCTGGCTGCCCACTGCACCTCGAGAGACCCGTCCAGAGTCAGACAATGCCCCAGTAGCGTCACAGCTCTGTGGCAATTTTAAGCGTTGGGGTCCCGGCCTCAGCTACCTCACACTGGTTCCAATGTTGCTGTCTACACCTGCCCCGCCTCCACATCAGCGCTTACCAACGGGGGAGTGCTCCCACCGCCTTCCACGCAAAATTCCCGAATAGGCCACTCTGGCGGGAGGCAAGGTGAATTCAACCCCCGCAGCTCCAGAAACGGCTCCACTCAGCACACCGTTCCTGGGAGGTGCGGGCTCCGCCCCCCCCCCCATCCCCCGGGGGGAAGGATGACAAGTCGGTCCTCTGTGTTGGAGTGGATCAGGGCCACGCCGGGCATCCAGCGGCACTGAAAAAAAAGTGGGTGGGCACCCTTGCTGTACTGGGCAAGTCTCTCTCAGAGGTTCAGGGCAGTCTTTGACCCGAGGCGGTGTGGTAGTCCCTAAGAGGTAAGGTGAAGTCCGTCCCTTACTGCCTCAGCCAGCAGATCTCAACCACTTCCAGTCCCGCTGTTTAGCTCTCAAAGGGCAAGGGGTTCATCCCCAAGATGGGGGTAGTGTAGTGGGGCCGGCGAGCTCTATGGCTCTGGACGGTTCCAGTGCATCAGAGGCGAGGCTTGGGGCCTCCTCCACCCAGCCGCAGGAATGCGCATGGGGGTCCCACACCGCGTCCGGCCCAAGGCAAGTCCCTCTCTGCAGCACAG
The DNA here is from genome assembly GCF_964204655.1 of Triturus cristatus. NCBI lineage: Eukaryota > Metazoa > Chordata > Amphibia > Caudata > Salamandridae > Triturus > Triturus cristatus. The sequence goes on along the minus strand of NC_140582.1, from coordinate 1,064,461,999 downwards.
GGCAGCCATTGCTGCAGAGGTGGCGCGGTAGTCTCCGTAGACAAGATGGCACCCACCCCACGTTGCCGCCTCCACTGGGTCTCTGGCCTCTTCGGTCGCTGCAGGTCACCTCGCAGCGGGCTCCGGCTCTTCTTGTCAGTTGCCGGGTAGTGCTTAAAGCCCCCCGGGCTGAGGGCTGGTGAGTTGGTCGCACCTCAGCAGTAAATAGCTTCTCGACGGGCCTCAGGGAGACGGAGAGTGCATCTCACTCCATTGCCTCCCTAGCCACACCCCCGGTTTACTCTTATTTACCCCTCCTTACTCCTCCCTTAATCCCTCCACCCATTAGTAGCAAGTATTCCCTATTTTCCTGCCACACATCCTGTTCCTCCCACATTTACTACTAAAAAGTATATCTACGTGTGCAGAAACTCCCCTGTCGGGCTGAAGATCAACAAATAGACAAATACAGGAGAGTCAGAACCTCCACACATAGGTTTGCGGATAACATTTTGTAGTACATCAATAGTACTACTAAACATACTACAAACATACTACAAAATGCAACTTGGGAATAGGTACCATTGTTTTTAATCTTTGTAAGTAAGATACACGTCACCACAAAACAACATATGGGAAAAAACCTTAATATTTTGGATTTTGGACTACTGCATTACCCTCCAGCAAGTCTGCCAGAGAACCCATGTTCCTACTGAAAGCTGTGCAGCATTAAGCGAAGGAGCTAATATTTGGCATATAGGCTTTGATGATATCATCATAATTCTACCCTAAATGACTAGTTTGTCAACACTCTCAGGTACCTAGTAAGCAACGTCTCCCTCTGAGCTGGGTACCAAGTTTGTGCAGCAAAGATAAATGTCATCATAAAATCACCCAAGAATACTTGCAAAGCCTCTACTTATGGACATTTTATGATGGGAAGATCAAAGTTAAACCTTGTAATTTGTGAATTGTTTTGGATCAGCTGCTAGAAAAGGGCCTCTCACAGCAATACCTAATACCTTTTTCCTCTTCTTCAAGAGCCTCCCTTTTTCCATTACACTCACTGCCCATTGAGTCAGCCTTTCCTGAACCCAGGCCATGCCACATATTCTCACTTCCAATTCCCCTTACCTCTGCCCCAAAACAAAACAACTCAATTAGCAACTTCACTCTAAACTTACAAAGGCAGCACTCAGACGTCGTTATCTCCCATACTTTCCCCAAATTCCACTTACACCCAAGAAATAAGTCCCACCGTATTCATCTTTGTTTGGACACCTATATAATGGTGTCCCCATCATAGATTTTTTTTTATTTATTAGAATATATACAGCTCATTTATCCAAAGAACTACTGCAAACATAGGTACACTACACAATTCAGAGTGGATAGCATAGAAACACGTTCTGAACTATAAGCAAGGCAACACCTATGTAGCTACCAGGGTAAACACCACAAATTAACCATCTCTCTAACTCTCCGTCTAGGATCACTCACAATCTTACCATCAACAAACAAACAGGACATTTTATGACAAACATCTCATAGATGAGGATAGCTTTTGAAAATACATTTCTATCGGTTTTATTCTTTTTATCTCCTGTAAAATGCATACTGCAATGTAAGACACTCCTTTCAGCAGTTAGAAGTCTTTACATACCAGTGATACCCTCCTTTCAGGATCTGTACCAGAAGGTGAAAGAATTTTACAATAGAGAATATTAGTTTCCAAATTAAATTAATCTCAGTCACTGGTAATTACTCTGGCTGCATCCCAGTCCATCATTATTTTGCACATCATCACTTTTTTGTATACTACGCTAAGTGAGAAGGGCATTAGACATGGGCCTGTGCACTCTATGCCACTGGAACCAATCTAACAAGGGTAAAACCGGCCTTGGGTTGCTTCAGTTCAGAATTATGCAAGTCCAAACTTGCCTGGCAGTTTTGACTGGACTGTTTCCATTGGAGCAGCATTAAGACTGATTTGCATTTGGCTGGTCCAAACTGAGGTGGCATAGTGTGCAAAATAATGAACTGGGTTGAGGCTCGAGTAATTACCAGTGACTGAGATTAATTCAAGAATTCCATCCATCATTGTTGTATACTTTCGTCTGATATCAAGCAAGGTAGTCTTATTGAGTGGTTAGCAAGTCTCACAGTACCATGCTCAGGGCCCTAAAGTAGACTTTGTCTTATTCAAAGTTATAACAAACCCAACATTGTAACTTTGACATTGGCTCTCTCACAGATCATCTTAAACAGATTATTTGGCTTTTATTTGGCCGCATCCCTGTAGCCTAAAACATTAGTGTAAAAAAATATGTTATTACTAGGTCTGGCCGGAATTTTAATTACGCCAGAGTAATCAGTAATTTGGGAATTTCTTCATTACTCTTTGACATGGAATTACTGATAATTACATGATTACTCCTCCTCACATAATTAAGAGTAATTTGAGGGTAAACACATTTACAGAGCACAAGTGGCCACTCACTCTCACTATTTGTGTTCTGTTGTATTTTGCGTTGTTTCCTAGAGCCTATTGTATCCTTGGAATAATTTTGGACGTGACGGTGCATTTTGAGCCAAGAAATAGTGCTAAAAGTCGTGAGTAAGTTGGAGGAAAATTCTGCCCCAAGAGTACATTTGGCTAGCGGTTGCACGCACTCGCTATTTGTGTTCTTTTGCATTTTGCACTATTTCTCAACACAAAATGCATACTTGCATCCATTTTGGATTTGAAGGGTCATTTTTGCACTAAGAAATAGCTCTAAACACAGAATTTCTCTTCCTAGGTAATTCTGCGTGATTATACTACCTTGAATTACACATGTTACATCCAACCCTAGTTATTACTTGAAGGGGGTGGCTACCACCTCAGGTGATAATCACAACCCTTGTCAGGGTGAACCCTCAAGTCACTTAATTAACCTGAGCTCAAACTAATGGTGGGGATGACACAGAGCAGACAGACTTAAGTTAGAGCAATTTTTAAAGTATTTATGCAGTACCAAAACAGTAATAAAGTCAACACACAACAAAATAAAAATTCCAAACCAAATTAGAACAATAGAGCACATTTTAATAAATACAATTACACCAAAACAACAAATATCCAAAAAGGGTAAACAGAAATATGAATTTTAAAAGTTGTAAATAAAAATGTCACTAAAAAGTGTTAAGTGCCAACTTCAGTCAACTGGTTGCAGTAAACCAGGACCTGAGCGTGAATTGAGGTCAGACTGGATGGAGCTTGGCTCAGATATAGAAACCAAGCTGGATCTGGGCAGAGGATTTACCTTGGAACTTAGCTTGAAAAATGGAAGTCCAAAAGCTTCAGCAGGGCAAGGTAGTAAGCTGTGGCCAAAGAGGGCTCCACAAAGTTGGATAGCCCTTGGAAGCAGTCCCAGTCAAGCAGGAGAAACTCAAATTGTGGGGCCAGGGAAGTCCTCTCACTGGACGGATACTTTTGGCACCTTCACCAGGTCAAGAATTAGACACTGCCACTTAGTTACTTATTTTAAAGCTCAGAATCCTTCAGCAGATTGCAGGCTGTAGCCAAAGAGGGCTCCACAAGGCCGGATACCTCCTCCATGAGGTCCTGCTGAATTGGATTTGCTGCTGCAGAGAAGCTTCAAGCGGTAGAACCTGCATTTTTAGCAATGCACCTAGGGTGGATCGGCTTGGCAGGTTGGTCCCAGTCCCCTGAAGGTCTTTAAGATGAAAAAGTAACTGGTTTTAATTGGTGGTAGGAGAAGTACAGCCAAGGGTTGCAGGACCTCAGGAACAGCACTTGGGGGGTTATGGACCACTCCAGCAGAGGCCATCAGCAGGCTCCCGGGCAGGTTCAGTTGCGACTGGTCAGCTGGTCAGTTGCAGGTAAAGGCCACTTGTAGTTTGGCCCTGTAGCTTGAACAGGAGGACAGCCTTATGATCCTTGGAATGCACTTCTTTGTCCTGGTTACAAGAGAGGGAGCAAGTTCAGTCTTTTAGGCTCTTCTCATGTCTCACACAGCAGGTTCAGGCCTCTTCTGATCTTCTTCAGGTCTGGGAGTGATCTGAACTAGGTGCCTGGAGATGACACATCTATGCCTGGCGAGCTAGTGTGTGGGAATGAATGCTGGAAATGACCCCTGGGGATGCCATAACCAATGGAGTCAAGGTTCCCATGGCTAACTCTAACTCTACCCACTTAAGGCATTTTCAATATACTAAACTTGGGCTCTGATGGCTAAGGATGTGTGTGGCGAGTGCACTATGGTAATCCTAATGTCCTCCCACATCTAACACTAAAATTGAGTTTCAGGCAGTCCCTGTACCCACAACAAACTCATAGATATAGACACATTTAATTTCTAATAACTAGCTGGCTGAAGTACGAGAGCAAAAATGCAAATTTAGCTTGCTTCTGGGGACTTCAGGCAGGGCAAAGGTAGATCTCTAAAGTTACTTTTTCTGTAATATTTAGAAATGGTCATGGTGTTTTTGCTATACTAATTTGATTGTACCCTCTTGAATTTTATCTATATAAAAAAAAAAAATTTTGGAAAAAAGATATTCTCGTGTTTCTTGATATTACTTTCTCATTTATTGATAGTTAACATTTTTTAATTTGACATAAGCTCTGATTGTTCAAATGTTCAGGACCAATTTGGGTTGAACTACCAAGTAACTATGTGTATAGCACACCAAAACAAGAATCTTTAAACAAAATCCCTTGCAGGCACCTCTTACTCATTATTGTTTTGACTGCCCAAGCCTCCAAGGGTATATTGGGTTTCCCCACGTTCTTATCCTGTTATTTACAAGGCAGCGTTCTTAACGCTGCCTTGTCTACTGCCACCACAACGTCCTGAAAAGTGACGCTGTGGTGGCGATTGAGGCTGTCTGGCCTATTTAGCAGGTTGAGGGGTGGGCCGTGCTTCTCTCCAGTGTTAGTGGAGAAGTAGATCCCTTCTTGTTGGCAGTTTGCGCTTCTTCTGTGCTTGGTGTCCTCCTGTGCAAGTGTTATCCAGTGCCTCTTGGATTCCAGAAGGTTTCCAGGTGCTTCTTGGAGTTTGTTTCAGACTAACCCTAGCGCATGCTTGTAACAGATCTTGCATGCTTACTATACTGATGTTTGTTATCGACCTTCTATGCAACATTAAAGTGCAGGCTCGTCCAGGTTTGCGTCAAATCTGCCCACTGGTGCCGTCACGGATTCTGGCTCGTCTTGACAAACCTGTAATTTGAAATCAGTTCCATTATACTGTGTATTGATTGACTTTTGCTGCAAAATCAGTTTTTCATTCGTCTGAAATGTACATTTTGTTTTGTCTCTTAATATTTTTGAGCTCTAACTTGTGATTTGAGTGTCTTATTGTTAGGGGCAATTGTATATCTAGATTGTCTTTTTTACCTTAAAACTTATCTGTTGCTAAGTGCTCTACCAACTTTGGGACAGGCTCGCGCTGCACATAATTGCACAAATACATTTTCAAAGAATGATCATCGTGTTACTGAGGTACTACACACTTCTTGAAATGCCTTTGGCAGCCTTTTGCGGCTGGCAGGGACTGGCGGTAATGACCGGGTAAGGTTCTCCAAATTATATTTGAATATTATGGGAATGGCTACCGGTAATGTTGATAATTGCCCAGTCATTTCCGTTACATTTTATAGACATCGGTACTGAAAATGCGAGGAAAAATGAATTTATTCTTTGAAATCTGATTTAGGAGAAACCTTTTTTCTTTTCTTTTTTTCTCTTCTTTTCTTATCTTCGGCCCTGTAAACCCAAGTTATGCACGTTCCTAAACGTAGTGGAATTTTCCAGCAAAACATCACTTTTAAAGTAAAACATTTTGAGGTGGAGGTTGAAGAACTAAACCTTTATGGGCAGATTAAACAGCATGTGCCATGTCAAAAAAAGCCTTTGATTCAGTAAATCTATTTATTTAAAGTTGTTTATATATAATTTATCAATGGTTAGGCATGAAATTGTAAGATGTTTGTATGCCGTCATGGTATTTATTTTTTCTTTTTGATACAAGTTCACGTTATTAGGCCACTCAATAGGAATTTGTTACATCAGTAATGAAAATAAATCTGTAAAGAGCCTGGCATCATAAAATATTCACTTAGTCGGGCTCGAATATCAATGGGAGCTTTCATATTTTAGAACTCCTGTGTTGTGGCTTTTTGTTGATTTTTCTAGAGGCTATTTTTCTTCATTAGGAGTCTTTGATAAGGCCTGTAAACCCTGCAGAGGATGTTTGGAGGTCTTCGCTGCGTCAGCAAATGGAGAACATATTGCTACCTGTATTACAGCAAGCTCCAGTGTCATCTCACCTTCCTGTTCACTCACAATTTCAAAGTGGACACTATTGGGAGGACTAAACAGAATCAGTGGCGGCTGGCATGTCCCGAGGGTGGTGAGGCAGGTAGCATTAAATAAATAAATGAATAATAATACATTAAATAAAATAAAACACACTTACCTTCTTGGAACGAGGTAAAGTCCTCTGTCGACTTCTCTCCTCGAGGGAGGCTCCCAAGCCAATCCTGGCACTGCTCTCATGCTCATGAAAGCAGCACCCTGATTGGATAGAGCAGCCTCTGTCGGCGCCCCCGAGGGCACTGGATGCCTGCACTTACTCTCAACCTAGCTGGGTTGGGTGGTTTAAAGGGCGTATGTCTGGCTGGCCGTCAAAGGTGTCAAATGCTTCCACTATATTTGAGGAATGTTACCAAAATGGAATGGCAAGTGGCCCATTTGTAAGCACATTAGAACTGCACGTTATTCATTGAAGGTACATTTCCACAATAGGTATTTTTAACTTCCTTTACAAAAATATACCTAAGTAATAATTCGATGAAAAATAGATTGTTACAAATGGAACTCGATGACTTGTAGAACACACAGTCAAATGGAACAAGGTGGCATTAGGTTGGCTTTAAGGAAGATGGAAACAGATTCCCAGGGTAGGAATGAGGCATCTGAGAAGAGGAGGTGGGTATGATGAGAGAGGCACAGAAAGAGGCGGGAGGCTGATGAAGGTGGTTGCAGAGTTGTTTGTTTTGGAGATGTTGGAAGTAATGCTGCTGATGCTTATGGTGGAGTAAACAAAGCTGGAGCAGTGAACATCAGGCACGAATGAGGGTTGAAGGATTAGTGGAACCCTGTTCGCTGAGTCAATAGCTGAAGCAAGAAGCGAGACTTATCCAGCCATGTGGGGAAAGGGGTGTTTTTCATTCTAGAAAGAAATTGAACCATAGGGACTAGAATGCTTACACGTAAGAGTAAGAGTTTTAATGACTTTTGTGAAATATAGCTAGTTGAGGTTTAGACAAAACAGCACAAAAAGATTAACATAATTCCTGAAGACGTCACTAAATTTATTTGAGGTATTTCTATGTATTGTATTAATTTGTAAGTATGCTGTCTCCACTAGTATCAACATTTCCTTTAACTGAGGTTAGGCACAGGCCAATAGAGTATGTTTTATGTGCACGATTATTCTCATGTATACGGACATGTACAGGCACCTCAATCAGTGCTGAAATGAGCTCGAAACATAATTGCAAGTCTAGAGTGCTTCATTGGTGGTATGGCTTTGTACAATATGCATACACAAAAGAACCTACCCTGAATAAATCTCTTATTCTATACACAGAGACAAGCACACTACACTTGATTAAGTGAGGTGCAGGGCATTTAAAAGAATGTGAAGGACTGTCCTCACACATCACCAGTTGTCATGCTTCATCATTGGCAGTCCTCGCTCTCTATAAACTGCGTTTGGTAGAGAGCGGGCCTACACCTGGAGATAGGGAGGCACTTCTAAAAACGAAGTGGGGGCCCGTGATAAAGTGAAAGGTTGAAAACCAATGTAAACACCAAATTCCATTTATTTGTTAGGTGCTTACTTGGTATTAAGAATCAAGTGTAGGGATTTGGGGTACTAGTACCCCATCACCACCAGCGTTATCAACATGTTTCTGTGGGTCCGTGGCATTCATCAGGATGAAATAACTAGGGCTCCTATCTAATCTCTTATGATTAAGATATTACCTCCATGTAGGGTGACCTATGTCAACCTCTACCTAAAGTTGGGGTTTCTTGAAACCTGTAAAATAAAGGTTAAAAATATGTCAGAAAAGGCTATGCTCCAGCGTGTATACAGAATCAGAAAAGCACTAATTACATCATGCATATTAACAAAATTATGCATTTAGAGGGGGTTGGTGAAACCTCTGCTCAAAACAACTTTCACTAAGGGTTCATTTTCATATATGATGCTTCAAAAGATAATCCTTGAGGAAAACAAAAAAGTGATGGGTAGAATGCTTGTACTAATCTGAAACACTGGTAATCACTTGGAGCCGCATCCCAGATCATCAGGTTTGTTTTGCTCACCATGCCACCTCAGACAAGAAGAAGCCATATGAGAATCAGGCTTGGTCCTACTCCAACAGGAAGAGTCCATCTGAACTGCCAGGTTAGACTCCCTCTTAATGTGGGCCCAGACAACCCCAGAACAGTTTCAACCAAATTAGACCTGATCAATGAGGTATAGTTTAAACTCGGTGGCTCAGTAAACACAGTACACATGTCTGGGCAAATCTGTTGCACTTACGGCATCACACTGAGGAAAACAAAAAAGCGTGCCCTTCTTGAGCCACTCTAATCCCTTCCTGACATCATATATATGATTTTAGCTCTTCTCCCTCTGTGGGTAATCTAATCTAAGCATTTGGTGCTACCTTTCTCTTATGTAGAAGACCTATATTAATGGTCAAAAGGAGAGGGCAGGTGAAATCCCTGCTCAAAACAATTTTCAATAAGGGTACATTAGATATATGATGCTTATAATGATGCTTATATTATATTATATTCATATTTTAATGTCTGGTAAATGATCTCTTATTCCATGTCAGCTCCATAGCAGAATATAATTGTTTGCATTTTATGTTGTAGGGACCAGGAATCATTTTCTCTTTATGGTTAAATGAGCCCTGTTTCAAACTCTGAAGAGCATGGGGAACCTACACTGGGAGTCTGATAAGAGTGCTTTCGAAATCTACTAGAGCTATGCAACTTGTGCTTTCAGATATATGCATGGTCTCAGCAGGGTGAATTTATGTTAAGTTGTGAGGGATGAGTAAGGGCTAGGTTTTTCAGATAAGGCAAGTGTAAACCATGACTTTACGTATATATGTGCACATGCAGCACAGTAACTATTCAAAGAAGAACACACAGGTGTGAAGAAAACAAGCAGCACAGAAACTATTGAAGGAAAAATGCATAGTTACGTGGTATGAAGGAAACAAGTGGCAGAGCATCTAATCAAAGAAGAACGCTTAGGTGCGAAGTACAAAGAAAGCAAGTGGGACAGGAATTATTCAAAGAAGAACGCATAGCTGTGATATTTGAAAAAGCACAAACTACAGAACGCCACTGACTACCATAAGCGAGACAATACCAAGAATAGAAAATCTACTGAGATTACAATTAAGTAAACGGTGGAAGGCTATCTCCCTACACAAATATATTACAAAGGAAGGATGCCCAGGGTATTCAGAACACTGACCATTGCAGGATATGAGAACCCAAACCTGACACTACCGAATGAATAGTATAAAACACCAAAGGTTGCTCTGGCAATTGGCTGCATACTCTGGTGAACTATGAAGTAACTGATAATGAGTTAATGTGAAACAAATTCAGGAATTAAATGCGTGCTTAGAAGAAGCACCAGAACAGGAGACACAAGTTCCAAGCAATTGATGAACAAGAGATTGGATAATTACGAAGAAGAAACCAGAAATAGAAAACTGAGAAAACGCAAGTGACAAAGATGATTATGAACAGGGACACATTTTTTACCTTTGTCAAACACTTTGATCTGGTACACCGGAAAGAGAAGAATATACAGAACAGATATAAACGAGAAACTCTAACATCGAAGTGAGCTCAGAAGGAGAACTGGGTACTACTAGTGAAGAAGAAACAGAAGGACTCCAACAATTCGTTACTTTCTTAGATTAGAAAAACTACTACTAAAACAAGCCAGAAAACCAACTGAACAAAAGGGGGAACACTCACGAGGTGGCACCGGAAACAAAAAGGACGCAAAGCATGTATAAAAAGAGACAACACACCAGAAGGGTACAAAATAAGAGCGCTGAGGATGAACAAAATATAAAAGTGATCAACATGATGGAATTCAGGCTGCCAGAAACAGAAAAATAGGTAGTATCTTTCCACTTATTCTTTAGTCCAGATAATCCATGTGACTATGTAACGATTTAAATTGACACTTACAAACCAATAAGAACATTGAAGTTTATGAAATATGCTAATCTAGTGATATGTGACATTGACAATTTAATAACATTACACAAAGTCGAAGGCAATAATGACGGGGGAAAGGAGACAAACCTACAAACATCTCTGAGCACCATGTGTATCATAACAGAAGAGGAGGGCCACAGTGGGTTGAAACCAAAATCTAGACATATGTTGAACACCCTGTTAGATCTAATTGAGGTGTTCCATGATATGGTAGTGAGAGATCTTAAAAAGGAGAGGGGCACCTCCTAATGGGAAGAGATTGGTAACAGAATTTGAAAAACAGGTGAATGTAGTCCTAACAGAGGATGAGAGAATAATAATAAAACCATTATACAAAGGGGACAATACAGGCCTCTTGGGAAAAAGCTCTTTTTTTTAGAAAGGGCGCACAAAAACTGTACGAATCATGCCTACAACTCTGGTAGCAGGCTGGCTGCTTTGCCCACTCCACTGAGTCATCACTCCTAGGCCTGAGACACAAAGCAGACTTTCTGCCCCTTTGTGTAAAGCAAAACATCTCATCTCTGCTACCTGAAAGGTAAATGTGTGCAATTGGTTAATCACCAAACATAAATAAAGCTTGGGAACCAGTATAGACTTTAACTTGTGGAGTTACGTGGAGGTCTACAGTGACAAATATTTATTCTTCTTGAAGGTAATGTGGCGGTGTTACCAGGTGAGTTCTTCAGTGTGTCATTTTAATTGACAGTTATAAAAATGTGCTGAGATACAGTCTGATAAATTATTACTAATATATATAGAAATATATAATGACTGACATATTCACAGTGCTTACTATTACCGGCTGGGGCTTTGTAGCACTATAGAAAAAGTCACTATTTCCCGCTGCGCGACTAAGCTTGTCACACACAGGTACTTTGCAGTGAACACATTAGCCAGATGAGATTTCACAGCCCAAAATATTATATTTTCCACCCATTGGTTTAACTTGCAGTAACCTTTCGTTTAACATGCACCTGTTATTTTATATGAGCTACAAGAAAGTGAAAAAATGTAACAAAAATACAGAATATGTTGCTCTTTCCAGTCACTTCTTTGACCCCATGACCCCACTTATTGACCCTGCCACATGGCACTTAGGATCACAGCCGACACACTTTATGCAAATGAAGAAAGCCAATGAAACAAATTCGAGCTTCTAGGCAATCTTTATTTACAAATAGTTGAAGACGCATTTGAGACCCTCTGGCAATTCAGCCACCACCCCAAGGGGGCCGCACCCCTGGGTGAAGACTTCGAATGCACTGTAAGAGGCATAGTAACAATTTCGACCCCAAAAGATGGTGCAGGATTGGAGCGAGATTGGTGAAATATGTGTATCCAGCCTGCCTCAACTCATGTATAATTAAACTAGAGGAATGATGGTGCAAGAGTCACAAATACCCCATGCCTGTACACTCTATACCAAATATGGGGATGATAGGCAGAGGTAGCACCTATAAAACTACTATCTTGGAACATAAATGGTCTACGAGTAAATGGAAGATGAGCAAGACTGCTTCAGTGTTTGAGGGACTCTCCTGCTCATAATGGTATCTTACAAGAGACTCATATGACCAAGGAAGAGTGCATGGACTTGTTCCATTCTAGAAAGTGGATTCAGCACGTGGTTTGTACTAACCAGAAAGATAGCACTAGGGGGTGGTAATTTTGATAAAGAAACATCTGAATATGTATATCAAAGAAAGCATCATGGATAAGGCTGGCAGGTGGGTTAAGTTAATAATACCAAAAAAGGGGAGGGTCCGAGGGAAAATTTAAAGACCAAGACAGACTCAATCCCCCATCCAATATACCAATACAACAAGGAATCTGTCAGTCTGAAAGCAAGGGCACAGTCGCTAAGAAGGTTAGAATAAGCGAAGAGTTTGAAAGAGGAACCTCAGAGTGCTGTAGGATTCATTAGGATTTCCATCAAAAACCAGTGATTGGTGGATATCATCATCTGGATATCCCCTCCTTCCCACCACTGTGATTCACTCCATCTTGGAGTTTATTCGTGGTTGGTTTATAACCAGAGCACATTTTTGAGGCCCATGGAAGATGAAGGAGAGAAGGACAGCCAAGCCGCTAGTGAGGGCAAGATTTGAGATATATACCAAAAATGATATATAAGTGGTGCAGTGCAGTAAGGTGAAATGTTAAAAAAGGATAAGGAGGAAAAGAGGAAGTTTATTAAGAGATATTCCTGCCGATCCTTATCTAAAAATGGTGCAGAAACAGCTTCCAACAAATAGGCTGTTTGACAATAGGGTCGACATGTTTCAGCCTGCTTGCCTGGAGGGTCAAATGGCTTTCGTCAGGACCTTCATTTGATTATCGCTACTGCAGCAAAAGTGAGTGAGAAAATTATAAATTGTGAGACAATGTTAAAAAATACAACCTTATTACGGTGTATAACTTCTTCGTATTGTCAGTGTGTGTATGAACATCTGTGGAAATACGAAAAGAGAATCACAAAGCAACAAGGTGAGTGAAACCATCGGACAAATATTCGCTTGTCTCCGTCGGTAAGGGTATGCTTTTTAACACTTCTCACCTGCGATGCCGGTTACCTCCCAAACGGCTCAGATTCCACATCGAGGTACCGACGGAGAGGTAAGCGGTCTATAGCTCAATAATTTGAAACTCTTAAACTTTGTAACAGATGCGGTGTAATTGAACACTGCGTGTTCCACCGGTGTCTTAGCATTTGCGCGTCTGCAGAGTTTACCATTTTAGGTGTTGTTTTGTTTCCTTGAGTGAAGTCACTTCAGCGTTCAAAGCTGAGCATACAATAGACATTCAGACGAATGTCTCAAATTATAGATTTGAACCATCGTATCTCATGGTTCATTGTACTTATTTTTCCCCACATCTTATTCAATTTTGTAGGGCGGGGCCTCCTTCTAACCTGAGTCATTACCGGGTGAGGCGAGGCTCACTTCTCGTGCTGATCAGGTAAGCACTTGAGACTAAGGCACAGCTTTTCAAGCGAATATTTGTCCGATGGTTTCACTCACCTTGTTGCTTTGTGATTCTCTTTTCGTATTTCCACAGATGTTCATACACACACTGACAATACGAAGAAGTTATACACCGTAATAAGGTTGTATTTTTTAACATTGTCTCACAATTTATAATTTTCTCACTCACTTTTGCTGCAGTAGCGATAATCAAATGAAGGTCCTGACGAAAGCCATTTGACCCTCCAGGCAAGCAGGCTGAAACATGTCGACCCTATTGTCAAACAGCCTATTTGTTGGAAGCTGTTTCTGCACCATTTTTAGATAAGGATCGGCAGGAATATCTCTTAATAAACTTCCTCTTTTCCTCCTTATCCTTTTTTAACATTTCACCTTACTGCACTGCACCACTTATATATCATTTTTGGTATATATCTCAAATCTTGCCCTCACTAGCGGCTTGGCTGTCCTTCTCTCCTTCATCTTCCATGGGCCTCAAAAATGTGCTCTGGTTATAAACCAACCACGAATAAACTCCAAGATGGAGTGAATCACAGTGGTGGGAAGGAGGGGATATCCAGATGATGATATCCACCAATCACTGGTTTTTGATGGAAATCCTAATGAATCCTACAGCACTCTGAGGTTCCTCTTTCAAACTCTTCGCTTATTCTAACCTTCTTAGCGACTGTGCCCTTGCTTTCAGACTGACAGGTGGGTTAAGTTGACAGTATATGATCAAAATCATACTTAAGTGGGATTCTATGGGCCCAATGTAGATGATATAAAGCCCCTTGGGGAAATGTTCTCAAATCTGATGGAAATCTGCCCGCATTATAATGGCGGGAGAGTTTAACGTAGGCTTGAATAATGAAAAAAATAGATAGATGGCATCCCCCCAAAATGTTGTAGTTTATCAAAAACATGATAAGGGAGAAGGGGCTATGTGACATATGGAGGGAGAGGGCTGGGCTAAGATGAAACTATATCTTTAACACAATAAAATATGGCCGCCAATCTAGGGTCGACTTCTTTCTAATAAATCAGGTTATAAGGGAGCTGATTCAGGAGATTAAGCATGTAAGGGCTCATGACAATGTGTCAGTCTTACTCAAGTTCAAACCAGTTTCAAGGGCGGAATTAAGGTGGTGGACACTAGCTCGGACAATACTGCTAGATAATGAAGCTGTCAATGCGCTTCGCTGAGAGACAGAAGAGTTCTTCCAAATAAATGTAGGTTTAGCCTTGCTGTGTATAGTGTGGGACGCTTTCAAAGCATTCTTGCGGGTAAAAATTATGAGCATACTATCCTTTAAGAGAAAAGCCTACAACAGAGAGGTTAACATTCTAGAGATTGAATTTAGGAAGATGGAGGGAAACCTGACTCAAGAAGCTAGGCCCCAGTGAAATAAAAGCACTGCAGGAGACTCTACAAGCTGCAAAAGAAAAGTTGATGCTGTGCAGGAGGATAGAGTTAGGAAGAGGTGGGAAGTCAGTAGAATAGCTCATGTTGAATATGGGGAGAGTTGTGGGAAGTTGCTTGCTTGGAAAACAAAGTCAGACTTAGCAAAAAGCTCAATCAAGGAAATATTGTGTAGCAAATTCGGGGAGACTGACAGTCTTTTTCAGGTATTTTTTTAAGACTTATACACAGAAAATCTAGTGACCACAGAAGAGAACGTGAAGGACTGAGTTCCAGGAGAGGAGTTGGGCAAACTCAGTGAGGGTAACAAGACCCAACTTAACATTAATATTGAACTCTATGAGGCCAAACAGTCACTTAGGTCTGGGAAAGCAGGAAATGCTACCTATAAAGACCAGGCTCTTTGGGGGTGGGTATTTGAGGAAGGGTTACCTTTACGCCCCTCGTGGAATGAAGCTACATCACTTCAATCCTTAAGCCCAGGAAAATCCCTAATAGGTGTAGGTCATATAGACCCATTTCACTCCTCAACTGTAATTATAAAATCTTTGCAAAAATCCTGCCCGAGGGTTTAAATAGAGTGATTGATTCCTCTTTGATGCCTCTTACATGAACATCAAAAAGGCTTTATCTGAGGGAGCGTGCTACATGAATTGACCTATGGCATTATAGGCTCTATAGATTTGGCAACTGTGCATAAAGTCCAGCTAGCAGTAGTGACTTTGGATGCTACAAAAGCATTTGATATCGTAAACTGGACCTATTTGCAAACTATACTAAATTACTATAATCTGGGGAAGAATTTGTGCAGGGCGTTGCATTTGAGCTATCAAAATCCCTCCGCCAGAGTTCTGGTACATGGAAATCTCACCACAGCTTTCAAAATATCCAGGGGAACGAGTCAAGGATGTCCGTTATCAATAATTTTATTCCATTTACATATCGAGCCACTAGCATGCAAAATCAGAAAGGCTAACTCTATAACGCCATTCAGATACAATAGTTGGGAAAAAAGGTCTCCTTGTATGCAGATGACGTCATGGTCTATACGTAAGATCTGCAGACCGCTCTGCTGATCACTGAGCAACTGACCATAGATTTTTGCGAGGTGGAGGGATACTCTGCCCATAATGCCAAGACTGAAATTATGATTTGGAACATGCTGAGGGGTAATGGGCTAATTTAGGATGAAATGAAGTACTTAGACTTAAAGATGATGCATGATATTAATGAGCTCCTGGAAGTCAATTTTATAAACGTTTTACAAAAGTTATGACAGAGTCATGTAAAGTGATGAAGGGCTGGTCCCATCTACCGCTTACCATTTTTGGAAGAGCTAACTTGGTCAAGATGAGTATCCTGTCCAAATTCAGGTTCCTATTTAATACAATGCCTTTGAGTTTTAAGAAGGAGGGGTTTGACAGGTTGCAGGATAGGGTCAATAGTTTTATTTGGGCCTTAAAGAAAGCACGAATATCCTGGAAGAAACTTTGGAGAAGAAGAGATGAGGGGGGTTTGACAGTTCCAGACATACAATTTTATGCATGGGCTTTTCCTCTAAAGAATTAGAAAATCGTGCTAAATAGCTCAGAGAGATCCGAGATAGGTATCTTATACATGGCCATCCAAAAAGATGTCAAGGGTGGGGAGGCCTGCTTCCTATACAAGTTGGTGACCCTAAGTGTTACAAGAAGGTGAAACTTAAGGTACTGCAAGCAAAGGGACTCTCCAGGCTCTCCAGAATATGTCAAGGACAAATTGCCACTTCCCATAAAAAGGGTGGGTATTCAGAGGTGGGGCCTACTGATTCAGACGGCAAGACTCTATCATGGGACGAGGTGCATGTGATGGCAGATGGGAATATCTCAAAATTTCAGTTTTTACAACTTAAAAGTTGCTTCCAGAGCTCGGTGGCTGAGATAGGGGGTGCCAACGAACTGGAATAAACTACAATACACGAAATGTGAAAGAGGAAGGAAGTTTCGAGATGGTAATGGTTGTTGATCGATTTGGAGGATGGAGAGTTTGCACTGCCGGAGGAACTGTGGGGAAGATGCCTGCAAAGGATGCAGTTAAAAGATTTAATGCACTTACTTTACAGCACTGTCAAACCTGCTAGTTTAAGGAGAAACCATCTCCTTTCCCTCCACAGAGCAAACTGGATGCCATATAAAATATTAAAGATGGGAAAAGGAAGAGCGGCAAAATGCACAAAATGTGGACTAGAAAAGGCAAATGATGTTCCTCCAAGGAGCCACAGCTTCTGGGAAAGTGTGGGTAACATTCTCAGCAGAAACATTAAGGTAAGCCTCCCTTTGGTTATTTTTGTGACCTCGGGAGGCCAGGCAAAGTTGAGTAAAGATGGAATGAAACTGCTATTCTATTTGAGATCCTGTGGAGAAGGATAATCTGTAGAAAGTGGATGAGCGTTTTCCCTCAAGCATATGCTGCATGTCTCAGTTTGATTACATATAACTTAAAAATGAATGCTACAGACTTGTCTGTCAGAAGATATAGGTTTTGGATCCACTGGTGAGATGGTTGGAGGGCAATGTTGTGGTAAAATAGTTAGACATTCTGGGTGAAGTAGACACTAAAATAAAGTTTGTTCTATAATTACACCCATCGTTGTTTCAACACTTCATTTCCTGGTGAAAAACCGAGGCACATAGAAGAACAAGTACATTTTCTCTCTGCCGTGGCAACCCTATAAGATGAGGGCATAAAAAGACAGGATATTTGGGGTATAAGCCTGAGGTGAATGATGACAAGAAAACCATATATAAACAAACCAATGGAATGAACAGGTTGGTGGAAGAGTCACTAATACTCCATTAAATATCAAGTGATAATACATTTTACCAAAATAATGCAGACTCATGAAAACAGGGAAATATTTGTTGATACATTTAACTACCTCGGGTGCGTGTGAACAGTAAAAGGATATCATTTACAGGTATTTTGTAGAGCTTAAGTGATTGGTGGAAATTGCAATTTCATAAGGCCATCAGGTTTCAAGGCATTTGCTTTCTACGGAGTGAGCTAGGTATGAATTGATGTTAGTCATTATCATTAATGGCATCTGATGTGGAAGGATTGTTGAAAGTTTCTGGGTTTGTGCCTCTCTCATGTAAATGCTTCCATTTGTGGATGTGCTTTTTAATAAACTGGTTGAAACCTGCCAGGAAAGTGAAGGCCTTCAGTAATGTTCTTCCTTGGGATAAGCAGGACATAACATGGCACATTTTATGTCAGCAGAGATAAGTTTTTACTGTACATGTTGAAGAGCTCATCTGGCCTTCTGTCCCTTCTGTTGTAGAGTCTGAGCAGATGGGCAGTTTGTTTCCTTGATAAATCATTACTTCTCTGGCCCTGTACAGGCACAGCGTGTGGCCTCTGTCTCTACAATTTAATATCCTGGAAATTATTCACCAAAGGGTTGTTCTGGTGGGCATTTAGGGACAAGGAATCTGTGTACGCTCTACAATGAAATTGCTTGAAACGTGTTCACTGCCAAAACAGATTAGAAGTGTCTGAACAAATATTGGAACTCTACCATTTCCAAAATGTGGGTATGCCAACAATTTGGAGATTGTTGCAGCGAGATCTGGCTTGGAGATCTTCATTATTAGTTTTCACCTCCTGGAGAGATTTTTTTACATTTTAATGATAATGTCCTTGGATTTACTGAGAACATTGTGAAGCTCTGAAATTCTATGTTCGATGGTGTTGAGTCTTCAAGCATGCATGTCAATGCATGCTTTCATGTGGTCTTAGTGTTTGAAGCCTATTGCACTTCTTTAGTAGAATTGGTTTTATCTCCTCTTGTGGAGCAATAGAAAGGGCATCAAGGGAGTTGTGAAATTGAACTACTCCTGAGGCATCTCCTGGTCCAAGATGGCACTCGTTTTAAAAGGTCAGTTTAGTCTGCTTTATATTAGACTTGGCAATTTTACGACAGTGCTGATGCACAGATCTGATGTCAATAGTATTTATGTGCTGAGATACAATGACTACTTCTCACTTGATATGAAGATGAATGTTTGTAGAGGGGCGTTGGAGTACAGCTCAGGTAGGCTAAATAAATGGAAGTCAGCTGAACCGTATGTAGGGACGCCACCCCCAAAGATTCAATCAGGAACCAGTGGTAAGTAGCATTAAAGTTTGTGATGCAGATTTATTACAAACTCTGTGTCGCTTAGGAAGACTGCTAGCAGCCATTTTTATCCCGGCATCATGAGTGATCAGCACACTATGGGGGTATTAGTAAGGGGCCGGGGTGGGGATTCAGGAAAGAGACCAGTAGAACAGGCTCAGAACTGGCTCAGATCATACAGGCTCCAGCCCAACATCAAACATATTTTCCCTCAAGCCCGCTGCAGGTCCGGTTACAGATTGGCAGCAAGGATGATATCTGCAGAAATGATTATGGCCCAGAGGCGAGATATGTAGTCTCACAGGCTACCAGGGTAATGATTGCGAGATGTGATAAGTCACTGAATGTGGTCGACGGGGCTCCCACTGGTGCGCAGATAAAGTTGAAGAAAAATATGAGCTATTAAGTACCCATGTTGCGACCCATGTTGAGAGGCTGGTGTGCAAGGGAATGGGGTGTGGTAAAACACCCACCCTACAGGGGTGGCCCTCAGGTCCAGAGAATCACATGGAGCTGTAGTGGTGCAGTTGGGATTGGGCTGCTCATTCATGCCCTCTATCCCTGGCATCAGTCATCCACTCCAGAGCAGGGTGCTGGCAGTGTCAGTAGCAATACGCTGCAGTTGCTCCCCCCTGGGGTCAGGGGTGAGCAAAGCCATCACCCGAGTTGGAGGACACCAATGGCAGTTTGGCAGGTGTCCAGACTGAAGTGGATGGACAGCCCCCAGCAGGGATCTACAAACTCATGGTGCGTCGGTGCTGCAGAGTGTCTAACAAACACTACCTTAGTGGTGCAGTCAGAACTTGGTCCCGCACCTCAGTATCTGATAAAAGACAAGCTGAAGATAATCTCCAAAGCAGGGAGAGAGTTGTGAAGTATCTTCATAGGATGTGATGATGATGATATTCAAGCTGGGGTGTTGAAGCGATGGCATTATACGGCCATCTTGTTTGGTTACTCACGCCTTGAACATGACCTTTAAATGTCTAATGCCCTTATTGAAATAATTATGAATATGATAGCAATGTGTTCCTCTTCTGTGATGAACTGAAAAGAAAAAGACAGAGCATACCATGCTACCTGCATTGCCCCCAGCTGTGCCAATTTGTTCATTGGTTGGTAAGAGGCGCAAGTCCTATGGTTAAAACATAGAGAATTAATTAACAAAGTGGGACTATGGGCCTGATTACAGGTTTGATAGTAAGGGAACTATGGTCGAAGCGGCGTCAGATACCCCGCTGCCTAGTTGGCGGTACACCCACCGTATTACGATGTTGGCGGTTTGCTTGACGATAGACCGCCAAAGCACCACCACCACTGCCAGCCATTTACAGACCGCCACGACGGCTGTAGGGGGAAAGCTGCTGCCAGAGGGCAGTACAGAGAAGTTCACTGCCATCCAAATTATGAGTTGGCTCTCCGTCGAGCCGACCATGGTAGTGAGACCGTCTGCTTTGAGTCAGCAGAATCAAGTAATTGGGGTGCATACTCACTCATTTCCTTTTCTTCCCTTCGGTTTCTCTCATCGATCTCTTCCACCAGCTCCCCCTTCACAGCAGCATCTTGGCCCTGAAGAAAACAACCCTGTTTGTGCCGAAATCCAGGTAAGTCCGTTTTGCATTTTTTTCCCATTGATTGGACTGGGCACACTCGGTCCGGATTCCAGCAATGGGAAACTACTCGTAATAGGGAATTTGTCATGTGTCATGAATATGTGTACATTTTACACTTGTGCAGTCAAAATATACACACATGCATCAGCTAATATGAAAAATATTTCTCTGCTGTCAGAAACACTGCCGCTGGGCCTGCGGTGACTTCGTAATACGGCAGGCGGGAGACCGCCGACACAGAGGTCTTCTTGGGACTGCCACCACTGCTGTAACAGCGGTGAGACCGCCAAATTCGTAATCAGGCCCTAAGTCTTCACTATATTAGCAAGCTATTCATAGAATGGAAAGTTAAGGAAACTGCAGAAAGTTCATACAAAAATTGAATGAGAAAAATCAGAATGTAAAAATCATGAGTCAGATCAGCAGATAACCTAAATCTGAGAGTGTCAGTTAAAGAAGAAGGTTTACAAACAACACTTTTATTGAAAAAAAAACAGCCAGTAACAGCCTGCACATGGAAGCAGCAATCATCTGCTGGCTTGGAAGTAGAACACCCTCAACGGGGAACTACTCACCAAGTAGAATTGGTGCTCTGAATAGGCATGCGATTACGAGTGGTACAAAAATTGATGCAAATACTTAAAGCAAGAAGATATCAGAGAAGGTTTTGAAAACAGGTAGATGACAGAGTAGTGCAGGAATAAAGGGCAGAACTGCTTTTTATGTCAAAAGTACTGGACCCAGACATGGAAAAACACATACACTCCGAATGTTAGAAATATTTGTAAGAAAACTGGGGTCTCCTAAAAGACAGACCCAATAATTGAGAGCAAGGTAGAAGTGGCTTTATTACAGAATATCAAGGTCAATATCAAGGTCAACAATATCGACATTCCAGAACATTGTGTCAAAAATATTGTCTACAAAAATGAAGTTTACATACTTTGTATGTAAACTACCCTTCTTATTTCCTTACTTCTGGTGCGCCAATAAGACATACAACATTGTTTTTTTCTCTCAGAGACCTTCCATTAATAAAAGCCATGCATCATTACCAAGGATCTCTAAGGATTGGTATATTTCCTTTATCTTCATAATGGACCACTAGGATTGAAATGTGTCTTTGGTCGACACAAATAATAATCATATGAATATTAAATTTTGGAAATAATTATGATGTATACATGAATTTGGATATTTCTTTTTTTACTAAATAAATTATCATTGTAAATGCATACTATGGCACAGAGCATATCTCTTTTATGTGATTTAACTTGTTTGTCATAAACTTCTTTGGGTAGTGGGTCTCACTCATCTTGACAAAGGCTCTACAGAACTTAAATGCTTTGAATCGCAGCGGCTAAATAAACTAGATTTACTTTATATACACCCCAAAGCGCAGGTCATCTTTCTTGTGAAAGGCTTTTGCAAAATGTGATACAGGGGCTGCGACAGCTCACCTGCACGCAGGTGAAAATGGCCATCGGATGGGATTATGTCTCCAAAAACGACTGACTACATGATAGTGTGAAAAAAGCTGCTTTAATGAAACAGGTGCACAAGCCATATACCAACCGCTTGGCTCTACACCGTACATACTGAACATCAAAAAGGCCTCACAATACATTTTAACAACTATCCAAATCCTCTTCCCCCTACCCTACCCTCCCCCTCCCCTAAGCAACCCTTCACAAATTAAACCAACCAAAATCCAATCACAACTCTCATCACTCAAACTCCCCACATACACCACTGTTGCCATCTCATTCCATTCATAAATTTCCCCATACCTCCCCCCCAAAACCTCAACTGGGTCTCAACATGGCAAACGTTTCTTTAAAACATTTCTAAACTTGTGTACCAACCGCCAACGCACCTGCCCATCATCAGCCACAACCACCAAAAAAACACCATCTTTGTGCATCTACTCATCAACACTACAATAAGGGAGGACGGGTGGGGTAAACCCTCTTGCCGTCCCTGCCAAACCGGGGTGCACCCAACTATAATGTCACCCAAAACTAGGTTCACAAACTCTAAAAGCCTACATAACCCTGCCCCATACCCCTTAGGCCAATCACTACGCCCCTCGCCCTTGGACCACCCACCCGAAAATTCTAGGAAGGTAGGGCATTCTGCTCACCCTCCCAAAACCCTCATTCTCAGCAGGGACTGGTGAAACATAGGCAGGATTCTCTGCTAACAGATGCCTCAAGTGACCTCAGGGAGTGGGTTGGGGAAAGCAAAGCTTTGCCTCAGCTAAAATTATGAAACTTCACCCATCTTAGAGAAAAATATCTCGATCATGCCGTTCTCATGGGCAAATTTTTAATTTTGCACACCCTTACATATTACTAAACTACCGCTACAAATTGAGTGAGGCTAATTGTTTTTTTGAATAGAGCTAGTCGATTGTATAGCGCACAGTGCACTTTCATCATGAAAAGTGGTCTTTCAGTTGCATCAGCATTTTACTCTGATGTGTGTTTTAAAAAACGAACTGAAAGTTATTCCAACAAATTAGTTTCTAAACAAGAGCTGTTTATGTTTTTCTAATTGGCTTAAGTTTTCAGTGAACCAAATGCCAAACAGAAGAAGCAACTGTAGTCATCTGGGCTCTTAAAGCTGCCACTTGAAATTTAAGGACGTTAACCAGGAAAAGGCTGAGTTTATCATCCTGCCATTTCATCTGTTTTAAGGTCAAGAAACAGAGCCTGTTTGTACTATCAAAGCTTGCAGTAGAGACACCCTCTGGAACTTTCCTATAATAAGTGATTTATTTCCAGTAAGGAAATCCAGACGCTAGAAACATTTGCTATGAAAGAAAATTAATGACAAAAGTTCAATTCAGTTTCTCGGTTTATTCTTTTAATTGCTTTTTACAGCTTTAACTTTTTATTTGTTCTTATGGCTATATTTATGTTTATTTCTCACCCTCGTTTTCAAAGGTACATTCCTCACTGATGCAAATTATATTACTTTTTCCACGTGCAAAGATGTGTACTCTGCCCTCATCTTTACTGACCTCCATGGGAAATACACAATAAATGATAACAGTAACACCACCACCTCCAGATCATGCGTTCCCTTGAAGTCCAAGGAAGCAATCTGGTTGTCTTTCCTCCTGCCCGGTGACCCCTGCTGCCATGGTTTATGTACACAAGAAATAGCGTATTTGTCTCATATGTATGAGGAGGAATCTAAATTGCCTGTTTTGTTTATTCAATTCACAAAAACAGGCATACATGCACACAGAGACAGAATGTCTTCGTACCCACTGACAGGCATTATACATTCATGCACATATGCAGGTAGATCTATATGCCAGCAACTGTGCATGTACATAGAGATATGCACATGTGTGCACTCACACACACGTGTGCACTCATACACACACTGCAGTCATAGAAACACAAGTCAATGATGCACACAGACCTCAGGAGTAAGGAGCCGGAATAGCCCCAGCCACTGATAAGTCTCAATAACCCCAAGCGTAAATGCACCTCAATGCAATATTGGTCCATGAAATATGTTGTTATGTTTTGCTTATTTGTAGAGCGTACTTTCACCCGGGAGAGTATCCTGGCACTGAGAAGGTGATTGTCAATGGCACCTGTCGGTTAAATGTCTCCAAACAGTAAATAACATCAACGGTCTCAGATAGTAAAGACCAAGAACGACTAAGGGCATTTCATACACCAATGACCTCAGGTAGAAATAAACATCAATGACCACAGGCAGTAATGAACATCAGTGGCACATGGCAGTAAAGATCCTAAATAACCCCAGACAGGATTAAACATTGATAGTTCATTGGAGTAATATGCATCAATGGCCCTGGAATTAACTAATCTTAATGTTCTGAGGCAATAATGAACATCAATAGCCCCAAGTAATACTGGGCATCAGTGGCCCTAGAGCCCCAGACAGTAATAATCATCACTTGTCACAGACAGTAGTGAATAAATATGAACAAAGGTAGGGATGAGCCCCACAAACACAGAAGAATTTCAGCTCTTGCCAGTGCAGTCAATCTGTGTCGGGTCAGGGAGAGTAGCATCATAGATATGAGCCTTTCTTCAATGGCAGAGCACCATGATACCCCTGTGGCCCGCTGCAGCACTATGTCATCTAGACCAGGGGATGTCAGAGGAGCACTCTGACTGTGATAATGGCATTAGAGGTCCTCTCATGGTTCTAGTTTAAAGTGCATCACGGGCGGGTTTCCTATATGCCGCCCGGGCTAGTAAGGAGGTCCAGTGCCTGTGATTCCAACAATAATACATGGACTTCAAATAATGAAAAAAGAGTGCATATCTTTCTACTCAGACTCATCTGACTGCACTTCCAATAAAATTGAAATGAAGAGGAAAATCATTGTTAATCATAATTGTGAGCTACGATCAACCAATGAGCGATGAACACACTAATCCACTAGTCCACTAATAAACGAGGAATTACCATGGGTATGAAGAATACCACACCCGATTCCCCTCGTATTTCCTCTCTGATCCGAGTTTCACTTAAGGATTTTGCCCGCTTTCAGCAGGTGAAGTCCATGTGTGAAACTTACAGGACACTCAGATATACCACAGACCTTGTAATTCTATTAACTTGACTTACAGGCCCCATTGAAATTAAGTCTATGGTTTATCATGAGGCTCCTGATAGGTGAATTCAGACTACTGCATTCGTAGGATGGGAGCCCTATTCCATTTCATAGTTCTGGTGATATTTATTAACGTCTCTGAATGTGGATCGATGTAGGGTTATGTAAATTTGTTTAGACAAAATGTAATTGATCTTAACTCTCAGGTAATTTAGGACTTTAGAGAGATGTGCACACCTGCGAAGATGCGTCATGATCACCACTGTCTCCTTTGTGAATACCTGAGGTGTCACGGTATGCAGAAAGGACTGAACAGCGACTGGAAGAGCTTATTTCCCATGCCAACTGGAGGGAGCTCCTGTGGGTCTGCAGGATGGGTGCATGAAAGTTCATGCCCTGCATGCCCAAGGACACCATCCATTCTCTTGACTCCAGAGCAGATAGGTCCTGGGCCATGGTCCCCTTTTTGAATCTGTCCTCCAAGGAAAGTATTCAGGAATCAAATATCCCAAATTCGGTTGAGTGAGACCCCTGCCCTTCCTGTAAACCAAGACATTCTGGGAATAGCACCTGTTACCACTCACCTCGATGGGCACCATGAGCTGTTGAACTTTCACTTTTCTCTATGCGAAGAAGGCAAGGTTAGAGGAAATGTAAACATTTACGAAATCTTGGACTACCCTGCGGAACTCAGCATTCACTCACTGGGATTTCCAAAATGTATCAGAGCCATGCAAGTTGCCACAGGGCTTAAAAATGGAAAATGTTCTGCTTCTATTGACAGGCATTCATGATGATACCCTTGCTGCCCTGGGTGAGGACTGTCTTTTATGCAGAACAAACCCTGGCCTGTCCACCAACTGTAACAGTATAGGTACTTACTTAACACCTATTAGTGTGTTAGGAATTGGATTGAATTTGATACCAACTTTCCTCTTAAGCAAGTACCTGCACATCTAATAGGAACTGTTGAATTCAGTGTGGTAGAAGTAACCTATGTCAGATTACTTCCATCTTCCTTTTTGCACTCCTGTTCAGTACGTAGTGCAACCTATAGCTCACGTCATGAAGCTTCAATGTCTTTACTGCCTAATGTACAGTTAATTCTCCAAGGCACCATAGTGGATCAAAAAACCTTTCTCGCAATTGCGCCAGGCTTTGCCCTGCCTCCAGAAGTGCTGTCACAGAGCTGTACATAGGTACAACATCAGTGAATTGCTGTCAGTTAACAACAAAACATTCTGCTCCCTTAGATGCAGAATGTCATTACATATCAATAATCGTGACAATCAGAACAATCTAACCTAGAACCTCATTAAATCTAGAAGTCCACTCACAGACAGAGAGGAATCTACAGAAGAATAGAGTAATCGCCACAAAGTATGTTACTGAATGTAAGTAACTTCTTCTCTGATGGATACTTCTAACCACAGATTCCTTATCTTTTGAATAGATAACAAAATATTTCATCCCAAAGAGTGTAGGTTCAGAGGCGTGGACTTCACATCAAGAAATAGTGCATGACAGAGGGGCAAAATAGGCCTTTCTGCGAACCTGTGAATTAAGGCAGTCATTCCTGGTAAAGGTGTGGATCTGGCACATGTCAAGCCCCCCTGCTCAGGATGTAGTAGTGGCTTTAGCTCTGGTGAATATGGCTCTTAGGGGACTCCTTCTTGGCAAAAGTATAACATATTTTTATGCAGAGAACAACTGACCTAGACAGGATCTGTTTTGGACCACCTTTACATTCTTTGCAAGAGAGAGCCCTACAGAGATCTGGTCTTCCACTCTGTGCTCGTTGGTACAGTTTATGTAAAGGCTGAGGTCTCTTTTGTGGTCTAATTGATGAAGACCCCTCTTGTTTAGAGGGGTGTGGTGGAGAGAGGAAAGCTGGCAGTGTAGTCAATTGGCCCACATGAAGGAGTGACAATATCTTTAGTTGAAAGGATGATCAGGTCAAAGCACCAGAAAAGTGGTATGTGGTGGTTGTATCAACAGTGCCTTGAGCTCACTGAGATGGCACACAAGTAATCCATTGAAGAAGCCAATCTGAAGGGCCAATAGCCTCAGTGAACAGCTGTGAATAGGCTCAAAAGGTCTGCACATCAAGAAAGTTGGAACCAAGTTAAGGTTTCACTGCGGCATAACAAAAGGCACATATGTGTAAGGCCTTTCACAAAAACACCTTCTAAATTGTAACTCAAAAAGGGAGGGCTGATCACGCAGTCGTAGAAAATCAGAGTGGGGTGACAAATAACCTTTAGCAGTGCCTGCAGCAAGAATTTGCTGGGCTAAAGGTATGACAAAAGGAAGTGCATCAGGCAGTTTAATCTTCAACTGATTGACCCAACATTTTACATACCAAGCCACAAACTTCACTCAACACCCAGAGTAAATAGACTTTGTGGACATGTGGTATGTTACCAAAATGACATCCCTAACCTCTATGGGTTGGTCAAAGCTGCCCAACAGGTTCTGCTCAATCTCCATGCATGAAGGTGTAGGTTGTGAATATTAAGATCAAGAACCCTGCCCTGCTGCTGGGATAGTGGATCCTCCTTCAGAGATAAACTGGGGGAGGGCAAATGCTCAGACTCAGCTGCTCAGAGTACTACACTCCATGAACCCAGCTATTAGGATGATTTGAGCATGGTCTTTCTTGACTTTCTTCAGAACTTCAGAAATGTGAGAACAAATACAGTACACTAAAGGCTAGTTAAAGGTGGAACACATCTCCCAATGAGTCTTGTGGTGGAAACTCTAAAGCACAAAAGGCGTGAGCGTTCTCTGCAGTACTGAAAAGATCTTCCCAAGGAAGGCCCCACTTGGCAACAACACCTTGAAGTACCTCTGGAGCAGGTCAGCTATATGACATCTATTCAGTTTATCCACCATGGCATTCAGGGATCCTGCTAAATAGTTTACCCTGAAGATTCAACTAGCACCACAGACTCAGTGTCTCCTGACACTGCCCCCACAACCACACACTGCTTTCCTGGTTGCAGTACCACCTGGTGGTCGTGTTCACTGCCACAACCTGTACAGAGCTGCCCTTGATGGAACACAGAAAGGCCTTGAGATCAACTGGGAAGATCCACTGGTCTGAGGTAATTTAATGCCAGTTGGGCAACCAAAAACATACTCTTCCATCACTGGCTGGAAGTAACTCCCAAAGTGGTATCAGAATGGATTGGCAGTGATGATGGCAAGAGAGTGGGAAGAAAATGACTGGCCATACGGCTTTGGCCCTGTCATGTAGAAGCACCATGCACTTGAGCCCTCAAAAGGTTGCTGAAGCTGCTGGAGGGGGTGTGCTGACTTTAGAGAGAAGCCAGGCCTTGGGAGTAGCCTGTGGCCTTTTATAATTGTTGTTGAAAGGCCAATGCTAGCAAGCACGTGGATAAAGCCATAGTATGGTATCTTTGAATAGCTTCAGAGATGAATTAGTCTTGTCTCTAAAACGTCTTGATCCATTAAAGAGCATGTCTATGAGGAATGTGGTGAGCATCCAGGCATGATGACAAATGACCACACTAGTGACCGTAGTGCGGCCAGCACACTTGGTGATACCCAGGCCGGCCTACAAGATGTACTTTGCAACCTACACATCATGGACTGCATGGGTGAAAGTGTCCTGAAACTTTGTATGGAGAGTGGGCAAGATCTCATTTGCTATATCCCAGATGTCATGGGTGTATGTGTCTAATAGACATACCGCATTCAAGGAGCATTAGGCCACACTGGCAGAGCAAAATACCTTCCTGAAAAGTGCAAGAATACCCTTACATTCTCTATCAGGCAGAGCAGTAGAAAACGCAGAGTTTACCTTGCTGCCTAAAGCCTGCACCAGAAGACTTTCCTATGAAGGCTGGTAAGTTAAAAAGGTGAGGTCATCCATGGCCTGTCTAGGTGCCGCGCCATGGGGTGACTTGCCAGTGGCACTGAGGAGGGATTTGCATGCGCTGCAGCCAGGTCATCTGTCAGGGCCTGTTCTCTCGCCTGTAGCTTACACAGTGAAACATTCACTGATTTTCAAGGGATAAATGCGATCTGAGCTGATACAATGCTACAGTTCCTCATTTAGTGGTCTGTTAAGTTCCAACCCCATTTGCAGACTTCATTTTTAATTTTAATGAACCACTGCACCACCTTTTTGGTCTTAAGTCATATAAATATGTGCATTCAATGTTTTCAAAAGTGGCTAAAAGAAGAGCTGGATTAAAACATTTCTTGACTACCCTGTGATCTAAAAGAACCACAACACTACACAAAGTATTAAACCTAATCCTACATAAATTGCAAATTGTGAGTAGCAACTGTTCGACCATGAGATAAGGAGTAATTAATTAGACAAATTGAAGTCTGCTTGGACTGTGTAAAATGATAAGAAGAATGCGGCCATGCGAAATCCATCTAATGATGATTATGGTGATTATGGATATCAGTGATGATCAATCAGGCCAAGTAGCATGAGATCTAATAGTTTACTGATCCTTTCAAGTTGTAAGATTAGTGAGTTTAAATTCAGAATTACCCAAAACAATCACTAAGAGGTGTCTGTCATTCAGAAGACAATGAGTTGAATAGCAGGGGTGATAATTACCTGTTTGTAACATTAACCGTCTAATGAATTAGATTATTGCACATCTCCGGAGAAGGATACATTCCGATGCCTCTGACAGACTGCTCACTATCCACAAGAATTCAGTAGGAGCATCATTTTCAATAGAGCAGTTGCACCTCATCAATTATTGGTGTCATTTCCTTTACTACCCATTCAGGTAGGTGAAGGAATATGTCTGTACTACATTTTGGGGCTCATGGCACACTTAGTAGGTTCTTGGAATTCAGCAATTTGGGATGTAGCAAAATCTTGTGGTACCCAATCAGTACCCAACGGATTGACCATCTCAACGGCAACACACAATATGAACTATAAAAGTTTTTACTTCTTAGATACAATTAATTGCACCACAAGTCAGCAAGTTGAAATGTGCTATTCTTTGATGGAACCTCTTGAAAACTGCCACGAGGAGTAATTAGATTTAGGATCATATGTCAAAGGAACTCTGCCTGGACAGCAGGACCAAAGGAGCAAATGAGCAGACGGCTCAGATGCTTTAAGAGGTGATAATTAACAGAACTCCTACAGTAATCACTAAACAGTGCAACAAACAGTTTGCCTTTTTTGGTGACAAGACACAGAAGTTTCAGCATTAAGGCGGCTTTGAAATCACCCCCTTCATCACAGTCCTACTGCCTAAAGCAAAGGCAAATGTGTCTTCCTTTATGATGTTGAGCGTGGATGGCAGCTGGATGGCCCAAAACCCTATATCTCATAAAGGAGTCATGCCCAATATCGACCACTAAACACAATATTTATACCCTGGCTCCCAGCATGACAAAAAACACAGATGTGTTGCTCCTACAAGAAACAGTACTTAAGGCATGAAAGCCCAGCATTTTAATTACACTCTACTGCTACGATCGATAGACCGCATGGTAATGGTCATTCGTGAATCATCTTTAAACTCCCCTTTCAGGTAAGAAAAAGCAGGGGAAGCTTTGGGCTTTGGAGGGGCTAGATTTACTATTCCTACTCCAATCTAAGCAACAACATGGAAAGTGTTGGACTTTGGATGGGTTTGATGTAATATCCCCACTCCAAAGCAAGGAAAAGCAGGGAAGATGCTGTAGTTAGGAGGGATCAGATTTACCATTCCAATTTCTAATACTTTATTAGTAAACATGTAATACCTACCAACACAACATTATTAAAATGTATTCAAAATAAAAACTATATGCTTTATGCATAGGGCTCACGGTGTTTTGGTATTTATTTTTAAACATTTCCGTCAGTATTGATCTATATTTATTTTTGGGCCAAAGGCACTGATAGAGAAATAAATCAGTGTAGCACTGTATGTGGGGTGATTGAAATACAGCCCTTTAGACGGGGAGATCATTCATAACAAATCACCGTAGGTACTGATTTTCGCATGGAGTTTGCAAGACTTAACAAGATGCATCCAGTGTGCTCTTATGTTTCTAAAATAAAATACAACTATCTAAGTAGATCAATATTTTGGAATGCCGTGTACGCCTGTTCTAATTATCACAGTATCCCTTGTGACTCAAATTTCAAGTTTTAGAATTAAAATATTCAATTGATTTCATCATTAAGGATCTATTAACTGTGGTAGCAGCCAGGAGTGTCCATTATAGAGAAACCATAATTTGTGTAGCAACTCTCTCATTCCCCACTTTATCTCATTGTTTCTCATTTTATCGCCCTCCATATTCCACTTTTTTTATGTATTTTCTCTTTTTTTTCTCTTTGGATAACCTACAATTATACGCTGGAGGAGCGAGTTAATGTATGTAAGAACATTATTTTTGTCACTTTTTCCTGTCTGTTGTTGCTGGCTATAGGATTGTGTGCTCTGCCATTGCTAAGCTATAGTAAAGTTTTCTTTCCTATAGAACACGTACTGCGCATTGTTTCACGTAATTGGCTTTTTTATCCTCCCAGCAATTCCAGTGGCAGATGGGACAGAAATGCAGCTATGTTTTGGAAGTTAAATGGCGTGTGTGGGTTACAGTGTGTATTAACACCACCACATACGTGGCTCAAATGTATAGCAGAAAGCACCATCATGCCTGGTTTTCTATATTAACTATATTAACCATAGTGTACCTCAGAAGCCCAATTGTGAAGTGCTTAATATACAATGGGGGAATCCCAGACATTGAGAAAAGTATGCCCTCACAGTGAATAACTACAAACAACTATTTTCACTGTGTAGATAAATCTGCATTTTCTAGGAACTGGGCTAATTATGAATAAAAATATGTTCACTTATTTAGACATGGGAAAATCCGAAAGTGGACAGTAAAACATATTTTCCAATTCTTTTTAAAAATCTGAGTCAGATTTGAATGACAGTTGCAGAAGAGAAATTTTATACAAGTTTACTTTGTGCTTGAGACTAAACTGGTTTACAACTGGTTTGCCTTAGTTTGTGCTTCAAAGACTGAATAAAACTCCCTTGCTAACTAGTTAATGCTGGAAGACAATGGTTTGGTCTGGAGCTGTAGGGAGGAATGAGTGGTAGTAACAATAGCCTCTTAGTGGTCATTAACCACCTGTGAGGGGGCATGAACAGATGGCAACACAAAGGGCCAGTTTCAGAGCCGTTGACTTCTTTATCCACCCTAGACTTTCTCTATGTCACCATAGCAGGAGGGAACAATCAGTTCTAGCACTGACAGAGGGGAGGACACCTACTCTCTGTAGGGAAGTGGCTAACGAAGCCATCAAAGCTCCTGCAGCTGAAAAATGGCTAGGGCCCTCTAAGTTGAAGAACACTGGGATGTGAGAATACGTCAAGCAAGTAGCCAGGGATGGATGTTGAGAATTCCATAATCACTGGCTAGTGCAAATAATAAAACTCGCACATCACCACTACCTTCTTAGAAAAATCCATGATCATGAAAGAAACTATATTGTAGGAAGAATACTGTTTCTGGTTGCTGGGAGAAAGACAACCAAGTATTCCAGAGTCCTGCTGGCAACCAGGCACTAGAACCGTTCTCAATGGATCATGTTCTTTGCCTCCAGTTCCATACTACAAGGACAGAAAAAGAAGACCTCTTGAATGCAAGACTGCCAAGCATCACCACTGAGAACTGAAGCGTGCAGAAACCATGACTGGAGAGCTGGTGCCTAGAAGTCTGGCCTTAAGACCTGAGGGTTGCAGGAGTGAACAAGTAGAACTCTCTTTTGCAGCAGTTGATAAAAACTGAAACTTAGGTTGTTGCTACTTTTGGCAGACGTTGACAGGGAGGGTTACGCTTACAGAGTGGGTAGGAATAGCCCTTCCTAAGTTAATAGCACACTTTCTGATCAGTTTCTCTTGACTGCATATTCTCTCTCGGTCTGTCTTTCCCACATTCTCTCATTTGAACTATCGATCCTAGACTTGCAGTGAGTAAAAGATGGAGACCATCTCACCAGAGTGAAGTAACTACACAACAAAGGTGGTCATATGCAAAGTCCAATAAAACCTTCTTGGGCATCGATATATATATGTATGCCAATCGCATTAAGAAATACTGCTAATCATCATTTTCTGTTAACTGCACTATGTCTGTAATCTGAGAATGCATCACAAATATTTAGATATAGATCAATTCTTTGAACATTAAAATATGTAAAAATAAAATGAGAAACGTTATCAGAATTGTGTTTATACTTCAAGATGCATACTTAATTTTCCGTTTATTTGTAGTCAAAACAGTAAAAGTTCAAAGATATGTCCCCTTGCTGTTTGTGGTCACAGCTACAGTGAGACCATGTAAATAGCACCGGTAGGATACTAGCAATGATTCACTGAGAGAATATGACTAGAATAAGAATTTGCAGGTATGCACTGGCCCAGACAGATCACGGGTTTGAAAAGGTGGATAAAGCAGCTGCCAAAAAATGAGGCCACTTTCTTTGTAGCACCACTCGCATTGCCACTCAAAGGCACCCACCATACTTCTATAACAGAATGCACTGTTGAGATTAAATGGAACTATCTAGTTGAGTGATCAGGGACCATCAACAGGCTCCATGAAATACCAAGAACTCGCTCTCTCTGCCTGACTCAGTACCAGGAACAATTCACATACGCTGCTATCACAAATAGACCACAACAATGCTGACATATCTGTCCTCTTCACAGTACTCTTGTGCAGCAAACATCCAGAGATCTCTTGTAATTGTCTGGAGGCTGGTTGATGTTGAAGAGACACTAGAGTTACACTGAGGCTTAATTCAAGAGCAGTTTTTAATTCTGATCATCAACATTGTAATGGCCTATGCACAGGTTCTTGTGCATTACAAGATGTGGTCTAGTACTCTTACAGATCCTTGAATCCAAATACTTGCAGAGCTCTTAGTGGACTTGCCAACAGGAGCAGTGTGACCTCCTGTTCCGGCTTCTTACTATCAATAGACTTGCCAGTTCAAGAGCATACAGAGGCATGAAACGATAATCTCATCATACATTCTAAGCTGGAGCAGAAACAAAAAATGCACACCAAGAAGAAACATAATCGCAATATTATTAGGATACAACAACAGGTTTCAAACCATTTTACATTAGTCCGCAACCTTTGCTAGATAAATAGACCACACATTACCAAATGCATACATTAAATGTATTTATTTGTTGATATATGGATTCATAATGGCAACAAAGCTTACATTTGATACATTTGTTGATCTCTGGATGACCCTTGCTCCTTCTGATGCATTGCAGGATCATTGTAGCATCCAAAACAGCCAAGCACCCCAATGTAAGCTCCTCTTAGGACAATTTGATAGAAAAGGTATCATGAGTTGAGAGAATGCCAGCTCTTTTATACATATGAAATGCAAGATGACATTGCTGCTTTGAGAAATATGTGCTGAGGTTCTGCAGGCTCTATCAGAGCTGCAAGCCAAGTGTGATCACACTACAGTAGGTAGACCCTTGGATGTCCAGCAAGGTGCTTCATCCCTCACACCCTACCTACCAATAACTTTAATGCTTTAAAATCTATCTTTTGAGTATATACTCTCTAAGGGATGTAAACAATAAATAAATACATTGGCAATAGGAAAAAGACAAGGATTCAGATCTTTGAGGGGAGTTGTTTCAATAAACAATAAGCTAATTAAAAGCCAGGAAACATGAGAAACATACATTGTAAAACAATGACATAAAAGTACACTGGGATATGACCTAGTCACCACAAATCTTTTTTAC
The DNA here is from genome assembly GCF_964204655.1 of Triturus cristatus. NCBI lineage: Eukaryota > Metazoa > Chordata > Amphibia > Caudata > Salamandridae > Triturus > Triturus cristatus. Next base: position 1,064,427,114 of record NC_140582.1, on the reverse strand, counting down.
ATAAACAACCGAAATATTAATTTTATCATTAAAGGATCAACTGTGCGCACAACTTTGCTAAATTAAAGTTTCACCCAAGACAATCTCCTTTGCAGTGTAATGGCTCTTTGGCCATTGCTTCTCCATCTCATGTGTTCTTTGAAGTTACTTACTTTCAAGATGAAATAAATATTTCAGGTGACTGATGAACCTGTTATATCAGTTACACCTCTCTTGTACAGCTTCTCAAACATTGACAAGTCCTTGACATACCTCATAGGCATTGAGTCTGGTTTCCGAGGATGATTTATTGTGTCATCTGAAAGATCCGAGTGAAGTGGATAAGTTGTATGATCACTACCTAACTTCAACATCATCAGGAGGAAGCAGGTATCATAGATCACAGTCAATCAGTTCGGCTGTATGTGGTGGGCAATTTACAAGCCATGATTAATGAAGGTGGAATGGAGATAATTATCCCTTTTATCCCTCAGTGAACATTGATATAAAGAGCCACAATCTTTTGGGCAAGCAACTGGAGGACGTTGGTAAAACTGAATTTCTCTTACCAAGGTGAACAAATAATTTCTACTCAACAGAGTGCATGAATACATTCTTTCACCTCATAACTTATGACAATTTCTTGTGGCATTCTGCCGGGATTACTTTTGTCCTTGTTAATGTTTAACATTTAGATTCCCTCTATGTCCTGGGACCTCTTTCTCCTCATTACTGATGAGTTGATTTAGCTCTCAGTACCAAACGGAAAACAGCAAATTCTGTGTAGATGGACCTTCCCACTAACTGGGTGTCATGAGGACTGATGTACTTAGCATTCCTCCTATTTTGCTTTTCTGTCTAGGAAGACGTATGGGTAACTGATTGAAATTCCTGCCAGGGCTGGATCTGCAATAGCATAGGGATCACATGTCATTCTCTCCTGCAGGGCTTGAAAAAAGGCTGGTATTTGTTTTACGAAAAGAATGCTTTTCAGTTGATAAATTAGATTTACGGCCAGGGCTATCTGAGACATCTCATTTCATAATGATATGGATGCTTCTATGTTTTGTGAGCAGGCGTGAAAGTTTGAGGTCTGCATGTGTGGAACCTTTCGTTTCACCCCCTGGTCATTGAAGGGTCTTGGGAGAGATAAGAAGACACATTATGAGCATGTACGTGGTGGGAGTGTTATATTTGTGGCAGACAGTTGCTGTATATTGCAAATAGAGTGTAAGTAGCATGGGCAAACACTCTAGGAAATTACACCTTGTGGAACCTTCCACTTTGGCAGTTTTGTTCTCTTTCTCCTTAGAGCAAGTGCAGAAATGAAGGGGAAGGGTAATAGGTTGAAAATACCTATTATTGAGACACTATCTGAAATAAGAAGGTGAAAAGGTCAGGGCCTGCAGAAAAAGCATGGGTGAGGAGAGTTCTCTGTCAGATGATCAGAAAGGCAAGAATGCAAGCAAGGACATGTTGCCTGAATTATCGACTCATGTGAACACTAAGGTCATTTGAGGAAGAGGAGGTGCCTCGGTCATTCTTGGAATCTGATTAAGGCAATCCCATTGGGCCCTTCACTTGCATATTCTTATATATTCACATAACAAATGTTATCAAAGGAGAATAGAAGGATCCAGATAGGATTCTTTTCCCAAGATTTTACCACTAAAGAGTATAATATGGCTGTAATGGAAAAAGCCTGCTTGACTTAATCTCTCTAGACTCTCCTGTTGCAAGCCATCCATATAGAACATTGTTGATAAAGTATGCAATCATCAAGTAGATAAGATGAAAGATATTTTCTTGAAAAAAGCATATTCTGGAGCACACCTGGCTTTCACAGTGTATCGGGTCTGTTTCACAAGCTCTTATTTTGGACTTCAAACAGCTTTTCAAAGCAGTAGAGGATGGGACAGAATGCTCTTCTTTGTTGGAAGGCATGGAAAGGGAGTACATGTTGGATATTTTCTTTGACATCATGCAAGCAGTCACTTTATCACCAGCAGCTTGGACAGCACAAGAAACAATCTAGTTTTGAGACCTTGACGGAAGGATTCTGCTCAAAGGGCAACATATATGAGGATAACCTTTGAGGGAACACCTTTGTTTGGGCTTGAGTCGGAATCCAGCATGTGTCTTCAATTAAGCAGGGTCAACTTAATGGTTACATGTCATTTAAGAAGTTTTGATTTCGTCAGCCCTTAAGGCAGCAACTATACACCAGGCTAGTAGGTTTAAACCAAAGGGCTATGGTAAAAAGCAACAAAAGCAGAAAAAGAGCTCTCCTGACAAACATCAGATGTCCTGACTATGCTGACTCTAGCCTGCTGTTTTTGGTCGGAGGGAGAATTCAGAATTACCAACAAGCATGGATAGAGTCTACTTCAGATGTATGGGAACTCCAGGTAAACAGATCAGGGTGCAGGAACAAGTTTGGAACTCTCCCTTCGGATTTGGGAGTCAACTGCAATTGCAAGGAAAAGAAAAAAGCACCGGTGGGAGCGTTATACTCTCTGATTCTCTAGGTAGCAATTGCAGTAGTACCCTCGCAAGAAAGAAAGGTTTTTACTCAATTATATTCCTAGTCCCAAAGGTTTTGGGAGAATACAGGATGCTGCTTGACTTGCAGAAGTAAATCATTCAGTGAAATCAATCCTTTTCAAGATCAGGATTTGGCAGAAGATAATTCCTCTCATTACTCTGCCTCTTGGTTGTTTACAACTCTGTTCAGGGGAATTCAGTTGCATCCAGAACCTACATTAGTCCTGATCATGGATGCAAGCTTCTTGGTGTGGGGAGTGTCATTGGATATGACGTCTGTCCAAGAAAGATGGTTGATTTTAGAAAGTCATCGATCATCTAACTGGAGAGAACTGGCTGCTGCTTGGATGGCAATACTGCATTTTTAGAATTTCATTGCAGAATGTAGCCTCATTGTCAAATCAGACAATTCAGTGTCAAAAGCAAATTTAAACAATCAAGCGGGCACAAGGTCGAAGTCACTGGTTTCAGTAGTGTGTCAACTTCTAAGCCAGGCAGAAATGAATCTCCTCTCCATACCTGCAATCCACATAAGGGGAAGGGACAATGTCCAGGCAGACAATCTCTGTTGTATATTCCTGGCTTCTCAGGAATTTGCATCTATCCAAGGGAGTAACCCAAATGATATTTTGAAGGTTCAGGAAACCGTTTCCGAGTATCTTTGCCTCCTACATCAATGCTGAGGTTCTTAGGTTCTGTTCCACGAATGTGGAGACAGGGGCATGGGAGGTTGATGCTCTTTTAGAAACATAGCCTCACAAGCTTTGTCATATATTCCCTCACTTCCTGTTAAAAGCCCAATATGATTGCAAGATTGCAAAGGAAGGAGAAGGAATTAATTCTAGTGATTCAGTTCGGGCCCAGGAGGTCATGGTTCTCCATTCTCAAGGGGTTAAAAATCCAATCCCGTTGGATTCTTCCTCTATTTCCATTCTCACTGACAACGTTCTGAATACTGCTACCACAGAGACTACACCTTTCGGGTTTGGAAGTAGAGAGGAGGGGACTGCAGACTAAAGGAATCCTGAGGTGCTTAACTATTACAATATAAGAGTGTCATCTATCATTGATAACAAAGTCGTGTACAAGACATTGGAGAAACTATAAAAAGTGGTGCACTAATCATTCATTATCTTTTTTAGAATGTGATCTAGTTGCAGTCCTCCAGTTCCTGTTGGATGGGTTTGAACGCAAGCCGTCAATATCAACTTTAAGAGCTCATTATACAGCAATCAGAGCTTGAGAGAAGAAGAAAGATGAAGATCAATTAATAATTAGGTCAGTAAAAAGCTTAACCTTGACATTTCCCGTTCTCAGATGTTCATTTCTGATATACCCTTGGTTTTGAGATTGTTAATGGGTCCCCCATTTGACCTTCATTCATCACCAAACATCAAATTTCTCACCAGGAAAATGGTTTTTGGTGGCTCAGTCAGAAGAATTAGGGAAATTGTGGCCTTGTTACCTGGAGAACCCTTTCTGGCTATTAAGGAAGATGGGGTTAGCCTTAGACTACCAGATCCTTCATTTATGCCAAAAATGTCCACAACTTTTCATAGAGAGAAGGAAGTTTTTCTTCTTGTATATTATCTTGTTTCCTCTTCCCCCTCAGAAGCCAGGTGGCACATGTCATATGTTAACAGGGCTCGGTTAAATTATTTAGAGAGGACTTCATCCTTTAGGAAGTCATAAAGTATTTTTGTCACATTTGGGTCTTCATAACAAGAGAGAAAGGCTTCTGCAGCAGTAGATGGATTGGATCTATAATAGCCTAGTCACTAGCAGAGGTAACCATGCCTAACGGTTTTCAAGGATGTTTCAAAAGAGCTGTCTCAACCTTTTGGGCACAGGGCAAATGAGATTTTTTGTCTGAGATTTGTAGGGCTGCAACCTCAGCAGTTCGAACATCTTACCTCAGACATTACAAATTAAAGAATATTTTGAATGAAGGAAAGCATTTTAATTTCATTGTTAGTATCTTAAATTCTTTATGATGTTCAATAACACATGGATATTCTTTAAATAAATACCTGCAGTTTAACATAAAGGTTGCAAAGATGAATATCTGAGGAAAATGAAGGTCTTATCAAGAGCATTGGCATAACTCATTAGTAATGAAAGAGACAAGGGCCCAGGATGTGGAGATAATGTCTAATTAATTAACTCAGTTTGTATTCATTATGTGTCTCCCCAACTTCCCTATTCTTGTCTTCATGTTATGGCTTAATATGACAGGAGCAATGCTAGGTACATCAGTCCTTAGTAAGTGGGAGGGGACATCTATGCAGCATTTACTGTTTGTCTTTCTGTACTGAGAGGTAAATCACCTCATTAGTAGTGAATGGGACGAGGACCCATAAGTCTAGGAGTAATGAAGAATATCTGTGAGTAATTAGCTATTAATGGGCATTATTCATGATTATCAGCTACGTTCTCTCTCCCTATGCTGATGGTACGCACAAGTTGTCGAAATTCATCAACTTTCTGACAAACATTTTTCTGTCATTAGCTTGCATTAATGGAGAAGCTGCATGGAGGATTGATAGCTGTCTATAGCTGATCAGAGACCAAGCTAATGTTGTCACCTGTAAAATCTGGTTTAATTTAGCCCAAGTTAAAAAATATAATTACCTTTTACAGTTCCCCCTTTGCTAGCTTGATTGGAATCAATATAAACTCTTGGCTGAATCATGAGATTGCTGGTATTTTGGTAGTTCCAGAATCAGATATATTTAATTTCAAAAACCCCGGAAATGTATCATCAGTTAGATGTGGGACATCTTCATATTCATATTCATAGTCATATTCTTGTGATAAGGGAAGTGCTCCACTGGCTTCTGTAGTATCCAGATGGTATTTAAATACCTTTCTATTCATTTGAAATAATAACCGGGTGACTGCCTGGCTGCAATTTAAACTCATATCCTATGAATCAGTCAAATAATTCTGGTCGGCAAAGATTTTTTTTTTACGCTGAGCAAGCCCTTTAAGCTGTCTACATTTAGAAGTCTGCTAAGGAGTTACTGGAGGCCAAGCTTTGGAATTCTCAGTCACTTTGTACTTCTAAAGAAATATGCTATCTCGCATTATTCAGAACCTTAAGATGTTTCTTTTGTAGAGTTAAATATTGTTGTTACCACTGGTTAGAAACTATTCACAGTAAGTGAATATGAATGTTCTTATTTTGAAGCTTACTTACTACTTACAGTTTAGTGATAACAATACTAGTCATCAGTAATAATAATAATCACTGATCAACCTAATAATTGGGTTCAGTTTATTGTCATAATGCCTACTGTCAGCAAAAGGTTATAATTGTGGCTTCATGACGTTATTAAGCATCACATACTCTTACTTCATGATTCTTGGGAAACTTTGGTCATCAGGTAAAGATATAATTAGTTCATACCTTTTGCAAAATTCAAAGTTGTATGCATCACACATCACACTCTAGTATTTTGATTATTTTTTAGAACTTTTTTTAAAAATATGAAATATTTTGATATATTTTAATCATTTATTTTAATGCAAAACACTTTTTTCCCCAAATGTGTCAAAAATTATTAATTTTATTTTGTTATTTTTTAATATATTTCTAAGTTTTTTTCTTATTGGCTGTAGTGAATGTAATTCCCATAATGCATTTAGGCTCCCCAATGTTTGCTAGACTGGAGTTAGAATAGTGAATGTGTCCTTCTCATCCAATGTGCGCACTTTTTGCAAATAATTTTTTTAACTGGAGTTAAATATATTTTAGGATGAAGGTAGAAAAGTAAATCTGACTCAATGTATGCTCTTTCCCCAATATTTGTAGTTAGAAAAGTAAATCTGACCCTCCCACATGGGTGCCATTTCCCCATTGTGTGCTTGGCAGAAATTGGACTAGTAAATTAGACGTCTCCCCTACAAAAAATATGTACCTTCCCAAATATTTGTTACGCTGGAGTTAGTAAATTTGACCACCCACATATATGCACTTTCCTCAGTGTTTCCACAGTGCTTGTTAGACTTGATTTGGAATAGTAAACGTGAGCTCTCCCAATGTATGCACTTTCCTCAATGTTTGTTAGATTGGAGTTAGACTGGGGTTAGAATGGTAAATCTGACCTCTCTATGTATGCTCTTTACCCGGTGTTTGTGAGAATGGTGTCAGTATAGTAATTGTGAATGCTTCAACATATGCATTTTCTGCAATGTTACTTAGAGAGGAGTTAGAAGAGTGTTTTAGATTGTTCCCAACATTTGTTAGATTGCAGCTAGAGTCGTAGATTTTAGCCCCCCCCCCCCCCCATTCCCTAAAAGGTCTATCTTTTTTCCAATATGTGTAAGATTGTATATATAGCAGCATATTTAAATAATAATAATTTTGTTTGCATTTAGATTGAAATTTGATTAACATTTTTTATATTGTTTTTAATAAATATTTTCAGGGCATTTAATTTGAAATACATTTTATTTAAAATTGTGTTTGTTTTAAATATGGTTTATTTGTTTTACTGTTTTCAAATTTTATTTTTAATTCTTTAATAACAATATAGCATATTTTTATGTTTGAATAATAAATAATACATTTACAGAATATTTTATTTAATAAATATATATTTGTAATATTTTCTACTTTATAATTTGATGTTTGTGTTATTTTAAAGTTACTTGCATTTGTATGAATCACATTTTTATGCATGTCTTTAAATTGTGTTTTACTTTTTATAATGTACATTTTATTAAAAATACATCTTTAAATAAATATTAAATATACATTTTTATGGAGCTGTATTTGCCTATGTAATGTAGTTACTTTGGTTAACAATATTTTTGTAGTTCATATTATTGTACTACAATGTAAAAATTTGATACATTTTTACCTCAAATATTTTTGCAATGGTGTATTTTTGTAGTTGGTATTATGACACACAACACCCCCCTCCTCACACAAACACTCTTGTTACCATCCTTGTGTGGACAACATGTGGGCACTACTCTTGTGGGTGCACACCCTTCCCAGTGTAAAATACACTAATAACAGAAAAATGTTCAGAAAATAATCAATGATACATGATTCTGGTTTAAATTTGCAAATGTACTTTAATTTAATCGCATGCACTGAAACACACCTATGAGGACAGGAACCTGCATTACCATCCTTGTGGGGACTTACTCCACAATTTTCATTTGCCATTGAGTACCTTAATTGGGATGTGACTATATTTGTATTTTCAAAACACTTTATCAAATTTGATGATAGTCTATTCCTATATAGATTGATGCACACCTCAGGGGTACTTCTTCCCTATCATGTTCACAGAAAGGCACTTGATTAATGATAAGCAAAATGACGCCTTGATGTGCTAAGAATCACACAATGTTGTCAGTTTCAATGCCAGGGTTAGATTAATTAGCGTTATGTTCCTCAACATAATTACTACACCACGTCATCTCTCTGAGAAAGGTGTGTAAAGTTAATGTCTACATCGAGGTGGTGTGTGATGAGAGTAAAGGAAAAATCCTTCTTGAGATGTTGTGTGAGAATAGTGTGTGAATACTCCATAGCTGTCAGTTGGTTTTGAATAAAGGTATGTTTATTAGTCTGTTATTCTCCTAAGAGGCTGTACAAAAATCACACAATAATCTTTTCACATATGAAAAATTCGATCTGTCTTTACTGTCACTAGATGGATTTTCATTTTATTGATTTTCAAGCAGTGTCATGTAGCATGCAAACATAAAGGCATTTAATTTGAGCATTAATGCTATGCCTGAGTGCCAAAAATGTGAACCCCTCATGACAATTAGCCTTTGCCTCATTAGGAATGGTTTGTGATCATAGTAATATAAATGTCTACATTACAATGGTGTGTGATGATAGTGATGTCATGTGTTAGTATACATTTTGGGACTATACATTGAAACCTGCCTTAAGGGGAACTATACTACACACACACACACACACCCACATGCACACACATCCCATTACAATTCAAATGCGCAGGCTTAAATAGATGGCTACAAATAGATGGTTTATGTGAACTGTATCAAGTGGGCCGAAAACAGGGAAGAAAAGTGTAATTGGGAACCCAGAGAGGCATATGTATCAAACAATGGTTTTTCGGTTCTCAAATAGCGATTTTTTGAGAATTGCTACTTCAGAATCACAAAACGAGATGTAATTAAAAATTCTCAAATATTTTGCGATTCCCTGACATTCCTTAATTGCGACTCACAAATTTCGAGTCGCAATTAAGGAATGGCTTCCCATTCATTTCTATGGGCCAAGAGACCCATAGGAATGAATGGGAATTGCGTGCGCAATTTGCAAGTACCCAATAGGTACTCGCAAATTGCACATGAAATTTCAAGGGTGCAAGGGATCCTGAAGGACACCCTGTTGCACTCCTGAAATGTGCATGTGTGCACATGTGGCGCACATACATGCCCCAAGGGTATGTATGTGTGCCACATGGCACTTTTAAAAATGCAAAAAAGTGCATTTTTCAATGAAATCGCAAATTAACACCTACTTGAAGTTGGTGGTAATTTGCTATTCCTTAAGCCAAAATCGCACAACTTGGGTGCTTCCTACATTGCATTTAAGGAATCACAATGCATTTGCAAAATAGGGAACCGCAAATTTTGCGATTCTCTATTTTGAGAGGGCTTTTTGGGATGATACATCCCAAAAGGCTTTGTCCCATTCGCAAACGAGCAGATTTACCACTAATGGGAATTAGAAAGATTTCCATAAGTGAAGTACAACTGGAAATCTGAAACAGCCAAAGGTTTCCAGGTTAGATATCAATTATCATTAGCAACTAGGCAAAGGCACTTCAACATGCTTAGTGGTGCATAATATACAATTGTGCATGAGAAAATGCCATTATAATCATCATATTCAAACAGTGGTCCTTTTCACAGGAACATGTTCCCTATTGAGAAACCTCTTGACCTATACTCTACCAAATTTGGTGGTGTTTCATTCCACTTCACACTTTGGTAATGGATTTATTTCTGAACTTAATTGGAATAAACTACCTATTTGAAAATAAGTCAGTTCGGCAACCTTTAAGACAAGTTTTGCCACTGTCTTTGGAAATACAGGAACCAAATTCTACTGCACGCTCACTAAATTATGAAGTACCTCCTTTTTAGCTCATGGCTTTCCAATGGAAGTGAGGTCAAACAGTCCAGGATTACTCTTGGAATGTGGTGGTAAAACCTATAGTTCAGTAAGCACGTGCATCTCTCATAAAATATATTGTTGAAGCAGGGTAATTCTTTTCACAAAAGATGTAAGATCATATGTGCAGTTGAGGAAATATGCATATGAACATCAGAACATCATGAATTCTTGTCAAATGAATCATAATTGTGTAAGTAAATATAGCATTTAACTTATTGATACAGAGCTATGTGTAGATATCGTATTGCAAAAGAGGACATTATAACAGTCCATCCATGTTTCCCTCACAATCCGGACATCAGTGGTGCTGTGGTGAAGCACAAAGTGGTGTTTGGCCAATTCATTATAGCAGAATTATATAGTGCCCTTGTTAAGAGACTCATGACACAGGTCTCCTGTGCTTGAAAACATACCGGTCAGCCAAAATGATAAGTCAGGGAACATGTTGTCACATGGACAAAGTGTAAGGGACTTTCAAATCTGTAACTCCTCTGAAACTACTACGGGGCCGATTCCGATTCCGATCCGGGTCGGAAAGCACTCCGACCGAGTCGGATCCAGAGTGTTTTCTGACTGAGCCAGACCCCTACAGTCCGACCGAGCGAGTACGATGCGCACATATGCTGTCGGACTCGGTTCGGTCGGACTCCCATAGAAGTCAATGGGAGCCAGTTGTACGACGCGTACATGCGCTCCCATTGACTGAATGGGTACGTCTCAAACAAGTGCGCCCCCTACAGTGGGTACACATCAGTGCCATCCGTGCCGTACATGCCAGTGTGGGGGAGACCCATGGGTCTCCCCCTGTGTGCGAGTCATACGGCTGCAGGTGTCGGGGGGGTCCGATGCGGACCCCCCAAGTCTGACTCCGGGAGCTTTTGCGAGCCGGACACTCCGGCACGCACAGGCTGTCCAACGCACGCATCGTACTGGCTTGGTCGTGAATCGCATCCATTGCATGCCACGGTTAGCTTACGACCGAGACGTACGGAGCGGTTCGGACCCGGAAACGACTCGGTCGCTGATTTTCATGTAGCTCGCATTGTACTGGCTCGCTCGTACAGCTGTACGAGTCGGGTGGAAAACACGCGTACAGCTCGAACTTTTTCCAGCCGGATCGCGTTCAGTGCCCTTCCGACACGGATTGGAATTGGCCCCTATGTGTTGGATGGCATACTAGAGCATTCCTTAAGTATTGTTAAATGATGAGTGCTAAATCTTAATGCATCCTGAGGATTACTAATCGATGGGTGAGAACACTGAGTCTACCCTCAGGATTATTGTGTAATTCAGAAATCATCTTAGCATGTCCTAACAATTATTTTGGGATAAGTGGGCAGATGTAAAGAATGGCTGAAAATTGCAGGGTAACAGAACACATATCTCGGCATGCACTAATGATTATTCTTGTGCAGTTGGCACAGTATGGGTGCTCTATTTTTTATTTGAAGTGGGATCCTAAAACCAGATGGAGCAATGGCTCAAGAGTAGAATAAGTCGTTTTCATTGAAAGGGCAGTGTCTTATAATCCCCTATCAGGAGTGAAGGAAAAACAGGAAAGTGAATGATTTCACTAACGAAACATGGAATAAGTGATATTGAGAAAGAGCTTGGAGGAGAAGTGTCCTCAACGGGTAGGAAATAGACAGAATATTTGGGACAAACCGGCATTATGTCATGAGCAGGCAGGAAATAGTGTCTGCCGCAGGCTGTTGACAGACACAAATATGTGGCTAGAAAATTGAGGGACAGATGGTAGATGGTAGATGGGTGAATGCTTAATTGATGCAGTGAAGAGTATGAATTTAAGGCCACTTTAAATCTAACTCCTCCATAGAAGAAATAAACTGTGACACTGACAAGGTCCTTTGCGTTATATCCATGTGACATGTTCCTCATTTTACAATTATGGCAGAACCGGTGTGGTTTCTGGTGCAGTAGAACTGTGTCAAAAGTCTACAGGCAAATGCTCGACAATTAATTTGTATATTGCTAATTAAGAGAGTGCTTAACTTAATGTGACTTGATTCATTGACTCAGTGTGATAGCCCATTTACCATAGGTGGCTGCTGCTTCCACCACCTGCCATTGACACCAATATTATGTAAGGAGCGAGCCTCCTAGGACCCTGAATTTAATATGCATAAGAGATGGGGACTGGTTGGTCTAAGTTTCCCAGTGGTTTTATGTAGCCTCCATGTCACCATAGACTTCTACTCTGTTGTCCCTCTTTTTTTTGTCAAATTCAGTTTAAGCCAAGTACATGCACCTGGTTTCTGATATACATCTTTTAAAATGAGAAGTATGTTTTGTTGAACTGTGCCTGGTCTAAGCCAAATTCAGCCTGTGAACAGTCAAGATCAGTCTCTGAAGACTGAAGTGGACAAAAGGACATCCAAATGAGTCGGGCAACCTTCCCACATCTTGCGCTCTGTCATACTGGAGAGAAAAGAAAGTCACAATAGCACCTGACTGGCCTGCGAGATGTCTGGGGCCCTATTATGTAAAGGGCGCACTTAAATGTTTGCTCCCGGCGCACCTTAAAACAGGTGTGCAGGGCGCACACAGGGGGAGTGTGCCCTATTATATGGAATGGTCTGCCCCCAGGGCAACTGCAAACTCGCGTTGCCCTGTGGGCAGTGCATTCATATGAAAAATGGAGCAGCTGCTTTAAAGCCGCTCTGTGTTTCGCTGTGCAGGCCGCACCTGGGATTAGAGTTCCCCTTGCAGGTGGGAGCACACAGTGAATACAACCGTATGCAAGGGGATATCTGGGGGGGTCCACCCTCCAAAGTGCTGCCATCAGAGGGCGCACTGACAGCATACCACCTTCTTTGCCTTTGCGCCTGTGTCTGTAATAAAGTGCAGGCACAGAGGCAATGGGATTCCTGCATTTGCATGGGCTTGAGGGAACACCCCCTGAAGATATTGCTGGCGCTTTATGTGCATCAGCGCTATTGGTTATGTTATGTTATGTTATGTTATGTTATGTTATGTTATAGGAGCTTTTAAAGCGCACTTATACCCAAAGGTGTCCTGGTGCTGAGCACTGAACTCACAGAATCCAAAGGTAAACTGTCTATACCGAGAATAGCCATGTCTTCAGCCCTCTCTAAAAGAAAGGAGCTCCGGGGCATTCCTCAAATGCAGCGGGCAGTCTGTTCCAGGCTTTCGCGGCACAAAAGGAAAAGCTGCTGTGACTTCAACTAACTTTTTTCACTCGGGGGACAGTTAGAAGCCTTCATTCGGAGGAGCGCAGCGCTCTACCAGGAACATATCATTCAAAGCATCTGCTCAGAAATTCCGGACCACAACCCACCAGTGACTTAAAAACAGTGCACAAAGCTTTGAATTGTGCTCATTTTATTACTGGCAGCCAATGCAGTTGCCGAAGTCCATCTCGAACTGAGACAAACCTTGGTATGCCTGTTAGCAGTCTAGCTGCCGCATTTTGCACTAGCTGGAGTCTGTACAGATGTTTTTATTTCAGATTCAGGTACAGACAATTGCAATAATCCAGACGTGACAAAATGAGGGCTGAGACCGCTGTCCTAAAACACTCATCTGGAAGGAAAAATTAAATTTTCCTCAGTATTCTAAGGAGGAAAAAGAAAGTCGATACAACTCCACTGACCTGGTCTCCAAAGTCAAGTTTGTGATCCATGATCAAGCCAAGGTTCTTGGCCTTAAGTGTGGGGGCTGGAGGCTTGCCCATTACTTCGGGCCATAGGTCAGGTGTCCAAATATTGGGATTATTCCCGAATATAATGACCTCAGTCTTACCTGCGTTCAATTTCAGGCACTTGGAGGCCATCCAGCTAGAGATATCTTTCAGGCAATCATGACATCTAGAGGCCACAACCGCTTCAGTCCCTCGTTGTATGGACAACACAATGTGTGTGTCATCTGCATAAGATGTAAGTTGCAGTCCGAAAGATCTTCAGTGCCGTCAGCGAACTGACATATATGTTAAAAAGCGTGGGACTGAGGGAGGACCCCTGAGGCACCCCGCAAGGGAGGGCGAAAGGCTTAGATCTATCCCGCCCCAGATCTACTGTTTGAATTCTGTCTACCAGAAAAGATTTCAAGAGGCTCCAGGCCCTACCCTGCACCCTCGCCTTCGATAATCGGTCGATCAGAACGTCATGATGGACCGTATTGAAGGCCGCTGACAGATCCAGTAAAATCAGGAACGCCACCCCTCCCTGATCGACCCATGTCGTGCTTCAAACCGTTAACAGGTAAAACACAAAATACAATGGCTAAAATGTATAAAATGAGCAGCAAAGTTTAAAGTTTAAAAACGCAACCTGGCGGTTATTGCACACAACCCGTGAATCCAGGAGACAGCACTGCGCGGTTGCGCCAGCGTGCGTTTAAATAAAAGTAAAGGACTCCCCGTCCAATAGCAGCTGAGTTCCCCGCCCCCCTGTCCCACCAATCAGCCCGGCGGCGTCAGCGAGGGATTCCGGGAGGTCAAGTCCCCGTGTCGTGCCTCAAACCATACACAGGTAAAACACAAAATACAATGGCTAAAATGTATAAAATGAGCAGCAAAGTTTAAAGTTTAAAAACGCAACCTGGTGGGCATTGCACACAACCCCTGAATCCAGGAGACAGTAGAAGGTGCCGCACAAGGGGCTGTAGCCCCTTCTGCAATACCTATGTGCTATGGGGTGCGCAAAACTGGCGTAAATGCACGTTGTGCCCCCGGGGCACCTTGTTAATATGGCCCCTGGAGGCCAATACACAAACTAGTCAGCTGCCATTAAGCTGGTTGCCATGAAACTGTAGCACATTTGAAAAGAAAATTAACTTTCTCAGACTCAGTGCCACCCAGACGTGTGATAAAAACTTTGAATCTGACTGGACATTTTGGATTCAGGCCCACTGCTCAGTGACTGGTTAGTGGATATCCTGTGTTAACTTTCAGCTCATCTAAGTTTTACATACCTGTTTAGAGAAAGGTAAGGTGCTGTGGCAGAATTGGACTGTTTTCATTCTTTATCAGAGGTAAGGTTGCTACTGCAAAGATTGATTGGAGCCTACTATTGCAAAGCCTGGGCCTGTTATTCATGACTTCATCATCAGTGCCATTGCTATTAGTGGCACATTACCCACTGTGAGCCCCAGCACACCGAGTGCGATTCTCATCCCAAGGAACCATAGCAAAAATAATGCCAGTGTGAGTGACCATGTTTTTGGCCCAATTGTGTGTTGGTTTCTTGTTACCCCTGATGAGCTCTTCCATCCCATCTAACCAGTAAGTATGAACAGTTACCTGGCCACACCAATTGTGTAAAACCAGAGATGACATCTCATCTGTCTATAGCCCCCTCTATGATCACTATTGTGTCTTATGCTGCATCTGTAAATAGCATCCTGCACCCATGAGCCATCAGAGTCTGCTCAATGACTGGAGTGAGCAAAGGGAAATGCTAGGCCCACATATGAAGTCCATCCAAGATCACAAGGACCATACACTGCTAGTGGAGAATGGTGCAACCTCAGCCTCAACCCACATGTCTTCCCTATTTGCTAAGATAAAAAAAAAACAATTCCCAAAATGGAGCAGATATTTAAGTAATATAAAGATCAGACACTGTGCTGGTCTATACTCCCTAAAATGTGTAACAATATTTTTTGTTCCGTGCACACACTCCTCCTGTTGAGCACAGGAGAGTTGCAGAGTAACTTAATAAATGAGGAGGAAGTACTGTGAATACCATAAAATATCTTACCTATACTGAGCATAACACCTTAATACTAATGGAAGCATTTTACTCCTAAGAGAATACCATTACTTTGTTTATGTTTATTTCGAGGGATCCATGTGCTGCCTGAACTAGACATGCAACTCCACATCACTGTTCACTGTTCACATGTAAGCTTGTCTGTTCGGTTACGCTACCCCCTGAAGATCAAAGACTAAAGTGGAGGAACTTGGCGAGTCAGTGAGTTCACAGTAGTACCAGGTGCCTGTATTTTCAAAGACAGAGGCAGGGTATTTTGCACACATTCACTTCTGTATGTATGTGGTATGTGTATAGTGAAAAGCTAGTTGAAAGACAGCAGATTGCTGTGCAGTGTCAAAGGTATGGTCAAAGAGTGCTCAGAAAGGAAGTTGATTCTGAAAAAGGAAAAAGACTGTAACTTCGTGCAGATGTAGGATTCTTCAAAGATGTGTGCTTTCAGCTCTTTCCTAAATCACAACAGGATAGGGGAGGTCTGATAGATATGGTGATGTTGTTCCAGGTCCTGAGGTGCATAAACAGAGTTGTTTTTACTTGCTTTCACTTCTCCTTCTGCAGTCTGATGGTGTCTTGGATGTGGGTATGCCGAGAGCCACCAGAGATGGTGAGCTTGTCAAGCCGATAGGTTGGTGTTCCAGTCGTGATGGCTCTGTAGTTGATTCAGGTGGTTTTGAAGATGGTGAGGAGGAGTTTCATCAGGGTGGAGTGATGTGGTCGTATTTAATTTTGTTAGACCCTTAATGATGCCTGCTGCAGCATGTGGGTTGGCCTAAAGAGTGGCCATGTGGGGGGCATGGATCAAGGTATTGTCACCATCGAGCTGCAACCGCATGATGGGTAAATGGTATTTCCAAAGTCTTTCTCTGGGAGGAATAGTTTCACTTTCTTTAGTAGATAAAATTGGTACTAGGTCATTGATGATGTGAGCTTTAGGTTAGTGTCCTTGCCCTCTGTGAAATTATTGCTTGTACATAGCAAAACAGTGTGCTATGCACACCAAATCCATCCTCGGACTCTCTGACATGATCACAAATATACAGTACTGTAAACAAGTAGCTGCATAGGTGATGTTTAGGGTTGGCAGATACCCTATCATGGAATGAGATGTAAATATTTTTGGACTTTCTCTTCACAAATCTTCGTAATCAAGGGCCTGATTTAGAGGCTAAGCCGGGGACTCAATTTATCCATCCGGCCGCTGTGGAGCCCTGCGGAGCCGGCCTTGGCCACACATGTGCGCTGGGAGCAGAGAGCCCGCCGGGACCCCCCGGATCTCGAACCGGACCTGCTGGAAGAGCTCCTGCAGATTTGCGGCACCCGGCGGCTCACCAAGGACGATGCTGGAGGCCTGGTACTGCCCGCACGCACCATTTGGGTCGAGGGCCTGACGAGGACTCGCGATCGGCCTCTGCCTCTCTTGGATAACTACAATGCACTGGGATCGAGGTGAGGTGGTGGGGGGTCCCCGAGGCAGTGAGCGGAGTTGCGGGGCCCTTCACCACCCCCCTCAGTGCCCATCATGCTCATATTGGCCTGCCCGCCTCTTGGGTGACTGATTGGAGACGCAGGGCCTGCCCCTCCCCCATCTTCCAGAGGACTCGGACGTGGCTGATGCACGCAGTGCCTGACTCTTGTGACCTGCTCCTGTGCAGCCTGGGGCTCAGTGGGCGGCTAAATAAAGGCCCGTACATCCTCAACAATAATCGCACCCCGGAGGGTGGTGAGCCCGGTTCCTGACGGATTATAATTGGCCGGGTCCCATTGCCTGAATTGCTACTACGACACAGATACGCAACCGGTTACCCGCACTGTTGTGGTGCCGCCCCACCTCGCTTCCCTACATTGGTTCTTGTGGTGTCTGAGAGCCGTGACCTGGGATTTGACACTGTCCTTTATTGAATTGTGGTTGGGACTTAAGTCGGGGGTAAACGTATCAAGGGGCCCCATAGTCCATTTGAGGCAGCAATGGAGAGGGGCAAGCCGGCGGGCTCAAAAGGGCCCAAGACGGTGCAATCAAATAAACTTGACCGCTATACCCTCCCTAAAGAAATGCTCCATAGCCGTCAATCCAGGGGTAGCCCTACTAGTGATCTGGGAGGAGACGATCAAGAGCTGTCACTTAAAGATGTTATGGATGCAATCTCCAGCATTAAGACTTACCTGGAACACTTTAAGAAAAAGTCAAACAGGTGGAACTTACTACCTCTAGCCTGGTGGGAGACGTTGCCCAGCTCCAAAGGCAACTTCAGGACATACGCTCTTTTTGTAAATTTACTGAACTCAAACTGGATGACTATGAAGGACGTCTACGTCATAATAATCTACGTATATTAGGGGTACCGGAAAAGGCTGAGGGGCAGTCTCCTGACCTCTTTGTGGAAGACCTCATTCTGCAGCACCTGCGGCCCAAGGGCCTCAGCAAGTTCTTCATTATCGAGAGGGCGCACAGGGTAGCTAAAGGTCGCCCCAAGCCGGGGGCTCCCCCACGCCCGATACGGGCGAGAGTGCTAAACTTCAGGGATAGGGATGTAATTCTTCAAAATGCCTAGACGGGGGCCGCCCTCCGCTATGAGAATGCAGACATCTCTTTCTTTCCGGACTTTACACAAGTACAAAAACAGAGAAGATCCTTCCTCGCTGTTAGGCAGAATCTCAGAGACAAGGGGCTTAAATACTCCATGTTATTCCCAGCACACCTTCGTGTGGAAGCGAAGGGAAGAACCTGGTTCTGCGAACACCCGGAGGAAGCAGCAGACTGGCTTGAATTCCGCACGGACCGTGCCAAGCATGATAACTCTGCTGCAGAGGACACTGCCTCCCAGCCCCATGGCTGACAAGACTGGGGTACACACAGTGGCTCTACTGAGAGGGCGCTTTCCTTTGGTAGACCGGGACAGGTAACGGGGAGTATGGTCTTCTAAGGGGTTATTCCCTTCCAATGGCCGACACCCAGAACTGTCTTGCGAGAATCTATCAGGGAACGTATAGTTAGTATGCGGGGGGGACAGGGAGGCGGCATGTCACATACCTACACTTTCTACTTTTAGTTCAAATGCAGGGCGACAGGCACTCTGCAGAGTTTTACATGTGCAGTTCCGCACCCAGAGTGCAAGGCAGCAAGGTGGGGGTTGTTGGGTTGGGGGTTCATGTTCATACGTTGTTAAGGTTTTCACATCGGTACCTGCAGTTGATTATATGTCAGAGGATGTTGATATCTTTGCGCTAACCAATGGGTACACAGGCAGACAAAACTCTTAAGATATTGAATTGGAATGTTAATGGTCTTGGGGACAAAATTAAACGCAGTGTGGTGCTCCAATACATTACACGGCAGGCCCCAGATATTGTCCTATTACAAGAGGCACACCTAATCGGAAATTCATGTAAGGCGATGCACAGATGGGGGTATAAGATGGTGGCACATGCGGGATTCACTTCCGGCTTGCGGGGCGTAGGTATCATGATGAAGAATTCATTTCCCCTTGCTGTGAGCGCCATTTGGATGGATGATCAAGGCAGGTACATTGGGGTGTCGGGTATGTGGGAGGGACACCTCATCACACTTATGTCTATATACGTACCCCCAGGACTGCAGAATACCACCTTTACAGACCTGGGATCTGTCCTACTCACCATTCCAGATGGCCTAATAATCCTTGGGGGTGACTTTAATGCCGTGGTTTCAGGCTCACTAGACCGATATCCTCCGCGGGAGGTGCGGCCTTCTTCAGGCTGGCTGCCTGACTTTCTAGACGCCATGGGGTTAGTAGATGGGTGGAGAACGTATCATCCAGATCAAGCACAATACACCTTCCACCCTGGGGCCCACCAAAGTCTCTCAGGCTTAGATTACTGCCTAGTTCCCACAGCACAAGTCTCCTACATACACAAAATTAGGCACTTAGCGAGGGGCATATCTGACCATTCGCCGGTATGGATACACATAGTCCTCAACCAGAATGCAGTGGGGAGACTAGCTCCCATCAACCCATGGTATCTCCGAGATCCAAAAATCCGCAAAGACCTCATCAAAACCATAGATAACTAATTTTTGGTCAATGAGGGGTCTGTGTCCTCGTCCCAGTCATTATGGAAAGCTTTTAAGACTGTAATTCGTGGTCAGGCCTTGTCTTTGATTGCTGGAGCGAAGAAAGAGAAAAACAAAGAAGTGTTAGATATTGAGGCTGAAATTCACAGATTAGAGGGTAATCTGGAGTCGGGAGTGACGCCAGAGAAGATCCATTTGCTGAACCTGAGACAACATGACTACAAGGCCTTAGTGACAGATAGGGCCAAGGCTCTGAGTAGGGAGCGAATGGGCAGGATCTATGACCTGGGAGACAAGGCAGGGAAACTTATAGCGTGGCTGGATAAAAAGGAATTCTCCTCGCACACTGAAGAGGACTCCCAGGACTTGCTACGAGACATTAGGCTCCCCCAACTTACATTAGCAGACTGTACAGATATGGATAGTGACATGACAACGGATGAGAAAGCGCTAGCAATCCGATCCTTAAACTCCGGAAAGGCCCTTGGCCCCAATAGATTTCCCATTGAGCTGTACAAACTTCGACCGGATAAATTGGCACCATATTTGAAATCTATGTTTGAGGAATCCAGGGAGAGCAGGACGCTGCCCAGGGAACAGAGGATTGCCACCATAGTCACAATACATAAGGAAGGTAAACCCAAGACTGACTGTGCCTTGTACAGGCCCATTTCCCTCCTAAATGCTGAGCCCAAAATTTTGCCCAAACTTTTAGCTACCCACCTGGTTAAAGTAGTCAATACTCTGGTCCACCCGGATCAATCCAGTTTTATGCCTCACAGACACACAGCCCTGAACTTGAGCAGAATACATGGAGTGGTGAGTAGAGTGCAGACCATCCAAGAGCCAGCTGTGATCGTGTCTTTAGACGCAACCATGGCGTTGACACCATTGAATGGCCCTATCTTTGGGCAGTGTTAACTAAGATGAGTTTCGGCCCAAAATATATCCAATGGATTCGCCTATTATACAGTGAACCCTTGGCTCAGGTAGTGGTCAACAATAAACTGTCAGCCACGTTCCAACCCAGTCCGGGAACACGCCAAGGAAGCCCACTTTCACTACTCCTCTTTACCCTCGCTCTGGAACCACCAGCGGCCTGGATCCGCAGAGACCCAATGATACGAGGGTTGAAATGGTCCCCTGATTTGTAAGACAGCCTCTCACTCTATGCGGATTATATTTTGCTCTACCTGGCCTCCTCTAGGAAATCCCTGATAGTGGTTCTAGACAAACTGGCTACATTTGGCAGATTTTCCGGCTTTACTGTCAACTGGGGTAAATCTCTTTTATACTTCCTCAAGGGGGACCCACCCATCCCGCTGAGGAACTGTCCTATACACATTACCACTGCTGGTTTCAAGTATTTAGGAATCTTTATCTCCCTTGACCCCTTGCTCCGATATGCCCAAAATCTCCTCCCAACCTTGCATAGGCTCAGAAGGGACATCGCTAATTGGAAATCGCTCCCTCTCTCTCTATTGGGAAGGGCAGCCCTGATTAAAATTATGTAATTACCCAGATTCCTTTATGCCCTACAGAACACCCTAGACCCCGTCCCTGCGCAATACTTTAAGGAAGTAGAGGGCCTCCAGAGAGACTGGCTGTGGGAAGGGAGGCCTCGTATAGTCCTCAATAAGCTGAAGCTAAACTGGTACGACGGGGGCATCAGCCTTTCCGATATTAAAAAATACTACTGGGCGGCTCACCTGGCAGCCGTTAATCATGGCACCTACGGTCACCCTGACGACCAGGGCTATGCCATGAATAGATGGCTCCTCCCCGGAGGTAGCTATGGCAGGGCACTATATTTACGGCCTAAACGATATACACTAACAGGCCTTACCAAACATTCCGTCCAAATTTGGCATGATGCCACTAATTCTCTCGGGTGGGGTAACAGGTTGACGTTAGCAACTCCACTTTGGGATTCTGAGAGGCTCGGCAGTTTATGGAGGTCAAAGGGGTTTGATAGGTGGGACCTAATTGGAATTTCGCGTATCAAAGACATTTGGGGGAAGGGTGAGGTCAGACCCTTTGTCGAGCTGCAGAAGGAATACGAGTTGTCGGACACTGAATATTTCCGATACGCACAGGTTCTACACGCACTTAATTCTCATCTACCACGGGCTTCTACTCCTCCCGACTCCGCACCGCTGAAAGACAGAATATTGGACGGTCACCTACCCGAAAAGACTATTTCCCTAAAATATAAGAAACTAATAAATAACATGGAAGATCCCCTCCAATCATTGCCAGAGAAATGGATAAGGGACGCGATTGAGCTGGATGACGAAGACTGGCGAGAGGCGGTGTCCTCCCCGAGAGTGGTTGCCATCCCAGCACGACTTAGATTAGTGCAGCGCAAAATCCTTCACAGGGTGTATATTACAGGTCCCCGTCTGATACGTATCGGGAGAGCGGATGACGGGGCATGCAGGAGGTGTTGTGGGCACATGGGGACATTCATATACATAATCTGGGAGTGTGCTTCCAGAAGCTCCTTCTGGAGCAGGGAACACGATATCATCAACATGGTGCTCTCTGTTGGTCTCCACCCAGAGGCGCGGAGAGGCTTACTAAACATTTGGGAACCAATTGACCTGAACACTTGCCAGACACAATGGGCCACATTAGGGTTCATGCTTGCGAAAAAGAATATTGCACAGCTATGGGGCGCAGCTCAACCACCCACAATAGAAACCTGGGAAAACGATCTCGATTGGTGTATGTATAGGGAGAAGATGGTGTACTTGGCCAGGGGCTGCCTCAAAAAGTGGTCCTGTGTTTGGGGTCCTTGGAATACCTACCAGGGAGAAATATGTTTGCCACCTCGTTGTATTGAACATGTTGATCCATTTTCCCCATAACATTCCCTTTCCATGTAATGGTGTACCATAATCCCTTCTCTGTCATTGCAGTGCTTGGATGTTTTGATTCCTCTGTAATGTTTTCCTGAATCGATGTATGTTTAATAAATAGATTTATAAAAAAAAAAAGAATGAGTATCCGTCTATCAGTTAAATAAATGTGGAAATGTACAGTTTTACAACTTCATTTATACACAAAACACAAAATAAAAATGGATAAATACAGATAAAATGGACAAAAAATAAATATGGATAAATACTGCCGGAAATGTTAAAAAAATAAATACCATAAAACCCGGGAGCCCTAGATATAATGTACTTGTAATAAGGTGGACAAGATATCCGTCACCTTTGTGACAGAGTAATCCCTTACACAAAACCATAAATCAGGCTCTATGTTTTAGTCCAATTGGGTCAAATGAAGCAAACAAAAACTTCAACTCCAGAATGTACTAAATTAATAAATGAAACGCCAGGACTATAACCTGGATGACAGTAGAGACTGAAAATGTTTTGCATATATATTTTTCCCCACCTTACAATCTTTATGGTTATTGACAGGTATTGACCGTTCTCATATATTATACAGAATAAAGTACACCCTCCATTACAGATATTGCTAGCCACCTCGAAGTGCACCAAGGCCTTAAACGTGTTCCTCTGTATGCAAAAACATTCCTAGGTAACTTGCAATGGCCATATGTGGGATGATATTGGATACTTTGTTTCTAGTATACCACAGACACTTGAATCTAAATATTTGCTTTACAGAACATCACGTGATCTTGTGTTTTTATAACTGGACACGTCAGATACCAAGATATTAACGCTGCTACTTCAAAGGAACAGCCAGATGAATGCATTTAGTGGCAGACACCCAGAGAGAAGTCTGAGGGTTGAGTAATTAAAGGTAATTCCCATAATAAGCTGACAAATACTGCCTTTCAGGGTTTGACACAAAAGGCATTTCATGTGAAAGCACAATCACCGCATCACTTCAATATGTAAACGAGATGAAACACCAGTCACACTCACTCCTTTTGTGACAGTTCACGCAATGAATGTAAAAAGGACATACACGCCTGTCATGCAAAGCAAACAAGCCGGCACCTCCGCAATGACACGACTTGACAACATATATAACGTCAATGCTGCCATGGTGGGCTTTTCCTCCGCAATTTTTTGTCTGCTCTGCCTGCCTACACGCTTTACTTTTTTAACGTTTTTTGCTATAAGTTTATTATGGTTGCTTTTCATATACATGTTGCCTATAGAGTGTGCTATTATGTGACAACTAGGGGCCACATGCAGCCCTCCTGACATTTACATGTGGCCACGTAGTCACCAGGAGCACTGTGTGTTTGTACTTATATAGCACACTTCTACCCAGGGGTCTCGTAGCGCTGTATTCATACCGCTGTGGAAACCTTCCTGGTTTTCCTGTGAGATGTCCACTCCTGGGCACCCCCAAGGTGAAGCCAGGGCTCCTAGCACTGTGGGGGCCGTTGTGGAGATTAAGCAAGCTATTGCCCAGAGTTGCAGAGTGGGACCCATGATTAGAATAGGCACCGAGGCAAGAATTATCAGGTACGGGGAAATTGAGTCCAAGAGCCACCAAGGCGGGAATTGAACCCTGGTCCCGGGCCAGTCCTCTGCATCAGGGTCTGCCGCTCTAACCATTGAGCCACACTTCTCCACACCACTGGGTTGCTGTTTACTCCACTCAGCACTAACAGCAAAAAGATATTAATTAGTCAAGCAGTCATTCATTTTAAGGTTAATTTGAGTTAAAGAAAGGATGTAACATGGGAGTTCTGCACTTAACTTTAGAAACACCTTCATTTCTAAAGACATCTTGAAGCACAAGTGTAAAATGAGGACAGTCTGCAAAATTCAAAAAGTGTATTTAATTAACATGCAGAATCTTTTCACCTTCGTACAATTGAATATATCAGTGCATTGGGAAGTATTAATTCAAAGTTTTCAAACATGAATTTAGAAACATTAATTCTTCCCCCTACCCTGACAACGACGCCTATAGTGGACTAAAGATGCAAGTCAGTTCTTATGTGCACTTTTATGTGTGGCCTAGGTTTCTATTTTACATGAACAACATTATAGTTTATTAGTTCAAACACAGTACCAAGGGGCATATTATCAATAAACAGCGGTAAAATTATCGCTGCTTTAGCGGCAGAAAACTGCCGGTAAATCTGTGATAATGGGCTTGATAATATGCCCTTGAGAATTCCAAAAGAAGCCCATGTTCTGGTGTCAGCGATAATTTTAACGCCGTGCTTGATAATATGCCCCCAGGTTTTGTATATCGCACACACTGAAATCATGTCTTTTGTGGTCCTCTTATATATGATAATGAGGAAAAATGTCAGGAACGTGAAATTAAACAACTGCCTAGGAAAACACAATTTGGAAAAGTGGGGATAACGGGATTAATCCTACATTTTCTGGTTTCACATTGTTGAATTCAGCCACTAGATGTATATCCTACGCTTTGCCTACACCTACCTTACCGCTAAACCACCCTCAACTCCTTCATCCAACCACCATCCCGCTGGCATCAATGTGGCCCTCGGGCACATCACAGACCAAACTTTTGGGCCCCATGGAAAATGTTTGTGAGTCCCCATGTCCTAGAGGGAGAAAGCAGCTCAGAGCCATATTTACTGATGACAACCTGCTGCTGCTCTGTTCTTTTGCACTGGAGCTTGTTAAGGCAGCATAGGGTGGCGCATATAACCACTGCACTAGAGTGCAAAGATGTGTGCACGCTGTTTGCCTAGGTTTTGTACTGAAAGTGTATCTTCAAGTAGAAAATCCTATGCCTAGCCATTTGGAAAAAATGTCACTCATTGATGTGTGCTGTACAGTGCAGTACACATACCCCGGTTACTTACCGGTAATCTTCATTACTCCGAGTATTGTCTTCCTCGCCACATGGTAAACAAAGTGAGCTTCAGCTCCACACCAGAACCCTCCAAAACAAAAGTTAGCCTCCCATGCCTCCCATCCCTTCCCAACATGGCCGACCCATATCAACCCTGACCTCTATAAGAGGGGGGCCGCCATAACCAACAGCCTGAAGAACTACCAAGCCCCAAGAAAATGAAGCCGATAGCACACCAGGGAGGGAGGGATGGGAACTCATGTGGCGAGGAAGACAATACTCGGAGTAATGAAGATTACAGGTAAGTAACCGGGGCATTACCTCCTTGTCAGTCTCCCTCGCCACATGCTAAACAAAGTGAGCCTATACCGAAGCCAAGAGGCTTCATAGCAAACAAGAAACCAACGACAAGGAGTAGATGACACACAAACAGTATTTAATTCATAGTAGAAAAAACCCCAGATCAAATCACACAGGCCCCAGGACAAAAGGTCACAATCATGAGCAGGAGGAACCAGCCCTGAGAACAGCCTCAGCAAAACCCCCAGGAGGAGAACCACCCAAAACCACCAATAGTGCTCCATAAACATGTGCGGGGAGGCCCAGGTCGCTGCCCAACAGATATCTTCGGTAGAGACACCCTTGAACGAGGCCCAAGACACAGAGAGGCCCTGGGTTGAACGACCCTGGACACCGGAGGGAAGCTCAGACCCCTGAGACTCATAGGCAAGCAAGATAGCCTGCTTAATCCAATGACTTAACATGGAAAGGGAAGGCTTGTGACCAGACCAGACCTGGCCAAACATCACAAACAAATTGTCACAACAACAGAAAGCGGCAGTGCGGTCCAAATACACCATGACCGCCCATTGAACATCCAGCAGAGACAGAGAGGCATCAGAGCCCGAGACAGCCCCCAGAGGTAAAGAGGGCAAAACCAACTCGCGGGAGCAGTTGACCACCGAAGGGACCTTGGGAAGAAACCTAGAGTCAAGGTGCAATATCAGACGATCCGGGAGAACCCGCAAGAATAGAGGAGACCAAAGAAAGGAGTCCAGCACGCCCATTCTACCAGCCGATATGATTGCCACCAAGAACACCACCTTGAAGGTAAGAAACTTTAAATCCACCGAACCCAAGGGCTCAAAGGGGACCCCTTGTAGGGCCCCCACAACCAATGGAAGATCCCAGGGCGGAGCCAGGCAAACAGCCTGAGGCCGCTGCAAAAAACAACTCCAAAGCAAGC
Organism: Triturus cristatus; assembly: GCF_964204655.1. Taxonomy (NCBI): domain Eukaryota; kingdom Metazoa; phylum Chordata; class Amphibia; order Caudata; family Salamandridae; genus Triturus; species Triturus cristatus. The sequence goes on along the minus strand of NC_140582.1, from coordinate 1,064,400,592 downwards.
GAGCAACAAGAGGATCGAGTCCGTCCAGCCCCGGACTGCGAAATGCCAGCAATGCTGCCCATTGAGCCCACAGGGTGGAAACAGCCAGGCCCAGGGAAAACCACTGAGAGAGAAAATCGAGGACCTGCAAGGGATCCACAGACACCGGGTTGACCCCTTTCAGCCCACACCAACGAGAGAAGGAGTACCAATGGCGGGAATAAGAATGCAGAGTAGAAGACCGACAGGAACCCTGCAGCAAGTCCACCACCCCCACAGAATAACTCTGTGCCAGCAAAGTCACCCTCTCAAGAGCCAAGCCTGAAGGTGGAGCCGGCGCAACATTCCCACTTGGAGCGGCGGGCCCCGCAATGGATGAGGAAGATCTGGAATTGCCCAGCACTCCTGAACAGCCAGCTCGCTCAGGAGAGAGAACCAAGGACGCATCCGGGAACCACCAATAGGACAAATGCCTTCTCCTGGCGAATCTTGCACAGGATGCGCGGGATAAAGGGAAACGGGGGAAACGCATACAGGAGGGAGGATGGCCAAGGGAACGACAAAGCATCCAACCACCACGCCCCTGGGCACGGTGGGAGAGCTTAGAAACAAGCAGGAGAGCATTGAACTTGTCCGCGACAAGTCGATCCGAGGCCTGACAAACTGGGTCAGAAGCTGCCGGAACACTGAGAACCTCAGAGAGAGGCAGACAGAGGTTGAAACACCCGGCTCAGGCAATCCGCCACAACATTCTCCTTCCCCAGGAGATACACCACCCTGAGGGACAAGACTGAAGACTCTGCCCAGGACAGCAGCTCCTGGGTCAGCAGCCAAAGGGAGCGAACCTTGTAACCCCCCTGATGATTGATGTAGCCCCTCACCACCTGATTGTCCGTCCGGACCAACACATGCTGACCCCGGGGAGAAGGAGCAAACTCCAGGCAAGCCAGGAGAACGGCCTTCAGCTCCCGAAAGTTGGAGGAGCACCTCGCCTGAAGCTGATCCCACTGACACTGAACAGACCAGGAACCCAGGGTCGTACCCGAGCCCAGGAGACTGGCGTCGGTCGTGACCACCCGGGACAGGGAGAACAGGAAGGGGAGACCCCCGAGAGGTAAGCTTCCACGAACCAGCAGCCCAGCTTGGCACGGATCTGTGGTGACACAACCATCATGAGGTCGTAAGTCCCCAAGGGGTATAAATGGAGGCGAGCCCAAAGCAGAACATTGATGGTAGCTGACATCAACCCCTGAACCCTTAACCATAGATAAACAGGAGCGGAATCCAGACCCAGGAGAGAACCCAGATCCGTCCACAAGGTGTTCCTCCATTCCAGAAGCAGAAGTCCCTCCCCCAGACCATGTCCAGGTGACCCCCAATGAACACCAAGTCCTGGGTCGGCAACAGGTGAGACTTCTTGAGATTGATCAGGAACCCATGGGAGGAAAGTACTTTGCAGACCCTCTTGATGTGAAGAGTCCCCTTAGAAAAAGAAGAGGCAGAAATCAGCCAGTCATCCAGATAAGGAAAACCCCTGATACCCTCCCTGTGGAGGATTCTCACCAAAGAAGCCAACACCTTAGTAAAAACCCTCGGGCAGAGGATAAATCTAAGGGAAGTACCTGGAACTGATAGTGGAGGCCCCCCAAGAAAAATCGAAGGAATCTCCGTGAGGACGGGTGCACGTGCACTTGGAGGTAGCCTTCAATAAGATTCAGAGATGCGATCACCTCCCCTTAACCAGCAGTGGCAGAATCTCCTGCAGAGACAGCATTTTGAACTTTACATGGGGAATAAATGAATTAACCTGCTTCAAAGCCAGAACAGGACAATTGTTCCCAGACACCTTCTTCACCAAGAACAGGATGGAGGCCCCTTCCCTTCTGAGAAGCAGGAACCGGCCGAATAGCCCCCTTGTCGAGAAGGTCCTGAACACCGGCCAGCAGGGCCACCCGCTTCACTGACATGGAAGGCAGCATGGTGGTGCGGAAAGCGTCCGGAGGAAGGGAGCTGACCACAATGCAGAAACCGTCCTGGACAGTTCGGAGAGCCCACTGGTCCAAGACGGACGACTCATACGCAGAGATGAAATTGCACAGGCGTCCACCAACCGGACTCCCTGCAGGTGAGACCAGAACATAGTCAGGATTTAGAAGCGGGGGAAGAGGAAGCAGGCTGAAACCGGGACTTGTTGAAGAAAGAGGTGGCCCGGCCGCGACCCCTTCCTCGAAATGGCAAAGTGGCCCTGGGAGTAGACGTGTAAGTAAAGGCCCTTTTAGGTCCAAAAACCGGCTCCTGGAGGAACGGATGGGTGCCAAAAGCTTCCTGTCCTCCGCGGACTTCTTCACCATGTCCTGCAGGGAGGCGCCAAGCAGCTTCATACCCGAAACAAGAATTTTCATCAGGATAGTCTTCTGGGCATTATCAGCCTTCCAGTGGCAAAGCCAGACTTGGCGACTGGTCTGGATCGCAGCACACCAGCTACGGCGGCAGCCCCCAAGGTATCTAAAGAAATATCCAACAAAAGTTTTGTCTGCTGTTCCATCACTGTCAAAGTAGGAAGAACATCAGCCCCCTGGTCCAGCAACTCCGCCAAAGACTGGAAGTCCTTCAATAATGACTGGACAGTCTAAGATAAGTACGCAAAAGCACGGATGGAAAAGTTGGCAGCCGCATAGGCCCGTTGGGCCGCAGCTTCCACCCGCATGTCCACTGGGTCCGGATGAGAAGCATCCTCAGAAATGATGGAACCCTGAGTGGCAAGACCAGCCATGAGTGAATCAACCTTCACGGAGGAAGGGAACTCCTTAGCGAAGTACTGGATGGCATAGCGCTTGGCCAGATAATGAGGAAAAGCCTGCTTATCGATTTCCTGCCATTCATTATAAATAACTTTCTTTACCGGAGAATGCAAAGGGAGGGACTCAGATTCCTTGCGCTGGTACTGCAAGAAAAAATCCTCAGAAAGCTCATCGACTGTGGGAGCTGGAAAGCCATGTTATCCTTGATGTGCTGAAGGACATCACGCAATTCTTGTCCCTGCGCATAAGACCCCTGAGGTCCTCATCCTCACCTTCAGCTTTGGAACCTGGAGGAGGGTCCAGGCATGGATGTTTGGGGGAAGAGGGACCCTGCCCCCCTTTGCGTTCCTCAAAAGCATCAGCCACCGCAGCCTGAATCATGGCCTGGATGGACTGCATAGACAGGGCCTCAGAGGGTGCTTGAGAGCTGGAGCCAGCCACCACTGGAGGATCCACCCCATGATCCATGAGGACAATCAGACCGAACAGCCAGCACACAGGATACTAACAAATGCCGGGACAAGCCACATAAGAATGCCAAGAAACAGAAGTCTCTCTCTAAATAGCAGTGCCTGTCGGAAACACAGTTGCCAGAAAACCTGCGATGCAGGAAGCTGCAAATGCCAGGCCCCACCCCTCAGGAGGCCAGGTAGACTCGGACCCAGTGGAGTCGCAAAAGTCATCCGGATGTGGGCAACAAAATAGACAATGTGTGCCCACCCACCTGAAAACGGCATGAAAGGAGGGGCGCTGCTAACAGCACGCGCAGGCCACCAAGGACAACTGTGGGATGAATTATCGAGCTCCGAAAGGAAGGCGGAGCGAAACAGAAGAAGTGCGCACAGAGGGCCGGAGCCAGGAACTGAAACTCCCACTGTCCGGGTTACCGAGAAGCAACTGCAAAAGCTGATAAAGGCCACCGTGAGCGCCCACAATCCAGTAATGACCTCCCAGAGCTAGAACTCAGAATTTTTCCAGTCATGAAAATGCCACTATGCCTACTGAATAAGAATGCGGCACGAGATCAGATTGTGCATAAGCGGCCGCGGGAGTCTGCCCAATTCCAAACGTGGCATGGCCCCTATTGACCTGTGGCTCGCTAAAGCAGAGCCTAACCGCTACCAAAGAAGTGGAAACGGGGGAAGAAAAGGGGAGGATCCCCATGCACACAGGCCCGCTAGAGCCCGGGCCTCCACCCAGAGATACACAATCCTGCTAGAGCAGGATCCCACACTTACCTCACAGTGCACTTGGAGAGTTAGCACAGAACTAAAAAAACAGGCCGTGGGTTGGGCCAGCCCCCCTCTTATTGAGGTCAGGGGTGATATGGGTCGGCCATGTTGGGAAGGGATGGGAGGCATGGGGGCCAACTTTTGCTTTGGAGAGTTGTGGTGTGGCGCTGAAGCTCACTTTGTTTAGCATGTGGCGAGGAAGACTTACGAGGAGGTAATGCAGTTTACAAAATGTAAGGCGAAATGAAAGTGTTTCTTATACTTGAGACTGCCTCAAGGTGTTTTTTTATGCAAAGCAAGGTCTAACAATTTTAGTAGATATGGTTTTCCATCAAAAGTTATGTGTGGTTGCTCTGGGCATTCAAGTACAGCCCATGGAATACCCTTTAACACAAATAGGGCAAACCAGCTCAAACCACTATTTGCACTATAAAAAGGGTACCTTTCCAGCACAAAAAAAGTTTAGCTCTAGAAAAATAGGTGCCATGTCAAGACTTTTCATCACTTTGCTTGACCTTGCGGCAGCCCAAAGTCTTGATAAATTTGCCCTGTAGTTTTTTAAGTACTTATAAACTGGGGTAACATCCTCGTAGTGGCCTTGTAAATCCAATGGGGCGTATAACTGGAGTTACCAGTCCCATGGGAATTATGACATCTGCAGAAACACCCCAGATCCCTTTTGTTTCACCTGGAGATGTCAACTGCTGAAAGTGGCTCCTGAATAGCAAAACTATGGGGAGAAATGAGAAATTATCATGGGAGTTGGACCCAGAATTAGGAATTCCTCTGACATTTCCTCATTTATAAGGGGGTCTTCAGGATCCCACTTGCAAACACCTATAAACTCTGCCCCACTAACAGTACCCCAATATCAGTAACTCCTGTGGGGTGGAGCTTGTGGGAGGAATAAGAGGACACGCTGAAGGAGGTCGTTAGTAGTAAGTGATGTTTGTATAAATAAACATCATGGGCAGGTTGAGGCATGAAATCCACCCCCACCCCGGAGTCACCAATAATCATGCAATGGTATCCCAAATACACTGAAATAATCCCCATGCATTTTGCTTGGAGAATAACATGCGGGAATCAGAGTTTCAGTGATTGTTGCATGCTTTTCCCTGGATGATTTGGTGATTTGGACTGTTTTCAACTACTAGAATCTCTGGATTAAACCTGGAAATTTGTATTCCCTTTACCAGCCCTGTTTACCAGAGGACTGAGAATGAGGCCCAAGTCACCAGTATTGTGATTTACAGGCCATCACAAGGAAGCTCCAGTCATTGCATATTCTGTGACGTCCCTTCAATGGATGCCTTCAGCTGTTTTACTTGAAAATTCGCTTCCGCGTTGGCATTTTACTACCACTTTTAATGGCTCCCAGCTCCATCAGGTCTGCTCAGAGCTTGGCTCCCCACCAGTACTATGGAGGATTTTGGCCCCGAGGAGCTGTAAAGTAACTTGATACTCTGTTAAGTTGCACAGAAGAAATATTCCGATTTATTTGCCTTTATGGGACTTTGGGGAAAACCAGTGGAAGCTACACTGCATCCTGAACTGCAGTCAGGCGAAACTCACTACACATGTCCGCCTCTTTAATGGCTTGCCAACCCAAAACTGTTTCAGATCAAATGTCTAAATAGAAGACATGAAATAAGTTAGGTCAATAGTGCAAGCTCATAGGGGCAGATTTATGAGCCCCTTGCGCCACTTTTGCGTCACTTTTAACATGGGAAAAGTGACGCAAAAGTGGCGCAAGGGGCTCATAAATCTGCCCCATAGTTTCTTTTTTTCCTGCGCCTTATATACAAAGTGGGGTCGTTTTTTCAAAGTGTTGGGTTTTAAGCCTTTACATGGTTTTAGGAAAGTCCTGAATTTATCATTATAGACGGGTGGCCCAAAATCTCCAGACATTGATATTTTGCCTGTGTTCTATTTATTTGAACATATTATTTTTTTTCTTTTCTTTGTATTGTTTTATCCGTTTCGTACAGCGTCACTTTTGCCACCATAGCTGGTGTGTGCATACTTACAATTTCAAATGAATCTAACAAAAATAAGACATCCTTTTGCTGGCTATAGTTCTTAACAGTAGGAATTGAAAATAAGATAAATAATCCATTCTAGGTAAATTCGCAGTAGTTGTACCATCTTTGAACACATTCTCTATAATAAGTTCATAAAGCTGGAAGGGTGAAGCTTTTACACGAAATCAAATACTGTGCGCTTTTGCCAGTCAACCTTGCCTTTTCAAACATGCATTGGTGCACTGGTCGGGGACAACGCAGCAGTGTGTGGTAAACTCTCAGCACAGGTTCGTACACTGTCAGTTTGTGCCTGCGCTGACTGGAACGCATTAGTAAAGACAGGAATGCAGGTTGAAACTGCACCCCCTTCTTTCACAGGAGGGTGATTGACCTCTCTCTAAGAAGTGAAATGGCTTGGGGGTTCCATGGACTCCAAAGCAGCACTTTCAGTTGGGTGTAACTAACTGAGCAACACCTCCAAGTGGTGCACATTCAGAGCATTACTCAACAGATTTATTGCATATGCATCTTTAATACAGCATGGGCGGAGTCTTTCCTCAATTGCCCATCAACCCTTGTAAAAAGTGTGCCAGCACGATCCATATTATAAAAGAGGCAGCACAAGCATCCGCAACCTGTTCTATAAAACCAAAGTAACTCGGGTGCACAAGCAGCAGGCTCAAGCTCCCACTGCATTCGTGGGGCACTTTCTGTGCTGCGACCATGGTGTCTAGTGTGCACTTTAACCTCCCCAATCAGAAGGACATAAAGACGTTTTGGGTTACATGGGTGTGGGTTGTGGCCAGATACCAGGACAGCCCTCACCTTAAACTTTAGAAAATAAATCCATGTTGTCTAGTGTGCTGTCTGACCTCCCTCCAGGGGATGGCAGATTAGGGGTATCCCTCAGGTAGCAGAAAGACTGGCTGAACTTTAGAAGCAGGAGGAGTGGCCCAATATCAGGTTGGGCCGGCCCCTACCCATTCTATTTTCTTAAACACTATCTCTAGTGTCTAGTATGCTATGTGTTGCCTGGGGAAAGCAGACTGGGACAAATTGCTAATTCTGCCCCTCTGTAGTGGGGCCGAAATATTGTTTGGGCTCTAGGGGTTGTGGATGCAGCCTGATGTCAGACTCAGAACTGACCACAACCCATTCTTTTTATCTTTTTTAAATAGAGCCATCCCTGGTATCTAGTGTGTTTTCTGACCCCAAGGGCAGAATGAGGATAAATCCCCACTATGCCCCATGGAGGTCCAGAAAGACTGTAGAGGCTTCCGGGTTGGGAGGTGCAGCCTGATGTCAGAACAAGTTGTTTCTACTACTATTGGGTTAATAAAAAACACTACTTGGTGTCTAGAATGCCTCCTGGGTCTTAGGGTTAAAACATTTGCCCACCCAAGGGATTCAGAAGGACTGTTGAGGACATTGGTGGAGGGGGGGACAATTGCCCATGCCTTAGGATCTGCTCTCCCTTTTCTATTCCCTGATGTATAGTGGATTGATTTCTTATTTGAGATCACCCTCTAGGAGTGAGCACAAAGCAGGAATCCACTAGGGAGAGAAACCATTTGAAAGGGAAGTATCTCCCTTTTCCAATGACACCTTTCATATTCTCAAAAGTGCTCAAAAGGCAGAGCTGTTATTATCATTGTTATGTGTATTTGTAAAGCGCAGTATCGCTTGGAAGCGCTTCTTGCCACTGAGAATGTGTGTGTGTGACTAGCCCTGCCTATGGTAGATTTATTATTTGAAAAGCCAGGTCTTCAACTTCTTGCGGAATTCAAGAAAAGAGGAGGGGGCTCTGGAGTGGGCGGGCCATTGCACGCTTTGGGAACAATATAAGAGAAGAGATAATCTAGTGATCTGGTTCTGTGTATGCGTGGGATGTGTGTGAGTAGGAGTACAGTTGAGCAATGGTGCTTGGGTGGTTGTGGAAGGAGATGCAACTGATCAGGTAGGTGCGGCCTAAGTTGTGCAGTGCCTTGAATATGTGTGAGATGTCATGTGATGTCATGTGATGTGAGTTCTGTGTGGGAGGTTGAGGATGAGTCTGGCCACAGAGTTCTGTTTGGTTTGTAGTTGTCTCATGAGTTTCTTGGTGAACCTGGTGTAGAGTGTGTTCCCACAGTCCAACTTGCTGGTGACTAGGGCATGAGTGACAGTCTTTTCAGTGTTGTTTGGGACCATTTGAAGATATTCCTCATCATCCTCAGGGTGTGGGAGCAGGGTGGAGTGACTGCGTTGACTTTGCGGTTATGCACAGTTTGCTGTCAATGATTATTTTGAGGTTCCTGGCATGGTTGCTGGGTATGGGTCCAAGTTCTGCAGGCCATCAGTTGTATTCCCATGATGAGGTGATTCTGCTGAAGATCAATTATTCTGTCTAAGGGGTGTTGAGCTTGAGACAGTTGGCTTTCATCCAGTTAGTGATTTCAGCCATGCAGGCGGTGAACTTGTTTCTTGTGTTGGAGGTCTTGTCTAAGAGGTTGTGGATGAGTTGTGTATCATCGACATAGGTGAGGATGTTGATTTTGTGTGTGTGGATGAGGTTAGCCAGGTGGATCATGTATGAATTGAAGAGGGTAGGGCTGAGCGATGAATCTTAAGACACTCCGCAGATGAGTTTGAGGTCTTCCTAGGAGTAATGCACTATGCTGACAGCTTGTGTTGTATCAGTTAAGAAAGAGCAGATCCAGCGGAGAGTCAGTCCTTCGATGACAATCTCGTGCAGACACCTGATGATGTTGAGTGTGAGACCATATTAAATGCTGCAGAGAGGTCTAGGAGAATGAGGGCTGACCTCTGTCAAGGATCATGCGGTTGTCATCTGTGTGATGAATGCTGTTTCTGAACTGTGTATTGGTCTGAATCTGAACTGTGTAGCATTGAGGAGCAAGTGGCTGCTGTGGTGGTCAGTGAGACGTGGGATGATTATTTCTCTAAGACCTTTGCTGGGTATGGTAGGAGGGAGTTGGGTAAGTTGTTGGAAAGTGTGGCTGGATCAGCAGATGGTGGCTTTGAGCAGGGGCATGATAATGGCATGTTTTCAGGTGTCAGGGAATGGGGTTGAGTCGATGGAGATGTTGAGGATGGGTGTGAGGGAAAATGCTTGTTTATGCAAGTTCACATTCAAAGTCTTGGACTGATGTTGCTGACAGTGCACTGAGGCCTGCTTCAGAGACCACAGTGGCAGTGCTCTGACCCCTAAAAGTGCATGTTTCAATAAAAGTGTATGTTTCATTGACTTATACCCAATTGGAATAAGTTAGCTTACTTATAAGTCCCTAGTAATCCCTAGTGTATGGCCTATTTCAGTTGTCCCTCATGGCTGCAGGATTTATTGTGCCACCCTGAGTGTGCCAAAGAAAAACATATTTCCGAGCCTGCCAATGCACACTGGTAGAGCAGTTTGTTTTGAAACTGCTAGTTTGACTTTGCCATTCAAACTACTGACAAAGTCTAAATCTGCCTTTAAATATACATAGGTCATCACTACAGGATGCCTATCGAGTCCTAAGGCAGAGTGCTGTATATTGAAATGTAAGACATGTCTTTTTATATGTCCTAACAATAAAAAACCCAAATTGTTGTTGTTACTGTGGGAAGGCGAGTAGCCCTACGGGTGAGTGCAGGATTACACAACTCAGCTGTACTAACTTCTGAATAGGACTACTAAAGTAGGTATTTCAAGGTATCAAAATAATCATTACATTAACCCTACTTGCTCCCCTAGGCAAATTTCATAAATGCTTTGAGTAGATGTAACTTTTAGAAAGTTCTAGATGTGTCCCCCTGGGCACAGCGTTAGACAACTTGATGTTTTAAAGTATTTCTAGCGACTCGTAGTTGATTGTATTGCAATTCATGTATTTATTCATACATTATGCATTTTTCGTCAAGAATTAATTTTGTAAATATGTCACGTGGACTTTCTTTATCCGATGCATTTCGGGTATAGATACCCTTCGTCAGGGATTGGTCCTGTGATGAAGAATATGAGTATCATGAACCACTGTACACAATGGTATTATTAATCTATTGGTTCTTTTTAAATCAAAACTGGTATAATCTAATGTGAGTAAGAATATTACATGGTGTATCTGTTGTTGTTATTAAGAGGTGATTGAAGTCATCGATTACAGCAAGTAAAAGAAGTACGCGTGTTGGTGCTCAGTGTTGTTGATACGGTTTTCGCGAGAAAAGGTGCTCCGGTTGAAAAGCTAAATATGCAGTGAGGAATGTCTTCTCAATAAAGTTAAAACGTGGTGAGAAGGTTAAAAAAGGTGGAAAATATTGTGCCGATGCTATTTTCTGCGGGTGTGTGAAAATGACAAATAAAGTGTTTAGTGACCTTGCGCGTTTTTTTTGGGGAGTGAACGAGTTTCAAATGGTGATTAAAGATGTGAGATTATGTGCGTTTATAGTCACGGTTAATGGCATTTGCTTTAAGAAATGCCGCAGTAGGGTTAATAGCGGTGGATGTGGTCATCACACTATGTAGTTTACGAACGGGGTGATTTTAATCCGGGTTGTGCGCAAAGGTGCATAAAACTTGATCGTTTCATTACGGAGGTTATCGCGCTGTGCAGTTTTCTAGCGAATTGATTTATGCCCATGCAGTGCTCAACGTTTAATTAAAATTGAGTTTGTTGAGTTACATACCTTGTGTGTGTTAATCCGTCATGAACTCCGATAGAGTAAATGTTACTTGCCGGTATGGGTGAGTTGGGTTTGGTGGCCATCTTATGTTTATACGTCATCTATGTGAATAACATAGTGAAAGGACTATGAACCAATATCATTGGCGGCCATCTTAGAGTGTGTATATTGCATTTGAATAGTGAGTGAATGGTGCATAAATATTGAAGATAATGAGTTGAAGAAGGAATATGAAGAAGAGATGAATTGGTGTAAAAGTTAGCTGCTGTAAAGAAACTATAGAAAAAATAAATTTTAAATAAAATGGACATTGTAAACAAGCTATGGGGAAATTGTCAAACATATATAACCAGTTCAAAGATAACAAGCGAATTCGATGCGTTCAGTTATCCCATGCAGATATACGCTGTCCAATTTTTTGATCCAGAAATTTTCTCGATGTAATAAGAATTTTTTATTGTCGCGTCCTTCTTTTTTTTGTACCACTTCGAGGATCAGGAATCTGAGTTGACAGATGTTATGTTGGTTTTCATGGAAATGTTGAGCCACTGTTGATTTGAACTGTTTGGTGTGGATGTTGGATTTGTGTTCATTGATTCTTAACTTTATCTTTCTTTCAGTCTTTCCGACGTAAATCTTGCCACAAGGGCATTTTAGCAGATACACTGTGTTAGTAGTATCGCAGGTGGCTGTAACTTTAAGTTTTATGGTGTTTCCTTTTTTAGGATGCGTAATGCTTGTACCCGGTATGATATTGTCGCAGTTATTGCAATTGTGACATGCCATCGTTCCTTTGTAAATGTTTGTATCAGCTTTATGGGTTTAAGTGTCTCTCCTAGATTTTTGTTCCTCGTGAATGCAAAGGTGGGTAATTCTTTGAACAGATCTTTAAAATCTGGTTCCATGATTAGCATTGGCCAATGACGTTTGATTATGTGTTTCATGTCTTGGTTGGCAGTGGAGAATTTAGACACCATCACTAAATGATTGGTTTTATCTTGTGCTGGTATGGTTAATAGTTAATTTCTGTTTTTTGATTGGCATCGGTTAAGTGCTTCGTCTAGTAGTTTCGGTGGGTATCCTCTTTGTAAAAAACATTCCATGGTTTCTTGCAAGCGTATTTTGGTGGTTTGTGGGTTAGATACTATGCGTTTTATTCGCAACATTTGTGAGTAAGGTAAATGCTGTTTCAACGGCTCTTGGTGAAAACTTGAGTAATGCAGTGTGTTATTTTGGTCGGTAGGCTTCCTATATAAATCTGTTTCAAATTTGAAATCAATAAGTGATACTTGAACATCCAAGAAGTTGATATGTTCGCGTTGTATGTCGTGTGTGAATTGTATATGTTCGCTGATTTGGTTGAGGTTTTGTAGCTGCGGTTAGTGTAGATAGTTGGCCATTCCAAACAACGAATATATCGTCGATATAACGTACAAATAATTTGCTATGGTTTTTCCATGGATCCTATGTGAGTATGTGTTCTTGTTCAAATTTGTCCATAAACAAGAACACATACTCACGAAGGCTCCATGGAAAAACCATAGCAAATTATTTGTACGTTATATCGACGAGGATACCCACCGAAACTACTAGACGAAGCACTTAACCGATGCCAATCAAAAAACAGAAATGAACTATTAACCAAACCAGCACAAGATAAAACCAATCATTTAGTGATGGTGTCTAAATTCTCCACTGCCAGCCAAGACATGAAACGCATAATCAAACGTCATTGGCCAATGCAAATCATGGAACCAGATTTTAAAGATCTGTTCAAAGAATTACCCACCTTTGCATTCACGAGGAACAAAAATCTAGGAGAGACACTTAAACAAACCCATAAAGCTGATACAAACATTTACAAAGGAACGATGGCATGTCACAATTGCAATAACTGCAACAATATCATACCGGGTACAAGCATTACGCATCCTAAAAAAGGAAACACCATAAAACTTAAAGTTACAGCCACCTGCGAGACTACTAACACAGTGTATCTGCTAAAATGCCCTTGTGGCAAGATTTACGTCGGAAAGACTGAAAGAAAGATAAAGTTAAGAATCAATGAACACAAATCCAACATCCGCACCAAACAGTTCAAATCAACAGTGGCTCAACATTTCCATGAAAACCAACATAACATCTGTCAACTCAGATTCCTGATCCTCGAAGTGGTACAAAAAAAAGAAGGACGCGACAATAAAAAATTCCTATTACAGCGAGAAAATTTCTGGATCAAAAAATTGGACAGCGTATATCCGCATGGGATAAATGAACGCAACAAATTCGCTTGTTATCTTTGAACTGGTTATATATGTTTGACAATTTCCCTATAGCTTGTTTACAATGTCCATTTTATTTAAAATGTATTTTTTCTATAGTTTCTTTACAGCAGCTAACTTTTACACCAATTCATCTCTTCTTCATATTCCTTCTTCAACTCATTATCTTCAATATTTATGCACCATTCACTCACTATTCAAATGCAATATACACACTCTAAGATGGCCGCCAATGATATTGGTTCATAGTCCTTTCACTATGTTATTCACATAGATGACGTATAAACATAATATGGCCACCAAACCCAACTCACCCATGCCGGCAAGTAACATTTACTCTATCGGAGTTCATGACGGATTAACACACACAAGGTATGTAACTCAACAAACTCAATTTTAATTCAACGTTGAGCACTGCATGGGCGTAAATCAATTCGCTAGATAACTGCACAGCGCGATAACCTCCGTAATGAAACGATCTGAAGTTTTATGCACCTTTGCGCACAACCCGGGTTAAAATCACCCCGTTCGTAAACTACATAGTGTGATAACCACATCCACCGCTATTAACCCTACCGTGGCATTTCTTAAAGCAAATGCCATTAACCGTGACTATAAACGCACATAATCTCACATCTTTTATCACCATTTGAAACTCGTTCACTCCCCAAAAAAAACACGCAAGGTCACTAAACACTTTATTTGTCATTTTCACACACCCGCAGAAAATAGCATCGGCACGATATTTTCCACCTTTTTTAACCTTCTCACCACGTTTTAACTTTATTGAGATGACATTCCTCACTGTATATTTAGCTTTTCAACCGGAGCACCTTTTCTCGCGAAAACCGTATCAACAACACTGAGCACCAACACACGTACTTCTTTTACTTGCTGTAATCGATGACTTCAATCACCTCTTAATAACAACAACAGATACACCATGTAATATTCTTACTCACATTAGATTATACCTGTTTTGATTTAAAAAGATCCAATAGATTAATAATACCATTGTGTACAGTGGTTCATGATACTCATATTCTTCATCACAGGACCAACCCTGACGAAGGGTACCTATACCCGAAATGCATCGGATAAAGAAAGTCCATGTGACATATTTACAAAATTAATTCTTGACGAAAAATGCATAATGTATGAATAAATACATGAATTTCAATACAACCAACTACAAGTCGCTAGAAATACTTTAAAACATCAAGTTGTCTAACACTGTGCCCAGGGGGACACACCTAGGAATGAAGTGCAGCAACTAAGAGTATGAATGACGTTTGTGAATGAAAACGCCGCCCCAGGAGCACGCATATGAAGTTCAAAAAGCAGAAACTGATTAATTATCACCACAACAAGGTAGTAGCGCGTATTCAGATCCATTAACTTTTAGAAAGTTGCCACTCTGTTGACAAAGGTCCAGAGACCATTTGATGGCCACACAACAGCCTTCTGTCCTACTTGGGAGAAGTATGAATGACACCCAGAAAAGGAAACAATAGAAGCCTTCTGTTGGAAGAGGTGTTACCACTCCCTGGCAGCAGGCCCCACAGGAAGTGACACCAAAAGGTGAGCTTCAAAGAGGAAGAGAAAATGAATGGTGGACCACTATTGTTCTGGTGGACAGGTTGGTGTCAGGGATATAGGGGAATACAGTTGCCAAATTGGTTTTCCCGTATGCGAATAGCCCTTGGGTAGCCACACATCTAGGGTGGGCTACCAAGCTCCACACACCAAGAGAGTGGTTCTACCATCTTGGAAGTGAGCAGAAAATTGCACGCTGGGATAGCTAGATGCCACACATTGCAGGAAGTCATCATTATGTGAAAGGGGACCTAGTAGCCCATTGGCTAGTAACCACTGCATCTCCAAGGGCACTTTCTAGCAGTGGTGGCCGCTATGTACCAGTGCGTGGAGGGTGGGGGGGTGTAAATTATTATAATAAAAATAAAACACTTACCTTCAGGCCGGCCACCCGCCGCCTCTCGTCTGCTCACCGCTGCCGCCTTTTCTCCTGAGAAGCAGGAACCAGGAAGCACCCAGGTTCCTGACTCCCCTAGCCAATCACAAGGCTGCAAAGAAGCATTGTAATTGGTCTGAGCACCGTGGTTCGGCGCTCGGATGGGGAATGGGGGCCTCCGCATGTTCTGCATCCAGACTGCAACGGAGCCTGCGGGCAAAATATGCAAGGTGCGCATGGTTGTTATGGTCGGCCCGAGAGGGCCAGCCAAACAGTTATGTGCACATTAGAGTGGGCAAACCACTCCTCCTCCTGTCCCCTGCCCTGGCAGTCCAGCCCTGCCCACATCAGGAAATGGAAAACTAAAATGATAATAACGCTGGTTCTTATCATTTTACTTTTCCTTTAACTACTGCTCTCAGAGCTGTGCTGCAATACTCCTCCGCCTTAGCAGAGGAGCTGCCCCTGCTTTCTAGGCATAAATATGGACCACCCCCCTGGCACCCAGACCTCACATCACTTTTGCACTGAAGAGAGGATCAAAGAAGGACTGACTGCTGTTCCCTGGACCTGGCAAAGAGAGGCAGCACCAAAGACTGGACTGCACCTACTTCTTCTGGGCTACAAAGTGAAGACTGTGCCTGTGTTGCCTGGCTCAATGAAAAGTCAACCCCAATCCCCAGACAGAAGAGGTAAACTCCAAGAGTCAGTTGCCTAACTTCCTGTCACAGCTACAGGGCCACAAATGCTGAAAAAGCCAGCCTTGGCAAGTCATTAGCCATAATTGCTTGATCGCCACTGACCACCAACGTGCAGCATGGGAGACCGAGTCCTTATGCTCAAAACTGCCCCCTTGTCTGCCGGACCTGGGAGAGTCATTGGAGTGCAGTTTGGTTGCCCAAGAAGGACACTAGCCTCCACCAAAGGGAACTGCTGGTTTCATTGTGACCGGAGACCAGTAGTCCAGTTACAACTGGACTTTTGCTGGACCCACCAGGACTTTGAGAGACGTCAACTGCTGTGGCTAAAGTTGCTCCAACAAGACCGTGGACCATGGAGAAGCCCCAGGGCCCCCCTCACCGACCCCTGTCGACCGTACAGCATCCTCAGCATCCTACGGCATCTTCAGCATCCTGTATCCCTTGCATTGGGACCATTCCATTGATGTCTATGGTGGTTCACCCATAGAGCTTGGAACTGGACTGGAGACTACTTTTGTGACAAGGTAACTTTCCTGCAAATTCATACTGGCCACTTTGACCTGCTCCCAGAGTTGGCCGTCCAAAGTGGGCCACAGTAATCGAACACAACTTTATAAAAGTTTCTAAAGAATCTTAAGTTTACATTAAGCACTGAAGTTGCCAATACTTGTTTACATTTAGATTGAAAAGCTGTGATTTATATTTTATTTCAAACTCTATATCTACTGAACCCTCTGGTTCAGTAGATATAGATTTAGAGAATTTTGTTCATTTTGCTGTCGAGAAATTCATAAAAATACAATCTATTTTTATAAATTGGTGTTAGATTTCTTTCTTGTTGTGTGCCTTTCTTATACAGTTGTTTAGGTACTTGTAAATGCTTTGCACTTGTTCCTTTATTTAAGTCTGACTGCTCGAAGCCACAGCTATCCAGGGTTCAGTTAAGGTTTATCAAATGAGCATGACTGGACCCATGAAGGTGCTGAGGGTGTATTATACTAAATATAATACCCTATTTTCCTCGCAGAATGTTAAAGCTTGGCTGATCTGTAGGAGTCCTTTGCTGAAGGTGTCGTGGGGCCAGGCTCAGATGGGGCCCCGAGTGAATGGCCTTCATGGTAGCAGTGACTTTGATTGTGGTGACAGAGGGCCACAAAGTCATTCTTTGGCCGTGATGAGAAGTCGAGTTGTGATGGTGACCAGGTCTGGTTGAGGGTGGAAGTTGCTCTAAATGGAGGTGATTTTGTTACAGAAGAAGTCTAAGACCTTGTTCCAAAGGTTTCTGGGATGGGTGATGTTGCTGGAAGCATCAGGAGGCACAGTGAAATCTTTGATGATGGCGAAGATTTCCTTGCTGCTGGTGGTGCCAACGTCAATGTGATCTGCAAATGTTGTGCACTTGGTGTTCTGTATCTGCTGGTGACAGTGTCTTAGGACTAATTTGAAGATGTCTTTATCTGTGATATCTTGACTTGCTCTCCATTTGCACTCTAGTTGCTTGGCTTTGAGCACCTTACACAGTAAAAGAAGAAGGAGCCAAAAGGCACAAAATAATCTCAGGCTGCTGGGAAAGTTCTCCCTAAGGAGCCCGAGGTGGAAACCTATAAAGGGAAACCCTCTGGTGCAAGCACAAGAGGGTTTCCAAGCCCGTACTGTGGGAGGACATGAGTTCATGTCCTCCACACAATGAAGGTAGTTCAAGGGATGTAAACATCACATTCTCCCAACTAAAGGGGTTAAAGAAGAGAATGTATTTGTGTTATATGTATGTGATGTGACCCAGGATGGTGATACTCCATTTTGTGATATACATGTGTTGCAGTAAAGATGATGGCAGATTACAGGGCAAAGCATGTACTTGGAGAGGAGGCCCAGAAGCATGTCTATGAGTACCAGAGGTTGCAGGAATTATATATACTTTTAAGGACTTATGGTAAGGAATGTATTCAAGTTATTGGATGTTATGACATAACTTTGGAATTGAAGTGAAGGTCTGCATATGCCAGAGTGTACATGGTAGAGGATGGTGGGTGCTTTTTGGGTGGCCACTGCAAACAGCAATACGAATTACACCTGATCCTAGTCATCCTGACCAGGTAATGTGTATAGAAAGAGATGCTCGGCAGGCTTTGAAACAAAATGATTAATAAGAAACAAACATTTTCTCAAGGTGGATAAAAAATTCTCAAAGGTATTTGGTGATAACATCAGAAAATTAAAAGGAAACACAGTTTTTTTCTTACAGGGGGAGTTATACCAAAGGTATAAGAAATGTGGAGTTGAAGTTAAGGTTGAGTTGAACAAATTACGTTGCGATGGAATAATCCAAGAGTTCGATCCTTGGAATGGTTGGTCCTGATAGATCAAACTAGCCCCACTCTGCAGTGGCTGGCAAGGGGGCATGGTTGGAGCATGCCAGCCTATCTCGTTCTGAAAGCAGCCCTTGGCCCCTGCAAGCTGCCAGGAAAATGCCAGATGGGAAAATGAACAGTCCAGCCTCCATGGATTTGGCCAATTTTCAAAAATGAAATAACTCGACTAGCACAGTCCTTCTCAGGGATCACTCCTGAGATCTGGATTAACCCTTCATGAGAATGAGAAGTGCTGTTCATTCTAACACCACTTCCAAAAGTGACCTGTTAGCTGAGATCTCGAATGGCTGACTCTGAATCAATGATAATGTAATTTGCATAGGTATACGCATACATTTTCGTTTGTGTAAATGTTTTATATGAATAAATAAATAAAACATTTAAAAAAAAGATAAATAAAAAGATACTTTCAGCATTTACTGTGAATTTGTTTATGTTGGAGGCCAGAAGGACGCATTTAAAACATGATGAATGATATTATATTTAAGACATGTTTTCTTACAGGAAATATATTTATTATTTCATTTTTTGTTTTACATTTTTATAATGCGCTCCGTCACATTCGGTGTAGTCCACCGGAGGGAAATGAGTGAACGCAGTCTGAGGTTATATTATTTTCAGAGAGACACACGAGACATTTCTGTAGGAATGGAAAACCTGCCCCTTCCCTTCTCAGGAGCTCGGTTCCGGATCTCGGTAACACGCCCTCATTAGATGGGATTTTATACAGGAAGCGCGCGCGGCACTGGTAAGGTCATTGATATCAACCACTTTCAAACGGTGCCAGTAAACATTTGCATCAAACTGTGTCCCAATCAAAGGTTTATTCAAGCCACGGAAGCAGGTGAACAAGAGGCGCGCGCTGCCACTTACAGATGAAAAACTGGAGTTAAAAAGCGCCACCTCAGAGAAAGGCCGCAAATGTTGGGAAAATGAAGATATTGTAGACACGCATGAGAACTGTGAGGGACAGAACAACTGTTAAACAGTGCTCTGAGGTAGAAAAGGAAAAAGTGAGACAGAGGGAAAGCTACACCGTAGAGAAAGGTCACTGCTGTGTGGGAAGTGTGTGTGTGAGAGGGAGCGAGAAGGTGACCCCAAAGATGCAATGGTGTGAAAGATACCTCAGAAACAGAAGAGACGTATGCTGAGGCATCACAGTGATCATGTAAAGGTGACAGAGAGAAATTAGATGAAGACACATCAGGGTTGGATTGGGATTAAAAATCGGCCCGGGCAGGCTAAAAAAAGGTGGCCCACATTAGCATATTGCCTTTCTGCAAAGCACTGCTTCGGCGAAGTTTTTTAAAAAGAAAGGGGGGGTGGACTCTGACAGAGGCATGTTTTCTAAACTTCGCTTCGATAAAAAAAAATGGACAGATTAGTTCACACTGGTGAAACACACCTGAATACAAGTGAGGCCACTTCTGCTCAGGCCCCCTGCCCCCACGCAATCTGCATACTCTAATGGGCCGACCTAGCAAGAGAAAGGGAGTGACTCCTCTGCCTGTTGATAAAGGGAGGTAATGGACGCCCATCTGCCTCCAGAAAGTCCACTCAGGCACCCACTGAGATGCTGGCAGCATCCATCCACACACAGACACCACCCAAATTCCACCCTCCCCAAAGCTGCCCAAAAAAGTAGCTCACAGCTGAAACTCGGATACCGGCCCCTTGGCCATTGCCCGAGTGCCCGCCATACCAATCCGACCCTGAGACACATTAATGTAGCGCTAGCAGCGTTTGTGTTGTTGGATTGAAGCCACTGCGGCAGCTACCTCATTGCATCAAAAAGTGCGAGAAGCAGAAACATAAAATGGTAATAACTACCATTTTATGTTTCTGCTTCTCGCACTGAGAGAAAGCAAAAGGGTTTGGTTGCGGGCGAGCGGGCGGGGCTGCTCTGCGAGCAGGACTGGGCAAAGGAGAAGTGGTGTGCCCACTCCTGAGTGCGCATGACTGGTTAGGTCAGCCCTCTGGGGCCGACCAAACCAATCATGCACACTCTGGCCTTCTCCATGTAGGCTGCAAAGCCTACATCGAGAACATGGCCGGGCCAATAGCCCCTGGCTGGGCGGCGTCCCAACCAATCACAATACTGCTTGCAGTGTTGTGATTGGCTTAGGGGTAGGAGCCTGGCTGCCTGCTTCCTGTTCCCACCGGAGGCAGGAGAGGAGCAGAGACATCGCGGGACCCGGCCGGCGGGAAGGTGAATTAGACATTTTTATTATTATTACATTAAGTTACCCCCACCCGCATGACCCCCCTCGCCCGCGCGACCCCCCTCCCAATGCGACCCCCCTTCTCCTCCCACCCGTGAGTCATGCTGGCCGTAACTGCATTTGACTCTACGAACCATGTCATCCTAATGTATAGCATTAGGTTTATCGGTTTGGAAAAAAGAAAGCTCTTAGATGTCTATGTTGTTGCCTACTGGATTGCTGAATGCATGTTGATTCACCAAAAAGCCAAGGGTAGCAGGAGTGGCATCACATAACCCCTTTGCCCCAATGCCACCACAGGAAGTGACATCATATGATTTTAGACACTTAATTCTACCTGGAAGTGATGCCACATGACCTTGATGACATCATAGTAATGACACTGTTAAAATTAACAGCCCCTATTGTGCATAATTATACAATAACACAATAGCTATTAACATAGGGGTCGATTACGATGGCGGAAGGACCGCCACCGCCAGCCATGCGGTGGCGGTCCTTCCGTACGCCGACCGTGAGTTTTATCCCGCCAAATTAGGATGGCGGGGGAATCTCACAGTGATCGTGGCGGTCGCAAAGACCGACCACCATGGAACCGCCACAGACAATCTTCCAGAAGGCTTGCGGGGATTGGGTTTGGGGGCCCGTTGCGGGCCCCCCTTGTGTAGGGGGAGGCCAGGGTGCACTTGGGGGGTACCCATGGTACCCCCCTACATTTCACAGCACTACGTGGTATGAAATGAACACCATGGCATTTTCACATTGCGGCGGGTGCTGCTGTCAGCAGTAACCGCGGCAATGTTAAGATGCAGGATCCGACTGCCACGGTGGCGGTCGCATCCTGATCGGGTGTGCGGAACTGCCGCATGTATGGCGGACGGACCCAGATTACACCAGGATGGTGGACGAACTCCAGTCCGTCCTCCATCCCAATGAGCCCCATAGATCTGTATTATATTCCACCTAATTTAAAATGGATGCTCACACATTTCTAATTTTTCACTGCATGAAAACATGAGTTTGTTCAATGAGGAACCACTGGGCACCCACATAATTTCAATCAGAAACAGACATGATTTATTGGTTCCTCTAGTGTAAACCCAAAAATTAAGTATATTGGTAAAATCCTTAAAACATATCAAAAACAATATTTGATTATCCATCTAAAATAAATTAAGTAGACCAGGAGTGTGAGCTATATAATCACATTTGCTACATTTTCATTATGATCACTTATAAGGCATTATCCACCCATGCAAATCAAAAAGGTTGTAACGTGTTTTTTTCAATAATGAAACTGGGCAACATCTTGTTTAAATAGTTTTAAATTATTTAATACATTCAGTAAAGTGCACATTGCATTGCTGAATTTGTTTAACTGAATTTAAAGTGTAATATCACAAGTCGCAGTGGGAGATGCAAAAAGTAAATCTGGTAGTCAGGAAACTGTTTACCTTCTGTACTTGGCGTTGCCTTTGCCACCACTGAGACCAGGCGTCACAAAGGCAGTGCCAGGGGTGTGCAAGGGGCAAACCAGGAGTCACAGTTGTGACCCCTGGCAACCACTAAATTTCACACCTGATTGCTCTAAAAAGTCTCCATTTTACCTTTTAGCTCTGCAACCTGGCCATCTTATAAGGAGTTTCTCTGGTGGCTAGGACAACTAGGTGAAGTTTCCGGTCTGGCTCATCTGAACCTATGACTTCCTGTATTTTGTGTTCACTGACAATACCCCAAATGCCTGGAAAGTAATAAGTCTAAGAGGACGTCCTTCTAACTTTTCCTGAAGTACATCAAGAAGTATAAGGGACTTAAAACTTAACTCCAATAACATTGAGGTGCTGGTTGCAGGTACAAAACAATCTCTGAAAATCTAATTTCTAGCCAGCTGAATTAGAACTCTCCTTTAAACAGTTAAATGGGTGAAAACCCTATGTTTCAGGTATGCTACTGAACTTTACTTATCTGTTCAAGTCACCTCAGATTCCTCTGCTTGTATTTTTCACCTTCAACAACTTCAGAAAACGATTCTTCATTTCACAGTAACGGCTGACAGACCACTGTTGCAGCCATTATCAAATTCTGTCTGCATTATGGAAATACCTTTTTTATTTATTTTGTTATCTGCTATCCCTTCTGCATGTTCTCCAAATACAAGAGTTGCCATGCTACCCCTCTGCTGAAACACTTCACTGGCTCCATACACAGGCTCACATTGTGTATAATGAAGTTTGCATAGTACATAAATGCTTATCTGGGGAAGTTCCCCTAGTGAACGAAGTCCATTATCTGGTTCACCCCAGGGCGTTCTTATGTCTTTTGAACCACAGCCTATTAGTGCTGCCATTTTTTTTAGGAGGCATCGACTTGGTGATGTTTCTGTACTTATGTCTTTCCAGAAAAAGCTAAGGGTGTGGTTTTCTGCTAGCCAGTTTATCTAGATCCAAGTTCTGACTATCTTTGGCTGTCATGCATCCTAGGAGGGGTCTCAGGTCTGCCTTTTCGCAGAGTTAAGAAAGCTCGCTCTGGTGGAAGAACCTTCAGCTTTCTGGCTTCTAAATTCTGGGTCTCCTTTTGCATGTATGTCAGCTATACAAGTAATACATGCCATAACATAATGTTGCAGCTCTGATGCCTTAAGTTATGACTGGGGAGTAACTATACAAGGAGTGCTTTTCCACCCACAGGTGACACCGGTGAACCCGGATCAATGCACCAGCCATAAATGTGAAAGACAAATTATTGTAGCTCCACAAACACTACTCAATGTGAAATTGATATAGAGGTATTGCTTTTGAATTACTAAGAATTCCATAAAGGGATAAGGGGCACCATGGAAACAGCAACAAACCTTATTTTGTTATTCACATTTTAGCGCACACACTGTACTAAGAAGAATGAACACTTTTAAGTTAAACTTATTTATTACTACAGGAACAAACCTGTTTCTCAGTACATCTAAAACAACTACTCAGAATGGTATAAAATCAACAGCGAAACACGGTATAATAACGAGAATAAAATGAACATTTATAGCATTGTTACGTGTCATTAAAATGTTAGCTAGGTCCTAACACCTTGATGTCAACTTCTATAAGCTATGCTATGAGAGCATGAAAGGCAGAACAACTTGCAGTCTAGAGTTTCTTAGGGAGACGAGACGCACTGCATACCTTGTTGACAGCAAAGGCTATCTTTATCAGTGGAGGCATGAAGACAGTGGTCATCGCAAAGGGCAAATACCCATTGTGGTAGCAGTCAGTCGATTTGCCTCTCGGACGTGGCTTATTAGCTTCAGGCGAGATGTAAGATCCGCAAAGTGTAAAGTGCGCTGGCAGCAGGTGAGACCGCCTCTGGCAAACTCTCAGGCAAAAATCTGGGCGAAGGACCTCTACTGCCAAGTGGTCAAGTGCCAGTCCTTATATCCTGAATCTTATCAGAAATTGAAATTTCTGACATGAGCTTAGAAATGTCTGACATAGATTATGTGCATCAAGTTCTACATCACTGACATTTCCTTATGAACATATAAGGCTAAAGGATGTCAATTCCGAATACATTATATTGGCTATATGCCTGTCTGTGTTCTTAGTAAACCTTGACATGATGAGGAGGAGACATTTGACCCATTGCAATAGATGTTGTATTTATGTCATCAATCAAAGAACTTGAAGCTATCACAGCTCTTAGCTCTGGCGACATCTGCGTTAAAAGGCTGATATGATTGTACATTATCAAGCAATATGGAGATGTCCATCGTCTAAGCTAAGGAAGATGGTGACCGCCATGGGCTAAGATGGAGTCTGGACCTATGTAAGATGGAGTCTGGACCTACATTAGTTGGAGCTGGACCTTAGGGACTTTAGGTCAGCTCTACTGATTATGTTTATCCAGAATATTACCAGGCAGGAATTCCAGAGAAATTATTATAAATTAATATTATTCTTATAAACATTTGTTAAGTGCAAATGCAACCCCACGGATTACCTGTTGCTTCGGGACATAAGCCTGGCCATCCAGAGTATAAACTGCTGCTTGTAGATCTATGTTTTTCAGGAGTTTCGTGAATGACAAATGGTCCCGAGTCTGTCAAGTATATGTTGGCATACCAATCCACAGTTTGGGTCCTTGAACTGAGTAGGCTATACCTCTGACTAATGTATGCAGGGTGGGCATTCCCCCGCAATAAAGGGTCGTAGGAGTGGCACAGTGAAATCTATAAGATTTAATTGCACCACTTCTAGGACGCCAATACGTCGATATCTTACGCCTGCCTCATGGCAGGCGTAAGGGTGACGCAGGCCCTTTCACATGGGGCTTGCCCTATATGAAAGGAACATTGCTGGAGTTGTGTTACGCTTCCGACACAACTCCAGCAATGCGCCACATTTGCGCCGACAGATACGTCAGTAATACTGACGTATCTGTAATTCCTTGCGACATGATGCATCATACAGTAAATATGACGCATCCATCATGTCGCAAGGAGGGCGCACTGAGAAGTGTTGAATCGCTGCTTTCACGCCCCTGGGGTATAGGCACAGAGACTGAGTGGAGTAAACTACCTGGTTGCTACAGAGTAATCCCATCTGCCAGGATGCAAGGTGCCGCCATCTTATATATCAAGCACACTACTTTAGAAGAAGTTCTCTTTTTTAGTGGCAACCAATGCAAGGAATCAAGGGGTGTAAAGGTGGAGAAACTCAATTTCTGTCCAAGCACCAGTTTGGCAGCTTTGATTCATGAGAGACACTTTATTGTCTTCTCTGGTGCGACGATGAAAAGGGCATTACAATAATCAATCCACCTTATGATGGTACTATGAATGATGTGGGAGGGTCAGCTGCTCGGAAGAAGTGGGAGGATTTTATGGAAAGCTCTCATAGGAGCAAAGGAGGTCTTGGAAGTCTTTTTTGCATGGACTACTAACAGGAGGGTGGAGTCTAGTTGTACCCCCAAATCTCATAGGGAGTATGCCCATACAGAAATTGACCCACCTCCATTTGGCCAGAAATAATGTAAATAACTTGCGCCTGCCCCCCCCCCGATACCCCCTGGCAAAGCATGGTCCCTGTCTTCCTAGCATGAAACAGCAGCGAGTTGTTTCAAACCCAGTCAGCTATTCTCTTCGTGCACTGATGAAAAGAGTCCAAGGATCCCACAGATCCTGGATTGAACGAGACCATCAGCTGCATGTCGTCCACATAATTAATGCAGTTCGGTCCCAGTCCATGTATAAGTTTAATGAGAGGCTGGATGTTTACATTAAACATGGTCGGACTGGGTGATGAGCCCTTTGGAACTCCCTGCTTTAGTGTGAAGATGCTGGAGAGAAAGGGATGGGGTTGTGCTTCCTGTTCACTGTCAATTAGATCCCGCTATACCACCTTCCTCCGATCTCTTGAGCAGGATGGAGTGATCCACAGTATTGAATGCTGCAGACAGGTCCAGAAGTACCAGAATCACTTGCTGGCTCCTGTACAGAGCCATCCGGATAGCATCAGTGACAAAAACCAGAGCTGTCTTGGTCCCCTGGTAAGGCCTAAACCCGCATTGGGCCATGTTGAGTCAGTTACTGGTCTCAGTATGGGTCGATATAATTTTATTACTATGTCTTTCCAACACTTTTATCAGTAAAGGTGGCAGAGAAATGGTCCTAAAATTAGGAAAGTCATTAGGGGTTGCAGACGGTTTCTTTAGTAAGGGCGTAAATAATGCCTGCTTCCAGTCCTTGAGAACCATAGCAGTGGAATGAGAAAGATTGCAGATGTATCTAAAAGGTGCAGCCAGCTGTGGTGCAAGTACTTTCCAGTATTTTGGAGTAAGGGGGTCAAGTGGAGAGCCCGAAGTAATGGCTCCCGCCCACTCCAGGAAGTCTTCCTTCATTGTTGGAGGGATGATCTCAAGCCTTCGATTCCTGTTATTTCCCTCCTGTATAGTGGATTCTCGATTCAGAACGCGTTCAGGTGGTATAGGGCTTACTGTGGCATGTTTCTTTAAATCATCTACAATGTTCATTATTTTATTCTTGAAAAATTAATTAATCCCATTAAACAGTTATTGTGATGGTACGATTCTTTGTGTGGCACAATCTGGGGATTGCAATGTTGACTTTCCTGTTCTAGGAATTTCTGGCTTTGGGTTATGTAACCAAAATTCCTGCTGTTTCTTTCACTCTCCTGTTGCCTCCCCCCTCACCAGCACCCAATGCTCTCCATTTTTAACCCTTTAGTTACCTGATCTTTCACACCCGGAAAAGAACAGACAATGAGGCAACCATTGTTGGAAGGTCCTCTGGGCTGCCATAGAGCCCATTCATACAGCTTTTGCTCCTGAGAAAGGGGTGGTGTTGCACCAAGTGGTTTTACTTTAATACAACACACCCAAAAACAATATCATGGAAGCGCATCTGGTCATTTCAATGAGGTTGACGAACAAACTTTTGACACCCTCATCTTGATTGTGCCATTTATCTGCTCTACAAAACCAGAAGCCTCAGGCCTGTAACTACAGTGCAATCTCTGATCAATATTCAAAGCTGTACACTACAATTTGCTGATTTCATTATGGAAGGTTGGTCCCCCATCTGTCTCCACTGAGGTCGGAAATCCGAAACGTGGTATCAGTTCCCTTAAGAGCAGTTTTGCCACTGTGAGACTGCCACATCGTCTAGTTGGATATGCCTCACCCCAACGTGAAAAGATACACACCACCACCAAAACATATCTTAGCCTATTGCACCTCGGCATCTCAATAAAGTCCAATTGTCTCCTATTGAAAGGACCTCCTGAGCTTCCAATGTGACTCATCGCAACCACAGTTCTCTTTCCAACATTCATTTGTTGACACGTAACACACCTGTGACACACTGCTTCAGCACTCACGTGAAATTGTGGACTAAACCAAGTTTGCTGAAACAATTGCACCATGGCATCTCTCCCAAGATGAACTGCTCCATGAATCTGCCTTGCCATTGGGCTCAATAAACAATTGGGTAGTACTGCTCTGTCATCTGTTGACACCCAAATGCCATCTTCTCTCCTTTCACAGCCTGCTCTAACCCATGATGTAGATTCCTCCTCTGAGACCTCATACTGCAGCCGCTTCACTTCATCCCAAGTATCTGCTACAGCTAACATCATGCTGAGCTCGGTCTCTTCTGTGCTCTCTCCTACATATTCTCCATTGAAAACACAAACATGTATAGCGCAAAAACGAGCTACTTCATCAGCGTAGTTATTTCCTTTTGTAACAAAATCCTCTCCCCTCCAATGGGCTGCACATTTTATAACTGCAATCTCTTTAGGTCTCTGCAATGCTTCCAACAATTGCTAACATATTCTCCATTTCTGATCGGTGATCCTGAGGACATCAAAAATACCCTCTGTGACCATAACTGCCCAAAATCATGAACCACTCCAAACCCATATTGGCTGTCCATATAGATAGTCACTCGGACTCCATTCAAGATGGTACAAGCACATATCAGAGCAATACTTTCAGCCACCTGAGCTGAGTATACTCTTTTCAAACAGGCAGCTTCCACCACCCCCAAGATGGTGCACACAGTAAACACAGCTCTCAAACACCCTTCATTGTCTCTTAAACATGAACCATCAACAAAAAGGATCAAATCAGATTCAGGCAGAGGTTCACCAACAATGTCAGGTCTGGGTTTGGTAGATAGTTAAGTAATATCTAAGCAGTCATGCTCTTCACAATCCTCTTCTTCCTCTTGCGGAACAGGTAACAATGTGGCAGGATTTAAGGTGGTGCAGCGTCTCAGTGTAATATTTTCAGAAGCCAATATAACCTGCTCATACTTTGTAAGTCTGTTATTTGTTAGATACTGTGTCTTTGTTTTTGTCATTAACAATTCTACTGAATGTGGCACATAAACGATAAGTGGATGACCCATCACTATGCTTTCACATCTCTCAATGCTGGCACCTGTTACAGCAACGGATTTGAGACATCCAGGCAACGCAGAAGCTACTGGATCTAGTGTAGCTGATAAGTAAGCTACTTGCCTACGGGCACCTCCATGTGTCTGTACAAGGACCGCTAACGCACATCCTTCCTTCCCACAGAAAAAGAGCGAAAACGCTTTGTTATAGTCCGGCATTCCCAGAGCTGGAGCACGACATAGGCTCTCTCTCAGCTCGCGGAAGGCTCTCAAGCAATCGTTATCCCATGGTACCGGATCACTAATGTCCTTTCGAGTCAATCTCAATAGTGGCTTTGCTTGCAAGGAGAAATTTGGGATCCAATGTCGATAATAGCCATCCATTCCCAAAAACATGCAGACTTCTTTTTGAGTTTTCGGAGTTCCCATTTGCAGAATTGTCTCTATGCGATCTGGTGACACTCTTCGTTTTCCCTTCTCAATCCGGTGACCTAGATACTGAACTTCAGTCAGACAATACTGAAGTTTGTTTGGGGGCACTTTGTATCCATTCTCTGCCAAATGATTCAATAAAGCCACAGTATCAATCCTACAAGCATTTTCAGTCTCTGAAGCGACCAAAAGGTCATCAATGTACTGAACTAGGACTGACCTCTGAGGTATCACCAGCCCTTCAAGATTCTTTTTCAGACTCTGACTAAAGATAGAGGGGCTTTCTGTATATCCTTGAGGGATACGACACCACGTTAACACACGATCGTTCATCCTAAATGCGAATAAAAACTGTCTGTCTTCATGCAACGGTATGGAGAAAAATGCCTGACATAAATCTATGACTGTAAACCATTCTGCCTCACATGGTATCTAAAATAATATAACAGCTGGATTCTGTAACACAGGACAACATGGGATCACGATTTCATTGACCCTGCACAAATCCTGCACTATTCTGTACTTTTCACTAGGCTTCTGCAGTCCCATTATAGGTGAGTTGCAGGGACTTCCTCTGATCTGTTTGAGAATGCCTTGTGCAATCATAGACTCGATCACAGGTCTTATTCCAGTCACAGTTTCTGGAGTTAATTTATACTGCGGAGTTCGTGGAAATTCAGCACTTGGTTTCATCTGTATCCTAACAGGTTCAACCCCTCGAATCAATCCTATCTCCTCACCCGTGAAATCCCACACTTTCAGAGAAACGGAGTCTCTCAAGTCATGTGGTAACTCCTCTGTCGTGAGAACCACGAATATATTTCTGCACACAAGTTCATATTAGCCATTTTAAAATTTGCATCATCATCACAGGTTTGCAACTCCACACCCCTCGGAGGGAAAAAGATGGTACAATTTAGCTTAAACTAAAGGTCTCGCTCCAATAGACAGACTGAGCTTGAATTGCACACTACAAATTGGTGTCTGTATTGGAATGGTCCTATTCTCACAGGTAACTCGTTTGGCAATGGGTTAGTCATTCTTTGATTGGTAACTCCCACTACTTGGATCGATTCTCCTGAAAGAGATAAATTTGGAACCATCTCCGTTCTTACTGTGGAGCGCGCAGCTCCAGTGTCTAATAAAAAGGTAACAGGATATTCATTCACCTCTGCATCTACAAACGGGTCACTCTGATCTACTTCTAAGGCCGCTCCCAAAGTGCATTCTTCCTGCACCCCCCTCTGACACTCATGAGGATCCTGAGTACGATCAAATCTGTCTTGGATTTCAAAATATGGCATTTGATGATACACCTGATTATTTGTAGGTATTCTTAGAGGCTGAGGTATCTGCATTTGCGGCTCATATCCTCCCCCATACATGGACCTAGGCCTAGTCACGATGTTCAAAGTCTCGGGCATCTGTCCCTCTCCCTCATGCTGTATCTGATTTGCTTGATTCAATCGACACTCATGCTTCCAATGCCCGATTTTGTGACAGAAATGACAAGCAGTGACCTTCTTTTGATTCGCTACCCAATCACCTCCTGTACTTGCATCCATTCCCCTTCCTCTTCCCTGTCCAGGTTGGGTTATCATTTACTGACCCAATTCTCTGCCACTTCCTCTACCTCGACCCATCGCTCCTCCAAACCCTTGCATCAGTTCGGGTCTTTAGGCATTTCTCTACTGCACCACCATCAGGTTATCTTTCACTTTCTTTTGTGCCGATTCCACCTGATCACTACAGTATTTTGCATAACGCAGAATTTCGTCAACTGACTTATTCGGCCAACGTATCAAGTGTGTGTGTATTATCAAGCTAATAGCATATTTTAGTCCCAGCACAAACTTTGAGACAAACTGTCCCATATCTTTCTGCTCAATTGTGTCTAATCCATTATGCTGTTTAAAAGCCACTAACAGTCGCTCATAATAGTCAAGTACCGACTCTTTAGGATCTTGAGTCCTACGATCGATTTTAAGCCAATCAAAAGTTTGAGGAGCTACCTTGGATTGCAACCAGGTAATCACTTGCTCGTATTTCTTCATTACCTCGGGTGAAGGACCATGATTCACCGGATCTCTAGCTGGTTCTTCAGCTGGCCAATCAATGGCGACTTTACATGCAGTCCACAAATCCCCTGGAACCACTATATCAAACAAGGTATTCAAATCAATCCATAACACATTTGAAATCTTGACAAATCGGTCTAATTGTTTATACCAGTCGGCAGGTTTTTCCCTCAGCCGAGGAAAATCGTTAGCAAATGCTGCCAAATCACCCCTGCTCCATGGCACATGTACATGCCCCCCATTTTGTACTTCTCTCAGAGGGAAATTTCCTGTTGTTCCCATCCCTCCACCCGGAGGCGGAGTATCTCCTATCCCTTTCTTGGTGCTTTTCTTTTTGGCCCACCTTTCTTCCTATC
Organism: Triturus cristatus; assembly: GCF_964204655.1. Classification (NCBI taxonomy): domain Eukaryota; kingdom Metazoa; phylum Chordata; class Amphibia; order Caudata; family Salamandridae; genus Triturus; species Triturus cristatus. Next base: position 1,064,369,573 of record NC_140582.1, on the reverse strand, counting down.
TGTCTAATTCTTCCCACGCTCGCATCCCTACCACCAGTTCTCTAATTTGTGCTTTTAATTCTGTTGTTCGCTTCTCTTCCAATTCCTTATCTGTATAATTCAATCTGCAGAGTCCCTGCATCATTTTGGTTTTCGTCAGGTCCACCTCATACCTTCGTGCCAACTGTGACAAGGCATCATGAGCTCGCTTTGCCTTTCTAGTAACATCCTTAGCTATAAATAGCAGTTCACTTGGGTTGTATGTCTCATTTCCGTCCAATGGCAGATTACCTTCAATCACCTCATCTATTTCTGCTTTTAGTCTCACCACATCTAACAATGGTGCCTTTAATGCAACCTGTAACACCTTCTGATACCTTTCACTTCCCAATTCCTCCCTATCACAACTTTGTGTTCTCCTTGGAACCCCACTTTCCTCCATTCTCCCAACTGGACTATTTTCTCTCTCAACACTTTGACTTCTCCAATCATTACCTGCACACACAACTTGCGGTCCAAACAGTACCCTAGCTGCTTCATGTTTCATCTCCATTTCATCTCTCTGTATCATTGATTCCCTCACCGGTGGAACCCACATTCTGATGTCTGACCTAGATTTTGCCAAAGCTCCTGTTCCCCTTCCTTCTGACCCACTGTCCATTCTCAATGGATCAGCTGTAGCTAGCAGTGGAGTACTAGCTTCCACTGGTATCTGAGTCATGCCCGTTACACTCATTGTAAGGCTCCCTCCAGATATAGTCTCTTCCCCTTCTCCTATTTGCTGTTGACTTCCACCTGTTCTCTCTCTGGGGTTATATATTGAAACCACCGGTCCAATAGTAACGGGTACTAGAAGAGCTTCTGGTAACTACATGTTACACGCAGGTTCATTTGTCTCATGATCTGCGTACCCTATCCCTCCGGACCCTCTTGGAATTCATGTTCCCACTGAAATCCTCCCTCTTACTCTGGTGGTCTGATCCTCTGAACCCATACGTCTCACTCCTGACGTTTCCTCTGTTCACTGTGTCTGCTCCGGCTCCGACCTAGAGTCACAAGGTGGAGGACGTTCTGCTAACAGTCTATCAAGAAAACTGTCATCTGTATCACTTTACTATTCTGTCTTACTTTTTCCCTCAGACCCTCCTTCTAACAGCCTGAATGGATACAATTGTTCTCCCTCTATGGTGTCTACTCTCCATCTCTTCAACTGTGCAGCCCATCTGGCATCCTGATATGCCCTCATTGTTTTCTTCATTCTTCCCTGTGAAGCTTCTCTTCTCTTCGTTATTGCTACTCTCATCCATGCATCTAATGCCTCAAATTGTGTTGGTCTAGGCAGAGGTTTCAGAGAAGCCATCACTCCCCTCAGCTGATACAACACCTCCACACAAAATGATCCATAACGAGGGAAAGCCAATGCACCCTTCTTCTCAGTAATTTTATGCCAATTTTGAAGCCACACTATAGTATGGAGTCCTACATTTGTTGCCATTTAATGTGCCGGGGTGTCCTCTGGCGGCGCTTCTTCTCCTAGTTGAGTCACCACCCCTGAGTTGCTTCTACACAAATCTCGCAACACCTTAAAAACATCTCATCGTGAAAATCAAATATTTGCAACCCAAGTTTCAATAGTCAACTTCAGACGAACTTCCACCAATCCCAGCGTGACGCTACACCAACAGACCTATCACAGCACGGTGCGCACTGACGTCACTGCTCCCTCTTTGCAGCGGCTCACCCTCCTTTACAATTTCACCTCGTACTCTCGCTCACACATTCGCACTACAAATAACTGTGTATCCAAAAGTTATTAAACCTAGTAACTGCGCCTAACACAGTCACAATAACTTACAGTTATATAAAACAAATAATTGTCCGTCCTCTAAAAGATTGATAGAACACTCTTACAAAAACATTCGTCCGCTGTGACCCCCGACCTGCGTTGATCACTCAATCACCGTAATCCACCCCCGGTACCTGAGGCTTTCTATCGCGACGTAGTTCTACATTCACACAAAGCTCCCTATCACAAGTGAATCATCGATAGCGCTTCACAACACCCACAATATTGATCAGACAATTACAAATACAAAACTATCCTGGGATCTTGGACTTCTCTTGATCCGCAAGTGTCCGGACCAGTAAACGGATAAACCCACAATCACTCAACTTGCATCCCAAATTCGCAAGACATCACACAATTAATGCATCACCGAAATCTAACACACCACACAGATTCATACTCACGCTACCACTGTTTCCGGCGCACCGTCAACGTCCGTTGACCTTAATCAACTGCGCCGTCTTCTACTCCGTCCAAAGTTCTATTATTCTTCTGATCCTACTCTAATTTCTCTTTTCTCCCCTTACTTTTAGAAGCAAACCATCCTCTGCTACCATTTGATTACGCCAAATTATATTCTCTGCTTTCTCTAATAAAGTTAAGACTGAGGATCTTTTATTTGCTTGCTAAAAGTGGTGGAGGGGAGTAAAACAATTCAAGGTTATACTTTCCATGTAGTCGTACTCTAAAGGACCACAGACTCCGAATTTCAATTTTGTGGGTTTATTATAAGGCCAAAAATAATTGAATATAAACACACCTCAATTTCAGAGTATATAGATACCTGAAAATCAATACAGAGCCGAGTCTACGAATATAATTCATTTGGCATAAAAAGCATAAAGTGATGAACTCCAAAATCAGAATACAGCATAGAATAGAAGTTGAGTCCAATTCTCCTTTCATCTGGGAGGAAAACAAAACAAAATCTCTTTCCCTACACTGCTCTAACTGAGGGTCCTACCAATCTTTCTTGTCATATCCCAAAGTTGTAAGCAAGTGTTGACTTCCTAAGAAGTAATCGCGTCAAATGGGTCTGATAGCTGAAAGCCATGGAGCTCGCTCTAAGATGCTCCTTCTCCTCTGAAACCAGGCAGAAGACTCTCAAATCTGTCCCATACAAAAAGACAATGTTCAACCCACAATACGTCACATGATGAACTTTTTCAATTGCAGCGTTTTCAGTAGCTTTCCACAGTAGCTTTAATTAATTTTTCTTCGTCTTTCAGTGGCCTTGGGTTTCAGATAGGCCAGGCACAAAAGGAGTTCTCCCTTCTCGCCTTCCAGACTTCTTCAAAGACATTCTGGGTATCTCCTTAAATCTAAGAATAACGAGGCCGAATTCCTGCACCCACAGTAGGATGAGAACATACTGTTTTCGAGCACAAAAATGATTAATTTAATTATTTCTTGAGCAACCAAGGAGAAGCGAAACTCAAGAAAACGTACAGTTTGGGCCTACAATTCAGGCAACTTAAACTAAACACAGTATACACTGCATGAGTATAATTTCATCCTGCACATTACACATACAGGAATTATGAGTGTCTCTAATACATGTAAAATCCTACTTGAATGTGCACACTACAATATAGTGCTACTAGAACATGAATAAATGCATCTTAATAATTATGAAGCACTGCAAATGACAAAATACATGTGAGTGCGTTTTAACCATGAGTATAGTGCACCCATACAATTTAGAGTGCTGTAAGCGCTCTATCAAACGAGGTAAATGCACTTACACCCATAGAACGAACTGATGTAGAAAAAGTGAGGGGCTCCAGTATGAAGCACATAAAAGATTGGCTATACACATGGGTTTGGTTTGATATAAAAATGCACTTAGTTTACACATAAGGTATAAATCCAGACTTTTGTAATCATTGTATTAAAAATCCAATAAAAAAGAAAAAATTTAAAAATATCAAAAAATTGAAAAACTTGAAAAATTGTAATGAGATTCAATATAGGAATGTCAAAAATTTCAAAGTATGTGTAAATAATGAAAATAGACATGATGAAAGAAATAATGAAACCAGTACAACTGAGAACGAAGCATGTGTACTCGGAAGTATGCTGTCTATGTCCATGATATAATGTGACAAGCTTTTGCATTAACATAAAAGCAATTGCAATATGTTGGCTTGCTGTGTGAACAAGGCAGGGAATCCTGCTGAAACGCGCTACAACCCTGAAAACGAAATAATAAAGCTGATTTGAGTACTGGGATGGCGGTGTCAGAGTCTGGCTTGAGGATCTCGTGTGCCGGAAGTGTTTGGTGATATACCACCAGCCCATCTCCCTGCTCCCGTTCCCTGCAAAAGTCCTGGAAAAATCCATCAGCTGCCAACTCACCAACTACCTAGAAAACAACGACCTCATGGAACCATCCCAATCTGGATTTCGCTCGAACAACAGCACAGAAACCGCCCTAATCAGAGCCACTGAAAACACCAGGACTTTCCTAGACCAGGGAGAAATGGCCGCCCTGATCATCCTCGACACCTCCACTCCACTGCATTCAACACTGCATACACGACACCTTCCTAAAAAGGTTCCATAAGATGGGAATTCAAGGGGACGCCCTAAAGTGAATCCTCACCAGAAGAACCCAGAGCATCCGCCTTCCACCCTACACCTTGGACCCCAAGAATATCATATCAGATGTCCCCCAAGGGTCCTCCCTCAGCCCTACCCTGTTCAACGACCTCACTGGCCAACATTGTCAGGATTTATGGAGTGAACATCATATCATATGCAGACAGCACCCAGCTCATCCTCTCTCAGTCCACAGATCCCTCCACCACCACGGCCAACTTTCACCTGTGCATGACCAGCGTCGCCCACTGGATGCAAATCAATTGCCTCAAACTCAAAATGGCAATTCTGAGATACTCATCTTCGGGAGCAACACATCCCTGTGGGAGGACTCCTGGTGGCCAGCAGAACTGGGATCCACACCCAGACACAAGCCAGGAACCTCAGCATCATACTGAACAGTAATCTCACCATGAAAAACCAGGTGAATGCAGTATCCTCAGCCTTCTCCCTCACTCTTTGCATGTTCCAGAAAGAGTTCAAGTGGCTCCCCGCCAGCACCAGACTCACTGTCACTGAGGCCCTTGTCACAAGCCACCTGAACTAGGGCAACACTCTCTACGTAGAAGTCACCTAACACCTACTAAAGAGACTACAGAACATTCAGAACTCAGCTGCCAGACTTGTCCTTGATCTCCCCAGACGGGCCCACATCACCGCACACCTAATGAAACTCCACTGGCTCCCCATCCACAAGAGGTGCCAGTTCAAGATCCTAACCCATGCCTACAAGGCCTTACACAATCAGGGACCAAGTACATCAACTACCATGTGAACTTCCACCAGCCCCCTGGACAACTGCACTTCAGATCCCTCTCCCTCGCCTTGACCCCCCGCATCCACTGAAGCAAGAGCGCCGGTAGCTCTTTCTCTTACCTGGTTGCCAAGACATGGAGCAGCCTCCCATTCCACTTCTGGACCTCCCCCGCCCAGCAGGAATTCATAAAGGATCTGAAAACCTAACTGTTCGACTGACTCCACCTAGCAGCAGAAACCCTCAGCACCTGGACAACCTTGTGGGTGAAAAGCAGAGCTCTGCAAATACCTTTTGATAGATTGATGGTTGATATTTTACTGTCAAATGTTACTCTTCCAATTTTTGAGCCCACTTCTCTACTTGTGGGTTAGGGTGATGAGCTAAGTCTAGAAAATGTGTCTTGAGTAGTCAACACTTCTCAGCACTAAGGGCTGCTGCTTGCTACAAGTTCTATGCACCATCTGATGTAAAATTGTATTTGGATAGTAATGCTTGCATGCAGATCTCATTATTAATTGAGGATGTCTTCCACTTTGCAGGTATGCATCCTAAGTGCAAAACAGGCGACTTTTATTTCATGAGGGGTAGCACAGCTAGTTTGTGTTCTGGTTAAGGGTCTAGTGACTTGGATTTTCATTTTCTCACTTCTACTGCCTGGCTCTCAAAAGTGCCTCATGGGGATAAGGGTAATTGCTCCCATAAGAAAAGTATGAGTATGCCTATGGCAGGTTTCATCTGAATTGCTCTGTGGCCATGGTGTTGACCTTGGCGGCCTTTTTTGATGAGAGTGGGTGTTTCAAGGTCACTGATCTTGACCTTCACTTTGGATGTTTTTTCCATGGCTTCTGGTGTCTCTTTATGAGGGGTATGAAGAGCATCTATTCATCATAGTTATAACCCAGATCTTCTGGCATAGGTCTGTCCTGTTCTGTCAAATGTTTAAGTTCAGTCTTTCCCTGTGTGGCAGCACACATGGCCAGGTATGGATATAGCTGTGAGAAGTGAAGTGCATCACAGTAGATAGAGCACTTTTGTCTGCAAAGAATTTCCTCTGTAGTGTCTGCTTGAATGTCTGTTGCTTTGCCTTTGACTGCTGACCTCCAATCTTAGGGGCATTCCGCAAGCCATTTGGCTGCATCGCACTGAGTCACTTTCAAAGCACAGGGATATGGCATATTTACAACAATATGTCGCACCTCTGTGATTCCCCCTGCGCTGGCGGACAAACTGCAGCCATGCGCCGGCGCAGGCACCCTTGCACCAAGGTGCGAGGATGCCTGCGTCATGAGGAGATTGTTTTTGTGCAGGAAGGGGCACCTTCCTGCACAAAAACAATAACTATAGGCATTTTCCTCTTCCAAAGCATGCTGTAGAATGCAGCACACATTGAAAGAGAAAAAACGAGGAGAAATGAAATCATTTCTTGTCCTTGTGCCACCCTACGCCTCCCCTGGGGAGGCGTAGCATTCACACGCATTTCCAGATTTAAGATTCTTCGTAAATCTGGAAATGTGTCTCGTTCCATGGGTTTTGCGTGGGAACAACCACAGCAATACCCATGGAATGCCCCTTTCACGTAAAGTGCTGCATGTAAAGGGGCCATATTTACAAGGACAGGAAAAGCCATGCAGGGTGGCTTTTCCTGTTATGGTGTTGTGGCGTTTCCATATTATTATTATTATTATTATTATTATCAGTTGCGAAATGCTCTATTTCAGTGTTAAACTGATACCAATAGGGTAGATTTTTTGCCCACATATGGTTAACATGTGTAAAGAGGACTACTTCATCAAGTAATACTGCTAAAAATAGTGCCACGTTACTCCACACAATTTGCCTTTTCTTGCCACATATTTAGCCAACAATGTATTACAGTTTGGTCCTCCACTGCCGCATAATTTCAGTGGACCTGGATATCATTAATGAAGCACGTTCTCCATGGATGGCATCAGAGAATATTTGAGGCTAGATTGTTGTGCAGGAGGAAGGGTAGGGGTTTCGACTATGCAGCAAGCTTATGCTAACCAAGGCATCTCGCATCGCCAATTGTTGGCATGCTGGCTGGTAGCAGTGCTTGAAGGTTGATAACTGGTGTGACATGCACAAAATAAGGCCAACACGTGGACTCCCGCTCCACAGCCCACCACACGTTTAGCTGCTTTTCCGTGCCACGAACCATCAATGCATAAACATGTGCAACTGCGCATGCTCCAGGGGCCCGAGTCTTGAAGGAACCCTATGCCATCAGTCAGGTGTAAACAAAAGAGTACAGCGTTTAAGAACAAAATGTGCAGTCTGCCATTTTTCTAGTCTATACTTTACGAGACAAGTGTACCTTTGGTTTGTCTAAGAGATAACATCTGTAGTTCCTCAGACATGTTGAGCATTCATTTGCCTATGTCAATTATACCATAATACAGACCTGCATTTTTATGCAAACATAGCACAGACTAGCCATTATTTACCTGGGCAGCCGACCCGCTACCTCCCATGTAACATAACAGCTCAGCGGCATGTGAATTACCAGTATCTGTCTGGGAATGAACGCACAATAGCCCCAGGTGGGCCAAGACAGGACCTAAAACATACTCCACACAGTTGCCCTTTCGAGCTGCCCCATCTGGCAGTGCCAGGCTGCCCGAAGCTCCAGCCCAACTCTTCCCCCTGCCAGTACTATAACTGTAACCACACACGGGAGAGCGGCTCCAGCAGTCCCTGATTTCATCTGTAAAGCTAGCATTTGTCGAGAGCAGGATACACACGAGCACAGGGCAGATAACCCTCTCAGACTGCAGGGCACTGGGATATCAATTTCATTTTCTTCTTTGCAATTTCCTGCTTGCCGCGCGCAAATGATAGGTGGGGTCAATTACCGCGGATGGAAGCTGCTCCCGCGGAAGAGGAGGGCGCGAGCCTGTGCAGGGTGCTAGCACACACTGCTCATTGTGCAGCCTGCGCTCCTCTGATTGGCTGGGCGTGGAGGTGCGGGCACACCAGCACACTGTACAAAGGTGGGCTTTTGTGTAGAAAGATCCTGGGGCAACCAGTCCACAGCTTGTCGAGGTTTGTAAATGTGCACACTTTAAAGGCTGTAATTTATCAAATAAAAGTGATATTTGAGGCTGCACAAAGGGAGACTTCATCCCACAAAGTAACAAATACCTTTTTTTGCATTATAAATCAAAAGTACCTCTTATTTCTGTTTGTAGATTTCATAGCGTCTATTTAGTGCTTAATGCTTACACTGTGTATTTTCTGTAATACGTGATTTTTTACTTTGATTTACTGAGATTGCAACAAGAGTTCCCTAATCGTGATAAAACTACACATTACTACCAGGAGCGAGAGTCCAGTGTGGGACTTGCAGAACAATATCTTGCCAGCCCAACGCCCCTAACCCTCTTTCTCCTTGAGCCAGAATCATTTGTTGTTCGCTGGTTGTACATGTTCTGATTGGGAAGCAAGATTGTTTTTGAATTGTCTGGACAGACACTGAATATATGTTTTTTCTTTGCTCCTGAATGGACCTCCCCACCCAGGGCAGATTCGCCTTCTGTCTCCCCCTCAACTGACTGAACAGTCATGAATATATCTTTAAATCATGAAATGAACTTACAATACAGTACAATGACTGGCCTGTGCCAATGCTTGCTGGAAACATGTGCTAGTTCCAGTCACAGTGGGTCAAACTCTCAGGGGAATGGAAGGCATGCACCCCTTCAATTCCTCCTATTCACCCTTTTCATCAGCGATCAACCACAAACACATGAAGGTGCAGCACTCAGGGCTGCAAATGAAGTGTCACAGCGTGGGTCTGTGGCAAAGTACAGGAATAGTCAATAACTTTTGAGTCCTCCTTGGGGATGCGCACGTTTCAAATTCTTCACCGATGTTGTGTGAGTTGACATATTTATTGTGAAGCAGGTCAAATTTACACAACTGTAAGTGAAGCTTTCAGTGGAGGCTGCAACCGAACGGGGGTGGTGAGGCGGGGTGTGGTTGGGGAAAAGGAATGAAAAAAAAATAGAAATCACGTACCTAGGTACAGTCGCCGCCTCTCCTCATTTCTTCTGACTCCTAGTCCGAAGCAAGAAGCACGCAGGTTCCCCTAAGCCAATCACGACGCTGCTGTGTCACCATGACAGCAGCACCATGGTTCGGCACTTAGACGGGGACTATGAGCCTGTAAATGTTCTCCACCAAGGCTGTGCAATACAGTAGGGTGGGAAACATGCAAAGTGCACATGCACACTTAGAGAGTGCTTACCACGCCTCCCCCTGCTCTACACAGCCCAGTCCAGCCCAGCCCTGCTCCGCACCTAGAACTGAGCAAGTAAGGAAAAATAATACAATAACATTGCGTTATTATAATTTTATTTTTTCTTTCTTAACTGCTCAGAGAGCAGTGGGGCGACGCTCCTCCACCTTAGCGGAGGAGCCGCCACTGGAAGTCTTCCACAAAAAAAGGGATCTTGTGGGTGGCAAGTTCTGCATTCTTCTACAAAAATTATTTTTTTTATGTAGTTCCTCTAGAAAAAATGGATTTTATTAGGTTTTAACACCAGATTTTGTTAAATCAAATGCATTTGCAGCCTTTGTAAAGTTCACAAACACGGCGAAGTTAAAAAAAACTAAAATGTCACAATATTGTGGAAGTGAAGTGCCACATTTTTGCACACCCTTAGTCATCATTTAGACTGAGGGAGATGAGATTCGAGCAAATGGTGGCATGGAGCTGGCATCAACTGCGATGAAACATACATAAGATTCGGGGAAGAGGTGTGGCGCCGCGGCCAGGGCGAATGACTCCGGAATCTGGGCATCACGGTTCGATCCCCGGCGCTGGTGGCAGATTAGCACAGCACCATGTGACTCTGGGCAATAGCTTGCTTAATCTTTCCAACGGCCCCCAGCGCCTAGAGACCCTTACGGGTGAGTGTTCGCGCTTTACAAATGTGGATATTATATTATATGGTGGTCCATCCAGTTCACAATGATATCAGAAACCACTTTTGCAAGTGGTAAAAGGATGATGCTGAGCTGGATGAGAGCCAAGAAGCCAAGAATGGTGCAGGCATCAATGGAAGAGGTCACTCAGACCTCACACGGGCTGGTGATGGCCAACACCTGAGGCGAAACACATGTCTGGACCTAGGTCCCACAGTGTGTAAATGCTGCAAGTAACAAGTAAACATAAATGCCAATTTACAGCAACGTCCATGTATTCCACCATGCACACTTCGGCATGTGCCACAATACTCCCCACTCTTTGCACACATCTCCATACCTAATCCATATACATGAGGCACAGATTATCAGCATGCACTCTGGGGAAATATTTGCTCATGCAATTTGGTGCCAAATTTAAAATTTATTGTAATACGATTTTGTGTTTAGCAGTTTCAGGATTAGCTCTAGTGCTCATTTAATTTGACCTGTGAGCCTTGATTTGGGGAATTGTGGCTCACACTGGTCTATTGTATTAATATGTTGATTCTGAAAATATATACTTATGGAAATATATGCAGTTTAAATAACTACGAGTGTCATAAAAACGCAAGAGTACTACATTTTTGTAAAATATGTTTTCTTCTACATATGCCTTTTTTAGGTGACGTAAATTTGGTTGAAGATACATGAAACTCACACTACTTTCAGTATAATTTTTTTTTTTTAATTTAAATTCACTGCTTTGTGTTGTACACACAAGACGACTTGGCAACAGCGAGTAGCCCAGACATTAAAACGCTCAAATATCAGGAAACGAAGAAACATGAACTAAGCCGTAATTGACAGACCTCTGCAAAGTGAGATAAATGCAACTCGAAATTGAATTTGTTCTACACACACCCAATTATTACATTAGTTACGCATCCGTTTCATCACTTGGGTTTTACAAGGAGCAGGCTGTACAGATGTGGGAGCGTCAGTCTTTGCCTCGGTTTCTCTTACTTACAGATCATCTTTACACCCAAAGGCAGCTTTTCAACGAGTAAAACATGATTTATACAGAAAAATCAATCATTATTTGAATTAACACAATTGACCCTGAGAATATAAATGGCGTGACAAAATAAAAAAAAAATTGGAAGCATAAAACATGCGATACCGAGCAAAATAATTATGAAAATATACATTCCCTAGGCCGTGGGTGGGACCATAAATTGAAATATTTAGCTTCACGTGTTTGGAATCGCTCCCGTGGTTCCGTCATATTTATTTTTTTATACAATTCCTTCTTGCTCGTCTCGATGCCGTGTCCTCGTCTGACTTCCTCTTCAACTCTCCTGTCTGGCTAAGCTTTCGTCCAGGGCTGCTGTCTGTCACCTCTGGCTCGCTTCTATCTTGCCCGCCATTTGTGCAGGCACGTGCGCTGCTCGACTTTCCACCAGTCCATCTACCCTCTCACACATGTTCACCTTTCTCGCGCCCTCCTTCCAGCCATATTGGGAATTAAGGGGGAGTGGGGGGGCAAGCCGACACCAGACCACTTTATTGTGTGTGAAAAAGGCCGCTTTATTGAAACAGGTGCATATCACAATTTTAACTCCTTGGCCACTGCCTTACAAAACTAACACCTCGCTATACAATCATTTCCTGACCTCTTGTTCCTTCCCCCACCCCTACGATCCCAACATCAGTTCCCCCATCCCCCAAAATACAACATAACATTCCATAACCAACAATTAACCCAATCCTACACCATGTAGCCTTTCCCACTCCCAAACTCCCCTGACCGTAACCCCTACCTGCCTTCTGTGCAACTGTAACTATCCAACCTCTAATCTAAACTTATCCAAACTGTTTCCCCTTCCCTGTTCCTGGACCCAAACTACCAAACTTATAACAACAAACTCTAGCCAATCCCGGCCAACTGTCAACCACCCCGCCTGCACCTGTTCCAAGCGACAATACAGCCAACTGCCCCTATGCACCTGTTCCCACAAATGCTGCCCACCAAGCTTCTCAAACGACATCCCACACCCCTAAAACTACGCCCCTTCACCCCTAAACATTAGGGTGGGCGGGAGGGGAAAATATTTCCTACTCCCCGCGCTCCCAGCCACCAGGTCACCAAACTTAAAATGGTGGCTGGGGAGGCGCGCAACTAGCCTATATAGCCCTTGGGCTACTTTTGCCGTAATTGGGCTGCATTTGGGCTATCCCAAAATGCAGCCCAAACTCACAAAATGGCCGCTACGGCCACTCCCCCCCCTCCCCCTCCCAATCTGCCCGGGAGGCAGACCTCGCTGTGCTCGGCTGCCCCCCAAGCTCCCATTGGGAATTAAGGGGGAGTGGGGGGGCAAGCCGACACCAGACCACTTTATTGTGTGTGAAAAAGGCCGCTTTATTGAAACAGGTGCATATCACAATTTTAACTCCTTGGCCACTGCCTTACAAAACTAACACCTCGCTATACAATCATTTCCTGACCTCTTGTTCCTTCCCCCACCCCTACGATCCCAACATCAGTTCCCCCATCCCCCAAAATACAACATAACATTCCATAACCAACAATTAACCCAATCCTACACCATGTAGCCTTTCCCACTCCCAAACTCCCCTGACCGTAACCCCTACCTGCCTTCTGTGCAACTGTAACTATCCAACCTCTAATCTAAACTTATCCAAACTGTTTCCCCTTCCCTGTTCCTGGACCCAAACTACCAAACTTATAACAACAAACTCTAGCCAATCCCGGCCAACTGTCAACCACCCCGCCACCCAGAAACAAGGGGGGGGGAGTGTAGGCGGATACGCCTCTTCCTCCCCTTTTTCTGCCCCCCCCCAATCCCCCCGGGACCGCATGTGAACCTTAACGCATGTAAAACCCCTAGCAACCGTGCTAAAACCTCTCAAACTCCAAGCGGTACCGGGGCAATCCCCAACGCGACAAGTGTACCCCAGCGTCCCTGAACAGCACTCGCGCATCGCCGCAGATGTCCCCATGAGCCAATCGTCCTATCCCCACATAACTACCAAACCGCCCCATCTCCGTGGGTAACCTCCTCCTCACTTAATCCACTGCCCGAAGGCTTACCGCCCCCGTCCAACTCCGCCAGGGGACAAATTCCGACGCGACAATGGAAAACGCCACCCATCTCCCCCTGATCCATACCAGGTCCTTTGACATAAACCGCCTCAGTGCCAACCTGTCTCCCTTGCCCTGTCAGTCTCCCCCAACTGTAATACCAACAGAAACGGGCCCCTTCCCGCCCGTAAAATACGTTCCCCACTGGCACAAATTCCTTCCCGCTCCAAAAGGCCCTTACTCCGCCATGCCACAGAGGATAAGTCTGTCTGGACCCTCAAGCTGCCTCAAAATAACTCTCCCGGGCCTGTACCCGCGCCCGTCTCACCAAAGAATACCCCACGATCCCGATGGCCATCTCCCTGGCGAGGGGTCCCATAACCGAACCTGAAAAGAAAACAAGAATGAAAACCAGGAAAAAACCCCAACTAAACATTATCATTATATTTTTTTTTTTTTTTTTTTTTTTTTTTTTTTTTTTTTGCTGCACCCATACCGCTAATAACAATTCGATGACCACCTGCCCCACATCCTGATGTCCCTACTCTCCCAACCCCTCGCCTGTGCCCCTGATGCCGCCCCAATGTGGAAGGAATGCGTGCCAAAAACCTTTCTCCTCGATAACCCGTCTCCTCATTGCTGTATGCAGCACCGCCCGCAGTACGAAGCCTTCACGCCCCGCCCCCACCTATGTGAACAGACCAAGTCCCCCAACCCCCCGAGCAAGATTTCCGACGCAAAACCCACCGCAAAGGGCAACCGGTGGCGAACGCACCCTCATCCCAGCTCGCTTTTTGTGGTCCGTTTTCCCCTTTCAGAGCCAACTACTAAAACCCTCCGCCCCGAAAGAGACCTCCCCATAACCAGTTCCCGACGAAACCGACCCCCGCCAACTTGCCCCATCGTCACCTCGGACGGACCCTTTGCCGCCAAGGCCAATATGAACTGCAAACCGCCTCTTGTCTTGCCACCCCGGGAACCCGCCCGTTCGCCTCTGAATGGACAAACTCCTCCCATGCCGCCCGGTATGCTGACCTCGTAACCAGGGCTAAGGCGCCGAAAACCAAGTGTAGCATCCGGTGTTGCCCACTTCCCATAACCATTTCATCATTCCGGTCAGAGTCCCGTCCCGTCCTAGGCGAGCCCACCGAATCTCCCGCGTTGTGAACTAAACAAGGCATTTGCAATGTCATCGACCACGCCTAGCCCATACACCGCGTGGAACGTCATATCATGCCTCAACGCCCCCGCCCCTAAACCCTCAACCACTCGAGCACCTGCTCATCCCGTGCCGACTTGCCTGTTGCTCCCCTGCACCACAGCCATTTTGTCACTCCTAACGTGACCTTCTTGTGATCTAACTGAAACCCCCCTACCGCGTGACAGCCACCACCCAGGAAAAGACATCCCAGACAGCCATGCTCCTGCCTCCCTCCACCCGTTCCGCGGGCCAGGGTTCTACGCACCACCTTCCCTGCCAGTACAGCCCAAATCCCCTGCTCCCTTCTGCATCTGAGAAAATCTGCACATTCCACACCAATGTCCACGTCCCTCATCAAACGCACCCCGTTAACTGGTGCCGTAAAAACTGCCAACATTCTCGAGGCTACCCGCACCCCGCTGACAGCCGAACAGGCTAGTGTGGGGGCCTCTGCCTCTCCACTGGTCTCCCCAGTCGCCTCCCGAACGTCCGCCCTACTCTACCCACCCTACTGGCAAAATTGAGATGCCCAGCGACCCTTGCATGCCCCCAATCGTCACCTTCTGTCGCGTCAACACACTTGCTCGCAGTTCTTAACATGTTTCGCTTTGTATCCACCAGAAGGCATGCCTCCACCAAACGGGACCCAGATCCATGCCTAGAAAAGCCAGTACCATACTGGGTCTTCGTGTTTTCCCCAGTGCCCATGGCACACCCATCTCCCTCATGATCTCAGGGAAACTGTCCAGCCCTTCTGGCAGTCCGCGGAGTCTGAGGTGCCGACACAAAAGAAGTCATCCAAGACCCACATCGCGCCTTGGTGACCCGTCCGTTCCGTAACTAACCCTTGTAGGAACGTGCCGAAACTTCAAAAGTGCGCCAGACATGGAGCAGCCCATCGGCAATGCTTTGTCCACATACCAGTGACCGCCGAATTGTATGCCCCACAGCTCCAAGTCATCTGGATGAACTGGCAACAGCCGGAAAGCCGACTGCATGTCGCACTTTGCCATCTGCACTGTTGCGCCCGTGGTCACCACCAGTAACATAGCCACGTCAACAGAGGAGTAAAACACAGTGGCCGCACTTTCCTCAATAAATTCCGTGACCGACCCACCTTTGGGCCATGACCATTGCTGTATCAGCCAAAACTGCCCCTGCTCGGTTTTTTTTTTTTTTTTTTTTTTTCTTTCCCGTCACCACTCCAATGGGTGACCCCATCAACTTTATGCAACAGCCATTTCCTGAAAGGGGTCCGCCCTGCGGCCCTCCTGTACCTCCTTATCCATTTTTGCTTTTTCCACCTGTGGGCGCTCCTGCGCCAATTTCAACGTAACTGCCCATCTCCGCACCCTCGTACCGTCCTACACCAAACTAAACCCCACCAGAAACCCCCAACCGTAGTCACTCCGCCACTGCTTTTATATATATATATATATATATATATATATATATTTTTTTTAATTTATTTATTATTATTATTTTTTTTTTTTATTTTAAGCATGGGAATCTTGCATGATACCACTACACCAGCGGCGCTCGTCCTGTCCGGATAACCCCACAACTTCCCTACCTTAACCGTACTAAGAGCCCTGGGGCCCAGGCCCCTCAGCCCCCCTCCCACCTGCCGTGGCTGCTTTTGTGTTGCACCATTCCTGGAGGTACTGCAACACCAAGTTGATGCGTGGATTGGACAGAGCCAGCTCCTATTCCATCTCCCTGTTCCAAAAATCAAATTAATATATGGACCCCAGATAGAGGGCGCATCAGATATTAACTGGCCGTAAAAATAGTCTTCACCGACCCCGCGAGCCCCATGGTATGTTCTCCCCGCTTCGCTGCCGTATCCCACGCCATGCGCGCCCGGAATTCCTCAGCATACTGAGCCCAGGCATATCCCCCCCTTGTAATTTGCGCTTTCCGTATGACTGCCTTGTATTTACACATGGCCACTAACCTCCCTGGAAGCTCCCCACCGTACCCACTGTCAAATTGAGAAAAGCCGCTGTCCGGTTCCCTATCGTCACAGGCACCTTAAGCCTCCTTGCCCACTCGAATTCCACCTCCTCGGAACCCTCCTTTGTCCTGACTTTCCTATGCCGGAGTTTGACCATTTCCACCTATTCCTCCTTCCAAACCTCGTTTTGTTACCAACATCCAATGCCCCCCAAGGGCTTCGCTACCCCCATAAACGGTAACCGTGTGCTCTTCAATTCCTCCTTTCCACTTGATTTTTTTTTTTTTTTTTTTTTTGTGAGCCCACTGTGGAGCCCGACCCACACCTTGAGATTAAGAGTCTACATGCTCTAACGACTGAGCTAGCCGGGCCCCTCCCCTGTCCTTGCATCAGCTGCCTCTTTCTTGACCGTCCCTTCTCCGCGGTCTTACATTCGTCCCCCGTTTCCTTCTCCGCGGTCTTACATTCGTCCCCCGTTTCTGCGCCTTCCTGGCCTACTGCCACATCCATAACGTACTCTCCCTCGTGCAACCTCCCCCCAAACCCCCCCCACCCCTCTGGAAACCACCACTGGGCGCCCGAGCAAATGTTTATTACCTGGCGCCAGTGCCTCTGTCCGCCGCTCCTCCCGGCGTCCTGTCCTGGGGGCCGAGCTGTTTCCCACCTCGATGTCCGACCCGTGGGCCGCGCCTGGCGTCGTGACACCTGCAAGAAACTAGCCACAACATTACTCGGCCCCCTGTCCCCCCTTGTCCCCCTCACGCAACTCCCCGTCTTCCATCCTGTCCCGCACCCCCAGCGCTCCCCGCTGGTGGCGCCAACTGCTGAAGTGGTCAACAAACATTCTCCGCTGCGGTGCTCCTCTGCCGATGGTCCCCGGGGCGCCGTGACCCCGTGGGTGTTGGGGCTGGCGAGCCCGTACCGGGCCTACTTATGCCAGCCGCGCCGGGATCCCTCGCCGGTACAGGATACGCCGCCCAAGGCTCCACCCTCCCTTCTCCTTGGTGCCATCGAGCCGCTCCCAGCCCTACCAAGTCTGGCACCCCGCGCCGGTCAAACTGTCGGTCTCCCGCCTGGAAAGAAATGAAGTAGTCTGGTGTGCTGGGCCTACCACCCTCCCGACTCCCCTCCCAGCCTCGCTTACCGGCCCCCAACGTACTTGCTACCCACGCCCGACCCACCGCGCTCCAATCCCCCACCTCCCTCTCGTTTCCGTCCCTGTCCCCCCCGACGCTCCAAACCCCCTACCCGACCACCCCACCCATGTCCGCTCGCCCCCGCCCTCACCCCCGGACTTCCACCCCTCCTTCGCCACACCGCTCACGCCCCGCCCCCACCCTGCACCCCCTGTCCCCTCGTCCCCCGGCCAGACCCCTTAAACCCGGTCGCCCTCGGCCCAGAACTCCAAATTGTCCAGGCCATCCCAGTACCGACTTCCACCGCGCCTGGGGTCCCCCTTGCTGCACTCCCCGCAGTCCGCCTGATTCCCCCACCGCCGGTAGCGGGAAACCCCCTGCCCGCCGGCTCCCGACAAAACCCCCCACGCCGTGCTCCCCCCCCCCACCCTCCCTGGCTGCTGCGCGCTCCACCATCGAAGCCGAGCGGCCCCACCAAGCTTTTCTTCGCGTTCCCGCCGTTTTTGCTGTAAATTCAAATGCTGAATTTACCGTCCAAATCCCCCTCTCATATCCAGCAACGGTATGCGAATCGTGAAAGTTTGCCATAATCAAATGGGGTCATGGTTCTAAAGCGCTGGGGAAGCACTCACCTAGCTGAAGCATCAGATACACAGACAAGTCACTGGGACTGTCAGCCTCACAAGACCACCCCTGTATGCGAGCGTTTTCAAAGCAGTGACTGTCTAGCTCGCTTTCTCGTCCACAGTTGCAAGCTATTTATTGTTCGTGCCGTCTCGCGTTAGGGAACACTTCTTCCCCTCCCATGCCCCCGGAGCGGCCGTCCCCAGCTGTAGCTCGTCGCCGGTTGTCACCCGGAGCTCGCCCCGCCCCCGCCCAGACGAAACCCCGCCGTCGCTAATTCCCGCTGTTTCCACCGAATTCGTTGGAATCCCAAGAAGAGGAACCACTTGAGAAAACGCGGGGCGAGTGTGTTCCGTAGTCCACCCTGCTCCCGCGTTGCATTTAACTTTTAATCGTTTCGGCAGTCCGCCGAAATGTAAATGAGTTACCGCCTCACCTTCTGCCTGCCCGTGAGAGAAAATATTTCCTACTCCCCGCGCTCCCAGCCACCAGGTCACCAAACTTAAAATGGTGGCTGGGGAGGCGCGCAACTAGCCTATATAGCCCTTGGGCTACTTTTGCCGTAATTGGGCTGCATTTGGGCTATCCCAAAATGCAGCCCAAACTCACAGAATGGCCGCTACGGCCACTCCCCCCCTCCCCCTCCCAATCTGCCCGGGAGGCAGACCTCGCTGTGCTCGGCTGCCCCCCAAGCTCCCATTGTGCACGTTCACTTTGTCCCCGCCGCGTGCCCTGTCTGACGTCTCTCACTCTGTGTTCTACTCTTACGCTGTCTGTCTGTTGACAAGCTCCAGTTTCCAATAAGGGGAACAAAGCTTACCAATTCACAAGCTGGCCAAGCAACACAATAAGACATCGGGGTTTACTTCTCTTTAAAGCTCTGTTTTAAGGTATGCAGAGTAATTACACCAACAACGACCATTAATCTAGCACACAATAAAAACAAACATTTTATACCTCTAAATAACTGGTGTTAATTACAACCTTACTCGGAGGATCCTATTTTATCAACATTCTAAAAATAAAATATTGAGTTTACATCTGTAAGGATTCAAAGGTATCCCTTTGCAGGTTACGTGCAACTATTTACAGTAGATTCATAACCCTC
Source organism: Triturus cristatus (assembly GCF_964204655.1). Lineage (NCBI taxonomy): Eukaryota > Metazoa > Chordata > Amphibia > Caudata > Salamandridae > Triturus > Triturus cristatus. Next base: position 1,064,350,332 of record NC_140582.1, on the reverse strand, counting down.
AAAGTTATTTATTTTAGCAAGATCGTAGCATATGATCTGCACTTTAATCAAGGAACTTTAAAACCAGCACGTTAACCCCCTTAGGTATCTTAACCACACCTTGTGGCCTTCACCTTAAAAGTCTGAGCTATTTTATGGTGAGTCAAACCTGTGAGCAGCAGATTGCATGCAGGTCTCTGCTGCAATGAGGAGAAGTTGAGTCAGAGCTGGCTTTCACTGTCCACCTGGATACTCTTGTTTTGAGGTCACGCAGAAGAGGAAAGCTGTAGAAAATACTACAGGTAGGAAAAAGCGTCACCTGTGACTGAATCCCCGTGAAAGCGCGTCACGTTGAGTTACTGCCTTCTCATGTTAGGTTTTCCATTCAATTCGGGTTGCAATGAACGCATTGCACATAGGCACATCTTCTGGGAAATGACAACGTATTGCACAGGCAGATCCAAATGTCCTTCTGACTCTACCACCGGTGAGGGCTAGGAGGACCCAGCTGTTGACTTCCCTAATCTATTGCAGCCACTAATGCATTGAAGTCACTGCAGCAACCAAGCAAGATCTTGGGCTCCAAACAGCAAGCAGACAGGGCACCAATGCAGACCAGACTCGCTGAAACTTACTTAGCAAATGTGGTATTAACTCTTTAGTCCAGCAAAGGAAAGATATGAACACCAAACACAGAAATGGTCATTTCCTGTAAGTGTGGCAGCTAGGTCTCTCATTTATCCAAGCCCTGTACAAAGGTTAGTGGGCCTTACATAGCAAGAGAGTAAAACAGCCTAAGACCATTCGTAATATTTGAAAGTCTATCGCGTTCCAATAATCCTCAATGTCCCTTTACGAAAGATTGAAAAATTTGGTTGGGAATTTTCAACTTAATCTAATAGGATTTTGTATCTCAGAGTTTCAAGGTACATAGATGTGGAGCTTAGACAAATGAATCTATACTTACCTCTCTATATTCACCTTAGCAATATACTGACAACATAGTAGCAACATTCGGAAGTAGACTGTTTTACAGGCCAATATTAAAAACTCAATGTTGTGATAGAACGCCAATAATATGTGGTGACAAAATAATCACAAGCAAATAAAAAGATTACCTTTGGACTAAGCAGCTTCAAATTACTCCATTCAATATCGATACTTTCACTCTCTATTATATTTCATACTTGGAACATCTCCATAAGGAATACAGAGAAACAATACATTAAGAAAATATACATTTAATAAAAATTGAAAATAAAAAATCACAGTTTTAGCTCATTCAATTGAGTACATAATAAAAACATGTCAAAGTCACAAAGTACCCTCTAGTCATAAAACACAGACAAAGTCTTCAAATCCTAAATCCTACATAGAACAATAAATATTTACGGCGGGACTCGAACACTACATGGAAGGATCATAGATGAGGCAAATCTACTGTGTCTTTACAAGGTTAATTCGAGAAAGTTGTAAACAAGGCAAGGGGCAATAAGATCTGGCCTCTGTACTTCTTGTCCCAATTCGAATTTAACAAAAAAGAAAAAAAAATTATCACAAGCATTTGGTAAACAAATCATAGCGTCTTTCCCCTAGACACAATTCTGACCACATTGTTTTGCCCATGGATCCTGGCGGCCACACTTTGATCTATGGATACATGAAAAAATGAGATAAAGACTTTACTTGGGGATATACAAGTATTGACAACAGTGAACCTTATAAGTTGGAATTACTAAAACAATGTTGCCCTGAAGGAGTTCTCTTCAAAACAAAACTTGTTGGTTGTATCAAGTTTTTAATAAAAATTCATATTAAAGAAGAAAAAAAGAACTAACCAATCATTGTCACTGGGTGAGATTCTGTATACATATATACTGTATTAGGAGTGATACCTTATTAATTTCTTATAGTGCTTCCTGCACAACCATCTGCTTGTAGGTGTGCTATGTTGTGTGTTCCAGTGTATTTGTAATGTTCATCTGTCAAATTATGTTAATCTAGGGGCCTATTAGGATAGCGGTGCTGGGACCGGCCGCCAGTGGTGCGGCGGTCCCGCACCGGCAATTAGGATGCCACCGCCACCGTGGAGGTGGCATCCTCTATTCACAGCATTGAGGCGGGCGGTGATCACAGCACCGCCCGCCACAATGCTGTGGCTGCACTGTGTGCATTTGCATGCACAATGTGGCAGGCACCGTGTGGTGCCTGCCACGTCATCCAAGCAAATGCAGGGGGGTACCATAGGTACCCCCCATGTACCCCCCCACCGCCCCAACATCCAGGGGGCCCGCAACGGGCCCCCAACTCAGGAATCTGCATGCCTTTCCGTGGCTGCAACACCACCACTGAAAGGCTGCTTCCCGCTGGCATCCTAATATGGCTGGCGGTGTCTAGCAGACACCGCCACCATATGCAACCCTTTCCCGCCCGGTCGACCCGTCCGCCGCGGTCCCCCCCGCCATCATAATATGGCGGGGGGTATGGGAGGCGGGCGGGGTATGATGTAGTGCTGATCCGCCCTACATCATAATAGACCCCTGAGTGTTGTTTTGCTGCCTTATTGTGTTGACTTGTATTGGGTTTGTTGTGTTGATGTTGTTAGATTGTATTATTGTGTTGTCATCCTAGGTAAACCAGTCAATCCCCCTGGGAACCTGTTCTGAGATCAACCTGCTGGATCCATAGTGTATTATCCAGGACCTTCTGATTTCACTAAAATGATATACATGCTATTCTTACTTAAACGGGCTTTCTGACAGTCCTCTTCATGCATCGGTCTGTTGTTGTGTAATTCACGCTTGTCTTCCTGCCACTACAATAGAGAGTATGGGGCGATTGGTGACCATAATTCAGCCATTGGCTTATTTTACTGTAAATGACAGGATTTTGTTCTTTTACAAGAACCACATCCACAACCAAAGTACATCTCTTAATGCAGTGTGCATTTTAACACCCAAACATTTTTTTGCTCTTAGGCAGCAGCTCCCACAATAAACTTTAAAAAAAAAACCAAATGCCAGCAGCCAACATCAACCTATTGGCTTTACCAATACTTATTTCATGTTTTTTTCTGAAACAAACTTTGCTTTTGAAAGTTTAGTCACCATGCAAAACAACCTGAATGTAATGTTCAACCTGAATATTATGTGGTTAATTTTTAAAAAACAACTCCATTCCAATTTATTCCTACGTCTGTAATGAAGGTGAATTCGCCATGATTACAGAATAACAAGCATTGGTAAAGCCAATAAGTATTGCCTTTATAATGAGAGTGCCAAGTTACTTATTTGTAAACCATTGTTTTAAAAGTAAAATAAACTAATATTTAAAAATACTGATGGAAAAGCAAAAACAGATATTAAGGTTTATCAAAACTGTACACTGAATGCAATATTTTCAATCTTTATAAATGCCATGGTTTATTTTCAAATACATTTCTCTCAGAAAAATCTGAACAAAATAAAAAAAAATAAGGAAGTTTAAAAGAGAATGCTTTCCAAGGCTTAATTTATTTTCCCTAGGACTAAAATCTTAAACATGCGCCAGCCATTCGGTCCTCTACAAGTAGTCCAGGGAGTAGATTTATGCACCTCCAGGGGAAGAACCATCTCCTTGTCAGTCATGCTAATTATATATTCTGCTTCAAATGCCAGCTGAGTAGCAGCAGTATCATAAACTCATTAAAGCCTGAATATGTAAGGCCAGGGCTTTTGTGCAATATGTGGAAATCAGGAGACAAACCAAAAACAACTCTTAAAGGCTGCTCTTTAGTCATGCAAGGCAAAATATATACCTGTTATGTTTTTACAGACATGGTGAGAGGGGTGGGAAGCAACTCAGAGAGCATGGCGGATGGGATTTGATTGGAGAAGCATCACACAAGGGAGCGAACAAAAAAACAAGCATCAAGTACAGAGCAAGTAAACACATGCACATGGAGCCTGACACATTCCTTGCTGTATAAGTATCAATAGCCCTATGTTGTCAAAGAGAAGAAGGAGAGAAATAGCAGGGTGTTGCCCAGAAGGCTTTGATTTTCCATGAGGAATGAGGCACACAAAATCAGGGAGAAGAATCCAAAAACTGTTAGATTTACCTACTCTTCACAGTCATCAAGGCAAGTAAGTTGTCCATTTCAGGGACACTTCTATTGGACTCATGCCATTCATCCCACCAACCACTATTTTAACTCCAGCCTCCCCTAGGAATTCAGCCACCAATCCCTGCAAGATGTCCAAAAACCATTGTGATTCACTTAGCAGTCATTTGGCAGACCAGTTTATACATCCTTTATCCCCTTCCTGCATCTCTTCAGCTGTCCTCACTTTTCATCCAGCCTACACAATTGAATCTCTCTAAGATAAGGACCAGGACCAAACTTGCTGCTGCTGCCTGGAAGCCAATTGACCCACCACCAAATACTAGGGCCATGGCAATGCCCTAAGTAAAGTGGCTGGCCCCTGCAGGAAACATGTCTCCTAGATAATTATAGAGGCCAATCTTTGTCTTGCCTGCCCTGGGATTCTCCACAACCCCAATGTTTGAATATTTTAGAAAACTAATTTCACCAAACAGTCTTTCTAGCATCTCACCTCTCGAAGCCAAAGTCCACATACACATCTCTACAGGACCACTCTTCATCCTCCAACAAAGTCAACTGTATCATATTAACCCCATAACTGCTGGGCCTCCGCCCTACCCCCTAGTGCTGAGTCCTTCTTGGCTATGTGGGGTAGTTTGTGCTTAGGGTTCCATAACTTTATTTCCACATAAGGTATCCACAACAAATGCGCTTCCTATTTTTCCAACATCCTGGGGATTCTAAAGGTATCCAGGGTTTGTGGATTCTCTTGGAGAGGAGCGAGAAAATAGGCAAAATATAGCAAACTTTTGAGTTCTCTGAAAAAAATAGGAAAAAGGTGCTCCAGATAAAAAGTGTCTGTTCTTTTCCTAAAAATGCCATCAACCAACAGTTTGCTGTACTAAAGTTACCATCTTCCAATCTTTCAAGATCACACAGAGCTGAATCCAAAAACGTAATTTTGTACCAAGGTTGTGGAATTTTTCAAATAGGTAGCCCATTTTTCATATTGTTTGTGCTCTCATCTTACTTACAGTTTGTGGTGAAAACCTTTGTGAAGCCCACGGATGATCCAGGAAAGCTATAGATTTCTAAATCGTAGACAAAATTCCTAATTCAGCAAAGGGTCATATGAGTAGATCCCTCAAAGTTTTCCCAAATAAAATAACTGTTGAAATATTGAACATGAGTCTGTAAAAACGGCAATTTGTCACAACATTTTCATCTGTAGCTTTTTGTCACGATGGCCGATTTACAAAAGCAACATACCATCACGTCTGCTGGACCCTTCTGGTTGCGGGGATATACAGGGTTTGCAGGTTCTCCAAGAAACCAAGGTACCCAGAGCCAACGACTGAGCTGCACTGTAGAATGGTTTTTCTTTGGGTTCCGAGTATAGACCAATTCATATGGTGGAATATGTAGAGTGAAACAAATGGTATCAAGGAAACCTATGTATTTCTGAAAGGGGCATAAGATATAAAGTTTATGAGCAGTGATTATATGTACATCTCTGAATTTGTGGGTACCCGTACTAACATATGGTTTAGAGGGTAATTTTTAAAATGTCTTCTTTCTTATTCACTGGCTTGCATTTGAAAGGCACAATTGCAGCGAAATCCAGTTGGTAATAACAAATGTTCTAACATTCTATGTGTGAGAAGTTGGCCTGGTATATGCTGTCCACTAGTTATATTGGGCACCTAGCACCAGTCCAAACAACCCTTATTAGGTTTAAGACAACATTTATTGAAAGCTATCATAGTGGTAGCTATGGAGAGCAGCCTTCAGGCTAAGTCTTGAAGGAGTGTAAAGCAGCTTGGTTTACCAGATTATAACCTCTTGAATAACTAAATGAAAGGCGAACCACACAAGGTATATATATAAAATATATGTATTTATTTCTGAACACTCTCTACTAACCTCTTTATGAAGTTAGAGAGGAAGGCACACAATAATACAGTTCTAAAACGACAGTAAATAGCACAATATACAATGGGCCCCAGGGGTCGACCAAACCATATATTAAGAAAGTGGTATAAGAACCACGACTTGACTAGACACAGTGCCTAGAGCACGTAGAATCGCTGGGACCCCAAGGAACCATCCAAGGTAGTGACAAAGGGGACCCACGGGGGACACATGCAGTGTAAGAACACAGCTGCGAGCTCCGTACAATCCTATGGGAAAGTCGCGGTTGGAATTTAAGAGTTTAAGGACACTTAGGAGAGGACTTGGAGCAAACCCTTTCAGACTTAGAAGGTTCTAAGGACAGCACCCATGTGAGCACTGGAGTACTCGTGTTAGCTAAACCAGGGAAGCCGGGTGCATAGGTGTCAAATGGTGTCAGGAATCTTCGATGTCGTCAATGGAGAGTTGCTGCAAAGTGCTGCTGCCGTGGAAAGGAGAAGTGTCCGGTGTGATCCAGGCCTGGATCGAAGATGTGAAGAACCTGAAAGCAGAGGGGACAGAGTCTGGGTCACTTGCCAGTTACCGGGGCACAATAGACGAATGCCCACTGATGTCGGGTGTTTCAGGTGCGATGAGGTGAAGCTTGACTCCACTGCCACGGAGACCGGGAAGCGTCGATGATGACCACAATCTGCAGGCGAGCTGTCCCATGAAGGATGTCGATTGTTGGGGGGTCGGTGTCCGGATTGGAGATGAACAAGCCTTGGTAACAGCAACCCATGCGGTGAGAGTAAAACGGCTTCGGTGTGGACCAGCAAGGTCCTGTGGACTCCACAAGCAATGGAGAGTCAGGGCACATCTGGAGCAACGAGGAAAGCCCATTGAAAGTCAAAGTACCCTTCTCAGGGACCCAAGAGTCAACGGACAAGGGATCGCGAAGGGACCTCGAAAAAAGGAATCTCTTGATACCAGCCCATGAGTAACTCGAGGAGTGTAGGCCAGTAATCTTCAGTGGAATCACTGCTCGGGGTCTGGACTACAATTAGCTCAAAGCACAGCCTCAGGGATTGCCAAGAAGCATATGCCGCTGCAAATGGTTGCGGTGTCCAGGGTTTCGGGTTGCATGGTCCCCACGAGTGCTTTGGGTCTCAGGTTTGCTGAGAGCACGGATCGGCCTCGGGGAAGCTTGGAAACCCACCTCCTGTGTTGCAAAATTGTTGGACTCCTTCAGGAGCAGCGTCGATGCAAACCGGACAGATGCATCTATGGTGCCTGCCTTGCAGGGGAGTAACTCCTATACTCCAAGGGAGATTCTTCAGTCATCCAACGTCGTGTAGATAGTAGAAGTTCTGGGATTCTGTAGCAGAGTTTCGTCCAGGTAAATCTAAAGCCCTGTAGTCAGGGGTTCCTACTTTATATCCAAGGAAGGGGTGGGACAAACTCTGGGGACCCACCTATGGGAGGGTCAGGACAGAGGGGTGGCTACACCCATGTCCTTTGTCCAGTTTCACACCAGAGCAGGGGCTGAGTGCCCCTGCAACCGGTTTGAGACGGACTATGCACAGGCACACCAAATGTGCCCCCAGTGCAGACATCGAAGCAGTCTTGTAGTGCACCCACCCAGCCCCAATAAACTAAAGCCTGTCTGGGAGGTGGTCACATCTCCCTGTGACAGGAAACCTATTGTCCAGGCCTCCCCTGCCGGAGTTTCATCCAGCAGCAGGAGGGCAGACTCGTGTCTGTGGCTGGCAGCATCCATTTTGTGATGCCAGGGTCTGTGAAGCTGGTACCAGGTGTACCGGTGAAGTCATGGTTCTCCCTCTAGTAGGGTGGAATCATACCTCCCATGCCAGTTACTGGTGTGGAGGTATGATTCGAAGGTGTTTGACACCAAACACGACATGTTTCCATGCAGTCATTCCAAAGTTAGCATTTACCGCGAGGTTATAATGCACTTAAGAGTATATGGTTTGGCTGCATCACAAACAACCCCGGAATTAAGGTTCCGAAGGCTGCAGAGGGGCTCTGCTCATGCATGGGCACCATCTCACATAAAACCCAGCACCCTGCCTTCAGGATTGATAAGGCCTGCCATCGGGGTGACTGATAGGTTTATATGTGCAGTGATATGGGTAGATATAGGGAACCTATATCTGAGTAAGGGGTGCATACACCACCTTACACAGGCTGCTGTAGCAGACCAGTTGTGTCATTTTAAATGGCTTCTCAGGGGTGGCACAATACATGCTGCAGACACTGGTAGGCCTCTGGGTTACCTATGCCCTGGGTACATAGTATACCATATACTAGGGACTTATAAGGGTACCCCAGAATCCAATTTGGAGTGTGCCTAAAGTACATGGAATCCATTTAGAGAGGAAGGAGCTAGGCTGGGGCCTTGAATAGCAGGGTCCCAGACAGACTAAAGTCGAAAAACAGAGAAACATCAGCAAAAAGTGAGGGTAACCATAAGAAGCAGATCGTACTCTCCTACACTATGCTCCCACAAGTCTTCCACATCTTCAATCATGTTGGTGACGTAACACAAAGCAAAAGTGTGCTTTTCCATAGTACTCTGTTTACCTCTACGGGACTAAGGCACCAAGAGGCCAATTTTGCATTCTTGGCTTTGTCTAGACATACTCCTGTATGTTTCAGGAGGCTCCGCAAGACCTGGCTCTTCGACCAGTAGTGGCACCCCTCCCCCCCACCCCCCAGGCCCTTGAGACCCTCGCGGGTAAGTAGGGCACTCTACAAGTATAATGAGTGATTGATTGATTTAGGTGTGACCACTTCCTCCACACAATACAAAGGTGTACTTTTCCTGAATAATTTTTGTTTACTCCACCGGAACTGTCCGACTAACTGACGATAGACAACTTTTGCCCTGATGAGACCCCAAGACTAACTACAGGTCAAATTGTCAACATCCCTTCCTTAAGTTGCTTTTAAAACAAACATGTTATGGTTCACCATACATGAACAGAGAGGATCTCACTTATGTTTGTTTGATATAAAATCATATACAACCTTGGAATCTGTTCACTGTCTTTTTATATGTTGTTGTATACATATTAGTTCACTATCTGAGGACTGCGTCATCTGCACTAATTTTGATACATACTAAAAACATGAAAATCATCATCATGCAAGAAATTGTGTCCTGTACCCTTTGTCAATAAAATTAATTATGATACAATTTACTAATTAAGTTTACACACTTTAGAAGCAAGTAGAAGTGTTGGTGAATGAGTCCCATGAGACATTTATTTGACTTATTTATTACACTTACTCTAGCTCTCGTGGACAATCAGGTTGGTTCTTGTGTTGTATACATAAGTTCCATAAAAAGGACTTCAAAATCTAGTCAAGACTTTACATTTTTGCCACACAGGGTACTCCATGACAATGTGGCATATGTTCCGTCCACCATTATGTGCAGTGTGGTGACTATAAGGCACTTGTCAATCGGCGAACAGAACACCTACTCCGGTCTGATAACAGTTAAAGGTGTTGAGCAGGCCATAAACGGATATGTGACGATACAACGCGATCATTTAGATCGTGGTACGTTACATCACGGTTATTACAACGCAAGTCGTTACAACGACTTGCGGTAGAGGCGCTGGACTTAGGAATAGTATGATTTACTTTTCCAACTCCAGTGTGTGTAACAGTAGTGAAGGTGTTGGAATAGTAACTCATACTATTCCTTAGTGTAGAGCGCCATCCAGCGCAAGTCGTTGTAACGACTTGCGTTGTAATGATCGCGATGTAAATGTATCGCGGTGAAACGATCGCGTTGTAAAGGTCGTTCGCCGCCATAAACAAGCTCATGATTTCCTCAAGCAAAGGAACAAAAATTCTTAGACTGCTTGCCTAGTGAAGTAGTGACCCATGGAAGGTAGGTATCCATGCACAGACATTGAAAGGTTTACTTTATAGCAGCTCCACCTCACTGAATTTCCCAATACTTCCCTTTTGGATTGTACTACATAAAGCAAGTAGGAAAACACACGGCTGGCTGAGATGGGCAGTGGGGACAGTAAAGATAACTCTCCTGCCTCTTTCTTGCTTTGAGCAGACTCATAACAATGACATGGCCAAATCTATTTAGCTGTTTCAGGAATGCGATCAGCAAAGTGTTGATCATGCGGCCTTGCCACGTCCTCCAGAGCATATGTTGCTTCTGTAGTAGTAATACTTTCAATGACTGTCAACTGAAAGTCAAGGAAAGACGTGCGTATTCCTTTGGTGATCTGACAATAAACAACATACGCATTGTATGTTGCCTTCTTGATGAGGTGGGTAAACAGCTTATTATACCAAGTGCGAGTTTTACGACTTGCATTGTATGGCTGAAGAACCTGATCATTCTTATCCACTCTGCCCATCGCATTCACCATGAATTGTAGGGAGTACACATACATCACGCCTATGAGTGAACTTGAATGCGAGCAGTTCATTGGAATGCAATGCAGTGCTCTGGGATTTCTGGAACTTCTTCTAAAACAAGCTCCTGCAGGAATCCTTTGCGGCGACAACAAACTGTACCGCATGCCTCAGTGCTAGCTTTGTACAGCTCACTGAACAGCCCTATTCCTGAATGGAAGTTGTCCACATAAATGTCACAACCTTTGTGAAAGAGTGGCTACACAAGCTCCCATGCAATCTTTCCTGTGACTACTAGTGTGGGAGGGCTACAGGGTTTAGAGTGGAGTCCTTCCCTGTATACTCTCTCAAGCTGCACACATAGCCAGTAGAGCTCTCCCATGGCATGTACAACTTGATGCCATAGCAAGCTCTTTTGCTCGCAATCTACTGCCTGAACAACAGCTGCCCTTTGTACAGGATCAACGACCCATCAATCGCCATATTCTTATAAATCTCTGGAAACCTGGCAGACAAATGTTCAAAGACATGCTGAATTTTGAACAACCTGTCATGGTCTGGATGGTACTGGGGCAACACGCAGGATTGTAATTGAAATGCAGCAAACGCTGCAATAACAAAAAACTATCTCTGCTCACGTACAGTGCGGAGATGTGGATTACACAAACCTTGTGAATAGGTCAGTAGGACTACAAGCATGGTTTGTGCACTAACCCCATTTTGAGTGCAAGGTACACAAATATCTTCAACTCCACATATGAAGTGAAGTAAGCCCACTGGTGTGCCCTAAAATGAGACCCTAGAGTCCCTCCATGCTACCTCAGAGATTGTTCATCATGGTTGGTCTAACCTGCTGCGGTCACTCTGCTGCATAGACTGTGCATGAGAAGGGACAGCACGACTGCCATCATCATGTCCCTCAGAATCATTGGAAAATGAGTCATCAGAAGGAAATCAGCCGAAAGAAAAATCACTTCCAGATTCTGCTCCATTTTCCTCTACCTGAGATGCTGTCAGTTGTCTCTGCTGACTGGCTAAAACCGTCCTTCTAAAACACTGTCCCACGTAGAAGGCAGAAGCATTGTTCTAAATCAGTCTGTGTGTGTGTGCGTGTGAGATGTGTGTAACAGAGCATACACACTTATCTGTTTTCCTGAATCTGTAGGTTTTCCAAAGTCACTAAACAAAAGACAAAAAAATGACACAGTATCACTATAGCTTGACACATACCCAATACCACAGCATACTTTGTCATGTCTATTGCAAACGTTTGCCATCGGGGGACCGACTGGGCGATTACCAGTATTAAAGTAATTGCCAGAAACTGAAAATCTGCCTTTGTTGTCAAAAAGCTCACATTCCCATAGTAGCCCCTGCAACTTTGTTTGCAGGCGTGCACCTTGCATAAACTCACAGAACTATTACCAGGTTCACTGGATTTATGTGGCGGAAGAGCACCAAATTATGCAACAGGATGGACTACATTATGCATGCAAGAAAAGCCTCATTTTGTGACCTAATGCTGCACTTTGTTGACAGTAATACTTTTTTGTGATTTGAAAATATAATATTGCCTAGGCAAAGATATTACCTCAAAAGCACCAGTATAGCAACCAAATACATAAAATGATTAGGGGTGGGCGTAACTTGCAGAGTTTACCTATGCGAAATGCCACAGAGTTACATGAAATCTCGGTGAGATTCCGTGGAGTTTCGTGAAGAGACCGAAATTGTCACTCCGTGCTGCTCGTACTAATTGTTAGCGCCAAGACCTTGTTCCACGCTTAAAAATCAACGTCAACAACACCACGTGTTGAGCCAGAGGGCACTGCACCTTGAGTTGGTTTTGCTACCACTTGACTAAATTCTCTACTCGAGCGGAAGCTTTCTCAGTGTGAATGGTTGAGACTGCCAAATGTCTCCAGGTGCACTCCTAGCGCCCGAAATGCATTTGGGGACTCCAATTTCCGCTTGCGCTTGCCAACTTATCATTGGCAAGCTGCATGTGATAAAGACTCTGCTTCGCAAAAGTTTGGGGAATTTGGCCGGAACTCACTTTTACGCGCATGGAACGTGGACCGCGTTACACGCATGTAACACGGAGTAGCCAAGACTCTGCCGGCTGAGTGGAATTCATCTCCCATCTCTAAAAAAGCAACTGGGAAAACACACATTTTCTAAAAAAGAAATTAGGGCCCACAGCAGGGCTGACTCCAAGACAATTACATTTTTTTATTTTTTTATTTGTTTTGCTTTTCCCCTGGGACACGATCACACCCCCAGGAGAAAAACGACTTATTAAAAAATATATATATGTGTCCCCGGTGTCCAGTTACTACGAGAGCTGACACCTGAAATACGGTCACTGGTGACCTAGTGGTTTTCCTGGCTGTGGATCGAGGTCGCACCATGATCCACAGTCAGGAGAACATGTCAGGCTGCCATCGTTAGAAAGGGGAGGCTGTCCCCTTTCCAACAATATCTCCCTGTAACCTGGGAAGGCATTGCGGCCACCCAAAACCCACCGGACAGCAGAGGAAAAAGTGACCTGTTGTCTTCTCCGCCGCCAGTGTGAATCAGTGAGATCAGTGCACTGATATCACAGAATGGGAGGGTGAGAGCCGGGGGCTGATGCAGAAGCGATTCCACATTGCCCCAGCCCTTTTTAAAACAAAGAGGAATCCTCTGGTGCTCGCCGCTGAGGATCCCTTGGAACCCTCCTCAGTGTCAGCCCATGTTCAACAACTCCAATAGGGGAGGGAGTGCGGCTGTGAGCTATTGGCCAACGCCCGAACCCAAAGGTTTAACAAACAATCAATTCTCAGCAACAGAGGAACAGCAGTTTCCTAACTCTCCTGTTATCTTCTCCATCACCAGTGGAAATCAGTGAGGTCAGCGCACCGACATCACAGATGGGCGGGTGGAGGGCTGGGGCTAGCTTGTAAATTATTCCTGCTTAGAGTGCTCCTCTATCTCTAAGACCACTCATCCTCATGTGGGTGCCCTCTAGGACTTTTTCCAGGCTTCTGGTCCTCTCATTCTACAGCCACATGACCAGGAACATTATCTATTTCCGTGGTCTCTACTACTGATCACACCCAAACTTCCTTTTCCTCCTAAATTCTTACTCACCATTTCTAAAAGCAAGAGACTAATTGTCTCAGTGCTACTTGCCGCCAGACAGGCCTGCACCACCACATGCTGAACACCGTCAAAATACGAATGAATTTCAACTCTCTGCACCCCCAGGAAACTTGCAGGGCATTTTGGCCATTACTTTCACCTTTCCACCATGGACAACTTAAGTGCTTCCTCTGACCACAACAATGTTTTGCAAATTTGAAAGATCCATTGCCCTCTCAGATTGGACTTGGGATTGCATTTAATGAAGACCTTCATCAATATGTTTGCACAAATCAAACTGGACTGTGACTGCCAGAACAGTCCCCTCATTGGTCATCTTCAGTATTACTTGATACCCCAAGGTAAAGTTGTCAACTTTATAACTTGCAAACTGTTAAACACCCAGTGTCTATCACTATCACCTTCTTAAAACATCATACAAAGTGGCTCAGAGCATTCCACATCCTATAACTCAAACAGGTCCAAAACCGCTCCACCACCTCCTTGGCTCAAACCATGTCCCTGTCCAGCCTAACTCAATCCTCTGCTTGCAAAATCACCACTTTCTCAGTAACATCAAACTCATCGACTCCACATCTGGATTCGGGTCTGTAGCCCTCCTGGCTGTTTCACTCTCATGATACCCGACCCGCCCTGGCCCTAAGGACAACAACATTAGCTCATAGCTTCAGAACAGGGCCCAGGAATGATGTCATTGTACTGGAAACCCTAAAACTGCCCTTTAGTCTATCACACTCAGCAGAGCAGATCCCACCTGTGCAATGTGCTCCCTCTTGCCTGGTCTTACTAGCGCCAGTATGGTGAAACTGATGCCTCTTTTGTTCCCTCATCTTCACTATCGTGGGTGATGTAATCACCAACCGTATTTTAAGTATATGACATATTTTAACCTATATATAGTATTTGCTTTAAAAGCTAGCTCTACTAATCCATGCAAATGCATCTACACCTAAACCACCTCATAATTCTGATAATCTTTGCTTTTATATAGCGCCTCATAAAGCATTTCTCTACTTTCCAAGTGCTGTAAATAACCCTTTACTGTTCAACCGCCTTTAGTTAAATGGCGCTCAATACACATAAGCTCTGTGGTGCAATATCTCAGATTGGTGTTAATTTATATTGTTGCCATGGCTGAGTCTCACACTGACAAACAATGCTCGATCTTGCTTTTAATTGCATTTTAAAGTCCAAAACTGTGCTCAGTGCCTCGAGCCACCTCACATATTTCATAGAGCACGCGAAGAAGACCTATTCAGTCTCACAATGACTGTTGGATGTGAGAAAGCCTGCCCGACCTAAAATACTCGCCTCATAATGAAGCGCTCTTTGTGAAAGATTTTGTTCGCAAGAGGAAAGGAACAGGTGGTTTTATGACTACTCTGGGATGTACAATGGACACGGATGGAGCGGGGACCACTCAATCAGAGGAATGTGACCCGTACCGAAGAGGTTCACAGATTTGCATAAACCCGTTAAATTATGTCGGCGCATGAAGGATGTCTTTTCTGAATGCCTCACAATATCAGTGCACAATCACAGAGCACCACACAAGCTTCAGAATTCTGATGGAGAGCGTTAACAATCTGTACAATTCATTTTAAACTTTTATTGATTTTCCATTATTTTCTTCATGTGTTCAACGGGCTAGGAGCCCCCCCATGCTACAATTGTTAAAATGTTTTTGAATTTGCAAAAATGCTCCCTTTGGTTGACGGTTAATAACTCCCACTGTTATTTTTAATAAACGAATTTACCACAGGAAGGTAACGAAAAATGAAAGTGCCCTAAAACAGTATTTAACTCTCAAACTATTTTAAGATAAATATCTTTAAAGATTCTTTCCTTTCCTGTAAATATGTATATCACATACATATTATATCTGAATATGTTGAGAAAGAGTGAATAGATACTCTTAATCCTCATCACACAATGTGGACTATTTTAATTAAATATTTATTTTTTGTTTGCTACGTGTAGAAGACTGAGGAAAGGTACCTAGGGGCATATTCACAAGGATCTATCGCCGAGTTAAGGGCACTTTATCGCAGCCAAAGTTGCGAGAAACTTATCGCCCCAATCACAAGCTGGTGTTAACATCCCACAGCACCAGTATACCTGCGATAGCAGCCACAAAAAATCATCGCCACAGATGACCGCTGCAACTATCGCTAATGAGATGCAGAGTAGGCGTTCCCGTGCAAAAAGCAGCGACAACAGCACTCCACAACATTCACAACGACCAGCCAGAACTGCGATAAGAACACAAAACAGGCGAAAAGGCGCATTAGCAGCACGAAAATAACACCTGCTGTGACCTGGTGCAAAGTTGGACCACAGCCTGCACCACAAAAGAGAGAACAGCCCAGAGCCACACCTGAAGAACAACAGATGCACCCGGGCAACTGAACATGCATCCCAGAGGGCCTAAAGGGCAACGACACCCGCCACGACCACCCCAGGACCCCCCCTCCCCAGCACCCGCTGACCAAAGACATGCCACATCAGCTACACCTAAACATGTACAAAATAATCCGCATGATGTCGTACAATCACAACTGGTGATATGCATGTGTCGTCCCAAAAATGAGCATAACACATTCACTTTCGAAGCAACAAATGAAACTTTATTAAAATGAACTCTGAAATGAAATGAAGACACATGGCGGCTCCCTTCGGTACAATCCGTAGGTCACATCCTGCAAAACAAAAATCATGATGAGAAGGTGTGTAAAAGGATAGAGAGAGAGAGCGAAGGAGAGAGAGAGGAAGAGAGGGAGAGAGAGAGATAAGAAGAGAGGGGGGAAGAGAGAGAGAGAGAAGAAGAGAGGGGGAGAGAGAAAGAGAGAGAAGAAGAGAGGGGGAGAGAGAGAAGAAGAGAGGGAGAGAGAGAGAGTGCCGCCCCTGCGCACCCAGGCCACACTGCTCACCTGCTGCCACCAGTGTGTCTCCAACCACTTGTCGGTATGTATTGCAGTTCACCAGGTCACACATCTGAGACAGACCCGTCATGTGAAACAGAGTCCAGATACATGATTGGCACAGTACACACAATTGCACAAGACAACATCGCCCTTTCCCGCCCATGCACACCCAGGCAGAGACACCCCAGCCCCTCCTGCCGCCCATCGGAGCATGCCTGCCCATTCACACCCAGGCAGAGGCAACCCAGTCCCTCCCGCCGCCCATCTGAGCATGCCCACCCCTGCACACCCAGGCCTCACTGCTCACCTTCCGCCACCGGCGTGCAGACAGGAGGTCCCACCACGTGCCGCTGCAAGCCACAAGCCCCGGGCCTGCGGACATGGCACCCTCCACATCATGCAGCCCCGCTCCGCAGGTCACCAGGTCTCACGTTTGGTGCTGGGTCTTGATTACTCCATGGCAGAGGACATACCAGTGCACCCGGCCTAATCGCAGGATGCACACCCGCTCAGCCCAATAGGTGCCACTAACTCTGGGATCCCGGAAGCGATGACACATGGAAAAGGCCTACACTGCGGTCCATCAGGGCACACAAAACCTGAGCTGTCCGGACCGCCGGGACGGGGCATCATCGCAGGCTGCACACCCGCTCAGCAGCTTAAGGTGCCCCTACCTCAGTGCACCCAAAGTCACCGTCCCATGGCGGGGTGCCTGTGCCGGCTGCAATGCTCCGGGTGCCACTAACCCTGTACAACCCCAGTCAGCGCCACGTGGTGGTAGGGCCGTGACGGCCGCAAGGCCTCGGGTGCCACTAACCCTGTGCGCAACAACTCATAGACCCTTTATGATTGAGAACCGTGGAGAGTCCGTCATCAAGTCACCACCGGCAGAGGGGAATGTGACGTCGTCGAATCCTTATGTTGGCAGAGTCACATGGCCTGTGACGCCTGCGCTGGATGGGTGTGGTGTGCGTGCAAACCTGCCCTCAGGGAGTTACTGTGACATGTTGACAACTAGACCAGTTACCTGCACACCACCAGCGAGTATGTCTGCGACGGGTAGCAATGAGGGTCCCCCCTCGGAGTGTAAGCTGAGTGGTCTGGCCTGTCGTACGCTGGACCAGCGCAGGGCTTGCAACAATGACTCATGGGCTCTGGGCGTGGTTCAGTCCATGTCCAGACATGGAAGTGACTGATGCGTGTGTCCCTGTTGTAGTGTCCACGGCACCCGGTACACAATATGCAATGTAGCACCCTCTGACTGGCATCCCACAGGATGAGCATCATTGATGCAAAGGAAATCACTGTCCCTACATTCATCCACACATTCATACACGAATGATGAAAGACATAACACAGCAGTGCGTCACTGGATGTTTATTGCACATTCAGTGCAGTTCTGCAGCTGGAGAGGTACAGGGCAATGCCGAGCACACTACACAATATGGGCCCGTGAAGGCCAGCCAGAGTCCATCCGGGGATGACAAGTACTGCGGAAGAGGAAGGGTACAGTCTGCAGTCTGGTCGCCGTGTTGTTGGTCATCAAACAGGATATGGCAGTCCATGTCGCTGTCCAAGGTGAGTGTATCGGAGTGTACCGGGGGTCAGTGGAAGGTCATGGAGCAATGTGTGGCACCAAGCAGAAGCAGGCCAGGTGGCGGAAATGAATGTTAGTACCTCCTGATCACAGACCCATCCACGTCCTCATCCCCGGATGTGTGCTCTGCCCCACGTGTGGGTGTTGCAGTACCGACTGAGGCACTGTGTGCCACTGACACATCAGGTGCTGGAGTGGATACGTCTACCGCACTGTGAGGCAATGGCACACCAGAGGGTAGAGATGTGGATGGTGTGGGGCCTGCAGCATTCATCATCGCCATCCCTTGTGGCAGCAATGCCATGATGAATATCTGCAGGGCATGGTACATCCCAGCTACATTTCGCTGGTGTGCAGCGGTGGCTGCCATCCTTTCCGCTTCCATCCGCACCATGTCCTCCATGAGCCTCCGCATGTGTGCCAGCTCACGGCAAGTATCGCTGGAGCCCCTCTGAGCGGACAGGTGTTCTTCTCTTCCCGTCATGACTCCAGCGATGTCAGTCAGGGCTCGTTGGAGACCATGGAGCGGACCTAGACACCCATGGATGGCGTCCAGTTTGGTAGCCATGAGGTCGAACCCTACCCGCACCTGCTCAGCCGTCACCCTCTAGCCCTCCAGCACACGGCGTTGGAAGGCCATGTGTTGTTCCTGCGGGTCTTGGGAGACTGCTGGGGCCATGGGTGCCTCCTGCTGGGTGGTTTAGGTGGTGGGTGGGGTCTCCTCAATGGAGCTGGGCAGCCCTGATCCTGGAGGTGAGTTGTGGATGATGTCAATGATGTCTAGGAGGGCTTGTGCGTCGATGCTGGAGTTGTCCTCCTCGTCATCAGTGAAGAGTGGCTGGGACTGCTCTGCAGGGGGTGTTGATGGTGGCCCTGCAATGTGAAGGGGAGATGGTGTATTTCAATGTGTCCACATGTATGTAGCCGCATAGTGCATGTAGACATTCAGACAGCATGGCATTGTACATTGTGACAGTCTATAGATCTGGGCGATGACCCAGAGTCATTGAGGGTGTGCACTATGCTCTGCTTGATTGTGCATGTGTGCCATCGTGGCCATCTCCACCCGTCCCCCTAGTACCTGGTGGTCTCTCACCCTGTTGCGGTTCTGTTGTGTCCTATTGAGCAGTGTCCGGTCCCCCGACTCCGGCCACAGTATCCACACTGATGACTGTCGACACCAGCTCCTCCATGTCATCCAGTAAGAATGTGGCTCTGGGCCCCTATCTCCAGTCTGCATTGCTGCCTTCTGGTTGGCTGCGAGTTTCTCCTTGGTCTTTTGCTTGATGTCATTCCATCGCCTCTTGACCTCGTCCATTGTCCTCTTGTGCTCTCCGACGGCATACATCTTGTCCACGATGTCCCGCCATATTCCAGTTTTGGTGCACAAAGACACATTGAAGGTGACGAACAGTTGTTGATGGTGTTCCTTCACCTCAGTGACTATGATCCTGTTTGCCTGCGGACTGAACTTCCGTCTTCCTCTTCTTCTTGTCCTTGCCCTTCCCTGTCCCCGAGGTCCCGGGCTGGTCGTACGGGGTGCTTGTGGGGTTGCGCTCATTCTCTTTGCTTGCTCTGGCTGCCTCCATGGTGCTTGGGTGTTGGTCAGTTTGTGTTTGGGTGTTTTTTTCTGCTTTTATGGTGATTTTTCCCGCCTGCCAGGTGTGTGTTGCAGGCCTGGCGCTGCTTAGCGCTGATTTCTTTATCGCTCTTTGGCCCATCACAGGTTTTTTCGCGTTGGGGTTTGTGTTTTTATCTCTGTCGAGGTGGTTGTATCGCAGGCATTGGCCGCGGTATCGGCAAACTATCGCATGTGGCCGCCTTGCTGTGAATTCCACGTTGACACGGGGTTATTTTCCCGCGATAGGCTGCGATGTGTAAAGTTGCGTTAACATTTTTTGGTGATGTTTAGCACACGTTCTTGTAAATATACCCCCTGGTGTACTAAAGGATTTTTAGATCACAAACAGCCTGGAAATACAGACACACAAATGGGTTTGTGTCAGCAGCTCGCCAATCACTTGTCTCCAAAAGGATGTGGTGGCTCAATGATGCAGAAGACCAGAGGTAAGTTCAGAAAAGATTTATTTGAGCTGGATACAAGATCTGCTGCTGGTGGCACACAGGGTGAAATAAAATAGCATTTAAAGTGCATTCCTCGTGCAGCGTTCTACATTCTGCATGGAACCTTCACATGACAATGCTAAGTTTCCACAACAAACCCATGTCTCAAGCACCCACTGCAATACCTGGATACTACATATTGGTTTACAACTGCGGAATCCCTATTTGTAATTTACAAAACAAATTTTATGAGTCAGAAAAGTTTTTCCCACTCTGAAAAAGGATTTTGCAACTCATACAGAATCTCAATTTGAAACCGGCGTGAAAGGGGCGTTACTTCCAAATTGCCATTTGGTACCTACATCAATGTTTTGCAACTGCAATTCCGGTCGGAAACCATTGGCCAGTTACTAACAGGCACATGCATCAAATTGAAAAATTGCGAGTCCTTATTTGTGATTTTTAAGGAATCGCAAATAAAGACTCGCAAATCGCGATGCACCAAAAAAATAGCGAAAAAATAAAGAATCGCTAAAAATCGCAAATATAATAGCGATTCCGGCAATTGCGAACTCGCTATTAGCGATTTCGCAATTTGCGAAATCGCAATTACCGAAGTCGCATTTTGATGCATCCTGATGACATCACAACCAGGAAGTGAGCAGCTCCAGCCTCATTTCCAGTGCACAGTTTCAGGGAGAGGAGGGAGCTGGCTCTTGGAGCTGAACAGGAGTGGGACAAAGACAGTAGAAAAACTTTCTCAAACTAATGGAAGCCTCACAAACAGCAGAGGAGAGCCAAACAGGCAGGAAGCGCAAAATAAAGTTTGCAGCAAAAGAAATTGACACCCTCATTGAGGGAGTAGTCCACAGCCATAACAAGCTGTTTGGAAAGGCATCATTGAAAGTGGCAGAGCAGGAGAAAAGGAAAATCTGGCTCCGGATCCAAAACAAGGTCAATGCCATTGGGGTGACACACCGCACCATAGAAGAACTCAAAAAACGATGGTACGACTTGCGCAGTCGGGCTAAGGTGCGCATTGCTGACCGCCTCAAGGAGGCAAAGAAGACAGGAGGGGGAACACCAACAGACACTGGGAACACTCCCATGGAGGACTCGGTTGAATCCACCATCCAGCCAGAAGCTGTTGTTGGTGTGACCCAGCTTGACACGTCCAGAGCAGCAAACACATCTGAAGGTAAGATGAATGCATGGTACCATTACCCCAAAATTGAAAGGTAGAACATGACCTCAGCACAGCCCAAGTGCACACTTTGAACATCCAGTACACAATGTATTCATTAGGGGAGGTGCATTAAGGGAGATGTAGTCAGGTCAAGCAGTTACAATGACAAATATCAGAGGAACAACCCAAAATAGTTTAATATAATATAAATTCATTAACAAAACCAAAAATATATTACTGTGACATTTTCATCACAGACATTAAATAATGCAGTTTTGCACTGTTTCACCTCACAGATGCTCAACGTGTAGAAGCTGTGGATAGCGATTCCCCAGACATGCAGGACACCAGCGCAGGTGAACAAATGGACACACCCGTGGTGCAAATAAATCCGTCACGTGCCACAAACTCACGCAGGGCAACTGTCCCATCCCTAGTCACCTTGGAGTGTGATGATGAGGATGATGCAACACCAGGTGGCAGCCATGGCCAGGCCACTTCCATCCCACAATCACAACCACAGGTCCCCAGAACCAATCACAGAGTCCGGCGTAGAAGAGGAAGAGCACTCAGGACACAGCAGGAGGAGCAACCAATTGATGTCTGGGGTGGTCTTGAGGGACAGATGCTCCGTATGCAGCGCCTGCAGACAAAAAACACACGTGCAGTGCAATTCCAAATTGGCAAGATGGCAAGCAACATAGCAGTACTGTCTGAAAGTGTGCAGCAACTGAGCAAGGTGATGCAGGAGGGAAATGTATCCCAGAAGAGACAGCATCGTCAACTAATGCTGCACCTCAAAATGTTTGCCAAATCAAACAATAGGCTGGCCACGACAACTGCACTGCTGGCACGTAGGTCTGTGACCATGCAAACTGAAATGTGCCATTGGAGCGGGGATGTGGCTAAAGCACTGGACCAGGTGACCAATGCAGTTGAATTGCTTAATGCTTCCACAATTGCGGCAAACATTTCCACGCCGGAAGAGGGTAGTGAGGGTGCCTCAAGCCTGAGTAGTTTGGCAATTCCAGTCGGCACTGCAGGAAGACGCAACACACGCAGCAGTACCCCCTCCGCTTCCAACATTAGGGATGACCATGCTGGCTCTGACAGGCGTCTGGGTGTTCGTGGTAGAAAGCGCTAGACTGGCATGTACAAGTACATTACACTATGGTGACGTAACCATTTTTGGATTTTGAATTGTTAGTGACTTTCAAGTAAATTCACAGTTGCAAATCACTTATGTCCATTACACTGGTCAGATTAAAAGTGTGCTTGAACACTCATGACATTTGTATTTCAGTAAAGATTACTTTGATTGGAATATCAAGTGTCTGTGTCATCATTACTCACCTCAGAAATAATTTTGTGTGATGTCCAATCTTCTCCTACGCCCTTCTGCTGCGCCTGCCCCTTGTGCTGCATGGTGGTGTGGCACTTGCTGGTTCCCATCCTCTGATTTGCTGTCAGACACCTCGATTTCCATTCCTCCCTTTGTCGCAAAATTGTGCAGCATGGCACATGCTGCTACTATCTTGCAGCATTGTTCAGGGTTGTACTGCAGTGCTCCACCGGTCTTATGTAGACATCTGAATCGGCTCTTCAGCAGCCCAAATGTGCGCTCTATGATGTTCCTTGTTGTAATATGTGCTGCATTGTACCTCTGTTGATTGGCAGTTGTGGGATTGAGGTAAGGCGTCATGAGGTAATTACGCAAGGCGTATGCGCTGTCACCTACATGTAAGGAAGCAAAGTGTCAGTGGCAGTTTGACATTGACATACGTACAATTGCAGTGATAAACAATTACACATATTTACCAAGCAGATGTCCCTCTCCAAATTCTCCCCTGAGAAGACGGGTGTGTATGCCACTTTGCCTGAAGATATAAGAATCATGTGCACTCCCGGGAAATTGCGCAACAATGTCAGTGATTATGTTTTTGGCATTGCAAACCACCTGAATATTGAGGGAATGGTAACATTTCCTATTTCTATATAAATATTCCTGTGCTGCAGGGGGACATATTGCCACGTGGGTGCATTCAATACAACCCAAAACATGTGGAAAGCGAGCTATCTGGTAGAAATCCTGTTTGGTTTTTGCAAGGTCAAGCGCGGTGGTAGGGAACTTGATGTGAGACCCGATCAAGGCCATCATGGCATCAAGGAATGCTTTGAATATTCTGGAAAGTGCGCTTTGTGACACACCTCCCGCTACAGCAATGACCCCCTGAAAACTGCCTGACGCCAGGAGGTGTAGGCAACATAGGTCCTGCACATGGGTTGGGATAGCATTGGTCCTACGTGTCTGTCGTTGCATAATGGGGTCCAATTTATTGATTAGGTCATGGATCATTGCTGCATTGAGCCTATACTTATCGTATATCTCATCGTCTTGCTGTCCTAGCAAAGTTATGCGGACTCTGAAGATGCGCTCATTTATTCGCCTCCGTCTCTGTGCGACAGCCTGCAGCCTCATCCTCCTCGCCATCAGGTACATCCCTGCCATTGTGAAAGGTGCTAGCTCATTCTGGCTGTGTTTAAATGGGTTTCAGTTTGTTTTCAGCTGTCTCTGATTTGCACTCATGATTACCACCTGGTTGGGATCCTTCTTATTTAGCTCTCGCAAAATTTTCATGGAAATCGCTATTTGCGATTTTTCATGCATACATTTTGCGATTCTTTGTTTGCGACTCGCTATTTGGGAGACGCTAATACCGATTCGCTGTTTCAATCACAGATTTTTTTGCGATTCCTTATATTTGCGAAAAGTTGTGTTTCCGCAAATATACAGTTGATGAATTTCTACACAGTATTTTGCGATCGCAAACGGCCAATTTTTGCTAATCGCACCGTTTGCGAGCGCAAAAATGTTTGATGCATGTGCCTGTAAGTCCTCAAAGGAGCTGATAACTGATTTGCAAAGGAGAATTGTTTTGGCAGCCTCAGGGGGTGTAGGTAGTGGTCCAAAACCACCTGCTTGGTCCTTCTGAAATTTTCCTAAATGGGAAACTTAAAAAAAAGCATTGCTTGCTCCTTTAAGGAACTCAAGCTGCTCTAAAAAAAAAAAAAAAAAAATTGCCCAATTGGAAATGCAAATAAATAAATTTTTGTTTGATGTCCCTTGCAGCCTGCCATCCCCGTGTTTGAAAAACACATAACAGGAGGTCGCAAATTGTGATTTGCCTGATAAATGTTAATTAGGCAGGTCATTCTGCAATTGTCTGTGAATGGTGATTTTGCAAACCAACCTAATCATTCAAAGGTCAGTTCACAAAATCTGATTCCATATGCAAAAAATCAGCATACAATTTGCAAATAGAAACTTAGTATATTGGCCCAGGATACTGTGAATATTACCTCAGGGTTCTATATGAGTTCCCCAGATTTAGGCGCGGGTACAGCTAAGGTCCATAATCTCACAATACAAACACATCATTCATTCTGGGGATTACAAATTATTTTCACAGGAATGGCAAACACCATGTAGATCCAGGAATAGCTGGTTCAAATCCACATGTTTCCCACTTCCAATGACATGCACAAATCTGCACCCATTTACCCTCACCACCTGCCCGAAGCAGCTACAATGAGAGAGCAAGTGTGGGCCGGGTGCAGCAGCGCCTCCCACTCTCCATGTCTCCACTCAAAGGTCTGGTTCAGGTGTCTCCGGTCCATAGTCTCTGGACAATTTTTGTGAATACATCACATATTGCCACTGGAAATGACAAGCTTTAGCAAAGATCACAGTTTGGTTTTTATATTTGAAATGTAATCAAGGTACACATTCTGACTTACATGAACAAAGCTGCTATTACAAGTATAGTAACTTGAGTGCACTGTTCACAGTGCACAGTGCACTCAAGTTACTATACTTGTAATAGCAGCTTTGTATCTTTACACTTGGACTGACAGCAAGTGCAGCACTGCAGCACCTTCAGCTAAAAACACTCAAGAGATACAACATTGGTCTAGTCACCTACTTAATTAAAACAAGGTGTGCTCCTCCAAACCAAATAACTCTCTATTTTACATGAACAAATACAGATAGAACCTGTCTAAATAGATCCATGGACACAGATCAGCAAGTATATGGGCACTCCTGCACGCATATCAATACAGAAACAGCCACCCAAGAAAATAGGGCAACAGGCATTCAAGTGCACATACTTGCACACACACGCACGCACACATACACACACATATAGACAGCACACATAGATGAACATATGGGTGGATGGATGAATGGATACGTGGATTGATTTATATCTTATGGTGTAATTATGGACAGACAGATGGAGTGGGAGGCCTAATAAATGAAACATTGGAAATAGTCATACATTTAGGGGCTGATTTAGAGTTTGGCAAAGAGGGTACTCTGTGGCAAAGGCAAGGGAGTGCCCTCTGCACCAAAAGGAAGGCCCGCCTGCCTGATTTACAGACAGACCTTAAGTACTTTGTCTCCGTCGCTGATATATTCATCTGATGGCCGGACAGAGCAAGGGCCAGCAGAGGTTTGTACGCCCTCCCAATTTACACTGGGTGGTGAAATGGCCAGTTTTCACAGTCCAAAGGTAAGGGGCAGTGAAAACTGCACAATGACGCCCATTCCACGGGAGACATCTCCCATGACGTAGGGGTGATTAGTTTTTATATTTTCAAAAACAAAATCCCGCTTTGGGATTTTATGTTTGAAAATACAAAAACATGTTAAAAGCTTGACAGACGGCCCCATCATGGCGACAAAGCTTTTAATACGTTGATAGGAATTGCTGCAACGGCAGGCCCTGCACATGTCTGATGGGCCGGTGGACATCTCTAAATTTGGAGCACAGTTACTCCATCGTGGGCAACAGAGTAAAATACTCTGTCGCCCAGACAAGGGCCTGATTTATAGTTCGTACTATGGTAATTATTCCATCAGAGTGACAGAGTAAAGTACTGAGGGGCAGATTTACAAGCCCCTTACGCCATGTTTGCGTCACTTTTAACATGGGAAAAGTGATGCAAAAATGGCGCAAGGGGCTTGTAAATCTGCCCCTGAGTGTTAATGGATGTAAGTAAATGTGCTGTAGGTGTGTCTTAATGCGTTGTGGTACATGCCATTGAAGTGAATGTGTTTGCGTTGTAAGTCTAGTTGTAGTAGTGGATGCGTGGTAAAGGTTGTGCATGGTGTTTGACTTCATGTTAAGATTAGTACCCGAGTGACTAGACTCCTAGATCTGCCCAAGTGCACAACCCATCTCTTTACCTTGCCTCACTACCTCCACCTCTCCTCCTCATCACCTCCCTCCCCGTTAATTAACTCACTTCCCACCCGACCTGCAGACTCCAGGTGGGCCCAGGAAATCGCCCATAAACAAACATCCTGAAACGCAAAGCAGCGTTACAACACAATAATTCTCAGTGTGTAAATTGTTCACGATAAAGCAAAGGCGTTACCAGCGCCACCTCCTTTGTGAAATGTACATTCCGCCCACTGCAGCGCAAAAAGCTTTTAAACAATCCAATGTTATCACGTCATATAACTCGGTGAATTATGAGCACAATTGTGTTAATCACTACTAATAAATAAAAAAGAAACAATTCTTCTGTCATGTAGAAGAATGTTGTGGGTGTAGGTGGAGAGGTAAATTGTTTGTAGAAAGATATAATCTCGGGCGACCTTTCGTCCTCTTCTTAATTGGTGAAAAGGCTGCACTGAGGTTGTGTAGCGGGCAGGCTGGGTGGAGTCCAAGTATAGAAACTTAACCTCAAACCCAGCCACTGTGCTATTCCCAGAGTTACACAATGCACAAAGCAGCACCAGGCAAAGGCCACCACTGACTCTCTGCAAAGTGCCAGGCTGATCCAGCCGAAGCACATTGGTAGAAAAATTAAAGTGACGCTATAGACGACTAACGTAAATGCATATTTAACATTCATATACGTGTGACTTTCCGGTAAAGTTATTAGCGCCAAGCAGTTGCATTTACGCCCCTCATTTCACATCTGCACTAAACATGATCGGATTCCAAGCCAGGTGCAAATTGTGCCACCCATGAGTATTTGATGGAACTGCCTTCCTCAGCACGGACCAGGCAAATGGGGGTCTGGTACTCAACACAAGTGGGGGTACGGTGGGGCAAAGCATAGCGGTGATTGCCCCGTCACCAGCAAGTGTGGGTTTGCAACAGGTAGGGGTAGAGCAGACAGGGACACAACCGGAGGGGAGCACCTCTTCCCCGCATGCCCCCACAGTGGTTGGGTGGGTACTGTCAGCCTCCCTAGTGGGCACACCCCCAAAATTGGGGGGTTGGGGTCCATCACAGTCAGCAGGAACAGCAGTTGCATGAGGGTGCAAGGGCGGGGGCATGCAAGTGTGGGCATAGACTGGGGTGGCACCAGTGACATTGGGGGCAGGTACAGTGCAGTCTCCACACACGGTGACCCTCTGATCTTTGAGTCCAAGTTGCTGGTTCTGGCCCCCCTTCAGCAATGGCATAGCATGTGCCCACAGAGACAAGAGTGAAGATTCACAAAGGGGAATATGTTAACATCTTTCACTTAATCAATTCAAGAATGGTCCCACAAAGAAACAGGTCAGGGAAGGAGAGCCTAAAACAGGTGGAATGGCCCCTCAGAAACTGGGTGACAGGGTTCTCATCTATGCAGCAATTTTGACGGAACAATCCCCAGCACTGACGCTGCAATTACTTGTCTACATGTCCCTGATACACAGGGCGGTCTCAGAGTTCCAGGGTTTGGCTTCTCTGCTATACGACGCCAAGTTTAGGTAGATGAAGGTGGTTAGGCCGGAGATAGCGTAAGACCAGAGGGAGATCAATATTTGTAACGCCGAGTTCAATATGTCTCCGTCATCGGCAAAATCTGTTAAGTCGTTCGTTTTGCCAAAAACAGGGGAGACAAAAAACTGGCTTGTTGGCAGTTCAACAAAATGGAATGCACGAAGGGGGCAACCTGTAGGTTTAAGCACATCTTTTCCTTCTGCTGGATTCAAGAGCATCCAGAGGTCAAGTGTTTTAAAAAACTTGGGAAACAGAGAGAGCAAACAATCACAAAAGAGCGGCAGTCCAACTGATGCTAGCAAACTCCCCTCACCCATCTGCCTCCACATACTCACTCATCTCCTCAGCAAGTATAAAAACGGTAAGGATGCGCACAGCCTGTACTATGGGTTTAGGGATGGGATCTGCATTCTTTCCCATGCCCCTCCTAACACAGTCCCACCCAAGAATCACTTGTCAGCACTGCAACAGCATGAGGTGGTGCAAGAAAGATCATGAAAGAGGTGCACACTCCTTGCATGTCCCTGGTTTGCTCACCCCTGGGTCTGGTCCCAAAAAAGGAGCCAGGCAAATTCCACTTGATACACAACCTCTCCTATCCCACGGGGTCGACAGTGAATGATGAGTTGGACCAAAAGCTATGCACAGTGCAGTATCCCACGTTTGATGAGGCCATTGCAAAACTGCAGAGGCTTCGTAGGGGGGCCCTTATGGCCAAATGGGACATAGAGACAGCCTTCTGTCTATACACTTGGAGGATACTTGCTTGCTGGGTTTAACTTTTGAGGGGCAGTATTTTCTCGACTTATGCATGCCCATGGGGTGTTCCATTGTGTGCTCGGTGTTTGGGGCAGGCTTTGGGGGTCCTCCTAGCTGAGTACAAGACTGAAGGTCTAACAACATGCTTGTCTTTCCTGGGCCTTGAGATAGATTTGGTGTCAGGGAAGTGTAGGTTGCCCCAGGAGAAGGAGATGGCGTTTAGGGATTCAGTTAGCACCGGTTTAGCAGCCAGGAAGCTCACATTGCACCAGTTGCAGGTTTTAGTAGGGCAGTTGAACTTTGCCTTGAGGGTTATACTTATGGGAAGGGGCTTTTCAAAGAACATCGCCTGGGCAATGGCTGGCCTACAGGCAAAGCACCACCACACTAGATTGTCGGCAGAAGTGAGAGAGGAATTGAAAAACATTTAAGGGGTTTTTAGATTATTTTGATGGAACCCTCTTGTGGCAACAACCAGCTCGGATCAGCAAGGAGGTAGCCCTCTACACAGATGAGGTGGGAGGCATTGGTTTTGGTGTGATGTTGGTTCCAAGTGATGTATAAAGCATTGGCCGGGTGAGTGGCTAGCGTCTGGGATCACACTCAATGTTACCTTTCCCGAAAGGTTCCCCATCATTGTCGCCTTGCATATTGGGGTGTCTCATTAGCCAATAACAGGATTATTTTCTAGTCAGAGAGTATGTCGGCGGTCATGGCAATCAATAATAAGAGCGCAAAATGCCCCTTGGTGCTACAGCTGCTTATGACACAGATCCGCTTATGTCTCTCACATAATGTGCATTTTTCTGCCAAGCATGTACCAGGGGTGGATAATACAATTGCTGATGCTTTGTCTCGGTCTAAGGCTAAGGTGGCAGAGTTCAGGGCGCGATGGCCGCAAGCAGATGAAGTAATGGCTGAGTTCCCAGAGGAGTTGTGGGGGTTTGGTGCCTCATTATCACAGAATTACTCACAGCATCCCTGGCACCCAAGACCAAACGTATGTACGAAACAGCTTGGAGGGTATATGACTCGTCCTTCAGTTCTCATGATGCAGCAGAGAGGTTTTCTCTAGAAGGGTTGCTGGGTTTTTTCGCTCGTCAGAAGAACGGGGGGGGGAATCATTGCCACTAGTTCGGAGACAGTTGTTCACAATCGCCTTTTTCACAGGGTTAAAAGGGGCTAGAGATACCACCAAGGACTTTAGGGTTCAGAAGGTCATAAGAGGATGGGAGTGCATTGTTCTGGCAGTGGGGGATGAAATGCGACGCATTGGGGGGAGAGATTAGTGTGAAATATTGGGGTTGTTGCAGCAGGTTTGCCTGTCCCAGTACGAAGTGAAGTTATTCAGCCTCGCCTATTCGCTGGCCTTTTTCGGGCCTTTCACATTTCGAATTTGGCAGCTGCCTCACAATTATGACAAGGAGGGGTTTAGAGGTGTCAGACGTGCTCCTGGACGGAGGTGCCCTCCAACTGAGTGTCAGAAGGTTGAAAACAGACCCACTAGGGAAGGGCACATGGGTGAAGCTACACGTTGACCCTGGCACCTTGTATTGCCCAGTGGCTTTGGTTAGGGATTTCCTCCTAGGGTGACCAAGTCTCAGATCAACTAGGCTGTTAGTGCACATGGATGCGACACCAATGACTCGATATCAGTTCTCTCGGGTGTGTAGGCGCTCGTTGGCCCTCCTGGGCAAGAACTTTGCCCAGTTTAGCTCTTATTCGTTCCTATTCGGTGCTGGCACCACAGCGGCAGGGATGGGTTTTCCAGCAGAAGCAATCAAAACGTTGGGTCAATGGCGTTTATCATATTTTGAGTGATACATGCGACCAAATCTGTTTTAGATAGAAGAATGGCGACAAAGGGTTCACTAGCCATCCATAACAACAATTCTCTCTTTTTTCAGTTGATGAGCATAGCACAGTGCACATATGTTGGTGTGGGCATTTCTTTATTAGCAGAGCGGCACAACAGTTTCGCGGTTCCAGCCTTGAGATAGGCCCAGCGAGATGCGGGGTTTATGCACCACTGGGTGGGTAATGGGGGGGCTTAGATTGTAGGATCTTTTTGGACATCTTAGGCGGGCGGTGGAAAGGGACGATGTGCCCACGCCAGCCATTTTGGTCATTCACGCAGGGGGGAAAGATATGATCCTGCTGAGTAGGCGGGGAGTAAGAGAGGCCTTGTTTCACGGCCATGTCTAGGATAAGGAAGTGCTTACCCACAACCTCAATACTGAGGTCAGAGGTGATTCCGTGGGCAGTTTGTGCCGGGGGCACCCGTGAGAGCCATAACTGAGTTGGTGAAAAAGCTGAATCATTCAGTCCAAAAGATACACCAGGGGCTCAATTCAGCACAATTTGCTCCAGCTACAGAAGGGGGAGCTCTTTTACCAGGATGGGGTACATATCTCGGTCAGGGGGCAGGAACTTTGTATCAAGACTATTCTGGGGGCAATCGCGTAAAGCAGTCAGCGGCAAGGGGGACCAGCCAAGTTTGCCAGTATGCTTCTCACCCTGTGGCGAGTCCCTGACAGATAAGAATAATGTGGAGACACAATAATGGAGATTTGGAGACTGGACCAAACGCAGGAAGGGGTAGGATTTGTGTGTACACTGGGCAGGCGGGGGGCATGGACTGACCTGCTGGTTGTCTTGGACTCTCCTGCCCTAACCCGCGATGTATGGACTGACTAGAGTTTTGGGGAGGCTGCCTGTGTTCAGGTATCCCGGGGGGCTGGTGTGCTCTGCAGTTCCCTGGATTTCAAGTAGCGGATTCATCTTCCTGATGAGGCCATTGAAGGGTGCAACATGGTTCTGCAGGGGTGTCCTGGATGGAGCCGGTGGAGGGCTGTGATGCATTGGGGCCTTCTGGCACAATGTGCGCAGCGGATGTTACGCAAGAGGGGCTGAATGTGCCTAGAAAGTCAAGTTTAATGATGTGCTTACCTTCCTTATTGCCTTTTTAGCTGTTGATGCAGTGGAACGTATGTTTTTGAAAATGTATATGAAAGTATAAAAATACATCTCTTTGTCATCTTGGTTTGAATAACCTTCTGTGATGTACTAAAGGCTACGCCTTGGACAATCGTAACATGAATCTAATCTTTCTTGAACAGTGCAGCACGGCATGGGGAAGGGAGGGGATGTTATGGGAGGGGCGAGTGGCACATTGTGTGCGTACCGTACATATTTAACATTCAAATAAGTGTGACTTTCTGGGATGGTTGTTAGTGCCAAGTAGTTCCTTTTATGGCCCTCATTTCCCATCTGCACTAAACATGATGGGATTTCAAGCCAGGTGCAAATTGTGCAATCCACGAGTATTTGATGGAACGGTTTGGCACAAATCTTGAACGCAAATTGTCCTTATTTTGGATTTCCACTCCTCAGAACATATGAAAGTATGGCCAGATGGTGCATTGTCCCCTATTCTGATTGGTGCAGTAATTCTGCACCCACTAATTACAGCACCCTGTTATTAAGTGTTTGCAATTTTTGCATTACATTAGCACCTACGATAGTAAGGGCCAGATATATGACCATTCCATATGCGAGACACAAATTGCAACATTTTGCAACTTGAAATTTGGGACTCGCAAAATGGAGTGTACAACAGTGTCTGAGACACGGCTTGCGATTCTCAAATGGATCACATGGGACCTGCCTCATTAATATTCATGGGGCAGGTCGCAAGTTGCGACCCACTGGGAAAGGCCTACAAACACAGGGATGGTGGCCCCGTGTCCTTGTGTGATTTTTCAATGAAGCAACTTTTTTTTTTTTTTACAAATGCAGCCCGTTTTCATTGAAGGAAAATGGGATGCATTTTTTTCCCCAAAAAGATTTTTTTTTCGTTTTTTAAGGCAGTCAGTGGTCCCTGGGACAACTGCCCCCTCATAAAAAATATTTTTGCACCCATTCACAAAGGGGAAGAGGCCCCCTGGGGACCCCTTCCTGTTTGCGAGTGGCTTATCACCTGCTCGAAGTAGGCGTTAAATGGCTAGTGTTTTGTGACCGCAAAACAGTGGCACATACCATTCTGACTCACTATAAGGAAGGGACGCCCTTGGCACGCCCCTTCCTAATAGC
The DNA here is from genome assembly GCF_964204655.1 of Triturus cristatus. Lineage (NCBI taxonomy): Eukaryota > Metazoa > Chordata > Amphibia > Caudata > Salamandridae > Triturus > Triturus cristatus. Next base: position 1,064,317,412 of record NC_140582.1, on the reverse strand, counting down.
AACTCCTAAACATACCACCACCCTTTTTTGCGGTCTCAAACGGGCCGATTTTGTGTTTGCGACTGCAAAAAACGGCTGTACAGCTGGCCCTAAAGGTCTTGCAAAGTCTGGCCTTGGCAAGATGGTGCAATGTCCAAGTTTTTTATCTTCTTATTAGCAAGCATATATCATAAAAATAAATAGAAAAAAACAAATCATACATGCACCTAAATGTGACCACCGTGGTCTTATAATATATATTTTTAATTAAAAACACATTTGCTGAGGTGAAGGTTTTAGTAGCAAGCAATGCTTTAAAAAAATATTCCTTTCAGTTGTGTAATGCATGTTATCCTTCTTATCCATAATAAAGAAAACAAGAAGAAATCACTACCTAACCAAGCACTCAAATTACTGGCAGTTACAATTTTACAATGTAACTTAAACACTTTATATCATACACTTTTAAAATGAGGACAGAAAATAAATCATCATCTAACTGGCTACCTGAACATACAATATTCAGTGACAAGTAAAATTTGATCCTTCATTGGAAGTTTTTCATATTAATTTTAAGGTATGTGTAACCCTTCAAGTGATTATTTGTTATCTTACATTTAGTTTGCCAAATTGATGGCCTACTGCTATCTCTTTATGCATGACCGATATCATCCGCCATTGTTTTACCCAGAACACTGCTTTGACAATTGTGAAAGAATGAAATATAGCAACGGTTCTAAATGTGTCATAAGTGACTAGGAGATACTTGGTAGACCCTCTTTTGTTGTAATTAAGACTATTACTAATGTATGAACATGTCCCAAAATTTATCAACACAGACTTTAGTTCTATGGTCATAACCGTATATATCAAAAAGGTATGGATTAAGTACTTTAGCCTGTCAGTTGCTATTTGCTTTTGTATATATAAATTGATATTGTATATATTAATGTATGTTTTATTGTTCATATCTTTATAGCCTTGAAGAAGTCCCTGTGGGACGAAACGCGCCACGTCAGCTATGAATTGTATGCTGTAATTACTAACAACCAGAAAAAAAGAGAACATTTTTTAAAGAACTGAATAAAAAAGAAAATTTCTTCATAAAGATATCCAAGTTCACTGTGGATTTTTTTGGGACATATTGTATTCTTTCATCTGTCACATGTTTAAGGACTCTTGACATATATTATTGTCTATTACATGTACACTTTGATTGTGTGCTGAGCCACTCTTGTTCATTGCATTTTTTGGGTTGCACCAAATAATAGGGATGAGTGAAGGTCACGTCCCTGGCTCTTAGCACCATATTGTTGTTTTTCACACTACTATACTAGTTGGACTGGTGCAGGTTCCTAGTGCCCTGACCTTTGTTTTTCTTTGCACTACCTGAAATACAGGCAACATGCAAAGCGCCTGATTTACAAAAGTAAACGTACACTTCTGTATACGTTTACTTTTTGGTGGTATTCACAAACTATGACTTAATAGTACGTTTCCGGACAGAAAAGGACAGGACAGACCTATCTTTTTATGTCCAGGGTTCTCTGCCCGACTACGGAGTCTCCGAAGTCGTAAACTTACTATGAACTCTCTCTTCATGTATACCCCAAAAAATTTACATTTACACAAAAAGTGTACGTTTACCTTTCAGAATCAGGCACATGGTATTTAAAGTTACTATAAGGTAATAAGTCAAATAAATCACACCTTGAACCAGATTTGTCAGTGAAGAGAAAGGAACTATTTTATGGGGATGTGGCCACAGTGCACAAGATTTGGAACAATGGGTGAAGTGGGCTAGCACACTGCTCTATACCAATGGTTCTCAACCTATTCCGAGGACTCCTGGGGGTCTGCGAGACCTACTCAGAGGTTCCGCTACTGCGTTACAAAATTAATTGATGTCAAAATGAACCCATGAAAATTATTAAAGTTTTTAAAAATAAAGAAGCAGAGGGCTTGGCCAGCTAAGATGGCTGAGCGGACCTAAACCGCTGAGGCTTCACGGCGTTCCTATGGATAAATTCACCAAAACGAATGAATGAAGATGAATTTTTGACACGGGTGAGGCGCTGAGAGGCCGGAGGTAACGAAGCACTGAGAACTCACCGGCGCCCGCCAACAGGAAACGGAAATTGTCGGGGCAGCGGAGCTGTGCGGCAGCCGCGATGGACACACTTATTTTAGTGCCACTCCCGGGCAGGAGCTATGACTGATTGACGGCAGGAGCACCGTGGGAACAAGTGAGAGAATCCCCACTCCTCGGTCCCAGGGAGGCCACCGGGGGAGCACGTTGAGGACTGACTGAGAGATCCAGGCATTGGACAAACTACTCACATGAGGGGAATATATAAAAAACCAAAGCACCACTCAGTTCCAGAGGGGACCCGATGCCACCCAAAAAGACACAAACAGAGTCTCCAGCTACGTCACCCCTACGGAGACGAGAGGGGCTCCAGCAGAAGGCAGACAGGCAGACAGGAGGGAGAGATGGCGTTCACCAAAAATGACTTGCTAGCCTCTTTGAGAGACTTCAAGAAAGAGCTCAGAGAAGAAATTAAGGTGGACCTAGAGGGTTCAATGGAGGCACTACAGTCTGACAATTAAGGCAAGCTAACGACGCTACAACAAGATGTCGACTCCGTGGGCAGTCACACTCTAGAAGTAGAATCTAAGGTGCAGGAACTAGAACATAAAATGGCGGCGATGGATAACGTAACAAAAGGGCTCCACAAGCAGTTACAAGTCATTATCCTCAAACGTGAATATCTCAAGAACAGGGCCCGAAGAGATAATGTTTGCCTGCGGAACTTAGAAGAAGGAGCAGAAGTGTGGAAGGGGCAGACCTGGAAGCATTTGTCATGGGTATGTTGGGAGAGGTGCTCCGCCCAGGAGGCATAAAGATAAAAATCAACAGACACATAGAGTGGGTCCACTGCCATCTGGGTGACAGAAGCGACCACGAGATGTCCAGGCCAAATTTCTCCCATAAGATGAGGGAGGCAATCCTTCAGGTGGCACATTTGAAAGATGAGGTATCTTTCATGGGCTTCAAGTGCAATTTGTCTCAAGATGTGTCACCCACTACACTAGCGCGCCGACAACTACTTCGTCCATTCACGGATAAGCTACGAGGTTGGAGATATCCAAGAGTGGTGAGAGACCCAATAACTACAGTAGGTTATGACAATTTGGGGGAAGAGGTGAGACACCCCTCTGGGAACAGCGGGGGATACAACTACTCAAAGCTATATTCTGCGGATGGTGGCCGGGGCTGGCCTCATAGGACCAAATTTGAGTTTGGAGAGGGGTTAGGGGTGGAGAGGGAACCAGTATCAAACCGATGTGATGACAAACGGGGTGAGGGCTGACATGGCTTCCTATGGTGGGGATACAATGATTCAATCAACTAATGATTGGCGCTGCGCACTGTGCTATGTAACTGAGTTATTAACAATTAATCTCAATTCACAAAAATTTACAAAAGATTATGAGTCAAGGAGTATCCAACACAATTATTCATTTGAACATATATTTTCAACATATATGTAAATAACAGCTTCAAATCATAATATTGTTAGTACATGAACATTTGTTACAGTGAACGGTAGACAACTACCATATACAATACAATATTTACACATGCCACATAATGTTTGGTAGAAACACAATGAAATGCTTGTGATGAGCCCAATGCATTTCGGGACTTGGCTGTCCCTTCGTCAGGGGCGTTCTGTGAAAAAAATGTATATTGTTATACTCAATGCTGCATATTATTACACTATTTACACAAGAAGGATACATGGTGGCAGATTCCTGAATTTACAAAGTTCACAAAAATGCAAACATGAAACACTGTTATGGTAAAACAACTCTCTTTTTTAGACAAACCACAAGTCTGAACGGAAGAAATACCATCACCCAATCGTGCAAATAAAAATAAAAATAAACATGAGATTAGAGTAAAGACAAAGCGACCATTAGCTCCTGAGTAGACCAACTGGTTAGACGAAACAATGAATAAAGAGATAAAAGGAATACTGAGAAATCACTGCGTACATACCGCAAATCCGCTGAATAAATAATGATACAAGCTCACCTCAAATATTATGTAGGTGTGGCATTAATGTCGAATAGAACGAAGTAAGCAGGTTGACTGGTACTGAAAACCAAAAGACGTGCCTCCGTCAGATAGAATTCATAAATTAAGTTTAGCACTTGTAAACCATATAAAAACAACGTGACTTACCCACCAGGCAAGGCGATAATATCAATACAAGAAAAGAGTGAAGTAGCGTCTGATTATTTTAGATGACATCTACGCTAGACGAGAATGCTTCGTCTCCATCAAGACACACTGAAAACGTAATAACGAAGAAATAATGTCTATTTGCTTCTGGTTCTATGGCTGGCAATTTATAATTGAATACGTGGGTTTCTACTTACTATGCAGACACGACGGTGTGTGACCAGCTAACACGTATAAGTCCTCTCTTCGTTACGAAGAATTTTGAACTAACGAGAAACGCGCCAAATTTAAACCCACGGCGATGACTAAGTCAGTGTGCGGTTCATAGTAATAGAAATAGGACTGTCAAGTAACGCCATGATATATAAAAATAAATTGTATTTTACTGGCCAAGAGCGGGGTAAAATAGAACGCTCTAAGTGTCCTAAAGCAAACGCTCGTCTAGACATAATATGTACGATCTCCCATTCAAAAAGCTGATGGCAACAAAATATCGAAATATGTCCGTGCGTCAGAATGTTTCAATGTTTCAATGATGGAAGTATCTACAGAACATTCATAGTGGTAAAAAAAGGACTTCACACGTTGCCAAAAAAAAAAAGAGAATGTGATGTGCTATCCATGTACCGGACAGGATAAACTGAATTGTCACTTTAGCCATTAATGCATAAGATAATGCCGAGTCAACTCGATTGTTAGAAAAAAGGTCAGAGACATCAACACGCACTGAATGGATACTCTATACCACGAAGACACCTGCACCGCAGTCTATTCTGGCCACTTGAAAATTGTCGAACAGGATAAACTGAATTGTCACTTTAGCCATTAATGCATGAGATAATGCCGAGTCAACTCGATTGTTAGAAAAAAGGTCGGAGACATCAACACGCACTGAAGAGATACTCTGTACCACGAGGTCACCTACACCGCAGTCTATTCTGGCCACTAGAAAATTGTCAATAAAGATATAAAACATGAGTGCAAAAAATAAACCCCATAATGAAGACAAAAATGAAAAGAAAGAAAAAGAAAAACAGAATAAATATCAGAATGGTTAGAAAAATATTTTGGTGAGTGTTTTGATGAAAAAAATAAAATAAATAAATATATAAAAGAACTTAATGTGGTCAATGATAAAGGCAAAACATAATTAAAACAATCCACGGGTTTTAGAGAGAGAAATCACTGCTATGGTGTGTAATTACGTTCATACAAATTGCAATGACATCTCTGATGTAGAGACTAATCATGATGATGCATGAATTTCTACGCTTGGCCCTTAGTATCTATGGAAAAATCTGATTTATAAGAAACATGAAAGATCCATACGATCGTTGAGTCCACTGGGGGACAATGTCTGAAGTTTCTGAATCCAAAAGAGCTCTCTACGTAAGAGTACGTTTGTGATATCCACGCCTGGTTTGACATCCATGGACTCTATGATTTGAAATCGTAGTTGGGAAATCAAATGTTTAGCTTCTAGCCAATGCACGGCTAGACTTGAGGTGCTCTGCTTGTTCCTGATTCTGGATTTATGCTCGGTAATCCTTGTTTTTATTTTCCTTTCAGTCTTGCCTACATAGGCCTTGCCACAAGGGCATTTTATGCAATAAATGACATGAGTCGTGTTGCAGTCGCTGTTGTGTTGCAAAGGGATGTTTAAGCCTGACATAGGATGAGTTAGAGTGTTCCCAGTGATGACATTATTGCAATGAATACATGAATGACACTTACGAGTGCCATGATAGACAATGGATTTGTCCTTGGTTTTGGAAAATTTCAGTAGATTCCGCAGATTTTTGCCTCTTTTGTATGCAAATAATGGTTTTTCAAAATACAATTGTTGGAAATCCTGCTCTTGTTGTAGTAATTCCCACCGTGTTAGGATAATTTTCTTGATTTTGGATGAGGATGTTGAGAAGTTACTGACGAATACCAGTCTAGTCGTAGACATCTTAGTTTTCTGTTTAAGTAAATCTGTCCTTGAGATGGACGTAGCTCGTGTGAGACATGTTTGTAGTACCTCTTCGGGGTACCCTCTTGAGGAGAATTTCTCAACAGTTGTTTGAAGTTGGAGGGTACTGTTGACCGGGTCAGAACAAATACGGCGTATTCTAGTGAATTGTGAAAATGGCAAATTGTTGATTAAATGACGTGGATGAAAACTTGTAAAGGTTAATAGACTATTGCGATCAGTAGGTTTGTGGAAAACAGTAGTTTGAAATTGGTTCGTTGATGTTTTGGTAACTTGTACATCCAAATAATGGATAGAATCCTCATGAATGTTGTAGGTCAGTTGAATGTGGGTGTGTTGTCTGTTAAGTGTCTCTATCATGGAGATAAAAGACTGTTTTGAGTCGCCCCAAATTAGAAAAATGTCATCTATGAAACGACAGTAGAGACGTATTTTTGACCACCAATCTGGGTTGGAAATGATGTACTCCAATTCGTATTAGGCCATATAGATGTTTGCATAGGCTGGTGCTCCTGAAAAGCCCATCGAAGTACCATTCAGTTGGGCATAAAATTTGTCCTGATATTGAAAATAGCTGTTATATAAACAGAATTTTAAAAGTTGTAAAATCAAAACCTTCTCAATGTTCACGTCTTCCATTTGAAGTAATGCCCATTCAACCGCTTCAAGACCAGCCTCATGAGGAATGGAGGTGTAGAGGGCTGTAACATCAATGGTACATAAATATATGGAGTCCTGAGGTCCAATTGTAGTTTGTTGAAGCAATTGTAAAAAATGAGTGGTATCCTTGATATAGCTTTGCCAAGCTTGTACAAACTGCTGCAGGAAATGATCCAAACATTTGCCAATGGGATCAAAAATAGATTTGCATCCAGAAACTATTGGACGGAAAGGAGGGTCTTGAGGATCCTTATGTATTTTGGGGATCATGTATAACTGAGGACGTTGTGGGTTGGTGGATAATAGAAAAAGACGTGTATTGTTGTCAATCCATGTTTGTTCAAAAGCCTGATTAAGAATGGACTTGAGTAGCTCCAAAAGCTGAGTTGTAGGGTCACTTGGCAGTTGTAGATAAGTGTTGGTATCCGAAATATGTGTCAAGACTTTGGAATTGTAATATGCTGTGTCCATCAACACTATTGCCCCTCCTTTATCTGCCGGCTGAATTGTGATTGACTGGTTCTGTGATAGTTTAGACAAAATTAGACGTTCATGTTTTGACATGTTGTTGTGATGTTTTGGTTTATAATTGATTCTTGCCAAATCTTTATTGACCAAAGTCTCGAAACTATCCAGAGTTTTGTGAGTTACTGGTGGCATAAAGGTACTTTTGGGTTTAAATGGATGATGCGTAGAGGTCTGATCTTGTGTAGTTTCAATTTCAACTACATTGAAAAAATGTTTCAGACGAATAGTGCGCATAAATCTGTAAAATTCACCTTGTGTTTGCAAATGGTTAGTGTGTGTTGTTGGAACAAACGAGAGACCACGTCCCAAAAGTGATTTTTCTTGGTGGGAAAGATTGTATGATGATATATTGATGACTAAGTCACTGTTTTGCCACTTCGTAACGCTTTGCCGCCGCTTTCCTTTCCCTCTCCTGGTTTTTCTTGGGGGATGGATTTGGACATCTCTTTTGTGGAAGGTGGACGTCCCTGGTCCGATGCCTGTGACAAAAAAGACGATGTAGATGATGTTGAGACTATGGACGTTGCACTAGTTGATGCTTGATCCCCTGATGTAGTAGAACCGGACGGACGAACTGAATGTGATGAAGGTGCCGGTGTACGACTAGTGGTGGTCTCTTTCTCTGACGCTAAACTTTCATCTGAGGTTGTGGGAGTCTTCTTGGTATCAAATCTCTTGCGGGTGTAAATCTCTGCCCACGTGTAAACCTCATTAAGTTTATAATCGATAGTATCGCGTCTATACTTGCGTAGTTTGCCTTCTTGAAGCTCCCTCTCATATCCATCTAGTTTCTGGTTGAGGATCTCCAGATGTAATCTCCAAGAATCCGCTTCCATGCGAAACTCTAATTCTGTCTTCAAGGAGGTGATTTCATCTTCTAAGTCTTTAATCGTTTTTGACAGTTCCTCAATTATTAAGAGAATGAGATCCAGTGAGCACTTATTAAGGATTGAGTACCACTTCTCCATGAAACCTGTATTCAGATGGAAACGAAATAACATCGGTTTAATGGCCAAGCGTAGTCCACGCGGAATTCTCTTAGCTTTGTGGTATTGAACAAGCGTGGAAGCATGAAGTCTCTGGTTGAGCTGTCTCCTGGTAATGAATTCCAGTTGACGTAATTGTTGTGTTATTGAGCCACCATGAGAGTCCGTAATCTTCACTTCCTGTATGAGTGAATAAATTTGCGAAGCCTCATCTGAGGTGTATGCTTTAGTGTTTGCTCTGTTATCCGTTATACTCGTGATTGCATCGAAAGACATGTTAAACTGTTGGGTGCTGCTGCTGAGACAGGGAAATAGTGATACAAAACAATGTGAGCAGAGCACTCCTGATTTTCTAATTTTACCCCTAGGTATTATCTGAATGATATAGGTGCTGCAGCGTAATGCCCGCTGTCTGTCAGGCATATGACAACTAGATACAATGATTCAATCAACTAATGATTGGCGCTGCGCACTGTGCTATGTAACTGAGTTATTAACAATTAATCTCAATTCACAAAAATTTACAAAAGATTATGAGTCAAGGAGTATCCAACACAATTATTCATTTGAACATATATTTTCAACATATATGTAAATAACAGCTTCAAATCATAATATTGTTAGTACATGAACATTTGTTACAGTGAACGGTAGACAACTACCATATACAATACAATATTTACACATGCCACATAATGTTTGGTAGAAACACAATGAAATGCTTGTGATGAGCCCAATGCATTTCGGGACTTGGCTGTCCCTTCGTCAGGGGAGTTCTGTGAAAAAAATGTATATTGTTATACTCAATGCTGCATATTATTACACTATTTACACAAGAAGGATACATGGTGGCAGATTCCTCAGTTATACATGATCCCCAAAATACATAAGGATCCTCAAGACCCTCCTTTCCGTCCAATAGTTTCTGGATGCAAATCTATTTTTGATCCCATTGGCAAATGTTTGGATCATTTCCTGCAGCAGTTTGTACAAGCTTGGCAAAGCTATATCAAGGATACCACTCATTTTTTACAATTGCTTCAACAAACTACAATTGGACCTCAGGACTCCATATATTTATGTACCATTGATGTTACAGCCCTCTACACCTCCATTCCTCATGAGGCTGGTCTTGAAGCGGTTGAATGGGCATTACTTCAAATGGAAGACGTGAACATTGAGAAGGTTTTGATTTTACAACTTTTAAAATTCTGTTTATATAACAGCTATTTTCAATATCAGGACAAATTTTATGCCCAACTGAATGGTACTTCGATGGGCTTTTCAGGAGCACCAGCCTATGCAAACATCTATATGGCCCAATACGAATTGGAGTACATCATTTCCAACCCAGATTGGTGGTCAAAAATACGTCTCTACTGTCGTTTCATAGATGACATTTTTCTAATTTGGGGCGACTCAAAACAGTCTTTTATCTCCATGATAGAGACACTTAACAGACAACACACCCACATTCAACTGACCTACAACATTCATGAGGATTCTATCCATTATTTGGATGTACAAGTTACCAAAACATCAACGAACCAATTTCAAACTACTGTTTTCCACAAACCTACTGATCGCAATAGTCTATTAACCTTTACAAGTTTTCATCCACGTCATTTAATCAACAATTTGCCATTTTCACAATTCACTAGAATACGCCGTATTTGTTCTGACCCGGTCAACAGTACCCTCCAACTTCAAACAACTGTTGAGAAATTCTCCTCAAGAGGGTACCCCGAAGAGGTACTACAAACATGTCTCACACGAGCTACGTCCATCTCAAGGACAGATTTACTTAAACAGAAAACTAAGATGTCTACGACTAGACTGGTATTCGTCAGTAACTTCTCAACATCCTCATCCAAAATCAAGAAAATTATCCTAACACGGTGGGAATTACTACAACAAGAGCAGGATTTCCAACAATTGTATTTTGAAAAACCATTATTTGCATACAAAAGAGGCAAAAATCTGCGGAATCTACTGAAATTTTCCAAAACCAAGGACAAATCCATTGTCTATCATGGCACTCGTAAGTGTCATTCATGTATTCATTGCAATAATGTCATCACTGGGAACACTCTAACTCATCCTATGTCAGGCTTAAACATCCCTTTGCAACACAACAGCGACTGCAACACGACTCATGTCATTTATTGCATAAAATGCCCTTGTGGCAAGGCCTATGTAGGCAAGACTGAAAGGAAAATAAAAACAAGGATTACCGAGCATAAATCCAGAATCAGGAACAAGCAGAGCACCTCAAGTCTAGCCGTGCATTGGCTAGAAGCTAAACATTTGATTTCCCAACTACGATTTCAAATCATAGAGTCCATGGATGTCAAACCAGGCGTGGATATCACAAACGTACTCTTACGTAGAGAGCTCTTTTGGATTCAGAAACTTCAGACATTGTCCCCCAGTGGACTCAACGATCGTATGGATCTTTCATGTTTCTTATAAATCAGATTTTTCCATAGATACTAAGGGCCAAGCGTAGAAATTCATGCATCATCATGATTAGTCTCTACATCAGAGATGTCATTGCAATTTGTATGAACGTAATTACACACCATAGCAGTGATTTCTCTCTCTAAAACCCGTGGATTGTTTTAATTATGTTTTGCCTTTATCATTGACCACATTAAGTTCTTTTATATATTTATTTATTTTATTTTTTTCATCAAAACACTCACCAAAATATTTTTCTAACCATTCTGATATTTATTCTGTTTTTCTTTTTCTTTCTTTTCATTTTTGTCTTCATTATGGGGTTTATTTTTTGCACTCATGTTTTATATCTTTATTGACAATTTTCTAGTGGCCAGAAAAGACTGCGGTGTAGGTGACCTCGTGGTACAGAGTATCTATTCAGTGCGTGTTGATGTCTCCGACCTTTTTTCTAACAATCGAGTTGACTCGGCATTATCTCATGCATTAATGGCTAAAGTGACAATTCAGTTTATCCTGTTCGACAATTTTCAAGTGGCCAGAATAGACTGCGGTGCAGGTGTCTTCGTGGTATAGAGTATCCATTCAGTGCGTGTTGATGTCTCTGACCTTTTTTCTAACAATCGAGTTGACTCGGCATTATCTTATGCATTAATGGCTAAAGTGACAATTCAGTTTATCCTGTCCGGTACATGGATAGCACATCACATTCTCTTTTTTTTTTTGGCAACGTGTGAAGTCCTTTTTTTACCACTATGAATGTTCTGTAGATACTTCCATCATTGAAACATTGAAACATTCTGACGCACGGACATATTTCGATATTTTGTTGCCATCAGCTTTTTGAATGGGAGATCGTACATATTATGTCTAGACGAGCGTTTGCTTTAGGACACTTAGAGCGTTCTATTTTACCCCGCTCTTGGCCAGTAAAATACAATTTATTTTTATATATCATGGCGCTACTTGACAGTCCTATTTCTATTACTATGAACCGCACACTGACTTAGTCATCGCCGTGGGTTTAAATTTGGCGCGTTTCTCGTTAGTTCAAAATTCTTCGTAACGAAGAGAGGACTTATACGTGTTAGCTGGTCACACACCGTCGTGTCTGCATAGTAAGTAGAAACCCACGTATTCAATTATAAATTGCCAGCCATAGAACCAGAAGCAAATAGACATTATTTCTTCGTTATTACGTTTTCAGTGTGTCTTGATGGAGACGAAGCATTCTCGTCTAGCGTAGATGTCATCTAAAATAATCAGACGCTACTTCACTCTTTTCTTGTATTGATATTATCGCCTTGCCTGGTGGGTAAGTCACGTTGTTTTTATATGGTTTACAAGTGCTAAACTTAATTTATGAATTCTATCTGACGGAGGCACGTCTTTTGGTTTTCAGTACCAGTCAACCTGCTTACTTCGTTCTATTCGACATTAATGCCACACCTACATAATATTTGAGGTGAGCTTGTATCATTATTTATTCAGCGGATTTGCGGTATGTACGCAGTGATTTCTCAGTATTCCTTTTATCTCTTTATTCATTGTTTCGTCTAACCAGTTGGTCTACTCAGGAGCTAATGGTCGCTTTGTCTTTACTCTAATCTCATGTTTATTTTTATTTTTATTTGCACGATTGGGTGATGGTATTTCTTCCGTTCAGACTTGTGGTTTGTCTAAAAAAGAGAGTTGTTTTACCATAACAGTGTTTCATGTTTGCATTTTTGTGAACTTTGTAAATTCAGGAATCTGCCACCATGTATCCTTCTTGTGTAAATAGTGTAATAATATGCAGCATTGAGTATAACAATATACATTTTTTTCACAGAACGCCCCTGACGAAGGGACAGCCAAGTCCCGAAATGCATTGGGCTCATCACAAGCATTTCATTGTGTTTCTACCAAACATTATGTGGCATGTGTAAATATTGTATTGTATATGGTAGTTGTCTACCGTTCACTGTAACAAATGTTCATGTACTAACAATATTATGATTTGAAGCTGTTATTTACATATATGTTGAAAATATATGTTCAAATGAATAATTGTGTTGGATACTCCTTGACTCATAATCTTTTGTAAATTTTTGTGAATTGAGATTAATTGTTAATAACTCAGTTACATAGCACAGTGCGCAGCGCCAATCATTAGTTGATTGAATCATTGTATCTAGTTGTCATATGCCTGACAGACAGCGGGCATTACGCTGCAGCACCTATATCATTCAGATAATACCTAGGGGTAAAATTAGAAAATCAGGAGTGCTCTGCTCACATTGTTTTGTATTCCTATGGTGGGGGGCATACAGTAATCAAGGCCTTTTGTGAGACCACTCAGGATCAAATGGCTTTATTGCAACACTCTGCAGCTCGCCATAAGCGATCATGGACCTATACGTCCACGGTAGGTACACAACACATGTACTTTACTAATGTATTCTACGGGAAGTTGGGTCAGGTTGACCCCAAATGTTCTGATTTAGGATTATTTTATTATTTTGGTTGCGAGTGCACAGGGGATCTTATATCCACACGGGAAATGTGTGAGGGGACAGCGGGCATAAAGAGGTGGTCTTTGGCAACAGGGAGAGGATGGGGAGAGCTCCAACGAAGGCCTGAATCTATAGAAGGTAGACAGGCTCAAAAACTCATACCTTAAACACAAGTGGTGCTTACCTCGCTCACGTGGAACGTAAAGTGGCTTAACTCCACTGGCAAACACCAGAAATTATGGAATTATCTCCAGTACCAGAGGCATGATGTTGTTGCGCTGCTGGAAACACACATGAAAAGGGCAGAGGAACACCGGTTCAAACACAGGGCATGTCGAATTATTTATCGCTCCTTGGACACGACTAAGCACAAAGGGGGAGCATTACTATTTCATGGTTCCTTAAGAGTCCAGCCGGAAGGAAGCAAAGTAGATAAGGAGAGCAAGATAGTTATGGTCAAGGGAAAACTGCCGGGCCGCCGCTTCACCTTTGCCTCTATCTATGTGCCCAATTCTAATTAAACTACGTTCATTTCCAAGGTCCTTTCATGGTTTGGGGGGATTGCGGAGGGGGTCATTTTCTTGCTAGTGGATTTCAATTTAACATGGGATGCGGGCATGCATAGCACACAACCCCAAAGGCAATTTCTGGCACTTTCGCTAAAGCCTTGAAAAAAGATTTTTCCACGTTGGGGCTAATAGACACATGGTGCCCGATGCAACAAATGGATTGGGACTACACTTTCTTTTCTCATACACACGTCTTATTCTACGTTCGACTACATCTTTGCAAGTAAGACCTAAATCACAGCACTGCAAGCCACTTCCATACATGCTATCACTATATCAGATCATGCCCCATGCACACTTACACTGGCCTGGGATAGTCCTCCCTCAAAATGCAAGAGATGTTTTTTTCCAGTGGCTCTTAATTGGGACCACTTACTGCTAGATGAACTACGCAAGTCCATTAAGGAATATTTTCTTAGAAATGACCCCAAGGATACCTCCCAGGCTACTAATTGGGATGCCTTCAAGGCGGTCCTTAGAGGACAATGCATTATTCTTAATGTGGAATTGAATAAGAGAACAAGAGAACAAGAGAGACTGGGGTTGGAGGCAGAATTGAAAGAGGCAGAAAGGGAACACAAGAAACAGCCTATATTAAGCCTTTAATAAAGGAAACAGCCCTTTGGGGCACATTGAATGCCATACATAGCAATAGAGCAGAGCTAACCCTACTACGACTCAATGCTTCACCTACGAGAAAAGCAATAAGGTAGGAGCTCACCTGGCCAGACAGTTGAGGATAAAAAGGGAAAGAGATTATATAGGAGATATACAGTCATGGGGGGGATAAAGCTACTGCAGAGAAAGACAAGGCGTACGCTTTTGGCCAATTTTACCAAAATCTATACCAGGCAGAGAGCTATGAAACAACTGTGCAAGTGTGGTACCTGGAGGAGGTAGAACTCCCGAAAGCATCAGCAATACAGAATCATAAACTGGGAGCACCGATAACCTCTGAGGAAGTGAGCAGTGCTATAGCTAATCTAAAGCCACATAAATCATCAGGCCCTGATGGCTTGACGGCCCAGTTTTATAAAACCTACGGGGCTGAAGTTAGCCCACAACTGGTAAACTTATATAATTATCTGGCGGGGAGGGTGACAAACTCTATAGGGAGGCCCTTATTTCGGTGCTGCCCAAGCCAGGTAAGGACCCTCAACTATGCGGATACTACCGACCGATAGTGCTCCTCAACCTGGACGCCAAAATGTATACAAATATACTGACCAGTAGGCAAGAATCACTAATGCCAGAACTAATTCACCCGGACCAATCCGGGGTCATCCGTAGCAGGCAAACTCACGACAATCTACATAGAGTCTTCCACTTTGTGGAAGAAGCAAATAAAAAATCAATACCAGTGGTCCTCTTGGTGCTGGATGCCGAGAAGGGCTTTGATTGAGTGGATTGGCCCTTCCTTTTTCAGGTCTTGAGGAAGTATGGGTTTGGTGACAGATTTATTGCCATGAAAAGAGCAAACTATACATGTCCCAGCGCCAGGGTCCTTGTTAACAGGGTGAGCTCAGCAGTGTTTTCCTTGGAGAGAGGGACTCACCAGGGATGCTGATCTTTCCAACAACTCCGGCTTCCCTAAAACAAAGGGGGTTTGGCACTACCAAACATGAATCTATATTACAAAGCAGCCCAACTCCGAGTGATCAATGAATGGTCATCCAGGGTGTCAGACAAACACTGGCTACATATGGACAGGGCGGTAGCGGGGAGGAGCATATGGGACCTTCTGTGGAAACCCAAAGTGGAGCATTCGCCTAATGTTTATCTAAGTACACCATAAATAATCAAAGGAGGAAGGATCACTTGTTACTGGCACCAGGGTTCAAGTGGTTGTCTCCGATATAGGTAAAAAACCCTCAATCACGTCAAGATATGTTTGGGCGGTATATCTTGGTTCTCCGCCTTTAGATACGTGATAGCATCATCATTGGGTTGATTCTATGCATCCTCCACCTGGAGGGAACCACTGAATTCTCCAGCAGTGATCAGGGAAAAAAGTGAGGAGTGCTCAAGTGTATGATAAAAAGGGGGTTGCTCCTCATGCTACCTATAAAAAAGACTTTATTCTGATAGGTGCTGGGGAAACGTTAAAAAAGTCAAGTTGCAGATTGGGTGTATAATGAACCCTCTACAGCATTAAACGTGGTGATTGGTCGACATGTTTCAGCTCATATAAAGCCCATAGGTCAGGGAGCTTTCTTCAGGACCACAGGTGAATAATGTGAATTGAATTTAGTCAATTGCAAGTAGAAGTTCCAAGGTTGATTCAGATGGACTTCGTCAGGACTGTTACCTGATAGTTTCAAAGTACGGGCTCCGTACGAGGATACAGGCAGCGTTAGTTACGCAATGGTCTGCTACGACTTGTGCTGACTCTAGTTTCCTGCATGAAACCCAATGATGATGCTATCACGTATCTAAAGGCGGAGAACCAAGATATACCGCCCAAACATATCTTGACGTGATTGAGGGTTTTTTACCTATATCGGAGACAACCACTTGAACCCTGGTGCCAGTAACAAGTGATCCTTCCTCCTTTGATTATTTATGACTAGCCGGAAGCCGGTTGGATCACAGCTTCTCTTTCCCTACTTTGATTGTATCATATCTAAGTACACCTACTAAAACTACCCTCAAGGTGTGGGACGACATCCACAGGTTGTCTGGCCTGACCACTTTCCAGCGCCCTTCACACCCATACACTATAATCCAGCTTTTTCACCAGCAGGGGCACCGGGACCCTTCGATGCCTGGATGGAAGGGGGATGCCATACGATCTCCGACCTGTTTCATAACTGGGACATTCTCACATTTGAGCATTGTCAAAGGGAGTTTAACCTCACAACCAACTAATATTATCACTACACTCAGCTGCGACATTGGGTCCTCACCCGGGGAGTCCAAGAAACAGCGACTAGAGAGCTCACACCAATAGAGAAACTATCAAAATTGGAAAACGGTACAAAAGGCATGATCTCGCACCTCTATAAGATACTATAGTTCACACTGCATACTGAGCAGCCCAGACACAGGCTATTCTGGGAGCACACTTTGGGGGTGAGCATCACAGACAAACAATGGGACAAGTTATATATGGACATACACAAATTCAACCTCTCAATGGGAATGTGGGAGGCCCATTATAAAGTACTTAATGATTGGTATCTGTACCCTACGAAACTTAAAAGGATCTTTCCCTCGACTTCTGACTTATACTAGAGAGGCTGTGGTCTTCAAGGGAATTTAAGGCGTATCTTGTGGGACTATCCAATGATCCGTCCATTCTGGTCAGAGATTCTGGCACAAATCAAGGATATACTGGGTTATGCTATCCCATCCGATCTGGGGTCGACACTGTTGGGTGTTTGATCTGACACTCTCAGACACCAAATGTTTAGTGATAGAACCATTCTCTGGCTGTGTCTTGGAGTAGCCAAAATGGCAGTAGCAGCAGCGTGGAAGCAGAGGGAGGCTCCCTCTCTGACCCAATTGCACGTTCGCTTATGGCAAGCTCTCAATATGGAAAGCATGGCAAGCGTGTTAGCGGACACCTTTAAGAATATCGAGTACACATGGGAACCTTTGGTGGAGTATTTATCACGGGGTCTCTCCCAGTTTGCGTGCCCTACACGTACCCGGGCACTACACCTCTTCCAATTTTAGAATCCAGGGGGGAGCAAGGGGAGCTAGGGATGGCAACGTAAGGAAGACGCCTCTTGGGGCCCTCTAAACACACCTGTCAACCCATACTTTCTAACTTGCTTCAATGAAACTCTGTGCACCCTTTATGTTTTGGGGGGGAGGGAACGGGAAAGGGAGTTAAGAGGAATTTTGAATGTAGGTGACTAATATATGAAGATGACCAGCGGTGCCATTTCACTGTTTACTTCAAAGTCGACTACACACATCTTGTCTGCAAATGTACCTTCTTATAGCCTCATACTGCACTACATGAGAGATGTGATTGGAATGACACTATGTAATGATATACTTTTGAAAAATTTCAAACAAAGACTGTTGACAAAAAAAAATATGCAAAATTGAAAATGTGAATTTTTTTCTATATTTGATTGTGAATTAAACAAATTATTTGACTATTTCAGCATTTGTTTGGTGTATACTCGTTTTTGTATTATCCTGTATTGTTTAGAGGTACAAATCATAGCAACTGCTTAGGTCGAGGGTCCCCAGCTTCCAATAATGACTCAGTGGATTTCCCCAGATTCCAGTAATGATTCTGTTGGGTCCACAAATGTCAAAGGTTTACGAACCGCTGCTCTATGCTGTAGGCTGGGTTGGGCGTAAGCAAAATGGGAATAAAAATGCAACAGATCAATGGATGAAGCCCAATTACCAAAAACCTCTCAATGTATATATACAGTGAATTTATGGAACAACAACAGTCTGATGAGACAGCTAAATGTGTCTCAAAAGCTAGACCTATAAAATGCCCATGCATTCACTAATGTTGCATCCTCTAATTATGTATTCCCTTCAAACTACCAAGCTGCAACCCTTGATGGGAATTAATGTTTGTGAGCAGGTCTTGGCCAACATGACTCTTGATCCAGAGGCATGGGGTTGAAGCTAAACATGCACCTATTGCCCAGGAGCCGATATGAAATAGGATAAACAATTCATCCAATTTTCTAACTTGAAGAAAACAAGCAATAAAACGGGCAGCAATTTATTATACACAGGATTATATTTCTCTTGTCTTGATGCGAAGCCATGTAAATATCAAGAGAAAAGTTACAAGCATGATGTAGGTAGGCTCAATGTCAAATTGACAACTGAGTTTTCATAACAACATTTTGCTTGACTAATTTCATTTTAGGTTGATTGGTTAATTTGGTGTACATTGAAAGCATGGCATTGCCCACTGAAATGCCTATTGGGTGCTACATGGTTGAGCTGGCTGCACCATTGACCTGAAGGACACAGAGATACTTTGGTAAAGTCTACAATGTGCTCCTTTATGCTTCTACTTAGATATATATATTAGTTTCAGACATTTTTGGAATCTATAGAGACTTCCAGAAGTACTTCTGGTAAGCTGCAACAAATGCAGACGCGACAGAGCCGTTCTGAAATTCTCTTTGAGCCCAGTTTCCTATGCCTAACAGTATGGGCTGCATATTTACGTTTGTGTAAATACGTTGTCATAGTGCATTTTCACTTTAAAACCTGTTTTTACTTTTTAAATCTCCATGGGAAAAATATACTTTCCTATGGAGGAACCCCTTCCCCCACACTGCCACTCATGTTTATGGTGTTCTAACGCCATTTACCACCTACACTTGAACTTACACTTGTAAGTCACAGGGGTAAATTCCCAACAACATACAAGGCAGGAACGTTCCAGCAAATGTTTTTGAACACCCACAACACAATGTTTGTGGGTGTTCATTGGGCAGACATCGCCTACCCTGGAGCCTTCCAACTCCCACCCCCTTCTGGAAGCATTTTGCTCTCACCTAAAATTACAGAGTACTGTAAAACACTAATATGACCAAACACATTTACAAGTGTAAATGTGCCCTTGTTCTTGAGCATAATCTAAGATTTTAAATACAAAACGTGAGTTTATACACAAAAATGGAGATATTTATGTACCTAAAGTTGAGTTAATACTTTTGAGAATTGAGCTAATACTGTCTTAGATATTTCTCAAGACCAGCCTTTGCATTCCCTGCAGGCAGGCAAGGATTCTAATAAAATAGCCACTGAACAATGGTAGTGGCATTGGCAAGATGCAATGCCTGATCTGGGAAATGTTTGACTTAGTTGCAAAAATAGCATTGAGTGCTCCAAACTACAAAACAGGCATTTATATCCTTTATATCCCGGGTACAACACTTCTAGAGCTTAAAGGGTTTGGCTGAAAGCCAATAAAAAGAAAGACTTTCATTGTTTCTTCACAGTAGATGGTCAAACCACAGGTGCTTGATCACACTGGATAACTAAAATCTGGTACTTTGGCTGGCACACCTGTAAGAAACCTCAGAAGATAAGACGAGGATTAGTGAATAACCCAGCAAGTATTGATTCTCAACTGTGATTAACATGTGAAAGGCAAAAAAGTTGCTAACGTTGGTAGCTGGAGCTAACTCGTTTTCCAGGATTAAACATGGACAACCAGGTTACAAAAATTGGCTACAAATCAGAAAGGCTTGAAAGAGGATTTGTGATATGGGGCTAGCAGAAGTTATACCGTCAAGGCATATGATCTGAATCAAGCCACCTCCGTTAAAGGAGTTTGTGATCATACATGGCTCAGTCTCAATTGAACATGGCTTCAGGGTCAAAAACTGATCAACTACAACATGGTACTCATATAGTAAGATAACAGATTAGGACAGTAAGGGCCATACACAATGCCAAATGAAGGACCTAAAGCTGCCTCACAAAGACCAAGTAGTCTTATGTAGAATTTTTCTTCTGTTGATATGGAAATCGATGCACTCATCAATGAAAATTAAATCTCATCCTTATTAACAGAATCGCCCGTTGCGAACTCCACTTCAACCGTGACTTGTAAATATGTAGTCAGGCAGGTCCTGAGACCAAGGCCCAGGAGTACTGATTGATAGGTCGCAGGTGGGAGGGTGCTTAGCTGGCAGGCAAATGCTCAGGCAGGAAACTCTTGATCAATCCCATAGATAGGCGTAGTGACATTACAATGTTCAAGGGTGATTGCCCCAATAAAGCACATATAGCCAGAAGGGGTATGCGCGCTCCTAAAACACCATAAAAAGTCAGATGACACATGAGCTAGGAACCCATAGCGAATCAGGACTTAGCCACGCATTGATCATGTGCTTCCCGTGCCTGACATCTACACACTTTATCCACTGGCCACAATGCGTCCATGTGAGGTCATGACCCACCTGTGGTAACATGATTATTCGTATTTCCCATTCAAACAGTGGTTCTAGTCCAGAAATTTCCCTGAATAAAAGTCTGACATTTTCTCAAGTGTTTTTAGTGCAACGTTCGCATTCAATTTTTGTTTTTGTATATTCAAAAAGGATTCCAGGAGTACTCCTGGTTACCTCCACAAGTCATTGGAATTTAGAAGTAATCAAAAATGTTAGCTGTTTTTTCATATGGAAATGTAACAAATGTACATTTCCTCATGCCCAAATCTAATACAAACTTGCTTTGCACTTAATTTTCTGTATTATTTCTTTTTCTCTATGTGAAATCCCTTTGTCCACCACCCATTAAATATAGGAGTGCACCTCCCCACTCACATTTCTGTCCTTGACAGGGGTACAACTTCAACACAGCTGGCATAGGAAATGCTGCAAATGTCTGCTACATAACTGCAAATGTGCAAGGTTGTGGTGTTCATCAAGTACTGACCGAACAAGGGTTAACCTGGCTGTTAATCAACAAGATAGGCCCAGCTAATCATGCTGGATCAGCCTTTCCTTCCTAGAGAGGAGTCTGGAAATGTAATCTCCTCCTAATGCAAATGCCAGGGCTCATACCTTCATGGAGGGGGTCAAGGGAACCATCTAGGGGGCTGCTCTGGTAGGAAAATATGTGGGTTCCACCCAGACAAATTTCTAACAAAGAAAGAGTAGGAAGAACAAGTGCAGCATGGTGTAGCCCTTTGTATATATAACTCATGCTACATCTTCCAAGTGCCATTCATACATTGTATTAGAACAATGGAATGTTGAGCACTCCATTGAAAACAATGAGGTTCTCCGGGCTTCTACTGGCTGGCAGAAGCCCAGAGTAAGAG
This sequence comes from Triturus cristatus, assembly GCF_964204655.1. Lineage (NCBI taxonomy): Eukaryota > Metazoa > Chordata > Amphibia > Caudata > Salamandridae > Triturus > Triturus cristatus. The sequence goes on along the minus strand of NC_140582.1, from coordinate 1,064,295,737 downwards.
TCCAATGTTTTTCCTTTCACAGCTGTTGCTGTGAACAGAGGCCTCTCAAAGCCCGAGGGAATTTAAACTCCTCAGGCTCCGAAAGGCCTTTGTTTTTAATAATTAGATCATTCTGCCGTTTAGAGGCGGAATGTTCTAATAGCCTTAGAGCCCTCTGTAGCGGGTTCTACCGGCCATTAAAGGCCTGCTCCCTTGTTAAACGCTGGAGCAGGCCTTTAATGGCCGGTAGAACCCACTGCGTCCTCGGGCTTTAAGGCTATAGTAAATGTTCACAAACAGCTTAGGGTAACCCTAATAGCAGGTGCACTAGCAATGTGTGCTAAGTAGTTTTCTGTAATTCATTCATGTCAATGTTTGTGAGTGTAGCTGGTTATGCTGGCAATGACTGGGTGCAATGTTTGTGAATATTGTGTTACATTTATTGAACAAACAGAAAAAGGCACCCATTGGCTGGAGTTTCAGAACTCACTTTACACAGGGAGGCCAGTAGTCACCTCCCCTGCGTACCATTAGGCACCCCAAAAACTACACGCTATGCTATCACTAGCTAGGACTCACACCTAAAGGGTTAAAGGGGTTACCCTTTGAGACTTTGTGAGGGTGGGGAGAAAAATTTGGGGTCTCCCCACTCAGGGTTTTCGACCAAGCTAACCCCTGGAAGCACCAATCTCCAGTTTAGGGGATCACTAGAGATTACAGCCCCCTCAAACTTTGTCAAAATGGAAAAATTGAGGTGTTGTTGAGAGGTGAAGGAAAAATATCAGAATGGTGCATCTGCAAAGCGTGTCGGAGACTTTCCTCCTTACAAAGCGTTTGAACCATCTTGCAGACTGGTGCAGAAAGGTTCACCATTAAGTTGAATAACTATTCGATCGCATCCCACCATCCGAGGCCAGGATCACCCTCAAAATCGCCTGACGATCACACAAAGCTATCCAAGACGACACACCAAAAATATCCAGCTGGTGGCAGAAGATCACTCAGAAGCAAACATGCTGTTTTACTTGAACCAGCAAGATTGAAAACAAGCAGTGGCATAGCCAATAGGTCTCGCTTTTGGGACCTTATAAGTGTTTAGCCATGCAACAGTTGATGTTGTTGCACCAAGGATATTCTGATGCATAACTAAATACTTATAAGGTCCCAAAAGCGAGACCTATTGGCTATGCCAATGCTTGTTTTGGAAGATGTATCTAGGTAGATAAAAATCTATGTGATGATACAGATGTTGCGAGTTGAGTATGAGATCTCCTTTGGGTATGTAGAAAAGACAGTGATCCAGAATGTGCAGTACTGCAAATGCAGTGTGTTCTTATTGGGTGGGAAATATTGGCTACTCACCCAAATATTGCCCTTGTTCTGCTAATTTCCCAAAGCCTTCGTGTTTCCCAGACAGTTGCTAAAAATGTGAGAATGGGATAAGCGGGTCCTCAAATTGTGCGTGGTATGTGCAATATCGTTACAGGTTTGAATTATTACAACTCATAAGACAATTATTTTGCAATAATGGAGGGATGTTTAAAATGAACACATATGCAAATACGAAGAATGGAAATGTCTCCTATAAGCAAACTGAGAAGTTGGCAGCTGGTAAAACCCACTCACCATGAAGTATTGTCAATAAGAACCTCTTCTGCCTCTTTTTCGGCTTGGGCATCAACACTTCTACCTTCTGCCAAACAACGACTGGAACCCTTAACCCCTTCAGTGCCCATGACGAGATAGTCTCGTCATGGAGCGCGGTTGCGCTGTGCCCATGACGAGACTATCTCGTCATGAACCCCGCCCACTAATGAAAGGCCCGGCACAGGGCGGGGAAAGGGCGGGGCACTGAAGAGGTTAAACTGATCTTTATTATATGATTTATTTTGCAAACACAATGAGAATGTAATTAGAGTAAAGTTTGCTGACTAACTCCCGTTGTCACTCGGTGAAGCTCTGTACTAACATGCCGTTGCTACAGGGACAGCACAGATAACCAAACACAGAAAAAGGACACATCTACGACGCCTGCAACAGTCTGTTTTATAAGATTGCGCCCCTAGTCCTGGATAAATATGTGGAGATTGTGCAGCAGTGCAAGTACCTGCCCGAGAACGACCTGAAGGTGAGGTGCCCGGGAGTTTCCGTGGAGGCGTGGGTTTGTGGCGGCAAGGATTGAGCAGGTGGAGCTGAGGTTAGGAGAGACACCTCTATAGGGAATGATTTGGTGGCAGGAAAGGGAAGAGTTTCTGCATTCACGACGGGCTGGTGATGAGTACTTGATGGTCACTGTTAGAAGGTGGTTCTGACACTATGGGCCGCCTGGATTTTTCACTTTTTGAGCACCTAATTGTTGAGCTTTTACTGTGGGGGAGCCTCATAAGTTGGGACTCACCCACAGTGAACTCAGGATGTAAGAGACTGTATGGGGATTTTACGGGGGTTCCCCTGGCTTGACCAGGCCACTGTTCAGCAGCTGGAGTAAGGGACACCGGGCTGGTTACATGCAGACACATGTGTACATGCGTGTGCACACGTGTAAGGGCTGCGCAGGGGAGATTCCTAGCGTGCGCAGTCCAGGAGCAGCTACAAAGTGAATGGTGTGGCAGGACTTATGCAGTATTGGGTCATGACATGGAATAGGCTTTATGCACTGGAAAGAAACATGCCAGGGAAAGTCAGTGTGTCTTACTGTTTTTTCACTTCATTATTCCCCTATGGGAGTGTGGAGCCAGGGGCTAGATTAACTTCCATTAGGCCTACAGATTCCAGACATGCACTTAAGTCCAATGTAGCAAATGTGAAAAGAAGTATCCTGCAGAGTCCAAAGTCATATTTGCACTGCTTTTGGGTCATCCAGAACTGTCATATTTCTCTGAGCCAGCCATGACCAGACCCAGGCTGAGGGCTGACCTCAGCTGGATGGATTGATAACCTTTCTTCCACAAGCTAGGGCCTCCTCTCCACGAAGAGAAGATGGGTGGGGCTGCAGGTCAATCCATCAACTGCTGTCGCTGAGTGCCAGGCACCAGGCTGCACCAAGGAGGGAAGGCAGCGTGGGCGGAAGGGGCTTCAGACATGTGGCCAGAGACACTAGACGACGCCATTTTGAACAAACCCAGAGGCTGGACGAGAAGGAGGGCTCAGGGGCAGGGACGTGATGTGTCGCTGTTTGATAGGACCAACAGAGACTTCCTGCCAGCCCCCTACTCAACTTTTAAAAAGTGCTTGCACAGGAAGAGAAGCTCTCTCTGGGGTGTGGTCTGCTGAGGCTGAAGGTGCTGGAGACTGGCGCAATGGGCAGTTGGAAGGAGAGACCCCCTGACTGCAGCCAGGACCCTATCAGCACCAGAAGAAGAGCCCAGGACTGGTGCACAGAAGCAGGGGCCTCTGCGCAGGGAGAAGAGAGGCCCAGAAGGGGAGCCAGGCGAAAGGCTGGTGCAGGGAGCCAGTGAAGACAGCCCACTGCTGAATCTACCCTCTCAGAGACCCAGAGGGCAGAGGAGAGTGTTCCCAGTGGCTGGGGCTGGTAAAGAGGAGCATGAAGTGCCCCATAATGCCTTGCCAGGCATTTGGAAATCTGCCGTTCTGGTACTTCGTGGCCCCCAGAGGAGGGTGGTCACCCTCACTTGTGAAAAGGTACTGGGGGAGCTGCTGGAGAAGCGCAGTCTTCCCCCCCCCCCCCCCCCCCAGCACGAACAAATCTTCCGTTTTGGTGCTTTGTGGCCCCCAGAGGAAGGGGGTCACCCTCACTTGTGAGAAGGTGCTGGGGGAACTGCTGGAGAAGTGCAGTCTCCCCCCCACCCCCCTCCCCCCCCCCCAGCACGAAGAAAAGTCCCACCCTCAGTGTCATGGGGACCTAAAGGAAACTACCCCTCAAGGGTTCAACTAGCATTTAAACACATTCTAGGCTGGAACTTTTGTTCTACAGCTGAGGGTGTGTGGAGAAGTGCATCATGAAGTGAAGGGCTGAGTTGGGGATGTGTGAAGAAGTGCATCCCCTGGAGGTGAAGTGGTGTAATTGCACCGAAATGCATTTACTATTGGTTATTTCTTTTTAGGTGGACTGAAAGTCACATGTGTAAAGTGAAGTACCTGTGTAAGGTGATGTTAAGCTAAATGGAGTTATGTTGCTGGACCTTCCTGCTAGGGGGTCGGGCTGTATTTATGTAATCCCATGCTTTTACCTGTGATTCCTTTTAAAGTGAAGAGGCGCACTGCAGGAGAACTGTAGTTGCCAGGAGTACTTCTTTTGAAGGGACTGTAAGTCACATGTGTAAGGAGATATCATAAGCCAAGTGGGGTTATGTTGGCAGACAGTCCTGCTAGGGTGTCTGGCTGTATATGCGCAATCCTGTGATTTCATCTGTGATGCCTTTAGGGGCTGTAATTGCAATGCATTCAAATGATCAACCAAGGTGATGAGTACTGTCATTCTAAAGTGTGCGTAAACATGGATTCTTGCTGCTGTGCTTAGGTGAAGTCCTCAGACTGCAAGCCCTTAAGATATAGAGGTGCATACTTTATGGTCAGTAGGAGATGCTCGGTCAGGGTCATGTGTCACCAAGGCAGGTTTACCCCTTTTTAATTCTTGTTGAGGTAATGGGGTGGGTCGCCACTGGGATGGTGCCAGTGCGCAGGGCCCTCGCTCCAGGTTATGTTCAACTATCTGCATTGGGGGCAAGTTGATGTGCATACATGGGAGTGGTGGTACTAGACCCCACCCCCCCCTTTGCGGGAGGGGTGGAGATGTTATGCAATGTCACAAAGTAATTCCAACAGCTTATGTATATTTGTAAATTGGTGCATAGTATTGAGTAGTGTGTGTGCTTAATAAATGTACTCTTACTTTTATAAAGCAAAGTACAGACTGGACAAGCAATTATTGAGTGATTTTTTTGTGCACCTGCAAATGGCGATTACTAGCCCACACCACCTCCCTTGAGTAAGCCTCAGACTGCTCTGCAACGCTACCCTCTGAGAGTCAGGCGCTACAATTGGGTGTTTGGTTCCCAGTGGAGGACAAATGTAGTCATGTTATTTGTGCAGGCCTCACAGTTGCTGCCTCGTTTTCCAACAGTCACTACAGCATCAATGGAGCGGGGTTCTTCCTTTGGTATAGATCCTGTGAATGGGTGGATGTAGACGGCAGGGCATCTCTGTTGCCCTGGGAGTGGACTGGATGGTGGTGAGAAGAATATCTCGGTGTCAGGTTGGTATTTTCCCCCTCAAGTGGCTGGCCAGATAGCTCTCCCTGCTCACTAGTCACTTGGTATATGAGGAGCAGGGTCACAGTCTTCTTGAGCAGCAATCAATGAAAGGGGATTGCCCAGCCGCTCCGGTCTCCAAGAACAGAGTAGTCTGCGGTCGCTGCTGACTTCACCTGGGATAGTAAGGGCCATCATATGAATGAGGATAGTAAAGTTGATCTGTTACAAGTAGATTGGCAGTAGTCTGCAGAGTATTGTAAGGAGTTTGAAATGCCCTAGTGAATGTTCTCGTATGAAGGTTATCTCCCTATTGTAGGCAGAAAGGGACCGGGTTTTAAGTGGGATGTAAAAAGTGGATTTTGTAAAAGGGGTGTAATCAGAGGCGTGGTGTATGCAATTTAGGGTGGGTTTAGGTTCTAGGCTGATGTATAATTGGCTCCTTTTAAATTGTGCTGTTGAAGTTGTACACATTTACTATGATGGCATGCTATCGACAGTGCTGTTACTAATTTGTTTCGAAAGTAGTCACATTTCATTTAAAACAATCATTGGCCGCGTGGCCGTAAAAGTAACACCGCGCGGCCGCGAAAGTCATCGCGATCCCGATCACGGTGAAAGCGAAAGTGATCGCGATGACGCGCTCTGTGCTCGCAAATATGAAATTTAAAAAAACCCGAGTGGTGCGCTTGCACGCGCGCGACGGGAAAAAGTTCTGTGCACGTCGCGCGCGCTTGTGCACGTAATAGCAAGCTGGTGGCCGGCAAGGTAGCACTTTTGAAGCAGCAACTAAATGTCTCGCCAGAGCAACGCATGTGCTGGCTCAGGCGAGACCTAAAATTCATCCACTCAAACAGAGCGTTCTCGAGTGCAGCCCCCCAAATCCGGACCTCGTTACCTCCGAGGATTCGAATCAAGCCATCTACCGTTAAAATTGAAGTCAAAAGAATGCAACTGACCAAACTACTCCCAGATTGACTCAATGCGCAATTCTTTATCATTCCACTGATATCTACTTCAGGACGCAGCACTAACGATCAATAAACTATTTCTTCTCCCCGACTAGGCGCTTTACCGGCCACTGAAGAACTAACTGACTCCAGGTCTACTGTGCCGTATTGATTGTGCATATGACTGTACTCCATTTTATATTGTCTACATTTATTTTAGCCAACCCTTGTCCAGCTTTGTACAGCGCTCTGATCCCCTTGAGTCATGTTCGTACTTTATAAAACTTTCTAAATAAAAAACAAGTATAAGCCGCTAGGTACGCACTTGGGCATTTGTGTTGTCAAAATTCATGATATGACAAAAAGTAATACATGCCTCTGCCTTCTTCTAGACTGTAGACAGCGTTGATATATGAAAGTGTGTAGGCATGTGCGTGCGTGCGTGCGTATGTCTAACTGGATCTGGTGGCTGAGTGGACTAATGATCCACTGCAGGGGCATGTGTTCGACCTAATGATCACAGGTTCAAATCCTGGCGGGTCCACTCAGCCTTTCATTCATCTGAGGTCGATAAAATGAGTACCACTGAGTTGGGTAACAATAAACATCTGTTATTCAGCGCCTTGAGACCCAGGGGTGATAAGTGTGCTTTACAAATACATATGTTATGTGTGAGACAATTATATTTTTGTGTTTGAGCTTAAAATTACCAGTATTTACATTGTGTTGGTATCTATAAAGTGCTTTCCTCTTCGGTATATTTTCACACTTCCCTGGATAGGAATAGAGGATGGTGAGTGTATATTTATATGCACAGCTGTATCCTAAGCCACCTCCAGTCCTGCACTGCTCTCTGCATGAAAGCAGATACCTATGGTTAAGTGGTGCGCTCTTTATTTACATTAGTGTCATCTCTTGGACGTATGGACTCTGCTCATCTGGCAGGGACATGCTGCACTGGTCCCACCGCAAGCCGCAACATCACCTCACATCTATAGCTGATTGATATTTACACAGCCCGGGGCACTGGACTTTCAAACTAATGAACCATTTATGACATACCTGTTTTTGTTTCCAAAAGCCTACCTATTCCTTCTGCAGATCAGAAATGTATAAGGAACTTTTCTATACAGTCTCCTTGCGGATAGATTGATGACTCTGGGCTTTGAGGGAACAGCCCTACCTTGATTGACCTCTTTCTTGAAAGATAGGTAGTTTCAAGTTTTTCATCAGATGCAAGGTCAGGGATTTTTTACCTTGACCTTAGGTGTACACCATGGTTTTGTGTTGAGCCCCATGCTGTTCAACACTTTGCAGATGTGGTAGAGAGCTGTGGTTTTACGTTGTTTTCCTACACAGACACACACAAAAAAAATCTTTGTCGTCCTCATAGGGGCACAGCCAAGATGCCCTTAACCTTGTTCTAAGACGAGTTACTTTCTGGATGGAACCAACTTGCTTAAACTTAACGGTGATAAAACCGAGCTTATGTATTTAGGTAGGAATCCACATCTCTGGGGTCCACAACATTGGCCTGAGTGTCTGGGGGCTCTTCCAACTTTATCCCCCAAAGTAAAAAGTTTGGATGAAACTCTGTTTATGCATCCCCAAGTGGCCAAAGTGGCATCCACCTGTTTCCTGTGATGAAGTGCGTGAGGAAGATTATTTGGATCATTCCGCACTCGGCACAAAGAACACTGATTCAAGCCCTAATACACTCACAAGTGGATTACAGTAATGTTCTCTACCTGGGAATTGACAAGGCCTGCATTTGCCGTCTGCATGTCGTGCAGAACTCAGCTGCAAATTTCCTTTCTCGGCTTCCGAAGTATGCCCCGGCTTCTCCTGTTCTTCGTGAACTGCAGTGGCTTCCAATTGAAAAGACAGTGCAATGTAAAACTCCATGCTTTATTTTTAAAGCTAAAGCTGGACTTGGCCCTCGCTATGTACAGGACCTGCTCTCCCTATCAACCCAGCCGGAGACTGAGTTCTGACAATCAGCTTTTTATGTGGCATGCCCAAAAATTCACCTGGCATGCACAGGAGGTCACTTCTTTGCATACCTCTGTCCTGAACTTTGGAATGCCCTACCGCAATTCTTAAGACACTGTACCTCTCTACTGCCATTTTGCAAGCACCTTAAAACTTGGTTATTTCACTTTTTCCACTTAGGGCCAAGCAACACCTCTACCTTCGCTGAGCGCCGGGAAACCTGATGGGTATCTGTGTGCTCTATAAGTGGAAAAATAAGAATAATAGTCGTAGATGTGGTAGCAGTGGCAGCATTCATTTCAACAGCAAGCAGAGCTGAGAACTTCGTGGCAAATACATCAGCTAACTCGTGATCTTTCTAACACGTGATCTTGCCAGGCAGTGTCCAGGTGCTTGTTTTTCTGTTATATTTAGGTTCATATATTGGAGGAAAATATTTATAGAAAAACTACATCTTTTGTTGACTGATTTCAGACAGGCTGCCTGCTGGCATGACGCCAACTGAAGGACCTAACCTGGTGATGAAAAGGAGATTTTCAAGAGGACTGCAAGGATAACAAGCATTTACAATGCAACGGTCTCGGCATTGTTAAAGTTAGAGCTATTGGAATTGCTCATGACATTATTTTTGTTTATGTTTTTAAAACATGTAAAGAAACGGCATTGTTATTTACAATGTCAATAGCTTAATCTGTGTGTGGGTGCAAATGCACTAGGTCTCGCATTGGAGAGTGATTAAGCTATTGACATTGTAAATAACAATGCCGTTTCTTGAAATGTTTTAAAAACAAAAACATAAACAAAAATAATGTCATGAGCAATGCCAATAGCTCTAACTTTACCAATGCCGAGACCATTGCATTGTAAATGCTTGTTAAATAATTGTAGCTGGGCATTGGAGGTATAACTAGGCCTGGGCAGTGAATTCTCCTTCGTTAGTGAAGTTTTCCTCGCTCCGCGGAGCACGCAGCGTTCCGTTTGCGGCGTGGAGTTTTTTCCACGATCGCCAATGTTAAGTTGGTGAGCGAGGAAAATCCAACACTAGGCCACCACCCAGCAAGATTTCTCAAAGCAGGTGGTCGCGGATGGTCGCGACTGCTCGCGTTGAAAAACCATCCGTTCGTGTTGACGAAGTTGCCGCAAGAGTAGAAAATCTACTGTAGTGGCAGAAAAAACAGTGCCCTCTTCCGCTGTGCATGGTGACATTCGCACTGATTTTCCTGCACTGGGCAAACACCTGACGCTAAAAATCAGCATAAACGGCACGATCTAATGCACTCTGCCACTAGCGGAATTTCACTTAGCGCAGCTGCGTTTTTTGGTCACTTCGCGGAACTCCGCAAACTCCTACGTAAGGGGTTATTTTATTCTGTTATGTGGACATTTTTCAATTGCATGTGTTTGAACGACTGTTTGGGAACCAAATGTATTTACTAAAAACGAAAAGCTGCTATTTCATGGCTTATGTTTTTTTAATAAACTATAAGGTCTGGATTTTAATACAATAGCAAAATGTCGGTACTTCCATAAAATATGAAGATGGTGCTAGTGGATATAGATTGCATTTCCAAATATATATTTGTAATGCTGATATTTGAGTGATAATTATGGCCGCAGTCTGAGTGTCTAACATGTACCATTGGTGTAATGTACCTGCCGTTCTGAACCTAAGGTGCTCGTAATTCTTGTAGAAGCCTACAAAATATTCCTGGCTCTGTAGTGATACTGCCTGAGACTGAAGTTGTGTGGACTCTTGCCACCCTCTCTCATCCTAAGGAGACTCGCCATGACGTATGGCGGTTTACTTGCCACGAGCAGGATGCAATGATGAAATTAAGCAAAAGGTATAAAGGAAAATGGATGCTATGAAAAGTGATGCACCATGCAAAATTGCATTTTATTAATTGCCTTCATCATCTGTTGCTTTTCAGATGTTTTATAGGTTGATAGTGATGACAAAATACTTTTTTTCGATCATTTCTTTGGGACTGTTGAACTCTCCACACTTTAGCAGGTAGCCAAACCATGGCAGCATTGGATTTTCTTTGAGTCTCCCTTTATAAGTTTGTTGGGTGTGGCCAGGGTTATGGTGTAGGTGCTTACGTGCTAACTTGGTTGTTTGGCTTGTGCGTTGCCCATTAGATTTCTTGTAAGTTAATTAATTTGAGGCATTTGCTGATGCAGTTCTAGCCTGATCTACACCTGCTGATGTAACTGCACTGTTTGGTGGGTGGAAAGTGTCCTGTATGATGTACTGTTGCATGATGGGGTTTAGTGGGTGGAAATTGTTCTGTTTGATGCACTGCTGTATGAGGGTTTGGTGTGTGGAAAGTGTCCTGTATGATGCACTGTTGTATGATGGGGTCTGGTGGGTGGTAAGTGTCCTGTTTAATGTACTGTTGTATGATGGGGATTGGTGGGTGGTAAGTGTCCTGTATGACGCGCTGTTGTATGATGGTGTTCGTGGGTGGTTAGTGTCCTGTATGATACGCTGTTGTAGGATGATGTTTGGTGTGTGGTAAGTGTCCTGTATGATATACTGTGTATGATGGTGTTTGGTGGGTGGTAAGTGTTCTGTTTGATGTACTGTTGTATGATGGGGATTGGTGGGTGGTAAGTGTCCTGTATGATGTACTGTTGTATGATGGGGATTGGTGGGTGGTAAGTGTCCTGTATGATGTACAGTTGTATGATGGTTCGAGTTGGGCGAGTCCCTGTAAGCTCGAGTCAGATGCCGGGCTTTATCTCAGCTCAAGGTCCTCTTTGACCCTCAGACCAAAAACGTGCCAGCCTTTCACATGGTGCCACCAGGGGCGTAGCGTAGGGGGTGATTGGGGTGCCAATAATTCTATTCTCTAGTAAAATAGTTGGGTACAGGTATTTTCAGTTGGGTATGGTGAGTAGTCTGTCGGATTCCACCTGGAAGTTTTACATAACCACACAGACAAATCACACCCACACAAACACTGTCTCTCGTCTGTTTTACAAAAGTGTTGGTTATTTTACAAAATATTGTGTTTTAAGCGCTCCTTACAGTCTGCACTCCGCTTCCTTTCCACCGTCACTTAAACTCCTCTTTTGCACCTTTTCTATTATAATGTGTTTTAACATGGTATGCCCGCATGGTTGTCAGAAAACCTGAAGCTCACCCCCCCCTAATCTTGCTGACCAAGCTACGCCCCTGGGTGCCACTCGTGCTCTAACCCCATCTGCCAAGAATTACAAGAAAGACAAAGCAGTAACCTTTGATGTAACAATGGGTGAAAGAAAGAGATTCATTTGGAGGCTGAACTGCACAACATGGAAGAGTAAAACCTAGGATGAGTCCCGGCTTCCCTGCGTAACCAAATAGTGATCTGTAGCAAATTGCGTATTCCACGAAGCCTCCTTCTTTCTTAATTAGCACATATGAAAGCAGATTCAAATATATGCGTTCAGGATGTGCGCTGTACAAAAGCCCTCGTGTTTGATTTAATGTACTCTATTCTTTCTCCATGTATATAATAAGATTCTAGGCCACATATTGGGCGCACATGAAGATGCGCTTGACTCTTAGTTCACTGGTGGCGCTGTCCTCAGGGCGGAGAGAGTGAATGTTACCAAATTCAGGTTTATAAACTTTGAATAAATGCTTCTCAATGCAGTGATCTAATCTGATGTAGTAAAGTGAAACGGTTCCGAAGGCTAAAGAAGTATATTTGTTTGAACTTTGAAGAGACTTTATGTCAGTTTTTGATGTTTGTGGCACGGTTCACTTGCCAAATATTTTCATGGCTCTACTCATACCAGTGCTCTCAGAGCCGAGCCAGACTCTCGGCTCTGCCCGTGTACTTCTTGGCCACCTCTGATGATGGATGGTACAGGGTAATGGGTGAATGCTGCTGTGGGCACGTCGATATCCACCTAAGTTCTACACCCGTTCACATTTACATTTTTTGGATGTTTGTGAGGTGTTGTATCTAACACGGTGTTTTGAAGGCTTGGGTAGTCATTGGTGGTGGTAAGCGCTTTTGGAAACCATATGGCATGTTTGGACGGTTTCGTTTGTCTGCACTGAGCTCTGTCTAATGTGTCCTGTAGAAGGTAATTTTAGTTTTGAGTATAGTTGATGAACCATTACAACTGTTTAAGATCTATCTGAGGTGCATGTGCACGTGGTTTGTTCTTTTAAAAGCGTACTGTGGGGCTGACTTGTAGAGCATCGCAAGGAAAGACATACAATGAATTTAAAAATAATATGGAGTGTAGACCGCCATGTACATTTAGAGACGACTTTGATGATGGGAAATGCCCGCTAATTCGACATGTGGTATCAAGCTGCTAGGCATGGACGCCCAAGGCCCCTCGAAGTGCAGCCACTCTAGAGCCCTTTGTCCTTCTAGGTTCACTGTCTGTTGGACTGGTGCACGAAGTGAGCCCCACTCAGGTGCCATCTACCTGGAGATAACAACCCTCCTCCCAGGTGTCGTGTGTGGGAGAATAGTGCACCCTCATCTCTATTCTCGCCTCACAGGGCACTTTGTGCTTCAAAAGTGTAAAGTGTGCTGTAGAATGTCCTCAGTTGAAGAACCTCCAATCCAAAGTCACGTGGAGGGAGTTTGATTGTCTCGATCACTATCGTTCCTGGCAGATCACCAACGTCCAGTGCTGTATTCAGTGCGCATGCGCAGCATGTTTCCGGCACAAATTGGGGCGGGGACAGTGAGAGCTGACCGGTCCTTGTGAAGAATCCTACAGTTTTACATTGAAACTAATAATTTTTAGTTCACCTGAGGCATTTAGCATAGGACTAAGAAAAGGCGCGCTCGTACTTCTTACTGTCATTTATTTTATGTCCATGGGAAAGGATCTGTGGGGTCTATTAGTGATTAGCACCTTAAGACTGGTTATATAGAAATTTTCTATAAATATATAATTTTACTAAAATTCTAGTAAAGTGCCTCTGTTTAGCCTCAGGTCGGTGCCTTTCCTTTTGCTGTTTCGGTACTCTAAAACAGGCGGGTTTTAAATGTACTTGTGAAATGGGTGCATTTTACTAATTTGCTTTTAAATGTAGGAGATAAAATAGATTTCTAGGAGTGTAAATAATTTATAGAAAGCACTTAACTTTTAACATTTTTGTAAAGGGTTATTTCCTTGAATCAAAATGGATGCTCGTTATATCGACCTTCGGATAGATGAAAGGCCCAATCCTCTTTTCTCGAACTGAAAACTTTGCGCTAGCAGTTCTACATAGATCTCGGCATAAACTATTTAATTCACTATGCTAGTTTACAATGATATCTTCATTCAAAGTCTGCACTTTATGAAGCGTGCTATATATAATCTGGGTCACTGAAATGCTGGGATTTTGCGGCTGCAGCGTTTTCCACGTAATTATGGTTTTGCCACATAATTCATCACCTGCTGCATAATCTGCTGATTTAAAAAAAAAAAACCTGTTTCTAGGCCAAACGGATCAGGTTACTAAAACGCCGCAACCCGTGTTGCTGCTCAGTGGAAGGCCCTTGCAAAGTATGACTGGTCGTCATTCGTTGCTTGTTGCTGTATTTGGGTGTGCGACTGGTTCTAATGATGTGAATGAAACCGTAAGTGTTAACATATATAAACAATGTAAAATATGTGAGGCAATACTTTTACAAAATGTGCCACAATATATTTGGCTTTTATTGGCGCATAATTAAGTAATTCCCGACACATAGTTTGGTTGCCCCCTGTCGCATAATTTCCGTGGCCCTGGCACTTAACTGTTATCCTAATGCACATAAGTGTATGTTTAGCTTTGTAGCTCTTAGGATCAAACAACAAAGGAACAGCGCCCTCTAGAGGAGTGAAGTCGCAGGAGCGGTCTGATCTGAAACATCGGATAGGTGCGTTTCGAGGTGCATGCGCCCGTCAGATTTGAGGTATGTAGAGGCGCTGTGGACACCATTCTATATTTTGGAGGCCTAGACCCACTCCAAGGATCGGCAACTAGTGTCCACCTCGTGTTTTAGGGTGCTAAACTCATACCACTGCCTCTCCCGCCTATTCTATCTATATACAAGCCCGGGAGCACCGCTAACCATTGGGAAGGAAAGGCAGGGACATCGGTGACGGACAAACCGAGACCGTGCTGAGTGAGGAGCGTGCTTTGGTGAAAGTGGAAATGGAGGGAGGAAAGCTGTGTGAGGGGCTCGACGAAAGGTCCGATCTGTGACGAGAGAGGGGGTCTGTGTCTGGAAGAGTGTTAATGGTGCTTCACTCTACTGAGTAATCCCGAAGAGAACTCACCATATTGTCCTGTTGAGGCACAAGTTACAAAAAATACCATAACCCGTAGCTACGCCATATCACTTAGGAGTAGCTTTCTCGTCCCCAGCATTAAACCGAAAGGTTTGCGGGTTTTTTTCTTGCTGGATGAAAAGTGGTTGTTTCTTGTTTTGTGTCAGGTAAATTTTGAAACAGAAAATTGTGAACTTGGTGTTACATGCGAACCGAGTCCTGATAACGCCTGCTTGTTTAATTGATAGAGATCGCCATGTTGGCTAAATGTTTTGCTGCCGAGTCAAAAACGGCGATATAAATTAAAGTGCAAACTTTGCCCATTCAGCAGGGCTCTTTGTGCTTGGGGTCAGGTGTGGGGGGCAGCGCCTTTGTGTGGATACCTTGGATGTGCCCCGCCCCTCCGCTCCGGGTTACGGAATGAGCACGGACGCTGCCCATGACGCGGGTCCGTCACCTCAGCGGCCAAGCACAGAGCTCCTGCCGTACAGTAGGAGATCAGGTGAGGGAGCAACGCCGGGACACCACCGCCTTTCTCCGAGGCACAGCAGAAAATGCCTCGGAGAAAGGGAGTGTCCTTTTCGGATTGGGGGGCGTGTTTTGCTGTTGTCTCCTCCCTGAGACTTCTCGCAAAAAACACGCCCCCCGATCCGAAAAGGACGGGGCAGGATTAGAGTGACGGGACCTCTTCTCCAATGGCTGGCCAGCATTTACTAGGCCAGCCAATGGAGAACAGGGAAGAAGAGGGGCGGGTTCAAGCCCCTCTTCTCCCAAGTCATTATGTCTCGCGAGCGAGACTGCGCAAGCGCAGCCATCGCTAGCCGAGACCTAAAAATGATGGGGGTTGTGTTTGGAAAGGAAGCGCAGATAAGGTACAAAATGGTGGGAGCCTGCAATCCAAGCTGATGGGTTAAGGTCAAGGGAATGATAGGAGTAGTAGTATAATGTATTAACTACACAGGACCTGAAGGGCATCCACTGGATCACAGACCAGAAGAGATGCCTTTTCGAGACCCTGACCCACGCCTACAAAGCCCTCCATAACCAAAGGCCTGCCTACATGAACCACAGCCTGCACTCCCACCAGTCCAACAGGGGCCTCTGCTCAGCAGAGAGATGACGCATATGATGCAGCCGCACCAAAGGACGCACCTTCTCCCACCTTGCCGCCAAAGCCTGGAACAGCCTTCCTCGCCACCTTCGCAATGCACCGTCGCTGACCGCCTTCGAAAGGGACTCAAGACATGGTTGTGCGAATTAGACCAGCAGAAAGCGCCTGGATGCCCCTTCCCTCCTCCCCCACCAGGTGACAAGCGACGCTCTACAAATACGCCGTGAGCTAATGTGATAGGATGTGGTCTGTCGGCTACGCTGCCGACTTTGGTGCTGGAAACCAGGGTTCGAGCCTCGAGGTCGCGTCAACATTCTGTGATTCTGGGCAAATCACTTAATCTCCCCGTGCCTGAATGTGTAATGTAAATGCGGTGCTCATGTAAAGCGCTCCAATACCTTCGGGTCGAGTTCGCGCTATATAAATATGCAAAAAAAAAAATAGGACTGTAATTCAATAGGACCAGAGTGTATGGTCTTGTATGAACACGGAACCTAGCTCATTACAGTAAACGTAAAACACAGCTCCTTGTTTCTGGCTTATCGTTCCACACTACCCACGGGTGCAATGTTAATGTGACAGCAGAGGCAAAGCGTGAAAGCAGCAGGACCAATACTGTTCTGCCAGACGAAGCAATGGACAAGCCCAATTTGGCCTGCCGTCCAAATCTCCCATTAGTGTCCCTATATCTGGGCTCTCAGTCAGAGAAGGTGTTTCCAATATTCCGCAGACTCTTGTTCACCTTATGCACTTGTGCACCTGATAAATTCTAAAGAAGCCTTTGAGCCTGCATAATTCTGTTCATCCATTCTAATCTTGGTCTGTGTTTTGTTTTCCAAAACGATAACAGGGATGGGAAAGGTCGAAGGAAAAATATTTAAGACAAGGGCTAGTGAAGGAATTGTGCACAATCTTCTACAGGTCAGAGCTTATCTGCATCCAAGGGTAATCATTTTTTTGACATATGTTTTGTGTTATGAAGCTCTTATAGGCAAGCACTGTTTTTACGTAAAGTCTTTGAAGTGTCTTTGGGGTTTATGTACAAAATATAAGGAGCTTGAGCATTGGAGGGGGATTAGCTGAGAAGGAAAGATTGCACAACTTGACCCACGAACAGACGGGGAGGGGCTTTATAGTAGCCAGGGGAGCATTTAACAATTTTGAAACTGACATTAATGTTTTCCTTCCTTGTATAGGCTTTCCTTCTTATTCTATACCAATCGAAGTGTCTCTTGTTGTTTACTGCTACATTTTTGTACATTTGCAAAACAAATTAAATGAAGAAGATGAAAACATGTTTTAAAAATAGATAAATCCATATTGTAAACTATCAACTTATCAAAACAATAATCCATTCGTTCATGTTGTTGTTTTGCATAATTTAAAGAGGTCAAATCTATTTGTAACTAAAGCAAACGTGGACTGTGCTATAATGATAAATTACAAAGATGGTGGTATTTTTTTACAATAGGGAAGGCGCTCCTGGAAAATTTCACTCCAAATATCTATTATGGATAGGTGTTTGGCGTGGTGCTAAAAGGGGAGAGGAGAACCACCAAACTCTTCCAACAAGACTGTGGCTAGAAGCTACAGTACACACATAAATACAATACCCTTAGCACACAACAGAAATAACATCATAGTGTTCTGCATATCAGAATTCCAAAGAAAACAATCAATTCAGAAATAATTTTTTGATGCGAGACTTGTTCTTATTGGTTTTCTTCTAGGTCCTTCTTTAATAACAAGAACTGTGATTCGGTAGAAAAGCCAATGCCAAATGCCAACACGTGTTTCGTCGCCTTCTCAATTTACATGCGACTTTTTCAAGGCTAAATAAGAATTAATGGATCACAGTAAATACTTAATAACAATAATCCTAATTATCTTTTACCGTTCTCACTATTAGCAGTTTATGTGGACCCTCCATCTCTTTCTGCTTCTCCTCCAGTAGTGCCTGGTGTTTCTAGTGAGCTACGGCTGGAACTAAGTGGGGTACCTTCCTTTGACTTGTTCTGATTATCTTTGTTCACTAAGTCATCATATTTTATTGCAAAAGTGAATATTCTTCCATTAAGGTAGTTAAATTCATCCCTCTTCAGTTTTTTAGTCTTCCTAAGTTTAATTTCTGCTAGATGTCGCTGCAAAACGTCATTCAGTATCGCATAGTTTTTTTCTGTGGCCTCTGGTAGATTTAGTGATTTAATTTCTGCTTCCAAGGCTTCTATTTCAATTTGGAATAAAGCTGCTTTGCGGTCACAATTTTCAATGAGTATACACATCAATTTATTAGAATTATTAGTCAATTCTTGTTCCCATGTAACCAGCAGATCAGAATCTAAATCGTCACACGTGGGAATAATTTGAGAACGTAACCAAATAGCACTTACTAAACGTGTGGTGTTAATTCCGACCCACACGATCCTCCAGCGTGAGTAGTATGGCTTAAAAGATACAGGTACAGTCAACATTCATGTCGCGCATCGAGAACTGTAAGGAAATAAAATCCAGTTTAGTAAGTGCTAATTGGTCTTCAACTTAGACTATTTGGGATATTATTGGTAGTTGATTTGTAATTTTAGCATGGATACTTGATGTTAATACACGTGTGGGTGGAAGGTCACTCACGTGTGAAGGTTTCATTGAGGTTCTTGCTGCTATGATTGTCACCGCACAAATTTATAGTGGTGACTTACAAATAATTATACACTTGGACTCACATTTTGTCCTCTCTTGTGCAAGTTTCTATTAGTTCATGCCCAATTATTAACTTGTATGTTTTGTGCGAAGCCACTTTCTTCAGCATGACAGTGTGAAATCAGAATGTACTTTTGCACAACTATATTTGGACACGGTGGAGGAATTTAGTTGCTTTCTACCTAAAAGATAATTAGGATTATTGTTATTAAGTATTTACTGTGATTCATTATTTCTTATTTAGTCTTGAAAAAGTTGCATGTAAATTGAGAAGGCAACGAAACACGTGTTGGCATTTGGCATTGGCTTTTCTACCGAATCACAGTTCTTGTTATTAAAGAAGGACCTAGAAGAAAACCAATAAGAACAAGTCTCTCATCAAAAAATTATTTCTGAATTGATTGTTTTCTTTGGAATTCTGATATGCAGAACACTATGATGTTATTTCTGTTGTGTGCTAAGGGTATTGTATTTGTGGACTGTACTATGGTCAGCCTTGCACTGGAAATGTGATATTCAGCGAATGCCTTCTTATATGCTTCTACCGCTCTCCAATTCCCTTTTATTGGAAACAGACATTTTGCCAAGATCTGTTCCCATTTTCACAACTTTGCTAAAGAAGACTATTGTTCTAAGCATATAAAATGTGGCACTAACTTAGGAAATGTTCACCCCTGGTCAGCAACAGGAGAATAGGCATGGGTAAAGTTTGAAACAGCACTGTCAAAGGTCTGCAGAGAAAATCCCCACCAGAAAAAAATGATTTTGCAAGAGATTTTTTATCACAAAATATTTGAAGGAGACAATTCTCTTGCCAAAGTGAGTTTTGGAGTAGTTGAAAGTGCCGATGCTGCAAGTCTAGATATTTTTAAATTATAAAGTTTTGATTCTGAGGCCATTTCATTTAAAGTGGCTGTTTTACATGCATGGTCTATTTAAAAAGAAATGTCCCACATGTAGCCGGACATGTCAACACACTGCACTCATGGATTTCTCTACAACTTCATATGATAAACTGCAAAAATGACATCTGATAGGGTGAAAACCATACTATTTTCTCCCTATTTCTTATACTAAACAACCTCAATATAATTGGTGAGTCGAACAATGGGAAATAGTATTGGGATCACAGGCAATAGCGGCCCATCCTTAAGGCAGACATGAAGAGTCTGTCAAGCTCAACAAAGGGCAACCTAACAGACATTCTTTAAGTTCAGGTCAGCCAGTCAGGCGCTAAACATGCGCTAAATGCGCAGTCGCCTGGCTGCCTAAGCTGAGCTTTGCCAGGTTGACAATGTCATATCCCTGCCTATCAAAGTGCATGGAGGGCCTCCCCCTCACGACAAGCGGGTGTGTCACTGATTGGGTTTTAAGCATGAGGAGGCAGCAAGCCCAATCTTCCAGGAACATCGGAGGCCAAGATCAGTGCTGCAGCTGGTAAGCTTTTTTTAAAAATGTTCAGTGTTTAAGTGCATGTATGAATGTATGTGTATTTGTGAGTGCATGCGATGAATGGGTGTATGTGCATGTGCGCTTGTAAATAGTGGGTGTATGTATGCATGCTTGTGAATGCATGGGGGTGTGCGTGAGTGTGCTAGCAGATGGGTGAGTTTGTGTGGCCCGCTCGCCCTCCCTCCTACTCGAACTACCATCTGTCACTGGTTACAGGTCAAACAGTGTCTACTGATCAAGACTGAACACCACAAGAATGTGCAGTACAGACCACTTTTATACAGCATCATGCATTACTCAGAGTCCTCATAGAACACGCTGTTGTTCGGTTTCCACTTTTCCAGTAGGAACTGTGTTTGTTGGGCAACACAAACGTTGGGATGGGTGTCAGACTGATTCCGTGCTCCCACTCAGGATATGTTGTCCTAGAGACCAGCTAGCTCACAGTGCCACCATAAACCCTGCTAACCTAGATGCGTGTCAAGTGGTTTGGGCCACCTCAGAACATGACAACCCAGATCCCTCCAAGGGACGTGGTAACAGGTCCAGAACCCTTTCGCTCAGTTACTTGTGTGTTCTCAGAGAGATATACAAAAAAAGACACAAAGGGGCGTTTTTAATATTTATTGAACCATCGTGATTCTCGTATAAAATATATGAATTGCAATGAATGAACAATTCCACCATCGTGCTAAAACAGTGTATATATGCTGGCATAAAAATACTGAGTATAGTGTACTCCCACTATGCATTCCCTAACCTTGTCGTCTAGGTTGTATGTGTGATCTGCCCAGAATCCGCTATAGGATGATCTATCTCTCCTTTACCTGAAGGCAAAGTATGTAGCTCCCAGTCTTGGTCATAGGTTGGACATCCCTCCTCACAGAAGGATCAACAGGAACCAGCTAAGCTGAAATGCCAACACAGCGACGACCTCACAAGTGACAGCTAAGTGCTCCCATTCCGCGTGCGGAAGTGCATGTATATTTATAACAATGGCATCCATGCTTCCGTATTGATGCCCCAGTTGAGCTGACATTGTTTATTGTCTCTATGATACCAAAGTCACCTTATGAACGCAATAACAAACAACAACATTTGCACAATGTGTGGCAGGGCCTTGTACTAAATGTTCAAGGTGTTGTGATAGTGTTCTTGAGAAGTGATTTTGTAAGTAAAGTAGCTTTGAAGAAACTAACCTTGCACTATCACACAGGCAAATATGTGTCAAAAGTCGTTGGGCCCGATTCACAGAACTAACTTAAGAAAAAATCCTAAACTTACTACTTTTGGTATTCACAGAAGTTAGGATTTTGTCTTAAGTTTTTCTTAAGACAAACTTAAGACAGACTTAAGACAGACTTAAGACAGACTTAAGACAAACTTAAGACAGACTTAAGACAAACTTAAGACAGACTTAAGACAGACTTAAGACAAACTTAAGACAGACTTAAGACAGACTTAAGACAGACTTAAGTTAGGATTTTGTCTTAAGTTTGTCTTAAGTCTGTCTTAAGTCTGTCTTAAGTCTGTCTTAAGTCTGTCTTAAGTTTGTCTTAAGTTTGTCTTAAGTCTGTCTTAAGTCTGTCTTAAATTTGTCTTAAGTTTGTCTTAAGTCTGTCTTAAGTCTGTCTTAAGTTTGTCTTAAGACAAAATCCTAACTTTTGTGAATACCAAAAGTAGTAAGTTTAGGATCTTGTCTTAAGTTAGTTCTGTTTGCATCTGGGTTTCCTTGAGTTGTGCATCTGTGGGTGATGGGTAAGCTGTATGTGTGTTTGCTGAGGTACTGCTACCCTTTCTCAGTGTGATGTTATGTTTGTGCTGTGATGATGTGTGTTGTGGGAGTTCATGGTGTGGCACTCAGATATGTGTGCTACTGGATTGGTTGGTGTACAGACACTGCTTGGTGTGCATGCAGTTCTTTCAGTGTATGTTGCCTTGTACTTGCCTGGTGTGCATCCCTCTGTTCTCAGGCCAGGTCCGCTTCCCCACCGCGCCAGCATTCCCTGCTGGTGCTCTGCCTGCTGCACGCGCCGCTGCTGCTGTTGCTGGAAGTTCGAGGCCCTGCTCCACCCGCCCGCTCCCGCCTGCGCCTCATCCCTGGTGGCCCAGTGGTGGGCGGTAAGTATCAAGTCTGACCTCTTCCTCTGTCCGTCTTTCTCTCTCCCGATTTCCCTCCTCCTGCTTGTCTGCTGCCCTTAATTGTATTCTGCCTTTAGCCTCTGCTCGTTTTATTTTTCATAAGCCTTTCTGCCTTTAGCCTGCCTGTTTTTCCTCTGACTCTCTGTTGTTTCGGTGCTGTTGGTTTTTTTCAGTGCCCTTTTCCCCCCGCCCGCCCCCCACTCTCCTTTCCCGCCGCTGCCTTCCCTGCGGCCCCGCCCCATCCTCTCCCATTCGCCACCCGCCTCCCAGCTGCTCCTCCCTCCCTCCACCCTTCTTAATACAGGCCGCGCGCGCGGCCGCGTGCAGTGGGCACGCTGCTGGCGCGCGAGAGGCAAGCCCATCTGCGCCCGTCCGCGCCTGGACCCCGCCCAGCGCCAGAACCCCTGGACCCCGCACACCCCACCGCACCGGCCCTAGACTCAGCTATGACGCCCTCCACGCTCTCATCTCCGGCCGAGACCAACACTGCATCCAGGCAGCCCCAAAATGCACCCACGGACCCTTCTCCTGCCGCAACTGCAGCTCCACCTACAACAGAACCACCAAACCTTCAAGGACCAGACCCAACCACCTCCGCTGCATTCTCCTCAACACCCGCTCCACTCGAAAACACGCCATCGAACTCTGGGACCTACTCGACACCACCACCCCGGACGTAGCCTTCCTGACCGAGACGTGGTGGAACGACTCCTCGGCTCCAGACAACGCCATTGACATCCCAGACGGTTACAAGATCAACCGCAGGGACCACGCCAAAGGCACCATAGGAGGACAAGCCATCAACCACAGATCCACCATCGAGGTCACTACCCACGCAGACGACACCCTCCTCACCGCCGAACACCTGCACTTCCAGATCCACACCGACCCCAACACCACTCTTAGGGGAACGCTCGTCTACAGACCCCCCGGACCCCGGGCCCAGTTCAGCGACGCAATCGCCGACCTCGCCAGCACCCACACTCTCGCCTCCACGGACTACATCCTCCTCGGGGATCTGAACTTCCACCTTGAGAACAACAACAACGCCAACTCCGCCACACTGATCGACAACCTCGCCAACCTCGGCCTCAGACAACTCGTCACTGCATCCACCCACGCCACCGGCCACACACTAGACGCCGTCTTCTCCACAAGTACCCACGTCTCGTTCAACCACACCACTGAACCCCACTGGACAGACCACCGCTGCATTCACTTCACCTACTGGAAACCTACCACGCACCACCGCACCCAACAGCTACCCCGCCGCTGCTGGAGCAAAATCACCGAAGACCAGCTGACCACCACCCTCTCCCTGAACCCACCCACCGAACCCACCAACCCAGACGCCCCAGCCCGCAACCTCAGACAGTGGATCGACGACTGTGCCAACACCCTCGCTCCACTGAAGAAATCCTCCAACAACCACACCAGCAAGAGACCCTCCTGGTTCTCCGACGAGCTCCTCACATGCCGGAAATTGGAGAAGATATGGCTCCACGCTAGATAACATTGCACGCTAAAGCCAACTTTTATTTTTTTTAACTGATGTGTTTTAAAAATTGCATTGCTTGGGAATTGAATTGTTGTGCCAAGGGAATAGAGCCGTGTTCAGTGCTCTAGGGGGCGTAATACTCACTTCCGTGTCACAAGCGCCAGGTCAGCGGTCTAGTGGCTGAACCCGGGCTGTGGCAACCATTGAAAAGCACACACTGACGTGACCGCGCACAACCGACATAGGCTGGAAGCAGAACACTCACGTAGGAGTGTGGCTGCAGGTCAGTGCGCTCGAATGATAGATAACATTGCACGCTAAAGCCAACTTTTATGTTTTTTAAACTGTTGTGTTTGAAAAATTGCATTGCTTGGGAATTTAATTGTTGTGCCAAGGGAATAGAGCCGTGTTCAGTGCTCTAGGGGGCGTAATACTCACTTCCGCGTCACAAGCGCCGGATCAGCGGTCTAGTGGCTGAACCCGGGCTGTGGCAACCATTGAAAAGCACACACTGACACGACCGCGCAGCGGACGCCCGCAGCGGGCGCTCCGCTGGCGCGCCAAGGGCGCGCCTAAGGCAAGCCCATCTGCGCCCGTCCGGGTCCAGGGGCCAGAACGCCTGCACCGCTCATATCAGCCCGCCTCATGTAGAATCACACCGACCTTCGCAAACTTAATCCTTCTTCTTGAATCAATTGTGAATTTGTCTGCCCACCTGAGAATATCCCTAAGAAATGCCCTATCTGTAGCCAGAACCTCACACTACACAGGCTCGACCGCCCTCAGGAAAGAACCGAATTCAGGATACTTCTCCTTAATTGTAGATCCCTTCTTAAACATACAGCTGAGATAGGGAAGCTCCTCAGAGATCAAGACCCCGACGTGTTCTTCCTTACTGAAACATGGCTCTCCTCCAGCTCAGAGCCCGACATCGCGCAAACTCTTCCCCGGGGCTACACGCTACAAAGAGTCGACTGGCTTACAGGCCGAGGAGGTGGAATAGCCATCGCCTATAGGGAACAGCTTGCCTGCCGTCTTCTGGGCAACCCGCTTAAGGACTGTGAGAATGTTCTCTTCTCTATAGAATTCTCCCCTCTTCTTGCCTTTACAGGCATTCTAATTTACCGGCCCCCAGGACCAATAGGATCCTTCAATAGCTCCCTGCTTGAGGCTACAATAAAATTAGCAAGTGCCTCAGGCAATTTCACGATTCTAGGAGACCTCAACTTTCACTTTGACGAGCCACAGGCCCCTACTGCCTCTGAGCTTACAAAAGATCTTTTATCCCTCAAATTATCCCCAAAAATTAATAAACCGACACACATAAGAGGACACTTGCTCGACCAAGCTTTCTCTAATCTACTCGACCTGAAGGCAACTGAACCCACTCCTTTACCCTGGACAGACCATTTTCTTACAAAACTTCTTTGGTCTCCTCAGACAATCAGGCCCAAGGTACAACCGTCCTGGACATTCGGTCGCCGTTGGAACAAGCTTCCCTTGGACAAATGGTCTCAGGAACTAGAAAAAAAAAACCTAGCACATCCCAATGTCCTGGACAGGCTAATGAGGACTTCATCTGTTGGATAGAGGAGTCACTTAATACGGTCCTCCCTAAAACTATGATAAAGAAGTCAGCAGGGACACGAGACGCACCATGGTTCACACCAGAGTTACGTGTCCTAAAACAGCAATGTAAAGTAAGGGAAAGACACTGGAGAAAAGACTTCCTACCATCAAAAAAACAGGAATACAGATCATCTATTCTTGCCTATAAAACAGAATTAAGGAAAACCCAAGCTTTATATTATGAAAACAGAATCATGGCAGCACCCAACTCCTCCAGAGAAACTTTTAATATTATTAAAAATCTCCTTAAAGCCCCTCCACCCAGAGCACCCCCCGATATTTCAGGCGAACAGTGTAACAAACTCGCCAAGTATTTTGGTAATAAAGTTCAGTTTATCCTGGAATCTCTCCCAACTAAGACCGAGGGAGACCTCCCCCCCAACTCCACATGGATCCTCAAACAGAGCCTATTCTGGAAGATCTCCCACTTGTGACACAGGAACCTTTTAACTCCCTGTGGACCACGGTAAAGAGCGGCTCCCCGGCCGATCCAGCGCCTATGAACATATTGAAGCAAGTCACCCCCATTATAGCCCCGCATATAATAAGCCTGATCAACGCCTCACTCACCACGGGAATAGTTCCTCCCAGGTGGAAAGAGGCAAGGGTAAGAGCTCTCCTAAAGAAACCTAATTTGGAACCCGACCGACCCAGGCAACTATCGCCCCATATCCCTTCTCCCAGCCATCAGTAAGATCACTGAGAAACACGTAAATGTAACTCTATCAGGGTTTCTTGACAATCATGGCCTGCTCCACCCCTCCCAAACCGGCTTCCATCCACGCCAAGGCACTGAGACCGCGCTTCTGGCAGTGGTGGAAGAAAGCAGGAAGATCCTGGACTCTGGAGGATCGGCGGCCATTATACTCCTTGACCTTAGCGCCGCCTTTGACACGGTGAACCACCTGACTCTGATCCGGCGGCTCAGGAATATTGGTATCAGGGGCACGGCACTTCAGTGGCTATCCTCCTTTTTAGAGGATAGAACCTTCCAGGTTTTCAATGAAAGCACGGTTTCCAAACCCATACACCTGGCGAACGGGGTGCCTCAGGGCTCTTCGCTAAGCCCGACGTTATTCAACGTGTATATGTCTCCCTTGGCAACCAAAATAGACCCCTGCGGAATCCGAATTATCACTTACGCTGATGATACCCAGCTAGTGGTCGGACTTACCCAAACTGATCAGGAAATCCACACCCTCCACTCCTGCTTGAAATTCATCTCAAGCTGGATGAATGACTCCCAACTTAGGCTCAACGGAGAAAAACCGAGATCATGATTTTGGGTAACTCCCTCCACTACAATCCCAGCCAGCTGTGGCCATCATGTATGAGCACAGCCCCTATCCCAAAATCAGAAATCAAGAGTCTGGGGGTATGGCTGGACCAGGAACTCAGCCTTAGAACGCAAGCCAGGAAAACAGCAGCCCTTTGCTATGGCCTACTTAGAATGGCCCGAAAGGTCTTACCTCTTCTCCCATCCACAGCTAAGAAAGTAATGATTCAGTCATTAATCCTTTCTAGATTAGATTATGGGAACGCCCTGTATTTGGGCACTCTCATCTCAGCAAACAAGAAATTACAACCCGTACAGAATAGTGCAGCGAGACTCCTAATGGGAGATCCTAATAGACTGTCAGCGGAACCGGCCCTTCGCTCCCTCCACTGGCTCCCGGTTCGGGAACAAATTAAATTCAAGTCCCTATGTCTAGTGCATAAAATAAGGCAGGGACTTGGTCCGCCGTCGATTTCCACCATGATTCGTCCATACAAAGCCAAGCGTAAACTCAGGTCAGACGACTTGCATCTGACTGAGATCCCTAGGATTAAGAGGTCCAGAAGTGGTGGTAGGCTCTTCTCTTACAACACCTCTAAACTCTGGAACGCTCTACCTCTTCACTTGCGTAACACCACTGATCACATGACCTTTCGGAAGCAAATAAAAACCTATCTCTTTCCTTAGCTTCTGGTTCCCCCTACTGTCGGTTATTAGCGCTGGGATGCCTCCGGGTAGCCATGCGCTCTATAAATGCCTTTCCATTCCATTCCATTCAACGCCCGCACACCGGAAAACCACGCAGCCCACAAGGACGCCACCCGTAGACACCACCACCTCATCAGATTAGCCAAGAGATCCTCCTTCAAAGACCACCTGGACAACAACGCACACAACAGCAAAGAACTCTTCAGCATCGTAAAAGAACTCTCCAACCCCAGCGCCAACGACTTCCCTCCCTCACAGGAACTGTGCGACTCCCTCGCCAACTTCTTCACCGCAAGATCACCGACATCCACGACAGCTTCGACACCACGACCGACCCGACCGCACCAGACCCCACCCCTCCTGCGAACACCATCAGCGCCAACCACCTGACCTCCTGGTCCAATGTCTGCGACGACGAGACGCGCATGGTCATGAACTCCATCCACTCAGGATCGCCGACAGACCCGTGCCCACACCACATATTCTACAAGGCAGGTGCAGCCCTCGCACCCCAACTACGGAAGGTCATCAACATCTCCTTCGAAACTTCGACCTTTCCGGACAGCTGGAAGCACGCCGAAATCAACGCCCTCTTCAAGAAGCCCAAGGCGGACCCCAAGGACCTCAAGAACTTCCGGCCCATCTCCCTGCTCCCGTTCCCGGCGAAGGTCATCGAGAAAATCGTCAACATGCAACTGACCCGCCACCTGGAAGACAACAACCTCCTGGACCCGTCCCAATCCGGATTCAGACGAAACCACAGCACCGAGACAGCCCTCATCGCCGCCACAGACGACATCAGGCGCCAATTAGACAACAGCGAAACATCAGCCCTCATCCTCCTGGACCTATCGGCCGCCTTCGACACGGTCTGCCACCGCACACTAAAGACTCGCCTCCATGAAGCCGGTATCCAAGAGAAGGCCCTCGACTGGACCACATCCTTCCTCTCCGGCAGATCCCAGAGCGTCCGCCTCCCACCGTACCGATCCGAAGCCACCAACATCATCTGCGGCATCCCCCAGGGCTCCTCCCTCAGCCTGACGCTATTCAACATATACATGGCCCCCCTCGCACAACTGGTCCGCCACCACAACCTCAACATCATCTCCTACGCCGACAACACTCAACTCATCCTCTCCCTCACCAAGGACCCACGCACCGCCAAATCCAACATCCACGATGGAATGAAGACCATCGCCGACTGGATGAGGAGCAGCCATCTGAAACTGAACTCGGACAAGACAGAGGTCCTCATCCTCGGACCCACCCCCTCAGCCTGGGATGCCTCCTGGTGGCCGACCACTCTGGGGACAGCACCGACACCGACTGACCACGTACGCAACCTAGGATTCATCCTCGACTCCACCCTCTCCATGTCCAAACAGGTAAACACCGTCTCCTCCTCCTGCTACAACACCCTCCGCACACTTCGCAGAATCTACAAATGGATCCCAGCCGAAACAAGAAGAACGGTAACACAAGCCCTCGTCAGCAGCAGATTAGACTATGGCAACGCACTCTACGCCGGAATCCCAGCCAAACACCTACGACGACTCCAGCGCATCCAAAATGCCTCCGCCCGACTGATCGTCAACGTACCCTGCCACTGCCACATCACCCCCACCTGCGAGACCTAAACTGGCTCCCCGTCAAAAAGAGGATCACCTTCAAACTCCTCACCCACGCACACAAAGCACTCCACAACGCCGGACCAGCCTACCTGAACAACAGACTCAGCTACCACACCCCCACCCGCCAGCTCAGCTCTGCCAGCCTCGCACTCGCCACCGTCCCCCGCATCCAACGAACCACCTCCAGCGGCAGATCCTTCTCCTACCTCGCCGCCAAGACCTGGAACACCCTACCTACCCACCTATGTCAGACTGAAGACGTACTCGCCTTCAGAAAACGCCTCAAGACCTGGCTCTTCGAGCAGTAGCGCCGCCCCCCCCCCCCCCCCCCTCAGCGCCTTGAGACCCTCACGGGTATGTAGCGCGCTTTACAAATCCCCTGATTGATTGATGTCCAGCTGAGTTTGCAATGTGATGGATTGGTTTGTGCATCTGTTGTGTTTTTGTTGTAGATGTATCCAGTGTTTGGCCTGTGTTGGATCGTTCAACTGACAGATGCTATGTGTGTGTGATGTTCTATTTGCATGACATTGTGTGTGAGTAGTTTGTGCATTGTGATATATTCAGATGTGTGTTGCAAGTGTAGTGTGCATTACTTGTGCGTCTGTCACATGCAGCAAGGTGGATTCCTGTTCATGACCTTGTTTTGAGTGCACAATGGTGGTTTGTCCTCCTATTTTTGACCTGTCACTTGTCAGGATTGTGCATGTGCATGCTTGTGGTACCCTATGACACCATGTTCACTTGATGACTGGTGTGGTGTCTCTGTCTGTGTTCGCTGATTTGTCCCATTGATCCCAGTTAGTGTTCATGATTGCCTTTTGATGATGCAATTATTGTTTGTGTTGGGGTATGGTGTCTGTGCATTGATCAAGAGTGACAATGTTGTGTATTCCTGTTCTGTCTGGGTCACATTGCCTTTCCACTGTTTGGCTGCACATGTCTGGGCATGTTGGACTTCTGTCGATGTTGTTTGTGAGCTTTGTGTTTGGCTATTGGTTTTGTGTCAGCTTTGGTTCAGGCATCTCTGAGCGTGAGTCTGCACCACAGGGAGTGTGATTGGTTGTCAGTGAACTCACAGGACATCATTTGCACCATTATGTGTGTTTGTTATGTGACAGTCAGTGAGTGTGACAATGAGCCATGTGTGTTGTGCTGATGTCATACACGTGTCAAGTAAGTTGACATAGGTGTTTGGCTGGTCACTGTATGACTTCAGACACTTCCTATCATCCCTGTGCCTATGCATTGTTTGCCTTGATGTATCCCTGAGTTGTTGCACTGAGGTCACTTTGGTTTAATTTCACTCACTGTGCCACCCATATCTGATTTGATGGCCTAAGGGTGGTGTGATATGTTCCTTCTCTTGCATGTGATGTACACATGCTATGTGGCTTGCTCCATGGTTTTCCTTCACTGTCCACTTCACTTTTGGCTGGCCCAGTTATTGTCCTCCATTGCTGCTGACTTATGGGATGAGTATGTGGCTGGGTGTCAGTGTAGGGTGTTTGTGAGTGACTTAACAGGCAGTGTGAACAGTTCAGTGGATTTTCATATGCAGTGTGTGTCTTCATTTTGTAATTATACTCTGTTTGCTTCACATGAGTGGAAGGTAGGTGTGAGGAGGACGGTTGTCCAGCCCCTGAGCTTCTGTGCAGGGTTTTCCTCTTCACCTCCACCTTCCCCGTCAATCTCCCTTGTCCTTTGATGTGTGAGGTGCGAGGTCTGGCTACACATGGCTGATTAATTGTGCAGGGGGGCACAGGAGGAGCACACAGCATGTGCCCAAATGGGTGTGTCATGCGTAGTGTGGGAAGGGTGAAGCTGGGGCCCTGAGAATATGGCCGAACTGCCCATGCCTGGCGCAGGCCCTGCCTACTACATTGTGCGTAGGTTTTCCTGCCTCTTCACCGCTGTGGTGACTTTCCCAGGACATTGCAGTGATTTCGCGGTTGATGAGCGACCCGGATGCGGAAATGTGGGTTTCTAACAGGTAAGACATG
Source organism: Triturus cristatus (assembly GCF_964204655.1). NCBI lineage: Eukaryota > Metazoa > Chordata > Amphibia > Caudata > Salamandridae > Triturus > Triturus cristatus. The sequence goes on along the minus strand of NC_140582.1, from coordinate 1,064,265,192 downwards.
TGTAGGTAAACTGGGGGATATATTCCTGTCCCCACCAGAGTGTCTGATGTGGACAGGAACCGTATGTCAGCACAGGAGTTGTGTGTTGTGTTTGTATGCGGAGTTGTGTATTTGCATACCTGCGGCTTTGTCCGCGACGGTGTATTATTCGCTGGTAGTGAATGAGGTACGGAAGCAGAAAGGCTTGAAGAGCTGGATGAATAGCGGTCAGGACCGGGTGGAGGAGACCGGGATTCAGGTTTCACTCTCCGCTGTTGTGCTTCCGTCGTCTCCGGGTGGGTGGATTCTCTGCTACGGTGTGATGGGCTGTTTGCGGCATCGTCATTCGTACGGCTGATGGGACGTCATTCTGCACGGCGGTGTGTCTCTATTGGCTCCCTCCACCGCAGTGGCGTGCGGAAATTTCTGTTGGTTCACGTAACTCCGCAGCGGACGGAAAATGGGCTATGTTTGCCCATCGTAATATGGCTGGCGCGTGGACCTCCACTGGAGTGCGGAAAAGGACATTTTCTGCCACCGCAAGCACCACAGATGTGCCTCCGTCCGCCATCCTAATGAACCCCTTAGTCTTACTTATTCTTACTAACTCATTTCCACTCACATTTCCACTCTCGCTTATTCTCTATCCGTGTCACTCACTCCCACTCTCTTTTACTCACACGCATACATACTTAATGACTTATTTTCATTTAGATTCACTCACACTCATTCTCCCTCACATTCCCTCACACTCATTCATGCTCATTCTAACTCTTTAATTTTTACTCACTCTGTCACTCTAACTCACACTCACTCTTATTCTTACTTAGTGTCATACTCACTCAATTTTTATGCTCCCACAGAGTAGGCACGTTTCTATAGGACCGCAGAACTTGCATACAACCGTGTGGTCTCTACAAGACAGTATGCTGTGTTATTTTCAAAAAACAAATGTATAGAATGACGTATTCAGGGCGCGGGTATTACTGGATCAATGGTTGGAAGGGTGGCTCAATGGTTGGATGGATGCTGTCTTTGGATCAATGGATGGATGACACTTATATAACATGCTTTGAAGCAAAACCGTCTCAAGGTGTTCTCTGTTAAAAACCATCTCTGTTATTGAGCCTGTGTCTGGTCTGGATTGGTGGGGAGGAGAGTGAGGATGGTGAAAAATGTGACAAGATATTGATCATGAAATGCCACTGCTAAAGATTAAAGGGCTTCATTTAATAGAATTGTATCCTCATGGAAATGCTACCCTTCACTACTAAACTAACACTGCGAATAATACAAATGTGAACCCCTTTTAAAAAATGCAGCTCTCAAAACATGCAATACACAGAGGCAGAAATCAATTCCACATAAATAGAAACATGAATTCTGAGTAATGTTTGTGGATAACTGAATTATGTTGCAAAATGATGACAAAGAACATCTCCAGTACGCTAATTAAATCACGCTCTGAAGAAAATGAAATGTGATTTAACCATTAGCACGGTGTAACTACCCAGAGTCAGCTCACTCGTATTTTACAAACTGGAATTTCATTGACTGAGGTATGGATTTGTGCCTTTGTTTATTTGTTGTGCACGGTCCTAAAACCCAAAGGTATCAAATCACATAAGCCTCTCGGTTACTGATCAGAGCCAGGCGGGAGACATTTGCGGGGAAGTATGAGAAATGTATGAAAAATGCCAGGAATTGATTTCAACTCTATAAATTTAGGATTCTAGACCACTTGAAACTGTGGAGTATATTTCAGGGACTCTGAATCTGCGCTGGCGTTGAGCACTTTAATAACAACACAAAGTTTAAATATATAGACAGTGAAATAGTAACCAAACGAAGAAGACCACACAAGCCAAATACAATTGGGGCATCCTGCAAGGAAAACAAAACTGATCCTGCAACTGTAAAAGCTGAGGGGCTTATTTACAAGTCCCTTGCGCTGCCGGTGCATCATGGGGTTTGAATGTCTCAGATTCCAGTATTTAGAGTTATCAGTAAATAGGCTTACTCTCAATTCAGAATTAGGGTCTGCGCATCCCCTGAAATGTGCATATCTTGAGACCCAATGGTCCTAGTGACATGGTGTTGATGGCTCCACAATCCAAGGTCAGACACAAATATTAATGATGTGTAGATGGCTAGCGGGTCAGTAGGACTAATAGTGTGAGAACCCATAGAAGCAAACACTATAACGCTAGAGGCCCTGTCCAAGCTATCAAGATCAGGCTGGTGTGCAAGTAATCAGGTGTCAGAGGACCTTGCTTTCACCTGGTACTCAGACCCTTTTAGGCTGCTGATGGGCCTGTGCTCACACCAAAACAATTTTGGCACAAGGAGAGAGTACGCTGAAAAAGTCACCACTCAGCTCACCTTCACTTTTAGACGTAATCCTCCTGGGCTTCCTCAGGCAGTATCTGGTGTCCACCTCTATGGGCTCTGGTGTGGTTGATGGCTTCCATGGAGGCAAAGTCAGCAGCAGCTGGACAGGAAAGCAGAGGTTCAAATAGGGATCAGGTTTAGGCTTAGCCTTGAGAAATAAGCATCAGACAACCCAAAGTTTACGAAGCATCACAGATGAGTCCACACAGGTTTCAGTCGGAGTACGTCTTCCCTTATATGGAATCAATCTCAAGCACTCTTAAAGTTCAATATTCCAACCTTCTTCTATCTCGCTTGGGTCTCCGCAGACCGGAAGGAAGTTTGGAACAGGGGCACTACTAGGGTCCCACCAACCAACATCTCCACTGTCATCTCTGTGTCTTCAGAGACCCACATGTGGCAGAGGAATCGCAGGCCGTGCTAATGCAGCACTCTGAGAAACCCAGGTGAGCATGGAAAGAGGGAAGGAAGGCAGAGAGGATGGTGTGAGATCATAGCAGGATGTCAGTTATTACTTTTTCATATTTTGATGGGTGATGAAGAGAGGATGATTGGGACACCAGGTATTTTTGTACTATAATTGGGCAACTAAAATGGGTCATGCTGAGGCTGGTGTGGTGGATGGTATGACACTGTGTATTTTATTATTAATTATTTGGAAGAGGAAAAGGTGAAGCATGCTGAGGGTGATGTGGGATGGTGGTCGGTTGCCAGGCATTTTGTTCAATTGGGTGGAGGATCGGAGGGATGTCTTTATGCTGGTGTAAATGGATACACATTTTTCTAAATACAAATAAATGTGCATCAGTTCACTTTTGCACACTTAGCAAACGTTTCCCAGCTCGCAACCTTTTATAAGTGTGGGCATAAATTAGGCACAAAAAAAAATTCTATGCCTCCCAGTGGATAGCATTTTCTGAAGAAATGGGGCATTATGGCCTGATAGCCTTTGAATCCATTTTGCACCTATTCTATTATGTTTTGCATGCTAGAGTGGAAAGTTTGACTAACATGCTTTTATTTGGACTCTCCTCGTAATGTGTGTCCATGGTAAAGATGTATTTAAATCCACTTGTACCTTTGTTCATCATTGAGCCCTATTTCACATGAAGAACACAAGCTTTTTCATTTTTCTTTCAAAAGGATTTGAAAATCCATTGGTTGGGACCCTTTCTGGACAAATATGGAATAAGATATGTTCACTTTATTACCAATATCTGTGAAAAAGCTCAAAAGCAATTGTGGAGACCCTTGAATGGAAGTAATAAAGTGCTAAATTTAGAATGGGTTGACCAACAGCTCAGTAGAGGTTCTCTAGACCGTATCCTGCCCTTACAAACCCGTCATTAGATCACACCCCCGGCCTCATGGTTCACTGAAGGATTATAGGCAGTTAAAGCTAGCTGTAAGGGACTGGAGAGGGTCTGGAGACTTAGCTACGATGACACCTCCTGAAACCTCTTGAAACCCTCAGTGCACTATACACAATTTATAGCAACACCCCAGTCACCATCTCTACCTGGAAACCCCTCACCATGCAGACCACCTCCACCCTCATGTGATCCATCCACTCTGGAGCCCATGGGGACCTCTGCCCTCACCACATGTTCAAAAAAGGAACCAGCGCCATCATCAGGTAACTCACCATTATCTTTAACACCTCCATCTCAGAGGCCTGCTTCACCACCGCTTGGAAGCACGTGGAAGTCAAACCTCTTATAAAAAAACCTCTGCGGACCAACGAACCTCAATACTTACTGCCCCATCTTGCTTCTTCCTTGCCTAGCTAAAGTCATGGAAAAAGCTATGCACATCCAACTGACCGACCATCTCAAAACCAACAGATTCCTGGATCCCTTGCAATCTGGTTCCACCTCAACCTCAGCACAAAAACATAGCAGCCACAAACGACATCAGAGCTCTCATGGAGAAGGGAAAAACTGCTGCAATCACCCTGCTAGACCTCTCTGTTATGTTATTTTATTCTTATAAGGCGCACAGCTACCCAAAGGTATCCCGGCGCCACCTGACAGGAACAGAAACAGAAGGAGAGATATAATCTATTGATTAAACAGCCAAGTTTTTAAACACTTACGAAAGTTCCCATAAACTGTTTCGTTCTTAAGTGACATGGCGAGGGGATTCCACATAGAGGGACCTAGACAAGAGAAGGACCGACTGCCCATTCGCAACAGTCTGGTCCTAGGAACCGAAAATTTAGCCTGAGTGGAGGAACAAAGAAGGCGCGATGGTAAGTAAAGATGGACTAAAGCGTTCAGGTACTGAGGTGCTTTGCCAGATTTGATCTTAAAAGTATAACTCAGAGCTTTGAATTTAATGCGATTCTCAACCCTGAGCCAATGAAGGTCACAAAGAAAACCTGAGATGGAGGCCATTACTGTAGTTCAGAAAGGAGCTCAAAACGTGGCTGTTCGGCCAATAAGTCTCCTCTATTTCGCTGGGGCTCTGCCGTTATGGATCTGATAGCGCCGGGACACTCTGCTTGAGTAGCTGAGCGCTCAATAAAACACCAGCTAACTTAACATAACATAACATTCTGGGAACCTGGCAAAGCAATCTAGCAGCCGCATTCTGCACCATCTGTAATTTGCATTTCACATCCTTATTGACTCCTAGATACAGGATGTTGCCGTAATCCAGTCTAGAAGTGACAAGTGCCTGGACTACGGTTCTTTGAGTGGAGCCGGGCAACAGCCAAAGGATTTTCTTGAGCCATTTAAGGATGGTTAAGCAGGTCGAGGCCACCTTCACCGCTTGTTGCTTCATTGGTAGCTGGACATCAATGATGAAGCCTAAATTGCGGACCTGATGCGTAGGTTGGGGAAGAGCACCCATTTCAGAAGGCCAGTGTTGAGGACCCCAGAGATCTTTATTATCCCCAAAACTAACACTTCCATCTTTTTGGCATTGAGTTTAAGCAAGTTGGCTTGCATCCAGCATGCAATTTTCCTCAATCCAGAATGAAGAGATGATGACTTATACGCCCTTTCATCAGAAAGAGAGAAGATTATCTGGGTGTCATCGGCGTAAGAGAAAATGGACAACCCAGCATCTTCAGCAATAGCCGCCAAAGGCCTGACATAAACATTAAACAACAAGGGCTGAGAATGGAGCCCTGCTGTACCCCATAAGGTGATACATGGGTTTTAGAACTGGCCGTAGGAGAGAAAACCTGAAACGTGTGGTTTACCAAAAAATCAGCAATCCGATTGAGTGCAGGGCCAACCACACCCACTGATTGTAAAGATTTCAGTAACACGGTATGAGATACGGTGTCAAAAGCGGCACTCAGAGCAAGTAATATAAGTGCCACAGTGTCTCCAGCATCCAAACGGTTTCGCAGCATTTCTGTGACTTCGAGAAGAGTAGTTTCTGTCGAGAAACCTGCTCTGAAACCGGATTGTGAGGGATGCAGAAACTTTTGGGAATCAACAAAGTGAGTCAGTTGTAGATTAATGTGTTTTTCCCAAATTTTGGAAAGACCCACAAGTAAAGAAATAGGCAGAAAATTGGACGGTTGCGCCCGGTCAGCATTGTTTTTTTCAGAAGTGGAAGGACCATGGTGTGCTTCCATTCAGGTGGAACAGTTGCTTCCTGTAAGAAAGCATTAAGCAGTTCCATAATTAGCTTCAGAGAGGGCAGCTCAAGTTTCTGCAGCACAGCGTCTGGGAGAGGATCTCTAGGAGAGCTGGATTTAAGACTGTCTAGGAGCCGTCTAAAACAAGTTGTATCTAGGAGTGACCAATTTTCCAGTTTGTTTGCAGGTTCGGCAGTCTGACAGTCCAGCTGTTCAGTACTTCTCGATATTAGAGGAAAGTTCATAGTTTGCTGTATAGTGTTAACGTGCTTAACATTCAATGCCAAGTATATTTTTTCCACTTTACTAAGAAAAAACTTAGCAAGATCCTCACATTGTGATTCAGTAAGCACGGGGGTGGATTGACTAGCTGCACCAGACAGTTCTTTAACTAGCTTAAACACATTTTTAGAACTATTCTGGGCGTTAGAGATGGTAGTGCTCACATATTCAGCTCGGGCAGCATTACAGAGAGAACGATAGTCTCTTTTTGCCATTTTATTTGCGAGTTTGGATTCTGGTTTTTCCTCCAGCATCTTTCTAACGCTTTACATTTGCTTTTCTCCATTTTTAACCTCTCAGAAAACCAAGGGGCAGGGGGACGGTGATTGTTTACCTACGTAATAGAGGGCGGGAGACACGCATCAATAGGTTTTAATATCCAATTTTGGATAATATCCAAATCTGCCATAGAGACTTGTTTGATGGCAGGGGTGTTCTTAGATAGGAGCTTGTTAAAAGCATCGATATCCAATTTTCCCCAGTTTCTTGATTTGGACTTAGTACCCAAAACGGCCGTGGATGGGCTCGGCAGTTCTTTCTTGACCCGGAAGCCGACCAAAAAGTGATCTGACCAGAGTACTGGAAGAGCTGGGGAACAAAGAATATTAGGTAAATTAGAAAAAATGGGATCCAATAGATAGCCGGCCACATGGGTAGAACCTGAATTACAGAGCAGAATATTAATTGCTACCAAGTCGGTGATCAAAGTAGTGCTCGTCGCACATGTTGGGTCATCGAAATGAAGATTCAAGTTGCCCAGGATGGTGAAATTAGCGACGTCCAGACGGTAGGGAGCAATAAGATCAGGAAATGATGTAGCCGAGGGCCCAGCTAGCCCAGCTGGCCCAGGGGGGCGATAAAGCAAAATCCCTGAGAATGTAAACGGGGGGGTCAAGGCAAGTTTAAACAGAGAGGCCTCGCATCCCCTAAAGGGTAAATCTTCGAATTTACACGTGTACAAGTTGCTATAAATAACCGCAATGCCTCCCCCCCATTTCTCTATCTTTCCTCACTATCGAGTAGTTAGAAGGCAAAGCAGATGCTACATCAGGGCCAGAGCTCCTCTGTAGCCATGTTTCTGTGAGGAAAATAGCATCAGGCTGCTCACTTATCAGGAGGTCAAAGATATTCTGATATCTATGTGCTTAGGAAGCGAGTGGCAATTAATATTGAAAAAGCTTAATTCTTTGTTGAGTGAATTGCTGTTGTTTAAAAAGAAATTTTCCTGTGCATTATTATTAAGGGGAGTAGTAATAAAAGCGTTATGTTCTTTACAAGTCTGTAAAATGCAAGTAGGGGAAAAAAGGAGTCTAACACACTCCAATCAGAAAAATGCAAGTATAGCAGCAATGTCACTTTAAAACCCTCAGTAACTAAGTTAAAAACAATTCATACAATTCATACAGAGCACGATGTGACAGAGGTTAAAAAACTGGTAAAAGATGAACTGTACAGAAGCTGAACATCCGTTCTCTGGCCGTTAAGTAGGGTTGCGGCAGGATGGTGTGCCGCAACTAGAGCCTGACCGGAAAGAGCGCGTGGCAATAACAAAATGGCCGCCCGGGGCCGAGCAAGCCCCGTAAAATGCAAGTAGGGGAAAAAAGGAGTATAACACACTCCAATCAGAAAAATGCAAGAATAGCAGCAATGTCAATTTAAACCCCCCAGTAACAAAGTTAAAAACAATTCATACAATTCATACAGAGCACGATGTGACAGAGGTTAAAAAACTGGTAAAAGGAGAACCTTACTTTCTCTGCGGCCTTTAACACCATATCTCACCACACCCTCCTCCTTGGCCTCCACCAGATGGGCATCTAAGGAGAGGCCCTCAAATGGATTGCCTCCTTTTTCACAGGTAGAACCTAAAGCATCCACCTCCCACCCCTTCGCCTCAGCTCCAAATATATATTTTGCAGAGTCCCCCAAAGCTCCTCCCTCAGTCCTACCCTCTTCAACACCTGCATGGCCCCCTTACCCACCCTGGTCAAATCCCACAACATGAACATCATATCCTACACAGACGACACCCAACTTATCCTGTCCCTCTCCTCAGAACCTGCCAACACAAAAGCCAACTTCCACAGATTCATGACCAATGTAGCCAGCTGGATGCAGAACAAATGCCTCAAACTGAACACCGACAAAACCGAAGTACTCATCTTCGGGAGCTCTGCCCCTCCCTGGGATCACACCTGTAGGCCCACTGAACTAGCCTCTCTACCGAGCCCACAGATCACGCAAAAAACCTAGGCATCATTCTCAACAGCAAGCTATCCATGAAAGGACAGGTGAACGCCGTCGCCTCAGCATGCTTCCACACCCTCGGCATGATGAAGAAAATCTTCAAATGGCTCCCCACACACACACCAGAAGCACCATCACCCAGGCCTTCGTCACGAGCCACCTGGACTACGGCAACACCTTTTATGTAGGGATAAACACCCATCTCCAAAATAGGTTCCAAACTATACAAAATGCTGCTGCAAGACTAGTCCTCAACCTCCTGAGATGAACCCACATGTCCCCCCAATTCAGAGCTCTACACTGGCACCCCATCAACAAACACTGCCACTTCAAACTCCTTACCCACACTTACAACGCCCTCCACAAGGGCCATTTTACCTCAACCAGAGAGTAAACTTCAACCATCCCACAAGACTACTCTGCTCTTCCTCCCTCTTCCTCACCCACTCCCCCGTATCCGTAAATGCAGAAATGGGGGCTGCTCCTTCTCCCACCTCGCACCCACACTCTGGAACGACCTCCCAATGCACCTGCAATCGGTGACAACCCTACTAGTATTCAGAAGGAGTCTAAAGATCTGTCTCTCCAGCAAATAGCCTGGAGCAAGCGAATAACAACCCCCCCCCAGCGCCTGGAGACCAACATGGGTGATAAGTTGCGCTCTATAAATCCCTATTAACAGATTGATTGACCTCCAAAATCAAATATAAAATGGCTTTGAAACATTATCATAACCTTTGTAGCCCTTGCTGAGGTCGCCAGATGGATGAGAACACATTGCTTAAAGAGAAATGTGATAATTTATTATTTGGAGGTGCCGAACCGATCTGGTACTCATCTTGGTGGCCTGCGTCTTTGAGTCCCGCACCTAAGCCAAAAAAGCTGTTAAAAATCTGGGTGTTTTTAATGATGATTTCCTTGACCATGTAGGAGCAAGTCATTGCTACATGAGTCAAATGTTACGGCCTGCTCAAACTTCTTAACAAACTCTTCTACTGGATCCCAGTAAGTTGGCACAGGACCATAGCCCAAGCTCTTGTAATCATTAGATTGGACTATGGAAATGCCCTATACATGGGAATGGCCGACCTCCTTTTCACCCGTTTACAGGTGATTCAAAATATGGTGCAAAAGCTTATATATAATAAAGACAGATGCAGTTCCGCCTCGGCCTGCCTAAAAACCCTTCGATGGCTTCCCATTCAAAAAGGATAAAGTTGAAACTTCTTTGTTATGCACACAGGGCTTTATATAACACTTGCCTGGTTATTTTTCATGCCAAAATGGGGTTCTTTATTCCCTCAAGAAATCTGAGATCCATCAAACTAGCCTTGGCCCAATCCATACGGATTAAAAAGTTAGAGCCGGAGGTCGTTCTTTCACCCATCTTGCAGGAGCCCAATGGAATCTATTACCCCTGGACCTTTGTCGTACAGTTGATTTCCTTAGCTTCAGAAAGATGTTCAAAACTTGGCTTTTTCTTGATTAATTACTTCTTTCTTTGGACTCTTTCTCTGTGAATTAGTAATACAATATGTGGCATCAATAGCACCATGGTATTTCCTCGATGGTGACTGTTCGTGCTTTACACATACTGCTAAATAACTAAACAAATAGACAGCTTGAGCCACTTTTTACTCAGATCAGATCACTTCTGCCTAAAATTGCCCTAAAAACTCTTCAGACTAGTCAAGGAGCTTTCTCGACCTAGCAGGATTGTTCCTGCACCTATATTATCACAGGTTCAATGTAAGGAATTGACGCGTTTCTTTGTTAACAAAGTGCAGGATATTCAACGATCTCTGTCTGGGGCTGGTGGGGAGCGGGGAGCCCTCTCAGCTTAACATCCATCACCCTCTTTTTCTGAGGACCTGACTTCTGCAATTAATGTTCCACCCAACACCGCTTTCTTGCCACATCACTCCATTCCTTCCATGCACACCTGTGCACTGCATAGGCCAAGCAACACCAGCTTGTTTTGCCTCTGGCCATGCTCAGCCTGCCAATGAGCTTCTGGTGGTCCTGCCTGTAGGACTCAACAATAAGGGGCCGATTCCGATCCGGGTCGGAAGGGCACTGAACGCGATCCGGACGGAAAAACTACGAGCCGTACGTGTTTTTTTCCAGCCGACTCATACAGCTGTACAAGTGAGCAAGTACGATGTGAGCTACATGAAATTCACCAACTGAGTCGCTTCCGGGTCCGAACCGCTCCGTACGTCTCGGTCGTAAGCTAACCGTGGCGTGCAATGGATGCGATTCACGACCGAGCCAGTACGATGCACGCGTTGGACAGCCTGTGCGAGCCGGAGTGTCCGGCTCGCAAAAGCTCCCGGAGTCGGACTTCGGGGTCCGCGTCGGACCCCCTGACACCCGCAGCCCTACGACTCAGACACAGGGGGAGACCTATGGGTCTCCCCAACACAGGCATTTACGGTGCAGATGGCACCGACGCGTACCCACTGTAGGGGGCGCACTTGTTCGAGACGTACCCATTTAGTCAATGGGAGCGCATGTACGCGTCGCACAACTGGCTCCCATTTACTTCTATGGGAGTCCGACCGAACCAAGTCCGAGAGCATACGGCCGCATCGTACTCGCTTGGTCGGACTGCAGGACTCCGGCTCGGTCGGAAAACACTCCGGATCTGGGTCGGTCGAGTGCTTTCCGACCCGGATCGGAATCGGCCCCTAAGTGTTAATCAGAGCCTAGGAGTGTGGTGGGGTGTCACTTGGCACAATGGGATGGAGAGTGGGAAAGGTTACAACAATTGAATTATTTCCAGTTTTATTACACATAATGCATCTGCCTCTCCTGTGCTAATCTATGCATGGGGCTATGGCTTGGTTAAACACCACCTACAGTGACAATGCTGGTGTTTCATTAATATTTTTTTTTTTACAGAGTTTTATATAGCACGAACTAGACCCGAATCAGGTATCAGAGCGCTTTACATGAGCACCAGTTTCATTTCATGAGGACACATTCATTTTTGTTAGGCACGGGGAGATTAAGTGATTTGCCCAGAATCACCGGATGTTCAGCCTCATTGCCGAGCCTCGAACCCAGTTCCCCAGATTCGAGGGCAACCGCCCTAGCCGTTAAGCCAACTCCGCTCCTCATTATTATGATCAGTACAAATACACATTACAAGCCCACAAAACTGGCCCACCTCATAACCAAAACTGGCCCACCACACTCTAAAAAGCTCCTCTGGCACTCCCAGAATAGGCCAGTTTGACCCTTTATACAGACCAGCAAAATTCTTACTATGGACCCATTGTGAGTGGTCCATGAAAATGATCTGGTTTCTGCTTCACCCCTCCTCCCACCACTCAGCCGGAACTACTGACACTGGGCGTCGGTACTTTTGAACGAGGTGGAAACACGACTGATAATATGTTTTAAGGGAAAACCATTGAGGAATCTGTATTACGGTATTGTTTCCTGCAAAAGCATGCAAAATGTCTGGAAGAAAAGCTCTGGACCCTGGGTGTTCTAGATAAGCCTGCTAACTCGTATTACCAATGGCATAATGTATTACGGGGCACAGCTCATGAGGCCATATGCAATACACATATTAACAATGGCACAGATGCACCAAGTAAAGAACATATCTGTATATTTATACTAACACATTAAACCTCTGTAAGGAAATCAATGTAGGGTGTGTCCCACTCTGTTTCACATTTGTAATTCTGATTTTTTACCTTTGCTGTAGTCTGGCAAAGCCATTGAATCCAGGGCGCATATTGCAGCTACAGTAGCATTATGCCATGCACTTTAGCTGAAGACTTTTCACACCTTCTTCAGTTTCGATTACACAACCAGTTTCAATTCATGTTTGCAAGGTTTTCCTTTGAGGACGTGCTCGTATAATTCACAACAAAGACTTCAAGAACCAGGAAGAGAGGAGTGTGCTTTTCTTGTGAGTTCTGCCTGGATATTTGGCAGTTAAAATTACTACAGTCCAGTGCTGACTCTACCATCCAACAGTCAGCACGGGTTCCTGACAGAGAATGGCATAGGATGGCTCTTTCAAGGAGAGCTAGCAGAAGTTGTTGACAGTGGGTGGAGATAGAAGGGCAGAAGAGATCTTTAACTTCAGATCTCTCCTTTGCCATTGCCCTGCACCCCAATATTATTAGTGTCACACATGGTAGATCCCCCTAGCCCCTAAAAAGTGCACCCTATCCTGAGAAAACTGGAACTAGCAGGCGTCTCTCACTTTTTCTCCTGCAAGTTATGCTCTGTTTGAGAAACAGTGTTAAGAGCCAGACAGTTCTACCTGAGAATATCTTAGCTGCAGGTGATCATAGATGAAGCACTGCCCAGGTACCCTAAAATCAGCACACACAATGGTTGATACCTTACAACTATACAATTTTTTTTTTAACCATTAGTTTATAAATTATGTGAATCTGAATGCTTATAATTCTCATAAACAACTCAGAAGATAATTCGCTAATCAAAGCGAATATTAAACAGGGCTCTATTATATTTCATCATACACCCCTAACCTGTTAAACAATTCCCTTCCCAAAAAGTCTGTAAATTGTCTTTCAGCTAATTTATAGATCTTGTTTACTAAGCCTTAGTGCTGCCAAGCCATATATAGTTTACCCTCATACCTTATGCTGACATTTGGGTAGGAATCAGAATTTACCCCCAGCAACTGCTCAATGTGTCTAGCCCCATCTCTTCACAGGTACCATATATACCTTTGTTCCTAATAATGTCTTATGCGGCAAGGAGGGGATCCTCGTTCAGGGTTCCGGCTTTGCTACAAACATCCACAATCAATGTCCCTTTGCAGAAGCATAGGGAACCTTCGGAAGCTATTGTTACTTCTCTTTTATTCCTTCCAAGGCAAAGCTCAACCAGGTTCTTTTCTCCTTCAACCATGGTCACAACTGACATGCAAGAAAAGTGGGAAGCTTTAATTCCCTGTCCTGTTAGTTCAAAAGTGCTCAGAAAAAATAGTGACCATGCACACACTGTTAGCATTACCATTCAATTAGTCTGCTTTTCAGTGCCCTGTGCCTGCTGCACACATTCAATATTATTATCATAATAGTATATCCATCCCTTACTACCTGCAATTAGATCTGTTTTGCAGGTAAGATGCTTTATTTTAAGAAAGCTCAGTCGCACATGACAACGTCCAACTACCCACCAGATACCTCCGCTCCGCTGAACTGGCCCTCGCCACTGCCCCTCGGATCTGGAAGACTAGAACCAGAGGAAGATCCTTCTCCTACCCGCCGCCAAAACCTGGAACATCCTGCCTCTCCACCTCAGGCTATGCCCATCGCTAACCCAATTCAGTCCTGCCAAGTACCACGTATCAGGCGTTAGACTGACGCATTTCAGTGTGGTGATCCGCATCACGGCACTGAAATGGAAAGTCACGCATTTATAGCGCCTCCTCATCTGTCATGCTGGAGGGCTGTAGTACCACAGTCAGGAAGCAGGCTGCAGAGGATGATCCACGCTGCTTTCGGCAGCATTGGGGGTGCGCTCTGGACTGGCTTAGGCAGGCAGGCTGAAGCTACAGTGTAACAACATTTTAGTTCATTGACCTACCGGCGTCGTGGCATTCTGATTCTCTGTGACTGTTCATGTTACATGACGAGGTGGGCCATATGCACAATGGCCAATTGCTACTTACGAGACAGCCAGGAGCCGACAGACATTTGTGTGTAATTGAAAAATTGGCGGGTCGCCCTGGCCGCGCAAACAGTAAGTTTGGGTTAGTCAGGGCGCCCGCCTCTGCTAGCATCGCCGACCGGGCGATTTTGACACTCTGTATGTGCAATCAATAAATGTGACACTATCAGCCAGCAGTGGCGGTCCGACCCGTACCGCCATAGTGGTGATGCTTCACAGTGCAGTCTGGCAGCACTGTGAGGCTGTGAAGCAACCATAATTTGAGAATGCTGTGGTGGGCGGCGGAGAGTCGTCGACTCGACTCCTGGACTGCAGCCACAGCCGAGCCCTTCGTGCTGGGGGGGGGGGGAGTTATCGCAGCAGAGGACTGACCCGTACCGTGAGCGGCACTGCTCCTACAGTAAGTGCCATTCTTAGTGCTTCAGTCCTCTGTTCAGTGTAATGTGGAGACTGGTAGTGAATAGATTGGCTATCCTATTCGCCTGGCCCAATTTAATCAACACCATATTGGTTTTCATTGTGTTGTACCTTTACATTGCATGGTGGGCAGTAACATGCTGTGTGTCAAATGGGACAGTTTCAATCATGGGGGAAACCAGGGGGTACTTTTGTGTGCTCTTTCCAGTACCAGCATTCGTTCAACTAGCAGTGCAGGTTTAGAGTAGAGAGATGCACATTAAACTACCTGGCAGTACAGTTAGTATTACAGGAGGCTGGAGACTAAGGGGCCGATTCGGATCCTGGAGAAACCGGGTACGAACCGTCGGTCGGAGCGTTTTCTCCGTCCGACTCGTAGCCGGGAAATAAACATTACAAACATGCAAGTGCGATTCCCACGGAAACACCATTTCCGTACGAATCGTACCAAACACCGACCGACGAAAATATACATACGAATGTGATCCGGGAATGCTCCGACGTGACGTCGGGACGCATTCAGGCTGCGGTTCATGAACTAGCAAGTACGATCCACACCGACGTCACCCCGCACGGATTATATTTTCCGGCTGCCAAAAACTGCCGGGAAATCAGGACGACGCGCACAAGGAGCACCTGTACGCGACGGACAGCCATGGACCCGAACCTACGTGTCATCCCAGCCCTCATAGCAGTCCACCTGCTCTACAGGCACCGACGCAGACGCCGCAGAAGGTCAGAATAACACCCAGGGGCAAAGGGGGGGAGCAGGACACATAACCCCACACAAGTCACAAATTACACATGCCCTGGACATACCTGACCTGCAGGACCTGGTCACCTCGAGGGGGTGGGGGCGTGTCCAGCAACGCAAGCGTCCGCCACAACGGAAGTGGATGTTGACGCGAACCGGCAACACAACAATACCGGTACGTACCGTACCCAGGCCTTAAGAGCGTGGGTACGGGTCGTACCACGCCCACCACTACGTCACCCCAACAATGGCGGTACGGCCCGTACCCACGTACTAAAGGCCTGGGTACGGGCCGTACCAGCATTGTTAGGGTGATGTAGGGGTACGCGTGGTACGACCCGTACCCACGCTCTGAAGGGCTGGGTACGGTGCGTACCCCTACGGCACCCCATTGGGGGTCTGCACCGTACCCAGGCCCTCAGAGCGTTGGTACGGGTCGTACCACGCGTACCCCTACATCACCCCAACAATGCTGGTACGGCCCGTACCCAGGCCATTCGAACGTGGGTACGGGCCGTCCCGCCATTGTTGGGGTGACGTAGTGGTGGGCGTGGTACGGCCCGTACCCACGCTCTTAAGGCCTGGGGACGGTACGTACCCAGGCCTGCAAACCGTGGGTACGGGAATGTACGGAGCGTACCCCCACCCGTGTATGAATGGAGCGTACCCCCACCCCACCAGTGTATGTACGGACCGTATCCCCACCCGTGTATGCATGCAGCGTACCAACTCCCCACCCGTGTATGTACGGACCGTACCCCCACTCCACCAGTGTATGTACGGACCGTACCCCCACCCGTGTATGAATGGAGCGTACCCCCACCCCACCAGTGTATGTACGGACCGTACCCCTACCCCACCAGTGTATGTACGGAGCGTACCCCCACCCGTGTATGAATGGAGCGTACCCCCACCCCACCAGTGTATGTACGGACCGTACCCCCACCCCACCAGTGTATGTACGAAGCGTACCCACACCCGTGTATGAATGGAGCGTACCCCCACCCGACCAGTGTATGTATGGAGCGTACCCACACCCGTGTATGAATGGAGCGTACCCACACACCACCAGTGTATGTACGGACCGTACCCCCACCCGTGTATGCATGCAGCGTACCAACTCCCCACCCGTGTATGTACGGACCGTACCCCCACCCCACCAGTGTATGTACGGACCATACCCACACCTGTGTATGAATGGAGCAAACCCACACCCGTGTATGTCCCGACCGTACATGCCCAGACATAGGAGGGATGTGTGCCCATCACTCCCAGCAGTGCCCAGACATAGGAGGGGTGTGTGCCTATCACTCCCAGCAGTGCCCAGACATAGGAGGGGTGGGTGCCTATCACTCCCAGCAGTGCCCAGACATAGGAGGGGTGGGTGCAGAGTCCTCCCAGCAGTGTCCAGACACAGGAGGGGTCGGTGCAGAGTCCTCCCAGCAGTGCCCAGAGATAGGAGGGGTGGGTGCAGAGTCCCCCCAGCAGTGCCCAGACACAGGAGGTGTGTGTGCAGAGTCCTCCCAGCAGTGCCCAGACATAGGAGGGGTGGGTGCAGAGTCCTCCCAGCAGTGCCCAGACATAGGAGGGGTGTGTGCAGAGTCCTCCCAGCAGTGCCCAGAGATAGGAGGGGTGGGTGCAGAGTCCCCCCAGCAGTGCCCAGACATAGGAGGGGTGGGTGCCTATCACTCCCAGAAGTGCCCAGACATAGGAGGGGTGGGTGCAGAGTCCTCCCAGCAGTGCCCAGACACAGGAGGGGTGTGTGCAGAGTCCTCCCAGCAGTGCCCAGACACAGGAGGGGTGTGTGCCTATTACTCCCAGCAGTGCCCAGACACAGGAGGGGTGGGTGCAGAGTCCTCCCAGCAGTGCCCAGACACAGGAGGGGTGTGTGCAGAGTCCTCCCAGCAGTGCCCAGACACAGGAGGGGTGGGTGCAGAGTCCTCCCAGCAGTGCCCAGACACAGGAGGGGTGTGTGCAGAGTCCTCCCAGCAGTGCCCAGACATAGGAGGGGTGGGTGCAGAGTCCTCCCATCAGTGCCCAGACATAGGAGGGGTGTGTGCAGAGTCCTCCCAGCAGTGCCCAGAGATAGGAGGGGTGGGTGCAGAGTCCTCCCAGCAGTGCCCAGACACAGGAGGGGTGTGTGCAGAGTCCTCCCAGCAGTGCCCAGACACAGGAGGGGTGGGTGCAGAGTCCTCCCAGCAGTGCCCAGACACAGGAGGGGTGGGTGCAGAGTCCTCCCAGCAGTGCCCAGACACAGGAGGGGTGTGTGCAGAGTCCTCCCAGCAGTGCCCAGACACAGGAGGGGTGGGTGCAGAGTCCTCCCAGCAGTGCCCAGACACAGGAGGGGTGGGTGCAGAGTCCTCCCAGCAGTGCCCAGACATAGGAGGGGTGAGTGCAGAGTCCTCTCAGCAGTGCCCAGAGATAGGAGGGGTGGGTGCAGAGTCCTCCTAGCAGTGCCCAGACACAGGAGGGGTGTGTGCAGAGTCCTCCCAGCAGTGCCCAGACACAGGAGGGGTGTGTGCCTATCACTCCCAGCAGTGCCCAGACTCAGGAGGGGTGGGTGCAGAGTCCTCCCAGCAGTGCCCAGACACAGGAGGGGTGGGTGCAGAGTCCTCCCAGCAGTGCCCAGACACAGGAGGGGTGTGTGCAGAGTCCTCCCAGCAGTGCCCAGACACAGGAGGGGTGTGTGCAGAGTCCTCCCAGCAGTGCCCAGACATAGGTGGGGTGTGTGCAGAGTCCTCCCAGCAGTGCCCAGAGATAGGAGGGGTGGGTGCAGAGTCCTCCCAGCAGTGCCCAGACACAGGAGGGGTGGGTGCAGAGTCCTCCCAGCAGTGCCCAGACACAGGAGGGGTGTGTGCAGAGTCCTCCCAGCAGTGCCCAGAGATAGGAGGGGTGGGTGCAGAGTCCTCCCAGCAGTGCCCAGACACAGGAGGGGTGTGTGCAGAGTCCTCCCAGCAGTGCCCAGAGATAGGAGGGGTGGGTGCAGAGTCCTCCCAGCAGTGCCCAGACACAGGAGGGGTGTGTGCCTATCACTCCCAGCAGTGCCCAGACACAGGAGGGGTGGGTGCAGAGTCCTCCCAGCAGTGCCCAGACACAGGAGGGGTGTGTGCAGAGTCCTCCCAGCAGTGCCCAGACACAGGAGAGGTGTGTGCCTATCACTCGCAGCAGTGCCCAGACACAGGAGGGGTGGGTGCAGAGTCCTCCCAGATGTGCCCAGACACAGGAGGGGTGTGTGCAGAGTCCTCCCAGCAGTGCCCAGACACAGGAGGGGTGGGTGCAGAGTCCCCCCAGCTGTGCCCATGGAAAGAAAGGGGTTGAGTACACACAGATACAATGCCCACAATTGTCAGTCAGGTGCTCAAAGACCCAGCAGAACACGAAACACATGTGTGTGAGGCTGGGAGTACACACATGCATAGTGCGGAAAAGGGAACATGTACACATGAAGTCCTGTCAATATACTCCACTCACAAGTACAGTGACCCCCCAGGATGACACAAATGATGCAGGTGGAGACCTTGGCCAGCATGCATGGCCAAAGTTGAAGGGGTCCGTCACACACCCAGCAAATGTAGACACAGCACTGCACAAATGTCTGCATAACACCCTGCAGGGAAGATGTCAGGGTCCACAGAGGAAGGTACACACCTTGGGACAATGTCACCATGCAGTAACAGCTAACATGAGCAAAGTTTGATAGCAAATACCGTATGATGGCACACAGATAACAGGGTCCACCCCACGAACAGCACACTACAACATATCCCAAACACCTAACACATTATCGCCACCCCAAATCATGGAGCAGCACCACCAACAGCAATGCCAGAAAAGCAGTAGTGTGCAAAGGAAAATAAAATAGCTTTATTCAGCAATGTTGTAAAATGAATTGTACGAAGAGTTCAAAATGCACAAGGCCCATAGGGCAGTCCATAGTTCCAATCCAGGTGGGGGACACATTGGGATGCGTGTCCCCTAGCTTGCCTGCACAGTTCAGACTACCTTGTCATCCACAGGGGGGGGCATCATGTTGGGGGGAAGGACCAGGCACCGCAGGGACAGGAGGGGCAAGGGTAGGTGTTGTGGGTGCAGGGACGGACGACTCCAACACAGGGGGTGGGGCAGCGCCAAACGTGGATTGGAGCACGGCGCTGCACACTACTGCCAGGTCGTCCAGCGTCTCCCCTGCACCCGAAGGAACCACAGGCCCCAAGGAGGGGGGGGGGTCGCAGGGATGGGTCGCAGCGCTACCCGGGGAGGGTGTTGACAGGGGGGGGGGGGACTCAACCACCCTGACCGGGGACTCCTTTGACCGCTTGCGGGGTGGTGTCACTGTGGGGCTCAGGGACAGAGCGGCCATGAAGGAGTCTTTGGTGGAATCCTGGCCAGGAGAGCTGAGGGGAGTGGATTTGGAGGGTGGTGGTCGTGAGGAATGTGGACTCCCACTCTGGCTGCGTGTCTTCCGTTTCCCCCCCGACCCAGTGGGTGTGCCTACTTCACCCTGTGTGTGCGTGCTAGGAGGTGTGCGCTTTGCCTTCCCTGGTGGTGTGGTGCCTGTGTCTGGTGGTGTGCGTGCATGGCTACGTCTGGGTGTGCTGTGGACAGGCATGGGAGTGGAAAGTGTGGATGCTGCAGGGGTAGGGTGGGGGACGTAGCGCTGCAGGAGACCCAATGCTGCAGTCAGTGTCGAGTCTATGGACCTCAGCAAGTTGCGTTGGTCAGACTGCGCAGCTGAAATGCCCTCCATGTATGCCTCCATCTGGTTGAGCACTTGGCTGTGGCCATGGAGGACATTAAGCATCGCAGTGTGACCAACCTGCAACTGCCGCAGGATGTCCACAGACTCGGCATTGGTGGCAGCAGTGGAGACAGGGGCAGGGGGTGCGGTGCCTGGCAAGAAGGAGACACGTGGTGACCTAGCACGGCGGGAAGGGACACGAGCAAGTGGGAGGCCGGTGAGCGGAATGGAGGGGGCGGGTAGCGATGGAGTGCTGGTGTCAGCTGTGGGAGCAGCCTCCGCCCCCTCGGAGTGCTCAGCCTCGGACCCATCTGCGTCATAGTCGGTGGTGGTTTGACTGGACAGGTCCTCCGCTGCACTCCCGTCGGCCTCCGTGCCACTCGATGTGCCAGACAACTCTGCACTGCTGGCACTGGTGCTCGCTCCCTCCTCACGGTCCGTGCCAGTGTCTCCCTCGTAGTCCCCCGACGATGCTGTGGGCAAGGTGAAGAGACAGGAGAAATCAGACACCTGTATACATATGTCACATGAGTCAACTCATAGGTCACAGTGCATAGCCTGAAAAGCTACAAGAGTAACATCTACAACACAAGGTACATATGTAGTCCCTGCAAAAAACAGTTTGTTGACCCACCATGCCACTGTTAAAATATGGAGAGCATGACACAATAGCAAATAACTTGATATCAAATTGTACAGAGGAGCCAGGCTCTGGTGACAATCTAGCACAGCATCAGCGACACACAGCGTAGCCAAGAAAGGGATGAGCAGGAACCATGTCTAGCAACTCTTGGGACATGCTGCAAAGGTAATACTGAAAACCATGGCCAACATGACTGGGGCACTGCACCTTGAGTGTTTGGCCACACAAACATCACACACTGGCCAGACCGAGCAAGGAGACTTCAGGTTTGGACATGTAGGCTTTGCCCGCACCAACCCCCCCCCCCTACCTGAGACAATGTGATTGAGACAGAGGAAGTACTTACACCTCTTAGTCTGGGATGAAAACACATGGCCTGCAATTAATCCTGATCGCACACAAACTACCCCTGGTGCGCCTGTCCACACATATCACTGACAAACAACCATCATCAGATAGTTGTACCAAGACACACAGGCACTGGCCCCTGTGAGTATGCACCAGCTAATTTAGGTCACTCTGTACAGTGGACACATGTAGCACAGTATACGTGAATACAAATGAGGCCATGGTACTATGCCACAGGGCCCAAACTATGCTGAAGACACAGAGAATGTCCACATTGTCTGATGACACACATGATACCTAGGAAAAGGTGCCCCAGGGGACTGTAGTGGCCACACTACTCCATGTCCCTGGATGGATATGACTGGAACACAAGCCACCATCCCTGCACTATGCACATCTCACACTCAAGCACATCATGTCAGAGGGCACAACATTCGACATGCAGGCAGTAAGGCAGTACACATGAAACACATACTCCCATGTCGGGACTCAGCATCAGTGCCAACTAACATGGACCCCACAATGACTGAACTGGCCAGGGCACAGGCAACGTGCAAAAACCTGTTACACACCACCCCCACACATGATGCTGCAAGCATTTGGCACTTGGAGTTACTGCCAGCCTAGATGACCTTGTGCAAGAGTGACTACACACAGACCAGGGAACACATGGCAAGGAGGGGAAGGGAGGAAGAACAGCACCGCTTTACTTTGGGGAACAGGATATGCACTGCACATTTAAACCCTGGCAGTGTATCCATGCAACTGCGCACTTCCAAAAGCTGGTCACACACAACAAACACACATGTACCTACCCCCTTCCTGCCGCTGCTTCTCCGCTAGGCGCCTATCCAAGTCAGGGAAGACCACCGCCAGCACACGCTTATGGATGTGGGTCAGATGGCGGCGCCCACGGTTTTTGTGGCTCTCAGGTTAGTCCCCCAGCAGGACCCGTGCGATCCTCCGCGTCCAGCACCGGATGTCCTGCCAGCGTTTCCTCACCTGGGCTAGGCGCCGCTTCCGACCATCCGCCCTCCTCACGGCACTGACGGCTTGCTTCCAGATCTCCCCCTTGGCACAGACGCCTACCTGTGAGGATGCAAAAGTGACAATACATCAATCCACCTTATCAATGATACAGAGAAACACATATTACAAATCATGCATGTTTGAACTGGCCACAGTATGCAGCCAACTCACTGCACCTTTGTCACAGTGACATCATCCTCCTGGGAATGGGCAAATGCAGTAGGGGCCATTGAAAGCACACAGGTGGCATGAGGGGTGCAACACAATCAATGATGCAGGCTCACACTGTGCATCCCAAGCTACAACAGGAATCTGAACAGTACCCCTAAGCAGTCACATGCCCCAGCCCACTTACGCCACCTCAGCAGAGTACACAGACACACACAGGCACTGAACAATCACCTGGCATTGGCAACTGCCGCTACAAACCTCACTCTGCACATGTGCCACTAGACAGGGGGTGTCACAGATGTGGGGCTGTCTCAGCACGGCAGACATCCAGCACAGCTCCCTGCTCACATCAGATGGCCAGGGTGTATCCATCCCACATGCAGCTGGGGTGCAACACTCCACATATGCACACACCCACATGACAGGGGACTCACACACACACACCAATATCCAGGGGACGAACACATCATTTGGACACTCTCACCACAGGTACACTGAACAGACACACATCTGTGGGTCCTGGCACCTGTCACCCTGGGGGGAGCACAGACTCACATCAGGACTGTAGGAACAACATTTCCAGGAGGATTAGGCAGTCCGAAAGCGGCATGCACCATGCAGTGATCGTCACAGTAAGCACCATGCTAGTGCGTTGAGCACACGGGAACTACAGCATGCTCTGCATGGGAGACATGAGCCCTTCCCCCCCCTGGGAACCACTATGAAGAACCCTGCATGTCTGTCACACCTGGACACAATGCCAGAAGTCACAGTAAAAATGAGGGGCACAGTTTAAGCTAGTGGGGTCTGCACTCACCAGCTCCCCTGGTCGACCATACAGCATGGTGTACTGTGGGAGGATCACATCCAGCAACGCCATATTCTCCTCCACGGTGAATGGCTGGGCCCTCTCAACAGACCTGGACATGGTGCCAGAGGAATGACAAGCAGCAGCAGCAGTGTTGTGGAATGAAGGGATGTGCAGGCAAGTGCTCTCTCAAGGGACCTGGCTGCCTTATATCTTCCTTGCTGGCCTGTTTCATTTACAGGAGTACAGAGTGATTGGCTCAGTCACATTTGCATCCTACGTGTCCTCCAATCAATTTAAAACTACCCCAGTGACAGGCTAAGCATGGTTTTAAAATTGAGCATGATGTAATGTCAACAACCACATTGCAACAAAGTAAATTGTCTCCAACCGACTTCTGCTGGCCACATGATGCAAAATTCAAACCTGAAACTCGGTCTCCATGACAACCAGCATGCATTTAGGCCCCTATACTTGTCCCTCATGTGTCCCCTATGGCAATCCTATGTCACAACACAGGTACGGTGCGTCCCACAGCCCTAGGAGACCCCAAATGCATTGCAACGGACCGTACACGCGTGTGTACGGTCCCTATCACTATGGGGGTGCTCGCGTACGTGTACGCCTTAGTAGTCCGGACTGTACACACGCGTGTACGGTCCCTATCACTATGGGGGTGCTCACGTACGTGTACGCCTTACTAGTCCGGACCGTACACACGCGTGTACGGTCCCTATCACTATGGGGGTGCTCGCGTACGTGTACGCCATAGTAGTCCGGACCGTACACACACGTGTACGGTCCCTATCACTATGGTGGTGCTGGCGTATGCGTACGCCATAGTGATACGGACCGTACACGCGTGTGTACGGTCCGGACTACTAAGGCGTACACGTACGCCAGCACCACCATAGTGATAGGGACCGTACACGCGTGTGTACGGTCCGGACTACTATGGCGTACACGTACGCGAGCACCCCCATAGTAGTCCGGACCGTACACACGCGTGTGTACGGTCCGTATCACTATGGCGTACGCATACGCCAGCACCACCATAGTGATAGGGACCCCACACACGCCCTTGGAGCGTATGTACGGTGGGATTCACACCTGACAGTGGTGACAGGCAGCACACAGGAATGAATTGAGCTGTCATACATGGCCAAGGCTGGACATCAAGGCATCGTCTGTGCAGTACAGCATGTGTCGGGCACAGGTGGGTCAGGCTGTGATGTGGCACCATACTCCTGAGGTGTGAAGCTAATTACAGTATGATGGGATGTGTACACATGTCACGTGTGATGGTGCCCTATGTGCCACACATCCCCTTCACTTCTTTGACATGTGTGCATGTAGTACTGACTTGGTGGGCCATGCGTCACTGGCATGGCACGGTCACCGACACCCGTAAATGTCCCCTGATGCCAGGTACACGGAATGTTACCCCTGACAAGTGAATGCCCACGTTGCACGCTGTAGCTATGTCATGTGTGTGTCATGTCTTCCCATAGGTTTGCTGTAGGTGTTTGGTCAAATGCATCTGCTGTTGCTGCAACCAACATGTGTCTGTGTGTAGATGGGCATGGCACACTGTTACGCACACCAGCACACATGTGTAATCCAACGTAAGGTGTGTATGTATGCATCGACACGGAGTTTCAAAACAAGGACATATCTGCATACTCTCAATGTATGTGTAATCAGTCTTGACATGTAATCCTTCATGGCAAGGTGTGTGGTCTGTCCTTTTTCTGACATGTGACCTGTGCCTCTAGTGTTCCGCAACCTGTCTGTACAATAAACATCCTTCTTCTGCACATATTTGGATGTCTGTAACTCCTGTAATACGTCTGCCTGCTAACTTACACTGGCCCACAGCTAGTTTCATGGCATGGCATAATGAGGTTGAGAATCAACGTTTGTAGCTGGCTCTTGGTAGGAGTGTCACATGCCTGGCATACGTGTCCAGGGCATATTGCACAGACCTGACTCTGTATGTAGCATATGTGTATTGCCTGTTGAGCATGTGCTCTGTACATTGACATTGGTGGTGTACTGTACTCACTCTTCGTTGTCCCTTCTAATTCACTGCAGGGCTCCGCCTCTCCTTCGACCAATTCCGGACTTGGCTGACATGCGGGAAAATGACTGTATACGCCGCCACCGCTTCCCCCAACGTTTGATTGAGGACTTGACGACACGGCTGGCAGCACACCTCCAGCCGCTACACAGGTATCCTGGTGCACTGACACCCAAGATGAAGGTGATGGCAGCCCTACATATCTTGGCCACGGGTACCTTTCAACATACCATTGCCCATGTCGGTGGGATGTCCCAAACCATGTTCAGCCGTGTTCTGCATGATTTTTTAGAGGCCATGTTGGAGCACCTTGATGAGTTCATTAAATTCCCAACTCCTGAGCAGTTGACAGCTGTCAAGCGTGAGTTCTATGCCCTGGGAGGGATGCCCCATGTCATTGGGTCCATAGATGGAACACATGTGGCTTTGGTACCACCACAGGCACAGGAGGTAGCCTTCAGTAACCGCAAGCATTACCACTCCATTAATGCCCTTGCAGTGTGTCTTGCCAACATGGTGATTTCACATGTCTGTGCTCGTTTTCCAGGATCAGCACATGATGTGTACATCATGAGGCGTAGCAGGGTGCCTGAAATGATGCTGCAGCTGCGCAACGAACGAACATGTATTGTTGGTGGGTATACTCTGGCAGTCCTGTATTTGACGTCATCTTCCTGTCTTACTGCTCCTCCTGACCCACTCTTGTCCATGATGTTTCCATGTAGGGGACGCTGGCTATCCCAACATGCCATGGCTGATCACGCCTCTCCGCAACCCCAGCGCGGCTGGCGATCACCGCTACAACAACGCCCATGGGCGGACCAGGCGAGTGATAGAGAGGACGTTTGGCCTCCTGAAGAGCCGATTCCGTTGCCTCCACAAGACCGGTGGCGCACTCCCATATGAACCGGTGAAGGTCTGCAAGATATTCCTCGTGTGCTGCATGCTGCACAACATGGCAGTGGAGAAAGCTGTGCCACTCATCCTGGATCCAGATGAGCAGGACCATCCACCCGTGGAGGATGAAGGGCTTGGTCACGAGGCAAGTGATGTGGAGGAGGAGGAGGCGGTAGAGGACATGCTTAGTCAGCTCATACGCAACTTCTTTGCTTAGTGGTGAGTTCGAGTGTCTGAGTGTGCACGCATTGGGCTGTGTGTGGCATGTGTTGCAATGTGTGTGTCCATCTGCATGTCTTACAAGTGAGTCTGAGGTGTGTTTGGATGTGTCACTCGAGTGATGGTGCAATAGAAGAATGTTTTTCCAGAGTCATCATTGTCACCTTGCATGTTGACAACCTAATACGTGTCGAGTACATGCACATGCATGCGGATGTGCTTCTTTTGGCTGACTTCTGGTGTGTCTCCCATCCACAGGTACTTGCGCATGCTGTCTGCTGGTGGCATTGTTGTGCTCCTGCTATTCCTCATGAACACAGCAACATGTGCTGAATCAGCGTTACATGCACAGACAAGTTCGAAAATCTCCTTCGGTAAGGGATGCAGCACGGCTTTTTGGGAGTGGTATTTGTTTTGTATGTGTGTGCACTGCTCCTGTTCATGTTTGGATACTTCACATACATCTAGATTCACCATGGGGCACATGACCTGGAGCAGAATTCACCTGAATTGATGGTCAGACTTGGTGACAGTCACCTGTAATGGGATTGTGATGGAGCCATCAATGTGTGTAACACTGGCCTCGGAAACATACGGGTTGCACCGGGTTGACATGGTGTGTGAATTCCCCATTAGGGACTCAATGGTGTATAGCAGGCTCTCCGTGAGCGGCAGGGGGTGTTTAGCTGTAACCCATCACTTGTGTGCCAGTGCCATGGATTTCCAGCATCTGTGGTGGTAAGGGGGGTGCCAGTGTTGGTCCCACGTGTTCATCCACATGACCTGTGTATGTGTTGACAGAGTTGCATTCCGACACACATGAGTAATAAAGGTGTCCCTCTGCCTCCAAGGTGCCTCATCTCTGTCAATGGTGGTCTGTTGCCACTGTGCATGCGGCATGTCTGGCATTGTTCTCAGAGATGGTGCATATGAGTCTATGTGTAGAGTAGCAAGATGCAAGCTGTTTGTCAGGGATTAGATTCTGTATTGTGCATGATGTCCATGGCTGTGTAGGTATTGTGGCATGTCAGTCTCCATGACGGCCACTGTGCTGCATGTGAATCCATTGTGTGTGTGTGTGTGCCATGTTGAACCAGACATTCCTTCCTTGACATACACCTTTTGCATGGTTCCTTCCTGAGATCCTTGTCTTTGTGTGCTACTTGTGGCATTGTTTACTTGACATGGCGCATGCTGCTGCAGGCCCTGCAGCAAGGGCACCCAGTGTCCATGCAAACGAGCTGGTGTTCATCATGGATTGCTTGCTGACATGTGCTATGCTGATCAGCAGCATCTGTGCCTCATGCGGCAGCACACTCTGCATTATGCACAAGATCCCCAGTTCCATCAACCTCAAGGCAAGAGGGAGACCATCCTCCAGCTCAACTACGACATCCGTGTCTAATCCTCTCCTGCACTCTACGGACATGTGCGTTAGAAATCCCATGATACTTGTCCACATCCAGGGTGCATCTGCACAGCTCTGCTACTACATCCGGCGACCAGGCCACATCAACGTCCAACAGAGATGGGGGGAGTGGATCACTGCCAGCTGCAGGATGACCTTCTCAATCCACGCACACCCTCAGGATGCAGCCCACAACCACAACACAACCTTGTGGCACTGTGATCCAACACCCAATTGTGCCATCTCCATGCATCTAACCTTGGCTGGCCCACCATTCTCCACATCCACCTGACTCAAGCATGCAGGACATGGTTCTGCCACGTGTCTACACATACCTGGGACTCCCACCCCAGGACACTCCACATGATCCCTGACCTCTGCGCATGACTGTTGCTCTTCTAAATAGGTCTGTAGGCACAGTTGTGCGGGCACCCCCTCAGCTGGTTGGGCCCATCACGGGTGAGTATGGTGCTCCATGTCTGTCTTGTATGGTACGTTGTGACCCATGTGTGTCCTGTGCCAGACTCAGACCCCAGGGTATGGATGTTTGGAGAAAATTCAGAAATCAGGCATGGTTTGACTTTACAACACACACATGTAGTGGAATAATGCAAAATGACGGCATCATCTTGTGATTGTGATGAATTTTATTAGTGCTGGGGTACGTGTTTGGGGGGGTGACAAGAGGTGCTTGGCGGGAGTGTAGAATCCAAAGTTTACAGGGGGAGTTGGTGTCCTTGCCATTGACAGTCATCAGAGTCTGTGCCACAGTCTTTGTCAACATTGGGCAGACAGTGACCAGCAAGGCCATGTGGCAGAGAATGTCCTTTGCTGCTGTGCTGCTGTTGGGCCAGAGGGCCAGGTGCCAGGCCAGGTGACCTGGGAGATGGTGATGTTCCGCTGACTCTCACGGTCTTTTTCGTGGACGACCCACCTTCCTGCGGGGACCCTCAGACGCCTGCATTGACAATGCAAGGGACGCTCCGTCAGATGAATCCTCCTCCTCCTCCCTCCCTGGGTCTGGTGCTGCTCTACGCCTGGTGGCACAGGGAGGGTTTGCCAGGCTGTGGGCGATCTGACGGAGGAATTGGCTCACGTCCCTGTGCACCGCCAAGAGCTCTGCCAGTCTTGCCTCCATTCTGGCATGATGCTCAACCTGCAGGGTCTTCATCTCATTGAGGGTCCCCACTACCTGGGCGATGCCTCTGGAGTCACGCCGGTATGCGTCCAGGATGGTTCTGACGTGTGCCATAGCCGGGTCCTGAGCCAACTGGTCAGGTTCGCGCCTCCGCCGTCCTCCACTCCCACCACCCCTGCCCACTTGCACCTGGCCTGCCGTTGTGGGCACATCGGGTCTCCGGGACCCCTGAGGGATGGCATTTGCGGTGTCGCCTGCCTCCTCCTGGGTGCCCGGAGAACCTTGTCCCTCGTGGACAGACTGGCTGTGTTGTTGTGTGCAGGCAGGGCTCCTGGGTGTCTCCTGGGATGTGGCAGGAATGGGGGTGGTGGTTGGCACAGTTGTACCTGACGCAGGTGCTGCAGGTGGTTGGACACCAGAGGGGCCAGGTTGGTCTGGGTCATCCACGGAGTGGTGAGAGTCATCGCTAACGGTGGTGTCCTCTTCACGCAGAGCCTGGTCCTGTGAGTCTTCCCCCCCAGTGTTGGGGGGAGATCGATGACGTTGACCTGTGTGTGAGAGAGACAGTGTTAATTGTGTTACATGCGACATCCATGTTTCATTCTTTTTTGATTTGGCACAGTTCCTCTGGGTGGTTGGATTTGGCTAGCATTCCTCACACAGTGCACATCACTCCTTTCCTACACTTTTTCCACACGAGGGTGGTTTTAGATATTACTATTGTTGGATAAAAAGACAGCCTTTTCCTATCTCGTTTGAATACTCCTTCTTTTCTTTGAATTAGTGAGTCATACTTTGAAGCAGCACTGATGATATTGAAACACTTGCTCTATAGTTTGTCTAAAATTATATGACAACTACAATTGCTATATGAATTGAATGCTCACTATGGGAACAGGTCCTTTATTGTATACAGATTTCTGAGTGGGGGATGACCTGTTCTCTGCCCCTTCAGCTCCTTTTTGTGATTTGGACACCAGAGGGGCCAGGTTGGTCTGGGTCATCCACGGAGTGGTGAGAGTCATCGCTAACGGTGGTGTCCTCTTCACGCAGAGCCTGGTCCTGTGAGTCTTCCCCCCCCAGTGTTGGGGGGAGATCGATGACGTTGACCTGTGTGTGAGAGAGACAGTGTTAATTGTGTTACATGCGACATCCATGTTTCATTCTTTTTTGATTTGGCACAGTTCCTCTGGGTGGTTGGATTTGGCTAGCATTCCTCACACAGTGCACTTTTGCATGGGTATGTCCCTTGGCCACAGCTTTCGACACTTTACCTATGTGTGACACAATCTTAGTTGATGCATATTTTGGGAACGCAGTCAGCAGTGTAGTGAGCGGGCGTAGCAAGCCATGCAGAGCCGCCTTACGTGTTGCACTGTACGTGGCCAAATGGCGTTTATTCCATGCTATTTGAGAATGCACGTAGGTAACTTAACAATTTGTGACAGGGTTCTGACGAACACAGTGGGTAGGTATACTGGGTGTAAGGTTCTGTTTGTGCCTGCAGCACGGATGTACTCATGCACAGATTGACACATGGCCTAGTGTTTATCAAAGGTTGAAGGGGGGGTTAAGGCACTGCCAAACCTTGTCTACATGCACACAGTCCACCTGCTGACGAGCGGACATAGCCACATCACCCAAGGGTGATTTGGTATCCCTCTGTCTCCCTTTCTCCCTCCCTCTATCAGCCTCCTCCCACTGTCCGTCTCCCTCTGTCTCCCTTTCTCCCTCCCTCTATCAGCCTCCTCCCTCTGTCTGTCTCCCTTTCTCCCTCCCTCTATCAGCCTCCTCCCTCTGTCCGTCTCCCTTTCTCCCTCCCTCTGTCAGCCTCCTCCCTCCCTCTGTCTCCCCTTCTCCCTCCCTCTGTCAGCCTCCTCCCTCCCTCTGTCTGTCTCCCTGTGTCCACCTCTGTCTCTGTCCCTCTCTCTGCCCCTCTCCCTCCCTCTGTGTGTCACCCTCTGTCACCTCAGCCCAGCTTCCTGGGCACACACAGTTTGCAGGTCTTGCAAAGGCCATTGGCTTGTTCATGTGGGTTTGTTTCTTCTCTGCCGGCACCCATTGGGCAGAGTGTCTGAGTCTGCGCTGCTGCTGTGGCGGTCTGTGCTGACACTCTTTCAGTGTGCTGCGTCTTCATTGGCTGCTGTTATGTGCAAATTGTGCCTTCATACCCATGTCGTCCTGCAACGCGGCCACCATTAGCAGGCAAAACAGTACTGTGTGGGGACACACTGTTGGTATGGCTGTGCCCTAAGCCATATGGGCTGAGGGCATTGCTGTGTGCTTCAGAGTTGCTCTATGTTAGTTTTGAGGCCCACCCTCCCGGCATCAGGGACATCCTGTCTTGTGTTGGTGTTTTGTGTGGCCTGTGACTTGGCATGGCCTTGCTTGGGGCATGGGGCATGGAGGCGCTAGTGGCATGTGCGTGTTTTTGGAGTGTGGTTGTGTCCGGTGCTGGCTTTGGGGGGGTTGCGTGCATGATTGGTATTTGGGTTGTATATGGCGTTCCCCCCATGTGAGGTGAGTTGTTTGTGTACTCACCAGGCTCTCGGACTCCTTCTAGTCCGTCTACTACCAACGGCAGCAGCGTGGCCATCACCTTCTCCTCCCAGGGATGGTAGTGTACCGGTCTGCGGGCCGGACCTCCTCCAGTGATGTTGGCCTGGTTTTGCTCGTCCGTCATTTTGCGGCGGACCGTCCTCCGCAGATCGTACCACCTGGCTTGGCACTCATGCCTGGTCCTTCTGGTGGCCCCAACAGCATTCACGGAATTGACTATCCTCTCCCACATGGCAGTTTTTTCTGATATGCTGGTCCGTCTGACCAATGTTCCAAAGAGCTGTGGCTCGACTCTGATGATTTCGTCGACAAGGGACTCCAGCTCGTCCTTTGTGAACTTTGGATTCTTGTTGGTGGGCATGGTGTGGGGTGTGGGTGTGGATGGTTGTGGGGGTGGGGGTGTGGATGGGTGTGGGTGTGGATGGTTGTGGGTGTGCAGGTGTGTGTGTGTGAATGTGATGAGGGTGTGTTTGTGATGGTGGTTGTGTGAAGGAGTGCAAGTGTAAGGTGTATTGATGGTTGAAGTATGGTGCAGTGCGTTGTCTCTGGGGTCTGGCAGCAGTGGATCTGTTGCAAAGGATCATGGTTTGTGTGTGTTGGGCCTTTTTATTGGTCCATTTGTGGGTGTGGCTGTGTTTGAACTTTGGGTGGGTGTGTTATAAGGAGTGGTAGTGGTTTGGGCCTCTGTTTATCTGTTTGTCAGTTGCAGGTCAGTATATAGGATGTATTTGGCCTTGTTGGATATGTTTTGTGGTGTTGTGTGCCTCGGATTGACTCTCCTTGTGTTTTTTTGGTTTGTCCTGGTTCAGTAGGAGTGTTTTTAGCGTCTGTACGGTGCGTACATGGGCCATGTTGTTGTACAGTGCTGTCCTTTGCTATGGCTTAGTACGACTCGTACATGCCCATGGGTGAGGGTGCTGGTGTGTGGGCCTGGGGTAGGGTGCGTACGAACA
The DNA here is from genome assembly GCF_964204655.1 of Triturus cristatus. Classification (NCBI taxonomy): domain Eukaryota; kingdom Metazoa; phylum Chordata; class Amphibia; order Caudata; family Salamandridae; genus Triturus; species Triturus cristatus. Next base: position 1,064,232,863 of record NC_140582.1, on the reverse strand, counting down.
CGGGCAGGGTGTTGGTCCGCACCGTACATCGGTGGTGGTGTTTCGCACCGTACATACAGGGGGGGCTGGGTGTAGGGTCCGTACATACACGGGTGGGGAGTTGGTACGCTCCATGCATACACGGGTGGGGGTACAGTCTGTACATACAATGGTGGGGTGGGGTACGGTCCGTACATACACGGGTGGGGGTACGGTCCGTACATACACTGGTGGGGTGGGGGTACGCTCCGTACATACACTGGTGGGGTGGGTGTACGGTCCGTACATACACTGGTGGGGTGGGGGTACGGTCCGTACATACACTGGTGGGGTGGGGGTACGGTCCGTACATACACGGGTGGGGAGTTGGTACGCTGCATGCATACACGGGTGGGGGTACGGTCCATACATACACGGGTGGGGAGTTGGTACGCTGCATGCATACACGGGTGGGGGTATGGTCCGTACATACACGGGTGGGGTGGGGGTACGGTCCGTACATACACTGGTGGGGTGGGGGTATGGTCCGTACATACACGGGTGGGGAGTTGGTACGCTCCATGCATACATGGGTGGGGGTACGCTCCATGCATACACTGGTGGGGGTTCGGCATGTACATCCGCGGCCGGGGGCGTTTTGCGCGTACATGCGGGGTCTGTGGTGGGGTGTTCGGCGCGTATGCGGGCACGTGTCTCCATGGTTGCTATGGGAGTTCGGTCCGTACGGTGTTTTTTCCATACAGTTGTGAAATCGAAAGGACGGGAGTGATCGTACTTGCGCGGTCGGACTTCATTTTTCCGATTCGTACGGTAAATCGTCCGGGGATGTGTCGGACACAATTTCCAACCCGAGGACGTGTGGGGAAATTTTCCCGATGTGATTCGTATGGAGTTTTTCCCATGCGAATCGTACTTGGCAGTTTGTACGCTACTTGTACGATTCGGACGGTAAAAAGTCCAGATTCAATTCGGACGGGGGAAATTTTTCCAGGATCCGAATTGGCACCTTAATTGTAGACTGACAGGATATAAAGAAAAGCAAATGGCAGTGTTGGGGGAGGGGGTTCAGTGGGTGGTCACATGGTCGCTGAGGGACACAATGATGGACTAAATGAAGGGTAGCTAAGTCATGAAGGTGGTTCTCCTGAGGCTTGCCCGGTGCTGCGGCACGCTGGGCAGCACTATGAATCGGCGAGTCGGCTGATTGCAGTGACACAGGAATTATGATATTTTATTAGCAGGAAACTGAGATTATTCACGCTGGTGCCTCACACGTCCTATTTGGTCCAGTCAGGTCCCAAAGTGCCCTTCTATTTGCAGCAATTTTAGGATCTTCTTAGAGTTTCTGGTTGCTCAAATGGGTATAATTTCTAATATTTATATGTTTTCCTCTTCATTGCTTGATTTTGCTCGCGAGAATGTGTCACTCATAGTCGTTGAATGTCACTCATAATTTCACTGAAATTTTCAAAATGTCACACATAGGCAATCTGAAACCTTGGCAGCAATGCCAGTTCAGGAAGGATCTCAAGACCTGGCTCTTCGACTGAGTCTTAGCGTCCAGTAGGACCTGCTGCGCCTCCTCCCCAGCGCCTTGAGACCCTAGCAGGTGAGTAGGCACGCTTAACAAATACTGATTGATTGATTGAACGTCATGGAATCTTACAACACAAAGTACTGTACGATAATGTTCTTGCATCTATTCATAGGATCTGTACCACATTAGAGTAAATGTAAGTATGGGAGTCTATGGGAACTTTCAGCACTTTTGACTAGAATCACTGAACACTAATTTTCTATCTCCCCTTCTGTGAATACTGGCTTGCTCTGCTGCCACTTTAAATTTTCCTTGAAACGGTGGAGAAGTATGCCACTCTCTGCTTGAAAAAGAGTATGCTCCCTGACTTGAATCTCTGGAGAAGCCAGTTTCCTGACATGCAGTTATCTGAGCAAAGAAACTTGTTTTATGCATTTGTGAACTAGAACATTGTAAATGTGCTCCCAGAAGAAGATGCTGACCCCAGAAAATCCTGAACCAAATAGCCTGCCTGATAAAAGTAATTCCACTAACCTGTGAAAATAAAAGGAAGCAAAAATTCTTAGTACAAACCGAGTACAACTGAATGCCAGCAATTGGAATGCCTTCAACCAACCAATCAGTATTTGTTAATGGGGCACTTTAAAGTGGGCACACATTAAAGATAATCTATTCAGACAATTGCCAACATGCACATGAAAAATGAAAGCATTTGGTAATTAAAATTGAAATAAAAAGGCTTGAGCTGAACTTAAGGGATTCACTAATGCTTCAGGAAAAACAGATCAGGCTTGAATGTTCTTTGCACCAATACTTTTGTCTGGAAAAGGCATGAGGCCATTAGTCAGGTAATAACAGCAGAGCAAATAGACACATTCAAGTCTAAAAAAGGGTGATTTATGGAAAAAATGATTAGTTCAACATGAAAGTTTTCCCTTAAAGTTAGCTGGTTAGGAGACAGGTCGGTCAATGGAAACAATGCCACATCTGTAGAGACTGATAATGGATTGTCTAGTCTTTAAGTTTTCAATTGAGTTCCGCAGCCATGAATCAAGGAAGGCTTTTAGACCCAGTTCTTGTGGCAGAAACTTTTTAAGAAAAAGTTATTTGTCAGAAGACTTTACCAAAACGTGTTGGGAAGACAATTGGGGATCAATCGCCGCTTCAAGTGAAAAGATGCACTATGGGCATGGGGTAAAACAAGGAATGGAGGTGAGGAGATGAAAAGGAGAAGACAAACAACAACAAAGAAAGAAGAAGATGAAGGCACATGAATGACGCACCTAGGGAAAAGACGATGGTGATCTGCAAATCCTCGTCCGGAGAAACATAAAATCAGAAGAAAAGAATATTACTGGAACTTGCTTAGGTGGTTAAAGATAAAGAAAGCAGCAACTCCAGCTCTTCTACCTAATTGGAGACATAATTTGTGAGTCTTCATGACACATGGATGAGGAGTATCTCTTGATGGTGCCCAAAGAAAACAAAGAGCAAGAGAAAATAAGGAATACTGCAAGTGCTTCAGTACAGCTGATGGTGGGTAATCTAATTAGCCAGCAAAATTCATGCTTGATGATTAAGGGCCTACTTTTAAGTTTGATGGATGGTATTCCAACCGTCAGGGTGTGAGAGGATATTACCTCCGTCGTCCTGGCAGACTACCATCCATCAGATTTAGAGATGAGTTAAAGCCCAAAGGTCATCTCTGTACCTTGAAGGGAACTGCCGTCACAGTAAAACTCTTCAAGGTAAAAAAGGTTTGATGAAAGCACGTGGTACATTTTGACGGTGATGCATCAAACCTTTAACTATTTTTGTTTTTCAGAAACATATTCCTAAAGTGAGAGTTTGTTTCTGAAAAATAAAATGATAATGACGCTCACACCTTGGGAGTTTTCTCCAGGGGAGGAGCATTAATATGTGATGACAGAATTAAAAGTTGGGTGGTGTAATGCCCTTTCTTCGATGGCTCCAACTCAGTTGGGTAGTAGGAGGGTTTTGTCAATGGAGCCACAATAGGCCGGGCGTAGTTTGCATAGTTTTGCTACGCGAGGTTACATAAAAACGCCGCGAAGTTCCACGAGTGGCGGAGTGCAGTGCGAACTGCAGTTTGTGCTGGTATTCCTGCAGCTCGAGTAGAAATTCTACACGAGCAGCAGCTCGTGCTCGCGAACTTACCGTTTACGATCGCGAACTTACCGTTCGCGATAGCGAGCGGGGAAAAAACTCCGCTGCACATCACGAAGCAGAGTTTTCTGCACTCCTCGAGCTCCGCGGAGTGCAGAGTGAAGAAAACTCCGCAAACTCCATGAACTGAGCGAAACTTACCACCCAGGCCTAGCCACAAGGGTCTCCATCAATGGAAACCATACCCTCGCTACATGAGATGGGCAAGCCAAGAGTTTGGTGGACATGGCACCCGGTATCATTTGTAATGGTGTACCCTTTCCGTCAAACTCTAAATCAGGATCAAGGTCTTTTTAATAATCATATTTGTACATGAATATAATAAGGTAAAAGACTAGCTGTCAGTGCAGCTGCCAAATTAGTGTGAATATATATACAAGGCAGCCAAACAACCAAAGTGACTGAGTGGTTGGTGCACCACCATCGCTTACAAGCCATGCAATGTATGTGCCCATGCAGCCAAATCTCTTGTCAGTGGGTATAGAGCAGAAAATATGGGAATAACAAGATTACATTTACTAATTGACAGTCAACTACCATGTCAGAGTCCCAACCGAAGAGAGAGTAATTTATCATTAAAGGTCTGGGACCATAACCAGCCTAAAAGAACAAGGAGGAATGAAAGGAGTCTATTGTCTTACCATCTACAGAGTCCCTGGCAGTGGTCTCAAAGAAGACCCCTTGAGCTTTTACGTCGACGTGGGAACAGGTCAAGAGAGGCTCACAAATAGGAGAACTAGCAGGAGGAAAAAGTGAATATTCAAAAGGCAATAAAGGGGAGCTAAGAACGAAGAGACTATCTACTACATTCTCACAAAATAAAACAGCACCAACCAGAATCAAGTCAACAGGTCCACATCATCACAATTGAAGGGTGTAGGTAAGCTCACATGACAATTGCAGTGTTAGGAATACCAGACACAATCACTTCTGAGACCAGAGACAAAATGTGTAAGGTTGACCTTAAAATGAAATGTAGATGTGAAGCAGCTGAAGTGTTATTATGGTTCTCAAGCACTGTATGTCCTGCAGGTCAGCTAACAGAAACCACGTGCAAAGTGAAACAAGCATTGGCATAGCCAATAGGTCTCGCCTTTGGGACCTTATAAGTGTTTAGCCATGCAACAGTTGCATAACTACGGGGCATATGTATCAAACGATTTTGTATTCGCAAACGCTGCGAATCGCAAAAAAACAGCGTTTGCGAATACAAAATCGCAAAATTAGATGTATGAGGCATTTTAGCCTTGCAAATTGCGATTTCTTAAATGCACCCAAGTTGTGCGATTTCTCCTTAAGAAATCGCAAATTACCACCAACTTGAAGTTGGTGGTAATTTGCGATTTCTTTGAAAAATGCACTTTTTTGCATTTTTCAAAGTGCCATGTGGCGCACCTATATGCCCTTGTCCTAGGGCATACCGGTCCTAGGAAGCTTGTTTCCGGTCCAGGGAAGGCATGGCTTGGCAGTTCAGGCTGGACTGTTCCATGAGGCACAGGGTCAGACTGATTTGCATATGGCCATGTCTGAACTGGGGTGGCGGAGTGGGCTAAAGAACGGTGATGGATCAAACCCAGATCTGTTGCCTGGGTGTGAGTGTTTGATTGGTTCTGATGCTCCGTCCATCACCACCCCCTTTTGTATCCCTCGTTGAAGTGGGCAGATAGCCACCCCGTTTTGCTTTTTTATACAGGGTCACCAACTGGGGAGCCAGTAAGTCCACGTACGGCGAATAAAACTCGATCGGGAGCCCATCAGTTCCTGGTTTTTTATTTCTGGCCATATGTTTGATGGCGCTCCAAACTTCCCCAATTTCAACTTCCCTACCTAGGGCCTCTGCAGCTTCAGCATCAATCTTAGGAAGTTCTAAACCTTCTAGAAACCCCTTGTCTTCAAGTCCTGCTGGATCAAGCCTGCTCTGGTACAAATCAGTGTAATACTCCAAAAATTGGAGATTAATATCCCGCTGGTTGTAATAAGCCACGCAATCTCGCCCGCGCAATTCCAGTATCGAAGTCCCTCTGCGTGCCGGGTTAGCCAGCCAGGCCAGCAAAGCTCCTGACTTATCCCTCTCAGCGTGCGCCCGCGCAATATAGGTCCTATAGTCAAAACAGCGCAGCTTTTCTACTTGTGTTGCCAATGTTTCCCTGGCAGCGAGGGGATCATCCTGCTTATCCATTCCCTCCGGTCTATCCTTCTCTACTTCCCTAAGTAGTTGTTCTGCGTCCTGCACGTCACTGAGAAGAGCCGTCTGAACCCCCACTACTTCTCCAATGCAACAACCCCTAATAACGGTTTTAAAGGCATCCCATTCGATGAGTGGGCTGGTCGCTGTATTGATATTGGTGAGGAAATAATCCTCAATAGCGGTGCTTATCGTTGCCCGAAACTCCTGATCATCCAAAGCTTCGGCCTTAGACGTCAGCCAGGGATCGCAGTCCTAATCCGTACCCACTCCAGGGACACCAGTAGGGGATTATGATCAGATATTGTCCTAGTCAGTCAAGTATTCACTCAGATTGATCCCTCCATGGACGTCCAGGGAGCACAGAATCGAGTCTAAGCGGACATGTAACTCGTGTAGGGCAGAGAAGTATGAGTAATCTCTCTCCCCCGGGTGTTGGGCTCTCCAGGTGTCCATCAACCCCCAGCAGCGCTGCCAGTCGCGTCTAGCCTCAGCAATTCTGTGTGCGGGAGCATCAGGCAGTGGCGGGTGTGAACGGTCCAAATTAACATCAGTAATACTGTTAAAGTCCCCCCCCCCACAGCACCAATCCTGTTAACACCGATGCCAATGTCTGTGAAAGGTGCGCGAAAAATGCAGGTTGATCTAGATTAGGGGCATGGATACTCGCTATCACTATATCCCGCCCGTCCAACCGCCCTGAAACCACCACAAACCTGCCCTCTGGGTCTATTATTTGCCTAATACACTGAAAAGAGACTCCCGCTCACACCCAGATAAAAGTCCCCCTGGCAAAGGTTGAATACGTAGTATAAAACACCTGCCCCCTCCATCGTCGCTGTAATGCAGCACCTTCTGCCTGCGAGAGATGGGTTTCCTACAATAGGGCAATCTGTACCCCCCTCCTAACAAATAATGTGTGTATTTTATGTCGCCGGGTCATGGTGTGCATCCCCCTAATGTTCCAGGATATACATTTAATACCTACGGTGGGTCCCATTGCTCGTGACGTGTTCAAACTTGTAGCAGTCTCCCCATAGCAACATGCCTGGACTCAAACCAAATCCCCTCAACAACCAGAACTCCCCATCTCCCCCTCCCCAGGACAGGTACAAACAAACAGGTTCCCATCCAAACTTCTTCGCGTGAACAGTAATTCACGAAAAGTGGCGGGCGTGAGCTAGTCCCATTGAACCCAGATCTCCCCCAGGCTCCTCCGCCCACTCCTGTAGATCCGGTGGTGGCTCCAGCTTCAACAGCAGTGCTCCCAGGTGGCCATGTATAGGCGCAAGTCCCAGTAAAAGTCATCTCCCAACAGCAGGAATCCCCCTTCTTTCATACGACCAGACGTGCGTGCTTCATATTATGCCATCCACAGTTTGTGGGGTGATATCTGGCAGATCTGCATCCGATTCTCCATGGACGCTGCTCGTCCAAGAGCCCTCGAACCTGTCCGTGTCATGATCGCTGATGTCCCTGTGTAGGTTAGTGGCCCCATGGCTTATTTCGATCACCGCTTGCACCGCCCTATTCCGCTCCATTCTCCGTCCTTGCGGCAAGAGGGTTCTTGGAAGAGGCGGAGGAGTGACCGGCTCCCGCCCGGCCAAGCCCGGTGATGATGTACGAGTTCCAGCGTCTCGTCTGACTTCTAGCCATTCCCAAGCTGCCTGCGGGTATTAAAGAAATGCATTTCCAAGTGATCAATCACCCGGAGGCGTGCCGGGAACAGCATAGCATAAGGGAGCCGCAACTGGCACAGTTTCTGCTTAACGGACATATAGGAGGCCCGCTGGCGTTGCACCTCCCTAGTGAAATCCGGGAAAATCCTCACTTTGCTATTTCCAATCCGCAAGTCCTGTTTCTCTCGTGCTTGTCGCAGTCTATGGTCTCGATCCCGATAGTGAAGCAGTCTCGCCACCAGCGGACGGGGAGGAGCTCCAGGTTTGGGCGGCCGTGCTGGGACTCTGTGAGCACGTTCGAGTACATAGAAGGGGGAAAGACCTTCCGGGGCCACCTCCGCCTTGAGCCAGGCCTCTAGGAACTGCACAGCATCCACCCCCTCTTTCCGCTCCAGAATCCCCATTAAGCACAGGTTATTTCTACAGGAGCACCCTCCACTATCCTCCGTCCGCAGCTCCAGCACTTTGATGCTGGTTTCAACTGTGTCCAGGGTGCGCTGTAAAGTAGCATCCGCCTTCGAGAGATCCCCCATAGTTTTCTCATTGAGAGTCACTCTTTCTTTAAGTTTGCAGTGGTCATCTTTCAACAGGGTATGGTCAGCCCCTATGGAGTCTATCTGTGTTTCCAGAGCCTCTCTTGATGAGGTGATGGCTTGCAGAATGTCAGCTAGGGTAGGATCCCCAGGGGCATTGTCTATCCACTTCTCTGATGCTTCCTCATCATCGTCAGTATGTTGTTCTGTTCCCTCTACACGCAGGGTTGTAAACCCTTTCTTTTTGGATACTCTCCCCATCATGAGTGGCCAGCACGTGACCCCTGGTGTGCTTCCCAACAATTTGACCAGTACGCCCAGCGCTGCGGTGAGAGGATCAGGGGCGATCTGTGGTCGCCCTGAGGAGATATATGTGAACGATGGGAGTGCTTATTCTCCAAGATATCTGTGACACTCGTGGTCCGTCAGGTCCTCCGGAAAGTATAAAGGCCCAGGAGCTGCGATAGGAGTCCTTTGTTTCCTCACCCAACCGTGTCCATCACCTGTAGCAAGCAGATGTCGCAGCCCACCCTGCAAATCTTTCGTGTGTCCATCCTTTCTGTCAGTCAGCAGCAGTGTGGAAGGGGGAAACTCTTGTTTTCGCCATGGTTCTAGCACCGTAGGAGTGATCCACAGAGAAGACACCGGATCGGGCTGCTCGGTCCCGTGCTGTCAGTGGGCCCACTATCTAGCTCTCCATAGAAGGCAGCAGTCTCTCAGCTTTCAGGTGGCAGTCGGTCTCTGGTCCCAATGTTCCCTCACAGCTGCCGCTGCGCAGTGAGGCCAGTGCAGTCGCCCTCTCAGCACCCAATGTCGTGGATCTCGAGGCAGTGCGGATGCTGCAGTAGCCAGCAGTCCCCTCAACAATTCACCGCCTCTTCAGCACCTCACTTCGGCTTGCCACCTGCCAGTGCCAGTGTCAGGTCTCTATTCCGTGCGCAACAGCCGTCAGCGTGGGAGGGTAATATGACGCCGGGAGGGTCCAGTGATATCTTTGTTTCCCCCGGTGTCTCCCTCAGCAGCACCGTCTGTTTCGCGTATCGCCACGTCTAAACGCGCCTCTCAGCCGCTTCAACTTCTAGCAGCCCCGGTCATCAGTGCCATTGCCCAGTAATCGCTGCCAGCACACCCAATTGTGGGGTCCGAATACGCAGTCCAGCGACCAGTGTATTCAGCCGCCATCTGCGCCTCACCGCCCCAGGCTGCCCTCCGCCTATTATCTCCGCCAGACCTCCTCACTGTGTCGTGCAGCCGCCATCTTGAGTGTACAGATCAGCGCCGAGAGAATCGGGTGATCGCGCTATTCCAGCACGCCCCTGCTGGGCAGTCACCACGACAGCGATCCGCTGTGATCTGCGCTCCAAGGTACCGCAGGGTCGTGGAGTCGCTGAAAGACAGGGCACAGGTCTCTCGATGCCCCAGTTGATGGGAATCTCCGAGTCAGCGTCCATCCGCCACTTTAGTGGCACTGTGCCGGGGCTCTACCAGGGGGCTAGACTGCCTTTTCACCCCTTTAGCGACGCCAGTGTCTCTCTTCAGCGATCCGTCTGGGGCACCAGGGTTTCCGCGTCGTGTTAAGCGGTAAAGGGCCACCTCAGTAGGTCAGGATCATAATTGGTGGGGGGAAGCCACAGACGAAGCTCCGGAGTCCGATTCCCCTCACATCGGCGCCAAGCCACGCCCCATCGTGAGTCCATCTTTTCATTATGCCAGTTGTGAGATGAGACTAACAGTAGTGCCACTTAGAAAGATAATTCAAAATTTGTGGCTTTGTATTTTCTGTGGAAAACGCAGAATTCTTAATTCACTGAATATTTTGGAAGTTTTGTAAACTTGTACATATGTCGTCAAGATGTTTGGAATTGTGTCTAATGCCCCACAGATTTGATATCCCTGTCTCGAAGTCCAGCAGCATGTAAGTACTCATAATGGAAGGATGAATGCTTGTGGCTGGGGTAATGAGGCCATAGATGCAACTTTCAACTAACATGCAAACTGAGGGTATAGGTTATTGACATTCTAATTGATTAAAATGGCGTCTCGGAGGTATGGCAGGCATAGCAGAGCATTAGGCACCTGCATAGCAAAATGCAGAGTAAAGCACTTGGGGGCATATTTTCAAGCAAGTGGCGGAGTGCGGGTTAGCTCCAAAATTACTAATGCTGCACTCCATCACTTTAGAAATGCAGGAATGCGCCATATTTACATTAATACAGCTCACCTTTGCATTATCCCTGCGCTAAAGCAGGCACCATAGTGCAAGGGAGCCTTCATAGAGGGAATGATGTTTATGTGCAGGAAGGAACACCTTACTGCACATAAACAATCAGGCATTTTGCTGTTTCTATGTGTGCTGCACAATGCAGCACACACAGATGCAGCAAAAATGAGGAGAAATAAAGCATTTCTCCTCATTTCACCATGTTAAGACCAGGTTTTCCCTGCTCTTAATTTTGGCGCTGCCCCACATTTACACCACCCTTGAAAACATAGGGCACCTTAAAAATCAATGGGTGTTGCGGCAGAACGCCCACTGCAACACCCATTGCCTGCTAAGTGTAGCGTTAAAGGGGGTGTTATTTACAAGGCAGCGTTAAGCCTTGTTAAGTGGCTTAACGCCGCCTTGTGAATAAGGCGAGGACCCTATTGCCACAGGAACGTCACTTAAAGTGATTGATGTTCCTGTGGCAATAGGAGCTTGTAAATATTCCCCTTGGTTCGATTACTTGTGTCATTAAATTGTGAAACATTAATATACGTTCTCATACTTTACGCACGTGTTTTTTCCCATATCCCCGAGAAATGTTAGACTGTGCAGATTTCTACGTCATTAGACTACCTCTGTGTAAGGCCCAGGCCCCTTCAGTACAAGTTTAGTAGTGGTTGGAGAAGGTTTCGTGCAGCAGTTCCATCTGAGTAAAGCTGGTAAAAAACAGATGCTGGTAAGAGGATGTACCCTTACGGCTAGAGCGGTCGACCTCGAAGCTGGGGACCCGGGTTCGAGTCTTGACAACGACCCTCAACATCCTGTGATTCTGGGAAAATCACTTAATCTCCCCGTGCCTAACAAAAATGAATGTGTCCATCTGTAATGAAACTGGTGCTCGTGTAAAGCGCTCTGATACCCTATGTCTCGGGTCTAGTTCGCGCTAAATAAAACTCTAAAACAAAAAATTACAAACACATTTTCCTGTACTCTGCCTTCTGGCAACCACCTAACATGTATTGTGTGCAGAGAATCAGTTAATAAAGTAAGAAACTCCCCTCTCCACACAAAACCTGTCAGTGCTCATGAGCCGCATGGGCGCAATAGATCAAGCTAAAAGCATATCCCATTCACGTGGTTATTTGGAGGGGGCGGATGGCGGTAGCAGCGGAAGGGCAGGTAACAAGGCATGGGCTCAGATCTGTAACCGGTGTTCAGGCTCTTACAGAGACTTCCTGCCTCCTGGACTACTCTCGTGTTATAGAACTGTACTGTACGAGAAGAGAAATGATGGATCCAGCGGCGGACACATGAAAGAGCTTTCTTTTTCTCCTCCCGCAACCTCTCGGCCTCTCCCTCACCCTTCACCAACTAATCACTGTATACCGACTGCTCTCTGTCGGATATTCACTCTACTACACGATCCAATGGTAAATGTAAAAGGCCCCTTCGCTGGCACCCCTAATCCCCCCTCCCCCTCTTTAATGGAGAAATTGTTTTCCAGGCCAACTCGGAAAGTTACGGCGTGTTTGGGAGCTGCCGCGGTGGTTCCCAGGCCTGGCGGGCTTCCTCTGCCCTCCGTCTCATTGGAGCGCTGCTCTGACAGAGCCGGCTCTTCTCTACTAACAGCTGTCTCTTATTTGAATGGATTAATTTCCTAATCCCGCTCAAAGGTGCCCCCAGACAGAGTCTGCTGCTGCAGGGGAAGGGTTTCTAGCCTGGAAACAAAGGCCACTGGCACTGGGAAGGGCCTGAACTCACCCCGTGTTTCCAAACAGTGCCTTTTGGAAATGGAACCCCATCCGTACTGAATTAATTAAGGCAGGATGGGCAGCGATTTGCATAATTACAAAGTAGATGAATGCATCTGTGGTGATATTATTAACATATATGTAGAGGAATTTCAAGTACATTTTTCTTGCTTTTCATGTATACTTTTTTACCTATACAAGGGAGCAGAATGCGCATGTAGAGCTCCTATAAAACAGACAGTGTGCATGCAAAGAACAGCATAGCCTTAGCACGAACAGCTGCTGCCACCCAAGGCTTGCCTTTTGGTACCCCATGCCCTGGCTTAAATGTGGTCAGGCAGACAAAGATAGGCACAAATGCTGTGGTAATGGTGGTGCTGATAGTGGTGTGCTGGAAATGGTAGCTGGGGTGTTGCTCCTAAAGGTGAATACAAAAAAACAACAGCATTTTGTATACAATGCCCACATGAAATAAACAACTCAACAGGGGCGGCTCCTCCATTAGGGCGGAGGAGCGCCGCCTCACTGCTTTCTCGCACTGCGAGAAGCAGAAAATAAAATAGTATTTTAAATACTGATTCTCAAGCGCTCAAGCCATAGTCGGTGTAGCAGACCACTTTATAGCAGCCTATGTTATACTATGTGTAATAAAGGGTTAACATAATGATTTTACATACTACATATTCACAGTGCTTTCTGTAACATGCTGATACCTCATGGCAATATAAATACGCTAGCTCCTTTTCCCCACTCCACCAAGGATTCAATTCTGTGACTCTCTGGCCTCACACACAGACATCTGCAGTTATTGCATCAACCAACTGAGGCTTCATTTGGTAAATTAGTGCATTTTGCACTGATTAGTTTAATTTGCATTTATCTTTCATTTACGTTGTGCACCTTATTTTATCTGCAGGTACCTAAAGTTGAAAAAAAAAACATAGTTACACATTATTTAGTTTTTTAGTCCTGTCTTTGATCCCACTACCACTGCGTTGAGCATCACAGCTTTCATAGTTATCCACCCAGATTCTTTGCTTTTTGATCACCAGCTTTTTGGCTTTGTACTGTGGGTCTGCCTCATGACTGGTGACTCACCCACGGTAATCGCACAGTAAATGGGCTGCACGTGTTTACCACCATTGTCCTCTTTTTAGGATAAGGCCTCTGCAGTGCAGCCAGGGTAAGGGGCACTTGGCTGTTTACATTGGAACATGTGAGGGCTGTGCATGTGAGAGTACTGTCATGCGCAGCCTGTTAGCTATGCACAGGTAGCCTGACGCAGAGGGGACTCTGCAACATTAGATATTGACCTTGAGTAGTCCTTTCAAGGTTAGCGTACACTCATAGGGAAAGTCAGTGTTATTTACTGTCTTGTCTGCAGTGATACTTTATTATACAAATGGGGGAAATCTGCCTTAGAGTGTAGTTTCATTTCCGTTTGGCCTACAAAGTCCAGTGACATATCAAAATGATGTAGAATATGTGCCCCAAAATCAAATCTGCAAGTTCCAAGAAGGTATCTGTACAACTTTTGGGTCATCCAGAGGTGTCATAATTCTCTAGCTCAGATCAGGATCAGAGTCCAGGCCTAATGTCACCCTGCTGCGCCAAGTTAATTCCATTTCTCTCCAAAGACCTCCCCACACAAAGGGATCAATTAACAGTGCTACACTGAGCTCCTGGGGAGGAAAGGGCAGGGGAGAAAGGATCAGCACCCATCAATCAGCTGTCACATTGTAGCAGGGATGGGCCAGCCCAAGCCCACTGATCAAAAGAGGTAGTCCAGACCTCTGGAGCCAACACAAGAGAAGGCTCCTGGTTGAGGTTTTGGTGTGAAAAGCCCTGGCAGTAATGTAAGTGAGGGGTAGAGCTGGAACCCCCAGAGGAGATGTGACCAGTGACTCCTGGATGACGCCATCACAAAATGTCCCAGCATGCTGTGCAGCAGGGTTGGGGTGGGCAGTGAGGTGATGTAGCACCCTAGGATGGGCCAGGAGAGCCTAGCTTCTAGAACTTTCTGCCCGACTTGAAAAGTCTTGCTCAAGGGGTAGAGGGTAGAGAGTGCTTTTTATTGGAGCTGGACAGTGGGACTAGAGGTGGCAGCCATGGACAACTAAAAGGAGGAACCACCTGATGCCCACCTGGACTAAGGACTCTGACCACAGTTGACCCCAAGACCAGTGGGCCTCTCCCCAGGACCAGGGAAGCTGGTCCCCTTAAACCCCATAAGGACTAGTTAGGGGAAGAACTGGACTCCTGCATCAAGGAGGAGAGAAGCACCAGAGGGGAAAAGGGAGAAAGGCTGGCGCAGGGAGCCAGTGGAACCAGCTCCCTGCAAAGTGGGCTGGCTGTGATACCTGAAGGCCTAAGGAAAAGGCTCCAGGTTGGGACGCTCGTCACCAGGAGTAAACAGAGTCCAAGATCAAGCCAAACAGCCCAATGGGGCCTGAGATATTGAAGAAAAGTGATCTAACCTTTGATCCCCAGTGAGGCCCCAGAGCACGTGGAGCTCTGCCACTGGAGGATTTCAAACCCCAGAGGTGGCCATGGACCAATGGTCAGCACAAGGACTAGCTGCAATAGTTACCCCTGGGAGCGGGTGTGCATGGGCCCCTCTACCCGGAGCTCAGATGACTCAAGGTTCCCAATCCCCACATCAGGTTTTATCTACGGGGGCCAGGAACCTCAACTCCATGCCTCCTGGCACTGAAAATGGAGCTGTTTACGCTGTTGCACCGCCCGAGAGATGAGAGAAGGACCTGGGATCCCAACTCTCTACCCACGATGTGCCAGTAGGAGGGATGCTGTTGTGCTTCCCTGAGAGGAGAAGGGACCTTGGATCCCAAATCCATGCCCCACAGCAGTAAAGTAATGTGGGGAGTAGGCGGCCACCACTGAGTTAAGTGTCCTGCCAACAGGAGTAGGCAGGGCAGGGAGAGGAACTGCTGGCTCCCACAGCATCATAGGGAAGTGCTGCCCACATGTGGAGCTGGCTGTTGCAGCAAGCGGTAGGCTCCCTTGGCTGCCCCCAACATATGGAGGCATGCAGTGTGCACGGGTGGGATTGGGCACCTCTAAGATTAAAAGATTAAAAAAGAAAAGGAAAAAGGCAAGCTGCATGGCATGAGGCAGCTTGGCACATCAAAGACAAGTGGCTGAGCCTCCTTATTGGCATGCCAACTTCCTGGGAGTGAGTACTCCATAATTTCCTGCAAGGCTGAAACAGTCAAAGTACTTTTTTACTGCTTGTGGTGGTTCTGGGATGGTGGGGCCATCGCCAACAAGAGCTGTAGAAGTGTTGCAGCTCCCCCCAAGGAAGCCCAAAGGGATTTCCCCCAAAGACTGACCCTATGTTTAGAGGGTCTAAAAAACGGTGACCCGCCCAGGAATTTGTTTGTTTTTTAAAGCTGATGCTTTTGTTCCACAGCTGGGAGTGTTGACACACGGTAAATGATTTCAACAATCATTTATTCAAAAGAATTTTCACAATGGCTTGAACAATGTTTATTTAAAATTATTATTCACAATGTTTTACACAATGCTTTGTTTAAGAAGGTTATTCCCCATGCTTTATGTTTAAAAGTTTTGTTAATGCTGAGAGTAATGCACATTCCTGAAAGGCTGCAATACTTGATTAATAATGTGAGCACATGAATGCAAGGCGTTATACTCATAATAGGTGTGGAGGGATTATGGTTACTGAAGTCAGTGATAAATGAAGTATCATCATGACTTGATTCTGGTCTTGAAGTGTGGTAACACTGACCTGATGTAAACTGACACCCCCTATATGGTTATATGCCGTACTGTACATGGACGAAGGGTACTGTGATTTTTTTTAAGGGTCAAATGTAATATTGCCAAAGGTAGTTCCTCCAGCCTTATGTATATTTATAAATTGCTGTGTAGTATTAAGCAGTGTGTGCATAATAAGTGTACTTTTTCTTTTTCTAAAGGAAAAGCACAGACTGGACAATCGTTATTGAGTGTTATTATTACATCAAAGCGAATGGTGATGACTGTCCCACACAACCTACGCTGAGTAAGCTTTGGACTGCTCTGCTTCACTACCCTGAGAGAGCTCTGGTTGTGGCAACGGATGTGATCAGAGCAGCCCTGGACTTGGGAGGCAGTTCTGCCCTTGTCCTGTTGGATTTATCTGCGGCCTTCGACATGTCCAATCATGGGGTATTGCTCAACTGCTTGAAGGGGCTTGGGATCGATGGTATTGCCCTTGCCCTGCATCAATTGTTTCTTTCAGACAAGGCAGCACTCTATGGCAATGGGCGAGTTTAAATCCAAGGCGTTTTCCTTGCCTTGCAGAGTTCTGCAGATATCATCTTTGATCTCAACATTGTTTAATCTATACGTAACCCCATTAGCCTCACTTCTAAAATCGTATGGCCTGTCCCTAGCTTCATATGCTGATAAGACCCAAATTGTGGTGTTGCTGGCCAAGAACAAGTCGAATCCTGGAGATGCCTTCAGGAACTGTCTGAATGAGGTCAGCAAATGGATGGATGGTATTTGCCTAAAGCTTATTCCTCCAAGACCGAAGTGATACTTTTCAGAAATAACCTGTCTTTCTGGACACCTTCATGAGGACCACCCCAAATGGGCTCTCTCCCCTCTCCTGTGACAACAGATACATTTGAGTATAATCATAGATAGCAAACTGAAGCTCACTGAACAGGTGAACAAAGTTATGTCAGCTTGCTTCTATTCCTTAAGGTTAGTGAAAAAGATTGAATAATTCCGCACTTTTGAGCTCCTTAAAACAGTGGTCATCTTGCTGGTTCTGGGGAGACTGGACTATTGTAATAGCTTCTACTCGAATCTTCTGGCTTCCTATCCAAAGAAACTGCAGATGATGCAAAATGCTAAGGCTCGTTTCCTGCAAAAAATTCCCAAGTATCAGTCAGCAAAAACGGACATAAAAAATCTACATTGGCTACCCATCAGACAGCGGATCACCTTTAAGGGACTCTGCATGGCTTACAGAACACTTCATGGTCTGGACCCCATCTTTTTAGGAAACATCTAAGATGGTACATCATTAACAGACCTATATGTCCAGCCTTCACCAGAATCTTGGTGGTACCTGCCTAGCAGAAATCCACATGGGGAGGAAAAAGCTTTTTCAGGTCAACAGCCCTTCTGTGTAACAGCCTGCCTCTGGATCTTACAACGGCTCCATCCCTGACTGGGTTAAGGAAGGCTTTGAAAACCTGTTTTTTTGCACAGACTTAGCTGATTCTTCTGCCTCATTTATATCTTCCCTCTGCTACAGGGGAACTACTGTCACCTCCCTAGGGCAACAAAGACAAACTTTGGCATTTGCTTTATAAAATAACGTCATTCATTAACTCAAGCGCTGCAATGGGGTGTCTGGTTCCCAGTGAAGGGTGAATGTGGACCCATTACTTGTGTAGGGCATACAACTAATGGCCCGGTCCCTCACAAGGTTCATTTCAGCATTGAAGGGGAATCCCCTGAACATTCAGCTCAAATCTTCAATCAACTCAAGTAGTAGATTGGAGATTAGAGGCTGCTCTATTTAATAAAGCTACATTCTGCTACAGGCAAGGAGCAACTATCCACCTACTTTATATTGAGCAGACCCGATGGTGAGCTCTGGAGAGCAACAAGAAATTGCAGTTTTGAGGGATTGTCAACACACAAAAAAGATGTGATGCTAAATTGATTCAGAGAAAGGGGCTATTCATGACATATCCAAAAACAGACAGAGGGTAAGTTATGTGCCATGATTAGAGAGGAAGCATTCTTTATCCCTACAAGAATAAAGAGGATGAACCATCTAAGTGAGGATGATTATGACATACAGAAATCCGACTGGACATGTTGCCAAACTGCTGAAGAACCATTGGAAAGTATTGCAGCTGGACCCAATAGTTGGATCTAGACTGCAGATCATATTAAATGAGAGCAAATGTTGGTATGGTCTGAATTGCGGTGGCCTGAGTTTTGCGGCCCCTTACCTCTCCTGTTATGGAGGGAGAAATTTTAGGGGTGCTTTTTGACACTTCTCTTTCCTTCGATACTCAGGCAAGAAGGAATGTGAGCTCTTGTTTTTACATTTTCAAAACTCTAAGAAAAGTCCTTCCTTTTATTACAAATGAACTCAGAGTTGCAGGGGTCATCGTGCTTATTAATTCTCACATTGACTACTGCAATTCTCTGAACTTAAATATATACATATCCATGCTTAATAAACTTTAGACTATCCAGAATGCGGCTGCTCATCTTGTCCTGGATATTCCCAAATGCTTGTCAGTCTGAGAGGGCATTCACTCCCTGCACTGGCTGCTGGTCAGGAAGCTTGTGATTATGAAAGCTCTTTGTCTAGTTCATAATGCTTTCCACCGCCAGGGCCCGACACACCTGCAAACGGCCGACTGGTACATCCCTAATAGACAGCTACGATCTGCCTCTCTTAGGAAGGTGGAGATACCGAGATTTCGTAAAGCCTTCTTTTTGGGTCACTGCTGCCAAGTTATGAGACACTCTTACCACCCATATTGCTAGTCTTTCCTCCCACGCTGCCTCCCGCAAGCATCTGAAAACCTGGCGTGTCTCCTTTCAGTGATGGTGAGTTTTGGTCGCCTCACTGGTAGTGGCTCTTCACTAGCTAGCGCTTGGACACTCTCGGGTATAATGGGCTCTATAAATCTCAAAACTACAAAATACAAAAGTCATTGAAAGATAGGCCAGTCACATTACATATCATGTGCCTAGTGAAGTTATAATTATAAAAGTACATAAAAGCATTACATGCAACTCTGAATTTATTGTCTATGTTCGAGTGTGCTTCTGTGAGCAGCACTATGTTGGCAGCTCAATATTTCCCCTAGAGAACTCCTAGAACATTAACAAACAATCTGCAACTTTAACACCAATTACCCTGTTGCCCACCATTTCATCCATATGCATAAAGGGTAATGGGAAATACTGGACTTGTTCAAATTTTCAAAAATCCTAACCTGAGGATCAAATAACATCTCTAAGAAGATTAGAATCACAAGATAATATGAATTTAGAGAGCAAGAGCCCCACAATGTTGAATACAGAGGAAGAATTGTGACCACATATCTATTTTGGAAGAGTCGAACAAGAATATGACTGAGCCAAGCCACTGAATTTATTGCAATTGATTATGGTAGATCTGCCTTGGGCTAAGCCCACTTGGATGATGTTGATATTAGTTTTGCAATAATTTGCTTTCATGTAAACAAATAAATATATGAAAATAATTATTTCTTTGGATGAAATCTATGACTACATACAAAGAATGGCACACATAATGCCATCTAGGAAGTTAAAAGGTTAAAGTACCCTTTATAATGCAGATGTAACAGTCAGTCAGAAAGCTTGAAATTAATATTCCAATATGTACAGGAAGCTGATTTGTAAATAGGTTAACATACATTTCACCCATATATGTAACTCATAGGCCAAATTTAGGATATATGTTTATCTATATATATATAAAAATATATAAAATATATATATATACACAATGGCCGTCGCTCTGGGCAAATAAAAGGAAAAAATGCACCTTAAACTGGTTCGTGTACCAACTTCTTAAGCGTCAGCAAGAGTTTTGAGGCTGGTGGAGCTGGTTGTTCTGATATATATATATATCCAACAATTGCAGGAACCCATTCGAAAAAGGCCACAAGAAGTTCTTTTTTGCTTAACTCAATTTTAATGGCAACTTGCAGACAGGCTCACATCCGAAGTTAGCTTTGAAAGTTCAAACGCCAAACGCGTTTCGGGAATGATCCCTTCGTCAGCGGCGGGCTTACAAGAGAGAGGAAAGTCTTTGGTTCGCGCACTGATGACATTTAAATCCCTGCCCCATTGGGCGTGGCCAACACTGTGGCCTTGTGGGGTATGTAGTGCATTACTTGATAATCCACAGTGGGTAGGCTTTCATATCTGCAAATAAAAAAATGAAAATCCCAAGTGGGTCAAAGTAAGATTCGGGCAGACACCTGCCCCGCTTTGTAGATGCCACCTTGAAGCGTCACTGGCATCACCCTGCTGAGTGCCAGATCCTTCTTCCCAAGTTGCTGAGACCCGTCGGTATCAGCAAGGACCCGCAGCTGCAGTGGGCGATTTTTCACGACCGGGCCGGCCGTCAACACATCCAACAATTGCAGGAACCCATTCAAAAAAAGCCACAAGAAGTTCTTTTTTGCTTAACTCAATTTTAATGGCAACTTGGGCTGGATGTGTTGACGGCCGGCCCGGTCGTGAAAAACCCCCCTAACATCTTGGCAAGATTATATGTTTGTGTGTGCAAAATGCCCACAACACAGATCCTGACCGTGAACATGCAATGTGACTCCCGTCACATGTCTGTCCAAAAGGTTGTTGTGGGGTTCCAAAAACCAGATTTTTAGGATCATTGTGGCAATGGGGTCTAAACCCCCATCACTACAGTGACCAAAAGGTGAGTGTGGACGTTACAATAGCAGCATCACCAGACCAGCATTTGTGACTACTGGACCCAACACCACAACCAATGTAGTGGCAATGTGGTGGTTGTATCACATACAAACATAGATTTGAGAGGCAAAGAATGCGGTGTATCACAAGAACTCCCTCTGCCATGTGCAGACAAGCATTGGCCATGACCCCTGACAATGCCAATAGTGTCCAATTAGACTATGTGAAAAGTGAGCATCATGATGCATACACACATATCTCTACGAACAGACACACAAACTGCGGAATCCTGTGGAGACTGCCGATGTTATGTGACAAAGTCACATACCATAGCTGCAATGGGACATAACAAACATGATAAATGTGCAGGATGATGAGCTACAAGATGCGTGGACACTAGGGACAAACCCCCAAACAACATCCCCCAAATGGAACGCTAATGCCATACCAATGCAGAGGCGCAGATGCAAAAACACAGACAGGCAGCCACACACTGCATATCATACACAACACGTGTGTGTGTTTCAGTGTCCCCAGGCTAGTCCACAACACATGACGGTGGGCTGAACTACAATGACACACATGTGTACACAGTGCCTTACAAAAGTAACTCATTAACTGGACACACCTTTGTGGGCAAGCAGGCATTGTCAGATGAGTGAGATCACAAAGGATTCATGTGACACAAGCTGGGTGGAACAGCAACCAACACAGCAAGAGACAGACCCAACACAGCACTACCCTCCAGTACCCTAATTTGTGGTGACATTAGCCGGTACGCCAATCCCACTGTGATGATAAAGCTATGTTTTCCCCATACTGCGTAGCACAGTCAGATTTGCGTCCTGGGTCATGTGTCCTGAACAACAAACTCACATCACACCTCCACCGTACAAGTCAGAGGCCTCCGAAGTCACCTGCGGCGTCCCTCAAGGATCATCTCTGAGCCCCACCCTCTTCAACGTCTACATGAGCCTCCTCGCGGCCATCGTACGCAAACACAACCTCAGCATAATCTCCTACGCCGACGACACCCAACTGATCCTCTCCCTGACCAACGACCCCGCCGCCGCCAGATCCAACCTGCACGAAGGGATGAAAGAGGTAGCCGAGTGGATGACGACCAGCCGCCTGAAACTGAACTCGGACAAGACGGAGGTCCTCATCCTGGGCTCCTCACCCTCCGCCTGGGACGACTCCTGGTGGCCTCCCGCCCTGGGCACCGCACCCAAACCGACAGACCATGCACGCAACCTGGGCTTCCTCCTGGACTCCTCCCTCTCCATGACCAGGCAAGTCAACAACGTCTCCTCGGCGTGCTTCAACATCCTACGCATGCTACGGAAGATCTTCTGGTGGATCCCCACCGAGACCAGGAAGACCGTCACCCAGGCCCTCGTCACCAGCCGACTGGACTACGGCAACGCCCTCTACGCCGGTACCACCGCCAAGCTCCAGAAGAGACTCCAGCGGATCCAGAACGCCTCAGCCAGACTCATCCTCAACATCCCACGAACCAGCCACATCTCCGGACATCTGAGAGACCTTCACTGGCTCCCCGTCAACAAAAGAATCACCTTCCGCCTCCTCACCCACGCACACAAAGCCCTACACGACCAAGGCCCGAGCTACCTCAACAGCCGAGTCAACTTCCACGCTCCCAAACGCCACCTCCGATCAGCCAACCACGCCCTCGCCGCCGTCCCCCGCATCCGAAGAGCGACTACAGGAGGAAGGTCCTTCTCCTACCTGGCCGCCAAGACCTGGAACTCCCTCCCGACCGACCTGCGCCTGACCCAAGACCACCTCTCCTTCAGGAAGAAGCTGAAGACCTGGCTGTTCGAGCAGTAGCGGCACCCCCCCCCCCCCCCCCCAGCGCCTTGAGACCCTACGGGTATGTAGCGCGCTTTACAAGTGTCACTGATTGATTGATTGATTGATAAACACAAATCACTGGCCATGGCCTGTAAAAAATGGGCAAAAAGTAGGTAGGGGCCTAGACATGAAACAACTCCCATTTGGCCACCATCAACACCACACACCTTGATCTGCAACAATGTGTATCAGCTAGGCACACAGGGACTGGTGATATTTCTCATGCACACATTACAGTCCCAGGGGTGGTGGGGGATCTAAGGTACCCACAAATCCTCACACATGGGCTGACAACAACACCTTTGAAGGTCTGCCACAATGCACAGCATGCGGCACATCGGCATAACATGAAAACTACACAATTCATTCAGAACCCTGCCAGACACCTACCACAATGTTGAACCAAAGGAGACCAACAACGAACAAATGTCAACATCTTCCAACATAGCAGCAATGACCCTGATGATAGTCACACACACATACAAGTGAGCCTCTCACTGACATATACCACATAGGGAAAACAACATGATGTTGGTAACAAATAAGTGCCAATGGTAATCCAGAATGTGTCCCACGTGCGTTGGACAACATCCCTGGAATTTAAAACTGAAACAGCCAGGGATGACACCCTAATGACCAGTAGTTTGTCATGCACCTACATCCCAGAAAAGGCAGGGCAAAGAAGTTAGATGAACACAGACCAAGTCAGCAAGTCCACAAAACAGGTACATCTGTCTGGAACACAGGCTGCGTCCAAAAAAGGGAAGTAAACACACACAGACATGCTCACACAACACTCACCATGTGCCCAGGCAATGTCACAGAATGACACAATGCCATGAGGAGACTCCACTCCTGGGGAAGGTCAGCTATGCCAAACGTTGTCTGTGCAGGCTTCTGTCATGCCAGCACAACACTTGCCCAGTGAGCCAACAATTACAATCCAAGAAAAGCTCTGGTCACAGCAGCCTGTGTACGGGAGTCTTCCTTCAGTTATCTGCACATACTTAATACACATGTAGAGCAAGTTGGACTGATGAAACAGATGACTTGTGTAACATGGATGCACAAACATGCCTGTCCAATGGAGATGGTCCGAGTCAGGGAATCGTATTATGTGCCCAAATGTAAGCACAACCTATGTGCAACAGTGTATGCAAAATATGTGAAGTAGCAAACCCAAAGAGAAAATCCTGGTCACAACATTTTGCCATCATTACACCCTGAAATTGCAGGTAAGGATGTCATGTATACATATCAGAAAAATACACATATTCCATGGACCACATGGAGTACATCACATCAACAAATCATTCTGTTATACATTTAAAGCACCTGTACAACAGCAAGTCCATGACACTCATCATCAACATCATGTACATTTGATGCAACAACACTGGATAACAACAAGTGGCTTTATTGGGCACATAACTCTTTGAAATTGTTTAGTCCAAAATGTCAAAAGGCCAATGGCCAGTCCATTTTAGGAGTCCTCCCAGGGTGAGATGTGACAAGTTGTCACCCATTGCTTGCCTGCACTGCTACGGGCAGGGGACATCTCCCCTTGGAGGGGCATACACAGTGGCAGGCCAGGCACTACAGGGAGAGGATCAGGGGACAGCAGAATGGGGTAGGGGAGGGCTGGTGGGTGCAGGAGTGTCACTGGCAACTGCAGTGAAGGTGTCTGACACAGTGGGTGCCGTCACCAATGTGCCCAAGTCCAATGTGGTGGAGGCTGTCACCACTGCAGGGCTCAAGTCAGACAGGGTTGTTACAGGCACCATTGCAGTGGGCAGGACAGCTGGATGGGACGGGGTCTCCACTGCAGTGCCAAACTCGAAAGAAGTGTCATGGGGCTCAGGTGAGGCGGGCAAGACAGAGGGGGGGACATGGTCTCCCCATCAGTGACAGGAACAGGCTGAGCGTGTGAGGTGGAGGTGGAAGTGCATGCGATGGGGGAGGGCCTAAGCATTTTGGGGATGTGGTATCGGTGTTTGGGGGAATCAGGGGCAGGGTGTGGTGGGGGACCTGTGGAGTGGTGGCCTTGGGGCTGTAGGACAGAGACTGTGACTTTGAGCGGCGGGATTGGGGGGGATCTTGCTCTTCCTGCTCCGGGGGGACTTGCAGATGGGGGCCTCAGTGTCTGTGTGCCTGGGGGAGGGTGTCTGTGTGGCAGGGGAACTCCCCCCTGTGCGTGGTGACTTCCTCTTCACCTTGTGCGTCGGAGCAGATGGATCGGTGGGGAAGTGGCCGAGGTCACAGAGGAAGAGCTGCTTGGCATGGGGGTTGCAGGTGAGGCAGGGGAAGGGCTTTTGGAGGGAGAGGCATCTGAGGTCTGCGGAGTGCTTGTGGATGCCTGTTTGTGCATCTGTGACCCATCCCCTGTATGTGTGCCATCAGTCCCCAGAGTGTGCGTGCCTGTGACTTTTGATTTAGACTTGCGTGGCTGTGTGCTACTTGGGTCTGTTGTGGTGCGCGCCGGTGCTGGTGTGTGTCTGCATTGGACAGGTAGGGTAGTGGGGACTGTGGATGTGGCAGAGGTAGGAGGGGTGAGGGACTGTTGGAGGAGGGACACTGCTGCCATCTATGTGGAGGCCATGGACTGAATGGTCTGATGTAGGGCAGACATGTTGGATGAGATGCCCTCCATGAAGGACACCAGTTGAGTCAACAGAGTGGTGTGGGAATGGAGTACACTCCGCATTGCTGTGTGCCCTACATGGAGCTGCTTCAGTAAGTACACAGACTCCACACTCAGGGCAGCAGGGGAGACAGGGGCAGGGGGTGCGGTGCCTGGACCAAAGGAGACATGATCCCTTACACAGGGGCCTCCACGGACATCTGGGATGGGAGCAGATGGGAGGGTGGAGATGGTGGTGGTGGCGGGGACAGACTTGCTAGGTGTTGTGGTCTACTGACACCCGCCTCCACAAGGGAGTCCTCACTGGAGATGCTGTGTTCCTCAGCAGAGGTGGTCGTAGCTGAGGTCTCCTCAGTGTGGCTCCCCTCACCCTCTGTGCCACTGGATCCCTCCAACTCCTCTGAAGTGGACCCAGTCTGGCTCTGCAGCGGAGCTGTCTCCTCCAGTAGCCATATATGTATCTGCAATCAATCGGGATAAACAGATCCACATCAGTCACCTGTTTCACCTGACACATCACAGTCAGTACAGCACATCACAGAGGACGCCTTTGCATCAAGTGCCAGATATTGCAAAAAGTGCAGACATTTTGTGGAAATTACACCTGTCAGTCTGCCAGTCAACCATGCCCCTCATATCCTGCCCCTCCATGGACCCATCTGTCTGGTGCATGTAGTATGCCACTTCTCATATGTGTGCACATGCACCACATAGACATATCTCAGAACTGCAGAAATCGTGATTGAAATGTGCCAGTACAAACATATCCCATCTCCTGCCACTGACCCAGTACATGTGTCAGGATAAGGGATGGCCAAAAACATTGTCAGTGAAATGGATATGCATCATTCACAAGACACCATGAGGTGCCCATGTCTTGATGGTCAATGCCACAATAGAGTGCATGCTGTACAACTGACATTACTGCGGGATACACATCAGCAAGTGGGATACCATGCTACGGCCCAGTATGGCTAATCAACCATCACTGGCTTCAGTCTCAGGGGCAGCGCATCCAAAAATAAATAGTCTGCAGTGTGTGACAATCATTAACATTTTTGAGAATGTAAGCCCTGCAGCTGTCAAGTGCACAGGTACCCCCACTGCTAACCACATCTTCAGGCATCTGATGATCACACGTTATACAAATGCAACAGTTGAGTGACTGCAAGCACCAATATGTAAGCACGATAACATCACAGCATGATGAGAACGAATTGAGGCTGCCTGCACTGTGATGTATAATGCAACATAATGCACCGTCAAGTGATTACACACCTATGTATTAACCCATTGTGATGATCCATTAGCCACACCTCAGCTAGCTGCACAAACCAAAATGACCACCACCACAGGAGTCTAAGAGGCTCGGCCACTCCACAATGACACAGAGGCAGACACCATATTGCACATGTCACAATGCAGTAAATGTACGCTGACACACAGGAGTAGAAGAACAGAGTGTACTTCATGTCCGGAGTAGGCATACCTGTCCAGGAACATGTTACCCTGGACATCAGGCATGTGTTCATGCATGTTTGAAACACATGATGTACATTTTTCTGATGCCCCTAAATTGTCGTACCTGCTGCATGGCTGTGTGGCAAATACCCCTGGCACATATGGTGTGCAAGAACATCAATTGGTACACATATCAATTGCCCACACGGAGTACAAGTCGGATTCCTGGGAATGTGCAGACACATGGAAATCATTAGCCTCACTCATGAAGACAAAACAATGCACCGGTAGCAGATGCTGTTTACAACCTTAAGTTTGGACAACAGCAGGGACACACAAACCAAGTTACACAAGTCACAGACTGAAAGGGGCACACCTGGGTATCAGATGAGGATGGGCCATGACCTAATTTGGGCACATGACTCCTGTACAAGCAGACAGGAGATCTGTGGAAGTGTAACCAAGATGAAGGAGTGCAAAGAGCATGTGAGACATAGTACACAGAAAATGCATGCACTTACCCCCTCCTTGCTCCTGTCTGGCCTTTAACTGCCCATACAGGTCCGGGAAGACCACTGCCAGAATCTGGAGAATGTTGGGGGTCAGTGTCCGTCGTCCACCCCTTCTGCGAGAAGGCGACAGCTTCAGCTGGACTCTGACAATCCTCCGGGTCCAGCCACGAAGGTCCTGCCACCTCTTCTGGCAGTTGCGGATGCGGCGTCTGTAGACCCCCAAAGAACGAACAGCCCGGGCAATGGTCAGCCAGATCTCCTGCTTCTGATGGGCATCAACCTGTGAGGATGACAAGGATAAAAAAAGTCCATTACCACACATGCCACATGTTTGTGCATCACACAGTTGGATATACACGTCTTTCTCGCAAGGGCATATGATGGACACAGGTAGTGCAACTATGGTGATTAACAGTTGTCCTGCATTTTCAACATGGAAACATTGCCTGAGTATTCCAACCGTGTGAAAATGCACTTTTCATGCACAGTACCTGTCCACTACAGGTACCTACACACTTTGGGGGTAACAACTACTCAGTGAGCATGCTAGACACTGGTGAACACAATGTCATTAGTGCCAGTCAGACAACATACACAATGAAAAAGGGATGTGGAGTGCATACTCACCTGCTCCCCTGGTTTCCCATACAGCTTGCTGTACTATGGAAGGATGCTGTCCAGCAGGGCCTCGTTCTCCTCCTCTGTGAAGTTTGGGGCCCTCTCCACAGTACGTGCCATTCTTGGAGCCAGAGGATGCAGAGACAGCAGTGGTAGCAGAGATGTCAATCTTGAACATGTAGTGCAGGCAAGTGAGCTACCAGGGGAACAGACCGCCTTATATCTGTGCTACAGAGGCAGATTCAGTCCCATGCATCAAAAGCGATAGGTCTGACACGTTTGCATCCTATGAATCTGGCCAATCCATCGCATTGCATGTCTCGTACACGCCTTCCGCATCGTTTGAAATATTCAAAAGCATTGCACTAACGAGTCTGAAACATTGTTGCAGGCAGCCAACGGATTTTCAAGAAACCGATTCGTACCAGGCTCGAATCCGCGTCAGTCCCCATTGAAGTCAATGTGCAAGGCGTGCATGCAAGGCGTGTGTGCGACTCATTCCCTAGGTGTCCGACGCGTCTTTCGAATTGGTCACCCGCGTCAGTCCCCATTGATGTCAATGTGCAAGGCATGCGTGCAAGCCGTGCGTGTGACTCCTTCCGTAGGTGTCAGACGCGTCTTTCGAATTGGTCACCCGTGTCAGTCCCCATTGAAGTCAATGTGCAAGGCGTGCATGCAAGGCGTGCGTGCAACTCCTTCCCAAGGTGTCCGACGCGTCTTTCTAATTGGTCACCCGCATCAGTCCCCATTGATGTCAATGTGCAAGGCGTGCGTGCGACTCCTTCCCTAGGTGTCCAACGCGTCTTTCGAATTGGTCATCCGCGTCAGTCCCCATTGAAGTCAATGTGCAAGGCGTGCGTGCAAGGCATGCATGTGACTCCTTCCCTAGGTGTCCGAAGCGTCTTTCGAATTGGTCACCCGCATCAGTCCCCATTGAAGTCAATGTGCAAGGCGTGCCACACACCATAGCTTGCCATGGACCCATGGGCACACCAACAACAATACAGTCTGTGACACAGTATCTCAAAGTGCATGTCAGGCAGCATTACCTGTGTGTGCATGTGGGTAAACATGTGATTTTGTATGTTTCACTTAGTGGCACCCACTCCCAGGCAGGGCAAGGTGTCATGGGGACAGATAAAATTGTGGCCTGGACACAGTGGGCCCGATTCACAGAACTAACTTAAGACAAAATCCTAAACTTACTACCATTTTGGTATTCACAGAAGGCACTTACTCATTTTGGTATTCACAGAAGGCACTTACTCATTTCGGTCTTCACAGAAGTTAGGAGTCCTAACTTTAGGACACCTAAATGCCTTCTGTGAATACCGAAAGCCTTAAAATTAGTTTTTTTCTCAGTTTAGTAGTAGTATAGTTAGGACTCCTAACTTTAGGACTACTAAATGCCTTCTGTGAATACCGAAAGTCTTAAAATTAGGATTTTTCTCAATTTAGTAGTAGTAAAGTTAGGACTCCTAACTTTAGGACTCCTAAATGCCTTCGGTGACTACCGAAAGCCTTACAATTTGGATTTTTTTCAGTTTAGTAGTAGTAAAGTTAGGAGTCCTAACTTTAAGACTCCTAAACTGAGAAAAATCCTAATTTTAAGACTTTCGGTATTCACAGAAGGCATTTAGGAGTCCTAAAGTTAGGACTCCTAACTTCTGTGAATACCGAAGTGATTAAGTGTCTTCTGTGAATACCAAAATGAGTAAGTGCCTTCTGTGAATACGAAAATGGCACTAAATTTAGGATTTCGTCTTAAGTTAGTTCTGTGAATCGGGCCCATAACCACTGTGGTTGACAACAGTACATTTCAGTGCATGAGGCATGTCCACAGTTCCCGGTGTACATTGTGTATGTCATATGACATACACCCTGACTCTTCAGTGGAATGGTATGTGTCTCACAGGGTGTCACAGTGCCACATATGTGATGTTCATCCATAGTATGTGTGCATTTCCATGCAGAGATGACTCAGGTTTCATGTGCTCAATGTCAAACGGTCACAACATCCAGGTATATTGTCAATGTGAGTTGATGTTGCGTCTGTGTGTCACAGACATCCATGTGTGAGCTGGCAAGAAATCAGGAGGCACTACATGTGTGTGTCATGTGTGCGTTGTGTTGTGCATATGAGACGCTACATCATGATGGTGTCCTTGTTGCGACACAAGGTCCCTGTGTGTGACTGTCAAAAACCTGTGATGTGGGGTAGACATCTGTCCTCACTAGTCACTGTGGTGTGTGTCTGGTATGTGACACTCGTACTGATGTACTGTGACAGAGCCCATTGATTGCTCACAGAACAACATGGACCTTGTTGTGTGGACCTGTAGAGCTGAGATGTCAGGTGATGGGCATGAATCTGACATGTGTGCCCATACCCAACAGCACACACATCATGTTCTTGTGTCCTTTAATGTTGTTTCATGTGCTATTTGTCATGTACACTGGCACATAGATAGGGGGAATGACAAACTGTCTTTGCTCACCTATGTACTGCAGGAGACCAGCTGTCCACAGACCGTTCCCTGACCTTGAAACCATGGTTGAACGTAACTGTATGCGACGGTACCGCTTCACCAGGTCACTGATCGAAGAATTGGCGGAGCAGTTTGCCCCACACTTGCAACCTGGCGGGACATACCCTACAGCGCTGACCCCCAAGGTGAAGGTGATGGCAGCCCTACACCTTTTTTGCCACAGGTACTTTCCAGCACACTGTTACTACTGCTGGTGGGATGTCACAGGCTATGTTCAGCCGTGTGCTTCTTGATGTGTTGGAGGCGAGGTTGCATTTCCTCAACCAGTACATCCATTTCCCCAAAGCACAACGACTCGCTGACATCAAGGGGGACTTCTATGCCCTGGGCAGGATGCCACATGTCATTGGCTCGGCTCCATTGATGGGACACATGTGGCTTTGGTACCACCACGGGCACACAAGCAGACATACCGGAACAGGAAGCATTTCCACTCTATAAATGCTCTGTTGGTTTGTTTGGTGGACATGACCATTTCCCATGTGTGTGCACGGTTCCCGGGCTCAGCGCACAACGCTTACATAATGAGGAGTAGTCGCATCCCAACGATGATGTCACATATGCAGTAGCAGCGGTCCTTGCTAGTCGGTGTGTACTGCGGTTTAGCATTGTGTGTGTTTGCTAAAGTTGATTAGCACCCTATTTTCACACTCAACTAATGTGCAATTGTCTCTATGTAGGTGACTCTGGATACCCCAACATGCCGTGGTTGCAGACACCCCTCAGGAACCCTGTGACACCGGCAGAGATGCGCTACAATGAGGCACATGGTCAGACCAGGAGAGTGATCGAGCTGACATTTATCCTCCTAAAAAGCAGATTCAGCTGCCTGGACAAGACAGGAGGGGCCCTCCCATATACACCTGCGAAGGTGTGCAGGATCATCATAGTGTGCTGCATGCTACACAACCTGGCAGTGAGGAAGCGGTTGCCTCTCTTCCAGGATGACGATGACCAACCTCCGCCAGCGGTTGAGGATCCTGGCCTGGGGCATGATGCCAGTGATGATGATGGGTGAAGGTGAAGTTCGAAACCAGCTGATCCAGAACTTCTTCACATCAATGTCAGTATACAGGTATGTGTTGTCAAAGTATTGTGTTTGCCTGACATATGTTGGTGGTGGACTGGTGCTGATTGAGTGTGGCTGTATGCTACTTGTCAGGATGCTTGCTGTGATGTGTCCTTTCTGGTAGTCTGTACTCCCAGTGTTTACCTGATTGATAGGTTGTGTCTAGGTAGTTAGTCTTTTGTTTTGGGCATGTATATTGTTGGTGTCTGCTGTAAATCTGTGTTTTTGATTGTGATTTATGTCTGTCCTTCACTGGGTACTTTGGATGCTGTATGGTGCGGTCTGAACCCCAAGACCCAGATCCTTGTTCCAGTGTGCAAGTACTCTTTGTCCCAACCAATGATGTGCCACACTCCCCTGGACTTTCATTGTTCACCACTTGTTCAATTTTTGCTCACTGTCAAGTGAGGTTAACTTGCATCAGTTGTGGAATTCTCACACTGTGAATATTTAATAAACCTGTGCTTCACTTTGGGATGTGCTCCGTGTGTGTCCACACATCCGACAGCCATTCGCATCCTGTACCGGTGGGCTGCTTGCCACTGACCCAGGATGGGTGTTGTGTATGTGCATTCCACTGTATTTCTTGTTAACATCATTGTTGACGATGAGTTAGATGGCCATGGTGAGTAAGTGTTGTGGTGCCATAGTGGTGTGTAACATTCCCATTTCTCACATAACGGTGTTCACATGGCTGTAGTAGTTTGCATGCACAGTGTTCCTTAGCAGATCATCATCCCCATGGCACAAACCAAGTATAAATCATGACAGAGGCAAGTATTGTGTGATAGTGATTTTATTTCCATACATGTGTAAGGATGGTGAACGGAATTTGAAGTGCTGTACAATGTGATGGTAATCCAAAATTCACAGGTGAGTTTGTAATCTTGGGATTTTAAATGTTCAGAGTAGAATCCACAGTCATTTGGTGCATTGTCACAACTTTGACCCTCCATGTCAAGTGGTTGATTCGGATGTAAGTCAACAAGGTTAACTGGTTTGCACACAAAGGACGATATCAAGACCAGGTGTTGGATACCTGGTGGATATGCATGGCCATCAGAGTCTCAATTGCCCTTCTTCGGACGACCCCTCTTCTTTCTCAGGGGACCCTCATGTGTAGGCTGCTGTGGTGCCGAGGACTCTCCACCAGAGTCCTCCTCCCTCCCTGTGGCTGTTGCGGATGTTGTGGCAACAGATGTTGTGGGCGCACAGGGAGGTGTGGTCATGTTGGTGCTGATATGGCAGAGGCATGTCAGTATGTCCCTATGCACCGCTGTTAGTTCATCTAATTTGTCCCACTTGGACTCCACCGGGGACATGTGGGAGTCCAAGCAGGCATGATGGGCAGCCTGCTGTTCTTTGAGTTCCTTGAGGATCCCCACTACCTGTCCAAACCCTCCGGTGCTTTCCTGGTACGCATCTATGATGCGTTCCAGGTGTGGCTCATCATGCAGGCCAGCCCCCTCTGCAGGCTGTGTCCTCTGCCTGCCCACCCTCCCACCACCCCTACCCACACGGGCAGGACCTGCCGTGGCGGGCACAGGCGACACTGGGCCCCCTTGAGTGTTGGCGCCGGTGGTGTTGTCCCCTGCTTCCAGTGTGCCCTGTGTACCTGTTCCGTTGTTGTTCTGTGGCCTCGGCCTGTCCGTTTTGGCAGGGGTACTCTGTCTGGTGTCAGATGTGGCAGGAGTGGTTGCCGGTGATGCTGATGTTACTACTGCTGGGGCTGCAGGATGACTCACACCAGAGGTGCCAGGTCGTTCAAGGTCATCGTCCGAAGAGGACAGAGACTGATCCCCACCGGGGAGCTCAGGGTCCGCCAGAGTCTGGGACTGGGACTCTTCCTCATGTCCTGCTGTGTCCCCAGCATACCCTGTGTTTGGAGGAGACACACAATGTATGCTATGTTTCTACCGACATCAAAGCTGCACACACATGACAGTTGCCACTGTACATCATTATGAGAGTCTGTACATTGCATTGTCCTAAGTTGTAATAGACAGAGGTTGATATTGTTGAAGCACTTTGTAATGGCAACCTGAATCATTTCGATGTGCACATCAAGCTGTGTGCATGACTAGCTCAGGTATTTATCAATTGTCTGTAGATGGCCATTGCTACTCAGGTTCCATCACATGCCTGACACAGCTGTATTATCCCTGTCCACATTTGTGCTTTAACAATGACATACGTACAATTACACTTCGGGTATGTAGCAAGCTTGGTGCATGTGTTGTGTGATTCTTTTATTTCCTCAGTGCGTCAAATTTGTGTGTCTGTGCGACATGTTCACTGTCTGGGATGCCTGAGATCCAATGTGAGATACTGATTTGTTGTCCTTGTTCACATCTCATTTCATACAAGTCATGGGGTTAGCGTAGCTAATGAAGTTGGTGCTAACGTCTTCTATCTTGTCAATTTCCTCCATGGTGAGAGGGATTGGGCACAGAAGCACTCTCTTGCTTTTATATGCTCGTGGCAGTGATGGGCAGAGGTGTGTGTGTTACAGTTCTGCTGCTGTGAGTTGCATGCCTCCTCTGATGCAGTCCATGTTAGTCATTGTGTTTTGAGTGTCCATGACAGTGAATGATGTGTTGTGTGAATGATGCGTACAACAAAGACTGATGTGGAATTTAAATGCAGCTCACAACGGCACATTTTGTGAATGACACCATGCTACAGTGTCAGCTATATGTGTGTGTCCATTCTAGTCACTGTCAGGTGTCCACTGTCAATGATGTATAGGTGACTTTGTGTGTGCTTGGTGCTATGTACTATGTCTACATCTCCCCAATTGTCATCTACGAGACACACCTTCACAGCCAGGTCAGGGGACACAGCAGGGACACTGCATCTCCAGAGAATGGGAGGATACCTACAGTTCCAATGGCTGTGAGTGTAGATGTGTTTGAGTTGGCCAGTGCATAGGTGTGACTTGCAGCCAATTCATACATCATGACCATGTGTCAGCCATCTTGCCAAGGCATTTACTTTTGGAGTGACTGGTCCCAAGGGTGCACTTTGTTCTGGCTGTGAAGGTGTGCTTTGAGGCGGCATTGATGGCATTTGGAGTCATTGCAGGACCTCCTTCACCCACAGAGGCCAGCTAATCTCCCATTTGTCATGCTTCCATTGCAGAGAGTCACAACTTACGTTCAGGCTGTCAGGCAATTGTGTCCTGTTGTCAGTTTGAGCCCAAGGCCCAGCAGAGCCTTGTGCTCCCCACAGCAGGGCCTAGTGTCAGCCATCTTGGCAGTACTTTTGCACTCCCTGTGAGGTGAGCATGGTTCAGTGTGAGCTTGCTGGGACATGTGGGTGGGGGACTGGTGGCTGTGACTGCAACTCCCATCATGCTTTTGGCTACACCCACCTTCCCACATGACCTAAGCTTCCTTCCTGTGACTCTGCTTCCATGTGAGTGATTGAGACAGCAATGGCAAGATGACTGACAGTGGTATCCAGTTGTTTGTTTGTGCACAATTTCAAAGCGGGCCTTGTGCTCCCCACAGCGGAGCACATTGTCAGGGTTCTTGGTAGAGACTTTTCACTGACTCTCTTGTGGAGCATAATCTCAGGTATGTATTTTGGTGTTGGTGGGAGGGGTGTGTGTGACAGGGGCTGCTGGTAGATGTAGTCAGAGCTGGCAGTCCTCCTCCCCCAGTCCAGACATCCCACCATGCAGCATGCTTCCATTGCAGGGAGTAGAAGTTACCTTTCAGGCTGTCAGACACTGGTGTTTGTTTGAGCCCAAGTCCCAGCAGGGCCTTGTGCTCCCCACAGCAGGGCCTAGTGTCAGTCATCTTGGCAGCACATTTGCACTCCCTGTGAGGTGACCATGGTTCAGTGTGAGCTTGCTGGGACATGTGGGTGGGGGACTTTTGGCTGTGACTGCAACTCCCATCATGCTTTCTGCTACATGCACATTCCCAGCACCCCAACCTTCCTTCATTTTGACTCAGGTTTCCTGTGAGGTGGTGTGACGGTGGTGGCAAAATGGATGACAGTGTTTGGTGGTTATTTATGGATGGTCATGCCCTGCAGTATTAGTCTTTAGGTTTGTACATGTTAGGACGTAGTTCCATATTACTGTGGGATGGCAGGTATTGTATTTGTGTAACTTAAATACACGTCACAGGATACTTGCCTTTGCGTTGCTATGGCTTTGCTGGCAGTAATTGGTTTCACAGTCCCCTTGAAAGTGCTATATGTGTATTGCCACACAGATTTGAGTAAATTGGTTGTGTACTCACCAGGCTCTGGTATTCTTGTTAATCCATGTATGCTCTCCGGTGGTAGGATGGCCCGCACCTTCTCCTCCCAGGACCTGAAGTCTGAAGACTTCCAACTCACTATCTGTGAACTTTGGATTCTTCTTGGGGGGCATGGTGCTGGGTGGTTGTGGGGATTGATGTGTTTGGGGGGTATATGTGAGTGTGGTGGGTGTGAGTTTGTCAGTGAATATGTGATTTAGTTTTTGAGTGGTGCAAATGGTGTAGTTGTTGTGTGTTATGTGAGTTGTGGTGTGTCTCTGCAGTGTGGTGGTGGTGTCTGCTGTCCTATGCCTGTAGTTTGCAAAGGATCATGGTAGGGATTTCTTGTCTTTATATAGGTGGAGTTGTGGGTGTGCCTTTGTTCCTTTTTTATTTTTATTTATTGGCTTTGTCATTTGTTTTTTGGTGCTTTTTTTGTGTCATTTACTTTGCTTTTGTTGTGCATGATAGAGACGTTCGTTTGTCCGTGTCAAACGCTGCCAGTGGCTCGCACGGGGTAACCCGAGTCTGACACACTGACATTCTGCTGTTTTTCGATGTTGGCGTACACGTCAGACGCAAAGGGATCTGTGGTTTGCTAGTCACTATTTGCTGTGCATCTCGGTCTTCATGACCGTGGCTCAATTCACACATATTGCATCGTACTGCGCGGCTCGTGCATCGCGGCTACGTTTCGGTCGTGTCAATTCCTGATGCGTGTCGGTCGGTACGATTCCCGGTCATTTTACGGGCGAATCACTGATTTGCGTACGGTTCAGTCATGCGGCTCGTGTCCCGTGCGAGTGGGTTATAATTCACACACGTTTCATCGTACTGCACGGGTCGTACCGCGCCGGTCTGTGTCGGTCGGTCTCCGTTCCCGGTCCGTGTCGGTTGCTACATTTTACAGCTGGAATCGGAATCGGCCCCTATGTTATTAAAATTACTCTGATTATTCCACCGTAAATGAAAGTCTGCCCAGGGCTAGTCTTAAGGAATCAGTATTTGGAAAGGGCGCCCTAAACACGTCCCTTTCAAACAGCAATTCCTAAATGTTTACTTAACCCATTTAATGATTGTAGACCTGATGACATCCAAAACCTCCTCGACTAAGAAGAAACAGCAGCCGTGATCCTCCTCAACCTCTTGGTAGCCTTCAACGGATCATTGACATAATATCGACACTCATAATATCGACATACAAAATTATCGAGACACAAATATGGATAACAGAAATATCGATATGCTATACTTAGTTTAAAAAAAAGCACAAATATCGAACCACAAATATCGTCAAACACAAACATCAATATAACTAATATCTAAATCAATAATATTGTTAATATTAAAATCCCTGACATTAAATAAACATACAAAATAACACAAATATCGAAATCAAAAATATAGACCACACAATTATCATCAGAGCTAAAATATCAACACCCTAAAAATATTTCAAATAACACAAAACCTAACAAGTATAATATAAACAATATCACAAACACAACACACAACATATTAAATCTACACATTTACAAGTAAATAAATTATAAATAAACACATTAACTTTAACATAAGTAAAACCACCAAATTATTTCCTCTTTGCAAACTCTTAATACTTTTAAAATAACAAAGAATAAAAAAACTGGTTAACTGAAAATTAATTAATGTTTCCCAAATAAGGAAATAACTGCCAAAATAATTAACAAAATTTTGTACAACCAATAAAAAACACCTACAACTTAAATAACCCAATAAGATTTACAGAACAATTTGACAAACACTTTATAAACTAAACAAAAATTTAAAGATTTTTATGTGACAACAGCGGAACACAAGAAGAAGGGAAATCTCTGGCGGATTGCTTCTACAACATCTGACTTCCACATTGAAAACTCAGATTTTAATTTTGAAAAGTAAGTAAAATATAAATCTGATGTTATAACTTAATAAAAGATAATTGAAGTACTTTTAAAATAATTAAATAAGTACTGTAATATTTATTTTAATGATATCTCCTCTATAGAAACTCCAAATGAAACTCAACTAATTACAAACAACATCAAAAAAACACCTTGCCAAAAAATAAGTATAAATTAAAATTACACTCCTTCAACAACTAATAATCCCAAACCAAAGGCCCCACTAACCACACAAACCCCAAAATACAGAAAATGGTGTTAAACAAATGAATTAAAATTATATATTTTTTCAACAGAAAAGAAAAAGAAACACTAAAGCCCAGCACCAACATAAAATTCTAAACATCCAAAAAGTTCTACAGATTAAAACATGTAAGTATAATTTTAGTTTAAAAATCTGTAACACAATAAAAACATGTATAATATATGTAAAAATTTTTATATAAATTTCCCATTGCAGTTGAAACATCAACATGACTGCAGGTGCATAATTTATTACTTCACAGAAAGGAAAACTTCTATTATGCTATATGTGATATGTCAACACCCAATAAAAACAAGCAGGCAACAAAATTAATTGGAAATGCAGCACATATTATGCTAATGCATGGTATGGGAGGGCTACAACCAAAGAAACTACTATAATAAATGTTAAAGAACATAACTACCCCCTAACATAGCAGAAACAGAAGTAAGATATACTTTAGAGACTCTAAAGGAAGCTAGCACTAGCTCTCAAAAACCAACTACTGAAATACTAAAGGACATACTACCCCGAGTTCCAGAATACGTAACTGGCTAATTACCCTCCATGCCAACGTTAAAAAGATTAATAGCTAGAACAAAAAAATCAACTATGAACACCCCACCTGCCCCGACAAATTTCAGTGAAGTTCAAATACCACCTGAACTCACTCTAACTCATAATGAAGAGCAATTCCTTTTTTATGGTAACAAATCTAATGAGAAAAGGATTATAATATTTGCTACTCCTACAAACATACTTAAACTACAAAATTGTGACGCATGGATGATGGATGGAACATTTACAATATGTCCCAAACCATTTTACCAACTATACACAATACATGGACAATATCAAAATAGCAACAACCCCTTTATATATGCCCTGTTACCAAACAAACAACTACCCATTTAGAACTTCTAACAAAAGTAAAGCAAGAAACTAATAACTACTACCCTCAAAAAATGATCATAGACTTCGAACAATCAATTATACAAGCTATCCTGAAAAACTACCCTCACACAGCAATACAAGGTTGCTATTACCACTTTAATCAATGCATATAGAGACACCTTCAAAAATCTACCCATAGTATAGAATATGCAACTAATAGCAATTTTGCAAATGAAATTAAAAAGCTAACTGCACTAGCCTACGCCCCGACAACTGATGTAGAAGAACACTACAATTTATTAATAGAAAGCCCTTACTACCAAACAAATGAAGATATCAGTCATCCGCCCGCCATCCTAATGGACCCCTTCATCTTCTGTTACATATTTACCAACTTCTACATTATATAAACATAAAACTCTTTCATACTTACTATATTTAAAAATTATATATTTATGTTTAAATATGTACTAAATACGTGACATATCAAAAAATGAAAAATACATTATTTTTTGGTTTATCTATATTTATATAACATTCTGAATACAATAAAAGGCACTATATTTGTTTGCAAGAGTAGTTGCATGAAAATAAATAAATTAATAAAACATAATTATTGTTATGTACTTAATGCCTAATTTTGTTTTCTTATGCAATATTTGCATTAAAATAATGTTCTTACATTTCATTGCTGTTATAACTAAATATTTTAATAAACATATATTACATAGTATCACCATTACCAAACATTATTTTCATTAATCTTGCTCCAAAATAAACAACTATATTTTATCATTCTCATTCCAAACTACATTAACTCACAAAAGTCACTGGGCAATAAACATATCAAAATTATATTTCAACTCCAAACTATATTAACCCAGGGAAAGTGCTGGACAATACACATATAAAATATACTATTCTCACTCCAAACTACAAAAACTCAGGAAAGGTGCTGGACACCAAACATATATAAGTTACTATTCTCACTCCAAACTACATTAACTCAGGGAAGGTGCTGGACAATAAACATATAAAATATACTATTCCCGCTCCAAACTATATTAACTCATGGAAGGTGCTGCACACTGAACATATATAAATTAATATTCTCACTCCAAACTACAAAAACTCAGGAGCGGCACTGTACACTAAACATATATAATTTAGTAGTCTAACTCCAAACTATATTAACTTAGGGAAAGTGCTGGACAATAAACATATAAAATATGCTATTCCCACTCCAAACTATATAAACTCAGGGAAGGTTCTGGGCACTAAACATATATTATTTACTAATCTAACTCCAAACTATATTAACTCAGGAAAAGTGCTGGACAATAAATATATAAAATATATTATTCCCACTCCAAACTATATTAACTCAGGGAAGGTGCTGAACTCTAAACATATATATAATTTACTTTTCTCACTCCAAACTAGAAAAACTCAGGGAATGTAATGGACACTAAACATATATAATTTACTATTCCCACTCCAAACTATATTAATTCAGGGAAGGTGATGGACAATAAACATATATAATTTACTATTCACCCTCCAAATTATATTAACTCAGGAAACATGCTGTACAATAAACATATCAAATATACTATTCCCACTCCAAACTATATTAACTCGGGGGAAAGTGCTGTACAATAAACATATAAAATATACTATTTCCATTCCAAACTATATTAACTCAGAAAAGGTGCTGGACACTAAACATATATAATTTACTATTATCACTCCAAACTACAAAAACTCAGGGAAGGTGATGGACACTAAACATATATAATTTACTATTCCCACTCCAAACTATATTAACTCAGGGAAAGTGCCGGAAAATAAACATATAAAATATACTATTCCCACTCCAAACTATATTAACTCAGGGAAGGTGCTGGACACTAAACATATATAACCGTGGTACTCAATGAAGGCAGCTAGCGGCCCGGCAGGCCTTCATTGGCGGCCCGCCAACCTTGCCTTGCAGTTTATAAGTTTCAAGCAAAGGCCGGCAGTAAACACAGAAGATGACCGCAAAAGCATACATTGTGAATCGTATTAAATAGGTATTCCCTACATATTCTCCTGCTGCCATCATCTGTGTTTACTGCCGGCCTATGTGATGTTAGGGCACTGTTGGAATGCTTCCCAAAAGGCCCTTTAAAAGTCAGCTGTAAGGCTTTCAGAGCTGACTTTTAAAAGGGCCTTTTGGGAAGCTTCCTGTTTGGACAGAGACAGATAGAGACAGAGACTGATAGAGACAGAGACAGATAGGCAGATAGAGACAGAGACAGATAGAGACAGAGACAGGTAGAGACAGATAGAGACAGAGACAGATAGAGACAGAGACAGGTAGAGACAGGTAGAGACAGATAGAGACAGAGACAGATAGACAGATAGAAACAGATAGACAGACAGACAGAGACAGATAGAGACAGGAACAGACAGAGTCAGAGACAGGTAGAGACAGAGAGAGGGACAGAGAGAGACAGATAGAGACAGAGACAGATAGAAACAGATAGACAGATAGAGATAAAGACAGAGACAGATAGAGACAGGGACAGAGAAACAGATAGAGACAGAGACAGGTAGAGAGAGATAGAGATAGACAGCTAGAGACCGAGACAGATAGAGACAGACAGATAGAGAAAGAGACAGATAGAGACAGACAAAGAGAGACAGAGAGAGATAGAGGCAGAGATAGATAGAGACAGATACAGACAGAGACAGACAGAGACAGACAGAGATAGAGACAGGGACAGACAGAAACAGAGACAGAGAGAGAGACAGAGACCGAGACAGAGAGAGAAAGAGCCAGACAGAGATAGATAGAGACAGACAGACAGAGACAGATAGAGACATAGACAGGCAGAGACAGATAGAACCAGCGAGAGATAGAGCCAGACAGAGACAGATAGAGACAGACAGACACAGAGACAGAGACAGACAGATAGAGACAGAGACCGATAGAGACCGACAGGGACAGACAGCGACAGATAGAGACAAATCGAGACACATACAGTAAGAGACAGATAGAGACAGAGACAGATAGAGCTAGAGACAAAGACAGATAGAGACAAAGACCGATAGAGAGAGATAGAGAGAGACAGCTAGAGACCGAGACAGAGAGAGACAAAGAGAGATAGAGACAGACAGAGACAGATCGAGACAGACAGAGACAGGTAGAGACAGAGACAGATAGAGACATAGACAGGCAGAGACAGATAGGGCCAGAGACAGATAGAGTCAGATAGAGACAGATAGAGACAAACAGAGACAGACAGAAACAGAGAGGGACAGAGAGAGACAGAGACATATAGAGACAGAGACAGACAGAGATGGACAGGGACAGACAGAGACAGATAGAGACAGACAGAGACAGATAGCGACATACCGAGACAGATTGAGACACATGCAGAAAGAGACAGATAGATACAGATCGAGACAGAGACAGATAGTGACAAAGACAGATAGAGACAGAGACAGATATGAGACAGAGACAGATAAGAGACAGAGACAGACAGAGACAGACAGAGGCAGACAGAGACAGATAGAGACAGAGGCAGATAGAGGCAGAGGTCGATAGAGAAAGACAGAGACAGATAGAGCCAGAGACTGATAGAGACAGACAGAGACAAGACAGATAGACAGAGACAAGACAGACAGACAGAGACAAGACAGAGACAGATAGAGACAGATAGAGACAGATAGACAGACA
Source organism: Triturus cristatus (assembly GCF_964204655.1). Classification (NCBI taxonomy): domain Eukaryota; kingdom Metazoa; phylum Chordata; class Amphibia; order Caudata; family Salamandridae; genus Triturus; species Triturus cristatus. Next base: position 1,064,190,566 of record NC_140582.1, on the reverse strand, counting down.
GATAAAGACAGAGACAGTTAGACAGCGGCATAGACAGATAGCCAGAGACAGATAGAGACATAGAGAGACAGATTGAGACAGACAGAGACAGATAGAGAGAAATGGAGATAGACAGCTAGAGACCGAGAGACAGACAGAGACAGAGAGAGACAGAGAAAGGGACAGACAGAGACAGAGACAGATAAAGACAAATAGAGACAGAGACCGATAGAGAGCGATAGAGAGAGACAGCTAGAGACCGAGACAGAGAGAGAAAAAGAGAGATCGAGACAGACAGAGACAGATAGAGACATAGACAGGCAGAGACAGATAGGGCCAGAGATAGATAGAGCCAGAGACAGGCAGAGACAGATAGAGGCAGAGACAGGGACAGACAGAGACAGATAGAGACTGAGACAGAGAGAGATAGAGACAGACAGAGATAGATAGAGACAGACAGAGACAGATTGAGACAGATAGAGACATAGACAGGCAGAGACAGGTAGTGCCAGAGACAGATAGAGCCAGAGATAGACAGAGACAGATAGAGGCAGACAGAGACAGATAGAGACAGACAAAGACAGACAGAGACAGATAGAGACAGAGACAGATAGAGACAGACAGGGACAGACAGATACAGATAGAGACAGATCAATACAGATCGAGACACATACAGAAAGAGACAGAGACAGATAGAGACAGAAACAGATAGAGACAGGGACAGACAGAGACAGATAAAGACAAATACAGATAGAGACAGAGACCGATAGAAAGCGATAGAGAGAGACAGCTAGAGACCGAGACAGAGAGAGATCGAGACAGACAGAGACAGATAGAGACATAGACAGGCAGAGACAGATAGGGCCAGAGACAGATAGAGCCAGAGACAAATAGAGCCAGACAGAGACTGACAGAGACAGATAGGGACAGACAGGGACAGAGACAGACAGAGAGGGACAGGGACATACAGAGACAGACAGAGACAGATAGAGACAGATCGAGACACATACAGAAAGAGACAGATAGAGACAGAGACCTGCTCTCAGGACACCCCCGCGCCGCACGACTACCAGCTGTGTGTGTGCCCCTCGCTGCTGCTCGCAGCCTCGTTGTGCCGTCTGCCTTGCCGCCCTAGCTGCCTGCCTCGCTGTCCCTTGCCCCTGCAGTTCCGCCATATTTTTGTTATAATTTGCTGTATTGTTGTATTCTGACTGCCTTATTGTATCAACGTGGTTGTTTTCCCCCTGTGCCTTGCCCGCCCCGCTCCCCGCTTCCCGCCGCCGTTCACGCGGCCACGCCCCCTTTTGTTCTGTGTCCTCCCCGCTCCCGCCTCCCAGCTGCTCCTCCCTCCCACTTGTCCTTAAATGGCGACCGCGCGGCGCAGGTGAGTGTGACCTGCTCTCAGGACACCCCCGCGCCACACGGCCACCAGCTGTGTGTGTGCCCCTCGCCCCTCGCTGCTGCTCGCAGCCTCGTTGTGCCGTCTGCCTTGCCGCCCTAGCTGCCTGCCTCGCTGTCCCTTGCCCCTGCAGTTCCGCCGTATTTTTGTTATAATTTGCTGTATTGTTGTATTCTGACTGCCTTATTGTATCAACGTGGTTGTTTTCCCCCTGTGCCTTGCCCGCCCCGCTCCCCGCCGCTGTTCACGAGGCCACGCCCCCTTTTGTTCTGTGTCCTCCCCGCTCCCGCCTCCCAGCTGCTCCTCCCTCCCACTTGTCCTTAAATGGCGACCGCGCGGCGCAGGTGAGTGTGACCTGCTCTCAGGACACCTCCGCGCCGCACGGCCACCAGCTGTGTGTGTGCCCCTCGCTGCTGCTCGCAGCCTCATTGTGCCGTCTGCCTTGCCGCCCTAGCGGCCTGCCTCGCTGTCCCTTGCCCCTGCAGTTCCGCCGTATTTTTGTTATAATTTGCTGTATTGTTGTATTCTGACTGCCTTATTGTATCAACGTGGTTGTTTTCCCCCTGTGCCTTGCCCGCCCCGCTCCCCGCTTCCCGCCGCCGTTCACGCGGCCATGCCCCCTTTTGTTCTGTGTCCTCCCGGCCTCCCAGCTGCTCCTCCCTCCCACTTAGCCTTAAATGGCGACCGCGCGGACGCGCAGCGGTCACGCGCAGCGGGCGCCCGATTGTGCAAGCCTGTCTGCGCCCATCCGCGCCTGGACCGCACCCAGTGCCAGGACCCCTGGCCCCCACCGATGCAAGACGACCCGACAGACCTACGACGCCGCTGCCCTCAATGCACTCAATGCCGGCCGGAACCCCACCTGCTGCCGGGCCGCCCCGAAACGCACTCACGGACCCTTCACCTGCAGAACCTGCAAGTTCACCTGCCTCCGAACCTGCACCGCGCCCGCCAAGCCAAGCTACAGCAGCGACCTCAAGTGCATCCTGCTCAACACCCGCTCCGTCCACAGACACGCCGTGGAACTCTGGAACCTCCTCGACACAACATCACCAGACATCGCCTTCCTCACGGAAACATGGATGAACGCCTCCTCAGCCCCCGACATCGCCTACGCCATCCCGGACGTGTACAAGATCATCAGGAGGGACCCCGTCAACCAGACCGGAGGAGGCATCGCCATCGTCCACAAGAACACCATCCGCATCACGACCGACTCCAACGACACCTTCGCCGCCGCCGAGCACCTCAACTTCCAGATTCACACCGACCCAAAGACGACCCTCAGAGGCACCCTCATCTACAGACCCCCGGGACCGCGCACACAATTCAGCCAAGACATCACAGACTTCATCAGCCTACACGCCGTCCCCTCCGCCGACTACATCCTCCTAGGGGACCTCAACTTCCAACTGGAGAACAACAAGGACCGCAACACCGTCACCCTGCTGGACAACCTTGCCAACCTCGGACTCAAGCAACTGGTCAACACCCCCACCCACTACGCCGGCCACACGCTTGATCCCGTCTTCTCATCCAGCAAGCACATCACCTTCAGCCACTCCACTGGACTGACCACAGCTGCGTCCACTTCAGCTTCAGAAAAACCACAACCCACCACCACCCGCAACAGGTTCCTCACAGGAGCTGGAGCAAGATCACCGCCTACCAGCTCACCACCTCCCTCAGCCAGAACCCACCTGCCAGCACAACGGACCCCAACAAAGCAGCCCTCAACTTCACGCAGTGGCTGACCGCCTGCGCCGATGACCTCGCACCACTGAAGAACCCTCCCAGCAGACCCAGAAGCAAGAAGGCCCCCTGGTTCACCGACGAACTCAAGGACTCCAAGAAGACCTGCCGCACCCTCAAGAAAGCCTGGCTCCTCGACCAGACCACTGACAACATGACCGCCCTCAAACATGCCACACGCAAGCACCACCAGCTCATCCGCACCACCAAGAAGAAATCACTGAAGGAGCGACTGGACAACAACACCCACGACAGCAAGGAACTCTTCAGCATCGTTAAGGAGTTCTCCAACCCCAGCACCGGCAACAACGACATCACCCCTTCACAAGATCTCTGCGACTCCCTCGCCTCGTTCTTCCACCGCAAGATTGCCGACATCCACAACAGTTTCGGCACACCATCCACGCACCCAACCATCGAACCAACGCACCCCACCGCCACCCTCCGCACCTGGACCACGGTGACCACCGAAGACACAGCCCGCATGATGAACACCATCCACTCCGGATCTCCAACTGACCCCTGCCCCCACCACGTCTTCAACAAGGCCGACTCCACCATCGCACCCCAACTCCGGGACGTCATCAACACCTCCTTCAACACTGCCACCTTCCCGGAGAGCTGGAAGCATGCTGAGCTCAGCGCCCTACTGAAGAAACCAACAGCGGACCCCACCGACCTCAAGAACTTCCGACCCATCTCGCTCCTCCCTTTTCCTGCCAAAGTCATCGAGAAGATCACCAACAGACAGCTTGCCCCCTTCCTCGAGACGAACGGATCTCTCGACCCCTCGCAGTCTGGTTTCAGAGCCAACCACAGCACCAAGACCGCCCTCATCGCAGCCACCGACGACATCCGAGCCCTGCTTCACAACGGGGAAACAGCGGCACTCATCCTCCTGGACCTCTCCGCAGCGTTTGACACTGTCTGCCACCGCACCCTAGTCCAACGCCTCAGCAACACCGGCATCCAAGAGAAGGCACTGGAGTGGATCATCCGGAAGAACACAGAGAGTCCGCCTCCCCCCGTTTCGATCCGAGGCCACCGAAGTCATCTGCGGCGTCCCGCAAGGATCATCACTCAGCCCCACCCTCTTCAACGTCTACATGAGTCCTCTTGCTGCCATCGCACGCCAACACAACCTCAACATCATCTCCTACGCCAACGACACCCAGCTGATCCTCTTCCTCACCAGAGACCCCGACACCGCCAGAACCAGCCTACACGAAGGGATGAAAGACGTCGCCGAGTGGATGAAGAACAGCCGCCTGAAACTGAACTCAGACAAGACGGAAGTCCTCATCCTGGGACCATCACCCTCCGCCTGGGACGACTCCTGGTGGCCCCCAGCCCTGGGCACCGCCCCCAAGCCAACAGACCACGCACGCAACCTGGGCTTCATCCTGGACTCCTCCCTCTCGATGACCAGACAAGTCAACGCTGTCTCCTCATCATGCTTTCACACCCTTCGCATGCTTCGCAAGATCTTCCGATGGATCCCGACCGAAACCAGGAAGACGGTCACCCAGGCCCTCGTAACCAGCCGACTGGACTACGGAAACACCCTCTACGCCGGATCCACAGCCAAGCTACAGAAAATACTCCAACACATCCAGAACGCCTCCGCCCGACTCATCCTGGACATCCCCCGACGCAGCCACATCTCCGACCACCTGAGGGACCTGCACTGGCTCCCCGTCAACAAGAGGATCACGTTCAGACTCCTCACCCACGCACACAAGTCTCTCCACGACCTGGGCCCCAAGTACCTCAATGACCGCCTGACCTTCTACACGCCCACCCGCCAGCTACGGTCTACTAGCCTCGCCCTCGCCGCCGTACCACGCATCCGAAGAGCCACCGCCGGAGGCAGATCCTTCTCCTACCTGGCGGCCAAGACATGGAACTCCCTCCCCATCCACCTTCGGCTGACCCAGGACAACCTCGCCTTCAGGAGACAACTCAAGACCTGGCTGTTCGAGCAGTAGCGGACCCCTTCCCCCAAGCGCCTTGAGACCCTTCCGGGTGAGTAGCGCGCTATACAAGTGATATGATTGATTGATAGACAGATAGAGAGAGAGACAGATATGAGACAGAGACAGATAGGAGACAGAGATAGATAGAGGCAGAGACAGATAGAGACAGAGACAGATAGAGACAGAGGCAGATAGAGTCAGAGGCAGAGACAGACAGAGACAAGACAGAGACAGACAGAGACAAGACAGAGACAGATAGAGACAGATAGACAGACAAAGACAGAGACAGATAGACAGAGATATAGATAGCTAGAGACAAATAGAGACATAGACAGACAGAGACAGATAGAGACAGACAGAAACAGATACAGACCCACAGGGACAGATAGAGACAGATAGAGATAGCGACAGAAGAGAGAGATAGAGAGAGAGAGAAATAGAGATAGATAGACGGATATAGATAGAGCGGAAGAGAGAGATAGGTAGATATTTATATATAGAGAGTTATCTATATATATATAAATTCACTGAAAAAACCATAGGTTTCAGGGGTGCTATAGTTAGCTGGACATTTCCCTCGTACAAAACCCTAGAAATTCCCCTGTTATAGTTAGTTCAGTTAACTATAACTCGCGCCCCCGCAATGCACTGCTGATGACGTCACATATTACATCACTCATGACATGGTCAGTGACATCACTGATGACATCACTGATGACATCTGAAATGACATCACTGATGACATCACTGATTACATCATCCATTGAGTATGTGTTTCTGAACAGTTTTATTATGTTTAATATATATAGGGAAAGGCCTGTTGAAAAATAAGTGGGTGTACAAGTGTGTGAATGGATGATTTTCTAGGTGCGTAACTGAGTCTATAAGTGAGTCATTAAATGTATCTTAGTTCAGACTAGTGACTAAACTGTGTGAATGTCTGTATGTGTCTGTGTGTTGGTGTATAAGTGGCTGCATGGTTTTGTGAATAGCTATATGAGTGTCTATATGGGTTATTGATTGGTTGTCTGAGTATCTGTATGGGTGCCTGAGTGTTTGTGTGGGTAGGGTGTGTGTGACTCTGTGACTAGATGTGTGAGTGGGTGCATGTTTTTAAGAGTGCATCTGTGATGGACTGTATGGTTGGGTGAGTGTATGTATGGGTGTGTTAGTGATTGAATGTATATCTCAGTTGTACATGTGTCAGTAAAAACATATGTGAAACGCAGTGTATATGTGTGTAAGAGTATATAACTATCTATATGTGAGAGTGTGTGATTTTGGGAGTGGCTGTATGCGCCATAGTGCAAGGATATATGTGTCATGTTTCTGCAGGAAGACACAGAATTTCTTAGTATTTTTATGAGTAAGTGAACTTGAGTGTTTTTAACTGTATAGGTGAGTAAATTTTACTGTGATTAATTATTTGCATGACTGACTAGATGTGTCAGTACCTCAATGGATCATTGGTGGTGTGTGAGTGTCTATATAGGTGTATAAATGCACAGAGTGACTGTAAGTATGAGTGACTGTACAGGTGAGTGAGTGGAGATGTATGTAGACCTAAAAGTCAATGAGTGGGTGAGTAGTTATTGGAGTATCTATGCTTGTCAAAATGGCCGTCTGAAATTTTGAGTCGGTGTATCAAAGGTTATATTAAGGTGTGAGAAGATGCACTAATTTATCACACGAATGACGTCATCAGTGATGTCATCAGTGATGTCATTTGAGATGTTGAGGGTTTTGTACGAGGGAAATGTCCAGCTAACTATAACACCCCTGAAACCTAAGGTTTTTTCAGTGAATTTCTAAGGTTTTTTAAATGCCAATTCCTAACTATAACGCCCCTGAAACCTTTGGTTTTTTCAGTGAATTTCAAAGGTTTTTTAAATGCCAATTTCTAACTATAACGTGCATGAAACCTATGGTTTTTTCAGTGAATTTCAAAGGTTTTTTAAATGCTAATTCCTATCTATAACTTATCTCTGAAGATATCATGAAAAGCATTCTTTTTTAAAAGTAGGGTGCACATTAGTTTTGTGGAAAAGCATCTTTGTGATTGGTTAAGAAAAAGTAGTTTCAACGTGGAGTACATATCATAGGATAAAATATGCTCAGCTCAACCACACCTGCTACTTGCATTTGGAAGGCACTGTTCGAACTTAAAACAATCGTCAACTTTTAACCTGCACGTGTCGTTAAATGTTCAAGAAAATGTTACAAATAAATATCGTAAAGTTTAAAAAAATTGATGAACTTTTAACCTGCACGTATTGTAGAATGTTCTAGAAAGTGTGTTGATAGAATACGTTGCACTTCTGACTTCTATGTGTTGTTGAATATTTAAAAAAAAAAAAACGGTTCATATGGAAAATTAAAAAGAAACCAATAGAGAAGTTTTGAAACCTAAAAGAATCAAGCAACTATTCTAATTTATTCTTTACATGTATTTATGTGTGCAGCAACAAAATTATAGACACAACAGCACTAGGAAGAGGAAGAAGCAGGGAGTGGGGGGAGGAGGGGAGATGGGCAGTATGGCACACATGCACAATTAAGTACAACACACATATAGACTAACAATGGCCAAAATAAAACACACCAACAAGGAGCACAAGTCACACAACCTGCCAACATCACACCACTGAACGAGCATAGAAGTGAAAACCAGGCTGCATTCATACAGGATGTGTACAAAGGCAAGTCGTTGGTGTTGTGGGATGTCTGCGACCGTGGTCATCATGGATGAGATGCCCAGCATGTGGCACATGGTCGAGTTCACTGTGTGTTATGTTGCCAAACGGATGCTCCTCCCTCCCACGAGCCCCCACACTTTTGTACGGTGAGCTGTTGTGTCTCGTGCACTCGTACGGCACACCATTGTAATGCCTCTTTGCGCATGTCCTGCTATATTCCAACTACAACCTCACAGTGCCGTTTGGAGGTCGTGCATGCCACTTTACAACATCGACTGCTGCGGCTCTTGTAACAGGCCACACCAGAACACAGAGACACACTTACCGCACTTCCTGTACACGGACATGTCCGAGACACCCCGTTCCCCTTGCCAGATAGGCACACCCCTGCACTGACCTGTGAATGACAGACCAGCACATGCCAGTTGTGCATGCAGGAGGATGCGTACGTAGCTACACATCCAGGCTCACTGCCAACGCTGAGGTGACAGCACACTGCGATGTTGCAGGGCTCGTGCCTATCATGCTAAGACAATGACCACAGGGACACACTTACTAAGATGTGGGTTTGGGGGGCATTGGCGGTCCTGGAGTTGTTGAGATGAGTCTTCTGGCCCTCATGGGTATCCCTGTATCATGCTCATTGACTCTATGGCACCTGTGGATGTTCTGGTGTGGCTCTTAGCTGTGTTCCCTTTCATGGTGCAGGTAGTTGTCCTGCTTAACACCAGCAGAAAGCAAGTGTAAAATCCCTGGTGCTAACGTGTCTTATCGCCGGAATTTGTTTCGCATTGCAATTGGTGTGAAAGTTGTGATGTGATTTGTTTCGTGTGCACAACAATATACGAACTGAGCAGTGTATCTCGTCAAGATCCAGCACCTGACGCACTATTCCCTATCAATATAAATACAATGAGATTTCTTAATAGATTTGTGTGTACACTGTGAGTGCAGCCAATACCTCAGTGCAATACAATACAGGATTTTAGTATTTAGAATAAATCGCAAAGGTGCACCTCGTGTCTTTTTGCACGGGAACGGCTACTCTCCATTTCATTATCAGCACTTTAACGGAAGTAAAGTTGAGATAAATGTAACACACTATTCAGAAGTTGGTGCAAACTGCAGATATCACCAGTATTCCAGCGATAAGTGCCCCAAAATTTAACACCATGGTGGACTCCATCAAATAACAGTAATAAGAACAAGAAAGAGTCACACAGCAGTTAAGAGAACAACCAAAAACATTATTATTTTTTTTTTCAAACTTTATTTTTTATAATAATAAATATATAAACGATAAACTATTTTCAAACTTTATTTTTTATTAACAGCACATGTGTGACCAACACATGATGTGACATACACAAGGCACGCATCACCATAGCACTGTGGCAATGTAAAAAGAACATCCCCTCACTGTGTAGAACAGAAGTTAAGTGGGGGCTTCCAAAATGCAGCAGATGTTGAGCATTGTGGTGATGGGGACTAAACCCCCTTCATCACAGTGACCAAAAGGTAAGTGTCATCATGGTCAAAGCTGCAAATAACAAACAGCATGTATGATCCCTGCTCCCAACACATCAAACACTTCTGGGGCAAACTAGTGGTTGTGTCCCATACACACAGAGATGTGGTGAGGCCAACAGTGCTGTGAAAACATAACACACTCTCGGCCATGTGCAGACAAGCACCACACATGAGGGCTGACAATGCATACAGCGTACAATGACACAACAGCAGAAGTGACCATCACCAAGCATGCACACATCTCGAAAATAGACACACCAATCAAAACAACATGTGTAGACTGTAGGTGTCAGATCCCAAACTCACATTCCATGCCAGCAATGGCACCTAACAACCAGGATGAATGTGCACAATGATGTGGTATGACTCACAGGGACATTATGCAAAATCACAGAAACAGCATCCAGACAAAGGCCCACAACAGCAATACCAATGCACTGGTGCAGATGCACAAACACAAACAGGCAAACTCACACTGCACATCTGACACAGCATGTGTGTGTGTGTGTCACAGTATCCCCAGGCAACTACACAACACATGAGGGGGGCTGAACCACAGTGACACAAATGTGGATACAGTGCCATACAAAAGTAAACCATCATTGGGACACCCTCAGTGGGCAATCAGGCATTGGGAGATGAGAGGGAGCACAACAGACACATGTGACACAAGCTGGAATGAACACCAACTAACACAGCAAGAGACTGACACACAACACCACTTCCCCCAGGGAAAAGACATTGGGGTGACACAAGTATGCATGACACCTCCACTGTGATGACAAAGGCAGATGTCGTACAAACTGGGAAACCCAGACATGTGTCCTGTGCCACAAACGTACATCACACATACACGAACACAAATCACTCAGCATGGTCCCTCATCCATGGACAAACGGGAGCTAGGGGACCACCCATGCAAACATTCACATCAGTCCACCATCAACACCACACACCCTGAACTGCAACAATGTGTATCTGTGAAGCCCACATGGACAGGTGACATTGCACATGCACCCATGACAAACAAAGGAATGTTAGGAGGAACTAAGGTGCACAGACACATCACACAAGGACAGTTCACAACCCTGGGGAATGACAGACGTACTGCACAGTATGCGGTACATGGCCATGACCTCAAAGCTCACGTAACCTTCAGAATCCTGGCCACAGTCCCAGGACAATGCAGATGCCAAGGAGAACCACAAGGCACACATGCTGACACCTGCCAGCATCGCAGCCATGAACCCGACAAGTGGGAGCAGTCACACACACATACAAATGTCTCAATCACTGAAAACTACCACCTAGGGACAACTACATGATTTAGGAAATAAACAGGTGCCTTGAGGAACCCTGACTGTGTCCCATCTGTGTCTGACAACATCATCACCACTCAGAACTGACAAATACCAATGATGATACACCAATTAACAGTAGTGTGTCATGCACCCACACATCTGGTAGCCCATTGGAAGAGTAGTGGGATGAACCCAGTACCACTCAGCAAGCATCAACAACAGGAACATATCAAGGGAACACTGTCTGTGTATGAACAGGGATGTGGACACACACACATGCTCATACAACACACACCATGGGCCCAGGCCATGTCACTGGACAACACATTTACTTGAGGGGACCCAACTCCTGTGGGAGCCCAGCTGTGCCAAACATATTCACCGCAAGTCCCACTCATGTCTGCAGAACACTTGGTCAGTCAGCCATCAGTTACCACACATTGAAGGCTCTGGTAACAACAGCCTGGGTACGTGAGTCTCCCCTAAGTCATCTGCACATACCCAAAACATATGTCTAGCAAGTTGCACAGAGGACCCAGTTGCTCCTATTACAATGATGCCCACACCTGTAGGTCCAGTGTTGATGAGCACAAAGTATGTGGAAGTGACAAATTGGACAATGTGAAGCACATCATATGTGCAGGGGTGCAAGCCACAGATGTGACCATGCAAATGAAATGCTCACAGAGAGATGTCCACAAATAGTAGATCCTGACACACCCAGGTAGCTGCAAAGGATGACATGGATACCCACCAGAATAGGATACATATCTCATGGACCACAGGGAGTACCTCACAGCAACACATCAGAATTCAACATTGTAAACAAAGCATCAAAGGTGCAAGGGCATGTTAAACATCATCAACATAATGTACAGCGAAATCTAGTTCCCAGGGAGAAAGAAAAAATCTTTATTCAGCATTTTAAAAGTTAAACGTCTGTGCAAACAAAAGGCCAATGGCCAGTCCATGTCCATATGCCAAGGAGTGAAGTAGAGTGACAACTGTCACACGTTGCTTGCCTGCACTGCTAAGTACCGGGGTCATCCCCTCGGAGGGGCATACATGGGGGCAGGCCAGGCACCGCAGGGACAGGATCAGGGCGCAGCAGAAGGAGGCAGTGAAGAGGTGGGGGATGCAGGCGAGACACTTGCAACTGCAGTGGAGCTGACTGAAGTGGTGGGTGCTGTCACAACTGTGGGGCATAAGTCAGATGGTGGGGGTGCCGGCACAACTCCAGTGGGCAGGTCAGATGGAGTGGATTGGCTCACCACTGCAGTGCCCAAGTCAGACGGGGTGGTCGTGGACTCCAAAGCAGTGCCTACATCCATGGGAGCGGAATGGGGGACAGGTGAGGTCGGCAGGGCAGGGGGGTCATGGTCCCCACATCAGTGGCACTAACTGTCTGACCAGGTGTGGAGGAGCAAGTGCTAGGGGGGATGGCCTTAGCACTTTGGGTATGGTGTATCTGTGGGTGGGGGAACTCAGGGCAGAGAGTGGTGGGGGAACCTCTGGAGTGGTGGCCTGGGGGACGGAGGATGGAGACTTTGCCTTGGAGCTGCGTGGTGGCAGGGGGGTCTTGCTCTTCTGGCACTTGGGGGGACTTGCGGGTGGTGGTCACTGTCTGACTGCGCCTGGGGGAGGGTGTCTGGGTGTGAGGGGCACTCCCTTCTGTGTGTGGGGACTTCCTATTCCCCTTGTAATCAGGATCTGCAGGGTCGGTGGACGTCTAGACCTTGGATTGGGGGTTTCTGTCCTTGGGACAGGTAGGGTGCTAGGAATTGTGGGTGGTGCAGGGGTAGGAGGGGTGCGGGACTGTTGGAGGAGGGACACTGCTGCCGTCAGGGAGGAGGCCACGGACTGATTGGCCCTCTGTAGGGCAGACATGCCAGAGGAAATGCCCTCCATGAATGACACCAGTTGTGTCAACAGACCTGTGTGTGCATGGAGGACCTTCAGCATCGACGTCTGCCCTACATGGATCTGTCGAAGTAAGTCCACAGACTCCTCACTCAGGGCAGCAGGGGACACAGGGGCAGGGGGTGCGGTGCCTGGCACAAAGGAGACATGTTCACGAACACGGGAGCCCACAGGGACCTCTGGGGTGGGAGCCGATGGGAGGGGGGTGGTAGTGGCGGTGGCGGGGACAGCCTCACTAGCTGGGGCTTGGTGGCTGCTGACACCCGCCTCCACAAGGGAGTCATCCTCAGAGCTGCTGTGGCCCTCAGCTGGGGGTGATGATGCTGACGACTCCTCTGTGTGGCTCCACTCGCCCTCCGTGCCACTGGGTCCACCGACTCCTCTCTTTCTGTCCCTGTAAGGCTCTGTGGCTCCTCCTGGTCCGTGGAGCTGTCCCCTCCTGTGGCCGTGGATGTATCTGGATAGGAATAGGAAGTAAGAGAACAACATCAGTCACCTGCACCGACTGCACACAACACAGTGAGTACATCACATCACAGGGCAAGCCCTGGCATCATCAGCTGAACACAGCTCAAAGTGCCAACACTGTTTAGGATAAGACAATTGTCATTCTCAACATCAACCATGGCACACATATCCCTCCTTGACTTTCACACATATGTCCGTTGCATGTTGGATGCTAACACACCAATGTGCCAACATGCACCACCCACACATTAGTTGAACATGCAAGTGAAGATGTAGGAGTATGTCACTATACACACAGCACATCTCTTGCTACTGACTCAGTACAGGTGTCCGGATGAAGGGATGGGCAGAGACTCATTTCACATGCTTGGGATGCATGCCAGTAACACACACTATGATGTACTCATGTCCTGATGGGCAATGCCACAATGGGGTGCATGGAGCACACTTGAACACAATGCAGGCTCACTCATAGCAAGTTAAACGCCATGGCACTGGGATTCCCTGAAAGTCAGTCAACACTGCCTCCTGTCACAGGGGCAGGGCATCCAAACAACAACAACATGCACTGACTCACAATCCTAGCTCAGGGGTAAAGCTAACTCTGCAGATGACCGGCACACTTGCCCATCCCATGAAAACCTATATGTCACACAGGTCTTGTGTCTCACAGTCACATCGCAGATGTCATGCTGACCCTCTGAATCATGGGCACCCCAATTGTACGGAGCAACAAGCCACACCCTAATGACACAGAGGCAGACACCTGAGGGCACATGTCACTAAGCACAACCTGCAATTTCATACACAGGAGTGGGATTACAGAGTGTTTCTAAATGCCCTTGAGGGGGCATGACTGGCCAGGACTAAGTGAAACAGTGTTTGGCCCAGGACAGTAGTCAGGTGGCTAAGCAAGTGTGACATACTTGATAAACATACTCCTGAGGCCCATAAATTGGAGTCCCCTGCTGCATGGGTTTGTTTGGAATACCCCAGCCACATGTTGCGAGTCAGACCAGCAATTGGTACACATCTCAAGGGCACACACAGATCACATGTCAGATCTCAGGCATTGTGTAAACAATTGACCCACCCATGAAACACACAACAGAGTCACGGGAACAGATGCTGACCAGTACACTGTAGCTACTGCTGGTGGGATGTCGCAAACGATGTTTAGTCGGGTGCTACGCGATGTCTTGGATGGGATGTTGCAATCAGTCAGGGCCCGGTGTCCACCCCTCCTGCGTGGAGGTGACAGCTTCAGCTGGACTCTAGCTATCCTCCGGTCCAACCCCGAAGGTCCTGCCACCTCTTCTGGCAGTTGGGGATTCGGCGCTTGTAGACCCCCACAGAACGAACAGCCCGGGCGATGGTCAGCCAGATCTCCTGCATCTGGTGGGCATCAACCTGTGAGGAGGACAAAGTGCAAAGTACATTAACACACATGCCCCAGATTTGTGCAGCACACATTTGGATATACATGTCATCATCACAAAGGGAAATAAATTACACAGGTAGTGCAACCATGGGGAAGGAAAAATCACATGCATGTCTGACATGTTAACAATGCCTGGAAAGTTTAAGCTTACAGTAATGCACTTTAGCAGCAGGAAAACTATTCATTACATGTACCTACACAATTTGGGGGATGACAATAGTCAGTGAGAATGCTTGCCACTGGTGTACACACTGCTAGTACTGCTAGTCAGACAACATGCATAATTAGGAAGGCAGTGGACTGCACACTCACCTGCTCACCTGGTTTCCCATAGAGCTTTCTGTACTCTGAAAGGAGCCCGTCCAGGAGGGCCTGGTTCTCCTCCTCAGTGAAGGCTGGGGCCCTCTCCAGAGTACATGCCATAGCAGGAGCCAGAGGATGCAGAGACAGCAGCAGTGGTAGCAGGGAGCATGTAGTGCAGGCAAGTGAGCTCCCTGGGGGCTAGCAAGCCTTATATCTGTGCTGCAGAGGCAGACTCTGTGCCATGTGTCCCAAGTGATAGGTCCAACACGGTTGCATTTTATGAATCTGGCCAATCCATTCAAAAGTACGACTCGTACACGCCTTCCGCATCGTTCAAATCTTCACCTTCATGGAACACTTGAAATTGCAACATTGTTGTAGGCATAGAAACTGAATTTCCAGTGCACAAATCGTACAAGTTTTGAATCGGCATCCGTATCCAGAACAGTCCTGAGCAATGGCAGCTCGTTCAACTGACTGTACGACGCTTATTTTGAATATACACATGCACCCATCTCCATACGATTCAATGGCCAAGGCGTACGCATGTCTCGGATCATGCCTGTCCGATGCGTATGCATGATAGTCACCTGCGTCGAACCTCATTGCATTCAATGTCAAAGCGTACACACGGCTCGGACATGACCCGTGCAATGCGTACGCATTGTCACCCGCGTCGGTCCTCATTGCATTCAATGACAAAGCGTACGCACGGCTCGAACATGACCCGTGCAATGCATACGCATTGTCACCCGCGTTGGTCCTCATTGCATTCAATGACAAAGCGTATGCACGGCTCGGACATGACCCGTGCAATGCGTACGCATTGTCACCTGCGTCGAACCTCATTAGTGTGACTATTATACGGATGCAACACACATATACTGGCCAGGGACACCTGTGCACACCTACCACACTACAGCATTGGCCACACAGTGTCCCATGGCATGTAAGGCTGCATTCCCTGGGTGTTTGGGGGGACCACATCTGTTTTTTTGGCTGGTACTTTGTGCAGCAACTCCCAGGCTGTGCACGTGTACGTGGGGGCAGAATCCTTTGTATGTTGTGCACATTACCACTGTGATGTACAATTGGACAGTCATGGGCATGAGTCACGGACACAGTGTCAGGTTGGATATGTTTAGGACAGGTCACATATACCCTGAGTCCTGGGGGTGATGGCATGTACGTCACAGTGAGACCTGTAGCCACAATACTGTTATGCACCCACAGTCTGTGTGCATGTTGTGTCTCAGATGTGTCTGATCAAATGTTCCCAATGGGTGACAGTCTCCACATCCATGTGGTATATGCATCAACCTTGATGGGGTGTGTGTCTAAGAGACGTACATGTAGAGCCGGCAGGAACAACAGTGGCCACTACCTGTGGGACTTACGCTAGCCTTGTGGTGTATACGTGCTGCGCCATGTCCATTGCTGTGTTGATGTGGCAATACAGGGAGCCTGGGTTTCTGCATGGCAAAGATCTGTGATGCCTGGGAGACATGAGGCCTCAATTGTCACTATGGTGTGTTTTTGGAATGTTGCAGCGGCACATAGGTTGGGTGACAAAGCCAGATGATTGGTCATTGCACTACATGGGACTCATGTGAACATGTGGAATTGATATGTGAGGTGGTGGTCTTGGAGGTGACATATGTGTCCATGATCAACAGCACACACCTCAGTACATTGTGTAACGTCATGAACTAGCATCTGATAGTGATCATGGTCATGGCCACATGGGTGGATGAATTGACAGGGCACCAGCTGTCCATCGTCCTTTCCCAGACCTTGCAACCATGCAGGAACGCGACTGCATCAGACGGTACCGCTTCACCAGGCCAATGATTGTGGAGTTGGCGGAGCAGTTGGCGCCACATCTGCTACCTGGCCGGACATACCCTACAGCACTGACCCCAGAGGTGAAGGTGATGGCAGCCCTGCACTTCTTTGCTACTGGTACCTTCCAGAAAACTGTGGCTACTGCTGGTGGGATGTCGCAAACGATGTTTAGTCGGGTGCTACGCGATGTCTTGGATGTTAACAATGCCTGGAAAGTTTAAGCTTACAGTAATGCACTTTAGCAGCAGGAAAACTATTCATTACATGTACCTACACAATTTGGGGGATGACAATAGTCAGTGAGAATGCTTGCCACTGGTGTACACACTGCTAGTACTGCTAGTCAGACAACATGCATAATTAGGAAGGCAGTGGACTGCACACTCACCTGCTCACCTGGTTTCCCATAGAGCTTTCTGTACTCTGAAAGGAGCCCGTCCAGGAGGGCCTGGTTCTCCTCCTCAGTGAAGGCTGGGGCCCTCTCCAGAGTACATGCCATAGCAGGAGCCAGAGGATGCAGAGACAGCAGCAGTGGTAGCAGGGAGCATGTAGTGCAGGCAAGTGAGCTCCCTGGGGGCTAGCAAGCCTTATATCTGTGTTGCAGAGGCAGACTCTGTGCCATGTGTCCCAAGTGATAGGTCCAACACGGTTGCATTTTATGAATCTGGCCAATCCATTCAAAAGTACGACTCGTACACGCCTTCCGCATCGTTCAAATCTTCACCTTCATGGAACACTTGAAATTGCAACATTGTTGTAGGCATAGAAACTGAATTTCCAGTGCACAAATCGTACAAGTTTTGAATCGGCATCCGTATCCAGAACAGTCCTGAGCAATGGCAGCTCGTTCAACTGACTGTACGACGCTTATTTTGAATATACACATGCACCCATCTCCATACGATTCAATGGCCAAGGCGTACGCATGTCTCGGATCATGCCTGTCCGATGCGTATGCATGATAGTCACCTGCGTCGAACCTCATTGCATTCAATGTCAAAGCGTACACACGGCTCGGACATGACCCGTGCAATGCGTACGCATTGTCACCCGCGTCGGTCCTCATTGCATTCAATGACAAAGCGTACGCACGGCTCGAACATGACCCGTGCAATGCATACGCATTGTCACCCGCGTTGGTCCTCATTGCATTCAATGACAAAGCGTATGCACGGCTCGGACATGACCCGTGCAATGCGTACGCATTGTCACCTGCGTCGAACCTCATTAGTGTGACTATTATACGGATGCAACACACATATACTGGCCAGGGACACCTGTGCACACCTACCACACTACAGCATTGGCCACACAGTGTCCCATGGCATGTAAGGCTGCATTCCCTGGGTGTTTGGGGGGACCACATCTGTTTTTTTGGCTGGTACTTTGTGCAGCAACTCCCAGGCTGTGCACGTGTACGTGGGGGCAGAATCCTTTGTATGTTGTGCACATTACCACTGTGATGTACAATTGGACAGTCATGGGCATGAGTCACGGACACAGTGTCAGGTTGGATATGTTTAGGACAGGTCACATATACCCTGAGTCCTGGGGGTGATGGCATGTACGTCACAGTGAGACCTGTAGCCACAATACTGTTATGCACCCACAGTCTGTGTGCATGTTGTGTCTCAGATGTGTCTGATCAAATGTTCCCAATGGGTGACAGTCTCCACATCCATGTGGTATATGCATCAACCTTGATGGGGTGTGTGTCTAAGAGACGTACATGTAGAGCCGGCAGGAACAACAGTGGCCACTACCTGTGGGACTTACGCTAGCCTTGTGGTGTATACGTGCTGCGCCATGTCCATTGCTGTGTTGATGTGGCAATACAGGGAGCCTGGGTTTCTGCATGGCAAAGATCTGTGATGCCTGGGAGACATGAGGCCTCAATTGTCACTATGGTGTGTTTTTGGAATGTTGCAGCGGCACATAGGTTGGGTGACAAAGCCAGATGATTGGTCATTGCACTACATGGGACTCATGTGAACATGTGGAATTGATATGTGAGGTGGTGGTCTTGGAGGTGACATATGTGTCCATGATCAACAGCACACACCTCAGTACATTGTGTAACGTCATGAACTAGCATCTGATAGTGATCATGGTCATGGCCACATGGGTGGATGAATTGACAGGGCACCAGCTGTCCATCGTCCTTTCCCAGACCTTGCAACCATGCAGGAACGCGACTGCATCAGACGGTACCGCTTCACCAGGCCAATGATTGTGGAGTTGGCGGAGCAGTTGGCGCCACATCTGCTACCTGGCCGGACATACCCTACAGCACTGACCCCAGAGGTGAAGGTGATGGCAGCCCTGCACTTCTTTGCTACTGGTACCTTCCAGAAAACTGTGGCTACTGCTGGTGGGATGTCGCAAACGATGTTTAGTCGGGTGCTACGCGATGTCTTGGAGGGGATGTTGCAATTCCTCGACCTGTATATCAAGTTCCCGAGCCCAGCTAAACTCCCTGAAATAAAGGATGCCTTTTATACCCTGGGGAGGATGCCAAACGTCATCGGATCTATTGATGGGGCACATGTTGCCCTGATACCACCACAGGCACATGAGCAGGCATACCGGAACAGGAAGCACTACCATTCGATCAATGCTCTGGTGGTCTGTCTTGCTGACATGTCGATCACACATGTGTGTGCACGGTTCCTTGGTTCTGCGCACGATGCCTACATTATGAGGAGTAGTCGCATTGCAACGCTGATGTCACAGATGCCAGCTCAGCATGCCTGGCTTGTCGGTGTGTACTGACTGTTTCTCATTGTGTGTGTTTGTCAATGTTGTATTCCGTACTGCGACAAAACTCAGCTACTTGTTCATTTTTGTGTGTGTAGGTGACTCCGGATACCCCAACATGCCGTGGTTGCTGACACCCCTCAAGAACCCTGTGACACCAGCCGAGCTGCGCTACAATGAGGCACATGGTCGGAGCAGGAGGGTGATTGAGCGGACCTTCGGCCTCCTGAAAAGCCGCTTTCGCTGCCTGGACAAGACCGGAGGGGCCCTCCCATATGAGCCTGCAAAGGTGTGCAAAATAAAGGTGTGCAAAATAATTCTTGTCTGCTGCATGCTACACAACATGGCGGTACGGAAGGAGGTGCCTCTCATCCAGGATGATGATGATGATAACGACGACCAACGTCCAGCACCTGTGGAGGATCCCGGCCTGGGCCAAGATGCCAGTGATGATGAAGATGATGGTGACATCCGCTCACAGCTCATCAACTACTTATTCACCTGAATGTGAGTTTCCAGGGTTGTTATGTGAATGTATGGAGGTAGCCTGGAATGTGTTGTGCCAGCTCTGTTGCTGTCTGAGTGTGTCTGTGTGCCACTTGACTGGATGCGTGCTGTGATGTGTCCATTCAGGTGGTATGTACTCCACAATAGGGTAGTACTGCTAACTAGTGTTTGTGTAGGTGTCTTGCAACATGTTTTGTGAATGTGTATTGCATTTCTCTCCTGTTCTTCTGTGCTTTTGACTGTATCTTGTCTGTCCTTCCCAGGGTACTTTGCCTGTTGTGTGGCCAACTCTGACCCCCAACACCCATAAGCCAACACCAGTGTGGAAGTTGACAATTCCCATCAACTGATGTACCACACATCCCTGGACTTCCTTTCTCCAACACATTGGGAGCGTGTGTCCACTGTTACGTAGAATTACCATGCAACTAGTGTGGAATAAACGTGTTGCTGATGTGTAATGATCCTGTGCTACGCTTTGTTATGTGCGTTGTCTGTCTTCCCACATCTGCGTGACATCTGCTTACCTCACCTGTGGACTTGTTACCACTGACTGGGCTTGGTGGTGTGTCTGTGCATGCCAATGTGTTTCAGGTCAACATCATTGTGAGTGATGAGTAACATGGCCATGGTGAGTATGTTTTGTGTTGCCATAGTGGTGTGTCTCCCTCACATGTGTCACGTCCCCATGACTCACCTTACGTTGGTCACATTGTTGAAGTATTTGGCATGCACTGTGTTGTGTAGCAGATCGACATCTACCTGCACATGACAAGTTGGAATCACAACAGAGGCAAGTATGGTGTACTGGTGAGTTTATTTACAAACATGTGTGAGGGAAGTGCACAGGATGGTGGTTGCTGTACAGTGGTTTGGGAATCCAAAGTTCACATTGAAGTTGGAAGTGCTGGTAGATGGAATGTCCAGAGTAAAGTCCACAGTCATCTGATACATTGGCCCAACATGAACCCTCCATGTCATGTGGGCGAGTTGTGTGCGATTGGACAAGGTGAACGGGTTGCGCACAAAGAACTTTGTCCAGAACAGGTTTAGAGGCCCTGAGGATGTGCTGGGACATCTGCCTCTCACATGTCCTTCTTCAGGCGACCCCTCTTCTTCCAGGGGGAATGATCCTCATGTGCAGGCCTCTGCGGTGCAGGGGACTCTCCGCCAGAGTCCTCCTCCCTCCCTGTGGCGCTGGCAGATGGTGTTGCGACAGATGTTGTGGGCACACAGGGGGTTGTGGACAGGTTGGTGTTGATCTGGCGGAGTCATTGCAGTATGTCCCGATGCACCACAGTGATGTCATCCCACTTGGCCTCCATGCGGGCATGGTGGGCGACCTGCTCGTGTTGCATGTCCTTGAGGATCCCCACTACCTGGCCAAATCCTCCGGTGCTATCCTGGTACGCATCTAAGATGCATGCCAGGTGGTGGTCTTCATGCAGTCCAGACCCCTCTGCAAGGCGCGCCCTGTGCCTCCCACCCCTCCCAGCACCCCTCTCCACACGGGCAGGACCAGCGGCAGGATGCACAGTTGACACTGTGACCCCTTGGGTGGTGTTGCTGGTTGTGTTGTATGTAGCTTCTGGGGGGTTCTGTGTCCCTGTGCTGTGGGTGTTGATTGTCCTTGGTCTGTCCGTGTTGGCGGGGGTGCCCTGTCGGTGTCCAGATGCTAGAGGCATGGGTACAGGGGGGGAAGATGTTGATGCTGCTGGTGCTGCATGATGGCTCACACCGGAGGGGCCAATATGTCATCGTCATCCGAAAAGGACAGTGAGAGAGTCAGACCAGAGAGCTCAGTGTCCATCAGAGTCTGGGACTGGGTATCCTTATTATTTGGTGCTGGGTGCCCGGCACCACCTGTGTTTGGAAGAGACACACAATGTGATTTATGTTTCTACATGTATCGTTGTTTCACAAACATGACATTTTCTACTTTTCAAACAGATGCCTGCCTGTACACTGCTTTTTCCCAGCTTGTCACGGACAGAGTTTGATATTGTTGTTGGCCATTTCCCAGCATGGCCTTGTGCTCCCCACAACAGAGCCCAGTGTCAGAAATCTTGTCAGTCCCTACCCACTCCCTGTGAGGCAAGTATGGTTCAGTTTGATCTTGCTAGGCCATGTGGGTGGGTGTAGGTTATCTGTGACTGCGAGTCCCATCATACTCTTGGCTACACTCCCCTTCCCAGCATGCCCATACTTCCTCCCTCTTGACTCTGCTTCCCTGTGAGGGGGTGTGACAGCAATGGCAAGATGGCTGACTGTTAAGTCCTGATGTTTGTTGTTGGCCATTTCCCAGCATGGCCTTGTGCTCCCCACAAAAGAGCCCAGTGTAAGACATCTTGTCAGTCCCCACCCACTCCCTGTGAGGCAAGTATGGTTCAGTTTGATCTTGCTGGGCCATGTGGGTGGGTGTAGGTTGTCTGTGACTGAGAGTCCCATCATACTCTTGGCTACGCCCCCCTTCCCAGCATCCCCATACTTCCTCCCTCTTGACTCTTCTTCCCTGTGAGGGGGTGTGACAGCAATGGCAAGATGGCTGACTGTGAAATCCTGGTGTTTGTTAGGCTACAAGTCCCAAGTGAGCCCCTGTGCTTCACACAGCAGCACCCAGTACGGGGTATCTTTTGCTGATATCTCAATGAGGTGTGTGTCAATGCATTGTACCCGGTTAGTTGTGTGGAGTTTGTGTTGAGGGGGGGTGTCTCCCCATGCTGATTAGTATGGTCAGGGCTGTCAGTCCTCCTTCCCATCATGAAATGTGCTTTCATTTTAGGGTGTGCAAGTTGTCTTTCAGGATGTCAGTCAGTGGTGTCCTGCTTCTGATTTGCACACAGGCCCTAGCAGGCCCTTGTGCTCCCCACAGCAGGACCCAGTGTCAGCCATCTTGTCAGTCATTTTCCACTCCCTGTGATGTGGGCATGTTTCTGGAAGGTCTCGATGGGCCAATCAGGAGGGGGAGCATTATCTGTGACTACAGGCCCCATCATGCTTTTGTCTACACTCACTTCACCTGCATCCCCACTATTCCTTCCTAACAGTCAGCTGCACTGTGAGGTGGTGTGTTTGTGGTGTCTAACTGTCTGGCAGGGTGTATTTGGCTTAGTGCCACTGGCTTGCTCTATTTGTTTGTAGGTTGGTGCATGTCATGACACAGTTCCCAGTCACTATGAGATGGCAGGTATTGTGTTTGTGTGACTGGCATACACATCTTGGGCTGATTATCTACTTGGTTAGTGTAGCTTTGCTTGCGGTGCATGGTTTCACTGTCCCCTTGCCACACAATCTTGGGTATGTTGTTTGTGTACTCACCCGGCTCTGGGATGTCTATTAGGCCATGGATGCTCTCTGGTGGTAGGATGTCCCGCACCTTCTCCTCCCAGGTCCTGAAGTAGACTGGTTTGGCAGGAGGGCCACCGCCGGTGCACTGACTCAGGGCGTGATTTTTTTCGATGACTTTCTTGACCCTCCTGTGCACGTCATACCACCTGTTCTGGATGTCGTCCTTTGTGCGCCTTGCTGGTGCTTGGGCGTTCACCTTGTCCACAATCCTCGCCCACATCTTGGTTTTCTGTGAGATGGGGGTCCTTTGGACCAATGTACCAAACAAATGTGGCTCTACTCTGATGATCTCGTCCACCAGCATTTCTAACTCACTATCTGTGAACATTGGATTCTTCTTTGGAGGCATGGTGATGGGTGGTGGTGGTGAGGGATGTGTGTGTGAGGGTGCAAGTGATGGTGGGGGGTGTTGGTTTTGCTGGGTGTATGTGTGTGTGCTTTTGTATGAGGTGCTGATGGTGTGTGAGTTGTGTGATGGGTGTGTTGTGAGTGTGTCTGTGGTTGCTGTGTACTGGTGTTTGCTGCTGGCTGTGTCTCCTGTTTGCAAGGGATGATGGTAGTGATTGTAGTCTATAGTTGGAGTGGTGGGTGTGTCTTTGTCCCATGTTTTTTTTTTGGTATTTATTGGCTTTGTCATTGCTTGTTTGGTCCTTTTTTTGTCTTTTTTCCTTTGTGTTTTGTAGTCATGAAGGAGACATTCATGTGACGGAAACGGACGCTGCTGTTGACTCGTGCGGGCTTTTCCGCCTCGTTCACGCTGCCTGTCTTCTGTGTTTGGTATGAGTTGTTTGCGGCGGTCTCTATTGCTTGTGTGCCGGGTTGTCTGTGCGTGACAGTCGTGCGGCTTGTTCTCCATGCGAGTCGGTCTGGTTTTGCAGCATTGCATCGTACTGCGCAAATCGTACATTGAGGGCACGGGTCGGTCGCCTTCTTTCCGGGTTTGTGTCGGTCGGTGATATTCGCGTCGGTTTTCCGGCCAGATCACTATTTTCCCTACGGCTCGGTCGTACGTCTTGTAATCCGTACGTGTCGGTTGTAATTCACACGCGTTGCATTGTACTGCACAGGTCGTATGGCGCTGGTCCGTGTCGGTCGATGTTCGGTCCGGATCCGTGTCGGTCGGTTCGTTTTGCGGCCGGAATCGGAATCGGCCCCATAATTTACTATTCCCACTCCAGACTACAAAAACTCAGTGAAAGTGCTGAACAATAAACATATATAATTTACTATTCTCACTCCAAACTACAAAAATTCAGGAAAGTTGATGGACACTAAACATATATAATTTACTATTTCCACTCAAAACTATATTAACTTAGTGAAAGTGCTGTACAATAAACATATAAAATATACTATTCCCACTCCAAACTATATTAACTCAGTGAAGATGCTGGACACTAAACATATATAATTTACTATTTTCACTCCAAACTATATTTACTCAGCAAAGGCGCTGGACAATAAACGTATAAAATATACTCTTCCGAATCATAACTATATTAACAAAGAAAAAAGTGCTGTACAATAAACATATAAAATATACTATTCCCACTTAAAACTATATTAACTCATGGAAGGTGCCGGACACTGAACATATATAATTTACTATTCTCACTCTAAACTACAAAAACTCAGGGAAGGTGATGGACACTAAACATATATAATTTACTATTCCCACTCCAAACTATATTAACTTAGTGAAAGTGCTGTACAATAAACATATAAAATATACTATTCCCACTCCAAACTATATTAACTCAGTGAAGATGCTGGACACTAAACATATATAATTTACTATTTTCACTCCAAACTATATTTACTCAGCAAAGGCGCTGGACAATAAACGTATAAAATATACTCTTCTGAATCATAACTATATTAACAAAGAAAAAAGTGCTGGACAGTAAACATATATAATTTAATATTTCCACTCCAAACTACAAAAACACAGAGAAGGTGCTGGACACTAAACATATATAATTTAATATTCTCACTCCAAACTATATTAACTCAGGGAAAGTGCTGGTCACTAAACATATATAATGTAATATTCCTACTCACAGCAACATTAACACATAGAAGGTGCTGGACAATCAACTCATAAAATATAATATTCCCAATCAAACCTACATAAATGCAAAACAAATGCTACACACTACACATATATATTATTCTATTGCCACTTCTAAAAACATACCCAGAACAGAGTTATGCCTTTTTTTTAGAATTCTGTTTTTACTTTGAAAATATATTACAATAAAGATTTTCAAGCTTAATTTTTGTTAACATTAACATTTACATTTTGTAAATACCATTATTAATTACAATCTCAAACATTTCAACATCCTGTAAATTAAATATAAAAAAAGATATTTTTTTAAATGTGAAACCTAAATATATTATTACACGTTTTTCATTAAAAAAAACACTAATACCTTCTCAAAACAACACACCTCTACCTAAAATGTATATTATGTTATCACTACTCCTATCCCCTATAACAACAACAAAAATTCATTTAAATGTCTTAAAATTTTATTTTAATTAATAATTTAGAAAATATTTTTTTTAATTTTTAAAATTATTACACAACCTTATTTGCAATAACCACTAATTCCCACTCTTAATAGAAATCTTTTAAATGTTTTTTAAATTTTATTTGTATTTAACATCGCACTATTCTCAATTGATGTTTTAATTAATTATAAACATAAATTAATATTCTATTTTTTTTTAAATATTTACAAACACTCCCCACCCTTATCCCCTATAAACCCAACATCCCGTTCCTAAAAAATATATATACATTTTATATTTTATTATTTAAAAAAAAATTCAATTAAAAAATCATTTTAAAACACTCCCCACCCCTATATCCTATAAACCCAACATCCCGCTCCTAAAACTTATATTTTAAATTACTTTATTATTACTCAATTTTTTTCTTATTTCATAAAACATTTCAAAACATTCCCCAACCATATCCTCTATAAATCCAACATCCTGCTCCTAAAAAAATATATTTATACATTTCTTTAATACTACTTAAAAAAAATTTGAAATTAAAAAAGAAATTTTCAAACAATCCCCACCCTTATCCCATATAAACACAACATCCCGCTTCTAAAAAATATTTATAAATTTCTGTATTATTACTTTAAAAAATACATTTTAAAACACTCCTTACCCTTATCCCCTATAAATCCAACATCCCGCTCTTAAAACAATTTTTCAATATAACATATCCAATTTATTAAAAAATATTATTATATTTACAAATATATACTATAAAAAAACACTACATTTACAAAATCGATATTTTTTATAACGATATTTTCAAAACCGATATTTTTAACAACGATATATTAAACAACATACTAAATTGATATTCTTGACATTGATATTAAATACCACAATATTTTTGACTATCGACATTAAAAACACGATATTATGATACAAAGATATTTTAAACTCGATATTATGTCTAATTACCGCGTTCAACACCATATCCCACCACACGCTGATCAAAAGACTCCACCAAATCGGCATCTAAGGGGATGCGCTAAGATGGTCCATCTACTAACTTTCACCTCCAAACCCAAGGAGATCACCTGCAGCGTCCCCTAGAGCTCATCCCTCAGCCCACGCTCTTTAACACATATGTGACACCGCTGGTCCACATCGTCAGATCCCACAATCTTAACATAATTTCCTACACAGACGACACCCAACTCATCCTCTCACTCACCGACAATCTCACTACCACCATAACCAACTTCCACAGATGCATGACAAATGTTGCAAACTGGATGAAGAACAACTGCCTGCAGCTGAACACAGACAAGACGTAAGTACTGATCTTTGGTAACAGCAGCAACTCATGGAACAACTCCTGGGGGCCATCAGACCTAGGACCCACACCCCCTCCTTCAGACCACGTCAAAAAACAAGGAATCATCATTGATAGCAAGCTCACCATGAAATCACAGATCAAGGCCATCTCCTCTCCTGCTTCCTCACTCTGCTTATGCTATGTAAGATCTTCAAATAGTTACCCCCACATGCGATATGCACCATGACACAGGGCCTCGTCACCAGCCGACTGGACTACGGCATTGCACTCTATGTAGGAATCACAGCACAGCTCCTGCAGAGAGTTCAGACCATACACAACGCCAGAGCCAGATTCATCCTCTGCCTTCCCAGATGAGCCCACATCCCACCCCACCTCAAGCAACTCCAGTGGCTCCCCATACAGAAGAGATACCAATTCAAGCTGCTGGTCTATGCACACAAGGCTTTACTCAACCAGGGACCTGCCTACATTAACCACCACCTTGGCTGATCAAAGCAAAACCCTGTTGTTGAAATTACTAAAACATTCTGTTTGTAGAAAATACAGAGTTATGTTTTTCTCCTAGAAGACCAGAACTGAGCAGTAAACCATGCTATGGAGCTGGTCATCCAAAAAGAACTCGAAATTTGAGCAACTAACAAGAAACAGGATCATGCAGCCACATAAACGTATTTAAAATGTATGATTTATATAATTTTACATAGGTACAAAGTACCAAGCTAGCTCTTAGAAGATCCTTTCCCTACTCACTCCATATTCTGGCACTTACTCACTCACAGATTCAGGCACTTACTCACTCATAAATGAGCCATTCAGTTAAATTATAGGACATCTCAGCAATGGGTTGGAGTAGAAGAACATAGCTGGAATGGAAGTGCATCACCGCTAGTCTGATTTATACAATAGCTTCTATGAACACACAGGTAACGTGTACTCCCAAATTGATGCTAGACTTGAAACAACTGTAGGCATTCTCCTATATGGACGGACATATCCGGATGGTTTAGTAAGCAAGGAGAACCTGGTTCTCCACCATTCTTACATTTTATGCAGCATAGGTCTATGTCAAGGCACACTTCAGGGTAAACAGTGCAAACAGCAACAATGTTTACACCTACTTTTGATACCATTTTGTCCATGTAGTGCAGCAAAATTCTACAGAATTTATTCATAATATCCACATCACTTCGAGCATACCAAAGAAGAAAAAAATGGTTGTAAGTTCCCTCAGTGCCAGTTCTCCTATATTGTCACTTTACTGTGTAATTCTCTTCATGCAAACTTGTGCAATAACATGCATGTCATCATGACTTATTGACTTATTGCATATAACGTCCATAGTTATGCCCATGTCTGCCAATAAGTTTCAAGAGAGTGCCTCGCATCATCAGGGCAATAAACAGATTTATCCTCAATACATTCTGTTACCTGAAAGCCATCCCTCACAGGTTCAATGTAGTGTTTGTTTGCCACGGATTCACAACGTAGATTTTGAGCTATGATATAGTCTTTGCAAAGGCTCATGGAGCATTTTGAAATTTCGGTCCAAACTCATCATCAAAGATGAGTGACATTGAACCTGTTTATTGTAAGAGGAATGAAACGGGAAAAGGCAGCATTGGGCTAAAATTACTATAACAAAATGGTAGGGGTGTTAGAGGAGTAGACATAGAGATAAGGGGCAAAACATCTATCATTAGAATATCTCTGAACCACTGGTAATTATTCTGAGTTCATTACATTCAACTGGTTTTAACTTGGCTATGTAATTACAGACAAAAACCTACCATAGGTAAAGCAGTCATGCTCCTAAAAAGATAGTGACGTTCTTATTGCTTTGCTAAGCCATGTCCCCTTTGAGTAGGAACACAAGCAACCTTTGATCAGTATCTGCCTGACTATGGACTATTCTGTAAAGTGCACCTGCACTTATGTTACAAATAATCGGAACCACGATCACATTATACCCTGAACACATATGTTATGTTAGATTAATTTGTTAAGGGCACGAAAACCCGTGGGTGTCATGGCGCTAGCTACTGTGAATGACATGAGACTACTGGTGATTCAGATGACTATAGGAGATCAAATAGCCAGGTTTTTTTTACCACCTTTCTAAATGATAGAAGAATAGAGGTTGATTTGATGTATAATAAGAGCTTGTTCCAGTTAGTGCAGGCGCCAAGCATAAAGCTGCGTCCTCCACAAGATGCCTGTTTATTTTTGGGCACATTCACTGATTTTGAAGGGGAAGACTGTAAAGGCCTGTTTGGGGTGTTCCAGTTCATGCTGTTCCTCAAGATAATAGGTCCTTCATTATGTAAGGCCTTATAAGTGATACATAGTGGCCTAAAATTAATTCTAGCCTTGATTGGCAACCAGTGAAGTTTTCTCATATGTATTGAGGTCGACTGAAATTTAGGAATGTTAAGAAGTAGTCAGGCCACCATGTTCTGTAATGTTTGGAGCTTGTTAATACCAAAGTGATGGGCATTAAGATACAATGCATTACAAAAATCTAGGCTGGAAATTGCCAAGGAGGTGAACACAGATTTTTGTGAGTGCACTCAAATATACGGAAGTGGTTCCTTTATAATTTTTAGTGTGTAGCAAACTGATGAGGAGGCTGCATTAACTTGATCCATAAGGGAAAGTTTGTTGTTTAATACGACCCCAGGGTTCTGGACTTTGTTAACTGGGTGTGTAAAGACTCAACCCTTTAGGTCACCAGTTCCAAGTCCAGAATGAGGAATGTACACCACAGACCATGACTTCAAATTTACTTGAGTTTAGACGAAGTCTTTTATCTGCCATCAAGTCACTAACCGCCTTCATGCATCCAGAAAAATCATCACCTAAATCAGGCCCTTCCTTCCCAATGGAATTGATGATTTGTGTGTTGTCTGCATAGGAAGTAATGGCAAAGCCATGAGATTTTACTAACTGAGCCATAGGAGTGTTATGAACCCCAATGTACCCCAATATAGGGCTAGGTAGTTTTACGACCTTTTACCTACATTTGTCCTGCTATTGATCTATATAACGGTTCTGGTACTAATCTTTTACCTAGTTAGGTGCCGAATACATGTTGTGTGGTAGGATAACTTCCAAACACTTGCACACACACGTAAACACCACAAATTTGGTGATCCGTGTAATCGCGGGTCAATCCAGGTACACTTATCTAACCTTCAATGAAGGCGAAACTATAGCATACAAATCCCATCTGTACACAAATGCAGAAATGCGTTTTTCATCAGCTTAAATAATGCTAACAGCTGTACAGACTGATGTAGTGAGAGAAAGAGCACTAGCTCAGGGGAAACGCATAATTGTCATGACTCCAGTACCAACCTGAGAGGTGATATGAAAGCAACCATTCTGAACGCAATAGCATTACATCCGCTATGGATACAATGGGCAAATTCTCTCACTGCAACTTATGTAGACTATAAAATTCATTCTACGTTAAAAACGCAAGCATTCCTGCAGTACAAACAAGAATATCCTCTCCAGAATGAAATAATGCCTCTAGATCAGTATGAATATATTATTTACACTGATGGTGCTGCTCAACCTGCCATAGGAAGTAAACAGTAATATGTGCAATTGAAAACGGACGTATGCTGGACGATAAGTTTCGTCCTAGCAAGACACAGTATCTAGGAGATTGCACGGCACAGCTGGCAAAACTAAAAGCCCTAATACTGGCACTAAAAAATATGGATTGAGAATTCCCCACACTAATTATGTGCGATTCTCTTTACAGTGTCCAGTCCTACAATGAATATCTGCATTACTGGGGCCAGAATGGGTTTAGGGATTCCAAAGATTGCACCATAAAGCACAAGTTGGTTTGGGAACAAGTGGCAGAGCTGAAAAAAGGCTTGCCATGGGCTCATGTGATTCACACATTGAGTCATCAGTGTGTTGGCGTGCACGTTGAAGGGAATTCATTGGCTGATGAAGCTGCCATGACAACAGTGAGAACTGCTGCCTTTGCTGCCATCACTCGTTCTAGTACGAGAATGGACTGACAGGTAATGGTAGCTGTCATAGATATGTGTAATAACAGCTCAGCCTTGCCAAAAGGTTTTCCTCTCAAGTACTCTTACAAGTTAGATGCGCAAAAAATTCTGTATGCTCAAATTCCAAGAGTGGGGAATAGAGTAATACCAAACATGGATCGCAGATTAGGTTTAATGCTAGCTTCTCACGAGGGTTTGGGCTCAGCACACGTTGGCAGTACTCCTCTCTGTATCATCCCAAGGGAAATTCGATTGTGGAGAGGACAAACCAGAACTTAAAGCAATCCATAACAACAAGAGTATTAGGTTCGGGTGGTAGTTGGGTCAATCACCTATATGGGGTCCAGAGGGCACTTAATAACATGACAAGAAGTTCCCTAGGAGGCCGTACTCCATATCAGGTCCTGTTTGGGACTAGAATGTGGGTACCCGACCTTGATTGTGGCAGCACAGTGGCAGATGAAAAAGCATTTGACATCAAGGATCATTTGGCTGTTTTACAGGAACTCAATGAATTCAAGGCATTACAAAGCAATGGGAGCTATGCAAGCATTGGTTTCTATCATTCAGATTGGTCTGGATTGACTGCGTCTTGCCTGTACTCTGCTGCCTATTTTGCAGATACGAATGCCTGTTGGACCACAGTCTAACACTTCCATGGGTTGTGCCTCTGGACGTGGATGTACTGCTGGGCCCACTAAAGGCACACTTAATGCAGTGCCCTGAGCATATTCCAATGTTGATGTTGGCATTCTTAAAGCCACTACGGGATGCTTCAGCTCCTGTTGAAATGGACACCGGCTGTACTGCAAGCACAAAGGCTTCGGATGTTTCAAATGCTTCCTCAGCATCGACTGTGGGAACTAGAGAAGATCACCTTTGCTCTATTGACCTGATCCAAGAGGTGTTACAGGGACCGTCGTTTGCAAAAGCAAGCAGCAGTGATGTTGAGTCTCCCACACAGGACACAAACATTTGGCTTTTCTTTTGATGGGAACAATTCGGCCTCTTTTCCAAAACAACCCAAATTCAACAACAATTTTGTTTTATTTTTCACATTATTGCTCTCTCTAAGCACTATGGCTTTCAGGCGTGCTCAGTTGGTCTAACTGTGTATGGACTATTTGGAGGACTTATAGAGTTTGTTTATTTTTAAGGACGTATAACACTTTTTAGCATTTTGCATCGTTTTTTACACATACCGTGCTTTTAGATACTTTATACTCATATTTAAGCAATGTTTTTATGCTTTTTAAGAGAAATACAAAACAAACAAAAAAAGGGGGCATTTTTAGCATTTGTTAGTATATTGTTCAGTCGGATGAGGAGTGGGTGTTATGAACCCCAATGTACCCAAATATACGGCTAAGTAGTTTTACGACCTTTTACCTACATTTGTCCTACCATTGTTCTACATAACGGTTCTGGTGCTGACCTTTTACCTAGTTAGGTGCCGAATAAATGTTGTGTGGTATTCTCCAAAAATTAGCCTCATTTATTATGCATGAGGATTCTTAGTATCACAGCAGAATTACCATCTTCTGCAAAATAACTCTGTACAAGGGTCATCACTATTGTCATCCTCAGCTGATATGACCACAGTACCATGACACATCTAGGTAGAACCCCTGAGGGAACCTTTCGGGTATATATAAGTATCACATTTTCGCTGGGCAAGCAGAGGAGAAAAACTTCAATGCTGACAGGAGACGCTAAAGTCCCTGCACGCAGACACTCCAGCTCGCAGTGGTCTGACATCCCTCGGGGATGTCCAACTCGAGCCCAAGACAGGGTCCTTCATTGTTTCACATCTGGTAATGGGGTAGGTTCTTTCCTAGGGGGATTCTTGGCACTACACCTACATATATGCTAGGTACACTTAGGTAAACTTAGGGTTTGCATCTTAGGAGTACTCATGATTACTACCATGTATCTATATGCCTACATATCTTCACTGTTTAGCACCATGTTAGAATTCTACCTTTTATTTACTCTGTTGGTGCTTGAAATTGTATCTATCTGTTTCTGTCTGGCTGTTGCAGCACACGTATTTTATACTAGAATGACGCTGGTTCAATAAATGCTTATTGAAAACGTCCCCACCGTTTAGTCTGTGTATCGCTCTGAGACAAAGTGAGCACAAGTGACTGAGCAAAAAGTACTGTACTGTTTCCACAATCAATGAGGGGTCAGGGTTGTTATGGTTCGATCATTGCTCGAAGCGATTCGCTCCTTGGTAAGAGGGGCCCATAGTGGCACTGTAAGTAGCTGGTCTACAGGCGAACATATCCTGTGGGGGAGTCTGGAATCAGTCTAGACACCAATCCCATAAATTATGTTGTCTAAACGCGCAGATCCTGTATAGATTTATAGGAACTACTTGACAGGAGTAACATAAATGTTAAACAATGATGGACTGAGCGCCGAACCTTGTGGAATACCACATGGAAAACAGAAGGATGGAGAAACATAATTGTCCATACAGACTGATTGTTCTCTTGATGATAAAAACGATCTGAGTAAGTCCCATGCAGCTCCCATTATGCCAATTTCTCTCAAGTGGGAAAGTAATTTATTGCGGTGGACAGAGTCAAAAGTCGCAGAGAGATCCAATAGGATCAGGGCTGCTTTGCCTCCTGCATCTACCGCCATTCTGATGTCTTTGGTGGCTTTGATGAGGGCGGATTCAGTACAATGATAAGGACAAAAGCCGAATTGGGTGTCATCCAGTAGATTATAGGCTAGAATTGAGTCTGAAAGCTGGGCATTCATTCGTTTTTCAATAATCTTGGCCGGCAAAGGAAGACAGGCTATTGGTCGATAGTTACCCAGATTAGCCGGATCCATAGAAGATTTTTTATTAGCGGGTGGACTGGAGCTAAAGTGTCTTACCAGAGCAGCAATCTTAGGTCGGCAGGGGTCATCGGGGGAGCCAGACCTAGCAGCTTTGAGCATCTTTAGTACTATGTCTGTGGATGGAGAGGTGAAAGTTGTGTAATTAGAGACAGGTGCCGTAGGCTCGGAAGCATTCTGATCCTTCAAAACTGTGGTCTGCTGATTAACAAAATCATTAAATATTTTCTCAACTTTGTCATAGAAACATTTGGCAACGTCATTACAGAAGAGTTGGCTGGAGTAACTGGATTTAGTATCAGGTTTAGTTGTTAATTTGGTGATTGTTAGAAAGAGTCCTTTTGATGAGTTCTTAGAAGACTCGATTTTCTGAATAAAATTAGTCGTCTTAGCAATAAAGATCTTTTTTTTCTATGTAGCCAGGCAAGTTTTGAATTTGATCTTTTCGTTTTTATTATATTTCTGATGCCATTTCTTTTCCTGCCTTCTACAGTTCCGCTTCTCCGACCTCAGGTCATTAGAGAACCATGAGGCCGAGTCCCTATTTCTTTTTGGATTAACTGTCTTTTGAGAGGCCAGTAAATTGGAAGCTGATTCTAACCATTTAAAGTATTGAGTGGCAGTAGGGTCAGAATTATCGGAAAGACTAGGCAGAGAGTCTGTCAGACAGGCTGCAAGGTTGCCTGCTTCAACTTTATGCCACGCCTGGATGACAGTTGTGTTCATAATATCTGAAGGAGTGTGAGAGGGCAGAGTGCTGGGGATGTGGAAAATAATAGTGTTGTGATCCAACCAAACTAGTGGAAGGGCATGTACCAACTGGATGGTAGGATTATTTGTAAAAATCCCATACAATGCATGTCCCCCTAAATGGCTCGGACCTATGACAAGCTGAGAGAGGCCATGGGCTGTCATATTCCGGAGAAAAACCATGGTATCCGGGTCGTCTAGTGTATCAAGGTGAAAATTAAAGTCACCTAGTAATGCATAGCTTTTGCAGAGAATACCAGTCTCATGGTTTTTAAGATCATTTAAAAACTTGGTGCATGGGCCAGGCGGTTGATAGACCAGCATGACTTTGAAGGAGTGTGAATTGGAGACAGAGATAGTAAAATAAAGGGCCTCGCAATGAGAAGTTGAAATAGGGTCCCACCATAATGTTGGATGTGATTTGTAAATCATTGCTAGGCGACTCTCTCTTTTGAGAGGTCTGTCTAGCCTAATTATCTCGAAGTCTGTAGGAACGGCTACGAGAATATCTGAGGCAGATGATTAATCTGCCCAGGTTTAGAATAAAATGAATGGCTGGAAATACTCGAAACAATCTGAAACACTGGTATTCACTCGTGTGCATTCCATTTAAGCATTTCTTATCTTGTCTATACTACATTGACAAGGCCCATCAAGTTGAAGCGTTCTTAACAGTGATTCACAATTATTAATACATTTCCATAGCTTAATTTTGTGGGAAGTAGCAGTGGTATATCCACGTTTATGCTTCCTAAGAAGCACATATGGGGCCCAACAAGAGCCTGAGCTCTCTGTTTCATAGAAACTATTACTGCAAGTCACTTGATGACATTAATACCAAAATGTCTCACTGTGGCCTGTATTCTGTTCCGAGAGAGCATGACCTGGCTAGCAGCTATGGTTGGATTCTCTCTTTTATGGTGTGACCAAGATTGATCTTCAGGTAGGTGTGTCACAGCCCGAAATGGAATTCATGAACAACAAAACGACACAATGGAATCAGGGCCGGACTGGGAATTATCGGAAAGACTAGGCAGAGAGTCTGTCAGACAGGCTGCAAGGTTGCCTGCTTCAACTTTATGCCACGCCTGGATGACAGTTGTGTTCATAATATCTGAAGGAGTGTGAGAGGGCAGAGTGCTGGGGATGTGGAAAATAATAGTGTTGTGATCCAACCAAACTAGTGGAAGGGCATGTACCAACTGGATGGTAGGATTATTTGTAAAAATCCCATACAATGCATGTCCCCCTAAATGGCTCGGACCTATGACAAGCTGAGAGAGGCCATGGGCTGTCATATTCCGGAGAAAAACCATGGTATCCGGGTCGTCTAGTGTATCAAGGTGAAAATTAAAGTCACCTAGTAATGCATAGCTTTTGCAGAGAATACCAGTCTCATGGTTTTTAAGATCATTTAAAAACTTGGTGCATGGGCCAGGCGGTTGATAGACCAGCATGACTTTGAAGGAGTGTGAATTGGAGACAGAGATAGTAAAATAAAGGGCCTCGCAATGAGAAGTTGAAATAGGGTCCCACCATAATGTTGGATGTGATTTGTAAATCATTGCTAGGCGACTCTCTCTTTTGAGAGGTCTGTCTAGCCTAATTATCTCGAAGTCTGTAGGAACGGCTACGAGAATATCTGAGGCAGATGATTAATCTGCCCAGGTTTAGAATAAAATGAATGGCTGGAAATACTCGAAACAATCTGAAACACTGGTATTCACTCGTGTGCATTCCATTTAAGCATTTCTTATCTTGTCTATACTACATTGACAAGGCCCATCAAGTTGAAGCGTTCTTAACAGTGATTCACAATTATTAATACATTTCCATAGCTTAATTTTGTGGGAAGTAGCAGTGGTATATCCACGTTTATGCTTCCTAAGAAGCACATATGGGGCCCAACAAGAGCCTGAGCTCTCTGTTTCATAGAAACTATTACTGCAAGTCACTTGATGACATTAATACCAAAATGTCTCACTGTGGCCTGTATTCTGTTCCGAGAGAGCATGACCTGGCTAGCAGCTATGGTTGGATTCTCTCTTTTATGGTGTGACCAAGATTGATCTTCAGGTAGGTGTGTCACAGCCCGAAATGGAATTCATGAACAACAAAACGACACAATGGAATCAGGGCCGGACTGGGAATCAAAAACAGCCCATGTAATTTTGTTGGACCACCCTGGGGGTAGACCTGCATTGCAAGTGTGTAGCACTGCTGCTTTTGTTACTGGGGGCTTCTAATACCTACCCTTATTACCATGGTCGATGCTAAAAAAGCATTCGACCTGGCAAATTGGGATGCACTTTTTTTTGGTCTGGGTAAATTTGGCATCCCTGTCCAAATACTAAACATGCTGAAAAATATTTACCAAGGCGCTCAAGCCCGGGTGATAGTCAATGGAGATTCAATAGGGAGTGTCAAAATAAACCGCGGCACTAGACAAGGGTGTCCGATGTCACCCTTACTTTTTACTTTTTTCATTGAACCCCTAGCAGTAAGAATCCACGGAAATCCCCTGATTAGAGCCCCATGCGAAGGGATGTCCAAGTTAAAATTATTTGCGGACGATATAGTTATGTACCTTTGCCCTGATAAACAGATCGTTGAGGAAGCTCTTGTAGAATTCTGTAAATTAGAACAAATAGGAGGATATAAAATAAATCAAAATAAAACTGAGATTCTAGTCCTTAATACAGATTGCAATTTCTTACCCTTGACTTTAAGAATTCAGGCCTTGAAAGAAGAACCGATAAGATATTTAGGTATCTATGTATCGACCCGTATAGAACAATTATTTAACTTGAAATCCCAGGCAATGCGAAATAAAATAAAACCCCTACTGGACAAGTGGTCGCTTCTACCTTTGTCTTTGATTGGCCGTGTAGCACTCTTAAAGATGTCAATTCTCCAACTTTTAATATTTCTGTTTATTAATGTACCCTTAAAAATCAATGCTAAGTATTTTAAAGAAATTGACTCTATGTTCAGGGAATTTGTTTGGAATAAAAAGACGTCAAGGGTTAAACTGCCCATATTACAATTGGAAATAAATCAAGGGGGTTTGGCCTTGCCAAATATCCACACTTACTATGAGGCAGCTTTATTAGATCTCACAGCTCGATTACTGGAACCCGGTGAGTGGATGGATACATATTTTTTTGAAAGAATGATTGGTGAGTCTGGCACACAAATTCCAATTTTTTTTAAAACTTCCAAACTACCGAAAAAGTCCTGTTATAAGACTATTTGCGACTTTTCCGATCGACTCCAGTCTTTTTTTAAACAGGCGACTCGTCTGGGTTTGCTTTTTTAAAATTAGAGGAATGTAGGGGGTTTGGCCTGCAAATACATTCCAGTCGTTTAAAGAGATGGAAGAACATTGGCTTTGAAAATCTGGGCCATTTTTTTACTGTAAAATACAGTAATTTCTTGGGAAGGAGTCCTAGGTAGAACGGGGAGCCGAATTAAGCCAGGGTTCCTGGAATACATGCAGATAGTAAATTTTTATTAAAAAACATTAAATCCCTGCTAAGCGGGGTTCCAACTCCTATGGTTAATGCTCTATATTAAGTAAAATTAAAGGGAGTAGGAAATTGGTACTCCTTACTGATGAAACATAAGGCACTCCCCCTGGTTGATGAATTTCTGGAAAAAATTACTTGGGAGACTAATTGTTCCTTCTCCCACCTGGAATGGCAAGCTATTGCCCGGCTAGGAAGTAAGGCCCTGAGAGCAGCTAATTTTAAAACAATGGCCTTTTCGTCACGGTGGCTGGCTTATTACACTCCGAAAAAGCTAAACAAATGCCATGTGGAAGTGGATAATAAATGCTTTCGATGTCTGTCCCATGGCAAGGGAGACTGGCTCCATATATTTTTTACATGCCCAAAGCTTGAAGTCTTTTGGAGTAACATTTTTTTAGCAATGAGCCAGGCTATAAAAAAAAAAGATTAACCCCGAGACAGAAGTGGCTCTCTTTGGGCACTCCAAAGTTAGGTCAGATTTGACCAGGGCAGAGGAGGCGTGCATCTCAATTTGCTCTACAGTAGCACGCTCGTTAATTCTCCAAAATTGGAGATCAGAAGAGATTCCATATTATCCTAAATTGATAAATAAAATGTCCAGGATAAGGAGATTTGGATGTATCATTGGAAGTTTAGCACTTTAGTACTTTAGCACCTTAGCACATTGCACTTTAGAAAATTTAGCACCTTAACACGTTGCACTTTAAGCCCCTATATAATGGGGGGGGTAATTATTGTACTGTATTATTGCTAAGATTATAAACAACCGCAATGGAGCGCACACCGCTAGCCCCTCCTCCGGGTCGCCCCAAGGGAAGCTGGTAGATGAAGTTCCCGAGTGGTTCACCCCAGTGGGTGCAAGTAAGTACTTGTTTGATCTCTAGACCCGATACATGTCCCGGGTTTTAAAATATCGCCCGAGACATGGCTCGGGTTTCGGGATAACTTCCCTCCTCAGTAAAGAAAATAGTTAGGGGTGGAAGAGAGGGCCGCCAACCAACCGTCAAAGGCCTCAGTGCCCGCACAGGCACGCAGGTGCGTCGTCCAGGAGCTCGTCAGCTCAAATCTCGAGGGAGCCATTTTTATAAACAACCGCAATGGAGCGCCCACCGCTAGCCCCTCCTCCGGATCGCCCCAAGGGAAGCTGGTACATGAAGTTCCCAAATGGTTCACCCCAGTGGGTGCAAGTAAGTACTTGTTTGATCTCTAGACCCGATACATGTCCCGGGTTTTAAAATATCGCCCGAGACATGGCTCGGGTTTCGGGATAACTTCCCTCCTCAGTAGAGAAAATAGTTAGGGGTGGAAGAGAGGGCCGCCAACCAACCGTCAAAGGCCTCAGTGCCCGCACAGGCACGCAGGTGCGTCGTCCAGGAGCTCGTCAGCTCAAAGCTCGAGGGAGCCATTTTTATAAACAACCGCAATGGATCTCACACCGCTAGCCCCTCCTCCGGGTCGCCCCAAGGGAAGCTGGTACATGAAGTTCCCGAGTGGTTCACCCCAGTGGGTGCAAGTAAGTACTTGTTTGATCTCTAGACACGATACATGTCCCGGGTTTTAAAATATCGCCCGAGACATGGCTCGGGTTTCGGGATAACTTCCCTCCTCAGTAGAGAAAATAGTTAGGGGTGGAAGAGAGGGCCGCAAACCAACCGTCAAAGGCCTCAGTGCCCGCACAGGCACGCAGGTGCGTCGTCCAGGAGCTCGTCAGCTCAAAGCTCGAGGGAGCCATTTTTATAAACAACCGCAATGGAGCGCACACCGCTAGCCCCTCCTCCGGGTCGCCCCAAGGGAAGCTGGTACATGAAGTTCCCGAGTGGTTCACCCCAGTGGGTGCAAGTAAGTACTTGTTTGATCTCTAGACCGATACATGTCCCGGGTTTTAAAATATCGCCCGAGACATGGCTCGGCCCTCTCTTCCACCCATAACTATTTTCTCTACTGAGGAGGGAAGTTATCCCGAAACCCGAGCCATGTCACGGGCGATATTTTAAAACCCGGGACATGTATCGGGTCTAGAGATCATCAGTTCAACAAGTACTTACTTGCACCCACTGGGGTGAACCACTCAAGAACTCCATCAGAGATCATCAGTTCAACAAGTACTTACTTGCACCCACTGGGGTGAACCACTCAAGAACTTCACGTACCAGCTTCCCTTGGGGCGACCCGGAGGAGGAGCTAGCGGAGTGCGGTCCATTGCGGTTGTTTATAAAGATGGCTCCTTCGAGCTTTGGGCTGACAAGCTCCTGGAGGACGCACCTGCGTGCCTGTGCGGGCACTGAGGCCCTTGACGGTTGTTTGGCGGCCCTCTCTTCCACCCATAACTATTTTCTCTACTGAGGAGGGAAGTTATCCCGAAACCCGAGCCATGTCACGGGCGATATTTTAAAACCCGGGACATGTATCGGGTCTAGAGATCATCAGTTCAACAAGTACTTACTTGCATCCACTGGGGTGAACCACTCAAGAACTCCATCAGAGATCATCAGTTCAACAAGTACTTACTTGCACCCACTGGGGTGAACCACTCAAGAACTTCATGTACCAGCTTCCCTTGGGGCGACCCGGAGGAGGAGCTAGCGGAGTGCGGTCCATTGCGGTTGTTTATAAAGATGGCTCCTTCGAGCTTTGGGCTGACGAGCTCCTGGACGACGCACCTGCGTGCCTGTGCGGGCACTGAGGCCCTTGACGGTTGTTTGGCGGCCCTCTCTTCCACCCATAACTATTTTCTCTACTGAGGAGGGAAGTTATCCCGAAACCCGAGCCATGTCACAGGCGATATTTTAAAACCCGGGACATGTATCGGGTCTAGAGATCATCAGTTCAACAAGTACTTACTTGCACCCACTGGGGTGAACCACTCAAGAACTCCATCAGAGATCATCAGTTCAACAAGTACTTACTTGCACCCACTGGGGTGAACCACTCAAGAACTTCATGTACCAGCTTCCCTTGGGGCGACCCGGAGGAGGAGCTAGCGGAGTGCGGTCCATTGCGGTTGTTTATAAAGATGACTCCTTCGAGCTTTGGGCTGAAGAGCTCCTGGACGACGCACCTGCGTGCCTGTGCGGGCACTGAGGCCCTTGACGGTTGTTTGACGGCCCTCTCTTCCACCCATAACTATTTTCTCTACTGAGGAGGGAAGTTATCCCGAAACCCGAGCCATGTCACGGGCGATATTTTAAAACCCGGGACATGCATCGGGTCTAGAGATCATCAGTTCAACAAGTACTTACTTGCACCCACTGGGGTGAACCACTCAAGAACTCCATCAGAGATCATCAGTTCAACAAGTACTTACTTGCACCCACTGGGGTGAACCACTCAAGAACTTCATGTACCAGCTTCCCTTGGGGCGACCCGGAGGAGGAGCTAGCGGAGTGCGGTCCATTGCGGTTGTTTATAAAGATGGCTCCTTCGAGCTTTGGGCTGACGAGCTCCTGGACGACGCACCTGCGTGCCTGTGCGGGCACTGAGGCCCTTGACGGTTGTTTGGCGGCCCTCTCTTCCACCCATAACTATTTTCTCTACTGAGGAGGGAAGTTATCCCGAAACCCGAGCCATGTCACGGGTGATATTTTAAAACCCGGGACATGTATCGGGTCTAGAGATCATCAGTTCAACAAGTACTTACTTGCACCCACTGGGGTGAACCACTCAAGAACTCCATCAGAGATCATCAGTTCAACAAGTACTTACTTGCACCCACTGGGGTGAACCACTCAAGAACTTCATGTACCAGCTTCCCTTGGGGCGACCCGGAGGAGGAGCTAGCGGAGTGCGGTCCATTGCGGTTGTTTATAAAGATGGCTCCTTCGAGCTTTGGGCTGACGAGCTCCTGGACGACGCACCTGCGTGCCTGTGCGGGCACTGAGGCCCTTGACGGTTGTTTGGCGGCCCTCTCTTCCACCCATAACTATTTTCTCTACTGAGGAGGGAAGTTATCCCGAAACCCGAGCCATGTCACGGGCGATATTTTAAAACCCGGGACATGTATCGGGTCTAGAGATCATCAGTTCAACAAGTACTTACTTGCACCCACTGGGGTGAACCACTCAAGAACTTCATGTACCAGCTTCCCTTGGGGCGACCCGGAGGAGGAGCTAGCGGAGTGCGGTCCATTGCGGTTGTTTATAAAGATGGCTCCTTCGAGCTTTGGGCTGACGAGCTCCTGGACGACGCACCTGCGTGCCTGTGCGGGCACTGAGGCCCTTGACAGTTGTTTGGCGGCCCTCTCTTCCACCCATAACTATTTTCTCTACTGAGGAGGGAAGTTATCCCGAAACCCGAGCCATGTCACGGGCGATATTTTAAAACCCGGGACATGTATCGGGTTTAGAGATCATCAGTTCAACAAGTACTTACTTGCACCCACTGGGGTGAACCACTCAAGAACTCCATCAGAGATCATCAGTTCAACAAGTACTTACTTGCACCCACTGGGGTGAACCACTCAAGAACTTCATGTACCAGCTTCCCTTGGGGCGACCCGGAGGAGGAGCTAGCGGAGTGCGGTCCATTGCGGTTGTTTATAAAGATGGCTCCTTCGAGCTTTGGGCTGACGAGCTCCTGGACGACGCACCTGCCTGCCTGTGCGGGCACTGAGGCCCTTGACGGTTGTTTGGCGGCCCTCTCTTCCACCCATAACTATTTTCTCTACTGAGGAGGGAAGTTATCCCGAAACCCGAGCCATGTCACGGGCGATATTTTAAAACCCGGGACATGTATCGGGTCTAGAGATCATCAGTTCAACAAGTACTTACTTGCACCCACTGGGGTGAACCACTCAAGAACTCCATCAGAGATCATCAGTTCAACAAGTACTTACTTGCACCCACTGGGGTGAACCACTCAAGAACTTCATGTACCAGCTTCCCTTGGGGCGACCCGGAGGAGGAGCTAGCGGAGTGCGGTCCATTGCGGTTGTTTATATGTATTATTGCTAAGAGTTTGCTCATGAAGAAGGTTGTAGAGAACCCAATTGAATCCATTTGTCATTGTGTTGATTATCAGGCATAAAGGTATTTTAGGAAGTGGAAGATGTAATTGCTTCTTGATGCTCCTGAATTTATGGTCTTCCGGACTTTTATTTATTTCAGGACTTATTCATCCTTGTTCTTAAAGGTTTCAGCTGTTAATTGTGTATATCGTGTAGCTGCGTCAAATACGGATATTTGTTGGTTGTCCTTTTTTTTCTCTCCTGACCAATGTAACGATATTATTGCTCTCTGCTCTGTGTAGTGTTGCCCCACAACGGACCAAACCATTGTCTGAGGGTCCTTGTGTGTGTTAGGGTCACACCCCCCTCTGAGCGTGTATGTAATTGGGTACGCCCGACGTCCCCACGGACGGCACGCAGGAAAAGGAATAAAGAGCCCAGGGCGCTGGGCGTGGGCAGGCATTCTACTGACCACCAGTGTACACAAAGTGTGGTGCAAGATTAATTTCCAGGCCCGACGTTAGATTGGCGACGAGGTGGACTCGCCACCCCATCGCGTGCTCCGTGAACCCACGCTCTTGCCCAAGGAGCAGTTCGCAGCACCTGCGGCAGCCTCTGTCCCCACGAAGTGCTGCTCCTGCCCCTGCCACGTCAGCACGTGTGGCCCCCAGCTGCCTCTGGTCCATGGACCCCCTGCGAGGTCCCTCTGCTGGCCTCTCCTACCTGGCTGTGCTCCCTGCTGCTCCATCAGGCCACGACGACTGCCTCCTCTCTTCCCGGAAGCCTTTTTCACCGGCAGAGCCTGCACGCGCGGAGCGCCGGGACCTGCCTGCCATATTTCACGCATCTCGCGTGCAACGC
Source organism: Triturus cristatus (assembly GCF_964204655.1). Classification (NCBI taxonomy): domain Eukaryota; kingdom Metazoa; phylum Chordata; class Amphibia; order Caudata; family Salamandridae; genus Triturus; species Triturus cristatus. Next base: position 1,064,146,524 of record NC_140582.1, on the reverse strand, counting down.
GAGTCCCGGGCCTGCCGTTTCCCACACATCTCACGTGAGGCCCGTTTTTTGCCCATTTTGGAGGTCCCTGATCCTCTCTGTCGCCTTCCCAGGCGTCCCTGGCCCTCAGCACAGCCTACAAGCCCCGCGGACGACCCCAGGAAGGTTGGTGTGACTCCCCGAAGAGGGCATGTGAGGCCCCCTGCAGCCCGCAGCCATCCTCAGTGACCATGGCCAATGTGCCTCCCCTGTAGCCCTTCGAAGTCACCGGCACCCCCCCATCTCAAGCCGCACGGTGGAAGAAGTGGGTGGAACGACTGGAGAACTACTTCGTGGCAGCGGACGTCGCAGTTGAGCGGAGGCGTGCCATGCTGCTACACCTAGGAGGCGAGGCGATCCATGACATTTCGAAAGATGTGATAGAAGGTGGGCCGCCCAAGACATACATCACGATGCGCGACGCCATCACGGTGTACTTTGAACCGTTCGCTAGCGCTGACTATGAACAATTCCTGCTCCGCCAGGCCCGCCAACTCCCAGAAGAGACGGTGGACGTTTTCTACGCCAGGCTGAAGAAGCTAGCCAGCACGTGCACTCTCCCCGATGCGGATGACGAGATCCGCGCCCAATTCATTCAAGGCTGAGTGTCCTCAAAACTCCGCAAGAGTGTGTTGGAGGCGGACAACATGCCCATGCGTGACATCCTCACGCTAGGGCGATCAAAGGAACTGTCCAAGGCCAGAGCCGCGCACATGGAGCCAAAGCCAGCAGTCGCAATCAAAACAGAGCCAGTGTTCGCCCTTAAGACTGAAGCTGCCGACATTCGCACAAAGCAACCCCGGCGAAGACACCCGAGACCAGTTCAGCCATCCCCCGGCCGAGCCTGCGCGTGGTGCAGAGGAGCGACGCCTCACAGAGGAGCATGCCCAGCCCAAGGCAAAATCTGCAGCGCATGTGGCAAAGCCAACCATTTTGCGAGCGTGTGCCTGTCAACGTCAAGAAAGAAGCAAGGAGACCCGAATGGGAGGGTAAGACAGCTGGAACCACTACCCAGCACCTCCACCAGCAGCGACATGGACGACGACGAAGCGGACGTAGCCTCCGTACATGTCGTGCGGATGCTCAACACCCTGGCAGCGACGCCGTCGACAGGGCCCATGTGCACAGTCACTGTACAAGACCAGGCCGTAGCTGCTTTGATCGACACCGGTGTGTCAATCAACCTGATGGCTGCCAGTGTATACCAGACGCTGAAGAACGCACCGACACTCAATCCAACAAGGGTGCAAGTATACGCGTACGGCACCCATCGCCCACTACGCCTGTGCGGGGCCTTCAGGACAGATCGGTCCCACGACACCACTCGGCTGCAAACCAAAATATACGTGTCACAGGAAGGAACGGGGTTCCTGCTTGGGTGCCGAACGGCCCAAGACCTGGGACTGATTCACTTTGCACTCACCGTCCAAACCCACAATTTGGACCATCTGGTGCAGGAACATGCGTCCCTGTTTGAAGGAATCGGATGTCTCAAGGGACCCGCCATCCACCTCCACATAGACAAGTCAGTCGCCCCGGTGGCCCTCCGGCCCCGACGCATTGCGTTCCACATACGACCCAAGGTGGAAGCAGAACTACGGACACTCGAGCAGGCGGGAATTATCGAAAGGGTGAGCGGACCCACCCCATGGGTGTCACCCATCGTAGTAGCCAAGAAGCCGAAACAGCCGGACGCAGTGCGGATTTGCGTTGACATGCGCATCCCCAACCTTCCTATCAAGCGCGAACGCCACCTGACGCCAACCATAGACAACATAGTCGGAGAATTATCGGGCTCAAAGTGGTTCTCAAAAATGGACCTGAGGTCGGGATATCACCAGATTCCCCTACACCCGGACTCCCGCCCGATTACTACCTTCTCCACGCACGCCGGCCTCTGGCGCTACACCCGGCTAAACTTTGGGATATCGAGTGCAGCGGAGGTGTTCCAGAACATTATCCAGAACGTCTTACAAGGGCTGGACGGCGTTTTAAACGTCAGTGACGACATTCTAGTCCACGCCCCAACCCTGGACGAACATATCCGACGCCTCCGGGCAGTGTTTTCCCGGCTTCAGGAGCGAGGGCTAACCCTCCACAAGGACAAATGCGATTTTCTGCGTAAAGACATTAGTTTTTTCGGATACCGATTCTCCGACCAAGGAAAAGGCCCGGAACCGGAAAAAGTCAAGGACATCCACGCGGCCCCCGCGCTTACCTCGGTGATGGCTGTCCGCAGTTTTCTTGGGATGGTCACCTACTGCGGGAGGTTCATCAGGGACCTGTCCGACCTCACTGGCCCCCTCCGCGAACTCACCAAAGCCTCCGCCACCTGGGAGTGGGGTCCGGAACAGCAGGAGTCGTTCCAGAAAACCAAGGAGGCACTCTCAGCAGACACGACCCTGGCGTATTTCGATCCCCGGAACGAATCCCAACTCGTAGTGGACGCCAGCCCAACAGGCCTAGGGGCCGTGCTAGCCCAACAGCAAAAGTGCGGAGAATGGGCCCCCGTCGCGTATGCAAGCAGAACCCTCACGCCAACGGAGCAGCGGTACTCGCAGATCGAGAAGGAGGCCATCGCCATCCTGTGGGGGTGCCGCCACTTCCACATTTATCTGTATGGACACCCGTTCGTGGTAATCACGGATCACAAACCCCTGGTCCCGCTGTTCCAAGGCTCCTCGTCACGCCCTCCCCCACGGATTGAAAAATGGGTACTCCAACTCCAAGAATTCCAATTCACCGTGGAGTACCGACCAGGCGCCCGAAATCCAGCCGACTTCCTGTTCAGACACGCCTGCCCGGCTACTGACTCAGAAGCCACGGAAGCGGTAGCCACAGAAGTATACGTCCGGGTGATTGTGGAAAGGTCCAGACCCCTACCGATGTCACTGGAGGAAGTGGTGCTAGCTACCAAAGAGGACGATTGTCTTCAGATGGCCATCCAAGCGGTCATGTCAGGAAACTGGAAGCTGCTCCAAAGCCCGTCATCTTTTCGCACGCCAGAGGCTCAAGCATCACTGAAGGCGCTCCACCAAGTCAGGAACGAACTGTCCGTGTCTCCAGAGGGTTGCCTCCTGAGAGGTCCCCGCTTGGTGCTGCCTAGCCGTCTCACCCAGCAGGCTGCCCTCCTGGCGCATGGCGCGCACCAAGGCATCGTCAAGTCAAAAAACCGCCTGAGGTGCAAGCTCTGGTTCCCGGGCCTCGACAAGATAGTAGAGGACACAGTCCAGCGATACCCTGTGTGTTTGGCGACCAGCCTACCCAACCCTCCGGCACCAGTAATCACTGAGGAAGGCCCCACCTCACCATGGGTGCGAGCCAGTGCAGACTTCGGCAGCTTACCTGGGGGAAGATACATGCTAGTGGTGGTAGACGATTTCTCGCGGTACCCAGAGGTGGAGATCCTTCCCTCAACAGCCCCAACGGAGGTGATCCCCAAGCTGGAGAAAATTATGGCCACCCACGGACTCATAGGTGAGCTGCGCACGGACAATGGTCCGCCTTTCAACGGTGCTGAGTTGGCCGAGTACCTGCAGTCCCACCACATCAAGCACCGACGCATAACCCCGAGGTGGCCGCAAGCAAATGGGGAGGTCGAGAGACTAATGAGGACTTTAAACAAAACCATTCAGATCGCCCTAGCGGATGGCCTAAGCCTGGAACTAGCCCTCTACCAATTCCTGCGCGAATACAGGCTGACGCCCCACTGCACCACAGGGGTCCCTCTGAGCCGCCTCTGTCTGGGCCGAGCAATCCAGGACACCATCCCGCACCACCCCGTGTGGGAGTCGTCACCAAGCCCGCCAAACCGCTCCATGGAAAGCCGAACAAAGACCAACCGGGAAGCATCCCGGAAGAGGAGAGCCGCTGACAGTACAATCCAAGTCGGTGACCGGGTGCTAGTGAAGGACCGCCACCCAGGGGGAAAGTTCCGCCTGCCATTCGAGCTAGACCCTTGGACTGTCACAAACGTCAAAGGCACCCTGATCACGGCGATCAGGGACGGAGAAGAGGTCACTAGAAATGTATCGTTCTTCAAGAAAGTCCCATATGAAGTTGAGGAAGATCTTGCGGAGATAGGGGACTACCACCCAGCGCCATCCCCGGCCCTCGGGAACCCACAGGAGATGATGATCCACGCATGGCAGAGAGTACAGGAAATGGTTCGACCACGCAAACCCAGGGAGAGGAGGTGCCACACGGAACACAAGGCCGCCCGGGCACGGTGGAGACAGACGGTTCAGAGGATATGTTTCACACCCCACCGGACGGGCGCAGCCAGAGCAAGTACCATTTACGCCCGTGCCCGCGACCATCCCAGAGGTACCGAGACTTTGTGGCCCGCTGTCAACCACTGAAGTGATAGTAGGCTGCACCTCCGCCAAGACCAAGTAGGACTGTTCTATTGTTCCCCTCATGAGACTCATAGAGACTGTTAAAGATGTTGTGCCGCGGTAGGCGGTATGTTTTGTTTGTTTTGCATTTCTGGGTAAAGGAGGAATGTAGTGTTGCCCCACAACGGACCAAACCATTGTCCGAGGGTCCTTGTGTGTGTTAGGGTCACACCCCCCTCTGAGCGTGTATGTAATTGGGTACGCCCGGCGTCCCCACGGACGGCATGCAGGAAAAGGAATAAAGAGCCCAGCGCGCTGGGCGTGGGCAGGCATTCTATTGACCACCAGTGTACACAAAGTGTGGTGCAAGATTTATGTCTAGGTCCGACGTTACACTCTGCTCAGCAGAAAAAAATAAAATAAAAACAAATAGGAAAACATATTTCATAGCGTGAGGTTTTTCCAAAAGTAAAAAACAAGCTAGCATTCAAAATTAAGATTAGCCAACGTTTTAGTCAACAATTGAAATCCACTTCCAGGAAAAAACTGTGCTCTAATTTCCCAAAAGTTTCATCAGCTGTTGTTGCACACAGTGTACTGCAAACTTTACACAACAGGCGATGGAAAGAAAACGCGAGATAATGGCCTGTTGGTCTGGCTTCCCACAGACTCGCTCCCCACGCGCTCCCCCGCATCTCTCGGCCCCATAACTCACGGAGACCCCAATGAGAGAGAAAAACACGTCAAGGAGTTTTCTAATACTGTTTGAAAAGACGCCCCTTTGTGTTTTCTTTAGGCGTGCTTAATGAAGATATATACGAAGGCGCGAAAAACAAATGCTGACTTCACACTACCGGGACGGCTGAGATTTGAGACCCAACTCAAATAATTGTGCCTGTGTTTGGCCGGAGTCAATAAAAACACCGAAGGCCCTTGGAACATAAACCCAGAGGCGAGCATCAATTACCAGAGCACGGGCTTTTCAGAGGCCTTCTGTGAAACGCAGAGGAAAGGAGAACGTTTCCTCCTTTCCTTCAGAGAAATGGAGAAAGTTCCCAGCAACGCGCATTGATGGATGCTTCGCACTTTCTCCACAGTAAACAATAAACAAAGTGTAGCTGCTCAACTTTCAGAACCCGTTCCCTCAGAATTCACGTGGTGCCTTTGTGCTTTATTTATTCCTAGTTTCTCGACACCACCCCTACCCCCACACAGTGCGGTGGGCTACAAGATGTCAAACAAAAGAGAGCTACTGTAGAGTATAGAATCTGATAGAAGTACAAAAATAGAACTAGCCTACATTTAGAACCAGAATGGACAACACAAACAAACACATATCAGCACATTACAAACAATGTTATAATCATTTTATAAAAGCATTTTATATAGCGCTTCATGCTGCTTTACTGCTATTTCTAACTGCTTTCGTTCCAAATGTTACTATTACAAAAATATTAGTATTTAATTTGCTAGTCATTTCTAATGTTGATTTTTGGGAAGTATCTACCTACTGTTGGTGTATGAAAAATAAAATATCCCTCATACCAGCATGCGTCTGCAAACATTATTTCATATCATTGACATTTCATCTTTTATGATTTCATAAATCATGTTTTAATATAACAAAGCATTACAAGCATTATACTTCCAAATATAACAATTTCAGGATTGCAGATGATTTCTCATTTATTATTAGTGTACATGTGTTCATATAGCGCCCACCTAGCTCGGAGTGATGGAGCGCTGTAGAGGGGAAAGAGTGTGGGTTATAATATTCAGGTGGAATGGGGTCGTGTATAATGTCGAGATGCAGTGTTCTTGGAAGAGGGGAGTCTTCAGGTCTGCCTGAGTCAGATGGTCCTGATGCAGACAGGGATGTTGTTCCAGACCTTGGGAGCATAGATGGGGAAGGACTGTTCTTCATCGCCAGTCCGGTGACCTCCTTGTTCGGGTGAGGTGTACTCCACCAGAGGTGGGTATTCTCTCAGCCAAATAGAAGAATGTGCCACAATCACCGACAATCATTGTGTGTTTTTATCATAACAAAGTCAGATCAAGAATTTCAAATGTATCATTTTTGACCCAATTAAAGAACCAACAAGGTGAATGAAAATAATAAAATCTACTTTAAAAAGAACCTATGAGGTTAAAATTTAACATTTTGAGATCTATGGCCCGGATCACTAAACTTCTGAATCAATAAGCCTTTTTCTATGAGCAAAGTTGTGAATCGATAAACCTTTTTTTGGGGAGTGTGGGGGAGGGAGTAAGCATGTCTTGATCCTGAAAATTCATGAATAAGCTTTGCCTAAGCTTGGAGTAAGACAGAGGTACTCACTGAAAATGCCTTGTAACTCATCGCTGGATACTCAGGAGTGCTTCACATCTAAGACAGAATTAAGGAACACCAAAAGGCTTGTGAATAGGGCCCAGAGTTGCAAGTAAAACATTCTCGGTTCTTCAAACACTGATAAAGTTTTACTAACCCGCTTTCTTCCTTTCTGATCTCCTCTTTGGGTGGACCTTGTAGTTGTACACCTCGCAGTTCATCAGTTACACTACAAATGCAGGTTTCAATAACTTAAATGTTTATGTCTCAATTTAAGACAGGTTATTTATTATAAAAACCCAGCTTCATTCTCAAGATAACTTCTCAACGTGTTCTTTGTTTGTGCTCTGGAGGCCTTTCACTCTCTGTCAGATCAAAGACAAAGTAACCTGGCGGGGCATTAGTCTGCCTCTTAGTGGCACTTTTTTCGACTGTCATTGCGCAAACTATTCTTCAAGTTCACTGGAACTGCTGAATTGCTTCTAAGTTGTCTAACTTTCCAAAGATGTAGGACCTTCTGGCAGACTGGTGCTCTTTTGAAGTAAAACACAGATATTATTCTGAACAATACCACCGTGATATGAAACAGGATTTAGCTTCTAGGACCTTTGCCATTTGTTGCAAAAGCATACAGTTCAGAAGAACAAACTGTGGTTTGCTGGAATCAATAGTAGTCGCTGGACATTACACTGGGCCAAAGATCAGGCCGGGCTGTCCTTGATGTTCATATGATGGGACCGTGCTGTAGCAGCTTGGATTACCGAAAGAATTACATCGCTCGTTCTTGCTTTTCTCATGAAAACTACCATTGCAAATCAGTTTGAGGCCTGCGTGCCCATGGAACACTCAGTCGATGGTCTCATGATGGGCAGCTCAGCAGGGCGACAGTAAGGGAGAGGAATGGAAGCACAGCCCACACACCCTCTTTCTTTTCGTGTTCCCTCCCTCACACCCCTAGCGTTCCCCGAGTAGGGCTTTGTAGTACTGTGAGTGCACGTCACTGTCAAACTCATGAACTGAGACTCCCAGATGAACTACAATAAGTCAGCCTCTTTGTCTTAAGTGTGCCCACAGTGAAGCTTCACTGCCCATACATTCTCTGGAAGTGAGTAATGTTGCATTCGTCTCTAGGAGTGATATATGGAGGCGGCGGAACTCCCAGCTAAAGGTTGTGTCGGTACAATCCAGGGAGGCGCCTATCTATGCTCAGAGTCCAATGCCTTCTCCACATCCCTGAAGTTGGCATGGCCACACACAGTGAACAATCATCTCCCTTTGCAGCAGCGAAGGTTTGGAACTCTCTCCCAAGGAATATTCATTCTCTATTCCCTGGTACAAATTAGAAAGGCACATAATACCTGTCTAGTCTGATGACCATTGTTCACCTGCATGCCTTTGGCCTCCCAGGTTTTTGTTCCTCTGCTATCGGTGTTTATTAACAGTCAATGAAGCACAAACAAACTACAGTGGATATGCGGTTTACGAATGATAAATACAAATACAGATCCCTACAACACCAAAATTATAACCAGCCCACACACCGTCTCGAAGCCAAAGCAATGTATGAGCCGAACACTGCTCCATCCATCCGAGCAGTGTTGAGACCCATGCAGAGGATCACGCTTGCACCGATGTCTAGTCATGAACACTATGAATGACACAGGGATTCTGATTTCATTATAAGACAAGCAAGGACTCCAGAGAGGTTTGACTAATATGACACTGAGAAGAGTCATACCTAAATGACACCAATTTGCAAGCACCTGTACATAATGGATGCGAGCACTATATTAGGTGCCTCCACCATAGCAGAAATGGACAAGTTGGTCCTGTCCAGCACACTTCACTGCCTTTTGGCTAGGTTTGTTTTGAACAACTAACACAAATATACATACATATACACGCCAGATTTCACACAGCCTTACAAATACTACAGATTGGGGATACTATAGAACTCTCGAGTGGTGAGCAAATAAAGTCCATACAGCCTAACAAAAATGTTAAGGTGTGGTATGTACAAGATAAAAACCCTTATAATTTGGTTCAATGGATTCCGCCCTTCATGTCTACAATAGGCATATTTTGCACTAAAGTATAGCTCCCCAGTTGGGTCCAAAACTTGAGGGGCCCCCTGCAAGGTACGTGGAGGGCCCCCTTCTGGCCTCAATCAGGAGCTCTCCGGCTGGAGTACTGTGCTGAGGCTGGAGCTTTTGGGCGCCCCGCAGGGGCTGCCGGGGCATGTGTTACACCACTGAAGCTCCCTGTAACTTTAGACAAACCTAGGAACAAGCCACCCAGTCATTCTGATGACCAGAGCAGCAAGATGTTCCTGGAAAAAGGCAAGCTTCTCTCTCATAGGCACCTTCTGAGAACCACACATTCACCCACTATGCCACAAACCTCAATATGTCTACAAAGAATGGCATCAACAGCCAACCACTTCCAATCCACGGCACACCCACAGAGTTTGACAGGAAAGTGATAAGATTCTACAAATATCTCCTGTGAAAACTCACGTATTGAGAGAGTGTCCTATTGCAGTTGACCACAGGCATAGGACAAATAACCCATGTGAAACCAAAGAAACCCCAAGGAACTGAACAAGTGAGTGATTGGCTACAAGCACTTAAAGCAATACCTTGTTGGTAAGACAAGCCTCAGGCCCATAGCAGCACCGTCTGCTAGAACTCAACATGACTCAAACATTGCTAAGAAATGATGGGAACAAGGTATGATGTGTTACACAAAACCACATAGCAAATTATAACAATATATTATAACGCCATCCATGCTACCTATAGCTTCTTTTTGGCCAACCTTTATATTATGGCTATTGCCCAACAAAATAAGGTTGCCGGGAAATGGATGTAGCATATAGAACAGCTCACTTTCATGAGCTTTTGTTTCAGTGTCAGGCTCTCTTGACCCATCTCAGGGATTATGGTCATGTGCTTACCCCTTCCTCAGGTACCTAGATTCCACAGGGCTCTTATAGGTGGACACTTATTTGCCTATTTAGTACCTAAATTCTAGAGTGAACTCTCAATTAACCTTGGAGAAATGACTAATCCATCATATTTAAAATACATGGAATAGAAGGGAACATAACTAATACCAGTTAGTCTAACCCGTGATAGGATGCAATCTGCGAAATATGCACTTCTACCAAACAATCATTCAATATTGCAGAATTTAAATTACAATTGAGCAATTATAATTTAACCACTAGCATTTAACCTCACCTGCCTCCTAATGAAGAATATCATTGCAGTTCTACCCTTAGGTCAAAGACAAGTTGCTACCCAATTACATATTTTTAATAGCAGTATTGAACGTCCTCCGGTAGGATGACCTTTTTTGGTTTTATTGTATGTATGCTTGGCCCCTTTGCAACAACACTGCCATGATTGACAAAGGTTGATAGGAGGGCCTCAGGACCGAACCTCTGCTGTGAACTACCACAGAAGGAAAACCCATATTACATTTGACTTTCACACAGCTTATGTTTTAAGACACAGCCACCACTTTAGGGCACACCTCTGTGAGCAGAACTCACAACTTTTCAAAATAACCAACCACACCAATATGGATCGGGAAGAAAATCCCCCAGTGGAGAAAAACATCTGGATGAATCATAACCACACACTAGAAGACAAACGACTGGCAAGCGCTACAGCATTGAAATGGCCAGGAATGCCCCAGTTACTTACTGGTAATCTTCATTACTCCGAGTCTTAGTCTTCCTCACCACAGAATAGTTTCCCAACCGTCTCTTCCCTATTGTTTATGGCTTCATTCTGTTTTTGCTTTCTTTATAGGTGGAGCTCTGGGTGTACTTCCTTATCATAGTGTAAATGGGGAAGAAATCGGCCATATTGGAGGGATGGGGAACTAGTGTGCTAACTTTTTCTTGGAAGTTTCTGTAGGGAGACTAATGCTCGTTACGTTATTACTGTGGCGAGGAAGATGGACGAGGAGGTAATGCAACAAAATATAGGTCAAACACACAATTTCTGACCTTCCTTCATCTGGGTCAAAAACATGAGTATTCCATTTCAGCACTGATCAAACAGAAACCCGCACCCAAACTTAGAAGTGCTCAGCAAACTAAAATCGCAGATGTGTTAGAAGCATGAAGGGTTTTTCAGAAAAAAATACTCAGAAGAATACTGTATGTAAGTGAAGCTTCCAAAAGAGGGGGACAGAGGAGCATTATTTATACCCCAAGTCCTGTATTTTTAGGGCTCTGTGCCTCTGCTGCAACACCTATTTATACATTTTAAAGAAAGCCTATCTTGTTGGTTAATGATGAGGCAACTAATACCACTAGATGACACCAGATGCAGTATATGTTGTGTCATGTATATATTTTTTTTAATTTATAAAAATATGTTCCTCCTACAAGAAGTCACCCTGGCGTCGCTGTCCCTGGCCCCGCAAAAACCTCTGACATGTCTGTCTGTAACATCATTTCTCCACACAATTTCTTACAATTGGCTGGACAATAGTATTCATCAGGCATATGGTGAAGCTTTTAATAAAAAAAATGAAGAGCTCAAAATCTGTTTAAAGGAAAAGACAAGGGGAAGAGATTTTTTTGTCTTTGGGTGAAAGGTGAAGTGAAAGTGTTCTGCGTAAGGCAATCACGTTCGCTTAGTACATTTTATCAAAAGAACATGTTTCGTAGAGGAAAAGTAAATGAGTCAAGCCGAGCGAGGAAAAATCTAGTGGACTGTTTTATCTGCTGTATAATGGTATGTGTGTCAGAGAATTGCAAAAAGTATTTGAGGAATTCAAGAGTAAATGAAAGGAGCTCAAGCAGGGAGCGGTGGGGGGTAAATGCGCTGTGATATGCAGCAGGGTTAATCCTGCCGACCCCCGTTTGTTTACTCTCTGTCCAGCAGCAACGTAATCAAACAAGCAGGCATGTTGCATCCACGGGTACTCTCCTCACGCAGCTCGATGACGTCACCGGCCCGCGCTCAGCCCCGCGCTCTGCAAACACTCTTCTGTTTTGGTACACAAAGGAATGTGTGAACATGTTTACTTTGCTTCCCGTCTGTGAGGCACGGCTGTTTTTACACATTGTTTTGCTGTCACGTTTTGAAAGGCGGCTGATAAATTGGCTCTGGCTCTCTCCCTGGCGCGTTGTCCCATGGCCTGCGCAGAATACTTCACCGGCTGAATCTGATGGGAGTCAGGAGAGTGGCAGTGACCGACTTGCACCAGGGGCCCTCCGTGATCCCATTCTCTGTGCTCTGCCGAGGGCAGAAGTGGTCTGGGACGTCTTTGTTCCTGTCTTCATAGCACATTTCGAGGCATGTTTATGGTAGCTTTGCATCATTTTTGCACCACTCAACGTGGTACATGCGCGACGCATAAGCTACGCAAAGCCACTTTGCGTGGCTTTGAATGGCTTAAAAAATATGGAGTAATACAATGCAGCGATTTGCGCTGCGTTGCATTACTCTGCGCAAAGGGAGGAGTTCCATGGGCATTGCGTTGGGTGTTCCCATGCAAATCCCATGTTTTTTTTTTTTTTTTACGCATTCCCAGATTTACCAAACCTGGTAAACCTGGAAATCCTACAAAAAGATATGCCTCTCCAGGTGAGGCATAACAAGGAGAATTATCTTTATTTCTCTTTGTTTTTAACTTGTTCCATGTGTGTTGCATTCACATATAGAACAAGCATTTGCAATGCAATAGGTCTCGCATTTGCTAGAGTTAGAGCTATTGGCGTTGTAAATGATAATGTGTTTTGTCTATGTATTTTAGTTTGTAGTGGAGTGGATGTATGTGGTTTGGAGTGGAACTATGGGTTGAATTGGCATTGTTAGTTGTGGAATTGTGTGGGCTGGAATTGTGTGGTGTGGTGTGTAGTTTATTTGTATAGTGGAACTGTGCAACATGATGAATAGATAGGGGTTAGAGCTGCACAGAAAAGAAAGAAAGGAAGATAAAGGAAGGTAGAGCGGTATAGGTAGTTTGTGTATGAAGTGGTGAATGAACTCTAGATAGAGGAGCATAAATAGTGTGTGAGAAGGGATAAAGAAGGGAAGAGCAGGCCACAGACACATAAAAAGGGAGCGCCTGTGTACACAGAAGGGACCCTAACAAGAGGACTAGAGTGTGGGGTTGAGGGACATAAATGTTGGAAAGGCACTGGAAAGAATTTTGAAATGCAATACGTTTTGCATTTGTTGAGTTAGAGCTATTGGCATTGTTAAATGACTATGTATTTTATCTATGTGTTATGGAGTCTATGTATGTGGTGTGTAGTGGAATTATGTTGTTTGTATTCTAATTGTTATTTGTAGAATTGTGTGGCGTGGAATTGTGTGTAGTGGCTTTTTGTAGTGGGATTATGTGGCATGGTGTGCAGTGGAATTATGTGGATACTAATTATGTGGAATTTAGTCTACTGGAATTTTGTGGAGTGGGATTGTATGTTATGTAGTGTAATTATGTGGAATGGAATGTTGTGTTGGTGAGTGGAATTTAATTATGCGGTGTTCTGTTGAAGTTTGTGGCATGATGTGGAATTCTGTGGTGTGGATTGGATGTATGGGGTGTGTTGTGTATTTGTGTTGTGGGGTTGAATTATGTGGTTTGGTGTTGAATTAGGCGGTGTGGATTGAAAATGCCTGGAGTTCAATTGTGTGGTGTAGAACTTTGTGGATAGCTTTGCCTTTTTGGTGTTGGGAAAAAAAATAGGTAGTAGCTTGCCTGAGGTAGGAGCTTGCACTGCAACCATGGCCGGGGAAGCAAACTGTAGAGCGCCATTGGGCGCGATGGCAAAGTACTTGCCGGTGCTGTTTTGGTAGATAGTATTGGTGGAGGCTCCTGCGCTGTCCTGCTCCTTCTGCTACTTAAAGCTAGCGCCCATCATGGAAGGTCCAGTTTCAAGGAAAAGTCACCCCCAAGCCCAGAGCGAGGCCTGGAACTAGTGAATCTATTTTACTATAGTTGGATATTACTAAATCATGGACGTAGCAGGTTTTGCAAGTCGAACCTGCAAACTCTTCTAACATTTATACCAGGAATCCAACTTTAATTTTGTGTTAGGTGGCATACACTGTGCACACAATAAGGCTGAACCAGCTCTATATTCAATAAAATCAATAAATGAGGGTGTGTTAGCCACAGCCCATCTAACCAGATCTTCAGAATAGATATGTATGTATAATTTTCTTAAGTGATTATTAGGGAATACAAATATGTCAATCGTGGATTTAGCTCCAGAAAATGCAATGAAAAAACCTGTTGAGCATACAGGATAAAATAATCAATTAATGAAATAATTTATTCATCATTATTAGCAAAAGGTCTCCATAGCCAACTTGACCTCTCCTCCCTCTGGTGTTCTCATTGTGTATTTTTGTGAACAGACAATTAGATTGGCAGATTATGCAACATTAAACGCACTGTGGATGGAGTCAGTGGTTATATGTAAAGAAGAGTCCATGTAATTTAGAAATTTAACAAACAAAACACTGGGCTTTTTCTTATTATACCACCAAATATTGCATTCAAAGCCACACGTAAATTAGATTAAACTGAAAACTAAGATGCAGGCTCAGTTGTCATGTAAAACAATAACACAAGAGTAAAGGATGATGTATCACCTCCTTTAAACAATCAACGTCTTTAGCCCGCAGCTCCCTGATGAGTGGCCCTATTTATTTAGGGTTTTTGTAACAACGCAGCTGACCCCTAAATGGAAGCCTCCGAGCGCGCATATAGTGGAGTACAAGATCGGCCTCAGGTAGGCTCCAAACAGACAGGCGGATTTTTAGTCCCTGTCGAAAATAAGCCTCCCTCAAAAAACCCTAATGACCAAAAAGATGGTGAGGTCCTTAGAATCTTTAGACAGACCCTGGGAGTATGGCGCAAGGGCCTTAAGCGTGCAGAATATATTTAAACACACCCTACTCTTGTCTGCTGATCTACCAAGTTATGTGTCTGAATTTGTAGGCCGCATCCTCGACCAAGAATTGTTAGGGCTTTGCTTCACCTGTGTACATAAATCCAGATTTGAACTGTGTAATGCATATGGAGGTAAAAGGAGTTTCTATTATGTCAAGTGTTCAATTCTCCCTCCCACAGCTACAGCCACTCCTATTTAATTTTTTTAACTAAAAGCAGTTTATATTCACTTATTTTAAATTTACCAACAAACGTATCTGTTTTAAAATCCCAACAGGCAACATCCTCTTGACCTGGCAGAACAGCGATTTAGTCATGTATTAGGATGTTTCAGAACAGTTAGTTTTCATTCCTCTGATCTACTAAATGTGTTAAGAGCAAAGTTAGTAATTCTTTTCCTCGTCACCACTTGGAAAGGACCAGAAGGAATAACTATCAACAACGGCGTGGTCTTCCACTTTGAGCAGCTGAAGCTGTGAACTCTCTCCTCATTGGCTGCGCGTGTTATTAGGGCGAGCAGAGGGAACGGATGGTTCCTTCCGGATAGCTCATTCACACTTAAAGTTAACCTCTGGGTACCTCATCTGTGAACCCCTTTGGGCCACTAAACCCGCTTTATGTACCCCCGGTGGTATCATTAGGCTATAATTTCCACTTAAACAGCCTCCGGAAATGTGTCTTTAATGCACCACTGAGGTCCCACTGTGAAAGTCGTTGGAATGGTGTGTAAACAGCAGGCAGCCATCGCCGCTCTCCGGATGCGTGGAGATTCAGTAACGTTAAAAATTGGACCCTTGAAAGCGACAGCGCGCGCCGGCTGGTAAACGGACATCCAGGAGGATGGAAATCTCGGAGTCGCCATATTATGAGTCATCGGGGAATGTCATTTCTCCATTGACTTTTATTGAAGCAGAGAGCTAAACACATTTTCGTCTTCAAAAAAGTCGGGAGTCTCCCGCATGAAAAGGGTCTGTTCGAGTGTATGGCGCATGGGAATTCCAACCCCCATGGTTAGTTTGCTCTCCTCGGGAGATGTATGTTTATCTGCAAAATGGATGATTCCTTCCCCCTAGACCACAGTGGGGTTTACATTTTAAGAATTGAAAATTATGAGTTATGGCCCTCTTCAAGTTGACACAATACCTCAGCGTAATGAATCGCCTTCTCTCGATGCCACTGCATAATCTCAAACATGAAAAGCATTGGCCGCGCGGCTGTGAAAGTGAAAGTGATCGCGATGCACATAATGACCCATGACGGAGGAAAGACAGATGGCGGCTGCGCGCGTGCACGCATGTGTAACCGCAAGCTTGAGGCCGACAAAACCTGTGGTAGAACTTACAAAACCCACTTTCTAAATGTCTCGCAGAGTACCGCATGCGCTGGCTCAGGCGAGACCTAAAAAGGAAAACACCTCTATAGGCTGATTCTGTGCAGGAAGGGGAAAAACGATCCTACATCCAACATAGGCACCCTTGCACCATGGTGCAAGGGGCACCTGCGTTGGCGCTAGGCTGCCAAAATGACACCAGCGCAGGGGGAAAGGACAGGAATGTGCCAATTAGACAGGACGTAGGCTCCAGAAGAATAACCTTTATTTTGCGTCTCCACTGCCCCACAACTCTTCAGCAGGGACTTCTCTCAACTAAGCATATCCCAACATTCTAAGGCAAGCTCTCTGGCCAACCGTTGGAATATTCTAATGTTCTAAAGGGTAAAGGGTTGTAGGAACATACTACTTATAATAATACAATATTACAACAGCCAATTTAGATTAATATGGCACATTCCTGCCCTTTCCCTGTGACGCAAGGCAGCACAGCAAGGTATCTTGCTGCACTGCCCCGCGCCACAATTATCGTAAATATGTCCCTTAAACTCTAGAAATCTCGACGTTTATTCATGGGATGCTGACAGCAAAGCTCAGACACACTGGCCAGAAATGACCTCTTCTTGTTTCAGAGCACTGCTGTCAGCAGAACATGAACTAACCAGTGCTGTATTGCACAATGATTCCCCTCCTGCAGAATGGGATTAGGGGCCAGAGTCTCCCATGTCTAACAGATATTTATTAGTCTTGGGCTGAACGGGGCCCCTTTTGAAGGGTAGGGGGCCCCCACGAGGGTTGGGTTCCCACTTGTGCTGCAGAGACTGCAGGGAAGATTGGTGGGGCACTGACTGCAGCTGTTGCTCGTTTACTCTAATAGGCTCTCCCTGATGGGAAGCCTGCCTGTCGTAGACTGAGGAGAAATCATTCTGAACAGTGCCCGCTGTCTTACTTGCCTGGGAAACACGAGCTCTGCCCTTCCACATTTCTTGCTTACTGCGCAGGAGCAAATCAGGCGACAATGGTGCACACATGACCATGACATGATGTCAGAATTGAGTGTCACCTGTGCTTCGGTGGGCCACAGACCTAGTTGTGAGGACAGACAATCAGTCTCCAGGACATTTGTTTAGTGGGGCCAATGGGGCTCGCTGCACTCTGTTGCGGGTTAGTGGGACTGCTGACTGTGAAAGGTATGAAATAAGCTCCATTCTCAAACATAAGTGGTGATGGAGCCCACCAGCACCCACTGGCACAAATTAACTACTGACATAGATGTGGTGTGTGTCAGAAACTCAAAACTAATTTAAGCAGTTAGCAACAATAATACATTATTATCCATCATTGTCCAGCCACTGCTTTTGCCTGAAAAGGAAAGTGCTTTAATCACAGTAGCATTCATAATATGACACATGAAATGTGAACAGACAAATTAATGCACAGTACTATCTTGAGGCTATTTCCAGGTTCTTACATGTAATATAACAAGATCAGGGCAAAACTGATTTAAGATGCCACAAGAGCTTATAGGGTACAATGTCCTCTAGTATTGTCACCTTAGTTTTTTTCTGTCACTGCTGAGCATTGTACATTACAGACTATATGAGTGTAACTTGGAATGTAGGCTGAGTTGGAGGAAAGCTCTTGGGCTACTCAGTTTCTAATATACCTGTGCTTTCCACTACTACTTGTGTGGACCATCACTACATATCTTTTCACTCTCCCAAAGATGTAAACACAACAGTAGAAAGAATGACAAAATATAATTGTCCCCAGGTTATCTATATATCTGTCTCTGTGTTTGTCAATGCTACTGCGTTACATTCAAGTTTGGTTGCACATTGGATCTCCCATAATACTTTGTTCATCAGAGACACTGTTTCTGTGTGTGTACGTGTGTGTGTGTGAGTGTGTGTGTGTCTGCTCTTCCACATCATCTCTGGGGTCAGCAGCTCTTATCTCTGCCCTCTGTGCTTCGAAGAGACTGCAACCACAGTTGAGGGTGGACAGAATTGCTTTCTCTGTCCATCTTCTACCCTCAACTGTGGTCTGACTGCGGGAGATCAAATTGCTCTCTTGCAAGCCAAGCTCTAATTCAGGGTAGCAAGATGGTTTACTCCAGTGCACTCTGCAGTGGCAGCAGGGTCACAAGGTCATGCCACACTGCCTGGCAGCAGAACTTTCCCTGGGATTCAGTGGTCCAATGTCAATGGCATGAAAGCAGATCCCTTTTGGGAGGCCAAAGGCCAGACAAGGATGAATGGGCCGAAGTAGTGAGTTATGGGAGTGTTTACCTCTGCTGTTCTGGGGCCTGTCATACTATGGCTTTGCAAACTGGGGTACGTGCAAATCTTTCAGCACTTTACTCTCAGTGGAAATGATGCAAGCAGTCACAGTCTTCTCAAGGAGCACTAAACACCATGCCAAGCAGCGCACAAAGGTAAGTGTCCAGCCCAGTACTTCTCTTTATAAAGGAGAAACATTTTATTACACAGAAAGCAGAATACTCCACACCACAATAATCCTGAAATACCCAATTTGAAGGTGTGAGTCTCTAATGCTTCAATGTGGAACTCCCCCTTCTAGGCACTTTACTCAACCCTTCCTCCCATTGCCTCAGCCTCAGGTTAATGTAGCAAGTCTTTGCATGCCATACCAGAAAAAAGTGGAACATATAAATTTACCACCTAATCTGTGGAAATATAAATGTCATTATATCAGATCAATAAGTGCTACAGCATAGTCCGTAGGTTGCAGCATGCTCCAATCTGCAGCGGAACGGGATGGACCAGATGATGAAGCGTGCCACCAAGGGGTAACCCTGGTGGGTGAGAGTTTTACAAGAAAATCCTTCTTTTTCTTCTTTTGTCGAGAGTTACTTAGTGTAACAATACTGGATTTCTATTTTGGAATAAAAAATTGGTTGAGGAGGACAAACCCAGTATATCCTCTAACTCACCCCTTTTTTCTGATATTTTATTAGAATACATCAACATCTTTAAGCATACAATTTGGAAGAATAGTTCAATCAATGTTTCAGTTTGATTAAGCAATTAAACTCAGCAACTGTCTCAATATATATTGTGCTGCCGTTCCCCCTAAGAAAAATTATACACCCATGCAACATACACACGACTAATATCCACATCTAAAATTATTCTTCAAGTCCACTGTAGATCAACAATAACCAACCAGTAAAAATATTATCAATTCAGTGACTCTTTTGAGCAATTGTGGATGTGGGTTGTGTAGAGAGCCTCGTGGCCTCTCTCCAAAATTGTATTCTTTCACACCCCTCATGACCAGGCTCAGTCCGAGGGGATAAATAAAGGTGCGGTGATCGCACGTGATCAGTCGCCGAATGGCATACCTGGGGCACCATTAGGATGGCAGGTGGACTTTGTCCGCCTGCCATCCTATCGTAGAATGGGACCGCCTGAAATTGGTGCGGGGGTCCCGTTGGTGACATTAGGATGCATCCTGCATACTTGACATTGCGGCGGGTGATGCTCTCAGCACCGCCCGCTGCAATGCCAAGAAGGCATGTCGTGCAGTGCCATGCACAATGTGGCAGGCACCGTGCGGTGCCTGCCATGTTGTGCATGGAACTGCATACTCCCCATGTGCACCCCCGACCCCCCAGAATCCCTGGGGGCCGCTACGGGCCCCCAATGGCGAGAACTGCCACCATGGAATGACATATCCCGCACATATGCTAATATGGATGGTGGTGTCTCCCAGACACCGTCACCATGTTGATAGCTTTTCCGCCCGGTAGGCAATCGGGCGGATTGCCTACCGGCGGAAAACCGGCAGACGGTCTTTCTGTCCGCTGGGGTCCCCCCCGCCATGATAATGTGGTGGGGGGATATTGCTATGCGGGTGGTTTTTGGCGGGCAGATCGCCACGACATACGGGTGGTGGCGATCCGCCCGCTATCCTAATGACCCTCTTGGTGTCTGGTGTGTCTGTGTTGCGCTGCACAGGGTTGGGCCTCCCTTGCATCCAGGCCTGCCTGCTACACTGGCGATGAGGGAGTGATGACCCCTCGCTGTCATCCGGCTGCCGACTCATTCCTGTGCGGCGGTGCCGGTCTCCACAAGAGGCATCGTTTGCCTCCACCCAGCGGCTCCACCCACTGCTGCCACCTGCAACACAGCGACGTCCTCAGCGCCAAGGACCTCCGTGGGACAGCTTTCGCCGGCCGCCTTCCTGCTCTGGCCCGCAGTGAGTGCCGGCTGTCCCGTGGCTCTGCATCACCAGGGGCGTGGCTACACCCCCACGACGGCCGCATCATCTCCAGCCAGCAGTGCCACCAGGTGCGGCCGTGTTCCTGCCTCATCGCCGGCAGAGAGTGCAGGTGAGGCAAGGGCACAGGAAACAGCCATACAGGAATCCCTGAAAAAAAAAAATACCTGAAAGACAGCGAGACTATTTAAGGTGGGAGTCTCCCCCATACTTCTGTGGCACAACAGAAATGGTACCTTGTCCCAGGGGGTGCAAATAGTAGTGGAAGAAATAAGGGTCTGGAGAAAGAAGGGCCACAGGATAAAGGCAACACTCTTCCACACACCCACAGCATCCAAACAGGAGGCAAGGAGTCACCCACAGCAGCAAAGCTCCAATTCCAGCGAACAGTGCGCACCCCACTACCTGCCATCTGAAGTGCACCGGCTGCAGGAATGACAGCACCAATGGGTGACCAACCACCTCCTCAGCCACCAGCGATAGCCCAAGTACCTCCTGTGCCATACTCGCAAACATATGACAGAGGTCACCCCGTTGCCACCTTTCAGCCAGCTAGCTGACCCAGCAACAGCTGCACCTCGATGGAAACTATGGCTAGGCCAACTCAATCACTACGTTCGTGGTACACGAGAAATGGATGGGGCTGTTAAACAATCGCTACTGATGCACTTTGGGGGCGATGAGCTGTACGAACTCTTTGAGACCTTACCTAACACCAGTGAAGATGGTGACTACGACGCAGCTGCAGAAGCCCTAAATAGACATTTCGACCCGCAGATGAATCCCGACTATGAGCGTTTCAAGCTACTCCAAGCCAGACAGACAGACTCAGAGTGGGTAGACATTTTCTACGCTAGGCTGCGGAAGCTTGCACGCATGGGCGTGAACATCGATCAACATGAGGAGATCCGAGCACAAATCATGCAGGGATGTAAGTCCATCACACTCTGATGCCAAACACTCCACCATACAGGGATGCCATTGGAGGAAATCTTGGTCCTTGCACATTCACATGAACTCTCCAACAGCCGGGCAGATGAAATGGAAGCGGCCAGGATCAGGAACGTCAATACCTCACCGGCCACAACGGCATCTTCCATTAAGGAGGAAACGGTAGACGCCATACAATGGCACTTTGGCACAGCTCAACCGCGGAGTACCCTGGGGAAACACCCCATAAAGTGCAGATACTGCGGATTCGACCACAAGCCAAAGGACCACTGACCGGCGAGGGGGCAAACATGCTCCAAATGTGACAAGATCAACCACTACGCCAGTGTTTGCCGTGGCGGAAGAGGGTGGACCAGAGGAGGTAGCTCGAGAGGACGCACCGCGACTGTTCGCCATGTAACACTCGAAGGCCCCATCCATCCAGGGGCACCGCCCACCAAGGAGCCGCAGCCCGCTTCGAGGATGATGACGATGACATCATCGTGATCTCCTTTGCCGGACACTCCGGTCGCAAGAGGCGTCCCCCACCTATGAGCATAGTGCGCGTCAACAAAGTCCCGATTCAAGCCCTAATCAACACCGGGGCATCTGTAAACATGATGGACTTGAGTCACTACAAAAAGTTAGCTCCCCGTCCTCCTCTCACCCCCAGCTCGGCCAGAATCTTCACATACGGGGCCCCTACCACTATTAGGCATAATTGAGGTTAATGTCACCAGTACCGACCACGTTGTCAGGGCAAAGTTTCAGATAACGGATGGCCAAAAGGGCACGCTGCATAGTTGCCACACTGTCCAAGATCTGGAGCTTGTGTTCTTCACGAAGCAAATACATGGCTCGCATGCGGAAGACCTGCTTCATGATTTCCCTCATCTATTCCAAGGGCTGGGAAAACTGAAGGACCACACAGTAACTCTGCACATCGACAAAATCGACAAAACCATAAAGCCCATGTTACTCATCCATCTTCACCCCCTGGTTGAGAAAGAGTTGTAAGACCTGGAACGTCAAGCGATAATTGAGAAGGTGTCGGGCCCTACCCCATGGGTCTCCCCCTGGTCATCGTGCCGAAACCCAAGCAGCCTGGGGCCATCCGGCTCTGCGTAGACATGAGGCTTCCCAACCAGGCTATCCGGAGAGAAAGACATGTGACCCCTACAATGGACAACATCGTGGCGGATCTAAATGGGGCACAGTGGTTTTTCAAGCTGGATCTGAACTCCAGGTACCACCAGCTGGAGCTGGCGCCAGAAAGTCACTACATCACAACTTTTTCCACACAAGTGGGACTCCGGCGGTACACCAGACTCAGTTTCAGCATCTCCTCAGCAGCTGAAGTGTTTCAGAATGCCCTTAAAGAAACCCTCTTAGGGCTGCTGGGTGTCATAAACCTGAGTGATGACATTCTCATATATTCTCAGAGCCTGGAGTAACACCATGAGCGACTGTGCGCCACGTTACAGTGCATGACGGATTGTGGCCTCACACTCCACTGGAAAAAGTGTTAACTCTATCAGAATTCTATCAACTTTTTCAGATACGTGTTCCCCTGCGAGGGCCTCCAAGTTGATCCCAGGAAAGCGGAAGCCATCCGGAGAGCCCCGTGTCACAAAACCCGACTAAAGTGCACAGTTTCCTCGGCAGGATAACGTACTACGGAAGATTCTTACCTAGCCTGGTCACGTTGTCAGATCCACTGCGCCAACTCACAAAGACAAGCGTGCATTCATCGTGGGGTCCCAAGGAAGAGGTCGCGTTTTGAGACATAAAGAAAATACTGCTGGATCAGACCACGATGGCCTATTTCCACCCACGGAAGAAAACCAAGCTGGCTGTGGATGCCAGCCCTGTGGGGCTTGGAGCCATTCTCCTGTCCGGAACCACACAGGTTTGAGAACACTCACCCGACCCACCAGAGTAGCTGGTGGGCGTGGCTCTGGTTGCGGGGGGTGTGAACGGACGGCCAAGGGTTTGCTCCTGCATGTAAGGTAAGGGTCTGGGGCAGTGTGCTAGAGCAGATCATCATGTTGGGTTAGCGGCTGGTAATACATTTGTGGGGTATTGATCCACATTGCCAAAGGTTGTTTTTCTGGAACAAACGTGGTGTGTACCTAATTCTGTACAGCTTGTTAGAGGTTGCTATTGTACCATGGCTCCTAAGGCAAAGTGTAGCGAACAGCGCTCACGCATGGACATTTTCATGGAGACCATGATGCGTAAAATGGGGGACATGGAGACCATGATGAAAAAAGTCGAGGACATGGGCCAAGCTATAGCCGATTTGAGGGATAAGGTTGAGGGGCAAGAGGGGACGGAGAACAGGCCCAGACGAGCTGGAGTGGCCCCCAAGGCAGCATTTCCTCAAGTGCCCAAAAGGTGTAGATCTAAGATGGGTGGGGCGCCGCCACCTCTAGGAGGAGGGGGGCAGATGGAGATACAGCACCAGCAGGGGGGAGCCTCGGGTGGAGGATCCCGGGCCGGTCCCACAAGCGGCCAATGGGGGTAGTCAGCCTGGGACACCTGATGGGGATAATCAGCCAGGTGTAGGTGACGGGGCTAGCCAGCCGGGGGCAGTAAGTAACACACAGCCACTGGCCCCACTCGTACCGGGGGTGGGGGGTCCAGCTGGGAGTCAGCCGGGTGCACCAGGCACCCCCCATCCCACTGGTGGGCATCCTGGAGCACCGGGAGTCACCCCGCAGGCCCCACCTGTCCCTATGATGGGGGGCCCGTCAGGAATCGCATCGGGTCAACCAGATTTAGTATCTAGTTTGGCAGGGGTTCTCCCCTGGCTAGGGAAGGTGGGTAACTGGTCCCCAGCGGCAGGAGTGTCAGGTAGTGGGGAAAATGCTTTAGAGAAAGCCAGAAAGATTGTGGCGCAGTTGGATGGGGCTAAGCCGGTAGACAGTTACAATTGCCCCAAGCCAGCCAGAATTTTGTTTGAAGGCTTTAAAGACGGTTTTAGGATCCCCACGCCTGAGTATGTTGGAGTGTCACAGTGCCAGAATCAGCTCTCTATCAGGACCCATGAGGGAGTTGCAGCAGAAAAAATTGGGAAGGAGGTGCTGCTGGGCAGGGTGGCAGGTCCATTTGACAGCGTACCAATGGAAGGTTTTGTCTGCTCCCCACTAGGGGTGGTCCCCAAAAAAGAACAAGGGGAGTTCCGGTTGATTCCCAATTTATCGGCCCCCAGGGGCCACTCACTGAATGACCCAATTGGTGCAGACTTATGCAGTGTTAGTTATGCATCCTTTGACCAAGCAGTTGAGATGCTCAGGGGGTTGGGACCGGGCGCAATGTTGGCAAAGTTAGATATTGAATCGGCTTTCCGCTTGTTGCCGGTAGACCCGCTAGACTTCCATTTGTTAGGTTTCCAATTTCGGGGAAAGTACTACATGGACAAGTGCATGCCCATGGGTTGCTCGGTTTCTTGCGCCTATTTTGAAAAATTTAGCTAATCTTTGGAATGGGTTTTCAATGGGGGTGGGCGGAATTTGCGTAGTCCTGCTACGCTAAGCTCCGCGAAATGGAAAAAATCTCCGCGAGCACTCAGAAATTCCGCAAACACGCTCCCATTCGCGATGCTTTTTTCCTGTTCGCGAACGCTGTTTGCGTGCTCGGGGGGAAATATCTCACGAACACACATTTAGAAAGCGCGAACAAGCAAAAAATTCCGCAAAGCTGCGGATCGCGGAATTTTTGGCAATTCCGCGTTCTCCATGGAACGCAAAATTACCCAAATTCCGCGAGCAGAAGGGAATTGACCACCCAGGCCTAGTTTTTAGGCAGGGGGCAGGGCACCAAGCGGTATTGCACTATCTAGATGACTTCCTATTCTTGGGGGCATCAGGTTCTCAGGAATGCGAGTGGGCACTGCAGAAGTTCTGTGTGCTTATGCAGGAATTTGGTGTGGCTTTGGCGCAAGGTAAGAAGGTTGGGACAAGCACTGACATTGAATTCTTAGGGATAGTGTTGGATTCTGTGCAGGGGTGTCATGACTGCCGCAGGAAAAAATCACGGCTTTCAGATCAACTTTGCAGCTGTGCCTAAGCAAGGAAAAGGTCACACTGCACCAGCTCCAGCAGCTAGTGGGACAATTGAACTTTGCATTGAGGATCATTCCAATGGCACGACCTTTTTTAGCGCACCATTGCACAGGCTATGTCAGGACTCAAGGTGAACCATCATCACATCAGATTATCCAGTGAGGTTAGGTAGGACATGAGAATTTGGATGGCATACTTGCCTGACATCAATGGTAAGGTTATGTGGCCCAGACCTCCCAGGTCCAGCCTAGAAATAGGGCTGGTGACCGATGCAGCAGGTAGTGAAGGCTTTTGCACCATTCTAGATCCAGCATGGGAGGCCTGCATGGTGGGAGGAGGCGGTTCTCACAGGTAACATAGGTTTCATAGAATTGTTTCTCATCTTTGTGGCACTGAACATCTGGCCTTATCAGCTGAGGAACCAATCTGTGGTCTTTTGGTCCGATAACATGTTGGTTGTGGAATATATCAATAATCAAACAGCAAAGTGTAAAATGATCTTGCTTCTTTTGAAGGAGATAATACTGCTGTGCATGAAATTGAATGTGCTCTTTAGGGCCAAACATGTTCCAAGAATATTGAATCATGCTGCTGATGCCCTCTCTCGCTTTAAGATGCAGGTATTCAGGTCCCACCACCCAGAAGCGTCAGAGAATCCTACGCCTTTCCCAGACAGGCTTTGGCAGCTTGGTGCCCTTAATTACCGGACCTCGTGGCAGCTTGCCTAGCACCCAGGACCAAGAGGGCATAGGAAGGGGCCTTTGTGGCTTACTGCTATTCCTTGGGGGAAAGGTGGGAGGGGGCCATGGCAGTATATTGGGGCAGTTGCTTCCTATTTGCGAGCAATGAAAGACGAGGGGCGCTCAGTGGCATCTGCAAGGCGACATGTTGCAGCCATTTCCTTTTTTGCAAAGGTGAAGGGCAAAGGAGATCCTATGAGCACATTTATAGTGAGGAAAGCGTTAAAAGGGTGGCAGCGTTTGCAGGGACCGCAGCCGGACGTCAGGCGACCAATAGGTGTCCAAATGTTGGCAACACTGCTGGATGTCCTGCACCAAGTCTGTAGCTCTGCAAGTGAGACAATTTTGTTTGAGGATGCTTTTTGTTTGGCGTTTTATGGTGCCTTCAGGATTGAGGAACTGGCAGGGTGGGGCTCCAGTTTAGACACATACAGATACAAGGAGATTCCCTATGGATATCAATCCCCGGGTCAAACACTGATCAGGAGGGCAGAGGGGACAGTGTTGTGTTGCGAAGGGCGGTGGGGAGCTCTTACTGCTCCATTGCCAGGCTCGAAGACTTTCTGGGACACAGGCCAAGACCTGTGGGGTGGCCGTTACTGATTCACTTAGATGGGACCCCACTCACTACATTCCACTTGAGGGCGTAGGGGGTGACCGGGGGGAGGCATCCGTCCGGTGAACTGGCCCCCCTACGCAGGGTCACTCCAGTAGGAGTTTGGGACCTAGCTTGATCTGGATCTGGGCCAGTCATTGACTTTGCCGTAGGCTCAAACAGGGATACGCAGAAAGTTAACATTGTCGATCATCGCTTAGCTTACAATAGGAATGGCTATGTATTTGAAACATGTTAAGGTTAGCCAACTGACATCTGTACCTATCAATGTGATGTAACGGACTTTCTGCATGTTTGTGTACATAATGTAAATAATAGTAATTATTAATGTTTTGATTAATCTTACGTAATAAATACGGCCGGGGTTTAAGACCCTTAATCCTAACTAGTGTGTGGTTTAAATGCTTGCCTTGGGAGAAGAGGGGGGACGGCAAGCTAAGCTGGAGCCGCGAAAAGCCCCCACCCCAAGGGTTTGGAATTAAAGGAGGAGGGGGACTCGAACTTACTTGACCATACTACTTGGAGTGTGGATGTGCTTCTTGTTAAAGGTCAGTATGCTGTCACTCAGAGTGAAGTTAGTGAGCAGCTGAAGTGATTCCATTGGGAAAATTCCCCGACACGTCCTCGGGTCGGAAAAAGTGTCCGACACGTCCCCGGACAGTTTTACGTACGGATCGGGAAACCGAAGTCCGAACGCGCAAGTACGATCAGTCCCGTCCGTCCGAATGCACAACCGTATGGTAAAAACACCGTATGGAGCGAACCTCCATAGCAACCATGAAGACGTCCAAACATGTGCCCGCATACGCGCCGAACAACCCCCAGCCCCTCCGCGGACGGACGCGCCGGACCCCCAGCCCCCCGTGGATGTACGTGCCGGACCCCCACCCACCCGTGTATGTACGGCGTGGACCCCCACCCCCGTATGTACGGTGCGGACCCCCACCCGTGTATGTACGGAGCGTACCCCCACCCCCGTATGTACGGTGCGGACCCCCACCCGTGTATGTACAGAGCGTACCCCCACCCCATATGTACGGTGCGGACCCCCACCCGTGTATGTACGGACCCCCACCCCACCCATGTATATACAGCGTGGACCCCCACCCGTGTATGTATGGAGCATACCCCCACCCCCGTATGTACGGTGCGGACCCCCACCCGTGTATGTACGGAGCGTACCCCCACCCCCGTATGTACGGTGCGGACCCCCACCCGTGTATGTATGGACCCCCACCCCACCCCCGTATGTATGGCGCAGACCCCCACCTGTGTATGTACGGGGGTGGGGGTCCGCACCGTACATACACGGGTGGGTGGGGGTCCGCGCCGTACATACTTGGGTGGGGGTACGCTCCATACATACATGGGTGGGGGTCTGCGCCATACATACGGGGGTGGGGGACCGCTCAGTACATACACGGGTGGGGGTCCGCACCGTACATACGGGGGTGGGGGTCCGCGCCATACATACATGGGTGGGTGGGTGTCCGCGCCATACATATGGGGTGGGGGTATGCTCCGTACATACACGGGTGGGGGTCCGCGCCGTACATGCGGGGGTGGGGGTACGCTCCGTACATACACGGGTGGGGGTCCACGCCATACATACGGGGGTGGGGGTACGCTCCGTACATACACGTGTGGGGGCCCGCGCCGGTCATACGGGGGTGGGGGTTCGCTTCGTACATACACGGGTGGGGGTCCGCACCGTACATACGGGGTTGGGCGTACGCTCCATACATACACGGGTGGGGGTCCGCACCGTACATACGGGGGTGGAGTGGGGGTCCGTACATACACGGGTGGGGGTCCGCACCATACATATGGGGGTGGGGGTACGCTCCGTACATACACGGGTGAGGGTCCGCGCCGTACATACGGCGGTGGGGGTACGCTCCGTACATACACGGGTGGGGGTCCGCGCCATCCATACACGGTTGGGGGTCCGCGCCGAACATCCGCGGGGGGCTGGGGGTCCGGCGCGTACATACGGGGTGGGCTGGGGGTCCGACGCGTACATACGGGGGTGTTCGGCGCGTACCGGGCCCCATTTTCCTCACGCTTCGCGGCATACTTAGCTTTTCCTGCACTTTTTGGGTGCCGTAAAAATATTGCCGTCCGGAGTGCTGTCGGTACGAATCGTACTTGCTGGTACGTAAAAGGCTGCCTAACTCCGTCCGCATGTCGCATATGCGCTGTCCCGGATGTATTTTTGTGTCGGTCGGTGTTTTGTACGATTCGTACGGAAATGGTGTTTCCGTACGAATCGTACTTGCATGTTTGTATGGTGTTTTTACCGGGTACGAGTCGGACGGAGAAAACGCTCCGTCCGACAATTCGTACCCGGTTTCTCCAGGGTCGGAATCGGCCCCTAAATGTGGAGAAAGGTGTCATTTTTTTCTATTCACCATTTCCAAGTTTAGATTTATACTTAGGTGTAGACTTACATGTCTTCACCACCTTACAACAGAATTTACCGGTGTAAACTTACTACTAGTAACTTTTCACATCTTGGTGGACACCACTGTCACCGGGGTGAGACTCTTGTTATGGGAAGGTATACAGGAAATTAGATAACATTATTTTTTTCAAAAAACAAATGTTTTAATTTCTTACATAAATACAAAGTAATTTAAAATATGTATTATTTTCCTGGTAATAATAAAGTAACATTTTGCAGCATGTTAAGTCCTCAAATATTTAAGCAATAGTGTTAAAAATAAATATTCCCCCTCACTAGCATTTGTATTTTTATTCAATGATTGGTAAAATTGGTTAAAAGTTATATATTAAAATAATTTTAAAATGTTTTAGATTTATTTAAAAGTTTTAAGTTTTGATTTTTTAAATAACTTTTACTATTATTTTTCAAAGGGTACAGTCAATAAATATATCACTAGATATACATATATATATATATATATATATATATATATATATATATATATATATATATATATATATGTATATTCACTGAAAAAACCATAGGTTTCAGGGGTGTTATAGTTAGCTGGACTTTTCCCTTGTACAAAACCATTGAAATTCCCCCGTTATAGTTAGTTCAGCTAACTATAACTCGCGCGCCCGCAATGCACTGCTGATGACGTCACATATTACATCACTCATGACATGGTCAGTGACATCACTCATGACATCACTGATGACATCTCAAATGACATCACTGATGACATCACTGATGACATCATCCAGTGAATGGCTGTTTTTCAGAAAAAATAAATATGTTTTATATATGTATATCTCAAGGTCGATGGAAGAATAAATGGGTATATAAGTGTCTAAATGGATGATTTGTTTTTGAAAAATTGATTGTGTAACTGACTGATTAAGTGTATCATAGTGAATACATGGCTTAGTGAGTAATGTTTAAATATGTAAATATCTGTATCAGTCTCTCACTTTGTGTATAAGTGGCTGCATGGGTTGGTGAGTAGCTACATGGGTGTCTATATAGGTTATTAGTTGGTTTTTTGAGTATCAGTCTGAGTGTCTGCATGGTTCGGTGGGGGGTATTACATAGTGCATAGGTGCATGAATGAGTGACTCACTGTTTGTATGTGTTGAAGACAGCATGTGTGCAGGACTGTATGGGTGGATGAGTGTGTGTATGGGTGTGTTAGTGAGTGAATGACTGTCTCAATAGTGTCTTTATGAGTAACTACATATGTTTTAAACTAGTATATGTGACTATTGGTGTATATAAGTGAGTATATGTGAGAGTGAGAGATTGAATGCATGGTCTGATGTGCTGCCACTGCCCTCAATTTAGTATGATGTACCAGTCCCCTCCTCCTGCCCTCCATTGCCCAATTCTATGCCCCATCATTGACCTCCTGCTTAAACTCTGTGCTTAGCTTGCTGCCCCTATTCTCCTTCCCCCTGCCCTCCGATGTCTTTGTGCATGCCCCTGCTCCATCCTTTTTGCCCACCATGTTCCATGGACCTGCCACTCCTATCTACTCTGAGTGTTCTGTTGAGCTGCCACTCCCCTCCCACCTGCCTAGCATTGTCAGATGACTGTAACCTGTCCCTGCCACCTCTACCCTGCCTGTCCACATGCCATGCCCCTATCCTCTTCCTCCTGTCCTACATGATCCATTGTACTGCCACACCCTTCTGCCCTCCCTGTTCTGTTGTGCTGCAACTGCTCCTCCTGCCTGCCCCGTGCGGTCTGTTGTGAGGCCCCTTCCCCTGAACTTTCTTGTCTGTGCACAGGTCCTGACCCTCCCTTCTATCCTCCATCGTCCTTTGTGCATGCCCCTGCACCCTCCTTCTTGCCCATCATAGCCATTTGTGCTGCCACTAACCCTCCCACTTGCCATGCATGGGCGCTGTGCTGCCATGGCCCCTCCCACCTTCCCTTTGTGGTCAGTTAGCTGCCCCTGACCCCCTCCCACCTTCCCTCCATGGTCTGTGTGTATGCCATCACAGTCTCACTGTTGCTCTTCATGGTGTGTCTTGCTTCTAGTGCCCATCCTGCCTGACCTCCATGGCTATCTTGCTGCTCCTGCCCTGCCCCCTTGCCCCCAGCCCTCTGTTTACATGTGCAGACCCCTACTCCCTCCCTCCTGGCTTGTCTGTTCCATTGTAATGCCCCTGATCCTTCACTCCTGCCCTTTATGGTCTGTTATGCTGCAGCTTTCTCTCCTGTCTGTCCATTATGGTCAGCTAGCTAACATTGCCTCTTGCCCCTCTGTTCTCTGTTGTCCATGTGCATGGTCCTGTCCCCTCCCTCTTGCTTTCTATGGATTGTTGTGCTGCACTCCCGTCCTGCATGCCCTGTGTGGTGTATTGTGCTGCTGCAAACCCTGATGCCTGCCCTGCAGGGTCAGTTTGGTGCACCTCTCCATGTCCCTCCTGTCCTCTGTTATCCAAGTCCATGTCCCTACCCCATTTCCTTCCATGATCCAATGTACCATACTTGCGAACATTTTGAACTTGGTAAGAGGGAGATTTTGAAAAAACACTGGGGTATTGATTTTCCCCTTTGAGTTACATTGAAAAAGAGGAGATTGTAGACAGGAGACAGATCAAATAAAGGCCATTTGAGTTTAAAAACATTGGACGTTTCCTGGCTGAATCGGGTCTGTTGGCATGTATGGTTGTACTACCATTGCCTCTTCCTTCTGCCCAAAATGGTCTATTACATTGCCACAGCCTCTCTTGCAAGTCCTGTATTGTTGGTTTGTTGCCCCTGCCCCCCTTTCCACTGCCCTCCATAGTCTGTTGTGCTGCCACGGCCCTTCCTGCCTGCTCAGTGTGGTTAAATTGTTGCCTTTGCACCCTCCTACCTGCCTTCAATTTTCAGAGTCCGTGCCCCTGGCCTCTGCCTCTCAACAGTATCCTAATGAACAACTAGATTGCTAACATTCTATATTTATTACAAAAGTGTGGAACGCCTGACGTCATCTTGATGTAATCAAAACTGTAATACCTAGAGCATTTCCTTTAGAAATTACATATATGAGAGGGTCTTATTGGCATCAAAATTA
Source organism: Triturus cristatus (assembly GCF_964204655.1). Lineage (NCBI taxonomy): Eukaryota > Metazoa > Chordata > Amphibia > Caudata > Salamandridae > Triturus > Triturus cristatus. The sequence continues at coordinate 1,064,114,470 of NC_140582.1, read as the reverse complement.
TGGTTAGTGCTCTAAAAGACTAAAATAAAGATATATTTTCTGAGTTTTCAAATAGCGACAAAGCACTTTTAAATTATTTGTTATCTTTATGTTTTTTTATCCAGTTGACCACTTGATTAAATGTTGCACTTAGGGGAGAGGATGTGGTGTTACTTCCAGAACTGCAGACTTTGCAACTGGGGAACCAGGTTGGAGTTTCTGCTTCAGCTCGACATTCTGTGATTCTTGTCAAATCACTTAGTCTCCCCATGTCTACAACCAAAATGAATTTGTTCTTGTTTGATGTAACCAATGCTCATGTAAAGCACTCCAATACCTGACAAGTCTGCACTATATAACACTGCAAAAACACAAAATAATAAGTGTTTTGCACACTTCTGTCATTGGGCTATATTTGGGCTACATCTGGGTGATTTTGGGCTACATTTGGGCTCTTTTGTCTCCGGTGGCCATCTTGGGAGATTTATTTGTTGTGAAGTTTCCTAATTTCCTCATGTACTGCAGTCTCCTCAGTAGGAAATGCTTTCAGTTTTTTACTTTGATTCCATCATGAAGGTATTCAGATATGTCACACATTTGCCATAAATTCTGAAAGTTAGCACTCTAGTTGCTCATTAGATCACTGTAGTAAAACTACTGTTCACCATGGAAGTCTGCTCCTGGTATTAAAAGTGCATGTTTCAGTCTGCATGTCAGAATTTTTTAATGAAATAGAAGAGGATTTGAGAAGTCACTCAAAATGTGCCCTCATTTTCTTTCTTCAGCATTAATCATAATTTCTATGGCAAAATGAACCCCCTCATTGTGTTCCTTTTTAAATTAAATGTTTTAAGTGTTACCAGTTTATTCCAATCAAGATGGCTTCAGGTGTGCCATACTTTTGTCATAATGAAGACAGTAAGCGCTCTAGTTGTTTTTAAGAACACTCTGGGACATTCTGTCATTGGGCTATACTTGGGCTACATCTGGGTGATATTTGGGCTACATTTGGGCTCTTTTCTCTGGTGGCCATCTTGGGAGACTTATTTGTTATGAAGTTTCCTAATTTCCTCATTTACTGCAGTCTCCTCAGTAGGAAATACTTTCAGTTTTTTACTTTGATTCCATCAAGAAGGCATTCAGATGTGTCACACATTTGCCATAAATTCAGAATGTTAGCACTCTTTTTGCTCATTAGATCACTGTAGTAAAGCTACTGCTCACCAGGGAAAACTGCTGCTGGTATTGAAAGTGCATGTTTCAGTCTGCATGTCAGAATTTTTTAATGAAATAAAAGAGGATTTCAGAAGTCAAAATGTGCCCTAGTTTTTCTTTCTGCAGCACTAATCATACTTGTTATGAAAAAATGAACCCCCTCATTTTGTTCCTTTTTAAATTAAATGTTTTAAGAGTTACCACTTTAATCCAAGCAAGACGGCTTCAGGTGTGCCATACGTTTATCATAAGTAGGACTGTTAGCGCTCTAGTTGTTCTTTGGAACACTCTGGGAAGCTGCAGTAGAACACAAAGTAATCAACTGACAGTCTCTGCCCTTGTTGGATGTACATGTTTTACGGAGAATGTCAGACTTCATTCTCACATGACTGAGAAAGATAATGTGAATTTACAGAAAATAAGCTCTCAGTTTAGCTTATAGATCACCTTCGAAACCTCTGTGGGAAAAGCATGAGAAAATATTTTTCTCTCAATCATGATATCCCAGCAGAAGGCTTTTTCACATGGTGAAATCACCTTAGAACATACCACAATTCCTAAAATGAGTATGGTACCATCAACAAATGATTTATAATGTAACTAAAGTCTTAAAACCTTCTATTAACTGCAATGCTTTTTAATGAGGTGCTATCATGTATATTGGTCCCAAGATGGCTGCCAACACTTCTTGGATGAAGTGCTGACAGCCAATCAGATCTCAGGATGAGATGTGTGGTTGGGCTCCGCCCACATATATATATGATTTTACTTTAGATTTTCTCAGGAACTACTGAACAGATTGACACCAGACCTGCAAAAGGCACTTCCCTGAGCGCTGAGGACTACCTCTCTGCCAAATTTCAAGTAATTCTGTTCAGCCGTTCGGGCTGTACCTTGGACTAAAAGTCCCTATGGAAAATTGCATGGGGAAAATGCGTTTTGGGACCCCCCTTTTTTCTCAGCCCCCGCTTGACGAATCCCCCCGAGACTTTCAGGGTAGGAGCAGAGCGGAGCGCCCCACCTATTTTGAAAATTTCGCGAGGATTCGTCAACCGGCGCCAAAGTTATTCCAAATAGAATGTTGCGGATTTCCTATGGAAACACGGTCCTAACTATAACTATCTACTGGCGACCGCCAGTAGATAATATATATATATATATATATATATATATATATATATATATATATAAACGCTCCAATGTTTCTTGTTTATCAGAACATACGCCAGCACTCACGGGCTAAGTCCAAAAAGACTTTTATTTACTTTCTAGCAACAACAAGTGCGTTTCGGCATCCTCGCCTTCGTCGAAGGTGAGGACGCGGAAACGCTTTTGTTGTTGCTAGAAAGAAAATAAAAGTCTTTTTGGATTTACCCCGTGAGTGCTTGCGTATGTTCTGGTAAACAAGGAACATTGGAGCGTTTATTTTTAACACAAACCACCACCGTGTTGCCGGCACCCGCTCGCGAGTGCTACGTTTGCAAAAAGGTGGAAATGGAGCGATAAATATATATATATATTATCAAAGACCAACGCGTTTCCTTCAAGCACCGAATCCGACACAACGGAAAAAGGTATTTCCTCCAAATTGTTTTATTAGCATGTTTTCGAGGGCTATGAGGCGTTTCGGCATGATCCCCTGCCTTGATCACACCATATATATATTTTAAATGTTGAGCTAATTTTATTTATTTAACATTAGTTCCTATGCAGTTAGTTTAATTTTCTGTATCCACTGCTTTCTATGGGAGTGTGTTGTAGTACCATCTGTTGGTCATGAGTAGTTCTTTACTTACTCCAAAGCAGGGGTGGAGTACATTTGAGGCTGTTTTAACATTTGTGTGCTGTAGTAACTTTAGAAGTGTATTTTGTGAACAGCAATTCTCTTACAGTTTGGTGTGTGTGTGTTGAATTAGTATGCCCCACCCAAGCCACACTTAAAGTTTCCACATTTACTACTGTAGGAAAGTGCCTCTTCCTGCTGGTTGCCCCCAACTTTTTGTCTGATGTTTGATGCTCTTTGACTAAGTGTGCCCTGGGTTCCTGCTAATCAGGTACCCAGGGCCTGTTTTCTTTCCCTAAAACTGCACCTTTGTACCCCAAATTGCCACCTCTCTGGCCACATGTAGGTCCCTTGTAAAAGGTACCATGGGTACCAAGGGCACTGTGACCTGGGAAGGCCTCTAAGGGCTGCAGCACATATTGTGCCACCCTTAGAGGTCCTGTACCTTAACACACACAAACACTGCCATTGCAGGCTGCGTGTTTTGGTGCAGAGAAAAGTGAAGAGTCGACATGGCACACATACCTGTTTGCCAGGCCTGCAACCCACTGCCTATCGTATAGGTAAGACACCCCTCTAGCTGGGTGCACTATACCACTGGATAGGATACAGTTGCATGAGACTGTACCCCTACAGTGTCTAAGTCCATTTTTAGACATTGTAAGTGCAGTAAACCATAAAGAGGATATGGTCTAGGAGTTTGTCATTACGAACTCCACAGCACAATTACGGCTTTACTGAATTCTGGAAAGTTTGGTATCAACCTTCTCAGCCCATTAAACCCACACTGATGCCCAATGTTGGATTTAATGCTAAATGCACTCTGATGGCATCTTAGAGATGCCCCCTTTAAAAACGATTTAACTCTAGTGCCCTGGCTGAGTGGCTGCTCGCCACCTGCCACCCTCAGACAAGTTTCTGAACCCCTGGGTCAAGAGCCTCACGCTCTCGGGTCCTGAAACAAAGCACATCATGGGCAGAGGATCCAAGCCTTCTCCCCCAGGATGGGCAGGGTCCACGAAGGGGAAGCTTCAAAGGCCTGCAGCCTTTGTTAGCTGACCCAGCCTTTTGCTGCTCCCAGCAACTGGCCCCCACTGGTTTTAACCCCCACTTTGGAAGGGAGAATCAGTGGGAAAACCAAGATAGGAAGAGAGGTGTGCTCACCTTTGCCAACTCCACCCCTCAGGTGAAGGAGGCGAGGCAAAGCACAACTCTCAGTCCCTGCCATCTTCAAGATGGGGGAACCTAGCCAATCAGAGAGAGACTTATGCCCCCCTCCCACTGGAGGGGGGCACAATAGGGGGTGTACCCACCCCGAGGAAGGGACCCTTTGGTTCCAACCTATACCTACCTGAAACGCCCCTAAATGTAGTATTATGGGGAAACCCAGAACCTTGCCTCCTCATACAAGCAAGATGAAGAAGGACCGAAGATCCATGCTGAAGGAAGAAGAGGAGGACACCAACTGCCTTCGCCCCAGGCCTAGCGGCCTCTCTCCGACCTCAATCTGCTCCATTAAAATCCCAGCATGTCCTGCATCCAGCAGCCCTACAGAAGCCGGAGGACCTGCCCTGCCTTCCCTACAAAGACTATGTCTCCCGTGAGCACCGGACTTGCTCAAATCCGCAAGTCTGCAGCAGTCTGCACCTGATGCCCACGGCCCAAGTTCGAGTGGCCCAACCCCACGAGGAGGTCCCCCAGCGAATCTGACCTGGTATCTGGTGACCCCTGACCTACCTCAAGCCTCCCAATGACGCATGCAGCCTCTATCTGGAGGGTCCCCGAGACCGCGACTGGAGCTGGTAAGGAAACCCTATGCCTAAAGACACCCCTGCACCTAATTCCCCACAGCCTTGGGTGGCCAATCGACAGTTTCCAGGCATCCCAAACTACCTCTCCAACTGGTGGTCGCCTCCAATAAGCCTCTTTGTCTGAGCCTGCAGTCTTTGTTCTGACCAGAGATCTCCCATTGAAAACAACAAGGCAGCCGATGCCAATCCAAAACCCTGCATTCTGCCACTCCTGTGCTGCTGTGGGTGCACCTTGTGTGCTAACTCGGAGCCCCCTTTCCCCTGAGCTCAACACTAGGAGCTTTGATCCCTGAACCCATGGCTTGCCTGACAGCAGGCACCAACTGATGGCCCCCTAGCCCCATAGGCTAACATTGGGCCTCAGCACTCTGCAACCGGCCGCCCTAGTGCCGCTAAGGATGCTTTTTGAATGCATCTTTGACCAGGGGGTAACCCGTGTTCTAACCCCAGAAACTCAACCCTCAAGACCGATTGCTTACCTGCAAACCGATAACCACATTTTCCTCCATATGATTGCATTGACTGTTTTTCTCTAAAAAATGTTCTAAGTGTTTATATGGAAACCTAACCAACTGTTTTAATGAAAAAGTGTTTAACTTACCTTTGTCTAGGAACTATTCCAGTGTAATATCTAGGCATATCACACTGAGTACAAAAAGTGATGTAAAAAGTAACAACGTTTGTCCAACCTGGAACATATTCAGTTTCATTCAGCTTGCATATCCTTATCAACCTGTCTTGAAAAATACAAATTTAGTCACCTGTACCAAGTTCTGCTTGATTCTATAAATAAAATACAACTAAAGAAGTATTTTTATACACACAATGGGTCTGAATTTAGTCTTTTATTGTGTGATATCATTTCTTGTCTGAGTGTGTACAATAAATGCTTACCTCTACCCTCTGATAAAGCCTTACTGCTCGCCCACACTACCACAAAAAGAGAGTAAAGTGTTATCTACTTTTACCTGTAAGCCTTTGGGGATCCACTGGACTCTATGCACACCATACCTTACTTTGATCTAGTATATACAGAGCCAACTTCCTACAACTACTAATGGCCTTATTACAACTTTGGCCGTTTTCGGCTGGGACTGCCGCGGTCCCAGGAAGACTGCCAAGGCCGTGGTGCGCCCACCCACCAGATTAGGACTTTAATTCAGCCAGGCAGGCGGGCGGTGCTGCGGCAGTCTCATGGTGTTGGTATGTTAGGCTCATATCAGAGTGTAACAAGCATACCACCACTGTGAGAGAACCAGCAGCACGTTCTTGCACGCTGCGACATGCACCATGTTGTGCATGTCACACCAGGAACAATGGTACAATTCCAGGGGTGCACATCTGCCCCCCGCCGCTTTGAAAAGGACGGTGGATATACAGGTCGTAACATGCTTGGTGGTGCCGGCATTGCCACCACCAGCATATTCAGGTCGTTGTCAGACCGCCCCTGCAGCGAGATTCTTGATCGTGACAGAGGCAGTGGTCCCACCAACACTCGCATCCTAGGGCGGATGGGTGGTGGTGGTCGGACCGCCACCGTGAGTACGGCGTTCCCAGGACCACTGTACGCATAATAAAGCCCTAAGTCATCTACCTTATTGTGCAGAGATCTCCACACAGAAAAGATAGGCGAAGGTCTCAGACCATAGGTTTGTGAATGCCATTTCATGGCAAATGAGTAGAAGAACGGTAGCATTACTATATGTAGTACAAACTTCATTTTGTAAAAATGGGCCCAATGTTTCCTCAACAACTTACCACTTAATTCTAAATTCGTAGCATTATCATGACACGGTGAGATAATGCAATTATCAGACTCCTTCTATTAGCACACATGGCTGCTCTAACTTTAAACGGCTGCTTTCGACCTTCGTTGTTGCCTGGCTAAAAGGACATTTCAGTGAAGGGGAGTGGGGGCGGGGGGGGGGGAGGGGGGTGTCTACCACAGTACGTGGTCACGGGTCGCTTCACCTGCACACAGCAGGACTCCAGCCATCCGGTGTTACCCGACGCTGTTTGCGGGGGTGTCGAATCTCCATTAGATGCTGCCTGAACCGTCCTGTCTCCAGTCGTTTCCTGCAGAGCTGGTCCAGATTTGCATGTTGTGACCAGCACGGGCTGCTGTGCAATGCTCCAAAGAGGTCTCCTGTCAAGCAGACAGCTCATAACAGACAGTTGGAGGAGGGAGAGAGCAGATCACAGAGGTTGTGTGTGATTGAAAGCAGCCTGTGCAGCGGGCACCAAATGACATCATATCGTAAATTGGGAGTTGTGAAATACGAGAAGCACTGATGACATTTTGTGCTAATTTATGGCACTCCGCTTGCAAGCAGAAATTAACTTTACTACTGATGCACGCGGTGTTATTTTCATAAACATTACGACAAACACGATTATTTTTCATATGAGATTTATTATAAGAATTTCTCTGCTGCGGATTTTTTTAAAAAAGCAGTAGCAGTAGGGGTGACGTGTTAAGATTCCTAAACGTTTTCTTTTCTATATGCATCCTTTTACCTCTTCAACTCGAATTGTTTGACTTGTCCATATTCGGAAGATATACAGTGGCCCTGCCCCAAGGTCCGATGGTTCTAAAGCCCCGGAAACACGTACTTTAATGTACAATAGTAATCATCGCTTTTAGCACATATAGATTTTTGTTCACTTTAAGGCGCCCTTGTTTGTTAAGTGTGGAACTATTTTGGCAGTTAGCTGTCATCTTCAAGTTAATGTTAGTGAGCTGGTGTGGGACTATTGTTTGTCTAATGACTCGGTCACATTTGTTTTCTTGTGTGTTTTGTGACATACATGTATTTCTATTTGGCTTGGAGCTGGATCGTAAAACATTTTTAGACAGCGCTGTTACATGTTGTCCTATGATAAACAGCACAGTGACTTGTGCAAACACATGTTCATCATGAAAGTGAGTGTGTGGTAATTGTTCTTCAGGTACCACAACAATGCAATAACACAATGCCCCATTACAAAACAATAAGACAACAGCAATGCAATATTGCAGGAAACAACCATACCATAGCAATGGAGCAACAAATCACAATAGAACAACACAGCAACAACACACACAAATACACTAACACAAGTCAACAATATGGTACAATAACATCAAAGAAAGACATCATCCTACAAAACAACAAACGAAAAAACAAGCACATACGGCAATATAACATATTAACAAAGAATAAGAACATAACCACACAATACACAAAACAACGTACCAAAACAATCTGCTATGTCAGCACAATAAAACATAGGGGCAATTGGGTTCTGCTTTTGTATTGTGTTAGGTTATGTTGTGCAGATGTTTTGTTTGTTGCTGGGTGTTTTTGTTTGTGTTGTTCTTGTAATGTGTTGTGGTTGTGTAATTCTTATATTTTGTTGTGGTTAGTTTTTGTGGTGTATTGCTCTAATGTTTTATTGAAATGTTGTGGTGTTATGTGGTGATTTGTTGTGTTGCTGTTTTGTAGTTGTTTTTGCTTCTGTGCGGTGCATCTGTGCTCTTCCTGTGTTTATTGATACAGTTGTTGTGCTGTACCAGTTTGAAATTTTTTATGTAGTTTTGTCATATTATATTTAGTATTGTTTATGTTGCACTGTTATGCTTATACTGAATTGTTGTGTTAGATTGTTCCTGTGTGATTTTTTTGTGTTATTGATTTGTTGTTATTGTGTTGCGCTGTGTGTTGCAAGACCCTACTAATAGCAAATACATTTCTATTCAAATTTGTAATGTGTCATAATAAATTAGGGTTGGATTACTCCTATTATGTTGCATTGGTGAGTTTATTACACACTGCTACAGTGTTTGTGTGTTGTATTGCTGTGATATGCTGTTGTGCATTGTGAGGGTGTTGTTATTGTGTTCTACTGTGGTTGTGTTATCAGTTTGTAACGACATTGTGTTGCCTTCAATTGCTATTGTGTTGTTATAAATTATTGTTATTTTTTTCTTGTGTAGTTGTTCTATTTATATGTGCCGTTTGTGCTGTATTATTGTGTTTTGTGGCCTTTAGCAACTGCTGCTATCTTTCCAATCAATAACAGTATACTGTGTTAAAGGTTCTAGTGAAAATCAACAACTTACCACTGCTAAAGGTGGAATCTGCTACTATTCTACCTGCTAGGACATCGTGGCACATACCATGTCTTAAATTGCCACTTTCCATGCTCACTTTATGCGATCCTACCCACTATGCTCCAATTGTATAGTCTATCCACAATAAATCTTTTGGTGTCTTTTTGACCTTCACCAAATGATACTATGATTTACAAATCTTCCAGAAGTTATTATATCCATGCCCTGGTAAGGCCTAAGATTGGTGAATCATCGATTTTATTTTGTGGAGGTTTTTTGAATTTGATTCAATCACTGACTAGAATGCTGTCTTAGATACAAAACAAACTCCCTCAATAAATGCAGTTACATTATTGAAAGTGCACATCACACCGAGAGTAGCACATCTGAATGTTTGGGTGCTAGTGTTGATACTCATGGGCACCTTCTCACACTATACAAATTCAACTGTGCTGAACTGTCCATGTGATCAAGCTCTAGAGAATGCTAGGTGACTGGTCCACTTTTGCGCTCTAGCTAAATTGTGTTTTGCGTGACCAATTAAAAATGTCAAAGACCATCCAGTTTCATTAAGGAGGTCTATTATGATGCTGGCATAGACCCAAAGAACCTACATGTTTGCAGAGCATACATATTTTTATTCTTTTTTTTTTTTGCAAAGGTTTCTTCTTCTAAAATGGCAATAGTTACATTTCAGAAATTTCACAAAGATCAGGTCATGCCATAGAATGTGATTGCAGACTTGTTAGCGACCTATTTTAGTTTGGTTACTCGTTTTATTCGACCTGTTGAGGTCAGATGTTTTGCTCTCTGAGTATAAATCCACACTCACTCAGAGTTGGTGTGGCTAATTGGCCTGTAATTTACAGACACAATTTACATCTGTAACTCCCATGTGGCTGCAGTTCCCAAAAACTTGCCTATTGTTTGGGTAGTGTGGAATTGCCAGTAGTAGTGTTTTGCTGGTGTAATTTCATGAATTTTGTCAATTAATTACTATTTAATGTAAATACATTTGCACTTTTATGTTTGTTTACTCACATTGATGTATGCCAATCATGTGTCATGTATTTTGAAATGTATCATATCTCAGGCATGTATCAAATGTCTATATCAAAAATGTTTGAATTTATTACGGAAGAAATGCAATTTTTACAGTGAAAACATATGAACCAATCGGTCTTTGTTTTTCTCCGCCTAAATAAATAGCGGTGTAAAATTGACAACCAGGTACCCCCTTTTTTTGTACTACTAACTTTCTAAAAGTGGCATTTTCAAAATAGTAAATTAAACCCAACTTTACCATTAAATTACAAAACAAATGAGTGGAGGAAGTATTTCTCTATCTGCTCCCAATCTGAAGTTATCACTTACTAAGTGTAATAAGGAAACCCAGTGTTAGTCTATGGGAGTGATAATCTTGCTACAGTGAAAAATGGCTTTAGGAGTTTTTTCGCTGTCAGGACATGTAAAACGTAAATACACATGTCCTACTTTTAAAATATTATGCACGTTTGGCTATTACATTTTAGTGCCCACCAAAGAGGTCTTATAAGTATTAACAAAGCTAAAAAGTTTTACCTATGTGAGGTCTATTGAATTTTGTCAATGTGTTTCTTTACATGTTGCATAGCAGCATGAGCTGCTGTGCAATATAGCTGAAATAAAAAATGATGCAGCCAGAGTTGCCAGCGTCATAGTGCTTTTTTAGGTCAAGCCTAGCGTAGCGTGCATGCGCTGCTCTAGGAGATGACCTTTAGAAATTGGTCTGCTCTTTTCCACACATTCGTGCATGTGGCGGCATCCACCTTGCGGGAGCGAGCAGCAGCGCGCAGGGGCCATCTGTTTGTAATTAGCGTGGCCGCACGCGCTTTACTCTCACTCCCCTGGTACTGCCTATGCTAACATTATAGTTTTTACATGTAGACAATGATGTTAACCAAGAATCGACACAAATGAATCTTTAAAATGATCAACACATTTGATTGGAGGCTGTGTTAGGGGACATGTATTTCGGGCTGTCTTAAACATACATTGCAGGCTGGCTTTATATTACGGTTTACAGTGGTTTTTCGAGCGGGCAGTTTCCCCGTTTTATTTCATACGCACATAATGCCTTCTGTTCTTGCCAAAAGGAATGTGTTCTTTACAGACCGAGGGCCATATCAGAGGATTTGAGAGAAAGAGCTGGCTCAGGTAGACTCCAGTTAATCAGATCAGTGGAATGGAAAAGTCCAGGAATTGTTCTCGGTGCTGTACAAGCTGCAGAGTTTTCAGCTGAAACCATCTGTTGCATAAACAGGGTCCGTTCAAATGCAGCAACAAGTCGGTTTAAGAAAACGTTACTAATTATACGTGTAGCGGGAAGCAGGCCACAGTTTTATCGCGGTATAAAGTGACAAAAACTGAGCCGACAGGTCTCTTCATCTGTCTGGCTCTACATCGGCATTACTCAAAAACCAAAAGCAGACAAAGATCACCAGAACTTTTAGCTCTTTAATTTATTTGGAGGTGAGGGAATTACTTCTGTATCTCCAGAAGCACTGTGTATAATACATATATCGAGAATTCGGTGAGCAATAGAAATGGGAGGCCATCGTTAAAGTCTGCAAATAAAAGCTTTTTTTCTGTCTAAAGGACTGCAAGTACTGTATTTGGAGCTTGGAGCTGATTTCATTTCCCAAAGCATTCGCCAAATCAGTACATCCTTTGAAATAATACTGTTTTTCCTTTTTACAGATAGCGTGGTTTGCCTTTGCAGCAGAGGGCTCCTCTCTGACATTGCCACAACGTGGCCCTGGGAAATAGTAACAAGAGGTTTCTGCTACAGGAGAGTATACGAAAAAGTTAAGGGTTTTTGTCCAGTGTCTCTGCACTGAAGTTCTTTTGTCCCTGGTCTTAAACCAGGTGCCCCCATGAGATGGATATTACGCACCTGCAGTGCTAGCGTTTTCTTGTTAAAGACGCACAGACACTGTTTTGACCACTTCCCACAACTGATGCTTAATTTAATCAGCACCGCCCTCGCTTTACGGCTGCCTCACTTCATCTTTCATCATTGCGGCCGCCCTGGAAGACCGTGCACCTTTTAAAATGTATTTCTGCATATTGGCAACAACAAGCTCCCTCACACGTCTATTTGAAAACAGAAACCACTTCTCAGATGAAGACACAAGTTTTATAAATTGTAAAGTAAATGGAAGTGTTTCCCTGTTCTTATACATGCAGCGTTCATAGTATCACGTTCTTTGTCATTTAAGAACATATATGTTAGCAACATCAGGCATGGTTTTGAAGCTTCTACTGCTGCATACTTTAAATCTGTTGAAGCAGGTTCCTGTCATCACCTCAATTAACATATGTAAATAGCTGAAAACCTGCAAGGCTATTAAAGGTAGCCTACAGGCTTAATTTTGTTTTGCTTGCAATCTCCCTAACAACACCCACATAGCCACCAAGTACTATGCCTAGTAAAACCTGTAAATGTTATAGCACCCAAGATATTGTGCTGTAAACACTTATAAGGTCCCAAAGGCGAGACCTATTGGCTATGCCAATGCTTGTTCTCTTTAAGCCATGTTGCACAGCAGTCTATGTCTTAAAACAGTGCTGGGGGTTGTGGGGTGGCAAGCAGCATGAGGGAGTAGGGTGGGGAACAAAGAATGTGCAGCGGAAGGAGGGTGTGAGGTGGGTAAAAAAGGATGACAGAAGTAGGGGGTTCAAAAAGGACAGATGTTGAGAGGAAGGCAGGGGTGGTTTAAAAAGGACGGATGTTGGGAGGAAGATGGGGTGGTTTAAAAACAGCTGAAAGTGGGAAGAGATCGGGGGTATTTTAAAAAGAATTTACTGTCGGAGGATAGCAGTGGGGCAGGTTAAAAAGAATGGACAGCAGGAGGAGGATGGGTTCAACAGATCGGACAGGGGTGGGGGAACAGAATTACAGAAAGAGAAGGGCAGGGGGTGGGGGCAACAAAACGGACTTCGGTAGGAAGGCAGGGGTGAAGAAGAGGGACTGCAGAGACATGCACTCTTTAAGAAGCATGTCAAAGTGTAAAAGTAGAATGCACTGGCCACAGACAGGAAGCTGTACGTGGTCCATGCTCCACACAGGGATGAAGACTCGAAGCCCAGGTGGAAGTCAGGGTGAGGAGGTCTCTCTGACCAATAAGAAGCATGGAAACGACAAAGACGTCGGAGACAACCAACGATAGGTAATTGTAAGAAATGGACAGGCTCTAAGCCTATTTTAAGATTTTTTTATTTACAAGAGATTTTGCAAGCACCATGCAAGCGCTGTGCAAGAAACCTAAAAAGGAACAATTAGACCTGGCAAAAGGTTTATTTTGCAAGGCCATAATGGCAGTTTAAAGTTGCACTACAGGCTGCAGTGGCAGGCCTGGGACACGTTTTGTATGGCTACTTTTAGTGGATGGCACAATGAGTTCTGTGGCTCAATAGTAGCATTTCATTTTACATATAGTAGCATCTATTAGGGACTTATAAGTAAATTAAAGGTGCAATTCAGTGTATACAAATTTTACAAAGTTTAAAGGAGAGAGCACAAGCACTTTAGCAGTGGTTACCAGGGGTAGAGTGTACAAAAGGCAACAAAAACGAGTTCAGTGAAAATAGGGAAGTGAAGGCAAAATACCATGGCAAGGATGTCAGGTATAACATAAATCTATACTTCTCAAAATATGTTACCTTGATGATATGTTGGTAATTGATATTGAGGAGTCAATACATGTGCTGGTTGAGAACAATGGCCTCTAAATTATGGCATACAACGGACTAGTTCATTGAAGTAAAAAATTGGGGGCAAAACTATTTACAAAATGCATACAAAATCTTGATGAGTGCCCTGCATGCCGTTCATTCATGGTGTCCAGCTTGTTAAGGGAATATCATTCAAGGCCTTCGAGAACACAGACCTAGCAGTGTGAGGGACCTACTGCATCCAAACTAAGCCTTCCTTTGTCTACACACTAGGGAGAGCAGAGGCCCATTTTCCTTCCTTGCATTAGGACACACAACCCTCTGTACACCACTGATCCTCACAATGGATTCATGCCCTCAACATTGCAGTTGTATATTGTCCCAAACCAGGCAACCTAGTTTTATCACCCTGATGAGAATAGGTGCATTACCATCAAAAGGTTTCATAAAGGAATGGGCTCTGAAGGCACCCAGGGCAGTATGAATGATTAGGTCCATCTCAGGCCTGGTCTCAGTGCTTGGCGATGCCAATGAGAACCACTACACACTGGGAGGCATTGTGGTATATGGGGGGCATCCACATCCCTCAGGGGCGCCCCCCCCATAAGCCCAAGGCATGCATTTATCTATCAAGCAGCTTGTTTCTAGAAAATGTCGGAATTTTCTTATCAAATTTTGCAGGATGGCCGTGATAATTTTACATTATACCACTGGGTGGACTGGAGCATCCAGTGTAGGAGGCTGCATGCTCTAGCCTAGAAAGCTCGATCACCTTTTAAATCTTATCCTTTGACATATCTGCCCTCAAAAAGCAGTGTGTGCACCGCACCTGCTAAAATGAAAAGTGTACAGTGCATTGTCCCATAAAACAATGTAAATTGTGGGTACTGCACTCACCAAAAACAAAGTTCATGAAGTGCACCCTCCCAAACAGTGCATGGGGTGCCCAAAGCTCTGTGCCCAATCAAAAAGAAATGCATCTCTCACATCTTTAAATAAATGTTGGTGGCCTGTGGCACCACAGAAAAGGAAGACCCATTGTTAAACTGGACAAAGGAACTGACATGCAGAGTGCTCCATGGCAGATCACTGGTTGGTGCTAGCTCTTTTTTTGCTTCCATGGAAATGGCAAATCGATAACATAGTAAGTCTCGTGGCTAGACCGTTAGCCACACCAACAGACTTTTCACTCAGCTAACCATTAACAGAAATGATTGCAATCTTATCACACTGCCTTCTTCTCTCAACAACTGACAACACAACATTGTTACCAGTGCTTAATTTGTAAAAGAGTCAGTGCTGTGCCTAAGGTTTCTCACACACGCTTGCCACTGATGTTGCTGAAAGCTGGGGCTGATCAATACCAAGGCTGCATCTCCCATCCTATACTCCCTGCCTCGTCATTTTACTCTTGCAGGGTCTTTTCATCTCTGCTTTCTCCCTTTGACACTGTTTTACTGTCTTTCTCTTGCTTCTACTTCCCCCTTTTCTTTCTCTCCCCTGCTCTGGGTCAATGGCTGATGATGAAAAATAAGTCCTGGTGAGCACAAAAGAGTGCTGGTGAGACCCACCTGCAACCACAGCTCACATTAAGTGGCAGGGACTGTATCATGAAGATCTACAGCCTGCTTTCTATGTTTGAGGTGTCTGATGGTCAAACATGTAACCCGTAATTTCTCAGACTTAATGTATGAATTTTAGACCCAAAGGCCCTTGCGACACCATGGATCCCCTGTATTTACAATGCAGGGCTCCATGGTGCAAGGAGCAACAGATGCGTTTAAAATTCTGATGCATCTGTTGGCACAAAAGTGACGCATTGCTTGGTCATCAAACTGATACAACTCCAGTAAAGCCTCAGAACACATAGGGGAGTCCCATTTTAAAAGCCCTGCATCAGTCCTTCCGCCTGGCCTGGGCAGGTGTAAGGGTTTGATGCAGTGAAGCCGTAGTGCGACACAGTGAAATGTAGATTTCACTACGCCAGTTCTACGTGCCTTTTTTGGGTGGGGACACCTACTTTGCATACATTATACTTGGGGTACATGTAATGTGACACAGGGCTCTACACACAGATGCATTGGACCCAATACATCCGTTTGTAGATATGCAGCAGTGAGGCGCACTGAGTGACACAGCGGAGGCACAAGGGGCTTTTAATTGAGGCCCAAAACATCAGAAGCAGGGAGAGGCGATCTGTGCTCACTTTTATCACTATGCGCTCTCTGAATTTCAAGCATTACCATGGAGAAATCCTGAGTTATATGTAACAACCTCAGACACATCGATGCAAAAAACAAGGCGATCCGCTCTGTGCTCTGGGCTCCATTGCTAGAGCGGGGGTGCTGACCCTCCACGTCACTTGACTAATATGCCTGGATTGCACTTTCCATGCCACTGTGCAGGAATCTGTGTAGTTTGCTTTGTGTATATATGTGTTAGAAATCCTCTGCCCCACTGTGGCCTTCTTTCACTTGTGATGGATTAAACCCAGATCAGCTGACTGGGGGTGAGTGCTTGCAATGTTCAACACTCCGTCCATCATTTCCTTTGGTTTTTGCTTTGTTCGCCATAAGTTGGCAGGGAATGCCCAGACGTGAGTCCCTTGCTCACTTTGCCACTGGATTCAAGCAAGCCTGGCTGAAGACGGCTGAAATGCCGAAACCGGTCCTAGGAAGCTTGTTTCCGGTCCAGGGAAGGCATGGCTTGGCAGTTCGGGCTGGACTGTTTCCATGAGGCACAGGGTCAGACTGATTTGCATACGGCCATGTCTGAACTGGGGTGGCAGAGTGGGCTAAAGAACGGTGATGGATTAAACCCAGATCAGTTGACTGGGGGTGAGTGCTTGCAATGTTCAAGACTCCGTCCATCATTTCCTTTGGTTTTGCTTTGTTCGCCATAAGTTGGCAGGGTATGCTCAGACGTGAGTCCCTTGCTCACTTTGCCACTGGATTCAAGCAAGCCTGGCTGAAGACGGCTGAAATGCCAGAAACCGGTCCTAGGAAGCTTGTTTCCGGTCTAAGGAAGGCATTGCTTGGCAGTTCGGGCTGGACTGTTCCCATGAGGCACAGGGTCAGACTGATTTGCATATGGCCATGTCTGAACTGGGGTGGCAGAGTGGGCTAAAGAACGGTGATGGATTAAACCCAGATCAGTTGACTGGGGGTGAGTGCTTGCAATGTTCAACACTCCGTCCATCATTTCCTTTGGTTTTTGCTTCTTTCACTTGCACCACAGCAAGTGTCACCAGTTATAGTTACAAAGTAGCCTAAACGTGCAGCCGTGGAGAGGGCCGGTGAGCGCATCTCTCATGGTAAGTGAAGTAGCAGCACTTTGCCAAATGAAGGTGCCTGTCATGAGAGTTTGTTCTTGCACACTCAATAAATGCTTTAGGACTAATCAATAATCAATAGTTACTTTTCCTTCTAGCTCCATCAGTTATACATGGGGTGCTGGAATCTTGAAGTGTGTTGCATCGCACACATCATAAGAAAACCTATGAATCAGTTCACAGTCGCAGCGTCACGATGATGGTGATTAACCCATCTCACTCCACACGCCTACTTTGGTTCAAGTGTTTGTAAATGTCCTCGTGACACGTGTTTCCCACTTTCGCACCTCCTGCTGATGGGCGATTAGCCGAACTAAAGGCGCAATAATCAATCACTTGCACAGTTTGTTACGAAAATATTCCTGGTTGGGAAATGTTGATAGATGGGCCATGCCTGGCTTCGATTTATGAGCTGCGCTTCCTGCCCCCTGTGGCAGGATGATTAATGCCGGCTCTGCATACTTAGCATAGCAGCCCTGTGCTTGGGTCCTAGAGTCGTTAGGAAGGAGGGGGCGCCTTCCCTGACGGCTCATGGAGCCCAAGCAGTCAAGCGCCGTCACAGAGACACTCTCCCATCTCAGCTCCAAGAGATGGCACTTTCAGGGTCCACTTCGAAAAATGCACGCCCTGTGTGGCTGCCCAATAACATTGGGTTGCCAATCAAACTCTATGCTGTTTTTCGAACACCGATTGTTAAATTATTCGCATAAAAGAAGTGACTATGAAATTATGATATGTTGTAATAAATGCAGAAAATGATGTGCCTAGTTTTCTTTTTACAATGTATTTGAGACAAAAGTGCTCGACTGTAATAAACAGAAAAAGGCATCGCTGCTCTACTGTAATAAGTTATTACACAACAGTCACTCTGCTACCTGCCAAAGTGAGCCAACAAACTAAAGACTGGTCACTGAGCAAAATGACAAGTATTGTTTAAACAATAAAAATTAATTGCTAACTCTTCAGCTCTTTCATCTGGAATATGTTACAAATAAGATTCACAACCACTAGTTAGCAAAGAGACATTATTAGTGCGCAGAGGAGTCCAGTACAAGAAAGCGTGTTACCACACAGCCTGAAGTATAGTCACTTTTGAAGTGATATGTTGAACTACTTAACACGTATTTTGCAGCCAATTACATGATGCATTTTGGTGGGCTTATTGTGACACTGCAGATTCCACAATTATGCTATCTGTCATAGCTACAGGTCAAAGGAAGGATAGTGGTGCAACCATGTTTTATAAAGAATACTATTGTACATATTGGGGCAGATTTACAAGAAACTAGCGCAGCACGGTGCCGCAAGTCATTTTGCTGTGCCGTGCTGCTTTCGTTTAGAAGCACAGGGATGATGCATATTTACAACAATACGGTGCATCTCTGTGCTTCCCTCTGTGCTGGTGCACACACTGCTGCCATGCGCCGGGGCAGGCACCCTTGCACCATGGTGCAAGGATGCCTGCGTCTCAGGGAGATTGTTTTTGTGCAGGACGGGTTACCTTCCTGCACATAAACAATTAAGTGAGGTGATTTCCTCTTCCAATGCATGCTGTAGAATGCAGCACGCATTGAAATAGGAAAAAACTGGGAGAAATGGAAACATTTCTCCTTCTTGCGCCTCGCTACGCCATCCCTAGGGTGGCATAGCATTCTCGCGCATTTCCAGATTTACAATTGCTCGTAAATCTGGAAATGCATCAGTGGACATGGGTGTTGCATGGGAGCACCCACAGCAACACCCATGTCATGCCCCTCACACGCAAAGTGTTGCGTAAAAAAGGGCGATGTTTACAAGCACAGGTAAAGCCACGCAGGGTGGCTTTACCTGTGCTTGTAAATATCACGCAGCAGGTTGCGCTGCCGGTGCGTCACGCAACGTGACGCACCGGCGGTGCAAGGGGTTTGTAAATCTGCCCTATTGTCTCTTGATAAGTCTATTGCAAATCAGCAAGTCAGTTTTTTGTAAAGGAAATTGGCCTTTGCCCTCATCTGTCTATATGCACATGCAGCACGTTGGTGACTTGCAATATCCTAATAATGCACAGTAGTTGTTTCTTTATCTCATATGTAATACATGGGATGACACAAAATCCGTATGTACTTTAGTTTCTCAAAACAATCAAGTTGTGGCGGCAGAGCTCATGGGTAATCAGAAAAAAAACATAACACCACTAGATGCCTGTAATAAACAATTACAGGTGTCTTGGCAAACACCATCAGCACACAATTCCCTCTAGATTAGAGATGTTTGGCAGGAGGATGTCTGTGGAGATCTCTGTTAACTCTTATATTCAGAGACTACAAAATTGACACACGATTCAGAAATAAAACATAGATACTTGCAAGTGGCAGGATGGAAACGATGCTTTTTAAATAAGTGGAGGAGGTCTGGTGTGGTACCCTGGACTCACACATAGAATTATCTTCTGATATCTATGCATAGAATTGAAATACAATATTATGATCGTGCTTTTCCATTTCATAGCTCTGCAGAAACAACTCTTTACATCCACAGGACATACAATTCTTATCAAATATGTTATTGTGAAATTTTCTACGCATAAAACATATTATGTCAATATTTAGATAAAATGCTACCTTTTCACAATAATCTATGCTACATCATTTTTGCTATTCTCTCTCAATGCTTGTTCTGTCTAGTGCTGTTCTCAGAGTGAACACATCTGTCTGTGTGTGTTCTTGCTTGGACAAACTCACAACCACAATCCTAGCTCTGCCTTGTCTAGTGCTTGGAGGCATTCTATAAAACCACATGATATAAACTAACATACCATTGTTAATATCTGATATATCTCTCCATGTCTGTGTCCAGTATCTCATGGGTCCCACACTATAATACCCTAAAATACATAGAGAGGCTATCAGTGGACACTCGGAGTTCCAGGACTTTAAAAATAACTTTTCAAATGTGCTTTTCAGTTGTTGTGTTCTCTGTCCTTGTGCGTGTCTCAAGCCTTGGCATCTCTCTGTCTGGTCATGATAGCACTGCGGGAGGTTTGGTACTGTAGGGTTCCATGTACCAAGAAGGGTCTCTGTGTGACCATTACACTTGCAGCTATTTCTATTAAAAGCATTGCTGCATTATATCATAAATGATACGTGTAATCCAGCAATTCAAAACATGTATCTAAATTTCACATGACAGTCTGGTGGTATCCTCACTACTTACATGTAATTAAAAAAAATACATCCATACTCTTGTGTAGTAATGTGTTCTAGCTCATTTGTGGTGTCTTAAGGTCTGATGTGAGACTCAAATGTTAAAAGGAATTCCCTGACGTGGTCATTAGCTAATAAGAAGACATTTATGGTAATATTGTGTAGGAAAGTGGGATCTGCTTCCATGGTTACCCCCACTTTTTGCTTGCTGTGATGCTGTTTTTGACTAGTCTGACTGGGATCCTGCTAATCAGGACCCCAGTCTATCTGCTTTCTCCCTAAATTGTTATGTTCAGTTCTTAGGTACATCCCAGATTGGATACTGGGGTACCCTTACAAGTCCCTAGTATATGGTACTAAGGTACCCAGGGCATAGGTACCCCAGGGGTCTCCCATGGGCTGAAGTATGCATTATGCCACCCATGGGAGACAATGCAAAATGGAACTACAGGCCTGACATTGCAGCCTGTGTAAGTTGGTGCTAGCACCACTTACTAAAGATATAGGTTTCCTATATCTTGGGTCACTGCATTTAAAACCTATAAGACACCCCTATAGCAGGCCTTTGCAATCCTGAAGTCAGGGTGCTTGGTTCTAAGTGAGAGGGTGCCCCTGCATGAGCAGGACATCCCTACTGCCTACGGAGTCCATTCTCCCAGGTTGTCAGTGAAGCAGCCATATACTACATAGAGGGGCATCGCGTAATTACGCAATGACCATCTCGAAACTGGCTGCAACGAATCCTATCATGTTTGGTATCACACATGTTGGAATCATACCCCCACACCATAAACGGTGTGGGAGGAATGATTCCAAGCACTGGAAGAGCCCTCCGATAGGCTCTCAGAGTTCCCGGTGCCAACCTTCTAGACCCAGAAAGCACAAAATGGTTGCTGCCGACCAGAGATACATTTCTGCCCTCCTGCTGCTGAGCCAAGCTTGAGCAGCAGGAACAATAGGCATCCTGTCACACCTCCCAGACAGGATTTGGTGTATTGCGACCGGGTGGGGGCTCTTGTCAGCACCAGAAAGTCTGCATGAGGGGCACATTTGGTGTCCCCGTGCTTAGTCCAGTTCAAACCAGTCCTGGGGGCCATTGGCTCCCGCTCTGGCACGAAACTGGACAAAAGACATGGGAGTAACCTCCCCCCTGCCCAGACCCTCCCCTGGGAGGGTCCCCTGAATCTTCCCAACCCTTTCCCTAGGGTACTTAAGGGCTTACCTGGGTGTAGGTCCCTAGATTCATCGTGGGATAAGATTCAGATCAGACACCACTTGTTCTTCTACTGTCTGGGCTCTCTGGACTTCGCTGGACTTCGTTTGGGCCTGACTTCATTTCCCTTCCAGTCTGCTGCATCGTCTGTGCCTGTGCATCATACAGGAACCTTCCAAGGCCTGAGAAGCATCAAAGACACTTGAAGGAATCTCCCTTGGAGTGAAGGAATCACTCCTCTGCATTTGCAAGCACTGCAATTAAGTCGACCGGTCTGTTGATCCTGAGCTCTTCCGTACTCCGTAAGGTTCTGCAACACAGGTGGTGGTTTTCCACAGTTCTGAGGCCTGCACTGTCCTCTTACCAGGTTTGATGCCAGTCTACCTTGTGGGGGTTGCAATAACCGAACCCCTGTGCACCACGTCAACTTGCAGTTGCAAAGGCTTGTTGTCTTCCTTCCAAGAAGATTTTTGGGCTTCAAGTAGCCCCAACCTCGAGCATCTCCAGTGACCAGAATCTTCAGCTACAGCGCATCGTGTGCATCGTGGCCTGCATATTTTGGTGAGCAGCTTGAGGTCCTCTCGCAACTCCAGTGCCTCCAGCCTGTGAGTCCATTTGAGGGTCATACTTGTTTCTTTTGGGCTCCCCTCATTGCTCGTGGCCTGACCTGACTCCCTTACTTTTGGTGAGTCCCCTGGACCTTGCTGGTCCCGACGTTGCTCCTTCTTCACTTTCTGCATTGGTTGCATTTGCCAAGGCTTGTTTGTGCTCCCATCGGATACCAACACCTCAGCACTCGACATCCTTTGTGGGACAGCTCATGCATGGCTCCTGGTCCTCCTCAGCATCGCCTGGTCTTCACAGCTGCAGAGTCAAGGTCCTTGTCACCCATCCTGCAACACCCAACATCAGAGGGCATTCGTCTTCCAAGTCTCTTAGTCACTCCTGAGTGACATAGACTCTGTCCCCTCTGCTTTCAGGTACCCCTCATATAGAATCCACCTTCGGATTCCACCGGACACGTTCTCCTTCTGCAACAGCAGCACTTTCCTGAAGTCCTCCATTGGGTTCGAAGGCGGTTTCCAACACCACTTCACACGTATGCACCCAGCTTCCCTGGTGTAGGTAACGTGGGTACTAAGGTATCCATGGGTGGGGTGGCTCTCCAAACTTCTATCTTACACAGGGTTTCTTCAGGGTCCACTGGGAAGGGTCCTTAATCTTTAAAAATCCAACCGCGACGTACACGTAGACTTGCATGGAGCACGCGGTCATGTTTCCACACACTCTCCGTGGGGACCCTATTTACTTACCTTGGTCGGTTCTGTGGGTCCACAGCACTTATACATCCTCTCAACATCGTCCTGACTCGAGTCGTGGTTCTTATACCACTTTCTTAATAGATGGTTTGGTCCCCTCCTGGGGTCCACTGTGTATTCTGTGCTATTTACTGTGTTTCTTTTCTGAAATATTGTGTGCATTGTGTTTATCTCCATGTAGGAGATATTTGAACATACTAGAGAGTATTATATAATAAATACATATTTTTATAAATACTTGGTGTGGTTCTTTTTCACTTAATCTATACTATGAGATTACATTCTGTTACAACAAGCTGCTTTACACTCCTTCTGGACTAAGCCTGAAGGCTGCTCTTCACAGCTACCACTTAGAGAGCTTTCTAAGGTTGTCTAAGACCTCTTAAATCCCCATAAGGGTTGTCTGGACTGGTGCAGGGTTCCCACTTACATAAGTGAACATCATACACCAGGCCAGCTTCTCACATATAGTATTTATCGTACCATATTTACTCCAAAATACTCCAAATATCTGCAACCAGAAGGTCCCTATTCAGATGGAGTAAAATGAAGGATTTTAAAGGTGTTGGAAGAAGATGGTGAAAACACGCTTAATAAGGAATAAAAGAAACCCTATGGTACCTCAAAAGGGCATCGCAATTTCCCACAGTGTTGGCGGCCTTCGGGCACATTCCTTTAAATTAATTCATCATGGGCGTCAAATAACTTAATACTGTAGAGTAGAGAAAATAGTACCCCTTATATAATGATTTCTCTGTCTTTTCACAAATATCCGATTATGACATAATTAGGCAGCTGATGTCACAATTTCCACCCTTAGCTCATTCAGAAAGTGTTCCACCCTAAACTATCATTCGCATAAGCAGGTAAGCCTTCTCCTTTTCCAATGAAACAGTCCCCAATGCTCTGTGCTACTACTTCCCAGAGTATTCTGTGCTACTACTTCCCAGAATGCTCTGTGCTACTACTTCCCAGAATGCTCTGTGCTACTACTTCCCAGAACTCTCTGTCATGTTACCCGGCTCCTTATAAATTCCAGCTCCTAACCACAATCTCCAATGATGCTCTGCCCATCAAATTAACCTATTCTGTTAAAGTACCTCATTGAATGCTGCTCTAGAAAAATAACTAGGGTGCACATGGATTCACAGTCAAACACATTTTCCACAATTACACGTCATTAGCGCTGGCTTCAGTGTGCTGACACATGCACAAATGCACGTGGACTGTTTATGCCATTTCTCTGTGTAATTTTCTGTGCCTTCTCTGAGACTTATTTTTTATTCCCAAAGCTTGTGGTGCGACCTGGCATGAGCATCACAGGATTTGGGAATCAAAATCAAAAACACCAGCACTGCACACAAGGTGGGCATACAGAAGAGCATCAGTATGAGCCTACATTTGGTTCACAGCACAATTAGGTGCCAAAATCACTCTCGATGCAACATCATCATACATGTAGATAATGTTCAGCGGCCCAAATTGCATTTATGCTACACAAACAAATGATGGAAGAAGTGCTGAATAAATCAAACATTCACTCAAGGTCAAGCGATATGGGTTAAATCCATTGTTCTTTTGCTCACCCTGCCACTCTAGTATAGACCCAGCCATATGCCAATCAGTCTTGACCCTGCTCCTCATGGGAACAGTCCCCGTAAGAAGTGTAAATGTGGTGCATCAGTATGGCACCACATGTGGTTGACAACGCATCAAAGTGTAAAGTTACTTTAAATGTTAACCAAGCAGCATTTTGCTTTCACATTTCAGAGCAAAATCACATTTAGGTGTAAAATCACATTTGGTGCAGCAACGTCTCAGGATTGTGGTAACATGATTAGGAGCACAGATCACATTTAGGAGTGAAAGTTCATTTAGGTGTAAAATAACATTTTGCCTCAACTCACTGTTGGTGCAGCTTCGAAAATTTTAGCGGCACAAAATACACCTCTTGTGCAGTGCATGGGCACCATGCAAACGTCGCTTTACTGTGCATGCACAGCTATGCTAAGCTCTCTTTCAGACACCTAATAGCCTAAAGCTAATGTTGTGACCTGACAACTAGACAAATATAATTGTAATCGGCAAGCTATAATATCATTATTTTACATGTGATGTGTGCCTTGTGTGTGTTCATGTAATCAAAAAAATGCCAAACGTAGATACATGTGTTAAAACATTCTCTGTATTGCAACGCTAATTCAAACTACCGGAATGTTATTAAATTACTAAACCCGGTACCTCAAGATTTATTCTGCACAGAACTCATGGCTAGTTCCTTATATCTTTATGAAGGGAAGGTCGGCATACGTGTATTCTTGGTCAGCCAAGCTGTACTTTTGAATAGCTTTCAATATAGTGAAGGTGCAACACAGAACTTGCACGCCCCACTCATGCTTTGCTGTCCAGAATGTGTGTAACTATCACACTCAGAAAAGTGTAGGCATGTTACAAATAGTTCTGCTAATCTGCAGGGCATTTGTGTCGCCTTTGATGATCTGGCTAATTCATCTGAAATGAAAGGCCACTATTGGTTTTATCAAAACTCCTGCTCTCTGGACTAAAAGCCTACAAGGTCATCTCCCTGATGGAGATGCTAACTAGCAACCATCTGCTCGTCTCTTAATGGTCAGCAGGCGCAGGTGGCGGTCCATGACACAACTCCAGACTCTAGTCATTGCAAGGCGCTCTCATACTTATTCTTCTAACACATACCCATTGCCCTTCAATGATGAGAAGCGAAGAAAGGTCGGTGTGTAATGCAGCTGATGTTGTTTATTTTGCTTTTAATCTTGTAGTTTTGACACAATTATGTCAAGGATAGTCATGGTGCTGCTATGAGTGCGGTATTTAACCCCTTCGCCGCGGCGGGAATTCCGCCGCGGCGCGGGGGGGTGCGGGGGGCAGCGCGGCGGGCCTGTGCTCATGACGGAGCCGCTCCGTCATGAGCCACAGTTGAGCTGTGCTCATGACGGAACGGTTCCGTCATGACTCCGCCCATTTGCGTTGTCGCCCCGCACAGGCGGGGAAACAGCGCCGCGCAGGCGGAGCGGCCGCCGACAGGATTGCCATGACGGAACCGTTCCGTCATGAGCACACGGCAACCGTGGCTCATGACGGAACGGTTCCGTCATGAGCAGGGAAGGGGTTAAAATACTGATAATAGGGTAATAGTCAGAGATCTAGTGACAATATGAAACCTGCCTTCAAAAAACACTTGCGCCTGCAGCACAATTGTAGGTGTAGGTAAACCTGCAAAGAAAATGTCAAGATTTTGAGAACATTTTGTGAAATTATGAACAATGAGAGAATGTACTTGCACAGTAGGGGTGGGCGGAATTTGCGAAATTAACTTTCGCAAATTATCGCGAAAAGGTTTAAAATTATCGCAAACAAGCGGAAATATCGCGAAGATGCGGAAGTTTTTTCCCGGCATGTTCGCGAGATTTTCTGCATGGTTGCGGGTCGCCAACTTACCCATGTGGTTGCTTGCGGGCGCGGCCATCTTGTTTTGAGTTGTCTCGCGGTGCATGATCGCGAGAAGAAAGACGTGATCGCGCGACGCATGACATCACTGCGGGCACGAACTGTCGCGAGACAGCGCAAATGGCTAAAAACAATACAACATCTCATGGAGAACGCGACCGGATCAAGAAAACTTGTCGGCGAACGCAGGGATTCATGTAAGGCGATCGCGCGCGAGAATGTATTATTTTACAGCGCGAGCAAGAAACAAATTATCGCCAAGCTGCGGAAACCGGAATTTTTGACATTTTCGCGCTCTCCGCGGAACGCGAAAATGTCAAATTATCGCAATTTCCGCGAACGGAACGAAATTTTCGCCCAAGCCTATTGCACAGTATTTTGCGTGTAAATTGAATGCAAAGTATGCCTCTCTAAAGAAATACAGGACACCAATAGGAGAATGATTTAAGGAGAAAATGTCTTTCGGCCTTGATTTTACCTCTGCCTCCAGACATTTTCCTCTCAAACCACTTTCATGCAGACAAAAATTAGGCAAAATTGCAGGTGGTTGAATGACAAGAAAGTTTCATGACATTAATTGATTGAACAAAGATGAGTGATGGGCAGCGTTCATGGTTGATGTCACAATGTTTGGGTGCAGGAGGCGGTGTATAAAGTAGGATCTGCTTTCATTGTTACCCCCACTTTTTGCTGGTGTCATTATGTTTTTCTGACTAGTCTGACTGGGATCCAGCTAATCAGTCTCTGTGCTTCTTCCATAAATTGGACCATGGTGAGTACTTAGGTACCTCCCCCCTCGATTGGCTAACGGTATACCTTGTAAGTCCCTAGTATATGGTACTAAGTTACCCAGGGCATAGGTACACCAGGGGTCCCCCATGAACTGAAGAATGTATTATGCCACCCATGGGAGACTAATCAAATTGTGACTACAGGCCTGCCATTGCAGCCTGTGTAAGCTGGTGAAAGCACCACTTATGACAAATATATGTTTTCATATATCTGAGGTCACTGCTCCTAAAACCTATAAGTAACCTCTAAGGTAGGGCTTTCAATCCAGAAGGCAGGGTGGTTGGTTATAAGTTTGAGGGTGCTCCTGCATGAGCAGGATAACCCTACAACCCACGGAGTCCATTCTCTAGGGTTATAAGTGTATCGGCCATTACGATACATAGAGTGGCCATGGTTCTTTACGTGATGGCTATCTCTAAACTGGCTGTAACGAACCCTGGAGTGTCTGGTATCAAACATGTTGGAATCATACACGAACACAGTGTTGGAGGTATGATTCCATGCACTGTAAAGCTCCTCGTGGAGGCCATCAGTGCTACCGGTACTAGTCTTCTAGACCCGGACAGCAAACTATGGCTGCTGCGGACCAGAGACACGATTCTGCCCTCCTGCTGCTGAGACAAGCTCAAGTAGGGGAAGGCAGGACAATAGGTGTCCTGTCACAGGGAGGTGTGACCACCTCTCAGACAGAACCTAGTGTATTGGGCCAGGGTAAGTGTGCTTGCCAGCGCCAATAGCTTGCTTTGAAGGGCACATGTGGTGCCCTCCTTGCATACTCCAGTTGGAACCAGTTCAGGGAGCCATTGGCTCCCGCTCTGGTGTGAAACTGGACAAAGGACAAGGGAGTATCCTCCCCACTGTCAAGCCCCTCCTGTGGGAGGGGCCCCTGAATCATCCCTAGTCTTTCTTTAGGGTACTTAAGGGCCTACCTGTTTGTGGTTCCTTAGATTCATTGTGGGACAAGATTCAGATCCGAAACCAATTCATCTTCACCCGTCTGGGAACTTTGGACTTCGTTGGACTTTGCTTTGGGAACCAAGACTGCAACTGGGAAGACTCCTGCTCCTCCTGGTCTCATTCTCCTGCCAGTCTTCTGCATCATCCATGCCTGTGCTCCCTACAGGTTCTTCTACAGGCTTGTGGAAATTGAAGACCCGCGAAGGAACCTCCCTTGGAGTGAAAGAGTCACTCCCCTGCATCTGCAGGCACTGCAACAAAGCTGACCAGTCTGCTGTTCCTGAGCTCCCACGGACTCCGAAAGGTTCAGCAACACAGGTGGTGGTTCTACAGCTCCCTCGAGGGCTGCACAGTCTTCACAGCAAGTTTGAAGCCAGAGATCTTCGGGCTCCAAAAAGCTCCAGCCTCAAGCATCTCCTGCTACTAAGATCTTTGTCCTCACCACATCCTCTGCACTGTGGGCCTTCATCATTGGTGAGCTGCTCGAGGTCCTCTTGTGACTCCGTGCCTCTGGCCTCTGGGTCCTCTTAAGGGTCTTCTCTGGCTCCAGTGGGCTTCCCTGCATGCTCAGGGCCTGCTCTGACTTACCTGCTCGTGGTGAGACACATGGACCTTACTGGTCCCAACACTACACCTTATTTTTCTACTACATTTGTTGCCGTTGCTAAGGCTTGTTGGTGCCCCCGATAGACACCAACCCCCTGGCTCTTGACATCTGATGTGGGACAGCTTGGGAATGGCTCCTGGTCTTCCACAGCATCGCGTGGTCCGCACAGCTGCAGCGCCAAGTTCACCTTCAACTCTCCTGCATCTCCGACATTGGTGGGCATTCGTCTTCTGTGCCTCCTGGTCACTCCTGAGTGGCATAGACTCATAGACTCTGTCTCCTCTGCTTGCAGGTACCTCTCATCTTGAATCCATCTTTGGGTTCCACCGGACTCTATCACCTTCTTTGCCAGTGACAGCTTCACTGAAGTCCTACATTGTGGTCTATAGGAGTTTCTGGTGTCACTTTGCACCTATGCACCCGGCTTCCCTGGTGTAGGTATCCTGGTTCCCAGGGTATCCATGAGTGGGGTGACTTTCCAACCTTCCATCTTCCATGGGGTTTCTTCAGGTCCTCTGGGAAGGGTCCTTCTTCTTAAAAACTGCAACCGCAACTTACCCATTGACTTGTATTGAGCACGCAGTCGTGTTCCCACTCTGCACTGGGCCTCCGTGGGGTTCCTGGGTACATACCTTGGGTGGTTCCTTGGGTCCCCAGCTCTTCTAGATCTTCTGGGTCCAGTCTCGACTTAGATCGTAGTTCGCATTCCACTTATTAGTATATGGTTTGGTCTCCCCTGGCGACCACTGTGTATTTGTGCTGCTTACTTGTTCTAGTATCAAAGTATTGTGTGTGTTGTGATTATATCTCTGGGTAGGAGATATTGTAATGTGTTAGTGAGTCTTTATAATAAATACATAGTTTTATAACTACAAGGCGGCGATAATTTTTTATCACCTCATTGTAAATATGCCCCTCTGTTGTTTTAATGAGCCTCAAAATACCTCCACCGGTATGTGGATGGAACAATAAACTGCCCCGTTGCCAGTGGTTGTGTGCGGGCTTTCTGTTTTTAGTCAAAGTACCGGTACATTTTATTGCGTGTGCATGAACATGGCTCCTCCCTTTCAATGTATCAGGAGCAAAGGATTCGGGAACCTTGAGTCCAAAATCGAGATTGAAGTTAAAAGATCTTGTTTGTAACCTAAACAGGGAGTCAAAACTATCCATGATCAAACCCTATTTGTATAATGATCCTACTCCATTTTCAATAAGAGCAATCAGATGATTGCAATTATCAAGATGGTTAAGTCGTTGCATCTACCCCTGTTGCATCCAATGGAGGTGATAACAAGAGTATTTGGCTGTGGTTATTATCCTGCTTAGTATTTCTTGCTGTGTAAATAGCGGGCTGACAATATTTGGGGTGTCTTGATTCAGAACTATCACTATTCCTCATTCTCGACTTATTTACAAAACATATATGAGAATATTTAGAGAATGTTACCCCACGGAACATCATCATTTAATCCTCTGGTATGACTAGGTAGTTTATAAATCCACCTTTGTTCCTTTTCAAAAAGGATTTTTTCCAAATTTCTGGTCTCTGCGGATACCTGTTCTAAAACTATCCATCGCATATCATTAGGGGTATGATTGTTTGTTATGAAGTGTTCGGCCATCCTGGTGGTACTGCGTCTACATCGTATCGTGCTCCTATGTTCCACGATATGTTTGTTTACTTTTCGTGTTGTCATTCCTATGTATTTGAGATTACATGAGCATACAATGAGGCAGATCACTTGTTTGGTGCTCCAATTAGTATGTTTTCTCAACTCCCACGGGGTATTTAGTCACAGGTCTATCGTTTTTGTTGCTGACGTCAGGTGGCAAACGCTACATTGCCCACAGAAGTAATGTTCAGTATTTGGTGGGAGCCCCAGCATTGTGTGCATTGCCTGTCCTGGTGTTTGTTTTTGTCTAGGTCTTGTGTGTACCAGACTGTCACGTATGCTTCGTGCTCTCTTGTGAGAGAATAGGGGCTGATCCCATTGTCTGCCTCTTATATTCAGAGCTCTCCAATTACATTGAATTATTTTTTACATTCGGTTAGATGCTATATGTAGTGATGCACACCGGGGGGGGGGATCTGTCTTGTTGCATGTTGCGCCCTCCAAAAGTGCCTCTCTGTTTTGATTGCTAGCTCTTTTTAAACAAATTTCTCTATCAGTTATTCAGTTTGTCAATATTTCTGCTTGCTTCTTGAAGTCTTTTGTTTGGCTCCATCTGCGTCGTAGGCTGAGAAACTGGCCATAAGCGAGATCCTTTCGCAGAGGCCGTGGATGAAAACTATCCAATCTCAAAAAATTGTTTTTTGTGGGTTTATGGTATGTGTCTGTATGTAACCTACCCTCTTCATGGAAGATCGTGACATCAAGAAACATGAGACTATTTTCATCTATGGTATGATTGAATTTGAGGTTTCTGTCTTGTTCATTTAACCAATCAATAAAGGTTAAGGCTGTGTTCCCATCTACCTTCCATAGAATGAAGATGTCGTCTATATATCTCTTCCCCATGGAGATGTGTTTGTGATAAGGATTTGTCTCATGAAGGATACATTCTGTTTTTAGGTTGAAGACATAAAGTCCTCCTATGCTTGGAGCGAAGGTGCTCCCCATCGATGTTCCATTTGTTTGCAGGCACAGTGTTCCCTCAAATTCAAAAGAGTTCCTAGTCAGAGCTAGATCCGCACATTCTAAAATGAATTCTCTTGGTGTGTTAAATTGCCAGTCTTCTTTGTGTAAGGATTGTCCTAATACCTCCAGAGTCTCATCCTGTGGGAGACTCGTAAAGAGGCTTTCCACATCCAAGCTCAATAACAGGTGTGTTTGAGCATTATACTTGTAATCTAAAATTTGTGTCAACAAATCTTTTGTATCCTTTATGTATGTTTTCGTTTTTTGTGGAATTGGTTTGAAATAAAAATCGCAGAATTGGGACAGGGGCTTTAACAATATGCCAATTCCTGACACGAGCGGTCGTCCTGGTGGGAGGTCCCGATTTTTGTGTATTTTGTGTATTTTTGGGAGGGTGTAAAAGTAGGGAGTTCTAGGGTTGGTGTTTCGTAGGAAATCTCCCTCTAACTTTGTTATCCATCCTTCACTTATCACCTCCTCTACCAAGTTTGCAATTTCTAGTTTCAACGATGGTGTTGGATCTGTGGATAGCATCTTATATATATATATATAGTTTAATTTTTCACACCATCACAGAGTTTACTGTCTGAGAAATTGTGAAGCAAGCACCGATTTACCTGGGTGCATTACACAACTTGTCTCGGGTACAGGCAAGACAGACACTATCACAAATAACTGGATCTCCCCACTCCTTGTGTTTATTGCATAGTAAAATAGGGAAGCAGAGTGTATACCCTACCATATACTTCTCATTCCTCTTCGGTGTATAAAGAAAGATGCCCCAAGATGCACTTGATGGAGGTGAGGGAGGGCTCCCCGGAACGACCGCTTGACCTCCCAGTTCGAGGCCCTATGAAAATGGACCAAAGCTGGGAGACCCACATGGCAGCGATCCTGGTGGCTATCAGAGACATCAACACCACCCTGAAGAGTAAAATTGATGCAGTGACCCTAGATCTGGGGCTCTTCTGGACCAACCACAAACCATAAGAAGCTGACAGAGAGATTGGCCAAAACTGAGCACATGCTGACCAACCTGGAACTCAAGGTCATGGAGGAAGTCGTGGTGAGTTGCACCCCACAGCAGATTGTCGCCTACCTCAAGGACAGGGTGGAGGATGCTGAAGTTCACTCTAGGCATATCAACATCTGTCTAGTAGGGGGAAAGTGGAAGGTCTTAGTATGGATTTTTTTTTAGAAGACTGGCTCCTCACTTACATGCTGGGGCAAGGCATCAAACATGTTCACGGTCGAAAGCGCCCACAGGGTGCAGGGCAAATCTCCGCGCTGGGGCAACCCCAGACGATTGTAGCACGACTGCCAAATTTACTTGACTGTGACCATATTCTGCAGGTGGCACGGACCCTTGGCCCTTGGCAGAGTGGGGGTGCCCTGGTGAATATTTACCCAGACTACACCACTAAAGAGGCATCTCCAAAAACTGATTTTAAAATATGCTTTGTTTTTCCTGGAATAATTGCGTACATATCTCTGTGAGGCGCACTTCTTTCATAAAGCCTCAAACGCATGGGACTGGTTGGAGGCAAGGGGACACCCGCTTTCGGACTCCTGTGAACTGCCAGAGAACGAGAGTGGCAATGTCAGCGACCAAGGAGCATGACGGGGACCCCGACCAGAACCCAGGCGGAGATTGAGAGGGTCAAAGTGGTGGCAGACATCCATATGCAGCATTCCTGGGAATCAGACAACAAATGGGAAACTCTGGCAAAAGACTCGGAGGAGAACACCAGCGACTCCGGGGTATCTGGAGCGGGGGTCAGATGAAACCAATAGGCCAATGGTCACCCCGATGATGTCAGACATTATCAACTGAGGGAGACACCGGACAGCTGCGATCGGTGAATGACAGATGAGGTGCCTGCTGGGGTCACCTCCAGGCTTGCTGACAGTGATGATTTTGCAACGCCATACACAGGGCCAGGCCAGGCACCTGTTACCTAACCAAGAAAGTAGAGTCACATGAATCTGTTATGTTGTGGTTGTTTGGGATGTGGGGGCAGACACCTCACATTGAGGGAATGTGTACTTCTGGACCCGCAGCACGCGGAGGTTTGAAGGGGGAAGGGCATTGTTCTAGGCTTATCAAGCCATCATCGACACCATGACACCAGATCAGGCTACACACCAACAACAATGGTCATGGCTCAGCTACCAACCCCAGGCCTCGTCTTTAAGGTTTATCATGGAATATTAACGGCCTGGGCTGTAAACTTAAGAGGGGGGTCATGTGGAAACACTCCATGAGACAAAATCCAGACATAATCCTACTCAAGAAGACGCATCTCTCCATGAACACATGCAGTGTTTTACGCCATGATAGATACTAGCTGGTAGTGCATTCAGGTTTTTCAGCCGGCTCCAGAGGGGTGGGCATATTGTCCTTCCGGTCTATACCCTTGCAGGTCATCCAGATTTGGGCTGACAGTCAGGGTTGCCAGGCAGCCCCGAGCAGGTGTTGGAATGGAATAAATCTAACCTTTGCCACATGGCATTTCCCCCCTGGCCTGCAGAATGTGGGACTCAACAGTATGGGGGCTTGCCTGGCGGCGGTGCCCGAGGCCGTGCTCCTGATTGTGGGAGACCTTAACTTGACTTACCAAGGTGACATGGACAGGATGACAAAGACGGAGGAGAGACCCAGAGAGGATACACAGTTGGCGACCTTTCTGGACACCATGGAACTGGCGTATTTGTGGCAGGAGGAGCACCCTGATACTCAACAATAAACATATAATTCTAATCAGCTACCCTCACAATCCAGGCTGGACTACTTTCTGACCCTAAAGCATCAATTGTGTAGGTTTGGGCATACCACCATTTTAGCACAAGGCATCTCAGACCACTCGCCGTTGACCATGCACCTTCTCACAGATATCCGGGACTCACGGGGGTGGAGTTGGTACCCTTGGGACTTGACCGTTTGGGAAACAAGGAAGCTGGTTGCAGAGACTACAATAGAGTGTTTCAAAGAAATCAGAGGAAGAGTGGACTCAAAGATACATGTGTAGGAGGCATATGAGACAGTCTTACGAGGCCAATTTATAGCTCACGTCAGGCGTAAGCGTAAGGAAAAATACAAGGAGAACAGGGACCTTAAAAGCCAACTGGTACAGTGGAAGGCCAGTTATAATGCTAACCCCACCCCAGACCTGGCGGGTAGGATAGAGGGGGGTCAGGAAGAGCTGCATACACCTGTTGCACCTAGAGGCTTGGGCGATGTACAGACTGAAACAAGGTAAACTTTATGAAGTCGAAAATAAGGAAAGCAAAATGCTGGCAAGACTGGTCAAAAGGTAGTAAGGTCAAAGATGGATTGCCGTAATCAACGATGGGCCAATATCCCTCCTGAATGTTGAAACTAAAATCCTGGCAAAGGTCCTAGCAAACTGCCTTCAGCAGCTGGTAGATATGCTGGTGGCCCCCAATCAATCGGGCTTTATGCCCTATAGGGCGACTAGGCATAATTTTGGATAGGAGGATTGGGAGATTTGTGAGAAATTGTTTATCCTGTACTAGAAGTGATTAGTCGCATGAGTCTCAGGAGAATCGAATAACACCTGTGGAATTCCCAAATGGACCATGCCCGAAATTGGGTTTGGATATCTGTAGGCCGTTCAATGTAGAGGGATGTTCAGGAAAGTATACCTTTCCATTGATCCTCCTGGGTGATACAAAGCAGTACAGTTGCTGGCAGTGAGTTACCTTGGAAGAGGGAGTGTCAAAAGATACTGTGGAATTATAGAACCCCACATTACTTTCAGCCACTTGACTTACACCCTTTTTGTTTATTAAAAGGCAGAGAACCTGTATCTGGGTTGGATGAATGACAATTTCTCGGTGGGATGTGATTTGGAGAAAGTAAGAGACAGAATGCAATTTCAAAATTCAAATCATGTTAATTTATGGTAAATGATTGCGTCAAGCACGAGAAGAAGGGTAGGAAGGAAGGGTGAATCTGTTTGATCCTCCACATGTAGTCATTAAGGTAAGAGGAAATACTGTAGAATTACAAAATAGTGATGGTTGGAATTCTCATAAATTAATTAAATGTTATTCTACAGAAGTGCAGGAACTAAATTATAAGTAAGGTGAATGTTTTCTTAAGGTGAACATTTATCTTATTTTAAAAATTATATTAATATCAGTTATTTATTTTGTAAGTTAATATGTGTGTATCTTGTTGTGGAATAGTATATAGGTATGTTTCCTTCCTTGTTGCTTATCAATTATTGTTTGTAAGGAAAGAGGATATGTTGTATTTAGAATTCTTTATGTGGAATGTTATACATGTGTAATAGAAGGAAAAGGGTGGAACAATTCTAATGACGGCAGTTGAGAAGTTGCTGCTGAAGGGAACAGCTGGAGGACACTAAGCTTATCAATAAACTCATCTTTAAGCAGTTGAGGTGGAGGACTCATTGGGTTGCAACTTGCAGCCTACTTCATTAATATTCGTGAGGTAGGTCACATTGTGACACACTCTGAGTCAATATTTTGCAAACTGACCTATTACATAGGTCTGTTCACAAAATACCACACTGGTCACGAAAATACTGGTCGCAATCCGACTCGCATCCAGTGCTTCGTACATCTGGCCCTTACTCCTATTCTTGTCAGGTGTAAGTTTCAGAACATTTCCAAGGTAGGATTAGGTCAGAGAAAAGTTTTTAGTTTACCCACAGACAGATGTTCACTTCAGGGCATCTTTGCCATTACATGTTCACTCCTAGAGTAGGTTTTACTCATGCACAATATCACTTCTTTGTGGGATGATTTTGTGCATGAATAAAGGAATTTATGAGTGCTTGCTCAACTTATGTGACTACCTCACACTTGTAAATTAACTTACTTGCCTGTGAAAGTTCAATTGACACTTTATACAATATTGACTCTAATCTTGAAGGCAGCATCAAATAGAAATAGTTAATATTCTGTTTTCTATACATTTCACTCAAGCAATTTGAGGAATCCTGGCAAATTAATAATCTGGCCCCAAAATCTTGCAAACTCTAGTGCTGAGGTCAAAGGACCTTAGAACATATTCTTTCTATTTGCCCAAGTCTAAAATATTAATGTAGCAAGTTTCTCCTAACTAACCTTGTGTACATTAAGAGAAGCTACCAAGTTGTGTTTTCACCTACAGACAGCTGTATTGGAAAATGCTGTGAATGTTATAGTATTCGCTCTCAGCTGAGCCGGTAGAGCCACTGCCGCTTGTGGAATGTTTGAATATTGGATACTATAATATTCACTGCACTCTAGAATCTTGTCCCATAATGCTTTGCGGGGACTTTGGTTGGGATTGTATTTTTGCCCATAACTGTGCTTGGGGTGGTCCTATGAAGATGGGCCCCCCGCCGAATCGTTCAGCATGATGTGCTCTTTGTGTTCAAGGCATCTGCTTGGTTCTCTCAATAGGTTGGGGGGGCAAAATTATCACCTCTCTCACTGCTTGCTATATTTTCAATTTCACTTTTGTTAGATGACTATATGCACTTTAGCATGTAAAGGCAGAGTTACTTGTTGTTTTACCAAAGGCATGTAAGGTTTCTGTTTCATGAATTGGGGTGAGACGGAATGGAGTTATGGAGAAACTCTGTGGAATTCTGCGTCCCACCCTTTCTCTCAAGGAGCATCCTCTGAACTTTCATGGAGCAACAAATTAAAAACATGATGCATACAGAGTGTTAACTTTACAGTTTGTGGTCACATCATTATCTTCTCCAGACTTCCTTAGGTCATCTCGTCCTTCGGGGCGCTGGTATCATACTGCGGGCAATCCATGCAAGAGAGAGTTCAACTTGTACTCCCCCACCCATAGTGCTAGTATCCAAAACAAAATCCTTTGGCACTGTGCCTGGTGTCCTCCTAAACCTGTAGAGCTTACCCATCATCCGTACTGTCGCTTAATGTGTCAGACACCAGTCTAATCTGCGAAAAAGCACTCTGATCCATTGAGCCCAGCACCTCCGACCTCTGTGTGTCATACGGGCACACGAGAATTCAGTCATCAGTAGGGGCCTCTCGCCTCTCCATACTCTCCATTGGTGTACTCCTGTTACGGGAAGAATGCCACACCATGCCCATCCGAGTCTCATGTCTCCCATGAATACCAGCAGTACTCTTCCGTCCCAGAGTGTCCAGCCACTCCATGACTTGGTGAGGGAATTCATCAAACTGAAAATGGCCATTATACTGTATACGCAGTTTGGCAGTGAATAACAGACTGTATTTGATGTTACAGTATCTTAATTTCCATTTTACAGATAAAAAGTTATTGCGTAAAGTCTGGACCCTGTGTGTGTTGTCAGGGTAAATGAATATGTGCTTATCTTAATTTCTGGGGGGCTGCCTGTGTGTACATGCTGAAGCATGGTGTTGCAGTCACAGTAGTTAAAAAGACAAGCTATCATGGCCCGTGGGGGGCGTTTCCGGAAGGCACACCAGTGCCAGTGCTCTATGAGCCTTCTCCACTGTAAAGAAATTAGACCGTCGCCAAGGTCTGACAGTTTTTGCAATCCAGTTCTCCAGGAAGAGCTCCGCCAAGGGGCCCTCCACGTGCTCCAGGAGCCCACCATGCGTAGATTATTTTGCCTGAACCAGCCCTCAGCATCCTCCAGGCACTCTTCCGTGTGTGTGGCACTGCATTTTAATCCTTCCACCTAAGCTCTCATCGACTTGACTTTCTTTTTCAGAGCGTCCACATCTACGTCAACTGCCATATTCTGGTCCATAACTTTCCGTAGATTCAGTCGCAGGTGGTAATTCTTAATAAATAATCATAAGAGAATGGATCACTTGTACGTGTGTAATCAGGTTCATGGGTAGTTGGTCCCTTCTAAGAAAAACCCTCATTCACGTACACCGGTAGTTGGGCGGCAGATCTTGGTTCTCCGCCTATTTGTAACTTGACAGCATCATCATTGTTTTTTTTTATTTTAGGTATGCTGACCTCCATCAGGAGGTTGACCAACTAGTAGTACAGTAGTGACCAGAGATAAAAAGAAAAAAGAGGATAGGCTGGCTTCTGATTCTGGTGTCTTGGAGCCGTTATTCGGCTCACCCCAGGTGGGTGTCTTGGAGCCGTTACTCGGCTCACCCCCGGTGAATGGACTCGCCTTGTCCGCTTTTGTTTACAAAGCCTAGTTACGAGCAGACGCGAGCCGCTTGAAAGGCTCGGTTCCCGCATTAGTTTTCCTTTTCTCTATATTTTCGTGAGCATCAAAGAAGACGCATGCGGAAAAACTGCATGCGCTACGGAGCCGTTTGAAAGGCTCGTCTTTCGCGCTGGTAATTATTTCCTCCAGCTGGGGGAGACTAATCGGACACCGCGCAGGAGCGCTCTTACTGTCACGGAGAAGCCTGCACTGATCTACCCGCTTCCTGTAGCAAGGAGAAACCACTCACAGCTAAGTGCTATTTGTTTTGTGTTACATACAAACTGTCGGAATTGCAGGACAAAGCGTATGCGATAAACTTGTACTTTAGAATAGCCAGCTGGTTCCTTTATTGATTTACCCTTGGGAAGGGGTCAGGAAAGTTCCCAGAGCAGCGGTTTCCTGCCCCGCACTCGGACCACAGGAGGGAAGCGCGGGCCCTTATTGTGCAGGCAGCGCTGACTCGAACTTAAGGGAGCGTCTGCAAAGAGCAGTCCCTGACAAGAAGCGCACAGTCAAGGTGTCAGCCTCAGCAGCCAGTGAGGTGCGCTGCTGCCTGGACTAAAAGAGGTGCAGAGGGATTTAAAAACAATTCTAAACCACGCTTTTTTTAGCACTATGACCCCTCATAACCTTTAAAAATACATTACTTACAAAAGTCTAGAATTTTGGTTCTTCGTAGCTAAATCACGCTCGCAGCAGTGTTTCCAGTGTTGCACCGGACTCTCCTACTTGGGCTCATTCCGCGGGACTGCGAGGACCAGCAGTCTTAGCTTTCCGTACAGCTGGTGCCTCTTCCCGGTGATTGCCCTCAGGCCTGCCTGCTTTCATAACTACTCGCGGCCCCCGCTCCGCGGGAGCCGCTCGCAGCAGTGTTTCCAGTGTTGCACCGGACTCTCCTACTTGGGCTCATTCCGCGGGACTGCGAGGACCAGCAGTCTTAGCTTTCTGTACAGCTGGTGCCTCTTCCCGGTGATTGCCCTCAGCCTGCCTGTACTTAATCACGCCCCACACGTGCGTCACGGAACGCGCGTGTGCGTGTGCCGGGCAAAGCCCGGGCCAAGGGCGGGCCCGTCTGAGCCCGTCCGAGTACGACTGAGGACGGGACGGGGCAACTTTCTTACGTTTATTGGCAGATTTCTAGAGAGTCAAGGTACTACTACCTAAGAGGTACTGTGTGTTAGACAGAAGGGGTACTGTTTGTGATCCACCGGCTGGAGACAATGGCCGCCTCTGGCTTAGGGAAGGGACAAAAGTCACTCAATGGGGCCGGAGTGGTTGGGACTTTGAATAATTTTCTTATCAGGGCTACGACCGTCTTACAGAGAGAAATTAAGTTGACTGAAAAAAGGCTCTCTATTGAGCACAAATTGGAAAAACGATCTTCGTTGGGCAAACTTGCCTTGGTAAAGTCACCTGTACCTTTAACTAACAGTCAGGCCAAATCATTGCTAGACCCCATTTCTTCTGAACATGAAGAGGAAGGAATTCTACCCCCAGTTGTTGATTGCAGCCTGCATAGTCTAACGGAACGGGTGGATCCCATCGTAACTGATCCTTCCACACTAGTGCATAATGTGGAAACTACAAGATCCGGGTTGCCAATACGACTAATACCGGATACGACTGTGGAGGTAAATGGCCAGATGCTAGAACAGGTTGTTAGACGAAAGCGGGGAGGCACAGCTTTGATTAACAAGAAAACGAAAATCCAAAAACGGGCAAATGCCGGGGACAATGATTTTGTGGCTAACTTAGATAATCAGCATAGAGTGTCTACTGACCATTCTATAGCCCAAGGCATTGAGGACCCGATTCCGCAAGAGCACAGAAGAGACTTTTGGGTCAAAATGGAGCAGTTATTTACAGCGACCTGCCTCCCGATTCATGACAGACTTGAGTCTATTGAAAGAAGACTTTCTAAAGTGGAACTAATGTATGCTACACTGACTGGGGGGAAGGCAATAGAGGTTGGGGGGGGGCCCAATTGAGAGCATAGGTTCTTTGGTTAAAGAATTAGATGGTCTTCAATGCCTTAACCCCAACGCAGCAAATAAAATGATAGATTTGACAGCCCAACCCACTTTACAGGGAAACAGAGTTGGTACTGTTGAACAAGTGACACATAATGTGCCAACTCCACTAGTTACTCTGGGGAATCCAAGGGGAAAGGCAGACCATGCTGTAGCCAACACACCACTTGAGGCTGGAAGTCTTGATTTGGTTCTTTATAAGACAAACCAACCGAAGGTGGTGGTTGTGTCGAAGCCTGTGCTGCCATGCTTGTATCTGCCCCCAGAGTCTATTACCTATGTAGTGGTTCTTGTGGGGGTTCCTATCTTGAATCATGGAATAAGGGAGGCATTTGGTGAGCTCAAAAATAAGTGTATCCATTGGTTGAATTCCAATAAACCTCTCCCAAATCAGAGTAGAAGTGAAATTCTATTTGCAAGACGTGTAGACTGGGTGGGTTTAAGAGCTAAGGATATACAGGGAGACTGTGTTGTAATCAATTTTAGGGATCCTAGAACAGTGTGGCATATCTGTACAATGGAGCTAGGCAACCCTGAAACATTAATAAAAGCCTTCCCACTCACCTACTTCTACTTGGGTGTCTCCAGTTATGGATATGATGCTTCTTTGAGGGGTTGGGTGGATCGACCAGGAAATGATCTTGAGGGTCGTATCCCTTACCCTGGAAATAATAATCAAATTAGGAATCAATATTGTCCGCCCCACTTGAAATTTTCCATCATAATAATAGATTCAGTATTCTGGACCTAGTTGATTGACGCCCAGAGCCTAACAAGCTACTCTCTATGGCTAGGGACCATATAGGCTTACAGAACACTAAGGAAGGTTTCAAGGAGTCGATATTCAATTCTTCCAAGCAGGGGCCCTTAGAAGCATTGCCAAACATGATAGATATAGTGTGTCCATCCTGGAAAAGCCCAAGGAGTAGGGCTATTGAGTCACAAATAATACCAGCGTTGGGCGGGTTGGAGAAGGAGTGTGTGTGCGGAAACACTAGCAAGGTAATTATTTTATCTGATGTAAATAGGTATGCTAGTAATTTGACTACTACCATAGGGGAACCTAATGTAAATACCAATATACTTTCCTGGAATGTGGCAGGATTAAAAAATAAATTGATTAGCGAAGAATGGGGCAAGTTTATAGACACATTTGATATTTGTCTAATGCAAGAGACTTGGGCTATGGACAATTACCAGCGGACTGGTTTTGTGTCTTACAATATACACGCAATAACTAATGGTAGGGGAAGACCCTCAGGGGGCCTAAGTATTTGGGTGGCTCTGCACTTGGGAGTTATAGCTAAACAGCTCCCAACTAATTCACATGACATCCAATGTGTTCTAATTGACCTGCCAGGGAACAAACATTTAATTTTATTGAATGTTTATTCTAGACCTTCTCCGAGTGGGCTGGAGTCTAAGGTTATCACTCAGTTGAATGACTATATTCTGACCTTAGACCCAGAGTACTCTGTGATAATAGGCGGCGATTTCAACTGCCAGTACGAACCACTTAGTATGCTGGACTTAGATGATCCAATTGTAGAAAACACACATTGGAATATCCCTGAGCCTATGATTCCTCTGGCTAAAGCTTGGACTCCATTGGCCTTGCAGATTACTGCTCTCACTCTTTCTTTGTTCTTGAGGTCATGCAATGGTAGATTCAATTCTGATAGACCAGGTCATGTCACTTTCAACAGAGTGGGGCAAACTTCCATCATAGATTATATAATGATCGAAACAAGATCCTGGGACGAGGTTTTTGATTTTAGGATTGTTGATCGAGGTGATAGTGATCACAATGCCCTGGTCATGACCCTAAAACCAGGAAGCTGGGGTTTGACCAGCTATGAAACTGAGTCCAATGTGGAACCACAAGCTCTTATTCTGCACAATAACAGACGCAGAGTTAAATGGCCACGTATATTGGCCTGTCTGAACAAGATGGCAGAGATTTATAGTCAGGTTATGCCCTACCTAAGTGAAATGGTCGGTGAAGGGCTGAATTGTACAATCTCCGGGTGGGGTACAAGGCCGGTCGAAATTCACAACCAGTTGGCCTCTAAACTATTGGAGGTGTTTTTTCCAGTTGGGAGTTCTAAGGATAAGTTGGTCAAAACCAATCCTTGGTATAATGCTGAGTGTCGGAAGTTGAAAAGTGAACTGATCCAAGTAATCAAGGTCAAGGATAAAGAAAGGATCAAAACACTCCGAGCACAGTACAGACAGAAGATTGAAAGGGCAAGAAAGACTTGGGAGGATGATAAGTGGGAGGAGTTAAGATTAGCCCTGCAGTACAAGGATTTTAAATCCTTTTGGGCCATTGTTAGCAATGGTAGGAAAGAAAACGAGACGATAACACTTTCTAACATAGCCCCAGCTGCCTGGGAAGATCATTTTGGGAACTTGTACTCATGTATAGGCTCCAACCAAGCAGCTTTAATTGCTCAATATCCCCTTTTTGAGTACCGTGCAGAGGATGTTCCGGTAATTATGATAATGGAGGTGGAAACTGCCATTCATAAACTTTTACCCAATAAAGCGCCAGGCCTAGATAGGATCCCAGGCGATCTTTATCGGTCAGAACCTAAAGTATGGGCTCCCTATCTCTGTGTCTTGTTTAACTCTATACTACTAGGCGCGGAACCGCCAGAGACCTGGCGTGGAGCAGAGATTGTGCCTATCTATAAAAAAGGATGTCCACTACAACCCTCGAATTATAGGCCAATTAGTCTGATCGAAATTACCCAGAAGTTGCTTGGACGTATAATTCTGGATAGAATTCAGACTTGGGAGGAGGATAATGACATACTGAGTATCCTGCAGGCGGGTTTTTAGAAAGGGCACTTCAACTATCGATCAGTTATTTCGACTCCAGGTGCTCTATTGGAAAACTGTGAGTGTGGAGGGTGGCAGCCTCTTCCTCATCTTCGTTGACCTGAGGTCAGCATTTGACCTGGTGCCACGAGAAAATCTGTGGAGAGTTCTACAGGAACTTAACATCCCTCCGTATCTTCTGGATGTTCTGAGAAGGCTCCATATGGAAACTTTTGCCCAGGTTAGATGCGGGAAATATGGAGAACTGTCTGCACATTTCCAAGTGAACAGAGGAGTTCGCCAGGGATGCGTGTTGGCGCCTACCCTGTTCTGTCTGTATATTAATGGGCTTATTAACCATCTTGAAGGCATTAAGGACACTGATGCCCCAAGACTCGCCACTGGTAGGGTACCGGCATTGATGTTCGCCAACAACACCTTGTTGTTGTCCCGAACATCTACCGGCATTCAGCGTATTTTAGACGGCTTTGTGGACTTTTGTGCGGAAAGAGGTCTGGAGATCAACTTAGCTAAAACGAAGTTTATGATCCTTAATCCTCCCAAGCATACACGCCCGAATCCAGTTTTGAACAGTATTCCGCTTGAGCGAGTTAAGACGTTTGGATACCTTGGGATCACTCTCCAAGAACATCTCGGGTGGGAGGTTCAAGTTGCAAATTCAACACTAAAACTGACCCAAATTGTAGGAGGAATGTCTAAGCTTTTTAGAGGTTCGGTCTTTAAGCCTGTTGCGCCAGTTGTAGAAATTTATAAGACACAAGCTAGAGTAGCGTCCATTTATGGAGCAGAATTATGGGGATACTGTAAGCCTCCAAGCCTAACCAGGATTGAATACTCCTTTATGAGAAATCTGTTGGGCCTACCCCTAAGCACCCCGTTGGTTCCCATCAGGCTTGACTTAGGGTTGGTACCTGTGGATGAGGAGGTGGCGTTACGACCAGTGATATATTGGAAGAGACTCTGGTCCTCTCCGGAGCTGGGTTCTTTTCGGGAAGAATTTAAGGGGGTTTGGTCCCAAATTAAAAATAAGAAAATCCCCTGGTTAACCCATATTAGGGATACATGTGACAAGATTGGTCTCCCGGAATTATGGGGTTCCCCGGAGGTTTAATGTTTGGCAATTTCAAGGGCAAATCTGGTAGACCAGTATAGGCACTATAATCTTATGAGC
Source organism: Triturus cristatus (assembly GCF_964204655.1). NCBI lineage: Eukaryota > Metazoa > Chordata > Amphibia > Caudata > Salamandridae > Triturus > Triturus cristatus. Next base: position 1,064,070,121 of record NC_140582.1, on the reverse strand, counting down.
CTTCATGTGAATTCTGGTGTTGGTAGATTGACTGCCCAGTTTCTCGAAATTAAAGTTGACTATGGGAGGGAGGAATTTCTTGATCTGATTTTTCCTGCTGTTGCTAGGAAGTTGTACTTCCAGCAGAGAATAGGCAGTCTACCGCTTAGGTCTTTTACCACCAAATGGGAGCCAAATAAAAATACTGATTGCCCTGCCTGTGGTTTTCGAACGGAAAATGAAAAACATGTTTTTTTCTTTTGTCCAGTGTACCATCAGTTACGTAATCGTTGGGTAAAACCCATTTGTAAAAATCTGGGATTTAGAGACTGTGAAAATGCTTTAAGAGTACTGAAATATGATACCCACCCTCCGATCGTTTTTGCAGTCTCCCGTTTTTTTAAAATGGTATGTGGATCAAACGCAGAATTTTCTGTAATTAAGCAACAAGTCTAAATGTGTTTCACATTCCTTTATTGTATCTTATGTACAAATTCTGATTTTATTATGCTGTTTGAATTTATTTATTGTATAATGATGAATTGTATGTTGTTATAGTGCATTTGTACTTTTATGGCCTTTGTGGCCGAAATAAAGATTTTGATGATGAAAAAGAAAAAAGAGGATGCTAATGTGAAGTGTATTAAAATTCCCTACATCGCCATTTAAGAGCAGTCTTTAATTTTATGGAAGTGTGGAAAGGTAAAAACAAAGTGGTGCATGTTTACAGCAAGTTACTGATCTTCACCATGTACAGTTTAAATTGATCTATCTTCTAACGACAAACAAAGACCTGTTTTCATCTCATCATTTTACAGTAGAGTTACCATACAGATGCACTTCTATCTTACTCAACCTAGACACAGACTTTCTTGTTGTGTCCCTAGGGATATTCTCTTAAAACATCTTCTGTTACTGATGTCTACTTATCCTTCATTTTCATTCTTTTGTTTGCTTATTAATATGTTATATATACCTCATTGACTACACAATTGATATAACATGTTAGGGCTTCAGAAGACCAGGAAAAATCAGACCTAAGTTCAGCAAGGTTATATTGATCCACAGATAAATGAAATTCTTAAGTAAATAAATTGATTATGACATCAGATTTCGAAGAACACCGCAGTGATTGCTGTAAAAATCGAACAATTACTTGGTATTTGAGAGCTGTCACGCTTTAGAGTAATTCATAATAACATACAAGAAAAATGTGTCCGCACCACTGTGTCACTTATACGCATAAAGAGTTTAAATATTCAATTTAAGATTGCTGAAAATGTATATATATGATGGATTTTCAACAACTTTCAGTTTAGGGGTAAGTTGAAAAAAGGGAAGGCCAGGTAAGTATCTACAGTATGGTCATGCAAAATATTTAATGTTTGGAATACACACAAAGGCCCTGATTTTGAGTAATGGAATTCTACCTGGAGCAATAAATCTGGGTCCCTGAGCTCTTTGAAGGTAGATATTATGTTCATCCTCTTCCACATTCTGCAGAATGTATTCTCTCCTGTTTTAAACTGAGCAGTCATCTTGACAATTTACTTTTTGATTTATTATTTGCCTTTTCCTAGACCATATTTGGCAATTGCTTTTAAATTAGGGCTCAGCTTTCACTGACCATGCCGAATTACAATTATTAACTTTTGGAGTACTTTGAATTGATTGACCAATTGCCTCTTTGCTTTCTGTAATGATTTTTAAATTTGTAAATAAACCTTCATAGCTTGTACTTGAACCTTGTCCTGTGTGGATTATCAAGTGTGAATTTTCTGTGTGGTGTTCTCTGGCTTTTACAGTAATTTTTATCTAAGGCTTCCATAATTTTTGATCCATATGTAGCCCTGATAAATCACTCGCCCTGTTTGATGTGAAAAGCACAGACAACAGCACTCACTTCTATTATTCGTTGCACGCTGTCTCTAGTTCCAGAATTCTTAGCTCTGCAAATTCCAGTGAAGCCTCTGCACAGACAAGATATGGGCTCAGGAGCACAGCCTGGTCCCTGCTGAGATCTACAGCACCATCCATGGGTGCTGTATACAATCCCCACTCAAGCTGGCCCAGGCCATTTATGGAACACCCTCTTGACCCGCCCCTCCAAAAGCAGCAAGGACGGGTGCGAGTGTGCACTCGGACACGTCCACAGTCATTGGCATGAGGCTGTGGCCCACGGCAGACAGGTCCTCACCCTCCCCAACACGTGCACCGGGGAGCAGTGCCTGCTCCCTGCAGGGGCCCAGATAGCCCCGCCCCCACAGATGAAAGATACCTCTGAGCCAGTATCGAAGCCCAGGCTGTGTGTATCCCTCTCACTCCTCCACCCTTGGATGAAGGGCATTTAAGGAACAACAGAGTCCGGAGCTGTGTGTACTCCCTCCACTCTCCACCCCACATGAAAGAAAGCCATTGCTAGAGCCCGGTTGCGTGTAACCTCCGCTCACTCCACCGCTGCCCAGAGCACAACATGGGTGGAGCAGACAATGCTCACCTTGGACTACACTCGCCAGCCCTGCTCCCTGAACTCACACCCCGGCTCCCTCTCACCCTCCCGCTGATATTTTCCGCTTGCTCTGGAGAGGTAGAAAATGTCAGCAGATTTGAGTCCGGAACTGGGATTAAACTTATTGTAAAGGACCTGGTTTTCTCAGGCCTGTGTAGTTATTGACCATTCTGGGGACAAAACTAATAGTACGCCAAATTTGGTCTGAGTACACAGACTGGAAATGGAGATGCCGACCCCCAGTATCCCTGCACCAAATTATGTGATTCTGATACCTACTAGTATTTACAACCATTTTCTATGTTAACAAAGGAATTCCACTTCTAAAATATGTTGAGTAAGTGTGCATCCAGAATGAGAAAGAATATAGAAAAACCTCATATTTCATGGTGTATTCGGATAAACCTTTTCAGCAGTGCGATAATTATTTCCCATATATAGGATGAAATGGCACATGGGCTAATGCATATGTTAGCAGTCTTTTCTCCTGAGCATTGTCCTCTCTGAAGAAAAGCTTCATGATTAAAGCATAGAATAATGTGGTTTGTTCCTAATTACACGAAGAGTGGAGATTTTTATTAATCCCCATCAAGTGAGAAATTTACAGAGATTGGAAGAGGAAAGCTATGATAAAATATTTATGGACTGGTATTGAAAAGACTAAGGGGCTTATTTATGAGAGTGTTGCATCACGTTTGCACCACAAAACGTGATACACGCGTGAAGCAAACCTCTAAGTCAGATTTTTTAAGCCACACAAAGCCACTTTGCGTGACTCGGAGTGGCTTCAAAAATCTGGAGTGACACAATGCAGCGCAAATCGCTGTGTTGCGTTACTATGCCCTGGGTAGGCATTCCATGGGCATTGTGTAGGTGTTCCCACGCAACTCCCATGGATTTTAACGCAGCCCCAGATTTAAAAGGCCTTGCACACCTGGGAATGAGCCAAAATCTTACACCTTCCTTGGGGTGGCAATAACGAGGAAATATAGCTCTATTTCTCCTTGTTGCTTCCTCTTTCTATATGTGCTGCACTCTGGACCGCTTCCTGCACAAAAACAATCCTACATGCAACTCAGGGACCCTTGCATCTTGGTGCAAGTGTGCCTGTGCTGGCGCTAGACTGCCAAATGGGTGCCAGCACAAGGGAAAGGATAAGAATGCGCCGTATTGACTTAAGTACGGAGCATTCCTGCCAATTCTTTGTCACACAGTGCAGCTCAACAAGGTGACTTGCTGCACTGCGTCACTTGCTCCAAAATGAGCCATGAAGGCCTAATTTGGTATTTGACGGCTGTGATACTCCCTCACAAATGTGGTGGGTGTCATGTCCGCCGTATTACAAATGCGGTATATTCAATGGCACTTGCAATATGGCGGACGCAATATCTAGCGCGTTTGTGATAGAGTATCCTATCCGCCTAGCTCTAAATCACGCCCTAAATCACAAAAGCGCGCGCAACTCAAGTCTTAGAGTTATTGCCACAATTTTTTCACAAAAGTCTAAACAGGCTATCTATCCCGGGATTCAAACTCGAAAACTGCAGGCTTCCTTTAAACCGCTGTAATATGTGCTGAACCCACTGAGCTATATTTGAGCTAATCTGGGATGATATTTCAGGTACCAACTTTTTATTTAGTACAAAGCTTTACTAAGTGTCCTTTACACTTTCCCCTCTGAGAACACGCTGAGACTTACTTCTGCAGCAGACTTCATTCTGCTAGGAATACGCAGAACAGATTTAGTAGTGACATCCTGCAACACTGCACAGTACAAATAATTCATCCAAAAACGATTCCCGAAAATATTGCCTGCAGCACTCAGGCACACCTACGTTATCTTGCCCTTTCTTGGGCCTCGATGCAGCTCCTCGTTTAATAGGCATCGCTTGGCTGGAGCACCGTATGCTGTGTCTCCAGACATGCCATCAACACGTGTTTGATGTCCAAGATCCGAGCCTGTGACAGATTTTTAAAAGATCTGTCTCAGGCTCAGATTTTAAAAGGTGCCTCCATCTTTGCAGCTTAAAGGACTTTCCAGGAAAAGCAGACTTGTCAATGCAAAACACAGAGCGACCTGTATGTTTATTTTTTTAATGAAAACAAATGATGTTGTCAAGTCAGCTGTTTCTGGTTTACAGAAACATATGTTGGAGAAATGAAAGAAAAACACTTTTGGGGAAAAAAGAAGCAATTGATCAACCTTACAGAACATGTAAATAGTTTTTTTTATCAAACAGCGGTGTACAGACGGTAATTCATTTCCAGTTCACCTGCTTTCCCATGTCACATGAGGGCGGGAGTCAGCGCCTCCCTCTGTGATGTGGAAGCCGCCTCGAGATAGCCATCTATCCCCCTGGAGCAGATGGGAGGGCTCAGGATCAGCCACCCACACATGGCTAGTAAATCAGCGCGGCTGAGATTTCATGGAAGACAAAGGTGTGTGCTGAATAATGGACTGCACCGTCCGCACAGCAAAAAAAATATACTTCTAATAAAACAAATATTTTCTTTTTTTGTGTGGCAAGCGCCCATCAGTAGATAATATTATAATTACTAGGACATGGCACAATTCACGTTTCTTTTCCAGAAATAGCCCATAATTCCAGAAATATTACATGGAATTACAAGATAAACAGATCTGGCATTTTGAGCTATTTTTTAGCACGAAAATGCGCCCTTGCATCCATTTTGCACAAAATCAGAAGTGACACAAACAACAGTCACTCGTGTTCTGTGTGTTCCCGATGCTCCCATGCTCCCACAGTAGGACTTTTACCTGAACGCGATCACTGTTACGCAATGGAGCCTAATGGCGTAATGTCGAGCATTTCGTGTAAAAAGTGTAATGCAAAATGTAGGAAATTACGCGAGATTACATCAGCATCATCAAAGTTGCAAAGGCCTCTTTGTAAGACACAAACAGGTGGCAGAAAAGGACCACCAACCTTTTACCCTTTCAGAAATGTCACCCACTCTACTGCACCCAATATCCACTAATGAAGCCTGAAGTTGTAAATCTTTGTGCTTTGGCCTCTGGTTAATTTTTCCGTATGCATTCCAGATTTACGCCTCCTTTCCCCACAACCCTATGTATTAGTTCCTGGAGGACCGAGTAGAAACGTTACTGAAAGTCATAAGTCTATATGACTATGATAATTCCAAAGTTACTACATTTCTGGGTTTCACAAAAGTGGCAAGATGTGCCTGAATGAAAGACAAAGATTTCTGTGCCCAAGCCTGAATGTATGTGTGAATGTATGTGTGTACTATTTCTATAGCACAAACCTGCCCAAAAGGCAGTGGAGTGCTCTACATGGTTAATTAAGTCAACGAGTGATAAGAGAGATCGCTGGTTTGTGGACTAATGCATAGTGAAGTCGTGTTTTTAAGAGGTCTGTCTTTAACTCTTTACTAAATTGGAGCAGTGTTAGGGTGGTCCTAATGGATACGGTGATGCAGCGGCGGCCGGCACAGGTAAGCACGGTGAGGCAGGGCAGGACAGGGCGCGGCGGGGGGAAGTCGGCAGACGATGGTATAGGTATTACTTATTTATTTAATTATACCTATTCCCTTGATCCAGCGGTTCACCAACAACAGATACTCCACTACCATGTACTCACCTGGGCCCATAAATTCACAGTGGTTAAAACCGCTGGTTGGTCAAGTTTTTTTTATAAAATTCACAAACTGTTAGGATCAGTTTATTCAATACCTCTGTTCATTTATAACTAACCCTTCACAGATCAACAAGTTCTTTCCTCTGGTCAATGGACCATTAGTTGAACTGGTTGATGGTGATAATTAACATAAAGTAACCTTTTCTACACTTAAAGTAATTAACCACAGACTCAAGAAAGTTTTAAATCTTTATCTAAAATTTCAGGTGCATGTGAACAAACTCAATTAATAAACACAATGCATTTATCTCGGACTCACGCAATAATCAATGAGAGAGAACAGAGAGAAAAGATAAAGAACATTAGCAAATAACAGAAATGTAGAGTTACCAAGGATGGTGTGGAAGACCAACCCCCTGGCCAATGTGATAGTTTTGGTGATGTTGCTACTGCATATATATTTGAATTTATCACCCCACTCAAAGTTAGTGCAACTGTTAGCACTAACCTTAAGTATGTAAGTTTAGTATGAAAAATGCTGGGATTGTTGACGAGTGCTCACAAAACTATTAGTTTATAGGTTTCCACAATATTTCCAGTGACTACATCCCCAACCCTTCCGCTGGAACACCCATGTACCCATCCCAAATCCTTAACTATGACTGTGAAAACCCATCCACAATTGTGATTGTCTGAGATCAGACAATTCCACTTAGCCAGCAGCATGGCTCAGAAGGCAAAACACTGAGAGCTGATTCAGCCTTCCAACCTTCTACTGTCCATAAAATGAGTGGGTTTAAATGCATGTAGATCCTTAATCTGTTAACCACGAGCTGTTATTTATTGCTGCAGTAACACTTTTCACACCTCTAGGGGTCCTATTACAAGCTGGCAGATTGGAGGTGACCTTCAAGTTCTGCCTTCACCACCACTCTGAGCTGGATTAATAACCTAGGATGCATCATTTTAGTTACCTCATCCACTTTAGAAAGATTGGCTCTTCTCTATTTCTTATTTTCACCTCTCTTCTGCTCCCTCACCATCACACTTATATTGAAAATACTGAACAAAATATAAGTTTAACAACTGAACAAAATATAGGTTTGTGTATGGACTCCTACACCTAGTCTTCCACTTAAAACACCACTACCTTATGTCTACTTTCCCTTTTTAATACTGTAGAGTCTATGTTAATGGAGTATGTAAAGTGAATACTCCAGTAGTACTACTTCATGTACACATAAATGCCTTGACCCCAAAGTTTGGAATACAGATGAACATAATACAATAGCTCTCTTATGCAGCAAAAGAGTGATCATTAAAAAACAGAAGCTACCAAAATCAAACATTAAGTTAAAGTTAGGTTAAAATGAGTCACACAGTCGTTTATGAGTACTTGAAGTAGTACCATAGGAATAATACTTCATGTACTCATAAATGCCTTTGTAAACTTTCCCCTGTATTTTTGGGGATGCCTGAACCAACAGTTCCCTCTTGCTGCATAGTTCATCAAAAATTGGCTACACGTGTTTATCTCAAAATTTATGCTCTAGGTATATTTGGTAGCTTCCTGGGAGACAAGACAGAGCATGTCCAAGTCTGAGACAAGGAGGCATACCTTTGTGCTGAGGTGGAGATAAATGACAAAACACGACTGAAGTGGTTTAACCTATTAAGGTAGGCCATGGCTGAAAGAGAAAGCTTACAAATTTGTGTTTAGGCCAGGCGAGGAAGTTTGGATACCTTTGAGGTGAGATGGGGTGGGGGCCATCTATGAATAGAAAAGGGCCAGCATATAGTACACACATGTGATCTAATCTCATTTTAAAATATATTTATTATTCAATGTTTAAATTGCAAACTAGTTGTAGACAAATTTTGTTTTGGACAATTATTTCAGTTACAAATATTTTTAAATTGCAATTTTTTGTTGTTGAAAATTTGCAAGCAAACAGTACAGTACAGAGAGTACATCAGCAATATTTGTAACACAGATCCTAATGTTCGAACACAGTGATACATAAAGTTATATTGGCTACACAGAATATCCGCATCTAGATATAGGCCCCCACAAGGGGTACCACACACATATGTCAAGAAAGTATGTAGCACAAGAAGGACTCCCTCCAACTCTCTTCAGCACATCTCCTCATTCCACCTCATCAATCACATCACCCCACAGCGCAAGTATGGTACATCTTTCGAACGGTGGTGGGATTCAGCATGATTGTGTCTATTCTGTATCTTATGGTTGGGAGGTTGTCGGCAGCATCAGTGCATATGTTTCTATGTGATCATTACAGACTGTGATGTCTTCGATCCAGTCAATTGCCCTAGGTGTACTGCGGCTTCCCTAATACATAGCAACCCTACTCTAGACCAAAAGCAGAACCAATGCCGAGAAACATCTAACCCCTTGTGGTATGTTTTTAACATATACCAGCAGCAGTACTAGGGGGTGGGGTGCTAGGTGGTTATCAATCGTTCGAGCCAAAATTGTAAGAATTTCCTCCCAATTAGAATGAACAGGAGGGCATTCCCATGCTAAGTGCACCGCAGCATGTACAGATATTAGGAGGGAGATAGGTCTATCCGGTGTTGTTGAGTTGGTGTGATGTAGGCCCTATGTAAATATTTGAAGTGGAAATGTTTGTGGCAATAGTTTAGTAACACTTGACCGGTTTGGGAACAATAGTATTTCCAATGCAAATCCGTTAGGGGTACGCCAAGGTCCTGATCCCATGCTCGCAGAGTTAGTACGGCTCTTTTTAACCAAGATAAAGATACACTGCCATACAATCGTGATGTCCATCTTATTGTGTCCACAGAAGTTATTAGTTGCATTTGCAGAAGAAACTATGGCGGTCCTGTCAGATAATTTGGAGTTTTCCCTAGATAAATATGTCCAAGGCCGTAGGATTACCACAGGCTTTTATTTGTTTGAGTCTGAGAAACTGCTCCTCCACATATAAGTGGCCTAATTCACTTAGGGCCATCTTGCACAGAGTTGTCTTCACCATTCTTTCCACAGTGAGGAGATTGCGTAGAAGGGGAATTGCGGAGGACTACGTGAAGGGAGATCCCACTGTCCGACACAACGTGTGCCTCACTCAGCTTGTCGTAGAAACCGTTCTTCCCTCCTTTTGGGGTCTAGGTTGCCTATGGGGAAGTACTGACATCAGGGGTATGCACAGGGTCTGCTCACACTCCAGTTTCAGGTAGTGAAGACATGCATCACGATGCTACAAATGTGTCGTATAGTGACACTGTGCTACACAGTAATATAATTTGAAATAGGGAACTTCAAATCCTTCCAGCGCATAAGGTAGTGTCAATGTGTCCCAGTGAAGTTGAACAACCACACTGCCCCAGATTAACTTGACCAGAAGGGACCTAAGTGCATGGAAGAAAGGTTTATTTAGAGGGATGGGGATACTTTTGAGTAGGTAAAGAAACTTAGGTAAGACTACCATCCATTTTAAGAACCGCCACCCGGTTTGTCAGGGACAATGGACGTTTACCGAGTGCGGTCAGTTGGCGCTGTGAATTATCTATGGCTAGGCCATAGTTCAAACCGACCGTAGATTCCACCTCTCCGTGCAAGATGAACCCCAAGCATTTCACTGATTCCGTGGTCCAAAATACTGGGTATTCCAATGGGAATGGTCTTGTAGAATCAGTAAGTGGAACCATATCCATTTTGTTCCAGTTGATTGTAACACCAGAGTGTCTGTTGTACCTAATAATTTCTCTGATCAATGAGGATATATTAACGTCCGGGTGTCCTACAAAAAGCAAGATGTCATCCACATGCATGGATAGCAAGAGTGTGCTGGAGTGGAAAGACTGACCCCTTTGAAGGAGGCGAGATAAAAGGGTCCATGGCTAATATAAATAATAAAGGTGATGGGGGCAACCCTGCTGCGTACCTCTGTGTATCTGAAAAGGCATAGCTAGGAGGCCATTGATTTTAACCCTGGCCGTGGGGTTTGTGTAAAGTAAACAAATAAAGGCCTGAAATCCTTTCGGGAGCCCGAAATGCTGAAACACCTCAATCAGGGACAGCCACTCCAAGGACTCAATAATATTACTGCTGCCTCAAGCTCTGGTTTAAGTTGGTGTAAGACAGTAAACACCATGGGGAGGTTGATGGAAGTGGAACAATGTGGAACAAACCCGTCTTGCACTGGGGACACGCCCCATCTAGCAAGAAAGAGAGCCTAGTCGCTATCACCTTTACAAGGATTTTATTATCACAGTTCAGCAGTGAAAGGGGTCCATAGGAAGCACAGCAAGGGGCATACCGTCCGGGTTTGGGAATGACAGAGATGACGGTTTAGCGCTAGCTTGGAAGAAGGGTACCGTCAACTAGCACCTTTGCGCAAGCCTCCATGAGGCTGGGAGCTAGTATGTGTTTGATAGCTTTCTAAAAGTCAATGGACAAGCCGTCAAAGCCTTGGGCCTTGCCTCCTGCCATCGCATCTATCTCTATCCTGATCTCCACAAATATCGGGTGACTTAGAAATTGCAGATGGCAGCGTTCTAACCAGAGCAGGGCCTCCTCGTCGAGGTAAGCTGGTAAACCTATAGCAGTGTCACTGAGTCGTATTCAGACCTGACTCATTGACACTGATACAGGTATACCAACTTACCATGACAAGGTAGCTGTGCTTTGGTCAGAATGCTGCCATCTCTAATTTCTAAGTCTGCTGAGAAGCTCATAATATGCCCCAAAATCTGTCAGGATTTCGTCGCTGACCATTAGCAGTAGGTCTGTCCTAGATGTCAACGACCTCACAGATCACTACAACTCGACTATGACTAACATTTTGGACCATCTGGCCCCGCTTAAGTTCAAAAGGTCCCAAATCAAAGACAAAAACCCTTGGTTCAGTAGACCCCTCAATGACAAAAGGAGAGCTCTACGTCTGAAAGAAAGGAACTGTAGACAGCACCCCTCAGCCTCCCACCTTAAATTCCTCCATCAGGCCAGAAATACGTACAACAAGAACATCCTTTTGTCCAAAAATGAGTTCTTTAATTCAGAGCTGGAAAATGTCAAGAACAGACCACGCAAACTTTTTTAAATAGTCAAACTACAATCAAACAAACTAGCTTAATCATCAAAAGAAACCACTAAATCCCCAATCACTTGCGATGAGTTCTCCTCCTTCTACGCAACCAAAATCAACTCGTTGGGTAACGAACTCAAGGCCTCCTCGAACTCTCCTCCTTTTCCATCTGGGAAACTTCTATCCTCTCGTCCCCACCAAGCAACACCCAAAAACAAGGCTCACTGGTCCAAATTCGAACTTTATGATGACCATTCCATCTTGAAAAGTCTATCCTCCTTAAAACCGAATACCCACTTTAACGACCCCCTCCCTGCCAACTGCTTGGCAGCGACCGCCTCACTCATCGCTCCCATCTGGACTACCATTATCAATGCTTCCCTTCTCCAAGGGACCATACCCGACTCATTAAAAAAACGGGCAAGTCATCCCCATCCTAAAAAAACCCACTCTGAATCCAGAAGTTCCAGATAACTTCAGACCCATCTCAAATATCCCTCTTCTCGCGAAAGTACTGGAGGAATGTGTGCAGCTACAACAAAGCCAACACATTGCCAATTTCAATCTACTTGACGAATTCTAATCTGGGTTCAGGCATGGGCACAGCACTGAAACTACTATTCTTCACATCATTGATGATGCTCTCCTAGTCTTTGATCAAGGCAAAACATGTCTTCGGATCCTTCTGGATCTAACCTCAGCATTCAACATGGTCAACCATGAGAAACTCCTTGAAAGCCTCGAACAAAGGATGGGCTTAGGAGGTACCGTCATCAAATGGTTTGGTTCCTTCCTCCATAACCGCACACAGAGATTCCTTGTCAACAACAACCTATCTGCTTCCTCCCCGATCTCCATCGGTGTCCCGCAAGGCTCCACTCTGTCCACTACCCTCTTCAATCTCCACCTCGAACCTTTAGCTGAAATTCTCCACTCGGCCAACATCTTCTTCCACATGTATTTAGACGATACCCAGATCTACATTAAAATCTCCTCTCTTGAGGAGATCACCCATCTAAATGATGCCCTAAAACTGACTGTCCATTGGCTTGCCAACAACCAGCTCAAACTGAATGCCCAAAAAATTGAGTTTCTTCTCATCTCCTCTCCAAAAAAATCTGCTGACATCCTTGACTGGACTAACTCCATCACAGCACTAAACTGCACCCCTACCATTGTGGATTCCGCCAAATCGCTAGGGATTATTTTGGACCGCAACCTGAATATGTTTGAACACATCAACGCGATGGCCAAAACTGCCAGATTCCATCTGAGCTACTTGAGAAAACTAAAACCCTTCCTTGGAACTGCCAACCTAAAAACCGCTGTGCAGGCATTAGTTATCTCCAGAATCTAATATGGCTGCTCCACACTATCTGACCTGCCTTAGACTTTGACTGCCCCCCTAAAAGCGTTCCTCAACGCAGCAGCCAGACTCTTATCCGGTTCAAAATAATTTGACCATATCTCTCCACACCTGAAGGCCTTGAACTGGCTTCCCCTGGAAAGCAGAATTCATCTCAAGCTGGCCTGCATCACTCACAAAGCCTTGTACACGAACACCCTGGCACACCTCACCCAGAAACTCACGTTATCTGGGAGATCCAGAAACTCCAGATCCCCCAGAGACCGTGTGCTCAAGCCACTCCGCTTCCGCAAGGCAAAAACATACAATCAAGCATTCTCCGGAGCTGCACCAAGAATCTGGAACTTGCTTCCTTCCTTCATCAGAAGAATACCTTCTCTGGCGCTCTTCAAAAAAGAAGCTAAAACCTTCTTAATGAGCAAATTCCTCCAATAACGCTCCCTTGGTGCCCTACTATTTGCATCAACTCTCACTCCTTCCAATGCTCCCTGTACCAATTTTTGTAGGTATATTTTTCATCCTATTGTATTCAAATTGCCCGCCGATCTTGGAACTGTATTGACACTTGTATATATCCATGGCTTTGCCCTACTTTTGTCATTTCTCCAACCCCCATTCCTGTATTCTGCCCACGCCATCCTGTACATGGATCTGTACCATTTATTATATATATCTTCTCCTTGTGCCCTATTGTACTCAAGTCATCGCTGATTTTGGAACTATATTGACTCTTGTATATAGCCATGGCTCTGTCCCACTATTGACTTTTCCCTATCCCCAATCCCTGTACTTTGCCCATGCCTTCCTGTATGTAACGTACTTTTCCTTGTAAAGCGCTCTGATACCCTAACGGGTCATGTTTGCGCTATATAAAGATTCAAATAAATAAATAAAAGATGTAATAGTATAAATGCACCTGTTGTGGTTTAGGAACCGGGACAGTGCCTTACCACCCTGGTCCCCTCACCATATTGCAGAGCCATTGCATTTTTACCTAGCCATCCGCTAGGTCTCGAAAGTACTGTAGCAACTGATGTTGCCGACCCATAGTGTCCCGAGTCGGGCAGATGTGGCTCGGGTCTCCAGGTCTTTGAGCTGACACTCCAGTGTGGTGAGTTGTCTCTGTATATCCCGGAGAATACCCACATGTTTGGCAATTACCATCCCTCAGTATGGAAGCCTTGGACGCCTCCCAGAGCATGGCATATTTCTCAACTGTACCTTTATTGAGTTGGAAATATTCCAGGACAGCGGTACGTAGCTCGTCCCGGAAGACTTGACCAAAAAGAGAGTCTTTGCGGAAATGCTAGCATGGTCTTAACAGGCATGAGCATGGAAAAGACAACAGCTGCAATTTAACAGGAGAATGATCAGAAAGGGTACGGGTAGGTGGGAAACATCCATAGCCCAAGCCCTCATGCCAGTTGTAGATAACCAGTAATCTGTTCAGGAAGAGCAATTGTGTGGATAAGAGTGACGGGTATAGTCTCTGCTGAAGGGGATATAGTTGAAGCCATAGATCCTGGAGTCCGTAGAGCTCAAAAACCTCTCCATGGGCTTGTATGGAGCGCAAATGAAGGGAGAGTTGTACTCCCGTACTATCAATATCTGTGTTTAACACCAGATTAAAGTCCCCTTCCCAAAGTATGGTATCAATTTCCAAATGTCATAGTATAGCAAGGATATCTAGAAAAAATTAGGAGAGTCATTATTCAGTACATATATATATATATATATGGACAAGTTCCATCTTAACCCGAATCAACATACATGAAAGCTATCTAGTTTTCCCCCCATAGTTCACAAGGAGCTATGAAACACCAAGAACCTTTTTGTTACTTGACTCGTTCATTTCTTTTCTGAGTTTAATGTTTCCTCCAAAATCAAGGGGAGATTGAGATATATTTCTGGAACATATGAGTCAGATTCACAGAAGTATAATTATAGAAAAATGTTCAAGGTTGCTTGCGCTACAGTTTGCTTACCACTGAGATCAAGGCAATCTCATTCTGATGATCACTAAGTCCTCGAATCCGTGAGGGCCTCCATGCACTCGCAGACATCACAGAGGTGTCCAGGACGAGCTCCGTCTCAGCCACTGTCTCCAGAATAACAAGCGCATGGTTCTGGGTGGGACTCCTTTTATACAGGAACCCCGCCCAAGATGCCCACCACTCGAGGCTGCTGGGACTTGAAGTCCCAAAAGAAAAAAAAGGCCTCTGGAACATATGAGAAGTGGATAAAATTACAGGCAGACCAATTTGAGGCAACAGAGTGATCGGTATACTTGCACAATAACAAATGTGCAACATCTAGCACAACAGCAAAACTCAACATCATCCACATCTAGCACAGCAGCTACTTCGAAAGCACTTCAGCCAACACTTACCAGCAGTGCTCAGGCTGTGCAACCTGCCACTGCGCCGACACCTGTCCCAACCAACAGGGCAACTGTATACTGGTTACATGGCCCTAAAGACGCTCATGGCGTTCATGACAGGAAGTGAGTTTCTTGCAGGAGTGCAATGTCAATAGTGTCACGATCTAAGTAGGCGAGCTCTCGGTGGGCCTTATGGTGATCATTTAGCCCACTAATTTTCCATGACAACAAATACAAATTCTTTCTGCGAGGCGCCATCTCTGGGTATAGTGGCAGTAACGTGCAGCATGTATTCCAGGTCAAGGTGCCTAGTACTGCATTTCACAAATGGATCGCATATAATGTACCTCAAGAAAACCTCAACTGAAAACACCCCTCCACCCACCCACACTGACTTCTACAACCATCAGTCGCCTATACCCACAACAACATACACTTAATATTCCTTAATCAATCAATCAATCAATCCATATTTATTTATCACAGCTTATCACCCTGGGGGGTATCCAGGGGCTGAGGAATGAAGAGCCTTAATAGAAGAGATGGATCTTGAGTCCCTTCCTGAAGTCAGCAAGTGAGGGGGAGGTTCGGAGGTGTAGTGGGAGGTCATTCCAAGACTTGGCGGTGAGGTAGGAAAATGAAGGACTTCCGCTGGGGCTCCACCGGATGCAGGTGATGTGTGCAAGGGCGAGGGAGGCAGATCGGGGTTGTCTGGTCAGCTGTTGGAAAGTCAGGCGGTGGTTGATGTAAGAGGGTCCAGCTTTGTGGACGGCCTAGTAAGCGTGAGTCAGCAACTTGAACAAGCATCTCTTCTGAATGGGGAGCCAGTGGAGGCTTCTGAGGTGGGAGGTGATGCCGGACCTTTTGAGGAGGTCAAGGATGAGTCTGGCTGAAGCGTTCTGTATAGTCTGTAGTCGTTTGAGGCGATGGGAGGTTGTACCGGTGTAAAGAGCGTTTCTGTAGTTCAGTCAGTGGTGACGAAGACTTGAGTCACTGTTTTCCTGGTGTTGATGGGGATCCACCTGAAAATCTTATGAAGCATGTGTAGGGTGTGGAAGCAAGAGAAGGCTATTGCATTAACCTGGAACCTCATGGAGGGATCGCTGTCCAGTATGATGCAGAGGTTGTAGGCATGATTTGTGGGGGTAGGTGAGGGTCCGAGTGCTGTGGCCACCATGTGTCGTCCCATGGCGAGGTGTTTTTTCTGAAGATGATCACTTTTGTCTTGTCTGTGTTCAGCTTCAGGCAGTTGGATTATATCCAATCTGCGACGTTGGTCATGGCGTTCTGGAAGTTGACCCTGGTGGTGGCAGCGTCTTCCATGAAACAGAGGATGATTTGGGTGTCATCAGCGTATCAGATGATGTTGAGTCCGTGGATGTGGGCAATGTCGGCCAATGGAGTCATGTAGGTCTTGAAGAGGGTGGGACTGAGTGAGAATCCTTGGAGGACTCCGCAGTTGATGCTCTAGGGTTTGGAGGTGAAGGGTGGTAGTTGGATTTTCTGTGTGCGTCCTGTGAGGAAGAGGGTGATCCACTTGAGGGCATTTCCTCTGATGCTGATGTGGTTGAGTCTGGTGATGAGGGTTTGGTGGGATACAATATTGAAGGCCAAAGAGAGGTCAATGAGAATCAGGGCTGCTGTCTTTCCACGGTTGAGGATGGAGATGATGTTGTCAATTGCAGCTATTAAGGCTGTCTCGGTACTGTGGTTGAAGCGGAAGCTGAACTGGGTGGCATCAAGTAGGTTGTTTCCTTCCAGGTGGTCTGTGAGCTGGCGGTTAATGGCTTTCTTCAGGACCTTTACAGGGAAGAGGAGCAGCAAGATGTGGTGGTAGTTTTTGAGCTTGTTGGGGTCGGGGGAGGGTTTAGTCAAGAGGGGTTTCATCTCCACGTGTTTCCAGGCATCAGGGAAGGTGGACGTGGTGATGGATGAGTAGACAATGTCAGTGAGTGCGCTGCTGATTTCCTTCTGTCCAAGGTTGAAGGCGTGGTGGGGGCAGGGGTCTGTCAGTGCTCCGGAGTGAATGGAGGTCATGATCGCTGTGGTGATTGGTGTGGTGAGCGGTGTCCAGTTGGTCAGGTGGTTGTGATGGTAGTTGCCGGTGTGTGTCAGGAGGTGGCGGAGGTCGGTTGGCTGCAGGTCAAAGTTGCTGTAGATATCTGCTATCTTGTTGTGGTAGTAGTCCGCCAGAGAGATGCAGAGGGATTGGGAAGTGCAAATCATGGTCTTGGTGGCAGACGAGCAGGAAAATTTCCAAACGATGGTGAATAGTTCATTTGTGTGATTGGTGTTAGCTTCGATGCAGGTGGTTACAGAGTCTTTTTTGGCTTCCTTGAGGTGGTGGTGGTATTTGGAGGGGGCAGATTTGAAGGTGGTGAGGTCTAAGGGATTCCTGCTGGAGTATCACCATCTCTCCAGTCGCTTGGACTCACGTTTGAAGGCATCTTAAGGAATGCAAGCAACAAACCATTGCAAAAACATTGCATGAAAGTAAACAAACTGAATTGGTGATACACATCTTGGGGCTTGGTGGTGCACCTCGACATGGACATTGTACAAACTTGACTTTTCACAGTGCTCAAAGCCATCTGGTGAGTCCTGCCCAGGCTAAGTGATAGTAATCGTCCAGTGGCATAGAAAAAATACCAGGGCTGTTAGTAATTCACAAGACTTCCCACTGGTATCCTGTCATCATCCTACATGGGGAGAAGATGGGGAGAAGAGTAATGTAGGGGGAGCAAGCCAACCCAGGTAGTCATTTAGCATCCAGGTGGGCCTCCGTAGTCCCCGGTGAGTCGCTAGGGTCGCTATACACCAAGGGCAGGTATGAACTGAAGTTGATCGGGGAGTGTTCCGAGTAGGTCTAAGCGACTTGCAAAATTTAGTAGCCTCCTCCGCTGAGGTGAAAAAAAAGACTTCCCCTCTAAGCTCATATAAAGCTGAGCAGGGTAACGCACAGAATATTTCACATTACAGTGGCACAGTGTGCATTTAATTACACAAATTTGCGATGCGCCGCTTCCAACGCCACCATCAAGTCTGAAAAAATTTAAATCTGCAAGCCTTGGTACCACAGCAGGCCTCTCCCCCTAGCGAGCTGAAGAATGGTCTCCAGGTCCTAATAGCTCAGAACTCGTGGAACTATTTGTCTTGGCGGGGGTTTTGAGCCCAATGATCAATGCACCCACTCCACCATGGACATTGCCAACAAGCTGTTGAGGCCGAACAAGTCGATCATAAGTGTGTCCATAAACGTGGTCATCCTCTCTGTGTTCATGCACTCTGCTGTACCAGCTATTCAGATATTATTTCTGTCCGCCAAATCCTCATTCTTCACAGGCTAGGGTCCGTTTCTCTAGAGGAGCCAGTTTGGATTTTGTTTCAGTAAGGTTGTCTCCAAGTCGGAGATCCATCTTTCTGCACCATCTAGTCTGGTTGAGTTGCGATCAATCTGTTCTGTTACGCCATAGAAGCTCACTGCCATGACGTATATCCTGCCATAAATGGACTAAAGACTTCTCTTGAGCTCGTGGAGAAGTGTGAAGTCAGCCACATCCGCCTGGTCTGGTGCCTTGAGGTGACAGCCAACCATCACACATTGTGCAACGGGGAATTTTCCTGGATTCAAACAAATGCTTCTTCTGTCTGGTATCAGTTTTCCCCATAAGGAGGCGAAGGCAAAGAAATTGAGATAGCCGGGGGAGAGTTTGCAATGAACAGTACCCATGGCCCAAAGGCAAGGCAGTCTGTCCTAGTCTCCCGGTTGACTGGCATGGGAGTAGTCATCTGCAATCCCAGATGTATAGTCCCACAGAGCCTATAAAGGGTGCATGGAGATAATGGGGGATTGAATAGGGAATGTACCCACAGGGCCCCCGGTGGCCATCAACAGCTGCAGCACCCCATCTCTTCCGCCTGTAGTGGACCTCTTGGAGGCAACGGGCCCATCAAAGAGACTTTCAGAAGGGGGCCCACAGTGTAAGCACAGAGGGTATCCGGGCTTCCAGCAGTAAAGAACAGCCCATAAGCAGCAGTTCTGGGCCCCCAACAGAAGCACACAGGAACAGCGCACAATACTTATGGCTTGTCTTCAGGGGACCATTCTCAACAGCAGCACAGGATCGGAGGGCCCAGCATGTTCCACCACCACTCCATTGTGCGACCATCAGCTACATAGGCCTCGGAGCAAGGAACAAAGCCCCGGCTCAGGGCAGCATGAGTCATCCGCACAGTCACTCAGGCCCCGGCTCCATCCGCTCAGCAAGTAGAAGAATCAGATGGTGGAAGGGCCCCACCTCACACAGGAGACAGGGCAGGGGATGGCCTCATGCTCACAGCAGCCTCCGTCATGGCCAGGCATCTGTGGCCACCCGACCTCCAGAAGGCTGTGTTCTGAAAACAGCATCCACACCCCCTCCGGCAGCACAAGCACACCTCCACAATTATGGTGAACCACAGTTGTCAGGGCCAGGCGTCCATTTCGGGATACTGAAAATCTGGGGCTGTCATCGGAGCTTAACGCTAGGTGGACATCTTGGCTGCCAGCATGGCCACGCCCCACAAATAGCCAAATTAATGATTAAACATCAGACGTCACATCTCTGTTCATAGCTACAACAGTACTAGAAGAATGGAAGATATGCAGTATATTATAGCAAATAATAAATATTTTGAGAATGTTCAATAAAGTAAGACAATTTTAAATTGAGATACCTTGATCATAGACACTGAAGCACCTTTAGTTAAAATTGAGTCCTATTTTTGCTTCTATTAGGAATCTATAGTCTGTGACACGGCTCATCAATGCCAGAGTGTGTGTGCTCTGGCTATAAAGTAGTTGTGATACATTGGTTTCACCCAATTGGTATATTTAATGGTCCTGTAAAGCCATAGTAGATGGTGAAGAAAATGCACCTGTGACGTGGAAGTTAAATGTCATATGTGGGCTGCAGTACCCACCCACATATATGATCAAATTATGTTTCTGCCAGCTTCACCACTGGTCTCTGAATGGGCTGTAGTTTAAATGTACTGCAATAAAACATAGGAACTAAAAGTGTCCTTGAAAAGCCTATTTTTATATATTCATAAGTCTCCTCTAATGTTTGCATTGTAAGCCAAAATGTTAATATATAAAATAAAAAAGATAGGCCAAACTACATATATTGGAGTTAGCGTGCTGCAGCAGTAAAATAAGTCTCCTCTAATGTTTGCATTGTAAGCCAAAATGTTAATATATAAAATAAAAAGACAGGCCAGACTACATACAGTCTTGCTAGACTTTTCCTGAACAGGCCTAAATGGGATTAACAGCTTTATTTCCTATCTCTGCATAGGGGAAATGCAAACAAAATGCTTCAAACCCCAATTCTTACTTAATCATCAAAATCTAATTCATGGAGAAATCAGAATTGTTGATAACTGAAGTGGAAGAGTAACTTTCTAAAAATATACTTTGAGCTATCTGAGGCAGAACTGGGTTAAAACCACTTCTGACACTTATCACCCCTTTACAGCTAGAATGCATATTCTTGACTGGGAACTGTAAATTAAAGAATAATTACTAGGTGTGGGTGATAAATTCCGCTCCACCGGTGGAATTTGCAGTGTTTTAACGCTGAGTTCCAGCCAAACTCCACCAACCACCACGTGGTGAAGTTTTTCCTTGCGCGCGGCTCGTCAACGATAAGTTAGAGAGCACGAGCGAGAATTGGCACTATTTTCGGCTGCTAGGAGTGCATCCCATCTAGATCATCTCAACACGGGAGGTTGCGGGTGGTCCTGACCATTCGCCGTGAGGTAGCTGTCGCTTAAATAGAAAATCTACTTGGGTGGCAGCAAAGAAGCCACGCCCTCTGGTGCACCGCATAGTGCAGTTCGTGCTGATTCTGAGCGAAGAACAAGTTTCCAATGCAAAAAATCAGCACAAGTAGCACAACATGCTGATTTCCACCCATTTGCAGAACTCTGCAAAATCTCATAGAGTTTTCATGGACCTCCGCGGAATTACACGGAGTGAAACTCTGCAAGTTCTGCCCACCCATAATAATCACCTGCCTCTGAGCCTAGGAAGAGCAAATGTTTTTAACTGCTGATTACGTAGCAGGGATTCGCTTTCTGGGACAGGAACAGTTGGCAGAACTAAGGGCAGCTTTAGCACTATTTCTTTTGATCCACTGATACCAAGGTGGGCTTCTCCTATTCATTCTCAAGACTCTCCCAGAGAGTCAGGTTCCTCATACTAGGTGAGAAAACCAGTTTTAGCTCTGCCATATGGGAGGAAAGCTAATCTAATAGGGGAGTTGATAAGGAGCTCAAGACAGGCCTGCTTGATGATGACACGGTTCTGTCATCTTGAAACAGGTGCTCCTGGGTAATTTTACAGTAAGACAAATAGAAAGTACTGCAAAATGATGCAGGAAAAACTGCAAGAATTTAGTTAGAGTTGGATGGCAGAAATTCTCAAAACACTTACTAATGCACAGGATAAATCTGGCACCTCAATCGCCACCTCCTTCAGAATATTCTTGGAACTAGAAAAGCTCAATTTGAAAAAGAAGGCCTTGCTAAAAGAAGGCTTGTGATTCCTTCTGGAAGAATAGGACTCATACAAGGACTCAATGACACATAACTCCAGCTGCACCCACTTCTCTTCAAGGGTCAAGGATCAAGGAGTTGGTTCCTTGTTTGCCATTTTCAGGGACACAAAAAGATAAAGGACTCCAGATTCCAAGAGGGCATAGCTGACCACCGAAGACTGGACCGTGCTGGAGACCTGACTAGAGAGATACCTGGTGTTTGGACTCCTGTCTTGAGAAACTAAGTGCTGCAGGACAGACCAGATGAAACTTTTCCAGCACTTGGAACTGACAAATTTGGGAGTTAGTCATTTTTTTCTAGGGTTGTGCTTACCTAATTTGCTTTCATGGTATTATGCAAAATTTCAGCAAAATAATAACAAGATTACGCATAATTATGCAAAATGCAAAACTATAATTTTCACCATATTTTACCATGAAATGCATCCTTAAATCAATTGTTGGCTTGAGGACACATTTAAACAAAAGCAGGACAAACAACAGCCACTGGCGTTCTGTTGTTCCCATGTCTTTGCGTTAAATGTTTACAGCGAATGGTGCATTTCGAAGTACATTTTTACAATGAATGGCATGTAATATCGCAAATAGCCATCATTTCACGAATTTCGGGTTACAAGATTAAAGCAGCTTAATCCTTCGCTGAACTTTTTGATGCACTGAAAATTGGGTCTGAAGAAACTCGCAGCAAAGTTATCAGGCTAGGAGACCCCTGCTCAGCTGCATCTTCCAGCCTGGCCCTGCTGAATGATTCTGACTTAAAAAAAAAAAGACTATGCTTGATAGTAAAACCTTGAGCTGGGGCATGGAGGCAAATCTATTCGACCCGCAAAGTGACTTCAGCAGCTATGAAATTTAGGATTGTCCTGCTCAGAGTTTTTGGTGCCAAGACCAAAGGCTTCAATGGGATCTTAACGATAAGGTATCTGACTTCAAAGGACTTTCACAGGCCACAGCCTTGGAACTTGCCCTGCTGGAATAGAATATTTAGAATTTTATTTCAGAGAATAAGTCAGAAGATAAAACCTTGACCTGGATAACCCATTTGGTGTATCCAACATTCACCACAATACTGTTGGCCTGAAATGGTGACTAGGTCCCAGCCAACTGTGAACTGTTGTTTTTGATAGCCCCTTTACTTTTTCTTGGCATATTTCACTAAAGACTTAAAGATTCTAATTTCTGGTTCCCCTCAATTTATGTTTGTGATTTTGATGTATTTTTGGTCGTTATAATTTTCCGTGTTTTTCTAAATTTGTTTTGGGAATTTTATTGTGTTGTTTACTTTCCTTGGAATTGTTGGTGTTGCTTGAACTTAATGGCTCTTCTCTGGGGATTTTCTGCTACTTGTGCCATTGCGACCAGGGGTTGAGTAGAGATTCTCTTAGAACTGTGATTTTACCTATCCAGATTGGATTTGTTAAGTTGGTAGAGGGCACTTTGCTCCAAATTATTGACCCCATTCCCGACAGATCTCCAAAAACCATGTGACTGGCTGTTTTTCAAATGAGTACAATTTGCAATGTGATCTGTGTACAAGTAGGTCACACACTCAAAGTGGGCTTGCCAAATGATCTTGCTGTTGAATGTTAATTAGACAGGTTGCAAATTGTGACCTGGCATGAATAGCTGAAAATGCAGAGATGTGGACTTCAAAGGTCATCAGCCTACTCTCATTGTGTTTGTTTTACCAAACAGGAAACATTTTTAAAAGCAACTCATCTACGTTAAAGAAACAAGTGTTGCTTTAAAATAAATGTTTCCCATTTGAGAACACATTGAGGGGAGCATGAAGTGGTCTCCTAGATGACTGCCTAACAAGATTCCCCCCTTAGAAATACATTACCACCCTCTGTGAGATGGGGTTTAATGCATGACAGGGTGCAGAAAAGTGTATGCTAACACATTCTGGTCGCAATCTTGGATGGAAGAAATGCCAAGAGGTAATCGTTTTAGCTGCGGTCTGCACGCTGAGTCGGTGGGCATAGCACTTTTCATATTTGGAATGCTACGCCCACTGACCCGGCATCCAGACCACAGCTAACACGTTCATTAAACCCAAATGGAGATATTGTGAAAAACGGCATGTAACTTCCAGGATCATCCTAACCTGAGGATATGTCAGTGTATTTTGAGCATTTGTAGGTGGTTCTCCAAGTACTCAGAGAGAGAAGTATAGGAGTTTTAATAAGTGAGTTAGAATTGTCTCGGCAACTGTGAATTGGCTAGCTGAAGGCAGATAATGGAGGGTATGTTTGAGGATTCTGAAGTAGAAGAAGCAAGTCTCAACAATCTCATTGATCTGGGAGGCTAGTGTCAAGGGCTGATCAAATATACATTGTTGAATATAAATTGAGCAGATTCACTGTTACTGTCTACATTCAGAATAATCTGGGTTTTGTCAGGTATGGCTTAAATGAGAAGCAGTAAGATTGTGTAAGGGAAGCCAGGGGAGTTGCATAACAATTAAAAAACATGCTGCTTAAAAAAGAGCCTCATGGGTCAACAAGCAAAAGAGATCAGAAAGTAAATTGAAAAGTGGTAAGATCACTCCAGCGCTTTCGGTCTGATACCAAACTCAAAAAGTCAATAGATGAGGGTGGTTGTGAGACAGTAGCGAAAGTCGCACAGAGTTCTAATAGCTCTGCCCTGATAGGTAATCATTTTAAGTTTGTCTAAAATAGAAGGCGAGGAAATTTCTGTATCATGCAGAGCAGACCCATGTTTGAGAGATTTAAGAATGCTGAAACAAGAAAGGTAGTTGATCTACTTCCTCTTCACCCACCATGATAAGATGTTCACATTCAAAACTTTGTGTAAATTGTAAGTAAGAAAGTGGCCAACATACCAAGAGGGATAGACTATTGGAAATCCCGGGTACCATTGGCATATTCCTGCAAAATGCAGATATAGTTACAACCTCTAATTTTGTTAGATTACACTGTATGCCAGAATAAAATATTTCCATTTCTTTGGTGCCGGCTGACACCTGTAACTTAAAGAGAGGCTGCTGACTATGATATCAACACTTCTGCTTGTACAAAATTAGAAAGTATATGTTTTGGCAGCTTTAATTGCAGTTATGGGGTAACTTTTCCAAGTGCAATAGGGTCACGATAAAAGTTTCAGGGCTGAATTTGTGGACCAAGAGAAATACGTTGGCACAGTTGGCCTAGTGGTCTGTTCCTACCATGTTCCCTATCTTCAAAGCCTAATAAGAATCAGTATTAGAACATTTCTAGGAAGAGGTCTATTTCTATCTAGGGATTTTCCAGTAACAACATAATCTGAAAATGAGTTATGAACGGCTACTTTTTCACAGTCCTTACGATTATAACTGTCAATAAGGTGGAGTGTTATATATGTCAGTAATTCCACAATGTTTTATTCAATAAACAATGCTTTTCCTGATGTGTATTAAGTGTGGGAACCTGTAATTTGTATGGCTACATTTATCAACACTTCAGCAATAAACATCTGGCTACAATACTCCACTAGTGTGAGTCTGTATATGAAATGGTGAATAGAAATTTTGTTTTTGAAAAATGTTCTCCAAAGAAAGATATGTCCATTTCACTGAAAAATCTCCTGTCAATTAGTTAACCAGAGTAGGTGAGATCCACTAGAGTGTACAGAATGGTAAAGCAGGCTAATTTCCAGTGGGACATTTCAACCCATATAAAGCTGTTTGTTTCACAGCCTTATAGTAGCAAAAAAGAGGTACTGTATGTGGAATGATTAAGTTTCAGTAATCATAGAAACAGACACCAATGTATACTTGCCCCATGTAAGAAGACTGATTTTAATGCAGTTAAGCAATTGCCAAACATTTTGGATTATTGGATCTTAAACACTGTTAGTCGCTGAAACCCTGTTCTAACAGTAAGCTCATGGTGACAAAAATATCTGTTTTTTGGACAGGTTTTAGTAACAATGTCATTCTAAATTAAATGATTAGATGTCAATTAGGCCGCTGCTTGAATACTTAGACTAAACAGGCATTTAACAATCAAAAATAGACACAAAAGAGTCATTTAGGCAGTGAAGACAATATCTCTTAGTAGAGAAACATCAGAGACAGGTTGAGGATTGTTTCGGCAAACTTGAACTCTTCTTCAGGACCAACCAGTTAAGTCAGGTGACTCTCTATGATGAGAATATAAAAAAGTTCTTTTTAATAGATATAATTGCAGTGTTTGTATGTGGGACTACTGTGTACAAACAAAACTTGTCCTACAAAAATATCTTAGTCAGAATGTCTACTACCATGATATCATGAGGGCAAGCATAGATTTACTATTCTTAACTCCACATCTGTGTACCTTGAAGATACGTACATCATCATTATACAAATGATGATAACCACAGCTTTAGCACTTAATCTAACACTATGCGTTTCTAGGCAAATCATATAATCTCCCTTTCCCCAAGCATTGTCAATAAGTGAATTGTAATGTAATTATCAGCATGTGAAAAGTAATCTCATTGTATGATTTAAAATTGTAAATCTCTACATCATGTATACAGTCTTGTATCGTCTCCAAACTTCTCCATTATTGTGCAATCATCTATTGCTATCCAGCTAGGTTTCTGCCATAAGAATACCAACAGATACAACTCTTATGCTGCCAGAGAGCGGAAGATGCCATACGGTGTACTGGTATTCGGCAGGCAGGTTATGTTATCATTTTGTATGAGAATTAAAAAGTATTGGTTACTGCTAAATATAAGTGAAACCAATTTAGATAACGGCATAGGAAATACAAGTTAGTAGTGAAATTGAAAGAATTCACTGGAATAATGCTAGCGTCCTCAGTGTGCAAATAGAGGTGGGTAGAGGAAAAAACAAAATTGGAGACTTCATACAATTAGAAATGGATATTATTCTTTGAATTTTGCACTATGGAGTTGCAAGGTTAGATAACATTTAGAGGGAAGCATAATGATTTAGACAATGTGCATTGATTCTGATCAGTAGAATAGTTATAAATGGATGTGAAAAATGTTAAACACACAGTTAGAACGTGAACTGTATATCATGTGTGTCAATATCATATGTATACACTAGTACAAGAGAGCTTGTGTAACCTAGCATGTGTCGTAGGTGGAAGAATGTGAATACTATAAAGAATATACTTTATACGCACACACACGTAAGCACAAACTGAGCATTGTGTAAACTTACACTTTGCATCGCTCAGCATAAACAGCTAGAAGCTTTGTAAATCAACCCTTTTGTGGCCAGTTTTAGTTAAACCTCAGACAGTGTTTGAGCATCTCATTGCCAGTACTGTAACTGAGTTAGACGCAGGCTGTCCACAGGTTCCATACATGTGTGGGGACATAGTAAGAATACATTAGTCACAATCCTTGATTACTAACAGTGAGATCCCAACACAGTTCACAAATGCCCTGCAAGTTTTCAATACACGCTAGGGGCCATCCACTACTTCCACTCAGCTCTAGTTGATGCCAGGGAGGTAGACTTCCACTGCATCAAGAAACAGCACACTATTGATGTATGTGATGCAGCTATGTGTTTCACATATCGCTGGGTCAAATATTCTGGCTCATAACTCCTTAATCCTGGGGAACAGCTGCTTACCATATCCCATAGAGACACAGCACGAACAGGTGACATCTTGCGTTGGTGAGTATAGTACTTCCTCCTTTGAAAACTTGTTATACCATTGTGAACATTTGTTATGACTGCATAGGGTAACCTGAGTCACCGCAAGTGAGATAGATGTAATATGCAATAATATAATGAGGCCCTCAACCAAGGATTGATTAACATATGGCTTATGGTATTTGGCCCACGAATCTGAAGAACCAGCAGCGGAGGATGCTCCTTCTCGCACCTAGCAGCCAAGGAATGGAAGAACCTCCCCCTGCACCTCAGGACTGCACTGTAGCACCAGCAATTCAGGAAAGAACTAAGGACCTGAACGTTGGAATGATCAAACCACCTTACAGCAACCTACATCTCCAGGACCTCTAGACCCTCATAGGTGATTTGCCGCCTTTTATAAATGTTTGATTGATTGATTGGCCCATTATTATCTAGAAATTCACATCTCTCTTTTGCTAACCTCTTTTATGCCACATAACAATAGGCTTACATTTTGTTTATAGATCACAGGGAGATATTTTATTATTTCATATTGACATAAAAAAATATTATTTTACATGCACATGTTTTCAATATTTAAAATGTAAAATAATTTGGAAATAATCACACAAATTTATAAAGGGGAAATCCTTGTATCTTATTTGTGAGCACCACCTCTTTCTGCATAATTTTCTGTACAGAGGCCAATTATTCAAGCAGTCCAATTTTTACTTTTAGATTCCTCCTAATTTATTGCATACATGTAAAGTCTATTAATTTTTTTTAAGGATCCCTTCTTTATGTATGTTGATGCACTTTAACCTCCCAAATTATTCCAACAGGCGTCCTCAGGATAGATACTAAAGGACCTTATATACATACACGTTTGACCGACTCATTCTAGCAGAGTAGGCAACATCACCTTGCTTCAAAGGTAACTTGAAATCTCTTGTGGATATTTGCATTGTGCTTTGTACTGGACCAGCTCTATCCACCTAGGGTGGGGGTAGGTGGGGATAGATGGGATTCAATCATTGAGGCTGCTGATTACTACCATAGGCTCCACAGTGGCACCACTCCAACTATCACTGGAAACAGGTATTATGTGCTTAGGCTGGATTTGGGACAACACATTATCACCGACCTGCATTGGGTTACAGAGGTGGGCATAGAAGCAGGTTGCTGATAGGAGGTTCAGCTGTGTGCATTGTTGAGGGTTTCAGCAGTGGTGTGTGCTGGGGTGATAGATATTCAGGCAGCTGAGTTTATAATAGTGCTGGCTCGAGGTTGCAGTGGTGGCAGCTGTTGAGGTTTCTGTGGTGCTGGCTGCCCAGGGTGCAGTAGGAGTGGCTGTGGATGATAACACTGCAGTGGTGGTGTGTAGGAGAGTAGGGTCTGCTATCCTATGGTCACCCCAAATTTTTGCTTTTTGCTTCACTGGTTTTTGACATGTTGAGGCTGTGGGCCTGCCAATCAGACCCCCAGCCTGCTGTTCTCTCTACTAAATTTACACTATGTACCCTAGGTGCATAACCAATTGGAAGTGGATCACCCTGTGAGCCCCTGTACCAGTGTACACTAGGTACCCAGGGCATTGGTGTATCTAAGGCCTGCCAGGGGATGAAGCATGTATTATGCCACCCCAGGCTTGGCCTAACAATTTGACACAACTGGCTGATCACTCAGCTGGGGTAAGTTGGTGTAACCACCTCTTACTTAGGTGTAGTATACCTATACCTAACCTTAAATGGGACACATGTTAACCTATAAGTCACTCCTATGGCAGGCCTTGACAATCCTGAAGGCAGAGTGCTTGGTTCCATGTGAGATGGTGCTCTGGCATGAGCTGAGCCTGTCTGCAGTGGTCGGAACCCCTTCCTTTTACTGTTTCCAGATATCGTCATACCATATACTCTTAAGTGCATTATGAACCTCGCGGTTAAATGCTATCTTTGGTTTGGCTTTATCAAAACATGTCGAGTAAGGTGTCATACGAATTGGAATACTAACCCCTCGCCAATTCTGGCGACGGGGTTAGCATTCCACCCTTCTAGAGGGACACGACATGTACAGTACCTGAAACCCGGGTAAAATCAGACATAGCCTCAGCTCCACAAAATGGATGCTGCCACCACAGACACAAGTCTGCCCTCCTGCTGCTGGGAGTCCTTCCAGCTTGGGAGGTGTGGACAAAGGGTTTCCTGCCAGGGGAGGTGCGTGCACCACCCCAGACAGGATTTTGTGTATTGGTCAGGTAGGGCTTGAATAGAATGAGACATGCCTGAGGCTCACAAGGAGCCTCGGTGCATATGCCAGTTCAAACCGGTCCTGGGGCACACCAGCCCTGGACCTGGGGCGAGCTGGACAAAGGATTGGGGGTGTAACCACCCCCCTTCCTGGTCCCACCCATAGGGAGGGACCTAGCAGGTAGTCCGGGCCCTAGAATCCGAATAAAGGTAGGAGCTGTGTCCTAAGACTTTAGACATCCTGGAATCAACTTGAAACTAAGAAGAAGACGGGAACTTCGACGCTCTGCCGCACAGAGGACTGAAGCCAATCTCCCCTGTGGTCAGGGAGTGACCACCTTGCTAACGCAAGCACCATCCAGCGAATCAACGTCTGCTTTGCCGCCGCCTCCCGCCGGAGCCTCAGCCCAGAGACTGACAAGACCTGGACCTCCAGACCTCTCACCGCCCGATCCACAGTCCCTGAAAAGAGGAGACCCGTGGAGGCACCGAGACACGTGGAGCCAGCCATCTTGAAACGACCACGACAAGCTGCAAGCGCGACAACCGAGGCTCCCTCCAAATTGTGCTTTGGGATCTGAGAAGCCCAACACCCGAGCAGCATCTGCACCAAAGGTGAGCCCTCCAGCATCTCCACGATCTGCGTGGGGCCTTTCTGCATTTTGCCACTCGACGCGCCTAACCGGTTGCTGGCCCGCTGGCTAGTGGCCATCTTGGCGACGAACTTCAAGAAATACACTGCTGGTCTGGTTGCTCCAGACTGGCCCTTGCTCCCCTCCAACGGAGCAGTCCCTCTGACCTTGCTGGTCAGAACCATCAGCTTATTTCGTTTTCCACAACAATTGCTTTTGCCAAGGCTTGTTTGCTTCGATCAAGTTGCCGACACCGCCGACAGCGAGAGCCTGCGTGGGACAGCTTGTGAACCGACTTCTGGACGTCGTCGACCTTCAGGGACCACGTGGCTGCAGAGACAAGCTACACCTTTCTTCCTGTTTGCACCCGACATCGCCTGGTACCCACCTGGTGCCACGCTGGTCACTGGCTAGTGACTGTGAACACTGTCCCCTCTGCTTACAGGTCCTCTACAACTCCGATCCACCCTTGGATCCACCGCATCTCTTCTGGACCGACCGCCTGCAGCATCTTTGTCTTCAGGTTCCATTGAACAGATAGAAGAAACCCGACGCACTTCGAGACCTACGCACCCGCTTCCTGTGGGTGAGGTAAAGCTGGCACTCCGGTGCCCAAGTGTAGAGAATCAACATATGAAAAATATATAGTGCCTTGGGATGAATATAAACTTGATTACGTGAAGAAATAGTTTAGTTATCTCTTCAAAAAGTACTTCATTTTGATGGAAAAAATCTATATATATTTTGTATAATCAATCCAGAATCCAATGTACCCCAACCACAAAAAAATACATAAACTAATGTATGTCCAAAAAATATTTTTTATAGTATTTATAGTACGTTTCTCTTCACATTCTTTCGATACATATATACATCTTTATCTCTTCATCACAATCTGCAATTGTCTATCTCTTCATTACAATATGCAATTGTCTCTTTGCCCTACTAATCAATAAGGATGTTTACAATGATTTAAATCACATTCCTTGAATGAAAATCACTCTTTTAAAGAAACACGATGAATTGTTTTTTCACAAATACTTATTGAGTGTTCTTTTATCTGTTTCATCACAGTTAAATTTCATCTGAGTGTCTCCAAATTAAATGTCGACGCGTTTCAGCCTTTCAGCCTATATAATTTTAGGCCTCTTCAGGACTAGGGCAGTCAATTGCGCATTTTTTCAATTCCACCTATAAACCAAATATACTATTTAGTATATGTATCCACATATAACTAATAATATTTACATCTATATACATACAAGCACATACTTAGGAAAAACAAAATGTATTCACACCAGTACATTGTTTTGGTACTTTCTCCTCTCTGGAGTGACGTATTACGAGTGATTAGTAGATGCATACCACCAAAATGTGAATCTTTAAAATAATAATACCAACAGTGCCCAAGTTTGTGTGTTATGTGGCCGAGAAAGATAGTATACCACTACTTCCTTTGTATGACCTAGTTCATTCAAAATAATTACAGCCAATATCTGTGTGTTTACCTCAAACTCGGTCTGTCCACTGCAATGTAGTTCACGAAGTAAGTAAAGTGAACTACTATCTATCCCAAAGTTCTTGCATTAATGAGGGACGGCTAACACATATTAGCGCTTAGTTCAAGAGAATGTATCTATGGTTGCTTCTCCTCGAGTCTGTTTCTTCCAAAAACGTTTTCCTAGAAATAGCGAAAAACTGAACCTAAATATATAAAAAAAAAAAAAATTAAAAAAAAAGTGTATACTTGTAAAGCGCACAGCTGCCCCAGCAAAGGGGCGTCCCGGCGCTGTATACCGCTGGGGAACCCATCCTGGCTTTCCCTGTGAGATGGTCCCTTACTGGGCATCTCCAAGGTGAAGACCAAGCATCCCCAGCGCTGATGGGGCTGTTAGTGGAGATTAAGCAAGCTATTGCCCAGAGTTGCTGAGTGTGATCCATGATTAGAGTAGGCACCGAGGCGAGAATTATCGAGTCCGCTGACCTTGGCCCAAGACCCTGCCGCGTCGGGAATCGAACCCTGGTCCCTGACCGACCTCTGCTTCTGGGTCTGCCGCCTCTAACCAGTGAGCCACACCACTCCACTAAACATTCCAGCTCACTGGTAATTTCACAAAATTATATTACAAGCTAATCTAAAGTGTACCTGCTCAATCTTTTTTGAAAATGAACGTCTCTAGGACCCGGCCAATTTCGAATCACGCCGTCAGGACAAACTAAAAAAACAAACAAATGAAATATAATCGGATGTCTGGGATATGATATCCAAATTAAATCCTAATTCTGTAAAGGGTCTCTAATAATTAATAATAGTACCTGATATAGCAGCTATATACGGTCCTCGTATTTTTCTCAATAGGATCCGTGGGCTCCGATCGAATACACACTGCTCGCGTTACTGCACTCACGCGTAAAGTTAATTAACACGTCCCCAGTACGTAAATGCGTGTGTATACGTCACAGACGGACATCGCTTAGAAGATGGACTATGGTGGTCCAATCGACACAAAGGAAAGACTTATACCGAGGAAAAGTCTCTAATGTGGCAAACTGATAAAAGTTTTATGTCCAAAACCAATTACTTGTGATCCATATATTTTCGGAATATTGTACTTAATGTGACCCGGTAAAAAATATCTAAAAATTATCTAATATAACCGAGAGTACCAGATGTATCGACTCTCTAAAAAACCAATAGTATCTGGGCTGTCTGAATGTGGCTGTAACGTAAGAGTGAAAGAAGGGGATATATGAAAGAAGTATATATTTCTAATTTCATCTTCTAATGCAAAGAAATAAAAAGTGAAAACTACCGAAAATAATTCAAATTACAATAATAAAGGTGAGTATCAAATAGTCTTACCTTATAACCCCAAAGAACAAGAGGTGGGAATACATCACTCCTTACAGTCTTATTATCCATAGCAATATTTACAATGATGAATTATGTACAGTGTCATTTCCGCTAGGGGCCATGTATCTTCCAGAAAAATATATATGTTGGTAAACAGATCATTGTAATAATGAATCATTTTTGAAAATGATTTAAAGTGGTCCGTGCTATGTGTAATTGGAAATGTAGGGAGAGACGAGCTACAAATCAAATTAAATAGATTAGAAGTTAGACTAATCGAGAAGTACCATACTGCTACAATGGGTCTCAATGATAAAGATGAAATTTGGGCATTATTACAATGATCTGTTTACCAACATATATATTTTTCTGAAGATACATGGCCCCTAGCGGAAATGACACTGTACATAATTCATCATTGTAGATATTGCTATGGATAATAAGACTGTAAGGAGTGATGTATTCCCACCTCTTGTTCTTTGGGGTTATAAGGTAAGACTATTTGATACTCACCTTTATTATTGTAATTTGAATTATTTTCGGTAGTTTTCACTTTTTATTTCTTTGCATTAGAAGATGAAATTAGAAATATATACTTCTTTCATATATCCCCTTCTTTCACTCTTACGTTACAGCCACATTCAGACAGCCCAGATACTATTGGTTTTTTAGAGAGTCGATACATCTGGTACTCTCGGTTATATTAGATAATTTTTAGATATTTTTTACCGGGTCACATTAAGTACAATATTCCGAAAATATATGGATCACAAGTAATTGGTTTTGGACATAAAACTTTTATCAGTTTGCCACATTAGAGACTTTTCCTCGGTATAAGTCTTTCCTTTGTGTCGATTGGACCACCATAGTCCATCTTCTAAGCGATGTCCGTCTGTGACGTATACACACGCATTTACGTACTGGGGACGTGTTAATTAACTTTACGCGCGAGTGCAGTAACGCGAGCAGTGTGTATTCGATCGGAGCCCACGGATCCTATTGAGAAAAATACGAGGACCGTATATAGCTGCTATATCAGGTACTATTATTAATTATTAGAGACACTTTACAGAATTAGGATTTAATTTGGATATCATATCCCAGACATCCGATTATATTTCATTTGTTTGTTTTTTTAGTTTGTCCTGACGGCGTGATTCGAAATTGGCCGGGTCCTAGAGACGTTCATTTTCAAAAAAGATTGAGCAGGTACACTTTAGATTAGCTTGTAATATAATTTTGTGAAATTACCAGTGAGCTGGAATGTTTATATATTTAGGTTCAGTTTTTCGCTATTTCTAGGAAAACGTTTTTGGAAGAAACAGACTTGAGGAGAAGCAACCACAGATACATTCTCTTGAACTAAGCGCTAATATGTGTTAGCCGTCCCTCATTAATGCAAGAACTTTGGGATAGATAGTAGTTCACTTTACTTACTTCGTGAACTACATTGTAGTGGACAGACCGAGTTTGAGGTAAACACACAGATATTGGCTGTAATTATTTTGAATGAACTAGGTCATACAAAGGAAGTAGTGGTATACTATCTTTCTCGGCCACATAACACACAAACTTGGGCACTGTTGGTATTATTATTTTAAAGATTCACATTTTGGTGGTATGCATCTACTAATCACTCGTAATACGTCACTCCAGAGAGGAGAAAGTACCAAAACAATGTACTGGTGTGAATACATTTTGTTTTTCCTAAGTATGTGCTTGTATGTATATAGATGTAAATATTATTAGTTATATGTGGATACATATACTAAATAGTATATTTGGTTTATAGGTGGAATTGAAAAAATGCGCCATTGACTGCCCTAGTCCTGAAGAGGCCTAAAATTATATAGGCCGAAACGCGTCGACATTTAATTTGGAGACACTCAGCTGAAATTTAACTGTGATGAAACAGATAAAAGAACACTCAATAAGTATTTGTGAAAAAACAATTCATCGTGTTTCTTTAAAAGAGTGATTTTCATTCAAGGAATGTGATTTAAATCATTGTAAACATCCTTATTGATTAGTAGGGCAAAGAGACAATTGCATATTGTAATGAAGAGATAAAGATGTATATATGTATTGAAAGAATGTGAAGAGAAACGTACTATAAATACTATAAAAAATATTTTTTGGACATACATTAGTTTATGTATTTTTTTGTGGTTGGGGTACATTGGATTCTGGATTGATTATACAAAATATATATAGATTTTTTCCATCAAAATGAAGTACTTTTGGAAGAGATAACTAAACTATTTCTTCACGTAATCAAGTTTATATTCATCCCAAGGCTCTATATATTTTTCATATGTTGTGCATCTACCCAGGTGCCAGAGGGTTAAAACGGGTAAACCCCCTTTCTTGTAAACAAGTGTAGAGAATCATCTCTAGTGTCTGTGTTTCCAATCTTGAGTTCATAGTCCATCCGGAAGATCCTTTTTGCAGTAACTTTGTAACTTTTACGCACCCATTGAAAACCTATGGGAGCACGCGTGTGACTATTTGCTCTGCACACGCCACCCGTGGACCTCCTGGTCACTTAACTAAAGTTAGCTCCTTGTAGGCCCAGCGATTCTAGAGGCCCTAGGCCTTTTCCCTTTTCTGTTCGTGGTACTTATACCACTATTTTAGTATATGGTTTGAGCGGCCACCAGGGCCTATCCATATAAAGTGCAACTTCTGTGTATTCTAACGTATTCTTGTTTAACGATTTGTGCTCCCGTGCTCCTAAAGAGTCTAGGGGTTACTTTGAGAAATAAATACATATATTTTCAATATATATCTGTGTGGTGTCCTTTCATTGGTATAAAAGGGGGTTACATTTGGTAAAACAGCCTGCTTAACACGTTTCACGAGTTTAGCCTCAAAGACTGCTTAGCCTACGCTACCACTAGGGCAGCTAGTCCGAAAAGGTTGACTTACAAACACACCATAAGGGTTGCTTGGCATGGTAGAAGGTGGTCACTTTAACTAGTGAACATCATATACCAGGCCAACTTCTCACATTGGTAAGCAGCGGTTGGATTGGAGCTTGCTGTGTTTTACCATTGTAATCTCTTTGCTACCAATTGAAAGATCATACAGGTACCTGTAGGTACATATAAAACAAGATTAGATATACTTAAGTTCTACTGAACTTAGTTGTTGTAGAGCAAAGGGAGTAGCACACCCTGACTACAACTACTAGTTAGGTTTAGTAGGAAAACCCAAGTGTAGGTAGATTGCAACACATCCACCCCACACTTAAGAGCAATGGCTGGGGCAGAGGGGTCCAATGTACCCATCTCTGTTGAGAGTGACCCCCAGAGGGCACCATCCATCTTTGCTACCCTAAACCAAAATGAGCTCAGGCAGTTGGCAAATATCAGGGGCCTTAAACAGCCCAAGAATCCTACTTCTGCTGAACTCAGAGAGCTTTTGCAAGCTGATGAAGATCAGAAAGCTCTCAAGAAAGCCTCCCAGGTAGGCCCCTTAGGGACTGGAACAGGAGGCCCCCCTTCTGAAGATGCCACTGAGGTACCCCTTTCCAATAGTCACCCCCTAGGTGAGCTTCACACTACAGAGGATGAAAGTGATAAGGATACAGATGGTAGTGAGGATGAAGGGAGAATTAGCCCAGTGCCAAGTGTTATACTTGGCCCAGCTAAACTAAGGCTATTGGGGACTGACAATGGGATCACCCCATTGGATCTCCCCAGTGGACTTAACCAGGGGCTTGGGAGGCAAAAGAATCACTCAGGTGACTCTAATGCTTCTCATACCTCTAGAGGCTCTCAAGGTCACTCCAGGAGAAGGATGACCACCCCTCAGAGGAGGGAACATGAGGCCAGAATGCAGGAAGCCCAGCTGAGGATCAGGAAGCAGGAGCTAGAGGTAGCCCTGATGGAAGAGAAACTGAACAAGGCTAGGCAACCTAGAGAGAGTGGGTCTATACCCACTGGTGGCAGCATTGTCCCTAAGGACAAGGATAGGGTCTTTGATAATAGGAACCTGTCCAAGGTTGTGCCCCCCTACAAAGGTGGGGATGACATCCACAAATGGATGACTGCTCTTGAGAGAGCCTGCAAAGTACAGCAGGTTCCTGAAGACCAGTGGGCAGCAATCCTCTGGCTCTCCTTTGAAGGAAGAGGCAGAAACAGACTCCTCACTGTTAGGGAGGAGGATGTCAGAAACTACAGAGTCCTGAAGAGTGTCCTAGTTGATGGGTTAGGCTTAACCACTGAACAGTACAGGTTAATGTTCAGAGACACCCAGAAGACACAGACTCAGGACTGGTCTGAATACATTGAATGTGCCACTAAGGCTTTGGAGGGTTGGTTGCTGGGAAGTAAGGTATCTGATTATACAGGATTGTACAATTTGATGATGAGAGAACAGATTTTAAATAACTGTCAAAACCAGCAACTGCATCAACACTTGGTTGACTCTGATCTGACCTCTCCCCAAGAATTGGGAAAGAAGGCAGACAAATGGGTCAGAACCAGGGTTAAGCAAAAGAACCAGAACCAGGGCCAAGGGGGTGATCAGAAGAAAACAGACCAGAAGGGTGGAGATCAGAAATCTAAAGACCAGAAGTCTTCAACAGCGCCCCAAACTACTGCTAAGGAGGGTGGGTCCCAACAACAATCCAAGGGAAAGAAGAAAGAAGGTCAAAAGAAACCCTGGTGCAATCATTGCAAGAATACAACTCACTGGACTAGTGATTGTAAGAAGGGTGGAGCCCCCAACACTGTTGCCCCTAAGGCACCTGCTCCCAGTACTACTGTTAGCAGTGTTGGTCCCCAGACAAAGGGTGTAGTGGGAATCACTATGGGAACTGAAGGAGATTCTGACTTAGACAGAACCCTTACACAGGCAGTCTTGATCTGTGATGGGGACATGGATTTGTCCCTGACTGTGAGCCCCAGTAACCTGGGCAAGTACAGACAGACTCCTTTAATTAATGAAAAAGTGGTTCAAGCCTACAGGGACACATGTGCCAGTGTCACTATGGTGACACCAGGCTTTGTGGACCCTGGACAGTACATACCAGGTGAGAATTACCTGGTGACCAATGCCAGCAATGCCACTACTTCACATAGTGTGGCAGTTGTTAACTTCTCATGGGGAGGGGTAACTGGCCTCAAAAGGGTTGTGGTTAGTGCAGACCTCCCAGTAGAATGTTTGTTGGGCAATGACCTAGAGAGTTCTCTATGGTCTGAAGTGGAGTACAGGACACATGCAGAGATGTTAGGTATATCACCACATGTCCTTGCTGTGACCAGGTCACAGGCCAAAAAGTGCCTTACTGAACCTCAGGTCTTGGATCCTGGAACTATGGACCAAGCACCTACCAAGAAGAAGAACAGGAGGGTCAAGGCTGTG
Source organism: Triturus cristatus (assembly GCF_964204655.1). NCBI lineage: Eukaryota > Metazoa > Chordata > Amphibia > Caudata > Salamandridae > Triturus > Triturus cristatus. The sequence continues at coordinate 1,064,031,883 of NC_140582.1, read as the reverse complement.
CCTTCCCCCCTGCCTCAGAGTGATGATCAACCTTCCCAGGAAGCTGATCTAGAGAACCCTGAAGGAACTGTCCCTGAAGAGCTTGAACCTGATCAGGTTGAGTTTCTGGGGACAGGGGGACCTTCAAGGGCTGACTTGAGGCAGGCTCAGTTATCCTGTCCCTCTCTTGAACCCCTCAGACAGCTGGCTGCTGCTGAGGCTGCTGGGAATGCTCAAGGTACCCATAAAGTGTATTGGGATGAAGGGCTCCTTTATTCAGAGGCTAGAGACCCCAAGCCTGGTGCAACCAGGAGGTTGGTTATACCTCTGCAATTTAGGGGCTTCCTTCTTACCTTGGCCCATGATATTCCTTTAGCAGGACACTTAGGCCAGAACAAGACTTGGGACAGGCTTGTCCCTCACTTTCACTGGCCTCACATGAATGAAGATACCAAGGAGTTTTGTCGCTCCTGTGTGACCTGCCAAGCCAGTGGCAAATCAGGTGGCACAACAAAGGCCCCCCTGATACCACTACCTGTGGTGGGGGTCCCCTTTGAAAGAGTGGGAATAGATATAGTGGGTCCCATGGATCCTCCCAATGCACCTGGGCACAGATTTATACTGGTGGTAGTGGATCATGCCACCAGGTATCCAGAGGCAATTCCCCTTAGGACCACTACAGCTCCTGTTGTGGCCAGGGCCCTGCTGGGAGTATTCTCCAGAGTGGGGTTTCCTAAGGAGGTTGTTTCTGACAGAGGTACCAACTTCATGTCAGGATACTTGACAGCTATGTGGAAGGAATGTGGTGTCAACTACAAGTTCACCACCCCTTATCACCCACAATGCAATGGGCTTGTTGAGAGATTCAACAAGACCCTAAAGGGTATGATCAAAGGATTACCTGAAAAGCTCAGGCGAAGATGGGACATCCTTCTACCCTGCCTTCTGTTTGCTTACAGAGAGGTCCCACAAAAAGGAGTTGGCTACAGCCCCTTTGAATAGTTGTTTGGGCACCCTGTAAGAGGCCCACTGTGTTTGGTGAAGGAAGGATGGGAGTTACCTCTCAAAAAGCCTAAGCAAGACATAGTGGACTATGTACTTGGTCTCCGCTCCAGGATGGCTGAGTATATGGAGAAGGCATCCAAAAACCTTGAGGCCTTACAGAAAGCTTGGCATGACCAAAAGGCTGTCTTGGTTGAGTTTCAGCCAGGACAGAAGGTATGGGTGTTGGAGCCAGTGGCCCCAGCAGCAGTCCAAGACAAATGGTCTGGACCCCATACAATCCTGGAAAAGAAGGGAGAGGTTACCTACTTGGTGGACCTAGGAACTCCCAGGAGTCCCCACAGGGTACTCCATGTTAACAGGGTAAAAGCATATGCTGACAGGGCAGACATGGGCTTGCTCATGGCTACAGATGAGGGACAGGAGGAAGAGAGTGACCCTCTCCCAGACCTGTTGTGTCAGAACCCTGAAGATGGCTCAGTTGAAGGAGTGACCCTTGGAGGCAACCTCACTGCCCATCAGCAGACTGAATGTAGACAAGTTCTACAATCATTTCAACATCTGTTCTCCCTAATACCTAGCCAAACTGACTGGTGTACCCATGTGGTGGACACTGATGACAGTCTGCCTGTAAAGAACAAGCTCTACAGACAACCTGACCACGTCAGGGACTGTATAAAGGCTGAGGTACATAAAATGCTGGAATTAGGTGTCATTGAACCCTCAGAGAGCCCCTGGGCTAGCCCAGTGGTTCTGGTCCCCAAACCTCACACCAAAGATGGCAAGAGAGAGATGAGGTTCTGTGTGGATTACAGAGGACTCAATGCTGTCACCAGGACAGATGCACATCCCATTCCAAGGGCAGATGAGCTCATAGACAAACTAGCTTCTGCTAAGTTTTTGAGCACATTTGACCTGACAGCTGGCTATTGGCAAATCAGATTAGCTGAGGAGTCTAAGGCCAAAACAGCATTCTCAACCCCAGGTGGGCACTACCAATTTGTGGTGATGCTCTTTGGTCTGAAGAATGCACCTGCCACCTTCCAAAGGTTGGTGAATCAAGTCCTTACTGGGTTGGATGACTTTTGTGCAGCATATCTTGATGACATTGCTGTCTTTAGCTCCACCTGGGAGGATCACCTGATCCACCTGAAGAAGGCTCTTGAGGCTCTGCAAAGGGCAGGCCTCACTATCAAGGCTACTAAGTGCCAGATAGGGCAGAGTAAGGTTGTGTATTTGGGTCACCTTGTAGGTGGAGGCCAAGTTCAACCACTGGAGAGTAAGATACAATCCATAAAGGACTGGTCTCCTCCAACCACCCAGACTCAAGTTCGAGCTTTCTTGGGCTTGACTGGGTACTACAGGAAGTTTGTTAAGAACTATGGGTCCATTGTGACTCCTCTTAATGATCTGACATCCAAGAAGATGCCCAAAAAGGTTCAGTGGACAGTAAGCTGTCAAAAGGCATTTGATGACCTGAAGGAGGCCATGTGCTCTGCACCTATCCTGAAAAGTCCTGACTACTCCAAAGAGTTTATTGTCCAAACAGATGCTTCTGAGTTGGGTGTGGGAGCTGTGCTGTCACAACTTAATGTAGATGGTCAAGACCAACCCATTGCTTTTATTAGCAGAAGGTTGACCCCCAGAGAGAAGAATTGGTCAGCTATTGAGAGGGAGGCCTTTGCTGTGGTGTGGGCCCTGAAGAAGCTGAGGCCATACTTGTTTGGCACTCACTTCAAGATTCAGACCGACCATAAGCCCCTCTTGTGGCTAAATCAGATGAAGGGTGAAAACCCCAAACTGCTTAGGTGGTCCATTTCCCTACAGGGGATGGACTTTACAGTGGAGCACCGGCCAGGTACTGACCATGGGAATGCAGATGGTCTCTCCAGGTACTTCCACTTAGGACATGAAGACGAGACTGGTCAAGGCTAGTTTAATGTCCCTTCGTTTGGGGGGGGGGTTGTGTAGGAGAGTAGGGTCTGCTATCCTATGGTCACCCCAAATTTTTGCTTTTTGCTTCACTGGTTTTTGACATATTGAGGCTGTGGGCCTGCCAATCAGACCCCCAGCCTGCTGTTCTCTCTACTAAATTTACACTATGCACCATAGGTGCATAACCAATTGGAAGTGGATCACCCTGTGAGCCCCTGTACCAGTGTACACTAGGTACCCAGGGCATTGGTGTATCTAAGGCCTGCCAGGGGCTGAAGCATGTATTATGCCACCCCAGGCTTGGCCTAACAATTTGACACAACTGGCTGATCACTCAGCTGGAGTAAGTTGGTGTAACCACCTCTTACTTAGGTGTAGTATACCTATACCTAACCTTAAACGGGACACATGTTAACCTATAAGTCACTCCTATGGCAGGCCTTGACAATCCTGAAGGCAGAGTGCTTGGTTCCATGTGAGATGGTGCTCTGGCATGAGCTGAGCCTGTCTGCAGTGGTCGGAACCCCTTCCTTCTACTGTTTCCAGATATCGTCATACCATATACTCTTAAGTGCATTATGAACCTCGTGGTTAAATGCTATCTTTGGTTTGGCTTTATCAAAACATGTCGAGTAAGGTGTCATACGAATTGGAATACTAACCCCTCGCCAATTCTGGCGACGGGGTTAGCATTCCACCCTTCTAGAGGGACACGACATGTACAGTACCTGAAACCCGGGTAAAATCAGACATAGCCTCAGCTCCACAAAATGGATGCTGCCACCACAGACACAAGTCTGCCCTCCTGCTGCTGGGAGTCCTTCCAGCTTGGGAGGTGTGGACAAAGGGTTTCCTGCCAGGGGAGGTGCGTGCACCACCCCAGACAGGATTTTGTGTATTGGTCAGGTAGGGCTTGAATAGAATGAGACATGCCTGAGGCTCACAAGGAGCCTCGGTGCATATGCCAGTTCAAACCGGTCCTGGGGCACACCAGCCCTGGACCTGGGGCGAGCTGGACAAAGGATTGGGGGTGTAACCACCCCCCTTCCTGGTCCCACCCATAGGGAGGGACCTAGCAGGTAGTCTGGCCCCTAGAATCCGAATAAAGGTAGGAGCTGTGTCCTAAGACTTTAGACATCCTGGAATCAACTTGAAACTAAGAAGAAGACGGGAACTTCGACGCTCTGCCGCACAGAGGACTGAAGCCAATCTCCCCTGTGGTCAGGGAGTGACCACCTTGCTAACGCAAGCACCATCCAGCGAATCAACGTCTGCTTTGCCGCCGCCTCCCGCCGGAGCCTGAGCCCAGAGACTGACAAGACCTGGACCTCCAGACCTCTCACCGCCCGATCCACAGTCCCTGAAAAGAGGAGACCCGTGGAGGCACCGAGACACGTGGAGCCAGCCATCTTGAAACGACCACGACAAGCTGCAAGCGTGACAACCGAGGCTCCCTCCAAGTTGTGCTTTGGGATCTGAGAAGCCCAACACCCGAGCAGCATTTGCACCAAAGGTGAGCCCTCCAGCATCTCCACGATCTGCGTGGGGCCTTTCTGCATTTTGCCACTCGACGCGCCTAACCGGTTGCTGGCCCGCTGGCTAGTGGCCATCTTGGCGACGAACTTCAAGAAATACACCACTGGTCTGGTTGCTCCAGACTGGCCCTTGCTCCCCTCCAACGGAGCAGTCCCTCTGACCTTGCTGGTCAGAACCATCAGCTTATTTCGTTTTCCACAACAATTGCTTTTGCCATGGCTTGTTTGCTTTGATCAAGTCGCCGACACTGCCGACAGCGAGAGCCTGCGTGGGACAGCGTGTGAACCGACTCCTGGACGTCGTCGACCTTCAGGGACCACGTGGCTGCAGAGACAAGCTACACCTTTCTTCCTGTTTGCACCCGACATCGCCTGGTACCCACCTGGTGCCACGCTGGTCACTGGCTAGTGACTGTGAACACTGTCCCCTCTGCTTACAGGTCTTCTACAACTCCGATCCACCCTTGGATCCACCGCATCTCTTCTGGACCGACCGCCTGCAGCATCTTTGTCTTCAGGCTCCATTGAACAGATAGAAGAAACCCGACGCACTTCGAGACCTATGCACCCGCTTCCTGTGGGTGAGGTAAAGCTGGCACTCCGGTGCCCAAGTGTAGAGAATCATCTCTAGTGTCTGTGTTTCCAATCTTGAGTTCATAGTCCATCCGGAAGATCCTTTTTGCAGTAACTTTGTAACTTTTACGCACCCATTGAAAACCTATGGGAGCACGCGTGTGACTATTTGCTCTGCACACGCCACCCGTGGACCTCCTGGTCACTAACTAAAGTTAGCTCCTTGTAGGCCCAGCGATTCTAGAGGCCCTAGGCCTTTTCCCTTTTCTGTTCGTGGTACTTATACCACTATTTTAGTATATGGTTTGAGCGGCCACCAGGGCCTCTCCATATAAAGTGCAACTTCTGTGTATTCTAACGTATTCTTGTTTAACGATTTGTGCTCCCGTGCTCATAAAGAGTCTAGGGGTTACTTTGAGAAATAAATACATATATTTTCAATATATATCTGTGTGGTGTCCTTTCATTGGTATAAAAGGGGGTTACATTTGGTAAAACAGCCTGCTTAACACGTTTCACGAGTTTAGCCTCAAAGACTGCTTAGCCTTCGCTACCACTAGGGCAGCTAGTCCGAAAAGGTTGACTTACAACCACACCATAAGGGTTGCTTGGCATGGTACAAGGTGGTCACTTTAACTAGTGAACATCATATACCAGGCCAACTTCTCACATGGTGTTTGCTGATTTACTTGTGGTATTGAGTATAGAGTTGTCTACAGTGCTGGATGCACAATTGGCTCCTGTGGATAATGCTATTGGTCTGTGTACTCTGGTATTGCAGGTCACAGTTGTGGCATGAACAAATATGACTCAGGTGGTGGGCCCTTAAAAGACCAGGGTGATTATGGGCTGCACGACCTGCAAATGTGCATTAGTATACATGAAAGGGACATGCAAAGAACTGTCCATCGCTTAGAGTGACAGATTAACATACTAGATTGATTACACCCAAAGATGTGCTGTTCAGATAAGTCAACATGGAGAACCCCGCAGGCTACACATGGAGGCATGTGTGCAATACAAGCTCCTGAGGAAGGGCAATTTTGGTAGGCTGTGGTCATGTCAACCTGTCCTAAAACTGTTAGTTGCACTGATGTCCTATATATATTAATATCGTATTTAACCAGTGGCGGTGCGTCCATTCGGGCGCCGGGGCATTCCCCCACTAATATTGACAAGCGTCGCACGCCGTCACTAACTTAAGTCTTATTTACTTTTTAAAAAATCAATTAAGGGCCGGCCGGTCACCGGGCCACGCCAAAGGCAGTCGGCTCTGAAGGGGGAGGGGCAGCAGGTTCAGTGAAGTTGTGACCGACATCATGATGATCTCAGGTCGGCGGAGTGTACAGCAAGAGTGCGTATGTTCTGTTTAGGGCCGATCATTTTTCCGACCAGCCTGAACATGTGCACTAGGCTGCACATTAGAAGAGCGAGGGTTGTTCCATGCCGCAGCCCCGGGTCTCCTAATGAGCGGCGAGTATCACTGCTCAAGCCAATCCTGGCACTGCTGAAGCAGCGTCTGGATTGCCTGGGTCCTGCTGAGATGCACGCGGTTGGATGTATTGTACTTTACGAATTCTAGGTTACCAAAGGTCCATAAAATGCTATCCACTCCCATGAAGCCGTAATAGAACCCAGAAACTTGTTTGATTCTAATCGACTCACCTTCACACAAGCAAGCACGTTGGCATTTTCGGAAGCGGCGTAAAGCATTAAGGCCCAGGCCTTACGATCTCCCACGGCAGAGAAAGATAAAAAAACAAAATATGCCAAAAAAAATCAAAAACACCCAGATTCTCCATAGGCAACCTGGAAAGCAGATGTAAAAACATGTAGACTCTGCCCGGAATTAGATTTTGCCATTAGATGGTAAATATTGAACATTATGCGGAGATGAGTTCCCTGCAGTATATTTCAGCCCGGCCATCCACAGGACTGCCTAATGTGTGCTGCAAGCAAACAATCAGCTTGATGCTTATTTTTGCATGCGACTTAGAGAAGGATGTCTGCGGCAGGTGTACGCCACTGCGCGCGAGACGGCATGCCTATCATTCAAATCAACTTGACGTATTTAGTTTTTTATTGCGTGAGTACTTTGAAGTGCTTCGGAAAGGTTATGAATATTATGTGGAAAATATTATGATGGTAAACAGTGCCCTTAAGCAATATTGCCAGGCCTCTCCGCAGTGAGAATTGTTGAGCACATGAGGCGTCGTGCGTGTATGACCAATCACTGTCATGGTTTATTGTGAAGCCATGCAGTTATTGGCCATTTCTATGTTGCCGGGCTGTTCAGCCAGCATGCTGCTGCCTGTCATTGCCTCCTTCCCCCTCAGGGTGGGAAGGAGCAAGCGTGACGTCGGAGCCTCGAGTCAGACCACACCTCCTCTTCAGTGCTACTGCTCGGGTGTATTTGTCCCTCCTGACCGCCGCGGGCCTCAGTCCTGATTGATTTCAATTGATGGTTCAATCACAAAGATCATCTGATCAAGTCGACATCGACCAGTAGTGCAGACTAGGATTCAGACAGTGAGTACAGCTTATTTGGTCTACATTCAATATTAACATCCCCTTTATTGAGTTGTCTCATCGTAGTACCAGGACAACAGTCATTTGCTTCCCATAGTCAGTGCCTTCCTCCATACCATTCGAGTACAAAAACAATGAATATGCTGACTCCTCAGCTTTAGGTGACTTCTGTGTTGTGATTGCAAAATTACGTCTGAAAAATAATAAATTGAATCCCGCTGACCAAATGATTACAACCAGGGTCCGGTGCAAAACATGAGCTACAAATTACCAGCATAAATGCCAGTGGGAAGTTTGATCATTTAGATGCAGCATATATTGGCTGCTTGTTAGTTATATATCTTACAATACGTGCAGTGCCCAGAGATTAAGCTGATGTGAACTGCATTGTTTGAAAGTCAGGATGCTGAGAGACATGGCGGCCCACGATTCTATCCCTGAGGCTCGCAGTGCATGATCTGTATCAAAAACACACAAAATCGCTATTGTGCGTGTTGGACTTGGCCCTTTTTGCAGGGTCATCCCTAAACCTTTTGCCTTTCTCCTAGCCTATTTTCTGACATGGTGTTGGTGGTTTTAGGACTCTGGGCACTTTAGCACTGCAGTTCAGTGTAAAGTGCGTGTGCTCTCTGTGCTAAAAATGGTAAAGATTGGTCTAAACCTGTTTGGTATATTTGATTTACCTGTCAGTCCCTTGTAGAGTGGTATCTCCTATACCCAGGGCTGGTAAATTAAATGCTACTAGTGGGCTTACAACGCTGATTGCACCACCCACCAAAGTAGCCTTTCAAACCTATCCCAGGCCTCTGCCATTGCAGAGCTTGTGCACGCAGTGTTACTGCCGCAGTGACGTGGCACCTAAAGTGTGTGCCATGTCTGTGACACCCCTTTTACTACATGTCAGTCACCCCTAATGTAGTCCGTAGCTAGCCCTATGGGCAGGGTGTATTGTAGGTGAAAGGTAGGACATGTACCTTAAGTGTGTGACATGTCCTGGTAATGACAAACAGCCATGTTGGTTTCTCACTGCTATGGGGCTGCTCTCCTATAGGAATGCATTGGGGATTCCCTGTTAAGTGTTTCAGTGGTAATTCCTGATATGAGAGGAGCAGCGTGGTCAAGTTTAGTAGGAATAATAAATGCTGCGCAATGGTGTGCGCAGATTTATTATCACTATTTTAGAAATGCCACTTTTAGAAGTTGGCATTTCTGTGTGCTATGTGTCTGCCTGTCTGATGTGTATTGAATATCTGGCTCTGGAGTGACAGGGGCTGGTGAGGTGTGTGGCTCCAGGGAGAGCAGGGTAAGTCAGCCCTAGGCTGAATAGGAAATCTGCATTTGGAGTAGTAGGAGGAGTAGTCCCCTGACCCTGAATAGGTCTGTGCCTGCCTGGGGGAATGCTGGCTCCGCCCCCTGTGGTGTGTCTGATGATCGAGCCCCCACCTGACAAAGGGGAAGAGAAGCACTGTAAGCAGAGTGCTCCAACACCCCCCAGAACCAGTTGGAACTGGTTCTCCAAGCCCTGTGCCAGGGCAGAACAAAGGGAAATGAGATATAAATATTGGGGCTGTGACCCCATGTTTTTGGTGTGCTGTGGGTGCTTGCTTGAAGACTGCGGACGGCAGGCTGTTGGACTGCCAGGAGGAACCGCCATAGGGACTCAGCCACTGCCTGCTGGGTAGTGGGAGGGGGCTGCCCTCTGCTAGGAGACCCTGGGCGCTGGCCTCCTGTTGTGATTGACTCGGGGACATCAGAGTCTTCCGAGCGCTATACTGTCGTACTGGAAGTTTCCAGGTACCGTGCGCTAGTATTGCCAGTGTGTTGTGTGCCTGGCTCTGCCACCGTGCTGTGTCATTCAGCCTTTGAGTAAAAAGGAGCACTTGGTGTTAGCCCCCAGGAAGCGCAGTGACTTTTCCCTCCATTGTGGGGAAAGGAGCCCAGGAAACGCAGTCCTTTCTCCCCTGTGACGTGGGGGAAAGCGTGGAAGGAGCGCTGGCTGCTCGCGTAGCACCGCCCGACGGAATTCTCTTTTTGTCGCCCCCCTCCATGCAGCCAGAGAGAGAGGGAGGCGTCGCCAGAGGAGATGCCTGGTTGTTAGAGAGGAGGCCCGCGGAAGTCAGGCAAGTCTGCACCTGACTGTGGGCGAGCCTCCCCTGTGAAGAGAGTCTGAGGAGAGCAGAAGCCAAGCAAAGGACGCCTGGTTGTGGGCAGAGTCCCACAAGGGAGATCACACTGGTGAGCCTCATGAATGCTCCATGTTTGAGGGAATGAGCGTGCCCCCCTCACCCATAAGAGAGCCAAGAAGTATGGTGAGGAGCAAGTCAGCGTCACTACATGTGGCCAGGTTAGCAGCTGTCCCAGATGGTAGTGAGCAGCTGCCGGAGTAACCCTAGGCTCCACAGCCATTTAGGGGCATTCTTTTAATTCCCTGCATTCCCGGAGAAGCCCCACAGGGGCCCTGGATTGATTAGGCACTGACTGGGGGTGGATCTTCGACGGAGGCCCCTGTGCCTGGGTGGAGCTAGGAGTCTCCAAAAAAACTACCTGACAGTCCAGGTAGAAAGCGCAGAGGTGCTGGGACTGCCACTTGGGGGCCAGTGGGTTCTTGGGGACATGGTGGCAGGTTGGGCCCGTGAGCAGTGATATTTATGCTCAGGAGTGGCTAATGAGGTGTGTGGACCGGGGCTAATTCAGAGTTTATGCCTAATGTGATGCATAATATGGTGTATGACTTATATGTTCTGCATATGCTAAGTGTTGTGATATTGCCAGTAGTAACTGGTTGTTTTATTGGATTGTGACTGATGCCTAATGTGTTTATGCTAATGTGACGCAGACATAATGCGTTTATGTTGCAGGTGATAATGCTAAGTACAGTATTGTACCAGTGGTTACTGGTTGTGTTTAATATGTGCTACGTGTGCTTTGTGATGGTTCTGACAGTGGCCCAATTGGCCCTGTCACGTATATAGTCCCCTGTAAATATTGCCTAGTGCCAGTTGGCACAGTGTATATGTGTGATTATGATTCTAATGTGTTTTGGATAATACAAAGGCTATTTTTGATATAACCTCGTGTGGAGTTTCTTTTGTGGTGTGCCTAGTGTGTTGCTGCTGTGTGTGTGTGTTACGCAAACACTTTACACATTGCCTCTGGGATAAGCCTGACTGCTCGTGCCAAGCTACCAAGAGGGTGAGCAGGGGTTATATTCAGCGTGTAACTCCCTTGCCCTGACTAGAGTGGTGATTTCTGTCTGGCTTAGGCACAAGCCCTAGCCAACCAGAAATCCCATTTCTAACAGTGTGCAACAAGGCCATCTGGCCACCTGGGGACGCACTGAGCATATGAAGCGCTGAATCCATTCAAGCTGTGTGTGTGTGTACCCACCACACTGAGCAACAAATGGCTTTCTTTCCCCCGGGACATTATGCTAAACAGAATTTCCCGCCATAGTTGACAACGTGGACAGGGCCAATAATGTATACAACCCTCGGATAGCAAGTGACGGAAAATCACAAAGGCCTTTCCACTCATCCACAGATGGGAAGGACGAATTTGATTTCTTTCGTTGTTTTGATCAACAGTTTCAATGATCATTCACTGCTATAAATCACATTTTAAGGGTCACTTCGCTGAGAACTTTGATGGTTTCAAGAAGCGCTTCAGAATAATATCATACAAAATCTCTATATTGATGTAATTGCTACACTTTCCCAATTGCTTTACTAACATTCTTGCTTTCTGAAATATCCTTGAAAATGCACAATTTGACCGCTCTTTTTTTTAAATTTCCTCGGAGATGAACTCCCCCGAACCACCTTGATAAGTTCATGCTCACTCGCTACTCTCCCTCGCCACAGTGCGGCGCCTACAACTTTTACGCCGCACCACTTTCAAATGTCACCAGCCGCCACTGTATTTAACAGCCTGACACAACAACTATACCAACCAGTTCACCATCCCAAGAATGACGCTTTTACTTGTCCTGTCAGGGCAACATTTATGCTTCACTACAAACTGTGTTTCTGTCTGTAGAGTGATATTTCCCATTGCCCTCAACGATCTTGTCTCTCCCTGAACATTGCTACATTATCTTACAGCACAATTCCATGTGTACTCTCCTGTGACCCTCCATTCCACACTTTCTTTCCACAAAACATATTTCCCTACCGTTTCAATGGCTTCATGGCGTCATGGGATCCCAATTGTTTGTGTAGTGCTCAGTTACCATGGAGTTAGAGGGTCAATAGTGTGTAGTACCCCCTCTCACCAAATAATAAAGTATATATAGCCAGAGATCAATTAGACAACAGGAAAGTTTCCATTGTATACACCAAGCCCACTAATGGCTTTTTAAAATTGGGATGACACATCAGGATATACTTACTGATTAGAAGATGTGATAAGCATGCAAGAAACTTAGAATGCACCTCATGGGAGCTCCAGATAGAACAATTACAGGGATGCTATCTCATCGACTTCTCATAATTTGTGAGACGGCCTACAACACCTATGGGCGCCTTATCTGCGTTCCTACTTTTGTCCCAAGACTGACTCCTGACAGTTTCCCCAGGTTAACGGTGCAGGGTGTTGTTGTTGTCTTACACTTGGGTTCCTTAATCGATGGTCATCCCTACACTTGGTAGGTGCAATTAAGAGTTCCAATTTATACCCCAGGGGCCAATTCACAGAGATTAATTTACATGTTAAAAAGTCTACAAATTTAGGTTTACTCTCACACTTTGGAGTAAATTTTCTACTTTTAGCAATTCATAATTTCTGATTGTACATTTACTCTGCAGTGTAGACTACATGCCTACACCCCCACCCGAGATCTGGGAGTTGAGCCAAAGTTAGGAATGAAAAGTTAGTACTTGTAATTTTTCACATGTAGACTGAGATCTCCACCACAGTGCTTGAGATCTCTGTCATGGCAGTGGAGATCTACCTATGGGAATGAATAGGGAAAATCATTAGAGTTTATTCGTTTTTTTAAAAACATATGTTATTTATTTGATTGCAAAATATACATATAAAATAAAATTCTTATTTTTATCCTAGAACTAATAAAATGTTAGAGCACACTACCTCTTCAAAATAAATGTGTACTACATGATTAAATAATTTAAGTGAATGAGTTTATTTAATTCATTTAGATTTTTCAGCAAACGTAAATAAAAACACCGTACCCAACATTTTTCTTTTTTCTTTATATTTAGTAAATCTAAGTAATTGGTCTGTTTAATTTGTGTAGACTACATTTTATTTTGAGTTAAAGTTTAAAATATTAAGCTATTTTTCATAAGTTAACTATTAATTTTCAAACTGATAAAATACTAGTGATTAATTTAACACGTTTTAATACTAAATATCTAGATAGGTACACAGCAACTGAGTGTCGTCAGTTCCTATTAGGTATCCAAAAAAGATGTCCCTCACGCTTCTAGGGAATTACCTTTTTCATTCCCGGGAAATATATCACAAGTATTTTAATAATGATGCATTTTGGCAATGTTGTTTTATTTTTTTAAATCATTAAAAGGCTCATCCACCACTGATACTACTGATGTAGTATACTAGTCTGCTGAGTAACCTACATGTGATATTTATTGAATGTAGTATATTGCTTAAGCTGCAAATACAGAAACCCACAGTGCACAGAAAAAACTCACAATCACATCAATAACTACAATTTTGATATTTACTGTTGTGGAAATCAGGAGTGATATACAACCAATATTCAAAATGAGAGCCTTATGGCTGGCAATTTCCCCCACCTGGGGAAAGTGTTTTCTGGATGATGTGACCATTTATGGATTGAGTTGTAAATCTAGAGGCAATATTCTGAACTTTAAGAACATTACCACCAAGCATTACCGAAAAGTGCAAAAACAACAGTTGATGGACAGATTGCAGAACAATGTCATGTATTCACCCCAGTACAGAGATCTGGGCCTAAATCCATCGTTTTTTTGCTCACCATGCCATTCCAGTTTGAACCCAGCCATATGCAAATCAGTCTTGACCCTGTGCCTCATGGGAACAGTCCAGCCAGAACTGCCAAGCCAGGTCCTCCCTGGACTGGAACCAAGCATCCTAGGACCGGTTTCGGGGTTTCACCCCTCTTCAGCCAGGATAGCTTGATTCCAGTGGCATGGAGAGCACGGGACTCGGCAATTCGGGCAGGACTGTTCCCATGAGGCAAAGGGTCAAGACTGATTTTCATATGGCCATGTCTGAACTGGGGTGGCGTGGTGAGCAAAATAACGCTGGATTAAACCCAGATCTGTGACTGGGGTGGAATGTTTTGCCAATGTGCAACATTCCCCCCATCATCTTGTGTGTTTTGCTGTTCGCCCTATGTGGGAAGGGTATGCCCAGACGTGGGTCCCGTGCTCACTACGCCACTGGAAACAAGATATCCTGTCAGAAGAGGGGTGAAACCCCGAAACTGGTCCTAGGATGCTTGATTCCGGTCCAGGGAAGACATGGCTTGGCAATTCGGGCTGGACTGTTCCCATGAGGCACAGGGTCATTACTGATTTGCATATGGCCATGTCTGAACTGGGGTGGCGTGGTGAGCAAAATAACAATGGATTAAACCCAGATCTGTGACTGGGGGTGAATGTTTTGCCAATGTGCAACATTCCGTCCATCATCTTGTGTGTTTTGCTGTTCGCCGTATGTGGGAAAGGTATGCCCAGACGTGGGTCCCATGCTCACTACGCCACTGGAGTCAAGCTATCCTGGCTGAAGAGGGGTGAAACCCCGAAACCGGTCCTAGGATGCTTGATTCTGGTCCAGGGAAGACATGGCTTGGCAGTTCGGGTTGGACTGTTCCCATGAGGCACAGGGTCAAGACGGATTTTCATGTGGCCATGTCTGAACTGGGGTGGCGTGGTGAGCAAAATAACAATGGATTAAACCCAGATCTGTGACTGGGGGTGAATGTTTTGCCAATATGCAACATTCCGTCCATCATCTTTTGTGTTTTGCTGTTCGCCCTATGTGGGAAGGGTACGCCCAGACGTGGGTCCCGTGCTCACTACGCCACTGGAGTCAAGCTATCCTGGCTGAAGAGGGGTGAAACACCGAAATCGGTCCTAGGATGCTTGATTCTGGTCCAGGGAAGACATGGCTTGGCAGTTCGGGCTGGACTGTTCCCATGAGGCACAGTGCCAAGACTGATTTGCATATGGCCATGTCTGAACTGGGGTGGCGTGGTGAGCAAAATAACGATGGATTAAACCCAGATCTGTGACTGGGGGTGAATGTTTTGCCAATGTGCAACGTCCATCATCTTGTGTGTTTCACCAAGCATTACCTACAGATTTGGGATTCAAAACCAGTAAATGCTGTGATGTTTGTACGTGTTTCACCACATATACAGTTGGTATACACCAGTCTAATGCTAGTGAAAACCTTTCACAGAATTTCAGTGCTGCATCACTAATGCAATATTGATACAACATTCTAAATGTATGGGAGGACAAAAATTAGTGTTGTTTTTATTTTTGCCTTAATTTTATTTTTACCTCAGGACTCCTATTGAGCCCGCAAATGCTTATTTTAAAATGCTTCCAAATAAATATCCTTGTATAAAAGGCCCGCTGTCCTTTTTTTTCTTTATCAGAGTCTGGTTTCTATATGTAGACATGGCCACAGTCTGCCAGCCTATGTTTGCGAGGGCGGAAGGGGAAAGAGAAGTGTCTGTTGTTTTCAACATAAACATTGACTAAAAATGCTTATTCTAAACAGATGATAAGGGAAGGTTTGGAAACAGCTGGTAATGGGCGTGGAAAGAAAATCCGCCTGTCAAAAGAAGCAGTGTGTTTACATGCAAAAGGATGTACTCAATAAACATGGCGTGGAGATTTTTATGTGCCAAGTGGAAAGTTGTCAGTCAGACGAGTTCTGCTCGCCACGTCCATGTGCTGCCCACCTTCCTGTCGCCCACTCTTGGTCTACGTGAACAAACAAGCACAGGAACAGGAGACTGAAATGACGTATGAAGGCAAGTGTATCCTCAAATATTTGAACTCATGGAATAAATAGAACATTCCGATGAAGTGTGGGGAGCCATTTTATGTATATCAAATCCAAACAGCGCTGGCAATCCCAGTCAACAACTTAGTAGGCCATGATTTGGAAAAATATACGCAGATGCCAATGTGCTACTGACGATTTTCCATTTATGATAGTTGATTGGACAGGGTCAGAATCAAACCTGCAGCTGAGGCTCCATCTTCAGACTTAAGTTGAGGTTTTGTGTTTGAAAGCAAACAAGAAAGAGATAATGCGCAATGTTTTATTGCGAGTGGATCTCGATTTACAGGTGTGATTTTGTGATAGCAGCTGCTATGCTCGCTGTTTTTAGTGGCAGGGTGCTTGGAGGCAGGAAGAGGAAGTAAACAGGCCATTCTGATGTTCTTTAGTTCACACGTCTTGCCCCTCTGCTTCCCCCCAACAACCAATAAGAGACTGTTGGCCGGTTATGGGGCGCGACAAATGGTTAGCTATGTGACATCATTTCTGCAGTCCCTGGTACTCTGCTGAATCAATGTAGATGCCTCAATTTCCATTGCCTTGAAAGCGTACATTTACAATTCACTCTGGATAACTAGAAAGAGGAGTATATAGTAAGAAGAACCCATTCACAGCATCCTTGGTGACAAATATCTGAGACTCACCTCTGCTGTGCACAAGATATAGGACAATGCGGCCCCCAGGGGAAGTCAGGTTGCAGACCAGTTTTACGCCGGGGTTTTCGCGCAGTCAGACCGGAAGGACAAGCTGGTCGGGATGCAGGTGTGGAGTTACGGGTAGGGTCTCGGTTAGGGTTATAAGGGCCAGGGGAGGAGATTCGTCCTCTTCCTGCGCCCAACATCAATGGGGAGGGATAAGGACGTTTTGAAGTGCAGTTAGGCCAGAGAATTGGTGTCCATAGTACCGATCGGTCAATTGGTGAGGCATTTTGCTTGCTAGTGCAGGGCTGTGCTGAGGGTAGGCGGATTTCAAGTGCACGGGATGTCGGTGCCTGACGCGGATGCCGTGTGCGCCGCACTGCGGGTGCTCGGCCATGCCGGCAAGGAGGACCTCCTGCGGCCGGGTGTTTTGGATCAGCCCTGGATTGGTCTGACCCATGCGCCGGGGTCAGCATTGGCAGGCGTAGCGGCTGCGGTGGTGGCTTGCCAGGATGAGCCACCACCGGGACATAAGTTGGGGCAGGGTAAGGGGTGGGGGAAGCCCAAGAAAGAAGTGGTGAAGCGTGGGGACAGGGGGCAGAGCCTGCCCGCGCGTCTGCCGGTGGACGTGAGCGTGCGTGTCTCGTCAGCGCGGGAGGTGGGCGGGGGAAAGCTTGCACGCGCTTCGGTGAAATGTTGCTGCGGGAGGCCCGGGGCTGGAGTGCAGCAGCGGGGGAGGGCGGCTGATTGACTTGCTGTCCCAGCAGGGTGACATGAGTGGAGGCAGGCTGTCCCTTTATGCGGGAGGGGTGTGGGGAGGTATTTTGGCACATTGAGTAGCCCCTGAACCTCTCTGGGCTTGGGGAAGAGCAGGCTCATGAGGAAGGTCACTGGGCTGAAGGCCCGTTAGATCTTTCGTGGAGGCCGGGGTTAGGGGTCACGATGAAAGGGAAGGTTTCTGGGGCCCCACTGGTTACTGTTCGTTAACCACCAGGGGAGGGAGGCATGGGGGATTTTGAGGGCAGGTTCTCAAGGGGGGCCTACAATGCGGGGGGTCCCAGGCAGGAGCCCTTCTCTCCTGCTCCCCAGGTGGGAAGGTATGACGCTGGAGGAGAAGATTCGGGATCAGCGCAGGCTGATCCAAGAATCCGAACAGAGGTGGGAGGACCTTTGTGTGATCAGGGGTGACCGGGATGTTGACGTCTGGGAACGGGGGCCTCCCACCCCCACGTCAGAGGAGGAGGTGGCAACTGCACAGGATGATGACATGCAAGGGCCCAAAGCCAAGTGGGTGTGGGTGGAGGATAAGGGCCAACCCCAGACGGGGCTAGGGACAACCGATACAGTGGTGAGACCCAGTGGTGTTGGGGCCTCCTCAGGTTGGAGCAGCCTGGGGGGATGCAAGCCAGTGGCTGAGACTGATAGACAGGTGGGGGGCCGGTGGGCGCAAGATGGTCCCGAGACGCTGGTCAGAAGGAGCAGGCGGGTCTGCGATGGCCCACCTTCCAACGAGGGATCGGTCAAGGCAGCGGTAGTGGAGGATGTTGGTGGTGCGCTTGGAAAGAAAGCAAAAGGACAGACGAGAGCGGTGCAAGAGGTGTTGTGGGTGCCAGAGGAATTTGAGTCTGATTTGCATTTGGATTATGGGGATGAGAGTGATGAGCTGGCGGAAGTTGAGGTGAGAGATGATGAGGTTGAGTTGATGCAGGTTGGGGGTGGTGCCCGGGGAGTGACAACGAAGAACATAGGTGTTTTTGCAGGAGGCAAGTGCGGCCAAAGGCAAGACAAAGGCAGTGAGCCAGAAGAAGACGGGCACCAAAGTGACGGACTGGGAGACACGGACAAGCCTGACAGGTGAGGGCACCTGGTGGTGGGCTTGGGACGGGAGTCAAAAAGGGGGGAGCAAGAAGACCTGCTGGACGGTGGGTGTGGGGGAGGGGTCAGTGAGAGACATGGATGTGGTGGCAAGTGCAATAGCGGTGCCTGCGGCAAGAGAGAAAGAGAATGGGGCAAAACACTTGGTGGTGGTAAGTGTGCAGATGGATAAAATGGAGGGAGCAGAGGGGAAAGACAAGACAAAAGAGGACAAAAACCAGAAGAAGCTCCATTGTATGGGCTTGGCAATGCCCTTGGGGTCTCATTTATCAGCTAGAACAAGAAGCAGAATCTGTTTTCAAACTACTGCCTAGAGAAATACAGGTGAAAGAAGGGTCGAAGGAAGAGGAGTGGTAGCTGACCAGGAGGCCCAGAGTTCCTGTTAACATGGAGAACTGGACCTCAGCTTTTCTGATATACGCCAGTATTTATTGTGAAAAGCATCTTGATAGGCCCATAGCGTTATTGAAATACATGGACATCATCTGGAAGGCACAGATGCATTTCAGAGGGTTTGCATGGTTAAGCTATGATGAAGAGTTTAGGGCCCGCATCAGTGTTAACCCAGATAAAGCCTGGGGGGAGGTAGACCAAGAACTGTGCATGCAGTGGATGTCATCCACGCAGTCATCTGCATCCACACATACAGCAAGTGGCCTGCCAGTGACGTATTGGTCTTTTCCGGCGCGTCCTGCCCAGGCCGGGGAGGGAGGTAGTAACGTTCCTGCAGGAACCACAGGTAACCCACCGAAGCACAGGGAGGGAATATGGGAGCCTGTTGGAACTACAAAGGTTACTGTTCAAGGTATCCCTGCAAATTCAAGCATGAATACTTCAAATGTGGGGGAAGACACTCAGGCAGTGTTTCACCTTGGCCACGCTGTCAGAGCAGTGGCGGGCCACTAAAGGCAGAGGCCAGGCTGGACCAAAGGGCTCCTACCTGAGAAATGATTGAAGCCATGGGCCCGTGGCTCTCGAAGTACCCGGATAGAGAAGCTGCATTAAGGATTCAATGGGGATTTGTTGAGGGCTTCCGGGTGGGTTACCAAGGTCCTAGGGAAAGAAGGTGGGCAGAAAATTTGAAGACGGCCAGAGAGTTACCTGAAGTAGTGGCGGTAAAATTGAAAAAAGAAGTTGAGAAAGGTAGGATAGCAGGCCCGTTTGTCGACTGGCCGGTAGAAGACTTGATTATTTCACTGCTAGGAGTGGTCCCTAAGAAAGTACCAGGAGAGTATAGGATAATACACCACTTGTCCTAAACGGAGGGGAGGCCCGTTAACGACTTTATTGCTGAAGAGGATTCCAGGGTACTGTATGCCTGTGTGGATGATACGATCCTCCTAGTAAGGTTGTGTGGGCAGGGGGCAGAATTGGCTAAATGTGATTTGAAATCAGCCTTCCGGTTACTGCCTATACACCCGGCGGATTTTTTGTTGCTGGGGATGCAAGTTGAGGGAGCCATTTTTGTAGACAAGGTCTTGCCAATGGGATGTGCGATCTCTTGCGCTTTGTTTGAGATGTTCAGCACTTTTTTGCAGTGGGCTTTCACGAAGATAAGTGGGCATCGAGAGGTATCACACTACCTGGATAATTTTTTGTTCATTGGCAGAGGATAGTCAGGAGCTTGTGGGAGGGCTTTGCAACAGTTTCAGGCCATGGCACAGCTGTTTCGGGTTCCCTTGGCACTGGAGAAAACAGCTGGGCCCAGCTGTAGATTGATGTTCCTAGGTATTGAACTGGATTCGGTCCAGTGGCTGGCCCAGTTGCCTTCAGGGAAGTGCATAAAATACAGGCTTTCCTGTTAACGGTGATCAGTGAAAAAAAAAATCAATTTGAGGACGGTGCAACAACTGATGGGTTTCTTGAATTTTGCTTGCCGGGTGGTGAGAGCTGGGAGGACATTTTGCCGACGCCTTGGCATGACCATGTCTGGGGCAGTGCTACCGCATCACAGAGTCAGGTTTTCAATGGAAGGCAGGGCAGATTTGAGAATATGGCAGACATTTTTGACGGACTTTAATGGCGTGTCGTTGGACTTTGTAGAGGACAGAACGATCTGGCAGGTTCAAATCTTCTCTGATGCAGCAGGGGCATCTGGCTTTGGTGTTTTTGGGATGGCCAATGGTGTGCTGAAGAATGGACACAACACTGGGTAAAGCAATGGAGGAGTATAGCTTTCCTAGAGTTTTTCCTTTGCTGTTGGCTTTGGCTGTGTGATGCCCAGAATTCCAGAACAGGTCGGTGCTGTTCCATGTCGACAATTTGATGGTAGTAGAGCTAGTGAGCAATCAGAAAGCGAAGGACTTGAGGGTCTTGCAGCTGCTGTGTAGTTTCATGTTGAAATACCTTCAATTGAATGTAGTATTTCGGGCGAAGCATGTTCCCGGAGCTTGTAATGACATTGCGGATGCTTTGTCTCATTCGCAGTGGCGGCGATCGACGACTGGCACCTGGAGCGGATACATGCAAGACAGAGCTGCCGGACGGCATCTGGGCCTGGGGGAGTGAGAGTGATGGGCCTGGTTGAGAAGTCTGTAGCGGACTCTATGAGGCGTAGCTACAGGCTGGCTTGGGCCGAGTTTGGATCGTTTTTGGGCTGGACCAAGGATACATGGAACATGTCATGTCAGGACACTGATCAGGGAGTTATAAGTTTTGTTCTCAGTTATATTGAAAAAGGTTTGTCGCAGACAACGATAGCCGGGAAGTTGGCTGGAATTTGATTTTACTGTAAGTTATACACTGTTTTTGACCCGGCGAAGGTTGAGATACTCTGTAGGATGCTGAAAGGTTGGGGTCGGGAGCGGGGGGAGGGGTTGGGTGGTGCACCCAGGGAGTCCATTACTTTTGACCTATTACAGGATCTGTTGAGGGTTTTGCCCACTAGTTGTTATGAGGGTTACGAGGTCTCCGTCTTTCGGCTATGCATGCTGTGGATGTTTTTTGTGGTGTTTCGGAGCTGTTAGGCACGAAAGGGCGGATGGGCAGAAAATTTGAAGAAATAAGACTGGATAGGGAACGATTGGGGATTTGGCAGGGGCATTCAAAAACGGACCCGGCAGGTAGGGGAAAATGGGTGTGGTTGAATGAGACTGGTTGTGTGGGGGTGTTTCCAGTGCATGAATGGCGAAGGTTCTTGGGTGGGTCAAGGGAGCGGTCTGGCGAAATTTGTTGTCACGTGTCCGGGGGAAAAGTGATGGCTTTTCAGTTATTGGCGGTGCTGTGCATGGCTTTGTGGCGGGTGGATAAGGACCCTACTAGGTATGGCACACACTCTGGGCTGGTCCTGGGACAGGATACGTCACATTGGGAGGTGGAGGTCTAGGTGCTGCGAGAGATATGTGCGCAAATAAGGGAAGATGGGGCCTGGGGCATTGGGGGGTTTGCCTGCGGCACATAGGATGACGGTCTCCATGTGTGGTCTAACATATTTCTCTTGTCATAGGTTGTGTTGGGGGCCAGGGGCCATGACTGACTAGAATGACCCCGCAAAGAGGTTGTCCAGATATGCTGGTCCTGCATTCGGGGGGAAAATGACTTGATATGTCTGTCAGGATTGGCAATACTACAGCAGATGCAGAGGGATCTGGAGGTCCTGAAAATAAATATGGCGGGTACACTAATTGTACAGTGAAGCCGGCGGCAGCAGAGAAAGCCCGCAGGAAGCTCAACAGGTCTATGAGAGTTTTTTGTGCCTCTAAGGACATCAAAGTAATAGGGCATGTTGGGCTACGACTGCAGAGGCCTTTACTTTTTAGGGACGATGGTGTGCACCTTTAGCAACTGGGTCACGCGTACTATATGGTGGAGACGAGGGACGTGATAAACAAGTTGTGGAATGAGTCTATCTGGTGTCGTAGGGAAGTGAAAGAGTGAGTGAGAATGGTGCATGACAGAGAAAGGTGGGGAAGGTAACCGCCCTCTGGAGGTTACCTGGTTGGCGGTATTTTGGAGGGGTGGGGAGTTTCATACGGGCACACCCACCCCTTCAGTGGGGGGGAGAAGGGGGAGAAACAGGTGAATGATGGGGGTGCGGGATGCAAGAGTGCATCAGTGGGAGATACAGGAGAGGATGTTGAAAGATAAGTGAGGAGGTGAATGCAGAGTTGGAAGAGGGACAGAGTGGAATGGGAAGTGAACAGCAACAGTGAGGGGAGAATGGACGAGGTGAATGAAATGTTGGGGTTTTGGGGATTGTTGAGTTTAAATTGATGTTGTGGTTAAGGGTATGTTTACAGTCTGTCCTAATAAATGGCCTATTACGCTTAAAAACAGCGTGGAGTGTACTTATTGCGCGAAGGAAGCATACACCGACATCACCTTGACTTTCACAGTCAAAAATTTGCTCCCCATTTTTTTAAAACCGTTATCTTAATGTAGAGGTGGGCACAATTTTATTACATGAGCGAAGTTTCCCATAGACCCCAATCATTGGCATGGCTTGGAGTTCCATGCTTTTCATGTGTCCACATTCTGGCATACTTTGTCCCCATAAAAAGTCATTATTTCCTTATGAGTGATACATGCCGTTGATTATGGCTGTACCATTGACGTATAAGTTCACTTTAAAAACTTTTTACTTGTAACTTTCAAGCTGGATGGATGTTGGCAATCTTCTATTTTTTAATCTATTTTAAGGGTGTGCAAAAGTTCAGATTTTAACATGAAAACACACATGCAGACAGATTTTGCAAACTAGTGTAGCATCACAGTATTTGCAAGAATCACCGGAAGCTCGCAGAAAGTAAAGATTTGCAACTTCTCATACCCCTAGATCAATGCCCATGTTGCATGTTTTGATAATAGTGACAAAAGCGCTTCATTTGCCATCACCACAAAAACTCTGATGGAGAGACTGAGAAGAGAAACAGCTGGTTGGCTTACTACTGATAGACCAGGCTAGTGGTGCTCAGAGCAAGAGTTATATTTGTGGTCGGAAGGATGATGGATCCCTCATTGACCCACTTTAAATGCTGCCTGGAAAGTTAAATGAAGCAACTTGCCAAGCGGCATTACCACATAATTATATGTGTGCCTCTTAGAGTATTCTGGGATACTTTATAATGGAAAACATTTTTCAAATGAAATAACTGGCTTCAGCAAAACTGTCCTCAGTATCAGCTCCCAGAGTAGTATTTGCAGGTCTCACTTGACTCCCTAACCCTTATTCACTGTTGCAGCTTCCTGTTTTCTCCCTTCGTAATGGTTTTTCCATCTTTCTCTTCCTCCGTCTTTCGGTTTTGTGTGTTTTCCCCTCTCTTGCAGCCTTTACATTTCCAATGCAGAAAAATAAGTGCCAGTTCCCACCAGCTCAAACTAAGCACTAGTAGCATGTATCTAATTTGGGAAAAAGTTCCCTTTGGTTATCTAAAAAAGGCCCAGGGAGTCCATGGAGACGGTGGGTACCCTGTCTGTAAACAAATGATAGTTCTGTTGTAGTGTCTTGTCTGTCAAAGGGCTCAAAGTTTTTGTTTTGTTGTCAAGGGGACGTCATCAACGTGGAACGCTCTACTCTGGAATTTTTGTGATGTGCGTTAGAGGCCTGAAAAGGCCACAGGGCCAGTCCATTAATGTAGTACTGTTTTCTAAACTATTCTTGTGGTATTCTGTGCAGAGTGTGGGAAGTGATGACATGGGTGTGTCTGTCCTGCGTGGAATGTATGTTCAGAGCATGATTGGAATACTTGTGAGTGCGGTGTGCTAGAATGTGGTTCAGAGACGGCGCCTCGATGTCTTCACAGAAAGAAACTGTTTGCTTGTTGTTACATTTTATATGTGCTTATGTGAGTGTGTGTGGGGGTGATTGTGCGTGTGTGTGTATATGTGTGTGCATTTGGTTGTGTGTGTCTTAGGGGGACAAGTCGTAGCAGCAAGGTCTCTAGTTGTAAATCTATACATATAAAAGCTAGGGGGCAGATCTACAAGAAAGTGCTGCAGCGCGGCACCGCAAGCCCTTTGGCTGTGCCATGCTGCGGCACTTTCAAAGCACAGGAATGCAACATATTTACAACAATATGTCACATTCCTGTGCTCTCCCCTGTGCTGGCGCACAAACAGCTGCCATGCGCTGGTGCAGGCACCCATGCACCATGGTACAAGGATGCCCGCGTCATGGGGAGATTGTTTTTGTGCAGGAAGTTGGCCCTTCCTGCAAAAAAATAATTACTACAGACATTTTCCTCTTTCAATGCATGCTGTAGAATCCAGCATGAATTGAAAGAGGAAAAAACAAGGAGAAATGAAAATATTTCTCCTCGTTGCGCCTTGCTACGCCACCCCCACGGTGGCGTTGCATTCTAACGCATTTCCAGGTTTACGATTCCTTGTAAATCTGGAAATGTGTCAGGTTCCATGGGTGTTGGATGGGAACACCCACAGCAACACCCATGGAACGCCCCTTTCCCCCAAAGTGTTGCGTGTAAAGGGGCCGTATTTATAAGCACAGGAAAAGTCATGCAGGGTGGCTTTTCCTGAAGTTGTAATTATGGGGCAGTGAAATGTGCCACCGGTGCGTCACGAAAAGTGATGCACTGGTGGCGCAAGGGGCTTGTAAATCTGCCCCTACATATTAAAGATCCCTCTTGAGGTATCAGCAACAAATCTATTTTGTACCAATTCTATTACAGCGTTTGATTTTTAGTTCTGTCTCCTGCTTGAGACCTAGTTTTAGCTGCTGGCTCACGAATATTGTGCAGTGCAGAGCAGTCACGACCATCAGCTCCTACCCAGTTGAGTGCTGCTGTTTTGTTGTCTATATTTACATGAGAATTCATTTGTCAATAATTCGGCTTGTGCATTGCATCCTCCACCACCTGTGACATCCATAAGTGCTTAGTGCTTAATTTGTTAAAAAGTAAGAGCCTGGGCTCTCGTCACGAGGCCACGGCAGCAATGTGGCACACATTGCTCCTCCCAGCGCTGCCAATGATTGTAACAACACAACTACTAATCATCACACACCTACAAGTGTGATAATTCAGACTATTTCAGGCCCCTAAAGCTATAAGAATGGCATGGGCAGCAGGTAATAGTTCTTTTTAATGTATATTGAATTGATAATTAACAGTTTTTGTGGCCATTTCTAAATTAGCCAGAGAACGCCACCTTGTGGCAGACTGTCGTAAGCCCGGTATTAACAGTTAAGTGCTGGTGCCGAGCAGCAGAAACCAACTGCTCAAATTAAGCACTGTAAGTGCCATATAATTCCTGTGTTTGTGGCATCTGCCTGGCATTTGCAGTCCCATGCCTTGCCTGATCCCTCACCCTGGTGCGCCAACTCTATGGGATAAATGCATTATTGTTTGTACAGGTCACTGCAGCAACCAAAGCTGCTGTGCTATCTTGAGCATAGGGGAGAAAGCAGTGCAAAGACATATTTATTAATAAAAATGACCTGGTTTTGCTCTCTTACCTGCCCTGGTGCACAAACAGGCTGACTAGCACTGCACACTGTCTTTGCACCATTTTGCAATGGTGTATGTGATGTTTAGCCTAGGATTTGCACTAGATGCATACTCTTCCAGTACACAATTCTATGCCTAGACAAATTCTAAAACATTCCACACATTGGATGTGTGATGTGCAGTGCAGCACACATGCTATATGTGGAATGTATGGAGAAATGAAAACATCTCCTGGAAGGAGACATTGTCTGTTTTACTCAGAGCATGGTCTGTCAATCTTAGTAGGTCTGGCTTTGTGTCAAATGTATGGGTGCTTGCACCGATACACCCAAGTTACACTCATGTAAGGGCCACTTGACACAATGTGGCACAAAGAAGTGCAAAACACTATTAGTGCTGATGCTGTAAAGTAAATACCCTGCCAATACTTTGCACCTGTTAGCGCCATTTTATATGACTTTGCACTGGCACAAAGTGTTGGAAACCTGCACCTGCATGTCTTGCTTCACTGTCTGGCACCATTATTGTGCACCTTTGTCATCTGCCATGACTGGTCACATCAGAATTGATGTATTGAGGATTAATGTTATGACCAGTGCAAACACTAGTCACAGAAGGTTCTTGGCACCCAACAGATTCCCACCAACAATGCTTTCTGTTTCTTCAGAAAACTAGTGTTTTTTAATATTCTTAAGAGAGTCTGGCAAGAAATTTCAGGGAAATGGCAATTGTACAGAAAAGTACCGCCTTTCATCCGAAATGTGCAGAATGTGCAGACATCCATAAGGGACTTGTATGAGGATAAGAAAGAGTCACATATCGTCAAGTTATGGAAAAACCGTTCCTGGAGTTGATGGTCCTCTCTGAACAATAATTAAAACTTTGCAGTAGCATGAGCTGCTCCATGCCCACCCAATTTATAGTTAAAACATTCACACTAATATGTACACTATGATTGTCCACAAAATTGTATACCAATTAGAAACAGTGCACTGTGAATACGTAAACAATCTCCGAAAAAACGAAGATTCAGGACAAAAGGCACGAAAACAACTAATTCACACGAGCAACACAATAATTTGGGTCTAGTGAGGAACACAACAGAAAAAACAGTTCAACATTGTTGTCAATCATTTGTAGTTTTGGTGGGATACTGAAAATTGATGTGCCTATCCTACTTAAAGCCATGCTAGTAAAACCTTCCTAACCCTACAATCCAGCACCTGAACATATGTGCAATGAGAAGTAGTGCACACATACACACTCTCTCTCGCTCTCTCTCTCTCTCTCTCTCTCTCTCTCACAGTAGATAACATTCTTTCTATCTCCTCCACCATCCCACCAAGGACAAAGGCACCTCCTCCCTCCCTGCTGGTGGGTACCCACGTTTGCCTTACTCCTACTCTCGTGCAATAACACAATATAGGCTGTGACGGTCTCAAATATGAGTGAGTAAATCTGATGTAACTCCATTACAGGACAGGCCACTATGCCTTGGATTCCTATCTCGATATATACATATATTTGTTCTTAACATAAGGTACATAACTCGCCCAAACCCATTTTTTTAATTACACTTACCACTCAATACCTTTACATACCCCTAAACCCTAAAAACACCCTTACCACCCAATGCCCTTATCCACCCCTAAACCCTAAAAGCACCCTTACCACCTAAAACACTTACCCACCCCCAAACCCTAAAACACCCTTACCATCAAATACCGTTCCCCACCCCTAAACTCTGAACATCTTTTACCACCATATACCCCTGTCCAACCCTAAAATACCTTTATACATATATTCACTGAAAAAACCATAGGTTTCACACATGTTATAGTTAGCTGGACATTTCACTCGTACAAAACCATTGAAATCCCCCCATTATAGTTAGTTCAGCTAACTATAACTCGCGCGACCGTAATCCACTGCTGATGACGTCACATATTACATCACTCATGACATGGTCAGTGACATCACTCATGACATCACTGATGACATGAGTGATGTCACTGACCATGTCATGAGTGATGTAATATGTGACGTCATCAGCAGTGGATTGCGGTCGTGCGATTTATAGTTAGCTGAACTAACTATAACGGGGGAATTTCAATGGTTTTGTACGAGTGAAATGTCCAGCTAACTATAACATGTGTGAAACCTATGGTTTTTTCAGTGAATTTGCAAGGTTTTTTAAATGCTAATTCCTAACTATAACGTGTGTGAAACCTATGGTTTTTTTCAGTGAATTTGCAAGGTTTTTTAAATGCTAATTCCTAACTATAACATGTGTGAAACCTATGTTTTTTTCAGTGAATTTGCAAGGTTTTTTAAATGCTAATTCCTAACTATAACGTGTGTGAAACCTATGGTTTTTTCAGTGAATTTGCAAGGTTTTTTAAATGCTAATTTCTAACTAAAACGTGTGTGAAACCTATGTTTTTTTGTGTGAATTTGTAAGGTTTTTTAAATGCTAATTTGTGTATGTATTGTTATATTTTTTATATATTTATTTTACAATAAACTACCTATGTATATAGTTATAGATTGACTGTATCCTGCAATATGGAATGGCTCAGCTCTTTTATTTTGAATTTGGATAAAGTTGAACAGCATAATTAATATCTTCTATAAACTTATAAAGAGTTTAAAATGTTTTTTTTTTTAAGGGTTTTTCACGGTGCGCGCACCGTGAAAAACGGCAATATTTATAATAATTTATTTTTTTTGGGACCTTAGGGGTCTTTCATGGTCCCCCTGAGAAGGCATAGGTGGTCTGGGACTCTCTACCCTGCCCCCTTTTCACGTTCTCCACTTGTGTTTTTAGCTCTCTTCTGCCTCTAAAACTCAAAATGGCGGCTGGGGGGTGCGCGCACTGTGCGCTCACCCCACGATTTTTTGAAAAAAAAAAAAATGTTTTTTTCACCCTTCGGGGTCCTTCAGGGACCCCCTGACAAAGGCTAGGGGGTCAGGAACTGTCTAGCCTGCCCCCTTTTCACTTTCTCAACCTTTCTTATTTACTGTCACACACAAAATGGCGTCCGACACTTCCTGATTTTGACCGATTGGAATGTTGACTGACATCTAACCACCAATCAGAATTACGCTCGCGGACATTTGGTGCGCACCCCGTGCGAGCACGGTGCGCGCATGGTGCGCGCATATAGATAGTTATGTACTTTTAACTGCAATTTTCTCAGGAACTACTGAACAGATTGACACCATATATGCAAAAGGCACATGCCTGACCTGAGGACTACCTCTTTGCCAAATTTCAAGTAATTCTGTTCAGCCGTTCGGGCTGTACCTTCGACTAAAGGTCCTATGGGAAAATGCATGGGGAAAACGCGTTTTGGGACCCCCTTTTTTCTCAGCCCCCGCTTGACGAATCACCCCGAGACTTTCAGGGTAGGAGCTGAGCGGAGCGCCCCATTAGTTTTGAAAATTTCACAAAGATAAGTCAACCGGCGCCAAAGTTATTCAAAATAGAATTTTCAGATTTCCTATGGGAACTCGGTCCTAACTATAACTATCTACTGGCGACCGCCAGTAGATAATATATATAGAGATATATGTCAACAAACACAATCCAAGTGCAGCTGATGCACTAAACAGATTTGATGGACTCAAATTATGCTGGTGCTGTTATATCAAATTTATTTCAATCTTGTGCTGCCCATCAATATGTATATATATATATATTCACTGAAAAAACCATAGGTTTCACACAAGTTATAGTTAGCTGTACATTTCACTCGTAAAAAACCAATGAAATTCCCCCGTTATAGTTAGTGCAGGCAACTATAACTCACGCACCGCAATCCTCTGCTGATGCTAATACTGTATTTAGACACTTATTTGCCCATGTCTTCTTCCATTAAATTTTAGCTATACATATATTACAAATATTTTTTTTTCATAAAGACACATATGTCATCAGCAGAGGATTGCGGTCGCGTGAGTTATAGTTGCCTGCACTAACTATAACGGGGGAATTTCATTGGTTTTTTACGAGTGAAATGTACAGCTAACTATAACTTGTGTGAAACCTATGGTTTTTTCAGTGAATTTGCAAGGTTTTTTAAATGCTAATTCCTAACTATAACGTGTGTGAAACCTATGGTTTTTTCAGTGAATTTGTACGTTTTTTTAAATGCTAAGTTACTTTACGCCATTCGTGGCGTGCGCGCCCAGTTATCGCAGTTCGTTCCGTGCGCGCACGGTGCGCTTCGCGCACCGTGCGCGCACAGTGAGCACGTGGTGCGCTTCGTGCACCGCGCACCCACTTTACACAGTTAGTGCCGTGCACGCACGGTGGTCACGCGGTGCGCTGCGCGCACCGCGTGCCCACGTTACGGGGGATGGGCCATGTACGCACGATGCGCTTCGCGCACCGTGCGCACATGGGGGACATATTATGTGCTTCGTTGTGAAAGGTATTCATTTTTAGTATCCTTGATTTATATATGCCATGCACAAATGGTGCCCTTCGGGCACCATTTGCACACGAGGTGGGGAAAGTGTGGATAATTTTTTTTTTTTAAATAATTTTAACCGTACGCGTATGGTAAGCGTAATCGGCGATTTTTCGAAAAAAATTAAAATTGTTTTTTTGGCCTTGAAGGTTGTTGGGGGACACCTATATCGATGCTGGGTGGTTAAGAACTAAATATACTACCCCTTTAGATGTTTTTTGACTTTGTTTATGCTGCCCCCCTCAGACTGCGAGAGAGAAAATGGCGGCCGCCGCTTCCTGGTTTCGACCGATTCGAATGTTTACTTAGATCGAACAGCCAATCAGAATCGCGCTCGCGCACGTCACCGTACGCGTACGGTAAGCGCACCGTAAGCGCACCGTGAGCTGGCTCAGATATATATATTGATTTAAAGGCTATTTTCTCTGAATCTACTGAACAGATTTACACCAAACCTATAAAAGGCACTTCCTTGACCTGTAGACTACCTCTCTGCCAAATTTCAAGGAACTCTGTTCAGCCGTTCGGGCTGTAGCTGTGTCTAAAGGTCCTATGGAAAAATGCATGGGAAAAACGCGTTTTGGGACCCCCCTTTTATCTCAGCCCCCGCTTGACGAATCCCCCCGAGACTTTCAGGGTAGGAGCGGAGCGCAGCGCCCCACCTATTTTGAAAATTTCGCGAGGATTCGTCGACCGGCGCCAAAGTTATTCAAAATAGAATGTTGCGGTTTTCCTATGGAAACAGGGTCCTAACTATAACTACCTACTGGCGACCGCCAGTAGGTAATATATATACATATATATATATATATATATATATATATATATATATATATATATATATATATATTACCTACTGGCGGTCGCCAGTAGGTAGTTATAGTTAGGACCACGTTTCCATAGGAAATCCGCAACATTCTATTTTGAATAACTTTGGCGCCGGTTGACGAATCCTCGCGAATTTTTCAAAATAGGTGGGGCGCTACGCTCCGCTCCTACCCTGAAAGTCTCGGGGGGATTCGTCAAGCGGGGGCTGAGATAAAAGGGGGGTCCCAAAACGCGTTTTTCCCATGCATTTTTCCATAGGACCTTTAGACACAGCTACAGCCCGAACGGCTGAACAGAATTACTTGAAATTTGGCAGAGAGGTAGTCCTCAGGTCAAGGAAGTGCCTTTTGTAGGTTTGGTGTAAATCTGTTCAGTAGATTCTGAGAAAATAGCCTTTAAATCAATATATATATCTGAGCCAGCTTACGGTGCGCTTACGGTGCGCTTACCGTACGCGTACGGTGGCGTGCGCGAGCGCGATTCTGATTGGCCCTTAGATCTTAGTAAACATTCGAATCGGTCGAAACCAGGAAGCGGCGGCCGCCATTTTCTCTCTCGCACTCTGACAGGGGGTTGAAAAACCAAGTGCAAAAACATGTAAAGGGGCTGTTTACACAGCTCCCAAGCACCTAGCCATGTCGAGGGAGTCCCCAACGATCCCCCAAATGAAAAAAGGCAATTTTAATTTTTTTGAAAATTTCGCCGATTACGCTTACCGTACGCGTACGGTAAGAAATAATCAAAAAAAAAAAAAATATCCACATTCTCCCCACCCCGTGTGCAAAAGGTGCCCGACGGGCACCTTTTGAGCATGGCTTAATAGAGCTAAACAAAACATATATTTTACCTGTGACAACGATGCTCATCATATGTCCTCCATGTGCGCACGGTGCGCGAAGCGCATCGTGTGTTCATGGCCCATCTAGCGTAACGTGGGCATGCGGTGCGCAAAGCGCACCGCGTGCTCACTGTGCGCGCACGGTGCGCGAAGCGCACCGTGCGCGCACGGAACGAACTGCGTTAAGTGGGCGCGCACGCCACAAATGGCGTAAAGTAACTTAGCATTTAAAAAAACGTACAAATTCACTGAAAAAACCATAGGTTTCACACACGTTATAGTTAGGAATTAGCATTTAAAAAACCTTGCAAATTCACTGAAAAAACCATAGGTTTCACACATGTTATAGTTAGCTGGACATTTTACTGATAAAAAACCAATGAAATTCCCCCGTTATAGTTACTGTAGGCAACTATAACTCACGCGACCGTAATCCTCTGCTGATGACATATGTGTCTTTATGAAAAAAAAATATTTGTAATATATGTATAGCTAAAATTTAATGGAAGAAGACATGGGCAAATAAGTGTCTAAATACAGTATTAGCATCAGCAGAGGATTACGGTCGCGTGAGTTATAGTTGCCTACAGTAACTATAACGGGGGAATTTCATTGGTTTTTTATCAGTAAAATGTCCAGCTAACTATAACATGTGTGAAACCTATGGTTTTTTCAGTGAATATATATATATATATATATAGATCAAAGCTCAAAACTGTCCCCAGTTAGAGATGCACTCAGAAGGAGACTCGCTGTTGAAAGCATTTATTCAGGTAAAAACTTGCTCAGCACGCCAATCTTGAACACAGCAGGATGCCGTCTGCAGCCTGACGCGTTTCAGAGCCCTTCGCTCTTTCCTCAGAGGCTCGGCATTACCTTCCACTAGGACATACCCACTTGTTAAATGCCCTCCAATGGGCTCCTCGAATGAGTAAGGCGCACAGTCTTATGGACTATGTAGTATGTGTCCTTAATTTAGAATCCTGAATGGATGCACTTTGAATATCACAGTGTCCAAATAAAGGTCCTAGATGGACCTCGGTGTGCTGCTTAGTCATATATCCTTAGTCCCCTCTCCACATAAGCGCTTGTCTGTATGTCAAGCGCGTGGCCCCCAGTCCTCATGGGGTGGTGCATCTCTCGCGGCGGGACTGCCGCAAAATATCAAAGCTCCAAACTGTCCCCAGTTAGAGATGCACTCAGAAGGAGACTCGCTGTTGAAAGCATTTATTCAGGTAAAAACTTGCTCAGCACGCCAATCTTGAACACAGCAGGATATATATATATATACATACACACACATTTACATATAGAGTTTGGTAGGGGTATAAGGATCGGTAGGGGTATAGAACAGTACAGGTATATATTTCATTATTCAGAATCCGTACTAAAAATGATGAATTACGCACCAATTCCCACTTAATCATCAATATCCCGCTGTGTATCGGCTTACATCATAACTGCTGTAATTCAATTCTTCGGTGAATTGACGGAGGAGTGTGGTAAAGATATATATATATGTCAGCGTTAACTCCGTCAACATACCGAACTCCTTTCAAAAGAACGGAGCACAGACCACAAAGTAGTGCAGCAAGATTGTTCTTTATTGCTCGCCGACCTCTACAGCCATGACGCGTGTCAGCCTGTCAAGGGCCTTGATCACATGACATGCTCTGTCAGGTTGGTAGTTTTTTTATACCATTTTTTTCACTTTTTTTCTATTGCTCAACCAGTGTTTCCTTAAAGTGACAAGTGCATAGACTCAGAATCATGGACATGAATGACAGATTCAATGGTTGTTAGAGGAACTCAGCAAAACAATTCTGTTAAAATACATTCGTCCAGGTAAAATACCATAACTGGTTGCTTTACTCAAATGTCCTGTGGTTGGTGGTATCTCTCTCTCTCTCTCTCTCTCTCTCTCTCTCTCTCTCTCTATATATATATATATATATATATATATATATATATATATATATATATATATATATATATATATATATATATTACCTACTGGCGGTCGCCAGTAGGTAGTTATAGTTAGGACCGTGTTTCCATAGGAAATCTCAAAATTCTATTTTGAATAACTTTGGCGCCGGTTGACGAATCCTCGCAAAATTTTCAAAACTAATGGGGCGCTCCGCTCAGCTCCTACCCTGAAAGTCTCGGGGGGATTCGTCAAGCGGGGGCTGAGAAAAAAGGGGGGTCCCAAAACGCGTTTTCCCCATGTATTTTTCCATAGGGACTTTAGTCGCAGCTACAGCCCGAACGGCTGAAAAGAATTATGAGAAATTTGGCAGAGAGGTAGCCATAAGGTCCATGAAGTGCCTTTTGCAGGTTTGGTGTAAATCTGTTCAGTATTTCCTGAGAAATTAGCATTTAAATCAATATATATATCTGTACGCGCGTAACGTGCGCGCACTGAGCAAGTCCTGTGCGCGCACCTTGCTGATCGCGAGCGCACTTCTGATTGGTTCTTAGATGTCAGTAAACATTCGAATCGGTGGAAATCAGGAAGCGGCGGCCGCCATTTTGTCTCTCGATTAAGGGGGTGATAAACAAAGGGGGAGAACTTGAAAAGGGGGCAGAGTGGGGAGATATTGACCCACTAGGCATTTTAAGGGGGTCATAGTAGGACCTTGTAGGGCAAAAAAAAGATTTATATTTTGAAATAAAATATCGCCGAGTGCTCGCACCCAGCGCGCACCCGAAAAAAACCTTTTTTGAAAAAAAAAATTGCATTTAAGTGTTTAGATATAAGGTGGCTCTAAAAAGAGCCCTTGTGTTTATTGTGTGTTTTTCGGTACCTACAAGTAAGTACCGATGCAGAGTCTAAAGTTCAAGAGGAAGACTCTGTTGCCTTCATCAGTGAAGTGTACACCATCTCCTCTATAAATGTCTTGCATGTTGTAACACAAGTTGTTGTGGTATATAGAACCCATACCATAGTCTCTGAGGAAAGCAGAAATAGATTTGTTGACGTGCTTCCTTGCTTTGTCAATCTGCGGACAAAATTGGTTGGACCAGTTCCACTTTTGCCTTTGGCATATGTTAGAATATACGAAGGCAGATTGAGGAAAAAGCGACATCAATTGCACAAAGGTGTCCTTAATAAGCATTTCCAGACCTACCCCAGTTAAAGTGCCTAGGTCATTTCCACCACAGTGCACAATAATAAGGTTAGGCAGTGGGAGATGTAGAAAGGTTTTCACCAAAGGCATTAATTGGTGCCACTTTAACCCTCTCTGACCAATCCATTTAATGTCTACATTTGGCAAAGCAAGGTCTCTCACCATACCTCTTTTTCTGCATACTTTTCACTCCAGAAGACATAGCTGTGACCTACAATCCACACTGTGAACATCTTCCAAGGAGATCTGGATGCACTCAGGAGGTGTCTTTCAGTAGAAAGGCAATATGAAATGAAAGACAGTTGAAAAAAGGAGGCACACATACTTTTTTTTATAAAAAGAACTCATTGGCTGTTTCAAACCATTCTACACAAAAAACTAGGCTGTATGTTTAAATTTTAAAAAGCATGTTTTGTATTGGTTGAGAAAAATGTGTGAACAAAGAACATTAGTTTGGATTTGCTGTTAGGTTTGAAAAGTCAAGCGGTCTTGCTCTTTGAAAATGAAACATTGTCTGCTGAACTTCTGACCTCTCTGCTCACACCTGTGTTCCATGACCTGTTGCTATGGTAGCAGGCAGAAGTCAAGTTGGGGGAAGGGTACATTTGGAAAGGGGTTGAAGTTTTCAACCAATAGAAATGTGTGATTTCATTTGAAAAATGTGGGAAGCACAGAGATTTGAAATTAACATGTATATGTGTGAAAAAAGAGAGGGAAACTGTGCCATTAACTGGTTCTGCTGAGAGGAGAGAGGTGTTCAGCTCAGAGATTCTGGTCTGATAAACTGCTGTGTGACTGTCACATTTCTTTCACAACTAACTAATTTTAAAGGTGAGTTATGAGTTTGAGAGGGGGTGTTTGTGGTTAATTTAGATATAAAAAAATGAATTGTGATTATTTGTTTAAAGTTGTGATTTACATTTTCTGTTTTGGGAGATATTTAACTGTTTTGAATATGTAAAATATTATGGAGTATGTTTTCACCATAAGTTAATGTGTACTGGTAATAATGAGGAATACTGTTTTGTGCCTACCATCAAACCATGAGTCTGTGTGCAGAGAAGAATTGTTGACAGAGATTTAATTTGTGTTGCTGTTGAAAAGTAAGACTTGCAGTTGAAAGAAAAGGACAGCTTCTTTTTATTTGTGATGGTTAGCATTTAGCAGAAATCACTTTGAAAGAAAAGAGAGGAAAATGGCAGCACATTTGAAAAAAGCTTTAGTTCTGTAAGAATTGATAACTCAGGAAAGGGGCAGCCTGTGTTTTGTGTCTACCAACACAGCATGAGTCTGTGTGTATATAGGAATTGTTGTCTGAGATTTAATTTGTGAAGTTGTTGTTCAGTAAGAAATGCAGTCCTAGGAAAGGGGCAGCCTGTGTTATGTGCTTAAAATGATGGCATGAGTCTGTGTGCACACAGGAATTGTGGGCAGACGTTTAATTTGTGAAGATGTTGTTCAGTAAGAAATGCAGTTCCAGGAAAGGGGCAGCCTGTGTTATGTGCCTAAAATGATGGCATGACTCTCTGTGCGCACAGGAAATGTGGGCAGAGATTTAATTTATGAAGTTGTTGTTCAGTAAGAAATGCAGTCCCAGGAAAGGGGCAGCCTGTGTTATGTGCCTAAAAGGATGGCATGACTCTGTGTGCACACAGGAATTGTGGGCAGAGATTTAATTTGTGAAGATGTTGTTCAGTAAGAATTGCAGTCCCAGGAAAGGGGCAACCTGTTGTCTTTACACAAATTATCCCTTAACACACATGCACTGTTACATACATCCCTGCATTCTTCATGCAGTTCTGGAAGTCTCTTTGCTCATCTGTCTCGCACCAGACAATACACAGTGTTCAGAAACACACTCTTGGCACACACGCAGCAGCTTCTCGAACACTCTCATGTGTAGTACTCAGCTCTGTGTGCTGTTTCAGATAGCACTGTGTAATGCAAACACATTCAACGTCACCAAGGCCTCATTTAAATTGATCTAGTCTATTCACTCACCCTGTAACACATGGTCATGGTCTTAAGGAGCTGTTAGGACATGTGCTGTTTTCTGCTTCTGTAAATGATAAGGGAAATGTGTCAGGCTGTAACAGTAATTTGGTACTATTCAGGGACACTGTTTTGTTCCAAAAAACATAGCATGAGTCTGTGTGCGCACAGGAATTGTGGGCAGAGATTTAATTTGTGAAGATGTTGTTCAGTAAGAAATGCAGTCCCAGGAAAGGGGCAGCCTGTTTTATGTGCGTAAAAAGATGGCATGAGTCTGTGTGCACACAGGAATTGTGGGCAGAAATTTAATTTATGAATTTGTTGTTCAGTAAGAAATGCAGTCCCAGGAAAGGGGCAGCCTGTTGTGTTTACTGAAATTATCTCTTAGCACACATGCACTGTTACATACATCCCTGCAGTCTTCATGCAGTTCTGGAAGTCTCTTTGCTCATCTGTCTTGCACCAGACAATACACAGTGTTCAGAAACACACTCTTGGGACACACGCAGCAGCTTCTCCAACACTCTCATGTGTAGTACTCAGCTCTGTGTGCTGTTTCAGATAGCACTGTGTAATGCAAACACATTCAACGTCACCAAGGCCTCATTTAAATTGATCTAGTCTATTCACTCACCCTGTAACACATGGTCATGGTCTTAAGGAGCTGTTAGGACATGTGCTGTTTTCTGCTTCTGTAAATGATAAGGAAATGTATCAGGCTGTAACAGTAATTTGGTACTATTCAGGGACACTGTTTTGTTCCAAAAAACATAGCATGAGTCTGTGTGCGCACAGGAATTGTGGGCAGAGATTTAATTTGTGAAGTTGTTGTTCAGTAAGAATTGCAGTCCCAGGAAAGGGGCTGCCTGTGTTATGTGTGTAAAATGATGGCATGAGTCTGTGTGTGCACAGGAATTGTGGGCAGATATTACATTTGTGAAGTTGTTGTTCAGTAAGAATTGCAGTCCCAGGAAAGGGGCAGCCTGTTGTCTTTACACAAATTATCCCTTAGCACACATGCACTGTTACATACATCCCTGCAGTCTTCATGCAGTTCTGGAAGTCTCTTTGCTCATCTGTCTTGCACCAGACAATACACGGTGTTCAGAAACACACTCTTGGCACACACGCAGCAGCTTCTCCAAAATTCTCATGTGTAGTACTCAGCTCTGTGTGCTGTTTCAGATAGCACTGTGTAATGCAAACACATTCAACGTCACCAAGGCCTCATTTAAATTGATATAGTCTATTCACTCACCCTGTAACACATGGTCATGGTCTTAAGGAGCTGTTAGGACATGTGCTGTTTTCTGCTTCTGTAAATGATAAGGGAAATGTATCAGGCTGTAACAGTAATTTGGTACTATTCAGGGACACTGTTTTGTTCCAAAAAACATAGCATGAGTCTGTGTGCGCACAGGAATTGTGGGCAGAGATTTAATTTGTGAAGATGTTGTTCAGTAAGAAATGCAGTCCCAGGAAAGGGGTAGCCTGTGTTATGCGTAAAAAGATGGCAGGATTCTGTGTGCACACAGGAATTGTGGGCAGAGATTTAATTTATGAATTTGTTGTTCAGTAAGAATTGCAGTCCCAGGAAAGGGGCAGCCTGTGTTATGTGCCTAAAATGATGGCATGACTCTGTGTGCGCACAGGAAATGTGGGCAGAGATTTAATTTATGAAGTTGTTGTTCAGTAAGAAATGCAGTCCCAGGAAAGGGGCAGCCTGTGTTATGTGCCTAAAATGATGGCATGACTCTGTGTGCACACAGGAATTGTGGGCAGAGATTTAATTTATGAAGTTGTTGTTCAGTAAGAATTGCAGTCCCAGGAAAGGGGCAGCCTGTGTTATGTGCCTAAAATGATGGCATGAGTCTGTGTGCGCACAGGAATTGTGGGCAGAGATTTAATTTGTGAAGTTGTTGTTCAGTAAGAATTGCAGTCCCAGGAAAGGGGCAGCCTGTTGTGTTTACACAAATTATCCCTTAGCACACATGCACTGTTACATACATCCCTGCAGTCTTCATGCAGTCCTGGAAGTCTCTTTGCTCATCTGTCTTGCACCAGACAATACACAGTGTTCAGAAACACACTCTTGGCACACACGCAGCAGCTTCTCCAACACTCTCATGTGTAGTACTCAGCTCTGTGTGCTGTTTCAGATAGCACTGTGTAATGCAAACACATTCAACGTCACCAAGGCCTCATTTAAATTGATCTAGTCTAATCACTCACCCTGTAACACATGGTCATGGTCTTAAGGAGCTGTTAGGACATGTGCTGTTTTCTGCTTCTGTAAATGATAAGGGAAATGTGTCAGGCTGTAACAGTAATTTGGTACAATTCAGGGACACTGTTTTGTTCCAAAAAACATAGCATGAGTCTGTGTGCGCACAGGAATTGTGGGCAGAGATTTAATTTGTGAAGTTGTTGTTCAGTAAGAATTGCAGTCCCAGGAAAGGGGCAGCCTGTTGTGTTTACACAAATTATCCCTTAGCACACATACACTGTTACATACATCCCTGTAGTCTTCATGCAGTTCTGGAAATCTCCTTGCTCATGTCTCTTGCAGCTGACAATACATAGTCTGCAGAAACACACTCTTGGGACACACGCAGCAGCTTCTCCAACACTCCCATGCGTACTACTCAGGTCTGTGTGTAATGCAAACACATTCAACGTCACCAAGGCCTCTTTTTCTTTGCTCTACTCTAAACACTCACCCAGGTTGCAGATACTTATGGTATGAAGTAGCTGTTAGGAAATGTGCTCTTTTCTGCCTCTGTGATTTTCCAGGTAAAATGTCTAAGGCTGTAACAGCAATTATCACTTGATCTACCAGAGTAGTAAATGTGCTTTGAATTTGCAAATCAAATTCTGTTTTCTGCTTAGAAGCACACCATGAGGCTGTGTGCGCACAGGAATTGTGGCCACAGATATAATTTGTGTTGCGGTTGTTCTGTTAAAAAATGCACTTGCAGGAAAGGGGCAGCTTGTTTTTTTTCAACTGTGGTGGTTAGTACTGTGCACAAATTAGTAAATCACAAATGAGAGACAAATGGAAAAACATTTGAAATAAATGAAAAGTAAAAAAAAATATTTTAATGAATTATAATTACAAAAAGGATTTTTTTTTAGTTCCTTGCAGGTATTGCTGAGCAACAGTGAAAAAAAAAATGCCTTTAAGGACAAGAAAAAGGAAAGAAAAGCAACAACAAGTATATCTGGACAAAACTGGGAAAAAAAATAGCAGGAGAAGCTGGAGATGGCAAAAAGAAAAAGTTTACTGGTAAGCAGAGCAGAGATTTCTTAAAAAAGATTTTCAAAAAACAAAAAAATGGCAAAAATAACTGTAAAACAAAGAGAGTTTTATGTACAAAGCAACAACACAGTCAACAGCAAAAAAAAAAAGCTAATGTACAATCAGAAGTATGTCAAAGTGATTTAACACGAAAATTAGATTTTAAAAACATTCGTCGAAAAATGTTTCATAGAAGAGTGATGGGGAACAACCTTTACAATGCAACTTTTACAACGCACTACACTTACAACGCATTTTTTACAACGCAACATCCACTACAACGCATTCCATTACATAGCATGACACTACAACGCATTTTTAAAAACTACCTTTACAACGCATTCCATTACATCGCATACTACCTTTACAACGCATACCATTACAACGCATAAAATTACACTACACTATCCAACACTTACCCTACTGTTGCACCCCCTGGAGTTAGAATAGTAATTTTTACCCCTATACTATCCAACACTTACCCTACTGTTGCACCCCCTGGAGTTAGAATAGTAATTTTTACCCCTATACTATCCAACACTTACCCTACTGTTGCACCCCCTGGAGTTAGAATAGTAATTTTTACCCCTATACTATCCAACACTTTCCCTACTGTTGCACCCCCTGGAGTTAGAATAGTAATTTTTACCCCTATACTATCCAACACTTTCCCTACTGTTGCACCCCCTGGAGTTAGAATAGTAATTTTTACCCCTATACTATCCAACACTTACCGTACTGTTGCACCCCCTGGAGTTAGAATAGCAATTTTTACCCCTATACTATCCAACACTTACCCTACTGTTGCTCCCCCTGGAGTTAGAATAGTAATTTTTACCCCTATACTATCCAACACTTACCCTACTGTTGCACCCCCTGGAGTTAGAATAGTAATTTTTACCCCTATACTATCCAACACTTACCCTACTGTTGCACCCCCTGGAGTTAGAATAGTAATTTTTACCCCTATACTATCCAACACTTACCCTACTGTTGCACCCCCTGGAGTTAGAATAGTAATTTTTACCCCTATACTATCCAACAATTACCCTACTGTTGCACCCCCTGGAGTTAGAATAGTAATTTTTACCCCTATACTATCTAATACTTACCTTTAATGCAATTTAATATTATGCGTTGTAATGGTATGCGTTGTAAAGGTAGTATGCGATGTAATGGAATGCGTTGTAAAGGTAGTTTTTAAAAATGCGTTGTAGTGTCATGCTATGTAATGGAATGCGTTGTAGTGGATGTTGCGTTGTAAAAACTGCGTTGTAAGTGCATGCGTTGTAAAAGTGTGCGTTGTAACGACATACATCCAAGAGTGATGTTAAATTTGCTAAAGGATGTGAAAAAATATAAGAAAAAAAACAAAATTTATTAAGAAAAAAAAATGTATAGAAAATATTGTAAGTAAGGCTTTGGAAATAAAAAGAAAACTTTTTATTCTAATTTTGAATAGGATGCGTAGATTAGAAAAATTAGTGAATGCAATGAAGTCACAAAGCAAAAGAAAAAGAGAAGTGAAAAAAAGTAACTTTTGTAAAGTGTTCTTGGGAGAATGGAAACACAGTTCAAGTACTGAACCATTTTTTAATGAAGAGAGTTATCTTCAAAGTAATAGTTTGTTGCATGCAGTTGACACCAATGGTAGAGCATATGAAGTTAAGGATGGTTGTGTGATGCAAAAAGAGAAAATGGTCCCAAAAAATGAGGAAGAAGTAATGGCTGTTGAGGCTATGGGGAGACGTCCAAAAGCCCCAGTGTACACTTGGAACTGTAGTAGTATTTGTAGTGTGCGTCAGGAATCTATTGATAAATTACGTGACTTTCTAAGAGAATATAGTAAAAAGAGTGTAAAACA
This sequence comes from Triturus cristatus, assembly GCF_964204655.1. NCBI lineage: Eukaryota > Metazoa > Chordata > Amphibia > Caudata > Salamandridae > Triturus > Triturus cristatus. The sequence goes on along the minus strand of NC_140582.1, from coordinate 1,063,989,942 downwards.
GAAGATGAAGGTGCTTCAAACACTAGATCCATGCAGAGTGAGAGAAAATACTGGTTTGCAGGGACATTCTCTGGCTTGTCTATCTAGAAAAGTGTGTAAAAGTGTTTTTCATCATTTTAGGATGCTGGCTGTTCATCATACTGAAATGAGAAAGTTTGTGAGAACATTGTATTTTGCTAAAAGTCCAGCAGTAAAGTTGAATGAGTTGAATAATGCTCTGTTCCGTGGATCTGTATCAGATGTAGTGAAGGTTACTGATGAGATTCAGTTTTGTTACTTTGGTCCAGAACAAGAAAGTGCAGAAAAGGACACAGTAAATGAGGAAAATGAGGAACAGAATGTAGAACTCATTATTACTAAAAATTTTGAGGATGAAATGACAAAATTTACTATCACCTCTAACGAAAGACCAAATATTACTTGTATTTGTTGCCGCAGAAGTCATTATAAAATTCAAACAAGGAGTGTTGATCTGTATAAAAAAAGTGAAAATGAAGATAATTATAAGTGGAAGGATTTTGCAACATATATATTTCTTGAAAATTGTTTTGAATTGGGTGAAGATCAGCGTATTTGTAAATACTGTTATAATAAGTTAGAAGAAAATAGAATGCCGACCAGAGCTGTACATAATAATTTAGAATTGGATGCTATTCCTGCTGAACTTTCTGAATTAAATACATATGAGTCTATGCTCATTCAATGTGTTCATCCGTTCCAGACCATAGTACGTATGGAGCCCAAAACTGGTAAATTACCTCCTTCTGATTTACTGAGAGGTTTAAAAGGAAGAGTGGTGTATTTGCCCTTGGATTTGAAACCAAATATGGAAACTATTGATGCAGATACTTTGGAAACTGAAGCATTAGTAATTCTGGTTAATGGTGTACCTACAAAGAATAAGAAGATTTGGCAAGAGCTGGTGGATGTACGAAAAGTACAAAGAGCAAATTTGTATTTGAAAAAAAATAATAAATGGTATGAATCAATTTATATAGAAGAAGAAGAAGAAGATTTACAAGAAGACACAGAAACACCAACTGGTCAAATTGAAAAAGTGGACAAGTCAAAGGAAGAAGAAATTTATGAACATTTTAGCATACATCCTCTTCATTCAAAAGAAGTTATGGGAGACACTATTGATCTGTTTCAGATGAAGAAAGCAAAAGGAACTCTCGTGAGTGTATGGGAGGAGAGCTTGGAAGCTCGATGTTTTCCCCAGCTGTTTCCTACAGGAAAAGGAGGACGATACGATGAACGTCCAGAACAGATTCCAGCTTCTGAGTATCGGACTACAAGACTATATGCAGAAGATCCAAGATTTCGTCAAAGTATTCCTTATTTGTTCCATCTTTTATTTGAAAGCGACTTGTCTGCATTATCTTATGCAGTAAATCACATTTTAAAAAGTGGAGTACATTTACAAAATGTGTCTGCTAAGGATTTTATGGAGAAAGTGCAGCACCGAGATGATCATTTGGAAACACAACTGATCAATCTGATGGCTTGTCAGCGTGGGACAAATGAATATTGGTACCGACGCCATGGTGAATTAAAATGCATGTTACGGAATTTAGGAACTCCTACATGGTTTCTAACCCTAAGCTGTGCCGAGTACGCTTGGGATGATTTACTGGATTTTCTAAGAGAGGCAAATTCAAACATTAAAAACATTGAATACAAGACAGCTGGAGAACTGTGCTCATTGGATCCAGTTAATGTTTGCAGATATTTCAATCATAGATTTGAGGCTATGATGTCCTTCATCTGCAATAAAAAAAATCCACCTCTTGGAGAAGTAGTAGATTTCTTTTGGAGAAAAGAGTACCAGGCTAGAGGTGCTCCTCATATTCATATGCTGTTGTGGATCAAGGATGCCCCAAAGTTTGGAACAGATACTGATGAAGCAGTGTTATCTTTCATTGAAGAATATGCAACATGTGCTATACCTAAAAGCACAGAAGAGAAAATGTTAAAAGAGCAAGTTTTACGTTTCCAAAGTCATCGGTGTGGAAAATACTGTCGACGGAAGTACAAGACGAAAGATAATTTCTACACAAAGTGTCGATTTGGATTTCCTAGACCTGTTCTTTCAAAGGGAAGAGTCAACAGTTTTATGTCAGCTGTGCGACATACTATAACCAGAAAATCTCCCAAAAATACATACAACCTAAAAAAAAAAGAAGAGTCAAAATTTATAAATGACTTCAACCCAGTCATTTTATCCCTGTGGAATGCTAACATGGATATTCAGTATGTGGCAGACTATTCTATTGCTGTTGCTCGGTATGTGACATCTTACATCACTAAATCTGAGAAAACAGAATTGAAGGAAATGTGGGAAGAGATTTCTCACGAGAAGACTGTCAGTAAGAAGCTGTACAGTTTCAGTTTAAAGATGTTATCGCACCGAGAAATTGGATCCTACGAATGCTCAGATAGGTTATCATCTGCAAGTCTTTACTCGAAATCCAGAAGAATAATTTGGGTAAGCTTAGGCCTTGCAGGAATGAGAAATGGGGTACTGAAATCTGTTGGAGAAATTGAATATTTGGCCGAGAATGACCCACAAAGTACAGATATTTTGAAATCAAACATGTTGGACACATATTACCCAAAGAGAAGTCATCATCTTGAGAACATGTGTCTCTATGAAGTGCTGCAGAACTACATTTATTCACGGAAAGCCACAGAAGACATCAACAATGGAAAATATAAAGTCATTGGTGAGGAAGGATGTTTGGTGAAGCAAACAAAGGGAAGTTTGATAAATCACAGGAAGCTCAGTTGCGAAACTACTGACAAAAAGGAATTTTACTACTTGGCTCTTTTAAAGCTGTTTAAACCATGGCGTTCAGAGGACGAACTACTGGGAGAATTTCAAAGCTATGAAGATTCTTTTAATGCTAGCAAAGACAGTATAGAATGCAGTACTTTCTCAACTTATGTCCAAATGTTAAATGAAGAAAATGAACAGGAAGCAAAAATTGCAGCTGAAGTAGCTAGAGACAGTTCTCAAGACAGCCAAAGTTCAGTAACACTTAGTCAAGATCCCCTAGGACAACCAATCATAGAAAATGAAGCTGCAGTAGCCATGACTGAAGTAGAAACGGCTATGAATCAAGCACAGGAAGATTCAATCGACTTACTAAATCTGGAACAACAACTGAATGAAGAACAAAAAGAAATGTATGAAGAAGTCACCAAAAAAATTGATCATGGATTACTACATGAAAAGAAAGAGTGCTCATGCACATCATTTGAACCAATCAGGATGTATGTGAGTGGACAAGCTGGAACTGGAAAAAGTTTCTTAATAAAAGTCATCAGAAGCTACCTACAGCAAAAAACTGCTTCAAATTTGTCTTGTGTGGTAACTGCTCCAACTGGGTTAGCAGCCTATAACATAAAAGGAATTACCTTACATCGCTTGCTAATGTTACCAGTGGAGCATGAGAACAAAATAGAATACCACAAGCTAACTGGAGAAGCATGCCTCAAAGTTTCAAGAGTGTTGAAGAAGATGCAAGTTCTCATTATTGATGAGGTGAGCATGGTTTCAAATTTAATGCTTGCCTTTGTGCATTTAAGAATGCAACAAATTCTTAAGAGAGACTATGACGTGTTATTTGGAGGTAAACACGTCATAGTTTTTGGGGATCTTCTGCAGCTCACTCCAGTTAAAGGACAACCAGTGTTTAATACTGTGACACATGAAGACACGAAGAAGTCATTAGGAAGCATTGGTAATGCGAATATTTGGTCGTTCTTTGAGTACAAAGAACTCACTACCAATATGAGACAAGCAAACGACGAAGATTATGCAAGTATTCTGAAAGATATCAGAATTGGACTACTCACAGAAGTTGGCAAAAAAGCATTACAGAGTCGGTTGCTACATAACTTATTTCCAAATGAAGAAATAGTTGCAGAGAAAATATACCAGAACATTGCAGAAAAAAAAACTGTAATCTGCTTAATGCCAACACTACGTGAGTGCTCAATATTCAATGAGGAACTTTTGAAATTGGAAAAGGAAGAGATTAAGAAAATGGAAGCAGAGGACAAAATTCAGCATGAAAGAATTACTTTTACATTAACAGGCAAACTGAAAAATAAATTGGATTCACTAGAGAAGAATATTTCCAAAACAGCTGGATTAGAAAAAAATCTATATGTTTGCATGAATTGTCGAGTGATTTTACGAGAAATTTGGATGTAGAAAAAGGTTTAGTGAATGGAGCTATGGGAAGAGTTGTGGGTTTTATTAATTACCAGAAAAAAGTTGGAATTGAATGTTTAAAAATAAAATTTGATCAGATAGAAGAAGTTATAGATATTTGTCGTTGTTCAGTTCGTTTCATGCTTGTGAAAGACTTATATGTACGTAGGAAGCAGTTTCCGTTTTCTCTAGCATATGCTGTAACTATTCACAAGTCACAAGGATTAACTGTAGAAAGTGCTTTTGTAAACATTGGTTCTACTGTGTTCAAAGAAGGTATGGCATATGTTGCTTTGTCACGAGTGAAAACATTATCTGGTTTATTTATGATAGACTTTGATGACTCAAAAGTTAGTGCTGATACAAACTGTGTAAAGGAGTATAACAGATTAAGAAGAACCTATGCTCCTCATTTAGGTGAGTATCCTGTGATTGAAAAACATGTTGTTTGTCGGAAAAGGAGATTTGAGAATATCTGTAATGAGGATGTACAGAAGAGAAAAAAAAAGGACAGTGATGTGATAGCAAGGAAAAAGAAAAAGGACAGTGTTGAAGAGGTTGTTGGTTGCCATTTTGAAAATAGCTCTGGTGTCAACTGCTATGCAAATGTAGTGCTGAATGTTGTATTTTATCTTGAAAAGTTGCTAGAACAGATAATAGTAAATCATGGAAAAAGATTGTGTTCTCTGCTGAGTCTCCTTTATGAGAAGCTGAGTACTGATAAAACTGAAATAGAAAGTGCTACTGATGTTAGAAATCTTTTAGATGTATGTTGTGGTTCTACACAGTTTAAAGAAAATGTCCAGCAAGATGCACAGGAATTCTTAATATATATTTTGAGTGTACTAGAAGATGAAGGAGTAGAAGTGGAAAACTTATTTGGTGTCTCTTACAAATGGGAACATTGCTGTGAAAACTGTATGAACACATGCAGTAGTAATGTTGATTCAGAAAGGTTCATATTTTTACCATTACCACAAAGTAAATCAGTGACTTTTAGTAAATTAGTTAAAGATGCCAATCACAACATGGAATGTTCTGAATGTAAATCAGACATGTTTTCAACGTTATTTTTACAGAAATATGGTCAGTATGTAATTTTAATGATGCAACGTTGTAGAGCTGATGGTTCAAAATTGGACACTTTAATAAAGAAGTTTACAGGACAGCAATTATCAATTTCTGGAAAAACTTTTGTTACAGTTGCAATAATTTTTCATGAAGGACCTACTCTAACTTCTGGACATTACACAGTTTATCTTAAATGTGAAAAAGGCTGGACACTGTGTAATGATTCCCAATTGATTTTCAAGGAACGTTTGCCTTATGATTTACCCAATTCTTACTTAATTTTTCTGAAACCTAAATTTTGAAAACTAAAAACTGCATCTGAAGAAAGCATTTTTTGTCATTTTAAGGGATTTTAATTGAAGATATCACTTAAAAAGGATTTTGAAATTACTATTTGGCCTAAAGTAAAAGTAATAAAAACAATTGTGGACTCCTTTGACAGAAATTATTTTGGCATGTGTGCTTTTGCAACAAGGTTTAAAGACGGTTTGTCTAGAAAATTTTTATTCATCTAGAGAAGTACTTGTGATATATATGTAATATTTCTAACAAGGTATATTTTAGTGAGGAAAGTTTTAGGGCTTTTTTAAACAATCTTTCAGATTGGTTTTTTTTTGCCCGCTGTTAAATGATGAATACAATTGTTTTCACTATTTTAAGTGAAAAATAAAAAATTCTGAAAACATCAAAAAAAGGGCAAAAAATTGCTTTGTAAAATATGTAAAAACATGTAATGCTTTTTGTAATGTATGATTAAATATTAATACTTTTTTTTCTTTTTTTGCAGAACTGGAAAGAAAAAATAACAAAAAATAATTCTGTTCCCTTGCAAAATACTTTAAAAAAAAAATTTTTTGATTTTTTTTTTTTTTTTTAAATAAGTGAAAAATATTAGTATTACTCAATTCTCCCTTTTCATGCTTCCATTTCTTCACCTCTTTATGAACTTTAATTAAAAAAAAAAAAAAAAAAAAAAAATTTTTAAAAACCCTTGGGTGCGTGCAGGCTGCGCGCAGGGTGCGCGCACCTAAAAAAAAAAAAAAAAATTAAATCCCTCAAAAAAATGTTTTGGGGGGTTTAGTTTATAAGTGGCTCTTAAAAGAGCCCTTGAGTTAATGGAGGGATACAGGAAGAGAAAAACGAAAAAAAAGAAAAAACATCTATGGCCTACTTGTACTCATGGGCATCAAATTTTCTCTGAATGAGATCAAGACTGGTCTCACCCACAGAAATAAGTTTACCGCAATCAGTGCAGCGTGTGGACAACCTAGCCAAACAAGGTGGTCCAAACAGAGGTGTGGAAGAAGGCAAAGGCACCACTGCAGAAGAAGTGCTCGGCTGAGCTGCCGAAGATGTGCTCGGCTGAGCTGCTGCAGATGTTGTCGGTAGAGCAGGTGGAGGGTTTGCTCCAGAAGCTCGACGAAAAGTCACTGGATGCATTTTGTCAACATGCCTCAACATAGTGTGAATGCTAAAAGAATATTTCTTGTTAGGATTCCCACATGACAAGACTTTTTGACAAAGTACACATGTAACTTTAGGTGCATTTACCTTTTTTTCTCCCTCTGGAAAAGTAAAAAACTGCCATATAAAGCTGTCTTTCTGCTTCCTGATCCTCTGCCTCTCAAGAGTGTCCTGGTCACTGTCTGAAGATGGTTGCTGTTCAGCCATTGTCTCTCAACAACAGAATAGCTCCTTCTCCAAAGGAATCAGAACTAATAATGAGGGGAGTAGGTGTGGTTTGGGAAGAATCTGGAACTGAAAGTACTTCAAACCAATCAAAAGTGATGATTCTTGATCACATGACTTGCCATGAGGGGATTGGGTGTGGTGTTGAAACAATTAGAAACTGAAAGTAATGATAACCAATAAGAAGTGCTGTTTTATTATGCATAAACCCGAGGTGCGCGCACTGCGCAAGCTCCGAGCGCGCACCTCGTGATTACGTATGCACGAACGCGTAGGAGCGCATGTGCATACGTCATATGCGCGTACGTAGCGCGCATACGTTGAACACGCGTATACGCGACCGTTATTGCGCGTAATTTTAGCGTATGCGGAAGTAAACCGCGTGGAGCGCGTAGGACGCACGCACGCATACGTACGTACGTACGCATACGTAGTGGGTGCGCGCTCCCAGCGCGCACTAGAACGTATATTTGCGTACGTAAATAACGTACGGCGGTATTCATAAAACTTACGAAATTGTACTAGGAGCGCGCTCAGAGCGTGCACTTCAAGAATTTATATTTAAAAAAAAAATGGAGAAAAATTAATTGCAAAAAATAAAAAAACTGTTCAACTTTATCCTAATTGTAATTTTTAAAAAAAAACAAAAACAAATAAAAAGATACAGATAATATATAAATGAATACATAGGAATTTTATTTTTAATCTAAAACATTTTTTTTAATTAAATAATACAAAAATTAGCATTTAAAAAAACGTACAAATTCACTGAAAAAACCAAAGGTTTCACACACGTTATAGTTAGGAATTAGCATTTTAAAAACCTTGCAAATTCACTGAAAAAACCATAGGTTTCACACATGTTATAGTTAGCTGGACATTTCACTCGTGAAAAACCAATGAAATTCCCCCGTTATAGTTAGTTCAGCTAACTATAACTCGCGCCCCCGCAATGCACTGCTGATGACGTCACATATTACATCACTCATGACATGGTCAGTGACATCACTCATGACATCACTGATGACATCTCAAATGACATCACTGATGACATCATCCTTGTGACAGAGTGGCAGACCTCCTCTCACCCTAATATAACCTTTGATACACACATTCAAAAATAGAGACTAAAATTTTCAAAACAATGGACTTACCAATTACAGTTACAACAACCTCTTGAGTAATTCTAAGATCCACATACACATCCACTCATTCACCAACAGTCCTATACAGTCACTCATACATGTACTCACTCATCATATGTAATCATACACCTATACATCCTGTTTCACAACGCCATTCATCCACAGAGTTACTGACACACATAGTCACTCATGAAAATAAAGAAAGAAACATACATTTACTTGCATATACATTTATACACACACCACCACACTTACTTCTACGGGAACTTACACATACTTAGTCTTTTAAACAATCACTTATAGAAACACATACTTATTGATACAGGAACTTTTTCAATCTCTCACTCTCACATATACTCAGTTATATACACAAATAGTCACATATACTAGTTTAAAACATGCAGTTACTCATAGAGACACTATTGAGACAGTCATTCACTCACTAACACACCCATGCACACACTCATCCACCCATACAGTCCTGCACACATGCTGTCTTCAATACATACAAAGAGTGAGACACTCATTCATGCACCTATGCACTACGTAATACCCCCCACCGAACCATACACACACTCACACTAATACTAAAAAAAACAACTTATAACATATATAAACACCCATGTAGCTACTCACCAACCCATGCAGCCACTTATACACAAATTGAGAGACTGATAAAGATATTTACATATTTAAACATTACTCAGTAAGCCATGTATTCACTAAGATACACTTAATCAGTCAGTTATACAATCAATTTTTCAAAAAGAAATCATCCATTTAGACACTTATATACCCATTTATTCTTCCATCGTCCTTGAGATATACATATATAAAACATATTTAATTTTCAGAAAAACACACATTCACTGGATGATGTCATGAGTGATGTCATTTGAGATGTCATCAGTGATGTCATGAGTGATGTCACTGACCATGTCATGAGTGATGTAATATGTGACGTCATCAGCAGTGCATTGCGGGGGCGCGAGTTATAGGTAGCTGAACTAACTATAACGGGGGAATTTCATTGGTTTTTCACGAGTGAAATGTCCAGCTAACTATAACATGTGTGAAACCTATGGTTTTTTCAGTGAATTTGCAAGGTTTTTAAAATGATAATTCCTAACTATAACGTGTGTGAAACCTTTGGTTTTTTCAGTGAATATATATATATGAAGGCATCACGCCGAAACGCGTTTTTCAATAAAGAAGTGCTTACCTACCAACCTGTTGCCCCGTGAGTGCTTCACATCTTTTTGTGACTGAGCTGGAATACTTTACGCGATCCCCACCTCGCGTATGAAAGCACCCGCCTGAAGAGTTCAGCAACAAGGTGGGACTTTGGAGCCTGGATTTACATTGCTTGAACCGCTGCTGCAATGCGTGCACCGTCGACCATCTAGGTCGTGAGCTATACAAGTCTCAAGACGCCGAGCCATTTGACCGACGCCTGCGGATATATCGTAGATGCACCAGCTGGCGAGGGGGACATGGTGTTGGGCCAAGAGGGCTATGTGAAAGATCGTCACATTGGTGGAAGAGAGTGGGAGTGCCCTGCCATTGGCCCGGGAAGATCCAATGAGAACTGAGGACAGTATATTTATACCAACGAGCAGACCGGGAATATACAGCACCTCGTGAAACTGATGAAGGCATCACGCCGAAACGCGTTTTTCAATAAAGAAGTGCTTACCTACCAACCTGTTGCCCCGTGAGTGCTTCACATCTTTTTGTGACTGAGCTGGAATACTTTACGCGATCCCCACCTCGCGTATGAAAGCACCCGCCTGAAGAGTTCAGCAACAAGGTGGGACTTTGGAGCCTGGATTTACATTGCTTGAACCGCTGCTGCAATGCGTGCACCGTCGACCATCTAGGTCGTGAGCTATACAAGTCTCAAGACGCCGAGCCATTTGACCGACGCCTGCGGATATATCATAGATGCACCAGCTGGCGAGGGGGACATGGTGTTGGGCCAAGAGGGCTATGTGAAAGATCGTCACATTGGTGGAAGAGAGTGGGAGTGCCCTGCCATTGGCCCGGGAAGATCCAATGAGAACTGAGGACAGTATATTTATACCAACGAGCAGACCGGGAATATACAGCACCTCGTGAAACTGATGAAGGCATCACGCCGAAACGCGTTTTTCAATAAAGAAGTGCTTACCTACCAACCTGTTGCCCCGTGAGTGCTTCACATCTTTTTGTGACTGAGCTGGAATACTTTACGCGATCCCCACCTCGCGTATGAAAGCACCCGCCTGAAGAGTTCAGCAACAAGGTGGGACTTTGGAGCCTGGATTTACATTGCTTGAACCGCTGCTGCAATGCGTGCACCGTCGACCATCTAGGTCGTGAGCTATACAAGTCTCAAGACGCCGAGCCATTTGACCGACGCCTGCGGATATATCGTAGATGCACCAGCTGGCGAGGGGGACATGGTGTTGGGCCAAGAGGGCTATGTGAAAGATCGTCACATTGGTGGAAGAGAGTGGGAGTGCCCTGCCATTGGCCCGGGAAGATCCAATGAGAACTGAGGACAGTATATTTATACCAACGAGCAGACCGGGAATATACAGCACCTCGTGAAACTGATGAAGGCATCACGCCGAAACGCGTTTTTCAATAAAGAAGTGCTTACCTACCAACCTGTTGCCCCGTGAGTGCTTCACATCTTTTTGTGACTGAGCTGGAATACTTTACGCGATCCCCACCTCGCGTATGAAAGCACCCGCCTGAAGAGTTCAGCAACAAGGTGGGACTTTGGAGCCTGGATTTACATTGCTTGAACCGCTGCTGCAATGCGTGCACCGTCGACCATCTAGGTCGTGAGCTATACAAGTCTCAAGACGCCGAGCCATTTGACCGACGCCTGCGGATATATCATAGATGCACCAGCTGGCGAGGGGGACATGGTGTTGGGCCAAGAGGGCTATGTGAAAGATCGTCACATTGGTGGAAGAGAGTGGGAGTGCCCTGCCATTGGCCCGGGAAGATCCAATGAGAACTGAGGACAGTATATTTATACCAACGAGCAGACCGGGAATATACAGCACCTCGTGAAACTGATGAAGGCATCACGCCGAAACGCGTTTTTCAATAAAGAAGTGCTTACCTACCAACCTGTTGCCCCGTGAGTGCTTCACATCTTTTTGTGACTGAGCTGGAATACTTTACGCGATCCCCACCTCGCGTATGAAAGCACCCGCCTGAAGAGTTCAGCAACAAGGTGGGACTTTGGAGCCTGGATTTACATTGCTTGAACCGCTGCTGCAATGCGTGCACCGTCGACCATCTAGGTCGTGAGCTATACAAGTCTCAAGACGCCGAGCCATTTGACCGACGCCTGCGGATATATCGTAGATGCACCAGCTGGCGAGGGGGACATGGTGTTGGGCCAAGAGGGCTATGTGAAAGATCGTCACATTGGTGGAAGAGAGTGGGAGTGCCCTGCCATTGGCCCGGGAAGATCCAATGAGAACTGAGGACAGTATATTTATACCAACGAGCAGACCGGGAATATACAGCACCTCGTGAAACTGATGAAGGCATCACGCCGAAACGCGTTTTTCAATAAAGAAGTGCTTACCTACCAACCTGTTGCCCCGTGAGTGCTTCACATCTTTTTGTGACTGAGCTGGAATACTTTACGCGATCCCCACCTCGCGTATGAAAGCACCCGCCTGAAGAGTTCAGCAACAAGGTGGGACTTTGGAGCCTGGATTTACATTGCTTGAACCGCTGCTGCAATGCGTGCACCGTCGACCATCTAGGTCGTGAGCTATACAAGTCTCAAGACGCCGAGCCATTTGACCGACGCCTGCGGATATATCGTAGATGCACCAGCTGGCGAGGGGGACATGGTGTTGGGCCAAGAGGGCTATGTGAAAGATCGTCACATTGGTGGAAGAGAGTGGGAGTGCCCTGCCATTGGCCCGGGAAGATCCAATGAGAACTGAGGACAGTATATTTATACCAACGAGCAGACCGGGAATATACAGCACCTCGTGAAACTGATGAAGGCATCACGCCGAAACGCGTTTTTCAATAAAGAAGTGCTTACCTACCAACCTGTTGCCCCGTGAGTGCTTCACATCTTTTTGTGACTGAGCTGGAATACTTTACGCGATCCCCACCTCGCGTATGAAAGCACCCGCCTGAAGAGTTCAGCAACAAGGTGGGACTTTGGAGCCTGGATTTACATTGCTTGAACCGCTGCTGCAATGCGTGCACCGTCGACCATCTAGGTCGTGAGCTATACAAGTCTCAAGACGCCGAGCCATTTGACCGACGCCTGCGGATATATCGTAGATGCACCAGCTGGCGAGGGGGACATGGTGTTGGGCCAAGAGGGCTATGTGAAAGATCGTCACATTGGTGGAAGAGAGTGGGAGTGCCCTGCCATTGGCCCGGGAAGATCCAATGAGAACTGAGGACAGTATATTTATACCAACGAGCAGACCGGGAATATACAGCACCTCGTGAAACAGATGAAGGCATCACGCCGAAACGCGTTTTTCAATAAAGAAGTGCTTACCTACCAACCTGTTGCCCCGTGAGTGCTTCACATCTTTTTGTGACTGAGCTGGAATACTTTACGCGATCCCCACCTCGCGTATGAAAGCACCCGCCTGAAGAGTTCAGCAACAAGGTGGGACTTTGGAGCCTGGATATATATATATGTATATAAATATATATTATCTACTGGCGGTCGCCAGTAGATAGTTATAGTTAGGACCGTGTTTCCATAGGAAATCCGCAATATTCTATTTGGAATAACTTTGGCGCCGGTTGACGAATCCTCGCGAATTTTTCAAAACTAATGGGGCGCTACGCTCCGCTCCTACCCTGAAAGTCTCGGGGGGATTCGTCAAGCGGGGGCTGAGAAAAAAGGGGGGTCCCAAAACGCGTTTTCCCCATGCATTTTCCCATAGGACCTTTAGTCCGAGCTACAGCACGAACGGCTGAACAGAATTACTTGAAATTGGGCAGAGAGGTAGTCCTCAGGTCAGGGATGTGCCTTTTGCAGGTCTGGTGTAAATCTGTTCAGTAGGTCCTGAGAAAATAGCATTTAAATCAATATATATATCTGTAAGCGCGCTCCGTGCACTTACGGTAAGCTTACCGTACGCGTACGGTGCCGTGTGCGAGCTCAATTCTGATTGGTGGTTACATGACTGTAAACATTCGAATCGGTCGAAATCAGAAAGTATCGGCCGCCATTTTCTGTCTGTCGCACTGAAAAACAAAGGTTGATAACATGAAAAGGGGGCAACGAAGAGAGTTGCAGACCCCCTAGCGTTCGTCAGGGGGTTCACGAAGGACCAAAAAGTATGAAAAATAAATTTCATAATTTTTTTAAAAAATCGCGGTGTGCGCGTACGGTAAGCTTATCGTACGCGTACGGTAAAAAAAAAAAAAAAAAAAAAAAAGAATTAACAATCACATTTAATATATAAATCTAAGGACCCCCAAGGGAGAAAAAAACAATTGATATTTTGTAAACAATGGCGAGGTGTGCATGGTACGAAATGCGCAACGTAGGCGCTCGGTGCGCGAAGCGCACTGAGTGCCCCTCAGCGCGCGCACGATGCGCGAAGCGCACCGTGCGCGCAAAAATTAAAAATAAATACATAACTTAGCATTTAAAAAACCGTACAAATTCACTGAAAAAACCATAGGTTTCACACAGGTTATAGTTAGGAATTAGCATTTAAAAAAACCTTGCAAATTCACTTAAAAAACCATAGGTTTCACACAAGTTATAGTTACCTGTACATTTCACTCGTAAAAAACCAATGAAATTCCACGTTATAGTTAGATCAGGTAACTATAACTTGCGCGACCGCAATGCACAATGTGTCATTTCAGATGTCATCATTGATGTCATGAGTGATGTCACTGACCATGTCATAAGTGATGTAATATGTGACGTCATCAGCAGTTTATTGTGGGCGCGCAAGTTATAGTTACCTGATCTAACTATAACGTGGAATTTCATTGGTTTTTTACGAGTGAAATGTACAGCTAACTATAACTTGTGTGAAACCTATGGTTTTTTAAGTGAATATATACATACATATATATATATTCACTGAAAAAACCATAGGTTTCACACATGTTATAGTTAGCGGAAATTTTACTGATAAAAAACCAATGAAATTCCCCCGTTATAGTTAGTGCAGGCAACTATAACTCACGCGACCGCAATCCTCTGCTGATGCTAATACTGTATTTAGACACTTATTTGCCCATGTCTTCTTCCATACATTTTTAGCTATACATATATTACAAATATTTTTTTTTCATAAAGACACATATGTCATCAGCAGAAGATTGCGGTCGCGTGAGTTATAGTTGCCTGCACTAACTATAACGGGGGAATTTCATTGGTTTTTTATCAGTAAAATTTCCGCTAACTATAACATGTGGGAAACCTATGGTTTTTTCAGTGAATTTGCAAGGTTTTTTAAATGCTAACTCCTAACTATAACGTGTGTGAAACCTATGGTTTTTTCAGTGAATTTGTACGGTTTTTTAAATGCTAAGTTACTTTACGCCATTCGTGGCGTGCGCGCCCACTTAACGCAGTTCGTTCCGTGCGCGCACGGTGCCCTTCGCGCACCGTGCGCGCACAGTGAGCACGCGGTGCGCTTCGCGCACCGCGTGCCCACTTTACGCAGTTAGTGCCGTGCACGCACGGTGGGCACGAGGTGCGATGACAAAGCAAGAAAGCACGTCAACAAATCTGTACTTACTTGTAGGTACCACTAAAAAATCATTTCATAAACACAACGGCTCTTTTTAGAGCCCCCTAATATCTAAACACTTAAATCTGATTTTCATTTTTTTTTTTTTTTTTTTCTACCGTACGCTTACCGTAAGCTTACCGTACGCGTACCCCGTGATTTTTTTTAAAATCAATAAATGTTTTCTTTGTACTTTACAGTCCTTCTTTGACCCCCTCACAAATGTAAGGGGGTCTGTAACTCTCCTTATTGCCCCCTTTCCTTGTTTTCACTCTTTTTTTTCAGAGTGAAATACACAAAATGGCGGCCGCCGCTTCCTGGTTTCGGCCGATTCGAATGTTTACTAAGATCTAAGAGCCAATCAGAATCGCGCTCGCGCACGCCACCGTACGCTTACCGTAAGCGTACGGTAAGCGTACCGTAAGCGGGCTCAGATATATATATTGATTTAAAGGCTATTTTCTCAGAATCTACTGAACAGATTTACACCAAACCTACAAAAGGCACTTCCTTGACCTAGGGACTACCTCTCTGCCAAATTTTGAGTAATTCTGTTCAGCCGTTCGGGCTGTAGCTCGTTCTAAAGGTCCTATGGAAAAATGCATGGGAAAAACGCGTTTTGGGACCCCCCTTTTATCTCAGCCCCCGCTTGACGGATCCCCCCGAGACTTTCAGGGTAGGAGCGGAGCATAGCGCCCCACCTATTTTGAGAAATTCGCGAGGATTCGTCGACCGGCGCCAAAGTTATTCAAAATAGAATGTTGAGGTTTTCCTATGGAAACGTGGTCCTAACTATAACTACCAGTAGGTAATATATATATATATATATATATATATATATATATATATATATATATATATATATATATATATATGTATATACACAAACATTTATACTTAAATAAAATAGACTTTCCATGCATGGTAAAGGCATATCCGTGATAAAAATTACCACAGTAAAAAATGCATGGTAAAGGCACTGTGTGGTAATTTCTGCATTGTAAAGGCTGTTTCCCCATACAAATTCGCCCTACTTTTTAAATCCACATGTGCATGTGATTCACCATGTTACCATACTAAAAATGCATATGTTCTCCGTGGCTTACAGTACATTTTCACAAATGCCAAGATTCCTCTCCTCCTAAAGTATACTGCTGATCTACTTCCATGTCATTCTAACACGTGATGTTCTCCACACAGTGCAGGTAAGATCCATGCTTCTTCTGTTGTACTTTTTGTTGTACAATTATATGTAGTGTGATCTACTGAGTGATCTGTCAACCACCAATCATAACACTCTTTGGTGCAGGATGCTATCTAATATGAGGCTATTAAACATATCTAAATAAATAAAACATTCATCGAATTGTACAAAATCATCTCTGCAGCCAAAACATATACGTAGCTCATCCAAAACATGACCCATATATATACAAAGAATCATTTCTACCTGCATAAACACAGCAATCTGATTCAAAACTATCATATAAAGCAAAAAGTTCCCCCAGAAAAAGCACCTACGATAGGATAGGATAATATTTATGAAGCCCACTTATACCCAAGGGTGTCAAGGGGCTGAACGGACAGAGGAGGAGAGAGAAATGCCTACATCTAGCTAAGAAGCTTCATAAATCTGTTCAGAGGTTTGTGAGGTGCAGCATGATGCAAACCTCTCATAAATGTGCCGCCTAATCTCTGCATCAGGCTGTAGATCTCCTGAGTTTGTACAATGTAACACAACCTAAGAGTGAAAAGCAGAGCAGATGGCCATAACTGTCACCTACCTTGGATACATTGATGGAATATACCAATACATAAATGCACATTAACTCACAAACTTCCTAAATGTCCACAAATGACCCTGTTGATTTTTTTACAGAGTTTTATATAGTGCAAACTTGACCCGAAAGTATCGGGTATCAGAGCGTTTTACGTAGCACTAGTTGCGTTACATGAGGACACATTCATTTTTGTTAGGCACGGGGAAATTAAGTGATTTGCCCAGAGTTGGTTTGTATGAAAGCCCTAAAAAACTGTATATGTGTAAAAACTGAATTACTTACCTTTTGAAAATTAATTTTGACTGTTGACTTACCTGTAAATCAACCAACTGCACTTAGCCTGCATTCAACTGTAATTCTTTGCATACATCTTGCAAAGTAGTATTATACCTATCTGTACCAGGCCTGGCTTGGTTCTAGAGAATCAAATATAACTAAATACTGTTTTTATGTAAACAAATTGGTCTGAGTTCAGTCTTTGAGTGTGCGAAATCATTTCTTGCATGAGTGTGTACAATAAATGCTTAACACTACCTTACTGCTCACCCACACTACCACAAATAGAGAGTACGGTATTATCTACTTTTACCTCTGCCTACCATTGGGGTTCCACTGGACTCTGTGCACCCTATACCTTACTTTGGTATAGTATATACAGAGCCAGCTTCCCACACTACATGACTCAGAACAGGTTGAATAGAGGTGATCTACACTTCCTCTGTAGCACTCTCAACATGAACAATAACTGGTTCATTATCTTCCTCACTGCCAAGGCTTTCTGGAATTTTACCTTTCCATTGTCTCTCGTGGTGGGTCTCGGTCCAGGTCCCGTCAACGTTAAGATCATCAGAAGATGGATTCACAGAAAATGATGGTGTGCTCTTTCCTCTCCTTGCTGAAAATTGATAAGCCAATGTGTCCAATGGAAGAGCAGTCACAACAAAATCTTTCTATCAGGCAAGCTCAAATTCCTACCCTGCTCCTACCTCTGGGTTGCTTCTGAGTTTTCTGTGAGGATTCACACTCACTATTTTCAGCCATGACTGCAGTGCTGAGAGACATCTGCTTTGGTTTTAGTGGTAGTGTTGGTCCCCTTGTTGATCCAGGGGCGATCCTTCTCCCAGCTTTTTCCTGCCTAGAGGAAGGTGCAGCTGGTACACTGCTCTCCTGGAAAAAGGGTGAGGGCTTGTAGCCAGTAGTGGCAATGCAAACAGACTTCTCCCCAATGGCCACTTTCATGTTTGGAACCTCGTGCTTTGGAGCCATCTTCTTTGCTTCTTGTATGGGTCAGCAGCATGATCAGAAGTGCTTAGCAGAGAGCTCTCTGTACTTCGGTGTCATTTAATACACAGACTTCCCTCTCAGTCTCAGTCAAAATCTTCTTGCGCACCTGCAGCAAAACAAAGGAGAAAGAAAGTGAGACTTTGCAATTCTTGTCAATGCAATACATATCATAATCACCATTGTCATCATCATAGGAATACTATAAAAAGCCATTAAATTAATAAAAACAATGGAGGTGTCCCTCCAAGACCCATGGGGCCCTTGAAGGAGGCAGGCAAATTTTTTATAAATTAATTAAAAAATAGTTGATGTCCCTCTGGGCTCATATGGCCCCTACAGGAAGCAGGGGATGACAGTCAACATTTGAATAAACTGATTTCAAAATACTTGCCATGCCCCCAGGGCTCATTGGGCTCCTACGAGAGGAGAGCGGCAGGCATCAAATTGAATAAATGAATAAAAACAATAGTTGATGCCCCTCAGATTCATTTAGATAACACTAGTATAATTGGATAGAAAATAATTGCTTACACAGTGAAACTGTCTGCCCCTGCTGCCAGATCAAAACTAAACCAGATACCAGAAGATACATTTGAATGACTTGGCCGTTGTGCTCCAATTACCTCACCACTGTATTTTGCCTTAGCCCACATTCCATTCACTATTTTATTTCTCAGCTAGCATATATGTATTTTCAATCTGGCAGTAGCCTAATGGGCAACCAAACATTTTTCAGTCTGCAATTATAGGCAAACACACTTTTTGTAATCCTGATCATTGGCTCCAAGTATTGCTATCTGTGAATTCATTGATTTGCATTCCATCTCAGATTTATATTTAAATTAAATCCATGATATAACTTAATAATGGATATGTTTCTAAAATATTTATGCCTTTTTTGTGAAGCGCATCTGAGAGTAAGATATGCATGTCTGACTGGTACTGTGCATTGTGTTGGACACACTTGCCATTGTGTGGAACAAGCACCCCACCAACTGAGATCTGTCAACTTCGGGAAATGGATTTCAGAACCCAATAAATCTCATAAGTAACAGGTAAGATGGTTAAGACATTGATTAGTTTGGAAGTTGAGATTTTTTAAAAACATTTATTTGCAACTATTTATCAAGTGCAAACATATCCACTGGAAGAGTCTCTTAGCATTATAGAATGATGCATCTGGCTGTCCATACGACTTATGCAGAGACAGGTGGATTAACTGTAGAAAAGCAATTTTTCAGTGATATCATGAGGGAAGACTCACTATGGAGTTCAATATGGATTCAGCATAGACATGCATCTGGTTAAAGCATTTTGGATTTTTTGCAGCCTGTAGATTCCCTTCTTAGTAAGGACAGGATAGACAGAAATGCCATTGTCTCATGTTGTCAAATTATTTGTTATAGACTAAAATACATTTTTAAATATGCATTACGGCTTTGGTTTTACAATTTTACATTGAACAAATAGTACCGTCCATTTAACCCCAGACGCTGCTAATGGTTAGGGATGGACACAATTATATACTGTACATCTACATCTGATTCCTTCAAAGGTAACTGATTCCAATGGTGCAAACACAGTGGTCATTTCATTCAATTTTTAGAGTCCAATATTCATGTCATGTCACATGGGTAGTCTCATTGGAAAAGTAAATAGATGCAAATTTTGCACCATTATTATTTTAAAAAAAAAGAAGTAAAGTTAACGGAGGTTGCATAGGTGTGATAGGCTGTCACAGAACAGCCTCCAAAATGTTTTGTTCTCTTTGGTCACCAGAATGGAAATGAAATCAAGCTGGAGTCAGACACCAATCACAACTTCCCACTTTTTTCAAATGATCTATTTACCATGTAAGGGCAGGACCTTGCTGATCAAACGTGCCTCAGGTTAAAAAAGAGAACATCCGTTTTGGAGGGCAAGGTTTGATGCAGTTGCTAAGGACTCTTCCACATGTTCTGGATAGTATGCCCTTTTTGAAGCTGACGTAAGAGGGGTTGCAACGAAAATCTTTTGGGAGGGAGTTCCAGATGTTAGGTGCGTTCCCAGAAAAGGAGCGAGATTGTGTGTTTTTCTTGTTTAATAGAGGAGGGACAAGAGCGAGGGTGTTAGAGCTCCTCAATGATCAAGAGCAGCCAGCTTTGTGAAGTTTATCTGTGAGGTACTGTGGGGAGTGTTGATGCAGGGCATTGTGCGTAATGCAAGCTGTCTTGTAGGAAGCTCTTCCTTCGACGGGCAGCCACTTGAGAGCTTTAAGGGCAGGGGAGATATGATCAAACCGTTTGAGGTCGGAAATAAGCCTAGCGGCAAGGTTCAAAACAGATTTGATTGGGGCGAGGTGGGCTTTAGGAGTTCCAGGGAGGATGGCGTTACCATAGTCGATTTTTGACAGGACCAGCGATTGGACGACTAATTTAAAGTCGTCAGCAGGAATGAAGGGTTTTATTTTCTTTATGTGATGGAGTGTGAAGAGAGCACTTTTGGCCGAATTTTTTATGTGGGGGGTAAGAGTAAGGTTCTGGTCGATGTTAAAACCGAGGGATTTAAGTGAGTTTGATATAGTGAGAGAGCAGTTGAGTGCTGTAAGGTCAGAGATCCAGGATAGAATGGGGAGCGAGTTGTTCTTAGGGGAGAAAATAATGATTTCGGTCTTTTTTGGGTTGAGTTTGAGGTGGTTGTAGTGGAACCAGGATTGAATCTTACTCAAGGCATCATTGAGGTGAAAGACATCTGAGCGGGATTGAATCTTATAGTAAAGTTGGGTGTCATCGGCATATAGGTGGTAATTGATTCCCGTTTGTTTACGGATGAGGGTGATGGGTTCCATGAAGAGATTAAATAGAGAGGAGGAGAGGATAGAGCCCTGTGGGACCTTAACATGTACCATGTTAAGGTTTACACGTAGAGATGACTAATTGTGCGTAAAGTGTAGGATTTCATAGGTTGCTTGCAATGAAAAATGCATTTTCTGTAATTATGTAACATGATGATGTGAAAGACCTAAATGAAAATGTTCACTAATGTGTATATTCGAAGGGCCTATGTGCCTTACTTATTATTATGTTGGCCAATTTCTGTAGGCCTGAAATGTAATTTCCCAGATGGCTCTGGCAGAGGGGGTAGGTTGAAATCCATGTGCATGTTGGATTTGTTCTTTCTTACGTTTCTGTTGCAGGTGGAGAAAGTTGTCTTTGTTAGTTAGAATAACGCCTTTTGTTTTAGGAGTTAGGCCTGGGGAGGAGAGGATACTTTTTTACGAGAAACGCTGATAATTGGGAGAAGGTGTTCTTCCACACTGGAGGAGGCCTGGGAATCAAGGTCACAGAGCCTATAGCTGGGAGTACTGAGCCTCAATGGAAAATCACCTATGAGAAGTGTCCAGGAGGATGAGGTGATCCTGATGTAACAGTGGGCATGTTCTGTGGTTTTGCATTTTGACTTCGGGTCAGTGCCCCAAGGGTGGAGACAAGAAAAGAGGTGAGTAGATCAAAGAAGAGGTAAGGAGCATCTTAGAACGAGCTCTGTAGCTTTGGCTACTTGACCCATACAACGTGAGTGTACTTCTTAGGAAGTCTTCACGTGCTGACACCTTTTTCCTGATCTTGCCTGGGAAATGCTGAGTATGGATGTCACAATAGTGGTAGTATAGGGATAGAATGGTGTTTTTCTCTTATCAACCGCAGATGAAGACGGACCTTGATGTAGGGGCAATCATTGCCTGCATTCTGGTTCTGGAAGTTGTCATTCTCTTCCTGCTTCAAAGATTACATCTTGCCCGTAGGTTTGGATTTGTATTAGTTCCTGTGCACTTCTACAACCTCGTCCTGAGGTGTTTGTATGTCCAGTTATTTTTGGCTTTGTAATAAACCCACCAATTTAACTTCAGAGTCAGTTGTTCTTTAGAGGCATGCTCTTATCTAAAAGTTATTAGATTGTATAAATGAGTTGTCTCTCCCCTCTACACTTCTCAAAAGTTCATCGACCAAGAGTTCCGGAGTAAGTGGCAGTGTGGAACCCAGCCCTATCAGTTGGTAGCAGAAGGACGGTTGCCTCTGCAGTGAGGGGAGAACTTAGAAGTTAAGAAAAGTTAGTCATAGAGCCCCAAAGAGCCCAGAGGATGAAAGCACAGAGGATTGAGAGAGGAGGACTACGGACGTTGGCGGAAACCAAAGGAGAGTGACAGTGTGTGTATTAGATTGCAGTGATGATTTGATTGTGTGATGTCTTGCGGAGTTGGGCTGAGAGTCGAGTAATTGTGGTTTTGGGCCGAATGCGCGCGGTCCATGTGATACGATTTGATGATTTTGATGTCAGGCTCAACAAGTAGCCTAAATTCCCAGGATAGATTTGAGGAATAGAAGACACCGAGTGATGTAATTGTCTGACCAGTAATTGTGGGAGTCGTGAAGTGCTATTGACGACCCGTTTGGAAATAGGGAATGTGTGTGAGTGAGCCTGTTAGAATCGTGTGGGAGCTAGTGCACAAGGGCGTACCACAGCGATTCGAGAGGCCAATGCAGGTCGTGGGTCACTGTGTGTAATTGATTGAGAGAGTGGGTCCTATTGATTTATTTATATGACTGTCTGGCTGTTCGTGGGCAGATGGTCTGAGGTGACTGTCCGGTTGTTTCGCAAACAGACGGTTGCTAGAGGTGAGGCAGACAATTACTCGAGACTGTCCAGTCGTTTGGTGGATAGACAGTCGGATATGTAACTTTACGGTCGTTTGGTGGACAGACAGTTGCAAGGTTCTATGAGTGAAGTGCGTGAATGTGTAAGGAGGAGATTGTGAAGGGGGGTGAACTGCTGTGTGTGGATGTGTGAAGGGGAAGAAGTCTCATTGGAGTATGCCGCACTGCAATAGGTCGGTTGGTGTAGAGCTGCGCTGGCATTGATGGATTGTCATCAGGAAGTGGAAAGAAAACATCTTGAGGGCAAAAATAATTGATTCGACCATGTGATGCTTTAGGGTGCTAAGAGACCTTTGTAGGGGAGATAGAGGAGTAGTGGGTGAGGAAGCACCACACGAGGATACACCAGCACATTACATGGCCACAATTGTAGGACTCCATACCATAGTTTGGCTTTAAAATTGGCATAGAATTTCTGAAAAGAGGGAAATTTGGCTTTTCCGCCTTATGGTTCATTTAGATTAGACCTGTTGCATCAGCTAAGGGCAGTGATGACTTTATTGTGACCCCCACCTAGAACAACACAGTTTGAGGCATTGGATGCATGGATGAGAGCAGCGCAGGCAAAGAAGAGGGAGCGATGTCAAGGAAGAATGAAAAAGGCGATGAAGCCATATCAAGATGCACGTTGACGAAGTGGAGAGTTGACACCATTGAGGGGTAAAGATTATTCCCACTGCTAGTGAAGGTAGGAGATGCACAGAAAAGGAAGGAAGAGAATGATAGTGACACAGATGACAGCTTATTAGATAGGCTGCTGGCAGAGTGTCCGCCTCCATACAATCCCAGCTCAGAAGAAGGAAGACGAGCGCTGATGGGGGAAATGGAAGAACCACAGGCGAGTCCCAATGCCAGGGTAGTGGGAAAGATTTCAACAGGTACCAAAGGAAGTGGGATGCAAGTGTCGAGGAGTGCAGAAATAAGTAGAGTTAAAGCTGCTATGCAGGGAGCTAACTCTACTACAGAGTTACCGGAATCCCTTATGGTGCCGGTTACCATCGTTTCAATTGTGTCACTGTATGATCCGAGTCAGGTAGAAAACAGTAGTCAAATACAGTTAGTAGTGGGAGAAGGCATCCGTTCTGGAGCAAACGTTATGATGAGCGAAAGTGGTCCCTTCTTGGAGACCTGTGAAGGATAGTACTCCATTGCTAGCCAATGCAGACTCTTCTAGAGGACCCATTAAACATAGAGCGGCAACATCAGTGTTGTTGACAAATTCACGTTCTGACTTGAGGATGTGGGAAGTCCCGGTTCGAGGTCCCGTACGGAGGACTGCAGGAGGAATTAACCAAGGAGCTTCTGGAGTCAGGATGTCACTCGGGGTACAGCTGAAGGTAGTCTCCGGGGAAATCAGAGTAGTGACAGCAGAGAGTTGAGCAGTGCATCAAGTCAGGGGACAATTAGAGCTGCTATAAGGGCCAAGGTGTTAGATATAGTGAGGTTAAAAGCAGAAGCGGGTGAGATGATAAGTGGTAACTTACCTCTGGAAAGGATGGAGCTTTATGAGCAAGACAGTCTGTTGTTTGTGGCAAAGGATGTGACCCATAAGGGTAGAATCGCTACATCAAACAAATGATGGACGGAATGCTGACAATGCAGACATTCTCCCCCAGTCAAGAGATCTGGGTTAAATCCATCGTTCTTTTGCCCACTACGCCACCCCAGTTTAGACATGGCCATATGCAAATCAGTCTTGACCCTGTGCCTCATGGGAACAGTCCAGCCCGAACTGCCAAGCCATGTCTTCCCTGGACCGGAATCAAGCATCCTAGGACCAGTTTCTGGCTATCAGCCGTCATCAGCCAGGATAGCTTGACTCCAGTGGCGTAGTGAGCACGGGTCCCACGTCTGGGAATACCCATCCCACTTAGGGCGAAAAGCGTTACATCAAACAAATGATGGACGGAATGCTGACAATGCAGACATTCTCCCCCAGTCAAGAGATCTGGGTTAAATCCATCGTTCTTTTGCCCACTATGCCACCCCAGTTTAGACATGGCCATATGCAAATCAGTCTTGACCCTGTGCCTCATGGGAACAGTCCAGCCCGAACTGCCAAGCCATGTCTTCCCTGGACCGGAATCAAGCATCCTAGGACCGGTTTCTGGCTATCAGCCGTCATCAGCCAGGATAGCTTGACTCCAGTGGCGTAGTGAGCACGGGTCCCACGTCTGGGAATACCCATCCCACTTAGGGCGAAAAGCGTTACATCAAACAAATGATGGACGGAATGCTGACAATGCAGACATTCTCCCCCAGTCAAGAGATCTGGGTTAAATCCATCGTTCTTTTGCCCACTACGCCACCCCAGTTTAGACATGGCCATATGCAAATCAGTCTTGACCCTGTGCCTCATGGGAACAGTCCAGCCCGAACTGCCAAGCCATGTCTTCCCTGGACCGGAATCAAGCATCCTAGGACCGGTTTCTGGCTATCAGCCGTCATCAGCCAGGATAGCTTGACTCCAGTGGCGTAGTGAGCACGGGTCCCACGTCTGGGAATACCCATCCCACTTAGGGAGAAAAGCGTTACATCAAACAAATGATGGACGGAATGCTGACAATGCAGACATTCTCCCCCAGTCAAGAGATCTGGGTTAAATCCATCGTTCTTTTGCCCACTACGCCACCCCAGTTTAGACATGGCCATATGCAAATCAGTCTTGACCCTGTGCCTCATGGGAACAGTCCAGCCCGAACTGCCAAGCCATGTCCTCCCTGGACCGGAATCAAGCATCCTAGGACCGGTTTCTGGCTATCAGCCGTCATCAGCCAGGATAGCTTGACTCCAGTGGCGTAGTGAGCACGGGTCCCACGTCTGGGAATACCCATCCCACTTAGGGCGAAAAGCGTTACATCAAACAAATGATGGACGGAATGCTGACAATGCAGACATTCTCCCCCAGTCAAGAGATCTGGGTTAAATCCATCGTTCTTTTGCCCACTACGCCACCCCAGTTTAGACATGGCCATATGCAAATCAGTCTTGACCCTGTGCCTCATGGGAACAGTCCAGCCCGAACTGCCAAGCCATGTCTTCCCTGGACCGGAATCAAGCATCCTAGGACCGGTTTCTGGCTATCAGCCGTCATCAGCCAGGATAGCTTGACTCCAGTGGCGTAGTGAGCACGGATCCCACGTCTGGGAATACCCATCCCACTTAGGGCGAAAAGCGTTACATCAAACAAATGATGGACGGAATGCTGACAATGCAGACATTCTCCCCCAGTCAAGAGATCTGGGTTAAATCCATCGTTCTTTTGCCAACTACGCCACCCCAGTTTAGACATGGCCATATGCAAATCAGTCTTGACCCTGTGCCTCATGGGAACAGTCCAGCCCGAATTGCCAAGCCATGTCTTCCCTGGACCGGAATCAAGTATCCTAGGACCGGTTTCTGGCTATCAGCCGTCATCAGCCAGGATAGCTTGACTCCGGTGGCGTAGTGAGCACGGGTCCCACGTCTGGGAATACCCATCCCACTTAGGGCGAAAAGCGTTACATCAAACAAATGATGGATGGAATGCTGACAATGCAGACATTCTCCCCCAGTCAAGAGATCTGGGTTAAATCCATCGTTCTTTTGCCCACTACGCCACCCCAGTTTAGACATGGCCATATGCAAATCAGTCTTGACCCTGTGCCTCATGGGAACAGTCCAGCCCGAACTGCCAAGCCATGTCTTCCCTGGACCGGAATCAAGCATCCTAGGACCGGTTTCTGGCTATCAGCCATCATCAGCCAGGATAGCTTGACTCCAGTGACGTAGTGAGCACGGGTCCCACGTCTGGGAATACCCATCCCACTTAGGGCGAAAAGCGTTACATCAAACAAATGATGGACGGAATGCTGACAATGCAGACATTCTCCCCCAGTCAAGAGATCTGGCTTAAATCCATCGTTCTTTTGCCCACTACCATAAGGGTAGAATGGCACATGAGAAACTGACAGAGTTAGCATGGAGATATGAAGTGGATTTGTCTGTTACAGGGAAGTCATAGGCTAAATTACAATGACCAGGAACTGGAAGACAAAAGGGTCATGGGTTTGAATACACATATTCGAGAATTGATTGTAGGGATACGAACATGGAGCATGCTTGACAAATGGGAGGAAAGGTGGTCAAAGAAACAGAGTGTCAAAAGGGGTATAGGAGACACGCCACTCCCTGGAGGAGGAACAGCAGGAGTAGAGGCTTACCTGTTGCTAGAGGTACCGAGTGGGGGTATGTGCATGTATCTTGGAGAAGGGGTGATTTGGCAGCATTTACAAATGATTTTCCTCGGTTTAGGGAAAAACCTGTTGAGTGGTAAATGCAAGTCGATCGCTTGGTCAAGATTTCAAAAGTGTTGTTGTTTGATTTGAATACCTTGTTTGACATCGTAGTACCAAGTTATTTGTGATCTGCTTGTAAAATTGCTGTTGAATTGCCAACCTCAGGACCTGAACGAGACCCCATAACGCATGGTCCTTCACCTGTGGTTATGAAAAAATATGAACAGGTAGTCACATTGTTACAGTCCAAGATTTCACCACAAGATATCGATTGGGTCAAAATAGATCGCACCACCCAAGAACCCAAAGAGTCAGTTGATGCTTACTACGTACTACGAAAGGCTCTTGCAAGCCTTCAAGCAGTATAGTGGATTGGATACTTTAGATTCAAAGGACATGGGACAGTTTGTTTCCAAGTTTGTCCTGGGGTTAAGACCCGAGATTAGTTTCATGATCCAACAGCATTTGATTTGCTCGCAGAACAATTCCGTGGATGAGATTCTGCGCTATGCCAGATATTGCAGTGATGAAGTTGACTCGAAGCATAGAAATCTCAAGGATAAGCTGATGCTAGTCCAAATGAGGAATGCAGATAGGGCAGAGCAAGCACAGCTGAGTGGGGGAACATTAGGATGAAGGCAGGGAAACAATCATGGAAGGACCCATAGTGTGTTGAATAACGTGAGTCAGGGAAGAGGGAAGCCCATAGACCCCAAGACAGGGATTGACGTTGGTACCTTGAAGAAAACTACTGCATGTCACTTTTGTCACAAGATCGGGCACTGGAAGCGAGAGTGTTGATTAAACCCCTCTAATCAGATTCAAGATGAGGAAGTAGTCCAGACTCCTGAGGTTGTGAAAACAATGACTAGGCCCAGATCCGTATAAGGAGGTGGTTTGAGTCCACAAGTGCAGGTTCCCCAACTTCAGAGAATCCCCCAAGGAAATCGGACGTACCAACAGATGCCATTTATCGAAACTTTCGATGCTTTCGATCCAGACCCGTTGCAATGACGGTGCCTGAGGGGGGAGCAAGACTATACCCTTGGAGCAGTCTTGGAGGTAGACCAGAGAGGACCGTACGTGGATGCAGACATAGACGGTCATCCCGTCACCTTTCTGATTGACACTGGTGCTACCCATTCTACTGTGAGATCTGCAATAGCCCCAAACCTACCCCTCTCAGGACAATCGATCCAAGTTGTAGGAGTTGCTAATAAGAGAATGACGAATCCGTTCACTGATGAGATACCTGTAAGAATAGGAAACTTCAATGATCGACACCAATTTGTGGTGTACAATTCTAGTCCAGTCTGCTCGTTGTGTCGTGATCTTTTGTGTAAGTTGAATTGTACCATCTATTGCACACCCAAAGGAGTAGAGGTGCAAACCAATGATGATGATCTTGCGTTCAAATTGGCAAACCAGAACTTCTGTACAGAGATGTATCCCGTATTGACAGTGGAAGAACTCAGTCTCTTTGGATGTTTGGGATTTTACGGGAGAAGAGATAGGGTTGATCAAAGGGGTTGCGCTGGTCAATATTCAGATTAAGCCAAATGCTGAGTTCCCAAGAATGCCTCAGTACAATCTGACGCCGGAATCAAGCCTGTGGCAGGAATCAAGCCTGTAATTGAATCTATGATCGAACAGGGAATCTTGAAAGATATAATGGGGAGCCCATGCAATTCCCCTATAATGGGACTGCAGAAACCAAGTGGGGAGTTCAGAATCGTGCAGGACCTGTTTATTAGATTGTATAAATGAGTTGTTTCTCCCCTCTACACTTATCAGCAGGCAAGAAAGGTCCATCGGCCGAGGGTTCCAGAGGGAGTGGTAGTGTGGAAACCGGCCCTATCAGTTTATTTTGTGTATTTCTCTAAGACAAAGTGAGCACGAGTGACAAAGCGAAAGAAGTACACTGTTTCCATGATACTTGAAGGATCAAGGGTTGTCATGTTCGATAGTTGCCAGAGACTATTGTCCCTTGGTAAAGTTAGGGGGGTTATGGTGGCACTATGAGCTAGCTGATCCAGAGGCTAACATATCCTTTGGGGGTCTCTGGAATCAGTCTGGACACCATTCCTTTAGTTTATGTTGTCTAAACGCTCAGATTCTATGTACTATTAGGAACTACATGACACTTTTATACATAGAACAGTTGCCTAATCTAATAAATATTATATTGTTTTACTACTATGCTTTTTTAACTCTCTGTGAAGTAAGCTATGATGAATATAAAGACGGTGATTCATTTTATCTTGTTTTTAAAGGCTATGTGTGGTTTTTTTCTTTTAAGAAAAGAATATTTTATTAGATGTAATGTATATGCTATGGTTTTAAATAACTATGCTTGAATAAACTTTGCTTACATTTTTTACTTGTTCACTTCAAACACAATTATGATTTTAGGAGTCAAAAACGTTTATTATTACTAACATGACAAGCCGGACACATGGGTGGCATGTCCTTAACCCAGCAGACTTTTTGCTTGAGTTGTTACAAAATTATAGTTGATTGTTAGAGTGTGAACGTGGAAGACACAGAAGGTAGCATGTTTACTAAGTTTTGTTGTTGTAATTCTTTCTTCAGCTATGTTTGTTGCTTTGTTGTTGACGTAAATGCAGATGACTTTTTTGGAGGTTGGTGCCTATAGAAGAGAATCTGCCACGTCACATGCAAGAGAAAAGGTACAACATTCCTCTGCCATGCTCAAGTTGCAAGTGTGATCCCTGTAGAATCTGCAATGTCCCACACAAGAGAACAGCTAGTAGAGCCAGGTGCCCTGCCATTTGGACACTGTGTGCCCCCTTCCACACCATCATGATCTCATTTACTGACCAAACACAAGTGGACTTAGTAGATGCATCAAACACCACCATAGTTTTACTTCTTGCTTAAGTATGCTTCACATAGCTGTGAAACTATGCCTTCCGAGTGCCTTATGTGGCCAATGTCAAGATGTTTGCCTAGCTTCCAACTATGCACTTTACATTTGCAAATGTCACAAATTGCAATGTGGTCATGGCACATGAGAATGGCAAAAACATCCTTATCCATCAAAATGCCTCAGTGCAGTGCTAACTAAAATCACTTGTGGTAGCCGTGGGCACACAACTGCTATGTGTTGCTGGTGGTGCACTTGCAGGTTAACTGTGCTTGAACTGTTGCCTCTTTTGATTTTTGTGGCACATAAGAGATTCAGCAGAGACCGAAGGTGCTGTCTCTCTTGAAGTCTCATCTACTTTCTTAATTATACTAATAATTGTCACGTTGCCTTTAGGGACATTGTCAACATCACTAAGTTAGCATGAGCACAGCAACCATGATGCAGCTTTTGCGCACACTACTAGGTGGCTTTATTTTTGCACACTCTGTTTATGCCGTTCACATGGGAACTGTCTGCTGTGCTCATTCTCTGCCTGTTCCTGGAGTTCAGTCTGAACATTGCGAGCAAGGTCGATAAACAATGCCCCTTGTTATTCTGTTCTGGTCAGGCCCTAGCACCTAGACAAAACACACTAACGCAGCTGCTGCTGGAAGCTCGTACTTTGATATTACGGGGATACATGCTTAGGTAACACACACTTGGAGAGGGACCTTTCCAGGGAGAAGAACAACACGCACCTACAATGTAGAAATACCATCTATGGTCTAAGGTATGGGGTCTGCTGACAAAGCCCAGAGATCTTCTATTATATAATAAAACTTCTTCTTACCAAGGGGAGGGAGGTTAGGCACTAAAGTCCTTGTCCCCATTGTCTTTATATAATGACATCTCCCTTTATGATGTATGGCCTAGCTGCAATGCTAACTATATATGTGTTGTATATTTTTCTGCTTGTTGTGGCACGTATACTGCATGTTAGAGCATGATATTTAAAATAAACATTTTAAACTATATTTGTGTCTCGGTCAGATCTCATTGTGGGCAGGTACGAGAGTGTGAGTGAAAAGCTGTGTCTTGTTACCGCAATTCCTGAGAGATCCAGGAGTGTTGTGTTCTGGGGTGTCTAATCATTTGCTTCTTCGTGAGTGTGTAGGAGAGCAAATTTGACACTATAGCTAGTCGCTCCTGGGCACTAAGGTGGTGGGAAGGCTTAGCCCCTATTCACAGAGGTCCCATAATCCTGTGCATAGTTCTGTGTATGTGCAGAATCCCTGCAACATAGCGCCTCCAACATTTGGTCTGGTACTTATATACGAGAACCCTTAGTAACGCTTGTGCTTGTCCACAATACCCACTCACCAGTTTCGGAGAAGTCCGTGGTGCATGGAATTCACCTCCTATATTAGAGTTTTTTATAGGTTTTTCAAGCTTGAATTTTAAAAGGTTTAGTTTTGTTTCTTATTTGACGCGGTGTTGCTCAATCGCTACTGTAATGGCAATTAATATTGCTGTGCCAAACCGTGCTGCGGTTACTGCTCATTTGACTCGACATGGAGTCCCGGCAGCGGATTTTATATTTGTGGTGGAGGTGGATGCAGCATTCCGCTTAGAAGTTTTTTACTCCTGGGTTAGGTTTCCCGTGGTTGATGGGAACAATAACTTCTTTCATGAATATGAACGTGGTGAGATTCCACAAGTTTATCGTCCATATCGTTTACTTGAAGTTCCGTTGTCAGCTTGGGAGCATACCATATGATTTAATGGCGCCCCTCTTCACCCTGTTTCAGTGGTCCGTCTCAGGCCCTAATCGGTCGACGGGGCCACATGGCCCATTTTGGTGGGATTTACACCACATCCTAATTTTCTTTGGCGTTTCACACGCAGAGCTACGCGTTTTACACACATCGTTAATTCATATACTCAGGAGTGTCATACAATACTTGTCTCGTAATATACCGGCGGCTCCGGTTGGAGCTGCTCAGCCACCAGGGCATGGTGGTGGCATGGTTCTTAGTCCTATCATGATTAATACCGTGTTGGGGAAATGTCCTCAAAATAGGGATGATTTTCCTTTCTGGTTGGCCAAAAAATTTGAGCAACTCGAAGCAGTTCTTCCACATACTTCTCCTGTCGATAAACATCAGAGCCACGGGCAGGCAGTGTCTTGGGCGAGACAGAGGCTTTTACGAATTGTTTGACTACAAGCGCTCCTCCCCTCCCGTGTTGAAGCTCATGGGGCCCTAATTAGCCAACCTAAGTATAGTTTTTAAAGAGAATACCAAGTAGGTATAGGATGAATGTATTTTTGACAAAGATACATATTAGCCTTTGACATTGACTAGGCTGACCATACTAGGTAACAGTCAGAGTGGTAAAAGGGATCAACATCCTAGGTCCTGAAGAGAAGCTTAGGGGTAGGCTTCGAAAGATGTAGACCTGTGAGGAAACTGCCCATTATAGCACTTTTTCCTCCTTTTCCCCACTTTTAATAATACCAGCTATAGGGAGTATTAAAGTTTAGTTTTCCATGCAGCCAGGTATTTTTTAACTCACTTATCTTCTTACCCTTCCACTCTCACATCAAACACATTACTTCACTTGAAAGTGCTCCCTCGTATCCATAGGTTGTAGCACGCCCCGTCCCGCAGAGGGGCGGAAAGAACCCGATGATGAAGCATGCCACCAAGGGACCTTTTGGTGGGTAAGGGTAATTTTAGAACACATATAATTTCTCCCATGCTAAAAACCGAATGGTTCTCTTGGGTTAAGTCACTGTTTGTAAGGATAGCACGGTTCTTTGGAATCGAGAGTCGACTCCCTTTGTTTTATCATTACTTGTATAGGAGGTCAAGTCCACGACTTATTATACCTCTTTTCTCCCTGCTTTGTTTTTTGGCATTAAACACAGGATCCTCAAGATGAGTTTAAAAAAGGCCTTATTCCTTATTTGACTGATTGCACGACTTGGGGGAAGGTGTTTGCAGAGGTTTATTCACCAAGTTTTGGCACCCCCTACATGACTGTACTTCCAACGGTACTTAAAAAGGTTCAAGATGAACACGGGGCAGAGGATGCACTGGAGTTGGGGATGAGATTAGCTGGCGTGTTCCTTATTGTCTCTGACATGATTCTTGCTAATGTCAAGGGGAAAGCACTAGGCTTACAGGTGAGTCAGCGCCTAGAGGTAGTAGCTGACGTAGATAAACAACGTGACTTGCCAAAGATTATTGCGAACGTATATAAATCCTTGGGGCGCAATAATCTGGAAATTAGACCTTTTACTCAGACACAGAATAAGCCCCCACCTGAAAAGGAGGGGTATCCAGTCTTTCCTAAAAAAGGATTAAATAGAAATCAGCAACAGCAATAGCAGAAACAAGGTTCGCGGCCGGTTTCACTGACACCTGATGCTTCTGAAAGTACATATGATGATCTGCATGATCACTCTATAAAATTAAGACACAAGAGAGGTTTCAGGTTCCTGATCCGTGCTCTTCTCGTTGCTTTCAGGAATCATCGGATCGATAATTCGGTGGCGGAGAGCGAAAGGATCGCAGACAAGACGAGACCACTCAACAATGAAGTGATCTGCCATGTCAGTTTGACGTAAAAGCCTAACCAGAGGGACAACCTCCTTATCGTGCCCCGTTTCAGAAGAAGAAAGTTGCCGCTTTAAGTGCGAAGTATGCCTCCGATGGTGAGAACCCTAATCCTCGGAGATGGGCGGTGACACTCCTCGACAGTGCGCCGGAAGTTACCATGGTGCGGTAGGTACTCCATCCTTGTCTGGAGGCGAGAGCAACTGATACATTCGTCACTGTGGAAACAGCAGATACACGAGTTGCACCCTCTGATAGGCTTTATGAGATAGTCCTCCAAATTGAAGGTGATATAAAATGGACAATTTAGGCAGTCTTTTGGGACAACCTTACCTCCTCTTATGGCATTTTGTTGGCTGAGGCAGATTGGCCTCCTCCATTCGTTTTGGCTTCTTCCCGAGGGGAGGATGTCATACTCCCGAGTTTTTCCTGTTACGTCTCTGAAGAGGCTAAACAAGCTCATGCTTCAGAATGGGCATTAGCCCTAGTGCTGGCTGTGTATTGTAATCAGGTAGGCTGGGATAAAGATTCACCGGCACATGAAATTCCTTTACGATCTATGCCGCAGCTACAAGCACAATATCCGATTAAGCGAGAGGCGAAAGCATCCATAAGTGAAATTTTGGCCCAGTTGGAATATCAGGGTGTCATTGAACCCTGGGTTTCATCCATGAATAATCCTCTTTTTCCGATATCAAAATCAGATGATTCGCATCGTATTGTTTTAGATTACAGGCATTGAAACAGTCACGTTCGTACATATGCAGTACAAAACACACACACCTCTGCGTTAGTGAATAATATTGTTAAAAAAAATACAAAACTACACTGTAGAGTTCCAATGGATTTTATAGTCACAATTTGGCTCCTGATAGCCACGACTTGACCGCATTTACCGCGTTCGGCAATCAGGAGCGAGTTACGCGTTGGCCTATGTGCTATAAGAACAGTCCTGGGGCATTTGCAGTGCGGGTTGTGTCGCTTTTGCATGACATAGACCTTGATGCTCTCTCATATGTCAATGACATTCACTTGACAGATGACGAATTAATACCGCATCTTGTGCATGTGGATCGCATCATTCTGTCATTTTCCAACTTGGGGTACAAATTTAATTTTGCCAAGTCACACATCGCCTATTTGTCAGTGCTCTTCTTGGGCTACAAGCTCAACAATGAAGGTAGGGGGTTGGCCCCCCACTTTCTGGAGAAATGTGCACAATTGCAACTTCCATCTACATTGAAAAAATTGCAATCCTTGCTGGGATTTTTGAACTTTGGGAGGACATACATTCCTGATTATGGCCAGCGTATCAAACTGCTTTATGCGTTGATACAACCCTCTTTTTTGTCTTCCAGCTGGCTTCCAGAACATACCATGATTCTTCGGTCATTGCAGTCTGATCTGCTTGCAACGAACTTCTTGTTAACACGTGCCAATTCTGCTAACTTGGTCAGAAGAATTGTGCCAGGGACTGTAGGTTTCATTTACTTGACATTAAATGAAGGTGACACAGTACCAATAGCTTATAAATTGCATTTGTACACATCAGCGGAAATGCGCTTTTCAACAGTTGAACATTTTTTGACATCTGTCCCGATGGCGATTCTGAAAGAACGCTCTCTGGTGCAGGGAATACGCATTCTTATGGTCTCGCCTGTACCTGCTTTAGAAGCAGTGACAAAGGCGAGTGGACCGAATTCTAAAGCTTTATATCCCTGTTGGATATAATGGACAAGTTCTTTGACTTCCGCTGATGCCACTTTTATCTTTGATCCATCTTTACAGACCCAGGAGTTTTTACAATATGAACATGCTCATCCTCCTCCGTTGTTTTTGCTTCCTCTAGAGAGGTACAAATGTATCATCTATACCGACGGTTCTGCTCAGCCAATTGTTGGATCAAAGCATGCTTATTTGGCGGCTTGCGCTATAGTGGCTGGCTCAATTGTAAATGTTGAATTTAAGTCTTCCATAGTCCATACACAGGCACTTGGGGACTGTGCGGCTCAACTGGCAGAGCTGCGTGCTTTGATTTTAGCTTTTTGTGTGTGATTCCTACTACTGTGTGCAGGCTTTCAATGACAATGTATTCTTTTGGTCTAAGAATGAATATAGAGACTCTAAAGGTAGTGCAATAAAGCATAAAACGCTCTGGGTCCGAGTGGCCATACTTATGGAACGTATGCCACTCATACATGTTATCCATACACATGGCCATCTGCTTGTGGGAACACATACTGTTGGTAATTCTTTGGCTGATGAGGCAGTCAAATCTGCAGTAGACACATGTTCAGTAGCAGCAGTAACAATGTCCATAACTAAAATTGATAATGATATTCTTGCTGCAATTACTGCAGGGATTTCCTTTGAAGTATTCTTATAATTTGTCACCTGAGCAAGTCCCATTTGCTACGATACCGTCCGTTGGGGATCGGCTGATTCCCAACAAGGACCGCAGACTTCCTTTGATCATAGCTGCACATGAAGGCATGGCTTCTGCACATTATGGCGTTTCTGCGACTGTTACCATTTTACAGCAACGTTATTGGTGGCGTGGTTTATACAAGCAAACCTGTAATTATGTACTGTCTCCTGACATTTGTCAACAGATTAAACCCTCTACGGTTGCATGTCCACCACATGCACAGCTATAGATTTCTAATCAACCATTTGGTTGTATTTATCTTGATCACTGCTGTCCTTTGACATCTGACACTGCATATAAACATATTTTAGTTGCAGTGGATTCATGCACTCGATTCCTTTGGGTTTGGCCGCAACACAGTGCTGATGCTCGATATGTCATTAGAGATTTGCGTGCCTTTGGCGGAACTTTTGCCTGTGGGTCCTTGCATTCTGACCAAGGTCCTGTGTTTGTCTCTAAGGCTTACAAGGATACAATGAGGTCTCTGGGGGTGCTGGTGCAGTTTTCATCTCCATACAGGCCTGAGGGCAATTCTATAGTGGAGCGAATGAACCATGACTTAAAGCA
The DNA here is from genome assembly GCF_964204655.1 of Triturus cristatus. Lineage (NCBI taxonomy): Eukaryota > Metazoa > Chordata > Amphibia > Caudata > Salamandridae > Triturus > Triturus cristatus. The sequence goes on along the minus strand of NC_140582.1, from coordinate 1,063,953,546 downwards.
ATCTTTGACAGCTAGAGTCTTAGTTACTGACAGGGGTTGGCTGACTCATTTGTATGGGGTTCAACATGCAAGAAGATCTCTTGGTGGGGGGACCCCATACGAAATGCTCTTTGGCATTAAAATGTGTGTGCCAGACCTTGATGGTCTTGACGTTTTGGTGGCTGCCTCACGTTTGACATAGATAATCTTACTACTATGTTACAGGAACTACAAAAGACCCATGACACACTGGTTTAAGATCATTCGCTCTTGTCCGCTGAAGCAGCGGTGCTGATTTCTGTTACTGGCTGGCTTCCTAAAGTTAGTGATCTGGTACGAGAAAAGCTGGTCCTTCTTATTGTGCACCTCGTACAGTGATCTTGCCACCTTTGCCAGGCCACAAGCACAACAGATTTATTTCTATTGACAATGTCAAGCTACACCATCTGGCCGATACTAAATAGTATGACTCCGAGGGCCCGATTCACAGAACTAACTTAAGACAAAATCCTAAACTTGCTACTTTTGGTATTCACAGAAGTTAGGATTTTGTCTTAAGTTTGTCTTAAGACAAACTTAAGATAGACTTAAGACAGACTTAAGACAGACTTAAGACAAACTTAAGGCAGACTTAAGACAAACTTAAGACAGACTTAAGACAGACTTAAGTTAGGATTTTATCTTAAGTTTGTCTTAAGTTTGTCTTGAGTCTGTCTTAAGTCTGCCTTAAGTCTGTCTTAAGTTTGTCTTAAGTTTGTCTTAAATCTGTCTTAAGTCTGTCTTAAGTCTGGCTTAAGTTTGTCTTAAGACAAACTTAAGACAAAATCCTAACTTCTGTGAATACCAAAAGTAGCAAGTTTAGGATTTTGTCTTAAGTTAGTTCTGTGAATCGGCCCCCGAGTATTCCAAACCGATTACTCACCATATAATGGAGGGGAGTTGGAGACTTCTATTAATTTCTTGCCTGTTGTACCTTCTACCTCCACTAATGCAGACATTGAGTATGATTCTCCGCCGGTAGAGGTCGTCATTGACATTCCTGACAGTACCATACATACTTCATCTGATGCTGCATAGCTCCATTGTTTCGTTTGGGAGCAAGTGGTTATTATATGGATCGTACCCGTTTTTCAGACTCATCTTCTTCGTCCTCATCTGTGGCATCACCTCTGACACGTTCCCGGCTTTTCATTGCCTGGTTCAAAAAGACTTACCTAGTCCCACCCTGGACATACATCTGGATGTACTCACACTTATATTCCTTTTCATGTGGATTGGGTTTGTGACAGTGTTCTTCTTGCTCATCAATGGTCATTATTTTCCTGAAAACTCTGCTGTGAACTTTGTTGATGGAGTTCTGGCTCCCCATACATCATCCCATATAATGAAAAGAGATCAAACCCTCGTGAGCATTTAGGCCTTCCCTGTTGCTGATGGCATCGTTTGGGGTAAGGTTGCATTCGATAAGCATGGTCCGACGGAGGTCCTGAACATTCCATACATGTTCCGCGTTTCATTAGGGGATGTGGTATCACCAGACATACACTCTGATAACTGGGATGTTCAGGCCGTTCATTCATTGTTTTCTGATTTAAAATATTATGCTGCATTTGATGCTGAAGATTTATATTTGAATTTGGCCAATTATGTAGATTTATTCTGTTTCCAACATAATGGCCATCATTTCTTACACAAAACGAGCACTCTAAGACAGATTTTTAATTTTACATAGTGGGAACATTGTCCGACTCCTTTACAGGGGAGTTCTAATACTCAAAGGAATAAGTTCACATACTTTTCCGATTATAAGATTTCAAATCCAGAGTACTTTTTCTATAAGTTATGATTGCTATCTCATTTTTAAATTCATATTGATGCACACTAATGATTTATTCTAATTCCTTTAGGTCTGATTTGGCCTTATATGGTTACCAACATTGGAAGGACACCATTGATTGAAATCCATTTGGGGTACCAAAGATTGGCAGGTGCCACGCATTGAGGCTCTGCATCGTGCATGTCTAACTCCGACTCAGATTTTGTTTTTCAATGACATGGTGCAGCAGACTACTTGTTTTGGTTTGGCAAAGGCCAAAAATGTGACTGTTCCTTCTATTGCCTCATTAGCTGAGTACGATAAATGGCGTTCACACACCAATCTTACTATTGACGTTTTGATTTCCCTGTTCCAAAATGGAAGTACAAATTCTTCTGTTCTTGACCCCTTGGGGTGGATATTTTGCCAAACAAGCTCAAATAAATGTCAACTGCATTTTCTTAATGCATCAACAGGTTTCACACAAAGCAGACTTGATCCACGTTTCCCACATTCTCATTCAGTCACCACGTATTCGGTGGGGAAATTGTGTCAGCAATGGTTGGAACACTCCACACTGTCGTCAGTGAAACAAAACCTGTCCCTTTTGTCGAGTGACATCAAGTTGGCTGACTTTTTTTTAGGTCCAAAATCACCTAGATCAAAACGATTTATTTATGAAGCATATAATGAATTGTGGAAACTGTCACAGATGGAAGCTGAGGTGCGCCTGCTCCAAATGACCAAGCTAATTTGGAAAAAAGTTCTTGCAGGGGTAGATAACAGCATTAATACATTATCTTACTGTATATACACCTTAGAAAATATTGTTTCCTCTGTTATTGATATTGTACAGAATGATGTATCTGTGTTGTATCATGGTTAAAATCAATTGCGCTCTGTAATGCAGTTTGCATTGACGTTACAAACACTCAAAAATGGAAAAGTTCCATGGGATTATTTGAATGCTTCTGCACTGTTTTTACCTTTTAATTTGACTAATAAATAGAAATGTGTGTCTATGAAAGACGCAACTTACACACTCTTACATACAGAACAATTAGAACAGTTACCTTTTTCTGTAGCAGAGACTAATTCAGCTGTGTGGTTAATACATGGTGTTATTTCTCTGCCCTTCTCACTATTTCACTTTCCTGTGGGACGCTTTGAGCCCCTGGGGAGTGCATTTATTCATGAGTTGTACTCATTACCTTTCACCTATAGATGTCTGCGTGCAGTAGGCCATTCCCAAGTCTGCAAACAAGTTAAATTGCACGGTGCCTGTAATGTGGCGGCGCCAAACCTTTCTTGTTTTTTAAAAGGTACGTCCATCCCAGCTATTATTCCCGCACTAACTTTGCTTTCTAATAGCAGTTATCTTATTTTGAATAACCATGAATGCTCTGGCTTTTGGGCCGGCATCCCGTATATAGAAACAGTTTAACGTGTTACTTGTTATTGCAATGTCCTTTTTCTACACCCGCATGAGATTGTAGACAGTTCGCTTTGGCCTTCCATTCCAACTTTGAAAACAGATTTCAATAAACTAAGCAGACTCGAATCGCTATTGTTTCAACAAGAAGTGGCTTTCACATCGGCTCGAGAGACCTTCGAATTGCAGGTGGCGAGAACCGCAAGTGAAATACACTTACTGCTGAACACAAATCTCCAACTCCATTTTGGAGAATTAATACACCAAATATTGAATGTGTCTGCTATTGAAGGCCTTGCGCATTTTTTAAGCTTGTGGGATCCGGCCTTGTGTCCTCTCTTCAGACGATTTTTGGAGTAATGCCGGCTTTTATTCATTCTATTTTTTCCAGCACCATTTTTCCATTGATCCTCTTGCTGTCGTGGGGCGTGCTGGTACTTCTGATCCTGTTACGCAATGGCTGCCCTTCATGTGGTACTGCACAGACCCAGCCAATTGCGACTGTACCGTGAACGAATGCAACAAATTTCTGGATGCTTGCCACTGGCGACTCTTGGTGTGAGTTATGGACTTACCTTTCGCTTCACCTCTTTGACTTGCTTGCAACCTGTGTTCTATTGCCGACTGTGCACTTTCTGTTGGGGCTTGGATGTCTGCCTCTCCAATATATCATGCGCTGACCTGGATTATGAACTATCGGTGGGTCCATTGCTGACCCATGACCAGGCCTGTTCTGGGGACGTTCGTTTTAAGCGTGTGGCTGCATTTGGGGTGTAGGCAGGCTGGAATAGCTGTGAGGCTGCACAGCGCCTCTTACAACGGAGATTCACCAAATATCACGCAAGTTGCCCGGATATACTCCTAGAGGCATTGGATTATGATGAGCATGTATGTTTATTCAAACTGCTCAACTGGATGGCATCCAACTTTGCTACAAACAACAGGGATGACCTTTTGGAACAGCTTGCATTCCATGCTACACAAAATCTGTTGAATTTTCCGGACTCGCCTTAAAACTGTTTTAAATTAGAATTTTGCATTATTACAATTCGGCCTTTTTACAAGCATCTTTGACTCTGCTCACCATTACATTCAGTTTTTTCTATATGCTACGACCTGCCCAAGGGGAGGGTGTCACGTGGCCGATAGGGACATTGTCAGCAACGCTAACATAGCGTGAGCACAGCAGCCATGATGTAGCTTTTGCTCACACTACTACATGGCTTTATTTTTGCACAACTCTGTTTATGCTATTCACATGGGAACTGTCTGTTGTGTTCATTCTCTGCCTGTTCCTGGAGTTTAGTCTGAACATTCCGAGCAAGGTCGATAAATATATGCCCCTTGTTATTCTGTTCTGGTCAGGCCCTAGCACCTAGACAAAACATACTAATGCAGCTGCTGTTGAAAGCTCGTACTTTGATATTACGGGTATAAATGTTTAGGTAAAACACACTTGGCGAGGGACCTTTCCAGGGAGAACGATGTAGAAATACCATCTATGTTTTAAGGTATGAGGTCTGCTGTCAAAGCCCAGAGATCTTCTATTATATAATAAAACTTCTTCTTACCAAGGGGAGGGAGGTTAGGCACTGTAGTCCTTTTCTCCATTGTCTTTATATAATGACATTTCCTTTTATGGTGTATGGCTTAGCTGCAATGCTAACTATATTTGTGTTGTGCATTTTTCTGCTTGTTGTGGTACGTATACTGCATGTTAGAGCACGACAGTTAAAATAAAAATTTTATACTATATTCGTGTCTCAGTCAGATCTTATTGTGGACAGGTATGAGAGTGTGAGCAAAAAGGTGTGTCTTGTTACCGTGATCCCTGAGAGATCTGGGAGTGTTGGGTTTTGGGGTGTCTAATCATTTGCTTCTTCTTGAGTGTTTAGGAGAGCGAGTGAGACACTATAGCTAGTCGGTCCTGGACTTGTGGGCATGAAGGTGGTGGGAATACTTAGCCCCTTACACCGAGGTCCCATTATCCTGTGCATAGTTCTGTGTATGTGCAGAATCCTTGCAACAGAATCACATGTAAAGCATAGTCGGCAGATTATCATCATCGCAAATAGCCATAGAGTCTTCTTGAAACAACATTTTCCTTTGTCTCACTTGCTGCTCGGGGTCTCACCCCTGATTACTACTATCATCTGAAAGGGAGCTTGAAGTTTGGGGGTCTTCACCTTCTTAGATAAGATGGTGACGACAGTAGAGATGAATGTGTGTCCCTTTGCTGACCACCGGTCCAACGTCTTCTGCTATCATAGGTGTAACTTCATCTTGTCCTGTTTCTGGCACGGTTTCTTGGGATTCTGCTTTATTGTCTATGATTAACTTCATCACAGCACTGCTGGAGGGACGTGGTCTTTTTCCTATGAATCCAGACTTTTTTGCCACCAGTACTAAGTGCCCAAGGCTACCATCCTGCATACCTGTCCTGAAGTAGGCATAAGAAGTGATCCCATCCTGTGATACATTGTTAGTTCCTGTGGAAAGGATTTTGATGTTGGCCCTGGCCACATCCCTGGTAGCTCCAATTTTTATAGATACCAAGTTCAGTTAGGCAAATACTTTTTGTGCCAGTGACCCAAATCTGTTACTCTTTTTACCAGCAACCAAGATGAAATAAAAAAGTAGTTAGTCTTTCAGGACTCGGTATTGTGCAAAACACTGCATCTGCTGGCTCCGTATCATGATTCTGTTCAAAATCGGCCACGCGATACCCAGATACCCACACCCAGTAAGAGGTGCTCTGGCAAGGGCAGGTCTTTGTAAAACTTGTGTCTCTCCACTATCTGCAGTCTCATGTGATCAGCAGTAGAAAAACCGGAAAATTCATGGAAAGTCCTGGGCGAACCTCAGGCCTTTAGCACCTTTTGGGCGCTTGGAAACCAGAACAAAACTTTGTATACTTGATAATAAATATAGAGCCACTCCCACATTCCTACATTATCCCAAACAGAATGTTTAATAATAAAATCTGGGAAAGAGTACCATCCTCCTCCAGCAACCCACACTAGTTATTTCAGCCAATTAAAATTCTTAATATTTGAGAACAAAATTTCCCTGGGTGATTAGGTTGATATCGCATCCAGCAAAACAAATCCTAAAATCTGATAATAAAATCGGACAGTACCCGTCATACCTTCCACAACCACCAGACCATAGAAAGACAACCCCACATGCTTGCAGATTCATAACACCCACAACACATTGTTCCCAAAATAAGATAACTAACTCTAAGTGCACCAAAAAGCAACCCACAATTACCAGACTCTTGGAACCTACTGCAAAAAAGTCCCAAAATTGACTAATAAAATTTCGCTTAACACCCACGTTAGTCACAACTCACGAATTTATGGAATTCACAAAAAAGCTTTAAAAATTTTGAGCATGGAATTTGGACAGCAACAATATACAGGACGTACTCTACAAGGTATCATAATGCGGTGGTAGGGTGATGTTGGAGGATTTGGTTTTTTATTATCTGAAAGTCTGCATGATACTCTGCTCTAGACACGGAACTAATTATGGTAATTATGGTAATGAGACTATCAACTGCTACCTGCTCCTTTTTAGGTCTTGCCTAGCGTTGCAGTGCGCATGCGCTACTCGCGTAGCGAGATTTATTGGGGTAAAGTTTTTTGTGTAGAGGGAATTCTGTTACCGCCCATGCTTTCAATTGGGCAATGTTGATATTTATGTAAAACTTTCTGTTGTGATTGGTGTGCAGCGGGTTTTTGTTACCGCCCTATATATTTTTTTACACCATCAGCGCCCCACAGGAGACAAAGCCGCACAGGAGACAGCACTTGTGGCCGGCCGAGATAAGGTATTTTTCTATTTATTTATTTTTTTGCATCCGACTTCCGCTACTTGTTATAAACTTTAATTCAAAGCGCGGTGCCCACTTCAGGGACACCGTGCTCTGTTTATTATTATTAAGAGCTGAAGCCTCTCACCCAGTGGGCAATACAAGGGTCTGTGCATTTGCACCGCTAGTGTTTTTTGGGTAACTCTTTTTCGCAGTTATGGCTAAGGTACTGATTGCATCCCAGTTGAACAGAAGTGCATCGCTCCTTCTGTCTGTGGCCCCTGCTACCACTGCTCTGTGCCAGCTTAAGTGGTACAGCAGCCGGGAAGACCCGGAATACCTGTGCAGAAGTATTGTCCCCACTATATACTACCAGAAAAGCCTGCCAAGGTAAGAATATTCAGCTGTGGTGTCTTCCTAAAAATAGGAAAATGCGATTTTAGTAGTGCTTTTATTTATTAACATGCCGTTCGTGAGCAGTTCAACTGTGCTTTAGTAACTCTTTAATCATATCTAATTTTTCCACGTTTTATACATTTTTTACTTAATAAAGTGACGCCACGAATGTTATATTAATCTGTTTTGTATGTTCGTTAAGAGTGCAGATCAACTTCATGTAGAGGACAGTGCAGAGACATGTAGGTGAAAGGTGAAAATGGGAAAGAGCTAGTGCAAACCAGTATAACTTGTCCACGGGTAAAGCTTATGTCGTGTAGATATAATTAGTACCATATAAGTCTCCAGTTTAGCATTTTAGAGACCCAGGTTAATTTTACCCTTGTTGCTAGGTGGAAAAGGGATCCAAGGTTTGCTGTCCTCCTCTAAAATATCCACCTCGCGATCACATCCTTCAAATGTACTGCTTCTCCATCCACACATAATCCTGACAAGCACGCAGTTGTTACTCTCCAAGTTTTCTAAAGTGCAAAGATAAGACACGATTGGACAGTTGTTAGTATTGTGGAACCGTTGTCTTACCAGTTCCCCGAGCAATTGGCTAGAATAAAAAGGAAAGGGCTCCAGGACTAGGTATCCCCTATTTAATTACAACTATCTCCTGTTCCTTGTGCTGAAAGTTTTGTTTATGCCACAGTGCCAACGAACATTCGTTCAAAAGCTTTATACAATACTAGGTATGAGTTTATGTATATTTTATCTATTGTATTGTAGCGCTTACTACCCGTATCTAAGGCACTGAAGCGCTTGTGTGGTTGGAAAGGAGTATAAACGTTGTTTTTTTATAACGTATTCACGTGTAATTTCTTCTGAATTTTACAATGCAATTGGTCTCGCAGTTAAACAGTTTAACCTATTGGCATTGTAAATGACAATGCTTTTTATGTTTTAAAAACCAACACGTGACTAAAAGGCATTGCCATTTACAATACCAATAGCTCAAAATCGTGTGAATGCGACACCTATTGCATTGCAAATGCTTGTTCTTATAAGCTATATCCTAAATCCAGTGTGATAATTTTACTTATCTAAGTAATATAAGTAATTTTACTTATCTGACCCCTACATTATTTCTGAATATTTTAGCTCTTTTCATGTATCCAGTGCAGCAACACCTGAGCACTTGGCAGTGGCATTTTCTAGCAGTAGTCTTTGCATGTTTTGGGAGAGCCAGTTCATTTTGACCCTTATTGCTGCAAGAGTTATCTTTTTTTTGCAGCTAGTCATGCCACATGTGCAACTGGTCGCACGCGCCTCTTCCGGGGCTCCGTCAGAGCGATACATGTTTCAGAGAGTTACTTTGGTCTCAAGTGTATTCTGATGTGACGTGTGAGGTGCCTGACACATGTTAATGTTACCTGCTCTGAGGCACCTCTGTGGGGTTTAACATCAATTTACAAGACTGTAGCAACTGACTGCAATGGCGTCCTGTTTATATTCGCCTTTATGCTCCGGGAACACCTAGGAGACCAAAGTTAAGTAAGGTAGAAAATACAAAGACGCAGTGCTACCCATCTCCTCAGAGAATACCCCCATCATATAAACACTGCCTGTCATTGTAAAATGGCGGGCCAAAAAACTGCCAGCATATTTCTCTTTCCCTTCATAAATTATCACACACGTTGAGTATGTCTTCTCCACAGCAGGCGTATTAGTGTCGGATTGAGGGGAAGTTTTCCAAAGAATTATCCACGCTGCTGTCAGCAGATTGGCAGAGTTAGGGCCCAGTTCATAAACGCGACGCACCAGGAGTTTATCTAACAAACTGTGAACAGAGGGACGGCAGACAGCGACCCAAACACGGCGAGTCAGCCCGTCGCGGAAGAGCGGCCATTTTGGAATCACATTATCCATATCACTTCCGTCAGAATTCTTTTAATCATTTTGCTTGGATGTGCTGGATTTGGGCCATTTGTTTCGAATTACAGCCGGGATTGTTTCTGACACGTCTTTGGTTGTGGTTTGCAACTGTTTTGTTTGGGTTCTATTGTCGGGGTAGATTTACAGTGAACAGCACGTAGACCAGCCAGCCACACACAGCGAATATTTATTTCGTAAATGGATAAAAATAATCATTCTATTAGGGAGAGTTGCGCAGCATGCGAAGAAAAACTAAATCACAGCTTGCTGAATTTGTTTCCTTGTTTCACACATTTAAAGTGAAGCAAAGTTTCTTTAAGTCTATATTTATAATGATCTTTTATGAGTTGGGTTTGTTGATGGGGCCAAACAGCCAGGCATTTACAAAAAATACACAACAGATTTGCAAAATTACACCAAATTTCCATTAAAAAGGCAGAAAAACAGCACATAATAATATCACAATAAAAATACAAAGCTACTCTTAAAACACAGAATCCAAATTCATATTATACATTGATGCAGATGTTTTGTGAAATCACAGTTGACTCTACGTGGACCGTTCTTCCATTCCACTATAACTCTCATGTTAGTGACTCACTTCACAGACAGGGCCGGCTTTAGCACTGGTGGCGCCCGGCGCGACAATGCTTGTCGACGCCCCCATCCTCCTATCTGTGGTGGAGGTAGTGACCACCTCCATCACAGATTCTGTCCCCACCACCTTTTAACAGTGCCCTCAAGTCTCCATGACCAATCTCTTTCAGATGCATTTAATTAGTTACATAGTGATAGTGCACCTCATACCAGTGTAGGGTGTAAGAGCACTTTGCATCACACCACATTACACAGAGATAATCAATCAACGGTGTGTAAATTAATGTTTAGGAAATGTTATATAAGCTAGAGGACTGCAAGGAGTTAGAGTGCATGTCATCGATACAGGAAGGCAATATACTTTAAAAGTGCTTGATCCAGAGAAGCACAAACTGAGAATTGAAAATGAAACATTTTAATAATAAGAATTGATTTCTACCCAAATGAATCATTTTTGCAACACTAATCTATGCTCTAATCTATACCTGGCAGTGTACATGTAGTTCTTTGATTACAATTAATAATTCACTGTTCTATATGAGGAATTTAACTTATAAACTGCAAGTAACAAAAGGATGTCTCTTAGAAAAGCAGTAACTCACTGACCTATTTACATTATATACACTTTGTGATCTGCAAGGTACACGTTCTTTGGAGCAGGCACATTAACCCTCTGTGCTACTAATCATCAGTGTTATCTTGACATTGTCTATTGTTGCCTGGAAATTGCTTGAGGCAAGGAACACGGCAGCAGGTGCTTTTAAAACCAAAATAAACTTGCAAACTCGACGCACCCTGTAGTCAGCACCCGGTGAGGTGGCACTAGTCGCACCGCCCTACAGCCTTGAGAAATTGTCCCAATATCTGTGCATATTTTACTTTATGGGAGGCATTTGTAAAGAGTGTAGCTAGCCCTGGGATGAGCAGAAAACTAGGTACAACAACTGGGCATGGGGCTAACGTATGGATACAGCATCATGCACAAACGTTTACAGTATTAACTAAGGGACATAAGTGTAGAAATACTGAAGAAATGCCATTGGTATCACCATGAGGTGAGGTGGAAGGGGAGAAGGAACAGTTTTGAATGGCATGAAGAATATCTGCTTGTATTGCATCAAGGAAGGAGTACATCTGAAGTTCAAGGGGAGGTCGTTCAGGAGAATCCATCTATATTCGGAGACAGGTTGTACGTGCCTTCTTTGTTATGCTTTTGACTTTCCAGATTGGTAAGGTAGTTGTTCCTGCAATATTGGGAGCAAAACAGGGCACATTGGGCCCAAATCACTGATTATGTTTGTTGCGAGTTGTTGTGCCCTTCTCCTGCCTTGGGTGTACATTACTCATGAACTTCTAGGCCGGATTCACAAAGCACTTTTTGTGAGTAGTCATGTCTTAATAAAGGATTAGGTCTGCCTTATTTGTGGGCCCCTGGTTCACAGAGGTTTTTCCCAGCACTCAGGGGCATATCAACAACAACCGGCGATAATTATCGCTCAGCGCTCTTAGCGTGAGGATAATTATCGCCGGCTAGCGTGAATTTTTATCGCTGAGATAGCGTGCTATTAGCAACGCTTATCTCAATAGCGATAAAAATCTACACGCTAACACGCTAACGTGAGATTATCGCTGGAAACCCAGCGATAATCACACGTTACCTTGTTGATAGGGACAGGCAAACTTAGCCATGATATCCTCCTTCCATAGGATATCATGGCTAAGTCTGAAAATTAGCAGACGTAAAAAAGCAGCGTTAACCACGGTTAGCGCTGCTTTTTTTGTCTCTAACAGGGCTAGCGACATTCTTGATAATAGGAGAAATGTCGCTTAGCGACATTTCTCCTATTATTTTACTCTGGAACGCCCCCTTTGCATCTCATTAGAGATGCAAGGCGAAGCGTAGAGTAAAAGGGTGCTAACATGCAAATTTGCGTGTTAGCACCCTGTTGTTAATAGGGCGCTAGTTTTATCTCTGCTTTTTTGGCTTTTAAAGCCAAAAAAGCAGAGATAAAGCCCTTGTTGATATGCCCCTCAGTCTGCCTCACTCCCAGTGATCAGTCTATGAGTCATACCTGTTCACAGAAGATGCTTGGTTAACCAAGGCTCATAAACTGCGGAATAATTCACTACAAGACAGAGGTAAAGTATAAGCCCATCCTGCACACGGGGTGTGAATTGGACCAGTTATGTTTAGAAGGAAGGTGGTCAGGTGTATTCAGACTGAGTGCCTCACAGCTCACACAAAAAAACATTGAGAGGGAATTAGACAGGGGGGGCGCCAATGTAGATGTTTCATAGTATGTGAGATGTGCTCAAACTATCATTGGTTGCTGGTGTGTGAAGAGTGATTTTGATTGTTGCCAGTGAAAACTATGGAAAACCCGCAGTTGATGTGTCTGTCAAAGATAAAATGTGCTACTCATACGTCTACATGAAATCTGCACACCTGTTTTTTTCGGCAAAGTGCTATATCGCCATGCAGAATGACAGCATTTATGCTCCATTAGCTGTTGATAGAGCGTCATGTTATTCTGAAATTTGTAGGGGTGCACTATATTTACCATTAGTCAGCACCCGCGTATTAATCGATGTAGGTTAAGAGTGCCATAGAAAGGTATTACTAGAATCGTTTAACATAGAGGTGAATAGAAATGTAATAATGCTCCTCGTGAAGAGTAATGTTGCAGATTATTGTGAATGTATTTTAGTAAAGCATAATGATTAGTTTATAGAATGCAATGTATTAGGTTAAACGTGTGCCATGTTAAAGTTACACGTGCAAGTTGCTTATTTACGTATAAAAGTGATGAACTAATGCTCAGGATATGATTTAGTAATGTGTTTTAACAGTGTAAAGGCCTGATCGCATATACGTTTGAAGAGAAAGGCCTGTTCATTTTTCTTATGTTAGCCAAATGTTGTAGGCCGAAAATGATTTCCCTTTGTAAAGGCTTTGGGGTGTAGGATGAAGAGAATCTAAGAGAAGAGAAAATGTTTTCTTTCCCATGTTTCTGTTGCAGGTGCAAGGACATTTAGCTCGTTAGTGAGACTAGGTCTTTGTTTTAGGAGTTAGGGTGCTATGAGAAGCCAACAGGGGAGTACGATGGAATGTGAGTATGATACTTTCAGCGGAGAAGGTGCCTAGGACCCAAGGTCAAGCTAACCGTCGTTGGAGGAGAGACAAGTTTCGATGGAAAAGTACTGGAAGAAGACCTGGCTGAAGAGGTGTGCCTAAGGGTGTGTTCTACGTTTTTGGGATTTTGTATTAGGGACAGTGCCCCGAGGGTTGAACAGTTGAGGTTTAGACGGGAAGCTAGAAAGAGCATCTTAGAACGAGTTCTGATTAGGTGAATGTACTTCTTAGGAAGTCTTTACTTCTGACACCTTTTTGGTCTCTTGCCTGGGAAGGGGAATGCTAAGCAGGAATGTCACCTTAGAGATAGAGTAGAGATAGACTAACGTTTTTTCTTTCCTTTTAGACTAATTTGGACATTGGCTTAACCATTGCTTTCTTGATGCTTTTAGAGTCAGTGATTCTTTTCGTTTTGAATCGGATGAGAATCCTACGTAGGCTTTCATTTGTATTAGTGTCCATCTATCTTCTTCACCTTGTACTAAGGTGTTTGTAGGTGTAGTTATTTTTGGTTGTAATAAAATCCTACAAATTTTAGATTCGCAGTCAGTGGTCCTTGCCAAATGAGATCTAATTTTGGCGATTATGTTTTGATAATTATATTTCCTTCCCTTGACACTATTTAGTAGACAAAAAGATCCTGGCGATAATCAGGTAGTCAAGAATCCGGCCCCATCACTGTGAAACACTAGTGTTAACACCTCCCTAATTTTCATGACTTGTTATAGGTTTTCTTCATACCTACTTTAAGCAAAAATACTTGTGACAGTAGCCAAAGCTCAGATAGCAGATGCACAACTTTGTCATGAGAATAAGGAGGACCTTAAAAAAACATACAAGAAATGTAACTTCCAGATGGTGAGTGAGTTGTTTGTGAATCCTTGCTCAGCAGTGCTAAGCATGAGAGTGAGGCTAAATATATTTTTGAGGAACGAAAGCAGTGCAGGCTTATGTACAAAATGAGCAAACAAACTGACAGGAAGTGAATCAACAGAGAATCAGATATTATAGTGATTTTAAAGTTACTTCCTGCATTTCTAAGTTTCATCCTCTTACACCATCTTGCAACAACTATATCAAGTTGATGGGCATCAATCTATTCACTTCATTATTCAGCTCTACCTCAAAGCAACTTTTGATTTTAAATTCAGAAGTGTCCTCAGCTCCAAGGAGGAGGAGAGATGAGCCGAGATCCAGGTACAGAAACCACAGGGGCACATGACAAAAGTATACTTTTTTCAATTTTTTTGTCATAGAAGCGATGGTGATCAAAGCGGTGGGGTGGTGAGGCGGGGTGATGGTTCGTGGAAGTCTACAGACGGCGGGATAGTTAATATTAAATAGATAAATAAAACCACTTACATTGCGCTCGCAGCATCAGCGATGTGGCGAGCGCTAAGTAAGTGGTTTTATTTATTTATTTAATATTACTTATCCCATTGTCTGTCAACTTTCACCACCCCTCACCCTGCCCCGCCGGCTGCTCTTACCTGTGCGAGCCTCTACTGATGATGATACAATGTTAATTTTGTTGTTGTTTTGCAAGTAGGAATTGTTATCAAAGCTATCATGGTCTTCAGGAATAGTCAATGGTGAAGAAGGGGCAAAGTCTTCATTATTTGTGAGACAATAAATATCACACATGCAGATTCATATACAAATTGAAATGAGAATCAGGAAAATGAAACCAACTAGCACAATTTCAGCTTCTTTGCCTGCACTCAGTATATATACCTTGGAATCTAGATAAAATACTATCTGTTTTAATTCAAACCAATTTTTTATTTTAGGAAGTTCCTTTTATGATCTTTGCTCATGGCTGCTGAGGTAGGAGTTAGGGATGTAAGAGCAACATTCTGCACCAAATGTTGGCACATATCCTATCTTTGGCAGAAAGGGCAAAATTCAGAGACATTTTATTGTACAATATGGCTATCCTCTCTGTCTCAAGCCAATCTGAGATAAATCCCAGAACAAGGACTTCACTACCTCCTCTATAACCCTAGCAATAGCTTGAACTTTATGGATGGTCAGTTGAATCCTTTACATTGGGAACAGAATGGCAAAGAAATGGGCAGTTTTGGAGATTGCTCAGGATGGCGGGAAAGTCTGTCTGGAATGTGATGAGTGGGAGAGACAGTAAAGGTGGGTAATAGGTTCCTGACTAATTTCTGGGCAGCCAGGCAAAGGCTTGGCTTCTGCAGACATAGTGAGTCCTGTACTGTTCACTGGGAAGATTGTGGTAGGACTCCTGAGGGTAACCAGATGAGAAGCTTGGCTCCGAATCAGATAAGACAGGGAGGATGATGTCACACTCACTGTGTCCTTCAAGGATGCTGCTATTCTAGGAATCTCATGGCATGCGGTAAGCAGTGTCATCAAGATGGAGGGGGACAGGCAGGATACTCATATTGGGGAAACTGAAGTATTACCAACAGGCATCAGGAGAATAATGTTGTCAAACTCATCAGGAACATATCCATGAAAGAACAAATCAAGACAAATTGCTTCTTCATCAAATAGGATGAGGACCAGGAGCACAAGCCCTCGGATATCAGTGGACAAAGGGGTGCAAATTCAACAGGACGACAGATTGAAATCTAGTCAGTACCTCTCCAAAAGGTGCAAATAAGTGTTTATGCTGTACACCGGTCTGTGGTCCCTCGGGTTTGACAAAAGATAGGGTGTCTTTTACTTTGCTGTGCCCAACACATTTCATTCCAGTGAGGTACTACACCATGAGGCTTACTGCAAATGTACCTACAGGACCGGATAGCAAGAGGTCTGCCAACTACCTCACACAGCGTTCGTTAGTGTGAGGAGGAGGGGCTTCATCTGGAAGCAATTGAAGCTACTTTGACCTGGAAGCCTTAGGTCCTTCCTGCAGTCTTGGTGTGATGCTTCATTGGAGGTGAACTAGCAGCAGGAGGGACAACAGGAGTGAAGGAACCAGAGGGTTCAGGCATCCATTTACAAAGTGTATCGAGGCAAGAACCCCACTGCGCTTCACAACTGTGTTCCTAGTAAGCAGGCTCTGGCAGCGAACTAAGGAGTTTGAGGCAGATTTTGTTGGTGGACCAAGATATGGATCAACTCACCTCGTTGGAAGCTAAAACAGGCTTCAGTCCAGCACTCTGGAAGGGCTGCACAGACCTGGGAATGGAAACTGCAAAGACATAATTAATTATCTGCAGTTTTGCGGTACCACAACATCTTTCAGAGTCAGTTAAAGAGCAACAGGATAGATTGGGATTTAAGGGAAGTAGAATAAGGAGACCCACGACTACCTCGTAGGGCCTAAATGTAGTCTTCCTAGATCGTATGACTCAGATTTACCAGAGTTCCAGGGGTAGTGCATCGAGCCATTTAAGGCGATTCTTGGTGCAGATCTTAGCCAATTTGTTCTTGCCCCTTGTGCCACTCCACTTTACCAGATGACTGAGCGTGATATGCACAGTGAACATTCTGCTCTATCCTTGGGCTTTACACGCTTCCTGTACTATAGAATAAATGAAGTGTTCCTTGATCGCTAGAAAGCCTTTAAGGGACGCAAAACTGGGGTATGAACGCTCTAACTGGCTTTTTGACAACCCTAATCAAGCTAGAAAACATACACACAATTTCAAAAGCATTAGAATAGGCATCTGGTTAAAGTCCATCTACAGTCGGACGATAGGGCCCCTAAAAAGTGGGTGGAAGTTGTTTTAATCCCTTTTTCAATGTTGTGGGTTTTGCATGTTGCACAGGAGTGACACATTTGTTGGGCAGTTGAGGTTAAAAAGGGTGCAAACCAGTGGGTTACTGCAGCACAAATCGTAGCATAACTTCTAACATGAGCGTGGCCATGACATATGTGCAAGATTTGGGAGACAAACCTTCAGGGCCACCACTCTTCCTATTTTTTCCCTCCACACTCTGGCAAAGTTTCTTTTACAATTCTGCTTCATCCATGGCTGTTTTTATCCTCAGATGCATGTTCCTTTAACAGAGAAAAATCTTTAGGCATAGACACAGCAAAACCGTCAGTTTGTACAATGCACGTATCAATTTCATGGATCGGAGACTGTGCAGCTATCTTAGTCATCTCATCAGCAACTGCATTAACTCAGGACCTTACAGCTTGGGAGGTTTGGGGGTGTTAGCACATTTAGCAATAACAACTTTACGTGGCAACCTAAGAACATCTAACAAATTCTTTATGTTCGTTCTATTCTTTATAGGCTGTCCAAGAGAAGTGAGAAAAGTCCTCTTTATCCACAATAGCTTAAAATGACAATTTTGAGTGAAGCTAAAATACATGCTTGTGTAAGAGCAAAAAGCTTGGCTACTGAAACAGAGCAGACCTTGGGCAAATGTCAGCTTTCCACCCCCACAACATATCAAGTAACAAGGTTTACAGCATAATTTCTAAAGCATGATCCATCCATATAATTAAAACATTCGCTATTGGGCAACGAGACATAAAACATATCAGTCCTTGGTTTAACCAAATGTTGTGTAACTAGCAAACAATCATGGGACTCGTAAGAAATTGGTTCAGTACATAGCAACAGACTAAGGTGATGTCAGAAGCAGGGAGTAATAGTAATAGAATCTTATATTGGACAACTATGCAGTGGATAATTGATGAGCCACAAAATAGGGGACATCAACTATCAAAGTAGACCCTGAAACAATATTTTCAGAAGCTTCTATGAGAAAAGTAGCTGCAGCTACAGACTTCAGGCAAAGCAGAAGAGCTTCCACCAAGGGGCTTGAAAAAGGAAGAGGTGCAGTGGGTTTTCTTTTGATTACTGTGATCTTTCCCCAACACTCTTTGGACACAACATGTTCATTCATGACATACAGAGTAAGGGGTTTGGAATAATCTGGCAATCCCAAGGCAAGGGCAGGGGATAATGCTTGCTTCACCTGAACTAATGCCGGCTCTGCTTCCTCAGCCTACTACTAGGGCTAGAGGCATCTTCCTTAACATAATCCTAAAGGGGTTTAACCAGAGTCACAAACCCCAGAATCCAGTGTCTACAATATTCCACCATCCAGGGAAAGCGCGTACCTTAGAGACGGTAACTGGGCATGATCACTTGTGATGTTTTTGAGCTGGTCTGCATTCAGGTACCACTCCCTAGCAGAGTTGTTGTGATCTAAATAGCAAACACAGGTGACAAAATTGTAATTTTGCTTTCCAAGTCTTATGCCCTTTCAGTGAACAAATATATTAAATCAACATTGCAATGATCCTGAGTGTAAAAATCAAGCAACAGAACATCAACATACTGAACAAGAGTGGATGTTTTGGCAAAGACTAGGAAGTTGAGGTCCTTCGAAAAAGATGGAAGAGGACTCTCTAGGAGAATGGAGAAGAAGAAGAAAACGGAATATAAATCAACAGTTATAAACTATTTTTCAGAGGTGGGACTACATGACAGAATGGTAGCAGGGTTGGGTTCAGAGAAGTTGGTTGTTGCAAAACTATTTGAAGCAATAATATGTCTTACCTACCTTTTTTATAGGGAAAATTGAGGTATTGCATATTCTTAGACCAGGCATATGAACTCCTTGTGTAATTAGTGCTGCAGTGTCAGGTCGAATTCTGGCTGCAGCATCCAGATCTAAGGGAAAATGTGAGATGTGAGGTACTTTCTTCATGGGGTTAACCTTGATTTTAACAGGGCAGGCGGAAAATTGCATAATCCATATCATTTGCAGGTGCAGACCATGAAGAAGAACACACTTGTTTAACCAAGAAATTTTGCATAAAACACTTTTCGTTTTTCACCCAAACCATCGGATTTGCATAAAGCCAATACTTTCATGTTTTTAGGCACATTGAGGTTTCTCTCCTTTACTCATGCAGCGCACACTAAAATGTCCTTTACATAACAAATCTCATTCTAACAGAGTGGTGAGTGAAGTTCATTCAACAAGAAAGAATGTTAATCCACTATAGGTGTTGGAGTGATAGAAATTAGGTCAGGAATAAGACTGGGAATGTTTGTAGTGAATGTGCCAACAGACTCAATGGACAAGCCCGAGAGAGGCAAGGAAGGGAAATCAGAATATTAATTCCAAGATTAAAGGAAGATTCTACTGGCAGATTTCATCCATAGCAATAGACCATTCTTAGGAAGACATGTTAGAGGTGACAAGAAGCACTTCTATCATGGTGGCATTTAAATAAGACACTTTGTGGCCATCCACTAGTGGATGAGGGAGAGACATTTGGTAAACATGCCAGGGTCCCTCCCTCAGTGATCTAAAGTGGTGGACTGTGACAGGTCAAGTATCAACTGGGTGTCTTCCACATACATACAAAATCAAGCCCCAATTGGAAAAAGTAGTTGAGCAAGGGAGTGCATATGGATGTTAATCAAAAATTACAACAGGGTGTACCCCTAGGGTCACCACTGTTAAGTCTGTGAGAGCTTGAGGTAAATGGGGAGGGTAATCATTTGGGATCTGTCTTTCATGATGCAATCCAATCAGGTTAACACGTCACCTGAAAAACTCCTTTAGACATTTTTAAAGTTAATGTCATGTGATTAATAGTGTTGAAGGAAGCTTATGGGTCTAAAAGTATCAGGGAACCAATATAACCTTTATCTACCAACATCTAAATGGAAACCAACCAGAGGCACATCCTGGAGTCCAACACTCTCTGTTAAATCCTGTATATATAAAAAGACCAGATTCAACTGCAGCAGAATGGTGTTAGGCCAGAGCATTCAATTGCCTTCCTGTCTGACCATTACAACGATACCATAGGAAACATAATATAGGATCTGGTACCTTTGAAACTCAAAAGACAAATACTTAAAATCTCATAGTGCAACAAGGAGCTAAGTGATTGGAGAAGATAGCTTAGATCACTCGAAAGTATATGGAGGCTAAACCCTATAATCTTAATTCTCGATGAAAGAAGAAGCTATAAAGAGAACCTATTTGAAGCAAAGACCTCCTTCTTTAGATTCCAACTAAACCAGAATAGGAACTGGCCAGGAAAACAATTTGAAATCATCAAGCAGCAAACAACCCCACTACCAAAAAGGGCATCAACATCTTCAAGGATAGATGAGAAAAGCATCAAGGTGATGTCCCTGAATGTTTGAAAACTGGACAAGTAACTCTACTCATAAAAAAATTAAAACGTTCGACCCAGACAACTTTAACAATTTCCTAGCAGTGACAGAGCTTCTGATTCTAGAAAAAATACTGGAAAGTTGAGTCTCAACTCAATTCAAGCAATATAGTAATTACCACTATCTCTTACAGTATGTTCTATACAGTTTCAGAGCTGGCTTTATTATGGAAACAGTCATTTTACACATCATGAATTACACTCTGCGCCTCCTGGTTGAAAGTGAACCCTCCCTACTCATGCTCCTCGACCTGTCCTCAGTGTTTGACATAGTAAGTCACAAATTGCTGCTTAACATGCTTGAGGAGAGCCTAGATACAAAAGATACTACACTGAGCATGTTTTGATTATACCTGAGGAAACGTTCACACTAAATCAAATTAAACAAATCACTTTCTGATCCAGCTTCAGTTGCTCAAGAGGTTCCTCAAGAGCCATTACTGTTCCCATTTCTGCATAACCTGTATAGAACACTGCTAATTACAGTATTAAAACAATTGAACTTATCATGCCATCTATATGCCGATGACACACAACAATACCTAGGAGTCTAATCGAAAGAAGACATCAGTTCCCAAGACATTAACCTAAAGGGCATTTAAGTTTAGCTGTCCTCCAACCACTTGTAGATAAACTCAATGAACACAGAATTCCTACTTATCTCTGTGTCTTCCACCCATCCAACTGTTCGTCCATGGTCCAAGACTGGCTGGACTCACCAGACATTCTAAGCTGCCAACCCAAAATCGTTGAAAGCACTAAATCTCATGAATAACCATTGACAAGAAATTAAAATTTCCAAGTGCACACAAACTGGTGCTGCAGGGCTGGGCAGCATGTAGCTGTGCGCCGACCGTGGCGGACACCACTCGGCATGCTTGGTAATCATTTTTATTAGGGTTGACTAAGCAGTACTATAGTCAGGCCTAAAAGAGTGTCCTGGCTGGCTGTAATGTGTGTTCCGCACTCTCCTGAGTTCTGGTGCTTTGAAGTAGTTTTACGATCTTCTTAGAGTTCTCGTTCCTCAAATGGGTGTAATTTCTGATATTTCCCTTGTCTTCATTGCTTGATTTTGCGTGCAAGAAAGTTTCACTCATACTCACTGAAATATCTCTCATAATTACGCTGAAATTATGAAAATGTCACACATACGATTCTGAATCCTGGGCAGCTATGGTGCTTAATATTAAATCCTAAAACCTCTCAGGTTCAAAAAACTGAAAAACAGCTACCAATATTTCTTTCAAAAAGCTCCTAGGATATAGAACTTAATCCCTCCTAAAATCCACACACATCTATCATTTGAAGCCTTCAAAAAGGGCCTGAAACAGCTACTAGTTCAGAAATACATAACTAATAAACTAATCATATGAATTGTATGCCCTGAGGGACATTTAACCTCCAACCGAAGCTAATAAGAAACTTATTATTTATTTTTTAGTGCTGTATACACCAACCATTCCCACGATCGCTCTGCCTAGAATTTCTTGCTGCTCCCTTCTACTAGTGTGTGATTGCATGCCATTGATGTGCTGCTGATAGATATAGGCTTACCTCCTTAATACTGTATTTTTAGGTCTCACCTAAGCCAGCGCATGTGCTGCTCTGCGAGACATTTAGTAAGTGGGGTTTTTAAAGTGCTACCACACACTTTTGCTGGCCTAGGGCTTGCAGTTAGACGCACGTACACGTGCGCAGCCGCCAGCTTTCAGCACCCGAGACGCCATCTTCGCTCGCGGCACCCATACCGCGCGATCACTTTCACTTTTGCCGCCGCCGTGCGCATGCACCACTCGCGTTTTTTTAATTTCATTTTTGCGCACGCGCACATAACTGCTAGAAGGGGCGTGGGGGATGCCAGTGGTGATGCGCTTTGCAGCTCTCCGTGTCGGTTTCTCCCCTTACTCCGTTGGTTACAGTGACTTCACATTCTGCTGCAAGTTGATAGGGCAGGAGCGATGCGAGGCTCCTTCCCATTGGCTAATAGCGGCAGAAAAACTCCAGCTTGGACACGTGATGGCAGGAGCAAGTTGCTTAATGAATAGCCATGCTGTTAGATGACTTTGTAGTCTGGATCTGGGACTTTGTTACATGGGACTGTCACAGCAGATATGGGAAATAGATCAAAGAGCCCCTATACCATCCCATAACATCTCAATGCAGCAATCAGTGTGTCCCAGTGATTATCATTGTTGTATGATTAAGTGAAAACAGCATTTGTATCACTGGAGAGGGCGCTGCAAACTTAAGACACTAAATAATAATTAATACTGACACACACGACGATGGTGAACCACTCTACCTCGAACGTCCACGAACTCCTCGGTGCCATTTGTCAGGTTCACCACATACACTTAACAGTGATGGCGGTAGGATTTTGTAGGAGTTAAACAACTCCCTTTCATTAATATACATCTGGTGCTTTTAGAAGGCCTGCTTCCCCCCCCTGAAAAGTTGGCAGAGCTGCCGATTTTCCATAATGCAAGCATTTGGGAATTGTGCGCGGAATGAAGCCGATCCAATCTCCTGACTGCGACATGAATTCTCATTAATTACAACCATGTCAGCAAAAGCATTATCGAAGCTGAATATGAAAATGCTAATGAGTCCTCATTTGCATATATTTCTTTGTTGGAATGTCATTAATTATTACATATTATGATGATGAATGCAGCTGTCGATGCTCTCCGATGTATAATTAGCCATCAGAATGCGAGGAGCCGATGAGCACTTTTTTGTGGGAAAAACTCAAATTTCCCTAAGTCTGTCCTCTTCTCTCCTTAAAAAGGCAACACTGAAAACTTTGTGCACTTTAACGATCCCGAAATAAATCCAGGCTGAGTGTTAGCAAAAAAACACCCATCACTCACAAAATATATTTTTCAGCCTGCACTCTTATGGAGTAGGAGCAGCTCTTATTAAAAAAATCATTATTCCAGCTTAGTTAATGCCACGGTTAATTATAACACCATGATGTCAGCAGTTTTAATTAAGTATTGGCAGTGTTACAAGAAAACTCCTCTTTGCAGTAAAAGTCACTCTGCAGATCTGTGCAGAGAGAAAGCCTGCAGTTGCTATCCTTCCGTGGTTCTGCGGGTAAGGTGGCACACACTTGCAGAAAAGTATGTGCAGGATTCCAGAGCCCATTGGCCCTCACCTGCCTGACCACCTTTTTTAAGCTAAAGTGTAACTGAAGATGACAACACATAACTCACCCTCCTCTATGCCACTGGGAACGGTGTTTAGACGTGAAAAGAAAAAAGACAAGCATTGGCATAGCCAATAGGTCTCGCTTTTGGGACCTTATAAGTGTTTAGCCATGCAACAGTTGATGTTGTTGCACCAAGGATATTGTGCTGGATAACTAAACACTTATAAGGTCCCAAAAGCGAGACCTATTGGCTATGCCAATGCTTGTCACAAATTCTTTTAATGTAAAGTGTGATCACACCTTTGGGTCTAGTACGTTCTATATAGAACTGCAAAAATAAAGATTTTTTTTTTATAATGAAAAATCTGTTCGTATCATTTGTTTACAGAGGTTTCCTTAGCAGAGGTCTAACAATAGCAGGCTTCCATTGCATGGGCATTATTCCAGCGTACAGGAAGATGTTAATTGCTTTTAGTAAATCTTTGACTAAAAGGGAACTTCATTGCTTTAGAACTGAGCTTTAAGCAATCATGTGTAGATTTTCTCAATGCCTGTTACTTGGTGTATGTAGAGTGGTGCCAAGCTCCACATCACTTACAAACAATTATTGACAGTCAATTTGGGTATTCAACAAAGGCATGCGTAGAACACGGTTATCCCATTCAATACGGCAATGACACTGCTGTTTCGCATGGGATAGCTGTTGCTTACGGATGAGTCTACTGAGGCTGCAAAATATCACTAAACAAGTACAAAAAGATTAAATAAGTATTATGGAAACTTCTGACACATCTTCATGCTCCCTATGTACTGCTATTAGAGTGTGAGTTTAGATACTAAAAACACAATTTTCATAGTTGCGAAACACGGGTTGGCCTAGCCAGAACACGTGTTTGCAAGTAACTTGCCATAATTATGTTAATCAAATGGAACAGTGCAAACATATGATCTGTTCATGAATGAAAGGTGTTTAAACATGAATAATGTTTTGGAAAGATTGATGATGACGGAAAAACACACAAGTCAAAAGCAAAAGTGCATAGAGAGGATCGGTTTATGAATGAACAAAGTTTTAAAATAAATAATTTTTAAATCATTACTAAGAAGCTTGTCTGAAAAGCTGCTATCCTTCTTATTGAATGCGTCAGAATTGACAATAAAAATATATCTTTGTGCGACCCGAAGTCAGAAGTTTTAATCATCGGCTTTGCCTTAAAGATTGGCTTAAATGTGTCTAGATTACTTTTGATCCTATAGGCTTTTTCTCCGACTTCATTGTAAGAGGTAAAGCCTATGTCCACTCTATCAAGGAAAGGACATTGTAGATATTTTTAGCGAAGAAAACAAAAAAGTCTTCACACAGTGAACTCAATGGGGTAACTAAAGACTGAGATGCAGTTCTACAATTTTGAAATAATTTAATATAACCACATAGAAATATTTGCGACATTCTAAATCCTTGACAAGAAGAAATGAGGCTTAGCCAATTGTATGTGCTCTTCAAATCTGTTGTGACTCTCCATGTAGGTTACCATGAATTCTTCTCTTTCATTGCACCGCCACTTCCTTTCTTGTTGGTGAGTTTCTAATTTCACTTTTGCCAAACCTGGTGAAAACTAGCCATCTAGCTTTCATTGGGTCCACATCAGTACTGTAATAAGGCCCTCTAGAATTCTCTGATTAAGCTGGTTTATGTAAACATTTGGGTTTGTAATGACTGGCATCATCTTTGCTCCCCTCTGGAAAATCATTAGCAGGGATATCTACATTTGTGAGACAGGTTTCGAAAGCTCATGCCAGTCTTAAATGTCTCTAGTACCGTTGTCCCAACAACATGCTTTCTCTGCACCTTGAGGCCTTTCCTCCTACCCCAAGAGTTGTGAATATAATTTAGGGCCTGATTTAGATCTTGGTGGGATTCCCATCATCTCTCCGCAACAGAGTATCCAAATACTCCACCAAGCTGATGGTATCCCGCCAGCCGTATTTAGTTGTATGCTGGCTGAACCTCCATCCGCATCAACAGACTGTTTCCCGTTGCCTCGTTGAGGCGCCAGACTCCTCTGCTGGCTAACAGTACTCCATCGTCGTCAGGTCAGTGGATTAGCGCTGAGCCTATTTAGATGTCCCTCTTATGCTGGCGCAGTCCTAGCGGCGGTTTGCTGAGTCCCTGGTGGAGTGGAGACCGGTAAGTACAACTGATTTATGTGCCAATACACATATATGTTTCGTTTGCTTCTAAAATATATGTAGGTAATGTGTTATGCGCCTTTTCTTCCATATTGCATAGAGCACAAACAACACACACACACTATTGAATTCACATTCACAGGCACCAAAAGAGCAACACCAACAACAACAACATTTTTAAGTGTCAATACAGGTATGTTCATTTTACCTTGATAAATTGTCAAATGTACACTAATACATCACACGTAAAAAATGTATGTATGAGCAATGGAAAGATACACGAGACTAAAGCAATTGTCAACACACTAGTCATAGTAAGACAAGTGTAAAAGAAGTTTACCTTAAATCCCGGCGACAACGGAGTCGATTAGCATTGTGGTTATGTAGTAGCAGCAAAGGGAGGGCCTGGACAATGGGGTTCAAGATGGAAATGGAACTGGGAAACAGAAAAAAGGAATGTTTCTAACTCATTTTCATTGATGCCACCAACTCAGATTAGGAGGTATCTATGCCACAGTTTCCTTAACGGAAAGGCTCATCATGACTGGTGGTAATCTTGGTTGGACTCCTGCCATCAGCCCCTTCTTCCTATGATGCAGTCAACGCAGGTGAAAATTTCTGGCGGAACCGGCGGCATTCAGGCAGTCTTTTGTCCTTGGACCTGCTAACATCTTAACAGAGCGGGTGGATCCCCAAGTAGGTGGCTGGTGAAACCATCAAAAAGTGACAGTGGGACCAGATCCTCCAAGATCTAAATCATGCCCTTAGTCATGCCCAGAAGTCTTTGGGCACAGGGTGTGACCATAAGACACATTGTCTATCCAGTCCCTCTGCCCACAGAAACGTCTCAATGAAGAATACAAAAATGTGATGGAGTGAATGCTTGAATTAATCTCAGTCACTGATAATTACTCCAGGCTGCATCCCAGTCATTTATTTGCTTGCCATTCCAGTGGCTGAGATCAATGCAAGCATTTTTTCCATTACCTTCTTCTTTTTGCATTGGATACCCTTAGTGCCCAAATGTGCATCCAGTACATAAGTTAAATCTCAATGATGAAACATAAGTGGGTCAAAACCAGTCTGGGTTGCTTGTTTTCCTATCTGGAGGAGATCTGGCTTGGCAGTTTGGGTTGGACTGTTCCTAAAGGTGCAGGACCAAGACTGATTTGCATAAGGTGAATCTCCATTCAGAATGGCACAATGGGCAAAAAAGCGAAGGTCTAGAATGTGTCCATGAGCGATTGCCAGTGACTGAGATCAATTCAAGCATTCCTTCCACTATCATATGATGCCGTAATCCAGCCTGGAAATTACCAAAGCCTGCTTGATCGTTTTATGAGATACGTAGGGTAAGCACCATAGTATCTTTCTGAGGCATCTTAGCAGGCCAACACAGCAGACTGCAACTTCAATAATTTGCTGTTACGTAGTTAAGTGACTATCCATCCAAAAACCCAGGTCTTTAACCACATGCGTCGAGGTGGGGAAGTTGCCTAATCCCTCAGGCCAACAGTGAGGACCCCATAGAAGGGGTTGATTACCCAGAACTAACACTTCAGTCTTGATACATTAAGCTTCAAGCAATTAAGCCTTATCCAGTCTGCCACATTCTTAAAACAGTTTGTCAAATTAAAGGTAGTACTGGAATCTGATGAAGAAAACGATATAACAATTTGCGTATCATCAGCGTAGGAGTAGATCGACAGTTCATGATTTGCCACTATGTCAAAGGAAGCATTTAATTATTAAACAGTGTAGGGATCAGTAAGGAGCACACAGAGGATTTATAGGATTGAGTAATAACCAAGAAAGAACATTTGTTCAGGAAAGATTCAAACCAGGCAAGAGCTATGTCTTGAAAACCAGCAGGTGATAGTTGCCTGAGAAGAACCTGATCAGAGACAGTATCAAAAGCGGCACTTAAATCAAGAAGAATAAGGGCCACTGTACGGCTCCTATCTAGTTCTATTCTCAAGTGCTCCGTAACTCCTCGCAGAGCAGACTCTGTATTATGTTCCGCTCTAAATCCAGATTGAGAGAGGTGCAGAATATTTAAGGCTCCCAAATGAGCTGATAGCTTGGTGTTAATATGTTTCTTGACAATCTTCACAAGAAGAGGTAGTAAAGAGATGGGGCGGCAGATGGCCCAATTAGATTCCTCTAAATTAGGTTTTTGTAATAGGACAAAACTGATGCATGCTTCCTGGCTTTAGGAACTGTGTCCCACAGTAAGGAAGGAAGTATTCAAAATCTTGATTGAAATCGGATCCAGAACATCATTCACAGAATTGAGCCGGTCTGGTGGCAAAGCGTCAGATGAAACACCCTATTTAATAGCTTTCACTAAAGCTAAAAATGAAACGGTCGCCATTGGCAGAAACTGAGTCAACTTAACTTGGGAATCGGTAGTTGAGAATGTCAAATTAAGACAAGTCTCTGAATGCTGGAAAGAAATATATTGTAAACATTGTTGAAGAAGCCCCCTCAAAGCCATTGCAGTCTTCTTGCGAAAGAGAAGGATGACGTGCAACATTGGCTGTGTCTAATATAGGCCTGGGCGAAGCACTACGCTACGCTCGCGTAGTTTGCGAAGTTCGCGCTACTTCGCACTACGCGAACTGCACGTAGCACAGTGCGAACACGCGTAGCGTAGTGTTGCGTAGTGCTGCGGTCATTTTTTGCTTGCTCGCGGTCCTCAACGTCAAGTTGGCGACCGCGAGCAAGCAAAATGACATCCTGGCGAGACTTTTTCCTTGTTCGCGATCGCGAGCATGGAAAATAAACCTCCTGGCGAGATTCCCAACGCGAGAAGGTCAGGTTTCTCATTGCGAGGGGTCGCGTATGCTCGCGACCGCTCGCGCTGAGAAACTACCAGTTCGCGTTGAGAAAGCTGCAGCTCGAGGAAAAATCTACTCGAGCAGCAGAAAACTACAGCTCGCACTGTGCAAGATGCCATTTTCAATGATTGCACAGTGCCGGTTGCTTGTCCGCACTGTGCAATCATTGAAAACAACATCTTGCACAGTGCGAACATGTTACTTCGCAGTTCGCGAAGTGCTACGCGTAGCTCGCGTAGTGCGAACTTCACTTTGCGTAGCTTCGCGAAGTGCTACTTCGCGAACTACGCCCACCCTTAGTCTAATAGTGGTTTCACAATCCCAAACATTTCCTTTAGAGCATTGTTGGAAGTAAAAATTTTAGCTGAGTAAAACATAGCTCATGCAGACCTACATGCTCAATGATAAATTCTTGAAGCCTTATTTAGCCTCTCTTCCTCAGTGTAATGCTTGCGCCAGATGCGTTCCATTCTTTTACATCTTCTCTTTAAATCTAATACCTCACTAGTGAACCATGAAGCAGGAGGGCATGGGCTAACTGTCTTCCTAGGCTGAAGCAGAAGCACAGAATCCACTTGGAGTGAATCCAATGATTCACATTAGAAATACGGAAATCCAGGGATCCCTCCAGCTCAGGTATAGAATTTTCAAGCTGAGAATGGAATTCCATGGAATTAAACTTAGGCCAGCGCCTGGATAGGCCGAGAGCAGCTTGGTCACCTTTATTAGGCCAGTACTTCAGAAGGGGAGGACATTTTGGTCTGACCAGGTCACAGTGAACGGAGCTTGAGCAGATAGATCCAGAAAGTTGATAAATACCGGATCTAATAGATGGCCTGCTAAATAAATTGAATCTTTAACAAAAAGTTAAGGCTCCAAAGTTTTCAAATCTCCACTAATAGTATTATTAATATTACACTTAGCATTGTCAAAATGAATGTTAAAGTCCCTCAAGAATGTGAAATTCTCATATTTAAGAAATGTAGGGAGATAATGCCTCAACCAACCGTGAACTCCAGCTTAAAGAAATAAAAAGTGCTTTCGCAATCATTGACAGACAGATTAACAAGCTAGCAAGAAAAATCTGAATTATAAAAAATACAAGTCCCCCACCTCTTTTTTCAGCACAGTCCTGTTTCATTACGCAGTATCCTGGCGGGAGGGCTAAAGTAATGTCAGGAGTAGAGAGCTCATGGAGCTAGATTTCTGTGAGGAAAACCGCATTTGCGATATGTTCTCATATTAAATCATGTATCTCTAAGTAGTGGCGAGCTGGAGATTACAACTGAGGCTGGGAAAGTGAAAGAGTGCTTCCTCCTAATATGGTGACCCACACAAGATACAGTGTCAGACTTCTCCGGTACATTAAAACAAAAGTTGCAATGCCTTCACCCCTGAGCTGTCAAATAACGATCCAAACTAGATCTGCAGATAGGTGCAGCTTGCTGGTGAAGAGACCAGAGTTGTTCCCTTGAATAAACGATCTTACCTGAAAGAGGTAGGCCAGGGCCCATACGGGTGCAGAATGGTGCAAACAAGCATGCCTTTGGCATGTCTGCTGCATGTCCCTGCTAAGTTATCCTTTAAATAGGACATGTGCCTCAGGTGGAGATGGTCTTAAAACAACTAAACCCCTCAAAATGGATGCCTCAAAACAGCCCATCCAAGTTGGCCACTGAACTTGCCCACTGACTAAAAGCACAGTGCTGTGAAAAAGCAATAAAAGAAACACACAGCACAAACCCCTCAACAGTTCCCTGAAACGCACAACAAGTCTTTTAAAAAACACACCCAGCGAGTTTAGACTGCAGTAGTATCTCTGCTGCGCGTCCACACTAAGCCCTCCTTTAAATAGGGCGCATTCCTCAGTTAAAGATGGCCTAAAAATAACTCGACAACTCAAAATGGTTCAAGCAAAATGGCCTGTAAAAGATGGGCGTCAAACTTATCCACTGCCTAAAAGTACAGTGGGGTGAAAAGCGATAAAAGAAACACAGAGTAAAAACCCCTCAATATTTGCGCCAAACAACAAGTCTTTTTAAAAACATAGCCATCGAGTTTAGATTGCCTACAGTGTGGGCTGTATTTATGTGCTCCCAATAGCCATGTTTGGCTGATGTGTATTATTTTACTCAGGCAATATCTTTTTTCCGCATTCATTTTAATTGTAATACTACATAGTGAGCTGGAGATCTTCTCTTATGCATTATAAAACCACATTTGGCAGATTTATGACTAAAATACATCTGTAAAGGTACTAGTAGTAAACTTGTGGTCGTATTTTGAGTTGTACATGTCCCCGACCCCTCATGTAAGTGGGCACATATTTATACTGTTATGCGTATATCTCCACCCAGAATTAGTGAATTACAAATATTTACAACTTGGCTTGAATACACATGTGCGGACATTTCTGCAGATACATTTACCTTTGTGAAGTGGGTCCCAAGAGTCTGTTTATGCTTCTGAAGGAGAGTGCTCCATGCAAAGAACTGTGATTCAAAATGTGAATGATTCATTCAGTTACAAATTAGTAATATTATAGTACATACAGGGGTCGATTCCGATCTCTTAAGCCAAAACCGTTACAGAGCCCTTGTTCCTGACCGAATCGTCCCCCATTCCGAATGATCAATTACGATGTGAATATCGCGCCCGCATTGACCAAATCGATTACGATCCCGATCCAGTCTGTACGAATCGTGCGAAGATGATTCGTACAGCTCTAGGGACTCTGTTTACAAGCGAGCAAGTACGATGAACGATTCAGACAGCCTTCACAATACGGTATGTTTGGATCAAAAAGACTGCCAGAATCATTCTCTGGGGCCCGTAGCAGGCCCCCCTTCACCTGGAACCCCCCGATTGCAGCATGCACAGTGTTGCGGGCACCATGGGGTGCCTGCCACAAGGTGTACGCTTTTCCCCACCCACCCCTTTTTGCTATGGGAGCCTGTGTACACTTCCTGTATACAGGCTCCCATAGAGTTCAATGGGAGTCCGAACGAACCGAGTCCGTAAGCATGCAGATGCATCGTACTCGCTCAGTCGGACTCAAGCACTCCGAATCGAACGGAAAGCATTCTAGATCGGTATCGGTCGGGATGCTTTCCTTACGAGATCGAAATCAGGCCCACAGATAGAGCAGACCCTACCAGAGATGACCAAGTCCAAAATGTTCCCCTGGGTCTATTTATTCTCAGCAATGGGCTGAAACCTGTAGTTTCCTCTCTTCGGATTTGCACTGGCAAGCAAGGTTCTTAAAGTCTAAAAGATAGCTGTTTTATTGGTGGATAACCATGGAATAATCCTTAGTGTTTCTAAAGTGTACCCACGTCTGTAAAGTTAAGATATAGTTACTCTTTTAGGAGTGTCTGACTCCTGCTCAGTTTTGTCTGGAAATGCCTCTAACAATTGACACCTGTTGACAGGCACACTCCTAAAAAAAGTAAATCTATCTTAACTTTACAGACGTGGGAAACACTAAGGACTATTCTATGGGTATCCACCAATCAAACAGCTATCTTTTAGACAGTGAGAAACCTTGCAACAGGTTTCAATTCTTAGAGGCACTTTCAGACAAAACTGAGCATCAAGAATGGCTTCCTTAACAAGAAAGATATTTTGCTAAACTGTATTCCCTGCAACAAGGTGATAGCAACCAGCATCCACGGTTGTAAGGTCACAGGGAAACCAAAACAACTCATCTCCTGGCTTTCTATATAATCACTTTTGACCTAGGGCAGTGCCAAACAGCCAACAAAATGTACATGAGGTTATGTACATTTCTCTCCAACCCAGCAGGGTATAATTATATAATTAATTCAATGTGGCTGGATTGAATTTCATATTTCAGAATTGAGTGGTTCGGGTAAAATTATACCCATGTTGTTTTAAAATGCTTCTTTATTGACTTTTATCTTGTCAACAAACCTACAGCATAAACACCGTTTTAAATAGCTAAAGGCTCTTATTATAAAATATTGTTAATAGTAAAAGGTGTGTATCAAAAAAGTACCAGGGAGAGTAGAAAAGGTGGGGTGGGGATATGGGACTGTAATGTGGGCTAGGAAGGGAGGTCATGAACAAGTCCTGGTGTTTGGGGATGATGGATGGATGAGTATCTTGTTTAAAGATACATTGTTGGTTGGGGCGGTCGAAGTATTTAGAGAATTATAAGCAGGGTTTCTGGTTTTCAGTTAAAACCACTTATGACTGATAAAACCCCAGTAAATGAAATATTTGCTTTTGAGAGAAACTGGAAAGCACTGGATTTTTATGTACTTTTACTGTTTTGGCACCCTCTGGTGTCAAGTATCATTGGATTTTGATGCATTGTCACTGCTTTTAGCTCCCTTTGGTGTCAAGTATTTTAACTGCCGCCCTTATATCTAACCACTTTTCAGTGATTAATACTCACACTATGATTCTCTCAAACCATGTCACTTAATAGGCACTTGTGGCCAACCTCGATGTCCATAGAACCCCAGATCCTATTTATTCTCCTGTTTTGTGAGCATGACTCACCTCGCATGGCTTCAGCTCACTGTTCACTGCATGTTGCTGCAGAGAGATGAACAGGTTTGCATCTGAACACTGACCCATGTCTTAGCTGAAGGCAAGGAGAACCCCCATGATGCCATCCTTATTCACTGACAGTAGGATGGAAATTTACTTCCTCAATGCCCGACTATCAAGATTGAGGCAACAAAGACAATTCTATAGAGGCTCCTTAAGAATCCATGACCTCCCGTAAAAAACTCCTGTTCCTCAATTTAAATTGTGATGTTCTGAAATGCATGCCTGCAGGAGATTCATCACTTCATACTGAGGGATCAGAGGCTTCATCATGAACATAGTCAATGCTCATGTGTCATGCAAAGAGGTTGATGGACTGGGGTTGGTGTAACTAAGTTGGTTTTAGTTCATACGTTAACTAAAAAATATGCAAGTTAGTGTATGAGCATTTTTTGTGCTTGTCACCCTCACAATGTAATTTACAGTGTGAGTAAAATTCATTATTGCTTGATTAACAAAAAGCATTACAATTTAAACATTAAAAACATCAAGCAAAGTAAAAAGAAACACAGTTCCCAATTTCATTTAACAATATGCGGCTGCACAAAGAAAATATTTCTATAATTACATGCTGTACCATTACATTAACACCACGTATAAACATTTTTAGCACAGACACAATGTAATCAAAGATCTGATACCATATTATGGGTACATTCCCAGAAATCTACAATAAAAACTATTAACTTTATATTGCATTGTGCAAATTTGCTATAAAGTGTGTGTGTACATGAACCCATATCATTACATACCATAGTGCAAATGAAAAATAAGTTGTCTCTATATGCTTTAAAACCTGTTCCTAAAATTGCCTTAAGGCTAGAATTTTAAGCAATAAGTTCCATTGTACAAATAAGCAATAGAAATGCATCAATATTCATATTTTATGTAAGGCCTAATTGCCATAATTGCTTAGACAATAAATCCTTCAGGATGTCAGCAACCTAAGGGCAACCACTATGATTAATGATTCATTAAGACAACCTTTAGTTAGGAGATACCAATAGTTTGTCAGCACTAGCTAAAAATTTAGTTAATTGGCATAATAATGGAATCGACTTGCCCGATAGACATAAAATAAGGGCCCGACAGGCTGATTTTACCCCAGCTTTAAGAAATAGAGGTTTTAAAAATGTGCGGCATGATTTTAGCAATTTAGGGCACTCACATACTACGTGCAATAAGGTTTCACATGGCCATCCACACAGTTTACATTAAGTACTTGCCCATTGCTGAATCCACATCGGCGTACCCTCCTTGGTTGAATTTATGCCCAATCTTATTTTTAGAAATGTTTCTTTCAATTGGGCAGAGAAATGAGCATTCAGATAAGGCTGGATTTGCAGAGACTGATGTGAATTAATCCCGGACCATGCATTAGATGTTGCTGCTAAGGCTATTTTATCGACATTAAATGAGTTTATTTTAGTTTATTTTTTTAAGACTTGTTTAAGGCCGGACATTGTTAAGTCAGAAAGCCCTATCTGCAGATCAAACCTCTGGAGGCATATTGAGATATGAGATCGCCAGGTATCTGTATTGGCAGAGTTAATTATTTCATGCCAACAATTGTTCGCTAAGGAAGCAGGGTCAGATGAATACATAGAGTACATACATTTCAGAGACGACCCTTGCGGTACCAACGACTATCTTTAAAGACCAAAATCCAGTCTAATTTCTGCTTGTCCAATTGATATGGGAATCCCAAAGATTGATATATAAGCCTTAATTACTAGAAGGTACAATAATCTCACATCTTTTCCTCTAGTAATAGGCGAACCGAAAGTAATAGTTGGTTGTAGCTTTGCTCTCCTAACTGTATGGAGATGATCATATGATTAGCATCTCAATGATTTATGTGAACATTTAAAAGCATAAATTAGGGTTGCAGTTATTGCCCTTAGGTCTTTAACATGACTTTTAAATGAGATTCTATTGTCAAATAAAATCCCCAGGTATTTATATGTCTTTACAACTTCCATTGGCCCACCTCTGTCCCTCCATGATTCTGTCTGATTTTGCCGGGCTGATTTTCATGATTTTAGTTTTTTTAACATTCAATTCCAGGCCCATTCATTAAGATATACTCATCAAATGCATTAATCAGTCTTTGTAGGCCTCTCAAGTTCCATGAAGGAAATAAATAGATTTTAATTTTTTTAAACTGCCTTTTCCGCAAGTAAAGTAAGGGCCAACAGATTGGTAATAGTAGATTGGCCCTTACGAAAACCTGTTTGGTTGATTGGGATTATACCTTGCTGTGCAGCCCAGTTTTCAAGATCGATCAACAAACAGGAGGCAAAAACCTTAGGGTCTACATCAGTTAAGGCAATTAACTGATAATTGGCAGGGTTGTCAACTGAACCACTTTTAAAAATGGGCTGCACAATACTACCTTGCCAAGATACAGGGGCAATACTCAATGCCAACACCTCATTTAACACTTCGGCCCACATATCAATATTAGCACAGAATATGGCATTGGGAAGCCCAGTTGGACCAGGAGTCCCATTTTATCGAAGGTGACATAGGATGATGGCTATTTCGTTCAAATTTATAAAATCCAAATCATTCTCCAAATTAAAACTGCTCTCTTTCTCTATATCTGACTCGCTAGATTTCTTAACGTTACTTAAATGATCCAAGTCATTAACCAGATTCAGGCCACTCACTTATCTATATTTGGCTTGCCGATTCTATCACAGTTATGGCACAAATTTGCCTACTCACAGCAAGATCGCACACACCATACAAATTAGTAATAAACCGCGCCCATTCGTTTTCCATCATATTGATACTGTAAGCGCTGTTGCCTTCCATATCGAGGTTATTGATGATCTCCCAAAACATTTTTACATTATTTTGTCTTGAAGCGTGTAATAATCGATGCCATAGCTCAGACTGATAACATGATTTAGCCAACCAAACCTCTTGTCTATATAATCTTCTTAGGGCCATCATTTTATCTTTAAAAGCAAAACAAGATTGCCGATATTTATGATAAGAAACCGTCCTGTGTAGCTTTATTAAGGGAACATTTTAATTTGAGTAATTGAGATGTATACCATTTGTTAGGGAAGAATAATGAAGGATTTATTTTTTGAACTGGAAATTTTGTCCACCAAGGATGAGGTTATGTAATTCCATTTATTTAGCACTAAACGTGCCCCCACCTGACACTGAACACTGTCTTTTATTATTGTTTCAGCAAACTTTAGTATTTCTACTTGTTTATCCGAATGCCATATCAGTCATTTCAGGTTGTATGAAGACTAGACCATATTGGCAAGGTCATTAGATTTCGGATTACAATTTATTGGCAGTTCTGGTATGACTATCTGAGGGTTATAGTCACTTTCGAGTGGAGGCGTCACCTTATTTTCAACAATTTTTGTGCCCAGTTTTTCTGAGATAAAGGTGTAATCAATAATTGAGTCATGCTTGGACTGTTTAAAAGATGGAACTGACCTTAGCCCGAGCTGGGTTATGCTGTCACAACACTCATCTGCGAGTCCATAACTTGTTCCATTTAAGGAATTAAGAGCGACCAGATGTTAGTTAAAGTTGCCAGAAATAATCAAATCAGCTTCTGGGTACCGAATTGCTAATAAGCTTATAATATCCCGTAAGAAAAACAGCTGGGTCGTCTTATTTTTCCTCACACCTAAATAGAAATTAAATAATATAAACTTATGGCAATTAAACTGTAGTAAAATACATTGTAACCATTCCAACTGAAAATCGACTACTTCCACTGTTAAATTTAGTTCAGTCGCAATATAGCCTGAATGTCCTCACTTTGCACGGCCTAGTTTATTAGGGCGTGGAGTGGGGAGATTAAATTCATTGAACCCAAGCAATGGAGTTGATTGTTTCCTCCATGTTTCTTTGAACATTAAAATTTCAAAGGTATTTAAAAATGAAAGAGTGTCCGGGTTGGCTAGCAAATGGTCCAGCCATGCGCATTCCAAGAACAAATTCTCAATTGTAAATCTTTATCATATGAAGCAGGCACAGTTCACTTTTCATCTCCTAAGGGCATATTTGCAAGAGTTGCCGGAAGCCATGTCCAATGCTCATGCTGCATTTTAGTTTTAGGTAACAATTCACAGGTACGCACTCCCTTCAGAGTATTAGTAATTAAAAGACCTGTATTACAGGATGATTTACTCAATGGGCTAGCCACACCTCTGAGTAATGGGGTTGACTTTTTTGCTATCACCCTTATAACTTTCTTTTTCCACTTTTGGCAAACTTAGCCATGATATCCTCCTTCCATAGGATATCATGGCTAAGTCTGAAAATTAGCAGACGTAAAAAAGCAGCGTTAACCACGGTTAGCGCTGCTTTTTTTGTCTCTAACAGGGCTAGCGACATTCTTGATAATAGGAGAAATGTCGCTTAGCGACATTTCTCCTATTATTTTACTCTGGAACGCCCCCTTTGCATCTCATTAGAGATGCAAGGCGAAGCGTAGAGTAAAAGGGTGCTAACATGCAAATTTGCGTGTTAGCACCCTGTTGTTAATAGGGCGCTAGTTTTATCTCTGCTTTTTTGGCTTTTAAAGCCAAAAAAGCAGAGATAAAGCCCTTGTTGATATGCCCCTCAGTCTGCCTCACTCCCAGTGATCAGTCTATGAGTCATACCTGTTCACAGAAGATGCTTGGTTAACCAAGGCTCATAAACTGCGGAATAATTCACTACAAGACAGAGGTAAAGTATAAGCCCATCCTGCACACGGGGTGTGAATTGGACCAGTTATGTTTAGAAGGAAGGTGGTCAGGTGTATTCAGACTGAGTGCCTCACAGCTCACACAAAAAAACATTGAGAGGGAATTAGACAGGGGGGGCGCCAATGTAGATGTTTCATAGTATGTGAGATGTGCTCAAACTATCATTGGTTGCTGGTGTGTGAAGAGTGATTTTGATTGTTGCCAGTGAAAACTATGGAAAACCCGCAGTTGATGTGTCTGTCAAAGATAAAATGTGCTACTCATACGTCTACATGAAATCTGCACACCTGTTTTTTTCGGCAAAGTGCTATATCGCCATGCAGAATGACAGCATTTATGCTCCATTAGCTGTTGATAGAGCGTCATGTTATTCTGAAATTTGTAGGGGTGCACTATATTTACCATTAGTCAGCACCCGCGTATTAATCGATGTAGGTTAAGAGTGCCATAGAAAGGTATTACTAGAATCGTTTAACATAGAGGTGAATAGAAATGTAATAATGCTCCTCGTGAAGAGTAATGTTGCAGATTATTGTGAATGTATTTTAGTAAAGCATAATGATTAGTTTATAGAATGCAATGTATTAGGTTAAACGTGTGCCATGTTAAAGTTACACGTGCAAGTTGCTTATTTACGTATAAAAGTGATGAACTAATGCTCAGGATATGATTTAGTAATGTGTTTTAACAG
Organism: Triturus cristatus; assembly: GCF_964204655.1. Taxonomy (NCBI): domain Eukaryota; kingdom Metazoa; phylum Chordata; class Amphibia; order Caudata; family Salamandridae; genus Triturus; species Triturus cristatus. The sequence continues at coordinate 1,063,915,135 of NC_140582.1, read as the reverse complement.
TGTAAAGGCCTGATCGCATATACGTTTGAAGAGAAAGGCCTGTTCATTTTTCTTATGTTAGCCAAATGTTGTAGGCCGAAAATGATTTCCCTTTGTAAAGGCTTTGGGGTGTAGGATGAAGAGAATCTAAGAGAAGAGAAAATGTTTTCTTTCCCATGTTTCTGTTGCAGGTGCAAGGACATTTAGCTCGTTAGTGAGACTAGGTCTTTGTTTTAGGAGTTAGGGTGCTATGAGAAGCCAACAGGGGAGTACGATGGAATGTGAGTATGATACTTTCAGCGGAGAAGGTGCCTAGGACCCAAGGTCAAGCTAACCGTCGTTGGAGGAGAGACAAGTTTCGATGGAAAAGTACTGGAAGAAGACCTGGCTGAAGAGGTGTGCCTAAGGGTGTGTTCTACGTTTTTGGGATTTTGTATTAGGGACAGTGCCCCGAGGGTTGAACAGTTGAGGTTTAGACGGGAAGCTAGAAAGAGCATCTTAGAACGAGTTCTGATTAGGTGAATGTACTTCTTAGGAAGTCTTTACTTCTGACACCTTTTTGGTCTCTTGCCTGGGAAGGGGAATGCTAAGCAGGAATGTCACCTTAGAGATAGAGTAGAGATAGACTAACGTTTTTTCTTTCCTTTTAGACTAATTTGGACATTGGCTTAACCATTGCTTTCTTGATGCTTTTAGAGTCAGTGATTCTTTTCGTTTTGAATCGGATGAGAATCCTACGTAGGCTTTCATTTGTATTAGTGTCCATCTATCTTCTTCACCTTGTACTAAGGTGTTTGTAGGTGTAGTTATTTTTGGTTGTAATAAAATCCTACAAATTTTAGATTCGCAGTCAGTGGTCCTTGCCAAATGAGATCTAATTTTGGCGATTATGTTTTGATAATTATATTTCCTTCCCTTGACACTATTTAGTAGACAAAAAGATCCTGGCGATAATCAGGTAGTCAAGAATCCGGCCCCATCACTGTGAAACACTAGTGTTAACACCTCCCTAATTTTCATGACTTGTTATAGGTTTTCTTCATACCTACTTTAAGCAAAAATACTTGTGACAGTAGCCAAAGCTCAGATAGCAGATGCACAACTTTGTCATGAGAATAAGGAGGACCTTAAAAAAACATACAAGAAATGTAACTTCCAGATGGTGAGTGAGTTGTTTGTGAATCCTTGCTCAGCAGTGCTAAGCATGAGAGTGAGGCTAAATATATTTTTGAGGAACGAAAGCAGTGCAGGCTTATGTACAAAATGAGCAAACAAACTGACAGGAAGTGAATCAACAGAGAATCAGATATTATAGTGATTTTAAAGTTACTTCCTGCATTTCTAAGTTTCATCCTCTTACACCATCTTGCAACAACTATATCAAGTTGATGGGCATCAATCTATTCACTTCATTATTCAGCTCTACCTCAAAGCAACTTTTGATTTTAAATTCAGAAGTGTCCTCAGCTCCAAGGAGGAGGAGAGATGAGCCGAGATCCAGGTACAGAAACCACAGGGGCACATGACAAAAGTATACTTTTTTCAATTTTTTTGTCATAGAAGCGATGGTGATCAAAGCGGTGGGGTGGTGAGGCGGGGTGATGGTTCGTGGAAGTCTACAGACGGCGGGATAGTTAATATTAAATAGATAAATAAAACCACTTACATTGCGCTCGCAGCATCAGCGATGTGGCGAGCGCTAAGTAAGTGGTTTTATTTATTTATTTAATATTACTTATCCCATTGTCTGTCAACTTTCACCACCCCTCACCCTGCCCCGCCGGCTGCTCTTACCTGTGCGAGCCTCTACTGATGATGATACAATGTTAATTTTGTTGTTGTTTTGCAAGTAGGAATTGTTATCAAAGCTATCATGGTCTTCAGGAATAGTCAATGGTGAAGAAGGGGCAAAGTCTTCATTATTTGTGAGACAATAAATATCACACATGCAGATTCATATACAAATTGAAATGAGAATCAGGAAAATGAAACCAACTAGCACAATTTCAGCTTCTTTGCCTGCACTCAGTATATATACCTTGGAATCTAGATAAAATACTATCTGTTTTAATTCAAACCAATTTTTTATTTTAGGAAGTTCCTTTTATGATCTTTGCTCATGGCTGCTGAGGTAGGAGTTAGGGATGTAAGAGCAACATTCTGCACCAAATGTTGGCACATATCCTATCTTTGGCAGAAAGGGCAAAATTCAGAGACATTTTATTGTACAATATGGCTATCCTCTCTGTCTCAAGCCAATCTGAGATAAATCCCAGAACAAGGACTTCACTACCTCCTCTATAACCCTAGCAATAGCTTGAACTTTATGGATGGTCAGTTGAATCCTTTACATTGGGAACAGAATGGCAAAGAAATGGGCAGTTTTGGAGATTGCTCAGGATGGCGGGAAAGTCTGTCTGGAATGTGATGAGTGGGAGAGACAGTAAAGGTGGGTAATAGGTTCCTGACTAATTTCTGGGCAGCCAGGCAAAGGCTTGGCTTCTGCAGACATAGTGAGTCCTGTACTGTTCACTGGGAAGATTGTGGTAGGACTCCTGAGGGTAACCAGATGAGAAGCTTGGCTCCGAATCAGATAAGACAGGGAGGATGATGTCACACTCACTGTGTCCTTCAAGGATGCTGCTATTCTAGGAATCTCATGGCATGCGGTAAGCAGTGTCATCAAGATGGAGGGGGACAGGCAGGATACTCATATTGGGGAAACTGAAGTATTACCAACAGGCATCAGGAGAATAATGTTGTCAAACTCATCAGGAACATATCCATGAAAGAACAAATCAAGACAAATTGCTTCTTCATCAAATAGGATGAGGACCAGGAGCACAAGCCCTCGGATATCAGTGGACAAAGGGGTGCAAATTCAACAGGACGACAGATTGAAATCTAGTCAGTACCTCTCCAAAAGGTGCAAATAAGTGTTTATGCTGTACACCGGTCTGTGGTCCCTCGGGTTTGACAAAAGATAGGGTGTCTTTTACTTTGCTGTGCCCAACACATTTCATTCCAGTGAGGTACTACACCATGAGGCTTACTGCAAATGTACCTACAGGACCGGATAGCAAGAGGTCTGCCAACTACCTCACACAGCGTTCGTTAGTGTGAGGAGGAGGGGCTTCATCTGGAAGCAATTGAAGCTACTTTGACCTGGAAGCCTTAGGTCCTTCCTGCAGTCTTGGTGTGATGCTTCATTGGAGGTGAACTAGCAGCAGGAGGGACAACAGGAGTGAAGGAACCAGAGGGTTCAGGCATCCATTTACAAAGTGTATCGAGGCAAGAACCCCACTGCGCTTCACAACTGTGTTCCTAGTAAGCAGGCTCTGGCAGCGAACTAAGGAGTTTGAGGCAGATTTTGTTGGTGGACCAAGATATGGATCAACTCACCTCGTTGGAAGCTAAAACAGGCTTCAGTCCAGCACTCTGGAAGGGCTGCACAGACCTGGGAATGGAAACTGCAAAGACATAATTAATTATCTGCAGTTTTGCGGTACCACAACATCTTTCAGAGTCAGTTAAAGAGCAACAGGATAGATTGGGATTTAAGGGAAGTAGAATAAGGAGACCCACGACTACCTCGTAGGGCCTAAATGTAGTCTTCCTAGATCGTATGACTCAGATTTACCAGAGTTCCAGGGGTAGTGCATCGAGCCATTTAAGGCGATTCTTGGTGCAGATCTTAGCCAATTTGTTCTTGCCCCTTGTGCCACTCCACTTTACCAGATGACTGAGCGTGATATGCACAGTGAACATTCTGCTCTATCCTTGGGCTTTACACGCTTCCTGTACTATAGAATAAATGAAGTGTTCCTTGATCGCTAGAAAGCCTTTAAGGGACGCAAAACTGGGGTATGAACGCTCTAACTGGCTTTTTGACAACCCTAATCAAGCTAGAAAACATACACACAATTTCAAAAGCATTAGAATAGGCATCTGGTTAAAGTCCATCTACAGTCGGACGATAGGGCCCCTAAAAAGTGGGTGGAAGTTGTTTTAATCCCTTTTTCAATGTTGTGGGTTTTGCATGTTGCACAGGAGTGACACATTTGTTGGGCAGTTGAGGTTAAAAAGGGTGCAAACCAGTGGGTTACTGCAGCACAAATCGTAGCATAACTTCTAACATGAGCGTGGCCATGACATATGTGCAAGATTTGGGAGACAAACCTTCAGGGCCACCACTCTTCCTATTTTTTCCCTCCACACTCTGGCAAAGTTTCTTTTACAATTCTGCTTCATCCATGGCTGTTTTTATCCTCAGATGCATGTTCCTTTAACAGAGAAAAATCTTTAGGCATAGACACAGCAAAACCGTCAGTTTGTACAATGCACGTATCAATTTCATGGATCGGAGACTGTGCAGCTATCTTAGTCATCTCATCAGCAACTGCATTAACTCAGGACCTTACAGCTTGGGAGGTTTGGGGGTGTTAGCACATTTAGCAATAACAACTTTACGTGGCAACCTAAGAACATCTAACAAATTCTTTATGTTCGTTCTATTCTTTATAGGCTGTCCAAGAGAAGTGAGAAAAGTCCTCTTTATCCACAATAGCTTAAAATGACAATTTTGAGTGAAGCTAAAATACATGCTTGTGTAAGAGCAAAAAGCTTGGCTACTGAAACAGAGCAGACCTTGGGCAAATGTCAGCTTTCCACCCCCACAACATATCAAGTAACAAGGTTTACAGCATAATTTCTAAAGCATGATCCATCCATATAATTAAAACATTCGCTATTGGGCAACGAGACATAAAACATATCAGTCCTTGGTTTAACCAAATGTTGTGTAACTAGCAAACAATCATGGGACTCGTAAGAAATTGGTTCAGTACATAGCAACAGACTAAGGTGATGTCAGAAGCAGGGAGTAATAGTAATAGAATCTTATATTGGACAACTATGCAGTGGATAATTGATGAGCCACAAAATAGGGGACATCAACTATCAAAGTAGACCCTGAAACAATATTTTCAGAAGCTTCTATGAGAAAAGTAGCTGCAGCTACAGACTTCAGGCAAAGCAGAAGAGCTTCCACCAAGGGGCTTGAAAAAGGAAGAGGTGCAGTGGGTTTTCTTTTGATTACTGTGATCTTTCCCCAACACTCTTTGGACACAACATGTTCATTCATGACATACAGAGTAAGGGGTTTGGAATAATCTGGCAATCCCAAGGCAAGGGCAGGGGATAATGCTTGCTTCACCTGAACTAATGCCGGCTCTGCTTCCTCAGCCTACTACTAGGGCTAGAGGCATCTTCCTTAACATAATCCTAAAGGGGTTTAACCAGAGTCACAAACCCCAGAATCCAGTGTCTACAATATTCCACCATCCAGGGAAAGCGCGTACCTTAGAGACGGTAACTGGGCATGATCACTTGTGATGTTTTTGAGCTGGTCTGCATTCAGGTACCACTCCCTAGCAGAGTTGTTGTGATCTAAATAGCAAACACAGGTGACAAAATTGTAATTTTGCTTTCCAAGTCTTATGCCCTTTCAGTGAACAAATATATTAAATCAACATTGCAATGATCCTGAGTGTAAAAATCAAGCAACAGAACATCAACATACTGAACAAGAGTGGATGTTTTGGCAAAGACTAGGAAGTTGAGGTCCTTCGAAAAAGATGGAAGAGGACTCTCTAGGAGAATGGAGAAGAAGAAGAAAACGGAATATAAATCAACAGTTATAAACTATTTTTCAGAGGTGGGACTACATGACAGAATGGTAGCAGGGTTGGGTTCAGAGAAGTTGGTTGTTGCAAAACTATTTGAAGCAATAATATGTCTTACCTACCTTTTTTATAGGGAAAATTGAGGTATTGCATATTCTTAGACCAGGCATATGAACTCCTTGTGTAATTAGTGCTGCAGTGTCAGGTCGAATTCTGGCTGCAGCATCCAGATCTAAGGGAAAATGTGAGATGTGAGGTACTTTCTTCATGGGGTTAACCTTGATTTTAACAGGGCAGGCGGAAAATTGCATAATCCATATCATTTGCAGGTGCAGACCATGAAGAAGAACACACTTGTTTAACCAAGAAATTTTGCATAAAACACTTTTCGTTTTTCACCCAAACCATCGGATTTGCATAAAGCCAATACTTTCATGTTTTTAGGCACATTGAGGTTTCTCTCCTTTACTCATGCAGCGCACACTAAAATGTCCTTTACATAACAAATCTCATTCTAACAGAGTGGTGAGTGAAGTTCATTCAACAAGAAAGAATGTTAATCCACTATAGGTGTTGGAGTGATAGAAATTAGGTCAGGAATAAGACTGGGAATGTTTGTAGTGAATGTGCCAACAGACTCAATGGACAAGCCCGAGAGAGGCAAGGAAGGGAAATCAGAATATTAATTCCAAGATTAAAGGAAGATTCTACTGGCAGATTTCATCCATAGCAATAGACCATTCTTAGGAAGACATGTTAGAGGTGACAAGAAGCACTTCTATCATGGTGGCATTTAAATAAGACACTTTGTGGCCATCCACTAGTGGATGAGGGAGAGACATTTGGTAAACATGCCAGGGTCCCTCCCTCAGTGATCTAAAGTGGTGGACTGTGACAGGTCAAGTATCAACTGGGTGTCTTCCACATACATACAAAATCAAGCCCCAATTGGAAAAAGTAGTTGAGCAAGGGAGTGCATATGGATGTTAATCAAAAATTACAACAGGGTGTACCCCTAGGGTCACCACTGTTAAGTCTGTGAGAGCTTGAGGTAAATGGGGAGGGTAATCATTTGGGATCTGTCTTTCATGATGCAATCCAATCAGGTTAACACGTCACCTGAAAAACTCCTTTAGACATTTTTAAAGTTAATGTCATGTGATTAATAGTGTTGAAGGAAGCTTATGGGTCTAAAAGTATCAGGGAACCAATATAACCTTTATCTACCAACATCTAAATGGAAACCAACCAGAGGCACATCCTGGAGTCCAACACTCTCTGTTAAATCCTGTATATATAAAAAGACCAGATTCAACTGCAGCAGAATGGTGTTAGGCCAGAGCATTCAATTGCCTTCCTGTCTGACCATTACAACGATACCATAGGAAACATAATATAGGATCTGGTACCTTTGAAACTCAAAAGACAAATACTTAAAATCTCATAGTGCAACAAGGAGCTAAGTGATTGGAGAAGATAGCTTAGATCACTCGAAAGTATATGGAGGCTAAACCCTATAATCTTAATTCTCGATGAAAGAAGAAGCTATAAAGAGAACCTATTTGAAGCAAAGACCTCCTTCTTTAGATTCCAACTAAACCAGAATAGGAACTGGCCAGGAAAACAATTTGAAATCATCAAGCAGCAAACAACCCCACTACCAAAAAGGGCATCAACATCTTCAAGGATAGATGAGAAAAGCATCAAGGTGATGTCCCTGAATGTTTGAAAACTGGACAAGTAACTCTACTCATAAAAAAATTAAAACGTTCGACCCAGACAACTTTAACAATTTCCTAGCAGTGACAGAGCTTCTGATTCTAGAAAAAATACTGGAAAGTTGAGTCTCAACTCAATTCAAGCAATATAGTAATTACCACTATCTCTTACAGTATGTTCTATACAGTTTCAGAGCTGGCTTTATTATGGAAACAGTCATTTTACACATCATGAATTACACTCTGCGCCTCCTGGTTGAAAGTGAACCCTCCCTACTCATGCTCCTCGACCTGTCCTCAGTGTTTGACATAGTAAGTCACAAATTGCTGCTTAACATGCTTGAGGAGAGCCTAGATACAAAAGATACTACACTGAGCATGTTTTGATTATACCTGAGGAAACGTTCACACTAAATCAAATTAAACAAATCACTTTCTGATCCAGCTTCAGTTGCTCAAGAGGTTCCTCAAGAGCCATTACTGTTCCCATTTCTGCATAACCTGTATAGAACACTGCTAATTACAGTATTAAAACAATTGAACTTATCATGCCATCTATATGCCGATGACACACAACAATACCTAGGAGTCTAATCGAAAGAAGACATCAGTTCCCAAGACATTAACCTAAAGGGCATTTAAGTTTAGCTGTCCTCCAACCACTTGTAGATAAACTCAATGAACACAGAATTCCTACTTATCTCTGTGTCTTCCACCCATCCAACTGTTCGTCCATGGTCCAAGACTGGCTGGACTCACCAGACATTCTAAGCTGCCAACCCAAAATCGTTGAAAGCACTAAATCTCATGAATAACCATTGACAAGAAATTAAAATTTCCAAGTGCACACAAACTGGTGCTGCAGGGCTGGGCAGCATGTAGCTGTGCGCCGACCGTGGCGGACACCACTCGGCATGCTTGGTAATCATTTTTATTAGGGTTGACTAAGCAGTACTATAGTCAGGCCTAAAAGAGTGTCCTGGCTGGCTGTAATGTGTGTTCCGCACTCTCCTGAGTTCTGGTGCTTTGAAGTAGTTTTACGATCTTCTTAGAGTTCTCGTTCCTCAAATGGGTGTAATTTCTGATATTTCCCTTGTCTTCATTGCTTGATTTTGCGTGCAAGAAAGTTTCACTCATACTCACTGAAATATCTCTCATAATTACGCTGAAATTATGAAAATGTCACACATACGATTCTGAATCCTGGGCAGCTATGGTGCTTAATATTAAATCCTAAAACCTCTCAGGTTCAAAAAACTGAAAAACAGCTACCAATATTTCTTTCAAAAAGCTCCTAGGATATAGAACTTAATCCCTCCTAAAATCCACACACATCTATCATTTGAAGCCTTCAAAAAGGGCCTGAAACAGCTACTAGTTCAGAAATACATAACTAATAAACTAATCATATGAATTGTATGCCCTGAGGGACATTTAACCTCCAACCGAAGCTAATAAGAAACTTATTATTTATTTTTTAGTGCTGTATACACCAACCATTCCCACGATCGCTCTGCCTAGAATTTCTTGCTGCTCCCTTCTACTAGTGTGTGATTGCATGCCATTGATGTGCTGCTGATAGATATAGGCTTACCTCCTTAATACTGTATTTTTAGGTCTCACCTAAGCCAGCGCATGTGCTGCTCTGCGAGACATTTAGTAAGTGGGGTTTTTAAAGTGCTACCACACACTTTTGCTGGCCTAGGGCTTGCAGTTAGACGCACGTACACGTGCGCAGCCGCCAGCTTTCAGCACCCGAGACGCCATCTTCGCTCGCGGCACCCATACCGCGCGATCACTTTCACTTTTGCCGCCGCCGTGCGCATGCACCACTCGCGTTTTTTTAATTTCATTTTTGCGCACGCGCACATAACTGCTAGAAGGGGCGTGGGGGATGCCAGTGGTGATGCGCTTTGCAGCTCTCCGTGTCGGTTTCTCCCCTTACTCCGTTGGTTACAGTGACTTCACATTCTGCTGCAAGTTGATAGGGCAGGAGCGATGCGAGGCTCCTTCCCATTGGCTAATAGCGGCAGAAAAACTCCAGCTTGGACACGTGATGGCAGGAGCAAGTTGCTTAATGAATAGCCATGCTGTTAGATGACTTTGTAGTCTGGATCTGGGACTTTGTTACATGGGACTGTCACAGCAGATATGGGAAATAGATCAAAGAGCCCCTATACCATCCCATAACATCTCAATGCAGCAATCAGTGTGTCCCAGTGATTATCATTGTTGTATGATTAAGTGAAAACAGCATTTGTATCACTGGAGAGGGCGCTGCAAACTTAAGACACTAAATAATAATTAATACTGACACACACGACGATGGTGAACCACTCTACCTCGAACGTCCACGAACTCCTCGGTGCCATTTGTCAGGTTCACCACATACACTTAACAGTGATGGCGGTAGGATTTTGTAGGAGTTAAACAACTCCCTTTCATTAATATACATCTGGTGCTTTTAGAAGGCCTGCTTCCCCCCCCTGAAAAGTTGGCAGAGCTGCCGATTTTCCATAATGCAAGCATTTGGGAATTGTGCGCGGAATGAAGCCGATCCAATCTCCTGACTGCGACATGAATTCTCATTAATTACAACCATGTCAGCAAAAGCATTATCGAAGCTGAATATGAAAATGCTAATGAGTCCTCATTTGCATATATTTCTTTGTTGGAATGTCATTAATTATTACATATTATGATGATGAATGCAGCTGTCGATGCTCTCCGATGTATAATTAGCCATCAGAATGCGAGGAGCCGATGAGCACTTTTTTGTGGGAAAAACTCAAATTTCCCTAAGTCTGTCCTCTTCTCTCCTTAAAAAGGCAACACTGAAAACTTTGTGCACTTTAACGATCCCGAAATAAATCCAGGCTGAGTGTTAGCAAAAAAACACCCATCACTCACAAAATATATTTTTCAGCCTGCACTCTTATGGAGTAGGAGCAGCTCTTATTAAAAAAATCATTATTCCAGCTTAGTTAATGCCACGGTTAATTATAACACCATGATGTCAGCAGTTTTAATTAAGTATTGGCAGTGTTACAAGAAAACTCCTCTTTGCAGTAAAAGTCACTCTGCAGATCTGTGCAGAGAGAAAGCCTGCAGTTGCTATCCTTCCGTGGTTCTGCGGGTAAGGTGGCACACACTTGCAGAAAAGTATGTGCAGGATTCCAGAGCCCATTGGCCCTCACCTGCCTGACCACCTTTTTTAAGCTAAAGTGTAACTGAAGATGACAACACATAACTCACCCTCCTCTATGCCACTGGGAACGGTGTTTAGACGTGAAAAGAAAAAAGACAAGCATTGGCATAGCCAATAGGTCTCGCTTTTGGGACCTTATAAGTGTTTAGCCATGCAACAGTTGATGTTGTTGCACCAAGGATATTGTGCTGGATAACTAAACACTTATAAGGTCCCAAAAGCGAGACCTATTGGCTATGCCAATGCTTGTCACAAATTCTTTTAATGTAAAGTGTGATCACACCTTTGGGTCTAGTACGTTCTATATAGAACTGCAAAAATAAAGATTTTTTTTTTATAATGAAAAATCTGTTCGTATCATTTGTTTACAGAGGTTTCCTTAGCAGAGGTCTAACAATAGCAGGCTTCCATTGCATGGGCATTATTCCAGCGTACAGGAAGATGTTAATTGCTTTTAGTAAATCTTTGACTAAAAGGGAACTTCATTGCTTTAGAACTGAGCTTTAAGCAATCATGTGTAGATTTTCTCAATGCCTGTTACTTGGTGTATGTAGAGTGGTGCCAAGCTCCACATCACTTACAAACAATTATTGACAGTCAATTTGGGTATTCAACAAAGGCATGCGTAGAACACGGTTATCCCATTCAATACGGCAATGACACTGCTGTTTCGCATGGGATAGCTGTTGCTTACGGATGAGTCTACTGAGGCTGCAAAATATCACTAAACAAGTACAAAAAGATTAAATAAGTATTATGGAAACTTCTGACACATCTTCATGCTCCCTATGTACTGCTATTAGAGTGTGAGTTTAGATACTAAAAACACAATTTTCATAGTTGCGAAACACGGGTTGGCCTAGCCAGAACACGTGTTTGCAAGTAACTTGCCATAATTATGTTAATCAAATGGAACAGTGCAAACATATGATCTGTTCATGAATGAAAGGTGTTTAAACATGAATAATGTTTTGGAAAGATTGATGATGACGGAAAAACACACAAGTCAAAAGCAAAAGTGCATAGAGAGGATCGGTTTATGAATGAACAAAGTTTTAAAATAAATAATTTTTAAATCATTACTAAGAAGCTTGTCTGAAAAGCTGCTATCCTTCTTATTGAATGCGTCAGAATTGACAATAAAAATATATCTTTGTGCGACCCGAAGTCAGAAGTTTTAATCATCGGCTTTGCCTTAAAGATTGGCTTAAATGTGTCTAGATTACTTTTGATCCTATAGGCTTTTTCTCCGACTTCATTGTAAGAGGTAAAGCCTATGTCCACTCTATCAAGGAAAGGACATTGTAGATATTTTTAGCGAAGAAAACAAAAAAGTCTTCACACAGTGAACTCAATGGGGTAACTAAAGACTGAGATGCAGTTCTACAATTTTGAAATAATTTAATATAACCACATAGAAATATTTGCGACATTCTAAATCCTTGACAAGAAGAAATGAGGCTTAGCCAATTGTATGTGCTCTTCAAATCTGTTGTGACTCTCCATGTAGGTTACCATGAATTCTTCTCTTTCATTGCACCGCCACTTCCTTTCTTGTTGGTGAGTTTCTAATTTCACTTTTGCCAAACCTGGTGAAAACTAGCCATCTAGCTTTCATTGGGTCCACATCAGTACTGTAATAAGGCCCTCTAGAATTCTCTGATTAAGCTGGTTTATGTAAACATTTGGGTTTGTAATGACTGGCATCATCTTTGCTCCCCTCTGGAAAATCATTAGCAGGGATATCTACATTTGTGAGACAGGTTTCGAAAGCTCATGCCAGTCTTAAATGTCTCTAGTACCGTTGTCCCAACAACATGCTTTCTCTGCACCTTGAGGCCTTTCCTCCTACCCCAAGAGTTGTGAATATAATTTAGGGCCTGATTTAGATCTTGGTGGGATTCCCATCATCTCTCCGCAACAGAGTATCCAAATACTCCACCAAGCTGATGGTATCCCGCCAGCCGTATTTAGTTGTATGCTGGCTGAACCTCCATCCGCATCAACAGACTGTTTCCCGTTGCCTCGTTGAGGCGCCAGACTCCTCTGCTGGCTAACAGTACTCCATCGTCGTCAGGTCAGTGGATTAGCGCTGAGCCTATTTAGATGTCCCTCTTATGCTGGCGCAGTCCTAGCGGCGGTTTGCTGAGTCCCTGGTGGAGTGGAGACCGGTAAGTACAACTGATTTATGTGCCAATACACATATATGTTTCGTTTGCTTCTAAAATATATGTAGGTAATGTGTTATGCGCCTTTTCTTCCATATTGCATAGAGCACAAACAACACACACACACTATTGAATTCACATTCACAGGCACCAAAAGAGCAACACCAACAACAACAACATTTTTAAGTGTCAATACAGGTATGTTCATTTTACCTTGATAAATTGTCAAATGTACACTAATACATCACACGTAAAAAATGTATGTATGAGCAATGGAAAGATACACGAGACTAAAGCAATTGTCAACACACTAGTCATAGTAAGACAAGTGTAAAAGAAGTTTACCTTAAATCCCGGCGACAACGGAGTCGATTAGCATTGTGGTTATGTAGTAGCAGCAAAGGGAGGGCCTGGACAATGGGGTTCAAGATGGAAATGGAACTGGGAAACAGAAAAAAGGAATGTTTCTAACTCATTTTCATTGATGCCACCAACTCAGATTAGGAGGTATCTATGCCACAGTTTCCTTAACGGAAAGGCTCATCATGACTGGTGGTAATCTTGGTTGGACTCCTGCCATCAGCCCCTTCTTCCTATGATGCAGTCAACGCAGGTGAAAATTTCTGGCGGAACCGGCGGCATTCAGGCAGTCTTTTGTCCTTGGACCTGCTAACATCTTAACAGAGCGGGTGGATCCCCAAGTAGGTGGCTGGTGAAACCATCAAAAAGTGACAGTGGGACCAGATCCTCCAAGATCTAAATCATGCCCTTAGTCATGCCCAGAAGTCTTTGGGCACAGGGTGTGACCATAAGACACATTGTCTATCCAGTCCCTCTGCCCACAGAAACGTCTCAATGAAGAATACAAAAATGTGATGGAGTGAATGCTTGAATTAATCTCAGTCACTGATAATTACTCCAGGCTGCATCCCAGTCATTTATTTGCTTGCCATTCCAGTGGCTGAGATCAATGCAAGCATTTTTTCCATTACCTTCTTCTTTTTGCATTGGATACCCTTAGTGCCCAAATGTGCATCCAGTACATAAGTTAAATCTCAATGATGAAACATAAGTGGGTCAAAACCAGTCTGGGTTGCTTGTTTTCCTATCTGGAGGAGATCTGGCTTGGCAGTTTGGGTTGGACTGTTCCTAAAGGTGCAGGACCAAGACTGATTTGCATAAGGTGAATCTCCATTCAGAATGGCACAATGGGCAAAAAAGCGAAGGTCTAGAATGTGTCCATGAGCGATTGCCAGTGACTGAGATCAATTCAAGCATTCCTTCCACTATCATATGATGCCGTAATCCAGCCTGGAAATTACCAAAGCCTGCTTGATCGTTTTATGAGATACGTAGGGTAAGCACCATAGTATCTTTCTGAGGCATCTTAGCAGGCCAACACAGCAGACTGCAACTTCAATAATTTGCTGTTACGTAGTTAAGTGACTATCCATCCAAAAACCCAGGTCTTTAACCACATGCGTCGAGGTGGGGAAGTTGCCTAATCCCTCAGGCCAACAGTGAGGACCCCATAGAAGGGGTTGATTACCCAGAACTAACACTTCAGTCTTGATACATTAAGCTTCAAGCAATTAAGCCTTATCCAGTCTGCCACATTCTTAAAACAGTTTGTCAAATTAAAGGTAGTACTGGAATCTGATGAAGAAAACGATATAACAATTTGCGTATCATCAGCGTAGGAGTAGATCGACAGTTCATGATTTGCCACTATGTCAAAGGAAGCATTTAATTATTAAACAGTGTAGGGATCAGTAAGGAGCACACAGAGGATTTATAGGATTGAGTAATAACCAAGAAAGAACATTTGTTCAGGAAAGATTCAAACCAGGCAAGAGCTATGTCTTGAAAACCAGCAGGTGATAGTTGCCTGAGAAGAACCTGATCAGAGACAGTATCAAAAGCGGCACTTAAATCAAGAAGAATAAGGGCCACTGTACGGCTCCTATCTAGTTCTATTCTCAAGTGCTCCGTAACTCCTCGCAGAGCAGACTCTGTATTATGTTCCGCTCTAAATCCAGATTGAGAGAGGTGCAGAATATTTAAGGCTCCCAAATGAGCTGATAGCTTGGTGTTAATATGTTTCTTGACAATCTTCACAAGAAGAGGTAGTAAAGAGATGGGGCGGCAGATGGCCCAATTAGATTCCTCTAAATTAGGTTTTTGTAATAGGACAAAACTGATGCATGCTTCCTGGCTTTAGGAACTGTGTCCCACAGTAAGGAAGGAAGTATTCAAAATCTTGATTGAAATCGGATCCAGAACATCATTCACAGAATTGAGCCGGTCTGGTGGCAAAGCGTCAGATGAAACACCCTATTTAATAGCTTTCACTAAAGCTAAAAATGAAACGGTCGCCATTGGCAGAAACTGAGTCAACTTAACTTGGGAATCGGTAGTTGAGAATGTCAAATTAAGACAAGTCTCTGAATGCTGGAAAGAAATATATTGTAAACATTGTTGAAGAAGCCCCCTCAAAGCCATTGCAGTCTTCTTGCGAAAGAGAAGGATGACGTGCAACATTGGCTGTGTCTAATATAGGCCTGGGCGAAGCACTACGCTACGCTCGCGTAGTTTGCGAAGTTCGCGCTACTTCGCACTACGCGAACTGCACGTAGCACAGTGCGAACACGCGTAGCGTAGTGTTGCGTAGTGCTGCGGTCATTTTTTGCTTGCTCGCGGTCCTCAACGTCAAGTTGGCGACCGCGAGCAAGCAAAATGACATCCTGGCGAGACTTTTTCCTTGTTCGCGATCGCGAGCATGGAAAATAAACCTCCCGGCGAGATTCCCAACGCGAGAAGGTCAGGTTTCTCATTGCGAGGGGTCGCGTATGCTCGCGACCGCTCGCGCTGAGAAACTACCAGTTCGCGTTGAGAAAGCTGCAGCTCGAGGAAAAATCTACTCGAGCAGCAGAAAACTACAGCTCGCACTGTGCAAGATGCCATTTTCAATGATTGCACAGTGCCGGTTGCTTGTCCGCACTGTGCAATCATTGAAAACAACA
The DNA here is from genome assembly GCF_964204655.1 of Triturus cristatus. NCBI lineage: Eukaryota > Metazoa > Chordata > Amphibia > Caudata > Salamandridae > Triturus > Triturus cristatus. The sequence goes on along the minus strand of NC_140582.1, from coordinate 1,063,899,355 downwards.
TCTTGCACAGTGCGAACATGTTACTTCGCAGTTCGCGAAGTGCTACGCGTAGCTCGCGTAGTGCGAACTTCACTTTGCGTAGCTTCGCGAAGTGCTACTTCGCGAACTACGCCCACCCTTAGTCTAATAGTGGTTTCACAATCCCAAACATTTCCTTTAGAGCATTGTTGGAAGTAAAAATTTTAGCTGAGTAAAACATAGCTCATGCAGACCTACATGCTCAATGATAAATTCTTGAAGCCTTATTTAGCCTCTCTTCCTCAGTGTAATGCTTGCGCCAGATGCGTTCCATTCTTTTACATCTTCTCTTTAAATCTAATACCTCACTAGTGAACCATGAAGCAGGAGGGCATGGGCTAACTGTCTTCCTAGGCTGAAGCAGAAGCACAGAATCCACTTGGAGTGAATCCAATGATTCACATTAGAAATACGGAAATCCAGGGATCCCTCCAGCTCAGGTATAGAATTTTCAAGCTGAGAATGGAATTCCATGGAATTAAACTTAGGCCAGCGCCTGGATAGGCCGAGAGCAGCTTGGTCACCTTTATTAGGCCAGTACTTCAGAAGGGGAGGACATTTTGGTCTGACCAGGTCACAGTGAACGGAGCTTGAGCAGATAGATCCAGAAAGTTGATAAATACCGGATCTAATAGATGGCCTGCTAAATAAATTGAATCTTTAACAAAAAGTTAAGGCTCCAAAGTTTTCAAATCTCCACTAATAGTATTATTAATATTACACTTAGCATTGTCAAAATGAATGTTAAAGTCCCTCAAGAATGTGAAATTCTCATATTTAAGAAATGTAGGGAGATAATGCCTCAACCAACCGTGAACTCCAGCTTAAAGAAATAAAAAGTGCTTTCGCAATCATTGACAGACAGATTAACAAGCTAGCAAGAAAAATCTGAATTATAAAAAATACAAGTCCCCCACCTCTTTTTTCAGCACAGTCCTGTTTCATTACGCAGTATCCTGGCGGGAGGGCTAAAGTAATGTCAGGAGTAGAGAGCTCATGGAGCTAGATTTCTGTGAGGAAAACCGCATTTGCGATATGTTCTCATATTAAATCATGTATCTCTAAGTAGTGGCGAGCTGGAGATTACAACTGAGGCTGGGAAAGTGAAAGAGTGCTTCCTCCTAATATGGTGACCCACACAAGATACAGTGTCAGACTTCTCCGGTACATTAAAACAAAAGTTGCAATGCCTTCACCCCTGAGCTGTCAAATAACGATCCAAACTAGATCTGCAGATAGGTGCAGCTTGCTGGTGAAGAGACCAGAGTTGTTCCCTTGAATAAACGATCTTACCTGAAAGAGGTAGGCCAGGGCCCATACGGGTGCAGAATGGTGCAAACAAGCATGCCTTTGGCATGTCTGCTGCATGTCCCTGCTAAGTTATCCTTTAAATAGGGCATGTGCCTCAGGTGGAGATGGTCTTAAAACAACTAAACCCCTCAAAATGGATGCCTCAAAACAGCCCATCCAAGTTGGCCACTGAACTTGCCCACTGACTAAAAGCACAGTGCTGTGAAAAAGCAATAAAAGAAACACACAGCACAAACCCCTCAACAGTTCCCTGAAACGCACAACAAGTCTTTTAAAAAACACACCCAGCGAGTTTAGACTGCAGTAGTATCTCTGCTGCGCGTCCACACTAAGCCCTCCTTTAAATAGGGCGCATTCCTCAGTTAAAGATGGCCTAAAAATAACTCGACAACTCAAAATGGTTCAAGCAAAATGGCCTGTAAAAGATGGGCGTCAAACTTATCCACTGCCTAAAAGTACAGTGGGGTGAAAAGCGATAAAAGAAACACAGAGTAAAAACCCCTCAATATTTGCGCCAAACAACAAGTCTTTTTAAAAACATAGCCATCGAGTTTAGATTGCCTACAGTGTGGGCTGTATTTATGTGCTCCCAATAGCCATGTTTGGCTGATGTGTATTATTTTACTCAGGCAATATCTTTTTTCCGCATTCATTTTAATTGTAATACTACATAGTGAGCTGGAGATCTTCTCTTATGCATTATAAAACCACATTTGGCAGATTTATGACTAAAATACATCTGTAAAGGTACTAGTAGTAAACTTGTGGTCGTATTTTGAGTTGTACATGTCCCCGACCCCTCATGTAAGTGGGCACATATTTATACTGTTATGCGTATATCTCCACCCAGAATTAGTGAATTACAAATATTTACAACTTGGCTTGAATACACATGTGCGGACATTTCTGCAGATACATTTACCTTTGTGAAGTGGGTCCCAAGAGTCTGTTTATGCTTCTGAAGGAGAGTGCTCCATGCAAAGAACTGTGATTCAAAATGTGAATGATTCATTCAGTTACAAATTAGTAATATTATAGTACATACAGGGGTCGATTCCGATCTCTTAAGCCAAAACCGTTACAGAGCCCTTGTTCCTGACCGAATCGTCCCCCATTCCGAATGATCAATTACGATGTGAATATCGCGCCCGCATTGACCAAATCGATTACGATCCCGATCCAGTCTGTACGAATCGTGCGAAGATGATTCGTACAGCTCTAGGGACTCTGTTTACAAGCGAGCAAGTACGATGAACGATTCAGACAGCCTTCACAATACGGTATGTTTGGATCAAAAAGACTGCCAGAATCATTCTCTGGGGCCCGTAGCAGGCCCCCCTTCACCTGGAACCCCCCGATTGCAGCATGCACAGTGTTGCGGGCACCATGGGGTGCCTGCCACAAGGTGTACGCTTTTCCCCACCCACCCCTTTTTGCTATGGGAGCCTGTGTACACTTCCTGTATACAGGCTCCCATAGAGTTCAATGGGAGTCCGAACGAACCGAGTCCGTAAGCATGCAGATGCATCGTACTCGCTCAGTCGGACTCAAGCACTCCGAATCGAACGGAAAGCATTCTAGATCGGTATCGGTCGGGATGCTTTCCTTACGAGATCGAAATCAGGCCCACAGATAGAGCAGACCCTACCAGAGATGACCAAGTCCAAAATGTTCCCCTGGGTCTATTTATTCTCAGCAATGGGCTGAAACCTGTAGTTTCCTCTCTTCGGATTTGCACTGGCAAGCAAGGTTCTTAAAGTCTAAAAGATAGCTGTTTTATTGGTGGATAACCATGGAATAATCCTTAGTGTTTCTAAAGTGTACCCACGTCTGTAAAGTTAAGATATAGTTACTCTTTTAGGAGTGTCTGACTCCTGCTCAGTTTTGTCTGGAAATGCCTCTAACAATTGACACCTGTTGACAGGCACACTCCTAAAAAAAGTAAATCTATCTTAACTTTACAGACGTGGGAAACACTAAGGACTATTCTATGGGTATCCACCAATCAAACAGCTATCTTTTAGACAGTGAGAAACCTTGCAACAGGTTTCAATTCTTAGAGGCACTTTCAGACAAAACTGAGCATCAAGAATGGCTTCCTTAACAAGAAAGATATTTTGCTAAACTGTATTCCCTGCAACAAGGTGATAGCAACCAGCATCCACGGTTGTAAGGTCACAGGGAAACCAAAACAACTCATCTCCTGGCTTTCTATATAATCACTTTTGACCTAGGGCAGTGCCAAACAGCCAACAAAATGTACATGAGGTTATGTACATTTCTCTCCAACCCAGCAGGGTATAATTATATAATTAATTCAATGTGGCTGGATTGAATTTCATATTTCAGAATTGAGTGGTTCGGGTAAAATTATACCCATGTTGTTTTAAAATGCTTCTTTATTGACTTTTATCTTGTCAACAAACCTACAGCATAAACACCGTTTTAAATAGCTAAAGGCTCTTATTATAAAATATTGTTAATAGTAAAAGGTGTGTATCAAAAAAGTACCAGGGAGAGTAGAAAAGGTGGGGTGGGGATATGGGACTGTAATGTGGGCTAGGAAGGGAGGTCATGAACAAGTCCTGGTGTTTGGGGATGATGGATGGATGAGTATCTTGTTTAAAGATACATTGTTGGTTGGGGCGGTCGAAGTATTTAGAGAATTATAAGCAGGGTTTCTGGTTTTCAGTTAAAACCACTTATGACTGATAAAACCCCAGTAAATGAAATATTTGCTTTTGAGAGAAACTGGAAAGCACTGGATTTTTATGTACTTTTACTGTTTTGGCACCCTCTGGTGTCAAGTATCATTGGATTTTGATGCATTGTCACTGCTTTTAGCTCCCTTTGGTGTCAAGTATTTTAACTGCCGCCCTTATATCTAACCACTTTTCAGTGATTAATACTCACACTATGATTCTCTCAAACCATGTCACTTAATAGGCACTTGTGGCCAACCTCGATGTCCATAGAACCCCAGATCCTATTTATTCTCCTGTTTTGTGAGCATGACTCACCTCGCATGGCTTCAGCTCACTGTTCACTGCATGTTGCTGCAGAGAGATGAACAGGTTTGCATCTGAACACTGACCCATGTCTTAGCTGAAGGCAAGGAGAACCCCCATGATGCCATCCTTATTCACTGACAGTAGGATGGAAATTTACTTCCTCAATGCCCGACTATCAAGATTGAGGCAACAAAGACAATTCTATAGAGGCTCCTTAAGAATCCATGACCTCCCGTAAAAAACTCCTGTTCCTCAATTTAAATTGTGATGTTCTGAAATGCATGCCTGCAGGAGATTCATCACTTCATACTGAGGGATCAGAGGCTTCATCATGAACATAGTCAATGCTCATGTGTCATGCAAAGAGGTTGATGGACTGGGGTTGGTGTAACTAAGTTGGTTTTAGTTCATACGTTAACTAAAAAATATGCAAGTTAGTGTATGAGCATTTTTTGTGCTTGTCACCCTCACAATGTAATTTACAGTGTGAGTAAAATTCATTATTGCTTGATTAACAAAAAGCATTACAATTTAAACATTAAAAACATCAAGCAAAGTAAAAAGAAACACAGTTCCCAATTTCATTTAACAATATGCGGCTGCACAAAGAAAATATTTCTATAATTACATGCTGTACCATTACATTAACACCACGTATAAACATTTTTAGCACAGACACAATGTAATCAAAGATCTGATACCATATTATGGGTACATTCCCAGAAATCTACAATAAAAACTATTAACTTTATATTGCATTGTGCAAATTTGCTATAAAGTGTGTGTGTACATGAACCCATATCATTACATACCATAGTGCAAATGAAAAATAAGTTGTCTCTATATGCTTTAAAACCTGTTCCTAAAATTGCCTTAAGGCTAGAATTTTAAGCAATAAGTTCCATTGTACAAATAAGCAATAGAAATGCATCAATATTCATATTTTATGTAAGGCCTAATTGCCATAATTGCTTAGACAATAAATCCTTCAGGATGTCAGCAACCTAAGGGCAACCACTATGATTAATGATTCATTAAGACAACCTTTAGTTAGGAGATACCAATAGTTTGTCAGCACTAGCTAAAAATTTAGTTAATTGGCATAATAATGGAATCGACTTGCCCGATAGACATAAAATAAGGGCCCGACAGGCTGATTTTACCCCAGCTTTAAGAAATAGAGGTTTTAAAAATGTGCGGCATGATTTTAGCAATTTAGGGCACTCACATACTACGTGCAATAAGGTTTCACATGGCCATCCACACAGTTTACATTAAGTACTTGCCCATTGCTGAATCCACATCGGCGTACCCTCCTTGGTTGAATTTATGCCCAATCTTATTTTTAGAAATGTTTCTTTCAATTGGGCAGAGAAATGAGCATTCAGATAAGGCTGGATTTGCAGAGACTGATGTGAATTAATCCCGGACCATGCATTAGATGTTGCTGCTAAGGCTATTTTATCGACATTAAATGAGTTTATTTTAGTTTATTTTTTTAAGACTTGTTTAAGGCCGGACATTGTTAAGTCAGAAAGCCCTATCTGCAGATCAAACCTCTGGAGGCATATTGAGATATGAGATCGCCAGGTATCTGTATTGGCAGAGTTAATTATTTCATGCCAACAATTGTTCGCTAAGGAAGCAGGGTCAGATGAATACATAGAGTACATACATTTCAGAGACGACCCTTGCGGTACCAACGACTATCTTTAAAGACCAAAATCCAGTCTAATTTCTGCTTGTCCAATTGATATGGGAATCCCAAAGATTGATATATAAGCCTTAATTACTAGAAGGTACAATAATCTCACATCTTTTCCTCTAGTAATAGGCGAACCGAAAGTAATAGTTGGTTGTAGCTTTGCTCTCCTAACTGTATGGAGATGATCATATGATTAGCATCTCAATGATTTATGTGAACATTTAAAAGCATAAATTAGGGTTGCAGTTATTGCCCTTAGGTCTTTAACATGACTTTTAAATGAGATTCTATTGTCAAATAAAATCCCCAGGTATTTATATGTCTTTACAACTTCCATTGGCCCACCTCTGTCCCTCCATGATTCTGTCTGATTTTGCCGGGCTGATTTTCATGATTTTAGTTTTTTTAACATTCAATTCCAGGCCCATTCATTAAGATATACTCATCAAATGCATTAATCAGTCTTTGTAGGCCTCTCAAGTTCCATGAAGGAAATAAATAGATTTTAATTTTTTTAAACTGCCTTTTCCGCAAGTAAAGTAAGGGCCAACAGATTGGTAATAGTAGATTGGCCCTTACGAAAACCTGTTTGGTTGATTGGGATTATACCTTGCTGTGCAGCCCAGTTTTCAAGATCGATCAACAAACAGGAGGCAAAAACCTTAGGGTCTACATCAGTTAAGGCAATTAACTGATAATTGGCAGGGTTGTCAACTGAACCACTTTTAAAAATGGGCTGCACAATACTACCTTGCCAAGATACAGGGGCAATACTCAATGCCAACACCTCATTTAACACTTCGGCCCACATATCAATATTAGCACAGAATATGGCATTGGGAAGCCCAGTTGGACCAGGAGTCCCATTTTATCGAAGGTGACATAGGATGATGGCTATTTCGTTCAAATTTATAAAATCCAAATCATTCTCCAAATTAAAACTGCTCTCTTTCTCTATATCTGACTCGCTAGATTTCTTAACGTTACTTAAATGATCCAAGTCATTAACCAGATTCAGGCCACTCACTTATCTATATTTGGCTTGCCGATTCTATCACAGTTATGGCACAAATTTGCCTACTCACAGCAAGATCGCACACACCATACAAATTAGTAATAAACCGCGCCCATTCGTTTTCCATCATATTGATACTGTAAGCGCTGTTGCCTTCCATATCGAGGTTATTGATGATCTCCCAAAACATTTTTACATTATTTTGTCTTGAAGCGTGTAATAATCGATGCCATAGCTCAGACTGATAACATGATTTAGCCAACCAAACCTCTTGTCTATATAATCTTCTTAGGGCCATCATTTTATCTTTAAAAGCAAAACAAGATTGCCGATATTTATGATAAGAAACCGTCCTGTGTAGCTTTATTAAGGGAACATTTTAATTTGAGTAATTGAGATGTATACCATTTGTTAGGGAAGAATAATGAAGGATTTATTTTTTGAACTGGAAATTTTGTCCACCAAGGATGAGGTTATGTAATTCCATTTATTTAGCACTAAACGTGCCCCCACCTGACACTGAACACTGTCTTTTATTATTGTTTCAGCAAACTTTAGTATTTCTACTTGTTTATCCGAATGCCATATCAGTCATTTCAGGTTGTATGAAGACTAGACCATATTGGCAAGGTCATTAGATTTCGGATTACAATTTATTGGCAGTTCTGGTATGACTATCTGAGGGTTATAGTCACTTTCGAGTGGAGGCGTCACCTTATTTTCAACAATTTTTGTGCCCAGTTTTTCTGAGATAAAGGTGTAATCAATAATTGAGTCATGCTTGGACTGTTTAAAAGATGGAACTGACCTTAGCCCGAGCTGGGTTATGCTGTCACAACACTCATCTGCGAGTCCATAACTTGTTCCATTTAAGGAATTAAGAGCGACCAGATGTTAGTTAAAGTTGCCAGAAATAATCAAATCAGCTTCTGGGTACCGAATTGCTAATAAGCTTATAATATCCCGTAAGAAAAACAGCTGGGTCGTCTTATTTTTCCTCACACCTAAATAGAAATTAAATAATATAAACTTATGGCAATTAAACTGTAGTAAAATACATTGTAACCATTCCAACTGAAAATCGACTACTTCCACTGTTAAATTTAGTTCAGTCGCAATATAGCCTGAATGTCCTCACTTTGCACGGCCTAGTTTATTAGGGCGTGGAGTGGGGAGATTAAATTCATTGAACCCAAGCAATGGAGTTGATTGTTTCCTCCATGTTTCTTTGAACATTAAAATTTCAAAGGTATTTAAAAATGAAAGAGTGTCCGGGTTGGCTAGCAAATGGTCCAGCCATGCGCATTCCAAGAACAAATTCTCAATTGTAAATCTTTATCATATGAAGCAGGCACAGTTCACTTTTCATCTCCTAAGGGCATATTTGCAAGAGTTGCCGGAAGCCATGTCCAATGCTCATGCTGCATTTTAGTTTTAGGTAACAATTCACAGGTACGCACTCCCTTCAGAGTATTAGTAATTAAAAGACCTGTATTACAGGATGATTTACTCAATGGGCTAGCCACACCTCTGAGTAATGGGGTTGACTTTTTTGCTATCACCCTTATAACTTTCTTTTTCCACTTTTGGAACTGAAGCCCTCAAATAGAGGGGTAGTTTGAAGGGATACAGTTCTTAACCTCAATGCCCCATTCCATGAAATGAGAAGTTGAATCTAGGATTTTATTTACTATTTCATTGGTAGTCTAGGTTGTTATAGTGGATTCACGAGATGAGTTAAAATGTATTTGTTTAATCTGAACAAAAAGACGAGCTGTGGTTTTAATGAATGATTGATCAGGGATGGTTGAGATAAGTTTTATAATTGAACACCGATTAAGAATACCATGGATTCCCCTCGATTCATATAAAGGGTGAAAGATTAATTTTGTGTTATTAGAGGTTTTTATTTCCGACATAATCATTGAAGATATTGTTAGACCTAGTTTGCTATCATTGACTAAATGGTTGACTTAATGTCCTTAAAGAGATGGTGATCTCTGAGTGACACTTGGCCTCTTCCCCTCAACTCGACAAGCCCCTTGCATGTTCTAGGTTGCATGATCTTAAGTCAATAGCGCGGCCTCTATATGTACTATTTGTTCATTTTTTGTTTGTGAGTAACAGGCTATTTCCCTATTATCCTTTCCATGACTCTGATTACTTTCGCTCCAGTGCGTAGTCCTACTGTCGTTTTGATTAGAGACTGCCCCATTATTAGAACCCACAATAATGGTAGCCACCATGTTGGTGACTGTCACAAACTCCTTTTTACTGCGACTTTGAATACATGTAGTTTGACTGAGTAGATTCAGGAAGAGTTTTGTGCACCCTTGTTAGAGCAAACATGCCCCTGTAATTTCTGACTGACTGGTTTAAAGATAGGATAGCAGTCCCCGAGTTTAACCCTTGCAACCACTGAAACCATAGTTTACTTAGCTTTGTTCCGAGCCTTCCGAAGCCTTTTCCTGGCCCTTTTGGCAGTGGAGGATCCCCACTAAAACTATCAACTAAGGCTGTGGAATTGATGACCTGACTTCTCTCTATATTGGCGTTACTTTGTGAAATAGGACTTTCATCTAGTGCAGTGGCAGGGCCCAAACCGACTTCTAACTTCCCCGGCTAATCTCGGTGAGCAGGTTGGAACTTGGAACTTTGTACTTACATTGTTTACACCTAACCCTGGACCAAAATGGGGAGTTAGAAGTAATTCTGAGTTTGTTTGCACAGCTAGTTTTTTAACGTCTTGAGTAAGAGATCCTACTATAATCGGAAGTGCAGACACATTATCTAAAATATGTGAACACATAGATTTAATTAACTGATTATTGACATAAAACTGGGCTCTTTCCTCCAAGTTGCTTAGGTTGTGTAGTTTTGTATCTATTCCTGTCACATAAACTGCTAAGTGTTTAATAGTTCCACCAGTATATTGAGCTTGTCAGAATGAAAATGTAACGCTGTTGTAATTGCATCCATTGTACTCAACAAATTACACCACACTCCATTGTTATCTAAATGTTGGTGTTTAGGGGGGGACACTTCCGCAAAAATTGGAGCATCATATTTGTCTAAGAATGAAAGATTTGCAGAGTTTGGGGAGTTGTCGACTTGAACTGACTTCTTTAGCCGCTGGCCAGGGCTTCTAAATTTAAACTTTTGAGGAATTAAAGTTGGTTGTAAATCTGAAAACTTTTTTTCGCAGTCACATATACCAGGACTAAATTGATTTATGCCTTTTTTCCTGTTAGTGACTGAATTGTGGATTCCCCTAAACTCTTGCAGACTTTCTCATTCTTAGATGTAAATATAGAGGATTTAAGAAGACTATGATCAAATTTGATGTCATCCAGACAAATAACAATGGCATCACATTCACTTGAACCCCTGTTACAGTTAGTTATAACCCTAACTTTATCTTACGCCTGCAAGGGACGGATCTTTTCAGCCGACTGCATAATTTGAGCTGCAGACTTGTTTAATAGACAAACCTTAGGGACAGGATCGAAATGAACTTGGGCTTTAGCAACTATTACATGTGAATGCCCTCTTTCATTTACATCTGATTCTTTTAAACAAAATGAAGTGGTATCAGCAGAATGTGGCAGGTAATGTCTCATTTCATCACCCTGATATAGTGCACCAACACATACAACATCTTCAAAGAAATCAAGTAAGGCCGTTGCGGGACCCCAAGGGGGGGCAGGTGGTTGGGGGGTGCACTTGGGGGTTACCCATGGTACCCCCTGCAATCCCAGGCACCGTGCGGGAATGCACCACTTGTCAATTTGGCATTGCTTACAAGCAGCACCCGCCGCAATGTCAAATATGCGGAATGCGACTGCTAGGGTGGCAGTCACATCCTAATCAGCGGTGCGGGACCGCCACACGTCTGGCGGCTGGTCCCAGCACCGCGAGGATGGCGGGCTGACTGAAGTCCGCCTGCCATCCTAATGGGCCCCTTGGTCAGGGGCCATTGTCGCATGGTCCATACTTGACATTGCCCCAGTAAGTGCCAGTGATTCCTCAGGTTCCGTCATGTTGCCATAAAATCTTTTTGGATCGGGTTTGGATTTTCCTAACATTCTTCCACTTTTTTTGCAGCTGTAATGATCCCCTCGGGCGGACCGACCTCATGGCGTGAAGATATGCCTCGAGAGAACAACAGGAGAACAACCCACACCACAGCTAGAACTCCAGCAATAGACCAGGTTGAGCACTTTCTTTTATGACCCTAACTCAGCCCCACTACTACAAAAAAATCAATAAATGGCCCGGGACTGAGGGGGTTGAGGCAACTGGGGTAACTAGTAGGTGACCAACTCTCCAAGTTCCAAAAGCTCCATAGAACACTAAAACCCTAGGACCTTCCTCCTAGGGTGGAGCTAGTGAGTCTGGTGATACTAGTGATGCAGAGGCGAGGGTGGAGGGGACACCCGTAAAGTTGAGAAGCAAGCGTACTCACACAAAAAACATACAGGAGCGGCAAAGTCACATAGCAGCGCAGGGCTCCGAGGCACAAAACAAAACAGGGACTCCACAGGTTAGCAAGCCACACCAGCCTAAAGCTGGTCGCTTCCGCTCAGCCCTGGGGTCTATGTGGCACTAAGCCTTACCTCCTATTGCCTGCTCCCTCCTGCTACTACACCGCACCCCACCTCATCTGATCCTTTGCCTTTTTCACTGCACCCAGCGATAAAGGAGCAGGTCTGCAAAGCCTGGCTGCATCCTACAGCAAAAATCAACCTTCTTGCTTTAATAAATCAGGTGATGCACCACGTGTGTTTGATGATACTGTGTTGAACGTGAGTGGGGCCCACCAGGCGAGCCTGCAAGCCACACCCAAGACTAACCGGGCCGCCTCCACAGGCAGCCATCGACTGTCGGCGGCTGCACTCACCCTGGCAACTACTTAAAACTATAGCCTAGTGGCTTGCTTGCTTGTTTTCCTGCAAGCAGGTGGGCAGGGTCAAAGACAGCGAAGTAGATGGTGGTTGCCGGTTGATAAAGACTTGGGGCTCAGGACTGGCCCGGGCTCAGGCAATCCTTGGTTTGATACTGGATGATGGACCCCAAAGTTGCAAACCTCAGCCCTGCTCTATACCACTCTGACCGCTGGCCACCGCCTCTGAATCACAAACAGTCCACCCCGGGCTGGTCCAGGCTCAGTGGGGCTCAGCAGCGGTGACAGCGCTGGTTGCAATTGCCGTTATTCTCCAAAGCTCAAGTTCCGGCCCCCAGCTCACAGCATCGCAGCTCCGTAGCTCCACCCTCCTGTGTGTATATGAGTATGTGTATGTGTCACAAACATCCAACAAACAATTCCTTCACAATGGTTGTGACAGTAGACAGTAAAAGATGCTACCACTGCTCTTTGATTCCTAATATGAACTGTAGATGGTACAATTTCAGCAACACACAAGTACTGACCCCCTTCTGAGCCGGCACATTGACATAGAGACAGCCTCTGACCACCAAGTTTAAATTTCATTCCTACTGCTTCCAAGTCAAAATGTAGTTTGAAACATGGTACTGAAACAAGGCTTGCCACTTTGCCATGACTTATACAAAACACAGTGTTAGTATTTAATGGAAACATATTGAGCTGTGCTTGTTCTTTTCTTCAAGTTGGAAAGTGCACTACAACAATGCATATATTATAGAAGTCAAAGGTAAAGTGGTTTGTGCAACTGTCACACATGCCTGGCAGAAACACTACTTTGCTTCCCACATTACATAAGTATTTGTAAAGCACACATTCACCCGTAGGCATTTTGGCAAAGAACAACAGATGTTTTGTGTTACCCAACTCAAAGGTACTGATTATATCAACTATGCATTTTATCCACCTCAGATGGATGAAAGGCTGGGTGGACATGCCACGATTTGAACCTATGACTATGAGGTCGAACACAGGCCCCTGCAGTGGATGCATTAGTCCACTGAGCCACCAGATCTGGACTGCTACAACATTACTTTACTACACTATCCTCATTACTTTAAAAAGAACAAAAACCTACACACATACTTGGCTAACGACAATGTTTACACATCTTTTTTTGTTAGCACCTTTGTTGAGTAAAGTTCTGACTTTATGCCACATCTAGTGTAATTCAGTTCAGCATTTTTTTATGTATTGCATCCCAAAATGTTCTATGAGAATTAACTTGGGATATCAACCTTTCCCCTGCCCATCTCCTCCATTTTCCTAGGACCCGCTTTGTTTTGCACTGATCTGTCAGATCAGCGCAAAACTTTCCAGGAAGGAGCTGGTGGAGAAACTTTTCGGGGGGAAGTTTTGTGAAGATTTGGCAAACTGAGTCAAGTTATTAGCAAAACAAAAAAAGTTCCTTCTATGGAAACTCTGACCTAACTATAGCCACTCAGTGGTAGCCTCCACTGTGTAACATGTATATAGATCCGAACAAGACACCCCTTCGTAGTGATATAACCTTGCAGAGGGTATACTGCTAATAATGTGCAGCTGGGCAGGGCACCCCAGGTTTATGCACCTGCTTTCCTGTTCCCTGCATTGGAAAAGTGTTGCCACAGTTCCATATGATAAAACGTTTAAAAAACATTAAATACATATTTGAGTGATTGTGTGCGATGCATAAACACATGCTGCATGCAAATATAGGACCACCTGAAGCCTCCTTACTTAAAAAACAGTACTGTTCAACTTTTTTTAGAATACTGCATAAGCTTACACTCCTGGATAATAAAATATTCTTAACATTAAGGGCCTAATTGCAAGTGGTTGTTCTGCATGTACTACATGCCGATACTGCAGGGTGCGTTATTTACCATGTAGGTTATTACCACCCCTCTTTTAAAATTCTGGTCCTCAGAACGTGCAAAAACGTGGTAATCACATGGTAATGTTGCTGCGTGTGGTTAAGGTAGTAAATTTTCCACTTTTTTCTCAATATTTCCCCTCTGAGCTATTAAATTTAAAATGCTAAATTTATTTATTTATTTATTTATTTATTTGAGTTTTATATAACGCTGGCTAGACCCGGAGGTATCAGAGCGCTTTACATAAGGTTCCACAAAGTTACAAAATTACATCAGTTACCAGTTACATCAGTTACTAGAAAAACACTTCAAGAGCGTAAAGACAAGATAAAAGGAGCTTAGAAGGGAGAGGGGGTAGGGTAAAGGGGTAGGAGGAAAATAGGATGGAGAGACGAGGGAGAGTCTGCCAAAGTCCGGCTGGGTAGGTGACGGCCAAGGGGGAAGTCCATCTCCTCTATAGCTATCAGGTAGCTCCACCAGGCATCGGCCAAATAGCTAGGTCTCAATGGAAGAACATTAAGATGGGGACGAGAAAATGGAGCATAGAGGGGGAAAGGGGGTAGGGTAAAGGGGTGGGAGGGAGAATGCGAAGGCGAGACTAAGGAAAATCTGCCCAAAGTCCGGCTGGGTAGGTTTTTTTTTGTTTTTTTTTATTGAACAGAGCAAGAGGTAGATAAAACAAGACATTGCAGAGTACAATTAGCGTTCGTTACATAGATAGTATGGCTTAAAAGTGTGAAAAAGTACAATAAGAGAAAAACACTAATAAGAAATACGATATGCTTAATGTATAGCAGCAAGAGTACATATACGCAAACACCACTAAAGTGCGAGTGCTAAGCATTAATAATAACACTAATATTACGAAAGAATAAAAAAAAAAAAAAAAAATTTCCGTCTGACAACTAATGATCAATATATAAGCAGACATTTAGAAATTTCTGTAAAGTGCTGAATACATTCCCGAAGGAGACCCATCTAAATAATAGATCACTTCGGAATATGAGTGCAATATACCAAGTGCAAAATAGCAAAATTACAGTACTTTAAGCCATTTAAAGTGCAAGTGCAAGACAAGGCGGACTACAAAAAATTGTAGTCCAAAGAATTCAACATCATGATACTCGTAATAATCAGAATAAAAAGCTGGTTTTAAACGATTCACCACTTCCAATGTCTTTAAAGACAGTTGCCGAACAAAGTGCAAGTACATTCTTAAAAATAGAAAAAACAAAAAATTATGTCTTCTCCAATTTTTCAAAAAACTTCCAGTTTCGCTCATATTTTTTTACAGCTCCAACCCTCCTGGCATAAGCCTTCTCAAATTTTTTAACCCTTTTCATTTTATGAATCCATTTCAAATGGGAGGGGGCTACATTTGATCTCCAGTTTTGCAAGATTAACGAGCGAGCTACCGCACAGGCAATAAAAATAAAAATTCTTTCTGGATTAGACAATTGTAAGTCTCCCTTGCAACAACCGAATAAAACAGTCTCAGCTGCAATCGGAATGGTGTTCCCGATTGCGCGCTCGATGTCCGAAAAGATTGCTTCCCAAAAAGACCTCAGCCCGGGGCATACAAAAAAGGTGTGGTGCCATCCGCCTTCCCCAGGTTTGGCGCAACGAAAACACCTATCTTCTACATCGGGAAACCTTTTACTCAAAGTAGAGGGTGTCAAGTATGCCAGCCACCTAGAGAGAAAAGCCATCCTCTTATAATTTGCAGCACGAAGTGCTCTGCCACCAGAGTGGCTGACCCACTCCCACTCCCTTTCGGACAAGCTGCAGTCAGTCTCCCGAAGTATTTTTTCCTGATGTTTCTGGATTATAGGAGGATGCAGTTGTTTATGAATCAACTTATACCAGTTGCCAATCCCTCGAAGTTTAGCTCCATAAAGTGCAGTTGACAGCTGGTTGGGAGATTCATTTATACCTCCATAGCTTCTCAACCAGGAGACTAAGCGCAGGTATTCAAAATAGGCCGGTTTCCGACGAGCCCCTAACCTGGCCAATATTTCCTGCCAGGAAATTGGTCTATTCTGTATTATAAAATGTCTCAATTGGGTTAAACCAGAGTTTTCCCATAGAATATTATGACCAGCTTGTAACTGGAGACCGAGGCCGGCGCATTCTTTTAGTTTAAGATATAGAAAACCCGTCAAATTCATGTCCCTAAAAATTGCCTGTAGTCTAAAAAGGAAGTCCTTTAAAATTTTATATCGGCTTTTCTTTGGAAGTTTGGCAGTCTTTAAAAATACTGGAGTGGATGAACCGATTTCTGACAGCATTTTATCGATAAAAAAAGTATCTCTACAGGAACTGGATCCTAACAATCTTGATACGATATCAAGGAGGGCGGCTTCATAGTAAGATTTAATATGTGGGAGTGCGAGCCCCCCCTGATCTATTGGCAGTTGAAGAATATTCAAATTAACACGGGGGGCTTTCTTCTCCCAAACGAATTGCCTAAAAAGTGTATCTATTTCCCTAAAAAATACCTGGTTAATTTTAATAGGGACATTCGAGAATAAAAAAATCAAAAGGGGAAGTATCGACATTTTAATCAAAGATACACGCCCAACTATCGGTAATGGAAGAAGTGACCACTGATCGAGTAGTTTCGTTATTTTTGTTTTCATTCTCAAGTAATTTAGATCATAAAGTTGGGAAAACTGTGAGGAGACATAGATCCCGAGATATCTTATGGGGTTGGTCCTGGCTGCCTGTGGTTTTAAAAAGTTGGGGAATGGATCAATATCCGTCTTCAAGGCAAGAACTTCAGTTTTATTTGCATTGATTTTATAACCACCTATCTTTTCAAATTTAGAGAATTCGCCCAAGACCTCCTCAAAGTTAGACCTATTAGGGGCCAGATATAAAATAATATCATCGGCAAACAACTTAAGTTTAGACATATCCGGGATTGGGGGATGAATAGCAGCATTGTTGCGGATACTTAAAACCAGGGGTTCTATAAAAAAAGTAAAGTAGAGGGGAAAGTGGGCAGCCTTGTCTCGTTCCCCGCTTAATTCGTATCATTCCTGCACAGGTGGCATTTATTACAAGTTTAGCTGTAGCATCCTGATAGATATTGTTTAACATTCCTACCACCTTAGGGGGGAACCCAAATTGACCTAGAGTAAAAAATAAAGTCTTCCAATTTACAAGGTCGAAAGCCTTTTCCGCATCGACCATTATGATACTTGCGGGGATATGGTTTATATTGATATACTCTAATGCTTGTATTAAAAATTGGGTATTGGCAGCCATTGATCTACCCGCAATAAAGCCCGTTTGATCTCTGTTAATAACCTCCTGAGCAGCTGGTAGTAAGCGATCAGCCCAGACCTTCATTAAAAGTTTATAGTCGGAATTTAAAAGACTTATAGGCCGGTATGAATTCATGTCATCAGGATTTTTATCTTTTTTAACGAATGAAATTATGATCGCTTCTTTGAATTCACACGGGACCTGGCCTCCTTCTTTTATAAAATTAAACAGGTTACTCAGGGGAACAAGTAATTCCTCTGCAAACACTTTGAAGAACTCGATCGGAAAGCCATCTTGCCCACAAGCTTTTGATCCTGGGGTTGATTTAATGGCTGCCAAAATCTCGCCTCTCTCCACTTGGCTTTCTAGTTTGAGAGCCCGCTCTGGGGACAGCTGAGGGAGATCTAGAGTTGAGAAATACTCTTCGATTAAGTTATACTGTATTTTATATTCAGTGGAATAAAGTCGGGTATAGTGATCCTGAAAAAGTTGGGCAATTTTAGAACTATCGACTATTTCCAGACCAGTAGAGGGATCTAATATTTTTGTTATTGAGGCTGATTCCTGTTTTTTTCTTATAGAGTTTGCCAGGAGTCTACCGATCAACTGTCTCTCCTCATAGACCCTCTGTTGGAAGAGTTGGGAGTTACAAACCTCTTCGACGGTAAAAAAATCTTTCAATGCTATTTTAGCTTGAAGATATTCGTTGGGAAGAGACTGTAGTTGAAGGGCGTACTCCCGCTCAAGATCTAGCTGTAGTTGAGCTATCTTGTTCCTTCGGTCTTTAGATTGGGCAGTTGTATATGCAATTATCATACCCCGGGCTGTCGATTTAAATCCACCCCAAACAGAGAAGTGGGAAGCAGTGTTTTCATTTATCCGGAAGTATTCCCCAATCCAAATCCTGAAATCTCTTACCCATTCCTCATTCTGCAGAAGAAAGCGGTCCAGCTGCCACCTGGATCTCTCCCTATTTGCTTCATTGATTTTAATTTCCAAATTGATATAGGCGTGGTCAGAGAAAGGGTTGCAACCTATGCCCGTTTCAAGGACCTGAAGAGACCTGGAGCTAAGGAAAAAGTCTATTCTAGATGCCGTGTGAAAGCGATGGGAATAGAAAGTAAAAAATTCTTTCTCTGGATTCCTATCCCTCCAGCTGTCCACCAATTGGAAGCTCTCAATAATAGTCTCCAAAGCTTTTTTAGTATTCGATTTCAATTGACCCCTCTGTTTATTTGTCGTGTCTTTACTTGGATCTAATATAAAATTAAAATCTCCTCCGAGTATTATCTGTCCCGGAACACCAGATAAAAAATTGTAGACTTGAATCAGTGGTCCCTCATCATCGACTGTAGGGCCATAGTAATTTACCAAATTGAGCCTCTTCCCAAATAGCTTTACTGCGACCCAAATCCATCTCCCCTTTGAATCTCTTTGAACTTCTATGACCTCCCAGGGAAATTTATTAGAGAGATAAATTGCAACACCCCTTGCTGCTAAACCTGAGGATGCAAAAAAAACTTTCGAGAAGGTTCTGAGTATAAACAGATTGGGGGAGTTGGATTTTAAATGGGTTTCTTGAAGAAACAAAATTTGGGGTCGCAGTGAAGCTAGCCATCTAATTAAGGCACCATATTTTTTTTTATTCAATATACCGTTGACATTGGCCGATAGAATCTTGCATTTATTGGACTCCCTAACCATCTATGCGTCTAATTATGACCAAATCTCTACCTTGTCTAGCTAAAAAAATCCTAATTGTAGCCTTATTCAAAAAAACCTCTTGCTATGTTTTTTCCCTCTTTGCCATAAATGAATACAGAATGCCCGCTATCCCACCCACCCCAAAGAAAAAAAAAAAACCACCCTACAATGTGGATGATCCCTACGGACCCCGCTGACCACATTTCTCCCACCCTACAAAACCCTGGGGTGTCTTGACCTTACACCCTCAGTGTCCTACTTCCCCACGCCCATCCCAACCCTGCCTGTAAATTATGGATCATGACGGGTTTTTCAAATAAATTTAAACTCCCTTAGAAATTTCCTTTAGTAGTGCCTGGGCCTCGTCCAGATCTGAGAACAAAAAGAACTTGCCCTTGACAAGGACTTTTAGTTTGGACTGTTGTGCGATAGAGGCTTGGGCACCATACGTTTTAAAGAGCTGTAAGAGCTTAACAAATTCTTTTCTTTTACGAGCAGCAGAGGCACTCATGTCAGAGAAAATTCGACACTTAGTTGTAGCATTTAAGGAGAACTGCCTCTGCTGAATTGCTCTCATTAAGATTCTCTCTTTTATTCGAAAGTCCATAAAGTTCACCAGAATTGTTCGTGGAATTGGAGAGTTCGGAAAAGGTTGTGCTGGTACTCGGTGAGCCCTTGCAATAGTGAGGTCTCCTTCAAACTCCGGGAGAACAGTTTGTTTAATGAAAGATTCCACCCACTGCATAGGCTGTGACTGTTCAATTCCCTCTGGAACTCCAACTATCCGCAAATTTGACCTCCGAGAATGATTTTCGAGCTCCTCAAGCTTATTTTCGAGATGTCTCTCTTTGATTGTAGCTGCTTTCATCTCTTTGGACACCGAGTTAATCTGATCCTCGAGAAGTGAGACTCTGGCTTCTGCTTCCTGGAGTCTAATGGGGAAACCCTGCATCGCCTCTTCGATTTTCCCCAAGCGTAGGTGCAGTGAGGCGGTCTCAATTTTCTGGGCCCTTTTCATTTCGCGAATTTCATCTAGAATCAGATTAAGAAGGTCTTTGATGTCTAATTGTCTTGCATCGCTGTTCTCACATTTCTCCAAGATTAAGATGGAATTAAGCTGAGCAGCTGTGGACTCGGTAACTTTGGGGGATGAAGTCGGAGATGTGGTCTCCCCTTGAGCTGTGACTGGTAGAGGTACTGATACTGGAGCGGGGACAGGAGCTATGAGCAGACTTTCTGGCCCAAAGGAGTCATGGTGTGGGGCAATTGCTGTTAGTAAGCCTCCATTTGTTTTTTCAACAGCTGTTGAAGTCGACGTCTCGCGGCCCATATGCATGTTAGTGACCTGATTTGGCTTTTGAACTTTTTCTTGTGCACGATTCAGCTTTTGATCTCTTCTTAGCGCTTGAGCGGGAGCCGAGTCTCCCCCCCCTGCTATTGAATGGTACTCTGGAGATAGCTCCTGTCTTGAGGGTAGGATACCTAGTGGTTCCATTGTCTGGCCCCAGTCCGTTGAATCGCCTTTGGTTGTGGTCCTTGTTGGTGGACTAGGGTTGGAGACCGGTGGTGGCAAGGTTGCTTTTTTAAAGAATAGCGGAAATTGCTCAGAAAGGTTGTTTTTATCATTAGGAACATCCGCGACTGCACCTGCGCTACCGGGCTTACTGGACTGCTGAAGTTCGTCTACCCTAAGAAGCTCCTGTCTCCGGAGTCGGCTCCTCTTCAGAGCTCTCAAAGGTGCTGTCTTGGGATGGAGTACGTGCAATCTCGTCGCCCTTTTGGGGCAGGCTGACGGTTTGCCTTGCTTCCTTCACTTGGGCTAAGCGAGTTTTAATTTTTTTTTGACGGGCTGTGTTGTCGCTTTTGGCTGCCCCGTTGTTTTTTAGAGGTTTACCCATATTTTATGCCAAGCAGAGATATCTTGAAGTCAGATCTTGCTAAGCCTTAGCTGAGAGATGGCGTTGTAAAAGCGTTCTAATAGAGAATACAGGCGAACACAGGCAAATATGGGCGAAGGCTAAGGCTAAATCATATAATTACAGATAGCATTTGTAATTATAATATGAGGCCGATACCAGTGCAGTCCAGGTGAAGTGCTCCAGAACGCACTTAACAGAGACAGAGACAGGTCATTACTCACTCAGACACTCCCTCGGTCTTGATGTCTTGGCTGGTGTGGCTCTGAAAACGGTGCAGACAGCTCCTGGCTCGTGGCTTCAAACTCCTGACTCGTGTCTCCTGTCTCGAGCGCTGATCTCATTCCCGTCAATTTCAGTATTTAATATTTCCTTGCCTCATCAGCTCGTTAGCTGCGGTCTCTTCCGAGGACTGTTTGGATCAGTTTCGCTTTTCTTAGGTTCCCATGCAGCACTCTGGATGATGACAGCACTTCGAATCAAGGAAAGAAGGAGAGACGTCGATAACACCGCTAGTACTGGCGTTCACGAACCGCCATTCCGGGGGTTGGGCGTGGAGACTTTCGGACACCTGACTAGCCGGAGGCGGGGCACTCCGCTGTCAGCATTCAGCTCCAATAAGAGCAATGAATGACAATGTCCGGCTGGGTAGGTGACGGCCAAGGGGGCCATCTCCTCTATAGCTATTAGGTAGCTCCACCGGGCATCGGCCAAAAGACTAGGTCTAGCGCTAACATAAGGAAACACCGTGTTACGAGTTCAGGAAGGGACCAAAAAGTCCAGAGTCCTGAGATAGGCTGGTGGAGCTGGGAGGAGGCGGGGAGGGAAGGAAACACAGCAGAGAGACGCAGAAAAACAATGTCAGATGTCCGGCTGGGTAGGAGACGGCTGAAGGGGTGAACCAGAGCCAGACTCCTCTATAGCTGCATAGGACAGCTCCACCGGGCATCGGCCAAGGTTGCTCGGGCTCCGCAGTAAGTAAAAAACAGTTATGGTATCCGCCCAGTAGGCCTCGTCATAGTTCCAATGGAAAACACCGGTCCTGGTGTTACTGGGCAGTGCCATTCGCAATGTCTTCCATCTCGCCCCCCCCCGGTCAAGAGTGGTGAGAGGAGAGGTGGAAGCAACTCCTTCACCTCTTCCCTCCGCGTATGGAGGAGCCAGCACTTTTTAATCGTGTCGCTTTGCCTGCATTGTTCCCTCCTACTAGTCATTTCACCACTTCCTGGAGGAAATACCTACTATTTCAAAGAGGGATAAGCTAGTGCCCCTCCCCAATTCTAAGGACTAGGATCAGCACCTTCGAAGGCCAAGTCAGGTATCCATACTTTCCGTTGGGGGCTGGTGACCATAAAGTTCCCGCTCGCTGCTGGCCAATACCACTTCCCCCCTCCAGTAATCCTGAATGAAGGAACCTGAAGGGGCAGCCAGGTTCAGTTCTGCATGCTGCTTTGGTGTATGGCGGGCGCCATGTTTAGGTCAGGGAAGTCTCTTCTGGGCGTCATATTGGAGTCAGGCAAACCGCAATCGGCCCCCCTGCTGTTTATTTCAGCCCCCCAGATCACCACGTTTCATTTGTGCAGTCTTTGCCCCTCAGACTGGCCTCTTAAATGTGAAGGGGTCGCTCGCGTTGGGAGATCAAGCTTTCTGCTCTTGGTGGCGGTCACGCGGCCCCAGGCAGGCACCTGCAGCCGCGCGTTCACTCCACCTCCCGTCTTCCCTGCAAACCCGAGATCTAACCGCTGCTCTCCTCTGCTAAATCTCTTCAGGAGATGACCTCAGCAGCGGCCAGGAGACACGGTGGGCGCTGCAAGAGACAGGAACGGAGATTCTGGGTACCGCCGCCGTTTTGTGGGACGCTTGCTCCGCTCCTCATGCTATGAGATGAAATGCAGCCTTGAATCAGGTACCGCTCGACCTCCACAACCGCCGATGGTTCATTCAAAGGGCGAACGGCTACTCGTCGTGGGCACCGAGATCTCCAGACCAACGGCAAGAAGAATCAGCAGGCGAAAAATAACTTTACATAAAGTACACATTTACACTGTTTACAATTATGAGCATACCTGCATGTTAAATACAAAATATTGCATTTCAGAAATAACACTGAGAGCAGAAACGATCAGTTTGTAATGACTCCAAAGCATGAGCGCAGAATAGCGATAAATAAAGCCAAAAAAGCTGCAACTGCTCAGAATCCTTCAGCTGGTGGGTTATGTACATGGAATACTTCATTTTATGTGAGAGTCAAACATGGAAAATGTCTGTACTCGAAAAAATAATTCCTGTGAACATCTTTGTGCAATGTTTGGGAAACATTAAATCGACTAACTAAATGTATATCATCTAAGCTCAGCAAAATGTATTTCTGTGGAGTAAAAATCCGAAAGGTACTTGCAACTTGAACCACTGATTCAGGCACAAACTCCTGCTGTCCTCCAATCGTATTTACTGTTCCAGTTAGAAGAATAAAGTATTAAATGAACCAAGCTTTACTTGTGCTGGTGGCGCAGCAGACCTGCTGGGAGACCAGATGCCCCCCCTCATTTCGACTCACAGTAGCTAATCACAGAAGATGGAGAACGAGCAGACTAGTTGTGTTTTTTGACCACACTGCTTGACACAGAACACCTATTGGTTCTCGGACACCTGATACATTGAACAGGATACATAGATGTTCAGCACACAGCCAGTAACTGACCGTCAAGGTCACGGCTTTTAATAAAAACACTATTACCTTACCTCTGTGCTAGACATCACACGCAAGCAGACGAGAAGGTTACAGTAAATTAAAACTCCGAGCTCTTGGCTCGGAGGAAACATCTGATTTCTCAGTCAAGTCATATCTTGCACAGAGGCTCAATTTTACGCAGGAAATTAACGAGCGTAATCGCCTTGACTTTTGTTTCTCTAAGCCCCGCAGCATGTTTTCCACAGGTTATTAAGACATTAGGGCTGTTAATTATTCTAAGAAAGTTCTGCCAGGAACGGAGTTTTAATTGATGACGCGAGGAGTCCATTCAAAGGGTCTCCTTCCTTTGGACCCAGATTGGTTTTCAAAACACAAACATTGGCGAAAAAGCAGTAATCCATGTAATATACAGCTCTTTAAAAAGCCAGCCACTGGGTAAACAGACCCCGGCAGCGGTATATTTGTCTGAGAGGTCCGTTCAGAGTCGAGAATATTCGCCCGGTATTCAGTTTAAGGCCTGCTTGTGGGAACGCTTTGTTACTCTGTCAGCCCCCCAAAGCTCTGTGTGATAGGTATGCGCCCTAATGCTATTTATTCACGCCGGGCTCAGGACGGGGGCTTAGGCCCAGCTGTTCCAACACCGAGGGCATCCCGGAGCCCCCCGTGCGTCCCAGCGCAGCTCTGAAGTGCAGACACGTCCCACGGCGAATTCACGTCTTCACTGCCCACTCCTTCAACGCGTTGCTTAACCCTGCGCAAGGGTCAGGCCCTCTTTTATCCCATTAATTTTAGCCGCGCATAATTGTGTGCAGGCCTCAAAATTAGAAGGGTGTTTACTTTTCTCTGGTTCGTGCCCCCTACAAAGACATCGGCCATGGTGTAGCTGCGCTGGAATGTCTTGTTTGTAGTCCTTGCTGTGCCCTTTGATGTGAAATATTTCCATTTTTAACTATACTCGCCAGAGCAGGTCAAGCTGTTCCTTGTAGCAAGAAAATTATAATCTTTTATCTCCCCTTCTCTGGTCTAATAAAAAGCGACATTTCTTGGCCGGATTGTTCTGCTCTGTAAATCATTTTATTTTTTAGGATTTTGCTACTGAATGTTATGCGGCTACAGGTGTACTCTGTCACTGCTCAGTAATATCATTTTTATTCATTTAAAAAAGTACCGTACTAGAGCAAATGTCAGACTTACTTAGCAGGCCTTTGGAATTCAGCCTTTGGGTTTCTGCAACAACAAAAACATGCAGTCATTGATCTTCATAAGAAGATGATTCTATAAATGGGTGGTACGAGATAGTCATTGAAAAACATTCACTGAGAACATTTTCAGAGCAAGGGATGAAAAAAGCATATACTAAACATTCCAATCTTCTGGCGATTTCACTTTCAAAATACAGATGGTACCTGAATATTTCTAATCTTTCTAATTTACCTCTTTCAACTGTCAATCACAGCGTAAGTAACCCTTTAGAGGGAAACATCTGCTAGGATGCCTTTGGCTTTTAGGTTAAGTAAATAGTACATTTGGAAAAATGCATGCACATGCTATTATTTGTTCTACCTACAGAACACGTATAATCCTTTGAAACTACCGCTCTACTGATAAGGTGAAAGTAATCAGATTAAAATGGCTTGACAGCTGTCACTCTACATAAATCATTGTTTATTTGGATCATTTCTAATCAGGAAGTCATATTTTTATATAGGTCACAATTAGGAGTGTGTGAAGTTCTACGGTTTCTTTATCTGAACCTTCGTGTAGATCAATGGAGAAATACTCAACTTCACTATGTAGTAAAGTTCTACGTTTTTGTCACCTTTGAAAATTGGGACTTGAGGGGCAATTTGTGTCTCAAGAGTCAAACTTGCAGAGAAAAAGTCTCTCCCTTCCCCCACCCTCCATGGATTTGATTTTAGCGAAAATACTGTCTTGGAGAAAACTGGCGCTAAAACGGCGATAATGGGCTTGATAATATGCTCTATGGAATTCCAATTGAAGCCCATGTTAGATGTGAAGGACATCTAACCTGAGCTTCAATTGGAATAAAGCGGCGATAATTGTATCGCCTGTCTTGATGATATGCCCCTATTATTTTTGCTTCATTGCGCTATAAATGGGACTTACTATCTTGCTATATGAGGACCTTACCAATGGGGCTCGCGGAACATATAGAACTATCAATAGGTTGGGCAGTAGACTTTGTCGAACTTCCTAAAGCAATTCTGATGTTTAACATGAAAGTGAATATTGCCTCGTGCAGAAACATAACGCAGATGCAGTGGCACACCACTGGAAAAACAGAGCTTTGTTAGTTCCTAGCTTCTATAAATAAGCTGTTACAATTGAATCGCTTAAGGTTTACAGCCATATTCTGGTGTAGCCGCTACACTGGGACAGATGTTCAAGTGGTAGAAAGGGATGGCACAGGCCAGGAGAGCAGTATGAAAAGCTGCTGCTTGGTCACTTTTACAGCCAGCTGTGTCACCATCGCTTAGCACTCTGGGGATGTGCGGTGTGGTGGCATCTCATAGCAAGCTTGACCTCTCGGGCGTGGCCTTGGGTGACACATTGGTGCCCCCGATTTCAAATAACACAAATAATCAGAATAATAATAATAATAATAATAATAATAATAAATAACAGCCTCATTTTGGTGGATTTGTTCCTACATCTGCTGTAATGGCAATTTGCAGAGAGCAGCAGCAGCTACAGAAGGTTGCACCCATTTGCAAGGACATGCCCAGGAGTAAATGAGCCTTGCATTAGAGTAATACACCTCTAACCGTAGCTGGCCATTGCATCATGGGGGGGTACAGTAATACTGGGCATGAACCCATTCAAGGCAGTCTTCCAGTGAAGTAAATTCTTTGAGCACGCAGTTCTCGAGTGTCGCGCCTGTTTGCATTTGAGATGGGGAGGTGGTTGATTTACATGGAGTGAGCTGTTTCCGGTTTGCTGACACTCCCCTTTGGTTTGGCGCATGGCAGTTCTACTATATATTTTTTTTCCTGGAAACCCAAAGATTAAAGTGACTATAGAAAGGTGAAAATATCAGTAAAACCACTTATAGTTAACTGAAGTAACTATCACTCACGCCCGCCATGCACAGTGTTGTCATCAACTATGTCATTTCAGATGTCACAATGAAGTCATAGAACATGTTATGAGTGTTTATATTTGTGAGGTCATAAGTAGGGGGCATGGTGAGGGTACGAGTTATAGTTAATTCACTATCACTGGTGAATTTCAGTGTTTTTTATGGTCTAGCTTGACAGTGCAGCTGTCAACAGACAATTATGTGAGAATCACCAGGAAAAGGGCTTAGGCTTCACCCACACAATAGGAGCCAGGAGCAGTACATGTTTTGATTGTGCAGAAGGTGTCTGCTTCCATAAAAAAAGTGCCTGCTCACCACACAGCTGCAATTTTTTTTTTTATTTATCCAGCTGCCTGAGCTTGAAATTTTTGGGGCACACACATTACATTGTAAAGCTATTAAAGCATCTTAGATAACCAGAAAATGGATAAGTGTTTTTGCCAGGCAGCAGCACAGATGAGAAGGGCCAGTCATTAACATCCATGGATTGTGAGGGCCGGTTTGACAGTGCAAGTGCCACCTGACCTTTTAGCATACACCAATATTATTCTACAGTTCATTGATTTCACACAAACGCATATCAACTCCCACGTTATTCTTTTGTAATGCTTCACATTACCATGCAACATTCCTTTAAAGCCAGGCTGAATGGCTTTGCCAATGCTTGTTTGAGTTTTCAAAATGCAACATTTAACATACATTTTCACCTAACTATCATGTCATTTTAACCTTTGTTTTTTTTCAGTGAATGACTTTTTTATAAAGGTAAACTAAGATATTATTACCATAACCTAACTTTAACGTCACTTTAGCCTGTGTTATTTTTAATTTAAAGTAACAATATAAGTAAGGCAGTACTGCTGGCTTTGTCAAAGGGTCAGAAGACCAAAATATAAAAGGCAGGCCTATTGCTTTTATCTGGGGGTCAGTACATCAGCATTTGTAACATATCTAAAGGAGACCTATTGGTTTTGTCAATAAATCAGCACAATAATTTATCAATAACTATAATCCTATGTATTCCCATGTACATACATGGATATGATTAATAATAATTACTGTGACAACAATAATTTAACTAACAAAATGTATTCGTAACAAAGATAAACATGTGTTGAGTCTTTCTTTATCACTCGTTAAGCCAGAAAACGCAGCCATAGAATCAACCACAAGAGGTCCCCGAACTCCACCTGAAGAGCATAAAGCTTCAGCTCAGAGTGCTTTAAAAAAAGGATAAGCTTTCCTGGGGTCACATATTCAAACACCCAGGGGACTTGCAGTTTCTGTTAACACGTTCCCGAGGATCTGCTGTGCTCCTTGTAGCCCACCGCAGCACTGTTGTAAATTGTTTGTGATGCCTCTGCTCCTCCTTGGGGCACCACGACAATTACAGTTTTAAAAACAAAGCTCATGCAGGGCAATATTGGGTGCTACCGGGATGGGGATGGGAATATTCTATGAGCGGCCTTGATGCTTTAACACGAAATTGGCAAGGCTGCAACTATTTATTCAAACCTTTTTTTTATTTCTGGGTGTAGGTGCCTCGGTCCTGCTAGCACCGGATGGGAGCAAATCTATGTGCGCTGCCCAGGAGGGAAGGTTTCGGCCTGGCAAAAGGTTTATCTTGCCAGGTCAAAATGGCATTTTAAAACTGCATACATAGGCTGCAATGGCAGGCCTGAGACATGTTTAGAGGTACTACTTAACTGAGTGACAACCAGCACTGCAGGCCCACTAGTAGCATATAATTTACTGGCCCTGGTCACATATAGTATCACTTTACTAGGGACTTATAA
Source organism: Triturus cristatus (assembly GCF_964204655.1). Classification (NCBI taxonomy): domain Eukaryota; kingdom Metazoa; phylum Chordata; class Amphibia; order Caudata; family Salamandridae; genus Triturus; species Triturus cristatus. Next base: position 1,063,871,019 of record NC_140582.1, on the reverse strand, counting down.
GTATGTTAAATATGCCAATTGGGGATAAGCCAATGTTACCATGTTTTGAGGAGCGAGCAGATGCGTTTTAGTACTTGTCAGCAGTGATAAAGTGTAAGGAGTCCTAAGGCCAACAAAAACAAGATCAACAAAAATGGAGGAGGAAGGCAAAAAGTTTGGGGGAAGGCCACCCTATCACTGACAGGTCTAACACTGTCACTGTACAACTCATGTTTTCCCTTTCCTGGAGGGTTCATCCCTCCTTTCATGTTTCTTATTTAAAACTTTATCTCCGTTGTAGAGATCCTCAGATTATAAAGGGACCAGCTGCCATACTTTTTGATGGGCAAACTAACTATGAAATTCAGGAGATCTATGACTTCCAAAACTTTAAATGGAAACTTCAGTACCTTATTGATTGGGAAAGGTTTAATCATTGTGATCCCTGTGGTTCATGGGAGCCAGCAGATCAGGTTCATGCTCTCAGTTTGGGTAAACAATTCTATTTGAAATGTTCTCGTGAACCAGGAGCTCCTAAGAGGGGGAAGAGTGTAAGAAGTTATCTTTACCTTTGCCACATGGCATGCAGGCGTATAATAGGTAGCATTCTTTTTAGCTGGTGATTGAAATGCTCTGGAGATTTCCAATTTTAAGGTTCATACATAGTTGTGTTGTGGGGGGTATTTGGCAAGATAAACAACGATGAGAGATTCATATGCGGCCTATTACCCTGTTATCAAAACAGGGAATTTACAGTGGACCAATCCTTTTACTTCATTGCATGATTTATACTTTTAGTGAATACAGGTGGAATTTTAATTTGCCCTGATGAAGAGACTAGCTAATGTAAAAGTTGTGAAACGCATGTTGGCTTGAGTTACCAGTTCTCGAATTGGTTGTCTTACCAGTTATTTATTAAACTCAGAGTTAATAAACTCAACACTAAGGACAGACCACTCGACTTTTCCACTGATCAATATAATAAAACTCCTGGCTCAAATGCGTTGGATACATTTCCGTTGCTCTTGGAGGAAACAATGGCTGAACTAGTTGGCCAGACATAATCTGGAGCCCCTTCAGATCCATGTCCTCCTAAAATAATGCATGAGATTGTTGGAGCAATTTCACATTCCCTTACTCAGCTATTCAACTCTGGATTCTGGAACTTTTCTTTTAGAATGGAAAATAGCTTCTATTCTCCCTCTGCTAAAAAAGCCAACACTTGACTCCAAAGAGGTGAAGAATTAGCCCCCATCTCTCGCCTACCTTTACCAGCCAAAGTTCTATAAAAAGATATGAACATCACGCTGTCCAAATTTGCGGAGAAAATCGAAATGCTGGACTCAGACGAATTTGGCTGTAGACCAAATCACAGCATGGACTCTGCCTTGGTGGTGGCTGCAGACCGAGTGAGAAACATATTAGACAGCGGTGGTAAGGCTGCTATGAGCTTGTTAGACTTGTCTGCAGCCTTCGACATCGTGAACCCTGAGATCCTGATTACACGTTTCGCAGAAATTGGTATTGGAGGCTCACCTTTTAATTGCTCTGTTCCTTCCTATCCCAGAGAGATCCCTCTGTGGCCTTGGGTAACCTGGTCTCTAAGTCCTTTACATTTTCATGTGGGGTTCCTTAGGGCTCATCTTTGAGCCCTACACTATTTAATATCTACGTGGCTTGCCTGACAAACCTAATCCGATCCTTCGCCTTCGCTCTTGTAGCATATGTGGATGACACACAGCTTATTGTGTCCATCTCGCATAATGTTGCAGAGTCCTCCTATCGTTTCAACAGCTGTATGATCTCCATAGTTAAATAGATTAATACCAATAGTCTGATGCTTAATTCAGCAGTTGTATGAAGTCTGTGTGAGTTTGTATGTGTTTGAATGGTTTTGTGATATGGAAGTATTTATTTGAGTGTGTCCAGGGGTTTTTCTCTTCTTTAAGTGAATTTATGTATGTAAATATGTATTATATGTATTTGTTGTAATTATAGAAGTGATTTTGTCTCTTGATATGGACAATAAAGTTTTCTTTGTTTAAAAAAATATAAAAGGAAAAAAGGAATAAAATGAAATTTTATAAAATATATGAAGAAATGAAATAATACAAGAAATGGTAATCAAATTGTTGAGTGTCACTGTTGTGATTCAATGTATTATGCAGCCCAAGAGAGATTAAGGGGCATATTATCAAAGACGGCGTTAAAAATTATCGCCGGTTTCTCTGCGGCATATTATCAAGCCCATTATCGCCACTTTAGCTGCAGTTTTCTGCCGCTAAAGTGGCGATAATGGGCTTGATAATATGCCGCAGAGAATTCCAATAGAAGCCCATGTTCTGGTGTCAACATGGGCTTCTATCGGAATTATCAAGCCCATTATCGCCGCTTTAGCGGCAGTTTCCTGCCGCTAAAGTGGCGATAATTTTAACACCGTGCTTGATAATATGCCCCTTAGTCTCTAAATATAATGAACAGATAGGCCACGAGGGAGTATTTTCAGTGTTTCTTGGTTCTTTTCCCCTCTTCTCCCTTGCTTAAGAGTGTAACTTTTAGAGGCGGTCCCCTAAAATTCCGCACTAACAGATGTCCATTTTTTGGGGAAGAATTCACCATCCTGGGGCCACTCTTGGTGGCCACAAACACTAAGACCTCTCCCCACAACAGCATCCACTGTAAAACATGTGGGGCTGATTTTGGACTCCAGCCTGTCCTTCAATGCTCAAATAAATGAACTGACCTCCTCATGTTTCTTTTTACTATGCGAAATCAGGGAGATCTCTATGTATATACCTTTAGAATTGCAAAAAGATGTGGTAACAGCACTTGTGTTATCAAAGACTCGACTACTGCAATGCCTTATATGTAGCTTTCCTCCAGTGCTCCTTGCAAAAATTGCAATGCTTCCAGAATGCTGCAGTGAGACTTCTGAAGAGAATTCCAAAGTTCCAGTCAGCTTCTGGGACTTCAAGAGCGTCATTGGCTGCCAGTGAAGAAAAGAGTCAGATTCAAGGCCCTCTGTCTTGCTCAAAGGGCCCTATACAGAGCTGCCCCACACTACCTAGAGAAAAGAAAAATCTTACTTGGTATAGGCCACTTTGATCTACTAATTTTAGAACAATCAATGTCAGTAAAATTAGAAGAACTAGCTGGGGGAGGGTGGCAGACGTTTCATGCACACCACGGCCCATCTCTGGAACAACCTATCTGAACAGCTGAGAAGCCAATCCAACTTTCAGACTTTCAGAAAACACCTTAAAACCTGGCTGTTCTCCAGTCTTTAACCCCTTCAGTGCCCATGACGAGCTGGACTCGTCATGGGCCGCGGTGGCGCTGTGCCCATGACGAGTCCAGCTCGTCATAGACCCCGCCCGCTAATGCAACGGCCGGCACTGGGCGGGGAAAGGGGCGGGCACTGAAGGGGTTAAACTGAGAGGCAAAAAATCAGTTCCGTTGGCAGGATTTGTATCAGTTAGTATGGCAATATTAGCGCCAAGACGCCATTGGCATTCGCACGCTGTGGAAAACGTATCAAAATCAATTGTCAAACTCTACATCACAATTACTATTAAACAGACTAATACTTACCACTTTGAGCTCCATGTGCTACCCTTAACTTCGCTAACCTGTCCATTTTGATTCAACTATGCAGGACTTGGAAGGAACCCTGCATCTTCCGAAGTAGTGCGGATGTTCGTGATGACTTCATGGGTGGAAGGTATGCTGAATATCGGTAGGCCTAAAGGCTTCAACGAAAAATGATTGTTTTGTTAAATATAGACTGCGAAAATCTCGACCTTATAAAAGTGTGTCCCTACAAAATTTCAACTTGTTTTTAACTCCAAAATCTATCCAAACCTACTTCTCACAAACCTTATGACTGTGTTAATTTAGTATTCTCACATCAGTGTTAGCATATTTGAGAGCTAGCGGCTGATTTTGGGAATATGTAGGGAATTAAATATTTGTAGGCTGAGATTTATGTGAGGCTGACATTTCGATATTCTGCCCCAGGTTTCCAAAGAGTTTTCAATCGGCTGATGTTCTTTTTTTTTTTTAAAGCAACCCATTGCTAAGTCTTCATCTGGGATTTACAAACCAACACAAACCACCATTTGCTTTAGTTTGTTACTCAAAGAAATGCAATACAGCCCATTGTGCTGCTTCGCGTTACTTTGCGTCAAGGGGGTGCTTGGAGCATTGGCGTTCCCGTGCAATACTCATGGGTTTTGATGCAAAACCCTATCTACAAAGAATCGCAGACAGGGATTTGCACCAAAATCCTGTAACTCCCTGAGGCAGGTATAACGGCGATAAATGTCTTTTCATTATTCCCTCTATGGATGCGTGGAAAAAAGGGAAAAATCTTGAGGCTGAGCAGAAAGCGGGTCTTGATCGTACCTGAGGAGGAAGCTTTGGTTCAGGATCCTGCTGAAGAAAAACTGCCCCTGCATCCATTTGAGCTCAGGGGACACTGCGCTCCACACAGACTCTGCCGCGGGAAACAGTGCCCGCAGTGTGCGGCCCACTGCACTGGGATATAAGTCCCTTGGATTCGTTTTTGGGATGTACGATTGGATCATCCTGTCGATATCCTAATGCTATGCTATCTAATATCATTATGCAATTTCTATATTCTTTGCGCTCACATCCGTCATACTTTGTGCTCACTTCCTCCCAATATTGGCAGATTATATCTACCTTGTTAGCTTAAATTGCACATCTTTCGTACACACCATTGTAACGTTTTCTTTTTGTGTTTAGATGCATGTATCTGTTTCATATCTTATATTCAATTCATGCACTCTAAAGCCCTTATGTAATGTAACTGGTTCTAATGTAAAGCGCCCTGACAACTTCTGATAAAGTGTGCACTATATAAAAAGGCATAAATACATAAATATAGAGGAAAATGCAAAAAAAAATAGCTTTTGTGCAGGAAGGACAAAACTGTGCTCAATACAACACAGACACCCTTGCACAGGGGGGCTGCATCAGCCCATATCAGTTACAAGTGCGCAAGCGCAGGGAGAGAGCTGACTGCACCACTTCTAAGTAGATAGGGGCTCATTTATGAGTCCTTGCATCACTTTTGTGCCGCCGGTGCGTCTCTTTTTGTGACGCATCAGCGGCGTAAAAACTGGACCTTGTTGCACCATATTTACAAAGTGACGCATCTAGGTTGATGCGTCACTTTGTAAACCCCTGCGCTACATTATACCTGCGTCAGGTATAATGTATGCAGGGTGGGCGTTCCCACGTAAGTAAGCATCATAGAAGTAACGCAGTGAAATCTACGAGATTTCACTGCGCCACTTCTAGGGTGCAAATGCGTCAATATCCTGTGCCTGCCTCACAGCAGGCGTAAGACTGACGCAGGCCCTTTCACATGGGGCTTGCCCCATGTGAAAGGACACATTGCTGGAGTGGCTTCACTTTTGTGACACACTCCAGCAATGCGTCACTTTTGCGCCTACAGATATGTCAGAAATACTGACGTATCTGTAACTCCTTGCGACATGATGCGTCATACTGTAAATATGACGCATCATTGGAGTCACAGGGAGGGTGTAGTGAAAAGTGACGCATCACTGTTTTCACGCAGTTATGCGTCACTTTTCATAAATGAGGCCCATAGGGTGCAGTTGTTCTCTCACGTTCACGCAACAAAGCGCAACAACTTTACTAGCTGCGTTGCATGAACTCTGTAAATATACCTCTCTATGGGGCATATTTACAACGAGGCGATAAAAAATTATCGCCGCTTTAGCGGCCGCTTTCGGCCGAAAAGCGGCGATAATTTTATCGCTATATTAGCAAGGTCACGCTAACGCGTGAAACCTTGCTTTAGCGTGGGGATTTCTAACGCCCAGCTTTGCATCTCTAATGAGATGCAAAGTGGGCGTTCCTGACCTGACATGATAGGAGAAATGTCACTAAGCGACATTTCTCCTATCATCAAGCCCCACGCTATGAAGCATAGCGTCAGGAAAAGTAGCGATAACCCCTGTTATCGCTACTTTCCTAACACCTGCTTCAGGACTGACTTAGCCATGATATCCTATGGAAAGAGGATATCATGGCTAAGTTTGTGAGTCCCTATCAACAAGCTAACGTGAGATTATTGCTGGGTTTCCGTCAATAATCTCATGTTAGCCCGTTAGCGCTAGGATTTTTATCGCTGATGAGATAAGCGTTGCTAATAGCACGCTATCTCAGCGATGAAAATTGGCGCTAGCCGGCGATAATTATCCGAGCGCTAAGTGCGCTCAGCGATAATTATCGCCGGTTGTTGTTGATATGCCCCAATGGGGCATATTATCAAGCCAGGCGATAAAATTATCGCCGCTTTAGCGGCAGAAAACTGCAGCTAAAACGGCGATAATGGGCTTGATAATATGCTCTGTGGAATTCCAATTGAAACCCATGTTAGATGTGAAGGACGTCTAACCTGGGCTTCAATTGGAATTCCATAGAGCATATTATCAAGCCCATTATCGCCGTTTTAGCGGCAGTTTTCTGCCGCTAAAGCGGCGATAATTTTATCGCCTGGCTTGATAATATGCCCCTATGTTTGATGTCTAAGGTTATATGTGCTACCTCTCTCTTAGCTCCCTAATAAAAACATTTTGACATGCATCCACACTCTGCAAGGAGCAGTGTACATCTGTCCATAAACCACTGCTTAATATCATGTTTTGTGCCAATACCAGTGGCGGCTGGTGACATTTGAAAGTGGCAGGGCGTAAAAGTTGGGTATGAGTCTTACATCGCGAGCTTGCGAAGCGCGCAAAGATGACCAACAGAAAGGGTGTTTGGGGTTTCTCCCCCAGAGAAAATTTTGAGGAATACAGTGGCAAATGGTGCATTTTAAAGTAAATTTGAAAAAGGAAGGGGGTTTATAAAGCAATTGTGAACGTGTGGTCTTGAACTATTTAAACGCATTAAAAACTGTCCCAAATGTTACTGTATTTAATATGTTAAACAGTTACTGTAGTGTCCAAATTTTACAGTACTCTGAAACTATGGAAATGTCGCCCCTAAGCAATCTGCAAACCCACAGAAGGCAAATTCAATTGCTTCACATGTGAACATCGCCATCAACAGTGGACATAACTGTCAATTAACAAATAAAAAAACACAGAAGGCAAATTCAATTGCTTCAAATGTGAATGTCACGGTCTACAATTCTGACCAGCTTTCCCTATTTCAAATCAAATTACAACAAAAGCGCGGAAAATGTTGAGTTATACACGGAAGGCTCCATAGGCAAAATGCAAGTTTCCTTTCAAATCTTTGCATCGTTATTGGAATGTGTAACACAATTCACTCCCCTGGCGGGGGCCTCCCCACAAGATATGGAGAGGAGATGAGGGGGCCCTAATACTCCTACAGCAAGCAGCTTTCCAAGAACCCGCAGTGAGCTGGCACATTGCCTAAGGGGGCTTACATTACCCCACAGGTGCGTTAATTTACTTTAAGCTGTACCAAGAATCAGTATGATACTAGATCTGTTATCTTCTATTATACAACACAGAGATACATTATTCCTGTAGCTACACTGCAACTAAATCAACATATGCACAGCACCAGTCCAGATAACACTGAATCTTACTGCACAGCACACATAAAGAACAATGCTTATTTTATTATGTATAATGCTGCACATACATACTAGCTCACGTACCCTCCATTACCCTGTCTTTTAACAAGGCGCTGCCACTTAAATATCAAACCAGACATTCACACTGAGAAAGGAAAAGTGTTTTGTTTTGCAGCTAAAAAAGGGTAACGCTGTAGGAAGCACACAACTGAACACAGCTACAAAGTTCTAGTGCAGCAAAAAGCCCTAAACCTATAATGACCTCCGTACCTTTACAACGCAAGACACAGCCACGCCGCGCAAGTAGGCTCGCCACACTGGGCACAACTACGCTGACGGATACTCACAAAGGCTGCCGAGACCCCCTTATCTTCAACTCGCCCATATATATATGGTCCTATAAGTGTTGCTGGAGATTCTGCTACAGATCACAGGGTGCCAGCCAGCGGCGGCCGGCATGCTCGAGGGAGGGGGTGGGGGCCGCGGGTGGGGATTAAAACTATTAAAAATAAAACATACGTAACGTACCTGAGTGTTGGGTACCTCACTGCCTCAGCTCCTGGCCGGTCACGCTGTACTGGTGCAGCGGCGGTTGGGTCCACGTGTTCCTGCTGCAGGAACAGGAAGTAGCCAGCAGGCAGCTTCCTCCTCATCGCAAGTCAATCGCTGCGCAGGCGCAGGCGCAGCAGGAGAGCGCCCCAGCCGGGACATTTTCTCTGCATAGAGAAATAGTGTGTGTGGGCGGTCCTATGCGAGGGCAGGGGGGAGTGGCTTACCCACACTGTTGTGGGTACTGACTGTTTGGTCGGCTCAGGGCCGACGGCCAAACAGTCAGTATCTACAACAGTGGGTAAGCCACTCCCCCCCTGCCCTCGAGCACGACCGCCCACCCTCCCGCCCCCAACCAAGCACAGAGGCACTTCTGCTTTCTCGCAATGCGAGAAGGCAGAAACATAAATGGCCGTTTTTACCATTTATGTTTCTGCCTTCTCGCACCGCGAGAAAGCAGTGGGGCAACGCCCCAACGCCCTAATGGGGGAGCCGCCACTGGCAGGTACCCAACACTCAGGTACGTTACGTATGTTTTATTTTTAATAGTTTTAATCCCCACCCGCGGCCCCCACCCCCTCCCTCGAGCATGCCGGCCGCCGCTGGCTGGCACCCTGTGATCTGTAGCAGAATCTCCAGCAACACTTATAGGACCATATATATATGGGCGAGTTGAAGATAAGGGGGTCTCGGCAGCCTTTGTGAGTATCCGTCAGCGTAGTTGTGCCCAGTGTGGCGAGCCTACTTGCGCGGCGTGGCTGTGTCTTGCGTTGTAAAGGTACGGAGGTCATTATAGGTTTAGGGCTTTTTGCTGCACTAGAACTTTGTAGCTGTGTTCAGTTTTGTGCTTCCTACAGCGTTACCCTTTTTTAGCTGCAAAACAAAACACTTTTCCTTTCTCAGTGTGAATGTCTGGTTTGATATTTAAGTGGCAGCGCCTTGTTAAAAGACAGGGTAATGGAGGGTACGTGAGCTAGTATGTATGTGCAGCATTATACATAATAAAATAAGCATTGTTCTTTATGTGTGCTGTGCAGTAAGATTCAGTGTTATCTGGACTGGTGCTGTGCATATGTTGATTTAGTTGCAGTGTAGCTACAGGAATAATGTATCTCTGTGTTGTATAATAGAAGATAACAGATCTAGTATCATACTGATTCTTGGTACAGCTTAAAGTAAATTAACGCACCTGTGGGGTAATGTAAGCCCCCTTAGGCAATGTGCCAGCTCACTGCGGGTTCTTGGAAAGCTGCTTGCTGTAGGAGTATTAGGGCCCCCTCATCTCCTCTCCATATCTTGTGGGGAGGCCCCCGCCAGGGGAGTGAATTGTGTTACACATTCCAATAACGATGCAAAGATTTGAAAGGAAACTTGCATTTTGCCTATGGAGCCTTCCGTGTATAACTCAACATTTTCCGCGCTTTTGTTGTAATTTGATTTGAAGTAGGGAAAGCTGGTCAGAATTGTAGACCGTGACATTCACATTTGAAGCAATTGAATTTGCCTTCTGTGTTTTTTTATTTGTTAATTGACAGTTATGTCCACTGTTGATGGCGATGTTCACATGTGAAGCAATTGAATTTGCCTTCTGTGGGTTTGCAGATTGCTTAGGGGCGACATTTCCATAGTTTCTGAGTACTGTAAAATTTGGACACTACAGTAACTGTTTAACATATTGAATACAGTAACATTTGGGACAGTTTTTAATGCGTTTAAATAGTTCAAGACCACACGTTCACAATTGCTTTATAAACCCCCTTCCTTTTTCAAATTTACTTTAAAATGCACCATTTGCCACTGTATTCCTCAAAATTTTCTCTGGGGGAGAAACCCCAAACACCCTTTCTGTTGGTCATCTTTGCGCGCTTAGCAAGCTCGCGATGTAAGACTCATACCCAACTTTTACGCCCTGCCACTTTCAAATGTCACCAGCCGCCACTGCGGTTACTCCTATACTCGGAGCCAATTTGCACTTTACTTGGAATTCATAAACAATCATGCGACCAACTATAGCAGCTTCCAAGAAGTACACCACATACAAACATTTACGTATGCAGGACCCAAGTCACAAACTTCACATACTAGCTACCAAATGCAATTCACAAATATGTCGGTGGAGCTCGCCGCCTCCACTAACTTTTTAATGGTGGGATCTCCACGTGTCTAAGTTTACTACTTACTAGTCAATGTAAGATGGACCAGTGGGAGTGGTGGGAAAATGGTGAATATCTATTAGTATCTAGTAGTAAATTCGTAAATGGGAGGGGTTTAAGGGAATTTAAGATGGCATTTAGGTAGGGGCATTCTAATACAAACACACACCCACTAAAGAGTAAAAAATATTACTATTCATAAACTACACGTTACGTTAGAACAGCCCTAAGTGTCAAAACAAACGAAAATGGATGCCAGATTTGCCTTGGAGTGGGTTAAACCCCACCCACTCCCATACAGCATGATAGGGATCTAAAATAACACCCAATAGGAACTGCTAAATTAATTAGCTTAATTTGACACTTAAAATAAATAAATATATATATATTTTATTTAACTATTAAAATTGGTGTTTAGAATTCTTAAATAGATTATTATTTTAAAATGTAATTCTACCCATAACTTTGAACACATTTAATACATATAAAACTAAAATTAAAATGCTAGGGATGGTGCGAAGCTTATTCTTTACTTATGTTTAAAATTGTTTGATAAATAAAAATAATATATTTAACCTATTTATTAAATACACATTTAATTTTATGAGGTAAAATGCTGAAACATTTGATAATATTTGCTCTATGTTAAAAATATATTTTAAAATTTAATTTATAATTATAATATATATTAAATAGTGCAATAACTTTTAAAGAATAAGAAGCTATGATAATTTTGCCTATACATTCCAGTCAGGAGGTATCTTCCTTGGTGGTGGTGGTGATGTCCCCCTACCTTAATAGTAGTAACTTTACAATCAAACTCTGTTGTCCGCGACTCCATTCAATAGCTTGAGGGATAGGGACATGTAAGTCTCCACCTACGTGTAAATCTACACATGGAAATGCTGAGCAGCAAAAAAGTGTAGATTTACATCTATGGGCAGAAGTAGATTTACCCACGAGTAAATCTACATTGGTTAATTTACCTTTGTGAATAGACCCAAAGGAATTAAGATATTATTTAGTTCCTCTTGGAAAAATGACATCAGTGCATTGTCAACATTTCAAACTTTTTTAATTTCTTGAGGGGGAAAACATTTCCCCCTGGAGAAATCTTTCCCGTATTAACCTTCAATGGGGTGGCTATTCTTGCTTTCTTTCATCTCCTAGTCCCCTAAAAACAAACAAAAAAACAATTTGGCCTTTATCATGAACTAATGTTTTCTGTTAAACAGCTGGGGATAACAAAAGTTTATTGGAAGTGATATATGTAGTCTCATCCCACTTTGTCAGGACCAGCCTGCAGCCCATTCTAATATGATACTATTCCAGCTGCAGATATACATTTGTGCTGGTCAGCACTAAAATGTATCCACAGTGATATTTAGCTGTCAAGTTGCCCAACAGCAAGACCATGTGCCACAAATAACAGAGATGCTCCTAGGGTTGCCGGGGTGCAATGAGTTTTATTAAAAATAGATACCATGAGCGTGATTCAGATAATAAATTGTAAGCATGCACCTGCAGGTTGTACAATCTCACAAGGGTCTGAATTTATAAACTGTTGAACGTCAGAAATGTTTCTGTGAACTCTCCTGCAAATCTGTGGCAGTCACAGTTTTCTAGGAGTGTTTCTGGAAATCTTTTGTGAATTTCGAATTTAGTCCACGTGGAAGCGTTTCTGCATACCTAATTGTACATACACAATTTCTCAAGAGGAAATGCATTTGCATTTCTGTAATTGAAAATGTTATATAACATACATATTCATTAGGAAAATATTTTTTCTAGCACAGAAACCTCTTACCTTACACTCCCACAACTGTTGGTGTTTTTCTCAACCCATTCCCACCGTAGATAGCATGTTCATGTCACAAGTAAATATCTGACCATTTTTACAGTGGAAATAGACCAGAAACACAATCTTTCCATATTACCCCCAACCCCACCTAAAATATCTCATGTCTGCTTCAGGTGTAGAGTTTATTCACATACAGAATCACATCATTGTGGGCAGTAACATGGCAGAAGAGTAAATAGACTATTGCATATAAGTTCACATTTTGGAAAAAAAAGATGGGGAGCATTGTGGGACTTTCTGCACAGACAGGTGTTGAATACAATTTTAGTGCATAAAATGCTTGTTTCTTGTCATATTTTTCACTCTTAATTATCCATGAGCTGCTACACAAAATACTCCACCTCTTTATGTTTATGCACCCTTATGCAATTACGTTAGTAATGTCGTAAGGCAAAGTGTGTGTAAGAATGTTCAGAAAATTTTAAAATGTGCAATTTTTAAATGTATGAATGCCCATAATTTTCTACAACATCATAACCTGCATTACTGATATCGATGCTACATATTAGTATTCAGATATATCATTATAGAAGGATAAAACCCTCTTTTCCCCCCGGACCAGGGTAATCATGCGAAACAAAACAATGGCCCTGTGGCACTTACATAGCTTACTATCTGCGTAGTATTTTCCCAGGTTGTAAGTATGAAACCAAAAATGACAGAAGGCCTAATTATGATATCGGGCGGACCGTTGCGGAATCGGGACCGACCGACCTTTGGCCGGTGGTCCCGACCGCAGAATTACAATGCGACCGCACCATTTGTCTATGGGAGCTTGTACTGTGGCTGTAAACCGGCTGTAGCACAAGCTCCCATAGAGGATTGGGAGCATCCTTTCATCCCTGTACCACGTGGCAGGCACCTTGTGGTGCCTGCCACACGGTGCAGGGATTAACAGGGGGGCACCATAGGGACCTCCTCTGCCCCCAACCGGAGGCCGCAGGTTGAAGGGGGCCCTGCTAGGGACCCCAAATGTCGCTTTCCCACAAGCTTTCCATGTCAGAAAGCCCGACATAGAAAGCCTGTCGTAATCTGTACAGAGGAAACGTCGTTCATAGGGATTACGGGCAGGCCTCTGACTGGTCGACAGGCTCTTTGAGCCCATAGAAATTTAGCCAGAATGACTGTTCAGTTTCACTTTTGACTGCCTAAATCGTAATACGGCGGTCAAAACTGAAACCTGCGATGAGACTCAGAAAGCCTCCGACCTGTGGTCAGAGGCTTTCAGAGTCTCAGCGTAATTAGGCCCTTAACCCCTTCAGCGCTCATGACGGAACCACTCCGTCAGGAGCCACGGGTGCCGTCATGCTGCGGCCGTTGGCCGCCGCTCCTCCCACGCTGCGCTGATTCCCCGCCTGTGCGGGCGATTAGCGCAGTGGGCGGAGTCATGACGGAACCACTCCGTCATGAGCACAGCTCAACCGTGGCTCATGACGGAGTGGCTCCGTCATGAGCACAGCGCCACCGCGCTGCCCCCAAACCCCCCCCAGCGCTGCGGCGGAATTCCTGCCGCAGCCAAGGGGTTAATGTCAAGAATGTGACAAACAAATCATAAATCATGAAAATTAAGACTCATAGGGACTGATTTACAAATGTAAAGATACCCTTTTATGTAAGTTTACTATTTTTTGGTACAAACTAGTAAGTAAGTAAGTAATAGTTTTATAAATCGGGAATTGCCGCAACATCTTAGCACTACCTGTTCCTACTCGAGATGGCGGAGATACAGCTAGAGATAATGTGCAGAAAAAAAACATGTTTTAGCAGTTTTCTGAAGGATGATAAACTGGTTTGTGCTCTCAAGACAATAGGTAAAGAGTTCCATAACCTGCAGGCCAGGAAAGATAAACTTCTTTAACCCCATTTGGATCGCTTCTCTTTAGGAACCACTACTAACATAACAGTTCTCAATCTTAAATTACGATTCGGCATATGCCAATAGAAGAACTGCTGAAACAATGCAGGACCTCCCAGTACAAGGCTTTGTGCACAATGCATAGAGCTTTAAATGTAATCCTTTCAGTCACTGGTAACGAGTGGTGGTCATGAATGATCTTAGAAATCGCAGTGAACTTGGAGATTTTAAGAATCAAACGAGCCACCACATTCTGAAATGATTTATTTATTTATTTATTTATTTATTTATCTTGTATAGCGCACAGATACCCCAACGGGGTGTCCCGGCGCTTGTGTGAGAGCAGATACAATGCTAGCTATTGAGTGGAAATTAGCAGAAAAGAAAGGTTTTCAGGGCTCTCCGGAAGGGAAGTTCTTCCTGAATGATCCTAATAGACAAGGGTAAATTGTTCCAGTGGGAGGCAGCACAAACTTGGAACGTTTTCCCCCCAGATCGAGCTTTTTTGACTCTAGGGGTAAAAAGAAGATGTTGAGAGCTCGACCGAAGTGAACGAATGTTACTGTAAGGACGAAGGCATGAGGATAAGTGAGCAGAACCCTTCCCATTGATCGCGCGGTGGGCGAGGGTAAGAGCCTTAAATTCCGCCCTTTTATGAACTGGAAGCCAATGCAGCCTGAGTCGGTGGGGGGTGATATGTTCCCTGAGGGGAAGACCACAAACCAGACGGACAGCGGCGTTTTGAACTGTTTGGAGACGACGCTGAAGACCTCTGGATAACCCTAGATACAAGCCATTAGCATAATCAAGATGGGAAGGGATTAAGGCCTGCACGATCGTTTTTCTGGTTTGGTTAGGGATGAAATTGATACATTTTTTCAACATCCTCATTTTGGAGAAGCAGGCCACAGATACAGACTGGATTTGCTTCTGAAAAGAGAGGTTACTATCCCAAATGACTCCTAAGTTTTAGACAGAATCTTTAGGCAGGGGGGGTGAACTCAAATCAAGAGGCCACCACAAGTTAGGGTCCAATGGAGAGGGCTGATGAAAACATATAACTTCGGTTTTGCCAGCGTTAAGCCGGAGGCAGTTGTTATCCATCCAGCTAGCGATATTCCGGAGGCAATTTTTTAGTGGGTCAAAGGTAGACTGAGAAGGGGAATCATATGAGAACAGAAGCTGTATATCATCCGCATAAGATGTGGCCTGGATTCCAGATAGGGAGATGATCTCGGCCAGCGGGGAGAAATATACATTAAACAAAAGAGGGCTTAATGAAGAACCCTGAGGGACGCCCCACTTGAGGGGACGACTGCTTGAAGTAAAAGGGGGAGTGAATACAGCCTGTGTCCGATTGGACAAAAAGGAGGCAAGCCATTCCAAGGCCTTGCCCTGAATGCCTTTTGCCTGTAATCGATCAAGAAGGACAGGGTGAGAGACGGTGTCGAATGCTGCCGACAAGTCTAGCAGCGCCAACACCGCTCTAGAGCCCTCGTCTAGTTTCCATCTGATAGCGTCAGCCATCTCCAAAAGGGCAGATTCGGTGCTATGACCCGACCTGAAGCCATGCTGGGAGATGTGGAAAGCGCCGCTCATCTCCAAGAAACCAGCCAGTTGACCTTGTACAAGTTTCTCCAGCACTTTAGCTGGGGCAGGGAGCAGAGAGATGGGGCGATAGTTAGCTGGTTCAGAGGGGTCTGCAGTTGCCTTTTTAATGATGGGAACCAGTCTAGCGTGTTTTCAGGAGTCTGGAAAGATACCTGTCTGAAGGGAGTCGTTCCAGATTTTGTTTAATAAAGGATTAAGCAGAGGAGCAAGGGATTTATACTGCTTCGCTGGCCAAGGGTCTAGGGGGGAACCAGATTTGCATTTGAGTAATTCTGCCAGTGACTGTTCTAAGGAGATCACCTCAAATTTAGAAAAGACCTTATCAGGATTGAAGCTGACTGGACATGATTTCGGATAGGAGGGGCTGATATTACAGGGGAAAGAGTTCTGAATGACAGCAATCTTGTCTTCAAAATAACTTGAAAGATTGTCGCAAAGGGCCTGGGAAACCAGTGGTTGGCGCTTGAGGGCCATAGGGTCAGTAAATTGATTGATTGAAGTGATTGAAGTGATTGAAGTTTAGTCTGACACTTTATTGTATGCCTAGGTAAAGGGCATTGCAACAATCTATTCTAGATAGAACTAATGCCACAACAACCCTCTTCTCAAAGTCCATCAAAAAGAAACTAAACACTTTCCTCAGAATTCTAAGAAGGTGAAAGCAGGAGGATGTGATCTTTTTCATTTGATCAGATGTTTTGCTTTCCTGACTGGACACTGAAGGTTGCCAAGGATGAAGGCCAACAAGAAGTGTTCCAAAAGGAACGATCAATACCAAAATGAATAACTGCTGTCTTTTCAGAATTTAATTTTAAACAGTTATCTTGCATCCATAAAACTATGTTAAGCATACATTCTTTGAATTTGATAGCTACAACATTGGCATCTGCTAAGATAGACACAACATTTGAGTGTCATCTGCATATGACACTATGGCAAAGCTGAAAGATCTAATAAGTTTAGCCAGAGGTGCAACATAGATGTTAAAAGGAGTAGGCGATAATGAGGAGCCCTGGGGAACCCCACAAGGCAAGGTGAATGAACCAGAGATAAAATCTCCAATAGTCACATAGTTTTCTCTACCTGAGTGAAAAGAGCTCAGAATAGCAAGAGTTTTCACCTTTAACCTCAATTAACTCCAGACGATTGATTAAAACTGAGTGGTTCACTGTATCAACTGTGGCTGAAAGGTTGACAACTATCCGCGCAGCCCATCCACCTGAGTCCACCTGTCTCTGGATCTCATCGGTAGCAGCTAACAGGGATTCAGTGCAATCGGATGGCCTGAATCCATGTTACGATTACGAAGAATCCAAAATGTTCTGGGTATCCATGAAAGCCATTAATTCCAGGTACCACGCTTTTTCCAAAATCAAAGCCGGATATGGCAGTCTGGATATAGGTTGATAACTTTTAGTGTCCTTGGGATCCAAGGTAGATTTTTTTTCAGACGTGGGCAGACTGATGCCTGCTTCCACTTTGCTTGAAAGGTGCCTAATGTTAGCGTTCGATTAGGTAAAATGGTAAGCTGTTTAGTCACCATCCCAGATACCAAATGCTAGATCGAGGGAGGACAGGGATTACATGGGGCCCTGATTTAATAGATTCAAGAAGACCTAAGATTCTTTCTTCAGAAAAAGGTGTAAAGTAATCTAATGATAATTAGCTGGATTGACAGCCCTGATAAAGATAAGACAACTACCATAACTAAACTACAGTTTTTATAGCTCTGGAACCTTAAATTTAAAAAATACTGCCAACCTATTACAAAACTCTTGCAAAGGAACAAAGAGTTGTACATTTTTAAAGTTGGAAAGAAGAATGACAGTCCTAAACAATTCTTTAGTAGGATCCTTGGCCAGGCAGATTTTTTCAGGAAACTACGTAGACTTTTCCACCATAATCAACTTTTTGTACTTAGCTAACACCATCTTATATTGCATTCTTTTCTCCTCTTTGTAATCTGTTTTCCATTTCCTATCCAGGGCTCTAGATTTTTGCCTATGTTTTTTTCAGCTCAGACGAGTACCAAAGAGTCGGGGGAGTTTTCCGAATGCATTTAAGAACTTTTGGCAGTGCCATCACCGGGGGGGCCCTATGTCTAGCAAATTATCAAAATTATTGGCGGTACCCACAATATTGTTATTTAGGTCAGGTTTATTTTGATTAAGAACCCGATCAAGGGCAGTACTTTTCACTTTCCGTCAAAAAGATTTTTGAATGATTTTCGGGAAATTAGAAGTGCCAGTATCTCTATTAAGAATTGTCAGATTAAAACAGACAGCATGATGGTCTGTCCAGGCTAGGGGAAATACTTTATCGAAGCACAAATTAAGTAATAAAGTAAAACTTCCATCAAGAGTGTAATTGGCTATATGCATAGGATGATTGACTAAAACTCTTTGAACAGTCAATCAACTGACCTTGTCTGAGCATTCAAACTTTTCCAAATGAAAGTTAAAATCTCCCAGTAAGGTGAAGTTGGTAAATTCAATGCTGGATTCCATGAAGTTTTCAACAGCTGAAGTAAAACTAGAGCTAGGTGGGTGATAAACTAATGCTTCATGGAAGGCAGATACCTCATTGAAACTAAAAGTAAACAAGGCTTCATCATAGAAATTGGGGGCCCGGCTAAAGGAGAAGTTAATATGACTGCAACAAACTACTGCAATTCCTCCTCCCATTTATTTTGTCTATCTAGTCGGGAACATTTATATCTATCTGGTATAGCAATTACCAGGTCTGGATCAGATGCAGTGTCCAACCAAGTTTTTGTATGAAATACAAGATCTGGTGAGTAAGAGCATATAAAATTGTCAAACTCCTGTTTGTTCTTTACAAAAGATCTCTTTACTAAATATCTGACATTCAGGAGAATGCAACTGAGGAGGCTACCTAAGTTACCCAACTGTTGTAGACAATTTCTATCAGGCGTTAACTCTGTCTGATCCCGAATATCCATAAGGGCTGGTACAAAGCGAAAACCACTTTGAAAGCATTAAAACGCACAGTCATATTGCATTCCAAATGCTCACAGCCATTAAACTTATCGCTCCAGCAAATGTCCAGAAGTTCTTTCCTGGTATAAAAAAAAAAAAGATTAGGGGGCCTGGCGTTTGGTGCTTTCCGGCCGCGGACAGGTGCAGACGGGCTTGCCTTTGGTGCACCAGCAGTGTGCCCACTGGGAGCATCCGCTACGTGGATGCACTAATCATCTTCCTAAGTAGGCCGGAATACAGACGTGGCTGTGGGCGTGACCTATCTGTGCAAATGCTGGGATGCCAGAAAGTCGTGAAAACAAAGGGGCGATTAAAAAACAATAACTGGGGTCCAGCAACCCCCACCTCTGCCCTGTAGGCTCCCCACAGGTGGGGGTACAGGTAACGCAGAACAAATCAGCAAAAGCGTGAGAAAAGTAAAACTCATAAAATTATTTAAAAAGGGGTAAGAACACCCAATATGCAGCATAATAAAAGGGAGCCAAGCACCTCCCGACAATGGCTCCTACACGGAGCAGACAAGGAAAATAAAAGTGGCAAGCTTGAGAGTCTAGTTGCAAGATGCAGCCCAGTGAACACGGCGCGGATGTGTTAGTCGTCCTCCTAAGTAGGCCGGCATGCAGGCATGGCTGTGGGCGTGGCCTGTCTGTGCAAATGCCGGAAAGGCAGAAAAACTAAGGGGCATTTAAAAAACAATAACTGGGGTCCCACAACCCCCTCCTCATCTCTGCAGGCTCCCCCACAGGTGAGGCTACTGGTAACTCAGAACAAATTAATATAAGCGTGAGAAAAGTAAAACTCATAACATTATTTTAAAAGGGTTAAGAACACTCAATATGCGGCGTGATAAAAGGGAGCTAGGCACATCACGATAATGGCTCCTACACGGAGCATACAAGGTAAATAAAAGCGCCGAAGTTGAGAGTCTAGTTGTAAGGATCTAGTTGCAAGAAGCGCAGCCCAGTGAAACTATGAGTCTAATTTACTAATAGTAATTTTAGGACCATGGAGACTCCGCAGTAGGGGCAAAGAGCTCCACACAAAAAGATAGCACAGGCCAACTTTTTATGTGTGGAGTCTCTGCTACATGTGCGGAGTCTCAGATGTAAGTACATTACTGTGAGTAAAATTAAACTTGTAGTTTGTAAATACCAAATGTATAGTACATTTTCACAAACATGTACGTTTACCCTTGTGAATAAGGCCCAAACTCATACATGTAAGCTTGGATGAACAAGCTGCAATTGAAGCCGAGATGCTTGGGGTAACGCACGCACAATTCATTCATCCTTGCCTTCTTGGGACCACACCATTGTCCTGCGGTGGTATTTATGATACAATCACAGTTTACAGTTGGATCAATGCCATTGGGCTGAGGCCTTGTAACTGTCTCTCTGTTTGGGTCCAGAGGGTTTTCTGGTCTCCTGGAAATATGCTGTAAAGGACGAACTACACACAACTTAGTTGCATTTTGAGGAGTTTATCAGAAGTCTCACGACTAGAGGGTAGTCATCTCCAGTCAGACGGAGCCAACTGACCTAGATGCAATGCCAAGAACATAGAACATAACAAACATTCCAGCTCTACTCCAAAGAGCCAGTATAAACAAACTTTCTGTTGTAATAGTTCTTCTATGTGACAACTATTTCTTGAGTTCCCTTCTGTGCTATAGACAGACAGGTATGTCCTGCTAAGACCTGAGAAATCACTTACAGGTTGAAATATCGACATTCCTATTATTTGCTCTTCCCCAGGCAAAATCTGTAAAACAAACTCAAACTCAGATTTTAGTCCTTTTTGTTGTGGATTGGTGAATGTTAGGTCACTAGGAAAACATGCCATGCATATTTATGATCTCATTTTGAATCTTAACCTTGATGGCCTTTTTATCACTGAAACATGGCTAAAAGAATGGTCTAACCCTGACATTGTTCAGTCTCTCCCCCCAGGTTACACTATGTTTAGGAAAGACAGGTCTGTAAAGAGGGGGGGGAGGGCTGGCAATCATTCATAAGGACTCCATAAAATGCTCAACAGTTGATATTCCAGAGGTTAAAGGTGCGGAAAGTTTGGGTTTCTGTTTCCAACTATCTAGCTCAATGGCTTTTTTGCAGGAGCCTTGTTATACCGGCCCCCAGGAGCAAGCTCTGACTTCATAGACACCCTAGCTGACAGCCTCAGTGCCCTGATTGTCAGACACTCTAACTTTACCCTACTTGGGGATTTCAACCTTTATTTAGAAGCATACAATTCCTCAACCACACATTTTTTTTTAGAAACTATAGAAACGTTAGGATTGAAGCAGCTGATAACTAACCCTACACATGACGCTGGACATACACTGGACGAGATATGTACTAACTTCACTAAACTTACAGTTGATGTCCCAACTACATTAACGTGGTCTGACCACAAGTATATCCCTTTTGAGATTGCAGAAAGTTCTCTACAGGCAGTTACTCAAACTCCGGAATTACTTTACAAAACTGTAAATAGGAAATGGAACAAAATGCTATTAAACCCAAATCTTCATACATCGGGCAGAATTAAGTAAACCCATATTAACAGGTGACCCGGTTACTGATACATGGATCTTCAATGACTGGCTGACAACTTTAGCTTACCAAATGGCCCCGGTGGCCACATGTAGTATAACCCCCTTGGGAAAAACCTCTGCCCCCTGGTTTACCTCTCAGCTTAAAGAGATGCAAGGTAAATGCAGGAATCTCTAACGCAATTGGAGGAGGCATTATAATAACAAGGATCTGATTACTTTTAGAACAGTATTAAAAAACTACCACAGGATGATCAAACATGAAAAGAGGATTTATTACACGAATCTTATTGAACAGGCAGCATCTGATCAGAAGATGATTTTTAAAATTGCTCAGTCTTTTACCCACCCCAAGATATTTAATCAAGAAATTCCCCCATCACAGCAACTATGTGATCAAATAGCGAACTATTTCGATGTCAAGATTAGTAATTTGAGAAAGGATTTCCCAGTGGACCCCCCACCTTCTGAAAAGTCAATCTATAATCATGAAAATATATTGCGGCTAGATCACTTTAGTGAGATCACCCTTGATCAGTCTAGACAGGCTATCCTGTCCTGTAAATCAGGTTCCCCAGGGGACCCCTGCCCTCCTAAAGTTTTACACGCACTGATCGAAACTGTCAATCCTATTATCAATCAGATTGTTAATTCCTCTCTCAGACAGGCAGTAGTACCCGATAGCTGGAAGCTTGCATCGGTCAAACCCCTCCAAAAAAAGCATCTTACGGATCCAACCATGCTGACAAACCTCAGACCTATCTCATTATTGCCCTGCCTAAGTAAGTTTACAGAGAAACTCGTAAACAAGCAACTAAACGAGTTCCTCCTACTAAATAATGTGCTACACCCCAGACAATCGGGTTTTATGGCTGGGTTCTCAACAGAATCGGCGCTGCTACATAGTACTGAGATGTTAAAATTCACACTTGATCAGGGAAAAATGGCAGTGCTGATTCTGTTGGATCTCTCAGCCGCATTCGATACTGTCTCCCATACAGTCTTGGGTAAACAGCTAGGAAAAGTAGGGATCTCGCAGAAGGCTCTAGCCTGGCTATTGTCTTTCTTGGAAAATAGAAGACAATCAGTTACGCTAGGTAGCTATATCTCTACTGAGAGGCAGCTGTGTTCGGGGGTACCTCAGGGCTCGATTCTGAGCCCTACACTTTTTAATATTTATATGGTACCCCTGCTTGAGCTTATATCATCTTTTGACATTGAGACAGTATCTTATGCTAATGATACACAGCTTATCCTCAATCTTGTAAAAGAATCTACTGTAGCTGAGGAAAACTTCCAACATTGTCTTTCGGCTATCTTTGGGTGGATGAACATCAAACATTTAAAATGTAATAGCCAAAAGACGGAGATTTTGCTGTTGGGTAAGTGTAATATTTTCTCACCCAAAATGTGGTGGCCAATGGGCGCAGCCCCCCCCCTAACACGGTGGACACGGCAAAAAATCTTGGAGTACGATTTGATTCCTCTCTCTCTTTTCATCAGCAGGCCATATCGGTTGCAGGAACTTGTTTTTATTGGATAAAGACTCTGAAGAAATTCTTTGAATTTCTACCTGTCACAGCCCGTAAGTCTGTGACAGTGGCCACAATTCTCTCACGATTAGACTATTGCAACAGTCTCTATGCAGGCATTAAGAAAAGTACTTTAAAAAAGTTGCAGACAGTGCAGAATGCGGCGGCCCGAATGGTACTGAATCTACCTAAAGGGTCTTCATCATCTGAGGCTCTCCAAACCCTCCACTGGTTACCCATACATAAGAGAATTCTTTTTAAAATCCTTGTAATTACCTTTAAAGCTGTAAAACAAAGTGGTCCTAATTATCTCAGGTCTAGATTGAAAGTTTATGTACCTGCTCGCAATCTGAGATCATCTAAAGAAAATCGTCTAGTACCCCCACATTTCCGTCTGAAGTCCAGAGGAGGAAAGTCCATGGCTGTCCTGGGAACTAAAGCCTGGAACTACTTACCCTCTTATTTGAGACTTACACAGTCAGAATCTATGTTTAGGAAAAAACTGAAAGCTTGGATATTAACAGCCCCAGATAGTCTAACCCTTTCTCTTATCTAAACCCTTCAACATTGTGATATTAGAGATGATTCTTCTTCTGACACCAGCCCCTTCAGCGTCAAGATGGCCCATTGGAGTGAAAGCCTGCGCTTTATAAATGTTATCATTCATTCATTCCACCCTTGTTGACTATATGATTTTGTCGAATTGGCATCACCTCAAAACTAGAGGATGGGATTCTACCTGTATAGTATTAGGATACATGAGCTTGAGCAGGGTGGTTTTTAAAATCTTTTTATGCATTCTCGTATATATTTCACCTTCAGGGGAACTGCACTTATCTGCACTTATATCATTTGTTTATTTGCATGGTTTATCACGGGACCTCTGAGACCGCTACTTGAGCTCCGAAAATACTTTTGAAATACAACTGTAAAGAAAATTACTTTGTGATTGGAATTTACTGTTAATTCTTTTTCATTTGCGAAAAACAGAGCCTTGAAAATGCCCTAGGCTTACATGCTCACATAGGGTGAAACAGGTGTTGACTATTTGTGCTTCAGAAAATAACTGTGGCTATATTTTCTTCACAACATTAAATGCGATAATAAAAACACCATAACAGGACCATTCTCGTGTACAGGTCAAACCCTATATCAAGGTACAAGCCCGACTTTTTGAAACCAAATAAAAATAGAATACTTGGAGGACACACCCATTCCTCTTTCCCATCATTCTTTTTGTTTGCACCTGAAAATGTACTTTAAGAATAATAATTGTACATATGGGACTTGATTCTCATGATTTAAGATTTGTTTGTCACATTCTTCACACTAAGGGCCCGATTTGGATGTCGACATTCTGAGGTTACCCTCCAACCGCAGTATTTTGATTACAGCGGTTGGAGGGAAAAGCGCAAGGGGATTCGCCTCCTGTTTCATGGGCTCTGTGAACCCATCGGAGCAGGAGTGGAAAAGTAAACCCTTCAATGATGGCGGAGAATGTCTCGGTTCAGCTGTCGGGATTACGATGCCGGTATCCAACAGCCAATCCATGTCAGCCTTTACGACATGGATTGGCTGTCGGAAAGCGATTTTGGGGGCTCCTAGCAGGGCCCCCTTGGCCCTCCATCTATGGGCTTGTGAGGCGCCTGCCACACGGTGCAGGGATGTTTACAAACTTCCATTTTCCAATGGGAGCTTGTTCTGTGGGCATTTTCAACCCACCGCACAAGCTCCCATTGGAAAATTGATGTTTCCGACCGCACTACATGTGGATGCATCTAAATTAGGGTGTCGCAACCACCGACCTATGGTCGGGCGTTTCCTTCCCCGACATCGTAATGAAGGCCTAAGTCTTTTAAGGATTCCTACTTACTACCTTGGAATAAACTACGCAAGGTTGTAAGCTAAATGAATCCCATCGGACCATTGTTTTGCACATTTTACAGTCCAGATACTACTTGTGTGCACTGTCCATTAGCACCCTCCTCTATATCAATACATTTACCATGAGCAATATGAAGTTTGTGTGAAAACATCCTGACTAGTGTTTTGTTCTGAGTACAGTACCACTCTGTGACTTTTTGTATATTGCATAAAAATCGCAAATCAGTACCATCGCATGCGAGTATCACATTAGAATAAGCGGGCACCAAAAAATACAAAAGTAATTATGCTGTACATTTTCAATATATTCTAATGAAACTACTATTTGTTCACAAAGCAATATACTTCCACACATATATCTCTTAGATCATTCTCAGAACAATACCACCCCAAAATCGGCATATGTCACCTAGCAATACGTCTCAGTATGTGCGCAATAATGTCCATAATAATACTGAAGTATGCTGGAAATGTGTTGAATTCAAAGGTCCCTGTATGTTAAAAATGCCACAATGTGACTGCAATAACTTCAACCTAGCACAAAGTGTGCCACACAGTTGCGCAACTAAACGGGGGGAGAAAATCTGCAGTATTTTATAGATTTGAAAAATAGTCCAACACATTTTTCATTTAAAATTAAGTTTTCTAATATTGTAAAACATTCATACAATTTCATATAATTGGCCTCTAATTACAACAAGCTTTGGTAAAGCCAACAAATCTGCAAGCCTTTTTGTTTTTGTCAATGCTTGCTTTGTTTTTACTTTTATTTCAGCTTTATTGTTGGGGGACCTGCCGGCCCTCATGAATATGAACAAATAGCTAAAAGTCAAAATATTTTTGGGGTCTCAAAAAACCCTCAATGCCATAGTAATCCCTGGCACTGAAGGGAGCTACTTTGTGTGCTGATGCACTACTTGTGATACAGCAGAATGTCACCGCTCACAGTGGCATGCAGTAGCTAAAGTGGGCTGACCAATTGCAATGTCCTGTATGCAGAAGAAAAATGTGAATGACACAATAACAGACCAATAGAGTAAGAGGGCTGGCTGAAAACCCCTATACATTTTTCATTAAATTAATCTAAAATTAAGTATATTAGCTGTATTTCAAATATCTCTTTGTTTTGATACAAAACAAAAAAGATGGTGGGTATCTGTTACAATGTAGCAAACAAAGTTCAACATTTTTCAGCACAATGTGTTTCAATACTATATTTTCTCTTTCCCAAGACTAAAATACTAAAAACTAGGTAAAATCCATGTAGTTGATGGGTCTACTTCAATGAGCTTCTATAAGCTGGCCAACGAAGCTGGTATTAACAGCCAGTGATCACCCTGAGAATTGTGAAACCAGCTTCCAGGAGCCATGATTGCACGCTATTTCACCTAGAAGTACTCGTGCTCCACGTTGGTAGTTTTTTACTCCGAAGATCATGCAACATTGAGCACCCCACAAAATGCATAACACAAAACCTATACACTGTAAATATAGAGATAATCTTTGTTACCTCCATGATTTCTCTTATAAAGAGATAGCCATCAACATTGTATAATAAATCATTTTAAAGGTATAGACTCTTTCAATAGTGAAAAATTATAACCTGTTTATACATTATATACATAGAGCGAAATACACCTATCGGAGTTCAGCAACAGCAATATTTCAATCATCACTGAGGAAATCCAACTCCTTATCAACTTATTGTATAGCCACAGAATATATGCTTCATATCACCCCTCGCTGCTTATATGAAACGGAAGCATAAAACTGACTGAATATTATAATGCTCAGGTAAAACTAACAAGGTGATATAATGGAAGAGAAAAGGTAAACTAAAACAATTTGAAAAGCAAATACTGAAAACACTTTCATGAGGAATATTATCCGGAAATTGAGAAATTCATTAACGACCATCAGCAGAATTATTGCAGCGGTGCCCACCAAAGTACAAAAGTATATGCAATATTGTTAAAAAACAATGTCTGCAAGATTATAAAGCATGCATGAGAGCAATTTGCCTGTGCTTATGTATCTCCCAGAGTTAAGTATGTCAAAGAAACATCTTAGTGTCTGGAAAAACTCTGAGTTTTGTAATAAATCTCAGGAAATATTTCTGCGATTACTCCAGATGCGATTTCCCAAGATGTCTCAAATGTGTGTTACCAGATGCATTTAATACTTATTCTAACATGTTTCTTGAGGTGTCCTGGGCCCTAGGCCCACATGCTGGGTAAATGACTGCACAGACACCATGGAATGTGGTACTGGAACTGGCCCGGGGCATGTGCGCCCGGCCTCTTTTATTAGCAGGGTCACCTGACTGGTGATACCTGTGATGGGTGGGTATACAGTGTGGGCTGACACCAGGCAAAACACTAGAACGTGTTCAGCAGGACACTATATTTCTTACCATGAATGATATAAAACTCTATGAACTTTGTGTACAATTACCAAAAATAGTGCATTTCTATGTCTGAAATGCCTCAAAATCAAACAAAGTATTGCTCCAGCATGTTCACAATACTTGCTAGAACTAGGATTCAGTATATGTGGATAATATTCTGTTGCTGCGTCCATGCATGTATTGGGCGATATGGGGTATGAAGGGGTATGGGAATTATTTGGGGATACTTCTGGGGAAACATTTGGGTAGGGTTTTTAGTGTGGGTTTCCAGAAATTCATTGTCCCAAGTTTCATTAATGAATAGTTAAGATAGTGTGTAGGAATATGTTTATGTTATGTGGGAAATGTTCAGGTAATTGTCTTTTGTTTACACTATTACACCGAGTTGTATCTCTTCAAATGTTTTGTTAATATCCTTTTCACTTGAGCAATAGTAGTTAGTGTAGTTGAGAAAGTTCTCCTAGTAGCACTCATGAAATCACTGGCGTTGAGGTTGTAGTATCAACAGTTCTTTATTTGATTCCAATGTTTACATTTTGCCCTTTCTCTTTGCCAACACGTGGTTCGTCATATGCTGTATCTGTCACAGTAGACTTCACCAGGGCTAAAACATAAATATATTCATTCTTTAGGGAGGACCAATATATGAAAATAGAGATTCCACCACCAGGGTCTGTGACCTAGAGGACACCAAGTGTGTTTCCAATCTAATATAGCTTAGAAGGACTTCCAATCTGTATATGATTAGTTCTTCATACCAGAATTATTCCATGCATAACACCTGTGTTCCCGTGAAGTGAGAAGAAAGTAGATGGAAAATATTCAGAAAAGGCAAACTTTTCAGCGGCAACGAAAACAAGTGGTGCAGTACAACGGTGGGTCATGGAATGTCTCTTACGCATCCCATATTTCAAATAAGTCCTGATTGTTCAATTTTGTGTACAATAGAGCATCACCAATCCCTGTTATTAAAGTAGGAGTCATGCATCTCTCAAGGGGAGTGTGACTAACCTCATTTGATATAAAAGCAGTAGCGAAATATAGGTAATAATTTGCGAGTCAGTCTATGATGTTACAAAGTGATATTCTTCTGAAAAGATATAATAGTAATGATGACCTATGTCCAAATGTCTGAATAGCTTAATGTCACAGCTCTTATATGGATGTTAAGTAATAAGTTCTTGCTTCATGTAGCCCCCCTGGCTGGGGTGGAGCCTAGGGTCACATGTGGTATGGTATCCAAATCTGTAATTAAACGTGCACTCTGTTTGGAACGTCTCCCCCATGACCTAGCCATAATCTGAACAAACATTTGTAGCTATGGCACATGCTTAGCAACCTAATAAGGTGTGTTGTCCATTAGATGGGTGAGCTGGGGGTATCCGTGTGGAGATATACCCACACTCAGAGAGTTGGAACCTTGACAATCCTCCACGGTCAAGCTGCTAGTAACGAGATGATATCTCGATCCGCATTTCTAGGGTATAAGTGCACAACCATAGTTACGGGATGGTGTGCACACCCCCGGGGTATTGGCAAACACTTGGCGGTATATCCACCATAGGGAGAACAAAAATCTTAATTCCCATATCCAGAAACAGCATGTACTCACTCTTGATCGAGTGCGTGAACTATTATGGGTAACGATAATCCAGTGCAGGATATAGGTTAAAAGGAAGTGTCATAAGTGGGGATTGGAACTGAATGAATGAGGAAACACTTGTAAAGCACCTGGTTACCCGAGGGCATCCCCAGCGTTAAGGAATGCGCTAAACCGGATTCACAACATATCAGGGGAAGAGGAAGGTTTTAACTGTTTGCGGAAGTGCAGGTGGTTAGGTTGAGAGCGGATGTGAAGGGAAATGAGATTCCATATTTTGGCAGCACTGTATGAGAACAACCGACCTCCACTTCTGGTTTGTTTGATTTTTGGGACTGTCAGTAGGTATTTACCCTCCGATCCTAGGGCTCTTTTGGGCTGGTAAGGATGAATCAGAGCCGTTTTGGAACATTTAAGAGCAGCTGAGCTGCACAATTTTGGACCGTCTGTAGTATTTTAGTAGTGGAAAGTGGTGCTCCGAGGTAAATAACATTCGCATAATCCAGTCGAGACAGGATTAATGCTTGTACTAGCAGCCTTCTGGCCGAAAAAGGTAGTAGGGGGAGGATTTTCCTAATCATCCGCAGAAGGCCGTAGCAAGTGTCTGACACTTTCCGCGCTTGTTCCTTAAGATCTAGGTTGGCGTCGAGTATTGCTCCTAGGCTTTTTATATGCTTTTTCGGGGTAGGGGGAGGGCCCAGACCGTTAGGCCACCAGGAATCTATATTGAGGGGGGGGGGACGTATTGCCAAGAAGCATAATTTCCGTTTTTGTCCCATTGAGCTTCAGATAAGAGGTGTTCATCCAGCTGGCCACTTTTTCTAAACAGGATGTAAGGGTCGATCCTGAGTTGTTATTTTTATTCAAGGAGACGACTAACTGAGTATCGTCTGCATAGGTGACGATCTGCACCCCGAACGTGATGACTATGTGTGCCAGGGAACTCAGGTAGACGTTGAACAGGGTAGGGCTTACTGCGGATCCCTAAGGGACTCCAAATGTAAGGGGTACTTGTTTGGAGATACCGTCTTCCTCGAAAACTGAAAAAACTCTGTTTCCTAAAAAAGACTCCAACCATTTAAGTGCTATTCCGTTAACTCCAACATCTCGAAGTCTGCTAATCAGGAGAGAGTGATTGACTGTGTCGAAGGCTGCGCTTAGATCTGATAAAATAATTGCAGCGCAGCCTCCGCTGTCGAGAATTTTTCTAGTTTCCTCCATTACCGACAGGAGTGCAGTCTCAGTACCCTGCTGTGATCTAAAACCTGTTTGTGATGGTTGGAGCAGGTTGTTACTTTCCAAGAAGCCCGAGAGAGACGAGTTTACATGCTTCTCAGCCATTTTGCTTATGCCAGGCAGCAGGGAAATGGGTCGGTAGTTTGCCCAGTCCTCCGGGTCTAGATTGGGTTTCTTTAGCAAAGCCTTGACCATCGCCTGTTTCCACAGGGGAGGTACAATGTGAGAAGAGAGGTATTAATCAGGTCAACTATAACTGAGGAGATGGTCTTGCTAATCTTATTTAGAATAGTGGGCGGAGCTGGGTCAGTGAGTGAGCCCGATTTAAGACGGGTCAGGATTTCTACTAAGGAAATATGGTCCAGTGGGGGAAATTCTTTCAGTAGGACCTGTTCCTTTGATAGGTCAGTTTGCGGTACCAGCTGCATGTCTCTTTCCCGAGGGAAGGACGTGTAGATGGTTTGTATCTTGGCCGAAAAAAATTCTGCTAACTGGTTACATCGGAATTGAGGATTATCTGCAGTCTGTGAGGGGGTCGGTCTGGGTTTAATCCATCATCATTTTTTAGCTCACTCCACCACCCCAGTTCAGACATGGCCATATGCAAATCAGTCTGACCCTGTGCCTCATGGGAACAGTCCAGCCCGAACTGCCAAGCCATGTCTTCCCTGGACCGGAAACAAGCATCCTGGGACCGGTTTCGGGTTCATAACCCTCATCAGCCAGGCTATCTTGAATCCAGTGGCAAAGTGAGCAAGGGACCCACGTCTGGGCATACCCTGCCAACTTAGGGAGAGCAAAGCGATACCAAAGGGGATGATGGACGGTGCGTTTGAGCAAATCAAATCCCCTTTGGTATCGCTTACAGTGGTAAAGGCTGGAAATATCTGTATATTATTTGATATCCATATTGGACAGTAAATATGAAAATAATACTTGATATTACGATGGTGAAGTGTGCTATCCTGTTAGTATCCATATTGGACCTATACGAGCGGAACAACAAGTTGAGACAGTAATCGCTATGTTGTTAGATTTCTTATAAGTGATAATGTATTCTCATGTAAATATCAGCCTAATTTCTTGTAAACAGACCACACTAAGTAGTAAAGTGTAGCCTGAGACCTGTGGTCCTATGAGCAATAGTGTAACCGTCCTAAGGCTGCGAGCGAATATGCATCCAAGGGAACCAAGAGGGGACAGATGCCTGTTCGAGCAGGGCAAAAGGGACACAGAAACCCTATATAATTAATTAATAGTGTCTATATATCCCTAATTACTAGTTACCCAACGGTACGATGTAGTGATAGGATAACCTACGAATATGGTACTAGGATGAGTATTGTAAATAATTCAGCTATTTTGGTATTGTACCTGTACTGGATTTACAGATAAGCCAGTTCAATGACCATTAATATGATGATAGTCTGGGTATGCTATTCCAGGTATAATCATATTCATGCACCATAATATACTAACCACATGGCCGAGTCTGATACCGTCATGTTTACAGCATGGTCCCAAAATGTAATAATAAAGGAACTGGTAGATCCTCATTTCTTGTGCGGTGAGTGAGTATGTTGTGTCAGACATATGTGCATTCCTAATCTGTTCTGTATGTCGTGCTGTCACCTTGTATCAATCTATGCTATAATGTTGGGTGTTAGTCTCAAGATAGAGAAGTGAAGAGACAGAAGACAAGAGACCCACAGGAAAGCAAGAGCCTATTGATGTTCCCATATTAAATCACATACAAAAACACACATACAACATATCTCCAATTAAGTAAGTCATTTGAAATATCTAAAACATAAATTTTGAACCATCACATTTAGATGTATCTCATATAATTTCTAATCTCCCAGGAAATAGTGAAGTTTTTGTCAATATTAAGCCCCATTTCACCTGCTTTGAGACTCAGGATCCAGACAGCTTCTTGTCATATGTTGTAATTCCCTATTGCCACCTCTCTCTTTCAGTTACACCATTTCCAGAGCATGAAAGTGAAAAGTTCTATGATGATCCTGTCTTGTACAGGTGAGCATATGTTAGGCAAAGGGTATTTGGGTCTCCTTGCTTGCCTTCTCAAAAGTGTTCCGTTATCCCTCCCTTACCATCCTGATGGTCCTACCCACACATATCTTATTGCATTTACCTACTGATATTTAGACCAGAAAATGAGTCATACGGTTAATGTTATGCTTGATATGATATGTGGGACTGTGATTGTATTAAAATGTTCTTAGTTCTCTGGCTAGTCTGTACATAGTGCAGTGGCCACACTTGAAAAAACCCTTCATGTATGGTGTGACATGCCCATTGCACCGAGGGAGTCTACTGCAACAAACAACAAGGTGA
Organism: Triturus cristatus; assembly: GCF_964204655.1. Lineage (NCBI taxonomy): Eukaryota > Metazoa > Chordata > Amphibia > Caudata > Salamandridae > Triturus > Triturus cristatus. The sequence continues at coordinate 1,063,838,835 of NC_140582.1, read as the reverse complement.
TGGAAGAAATTCCTGAATAGATTTCAGTCACAGGTGATGGCTCCCGCTGCATTGCGGTTTAACGTTTTAGCAGTCTGACAGTGACAAGCATAGCTGTTAGGGCTGGACTGTTCATATAACAGTGATTTGTATAACCAAGAGTGATTTGCATATGGCTAGTTTGTATTAAGAATGGCCTAATGAGTGCACAATGATGGACTGTTAGTGGACCGGAGTGACTGCCAGTAGGTGATATTATTTCAGGCATTCCTATCATCACCTTGTTTATTCTGGCTATGCAGCTATTCTTAAACTGGGCCCAGCTCAGCTCCAGCAAATCCTAACACCTATGTCCCAGTAGGGATTACTGACACAAAAACAAATGCAGCAGTACCCATGAATTCTATGTGTGTGTTGTCTGGAGGGGCAGCTTGAAGGGGGTAGATGGGACCATTGTTTACCTTCAAGCATGGCCTGGCTGCAAAGTCCAAGATTATGGACAGACACAATCCCTTTGTGTAATGTATTTCGAGGCAGGCAGCAGGTGTAAGAGATCAAAGTGAGAGCAAACCTGGAATCTCACACCTCTTAGCTAGGTGTCTAGTCATGGTTCCCATGCTCACTCTGCCTCAGGACTGAAGATATAGTTCATTGACGAGGTCTAAACAGGCTGAAACCTGTTGAGGGTGCTTGGGTTCCCACTAGAAGAGTGTCCCGGCCTGGCAGTTCAGCTGGACTGCTATTTGAGCAAGGCCAAGATGTTTTACAAGTCACAGGTCTTTGTTTAGAGTAACATAGTGGGTGCAAAACAAATCCATCTACCTCCCTTCACCTTGGAACCCAAGAACATCATCTGTAGCATCCTTCAGGGTTCGGCCCTCAGCCCTACTCTGTTCAACACCTATATGACGCCCTTGCCCAACATCACCAGAACACATGGACTAAGCATCATATCCTATGCTGATGACACCCAGCTCATCCTCTCACTTTCATAGGACCCCTCTGCCACACTGACCAACTTCCACAAGTGCATGACGAGTGTAGCCAACTGGATGAAAGAGAACTGTCTCAAACTCACCACTTACATGACAGAAGGGCTGGTTTTTGGGAACAACACCTCCCCATGGAGCGACGCCTGGTGGCCATCTAACCTAAGACCTTCAGCCACTCTGACCGACCATGCCCGGAACTTGGGCATCATCCTGGACAGTAAGCTCACCATGAAAAGACTGATCAATGCGGCCTCATCCGCCTGCTTCCTCATGCTGCATAAGATCTTCAAGTGGCTCCCCATCGACACCAGATGGACCAGCACCCAAGCTCTTGTCATCAACTGATTGGACTAATGCAATGAATGCACTCTACATAGGAATCACCTCACACCTCCTCAAGAGACTGCAGACCATACAGAATTCAGTGGCCAGACTTATCCGAGACCTTCCCAAGTGGACTCACATCACCCCCACCTAAGGAAACTCCACTGGCTCCCCATTCAGAAGAGATGTCAATTTAAGATCTTGACCCACACCTTCAAAGCACTACACAACCAAGGACCATTTTACATCAACCACCGCCTGAACTTCCACCAACTGTCCAGACACCAGCGCTTCACCTCTCTCTTACTCGCTCACCACCCCCGCATTAGATGCAGCAAGAGTGAAGGACGTTCCTTCTCCACCTAACCGCGAAGTCCAGGAAGGATCTCCCAATCCACCTACGGACCGCTTCCTCACTGCTGGAATTCAGGAAAGGTTTCAAGACCTGGCTGTTCAACTGAACCCTCCCTTGCAGCAGTGTTCTCAGTGCCTGGATACCCTCATTGGTGATTAGCCGTGCTTTACAAATCCTGACTGATTGAAGGGTTGAAATGTGCCCTGAGCAAAAGGCAGTGGTTGAGATTAATACAAATATTCCTTCCATCCCCTTGTTACCTGTCACAACAATAATAATACTGCTACCTACTCTTTTCCAGCACTGGTTCCTTTTGCATGTCCACTTCAGTCCTTGAGTTGGGTACACTATGATGCCTGTTAGGAAATCTTAGACTCACAAACCCATAACAATATTGACTAAGATATGCACCTGGCTGGAGATTGAAAATAATTGGTACCAGATTTGAGTGGCTAAGCAACACACATCCTAAAATGCCTACCTCATCTCTTCAGTGAAAACATGGGACGCTGTTTACTGCCTCATCCCTCAAGACCTTCATGAAATGCAAGACTGACCTTGGCCTTCCAAAGATGGAATGCATCCACTATGTACAAACCCAGCACCAGATAACACACATTACCATATGTTTGGCGACTACAGTGGGCACTTGTGGCACCATTTGTAATCTATATCAGATGTATTGGTACAGGAAGTGCCAGCATGGAGACGTAATGGGGATTATGAGAGATTCCTTGAGAAACAGAACACCCCAAAGCAATGGGAATAGCTGGGGAGAGACATATACTAGCCTTTCACATCAATCCTAGGTAGCGAAATCCATTACAAGGTGAGGATCGGTTGGCACAACATCCCTTCCCAGCTGCACCGCATGTACTACAATGCATCTCCTAGATGACCTTGGGGTTATGGGGCACTGTGAGAAGCCATTCACATTTGTTGTTCACGCCGAAAGTCCGACCCCTTTGGAAGGGTGTGGCCAGCACGATTAAATGCATATTGGGATAACCTGCTCCTTTTACCCCTTAGCTGATGCTCCTGGAAATAAAGCCCAAGACACTAAGGACAATGGTGAATTATGAGTGGAACATGGCAGTGCAATGCCTGCCTGCTGCTAAAATGACCATCGCTCATAACTGGAAAAAGACAGATTGACCCCCAGCTCACTCACTGGTACCATAACATTCTCACTATGGAATGGCTGACAAGCAACATCGATGGTATTGGTCTGTGATAGGAGGCTAAATGGAAGCTTCTGTACACAGTGCTAAGTAATGTCTAACAGGATGGGTGACGGGGATTCCCTTCCAAAGAGGATTAGCGGAGGGGTAATTGGGGTAAAAAGTAGTCATTTAATGGTCGCATTATAATACCTTTAAACCAATCAGCTGATGGGATCTTTGTCCTTTTTTTAACATAATAAATAGCTAATATACCCTAATATGTTGCTTTAATTGTATTATATGTTGACCAGGCTATGGCCCAGTAGTAATAGTGGCAAGTGGTAAAAAAGTTTCTTGACGCCTCAATATAAAGAATTACACAACAAAACTTTAAGAGTTATAAGGAATAATTAAATTGCATTTTTAAAAAGTGAGGTTTGGGGGATTTACCCCCCAAAATAATTGGAGTAAACATAGTATTAAAAAGTAGTCTTAAAGAGAAGTGAAAATATTTAATTAATTAGATTACATTTTGATAATTGCTTTTAAATCCCTATACAGTTTGATAGTGTTGGTGTTGAAAGTGACATCTTTTTATTTTTGCTGAATTGTATTTTTTTAATATTAAAGTTTTTCTTTCAAACCAGATTCCTTTGTTTAAAATAGGAATCAATTGTATTTATGTTTGTATGGATTTTTTAACAGGGCTTATGTATTTTTTTGTAAAAATATGTTTTTGAAAACGAAAACTACATAATAAGTTTTGAGTGAAACCTAAGTTGTAGGTGAGGTGGTAAGTAGAGTACTTGACAATAATTTCTCCCTACTTCTTCTTCACCCATTATAAATGGGTTGCATAATTACATTTTTTTAAATATGTTTTTTGGGTTTTTGATGGTATGTACATTAAAGGAATATTAGACACCTCTAAGATTGTGGCAAGAGGACACCTAAGAAATCACCAAGTTATCGGTGTAACTGGCCAGCATCTTTCTTGGGGACATTCTATTTTACATCAAAGTAGTTAAAAGATTTATTTTTAAATAAATTAAAATTGTAATGTGTATGTTTCTTTTAGAGAACATGAGTAATCAATAAAATATGCATTCCATCCGAAGATGGCGGCAAAATTCATAGACTGCTGTAAGTCCTTTGCTTTTGTTTGTGACTCAATCGGAGCATTTATTAACACAGTGTGAAGGCTCTGTCATCGTTGTGATAAAGGCTTATGAAGCTGAATTGTGTCTGACGCTTTTCCTTTGAAAAATGTTACAAGTGCACACAAGTTTCCAAACTTGTAACATTTTTCATATGAATAGACACTTGGACTGACAGCAAGTGTAGCACTGTAGCACCACTAGCAACCAGTTGGATTGATACATAGTAACTTATATAGGTGTGCTCCTCCAACCCCCTATTTTCATGACGCAGATCCACCGCGTCCACAGTTGTATATCTGAGAAATCTTTATATTTCTCAGCAACTACATAACAGATTTAACCAAAAGGTCGCTTTCTGGACAAAGCACCACCTTTTTCGCCAAATTTGGTGTAATTCTGTACAGCAGTTCGGGTTGTAGCCGTGTCTAAAGTTTCCTATGGAAACTAACATGGAGAACAAGTATTTTGGGACCCCCCCCCCTTTTGCTCCGCCCCGGCTTGATGGATCACCTGGAAATTTTCAAGACAGCAGCTGAAGTGACTGGCGTATTCGTTTTTAATATTTCGTAAGGATTCGTCAAACGACGCCAAAGTTATTGGCAAATAAAAAAACACTCTTCCTATGGAAACTACATCCTAACTATAACTACCAACTGCCAGTGTATGTATGTATATATATATATATATATATATATGCTTGGCAAGACAGGGAGGAATTATTGAAACAGATCAATTTGAGTATTTCTGAATTACAGCAGTTGTTAGATGTACCAGCCCTGAAGAAGGTTCTTGATACTATGTAAGAAAGACTTTCAAAACATGAGGAAGAGATTAAAGCAAGAAAACAAAGGAAAATGACCAGAGACCATTCTGATTATGAAAGCGGCAGAATATTAACATTTACCAATAAATATGACCACCTATACAAAACCCAAGAGACAGTTAAACCAATGTCACTTGTGCATGCTAACACAACTGCCACTGATAACTCCACTATGAGCGACACCGAGTCTGACATTTCTGGTGGGAATACATCTGGTGAAGAACGTAATTTGAGGCCAATTAATTTTTTAGAGGAGTTTCGGGTCCTGCAGAAGGATCAACAATCAACAAGGGACAGCAAACCCCCATCATCACGGGGACGTGCACGAGGAAGAGGCAGGGGAAACGTCGTAACAGAAAGAAGAGACTCGGACAACGTTGGGAACACAGGCAGAGGAAGGGGCGTGGTGGGAAATCGTCGAACACGCTCCAACAAAAATTACTAATGGATACCAAAACGGTAAATAGAACAGTAGTGAATCTTTCAAAAAGACCTATGATTGATGTAGAAAAACGTACACTTTGCTTAGGTCTCTCATTTTGCCCTTCTTCCTCTTTCAGGTATACAGATACTAGAATCGATCTTTTTAAATATGTAAGGAAATTAAAACTTTAAAAATGGCATATATTAAGAAGATTGGGACATCAACAGCCATGTAAGAAGGCGGACAGTACACCTGACAGTAACTTGATTATTAGTGATATTGATACTCTTATTACTCTAGCTGAACTGGCCCAAGTAAATAATAACAGTAGTGAAATACCTAATATCACACAGACTTTGGAGAATATGGAAGTGGAACAGGCAGCGGCAGCACATACACACTTTAGGGTTCAATCCACCTTTATACCCCTTCTCCCGCATGATAACATCGATTCATTCCAAGACTGCATCATCAAATCTTTGATGAAGCTTAGACTTAATGCACATAAACGTCCTTTTGACACCAAGAATAATCTCTCTTTTACTCAAAGACAATCACTGAAAACATTAGCTGATGACACCAGTATTGTGATTCGTCCAGCGGATAAGGGAGGGAATGCGGTGGTACTGGATAGGGAAGAGTACATCAGTGAGGCAATGAGGCAATTAGATGACAGGAATTTTTATATACAGATCACCAACAATGTGTATAACTGTAGTATCACTGACATCTGGGAGAAACTCACCACATGGAGAGACAAAGGTCTCGTGGAGTGGGAAGAATATTGTTATCTGAAGAAAGATCATCCTAAACTTCCCATTCTATAGCTTCTCCCCAAACTGCATAAAAATAAGACCAAACCTCCTGGATGCCCGATTGTGTCATCAATTGGGTGTGTTACCGAACACATCTCCAAATACATTGATCATTTTTTGAGAGAATTTGTTGTTCAACTACCCAGTTACCTGAGAGATACTAAGGATTTTCTCTCTAAGATAGAGAATCTTCAGTGGAAATCTAATTATCTGTTCATGGTACTCGATGTACAATCATTGCACACGATTATCGATCACCAACAAGGATTGGAGGCTTGTGACCAATTTTTGAAGCACAGACCTTTAAAATATCGGGAACATAGTCAGATGATAATGGAAATGACTGACTTTTGCCTTAAGAACAACATCTTCTCCTTCAATGGCGCCCTCTATAGGCAAGTGAAGGGTACTGCGATGGGTTCGTGCTTTGCTCCCAGTTTCGCCAATCTTTTTATGGGATACTGGGAGCAAGACATTTTTGCTAGCACTACCCTTCATGAGGATTTTCAGAAAGTTATCATGTGGCTGCGCTATATAGATGATTTATTTATCATCTGGAGTGGACAACAGGAGGAAGCTGAGGCTTTTTTGGTGAAATTGAATACCAATAAGTACAACATATCATTGTCTGGGAACATACATGCCAGTCAAGCTGAGTATCTAGATGTCTGCTTAGAGATCAAACAGGACAAACTTTGCACCTCGTTGTTTCATAAGGAGACAGCGGGCAATAGTATCCTACAGGCCCTCAGCAGCCACCCGGAAGCCCTTAAGTGGAGCATCCCGTATGGGGAACTGCTGAGGGCAAAAAGGAACTGTAATAACTCTGAGGCTTTCTTACAAGAACAAGAAGTCATCATTAATAGATTTCTTGGTCGAGGCTATCCTAATTGGGTGCTTAAAAAAGCTAAAGAACGGGTGGACGGGATACAGCGTATCGACACTTTGAAAGATAGACCTTCCGTAGAAGAGGACACTGAAAAGACAGGGACACGGTGATTTTAACCTTCAACTCAGAGGCGCAGAGAATCAGACACATACTCACCAAACATTGGAGTATTTTGAAATCTGATGGAATCCTAGGAACTACATTACCTGACCGACCTACCATCACATATAGAAGAGATAGAAATATCCGTGACATGGTAGTAAAGCATGACATTACTCAGTATCCTACAGATGAAGGGCATGGCCTGGTAGGATTCTTTCCTTGTGATCATTGCAAGGCGTGTCGACATAGCAAATTCAAGGGTACTCTAGAATACGATGGGATTACAAAGAAACTAACGCAGTTTCTGACCTGCAGCTCTAACTTTGTAATCTATGGGCCCGATTCACAGAACTAACTTAAGACAAAATCCTAAACTTACTACCATTTTCGTATTCACAGAAGGCACTTACTCACTTCGGTATTCACAGAAGTTAGGAGTCCTAACTTTAGGACTCCTAAATGCCTTCTGTGAATACCGAAAGTATTAAAATTAGGATTTTTCTCAGTTTAGGAGTCCTAAAGTTAGGACTCATAACTTTACTACTACTAAACTGAGTAAAATCCTAATTTTAAGGCTTTCAGTATTCACAGAAGGCATTTAGGAGTCCTAAAGTTAGGAGTCCTAACTTTACTACTACTAAATTGAGAAAAATCCTTATTTTAAGGCTTTCGGTATTCACAGAAGGCATTTAGGAGTCCTAAAGTTAGGAGTCCTAACTATACTACTACTAAACTGAGAAAAATCCTAATTTTAAGACTTTCGGTATTCACAGAAGGCATTTAGGAGTCCTAAAGTTAGGACTCCTAACTTCTGTGAATACCGAAATGAGTAAGTGCCTTCTGTGAATACCAAAATGAGTAAGTGCCTTCTGTGAATACCAAAATGGTAGTAAGTTTAGGATTTTGTCTTAAGTTAGTTCTGTGAATCGGGCCCATTGTGATTGAATGCACATGCAAATTGTGGTACATAGGGAGTACGATTTGTCCAGCTAAAAAGAGGATCTTAGAACATCTAAGAGTGATATCAAACAATGATCCCAAATACCCTGTGGCCCGACATTTTAATGAACATCATTTTGCTAATGTCGCTGATTTGAGCTATATGATTCTGGAACAGATACCTAGGAATCCCAGAGGGGGTGATAGAGTTCTGGCTCTGAGACAACGCCAATCCAGATATATCATTGAATTTTTGACTAAAAGTCCGGGGGGGCTGAACTTAGATGAAGAATTGTCCATTCATCTTAAGACGTGAATAGTCTCCTACTGAGAGTGCTGTCTCTGCTCTTACTATACTGTGATAATTTACATGTTTTATCAGCAATTTTGAGTTTTCTTTACAGTATCTTTAATTGACTGTATATTGGTATGAAAAACACAAACAGTCTTTTTCCCTCTGTATGCGCTGTTGAATGATTATACATTGTATTCTAATGAGAATGTTTTGTATGTTTTTATACAGGAGTGAAGGAAGGATCCCTTGCACTGGCACACACCGACACGGGCATCCTACCCTTTCCTCCGTTCCTGTTCTTCACTTTCATTTCTTCACACTGGGATTTTGGTATAATTTTTCTATTTGATGTTAATTTAAGAAGGGACTCTGGTGTAGAATTTACTCTTGTCATTTTACAATGCTGCTGGATATTTATCCTCCCAAAGAGCAACACAATGTTAGAGTTATAAAGTTTCATGAACTATTAGTTTTAATCAGTCCATTGAGATAGATTCTGTACTTGCTATGCCGAATGGGGTTCTGTTATCGTTTCAGGTATTTGACCTGGGTCTTTGCTAATACCCGTGAGGAGATTTAGCTCCTGTGTCATTACTTGTCTGATGAATACATATCATCATATAGAGACACTGGCAGGTGAAGTATATTTATATTGGTTAAATCACCAGGCAACACAAAAGGAATAGAACTTTCTATCTATATACACTATGTATTTTAGAATCCTGTGCTGCTGTAACGATTTCATGATTAACACTTTTATTGAAAGATATGCTGTAGAATCATTTAATTGTGATTTACATCTAACTGGGATGCTCTATCGTTTTTGACCTTTCAAAGATGGCGACCATATTAGGGATTATCGAAGTTACAAGTATATTGAACTGCTTTGTAAAAGAGATGTGCATAATATGAAATGATAATTGTTCTCATGATTGGCACTCTTATCGAACTACATTATGTATTTTATTATTTGTGATTTACGTTTAATTATGTTGTTCAAACACTTTGCCCTTTCAAAGATGGCGACCATGTAAGGGATCACTTGAGCCATTGATAGTCCTTTCTTGATTTCTTTGACACTTGTTTTTCATACGTAACTTTATTTAAGCGTTGGGTGTTTGTGTTCATGGTACACGTGATCAAGGCCTTTGCCGAAACGCGTTGTGTATTAAATATTTGGACCTGCATTATGTGGTTGCCGTGCCTTTTTTACTGAGAGCATACTGAACTACGTGGAATTTGGGATATATATATATATATATATATATACACACACACACATATATATAAACATATACATATATATAGATATATATAATGTATAGATATGTGAGAAATGTCAGTTCAAATGTAACATATTAAACTAAAAAAATATTGAAATTCACCAGTTATAGTTTACTGAGCTAACTAGAAGTTGCGCTCCCACCATTCCCAGTGTTGTCATCAATTATGTCATTTCAGATGTTATCAGTGATGTCATCAATGATGTCATTGAACATATCATGAGTGATACAATCTGTTAGGTCATAAGCAGAGCATGAGAGTAGACTAATCAGAGATTGTGAAGAATAAAATGAATGAAGCACCTTGGAATGGATATTGTATTGGAGCCCAGAGACAGGGAACCATCACTGCTGTAAGACTGATCAGGCTCAATAGACAGGTCTCAAAGGCTAGTGCACAAGGGCACAGTCAGTGTGAGGGAGGTCCCTCTGGCAATCTGTGAGATAGGTGCATCCTTGTAAAGACAGTGCAATCATCTGATGAGCAACTCAGCCACATGAAAGTGCATTGATGCTGCAAAAACTGCCCTTTTTTTGCCCCTTGGAACGTGTGTGGGTGTGTATTTCTTAGTGTGTGTGTGTGTGTGTGTTTCTTAGTGTGTGTGTGCGCGTGCGATTGTGTTTCTTAGTCTGTGTTTTTTCTCTCAATCAAGAATGTAAGGCAGTTTCAGGCAATGCCCAGGGATCTCTTTTCAGTGACGACTCCTACAAAGCACAATTCACAGACTCCACCATTCACGATGGGAGGGGAGTTTCATGTTCCAGAAGTTGACTAGCAGCTAGCTCGTTGTACTCTTCCTTGTTGAAGTGGGACTGTCCCTCTGCACAGAGGTTCAGTTGGTACTCGAGGTTGAATAAATACCATACCTAAGATACTTGTGGATGTTGACTGGAACCATTTGAAGGAAAATAACACAAAGTCATTGAGACATGAAATGCAATGATGTAATCAACAAAGCTCTTGCAAAATAAATCCTTTTGGACAAGATGCTAAGACTTCAGCTATGGTGCAAAGACAAGATGATGGGGTCTTGCATGGAATTTGTACTCGAGGAATACCCCCAGGGCACATTTCTGTACAAAGACAACTGCCGAGGGATACGCCAAGTAACATATCTACTTTCACAGAAATCAAACATTATCGGTGGAAATACCAAGCAATATTCTGCTCTCCCTTTATTTGTGCCTGTTTGCATTTGGTCCCAAAATGTGTTGAAAGACCGGGCAGTGAGTGCTACTTCAGCATAACAGCCCTGAGTAAACTCCTATGGATATTTACACTGTTCTCACTCGGTTATGCCCCTTTACTTTCGTTATCAGGAACCTGGTGCCATGCAATGCAAAGCCATGTAGTACTCTGCTCGCGTCAGCTTCTGAGAGCAAAGTATATTTTATGTGAGGAAGTTGATTGAGGCTGCCATGTGTGCTGCCTTGCAGTGCTTAGCGCCATCTTGCATTGGGCTAGTGCCATTAAATCTTGATTTGGCCTCTGTCCCTTGCCACTGCGCCCTTGTGCAGTGCGGGGCACCCTTTCTAACCACATCAGACTTTCTAAACAGATCTTGCCCCATATATGAACCTTCCTGATCAGCGTCCATACAACTCAGTGTAAGCATGCCAGCTCTGCTGGGAAGTGCTCCTCCTGAGTGCTGGTGATGGAGCGGGTAAAATAAAATATTTGGTATACCCAATCCATTTATATAAGTTTTATTAAAACGACTAAGAACTAATTCTAATAAATAATTAAGTGTGGGAATTGAATTAATCAACCTTATTAACCAAGAGAATACACGTGGGAATGCATTTGCATGGCTAAAACAATAAGTGAACTAAGTTTGTACGCATATTAAATTTATATGTTTAGTTTAAGCAGTGTTAATGTGATTTGCGCTTAAATAAACCAGCATTAACGGCTTTAAATGTCGCATATGGCTAGATAAATGCATACACATAAGGGTATTAGTGAGGGAATAACATTGTTTTAGTCATTTCTATGAATTAATTGTGTTTTGTGTTTCTTTTACCTTAAGTTGACTAATTCGGCCTACTAAAAGATGGCTGCCGACTGAATCCTTACTAAAGTACATGAAATCATGAAATTGACAATGGAGAAGGCGTCTGCACTGACTACGTAGTGTCCTCTCCTTGAACCTCCAAACCAGGTCCATGAAGACTACTCTGGGCAAGATGCCAATGTCCCTGAACACAGAAGAAATGTTGCAATCTGGGAACCAAAAGCCACCTATTCACAATAGACTGATACTTTCCTGACCTGGGAACGACTTTCCCATGCGCCTAGTTTATACATCATCCGTATGAGAACTTTTGAAATTGTTTCTTAAAAATTTGGGACGGTGGCTGAATTCAACCAATAAGCAGCCTGGAAAGAGAGAAAATGCAACATGTATATGTAAATTTTGGTATAAATATTAGTGGTTTAGAGAGGGAAATTAGGTTACCACCCAATGAGCTCGAGACGCACCCTGATCGATGCTACTCTATGCGGCACTCCACGCTGACAGCAGAGGACGGGACGGTAGAATCTCTGATGAATTTCTGAGGACCAGTTTCTGACTAAGAGAACGACAATTAGCCAGAATAGGTAATTATGACAAAAGATAATATTGCATTGTTAGGATTTAACCTGAAATTTTAATTAGATAAAGAAAAATCATTGTTTGAAGAACTGTGTCGGGTGGTTATTTCTTTGAAAATGTTTTTATTGATTAATATAAGAATTGAAATGTTTTCATCAAATTTCTAGAACAACTAAATGATCTAAATCGACCTCCGGATGGAGGAATTGTTAGGGTAATATAATAGATGTGTGATTACCTCCATCCAAGGGAAATAGAACTGTAGTTCGGGATATTTGAAGATCCCTGTGTAGGCACGGATAGATTGATGAGAATGAATGTTGGTGTTATGGGTCCCACCAGTGTGTGATGTGTGTATGCGTGTACGACTGAGGAATCATCTCGTCCGTGGAAGCAGGAGGAGATTTTGTGTTCTGAACTGCACCAGTATTCTTGGTAGCTAGAGATGGTTTTTATTGTTTGGTTTGATGATATGGCATGTATATATAGCTTTTCGATTATTGATTGGTATTAATGTATGTATTAACACTATATGTTGAAGTCGTATTGAGTTCTATGTAGTCGGTACGGCTTCTGGGATGTAAGAAGTCGGTGACAGTTCCGTAGTAGGACAGAGGTAAGCGCTGTTCTCGGGAAAGACGGGATTGTCGTTGCCCGTAGGTACATGGGAAAACGCGTAAAATTGAAGTTGCGCGTCGCATTGTCTGGGTTCGATTCGGTGGCATCATTGTGTGTTGACATTAGAGACAATTTCTGTGTGAAAGAAGTGCATATGATAGCAAAGAGTTATTTGTGAAATTTCGGTCTAAAGTACCAGGAAACCAATAGGTATGCCGATAACGCTTTTTACTGAAAAGGTAGCAGGTGTTCTCTGAGCTTGTTAGAAGGACAAAGTAGAGGTAAGCGCTGCTTTGTTAACGTATGTTATAATTCTGTAGTAGGACAGACTGTTCGCTGTTCTCGGGAAAGCAGGATTCTGTGTGAATGAACGGTACTTCTTTGTGTGAAAGTGTGTGAATGAAATAGCATTCGGGTTAATTGCAGAACTCTGGTTTTATTTCTCAGGAGCATTGCGTTTCCAACTATGTGTTTTAATTCCGGAGAGAACAGTTAATTGATGCTTGATAGAAGGGTGAAGTAGAGGGGTGCGCTACTTTGCCAACGGACGTAATAATTCTGTAGTAGGGCAGAGGTAAGCGCTGCTCTCGGGAAAACAGGATTCTCGTGGGAAAGGTCTTTTGCTATTCTGTGGTTAGCGGAGCAGACAATGGAGATGTTTGTACGTTGTAACTAACAAGTATTGTAAAATTGAAACAAAGTCTATCGCGTAGTTTTGTAAAGGAGGGGTAGACTGAGGACAGGAGTCAGGAGCAGAAGCTGCTGCAGCGACTGTAGACGTCAGAAGGACTGCGCTGGGATTGGACAGCTAGTCAGTGACGTAGACGCTCCAGGATTGGTGCGTTAGTGAGAGTAGCGCTACTATTGGATTAGAGATCGTACAGTGGTAGAAAAGACTAAAGAGTTCACAAAAGACAGGAAAATGTATTATCATTCACCCGAGAGAAAGAAAAAGTCTATGTTCAGTAAACTGAGGAATTTGTTTGTGAAGGACAAGAAGATTGTGACTATGGAAGGACAGTTACTCCCTCCGGCAAAGACCCCCGCATCCTTCATGGTTGCAAAATATGGGTACCATACCTGTATCTGGTTAGACAATTGGGCAAAGTATACAAAGGAAGACGGAGTTCTAGCGTTTCCAGAGGACGGGTCCTTTAATTTGGCAATATTAAGGAATTTACGGGTGAGGATGATGAGCTTAGATCCGCGACCTAGGCCTACCCAGTTTGAGGCATTAACGGAATGGGAAGATGAGATGCATGAGCGAGAAAAACAGAGAAATGGCAGTAGGTATAGGTACATGTTTGGACAGCCAAATGATCGGGAAACTCATAGTGATCGAATGAGAAGGTGGCGAGATGCTAGTATGACAGAAGGATTATTTCCTGTTAGAACAGAAGGAGAAAGTGGAGGAAGGAAATGCCTAGAAAAGAGAAATAATGTAGAAACCCGGAGGTATGGGGCTAATAAAACTGATGATGATGTCCTAGATGATATGTTTTACAAGAGCCCGCCTCCGTACAGACAGGAACCAGAAACGCCAACCACAGGCACACCAGTAAGGGAGACTCTGAGAATCATTAAAACAGAAGTTATGACCCCAGAAGTGAAAAGAAGAAATTCACTTAAAGAAAAGGGAAATAAGGTCGAGAACGAAAATTCTAGAGAACTAGCAGAAACCACATTGGAATTGACAGAGAAAATAAGGGAATTAACAGTGAGCATGGGCTAACAGTTCCGTATGTGAACCAAAGACAGGCAGAACAGCCCCTGATGAAAACGAAAGAAAGTTCCTGGGGACATGCTATGGGTAAAGGTGAATTACATGTGTCTAAGAACCCATTTTATTGTTCCGATACTGCTGAGAGAAGCAGAAGGGTAGAAGGATCGATGTTAGAGCCACAGAGACTGACAGAACCAGGGAATGCAGAAAAATCAGTGAGCATAACTACTGAAGAATTGAATGACTGGCTAAAAGGTTTGCAGGATAAAGAAAAAGAATCTCATACCATTGATGTGGCAAAATTCAGGATGGGGTTAGAAGAATTGATAGTAGGGACAATCCCCACAGAAAAGTTGAAAAATTTTCAGGATGAGGAGTTATTATTCCTGTGTAAGAGTGTCACTTGGAGAGCGAAAGATTTACATGACAGATTAGCAGAAATAGCCAGTGAAATGGGAATTGACATGGACAAGGTAAAAGCTTTACAGAAGCCATACCGAGTGGATTTTACAGAAAAAGACATTGAGAATCTGAATGCCGCAGGAAGGATAGGGCAGATTAGGGACATAATCACAGTATTAAGGAAATGGGGAGATGGAAAAGCAGGTGGTATAGGAAGCGGGATGACACCTCAGACAGAACATTTCCAGCATTTCCTGTGAGAGAAAAGGAGAAAGTGATGATGGAGCTCCCTATGAGAGGGATTCCCGGAGGGGGATATGTGCTTGTCCCATGGACCAGACAGGACATTTTGTCATTTACAAATGACTTCCCTAGATTACGGTCGAGTGGTACAGACAGGTAGACAGATTTGTGAAATTATCCAAAGTGCTGTGGAATGATTTGAATAGTCTGTTTGATATAATAGTGCCAGCAGACTTGTGGGCAGAATGTAAGATAGTCATAGACTGGCCCACTAAAGAATACCCGAGAGATCCCAAAACAGGAGCCCCAGACCCGGAGGTCATGAAGAAATACAAACAGGTTATGGCCTTCCTGAAGAACAAAGTGCCTCCAAAAGAAACAGATTGGGTTAAGATAGATCGAACACATCAGGAAGCAAAAGAGTCAGTCCACGCATACTATGAGAGGTTAATTTTAGTGGGGATGACAGTCTGGGAGAAAAGGACCTGAGTCATTTTGTGTACAGATTTGTGTATGGTCTGCGTCCTGAGATTGGGGACATGATCAAGCAGCACACCGTGGACTGGCAGAGCAAGAAAATAGATGAGATCCTGAGGCATGCTAAATACTTTAGTGATGAAATCGAGGCAAAGCAGCGGAAACTAAAAGAAAAGGCAATGTGGGCTCAAGTGAAGGTTGCAGAGACACAGGAAGCTCAGCTAATAGAACAAGCAAATAATCCAGGTATAAAATCAAAGTTTGGTCCAGGAAAGGGAAAGGGTAACATAGAAGAAGCCAAGAAAAAGTTTTCCTGTCACAACTGTGGCAGATTAGGGCATTGGAAATCCGAGTGTAAAAATCCACCTCTTGCTAATGATGAAAATCTGTCATTAAATCCACAGGTGCAGTGTGAGGGGAGTGGCCCATCGCCGCAACAGCAGAAGGCTGTTAATCTACAGAATCAGGTGCCAAAACCGCCCTTACCACAGAGCCGGAGTACACAGAGATATAGCAAGGAAACGGGATTCTACAATGAAGAACAGGTAAACAAACCGCAACGCGCGAGCGCTGTGTCACAATATTGGATGCAAAATGACGAAAGTGAGCTAGAAGAAATTTATTGACGGTGCCGAAAAGAGGAAGCAGAGTGCGTACTTGGCGCATCTCTAGAAATAGATCAGACAGGACCATTTGTAGATGGGAAAGTTAATGATGAAAACATTACTTTTCTAGTAGACACTGGAGCTACACGATCTACTGTCAGATCAGCGGATGTGAAAAATCTTCCTCTTTCGGATGAAACAATCCAAGTAGTTGGTGTGTCCAACACCCAGATTAAAACGTACCTTACTGATCCTGTAAAGGTAAGAATAGGGAAATTTTCAGACATGCATCGATTTGTGGTGTGTGACACCAGTCCTGTGAATTTACTAGGAAGGGATCTATTGTGCAAGATGAATTGCACAATATTCTGTACACCAGACGGAATAGCCTTTGAAACACCAGATGAGGATGTTCTGTATAAAATGACTATAGCTAACCGAGAGTGTGAGGTTGCTGGAACCTATGCAGTATTCAATCCAGATGAATTGCCCCCGGAATTGAAACAGACAGTGAAAGCAGCAGTTTGGGATTTCACTGGGGAAGATGTGGGTCTGATGAGAAATGTAGATCCAGTAAGAATTGCAGTAAAGGAAGGAGCTGTTTACCCAAACATTCCACAATACAGACTGACCCCAGAAATAATAGCAGGGGTAACCCCTTTGATTGAGAAGATGATCCAGCAAGGAGTGTTGAGGGAGATAATGAGCAGTCCATGTAATTCGCCTATCATGGGACTGAAAAAGCCAAGTGGGAAATTCAGGATTGTGCAAGATTTGAGAAAGATTAACAAGATCGTTGTTTCATGTTGTCCAATTGTTCCAAAACCCTCAATAATTTTGTATCAGATCCCACACGATGCAGAATGGTACACAGTAATTGATTTGTGTCATGCTTTCTTTTCCATTCCGTTGCATCATGACAGCCAGCCACTTTTTGCATTTCGGTTTGGAAACCGTATTTTGGCATGGTGCCGAATCCCACAGGGGTACACAGAGAGCCCCTCCATTTTCAATCAGTTGTTAAAGCAATCTCTAGAAAGTCTTACTATGCCTGAGAGTTCAGTTTTAGTCCAGTATATTGACGACCTATTGGTAGCGTCAAAGACACGTGAGGCTTGTGAAACAGACACCATAGCTTTGCTAAATCATTTGGCAGATGGAGGACTTAAGGTATCTCCAACAAAACTGCAATACTGTAAGAAGGAAGTGACATACTTGGGTCATAATATTGAGAAAGGCCTGAGAAAAGTAACCATAGACAGAATCTGAATCATTAGAGGAATGAGAGCTCCAATGACTCAAAGAGAAGTAAGAATGTTCCTAGGAATGGTTGGTTATTGTCGTCAGTGGATAAGTAATTTTTCCCTGATTGCCAAACCATTGGTGAAATTGACAAAAAGTGAGGTAAAAGACCCCCTTGAACTGAAAAAAGAAGAATTGGCAGCATTCAGACAGCTGAAGAACAGTCTTTGTGAAGCCCCTGCACTGGGTATGCCAGACTATGAAAAGGAGTTTGAGCTATACTGTAGTGAGCGAAATGGGTGCGCACTTTCAGTGTTGATACAGAAACATGGAAGACAAAGGAGACCAATAGCCTATTTCTCGTCAATGCTAGATCCAGTGGCGATAGGTCTGCCAGGATGTCTGAAAGCTGTAGCGGCTACATGCCGAAGTCTAGAGCAGAGTGAAGGAATTGTGATGGGGTATCCAGTAAGAGTGTTTGTACCCCATAGTGTGGCGATCCTTTTAACAAGGAGTCGAACACAGTTCATGTCACATAGTCGGCTGACTAAGTATGAAAAAGTCATTCTAAGTGCAAACAATGTGAGTCTGGAAAGATGTGTGAATGTGAATCCAGCTACACTTTTGCCTGATGCAGAGAGAGTGGAGATAAGAGAAGAGGCTGATCATGATTGTCTGGATGTGCTTGATTACTGCACGAAACCTCGTCCTGATATAAGAGATCTACCACTGCCAGAGAGTGATCATGTGTTTTTTGTGGATGGATCCTGTTTGAGAACGGAAGAAGGAGTGTTGAGCGCAGCCTATGCAGTATGTACAGTTTGAGCAGTTATAGAGGCATCGCCCTTGAAAGGAGTTAGATCCGCTCAAGTAGCAGAAATAGTGGCATTAACCAAGGCATGCAAGATTGAGAGGAATCCGAGAGTGACTGTGATGACTGATAGCCAGTATGGCTTCGGAGTTGTCCACGATTTCGGCCAACTATGGCTGCAAGGAGGTTTCCTGACCTCAAGTGGAACTCCCATAAGGAATGCAGAAGTGGTTGGAAAATTGCTCGAGGCAATACAAATGCCCAAAGAGTTGGCTGTGGTAAAATGTGCTGCTCATGGACAAGGTAGTGACTACATCACTACCGGAAACTGGTTTGCTAATGACATGGCTCAGTATTGTGCCCAAAACAAATACTCCATAAATCGGTCAAAGGAAAAAGAAATGTCTTTTTGCTCCATAATGTTTACTAACGTTGTGGGAACATGGGATGAAGTGAGGCAATTGCAGGATGAGGCAGGGGATGAAGGAATGAGGCAGTGGGTAAAAGCAGGATGTGCACCCAGGGAAAATGATCATGTGTGGGTCTATCGGGATGGAAGACCAGTAATGCCTGATAGCATGATGTCAACCATGGTACGGATGTATCATGGCCAAGGACATCTGGGGAGGGATGCCATGATAAGGGCTTTTAAGCAGACCTGCTATAATCCAAAATTCAGGCTAATAGCAGAAAGCCTCTGTCAAAGATGCCTGACATGTCAGCAGTACAATCCTGGAAGAAAAACGGTGGTGAGTCTGGGTACCATAGGCCGGGAAGGAGGACCTTTCACCAGAATGCAAGTAGATTTCATTGAAATGCCTCCTTATAACAAACGGAGGTATGTTTTGGTGGTAGTCTGTCTGTTCTCTAGGTGGGTGGAGGCATGCCCGACCAGAAGAAATGATGGAATCACAGTGGCTAAGCTATTGTTGAGGGAATTCATCCCAAGGTACGGGTTCCCAATAACCATAGAATCAGACAGAGGTGGACATTTCTACGAGATCATGAAATTGATTTGTGAAGCATTGGGTGTACAACAGAAACTGCATTGTGCCTACCGACCAGAGGCTTCTGGTGTGGTTGAGCAAATGAATGGTACCATCAAAAATAGAATTGGAAAAATGTGTTTAGCCACAGGTTTGAAATGGCCTGATGTCTTGCCTCTGGTTTTGATGACCATTAGGTCTACTCCAGATAGAACTACAGGTTTGAGTCCACATGAGATCATCATGGGACGCGCCATGAGACACGTGTTTGTGCCAGTCAACAAGCTGATGACTATAACTGATTACATGATTTTGGATACTGTAAAGGCCTGGCTGACGCAGTTCATTCTGTGTTTCACCAAGTTGGAGCGGATGCCACCACACCTGAAAAGAAACCAGCCCATGATTTGAGCCCAGGGGACTGGGTGAGAATAAAAGTACACAGAAGAAGAAATTGCCTGGTTCCAAGGTGGGGAAGGCCAAGACAGGTCATCTTGACCACAACAACTGCTGTGAAGTGTGCAGGACTGAAAAACTGGATACATGCTAGTCACACACTGAGAGTTCCAAATCCGGCAGACGGCATTGGGAAAGAATACTTTGACGAATCAGAATCAAGTGATGAGTCAAGCAATGAGAACATAAAAACAAAAGAAATTCCTGAAAGGGGGGAGAATGAGCCAAGACTAGTTCAGACCCCCAGAGAAGAAATTTTGAGAAAAAGATTGCAGATTTCAGATACTTCAGATTCTGGAGATGAGTAAAACGCCAGTGGTGAACACAGAAAAAAGAAAAGGAAAGAAAAGAACATCCAGCCAGAAGTACCTCTTGCACCAGATGAAAGAGTAGAAGAAATTCCACCTGAGAAAATACTGGAAGAAGAAGAAGGGACAGTTGCAGAAAGAGAGGGACAGATTGCGGAAAACCCCCGAGGAGGTATAGGGAACTGCAACACCCAGATAGGTGAAGGGACAATTAGTCAGCAAGAAGATTGTGTGCCGGAGATCCGAGGAGATACAGAAGTAGGGCCAACCCAAGAGGTGGAAAAGGAGACTTCTGAAAAAGAAAAATCAAATGAAACAGAATCTGAAGACAGTGAAACAGAGATACCAGAAGGTCGAGTTCTGAGAAAGAGAACTTGGATCGAGGAAAGAAACGGCAAGGACGGCAAAGCAAGAAGGAACGCCAAAGGAGACATTTGGCCAAATAAAATTAAGAAACTAAGATACAGATTGATACGAGCTAAACCCTCAGAGGCTGAACAAGTGAATGAAGTAACTAGTCAGCGTTCAGAGAAAGAGGGAGAAACAGAAGTGTCAGAAGCAAACAAACGAGCAAGAAAACCAAACCAGAAGTATAAGTCACCTGAATGGACGTATGTGGCACTGCCTGAACAAGGAGAAGAGGCAGATAGTCAAGGAAATCCATAGGAGACTTGGCTGAAATTGATAAAAGAAGAAGAAACTGGGGAAATCCTGAGAGTTATCTTATCCGACATTGGAGAAGAAGAGGAAGATCAGGAAATCCTGCATGTGGATGATGAGAAAGAAGTGAAAAACGACGAAAAGCCAAGCTGAGTAATTTGTATTGATCCTTGTAGAAATACACAGGATTAAATAAGAAAATTGAAATATTTGGACAAACCTGATAAGTTTTAGCTCTTAAAGCTATAAGAGGAGGAGTAGAAGAGGCTAAGTCAAAAGACACAGTTAGATCTAACAAGATGGCTAACATAGATGATAATAAGAGTAGATGTACCTTCATGAGAAGATGGTGCAAGACATGTTGCTGTTGTACAGGACTATTAATGCTTCTTTGGAGCATACTCGCTCTGTTGATCTCTTTCAAAGTAACTTTAGATACATTAGCAGGACATACTGAGAATATGACTAATATAGTGAAGAACTCACAAAAAGTAATACCGGTTAGAACAAGCACAGAGCATGTGCATCAAGATAGGTCAATAAATGATTTCTCTAGTAATGTGTTTTCAAAATTATTTTATGAATATGTTAAAACAATGGAAGTAAGGGATTGCTACGTCTGCATGCAATTACCTGCATCTGTTTCAGAAGGGGTGACTTATCATCACCTCCCAGCAACTTATGGATTAACATGTAGCGTTTTAACTAGTATATTTTATCAAGTAGGGAAACTAGAATATAATTTGTCTAACATAGATTATATTCTTGGACGATTGCCCATGAATAAAGAATTAAATCCAGCTAAAGAAGCTAATACTTTAGGGGAAATGTTTATAGAGACTAAAGGACTAACCTTAGAGTATATTTTTTAAGAACAATTTAACTTGTAGTTTCAAACCAGAAGAGAAAACATTCTTGGATATGGTTGAGGAGAGAAGATTGAAAATACACAAGAATGCAGAAGGACATAAAGAAGGGGAAAACATTTGGGCAATAGATGGGAACAAGGAAACGCAAGGTGATGTTAGACCAACAATAGCTATAGATTCACCACAGAAAGGCAAATTATGCATCATGAGAGAACGATCCCAGTATGATTACATATACATAGGGACAAGTGAGTGTCATGATACATACTTCATTACATCCGGATGGGGATTTAGAGGTGGAGAAGACCCAGTTTTTCCTGGATTGTATTATATTTGTGGGAACAAAGCTTATTACAGGTTGCCTGACCATTGGTATGGCACATGTTATGTAGGCCTGGTCTTTCCAAAGATCTTTCACATGGATAGAGTAGAAAATAGTGGACCAAATAAACTACTAATGCGTAGCAGAAGAGAAACTTGGTTAGAAATTGTAGGTGATATTTTTGGAGCCTTGATACCAGCAGTGGGAATATCTTTGAATGCACATAATATTCGGAAGCTGTCCACCATAGTGGATCGTTTGTCAACAAGCACAGCTGGAGGATTTCTATTGGTAAACACTGAATTAGTTGCCATGCGTGCTATGATTATGCAAAATCGACTTGCCCTTGATATTTTATTGGCAAAAGAGGGTGGAGTCTGTGGAATGCTGAAAGTTCAACATTGTTGCACTTACATTCCTGACGAAAGCAGAGATCTAAAAGTCTATATCAAAAATATTACAGAATTGCATGATGAAATAAAACCACTGGAGGTTGAAAGTATCTGGACTAGAATTAGTAATAAGATGGCTGCTATAAAGGCTTTCTTAGGTAAATTAGGTAGTACTATAATAGGGAAAATATTATTTCCATTAACCTGTGTGATTTTTGTATTATTACTACTTAGATTAGGATGTATATGTTGTAGATATAGAAGAAATAAAAAGAAGGTTAAAAGAGAAATTTACAAAAAGGGAGAAAAGAAACCAGAAAAAGATCTCAATGAAATAGAAATGGAAGAGTGGAAGGAGAGTATGTATGATAAAACCAAAAGAGAAGATGAAAGGGAAACAGAATTTTAATTAAGCAAAAAGACATTTCAAAGTTTCCGCAAAAGGGGAGATAAATTGAAAATTTGGTGGGTTGTTTTGGTGGTGATAAAATCACCAAAGGGGGGATTGACGGAGCGGGTAAAATAAAATATTTGGTATACCCAATCCATTTATATAAGTTTTATTAAAACGACTAAGAACTAATTCTAATAAATAATTAAGTGTGGGAATTGAATTAATCAACCTTATTAACCAAGAGAATACATGTGGGAATGCATTTGCATGGCTAAAACAATAAGTAAACTAAGTTTGTACGCATATTAAATTTATATGTTTAGCTTAAGCATTGTTAATGTGATTTGCGCTTAAATAAACCAGCATTAACGGCTTTAAATGTTGCATATGGCTAGATAAATGCATACACATAAGGGTATTAGTGAGGGAATAACATTGTTTTAGTCAATTCTATGAATTAATTTTGTTTTGTGTTTCTTTTACCTTAAGTTGACTAATTCGGCCTACTAAAAGATGGCTGCCGACTGAATCCTTACCAAAATACATGACATCATGAAATTGACAATGGAGAAGGCGTCTGCACTGACTACGTAGTGTCCTCTCCTTGAACCTCCAAACCAGGTCCATGAAGACTACTCTGCGCGAGATGCCAATGTCCCTGAACACGGAAGAAAAGTTGCAATCTGGGAACCAAAAGCCACCTATTCACAATAGACTGATACTTTCCTGACCGGGGAACGACTTTCCCATGCGCCTAGTTTATACATCATCCATATGAGAACTTTTGAAATTGTTTCTTAAAAATTTGGGACGGGGCTGAATTCAACCAATCAGCAGCCTGGAAATAGAGAAAATGCAACATGTATATGTAAATTTTGGTATAAATATTAGTGGTTTAGAGAGGGAAATTAGGTTACCACCCAATGAGCTCGAGACGCACCCTGATCGATGCTTTTCTATGCGGCACTCCACTCTGACAGCAGAGGACGGGACGGTAGAATCTCTGATGAATTTCTGAGGACCAGTTTCTGACTTAGAGAACGACAATTAGCCAGAATAGGTAATTATGACAAAAGATAATGTTGCATTGTTAGGATTTAACCTGAAATTTTAATTAGATAAAGAAAAATCATTGTTTGAAGAACTGTGTCGGGTGGTTATTTCTTTGAAAATGTTTTTATTGATTAATATAAGATTTGAAATGTTTTCATCAAATTTCTAGAACAACTAAATGATCTAAATTGACCTCCGGATGGAGGAATTGTTAGGGTAATATAATAGATGTGTGATTACCTCCATCCAAGGGAAATAGAACTGTAGTTCGGGATATTTGAAAATCCCTCTGTAGACACGGATAGATTGATGAGAATGAATGTTGGTGTTATGGGCGACACTAGCGTCTGATGTGTGTATGCGTGTACGACTGAGGAATCATTCCGTCCGTGGAAGCAGGAGGAGATTTTGTGTTCTGAACTGCACCACTGGCATGGCCATGTCCTGGTATAACCATAGCAGTTCTGCTGAAAAATACTGATCATGAGTAAATGCAGCAGCTGGCGCAAATTTAACACTGGTTATGTCTAATTTCATTAATGTTGGCAAAAGCCAGGGTATATTTACCAGCAACGCTTCATACCGCACTAATACTGAGTCAAAGTGCTGTCAATTACCCAATTTAATGGCACTAAATTTACAAATCTTGGAAGAATGTGAGCCCGAGCTGACCTTGCCCGGATTTGACCACAAGGCGAGCAGATTGCTGCAGATGTCGGTGCAAGCATTACGTTTACTGATCCATTATGCACCTAATTACAGATCTTTTGTACTAAATAGACATTTAAAAACCAAAGAAAAACTCTAATCTCATTTCATGTCATTGTTCATATTTATTTTTTAGTAAAGCCCAGCACTGGGAACTGAAAGCACAAATGGCAAAGCTTCAACCCAGCGCCACTTTGCGCCAAGTGAGTGTATCAAGTGAGTCCTATCCCATGTAGTAGGACTTGAATTATAGGGAAAATTAGGGCATTTTTCTGTACATTTTTCAAATATATTGGCTTAGAAGCCACATGTTATAAAGGCAGTCCTGATAGGCAACTAATTAAGTATTCAAGATTTCATAGTCTGTAATGGTACCCAGCAGCGCTAGTTCCTCACAGCAGAGTGCCACTTACCTGCTTATGAGAAAATAGAATACTTGACAAGAATATGGGCACATTGGTACTCTGTGATATAAGAAATTCCTCTCAAAGATCCATTCCTAATCCTGGATAAGGGAACTGTGGAGGCACGTGCAATGCAGTTCATCAATCCCAAAGTCTATGAGGCCCCACAAGGCTTTTAGACATTTAATGACCCAGTTCTGTGAATGGCTCACTTTTAATGGAGTCTGGTGACATTGTTATGACAAAGATGTAGGCACATGAAATTCTGTTTCTACTGCATATGCTCCTTATGCACAGAGAGGCATCTTAAGGTACGTTTTTCTCAAATTTTGTAGGACTGCTGTGAGAATATTACATGATCCAATCATGCTTTATACACAATTAAGACAGAGTGAGCTCACAAAGGGATCAAGGCCATTAGTCCTCATCCTCTATTCTCCAAGCAAAATTGAGCTTTAAAAAGAGGTTCCTGACTTCTTGTCAAGTGGTAAAATCTTCCACAGTTTGGTCCCTGCAACCCTGAATAAACAGCTACCAGAACATATCTGAATCCGCTTTGGAGTAACAAGCTCAGAGTCAGCTCTGCAGCGTGCATTTTTCCAAGTAGTGCTTATTGAAGTAGGACAATCACATAGGTTGGAACTATCTGTCAAACCACTGTGTTTCTGTCAACTAGCCGAGAGGAGTTCAATTTCTGGCATAATGTTTATGTTTGCCTGAACCAAAGATGACGCGGTTTGCTGTGTTGAACTCTTTGTAACTTCATCATAAGGTAAACTGAAAAAAGAGACTATTCAGTACTGAATTCTGGGGCGCACAAGAGATTGTCTCAAAGCTTCTGGTGGTGTAAAGGAAGTAATATGGCAAACCTAAATATCATATATAAATAATAGTGTGACCACAGCCTGGACCTGAGGCTCAAAAGACGGCTTAATCCTAGAAGATGCTGTACGGGTATTGGAGTGTGCTTACTGTAATGGAGGGCTGACACATAGAAACTGGCTTGCACAGTCTTGTCACTATTTGAAAAATATTCATCTCTCCTCCTGGCTTTGATGTCTGCCTCCGCTGACTCTCCATGTATGTTCAGGAGCATCTGTGTATCGTCAGCGTGCTTTTCACATTGTAGGCAACATAACCCAATTATCAACGCCAAGGGAGAGTACAGAGCCACGGGGAACCCTATGTTCCACCATGTTCCACCAGAATGATGGAAGACATAGACTGGCCCAAATTAACCTGGTAGCCCCTGTCTGCCACACAGTGAGTGATTCAACTCCAGCACTTACCCTTGTATTTGGAACCAGTGGTTCAAGTGGTCCACCTCTAGCCCATGGTCCACGATGTTAAATTGCACCTATAGATCCAAAAGCTAAAGCAGCAGGTATGTCTTAGCTCCTCAGATCTTATGGCTTCTCTTTTAAGTCCTTTGTATAAAATGTTACAGAGACTTTTCAGTCTACAGTCTTACACAGACAAACTATTTACCAAGTTACAGAGATCTCAGAGGCTTACAACAGCAAAGCTAACCCTTATGTTACACATACATTGAGGTAAGTGGCACCAAAGCTGGTCACACAAATCCTACAGGCTGAGCTCTCTGACAGTAGATCTTTTGGTTACAGGTCTCTCATTGGTTCATTCATCTGGCAACAGATATATAACTCCGGTTACAGGCATGTTATAGGCGCAGGTATTAATCAACAAACCTACCCCCTAGATTGCATATATCATTGGAGCCCAAGCCTACAATATCTCCCATTTTACATAGATCATGCAGGTTCCAGCATCTCATAGTACCATCACTCAGATCTAACTGGCTTAGGACTCTGGCAGCAGTGTTATCCTTCACGTAACAGGGCTTTTGTAAGCTCAGGCCCCTCATGGCAAAGTTATCCCTAAGGTTACACAGAGGAGGCTCGGGATTTAGACAGCAAAACTGTTATCCGGTTTCAATATATATATATATATATATATATATATATATATATATATATATATATATATATATATATATATATATATATATATATATTATAGACTTGATCTTACTTGGTAATGTCGCAAACATAAAAACTAGAGAAACGATTACAAAGATTGTGATATGCGTTTGGTTAGTTGCATATATCTTACAGAATCAGACATCTAATAGCTACCACTACCACACCCCATATGCCCCAACTCATATGTCAGCAGCTTTACTGAGACCACCATCTAGACTCTACACCAGCAGCAGACAAATCGACCACTCCCTACACTCTATACTGCTATGTACATCCACATGGCCACCTATACTGTGTGTCACCACTGTCTGCATCTTTGACTGTCACCTTCCCATCAATCGTCCAACTATTCCATACACTACTATCACCTAACCACTACACTGTCACTTCTATCTCAAGGGAGCATGTGCTGTCCTATTCATGACAGATTGAAGTCTGGATGATTTTTTTTTTACTTCTGCGTATGTGCCATACATTTTTTATGTCTATACAGTGCTTTGGACAAAAGTGTTATAATAAATACATTAAATAAATAAATAAATACCACTTACACCATACACCCCCTTCAAGGGTCCTACACCACAACCCATTCTACACCCATCTTTCATCTACCACAACCTAGGCCACCACCTACACCCTGCACTACTATTCCCATCCTTCACATCTGCCTACATCCTGCAGACTTCACACCACCACTTATAATCCCAAGTTCATGTTGTTTTCTCCCCTTTCAACTGAGGTCACTCATACCACCAGCAGAAGCAGGCATCAGTGATTCCATGCGGCCTACCCAAGTGCTTCTGCCAGTGCATGTTTCTTTCTCTTACTAACGAAGGCTACCACAAGACCCTAAATCTATATCCCAATCTGCACCACCACCTACACTGTACACCTATTTCTTATTCCAGATAAACTAGCACGGCATCTACTCTATATTCTACCCCCACCCTATATGGTTTACACTGCCCCATAGATCCTAAACCACCTTAGCACAACCACTGAACACCAATACTACTATATGTACCTACATTGTTTACCACCTACAACACCACCCAAAAGACATATCATACATGCTACACCACGTGCACCCTCTACCAGTATACCATTGCCTCTCATTTACCACCAACACATACACCCTCAACCACACTACTACACAGACCCTACCACACCACCTACATAACTTTTAGAGTACCCTGCAAAGTAGACCCTATAACACCACCTATAGAGCATCTACTACACCCAGTTCTACCCATGTCACCATCTACACCCTTGCCCGTCTTACTTCCTATATAGCCAGCTACCCTCCCATCTGTATCATACACGCTGTATTCAATTCCCAACCGTGAATGGCAACCCTTACGCCATACACTTTCAATCACCCTACCCAAACACCTACACTTTATATCATCATTTGTTCTCCCACTAACATCAGTCACTTCACCATACTTCACTTGTATTGCGATCTATCACAGCCACCTACAAATCACTTACGAACGACACCATAAGATACTCCCTGCACATCAATTACCCTCACATATACACACACATAGAAACCCTATACCACAACCTACATACCGTACTCCGTCTCCTACACCAACATCTACACCACGTATAGCCCACATCATACAACAACACCCACAGTACCCGAAACACTCTATACCCCAACATATGACCTACATCATCACCTGCACCTTAGACCTACTTGACCCTTTGCATTACCACCTCCAATTTACACCGCTACCTACATTGCTATCTGAAATCCTTACCATTTTGGCTCGCACCACAAAATACACATACTACATTTACATTCAACCCTACCTCATGCAAGGACCCAGACAATCTATGCCTAGCACCATCTATAGCCTACAACTGCTGAGATATGCAATACTAAATTGCAATGGGAGCTCTTTAGCCATATCAAATAAAGTGCCCCTCAACTGAATTAGAAGTGCAGGGTCCAACGCAGTCCACCACAGTAGGGTGGACTTGGCAGGACCGGTGGTTGGGTAGAGTCACAGTGTGGAAGAGGCATGAGATAAATTTCCTAAACTTAATGTTTACAAGGAGAATTTGTTTCAGGATAACAATAAGCACATGGATTATTGTAGTGGGAACCTCCACACAGAAAAAAGGGCCCTATTGTTTTAATCTTACCCTCTCACCCGTGGATCCCTTAGAGAGGGGAGTCGAAGGGTTTCTTTCTAAGTCATCAGCTTAGAACACACCTGTGGTGCTGGATAATTGTTAGTCTGTCCTGTCACTTTAGTAGGCTATTTGCTATGGTCTTTTAAATCCATGCATATACAACCTCCATGTTCAGCTTCTGTCCCAGATTTATAAGGGTACGTACATACATTGCTGTTATTTCTGCTTACCTGCTATGTTGGTGTATGGAAGCTTGTACTACTGCTATTAACATACCTGTTCTATATGTGAGAGTGAACTACACAAAACCCAAACCTATAGTTTCAACTAATCTCCCTTTCCTCGCATAATCTCTTTACTTACCTCCTCTCTCAACCCTGACATCACCACCTGCTCTTCATCCATTTTTTCTTCTTTCACATCCTTATCCTTCTCTCCTTTCCTTCACTGACTTTTCCTTCAATTGCCTTCTTTCTTTTCCCTACCTCCTCTATTTTCATTAACCACTTGTCCTTGCTATTACCAACAACTCTCTATTTCCTCTAAACGCCATAACATTTTCTAACTGCATTTGACTCCATTCCCCAACTGTTCATCATAATTATTCTCTCTTTTAAACTACTTTCCTTCTATTCACCTCCATTTCATACCTTCTTTTTAAGACACCAATACCTTTACCAACATCTCCCCCTTTCATCTCCTTCCTTTACTCACCTCATGATTTCTTTTTAACTTCCCCTCCTCCCTACCTTCTTCCAGACTTGACTGCACCTCTTTTCTCCTCTCTCCCGTTTATCCACAATTTCTTATCAAGCATTATTTAGTTTCCTTTCTTCTATCCTTCTCTTTCACTTCCTGTCCTCACTTCCTTTTCCAGCCGGTATTATATCATTTGCATTATATGTCTCTTGGGAGCCCAGTTAAATTGTGCCTTTGCTTAGATGCTCAATGTGCCCAGGGCCAGGTAAATGGTTTGCAGTAGTTGATGCATTTCTGTGCATTATTGTGCAACATTATGTTTCGTTTATGTTTGTCTATGCAGTGGACCATGGCTGCTTATGCAACATGTAGACCCACAAACCGCATATCTAATAAACCTCTGAATAAATTAATACAACTATTTTCTAGTTTGCAAAAGTTTGTATTTGCCTGAAAATTCAAAGGTATATACAACTTTTGTTTAAACTCCTATTTCTAAAATTAGTTTGGAAAGTTTACATTACTGTATTGTTATGACAGGATAGTAAATACTACTTTCATTCAGTCTCCCCTAACACACAAAGTCATGTCTGTGCCAGATTTAATTAGAGGTGTCCATGTTAATGGACATTCCTAGGAAAATCTTAACATTGTAGCTTCCCAGAATGGGTTATCCATTGCTAATAATCCAGACAGAGCCTGACAGGAAATTTAAAACAGCCTTGGCAAAAATGATAAATTCAGCCCCCATGTGCAGAAGTGGTAAAGTGTGCTTGAACCAGAGCAACTCTTTCAAGTTGTCGCCGGGATTACGTAACCTGCACCACTGCTCCTGGTGGATGAAACCGGCCACCAAGAGTCAAAACTGGCCTCCTGGAGCTCCAGGGTTGCTCATTTGCCCGTCTAGCCAGTCTGACAATGAATCCAGATCATTAATCTTTCGTCCACAGCCAAGATCAGTCTTTCTGAGTTAAACAATGCATGGACCCAACTCTTTGATATAAACTGACAAGTATCTGCCTTATTAAAAGTAGAGATTTGGATAAGGGAGAACACAGACAAGTAGGGTTGTTGGTCCCAAACATAAACTCTTTAATTTTAGAATTCAGAGGAGCTCACCAATGTGATATGGCCTTCCTGAATTGTATGTTTTTGTTATACTGTAGGAAAATGGGCATATCCCAACCCAATGAACAATTATGACTGGTGTACTTTAGGCATAAAATGTGCATCAACAGGCAGGCCAGCCAAGCATTTGTACAAGCCTTCTGGAAAGAAGATACAACTCTCCTGATAAAAAAGGAAAAGCTGTCCTCGCTTATCCACGCCAGAAACTTGCTATCAGGATTGAACCAGTGAGGTTTCAGACTGTCTCTAGGACTGGAGCAGTCTAGGATCTACAGAGTCTGGCTTCTTTACTCATTGGAGTGCCTGGAGTCCAGGATACCTGCCTGCTGCGGAAGTGGTCCTGGAAACAGACAAGGCTAAGGGTGCGATAACGACTTTGGCTGTGTGTGAGCGGGCACCACACCAGAGCCCCGCTCCCACACCGCCAAAGTCAACCACCGCCTGCCAGATTACGAGTTTCCTCGTGGTCTGGCTGACAGTGCTTTGGCGGTCTCACGGCGGTGCAGTTCTAAGGCTCATGAGTGAGCCTTTGAACTGCAGCGCCGAGGGAGTACCAAAGCAAATCCCTGCAGGCCATGGACTGTGCAGTCCTTGCTGTACAGGAACTGGGGTGCATACACACAGGGGCACACTATGTGCCCCCTGCATGCACCACCATGCACAGGGGCACCAGGGGGCTCTGTAGGGCTCCCTTACTTTCCTGATTGCCACTCTTTTCATGGTGGGATCGCCGCCATGAAAAGTGTGGAAGTCAGGAAAGTCGTAATATTCTTGACGCTGCTGCCCCAGACTGCCACTCCACTGCCGAGGGATCGCGGATCCCTGGGGCTTGCGGCGGTCCAATGGCGGTCTGACCACCAAAGTTGTAATACGGAGGTTGGACATCGGTGCGGCAGCCAAACTTGGAATCAGGCCCTTGTCTTCAAGAGACACCGAAGCATAAAGCTGTGTGTGTACCTGCTCTGACCTCAAAGATAGGTGTGAAGCAGTTGTGTTCTTCAAAATGCGCTCTGTGATCATTATCCAGAGGCTGCTTCCACACAAATTCCGTTTGGTCAATATAGTCATGAAGTTATATGAATATTTGTCTGAAGTAGTATTGTTTTTACCACTACAGCTCCAGAAAGTGGTGAAATTACCACTTCAAAACCCTATATGAGTTTGGAGAATTAATGAAGAACTGAGATAACTCTCTTACTCCTATCTAATAATGACACTATCTCCTTGTAAAAATGACTGTTTCAGCTTAGAGAAAGTCAAAGACAGCATGACCTTGGAGCGTATAAATATACGTGATTTGTTTCTTTTGAGCTCCACCTTTTCACTTTTTGATGTTGCTCACGCATATTTAATGTGTTTACTTTTAATAAAGATTTTGTTTATACAAGTTCTAGAACCTCTCATCTGCATTTCTACTGGAGTTTTTGGTGCCTCGCACACTTAAATGTCTGAAAGAGTAAGAGCGCAGCCAAACTACCAAAAGGTGAGCCAAAGGATGCTACTGGGAGAGGGAAAGTATGCTTATTTGAGGTCCTCTTGATCAGGTTGTTGTAGGAGCTCTGCCATAACATGCATTAATGTTTTGAATACTCTCTCCCCTCAGCCTGCCAGATGGATTTCTTACAACACCATACTATTTTCAGCCTGCCAGATGAATATTTTTCAGGAAAATCACAGGGATGAGTAGGCAGGCAGGTCACAAAAATTTTTAATTGAAGGAAAAATGAATTCATTTACTTAATTCAATATATTGTAATGTTCCCAGAGTTATACTGAAAACATCTCATACTTTGTCATGATAAGGTGGCATTCTGAAATGATCAGCAATTTAAAAGCACTGCTCAATTGAATTCCCCTCAGGGCACCAACCCCTCTAACAACTGGGACACATTTAAAGCGTGCATCAGCGGGAAATGCATTGCTCTGATTTTAGCATTAATAAAAAAAGAGGGGAAGATAGATTAGTACTCAAAAACTTTGCATGGCTGAAAAGGTGCATAAAACACCCAACACTAACACTACAACGGAAAATCACCGCACTAAGAGGCAAACTTACCGCTATATACCCTCGCGGAGCTGAATTCATTCTTCTGCATCTCGAGCACACGTCCTGCGAGCAGGGTTATGAAGTAGGATCCCACTAGGCATGACAGCTTCGAATCAAACGAGAGAAGGAATATATTGGAAACATTACTCGGGAGGCAGGAGGACCAGCAGTTTCTGATTTAGAGAAGGCTAAAACTTTCTGCAGTTTTTATGAAGAGTTATATGCAGTCGCCCCCACGAATGAACAGACCCAATTCAGACCACCCTATTATGACCAGGGTGGTCGGGCTGCCATGGGACCACCGCAACTGCCAGGGATCAGAGATCCCTGTCGGTGGGGTGGTGATCTTAGGGCTGCACAATACTTGGTGGGGCCCCAGAGCCCGGCCAAGCATGTTACCCGCTTCCTCCCAGCCACACTTTTCATGGCAGTGCGACCTCCATGAAAAGTGTGGCGGTGAGGAAATAAAGGGGACCCTATAGGGACCCCTGGTTCTGCATGCCATGTGGATGTACACAGGGGGGGAACTACATGTGCCCCCCTGTGCTCATGCACCCCTGGACCTGCACGGCATGAACTGCAGCAGTCCATCCTGTGCAGGTACTGTTTTGACGTTTCCACTGCAGTGCCTATTTCATAGGTACCGCCCTATGAACGCCAAAGAACAACCCACCAGACAGAAGAAAACTCCTGATCTGGTGGGTGGTTCCTGTACAGGTTTGGTGGTGCAGGCGCGTGGCGGTCCTGTTCCGCACCGCAAAACTCATAATAAGGCCCTGAGCCTCACATAGGTGAAGTCTGAGGGCTTTATTTAGAATTGGATAGAGTAGGAGGACCGCCATAACCTGATGGTCCTTCCACCAAACCCAATGTCCCTCGGCTTTCTTTAGAGTCAGTGGGACAATTAAGTTATGACTGAAATACCCTCTGCTGCTACCACTGGGTCACATGACCGCTGGGTCACAGTGCTAGGCATTCCACCCCATCACTTATTTTCCCTGCTGCTGGCTACCATGTGTGGAAAAAGATAAATTGGCCCCACTGACAGTGAAAAGAGTCCCTGCATGTCAGAGGTATTTTCTGTTTGATAAGAGAATACAAAGTAAAATGCAGGAAATTAAGGGCCTCATTACAATGACGGTTGGACGAGCGTCCGACCGCCATCGTATTGGGCAGGTGTCCGACTGACTACATGTCAGTGGTTCCACTTGCCCGATTACAATGCAACCTCCGTGCAGGCATTCGGAAAACTGCTCTTTTGCAATTCGGCTTGTGCTGCGTCCCTAGAAAAGGGCCGCAGCACAAGCCGCAGTGGAAAAGCGCAGTTTTCAAACATCCATGCAACGAGTGCCAGGCACCATGCTGTACCTGGCACACGGTGCATGGATATTTGAGGGGGCACCACATGTGCCCCCCTGGGCCAATTGCAGAGGCCCACGGGGGCCCTCCTGGGAGCCCCCATAGTCTCTTTGCATCTGCCTTTATATGGCGGTCGGATCGCCATGTAAAGGCAGAGGGAAGAGGGACATCGTAATTCCTACGGCGGCACTGGTCCCATTGTAGTGATTACGGTCGGACTAATGCTCCGACGGACTCAAAATGCAGTGGTCGGACTGCTATGCTGGATGTTGGTGGGCTTGCCATCGACAGCATGTTGGTGGCCGGCCCACCGACATCGTAATAAGGCCATAAGTAGAATGCTAAGAACGAACCCAAACACAGTAGAAAAGTATCATTTCTCTAAACAGACATCTGAATGACCTCTAAAGGAGTTGCCCGGGCAAAGACATATCAAGTAAGGCAATAAAACAAGTAACCCACCATTACTGTACAGAATGTTCGGCAAACTGCATCGTAAGAAGATCCAAATATTCTCATATTCACAGAATCTCCAGAATAATGCGGAGGAAATGAAGAAACTACGGGCATACCAGGAGAGCATAATAACAAAGTCTGTTCCAATGCAGAATTCCCAAGCCAAGTTGTATTTATGCTAGGTACGGATATGGATCCATAGTGTAAGCAGACTTGAAAATGTGGTGCCATTGTAATCCCTCATGGACTGGAAGATGAGAAGGCCTGTTAATTTTCCTTCTAAATGACCTGAGCAAAGAGCAACTCCTTCTAGCAGCCATGATGATGCCCCTGCACATAGTAGGTCACATGAAAGGTGTCAAGATTCTCCTTAAGAGAGTCTGAATTAGGACAAAAAAGCCAAAAAGGACAAAAGACCTACTTGGCAATTTTCTAGTTCTTGATGGAAGATTATTGCAGAGGGTGAGAGCGTGACACACAGTTTTTCCTGACATCAGGCAAGAGAAAAAAGACAGTTATAGACATCCAGCAAAAAGAAAATTCCAATTCTAAGGAGAAAGAGGTAACAAACTCAATGAAATATAGGGGAACAAATGCACTGTGATGCATCCATCACTCATAATGCCTCCTTTATATATGATTCAAACAGTAACTGACATCACATGTATAGACTCAACGTCATCTTAGATTGTAAACCTCAAAAATCATTATCTAAATAGATTACCGTCTTGTAAAGGGCAGATCATAAGGCGTGTCGTTGCCCCTGTCTTGTAACTCGTGGTATCAGTTCAACACACAAACAAGATGAAGTTTGACATCATTTGCTGGAGCAGAATTCCACAGCCCTATACATTGTGGCATAATACAGCATGGTCCTCACAGTGCAGGCTTCTTGACTCTCACAAGATCTGGCCAGCTCTAGAGGCTACTATATTTATTACATCACTAATCACACACTTTAAAATTCTGCACATTCAGCTATGAATTGAGATCATGGCAGCCACCCTGGGTACATAGTCTACGGCAAGGAGAAGCATGTCACACTTTAGTTCAAAATGATATACATCAGTGGCCGATATTTATTTCCTAGATATACGATTAAAAATATATATATATATTTGGTTTTTCAAGGCCACAACAGCATGGTTCAGTAGGATAAATTACAGTAATTTTACAGTTGGGCAATACATGCAGAAAAGTCTTCCTGCGTCACTGTGTTATAGGGAACTATATTCCATAATTATTCAACCATCTTACCCAGACTTTAACAAACTTGCGTGGGCATCCTGTGCTTGTATATACAAACGTTTCTGCTCATCCATGACCTCCACTCCCTCATAGCCCCTCACTGTTTTGCTATTTCATGCTTGGCTACCACCAGTCCCAGATTACAGAAGAGGAGCTTTATTCTTGGGATATCTACATCGCTCTGGACCCCAGCAAAGCATATTTGGGCTCAAGAGGGATGTGTTCCTTCAGCACTTTACCAAGCTCACCCACCACTCGCATCCAGTACTCCCGATTGGCAGGGCGGTTCCAAAGCTTTTGCATAAATATACCCCATGTCTTCCCACATCTCAAACAATCCGGGGACGCAGCCCTCCCCATATGGTGCAGATGGTCCGTATCATAATAAATGAGATGTAGAATCTTGAATTGAATCAAGCACAGTGGAAAATAATGGCGACCTCCCTTGGGAGCATCAGGGCTGCCTCCCAATCGATGTCCTCCAGTTCGTACCCTAGGTCTTCCCCCCAGTGGATCCTCAGCCTTACCAGCGAGTTGGACGCATTGTTATTGATGGTTTTATAAGTAAAGGAGATTGCCTTCGAGCACAGCTCCTCCTAGAGCAGTCTACCCTCGAGAAAGGGTTATTTGGGGAAATCTAAGTCACCACTCCCTCCCTCCATCTGCTAAGTGTGGTGTAGATGGGCATATTTAAAGTACTGATTAGGGCTCAAATGGTAATCTCTTTGAAGGGATCAGAAGGGCACCAGACCACCGTCATCTAGGAGGCCACCCACCTGTGAAATCCCCAGTAGGTCCCAGGGCCTGAACCCCTTAAGTTTTCTCAGTTCACGCAACCATGTCCCCTCCCAGAGTGGAGTCGCTTGCGTAATACTCCCCACCCATCCATTATACGTTGTGTCCTTCCTCTAGGCCTCCACCACCACCCGAGTCCCCGGCAGCAACCCCTGGGCTCCCTTGCCATCGTGTAGATAGTGTAGGGCTGAATAGTGAGCTGAGTCCGTTCGAGCTTATAAATCAAATTGTCTTGGGGTGCAAAAGACCAATCACTGACGGCCACCAGATAGGAAGCCCAGTAGTATGCTCATACATCTGGGAGAGCTATCCCACCAGTGTATGGATTGCATTGGAGGGTCTTAAGCACAATTCAAGGATGACCACCATCCCATAGTAAGGTCCGTAGGTCTCTCTCAATCCTAGGGAACTTGGCTTTGGGAATAAGGTAGTATGTATTCTGCAAGGCATAGAGCAGTTTGGGGAGCGTTATCATTTTAAAGATAGCCACCCTCCCCAGTAGATTGAGGGGCAGCGCACACCACATTTCTGCCTCTTCCTGAAACTTAGAGACCTCTTGGTCCAGGTTCCTGGATAGGCACATTTCCCTATGGGTGGGGGGGGTGGGGTTCGGGGTCACAAATATGCCCAAATATAGAAATCTATGCATTTTAACCTGGTGCGCCCAGTGGAGAGCAGTCGGATCAAGGGGACCTAAGGGATAACGGAATGTGCATCCAAAATCAGTGCTGTAGGTGTCGAACTTGCATAGAATGGCTGGGATTGTGTTTGGTGGATCAGTGACATTAAGCAGTATATCATCTGCGTACAGTGAGATTTTTTCTTCCTCACCATCAGCTTGGGATATGAGGAAACAACGAAAGTTAGGATAGGAGTGAATCTTGGTCAGCAAGGGTTCGATTCTAAGAGCAAAGAACAGTGGAGGCAAGGGACAACCCGGACCGCTGCCCCAGCTAATCGGGAAAATTGAGGAGAGTACCCTATTCACTCTCACTGCAGCAGTGGGGGTCTGGTAAACAACCTAACCCACCACTGGAACTCTGGGCCAAAGCCGAACCTCTGTAGCATCTGATGAAGATAGGGCCAGTGAATGGCATTGAATGCTTTCTCAGCATCTAATGCTAGGAAGACGTGGTGTGTCACCCTATGGACCACCTCTGATAACCAGTTATAAAGACAATGGAGGTTAAGTATGGCGGAACTACCAGGGATGAAGCCAGACTGGTCCCAATTTATGAGCGGGATGATCACTGTTAGAAGTTTGGTGGCTAGTATCTTGGTTTCGATATTTAGGAGAGAAGTGGGGCGATTGGAACTACAACACATCTAACGTTTGCCATTCTTTTGGATTACAACTATGGTGGCACATTAAAAATCTGATGGGAGTGCAACTTTATTTCGGGCTTCTCATAAGATTTCCAACAGATGGGGCTCAGCAGGCTGGCATATCACTGAAAGAATTAAGCCGGTAGGTCATTGGACCCCAAAGCTTTCCTGGGTGTGAATTTTCCAACCGTTGCCTGGACTTCTTCAAGCGTGAAGTCCTCCTCTAGGTGTTGTCGGGCTTCGAGTTTGACCCTTGGTAGGTCCACCGCATCCAAGTATACCATTATGTCTGCCGTGTCCACCAGCAGTCTGGCACTATAAAAGAAGGTATAGAACCTTGCGAAATCCTCCGCAATGTTGCTATCTGACGAATAGATAGTTCCCACCTCATTCACCACATTCATGACCCAACGTGCCTCGGCTTCTCTACTGCTCAGCCATGTGAGCAGCTTACCCGTTTTATCACCGACATCATATAAATGGTGCTGCGTGGCCGGCAGATGCTCTCACACTTCCCCCTGGGCCAGGTCCCTGTATTCCTTCCGTATAATCTCCAACTCACGAAGGGCTCGCGGTCTGCCTGGGAGCCAGGGGCACCCTGTTCCATAAGTTAGTCTTATAGGCCTCCCACAGTACCATGCCAAATCCACCAACTCCTTGTTCTCCTTGAAACAGAGTTCAGAATCTATCTGTAGCTCATGAGCAACTACCGGGTCCATCTAGCAGGCTGCCGGCATCCCTTCCCTTTAACCAGCACCCATAGAGGTGAGTAGTCCAAACGTCCAAGTGCCAGGTAGTCTGCTTTGTCCTCCTCTGCTACCTCCCTCGCAGTTGCAAAACCAGTCTATTCTAGAAAAAAAGTTGTGTGTTTCAGAGAAAAAGAGTAGTCCCTCGATTCCAGGTTTCACCGTCGCCACGGGTCCGAGACCCATGGAGGCTGCAAATCGCTGTCCACTGGTGGATCTATGGCAGTCCCTGGTGTCATAACATTATTGAAGTTCCCGCCCACTATATGGACCGTGGAGTCTGCCTCCAGAAGTATGGTTAATGCAAAAACAACAATTGATGGACAGAATGCAGAACAATGTCATACATTCACCCCAGTACAGAGATCTGGGCCTAAATCCATCGTTTTTATGCTCACCATGCCATTCCAGTTTGAACCCAGCCATATGCAAATCAGTCTTGACCCTGTGCCCCATGGGAACAGTCCAGCCCGAACTGCCAAGCCAGGTCCTCCCTGGACTGGAAACAAGCATCCTAGGACCGGTTTCGGGCTTTCAGCCCTCGTCAGCCAGGATAGCTTGATTCCAGTGGCATGGAGAGCAAGGGACTCACGTCTGAGCATACCCTTTCCACTCGGGGTGACAAATGCAAAAACAACAATTGATGGACAGAATGCAGAACAATGTCATACATTGTTTGTTGTAACGCTTCTCGCCCTAAGTGGGATGGGTATTCCCAGACGTGGGACCCGTGCTCACTACGCCACTGGAGTCAAGCTATCCTGGCTGATGACGGCTGATAGCCAGAAACCGGTCCTAGGATGCTTGATTCCGGTCCTGGGAAGACATGGCTTGGCAGTTCGGGCTGGACTGTTCCCATGAGGCACAGGGTCAAGACTGATTTGCATATGGCCATGTCTGAACTGGGGTGGCGTAGTGGGCAAAAGAACGATGGATTTAACCCAGATCTCTTGACTGGGGGAGAATGTCTGCATTGTCAGCATTCCGTCCATCATTTGTTTGTTGTAACGCTTTTCGCCCTAAGTGGGATGGGTATTCCCAGGCGTGGGACCCGTGCTCACTACGCCACTGGAGTCAAGCTATCCTGGCTGATGACGGCTGATAGCCAGAAACCGGTCCTAGGATGCTTGATTCCGGTCCAGGGAAGGCATGGCTTGGCAGTTCGGGCTGGACTGTTCCCATGAGGCACAGGGTCAAGACTGATTTGCATATGGCTATGTCTGAACTGGGGTGGCGTAGTGGGCAAAAGAACGATGGATTTAACCCAGATCTCTTGACTGGGGGAGAATGTCTGTATTGTCAGCATTCCGTCCATCATTTGTTTGTTGTAACGCTTTTCGCCCTAAGTGGGATGGGTATTCCCAGACGTGGGACCCGTGCTCACTACGCCACTGGAGTCAAGCTATCCTGGCTGATGACGGCTGATAGCCAGAAACCGGTCCTAGGATGCTTGATTCCGGTCCAGGGAAGACATGGCTTGGCAGTTCGGGCTGGACTGTTCCCATGAGGCACAGGGTCAAGACTGATTTGCATATGGCCATGTCTGAACTGGGGTGGCGTAGTGGGCAAAAGAACGATGGATTTAACCCAGATCTCTTGACTGGGGGAGAATGTCTGCATTGTCAGCATTCCGTCCATCATTTGTTTGTTGTAACGCTTTTCGCCCTAAGTGGGATGGGTATTCCCAGACGTGGGACCCGTGCTCACTACGCCACTGGAGTCAAGCTATCCTGGCTGATGACGGCTGATAGCCAGAAACCGGTCCTAGGATGCTTGATTCCGGTCCAGGGAAGACATGGCTTGGCAGTTCGGGCTGGACTGTTCCCATGAGGCACAGGGTCAAGACTGATTTGCATATGGCCATGTCTGAACTGGGGTGGCGTAGTGGGCAAAAGAACGATGGATTTAACCCAGATCTCTTGACTGGGGGAGAATGTCTGCATTGTCAGCATTCCGTCCATCATTTGTTTGTTGTAACGCTCCAGAAGTATGGTGGCCACCTCCGCCCTTAAACGCGACTGAAGATGAGGGGGCGCATACACACTAATCAGGGTGGTCTAGTTAGCCCCCACAATCCCTGCACGCCAACGTATCTCCCACCCTTGTCCATGTCCGAGCACAGAATGGGGGGTTATTAATATAGCCACCCCACGACCCATTTGTAAACCCTGCATGTGCTAATTTTGTGCACGCTCTCCTACCCAAAAATTGGCACTGGGTTCTCAGCAAGTGTGTCTCTTGTAGGAGGACCACATCTGGTTTGTAGCTATGACTAGAGCGTGACACAAGGCCCCGCTTCACCTCGCTTTCCAATCCATTAACATTCCAGGACATGATGGAGGGAGAGGTGTGGCGCAGTGGCCATAACGGCTGCCCCTGGAGCGTGGGACTCGTAGTTCGATCCCCAGCACCAGCGGCAGCTCAGCTCAGCACCATATGACTCTGGGAAATAGCACACTTAATCTCCCCAGTGGCCCCCAGTGCCTTGAGACTCTTAGCGGTGATTAGTTCGCACTTTACAAATACCGGATTGATTGACTGATTGATTGACTGATTGATTGATTTATTGATTGATTGATTGAGTAGTGTGTGTCACTCAGTGAGCTAGCATCATCAGGGGATAGTATGAAGTGTGCCATCTCCCACCCATGCGCCAGGGGAAGTAAGCCCGTATCTGATACCCACCCTGGGTAGTTGAACATATGTAAACAAATAATCAAAAACAAACATCCACATCAATTTCCCTCCACCCACCCTCCCCACCTCCCATCGCCCTGGATGGATGCAAACAACCACATCAACAGGACAAACACCTTACATAATGGCAAGAGAGGTCTATCGCCCACCGACCAATTTATAGACGCATTGAACTATTACTCCAACTGTGGTAAACAAAAATCTTCTTTACCGGACTGAATTTCATACGGGATCTTGAAATAAAATAAAATAGCTCAGAATAACAAGAGGCAGAATCCGTGGTATAAGAGTTTCTAAATGGGCTTTATTCCATCAAAAAAATGGCCGACTCGAGTCGCGGCCTTCAGGTTCCGTCACCACGAGGGTTCAGGAAGTGAAGTACAATAATTTATTGACAGACATGCATTTTTATAATAAGTACATTACAATGAAACGAATGTAGAAGGCGTAACATTTGATAAGAAAAGTGACAAAACAGGTACGTAATCGAAACTAGGCGTAATAAGGAATAAAAGAAACATGATTGGTTAGGATTATCAGACATAGGTGGATCTATAAGATAATACTTGGCATAGATGCGCGCGCAGCAGCATGACGTGTGATTGACGCGCAACTAGGGGGTGAAGGGGACTTGACATTCAGCTCTACATGTGGAGACGAGAAGTCTGGGGGGTCAAGTCAACCCAATCCCAAATCATATCTAACATCCTATGTTTAAAGAACTATGTTATCCACAAGGAAGGACTCTCGGACAGAATCTAGTCTATACTGACTGTGTGCGTGCACAAACGCCTAAGTGTCTATATGAGATGCGAGGGGCAGAAAACTTTCCATGGCAGCAGGGCTATGAATCACTTGCAGGAGGACGGAAAGGCCGAGTCCTTTGCTTGTGAGCTAAAGGAAATGTTTACCTAAATCACTAGACAGGAATGCATCGGCTGAAGAGCAAAATAGATAATTCGAAGGTGAAATACAGCTTCTTGGCAGGCAGGCGAAAACTGGCCGAGGCAGGCACCGTTAGCTGCACAGGGAGTAGGGCAAAGTTCATGGATACAGATGCGAGCTCAAGCTGAAGCTGTCAAAGACAGAGAGCAGGGAAAGGCTTTGAGGACAGAATCGGGCCTACTTGCCTGAACTGTAAAAATGGAGTAACTTAGCCATATAAAGTCGGTGGCCTTTCATACTTAGGAATCGAATATCCAGCCCATCGATGGCGGATCTGACAGAGAACATGTCGACGGTAGACACACATATGTTTGCGTCTTAGAAACTGGAACTAGAGGGAACATACATGTACTTGTAACATGCATATAGAACCGTTGGGGTCCAAGATAGGGGACATAACTGATCAGGAAAATCCACATTTCCACATTCCCTCCTTGTCCCCTACTTGCCCTTCAAGAGATATCAATCTTCATCATTCCATCGATTTGCTCATGGAGCATCATTTCTTCTTCCTTCTTCTTCCGGCATTTTGAACGAGAACTGTGATATGGAATGCATGATGTGGCACACAGACCACAAATCGCTGGTCCACATTGTAGGCATAAACAACAACTGAAGAGCATAAGAAGGCCAATACCTAGGAAGGATAGAACTCTCCATCCCCAGGCTGATATCACACTCCAAAACCACCCGGACCACGTCCAAGTGCCTGGATTTTCGTGTATCTGGCTTACAATCTTATGAAGGCGTGTTATAGCTTGATATACAGATGGCGAATTTTCTGGTATGAATATGCAGCAGCTGGATCCGATGATCCTGCAAGCTCCGCCCCTATCGGCCAGGATGACGTCAAGGACAAGACGATTCTGGAGAACAACAATTCTCATCACTGATTGTTCCTCTGTCAGATTGCCTAGGGCGGCTATAGTCTCATTTACTACAGCTTCAAGAGTCTTGGTGAGTCTACGTATCAGCTTACTATTTGATATTGTACCTATATAGGGAAAGATACCTTTATTGAAATCTGCATACTTGTCCCATGCCGTCTCAGTATAATCGACAACTGGGAGATCTCTTCGCTCTCTATTGTGTACTAAATGAACATTTCGATAATAATCAGGGGGAGCTAGAAAAACAGGTGGCAGAAGGAAAGCTATGTAACAGGTACCATCCCAATCTAGAGGCAAACGCATATATGCAGTCTGACCACATATAAAGTAAGAATGGCGAGAAGCTCTAAATGAAGATTTACCTTGATCACTATATTCTACTGTAGTAACGCATTGGCTATGGCCCATGTGTATGGAACCAACTTTTCTCACACATAATTCACCCTTAACTGGAAATACTGACATAGTGGGCAGAATTAGTTCAACTTCGGATTTGACATTTAAAATCATAAGATTAGGCGTAAAATTACCTAATTTATACACTTCATTTTCTAAATCAGTTCCTGTTCTACTGGGGTGACCCTCCTTATTAGGGTGACAGACTTTGAATAAAACTAGATTCAGATTTCCCCATATCCAATGTTGTTGATAAACTGCTGTGTCTGGGTCTATGGAATTTAATAAACTAAACCATGCTCCACAGGAGCCATTGTGTGTGAACGGATGTGGAAAGAAAGGCAGAACTCCTTTGTTATTCTGATAGGGAGGGAGTCGGCCACACACCCAACAATTGGTGGCATTACTAGTCTGATGGGAATGATGTAACATACTAATGAATGTGTTATTGCGCAGCGCAAGTCTATAGGACAACTCATGTGGGGGGAATTCACTAAAAGAATGTTCATCAGTTATATTGAAAGCACGTTTAGAAACAGGATAATACATATGCAACAATATACTTGCAGTAACTAAAAAACTCAAGAAAAACAAAATTAATAAAGTCACAATACAGTGGTTACGCAGTAATTTACAATAAGCATGTCGTTTCATTATGATTCTGGACTCTACATGATTCAGACCTAAGGGATACATGTCGGGACAGATTCAACCGCTTCACCTTGGAGAGGACTTAAACAATCAAATCGTCCGACAGTTTAGATCTGGACCTGAGTTTCTGCTTGTAAAGTTCGGTGCTACTGGCCTCAGCCAAAGGTAGCTTTGAGTCAATGGGGGAAGACACACGGGGAGTACTGTTTGTGTCAGGAGGAAGTCCATGAAATTTCTTTATATGGCTGGAATGCACCCAGCCTTTTCTCCCTTCGATCTTCACAGCTGTTCTGGTCGTCAGCAGGACCAACTTAGGACGCTTCCACCTTGGCTCCAGTTGGGTTTTCCGATCAAAATTCCTGACGAGAACATAATCGCCGGGAATTACATCATGAGGTTTCACCTCGGTGTTGTCGGGAAAAGCTGCGACTACCTGTGAACGACAAGATTGTAGTGCAGACATCAAGGAAGCCAGGTAATCTGTCAGCATATTACAATCAACATCAGTTATTTTACGGGGTATAGGCGTCCCCCACATATTCGGTGGTCTACCAAAGATCACCTCATAAGGGGATAGCCCTGTTCGAGAGTGTGCTACCATCCTCATGTAAAATAGCGCAACTGGTAAAGCTACTATCCAGTCCA
The DNA here is from genome assembly GCF_964204655.1 of Triturus cristatus. Taxonomy (NCBI): domain Eukaryota; kingdom Metazoa; phylum Chordata; class Amphibia; order Caudata; family Salamandridae; genus Triturus; species Triturus cristatus. Next base: position 1,063,793,846 of record NC_140582.1, on the reverse strand, counting down.
CACCTTTCTCCTGACATATCTTAGACAGTCTGATTTTTAAAAGTTGATTATGTCGTTCCACGAGACCTGCTGCCTCGGGGTGTCGGACACAGTGGAATTTCCACTGATATCCCAACAAAAGAGAGACATGTTTCATTAATTCGGATGAGAAAGGCTGGCCGTTATCTGAATATACAACACGTGGTAAACCGTACCGTGGGAAGAATTCTCGAACTAGCTGCTTGGCAGTAGTCGGGGCAGTGTAATCTGATACGGGATACGCCTCTGTCCAACGGGAGAGAGCGCAGACAACTACGAGAACATATTTGAATCCTCGACAACGTTCCATCTGAATATAATCCATCTGGAGGACTTCAAAAGGATGGTCAGGAGGCTGAAATCCACCCTGCTCTACGGGAACACTCTTTCCTGGATTAAACTGACAACATATCATACAGGTACGAACCTTTTGTTTAGCTGCTGCTCGTAAATGTTTGTTGAACCAAATGTGCTGAATGCTGTCTAGCATAGCCTTCTCTCCTAAATGTGCTGGACTGTGAACTGTAGCTATAATGGCTTGAACCATGGAATCAGGGAGAAACCATACAGATTTCTCCTTCGTCATCCATCCTTGATCTGTCTGGATCCCTCCTAGTTCAGTCCACTTCTTTATTTCTTCTGCTGTGGCATGTGTCTGTATATCAATTACGTCAAGTGCGGGATCCTTAATTGTCATACACTGTGTTGGTGTCTGAACTATTGGCTTTGTCATGTCTAATGTGCGATTCTGAGCAGTCTGTTTAGCTGTTCTGTCAGCTAAATCATTGCCTTGAGAAATGATATCAGTAACCTTCGTGTGTGCTTTACATTTCATAATCGATATAGCAGTGGGTAGATGTATTGCGTTTAACAAAGCATGAATGAGGGGTCCGTGCTGAATGTGGGCACCATGGGAAGTTAAATAACCTCTCTCTCGCCACAACACGCCGAAGTCGTGTACAACTCCGAATGCATAACGTGAGTCAGTGTATACATTAACTTTCTTATTTGTGGCTTGAATACAGGCTTGTGTTAGAGCAATAAGTTCTGCTGCTTGGGCGGACAAAGTATCTATACAATTTGTCTCAATAACTTCAGTGTCTGTTGTGACTGCATACGCGGCCACTAAATCTCCTGTACTTGTTCTCATGCACGATCCGTCTACATACAACGTCAGGTCTGGATCTAACAACGGAACGTCTGTCAAGTCTTGTCTAGGTTTCGTCTTTATTTCAATGATTTCAACACAATCATGAGCTAGTGGGTCTGTTCCAATTACAGGTAATAGTGTAGCAGGATTCAATGTATTACACCGTCGGATCTCTATGTGTGGTTGAAACAATGTCAATTCATAACCGGTAAGTCTTGCTATGGTCAAGTGTTGTGTTTGTGTTCGGTTCACAAGAACCTCTACTGCATGTGGTACTTGTACTGTCAATGGATGTCCTAATACTATGGCATCGCTTTGTCTGATTGCTAAAGCTGTCGCTGCCACTGATTTCAGACATGCAGGCAAAGCCTGAGCTACGGGATCTAATGTACTGGAAAAATAAGCACATGGCTTGCGTGATCCTGCTTGATCCTGAGTGAGTACTGACAAGGCAGTACCTTCGCGTTCTGTAACAAAGAGTGTAAAATGTTTGCTATAACATGGTGTTGCTAAAACAGGTGCTTGACATAAAGCTTTCTTTAAGCTTTCAAAAGCTTGTGTATGTTCCTGAGTCCAAGGGAGAACAGTCGATGTGGCTGCCTCCTGTGTGGTTAACTGAATGAGTGGTTTTGCTAGAAAAGCGTACTGAGGGATCCACTGCCTACAATATGAAGTGAGGCCTATGAAAGCTCGCACATTTTGTGTCTGGGGTATTGACATGTTAGCAATTAACTGGATGCGATCTGGTGTAAGCTGCCTTCCCTCCTTGGACAGCGAGTGACCAAGATAAATAACTCGCTGGACACAGAATTGCAGCTTAGAAGGAGACACCTTGTGCCCCTTGTCGGCTAGGAAATGTAAAACTGTCAGAGAAGCTTTTTCACATTCTGGCTCGCTTCTCGCTGTGATCAGCAGATCATCGACATATTGAAGCAGTGCAGTATTGACTGGCATGTGGATACTGTCAAGTTCTCTCTTCAGTGCTTGGCTGTAGATGCTGGGGCTTTCTGTGAATCCTTGGGGAGCGCGTGAGAATTTAAAGCTGCGCCCATTTAAACTGAATCCGAACAAATATTGGCTTTCCGGATCTATTGGGACGCTGAAAAAGGCATTCTTGAGATCGATTACAGTAAAGAATGTTGCTTCGGAATCAATTGCTGTCAACAATGATGATATATCAGGGACCACAGGGAATTGTGGTACAATGCACTTGTTTAGTTCACGCAAATCAATAACCAATCGGTACACTGGTGGGGCAGTAGGATCAGTTCGTTTAAGAATCGGAATTATCGGTGAATTACATACATTGGAGTCTGTTTCTACAACTACTCCCTGGACAATCAGCTCATCAATGATTTTCAGCAAAGCCACTACAGCATCATGCGGTAACTTGTATTGTCGCATTCGTGGTAGTACCACTCCTGCTTTCAGAGTGACTCGATAGGGTGTAATGTTCATGCAGCCAACATCCGTAGGGCCTTGTGCCCATAGATGTACTGGTAAAGTTTGTAGTCGGGGATCCATGTCTCTAGACACATAGTGACCTTTAAAATCACGTAAAAACAACCTTACTCCTTCCGGAGAACAACATATTATGGCTCCTAGTGCTTTCAGAGTTTTAATTCCTAACAGATTTTCTGGGCATGATTTAGTAAGCAATAAATCTGTAGTTCGTGTCAAAGGTCCTATCGTAAGTGGTAGAGGCTGTGATACTTCATTAACAATAGGTTTTCCTGAAAAACCAAGGGAAATATTTTGAGAGCCTGAGAGGGGTGCCCCTGGAACTTCACTACGTTTTATGGTTGTTCGACTTGCCCCTGTATCGAGTAAGAATTTTCTATCTTGACCTAATAATTCACTATGTACATAAGGTCCTTCTTGATCTACAGGAATCTCGATAAGCGGTAAGTCAACTTCCCTCTCTAGGCTTGTTCATGCGTAACGCTGATACTCAGGGTATTCATACTGTGCAGTCTGATACATTTGTCGTGTTGTGGTTTGTGTGGCAGTAGCAGGCAACGGCGGTGCAGCTGGCACAAACTGTATGGGTTGCTGTGAGGCTGGCATGGACTGTTGTTGAACTGGCATGGACTGTCCATGCTGCATAGCTCCTTGTTCATTCTGATCTTGTCTAACTAATCGTGGTCTCTCCTTTGCAATACCTGTAGCTATATTACGTTTCAGGACTGGACAATCGTGTACATAATGGCCCAGTTGTTTACAGTAATTGCAGCTTCCTTTTACAGGAACTGCAGAATCACCAGAATGTGTCACACCCTTTTTGTGACCATCTGCTGGTACTGTCTGAGAAACTAGCATTTTCATTTTTGTATCCTTCATGCGTCTATGCTCGTGTTCTTGTTCATCCCTAATTCTATTGTGATGATACTGTAACATTTGTAGCATTTGTGACGGAGTGTTACTTTGCCAGGTACTCTCGAATTTCAATATTCTATTCTTTACTGGAGGCAATGCATTTTCCACTAATTTTGTCACAAATAAATGTGGATATGAGTCACTACTTGCTTTTATACCACTATTTATACCAAAACATTTTTCAAATCGAGCATAATAATCGCTTGTGTCTTCATCTTGCTTTTGTTTGCAGGCTGTGATTGCACCCCAATCTTCCTTTTTTGTAGTTAATAAACGTGGCAGTACCTGTACTAGTAAACCTGGTAACAGTTTAACTTTATCCCCGAGCCCTGAACCTGCAGTTCGGCCCCTTTCTTCCTCTGCTAATGCTGTCCAGTCTATCTTTTGGTCACCCACTTCCCACTCTTTTTCTTTCAGTTTTTCATAAATGCCAGCAGGCAAAAGCACCTTTAATATCGTCATAATATCAGGAAAGGTGTACTCTCCCATTAGTAACATGTCTTTAATTTCTCGGTGGAAACCTGCTGGGTCTTTGTCATGACTAGGTACTACTTTCTTCATTTCCAATAATTCCATTTTTGATATGGGTGTGTAAACAAATACACGGTGAAACTCATTGTCTTCGCCTTTTATTGGGTGCACTTCTCGTAGGGGATTTTGTCTATCCATATAGTACGGCGCTCTTTCTCTGCGGGGCAGCGAGAGAGAATCCGGACTTACAAAAAGGACATACTGCTTACGTGACACTAATATCTCTTTAATTAGCTTGTTACTAGAACCTCTCCATCTGTTTGTGAGTAGTTCCGTTAATATATCAGGTAAAGGACCAGGGTCAGCATGTTGGCTCTTATATAATATGAGGAGTTGCTGAATCATATAGATTCCAGCTAAACGTTGTTCATCTGTACTGAGATTAAAAAACGTGTGTGCTACGGTCTCATCACCGTATTTTTCAGGACTGTCAATCCAGTGAACGGCTGATCTGGCTAACTCTTGCTCATCCATGGAATCGAGGAAGTGGTAACCCCTTCGTTCTCGTAATATTTTATCTGCGGCTTGAAACGAATGTTCAGGAGACTTCAGATTTATTATAGGCGTCGGATACGTTCTGCTATTATTTGGGCATACTGAGTGTATGGGGTCAGAAAAACATCTAGTATTTTCACAGGATCTTCCTCTGCCTACATAAGCTATGGTCTCTGACTGTCTTGCGGAATTCCCTGATTCGGACATTTCATCTTGCTCAAACTCGTCTGTTCCCAATCTCTCTTCATAAATACGCTCTATTTCTTTACGGATTTTTCGGCACATGGCTATTATACAATTTTGCTTATCGTGTCTCCCTTCTGATATATTCTGACTCCATTTTGTAAGAATAAGCATTGCATTCGGGTCTACCCCCGGGCGGTCTTGATTTCTGATCACACAGTTTATGAGGAAACGTAACAGTTCCCCCTGTATTTCTACTTTCTGGAATTCCATAGCTCTGTTAATACATCCTGGATCTCGTCCTGTTTGAACAAAATGATATATGTTATCTAGATGCGTAGTCATTCCTGGTAACCTTGCTAAATACTCTGCGGCTCGCCTGATACGTAATGATGCCAGGACCATTTCGTCCTCTTTACCAACCACTGGGTCATATCTACAGTTTACAAGGAGTTCCTTAAGCGTACGTTCACTTACGAATTTAGGTGTACGTGAATGTGCTGACTCTTGAAAAACAAGTTTATTTATTCTGGGTGGTGTAAAGGTAATGCTAGCACCTCCCGTGGCCCCATCTGGGGCGTCGGGTGTGAATGGGTTCGTTGAACGTGACACAGCAACTATGGGTGTCGATACCCCTGTAGAATCGACTGCGGAAACAGATGCGGAAACAGATGTGCTTGCTGACGCTTGCGTCGGGACTTGCTGTTGCACGGGGACAGATACCTGATCCTGACGTTGAACCCCTACACCAGACGGTCTATGTGGTGCGGCGTTAGCATATTCGGGAGCTGCGTCGTCTAGATATGAGGAAAGAAAAACATCTTCTGCGGTTCTGGGATGCCCTTGTGGATGTACCTTAATTGGAAATAATGGGGGTGGCAAGTCTTTTGGCATTTCTGGAGCAGCCTTAGGTAGTCCTTCGGCTAGAAGGGGATACATACCATTCATAAGAGCATTTCTTTGTCTATTTACTTGTTCTGATTTCACTCGGATACCTTCCTCAATTAATAGACTTTCTTGAGCTTTATTTGAACTTTCTTTACTCCTCTCTTCTTGTCTACGTGCTTTTTCTGTTCGTCTATGAGATTCTTTACGCCATAACTCAACAGCGTCTTTCTGTGACTGTCTGACCTTTCTTTTCCATAACTCTTCCTCCACTTTCATGATGCACTCTGCATCCCAGGTTCCCGCTACGGGCCACCTTTGACTTTCCGGCAATCCCTTGGTATAGTCTACCCATAGATCAAGAAACAATATGGCATCTAAGCCATGCTTATGGTACATAAAATGCCCTGGAGTGTCCCTAGGAGGAATAGGAACTGCTTCTTCAAGCACCCCTTTTCTGGTAGTAATCTGTCTTAACTTCGAGAAGAGCGGCATATTGACAACTGATCTGATACTTACTCTTGAACTCACTTAATACGAAAAACACAATAATGAACAGTGAACAATGAACACTCATTCATACCACAATATTTGAACACTTTAAACATTAAACATTAAACATTTTAACAACGACCGACAATGATGACAGTCTGCCTAACTAATCACCACGCTGAATTCTTGACAATAACTGCATACTTCGGAATACTTGATATACTGCTAAACAGTACATATACACTGCTAAACAGTGCAGACCGGATTTGTGTACCCAAATCCGTCTTGACCGGCACAACCTATGTGCGCGTCAACACGCCTCCCCGGCGATGGTACTCACCGAGTAGCTCCTTGAAACGGAAGGCCTCAGAGAATGGACAGGACTCGATGACTGCGGACAGCGGACCCTCTGGACATCGGGGTTTCGAAATAACTGGTGGGCCTCTGTATACCTCGGATCTTGCTCTCTCAGCTAGGCTCTGGTCGGGATACTTCGCACTTCTCACCGCCTCGTCTGGGTTGATCGCAGCCTCAGTCGCCCCCGCTTGACCGGAGGGAGCTTACAGGAAATCCTGCTGGTACGCGTTTATGGTCCGTCCAGCTGTGGCAGGAGACCGGGCCTGCAACGCACCGCCGGCGCGTGAGATGAGAAAGTGTCCCTGTTCGGGCGCCATTATGTGGTAAACAAAAATCTTCTTTACCGGACTGAATTTCATACGGGATCTTGAAATAAAATAAAATAGCTCAGAATAACAAGAGGCAGAATCCGTGGTATAAGAGTTTCTAAATGGGCTTTATTCCATCAAAAAAATGGCCGACTCGAGTCGCGGCCTTCAGGTTCCGTCACCACGAGGGTTCAGGAAGTGAAGTACAATAATTTATTGACAGACATGCATTTTTATAATAAGTACATTACAATGAAACGAATGTAGAAGGCGTAACATTTGATAAGAAAAGTGACAAAACAGGTACGTAATCGAAACTAGGCGTAATAAGGAATAAAAGAAACATGATTGGTTAGGATTATCAGACATAGGTGGATCTATAAGATAATACTTGGCATAGATGCGCGCGCAGCAGCATGACGTGTGATTGACGCGCAACTAGGGGGTGAAGGGGACTTGACATTCAGCTCTACATGTGGAGACGAGAAGTCTGGGGGGTCAAGTCAACCCAATCCCAAATCATATCTAACATCCTATGTTTAAAGAACTATGTTATCCACAAGGAAGGACTCTCGGACAGAATCTAGTCTATACTGACTGTGTGCGTGCACAAACGCCTAAGTGTCTATATGAGATGCGAGGGGCAGAAAACTTTCCATGGCAGCAGGGCTATGAATCACTTGCAGGAGGACGGAAAGGCCGAGTCCTTTGCTTGTGAGCTAAAGGAAATGTTTACCTAAATCACTAGACAGGAATGCATCGGCTGAAGAGCAAAATAGATAATTCGAAGGTGAAATACAGCTTCTTGGCAGGCAGGCGAAAACTGGCCGAGGCAGGCACCGTTAGCTGCACAGGGAGTAGGGCAAAGTTCATGGATACAGATGCGAGCTCAAGCTGAAGCTGTCAAAGACAGAGAGCAGGGAAAGGCTTTGAGGACAGAATCGGGCCTACTTGCCTGAACTGTAAAAATGGAGTAACTTAGCCATATAAAGTCGGTGGCCTTTCATACTTAGGAATCGAATATCCAGCCCATCGATGGCGGATCTGACAGAGAACATGTCGACGGTAGACACACATATGTTTGCGTCTTAGAAACTGGAACTAGAGGGAACATACATGTACTTGTAACATGCATATAGAACCGTTGGGGTCCAAGATAGGGGACATAACTGATCAGGAAAATCCACATTTCCACACAACTCAGAGATAGGAAGGCAAAAGTTAGGTGGATATTTACAAGAGAAGTGACGGAGCGTGTCGTTAGACTCCTTGGCTTAACGACACGCTCTGCCACTTCAGAACCGCAGTGCTGCACCATATTTTCAAGGATATGGTGCAGTCCTGCGTTTTCCTCTGCACTGGCGCTACACTTAGCAGTGTAGCGCCAACACAGGCACCCTTGCACCATAGTGCAAGGGTGTCTGCGTGCAGGGGAAGATTGTTTCTATGCAGGAAGGTGCCCCTTCCTGCACATAAACAATCTTGAAATGCCGTTTTGTCACTTCTATGTGTGCGAGAGTCTCAATGCGGGTTTGGAGTTTCTGGCGGATCTGATTTCAAGATGAGGGGGAATATATATATAAACACTGTCAGCTGCGACCGTTACGCTAACACCCCTTGTCAGGCAGGCAGCAGGATGGGTCCAGGAGCTCCAGGCAGAGTGCGCGGGGATTGTGTATGGATAGGGCCAGAGCAGGAGCTGCACACATTCACACAGTGCATGTGTTAAAACAGCTTTGTGCTAGTATATTCCATGCATGCACTTCTATCTCCATACTCTCTCTGTCTTATCTATTGCACTCGTATAGGCACTCTTACGCCTTACCCCTTTAAAATGTCACCAGCCGCCACTGTCCAGGGCCCAAGCGGTCCTGCCACAGACCAGCCGGGCAGGCCCCAGAATGCCCCTTCCTCGTAGCCCGGTCCTCCAGGGGAGAAGCCCCCAGTTTAGTCTAGATTAGGCCTGGGCGGAGTTCTGTAAAGTGACAAAAAAACTCAGCGGAATTGTGTAAGCGGCATGTAGTGCCGTTCACGCTGATCTTCCTGCCACTTGAGTAGACTTTCTACCCAAGCGGCAGCTCGTGTTCCAACTTTACCGTTAGTGAGCGCAAGCGAGGAAACACTTTGCTGCACTATGCAAAGCAGAGTTTTCTGCACTCCACGAGGTCCGCGGAGTGCAGAAAACTCTGCAAACTCCGAGAACAGAGCGGAGTTTACCCCCCCCAGGCTTAGTCTAGATGCCTACCCCTACACAGGGACTGCCGCTATGTCGACAGGAGAAGTGTACAAAAAAGTAGGGGGCCACATACTCCAGTCTAGGCCAGTAACCTCTGGCTCCCTCGGAGTAAGCTGGTGAGTGGTCGCAAGGGGATGGAGTGGGGCAGGCAAGTTATTCTCACCAGGTCCAAAGCTTCCGGGTGATCAGAGACCTCAGGAAAAAAACAGACCTCTCTCCGCCCCAAAGGTGGAGGGGGTGTGATGGAAAGGTGTGGTGCAGCTCAATCCCCGGTTCTGGTGGCAGCTCAGCACCATGTGACTCTGGGCAATGGCTCACTTAATTTCCACAATTGCCCCCAGCGCCTTGAGACCCGTAAGGGTGAGTAGCTTGCGCTTTACAAATACGAATTTATTATTATAAAGTCCAATGGTGCCACTAATTATAGGAAACAATCCCAGCTGCACCTCCTACACAGGTCCAAACGGGCTCCCACCAACCCAGCCTAGGATGGGGGCCCACACTGTGCAAGGCATCAGGGCAGTAGGGAGATCGTCTCTTGCCGATGCCAGCACTCACAGGGCCCCAGGTCACAAGGCCCACAAGGCATGGGGCCAGTCCGCAACTGCAACGTTTTCTGTTGCTGCGAGACAAGGAGCCGCAGGGCAACGTGTGTATTCACTGGTGTAGCGGGGACGAACCAAACCACGAGCAGGGTGTGTAATATTCTAAGGCAGATTGAGACTCTGAGCGCACAGAGGCCCTGGGACCGGGACGCCACAGTGGGCAAAGTCTTGGGTCGTATGTGTCGGGCTGCAACTCCGCCGTCCCCCATTTAGCTTGTTCAGCCTTTGCTGTGTGACACGGGCCCTCACTTGTACACTGAGGCCAGCCCTGGCGGAAGCAGGCCACCCACACAAGCACAGAAGAGTCTGATGGGACTTGCGGCACCAGCCACACTCTGGGTCGAAGGCGGGGCCACTGTGCCATGTATTGCGAGGCCTCCGAGGCCTCAGCAGCTGCACTCGGGGATGGCGCTGCAGAGACTGGTTTGTCCCTGCCAGATGCCTTGATGGGCCTGCCGCACTCCCAAAGTGAGCCGCTACCGTTCACTAGGCAGCAGAGAGATCATGGCGCCACGGGGCGGGAGGATGCCTCAGGATCTTGTCGGCGGGCCAGGAGCTCGGATTCAATCCTGCTGGTCGGCCATCTTGCCGGCCACGCCCCCTACCTAAAGATACTTGAGCAAAACGCTAACCTATCAAATTGAGTTCAAAGAGTCCGTGCCTGTAGATACCATGGGGCAGATGTGATATATCTGTGATTTACATTGATATTTACACTGCCCCCCAATGCAACAATGTTATTTTCACTGACCAACCAGTGAAAAAACTGCACCTTTGTGAGTGCAAATGTTATTTTTGCACTGGCGTCAGTAAATACAAGTTTGTCCTTCAACTGTGCAAATTAATGTGATCATGTCCGAGATGCAATATTTTGTTAAAGTGCAGTTCATTTCCTAAATATTCTCAAGTCATGAACAATTGGCTCACTGTACCATCTGATTTCAGTTAGCAGGGATCACAGGGCTACTTGACAGGGTTAGACTTCTCTGCAATAAACCAGATTCAAACCCTATAATTGAACTGCAGAGGAAATGAAGGGGTGGATGTGCCATACCCATGATCGTTTTCGCAGAAATCAATAATAAAGTAGATTATATTTCAGCTGACCCCTTCGCCAGCACAGAACAAGCGACCTTTTGAAAAAACACTCATAGTCTTACAGCGAAACATGTTAGAGACAGCAAGGCAGACTTGAAAAACCATCCAATGGGGGACTCTGCATAACATCAAAGGACCTGGGACAGTGGAGCCGGTCAGCAAAGAAGAGAGGAAGCAAGCACCTCTCCCACGCACCAAGGCGCCACGTGCAACAGGGGAAAGGAAACGGGGTGGATTTCGGTACTTGGGATAGATTAAAGAGAATGACATTTATGTAGGTATTATATCAGCAAAACCATGACAAAAGGAAGTTCGAAGGAGCAATTATATTTTAGAGCAAAATACATGCACTGCTTCCCACAGCTTACTGGAGGAGTGGTGCATTTGTGACTCTTACAACAGCAGGTGAAAAAGAAGAAACACAAAGGGGCAGATTTATGTTGCACTTGTGCCACTTTTGCGCCGCCGTTGCGTCACTTTTGTGACGCAGCAGCGGCGCAAATCCTGCGCCATGGTGCGGGGTATTTACAACGTGACGCATCTGGGAGATGCGTCACGTTGTAAAGCCCTGCGCCACATGTAGGCGTTCCAGGGCAGGTGGGGGCGTTCCGGCGCAGGAACACCTCCTAAAAGTGGCTGAGTGAAATCTGCAAGATTTCACTCAGTCACTTTTAGGCCCATGCTGCGTCAAAACCCTGCGCCTGCTTGAAGCAGGCGTAAGGATTGACGCAGCATTGTACAGATAGGGCCCCCCAGAACATTGCTGGAGCTGCGTCGCGCTTGCGACGCAACTCCAGCAATGCGCCACTTTTACGGCACAGATGCGTCACGCATCTGTGCCGTTTTTGCCCCATGGTGCGCCGCATTATAAATGCGGCGCATCCATGGTGGCGCAGCTGTGGCGCATAATAATTGGCGCATCCCTGCTGATATGCAGGGATGCGCCAGTTAACATAAATCTGCCCCAAAGTATTTTGCAGACCTTGCTGACAGATTCTCAAGAGGAGCTGAAATTTAAAGCAAGTGTGCCAAACGACATCGCTGGAAACTCTCTGCGCTGCTGTATGAAAATGTAGGTGAGGCGGAAGTGATGCCCTACACCTGCAAAGATCGACATCACCCAAACCCTAGTTTCACCTGCCAGAGGCTAAAGAACAAGGGGCCATCAGGGTTGCATCACGTGATATGTATCTTACAGACTGCCCATGTACAAGCTTACCCTGGTCCTTGTTGCTGTGCATGTGGGCATGAACACTAAGGGGCACATTTATGTTCCCTGGCGCATCCCTGCAAATCAGCATGGATGCGCCTGGGAAGATGCGTCATGCAAGTTTGGCCTTGTGCCACCGCAGATGCGCCGCATTTACAATGCGGTGCATCGTGGTGCAAGGACAAGCAGATACGTGACGCATCTGCCGGCGCAAGGTTGGCGCAGTGCTGAAGTTGCGTCGCAAGCGCGACGCAACTTAAGCACTGTTCCAACCTACCCCATACCTAACATGGTGCATCAAGCCTTACGCCTGCTTCAAGCAGGTGCAGGGTTTAGACGCATCAGTGTTGGGAAAGAGACTCAGTGAAATCTTATAGATTTCACTGAGTCACTTTTCAGGGGCGATCCTGCGATGGAACGCCCCCCCTGCGTGGAAACGCCCACATGAAACCTGACGCAGGTTTCATGTGGCGCAGGGCTTTACACCGTGACGCATCTCCATAGATGCGTCACAATGTAAATTGGGCGCAACGCGGCGCTGGGTTTACGCCACCGCTGCGTCACAAAAGTGACGCAACGGCGGCGTAAAAGTGGCGCATCTGCAACATAGATCTGCCCCTAACTGTGCATGTGATACACACGAGCGTGTGCGGCACAGCAGTTATTCAAGCCCAAAGATGGTGTTAGTTGTTGAGTATTGCAAGTTAATGTCGACGAGAGGGTGTACTTTGAGGCACTGCTGCATGCAAACATATACATTGGCGCATGGTGCCGAATAGGTGTGAATAAGAACCGAGGAGTTCTGTTCAGTAGGAACCGTGACATTATGTTTTAGACCAGGTAAACCCTGCGATACCCGCAGTGAGATCTGAAAAAACCTTATGTGTTTCCAATGTAATCCTATCTTCTGTAGTGACAAGGAAACAGTGTTTCACATGTGACTAAGAATGACGTCATTTCCGCTTGCAAACTCGTGTCTCTTAGCCACCATACACCAACGTCTACTTCTTATTAACAACTTCGGAGGAGTAACTAGCCCTTTTTTTGAGTAAATGCACATTCTATGAGTAACTGTGTCTCTTGAGACTACTGACAGCATATTCGGAATCCCTTCACTACTCTGCAGGACAGTTGTCAAAGCCACCTCTTTCTCCACAGCTGTCACATGCAACCCCCATACATCGCACAATGTATGGAGGCTGATAGACACCTGTACCTGCTTTGAACCCTTCTCTGATGTCCTACCCCAGAACCAGTCCCTCTCACACCGCCACACATTAAGGGTTCCTCACACTTCTGTACATGTAGTTCTAGTTCTTACCATTTCAGCACGTGACCACAATTAGCACTCATGTCATACTCTGCACTGGTGGTATTTGTATTTTGTATTTGTATTTTTAAGTATTTATAGAGCCAACATTCATCCCAAGGGACATCAGGGCGCTGGGACCGAGTGCAGTGAGGAAGGATGCAGGTTATTCTAAGATTCATGTTCAGTAGGGTCAGTATCTGGGGTAAACCTAAGCTGAAAAGTTCTCTCTTCCTGTTTCAACATAACTTCTGGCCTCTATATTAACATCCTAGCCTTGCACTAGCTACCTGTAAAGGCCTGTATAAGTTACTGACTTCCCATTTGTGCACAGTTGACATTACACATTACATGTTTGCTCGAGCGGTTCTGTATTTTCGACTCGTATGAGGTCTTCATAGCATTTCCCCTACTTTGCAGACATCTTGTAAGAAATACATCTGCCCACCAGCACAACTTAGATGCTGCTATGAGACTTCTCAGTGACGTCCACCTTGATGAGAGCTGCTCTCCTTCACCAAGAAGCAGCGGCGTCCACAGATGTTGCTGTTCCTATTAAACTTGGAAATAAACGTAGTAGATAGTTGCCGCTAGAGGTGGTCTCTCTTTTTGCCAGTTTTTTTCTACAGCGCCCAGAGACCCTTCTTGGGTCGGTTTGTCTGTCTGTCTGTCTGTCCGTCCGTCCGTCCGTCCGTCCGTCCGTCCATCCGGATAGATAGATAGATAGATAGATAGATAGATAGATAGATAGATAGATAGATAGATAGATAGATAGATAGATAGATAGATAGATAGATAGATAGATAGATAGATAGATAGATAGATAGATAGATAGATAGATAGATAGATAGATAGATAGATAGATAGATACAATTAATACATGAGCATCTTAGAGCCTGTGTCATGGGTTTGGTGGTACCAGAATACTGTAATTTGTTATATGCCCGGTGAAGGGATTTAGCCAGCTGTCCCTACCTATTTGAAAGACTTCTAGTTTTGTTGGTTCGATGTCAATTATGCCTTTGGTGGTTTTGTCTGGTATTTTTTTTTTTGCTTGAGTCCTGTCTGAGCCAAGGAAGAGTTTATTTTATACCTCTATGTGGGGTCTCGCCTACTGCAGTGTCAAAGTGTGTCACTGGTTTGGATATGCATAATTGTTACAGTAAGTTGCTTACATTTAGGATGTGTCTTCGGTCTTTCTTTGCCACCACAATTGTCGTCTAGCACATCATCTTCATAAGATGCTTGGCTGGTGGAAGAATTCCTGGTAGTGTAGTATCACTCACCGACCGCTATGATGGACTTGCCAGGGCACAGGGCAGCAGATTTTCTCTGCTGCAAGAGCACCCCAGCAGGAAGGCTAGCCGGGCACTTGGGAAGAGACGGGGTACTGGTCAATGGCTTTATCAATTCGAGTGCCGCTGCGGGGTATCGGTGAAGGGGGGAAACACTGGTGGTTTAGTCATGGTAATCAGTCGGGTATATCTGATACTGATAGTTCATAGTGCAATGAACGAACAACAAGTGGGTTTGGCTGGCAGAGAAGAAAACGGAATAGTTGGATTAAAGAGGAAGAAATACCTTCTTTGCAGAGGGTTTTATGGATGCAGAAAATTATAACCATATAGTATGTAGAGTTCTTTTAGAGTTCATGATTTCGTTTTGTTAATGGGGAGAAGAGATCAGACTCATTCTTCCGGTACAATCAGCCTGGCTTAGGAACGTGAGTAGTATCAGAAGGTGCATCTTAAGTGAAAGGGAAAATTAAGCGTTAAAAGACCCAGGAAGTTATGTTGGCATAAGGGCATTTAGCAGCAGCTGGTAGCATGCCCGGGTGTGTAGGTTTTGTTATCATCATCAATTTTATTTCGCACCACTCGGGTGCATAAAAGTACACAGATCAAACATTTCAATGCAGATGATAAATATAAGTTAAAAGACAGTACAAATTGCAATCAAATAACTGGACTGGCATGATCATAAAAAATAAACCAATATAAACATTACAGTGCAAATAATTATCGCAAGGTAAAAACAATACAGGTACATAACCTTTAACCAGTAGCAGCATTCATGAGTTAAAATAAGTACCAACGATTAAAACAGTGACTCTTAGTATACTATGGATAAATTATTAAAGGCCTTACGAGATCTCACAGCGGCCAATAAGAAGGAAGCAAGTACATAACAGACAAATGGGGTTTCTAGTTGATAAAATAGAAAGAGAGCTGAAGCTGGGTTACAAATGGAAAATTCCTTTAAAAGGGGAATTAATAAAAATCTTCCTTTCTTGGCTGTACAGATGGCAAAAGAACAATACATGTTCAGTTGATTGTGTCGCTCTGTTATTACAAGGGCAAGGTGGTAAAAGATTAATCAAATATAAATTGTGTGGGTGTCTCAGCATTAAAGGAATACAATTGAGACGAAATCTAGTCAAAATAAAACGATGCTGGTTACGCTCAACAAACCCTAAATACGAGTGTGAATTATTTGGCAACTGAAGTATGCTCTCATAGAACTTCACAGACCGCTTATCTCTTTGGCTTTCCCACCTGTCTCGTGCAACTTTCTGTAAATAGATGTCCCTCAGCCTAGATTTAGGAAAGTGTACGCAGAGAGTAGGGGTGTCGTATAAATAAGCAAGGCCCAAGGATGTTAGGGTTTGCCTAACATACGAAAGCCACTGGACTTTGTGGGCATGAGTCATATTCATAATGTCTTTAAACATTTTCTGATTCAGGTTCACAGTATCCCTTTTCCATACAGATAACCAGAGTTAGAGTGGGGCTAATTTTATGGCATCGGTAATAAAAGGCCTGCAGACTTCCATATGGGCCTCGAGGTTATTACAAGTATGTGGAACTGTCAGCAATCTTTTGATGAATTTATCTTCCAAAACTTGAAGTGAGGTCACATTTATTATCCCCCAGATTGCTGCCCCATATGTCGCCATTGGTAAAGTTTTAGCCAGGTAAATTTTAACAATCTCGGGGATTGGCTTACAACACAGTTTTTTAGCAAATCTAAAAGTTGCATTAATACTTTGAAGCATTAGATTAGCACAGGTTTGCAGCATCTCTTTCCAGTTTTGATTTGTATCAAAAACGATGCCTAAATATTAATATGTTGTACATGCTCGATGTTGCCTCCTTCTAAATATAAACCCATCATTTTCTTTTGCGGACCTCCTATTACCTTAGTAGATGATTTAGTTTTGTTTACATATAACTCCAAATTACACATAAAAGCTGCATATAGTGTCATAAGGTTTGCAGTGCCGGAGGGGTCCTTACCAATAAGACTGCGTCATCCGCATATAAAAGGATAGGGAGAGGGGACCGCAAAGCTATTGGAGTATCCTTTGCAATATTGGTCAGGGTGTCATTAAGATTGTTCGTGTATAGGACATACAAGAAAGGGGCCAGCACACATCCTTGTCTGACTCCCCTTTCAATTTTGAATGAGGTGGTACATTCGCCTAGACTCCCATATCAGACCATAGTGGTGGCGTCCCTGTAGAGCTCTATTATAAAATTTATTATGGCATCATCTACTCCCATATCCTTTAAAATTATCCAAAGTTTATTACGTACCACACAGTCAAAGGCCTTTGAGAGGTCCATAAAGGCCAAATGTAATTGAGTCTTTTTTACCGTTGTACATTTTCCTAAAATCAGAATTAAGTTAAGACATTGGTCTACAGTACCCCGCCCCTGTCTAAATACCTACTCCACTTCCGAGAGAATATTCTTCTCTCCTGATCACTTTTCCAATTTATTTAACAAAAGCCTGCCCATGAGTTTGGCTATGCTGTCAATCAAGAAGATAGGCTGGTAATTGGCAGGCAAGGAGGCAGTACCTTCTTTGAAGATCGGAATTATGAAGGAGTTTTTCCAGGAGGTGTATTGCCATAGAATTAAAAACCACAGTTAATAGGGGGGACCAGAAAGTGATATCTGCAAGAAAAATATCCATAGGAACCCCGTCAGGCCCTGGCGCTTTCCTGGATGGGGATTGTACCAGGAGCAAGTTGGACTTCCTTATGATTAAATGAAAGATAAGTGGAAGCCTTAGTATCAAAACTTGCATCCGCAGTGGATGCAGACCCCGTATTTTTAAAAAAAATCCTGAAATTACTTTACCCATGTATCCTCATCGATATGTACCTCTAAAGAAGGCCCACTACTATCCTTCAAGAAAGGCGCATTTATTACCTTCCAGAAGGCGGTGCTGTCTCGAAGGGCTGAAGCTTGTTTTAAATTATCCCATGCTTCTGATTTAAGCTTTCTCAGTCTGCATTCTCTTGCTCGTCTATAAGTTTTCCTCAATTCGCAAACCCGCACTTTCTCTCTAGGTTGAGTATTAAGCGCCTTATGCAGATTTGCAGAGGCTACGGGTCAGTCCTGGTCAAACCATCTGTGCAGGTTACTCTCTCTAGTGTATAGTGGCTCAAACAATTGTAGTTTAAAAAAGTGTAATAACTTCCTAAATGCGCTTTTAACCTCAATGTGACTAGCAGAGGGATCCAGGCAGATTGAAATATCCTGTAGGTTTTGTTAGGAGTGGTTGAGAGTAAGCATTGTGTACAGTAGTGCTCAGTTAGGTATTGTTTATGAAATGATGTATGCAGGCTGCAGAGTTGGGAGGGTGGCCTCCTTCACAATAAAGTGGACTATCCCATTTGCACATGAATTCTTTGCTGTTTTTATTTGGCATTTATGTAGTGCACATTTGGTTGTCCAGATGTTTCCAAGGTCACCGTCACAGACTGGAGTATGAGTGGGAGTGTGCAGCTGTGTCATCAGCAGGAGACAATGGGCCCTTGTCAAGTGAATGTGTCAGACTTTGCAGGTGGCATTGAGACGCTTGTACGAAGGAAGTTACATCTTTTCATTCTGAATGTGTGCCCGTTGCCCAGCAGACGTATGTGTAGTAGGCAACTCGTGGGGCATCTGCTGTGGGGTGCCCTAGCATCTGCTTTGGTGCACTCCCATGGCTGCCCATCTAGCTCAAAAGAAAGCTGATCTGTATGTATACATCTCTCCCTGGCATGTGAATTTTGCAGGGCCTATGGTCCAACCTGACTTAACATGGCGGACCGGCCTTGATTCCCAACCTCACCCCTACTTCCAGACTTAACAGTTCATGTCCTCGACTTCACCTCATAAGGACCAGGTATGCCAGAGAGCTCCTATGGAAAACTGCATTGCAGCCTCCCTGTAGACATGCCCCTTGTCTGGCCTCCCTGATGCCAGGTGCTGTGAGATATCAGTGAATGTGCACATAGGCCTGGGGCAAGGGGTACCCCATCTTTAGGGTGGGGAGCCAGGAGATGGCTGGTGTCTAGAAGCCTTGTTTTTTATAGCGATGTCTTACGAATGTCACAATTCATTAATTCATTCATTCACTCACTTCCCCATTCATGCTCAGAGGTTTCTGAATGGAGAGCACAGGGATTTAGAAGAATCTGCCATTTATATTTAAAGCACAATGTATGTTTGTACAGCTCATAGAGCTGCAGGCAGGGCACGTGCTTTAGGACTGCTAGTCACCCAGGCTGAGAAATGTTTTGTAAGTTATATGAGAAGACACACAACCACAAAGGGCTCCAGCTACGGTGGTAATTCCCTTAAACTGATTTTGATTTTGTTTATACTCATGAATGAGGCTCTGGGCTATTTTGACATTTCAGAATAATGCACTGTGGAAGTGTTCCTTTTGAAGCCGCAGTGGGAAGCCGTCCAGGGGCGCAGGTGCTCAGCACGTGTCCCACAGTCTGAAGAGAGGAGCCCGGATCCAGGGGTATTAACAATCGCTTCCTAGCGCCATAAAGAAGTTACATGCTCCAGGTTTCAAGGTGATGATGGATGCACACGTGGCGCATGCTGACAGGCAGCCATTTCAGTCACAACAGGAAAATATCTCCCATATTACTCCCCTGAATGAGATGGTATTTTTTTGGCGCCATTTATGCTTATTTAGGGCCTATGCTTGCATGATATACAGCTAAGAGGATCCGTGAGCAAAACACTTACCCTTTACATATGCAGAGTTTCCCAGTCATGAGTTTGAATCCTGGCGAGGCTGACTCAGCTTTTCATCCTCTGAAACCATCCTTTGAATTATTTAACTAAGTAATAGGTCACCTGATATTTATTTACATAGTTTTAAAACAGCAGAAGTGTGGTGTGAAGCACTAAATGGAAGGCACATTACCAGTACAGCACACGCACTGTTCCTTTTTCTAAAGTATCATGGACGTCATTTAGGAGTCGCCATGGGTTGCAGCTGTAACCCCGGGGTTGCCCCTTGCGACCCCTAGCACTGCCTTTGTGTCGTCATAAACACACAAAGGATCCGGTGGGAGGGGCACTAAACCAAATGCGGACTGCTCCCTGTCTATATATGTATCACACATAAAGTATGTCTGGCGAAATTCGGAAAAGAGAGAGACTGTGCGCAATCTGGTAACAGTCTAAGCGTTGAACAAAATGTTCAGATTCTTATGCAGGAGAGAACCTCGGTCAGGACAAGAACCCTCATTCACCTAAAGGTGACATGCTTCATCATTGGGATGTCTCCTCACACCAAGAGCGCAAGGTCATTAGTGTTAGCAACGACACCTCAAAGAGTGAGGGGGAGCTGAGGTGCTTTAGGAAACTCAAGAGCAAGAGTGGGGTGAATAAGGGGCAGAGTGCAAAAAGGAAAGAAAAAGTGTAAAACTGTCTACTGAAGGCCAATTGACTTATATTCTGTGGTCTCCTGGGACAGTGTAAAGTCGGATCCAGACTCTCCAGGAAGTAGAGTACGGTCCTTTGTTACAGAAGAAACACCACCAACTAAAGGAGCAGCTGTCCAGCAACAGGTAAGGAAAGCAATTGCCAATCCCACAATATTCCAAATGGAATCAACCCACGTAGAACAGTGCAGCTCGAGCCTACCCACTAAGTACAAGGCAGCTTGAGGTGAGTAACACTAGAAACCCACGACACTACAGACAGGATTAACAGAAGAGAAGACAAGTGGTTATCGACGTATATACCCCTACAGTGGGTCAACATGTTTCTGCCCTTAAGTGACCCAAAACCAGGGTTCTGGGGCATTCCTCAGTACCAAGTAAATATTCACCCTGCACAAAGTGATGGCCTGTGATGCTGTGGATCCACCGTCTTTCTGAAATAAACTGACAAATTACCCATTAGTTATATTAAAGTGATTCTGTCGTGCTGCATAGTCAAAAAGATTTTTATAAGGGTTTTTATAAAAAGAGAAAGTGAGGTATTGACTGTATATTAGTCCTCACTTAAAAGAATTCATGACGTCATTTTACCTGTATGGTGACATAGAGAATCCACTTTCCAGCCAAAGAGATGACATCACTGTTACACAGCTGAGTTGAGACAAAACCAGAGACAAAACAGCACCACTCATCACAACACTGTCATGCAGAATGAAGTACAAATTAAAAAGCGAGACGGTGGGGCGGATCATGTCTGCTATGGAAACTTGGCATAAAAGGTGTCAGGGTAGGATCCTGAGACAAAAGTGTACTGAGGACATTGTCATTTTTTATTTTGATAGATTGAGGAGAATCTAAAAATGATTACATCCCTAAATCGTGTTCTTAAAACAATGGTCCAGTGGGGGAGTGTACAGTGCCCCCGGAGAAGGTGTAGTGTATTATCCATGGCGCTGATGTTTATGAATCAGGCCCTGGGTGTTTATAGAAAGACACATCTACTAGGTCCTTTTTTCTGGCAGTATCTCTCAATGCCATCCTTAAAAAATAAGTGTGGCTTCGCGTCCTCTTTTCCCTCGTTTGATTTACCCCTTTGATTCAGTTCAACAAAAATCCACCAGCCAACGTGCCACATATAATAACCCCTATTAGAAAGTGAAATAATACTCATTGATGAAGGCTTCAGTCTGTTTCTCAACAACCCAATAACTATGTCAGAATGGTTAGATAAATGCACAAATCCCCAAAATCCATATAGAAAAACTTGTGGACACAACATACCAAAAAGTACTTGTTTATTAATGCTTCCTTAACCATGGTCCCCCATGTATACAAGCATCTCTTACCCTGGAGATCACTCAAGCACAGTAAAAGAAAAAAGGAATACAATACATTCTGCTGCCATAACAAGGCAGACAATACTATCCAACATAGGGCTATGAGATACCAGTAATATATTTATTGATAATTTTCCTTTATACAAGATAGAATCTTACAATTTGAAAAAGAGCTTGTGAATTGACTGAGTCCGTACATCATGTCCAGTCACCAAACCTTATTTTCATGTTAATGTCAATCACTGGTTCTCTTCCTACCTTTCCAAGTGACACCAGTTTGTTCACATGGGCACCTGCAGGTCCCAAAAGAGTCCTATCACCAATGGAGTCCGCTAGGGGGTCCATATTGTCCCTTGTCATCTTCAAGCACTACATAGAGGTTTTTTGTGCTCTACTCGCAGGTAACAGCATCAAGATTCACCAAATATGCCACTAACACACAACTCTGCTTGGAAATCTCCCCTGCTTCAGACATCCAATGTCTAAAACACCACCTGCACATCATCCAGACCTGAATGTCTAACCACTACATGAAGGTCAACCCAACCAAGGCAGATTTCCACTTGTCTGCCAAGAACAGCACGCAAGAAACAATACAAACCCAGCTCAATACCATGAACCTTGACAGCTTCGAACCCCAAACTTTCATTGAATGCTAAGTCCCTTGGATTAACAATGGACATCAACCTCCCTCTCAAAGACCACCTTGCCAAAAAACAAAGACGACCTATTACCAGCTCAATCTTAAAGAAATCCAAACTGTTTCTTCCAAAGTAAATTCTAAATTGCCATTTAAGCCCTCGTGTCTGGATGTTGGTAACAGCAGGCTCCATGGCCCACCAGATTTCACACTAGCCCCCTTAAGGGAATCTTACACACCATAGCACATCTCATTGAGGGCCAGAAGAAAATGATCACATCCCCCCCATCATTATGGAACTCTATTAGCTCTCCTTGCCAGCCTGCACCATCTTCAAATCAAGCTGTATCATTAACAAAGGCATCAGGACCATAAGTGATCACCTCGGCTTACTTAACAAAAAACATGATCAAATATCCCTAATAGCCCCCAGCCTTTCCCAGATACCTCAACTAGGGAGCATCGTGAGCATCGTGAGTTCCTGCCTCATACACAAGTACTCCGAGTATGGAAACAACAATGACGGATTGATCTTAACTACTCACCCTCCTGCGGGGTCATAGTCACAGTGTGGAAGATCTGCACGGAACCGGAGCAGCGCTGGATATCGCAGGGACAGGAACTCCCCTTTTTGGGTCACCGTCAGCAGAGCAGGTCTAGTGGCGGGGAGGAAGTCTCGAGCCACATAGACCCACCAAAGCCAGGGTCCTGTTCACCGGACGCCTCTCGACTTAGACGTGGCTCCGAACCGTGGCTTCTCCCCAGACACGTTTGCGCGAAGGAGATACAGGTAGGAAATGAATTGGAGGCAGGCACCCGGTCTCCCAAGCCCCCTCTTGTTGTCGGGGGTCAGACGGCGAAGTGGTTTTTCCTGTCTGCTCAGCCCTTCCTCGCTCAGGCGTGCAAGCAAAGCCCACAAACACAACAACGGTGTCGGAGGCTGCGAAGACCCGCCCCCGATGCCAACACCCAATGTACAGCGATCGAGCGGCTGTAGGCTCGCTCTGACGAGGTTCAGCTTGCTTGTATTGCTGAGCCACTTTGGCGAGAGGAAAAAGACCCATTAGGGATCCTCACTCATTCAAAACGAGTCCCACTTTGGCCTTAAACTCAGTAAGGATTAGGGCAGAGTTTGAAGAATTGTGGGAGGGCTACTTTATTTATTTTTTCCTTTCTGCCCAAGACTCTGCTTGCCGTTTGGTTGCCTCCCAACATAATCAAAAATTCTCCTGCATTTTTACCAGCTCAAGAGGGTATTACAGGGAGCCCATTTGGGAATTTTGAACAAGGACTTACACCAGATCCCCTTTGCTGGCAAAATGGCACTCATTCTGACATTAATAGAAATAGGACTACACATTCCACACTGAAAAGATGGAAAGAGACAAAGGACTTCGTCTCACAACTCATCTCAGAAAGGAAGAAAGGACCAATTACATCACATCGCCTATAGGGAGGGACATAGGACTTTGCCCCAAAGCTGTCCCAATTATAAAAAGAGTGATAGGACTACCTCTCAGAGCTCAAGATATCTCCTGATAATCAGGTGGCTATCTTGGACTGACCTCATTGTCATTGGGAATGGGTTATTCCCGAGCAGAAACAGACAACATCCAACCGTACTCAAGCTCTCATGTTCACAGGTGAAAGTCTTACCTAGCCCTATCTTTACTACCCAGTTCCTATACCATTGTTGTACCTATACCAACCTGGCCTTGTCAGTGGCTCCCCTTTTGCCCTCACCACCCGTGATGACTGTCCACCCTCATACCCCCCTCTCATCACCTCCTTCCCTATCACAGCATTTTACATAATCACATCCCTGCTTACAAAGGACTGGCCCCTTTACCGGCCAAAACACACGACCGCTCATAACTCCTCTCACCCCAGGCCTGACATCACCCCTCTTGCACACTCCCCCTACCTCTCTACCCCTGCAGAAAAGCACCAACTTCACAACGGAGCGCACAGACAACATACATACACCATTAAGTACCCTCCTAACCTCTCAAAAAAAGCAGCCAAAAGCTTTAAACATACTCTGCTAAGAACACACCCTGAGACCCCAATCTTAGACCCCTACTTCTCTACAAACAAGGGTTTTATAACTAATAACATCATTTTTTACACAAAGAGAAGAGCCCAATGGAGGAAAGCCTTTTGCGCCCTGTTCTTGGCCTCCACGTCCAGGAAAACAGCACATGGTCTCAAGATCTCTATCATCCCCTCGCCATTCTACAGAGCCGCAGCAACAATCACCATTTATCATAATGGGATTATCCTCATGCAATCATCAGAACGCAATCTAATCTTACTCGATAACATCTTTCCCCTCATCAAGGATAAAGTTCTCAGACCCTATCCTTCCTCCCCAGGCACCCCTAATTCCATAACATCGTCCAATTCCACTCCTGAATCCCCTTCAAGGCATACACCTCCTACAAGCCAATCTTTTTATGCTCCCATTCCTGCGCCAGCAGATACCCTAGGATATGAGAACCACCTTCCTTACCATCACCCTACCTACACCTATAACCCAATCAAGTAACATCTCTTACAATTGGTCTCCTAATATAAGGAATACTCCCATATCCCTAACCCCGCCGCACACCCACTCAGTACATACCTCTCCGCCTTTGGCTACCTCACCCCCCTCTCTAAATAGCCGTACAGGTAGATCTCACTACGCAGACTCAGATCACTTTTACCCTCCAAGCCCCATCCCTAGCTCATCCAACCCACCCCCAAACTAAACAATAAGCACATCACCCACACGAGAACCTAGACTAGATGAAATCTTACTTTCACTACAACAAGTTGAAGATGACCTCCAAACGTGACAGGACCTGATTCTGCATCAACCTTAGATAAGACGACATTCTGAAGATGCGAATAGGAACCTACACAGTAACAGCCTCCTATACCCGTACAAGTTGCAATTACGATCCCCAACTCATCCTCCCCCAAGATGGAGAACAGTTCCTTACCCCAATGCCACAACCCGACCGGTCCAAAGAAAGAATCCTCTATCATCCAAGGATACACGCCCCCTTCTCCTCTCTTACGATCTCCCTCATCCCAGCCAGAACACAGAGTACTCGAACAATATGAATAAACACTCCTCAATCCAAACCATCCACTCCAATACACAGAGAGCCCCGAATCACAACACTGGAGGTATAACCTTAGAGAATCTTACGCAAATCCTGCTGGCACAGGAACCTCCAACCACCACCAAGCCACGTCTCAAATGTATATTATTAAACTGTAGATAGTCTTCAAAACACGCAGCTGACATAGCTGATCTTATACTCACTCACAAACCTGACCTCCTAATTTTGGACGAAACATGGTTAAATGAATCGTCTACGCCTATCCTCGACATACTGGTTCCCCCCTACCATGACATCACCAGATTAGACAGACCCGATAGACCAGGAGGTGGTATGGCCTGCATTCACCGGAATAGTCTCTCAGTGATCTGCGCACATTCACCTGTTTTATCTTCATGTGAATACTTCTGTTTAGATATCATAAGTAATAACAAACCGATCTGTTCACTGCACAGATTCCACCACCACCCCAGGTGACAACCTCACCTTCATCGACCAATTCATGGATATCGTGACTACAAATACTGGACAACAAAATACGCAGATATTCCTCGGGGATCTCAATCTTCATTGGAATGACCTTTATCGACCCTGCGGTAAATAGCCTCAAAACTTTCCTCTCTGACCTTGCCCGTATCCAAATCTTCAACAGCCCCACACATGACAAAGGCTAAATCCTTAATTTGGTGGTTGCCAATGCTGAGGTCATTCAGCTTGACACGATCCTCCCCTGTGATTGGTCTGATCATCATTCCATCACTTTCTTCATAAAGAAATCAGCAAAATTACGCTCAGCACAACCTGCAAGACCTAAAGTATGGAAGAGGAACCTAAAAACGCCAACACTGACCTACCTACATCCGCCAGTGTGAACCTCCTGCTACCCCCGGAAGACCTATCTGACGTTCAAGCTTTGACAAACCATTACTTTAACTCCATGACCATGAGTGGGCATTGCCCACCAGACTTTCTGGGAAACGGGCCCAGACATCAATCGACCCCTGATTTCTCCCTTTAGGCCGAATAAATCCCTCCGCTCTTCTACAGCATTCCTGGCCGAGATCCCCAGAACTCGCAGAGTTAGAGCAGGAGGACGCTCCTTCTCGTATAACGTTTCCAAACTCTGGAACTCACTCCCTTTGCAGCTAAGAAACAACCCCAACCCGACCACTTTTCGTAAACAGCTAAAAACCCTGCTGTTTAATGCCTAGCTAGTAACCTCAAGAGGGCCCCATCTGTTCCAGCGCCTGGACGCCTCAGGGCAACTGTAGCGCTTTATAAGTCAAATTTTCATTTCATTTCATTTCATTTCATCTTAGACACAACCGCTCCATTACAACTGAAGAGGCTCTCCACAAAAAACTCAAAACCCTGGTATGACAGTAGACTCAATGAGGAGAGATGAGCCCTAAGACTAGTTGAACGGCGATGGAGACCATCACCATTGCCTGACCACCTCAAACTGCTAGAGCCACCAGAAACTCCTATTATCAGACATTCAAAAGCAAACTTTTTCAAAAATAAGTTAGACCAAGCCAAGAATCAACCCCAAAAACTATTTGTGTTGGTCAAATCTCAATCTATTGGCTTATCACCCCGCCCCAACCTGGCCAATGCGCACCACCCAGCTGCGAAGAATTTGCCTCCTTCTTCACTAAGAAGACGAAATATTTGAAAACGGACCTACTTAATGCCATAGCAGCTCAGACTGACACTCAGAAGGACGCTTAATTTCCCACTCCAGCAACCCCAATCACTTTCACATCTAGGTTAGCCCTCAAAAACAATGCTGCATGGTCCTCCTTAACAACTTACAGTGAAGAAGTAATACTAAAAGCGCTCACGTTCTTGAACCCCTCCAACCACTTCTCAGACCCTCCTCCCGTAAATTACCTAAAAGACTTCATACCGCTGCTACTGCCACTTTGGACAAAGATTATCAATGCCTCTCTACTCCAACGAATCATTTCTGAAATTCTTAAATCGGGGCAAGTGTCCCCCATCCTAAAAAAACCTACGGCAGACCCCATGGACCTACCGCCCAATTTAAAAACATCCCAACTCTGGCTATACTCCTAGAAAAACGTGTACTCATCCAGCTGGCCAACCACATTGCCCACTTCAACCTGCTCAATCAATACCAATCTGGCTTCCGTGCAGGACATAGTACTGAATTGGCTATGACCCACATAGTAGATGACGCACTAAGAATCCAAGACCAGAACGAAGCCTGCCTGCTAATCCTGTTTGACTTATCTTCGGCTTTTGACATCGTCAAACATGATAATCTCCTAGACCTCCTGAAATATAGAATGAGCTTATCAGGGTCAGTACTAAATTGGTTCACCTCTTTCCTCCAAAATAGATCCCAAAGTTTCAAGGTCAATCAATCCCTGTCCATGGCCATCCCAGTCACATTAGGAGTCCCACAGGGCTCTTCCCTCTCACGTACACTGTTCAACCTATTTATGGATCCGCTCACTGATATCCTCAGCTCATCAATTATCCTTATCACATGTACGCAGATGATACGCAACCATATTTAAAGATACCATCTCTGGAAGACATCAAATCTCTCAATCTAACACTAAAAAAACTCAGTCTTGGCTGACCGAAAACCACCTCAAGCTAAACACCCTCAAAACTGAATTCCTACTAAGCGATCCGCCTAACCAATCATCCATTATACAAGAATGGCTTAAACAACTAACAGCGCTCAACTGCCAACCTCTTATCATTGACTTAGCAAAATCACTGGGAGTAACTCTGGACAGAAATCTAAACATGCAGAAACACATCAGTGCAGCAGCAAAAGGAACAAACTTTCAGATGAACACCTTGAGAAAATTAAAACCCTTTCTTCCCGCGAAGGACTTCAAACTGGCAGTCCAAGCACTAGTAATCCCAAGACTTGAATTTGGTAGTGCAACCCTCTGTGGACTCCCAGATCTACAACGGCCCCTCAAAGAGCATCAATCAACTCAGCGGCCAGGCTCATCATAGGTTCCAAAAGAAACTGCCACATTTCCCCCGACCTTAAAGCTCTCAACTGGCTACCTTTCGAAGCAAGAATTCAATAAAAGATTGCCTGCATGACTCACAAAGCCCTACATCACAATACTCCAAGGTATCTGGCCCAGAAACTGGTGCTGTCATGCAGCAACTGATCCTCCAGGAGCGCCAGCAATCTTCTTCTGAAGCCTCAAAGATTTTCCGAAAAGAAAACATATAAACGCGCCTTCTCTGGAATCGCTCCTAGGATTTGGAATTTCCTAGTCCCAGAAACCAGACTGAATCCCTCTACTGCCTCTTTAAAAAAAGAAGTACAATTTCTTCTCATGACTAAATTCACACGATCATTGTATCTATCTCTCATAACGGCTACCTGTATCGTAGGACATTACTTTGACAATAGTGTTCTTTTGTTTAACTATCTTCCCTGTAAAGCGCTCTGATACCCGCAAGGGTAATGTTCGTGCTACATAAAAACTTCAAAATAAATAAAATAAAAATATGCCCCCGGAATTCGCAACAACATCCCCATATCCACAAGGACTGCCCCAACACTGGTTAAGTTTAGAAAAGAGTCGAAGATGCACCTCTTTAGAGAATACTATATCACAAAGAATTAACAGCCTACAAGCCAGCTACCTCTCCTATCACTCATTGACTTTATGCTTGTCTTTGTCCGACCCCATAAAGCACATTCTGCTGCCTTTTGGCTATATTCTCTCTAAAGAAATACCACATAAATAATTACAGAATCTATATAAGATCTAATAAATACACACACACATACACAAACGTACATATTTTTTATGACAGAAGTTAGCAAATGAGCAGGTTCTCAAAGGGATCCCTAAATAAATCATTGAAATTACTTTTATGTATGCTTGTATAAGGAGAAAGGAGCTCCTACATGCAGAGGCTAATGTACTAGTAACATGGACAGGGTCTGCTGTCCAGCATGTGTTTACTTAGCATATATCTTCCCCAATACATATATTAGATATATTTGATGAAAGCGTTTTTGGCCAAGCATAAAGCCTTGTTTTAAAAATAGGTTAAAGTTCCACTTCTGGGGAGAGGAGTTGGCCTAACGGCTAGGGCGGTCTACCTCGAATCTGAAGAACTGGGTTTGAGTCTCGGCAATGACGCTGAACATCCTGTGATTCTGGGCAAATCACTTAATCTCCCCGTGCCTAACAAAAAATGAATGTGTCCCCTGTAATGCAACTGGTGCTATGTAAAGCGCTCTGATACCCGATTCGGGTCAAGTTCGCGCTATACAAAACTCTGTAAAATAAATTTTAAAAAACTTGGAAGACAAATTGTGTGTGGCTCAATAACTGGCTCTCCATTAAGCACTTGCCCACCTATGAGTGGTCGCAGTGAAAATGTCAAACATGTATTCAGTAGAGCTAGCCGCTTTCCCAGCCTGGATTAATATGCATCATTGTTGGACTTGGCTGTTTTTTGCAGGGTCATCCATGAATTTTTTGCCTTCCTCTTAGTCTTTTTTCTGACATGGTGTTGGTGGTTTTAGGACTCTGGGCACTTTATCACTGCGGTCCAGTGTAAAGTGCATGTGCTCCCTATGGTAAAACATGGTAAGAATGGTCTACACCTGTTAGGCGTATTTAATTTACCTATCAGTCCCCAGTAATGTGGTATCTCATATACCCGCGGCCAGTAAATTAAATGCTACTGGTGGGCTTGCAGTTCTGATTGCGCAGCTCACCAAGGTAGCGTTTCAAACCTGTCTTAGGCCTCTGCCATTGCAGGGCCTGCACACGCAGGCTAATGCAGCTGTGACGTGGCACATAAAGTGGTTGCCAAGTCTGTGGCTCCCCTTTCACTACTTGTCAGTCACCCCTAAGGTAGGCCCTAGCTAGCCCTAAGGGCAGGGTATATTGTAGGTAAAAGGTAATACATGTGCCTTAAATGTATAGCATGTCCTGGTAGTGACAAACAGCCATTTTGGTTTCTCACTGCTGTGAGGCTGCCCTCTCATAGGAATGCTTTGGGGATTCCCTGATAAGTGTTTCAGTGGTAATTCCTAATATGAGAGGGTCAGCATGGTCAAATTTGGTATGTTTGGAATAGTGGTAATAAATGCTGCGTAATGGTGTGTGCAGATTTATTACCACAATTTTAGAAATGCCACTTTTAGAAGTGGGCATTTCTGTATGCTATGTGTCTTTGTGCCTGCCTGATGTGTATTGCATGTTGGGCTCTGGAGTGACGGGGCTGGGGGGTGGGTGAGTCAGCACTAGGCTGAAGAGGCCAATCTGCGTTTGGAGTGGTGGGAGGAATAGCACCTGGGACTGAATCGGATTGTGCCTGCCTTCCACAATGCTGGCTCCGCCTCCCTGTGGTGTGTCTGGGGCCAGAGCCTACTCTGACAAAGAGGGTGGTGGTGCACCTTTAGAGAAAGGTGTGAGTGCCCCAAGAACTGGTTTGGACTGGGCAAAGAGCCCTGTGGCAGGTGGAGAACAAAGATTCAGATCCGGATTTAGATCAAAGACCGGGACATTGGATCAGGTGTTTAGACTCCTCCTTATGTATTGCAAGGTAGTGGTGCTAGGCAAGGGCAGTCTTCACCTTGCATTTATCGATCTGAAGACTGCCTTTGACCTGGTCCCCAGATCCAGGTTGTGGACGACGCTCGGCGAAATGGGTATCCCTCCCCTGGTTCTTAAACTACTGATACGGCTCCATGAGGGGAACTTTGCCAATGTTAGGTGGGGGGAGCAGGGACAACTAACAGAGCGCATCCCTGTCAACAGAGGGGTCCGACAGGGCTGTGTTTTGGCCCCAACTTTGTTCTCCCTATATGTGAACGAGGTAGTCAATTTCCTCTTGGAGGAACCCGCAGACTCGTCCACCCTGGAGGGCAACTAGATACCAACCTTGTTGTTTGCGGACGATACCCTGCTGATATCAAAGACCCCAGCGGGGTTACCATGCCTTATTGATAGATGTCATCTTCTTTGACACCCAGGGACTGGTTATTAATAGTTAAAAAAACACATTTATGGCCTTCAACTGCCATAGGTCATACAGGAATGGCCCTCTGCTGGGTGGGGTACCCCTTGAAAAGGTGGACACCTTTTATTACCTATGTGTAAGACTTACCGATAAAATGTCTTGGAGACTCCACCTTGCAAAGATGCGGCTGGTACACAAGCGAGTGGCCGGAGCCATAGGGAAAGAAGACCACCTTTCACACACTAGGCCCGTAGCTACGGCCCTCCAAGTATAAGACGCTAAAGCGAGAGAAGAACTCAAACATTTATACTGGGAATGGGTGGACCATCGAGAGAACTCCAAATCTAATGTGGGCAAACTAACAACACAATTCTATTCTCAAAAACAAATTAGATATCTTGAGCCCTTCCTTGATACAATATCGGTACCGAGAAATAGAATGTTGTACATACATTTTAAGCTTGGATCTCTTCCCATTTGAGAGGCGACAGCAAAGTGATGCACAAGTAATGGGAAAAACTGCCCATGCTGTAATGCCCTGACAGAAAGTATTGCCCACCTAATGTTTGTCTGCCCGGCATATAAAACATCACGGGCTAAGTGGCTGAAACCACTTTGCCAGCAATTGGGCACATGGGACAACCACACAGCAGTGCGTATCCTTAGGTCCGACTCTAGGCAGTTCTACGCATGCTGTGTAGCAAAAGTTTTTGGGACAAGCATGGCTCATAAGTTGGAAAGCTCTTGCAAGATTGGTATAGTTTTATTCAAAATTAGGATAGCGATAACCCTACGATACAACACGATTAGTTTGTGTTCTCATGCACAAGCACTCTACTTGTCAAACCGTTGCTGCTAGTTGGGGATAATTTAATAACTCTTTTAGTATACTAATGCTTCTCCAACAGCACGAAGTATTGACTGCTTTTACCCTGTTTTAATTGTAGATATGTATTCGACAAACTAAACTGTGTATTTGCTATCGCTCTCCTGTTTTTTAATATTTTGAAAACGATATATGCATTATTGTACCAAGGGCTCATCTGTTTACTTCATTGTATTATTTGTTTACACAAACTGAAGATGATGCATATTTGTACATTTTTTAAAAAGGTAATCAATGTATTTTTATTTATTGCTTTTATGACATTTCTGTCGAAATAAAGCGCCAATCAATCAATAAAGACACTAAGGGGTATAAGTATTGGGGCTGTGACCCCATGAAAAGGGCTATTGTGTGCTTACTTGGGACCTACTGGGGACTAAGACACTGAGTGGACTGCAGTGTGTGAGGAGGAACCTCCCCATGGACTGACCTGCTGTCTGCTGGGGGAGCTGTAAGGACTCCCCCTCTACTGGAAAGCCCTGTGTGCTGGCCTCCCTTGAGGATCCCTGGAGACTTGGCACCGGACTGAGCGCTGCACTGTTTACATTACCTTGGGGCTTGGCCTGGAAGCACTACAGGAGTCCTCTGGGTTGAGCCCCTGGCCTGGGCCTGTGTCGCAGCAGCGCGTGGTGAGCGCTGTGTGGCTTACTGCGTGTCCCCGTGTGGTGGTGGGGCCCCAGTGAGGGCTCTGGTCAGCGTGAGTGCTCTGGGGGTTGGCAGTGTATGCAACACTGTCCCATTTACAGAATTTTCCTTTGGCGCCTGGCTTCGCCGAGGAGAACACGCCAGGAGGAGGACCGAGGATTTCAAGCCCCGACGGAGACTTTACTCTGTATTCTCAGGTCAAGTAATCATCAGGAAGTCAGGCAGCGAACACCTGACTGTGGGCGGGGTTCCCTCGAGGGGGGAGAATGGCAAACAGGAAGCCAGGTGTGCCTGAGCCTGCTTTGGGGTGGGGCCGGTAGCCCGAAGAAGAACCGGAGCCTCGTGGGCTCCTAGTGCAGTTGCATCGCTACGTACAGGAGGATTACCGGTCATCAGACCCGAGCGGTCTCGAAAGTGCATTACTGAGCTCCTCGCACTTAGAAGCCCATATCCCCGAATTCCGGTGCCTAATACACGGGCCACTGTAAATGGAAACATTTACCGCATTATGGGGACTAGGTGCACAGGTGCTTTTTGGCCCGACGCATCCAGCCTGATGATCGCGGTGGCTCAGCAGAACTACCCTAACCCGGCTAATAGAAGCACAGAGGTTTCCCTGCCCTAGGGTTGCCGGCTAGAGTTCAGTTTTAATCCCATAAACTGCGGTATTTCCTGCTTCAATCATACATGTTGATATGCATATGTTGGCAGGACGTTTTGTGAGGTGTGCACGCAATAAGCATTTTTACTTGAGTGCCCTACCTGTAATGTGTGCAATTTAGGGGTAGTTACCCCATTGCCTGATTATGGTACACATGTAATACGGTACTGCGTTATGCCCTAATGTTATGAGGTGGGTTGTTCTGCATCACCTCTGGAAGTGGCATCCAGATGTTCTGTAATGGTGGTATATTGGCAATATGTGTTTTGAAATGTACCTTACTGCGACAGGTTGTTTTGACGTGTACACTAATAAGGTTTGTTGCATGCCCTGTTGTTGATGTTTATGCCGTATGGAGTTATTGCCTCATGTGTGCCCTCTGAAATTGGGTATGTTGGTGCACCGTTGCAGATGCTAATTCATGATGTATTATGCTAGGTGCACGGTTACCAGTAGTTACTCGTTGTTTTCTTTAATTGTGAGTTATGTTGATTCTGACAGTGGCCCGATTGGCCCTGTCATGCATATAATCCCCTGTAAAGTAATACCTAGTGCCAGGTGGCACACTGTAATAACTTTGTGTGGAGTTTCTTTTGTGGTGTGCCTAGTGTGTCGCTGCTGTGTGAGTGTGTTGCACAGACGCTTTACACACTGCCTCTGGGATAAGCCTGACTGCTCGTGCCAAGCTACCAACAGGGTGAGCAGGGGTGTGTAACTCCCTTGCCTTGACTAGAGTGGTTGTTTCTGCCTGGCTTAGGCGCATGCCCTAGCCAACCAGAAATCCCATATTTAACAATCATGGTAGACATTCCTCCAAATGCAGTATCTGGTGGGTTACATAAGGAAATTTCAACTTCTTTTAGTAACCTGCAGACCAGATTAAATTGATACCGGATGTTCTGCCCACAAAGTGCGTGCAAATTACATGGTATATGCATAACTTATGTAAATGAAAACTTGCATGGTATGTGCAGAATTGGGCAAAGAAGGTCATATTCCCCTAGCAAGTGGCGTAATCATCAGGCTTGTGTGATGCAAATCATTTGAATTTGGAACTTTGTGGATGTTCAGAAATTTTTCCATTTGCATTCCCGCTCAATAATTTACACAATCCATACATTTCACTTAGATGTTCATCATTTAAACATAAGTGGTGTGGAAATGATGAACATTTGTAGCAATACTTATCAGCCATATCGAAAGTAAAGACATTGGAAGGGAATTTCTGGCAACATGTACAAACCCTGTGATTCCCAAAATTACTGGGCTTGAGCCCACAAAATGCATTTTTGTAATGTACAAACTCATTTTTATCAGAAATCATTTTTATGATTTCTTAAATAGGTTTTGTGACTTATACTCAATCACAATTTGTAGGGATGTGTTAGGGCCCTGGGTGTAAGAAATTGGGTTACTTATTGAGGGAGGGTGAAACCCTACTCAAGCAGCAACCACAATCCTTTTCAGGTTGAGGCAGAAGCAAACCCCAGATTAAGCTGTGCTCAACCGACTGCTAGTTTTGTACAGAACGGTAAGGCTTAACTTAGTGGCAATGTGTAAAGTATTTATGCAGCATTTCATACTGAGGTAAAGTGAAAACACAACACAAGAAAAAATCTCACACCAAATTAGAAAAATAGAGTACATTTTAATAATTAAACAAGACCAAAATGACAACAATCTAATCAGTAGAACCAGAGACATGCAAATGTAAAGATTTTAGTGAAAATAGTGCCAAAAAGCACAAAGTGCCAACTATGGATATCTGGTCGTGCTGGACTGGGACAGAGCCACACATTCAGGCCAACCGCGATTGAGTGTAGGCTTGCTTCAGGGGCCCAGTTAGGCCTACTGAACAAGAGTACCTTAAATCTTGGTTTGTGAAGCATTGACAGGTCCTGCGCTGAGGATGCATCCAGAAACTGAGGCAATGCACTGGTTCTGAGGAGCAGTGAAGCTGTGATGAGAGGTCCTGCATTGTTGTTGAGGATCTTGTTGACACGACGAGGGCTACGATGTGAAGTCCGGCATCAGGGATGCGTCGTGCAGTCGAGGCAAATGCGTCGGTTCCTGAGCGTTGTGAGACTGAGATGCGACAACCTGCATCATCGTCGAGACTGCTGTCGGCGGTAGATTGACATGCAAGGGCCTACATCAGGAAACTTCGCATAGGCGGTGGTTCCGATGTGGTCTGTGGGGTCGATCCGGTGTACTTGAGTCGATAGAATACTCACAGCAACGTCATGCGTCAGTTCTGCTCGAGATGCGCCGCTCAGCAGAGAAGAAGCGTTGGTTCTACCAGGTCCACAGATGGGCTGGCAAAGCACCTTCAGGCCCACTTCCAAGGGCCCAGGACTTGGGTGGCATTAATTTACAGGATCGGACTCACAGATGGCAGAGTCCAGGTGCTGGGTTCAAGGTTGTTGTAGCCTTCTATCCCTGAGGCTCTAGTCAGGAAACCAGCCAACTAGCCTTTAGAGTCACCTTGGGGTCTTGGGTTCAACAGATGCAGGTCCAGTCTTACTCACCCAGGCAGGAGGGCAGCAGGTCATCACAGCAGGGCAGCAGTCATCCAGAGCATGAGTCCAGCAGCACAGCAGTTCTTCTTCCTGACAGAGTACCCATAGGTCCAGAAGTATACTGAAACGTTGGTGCCTGGGGTCCAATATTTATACTTGGACCTTCCTTTGAAGTGGGAGAAGCTTCTCCAGGTTCCGCTTTGAAGTCCCTAGGCATCCTGACTTACCTGACCAGCTCCAGACTAGCTACAGGGGGTATTCAGCCCTATGTATGGTGGCAGGACACAGCCTATTCAAGTGTAAGTAGAGCTGCAGCTCCGCTCTCCCCTCCTGTCAGTGATGACCCATCCAGGCACACCTAAGCTCTCTGTTATGTGTGGCTGTCAAGGAGGAATATGCAAAGCCCAAACATCAGCTACATTCAGTCATGTAACCTCGAGACAGGCTGCAGTCACTAAATGGCTAAGGCGGGAGAATTACATCTTTCTAAAGGAGTCATTTTCTGAATTGCGATTTGAAATCTAACATCACTGTGAGAGGATTTTTCATTACAATTCCAAAGACACCAAACATGAACTGGTTACCTGCTTCCATTTGGAAATTGTCACTTATTAGATGTAATAAAGTAACTCAAATGGTAGCCTATGGGAGAGGTTGGCCTTGCAGTTGTGAAAAACAAATGTAAGAGTTTTTCACTACCAGGACATCGAAACTAAAAAGTTAATGTCCCATTTTCTAAATACAGTGCACCCTCCGTTCTGGGGTGTCCAGGCCCTACCCTAAGGGTGACTTGCATGTACAAAAAAGGAAGGTTTGGGCCTGGCAAAAGGTTTATTTTGCCTGGTCACTATGGCAGTTTAAAACTGAACAAACAGGCTGCAATGACAAACCTGAGACGTGTTTAAAGGCCTACTTAAGTTGGTGGCACAATCAGTGCTTCAGGCCCACTAGTAGCATTTAATCTACAAGCCCTAGGCATAGATAGTGCCACTTTACTAGCGATTTGCAAGTAAACTAAACATGTCAATTGTGTATAAGCCAATTCTACCATGTTTTAAAGAGAGCACAAGTACTTTAGCACTCGGCAATGGTAAAGTGTGCAAAGTCCTAAAGGCAGCAAAAGGTAAGTCAGCAAAACATATGGGTTGAAAGTAAGAAGTTAGGGGAAAAACCATGCCAAGGATGCCAGGTCTAATACGGAGCCAAACATAATTTGGGGCCCCTTACTCAGAACTACTCTGAATTTATTATAGATCTCAGCTCATTCATGCCCACAGCAACTATGATGAGATCATTGCCAATCCTCCTCCTTGGCCAACCTATATCTGAGCACAACCCTGCAACAGTTTCTTTCTGGCTAGTCAGCACCAGAGAATCAGAAAGACTAGTGGTGTGAACAAGCGCACTGCATGTGATGCAGTGAGCTGGTGTCTCATCTTTTGGACCTGTGCTTACAGAGGGTGCATTTTTGTTTAATGCACTCCAGTCCCTGCTATGCGAGGAAAGGGGATGTGAGTCAGTTGGCACTTTCCGGTTATTGCACGGCCTAGCAGAAGTAATATATGGAAAGGGCAGCCATGAAGGGAACATATAATGGTACTCTTTACTGCACTTTGACATGTGGCCGACGCTCATAGCCTACCCTGGGTCCCAACCTCGGCCCAAGCAGTCTCCTGCTGGACTGCGCCGGAAAAGCAGAAAGACTTGTAATCCCACCAATGTTTGGTGTAGTTTGTCTATCAGCAGCATTCAGGCACACAGTGCTGATGGGTGTTTTTGTTTATTGTACTGCCTCTGCTGTGTGGGATTCATAAACAGAGTCCAATATTTGCACCGGTCTGGCAGTAGCTCCATAAGAACAATGCAATGATAGCGGGAGAACACAATGCCAATCTTTACTGCACAGTAAGTGGCACATACTGCATAAGGACAAAGGTTTGAGCACTTGGGCTGGACCGATGCACTTTAAAATATTAAACACTTGCTGAAACTATCCAAAATCTAATAGGTGTTTTTCTATAGCCCTTTTCGATCTCCTAGGTCGGGCTGGAATGACTGGGCAGCCTGGGATGGCAAACTAAAAGGTAAGTAAACAAACTGTTAGTTAAAAACTCTTTACAGTCCAGGACAGTCGGAAAAGCCTCACAAGGGGGCACCTTGAAAGGTGGGGGCCCTGGGCCAGAGCCCATTCTGTCCATTCCAACATCTCAAACAATTTGGAAGGTGTGAAAGGGGCATTCCTTCCAACTTCCGAGTGGGTGTGGTATGAACAGGGAATGATTAGTTAAGGGGAAGGGGTCCCCTTAGGAACGCCTCTCCTTTGGGAATCAGGGCACGAAGAGTCCCCCTGACATTTTCCAACACAGAAAAGTTAGCAGCACCGGTAACTTTAGGGAACAGGGTCTGCTTTAAGAAAAGAATTGGGGGAATGCAATTATAGGGATGGTGGTCTGCTGTCCTTGCAGGCCACCTTCCTTGTGAGGACAGCCAATCAAAAGGGTTGCAAATTATAACCTGCCTAATGAATATTAATGAGGCAGGTAGAACTGCAAGCCCACTGCGATCCATGGGGCATATTTACAAGGCGGCAATAGAAAATTATCGCCGCTTTTGCGGCAGTTGAGGCCGAAAAGCGGCGATAATTTTATCGCCTAATTAGCAAGGTCACGCTAACAAGTGAAACCTTGCATTAGCGCACAAATTCTTAACGCCAAGCTTTGCATCTCTAATGAGATGCAAAGTGGGCGTTCCTGACCTAACCTGACAGGAGAAATGTCGCTAAGCGACATTTCTCCTATCATCAAGCCCCACGCTATGAAGCATAGTGGCAGGAAAAGTAGCGATAACCCCTGTTATCGCTACTTTCCTTATGCCTGCTTCAGGACTGACTTAGCCATGATATCCTATGGAAGGTGCATATCATGGCTACGTTTGTGGGGCCCTATCAACAAGCTAACGCCACATTTAGTGAGATTATCGCTGGGTTTCCAGTGATAACCTCACGTTAGGCAGTTAGCGCTAGGATTTTTATCGCTTTTGAGATAAGCGTTGCTAATAGCACGCTATCTCAGCGATAAAAATCCACGCTAGCCGGCGATAACTATCCTAGCGCTAAGTGTGCTTAGCGATAATTATCGCCGGTTGTTGCTGATATGCCCCCATGATTTTCCAACCCGACCTGATAGGTCAATTTGCATAATCCGAATCTGTTTTGAAATAATCAGTGTGCAATGGACTGTTGACAAATATGGCCCCAAATGTTCCTATATTAACCTATTTAAAGATACTCGAAACATGACGAATCTACAACTGTGTTTGTGAATGCGACCCTGTGTGTGTCTATCATTAGACTTGGCTGCAACCCTGTAACGTTTTATTCTCATCATAAACAACATGGCAGCGAGTGCATAAAATCCAAACATATTAATTTAAAGACAACCTCGTTCTCTGACACCTAGGGCGACCTAATTGATGATAGGCGACAGCAATGTTCATTTTTTTAAATAAAAATGATGGCTGCGGCGCCAACTGTGCATTTACATTCCACGCATGTTGCT
Organism: Triturus cristatus; assembly: GCF_964204655.1. Lineage (NCBI taxonomy): Eukaryota > Metazoa > Chordata > Amphibia > Caudata > Salamandridae > Triturus > Triturus cristatus. The sequence continues at coordinate 1,063,754,502 of NC_140582.1, read as the reverse complement.
GCAGCCCATTCATTATCACAGGCTGCGGCTGCCGGGGTGACACACAGGAGTAATATGCAGCACAGATGTGATCTGGGTGCCGAGGCTAAAAAAAGAACTGCAGAAAACCCTTGCTTGGGATCAAAACCGTCTCCCCGTGTTCTGCTGCTCTTTGAGCAGGCACCTGGCTCGACCTCTCCAACACCGGAAGCTTCGAGGCATGGAAATCTATCCATTTTATTTTAATTACACTGACAGTATGAATGGCAAACTCGGCTTCGGCAGGCTTTTTAGTGATATACAACTAGAATAAGGTCGAGGGAGTAATAAGCAACACGAGAAGGCATTCCAAAATATGACACATTTATGTAAATTGGTCTGAGGCCCAGCAGGCAGGTGCAAACAGCCATTTTTCAAGTGCAAAACCCCTTTTATAATTTAAAAATGTTGTTGTGCTCGCAAAATGATTTACTCACACAAGCATTCTGTGTCAGTAAATCTCCTGTGTGATAGGAGTCCGTATGCAGATAGTCAAAACATTTCCCCGATCCTTTCATGCCCTGTTAAAGGTAGGAGTAAAGCGACTTCCAGAATGGGAAGGGAAAGAAACCACCTCCCAAAAATATATTTATATAGAGGGAAAAATAGAAGTTAGCAAGTGTTTTTTCACTTTTTGTGGGGTTTTTTCTCGTGTAAACATATATACATAAACTTGCATCTGCACTTAATCTACTAATTGCAGATTCTCCTCGCCTGTTGTTGAAGGAGTCTTGAGTTTGTTAAAGACAACGGAGGTGAATATTATGTTTCGGGGCTCACTCTGCCCATGGGGCATGGCTTCGAAAGCCTTTTGCACTGGGGCCAGACTGGAAGACATTCTTAAATCTGTAGATTGGTCTGGGGTTTCGACATCCAGAACCTTTTATTTTAAGCCAATTCAACAAGAGGCAATGTCAGTAGTAGATATGCTTGAACTTGCTTAATGCTCTCCTGTTTTGTAATAAAATTGCAGATTGGCATAGCCAGTTGGTGAACCCCTGATTTTATAAAGGACAATGGAGGTGAATATTATGCAGTGTCTTTTGATGAAGTTTATTTAAGATCGCATGTTCAAAGGACCCTACCATTCCCCTAATCCTTTTCCCTTTGTCAGGAAGTGACAACAATGAAGTTATACACCATCCCCTATAAATAGGAACAGGCCAATGCCCACTTCCTCTCTTCTTGCTAATGAGTTGTATAAAGTACATGGAATGACCTAGAAAATATAGATAGCAACAAAATACTTTCAAGTAACCACAGAGCCTCATCTTTTTCTTGGCCATCATCCATAAGGAATGTGTTGTCCATCTGAGAGGAACGTTTCATCCCAGGAAGGCTGCAGTCTGTAGCATCAGACTGTTGCCTGGTAGTTGAGCTTGCCACTAGATACAACCAAAATAATTTGTTATCCAATAAGGGTTGGCAGATATATCAGTGGCAAGATAACACTTGCCTCCTTTGTCAAAATAGGACTCTCCTTCAGCAACTGGCTAGGAGAATCTGTAACTTTATTACTGACATTGGCACGTGTTGAATTTATTTACAGTAAAGGGTCCTGCATGTTGAAACCCTAGACTTACCTTCAAGTCTTGCCCCAACCCCAAAGGCTTTCATAGAAATGGGCAGAGTGAGCCCCAAAACATAATAGAGCCTCCTGTCTTCTAGTAAAATTCAGAGTCTAAATTGCAGCTGTTTTCCCAATCAATATTTTTTCTGTGAGGCCTTCAGTTGCTGAATGGGATTATGCAAAATCTGTAGAAACCTATCAATTGAGCAGGTGTAGTTTGCACTGCTTTTTCAGGGTGGAACATGCTACTGGCGCTAAATCTCAGCACGAGCAACGCAACATGCCTTTTCCTCTCAATCGCAGAATTCCACGCAATCTTGCGAGATTGTTTTGTAAGTCTGCAGAATTACGCAGGGTGAAATTCAGCAAGTTCCACCCAGGCCTAATGAATACTACATACATACATACGTACATACGAGCAGAGAAATTACACCCACATGGATCTGGAATAGGAAATACAGAAAGGATGTGAGAAATTGTGTCAGCCCAGTTTCTTTTCTCAGTATTTGCAGAAAAAGGTGATGTTTAAGTAGAAATTATTTTCGAAGTCACAAATAGCATCAGTAACATAATGATTAAATACCACAATATTCCTGATCCTAGGGACTAATCTGGTGCTCCCAAATCTAGATTGTCCCCAGCACAGGACCCGTGTTTCTTCAATATTTGACTGCACTTTTGGTGCACCACCGCCGTATGGCTGTATTTATTCTGATGGTATAACAATAAGTAGTTACACCAGGGTGCACATAGTTGTTGCGTAATTCTGCTCCCTGTTTGGAAAGAAGCTCCATAGAGTAACCTTTCATATCGTGCATAAGTGAATACATTATTCAAATGTACATCTTGATTAAATGTGCAATCTGTTCTGAGGTTGTTCCTATCGATGCACAAAAAGAACAGAATGGTGTGAAACGAGTAGCTTACGTTTTTTTGACCCGTCCATACAAGTATCAAAGACTCCAGTCTGGTAGCTGTTGTATGAGTATTAACAGCTTCAGTCTGGTAACCGATATATGAGTATCAATGATTCCAGTTTTGTAGCCAATGTACGAGTATCAACAACTCCAGTCTGGTAACCGTTGAATGAGTATCAAAGATTACATTCTGGTGACCAGCCTACAGGTCTCAAAGATTCCAGTCTGGTAACTGATGTACAAGTATCAGCAATTCCAGTCTGATAACCAATGTATGAGTATCAACAATTCCAGCCTGGTAACCAATGTACGAGTATCAAAGATTCCAGTCAGGTAACCTATGTACGAGTATGAACGATTCCAGCCTGGTAACCAACGTACGAGTATCAAAGATTCCAGTCTGGTAACTGATGTACAAGTATCAGCGATTCCAGTCTGGTAACCAATGTACGAGTATGAACGATTCCAGTCTGGTAACCGATGTACGAGTAGCGTAGCAATGATTCCAGTCTGGTAACTGATGTACGAGTATCAAAGATTCCAGTCTGGTAACCGATGCACGAGTATGAACGATTCCAGTCTGGTAACCGATGCACGAGTAGCGTAGCAATGATTCCAGTCTGGTAACCGATGCACGAGTATGAACGATTCCAGTCTGGTAACCGATGCACGAGTAGCGTAGTAATGATTCCAGTCTGGTAACCGATGCACGAGTATGAACGATTCCAGTCTGGTAACCGATGCACGAGTAGCGTAGTAATGATTCCAGTCTGGTAACCGATGCACGAGTATGAACGATTCCAGTCTGGTAACCGATGCACGAGTAGCGTAGTAATGATTCCAGTCTGGTAACCAATGTACGAGTATGAAAGATTCCAGTCTGGTAACCGATGTATGAGTAGCGTAGTAATGATTCCAGTCTGGTAACCGATGCACGAGTATGAACGATTCCAGTCTGGTAACGATGTACGAGTAGCGTAGTAATGATTCCAGTCTGGTAACCGATGCACGAGTATGAACGATTCCAGTCTGGTAACGATGTACGAGTAGCGTAGTAATGATTCCAGTCTGGTAACCAATGTACGAGTATGAACGATTCCAGTCTGGTAACCGATGTACGAGTAGCGTAGTAATGATTCCAGTCTGGTAACCGATGTATGAGTATCAACAATTCCAGCCTGGTAATCAATGTACGAGTACCAATGATTCCAGCCTGGTAACTGATGTACAAGTATCAGCGATTCCAGTCTGGTAACCAATGTACGAGTATGAACGATTCCAGTCTGGTAACCGATGTACGAGTAGCGTAGCAATGATTCCAGTCTGGTAACTGATGTACGAGTATCAAAGATTCCAGTCTGGTAACCGATGCACGAGTATGAACGATTCCAGTCTGGTAACCGATGCACGAGTAGCGTAGCAATGATTCCAGTCTGGTAACCGATGCACGAGTATGAACGATTCCAGTCTGGTAACCGATGCACGAGTAGCGTAGTAATGATTCCAGTCTGGTAACCGATGCACGAGTATGAACGATTCCAGTCTGGTAACCGATGCACGAGTAGCGTAGTAATGATTCCAGTCTGGTAACCGATGCACGAGTATGAACGATTCCAGTCTGGTAACCGATGCACGAGTAGCGTAGTAATGATTCCAGTCTGGTAACCGATGCACGAGTATGAACGATTCCAGTCTGGTAACCGATGCACGAGTAGCGTAGTAATGATTCCAGTCTGGTAACCAATGTACGAGTATGAACGATTCCAGTCTGGTAACCGATGTACGAGTAGCGTAGTAATGATTCCAGTCTGGTAACCGATGCACGAGTATGAACGATTCCAGTCTGGTAACGATGTACGAGTAGCGTAGTAATGATTCCAGTCTGGTAACCGATGCACGAGTATGAACGATTCCAGTCTGGTAACGATGTACGAGTAGCGTAGTAATGATTCCAGTCTGGTAACCAATGTACGAGTATGAACGATTCCAGTCTGGTAACCGATGTACGAGTAGCGTAGTAATGATTCCAGTCTGGTAACCGATGTATGAGTATCAACAATTCCAGCCTGGTAATCAATGTACGAGTACCAAAGATTCCAGCCTGGTAACTGATGTGCACAGTACAGTAAAGACCCACTGACACATGATATGAAAGATAGAGCTGATGAAACGTCTCGCAAAATGCGTGTTGGCATTTTGATTCCTTGACCCATAATTATGCAATGGTTATTTTGTCAAACGAATTGGCTACTAACTTCATTTCGAAGGAACCCTGACTTAATCTACTCATTATGTGTCATGAGAACGAATCAAGTCAGAGGTTGGTGTTGCACCAAAACTACAGTCAAATATTGTAGATATTTCGATATTGTCCTCTAGGAATACGATTAGAAATAAGTTCTAAAGGTTTTTTACTAAAGATTTTCCCTGCTGAAGCCAATTTCAATACTGTTTTTCTGGCTAAAGACAGTTTTAAGATTGCCTTAAGCCATGGAAAAACGTTTGTGAATTATCATAGCCCATGGGTCTTGGTTTAAAGCAGTTGTGTCACTGTCTTAAGTCAGAGCAATAATTTGCGTACTCAACCCTGCCATATCCTCATCATAGACAAAGTAATTAGGAAAATATGAGCGTAATATCCATGGTGTGCTGTACATATTAATCATTGTTTGCAACACTGCATGGTGCAAATTTGAAATATGCAGCATAATCAACTTTTTCTGCCCATGATGTATCAGGCATTTATTCCATTGCAAAGATTATTTTGCCTGGTAATAACTAGGTAAAATAGTAATTCAGAAGGAGGTATAACCAATCACTTGCCCCAGATATATTCTTGTTATTACTGCATCTGATGCATGTTGATTACTTCTGTCATTAAAGAGTTCTCTAAGTGCCATTTCAAAGCGGATCTTGTTGCAGAGATGACAGCTCTAAAGTGCTGAGATAAAATGACGTGAACTTGAGTCTGTCAACAGCACAACAGAACACTTCCCAATCTTAAAAAAATGACCCACTCGCATAGAACAGCTGCCCCTCCCGTGCCAAAATTAATGCCATTCCCAGGCATATCAAAATAGCCATTACTCTCAGTGAATTCAGGAACTATTGTAAGTGGAAGTTAGAGATGAGCACTCCAACCGTGTACCAGTATGTGGGGAGTAATAGTAACACAGACAAACTTCTGTTATAAAAGAAAAATAAAACAAAAGATCTGCCAGATTTCTCTGATAATATAATGAAAGGCAAGTCTTTTTTTGGAAGGGCGAGGATTAGCTAGATGAAGTGAAAATGCTCCATTGCTACTTGCATACAAGTCCCAAAATGCTTCACATGTGACATTTATACTTTGAAACGCTTGCTTCTTGTTTCCCTTTATAAAAGCAACATTCCCTCAGTGTAGAAACCACTTTCTCTATACCCCCCACATGTTTTTGGGGTGTCCTCTAACCATTTCAACCATGGTCTTAGATTTACTCCTGCCAATGACAGCAGTAAATCTCTAGCCATGTACAGGGCGGGGAAATCGACTAAAAATATTCTCAACCCGGCGGCACCATGCAATAGTCTCACGATAACGCACCAAATGACTGCGTTAAAATTAACGCGATGCCGAAGAATGCGAAACACCAACGTGAAAAAACTGGTGATGTTCCAAATCGCGATACAAAAATCAGCAATAACCAGCAACAGGCCTGCAATTCCCACGCCTCATGCGGGAAAATGCACTATAAAAGCAGTTAAAAAAAATAATAATAAATAAACTGCGTAGCACCATGGGTGCACCGGACCAAGTGCAGAGGACAACGCGAACCCCACAAGCCCCACAGACGACTAGCAAGCAACTTCAGGGTCGGGGAAGGCCAAGGAAAAGAGGAAGACGCGGTTCAGTCCGCAGGAAAACAGGATCCTCGTCACGGTGGTGACAGAAAAATACCAACAACTGTTCGCCACCTCCAACGTGTCATTGGCAACAAAGACGCAAATATGGCAGACCATCTTGGACCATGTGAATGCAGTTGCAGCTTTGAGGAGGACAATGGAAGAGGTCAAGAGGCGCTGGAATGATGTGAAGGGCAAAACTAAGAAGAAACTCGAGGCCAACATGAAACCAGCAACGTGGGTGTCTAGTGGCACAACATGAGCTGGCAACATGGAGAAAATGGTGGCCACAGTCATCAGTCGGGACACGGTGCCAGGAGTTGGGGATCCGAACACTGCTCAACATGACCTGAGACAACTTCAACAGGGTGGGTACTGACCAGGGACTGGGGGGACGGGGGGAGATGGGCACAATGGCACACATGCACAAGTGAGTAGAGCACTCTGCACACCCACAATGACTCTGGATAATGTCCCTGATCCCTGTGCCAAACTGCAGCACACACACATAAGATTCTGAGCACCTATACATTGGCAACAATGTGGTACAGACTGCAACACTTTCACGACAGAACACAGGACACAACTGGTGCCGCATGTGTGCACAAAATGGCCAATCACATCTGGCATAGCAGGAAACTGTGAGATGACAATGTACGAGTACAACCTCACATCCGTGATGTAGCACAAATGTCCACTGTTCCGCATCAAATAAGCATCTCCTCACAAACAGTCACAATGTACATTGTCATGCAGTCTGTATGTAAACTTCTCTAATGCATTAACAGACATGGGACATCTTCCCTTTACATTGCAGATGGACAATCAACACCTCCTGCAGAGAAGACCCTACAGCACGTCAGTGATGATGGAGATGAGCCCCCGGACATTGACTTCGACGAACTCCAACCGTTCATGGAGATCTTCCGCAGCGCAACTCCAATTGCAGGGCAGCACAGCACCATCGAGGTGAGCCCACTCCCTGCACAGACCACACAGCAGGAAGCACCCACCACCACGTCTGGCTCCCAACACCTCAACGAAAAACACATGGCGTTCCAACACCGTGTGTTAGACTGCCAGAAGGAGCTGGCTGAACAGGTGTGGGTGGGGTTCGTCCTCATGGCTGCGAAACTGGATGCCATACGTGGGTGTCTAAGTCCCATCAGGGACCACTTACACTCCCTAACACACACCCGCAGTCCACCCCATGCCCTCCAACAATTCATGGCTGGCGTTGCTGGAGTCATGACTCCAATACAACAACAACTGTCCAGTCAGAGTGGCTACAGCGATGTCATCCGTGATTTGGGAAACATGAGGAGGGTCATGGAGAACATGGACTGGATGCATGAGCAAAGAATGGCTACCATGGCTGCACACGAGCAAGCTGTAGATGGGATCTTCAATGACATGCAGAACCTCATCATGGGAGTGATGCCACAAGACATTGAGCAGATGAATGCTGCTGCTACTTCTACATCCACATCTCGGCCCCTGATGTGTCAGTGTCACACAGTGCCGTAGACCAAAAACCACCACCCACATGTGAGGCACATGAAACGTCAGAGGATGACGATGAGGATGAATCTGCTCAGTGGTAAGAATGAAGCAGAAGCATTCATCTCCGCCACATGGCATGCTTGGTTCTGCCCTCTGCATCATGCCCTGGAATAACACCTTGCACTGTCCCCCGATACACCCTGCGACAATAACCTCAGACCTCGACATGCACTGCCATATTTTGTCTGCCCAACAATGACACAGCAATCTGACTGCGGACTGGACACTTCCTCTTACGAGTAACCTGACAATCCCCAAAGGACTCTGGCTGGCCCTCCACGGGGCAACATCGTAAAGTGTTGTTAGCATGGCCCAGTACTAAGACAGCTTCAACACTCCACTGAACGTGAACAATACATTCTAATACACACAGATGTGTCATGTCTATGATTAATCAAGTATGAAAGCATGGACCAATGTAGAGCCAGTGATTCCCCCTTACGTCCATGTTGCCCATCTTGTGTGACTTGAGTCACAGGGTGCATCCCTGCATCATGGTGGCACATGTTTGACCCCAAAAGAAGCCCTGTTGTCTATTGTAGGCCACAAATGACAGCCTCAATGTAATGATTTGGGACACATGTGAAACGCTGATGAGTGTGATTCTGTACTATCTCTGACACACAGAAATTGCTTTTCGAAAATGCGACACCCTAAACAGCCTCTCTGTACAGATGTGACACACCCACCATCCATTTCCCATTTCCGAGATTGTCAGCACTACTGGTTGCATTTACACTTGTCAGAGTGATGGGCCTGTACAGAGGACAGACATGCACGCTGAGAATGTGTGTTGTAATGAATTTTTTTGCACATGCTGTGCCTGTGGTCATTTTGTACTGTCCCATGATTGCCAAGGACTGTCACAATGTGACGTCCTCATGTGAAGAAACTGTCAATGATGTTATCCCTACGGGCTGGTCCTGCTGCAGCTACAGTGGGGTGGGGTCCACCTGCCTCATCTTCCTCATCATCGTCCGGAGCATCTGGCACTTGTATCCATGGGGCATTGGTGCGTACACATATGTTGTGCAACACACAACATGCCACGATCATCTTGCACACGATGGCTGGGCTGTACAGGAGCCTTCCACCTGTGATGTCCAGGCACCTGGAACGTGACTTCAACACACCAAATGTGCGTTCCACAATGCCCCTGGTGCGTTTGTTGGCCCAATTGTACTGTCGCTGGGCCTGTGTGTTCGCGGCTCGGAGGGGTGTCATCATCCAAGGGCAGAGTGGATATCCTTGATCACCTGTGACTGTGTAGAGAGACATGAGTCAATTGTTGGTTCTGCATGATGTGTTGGCAGGCTCACTTGTAAATTGTTGTGTGACATGTGTGACTTACTGATTCCTGTATGACATGTACTGCTTGTAGCAAATGAGCGCCAGTAATGTGTTTTACGTAGCCTCACTGCTGCTCCTCCCTCCCCCGAACCTATTTACACGTGTGCACTGCGCTGTGGCATCACTTGCACTCCTACGGCACACCATTGACATGCCTGTCTGCGCATGTCCACAAGCATGATGATGACACTGTGATGTTGTGCTTTGTAGGTGGGCGGCCACATGTGTGTAGGCCTATGGCAAGGACAGGGTGGACACAGATGTAGAGTACATGGCTTGCTGAACTCGCGATGCGGTTGAGGGTAGACCTTTGGCTTATGCTGCGGTAATAGCGATACACACATAACAGTTGGCATGTATGATCCCGGACCCCGAGCGGGCTAGTGCTCCATTATTTATCCCTTCGTCCGAGGCCACACTCCGGGGGCATGCTACATTGCAACATTGTCTATTGCGGGATGGGTGGCGCTGACACTGCAACAGAGACACACGCATTAGTTACTTCCTTGGCAAGCCCAGAACTCAACCAAGCCCAGAGCCCCGGGGGGATGATTCACACCCTATGCTGGACTGTTGTACGCCAGCCAACTCCGCTTACGCTTACAGCGGGTACGACACAGCTACATGTCCCAGGTCTAACCCACTGCCTGAGGTGACATGGTTGCGTCCACTGTCCACAGTGCAATGTAATGTGGTAGGACACGGGCCCTTATGCATACATAATGACCACACGGACACAGATAGTTTGGGGAACTGGCTACGGGCACGTGCGCCCTTCCCCTTTTATTGCCAGGGTCACATGTCTAATGTCGACTGTGCTGGATGGGTGTGGGGTGAGTGTAAGCCAGCCCTCAGGGAGTGGTTGGTGCTGGCAACAACTACAACAGTGGTCTGACAATCAGAAGTTCATAGTTCAAACAGCAAGGGTCCATGACTTGAGCTCCACAGAGTTAGTGGCTATGGATGCACTGCGTCCGACACAGGCACGCCGCCATGGGACGGTGACTTGCGGTGCACTGAGCTAGGGCCACGAGAGCTGTGCGGGTCCTCATCGATGTCCAAGGTGAATGTCGCGGAGTGTTCCGGGGGACAGTGGAAGGTGGAAGGTGTACTTGCAGGGCATGATGCAGAGGGCAGAACCCAGGCAGAACCCAGCTGACACAGGCAATATGGAGGAAAAGAATGCTACATACTCATGTTTAGCACCAAGTCAGTACCAGCCACATGATGATGGAGACAACCCCCAGGCCATAGACTCAGACGCCACCAAAATTAAACCAGAGAGTGTCCATGATCTTAGGTGCACAGAGTTTGTGGCACCAGAGCTGAAAGGATATTCAGTCTGCGATGAGGCCTGTGCAATGGTATAAACTCTGCCATGCCTTGTTCCCAACTCTCCCCACAATATGCTATTGTGTAGCTGAGGTGCCATGCCATTGATGGCTTGTGTACATGGTTGGCCCAGGTTGCCATGGTAAGTTGTGTTGTTGTGTCTGGTATGTGGGCATGTTGGTTGTCATGTTGTATGTGATTTTGCAAAGTGGGCATTCCCAGAGTTGTGAGTTGTATTGTATGTTGGTGAGGTTGAGGTGTGTGGTGTGTTAAGTTGTTACCTAGCAACGAGCACTGCATTCACATAGGTGCCATCCTGAAAGTGCTGGTTGATGATGGACTGTCGAAGATGAAGGAATCATGCACACTGCCTGGGTAGTTGGCGACGACATTGGTGAAGAGTCCCCGGTGGTCCACTATTGCCTGCACATTGATGGAATGCGTGTGCTTCCTGTTGCGGTAATTGTGTGCAGTGGTGGCAGGGGGCACGAGGAGTACATGTGTGCAGTCGATTGCCCCCAACACGTGCGGGAAGCCAGCTATGGCGTAGAAGCCTTGCTTGGTCTCCAGCTGTTCCTGCGCAGTGTGTGGGAAGTAAAGGTCCTGTGGTACCAAGCTGATGATGGCATCCAAGACAGGTGTGAGGAACTTGGATAGGGCTGGCTGTGAGACTCCTCCGACTTTGGCATTTGTTGGTTGGAAGGTCCCAGAGGCCAACAGGTGCAGCACAGCCAGCAACTTTGTCTGCGGAGGGATGTTGGTTGTCCGCTGTGTTGGTACCGTCAGTCTGTGGGCAATGAGTGTCAGGATGTGGAGGATGGTTGTCCTTTTGAGCCTGTAGTGGGCAATGACATCCTCTGGTGTTAAGTCTGTGAGGCTGGTGCATTTTCTGAAGGTCCGCTGTCTTTTTCTGCGCTGCCTCTGTGGTAGTCCAGGGGGGTGGGGTGGCGGGCCTTGGGGTGGTGGCAGTGGGTGTTGTTGCCCTCTGTTTTGGGATCTTATCGCCGATCTGGTTGGTCGTTGTGAATATTGAGAAGTGGTGTTTTTGCAGCTTTTTGCACGGGAACGCCTACTCTGCATATTCGTATCATCCGTGGCGATATTTTTTGCGGTGGCTACCGCAAGATAACTGGTGTTATGGGCTGTTAGCACCAGCTTGTGAATGGTGCGATACATTTAGCACCATTTAGGCTGCGATAAAGTGCCGCTAACTCAGCGATATGTCCTTGAGAATATGCCCCATTGTTTTCATAAACCATCCAAGGAATCCCGATACTGAATCGCCTGCTGCCAAGCTATGGTAGTGAGTACTGGTGTAAATTTACCTGTGAGTATATTGATTTACGAGTGCAAAGTCACTGCATGGTATGTAGGATCATCATCTGTCAAAGTAAATAGGTAATGGTCAGAAGGGAAGATGTTGTGGCCCTCCAGTGCCATCAAATCCTTCCCCTAATTTTGTCTTGAGTCAGTGAGATAGCTGACTTGCCCTTGTTCAGCAATGACAAGAAAAGATATCAGTGTGGATTCTGAAGAAAAAGAAGGGTAAATAGTCTGAATGACTCATATGCATAAAACACATATGCCCACATAACTCTCAAGATTGTCTTCTTAAAAATATTATCTTCAAGTCATGGATGTTAAATATAGAATAGAGGTAATTGGGGCCGCTACTCCTACCACGTCTCAGGGACCATGAAGGCAGTAGCAGAAACAGAAAGTAAACAGGACCCTAAGAGTCATTTACTTTCTGTAGCCCAACTGCAACACATAGGAGTTTACTGAGATGCCAAAAGTGGGCTAAGTGCCAAACCCTGTGATGCCATTGGGAATCAAAGTGTTTCGGATGTCATTTCTGCTACCCTCTGCATTTTAATGAATTGATGTCCATGCTTCTACACATAGGTCTGCAGAGAATGCTTGAGTAGTTGAAAGCATTAATAACATATTTTGTTTTACATATAAGTAAGGCATTTAAAAAGTTTCACAGAATCCTCAAAATGTCATTGCATGAACACAGTTGAATCTTTCAGTTTTACCACTGAGTTCCATTATTAATACACACGTTTTGAAGATATATAAATTTGGCCGCAATTGATAAGTCAGTGTTGTCACTAAATATTGTCATTTGTCATGTCACTTGTCTTGTTATCGATGATGTAATGGATGTTGCCATTGGTGAGACCATATGTGACGTCATCAATAATTGGATTTATGTTGTCACCTGTTGTGTCTTGAAATGTCATGAGCAGTGCACTGAGTGGTAACGTTTATGGATCTACATAAACTGGGAAAAGGATGTGACGTTAGGGCGGTCAACCTCAAATCTCGGGAACCAGGTTCAAGTCCCGGTAACGACGCTCAACATCCTGTTATTCTGGGTAAATCCCTTAATCTTCCTGTGCCTAACTAAAATGAATGTGTTATTGTGTAATGCAACTGGTGCTCATGTAAAGCGCTTTGATACCTGATTCCTTCGGGTCACGTTTGAGCTATATAGAACTCCAGAAAAAGAAAAAAAAGCTGGGGGAGAAATTCCGTGCATTTAATTGCATTTTATACCATTGCCACAACCCCATCTTTTCAAGAACACTTACCCGCACTTTTGAGCTATTTCTGCACTTCAGCCCGTAAACATCTGTGATACAAATGCCATATAAAATATTGTTCATGTACTGTTTTACAACTCATGTCAGCTTCACCAACCCTATTTTTACCCACCTCAACAAAACTTTCCTTTTATTGAGTTGCAGTTCCCTACCTCCTTTACTTGTTAATTATTCCATGTAAAACCCCCCCATTATGCTTAGGTCTGGTAGCATGAACTTAAAATAAATAAACAGTGAACTTGAATAGTCTTCGTTCAAACCAGAGCTCTCCAAAGTTTCTATCCTAGTTTCAAGCGCATTTATTATGGTGCACGATTCTGCAACTTTCCTGACTGCCCCTTGAATCTTCCGCATGGCGGTCTGTGCGCACCTACTATCTTGATGAGTCTCTTCCCGATGGGAGAGTATACATTGCAGAACAGTGTCTAGAGTTGGGGGTGTTGGGGGGAGTGTATTATCCTCCTGAGGGCGTGTTGTTGTACGACTGCTGTGCAATTCCACCCCTGAGTAGTCCCATTTTAAACTTTTTTCTTGTTGCTTTGCGCATTGTGGCTGTTGGATCTCTTTTGCCTGTCTCTGTGGCCTCCTCACTAGAGTCACCTAATGAATCTGACCCCGATTGTGATCCTGACCAGATACCATCTGAGAGGGAGAAGAAACAGTCCATGTTCGGCTCACTATGGTTTGAGGAGGGTGCTTGTTTCATTGTCTGGGTATTTCCCTGTTGGGGGTTTAATGGGATAGTTTCTGGTATCATTCCCTTTGATTGAGACCCCCAGACCCTTCTAAGATGTACTCCACAGCGCACCTTGACATAGTTAATAACCCAGGGGTAGTAGAGGCAGTTGTTGCCATACTGGCTGCAGGGACCGTTATCGGTATAGGTACAAGTGTTGGTATAAGTTCAGCTGGAACTTGAGGCCACTACCAGCTGTTACAATATTGTCCTCCCCAGCCGCATCGCTCCCCCCTTCTATCCGCTCACCTGCTCCCTCTGTATTTTGCTCTTGCGGTTGGGATGTCGGCGCCTGTTTCACTCCCGGTGCTGCTGTCAATAGTTCCAGGACAGAGGGTTTGCTCGCGTCTGGCTGGGGTGTCCCGCCGCTTTTACACTTCCTGTCTTCTGCTTGCCCTTTACGGGTCATTGCAGGTTTCCTGTGTGTTTCCCCGAGGGTCCGATGATGACGTGGACTTTGGAGAGGAACTTGGGCCTGAGCGCGTCTTTCCCTTCGCTCCCCCACCGGCCGGGACCTTTGGTGCCAGCTTTTCCACGTGATACATCCGGTAGTGTCCCGGACACGCGAGACCTCCTCCTCGATCCTCGATGTCATGTCAGTGCGGCCCAAAAGCAATGCAGTGCCCTGATGAGTTCCACACGGCAGCTGGCGATCCCACACCTGTTTGGACCGGAACAGAACTGCAGGTAAGCGGACAGTGTTTCCGTTCGATTTTTAATGTGATATTCTTTGGTGCCTGACTCTTCCACTGATTATCTCTCCTTCGAAATTCAAGATTTTAAGGCACAGTAATGTCTCTCACGCCATCATTTTGTCAGTTTAATCATCGTTGTAGTGACCAGGGAGCTGCAGTACGACCGAGTCAAGCGGTCGCCATCTTGCCTTCCGTCTCCGATGGTATACAATTTGGAGAATGACCTGGCTGATACTCGCACTATTACTGCCGCTCACAAAGCACAATTAATCGATATACAATGGAAACTAGAAGATTATGAAAATCGGCAGTGCCAAAACAATTTGCGGGTACTAGGTGTACCGGAGGAAAAAGAAGGGTCTGACCCCCGGTCGTACATGGTCGATGTGCTATCCAAGGCGTTTCCAGATTTGGACGGATGGAATTGGAAGTGCCGAGGGAACACCAGGTCCAATTCAATCTCAAGCAGCCATTAAGGTCGGATGCAAAACCACACGCTATGTTGGTCTACTTTGGTAACTTTCTCCTGCGCCAGTCTATTTACAACAAAGCGAGACCAACAGCAAAACGAAGTGGGGGGGACAACTCTTTTTTCGTTCAACCAGATTTCTGCCACTTCACAGTGGAGCGACGGTGGCGTCTACGCCAGATGATCAAGCCGTTTCTAGACTTGGATGAGCAAGCCTTCCTATTGTATCCCACTCATCTGAAAGTTTTTTTCTTCCGAGATAAAGGCTAAGGCATATTTGGAGAGCTGGGATCAGAAATCTTAGCTCAACAAATATAACAGTAGGGCTACATATGTAACACTAAATTACAAAATGGGAGGACAGTTGATTAATCTGTGTGTCTCACATACCCAGATTTAATTTGATATTGGTATATAACGGCCATGGGCTCCGTCTTTCTTTCTTCCTATATTTTTCTTCTTCTGTTCGAAATGATTAGAATAAGTGATTTTCCTTTTTTTTTCTTCTTGTTGGCCTAATGCAGGTAAGAATAGATAAGAATAGATAAGAATAGGACAAGTATTTTTTCCTTTTTTTTGGATCAGGGAGCAGCAATCATCACCACAGTCTGGATGCCTTTCAACAAGGGAGGGGGAGGGCTGGAAGGGCACGAAGGGGGGCAAGGGTGGGGTGTAGAAGGAGGGGAAGGGGGTAGAGGGTTTTAGGGGGTTGGGCACAGGGTGGAGAGAACTTAAATTGGAGATTTGAGAGAGAAAATGAAATTAATCAAATAATGGCAAAATCGAGAAAATCATAAAATGAAAATGGATAAAATCAATATCTGTTCAATTAATGTAGGGGGCCTGAATGATAAAGTCAAGCGAATTTGTGTCGCAGACGCTTTGAGAACATTAAAAGTTGATATAATATGCCAACAAGAAACGATAATCCCCTGGAACAAGCAAGAGATTTTAACTATTAAGTGCTATTCCCTCGTAGCATACTCTACTCAAACTTCGAATATTAGAGGGGTAACGATCCATGTCAGAAATAGTATGGGCCCAGCTAAACAAGTCCTGGAAGACAAATGGGGGAGATGGGCGATTGCACTACTTCCTGTTGGTTTGACAGTCTGTACGATATATGGATCAAATCAAGACGATCCACAAGTCTTCAATGATTTAGGAATCGAACTAGCATTATGGCCAGCCCCATTAATAATATGTGGTGATTGGAATATCAATTCCGAAGCAGGCAGCGCGCAATTATATAAATATTCGGGAAGAAAACCTCATGTCCATAAGGCACTATCAGCCTTAAGGACTAGTCACGATTTGCTGGATGTGTGGGCAGCAAAATATCCTACCGATCCAGGATACACTTACTTTTCAAACCCTCATAAAAAGTACATTAGATTAGATTGTTTTTTGGAATCTTCAACACTCCTTGCAGTCTCAGCGATAAAGAAACAGCCTAGATTGTTATCTGACCATAACCCCCTAATTTTGGAACTTGTACTTCAACAAAAGATCATCCACAAATTAAATGGACATTTGACAGGACATTATTAACTAATGAACGATACCTGAAATATATCAAGCAATGGCTGATAGAAAATTTTCCCGATGAATCGTTATAGCTCATTGCGAAGTATAGTTTGAGATTGTTTCAACGCAGGCCTTCGGGGGGAGACAATCAGCTTTGTGGGTAGGACTAGAAAACAAGACAAAGAAGAGATTAATGTTCTGATTGAAGGTCTGGGAGATTTAGAACAACAACATACCTGTGCAATTAGGCAACAACAAGAGGTCATGGAGATATCATTGAGGCAGGAAATAGCGGTAGCTAAAGCTGAAATCAATAGTTACTACAACAAGAACGGGGCAGCAGCCTTTCAGGCACACAAAAACGAGAGCTATGAGTATGGAGAATCTGTGGGTAAAATGTTGGCACTAAGGGCTAAACAGAGAGGTGCTAGAAATAACATAACCGAAGTTAAAGGACAGGATGGTACATCTCTTACAGATATAAAAGATATTATCAAGGTCTTCGAGAAATGTTATATAGATCTATACCGACAAGATAATCTCGATCCTCTCTTACCTAATGAGAACGAGATAATCATGGGAAATCAACATAGAGTTAGTGAGGAAATGAAGCAGGAATTGGAAAAAGAGATTACAATAGAAGAGGTAGTATCTGGCCTACAGTCTATGGCCTCAGGAAAAGCGGCTGGCCCTGACAAAATTCCTCTGGAATTGTAGAAAGCAATTTAGGACGAAATAGCTCCTCTACTTTTAGATCTGTTCCTCAGTATTCAATACAGTGGGGTTCCCCCGGAATCCTGGCAAGGAGCAGACATTGTGTTTTTAAAAAAAAAGGGAAAGCCCCCTGATAATCCAGCTTCCTACAGACCCATATCCCTCATGAATGTGGATACTAAATTGTATTCCAAAATCTTTGCGACTCGATTAGGGAGGATCATAGCTCATCTAGTCTCACCGTGGCACAACAGATCACATCAGACGAGCTATAGCCCTGTTTGATATAACCGAGGTAACAGGTGAGAAGATGGCTATGATCCTCCTGAATGCAGAGAAAGCATTTGATCGAGTCTCATGGCAATACCTATGGGCAATCATGGCAAAAAGAGGGTTTGGGCCAGGCTTTATAAAATCAATACAGGCAATGTACCACAAGCCGTATGCAAATTTACATGTAATGGGTTTAGAGTCAAGCCGAATTGATGTTGCGAGAGGGACAAGGCAGGATTGCCCCTGCTCACCCATATTATTTGCTTTAAATATTGATATCTTTATTGAGAAAATTCTTCAAGACCAGTTAATTACTCCACTCTGTTGTAATGGCCATGATACAAAAATAATGGCGTATGCCGACGACCTGGCGGTAGTAACTACTGACCCTGAAAGAGCAATTACACAAATCCATAAATTAGCCAGTGATTATGGCCGGAAATCTGGCTATTTACTGAATACAGGGAAAACCCAGATTATTTGCAATTCTAAAACTCCATGTAACGTTCCCCGAAAACAGAATGAGGTAACCTATCTTGGGATTAAAATAAGATGCAAAACGGACTCAATTTGGAAAATAAACAAGTTACCCATGATAAATAAGATCAGCATGAATCTACGATCACTAGATAGACTCCATCTTGCGCTTATAGGAAGATGCAATATAGTTAAAATGGCCATGCTCCCCAAGATTTTATACAGGTTTAGATTCATCCCGCTAGAAATTGAGGATTAGTTCTTAAACAAATTGGAGGATATTTTCAGTCATTTAATTCGGAAACACACAAAAATACGACGATCCCTTAGATTCTTAACACTACCACAAGACCGAGATGGATGGTCAGCTCCCAATCTAACATTCTATTACTTTGCAACTTTTTTACAGCAGATGACCTTCATGATTTCATCAGGAAAGGGGTATATGACTGATAGACATCAAGAGGTAAATACGGGTATACCAAATATATATGAACTGGCTATAGGTAAGAAAGCGCAGGGAACACTTCTCCGATAAGTCGAGGCCAGTTATTACGAGAAAACTAGGTTTAAGGTGGTAATAGCAATGTGGAAAGTCTGGAGTAAAATAGCTGGACTCATGCCAATTCCACAGTATAACAGATATACACCTTTGTGGCGGTCTCCACTATTCCCCATATTAATGTATGGTAATCTGGGTAAATTATGGGAAGAAAAGGAGATCTTAAAAATCGGATATCTATTCTCAAATGATCAGAGGCTGTCATTTAGTGAGCTACAACAAAGATATGGTTTAGCGGCTGGGACTTATTTTAAATATCGACAGATCACTAGCTTTCTAAATCAAGTCAATAGGCAAAGGTTCTCCACAAACAGGATACTCTTAACAGAAGCTATGTTGCACCCCCAGACACAAATTAAATATATATATAAAATATTGATTGGTACACTTCCTGATGATTTGGAAAAAGTGGAAGCTAGATGGGCCACCAAATTAGGAGACCCTGATATAGACCTATGCCAATCATTAGCACTAGGTAAGTGGACATTTCTTTCAGCTAACCTGAAAGCCCAACATTATTATATCATCTATCATCTTTATTTTACTCCTGCAAAGCTCTGCCGCTGGGGGAAAAGAGTGAATGATAAATGTCCTCGATGTGATCAAAGCCCAGCAGATACAATACATATGTTCCACGGCTGTGAGAAACTAGAGTCTCTCAAAAAGGTAATGGAGGAATTATTGTCTGCCGCACTAGGGAGTATAATTAGTATATCCCCTACAATAATGTTACTTGGATACGATAAAAAAATACGATATGATTCAAGTAGGAATTAATTTGTTTTTGTTTCAGTAGCTGTGGCCCGGTCATTAGTCGCTACTCAATGGAAGGATGCTGATCCACCTATATATTATGCTTGGTTAGGCCACCTGTTGGCCATATATAATCTCGAAAGATCATTGTATAATTGCAAAGGCCGGCGTGCTAGTAAGAGAGGTAGGGAAATCTGGGCTCCTATGCATAAATGGCTAACTAGCCAAAATGCGGTAAGGGATTGGCTGGCCTAATGGTATTGAATTTACGGGTACAGGCAGCATTGTCTTGCTTTGTTTTTTCCCCCGTCTCTCATATTTTCTTTGTTCTTATTTATTTATTTATTTATTTATTTTTCTTTTCTTTTCTCTTTCTTATTGTGTAAATATATGACATGTTGAAAAATATGCACTTTTCTTAATATATGTATAACTAAGAATGTATATCATATATACGTTTAAAATGTACTTTTTACGTATTCTGTAATATGTATAGTCTCTCCAAATAAAAAAATTATTTAAAAAAACCAGAGCTCTATTTTTTGTAGATCTACTCTTCCTAGCTGCGTGACTGGTAGCTATCCCGACAGTGGGACACTGGACTGGCCAGTAGACAATACATGCAAGTTTACAAAATAACTTATTTCAATTCTAAATTGTCATTTGAAAAGGCAGCTGACACACTAGGGGGGTATTTCTGAGTAGGAGGTGGCTACAGCAGGAAGCAATAATAAACAAAGTGACTAGCAAAAATGAGATGAGGGGGAGGGCTTGGTCTGGAGGCTTAGAGGTGTAATGCACCGACTGTAAGGGACTGTGATTGACCTCATGGTAACAGTTTCGAATTCCAGCAGGTTCACTCAAACTTTCATCCTTCTGAGGTTGATAAAATGAGTACTGTTGGGTAACAATAAATATCTATCATTCAGCACCAAGATACCCCTGGGTGAATATGTGTTTTACAAATACACATGTTATGTTAAGGAAGTGTCTGGTAGTGGATTACAAAGACATGAAGAGGAATCAAGACTGTGGTGGTATTTGGCACCCTGAATATATCGCACTGGCCTCGGACCTCTGAGCAAACCTTTAGGCACCAGCAATTATTCTTTCATAAATTCAGTACTGAAAACAGGGATCCCTGATACAGTGAAAACAGCAGCTAATACATTTGGATGATGGGTGGTTGCTCAGGTAGTTCATACATTATATGTAATTTGGTCCACTTCTGGTTCCAAAATAGATGAGTCAAAGTTGTTTGATACCCTAGCTCTCCAACTTATTGAATGGGAGGACTAGTAGTTGTTTCTGTGGATTTTAATTGTATCCTACATTATAATCTAGACAGTACTAATGCTAGGGCTTACTCTTAAATAAAAAATGTAAGAAATGCCATTTTAAGACTAGGTGAAGATAAAGATTGGTGGATGTTGAGGTCTTTTTGAGGGAAAGAGTTTTTACATTCACTTCAAGTCCACACAAACAATACACACATATAGACATGTTTCTTGTCTTGTGGAAAATCCTTCAGGACTTACAGATGGAAATATCTGCCCAAATCTCGTCTCATCATAACACCCTCTTAATTACCATCATTAAATCCACTGGAAATGTTCACAGGGATAGATGGGTCTTTGAACAGGTTTTTTTGAGGGACAAGGAGTACAAGGAGTGTATTATGTCATAAATCAAGGTGTGTATTTTATATAATGTGGGCACAGCATCAGTAATTATTGTCTGGAATTCTTTTAAAGCATTTATAAGGGATCCCACAATTAATTATACTTGTTTTAAAAACAACAATGTGTTCCAAGAAGAAGCTTTGAGTAGAAAGCAATTAATGTTTCTAGAGATTGAACACGCGGATGCTATTTGCCTACAGGCGTGGGGTGAACGCAATATCTATTAAGGCCTCATAACCCAGAGAGCGGGGTCATTAAGATATATTAGGGATATATTAGGGAAAGTCTGCTGCAGGATAATTATCACAAATAGTAAAAAGGGAATGATTTTGGCATATAAAACAGGGAGGGCAAAAACATATGCAAGATTACATTAATAAAAGATGACAGGAGGCCATTGCTTCTTAATCATCTGTTCGTGGACCCTTTTCAATTCTTTCACCAAAAACTGTCGACAGAAGACACACATTTTTTACGCTTTCAGAGATAGAAAAGTATCTTAGGAGTATTATAGGGCAGACTCTGAGCCTGAGATAGCCAGTAAGTTAAAATTGCCCAATGCCCTTGATAACGATGTCAATTCTATTAGCACACTTTATGTTTGGAAGGCAACAGGTGAAGATAAACTGCCCTCAGAATGTCATAAACGCTTTCCTCTCATTTCAGCTACAACAATATTGCAAGTTAATAGGAGAGGGCTTGAATTAGAGTTTGGCATTCAGGGTGCTTCTTTGCAAATGCCAAAGAGTACCCTCAGTCTGCTGCCTACATTTGGACTCTTGCAGACCAGCAGCTTTCCAATGACAGAGGTCCCATTGGCTCAGTCAATGGAAAGCTTTGTCGGATGGCCTAACAGATTACGGCAAGGCTATTACACCACCCACATCATTCAAGGTGGATGGTGTAATGCCTTTTTTCTGTCCCTTGCAGTCAGGAAAATCCTGATAGTGAGAGAGAGAAAAAAAAATCCAATAATGTTACCCACACTCTGGGAGATAAATCTCAAGGTGTGGAGATGATTAGATCTTTTGTTTTTCAAAGACAAACTCTCACCTTAAGAGTTTGTTTTTGAAAAACAAAAAGATGTTAAACATTTGGGGCCAGCCGTGAAAAACCAACCAACGGCGGCAGTCCACTAAACGTTTTGTACTTTGAAGGGAAACGTTGTGGTAGTGGTTACGTTCAAGGTACAGAGGTGGTGACTGGGCGGTGGTCATGTATACATTTTAAGGATGTTAGTTCATCAGGTTAGCGGAGGTAATGTCTTCGGCCCTTAGCCTGACGATATTTAATGTCTATGTGCGTCTGCTAGCAGACACAGTCTCTAAACATGATGTAAAGCTGGTGTCCTATGCTGACGACACTAGGCTGATCATTACGTTGGAACTAAATGAAGTGGAGGCAGCATCTAAATTCAGAGCCTGCTTAATTGACCTGGAACTGGGTGAAATTCAGCTGTCTTCAACTCAATACAGATAAAATGGACAATATGGTGGTTGGCAAACATCCCTCCATCTGGTCGCACATCTGGTGGCTATCAGGACTAGGCCTGCCCCCGGTCCCTAAACCTAAGATAAAAAACTTAGGGGTATGGTTTGATTATAACCTATCTTTCATAGAACATATATCAGGTTTGGCTGGTACGTGCTTTGGTCTACTGAGAATGTTAAGAAAAATATTAGATCTGCTACCAATTACAGCAAAAAAACCCATCACCCAGGCAATGATTACTTCTCGCTTGGATTACTGCAATATTCTCTACTTAGGGGCTACCAAAAGTAGCATGAGAATGCTGCAGAGAGTTCAGAATGCCGCAGCCCGATTAATACTCAATATCCCAAGGCGAGCCCCGGTGGGAACGGCCCTTGCGGAATTACACTGGTTACCAGTGCCAGATAGAGTGACTTTTAAGGCCTTATGTTTTTGTCACAGGATTCTAAACGAGAAAGGGCCTAGCTACCTACTAGCGCTACTAAAGCCGTATAGAACAATTAGGAGCCTTACATCGATAGTCACTATGAGACTGACTGTTCCCAAAGTGCACAGGGCACAGTTGGGAGGTAGATTCTTCGGCTTTCTAGCAACTAGGGCTTGGAACCAACTGCCACTGGATCTTAGGATGCAGCCCTCGGAAATGCTGTTCCGTAGGAAACTAAAAACATGTGTTTTTCAGGTCTTCTCAGATAGACTGGTCCTAAATATGTTTTATTCGGACAGGGGAGTTTTTGCAGACCTAGAGGAAGAAATCCTAGCACGGAGACACTCCATTGGGGTAACTAGGCGATCTATAAATTATTCATCTAATCTACTCGTCTGCCATACTGGCAGACGTTTAAACTTAAAATATGGCTAATAGGAGCGGGATTGTAATATTATGGTTGTGTTTCCCAAAAAGGGGAAACCAGTGGCTGAGTCAGGTTCTTACCAACCTATTTCACAAATCACATCCAATGCAAAAATAATCTCAAAGATTCTTGCAGCACGCCTTGATAAGACTTTTGGAAGTATTGTGTCTTCCGTGCAACATGAATTTGTAAATACATGAGACACAACTGCCTATTCCAATATGGCTATTACTTTATTTGATGTAACTAATTCTTTGATCAAGTGGTCAGTATAGTCCTTTTTTAGATGCTTAAAAAGTCCTTGATTGGGTCGCACTCGGCGTTTTTACACCTTGGCATTTGGTCATGGAAAGGATGGGGTTTGGATTCAGGTTAATCAGAGTGATTCAGGTTCTATATAAAACCCTAATTGCTTGGCTCATAATTATGGGACTAGCATTTCATCCTGTGCAGATCAATAGGGGCACACCTCTGGTATATTCAGTATCACATCTTTTATATGAAATCTAAGGGGAGCTGTATCTGAGAAGGATTATCATTAGGAACAATATCATACCAATAGAATTAAATGGTTATAGGATAAAACTATCCAGGTATGCTAACAATGAGGCAGTATATAGTACATCAGTTAGAGATGTGGAAATTGCAATTGAACCGAAAGCCACACACACTTTGGCAAGATGTACAATTTAAACGAATCCAAAACTCAGGACGTTACGAATTATATGATTGACATATTCAATGATTTCATTGGGAATTAAGCTTTCTAGCTAGGTATTAAGATCACTAATGAGGTCAGACATAAGTTAAGATTAATTATAAGGCTTTACTTAAAAATCGTTTGCTCTGATGCGCAACTGGCATTATTTACCCATCATTCTTGTTTGGAAATGCAATATTAGCAAAATAATTACACTACCCAAATTTCTTTTTTCTTTTAGCCCATCCCACTATTAGTCTTACCTCCTTTTTTGCACAGATTTAACTTTGCAATAAATAGATTTTTGCGGGGTTACCAGAGAGCTAGAAGAGTAATCAGATTTATGAAAATACCCTTACAGAAACAGGGATGAGTCCTCCCTTATTTTAGTTTTTATTTCTGGACGCTATGAGGAAGCAAATAAGCCCTTAAGAGAAAAAGGTTGTGACAACACTATACCCTCTATATACCATGTGTGTAACCAAACAGATGTAGCTGGGTGTTTCTTAATATTCACAATTTCCATTTATAACAAAAGAGTAAGATTTATAACAGTGCAATCACCCTGGTCTATATGGCTGGCCTGGTCTAAGGGGTTTGCTATTTAGAGGGTCTGTCGCTATATTCCGCTGGGGAAGGTTTCTTCATTATCACATATCTTTAGGAAGTCAGTTAGCAGGAAATGGAAGTTATAAGAGCTTTGGAGGGTAGGAACATTTGTTTGGTGATATATACTGTACGCTTCATTACAAGAAAAATAGGTTTCTCAAACAGATTTTTTCCATTTTTAGAATTTAGCATTTTTTTAAATCATCAGTCAAGGGGATATTAATCGGAACTAAACTGAACTACTAGAAATTATTAGGTGTAGTGTTAGAGCCCTCTACCAGGCATCCTGGGGTTTTACAAACGTACAAAAGCTAACAAAGTAAGCTCTAGATTCTGTGACTTAAGTTTAATCACTGCAAAACGATTGATAACCAAGAGATGGAAACACAAAGACCCTCCGGAGGCACCCCACTGGCTAAAATCTCTAGAAAATTGGGCACAGGCGGAGAGCACCATTCTTCATAGAGAAGAAACGGCTGGGCTGCGTAAGTTTCCTATCGCACAGGCCTGGGATGACATTCTGAAAACTCTTACACAAACTAGTGCAGCATTGTGTGCTCCCCCAGTGCAGCGAGTGGGAGATGATGCCTGAAGAGCTGCCTGGGTGGGGCGGATAGGCCGTGCACACAAGGCACCCTTGGACAGGACTGTTAGGTTGGACAATGACCCCACATTCCTTCATGACACTACATGGACACAACCCTAGACGCATGATACCTTGGCATCCACACAATCACATAATGACTAGGAACATCAACCCAGGTCTGCTAAAATGCGCGCGACCCTCGACATGACTTCACTCGAAAGGCACATAACACACTAGATGCATGTTTCTGTACTTGATATCTCCCTTTCATTTGCATTTATTTTAAGTTTATTAGTTATGATTCAGAGGTTGAAAAATGAAGATATGTTGTAATCAGTGATATTGTCCACTTCCTATCACCCATGCCTTATTGTCTATTGTTATTTAACAATTGTATTGCACACACGCTATACGTAACTGTACTAATAGACATGTTCGCATCTGACCAATTACTGTAAGAAGAAGTTTCACATGTCCTGCCCCTCAATTAGAAGTGACAGTATACGTGGGTATCATATACCCATACCAAGCTGCCAATGCACGTTACCTTCTGCGAAATAGAGGTAAATTACGCTGTGCTTACCAAGTGATAATATCTGGAACCATATATGAAATGACACAGCGATATTGATTTTGTATGTAAGTGCAATATATGACTATGCTTGATTTGTTTGAATCGAGAAAACGATAAAAAAGTAATAAACCCATGGGCCACACATGGAGCATCTGAACCACCTATGGGGCATTCTGTAGATACCTATGGCCAGGGGACACCCGGCAGTTACTTGTTATTGTATGATTACACATATGCAATGATACTGTTGTTCTGAAAATCAATAAAAATGATTGCTATAAAAAAAAAAATTAATAAAGATATTTAAAAAAAATTAGAGCCCTCTACCAGCTATTGTGGCATATTTAGAAGAAAGCGTAGATCAAGCGGCTGGGAAATGGCCCTGCAAGTTGAACATGGAGGTTTTGGTTGCATGCTACTTAACTGGTTCAGCTTGGGTCACAATGTTTTTAATCAGTAAAACTACATCACTAAGATAATTCGAAAGCTGCACTGTGCATAGCTGAAACTGTTCAAGTGTAAAGTCACTCTGAATCCAGATGCCACAGATGTAGGTTGGAGGAAGTTGATTACATGCATATGTTTTCCAACTGCAAAGCTTTAATGGGGTTTTGGGAGGCTATTATTGAACAGCTAAGTAAAATGGTTCATATCGATGTGATTTTAAAAACACAAACAATAATATACAATTTCTGGAGCAAAAGAGTACTGAAGAAACTGACGCTTTTAAATGGCTCACAGCCTGTTTTCCAATTATCCTGCACTTCTCTAAGATGTGTATTTTCGATTTCATTCAAGTTTATATTCAACTAGTGGAAGGGATTATGGCTCCTAGTTCAAATTCAGTCTCACAATATACTTCTCTCTAAGAGAGCAGTGTGTCTTATTACATCTGTTCAAAAGTGTCATGGTAGTGTTAACAGTGTTCTGGAATGAACGTGCCAAAGCCACACACACTATGTCAACCATCTATCATTTACAATGACCCTTGAATGACAGTGAAATATTCAGGCATGTTTGATATGTCAGAAACCTGACAGTCATGACATTTTACATGTATTGGTTTATGTTGTTCAACAGTTATGAGAGTTGTATTGGGTCAAACAGAACATCCACTAGCTTCTTACCTCTGTGGGTTCCAGAGTAGCATGCAGAGTAGTAAGCACTATATAAATGCAATTACAATAAAGAGGCAGGGCTGTTACTGCATCTCTTTGATGAGATTGAAGTTGAACAACCCAGAGTGAACTATCATGAAAACTGTGACTAGGCCCATTCAACCTCTCTTGGTTTTATCGGGATGCTTGTTTGCAGATTCTTTTATCTCTTTTAGTAGAAAGTGTGAAGTCTTAGATAAGTGCAGAAGTGTTAGCATCATGTCTGCCGGGAAGCATCCTTTACCCCGCAGGCAGAACCACGGCCTGCCTTTACTCTGCAGTCACTACCCCGACTGCGACGTTACCACGAGTTCCTTTATCACGCAAGTCATTACAGCGACTTTCTTTAGGGTGCACGCTGTTAGACTGGTTATGATTTTAAGTCCAACATCTTCCCTACTGATACAATGATTGTAGTTGGAATAGTAATTTATACTTTTCCAAAGTCCTTTGCCCCCCTAAGGCAGGTCGTTATAACGACTTGCGTGGTAAAGGAATGTGTGGTAACATCGCAGTTCGGGTAGTGAGTGACTGCGGAGTAAAGGCATGCATAGGAAATGCATGCGGGGTTCCATCATACATCCATGTCTGCCTCTAGTCTAGGTTTTTTTTATTGTTTTTGCTATGGGTGCTACCATAACATCATTGTATCGTTAACTAGAAGCTGACATGTTTTTATTGTTTTAATATAAAGGAGCATATTATCTGTATATAAATCGAAATGACGCATTTATTGCATCACTTCGATTTACTCATTGATGCTTCAGCGTCTGCAAGCACTGTTTTTTTCATAAATACGAGATAAAATCTGCACTCATATACTAGAAAAACACAGGTATCTGACCAATCCAGAAGTCACAGCGTTTTTTTAAAAACAACCAGCCTCAGCCAGGGGCTGCTCCAAGAGCAGTGCAGAGTGCAGAGAAGTAGCCTTTAACCTGGCACTGTTTCTCATTCCAGGCAAGAGATATGCTAGAGGAAAGCTAAACAACAATTTTTACTGAGAGAAGGTATGCTCTGTGATCCATCTAAAGAAACTATTTATAAACTTGCTATTTTCTGCTTCTGCTAAAACTTAGCACAGCACTTAGAAGTAGCAATAGGGTGTTAGGATGCTAGGAACTTGCTAACCATAATAAGAATATTCATATTGATTTTGCGATTAACGTTTATATCTTATGCACGAGACTTGGATTTTAGAAATAAACGTTTTAAAGTTCATCTCCTGTTTCTCAGTGCTATTTTGATTGTATTATTTATTCATGAAAGAGGGTTTTGAATTCCACGGTGTCCCTGAACTCAACTAGTGGAACTGATCATGACCAGAAAACACTTTCTACGCAATACTGCTCAGTGTATTGTGTATGGGTTGCAGTCCGACTGGATTTCTAATTCGTATTGGTGGATTGAACTGAATCCTTGCACTAGGGTGTTAGAAATCCAACACATCAGATCATGACAGAACAATCAGATGCATCAACTTACAAAACGCAAATTGGCCTAGCATTAATTTAGCGATATAATTTCTGTCAACTGCACGCACTTTCGCTATTTCCTGTTTTTGTACAATCAGAAGATATAGTGGACGTAGGTCCCAGATCTAGAAAACAGAAAGTTTCTGGTAAAGTAATGAATAAAACCATATGGACTACTGATGCCTTCAGTGTTTCAGTAAAAGATTTGTGAGGTTCTTACGCTTATTCACTCTCAAGACTACTACCCTATTGGCGGACAGCCTACTCTTTCCTTGTTTCAGTTTTTTCTTGCCTTTGTGTGAGACTTTCTGATGAAGTGCGTTGTCTTACCACAGTAAAGGTGGAGGTTTCCATTACACCCATTGTCTTCAACCTTTTTAGACAATGTGTCCCCCATGGCACTGCCCTGCCCTTGACAGTATTTATAGGATTCTTTGTTGTTCTCCTAAATACTCTGATGGACAAATTGAATATATTAACATCCATGTTCTAGCTGCAAAAAACCATTAAGCTCAGAATATGAGTTTACTGTGTTTACTGCAGTGGAGATAATATATTTTACGACATCTCTGAATCCCCAATAATATGTGGATGCTCGTTAAGCAAGTCTCATTAAGTGCTAATCTAAATAAGTATTACTTAGGCCAATATACTTCCATGTTGGGGTCTGTGGGGTTCTTTGCCAATAATCTGTGAGATGTTACCACAATTCCTAGAAAAGTTCTGGTAGCTCATAATTTATATTATAGTGGAAGCATTTTTCCAAACCTAATATAATTGTCAGTGGAGCTCCCATTCCTTCCAACAATGATTATATTAGATATTTGTAGAGAAATGAAAACAGAAATTGGTTCAAGAATATTTCAAATTACTGGGTTATCTGTGAAGCCTCTCCATTGTCACTGAAGAAATACATGGAACATTAGAATGTGGTGGAAATGGAAGTTTCAATGGATAAGAAATTGTATGTGAACGTGTTGTGTGAGAACTAGTTACTGCTATCAAAGGAAAGTCTTCTGGATGGGCAATGTTTAAGCTTAGAATCACTGCAGTTGGTAGTTGGGTCATTGTGAAGTAAAAACTGTCTTCTCTAAATACTGTGTTAATATTAGTAAGACTTGTAGCTACTTCTTACCTCCCTCTCCTCAGAAACCACAAACAATGATGGCACAGTTCTATCTGGCCACACTCAGTAGGTTCACCGCCCGAACCAGACCCCAAGGTTAAATCTTTGAGTTTCTGGATTGACAAGGATCTGTTCCAAAGTGAGCAGATTACTGTTGATTCTTCCAGCTGCTTCCAAATACATTAGGAAAGTATTTCCTTTCCTTCTAAACGCCTTCATGCTTAAACAGTAAAACAGTTTCTGTATGTGTTCTAATCATGTACACTACTGCAGTGGCCCTTACCTAGGCCTCCCAGAGGGGGCAATCAACAAGCTCCAAAGAATACAAGGAATGCCCATTAGAGTAGCCACTGGATTCAGGCAACTCCAATCAGACTCTGAAGCCAGAAAGAAGCTTTTACTGTCTTCCAGTGAAACAAAGATCCTCTTCAAAACCTCAAGCATTATGCCTTATGCCGATTATAATATACAAAAATCGGGACTCAAGTAAAGATTTTGGAAATATGAACCTGCAAGAGACATGCAGTCGTCCTCAACACTTCTGTTCTGCATGTCAGGGTTCAATCTTGTGACGATGAGTGAAGGGCAATCAACCATCGTGGCCATAAACTATGGAAAGGCCTCGCCTTAGATCTCTGGAAGCAACCAAACCACAAACATTTTCAGGACACTCTTGAAAATCTGTCTGTTTCTCTAAATGTTATGTTTATTTCATTTAATCAGTCCTCTGCTCAGATCCAACTTGCCATATGTGTATTTTAGAAATACTGAATAAATGCAACTAAAAAATACTTTTCTCCTTAAGGATATATATTTCTCATTGGCAACTGTCCTATAATGTGTTGTAAAGTGCAAGTCATGCCACTCTAAATTTCATCTGACCATAACACAAGATGGATTGTTCAGCTGGACGGAAATTGATTCCCACAGATCAGCCATCCATGGGGGCCAGAGATTTATCCGTTTTGTTTTAAATCACCAAGTGTAAGACACTTCAGAATTAGGGACTCCACCTAATGCATTGATACTATGTTTACAAACTAGCAAACAGACTCTAGGGCAGACGTTCGGAGGTCTCAGTAAGAGCACTAGTATATGTTGAAAAAACAGAGTATGCATTCGGAGCAGAAAGGATGAAGTGCTGGCCTACAGTCTAGCATGTCACTTGGTCTTATAGAAATAAAACCAAATGCTAAAAAACTTCAACCTTCCCATTAAAATGTAGCTTATCAGAGCATTTTCTGTTTGTGAATTAAATATTTTATAATGTGTATTTGTTTGGTGTGTACTTGTTTCTGTATTTGTGAGTGTTGTTTTGAGGCTGAAATTGCAAAAACAAATGCTTAGGAGGGGTCCTTAGGTTCCAGTTGTGGTGTGGTGGGGGGTCCACTTAAGTGAAGGGGTTAAGAACAGCTGTGTCAGTCCATTGCAAATGTTTTGAGCAATAGTGTCTGTGTGCAACAGAAGTCTAAAACGTATATAAAATATGTAGATGCTTTAAAAACTTTTTATCTAAAAAATGGCAGTCTACCTGAAAGACACAATGCATGCAATTAACACTGTAAAATGTAACCTATTTAATGCAAATACTAACCCGCTGTGAGCATTGTCCCCAAACATTCTTCGAAAGAACCACCTTGAAATGATGGAGTGGCAGCATAAAGCCAGAGTTCATCCACACAGTGCCCTCACCGGCTACTATTTTTATTTTACAGAGTTTTATATAGCGCGAACTTGATCCGAATCGGGTATCAGAGCGCTTTAGATAGCACTAGTTGCATTACATGAGGACACATTCATTTTTTTTTTTCGTTAGGCTACCTTCTGAACCGTGAGCAGAATCCACAGGAATATTACTTAGAACACCTCAACTTTCATACCGTCCCTCGCTTACGCCTCACAAATCTCTCCCTGTGGCATTGGTTTGTCCATGTCAAGACAGTTTGAGGGCAAATGTTTTAGGGTAAATATGTAATTGCTCATTTCCCCACTTTTTCTTCACCTGGAAAATATATTTCCATGTGATAAAATCCCTCACCCCAGTTAAAACGGGGATGTGTGTCATTTTTTTTTTACAATTATAGTACCATTTACGCCTGTGTGAGAAGGAATGTCATATGTTTGTGAATACCCGGCACGCAACTTATAGTTGCCCGCTATACTTGCAGTACCACTTACCATTGCACCATGGGAAAAACCATTTTCGTTCCCACCCTGATGTGACTCGGTAAGTCTGACCACGTTACCAATTTCCTGCAATCATAGGTGACATCTGCAAACTGATCATTTAAAGTAATAAATGCCCATGTTTGTGCAAGTAACTGTAATGCACAAAGATTTGTATGGCGGCCTCATTGTGGGCTAAATTCAGTTTACCATGGATATGCATGAAACATCATTAATTGGGACAAAATGCAGTTAGGTCGGATGTATGTAAACACCTATCAAAGGTGAAGTAAAATTATTTTCAGAGTCAGAATAAGAAGCACCATGTTTAATGATTGTTTAGGGTAAAATATTTATCTACATGAAAAATAAGATTTCTCGAAATTATTATCCCTTTTGTTTTTTTTTTCCAAAGATTAAAAAAAGATACAATTTTGAAATACATTTTCCCATGGAGAAATGTACACCAGTATCATTTGCATAAGTCGAAATAACAATGAACTGGAGCACTAATTCATACCTGTGATTTGCATACATATTCAGGAGTGTGAATCGTTCTGAGTTACAAAGAAATATGCATTGGCAAAGACAATAGGTCTGGCCTTGGAAGGCTGGTTTGTGGGTTAGTTTTTTTTCTATTGCTAGCATATGCCACATAGGAAAATAATAAAATATAATCCCACTTAAACATGGTCATCTCACTATGTGCTTGCAAAAAAAAGTAATTTAACAGTCAGTAAAGTAGCTGTTTTATTAGTGACGTGTTTCTAAATAATAAGTCTTCTGACTGCTCTGTGCCTTTTTTAATATTATTGTTTATGAAAATAAATCACAGTATAATCAAGCACTCCAATTGTAGGCATCAACAATGTTACAATTTCACTTAAATACTTTCTAACAACAACTTATGAAAGCAGACAAAAAAATCCACATCTTACTAGGTATACGAAGTGTAGGATACTAAATAGCTAGAATGTAATGTTAAAATAAAAAATAAATCAAAAAGCACACTTTGAACAAGTTATGTCACTGAAAAAAAAGGAATTGATATAGGTCTATATGAGCAATGTGCAGTCATTCAAAGTGAAGGGAGCCAATGGGTGAAGTGGGCTGACTCGTTGCCCTATTCTGTATGCCCTGGTGAGAGGAAGCAACATGTGAATGACACTCTAACTAACCAATGGAGGAGCCTGCTGACAAAAAGCCCCTCTATTTATGTACATTATGGATTTCCTTTTGGAAAACCTATAATCAGATGAATCAGCTAAAGCAGTCTCAAAAGCCAGACCTAAAAGCAGGAAGGAAAGTGTAAGCACAGAGACGGACATTTCAGTCTTCTTCAGTGGGACTTTTGTGAACCCTGCCATATGGCTTTCTTTCTACTGTAGTAGTTATCGAACGTGACCCACCTTACATTGCCGCAAGGCTGTTGATTTGTGGTATGAAAATACATCCGGTTTACACAACATACAACCTACAAGCATTGTAGCCTACTCTAGGGTCCTTTGCACAGGCTATCCTTGGAGGGACAAGGGTCTGGGACAGGGAAATCACTACAATGTGCAAGCACCTGGGGGGCCAGACGGACGTAAGTGTATCTGCCAAAGGGGGCAACAATGAGACTGTGGAGTCCCAAGATTTGTGTTTTATTGGTAATAGTACAAGAAAATGATATGAAACATTGACACCGAGGCAGCAACATTTATGGACGTGTATTGCTTAGTTAGGAATAATGCATACTAATTCTGCATTAGAAGAAGGCTTGGACACCACTCAGCACCCGGTGAGCCCTGCAAGAAGGCCGCTCTGATTGAGGGGGGAGACACTGCAGTATCTATGTTGTTAAGTGGGTCCTACATTCTCAGCCTGTTCTGGTCATGATGAGAGAGACGTGTGGCAAATAAAATAGCGTTAGCAAAACCAATTGGTCTGGCATTGAATGGCAGTCTTTTGTTTTTGTCAATGCCTGTTTTGTTTTGTAATGTTTTTTGTAAAGGAATTCCAGGACCCTGCCAATATATAAAAAAAAAACTTTGGCTAAAATCAAAAATATTTTAGCGTGTAAAAATGACACATATTGTCATAGTAGTCTCTGACACTGAAGGAAACACCTTTGTGTATGGATTTGCTGTTGCGAAAGGGGAGACTGCTGTAATTCACACCGAAGTTAGCCAGTGGCTGAAAGTGGTCAGACCCATTCCGCCCTGCTGTAGTGATTGGAAGAAACCTGTTACTGACACAACAACAGACCAATGAATGAAGAGCACTGGCTGAAAGCCAGTATAAGTAAGTATATTTTACATATGTGTTTTAAGCCAGATCTAAAAAATCACATTTTTACTGGTCCCTCTTACAAAACTGAGGCGTGAAGGTGTATTTCGTTTCTAGAAATGCTTTGAAAACCAGGGGCTTCTATCGAAAAACCTGGACATAAGGTCACCCTATTCTTGAGTCAAAGGAAACATGGTGCACACTACTGCTATTAGATATGTGTTCCATTAATGTGAAAAGACAACGTCAACAATGAAACGCGAACACTGGGCGTGCGTCAGGTGTTTTTGCAAACGAAGCACTGCGCGATGATGACTCGACCATATATTCAACACCATCATCGCACCTGCGCAGATTAGTTTAGTCAATGATCTCATTAACCTAGCATTAGAATTAACTGAGAATTTAGCCCCTCGGGCTATCTATCGCAGCTGTGGTCTGACGTGAGACACATCTGTAATGGCAAATGCGCGTGAATTATTTTCCCCTAAGATAACATCAAGTCATATCGATAGAAGCAAACCTCTTGCCAGACCTGGTCTTCCCAGAAAGAAAAAAAAATCTGACCTCCAGCGGTTTCCCTGAATATTTCATGTGCTCTCTTGCCCTCAGAAATCATTATAAATTAGGGCGCATTGTGGGTTGGCTGTATGACTCAGCTGCTCGCGCACGGCCTTGGCAGATGGCGGACTCCACTTTAAAAGCACCGCTTGGGCCTCGGAGGCCAGGCCGGCGACGGCCGGGAGCGAAGGCCGTGCCCTCGGTCTCCTGAGGGGCCGAGCGGATCGAGTGTCTCCGAGGCCTGGCGCGGCCACCGATGCGTCAGGGGCAGCTGTCGTCCTGTCAGTCCGACACCCCGGCCCCACTGTCAGGGGACGATGAAAATTACCGGCAGAAATAGTAGGCGTCGGTCTGACCGAGCAGCCCCCGACTGGTCACGTGAGGAGTGGAGTGCACCTGTGTCACCTGGAATCCATGCGTGTTTTTCAAGCTACCAGTGACGCACAGGACTATTGCTACACTATGTTGGTACAAAAAGGGTGAATTTCCAAAGGAGCACCTAATTTCCACACAAAGCAACCTAACGTAACAGACATAAACATAAGGCACATGTAGAATAACCTCTAACACCTTATGTGAAACCATAGCACTATGGAATCATGCCGGTAATGAGGTGCATATATTACAGAGCACAATACACCTATCAAATGTCTTATAAATCAGCAGTGAGCATCTTTCTTTATTAGTTAGAATTTTTTTTTTTTCAACTGTTGGGTGGAATGCTTGAATTAATCACTGGCAATCACTGGACATTAATCGAGGCTGCATTCCAGTGAATCGTTTTGTACATCAATCTTGGCCCTGCTCCGATAGGAACAGCTCAGCCCAAACTATCAGGCTAGGTCCTCTCCTGCAGGAACACAAGCAACATTTCAATTAGTGACATGTAATCTTTATTTAAAAACAATATATATTTAACAATGAAGCCACACCTTCGTCTGACTCTGAGATCGTTAGGGGTCCCATGCTTAAATGCAGAAAACCAGACCCAAAGAGCCAAATTCATAAACAATTGTGTTCAGGTAAGTTCAATGTAGAAGCATAAAAAAGGCTGGGCCCAGATTCACATAGAAGTCATGCAACACAGGCCAGCAAGTTAGGTTGCTAAGCTGGGGTGCGTGAACTGGAGATGGTAGAACAGCGCCAAATATAAGATTTGGAGCTGTTCGGCTCTCTTCCTG
Organism: Triturus cristatus; assembly: GCF_964204655.1. Classification (NCBI taxonomy): domain Eukaryota; kingdom Metazoa; phylum Chordata; class Amphibia; order Caudata; family Salamandridae; genus Triturus; species Triturus cristatus. The sequence goes on along the minus strand of NC_140582.1, from coordinate 1,063,718,622 downwards.
CGCTGGTGCACACTATGCAGCCATGCGCCAACACAGACGCTTGTGCAGCATAGTGCAAGGGTGTCTGCGTTGACTGAAGCATAGTTCTTGTACTGGAAAGGACCCTTCCAGCGCAACAACTAACTACGCTGTAAGGCTTTTCTCACTTTGTACGTGTGCTATACAGTGTAGCACACATGCAGAGTAGGAAAAACAAGGAGAAATGAATACATTTATCCTCCTTACACCTGCGTTGATGAGGGCCAGGATTTTGACGCAAATCCCTGTCTACAGTTCTTTGTAGATCGGGATTTGGGCAAAATCCATGGTTGATTGCATGGGCACACGCATGATGCAAAGTAAGGCAAGGAAGTGCATTGCGTAATGTGGCATTGCTTTGAGTTACAATCAAAGCAAAATGCAATTTGTGTGGGATTGTAAATAAGGCTCTCTGTCTTCCATTTTTATTGAGTTGTACAGATAAATACAGAGAGAAAACCATTTATTTCCCTGTGTGTATTTATTTTTAAATGTGGATAAAAACTGAATTTTTTTTGGGGGGGAAATTCTAAATGCTGCTAGTCATGACTTCCAGGCCACTAGCTGTGTAGATTGACAGGTAAGGGATTAAAAAAGAATGGAATTTTAGTAAAGAGGCTTACACAGTAGTAGATATACACAACCTTGAAACTAAAATGTTCATGTTTTCAAATTAATTCATTGATTTATCCTCTGTGGATGTGCCTATCACTGGAACCTATCAGGCGTTCAAGCATGAATGTCCATTTATCAATTACATAAATGTGGAAATATATTAGTTTCAACTTCATTTATTCACAAAACCCCAAATAAATATGGATACAAACAGATAACATTAACAAAAAATTAATATCCATAAATACAGAAGGAAATGCCAAAAAAGAAATGCAATAAAACCACGAGCTCTAATTGTAAATCACACCTGAACTCTTAGTTTTTCATTAGAAGAGTAATCTTGACCTAGGCAGCTTTGCAGTCCAACTACAAGGGAATGTTGTGCTTCCAAATGGATTTAGGGAATATGGAAATCCTGCCAGTATGGTTTGGAAGCATTAGAAGGAGGCTCAATAAGCCAATCAGGATGTGGTTAATACATTTTGTGACGCAGTGCGTTCAGTTAACAGTTGTTATCTGAAGAATAAAGACGGGCACTACAGAGCTCCGTGTGTGGCGTGGTCATTTGCATGCGACTGGGATGGGGAGGACGCTACAACTGGTTTCAAGATAGGGATTCTGTAACCTGAAGAAACAAGAGTGCTGTCCCTGAGAGTTTGCTGCGGTTCAGCAAACTGCTTGTACGTGCCACGTGCACCTCAGTCGAAATGAAGCAGTCAACATTGGCAAACGTGCGCCACTCCGGTTGGTACAAGGCTTTAGAAGAAGATGAAGGCTTCACAGAAAGTTCAGTCACAGTCAGCCCGGAACCTGCTGGTAAGTCCTGGAAGAGGGACAAGGCTGCAACATAGCACAGAACCACCATAAATACAATGCCATTGCGCTAAAGGCAGCGATAACCAGGTACAAAGAAGCAGTGAAGGCCGTGATATCCTGGTGCACAAGCTCGCCAAAAGCAGCAGCATCCATGGGCCAAGAAACACTAAAGGCAGGAAAAACCAGGCATGATGCAGAAGGATGAGAATGGTGATGACCCTGTACAGGAGACAAAAAAGCTACTCACTGCCAAAGATGATAAAGAGTCCATACAGCATCAGATTGGCCAAGACGACACTGATGCAAGAACGTGGCTGGGGCTTAAAGATGATATGAATGGAGCTAGTCCAAGCGCGCAGCAGACGGCACTGGAGAGGGCCCTACTTTCATAGTCAGTGAGGCCCACAACTAGTTATGATGCTACTGTTTTCCTGAAACCGCCGCTTCCATTTGAAACCGCCAGAGAGCACAATATTGGCACCGGATAGACTGCATGGATTGAAACATTTGATGATTTCATCGGTGTGCTAGACGAAATAGATGACAACAAGATCATCAAACACTTAAAGAACCTTTCATTCAAAAGGGTTCAGCACCGTTTCGATAGTAGTCAATAAATGTTCAAAGAAATGTTCAAGACGTCAGTCATTTTCTTGAGAAGATTCTCTTTTTTTATTATTGTGCAGTCACATGGAAATGAAGAGTCATATTCACAATTGACATGAAGGATCTTGGCTAAGATCCTTCATGTCAATTGTGAATATGACTCTTCATATGACTCTTCATTTTGAATGAAATTTTGTAACAGGGCCTTTGTCCTGATAAGGAACGTAGAGGGCAGTGTTCCTTGGTTCTTTGCACTGTAATAGCTCTACTTAAAGAAAACACTCTTCATTTGTCATAGTGCGGTATCTATAGCCTCTACCCTCATTTTGTGTGCATTACTTAAAGAACCTTGTAGGTGACGAGTAAAAGAGGTGATAAATAAAAAATCACATGCTGGTGAAATATACTGTCAAGTCAAGAAGACGTTGCAGGCCAAATTCAATCCAATGCCAAATGTTAACAATGAAAGGTACATTTTCAACCAAGTAAGACAGCAACCTGGTGAGATGATGGATGAGTTTGCTGAGAGACTTGATATGCTTATAAGGCAACGCAAATTCAATTAATTCAATGATGAAAAAGCCATGTTCTTAGAGTTATTGATGGTTGCCTCTCTAATTCGTTCTGACGATGCATGCTGAGAGATACTTTCAGTTTGGAGAAACTGCTCATGGCTGCAAGAGCGGAGGAATATCCGATCGACAAGCTGCTGATATGGAGGCTAGACCAACCCAAAATGAATCAGTTTTGTGCATGAAAAGTAAGTAGAAGCACAAGGCAGAGATTACTGAGTGAAGTCTCCAAAGAAAACGAAATTGTGGTTCTGCTGTGGATTCGCCTTTCCACATGAAGGTAAATATGCAAAGGCTGTGGGAAGGAAAACAAATTCATAATGGTTTGCAAAGCGAAAGAAACACTAAGCGCATCATGAAGGGCTAAGGAGATGGACAACGTAAAGTTCCAGAAGCGCTCTAGCCACTCCCACAAGGTCAAACGGCAACATCGACAAAGGCAAGTGGTAACAAAACAAATTCGATCATTATCAGATTCATCGTCCATCTGTTCACTGATGTCATCATCGAGTGACGATGCGGAAAATGGATGTGCAATGGTGATGCTAGTCACAGATTGACGTGCGCATATAGGATTGGCCGCTTGCAAGAAAAATACACAAGTCTGAAAAGAATCACCACATGAAGCACTAAAGTTCCTTTGGACATTGTCCTAAAATCACAATTTAAAATAGCATACTTCATCAGTCTCACTACTCACTGACTCTCATTAATAGTAGTTTTAGACCCAAATACAACACTAAACCATTAAAAAGGTGACCAGTCAACCTTTCCGAAGAGCCGCATTTGGCTGCACAGCAATATGTGTTGTGGTTTTTCGTAACCTTTGATCTGTTTGAGCTTGAAACACATTTTTTTTTAAATTATAATCTGCAAATTATGCAGCAGATGATGGATCCGGTGACAAATGCAGCAAATCCATAATTATGTGGAAAACGCATTGGAATCACATAATTACAGTGACCCTACCTCTGCCATAGGGATAATATAGCAAAGGTAATTCCACTGTTGGAGTCTCAGTGGAGAGTCTTCTAACAGAGCATTTAGCATTTCCTCTGTACATTTTACTATTTCCCTTACTCACCCAATATTTTTTGGTATTCAAAAGAATCAATGTTCCCATATAATAGAAATGGTCCTGAACTGATGGCCAACCTTGAACGCAGAAGGTTCTGGCTGATGACATATGAACCACTCACATGCTATCTTCACAAGAGAAGGATGATACATATGGTTTGCAGTTGCCACGTCATGGAGAATAACTTCAATGAGAAATGCAAAAGCACCTTCTGAGCTGAGGTACAACAGAGTACATGTTGTATCAAGCATTGGCAAAGCCAATCAATCTATATTTGGAATGCCAACACATATAAACAGAGGTATTGACAAATGATGTGTACATGTGTTACAGGCACAAATGTAGTTTATCGTGTTAAAGCTAGCCGTACTACTAAATGATTAAAGGCCTGGTTTAAAGTTTAGCAGAGGTGAACTCTGTCACAAACGTGATAGATATCCCATCCACCTGTACCAGACTGCCAAACTGTAAATCAGGTCCTAAATCTGTATAAAATGCATATATGAGATAAAGAATTGAATGTGACAAGCAGCAGGATGGTTGAGTGTAGGTTTCAGATTTAAAATAGTCCCTCATGCATTCCAAATAAAGTAATTCCTGGAAGGTGGAGTGATACAGCAAATGGCCAATAATTGAAGGTGAAACAATTAAACTCCTCTGGGTAGCCTGAAGCCCACTCTATATATATTTTGAAGAATTTATATTAATATGTCTTTCTGACTGCTGCACTATTAAACCAGATCTAAAAAGGACCACATTAACCAGGCATTTGGACACTCAAAATGAAGTTCTGATGTGTGCAGACATCTGCTGGACACTGATGTACTTCCTATCACTGATGTGTAGCATCATAGTTCTATGCTGCAAGTTCTACCGTCTTGCATTACATGGGCATATCACTATGTCATATGACACGGAACATTTTCCTTAGTTATTTTCCATCACCAGCATCAAGTAGTTCAGAGTCAACAGCAGCATCTCCTAGCCCGACTAAAATTCACAGAAAAAAACAAGAAGCAAAAGCTCAAAGTGAAGTTATAGTTAGGTGACAAAGTCACACAAGAGTTAGTGGTTAAAACTGAAAAAATAAATTTGCCAGTTATGCTTCAGTAAGCTACTTATAACTTGCGCACCCTTCATGCACTTCTTATGACCTCACATATTACATCATTCATGACATATTAAAGGACATCATTGATGTCACCACTGCTGGCATCTCAAATGACATCACTGATAACATCATAGTTATATATAGCATAGAGGTACAGAGTGTGGACGTGGGTTCATAGCATGGAAATAATGTAAGCCCTGGAAGCAAGTGTGATTGTGCATGCTGAAAGTTATACGGTGCACCAGTTACTAATCACTATAGTTTGGGGTGCAAGTATCACTCCATGTTAAACAAGATAAATGCTGAGAGCACCTGATGTGGGTTGCAGAGGTATGTTTAAAAGTGAGTTGTGGGTTAAAGCCAAAGCATGGTCCAATAGGCTGTAAGAAAGGCCAAACCATCTGTTTACAGTGGAATATCCACCAGTGCATATCTGGAAATATGCTGGTGTTAAGTAGTTGTAATTGTAATACAGTGCTGGAGCTTATTTTATGTAGCAAGGATGTTTATAAGGTGTGGATGTTTATTAACACAATTCGCAGAACAGTGAGGCACTGCAGATTGCTGAATAATGTAGAATGAACGGGCTTCCTGCTTAAACTGTATCTTTCCCTTGCTTTGTAACCATGGTTCTAAGGTGGTATGCCTTTGTACCCATCTCAGAAATGTGTAGTGTATTTTACCGTACTATATAGGGTTGTCCATAGGGTCTGACAGATTTTTTTTTTACAGTGGCTAATACATATCTGTCAACCTCTGGATTGAAAATTGTGAGTCATGAGAAGTGTTTAAGGGTAATCCTATTAAGTTCAATAGAAAATTGTTCACAGGTGTAACGTGGTGAATTACTTCAAGTCCAGAAACCCTATAGGATGCTGTCACAATGACTAGACAATGTCATCTGTGATGTAATCAATGATGTAATTTGAGATGTCATCAATGATTTCATCAATTATGTCATTTAACATGTTATGAGTGATGTAATATGTGAGGCTACAGGCAATGCATGGTGGGACTAAAGTTATAGTTATTTCAGTAAACAACTGGGAAATTTCAGTATTTATTTGTCTTTTAAACATTCGTTTTTATCCAAATTAAACACCTACCTATAACATTACTTTAACCTGTTTTCAGTAAACTTCTAGTTTTTTTTAATCGTAAGCTAAAATCTTATTACCTTACCTATTCATAACACATATATACAATGTATTTTCCTCAGTTTAACTTGTTAATGTACTTGTCCTATGATGTCGTGACTCCCAATCATCCGATAATATTTTACATCTCAAGTAATGCCTGCTATATTAATATAATGCATTGCTGCAGCGTTGTTGTAGCAGGTGAGGCATGAAGGTTTATTTTCATAATAATTGTTTTAGCATTAAATCGACATCAACATGTAAACACACATATTTATTAATTGTAAGTTGTTCATGTTCTGATTGACCATGGTTAATGTAGGACTGCATTTCAAAATGACTAATATTGATTGCCATTTTGCTTCATGAGGTGAACTTTTATTTCTAGAGAAAGCTGAAATCCCAATGAACAAATACAACGTTCTTTTGCTTTCTTTCTCATGTGAATTCTTTTTACTGTAATAATCATTCAATGTTATAATTGGTTGCAATAGTACACCTGCAGAGTTCAGGCTGGTCCAATGTGTCTGATTTATTAGAGATAAATGTAAGTTTGAAGGGCACTGAGAGAAGCTGTATTGTGGAGGATCCTGGGAAGTTAATGAGCTCAATATTGTATCTTTTTCCTCTGACCTGACTGAATTGCTTTATGGGAACTATGTGTGACTAGTTTTTGCAGCAGAAATACTTTGTCCATTTCCAAGACAGCTTAGAGCAGGGTAGGGTATTCTTTATGGGAAAACTGATTTTCTAAAACCTTTTATTGAGGTAACACTATGCTAGTTCATCCTCTCGCTTTATAACTTGATTTGATTTGAGCTTCCTATTGATTGATGCATTTATAGATTGATTATTGATTGGTACTAATTTGATAATTTTGCCCTACGTAACTTTTAACCTTTAAAAAAACATTTTGTTTTGACATTTTAACTACCATGTATCTTCATTGTGGAGCCTAATGTGCTCCAAATTAATTAAATGTATTGTTTGTTGGCCAGCCTGAGTTTCAAACTTCGATTCATCAGATAGCTCTTTGTGGACCCTATCATTTGCACAAGGAAATGCGCTAACAGGCAATATAACCATGATTATAATGTGGAGGTAAAGAGTTGTAAAGAGTGAAGAATTTGCCACACCCAGTAATACTTATAGCCCTGGGTGTGGCATTTACCGGTCACCCAGTGATACTGATAGCCCCGGGTGTGGCATTTAGTGGTTGAGGTAAATTCCTCATGGTCTCATTTTTACTTCGTAAAATAATGAACCACATATGGAATCTGTGTTTTCCGCAATTAGTTCTTCATGTTTTGATATTAAACTCACATTTTCCTCTCTCTTCTGACTAAGGCCCTAATTATGAGTATCACCAGGGACTCTAATTTCTGGAATGTTTTTGTAAAAACCTCATTAAATCTTGTACAGATTTTTATTTTTCGAACAATTTTATTGTAGATAGACTAGAAGTGTCAAGACCCTACCCTTCCCTGTTGAGAGTTTGTTGGAGCAGTCTTATTTCTGCCCACTCCCTTCATGAGATCCTTTCTTATCCTCTTCACTGAGGGGGATTTAAAGGCAGCAAGAGGAGAGTCTACTTCCTCAATGTCTACTTGCGACTCATTTAAAATACATGGGTTAGCATTAGTCATTGGGCGTGTCATTCGCCTCTCATAACTAATGCCTAACAAAGCAACAGGTTGGGAAGACTGCTCACAGATTTGCGGCAGAGCTTTACCTTCCACCAGAGTGGAGCAATCCTCCTCCCATAAATCCACAGTCAACTCTCGTTGAACCAAAGAGAGGCACTCTTCCACCCTTACAATTTCTGAAGTTATTGCACCCATGGCAGATATGAATGAATGGACATCGCTGGCATAAGTCATTTGTCCCCTCCCCCTTTTGTTCCAGGTGCCTTTCTCTTACTCATTTATAAAAATACAAAGTTCCTACTTCCTTCAGGATAAGTCCAAGAGGGGTGGCTCAGACCAGCCTCATCCAGGCTCTGACAATGCTCAGACAGCGCCGCTTTTGCCAGGTGTTCGCCCAGGGTGCATCCTTCACGTGTCCTGCTGCGGAAGTCAGGTGGTGCTTTTAAGCATGTTTAGCTCCTCACCTCCTAACAGATAGGGAGAGACGGTTTCTCCTGGAACCTGAGGTCCCCTCCATTCTCAGTAAGGTATCCCTCGCTGTGGGAGCCAGGCAAACCTTTTGAGCACATTGAGCTCCTCCCCTCATGGCCCACAGAAAGCGATGTTTTTTCCCGGGAACAGGTGTCCCCTCCACTCACATCAAGGCGTCCATTAAAATCAGTCCAACGTGTGACATAAGGTGTTAGTTTTCTACTCCTATGGAAAAGAAAAGAATGAGCCCAAAGGAGAGCTATATTTTCAAAATAAATGCTCTGTATTTGCAAGTTTTATACTTTATTATTGTATAAACAATATAATATTCAAATGTAGTTGAACAGCAGACTGGAGTGCCAGGCTAGGAGAAGTTTGCAGAAATAAGAGTTGAACCTGAAATTTTAGATTGGAACTCTGGAGGTTGGATGCATCTAAAATTGGCTAAGATTGGTCTGAAAGCACAAGCAGCTCTCACAGGAGAGCGGCCATTGATATGCTCTTTTAGGTCAAAGAGACAATCTGCAGAGCAGGATGCTCGGAGCTGCAAGTGACATCATGTACTGTGTGGCTTTTTAGCTCACAGTAGCTTGCATGCTGGGGTTTAATACCCATCCTTATAAGGTCCGATTATAAGTGACCTGCTAATCCAGACTCAGCCAACGCCAGGAGTTACTGGCTGCATCAGGACAACTAGTAATGTAAAAAACACACATCCCTATATTTCTTCTCCCAAATGACCATTTCAGCTTCATAAGGCAGTCAAATCTCTAATTGATAAATGGGCTAAAAATGTGAAATTACCCGCTGAAATGTTGATACTAATCTCCCTGGTGATTTCCAATTTGTCGGGCTCCAACTCGTCATGGCTCTGTATTTCAGTCTCCCGATTTTAGAGATCCCTCTGGTGTCAGTAATTCTGGGTGCAAAATTACGTCATCAAGAAAGCTGGTGCACATGAACGTTATCCCAGTTTTGCATCCCAGTTCTACATAGAAATTGTTTATTGTAAGAATTGAATAAAGACAGGATACATGTCCACTTAATGCGAGGATAGCAATATTCAATGATGCAAAATGCATGAAATGAAGTAAATTACATGTATCATAACGCAATCTGTCTTTGTAATATGAAAATGCCAATAAAAAACTTTTTAAAAAAAAATCAAGAAAGCTGGTGCACACATAATGAGGTTTTTAGTGGCACAAGAGAGATCGCAAGACCCGGAATGCATATTAACCACTGAAATTGACGGATCTGCAATTAGGAGTGACACATGATATGGCCCAACACGGCCTCAGCGGCATACAGTGTACATCCACACACAGGAATAAATGCCCGATTTCAGGATAACCACTGACTATGTAAGTGATTTCCATTTGGATTTATTGCCTGTAGCTTTAGCTTGCATATTATATCATGAAAATCTGACATTGATCCCACCGGAAACGTCATTGGACAACCCTGGAACCAACCACATTGACCTAGACATATTGGAAAGAATGGCTGAGATGAATTTGACATGGTAGCTCCTCTGTGGCTCTAAATTTGTATCTAACCATATGCGGAAGGTCAATATAAGTATTATGATTTCTGGGGTGACCTGGAAGATCTCATTATTATCATGTAAATAGCACCACCTCAAGGCTGCCTCTACTCCAGCACTGCTGCTAGGAGTGACCGTGGGACACATGTTTGCACTTTAAGTTATGATTCCAAAGTCAGCATCACCATTGTTCATTTTTACAAGGGCCCTGTGGCAGGACAGGACCTTTGAAATGTTGTGTCATTTTCTCCCAGCAGTCAGATACAGTGAAGCATCTCAATAAAAAAACTCAATAAAAAAAGTCTACGAGGCTAGGGCCAGTCGAACAAAAAAAAGAATCATAATAGCAAAATAAATGTTTTATTGAGCAAAAATGAAAACATACTTGAAAATGCCAATCTGGCAAATGCAAAATATATTATTTCCATATGACTCATCCTACGTCGACGTTTGTGACACGTGTGCCTTGGAGAATGGCAGCGATTTTATGAAATCCCAAGACTGGACCTCCTTGGCTCTAGTACTTGGAAACTCTGGCAGGCCTTGATATGGCTTCTTAGAACCGATCTTTCAATCTCAGTGATTACAATGTGATTTATACCCTTGGAAATCATCTCATCACTTTAATGCAATTAAGGCCCTTATTACAGCATATCTATGACTGGACAGAGGTGGGCAGTCAGCTACTATATTTTCATCTAAAGCACATTGCCTGCTGCAACATATAGTCATAATGTTTCATTATATGACCACTTCTCGAAGGCCTTAGCGTGAGACCCCATTTATTGTGAAAATGAGTGTAAACAGGAGTTAGTGCCTGAATTGGGATTACAGGTGGTGTGTACATTTCACACTGACTACAGTTTTTTCTGCATAAAATGCCCAGGTAATATTTGGCAAAAATTCTATATGGAAAAGCTGCAAAGAATCCAGGTTCTGTAGCTTGAAAAGGCAAAATATGCCCCACAGGATCATATCCCTGGGCGGTAATACCTCCCAATATTACCACATACATCGGAAAGAGAGTCTTACTGTTGAAAGCTGAAAAGCAAAGCTTCAGAAAGTTCCCTTCTGAACCTTTGATCAGTTCAGAGTTCATTTGTGTTGATGCCCACAAGACCCAAGCTACTTTCTCAAGCCCTCACTAAAGCCAAAATCACAGAATGTCTCTCATCCGATCAGAGAGGAAAACATCCTGTTCACTTAGGAAAATTGATTTACTCTTAACGACCTCCTTCTGTGGAATCCATCTTATTTTTGTTTAGAAAGGAAGACACATGCCTTTATCAACAACAAAGCACTAACCCAATTAAGCTTGGAACCACAAGTAAGGAATGCTTTGTAATGCGTCCCTTCTGATGCCGTCATTTGATCGCTGAGGTCAGGCCATTTGTAAGCACACTGTATTTGCACACCATTAGCTAGGCCTACTTGTTTTGTTTTGTGGCCTACCTACTGACTGCTGGCCACCTTGGTTCAGCTCCACGTTCCCCCTTGGGCCATCTGCCGGTCCTACATTAAATACACGCGAATGGTTTGCCGCTTATCTCAGGTCATTGTTTTATGATGCTACAAAAAAGGGGCAGCTACTGCTAAGAGCACATCTGAATTGTTTGCCTGTGTGAAGATAAGAGATGTATTTTTCAGATAATAGATGAAATAGCACGCTGGAAGAAAGACATGCATGCATTCAATTATATGGCTTCTTTTTATCTTCCACTTCGATTGCACAACCAGCATTTGCACGACACAAAAACACAATATTTCAGCACGTTTCAGTTCACTGCCAGGCACAATCTGTTGCTCCATTATTTATTTGCATTTGATCTTGTATACCTGAAATATTAGCATTGTCACCGTATGCCACCATGGCACTGTGGCACCTAGAATTGGTCTCATATGTGAAAGGTGACACACTTCTCTTCAGTGGGGAGAGGGTTAACATGGTTACATATGTGTGAAGGGCTACGTCATGTTGGAAGGTGCTAAAGTGGGGTCCATCTTGAATTGGACAGCATAGTAGGGCTTTGACCAGCAGGGGCTGATATCTACTACACGAAGAGGTTTATTATGATTCTGTGTTCAGCAAGCATGAGGAGTGTTTGTGCATGTGTGAACACATGTGTGAAAGCCAAGTAAAACTGTAGGCCCTAGCCGGGCAAAGGCATAACATTTGCACTTAGCAATTTTGCCTGAGGTCTAGTTTCTCTTTCCTGACTCAATTCTCTGTGGCAGGGCATCCCTCACACTAGGGATGGGACATCAGACTGCAAGGAATTGTATTTCCCCACTCGGTTTCAGTATCTGAAAGAGCTGCCAATATGTCTAAACAATGCAATAAATGACTCCCTCTTTTTTCACTATTAAAGGGCTGGATGTACGAAGCATTTTTGAGGTCGCAAACGGCCTGATTCACAGAATCGGGCTGTTTGAAACTGCAAAAATATTTTTGGGGACGTACAAAGCCCAAATTGAAATTAGGTAACTTGTAAACAAATTGCAATTTGGGTTTGCGTTTCGGTATTTGGAAGGGGCGTTTTGAGGGCATCCCTTCCTAATACAGAAATTAAATGGCATCTATGAATGTTTTTAGACCGAAATGCGGTCGCACAACATTTGCAATTTACCGCCATTTGAAAAGTGGTGGTAGCCCATTCGCAAATTGGAAGGGATCTCCAAGGGGCTTCTCCTTTGGGAATGGTTGGTAAAATACTTTTTAAGAGCTGGCAGTGGTCCAAGAAAACATTGCCTACTCTTAAAAAATGAAAGTTACATGTTTCATTTTTTTCTTTTTTTAATTATTTTTATTAACTGTCATAAACCTTAACAATTGCTACTATAATCATTACATAATACATAATGGTTGTAGTGACACATACAGATACATTAAGAGCAGAGAGAAACAGATCCCTCCTAGTGTTCCCCTTTCCCCCCAGGAGCGCAGGGCCCAGGCCGTACACATATAGCATAGATTGGCAACAATGTTCACGTTATGGTGTGGGGAGTTCAGTTCTGTAAGCCATCCATGCCTTCCATATCTTCTCCAATTTGCCAGGGCTAACTACGTTGCAGCCCACTTTGGCCAGACTACCTCCCCGGTCACTCCTAGGATATGCCATCTTGGCTCTACAGGGACTTGCTCGCCCACTACCGTTGCCATTACCTGGGCTACCTGTCTCCAGTATGTTTGGATCTTGGGGCATTTCCACAGTATATGTAAAAACGTTCCTGTTTCCCCACATCCCCTCACGCATTGTTCTGAGGTGCAGTGGCCCATATGGTATTGTGCGATCTATGTAATATGCGTAGCTGAATCAGTCTAAACCTGGCCCGTATAGCTATCTCTCTGGGGCTTTGCACGGCCTCCCTCCAGTCCTCCTCTTCCAGGAGGCCCACATCTGACTCCCACGCCTCTCACAAGGAACCCAGACAGTCAGGGGTATTATTTATACGTTTTTTTATACGTCAGGGATATTGCTTTGTCACTCATTGGGTCTAAGAGGAGTCTGTCCTCAAGAGGCGAGTATTCCGGCAGCGTGGTCCCCTCCTTTAAGTGGCAATTAGTGCATGTCGGAATTGCAGATAGTGGAAGTGTTCAGTGGGTTGCATCATGTATTCTGCCCTTAGACTATCAAATGAAATCATTTTCCCTTTCTTCCAGATGTCTCCCAGGAGATCAATGCCAATAGCGCTCCAGCCATGAAAGCTCTTCAGGCTGCTGACCTCGCCCAACAGGTTCCCCTGCCATAGGGGGGTCTGCTCAGTCAACCGAGCCTCCCATCCAATCATTTTTGTTGCCTTTCGCCAGGCCATAACCACGGTCTATGTATCGGGTGGGAGGGACGAGACCCCTTTCCTCCCTCCATATAGAACCGGAAAGGAAGCTACCCTTGTCCATAGCATGACGATCGACCCGGTAAGCCGGTTCATCAAGTGGTGAGAAGACCCAACCATTAATGTTGACCAGTTGTGACGCCCAGTAATACTTTTGCATGTCCGGGACCGCCAGTCCTCCCTCATAAACCCCTCTCTGTAGTTTCTTCAGAGCTATCCTGGGGCTCCCTCCCCCCCCCCATATCAATGTCTGTTGTTCGGATTCAACCGCACAGAAGAAACCTTCAGAGATTAGGAATGGTGTGTTTTGAATGGCATATAAGAGACGTGGTAAGGCCATCATTTTAAACAGTACTGCCCTCCCCATAAGGGAGACCGGCAGGCGCCACCAGTGAATAACATCCCCCTTCAGCCTCTCTAACTGGGAGTTCACATTCAGACGAAGAAATTCCTCTTTCGTGTGAGTGACCCAGATGCCCAAGTATTTAAAAAGATCACTGTGAACCAATTCCTTACAGGTCGACGTTAAAACCGGTGGTTCCCCCACAAGGGTAAATACCAACAAGGGCATGTCCCAGTTAATACAATAGCCCGAATATTGCCCAAATGATCTCATGATATGAATTAATCTATGGAAGGTCTCCCGCGGTCTATGGGCATACAGGAGGATATCGTCTGCATACAAGGAGATCCGTTCTTCCCACTCCCCCTCCTGATATCAATCCCCCGTATTACCGGATCTGCTCGCACCCATGCAGCCACTGGCTCCAAAGCCAGCGCAAAGAGCACGGGCGACCGCGGATAACCCTGTTGTGTGCCTCTACAGAGCAGGAAGAGTCGGGACATAGATACATTGACCCGCACACAGGCCAGCGGTGCAGCGTATAGAAGCTTGACCCATCTTTGGAACTCAAGTCCAAATCCGAATTTTGAAAGGACGGCAAACAAATATGGCCATTCAATACTGTCGAATGCCATGTGGGCATCAAGGGACAGAAGCGCTGCTGGGACATCCGGCCTTTGCCATACTGCATGCATAACCCCATATAAGCGACGGAGATTCAACCTAGTGCTTCTGTGGGGCATGAACCCGGACTGATCCGGGTGGATCAGAGACTGCAGTATCGGAGTCAATCTATTTGCAATCGCTTTGGCGAGTACTTTGGCTCCAAAAATTTTAAGAGCAAGATTGGGCGATATGAGCTACATAGATCCAGCGGTTTGTCCTTCTTTGGAATGACAACTATAGTAGCCTTTCTCAAAACCGGGGGCAATTGCCCCATGGTCCGAGCCTCGCAAAACTCATTGAGCATATGCGGTGCCAATTGGTCCGCTACGTATTTGTATAGCTCTGCGGGGAACCCGTTAGGCCCCTCTGCTTTCCCGGACTGGAGAGCCAGCAAGGCACCCTCAATTTCCTCCACCGTAAAGTCTGTGTCTGTTATCTCCCGGTCTTTGGCTGGCGCGCTCAGTATTGTGATGTCCTTCAGGAATGTCACACATTCTTCTTCATCCCTGTCAGTTTGGGAACGATAAATCCCTTCTTAGTATTGGGCAAATTCCTCTGCTATATCCGTACCCGTTCCCCCTATCATGCCCTCCACTGTCTGAATCTCTGAGACCCAGTTTCAGCCGCTCTCTCTCCTTTCTAACCACGCAATGAGCTTATTTGCATCATCCCTCAGGTCATAAATACGGTGTTGTGTGGCTATTGTGTGAGCTCGGGCCGTGTCTTCTTCAAGTACCTAAGTTCTTTTTGCTTAAGTCTGAGTGTATGCATACGTTCAGTCCTGTCCCCCGGAGTCACTCCGAGCGTCGTTTCAAGCAGCACTATCTCCTGTTCCAAACTATCACACGCTAGTCTCTTTTCCTTTCACTTAGCCCCTGCAGTCACCTGTACATAGTCCCTGGCTACGGTCTTGTATGCCTCCCATTGTATACAGTGAGAGCTTACCGATCCTTCATTTTTGGAAAAATATAGCTCCGGCATTCCTCAAAACGCTCCCTAAACTCCTGATCTTTAAAAAAGTAGGGATCCAAGCATGGGGGTGAAGACCAGTCCCTCTTCGGGCCTCGCACATGTACTTCCACGGGAGAGTGATCAGAGATTCCTCGGGCCCTATGGCAGCATGTCTGAAACCGGTCAATCAAAGCCGCATGTGTGAAAATATAGTCAAGACGGGTCCTGCGGCTGTGTGCCGCGGAGATGTGAGTGTATTGCCTAGATGTAGGATTATGTAGCCGCCACAAATCTGCCAATCCCAGCGCATTCACAAAGCCCTTTAGCGGTTGCAGTCCCCCAGTCCTGTGGGAGCTGGTGTCCCGATCTAAGGTCGCCTCCATAGTCTCGATTATGTCCCCACCCATAATAAGAGTGCCCACAGGCATGTCTAGAAGGAGGTATCAGACAGGCCATCCAGCATGCAGAAAACCTTGTGTGCTGTATTCCTGTAGTCAGAGGACACCACCTTAAAGGAGGCGGAAAAATGTTTAGTTAGTGAAAGAAGTTTTAAGAAAAGGAAAATCCTTTAAAAAGGACGGATACCCATCACTCACCGAAGTGACATGCTTCATCATCTGGGTTCTCCTTCCTGGTTACTCAATTATGAAACCAGGGGCTACAACCTTGTCACTGAGAGAAGGGAGCTTATGGATGTTTTCAATGTAGAGGGGTAGGTAGAAAACTACAGATGTGAAGAGATATTCTTATTTATGTGAGTGATGGACGCAGTGCTTGGGAGTGAAAAATGATAGTAAAAGTGGTAGTAGAACAAAAAATTCTTTGTTAGGTATCTTCAACTAACCAAATTAAAAACAGTGCAAACAACAGTTCGAGCAAATCAACTGCTTAGATGTAACTGGTTCTGGTCTATATGTTTCAGCCTTCCAGGATATCAATTTATCCTCGGCCTTCCTCAGGACCAATATAAATGCTTGCTACTGCGCAGTGAAAAATATATGAAACTAGTGAATGAAAAGATGCAAGGTTGGAATTAATACAACGATGGCAATAATTCTGGGGGGTTGTGCTCTTCTGCAGGGCAGTGGTGATAGCATGTCGAATCTGCATATATCGGAATAGTTCTGTATCGGAGAGCTCAAACTGTTGTTGAAGTGTGTCAAAAGGGACCATAGCACCCTTAACCCAGAGATCGCCCAGACGGGATATAACAATCAGGTCCCACTTATCAAAGCCTTTCATGGACCAGAGATTACCCAACAATTCAGAGTCCCACAGAGGCGTAGCCAGCGTAAGCTTCCGGTCCCAACCCAGGCTCCTATTGACGGAGTGCCAAATAGTAACATAGTGTTTGGTGGGGCCAGTGAGGGAGAATCTTCGGGGATTGGAATTCAAGGCTCTATTATAATTCCCTCCGGGCAATAGCCACCTGTCCATAGTAAAAGCCGGGTTGTCCGGCTGGCGATATGTGCATTGGTTGATAGCCGCTAGGTGGGATGCCCAATAATATCTCAGAATGCCAGGGAGGCTGGGCCTCCCCTCCCACAGCAGCTCTCTTTGCAGCCCCTCGATTTCTCTAAAATACCATGCTGGGACCGGATCTGGATAATTTTGCAAGGCATATAATAGCCGGGGCAGCGACATCATTTTAAATAGTGCCGCTCTGCCCAACAGCGAGAGCGGTATGGTCTTCCAACAGGACACATCCCTCTTAGGTCGCTGCAAGGGCGGGACCAGGTTTCGTTCGTAACTGAGTTTAGGGTCAGCGGTGATAAAGATCCCCAGGTAACAGAAGCCATCCCTCACTGTCTGCATCGGACAATTTCTAGGCAATGAGGGAGCTGCCCCTCCCAATACATATATAAGCGACTTGCTCCAGTTGATCGAATAGCCTCAATATTTGCCAAATGTTGTGAAGATATCCAGCACACAAATGAAAGATTTTTTAGGGGAGGTTAGATAGAGGAGAACGTCATCTGCATAGAGTGAGATCCGGTCCTCCCAGTCTGCTGACCACCGCAATCCGCAAATCATAAGGTCTGCACGGATCCAGGCCGCCAGTGGCTTTAGAGCAAGGGCAAACAGCAGAGGGGATAGAGGGCACACCTGTCTGGTCTCACGATGCAGCTGGAAAGGGTCTGATCACCTATTGTTAACTATCACCTGAGCCATTGGTTCTGAGTATAGAAGTCTAATCCATGATATAAAGACCGGTCCAAACCACAGTTTGGCAAGGACAGCCGGCAGGTATGGCCACTATATGGTATCAAAGGCCATGGAGGCATCTAGTGACACTATCACCATGGGCTCGTTGACAGTATTCGCTCTCCCCAAGACTCCGTGGACCCTGCGCAGATTAAGGGCCGTGTTGCGGTGGGGCATAAAGCCCGACTGATCAGGGTGAACCAAGGTCGTTATCACCCGAACTAGCCGTGTAGCAAGGAGTTTGGCAAGAATCTTGGGCTCTGCATTCAAGAGGGAGATCGGTCTGTAGGAGGTGCATTTGTTTCTGGGTTTCCCTTCCTTGGGAATGACGACAAGGGAAGCCAGCCTCTGATCCGGAGGAAGAACACCCACATGTCTTCTCTCCTCAAACATGGATCGGAGAAACGGGGCGAGGCCATCGAGACGCAGCTTGTAAAATTCGATGGGCAGGCCATTTGGCCCAAGCGCCTTCCCCGAGCATTAGCTCCTAATTGCCTGGGCTATTTCATCGTTGGTTATGCCGCTATCAAGGAATTTAGTGTCTTCCTCAGAGAGACGGATATCACAAAGGAGACCCATAGAGTGCTCTTCAAGGAATGGGGAACTTGATTGGTAAATTCTGTCATAGTGTGCAGTAAATTCACGGACTATGTCAATGGGATCAGTGTAAACTCCACCCTCTTCATCGGCCAGTTCCGGAACCATCTTGTTAACCCGTTCCTTCCTGTCCAGCCAGGCTTGGAGTTTTCCAGCCTTATCACCTCACTCATATATCCTCCCATCTCTCTCGCTCCCCCAACTCTTAGCCCTGTCAGTAGCAATACTTTTATATTCATCCCTCTTGAGCTGCAGGTGGTGAATTGTTTCTGAGTCCAGTTCCCCGGCAGGTTTGTCCTCATGGGAGAGGATATCTTTCTCAATGGCCTCGAGGTCTTTTTGTTTTTCTTTTTTAACTCCAGCAATTAGTGAAAGAGCTTGTCCCCTAATCACAGACTTAAACGCCTCCCACAAAATAGAGGGGGAGTCAACTGAGTCCTGATTCTCCTGAAAGAAGAGGTCGGTTGCGAGCAGAAGACCTTTGCGGACTGAGGGATTACGGAGAAACCAGGGGTTTATGGGCGCAATTACGCCCACACGCGTATCTCCCAGGACCAGTCGGGTCCATATTGGGGAGTGATCAGAGATTCCCCCAGCTGGAGGTCGGATCTCACGGATATGAGTGGCTTGGGCTGCGGAAATGATGAGATAATCAATGCGAGAGAAGCTTCGACGCACTCCTGAGAAGAATGTGTACTGGATGTCGCTAGGATGGAGCATTCGCCAAGCATCGGTTAGGCCAAAAGATTCCAAAAAGTCTGAAAGCCAACGATACGAGGGGCCTATGTCGCGAGGTGGGTGACGATCAAGGGAGCCAGAGCCAACAGCGTTGAAATCACCTCCCACCAGCAGGAGGCCCTCGAGCAGGGAAAGCAACTGTGTTCCTAGGTCAGCAAAAGTTTGCGCCTGCAGGCCCGGTGGTACATATACCGACATCAAGGTGAGTGTGTTGCCCTCCCACTGGCCCGTCACCGTGGCGTACCTGCCCCATTCATCAGTGCGTGTTGTTTGTACATGGAAAAGCGTGTTTGATAAGGATTCCCACCCCCCTGGATCCGGAGGTGTAACCAGAATGAACTATCAGCTTATACCCCCACCTGTTTAGCGCCCTGCAGAAGTTACCCACGAGGTGCGTCTCCTGAAGTAAAATCATATCCGGGGAGTGGCGTTTAAGATATTGAAGGACTAGGTGCGCTTTACCTGTCACCAAGCCCGTTGACGTTCCAACTCATCAAGGTGAAACTCCTATCCCACTGTGTATCCATAGGTAGTGTCAGGTGCAGGCTTGCCTTTGCAGGCCATCATAGTTAGTGCTGCCAATCGAATTAGAACAAACACTCCCCCACCCACTCCCAACTCCAACTACCCCCTCCCTGCTCCCCTGCACACTGGGCTTAAAACTACCCATGAAAGAACTTGCAGAGTGCCTGTCGCCCAACCCCAAAAAATAGGGCCTAAATGTGAGAAGAGAGGAAGGTGCTCCATCCCCCAGCCCAACCACAATTATCAATGTCAAACAATATCAAACCCCATATGGGACAGCCCCCCGTGTCTCCCGGTACGAAAGGAGGGCCAATAAGGAGTAAAACAGTCAATGTACCTCATGTTCATCAGGGCAACCCCGGGGGCCGGCCCAAAGCAGCTCCAGCTCAGGAACAAAACATATGATATAACACAGGTAGGCCCATATGAAGGTCAGAGTTTCCCACCAGAGCAAGCTCAGTGGGCGTTGTGTTCAGCCGCATCTCTCCAGCCTTCCACCAGTCCGCCACATCTTTGAATGGTCGAAGAACCATGGTTTGCCGTCCGCCTCAACCCGCAACCTAGCCGGGAAGAGCATGGCGTATTTGAGGCCTTTATCTCTGAGTTTCTTTTTGACGGCGAGGAAGGATCTTCTTTGTTTCTGGACGGCCTGAGTGAAGTCCAGAAAAAGGAAATGACTGCATTTTCATATTTGAAAGGGGGAGCTGCCCTGGCACACTGAAGAATTATGTCCCGGTCGCGGAAGTTAAGAAGCATAGCCAGGAGGGGGGCCCAGGCTTCGGACATCCCCTGGGGACCATGTGCGCTTGTTCCACTACGAAGAACTCGGACAGTCCCTTAGGGCAAAGATGCTTAAGTATCAGTTCCTCGACAAAGAGGTCAGGCGACTGTCCCTCCGCCCTCTCCGGCACCCCAAAAATGCGAACGTCGTTGCACCGGGAGCGCCCCTCGTAGTCATCCAGCTTGTCCTCCGCGTATTTTCTGAAGGATTGCAGGTTGTGGAGTTTGGTTTGGATCAGCGAGACGTCCTTGACAAGGCTGGACGTGGTCACTTGGAGCTGTTGGACCTTCTCCCTCATTTTTTCAAAGTCCACCCTGATGATAGTCATCTCCACTGCTATAGCATCCGTTCTTTGTTCCATGGAGGTGCGAACCCCAGCTATCGCCTCCATGACATTCTTCAAGGAAAGGCCAGGGGGACCATCCTCCACGTCTCCTGTCGGCTCATCTCAGGAGGAGGTTGCAGAAGCAGCCGCTTTAGAAAAGGTGTATTTATCCAGTCTACTTTGCTGCGACTGCTTGGTGCCCTTTCCACTCATGTTTACTGTGTGCCCACTGCTCCGCACCTCTCAGTCTGTGCGTGGGACACACCGGTCACGTTCCTGACCCTCAAGTGAGACTCAATCAGTGGGCGTCCCAAGTCGGTCGCAGCACTGGTGGGGACCACGCAATTCCTCGCCCGTCTCCAGCACACCCCAACTGGCGCAGCGACCTTCTTGAGCGATAAAAAAAAAAAAGGGGGGGGGCAGTGTCGAACCTACGGATACCAGTATTTGAGGCCTAGTGATGGAGTCCCAGACTCGGGTCGCAGACTCGCCTCCCCACGGTCTGCACACTGGGGTCAATTCTCAGTCCGCTGGGTCCTGAGGTCGTGAGGCTCACGGCGTGCATGGCTGTCTTGTGTCTCATTGTGCGCCCCTCAACGCAGCCCCACAGGGGTACCGGTTTGCCTACAATGCAACTCGAGGGGCAACATCAGCTTCAAACGGGGCTGTCGTGCTATCAGTATGGCACAACAGAGTTCAGGCTCACATGGGTGAGCTGGGGGGAGGGAGCACTCGATGGGTCAGGTGCTCCAGAATCTTCCCTGAGGCAGGCTACAACCCCCGGCTTGGCGTAGCTGCAGTGCTGCCCGCTTTCCTGAGTCTCACCGGTTTAGCTGTCTCAGCAGGTGCCCGATCAGTGCTTCAATAAGCCCGCAAAAGCACCAGGGCGTCCCACTCACCTCGTAAATTGGCATGAATGAATGGGCCGCGGGGGGGGTGGGGGCACCCGATGATTCCGCTGCTCCCAGGATTGTCGTGGGGGAGGGCACTGCCACCGCGACACCTACGGTTCCGCTCCCCCAGGTACAGGCCTCAATCTCCAGAGTCTCGTGTTCCCACAGCAGCCCGCACCCACAGGTTTCGCGGGCCCCGCCGTCACCACAGGTCCAGGCTCAGAGCTGCGAGCATGCCGCGGAGGCAACAAGGCGTCTTACTCGCCCCGCGAATCAGAGGCGGCCGCAGCGAATGGCCAGGCTGGATCCCGAGCACTTCTGGAGGCTGTCCCCGTGAGCAGGGTTTGGATAAGATGGTGTGGTTTAGGGCTTTACGGGACGGAGCTGCTCTCTTATGTGGCCATATCGCTTCAGCGCAAAGCCATGCCCCGTTTGGTTGATTTTTTTTGTTGAATTTTTTTTATGTCTAGAAGGAGATCACTCAGGTCCGGGAAAGTCGTCCTGTGGAAACTGGGGGGGACATATACCGAGCAAATGTTCAGGGTAAAACCTTCCCATGTCCCTGATAGTGCAGCATAACGTCCCATCTGGTGTGTCCATGTGTGAGTATTCACCAGAGGCAACGTGTTCTTAAGTAAAATCGCAGTGCCTCTGGAGCCTGTTGTGAACCCTGCATGCTCTCCCAACGTGTACCCGAACCTATTGAGAGCAAGATAGTTATTCCACTTCATGTGTGTCTCCTGTAGGAGCACCACATCCGGGGAGTGTCTCCGTAGGTATTGCAACACCATGGTTGAGAGTGGGAGGAGCCACGGGGAGGAGATGGTCGCATCGTAAAGCGGCTCCGACTGAGCTCACCCGTAAGGGGGAAAATCTACATATAATCTGGTGAAACTGACGACCAAAGTAGTTTATTGCGGCAGCAGAACACACTGGGGACCCCCCTGTCGAGAAACTGAAGACATCGGACAAGCTGAAGCGAAGATCAGCTTCACGGCGAGGCAGCCTGATCCAGCAGTAATGTTCCTGAAGTGGGGGAGGGGTGCTTGACTCCCCGTCGTCGATAAGAACATCGGAGCTCCAATATAAACTTGTGAGCGTGGCCGATGGGGGAGCAGATTTAAGACTGACCTGGTTGCTGCCCGAAGCGATGTAAAATAAAGAGGTAAGGAAGAATCCGAGTCCCCGTCAGCCGCGCGGAGCACCGGCGTATTCATTAATGGCGCAGTTATGAACGTCCAGCGCATGGTGAGCACAGGGAGCACCGTGGGAGTGTGCGACCATGGGAGACACGCATACGGGCTGACTTGCAGACAGTGGCATAGAGTGGGACCGAGAGTACCCCGGTGGAGAAGACAGGCTGCAAGCTACAGGTTACGGGGTAGTGAATGATCGTGACTAGCTGGAGATCGGAAAGAAGCGCCGGCTCACATGGATGTATGACCGCTATCGGGACCAGACACAAGCGTCCCAGGGAAGTCCGCAACCACCATCATCATGGAACCTGAGTGCGACAGAGGGGGTGAGTGCATCTGTGGCGTGACACTAGGGGTGCAATCTCCTACATTTCCCAAAACCAGTGGGGTGTCATAGCAAGAAGAGGGGTTGCGCTGAGTGTGGCTAGGTTACCCCTCTCCGTGCCGCCTGACCCCAAGATGGCGCTCGAAATGCCCAGCAAGGGAATCTCCACATTATGCACCCAGTGAAGTGCCTGATGAAGCGTCCGGAATACGCGCGGCCCCCCTGGGACCCTTTAGGAGAAGCGGCAAGTAGAACTAATGTGAGAACAATCCTGGGCAACTACCCATGCCTGACCTCAAGATGGCATTTAGCACTGCTATCGAGTGCATATTATCCCAACAGCAATTCTTAGCTTCCCAGTAACTCCCGGATGAGTGCTGCCAATTTTTCCATGACGATGCCCCCCGGTCGGAAACCTTGATCATGGTACATTCCACGGAGCCGGAATCTACATGGCCCATTCCTGATGGAACTTTCGATAGTCCTTTGACGATGCCCCCTGGACGGATACCAAAACTGTTGGTACTTACCTCAGTGCACGAGCAACCAAGGCCGATGCCCTGGTGGAGCTGTCAGAAGCAGCTATGGAGGAGTCTGGCCCTGGTTCCACCCCCTCGACCGTCTTTCCTCGTTTCCCCATTGTGTTCCCTTTCCCTTCCCCTCCTCCTCCCCGTGACTCTCTGATTTAATTGATGTGTAACTATGTAACCGTACTTACCTCGGTGCACGAGCAACCTTAGCCGATGCCCAGTGGAGCTGTCATATGCAGGCATAGGGGAGTCTGGCCCTGGTTTCACCCCCTCGGCCATCACCTACCCAGCTGTTGTGTTTTCCTTCCCTCCCCTCCTCCCTCCGCGATTCTTTGATTTAATTGATGTAACTATGTTAACCTGTAACTCGCTGATCCCCATGTAAAGCGCCCTGATACCTCGGTGCACGAGCAACCTTGGCTGATGCCCGGTGGAGCTGTCATATGCAACTATAGAGGAGTCTGAAGAACTAGAACCTTTTGGGTCCGGCGGCGCAGGGTATGCCTTAATCTCCTGGGTTCTCCTGCTTCAGCTAACAGAGACACGGGGACACTCTGTCGGCATAAAAGATCAGATTTTATTAGCTGCAGCTAGTACAGTTGTCCTAGAAGTACACACGGTATGTTCTCAGGAGACTGCCACTTCACTCCGTGGTGTACAATCTTATATTGGTATAGAAGACATATACATTAACCAGAAAACACACCTCTCACACACATCGAGAGCCAATAAGGAAAGTTTGAGTTAGGATAGAGCCAATAGAAAAGGTTAGAAAACAAAAGTATCGAGTAACTCGAAGAAGCCTCTCCTTCAACTGTGTTTGCCACCCCTCCCCACAGGTTAAGGTATTAACGTGTCTGTAGCTGACTTGCAGGTGGCAAGATACGTTCGTGTGTTTTGGAGGACAGTTGTGAAACGAGAGAATACGAGCAGAGGACAGCGAAGGCCAGAAGATAACGTAAAGTCAGGAGAGAATAGTGTGAACCAACAGATAGTTGAGACAGGGATTAGAAGAACCAGACAGGGATTGGTGTACTCGGCCAGTCCCTAACACCAGTTTTGTAAACAGAGTCAGAAGGCTATTTTGACACAATATTGCAGGAAAAGCAGAAAAGACTTTGTACGTCGTGCTGCCTGAGTGAGGGCAACACAAAATGGCGGCGGTTTACAAAATGGCGGGTCAATACGATCAAGATCGAAAATCGAATTTTCTCAGACGCTCCTTTTGCCAGAACTCAGGCAATAGTATATGGACTCATATTAATCTGAGTCGATGTCAATGGTCATGAGGTCATCAAGCTGTTGCTGCAACATCATTTTAATATTCTCTGTTCTCTGTGACTTAGGGTTTGGGATGCACATAATAGCACAAAGGTCACAGATGGCGGTACCACAGTGCATACAGAGACAACAAGAGAAAATGATGGCCAAAACCATTCCAAGGAATGTTAATACCTTCCAGCCCCACTTGGACAGTAGTCCCCAAAACCATCCCAATAACGACCAATCTCCTTCGACCTGATGAATCGACTCAGAGATTATATGTAATTTAGAGATGGCCTGGTATACTGTCGGAGCGTTATCAGGTATATAAATACAGCAACTCGATTTGATCAATTTGCAGACTCCACCACGATCTGCAAGAATAACATCTAGGGCAACTCGGTTCTGCAAAGTCATAAGACGATCCGCTTGTAGTTCCGCTGTAATATTACTTAAAGCTCCTACAGTGATGTCTATGGTAGTCTCTACTACACGAACCAGTTGCCTCATATTCCTGCTGTTTGCCATGGGACCCCAAAAAGGAAGAAATCCTTTTAGGAAGTCTCCTCCCTCTTGGCCTGCTGTGTCTTTGGAATCAATAATTCCTCTGCAACATCTGTTCTTATGAAAATTTGAAGAAGCAGTGTATGTAGGGGGAAAGAGAAAAGCTATATAGCAGGTTCCAGAAAAACCAGTCGGTAACCATGTATAGGCTCTATCATGACAGATGAAATACGTGCCCTGAGATGGTACTAACGGTGGCGAATTCTGAGATGAATGGATGTACGTATGGGAGCAAAAGCTTTTTTTCTGCTTGGTGTCAGCAGTCTGACCATTTATTTGCAAACAGAAATTGCCTTGATGAGGTACAGTCCAAATTGGTGGGGATTTGCCTTGTTTAACCTTATCACTAAGACTAGTGATATAATGAGTGACATTCCAATTAGTGTATGCTTTTCTCTCATCGACAGAAAATTTACTATTTTCCATGATTTTAGCCATAGCTACCATGCCCTTTATCAACGAACTATGACTAAAATCTGGTCCACCAATATAGGAACTGACAGGTCGTTTAAATCGGCTTTGATAGGCATTAGAGAAAATTACAAAATAAGCCCAAGCAGTACCTTCATAAGAGAATGGAAGGACTAAATATGGCATCCCTTTTTCTGTGGTATGGGGCATTAGTCCACATACCCAACAGTCAGTTGTATTAATCACTAATTGGTGTTGATGTAATATCTGGATAATATTCGGTTCTTCGAACCAGTTCATGTTGAGGAAGTGTATGAAAAAGATGTGGAGAGATAGTGGAATAAGAAGGCACAGTAGTAGAAGAAGGGACAACTTTCAGCTGCATAGCATAAACAATCCAACCGATACACGCCATTAAAATACACAATAATATGAAAATACATAAGGTTATACCACAACAACTATATATTATTTTACAGTGGGTCTTCATTTTGTTCCTTTTCTCTCTTTCGCCTAATGTAGTTTCCATCTTCTAAATGGATGCTCACGGCAATCTTCCTTAATCACTTGGTCACGATTGTCTGCTGTCCTATGACACTGCAAGTCCTGCAGGCCTATTGCCACTACTCAGGTCACAACCAAGACTCCTACCGTGACCCTGCAACCGGGATAGAAACTACATAGAAGAGAGATTCTCAGATTTCCTTCTTCAGTCTGGGTCTTAAATCGTAATGGGTCTTATCAGGCACAGTCTGATCCTGAAACAATGTTCGTGGATTTGTGGTGTTCAGACGAAGATGCGGTGGTACAGCTTCCTGGAGAATGTCGTCGCTTTCTTTCTCTGACAATGTTCCATTCAAGCGTGCATCACTAAAGGGTACAAAACGAGGAACCTTTTCGCTTTCAGAGTCTCGTATACCCTTGCGGACCCACTGATCAAAGGGCAAAGGCAAAGGAACCTTCTTGCAGTGTACACCGTGAATCCAGTTCTTCTTTCCTTCAACCTTCACTGCTGTATGGGTTGCTAGGAGGACCCGACGGGGCTCCTTCCAGCGAGGCTCCAAATTCTTCGTCCTTTGAAAATTCTTCACGCAGACCCAATCACCTGGTCGGATGGAATGACCTGAGTCTGTGGAGGCTTCTGGTAGAGCGCTCTGAACCTGTTGATGGAGAACACGCAATTTAGTTGTGAGGTCATGCAAATAATCAATCAACATCGGGTATGGTATATCAGAGTACTTTTTAGGGCGAGGGACTCCCCATATGTTAGCTGGGCATCCGAAAACAACCTCATAAGGGCTAAGTCCCAAACGAGAATGCAGAGCCGTTCTGGTAGATAGAAGAGCCAAAGGTAGGGCATCGGGCCAACTAAGGCCTGTACTTTAGCGAGCTTCAGCTTAAGGGTGCCATTATAGCACTCCACTAGACCCGCTGATTGCGGATGGTTTGCCGCATGGAATTTTTGCTTGATGCCAAGACCTGCACAAACTTTTTGCATGATTTGGCCCACAAATTCACTCCCATTGTCACTCCAGACAATGCACGGCAAACCAAATCTAGGGAAAAACTCTTTTAGAAGTGCTTTGGCTGTCGATAAAGCAGTATTGTCTTTCAGGGGGTAAGCCTCTATCTATCGGGAGAAGGCACATACCACCACTAGAACATACTGAAGATTGTTGCATTGTTCCATGTGAATGTAATCGATTTGCAACACCTCAAATGGATAGGTTGGAGGAGCAAAGTGACCTGCTGGAGTTGGGGTTCCCTTTCCCGGATTGTACATTAAGCAAACAATGCAATGTTTCACTACATTATCTGCACACCTCGGTATTCCTTCATTCTGCCACACTGGAGCCAAAAGCTTGCATATTCCTTTCGCACTTAGGTGGGCTGGACCATGCGCCATAGTAACTACAGGTAGTACATAGGCATTCGTTAACAGCCAACGTTGGTGCTCGGACAATTCCACCCAACAACCCATCTCATCTAACATTCCTGTACTTTCTTTCCACTTACTCAATTCTTTCTCTGTAGCCTCTTCTTGAATTGATTTTACACTTTCTACTGTATCCTCATACATTCCTCTTTCTCTGACCCAATTTGCAGGGCCTGCAACATACATGTGACTTGTAGCATCTCTGGCTGTCTTTTTCACTACCTCATCCGCAAATGCATTCCCACAACCAATATCGTCAGTAATCTTCCTATGTGCACTACGCTTCACAATTGCTATTTGAGTAGGCAAAGCAAGTGACTCAAGAAGGTCAGTCACCAACTGACCATGTTGTATCTTAGTGCCATGGGAAGTAAGGAATCCCCTTTCTTTCCACAGACGTCCAAAATTGAACGCTACACCAAAAGCGTATAGGCTATCGGTGTACACATTCACTCTTTTTCCTTTGGATAACACACACGCTCAAGTTAAAGCTATCAGTTCAGCTGCCTGAGCTGAGTTATGTCTGATGCGTGCTGTTTCCACGACTGTATGCAAAGTAGTAACCAAATATGCTGAAGTTGTCTCTCCATTAGGAAGCTTAAAACAAGAACCATCTACCCATAGCGTTCCATCTGGATTCACTAACGGCGTATCTATTAAGTCAATTCTACCTTTTGTCTCTTCCTCAGTACGAAATAAACAATCATGTTGCTTCTGAACACCTTTCTCTTCTGGAAGAGGCAACAAAGTAGCTGGATTTAAAGCATTACATTGTTTGATGTGCACATGACTAGCCAAAAGTGTCAGCTCATATCCAGTTAAACGAGCACTCGTAAGATGCTGCGTTTTTGTTCTGTTTAACAAAATATCTACTGCATGCGGCACCATAACAATGAGAGTAGTATCTAGCACCACTCCAACAGACTGTCGAATAGAAACTGCTGCTGCTGCTGTCGCTTGAAGACAGCTAGGCAATGCTTTGGCTACTGGATCTAACATAGCCGAAAAATAGGCACATGGCCGCTGTTTGTCTCCAAATCGCTGCGTTAAGACTGACAACGCACAACCTTCTTTTTCATGAACATAGAGCATAAAAGGCTTGCTGTAATCAGGAGTACCTAACACAGGAGCGGAACACAGAGCAGTACGTAAGTCAGTAAAACTCCTCTGACACTCGTCAGTCCATGGAAGGGGCTGAGGCGTATCTTTCAAAGTAAGTGCCAACAAAGGTTTGGCCAACAGAGAGAAGTTAGGGATCCACTGCCTACAATAGGAAGTAATGCCCAGGAAGGCACGTACCTCTCTTTGTGTGGATGGCACAGACATTTGCGCAATAGCTTGGATACGTTCTGGGGTTAATCGTCTTCCCTCCTTTGACAAGATATGACCCAAGTAGGTAACCTCTCGACGAACATATTGTAGCTTAGAAGGTGAAACCTTATGATTAAGATCGGACAAGTGTCGCAACAGTGCAACCGTCACATTCTTACATATTTCCTCTGAATCAGCAGCGATCAACAAATCATCCATGTATTGAATGAGAGCAGCACCAGACGGCAAGGAAAACGCATCAAGATGACATTTCAGAGCTTGACTGTAAATAGAAGGACTTTCACAATAGCCCTGGGGTGCGCGCTTAAACCGGAAGCTTCGGCCTCCGAGAGAGAAGCCAAAAATATCTCTACTTTCTTCGGCAATGGGAATACTAAAGAAAGCATTTTTTAGATCGATAACAGAAAACCAAACCGCTGTGGAAGGTATCATCATCAATAGTGCAGTGATATCTGGGACAACAGGAAACTGTGGTACAACAATTTTGTTTACCTCCCGAAGATCAATCACAAAACAGGAGGCTGAGAAGGATCAGTGCGTTTGAGAACGGGTAGAATAGGGCTATTACATATGTTTCCTCTCGTTTCCTCAACCACTCCCTTCTGAATCAAATCATGAATGATTTCCAAAAGCGCTTTTTCACCTTCAGTGGAAATTCTATATTGAGGAACACATGGCAATTCAACATTGGGCTTGAGAGTAACAACATACGGTGGGATCTCAAGACAACCAACATCATTTGGACCCGTAGCCCAAAGCGTTGTAGGAAGAGAGAGCTATTCAGGAGGAAATTGATCTTTCGACAAGTACATTGGAGAAGTCAGTTTCTGTCCTAAAGTAAGATATACACCAGAAGGAAAACAATATATCGTTGCATGCAATCTTTTCAATAGATCCAAGCCCAATAGATTCTCACCACAACCATTCGTTAAGAGAAGCGGAGCTTCCAAATCATAAGGGTCAATTGAAATAGGCAAAGGACAAGAAACCAGATTACGAACTGGGGCGCCAGAAAAACCTACAGATACATTCGTTAAGCCAGACAAAGGTGCCCCAGGGAGTTTTGAATGAATGATAGAACTTCTCATCGCACCAGTATCTAAAAGAAATGGCTCTGAAACACCCATTGTAGTGACATTAACATAAGGTCCATTCTGATCTACTGGAATCGACACAACTCCCTTACTTTGTCCATGGCCGTCCTAGTTAGCATGAAGACATTCATTCCCATCTTCAACATAATAATCCTCATTATAGTACTGTGTACACCGAACGTTTTGCTGATCAAAGTAGTTCACGGAATTAGAGGGAGGAAGGGAACGCTGTTCTTGAGTCAACATACCTCGACCTTTACCTCTGTTTGCTGACTGGAGGCCAGCACAACCTCGTGAAGCAGATGGTGTGCCATTACGTTGCAATAAAACCGGACAACTATTCTTAAAATGACCTTCCTCTCTACAATAGGCACATTGATTAGGACCTAACAAAGGTCGCGGAATATATGGCTCAGGTTTTTTATACACCCTCTGAAACTGCGGAGGTTGTTGAAACTGGGGCTGAGCATGACAAGGTGGATAAGCCTGTTGCAAGAGAACCTTAGTTTTCAATTCTTTATTTTTTTTCTCTTGCTTATCTTTTTCTTCTTTATCTCTATTTTCATAATATTGAGCAGTAGCCAATATCTGAGCTGAAGAAGAAACAGCCCATGAACTTTCGGAGTCTTTCAGCTTGTGCGACGGTTCGGGAAGCAAATTAAATACGAACTTATCCACAAATAATCGCTGTCCACCCTCTGTAGTCATGTCCTGACCACTGTGATCAATGAATGTCTCCTCGAAACGAGTGAAGAAATCGGAGACACTCTCATCTTTCTTTTGTTTACACGCGGTTAGTTTATCCCTGTTAACTCTCAAGGCAGGCCTTATCGTTTTCATTAATGTAATAATCCTACCAGGGAGATCTGAAATCAAAGCGTCAGGCTTCGCACCAACCACTTGGTTTCTATCTGCGGCAATGATAGCATCCCAATCTCCACCTAATTCTTGGGCATGATTTTCTTTACGAATCCTAGCCCATAATGCTTGTGGAACTACATTCCCCATCAACATATCAATATCTGCTAAATTCATGATGCAGGCTTCAACAGTTTGTGACAATTCTTTATAATAACCTGCAGGATTCTTGCGAGGATCCGGTAAAGACTGTTTAAGAGCCAAAACCTAAGATCTTTTCCAGGGGACATGTACCCATATTCGCTGGAAGTGAGCAGGAATAGGTTGATTACCACCTGCTGCTGGAACCTCTTCTCTCCATACCGGAGGAACCTCTCTCATTGGATAATTTTTCAGTGTCAACCTAACTGAGGGATCAGAATCTAGAAAAGTCTGTGAGGTAAATAAGGTTCTAAAGGAAACAAGTGTCTTTACAACGTCCTCAACCTTAGAACCCACAATGAGTCCCTTATCAAAATCAGCCTGAATATCTAACAGACCCTGAAGAACCGAACCCAAATCCATATCCTCCCATCCTTTAATAAGGGTATCACACATAGCATTGAAAACATATCTCTGCGTAGGCGCATTCCACTGTGAGAAAGTAGGCATAATGTCGGGTACACTATACCGAGGACCCTTTTCAATCCATTTACGAGCGAGAGAGTCCAACATTTCTCTTTCTTCGGAAGCTGGGAACTGACTACGAGACTGTCTTCGAGAAAAAGCCGGAGACACATTTAATGCCTCAAAGAAAGGTGATAAAAGCCCAGAAACCGTATCTGTGAGTCGTTTACGCATAGATGGCGAATTGGACATAAGGATAGGGGACAAAGTATTAGGCAAACTAATTGAAAAGGAATCGGTAATTACCGGGGGAGCAGAGGGCAAAGAAGATGAAGGCAAAGGAGTCGAAGGCAAAGCCGGCAGAGGCGGCAATACTTGAGGGGGCAAATGTGGAAGAGCCGGAGCAAGCGGAGGCGCAGCTGGCGGTTGAACAGGCTGAACCAACGGGGGTGCATTACCACCTTGTACATAGAGCGTAGGCAATCTCAATAAGTGAGAAATCAAGGGATCTTCCTCTGAATCCTTTCTTTTATCAGAGGGGGAAGCTGGCAACATCGGATAGCATTTATCTATCGCCATATGATGCTGCCTCTCTGAAATTTCCATCGCGTTATCGACTTCATCATCTTTAAATTGTTGATCAGCCTGTATAATTGTCATACCCTGTGTTTTCCTATCTCGTTTATCTTGCTTAATTTTTCTCCAAAGGCGGAAAGAGACAAACATTGCCGGCCGGGCTTTTCTTTTAAACAAAATAGCTTCCAAATTATCTAGTATGTCAGGCTCAAAGCTACCATTTTCTGGCCATTTTAAAACACCATCATTCTTCGTGTATCGGATCCATGCCTCGTTAAAGGCAATGGGGCCAACACCATGTTTAGAATAGAGCTCATAAGTGGGAGTTCCAACCGAAGGAATCGGACAAGAGTCCTCCAGCCGGGAATCCCCATTACAACCAAAACAACAAAGTTTCTCAAACTCAGTCAGACCAGGCATCGTTATTTCACTGGACTGTTCACAAACATCACGGGGGTTAAAATTCAGTTTAACACAGCACAAATGTACTTACCCCTCGGCTTCGGGGTTTGCAATACCCGAATCAAAGAACCTAAGAACCTAAGAACCAAAGAACCAAAGAACCAAAGAACCAAAGAACCAAAGAACCAAAGAACCAAAGGACCAAAGTACCAATGTGGGAGCGACCCACCAATACTTAACTAAGATGTCTTCTTACACCAACAGAGGCCCCGTCTATCGTCTCGCTTTACCATACATCATCGAAAGAGGGCCAAGGCAGGGCGGTAGTCAGGGCAGCAGTCATCTGTAGCCGTCAGGAAGGAGTAACCACGCTGCAAAAGACCTTCGGACCACTTTCGACATACAGGGGTTGCTTGACGTGGCTCGCGATTCCTCCAGAATTTTCTTGCGGGGTTCCTCACGAACTTCAGGCAGAACCACTACCTCTGAAACCGCCCCACGTTGGGCGCCAGTTAAAGAACCAGAACCTTTTGGGTCCAGCGGCGCAGGGTACGCCTTAATCTCCTGTGTTCTCCTGCTTCAGCTAACAGAGACACGGGGACACTCTGTCGGCATAAAAGATCAGATTTTATTAGCTGCAGCTAGTACAGTTGTCCTAGAAGTACACACGGTATGTTCTCAGGAGACTGCCACTTCACTCCGTGGTGTACAATCTTATATTGGTATAGAAGACATATACATTAACCAGAAAACACACCTCTCACACACATCGAGAGCCAATAAGGAAAGTTTGAGATAGGATAGAGCCAATAGAAAAGGTTAGAAAACAAAAATATCGAGTAACTCGAAGAAGCCTCTCCTTCAACTGTGTTTGCCACCCCTCCCCACAGGTTAAGGTATTAACGTGTCTGTAGCTGACTTGCAGGTGGCGAGATACATTTGTGTGTTTTGGAGGACAGTTGTGAAATGAAAGAATATGAGCAGAGGACAGCGAAGGCCAGAAGATAAGATAAAGTCAGGAGAGAATAGTGTGAACCAACAGATAGTTGAGACAGGGATTAGAAGAACCAGACAGGGATTAGTGTACTCGGCCAGAGGCAGAAGGCTATTTTGACACAATATTGCAGGAAAAGCAGAAAAGCCTTCGTCCGTCGTGCTGCCTGAGTGAGGGCAACACAAAATGGCGGCGGTTTACAAAATGGCAGGTCAATACGATCGAGATCGAAAATCGAATTTCCTCAAGTCTGGTCCTGGTTTCACCCCCTCGGCTGTCACCTACCCAGCCGGTCATCTGACATTATTTTCCTCGTTTTCCCGTTGTGCTTCCTTCCCTCCCCTCCTCCTCCCTCCTCCCTCCATGATTCTTTGATTTAATTGATGTAGCTATGTAACTTGTAACTCGCTGATTCTCATGTAAAGCGCTCTGATACCTCCGGGTCTAGCCAGTGCTATATAAAACATTTTTTTTTTTTAAATGGCCGGTTTGATTTTGTCGCCCAGCCCATTCACAATCCAGGATAATACCTTCAGGTGTGTACTATGTCGTGATGCCATTGGAATATGACAATTGTTGAGTCCCCTTCCCCACTGACCTCCTAGTCTGTGTCCACCCCCCTCCCCCAGGCCTGTGTATGGTGTCATGTGTCCCATCACCCAGGTAGGTGCAATTATCATTATGAAGCTGAAGCAAATATAACACAACATAGAAAAATAACCCCCCCCCAGAACCCCTAGCCCCCCTCCCTGCTACCCTGCTGCGTAGGCTTGGAACTACCCAAACCCCAACAAGCAGAGCGCCTGTCGCCCAGGAACCTGTTAACTAATATGGGGTTTGCAGAGCGTTACCCACTTATGGCTCCGCAAGGTACCATTCCAGCCCAAGGAGAAAAGAGCAGTTGCACTGTACTAATAGGTCTATAGAGATATACGTCTTGAGAAATATGTCCATCACCTTACCACCCCCTGTAATATACATTAGGTGAAACAGCAGTCAGTCCCCAAATCAAATATCTGCATCAGTGAGGTTATTCTCACTGCAATTCGGAGGTCGCTGGACTAAAAAATCTGGACCTCCGGGGCCAACGGTCACGCAAGTCCATTCCTTCTTGCCTGCCGGAGGAGCCCGGGAAGCATTCACAAGTGTCCCTCCAGTTCCCGGTCACTCGTAGATTGTCTTTCTTCAGCCGCGTCCCATTCTGTGGTCGCGCCTCATCCAGCCAGGCCTGCATCTCGGATGGAAAAACAACAGTTGATGGACAGAATGCAGAACAATGTCATACATTCACCCCAGTACAGAGATCTGGGCCTAAATCGTCCATTTTTTTTACTCACCATGCCGTTCCAGTTTGAACACAGCCATATGCAAATCAGTCTTGACCCTATGCCTCATGGGAACAGTCCAGCCTGAACTGCTAAGCCAGGTCCTCCCTGGACTGGAAACAAGCATCCTAGGACCGGTTTCGGGGTTTCACCCCTCTTCAGCCAGGATAGCTTGGTTCCAGTGGCATGGAGAGCACGGGACCTACGTCTGGGCATACCCTCCCCACTCGGGGTGACATTGCAAAAACAACTGTAGATGAACAGAATGCAGAAAAATGTCATACATTCACCCCAGTACAGAGATCTGGGCCTAAATCTATCGTTTTTTTGCTCACCATGCCGTTCCAGTTTGAACCCAGCCATATGCAAATCAGTCTTGACCCTATGCCTCATGGGAACAGTCCAGCCCGAACTGCCACGCCAGGTCCTCCCTGGACTGGAAACAAGCATCCTAGGACCGGTTTTGGGGTTTCACCCCTCTTCAGCCAGGATAACTTGGTTCCAGTGGCATTGAGAGCATGGGACCCACGTCTGGGCATACCCTTCCCACTCAGGGTGACATTGCAAAAACAACAGTTGATGGACAGAATGCAGAACAATGTCATACAGCTCGGATGGAGGCTTAAAGAACCGTGACCTTCCAGTAGCGATAACCTTAAGCTTAGCCGGAAAGATCATCATATACTTGATGCCCCTATCTCTTAGGGCTCGTTTCACTCTGTCCAAGGTGCGTCGCTCCTGTTGCACCTTTAGAGTAATGTCCGGAAAGAACCGCACTATTGTGTTTTCATACAGGAGGTCCCCCTTTTGTCGAGCCGTCTGTAGGATGGCATCCCGATCCCTATGGTTAAGGATCCTAGCGATGATCGTTCTGGGGGGAGCCCCAGGCTTCGGTGGAGGGATCGGGCCCTGTGAGCCCTCTCTACTGTGAATAAGGTGGAAAGTCGTTTGGGCTTTACATGATTCAGTATTAAATCTTCAAGAAACAGTTCCACACTAGGGCCTTCTGCCCCCTCTGGGACCCCCACCACGCAGACATTTGTTTCGACGGGCACGCCCTTCCTCATCCTCCAGCTCCAGGGCCATCTGGCGATGTTGATGAACCAACTGTTGGACTCTCTCTTCAAGTTTACGCATGGAAGATTGGAGCTCTGCGACATTCGTCTCCGTCACCGTGACTCGTTCCGAAGTTTTGTTCATATCAGCCCTGGGAAGATTAATTTCTATTGATACTTTGTCGATTTTGATTTCGAGTGTCGTGCCCAGCACCTTAATGGCGGTCATAATGGAACTAAAGGATGGTTCCGAAGTGTCAGCCTGGCCTCCTGTTGCGCCCTCCTCCGAGGGCGGTTGTCTCCTGACAGCATACTTGTCCAATTTCGATTGAACAGGCAGGGCCACTTTCGGCTTCATTGTTAAGCAGTCCCAAACCCAGTAGAAGACAATGCGCAGTCGCTCACCAATAGTACTAAGACCAGCGAACAATAGGCTGACACCAGGGTAGGGGTCCGGGTGTGTCCCGTGGGCTAGTGCTCAGGCAGTTCCCACCTAGTCACAATATCTTATGGCAGTGCAGCCAATTCCACGGGGTATATGTGCCACTAATTTCCCACCAGTGCGCCCTCTCTCAGGTGGGGTCAACACACTATTGATCAGCTAGTCCTCCCAGTCAGTCACAAGCGGGGTGGCCTCTGACTTGATTTGCAGTTATTTAGGCCTGATCCACTCTGTCGGCTCATACTCCCTCCAACAGGGACCCAGGGAACTACACCAACTCTTAGAAGCACGCTCGGAGGGTGCCCCTCCACTCCTAGGCCACCCTCCGTCTCTTTCAAGCGACCGGTGGTCCGAGGGACATCAAGATCGGCCTCCACAGGCTCCACTCCTTCCGGCACCTCGATACCCCACGTTGTAGGGCTCGCCCCGCGATTGTTGGGCCCTCGAGCCCAGCTGCCCGGTCCAGGAATGTAGGCGAAAGTCCCCACGTTGTCCGGGCCAGCACTATCGAGACGGGGGAGTTTCCCTCACTCCACCCGTGTTCAGCAACAGCCAAGGGGGAGGCAATCGATCGCCCAGCTTTAGTGGCACAAGTCGCTGTGCTGTGATTCCTTCCAGGACCCCCAGCGGTAGTCAATGCCTCGATCGGGCTCGGCCGCTCAGTATCAGAGTCTGGCCACGGGTCCCAGGCCACACCAAGGCGATCTCGCAGTGGCGTGGGGGGCCCTTACACCTCTACAGCACCGGGGCCATCCCTCACTCACCTTCTCTCAGTGCCGTGGGGTCCGCTGCTCATGGTAGGGGTTCGCTCTGCCCTGGAACATCGGTCTTTCTTAGGCCGTCACCTCAGCTAGTCCGCCACCAGCAGACACCGCCCTGTGTTCAATCTGTACCAGGCGGGTACGGCAGCGTGGTTCAGGGTAGTGGGCCCTATTCCTGGTGTCCACAAGATATGCACGGCGGCGCCACCACCTCCTGGCTGTCGTCGCTCGTGGTGTCCAGAGGCCGCACCACGCTCCGCAGGCCTCCACGCTCGCCCGTGCCCCCGGCTTGGATGTCATGTTTTTCGGCGTCCGCGGGGCCCAGCTCTTCGGGGATAAGCGCATCCTAGAGCGGGAGGCTTCCCGTAGACGTGCAGTTAAGTGTAGTGCTGCAACTCTCGGATTACTGCAGGATATTCCGGGCTGTCGCCCTGGCCTCGGCAGAGCTCTCTTTCTACACGACCATCTTGGCTGACACAAGGCCACGCCCCCCCCCCCCATTTTTTTCTTTTTTAACACTTCCCGTTTTCCTTTAAGGAAAATGAGCTGCGTTTAAGAAATAAGATTGCTTTACCTAATCACAATCACAGACATGTGGTCTGCTCACCCCAGCAGGCCACCATCCCTGTGATGGCAGCGAATTGTAGTGAGTCACAAAATGAGACCTACCTCATTAACTGTCATGGAGCAGGTCTATTTGCGACCCACTACGAATCACTAAATGAAACTCGATGAGCTCATACATTAGGGATAGTGATTTCCTAATTGCGATTAGCAAAATAATCGCAATTTGGAAACCGCTGTCCCTAATCATCGTGCATCTATCCGTAGGTCTAGAAATACCAACATCTGCAGTGTCAGGAAGTGCTTCAGAAAGGCAGGTTTCAAGCATAATAGTATGATATATCTTTGACTGTAGTGTGTCTTCGGCCTCCATTTGTATGTCTTATGACTCACGGTTTCAGTGACACCTTTTCACAAGGATTTATATAGGGAAAACTACTCGTTTTTTCTTGGCATTCCAGATCCCGACTTACTTTGTTATTTATGGCTCGCACACTTTTATTTCTTTAGAATTACAAAAGCATATTTGTTTGAAGCAAAGGTAAATACAACTTGTTTTACATCAGTTGATCTCAAGTTGCTCCTTGTCAGATGTGAGTAGATCATCCAATTTTGTTTTTTAGGTCTCGCGTGAGACAGCGCTTTAGCGCTGCTCTCGCGAGAGCTTTTGTAAATGGGGGATCTGGAAGTGCAAACGAGTGCTTTCAGGCCTCCAAATACAGTGCATGTGTGCCGGGCACGCGCACCATTTGGCAGCCTGAAAGCACTCGTTTGCACTTCCAGATCCCCCACCATTTGGCAGCCTGCACACCATTTGCTTTGATGTTTGATCGCGATCGCGATCACTTCCAGTTTTGCGGCCGCTTGTTTTGTCTTCCTTACATTTTCCCCTGCGATCACTTCGCAGTTAACTTCCTTGTTTAGACATGTGTTGTGTCGAAGGCAACTTCCACGCCTCAGTGGCGCAGTACTGTGTGAAACTTCACATCCCTGTGTTGCACGAACAGTAAGGAACAGGAGAAAATTCTGCAGCGCCATAAAAGACACTGCTCCCTTACTGGTAAGATGGGTCAGCTCTCTACCCCTCCCTGGCCCCACTGCAGCTCTAGTCTAACTTCTTGTTAGCACTAAAGAAACCCAGATTTACCCATAAGGTTTATCGACATGTCTCAAACAATTACGGACAAGGTCCTGTGTTACAGGCTGGACAAACTAACTAATTCATGTTTACCACTGGCTCCTCCCACGCAGCTGCCAGGTATACTCGTGCCATGTGTGACACGCTTGTGCAGCCATTCCTGGTTTTAGGCTAGAAGCACTTTGCTTTCTGGGACATGTCGTTTTGTTTTTGCATGTGGAGGTATGGTCATGTAGTTCCATGAACGCTGAGCACCATGGTATACCAAGTCCCAGGACTGTCTGGAAGAGACTTGTGTGACATGAGGCCACATGCAGCTCGGTTTCTACTTCTTGGCATTAGAATATCGAAGACTGCAAAGATAATAGGGCACAAAAGCGCCTCAGCCTCCGTTTATTTTCCCTACAGACTCCGTTATCTACAAGTTTAGTGCAACCTCGGTCTTTTTGCTCGATTTGACCTTAATTTTTAGTAAATGGTTGTTTTAAAAAATATATATATATTCTCACGCTTTATTCACTGTTGACACGCCCGTGTTCACTTCCATGGAAAAGCTTTTTCTTGCGTCAGTGAGGGGCTGTCCTTAAACGACAGATTCCAAAGTGTCTCCCCCTTTCTGCCTTGCATGACCTCTGGGTGTTGCAATTGTTACTACCCCTCCTGGAAAGACCTCTCTCTAGGCATCACATGTGAAGGATTTTGTTGAGTCTCTAAAATATATCTTGTGGGATTTTTGGCCCAAGAATTGTTAGCTGTGTTGCTCCCACTTCAACATTCATTATCGGGAGAAAGCCCCCCTCTCCCTTCCTTTCTATTACCACCCACCCCTACTTCGTCATTTAGCGTTGTTGGAACTTGTGACTGGGGGGCGGTGGCAGGGGGCTGTGCATGGGGCTGGTAGCTGTATTTCGGCTACTTAGATCTGTAGAGCGCCTCAGGGAGCTTGGGGCTCGACAGCAATACCAGCTGGCTGTCCATGCCTGCTTCTTCCGTGCCATTTGCCTGCCGGCTTTCACTACCGTAGATCATCTTAGCTGAAAAGTAGTATTTGCATGTTTTCTTGTAAAATGTTCATAATACTGCACACTATGCACGCTTTTGGGGGATCTGTGGTGTACACTAACACAAGCTACGACCTACATACTCGCAGATCCGAAACGCAAAGGGCTTTAGTCTCTGCTGCTTAATATGTTCCGGATCTGCATGCTTTACCACCTGCCCCCTCCCCCCTGAAGCTTGAATGCTGCCAGAGATGTGAATTGCACTGCATCTGTGACTGACCCCCTCCCCGTCCCCCCCCCCGCTCCTGTGATATGCATTTCAAACAGTTTCACAACCAAATGTCCCCTCCACTGGTCAGCACTATTGAATATTTGGGTGGCTTAAATAGATGATTCCTTTAGTCTGTATAGCACATTCTGCCAAAAGTGCAACCGTTAGTTTTGTACAGATGGTGGATGTTTACCAATTTGCCCAAGATCAATCTTTGGTCGGGTAGGGCAAGCTAGGATTCGAACTCAAGCTCTGGACATTTAGCTTTAGACCACATCTCTTGATTATCACACCTAGTCCCTTTCTGCCTCCTAAGGGGACTATTTATAAAGCTCTTGCTGAACCAAGAACGCCAACCCAATGCATTCAACTCACTGTGCTATTTTTGTGGATGGTGGTGTAGCTTATGTGTGTGTAAATTAAACTTTGGCCAAACCAAGGACGGCAACTTCATTGAGGCACCTGGGAAGTGAATGTAAATGAATGTAAGTGAATGCTGCACGCAGCACACTGCTGCACGCCGCACACTGCTGCACACCTCACACTGCTGCACGCCGCACACTGCTGCACGCCGCTCACTGCTGCATGCCGCACACTGCTGCACGCGGCACACTGCTGCACTCCACACACTACTTTTATGCGAGTTTATGCTACTGACATTGTAAATGACAATGCCTTTTATGTTTTAAAACCAAAACATAAATAAGAGGCATTGTAATTTTACAATGCCAATAGCTCAAACTCTTATAAATGCGAGACCTATTGCATTGCAAATGCTTGTTAACACTGTGATAAGTGTACATAAATCAAACTTGGACAATTTGATTATATTGTTTTATTTTCTTATTTATTTGAAGTTTTTATATAGCACCCTGTCACCAAAGAGATATTAAAGTACTTTACAGAGAACCAAACAGTTTAGATGAGTATGTCGAGAAACACCTACAGAAGAGTGGAGGGGAACGAGGCTAGGTTGAGTGGCGGTAGGATGGAACAAGGTGAGGTCACCTTATTTAGATAGTCTCTTCAGATATGACAGTAGGAAAACATGAGGGCAGCATTGAAGGTAGTGTTCTGTGTCCGCCACCGAGAAGCTTGTTTAATTAAAGTAGAGGTAAGATTATATATGTGTAAACCATCTGTTTCTGGAAATCTGTAAAATCCACAATTTAATGTTTATTATATTGCAGGTGCACTTTCAAAGACTATCCATAAAGTCAAATTTCTTTCTTCCCGACTGACTGTCAGTTGCTGACCAGGCCAGGCGTCTGTCAGAGAGGCCTCAGCAGTGGTGAGGCATCAGTCGTGAAGAATGAGAATATTCTAACCTGTCGAGTGCATGACGTTAGTGGTCAGGGGCACTCATATTCCTAAAGAATCAACACATTAAGTGAAATGAATAAATAACAAAAGGATCACCATGGAGATTCAGACCAGAGAGGACTTCCTGTCGAGCAGAGATTAGACAGGCAAAGCAGGTTGCAATGCAGGAGGAATGTATCCCTTTAAGGGGGAGGAGATCTAGCATGAATAAAGGAAAGCTTTCAGAGACTCGAGAGTGAATGAAACTGCCAGAAGTAAATAATTTAACCATATCACTGTGTTTCCTGCTATTATGCAGTTGGCTTGGAACCTTTTGTTTTCATTTTCCCTGCCCTTTCTTTTTGAGAGCTGATCTTCAATGCTCCTTTTTTGACCTCTCCCTGCACCTTCTTTGAAATTGCATGTGGCCATAGAGGGTCTAAGCAGCCTTGTTCTTGGGGAGGCTGCTACACCAGCTGGGGCATGGACTAAAACCCTGCAAGTGTTTGCCGGCATTTGAGAATACTTGGGGCCCAAATATGACTTTTGGCAGTGCTGCGGTGGGTGGCACGCCATCATCGTGTCCCCGCACTGCCAGGTCGCAGCCGTCTGCCCACCAGATTACAACTTAAAAGTGATCTGGGGCGGCATGGTTGTTCCCACAGTGGTGCCTCCTTCCTAGGCGGCTGTGCCTTTGAAAAAGGCACCCCAGTGGGAATGCCACACAAGGTTCCTGCACGGCATGGACATTACAGTCTGGTGTGCATGCACACAGGGAGGGGGCATAAGTTGTTGCAAGATCTTGAAGGCTAACACAGCCAGCACAGCTGTGTCACACTTGCAGGCAATGCATGGGAAGAGATTGTGGCCTTTACCTACCTGGGCAGTGTCATAGACAGGCAGGGCAGCACATACGCCGATGTAAAAGCAAGAATCAGGAAAACAAGAGCCGCCTTCCTTCAGCTAAAGAAGATGTGGCACTCCAAGGACCTAACACTGCGACCCAAGTACAGGCTTTTTTACGCCAATGTAAAATCTGTGCTCCTGTAAGGAGCAGAAGCTTTCAGGGTAACAGTGACCACCACCAACAAAAATCAGACCTTTTGTCAACACATGTCGAAGGAAAATCCTTCAAATCCACTGGCCAAACACCATCGGCAACAACGATCTATGGCAGTTGAATTCCTAACTACCTGCTCATTAAGTAATCATGAAAAGGCAGTGGGGCATAAAGGTCAGACTCCCCACAAGCCAGCATCAAACACCACCAGACAAGCCCTGACCTGGAACTCTCAATGGAAAGGGAAAAGAGAACAGCCAAGAAACACCTGACCAGGAGTCCTCAAGGCTGACTACAAAGATATGGGTTACATCTGGAGTCAGATTGAAAGAAAAGTCCAGGACAGAGATGGCTGGTTGATGGCCTATACAGACTATATGGAGCGGTAGTACACTTTACTTTTGACTACCCATATTTTCCTTTCAGCATACAAGATGAGATTGGACACGCCTCCTAGGTCATAATTCTGGTAACTCACTGTTTGTTAGCAGCTGTTCTGGGCGTAAAGCTGCTCTCGCGTGAAAGTCACCTGTCTCTGGCTTGGTGCCTCATGAGATTCCATGTTGAGAAAGTACCAGCTCTTGGCTGGGAAAGCCCACTTTTGGATACATGCTTCCATGTGGTCCTAGACAGCTCCCTATCAATATCTGCTGGTGTACTATAAGGCCATCATTTACTATAAATTAGAAGCTATGGCCTTTAAATCTATAATGAAAAATGTGGAGTACAATGCACCATTTTTGCCATTTTTTTAAAAACATTTCTTATGGCAGGCGAAATCTCCCAAAAGCTCCTTGCACAGTCGGGCATGCTTGATTCATGCAGAAGAGAACGAGTCTGACACACTTTGGCAGGGCTGCTCTTGGTTACCAGTTTGGCACTGTTGGCAATAGGAAATATGTATTATGAATTAACATTAATTTTGAAAGAATATTTTAAATCTCAGGGTACAAGACAGTATGAAAGGAGGGGAGGTGGGTGGCTTGCTAGAGCTTGTCTCAAAGGCACCATCCGGTGAATAATGTCTCAATAACTTTGAAATATCAAGCAGACAAACAAGGTAACATTCTAGAATGCCTGTTGTTGGTGATTGTTAGATCTGTAGGTCTAGGAAAAACCATTGTCTTTCCTCTACACTGGATGGCCCCTTTAAGAAAGGTAGATCTGGAGTTCATGGATTTAGAAAGACTGCTACAGCCTCCCCAGGTCACTAGACATAGGTTAAGAATTTAGGCTTACATTTCTCAAGTTGTATAAAAATGTTCGTTACAGTAAGATTGAACCCTTTGCTAGATAACATTTCAAGATGAGCACCCTAAGAGGGATAATGTTCCTGGTACTGACCAGGAGTTTTTTATTCATCACAAAAGAAGCTCCGGGTCCGTGTTGGTAGGGAAGTCTAGCATGTGACTCAATGTGCTTCCCGAGACCGGCTGGACCCATAGCACGTCCTTGCACACCCGCGATAGGGAGGCACCAAGCGTACTGTGGTTGCTATGACAACCACCCGCGGAACCATGATTCCCAGCATTCTACTACTTCAGGCGGATATCCGGCCAGGAATGCAGCCCACAGGTTCTCCCAATCATCTAATCATCTCACCCATTTAAAAAGCTCAGCAGGCAGACACTCTTTCCCTGTCCCCGGACGAGTGTTGCATACCTGCAAGTAACCGCACTGACGGCAGTAAGTTTCCTGACATCACCCTGTGGTCGTTGCCCACCTTGACTCCAGGGCCCGCCTGAGGACACTGAGCCATTCCCACGGGCTGCCCCTCCCCACCTACAAGCGCACCTGTTTCCCCGAGCATCGCAATGACATACTCTCTCTCCCACCTTTACCAAGCCTGGTTCCTAACCTTCCAGCCAGGATGGCGCTCCCGGACTCACAGGAAGGGCCACTGACAGCACGCTAGACTCCCACCACCGGCACTGGTCCTAACGCTCACGCC
The DNA here is from genome assembly GCF_964204655.1 of Triturus cristatus. Classification (NCBI taxonomy): domain Eukaryota; kingdom Metazoa; phylum Chordata; class Amphibia; order Caudata; family Salamandridae; genus Triturus; species Triturus cristatus. The sequence continues at coordinate 1,063,674,189 of NC_140582.1, read as the reverse complement.
CATTGTGGGACACCCCTTCCATTTTGGGACATCCCATTTTTCCCACCAGGTCACGATGGCCACGCTCACATCCCTTCCATTGTCGAATACCCCTTCCATTTTGGGACATTATTATTTTTCCCACCTGGTCACTCTGGCCATGCCACAGCCAGCAAGGTGACCCATGCCACAGGTTGTCTCGCTGAGGACCATTTTTCACGACCATAGTACTGCGCGCCCCTCTGCTTCTTTTCCTGGGTTTATTGTGTTGCCTTACACTCCAACTAAAGGATAGTTGGTATCTGCGTACGTCTCTGTTGCAATCGACTCTCTTACTTTTGCACGGTCTGGGATTTACCGGTTTTAAATGCTATGAACCTTCTTCTACAGGTTGTCGCGCCCGTACCATATGGCTAAGTAGCCGTGACAGATGTGGTGAACTCCGTAAACCTAGAATGGTGAGTCACGCATCAGAGTGTGTGACACACTGTTCTAATATGGGAATGTGACTGAAATGTTTAAATAAATGGAGGATCTAATTCTGTACTCTTGATATAATCTTGTATACCCATGCGACATGTTGCCATTTGTTTCCACCTTAAGGTATACGTCGAACATACTGAACAGCAAAAATTGTCCTGGTTCAATATTGTCTCCTTTATTTATCACGTTTTACCTGTGTTTCTGCACACACCATTCACTTATTTATTGCTGTATCTACACTACTGACCCCGAAGAAAGCCGTGACACTAATCGAGGTCTATTTGGCTGAAACATCTTGGTCTTGTAAGAGCGCAGAGGCCTTCAATCCTGGCACCTGCGTTACGAGCGATACTTTTGTTTTAATCCTGACACCGGGCAGCTGAATAAAAGTAGCATTAAAGCTGACCCCGTAGCCAGTTTTAATCACTTTAACACAGCACTCAACTTTCTTGAACACACCAAGCTCTCATAGGGTTTTAGTACACCTACCCTCCCTATCAAAACATCCTTGAGCTCCTCCCTCGCAGCGATGGGGTTGTCTCTCACGCGAGGAGGTACCCCCATGATGAAGCATGACACCTCTGGTGTGTGAGGGGAACTGTCCTTAAAAAGTGAAATCCCCTGTTATGCACTTAGGCACATTGAGTCGCATGCTAGACCTCCCTACCAACACGGACCCGGAGCTTCTTTTGTGATGTGTATTTATGAATGGGGAGTTGACTACCGCAGGTCCTTAAACCTCCTCTAGCCCCCTTGTGTGATTACAGGAGTTTTTTTATTCCCATGTGATGAAAAAGTTAATAACGGCATATCATTTAGGGATGGTGAAAGATCTGCTATCTGAGTGTGCTAAAAGGCAGAGTATAACACATTTTGTTTTAGGGGAAAGCTGAAAATACATTACTTTTATAAAAACATGGTTCTCTAAATAGCAATAGTTCGATGAGCAAACATTAACCCTGACCAAATGTCATTACCCCTTGCCCGCTGCTCCACATCCAGAAGCAACCCAACAACTACTTCTGTGGGATCTCAGTTCAGATACGTTTTTATGTTATTTTCTCTTGACAGCAGCCATATGAGCAGTGCACAAATGTCATTAGATGGCAATGATATTGGCAGGAGCATTGAGTAACATTCTTTCAGTTCATTGCATTTACCTAAGGTTAGCAGCAGCTCCTTCACCGGTGACCAGATGACTTGTCACCAATTCATTGCAATCCTGCGCTTAGCCAATAGGAACAGCAAGTCAACAAGCTGCCTATTTGCCTAGGGAGGGTGTTACACCCATCACCATCACTCTGCGTTCTCTCGGAACATCTGTACCAACTGTGTCAACAATGGTGTTCCTCAGTTCCTCCATGATCCGGTGCATGGGCAGTGCCAAATGAAGTGCCAGGAGCCTGCCCTCTCTTTCCGTTTTCTCAGTTATTAATTGTAACTGCTGATGCATGTAGTCTACCTGATGTAAGCAATTTAATTGCAAAAGCTTAACTCTTTAATTTAGAGATATGCACCGATCACTCTGTGTACGTAGAGCCACTGATCATCTGTCAAGGGTGATGTATTTATGGAAACATAACCTATCCCTTATCATACCTGCCTTGTTGTTTGTGATTATTATAGCCTTACACACTATCCAGCGGCAGTTGGCACTGGGTAGTTATAGTTAGGACCATGTTTCCATAGGAAATTGAATTTTTAGTTAGGCAATACCTTTGACCGCATTTAAGAAATCTTCAGAAAACTTTCTTCGAAACATTTTCAGACCCCTCAGCGTCTTCATAGAAGGTTTCGGGGTGATCTGTCAAATGGGGACGAGGAAAAGTAGGGGACCCAAACCACATTTTTCCCATGCAGTTTCTACAGTAATTTAGACAATGCTACAGCCAAAAACTACTGAACAGAATTCCACCAAATTTGGCAGAAAGTTAGATCTTTACCCTTTAAAAACTTGCTTTTTGTGATTTGGTGTAAATCTGTTCAGCCGTTTTAGAGAAATTAAGCTTACAAATGTATAGATACATGGTGATGGAGTACAAGGTAGGGGTACTCTGACACCCTGGCCTGTGTGTTGGGGTTCTATGAGTGAACGCGGCTGGGGTTAAAGTGAAACAAAAATGTGCATTGCCGAAAGACTTGTGGTGCTACAGACACAGTACTGAGGTACTAAACGACAAAGCAAGTATACTGTTGGCTTCATCCATGGGATCGAGATCAGTCCCGCAGAACTGCAGGGTGTGATCGGCTGGCCGTAAAATGAAGAGAAATGTTGCGGCCATCATGATAGGACTCAGTCCTCATGTCCTAAAAATGAAAACATATAAGAAGGCAGGGTAGGGGTATCGTGACTCCTGGCCCTGAGTGACAACCTGGGGTCAAAGTGAAAAAATAAGGGGCCGATTCCAATCCTGGAAAAACCGGGTACGAACCGTCGGTCGGAGCGTTTTCTCTGTCCGACTCGTACCCGGTAAAAACACCATACAAACTTGCAAGTACGATTCGTATGGAAACACCATTTCCGTACGACTTGGAAAAAACACCGACCGACAGCAAAATACATACGAATGTGATCCGGGACACCGCGGACGTGACGTCCGGACGGTGTTAGGCATGTTTTTACGTCCCAGCAAGTACGATTCGTACCGACAGTAGTCCGGACGGCAATATTTTTACGGCACCCAAAAAGTGCCGGAAAAGCGAAGTACGCCGCGACGCGAGCGGAATAGGGGGCCCGGTACACGCCGCCCCCCCAGCCCCCCGTATGTACGCGCCATCCCCCCCAGCCCCCCGTATGTACGCGCCGTCCCCCCCCAGCCCCCGTATGTATGCGCCGTCCCCCCCCCAGCCCCGCGGATGGACGCGCCATACCCCCAGCCCCCCCCTGTGGATGGACGCGCCGTACCCCCCTCCAGCCCCCCCGTGTGTACAGTGCAGACCCCCACCCATGTATGCATGGTGCGGACCCCCACCCGTGAATGTACGGCGCGTACCCCCACCCCCGTAGGTACGGTGCGGACCCCCACCCGTGTATGTACGGCGTGTACCCCCACCCCCGTAGGTACGGCGCGTACCCCCACCCCCGTAGGTACGATGCGGACCCCCATAGGTACGGTGCGGACCCCCACCCGTGTATGTACGGTGCGTACCCCACCCCCCGTAGGTACGGTGCGGACCCCCACCCGTGTTGCGCATAGCGCTGGGGGTCCGCACCGTACCTACGGGGGTGGGGGTACACGCCGTACATTCACGGGTGGGGGTCCACGCCGTACCTACGGGGGTGGGGTTACGTGCCGTACATACATGGGTGGGGGTCCGCACCGTACACACAGGGGGGCTGGGGGGGCATGGCGCGTCCATACGCGGGGGGGCTGGGGGTATGGCGCGTCCATCCGCGGGGCTGGGGGGGTGTTCGGCACGTACCGGGCACCTGTTTGGACGTCGCCATGGTTGCTATAGGAGTTCGCTCCGGACGGTCTTTTTACCATACGGTTGTACAATCGGACGGACGGTACGAATCGTACTTGCGCGCTCGGACTTCAGCTTTCAGATTCGTACGTAAAAATGTCCGGGGACGTGTCGGACACCTTTTCCGACCCGAGGACGTGTCGGGGAATTTACCCAATGCGATTCGTATGGACTTTTTCCCATACGAATCGTACTTGCCAGTTTGTACGGGACTTGTACGATTCGTACGGTAAAAAATCCAGATACGATTCGTACGGGGAATATTTTTCCAGGATCGGAATCGGCCCCTCAATGTTCACATCACCACAGACTTGTGGTACTCAGTGCAGAAATTTGTTGGAGTATTCAAAATTACAGCAAAAATGCTGCAAGATTATTGGAAGGAAAAAAAGGTTTTGTGGGTGTCCATTGGTTGTTGTCCAGTCGTGTGGGTTGGCAATCAATGGGGGGTTTGGCCACCTGCAGGTACTTCTGTATGCAGCAGGGGATTGGCCGCCCGCTGGGGTAGGGTGCAGAAGTTAGTTAAAGGCCAGGCCCAGCGTCCACCCCCACACCACACACAGAGCGGGGTAGGCTTACTTAGGTATGGCAATAAAATATTACTTACATTACGTTAAATACCCTATTACTTCACTGAAAAAACACAGGTTAACATGGCATTATAGTTAGGTGAAAATGTCAGCTTAAACATTACATTTTAAACTCTAAAAACCACTGAAATTCACCAATTATAGTTAACTCAAGGAACTATAACTCGCGCTCTTACCATGCACTGCTTAGCACTTCAAATATTACATCACTCATGACAAGTTCTTTTACGTCATTGATAACATCACTGATGACATCTGAAATGAAATCGCTGATGACTGCATTACGCATGGCGGGGGTGTCACCTTTTTGTTTTTTTGGTGCCGGAACATCGGCACACGAGGGCATCCAGAGGATGGCAAAATTTCTAATTATTGTGCAAATATAAATACACAGGGAGTGTTAATTTTAAAGTAAAACAACAGCAGAGAAAGCCTGACAGCAGTGATTTGTGACCTGCTGCCAGGGTCCTGCTCCAGAAACAGAGCAGCACTGCACCTCTGCCAAGCGTTCCCATGCCCCTGATAATAAGCCTTGTCCGAGCCTCCTTGCAACTAGGCCAGCAACATGAATTATGAAGCATTTTACATTTGAAAATTCACTTGGAAAGGTACAGTCTCCCGGTATGATTTGGGTGAATAATGCTTTTGAAAATGAAATACTTTCACTTCAATTGTAAATGCTCCTAATTGCATTGAATTTGCAAAGCCAGGTACTGGTTGCGATGGCAACACAACAGTGGTGGACTGACCTTGAAAAGTCTAGCACTGCCAAGTGGGCCAGCTTGAAATAGTGTGGACTGTTTTTTGTTCCCCTCATGGCCCACAGGACCAAATAACAGCCCACACACTGGTCCCTTCAAACTGTCCCATCCCGGCCAGCCAACAAGACCTCCAATTTGCCTGTAAAGCCAATCCAACTTTAAACAACTGGAGGACACACCCCTATTATCTCATTTAATGAGCATATTCACCTGTCTGCAAAAAGCCTACCCAACTATAACGGAGGGGTTTATCTACATAATATCAACTGATGGCTTTCACAAGATGGATGCCTCCTGCACCGTCTGTACAGCCAGTGCACCTCCACATTCAATTGTAGGGATTTATTTTCCTCAGTAGACCAGTAGGATGCTAAGTGGGTCTGGCTGTGCTTAATTTGAGCCAGTGGTCTTTGGTGCTCAGCACCAGTACTTAATTGTCGGCACCGGTACATATGGCAGTCCACCACATGGTGGCACTCTGTCTAATTTTGAAATGAGCAAAACAACAGTTGTTATAATAATTTATACATTTAAAAAGACAAATATCAGCCGCCCAAGCCATTCTCATAGCTGTGGGAGGCCTCGAATAGTCCAATTTGACACCCTTGTAGAAGTGTCATGGTTAGTAGTTGGTACTGCCAGCACAGGCCGAGGCAATGGGTGGTGCAAGCTGCAGTGGCCTCCTGACACTCAGGGTACCCCTTAATTCACATTCAGACATATTCTACCTACTTGCTTAAGTGTCAGATATGTTTGTAGGAGCTTCGACACTCAGGCAATATGTTACTTGGCATTGTCCCAATCCTAATGAGAGAGGTCACTGTCTATATCAGTCTCCCACATGGTCTGCACCTCATCTACTGCAACATTGTCCACACTTCATGGGGTGTGTACAACACACAGTATTTTCCCCACTACCCAGCTCCAGGAGCATTCACAGGACTCTGTGCATAGGAGGCTCCGAGTACTCACATTCCCAGGTTTGGCACACCAGTATAATTAGGTGACTATACAGTAGGAATTGTCTCAAAGCAAGGTCAGATGTTTACCAAAACTAAGTAGAGAGCCAGCCTCAAGCAGATTCCCAACAGTCACTATTCCCACAGCAGACCAAAGTGTCTTGCCAGTCTTCTGACCTGTTAATCTAAATACTAGAAAACACAACAAGGGCAGTGTTAGGGCATATGCCTTTCTGCCTTCTGTAGGTCCTGGATTCATCGTGTCCAACATGCAGGCCATCAGGAAGTCCTGTGTTAGAGCCCTATCTAGGTATCTTGTCTCTTTGTTTGTGGCTTGGTCATGCCAGCATGTTATAACTTGTAAAACCTGTGGAAGTGCTGCCAGTAATAACATTTAATGTTTGCCACTCTCAGGCCACCCTACCTGAATGGCACTATGAGCATTTCCCAAAGGAGATTCTTTTCCTGCCACAACCCCATATTAAATAAGTAGGGATCGTAATACTCTAAATAAGCTCTTGTGTGACTGTTACAAGGTTTGCAAAGTGATGCAATAAGTACAGGTGTACCAGAATCTTTAACAGTGCCAAGGGCATTTCAATCAAGAGTGACATGTATGTCCAGAATTATAGCCATCCTCGCAATTTCAACATTTGTGGTAACATTTTCCACTAAAATGCTTACAATAATACTATACCAAACAAGCTGGTGTCAGGAGGCAAGCATGCTTTTGCTAAGTACTCATGTTTAAGGGGAACATGCACTATTTGTTGTAGTTAACTTTAAGACCCGACAACTTGGGAAAATCTTCAGATATGCTAAACGTTGGAGACAGGCCACATATGAGGTCTCCTGGTACTGAGGATGTCAGCCACATATGGGGAGATAATGTGGGATAAAGGGGAGATTCACTCTACAAGCAACAGATTCCATGGTCAGTGCCAATAGAAGAAGGAAGAGTGGGCATCTTTGATGGGTACTGTGGCATACTTGCCGACTATTAGAATTATTTGGGCTCTACGAGCCCTGGTCTTTGTTTCTGCAGGTATTTTTGATGTCTAACAAAGCCAAGCCATTGCGGTAATCCAACTCTCCTCTGGTAGGCCATGAATAACATGCAACATGCTTCTCAAGTTAAGCAATGGGGTGAGACAAATCTGATCTGGCTGGGTCAAAGATGGGAGGACCCTCATCAGCCTGGTCACTATTGTTTTTGCCAGTATCTAGTAATCATTTGTATTCAGCGTAGGTGAGAGATGATGCAAAGACCTATACAGTAAGGCACAATCAGACTTATGAACCACCACCACTACAGCCTCCCGTGCTGTGGGTGGGTGATTGTCAGTTTCAAGAAAGAAATTAAACAGCTTCAGCAAACAGGGCACCATCAATGTTTCAAAAAGCACAATGAAATTCTGAACGTTACGGCGTCTTCCAACTATGTTTAAGCCTGATCCCTAGCAAAATGTCCACTTGTGATCATTGTATCTAAATCCTTTCAATCCTCTGTGGTCAGCACAAGCATGGTGGCTTGTTCCAGTAGAAATGAAAACATCCACAGTGGAGTTTGGAGTTCACCTAAGGTACAGGGTGAAGTACTATTCAGCACAGATATAAGTGATTTCTCTCCGTGTATGTATATAACCATTACCGATCTTCAGGGCCATCAAGGTCTGTGTATTAGACTTTGCTTAAAGCAGATGAGCTTGTAGACAACCTGACCTGTCTGCCTCCTCATGTGCGCTAGACTTCTATTCACAAAAGCCCAGGCCCCATATTTTTTCCAGGACTGCTGTATGTTTCTTCCCGATTTCCAGGAGTTCTGTTGCCAATGTAAGGTCCTGAACCCTATTTTTCAGGGCCATTTTCAACCAGGTGTGAGCCTCTGCTTCTTCTCAACATCCTGTGATTCTGGGTAAATCACTTAATCTCACAGTGTTTAAACAAGCAGCAATAAATGTGACCTTGTGTAATGCAACTGGTGCTGATGTAAAGTGCTCCAATGCCTTCAGGTCGAGTTTGGCTATATTAAACTGCAAAAACAAAAACAAAAAAGTAGGGATCTGCCCACACCACCGACAGTAAACAAGAGTGATCAAACAGTGTCATCCTCAAAGAGGATGTGGTGCAGTGGCCAGATCTGTCTCGGGAGCTAGGGATCCGGGTTCTAGTCTCGGCATCGGAGCAGACATTCTGTGATGCTTGGCAAATCACTTAATCTCCTCATGCCCATGGACAGCGCCTGGATACCCTCACAGGTGATAGGAAACGCTATATAAATCTATTAACTTAGATATTTCACAGTATGGAATCATCCAGTCACGTGGTCTGTGGTGGAGGCTATGTCAAGTCCTGTGAAGGTGAATAATAGGAAAACTGTCCATCTAGGGGGTGTGAGTCTGTTGTGGCATCATCCAAACCTCCCAGTCATTCCTTAAAACCAGATACCGAATTAATTTGGGTTATCCTGGATGTTGAAGAAAAGACCTGTTTTTTGCAGTGTTTGGGATATCGTGAAAGTCACATCCACATATTGTGGAGACTAACTACTAACTCCAAAGAAAGTTAAGTGATGAATTTACCAAGAAGGATGACAGGTGTAACGCAGTAGATGCTATTGGCTTTCCAACTGGTTTACCCAGCTCCATTGTGTATCTAACTTCCTGATCTATCATTAGATGGATGGAACAGAGATAGACTCCAGGTCTGACCAGTAGAAGTATTCCTCTAGCATAGGAGTAAGTTCTGCAATGTACCTCAATTTTTTATGATTCTTCTGTGCCGACTCTGCCAAAGGCATCTACTGTAGAGATACAAAAGGCACTCCTCTACTTTAATAGTATAACTGTAAATTATAGAGAAGAAGTTGACCCTATTGCAATATTCCGGGTCATAAAGTCAAATGTCGAAATAAGGTGTCTTCAGTTGCAGGTGGTTCTGCAAATTGTGGATTGCACTTCTGTCGCCACACCACAAAGCCAGTGGGCTGGTGCGTAGGCCCTGGATCCCTGACACTGCATTGATCGATTAACAGCCTGCAATGCTCTGGAGAAGGGCAAATTCCTGGGGCCACCCATGCAGCAGTGTCTCCACCCATTCAAGATGGCCACCTCAAGCCCTGGGGAGGGTCACAAACCGAAGCACTTTCTGACTCCTATCTGGTTCGCTGGGGCAGCCAAACCCTGTTTCATCAGCAGAGCACAGAATCAGGAGTTCATCACCAGAGATGAGTGTTGAAAATAGTTTGCTATCCTTAGGAAAGCACCAAAGGAGAATGTGTGGCTTAAAATTAGCTCTAGGCAAGCACCTTTACTCCATTTAGCCTTGCAATATATCATTTATTAATATATAAACACGTTTGTAGCGAGTCTTTGGCACTGGACACCATTGATCCCTTTTATCTCTTGTAGCTTGCCGACCAAAACCCTGTGCTGTCAATCTACCGCGTTTTCTCCCTAGACAGCAAAGTTGTATCTTATAGACTCATTTTGATAATATCTAACCAGATAAATAGTATACATCAGCCTGTTTAAAGATATACGTAGCTCCCATCAACCATTCTTCTTAACTCTTTAATAAGAAAAGGACACTGTAATGACTGTGCATCTAGCGTGGACAATACCGCCTAAGGAGTTACACTTACTTGGTATATTGTTGTGAGCTTTCTCCTGAGATTAGACAAGGTGGGCTTGCTAAGGAAGAGTCAAAACAAGCACGGTCAACAATGGGAGTAGTCTGTTGGATAGACACTTGTACAGAATTTTACATTCAAAATTGATCAGTGAAAGAGGCCTTTTGTAGCTTGGTTAATTTAGTGGTTTGTCAGATTTTGAGAGGCGTGCAGTTACCTTCTGCCCAGTTGAATGTGGCAGCTTCCTTCTACCCCGCATTTTCTGTGAAATTACTAGAAAATGCGCGACTATTATTTCTTTGTGCAGTTTGTAACATGAACTGTTGATCTACCAGTATCTGCAGCCTTTTATCTCATATAGTATGTAATTGCCTTCTCTATATTCCCTGTAGACAATGGCAAATTTATTGCACTCCTCTTCAATCTAGGGAAGTGCCACCTAAGTTTATGTAGCCTGGTATTTGATCTTTGGAGTCATCACCAGATCAGACATAGCACAGTGCGTTTGCGTCAAGTGAAGCTGAAGCTCAAATTAATGTCTCTCTCTTTCATACCATCAGCTCCCTGTTAATCTTGTCCTATTGATCAATGGATCACTGCTCATTTTTCTGTAGACATGCCAAGGTGCTGTCAGGTCTCTCACCTTCTCCCGATCTCCTAACTGAAACTTTATAGTTTAGCAGAGCTACCTTCCCACTTGCAATCTTTCCTGAACGTCTTGATACTTTTCTTACTTTCCACCAGGATATCTGTGTCATCAGTTGACTGGAAATATGATTCATGGGCCTTTCACTTAGGCTCTCCCCTCAAAAGTATGTTTTCAATACAATACCCTGATGTATACTTTAAAACCTCCTAAATGGTAGCCCATTAGTAGAATTACCCATTACTGATATTAAAGTACCAATATTTATGGCCCCATGCCTCTTTAAAGCAGATGACGTTAATTAGTGCTATACTTTTAAAGCATCAATATCTCAAAATGACGAAACTCCACAAATAAATACTTGCACTCAAATAAGTCAATTATTACATGCCCTTCTTTGAAATATTGCAGCAAATTCAGAGATATTGATTAGCTCCAGTGACATGAGCACCCAATCAATTCTGGATGATTTGGTGGATCACAGAGTGAAATGTCAATTGATGCAGACAAGGATGTAGTAATCACCACGCATTGCGCATCTAAAGTAGCTATAGAAACTGCGAGAGACTGACAACACATGCAACAGACTCTAGCCCGGGTCAAGGATCTGTCTTGCCCCAAATCTGTAAGAGTGGTGAAATCCCCTTGACAAACTCCCCACATATGGTAATGTTATCCTCATAAAACACAGGACTGTCACTATTAAGCGGTATACATTCACCAGCATAATGCTGCCACCAGCTAAACATTCCTAGCTCCTGGTTAATTGACCCAGCAAAATGAACATCCTGGCAGGTTTTGAGGATATTTGTTTAGGGTAATTTATATGCAATGCATTTTAGTGGGGTTTCCTTGCATATTGTCGGTCATTCTGAAAGACAGACTAGAATGTACTCTTTAGTGGGGAGACAAACACATTTCTTTTCTTCCCATATTAAGGAGAGCAGCAGAAGATATAGGGGAGTGTTTTTGAGTTACCTTTTCTTGGAGGTAGACTCATGAATGTTGTCTTTATTCCCTTGTTTCCACAAAAATTTGACTCCAGTAAAGCTGACCCAGCCAGTGAAGAGTCACTAGGGGGCATATTATCAAGAATCGGCGTTAACATTATCGCCGGTTTAGCGGCAGAAAACTGCCGCTAAACCGGCGATAATGGGCTTGATAATATGCCCTGGAGAATTCCCATAGAAGCCCATGTTCACACCAGAACATGGGCTTCTATGGGAATTCCATAGAGCATATTATCAAGCCCATTATCGCCGCTTTAGCGGCAGTTTTCTGCCGCTAAACCGGCGATAATTTTTAACGCCGTCCTTGATAATATGTTGTTGCTCGGAGTGTTTGGTCTTTGACCCAGTTTCCCTATTTCAGGGGCATATTTACAACGAGGCGATAAAAAATTATCGCCGCTTTAGCGGCTGTTTTCGGCCGAAAAGCGGCGATAATTTTATCACTATATTAGCAAGGCCACGCTAACGCGTGTAACCTTGCTTTAGCGTGGGGATGTCTAACGCCCAGCTTTGCATCTCTAATGAGATGCAAAGTGGGCGTTCCTGACCTGACATGATAGGAGAAATGTCACTAAGAGACATTTCTCCTATCATCAAGCCCCACGCTATGAAGCATAGCGTCAGGAAAAGTAGCGATAACACCTGTTATCGCTACTTTCCTAACACCTGCTTCAGGACTGACTTAGCCATGATATCCTATGGAAGGTGGATATCATGGCTAAGTTTGTGAGTCCCTATCAACTAGCTAACGTGAGATTATCGCTGGGTTTCCAGCGATAATCTCACATTAGCCAGTTAGCGCTAGGATTTTTATCGCTGATGAGATAAGCGTTGCTAATAGCATGCTATCTCAGCGATAAAAATCGGCGCTAGCCGGCGATAATTATCCGAGCGCTAAGTGCGCTCAGCGATAATTATCGTCGGTTGTTGTTGATATGCCCCATAGTGTCTTATTCACCTAGTGAAGAGAGCATGCAACACTTCTAGATTAAAAGCCGAGAACTGCTGTAATGAAAATTTAGAGTATATGTGTTTGTTTTGCTGGATGCAACACCAGCTCCGTGTTACCAGGCAAATGAGGTATGTTGGGAAATTGAGTGCATGGTTTGGCAAGATTAAACTATTCTTGGCAGATTACATGTACGTGTTGACAAAATGCTCATAAAACAATGCTGTTTATTCTGCCCAATATATATTAACATTTGTAATAGCAGATTGGGACTAATGACAGTCATCGTATTATGTAACACACGACATACCTATCAATAGTGAAATCAGACTGCCGGATACGGTAAGGGTCAAAAACAAGGAGGAAGTATCCAAACTCCTGACGCTGATAGTGATAGAAGCCTTCAGTAGCCCTCGTCTGGTGGTGCCAAACGCCATCCATGCAAGGCTCTCCTCCAAAACGGTGATTTTGAATGGATTATAAGTCATACTTGAAGAATGAAGACCCTCCCATACTTGGACCTGATGAGTCCATCACTCAATTAAGAGCAGCCAAGTTCCTCTTTACCTTTGATTTATCTTCGGGGTACTGCAAGATCACCCTGAACCGAAGTGCAAAAGAGTGGTCTACATTCTCAACTCCACATGGCTACTTTCAGTTTGAAATTATGCCTTTTAAACTGAAGAATATGACCGCCACTTTCAATCAATCAATCAAACAGGGAATTGTAAAACCCGCTACTCACCCGCGAGGGTCTCAAGGGGCTCGGAGTTGGGGGGTAGGCAGTCGAAGAGCCAGGTCTTGAGGGTCTTCTTGAAGATGTGCAGAGAGGGGGCGCATCTGATGTCGATCAGGAGCTGAATTCAGGTCTTGGCCGCGATGTAGGAGAAGGCTCTTCCACCCGTCCTGGCTCTGCGGATGCGCGGTGTACGGCGAGTTCAGCGGATCGGAGATTTCTATTGGGTACGTGGAAGGAGATTCTTTCGTTGAGGTATTGGGGTCCGCCGTTGTGAAGGCATTTTTAGGCTTGGATGAGTATCTTGAAGGTTACTCTCTTCTCGACGGGGAGCCAGTAGAGGTTATCTTGAGAGATGTGTTCTTGTCGGGGGATGCCAAAGACAAGTCTGGCTGCGGTGTTCTGTATGGTCTGGAGTTTGCGGAGCAGAGACTTGTTGATTCCGGCGTGGAGGGCGTTTCCGTAGTCCAGTCTGCTGGCTCTGAGTGCGTGGGTGACAGTCTTTCTTGATTCGGGGGGATCCACTTGAAGGTCTTGCAAAGGATGCAGAGGGTTTTGAAGCTGGTGGAGACGACGGTGTTGACCTGTCGGGTCATGGAGAGGGAGGAGTCTAGTACGATGCTGAGGTTCCGGGCGTGGTCCATGGGGGTGGGCAGGCTGCAGAGGGTGGTGGGCCACCAGGTGTTGTTCCATGCAGTGGGAGAGGGACCAAGGATGAGGACCTCTGTCTTCTCAGAGTTGGGCTTCAAGCAGCTGCTGCTCATCCAGGATGCAACGCCCTTCATTCCTTCCTCGAAGCTGAGTCTGGTGGTGATGGGATCCTTGGTGAGGGAGAGGATGAGCTGAGTGTAATCGGCATTGGATACTATGCTGAGACTATGCTGTCTGACGTGGTTGTGAGTGGGACCATATGGATGTTGAAGAGTGTAAGGCTGAGTGATGATCCTCACCCTGACATTGCCACATCACTACTTGGTTGAAAACCTTGTAAATTTGGACATTCGTACCCAAAAACCCAGGCATTCCAACATCTGCTTTAAATTTAACCCCCCCAGACCCATTTATACACACGAATTGCTCCCCACTCGGCGAGATAGATTGAAGATCTCCTCCTCTCACTGGCACTCCCAATGAACATGCTACGTTATCCCTTGCTAGTGAGACTGCCTCTTCTATTGAATCAGCCCCCTTGATCCCAGCACCATGTATAACATCTATAATAGCCTCTTTGGAAGAGGGCACGCTGGACAACGCAGAAGTACCAGCTTTAAGGTGGAAAGAGCATGCTGATACCCAACATGTATCATCTAGACTAAGCTTAATGTCCTGGAATATAGCCGGGCTAAAGTCTAGGGTCACAGCTCCAGAGTGGTGCACTTTCATTGAGCAGCACAACATTTGCCTCTTCCAGGAAACATGGCTAGTGGATCCCCTTTTTCATCATGGGTATCTGAATTACCACATACCGACTACAGGCGGAGGTAAAGGTCGTCCATCAGGGGGACTTACCATTTGGGCTAGGCAGATGATCACCTATAAGATCCAGGAGCTCCCAACACTGTCTAATGACATTCTTGCCATTCAGCTGTTGGCGGGACCCCATGGGAACACTGACATCTATAACGTCTATTCAAGGGGCTTAGTGGGGCGGAAGAGATCAGAAGTTATAATGGTTCTTGATGACCTGCTAGACCATCTGTCTCTGGACTCCCTAGTGATAGTTGTGGGTGACTTCAACACATTCTTTGAGCCCCTCGGGAATGAGGGTCAGGACCTTGCGAGCGAGGAAGATACTGAGTGGGAAATTCCAAGCCTTGAGTTAACACCAGTTAAAAGGTATACAGATGCAGGAATTCAAACTAAAGCCATCTGCCTAGAAAATGGCTTACGGGTGGCCAACGAGGAACTCTTTCCAACAGACAAGGGGCGAACACTTTCACTAATGGCCGTAACGTGAGTCACATTGACTATCTGCTAATTAGTCTAAAGTTTTGGCACGCCCTTCTGGACATGGTGGTGTGTGATCGACTGGAGAGTGATCACAACCCACTACGTTCCATCTTTGAATTATTGATCCAACATAAACCCTTACAGCCGAATAATGAGTTTATTACCCCTGAGGCGCCTTAAACGGGAAATGATTCTAGAGAGATCAGAACTAGCTGAACTAGAGACCCTCCCCAATGGTCTTGATTCCCTTGCGGCTGCCACCGCTCTTCACAACAAATTCTTTTCTAAATTGCGTTCTTACTTCACTAAAAAATGTAGGGCCAAGAGGACATCACAAAAGATCCCGTGCCAATGGTATAACGATGAATGTAAAATGGCCCGCAGGCATCTTGGAGCAGCGATTAGACTAAAAGTCCAGTAGTGTACAGTCCGCAAGGACAAAGTATAGGAGGACTCAGGAGAAGGCAAAAAAGGAGTGGCATGAAAACAGATAGCAGGATCTTAGACTGGCATGTGACACAAACAACTCCCTAAGATTTTGGCACCTGGTCAATTGGGTCAAGAGCAGACATCAATCACACCCAAAGAATCACATAGCACTGGACCAATGGGTTAACCACTTCGTATCTCAATATGCGATTGGTGCAGGAGAGGCCAACGCTTTAGCGCCCCCTAACATATATTACTCCGGTAAGGTTTTCGCCACAGCTGACATTAATGCAGCTCTTTGTGCAATTATGGGCAATAGAGCGCCAGGGCTAGATGGCATCCCAGCCAATATCTTTCTCCATGACAAGCCAAAATGGAATAGGTATATCTTGCTATTGGCAAACGCAATTGCCTGTGGAGCTCTTGTACCTGATTTTTGGAGAGGGGCTGAGATTCTTCCAGTGTACAAAAAGGGATCCAAATCCCTTCCAGATAAGGATATCCTTACCCCTTTACAGGTGGCTTTTCGGATCGCACCAGCACGATTGACCAGGTTTTTCTATTCAGGCTAATACACTGGCGGACCATGGTCTTAGGCAAGGGCAGCATGTGTGTTGCCTTTGTCAACTTTAAGTAAGCTTTCTACCTGGTCTTGCGCAGCACACTCTGGATCATGTTGCAGGGGTTGGGGATGCCTCCAAACTACTCTCCCTTATAGCTCGCCTACACGAGAGCGACTTTCCTCAAATTCGCTGGGGCATGCAGGGAAATGTCACCAATCCGTTTCCTGTAGAGAAGGGAGTGCGCCAAGGCAGTGTCCTGGCCCCTACGTTATTCTCCCTTTTAATAAATGGTGTCGCAAAATTTTTAACATCTGTCCCAACGGATGCTCCTGCTCTTGCAGGCACCAAATTCCCCATCTTAATGTTCGGTGACGAAACTCTAATTATTTCCAAAACCCTAAGTGGCCTACAGCGAGCTTTACATCTTTTTGAACAGTTTTGTTCCCTACAGGGTTTGGAAATTAATGTAGCGAAAACCAAGTTTATGACTTTCCACCAACATAGATCATTTAGGGGAGGCATACACTTGGACAGACAGCCACCGGGACAAGTCAGCACTTTTATCAATTTGGGGGTTATCCTGCAAAAAGATATAAGATATAATTGTCAGGGGTTCTATCTAATGGGTTTAATGCTTCCTTGACGAAGCCACTCAGCCCAGTCCTACAAATCTACAGCATGAAAGTAGTGAGTTCAGTGCAATATGGGGCAGAACTTTGGGGGTACGAGAATTTGTCCCAGTTAACCATCGCTGAAAACAGATTCTTGCGATGCATTACTACTTTCCCTCAAAGTACCCCGGTGCTACCAATATTACAAGATCTAGGCAGGAAAGCACTGGCTGACCTTGCCAGGCTGCGCCCCATTCTGTATTGGCACAGAATCTGGAGTACACCAGAATTGACAACATTGGCTGAAGGCCTCTGAGGCATAATGAAGATAGATAGATACCACAAGATTAGGTGGAAACGAGAGGTAAGAGCACTTCTCCTAAACATGGGTATGTTAAACCTGTGGGAAGATCTGAAGAGCTCCCAATTCCTGCCGACAGAGATCATTAGAGAAAGATTCTGGGAACTGGTGTACCACAATAGTTTTAGCAAAAGTGATAGCTCAACTCTAACAGGGGCTTTTCTAGCAGTGAAACCATGGCCTAGCCTGGAGCAGTACTGGGATATTATATCTAAACCCTTTGATCGGAAGTTGTACTTCCAAATTAGAGTGGGAGCTTTGCCGTTAAGAACATACACTGCAAACTAGGCTAATTCAGGAAACAGCAAATGCCCCTTTTGTGAGTTATTGGAAGAGTCCTATGCCCATGTCCTGTTTGTTTGCCCTGCCTATGCTGCACAGCGCAAAGCATGGTTGACCCCAATTTGTAGGACTTTGGGCACCAGAACGAGCAGGGTCGTATTGAGAATATTGTGTACCAACACATTGCTGCACATCTCAATTGCTGTAGCTAAATTATTGAACTGGATGTGGGTAATCAGGCTCTGTGCTCTTCCATATCCTGAAAATCCATTGTGCCATACCTGTGTAAGAGCCCTAGGCCCCCGAAAATGGTGCATTATTTCACACATTTTTAAAATGCCTGCGTTTTATGTTTCTTAATGGTGCTGTTGCTGTAATTTTATGGGTTATCATTTTGCCATCTACCTTGTTACATATCTTTTAACTTATTTGTATAACAATTCTTAACACTGACTGCTCGCCGTAAAAAAAATAGACATGTTTTTTAAACATTTTACTGTATTTCTCTGTGGGTTCGGAGAGGAAGGGCAGTAGTCTGATTCTTTGGGTTCTACCTATGAGGAAGGAGCAGAGCCATTTGAGGGCGGTTCCCTGTATGCCGGCGTCATGGAGTCTGGCGGTGAGTGTGCGGTGGGAGACGGTGTTGAAGGCTACTGAGAAGTTGAGTAGGATCAGGGCCACAGAGTGGCCTTGGTCAAGCAGGGTGTGGATGTCGTCTGTGGCGGCGGGTAGGGCGGTCTCAGTGCTGTGGTTGCAGTGGAATCTTGATTGGGAGCGTTTGAGGATGGAGTTTTTTTTTAATGAATTCCGTTAGTTGGGCATTGACGGTCTTCTTGGTGACTGTGCCCGCAAAGGGGAGGAGGGAGATGGGTCGGTAAAGGGCTTCTTGATTTGGGGTTTGACTTCTGCGAGTTTCGAGTCGTCAGGAAAAATGCCGGATTCGAAGGTGGTGTTGATGGTGTGTCGTAGTTCTGGTGCAATGGCAGCGGTGGGCCTGTGGAAAATGTGCACAGGGCAGGGGTCCGTGAGTGCTCCTGAGTGGATGCCTTTCATGGTCGATGTGGTGTCTTCTGTGGTGGCTGGGGCCCAGGCAGAGATCATGGGTTGGCTGGCGTTGCTTGGGGAGCGAGTGGTTTCGCCATCCCCTGTCAGTCCTTTGGAATTTTCATAAAGGGACTTGATTTTCTGATGGAAGTAGACACTGAGCTTGTTGCAGAGGTCCTGGGAGAGGGTGATGTCTGTGGCCTCACTGGGGGGTTTTGTGAATTCTAGGATGATGTTGAAGAGTTCCTTCGAGTTGCTGGAGTGGGTGGTGATCTTGGTCTGGATGAAGGTCCTTTTGGTTGATCTGATGAGTTGCTGGCATTCTGTCATGGCGTTCTTGTATGTGGTGCAGTCTTCTGAAGTTTTGCTGTTTTGCCAATTCTTTTTGAGGCGTCTGCAGGTGCGTCTGCATTCTTGGAGGTCGGTGGTGAACCAGGTGGCCTCTCTGGGGTGCTGTCTGTCGGGGTTGTAAAGGGGTGCGAGTTTGTCTTCGCAGTTGATGATCCATCTGTGTAGTTCTTTGGTGGCGAGGTTGGCGTCGGTCGAGGTGTAAGGGGCATCGCAGTTGAGGATGGAGTTGAGGTGCTCCTCAGTGACCTTGCTCCAGTTCCTTCACGGTGGGCAGGGTCGAGGTTGGGGGCGGTGGGTTTGTCGACGTGGAAGTGTAGGCAGTGGTAGTCCATCCAGAGGGGCTGTGTGGTGTGGCTGAAGTGGATGTTGTTACCTCATGCGAAGATGCGGTCGAGGGTGTGTCCTGCCTTGTGGGTGGGGGTGGTGACGAGTTGTTTCAGGCCGAGGTTGGCAAGGCTGTCCAGGAGAATGGAGGAGTTGGGGTCATTGAGGTTATCGAGGTGGAAGTTGACGTCTCCGATGAGTATGTAGTACATGGAGGTGATGGCGTGAGGTGCAACAAGGTCAGTATTGGTAGAGGTGAACGTGGTATGAGGTCTGGGGAGCCTGTAGGCGAGGGTGCTGCGTAGGGTGGTTCAGGGGTTCGTCCGTATCTGGAAATGGAGGTGTTCCGTGGGCGACGGGGAGTCGCTCGTGCTGGAGGTGGTGAGTCGGAGGGAGCTCTTGTGTGTGATGGCAAGTCCTTCTCCTGGGTGGTTGAGGCGGTCTTTCTTCTGGATCTTGTATCCGTCGGGGATGGCGGTGGTGATATCGGGGGCGGAGATGGAGTTGGTCCAAGTTTCCGTGAAGAAGGCGATGTCTGGCAAGATGGTGTCGAGGAGGTCCCAAATTTCTACGGCATTTCTGTGCAGGGAGTTCACATTGAGGAGGATGCACCTCAGGGTTTCAGGGGTGCTGACATTCGGCGGGGGGGCGATGGCTTTCGGGGTGCAGAGGGTGGGGAAGGTTCGGTGGCAGTGTCGGCAGGAGAAGTGGCTGAGGGTGGACTTCGGTGTAGACAGATGGCAGTTGTTGTTCCTTCCGGGGTTGAGTGCAAGGAGGGCAGCTGTGTCATAGAGGTCAGTGGTCAGAGATCAAGGGTCTACGGCGCTGGTTTGCAGTCGGGTCGCGGGCAGGCAAGATAGGTTAGCCCAGCAGCACCCCGCTGCGTGCGGCACCGCATTGGCCGCCATTAAGTAGGGAAGGGGGTAGGGAACCGCAGCTAGGCGGCGGGAACGGCAGGGGGAGGGTAGCGGGGGAGCAGCAGCGGGGAAAGGGCACAGAGGACAAAAACAAGGGCAGAGGCACAAAAAATGCGTAAAAAGGGCAAACACAGAGTCACATACAAACAGGAATAAAGATTGCAATTAAACTAAAGTAAAGAGAAAGACAAAAGACACTAAGAAAAAACGGGCACAACAACGCTGGCAGACAATAGTGGCACAGCAGAAGAGCAAGGCTCTCCCAATGGACCACCACGAATGAGGGGCAGGAGCCTGCAGGTGGAGGAGGGCCTCGAACACCTACCGAGGAGAGAGGTGTTGGGCGAAGTCACAGACAAACAGGAACAAAAATTACAATTAAATTACAGTAAAGAGACAGACAATAGACACTGTTCACAGGCCAGGTCGCTCCCCCACCGCGTTAGCGTTCCTCCTTGCTGCCTCTGTGATTCCTGCCTTTTCCCGCCGTTTTTTCGTGCTTCCCGCTCCCGCTGCTGCCTCCCCTGCGGCCCCGCCCCCCGCGCCTGGTTCACCACCCGCTCCCCCTCCCAGCTGCTCCTCCCTCCCTCGCCCCCTTCTTAATGGAGGCCGCTGCGCACTAAGGGAGCTACCCTCGACCCTGTTCACAGGCCAGGTCGCTCCCCCACCGCGTCAGCGTCCCCCTTGCTGCCTCTGTGATTCCTGCCTTTTCCCGCCGTTTTTTTGCGCTTCCCGCTCCCGCCGCTGTCTCCCCTGCGGCCCCGCCCCCCACGCCTGATTCGCCACCCGCTCCCCCTCCCAGCTGCTCCTCCCTCCCTCGCCCCCTTCTTTATGGAGGCCGCTGCGCACTAAGGGAGCGACCCTCGACCCTGTTCACTGGCCAGGTCGCTCCCTCACCGCGTCAGCGTCCCCCTTGCTGCCTCTGTGATTCCTGCCTTTTCCCACCGTTTTTTCACGCTTCCCGCTCCCGCCGCTGCCTCCCCTGCGGCCCGCCCCCCGCGCCTGATTCGCCACCCGCTCCCCATCCCAGCTGCTCCTCCCTCCCTCGCCCCCTTCTTAATGGAGGCCGCTGCGCGGCCACGCCGCTGGCGCACCGATGGCGCGCCTAAGGCAAGCCCGTCTGCACCCGTCCGCACCTGGACCACGCCCAGCGCCAGAGCCCCTGGACCCCACGCTCGCCACGATGCCAGACGCAGATACGACGCCGACTCCCTCCACGCACTCAATGCCGGCCGACACAATACCTGCTTCCAGGCAGCCCCGAAACGGACCCACGGACCCTTCTCCTTCCGCACCTGCAGCTTCACCTGCGACAGACTCACCAAACCTCCTAGAACTGGACCCAACCACCCCCGCTGCATTCCGCTCAACACCCGCTCCGCACGCAAACACGCCGTCGAGCTCTGGGACCTGCTCGACACCCTCGCCCCAGACGTGGCCTTCCTCACCGAGACCTGGTGGAACGACTCCTCGGCACCCGACATCGCCATAGCCATCCCGGACGGCTACAAGATCACCCGCAGGGACCGCGCCAATGGAATCAGAGGAGGAATAGCCATCGTCTACAAGTCCACCCTCAAGGTCACCACCCACGCAGACGACACCCTCAACACCGCCGAACACCTGCACTTCCGGATCCACACCGACCCCAACACCACCCTCAGAGGAACACTCATCTACAGACCCCCCGGACCCCGGGCTCAGTTCAGCGACTCCATCGCCGACCTCGCCAGCACCCACGCACTCGCCTCCTCGGGGACCTGAATTTCCACCTCAAGAACAACAACGACGCCAACTCCGCCACTCTGATCGAAAACCTCGCCAACCTCGGCCTCAGACAACTCGTCACCGCGCCCACCCACGCCGCAGTCCACATGCTGGACGCCGTCTTCTCCACAAGCTCCCACATCGCCTTCGACCACACCTCCGAACCCCACTGGACCGACCACCGCTGCATCCACTTCACCTTCAAAAAACCAACCACGCACCATCGCACCCAACAGCTGCCGCGCCGATGCTGGAACAAAGTCACCGAAGACCAGCTGACCACCACCCTCGCCCAGAGCCCACCTACCAACCCCACCTGACGCCGCAGCCCACAACCTCTGACAGTGGATCGACGACTGCGCCAACACCCTCGCCCCACTCAAGAGACCATCCAACAGCCACGCCAGAAGGAGAGCCACCTGGTTCACTGACGAGCTCCTGATCGCCAAACGTGCCTGCCGTAAGCTGAAGAAGAAATGGCTCCACAAACGTACGCCAGAAAACCACGCAGCCCACAAGGACGCCACCCGCAGACATCACCACCTCATCAGACTAGCCAAGAGATCCTCCTTCAAAGACCGCCTGGAGAACAACACACCCAACAGCAAAGAGCTCTTCCACATCGTGAAAGAACTCTCCAAACCCGACGCCAGCGCCAACGACATCCCGCCCTCACAAGAACTGTGCGACTCACTGGCCATCTTCTTCCACCGCAAGATCGCTGATATCCACGACAGCTTCAACTCCACGACCGCTCCAACGATGCACAACTCCACCCCCCCGCAATCACCAACAGCGCCAACCGCCTGACCTCCTGGGCCAACAGCAACGACAACTAGACACGCAAAATCATGAACTCCATCCACTCAGGATCGCCGTCAGACCCATGCCCACACCACGTATTCAACAAAGCAGACGCGGCCATCGCACCCCAACTACGGAAGGTCATCAACATCTTCTGCGAAAAAGCGACATTTCCGGAAAGCTGGAAGCACGCCGAAATCAAAGCCCTCCTCAAAAAGCCCAAGGCGGACCCCAAGGACGTCAAAAACTTCCGACCCATCACCCTGCTCCCGTTCCCGGCAAAGGTCATCGAGAAAATCGTCAACATTCAACTGACCCGCCACCTCGAAGACAACAACATCCTGGACCCGTCCCAATCCGGATTCAGACGAAACCACAGCACCGAGACAGTCCTCATCGCCGCCACAGAAGACATCAGACGCCAACTGGACAACGGCGAAACATCAGCCCTCATCCTCCTGGATCTGTCAGCCGCATTCGACACGGTCTGCCACCGCACCCTAAAGACACGCCTCCAAGAAGCCGGAATTCAAGAGAAGGCCCTTGACTGGACCACGTCCTTCCTCGCCGGCAGAACCCAGAGCGTCCGCCTCCCACCTTTCCGGTCAGAAGCCACCAACATCATCTGCGACGTACCCCAGGGCTCATGCCTCAGCCCGACGCTGTTCAACATCTACATGGCCCCCCTCGCACAAGTGGCCCGCCACCACAACCTCAACATCATCTCCTACGCAGACGACACCCAGCTCATCCTCTCCCTCACCAAGGACAACCACACAGCCAAAACCAACATTCACGAGGGCATGAAGGCCATCGCCGACTGGATGAGGAGCAGCTGTCTGAAACTGAACTCGGACAAGACGGAGGTCCTCATCCTCGGACCCACCCCCTCAGCCTGGGACGACTGCTGGTGGCCGACCGCTCTAGGGACAGCACCGACACCAACCAACCACGCACGCAACCTAGGATTCATCCTCGACTCCTCCCTCTCCATGTCCAAGCAAGTCAATGCCGTCTCCTCCTCCTGCTACAACACCCTACGCTTGCTCCGCCGGATCTACAAATGGATCCCGACCGAAACAAGAAGAACAGTGACACAGGCCCTCGTCAGCAGCAGACTGGACTATGGCAACGCACTCTATGCAGGAATCCCAGCCAAACACCAACGGCGGCTACAACGCATCCAAAACGCCTCCGCCCGACTGATCGTCAACACCCCCCGCCGCAGCCACATCACCCCCCTCCTGAGAGACCTGCACTGGCTCCCCATCAACAAGAGGATCACCTTCAAGCTCCTCACCCACACACACAAAGCACTCCACAACGCCGGACCAGCCTACCTGAACAGCAGACTCAGCTTCTACACCCCCACCCGCCAGCTCCGCTCTGCCAGCCTCGCCCTCGCAGATGTCCCCCGCATCCAACGTACGACCGCCGGCGGCAGATCCTTCTCTTACCTCGCCGCCAAAACCTGGAACACCCTCCCAACCCACCTACGACAGACCCAAGACCTACTCGCCTTCAGAAAACTCCTCAAGACCTGGCTCAGCACCTTGAGACCCTCACGGGTAAGTAGTGCGCTTTACAAGTACATTGATTGATTGATTGATTGAAAGAAAGAAAAAAAGGCACAACAACGCAGACAGACTATAGCGGAACAGCAGAAGAGTAAGGCTCTCCCACTGGACCACCAGGGATGAGGCGCATGCAGGAGCCTGCGGGTGGAGGAGGGCCTCGAACACCTACAGAGGAGAGAGATGTCAGGGGCAGCGGCTAGCGACTCAACAGCAGAGCTGCTTGGGCAGGGAGAGGGACTCTCCACCCAAGCAGTGACAGAGGGTAAGTGGACTGCAAAAATTTGACTAAACAAGACACCATTAATAGGCCTGGGCGTAGTTCACGAAGTAGCACTTCGCGAAGCTACGCAAAGTGAAGTTCGCACTACGCGAGCTACGCGTAGCACTTCGCGAACTGCGTAGTACCTTGTTCGCACTGTGCCAGATGTCGTTTCAATGATTGCACAGTGCGGACAAGCAACCGGCACTGTGCAATCATTGAAAATGGCATCTTGCACAGTGCGAGCTGTAGTTTTCTGCTGCTCGAGTAGATTTTTACTCGAGCTTCAGCTTTCTCAACGCGAACTGGTAGTTTCTCATCGCGAGCGGTCGCGAGCATACGCGACCACTCGCAATGAGAAACCTGACCTCCTCGCGTTGGGAATCTCGCCGGGAGGTTTATTTTCCATGCTCGCGATCGCCAACTTGAAGTTGCTGATCGCGAACAAGGAAAAAGTCTCGCCGGGATGTCATTTTGCTTGCTCGCGGTCGCCAACTTGACGTTGAGGACCGCGAGCAAGCAAAAAATGACCGCAGCACTACGCTACGCGTGTTCGCACTGTGCTACGTGCAGTTCGCGTAGTGCGAAGTAGGCAAACTTCGCAAACTACGCGAGCGTAGCGTAGTGCTTCGCCCAGGCTTAACCATTAACTGTTTCTGCAGATATTTAATAGACTTTGGGATTACTGCAGATCTTGGCGGACAGGATACTCTATCACAGACGTGACAGAGTATCCTGTCCCCAAAGCTCTCAGCCCACCCACAGTATTTAGAGCCCGCACTATTTAGGGCTTATGGTCTAATGTCCTTTTTTACTGTCTGTCATCGACAGAGAAAATATGGCAGTGATAAACACGAAAATGAAAATAATTACCCTTACGCACAGGGAAAAAACTTCCTAGGTGAGCGGGTCATTAGTTATTTACTTTTGTTTTTAAAAAAGAAACACACAGTCTGGGGGTTTGATTTTGAAAAATAAAATATTTCATGGACAACCATCAAAACAGATGGGACAGAGACAGACTATCGAGTTGGAAATGTCGACTTACACAAGTATCGAGTTGAAAATATCATGATCCAGAAATATCGACAGTAAGAATATTGTGGTCAAGAATATCGAATTTAAGGTAAGAAATATCATTTAAAAAAATATAGAATTCATTAATATTGTTTGCAAAAATATAGATGTTTAAAATATCGATTTTTTTATTAGTTTTATGTATTTTAGTTTATATTTTAAATGTATGTTTTTTTGTATAAGTATTGTTTATATTTTTTAATATATGTGTTACATTTTTTGTAGTTATGAATTTTATTTTGATTACATTTTGCATTTGTTTGTTCCGTAGCGGGTTGTGGGTTTATAGGGGAATAGGATGGGAAGTAATTTAATTATAATAAATTAATGATTATTTGTTATCTATTTAATTTAGTTTTTATAGCGTTAATTGTGGGAAGTAAATAATTTGTAATTATTTATTTATTGGTTGTTAATTATTATTAATTAACTAATTAATAATTAATTACGGTAATTGTGTGATTTATTTAGGCATGGGTTGTGGGGTTTATAGGGTAAAGAGTGGAAAGTAATTTATTTTTAATTCATTAATAATTAGTTCTTAATTAATATTAATTAATTGATAGAAAATTAATTACAGAAATTGTGTAATACATTTTAGGTGCGACTTGTGGTGTTAATAGGGGTAAAGGGTGAGAAGTAATTTATGATTAATTAATTAATAGTTAGTTGTTAATTTATATTAACTAATTAATTGACAATTAATTATGGTAATTGTGTGATTTTTTTAAGGTGTGGGTTGTGGGGTTTATGGGGAAAAGGGTGGGAAGTAATTTATGTTTAATTAATTATTAATTAGTTGTTGATTAATATTAATTAATTGAAAATTAAATATGGACTGTGTGTAATTAATTTTAGGTGTGGGTTGTGGGGTTCATAGGGGTAAAGGGTGGGACGTAATGTTTGTTTAATTATTTAAAAATTAGTTTATTAATATGAATTAATTAATTTATGTTTAATTAGTGTATTTGTTTATATTTCTGTGTGTGGGTTTTATTGTCATAGGGGTACAATGTTGGGAGTAAATTAGTTGTAATTACTTTATAATTAGTTGTTAAATACTATTAGTTTTTTAATTAAAAATAAGTTTTAATTGTGTAATGAATTTTTTACAGTTTAATTTTACCCGGGGGTTTGTGGGGGTTATAGCGTTAAAGTGTGGGAAGTTAAATACATTTCATAAGTTTTAATTTGTTTTTTAATTCATATTTTTTTAATTGGTAATTAATGATGTCAGTTGAGGAGGTACATTTTTACATTTAGATGTGGGCTGTGAATTGTTTAGTGTCATAGGGTAGGAAATAAAAAAAGTAAATTTAGGTAATAATTTTTGTTTCTAAGTAATTTTAAATTAAAAATATTTGTTTGGAAATTATTTTTTCTTTTTTTAATATAATATTTGTAGGTATTTGTTATATGCATTTAACATTTTAAAATGTTTTTTTTCATTTTAATATTAAAAATATATGTATTTGAATTTTTAACATATTTACATTTTTTTTATTTTGTTGCTTAAATATTTTTATTGTTGTTAAAATCATGTTTGTTTTTAATTTTGAACTGACTGGAATGAGAGTATTAATTGTTACTCCTCTGCAATCCAACACTTTCCTTACTGTTGCACTTACTGGAGTGGGAATAGTAATTTTTATCCACCCCCCCCGCTTTCCAACACTTTCCTTACTTTTACAATTATTGGAGTGGGAATACTATCGAACACTTTCTCTACTGTGCACTCACTGGAGTGGGAATAGTAATTTTACTCCTCCGCTATCCAATACTTTCCCTATTGTTGCCTCACTGGAGTGGGAAATTTAGTGGTCCATTAGGATGGCAGGCGGTGGCACCCTCGCGGTACCTGCGGTGGCCGAAAATGCCTTTTTCCACACGCCAGCAGTGGGCCTCATGCCTGCCATATTAGTATGGCCAAACACAGCCAATTTCCCGTCTGCCGCGGTTCGACGTGCACCGCCATCAAAGTGCGCCTGTCACCGCGGCGGTGGGAGCCAACGGAGACTCACCACCGTGTGGAATGCCGCCCCGTCCGCTGTACAACTCAGGATACACCAAAAAGCCAGTTGCACCACAGCAGAGAAACCGCCCAACTAGAGACGGCGGAAGCTCGACAGCGGAGCGTGAAACCTGATTCCCAGTCCCGACCGCAATGGATCCAGCTCTTCACGTAAATCCGGTGCTGTACCTGATACATCACCAGCAACTCATGGACGCCGCCGCAGGTACGCAACAACACAATCCCGCACACAACCACAACACACAACTCATGGGCTGATACAGGGTCCCTGTCCACACCAGGCACCATCACAGAACAACACAGCCACATCAAACGCACAACAGATGCACATGGCAATCAATCACATAGCAAACACAGCAGGACATCAGGGGATGCACACCAGGCCAGGACAAGGCAACATACACCCACAGCACTGCATGCACAGCAAGCAGTTTGTGCACACAAAACATAACAGTCCCACACAGCCATGAGTGACACACCATGAACACCCACAACAACAATCAAAACAGCACACTGACAACATCACACTTAGGAGGTCAAGCAGTACCCCAGCATACACACATACACCTAACACAAAACCCACGGATGCACACGCCTGAAACACAAAAGTGGAAACAACATGACCAGAGGACTGGGCAGCCCAGACAGTTGAACTAAACATGAGCAACCATGCCTGCTGAACAGTACTAGACCAACACAGATAACTAATTGGGGAAATGTCATGAGTGGAACAGTGCTCCTGGCCAAAGGCCTGCACCACAAAGCACAGTGTCACAAATGAAGTGATGGGGAGGCACACACACAGGCAACACAAGGGAACAGCTGACATCAAAGAGAAGTGATGTGCACTTCAGCAGTGGACATGGCAGGAGTGTACCATGCACAAATAGAGGGAGTGCTGACTCACAATGTCAAGGCATCTGAAGCGCAGATAGGGGATGGTATGACACCACACACCCACAATGTCAGTGTGGTTGAGCAGGTATGCCCAGTGAGTACAAACAGTATCAAGACACACGGCTGTTCAACAAAACAAAACCCTGACTTGCCAGTCACATCCACAAGTGTACCCACACATGTCCTACCTGCCACCAATCACCCCTCCGCATGCAGGTCACACATCACCGCGATCTCCAAGTAATGTCCCGGTCACGTCACCACAGGGGTGAAGACAAGGGAAAACAAGCGCCCAATGCAAAAGGCAGGGCCAGCACCAGGCATGGGCAAGGCATAAAGTACACAGGGCCACACCTCCACACTCCACACACTGCCCCCCCAACATGAATGGACATGCCATGTGCACCACCATGCCCAACACCAAGCTCGATGAATCCACACCCTGCACCACACAACAAACAACTAGGGAGTCGTCCACAGCAGGAGTGTCTGCAGAGGAACACACAGCACAGAAGCACAGGCCCAGGGCAACCCACACACCACAACAACACCACATCCATGGCAAGAAAGCTGAGCACAAGCACCAAATGAACACACACACATATAATGAACAAACATCCTACTGGACACACAGTCTGCCAAGTCACACAGACATGCCCCACACTGACACACATCCACATATACAGACCACATGCCACCAGCAATGGAGCACAACTTATAGGAAAGCCAAAGTGAGGTGCACCCAAATTGAAGGCCAAGGAGACAACCAACAAGCATGTTTACATCACATGCAAGACAAGGAACAGAGAACAACACCCTCACCCCAGCAAAGCACACATGGCTGGCATAGTGAGTGAGCTCAAACCACAGTCACCTCAGTGCAACAACTCTGGGACACAGCAAGGCAACCCATGTATAGGCACAGGTATGAAAAGAAGGCCCTGAAGTCAAACTGTGAACAGCCACACATATGTACACAGCAACTACACAGAAGTATGCCAGCAGCACAACACACAGAGCACATTGACACACTCCATGACTGTCAAACACAAGTAGGATTCTTCGCACATACCCCCCTCATACCTGCAGCACACAACCCCAGTGTCAGACACACAGAAGGGTGTCAATAATGTACAGTCAATACACAGACAAACAATCACACTCCCTGGGGTATCCACGAACATCACACACACACACACAGGGATGCCAGAACCAATGTCTGCACAAAAACAACAGCCAAACACATAACTCAACAGAAACACACACAGAAACACAACAAGACCACACATGACCTGTGCAGCCAAACTGTGTGAAGGCAATGGGAGCACAGACACAACACGAGTGCACAACCTCATCAGTCAGGAACAATGTACAGACAACATGACCTGTGCAGCCAAACTGTGTGAAGGCAATGGGAGCACAGACACAACACGAGTGCACAACCTCATCAGTCAGGAACAATGTACGGACAACATACCACAACACAGACAAGAAGTGCACCATCACAGAACAACACAGCCACATCAAACGCACAACAGATGCACATGGCAATCAATCACATAGCAAACACAGCAGGACATCAGGGGATGCACACTAGGCCAGGACAAGGCAACATACACCCACAGCACTGCATGCACAGCAAGCAGTTTGTGCACACAAAACATAACAGTCCCACACAGCCATGAGTGACACACCATGAACACCCACAACAACAATCAAAACAGCACACTGACAACATCACACTCAGGAGGTCAAGCAGTACCCCAGCATACACACATACACCTAACACAAAACCCACGGATGCACACGCCTGAGACACAAAAGTGGAAACAACATGACCAGAGGACTGGGCAGCCCAGACAGTTGAACTAAACATGAGCAACCATGCCTGCTGAACAGTACTAGACCAACACAGATAACTAATTGGGGAAATGTCATGAGTGGAACAGTGCTCCTGGCCAAAGGCCTGCACCACAAAGCACAGTGTCACAAATGAAGTGATGGGGAGGCACACAGACAGGCAACACAAGGGGACAGCTGACATCAAAGAGAAGTGATGTGCACTTCAGCAGTGGACATGGCAGGAGTGTACCATGCACAAATAGAGGGAGTGCTGACTCACAATGTCAAGGCATCTGAAGCGCAGATAGGGGATGGTATGACACCACACACCCACAATGTCAGTGTGGTTGAGCAGGTATGCCCAGTGAATACAAACAGTATCAAGACACACGGCTGTTCAACAAAACAAAACCCTGACTTGCCAGTCACATACTCTGCATACACACAATTGGCAAAAGCAACAAGTAGGAGTCAGCCAGAACTGCAAGGATACACCAACACACTGCACAGTGCACAACATACAACTCACACATGTGCTCACAATCACAATGACAGGCCTGTACAATCACACAAACAGGCACTCTACTCCTGGATGACACATGTGTGTATTTGACATTGCATGGGCACACACACATCAACACTCACGACAAACTTACCCCCTTCACACTGCTCACTTCCTAACCACCCAAGTGCACACTGAAAGTAACCCATGTGACTAGGATGACTGCCCATCACAACATGACCATACACCTACACTGCTGGGCACACATAAAGTAAGAACACACATACATGATGACCCTGGCCAGCCTGCCTGCAAGCCTGTGGAAAGAATTCCACACTGTGCTGGCAGTGCCCCCAAACCTGACATGTGTACAATATAGCCAACATGAACAAAGAATGAAAATTACAACGGCGTATCATCTAAAAACAACATCATTGCACCCACAAGTATCACAGTCAGGAAGAACTCAAGTCCCTGTCACACCAGTACAAAATTGAACACGTCAGACAAGCCAATGTTGAAGTGGCACACAGGGCATGTGGCACAGTAAAACATATACACACAGGAGAAACTGTATTTAGTAAGGACACTGACCAAACAGACAACAGGAGCAACTGTCTTTATTCACAGATTGCGCAGATAGGCACCGACATTAGACAAGATCAAGGCACAAAAAGCAGAGCCTGTACATGAGAAGCTGCACAGGCAGGGGGCACACAGCAGTGAATGACAAGGCCAGTGGGCAGAACAAAGTGCAGACTGAGTCCATGAGAAGCTGCACAGGGAATAGTTCAACACACCAAGGCGCAACAAGGCCAGTGGTCAAAACGAAGTGCAGAGCATGTCCATGAGAAGCTGCACAGGCAGGGGGCAAACAGCAAGGCCAGTGGCCAGTCCAAGGTGCAGACTGAGTCCATGAGAAGCTGCACATGGAATGTGTGCGTCTGTACCCTGCCATGGTCAGCAACACAGTCTGGGGTGTCACGATGGGCAGCACAAGCCCCGCTGTGGGAGAGACAGGTGTGTGAGGTTGACCAAGATTCAGACTTGGCTGTCAGTCGGACTGGGAGCTGGGTGTGTGTCGGGCACAGTTGGAGCACTTGACTGGGGAGAGAGAGGCCCAGCTGAGGTAGAGCTATCAGTGGCTTGGCAAGCCGGAGGGCTGCTTGGACCAGGTGGTGTAGTGGCACGTGGAGGTGGAGTCATGCAGACGTGAGACACAGTGTGGGAGGGAGATTGTGGAGGGGTGCCTTTCCACTTCTTGGGGATTCTAAATGGCTTGCCTGACTTTGGATCAATGTGAAGTGGTGTGGACACAACAGGCACACTCAACACCAAGGCTGTAGCAGGTGCAGACGGTGGTCCTTCCTCTGGGGATGTGCTGATCCAGCGGTACGCTTTGCCTGGCCTTGCCTTTGCCCCTTCATCCCCTGTTTACCAGGTGTTCCCCCTACAGTGCCCTCCTTTCCTTGCTTCACTGGGCTTGGAATGGGAGTCGAGGTAGTGGGTGAATCTGCCTTAGAGCCCTTCCTATGTGTACCCTTGGCAGGCACCACCCTCTCAGTGGGCACGGAAATTGTCTGCTTGTCTTTGCGAGACGCTTTTGGGAAAGGAGAATCCTTGGCTGGGGATGCCTCTGAGGCATGTGACACTGAGGTCTGCTTCTTTGCTTTTTGGCCCCTGGGGTGGCAAGACGGGTTTTTGTCTTTGCGCTCTGGGGTGTCTTTGGTTTTCTGTGGGGATAGTGTCTGCAGCCTGGACCGCTTGGGCTGCTGCTGCTGCTGTGTGCTACGTGTGCTGTATCGTGACCTTGAGGTCTGTGGAGCGTGGTCACTATCGTCAGATGTGGCTACTGGCATGGGGGTAGACAAAGGGACTGGAGCTGGACTCCAAGATTGAACCATTTGAACGGCTGCCGTCACTGCGGAGGACAAAGACTGGACAGTCCGGTGCAGCCCACCCACGTCTAAATGTATGCCCTCCATGAAAGCAACCACCTGAGCCAATTTTTTGTCGTGGTCTATGAATGCATTGAGGAGAGCTGTCTGGCCGACACACAGCTGGCGCAAAAGGTCCACAGACTCAGCACTGATGGCAGCAAGGGGGACGGTGCCTGGGGTGAAGGAGACTCTTCCCCTCTTACTGGTGTGAACACGGGCAGCACCAGAGGAAGTGGGTGGGAGGGTGGGCACTGTACGCTGTGTGGTGGAAGATGATGCAGAGTCCCCGTTCCCTGTGCCTGCAAACATGGCTATGTCACCACTGGCATCAGATGACGTTGAACTATGCGTGTCGGGCTGTGATTCCTCCAGCAGACTCCTGTCCCCCTCCGAGGCACTGTTCACATCTGTGTCACTGGGCTCCTGTGCAGCTGTTGTGCTTGTTTCCCCACTACTGGAGTCCGTCCCCTGTTCCTCCGTGACCACGGGAGATATTGCATGAGAGAGAGATGTAGGGTCAGTTCAATGGCAGCAACAGAACAAACATATGCAAGCAAAGCAACCAGGATGATGGCTAAATCTACATGTTGCACGCCACCCTGTGCATTAACATTGTGCAAACACACCAAACGTGCGTGTAAACAAGAAAACCAGGCATAAGTGAGCCATGTGATGACAACACAGCACAACATCCTGCATGTGGCTCCATTCAAACAGTAACACAAATAGCTCTGACCTGAAGCCCATGACCCAGAATGCCATTGAAATGCCCAGTACTCTAATTCCCTTAGGAAGTACAGGTAGGACAAATGCACAACAGCTTCACCCAGCACAGAGGCCACTTACAAGCCACTGCATCACACTACCAACATCACATAGCCCAGCGCTGGCACAGCCTTGGTACACATGCAGCCACTCACAACCAAAGTCACCCTTCCCAGAATACTCACCCCTACTTTGCTGCTGACGCTCCTTCAATCGTGCATCCAGCTCACGCTGTGTCACGGCCAAGATGCGGCACATTAGTGGTGTCATGCTGCGCCGTGCCAACTTGCCAGTGTCATCTCTGCAACGATCTTTGCCAGCCGTGAAATGTCATCCCACCTCTTGTGGCAGTGGGTTCGCCGGCGGTTTGAGACACTCGGCCCGCACCTTGGTTGCAATGGCCCTCCATATGGCCTTATGCTGGTGTACTTTAAGCTGCAGGCATGGGAGACAAGAGGGGGAAAACATCAGTGACACACTGTTATGTAACGTAATCTCTCAGTATAGTAGCATGATACTGACTCATCCCAACTCCCCAGATATGTATTGCAGATACAGGAATGCATCTCACAGGGTACATCTGCATTTGAGAAGCACACGTAAATGCATGCAAGTGTGATGGGGGACACAGTACCTGCACATCTCAAATGCAAGCAGGATGCCAGCACAGTAAGCCATGTGTAGTCAGCCCACGTCTACTGTCCATTTCCAGGTAGAGCAAGACATACGTCACATATCAACATGTGTTTGGGGGGAGCCTCACTGTGTCCAACACTGCGCAGGCCTCAACAACCATGCCCTGTAAATAGCTCACTGTGTCATGTATGTCACATTGAGGGACATGATCTCACACACCCACACCCTTCTCACAGGGCCAGTTGTGTGCAATCTACAGGGCTGATATGGCTCATTGATTGAGAGTCCTGCAAAAAACACACATGTAACACTCTGTACATTCACTGCTGTGTCCATGTCAGATTGGGCGGTGACTGTGCAGGCCAGGTGGGCTCACACTGAGATGGACAACAGGGACCCACACAGCCATTCACACAAGCAATCACTGTCCTGACTCCTGCATTACCAACTTGCTGCGTCACTGTACGGCTGACAAGACAAGACATGTCCCTCCAATCTTGATGTGCAGGCAGGGAAACGTGTGGAGTATGGTACACACCCCTTCACCCTAGGAAACAGCATGTTAGGCAATGCATGACACAATCCCACACTCTCAGGCACATACTGCATCAGACCGACTACATGTGTGTCCCCCCTACACTCTCACCCCCACTGTTGAAGACTTACCGCAACATTTGGAGCACCATATAGCCTTGGGTACTGTGTCAGTACCTTCTCCACCACGACCTCCAGCTCCTCCCTTGTGAAGGGACTGGCACAGATCTTCTCAGTCCTTGCCATCACTGTGGGCGTGAGACAGCAGCAGCGGCAGTGGGTGGTGAGGGGTCTCAGGTAGCAGTCCCTGTGGCAGCAGCAGGGGAGGGGTCTCAGGCAGCAGTCCCTGGAGGCAGCAGCTGGTGAGGGGTCTCAGGCAGCAGTCCCTGGAGGCAGCATCAGATGAGGGGTCTCAGGCAGCAGTCCCTGGAGGCAGCAGCAGGTGAGGGGTCTCAGGCAGCAGGCTCTGTGAGCAGTGGCAATGTGGGGCTCTCTCCCATACATGTATAGCCCCCTGGTATTGTTTCAGTGGATATAAGCTGCTGCAATTGGTGTTCCAGGTCAGCCTTTTTCAAATGCATCCAATGACCGGCTCCGTGGTGGCGGAGCACGCCTACCGCGATTTTCAAAATTGCGTCAGGCCACCGTGATAGCGGATCCCATTGGCTGTAAGGGCATGTCTAAGGCGGTGACACATCGCAGAGGCCAGGCGGGCGCTACTGCGGTGGTGCATCTTTCAATTGTATCCAATGACCGGCTCCGCAGTGGCAGAGCACGCCTACCGCGATTTTCTAAATTGCATCAGGCCACCGCAATAGCGGATCCCATTGGCTGTAAGGTCATGGTCCATGGCGGTGACACACCACTGGTGCCAGGCAGTTGCTTCCATGATATGTGTGCCATACAGAGGCATGGGTCACCAGGATTAGGGTGGCAGAGCATGGCAACCCCCATTTCACAATGTGCATATGCCTATCACTACCGCGATTGTGTCACGGGCATTGGCGGTGACACACAGTTGGGGCCTGGTGGTTGCTTCCGAGATATGTGTGCCATACAGAGGCATGGGTGACCAGGATTAGGGTTGCGGAGCATGGCAACTGCCATTTCACAATGTGCATATGCTTATCACTACCGCGATTGTGTCATGGGCATTGACGGTGACACACTGCTGGTGCCAGGCGGTTGCTTCCGCGATATGTGTGCCATATATTGAATATATTGGCCGTGATTTGTGTGGCGGAGCATGCCAACTGCCATTTGAAGCTATATATATGCCTATCCCTACTGCCAGTGTGTCTTGTAATGTACAAGACACACTGGAGGTAGGGATAGGCATATACATAGCTTCAAAGGGCAGTTGGCATGCTCCGCCACACAAATCACAGCCATTATGGGCGGTCGCTACGGCGAGCCTGCAGCATTACATTGTTGACTCTGTGTATTATTGTTTTTTTGGAGCACGTTTCGGGCTCCCATGGACACATCATGCTGTGTCAATATCAATGTTAATTCATGGACTTAGAACAGTGGACACTTACATTTAATCATTGCACTGGATGTCAATGATACATTATTCTGTTACAAATGACAGCCTTCACGTAATATCTCCTACCAAATGCCACACTGCAATTACTAATGTTGCACAACAATTACCCCCAGTTTCATACCTCACACCATACATGACCCCCAATTGCATATCGGAGACCATATGTCACCCTAAATTTCAATTTTTACTCCTAATGTAAGCATGAATGTCATCACTAAACACATATGTCACCCTATTGTCATTTTGGTAAAACCAATTACAGCCTTCATGTAATGTTATTGGACACACTGGCAACTCCTGCAGTGTTTGTCCACATGTACATGTGGGTGCTCTACATACTCAAGGATGTTAAGTACATCAGCCCCACACTTGGCATACTGTGCATTCTTATTCATTGTCACTCGGGTATATGCCTTAGTGGATGTTTTGTCTCCATGTCTGCCACCTGTTACCACAGTGACTTGGGTTGTTTTGTCTGGTATGTGCTCATGTTGTTGGGCCTGTCGTATGTGATTTTGTCACATGTATATTTCCACAATAGTGAGTTAGTTGATATTGGATTTGAGTTGTGTGGTGTTTTCCGTTGGTAGTCAACAACGACCAGTGCATTTACATTGTTCACATCCAGAATGTTGCGTTGAATGATGGAGTGTAGGCACAATTGGGGATGGTGCTCACTGACTGGGAAGTTTGGTATGGCATTTGTGAACAGTCAACGGTGGTCCACTATTGCCTGCACACTGATGGAATGGGTGTGCTTTGATTTGCAGTAATTGTGTGCGGTGTTGGTAGGTTGCACTAGTAGGACATGTGTGCAGTCAATTGCCACCAACACGTGTGTATGTGCCTGCTATGGCATGGTAGCCTTGCTTGCTCACCAGCTGTTCCTGACAGTGTGGGTGAACTGAATGTGCTGGTGAATCAAGATGATGAGGGCATCCAAGACAGGTGAGATATACTTTGATAGTGCTGCCTGTGATACTCATCCAACTCTTACTTTAGTTCATTGTAAGCTATCAGTGGCCAACATGTGATCCACAGCCAGCATCTTTGTCTGCGGAGTGATGTTGATTGTCCACTGTGTCGGTACTGCCAGCCTGTGGGGAATGTGGCTCTGGATGCATGTCCTTTGGAACATGTGGTGTGCAATTACATCCACTGGTGTCATGTGTCTGAGGCTGTTGTGCATTTGTAAGGCACACAGTCCATTCAAGTGCTGACTTGTTGTTATACTGGGGTGGCTTTGTCCTGGTAGTATTGTAGGTTGATGTAGTGGCACTGTTGTGTCTTCAAGCAGCTGGATGAATATCTCCATGGCATCTGATGTAGTACATATGTGTCTTTGGGCAGTGCTACCTTCATACTGCATGTCATTGTTCAACTTAAGAGCAGACTGAAGGTTGTCCACACGCCCTGCTGATCACGTACCTTACCAAATTTTGTGTGCCACATTGACAATCTGTGTGCTTGTTGATAGTATTGGGCAGTGGTGTAATGGTGTCACATACTCTGCAAATGCTTTGCATTATCTGTCACTGTCAAGCTTTGGATTCTAATTAGCAGCAGATGTGGCATGTCTACTGATGACAGAGGATATTGGCACATGCTTGTTGTGAGAAGTTGGCCTGGTATATGCTGTTCACTAGTTCTAGTGACCACCTTGTACCATGCCAAGCAACCCTTATGGTGTGGTTGTAAGTCAACCTTTTTGGACTAGCTGCCCTAGTGGTAGCGTAGGCTAAGCAGTCTTTGAGGCTAAACTCGTGAAGCGTGTTAAGCAAGCTGTTTTACCAATAGTAACCCCCTTTTATACCAATGAAAGGACACCACACAGATATATATTCAAAATATATATGTATTTATTTCTCAAAGTAACCCCTAGTCTCTTTATGAGCACAGGAGCACAAATCGTCAAACAAGATTATCACAGAATACACAGAAGTTGCACTTTATATGGATAGGCCCTGGTGGCCACTCGAACCATATACTAAAATAGTGGTATAAGTACCACGAACAGAAAAGGGAAAAGGCCTAGGGCCTCTAGAATCGCTGGGCCTACAAGGAGCTAACGTCAGTTAGTGACCAGGAGGTCCACGGGTGGCGTGTGCAGAGCAAATAGTCACACGCGTGCTCCCATAGGTTTCAATGGGTGCGTAAAAAGTACAAAGTTACTGCAAAAGGAATCTTCCGGATGACCTAGGAACTTAAGATTTGGAACACAGGCACTAGAGATGTAATACTACACTTGGGCACCGGAGTGCCAGCTTTACCTCACCCACAGGAAGCGGGTGCATAGGCCTCGAAGTGCGTCGGGTTTCTTCTATCGGTTCCGTGGGGCCTGTAGACAAAAGTGCTGCAGGCGGTCGGTCGGGAAGAGATGCAGTGGATCCAAGAGTGGATCGGAGATGTTGAAGACCTGTAAGCAGAGGGGACAGTGTTCACAGTCACTAGCCAGTGACCAGCGTGGCACCAGGTGGGTACCAGGCGATGTCGGGTGCAAACAGGGAGGAAGGTGTAGCTTGACTCTGCAGCCACGTGGTCCCTGAAGGTCGACGACGTCCAGGAGTCGAGTCACGAGCTGTCCCACGCAGGCTCTCGCTGTCGGCGGTGTCGGCGACTTGATCGAAGCAAACAAGCCTTGGCAAAAGCAAAAATTTGGGGTGACCATAGGATAGCAGACCCTACTCTCCTACACAACCCCCCCCCCAAACGCTGGGACATTAAACTAGCCTTGACCAGTCTCGTCTTCATGTCCTAAGTGGAAGTACCTGGAGAGACCATCTGCATTCCCATGGTCAGTACCTGGCCGGTGCTCCACTGTAAAGTCCATCCCCTGTAGGGAAATGGACCACCTAAGCAGTTTGGGGTTTTCACCCTTCATCTGATTTAGCCACAAGAGGGGCTTATGGTCGGTCTGAATCTTGAAGTGAGTGCCAAACAAGTATGGCCTCAGCTTCTTCAGGGCCCACACCACAGCAAAGGCCTCCCTCTCAATAGCTGACCAATTCTTCTCTCTGGGGGTCAACCTTCTGCTAATAAAAGCAATGGGTTGGTCTTGACCATCTACATTAAGTTGTGACAGCACAGCTCCCACACCCAACTCAGAAGCATCTGTTTGGACAATAAACTCTTTGGAGTAGTCAGGACTTTTCAGGATAGGTGCAGAGCACATGGCCTCCTTCAGGTCATCAAATGCCTTTTGACAGCTTACTGTCCACTGAACCTTTTTGGGCATCTCCTTGGATGTCAGATCATTAAGAGGAGTCACAATGGACCCATAGTTCTTAACAAACTTCCTGTAGTACCCAGTCAAGCCCAAGAAAGCTCGAACTTGAGTCTGGGTGGTTGGAGGGGACCAGTCCTTGATGGATTGTATCTTACTCTCCAGTGGTTGAACTTGGCCTCCACCTACAAGGTGGCCCAAATATACAACCTTACTCTGCCCTATCTGGCACTTTGTAGCCTTGATAGTGAGGCCTGCCCTTTGCAGAGCCTCAAGAGCCTTCTTCAGGTGGATCAGGTGATCCTCCCAGGTGGAGCTAAAGACAGCAATGTCATCAAGATATGCTGCGCAAAAGTCATCCAACCCAGTAAGGACTTGGTTCACCAGCCTTTGGAAGGTGGCAGGTGCATTCTTCAGACCGAAGGGCATCACCACAAACTGGTAGTGCCCACCTGGGGTTGAGAATGCTGTTTTGGCCTTAGACTCCTCAGCTAATCTGATTTGCCAATAGCCAGCTGTTAAGTCAAATGTGCTCAAAAACTTTGCAGAAGCTAGTTTGTCTATGAGCTCATCTGCCCTTGGAATAGGGTGTGCATCTGTCCTGGTGACAGCATTGAGTCCTCTGTAATCCACACAGAACCTCATCTCTCTCTTGCCATCTTTGGTGTGAGGTTTGGGGACCAGAACCACTGGGCTAGCCCAGGGGCTCTCTGAGGGTTCAATGACACCTAATTCCAGCATTTTATGTACCTCAGCCTTTATACAGTCCCTGACGTGGTCAGGTTGTCTGTAAAGTTTGTTCTTTACAGGCAGACTGTCACCAGTGTCCACCACATGGGTACACCAGTCAGTTTGACTAGGTATCAAGGAAAACATATGTGAAAATGATTGTAGAACCTGTCTACATTCAGTCTGCTGATGGGCAGTGAGGTTGCCTCCAAGGGTCACTCCTTCAACTGAGCCATCTTCAGGGTTCTGAGACAACAGGTCTGGGAGAGGGTCACTCTCTTCCTCCTGTCCCTCATCTGTAGCCATGAGCAAGCCCATGTCTGCCCTGTCAACATATGCTTTAAGCCTGTTAACATGGAGTACCCTGTGGGGACTCCTGGGAGTTCCTAGGTCGACCAAGTAGGTGACCTCTCCCTTCTTTTCCAGGATTGTATGGGGTCCAGACCATTTGTCTTGGAGTGCTGCTGGGGCCACTGGCTCCAACACCCATACCTTCTGTCCTGGCTGAAACTCAACCAAGACAGCCTTTTGGTCATGCCAAGCTTTCTGTAAGGCCTGGCTTGCCTCAAGGTTTTTGGATGCCTTCTCCATATACTCAGCCATCCTGGAGCGGAGACCAAGTACATAGTCCACTATGTCTAGCTTAGGCTTTTTGAGAGGTAACTCCCAGCCTTCCTTCACCAAACACAGTGGGCCTCTCACAGGGTGCCCAAACAACAATTCAAAGGGGCTGTAACCAACTCCTTTTTGTGGGACCTCTCTGTAAGCAAACAGAAGGCAGGGTAGAAGGATGTCCCATCTTCGCCTGAGCTTTTCAGGTAATCCTTTGATCATACCCTTTAGGGTCTTGTTGAATCTCTCAACAAGCCCATTGCATTGTGGGTGATAAGGGGTGGTGAACTTGTAGTTGACACCACATTCCTTCCACATAGCTGTTAAGTATCCTGACATAAAGTTGGTACCTCTGTCAGATACTACCTCCTTAGGAAACCCCACTCTGGAGAATACTCCCAGCAGGGCCCTGGCCACAACAGGTGCTGTAGTGGTCCTAAGGGGAATTGCCTCTGGATACCTGGTGGCATGATCCACTACCACCAGTATAAATCTGTGCCCAGATGCAGTGGGAGGATCCATGGGACCCACTATGTCTATTCCCACTCTTTCAAAGGGAACCCCCACCACAGGTAGTGGTATCAGGGGGGCCTTTGTTGTGCCACCTGATTTGCCACTGGCTTGGCAGGTAACACAGGAGCGACAAAACTCCTTTGTATCTTCATTCATATGAGGCCAGTGAAAGTGAGGGACAAGTCTGTCCCAGGTCTTGTTCTGGCCTAGGTGTCCTGCTAAAGGAATATCATGGGCCAAGGTAAGAAGGAAGCCCCTAAATTGCAGAGGTATAACCAACCTCCTGGTAGCACCAGGCTTGGGGTCTCTAGCCTCTGAATAAAGGAGCCCTTCATCCCAATACACTTTATGGGTACCTTGAGCATTCCCAGCAGCCTCAGCAGCAGCCAGCTGTCTGAGGGGTTCAAGAGAGGGACAGGATAACTGAGCCTGCCTCAAGTCAGCCCTTGAAGGTCCCCCTGTCCCCAGAAACTCAACCTGGTCAGGTTCAAGCTCTTCAGGGACAGTTCCTTCAGGGTCCTCTAGATCAGCTTCCTGGGAAGGCTGATCATCACTCTGAGGCAGGGGGGAAGGCACAGCCTTGACCCTCCTGTTCTTCTTCTTGGTAGGTGCTTGGTCCATTGTTCCAGGATCCAAGACCTGAGGTTCAGTGAGGCACTTTTTGGCCTGTGACCTGGTCACAGCAAGGACATGTGATGATATACCTAACATCTCTGCATGAGTCCTGTACTCCACTTCTGACCATAGAGAACTCTCTAGGTCATTGCCCAACAAACATTCTACTGGGAGGTCTGCACTAACCACAACCCTTTTGAGGCCAGTTACCCCTCCCCATGAGAAGTTAACAACTGCCACACTATGTGAAGTAGTGGCATTGCTGGCATTGGTCACCAGGTAGTTCTCACCTGGTATGTACTGTCCAGGGTCCACAAAGCCTGGTGTCACCATAGTGACACTGGCACATGTGTCCCTGTAGGCTTGAGCCACTTTGTCATTAATTA
Source organism: Triturus cristatus (assembly GCF_964204655.1). Taxonomy (NCBI): domain Eukaryota; kingdom Metazoa; phylum Chordata; class Amphibia; order Caudata; family Salamandridae; genus Triturus; species Triturus cristatus. Next base: position 1,063,631,886 of record NC_140582.1, on the reverse strand, counting down.
AAGGAGTCTGTCTGTACTTGCCCAGGTTACTGGGGCTCACAGTCAGGGACAAATCAATGTCCCCATCACAGATCAAGACTGCCTGTGTCAGGGTTCTGTCTAAGTCAGAATCTCCTTCAGTTCCCATAGTGATTCCCACTACACCCTTTGTCTGGGGACCAACACTGCTAACAGTAGTACTGGGAGCAGGTGCCTTAGGGGCAACAGTGTTGGGGGCTCCACCCTTTTTGCAATCACTAGTCCAGTGAGTTGTATTTTTGCAATGATTGCACCAGGGTTTCTTTTGACCTTCTTTCTTCTTTTTGGACTGTTGTTGGGACCCACCCTCCTTAGCAGTAGTTTTCGGCCCTGTTGAAGACTTCTGGTCTTTAGATTTCTGATCTCCACCCTTTTGGTCTGTTTTCTTCTGATCACCCCCTTGGCCCTGGTTCTGGTTCTTTTGCTTAACCCTGGTTCTGACCCATTTGTCTGCCTTCTTTCCCAATTCTTGGGGAGAGGTCAGATCAGAGTCAACCAAGTGTTGATGCAGTTGCTGGTTTTGACAGTTATTTAAAATCTGTTCTCTCATCATCAAATTATACAATCCTGTAAAATCAGATACCTTACTTCCCAGCAACCAACCCTCCAAAGCCTTAGTGGCACATTCAATGTATTCAGACCAGTCCTGAGTCTGTGTCTTTTGGGTGTCTCTGAACATTAACCTGTACTGCTCAGTGGTTAAGCCTAACCCATCAACTAGAACACTCTTCAGGACTCTGTAGTTTCTGACATCCTCTTCTCTAACAGTGAGGAGTCTGTCTCTGCCTCTTCCCTCAAAGGAGAGCCAGAGGATTGCTGCCCACTGGTCTTCAGGAACCTGCTGCACTTTGCAGGCTCTCTCAAGAGCAGTTATCCACTTGTGGATGTCATCCCCACTTTTGTAGGGGGGCACAACCTTAGACAGGTTTCTATTATCGAAAACCCTATCTTTGTCCTTAGGGACAATGCTGCCACCAGTGGGTATAGACCCACTCTCTTTATGCTGTCTAGCCTTGCTCAGTTTCTCTTCCATCAGGGCTACTTCTAGCTCCTGCTTCCTGATCCTCAGCTGGGCTTCTTGCATCTTGGCCTCATGTTCCCTCCTCTGAGGGGTGGTCATCCTTCTCCTGGAGTGACCTTGAGAGCCTCTAGAGCCATGGGAAGCATTGGAGTCACCTGAGCGATTCCTTTGCCTTCCAAGCCCTGTGTTAAGTCCACTGGGGAGATCCAATGGGGTAAACCCATTGTCAGTCCCCAATAGCCTTAGTTTAGCTGGGCCAAGTATAATACTTGGCACTGGGCTAGTTCTCCCTTCATCATCACTACTTTCTGTATCCTCACCACTTTCCTCCCCTGTAGTATGATTCTCATCTAAGGGATGGCTATTGGAACTGGGTACCTCTGTAGTATCCTCAGAAGGGGGGCCTCCTGTTCCTGACCCTGATGGGGCTAACTGGGAAGCTTTCTTGAGTGCTCTCTGATTCTCATCATTCTGTAAGAGCTCTCTGAGCTCAGCAGAGTTTGGGTTCTTGGGCTGTTTAAGGCCTCTAAGAGTTGCCAAATGCCTGAGCTCATTCTGATTAAGGGTAGCAAAGCTGGATGGTGCCCTCTGGGGGTCACTCTCAACAGAGATGGGTACAGTGGACCCCTCTGCCCCGGCCATTGCTCTTAAGTGTGGGTGGATGTGTTGCAATCTACCTACACTTGGGTTTACCTACTAAACCTATCTAGTAGTTGTAGTCAGGGTGTGCTACTCCCTTTGCTCTACAACAACTAAGTTCAGTAGAACTTAAGTATATCTAATCTTGTTTTATATGTACCTACAGGTACCTATGTGATCTTTCAATTGGTAACCAAGAGATTACAATGGTAAAACACAGCAAGCTCAAATCCCATCGCTGCCACCAATGTGAGAAGTTGGCCTGGTATATGCTGTTCACTAGTTCTAGTGACCACCTTGTACCATGCCAAGCAACCCTTATGGTGTGGTTGTAAGTCAACCTTTTTGGACTAGCTGCCCTAGTGGTAGCGTAGGCTAAGCAGTCTTTGAGGCTAAACTCGTGAAGCGTGTTAAGCAAGCTGTTTTACCAATAGTAACCCCCTTTTATACCAATGAAAGGACACCACACAGATATATATTCAAAATATATATGTATTTATTTCTCAAAGTAACCCCTAGTCTCTTTATGAGCACAGGAGCACAAATCGTCAAACAAGATTATCACAGAATACACAGAAGTTGCACTTTATATGGATAGGCCCTGGTGGCCACTCGAACCATATACTAAAATAGTGGTATAAGTACCACGAACAGAAAAGGGAAAAGGCCTAGGGCCTCTAGAATCGCTGGGCCTACAAGGAGCTAACGTCAGTTAGTGACCAGGAGGTCCACGGGTGGCGTGTGCAGAGCAAATAGTCACACGCGTGCTCCCATAGGTTTCAATGGGTGCGTAAAAAGTACAAAGTTACTGCAAAAGGAATCTTCCGGATGACCTAGGAACTTAAGATTTGGAACACAGGCACTAGAGATGTAATACTACACTTGGGCACCGGAGTGCCAGCTTTACCTCACCCACAGGAAGCGGGTGCATAGGCCTCGAAGTGCGTCGGGTTTCTTCTATCGGTTCCGTGGGGCCTGTAGACAAAAGTGCTGCAGGCGGTCGGTCGGGAAGAGATGCAGTGGATCCAAGAGTGGATCGGAGATGTTGAAGACCTGTAAGCAGAGGGGACAGTGTTCACAGTCACTAGCCAGTGACCAGCGTGGCACCAGGTGGGTACCAGGCGATGTCGGGTGCAAACAGGGAGGAAGGTGTAGCTTGACTCTGCAGCCACGTGGTCCCTGAAGGTCGACGACATCCAGAAGTCGAGTCACGAGCTGTCCCACGCAGGCTCTCGCTGTCGGCGGTGTCGGCGACTTGATCGAAGCAAACAAGCCTTGGCAAAAGCAATTGTTGTGGGCAAGGAGTTTAAGCTGATGGTTCTGACCAGCAAGGTCAGAGGAACTGCTCCTTTGGAGGGGAGCAAGGGCCAGTCTGGAGCAACCAGACCAGCGGTGTTTGTCGTAGATTTCGTCGCCAAGATGGCCACTAGCCAGCGGGCCAGCAACCGGTTAGGCGCGTCGAGTGGCAAAATGCAGAAGGGCCCCACGCAGATCGTGGAGATGCTGGAGGGCTCACCTTTGGTGCAGATGCTGCTCGAGGGTTGGGCTTCTCAGAACCCAAAGCACAACTTGGAGGGAGCCTCGGTTGTTGCACTGGTCAGCTTGTCGTAGTCGTTTCAAGATGGCTGGCTCCACGTGTCTCGGTGCCTCCACGGGTCTCCTCTTTGCAGGGACTGTGGATCGGGCGGTGAGAGGTCTGGAGGTCCAGGTCTTGTCAGTCTCTGGGCTCGGGCTCCGGCGGGAGGCGGCGGCAAAGCAGACGTTGATTCGCTGGATGGTGCTTGCGTTAGCAAGGTGGTCACTCCCTGACCACAGGGGAGATTGGCTTCAGTCCTCTGTGCAGCAGAGCGTCGAAGTTCCCGTCTTCTTCTTAGTTTTAAGTTGATTCCAGGATGTCTGAAGTCTTAGGACACAGCTCCTACCTTTATTCGGATTCTAGGGGCCGGACTACCTGCTAGGTCCCTCCCTATGGGTGGGACCAGGAAGGGGGGTGGTTACACCCCCAATCCTTTGTCCAGCTCGCCCCAGGCCCGGGACTGGTGTGCCCCAGGACCGGTTTGAACTGGCATATGCACCGAGGCTCCTTGTGAGCCACAGGCATGTCTGGTTTCTTTCAAGCCCTACCTGACCAATACACAAAATCCTGTCTGGGGTGGTGCACGCACCTCCCCTGGCAGGAAACCCTTTGTCCACACCTCCCAAGCTGGAAGGACTCCCAGCAGCAGGAGGGCAGACTTGTGTCTGTGGTGGCAGCATCCATTTTGTGGAGCTGAGGCTATGTCTGATTTTACCCGGGTTTCAGGTACTGTACATGTCGTGTCCCTCTAGAAGGGTGGAATGCTAACCCCGTCGCCAGAATTGGCGAGGGGTTAGTATTCCAATTCGTATGACACCTTACTCGACATGTTTTGATAAAGCCAAACCAAAGATAGCATTTAACCGCGAGGTTCATAATGCACTTAAGAGTATATGGTATGACGATATCTGGAAACAGTAGAAGGAAGTTGTTCCGACCACTGCAGACAGGCTCAGCTCATGCCAGAGCACCATCTCACATGGAACCAAGCACTCTGCCTTCAGGATTGTTAAGGCCTGCCATAGGAGTGTCTTATAGGTTACCAGGTGTCCCATTTAAGGTTAGGTATAGGTATACTACACCTAAGTAAGAGGTGATTACACCAACTTACCCCAGCTGAGTGATCAGCCAGTTGTGTCAAATCGTTAGGCCAAGCCTGGGGTGGCATAATACATGCTGCAGCCCTTGGCAGGCCTTGGGTACACCAATGCCCTGGGTACCTAGTGTACACTGGTACAGGGGCTGACAAGGTGATCCACTTCCAATTGGTTATGCACCTAGGGTGCATAGTTTTAATTTAGTAGAGAGAACAGCAGGCTGGGGGTCTGATTGGCAGGCCCACAGCCTCAATATGTCAAAAACCAGTGAAGCAAAAAGCCAAAAAGCAAAAATTTGGGGTGACCATAGGATAGCAGACCCTACTCTCCTACACTTGTGAATATGTATGTGAATGTCTCTGAACAAGTGTGGATTTTAAGTGGCACTGCATCCAAATACAGTCCTACTGAACTTTCCACATTGTGTTGTTAATCTGTCCCATGTCATGAGTGCACAAAAAGGTGTGGCAGGTACAGCATCCACGTGGAAGCAAGCAGTGGCTCTGCTTCCCACATATCCTGTATCATATACTCTCAGGGCTGGGTACATAAGAGCTTGAAATGTAACTATTGGCATTCACAGAGACAGTTCCCGTATTGGTTCTGCTCACTGTGCAAATACAGACCAGGTGTACGAATATTTTGTCTCAAGGTGGCACAACATCTTACTTGCGCTGTATGCTTCAAGTGATGCCAGTCAATGTTAGCGCTATGACCGCAAACGTTTGCACATTTTTGCACATCTAATTGTGTGTTGCAATGACGTGTCCTTTTTCATCTCACCTAGGAAGCGACCGAATGTGTATCGTTCCTTCACCCTGCTGGCTGGCATGGAGGATAATGATGTAATACGCCGATTCCGTCTGGACAGAACAAACCTACAAGACCTATGGCAATGTTGGAGCCACACCTGTGTCCTCGCAGGACATATTCAACAGCACTCACAGCAACATCAAAGGTTATGGCGTTCCTGCATTTCTTGGCTACTGGTTCATTCCAGAACATGGTGGGCATTGCAGGTGATATGTCTCAACCAACCTTCAGCATGGTGCTACGGGATGCCCTGTCGGCTATGATGCAATACAAGGACCGATTCATACATTTCCAAGGAGGCAGGAATTGGCGAATGTAAAGGGAGATTTTTATGCACTTGGACACATCCCAAATGTTGTTGGTGCAATAGACTGCACACATGTTGGCCTGGTTCCACCACAGGCACGGGATCACATACACAGGAATCGTAAACATTTCATTTCAGTCAATGTGCAGGTGGTGTGCCAGGCCGATATGATCATCTCACATGACTGTGCCAAGTTTCCAGGATCAGCCCACGATTCCGATATCATGCGCAACAGCTTTGTGCCCCAGATGATGGCCAATCTGCTTCCGGAGCGGGCATGGATTGTGGGTGAGTACGCAGTCAAGGCGTGTGCTGTATGTGTGCTATGCTGTCCTCGGCCACAGTTAAGACACTTAATCTGTATGTGTATTTCACACTTAGGTGACTCTGCATATCCCAACGGCCCTTGGTTGCTGAGCACACTACGCAATCCCAGGACACCAGCTGAAGTCCGCTACAACAATGCCCATGAGAGGACACGTCGGGTGGTGGAGTGAACATTTGGACTACTTAAATCACGTTTTCACTGCCTGGAAAAGAGGGGCTCTGCAGTACTCACCCAAAAAGGTGTGTCAGATGGTAGTAGCATGCTGCATGCTACACAACCTGGCCTTGCGGAAAGGCATCCCCTTGATCCTGGATGATGATGACCAGCCGCAGCCCCCACCTGCAAACCCCCAATTGTTGAGTGACGAGGATAGTGGAGAGGAGGAAGGTGTTGACCTGCGTCAGCAGCTCATCAACCACTACGTCACTTGAAGGTGAATGTGAATGTACAACGGGGCCGTTGTCTGCTGATGTTGTGCTTTGTGAAAAGGTCTATGTGAGCTTTGTGACTGCAGCTTGTTGTTGAGTCGATGCTGCCTGCAAATGTGTTGGTAACAGGGTCGTTTGGCACAGCTACTTGATGTCTATGTCGGTACCGTTGCTCATTGGAATGTGTGCAGATCGGAGTACCTTGATGACAAGTGTTGTGCGATGGTTGAAAGGCCACCACCTGAGTAGGGAATAATGTTCTGTTGTGTTTTCCTAGGTCCCTTCAGCCTCTACTTGCCTGCAGAGAATCCCAGCTCCTGTGACATTGTAATCATGGGTAATATTGCACATACTGTGACAGACATGGAGCAGGCACAACTACATAGTTGCGTGATTAGTGTTTATTTACAATGTGTATCTGTGAGAGGGATATTTACATAAATGTGAATGGTGAATCAATGATTTGGCAGGGATGGTAGATGAGCCAATCGAGTAAGCACAACATTGATGTGGTGACACAGTCCAACTGATGGATGCCATTTCCATGGTGGTGTGGGTGTGGACAGTGTACAAATTCTATGGCAGGGTGAAGAGGGGTGCCATCATGGCTGGCTCCTTGACTGGTGATTGGCTGGTGCTTTGCCACGGGATGCTCCCAAGGTTTTCTTTGGACGGCCCCTTGATCTTTTGGCAGGGGGGGACACAGGTGCAGGCTCATGGGAATCTGAGGAGTCCCCCCTCTCCGTGACCGCAGGGGAGGATGCGGAACTAACATCCTGCGGGCCACCGGAGGGAGGTGGAGGTGTTGGTTGTGCCATAGGCCTGTCCCTTAGTACCGCCCCTAGCTGGCCCAAAAGGTCCACGATTTCGCCCATGCGGTCCACGAGTTGGCCCATGCGGTTGTCTATGGACCTCAGCAGCTGTTGTTGCTCACTGGCATCTTGCTGAGCCTGGCCCATTTGTCCCTGGCACTGTTCATAGGCCCCAACGACTCTGGTGATGTCTGCCAGGGCTTCCGACCCAGTGTTCTGTTGGCTTTGAGTAACACTTGGCCTCCCAACCGGCCTGCTGTCATGGACCTGTTGCCTCACCACTGTAGGCACCCGCCTACTCTCCCTGACATCCGCAGTTGTTGGGGTGGGCCGGTTATCCTCTTGGGCAGGGTGAGTGTTGCAGGTAGCAGTGGTAGCGGTGGTGGTGGTGGTGGTAACGGCGACACAGGTCGTTCCAGCAGGGGTCAGCATTGATGTTGTTGCTGAGGGGGGTGGGGCATGGGGCAGTGGGGTCTGGGACAGATTGCGCACTGACACACCAGATGGTCCGGCTTGGTCCGCAACATCCTCAGTTTCCTGGTAGTCCGCATCTGAGTGTCCATGTTCCAGGGATGGAGACTGGCTCTGCAGGTTGCGGTTGTCGTCCTCTGCAGTCAGTTGTTGGTCACCTGTGGGACAGAGGGTAGATTGTCATTGCCTTACATCCCTCATGCTTGCTGTGTTTGATGTCTCTTATTTACATGTTTTGCTACACACAGTTACGTATTTCACACATTGTATGTCTGCACAGTGATGTGCGTCATGACATGATGTGGAGTTACATTCATTATTTTCAATGGTGTGACATGTAATTGGATACCATGCCCCACGTGTAGGATTTCTCATTGCGATGAATGGTTGTCATTTGACAACTGGCGGAAATACAACTTGATGTGAGGCATCTTTGCTGATTACTCTGCCTGGCAGCCATTAAGGTGCAGATTCCGATCCGTTAAAAAAAATTACTGTACGACTCGTATCCGTATTCTTTTACGTACGAATCGTACAAGTCCCGTACAACCGGTGAAGTACGATTCGTACGTGAAAAATACATATGAATCGCTTCGGGAAAAGTCTACGAGACGTCCCTGGACAGTTTTACGTACGAGTCGTAAAACTGAAGTCCGAGCGAACAAGTACGATCCGTACCGGCGTTCCGAATATACAAGCGTATGGAAAACGTCCCGTACGGAGCGAACTTTGTACCACCCCTACCCCGAGTACACTTGTGCCCGGGGTACGAGTCGTACGGCCCCCCCAGCCTCCCCCCGTGTATGTCCGCACCATACCCCCCACCCCCCGTATGTACGCACCATACCCCCGTATGTCTGCACCATACCCCCCCGCCCGCATATGTCCGCACTGTACTCCAGGCATACCCCAATCCTCGCGTATGTACGGTCCGTACATAGGCGAGGGGGGTACGGTGCATACATACGTGGCGTGGGGGGTACGGTGCGGACATACGCACTGTACATACGCACTGTTGGCCTATGTACGGTGCGTACCCCCACAGCACATATGTACGCACCGTACATATGCAATGTTGACACGTACGATGTGGGTGATGGCGTGTACGTCGCGTACCGGGCCCCCTTTTCGTCGTGCATCGCAGCGTAATTAGCTTTTCCGGCACTTTTTGGCTCCCGTAAAAATATAGCCGTGCGGAGTGCTGTAGGTACGAATCGTACTTGCTGGTCCGTAAAACGATGCCTGACTCCGTGCGGACGTCGCGTACTCGCTGTCCAGGATCAGAATTGTATGTATTTTTTAGCCGTACGGTGTTTTTTACGATTCGTATGGAAATGGTATTTCTGTACGAATCGTACTTGCTGGTTTGTAAGGTGGAATTCCCGAGTACGAGTCGTACGGAGAAAACGCTCCGTACGACCATTCGTACCCGGGTTTTACAGGATCGGAATCAGCACCTAAATGTGCGCATGAACTAGCCATTGTCATGTCATGCATACCTTGGTCATGTCCTGTGCTTGGATTTCTTTGTACAACAGACCATGCTTGTTTATTTTTCATATGGACCTCCATACTCAGCACCCATGGAAGTTACAGATGACATTCGGGGCAGTGCATGTATGTTCCCGGATTTGCTTACACATGATTTTGGTGAGTAACAGTTCTGTTTCTGTCACAGTTCCGTACGCTTGGCTGTCTGCATACTGTCAATATATATTTCGTTTGCTCATATTTTTGTGTGAAGTGAGGCCTTGTGTTGTCATATGGCTCAATGCTTTTGTTGAGGGAAGTTGGGGTGCATGCACTGTCTGCTTACCTGTCCAGTTGTCATTTTGGGGGGGACTTTCTGACACATGCTTCGGCTGGGGCGGAGGACTCCATCCTGCTGAGGGGGAGGGTGATAGGGGTGGCTGGTGGTAGTTGTAGTGCTGGGTCCCGAGACATATTCCCCCTCCCTGTGAAGATGGCTACCTACCTGTTAGTTGAGGGTGAAACAGACAATGGCTGACACATGCTTCTGGCTGGGGTGGAAGGCTCCATCCTGCTGAGGGGGGGACAGGGGTGGCTGGTTGGAGTAGTGAAGAAGGCCTCCCTACCCCAAACATCCCTCCCTGTGAAGATGGCTACATACCTGTGAGTTGAGGGTGAAGCAGACAATGGCTGACACATGCTTCTTGCTGGGGTGGAGGGCTCCATCCTGCTGAGGGGGGGGGCAGGGGTGGATGGTGGGAGTTGTGGAGCAGTCCTCCCTACCCCAAACATCCCTCCCTGTGAAGATGGCTACCTACCTGTGAGTTGTAGGGTGAAGCAGACAATGGCTGACACATGCTTCTGGCTGGGGTGGAGGGCTCCATCCTGCTGAGGGGGAGGCTGACAGGGGTGGCTGGTGGGAGTTGTAGTGCTGGGTCCCGAGACACATTCCCCCTTCCTGTGAAGATGGCTACCTACCTGTTAGTTGAGGGTGAAGCAGACAATGGCTGACACATGCTTCTAGCTGGGGTGGAGGGCTCCATCCTGCTGAGGGGGGGAGGTAGGGGTGGCTGGTGGGAGTTGTAGTGCTGGGTCCCGAGACACATTCCCCCTCCCTGTGAAGATGGCTACCTATCTGTTAGTTGAGGGTGAAGGAGACAATGGCTGACACATGCTTCTGGCTGGGGTCGAGGGCTCCATCCTGCTGAGGGGGGGGGGGGACAGGGGTGCTAGTGGGAGTTGTAGTGCTTGTTGGCTGGACACATACAACTAAGTTGATGTTGGGTACCTTTGTGGGGAATCAGGTTGAGTGGAGGTTACATCTGTGAGACCTGTGTCGGGTATTGTGGTGCAGAATAATGGACTTGGGCCTAGGAGGTGTAGCTTTGTAGTTGTGCAAGGCAGTACTTAGCAGAGTGATGGTATACATTTGTTAGTACTTACCAACCTCCACTCCCCCAGCTATTCCTTCAAGACTCTCTGGGTGCAGTATGGCAAGCACCTTCTCCTCTCACGCAGAGTATGTTTTGGGTGGAATGGGGGGCCTCCACCAATCCCCTCAGCCAGCTCACGGTTCTTTGCCCTCTTCTTCTTGATGACACTCTTTAGGTCATGCCACCACTTCTGTATTTCCTGCTTGTTGCGGGGGGGGATGGGGGGGGTGGTGCCTACGGCGTTTACCTTGTTCACTATTCTTACCCACATTTGGGTTCTGGTGGCTAGTGGGGTCTGTTGGACCATGTTACCAAAGAGTTGTGGTTCAACTCTTATAATTTTGGCATTTTATGTGGTGCCATGGTGTGTGCTGTTCCGTTTATTTTGGGGTGCAGTTGTGAGGGTGATGTGGCTAGTGAAGGTGGTGTGTGTGTGTGTTGTTATATGTGCAGCTTTGCCTTTAATATTTTCTCTGCTGTTGGGCCCTTCAGTTGTGTAGTTTTGCAAATGATTGTGGTCAGGGAAGGGGCTGGTTTTATGCTCAGCTATGTGGGTGTGGCAAGCTAGTGTATTGCTGTCAGGGGGGTTGTGTGGGTTGTCCTATGATGTGTTGGTTTAAATTTGCCATGGGGGTGTGTCATTGTGAGGTTTTAGGTTAATTTGGGGGCAGGGCTAGTTTCCTGTGTGCATTTGGTGGCCTTATTGTGTGTTTTTGTCATCGCCTGCCATTTTTTTCACGGAGCCTCCGCAGCGATGGCTGTGCTGCTGCCCATCCGCCGGATATCACATTCCTTACTGCTCATGACCGCGGTGGTCGGATACAGCGGAACGTACTGCTGTGGAATCAGGGATATTATAATGTCACGGTCGGTTACTCCGCGTGCCTGATGGTGGTTTGTTTCTTTTTCGCTGTGATTATGACTGTCGCGGTCGGATTTTCACCTGCTCCGTCGGTTACGGGCATATTTTCGATGCCTCCTGCCGCCGCGGTCGGAATATTTTGGCGGTTTATCATGATCTGACCAGCGTTTTTCCCGCTGGTCCGGCGGGCGGTATTTTCCCGCTACCAAGACGGTCAAGATGGTTTTCTGACCGTCATCCTAATGGACCCCTAAATTTGAAGAATTTTGAATAGTTTAATGTTTTAATTCATAATAGAATGTTTTTTAAATTAGATTTTATATTATTGGTACACACATATATCTATATATACATATATATATATATATCTATATATTCTCAGCAAAGTCCCAAATAAATGCGCTCTCAGCAATCAAAGGACACCGCATCCAAATTACTTCAAAAGGTGTTTAATTCTACAACGCTTTTCAGCTTGTTGCAAAGCCTTGTTCACGTAGAATAGTGCATACAACTTGATGACTGATAAAGTTTATGGGCATGAAAACAAACAAAGGACACTGTAGGTATGTCACACTGGTTTTGCACACAATGCGGCAGACATCTTGGAACGGTGTAAATTATACCCGATAATGAAAAGAATACATTCCTATGAATGGACATATCAACTCAAACTGACATACATTCATCTACGTGTTACGTGTCTCCAAACTAGTGCCCCGAATAATGCATAGTACAATACTCTGCAATCAATGTCGCACAAATGACAGCCGTTGCTAGTTCGTGCGCATTATGTTATGCCGGTTAATTGTAAGTTCCAAAGTCAAAAATAGTTATAATACATAAATGCGAATGGAGATTGGATGTCTTGCAGGAATCAGAGCATCCCGTGTTGCACAAGTTTGCTCAAAATCACATAAGGAGTATGACGGGCAAGTGCCCTCAAGCTCCAATGAGATGGAAGACATCTGAAAACTTAAATCTTATGTGTTCTCATACTATACCCATCAGTCGATATATTGAGTGATGATAGGGGAAAAGGGTAGGTTGCTCGTGAAAGTGAGTGCCGGTGTCTGGGCCCCTTCCTTTCCTCGTGAATAAGTACAAGAAAGAAAAAAGAAGAAGAAAACAATAAATAACTCCAGCATGGTAACATGCATGTTAAAAACAGTACAATATCTTCTTTGTCTATGCACAGATGGATTTCGAAAAAATCGGATGAGAGAGATTCACATAACTCAAATTGCAACTGTTCTGATGCTGCACAGGAAAAGCACAAAAATACAAAGAAAGTTACATGGAATGATCACATCTCTGATTATTCTCTTAGATGAATCGCTAATTCTTCATTCTGGTTGAGACCACCAGGAATCTTTGTTTGAAAATTGACAATGTATTTAGACTCCTTTTGCCTGAGTTTGAGAACTCGATTGCCACCCCTGGGGTTGCTTGGAACTTGTTCTAAGATAAAAAATCTAAGGAGCGCAGGGTTCGAAAAGTGTTTGTCCCTGAAATGGCGGGCAACTGGATATTTTTCATCAATGTGTGTGATTGCCCGGCAATGTTCCAAAATACGTTTCTTGGCAATAAGTGTGGTGCTGCCAATGTACCATAATTTGCACGGACATTCAATCACGTAGATGACAAAGGTGGAACTACACGTGAGAAATTGGTTAATATCCCTGTTGGTACCATTGCAGCTAACTTTCTTACAAAAGATACTATTTCTGCATGCCTTGCAATGCCCACAAGGAAAGAAACCTTGGAGACCACGTTCTTGTTTCTTGGGGTATAGGGTGACATCATTCTGTACCAATTGGTCCCTGATGTTCCTACCCTTTCTGTAAGTAATGCTCGGTCTTGTGGGAATGTTGTCTCCAATGATGGTATCACATGTGAGAATCTCCCAATTCTTACATAAGATTCTTTTTACGAAACGCGTCGGGCAGGACATTTCATTTCTGTGAGACACTGCCGTTTGTTTGAACACTGTATGTCCTCCAGCAAATAAATCATGGCAAGAATTGAACTTACCTGTGATGGGCTTCCTTACAGCAGGCAACTTGATGTTGGATGTGTTTGCGGCCCCGCCTGAGCCGCGAGGATTGCCCCGCTGCACCTCGTGCAGTTCCGCTTCAGTGTCAACCTACGCTGGGGCATGAGGAACAGGTTTGGCCGAGGGAGGACTGTAAAGGCATGACAGGCATCTCCAGTGTTTACCAACCCACTTGGGATTTTATCAGCGCTTTATTTGAAGTAAGAACCACAGCGCTCCACTGTGAGTAAAAAGACGAAAACTCCAAAGACCAGCAAGCCACAGGAGTGGCCACGCCCACATGGGCGGGAGAAATAATTTAAACTGTGATTCCTCCTTCACAAAATGCCCGCAGCCCTTGATGAAGTGATTGGTGTCACGAAACGCGTCGGGCAGGACATTTCATTTCTGTGAGACACTGCCGTTTGTTTGAACACTGTATGTCCTCCAGCAAATAAATCATGGCAAGAATTGAACTTACCTGTGATGGGCTTCCTTACAGCAGGCAACTTGATGTTGGATGTGTTTGCGGCCCCGCCTGAGCCGCGAGGATTGCCCCGCTGCACCTCGTGCAGTTCCGCTTCAGTGTCAACCTACGCTGGGGCATGAGGAACAGGTTTGGCCGAGGGAGGACTGTAAAGGCATGACAGGCATCTCCAGTGTTTACCAACCCACTTGGGATTTTATCAGCGCTTTATTTGAAGTAAGAACCACAGCGCTCCACTGTGAGTAAAAAGACGAAAACTCCAAAGACCAGCAAGCCACAGGAGTGGCCACGCCCACATGGGCGGGAGAAATAATTTAAACTGTGATTCCTCCTTCACAAAATGCCCGCAGCCCTTGATGAAGTGATTGGTGTCACGAAACGCGTCGGGCAGGACATTTCATTTCTGTGAGACACTGCCGTTTGTTTGAACACTGTATGTCCTCCATCAAATAAATCATGGCAAGAATTGAACTTACCTGTGATGGGCTTCCTTACAGCAGGCAACTTGATGTTGGATGTGTTTGCGGCCCCGCCTGAGCCGCGAGGATTGCCCCGCTGCACCTCGTGCAGTTCCGCTTCAGTGTCAACCTACGCTGGGGCATGAGGAACAGGTTTGGCCGAGGGAGGACTGTAAAGGCATGACAGGCATCTCCAGTGTTTACCAACCCACTTGGGATTTTATCAGCGCTTTATTTGAAGTAAGAACCACAGCGCTCCACTGTGAGTAAAAAGACGAAAACTCCAAAGACCAGCAAGCCACAGGAGTGGCCACGCCCACATGGGCGGGAGAAATAATTTAAACTGTGATTCCTCCTTCACAAAATGCCCGCAGCCCTTGATGAAGTGATTGGTGTCACGAAACGCGTCGGGCAGGACATTTCATTTCTGTGAGACACTGCCGTTTGTTTGAACACTGTGGTGCCGATCACGATCCGGTAAAAAATTCCCCCGTGCGACTCGTATCGGGTCTTATTACCGTACGAATCGTACAAGTGCCGTACGAACTGGCAATCACGATTCGCATGGTAAAAAGTCCATACGAACCGCACTGGGAATCATTCCCCACACGTCCTCGGGTCGGAAAATGTGTCCGACACGTCCTCGGACGATTTACCTTACAAACGTAAAAATCCAAGTCCGACCGAGGAATCACGATCCATCCTGTGCGTCCGAGCGTACAACCGTATGGAAAAAACACCGTCCGCACCGAACACCCATAGCAACCATGGAGACATGTGCCCGCATACGCGCCCAACACTCCCCCCAGCCCCCGTACGTCCGACACGTACCCCCCGTATATGTATACCCCCACCCGTCTAGGTACACCCCAGTACGTTCCAGTCGTACCCCCACCCCAGTACGTGTCGTACCCCCCGTGTACCTACACCCCAGTACGTTCGAGCCACACCCCCACCCCAGTACGTGTCATAGCCCCGTCTACCCACACCCCAGTACGTTCCAGTCGTACCCCCACCCCAGTACGTGTCGTACCACCGTCAATGTACACCCCCCCACCCCTGTACGTGTCGTACCACCGTCTATGTACACCCCAGTACGTTCCAGTCGCACCCCCACCCCAGTACGTGTCGTACCACCGTCAATGTACACCCCCCCACCCCTGTACGTGTCGTACCACCGTCAATGTACACCCCCCCCACCCCTGTACGTGTCGTACCACCGTCTATGTACACCCCAGTACGTTCCAGTCGCACCCCCACCCCAGTACGTGTCGTACCCCCCGTGTACCTACACCCCAGTACGTTCGAGCCACACCCCCACCCCAGTACGTGTCGTACCACCGTCAATGTACACCCCCCCACCCCAGTACGTGTCGTACCACCGTCTATGTACACCCCAGTACGTTCCAGTCGCACCCCCACCCCAGTACGTGTCGTACCCCCCGTGTACCGACACCCCAGTACGTTCGAGCCACACCCCCACCCCAGTACGTGTCATAGCCCCGTCTACCCACACCCCAGTACGTTCCAGTCGTACCCCCACCCCAGTACGTGTCGTACCACTGTCAATGTACACCCCCCCACCCCTGTACGTGTCGTACCACCGTCTATGTACACCCCAGTACGTTCCAGTCGCACCCCCACCCCAGTACGTGTCGTACCACCGTCAATGTACACCCCCCCCACCCCTGTACGTGTCGTACCACCGTCAATGTACACCCCCCCCACCCCTGTACGTGTCGTACCACCGTCTATGTACACCCCAGTACGTTCCAGTCGCACCCCCACCCCAGTACGTGTCGTACCCCCCGTGTACCTACACCCCAGTACGTTCGAGCCACACCCCCACCCCAGTACGTGTCGTACCACCGTCAATGTACACCCCCCCACCCCAGTACGTGTCGTACCACCGTCAATGTACACCCCCCCACCCCTGTACGTGTCGTACCACCGTCTATGTACACCCCAGTACGTTCCAGTCGCACCCCCACCCCAGTACGTGTCGTACCCCCCGTGTACCTACACCCCAGTACGTTCGAGCCACACCCCCACCCCAGTACGTGTCGTACCACCGTCAATGTACACCCCCCCACCCCTGTACGTGTCGTACCACCGTCTATGTACACCCCAGTACGTTCCAGTCGCACCCCCACCCCAGTACGTGTCGTACCCCCTGTGTACCTACACCCCAGTACGTTCGAGCCACACCCCCACCCCAGTACGTGTCATAGCCCCGTCTACCCACACCCCAGTACGTTCCAGTCGTACCCCCACCCCAGTACGTGTCGTACCACCGTCAATGTACACCCCCCCACCCCTGTACGTGTCGTACCACCGTCTATGTACACCCCAGTACGTTCCAGTCGCACCCCCACCCCAGTACGTGTCGTACCACCGTCAATGTACACCCCCCCACCCCTGTACGTGTCGTACCACCGTCAATGTACACCCCCCCACCCCTGTACGTGTCGTACCACCGTCTATGTACACCCCAGTACGTTCCAGTCGCACCCCCACCCCAGTACGTGTCGTACCACCGTCAATGTACACCCCCCCACCCCTGTACGTGTCGTACCACCGTCAATGTACACCCCCCCACCCCTGTACGTGTCGTACCACCGTCTATGTACACCCCAGTACGTTCCAGTCGCACCCCCACCCCAGTACGTGTCGTACCACCGTCAATGTACACCCCCCCACCCCTGTACGTGTCGTACCACCGTCAATGTACACCCCCCCACCCCTGTACGTGTCGTACCACCGTCTATGTACACCCCAGTACGTTCCAGTCGCACCCCCACCCCAGTACGTGTCGTACCCCCCGTGTACCTACACCCCAGTACGTTCGAGCCACACCCCCACCCCAGTACGTGTCATACCACCGTCAATGTACACCCCCCCACCCCTGTACGTGTCGTACCACCGTCTATGTACACCCCAGTACGTTCGAGCCCCACCCCCACCCCAGTACGTGTCATACCCCCGTGTACCTACACCCCAGTACGTTCCTGGCGCACCCCCAACACAACCTCCTAAGTACGGAGCGCACCCCATGCCCCAACATCACAACCGCATGTACGAGTCGTACAAAGCCACACACAAGGACATAATCGTACAACCAAATGGCCCATGTACACACCGTACACACGCTCAAAACGCACGTACACAACAAGGACAAAACAAAACAACACAAGAATACACCATTCGAAAGGCACACAGCCACTAAACATGGCCAACAACCACTAAAATAACACAATCACTGACCTGCAACTGTCAAAAACAAACAGAGGCCCAATACACCACCACTCCTTATAACACACCCACCCAAAATTCAAACACTGCCACACCCACCCATGGACCAATGAAAAGGGCCCACACACACAAACCATGAGCCTTTGCAACAGACTCACTGCTGCCAGACACCACAGAACCAGACTACAAGCAACACCACATCTTACACTTGCACACCTTCACACGACCACCCTCACAAACACCCTCTCATCACATTCACACACACACACAACCATCCACCCCCCCCCCCAACATCCACACACCCCCCACACCCACACCATCCCCACCCACATCCCTCACCATGCCCACTACCAAGAATCCAAAGTTCAGTCACCGAGAGTTGGAGGTCCTTGTTGATCAAATCCTCAGAGTCGAGCCACAGATCTTTGGAACATTGGTCAGAAGCACCAGCCAGGCAGCCAAAACAGCCATGTGGCAGACCATCGTCGATGCTGTGAATGCTGTTGCGGACACCAGGAGGACCAAGCAGGATTGCCAGAACAGGTGGTACGATCTGCGGAGGAGGGTCAGAGCCAAGAGGCAGGAGGAACACGACCAGGCCAACGCCACCGGAGGAGGGCCCTCCCGCAGAGCCGTACAGTACCATCCCTGGGAGGAGAGGGTGATGGCCATACTGCCGGTGGAGGCAGTTGAAGGAGTAGAAGGACTCCGAGACCCGGGTGAGTACACAAACAACGCACCTCACATGGGGGGAACTGCAACCACAACCAAAATTAATAACAGGCACGCAACCACCACAAGCCATCGCATGACTCAACCACACTCCATGAGCAGGCACATGCCACTGCTGCCACCATGCCCCATGCACCCAGCTGGACAATGTCAAGTCACAGGCCACAGAAGACAACAACACATGACACGGTAACCCGGATGGCGGGAGGCTGGGCACCAAGAATCACATAGTGCGACTCCAAAGCAGACAACAATGCCCTCTGCCCATATGGCCTAGGTCACAGCTAGACAAACACTGTGTCCCAACACAGGAATGACTTGCCAGCAAATGGCGGACGCCTTGCATCAACACATGGGGGTGAAGGCACTGTTTTGCACATGACAGCAGCTAATGAACAGCCAACATTGTGAAAGAGTGGCAGCACACACCACCACAGCAGCAGCGCACAGACACACAGCAGACAAAATGGGTGCCTGGAGATCAGAAACAAACTCACATCAACAGGCCAAGGGCCACTCAAAGATCTGCTAACAGTGTGTGCCCAGGAATCTGGGCCAAGGTGACAGAGGGTGACACACGGAGGGAGGGAGAGGGGGACACAGAGGGAGGGAGAGGGGGACTGAGAGGGAGGGAGACGGACAGAGGGAGGAGGCTGACACACAGAGGGAGGGAGAGGGGGACAGAGAGGGAGGGAGAGGGGGACAGAGAGGGAGGGAGACACAGGAAGATGGACAGAGGGAGGAGGCTGACACACAGAGGGAGGGAGAGGGGGACAGAGAGGGAGGGAGAGGGGGACAGAGAAGGAGGGAGACACAGGGAGAGCAAATCAGTCCTTTGGTGTGTGGGAATGTCTGCTCGTCAGCAGGTGGACTGCGTGCATGTAGACAAGGGTGGCCAGTGCCAGAACCCCCCCTCTTCATCATGGCAAAACGCAGGGCCATGTCACAACCTGTACACGAGCACAAGGACAGCCACCTGCATCATATAAGTGTGTGGATCCACTCCATGTGCACATGTACAGTGCTACAAGGAAGGCGCAAATGCATGGCTCGCCACACATGCACACTCCACTGCTGACTGCAGTCACACTTGACGCAGCAAGTAAGACTGTGCCACACATAGTTAAAGGGGCCAAATTGGTGCCCAAGGGACACACCCATGCACAAGTGCACTGTGAGTGGAATGCAAGACAGATCCTAATTCCAAGAGGAAATGTGCCAACTTTGTAACGGATGAAACATGGATGTTGCATGGATCAAAATTAACATTTTCTCTCTCACACACAGGTCAACGTCGTGCTGCACCCCCCAACACTGGGGGGGAACACTCACAGGACCCGGATCTGCAGGAGACCGATCCCACCGGCAGCGACCACTCTCACCACTCTGCGGACGACCCCGACCGACCTGGCCCCTCTGGTGTCCAACCACCTGCAGCACCTGCGTCAGGTACAACCGTGCCAACCACCACACCCACTCCTGCCACATCCCAGGAGACACCCAGGATCCCTGCCCCAACACCACAATGCAGCCAGGCTCGCCAGGAGGGACACGGTGTCCCGGGCACCCAGGAGGAGGCAGGCGACAACGCCAATGCCACCCCTCAGGGGTCCCGGAGACCCGATGTTCCCACAAGTGCAGGCCAGACGCAAGTGGGCAGGGGTGGTGGGAGTGGAGGACGGCGGAGGCGCGAGCCTGACCAGTTGGCTGGGGATCCGGTATTTTCCCATGTCCGTAACATCCTGGACTCATACCGGCAGGACACCACGGGCATGGCCCAGGTTGTGTCCGTCCTCGAGGGGATCAAGGTCCAGCAGGCCCAGCAACATGCGGAGCTAATAGCCTGTCTACAGCTACACCAACGGAGGATGGAGGACAGACAGGCTGAGCAAGTGACGGCGTCCCAGGGGATTCACGCTGAACTCCGTCGGATGGCCGACACCATGGCCGACCCTCCCTGTGCCAGAAGGCGGAGAACATCACCACCCACAGGGAGGGATCATGAGGAGGAGGAGGAAACATCCGACGGAGCATCCCAGACGTCGTCACGGCGTGCTGCTGAGGTTCCCCGCAGGAAGCCGGGTCGTCCACGGAAAGGACCGTGAGGGTGGCTGCTACATCACCATCTCCCAGGACACCTGGCCTGGCACCTGGCCCACTGGAGCAACAGCATCACAGCATCAAGAGACATTCTCTGCCACATGGCCCTGCTGGTCACTGGCTGACCAATGTTGACAAAGACTGTGGCATGGACTCTGAGGATTTCCAATGGCAAGGACACCAACTCCCCTACTGAACTTTGGATTCCCTAATCCCGGAAAGCCCCTCACTTTGTCCCCCCCCCCCCAATAATAAATCACACTATTAAGAGTAGATGCCTGCTGGTAGCATTATTACCTAACATGTGTCTTGTACAGTCTAAACATGCCTGAGTCATCTGTTCACTTCAACCATCCACACCCTGGGGCCTGAGTCTGGCACAGGACACATGGGTCACAGTTTATTAGGCAAGACAGACATGGAGCACCATACACACCCGTGATGGTCAGAACCAGCTGAGGGGGTGGCCGAACAACCGTACTGACAGACACATTGAGTACAGCAACAGTCATGCGCAGAGGTCAGGGATCCTGGCCCGTGTCCTGGGGGGCACCCAGGTATGTGTAGACAGGTGGCAGAACCATGTCCTGCAAGCTTGAGTCCGGTGGATGCAGAGAATGGGGTCATGGACAACGTTGGATGCATGGGGATGGCACATGTCACAATACCCACACAGTCATGGACATCATGCCCAATACACAGTCTCAGCACACACACACAGCTTGCATCTTGCCACTCGAAACATTGACACATAGCCACAATCAGGGAATACCATGCCAGACATGCAGGATGCACCGTGCCAACACACCAGCATTGACTGAGAAGAGGCACCTTGGAGGCATAGGGACACCTTTATTAGTCATGTTTTTGGGATTGCAGAGGCAACTTGAAGTACACATGAACACATCATGTGGAGTAACATGTGGCTCCAACACTGGCACCCCCCTTCTGCAGCACAAATGCGTGATAGCCAGGGAACTGGCACACAAGCGTCGGCTAACAGCTAAACACCCACAGCTGCTCACGGAGAGCCTGCCATACACCATACATCCGCTGATGTGGAAGTCCCACGCCATGTCAAGACAATGTTAACCGTATATGTCCGAGGGCAGTGTCACACACATTGATGCCATCATCACAATCCACTATCCCATCACTGATGACTGACAACCAGGCAGCCCATCTATTCAGGTGTACCCAGCTGCATGTCGTGTCCCATGGGGATGCCACATGTCTGCAGAGGAACCAAACCCCGACCGGGCCAGTGTGCACACATCGTGAACAACTGCCACACCCAATACACCCCAGATGCATCCCTTACCCCATGGAGACTTCCAAACGTGTCCGTGCCTGTAACGCTGAGTCAGCCCACGATGTCATATCCATGAGGAATAGCAGTGCCACAACAATGCAACCAGCAAACGGCATGCGCAGGTACCTGGGGAAGAGAGACACACAAGAAGTCAGCCACAAAAAGCACAGCCACTTGCATGTGCAGTTACTCGACACATGTATGGATGACAACATGCTAGGTCACAATTATGACTGGGGAAATACTACCATCACTGCCACCATCACTCCAGTGACACACCCACACACACCTCTGACCCACGTGCCATACATGCAGGTGGAGACACACATCACAACGCATGCCACACGGGGACCAATGCGTGCACACTCAGACCCTGGTACTCACCACTAAGCAAAGAAGTCGCGTATGAGCCGAGTCCGGATGTCCTCTTGCGGCTCCACATCCTCCACATCACTAGCCCCATTGCCAAGCCCTTCGTCCTCCACGGGTGGATGGTCCTCGTCATGTTGATTCAGGATGAGTGGCACAGCTCTTTCAACTGCCATGTTGTGCAGCATGCAGCAGACCATGAAGATCTTGCAGACCTTCGCCGGGGCATAAGGGAGTGCACGCCGGTCTTGTGGAGGCACCGGAATCGGCTCTTCAGCATGCCAAACGTCCTCTCTATCACTCGCCTTGTCCGGCCATGGGCGGTGTTATAGCGGAGCTGGGCCGGCGTGATGGGGTTGCGGAGAGGTGTCAGCAGCCAAGGCATGTTGGGATAGCCAGCGTCCCCTACATGGGAAGCACATGGACATCGTTAGAACTGGTGTAGCGGTCGTGCTGGTCGGCTATACAGAATACAGGACAGACAGACTGTACCCACCAACAACACATGCCCGTTCGTTGCGCAGCTGCATCATCATATCAGGCATCCCGCTACGCCTCATGATGTAGGCATCGTGTGCTGATCCTGGGAAACGAGCACAGACATGTGAAATCACCATATTGGACAGACACACCACAAGGGCATTGATGGAGTGGTAGTGCTTCCGATTGCGGTACGCCACCTCCCGTGCGTGTGGTGGTACCAAACCTACATGTGTCCCATCTATGGACCCAATGACATGGGGCATCCCTCCCAGGGCATAGAATCCACGCTTGACCTCAGTCATCTGTTCAGGGGTTGGGAACTTGATGAAGTCATCCAGGTGAATCAACATGGCCTCCAAGAAATCATGCAGCACACCGCTGAACATGCTCTGGGACATGCCACCAACATGAGCTATGGTATTTTGGAAGGTACCCGTGGCCAGAAAATGTAGGGCAGCCATTACCTTCAGCTGGGGTGTCAGTGCCGTAGGATACCTGTGCTGCGGTTGCAGGTGTGGTGCCAGTCTCGCCGTCAGCTCCAGAATCAACGGTTGGGTGAAGCGGTAGAGCCGGATCCTGTCATTCTCCTGCATGGTAGCCAAGTCTGGAATTCTTCGGGCAACAGGAGGCGCTCTGCAGTAATTTGGAAGTGACAAGGAAGAGTGAGTGCACTACGAGAACAACTCATGTCTACTGAGCACATGTAAATCTGGCAATACACACATGCCACATAGGGAGTCAGGCATGTGCTACATGCCCAGGACACGTATGGATGCAAGGTGACACTCCTTCCAAGACCCAGCTACACACGGTGATTGAGAACCTCCCCATGCCACGCCATGGAAATAGCTGTGTCCCAGTGCAAGTGCACTGCCCGACGCAAGACAGGAGTGACATACACCCACACATCAGCAGAAGTGTGATGCCGATTGCAGAGACTGGTAGCGGGACACTGGAGCCACAGGTCACATGACATTACACTAGTCCAGCCCACACACCTTGCCATGAAGGTGCACATGTCATGACTCACCACACATTCCTTGTGAGTTTGCTGACATGGCCTTGTCACGCTACTCCGTGTCCCATGCATACATGTGCACCTCACATCCGATAACACATGTGGCATGGTGTTGGGAACAGTGTGCAATGACAATCTACACACAGCCACATGTTGGTTGCTGCAACGGCTGCAGCTTTTGAGGGTGCTACAACATCAACCTGATGTAAATCCAGGACACATATATGACATAGTCACATTGTGCACTGTGGGTAGTGACAAGTCATGTGTCATGACCCCTGTACCGGGCATCATGGGACACTTCCGTGTGTTGGTGTCCGTGCCATGCCAGTGACGCTCACCCCAAGTGCGCAGTCCCACATGCACACATGTCAAAGGAGTCAAGGGCATGCCTGGCACACATTGCACCCTCACACAGTACACATGTACACATCTCATCATACATCTGGTGCCTTCTCCACTCAGGAGGCATGTTCCACATCACAGCCTGTGACACCTGTGCCCCACACATGTAGTAATGCACAGACGATGCCTTGATGTCCATTCCTGGACAAGTATGTCCATCCATGGACAAGTATGTCTGCCCTATTCCTACATGTGTGTCGCCTATCACCACAGTGATGTGTAAAAACCGCCGTACTGCTGCTGAGAGGGCCTGTGCATGTTCCCAAATCACTGTGGGAGTGCTGCCGTATGTGTACCCATCGTGATGGCGAGCGTACAGGCATTTGTACGGTCCGTAGCACTACGGGTACGCATACGCGTGCAGACCCATAGTGATAGTGAGCGTAGATGCGTGTGTACGGCCCTATCACTATGGGTCTGCACGCGTATGCGTACCCGTAGTGGTACGGACCGTACACTCGCATCTACGCTCACTATCACTATGGGTCTGCACGCGTATGCGTACCCGTAGTGCTACGGACCGTACACTCGCATCTACGCTCACTATCACTATGGGTCTGCACGCGTATGCGTACCCGTAGTGGTACGGACCGTACACTCGCATCTACGCTCACTATCACTATGGGTCTGCACGCGTATGCGTACCCGTAGTGGTACGGACCGTACACTCGCATCTACGCTCACTTTCACTATGGGTCTGCACGCGTATGCGTACCCGTAGTGGTACGGACCGTACACTCGCATCTACGCTCACTATCACTATGGGTCTGCACGCGTATGCGTACCCGTAGTGGTACGGACCGTACACTCGCATCTACGCTCACTATCACTATGGGTCTGCACGCGTATGCGTACCCGTAGTGGTACGGACCGTACACTCGCATCTACGCTCACTATCACTATGGGTCTGCACGCGTATGCGTACCCGTAGTGGTACGGACCGTACACACGCATGTACGCTCACTATCACTATGGGTCTGCACGCGTATGCGTACCCGTAGTGGTACGGACCGTACACTCGCATGTACGCTCAATATCACTAGGAGTACGCATACGCGTGCAGACCCATAGTGATAGAGAGCGTACATGCGTGTGTACGGTCCGTAACACTACGGGTACGCATACGCGTGCAGACCCATAGTGATAGAGAGCGTACATGCGTGTGTACGGTCCGTAACACTACGGGTACGCATACGCGTGCAGACCCATAGTGATAGAGAGCGTACATGCGTGTGTACGGTCCGTAACACTACGGGTACGCATACGTGTGCAGACCCATAGTGATGGAGAGCGTAGGCATGCATGTACGGGCCGTTGCCATGCATTTGGGGTGCCCTAGGGCCCCGAAATGCATCGTACCTGTGTGTGATGCTCCAAATTACATAGGGGACAAGTATTAAGGCCTACATGCATGCTGGTTGTCATGGAGACCAAGTTCAAAATTCAAAATTGTTCTGGAAGGTGCACAGCAGAAGTCAGTTGGAATTCTTCTACTTTGTTGCAATGTGTTTGTGGGGCTGACATCATGCAGGAGAATGAAACCGATAGAGAACCCACAGACTGCTAGGTTTGAAGTGATTGGTGGAAACATAGGATGCAAATGTGAGTGACCAATCACTCTGTACTCCTGTGCATGAGACTGGGCAGAAGGGCACATATAAGGCAGCCAGGTCCCATGAGGGAGCACTTGCCTGCACATCTTTGCATTCGTCGACCCAGCTGCTGCGACTGATTCCCTGGAACCATGTCAAGGGCTGTGGAGAGGACACAGCCATTCACCCTGGAGGAGAACATGGCTCTGCTGGATGTGATCCTCCCACAGTACTCCATGCTGTATGGGCGACCAGGGTATCAGGTGAGTGCATAGGCCACTGCCACAGACTGTCCCTATGTTGTGACTGTGACTTCTGCCATTGCGTCCAGGTGTAACACACATGCCATGTACTGTCGGGGGGTTCCCAGGGGGGGGGTGCCTGATGTCTCCCAGCAGTGCCCTGAGACAGGAGGGGTGGGGGCCTATCACTCCCAGCAGTGCCCTGAGACAGGAGGGGTGGGGGCCTATCACTCACAGCAGTGCCCTGAGACAGGAGGGGTGGGGGCCTATCACTCACAGCAGTGCCCTGAGACAGGAGGGGTGGGGGCCTATCACTCCCAGCAGTGCCCTGAGACAGGAGGGGTGGGGGCCTATCACTCCCAGCAGTGCCCTGAGACAGGAGGGGTGGGGGCCTATCACTCCCAGCAGTGCCCTGAGACAGGAGGGGTGGGGGCCTATCACTCCCAGCAGTGCCCTGAGACAGGAGGGGTGGGGGCCTATCACTCCCAGCAGTGCCCTGAGACAGGAGGGGTGGGGGCCTATCACTCCCAGCAGTGCCCTGAGACAGGAGGGGTGGGGGCCTATCACTCCCAGCAGTGCCCTGAGACAGGAGGGGTGGGGGCCTATCACTCACAGCAGTGCCCTGAGACAGGAGGGGTGGGGGCCTATCACTCCCAGCAGTGCCCTGAGACAGGAGGGGTGGGGGCCTATCACTCCCAGCAGTGCCCTGAGACAGGAGGGGTGGGGGCCTATCACTCACAGCAGTGCCCTGAGACAGGAGGGGTGGGGGCCTATCACTCACAGCAGTGCCCTGAGACAGGAGGGGTGGGGGCCTATCACTCCCAGCAGTGCCCTGAGACAGGAGGGGTGGGGGCCTATCACTCACAGCAGTGCCCTGAGACAGGAGGGGTGGGGGCCTATCACTCACAGCAGTGCCCTGAGACAGGAGGGGTGGGGGCCTATCACTCCCAGCAGTGCCCTGAGACAGGAGGGGTGGGTGTGATGCACAGTGTGAGCCTTGATCATTGATTGTGACATTGCCATCATTCCACCTGTGTACCCACTGTGGCACGTACTGCTTTTTCCCTCACCAGGGGATGATGTCCCTATGACAAAGGTGCAATGCGTTGGCTGCATGACATGCCTTGTTGTAACCAGCTAATTTGTACCCATATGTCTCTCTGTGACATGTGGCTGGTGTATTGATGTGGTGTCACTTGTTCCTCCTCACAGGTAGGCGCCACTGCCAAGGAGCAGATCTGGCTGACCGCCGTCAGTGCCGTGAGGGGTGTGGATGGTCGGAGGCGGAGCCTGCCCCAGGTGAGGAAACGCTGGCAGGATATCCGGTGCTGGACGCGGAGGATTGCACGGCTCCTGCTGGGGGACTCACCTGAGAGCCACAAGAACCGCGGCCGCCGCCGTCTGAGCCACCTCCACAGGCGTGTGCTGCCGGTGGTCTTTCCAGACCTGGAGAGGCGCTTACAGGCGATGCAGCAGCCGGAAGGGGGTAGGTACATGTGTGTTTGTTGTGTGTCACCGGCATTTGTAAGGGCACAGTAGCATGAATTCACTGGCAGGGTTTAAGGGTGCTGTGCAGATCCTGTTTGCCCCAGTATAGCGCTGTGCCCCTGCCACCCTTCCCCTCCTTGCAATGTGCTCCCTGGTCTGTGTGTAGTCACTCCTTCACAAGGTAATGTAGGGTGGCGCTTTGTCCACGAGAACAATGACTGTAGCATCATGTGTGGGGGTGGTGTGTAACAGGTTGTGGGACCTTGCCTGTGCACTGTCAAGTTCACTGCATGTGGGTTCCATGTCAGTTGGCACTGATGCTGACTCCAGACATGGGAGTTGGTCTCTCATGTGTCATACCTTACAGCGCGCATGTCCTATGTAGTGGCCTGTGACATGATGTGCATGAGTGTGCGATACACATAGTGCAGGGATGGTGACGTGTGTTGCAGTCATTACCATTCAGTAGCATGTAGTTGCGTGCCCACTACTGTCCCCTGGGGCACCTTTTCCTCAGTGGTGTATGTGTCATCATAAACGTGGCCAATCTCAGTGTCTACAGCGTAGGTTGTGCTCTGTGCCATTGTCCCCTGTCACCATGTATATAGACGTGCTATTTTGTACAGGTGTCCACTGTGCAGCCTGACCTGATTGTCCTTCTTCATACTCACAGTTGCCAGTGCCTGTGTGTCTTGTTATACTCATCTGAGGATGGGCACTGGTACCTCATTATTTGTACAGGCGCACCTTGGCTGTTTGGCGTCCAATCTTGCTTTTTGCCTGCCCCTGTGTGTATCACCCAGACTATGAGATGTTGGTGCCACCTGTGTCTCAACAATTTGCCTCGTGTAGGGTCTTGTTGGGGCGGGCAATGCCTATGTGTCAAATCCTGATTTCCACTTGCCGGGTCTGGGCAGTGTGTGATGTGTCTGGACACACACGCAATGTGCAGTGACCGAGTCATGTTGGGCATGTTTTCAGCATTACCTATGCAGCATGTGTCTCAAGTTCATGGATATGGTCCCTGGTCATCGGTATTTTCGCCAACGCTGTGTGGTGCAGATGCAGTGCTGGATTGTCCCCAGGGCCTGGGTGCTATGTCAGACTCCGTTTCCTGTCTTTAGCTATTGTCTCATGCTCTCCATGGTATTTCAGTGGCATGGTGGCTCAACCAACTGTGTGTTTCATGCCCTACATCGGTACCCTGTTCAGTAGATGTTAGGGATCTTCCTTTTCAGGCTATGCAATGTTACCTATGTAGATTGGACTCATGTGACAGATGTGTACAGGTGTCTGATTAATTTCTGTCTCTCCACCCTGCCCACAGCATCGTCGGGGGACATAGAGGGAGACATGGACACAGACCAGGCGGAGGGACCGAGCACCAGTGCCAGCCGTGACATCGGGTCTGGCACATCGAGTGGGACAGAGGCGGAGGAGAGTGTGGCCGAGGACCTGTCGACTGGCACATCAGACTACGAAGCTGACAGGTCCGAGGACGATGTCTCCGAGTGGGCGGAGGCTGCACCAGCAGCTGACAGCGGAACAACACCTCGCACCGCCCCCTCAGTTTCCATCAGCCGCCTCCCACTTGCTCGTGTCCCTTCCCAGCGTGCCCGGTCACAGCATGTCTCCTTCCTGCCAGGCACCGCACCCCCTGCCCCTGTCTCCACTGCTGCCGCCAATGCAGAGTCTGTGGACATCCAGCGGCAACTGCAGGTTGGTCAGGCTGCGATCCTTAATGTCCTCCATGCCCACGGCAAAACCCTCACCAACATCGAGGCTTTCTTGGAGGGCATTCATTCATCGCAGGCTGACCAACGCAACTTGCTGAGGTCCATCGACTCCACACTGACTGCAGCAGTGGGTCTCCTGCAGCGCGACCTCCCCCCACCTACCCCTGCCCCATCCACACTTCCCACTCCCATGCCTGTCCCACGTACACCCAGACGTCGGCATGCACCCACATCAACGGACACGGGCACCACACCAGCAGGGAAGGTCCACCGCACTCCTCCTGACACGCACACCCAGGGTGAGGTAGGCACACCCACTGGGTCGGGGGGCAAACGTGTGACACGCAGCCATAGTGGGAGTCCGCATTCCACCCAGTCCACTCCCTCCAAATCCCCTCCCCTCAGCTCTCCTGGCCACATCTCCCCCAAGGACTCCTTCATGGCCGCTCTGTCCCTGAGCCCCACGGTTACACCACCACGCAAGCGGTCAAGGAGGTCCCCGGTCAGGGTGGTTGAGTCTCCCCCCCTGTCTCCACCCTCCCCCAGTGGCGCTGCGACCCATCCCTCTGACCCCCCCCCCTCCTTGGGGCCTGAGGTCCCTTCGGGTGCAGGGGACTCCCTGGAGGACCTTGCAAAGGTGTGTAGTGCCATCCTGGCCTCCGCCTTTGGCCCTGCCCCACCCCCTGTGGTGGAGTCCTCCATCCCTGCACCCACAACGCCGCCCCTTTGCCCTGATGTCCCTGCGGTGCCTGTTGCTTCCCCCCCCCCCTGATGCCCTCACCAGTGTGGAAGACGATGCCATTTGACTGTGCAGGCAAGGTAGGGGACACGCATCCCACTGTGTCCCCCATCCAGCTGAGAATCATTGACTGCCCTATGGGCTTTGTGAAGATTGAACTGCCTGCGATCCACGGACATTGTGCTCATGCTGAATAAAGCTTACTTTTATTTTCATTATCACACTACTGCTATGCTGGTATTGGTGTTGGTGGGGCTGCTACATGGTTTTGGGTGGTGTGTAAGGGTTTTGGTGTGTGGGATGTGTAGTAGTGTACTGCTCATTGGTGGGACCCTGGGATCTGTGTGCCATCACAAGGTGTTGGCTAACTTTCTTTGTTCATGTAAGCAGTTACTGCATGGTGCACTTGTCCCAGGGTGTATTCCTTCCTCTGTGTACCCAGCTTTCTTCCCTGCAGGGTGTTCCCAATGTTTAGCGCAGAGCTGTGTCTACATGAGCTGTGTGTGTGACGGAGCCCTTCTACTTTGGCCATGCATGCAGGGCCATGTGTCCACCTGCAACAATCGTGGCATCCTTGGTGATCACTGTACTTGTGTGTGGAGTCTGTTGACATGAGTTCATGGGGACATGTTCCCTTGTAGCCAGTATGCATGTGGATAATTCTGGCCTCACACACATGTGTTACACCCCTCCTGTCTCAGGGCACTGCTGGGAGGACTCCACACCCACCCCTCCTGTCTCAGGGCACTGCTGGGAGTGATAGGCACCCACCCCTCCTGTCTCAGGGCACTGCTGGGAGGACTCTGCACACAACCCTCCTGTCTCAGGGCACTGCTGGGAGTGATAGGCACCCACCCCTCCTGTCTCAGGGCACTGCTGGGAGGACTCTGCACACACCCCTCCTGTCTCAGGGCACTGCTGGGAGGACTCCACACCCACCCCTCCTGTCTCAGGGCACTGCTGGGAGTGATAGGCACCCACCCCTCCTGTCTCAGGGCACTGCTGGGAGGACTCTGCACACACCCCTCCTGTCTCAGGGCACTGCTGGGAGGACTCTGCACACACCCCTCCTGTCTCAGGGCACTGCTGGGAGTGATAGGCACCCACCCCTCCTGTCTCAGGGCACTGCTGGGAGGACTCTGCACACACCCCTCCTGTCTCAGGGCACTGCTGGGAGGACTCCACACCCACCCCTCCTGTCTCAGGGCACTGCTGGGAGTGATAGGCACCCACCCCTCCTGTCTCAGGGCACTGCTGGGAGGACTCTGCACACACCCCTCCTGTCTCAGGGCACTGCTGGGAGGACTCTGCACACACCCCTCCTGTCTCAGGGCACTGCTGGGAGTGATAGGCACCCACCCCTCCTGTCTCAGGGCACTGCTGGGAGGACTCTGCACACACCCCTCCTGTCTCAGGGCACTGCTGGGAGGACTCCACACCCACCCCTCCTGTCTCAGGGCACTGCTGGGAGTGATAGGCACCCACCCCTCCTGTCTCAGGGCACTGTTGGGAGGACTCTGCACACACCCCTCCTGTCTCAGGGCACTGCTGGGAGTGATAGGCACCCACCCCTCCTGTCTCAGGGCACTGCTGGGAGGACTCTGCACACACCCCTCCTGTCTCAGGGCACTGCTGGGTGGACTCTGCACACACACCTCCGATTTCAGGATATGTACGCTTGGAACATACACGGTGGGGGTACGCTCAATGCATTCGAGGTGAGGGTACGAGTCTACTTACACTGGTGTGGTGGGGGTACGCTCCATGCATACGCGGGTGGGGGTACGGGTCGTACTTACACTGTTGGGCTGGGGGGTACGCTCCTTGCATACGCGGGTGAGGGTTCGAGTCGTACTTACACTGTTGGCATGGGGGGTACGCTCCATGCATACGCGGGTGGGGGTACGGGTCGTACTTACACTGTTGGGCTGGGGGGTACGCTCCTTGCATACGCGGGTGGGGGTACGGGTCGTACTTACACTGTTGGGCTGGGGGGTACGCTCCTTGCATACGCGGGTGA
The DNA here is from genome assembly GCF_964204655.1 of Triturus cristatus. Lineage (NCBI taxonomy): Eukaryota > Metazoa > Chordata > Amphibia > Caudata > Salamandridae > Triturus > Triturus cristatus. Next base: position 1,063,600,146 of record NC_140582.1, on the reverse strand, counting down.
GGGTTCGAGTCGTACTTACACTGTTGGCATGGGGGGTACGCTCCATGCATACGCGGGTGGGGGTACGGGTCGTACTTACACTGTTGGCATGGGGGGTACGCTCCATGCATACGCGGGTGGGGGTACGGGTCGTACTTACACTGTTGGGCTGGGGGGTACGCTCCATGCATACGCGGGTGGGGGTACGGGTCGTACTTACACTGTTGGGCTGGGGGGTACGCTCCTTGCATACGCGGGTGGGGGTACGGGTCGTACTTACACTGTTGGCATGGGGGGTACGCTCCTTGCATACGCGGGTGGGGGTACGGGTCGTACTTACACTGTTGGGCTGGGGGGTACGCTCCTTGCATACGCGGGTGGGGGTACGGGTCGTACTTACACTGTTGGCATGGGGGGTACGCTCCATGCATACGCGGGTGGGGGTACGGGTCGTACTTACACTGTTGGGCTGGGGGGTACGCTCCATGCATACGCGGGTGGGGGTACGGGTCGTACTTACACTGTTGGGCTGGGGGGTACGCTCCTTGCATACGCGGGTGAGGGTTCGAGTCGTACTTACACTGTTGGACTGGGGGGTACGCTCCATGCATACGCGGGTGGGGGTACGGGTCGTACTTACACTGTTGGGCTGGGGGGTACGCTCCTTGCATACGGGTTGGGGGTAGGGTCCGTACATATCCGTCCCCACGCTATGTGATGTTTGTGCGGCCCGTACCCAGGCCTTTGCCACGTGGGTGCGATCCGTCCCGCCATTGTTGGGGTGACGTGTGTGGGCGTGGTCCGACTCGTACCCACGCTCTTCAGGCGTGGGTACGGGACGTACCTGTCTGGTTGTGTTGCCGGTTCGCGTGGTGACGGACTTCCGTTGTGGCGGTCGCTGGCTTATCAGGACACGCCCCCACCCCCTCGTGGTGACCAGGGCATGGGAGTCAGGTATATCCAGGCCATGTGTGGTGTGTGACTTATGTGGTTGTTTTGTGGCCTGCCCTGGTCGTGCCACCCCCACCCCACCCCACTTTCCCCCCTCCCTTAGTTATTCTGACCTTCTGCGGCGTCTGCGTCGTAACCTGTAGAGGAGGTGTACTGCTATGAGGGCAGGGATGACTCGTAGGTTCGGGTCCATGTCTGTCCGTCGCGTACTGGTACTCCTTGCTCGCGTCGTCCTGTCGCGTACGGGTCCTCCTTGATCGCGTCGTCCTGTCGCGTACGGGTCCTCCTTGGTGGCGTCGTCCTGTGTGTCCGTCACGTACTGGTCCTCCTTGTTCGCGTCGTCCTGTCTGTCCGTCGCGTACTGGTGGTCCTTGTTCGCGTCGTCCTGATTTCCCGGCAGTTTTTGGCTGCCGCAAAATATTCACCGTGCTGGGTGACGTCGGTGCGAATCGTGATTCCTGGGTCGTGAATGGCTGGCTGCGAGCGTCCCGACGTCAGGTCGGCGCTTTCCCGGATCGCATTGGTAGGTGTTTTTTGGTTCGGTCGGGCTTTTTTACGATTCGTACGGTGATGGTGTACCCGTGCGAATCGTAATTCCTTGTTTGTGAAAATTGACGACCGGGTACGCGTCGGGCGGAGATTGTGCTCCGTCCGACGGTTCGTACCCGGTTTTTACCGGATCGTGATCGGCACCTGTATGTCCTCCAGCAAATAAATCATGGCAAGAATTGAACTTACCTGTGATGGGCTTCCTTACAGCAGGCAACTTGATGTTGGATGTGTTTGCGGCCCCGCCTGAGCCGCGAGGATTGCCCCGCTGCACCTCGTGCAGTTCCGCTTCAGTGTCAACCTACGCTGGGGCATGAGGAACAGGTTTGGCCGAGGGAGGACTGTAAAGGCATGACAGGCATCTCCAGTGTTTACCAACCCACTTGGGATTTTATCAGCGCTTTATTTGAAGTAAGAACCACAGCGCTCCACTGTGAGTAAAAAGACGAAAACTCCAAAGACCAGCAAGCCACAGGAGTGGCCACGCCCACATGGGCGGGAGAAATAATTTAAACTGTGATTCCTCCTTCACAAAATGCCCGCAGCCCTTGATGAAGTGATTGGTGTCACGAAACGCGTCGGGCAGGACATTTCATTTCTGTGAGACACTGCCGTTTGTTTGAACACTGTATGTCCTCCAGCAAATAAATCATGGCAAGAATTGAACTTACCTGTGATGGGCTTCCTTACAGCAGGCAACTTGATGTTGGATGTGTTTGCGGCCCCGCCTGAGCCGCGAGGATTGCCCCGCTGCACCTCGTGCAGTTCCGCTTCAGTGTCAACCTACGCTGGGGCATGAGGAACAGGTTTGGCCGAGGGAGGACTGTAAAGGCATGACAGGCATCTCCAGTGTTTACCAACCCACTTGGGATTTTATCAGCGCTTTATTTGAAGTAAGAACCACAGCGCTCCACTGTGAGTAAAAAGACGAAAACTCCAAAGACCAGCAAGCCACAGGAGTGGCCACGCCCACATGGGCGGGAGAAATAATTTAAACTGTGATTCCTCCTTCACAAAATGCCCGCAGCCCTTGATGAAGTGATTGGTGTCACGAAACGCGTCGGGCAGGACATTTCATTTCTGTGAGACACTGCCGTTTGTTTGAACACTGTATGTCCTCCAGCAAATAAATCATGGCAAGAATTGAACTTACCTGTGATGGGCTTCCTTACAGCAGGCAACTTGATGTTGGATGTGTTTGCGGCCCCGCCTGAGCCGCGAGGATTGCCCCGCCGCACCTCGTGCAGTTCCGCTTCAGTGTCAACCTACGCTGGGGCATGAGGAACAGGTTTGGCCGAGGGAGGACTGTAAAGGCATGACAGGCATCTCCAGTGTTTACCAACCCACTTGGGATTTTATCAGCGCTTTATTTGAAGTAAGAACCACAGCGCTCCACTGTGAGTAAAAAGACGAAAACTCCAAAGACCAGCAAGCCACAGGAGTGGCCACGCCCACATGGGCGGGAGAAATAATTTAAACTGTGATTCCTCCTTCACAAAATGCCCGCAGCCCTTGATGAAGTGATTGGTGTCACGAAACGCGTCGGGCAGGACATTTCATTTCTGTGAGACACTGCCGTTTGTTTGAACACTGTATGTCCTCCAGCAAATAAATCATGGCAAGAATTGAACTTACCTGTGATGGGCTTCCTTACAGCAGGCAACTTGATGTTGGATATATATATATATATATATATTTGTACATTTTAATATAAGTTTAAAATTATAAAATAGATTAAAATTAATAGTTTAAAAATTATTTTAAAGTAAATATGTATGAATTACTATGTATGTGTGTTTAACTTTTTTCAATTAAGTTTTTACAAAATTTATATTAAATCTACTTTATTTTTTAATATTAATTTTATTATTTAACATATTTAATATTTATGATTCTTTTATATATATATATTTATAGATATATAAAATTCGATATTTTGTACAACTACATTTTTTACGTCGATATTTGTTTTCTCAATATGTTTGTACTTACCTGTTTTAGTATAGGGAGTTGATATTTTTGCATTCTATCGGCACGATTCACAGAACTAACTTAAGACAAAATCCTAAACTTACTACCATTTTGGTATTCACAGAAGGCACTTACTCATTTTGGTATTCACAGAAGGCACTTACTCATTGATGAGTAAGGGGCCTTCTGTGAATACCATAATGAGTAAGTGCACTTACTCATTTTGGTATTCACAGAAGGCACTGACTCATTGATCTGTAAGTGCCTTCTGTGAATACCAAAATGAAAAGTACATGCACATTTTTTACTGTACATGGGACTTTTAAAAACATATTTAAAAATAATGTAAACTTCATTTAGTACATTTAAATTAATTAAATATTTAGCTCAACATTAAATTAATAGTGTAAAGTTGCTACTAGTAACTTTCCACATGTAGGCAGAGTTATTTGCCATTGGGACAGAAATCTTAGTAATGTTTATTTTCGGAAAAATTTTGAAGTTTATAAAATTTCTAAAAGAAGTAGTCATAATGTTTAGAAATTAAAAATTAATGTGAATTAATTTTGTATATTTATTTATTTACTGATTTATTTTAAATGTAGAACAAAATAAAAATGCTACAGCAATATTAACGTAATGTTGATTTAAATATTTAACTAATTAAAATATATTAAAATTATCGTTTAAATATTTATTAAAAAATCCCTCCTAAATTAAATTGACTTAATACGCGTTAACAATTACAAAAATATTTGTATAGAATTAATTTACATATTTTAATTATTTAGTTACAAAAAGTAAATTACATATTTCTTTCTTATTTATACATAATTTTCTAAAGCATTAAAGTACATGTATTCATGTTTTTAAAAAGTTGAATCATTAGTTCCATGGGGTTCTATTTTATGTCCCAGCTTCAGTTATTTTCCATGGGAGGGTGTTGCAGTAATAGTGGCCATGTGTGGTGCTGGACTTACTCTAGGTCTGACCTGGAGTATATTTGCTACTGTTTTTGTTCCTTTTTGAAGTACAGTTGTGATAGCAATGGATTTACTCTTTTGTGAGTGGGTGTCCATCCCTAAACTTCTCCTTAGCCATCTCTAAGCCACTCCGTACTCCTCTCTAAGCCCCTCCCATTAAGTAGTAAGTATTGCCTTTTTTCAGCCACTCCCCCTTGTTCCTCTAGCGCTGAGACTCACGGGAGATATGTGAACTCAAATCTTAATGGCTCATGACTTATTTATTACTTAGGACCTGATTACGAGTTTGGCAGTGCTGGAGCTCACAGCCACGCTGGCAGCCTGCTCCAGCACAACCAAACCTTTGTGCCCACTGCCTGCCAGATTACGAGTTTCCTCATGTCTGGCGGGCTTTCTTGGCGGTCCCACGGCACTGCCTCTGAAAATAAGCACAGCAACAGGAGCACCCAAAGAAGTTCCTGTTCTATGCAGGAACTGTGGTGAGTGCACACAGAGAGGGCACATCTTGTGCCCCCCTGCATCCATCCCCATGCAAATGGGCAACAGGGGGGCCCCCCTTTGTTTCAAGACCACCAGCTTTTTCATGGAGTAAACACCTCCATGACACGGCTGGCGGTCCTGAAATTCGTAATATGCATAGTGATGCCACAGCAGCACCACCAGTGTATTACTGAGGCCCTGACCGCCGCACCACTGCCAGGGAATGGTGGTTCCCTGTCGGCTGCTGTGTTGTGCAATCGCGGTCTGACCACCAAAGTTATGATAAGGTGGTTGGACCGCCGGTGCAGTGGTGGCTGGAGCGCTACTGCCACGCCTGTGCGAGTCTGAAGGTCCTCAGACAACCACATTCAAAATTAGGCCCTTAATGTGTGAAGATCATTCATATAAAAGATAGGAGAGCTGGAGATTTACACTTGTAGGTTTGTGAATTGCGTTTTGTAGCAAGTAAGAAGTTCTACTGTAGTGCTCTTTTAAGTACCAAAAAATGCAGTTCAAGCCCTTTATTCATAAAGCAAGTTGTATATTTTTCTACTTGAGAGACACCCAAGCACAGATCATAATGATTCAAGAAATGCATTTATTCAAATACAAATAGCTAACATTTACTGAAAACAGAAGCATAGTTGGATTGCCAGTCCTCCTGCTTTTCCCAGAGGCACTGCAATAATAAATTATACATTACAAAAAGAACAGATGTCAAGTATAAGGTGGAAAGTAAAGGTAAATGGGTGATCACACCACTACAATGGCAGGGGTCTTCTTACACATTAATCTCTTATAATGGACCAGTCACAAAGGATTCTCAAGCACTGAAAACTTTAAAACCACATTAACCACCTTCCCAAACACAATACCTATAGGAGGGGATGTCAAATAACTCTTGGGCAAAAGAAGAACTCAGTTCTCGGTTAAAATCTTATCTGTGGCTTAATCCATCATGATTTATGTTATTTTGATTACATTACACACCAGTGAGACAATTCTCAAGCTATATGGAAACTGGCTCTTGGGAACATTCATTTATGGAATGTTACATGGTGTAGAAATCTGGATCCATGTGCAAAATTACTTAACCAGTCTATTTGAGCAGAGAGTAAGACTAGAAAGGACAACAACCTTTACAATTCCCCCCTCACACATTATAAGGGAAACATTGAACATCTGGGAGAATATAGCAACTTCATAGTGAGAAAATGGATTGGCAGAAGTTAGTATGATGCAAACAACCTACAATTCAGAAGGGTGCACTGATATGTGGCAGCTAATGAGGTGGGGGAAAAGGGGGAAAAAACATTGAGAGCTGGAATATAATTGCAGAAATGACCAAATGGGGCCCCATATTTACAAAATATGATGAATTGGAGATAGAGGAGATTCTATAACAAAGATTTAGATCATGCATTTTTTAAATTTTGGTCAGTTAGTGGTCAATTGATATTTAACAGTATTAGAATAGCTACATGAATACTGTGCTGTCATCTTTTATTATGAGATTGTGTTCACTTCAATGATATAGATGTACATGTTTCTATATTATTATTTAAATGTTCTGTATCATTTTCTTTCTCCAAGCTGAAATAAATAAATAAATAAAGGATAACTAATCTAAGCTATTTGTAATTGCTTGGGAATGCATTCCTGTCCATCAGAGCTTGCCACAGGTGGATCTGACATTAAAGGCAAATAAGTATAGAATGGGCATAGCCACAAAGTTTTGGTGTGGATCGTGGAGAGTCTATTCAGCAAACGTTCCACACTATTGCAGCTTGTTAGCTTCCCCAGTGCCAGACCCTACTGAGGGAACTATTAGGCCTAATTCCATGTTACAGGAGGGTACCAGAAAACTGTAGCACCCTTGACAAAACTGACTTCCATGAAACAACCAAGGCTAGTTCACTGAATAGCTGCATGTTAGGTATTTGAAGGAAACACTCATCTCTGCACTATAACAAAGTGCACCTACCTATAACAAGGAGTTTAATTTTCAGGCTGGCACCTCAAAGAATGGCATAGGGACAGTCCGTTTACAACTGACCGAGGAAGGCTGGAGCAACCAATACCACTATTAGCCAAAACCAGGACTTCAGTCATCCGGCTGCAAATTTGAACTGTTAAGGATCATCCCCAATCACAGACTAGTTCTACCCTTTAAATTGCTGAGCTTGACCCGATCTCAGTGGAAAGTAGGATGAACTCGGAGGAAAGGAGGACTTTCCTATTTGCTTCATTTACAGATTTACAGCTGCTTTTTGGCATCCATAAATTTAGCCACAGAACCTACAGAAATTAATCTATGAAGGACTAGGACAAGGTGCACAGCCATCCTGGAAAAGAGGTTATCACTACAGTGACACCATTCTACAGATGTATCCAGCCTTGTGGGGCCTTCTTGGCTTTAGCTGCAAGTATTTCCCTGCGGAATTGTTTGACACCATAAGTTTTTTGAAGCCTCAAAGTGGACTTTTTGACCGAGAAGAACCACTCACTTTTAACTGACTGCGTTCTATCTTGAGTTGGCCATGAAGGCTGCCTAGGTCCCGGCAACCACACTTAATAGACTAAGGGCCTGATTTAGAGTTTGGCAGATGAAATAGTCCACCACAAACGTGACCGATATCCCATCGGCCATATTGCAAGAGTGTTGTATCATATGGTGCTTGTAATAAGGCAGGGTACCTATCACATTTTTTGATGAGGTAACCGTCTGCCAAACTCTAAATCTGGCCCTACGATTGGATTTGGGATTTCTCATTTATTTTATTTGACCTTTTTTGTTTTTGCAATAACTCCTAATGCCTAGACCCAGGCAACATTTTTATTACATGAGAATAATCTTTAATAATTCCCAAATGTACAAATCAACATATTTTGCATAAGTGCATTTTACATAACACAGATAATTTTGGTTACTTTTAAAAATATATATATTTTATTGGAGGAAAAACATTTGCAAATGTGCCTTTCCCCATTGACCCATGCACGCCACTGGAGTCAAGCTATCCTGGCTGATGACGGCTGATAGCCAGAAACCGGTCCTAGGATGCTTGATTCCGGTCCAGGGAAGACATGGCTTGGCAGTTCGGGCTGGACTGTTCCCATGAGGCACAGGGTCAAGACTGATTTGCATATGGCCATGTCTAAACTGGGGTGGCGTAGTGGGCAAAAGAACGATGGATTTAACCCAGATCTCTTGACTGGGGGAGAATGTCTGCATTGTCAGCATTCCGTCCATCATTTGTTTGTTGTAACGCTTTTCGCCCTAAGTGGGATGGGTATTCCCAGACGTGGGACCCGTGCTCACTACGCCACTGGTGTCAAGCTATCCTGGCTGATGACGGCTGATAGCCAGAAACCGGTCCTAGGATGCTTGATTCCGGTCCAGGGAAGACATGGCTCGGCAGTTCGGGCTGGACTGTTCCCATGAGGCACAGGGTCAAGACTATTTGCATATGGCCATGTCTAAACTGGGGTGGCGTAGTGGGCAAAAGAACGATGGATTTAACCCAGATCTCTTGACTGGGGGAGAATGTCTGCATTGTCAGCATTCCGTCCATCATTTGTTTGTTGTAACGCTTTTCGCCCTAAGTGGGATGGGTATTCCCAGACGTGGGACCCGTGCTCACTACGCCACTGGAGTCAAGCTATCCTGACTGATGACGGCTGATAGCCAGAAACCGGTCCTAGGATGCTTGATTCCGGTCCAGGGAAGACATGGCTTGGCAGTTCGGGCTGGACTGTTCCCATGAGGCACAGGGTCAAGACTGATTTGCATATGGCCATGTCTAAACTGGGGTGGCGTAGTGGGCAAAAGAACGATGGATTTAACCCAGATCTCTTGACTGGGGGAGAATGTCTGCATTGTCAGCATTCCGTCCATCATTTGTTTGTTGTAACGCTTTTCGCCCTAAGTGGGATGGGTATTCCCAGACGTGGGACCCGTGCTCACTACGCCACTGGAGTCAAGCTATCCTGGCTGATGACGGCTGATAGCCAGAAACCGGTCCTAGGATGCTTGATTCCGGTCCAGGGAAGACATGGCTTGGCAGTTCGGGCTGGACTGTTCCCATGAGGCACAGGGTCAAGACTGATTTGCATATGGCCATGTCTAAACTGGGGTGGCGTAGTGGGCAAAAGAACGATGGATTTAACCCAGATCTCTTGACTGGGGGAGAATGTCTGCATTGTCAGCATTCCGTCCATCATTTGTTTGTTGTAACGCTTTTCGCCCTAAGTGGGATGGGTATTCCCAGACGTGGGACCCGTGCTCACTACGCCACTGGAGTCAAGCTATCCTGGCTGATGACGGCTGATAGCCAGAAACCGGTCCTAGGATGCTTGATTCCGGTCCAGGGAAGACATGGCTTGGCAGTTCGGGCTGGACTGTTCCCATGAGGCACAGGGTCAAGACTGATTTGCATATGGCCATGTCTAAACTGGGGTGGCGTAGTGGGCAAAAGAACGATGGATTTAACCCAGATCTCTTGACTGGGGGAGAATGTCTGCATTGTCAGCATTCCGTCCATCATTTGTTTGTTGTAACGCTTTTCGCCCTAAGTGGGATGGGTATTCCCAGACGTGGGACCCGTGCTCACTACGCCACTGGAGTCAAGCTATCCTGGCTGATGACGGCTGATAGCCAGAAACCGGTCCTAGGATGCTTGATTCCGGTCCAGGGAAGACATGGCTTGGCAGTTCGGGCTGGACTGTTCCCATGAGGCACAGGGTCAAGACTGATTTGCATATGGCCATGTCTAAACTGGGGTGGCGTAGTGGGCAAAAGAACGATGGATTTAACCCAGATCTCTTGACTGGGGGAGAATGTCTGCATTGTCAGCATTCCGTCCATCATTTGTTTGTTGTAACGCTTTTCGCCCTAAGTGGGATGGGTATTCCCAGACGTGGGACCCGTGCTCACTACGCCACTGGAGTCAAGCTATCCTGGCTGATGACGGCTGATAGCCAGAAACCGGTCCTAGGATGCTTGATTCCGGTCCAGGGAAGACATGGCTTGGCAGTTCGGGCTGGACTGTTCCCATGAGGCACAGGGTCAAGACTGATTTGCATATGGCCATGTCTAAACTGGGGTGGCGTAGTGGGCAAAAGAACGATGGATTTAACCCAGATCTCTTGACTGGGGGAGAATGTCTGCATTGACAGCATTCCGTCCATCATTTGTTTGTTGTAACGCTTTTCCCCATTGACCCGGCATCGCAATCCTTCGTTTTTGTGTTAATACATTATTTAGATGTGTGTCTTTCCTTTTTTTGCTGTTGTTTTGGCATTGTTGCATGTGTATCTCTGAAAAACGCCTTGCTGCTTAATCCCCATGCTTCAAGAGTGAACCCGGTATTCACCAAAGAGCCCAGTTTACCCAACAGTTTCTCTCCCTCATAGCTTAACAATCTAATTGCTGATATCAAGAATAAAAACAGAATATCGGGTTTGAAGCCTCAACTCTAAAGAAAAATAGAAAACGACCAGGTACTGTGGTTAATAAACAGAAAAGTGTTAAAATGATGGTGAATTGTGTGCTGCCCTTCAGTGCATTCGCTTGCAGTAGTTGTCTCCTCGTGCTACTATTTACCTCAAGAGTCATGCCAGCTCTTCAGGTGCTGGAAGTGTGCACTTTTACAACTTTTCGCCTCACTTCCCTTCCAATTGGTCATTGTGGGTTTCTATACAAAGAAATAGGATCTATTTGTTTGGATCAGTATGACTGCAAAATGTAAACTTGAATTTAAGCATGCTTTTCATGTGGCTGTCTCCAGAAAATTTTAATTTCTTGAGAAAACATTTATCGAAATGGCTGCCAACATCTGCAAGTCGTCGAAAACTTGGCTTCTCTATTAAAATTGCCAGTTTCGCAGTTGTTTTACGACATCTGAAGCTAATTAACAAATCACCAGCCCATTTCAATGAAGCACAATGAAAGTGTCTTCTAAGGAGTATCAAATGAATGTGTAGGAAGCAGAGATTTCTTTTAAATGACCACATCCTAAAGATCATTTAGTTCTGACAAATAAAATAGATCTTGATGTGCCTAGTTTCATAAAATCTGTTGTATTGCACTGCTGAAACTCCTGGCTGTAGTTATGCTCTGCACTGGATTTACAAGAGGGTCATTTTTAGGTCTCACGCCTAGCGATGCAGTGCATAGCACTGCTCGCGCAGTGAGAGTCCTTTTGTCCGGAGTTCCGAAACGGACCCTGGAATTGTACACGTGTGTTTTTAGTTTTGACTTCCGTTATTGGGCTTTGAGTGCATGTTTTTTTTAACCAGAGCACGCAATAGGCCAAAGCCTGGTGCATTGCTCCGCCCATGGCCTATTGGTTTCTGTTACGCGCACCAAAGCCCATGTGGTTTCAATTATCGTGCCCAGACACGGGCGCGATAATTGAAAACATATGGCTCGCTGTCGCGCGTGTGCGCACACCACTAGCGGGCTTGTTCCTTTTTTTACAATAGCGATCGCGCTTTTTTTTTGGATCCTTTTCACAGCGAAGCAACTAAATAAAAGAACCACTGACGTCTTGTTTTACCTGGCGTGACGTTCAGCTGATAAAGCCTCCATCGAAGGCATCTGCCTCCCAATATGATGAGAAGGTGAGAGTGGACGTTAGCAGGTACCAGCGAACGAAGCAGCAATGTCATGCCTGCCATCATAATGTTGCTAAATTTGACCTGTGTTTATCTGCCTGGCTGGTATTTCCAAGCCGAGACAGTTGAGAAGCAGGAAAACTGATACATTCTGGTATGTTTTCCCTTAGAAGTATAAACATAATACAGCGAATGCAAGATAGAAATATGTCAGAAAGAATGCGAACGCTGTACAGAATCTTAAACGTTTTTAAAGCAAAAAGAGACAGAATTGCAGTGTTAAAAGAAACCGAACCCCATTGATTTAAACCCAGTGTTATTCAAGTGCTGGCTCTTGGCCATTCTGGAACACCAAAACAAGCTTGAATGCCAGTGTGTATCCCTGACAAACATGGCAATCACAAGTGTGTATGTAGGTACAACGAAGATCAGCACTTATAGAAAGAACGTTAACTTGCCGGCCTTAGAGTGCCACCTTTTGATAGTGAGCTAGATGCTGGTTTTTATTCATTCAAACGGTAAGCCAGACAAAGAGAGGACACCATTATCCCTACACTCAAACATGGAATCTGCGCTTCTTGCTGAGCGAGGTTTGCTGGAAATGGAAGCGGACACTACGCATCGACAATGACCTCCTCACACCTTTCAATGGCAATCCAGCTCCCCGCATGGACTTGAGAAGGTAACTCTTCAGCAGGATGAACCTGGCCCCTGTATCCAATCTGTGTTCCAACATGGCTGACCTGAACTTGTGACTTTACCCCAGTCCAGCGCGACGAGATAACCACAATTCGCACTTTGTGTTTTTTGGCTCTATTTTCACCTAAAACTTTAAAAACTCATGTTTCCGGTTTTACTGATTGGATTTTTGTCATTTTAGTGTCATATTATTTATTACACTTTACTCTATTTTGGGATTTTTCCTTATTATTAGCAGACTGCTTTTTGCCAAGCTACCAGAGGGATAAGCACAGGTTTATTTGGTGACTTTTGTGGTTCATCCTGTAAGGAGTGTGTTTATTATTTAATGGCGTTTTTAAAGAAATTTGCCACTCTCATAAAACCACATCCTTTAACCATATTCAACAAAGCAATGCACGCAGTTTACCTGCTACACGCCTTGTGAGGGGCGAAAATAGTGGTCATCACGATGCAGGGCAGCCCACTAGAACTCCCATCCTCTTACAGAGCAATAGCCCTTATTAATTCTGAGACAATGTTACCGGCCACAATACATGCAAATTGGTAAAGTGCTTTACGCTTGGGTGTGGAACCAGACATAGCCTCAGATGATTGCCCTTAGCACTTGCCAGAAGGGATGAACTCAGAGGGGTAGGCACGCTGGTCCTCATCAATTCTGTGATTTGGAAATTTCTGCTCCAAGTCCTCAACAAGATGAACTTTTGGCACTTCTTAACACAGAAGTGTCTACTCTCACCACTGCTGTTCCACCTAGTGATAGAATCGTTGGCAGGGTGGGTTAGAAAGGGCACATTTTGAGGGGTTTCCAATATAATGGGCTGACGGGATGATGTCCTCATATGCAAGACTCTCTTGCAATTAGTGACTGGCTGATGAAAATTATAAAGCTCTACAGCGAGACAGCAGACCTAGTAGTCAACTGAAGAAAATCCGTTCTAGTTCTGGTGAGAGACCTAAAAGGTTAGGAGACAGAGGTGACAAAGTTTCCCATAAAGATGGGTATCTTTAAATATCTAGGCATCCATGTAACTATAGCTCCTCAAGAAGGCTACAACTTAAACTGGAGAAAACCAGCAGTGCTGTTCCACTCATATTAGGTAGAGATGTGCTTTACAAAATGATCATTTTACCTATATGGTTCTGTATGCTCCACAATTACCTGCAAGCAATCCCTGTCAGTTTCTTTTCACAAATTTAAGTCTGATTTCAGCAATTTTCGTTGGGCAGGGGAACAACCCAGAATTTCTCTCAGTTTATGTGGGAAGGAGGGTGCCTCTGACATGCAATTGTGTACTTGGCAGCCCACAGTTATCAGTTGCAGCTGGGACTAAGGAGATGAGGATAGCCTGGAGCTTGACCTCTTTCCCAAAGGAGAAGCCCATGAACACGTATATGAGATAAGGTCCACAGACTTATGAGATAAGGTCCACAGACTCGCTTCCAGGAGTCACAAAAAGAGTGCTAAAAGCCTGGCACAATGCCATAAAAATAACGGATGGCACAAAAAATGATGACAAGTAACTCTCCTATGGTGAGGCACTCAGGACACTGAAGCGCAGAGTTATAAATGGGACTCTCCAGGGGAATCTGTACCTTAGGAGATGTGTGGAACGAAATGTACTTGTGATACAAATTATGGCATAGGGGCAGTACGTTTAAACTGACCGAGGAAGGCTGGAGCAACCAATACCACTACTAACCAAAACCAGGACTTCAGTCACCTGGCTGCAAATTTGATCTGTTAAGGATCATCACCAATTACAGACTAGTTCTACCCTTTAAATTGCTCAGTTTGACCCGATATCAGTGGAAAGTAGGATGACTTTGCGTTTTTGCTTCATTTACAGATTTACAGCTGCTTTTTGGGATCTATAATTTTAGCCACAGAACCTTCAGAAATGAATCTATGAAGGACTGGGACAAGGTGCACAGCCATCCTGGAAAAGAGGTTATCACTACAGTGACACCATTCTACAGATGTATCCAGCCTTGTGGGGCCCTTCTTGGCTTCAGCTGCAAGTATTTCCCTGCGGAATTGTTTGACACCATCAGTTTTTCGAAGCCTCAAAGTAGACTTTTTGACCGAGAAGAACCACTCACTTTTAACTGACTGCGTTCTATCTTGAGTTGGCCATGAAGGCTGCCTGGGTTCCGGCAACCACACTTACTAGACTAAGGGCCTGATTTAGAGTTTTGCTGATGGGTTAGTCCATCACAAACGTGACCGATATCCCGTCTGCCATATTGCAAGTGTGTCATGTCCTATGGTGATTGTAATAAGGCAGACAGGGTATCTACCACATTTGTGATGAGGTAACCGTCTGCCAAACTCTAAATCTGGGCCTACGATTGGATTTGGGATTTCTCATTTATTTTATTTGACCTTTTTTGTTTTTGCAATAACTCCTAATGCCTAGACCCAGGCAACATTTTTATTACATGAGAATAATCTTTAATAATTCCCAAATGTACAAATCAACATATTTTGCATAAGTGCATTTTACATAACACAGATAATTTTGGTTACTTTTAAAAATATATATATTTTATTGGAGGAAAAACATTTGCAAATGTGCCTTTCCCCATTGACCCGGCATCGCATTCCTTCGTTTTTGTGTTAATACATTATTTAGATGTGTGTCTTTCCTTTTTTTGCTGTTGTTTTGGCATTGTTGCATGTGTATCTCTGATAAACGCCTTGCTGCTTAATCCCCATGCTTCAAGAGTGAACCCGGTATTCACCAAAGAGCCCAGTTTACCCAACAGTTTCTCTCCCTCATAGCTTAACAATCTAATTGCTGATATCAAGAATAAAAACAGAATATCGGATTTGAACTGAAGCCTCAACTCTAAAGAAAAATAGAAAACGACCAGGTACTGTGGTTAATAAACAGAAAAGTGTTAAAATGATGGTGAATTGTGTGCTGCCCTTTCAGTGCATTCGCTTGCAGTAGTTGTCTCCTCGTGCTACTATTTACCTCAAGAGTCATGCCAGCTCTTCAGGTGCTGGAAGTGTGCACTTTTACAACGTTTCGCCTCACTTCCCTTCCAATTGGTCATTGTGGGTTTCTATACAAAGAAATAGGATCTATTTGTTTGGATCAGTATGACTGCAAAATGTAAACTTGAATTTAAGCATGCTTTTCATGTGGCTGTCTCCAGAAAATTTTAATTTCTTGAGAAAACATTTATCGAAATGGCTGCCAACATCTGCAAGTCGTCGAAAACTTGGCTTCTCTATTAAAATTGCCAGTTTCGCAGTTGTTTTACGACATCTGAAGCTAATTAACAAATCACCAGCCCATTTCAATGAAGCACAATGAAAGTGTCTTCTAAGGAGTATCAAATGAATGTGTAGGAAGCAGAGATTTCTTTTAAATGACCACATCCTAAAGATCATTTAGTTCTGACAAATAAAATAGATCTTGATGTGCCTAGTTTCATAAAATCTGTTGTATTGCACTGCTGAAACTCCTAGCTGTAGTTATGCTCGGCACTGGATTTACAAGAGGGTCATTGTTAGGTCTCACGCCTAGCGATGCAGTGCGTAGCACTGCTCGCGCAGCGAGAGTCCTTTTGTCCGGAGTTCCGAAACGGACCCTGGAATTGTACACACTCGTGCTTGTGTTTTTAGTTTTGGCTTCCGTTATTGGGCTTTGAGTGCATGTTTTCTTTAACCAGAGCACGCAATAGGCCAAAGGCTGGAGCATTGCTCTGCCCATGGCCTATTGGTTTCTGTTACGTGCACCAAAGCCCATGTGGTTTCAATTATCGTGCCCAGACACGGGCGCGATAATTGAAAACATATGGCTCGCTGTGGCGCGTGTGCGCACACCACTAGCGGGCGTGTTTCTTTTTTTACAATAGCGATCGCGCTTTTTTTTTTATCCATTTCACAGCGAAGCAACTAAATAAAAGAACCGCTGACGTCTTGTTTTACCTGGCGTGACGTTCAGCTGATAAAGCCTCCATCGAAGGCATCTGCCTCCCAATATGATGAGAAGTTGAGAGTGGACGTTAGCAGGTACCAGCGAACGAAGCAGCAATGTCATGCCTGCCATCATAATGTTGCTAAATTTGACCTGTGTTTATCTGCCTGGCTGGTATTTCCAAGCCGAGACAGTTGAGAAGCAGGAAAACTGATATATTCTGGTATGTTTCCCCTTAGAAGTATAAACGTAATACAGCGAATGCAAGATAGAAATATGTCAGAAAGAATGCGAACGCTGTACAGAATCTTAAACGTTTTTAAAGCAAAAAGAGACAGAATTGCAGTGTTAAAAGAAACCGAACCCATTGATTTAAACCCAGTGTTATTCAAGTGCTGGCTCTTGGCCCTTCTGGAACACCAAAACAAGCTTGAATGCCGGTGTGTTTCCCTGACAAACATGGCAATCACAAGTGAGTATGTAGGTACAACGAAGATCAGCACTTATAGAAGGAACGTTAACTTGCCGGCCTTAGAGTGCCACCTTTTGATAGTGAGCTAGATGCTGGTTTTTATTCATTCAAACGGTAAGCCAGACAAAGAGAGGACACCATTATCCCTACCCTCAAACATGGAATCTGCGCTTCTTGCTGAGCGAGGTTTGCTGGAAATGGAAGCGGACACTACGCATCGACAATGACCTCCTCACACCTTTCAATGGAAATCCAGCTCCTCGCATGGACTTGAGAAGGTAACTCTTCAGCAGGATGAACCTGGCCCCTGTATCCAATCTGTGTTCAAACATGGCTGACCTGAACTTGTGACTTTACCCCAGTCCAGCGCGACGAGATAACCACAATTCGCACTTTGTGTTTTTTGGCTCTATTTTCACCTAAAACTTTAATAACTCATGTTTCCGGTTTTACTGATTGGATTTTTGTCATTTTAGTGTCATATTATTTATTACACTTTACTCTATTTTGGGATTTTTCCTTATTATCAGCAGACTGCTTTTTGCCAAGCTACCAGAGGGATAAGCACAGGTTTATTTGGTGACTTTTGTGGTTCATCCTGTAAGGATTGTGTTTATTATTTGATGGAGTTTTTAAAGAAATTTGCCACTCTCATAAAACCACATCCTTTAGCCATATTCAACAAAGCAATGCACGCAGGTTACCTGCTACACGCCTTGTGAGGGGCAAAAATAGTGGTCATCACGATGCAGGGCAGCCCACTAGAACTCCCATCCTCTTACAGAGCAATAGCCCTTATTAATTCTGAGACAATGTTACCGGCCAAAATACATGCAAATTGGTAAAGTGCTTTACACTTGGGTGTGGAACCAGACATAGCCTCAGACGATTGCCCTTAGCACTTGCCAGAAGGGATGAACTCAGAGGGGTAGGCACGCTGGTCCTCATCAATTCTGTGACTTGGAAATTTCTGCTCCAAGTCCTCAACAAGATGAACTTTGGGCACTTATTAACACAGAAGTGTCTACTCTCACCACTGCTGTTCCACCTAGTGATAGAATCGTTGGCAGGGTGGGTTAGAAAGGGCAAATTTTGAGGGGTTTCCAATATAATGGGCTGACGGGATGATGTCCTCATATGCAAGACTCTCTTGCAATTAGTGACTGGCTGATGAAAATTATAAAGCTCTACAGCGAGACAGCAGACCTAGTAGTCAACTGATGAAAATCCGTTCTAGTGCTGGTGAGAGTCGAGACCTAAAAGGTTAGGAGACAGAGGTGACAAAGTTTTCCATAAAGATGGGTATCTTTAAATATCTAGGCATCCATGTAACTATAGCTCCTCAAGAAGGCTACAACTTAAACTGGAGAAAACCTGCGGTGCTGTTCCACTCATATTAGGTAGAGATGTGCTTTACAAAATGATCATTTTACCTATATGGTTCTGTATGCTCCACAATTACCTGCAAGCAATCCCTGTCAGTTTCTTTTCACAAATTTAAGTCTGATTTCAGGAATTTTCGTTGGGCAGGGGAACAACCCAGAATTTCTCTCAGTTTATGTGGGAAGGAGGGTACCTCTGACATGCAATTGTGTACTTGGCAGCCCACAGTTATCATTTGCAGCTGGGACTAAGGAGATGAGGATAGCCTGGAGCTTGACCTCTTTCCCAAAGGAGAAGCCCATGAACACGTATATGAGATAAGGTCCACAGACTTATGAGATAAGGTCCACAGACTCGCTTCCAGGAGTCACAAAAAGAGTGCTAAAAGCCTGGCACAATGCCATAAACATAACGGATGGCACAAAAAATGATGACAAGTAACTCTCCTATGGTGAGGCACTCAGGACACTGAAGCGCAGAGTTATAAATGGGACTCTCCAGGGGAATCTGTACCTTCGGAGATGTGTGGAACGAAATGTACTTGTGATACTTTGACGAACTCAAAGCGAAATTCAACCTACATAACTCCCAACTCTTTTTGTTTCCTCCATTTTTTGCATGTCCTAAAGAAATACTGGGAAAATGTAGCAGGCCTGTCAGAATTCAATAAATCCCAATGCAAACACTGGGAAAGAGACTTCGCCCATCTTAACAATACCAAATGAGTGGCGGCCAAGATGGCACCCCTACCCTTGCTATATCAGTCAGACTCCCCCTAATTCAACTCAACTATCTACACAGGACTTACTACTTCTCTGAAAGGTTATGGACAATGAGAGAGAGCCCCCACACCTATTCGCAATGCCCAGCTGTTGACAGTTCTACATGTCACGTGGGACTGCCCCATTGGTCATTTTGAACATATGCACAAGACTCCTTAACAACAGAAATGGACCAGCCCATTATTCTTAGATCCAACTAGTCAATATAAGAAGAGATAAGTGCATAAGGGGGGAGGCGGGGTGCAAGTATTTCCCACCCCTTAATGGGAATGGGTTGCCTGATTTCAAAATGTGACATTGCGCTGATGTGGAGGGCTTGCTCCCCCACCCATCAAAACTGGATAAAAAGGATGGACCGCTGTTCATTCCTCAACAAAAAGAGGTCTTTAAAGCCCATGCAGCCCACACAAACACACAAACATTTAGGGCATCTGGTGGGATTATGCTCAAGCAGGCATCACTAAAATCCTATCCAGCTAACAGCATTGAACACAAAGTATGACACAGCTAAAATAGATGTTTGCGCTGTATTAGTGTGACCCAGATGTACACCCCTATATGGGCAATACCTACTAGCGATGTAACAGCATGAACAATATTGTTAATGTCATCATTTTTCTAGTCATGTAACATGTTTATGTGATCTACAAGGTCTGCGTGTTGTCTGCCTATCTCATCTACCGTGTGTTAGAATGGTTTATTAAAGAATTACATCATCAATGGTAACACTGTTGACATCACTGAGGCCACCACAAATGACATTGATGATATGGTTGGCATCACATATGACATGGATATTGAACCATTGACATTTGAACAGATATCCTTAAGTGACCGCATGGAGCCAAAACCGATTTTGAAGTTGGATTGATCTTACTCAGAAAGGAAATTAACCAAGCCAAAAAAACAAGAAAACTTTTAAGGACATCTCACAACCTCATAACTAGGCTACCTATTTGCAAATCAAGAAGAGACATTTTCAAAGTTTTTATTTACTTTCAGAGAATTCTCCTAACCTGAAATCCTAAGACTAATGCCACATAAAGGCTGCCATCCCACTTACTTGGCACATTAACTGCATAATTCTAAACAAAATCAGTCTTTTTATAACAGCGTTCTAGACCAACTTAAACAATATGTCATTAGCTCAACAGAAAGTACCAGGTGGTCTCAAAATATGTCAAACCACTCTTCTACTTAATATCTAAATAGGAACCTCAATTATCTTCAGTTGCAGCACAGTAGCATCCCAAATGTGCAAAGCTTTAACTGGTTTGCCCTGTTTCCCGATTGGCCTTGGAACCAGTCCCACGAACTCCATGGACATTCAACAAACTGTACTAGACTATAAGTGTTCACACAACTGAGCCAGGTTCTGTGGACCCCTTAACATTTTATTAAAAAAGCAGATGCTGTGCATTTTCTAATTTTCAGGGGTCCGCAGGCCGAGCCCTGCTGGGCACAGCTAAAGGAGGTTGCCCACCCATGGCATATTGAGCGCATGGTCTGGACAAAAGCCAAGCCCCACAGCCTAGCACCGCTGCGCATGGCCCTTGGCAGTTAGGGCACAGGGCTGTCAGCTTTGGCCTAACCTGGAAATGTAATCAGGCAGGGGCAATTTTAATAGCAATACTTCCCTGAACCATAAAAAAATATTTATGCTGGTCAGCATTAAGGCCAGGGAAAGTGGAATGGGACAAGAGACAGAAACAGAGACACTGGATATTTTCACTCTGCATTTTCTTAATGTATGTATGTGTGTTCTTATATAGCGCTCAACTTACCCTTGGGCATCTCGGCACTTGCATTGGGAACCCGTCCTGGCTTTTCCCTGGGAGATAACCCGTACTGGGCATCCCCAAGGTGAAAGCCAGGCATCCCGCCACAGGGGGGGGGCCGTAGTGGAGATTAAGCAAGCTATTGCCCAGAGTTGCAGAGTGCGAACCCATGATTCAAGTAGGCACCAAAGTGAGAATTATCAAGTCCGTGGACATTTGGGCTGAGACCCTGCCGCGCCGGGAATTGAACCCTGGCCCCGGGTCTGACCTCTGCTTCAGGGTATGCCTCCTCTAACCAGTGAGCCACACTTCTCCACCTAACATTAACCTGCAATGCAGAGGTTTTTACATCTACAACAAGAAATAACTCTTAGTATGTTGTCATTTGCATTACAGTTCACTATTTCTAATATCACGTATGATACACCTGGTAACAATCTCTATATAACTGACTGAAACTGTGTAAGGTTGGTGAAAACTTTATGACTTTTCACAGCTGAAAGATAAAGGAAACCTCTAGAGCTGATGTACAAATTGACTTGAACTATATGTGTCTGTATATAGATAACTACCTTAAGTAAGTTGTAAATCAGTTCTGTAGTCTTAATGATTCTCTATTTATGTATGGGCTCTTTAGCTAAAACATAATGTGTACACATTAGTGTTGTGCTTTCACTCCTGGCAATATACATTCATCCTCCACCACCACCGGCAAGAACTAAATAGCCTATGGAACTCAAAAGTAATACAAATAAAATCTGTACAATACCAATAGACTCCAGATTCCTAGAAAGGATTACTCCAGTACTAATGAGTACAAATCAGAAGTAAGTTGATGATAACTCCAGGAGACCTCTTGCAACACTGTTCCGGCTGTGACAACTAAGTATGTTAATTGCTTATTAGGAACACTCTGAAAGGCAAGGGACTTATACTCCAGGGCTCCATGATAGCCACCACCATTATAAGTCTTGTGAAAGTCCTGTGGCGCTCTGGAACATGTAGCTTGTCTTGGCACTTGTGTATTTTGCGTAGTGCAGGCATCACATCTGTGAAGTCTCACACCAGGCGGCGCATTGAAGGCTGTGCGCAGTTGAGATGGCTCACCTATATGAGGCTTAAATTTGTAATCTTAAATGAACATTAAATGATTTTTTGGTGAATTTCTGTTTTTTACAAATCATATTTTAATTTGTTATAAGCAACCCTAACTATAACTTCACTTTAACCTTTTATTTTCTAGTGAATGTGTATGTTACACAGAGAGCGATCACACCTTAGTAGTAATTGCTAGGTCAAACTTTCTACTGATAAGCTGTTATTGTTATGCTAAGAACTTTTGCGTCATTCGACAAATCTGCAAAATGTTCCTTGGATATGGGTTCAGTGTGACTAGTTTCTTGTAGAACCGTCATGATGGGGAGACAAAAGAGAGAGCCAAAAAAGTGATATTTCCCATTTTAACCCCTATTGGAAATTTTAAACAGTGCAACAGTAACAAAACGGTTGAATAGAATTACAACAAACTTGGTGTGAAAGTATAACTTTATTCCAGTAAATGCCTTTACTTGGTTTAGTGTAAACCTGTTCAGATTTTTTTGAGAAATTCGCATCAGAAAAGTGTTTTTTGAACTATTTAGACTGTTAGTCTGCAGACTATCCTTGATCCCAGGTTTCACTGGATTTCCAATTGAAGTATTCAGCTAGAAAAGTTGGACACTTGGGACTCTCAACTGTTTTGTAAATCTTATACACTCGCAAGTTCTGACAGTTTGCCAGACCCAACATCCAATATGTATACTATTGACAATCCATTAAATGTTATGTCCCAAGCCATTTCTAAAATTTAAAATGAGCTTGAAACCACTTGACAAGACAGAGCCTTTTTAGGTCTCGCCTAGGCAGCACATGCACCGTCTCATCGAGCGATGCTGTATACAGTATAGTGGGGGAAGCTCCGCCCACTTTCCGCCTATCTTTTTGATTGGCCGAATTTCTAAATGCTGCAATCTGATTCGTTTTCCTCAACTTAATCCCGCCTCCTGATGGCCATGTAGTTATTTTTCTCCTTCCATAGCTATCAGCCCCTTTACTTTTAAAACAGTTTTGTTCCCCTGCCTCCCCGGTTCCCTTCCGCAGTCTGTCACTTCTCTGCCCACCACAACGCCCCCCCCACCCACTCCTATTGCTGCCTTCTTGGGCGACCGCAGTTATATTTACAATGCAATAGGACTCACGTAAATACGAGTTCTGTTGCATTTGTAAATGCTTTTTTGCCCCTCTGATTGGCTGGCTGCATTTGCACTCTATTTTGCCTGACCTAGACTCTTGCATGCGCGCGATGCTATACATCATACGCATGCGCGCCAAAAGTCTGCTTCTGCCTCTTTCTTATTTATTTGTGTTTTCGCGGCGTCCACTTCAGGGACACCGCGCTCTGTTTTTTTTAACTTTAACACTGAGCACAGCGCCCGCATAAAGGACACCGCGCTCGGTATTAAAGTTAGAAAAAAGTGCGTGCTGGTTATTGTTATAACTTAGTGATATGTACGCACACTTGTTCTTATGAGGTAGGCGAACCGTGTGTGTGAGAGGAGCCTATCTGGCTACGCGCGACCGGCTGGAGGTGCAGTGTACTTGTGCAGGTGTGTGTGCTCACCGGAGCACATTGAGTGGTCCTGGGCAGAGGAGCTTTCCCCCATACATGGCGAGGCGCTGGACCTGGCATGGGTCTGAGCCCGGACAGCAGAGGTGGAAGTTGTAGTAAGAGGTTTGGCTCTGATCATGCTGCATCAGCGTTTGCAGAGGTGTAGAGGGGAAGGGGGGTAAAACTCGGGGCTCAGGGCTTCATGTGAAATGTTAGAGGCAGTGGTGTTACGTGTATATTTCTTAGTAGGATGAGTAGGTGAATAAAGGACTGTGGAGGAGGGGTGTGATGGGAGAAGGCAGTACATTGTGGTCAGGTGATGCGGCAGGCAGGGCTGCTCGGGAGGAGCGCTTGAGGCAGGCTGGCATGGTGTTTTTTTAATGCAGATTTCTGGGGCGCGAACTCTACCTGAAGGTATTGGAGGACTTTACATGAGCTCCAGTTACGTTACACTAGGGCACATTCAGGCACGGGGATATTATGTGATCGCCAGGCAGGGCTGCTCGGGAGGAGCGCTTGAGGCAGGCAGGCTGGCACTGTGTTTTTATTTTTAATGCAGATTTCTATAGCGCGAACTCTACCTGAAGGTATTGGAGCACTTTACATGAGCTCCGGTTACGTTACACAAGGGCACATTCAGGCAAAGGGAGATTATGTATTTGGCCCAGAATCACCGGATGTGGACGCAACCTCGAGGCTCAAACCCTGGTTTCCAGCACCAAAAAGCCGGTCACTTCCCAGAAATAATATATATACATAACATCTCAATACATTGCATGCTATCTGTAATTGAAGGATTGCATAATTTTGTGAATCTTTGCGTTAATTTTTGTTTCTTTGTAAGCCTCTGTTGAGTGATCTTATTTTTTTAAGCCTTTTACCGTGTCTGAATTAAAATTATTTCAAAATGGCCCCACTTTTACCAGATTAGAGTTTCCAGTGCACAAGTGTCCGTCTTAGCTATTTACATGGGTAGCAGTTCCAGGTTCAAGGGAGCCACTTTCTGCTTCCTGTGTCCCGTGTAAAACTCAGCGTGGGATGCTCCTAACAGCTGTCATGGTGAAGAAGGGGGCAGCGGGAGAGATTGGCGAAGGTCGGCCATGGCGTATAAAAAAAACATGTTAGGGTCTGCTGACTTTACGCCCTTATGAGCTCTTCTATTTTGTTATCCAGAATGCAGGGATCATGCCCAAAGTCATGTAATGGCGCGTGCAAAAGAAATCTTTTGGTATCAGCCAGCTAGTTCGTGCATTTGGGTGCATAAACAGTCATATGGGTCTATTATCCGGAAAATGAAGAATGGAGAGAGGAGCTCCCAGATCCAGTTAGACTAGTTTATTTTTTTCCTTAATTTCTGTCAGCGAACTGTCCACAACCTGTTGGTCAAGATATCACTGTAATTGAGCCCTCCTGAATGTTGTATAACACTAATTTCTCAAAACCTACAAACAGACTTTCACCAAACCAAGCAAAGGCTTTCGTTTGAGTAAAGTTAAAATTTTGTGTCAAGTTTGGTGAAATTCCATCCAACGTTTTTTTGTTTTGTTGCTATAGTGAAGAGCAATTGTCTTGTGGGTGTTCAAATGGTAAATGCTATTTTTTATATCCATTTTTTCATCTTCAATACAGATCTATGCAAAATATGACATAACAAAAGCTAGCCAATTTCACCTTTTAATAAGATCCTAATGGCGAGACCGATTGGCATTGCCAATGCTTGTTTGTTAAAGCGGCGCAATCAATTAACAATGCCAACTTCTGAAAATCTCACTGTACATATAAAGAGACCACTTGGGCTGCCTAAGGCATAATAATGGAGCCAGTATCTCAGCAGCTTCTTGTGGGGTGCATATGTGGAGAATGGGAGTCTGAGCAGTTTCATTCTTGTAGACAAATTTGTTGGAGAAGTGCATCTCTTTCAGACATTCTTAGCCCAGTTAAAATTGTACTTTATTGGTAAAGCTCAAAAGATTCCATATGATTCTTCTCAAATAGCATTTATCCATCCTATCCACAAAATGCCTTGAAGTGGCCCACGCGGGTGTTGGTTGGGGGGTGCCAGAGGCCAACAGGTGCAGCCAAGCCAGCAGCTTGGTGTGGGGTGGGATGTTGGTTGTCCGCTGTGTTGGTGCCGTAAGCCTGTTAGGCGATGAAGGTCGGGATGCGTAGGATGGTTGTCCCTTTCACCCTGTGGTGGACGGTGACATTGTCAGAGGTTGGGTCTGTGCGGCTGGTACGCTTTCTGCGCTGCGTCTGTGGTGGTCCCGGGGGGGTGTTCCGGGTGTGTGTTGTGGTCCTGGGGTGGTCCTGGGGTGGTGTCGGTGGGTGTTGTGGCCCTCTTGGGTGTCCGGGCCGCATGATGGTTGGCTCCATGGCATCTGCTGCCCTTCCGATGTGGCCCTGGGCTGTGCTCCCTTTTGTGGTGCAGGCTGCCGTCCAACTTTACACCAGGTCAGAGCAGGTGTAGATTTCCTGGTGCTAACGTGCCTTATCGCCTGCTTTGTGTTTTTATCACATCTCATTAGCGATAGTTGCAGGGGGCCTCTGTGGTGATGTTTTTTGCGGCTGCTATCGCGGGTAAACTGGTGCTGTGGGCTGTTAGCACCAGCTTGTGAATGGAGAGGTAAATTTATCACGACTTTGGCTGCGATAAAGTGCCGTTAATTCAGCGCTAGCTCCTTGTGAATATGCCCCCAGGTGTATTAATGTCCGATTTCCAGGATTGTGTTTGTGATCTCTACCCTTTATTATAAGTTATACCATGGGGTTTACCTCGTATTACCGCAGGTCACGTTAAAGTAGTTTTGTGCTACCCTTTCTTCTTTAGGGGTTTACATGAATGCAGGTATTTTTCTGCAGAGAAAGAATTTAGAAATTCAAAAATGTGCCCATAGTCCGCATATTTCAGATATACTCAGGACCTATTATATACCATGAATCATCCTTCACATTACATTTCCATATATCATGCTCACATTTACGATGTTCTGAAATCAATGCGTTCATGAATTTATTTAACTTTCTATAGAGTCACCACCATTAACTACAGCGCCGGCTATTGTTAAAAGATGATACCTCGTTGGTTTAAATTCAGGTTTAGAGATCAAAGCATTCGATTATTACGTTATTATAAATGATCACTTTAGGAATCAAGATGTACTTTTAGCTGTATATATATTTATACAACTATCCCTTATTCTTCCGCTGGAGGGTGATATGAGATTTAGCGTTCAGGGGCACAAAGTGGTAAATCGACATAAAGGGGGTGATTAGGATGGCGGGCGGACGCAAGTCTGCCCGCCATCCCTGCGGTGTTGGGACCTGCCGCCAGACATGCGGATGTCCCACACCGCGAATTAGGATGTGACCGCCACCCCGGCGGTCGCATTCCGCAGTCTGACATTGTGGCTGGTGCTGCTTACAGCAGCATCCGCCGCAATGCCAAATAGCCATGTTGTGCATTTCCGTGCACAACGTGGCAGACACTGCGCGGTGCCTGCCACCTTGTGCATGGAAATGGAGGGGTGTACCATGGGTACCCCCAAGTGCACCTCCACCCCCCAAGTGCCCGGGGGCCCACAACGGGCCCCCAAAGCAAATTCCCGCCAGCCTTTCCATGGCAGCATTGCCGCCATGGAAAGGACTCACACCGCACACATCATAATATGGATGGCGGTGTCTGCTAGGCACCGCAACCATATTAGTGGCCCAAGTCTGCTTGGCCGGCAATCGTAACGATTTGCTGGCGGAAAAGCGGCGGATGGACTTTCCGTCCACCGCGCTACCCACCGTCATTGTAATCTGGCAGTGGGTAAATCAGGTTGTGATGGTGGGCGGATCACCACCGCCTGGCCGGTGGTGGCGATCCGCCCGCCATCGTACTCAGCCCCAAAGTGTTAATATGATAGGGACAGGGAGAGGGAAAGAACCTAAAAAATACATATATATGTATCTGTGTATATATATGCATCTTCGTACTTGAATGGGACGCGCTTAGCCGGGTTAAGAAGAGAACGGCCTTTTGAGAAAGCGAGAAAGCGAAACGCGTTAAGGCTGCAACTTCAGGACTGCCGAGTCTACATGGCATTGTCGCTTCTAGAGTGCTCCCCTGAACCTGGAGGGTAACCTGTGAGCCTACATTTTGACGCGGCATGCCCTGCCGCGGGGGAAGCACCACCGCCGAATTCTGTGCGGGCCAACGAGCTAGGAAATCGCCCGACTCATTTGGGAGAACCGACGCCGAAAAATTGACTCCCCAGCCCTGTGGGTCCATCCTGGGCAGGCATTAGGGATCTTCCGTACCTGGCATCCATCCAGGATACAACAGCGACTCACTACAAGTACCACAATTTTGTGGGAACTTCCAGCCTATCAGCAGGCTGCATCTTCGTACTTGAATGGGACGTGCTTAGCCGGGTTAAGAAGAGAACGGCCTTTTGAGAAAGCGAGAAAGCGAAACGCGTTAAGGCTGCAACTTCAGGACTGCCGAGTCTACATGACATTGTCGCTTCTAGAGTGCTCCCCGAACCTGGAGGGTAACCTGTGAGCCTACATTTTGACGCGGCATGCCCTGCCGCGGGGGAAGCATCACCGCCGAATTCTGAGCGGGCCAATGAGCTGGGAAATCGCCCGACTCATTTGGGAGAACCGACGCCGAAAAATTGACTCCCCAGCCCTGTGGGTCCATCCTGGGCAGGCATTAGGGATCTTCCGTACCTGGCATCCATCCAGGATACAACAGCGACTCACTACAAGTACCACAATCTTGTGGGAACTTCCAGCCTATCAGCAGGCTGCATCTTTGTACTTAAATGGGACGCGCTTAGCCGGGTTAAGAAGAGAATGGCCTTTTGAGAAAGCGAGAAAGCGAAACGCGTTAAGGCTGCAACTTCAGGACTGCCGAGTCTACATGGCATTGTCGCTTCTAGAGTGCTCCCCGAACCTGGAGGGTAACCTGTGAGCCTACATATAGATAACCCTCCAGAAATACTTGGAAGTGGGAAGAGTCCCTAGAGGATTAAGAATCATGCTAATGCCTAACCATCAAGATTCTACAAATGATCTCTTACAAGAGTGGGGAGAGCACACTCTAAATTCATCGCTTGGACTAATCAAAATATTGGTTAAACACATCGAGATTGCCCTCAACAAAATCAAAGAGCAATTAAAAGAAGTTGAAAAAGAGTTAGAAAATACAAAACTCAACTCGGAATTGCAAAAATTCAAAGATGACCTAGAAGGCCAAATAAATAAACATGAGGAAGTGGTCCGCCAAAGAAAACATAACAAATTTATCCGCGATGCGAATGACTATGCTCAGGGGAGAATATTTACATTCGCAAGGAAATTTGATCCATTCAAACAGCAAGGAATGGGAGCCTCAGCGGGAACATCCAGCAGTTTCTCCTCCCTAGCCTCTACCGATTTGAGTACAGAAGAGTCAGAACCAACAACGGAGGGGGCAAGGTCAACTTTTTTAGGGGACATGCGCCTAGTATTGCAACAACGACATTGGGAACAAAACCAAACGACTCAAAGACAAATCAGAGGAAGGGGGAGGGGGAAAACCTGGTACCAAAGAAGACGCAACGAAGGGGAAGAAGAACCAAGCACCTCAAGCGAAAGGATTGGTACGAAGACCCGAAGTATGAGGCAGCGAATGGATCAATAAGCAATGAACTTCAAGTGGTCAATATCTCAAACAGGGAGTTATCAGAATCTGAAATTTCACTCCTAAAAAGAGGAATTAATTTTTGCCCGGTAAAACAAATGGATCTGGCACAAATGAGAGTTGACCTCTATTTGTATATCCGCAAAATAAAACTGGCAAAATATTTTTGGGAAAACCCGAAAAAACCCAGGTTTGGCCGCATGGCGGAAACACCCACGTCAACTTTATTGGCAAAGGAAGCTGATGATTATTTAACACTGCTTAACTTAAATGCGGAAGAAGGGGAAGAGATACCCCTGCAGGCAGCAATTTCACAACTGGGGGCCAGTCTCAGTAATAAACGTTCAAAATCCAAATTCTACCCCCAATTGCCACCTGGCAACAAAATTGATGTCTTTCAGGAGGCTGTCATCCACGATCTGTACAAAATCAACAAACCAAAACGCAAAGAGAATTTGACAAAAGCGGAAAAGGCAGCTTTGGAGAAACTATCAAATGATAAGGAAATCGAAATCAAAATGGCGGACAAAGGAGGTAACGTTGTAATATGGGATCGATCCCTATACATCTCTGAGGCACTACGCCAATTGCAAAATGTGATGTATTATGAGAAATTGCATACAAACCCCACAATGTCTTATCATTTGGAAATTGAGAACAAATTGAACCTTTGGACAGCAAAACATCTGATAGATGAAGAAGAACGGAAATATCTATCAGTTGATTTCCCTAAACTCGCGACTATGTATTTTCTCCCGAAGATACACAAAGACTGTAAGATACCACCAGGAAGACCGATTTTGTCGGCGAAAGGATCCCTTTTTGAACCCATGGCCAATTACATCGATTATTTTCTGATTCCACATGTAGTGAAATTAAAGTCCTATATCAGAGACACCACTGATCTCTTAAACAGTTTACGTGATGTGACCTGGCAAAACAATTTCCTTTTAATAACAATGGATGTAATCGCTTTGTATACAAACATTGACAATGATTTAGGTTTGAAAGCCATCAAATTTTTCCTGCAAGAAAGAAACATTCATTTTAAAGATCACAATGACATGCTATGTGACATGATTCTCTCCTGCCTCACTTGCAACGTTTTTCTTTTTGGAGATGATCTTTATCGTCAAAAGAACGGGGCAGCCATGGGTTTTTCTTTTAGCCCAAGCTATGCTTGCCTAGTAATGGGCTGGTGGGAGCGAGAGGTGGCTTGGAACAAACAATATGAACGACACACAAGCAAAATCATCAAATGGACACGATTTATTGATGATTTATTAATAATCTGGAATGGAAATGAGGAGGAATTCCGTGAATACTTTGAGATCCTCAATAACAGTGTCACCAGTCTGAAATTCACATATGAGACCAATAAGGAAAACATCAATTTTTTGGATGCTGTAATATATGTGAAGAATGGCTGTTTGGAGTCGACTCTGTACCGCAAAAGCACAGCAACAAACGCCACCCTCGAAGCAACGAGCTTCCACCAACCCTCTCTGGTGTCAAGCATACCCTATGGAGAATTTCTCCTCCTTCGAAGATTGTGCAGTGAGGAGGAGGAATGGAAGAAACAGAGTGCAGGAACAATCAACAGGTTCATAAGGAGAAAATACAATAAAAACACAGTAAAACAGTGCTGGAATAAAGCTAATCAGAAAACCCGGGAGGAGTGTTTGGCACAAACTAAAGACTCAGAAATCACAGATGAACCAATAAGACTGATTCTGGACTACACCTTGGAATCCAAAGAGATTGTTAATATCATCCAAAAGAACTGGAAAATACTACAATTAGATGGGACCATGGGAAAAATAATGGGATCCCATCCAACAATAACTTACAGGAGAGCTCCAAATTTAAAAGATCGATTGGTGCACAGTCATTTTAAATCCAATAAAGCACAAACAACGTGGCTAAAGAAAACTGGCTTTATCAAATGTCAAAATTGTAAGGTGTGCCAAATCGCCAAACCAGTAAGTGAGA
Source organism: Triturus cristatus (assembly GCF_964204655.1). Taxonomy (NCBI): domain Eukaryota; kingdom Metazoa; phylum Chordata; class Amphibia; order Caudata; family Salamandridae; genus Triturus; species Triturus cristatus. The sequence continues at coordinate 1,063,569,259 of NC_140582.1, read as the reverse complement.
TCACAATGGCAAATAACAAAATTTGGAAAATCAAACAATTGATATCTTGCAAAAGTCAATACACTGTTTACATCATTGAATGCCCCTGTAAATTAAAATACGTGGGAAGCACCATTTGTGACCTAAAGAAAAGGATTCTGGAACATACAAGGGCTACTAAAAATAAGGATAAAAACAACGCGGTAGCCAAGCATATGGAAACACACCACAATAGCGACTGGAAGTCCCTAAAGTTTTTTGGAATAGAAACAGTACCGATCAATATACGTGGAGGAAATCGGGAGAGACTACTAAGACAAAGAGAATCGCCATATCATCAACTTCAGAAGCATGACACCGTTTGGTCTGAACCAGTCCGAAGAACTGTACATACATCTTTAAACAGCAACACAAACGAACAAATACAATTGTGTTTCCAATAATACTGTCATATATCTGTATATATGGTTATTTTGGGCAACAATACTGATATCAACAATGAGTACAATGGCCTATAAAGTAGCCCTGGACAAAGACGCAATGCCCACCAGAGGGCACATAGCAATGTTTGCCCACCAGAGGGCATTCAAAATATTGTATAAATATAGTGCAACAGTCATTACTTATATAGAAAGCATTTATTGAAACAGGACTCAAATGAGCCATTGACAATTAATTATTTTGGAACCACAAATGACACTGCATAAATATTTGCATTATAATTAATTCAATTGTATGTTAATATCTTGTTTTTCGTTTTAAAATTAGCCTATTTTCAAAGTAAATTATGGTTAATTCATATGGGGACTACATTTCCCAGAAATCCGGGTTTTCTACCACCCCGTGATTGACAGGAAAGCAAGGTATGACAACTTCCTGTCTTGATTTTGTTAAAAAACACTCTGCTTGTTTGATTTAATAGCGACCGTGAACAAGTCAGCGGACGCTGACGAAACGCGTTGGTTTTTTCTGCATCTCCAAATCTGTGGATTATATGAACTTTGAATAAAGCTGTATCAAGAACTACAAAATTCGCTGGAGTGCGACCCTGCTTTTCTTTCAAACTGGGAGAAAATTGTTTGCATATTAGCGGCGGTCAAAGCCGCAAGGGTACCGCACCTTCTAATTGAGCGCCATTAGTCCGGAACCGTTGGACCCCTTTTTGGACATATATATATATATATATATATATATATATATATATATATATATGTATATATATTGCGAATTCCTCGTTGTACGTTCCTTTCACAGAAAAAAACGAGCGCGGACCCAATTCGTGCTACAAAGTTCTTTATTGCCACCAAACTAGTCAGCCATGACGCGTTTCGGCATTCCCACGGACTTGATCACATGACACGGCTCAAACTGTGATAATCGTTTTTAAAGTGCTAGTGCTCAATTTGCATAAAATAGACATGGACAACATACTATTGTCGCATTGCAAACATTCTTCTTAACTGACGCTCCCTGTCACCCCCTCAGACAGGGAGCGTCAGTTAAGAATAGAATCAAGATTTATCATTGATTTCGACACATTAACCCCCTCAGGTTTGAATTCTAGTGAAGAAATGGTGGTACATTTGTAAACAGCGTGATTTTGTAAATCCTTTAGAGTACAGTCTGTTTTTCTAATGTAAGCGGGTAACTAACAAAAATGCAAATCTTCAATCACTAGTTTTAGATAAGGCAGAATTTGCCCGTAAATTGCATGACTGGATCGTCCTGCCGTCCTATGCCACCCAGGGCCCACAGCCGTATCTGACCTCTCACTTTTCAGTGGCTCTGAAATATGCTCTGTTGTTATCTTGTTTAGGTGAATTTCCATCAAAGGATTTAGGGCCCGATGTAGGTGGCCCAAATACCGGTCGGTAATACCGAAAATCGGTACATTTCAGCATTACCGACCGGTATATAGCAATCTCCAATGTAGGAAGGGAATTGGTAGTAAGGAATTGGTAAATACCGATTTCTAATTACCGATACCGAACACCCAAACACCGAATCGGTAAATAAGAAACGGTAAACATCATAAAAGAGATGTTGAGAAATTCGGTAATACCGAATTTCCTTAAATTCGGTATTTAAGAGTCGGTAATTACCACTGACTGCAAGCAGGTGGTAATCAGCTGCAGTGTATTTAAACAGTCCCAAACTGCAACAGTGTGATCACTATGGCGGCCCTCTATGTGATAGCAAGGCGGCTACAGCTACAGGCAGCAGGAGTGAGGATCTGGAGACGGGAGGAGCGCGTTTACAGACAGCGCATCACACTCTTCCAACTGACTGAGGCAGAGATCCATGAAAGGTACAGGCTACACACCCACACCATCCTGGACCTGATAAGGGACCTGCACCAACTCCTGGAGCATCCAACAACAAGGGCGCACGCTATACCACCACATGTGCAGGTGCTCTGTAGCCTACACCTACTTGCATCTGGCAGTTACCAGAGGGTGATAGCTGCGGTAGGTGGGGTGTCACAGAGTAGCCTGTCGCATTTCTTCAACAAATTCCTGGATGCCATGATGCAGAGAATGCATCACAACATAAGCTTCCCAACCACACAGCCGGAACTGCTGAAAACCAAGACAGACTTTTACCAAAAGGCACAGTTCCCGCATGTGATCGGGTGCATTGATGGGACACACATTCCAATCTGCCCACCTGTAGCCACTGAGTACATCTACCGAAACAGAAAATCAACCCACTCCATCAATGTGCAGGTAATCTGCGATGCAGCCAACGTAATCACCGACATAGTGGCCAAATTCCCTGGGAGCACCCACGACTCATGCATTTTCCAGAAGAGTAGGATCTACACACGCCTGGCTGCAGGAGAATTTGGAGAAGAATACCTGCTAGGTAAATCACTTTGACACACCCTGATGTCCACTGCAGATGAATGTGTTGCTGACTGTCATTAATGTCACTGTCTTCCCCACCTAGGTGATAGCACTTATGCTGTGCGGTCATTCATCCTCACACCTTACCTGAACCCATCGACCCAAAGTGAGAGACGATACAATGTGGCACACAAATCAACACGCAACGTTGTGGAGCGCACGTTTGGGCTATTGAAAAGCAGGTTCCGCTGCCTCCACAAAAGCGGAGGTGCACGTCAGTCCACACCCATCATCTGCTGCAAGATCATCGCAACTTGTTCTATGCTGCATAACCTTGCCACTAAGAAAGGTACAGAAGTTAAATTAACTGACTCTGAGGACGATGATGATGAATTTGCACAGCCAGAGCCCAACACAGCAGGAGTGGCGCCAGCACCAGATGGGAGACAAAGACTGGCTGAGATCACACGCAACTATTTCTGAGTAAGTAAGGAGACACAGCCAGTTGTTGCATTTGAGTGACGTAGTTTAATATATTGGCACTACGCCACTACACAAAGGGCTCAACATGCCAGTCCCATTTGTAACCACCCAACGCGGATGTCATGGGTTAAGTCACCCAGTTAAGTAGTCAAAGTATGGCCTGCATTAACGCCTGCGGCCACGCACAACAATGCTGGATTCCCCGAGCAGACTCTCATCACTTGGAATCGATCCAATGACAGCCCCATGACGCCTGCTGTTCCTCCTGATCTCAGTTGCAGGGGACGTTATGCTGCTGCGACTCGTCGTCTCCGCACTGTCCACAACGTCACTTGCACCAGTATTGGCAGCCTGAGCAGTAAGGAGCACTTCAAGTGCACTTGTAACCTCAACCAGCCCCCTTCAAACATCACGGCTGCAGTGTGCCAGCCCTTCCTGCATGGCAACGGAGCGCCTGCAGAGGAGAGAGGTGGCTGTGGAGAGGCGGTTCCCCGCCTTTCTATGATTGTCCATCTTCTGCCTCTCCCTGCGCCTTGCCATCCTGTCCTCATCAAGTTTGCTGCACAGCAGCATCACTGAGCAGGACATGTCCCTTATGCCCTCTGCCATTTCCTTCATGCCCTCAGCAAGCGTCTTGTTCATAGAGCAGATGCCCTTCTCAATGTTCTGCATGTTTGCATTAACTTGCCTCACCTGGCGCTGTACTGATTGTATTGCCTTCCCTTGCAGGCGCTGAACCTTAAGCATGCTCGCCCCCAGCCCTGCGAACACACCATGCTCATCACCCTGCAAATGGGGACTGGGTTCCCTAGCCCTGCGGCGTCTGGCACCTGTCTGTGCACGCACTGTGGGGGACTGCGATCCTGCATCCACTGGCACAGTTGGCTGTTCGCCATCTCTGCTGTCTTCCAAGGACAACTCCATCTCTTGGAGTCTGGCAACTGCATGGGGGCATTTTGCGGAACCTGCTGAACTCACCTGACGCTCTGCTTAATTCCTGGCATCTCTCCTGGGTTGGTGACGCTGTGGTCTCCCCCGCCGCCATTACCTTCGCTGGCCGCTGTGGGGGGGGACTACAGCCCCCAGAGTCCTTGGCGGCACTTCCTGGTCCCGCCTACCAGCGCGCCCAGAGGCGCTTAAATGTGAAAGGCTCCCTCGGTGGAGCGGGGGCATTTTGCGGAACCTGCTGAACTCACCTGACGCTCTGCTCAATTCCTGGCATCTCTCCTGGGTTGGTGACGCTGTGGTCTCCCCCGCCGCCATTACCTTCGCTGGCCGCTGTGGGGGGGGACTACAGCCCCCAGAGTCCTTGGCGGCACTTCCTGGTCCCGCCTACCAGCGCGCCCAGAGGCGCTTAAATTTGAGAGGCTCCCTCGGTGGAACGGGGGCATTTTGCGGAACCTGCTGAACTCACCTGACGCTCTGCTCAATTCCTGGCATCTCTCCTGGGTTGGTGACGCTGTGGTCTCCCCCGCCGCCATTACCTTCGCTGGCCGCTGTGGGGGGGGACTACAGCTCCCAGAGTCCTTGGCGGCACTTCCTGGTACCGCCTACCAGCGCGCCCGGAGGCGCTTAAATTTGAGAGGCTCCCTCGGTGGAGCGGGGGCATTTTGCGGAACCGGCTGAACTCACCTGACGCTCTGCTCAATTCCTGGCATCTCTCCTGGGTTGGTGACGCTGTGGTCTCCCCCGCCGCTATTACCTTCGCTGGCCGCTGTGGGGGGGGACTACAGCCCCCAGAGTCCTTGGCGGCACTTCCTGGTCCCGCCTACCAGCACGCCCGGAGGCGCTTAAATTTGAGAGGCTCCCTCGGTGGAGCGGGGGCATTTTGCGGAACCTGCTGAACTCACCTGACGCTCGGCTCAATTCCTGGCATCTCTCCTGGGTTGGTGACGCTGTGGTCTCCCCCGCCGCCATTACCTTCGCTGGCCGCTGTGGGGGGGGACTACAGCCCCCAGAGTCCTTGGCGGCACTTCCTGGTCCCGCCTACCAGCGCGCCCGGAGGCGCTTAAATTTGAGAGGCTCCCTCGGTGGAGCGGGGGCATTTTGCGGAACCTGCTGAACTCACCTGACGCTCTGCTCAATTCCTGGCATCTCTCCTGGGTTGGTGATGCTGTGGTCTCCCCCGCCGCCACTACCTTCGCTGGCCGCTGTGGGGGGGGGACTACAGCCCCCAGAGTCCTTGGCGGCACTTCCTGGTCCCGCCTACCAGCGCGCCCGGAGGCTCTTAAATTTGAGAGGCTCCCTCCGCGTCGCGGGACGCGCGCGGGCGGCGCCGGGCTAAGCCCGGGCAAAGGGCGGGCCGTCTGTGGCCGTCAGGGGCCGAGGGAGGCCGGGCTGGGCCGTTTCTCTTGGTTCCCGAAACTAGACTGTTAATTGCAGCGCCGTATCCACAAGAGGACTGTCGAGACAAGTCAAGGGAGGGGGCTCGAGGGCTACCCAATGTTTGGCACATTGAGCCCCAGACACAGGTATTGAAACTGCCAGTAGGGGGCCTGTCAAGGTGCATTGCTATTTGTGTTTCAGGCTGTTAACGTGGGTTGATAGCGTTGGTTAGCACCCATTGTAACTTTTCCCTGGGTCAGTCCCAAGTGTCTTCTTGAGATTTGGTAGGCCAAGGAAGTGGATACACGACAATATAAGTTTGTGAGCCTGAAGCTGCGACATGGGGAAAACCAAAAAAACTCCAAGTAGATTAGCGGGTGGAGTAAAGGGAACTCTGGATGCATTTATTACACGAGCTGAATCCCTGTTGACCCACGAAATACAGCTAACAGAGCGTAGGCTGTCCCTTGATTCCCTTCTGGCACATAAACGTTCGTCGCTGTGGACAATAGCTGAGTGTGTCACGCCAGGGGTAAGTACCCTAGCAAGTCAGGGACTCCCTGTCCATAGCGTAACCCAGCGTGTTACCACGGCACAAGTCCATATTAACACGCCAGTATGTGGGGAACAAGAGTCACTGATTTTGGAGGGGTCTGTAAACACCATTCACCAACATGAACTCTCCCCTGTGAGATTGGAAGGAAATTTGGTGGTAGAAACATCGGGCATTGGGGCAAAGGGAGACCAAGAGCAGGAGGGTATTACACCTGGAGGGGAGAGGGAGCCCAGTGCAATAATAAGGAGGGAAAGGGAAGTGGTTACCCGCTCAAAAAAAGCGTTATTGGTGCCAGTTTCTCCCCTAGAAACTGCTGCCTCAGAGGTCACAAGGACCACGGTTATCTCACAAAGCAACGGGACCAACAAAAATAGAATAGATAATAAAGTGAAAAGAGGTGGGCCTAGAAAAGATCCCAAAGTTGTTGAGGACGGGAGAAACAGGTCAACTTGCCAATACCATGAAATTCGCTCTCCTATAAATGGGGCGGAATGGTCGCGGGAGATAATGAAAACATTAGAGGCCAATTTGGAAGCCCTTTTTCTTAAACATTTGGCTCCCATAGTGGAACATATAAAGAGAATTGAGGAGAAAGTTAGCTGGCTCCTAGAACAGAATAGCGGTGAACCCCCAGTGCCCCCACTGAGCTCGAGACATGAAGGGTTAGGGTTTGTACCTTGCCCTGTCAGTCCGTGTGGAAACAGAAGCAGGTTGGCAGGAAATAAGCGGAGTGTTGATCCCACTTCCACTAAGGATAAAGGCACTCCCTCTACTATTGTGCCCCATAGATTACAACATGAGGGTAGTAAAAAAGGGCGCGTAGCAGCCAACAGCTCCCTAGATGATCAGGTGCATTGTACACCGGGGCTGCAGACGTTGGATTTACCCCCAGCTTCTTGTCCCTACACGATAGTCTTAGCGGGGGTTCCAGCCCATAACCAGGATAGAGAAGAGTCCACAAGCTCCCTGATAAATAAGGTCAATCATTGGATGTACAACAATGTGAAGGAGTTTAAGTTACAGAGTAGCCACATCCTTATGGCAAGAAGGGTAGCCTGGGTTGGTCCCTTAGAGAAAAAGTTTGCAGGAGACTGCGTCATTGTTAATTTCAGACACCCGGAGCTGGTTAAAGAATTGCTTATTTCCAGTTACGGGGTTTTTGACAGAGGGACGACCATAAAGATGCTCCCCCTGAACTTTTTTTATAGGGACTATTCAAAAGAGTCAGGCCAAGTGACACGTAGAAGAGGGGAAATTCCCAACATAAGGGCCAACAGACTGGGTTCAGTATCAAACAGGTTTATTCCGTTACTTGATGCGGCAGTGATGGACGAACTAGACTGACTGGCCCAAGGCGAGAACAGGGAGATTCCCCCTCCCCCAGCTAGCCCAATGCTAAGGGATTTTGTGGGTCCCATGGGAAATCCTCCTTCATCCGATATCCACCCAAATGAGGTTTTGCTTAACCCCCCAGACAAGAGTATTGTATTGGCAACGAGTTGTCTAGCAGGACTTTCTCCTCAAACACAGGCTATCCCAGTTAGGAGAGAGATAAACCATGAGGCTGAGGAACTTAGGGTGGTATCGTGGAACATCGCAAGGATCTCAACCAAATTAAAAAATAAGGAATGGTTGGATTTCAGTCAAACATTCCACATTATCTGCCTACAGGAAACGTGGGAGACGGACAGCAGTGCCCCGCACCTAGAGGGGTACAAAATGTTTTTTGTTCCCGCCAGAAAATCTACAATGGGAAGAGCTAAAGGGGGTTTAATAACGTATGTGTCTCTCTCCCTACAAGGGTCTTGGGATGTCCTGGGCTGGAGCTCGGACAATATCCAGGGTATCAGTTATTGCAAGAAGGGCTTAAAATTTGTTCTGATAAATTTCTATAATGGGGGCCAATCAATGCAGAGGCTGAACGAGCTCAAGGACAGATTGGCAGATTTGCACGTTAGGGGAAATAGCCCCCCAAATCTGATTTTAGTGGGCGATTTTAACTGTCACCAGAGGAAAATGAAATCATTACCGATACCCAGTATGGTTTTAGAATGGGCCGTTCTACCTCGGACCAATGCCTTAATCTATACAACCTGGTGGCTAAGTACACCGTGGCAGGCGAGGGGACAGTCTTTCTAGCCTTCATGGACCTGACAGCAGCTTTTGACCGGGTTAACCGGGAAAAGTTGTGGGAGATTTTAGAGCTGTTAGGGGTCGATCCAGGTTTGATATTCATTTTAAAAACATTACATATGAACACAACAGCCCAGGTCAGATACAGTAATGAGGGGAACCTCACTGACCATTTCTCATGTACTAGGGGTGTGAGACAAGGTTGCATCCTGGCGCCCTTTTTATTCACGCTATATATAAATGGTTTGGACAAAGCACTTGGAGAGCTGGGGGTAGATTGTCCTAGAGTGGGCAACAGAAGCATACCTGTCCTCTTATACGCGGATGACGCAGTACTCCTGTCACGCACAGGGAGGGGACTGCAGTCTCTTATTGATGGCTTCTGTGGGTTTATGGCAAATTTAGACCTATCTCCCAATTTAACAAAATCATACGTCATGGAAGCAGGAAAAAGAGCAACAAGGAATTTTATTTTTAAAATTGGGGGCCACAAACTAGAGAAGGTCGAGGTCTTTAATTATCTAGGGATAATTTTCGACAGACACCTCAATTTTAACACACTAATCTCAGAAAAATTTAAACAACAGTCGAGTACAATGGGCTCAATTATGAATCGAGCTACGAGATTAGGCCGCTGGTCACTGAACGAAATATTGAATTTATATAACGCAATCTGTTGCTCCAAAATTATGTACGGGAGTGAGGTTTGGGGATTCAGAAACACTTCCATGATACAACTGGAGGAAAATAAGTTTCCTAGAAGGATTCTGCAAGTCCCTCAAAGTATCCCGGCCCACATTGTTCACGAGGAGCTAGGGCTCCCTTACATTACTGATAGACTAAGCATTAAACCAATAATGTGTTGGATTAAAATTTGGACCAACCCTGAGGCTAGTCTAAGTAGAAAAATAATCAAAGATTGTATAAATAGGGACAAAGGACATAGGATACCGTGGCTCAAATATGTGAAGGATACGCTGAAGTGGCTGGGCTTTGCTAGTTGTTTTGATGAGCCCACGTCCCTGACGCCCCAGTTAAAAGTAGTTATAAAAGCAGAATACCTCAGGCGTCTAGCCTGCGCCCGGGAAGACAGTGAAATACTGAAAGGGTCAGTGCGATCACACATATTAACGAAATCTGTTCCAGGTTTAGAACCTTACCTGGCGCAGATATATAATAAAAATGATAGATTTTTAATGACCAGATTCAGACTGGATCTTTTACATCACATCTTAGCTGTCCCTGCAGGGTTCACAAGAGATATTGGATCAAAGGGTCCATGCGGCTGCGATCTGGGATCTCCGCAGGATACCCTCCATTTTGCATTCTTTTGTCCATTATATGAATACCCGCGGGCAGTTTTCTTAAAAACCATCCTAAGAGTGAATACATTTAGCCAAGTTAGGGTAGCACTCTTATACCTGAAACTCTCCTCGGAACCCCTTACCTTGTTTTGCACCGTGAACTTTTTAAGATTAGCTGCAAAATTAAGGAAGTCTAGACGTGAGGTGTAAGCAACTTTGCTTGTTGGTCACAGAGGGTTGGGTTCTATGATTAAAAGTTCCCTCTTAAAATTTGTTTATATTCTGCACACAACAGTAGACATTACCGAGGATGTATGTAAATTATGAATTGTATGGTACAGCGTATTTGGGATGTTTTATGATGTTTTAATATGTTATAGCTTATTTTATAAAGTATTGTTTTAAACTGGCTATGATCATGCATTTTAAATAATTTTACTGTGTTGGTATCTCGTACCTTATAGATGTTAGCACCCTGTACTTTAAAACTCTATGAATTCGCAGCCTTTTTTCCCGTGTAATCCTGTTATTAAGGCCCCGGACAGACCTTGCAGAAATGACTTATTTTAATTATTTTAAGGTTATTTGTTCACATTATTGTATTGTGAAATGTGTAAATGTATTGTTCTTATCTTGGATGTTTCAATATCCGAATAAAGATATTTTGATGATGATGATGATGAACTGCATGCCTCCTGAGTCTTTTTACTGCCGGTGGTGACGCTGCTGCTGCTGATTGCAGTGGTGGTGATGCTGGCAGTGGTGCTGTTGCTGGCAGTGGTGTTGTTGCTGGCAGCGGTGGTGATGCTGGCAGTGGTGGTGATGCTGGCAGTGGTGGTGATGCTGGCTGTGGTGGTGATGCTGGCTGTGGTGGTGATGCCGATGGTGGTGGTGTGGTGTCCCTGCAGTTTCACTGACCTCCTCCGATCTCTCCCTCCGGGGTGCCCTCCCTGCCTTGTCATGGGAAAACCTGCGCGATGTCTCGCCTGTGGACACAAATAGTACATTAGCTCACTAGTCTGGCAGGACTACGCTCCAATAATAAATTTTCATTTCTGACAATCTATCTTTCTGTCCTCTGCTTGCTTATCACTGATGTGTGTCACATGCCTTTGTGTCCAGTCTGATGTCTGTCATGATAGGTGTTACACTGACTACATCTCCCATCATGCATTGCTGGTGTTTAGTGAAACCTGTGCTGGAGTGGGATGCGCACTGCCACATTGGTGAATGGGGTTAGGGAGTGGGGGGCACAGCTTGGTGTGCATGCTTCTTACCTTGTTTGTTGGCAACTCTGGCTGAGCTGTCTGCATCCCCAATTCTGCTTACGCTGTCGGGCTCTGTGGTGGACTCCACCAGCTGCTCCAGTGCAGTTAGTGCAGGTGCCCTGTTTCTTCCTCCTCCTGTCAGGCTTGCTTGTTTTTTAATCGCTGCCATCTTCTTCTTTGTTTGACTGCTGACATCGTACCACCTTTTTTTTAGTTCTTCAATTTCACGGGGGGTCACTCCTACCGCATTCACCTGTGCATGGATTCCAAGCCATATTCGCCGCTTCTCAGATTCTGCCACTTGCAAGGACTGTTTCCCAAACAGCTTTGTGTGATGTTTCACCACCTCCTCAATCAGGATCTGAAGCTCCCTTTCGCTAAATTTTAGCTTTCTTTTGCGTTCTGCAGCTTCATTTTCGGTGTCCTTGTTGGCCATTATGCTGTATTTCTCAGGTCCAGTTCTCACTGTTGCTCCTGTGTACTCCTCTGCACTCCCTGCCTCTCCAGAAGGTTCAGATGCAATGCACCTGCATGGATGTGGCCACTTCCTGGTTGGGAGGTGGGGTGGATGCACATGATTGGCTGATTCCTCAATTGCTGCTATTTTGAAATACCGAATCGGTATTTACCGATTCGGTAATACAGATTCGGTGATACCGATCGGCATTAGCGCATGTTAGCACCCTTTTACCCAGCACCTCCCTTTGCATCTCTAATGAGATGCAAAGTGGGCATCACTGGGTAGGACAACCTTGTAAATATCGCTGATGTTCACATCGCGATATTTACAAGGCTGCCCTAGCATTTTAGCACACGTTAGTTTTTGGAGAAACCCGCTGTTTTCTCCAAAAACTAATGTCTGCTAAAAAGCAGACTTACCTATCCCTAACATTGGGGTGGATTATGCTGATACGACCCTGTGGGTCGTATCAGCAAGGTTATCGCCGTTTTGCAGGGAACATCGCTGGAAAACCAGCGATGTTCCCTGCAAAACGGCGATTTCCCCACTATTTCTGGAATCTTTATCGCCCTGGAGTAACGCGTTGTTAATAACGCATTACCAGGGCGAGTAATTACAGAGATAGATGGCGATAAATAACAAAGCGCTAAGCACGCTTTGCGTTTATTTATCGCCGTCATTGTAAATGTAAAGGTACTTGTATAGCACACGACTGCCCGGAGCTTGTACGAATATCGCTGAGGAACCCTTCCTGGCCTTTCCCTGTGAAGTGTCCACTCCTTGGCACCCCCAAGGTGAGGCCAGGCATCCTAGCGTTGTTAGGGCCATTGTGGAGATTAAGCAAGCTATTGCCCAGAGTTGCAGAGTGGGACCCATGATTAGGATAGGCACCGAGGCGAGAATTAACAGGTCTGAGGAAATTGAGCCCAAGACCCGCCGAGGCAGGAATTGAACCCTGGTCCCTGGCCAGACTTCTGCATCAGGGTCTGCCGCTCTAACCAATGAGCCACACTTCTCCATTGTAGATATGCTCCTTGATAAGCGGCTGTGGGTTTTTCTTTCTGAATTGCTGCCTGTGTGCAGTAGGAACGTGTTTAATATGCCTTCTAGGTGTTTGTTATTTTATAGGAGGGAGATGTAGTGTGTCTTTCTCCTGTGGCTTTCCTATAATTCCTTAGTCAGCCTAATAGTTGCTTTGTATGCTGGAATGTTTCGCATGTCAATGAGTATGAGGTCTGGCAATTTGATCAATGTAAAGGGCAAAATAGGCTGAGGAGAGGACTTGGCCAGCTCCTGGAGGGACGTTCATGGTCTTCTGTGTTCCTGTAACTACAATATAAGAGAAAGAGTTTACACTAGTTGTGTCCCAATAGATTATGCACCCAAGAGCTTCTTTTGGATTATTAACATTTCATGTAACAGTCAGTGCAAACATGTCACCTTGTGTTGACCATGGGAGGGGCCAGTGAATCAGAATGCTTGATTTATTTCCAAAACACAACTAGTGGCTGTTTTAGTTCATATGGTGTTTCAGATCTTATTTTGCACTGGAATGAAAAGTATCTGACCACAATATGATTAAAAGTGTTCTACCACACTGAGGTCTGCTGACTGCTGCGCTTTAGCCATTGGCACACATAAAACACACATATGGAATATCAAGCCAGACCATTTCTGGAAGGCCATTATTACTTAATGTTCCTATATTTTAGCTTTGTGTACGTCTTTATGTGACCAGAAACCGCCAGTTTATAGGAAACTGTTCTTTGGGGATTGTTCTGAGAGGAACACAATATGCCCAAGTGTTGACTTGTTTGAAACCGCAGGTAAAGTATGATTCAGAGGTTAGTTTTTGATTTGTTCTACATGCCTGTGGTAGGGTGGCAATGCAAAGCTATTTTAGGTTCATTCATATTTTGTTCTTTAATTTTCAGAAATCTGAACTGTGTTATTTATTCTGTCATTGCAGATATAACCATACATTAGCTTCAAGTAACAGTTTTTCCAGCGAGATCATACAAATGGTAAACGTGCCCTAGACAAATACTGAGCTACCCTTTCATCCTTACGGATGGACAAGTAATTGTTGTACACAATGCTGTCCCCATGCACAATCCCTTTATAGACAGTCCTGTCCCGGTAGACACTGGAGGCCCCATAGGTGAACAAATCTCTACTACATACACCCTTTGCCCTGTACGAAACTTTTGCAGATAGGAGACATCTCATGGGGAACCAACCACACACAGCAGGGCAGGTATCTGCTGTGCAAGTTGTTCATCTAGTGGACAACCCCTGATGGACTGCACACTTTGTCTAGATACCCAAGCCCCCTTAGGTGGTCAAGCCCGTAGAACACATAGGGGCAGATTTACAAGCCCCTTGCGAGACATTTTTCGCCGCCGTTGCGTCACTTCTGTGACGCAGCGGCGGCGTAAACCATGCACCATGTTGCGCCTTATTTACAACGTGACGCATCTAGGGAGATGCGTCACGTTGTAAAGCCCTGCGCTACATTAAACCTGCGTCAGGTTGAATGTATGCAGGGTGGGCGTTCCGTCAGAAAAAGCCTCGGAAAAGTGACGCAGTGAAATCTACAAAATTTCACTGAGTCACTTTTCCAACGCTACTGCGTCAAAACCCTGCGCCTGCTTGACGCAGGCGTAAGGCATGACGCAGCATGTTCGGTATGGGCAGCCCCTGAGCATTGCTGGAGTTGCGTCGTGCTTGCGACACGACTCCAGCAATGCGCCACCCTTATGCCATCAGATGCGTCACGCATCTGTTTATCCTTGCGCCTTGATGCGCTGCATTGTAAATGCGGCGCATCTGTGGTGGCGCAAGGGTAAACTTGCGGGACGCAACTTTCCTGGCGCATCCCTGCTGATTTGCAGGGATGCGCCAGGAAACATAAATCTGCCCCATAGTACCAAACCCTTCCCAGATAGCCAACCACTCAAGGAAACCATCCAAATATGGGTGGCCAAGTATCTGGTGTGCACCATGTTCACCTTGTGCACAACTCCTCCATGGAGAGTCCACTCCCTGTAGGGAGTGAAGGCACCTTAGGCGGCCAAGCTGCTACTTTGCACAGCCTTCGCCTTATACACAACTTATCACAGAGAGCCCACTCTCTCTAGACACTCAAGGAATCTTAGGTGGCAAAGACCCAATTACACACTGGCTTGGTGGAATAGTGGAGTGGTATCTGTGTTTTTGTCAGCATAGTTTGTGTGCAGGAAGAGACTCCTTCCTGGACAAAAACCTTAATGCAATTTACTCTTTCTTTGTGTGCTGCAGACTGCAGCACACGGGAAAATAGGGGAAAAAATGATGAGAAATACAAATATTTCTCCTGCTTACGCTAGCATCAGTGAGGTGCATGATTTTGGTGCAAATCTATGTCAAGAAGTCTTTGCAGATATGTATTTGTGTCAAAATACAAGGGTGGATGCACAGAAACTCCCATACACCGAAATGGAATGCCCATTTGATGCAATGTAATGCAAGGCAGCGCATTGCGTTTGTTGTGTTACTTTTGGTTACAAAGCAAAGCAAATCGCGATTTGTGTTGGTTTATAAATACCAATGTTTGCATTTTACTTACTCTTTTAACAGTACACTTACCTTTTATTGTTATGTATAGATTCCATAACAGACCATTATGATATACTAACGTGACAAATAATATTAATTTTTTCTATTTTCAAACCACTACAGGCAGTCTAAAAAGAACCCTTTTTATTGTTTTAAAAACCGTTTATATTTTGGGGGAATTTTGAAATTTTCAGTGAATTCAACTTACAAAAATTAGGGGCATCTGAACTTGGAGTTTAAAAGAAAACTGTTTCTCTGGTGGCAGTGATGTTCAGACACCAAATTGTCCTTCGTAGATGCTCTCCCACAACAACCACTTTCGAGCACTTGTTGCAGAATGTATGTCGATGGTGTTACCACGCGGTAAATAACAACGCGGTCGCTGCAATGACTGCGTTGTTACCACGCGTGGCTTTACATCTCAAGTTGTTTCTACAACTTGCGCTTGATGGCGCGCTGGATTTAGGAATAGTATAAATTACTATTCCTACTCCTGTTAGCACAACAGCAGGCAATATGTTGGATTTAAAATCCAACACATTCCCTGGTGTTGCACGCCATCTAGGGCAAGTCGAAGAAACGACTTGCGATGTAAAGCCACACGTGGTAACAACGCGGTCATTGTAACGACTGCGTTGTTACCTATCTGCGTGGTAACAACAGCGTTGTAACTGCTGTTTCCCCTTGCTGCAATATATGTTCATGTGCTGGTAAGCCGGGTTGATGTCACTTTGTTCTTGGAGCACTTCTGATGGGACAGTGTCCCCAGGTCCAATGGAGGGTCCAGCAGATGACAATGGGGCTCCTTTTCATCACATCTCGGGTCAGCTCAGGACAGGTGTTTGGGATAGCATGCCCTCATTGAGATTGATGTCACAATTTTGGAGAATCTTTTTTTCTCTATGGGGGAACAAACAAAATTGCCACACTAGAGCTTCCCTGATAGTCGTTGCGGGCTTCTCCTGCTCTTCTTCCATCTCCCCTTGTCTCTCCTCTCCAGATGCATTTTTTAAGAAGTTGGAAACCCCTAAAAAATTGCAAAGCTAAAAAAAACAACCGGGCCCAGCACAAGATGTAGATCCACCCACATGCTAATCCCAAGTAAGGCTCGAATGGTGGAAACTTCCTAGTTATTGAGTAAGACAGTGATTACAACCAATCAATGTCTTTCCTTCCTGTACCAATTTCAGGTAATTCTGTATGACAATACCCAAAACACAGAATAAATATAAATATATATATATATATATATATATATATATATATATATATATATATATATATATATATATATATATATATATATATATATATATATATATATGAAGTACTCCTGGCAACTACACTTCTCCTGCAGCCCGCCTCTTCACTTTAAAAGGAATCACAGGTAAAAGCATGAGATTACATAAATACAGCCAGATCCCCTAGCAGGAGGGTCCAGCAACATAACTCCATTTAGCTTAACATCACCTTACACAGGTGCTTCACTTTACACATGTGACTTTCAGTCCACCTAAAAAGAAATAACCAATAGTAAATGCATTTTGGTGCAATTACACCACCTCACCTCCAGGGGATGCCCTTCTCCAGACATCCCCAACTCAGCCCTTCACTCCATGATGCACTTCATAGTACACCCTCAGCTGTAGAACATAAGTTGCAGCCTAGAAGATGTTAAAGGCTGGCTGAGCCCTTGAGGGGTTATTCTTTCAGATGCTCCGTGAAACTTAGGGGTGGACTGTTCTTCTTTATGCTGGGGGAGACTGCGGTGCTCCTGCAGCCCCCCTGCACCCCTTTTCACACATGAGGGTGACCCCCTCCTCTGGTGGCCACAAAGCACCAAAACGGCAGATTACCAAATGCCTGGCGAGGCATTATGGGGTGCTTCATGCTCCTCTGGGTCTCTGAGAGGGTAGATTCAGCAGTGTGCTGTCTTCACTGGCTCCCTGCGCCAGCCTTTCGTTAGGCTCACCTTCTGGGCCTCTCTCCCTGCGCAGAGGCCCCTGCTTCTGTGCACCAGTCCTGGGCTCTTCTTCTGGTACTGATAGGGTCCTGGGGGCAGTCAGGGGGTCTCTCCTTCCAACTGCCTATTGTGCCAGGCTCCAGCACCTTCACCCTCAGCAGACCACACCCCAGAGTGACCTTCTCTTCCTGTGCAAGCACTTTTTAAAAGTTGAGTAGGGGGCTGGTAGGAAGTCTCTGTTGGTCCTCTCAAACAGCGATACATCACGTCCCTGCCCCTGCTCCCTCCTTCTTGTCCAGCCTCTGAGCTTGTTCAAAATGGCGTCATCCAGGGTTTCTGCCACATGTCTCGGAAGCACCTTCCCCCCAAGCTGCCTTCCCTCCTTGGTGCAGCCTGGTGCCTGGCACCCAGCGACAGCGTTTGATGGATTGGCCTGTAGCCCCACCCATCTTCTCTTCGTGGAGAGGAGGCCCTCGCTTGTGGAAGAAAGGTTATCAATCCATCCAGCTGAGGTCAGCCCTCAGCCTGGGTCTGGTCATGGCTGGATCAGAGAAATATGACAGTTCTGGATGACCCAAAAGCAGTACAAATATGACTTTGGACTCTGCAGAATACTTATTTTCACATTCGCTACATTGGACTTAAGTGAGTGTCTGGAATCTGTAGGCCTAACGGAAGTTAATCTAGCCATGGGCCCCACATTCCCTTAGGGGAATAATGAAGTGGAAACACAGTAAAACACACTGACTTTCCCTGGCATGTTTCTTTCCAGCCTATAAAGCCTATTCCATGTACACACGTGTCTGCATGTAACCAACCCGGTGTCCCTTACTCCAGCTGCTGCGCAGTGGCCTGGTCAAGCCAGGGGAATACCAGTAAAATCCCGATGCAGTCTCTTACATCCTGAGTTCACTGTGGGTGAGTCCCAATTTATGAGGCTCCCCCACAGTAAAAGCTCAACAATCAGGTGCTCAAAAAGCGAAAAATCCGGGCGGCCCATAGTGTTCTAACAATATATATATATATATATATATATATATATATATATATATATATATATATATATATATATATATATATATATATATATATATATATATATATACAAACCAGCGGTAACCTACTTGAGCCGCACTCGAGCTGAAATGAAAGGTTACCAGCCTTTAATGAAAGGTATGGACACAGTTCAACATGCGAAAAATTTAAAACAGCCTTATGTAGCCTGACGCGTTTCGAGAAGTGTTCTCTTCCTCAGAGGCGGGATAAGGTGCGTGCTTCGGCGAACGCTGACATCCCCTTAATTTATGCATGATGACACGCCCCCATTGGGGCTGCTCCATTGAGACAGTGTGCAAGCATTCTGGGAGTTGCAGTGTTCGTGATTCCTCCATTTGAATATGCGCACTCATTACTGTTCGTGACAATGCAGGCCCAAGGTGAGCCTCGGCAGATGAACGTGCCCTCAATCCTACATGACAGCTCCACATTGAGGGTGGTGAATCCAATCCTCGTGGCACCCTGAAATCCTGGGTTGGTGCGTTCTCGGCGGCTAGGCTGCCGCCTATTGATGCAAACCAGCGGTAACCTACTTGAGCCGCACTCGAGCTGAAATGAAAGGTTACCAGCCTTTAATGAAAGGTATGGACACAGTTCAACATGCGAAAAATTTAAAACAGCCTTATGTAGCCTGACGCGTTTCGAGAAGTGTTCTCTTCCTCAGAGGCGGGATAAGGTGCGTGCTTCGGCGAACGCTGACATCCCCTTAATTTATGCATGATGACACGCCCCCATTGGGGCTGCTCCATTGAGACAGTGTGCAAGCATTCTGGGAGTTGCAGTGTTCGTGTTTCCTCCATTTGAATATGCGCACTCATTACTGTTCGTGACAATGCAGGCCCAAGGTGAGCCTCGGCAGATGAACGTGCCCTCAATCCTACATGACAGCTCCACATTGAGGGTGGTGAATCCAATCCTCGTGGCACCCTGAAATCCTGGGTTGGTGCGTTCTCGGCGGCTAGGCTGCCGCCTATTGATGCAAACCAGCGGTAACCTACTTGAGCCGCACTCGAGCTGAAATGAAAGGTTACCAGCCTTTAATGAAAGGTATGGACACAGTTCAACATGCGAAAAATTTAAAACAGCCTTATGTAGCCTGACGCGTTTCGAGAAGTGTTCTCTTCCTCAGAGGCGGGATAAGGTGCGTGCTTCGGCGAACGCTGACATCCCCTTAATTTATGCATGATGACACGCCCCCATTGGGGCTGCTCCATTGAGACAGTGTGCAAGCATTCTGGGAGTTGCAGTGTTCGTGATTCCTCCATTTGAATATGCGCACTCATTACTGTGCGTGACAATGCAGGCCCAAGGTGAGCCTCGGCAGATGAACGTGCCCTCAATCCTACATGACAGCTCCACATTGAGGGTGGTGAATCCAATCCTCGTGGCACCCTGAAATCCTGGGTTGGTGCGTTCTCGGCGGCTAGGCTGCCGCCTATTGATGCAAACCAGCGGTAACCTACTTGAGCCGCACTCGAGCTGAAATGAAAGGTTACCAGCCTTTAATGAAAGGTATGGACACAGTTCAACATGCGAAAAATTTAAAACAGCCTTATGTAGCCTGACGCGTTTCGAGAAGTGTTCTCTTCCTCAGAGGCGGGATAAGGTGCGTGCTTCGGCGAACGCTGACATCCCCTTAATTTATGCATGATGACACGCCCCCATTGGGGCTGCTCCATTGAGACAGTGTGCAAGCATTCTGGGAGTTGCAGTGTTCGTGATTCCTCCATTTGAATATGCGCACTCATTACTGTTCGTGACAATGCAGGCCCAAGGTGAGCCTCGGCAGATGAACGTGCCCTCAATCCTACATGACAGCTCCACATTGAGGGTGGTGAATCCAATCCTCGTGGCACCCTGAAATCCTGGGTTGGTGCGTTCTCGGCGGCTAGGCTGCCGCCTATTGATGCAAACCAGCGGTAACCTACTTGAGCCGCACTCGAGCTGAAATGAAAGGTTACCAGCCTTTAATGAAAGGTATGGACACAGTTCAACATGCGAAAAATTTAAAACAGCCTTATGTAGCCTGACGCGTTTCGAGAAGTGTTCTCTTCCTCAGAGGCGGGATAAGGTGCGTGCTTCGGCGAACGCTGACATCCCCTTAATTTATGCATGATGACACGCCCCCATTGGGGCTGCTCCATTGAGACAGTGTGCAAGCATTCTGGGAGTTGCAGTGTTCGTGATTCCTCCATTTGAATATGCGCACTCATTACTGTTCGTGACAATGCAGGCCCAAGGTGAGCCTCGGCAGATGAACGTGCCCTCAATCCTACATGACAGCTCCACATTGAGGGTGGTGAATCCAATCCTCGTGGCACCCTGAAATCCTGGGTTGGTGCGTTCTTGGCGGCTAGGCTGCCGCCTATTGATGCAAACCAGCGGTAACCTACTTGAGCCGCACTCGAGCTGAGATGAAAGGTTACCAGCCTTTAATGAAAGGTATGGACACAGTTCAACATGCGAAAAATTTAAAACAGCCTTATGTAGCCTGACGCGTTTTGAGAAGTGTTCTCTTCCTCAGAGGCGGGATAAGGTGCGTGCTTCGGCGAACGCTGACATCCCCTTAATTTATGCATGATGACACGCCCCCATTGGGGCTGCTCCATTGAGACAGTGTGCAAGCATTCTGGGAGTTGCAGTGTTCGTGATTCCTCCATTTGAATATGCGCACTCATTACTGTTCGTGACAATGCAGGCCCAGGGTGAGCCTCGGCAGATGAACGTGCCCTCAATCCTACATGACAGCTCCACATTGAGGGTGGTGAATCCAATCCTCGTGGCACCCTGAAATCCTGGGTTGGTGCGTTCTTGGCGGCTAGGCTGCCGCCTATTGATGCAAACCAGCGGTAACCTACTTGAGCCGCACTCGAGCTGAGATGAAAGGTTACCAGCCTTTAATGAAAGGTATGGACACAGTTCAACATGCGAAAAATTTAAAACAGCCTTATGTAGCCTGACGCGTTTCGAGAAGTGTTCTCTTCCTCAGAGGCGGGATAAGGTGCGTGCTTCGGCGAACGCTGACATCCCCTTAATTTATGCATGATGACACGCCCCCATTGGGGCTGCTCCATTGAGACAGTGTGCAAGCATTCTGGGAGTTGCAGTGTTCGTGATTCCTCCATTTGAATATGCGCACTCATTACTGTTCGTGACAATGCAGGCCCAGGGTGAGCCTCGGCAGATGAACGTGCTCTCAATCCTACATGACAGCTCCACATTGAGGGTGGTGAATCCAATCCTCGTGGCACCCTGAAATCCTGGGTTGGTGCGTTCTCGGCGGCTAGGCTGCCGCCTATTGATGCAAACCAGCGGTAACCTACTTGAGCCGCACTCGAGCTGAAATGAAAGGTTACCAGCCTTTAATGAAAGGTATGGACACAGTTCAACATGCGAAAAATTTAAAACAGCCTTATGTAGCCTGACGCGTTTCGAGAAGTGTTCACTGATGACATCATCCAGTGAATGTGTGTTTTTCTGAAAATTAAATATGTTTTATATATGTATATCTCAAGGTCGATGGAAGAATAAATGGGTATGTATATAAGTGTCTAAATGGATGATTTGTTTTTGAAAAATTGATTGTGTAACTGACTGATTAAGTGTATCATAGTGAATACATGGCTTAGTGAGTAATGTTTAAATATGTAAATATCTGTATCAGTCTCTCACTTTGTGTATAACTGGCTGCATGGGTTGGTGAGTAGCTACATGGGTGTCTATATAGGTTATTAGTTGGTTTTTTGAGTATCAGTCTGAGTGTCTGCATGGTTCGGTGGGGGTATTACGTAGTGCATAGGTGCATGAATGAGTGACTCACTGTTTGTATGTGTTGAAGACAGCATGTGTGCAGGACTGTATGGGTGGATGAGTGTGTGTATGGGTGTGTTAGTGAGTGAATGACTGTCTCAATAGTGTCTTTATGAGTAACTACATATGTTTTAAACTAGTATATGTGACTATTGGTGTATATAAGTGAGTATATGTGAGAGATTGAAAGAGTTCCTGTATGAATAAGTATGTGTTTCTATAAGTGATTGTTTAAAAGACTAAGTATGTGTAAGTTTCCCTAGAAGTAAGTGTGGTGGTGTGTGTATAACTGTATACGCAAGTAAATGTATGTTTGATTCTTTATTAGCATGAGTGACTGTGTGTGAGTAACTCTATGGATGAGTGGCATTGTGTAACAGGATGTATAGGTGTATGAGTACATATGATGAGTGAGTACATGTATGAGTGACTGTATAGGACTGTTGGTGAATGAGTGGATGTGTATGTGGATCTTAGAATTACTGAAGAGGTTGTTGTAACTGGTATTGGTATGTCCATTGTTTTGAAAATTTTAGTCTCTATTTTTGAATGTGTGTATCAAAGGTTATATTAGGGGGAGAGGAGGCCTGCCACTCTATCACAATTATGATGTCATCAGTGATGTCATTTGAGATGTCATCAGTGATGTCATGAGTGATGTCACTGACCATGTCATGAGTGATGTAATATGTGACGTCATCAGCAGTGCATTGCGGGCGCGCGAGTTATAGTTAGCTGAACTAACTATAACGGGGGAATTTCAATGGTTTTGTACAAGTGAAAAGTCCAGCTAACTATAACGCCCCTGAAACCTATGGTTTTTTCAGTGAATTTCTGAGGTTTTTAAATGCTAATTCCTAACTATAACGTTTCTGAAACCTATGGTTTTTTCTGTGAATTTCAAAGGTTTTTTAAATGCTAATTTCTAACTATGCCCACAGAGATAGGACATGTGAAGAAAGAAGAAAAAAGGCACAGTAAGAAAAAAACAGAAGTGCAGAAAGAAGCAACAGAAGTCCTCAAAGACGAAGAAAAGTGCAGGAAGAAGGATAACGTGCAGAAAGAACAAAAAGAAGAGCAGAAAGAATCCTTGTTGCAAAATCATCCTGTACCCTCAACTTTTTCAGACGGATACTGGTGGTAACTGAGTCTGACTAACCAGTCCTAGAGCCAGTGCTATGTTAAAAGACACTTAGAATTCAGTGAAAACACCTACATACACTAGGGAACATTATGCGTTGGGGTCCCCCTGTGATTAGCATGACCTCCTCTGTAAGCCCCTAGTATATAATAGGGCAGGGGGATTAAAACTACCTCTTAAAACAGGCCACAGGGCGTTTTTGCACACGTTATCTCAGGCCCCGTCCCCTCCCTTCACCACTGTGTAAACACGCCCTGTGTCCGTTTTTAGTTGGGAGATTAAGTTCATTTGAATCCTGAGGGTCCCTAGGGTCCAACTAGCCCACTAGGTACCTCCAGTAAGTGCCACAGAGCTGCATTGCAGAGAGGTGTAAAAAGTGGCACGGCCTGGACCACCTCTCTGCAATGCAGCTCAGTGGCGCTTACTGGAAGCACTTGGTGGGCTAGTTAGCCCTCAGGGGCCCTCAGTATTGAAGGGAAATTATATCCCCAATTTAAAACGTGCCATAGTGCGTGTTTACACACGTCACCTCAGGCCCCGTCCCCTCCCTTCACCACTGTGTAAACGCGCCCTGTGGCTGTTCTAAGTTGAGAGATTAAGTCCCCTTGAATCCTAAGGGTCCCTAGGGTCAAACTAGACCACTAGGTACCTCCAGTAAGCACCACAGAGCTGCGTTGCAGAGAGGTGTAAAAAGGGGGGCTGTGTGGTTCTCCTTCTTATTCTAATTTATTGGCCCTGATGACCCCATCCCCCAGGGCCTGTCTCCCAATTATATTTTTTTGACCCCAATCCCCAGGGCCGGCCACTGTTTTTTATTATTTTTAAAAAATATATATTTATAGACACACCTAGGACATGCTGGACAAACCGTACGTACCTATCACCATGACGATTTGCGTGATATTCATTAAAAGGCGACTATGCATACAATGAATCCACGTGGAATGTATTTACACCACTAGTGAAGCTCTGACATTTCTGATGCCCTACCGTGCCTAATCCCGGTAGACACCCTTGTCGTTTATTTATACAAACATGGGTAGCTATTGACGGGCACATTTAATACACATGCACACCAAGCCAGTCAAAGGGTTTTCGACAAAAATTTGACCAAAACTATGCAAGAAACCCCCCTCACAGTTAATAAAACACACATCAACTGCCGGATGTGTAATACTTTTTATTTTACTCTCTGGAAAGGGGACGAACATCACTTGAGAGTCATAGCGCGCTCCTGGTAGAGTCCAATGCTGTGTTACACCCACCATTGCCTGCCGAGTGCCACACACCTCTGTGTTGTATTCCACCAGCTAGTGCATATGCTATGACACTCTCTTGCCCATGTGCACTGTAACACCACCCCGTGAATATGTCATGCCACACTTGTCTTCGCACGGGTTATATTGCCCCATCTAACGTGCCTTCCTCGATGCCTATGTTATAACGCACAGTGCTATGCCATACATATTACAATCTGGGATCCATATCTTTGTCACAGTGCATATGCAACGTTACACTCCCCAGCACATATTTTATATTACAACTTTAGAGACTAGTTAGGTTACACAACACTGCCCTGTGCATATTACACTCCAAGGCGCATATCGCAGAGCACACGCTAGTGCCTGTGCTATCTCGCGCTCTCCAATGAATCTGTCATTACGCACAATGTATTGCATATTATATTTCACGCCCGGTTCATCTTATATCACACTTTTTGGTGCATAGTTTATACCATACACTATATCTAGTTTTCATTTTCAATCGTGCTCTCAGGACTATGTTCTATATAACACTGTGTTCACCTACCCTTTTCACGGGCATTACATTTTGCGATCGGGGGTGGAGGGTCAGGGGGTGTTTCTGCCAAGTGAGCCCGGAGTCACAGTCACAAACGTCCTCTTCTTCCTAAATAAAAGTGAGATTATGCTGCATACTTGTTCATATTTTAAGTAGTTCACACAGACACACGTTTTAAAAACAATAAAGTTCCTAATACCCACCTTCTCTGAACAGTTAGCTTGCTGCCCCATCCCCCTCCTCCCTATCCTCTGTTGTGTGAATCCATGGACTAGCCTCCTCCCTCCTGCCATGCATGGTCTGATGTGCTGCCACTGCCCTCAATTTAGTATGATGTACCAGTCCACTCCTCTTGCACTCCATTGCCCAATTCTATGCCCCATCATTGACCTCCTGCTTAAACTCTGTGCTTAGCTTGCTGCCCCTATTCTCCTTCCCCCTGCCCTCCGATGTCTTTGTGCATGCTCCTGCTCCATCCTTTTTGCCCACCATGTTCCATGGACCTGCCACTCCTATCTACTCTGAGTGTTCTGTTGAGCTGCCACTCCCCTCCCACCTGCCTAGCATTGTCTGATGACTGTAACCTGTCCCTGCCACCTCCACCCTGCCTGTCCACATGCCATGCCCCTATCCTCTTCCTCCTGTCCTACATGGTCCATTGTACTGCCACACCCTTCTGCCCTCCCTGGTCTGTTGTGCTGCAACTGCTCCTCCTGCCTACCCCGTGCGGTCTGTTGTGAGGCCCCCTCCCCTGAACTTTCTTGTCTGTGCACAGGTCCTGACCCTCCCTTCTATCCTCCATCCTCCTTTGTGCATGCCCCTGCACCCTCCTTCTTGACCATCATAGCCATTGTGCTGCCACTAACCCTTCCACTTGCCATGCATGGTCTTTTGTGCTGCCATGGCCCCTCCCACCTTCCCTGTGTGGTCAGTTAGCTGCCCCTGACCCCCTCCCACCTTCCCTCCATGGTCTGTGTGTATGCCATCACAGTCTCACTGTTGCTCTTCACGGTGTGTCTTGCTTCTAGTGCCCATCCTGCCTGACCTCCATGACTATCTTGCTGCTCCTTCCCTGCCCCCTTGCCCCCAGCCCTCTGTTTACATGTGCAGACCCCTACTCCCTACCTCCTGGCTTGTCTGTTCCATTGTAATGCCCCTGATCCGTCCCTCCTGCCCTTTATGGTCTGTTATGCTGCAGCTTTCTCTTCTGTCTGTCCATTATGGTCAGCTAGCTACCATTGCCTCTTGCCCCTCTGTTCTCTGTTGTCCATGTGCATGGTCCTATCCCCTCCCTCTTGCTTTCTATGGATTGTTGTGCTGCACTCCCGTCCCGCATGCCCTGTGTGGTGTATTGTGCTGCTGCAAACCCTGATGCCTGCCCTGCAGGGTCAGTTTGGTGCACCTCTCCATGTCCCTCCTGTCCTCTGTTATCCAAGTCCATGTCCTTACCCCATTTCCTTCCATGATCCAATGTACCATACTTGCGAACATTTTGAACTTCGTAAGAGGGAGATTTTGAAAAAAAACGGGGGTATTGATTTTCCCCTTTGAGTTACATTGAAAACGAGGAGATTGTAGACAGGAGACAGATCAAATAAAGCCCATTTGAGCTTAAAAACATTGGACGTTTCCTGGCTGAATCGGGTCTGTTGGCATGTATGGTTGTACTACCATTGCCTCTTCCTTCTGCCCGCAATGGTGTATTACATTGCCACAGCCTCTCTTGCAAGTCCTGTATTGTTGGTTTGTTGCCCCTGCCCCCCTTTCCACTGCCCTCCATAGTCTGTTGTGCTGCCACGGCCCTTCCTGCCTGCTCAGTGTGGTTAAATTGTTGCCTTTGCACCCTCCTACCTGCCTTCAATTTTCAGAGTCCGTGCCCCTGGCCTCTGCCTCTCAACAGTATCCTAATAAACAACTAGATTGCTAACATTCTATATTTATTACAAAAGTGTGGAACGCCTGACGTCATCTTGATGTAATCAAACGTTAATACCTAGAGCATTTCCTTTAGAAATTACATATATGAGAGGGTCTTATTGGCATCAAAATTATGGTTAGTGCTCTAAAAGACTAAAATAAGGACATATTTTCTGAGTTTTCAAATAGCGACAAAGCACTTTTAAATTATTTGTTACCTTTATGTTTTTTTATCCAGTTGACCACTTGATTAAATGTTGCACTTAGGGGAGAGGATGTGGTGTTACTTCCAGAACTGCAGACTTTGCAACTGGGGAACCAGGTTGGAGTTTCTGCTTCAACTCGACATTCTGTGATTCTGGTCAAATCACTTAGTCTCCCCATGTCTACAACCAAAATGAATTTGTTCTTGTGTGATGTAACCAATGCTCATGTAAAGCACTCCAATACCTGACAAGTCTGCACTATATAACACTGCAAAAACACAAAATAATAAGTGTTTTGCACACTTCTTTCATTGGGCTATACTTGGGCTACATCTGGGCGATATTTGGGCTACATTTTGGCTCTTTTGTCTCTGGTGGCCGTCTTGGGAGACTTATTTGTTATGAAGTTTCCTAATTTCCTCATTTACTGCAGTCTCCTCAGTAGGAAATACTTTCAGTTTTTTACTTTGATTCCATCAAGAAGGCATTCAGATGTGTCACACATTTGCCATAAATTCAGAATGTTAGCACTCTTTTTGCTCATTAAATCACTGTAGTAAAGCTATTTGTTATGAAGTTTCCTAATTTCCTCATGTACTGCAGTCTCCTCAGTAGGAAATGCTTTCAGTTTTTTACTTTGATTCCATCATGAAGGTATTCAGATATGTCACACATTTGCCATAAATTCTGAAAGTTAGCACTCTAGTTGCTCATTAGATCACTGTAGTAAAACTACTGTTCACCATGGAAGTCTGCTCCTGGTATTAAAAGTGCATGTTTCAGTCTGCATGTCAGAATTTTTTAATGAAATAGAAGAGGATTTGAGAAGTCACTCAAAATGTGCCCTCATTTTCTTTCTTCAGCATTAATCATAATTTCTATGGCAAAATGAACCCCCTCATTGTGTTCCTTTTTAAATTAAATGTTTTAAGTGTTACCAGTTTATTCCAATCAAGATGGCTTCAGGTGTGCCTTACTTTTGTCATAATGAAGACAGTAAGCGCTCTAGTTGTTTTTAAGAACACTCTGGGACATTCTGTCATTGGGCTATACTTGGGCTACATCTGGGTGATATTTGGGCTACATTTGGGCTCTTTTGTCTCTGGTGGCCATCTTGGGAGACTTATTTGTTATGAAGTTTCCTAATTTCCTCATTTACTGCAGTCTCCTCAATAGGAAATACTTTCAGTTTTTTACTTTGATTCCATCAAGAAGGCATTCAGATGTGTCACACATTTGCCATAAATTCAGAATGTTAGCACTCTTTTTGCTCATTAAATCACTGTAGTATAGCTACTGCTCACCAGGGAAAACTGCTGCTGGTATTGAAAGTGCATGTTTCAGTCTGCATGTCAGATTTTTTTCATGAAATAGAAGAGGATTTGAGAAGTCACTCAAAATGTGCCCTAATTTTTCTTTCTGCAGCACTAATCATACTTTTTATGGAAAAATGAACCCCCTCATTTTGTTCCTTTTTAAATTAAATGTTTTAAGAGTTACCACTTTAATCCAAGCAAGATGGCTTCAGGTGTGCCATACGTTTATCATAAGTAGGACTGTTAGCGCTCTAGTTGTTCTTTGGAACACTCTGGGAAGCTGCAGTAGAACACAAAGGAATCAACTGACAGTCTCTGCCCTTGTTGGATGTACATGTTTTACTGAGAATGTCAGACTTCATTCTCACATGACTGAGAAAGATAATGTGAATTTACAGAAAATAAGCTCTCAGTTTAGCTTATAGATCACCTTCCAAACCTCTGTGGGAAAAGCATGAGAAAATATTTTTCTCTCAATCATGATATCCCAGCAGAAGGCTTTTTCACATGGTGAAATCACCATAGAACATACCACAATTCCTAAAATGAGTATAGTACCATCAACAAATGATTTATAATGTAACTAAAGTCTTAAAACCTTCTATTAACTGCAATGCTTTTTAATTAGGTGCTATCATGTATATTGGTCCCAAGATGGCTGCCAACACTTCTTGGATGAAGTGCTGATAGCCAATCAGATCTCAGGATGAGATGTGTGGTTAGGCTCTGCCCACATATATATATGATTTTACTTTTGATTTTCTCAGGAACTACTGAACAGATTGACACCAGACATGCAAAAGGCACTTCCCTGACCTGAGGACTACCTCTCTGCCAAATTTCAAGTAATTCTGTTCAGCCGTTCGGGCTTTACCTTGGACTAAAGGTCCCTATGGAAAATTGCATGGGTAAAACGCGTTTTGGGACCCCCCTTTTTTCTCAGCCCCCGCTTGACGAATCCCCCCGAGACTTTCAGGGTAGGAGCGGAGCGGAGCGCCCCACCTATTTCAAAAATTTCGCGAGGATTCGTCAACCGGCGCCAAAGTTATTCCAAATAGAATGTTGCGGATTTCCTATGGAAACACGGTCCTAACTATAACTATCTACTGGCGACCGCCAGTAGATAATATATATATATACATTTTATATATATATATATATATATATATATATATATATATATATATATATATATATATTATCTACTGGCGGTCGCCAGTAGATAGTTATAGTTAGGACCGTGTTTCCATAGGAAATCTGAAAATTCTATTTGGAATAACTTTGGCGCCGGTTGACGAATCCTCGCGAATTTTTCAAAATAGGTGGGGCGCTCCGCTCAGCTCCTACCCTGAAAGTCTCGGGGGGATTCGTGAAGCGGGGGCTGAAAAAAAAGGGGGGGTCCCAAAACGCGTTTTCCCCATGCATTTTTCCATAGGGACCTTTAGTCCAAGGTACAGCCCGAACGGCTGAACAGAATTACTTGAAATTTGGCAGAGAGGTAGTCCTCGGGTCAGTGATGTGCCTTTTGGATATCTGGAGTCAATCTGTTCAGTAGTTCCTGAGAAAATTGCAGTTAAAAGTACATATATATCTATAAGCGTGCACCGTGCGCGTATGGTAAGCATACCGTACGCGCACGCTGCCGTGCGCGAGCGCAATTCTGATTGGCTGTTAGATGTCAGTAAACATTCGAATCGGTCGAAATCAGGAAGTGTCGGCCGCCATTTTGTCTGAGGCAGTGAAAAACAAAGGTGGAGAACGTGAAAAGGGGGCAGGGTGGACAGTTCCTGACCCACTGGCCTTTGTCAGGGGGTCACTGAAGGACCCCCCCAGGGTGAAAAAAACTAAAAAAAAAAATCGAAAAAGCGCGAGGTGCTTCCACGCACAACGCATCGTGGGCGTTCGGTGCGCGCACCGTGAAAAACCTGAAAAAAAAATATTAATAAATACATAAGTTAGCATTTAAAAAACCGTACAAATTCACTTAAAAAACCATAGGTTTCACACACGTTATAGTTAGGAATTAGCATTTAAAAAACCTTGCAAATTCACTTAAAAAACCATAGGTTTCACACGTTATAGTTAGTTGGACATTTCCCTCGTAAAAAACCAATGAAATTCCCCCGTTATGGTTAGTGCAGGCAACTATAACTCACGCGACCTCAATCCTCTGCTGATGACGTCAGATATTACATCACTGATGACATATGTGTCTTTCTGAAAAATAAATATTTGTAATATATGTATAGCTAAAGATTAATGGAAGAAGACATAGGTAAATAAGTGTCTAAATACAGTGATGTAATATCTGACGTCATCAGCAGAGGATTGCGGTCGCGTGAGTTATAGTTGCCTGCACTAACTATAACGGGGGAATTTCATTGGTTTTTTACGAGGGAAATGTCCAACTAACTATAACATGTGTGAAACCTATGGTTTTTTAAGTGAATATATATATATATATTGATATATATATATATATATATATATATATATATATATATATATATATATATATATATATATATATCTCTACTGGCGGTCGCCAGTAGGTAGTTATAGTTAGGACCAAGTTTCCATAGGAAGAGCATTTTATGGTTTTGCTTATAACTTTGGCGTCGTTTGAGGAATCTTCATGAAATTTTCCAAACTAATTCTTTGTTCATATCAGCTCCTATATGTGAAGTTTGGGGGTGATTTGTCAAGGGGGGGTCGAGAAAAAAGGGGGATCCCAAAACGTGTTTTCTCCATGTTCATTTCCATAGGAAATTTTAGACAAGGCTATAGGTCGAATGGGTGAACGGAATTG
The DNA here is from genome assembly GCF_964204655.1 of Triturus cristatus. NCBI lineage: Eukaryota > Metazoa > Chordata > Amphibia > Caudata > Salamandridae > Triturus > Triturus cristatus. Next base: position 1,063,538,290 of record NC_140582.1, on the reverse strand, counting down.
CCCCAAATTTGGCAGGGAGAAGGGTCTTGGTCTAGAAAGCACGCTTTTGTTTATTTGGTGTAAATCCGTTCAGTAGTTTTGGAGAAATATCAAAATTTACAGATATCGATATTTGGGAATTCTGCCATCTGATTGGCTGAGGCGTTACGAGCACAAGCTTGCTGCTTATTGGTTGTGAGCGCTGCGAGCAGTTGCAACTAGGAAGTGTTGGCCACCATTTTGTGATTCCATTGAAGCGAGTAAGGGGGAAAAAGGGCGAAAAGATTAGGAAACAGGAGGATAGGAGCACTGTAACCTCTGTGGGGGAGTGCGAAGCAAAGTAGTCACACCTACCAGTGTGAAAGTGCGGTGTTGCTCAGAGTGATATGGTGCTGAGATGAGATGCTGCTACAGTTGGGTATGAAACCTAGAGCCTAAACCGGGAGGTCATTGCTGTAAAGTGATGTGCTCTGGTGTTTGCAGGATACCTGTGGAAGTAGTGTTAGTAGGCGTTTATACCATACAGGGAGTGGCAAGCAAACTACTGAGCTCTACCGTACGTTTATACTATACCGGAAGTGGGAAGCGAAGTACTATGCTTACCGGTGTGAAGACTCGGGGATTAAACCGATCTGATTGTTGTAAAGTGATGGGCTGTGGGCGCTGTAGCATACTGGCCGCTGTAGTATAACTGTAAGTAGTGTTAGTAGGCGTTTATACTATACAGGGAGTGGGAAGCAAACTACTCACCCCTACTGGTCTGAAGACTCGGGGATTAAACCGTGAGCTCATTGTTATAAAGTGATGTGCTCTGTGTACTATTTCAATGTAAGTCATAGTACAATGTTAGTATGTAATGATACTATAATGTAAGTATGTAATGTTAGAATGTAGGGCTGTCATGAGGGGAATCTTGGGGAGTTTGTACACTGTGCTGGAGAAGACGGATGCCTTGGTGTCTGGTCCTGTTGGTGGCTGTTTAATCTGTCTTCTTTTCCTGCAATAAATCCACTTATCGGATCCACTGCTGTCTTCCTGTTCACTACATAAATTTGGCGATGAGCGGGAGAAGGTAAAAAGACGGCAGCACTCACCAAGATTTTGCGCTTGCTTGCGTTGTGCTGAAGACCCGTTTTCTTGGTGAATCTCTTTCTACTCATCCCAGGGTCGTGTGCTGAAGATTTGTTTTCTTGGTGAATCTGTTTCTACTCATCACAGGGTCGTCGGCTGATCGAACTATGTGATTCTACCTCTGGTAGGATTTATATTTTTTGATTTTGGGCTTCATCTGCCTCTTCACTACACTCTGGTTGCTGTACCACACGTGTGCAAGTAATGTTAGCATGCATTTATACTAATTCTGTAGTTATGCATTAAACAAAGCATCATGGTCCCATGGAGCGCCACCTCCCAGGCGCAGGTTATACAATGTCCCGGGATGTGCAAGTGCTGGACATTTATGTATGCTATTACAGGGCACGAGCATTGCTTGCACCCTGTGATAGTAAATTCTTGTTTGCCTTGTTGAAGCGAGAGGAGGAAAACCTTGTATCGTTTCAATAAAGCGGAACCGGATGGTAAAAATGGAGAGAAAAAAAATTACGCGGGGTCTCACCCGTTCATTTAAATGAGCATGTTCCGGGGCCAATTCTATTATTATATTGCGGGGTCTCTACAGCACTGGGGATCTTAATCTCACATGTAAATTAGGTGCGGGAGGGCTCAGAGACGTTTCGCAGACTAGGGGATCGACACCTCCCCAGGTATTGTTTACGAATTGTTCGGGGGGTTTTGAGGCCAACTCAAGACCGGGGATCGGCAACCTCCGGAGCTTTATTTAAATATGCAGGGTGGGCCTTGCCAGTCCTTGAAGCCTCGGTGGCCCTAGGCAGTGTCTTATTGGTTCTGAAATCACACAGGCAGTACTCATGGTGTTATAAAGTGATACATTCATAGAACTCTTGCCGTTGTACAATTAACCAGGTTTCATTTATGTAATAGTCTGTTGGTTTATATTTGGTAGGTGCACCGGAAAATTAAACAAAATTTCCCTTATAACCTACTATCAACTCCCGATTTTCACAATAAACTACAGACAAGTGTTGTCAGAAAAAGAAGACCCATACACTCAGTTATTTATTGGTAATAAAAATAACACAACACAAATAAATGGAAATGTAACTTTATTCGAACAACAGTAACACATTAAAGAAGTGGGTGGGACTCCTCCGGAAGCAGCATACAAAACCTGCAAGTCAAAAAAGAAACATAAGTATGTGAGCCATGTCTAAGAGAAAATTAAAGGTATTGAGAATGAACGGAGGAAAGTGAGAATGGGACAGAGAGCGAGTGGGTGGAAGGGAGAAGGGGAGGAAGAGTGAAAAGAACAGAGGGAGAAGGAGACAGAGCGCCAGCCTACTGCACCCAGCCCTCACGGTTCTTCACCTCCCGTCACCCGTGTCTGGGACGCTGGGGTCCGCGAGAAAAAGTGCGGTCCAGCAAGTACTTAAAATGAAACAGAGATATGAATGAGGCCAGAGATTACATTATTATCTATGGCAACATCGCTTGCCTACACCTGTGCACCCAGGCTGCTGCACCCAAGTCCCTTTCTCCGCACTGTGCTCAATTGCAGCTCCTGCGCGCCGAGGCTTGACTGCTCACCTGCCACAACCGGTGTGTCCAAGGACGTGCCGGTGCGAGCTCCAACTCTGGGGTGCCGCTATCAGGGTGGCCCAGCAGGTCTCCGGTTGGGGACGGTGTCTTGATACCACAGTGGAAGGGGTCAGAATGCCCAGGGCATCATCACGGGGTGATCACCCGCTCCGCCCATTTTGGCTCCACTAACCCAGTGTCTGAAAAGGGAGAAAAAATATAATGTTGGAAACATCTTGAGGTAAATGAAGGTTTCTTTCAACGTTAATAGAGAACACCAGTTGAGTGCATCCTTCCCTCTTGAAGTACGATCTTTGAACTGTTAGTGGTAATCGTGGTTCAAAGAGGAGTTGGAGTGCACAAGAATACACAAGGTTAAATAATAATATGTTATGTCAACGTTCACATACAAAGGAACAGAGCGCATGGTAGAAGCATAATGTGCGCGTGTACTGCAGTGGGGCAAGGCTGTGTGCATGTACACTTAGTAATCAGCTCACTACAGTGCCCCAAAAGCCAACGCCACGTGTCTGTAGGGCAGCGCTGCCCGCTGGCTCAGGCCTACAGTACGGTCCAGCAGGTCCTTAAATTGAGACAGAGATGTGACTGAATGAGGTCAGAGATCACATCGGTACGCAGGGTAACATCAGTTGTTCGCACCTTTGCACACAGGCTGATGCACCCCACCCCTCCCGCAGCACTGTGCTCAACACGTGTCTGTAAGGCAGCGCTGCCCGCTGGCTCAGGCCTACAGTACGGTCCAGCAGGTCCTTAAAATGAGATAGACATGTAACTGAATGAGGTCAGAGAACACATTATTAAGCAGGGCAATATCGCTTGTTTGTACCTGCACACCCATGCTGATGCACCCCATCCCCTCCCGCAGCATCGTGCTCAATTGCAGCCCCTGTGCACCCAGGCCCCACTGCTCACCTGCTGTCATTGTTGTGTGTCCAAACACGACGGGCAGCAGTGTTCACAATTCAGGTGCAGTGTTGATTGGAACAATGGTGTACGCCTTATGGATCCCTTTTTTTATTGCACATTGTGATATGCGAGGTGGATGCGGCCATATCACCTGAGGCAGTGTAGAAGAACTGGAACATGTGGCGTCGTCATTATCCTATTTATACGTATGCAAAGTGGGCTGGGCTTGCGTATGCCAGGTGAGCGTAGGGGTGTGAATAATAGTTCCGGGGACCTGGGCGTTGTTCAGTTCCTGCCTGGCCAGGAAGTGTACTTATGTGTGTTTCTGTTGCAGTTTTGATGTTGCAGAATGCGCAATTTACATTAATGTAGCATGTACCGGGAGGGCGGCAACTATCGCTAATGAGATGCTGGTCGAAAACATTGAATGGCCAACATCACATGTCGTTTTCAAGGTTGTGGATATGCGCAGACACTCATGTCAATGGTGTGCGGTATTATTGAAAGTGTTGCTATCGCAAAGCGCACACATGTGAATGTGCTCGTATGGAGGGAGGATCAGCAGTGAGGCTACATCATAAATAGAGATAACATTCATTATAGTCAAGCAATGCATGTCAAACGTGAATCTGAAAGTCTTTCATATGACACATAACTATACTGGTAAAGTCTGACAACAGAGAATACAGCAATACAAATGTACACATAACTGTTTACTGTTTGTCACATGTGATCTAGAATATGCACTCTGCCCGTGGCTGATGATACCCCTTTGGGTCAGCAATACCCAGGCCGAAAGGCAGCCCAATAATGTGCACACACACACACCAGGGGCATCGTGTAATACACATTTGATTTTTGATTTAACGTTTGAGATGCATGGCCATCACACGTGGAAGGCTAATGTACAGACCATGAATATTGATCAAGATGATCGTTGCATGTTGTGTGTAGTAGAAGATATGTGTACACAGCAAAAACACTTTAAAAAAAAAGCTCTCTAAGCAGAATGGGTGTGTCTCATCAAACACTGTAGAGAGAATTACTAAAATGAGTGGGGTCCTCCAACTGTTGCAATGGGAAATGTTATGAACTAATCAAATGCTTTTTTTTAAGGTCACATGGCAATCACGCATCGAGGGCGCAAGGAGGCCTCACCCGACAAGATTTTGAGAAAATATATTTATCATAATATAAGTTTATTACAGTTAGAAATATATAAATGTTTAAAATATTTTAGATTATCGCTTGCTCTCATATACAGTTTAAAGTTATTTAGATATAGTTTTGAGACATAAAAAAACAAGGGAATGGCGTACCCGGCGCGACACCATACGTCTATGACGTAACACAGGGCCTGGCAGCGTGCACTCGTCGCATACGGAACCTGCAGCAGGCGTGACCCCATACGTACATGACGTAACACGTGGCTTGGTACTGCGTACCCGTCGGATACCTATGTAGCAGCTGGCGCGAACTCAGACGTATATGATGTTTTGCGGGACGCGGTGCCACGAATCCGTCGGATACGAAATGCGCATCCTTTACGAGTTTAGCAATATGGCGGATAGGATTCGCGTGGTGATAGAGCTTGGTACACTACCGGTATGGGAGTGCAGTTTTCTCCCCAAAAAAAAAAAAGGTATACATATTTTGGGGGGAAGATATAAAACATTACTTAATTTTTACACTTAAAAAAAAGAAGTATAATAGAGTTCCAAAATATTACAAAAATAAATCGAAAAAATATAGGTTTTATAAACATTAAAATATGAAATTAACATTTAAAAAACCTTCGAAATTCACTGAAAAAACCATAGGTTTTACAGACGTTATAGTTAGGAATTAGCATTTAAAAAACCTTTGAAATTCACAAAAAAAACCCATAGGTTTCAGGGACGTTATAGTTAGTTGGATATTTGACTCATATAAAACCAGAGAAATTCGCCTGTTATGGTAAATTGAGCTAACTATAACTCGCGCGCCCGCAATGCACTGCTGATGATGTCACATATTGCATCACTCATCACATCGTCAGGGAAATCACTGATTACATCACTGATGACATCTGAAATGACATCACTGATGACATCACTGATGACATCATCCAATGAATGCGTGTTTCTGTAAAGTTCAAATATTTTTCATAGATATCTATGCCAAGGTGTATTGAAGAATGAATGCATTTACAAGTGCCTGAAGGTATTACCTACTGGCGGTCGCCAGTAGCTAGTTATAGTTAGGACCACGTTTCCATAGGAAATCCGCAACATTCTATTTTGAATAACTTTGGCGCCGGTCGACGAATCCTCGCGAATTTTTCAAAATAGGTGGGGCGCTACGCTCCGCTCCTACCCTGAAAGTCTCGGGGCGATTCGTCAAGCGGGGGCTGAGATAAAAGGGGGGTCCCAAAACGCGTTTTTCCCATGCATTTTTCCATAGGACCTTTAGACACAGCTACAGCCCGAACGGCTGAACAGAATTACTTGAAATTTGGCAGAGAGGTAGTCCTCAGGTCAAGGAAGTGCCTTTTGTAGGTTTGGTGTAAATCTGTTCAGTAGATTCTGAGAAAATAGCCTTTAAATCAATATATATATCTGAGCCAGCTTACGGTGCGCTTACGGTGCGCTTACCGTACGCGTACGGTGACGTGCGCGAGCGCGATTCTGATTGGCTCTTAGATCTTAGTAAACATTCGAATCGGCCGAAACCAGGAAGCGGCGGCCGCCATTTTCTCTCTCGCACTCTGAGTGGGGCAGCATAAATGAAGCCCAAAAATGTGTAAAGGGGCAGTATATTGAGATAATAATCACCCAGCAATGATATACGGGCCCCCAAACAACCCACACGGCCAAACAATTTTTTTTTTATTTTTTCGAAAAATCGCCGATTACGCTTACCGTACGCGTACGGTAAAAAAAATAAAAAAAAAAAAATAGTATCCACACTCTCCCCACCCCATGTGCAAATGGTGCCCGAAGGGCACCATTTGTACATGGCTTATCAATCAAATGAAAACAATAAACAAAACATTTCACAACGATGCGCATAATATGTCCCCCATGTGCGCACGGTGCGCGAAGCGCATCGTGCGTACATGGCCCATCTCGCATAATGTGGGCACGCGGTGCGCGCAGCGCACCGCGTGACCACCGTGCGTGCATGGCACTAACTGCGTAAAGTGGGCGCGCGGTGCGCGAAGCGCACCGCGTGCTCACTGTGCGCGCACGGTGTGCGAAGCGCACCGTGCGCGCACGGAACGAACTGCGTTAACTGGGCGCGCACGCCACGAATGGCGTAAAGTAAGTTAGCATTTAAAAAAACGTACAAATTCACTGAAAAAACCATAGGTTTCACACACGTTATAGTTAGCTGTAGATTTTACTGATAAAAAACCAATGAAATTCCCCCGTTATAGTTATTGTAGGCAACTATAACTCACGCGACCGTAATCCTCTGCTGATGACATATGTGTCTTTATGAAAAAAAAATATTTGTAATATATGTATAGCTAAAATGGAAGAAGACATGGGCAAATAAGTGTCTAAATACAGTATTAGCATCAGCAGAGGATTGCGGTCGCGTGAGTTATAGTTGCCTACAGTAACTATAACGGGGGAATTTCATTGGTTTTTTATCAGTAAAATCTACAGCTAACTATAACATGTGTGAAACCTATGGTTTTTTCAGTGAATATATATATATATATATATATATATATATATATATATATATATATATATATATATATATCCAACGTAAGAGTTTCCCCAACAAAAGAGCCTTCAAACAAGTGTTTTCTGTTTAGGAATTCGTTTACTGGAGGTTGCTGGAACGAGGAAAGGAACATCTTACAGCACAGATAGCACAGATAGCAACACAAGCCTGACGCGTTTCATGCGTGGAGCACTTTCTCAAAGGCAATGTTCAAAGATCAGCGCCGCCACCGGTGCAGCTGAGTTCTTAAAACAAGTCCAGCCCCAGTGGGCGTGGCCGACCACACGGCCCTCTGGACTCTGTAGTTGCACAAAGTAAAACTCAAGTGAGCTGGTGTTGCTTGGTAAATCTGGAGAAACGCATGGCAGTGCAAATCGTTGGTTTGCGTTAATCTGCGCACCATATTGTACATCCCTGACAAATTTAATGTACATCTGTATGCCACACAACTGTACACCACTCCACTCTACTCCACTGAACACCACTGAACACCACTCCAGTCTACAACACTACACTGTACACCACTACACTGTACACTACTCCACTCTACTCCACTCCGTGCCACTCCATTGAACACTGCTCTATGCTATTCTACTGTATGACATTATATAGCATGCCACCCCACTCTATGCTATTCCATTGTATGCCACTACAGTGTATGCTGCTCCACTGCATGCCACTCTAATCTATACTATTCCTCTCTATGATACTCCACTCTACGCCAATCCACTCTACGCCACTCCATTGTACTCCACTCCACTCTAAATGCTCCACGCTAATCCACTGTACACCACTCCACTGTACGCCACTCAACACAAAGACACTCCACTGTACGCCAATCTACTCTACACTATTCCACTGTATGCCACAACACTGTATGCTATTCTACTGTAAATGTAATTTAAAAAAAAAATTGATACTTGTATAGCGCACTACTCACCCGCAAGGGTCTCAAGGCGCTTGTACGAATACCACTGTGGAACCCATCCTGGCTTTCCCTGTGAGGCGTCCACTCCTGGGCACCCCCAAGGTGGAGGCCAGGCATCCTTAGCGTTGTGGGGGCCATTGTGGAGATTAAGCAAGCTATTGCCCAGAGTTGCAGAGTGGGACTCCATGATTGGAATGGCACCGAGGCGAGAAGAATCAGGTCCGTGGAATTTTGAGCCCAAGACCCACGGAGGCGGGGAATTGAACCCTGGTCCCGGGCTAGACCTCTGCATCAGGGTCTGCCGCTCTAATCATTGAGCCACACTTCTCCACTGTATGCAACTCCACTGTATGCAACTACATTCTGTTCTATTCCACTCTACCCCAATCCATTGTACGCGTCTCCAGTGTACACCACTTCACTATACGACACTCCACTATACGCTACTCCACTCTATGCTATTCTACTCGACGTCAATACATAGTATGCTATTCCACTGTATGCCACTCCACTCTACACCACCCCACTCTACGCTATTCCATTGTATGCCACTCCACTGTGGGCTACTCCACTCTATGGCCCTGCACTGTATGCTGTTCCCTCTATCCAACTCCACTGTAGGCCACTACAGTCTAGGCCACTCCACTATATGCCACTGCACTACCACTCCACTCTACACTATTCCACTCTATTCCATTCCACTTCATGCTATTCCACTCTATGCCACTCCACTGAACGCTACTCCAGTCTACTCCACTCCACTGTACACCCCTCCACTGTACATCACTACACTGTATGCTATTCCACTGTATGCCACTCCACAACACTGTGTGCCACTCCACTGTACACTACTCCACTCTACCCTACTCCAGGATATACTATTTCACTGTCCGCAACTAAACTCACTCATGCCACTCCACTATATGCCATTACACTCTACCCCAAGTTACTGTAGGCCACTCCACTCTACGGTACTCCACTCTATGCCAATGAACTGTACACCACTCCACTCTATGCTGTTCCACTGTATGCCACTTCACTCAACGCTATTCCACTCTATGCCACTCCACTGTACACTACTATACTCTACTTCACTGTATGCTCTTCCACTGTATGCTACTCTACTCTACTTCACTGTATGCTCTTCCACTGTATGCTACTCTACTATACCCCACTTGACTGTATGCTATTCCTCTCTGCCCCACTCCACTGTACACTAATGTACGTAAATACACTCTACGCAATTCCACTGTATGCATCTCCACTGTGTGCCATTTCACTCTATGCTATTCTACGTTACCCCACTTCACTGTACACTACTTCAGTGTATGCCACTCCACTATATGCCACTTCACTGTACACTCCTCCACTCTATGCTATTCCAAACTAAGCCACTTTACTTTACACCACTACACTGTACGCTATTCCACTGTTTGCCGTTCCACTTTATGTGACTCCACTCTGTGACACTACACTGTATGGTACTGCACTCTACCTCACTTCACTGTAGGCCTCTTCAGTCTAGGCCCCTCCACTACACACTTCTGCACTGCCACTCCACTCTACACTATTCCACTCTATGCCACTGGCGTGTACGCCATGCCACTCTATGCTATTCCACCATATACCACTCCACTATATGCCACTTCACTGCACTCTATTCCATTGTATGCCAGTCCACTGTATGTCACTCCTCTCTAAGCTATTCCACTGTATGCCACTCCATGGTACGTTACTCCACTCTACGACACTACACTGTATGCTATTGCAGTCTACCCCACTCCACGATAGGCCACTCCAGTCTAGGACACTCCACTATACACCACTGCGCTACCACTCCACTCTGCGCTATTTCACTCTGTAAGCCACTCCATTTTACACTATTCCACTCTTTGCCACTCCACCGTACGCTACTCCAGTGTATGCCACTCCACCGTACGCCACTCCACTCTACAACACTCCACGGTACGCTATTCGACTGTACGCACCTACATTATACTCCACTCCACTATATGATATTGCACTCAACCCCATTTCACTGTACGCCACTCAACTGTACAACACTCCACTCTTTGCTGTTGCATTGTATGCCACTCCCCTGTACACCGCTCCACTCTACGTTGTACCACTGTATGCCACTCCACTGTACACTACTCCAATCTGTGCCACTCCACTCTACTCTATTCCACTGGATAGCACGCCACTGTACCCCACTACACTCGATGCTATTCTGCTCTAACCCACTCTGCTGTACACCACTCCAGTCTAGGACACTCTAATAAACGCCACTCTCCCGATGCTACTCCACTCTATGCTATTTTACTCTATGCTACCCCACTGTATACTGCTCCACTCTACACTATTCCACAATATGCCACTCCACTGTACGCCACTCAACTGTACACCACTCAACTGTACACCACTCCACTATAGGCTATTGCAGTGTACACCACTCCATTCTATGCCACTCCACTCTACACCACTCTACTGTATGCCATGATGCTCTACACTACAACACTCCACACCAAGACACTGTATGCCACGATACTCTACGATCAGACACTCTATGACATGACACTGTATGGCACTACAATCCATGTCAATCCGGTCTATGCCACTAGAGTCTACTTTGCTCCAAGAACCTCTACTCCAGTGTATGGTGCTGTATGCCACTCCATTCTACCAGACTCTACTCCTCTCTATACCATTCCCCTGTACAACACTGCACTCCAGTCTATGTCATTATACAACACTGTAGTCCACTTTATGGCACTCTACCAGACTGTACTCCACTGCATGCGACTCTATGCCATTTGACTATACAACATTCTATACCACTACAAGTCTACTATACTCTATGACACTGTACTATATGCCACTCCACTCTACAACACTCTACTCCACTCTATGCCACTTGACTGCATTCTTCTATTCAACACTTTCCAACATTATACGCAACACCACTCCACTCCACTGTACCACTCAGCCCTCCACTCTATGACACTTTACTACACTGTATGATACACCAGGCCACTCTACTCCACTCCACACCGCTATACTGTACAACATAACACTCCATTGTAATACCGTTTACCACACTGTATCCTGTGCAACTCCACTGAACTCCACTCCACTGTGCGATACTTTAGCTTAATCTATGCCACTGTTCAACCCTCCACTCTACCCTGGTCCACTCTACGACATCATACTGTACTCTACGCAACTCCACTCTACAAGACTCTACTGCACTGTATGCCAGTATATGACACTTTACTCCACTCTATACCCATCCACACTAACTGTACTGCACTGTTTGACACTCTAGCACAACACACCACTCCACAATATGACACACCACTTAACTGTATGACACTCTCCTACACTGTACAACTGCCCACTGTATGACACACAATTCTACGACACTCCAGAGTACGAGACTACACTGTACAATACCCTCTGCCACTTTACTGGACGAAACCCCCTCCACAACACTGCACTGAACCACACTTCACTGTACTGTAAGCAACTGTATGCCAGTAAATTGTACATCACTCTTGACCACTCTGTGCCACAGTACGATGCTATACTCGACCACTCTCTACTCGATGACACTGCAGTCAACGCCACTCCACTATACTGTACGACACGCCACTCCACTGTAAAACACGCCACTCCGCTAAGCGCAACTCCACTCCACTCTACTCTACTCTATTCCACTACACTCTATGACACTAAACTGTACAACACTGTCCACTATAATCTATTACACTGCACTTAACAACACTCAGTTAAATGACACTCAACACTATTTAAAACACATGTTAATTAAAAAATAGAAAATGTAATGAAAAAAACAAAGGTTAAAGATAAGTAATGGTTAGGAAAACTTTATTTATTATTTCTATACAAACCCAAATTAAACTATACAAACTTTATAAGTGTTAATGTTATAGTTATAACTTAGATTTCTAATTTATCCACGACATTCAATTTACTGCATTTTGCACACCACCGTACACAGTCTTGTCACCTCACTTGCCACACCAAATTGACTAACTCCAAGAATTTGTTATACCATTGCATATTCCATAACTCACAACATGTGAAATTATAGCCTTCATAACAACATTCATAACATCTGAAATCACAATTTCTGCAAAGACAGTGCATGGTACAATGGCGAGTTAGAGTTAATATACTGCCGGCTGGGAGGCGACTTGTGTTCTGTTTCCATGCCCACATCAGATGCAGGCAGGGAAACAGAACACATATTGCTCCCACCCAGATGGAGCAAAATAAATAGCTGCTCCCTCAGTGCAAGAACAATGCCGGCTCCAGCACTATGCAGTGAGCTGGCTGGGGACGTTGGCCCCAAACTTGTGCTTTCTGTCCCCAGTGTCCCCAGTGCCTGAGAAGGCTCGGCAGGGGTGTTCCCATAGCCCCCTTCCCCTTTTAAAATAAATACTGCGCTGGGTGATGGGGTCCCCAAGGCCTACTAAGGCTCAGGGAGGGGGCCACACTACCTCCTCCCCTTTTTAAGTATATTGGGCCCTGGGGGATGGGTTTCCCGGGGCTTGGGGAGGCTCATGAAGGTGACTGCACAGCCCCCCTCCTCTTTTTTTAATTATATTTGTGCCTGGGGTGGGGTCCTAGGCGCCTCATAAGGCCCGTGTTTATTGTATTTGGGCCCCAGTGATTCCCCAGGGCCTATTAAGGTTTGGGTTGGGGGGATGTGATCCCTCCTCCCCTTAGATTTTGGCCCTGGGGATGGGATTCCAGGGTCCTATTAAGACTCAGGGAGTGGACTGTATGCCCTTCTCCCTCCTGTTCAATTGTATTTGGCCCGGGGACAGGGTCCCAGAGGTCTTTTTACACTCAGGAGGGGGGCCATATGGCCACCCTCCCGTTTTTATTGGAAGTGGCCCTGCGGGATGGGATCTTTTGAGCCAAATAAGGGTCGAGAAGGAGGGCTGCAGTTCCCCCCTCCCCTTAATATATATGTTTTGGCCCCAGAGGATGGGCTTTCCCGGTCCCAAAGGCCCAAAGGACAACACAACGCTGCGCATTTCAAAGGCTGTGCGTGGTGTGGAGATGGCAACCTCCTGGGGGTTTAGCAGCAGGCCAAACTGTGATCAATCACCCGCTGTGCATCACCAAAGGCTGTGCGCAGTGAGGGGTTGGCTGACTGTGGGAAGTTGGAAGAAGAGCCTAGCTCCACAGGCCCTGCAGCTAACTCCACACCACACACAGCCGAAGGCTGTGTGTGGTGTGGTGGTAGCTGCATCCAGGTGGCTACTTGCAGGGAATTGGACGCAGGGCCTGGTTGCAGGCCAGGCCCTACAGCCAATCCCATACCACGCATGCCGAAAGGCCGTGCACAGCGTGGTGTTAACTGCCTGCAGGTGGGGCGGCTGCTTCCAGGTACATTGGCCACAGTGCCTGGCCACAGGTTTGGCCCTACATCCAACCCCCTGCTGCGCATGTCCAAAGGCTGTTTTCAGCATGAGGTGGCTGTCTGTGGGGGGTTGGCTGCAGGGCCTGGTTGCAAGGCACCCCATACCCTGCTTATGACCTCACATATTACATCACAAATGGCATGTTCTTTGACATAATTTATGACATCACTGTTAACATCTCAAAAGACATCAATGATGACATAACTGATGACATCACTGATGACATCATCCAAGCTTCTTTTTTACACATTACTCTATTAACTAGCATGGCATTAGAGAACTGAAAGTAAGTTCAAAATAGCTCAGAATAAAATGAAGCATCAATAATACCATCATACTGACAAGCCCCTTAGGTGTAGAAAGTTTGTGTTATGTGCAACAAAGACCCTATACCATGCACTTCATGGGTAGCCGAGTTTACATTAACAATCAACCACTTTTTGCTTGATGTAATTCTTTTTTTGACTAGTCTGACTGGGATCCTGCTAATTAGGACCCCAGTCTATCTGCTTTCTCCTTAAACTGTTGTGTTATGTACTTAGGTACACTCCAGATTGGATACTGGGGTACCCTTGTCAGTCCCTAGTATATGGTACACATGTACCCAGGGCATAGGTACCCCAGAGGCCCCCCATGGGCTGAAGCGTGTATTATGCCACCCCTGAGAGGCCATGCAAAATGGAACTACAGGTCTGCCATTGCAGCCTGTGTAAGTTGGTGTATGCATCACTTACTTAAGATATAGGTTTACTATATCTAAGGGTCACTGCACTTAAAACCTATAAGTAACTCCTATAGCAGACCTTTACAATCCTGAGGGCAGGGTGCTTGGTTCTAAGTGAGAGTGTACCCCTTCATGAGCAGGACACCCCTGCAGCCTACTGAGTCCATTCTCCCGGGTTGTCAGGTTGTAGGACCCTAGACTTAACATGGACATGATTTGGAACAAGAAACCACTGCACTTCGACCGTCTGGACCGTCTGGACTTCGTTTGGGCCCGACTTAGTCTCCCTCTCAGTCTGCTGCATCGTCTGTGCCCGTGCACCATACAGAATCTGTGCAGGACCTGTGGAGCATCAAGGACTACTGAAGATAATCTCCCTTGGAGTGAAGAAGTCAGTCCCCTGCATTCACTCTCTACGGGTCCTACGGACTCCAAAAGCTCTATCAACACACAAGGTGAGTTTCTACATCCCGCGAGGCCCGAGCTGCTCTCTTACCAAGTTTGAGGTAAGAATCCCTCGTGGGGACTGCAATACTTGAACCCCTGTGCACCGCGTACATTTGCAAGTGCATGTGCTTGTTGGCCGTTCCCGAACATTTGCATGGGGCTACGAGTATCCCGAACCTCTGGCACCATTTCCTACCAAGATCTTTGACTTCCTCGCACTGAGTGCTCTGTGGCCTGTTTGGTGAAATCGCTCGAGTTCTTCTAGCGACTCCTGTGCCTCCGGCCTATGGGTCCAATTGAGGGTCAATTTTGCTTTTCTTCGGCTCCCCTGGTTGCTCCAGGCTAGCCCTGACTCCCCTGTGCGTGGTGAGTCTCCTGGACCTTGCTGGTCCGAACCGTACACTTTCTTGACATTCTGCGTGGGTTGCCATTGCCAAGGCTTGTTGGTGCTACCGCTGGACACCGACCCCTCAGCACTCAACATCCTTTGTGGGAAAGCTCGGCTCCTGGTTGTCCTTGACGTCTCCTGGTCCGCAGCTGCAGAGTCAAGGACTCCATCAACCAACCTGAAGCACCCAACAACGGTGGGCATTCGTCTACCGAGCCCCTGGTCACTCCCCACTGACCCAGACTCTGTTCCCTCTGCTTTCAGGTACTCTTCGACAGGAATCCTCATTTGGATTGCAACTGACACTTTTCTTCCTTCCAGCAGGGGCTCTTCTTCAGAGTTTGATGGCTGATTCCGACGCCACTTCGTACCTATGCACCTGGCTTCCCTGGGATAGGTAACTCGGGTACTTCGGTATCCACAGGCGGGGTGGCTCTCCAACCTTCTGTGTTCCATAGGGTTTCTTCGAAGTCCACTGCAAAGGGTCCTTAATCTCTAAAACTCCAACCGCAACTTTCCCATAGAGTTGTACAGAGCACCCGGTCGTGTTCCCACACTGCACCCGTCCTCGGTGGAGTCCCTATCTACTCACCTCGGGTGGTTCCTTGAGATCCCAGCGATTCTACGTCCTCTCAAAACTGTCTTGACTCGAGTCGTGGTTCTTCACCACTTTCTTAGTATATGGTTTGGTCCCCCCCGGGGACCTCTGAGGATTAGTGCTATTTACTGTCATTTCTGTGGTTAAGTATTGTGTCCATTGTGATTATCTCCATGTAGGAGATACTGTGTTGTACTAGATAGTGTTATATTAGTAAATACATATTTTTATAACTACTGTGTGGTTCTCCTTTCATTTAATCAATACTATATGATTGCATCCTTGTAAAACAAGCTGCTTAACATTCCTTCGAGACTAAGACTGAAGGCTGTTCTCAACAGTTACAACTTGGATAGCTTTCTAAGGTTATCTTTGACCTCTTAAATCACCATAAGGGTTGTTTGGACTGGTGCAAGGTGCCCACTTTAAATAGTGGACAGCATATACCAGGCCAACTTCTCACAGTCTACCTACTGCACTTGGTGTTCAATCTGTATACAACTGTTCAGAGAACCATTTTTCCCCCAGATACTCAACTTCTGTTTCCTAACTAATGCCCTACTATAGACAGCTTTGAACTGTATCAAACCCTTTGCAATCACTGAACCTACAGTGAGAAATTAAGTGGATATGAGTAGAAAAGTGGGTACTGTACACTTTATGGAGAGAGGTTACTCTGTACCACACTGCAGACAGTGAAACTCCCATGAGAAATACACCACAGAGTATTAAAAAGTATCTACTAAGAAGTGTTCACTCAATGTCAAACTTGTCCAAAGAGACGCTATTCATTTAAAAATACCTAAGTTGTGAAGATGCTAAAGGTCATATTATGTGCAGCCTTCATGCTGTGGTGAAAATTTTATAGATAGCCCATCTTTTAAAGTTAAAAGAAGCACATGTATATGGTGCACACAGTCTTCTCTGTTAATTTGAATTTGACATGCTACGATGATTCGGTTTAGAAACTTGAAGCTGCTTTCAATACTTAGGGGCACATGCATCAAGCTAATTACTGGTCGCAAACGGGAAGATTTGCAGAATCGGCCCCTTTGCGACCGGTAATTAGCCATTTGGGATGCATCAAGCCCAAAGCCATTCGCAAAATAGATCATCGCAAAATTTGTGATTACCTATTTTGCAAATGCAGTTAGGGAATCGCAATTTGCGATTCCCTAAATGCAATGCAAGTAGCAATCTCAGATTGCGACTTTGCATTAAGGAATTGAAAATCACCATCAACTTCAAGTGGATGGTAATTTGCAATCCCTTAGAAAAATGCACAAAATTGCATTTTTCTGAGTGCCATGTGGCGCACACACATGCCCTTGTAGCATGTGTTTGCGCCACATGTGCACACACGCCAATTTTGGGGGTGCATGAGGGTGGCCTTTTAGCCCCCTAGCACCCTTGACATTGCATGCGCAATTAGCGAATACCTTTTTGGTAATCGCAAATTGCGAATGGTTTCCCATTCATTCCTAGGGGCCGCTAGGTATTGCCGATTAGGAAATTGCAATTTGCGAATCGCTAATTGGGAATGTGTAGGAATCGCAATATATTTAGCGATTCCTCCATGCATAGGGAATTGCGACTCCTTAATAGCGATTCCTTAAAAATTGCTATTAAGGAATCGCAACTCCTTACGTTGATTCATGTGCCCCTTAGTATCTACTACGTGGAATCTTTGCCCTGTTAGAAACCTGTTCTGCAGAACCAAAAAACTTGTGTGGAACATACTGGACACAAGTCGTCAACTGTCCTCTGCATACAGAGTTACCCTTCAATACAAATATTTCTAGCATGGTCAAAACCTCTACACACCAATGATGCATTAGGAGCACTTGTGTTTTATACACTTACACCAATTATCTGACCACACAGGCTGCACAAAATTAGGTAGAGAAGTAATATGGCAGTTACCCCCCCCCCCGATGTAAACTATATGACAAGCAAACACACTCATTGGATGATGTCATCAGTGATGTCATCAATGATGTAATTTCAGATGTTATGAGTGATGTCATAAATGGTGTCGTAGAACATGTCATGAGTGATATAATATGTGAGGTCATAAGCAGTGCATGGCAGGAGTGCAAGATACAGTTAGCTCTGCTGCTATTTGAGTTCAAAACGTTAATGTTGTCACTGACATATTCACCTAACTATAACGTCAGTTCAACCTACCTTTGTTTTTTCAGTGAAAATATATATGTCTCTCTCTCTCTATATATATCTATATATATATATATATATTATCTACTGGCGGTCGCCAGTAGATAGTTATAGTTAGGACCGAGTTCCCATAGGAAATCTGAAAATTCTATTTTAAATAACTTTGGCGCCGGTTGACTTATCTTCGTGAAATTCTCAAAACTAATGGGGCTCTCTGCTCAGCTCCTACCCTGAAAGTCTCGGGGTGATTCGTCAAGCAGGGGCTGAGAAAAAAGGGGGGACCCAAAACGTGTTTTCCCCATGCATTTTCCCATAGGACCTTTAGTCGAAGGTACAGCCCGAACGGCTGAACAGAATTACTTGAAATTTGGCAAAGAGGTAGTCCTCAGGTCAGGCATGTGCCTTTTGCATATAAGGTGTCAATCTGTTCAGTAGTTCCTGAGAAAATCAAAAGTAAAATCACATATATATCTGGGCGGAGCCTAACCACACATCTCACCGTGAGATCTGATTGGCTGTCAGCACTTCATCCAAGAAGTGTTGGCAGCCATCTTGGGACCAATATACATGATAGCACCTCATTAAAACGCATTGCAGTTAATAGAAGGTTTTAAGACTTTAGTTACATTATAAATCATTTGTTGATTGTACCATACTCATTTTAGGAATTGTGGTGTGTTCTATGGTGATTTTACCATGTGAAAAAGCCTTCTGCTGTGATACCATGAATCATGTTTGAGAGAAAACTATTTTCTCATGCTTTTCCCACAGAGGTTTGGAAGGTGATCTATAAGCTAAACTGAGAGCATATTTTCTGTAAATTCACATTATCTTTCTCAGTCATGTGAGAATAAAGTCTGACATTCTCAGTAAAACATGTATATCCAACAAGGGCAGAGACTGTCAGTTGATTCCTTTGTGTTCTACTGCAGCTTCCCAGAGTGTTCTAAAGAACAACTAGAGCGCTAACAGTCCTACTTATGACAAACGTATGGCACACCTGAAGCCATCTTGGTTGGAATAAAGTGGTAACTCTTAAAACATTTGTTGTATCCTTCCCTCTTGGTTTGATCCCCGCACCCCTCCTCCCACTGTCCAGATGGTTCTTTCTTAGAATGTTGTAGAGAAGGCTCTCATGGAATGTTGACAGAGAGCCTGACTAGCACGAAGCGTTTGCGGCAAGCTGGAGATGCAGCTGTTCTAATATATGAATAAAGAAGATCCTACTCACCTTCTGCTTCTGTCTTTACTTCATTTATTGGCGACGAGGACGGGATGCTGTGTCAGGGACAGCGCTGCATCTTCCCCTGTGAGATTCGTCTTGCCAGCTGTCGGTAGCCCCATTCTCATAAAGGAGACTATTATCCTGGAACCGCTATTGCAGTACGGACTTCAGTTTCAATTGAATGAGCGTGAGTCGACTTCTAAATAATCAGCGCCCCTTACTGACCCGAAGCTACTTTCACCTCGGGCAGTCTGAATGCGTTTGGGAAGGCGAATGTTCCTGTCAAGTTCGGAGCATTAATGCAGCGCCGGTGCTGGTGTTGAAGTTCATGTGGTTTCCCGTACTGTCGGAATTCTTCCTGTGACAACGGGGCTGGCGCCTTTCTGAGGAGAAACGGTGTGAAGTTCTGCAGTCGCGCTTCCTGGGCTGGCGTTGGTAACTCTTGCCCGAGGTTCCTTCCGGGCATCCTGCAGCGCACTGTTGGGGAGCGTGGATGTGGACCCAAGGAAACTCCGTGTGAAGAGGTTTTGGTGAATTTTCACCACACGGACGACGAGGTTCCGGATGAGCGTTCGTCTAGGTAAACAAGTCTGTGGGGCTCAGCAGCAGATTCGCTGAATTGAATTTGGCTACGAAGGCTGTGCATCGTTTTTTCTTTGAGGAAGCAATCGGTCTTTGAGTCTAAAATACTACTTTTGCATTGATTCTCTACACGCAATTCCGGCAGCTGAGGAAATCCTACGTGTCAAGAGAGACTGTGGCTACTGTGAGGACGGAACAGCCAGTGATTTGAAGTATTCATGTGGGTTTGGAGAAATTCACAAGTAAATTCAAGCAATTGTGAGAGCAAAGTTTTACATGGAGTGTGTTGCCTTTAACCCCTTTCTTTTCAGATGGACAGTCAGGGCAGAGTATTGAAACATTTTGTTTTTCAATTTATGTGTGATAAAAAGGGGTCTTTTCACAGTTATTAAAGAAGCATATTCCCTGGGCTTTCGCACGTTGTGCAGCATAAACTGGGGAGGAGTGTATATATTAGCCACAAGTGTAGAATTTTTGGTCATTTTCTCCAGCGAATATGCCAGGGGCAGGCATGAGTCAACCACCTGCGTTTTTGAATGAAGTAGGAGAACCAGATATACCGTGGCACAGGTGGGAGGGTATTTTTAAATCATACCTCATTGCCATTGGTGGAGGAAATCTTTCAAATGTGAGGAAGCAGCACATTCTTTTGCACAATCTAGGTGTCCAAGGAAGGAAGGTTTTTGAGGACATCACAGGTAGATTAGTTGATGATGAAACAGATGATGAAGATGTAGGAGGGGACGTATACGAATATACTCTAAGGAAGTTGGAAGAGCACTTAAAACATAAAATAAATGTGGTTTTGGAGAGGCACACATTTTTTAAAAGAAGTCAGAGGAAGGAAGAGAAGGTTTCATCATATTTAGCGGTTTTAAGGGGTTTGTCAGCAACCTGTGAATTTGGTACACTAACGGATTCCCTTATCAGGGACCAGTTGGTTAGGTGTACTAATGACATGAAGGTTCAAGAAGAATTATTGACCAGGAACCCAGATCTAGAGGAGGCAATAAGGATTGCGAAGGGTTTAGAACACACAGCTATATGCATGAGGGAGATGAGAGCATCCTCTGGTGAGAGTAGAGAAAAAGGTGAAACCAAACCTGCCCAAAATGAGGAGGCTGTATGTAAGGTGGGGGATAGAATTAAAGATGTACCCAGTAGAATTATGGAGGGTTTGGTGTGTTTCAGATGTGGTAGTCCTAATCACTTGGCGAATAATTGGAAATGTCTAGCTAGGAACATTGTTTGCAGAAAATGTAACAAGAAGGGACATTTGTCAAAAGTGTGCAAAGCGTTCATACCTAAAGTACATGAAATTGGTTGTGCGGAGGCTGAGATTGGTGAAAGAAAAACGTATATTTTTCAGATAGGTCAAGGAAGTATGGGTGAGAAAGTACAATATCCCTCTTGCGATATTATCTTGGATGGGGAGAAATTTCAAATGTACGTGGATTCATGTTCACCATTCATACTCATTGAGGAGAAGGTATTTAAGGAAAAGTTCAAGGGAAAACAAATAGAGTTAGAAAATGCAGACATCAGTCCTTCAGGGTACAACAAGGATCCCATTCCCTTAGTTGGGATGGTGAGAATGAGAATTACTTTTAAGGATAGACACACGGTAGGCAAGGTATATATCACCAAACAAGGGTCGAGTCTTCTAGGGTGGAAGCACCAGAAGGATTTGGGCATCACTTTGGATCCCAACAATGAAGAACAGGTCATGTTGGTAGAACCACAGGAGGTGGGCAGTAATTTCATTAAGGAATTCCCTGAGGTGTTTTCTGATAAACTGGGTAAGTTGAAGAATTACATGCACAAAATTGTCTTACAGGAAGGAGCGGTCCCGGTGGTGCACAAAACTCAGTCTATTGCACTGCCCATGAGAGAACCTTTAAAGGAAGAACTCCTAAAACTGGTCAAGCAGGGTGTTAGCGAAGAAATAGAGAGTTCAGAGTGGTTGGCACCCATTGTTCTCACAACCAAGGATAAAGGGGGCAGTATCAGGTTGTGTGTGGACTTGAGGGACTTGAACGCACATATTCTTGTTGATAGACATCCTTTACCAAGGATAAATGAAATGTTAAGCACAATCCATGGTGCAAAATTTTTCAGAGTGCTTGACCTTGCATCGGCCTACCACCAGGTGGATCTTCATCCAGATTCAAAGCTTTTGACGGCTTTCACCACCCCATTTGGCAATTATAAGTTTTTGAGGATGCCTTTTGGCTTGGCGTCTGCCGCCTCAGCATTTCAAAGGATAATGCAGCATATTCTAAAAGATTGTAAGAAAACCATGTGTTTTCAGGATGACATTTTGGTGTATGGTTCAAGTGAGCATGAACATGGTAAAAATGTAGAAATGGCACTCAATAAGTTGAAGGAGGCAGGATTTACTACGAAAGGAAGTAAATATAAATTGGGTGCAACATCAGTGGACTATTTGGGGCACACAATATCGGAGGAAGGCCTTAAACCTAAAATTGACTTGGTGGAGGCGGTTAGGAAAGCTCCTACTCCCACTTGTAGGGAAGATGTTTTGTCATTTCTGGGTTTGGCAGAATTTATGTCGAAGTACATAAAGAACTTTTCTATGTTATCTCAACCCCTAAGGGATTTAGTAAAGAAAAATTCCACCTTCACCTGGGGAAAAGAACAAGAAGAGGATTTCAAGCAGATAAAGGAATCCATAAATTCGGCCCCTTTCATAGGTAAATTTGAGGTGGCAAGGGATACTTTAATCTCAACGGATGCTAGTAGCAAGGGGATAGGGGCCACCCTAGCTCAAAGGATTGACAATAAAGTGCGGGTAGTAGCATTTGCTTCTAGAACCCTGACAGTTGCGGAGTCAAACTATTCTACTGTGGAAAAGGAGGCGTTAGCAGTATATTGGGCAATACAACACTTCAAGTTTTTTGTATGGGGTGTACCATTCGAATTGTATACTGATCACAAACCTCTACTGGCCATTTTCACAAAAAAAGACATGGAGAACATGACTCCTCGTATTGCTAACTGGTTGCTTGGTCTCCAAGGTTACAATTTCAAGATGGTGTATATACCGGGTCCGCAGAATAAGGTGGCAGATTTTTTATCAAGGTCTACCATTGAATTAGAAGAAGGGACTCAAGATGTGAAGGAGGCCATTCTGGAGATTTCCCTAAAAGCGGTTTCACAAAGCCAATGGGATCTCCATATGGAACAAGATTGTACCATTAAGTTAGTAAAAAACTATGTGATTAAGGGGTGGCCAACCAAATGCAAAACACTTCCTGAGGAAGTACATCCCTTTTGGAATGTTAGAGACGAGTTGTCTGTGGAGGGGAATTTCCTTCTCAAGTCAGGAAAGTTAGTTCCCCCGGGTGGTCTCAGGAACCACATTATAGATCTCTCGCATGAGGGACACTTAGGGAAAAGTTTGTGTAAAGCGAGACTAAGATCAGACTTTTGGTTTCCATACATGGATCAATTGATGGAGGAGAAAGTAAGTGAATGTGAGGCATGCAGCATGAGTGACAAAAGCAAGATTACTAGGCGCATTCCTTTGAGACCGGTAGAGGTACCTGAGGATCCCTGGAATAATCTGGGCTTGGACATTGCGGGCCCCCTGCATGGGTAAAGTCCACAGGAGATGTATCTGTTGGTCCTAATTGATTATTATTCCAACTGGATTACACATAAATTTGTGAATAAGATCAACACAAAGTCGCTCATAGAGTTTTTGACAGAGGTGTTTTCCAAAGAGGATATTCCAACCACTATCGTCACAGATAATGGTGTACAGTTTGCATCAGACGAAATGAAGGAATTTCTTGCAGACATGTCTATTGCTCACATACGCACACCTTTATATTGCCCTAAAGCCAATGGAAAGGTGGAGAGAGCTAATAGATTGTTAAAAGGATGCATTCAGTTGGCTGCCACATCACGTAAGCCTATTGAATCGGCTGTTAGAGATATGCTGTGGTCATACCATACCTCTCCCAACCTGGCCACTGGGTATTCCCCGTTTGAGCTGTTGAGGGGGAGGAAGGCGGGCTCAAAGTTATCTCCCAACTGGTTGCCTCAGAAAAAAGAAGTGGTTGTCAATCCTGTGGAGTTTAGAAAAAATGTTTCAGGCAAACAACAAAAATACAAGGAATGGTATGACAAGAAATGGGGTACCAGGAACAAGTCTCTAGTCCCAGGGCAAAGGGTATGGATTAGAAAACCCTATGGCTTAGGCAACAAAGGTGACAAATTCTTTCCTCCTGAAAAGATCAAAGAGGTTAAGAGTAATGTGGTCATACTAGAGAATGGGAAAATGTGGAGCATGGATAGAGTTGCCATGGGTCCCGTTGATTCTGGCACTAGAGAGGTAGACAAGTCACATGGTTATGGTAGCAGACTTGAGGAGGAGCAGGAGAGAAGGAGGCAAAGACCCAGAAATTCCTCTCATTGGCACAAAGACTACAAGATGGGTTGAAGGGCAAATTTTACCCCATGTCTTTTTTTTCTCCTCTCATAGCATGCCTGACGTCCAGGGTAGGGGGGTGGTTTCTTGCCTTTCCCCCTTGGCATGTCATTTCCTTTCCCTTCCTCTTCTTAGTTTTTCCCCCCGTCCCTTTCCCTTTGGGGAGGAAGATGTGTTGTATCCTTCCCTCTTGGTTTGATCCCCGCACCCCTCATCCCACTGTCCAAATGGTTCTTTCTTAGAATGTTGTAGAGAAGGCTCTCATGGAATGTTGACAGAGAGCCTGACTAGCACGAAGCGTTTGCGGCAAGCTGGAGATGCAGCTGTTCTAATATATGAATAAAGAAGATCCTACTCACCTTCTGCTTCTGTCTTTACTTCAACATTTAATTTAAAAAGGAAGAAAACGAGGGGGTTCATTTTGCCATAGAAAGTATGATTACTGCTGCAGAAAGAAAAATTAGGGCACATTTTGAGTGACTTCTCAAATCCTCTTCTACTTCATTAAAAAATTTTGACATGCAGACTGAAACATGCACTTTCATTACCAGCAGCAGACTTCCCTGGTGAGCAGTAGCTTTACTACAATGATCTAATAAGCAACTAGAGTGCTAACATTCTGAATTTATGGCAAATGTGTGACACATCTGAATGACTTCTTGATGAAATCAAAGTAAAAAACTGAAAGTATTTCCTACTGAGGAGACTGTAGTAAATGAGGAAATTAGGAAACATCATAACAAATAAGTCTCCCAAAATGGCCACCAGAGACAAAAGAGCCCAAATGTAGCCCAAATATCACCCAGATGTAGCCCAAGTATAGCCCAATGACAGTATGTCCCAGAGTGTTCTAACGAACAACTAGAGCGCTAACAGTCTCACTTATGACAAAAGTATGGCACACCTGAAGCCATCTTGATTGGAATAAAGTGGTAACACTTAAAACATTTAATTTACAAAGGAACAAAATGAGGGGCTTCAGTTTGCCATAGAAATTATGATTGGTGCTGCAGAAAGAAAAATTAGGGCACATTGTGACTTCTCAAACCCTCTTCTATTTCATAAAAGAATTCTGACATGCAGACTGAAACATGCACTTTGAATACCAGCAGCAGACTTCCCTGGTGAGCAGTAGCTTTACTACAGTGATCTAATGAGCAACTAGAGTGCTAACATTCAGAATTTATGGCAAATGTGTGACACATCTGAATGCCTTCTTGATGAAACCAAAGTAAAAAATTGAAAGTATTTCCTACTGAGGAGACTGCAGGAAATTAGGAAACTTCATAACAAATAAATCTCCAAGATGGCCACCAGAGACAAAAGAGCCCAAATGTAGCCCAAATATCACCCAGATGTAGCCCAAGTATAGCCCAATGACAGAATGTCCCAGAGTGTTCTTAAGAACAACTAGAGCGCTTACTGTTTTACTTATGACAAAAGTATGGCACACCTACAGGCATCTTGATCGGAATTAACTGGTAACACTTAAAACATTTAATTTAAAAAGGAACACAATGAGGGGGTTTATTTTGCCATAGAAATTATGATTAGTGCTGAAGAAAGAAAAATTAGGGCACATTTTGAGTGACTTCTCAAATCCTCTTCTCTTTCATCAAAAAAATTATGATATGCAGACTGAAACGTGCACTTTTAATACCAGCAGCAGACTTCCGTGGTGAGCAGTAGCTTTACTACAGTGATCTAATGAGCAACTAGAGTGCTAACATTCAGAATTTATGGCAAATGTGTGACATATCTGAATACCTTCTTGATGGAATCAAAGTAAAAAACTGAAAGCATTTCCTACTGAGGAGACTGCAGTAAATGAGGAAATTAGGAAACTTCATAACAAATAAATCTCCCAAGATGGCCACCAGAGACAAAAGAGCCCAAATGCAGCACAAATATCACCCAGATGTAGCCCACATGTAGCCCAATGACAGAAGTGTGCAAAACACTTATTTTTTGTGTATTTGCAGTTTTATATAGTGCAGACTTGTCAGGTATTGGAGTGCTTTACATGAGCATTGGTTACATCACACAAGATCAAATTCATTTTGGTTGTAGACATGGGGAGATTATATGATTTGACCAGAATCACAGAATGTTGTGCTGAAGCAGAAACTCCAACCTGGTTCCCCAGTTGCAAAGTCTGCAGCTCTGGAAGTAACACCACATCCTCTCCCCTAGGTGCAACATTTAATCAAGTGGTCAACTGGATAAAAAAACATAAAGATTACAAATAATTTAAAAGTTCTTTGTCGCTATTTGAAAACTCAGAAAATAGGTCCTCATTTTAGTTTTTTAGAGCACTAACCATAATCTTGATGCAAATAAGACCTTCTAAAGGAAATACTCTAGGTATTACAGTTTTGATTACATCAAGATGACGTCAGGCGTTCCACACTTTTGTAATACATATAGAATGTTAGCAATCTAGTTGTTCATTGGGATACTGTAGAGAGGCAGAGACCAGGGGCACGGACTCTGAAAATTGAAGGCAGGTAGGAGAGTGCAGATGCAACAATTTGACCACACTGGGCAGGCAAGAAGGGCAGTGGCAGCACAACCGACTGTGGAGGGCAGTGGAAAGGGGGGCAGGGGCAACAAACCAACAATACAGGACTGGCAAGTGAGGCTGTGGCAATATAATAGACCATTGTGGGCAGAAGGAAGAGGTAGTGGTAGTACAACCATACATGCCAACTGACCCGTTTCAGCCAGGAAACGTCCAATGTTTTTAAGCTCAAATGGTTTTCATTTGATCTGTCTCCTGTCTACAATCTCCTCTTTTTCAATGTAACTCAAAGGGGAAAATCAATACCCCAGTTTTTTTTCAAAATCTCCCTCTTACCAAGTTCAAAATGTTCGCAAGTATGGTACATTGGATCATGGTAGGCAGGAGGAATTGGGATAGGGACATGGACTCGGATAACAGAGGACAGGATGGACATGGAGAGGTGCACCAAACTGACCCTACAGGGCAGGCATCAGGGTTTGCAGCAGCACAATACACCACACAGCGCATGCGGGACGGGAGTGCAGCACAACAATCCATACAAAACAATAGGGAGGGGACAGGACCATGCACATGGACAACAGAGAACAGAGGGGAAAGAGGCAATGGTAGCTAGCTGACCATAATGGACAGACAGGAGAGAAAGCTGCAGCATAACAGACAATAAAGGGCAGGAGGGACGGATCAGGGGCATTACAAACGAACAGACAAGCCAGGAGGGAGGGAGTAGGGGTCTGCACATGGAAACAGAGGGATGGGGGCAAGGGGGCAGGGCAGGAGCAGCAAGATGACCATGGAGGTCAGGCAGGTTGGGCACTAGAAACAAGACACACCATGGAGAGCAAAAATGAGACTATGATGGCATACACACAGACCATGGAGGGAAGGTGGGAGGGGGTCAGGGGCAGCTAGCTGACCACACAGGGAAGGTGGGAGGGGCCATGGCAGCACAGAAGACCATGCATGGCAAGCGGGAGGGTTAGTGGCAGCACAATGGCTATGATGGGCAAGAAGGAGGGTGCAGGGACATGCATAAAGGACCATGGAGGATAGAAGGGAGGGTCAGGACCTGGGCACAGACAAGAGAGTTCAGGGGAAGGGGCCTCACAACAGACCGCACGGGGCAGGCAGGAGGAGCAGTTGCAGCACAACAGACCAGGGAGGGCAGAAGGGTGTGGCAGTAAAATGAACCATGGAGGACAGGAGGAAGGGGATAGGTGCATGGCATGTGGACAGGCAGGGTGGAGGTGGCAGGGACAGGTTACAGTCATCTGACAATGCTAGATAGGTGGGAGGGGAGTACAGCTCAACAGAACACTCAGAGTAGATAGGAGTGGCAGGTGCATGGAACATGGTGGGCAAAAAGGATGGAGC
Organism: Triturus cristatus; assembly: GCF_964204655.1. Lineage (NCBI taxonomy): Eukaryota > Metazoa > Chordata > Amphibia > Caudata > Salamandridae > Triturus > Triturus cristatus. Next base: position 1,063,510,138 of record NC_140582.1, on the reverse strand, counting down.
AGGGGCATGCACAAAGAGGGCAGGGGGAAGGAGAATCGGGGCAGCAAGCTAAGCACAGAGGCTAAGCAGGAGGTCAATGATGGGCCATAGAATTGGGCAATGGAGGGCAGGAGGAGTGGACTGGTACATCATGCTAAATGGAGGGCAGTGGCAGCACATCAGACCATGCATGGCAGGAGGGAGGAGGCTAGTCCGTGGATTCAGTTAACAGAGGATAGGGAGGAGGTGGATGGGACAGCAAGCTAACTGTTCAGAGAAGGTGGGTATTAGGAACTTTATTGTGTTTAAAATGTGTGTCTGTGCGAACTACTTAAAATATGAACAAGTATGCAGCATAATCTCACTTTTATTCAGGAAGAAGAGGACGTTTGTGACTGTGACTCCGGGCTCACTTGGCAGAAACACCCCCTGACCCTCCACCCCCATCGCAAAATGTAATGCCCATGAAAAGGGTAGGTGGGCGCAGTGTTATATAGAACATAGTCCTGGGAGCACGATTGAAAATGAAAACTAGATATAGTATATGGTATAAACTATGCACCAAAAAGTGTGATATAAGATGAACCGGGGCATGAAATATAATATGCAATACATTGTGCGCAGTGACAGATTCATTGGAGAGCGGAGATAGCACCGGCACTAGCGTGTGCTATGCGATATGCACCTTGGAGTGTAATATGCACAGGGCAGTGTTGTGTAACCTAACTAGTCTCTAAAGTTGTAATATAAAATATGTGCTGGGGAGTGTAACGTTGCATATGCACTGTGACAAAGATATGGATCCCAGATTGTAATATGTATGGCATAGCACTGTGCGTTATAACATAGCCATCGAGGAAGGCACGTTAGATGGGGCAATATAACCCGTGCGAAGACAAGTGTGGCATGACATATTCACGGGGTGGTGTTACAGTGCACATGGGCAAGAGAGTGTCATAGCATATGCACTAGCTGGTGGAATACAACACAGAGGTGTGTGGCACTCGGCAGGCAATGGTGGGTGTAACACAGCATTGGACTCTACCAGGAGCGCGCTATGACTCTCAAGTGATGTTCGTCCCCTTTCCAGAGAGTAAAATAAAAAGTATTACACATCCGGCGGTGTATGTGTGTTTTATTAACCGTGAGGGGGGTTTCTTGCATAGTTTAGTCGCATTTTTGTCGAATCCCGTTTGAATGGCTTGGTGTGTGTGTATATTAAATGTGCCCGTCAATAGCTACCCATGTTTGTATAAATAAACGCCAAGGGTGTCTACTTGGAGAGTACCCACCGGCGGGGGCACCGGGATTAGGCACGGTAGGGCGTCAGACACGTCAGAGCTTCACTAGCGGTGTAAATACATTCCATGTGGATTCATTCTATGTATAGTCGCCTTTTAATGAATATCACGCAAATCGTCATGGTGATAGGTACATACGGTTTGTCAAGCATGTCCTAGGTGTTTCTATAAATATATATTTTTTAAAAATAATAAAAAACAAAGGCCGGCCCCGGGGGATGGGGTCCCGGGGCCATAAGTGGCCTGAGGAGGGGGGGCAACGCAGCCCCCTCCTAAAGAATAAAAAAAAAAGAGGCCATGTCCCGGGGGTTGGGGTCCCCGGGGCCGATTAAGGCCTTGGGAGGGCCACATTTATTTTTTTTAACAAAAAAAGTTAGGGTGCAGGCCCTGGGGGATGGGGTCTCCAGGGCCAGTAAATTAGAAAAAGAAGGTGGGCCACACAGCCCTCCTTCTTAAAAAAATAAAATAAATAAAAGACCGGCATCGCGCCGGAAGCCACGCCCCCTCCTTGCAGCACTCTGCAAATGCGCCCCCTGGCCAGTTGTAAGTTGGGGAATTAATTCCCCTTCAACACTGAGGGTCCCTGAGGGCCAACTAGCCCAACAGGTATCTCCAGTATGCGCCAGGGAGCTGCGTTGCAGACAGGTGTTCTGAGGCCACGCCCCTTTTTTCACCTCTATGCAACGCAGCTCTGTGGCGCTTACTGGAGGTACCTAGTGGGCTAGTTCGACCCTAGGCACCCTTAGGATTCAAGGGGACTTAATCTTTCAACTTAGAACGGCCACAGGGCGTGTTTACACAGTGGTGAAGGGAGGGTACGGGGCCTGAGGTGACGTGTGCAAACACGCCCTGTGGTGCATTTTAAGTTGGGGAAATAATTCCCTTTCAATCCTGAGGGACCCTGGGGGCCAACTAGCCTACCAGGTGCTTCCAGTAAGCGCCACTGCTCTGCGTTGCAGAGAGGTGGTGCAGGCTGTGCCCCTTTTTACACCTCTCTGCAATGGCGCTTACTGGACGTACCTAGTGGGCTATTTTGCCCCTAGGGATCCTCAGGATTCAAGGGGACTTAATCTCCCAACTTCAAAAACGGCCACAGGACACAGTGTGGAAAGGAGGGGACGGGGCCTGAGGTGACGTGTGCAAACACGCCCTATGGCGCGTTTTAAGTTGGGGAAATAATTCCCCTTCAATCCTGAGGGCCTCTGGGGGCTAACTAGCCCACCAGGTGCTTCCAGTAAGCGCCACTGAGCTGCGTTGCAGAGAGATGGTCCAGGCCGTGCCACTTTTTACACCTCTCTGCAACGCAGCTCTGTGGCGCTTACTGGAGGTACCTAGTGGGCTAGTTGGACCCTAGGGACCCTCAGGATTCAAATGAACTTAATCTCCCAACAAAAAACGGCCACAGGGCGTGTTTACGCAGTGGTGAAGGGAGGGGACGGGGCCTGAGTTAACGTGTGCAAACAAGCCCTGTGGTGCGTTTTAAGTTGGGGAAATAATTCCCCTTCAATCCTGAGGGACCTTGGGGGCAACTAGCCCACCAGGTGCTTCCAGTAAGCGCCACTGCACTGCGTTGCAGAGAGGTGGTCTAGGCCGTGCCCCTTTTTACATCTCTCTGCAACGCAGCTCTGTGGCGCTTACTGGAGGTACCTAGTGGTCTAGTTGGACCCTAGGGACCCTCAGGATTCAAGGGGACTTAATCTCCCAACTTAAAACGGCCACAGGGCGTGTTTACACAGTGGGGAAGTGAGGGGACAGGGCCTGAGGTGACGTGTGCAAACACGCCCTGTGGCGCGTTTTAAGAGGTAGTTTTAATCCCCTGCCCTATTATATACTAGGGGCTTACAGAGGAGGTCATGCTGATCACAGGGGGACCCCAACGCATAGTGTTCCCTAGTGTATGTAGGTGTTTTCACTGTATTCTGAGTGTCTTTTAACATAGCACTGGCTCTAGGACTGGTTAGTCAGACTCAGTTACCACCAATATCCGTCTGAAAAAGTTGAGGGTACAGGATGATTTTGCAACAAGGATTCTTTCTGCTCTTCTGTTTGTTCTTTCTGCATGTTATCCTTCTTCCTGCACTTTTCTTCGTCTTTGAGGACTTCTGTTGCTTCTTTCTGCATTCCTTTTTTTATTTTTGTGCGTTTTTTCTTCTTTCTTCACATGTCCTATCTCTGTAGGCATAGTTAGAAATTAGCATTTAAAAAACCTTTGAAATTCACTGAAAAAACCATAGGTTTCAGGGGCGTTATAGTTAGCTGGACTTTTCACTCATACAAAACCATTGAAATTTCCCCGTTATAGTTAGTTCAGCTAACTATAACTCGCGCGCCCACAATGCACTGCTGATGACGTCACATATTACATCACTCATGACATGGTCAGTGACATCACTCATGACATCACTGATGATATCTCAAATGACATCACTGATGACATCATCCTTGCTGATAGAGTGGCAGACCTCCTCTCCCCCTAATATAACCTTTGATACACACATTCAAAAATAGAAACAACAATTTTCAAAACAATGGACATACCAACATCAGTTACAACAACCTATTCAGTAATTCTAAGATCCACATACACATCCACTCATTCACCAACAGTCCTATACAGTCACTCATACATGTACTCACTCATCATATGTACTCATACACCTATACATCCTGTTACACAACGCCACTCATCCATAGAGTTACTCACACACATAGTCACTCATGCTAATAAAGAATCAAACATCCATTTACTTGCATATACAGTTATACACACACCACCACACTTACTTCTACAGAAACTTACACATACTTAGTCTTTTAAACAATCACTTATAGAAACACATACTTATTCATACAGGAACTCTTTCAATCTCTCACTCTCACATATACTCACTTATATACACAAATAATCACATATACTAGTTTAAAACATATGTAGTTACTCATAAAGACACTATTGAGACAGTCATTCACTCACTAACACACCCATGCACACACTCATCCGCCCATACTGTCCTGCACACATGCTGTCTTCAACACAAACAGCGAGTCACTCATTCATGCACCTATGCACTACGTAATACCCCCCACCGAACCATACAGACACTCATACTGATACTCAAAAAACCAACTAATAACCTATATAGACACTCATGTAGCTACTCACCAACTCATGCAGCCACTTATACACAAAGTGAGAGACTGATACAGATATTTACATATTTAAACAGTACTCACTAAGCAATGTATTCACTAAGATACACTTAATCAGTCAGTTATACAATCAATTTTTCAAAAACAAAGCATCCATTTAGACACTTATATACCCATTTATTCTTCCATCGACCTTGAGATATACATATATAAAACATATGTAATTTTCAGAAAAACACTCATTCACTGGATGATGTCATGAGTGATGTCATCAGTGATGTCATTTGAGATGTCATCAGTGATGTCATGAGTGATGTCACTGACCATGTCATGAGTGATGTAATATGTGACGTCATCAGCAGTGCATTGTGGGCGTGCGAGTTATAGTTAGCTGAACTAACTATAACGGGGGAATTTCAATGGTTTTGTACGAGTGAAAAGTCCAGCTAACTATAACGCCCCTGAAACCTATGGTTTTTTCTGTGAATTTCCAAGGGTTTTTAAATGCTAATTCCTAACTATAACGTGCCTGAAACCTAAGGTTTTTTCAGTGAATATATATATATATATATATATATATGTCCACGAACCCTCCAGCAGAACTGTAGGAAGAGGCCACACGAGGAACTCAGGAAAGAAGCCTTTAATGGACATGCAGGTAAGGCATAATGCATTTCGACCTTGTGGTCTTCCTCAGATGCCACTGCTACACTGAGAACCAGCCCCACGCCTCCACTTTTGAATCCAACTGCAGACCTCCCACTTCAGAAAGGAAGCACCTCCCCTGCCGTGTGATCGCTCACCTGCTGTAGTGCTGTCAGTCCTACAGCTCCCAGAATGCATCATCTCTGGGTAGGTGCTGCGAGGGGAATGGATAATAAAAGTTCATGTGGCATTGGTGCATTGCAGAGTGGGGCACACTGGTGCTAGTGCAAATTAAGTCCTCGGGCTTCCCTGGGTCCCCGCATACGTCATATATATATGTATATATATCTGTATCGGTATATCTACATATAGATATCTAGATAGATAGATAGATAGATAGATAGATAGATAGATAGATAGATAGATAGATAGATAGATAGATAGATAGATAGATAGATAGATAGATAGATAGATAGATAGATAGATAGATAGATAGATAGATAGATAGATAGATAGATAGATAGATAGATAGATAGATAGATAGATCGTTTTTGCTGGTGTTTGGACTCTGGGCACTTTACCATTGCTGCAGTGCTAAAGTGCATGTGCTCTTTGTCTAAAACATAATGGATGTACTAGTAAGTCCCTCATACAGTGCACTACATGTGCCCCGGGCCTATAAAATAAAAGCTAGTAGTGGGCCTGCAGTGCTGATTGTGCCACCCACATGAGCAGCCCTTCAAACATGTCTCAGGTCTTTCACTGCAGAGCCTGTGGGTGCAGATTTAAACTGCCAAGTTGGCCTGGCAAGTTCGCCTATTAGCCAGCCCAAACTTTCCCTTTTATTACATGAAAAATAGGCCCTAGGTTGCCTCATGGGCCAGGTGCTGTGCACTTAAAAAATGAGACATGCGCTTTTAGGTTTTCCATGTCCTATGTAGTGAAAAGCCGCAAAATGTGCTTTTCACTACAGCTAGGGCTATCTCTCACATAGGCTAGCATTGGAGCTGCCCTTTAGCATTTTACATAGGTATCTTCCAATTGGGAGCTGATAGATAATTAGAGTTTTGTGTCTCTTGACTCACAATTTCAAAACACATCTTTTAGTGAAGTTGATTTTTAAATTGCAGGTCTGAAAATGCCATTTTTAGAAAGTTATTGTAATACGGGGTCACGTCCTATATTGATGGCAAGATAGGACGTGAGAAACATTTTTGCTGAAAAGAAGATCTGACCACCTTGTTTTGATTCCTGCTATTTATTTCAGCAGATTATGGGCCAATGGAAACATTTTTTCTTGTTCCTAGCTATTTCTTTGCCATTACTTTAACAACCATCATATTGCATGCCACCTCTGAATGGCCTGCACCCTGGTTTATTTCTGTTCTCCCCACTTAATTGGCTTCCTGTGTTATTGGTTGTTGGGACTAGGGTGGGACTAGGGCTAGGGTTAGGCCTTTAATTGGAACTAGCGATTAGGGATTCTGGTGTGATTGGTTGCTGGTCTAGGTGTGGGACTAAGAGTAGGGTTAGGCTTTCTATTGGAAGTAGGGACTAGGGCTTCCTGTGACATTGGTTGCTTGGACTTGGGTTGGGACTACTGGTAGGGCTAGGGCCTCTATTGGACGTAGAGATCAAGATTTGTGAAACTGATTGGGTGCTTGGACAAGGGCTAAGATTGACTGTAAGGTCCTGGTCTCCTACTGGTTCTAGATTTTAGAGGTAGTGTTGTGATTGGAGAGTGTTAGGGCTAGGGTTCCCATTGGCTGAAGAGGTCACCTGATTACAAGGGCTATATAAGGCCAGGCTTAGGGCATCTTAGCCCGGGCGTCTCAGCTAAGGGCGGAGAGGACAAGGGCAGTTGCCTGTTTGAGCCTGTTAAGGGCGGAGAAGACAAGGGAGTTGCCTGTTTGAACCTGTTCGAAGACTGGTCGGGACCAGGACCAGAAATGCTGCCCATGTTCCCACTCAGTAATACCCACCCACAATTTATTTTCACTATAGATATGTACCTATCTTTGTGTATTGCTTTGTATAAACATGTAAAATAATTATGTTGTTAAAAAAAAACATCTTTGGTCTACATGTACTTGCTTCCATTGTGCATCTATGTACCACCATGTACTTGGATATGTGTGTCTGTTACTTTTCTCCTGAAAAAGCATATCCAATGCACTACCCTTTTTCTGATCCTGCACCTCTATCAATATCTTTAATCTACATATACTTACCTCCTTTATGCATCTATATACTTTCAATGTACTTATGGATCTGTCTATTTATCACTTTCTTCTAATTTGGCATTTCCAATGCACTACCCTATTTCTCAGCCTATACTTCTCTTAATATATCTTCTAGCCCAACTTTCTGACTCATCTCAAACTATTTTCTACTACTCTTTCCAATGCACTACCCTATTTCTCACCCTATACATCTATCAATATATCCCCTACATCCACTCTCTCATTTATCCCAAACCCCAAACCACTACTATGACCCCCAAAATAACCCTTTCTAGACTCTCTCCTACTCTACCCCTCCTTGCATCATCTGACACCTCTTTTACTATACCGATGCCCCAAAACAAACCTCGCTAAACTCTTCCCTCTGACTCTTCCACTCAAAAAACCCGTTTTACTCATCCAAAAGCCTCCTCCTACTGCTATGACCTAAAAATTAAAAAAAATAAAAATAAATCCTTCACTCTTCTATCCCTCCACTATCCTTTTCAATCAAAATAACAGACTAACATGTTCACCTCTCAAATTCCATATGCCACTATACTAACTCACCACTAATCCTTTATGGGTTCCAGAGTAGCGTGCTACTCGCCAATAAAGCTTTTCAACACCCCATTAGGGTTACAAGCGCTATATAAATGCAAACCTTTTTTCCCTTTTCTACCCCTCCCCAACCCTTCTCGATCCAAATAACTGACTAACATATTTACCACTCAAATTAATTTCATGTTTCACCATACTAATTCAACACTAATCCTTATGGATGCCAGAGTAGCGTGCTACTCGCCAAAAAAGCGCTTCAAAATCCCATCAGGGATAGCAAGCGCTATATAAATACAAACCTCTTTCCCTCTTCGTTCCCGCCACCTACCCTTGTCTATCCAAATAACTGAATGACATATCCACCACTCAAATTACTTCATATTTCACTAAACTAATTTTCAATACTAAAGCGCTTCAACACCCATCAGGGGTAACAGGTGCTATATGAATGCAAACCTTTCTTCCCCTTCTATCCCTCTGCTATCGTTCTCACTCCAAATAACTGACTAATATCCACCACTCAAATTACTTTCATATTTCACCATACTAATTCACCACTAATCCTTTATGGGTTTCCGTAGTAGCGTGCTTTAGCACCCCATCAGGGGTAACAAGCGCTATATAAATACAACCCTTTTTTCCTCTTCTATCCTTCTGCTATACTTCCGAATCCAAATAACTGACTAACCTATCCACCACTTAAAATGTACTTGCATGTTTCACTATACTAATTCAACACTAATCCTCTATGGGTCCCGGAGTAGCGTGCTACTCGCCGAAAAAAGCCTTGTCAGGGGTAGTAAGCGCTATACAAATGCAATTAGAATACAATACAACTTATACACATATTTCATTACATTTGAGTGCTTGCCTGTACATAAAGCGATACACTTAATGGTCATAACAAATCAAAAACGAAAGATAAAACCAATTATTGCTATTAATAAAGCTTGACAATAAGTGCATGAATTACATTATTCAACAAAATGTTACACCTTTGCTATTAATAAACCTCGACAATCAGTACATGAATCACATTAATCAAAAATGTTACATCCACAGGTTGTCAAAACCAGTAACCTACAGAAACTCTATTCTCAACTATTTCACTATCTTTATAAGAGTTCCCTAAGCATGGGGTTAAGCTCAAGTTCTTGTGGGACTTAGTTCTAGATCCCTATCTTGCCTTTGGGCCACATTTTATGTTCCACCCTCATGGAATTTTATACAAAAAGGTGCCGACGCGTTTCAAATCCCTGTGTTATCAAGGGATTTTCCTCAGGGCAAATTGACACGGTGTAATTTGCAAAATAACAAGAAGGGGAAGAGTAATATTAATTAAGCCCTATTCAACGAACAACACTGTTTTTTAACGCAACTGTTTACGAGGATTGTGGTACCTGAACTGCTGCTTGTTGTTGTGCCTTAGGATTTCTTCTATTTAGGATATTTTAGGATTCTGTAACAGAGAGGAATGTTGCATTTAGCTGAAAAAAAGTTACTTGTGTATTTACAAGTGCACGCATTGCTAGGATGCTTACTCGTTTGATTACTCGAGCCGCTAGAGTTTAGGGGCATATCAGCAAGGGCCGGCGATAATTATCGCTAAGCGCACTTAGCGCTAGGTTAATTATCGCCGGCTATCGTGGAATTTTATCGCTGAGAGAGCATGCTATCAGCAACGCTTATCTCAAAAGCGATAAAATTCCTCGCGCTAACAGCCAAAAGTGAGATTATCGCTGGAAATCCAGCGATAATCTCACACATTTTGGCGTTAGTTTGCTGATAAGGCAGGGCATACTTAGCCATTATATCCACCTTACATTGTATATAATGGCTAAATCAGGGTGAAAGCAGGCGTAAGGAAAGTAGCGTTATTTGTGGTTAGCGCTACTTTTCTTATCGCTATGCCTGTTAGCGATTCCCTTGATAATTGGAGAAATGTCGGTTAGCGACATTTCTCCAGTTATTTTGGGACGGAACGCCCACTTTGCATCTCATTAGAGATGCAAAGGTAGGCATTATGGGAAAGGGAGCTAAAGCAAGGAATCAAGCGTTAGCGAGACCTTGCTGATTAAGCGATAATATTATCGCCGCTTTTCGTCCGAAAACAGACGCTAAAGCGGCGATAATTTTTCATCGCCAGCTTGCTGATATGCCCCTTAGTGCCCTTCGTTGACTAGTTGCACGCTTTTTCTGTTCCCAGCGACACGCTGTGGATGCCTTTGTGTCCTCTACTGTTTCTAAAGAAAGAGGATTAACAAAGCTACTTAGGGGCATATTATCAAGAAACGGTGTTAACATTATCGCCGCTTTAGCGGCAGAAACCTGCTGCTAAAGCGGCGATAATGGGCTTGATAATATGCCGCAGAGAATTCCGATAGAAGTCCATGTTGACACCATGACATAATAGTTCTCAATAGGAATAGGAATGATGCATTTTGGGTTTTGTAGTTGCTACTTTTGATTTATGATTTATTCAGCTGAGGTTTTTATATTTCTGTCATCTCGTTCAGCCCCGTCTGGGCACTGTGAAATTTTAGAATGAGGTATGCCTCTTTTTTTAGTTATTGGGTTTCTATGTTTCCTCCTCTGGGTGGCTGTTTGAGTGCTGCTAACACTGTCCAGGTGAAAACTTTTTCTGTGTGATTTTTCTCCAAGAAATGGGACACCATTGGGGCTGTCAAACCTTGTTTTTTTATTCTGGATATGTGTTGCACAATTCTACGTACCTCCATGTACTTGGATATGTGTGTGCTGAAAAAGCATATCCAATGCACTACCCTATTTCACATCCTGCACCTCTATCAATATCTTTAATCTACATATATTTACCTCCTTTATGCATCTATATACTTTCAATGTACTTATGGATCTGTCTATTTATCACTTTCTTCTAATTTGGCATTTCCAATGCACTACCTTATTTCTCAGCCTATACTTCTCTTACTATATCTTCTAGCCCAACTTTCTGACTCATCTCAAACTACTTTCTACTACTCTTTCCAATGCACTACCCTATTTCTCACCCTATACATCTATCAATATATCCTCTACATCCACTCTCTCATTTATCCCAAACCCCAAACCACTACTATGATCCCCCAAATAACCCTTTCTAGACTCTCTCCTACTCTACCCCTCCTCGCATCATCTGACACCTCTTTTACTATACCGATCCCCCAAAACAAACCTCTCTAAACTCTTCCCTCTGACTCTTCCCCTCAAAAAAACAGTTTTACTCATCCAAAAGCCTCCTTCTACTGCTATGACCTAAAAAATAAAAACAATAAAAATAAATCCTTCACTCTTCTATCCCTCCACTATCCTTTTCAATCAAAATAACAGACTAACATGTTCACCTCTCAAATTCCATATGCCACTATACTAACTCACCACTAATCCTTTATGGGTTCCAGAGTAGCGTGCTACTCGCCAATAAAGCGTTTCAACACCCCATTAGGGTTACAAGCGCTATATAAATGCAAACCTTTTTTACCTTTTCTACCCCTCCCCAACCCTTCTCGATCCAAATAACTGACTAACATATTCACCACTCAAATTAATTTCATGTTTCACCATACTAATTCAACACTAATCCTTATGGATGCCAGAGTAGCGTGCTACTCGCCAAAAAAGCGCTTGAAAATCCCATCAGGGATGGCAAGCGCTATATAAATACAAACCTCTTTCCCTCTTCTATCCCGCCACCTACCCTTGTCTATCCAAATAACTGAATAACATAGCCACCACTCAAATTACTTCATATTTCACTATACTAATTTTCAATACTAAAGCGCTTCAACACCCATCAGGGGTAACAAGCGCTATATAAATACAACCCTTTTTTCCTCTTCTATCCTTCTGCTATACTTCCGAATCCAAATAACTGACTAACCTATCCACAACTTTAAATTTACTTGCATGTTTCACTATACTAATTCAACACTAATCCTCCATAGGTCCCGGAGTAGTGTGCTACTCACCGAAAAAAGCGCTTTGACGCCTTGTCAGGGGTAGTAAGCGCTACACAAATGCAATTGGAATACAATACAACTTATACACATATTTCATTACATTTGAGTGCTTGCCTGTACATAAAGCGATACACTTAATGGTCATAACAAATCAAAAACGTAAGATAAAACCAATTATTGCTATTAATAAAGCTTGAGAATAAGTGCATGAATTACATTATTCAACAAAATGTTACACCTTTGCTATTAATAAACCTCGACAATCAGTACATGAATCACATTAATCAAAAATGTTACATCCACAGTTTGTCAAAACCAGTAACCTACAGAAACTCTATTCTCAACTATTTCACTATCTTTATAAGAGTTCCCTAAGCATGGGGTTAAGCTCAAGTTCTTGTGGGACTTAGTTCTAGATCCCTATCTTGCCTTTGGGCCACATTTTATGTTCCACCCTCATGGAATTTTATACAAAAAGGTGCCGACGCGTTTCAAATCCCTGTGTTATCAAGGGATTTTCCTCAGGGCAAATTGACACGGTGTAATTTGCAAAATAACAAGAAGGGGAAGAGTAATATTAATTAAGCCCTATTCAACGAACAACACTGTTTTTTAACGCAACTGTTTACGAGGATTGTGGTACCTGAACTGCTGCTTGTTGTTGTGCCTTAGGATTTCTTCTATTTAGGATATTTTAGGATTCTGTAACAGAGAGAAATGTTGCATTTAGCTGAAAAAAAGTTACTTGTGTATTTACAAGTGCATGCATTGCTAGGATGCTTACTTGTTTGATTACTCGAGCCGCTAGAATTTAGGGGCATATCAGCAAGGGCCGGCGATAATTATCGCTAAGCGCACTTAGCGCTAGGATAATTATCGCCGGCTATCGTGGAATTTTATCGCTGAGATAGCATGCAATCAGCAACGCTTATCTCAAAGGCGATAAAATTCCTCGCGCTAACAGCCAAAAGTGAGATTATCGCTGGAAATCCAGCGATAATCTCACACATTTTGGCGTTAGTTTGCTGATAGGGCAGGGCATACTTAGCCATTATATCCACCTTACATTGTATATAATGGCTAAGTCAGGGTGAAAGCAGGCGTAAGGAAAGTAGCGTTAACTGTGGTTAGCGCTACTTTTCTTATCGCTATGCCTGTTAGCGATTCCCTTGATAATTGGAGAAATGTCGGTTAGCGACATTTCTCCAGTTATTTTGGGACGGAACGCCCACTTTGCATCTCATTAGAGATGCAAAGGTAGGCATTATGGGAAAGGGAGCTAAAGCAAGGAATCAAGCGTTAGCGAGACCTTGCTGATTAAGCGATAATATTATCGCCGCTTTTCGTCCGAAAACAGACGCTAAAGCGGCGATAATTTTTCATCGCCAGCTTGCTGATATGCCCCTTAGTGCCCTTCGTTGACTAGTTGCATGCTTTTTCTGTTCCCAGCGACACGCTGTGGATGCCTTTGTGTCCTCTACTGTTTCTAAAGAAAGGGGATTAACAAAGCTACTTAGGGGCATATTATCAAGAAACGGTGTTAAAATTATCGCCGCTTTAGCGGCAGAAAACTGCCGCTAAAGCGGCGATAATGGGCTTGATAATATGCCGCAGAGAATTCCAATAGAAGCCCATGTTGACACCATGACATAATAGTTCTCAATAGGAATAGGAATGATGCATTTTGGGTTTTGTAGTTGCTACTTTTGATTTATGATTTATTCAGCTGAGGTTTTTATATTTCTGTCATCTCGTTCAGCCCCGTCTGGGCACTATGAAATTTTAGAATGAGGTATGCCTCTTTTTTTAGTTATTGGGTTTCTATGTTTCCTCCTCTGGGTGGCTGTTTGAGTGCTGCTAACACTGTCCAGGTGAAAACTTTTTCTGTGTGATTTTTCTCCAAGAAATGGGACACCATTGGGGCTGTCAAACCTTGTCTTTTTTATTCTGGATATGTGTTGCACAATTCTTTGGTTAACTTGTTGGGTTGTTTTCCCAATATATAGTTTGGGATAGGGACATCTGATGGCATAAACAGCATTCTTTGTTTTACAATTTGTAAATTCTTTGTGTGTCCATTTGATTGCATCATGGAAAAATTTGTTACCTTCAAGTGTGTTAGGGCAAGCTGAGCAGTTACCACATTGTGGTGCTCTTCTATGGGTGTCATGTTCCACTGGGCTCGTAGGTCCTTCTTCAATGATTTTGAAGCCATAACTGCTCGAATGATGTTTTGGCCTATGCTTTTACCCTTCTTCATAGCGAATAAAGGTCTCTCTAATGGACATTCCAGTTCCGAGAGAAGGTGCCAATTGTTGAGGATTATCTGGAGGTAATTATTGGTGTGGGCCAAAAGTTGTCACACACACACGTTTTCTCAAGAGGTTTCACAGGGATGCGCCGTGGTCACTGCTCGCTGAGTGCACAATGCAACGCAATGACCATGACTTACAACGCAAGCCCCGAAGGTGCCACTTCACCTCCAAAGCACCGCCGATGCATGAGTTCCGAGCACCACTTCACCGAAGTCCGTGATGCACCGCTCCGACTCCGATGCAGCACCTGCGGCCTAGTGGTTCGACATTGACGACATGGAATCGACACATCTTCGACCCTGCGTTGCCTTCAGGACCCGAGGTCTCGCACCTGCGACCGATGCAGCACCTTCCCAGGGTCCAGCATCTTCCCTGGACGTTAGCGGCTCATAACCCTGCATCGTCTCCAGGAACAGATGCTGATGCCTCACCTCCTTTGAGCAACGTAAGGAACCAGCGCATCAAATGCCTTCGCGACACCTCACCTCCATTGAACCCTCGTTGAATTTGTGATGCATCCAGGGTACTGTACTGTGCTACTCCTGTAGCCGGCTTGTGCTCTATCACGGTTGGACTGTATTTGTGGATTTATCTCAATCAAGCGCAAACAGTTGCCCCAGTTGGAGCTATTGTTTTCTAAATGCGATAAGTGCATTTAATATTGAAGGATTCATATCTTGACTTTTGAATGTTGGATTTTTTGTTGTTCTGGTCTTGTTTTACTCAGGTAAATATTGGCATTTTTCTAAAATAGTGTGCCGTACTTTTGTGGTGTCTTAACTGTGTTACTGTGTATGTGTGCATAAATTCTTTACACATTGTCTCTTTCGTTTAGCTGTCTGCTCTGTAACAAACTACCTGAGGGTGAGCACACGTAAACTTAGTGTGTACTACACTTACGCTGACTAGAGTGTGGGTCCCAACTTGGACAGGGTGTAAACCTCCACCAACGAGACCCCATTTCTAACACATACATATATATACATATGTATGTGTATATTGTTACATAGTGGCGGTCGCCACTCTGTAGTTATAGTGTTATTGTTGGGTCAGAATTTTCATATTAAGGTTGTATTTTGTTTCTCTTATTTCTTTGGCACCATTTGACAAACCTTCACTAAAACTTTCCAATAAAAAGGTAATCCAGGGGTCGAAAAAAATGGCAGAGGGAACCAAAATGTCATTTTCTCATGTTAATTAGCATTGGGAATTTTGCAAACAGATGTACAAAACAGGGCTGAATCAAATTTGGCAGAAAGGTAGAACTTTAAGTTATTTGGTGTAAATCCACTCATCCCTTTTCAAGAAATTCGCAGTTGAAGAGGTTCTTGGTGGGCTAAAAAATAAGTATGTCTGAATGATAGGTACTGCGTGACTCGCAGTACCCCAGTATTGAAAATTTCAAAATTAGAGCCATCTCGTTGGCCTAGAGAGCGTTTTCTCCCGCTGGCCATTTTGGTCCCGTGGGACAAGTAACGGTCCTGTGGGACCGAGAGATCTGAGTGGCTGGCTGTAAATAAAAGGAATGTTGTGACCTCCATTGCAGGACATGGGGACCCAGTCGCCATGGCCTGAATTTGTAAAAAAAAAAAAAAATACACGTATGGGGTAGGGTATTGGTACCCTGCCCCACTTACACTTGTGGGGAGGACCTAAAAGCCCCTTCCTCATGGGCTCAATGAAAATAAAAAGAAATGTTCAAAATGATCAGGGCTCTGCTTTTGGTGCATCTCATCCATCTTAGTGACTTTCCTACATTACTTTGAATTCAACTCTTAATGGCCTCTCTTTACCTAGATATATGCATTGAGGATGCGTGAGCTTCTCCCACTTTTTTTATATAACTGTTTATTGTATTTTTATTCATATAACTGTTTATTGTATTTTCATAGTCATAAAAGTGGCATTGTAATGTTCGACACAGGGCCATCCATAACATTTTAATATATCTAGTATAATAAGAACATTGATGCTCAAATATCTTCTCCCTCTTACTGTCATTAGCTCATGTAAAGAACGATGTCCACACTTTGCTTGGGAACACACTATTTTGTGCTTAATAATTCATAGTAAACAAGACTCTATTTTCCGAGGACCTGCAAACATAGGGGCAGACCTACAATGAAGTGCCGCAGCGTGGCACCGCAAGCCCTGCGCCATTTCCGAAGCACAGGGATGCAACATATTTACAAGAATATGTCGCTTCTCTGTGCTTCACCGTGCGCTGGCACACAAACTGCAGCCATGCGCTTGCGCAGGCACCCTTGCACCATGGTGCAAGGATGCCTGGGTCGTGGGGAGATTGTTTTTGTGCAGGAAGGGCCACCTTCCTGCACAAAAACAATAACTACAGGCATGTTCCTCTTTCAATGCGTACTGTAGAATGCGGCACGCATTGAAAGAGGAAAAAACGAGGAGAAATGAAAACATTTCTCCTCGTTGTGCCTCGCTACGCCACCTCTAGGGTGGCGTAGCATTCAGACGCATCTCCAGATTTATGTATTCTCGTAAATGTGGAGCTGTGTCTTGTTCCATGGGTGTTGCATGGGAACACCCACAGCAACACCCGTTGCTGTGGGTGTTCCCCTTCATGCATGTGAAGGGGCCATATTTACAAGGAGAGGGAAAATCACGCAGTGTGGCTTTTCCTGTCCTTGTAAATATGGAGGAGCCCCCTACGCCACCAGTACGTCACAAAAAGTGACGTATTGGTGGCGCAGGGAGCTTGTAAATCTGCCCCTCAGTCTCTCTAACCAAGCGTAAAAATCCCTTCTGGTCACTTCGAACTTCTTTAGGAAACCTGTGACCAATTAACAACCACTTATTTTCTAAAAGTTTTCAGGATTTATATGGTGGATTGAATATGTGCTGTGGCATACTGAGCCCTTTTTAGGCCTCACCTACAAACAGTTTCTACTTATCTATTGTCTAAGAACTATTGAGGACAATACCATTGTCACTCTCATTTGCTGGCATCTTATTCTGTGGCTTTCTGTGTGTGCTTTTTATTCCCCTCAAGAATATTTGCTAACCAACCTCTTGATTGGATGACTTGTATTGCTACATTGACCATGTTCAGGGAACTGCTCTTTTTATTTTTCCAGCACTCCATGGGAGTGGATTTCTTTTCTTGCCCTCTCCCTCATGTATTGATTCCCACCTCACATATCTGCCCCCTCTTTCTGCATGGTTGATGTTTCTCCCTCCTCACCCCAAACTCAACTATTGTTTTCCTTTACTTTCGTATAGTGGTTGGGAAGCACGACAGGAGTCGGTTTCTTCGTTCAGGTATCTTTATTCTTTCATGCAGTACAAGCTTATGCGTCCGGCCTCGTCCCTGGTCTTCCCTTGTCTGTCCGTCCCCCACCCCTTGACCGGAAGTGGTGTCCGGTTCCTTGTCCCCTTCCCCACACAGTCGGGTCCAGGGTCCTAGTGCCCTGTGCCCAGGTCACGACATCTCCCCCTTTGTTGCAGAAATGACAGAGATATAGTTGAGATAGAGAGAAAGAAAGAGAGAGAGAGAGAGAGAGAGAGAGAGAGAGAGAGAGAGAGAGAGAGAGAGAGAGAGAGAGAGAGAGAGAGAAAGAGCCCTCCTTACATTTCTTCAATCAGTCTCTTTGGTCTTTTGCCCTCTCTTCTTTGGCGTGTTTCTCCTTTGTCCATCTGCTCGTCCTCATCCTGTCTCGTGCCTGCGTCTCCTGTTGCAACATCTTTTCCGTCTTCGTCCATGATCTTTAGTTCCTTGAAGTGTGAGCTGTTTCGTGTGATATGGGCCCTTTTACCTCTGTCCCCGTCAACGGCTCCTTTGAGAACGGGCTGTCCGATTTTCTTAACTGTCGCTGGCGCACCACTACGGTATCGCCCTGCTTTAGATGCGCAGGAGTGGCATGTCTCCTTGCGTCGGCATATGTCTTCATTTTATCCTTGGCCTCTTTGTCTTTGATGGCGATGCTGCTGTGCTCTGGCATTGTTGTTGCTTCCATCTGCGGTAACCTCGTCCTGCTTGATCTGCCGAGAACTAGCTCGGCGGGACACCGTCCTGTGGAGCTGTGAGGAGTGTTCCGATAGTCCCTTAGTACTTGACACAGAGCGTGTCCTATTGATATCTGCGCCAGCTTTGCTCTTTGGACAGCCTTCTTTATGTTCCCCATAAATCTTTCCACCATGCCATTTGCTTGTGGCCACAGCGGCGTTATTTTCCTGTGGTGGATCCCTAAATAGTCCATACATTTTCGAAATTCTTCCCCTGAGAATGGTGGACCATTGTCTGTCTTTAATGTTTGTGGGGATCCCCACGCCGCAAATATGTCGTCCAGAGTGGGCAGTGTTGCGCTTGCTGATGTTGACGATACTTGTCGCACGATGGGAAATCTGGAGAATTCATCAATTATCACGAGCAGGTAGTTTCCCGTTTCCAGAGGCCCATAGAAGTCTGCTGCCAGTTCGGTCCACACTGCCCGCGGGAGTTTTGGCATTTGTAATGGTTCTGGTTTTGCTGGCTGCCCCGTCGTTTGGCAGATGTGGCAGTTTGTGATGGTGGCCTCCACCATATTGTCCAAACCCGGGAACCACACTTTCTCCCGTAGTAGTTTCTTGGTTGCCACCATGCCTCTGTGTGATTCGTGCGCCAAGTTTACAGTCTGTCTCCGCAGAGCCCTTGGCATCACTATTCTTGTTCCTCGCATTATTATGCCATTTTTCGTCTCTGATAGCTCTTCATTAATCTTTTTGAACGCCAACATTTCTTCTTTCATCACTCCGTTTTCCATGATGCTGTTGTTGTTGACATGCCTCCATCTCTGTTGTCTAGTTACCATTTTGACCGCCTGCATTGTGGTGTCCCGCCCTGTTTCGAGCTCCAACTCTGCCATCGTTATTGATGCTGGAGTGTTTTGTTTGAGTACAAAGTTCAGGTATTCTTCCGCTATTGATGTTGTTTCAGTTGTCTGTGGCAAAGGGTGCCGCGACATGTAGTCCGCCGGGTTATGTTCTTTCCCTGGTTTGTGCACAATCTTGAAGTTGTAGTCCATTAGCCTTATGCCCCATCTTTCTATTCTAGGTGGTATTTTCGCGTTGGGATTTCCATAGATCGTTACTAGGGCCTGATGATCCGTTATGATGGTGAATGGTTTCCCATATATGAACATGTGATAGTGTTCACATGCCCATACTACTGCGAGGCTTTCTTTTTCTGGCTGTGAGTATGCCTTCTCTATTTCGACAGGCTTTTGCTTGCGTATGCCACTATGTTTCTTGGGGACTCTTTACCTGGCCTATGTTGTGCCAGGATCGCTCCTAGCCCCACCGGGCTGGCGTCCACCGTCAATTATGTGCACAGCAGGGGGTCAAAGTATGCAAGATGGTCCACCACTACCACTGCATGTCTGATGGCCTCAAATGCTTTGTTGCAGTCTTCGGTCCACATGAATGTCTGGCCTTGTTTCGTTAATTCTCTCAACGGTGTGCTTACCGTGGCAAAGTCTTTTATGTACCTCGCACAGTAACTGGCAAGCCCCAGAAATGACCTCACTTCTGCAACATCGCTCGGAGGTTTTGCTTTTTCCAGCGTCTCCACTTTGCTGCGATCTGGTCGCATCCCTTTTTTTGAGAAGATGTGTCCGAAGAACACCAGTTCATTTCTCCCTATTTCCCACTTGTCTTCGTTCAGCGTTAGACCTGACTGTTGCAGTTGGGAGCATACGTCCCGCAATGCTTTGTCATGCTCGTCATCTGTTCGACCAAATACCAAAATGTCATCACTGTAGTTGAGGCTGTTTTTTACCAGCCTTATGACTTGCCGTATTGTTTCTTGAAAGATTTCTGCCGCCGATGAGATGCCGAAACTCAGCCGCTTGTACCGAAATAGACCCATGTGTGTGGAGAATGTCGTAATGTATCTTGACTGTGGGTCAAGCTCTAGCTGATGATATCCTTTGCACAGGTCCAGCTTTGAGAATCGGCATGTGCCAGTTAGGCAGCTGATCATGTCATTTAGGTGTGGTCCAGGGTGTCTTTCTCGTTCAATTGCTGTGTTTGGTATCCTCATGTTTACACAGATGCGAATTTTTGATGTGTTCTTTTTTGGGACTGCCACTATCGGGGACACCCATGGCGTTGGTCCGTCCACCGGCTCTATGATGTCCTGACTTAGCAATGCTTGTATTTCTTCCTCGACTTGCGGTTTTAAGTGTATCGGTACTCGCCTGTGATGTTGAGCTACTGGTTTTACTGCTTCATTGATGTGCAGTGTTATTTGCCGTCCTTTCAGTTTTCCTAGTCTGTGTAGGATACTTGGATAATCTCTCAGGATGTTTTTCTTCTCTGACATGTGGTATGTCATTGCGAGGAGGCCCATCATCTGTGCTGTGACGTTACTTAGTAAGCATGGTGCTGGTATGTCACCTTTCAGTACATGTATGTCTTCTTTTCTTGACCTGTCTTTGTATATGAGTGTCTCTGTAAATTTCCCCATGTTGATCACTGGTTTTTTTGACCCCACGTGAATACGTCAACCGTGGATGGCACTAGCGCCGGCTTTATCTCCATCTTTTCAAATTCTGATGCACACATGATGTTGCATGTGGCGCCGCTGTCTAACACGAAACATGTTTTGTGTAGTCCCACATCTATGTTCACCGTTGCTGTCTTTTGTACTTGATGTTTCTCTATTAGGTGGATGCTTTCTCGCCCTTTGTCTTCTTCAGCAGAGGCACCTTCGGACATCAAGTATAGTCGTCCTACGTTTTCTTGCACCACCTCTCCATCAGATTCAGTTGACGAGCTGCGGTTTGCCGTCTCCATGTGCCTGGCATATCTGTTTGTCGTCATCCGTTGTCTTCCAGGTCGTCCTCTCTCACTTCTGAACTCACTTCTGAATTGTGTACCCAAACAGGCGCTAGCAAATGATTGCTCCTGTTGCATTTTCTGCATGTCTGACCCATTGCCGGGCACACGCCAGTGTGTGGGAACTCAAGTCCGCATCTGCAGCATGTTTTTTCATGTTGTTTCCTTGGCTGTTGCTCATTGTTCTCTTTCTTCCAATTATTCGTGCGGCTGCTTCCGACCATGCGGTTTGCTTGCTCCATTTGCCTCTCTTTGCCCAGCTCCATCTGCTTTGCTTGCGCCGTCGCCCTCGCTTCCGCCTTGGCCATCATTAGAATTTTCTCCAGCGAAGTCGGCTCTTTCAGAATTCGTGTGCGGAATTCCATTGACCGACATCCCTCAATGATGCGCAAACGAATTGCTTGTTCGTTGTCGAACTTGTCGAATTCGCAGTGTGTGACCAATTTGCGCAGTCTTGTCGCGAAGTCATCAAGGGATTCGTCTGTGTGCTGAAATGCAATTGCGAAGGTGTATCTTTCGAAATCAATGTTTCTTTGTGAATCAAATTTGTCTGAGAGGCACTTTATTAGCCCTTTATATGTTGCCGTTTGGTCATCAGGGAATGTGACTAGTAGGTCATCTACTTCGTCCCCTACGAGGTTTAAGAATAGATCCAACTGCTTAGCATCTGTTACGTCCGTGGCGCGCATGTATCGTTCGAACTTGCGAACCCATCGCTCCCATCTTATGCCTACTTGTGGTTCTGAAAGGTTGAATGGAAGGGGTCTACGGTATTGAGCGCTGGGTTTGTCACTCGCTTGTTCAGTCATTGTTGTCTCTCTGTTTTTCGCAGCTTTTCTTCTTCTTTATGCTTTCTTTCTGCGGTTGCCGCACTTTTACTTCTTTTCTGTAGTTTTGTTTTACTCTAAATTGCTTTATTCCCCTTTTCTTTATCTATTTCTGCGGTTGCCACACTTTTACTTCTTTTCTGTAGTTTTGTTTTACTCTAAATTGCTTTATTTTCTGTTTTCCATTTATTTCCTGACCTTCAAATGGCTGCCAGGCCTTTCTCGCTCCTTATTCGTTAATTTTGCCTCTTTTCAAAATGGCCGCCAAGTCTCGCGAGATCGCGGGGACCTTGTGAGTTCCCGTCTGACTCTAAGATGGCCGCCGGGCCTTCCGCGTCGCTGATTGGCCGCTTTCGCCTGACTCTAAAATGGCTGCCTTCTCGCGAGATCTCGCGTGAGATTTTCTTTCGTTTGCTCACGCGCGCGCTTCTTCTTGTTATCCTTACCGGCTTGCAGTCACGGCCGGGTCACTTCTTTCCTCTGTTCGCTGTAGTTGTTACGGCCGGGGTGGGCTCCCGCGCCGTTTCTCCGCTCCGTTGATTATTGCATTTGACCCAGGGTGGGCTCCTGGCGTCTTTTCGTCCCTCCTGGGCGCAATGGACACACGCGCCGATGATCCCACCTTCTGTCGCCAGTTGTCGTATAGTGGTTGGGAAGCACGACAGGAGTCGGTTTCTTTGTTCAGGTATCTTTATTCTTTCATGCAGTACAAGCTTATGCGTCCGGCCTCGTCCCTGGTCTTCCCTTGTCTGTCCGTCCCCCACCCCTTGACCGGAAGTGGTGTCCGGTTCCTTGTCCCCTTCCCCACACAGTCGGGTCCAGGGTCCTAGTGCCCTGTGCCCAGGTCACGACATTTACCTTCCTTGTTTTCATTATTTTCTTTTATAATTCCTGACCCTTCAGCCTCAAGCCCTGTTGTAGCTCCTCAACTTCCACCACCAACCTATTGCTCCCCTTGCATTGACTTCTCCCCCACCATCCCTTCCATTGCTCCCCGGCACCTTCGGTCTTGGTATTTTTTTTAATCAAAAGTTGTTGGTGTTTTTTGGTTTTTCTTGGACAGTCTGGCAGTTTCAATTTGCTGCAGGACTGCTCCTTTGATAAAATGCTCGTTCATACACGTTTAAACATTTTGTTTTACTTTCCTCTCCAAACTGAAATTCACCATCTTGGATAGATGATTAAGAAAATAAACTAAATGGTGGCTGTGTAATGCTGTATGTGGATGCATGTGTGGTGACACATGCATGTGCATACATCATTATGCTGGACCACCATGACATCCTGATACAAATGGGTGCATGTATGATGAGGCACATATATGCCATCGCTTTTTTTTCTTTTTTTGCCGATGGCCCACAGTATCAACAAAATGGATTTGTTTTTGCCAGTGCTGAACAGCATCTGCAAAAACTATTGGCCAAACCAGTACGTCTGCATTCTGTGAATAAAAGCTAGATCTATTGGCTTTGCCAGCGCTTGCTTCCCATTGACTTTGGTCTTGCCATTGTTTGCATCTTGTGAGCTCCAGATCATCTAGAAGCCTTGTGGATTTATAGAAGCCCCTCCTTTGGCCTTGGGTCTGAACTCTCCCCTCCCTAAACTTCACTTAGAGACCTTAAGCATCTATTGCAAGTTCATCAATAACTCTTTTTCTAAATTTTAACTCCTTTGCCTACTCTTAGCCTTTTGGTTTCTACTCCGTTGCTGACTGATGGGAGTTGGTATTAGTCTCAGCTCCTAATACATACATCCCTCGATCCTATGGGTTATTTGGTCCTAAAGGTGCTTTGGGAATTTGGGATGGCCCAATCCTTTTCAGGCAACGCGGTGAGAATCTGGAACTCACTTCCGCCTCGGCTCCGGACCACCACCTCTTCCCAGGCCTTCAAAACTGACCTCAAAGTTCTCCTCCTTCAAAGACACTTCCAAACTTAATTTCACACCCTCTCTATTATCTGAAGGAAGTCCTCCCATTATAGGAAATTCGGTTCTCCATGACTATTGAAGTGCCTTCCCAGTGTGTTCTTGTGGTTTGAGTGTCTGCCATTTATTGCAGTATTATACTTCTACTTGTATTTTGTACTCTTTTGTAAAATGCACACGTCACTTTTCCTCTTGTAAGGTATCGTTTGCTACCTCTTGTATTTTGTTTGCTTTTGATACATGCACAATTGTCACCATTGCCTCATGTAACGTAATGTTTGTTCTTGTGTTTTGAGTGTCTGCCATTTATTGCAGTATTATACCTATACTTGTACTTTGTACGCCTTTGTAACATGCAGACATGTCACTTTTTTCATCTTGTAACGTATCGTATATTTTGTTTGCTCTTGTTACATGCACAATTGTCACTATTGACTCATGTAATGTAGCGTTTGCTTTTGTAACATGCTAACTTGTAATTTTCTCCTCATGTATAATTACTGTTCCTCTTGTGAAGCGCTCTGACACCTTCGGGTAAGTACGCGCTGTATAAAAACGCATTAAATAAATACATAAATAAATAAATAAAACATCATTTTGGTTTCATGGATGGTGAAGCCTGTGCATTCCTGAATGCATTCCTGTTAGTAACTTTTGCTTGGAATCCAACAGGAGCGATGCAGTCTTTTGTCTCACCACCTCCACCAGCAACGACAGGCACAGAAATGTAAGGGCCAACTGTAAAAACAGGGAAAGTGGAAAGGGTAAGAGAAAAAACAGAAACACCAGACTCCACCCATCTGACTTGTAACTTCTGCTGATCAGTGATGTCTGCAGGCTGTAGTGGCTAACTAAAGGAAATGAGATGTCTTTAGAAACTTGCCACACCAGTTCAGTAATTGACTGAAAGGTTGAATGGATGTCCAGGGTGATATCCTTGTGTAACCAGTTCTCTGTATTTTGATGTGGAACTTGTAAATCCTAAAACTAAACATACAAATAAGGAGTACCCTAAATATATGTTCATTAAACACTTCTCCCTGTGAATAGACTATGTACTCTCTGTAAAAGATGAGTTATAGTTTCTACTTAACTTGTATAGCATTGCAAGGTAATTTATAAATGTTAAATATTCTGCTATTCCTTCTCTAGGCATTTGCGTAAACACAATAGAACCCTCATTTCTTATCTGTTTACACTTCCAGATAGCATGAGCACATCGTCCTGGCTGAATAGTCCTTCCTGTTCTGTCACAGGAAACCTTCAACTGCAAGGTAACCCACAGTCTCAGTCACAGTTCCTAATAATTTCACAGTCATGGTTTGTATTAATGTTAAAACAAGTTCAAAGTTTGTTTTTACAACACAACTTCCAGAAATACTTCTATATTCCCAATGTCATTCAATACAATCTCAGGAGGCAACTGCTCTTTAGCAAAGGAAATTCTAGATCTCCATAGCAAGGTCTTCGCTGCAACAACTTTGTATCACAATTGCCTATCCAAGCCATAAATGAAGGATGTCATGCCCAAGTGACCAAAATGGCTACCATATCTCCAGACTACATGAGCGTTCCTGGGAGGCAGAGAAATGGAGCTCGCGTTTGAGACACTGTCACATCGCGTATTCTCTGTCCATGCAAAGTCTCAGTCCGGACAGTGCTGACACTGCAGGAATCGCACGCGTCTCTTTTCTTGGGAAAGACTCAGTAGGGTTGGAGTATCGCTCTCCCACACTGGCCAAGATCCAAGCAGTCCAGAATGCCTCCAGCCCTGTTCCCTGATAATTCCACACTCCGAAAGGGAAAGAAACCACTGCATACCCAAAGTAGCAGGACTGCTGTTTTGTTGTAATGCGAACTCCATAAAATGACCTTGAAGTGCTTTGAGCCAAAATACTTATGAATATGAATGCTGGTAAATGCACCCCCATAGAATGACAACTGCCATAGGGCTTAGTGTTAAACTAAAACCAAGGTTCTAGCACTAAGGAGGTACACACCTGTTCAACATACCTGTAATAAAGTTATTTTAGCATCAACTTAAAAGATGGTCCTCCCAGCTTGTCCTCTCTGAGAATCTGTTTCTAAGTGGCTAACCTCACAACACCTCCTGAGGTAAGCCTTGACTGCCCAAACCCGCAACCCTGAGAGAGCCAAATGGGGAAAGAGAGTTTGTAATGGTTTCATTGCAGCACAAGAGTACTGTGAATCAAGGACAGCAGTTGTAAAAAAACATTCATTGTCATAGTTAATTCCTAGTATCTTCCGATTGCCTTGGGCCACCAAGAAAATGAATCACAATTACACAGTGGAGGCTGCTATGGAACAGAAGTGGTGGGGATTGGTGGGGGAGAATAAGAAAAGATCTCTTACCTACCATCCACAGCATCTCCTTCGTCCTCTTCTGTTCCTGCGAGTCCTGGCAGCACACAGGCCCAGACTTCCCTAAGCGAATCACAGCACTGCTGCCATGACAGCAGCATCCTGATTTGTCTGAGCTGCTAGGTTTGCTGCTCAGACAGCGCCTGGGAGCCTGAGACTGTTCCCACCCAAGAAATGCTAAGTGAGCATGTCGGTTTGGCTATCTTAAGACGGGCGGCCAATCCATCATGCGCACTTATGGTGCCCTCAACTCCTCCTCCATGCTCCGTGACGACAGCCCAGCTCCGCTCCGCCCTAAACTGGCTCAGTACAGAAAAATAATATGATGATAGCATTGTGTTATTATCATTTTATTTTTTCCTTTTTGCACTGCTCAGAGCGCAGTGGGGCGACGCTCCTCTGCCTTAACGGAGGGGCCGCCACCGCACAATTATAATTGAAATGGTTTTGGTAGCACATGAAAGTAGCACTAGCAGAACAGTTAGTATTGCTAGCAGAGGAAGCAGCAGTTGTAATATGTAAAGTGGTACTGTCAATACTACTGGGCATATAAGTATTCTTACCACCAGGAGAAGTACTTGTAGTATAGGGGCTACCAGTGAAACTAATGGCGGCATCATTAGTAGTAGCACTGACTGTGAACTACCTACAAATGAGAAACCCTTCATGTTTGATATTATCATTGAATGGAATAATTATACGTATTTTTTCATGCTTAATTCTAGAATATATATAAAATGAAACTGACTCAATTCAAGAGGCTGTGAAGAAAGTCCTTTACCTACCCCCCAAGCGATCAGGGGGTAATCTGCTCACCTTTACGCTCTGGAAGTGGGGTGCTTGGCTGGAGTACATTTCAGAACATTTTCAAGGTGTAAAGAGGCTGCATCCGAGTTTCTGCAGGCCCACAAATATCTGTGTTTGTGGCCGTTCTCAAACTTCCAAGGCAAACCACACCTTTAGACAGAAGCAGCTGGTAGGTATCAGGATTGGGGGGGCAGGGGGAGGGGGTAAAGAAAACAAAAATGACCCTCAGCTCCTCATCGCGTCTCTCCTTGTCATCCCTCCACTCCAGCCGGAACAGGAAGCACCCTGGCTCCCTTAAGTCAATCACAGCGCTGCAACGCAGCGTTGTGATTGGTCTGAGTGCCGTGGTTTGGCGCTCAGACGGGGAGTGGGAGCCTGGGCATGTTCTCCAACCAGGCCGTAATGCAGCCCGGGTGGAGAACATGCAAAGTGCGCATTAATTCTTGTCCGGCCCAAGACGGCTGGCCAAACAATCATGCGCACTTACAGAGTGCCCACCACTCCTCCCCCTGCTCCCCTGTCAACAGAGCAGCCCCGCCTCACCCGCAAAGCTGCCGCAGCAGGAAAAAATAAAATGATAATAACATTGAGTTATTATGATATTATTTTTTGTTTATTTACACTGCTGGAAGCAGTGGGCGACACTCCTCCGCCTTAACGGAAGAGCCACCACTGCCTTTAAATGCCCAATTCCCTACCCTTGACTGGGCTTTACTACTGCAGATTCCTCCGTAACCCTGGGGCCTGATTCACACAAAGGGAAACTAACACTAGGTAGGAAGTTTACTACTTTCTCGCAATTCACAAACTACGTGAGGACTTTTACGACTCTGCAGAACTCTGCACACAATAGTATAGGAAGTGCGAAGTCGTAAACTCCAAACGTAGTTTGTGAAAAGCATTATTTTTACATTCTGTACTACTACAAAAGGTACTACACAGTGCAGTTTGGGAATCAGGCTCATGGCTGAGAAATCTGCAGTAGTAAATGTATTTGCACCTGCTAGGGACCTATGTGTGAATTCCTGGCAGTCGTAAAAAGGGTATGTTCTCTTGTAACTTACGTTTACGGCCAATTTATCCTTTATCAATTTTGTTCCTGTTTTTTTGGACACTAATAACTTGCCTATTCTCGAAACAATGTTGCTGCATCCATGGAGGGTGGTACATTCACGGAGGATTTTAACCTTTCCGGGTAAAAGCTGATGAAAATGGGCAATTATAAAAATGATAAAATGTTAATCAATCAAATATCCTTGGTCGAAAGACGGTTGTTTAATCACAAATTAAATATAAAAATCCAGTTCACGCACATCCACAAAAGGCAGCCATCCCGCTAGCTCCTCCACTTCACGCTGCAATTGCTATGTTCAAAGAAAGTTAAAATTAACTTCAAAGGGAGAAATGCCAGCCTCGTATTATTTCTGCCTCTTCTAAGATCAGAGGGGAAAATTCTGCTTCATATTATTCGCGATTTCTCAAAGCAATCCCTTCGCGTCAGGAGAGCGCAGCAACACCACAAAGTGACAGAAACGACTACCCTCCCGAAGACAGTTTCTTGTAACCCGACTCCTTTCATATGGAAGGCCTTATGGATCAGTCCATCCCTTCGCATGGGGAGGTTCCGGCTCTCCCATTCATTTTTCAGCAGTCATATCAAGATCCGGTTTCTTCTTTCGAATCCCAGTTTAAACTTACTAGATGCTCCATGTCCATGGAAACAACATGCTGAGACCCGGGGTTTCCTTGCAGTAAAACAATGCATTGTGGGAGTTGTAGTTCGAGTTCACCTCAATTAAACCAGTTGGGCTTAATTTGTAGCGCATAACAGTTTATTGAAAGAAAAAACAAACTTGAATTTGGTGGGTCTGGAGACATGGAGTTATCTGCGAACGAGGGGTACTGAGTGCTTTAAAAAAAAGTAAATAGGGATTACAGCCTAGGAGCCTTGTTCTGAGTTGTGACGAGGTAGCACCGAGGGGCAATATTGCCCGAGAAATTAGCGATACCCCGATGCATTGTTTCGGTGGTGTAGCATTGCCTTCTATGAGGGCTTTAGGTGGGAAACGATAAAAGTTCACTTTTACTCCGCTAAGAATGGCAAATCGAGACTTCGCGTGTTCTGGGTCTGGTGGCACAGTGGACTAATGCATCCACTTCAGAGGCAAGTGTACCACCTCATGGTTACATGTTCAGATCCACTCAGCCTTTCATCCATCTGGGGTCCACAAAATGAGTACTGTTGTGTAACAATTAGCATCTGTTATTCCTTGTGGGTGAACGTGTGCTTTACGAATACGCATGTTATGTTTTGCCCTAAACCTAAATGTTATTATACACTACAGGGTCTATTTACTGATATTTAACACTGTATTCGCGTCAAACTACATAAATCTTTTGATACCTATTTACTTTCCAGCTTAAAAGCTGTTTTACACTGGAAAATCACTTGAAAGTTATGAAAAGCAGCGCTTAGCACTCTTCCCACTACTTAGCGCCAGGGGGATGTGCCATGGGTGGTGCATGGGCGTTCCCATGCAACCACCCAAGGTTTCTAACGCGAAACCCTATTTACTTAAAAAAGCAGACCAGGTTTAGCGTCAGAAAATAGCGCCCATTTCAGAGAGGCGCTATGAAGGAGAAAGGCTTTTTTTCTCCTTTATTTTCCGACGTTACAGTACAGCACACATACAAGATGGGGAAATGCTTAAAGTTACTCTAAGTAAAGGGGCTTATTTACGAACCCCCTTGTGCCGGCGGTGTGTCACTTTTAATATGGGATAAAGTGACGTACCGGCGGCGCCGGGGGCTTGTAGGTCAATCAATCAATCAATCATCGGAATTTGTATAGCGCGCTACTCACCCGTAAGGGTCTCAAGGCGCTGAGGGGGAGGGGGGACGCTACTGCTCGAACAGCCAGGTCTTGAGTTGTCTCCTGAAGGAGAGATGGTCCTGGGTCAGCCGAAGGTGAGTGGGGAGGGAGTTCCATGTCTTGGCTGCCAGGTAGGAGAAGGATCTTCCTCCGATGGTGGATTTCCGAAATCGTGGGACGGAGGCGAGGGCGAGGCTGGCGGACCGGAGCTGGCGGGTGGGTGTGTAGAATGTGAGGCGGCTGTTGAGGTACTTCGGGCCCATGTCGTGGAGAGCCTTGTGTGCGGGGGTGAGGAGTCTGAACGTGATCCTTTTGTTGACGGGGAGCCAGTGCAGGTCTTTCAGGTGGGCGGAGATGTGGCTTCGGCACGGGATGTCCAGGATGAGTCGTGCTGAGGCGTTCTGGATGCGCTGGAGTCTTTTCTGGAGTTTGGCAGTGGTTCCAGCGTAGAGGGTGTTCCCGTAGTCCAGGCGGCTGGTGACGAGGGCCTAGGTGACCGTCTTCCTGGTTTCGGTGGGGATCCATCGGAAGATCTTACGGAGCATACGCAAGGTGTTGAAGCACGATGATGAGACGGCGTTCACTTGCTCGGTCATCGTGAGTGAGGAGTCCAGGATGAAGCCCAGGTTGCGTGCGCGGTCCGTTGGTTTGGGTGCACTGCCCAGGGCAGGGGGCCACCAGGAGTCATCCCAGGCGGAAGGAGAAGGTCCGAGGATGAGGACTTCCGTCTTGTCTGAGTTCAGTTTCAGGCGGCTGTTCTTCATCCACTCGGCGACGTCTTTCATCCCTTCGTGTAGGCTGGTTCTGGCGGTGGCTGGGTCGTTGGTGAGGGCGAGGATCAGCTGGGTGTCGTCGGCGTAGGTGATGATGTTGAGGTTGTGTTGGCGTGCGATGGCTGCGAGGGGGCTCATGTAGATGTTGAAGAGGGTGGGGCTGAGCGATGATTCCTGTGGTACGCCGCAGAAGATTTCGGTGGCCTCGGATCTGGACGGGGGGAGGCGGACTCTCTGGGTTCTTCCAGCGAGGAACGAGATGATCCACCCCAGTGCCTTCTCTTGGATTCCGATGTTGCTGAGGCGCTGCACTAGGGAGCGGTGGCAGACGGTGTCGAATGCTGCAGAGAGGTCCAGGAGGATGAGGGCCGCTGTTTCCCCGTTGTCGAGCAGGGATCTGATGTCGTCAGTGGCTGCGATGAGGGCGGTCTCGGTGCTGTGGTTGGCTCGGAAGCCGGACTGCGAGTGGTCGAGGGATCCGGTCGTCTCGAGGAAGGCGGCAAGCTGTCTGTTGACGGTCTTCTCAATGACTTTGGCAGGAAAAAGGAGGAGCGAGATGGGGTGGAAGTTCTTGAGGTCGGTGGGGTCCGCTGTTGGTTTCTTCAGGAGGGCGCTGAGCTCGGCGTGCTTCCAGCTCTCCGGGAAGGTGGCGGTGTTGAAGGAGGCGTTGATGATGTCCCTGAGTTGGGGTGCGATGATGGAGTCGGCTTTGTTGAAGACGTGGTGGGGGCAGGGGTCGGTAGGGGATCCGGAGTGGATGGTGTTCATCGTGCGGGTGGTGTCTTCGGTGCTGACCTGGGTCCAGGCGCAGAGGGTGGTGGTGGGGGGTGTAGGTTCGGTGGATGGGTGCGTGGTTGGTGCGCCGAAGCTGTTGTGTATTTCGGCGATCTTGCGGTGGAAGAACAAGGCGAGTGAGTCGCAGAGGTCTTGCGAGGGAGTGATGTCGTTGTTTCCGGCGCTGGGGTTGGAGAGCTCTTTGACGATGCTGAAGAGTTCCTTTCTGTTGTGGGCGTTGTTGTCCAGTCGTTCTTTGAATGTTGTCTTCTTGGTAGTGCGAATCAGCTGGTGGTGTTTGCGGGTGGCGTGTTTGAGGGCGGTCAGGTTGTCTGTGGTCTGGTCGTTGCGCCAGGCTTTCTCGAGGGTGCGGCAGTTCTTCTTGG
This sequence comes from Triturus cristatus, assembly GCF_964204655.1. NCBI lineage: Eukaryota > Metazoa > Chordata > Amphibia > Caudata > Salamandridae > Triturus > Triturus cristatus. The sequence goes on along the minus strand of NC_140582.1, from coordinate 1,063,478,398 downwards.
AGTTCTTAAGTTCGTCAGTGAACCAGGAGGCTTTCTTGCTGCCGTGTCTTATGGGAGAGGTCTTAAGTGGCGCGAGGTCATCTACGCAGTTGGTGATCCACTGGGTGAGGTTGCTGGCTGCTTCATTGGGGTCCGTTGTGCTGGCGGGAGGGTTCTGGCTGAGGGAGGTGGTGAGCTGGTCGGCGGTGATCTTGTTCCAGTTCCAGTTCCTGCGAACTATTTTTTGTACTCAATAGTTTTTTGTACTGGAATTGTAACCTTCCAGTACAAAACCTATGCTAGACTCACAAAGACACTCCTGCACTGTGGTGCAAAGAAGTGGCCGTGGTGCACGGCCGCAGATTTCTGTGCCAGTGTTAGGGAGAGTGCCATATTTCTGCAAATATAGCGCTCTCCTGCTCTCGCTCTGCGCAGAGCAGCATTTGCGGCTGCCGCGCTGCGCTGCGTGAGAACACTGGTGAATCTGGCTATACATGTGAGAACTAGCCGGGTCCGTGCAAAATTTTAGCACTACTTTAAGGCCAAATTGTGCACAAATTCCCATTTGCGTCTGAATCAGTTTCCCTCCACAGCATGGAACGAGGCCCTTAAGAAGCAGCGTGTACACCGCATGGGGAGAGTGTGTGCACGTGTCATGTTCCATGTTATACCACAGAAGGGCATGCGCTATATAAGAGCCTTTTAATAATAATAACAGAAGGGCATGAAGGATGAACTAACACAGGGTTGCACTGAGAAGATAATGTCCAGGTTCTTCACAGGGGTAACGATACGTATTTACTTTATTTCGTGTTTCTTTCTGCATTATTTATTTGAGGCAGCACTGCCCTTTAGCATAGGTGAGCAGGGCCTACGCCCGGGGCGCGGACCTTAAGAGGGGCGCAGGAGCAGCCTGCACAAGTTTCCCTCCAAACTTGCTCTAAAGAAAAGTGTAGTAAACCTTGTTCTGAAGTCTTTCTTTCTTTCTCCTTTCGCTTGTTCACTAGTCTCCCTCCTCACCCATTTTTCTGACCAATATGTTAAAGGAGGCGCAGGCATACTTTCAAGCGCAGGATCGAATAGTCTTTGCAGTTTTGCACGTTGAAGCAACCCTGAAAGTGCACTGGCGCTTCGATTATCACACTGGTCGAGAGGTGTTATGGGCTGATTTATTTGAGGAGCTTCACTCACTTGTTTGCAAACTTATTGAACTATTACACTACTTTTCCTTACAGCATAGATACATAAACAGAATTGTATGTGTTTGTACTATATGGTGAAGAGCAGATCCCATCCTGTGCAGCCTGAGGGTCTATTTTCAGATATCTGAGTATCCCCTTGAATAAAAGTAACAGCTGCACTATGGTCATTTAAAGATTGGCTGTGCCTGGTGCAGAAGCAACCCACGTGTAGCATTCTGACCACTATTTGGCCAGTGGAACATCAACATCAAGCGAACCACCACCACCACTGGGCACCACATTCTCTTTTGGTGGGTGCAGGGGGTGGTCAGGGAAGAGCAGAAGAGCCAAATCAGTCAATTTAATTTTGCCTCTTGCACCAAAGATCCTCAGATCGTTTCTGTGGACCAGCTCACCCTGACAACGGTGTGCCGCAACCTGGAAGTGTGGAGGCTCAACGTCTTGGAGCAGCAGCGACTGGTGGTTGAGGGCTTTTATGAAGAGGTGCATCCTCTGAAATGGTAGACCCAAAAGAGCTCAGAGACCATCCATGGCCACCAATCCACCCCCACCTCTCCGCAGACATGAGCGCCATCAGCAAGTCATTGAATAGCGTTAATAGGAGTACAAGAAGCCTAGGGGGTAAATGTGAAGCCTATACAATAATAGTGGCCGGGTTCAGGGTTGCGCTGGTGCAGTTTTACCTCCTCATTGCGAGGCGCGCAGATCGGATTGGGTCAGCGCTTGTATACCGCTCCCACCCGTTCTGAGCTGAAAAACATGTTTTCCTTGCCAACATTTGTGCAGGGTAAAGTCGATGGGTCAGTGTGGTATTTGCAGCCCACTTGTCATTTTGATTTGGGCACAGTGACCTGTTTGTGTGGACCTCACAATAGCCGCAGCTCTTGGACTCAAGGAACAACAGAACATGGGAGCTGCAATGTGTTCCAGGACCCACTAAAAAATGTACAGATGCCACATTCACATGAGGCTTCAAAGTAGTAGATGAATGAGTAATATATGCAAAGTACAATATGCATGACAGATTCTTGATGCAATATTCTGCATGTTATCAAAACATACTACCTCGCCTTGTCTTACATATACAAGCCAATTGTCATTGTGTTAGATGAACTGCTTAACCACAGTCTGAGTAGTTTCATCATCTGTGTTAGAAATGAAAATATATCAAATCAGAACAAGTGAAGGTGTGACATTACAACCTGGTTCCTCGGCAAATACATATTTCCATTTTCTTAGATAACAAAGCTGTAGCAGATGTGGTTTTATCCGGGCTCTGCCTTTTTCTCATCATTCTTCCTGTCTCTTCTCTGATCGTTCTCCTCACCTGTGGTGCAAACTCTTCAGGCAGACCGTTGAGAAGGTGCAGATGCCCCTGGCTGCCAAGGTATGAAGTCTTTGGAGGGCTTGACTTTCCAGGAGGAAGGCAATGCAACACACTGTGTCCTTCTTTGATTGTTACAGCAGAAATATAATGGAGTCCGGCTGTGCTGGCTTCAAAAATGTCTCTGCAGAAAAGGAAGCCATTGATTGGTGCAGAACTGCCTCCCATGGGAAATGGCATCGTCATCAACGGGCCTCGCTTGCGTCATTGAGGCCTGCATCTCCCACAAAGGCAAAGTTTACTCAGAATCCATTAAAACACCGAGAAAAACATGAATAATACTGTGGTATTCCCACTGGGGGCACCGGTGCCAGCACCGCCATCTTAATTTCCAGCTTCGTTTGGGTCTATCAAGAAATATATAATTAAAGTAAGCAAAGAGATGCTCAAATGAGCCGGGATCCCGTGTCAAGCTGTCACCTTCCTTACACACACACCTCTTCATAAAAGCATCACCCAAGGCAGATTTTTTGACACTACAGTCAAACTCCCCCTCTTATTTTAGACAGTGTTTTCCTCAAATGTTTAAACATTTCATGAGTTTTCCATGCAGAAGCGGGTGAGGTCAAATCACATGCTCGCTGGCACATGGCGCACATCCATACTCTTTGAGGTCTTTGAGAGCTTGATTCCCAGCCACGTCAGGGAAATTCTATGAGACGGATTGTTTTCCAGGCCACAGGAGTGGGGGGATCCCGGGATGAAGGGCGCGGAAGTGCGGAGACTGCAGTATCATGCTTGCGTTAGAGAGGATTTGTTTTTGATTATCAAGCTAAGCTATACTTATGTGGATGTGTCTTGGTGCCAGAAGATCCCACGGAAAACAGTGCTGACGCCTCCCAGCCCATCCGGCTACACCACATTCCCTCAGCAGTGGCGGAGAGGCACAGCTTCCAGGGCAGGCCACACCACACAGCATCTGAAAGCAATAAGACAGAGAAAGAAAAGATAGATTGAAGCCTGAGTCCAACAGAAAAGCAAACAGGAAAATCTGACTTTATTTGAGCAGCGGTGCCCTGTCCATGGACCCGGAGCAGCAGGGCATGTTCAGAGTTCTCTGTGTAGTTCTTCACTGACACGTCCAAACCACGCATGTATTTGAGATGAAGCCATGTTGTTTCTAGGTGATTACATGGGAAGCCAAGGTCTGTTTCATGAAGACATGCTGAAGTTTGACTATCCGTTGTGCACGCTGAATGCATCTCCAACTTGGATCATTGCTATGTTGTAAATGGTGTTAATACTGTAAGGTGCTTTGTATCCAGAGGTATCTTGCATCACTGGGTTAGTTTTGTAAAGTGCTCTTTCACCCTGTGTCCAAGGTCTTGAAGCACCAAAGACATTTGGCCACAATATGCAAAGCATGATTAATAGACCGAGTTAATCGAGGCCCTGGTCGTTTGCCCCGTGGCTGGTGTGGACAGTGAAGTGTATTCTGCTGTAACCCATAACTTGGGGAAGTAGCACCGAACAAGCGGAGCAGAGAGCAAGTTCTGGGGCACCATCTGGTGCTCCGCCCCCATGTTGTTATCAGCAGCGGGTGACTTCCCGATCACTCGGAAATACAGGGGCAGATTTACAAGCCCCTTGTGCCACTTTTTCGTCATTTTTAACATGGGAAAAGTGAGGTACGGGTGGCGCAAGGGGCTTGTAAATAAGCCCCACAGTTTCTACAGCACAAGTGCAGAATGCACATCGCATTGTAGAAAAGGTGATTTGAGGCAGGCTTCAGTGACCCACTGGGAGGAGGCAGGTTGGGCAAGACATCAAGCCAAGAAATCAGCTTCCAAGGCTGCAGGCCCTAGGGAAACCCCTGGATGCCATATGGGAAATCCAGCCTTGAAAAGAGAGGACTGTACTGGCGTAGCAAGGGTGCGCGGAGCCATAATGCAAGCAAGGAAGTTAGATCCTCCATGCCCCACTTTCATAGTAAAGAAAAATATATATGTGTAAAGAGTTTGGTTACTCCAAAACTGAGTGTCCCTCCGCTGGGAGGTTAAACTGCCAAGTCTACAAAAGGGAGAGGCTATTCGGTTGCTTTATGCAGCCAGGTTTTGAGTTTTGTTCGAAAGTTCAGTTCTGAGCTTTCCTGCCTCAGGTCAAGAGGAAGGGAGTTCCAGTTGGGGGACCAAGAGGCTGAGAGGGCGGCCACCCATCCGAGCTCTTTTCACCACTTGAGCTGCTGTGCTGTGTCTTTGACTACTTGGGCTGATGTGGGTGCCTCACACCCGTGGGCCTGGCCATTGTATCTCCTGCACTATTGGGAGCTATGTCTCTGAAGGCTATTTGCTCATTGAGTTTGTCCCTTGCTATGCAGTTGGCAATAATAACCTGCAGTGTATTGGCATGACACGTTGTATGTAGTGGATATAATAGTAATAAACTGTGGATGACTCATACTGAAGACATCAGCATGAGTTCAACAGGCCACACATTAGAAATATTCATCATCTATCCCATTAGTGATGTGGGAACCTCAGAAGTTCTGGAGCCAGCTTCCTAAGAAACATGAGAATACACTGAAGAAACACATATTATCACAATACAGGTCAGGCTAAGAACTGCAAACAGGACAGTGGAAAGCAAGACTATTGGTATCTCAGAGTCACTGGCCTGGCGTGGGCACTTCACAAAGCATCAGAGTGCGTTCACGGAGGTCACTGGGTCTACTGGACCCAACAGTGGTGCCTATAATGTTTGTTTACGGGTGTCCTGATGCCCATCCAACGAAGGCTTTGCAAACTGGACCAACGCAACTTCTTCCACACTTGACTCGCGGGCTAGCAAGGCCGGGCAGTACCAGGCTTCACAGGGAGGTAGTGTAGGGGAAAAGAGCGCATGACTCAACAATCAATAAAAGGACACAATAAGGGAATGTCCAGCCCATTGCTTATCTTTGTGAAAAGGGAAGAACTTTCACACTCTCTGCAAAGCAAAATACTATACAATCCAATGGATGCGACATGCATGGTCGCATAATGATGCCTTATAAAAGTGAGGCGCTACAAACTCTTCAAGAAAACCATCCTCCTTCCTTCTAGAGCCACGATTACACCTATTACTGTCCCCGTTCACCTATGGGCTTGGAAAGTATGAGATTCAGGGGCTCCTAGCTCAAACGTTCTCACTGTTTTAACTATGCAATTCCGTTCATCAGTTTATCATTCCTCTAGCGTCAAACACCAGTCTCTAGTAGACCTGCATGCCTTTACATAGGCTAAACTCTGCAGCTTACCTGCAAGTTGCTCTCAACAGTCGCTGGTTGGCAGTTGATGCCGTTGCGCCCTCCTACCTTTGCCTTGTGCGCTCTGTGTTGAGGGGCAGCAGAGGGAACCTTTGTGGATGGTTTGCAACACAAATTCAGGGATGCAGATCTTGGCTGTGGATCCCGGTTTAGCAGTGGTGGCCCTTTTGGTCAGCTGCAGGCAGGCACTAAGCACAGGCAGTTGTAGCTTTCAGGCCAAATCTTCTCGCAGTGATATTTTTCGGGTAATGGCTGACCCAGGGCAGATCAGGCCCTTCACAGTCCATTGTTCTTCAGTGGTGGCCGCAGAACCAGGTGATCAAACCCATGTCCAAGTGACATGTTTCTGGCACATATTTGGTACAGCTCACTGCATGGCAGATATGGCAGGGGTACCCTCTCTTGGATTATCACCACTTACTGGTGTTCTCACACCACTGGGAACACAGGAGCCTCTCCTCCTGGACTGTTTCTTCTGCACTTCTTCCTTCTCACGAGGCCGGAGGGCTTCTGGTTCTTCAGGCAGGCCTTCCGCTTGTTCCTCCAGCAGCAATGTTGAGTTTAGATTATGTCCACTCATGTCTGAGAGGCTGACTATCAGGCAGCCAACAGATCATGTTTCACAGCAGCTCTTCGAGTGCTCTGCAGAACATTCCCTTCCTTGCTCTAGAAGAACCTGGGACTGAAAAAAGTGGGATTTTAAGAGGCCACTTTAATAAACATTTTCCAGACAGGGGCCCTCTGTCTCAAGCTTCAGAACCAGTTTGTGTTGGTTCTCTTTCACATTCCCTTCCCAGGCTGCTCTCCAGACATAACCTTTGTGTGAAGTGGTGCTTCTCACAGCAGGCAGTGCTGAGGCTAGCTCGAAGCAGGAGCTCCAGCACCATGGACACAACTAAGTGTGGGTTTTTTGCACCTGGCAATCGTCAAGCTGACACCAGCCTTTCTGACACAGTAATCAGAGACAGGCAAAAGGGACATGTCTTCACCTTTAACAACAGAAACTGTCAACACCCCCCTCATCCCTATCATCTACAACTGACAGTGCCCCGATTGATCTAATCAGCAGCCCCTCATTGACAAAATCTCAATGAAATATCTAATGGTAGCCCTGTATCTATCTTGACTTCAGTGCCTGGTCTCCACCCTATAGCCACAGGAATGAAGGCAATATAATTCCACTGTCTGAGGAAGCTATCTTCACCATCTCGCTGTTTTAAGTATACAATTCAGTTAAACAGTTTATCATTCCTGTAGCATCAAATAACAGTCTCTAGTGGGCCTGTATGCCTTTGTGTCTCTTGTCTCCTAATATGGACTAAGCTCTGCAGCTAGTGTCGTGTTAGCTCATGAATCCCTCTGGCTTCAGTACTCAGACTCATACACACAGCAAGTCCATCTATCATATATGTGTCATACACTCACTGTGCATGCACACGTACGGAACATGTACACAGGATATCAGCACGAGGTTCTGGGTTTCACATTAAAAAGCAGAACTTTACACAAGAGGGGTGAGTGAATCACACTCTCATTTGCACAGATAAAAAAGGTCATGTCACACTAAAGAACCAGAAAACATGGAATGCTGCCACCACCACTGTATGTGCTACACGCAGGACAGGGACACTGTCTACTAGAAAGGTACACTTGGTGCCCCCTCCCGGTCACAGAAGAGGTCCAGGACCTCAAATTGACATGGACAGGTCTATGCACCCACACAAGATTAGTGTGACACTAGGGCCAAAAATAAAAGTCAGGATACCAGTTTTAAATGCAGTCCGACCCTCAGGGCAAGGCTACATGCCTGTTTACCATGCAGGCCACATTCCCATGGCAACACAAACCTATCATAGACTGATGCATAGGAACATATTAATGTATCCCCACAGACATCTGCCTCTGAAAGACATGTGAAGTTTAGGGAGACTATGTTCAAGTCAAACCACTTCCTACCCTCATTTCAGAGACATTGGCCTAGTTTTAGTACTACTGTTTAGCCTGACAGGGCTTATACAACAGTTATGTTTAATCATTTGGAGACCACAGGTCATCAAGCCATGGCCATTACAAGGGAGGAGAAGGTGGGCTATTTGCCCAAGGACTCACTTTATTACGGTCCTGCGCTGTCAATCTTAGGTGTACTTACATATCACAAATGCAGGCTCAGCCTACCTTTGCGATATGTTCATGAGGAAGCAGGTAAGATTAGCTGCCATAAGCTGAAACTGTCTAGAAATGTGCCCAAGGACATTGTTATTATTTTTATTTTGAACAATGTACTCATGCTACCAGAAAACTAGAGTTGCATGAACGGAAATTAAAATAGGATTTGTGGAGCGCGCTAAGGCCCGGAGGCATCTAGGCACTGCCAGACAACAAAAGACAGAGAAGGGGACCCGAGAAGCTAAAGATTAAAAAGCCACGTTTTTAGGCTTTTCCTGAATAATGAAACACTAGCGCAGTTCTTCAGCTATAACTGAAGGACAATCCACTGTTTAGTTGTGACATAGACAAAACTTCTTCCGCTCCAACGGGCATTTTTGAATTTTGGGATGGTTAGATTGAAATCTGAAGAAGATCGTAGAGTCCTAGAGGGAGTATACCAAATGAACTTCCTCTTTAGACAGTCTGGACCTATCCCATGCAGGGCTTTAAAGGCAATACAAAGGGCTTTAAAATCAATGTTTTTGAGCAACAGGTAGCAAGTGGAGTTGCGTTTGTGCCAGAGATGCTGATTGATGCTTGGAGACCCCCATCAGCATACAAGCCTCAGAGTTTTGTAGGACTTGTAATTTTTTCAGCGGTCTCTGCTGCATATTAATGTATAGGACGTTACAATAGTCCAGTTTTGAAAGTATAAGAGCAGTAACCACAAGTTTCCGCAAATCTTGCGGGATGAAGGGGAGTACCCGTCTCAAGATCTTTAATATAAAGAAGGAGAAGGAGCAGCATTTATCTGTTTGTCAAATGCTAGTCTGTTGTCAAAGACTATCCTCAGGTTTTTTACTTTGGAGACTGGAGCTGGTAGTGCTCCTAATTCTGACGGCCACCAAGCAGAGGACAAGAAAGAGATGCAGTTCCCCAACAGAAGTACTTCTGTTTTACGCGAGCTCAACTTTAGGCAGTTGTTGGCCATCCAGTGACTGATCTGCTGCATGCAGCTGTGTAAACAGAGGAGACCTCAGAGTTTCCTAAAACAGAGACTATAATTTGGGTGTCGTCTGCGTGACTGACCACTGAGGGCCGCAACTTTTATGTAAGTTGGCTAAATGTGTGACATAAATATTAAAAAGGGTAGGGTTCAGAGAAGAGCCTTGAGGTACACTGCATGGGAGAGAGAAAGAGGTGGATGTACAGCAATCCATAGCCACAAATTGTTCTCTCCCGGATAAAATGCCTACGGAGGTGAGACGGTCAATCGGACCAGCATGATTCACCATATTGAACGCCACAGAGAGGTTCAACAGGATCAAGGCAGCATTACTTCCATTGTCTAGTATGATCCTCAGTTCTTCAGAGGCCACAATCAAGGTCGATTCAGTGCTATTTTGACTCCTGAAACCGAATTGAAACTGGTCCAGGAGCTTGTTGTTTTCCAGAAAGTGGGTAAGTTCTTTGTTAAGTGCCTTCTCTACTATCTTGGCTGGAAAGGGAAGCCGGGAGATTGGCCGGTAGTTATTAGGCTGGACTGTTTGAGGAGAGGCAGAATAGAGGCTATGTTCCAGGCTTTAGGGAAGTAGCCTTGGCCAATCATTTAGTTGAAGGTTGCGTGACATATGTCACCAAGGGCCCCACAAAAGCGTCTAAAAAGTGCCTGAATCTAGCACCTCATAATCAGGTGTTCACTGAGGACTCTTTTTTCACACCATACAATAATCTCTCTAGGTCAAATAAGATTACCCTATTGATTCGCAGCCAAAATCTATCAACGCTGTATTGTGCGTTTGTTCTCTGCATGGACCAGTGCAGCAGTAAAGGCGACTTCCCTAAACTATTTTAGTATTGCAGTTAATCTATACTGATGACCAACATTTGACTGCAAAATGTATACATTTACTTTTTATATTTTGAAGGGTGTAAAAAATGTAAATCATCCCTGTATCTCAGTACAGTCACATCTACATATACATATATCTTGATAAATGCAAAAAACCACTGATTTCACATATGCATCATCAGCTAACCTATATGAGAAGCTATACTCAAAGAGTTTATGAGACAGGCTACCTAATATATGTTGAGAATGCAAATGTATTTCTTTAGGGTTTGTATAGTGCTGAATGCTGCCTTCCAAAAGCTTCAGAGAGTTGTTTTTTGTTGTCAGAGGGGAGGGTTAGCGTAGAATTGACCAGGGTAGCAAACCATGTTTGATATTGTCCATCAAGACCCTTGTTCCTTGTAGAGCTCAATAGAAGGCAAACGTGAAGAATTCAGTTTTGAAGAGTTCCCTGAACTTCATGTGGTTGGGTTCAGCTCTTTGTTTAAGGTTAAGGACACGCCATACTCTTGGTTCTTTATCACCTAGAGACCTATTGCCATATTTCAGCCACCTGATGGTCGTTGGTTGATCTGATGGTTAGGATTTGAGAAAATATCTGTGATAGAGAAGAAGTAAGGTATCAGTTTCTGAAGGTGTGCAGAACCTTCACCACAGGATGCTCTTTGGACAGTGCACAAGAAATTGAACATAATCCTAGCATCTACCAGGAGCCAGTGTAAAGCTTCAAGAGTAGGTTTGAAGCTGCCTGCTAGCCTAAATTAAGCTACATTGTAACTGTCTGTTTTTGAAGTCTTTGGCGCTGGGAATGAGTTTCTAAGGGAGACCAGAGCAGATAATGTTGCAATAGTCGTTGCATGTCAGGAGAACGGCTCTTGTCAGCTCGATGTTATCAATGTGAAGAACTGGAAGATTTTTCCAGACAAGGGAAAGCTGCGTGTTTACACCCTCTGCATTCGTGTTCACTTATCAGGGAAATGTGAGGTTTGTATCAAAGAGACGTCACAAGCACCTTAGTTCTGATCAGGTAGATAGAGGATTTCTGAGGTTGGCAAGCCCAGCAAACAACAGTTCCTTGGACTCCAATCACAGGGATCTCTTTCTTTATACCAATAATGCATAGGAAGATGTTCATGCAAGGAAACAAGCAAGCCAAGCACAAGGTGATTTTGCATTCATTTTCTAGACCAATTTAGATATGGCAATGGATTTTTGTACCACTGGCATACATTTGGACGTTTACCTGACACAGCTCAAGAAGAATATGAGAGGGCGTTTTGAGATTTGAGATGTTGAAATGAAGACACAATAGGACTGATCCATGAGCCTGTTCCATGTCACCGGAAGCATGAATGAATGGATTGATCTGATGCCCACATTTTGGCTATAGTGGGTGAGGAATGATTGCCGCCATTGCAGTGCACCCATATCACTTAAACTATTGGACATGAAAAAAACATTAGTGTGTGTGATCCTTATCCTTTGAAACACCTCCAACAAATGTAACCTTTACAAAGTTTTAGTCATTTCATTCTGGCAGGTGTCCAATGTAGATGAAAAAACATTTTTGAAGCACCAGTCTCCCAGGCATATCAATGTTTACATTAATACAGGATAAAATCTTAATCCATTCATCTAGTGACAGTTCTACATTCAGCTCTATCATCCAATCAGTTCATTTTTTTCAAATTAATTATTTTGAGTAGGAAGGATTAGCTTACAGATGCATTTGCAGATCAGAGTTCTACCGAGTAAAAACATTATTATGATAGTATGTTTGTTAGATAGCGGAAGCTCACTTAAATGCCGCCTCTGGCAACTCTTGCTAGACCATGTGATCTTGATGTAATCTCAAATATCTTGTTTTTACAGAATATATTTTCTTTTTAGACCTTAAAGATCATTTTCCTTTCTTGTGAATGCAGACAAAAATACTGACTACTTTGCAAAACCCGGATTGCCAAAGTATTTGCTTGCTATTTACCTTGAGTAATGGATTTCACAAAATCAGAAAGAAACTGAATTTGATTATTTCCTGGGCATTTTCTTTATTCTGTTTTCTAAATATCTGTTTAGGTTTCTTTTTTTTTAAATTGCATCTCAATACTTGTTTGGCAATATTTGTAGCTGCGATATAGACTGAATATAATTAAAATGGAATTGCAAATACTATTTGAAATAGAAGTAGTTTTCAGAATAAAATGTTATCACACCTGATGTAATTGTCTTTTGATATCGTTCTAGACTAACAGGCAGTAATGCCAAAGAGATCAATGTGGGAATCACTTCTCTAAAACCATCTTTATCAGCCTTGTCAATTCCTCCTGTGCCTGTAGTTATAAACCTCAGGCACACAAACATGCAAACTTTACCTAATATATTAAAGAAAAGAAATGCAGACCCAGACGTCCCTTCCAACTTTAATTGTCCTTTAAATTGGAAGCTAATGGCTGGCTAACTGACTTTTCTACCAAAGCACAGAGACCACTCTTCCAAACATCAGGAAGCAACTAAACAACCTCTGAGACCAGGCACATCCCTGAGTGTTGACCCCTCTTGACCTCTCAGTTGTATTTCTTTATTGCAAACCTAGCCAAAAGGCAGCCAAGTGCTGTACAGGGTCAAAGACAAGTATATAGTTATGGAGAGGTAGCTGGGTTGTAGAGGGTTAATGCATTGTGATGTAGTCTTCTTTAAAGAGGTGCCATTAGGAGTGCCAGTGTGTAGTCTGAGAGCCTTGGAGCAGGGTGCTGCCTCCATCCGGGCGCAAGAGTATAAGGGCTTGAACAGCCAATGTGTTCCTTGAGGATGAGGTTGGTGTCCAGGAGGAATCCAAGAGGCCTGGCATTCAGTGAAAGGTGTGGATTGAAGCCATCAAGATTTACGTCATTGGACCAGGTTTGTATTGTTTATTTGTCGTTCTTGGTAAATTATATGTCTTGGTTGGGTTGATCTTCAGACAGGCGCTGGAGATTCAGTTCTTGAACTTTTTAAAGTCTTCCTTGGCAGAAACATGTTGCCTACATAAGACTGGGCAATTACAGCAATCCATATCCGCTCAGTTTTTAACTTCATCCAATGGGGGAAGCAGAAAAAAGCTTTATATTGCACTTTTTCACTAGTCTTGCACTCTGCCCCACACTCCTATACATCAACAGGGCTCATCCTTATAACAAAACACCTCTGCTCCTCCCCTTTTTGTTCCTTGGGGAGTTGTAGCCCACACTGGGTTCCATGCGGTCCCAGTGTGAGGAGGGGAATCCAATAATGAAGCATGTTACCTTCGGGTGAGTGAGGGTTGTTTTCCTAACAGCACAGTGCTCTCTTTCTTTTTGTTTTGTCTAATCCTTCTTTCCATAACCACCCATGTACATATAGCGTGAGTCATAATCGATACTGGAGCAGTACGTTTCTCCTTCTGTGGGTGGGATAATGCTCCTATTAGACCCCTTTGTGTGTTTACTGAGGTTCAATTTACCAGTCAGGTCACCACTCGAGAGGTGATCAGTTTCCGTGATGAAGTTTTGAATAGCGTAGAGGTTCCTGAAATAATAGTGATGAACAATGGTGTACACTTTGTTTCACGTGGCATGGATGACGATTTGACAAAATGGGGTGTGGAACACACTCATTCATATATATATTACCCTCAAGGTAATGGTTCAGTAGAAAGATGGAAAAGTACGCTCAAGGAGGGATTGTAGTTGGCTTTGTGTCAAGGTGGGTCATGGAAAGAGGGTGTAAACAAATTGCTAAGCACATATTGCACAACTCCCAATAGTGTTACCGGGAAGACACCATTTGAGTTGATGAGGGCAAGAAAACCTAGGATGATGTTATTCAAGGGTGTACAAAGGCGCAGTTTGGATGGACGTGATGGAATTGGTGGCATGAATAATGCGTTGGCTATGGGCATATGGGTTGGTGATTGGGTGTGGGTACGAAGTGGATACAAGGCCAGGAAGGGTCCATTCTCTGATGCTTTGCAGGTGAGAAAGGTGAACCCATTTACTGTGTTGTTGAGCCATGGACATGTGTGGAATCTCAAGAAAGTTACTAGGGTGGCAGAATGTCTCACTAATTATTCAGTCCAGAATTCTAGAAGAGTTGTAAAGGGTTTCCTTTCTGCCCCGCAGTAAAATTGTTAGGAAAGGATTCGGAAATCTCCTACTTGGTTCAAAGATTACATGATTTACTGATTCATACATTTCCAGTCTAAGTGCATTCAGAGAGTTACATTTGTTACACTCTCCATTTATATTCATTATGAGAAATTCAATTTTATGTATGTATGTATTTATTTGTTTTTTTTTGTTGATATTTTTCAGTTGTTTGTAAAGGAGGGAGATGTGTTGCATCTTTGTGTCATGGAATGTTCACATGATGTAGAATGTGGGGAAACTTGGGCTCTAGAGAGAGTAGTTGGACGTGGCTGGGCAGTGTTGGCGGCTTCCTTTCGATGCGCTGAAGAAACTATGACTTTCCACTTACCGGAATTGGTTCTTCATTGAAGAGAACTCAACTGCCTTCCCTTTTGTCTGTTCCTGATTCCCGCTTTAGAATGGCAGATGACACCAGGTGGAGAGATCTCAGACCTAGTGCCATTGTTTTTGATACTTCTGCTTGAAGCCAGCACCTTTGCTACCTGCTGTGAGTCCATCACATTGAACAAAGGCTGTGTGTACAAGACATCCAGAAAATGACATTTGAAAGACAGCCATCCCAAATAGGTTAAGAAACCTTAGAAAATGAATCCACATCCATTGCCTGGAAAAAGAGTATAAAAGTAGGACCCAAACCACCACTCTTTGTTCCAGTATGTAGTTTTTCATGACCAAGGAAGGTAGCACTCCACAGAGTATTCAAAGAGCTGCTTTGTTACCAGGGCTGGTGTCTACATGGCAGCCAGTCAACTAGAGTGTGTATTTTCTGCTGTAGCAACAGAGCATCTACCTAGCACCTGGAAGCCTACCTGCTGTCATGATTCTGATGGTCTTTTAGAAAATACGATCACTAATCTGTTTTAAAATTGTATTTTGACCTGCAGAAGCACTGAGACACCATCTTTTCCCTTCCCTCATAAGATTGAGCAGGACAGGATTTGCAGTTGCTGAAGACTTGTGAGTGGAGGAGAAGGGGAAGTGACTAGAATATTCTTGTTTTATCAGTTTTTACTGCTGCCAACTTCTGTTAGAGAAAAAGAGAAATAGTCCTTCTTTTTTAACCAACTGTATAATCTTGTAAAGCATGTCATTAAATAGTCTAGAAATGTTACTAACCTATGAAGATTAAGCGTAAGGTAAGCTTTGACTTAATAAGTGAACGTTCCTCAGCTACCTAAAAGGACTATGGAATTAGTGTAGATGTCTCAATCTTCTAGTTTACAAAAGAAACTACTACTAACATTCACAAACCTGCCCCTGGGCTAATCCTCCTCGGTACAAGCCTTTTATTGGCCTTAGAATAGTTCATCTTGTCAGTCCATATATGAGTTACTATCCAATAGGACAGTTCACTCACTCAGAAAAGAAATACCAAACAGTGAGATTAGTACCAGACCTTCTACCTGAAGTACTAGTAGAATGACAGTTACCTCACTCAAGCAGATAATACCATGTCCACAGGATTTCTTTCTCCTAGAAGCCTATCAAATTATCCAAGCAATAAAACCGTAATCGTGGGTGGTTACTACCAAGAGAGTTACCTCACCCAGGAGATGACCGGCATACTCT
Organism: Triturus cristatus; assembly: GCF_964204655.1. NCBI lineage: Eukaryota > Metazoa > Chordata > Amphibia > Caudata > Salamandridae > Triturus > Triturus cristatus. The sequence continues at coordinate 1,063,462,857 of NC_140582.1, read as the reverse complement.
GAAATTCCAGGAAGACCCCAGAAGGAATTCCTAGAAGGAACAAGATTTAACAAACCTTTGAGAAAACCTCCAGCATTTAAACAGCTGACTCTTACATCAACAAATACTGGAGCACAACTGAGCCTAAAAGGTAGCACGTTCCACGATAAGCCAACATTTAACCAGATGCCACCAAGAACAGCAGTCAGGTCCATGACCTCAAAAAACAAAACACCAAACTTAAAGCGAACACCTGATTCATGGATTCATACATTCCTTCTCACCAGACATCAAATATTTGAAGACAAGCATCTTCCTAACTTTGTCGTGCTATTTTTCATTGATCCACCATGGACTCTCCCTCAAGTGCATTACTGTGAAAAATCAAAGTACTACCCCACATATCGGAATGGAGGAAGGAAAAAAATAGGCAACAAATCGCAGGTCTTGATAGGAACCTCCTGAGGCGGAAGCCGGGAGACTAGGTGTGCTTGGAAAGTATTTTTTACACGTTTTAAATTGTAACTAATACGTATGTGTACATGTTGTGGTGACTAACGACTGCTCATTTGCACAACGACTGCTCATTTGCACAATTCCCTCCTCCCTGCCACTCACCTCTCCCTCAGTTGAATCGGCCCTCGGCCCTCGGATCGGGTAAACGCCGCCGCCATATTGGGGGTAGAGTTGGGTTGACGGCATAGCCGTTGGGACTTCCCGACCCACTGTGATTACTTAAGCGCCGCCTTCAGCGCTCCTCCTCAGAACTTGATAGGAATCTCCTGAGGCGGAAGCCGGGAGACTAGGTGTGCTTGGAAAGTATTTTTTACACGTTTTAAATTGTAACTAATGCGTATGTGTACATGTTGTGGTGACTAACAACTGCTCATTTGCACAACGACTGCTCATTTGCACAATTCCCTCCTCCCTGCCACTCACCTCTCCCTCAGTTGAATCTGCCCTCGACCCTCGGATCGGGTAAACGCCGCCGCCATATTGGAGGTAGAGTTGGGTTGACGGCATAGTCGTTCGGCCCCTCCCTCTTTCTGCTATATCATGAGCACTCCCCGTCGACCGCGCAGCGGACGCGCGCAGCGGGCACGCCGCTGGCGCGCCAAAGGCGCGCACAAGGCAAGCCCGTCTGCACCCATCCGCGGCCGACCGGGGCCAGGGGCCATAACCCCTGGCCGTCGCTCGACCCAGGGAAAAACCTACAGCTCTGGTGTCCTTCATAACCTACGATCCTCTGCGGAAACTAACTGCCGCCATTCCTATTACCCGCTTGACTTACCCACTATTTGCCAGTATTGTAGCGCAAGGCTCAATACTGCTCAGAAGGAAGTCGGCCCTCAAACCTTCACAATGTTTCTTTTAAACTGTAGGTCCCTTCCAAGACATAGTACGGAAATCTCTTTATTGTTGGATGATCTCGCACCCAATGTCATTTTCTTAACAGAAACCTGGTTAACGCCAGAATCCGATCCCGACCTAGTGCAAACACTTCCCGCTGGCTATCAAATTGCACGTAACGATCGTGCTCAGGGAAGAGGCGGGGGACTGGCAATAATTCATAAGGCTCAATATTTGTGCTTATGTGCATCAGACTCCATTCCGGACTGCGAAAGTCTGTCTTTCTCTATTAAATTCTCTCCCAACGACTGTTTCTCAGGGATTCTCATCTACCGCCCCCCAGGTCCCCTGAATCAATTTCACATGGCATTACCCTCCCATGTAGCTGAATTATCGACGTCTTCCTCCAATTTTACTTTATTGGGGGATCTCAATATTCATTTTGATAAGAAGTCAGATAATTTGGCTAAAGAACTGATAGCAAGTCTGGCCGCAGTTCAGTTGGAGCAATTAGTTCTGGCTCCAACACATATTAAAGGACACCTGTTGGACCCTGTATTTAGTAATAGTACGGAACTCAAGATAGAGCCCCCTATCCGCCTTCCATGGACTGATCACTTTCTAATCCCTTTTGTTTGGTCGTTAGCTAGATCTGTCTCCTACATGCCCAAGCCGCGTAAGATGAGAAATTGGTCTAAGCTCCCATTAGATCAGTGGATCAGTCATCTGACAGCCAGCAGACCCTCTCTCTCACAGAATGTTTCATTGGACAACAAGGAATTCGACGACTGGATACGTGGCTCGCTTGACTCTGTACTCCCTGTAAAATAAATCAGCCTAAAAAGGGTTCGAGAAACAGTTCCATGGTACTCGGAAGAGCTTAGAGCAAAAAAACGGCATTGCAGAAAGCTCGAAAGAAAGTGGCGGTTGGGCTATGCCACTGTAGATAAAATCGCGTACAGAGAGGCTATCAGAGCCTACAAATCAGAAATAAAATCCAGGCAATCCTCCTACTACAGTGACAAAATTATGAAGGCCAGATCAAAACCTAGTGAGATTTTCCATATTGTTAAAAGTCTTACTAAACTTCCTTCACCCGTGACCCCCAATGACAATACTCTCTCCCGCTGTAATGAGTTAGCGGAATTTTTCTATCAGAAAATCAATAAAATCTACTCATCATTTGTAGTCTCAGCCCGGGAACCCTCCCCCAATGATCTCTCTTCTACCCTGGAAACTGCTCACTCTTCACAAACGATTTTGGATCATTTCCCTTTGATGAATCTAGACACATTAGAGACTCTTATACAGCAAGTAAAATCAGGTTCCCCACGTGATTCTGCTCCTCCTCGGACTATGGTGTCGGTCAGTCAAATCATTCTCCCCACCCTGTTGGAGCTGCTCAACACCTCCTTAATCACCTGCAGTGTCCCACCTACATGGAAACAAGCCATGGTGAGGGCACTGTTGAAAAAGCCTAACCTCGACCCTACGATCACGGTAACTATCGCCCTATCTCCTTGCTACCCTGGGCGAGTAAAATTCTGGAAAAATACATTAATTTCCATCTGACTGTATTTCTCGAGAATAATAATCTACTCGATGTCTCTCAGACAGGGTTCCGCCCTAAACATGGAACAGAAACGGCCCTGTTGGCCGTAACAGAGGAAACTAGGCGGATCTTAGATCGGGGAGGATCAGTGGCAGTCATCCTCCTCGATCTAAGTGCAGCCTTCGATACAGTGAGCCACGAAACCCTACTGAACCGACTCCTTAATCTGGGAGTATCAGGGAACGCTTTAGCCTGGTTTAAATCCTTTCTGTGTGGAAGGACCTTTCAGGTCTTTGATGGAGACTGCATTTCCTCAAGCAAACCCCTGGCCTGCGGGGTTCCGCAGGGTTCGTCACTTAGTCCAGCCTTATTTAATGTGTACATGAGACCACTGGCTGAGATTGTTCACCCATATGGTATCAAGATCATTACATATGCGGATGACACTCAGCTAGTGGTCTCCCTTGCACAAAGGAATTGTTACATTGCACAGACCAACCTGACTGCCTGCATGGAAGAAATCAAAAACTGGATGACAGCCTCGTCCCTTAAACTTAACGGTGATAAGACCGAACTTATGCTACTTGGACCACCAGCACTGTCTACCATTGACCTCCTATGGCCCTCTAGTCTAGGCGCCCCGCCCATCCCAAAAACCAACATAAAAAGTCTCGGAGTCTGGTTGGACGAATCCCTAACCCTGAACACCCAAGCAACCAAGATTTCTGCAACCTGCTTTGGAATAATTAGAATGCTGAGGAAAATTCTCCCTCTTCTACCGTTTGAAGCCAAGCAGGTCGCGATACAGGGCTTAATTCAATCTAGATTGGATTTTAGTAACGCCTTATACCTAGGGCCTCCAGAATATGTCCTGCAAAAACTTCAGCGCATACAGAACTGTGCTGCGCGCATGCTGCTTCAGCTTCCTTGTAGAGCATCAGTGGAGTCAGGACTGAAGAATCTGCACTGGCTCCCTGTTAGGAATCTAATTAAATTTAAAGCCATGTGCATCTCTCACCAGGCCTTCTGGAATACTGGTCCAAAGATTAACCATTGTCTACTCGCTCCTTACCAACCCAGCAAACAACTCCGCTCTGCTAAAGCATTTCTAGCCGAAGCTCCTAGGATTAGGAGATCAAGAGCAGGAGGTAGATCCATTTCCCATAACGCGGCCAAACTTTGGAACTCTCTCCCTGTATACCTCAGATCTGATTCTAATTTGCTTTCTTTCCCTGAAAAAGCTTAAAACATTCCTCTTCGCTAAATAATCACTCCCGAAGCTACTGCGCTACGAGGCACTATCTTCTTCTATTTTAGCGCTTGGACGCCCTTGGGCAGCAGTCGCGCTTAATAAAATTTCTTTTCATTTCATTTCATTTCTCAGACTAAATAATTAGTTCCACTTCCTGACACCTGCTTGCTCGGAGAGGAAGGAAGGTCCTGCAGGTGGACCGACTGCCGAGGAGGAAACACCCAGGGTATACCGGACACGAGGAACAACCAGAAGAAACTGAATGCCAGACGGAGCAAAGCCGGGAGCCAACCCATGGAATAAGGGACCTCTCCATTTTCCCAAGTTGTTCCCTTAGTGAATCCTCCAAGACATCATACCAAAGAGACACTTTGTGTCATCAGGCATCCTTGCCACATACTGAATAACCAGTGCTGTCACTGCCCGAAACTGGAGTTGCAACACAGGAGGAACTGTTGTTGCTGTCAATGTGGAATCTTTGACCCTGCCTGGGAGGCCACAACTGCCTAAGGTAAACACCCTCTTGAGATCCGTTGCAAAGGCTGCAAGTCAGGGCTATACTGTGAGCCAAAATCCGACTTGGCAAATATGTTCAAACCAAACCCACACAAATGGAGGCCATGACTATAATGATACCATTGGGGCTTGAATAGGAGACGGCAGTAAATCCTGCTGTCAGAGCAGCCCCTAGCCTTCAGCCTACCGAGGAAATGTCAGAGTGGAAGACTACAACTGAGAAGATCAAAAACCTGTTGCTTCTGACCTGCAGGAAGCTGCAACTGTCAAAGATGAGTGCCTGCCTGGTAGGTCTACCACAATGATCCTTGTCCAACGGCCCATGTGAGGAGTGAGGCAGCCACCCCAATCACACATCATTGAAGCAACTGCTGCAGGAGCAGGTTAGCAGAGCACAGTGGCCACTGCCACCAAAATCATAAATTGTTTGAACAGGTATCACTAGGCCTAACCGTAAAAAGACCGACAAAGAATGAGCAGAATCAAATCTGCTATACAGACCTTAGTCTTTGTGTGTGGTGGCACAAACGGTAGAATGGGGTACCTAATCAATGCCTGTGTCAATGCATCCTATGAGAGACTGTATACAGATAGGAGCACTCTTAGAGAGTGGAAAGGGGACCCTAAGGGGCATAGCTCTTGAAAGAGACTCTTAGATGAGATTGCAACCATGTAACTGTATAGTATCTTATTTTGCTGTGAATTTAATTTTGTCACCTACACTACCACGCTGAGAAGTCTTTGACTGCTCGCCCGTGCTAATCCCATAGTCAAATGCAGAGCAGTGTGCTTGGCCCACTTTGCAGATCTATATCAGGACAGACCAAAAAACGCAGTGTCAAATAACCGCAACTACCATGATTTTAGCCCAGTAGTACAAGTGCAGGCCCCCAAAACAGGTCTGACAAAATCACAGTGCTCGCTGGATGAATAGATGCTGAAATTCATATTATTATGTAGGTGGTGAGTGATTAAGTATAGAATCTGAGACTTCTGTTGATATGCACTTCCATCTTTCAAATAACATCTTTAAAGCTGATAATATAAATTGGAGCCAGAAATAATGTCACGTTTTTGCTTAAGATATCCCTTGAGAGAATTCATCCTAGTTATATCCACTTAAAGATACATATTTAAAAGTTGCATCAGCTTTACAACATCCTCACAAAGGGGAAATAAAGAAAAAGCTTGGCCATTCATGGCTACTGTCCAACACAGCAATCTGCAGTAAGACACCATTGTTTTCTCCAGTCGTTACTGAGCTATCAGCAGATTAACTTCATATATGCTGATTTTTTTCAAGGAAAGCTAATACAAGCACAGTTATCAATTATTCTTTACGCTGTATATTTTTTCATTTCTGTAAAGATATAGTTATGTGTCTACAATGTAGTTTGATTGAGTTACAAACCAAACTCACATTCCAGTATTCTTAGCTGATGGCATCAGTTTTTGACCACATTACTGCCATTAGTGGTAGGTTAAAGTTGGAGTAAAAAAGAAGCTAAGTGATTTGGATCACTCAATAAGAGATGGGATGCTGTCAAAGAAGTTGAGAAAAGTCAAGGCAGGACTGATCTTGGGTGGTAGACTGAGAGGAGGATGTAAGAAATGAATATCTGAGGAATATCTGAGGAGGTTACGTTTAAGGTGGAAGAGGAACACCATGGCCTAGATCTTTTAAAAAGTACAGGAATATCTAGAAATCAGATCTTTAAATAAAAATGCATATTGCCAGCATACCGATGATGGTTTGTGGCAGAAGTGCAAAGAGGTGCTATGAGAGGTTTGACATAAAAGTTACAGAATGCAGGGGGAATGTAGGGGACTTCCCATGGAGAAGATTAACAGGATTAGAGAGAGAGTTGCCAATTTTGATTTGTTGAATAGTTACTAAAATAAGAGGTAAATTGCTAGAAAACAATAACACTACCCGAAAGGCCCAAGCTATCATGTTTAATTTCAAGAAGTGTGTTATGGAGGTCAGTGTCAGAAATTACCTTCAGAATGAGAAGAATGAAAATGCCCCTGAACACGGAACCTGTTTCGGTTAAGTATCAACACAACTGTCTAGAAACTAGTAAAAGGCAAGCCTTAATAAGAATGATTTGTGTGGTATTGAGACAGGGAGGGAATTTGTGTTCATCAACAGAAGTATTTATGTGCTTCATTCAATTAGGTGTGACATAACAGCTAAGATCTGTGAGGAAGGAGGTGAGGAAGTAGCTTGAGGATTCAAGTTCGGAAATAATCATGATAATTTCTTTTTCACCAATCTCCCAAATACTGGACCAGACATTGTGAGATGTTCTAGTGAGGGAAGGGGAAAGAGGTTGAACCTAAAGCACATAGAAAGATTGTTCAAAAGTTTGAATTTGCTTTAAAAAAGAGAGCTAATTATTCATATTGACTGTCTTGAGTTAATTTGTAGGTTTATTTTGTATTTTCTGCTAAGTTGATGTGACTGACCCAAGTCCTAATTTTAGTTGGCTCTCCATTAATTGATGTTCTAGTAAAAAGTTGGGTAAAAGAAATTTAGAGATGGTGAAATCAGGCCACTGGGAACTGGTTACCAGATAATAGGTTACCTTCCTTAAAAACTATGAGATCAGTGTGGAACCTTTCTTATACATAGACGTCTTGCTTGGTTGTGTAAAATCATTGCTTGAGGATAAGTGAAAATATCATTGGACGATAGCAAAAGTTGATACCAACAAAAAAGTGATGCACAAAATGTTTGAACACTTTCAACCTTTGGTGATTATTCAAGCCGCAGTACAATCTGGAATCGTATGACAAAAGTACACCCCGCTCTGTTACCTTTGCTCTGACATAGAATTATGTCCAGTCCTTTTGTTCTCATCTCCACTCTTACCATTGACATTTGTGAATATTGTTCTTTATGATCTATACCATGGCTGTACATTGTCACTGTTTGTATCATATTTTCTTATGTTCTTTCTTTCTTGAAAATTGCTCTGTCACCCAAAAGGGTCTTGTTAATGCTATCTGAAATTCAAAATATAAAATAAAATAAATAAAGGAAGCATCTACTGTCTGTTAGATGAAATAATTTTTGAACTTGTATTTCTGTGCCTATGTCTGACATGGGCAAACGATAATTGTTGTTTTATTTATTGATACTTGCACAGAAAAAGTAACACTGGGGCCTCTATATCTACAGATTTCTTGAAGGAGTGTCCCATAGAGCTAATTTGTCCTGGTGTTATCTCTACACAGACAATGTTTTTTCTGACTTCAATTCTAGTGTGGTGGTTTTCAATATTTAAGTAAATTAGTAACATACAGTACTCTTTGTTTGCCTTTTGGAAAATCATTGCCCTTTATAGTTTATTGGATCATGTTATCCAACAGTACTTTTTCCATACTCAAATTGGGGCACCTAAACTGACTGAAGTGACCAATATCAGCTGATCCAATGAATGACCTCTCCAAATATTTTATATTTCACTAGGCCCCAGCATAGTGTTTCTCATGTTCATATTAACTCTGTGTTCTGTTATTATTTTCATTTATTGCTATATGTTTTCTATCATTCACAAACCAATTTTATGAGTAAGGACATGGTTGTCTCTTCATACTGTGACCCAACATTGCAATGGGATATATGGGTCTGTCTGAAACAAGTGTTCTATAGTCTAAGGCACCCATTGTGAAAGGCGTGCATTGAATTATTCCAGGCAGCTGTTAGTGATGCCTTTATTGGCATATAGACCTGTTTGCATTGTACACAGCAGAGACACAGGCTTACATGTGCCCATCTGCTTGGTGTGAAAGATATTTTCAAATCTATATCACTTTTTCAGAAATGGTATTAATGGCATAAGCCAGTCTCGGCTTAATGAAGGGTTTCATTCACTGTCATGGAAAAGCTCAAATTTGTTATTAGTTAATTGCAGTAACATACGGATTTTACTGTCACATCGTATCCAGCTACAAACAAGTCACAACCCTAGCCCATAGTATGCCCATAGTATGCCCCCCACCTCCAGCAAACCTTACCATCTTTCCGTGGACAACCGCGGGCAATGCAAACAGACTTTTCAAGTTGAGGGCTCCAGTCCTCTCCGGAACTCCATTCCGCCAGGGTGCTGGGGGGATTCCACGGTGCGCAATGCCCCTTTTCGGCACCGATGTGGCGACACCCACAAACGTGCGGTCAGCCCAGGAACCTCCTATCTCTCAATCATCCCCAACAAAGCCACCCTAGGGGTCAAGTCAAGATCCCAAAGAACTAAATGTTAAATGTTTGGACAACAGCAGCATATTTATTGACTTTCTTGATTATTTTATTTGCCAATGCCTTCTGCGTCTACTCAGCACCACCAAAGGGAGAACAAGAAATATCTTAGTCCTTTAATTACACAAAGAGCAAGGGAGAGATTGAAATTGGTTTGATTTAATTATCAGACAGGGCGAATCTGTTCATCAGAGGTTCATTGAAATACCTAAACATCATTCTACACTTAATCCCAATAAGACACCAACTAAAAGAATGTAATTAGGGGCATATAACTGAAAAAACCCATTTGGTTCGAGAAACTATCAGGGAAACAACCGGTGGCTTCACCCCAAAGTGATGTGATCCAACTCCAGATGCTCAACGCATCTCCAAGCATCTCTGGAAATATTCAAGAGATCATCAACTGTCTTCACTTAATGGAGGCTGCAGTGTGGACGAGCAGCGGACAAGTGTGTGAGGGTGCACTGCTGCATGTTCATTTGTGCCCATCTGTACCCATCCCATGCCCTCCAGTGCCAGGAACCCTCTACCTCCTGACACCCACCTCCCCGTCTCTACCACGACCTTCCAAGCCCTGTACCCTGGTCGCATCTCTTAGCTCTGCTGTCACACTTCACTGCCCATACTGAAGGTGCATTCACCTGCACCACTTGCCATTGCATTGCACATGCACACACCTCACTCCTCTCATGCACCTTACACACCCAACGCACTCAACACAAAAGACCATACACACACCTGACTCCCACAACACCACACCCCTGTCCTGCATACTCCTCAACTCTCGCTCCCTCACTAAACACGCCACAAGGTTTTGGGATCTGCTATATGACTGCTCACCAGACCTGCTTATTCTGACCGAAACCTGACCCCCATCATTACCACAGCAGTCTCCCGCTCCTCAAGATACAACATTGCATGCAGGAAAGGATGAACAGACCCGGAGGAAGAATCATTATCCTCTTCAAAGTAAGCATCCAATGCTCCACCACCTTGGACATCACAACCTGCAACATGAACCACTTGACCTTCAAACTCCTCATCACTGCCAACTACACTCTGAGCGGTACCTCCGTCTACCACCACCCCACAAAACATACCATATTCAGCAACCCCATTGCATACTTTGTTGCCCCCTGATCCTCGACTCCAGTTCCTTCACCATCCTCAGGGACCTCAGCTACCACCTGGGGATCCCCACTGATCCCAACATGACCAACCTCCTTGAGGACCTGTCCTACCTTGGACTCACTCAGTGAGTGGAAGGTCCCACACATGCCTCAGAGCTTCTACTGGACCCCATCTTCACCAGCTTCAACAACATCGCAATAGGCTAGCCCACGTCGATCACCAGGTCTGATCACACATCATCACCCTATTTATACTCATCCTACACCATTGTAGAAACACCATCACCAAATCTTCACTACGGGACTGAAACAATATCTCAGAAGCATCCTGGTCATTAAAACTTCTGCACCACCAGCCTCGACTGAATAACAAACTCCTGGCTCTTCTCAATGCCAACACACCAACATGAACAATGCCAGAAGCAAGTTGGTACACAGTAGAGCTAAGGCTCACCAAATGCCACTACAAGCAACTTGAACACAGAAGGAGACAAAGTTAAAAGGAAACCGACAGCAACACCTACAAACCTACCATCAGTTCCCTCCCTTGCCATGGCTCCTGCTTTCCTTTCCACTCCTTTCCCCGAATGATTTTCCCATGTTTGGTGTTTTCTTTAAAATGTTTGATTTTTCCTTTTTTACACTCAAATTCATGTGATGTGGTGGAGTGAAGCCACACGAAATGTGATTATGTACTTTGTTTCATGGCGTATAATTGCAGTTATGATGCACCATAATGTGTTAGTACAGCTTTATTGATGGAAGGTGCAGATGCTATGGCTGACGGGATATGTTGACAGCTATTATTGTTGTTGTTTATGTTCATTAATGTGATCATCCCGCTATACTATTGATTCCTTATCCCGACTTTATGGTTACCTACTGGCTCTGTACAATGCTATCAATGTTGTTATATTGTTTGTTTCCATGTATACAAAAGAATTAAAACCTTTAATAAACAGATCAAAGAGAGGAGGAGCCTAGCGCGCAACCAAGATGGCCGCGTAGGTGCGAGGCTCCCGAGGACCTCCGCAACCTCCTACGTTTATCCTGTCTTCATCCTGAATCGGTTGAGGGGACTGTGTCGGTGAGCCTGAGCCGAGGTGGTACCCGTTTTCCGTTTTCGAATTGTACCCCGGGTGCCGGAGTGAGCACCGACTGAAGTTTGCGGCCTACTTCTCTCCTGACCCCAGATTCGAGTTTGGGGGCGACCCAGTGGCGAAGTGAACAACAACGGCGGGCTGGGTCTGGCGAGTCGCGTACCCCACACTTTCACTTTCGCTTTTGAGTCCCCTTGCCATTATTGCAAGTGGGATCACAGCGCTTCTTTGTGTTGGGATGGCCTCGCTGGGAGACCCTGCCTGCCTGCCTGCGGTGGCCCGCTCTGCCGTCCTGGGGTGGCCCCCGAGGCTCTTGGCCTTGATTGCCTGCTCTCCACTGCGTGGCTGGTGCGGGTGCGAGATGCACGACGATGGCCACGAAGCAGGATGGGGATCGGTTGAAGGCCAAGTCGACCCGGCGTGGCACTGCACATCAGGCCAACGTCATGGACCGCTGCACCCTCCCGAAGGGATCTCCCGGCGGATCGCACAAGTCCTCCGAGTGCCCCCCGGATGCCCCGGATTTGCCTACGGATCTGACTTTGCAAGACGTCATGGGCGCCATTGCTGAGATGAAGACCTCGGTGGGCCAGCAATTCGACACTTTGGCACACAAACTCAACGCGGTCCTCATTGATGTCAACCTTGTGAGAGCTGATCTCTCCAAGACGAATGACCGGGTCGACTCCTTGGCCCACACCGCGTCGGGCCTCACGACTGAGGTAGCGGCCCTTCAAACGGAGGTGCACCGGCTCCGTCAGGCAAGTGCGCTCATGGATCGGCGCCTGGAGGACTCCGAGAGCCGGGCCCGGAGGAATAATATCCGTATCATCGGAGTACCCGAGGGACGGGAGGAGTCGGCGGCGGATCTCTTTGTGGAGGACCTGATCTCTACCCATCTCCAGCCTCGAGGACTGAGTAAATTCTTTGCTGTGGAGAGGGCCCATAGAGTTCCCGGAGGCAGACCGAAGGTCGGAGCCCCTCCGCGGCCTCTTATTGCCCGTATTTTCAACTTTCGGGACAGGGATGCGATTTTGCAAGCTTCCAGACTGCAAGGGCCGATTAAGCTGGAGAACATGGAAGTGAACTTTTATCCTGATTTCACGCAGGCGGTCCAGAAGCAGAGACTGAGTTTCCTGGGCGTCAAGCGGCATGAACTTAAAATACGCCATGCTCTTCCCGGCCAGGCTGCGGGTGGAGGCGGATGGTCGCACTCACTTTTTTGATCGTCCTGAAATGGCCGGGGACTGGCTGGACACTTTGTCTGGGGGTCATGGTCGGGATGGGGGGGGGGGACGGGAGAAGAGTGCCCACCGGACCGGGTCTGAGGTACTGACACGGGGGCTCACTCCGGATGATGCCACTTTCGGCCAAGCTTAGGGTCTTTTGTCTGTTGTGTCTTGTCTCCCCTCCATTGGAGGAGGTGCTGGGTCTCGAGGGGGTTCTCCTTCCTCCTCTAGGGGGTCTTAGTAGTTCAAATCACATAGGGGCGACAGGCACACTGCAAGTTGGGGGGGCTGTTTGGGCTCATGCAGGGGTGCAGGGAGGGGGGAGTTTTGTTGGGGTTGTTGGGTTGGGGTTGGGTATTGTTTATTTGTACCACAAGGCAGAAGTATTGTTGTGCTATTTCTAAAGTGCTCTCTGGGGGGCGATTGATCGACTTCGGCTATGATGGGGGGTAGGGGACTGAGTCTTTTGTCCTGGAATGTTAATGGACTGGGGGACAGGATAAAACGGGGGGTGGTCCTGCAGTTCCTAAAACGAATTTCACCAGATATAGTCTTTCTGCAGGAAACACACCTCATTGGAAACTCTTTTCGTGCCATGAACAGACGGGGCTATCGCCTTATGGCCCACTCGGGCTTCACGTCTGGTTCGAGGGGTGTGGGCATTATGGCTAAGACCTCGCTCCCGTTGGAAGTTGATGAGGTGCTCCATGATGACAGGGGACGATACACGGTTCTGGTGGGTAGATTGGAGGGTAGAGTGATTGTTTTCGTTTCTGTTTATGTCCCGCCAGGGTTGCAAACGACTACTTTTGCGGATCTGGGGCGCCTCCTCCTTGGCCTTCCGGAGGGGATTCTAGTGGTTGGGGGGGATTTTAACGCTGTGGTTTCCGGGACTGAGGATCGTCACCCTCCTAGGGATCTCCCCCGTGCCCAAGCGTGGTTGTCCGGCCTCTTGGGTACCTTGGGGCTGGTGGATTGTTGGCGGTTGAAACATCCTACGCAGATACAGTACACCTTTCATTCCGGGGCTCATGGCAGTCTTTCGAGACTTGATTATGTCCTGATGCCAGCGGTACAGGCGGGGCGGGTTGGGGAGGTACGACATTTGGCGCGGGGTATTTCAGACCACTCCCCGCTCCTGTTGCACTTCGACATTGTCCCGAGGGGGGAGGGGAGGGTGGCCCCGATTAATCCCTGGTACCTGCGTGACCCCACAATTCGCGCAGATTTGGTTAAATCTCTTAAGCGATATTTTGAAGACAATGTGGGGTCTGTGTCGTCCGCGGTTTCTCTGTGGGAGGCGTTTAAGACGGTACTCCGGGGGGAGGCCCTGTCCCTTATTTCCCATTCCCGGAGGCGCGAGTGGGAGGAGGTGACCCGTATTGAAACTGAGATAACCGAGTTGGAGGGTGATTTGGAGTGTGGAGTGACGGACGACAAATTGCATGCTCTCCGACTCAAGCAGGCGGACTACAAGGCCCTCGTCACGGAGGCAGCCAGGGGCCTCAGTAGAGAGCAACAGGGGAGACTGTATGATGTGGGTGATAAGGCTGGTAAACTGATTGCGTGGCTGGATAAAAAGGAGAGAGCGAGCCGAGTTGTCCCGTCGATTGAGAAATTGGATGGTGTGTGTGTCACTGAACCAGGAGAAATTGTTGATTGCTTTGCAGAATATTTCCGTGGGGTGTATTCCCCGGTATCTTCCCGCATGGAAGAGGATTCCCATGCCCTGCTTAAAGACATTGCGCTGCCTTCCCTTTCGGAGGAGGATAAAGTGTTGTTGGACGCGACCCCAACATCTGAGGAGATTGCCCTCGCCATACGTTCGGTCGCCTCCGGCAAGGCCATGGGTCCTAATGGCCTTCCCATCGAATTGTACAAACTACGACCGGATACGCTGGCGCCGCATCTCCGTGCTATGTTCCTCGCGGCCCGCTCGGCGGGTTCCCTCCCGCTGCACCAGCGTCTGGCCACTATCGTGGTTATTCATAAGGAGGGGAGGCCGCGGGATCGGGTCACGTCTTACAGGCCCATTTCGCTGTTGAATGCGGAACCCAAAATTCTCGCCAAGGTGCTGGCTAATCGGCTGGTTGGCGTGGTGTGCGATCTGATTCACCAGGACCAGTCCGGCTTTATCCCTCATCGCAACACCGCGCTCAACCTGCGGCGTTTGCATGGGGTGCTCGCGCGGGTCCCGTTCATACGAGAGCCGGCCATTTTGGCGTCCCTGGACGCCACTATGGCGTTCGACACGCTTGAGTGGCCATATATTTGGGTGACGCTGGCTAAGTTTGGTTTTGGCCCGGGATTTATTGGATGGGTGAAACTGTTATACTCCGGACCGCTGGCGCAGGTGGCGGTGAACGGTAGAGTGTCGGCTCCGTTTGAGCTGGGCAGGGGCACGCGGCAGGGCTGCCCGCTATCGCCGCTCCTCTTCGCGCTTGCCTTGGAGCCCCTGGCGGAGTGGCTGCGGTGGCACCCTTCTATCCGTGGTCTCCGATGGACCCCCGAGTATGAGGATCGCGTATCCCTTTACGCTGATGATATTCTCTTATACCTTGCTTCCCCGCGTAAATCGCTGATTGTACTTGTGGATGTTTTGCATTCATTTGGCCGCAACTCCGGCTTAGTCATCAACTGGGCTAAATCCTGTGTGTATGTCCTTTCCGGGGAGGCTCCTATCCTTCCGCGGGGTTGCCCTATCCAGATCGCTCCGCAGGGATTTAAGTACCTGGGTATCTTCATTACCCTGGAGGCTGAGGCCCGATATAAACAGAACTTGCTCCCCCCCCCCAGCGCCTGAAGGAGGACGTGGCGCGTTGGAGGCGCTTGCCGCTCTCACCGCTCGGCCGTGCGGCATTGTTTAAGATGATGTCGCTGCCACGTTTCCTATACGCTTTACAGAACACGATGGACGTTGTCCCGGCGCGCTACTTTCGCGAGGTGGAGAGTCTGCAGCGACGCCTGTTCTGGGAGGGTAGGCCGCGTATCGCCCTTGCGAAGCTGACGCTCCCGTGGTACGACGGGGGGGTCGCCCTCCCCGACATCAAACGATATTACTGGGCCACCCAGCTGGCTGCTATAAACCACGGCCTTTATGGGCCCGCTCTTAACCCGGCCTTTGAAATGGATAAACTATTACTGCCGGGTGGCGACTATAATCGGGCGCTTTATTCTAGATCGCTCGGCGCACGTCTGACGGGCCCTACGTGGGTCGCGGTACGGGTGTGGCACGCGGCAAACTCGGCGATGGGGTGGAAGGATCGGTTGACCCGGGCGACGCCGCTGTATGCATCTTAGCGGCTGGGCTCTCTGTGGACCTCGAAGGGCTTTGAGAAGTGGGACATGATAGGCATCAGCAAGGTGGGCGATCTCTGGACGAGGGGGGGATTCAAAACGTTCGATGTGCTGCAGACTGAATTCCAGTTGCAGGACAGGGAGTACTTTCGATATATCCAGGTCCGTCACGCGCTGTGCTCCGTATTCCCGGATGTTGCCTCCATCCCGGAGTATTCCCCTCTGGAAGATAGAGTGCTAGATGGGCATGTACCGGACGGCACGATTTCATTGATTTACAAAAAGCTCATCAACGATCGCTCGGGACTGCTGACTAGCCTTCGTGAGGTGTGGGTGGCCGATGGATTGGAGCTGGATGACGAGGATTGGGTGTCTGCGGTGGCCTCCCCGAAGGAGGTGGCCATACCGGCTCGCCTTCGCTTCGTCCAGCTCAAGATACTCCATAGGGTCTATGTTACGGGGCCGGGTCTGATGCGTATGGGATATGCCGTGGATGGGTTGTGTAAGCGTGGGTGTGGTTCTTTAGGGACCTTCCTCCATATTTTGTGGGAATGCCCGGAGGTGGCGCGATTCTGGCGTGATGTGCACGCGGTGTTGCAGGCGGTCACGCATGTGACGCTGCTTCCCGAGGCGAGGAGATGTCTGCTGAATGTGTGGGAGCCGACTGACTACTCAGTGCCGCAGACGTGGTGGGTGACTCTGGGATATATGGTGGCCAAGCGTGACATTGCGCAATTGTGGGGTTCCCAGAGGTTGCCAACGGTCTCGGCGTGGAAGGACAACATGGATTGGTGTATGTTTCGGGAAAAGGTAGTGTATGTTGCGAGAGGTAAGCCTGGAAAATGGGTGAAAGTGTGGGGCCCCTGGAACACCTACCGTGGCGGAATTTGTACCCCGCCGCTGACGCCTGATCTGGCACTGGCCCCGTCTCCTTAGTCTGCTTGTCGCCTTGGTTCTGGGCTTTGAGTCCACTTTGTCTCCTATCCCCCCCCCGCTATTCCTGTGGATCGGTAGGGTCCTCCCCAGGGGAGCTCATACTGTTGCTTTGACTTTTGGCTGCCTTGTGGATTTGTTTGTAGTTTCTTATATAAAAATGGAACCGCCATGTGGGGGGTCCGGACGGTGTGGCCGCCAACGCTTCTTTCAACTCCTGTGACCTCTCTCACGCTGCAGCGACTGTTTACTGACTGTATTCTATGCTCATACTGTTTACTAGCGGCCGGCCCGAAGGTTGTAGGCCCATCTTTGTATATCGTTTGAATTCTGTAATAAAGGTTTCAAAAAAAAAAAAAAAATAAATCAAAAAAAATAAAATAAACAGATCAAACACTCAGATGCTACCATCAGCAATCAGAGCCACCAAATGCTCAGCGCTCACCGACCAGATCAAAAACAGCACCAAAAGTGCCAAGGAAATCTTTGCCATAGTTAAAGACTTCACCTCTCCAGCAGCAAGTTACACCCGTGTAAGCCCCCCCTCAAGACCTCTGCACTGAGCTGTCCCTATTCTTCAGCATCAAGATCACCAGCATCCGAGCCCCAACCGTACCCTTTCAACCTTGCAGACCTCCTGCTCATCTATACCCAGAGTACCACCTTGAGCTCTCATGAAATTGCAAAGACCATGCTGTTCCTACACTCCAGAGCATCCTCAGGCCCATGCTCTAACCACGCCTTCATGGAGACTGGACTGCATCAGTGCAGGCCTCACCCCAATCCTGAATGACTCAATTATCACAGCCACCTGACCGGACAACCAGAAACATTCTACAGTAGTCCCCCTCCTCAAGAAACTTCAGCTGACCCTAAGACGCTAGCCAACTACCAGAAGACCAGAAACATGCTACAGTACTCCCCCTCCTCAAGAAATTTCAGCTGACCCTAAGACACTAGCCAACTACTGGCCTATCTCCCTGCTACCCCAGCCAGCAAAAGTCATGGAACAGATGATAAACAAACACCTAGACACCCACCTTACTACCAACCACCTCGTCAACACCACTCAATCCAGGTTCAGGCCAACCAGAGTACAGAGACCTCCTTTATTGCCACCATGGACATCCGGATGATTATGGACTGAGGTGGTGCCACAGCTGTGATCCTAGTGGATCTTTCTGCAGCTTTTGACACCATTTCCCACTCAATACGTATCCAGCAACTGCATGAAGCGGACATCCATAATTCTGCACTTCGCTGGATTTGTCCCTTCCTGAAAGGCCACACCCAGTTGGCAAGCCTGGTCCCCTCCAACTCAGATGCTGTCCACCTCATCTGCGAAGTCCTACAAGTATCCCCACTCAGCCCCACTCTGTTCAACACCTGCATGACCCCACTCAATGTATTATCCGCACCCATGAAATCAACATCATATGCTATGCTGATGACACAATGCTCATACTGTCACTCTTCAACAAGATGACAAACACCCGGGCCAATTTCTCCACCTGCTTGACTGAAGATGCCAGATCAATAAAAAGAGAACTGCCTCAAGCTCAATACAGACAAGACAGAAGTAGCAATCTTCAGCAAAGACTCTTTGCTTTGGAACTTCACCTGGTGGACTACCAAACGTGGACCCACACTCCTCCTGGCAATCCGCACAAAGAACCTTGGAATAGTAATCAACAATCAACTCACCATGACCAGCCTAGTCTCCTGCTTCCACATACTTAAGATGCTCAAGAAGATCTTCAAATGGCTCCTCACCAACACTTGCAGAACTGTCACCCAAGCCCTTATCTCCAGCAAGACTGGACCACAGCAACGTATTCTATGTTGGAAACAAAGCTCAACTGACCAGAAGATTCCAGAACATACAAAACGCAGCAGCCCGGCTCACCCTTAACCTCTCACTACACTCTCACATCGTCCCGTACGTCAAAGAGCTCCACTGGCTCCTAATCCACAAATGAGCACTCGTCAAACTCCCCACACATCTTCCCACGCACACATGCAAAGCCCCATACAACATTGGCCACATGTACTTTAACACCAGCATGAACTTCCACAAACCTACCAGACACCTCTGCACAGCTGGGCTTCTACTCGCACACACAACCATACGCAGAACCAGATCCAGTGGTCTTCACTTCTGCTATCTCGCTCCTAAAGCTTGGAACAAACTGCCCCTGTACATCAGACCCTCCACCTCAGTTCTTGAAATCTGCAAGAACCTGAAATCCTAGCTCTTCACTTAGCCTCGACCCTGGATCAACCCATACAGCTCCTGTCTCAGTGCCAGTATGCCCTACCGGGTGAGTTGTGCGCTATACAAATACACATAACATAACAATAAAATCTCTTGCTTTTCAAAGATACATTTTTGGGTATTTTAGAAATACTTCTCAGACACAGTTGTGGATGTTTATTTTAATTTTATATTATAATAAGCACCGTGGAGTATTTCTTGCATAACGTTTGTGCCCATACATCAATAGTCAAATCATAGTATCCCATTAGGTCAATACTGTTTTCACCACTCATTTTTCACTTCTCCATTGACGGCAACATGGGAGGATACATTGTTGGGTACCCCTACACAGCTTCCTACCACCTGACACATATCACTAACAGTAGAAAAGTACACAACATATAAACCAGCATTGAAAAAGCAAATAGGTCTGGCATTGAATGCGAAACTTTTGGCTTTGCCTGTGCGTGTTTAATTTTGTCTTGGTTTTTGTCAAGTTTATTTTTGAGGAGCTGCTGGGCCCTCGCCAATATAAAAAAGAAACATAGGCTAAAAACTAAAATATTTTTATGCCCCACAAAGCAAACTTTGGGACAGCAGCCTCTGGAACTGAAGGGAAGTACCTTGTCTGGATGTGCTCTTTGTGATAGAGTAGAATGCCATCACTCACAGTGAAGTTAGCCTTTGGCTGACATGTGCTGACCCATTACCCCATGCTGGAAGCTACAGTAGGCAGAAGAAAAAATCTGAATGACACAACAACAGACCAAGGGGTGAAAAGGGTTAGGTGAATGCCCATATAAGTAAGTACATTTTATATACAATTTTTGAAAAATCAAAATGTATTGGCTAAAAAATGATGGCTAGCGACCAGTTTACCATAGCCCGTTCAAAACTCTGTCCCATATCTTTTTGTAAAGTGCACCAGCTACCTGAATCCCAATGCTAGATCCTAGTATCATAACATGGTTAGCCTACTGGGGAAAAAGCCAAGTCTTCAAGGCCTTCCTAAAAGCCAGGAGACTAAAAGAGGAATGGATGGACAGCGGTAAATTGTTCCAGGTCTCAACAGCGCCCAAGATGAAACTTCGGCCTTCCCAGGTAGCTTTTTTAAATCTGGGGACTGTCATAAAAGTAATAGCCCATAATTAGAAAATAAATTCTGACTGTCAACCTTATCAATACCCTTCTGAGGCCCACTGAATCTTCAAACATCCCCCAAACAGTCCATCCAAATATTTAAGAGGGTTCATTGAGATCCCAGTAGGAGGCTTACAAGTTTGCCATAGTTGCAGAGCCCCTGCGCCTTCCTGCCCCGAGACACATCTCCCGCTTTACTGAACAGTTCCCTACCCTGCCCGGTCGGTAATTTTCACCAAAAAATCATCCCACCAATAAAAAGGGAGTACCTTCAACAACAACAAATCATTGCTCGAAGGCCACAACATCATAGCATCCAGCTGGTCAATACTAATGTGATAGTTTTTATGAGAGAAATAAAAAAAACACCCTTGGCAGCCAGGGAGTTTTCTTCCTGTATGTTGGGTACATTCTTGCTTATTTTCTGCCAGGGACCTACATCCCCTTTGTAAAGGTCCTAGGCAGGAAAAATGAATGTCGAAGGCCTGTCCTATAGGGGTTGGAACTCCAACATTCATTCACCAGAGGCCCCTTGGGAGGTGGGCCGCAGGTCAAAGGTTTCCGAGCCGAGCCAACCGAGGCTCCCCCAGTAGTAAACTGATGCTACTCCACCTCTATGTGATGCTGCTGGGCAATCTCAGGTCTGGCATGGCCAGAGCTCTGCCTATTTATGGCAGTTTCCTCACCCTTCCAAACTGTAAAGGAGGTCCTATATCCCCCAACCTAAAGTTTTCTCGGGAATTTGTTTTTAATTGCTATACTCAAGAATGCGCACCTGATTTACTAAGAGTGTAAATTAGGTCTACATTTCTCCTAAATCAGTGCACTACTCACAAACTGAAAGCAATAACTTTTACATTTTTTTTTAAGGTTACTACTTGTTAGCAATTCCCAAAATTCCCACAAATGTGAGTGATACTGTTATGCTGAGGTTTGTATGGCTACAGAAAGTGATATCCCAAAGGTGTCTTGTTTTGAGATGCTAAGTGCATTAGGTGGGTTCTTTCCCCCAGTCCCATATGCAGAACCCATGACGTAAAAGACGAGCTCCGTCGAGGCATCGCCTCCTTTCCTGTACACAATGTCAGTTCTGTGATCTGCAAATGGGAAGCATCCATTGCAGACCGTTTGCAGGCTCTTTTAATGTCCCCTCCTACAATGCTTGTTTGTAATCATCTGCGTCCTTGGTATCCCTCCCCGGGTGAGCCTCGGTGTTTGGCTGCGGACGCAACAAAAACAGATTTCAATTGTCTGGCAGTCCAGCAGTTGAAGAAGATTAGAGGTAAATCGCTCCTTGGAATGTAAAGCTGTTTCCACAGGTGCTGCGGCTTCCTGCTGTGGGATTATCGGCCTCAGTTGGCTGGTGTTACTTTGCTCTCAGTGACCTCCACAGGAAGTGCAAATAGAGGGGCAGAAACATCCCTTCCCAGCTGAGGTGCAAATTGTAATGGCCGCCTTCTGTGGTGACGTCACCAGATACCACTTGAACAAACGCCTGCTTATCCCGAATAGTGTTTATGTGTTTTGTAAAATAGCTCTATACTTAGCAGCATTAATTCGAACAAACATCGTCTACCGTATAGGATAACTACGACGACTGAAAATTATAAAATCCTAACACTTGTTTTAGAAGGACAACTTTTTTGCTTTTTAGTGGAGATCGCCAAAAATATGAAAATAAAGGCTTAATGTAATGCAAATAAGAAGATCAAATGACCACCCTATCCCAGTTTTTACACTAAGGAATAAGGATATTGTGATAATACAGCATGGATGACCCCATTCCGAGATGTTAAACTGACTGTGATGTTTTTTAATGAGGGAGGCCATTGGTGCAAATGTAATTTCTACTTGTATAAAAACAAAAAAGATAAAATATGAAGTGAAAGAATTGCAAAACATACAAATGAGAGGAAGCAAAGTATGTGATGTAGTGTGCTATATCCAATACATTCCTAAAGAGAAATGATTATATTACTATGCATGTATTTAATGTGTGTAAATTAGAAAACTGCGACTGAAATTTTTACACGGTATTTTAGTTGCTGACAGCTTTTTGAGACCTGGGAACCAACACATTTTGTGCCACATATTGCACAAACTTGGCAAAGGGAGCTGGATTTTGTGACAAGAACAGAGTCAGTATTTGTGGATTTTAATACTATATTCCCTTCAAGGGCGTTCAGGGCATCCTTGGAGGAAAAGTTCTGGACAAATGCATGCTATATGCAGCGGCGGCTCCTCCGCTATGGTGGAGGAGCATCGCCCCACTGCTTTTAAGCAGTGAGAAACATAAAATGACAACTTAAAGTTATTGTCATTTTATGTTTCGTGTCCTGCTGCTTTGCGGCGGGGGGGTGGGCGGGGCTGCTCTACACTCTGAGCAGGGTAGGGGAGGAGTGGTTTGCCCACTCCTAAAGTGGCAATGACTGTTTGGTCGACCCTCTCGGGCCGCCCAAAACAGTCATGCGCACTTCCTTGTTCTCCATGCAGGCTGTATGACAGCCTGCATGGAAAACATGCACACGCCTCTAGCCCCTGGCTGAGCGCCACTCACAACACTACATTGCTGCATGTGATTGGCTTAGGGGAAGGAGCCTGGCTGCCTGTTTCCTGTTCCTGTCGGAGGCAGGAGAGCAGGAGCTGAGAAGACGCGGGACTGGCATCGAGGTAATTGTTTTTATGTTGTTACATACTTCTCACCTTGACTTGTATCAGGCATAAATGTATGTAAACTAGGCTTGAATGTGCATGTTTGGCCATTGCTCCAACTGACCATCTTCTAGCATGAGCAGTTGAAATGACAATTTCTTTGATATTCTTGCCATTCCGCCTGCTCTTTTGCATTAAACCCTCTTTGGACTTGGGCTTCCCTATGAGTAAATGTTTTATTTTTAACAGTTATGTCATGTTATGTTATGTTATGTTATGTTATGTTAAGGCGTTTTGTAGCCCACGCTGTTACCCACAATGGAGCATCATGGTGCTAAACAATTATGACTGTACTGGAATGTAAAGATGCAGAGCTATTGAGTAAAAAGACAAGTTTTAGGATTCTAAATTTAATATGGTTTCAGATGGGGAGCTCTGTTTGTGTTTTATTTTTTTTATTTCGAGCAGGTAAAACAAATAAGGAACAGAGATTCAATAAGAATAAATAGGATACAAATCATCTTGGCCCACGCCACCAGGTAATAAATAATTCTAGATTAATCAACATCATAGGTAGCAACTTTCCCCCCTTTGCTAATGGAGCGGAAAATCAATACATTATTTTATTTACCCATGGCAAAAAAACATTTAAAATAAACATTAAAGATTTGTATAGAAAGTTCTGTCCCCCCCCTTCTCAAGTAAAACAAAAGACTATTTAATCTCATTTATGCAAGGTAATAAAAGTACAGTATCTTAGTATCGCATGTTGTTTCATAAAACATTCAAAACATCCGCCGGGCCGGCCGCAGCCAGCAGATCCACCCGCAATGTAATAGACCCAGGATGCACCCGCCAGTCTGGCGGGCACATCATAATATGCATTGCGGGACCGCCGCAACTTCGGCGGTCAGTCCCTGGCTCCGTTCCGCCTTCGTAATGGACCCCTTAGTGCCGAAGTTGGAAGATCCCCTGGGGGTTTATTATTATAAACAAAAGAGATTGCTGGATTGACCTCCTTAAGCTGTCTCCAGGTCCTCATGTTCCTTACTTCCAAAAAGTCATTGAGCCTATGAAATCCTGCATTTTCCCACTTCTGAAGACAGCCTCTTACTAGCGGAAGGCCAAGTAAGTCACACTCTTTCAATAGGATGTCGGGATGGAATTGAGGAATATCATAGATTTCCTTCAGTTGGGTAAATCTTGAAACTACCACCAAGGGAAATTTGTACCTATACTGTTTTGGAAGCTTGGGAATTTTAAGAAAGGGGAATAGCTAGATGTCAGCTTCTCTTAACATACCTTCGAGATAAAAAATCTTCATAGGATTTTGAAAGGTTGCTGTCTGCACGCATCAACTTAAAAAAGAAGCTTGGAAATATTTCTTAAAGTGGGGAGTTGCTAAAACACCATCTTCAATTGCTAGCTGTAACGTTTCCAGCTTTGTCCGAGGCTTTTTGCGTGACCAAATTAAATGCCTCAGCATTTGATCAATCTCCAAGAAGAATTTCTGGGGAACTTTTATAATGACATCGGAAAAAATAAAAAGGAAAAGAGGTAGAATCATCATTTTTAATTAAAGTAATACACCCAATGATAGTGAGTGGATAAAGCTGCCATCGTGATAATGATAACTGAGCTCTCACCAATGTGGGGATGTAATGAAGATGATAAAGATCCAAAAAGTGATGAGAGATAAAAGCACCTAAATATTTAATAAGGCACACAGCTTGCACCTGCCACTGCATTTCCCCGGGTAGTACAGAAATGGGGGCATTGAATAGTAACATTTCCGATTTCGACTGATTTATTCTATAGCCCCCCAGCTCGGAAAAGGCTTGAATTCTATCAAACGTTTTCTCAATATTGTATTCATCAGCATTCAGATGAAGACTCCATTAATCTGCAAACAATGTAAGTTTGGAGTGCCGAAAACCGGAGGTTGAATTTGTGTATCTTGGCAAAGAGAAAGTGCTAGTGGTTCACTGAATAGTGCAAAAAGAATTGGGGAGATCGAACACCCCTGCCGGGTCCTCCGACTGCTTGTAATTCTTCCTGCCGAATGTGGGTTTATCATAACCTTAGCCTGGGCTTGATTGCATAGATTACCCAAGCTCTTCACCAATTTAGTAGGGAAGCCAAATCTATCCACGATAGAAAAAAAGAATCACCAACTGCACTAAATCAAAAGCTTTTTCTGCGTCTATCATAATAATAGACACCTTGATGTTATTATTAGCAAACAAATCTATGGCTTGAAGTTACTCAAGCCTCCCTTTTTCCAGCTTTACAATACGGACATTTAGCCTTTCCTGGAGCCTGCTCGGAATGTCTGGACCACGCTCAGAGTGTCGGATATAAGAACATTTTCCAACTCCCAAAATACCTCCGTAGATCGAGACTTAGGGGCATATCAACAAGGGCTTTATCTCTGCTTTTTTGGCTTTTTAAAGCCAAAAAAGCAGAGATAAAAGTAGCACCCTATCAACAACAGGGTGCTAACATGCAAATTTGCATGTTAGCACCCATTTACTCTACGCTTCCCCTTGCAATCGCTAATGAGATGCAAAGGGGGCGTTCCAGAGTAAAATAATAGGAGAAATGTCGCTAAGCGACATTTCTCCTATTATCAAGAATATCGCTAACCCTGTTAGAGACAAAAAAAGCAGCGCTAACTGTGGTTAACGCTGCTTTTTAACGTCTCGTATTTTTCTGACTTAGCCATGATATCCTATGGAAGGAGGATATCATGGCTAAATTTGTCTGTCCCTATCAACAAGCTAACGTGAGATTATCGCCGGGTTTCCAGCGATAATCTCACGTTAGCCACTTAGCGTGAGGATTTTTATCGCTATTGAGATAAGCGTTGCTAATAGCACGCTATCTCAGCGATAAAAATCAACGCTAGCCGGCGATAATTATCCTAGCGCTAAGTGCGCTTAGAGATAATTATCGCCGGTTATTGTTGATATGCCCCTTAGATTGCAACTCGGTCTAGTGAAACAATCTCTAAGTAAAGAGGCGGACTTTTTGAAATTTTACATTCCTATATTGAAAGCTCAAGAGAATTCTCTCAAGGCCTGCCTCAGACCTATCTTTGAAAAACCGGGATCCCCATGGAATAATCAACTACAGAGATCAGTAGCCACCGCCGCAATAAACCCAGAAGCATTTGCACTGGAGTCCATTTCCTACATGACACGGAAAAAGACCATCAATAGACAGGTAAGACTGGCCTCATTTCAGCTAGACTGAGCCTCTCTAAATTCTGCAGAGATCTTGCGCCCCTTAAACTCTTCGTACATGGTAGCAAGAGCTCAGCCTTACCTATCAGTTGATATCAATCGGAGAACCATGGAGAGACATTATGTACATGCGTCTATTTGGCCTACCAATATCAAATTGCAATCCGTCATGAGCCAACCAGGATAAAGGAGGTACCTGTAGGCTATGCCACTATAAGCGAGAATCATGTTTGCACCTTCTGTGCTGCTGTCTCATCATGAGTGAAGAAGGGAGAGTCCTACTCAGGCCAATATTTTTGAGACAGGGGGCCCGTACTTGCACAGTATGTCTCTCACAATCTGACGTTACTATTCTCGCACGTCGCAGGAAATTTGTAAAAAAAGCACAGAGACTCCATACATCCTTGTTTTGGTCCCCCTCAACTGCGGCACAAAGTCCAGAAACTTATAACGGACTACTACACAAAGAAAACGGGATCTAAACAACCACGCTCTTTGCGCCCGTTTCTCTAGGAAAAGCGTCAAGCACGTCAATAGCATTGGACATGCCCAAGCATTTCTGCTAATTTAGTAGCAGACCGTCCCTAGGTATTCTGATTCAGTTCTAAATGAGCACCATCCCTATTACAAGCTTAAGATCTCAAACATCTAGCTAGCTACCTTTCATGCAATGCACTTTTACCTTTTTGTACGTCATTTCGACCAAATATCATAACCATACAACTCATCATTTCAAAGTTAAATAGAACTATAGCCTGTACAGTCTAGCATTCGTGTGAATGCCTATAACCTGTAGCTATATGTATTTACTGTGTTCCATTAATGTGACAACTCTTCGGAATTTCTATTATTAGAATATACATGTACCGAACAGCTCGCTGTTTTTATTTTGCATAATGATCTTTTAATTGATCTTTGAGTAATAAAATTATGCAAATAATCCACAAAACATACAACAACATTAAGAAGAGTGTCACAGGCTGAAAAATAAAGCACAAGTAATTTATAGTGAACCAAGACAGACTAAAGTGACAGGCCACTTCAGTGAGGAGTACAGGTGCCAGTGCACAGGGATAACATTACTGAGTCAGAGACACAGAAACAGACTAATGAAGCTCAAGAAATATTTACCTTACTGGACCTCGTGAGTTCTCACTCTTATTATATAACAATGAGTTTGTAAACTGACACAGACGAGAGCATAGATGAACTCAAATAGAATGGGGCACTTTGTTAAAGTACTCTGCCACTTTGATTCATGAGACTTAATTAACTAACAGGGTCATGTTAAATTGATTATGCATTTGTTAAATGGTTTGCTGCTAACATCATTGCCCTATTACACCAGGGTAAAACCGTACATACAGTTATATACAGATGTGTATGAGGAAATGTGCTGTTTTATCTATTTTGTAATGGTGTTAATTAATTGATACAAATAAAGACACAATTCAACTAGGGCTTGAAGGAGAAAGTTGGTTTTCGCTGAGATGGCCCTTCCTGGGAGGAATCCAGATTGGTCTATATGGACTGCTGTTTTCGGATGGCCATGTGGCAGCTCCCGTCATGCTCCACGGCTGAGATCATCTTTCAGGTGAAGACGCGCAGGTCGGATGGTCGCAAATCGAGGCGCTCGCTGCTGACGTCCTGGCTTCCCGGCTCCAATGCGGCTGTGGTGTGGTTTCTGATGTGATGAATGTCTGCAGGGGCTGGGCAGGCAATGTACAGCGTTTGGGTGCCCAATACGAGTGGTGCTGACACACTTCTGATGCGCAGCAGAAAGGTCTTCAGCGGCATTCCTTTCCATCTTTGTATTCCAGACAGGGTGCCCAACGCTCAATATGAGGACACTGATTGAAGCCACCTCTTTAGTCAGGGATTCCCTCCCCGCCATCTTTGGAGAGCCTAGGATACCAGATTTAACACTTGCTTGATGTGTTGATTTCTAGTGGGGCCTGGTGGGAAAAAGCTAAATAAGCCAAAAGTGTGAGGGTGAACCAGAAGCATTTTGAGCACTTTTGGGTCCGAGATCTCCAGCTGCTCAGTAACCGAGTAGATAGGAAGCAGATAGGAAGGTGCTGGCAGGGCTGCCTAAAGAGGCACTGTGGTGTCTTCCCAGGCAGGGTAATAGCAGGTGTAGATTTCAGAAGCGGTCTGTGTGGCACAGATGCGGCTTGCCGTCTCTACCTGTGAAACCCATGCACAGTAGCACCATACCACGATTGTGGATCACTTAAGAGAAATCACCTCAGAGAGTGTCACTCAAACGCATTTCACGGGACATGCGGGATACGTCAATAAAAACCGAGCAGCAAAGAGCTCTAAAGCCAGCAAGATTCGGGGCTCAGTTGCTCAGAAGGTAGGGAGGGGCGATCTCCCTCCTGCAACTATGCAGCAGCCCTTGCTCTCAGAAGAGATGTCCCAGTCCACATGCATGCCTCTAAACTCCTCCAGCAAGTCAATCCCTAGTCCAGACTTCAGGGAAGACTGCCTGGCAGAGGAAGTTCTACAATGTACAAGTCTCCTCCCTGACATAGCTGACACGCTTGACAATAAGCAGGAGAAAGCAACGAATGCAGCGGACACAGGGGGTAATGCAGGGGTCAATGTGAGCACGACCTCAGACAACACTTCTTATCCCTTGTTCTTTACAGCTGGGCCCAAAGCAGTATTGAAGGACCAAAGCAAGACGTCCCAAGGACAAGTTCAGGGCAAGGGCCAGCAGGGCACGGTGGACCCCGCGTCTACATCTGATGAAAGTTCGATACAAGCGGACGTAATGCTAAACATCCCTGCTTGTTCCTCAGAGGGGTTATCACCGCTGTCAGTAGTGCCTTACCCGGCCTCATTGGAAAAACATTGAATTTAATCTTGTCTGAACTACGTGAGATGAAACTCTCCCAGGAAAATGCTAACAAAAAAAATAGCGAGCATTTGAATCAAATCTCTGACTCCCTGCTGCATCGTACTTCTTGGGTGACTCAGGTAGAGCAGAGGGTTGCAGCTTTGGAGGGTTCAAAAAACGATCAAATAGATTAAGATTTATTGGGATTTCAGAAGATCGGGAGGCAGGTTCATCGGTCACATCACTAATTTCAGATCTGGTATTCAAGCATGTTCTTAAAGAAAAAGGAACAGAAGGACTGGATCTAACCATCACTTGTGCCCATCGGATTCCTTCTAATCGCCCTACTAATGCCATATATCCTCGAACGATCTTTGCAAATTTCGGGGTCTTGCGCATCAAAGAGCGTATCTTATCATGTGCAATAAGTCAGAAATCCTTTATTACTTCTGATAACTTGTCATTTAATATATTTTTGGACATGAATATTGTAGCAGCATGTCGACGGAAAAGGTTTATTGCCCTTATCAATGATTTCAAGCACCATGGGACTCCGGCGGGCATTGTCCAGCAATCAAAACTCAAGGTTCTTTTTCAGCAGCATGTACATATCTTTCACTCTGTTGACCTGTCAAGAAATGTATTGTACTCCATTAAACATAATCCGACAGCAGCATGGTCAAATTAACAGTGCCAGCTAAGAAATTCAATCATTAATAAGTAGATAACATTTTGGATTTTTTCTTTTCTTTTATGTATCGCATTCCATGATAACATGTGATGTAACCTTCTTGTATCAAATTTGCTCTACTTATACCAGTATATGCCATTTGGTGATATGTTTTTGATGTGGATTAAGGGGCAATCAGATAGCGACCATCCAGGGTGTGTCCTTCCCAGTGTGAGGTTTAAGAGTGTCATGTCGGGGAGCTCTGTTTGTCGAGATGAAGTTTATTCCAGAGATTAGGAGCCAGAAAACTGAAGAGCAACCACCATTTCTAGCCATGCTGACCCCGGGAATAATAGGGAAGATTCCGAGCAAGAACAAGCAAGAACATAGGAACAGGAAAGGCTGCACAGGTACTAAGGACCTCTGTTGTAAAAGGCTGTATACATAAGACATAGGGCCTTGTGTTTGGAACTCTACACAATAGGTAGCCAGTAGAGTCCAGCAAGATATCTTGACATGGAGTGATGACGGGGTGCTGAGGAGAAGCCTAGCAGCAGCATTCTGATTTGTTTGAAGGGCTGAGGAGGTCATTTGGGTAGACTAAAATACATGATATTCCCATATTCAAGACGAGATGTTAGCTAAGCCTGGGCCACTGAAGGCAGGATGTTTCTGAGCAGCCAAAGCAGAGCAGCTCAAGTTGCAGTCGCTTTGGAAATCTGGATGGAAAAAAGAGAGCTTTTCCAATCAAACTAGCAACCTAGATTTTTAGCTAAAGGGTGAGGGGATTTTCCCAAAGTCTTCCAACCAACAACTGGGTGACCAGATGAGGCATGTTGTGCTGAAGAGGAGTACCTTGGGTTTTCCACTGTTTGGTTTTAGACACCTATTTGATATCCAGGTTGCCACTGTCTTCATGCATTCATGGAATCTCCTTTGCACATCAGATTAGTTGCTATAAATAGATACGATAATCTGGGTATCACCTGTGTAGGAAAGAAAATCCAGTCCAAAAGGCAGACAAGATCAGCAAGGTGAGCCATGTAGATAATAAAATGAGTGGGGTTGAGGCAGGAGCCTTGCAGCATTCCTTATGGAAATGCGCCTGTTTCAGAACAGTATGGGCTAAGGGACATGTGCTGGCATACGTTGGACAAGAAGGATAACCACCTAAAACAGATTGGAATATGCCAAGCTCTGACATATGCTTAAGAAAAGAATGGCAAACATTGTTGAATGCTGCTGAGAGTCCAGGGCAGAAGAGCCCTCTTGGTCCAAGATTAGGTTGTCAGAGATGGCCTGAGAAGTGTTTCAGGTCTCTGTGACGTACGAAAACCAGCCTGAGAAAGGTGAATAGGACATTACTTTCCAGGTAGTCAAAGACCTGGAAATTAATTCATTTTTCCAGAAAGCTGGTTGGAAAAGGCAGCAAAGAAATGGGCGGAATGGTAGGATTGAGGGCCGGTTTCTTGAGAGGCGACTATTCTTGGCTGCTTCCAAATGGAAGGGACCAAAGAGATCTGCATAAAAGGCTGATTAATTCTGTCAAAGACAGCTACAGGCAGTACCAGTTTTAAAAATTGAGGGAGGGCAAGGCAAGGGTCAATCGGGGGCAAACTAAAAGTGACCCAAGGGTTTGTCTCCACTATAGTGACAGATGCACATTCAGAGACAGAAGCATTACAGACAATAGCATTTGGATCCAAGGTTTACAGAAGTATCAACAGGCAGGGCAGTATATAGGATTACATAGATAGAAGCGATCTTTTATGTCAAAATGTGGCAAGACTGATACAGAGGTCAGGCGTCACAAAGATAGTAGAATTGGTAGCCTAAAAAAAAATAATTGCACCACTGAGTAAATCTCATTGGCAGAGTTAGAGGTGTCTTCTGTCTTGGCAGATAGGTAGGACAGGGCCTATGACAGGCAGGCTCCTCTCGGCCGGAGGGCTGAGGATAGAAGGAAAATACAGGGCGGCTAAGATAAGGCACTGAGTTATAGACCAGGAAGAGATCCAGGCAGTCAGGCAGTTATGTTAAAAAACAAAACCTAGACAGCAATAATGAAACGCCAGAACTTATTGCTTAAAGGTCTGATCGACTATCTCATAAATGCCAATCAGAACTAGCCGTAGACTTGCCCATCCTACAAAGAGTATCCATGGAGGCAATAGTCTTTAGGCTTCTAGTGGCTATATGATTTCGTAGTGCCTTCCAGATATAGAGTTGAGTTTCTTTGCCAGATTGCTTTCCAAATCAGTCATGATCCTTCGGGATGGCCCAATAATTTGACAAACCTCCCTAAATGACAACATCCTGAACTTCATATACATTACCAACACCGGTTAGAAACTGCCATGCTCTTCTACTCCATAGCTGAATCAACAATAAAGCAATTCTCATCAATCTTCTGCACTCTGGGTCTACCTGTTGATAGTAGCAAAACACATCAAAGCAACAGTTCCAGTCCTTTAGGAGAATCTTTATCAAGGTACACCAAGATGACCCAATAGTCCTGGACTATGTATCGAAACATGACACAGATCATCAATTCTCTGTATGGACAGAAATCTCTTACCAGCACAGCAACTGTACCATCCCTGCTATTTTTCCTGTGTCACTATTTTCCCTTTTGTTTTTTGGAAGGGTCTTTGGGACCCCCAAAGACCTATGTACCCTTCAGAATGCACATCTAACACTCCCCAGGGGTCACCCATTTTGGGTGCAATCAGAGAGGAGAGACATCCACTGAATGCAACAACAACTGCTGCTGTACATCGCCTCGTTCCACAGCGGGACCGTTCACCAGCCTCCGCTACTGGTCCAAACTCATCCCAGGACCTACCGCCCTTTCAGAAACCCACGCCATGCCCACACACGAACCGGTGCCCCCCGGAACCACTCCGATGTTTCCTGATCTATGCCAGATTACTCTGCAGACACGCCACCAAAATCTGGGACACCATCTCCACCATCACCCCTGACATGAACGTTATCCTACAGACCTGGCTCACCCCAGCTTTGACCCCTGACATCGCCACTGCAACACCCTACAGCTACAAGATGAAACAACGAAACAGCACCAACAGACACAGAGGTGGAATCACCATCACACACAAGAAAGCAATCCCCTGCACCACCACCAAAGATGGCACCATGCCAATCATGGAACACCTGAACTTCCAGCTCCACCCGACCACAAGCCCATCATCAAAGGCACCCTTGCATACAGACCCCCAGGACCTAGAACAGGATTTAGCGACGCCATCACAGAATTCATCACCCCGCTCACCATTCATTCCGAACCGTACGTCTTCCTGGGAGATTTCAACTTCCACCTTGTTGACCTCAAAGACAGCAACTCCACTGATCTCCTGGAACGAATGGACAATATCAGCCTCACGCAGCTTGTCTCAGAGCCCACACACAGAGAAGGACATACGCTGGACCCTATCTTGACGTCCAGCAACAGAATCAAATATAGCCTCACCACGGAACTCACATGGTCCAACCATTTAATCAGACACTTCACCTTCACTGGTCCTGCTCACACACCCCCAACAGCCACAGCGCCCCCTTCCGCAGCTGGCCCAGAGTCACACAGCACCAATGGACTGACACCCTCAGCATCACCCAGTCGTTCGTCTGTACCAACCTGGATCGGGAGGTAGAGAGCTTCGATGCCTAAAGCACCAGCGTCACCGACTGGTCGCCCCCACCAAACCTGCAAAAACGCACAGATCCCCCAAACATGCCAGCTGGTACACCCCTGAACTCAGTGCAGAGAAACACAGATGCAAACAACTCGAAAGAAAATGGTGCATCAGCAGAAACAACACTGATCGAGCCACCTTCAAGTCCACCCTCAACAACTACCACCACCAGCTGAAAGATGTCCTGGCAAACCTCATCGTGGCCAGTGCCAAGCAGACCAAGGAACTCTTCGCCATCGTCTGGGAGATCACCTGTCCATCAGGCACCGTAAATTCGATTCCCTCCTAAAAGGAACTCTGCGACGCCCTAGCAGGCCACTTCCACAAGATAGCCATTATATACAAGCACTTCGATCCCCAACCTACCGCCCTCTCCAGCCTCCCCACTCCCACGAAGACCTCCACCCACCACCCGCTCACCACATGGGAACAGCTCAGCACACCAAACACTACTGTCTTAATAAACCTCATCCATTCAGGAGCACCCACCGACCCCTGCAATCATCGACTCTTTAATCTCGGAACTGATGAGACCAGCCACCAGCTCACCACCATTCTCAACGCCTCCATCACCACAGCCGCCTTTCTCAATGCCTGGTGACACCCAGAGGTCAGACCCCTCCTCAAGAAACCCTCCGCAGACTCCAGCAATCTCCAGAATTACCGTTCCATCTCACAACTCCTATTTCCCGACAAAATCTAGGAGAAGGATATCACTCTCCAACTCACCAAACACCTTGAGAGAAACAACTTGCTGGACCCCTCCTAATCAGGATTCAGAGCCAACCACTGCAGAGAGATGGCCCTTATCACCATGACAGACATCCGCACCCTACTCGACAGAGGAGTATCACCCGCCCTGATCCTTCTTGACCTCTCCGCAGCCTTCAACACCGTCTCCCACCACACACTCATCAAACGTCTACACCAGATAGGAATCAAAAAGGACTCTCTCCTCACATCATTCCTCACAGAGAGCACAGAGCAAATCTGTCTTCCTTCCTTCACCAAACAACCCAAGCGCACCATCTGCAGCATTCCTCATGGTTCATCTCTCAGTCCAACCCTCTACATGACACTGTCAGAACCCATGACATCAACATTATCTTCTATGCCAACGACACCCAGCTCGTCCTCTCACTCTCAGCTGACCCCACTACCACGAAAAACCACTTCCATGACTGCATGAAGAACGTCTCAGCCTGGATGAAGGACAACTGCCTTAAGCTCAAAATGGACAAAATCTAAGTGCTGATCTTCAGCAGCCACACTGCCATCTGGAATGATTCCTGGTGGGCAGCAGAACTTGGACCAACCCCCACAATGAAAGACCACCCCAGCAACCTCGACATCATTCTGCACAGTAAACTCTCCATGAAACGACAGGTCAATGCAATCTCCTCAGCCTGCTTCCACACTCCGCATGCTCTGCAGAATCTTCAAATATCTCCCCATCAGCACCAGAAACACATTGACGCAGGCCCTCACCACCAGCCGTCTGGACTACGGCAACTATTACTATTACTGGACTATTGCTAATTCAAACTACTGACCCACGCCTGCAAAGCCCTTTACGAACAAGTATCTGGAAACATGAATCACTGCTGAAACTTCCACTGAGCTGCCTGAAACCTCCGCTCTACCCACCTTGCCCTTGCACAGACACTGCACATCTGTCGCTACTGCACAGGAGGACACTCCTGCTCCCATCTCACTGCCAAGTCCTTGAACACCCTCCCCCTACACCTCCGAACAGCATCCTTGCTAACAGACTTCAAGAAGAATTCAAGACCTGGCTCTTTGACTAAAACCTCCAGCCCAGCACCTGGATACCCACACAGGTGATAGGCCATGCTATTTAAGTACAGTATGATTGATGGATTCCCCATCCTTTGTCCAAATGGGTTGCCTCCTCAACTCTCTCGTAGGAGTCCTGGATAGTGGCACTTGTGATATATTTTTTGGATGCCCATGTGCACTAAGGGGAGCTACCGTAAATGTGTGCCATGATTTTTTTAGTCTGTGAGTAGATAATGTAGCATACAACAAAATAATGCATTGAGATGCATGACAGAAGTTTAGGGCCTGGAAGACATGCCTGTACATTGCTAACATGCACCTCTCAGCTTTATGCAGACTTACAAATTGTAAGTGCTCAACTGTCATATACTTTTCTGTTGCTCACATAAGCAAGTTGGAGAAGGACATTTTCCATTCTGCAGTATTTTACAATTCACAGTAGCTGGGAGTCTGCTTTGCAAGTGTAAATGACCTTGCTTGGTTCTATAACAGAAGAACTAGAAGGATACAGCATTTGTGGCTTGTATGTGCGTTCAGAATGGAGGCATGGTTTACTATCCTATATCTAAAATACAAGAGCCAAGCACACGCAAACCCCTCCGCGCTTTGTAGACCGCCATTCCCCAAAAAGGTATGAAAGACATGGGTGGCTGGGGTGGGGCAAAGCAGATGGGCAGTTGCTAGAAGCATGCTGAGAGACAAGTCACCGACTTCACGCCTAAAGTCACACAAGCATGTGGCTAACCCAGCAGAGTGAGGTACTCCACACAAAAGGCAATTCTACTGCAATTATGCAGAGCAGTAGCCATGACAGATGCACACTAACGTTAACCTGGAAATACACTCAATAGTCCAATCATCACACAATAAGTTAGCTTTGCCTCCAAACTTTTAGTTCAGTTATAATTACATCCTGAGAAGATGGGCTCCCTAAAGTTACTGGGCCTGGAAATGGGAGAGTGGAGTGTACCACATTAATCAGCTCCATCGGAATTCATTAGAGAAGATAGGTTCAGCATATGTGTGGATTTCAGTGACTCTGCACATGAGCATTTTTGCTGGTAATTCACTCCAAATGTGACTCTAAAATATGTAATACATTGCAACATCTACAAATGAACAAAGCCTTCAATCGCAATGAGAGCACCCAAATGCCGGTTACCAAAGCAGAACAATTCGACATAGATTATATTGATCAGATCAGTCTGCTAAAAACAAGCAATAAATATCTACCGGCAGATGTGGATTTCTGCAGTAGCTTTATATGGGTGTGGCCTCAGCACCAAGCCACAGTTTGGTTCATCGCTAATGACTGCGTAGAAGCAATGGGTACAATATGCACCTTTCACTTGGATCAGGGGCCACCTTTTCTTCTACAGTATCGACAGAGACACTTATCGAACTGGATTGCATCTTCAATTCTCTAACCCCTCCGTGCTAGCAAGTGGTAGAGCAAAGCAATACCCTCCTTAAATAAACTTGGCTGTGAGAATGTTAATTAATGTGCATCCTGGCTCAAATACCCTATACAGCTTACAGACAGCTGTGACAAATAGGCAGACACAGGTATTGCAATACCGTTCATCTTCTGAAATTTTATTTGGACCTTTCGGGACTTGACAATCCTCATGATCATTCATGCCTTGATCCAGCATAGGATTTGCAGCAAACCCGAAAGAATGAAGTTCATGTTGATGCTCTGCCTACGTCTGCGACTATTACCCAATACTGGTGAGAGGATCGCTGAACAGTTGAGAATAAGAGCAGATTTAGGCCAGCCTACAGAGAGACTGTGTCAATTATAACTACATAGAACTGTGATTTTGCCCTCATCACATTGATCAACTTGGTCAAGCATTAACATGTGGCCCATACTTCAGTTGTCTAGGGATGTCAACAAAACACCAGAAGCTGGGCCTATATCATAGAGCTACACTCATTAGTGGTAGCCAGATCAGAGGGGTGATCAGCAGGCGGTAAGTACTGTTGCGGTTGTAAGTGGTTATCGGTGTAAGTGAAAGAGAACATGATACAAACTTTGCAGTAGTGCCATCACACCACCGGTTTCAAGAAGTATTGAAGATATAACTGATCAATGCACCAGAAACCCACCAGACTTCATCTCAGAATTGTCTAAGTGTAAAGTTTTGTTTTGCAAGAACAACCAGGTGCAGATGAAGAAAGGCGAAGAGATGCACCTACTGAGAGTTCTGAAACATATTTGATTTAGCTGCGAGTCAAAGGTTAAATTGGCCAAAAGATAAGCCATGTTCAGGCATGTAAAGAAGACCACATACAAAACACTGACTTATTTTTGGGCGGTGCTGGCATTTACTGTTTTTTGCAATCTGGATACCTATGGTGGTGTTTAGCATTCAAATGGTGCACTGACAGCTCATGGAAGAGTTTTAAAACCCAAGTTCAGTCACAGTCCTGTTAGGCAAACATAACAAACTACACATATCAACAAGGAGTGCGTCTGTTGTCAATCTGATGGATAATTTGAATCCTAAACATTTCAGATGCTACAAGAGTGGTGTTTCCGAACCTGCAACTAGGCACCTCTCAGCTCCCATCTGGGTAGTACACCTGAGTGTGCAGACAATTTGTCACATTTTTAAGCCCCTCAAGCTATCGTTTTGACCCTGATGCTAAACTCTGCGGTCATAATTACACAAATCTGACTCAAAAGTTTCCTTCTAGACATAAAATAATATATGCACCACCATGTCTAAATTAATATACGGAACAGCAATATGTGTTATGGAAAAAACTCTTCCTTTACAGGGGCACTAGGTAACCGAAGACTGACAGATCTAATGAAGCAGACACGCTATTTTTGGCATCTTATTATTCTAGAGATTTTAGATTTTTAACTGACATTATGCAGCAAGCAGCATGTTTTGGTTTCGCTAATGTTAATGAATGAATACTTGGAATAGCGCGAGACAAAATGATTCAGATTTTCCCAAATGTAATTCGTGGGAAAGGCTGTTAAGAAGTTGAAATGTTATGAAATGAATGCTTTGATCAAAAATTTTATTTTTCAAATAACTGATGAGTCTAGGGGAACACGCATTTTGAACCAATATATAAAATGAATGTCACATACAATTTGCAAAAGCAGCTGCAGGTCCACTAGCTAATAAGGCGGGCCATCAGTACCTCACACTGTGGCACAACTCTGTCACAAACCATTTATTGACCATACTCTGACTGTGGTCAACCAACGCATTGTATCATTGAATGAAAACATGAATGGAAGCAGGTGTTTCGAATGTCCACAATAAATGGGTGGATCCCAATGAAAAATAATAACATTTGCAGTTATGGCACTCACGCACAAATCATCTTATTCTGAAAAAGAAGCCAGCCAGAAATCTCAGAGCGCTTTATATATAGAAAATGTTAAAGGCAGACTCAGAAAAATATATGGTGAAATTAGAAAGCTGAAAGAAAAAATATATTCAATTTCTGAATTGCCATCATTGCCATTTAAGAGTGTGAAAATAAACATTAGAAAGATGTAATAAATTAACATGACTATATATTTAACACGTAATGAAAATCCACAGGGAGCCATGGACACTTATCACACAATCAGTTTGAACCTTACAGTTAGAATGATAAAAATGGGCTATAAATAATTAAGACAATGTATCATTTTCTCCCTGTACAAGAACTAAATTGCTCCCTCTAACCTATTTGAAAAAACAAGTATCACGTGGTTCATACATTAAGCCATTTCGTTACTTACAAATGTGTTATGATGCAAGGACTTTTGATTTCTAAATTAAATGAGGAGGTATAAAAAGTTGGGGAACAGTACTTTATATTTCTACTGGCAAATTCTGAACACTCTATATTGTTTATTACACAACCAGATGTTTTTCTTTAATACAGCTGAATGTGCTAGGTCATTGAGTCTTTCCTTACTACACAAACAATTATAATACATTTTGAATGTTAATTCTACAAATTCGAATATGGATTCACTGATTGTGTCATCAAACAGACAATTACGGAGGTATGTACACTAATAAAAAAATGGTCCATATCAAGTCCAATGTGCAAATCATGCTGTCTTTTAAAAGCAAAATTTAGTTTTATATTTAGTTACTGTGAATTGGTTAATTGAATATTGTGGAAACTACTGATTTCCACCGTTATATGAACCAGCCATGTTGCACATCTGGCCAAATAATATCAGGCTCTCAGATGCAGACCGTGAAGAATCAGCTTGAATAGTTTCATTATTATCAAGGCAGGAGAAAACACTAAAATCTACGAAGATGATATTTCTAATGTATCACATAGCACAATTATTACAAGTGATTTAACCACTACCATTTACTGAGATGTTAAATACTAATCTTCATATTTATAATATGTCAGGGTTAGTCTCACATTTAGGGTCCGATTCCGGCCGCAAAACGAACCGACCGACATGGACCCGGACCGAATATCGACCGACACGGACCAGCGCCGTACGACCCATGCAGTACGATGCAACGCGAGTGAATTACAACCGACACGTACGGAATACAAGCCGTACGACCGAGCCGGAGGGAAAATAGTGATCCGGCCGGAAAACCGATGTGATTTTCACTGACCGACACGAACCCGACCGACCCGTTCCCGCGATGTACGATTAGCGCAGTACGATGCAATGCGTGTAAAACCAGACCGACTTGCACGGAGACCAAGCCGCACGACCGACACGCACAAACAACCCGGCACACAAGCAATAGAGACTGCCGTGAACGACACGTACCAAACACAGAAGACAGGTAGCGTGAACGAGGCGGAGAAGCCCGCACGAGACAACAGCAGCGTCCGTTTCCGTCACAGGAACGTCTCCTTCATGCCTACAAAACACAAAGGAAAAGAGACAAAAAAAAGGACCAAACAAGCAATGACTAAGCCAATAAATACCCCCCCCAAAAAAATGGGACAAAGACACACCCACAACTCTAACTATATAAGGGACTACAATCACTACCATCATCCCTTGCAAACAGGAGACACAGCCAGCAGCAAACACCAGTACACAGCAACCACAGACACACTCACAACTCACCCATCACATAACTCACACACCATCAGCACCTCATAGAAAAGCACACACACATACACACAGCAAAACCAACACCAACCCAACATCACTTGCACCCTCACACACACATCCCCCACCACCACCACCCATCACCATGCCTCCAAAGAAGAATCCAAAGTTCACAGATAGTGAGTTAGAAGTGCTGGTAGACGAGATCATCAGAGTAGAGCCACATTTGTTTGGTACATTGGTTCAAAGGACCCCAATCTCACAGAAAACCAAGATGTGGGCGAGGATTGTGGACAAGGTGAACGCACAAGCACCAACGTTGCGCACAAAGGACGATATTCAGAACCGGTGGTATGACGTGCGCAGAAGGGTCAAGAAACTCATCGAGAAAGATCACTCCTTGAGTCAGCGCACCAGCGGTGGCCCTCCTGCCAAACCAGTCTACTTCAGGACCAGGGAGGAGAAGGTGCGGGACATTCTACCACCAGCGAGCGTCCATGGCCTAACACACATCCCAGAGCCTGGTTAGTACACAAACAACATACCCAAGGTTGTATGGCAAGGGGACAGTGAAACCATGCACCGCAAGCAAAGCTACACTAACAAATAGATAATAAACCCAAGATGTGTATGCTAGTCACACAATAACTGCCATCTCATAGTGACTGGGGACTGTGTCATGACATGCACCAACCTACAAACAAATAGAGCAAGCCAGTGGCACTAAGCCAAATAGACACTGCCAGACAGTTTGCCACCACAAACACACCACCTCACAGTGCAGCTGACTGTCAGGAAGGAATAGTGGGGATGCAGGTGAAGTGAGTGTAGCCAAAAGCATGATGGGGCCTGTAGTCACAGATAATGCTCCCCCTCCTGATTGGCCCATCAAGACCTCTCAGAAACATGCCCACATCACAGGGAGTGGAAAATGACTGACAAGATGGCTGACACTGGGTCCTGCTGTGGGGAGCACAAGGCCCTGCTAGGGCTTGTGTGCAAATCAGAAGCAGGACACCACTGACTGACATCCTGAAAGACAACTTGCCTGCCCTAAAATGGAAGCACGTTTCATGATGGGAAGGAGAACCGACAGCCCTGACCAGACTACTCAGCCTGGGGAGACACCCCCCCCCAACACAAACTCCACACAACTCACCAGGTGCAATGCATTGACACACACCTCATTGAAATATCAGCAAAAGCTACCCTGTACTGGGTGCTGCTGTGTGAAGCACAGGGGCTCACTTGGGACTTGTAGCCAAACAAACACCAGGATTTCACAGTCATCCATCTTGCCATTGCTGTCACACCCCCTCACAGGGAAGCAGAGTCAAGAGGGAGGAAGCATGGGCATGCTGGGAAGGGGGGTGTAGCCAAGAGTAAGATGGGAGTCGCAGTCACAGACAACCTACACCCACCCACATGGCCCTGCAAGATCAAACTGAAACATACTCGCCTCACAGGGAGTGGGAAAGGACTGACAAGATGTTTGACATTGGGCTCTGTAGTGGGGAGCACAAGGCCATGCTGGCAAATGGCCAACAACAATATCAAACTCTGTCTGTGACAAGCTGGGAAAAAGCAGTGTACAGGCAGGCATCTGTTTGAAAAGTAGAAAATGTCATGTTTGTGAACCAACGATGCATGAAGAAATATAAATCACATTGTGTGTCTCTTCCAAACACAGGTGGTGCTGGGCACCCAGCACCAAATGACGAGGATACCCAGTTTCAGACTCTGGTGGACACTGAGCTCTCTGGTCTGACTCTCTCACTGTCCTCTTCGGATGACGACGACCAACCTGGCCCCTCCGGTGTGAGCCATCATGCAGCACCAGCAGCAGCAACATCTGCCCCCCCTGTACCCACGCCTCCAGCATCTGGACACCGACAGGGCACCCCCGCCAACACGGACAGACCAAGGACAATCAACACCCACAGCACAGGGACACAGGACCCCCCGGAAGCTACAGCCACAACCACCAGCAACACCACCCAAGGGGTCCCAGTGTCACCTGTGCGTACTGCCGCTGGTCCTGCCCATGTGGAGAGGGGTGCTGGGAGGCACAGGGCACGCCTTGCAGAGGGGTCTGGGCTGCATGATGACCCCCAACTGGCATGCATCTTAGATGCGTACCAGGATAGCACCAGAGGATTTGGCCAGGTAGTGGGGATCCTCAAAGACATGCAACACGAGCAGGTCGCCCACCATGCCCGCATAGAGGCCAAGTGAGATGACATCACTGCGGTGCATCGGGACATACTACAATGCCTCCGCCAGATCAACACCCACCTGTCCACACCCCCCTGTGTGCCCACAACATCTGTCGCAACACCATCTGCCAGCGCCACAGGGAGGGAGGAGGACTCTGGCAGAGAGTCCCCTGCACCGCAGAGGCCTGCACATGAGGATCCCCCCCAGAAGAAGAGGGGTCATCCGAAGAAGGACATGTGAGAGGCAGATGTCCCAGCACATCCCCCAGGGCCTCCAAACCTGTTCTGGACAATGTTCTTTGTGCGCAACCCGTTCACCTTGTCCAATCGCACACAACTCGCCCACATGACATGGAGGGTTCATGTTGGGCCAATGTATCAGATGACTGTGGACTTTACTGTGGACATTTCACCTACCAGCACTTCCAACTCCAATGTGATCTTTGGATTCCCAAACCACTGTACAGCACCCACCATCCAGTGCACTTCACTCACACATGTTTGTAAATAAACTCACCAGTACACCATACTTGCCTCTGTTGTGATTCCAACTTGTCATGTTCAGGGAGATGTCGATCTGCTACACAACACAGTGCATGCCAAATACTGCAACAATGTGACCAACGTAAGGTGAGTCATGGGGATGTGACACATGTGAGGGAGACACACCACTATGGCAACACAAAACATACTCACCATGGCCATGTTACTCATCACACACAATGATGTTGACCTGAAACACATTGGCATGCACAGACACAACACCAAGCACAGTCAGTGATAACAAGTCCACAGGTGAGGTAAGCAGATGTCAGTCAGATGTGGGAAGACAGACAACGCACATAACAAAGCGCAGCACAGGTTCATTACACATCAGCAACACGTTTATTCCACACTAGTTGCACGGTAATTCTACGTAACAGTGGACACATGCTCTCAATGTGTTGGAGAATGGAAGTCCAGGGATGTGTGGTACATCAGTTGATGGGAATTGTCAACTTCCACACTGGTGTTGGCTTCTGGGTGTTGGCCACACACCAGGCAAAGTACCCTGGGAAGGACAGACAAGATACAGTCAAAAGCACAGAAGAACAGGAGAGAAATGCAATACACATGCACAAAACATGTTGCAAAACACCTACACAAACACTAGGTAGCAGTACTACCCTATTGTGGAGTACACACCACCTGAATGGACACATCACAGCATGCATCAAGTCAAGTGGCATACAGACACACTCAGACAGCAACAGAGCTGGCTAAACACATTCCAGGCTATCTCCATACATTCACATAACAACATTGGAAACTCACATTCAGGTGAAGAAGTTGTTGATGAGCTGGGAGCGGACGTCACCATCATCTTCATCTTCACTGGCATCTTGGCCCAGGCCGGGATCCTCCACAGGTGCCAGACGTTGGTCGTCGTCATCGTCATCCTGGATGAGAGGCACCTCCTTCCGCACCGCCATGTTGTGTAGCATGCAGCAGACCAGTATTATTTTGCACACATTGCAGGCTCATATGGGAGGGCCCCTCCGGTCTTGTCCAGGCAGCGAAAGCGGCTTTTCAGGAGGCCGAATGTCCACTCAATCACCCTCCTGTTCCGACCATGTGCCTCATTGTAGCGCAGCTTGGCTGGTGACACAGGTTTCCTGAGGGGTGTCAGCAACCATGGCATGTTGGGGTATCCAGAGTCACCTACACACACAAAAATGAACAAGTAGCTGAGTTTTGTAGGAGTGCGGAATACAACACTGACAAACACACACAATGAGAAACAGTCAGTACACACCGACAAGCCAGGCACGCTGAGCTGGCATCTGTGACATCAGCGTTGCAATGCGACTACTCCTCATAATGTAGGCAT
Source organism: Triturus cristatus (assembly GCF_964204655.1). Lineage (NCBI taxonomy): Eukaryota > Metazoa > Chordata > Amphibia > Caudata > Salamandridae > Triturus > Triturus cristatus. The sequence goes on along the minus strand of NC_140582.1, from coordinate 1,063,418,782 downwards.
TGTGCGCCGAACCAGGGAACCGTGCACACACGTGTGATCAACATGTCAGCAAGTCAGACCAATAGAGCATTGATCGAATGGTAGTCCTTCCTGTTCCGGTATGCCTGCTCATGTGCCTGTGGTGGTATCAGGGCAACATGTGTCCCATCAATAGATCCAATGACGTTTGGCATCCTCCCCAGTGTATAAAAGGCATCCTTAATTTCAGGGAGTTCATCTTGGCTCGGGAACTTGATATACAGGTTGAGGAATTGCAACATCCCCTCCAAGACATCGCGTAGCACCCGACTAAACATCGTTTGCGACATACCACCAGCAGTAGCCACAGTGTACTGGAAGGTACTGGTAGCAAAGAAGTGCAGGGCTGCCATCACCTTCACCTCTGAGGTCAGTGCTGTAGGGTATGTCCGGCCAGGTAGCAGATGTGGCGCCAACTGCTCCACCAACTCCTCAATCAGTGGCCTGGTGAAGCGGTACCATCTGATGTAGTCGCGTTCCTGCATGGTTGCAAGGTCTGGGAACAGATGATGAACAGCTGGTGCCCTGCAGTACAGAGATGCACAAAGGAAGATTGTCAGTGCATCCACCCATGTGGCCATGACCACGATCACTATCACATGCTAGTTCATGACATTGCACAATGTACTGAGGTGTGTGCTGTTGGTCATGGACACATATGTCACCTACAAGACCACCACCTCATATCTTAATTCTACATGTCCACATGAGTGCCATGTAGTGCAATGGGCCAATCATCTGGTTGTGTCACCCAACCTATGTGCTGCTGCAACTTTCAAAAAACACACCCCAGTGACAATTGAGGACTCATGTCTCCCAGGCATCACATATCTTTGCCATGCAGAAACCCAGGCTCCCTGTATTGCCATATCAACAAAGCAATGGACATGGCGTAGCACGTACACACCACAAGGCAAGCGTAAGTCCCACGGGTAGTGGCCACTGTTGTTCCTGCCGGCCCTACATGTACGTCTCTTAGACACACACCCCATCAAGGTTGATGCATATACCACATGGATGTGGAGACTGTCACCCATTGGTAACATGTGATCAGACACATCTGAGACACAACATGCACACAGACTGTGGGTGCACATCAGTATTGGGGTTACAGGTCTCACTGTGATGTACATTCCATCACCCCCAGGACTCAGGGTGTATGTGACATGTCTTAAACATATCCAACCTGACACTGTGGCCTTCACTCATGCTCATTACTGTCCAATTGCACATCACAGTGATAATGTGCACAACACACAAAGGATTCTGCCCCCATGTACAAGATAATAGCCTGGGAGTGGCTGCACAAAGTGCCAGACAAAAAAACAGCTGTGGCCCCCCAAACACCCAGGGAATGCAGCCTCACATGCCATGGGACACTGTGTGGTCAATGCTATAGTGTGGCAGGTGTGCGCAGGTGTCCATGGCCAGTATATGTGTGTTGCATCCGTATAATAGTCACACTAATGAGGTCCGACGCGGGTGACAATGCGTACGCATTGCACAGTTCATGACCGAGCCGTGCGTACGCTTTGTCATTGAATCCAATGAGGTCCGACGCGGTTGACAATGCGTACGCATTGCACGGTTCATGACCGAGCCGTGCATACGCTTTGTCATTGAATCAAATGAGGTCCGACGCGGGTGACAATGCGTACGCATTGCAGGGTTCATGACCGAGCCGTGCGTACGCTTTGTCATTGAATCCAATGAGGTCCAACGTGGGTGACAATGCATACGCATTGCACGGTTCATGACCGAGCCGTGCGTACGCTTTGTCATTGAATCCAATGAGGTCCGACACGGGTGACTATCATGCATACGAGTCGGACAGCCATGGTCCGAGACAGGCGTACGCCTTGGCCATTGAATCGTATGGAGACGGGTGCATGTGTATATTCAAAATACGCGTTGTACAGTCAGTTGAACGAGCCGGGCGCACCCATTGGCTCAGGACTGTCATGGAGACGGATGCGGATTCAAAACTCGTACGAGTTGTGCACGGAAAATTCAGTTGGATGCCTACAACAATGTTGCAATTTCAAGTGTTCCATGAAGGTGAAGATTTGAACGATGCGGAAGGCGTGTACGAGTCGTACTTTTGAATGGATTGGCCAGATTCATAGAATGCAACCGTGTTGGACCTATCACTTGGGACACATGGCACAGAGTCTGCCTCTGCAGCACAGATATAAGGCTGGCTGGCCCCCAGGGAGCTCACTTGCCTGCACTACATGCTACTGGACCACATCCCTGCTACCACTGCTGCTGTCTCTGCATCATCTGGCTCCTGCTATGGCACGTACTCTGGATAGGGCCCCAGCCTTCACTGAGGAGGAGAACCAGGCCCTGCTGGACGGGCTCCTTCCAGAGTACAGAAAGCTTTATGGGACACCAGGGGAGCAGGTGAGTGTGCTGTCCACTGCCTTCCTAATTATGCATGTTGTCTGACTAGCAGTACTAGCAGTGTGTATATCAGTGGCAAGCATTCTCGCTGACTACTTTCATTCACCAAAGTGTGTAGGTACATGTAATGAATAGTTTTCCTGCTGCTAAAGTGCATTATTGCAAGCTTAAACTATCCAGGCATTGTTAACATGTCAGACATGCATGTGAGTTTTCATTCCCCATGGTTGCACTACCTGTGTAATTTATTTCCCTTTGTGATGATGACATGTATATCCAATTGTGTGCTGCACAAATCTGGGGCATGTGTGTTAATGTACGTTTCACTTTGTCATCCTCACAGGTTGGTGCCCACCAGAAGCAGGAGATCTGGCTAACCATCGCCCGGGCTGTTCGTTCTGTGGGGGTCTAAAAGCGCCGCATCCGCAACTGCCAGAAGAGGTGGCAGGACCTTCGGGGCTGGCCCCGGAGGATAGCTAGAGTCCAGCTGAAGCTGTCACCTCCACGCAGGAGGGGCGGACACCGGACCCTGACTCCCCACATGCTCCGGATACTGTCGGTGGTCTTCCCGGACCTGGACAGGCAGCTGAAGGTCAGACAGCAGCAGGAAGGGGGTAAGTCCATGCCTGATCTGTGTACTATGTCTGACATGCAAATAGCAGTCTTTTGCCCTGGTCACACTTCCACATTACGTAGGTCTTGTAGTCCCAAACTCAGGCCCCTCATTTGTGTGATGCACCCTCCTCATCTGTTCCACAGGTGTGGCCCCTCCAGTCTGTTGCTTATGTCACTAGGGCACTGTGTCCCTGCAGTCAGCTATGCTTCAGGTACCGGTCAGCATCAGTTCCCGTGACTCTGTTGTGTGTTTCATGGGTGGGTCAATTGATTACACAATGCCTGAGATCTGACATGTGAACTGTGTGTGCCCTTGAGATGTGTACCAATTGCTAGTCTGACTTGCAACATGTGTCTGGGGTATTCCAAACAAACCCATGCAGCAGGGGACTCCAATTTTTGGGCATCAGGAGTATGTATATCAAGTATGTCACAATTGCTTAGCGACCTGACTACTGTCCGGGGCAAAACACTGTTTCACTTAGTCCTGCCCAGTCATGCCCCCTCAAGGGCATTCAGAAACACTCTGTAATCCCAATCCTGTGTATGAAATTGCAGGTTGTGCTTAGTGACATGTGCTCTCAGGTGTCTGCCTCTGTGTCATTAGGGTGTGGCCTGTTGCTACGTACAACTGGGGTGTCCATGATTCAGAGGGTCTGCATGACATCTGCAATGTGACTGTGGGACACAAGACCTGTGTGACATATAGGTGTGTGATCATCTGACAGCGCACAATGGTGTATGCAACTGTGTCCTTCATGCAGCTGGGTTACATGCATGGCAGACTGTGATGTGTTAATGTACAGGGATTTGTGTTTGCCGAGACTCATATGTATGATTTGCATGATGTGGGGTCTTCTGGGTCCTGGATAGGTTGTTTGCATGGGATGGGCAAGTGCGCCGGTCATCTGCAGAGTCAGCTTTACCCCTGAGCTAGGATTGTGAGTCAGTGCATATTGTTGTTGTCTGGATGCCCTGCCCCTGTGACAGGAGACAGCGCTGACTGACTTTCAGGGCATCCCAGTGCCATGGCATTTAACTTGCTATGAGTGAGCCTGCGTTGTGTTCAAGTGTGCACCATGCACCCCATTGTGGCCTTGCCCATCAGGACATGAGTACATCATAGTGTGTGTTGCTGGCATGCATCCCAAGCATGTGAAATGAGTCTCTGCCCATCCCTTCATCTGGACACCTGTACTGAGTCAGTCGCAAGAGATGTGCTGTGTGCATAGTGACATACTCCTACATGTTCACTTGCATGTGCAACTAATGTGTGGGTGGTGCACGTTGGCACATTGGTGTGTTAGCATCCAACATGCAACGGACATATGTGTGAAAGTCAAGGAGGGATATGTGTGCCATGGTTGATGTTGAGAATGACAATTGTCTTATCCTAAACAGTGTTGGCACTTTGCGCTGTGTTCAGCTGATGATGCCAGGGCTTGCCCTGTGATGTGATGTACTCACTTTGGTGTGTGCAGTCGGTGCAGGTGACTGATGTAGTTCTGTTACTTCCTATTCCTATCCAGATACATCCACGGCCACAGGAGGGGACAGCTCCACGGACCTGGAGGAGCCACAGAGCCTTACAGGGACAGAAGGAGAGGAGTCAGGTGGACCCAGTGGCACGGAGGGCGAGTTGCGCCACACTGAGGAGTCGTCAGCACCATCCCCCCCCAGCTGAAGGCCACAGCAGCTCTGAGGATGACTCCCTTGTGGAGGCGGGTGTCAGCAGCCACCAAACCCCAGCTAGTGAGGCAGTCTCCGCCACCACCACCACCACCCCCCTCCCATCGGCTCGCATCCCAGAGGTGCCTGTGGGCTCCCGTGTTCGTGAGCATGTCTCCTTTGTGCCAGGCACCGCACCCCCTGCCCCTGTGTCCCCTGCTGCCCTGAGTGAGGAGTCTGTGGACTTACTTAGATAGATCCATGTAGGTCAGACGTCGATGCTGAAGGTCCTCCATGCACACACAGGTCTGTTGACGCCACTGGTCTCATTCATGGAGGGCATTTCCTCGGGCATTTCTGCCCTACAGAGGACCAACCAGTCTGTGGCCTCCTCCCTGACGGAAGCAGTGTGCCTCCTCCAATAGTCCCGCACCCCTCCTACCCCTGCACCACCCACGATTCCTAGCACCCTACCTGTCCCAAGCACAGAAACCCCCAAACCAAGGGCTAGACATGCACACAAGCAAGCGCAGGGGACTGATTCCACACTCACAGGGGCTGGTTTGCTGACACACACACACAGTCATCCACAACCACTCCACAGTCCTCCGAAACCTCTCCCTCCCAGCCCCCTTCCCTTGCCCCACCTGCAACCCCATCCCCCCAGAAGCTCTTCCTCTGTGACCTTGGCCTCTTCCCCACCGACCCTGCAAGGCCTGATTACAAGGGGAAGAGGAAGTCCCCACACACAGAAGGGAGTGCCCCTCACACCTGGACACCCTCCCCCAGGCGCAGTCAGACTGAGACGCCCACCCGCAAGTCCCCCTGGCGCAAGAAGAGCAAGACCCCCCGCCACCACGCAGCTCTAAGGCAAAGTCTCCGTCCTCCATCCCCCAGGCCACCACTCCAGAGGTTCCCCCGCCACTTCCTGCCCCGGGTTCCCCCACACACAGATACACCATCCCTAAAATGCTAAGACCATCCCCCCCTAGCACTTGCTCCTCCACACCTGGTCAGACAGTTGGTGCCACTGATTTGGGGACCGTTTCTCCCCCCCTGCCCTGTCGACCTCACCTGTCCCCCATTCAGCTCCCATGGATGTAGGCACTGCTTTGGAGTCCACGACCACCCCGTCTGACTTGGGCACTGCAGTGGTGAGCCAATCCACTCCATGTGACCTGCCCACTGGAGTTGTGCCGGCACCCACCCCATCTGACTTGTGCCCCACAGTTGTGACAGCACCCACCACTTCAGTCAGCTCCACTGCAGTTGCAAGTGTCTCGCCTGCATCCCCCACCTCTTCACTGCCTCCTTCTGCTGCGCCCTGATCCTGTCCCTGCGGTGCCTGGCCTACCCCCATGTTTGCCCCTCCGAGGGGATGACCCTGGTCCTTAGCAGTGCAGGCAAGCAAGGTGTGACAGTTGTCACTTTAGTTCACTCCTTGGCATTTGGACATGGACTGGCCATTGGCCTTTTGTTTGCACAGACGTTTAGAATTTCATATACTAAATTTGTCACTCTAGTTCACTCCTTGGCATTTGGACATGGACTGGCCATTGGCCTTTTGTTGGAACAGATGTTTCACTTTTAATATGCTGAATAAAGCTTTATGTTTGTCCCTGTGAACTTGATTTAGCTGTACATCATGTTGATGTTGATTTACATGCCCTTGCACCTGTAATGCTTGGTTTACAATGTTGCATACTGATGTGTTGATGTGAGGTACTCCCTGTGGTCCATGAGATATGTATCCTATTCTGGTCGGTATCCATGTCATCCTTTGCAGCTACCTGTGTGTGTCAGGATCAACTATTTGTGTAAATCTCTCTGTGAGCATTTAATTGGCATTGTCACATCTGTGGCTTGCACCCCTGCACATATGATGTGCTTCCCATTGTCCAAATTGTCACTTCCACATACTTCGTGCTCATCAGGACTGGACCTACAGGTGTGGGCATCATTGTAATAGGAGCAACTGGGGCCTCTGTGCAACTTGCTAGACATATGTTTTGGGTATGTGCAGATGACTTAGGGGAGACTCACGTTCCCAGGCTGTTGTGACCAGAGCCTTCATTGTGTGGTAACTTATGGCTGACTGACCAAGTGTTCTGCAGACATGAGTGGGACTTGCGGTGAATATGTTTGGCACAGCTGGGCTCCCACAGGAGTTGTGTCCCCTCAAGTTAGTGTGTTGTCCAGTGACATGGCCTGGGCCCATAGTGTGTGTTGTATGTGCATGTGTGTGTGTCTACATCCCTGTTCATACACAGACAGTGTTCCCTTGATATGTTCCTGTTGTTGATGCTTGCTGAGTGGTACTGGGTTCATCCCACTACTTTTCCAATGGGCTATCAGATGTGTGGGTGCATGACACACTACTGTTAATTGGTGTATCATCATTGGGATTTGTCAGTTCTGAGTGGTGATGATGTTGTCAGACACAGATGGGACACAGTCAGGGTTTCTCAAGGCACTTGTTTGTTCGCAATATCATGTAGTTGTCCCTAGGTGGTAGTTTTCAGTGATTGAGACATTTGTATGTGTGTGTGACCCCACTTGTCGGGTTCACGGCTGCGAAGCTGGCAGGTGTCAGCATGGGTGCCTTGTGTTTCTCCTTGGCATCTGCATAGTCCTGGGACTGTGGCAGGGATTCTGGAGGTTACATGACCTTTGAGGTCATGGCTATGTACCGCATACTGTGCAGTATGTCTGTCATTCCCCAGGGTTGTAAACAGTCCTTGTGTGATGTGTGTGTGCACGTTAGTTCCTGCCAACATTCCTGTGTTTGTCATGGGTGCATGTGCAATGTCACCTGTCCATGTGGACTTCACAGATATACATTGTTGCAGTTCAGGTGTGTGGTGTGGAGGGTGGACTGATGTGAATGTTTGCATGGATGGTCCCCTAGCTCCCGTTTGTCCATGGATGAGGGGCCATGCTGAGTGATTTGTGTTTGTGTATGTGTGATGTACGTTTGTGGCACAGGACACATGTCTGGGTTTCCCAGTTTGTACGACATCTGCCTTTGTCATCACAGTGGAGGTGTCATGCATGCTTGTGTCACCCCACTGTCTGGTCCCTGGGGGTAGTGGTGTTGTGTGTCAGTCTCTTGCTGTGTTAGTTGGTGTTCATTCCAGCTTGTGTCACATGTGTCTGTTGTGGTTCCTCTCATCTCCCAACGCCTGATTGCCCACTGAGGGTGTCCCAATGATGGTTTACTTTTGTATGGCACTGTGTATACATCGGTGTCACTGTGGTTCAGCCCCCCTCATGTGTTGTGTAGTTGCCTGGGGATACTGTGACACACACACACACGTTGTATCCGATGTGCAGTGTGAGTTTGCCTGTTTGTGCATCTGCACCAGTGCATTGGTATTGCTGTTGTGGGCCTTGGTCTGGATGCTGTTTCTGTGATTTTGCATGCTGTCCCTGTGAGTCATTTCACATCATTGTGCACATTCATCCTGGTTGTTGGGTGCCATTGCTGGCATGGAATGTGAGTTTGTGAGCTGACACCTACAGTCTACACATGTTGTTTTGATTGGTGTGTCTATTTTCGAGATGTGTGCATGCTTGGTGATGGTCACTTCTGCTGTTGTGTCATTGTACGCTGCATGCATTGTCAGCCCCCATGTGTGGTGCTTGTCTGCACATGGCCGAGAGTGTTATGTTTTCACAGCACTGTTAGCCTCACCACATCTCTGTGTGTATGGGACACAACCATTAGTTTGCCCCAGAAGTGTTTGATGTGTTGGGAGCAGGGATCATACATGCTGTTTGTTATTTGCAGCTTTGACCATGATGACACTTACCTTTTGGTCACTGTGATGAGAGTGGTTTGGTCCCCATCACCACAATGCTCCACATCTGTTGCTTTTTGTGAGCCCCCACTTAACTTCTGTTCTACACAGTGAGGGGGTGTTCTTTTTACATTGCCACAGTGCTATGGTGATGCTTGTCTTGTGCATGTCACACTCATGTGTTGGTCACACATGTGCTGTTACTTACATTGTATGCTCATAGCCATAATCACTGTTGTGGGCATTTGTCACAGACTACACACTGTTGTCATGATGTCATGGGGGATGTATTTTGCAGACATACCTGATGTTTGCGTATGCTGGATGTGTTGCGCATTACCCATCCTATGGCTGGGGGTGGCAGGGGTGATGGGCAACATAAGCCCTATGGCTGGGGGTGGCAGGGGTGATGGGCAACATAAGCCCTATGGCTGGGGTGGCAGGGGTGATGGGCAACATAGTCACTATGGCTGGGGGTGGCAGGGGTGATGGGCAACATTGTCCCAATGGGTGGGGGTGGCAGTAGTGATGGGCAACAGGTCCCCTATGGGTGTGGGTGGCAGGGGTGATGGGCAACATAAGCCCTATGGCTGGGGGTGGCAGGGGTGATGGGCAACATAAGCCCTATGAGTGGGGGTGGCAGGGGTGATGGGCAACATAGTCCCTATGGGTGGGGTGGCAGTAGTGATGGGCACCAGGCCCCCTATGGGTGTGGGTGGCAGCGGTGATGGGCAACATAAGCCCTATGGCTGGGGGTGGCAGGGGTGATGGGCAACATAAGCCCTGTGAGTGGGGTTGGCAGGGGTGATGGGCAACATAGTCCCTATGGGTGGGGGTGGCAGTAGTGATGGGCAACAGGTCCCCTATGGGTGTGGGTGGCAGGGGTGATGGGCAACATAAGCCCTATGGCAGGGGGTGGTAGGGGTGATGGCCAACATAAGTCCTGTGAGTGGGGGTGGCAGGGGTGATGGGCAACAAGTCCCCTGTGAGTGGGGGTGGCAGGGGTGATGGGTAACAGGTCCCCTGTGAGTGAGGGTGGCAGGGGTGATGGGCAACATAAGCACTATGGGTGTGGGTGGCAGGGGTGATGGGCAACATAGTCCCTATGGGTGGGGGTGGCAGTAGTGATGGGCAACAGGTCCCCTATGGGTGTGGGTGGCAGGGGTGATGGGCAACATAAGCCCTATGGCTGGGGGTGGCAGGGGTGATGGGCAACATAAGCCCTGTGAGTGGGGGTGGCAGGGGTGATGGGCAACAGGTCCCTGTGAGTGGTGGTGGCAGGGGTGATGGGCAACAGGTCCCCTGTGAGTGGGGGTGGCAGGGGTGATGGGCAACATAAGCACTATGGGTGTGGGTGGCAGCGGTGATGGGCAACAGGCCCCCTATGGATGGGGGTGTTAGTGGTGCTGGCCATGCAACCCCTATGGTGGGCTGTTGTTAGTGGCCAGGATGTGGATCCCCTGTGTGTGTGCCATTTTGCGGGTACGTGTCGTTTGTTTGTGTTGTAGGTGTCTGACTTACCGTCTGCGCCATCTGCGTCGGTCCCTGATCCGGTCATAGATGTAGAGTACTGGTATGACCTGCGCGATGGGATGCATGATGTGTTTGTGTCGTACACGCTGCTTGTTGCTCCGTCTCGTACCCGCTGCTAGCTGGTCCATCTCGTAGCCGTGTATTGATTTGTGGTGCGAATCGTAGCTGATATGCTTGTTTTCCGGATGCTGCGACGTGCCGTACGTGACGACCCGTCCGGCGCATAGGAAGTACGCATCGTACTTGTCATGCCGGAAACTGCTATGGATAATGCTTCCGGGCGACTCGGTTCCACTTTAGGAGTTATGGCTCGGACGGAGAATGGGGCTTGATTCACAGCCTACGTGTTGGTCGTGTTTTTGGCAGTTATGCGCATCGTACTTACTCGACAGGACGGACCGGCTCCGGGTACGTGTCGGTCGCACGGTAAGGCTGCGACCAGCTGTCCGACCGGCCATCGGAATAGGCCCCTTAATGTCAGCTCGTGAAGAGTTGTTGAGTGAATTTAAATATGCCTTAGGATCACCTTGACAAGATAGGATATTTCACACCTAGCCTTTTATTCCAGACTGGCTCCGATAATCCCAGTTGGCGGAAATAATAATGGTGATATCTTACGAAGAAATGAAAGGTAGAAACTAATCCCTGCACCAAGTATATCCGAAGTGGTGGTTAAAATAATAGAGACTGATGGGTTTCAATTCCAATCCAAGAAGTGCATGAATTGAACTGAGTACTGCACTGTAAGCTAGATGATAGAAAACCATTAGCGCCCACACTTGTTTGCTTCTACTGAGAAATGATGCTCATAAAATGAAGCAACATAATTTGGCACTTGATGATTCACTGAAAGTAACTTCACAAAACATTGATTGGTCTGAGGTACTTTACTATTGACTATTAAGGCAACAGGAATACATGGTTATGTTTTCTCAGTAGTGACATACAAAATTTCTCTTGTGAATTGCTGCCCTATTCGTGAATGTGGGAAAGAATTCTTCGAAGAGTCACTTTTGGGTACATAACCCTCTTAGTCCCTCCTTACGAATATGTAGGAATTTGGTGCAGAGCTATTGTAGGGCTGGAATCTCCACTTCTGCTCAGTGTTGGTGCACAAAACACCAGTAACTATGAGGTTTCCCCTGGAAATGGGAACAACTGCATGGACCCAGTAACACCGGGTCCTTTTCCGTGCAGATTTTCCCAATTCCTGGAAGGAATCTGCTGACATTTTCCACCTCCTCTGTGCAGGCGAAAAGTGACGGCCGAGGCTGTTGGTTGTTCGGGGCACAGACCGGGAGATCAGGGGTAGCTTGAACCTGTACAGGGGGTGCACTGTTTGCTCCAATGTGCTGCTGCAGGGGTGAGCTGCAGCACTAGTGTGTTCTGGTATCTCGGGGCACAACATTATTGGGTACAGTACAGAGTTTGTAGCCTGGTAATTCCAGATGCTGAGACTCTCAGAAATTAAAGAAGTGGAATTTCACCCAGATTTACTATAGTTCTGCATGATATTCTGTCACTCATTATGAGGGCCTTCGTGTGTTATGAGTTTCTAGCAAGGAGAGAGTAGGACAGACAATGGGCGATCTTTAACTAGCATCTAGTTGGGGCCTAAATGAATGGCAATGCTTTTCAATAAATTAATTATTTAAGTAATCTTTAAAAGATGAAATATGCATTCATAGTGACAGAGATGGATTTTAGTCCTACCATGGTAAAAGTGAATCACTATTAGGAAAGCGCAAATAGGAAATGCTATTGCATACCCACCTATAGGCCAAATAGGAAATGGTTTGCATTTCCTAAATTGGGATTCCCTAAAAGGAAATTGCAATGTAGGAAATCCAAACCCAAGGGTGCCTTTTGTCTTAAGGCCCCCCTGGAGGCACCCTGAAATTCATAGCGCACACCAAGTGCATAAATGCCCTAGGGGCATATGCGAGCTTCATGTCACATAAAAAAAAAAAAAAATGTAAATACATTGTTTACATTTTGGTCTTGGTTACCATCGACTTTGAGTCAATGGTAATAGCATATCCTAAAATTCCCAACGAGCACTTAGGAAATGCTTTCTACATGTGCTTTAGGAATTGCAAATAAGTAATCCCTATTTGCATTTCCTAAATTGCAGTCGCAATTTGCAATTTCTACCGGGTAGAAATCGCAAATTGTAGCCGGTTTTTGACCGTTGTACATATTAAAAGGCTGTATTGCATTTCTTAATGGCTGAAATTAGGATACGGCTCGTTAAGAAATGCAGAACGCGTTTGTACATCTAGCCCCATGTTACCATGGGATTTTTATGACAGCTTTGCATCTATCTCCTCAACTACTTTCTGTGGTCTGGTGATAATGAATAATCTGCGCTGCCTAGAATTCTGTCCAGAAATGTTTATGACTGTAACATAGAATGCTATAGCGCACAGGAGCCAACTTCACCAAATTATCGGTGGAACCCAGTCTATAAGCGCAGTTCCAATGGGAGCTGGGATGAGAAGCGCGCCCACAGGAGGCCCTCTCTTACAAGCGTGACGGTCCATATAAAAGACTCTGGACAGAATTATCTCACCTTAACTCAAGAAATTCAAGCAGCTTATTTACAGATATTGTGTGGCGCCAACCAGTGCTGGACATCCAAACTTACCATCCATCGTTTGACCCCGAAAGCAGAAACCAAGTGCCAGAAACATAGTTGGGGAAGCAGGAGTATTGACAGCGCGCATCAATGTCATTTCATAAAAACACTGGATTCACAGCCTTATCCCATCCTCCATGACAGTAATAAATGAGGTCGAAACTTAGCAATGTGCATTATATATGCATGTAAATATTTGGTTTACAGTGTACATCTTCATATATAGACCACATGCAGGAGGCTGAGAGGTGTATAATAACGTTTTGTTTTTGTTGGTACCACGAAGAGGCCTCCTGACTATCTCCGCACTATATAAAACACACCACATACTATCCCAAGAGGAATCCTGAAAAGAACATTTAAGTTATTTTACCAACGTGAATCACATGCATATTTTCCTCGTGAGAAATGACTTCAAAATGCCATTTTAAAACTTGGGTTACACTTGCTTGGCACATTTTAAAATGGCAGCTTTTCAACAAATAAAGTAAATGTTCTGCCTTGAATGATATAATGCGTAGGTGCTAAAGGAGAAATGAGTGGTGGCTTGGAATTTTAGCCTTTTATGTCTCCAGCCCCCCACCTCAGCCCCCTTCAGAAAAGCTGATCACTCTTTCACACCTTGTCTTCCTGAAAGAAGGTGCCTGGCTACACGTGAACCTTTACACTTTCCGCCTGTAAACAATGTGAAAGGTTGTGGCCCAGCCCTTGGGCACTTATATACAGGTCGGAGCCTAAGGCCCATCAGCCTTTATAACTAGGCCTGGGAGTGATTTAAATTATGCCAGAATATTTAGAGTAATTTTGGTAATTCTGTGTTACTCTTTGTTGCGGAATTATCAATACGTATGTGATTAATTATGTGATTACGCCCACAAACGTAATTAAGAGAGATATGGCAGGAGAATAAGCACAGAAACAATTAATCTAATGAGCACGAGTGGCTGATCATGCTGGTGTTTGTGTTGTTTTGCATTTAGCGCTATTTTATTTGCTCAAAATGCATCCTCGTGTCCATTTTGGATACGAGGGTCATTTTGTGCTAAATTGCTCTAAATGCCAGGAATAGGTGGGGGGGGGGGGGGGGTCATGCTACTATTCATCTTCTGTTGCATTTAGCACTAGTTCTTAGCACAATATGCATCCTTGGGTCCATTGCAGCAGTCAGGGGGAATTTGTGCGCCTAGGAAATAGTACTCAATGCCGAATTACTCTTCTTGCATAATTATGCAGAATCTCGCCTTTTGCAGTAATTCTGTGCAACTAAGCTATTAACACAAGTTTCAGCCACCCCTACTTATAACCTGGCACCTAAGCTATATTGGCACGTTTGCTACCGAAGCGCGGTAGGAAACCTCCCATTTCCGCTTTCGAGGCAGAAGTTGCTCTGGTTTTTCAAACATCCTTCCCCAGGGCAGGCCCAAACACTCCGGGGTAGGCTGTGGATTCAGCATGGCGGAAGAACGCGCTGTTGTATTTCACCATCCCAAAAGATTTCCAATACACGCGGCTGTTCCCAAAGGCCAGGATGCTCGAGGAGTGTGAGCCAATCAGCAGCTATTGTTCGTTGCTCATTGTCAGCCCTCTCAGCATTCCCCGCCCACTCCACTTCACCCCGCCCCTCCGCTGCCACAGGCAGCATGGGCGCCGCACTCTGAGGCTCCTATTAGCACTTCATTTAATAAACAGGAAGTGGAAAGAAAAGCATCACTTGCAGAACTGCAGGCTCTGAATGAGTTAAAAAAAAAAAAAAGAAGAAAGCGCCCTTGGCTAATTGCTTGTTAGATTCTAAAGCCTTTATGCCTTGTTCCTTCTGTCTTCTTATGAAGCACTTGGACAAGGCATTGGCAGTGTCAGCTGGACAGCTCCAGGGAAGGACAAAGTGTGCTAATTGCAACGACCAGGCCCTGAATGGTGCTTCTAACTTACATCTGCAGGTTCCTTGTGAGAAGTGAATCATAATTTGTACCTTGGGCCTGAAAGCCCTTTTTCATGTAAAGCTGGGGCATTTCTTTCTCACAAATTCCTCATATCTTGTCTACAATTTGGGTTGGAGGAGGTCAGCGCCATTTTGCGAGAACAGTGGCGCGAGCACGCAGTTGCATTAATGCGAATGAAACCCTGCCCGATTGTTCCAAGGCGCCATTGAGAGGAAAGACAGAGGGAATTTCTGAAGTTGACCCAACTTACTAAGGAATGCAAACAATTCCGGTGTCGCTTCCATTGCCTATTAGCGCTCCCCGTGGAAGCCGAAAATCCTCGGCTAAACAAGGGGACGCAAGGGCTCTTTTGGAAAGGAATATTGCAGGCAGAGTTCAAAATTGGAATTTGGTGCTTACCAACAACTACGACATTCTAGGGATAGGAATTTAAAAGAGGAAGCCTCGCGGTATAGTAGTTATAATATCTGAAAAGCACAGGGAAAAACACATTTATTGGTTTGGGAGCTCAGATTTGAATAAAAAGAACAACATTTGATTGCATGTGACACAAGACCTGAAATGTACATGTGATGGTTTAAGCCATACCTTCATCCTGCTTCCTCCAATTAAGTATATTTTTACAAATCAGTCCCACAATATGGAAGCTTGCTAAGAGAGAGGGAATTCGCTGACCATAACTACACACTCACTGGGCCTGGAGGTGCTCAAACTATGGGAAAAAAGTGAATTGATTCGTATTTGTTTTCTTAGGGTGTTTTTATTCTTTTTTTTTTAACAGGGGCAGTGGGTTCCAACTAGACTCTCCATCGTGTTGTAAAGTCTTCTTCTTTTAACTTGTATTTTTAATGTGTATGTTTTTGATTTGCCATTGTCCCTCACCAATTCACCCTTTCACCCTTTTATTATAAAACTCTTTGCCGTGGTTGGCAAGAGAACACTTTTTTGTTTTCTTTTTCCAGTCTGCACGTTTTTGAAGATAAAAATCAAATTAATTTTTATTTAATTTTGACTATATTTCCGTCTTTTCCTATTCTTGTGTTTTATTTGAAGCATTTTACTGCATATTTTGGGACCTCATTACAATGATGGATGTCGGTTTTGAAACCGGCCGGACATTCCGGCTGGCTTCCGAGGGGATCAAGGAGCCCATCTGCCAGTCATCCACAGGATGGCGCTTTACATCGTCCAGATTACGATGCTCAGTTTCCGACAGGCTTTCCATTTCGGGCTTTCCGACATGAAAAGTGAGTTTGGGGGCCCCTAGCAGGGCCCCCTTCTTCCTGTGGCCTCCGGTTTAGGGCCAAGGGGGCACCTATGGTGCCCCCCTGTTGATCCCTGCACACACACACACTCGAAATAGTCACTGCTATTTTCACAGCCATTAATAAAATATTAGAGCCCAGTTTTAGTGGACAATATATGTAAAAGCATAACTGAAGATAAACAAAATTATGGGAATAAATATAAAGGCACAACATGGAAACATAATGAAAACTGATCATAGGTGGCAATCTTTGATGGAGTCCCTTCTTCCCTAATCCTAGCTTATGTCCACATTAGTACCAACATGTTGCCTTAATTAGGAACTTCCCTGATGGCACATGTAGTTTTGGCCTCTGTTGTGTTGTTGATCCTGAAACAAGTCAGTAAGCGCGTGATGCGAACTTGGTACAGACTGTTTGTTGTAAATGCTTTTTCAGGAATGTCTAAAGCTCCTCTCTACACTTGCGAACAAGTTTCATGTAATATTATAACCATATGTTAGACATAATTAATGTTGTCATCTATGATGTTAGTTGAGAATAGAAGTGCATGAATCCCATTGGGTTTTCACCCAAAGTCACTATGCTTTTCTTTAACTGAATATAGATAATATGTAGAAAATGCACTAAGAATAATAAAACATTATTATACTGTAAATGCCTATAAATTAAATTGCATATAGCAGTTACACATTGAAGCCCTAATCAACGATGACCTTAAAATGCTAATCTATATTATGAGGAGGCATCCAGATGTGGGCTCAGCCTCAAAGGTTCAGCACCAGGCGCTGTATGTATTTGGTATTAGCCAATCAGGAGAGCAGCCAGCTTAGGTAATACCATTGGTGACTGCCCTTGGATTGCCCATATGTTAACGTATTACCTTACCAAATAAACCTGCCATATAATTTTCTCCAAACAATGTGGTCTCAGTCACTTGCTTTTAGACTTCATTCCTCTGAGTGCATTAATTCAGCATATTCAATATGTTTGTATGGCTATTTGATATCAGCGCTACGTCTGTGTGATTTTTGAGGACTGGCTTGGCCCAGTGTTAGAACAGAAAAAGGTGGCTCCAGAGGGAAAGATTACTTACAAAATATTCACAAAAGCCAACTAATTAATATATGGCCCCTGGCAGAAATGCTTGCCTCATCAAGTCAAACCTTTTTTGCATCGTTGTATCACTTCTGTCAATCCAGGAAAAATCAGAGTATTGCTGTGCAAAAAGAAAGAAAGGAAACAGAGATCTGGGTCGGAGTAAGTGCAGGGCTCCAGTGTCCTTGGGAGCGGCGAGTGAGGTCGCTCCCTCCAATCAGGGCACTGCTGTCACAGCACGAGAACAGTGCCAGGATTGGTTAAGGCACTTCTCAAGGGCTCGCGCTGCAGGAGGAAGACGTGCAGCGAGGAAGGGTTCGGAGTCAGACATGTCGCAGATAAGTGTTTTGTGTGTGGTTTTTTTTACCCACCAGACCTTTGCCCATCCCACCACTCCCCATAGATGCCAGCCACCACTGATCCATGAGTGATTTATAAATTGTATATCACATCAAAGTGGCTGCTGGTGTCTGTCTAATCGCTGCCTGAGCAGTTCCCTTCCTCTTCATTCAGATTCAACAAATGGAAACAAAATGATCTGAAAACATGCTGTCCTACAGGGTTTCTTCTGGAATGGATTCTTTCTTTGAGGCAAGACAGGCTGTAGAGGGATAAGGTACCATCTGCCACTTTGCCTGCCCCTTCACTAGAACAGGCATTAAGCTGCAAGCGCAGACCCTCGTCAGGGCTTGCAGCGATTACAACAGAAGGACTCTGGCTTTCTTACTAGTGCTTGAATCATCATGTCCCACTGACTCATTGCCCACCCAATCTTTCTCCGGGACTTTGGCTTTAGTTTCTGTTACAATTTACTAATTCAAGAATGTGAAGTGTAAACTGACAACAGAGTCTGCTAGGTGTAGTAAAGTGAGCCAGCTACTGACACAAAAAGATCTGGCAAGAATGCATTTATAGTACACATGAATTGTAAGGGTAGCGAGACCCTACGTAAAAGCACAAATACATTCATAGAGGAATATTTAGGATGTAGCAGATAGGTCTTAATTTAGCTCCTGCCATTCACTTGTCTCTTGTCAGTACCAATGTTTGTAAATGTTTAATGATTTCATTTATGCAGTAGGTGCAGTGACACTGGGGCCCAGGGATGTGAACAGCTCACTGCACCCCATCTATCTGCCTCTTTTACTAAGATCCTTGGAGATGGGAAGTGGACATTTTCCATTCTTGTCTTGTGGTCCACATTTTTGGCCATAGATGGATATCAGAAGCCTTTGCTATAGGAGGGTACAATGTATCTCCAAAAAATTAAACTCTTTTTCCACATCTTCAGAAGATAAGTGTGACCTGGAATGAACCCTTAGCATGAAAAGGCCATTCTAAAAACTTAGGGCCCGATTCACAGAACTAACTTAAGACAAAATCCTAAACTTACTACCATTTTGGTATTCACAGAAGGCACTTACTCATTTTGGTATTCACAGAGGGCACTTACTAATTTCGGTATTCACAGAAGTTAGGACTCCTAACTTTAGGACTCCTAAATGCCTTCTGTGAATACCGAAAGTCTTAAAGTTAGGATTTTTCTCAGTTTAGGAGTAGTAAAGTTAGGACTCCTAACTTTAGGACTCCTAAATGCCTTCAGTGAATACCAAAAGTCTTAAAGTTAGGATTTTGCTCAGTTTAGGAGTAGTAAAGTTAGGACTCCTAACTTTAGGACTCCTAAACTGAGACAGCACTCCAGGTCTACTGCGGGCCCGCACCAAGGCAAATGCAGGGATTCAAAAGTGAAAAAAAACGACAGGCCTGCCCCTCATGGGATCATTGGTCCATTCTCTCTGGGGGCCAGAAACAAGAAACAGGGCTGTTCGCGCTATGAATGATTGGCGGCCCTGATTGTTATAGACAGCTGTGGGCGCCGCAGAAACCACAACTTTTGAGCACACAAGGGCAAATGTCCCAACTTCCTTTTGCCGCCCTAGCCCTTTTGCCACCCTAGGCAGCCGCCTAGCCTTGCCTAATGGTAGAAACGGCCCTGGCAATTCAGAATAAATAGTCACTTAGAAAGCACAGCATGGCACAAGTGTGGTTGTAAGAATGTGGAACCAGCTCAAGTCAAAGCCTGAAAATACTTCAGGCACTGGGCAACAGCAGGAAGGCTGTGACACTATTAGACACCGCTCTGAGAAGTGCCGGTGACAATCGAGTGACATCAGAGCTCGCTGGGTAAAGGGAGTGGACATGAAATTCTCAGATGATGACTGGGACGGAGCAGATCATGCAACTTAATTGTCTGGGAATGCTCTATTCAAGCTACTACAGATGATCTACTTACAGCACACTTACCTGGCACCCAGAATATTTAGAGTGGTATGCTTCAACAACAGCCCTCGATCAAACCGCGAAGACGCTAATTTCTACCTCATAATGTGAGCCTGCACAAAGGTGGAAATCTTATGGAAATATGTAAGAGGGAAATTGAGAGGCACGGCTGAGCTGTGTAAGCCGGAAATCTGTATATTTACAATAATGCTGATACCTAAGAGCGCACAGGCTGATGGTCAATTTATTGACCTAGAGTTCCTTGTGGCTTGAAATTCTTCTCAATCAATCAATCATTGACACTGATAAAGCGCGCTACATACCCGTAGGGTCTCAAGGCGCTGGGGGGGGGGGGGGGGGGTGCCGCTACTGCTCGAACAGCCAGGTCTTCAGCTTCTTCCTGAAGGAGAGGTGGTCTTGGGTCAGGCGCAGGTCGGTCGGGAGGGAGTTCCAGGTCTTGGCGGCCAGGTAGGAGAAGGACCTTCCTCCTGTAGTCGCTCTTCGGATGCGGGGGACGGTGGCGAGGGCGTGGTTGGCTGATCGGAGGTGGCGTTTGGGAGCGTAGAAGTTGACTCGGCTGTTGAGGTAGCTCGGGCCTTGGTCGTGTAGGGCTTTGTGTGCGTGGGTGAGGAGGCGGAAGGTGATTCTTTTGTTGACGAGGAGCCAGTGAAGGTCTTTCAGATGTCCGGAGATGTGACTGGTTCGTGGGATGTCGAGGATGAGTCTGGCTGAGGCGTTCTGGATCCGCTGGAGTCTCTTCTGGAGCTTGGCGGTGGTACCGGCGTAGAGGGCGTTGCCGTAGTCCAGTCGGCTGGTGACGAGGGCCTGGGTGACGGTCTTCCTGGTCTCGGTGGGGATCCACCAGAAGATCTTCCGTAGCATGCGAAGGATGTTGAAGCACGCCGAGGAGACGTTGTTGACTTGCCTGGTCATGGAGAGGGAGGAGTCCAGGATGACGCCCAGGTTTCGTGCATGGTCTGTCGGTTTGGGTGCGGTGCCCAGGGCGGGAGGCCACCAGGAGTCGTCCCAGGCGGAGGGTGAGGAGCCCAGGATGAGGACCTCCGTCTTGTCCGAGTTCAGTTCTGCAGCCCCCAGAAAAAAATAGTTGGATAGCAGAGTTCCTAAATGGATGAAAACTTAAAGTAAAATGCTTAGGGTGCAGGTCAAAAAGATACATAAGGTAACTCTTATGAAAATTAATAAAATGACAACAGACATACTGGTACTAATGGAAATGAATTGTGCTTAAATGTCTGCCACATAGGCAGGCGCTGGGATACATGCAGGTATGTAAATGTATGGTTTTTTATATAGCGCTGATCACCACTACGGGTATCTCAGCGCTGTATTCATACCGCTGAAGGAACCCATCCTGGCTTTCCATGTGAGGTGTCCACTCCTGGGAACCTCCATGGTGAAGGCCAGGCATCCCAGCACTGTTGGGGCCGTTGTGGAGATTAAGCAAGCTATTGCCCAGAGTTGCAGTGTGGGACCCATGATTAGAATAGGCACTGAGGCAAGAATATCCGGTCCGCGGAATTTATAGCCCGAGACCCTGCCGCGACGGGAATCGAACCCTGGTCCCGGACCAGTGCTCTGCATCGAGGTCTGCCGCTCTAACCATTGAGCCACACTTCTATAGCTGTTTGCACTCCTTCTCCCCTTCCCCATTCATTCCCTGGGTCCTCTGGAAAGATCATACTTGCAACAAAGTTAACATTATAATAAACCTCTGTAGTAGTAGTAGTAAATCTTTATTCGGTTATAAAAACAATGATAACCATTAAAGTACATAAAAAAAAACATATATCATACACAATATACACTTTATAAAAAGACTGATTGTATTAATTAAAATTGATTCAATCTAGATTTACTCTATGTTTAAAAATACATTTTAAAAATGTGCTGACACTTTTAGTAATCAATGGGTTGTTCAGAAATTGCAAGTACAACATGGCAATGCGACACCTTCTAAAACCCAGTGTTCTCAGCAAAGGGATTAGCCCTAATTTACGGTGTATAGAGTAAAATTTACAGAACAATATCGTGTGCATTGTTGATTGTTCCGATAGATCATCACACGGACAAGCCGTTAGGCCCTCTTTCCAGTTATAGTTTTTTGGGAAGGCAACAAGTCTATGGAAAACATTCAATCTGAATCGTGTCAATAGAAAGCGTTCAAATTGTGAATCAACATAAGTCAAATACGGTTCCATTTCAAGTGTGGTCATGACTGTCAAGGAGTGCTGAGTGGATATTTTATTTATCTCCTTGCCCATCCTTAGTTCTTCCAAGTGGCTGAGGGCCCTTATTTTTAAATCTTTCTTGGAAATCTCAGCAATTTTTTGGGGATTAATATAATATTTATTAAGGCCCAAATCAGTAAGGAAATTTTTTACATAAAGCAGCCATTCTATTTTTCCCACATGTTCCAGGGACATGCAGTCCGCCACAATCTCTTTTGTGAATAGATTCTTTGTTGAGGTCGAAATACGGCGCCATAACAAAAGAGGTTGAATTTTGGCCAGATCTTCAATATGGGAAAGGCCAAGTTCTGCATGACAGGCAAAAGTGGATGCCCGCTTGGGGGCCATCAGGAGAAATCTCGTAAATGTATTCTCTGCTATCTGCAGGGCATTGGTGTTTTTATGTCCCCACAGACCCGCCCCGTAAAGTGCGATGGAAAGACACTTTGCTTTATAAATGCGGAGGAGCTCTACCGGTGGCCGCTTTCCTAGCTTCTGGGAAAATTTTATCAAGGCAATAATAGCTCGCAAAAGTTGATGTTTGCGGGCTTCAATGGCCGCTTTCCAGTTAAGTTTGTCGTCTGTCATCACCCCTAAGTATGGGTATTGGGAGGTCAAATCTACTTTCTCTTCGTCAAGGTAGATGGGCTTTTCCTTTTTTTTCCCCTTTCCTGCCACCATCACATACGTTTTTCTTATATTTATTTTAAGGTCCAAGGTACCCATGAATTTTGAGTATCTATCTAAAGCTTTCTGCAGCTCTCGCGGAGTACGTGCCAGTATTACTGCGTCATCCGCGTAGAGGAGGGCCGGGACGGGGCGAGTTTTTACTCGTGGAAGGTCCTGGGCCCCTCTCAACATCTCGACCTCAAGACATTAGTATAGAGGGAGAAAAGAAAGGGGGCCAGTACACAGCCCTGCCTCACGCCCCTCTCCACATTAAAGGGTTCAGATAGCTCACCCTGCGTTCCAAAACGGACCCTTGATGAGGCGTTGGAATATAGAGCCCTAAGAAGATGTACGAGGGGAATATCTATGCCCATATTAGAGAGCACTGACCACAGTTTCGAGTGGGAAACGCAGTCGAAGGCTGCGGAAAGATCGACATAGACCATATATAACTTTCCTTGCTTTGCTGATGCATATTTACCCATCAATAAAGCTAGGTTCAGGGCCTGTTCTGTTGTTCCAAATCCCTCTCGAAAACCAAACTGAATGTCAGATAGTACATTGTGGTCATCTGCCCACTCCTGTAGGCGCTGAAGGACCACTCTGCCTAGAGCTTTGCCAAGTGAGTCCAATAATGAGATAGGCCTATAACAAGTCACATCTTCCCTGTTTCCTTTTTTAAAAATAGGGACCATGATTGATTGGGACCAAGTTTTAATGAGGCCACACTTCATTGTTGCATCGAACACTTTTTTTAGGATTGGAGCCCACAGATCTAAGTTGGACTTAAAAAAGTCCACTGGCACACCGTCTGGGCCGGGGGCTTTTCCGCTTTTACTCTTTTTTACCGCGTTTATGACTTCGTTTAACTCAAAATTTAAAAGGATCGGGAGTACACTTTCATGTGAGATCTGTTTATTTTCTTCGAGTGGATCTTCCCCTACTACTTTACCAAATACTTTAGAAAAGTGATTTGCCCATATTGGGCCCTCGATCACTACATCAACTTTCGGCAGATCGCTAGTGTCTGTCAAAAAGGGAGTCCTTACTACCTTCCAGAATTGTTCACTATTCCAGTTCCGGGAACTCTCATATAGTTGGTCCCAGAGCGCTTTTTTCAAATATTTTTTCCTAGTTTTACATGCTAGACGATAGCACCTCCTTAAACCACGTATTTCCTCTTGATCTCGTAGAGGTTTTGTCAGCGCTTTTTTTAAAGATTTATGCGCCAAGGTGCATTCATGATCGAACCATCTTTTTTTTCCTGGGCTTATTCACTTTAATATTACGGGTTAGAAAATCCTTTACTTTCTCCATGATTAAACTAAAATTTAGTAGAATCTCTTCTTCGCTGGTATCGTTCTCAAGACACTTCACTATTGCTGGATATGTCTCACGAACCACTTTGTTTGTCATGGCCACTGGATCAATCATTCCCCATCCTATGGCATAGCCATTTGTTCTTGCAAGATAGATATTATTCTGAGCAAGTGTTGTCATCATTGGATGTGAATTATACTGCCCCTGGTCAATGACCAAATCAAATGCCACTGCAGTATGATCACTTAAGGTATTTACTAGCAGCCTAAAACTCTTAGCCTTACTTTCAAGTATTGCCAAGACCAGTATATAGTCTATTGTTGTTTCCCATCCCCTACCCAGATAGGTGGGCTGTACTTTGCCAGATACAGTGTCAGTTTCATTTAAAATTACAAGTCCTAGTTCAGATAGCATTTCATTTAGGAAATCCCCCACTTTAGAGTGAGAGAAGTGGGACGTGTGTTTGTCTATTTCTTCTGCCATGCCACAGATGTTACTGTTTTTTGCCTCGCAGGGATGGTGAAAATCGCCACCCCAAACAATGCATGGTACGTCGGCTCCTTGCATTTTTTTTGTCTGGATAGAAAGTTTATTTCGAAGAGGCCCAAGTAGATTTAATCTCTCGCTTTCCGGGACATTGTCGTATGTATTCACTAAAATTATTGTCCCATTCTTCGGAAGTGAGAGTTTCAATATCTGGTAGTTGGAGTGTAGGCTGAGCGATATTATTTTTAGCCCAATTATAGTATTTTTTGTATATATCGTTAAACCCCCCTTTGCCCTACCATGAATGCCTGCCACTGCCGCTATAAAATGGGTTTTATTACCTAATAAATGCTCTTCATTTATGGACCATGTCTCCTGCAAACAGACAATGTGGTAATCTTGTATAAAATCCAGTAAGCTCCCATTCCTTATTTTAGTTCGCAGTCCTGCGATGTTCCAGGACATAATTTTTATTATGTTATCGTCCTTACTAGGAACTAAACATTTATTTGTGCAAGCTGCCTCTACTTTTGAGACATTCTCTGGGTTTTTTTTTGATTCATCAGCCAGGTACTTAGATCGATTACTACAAATTCTCCCACGAGTGGTAATATCGTGTCCTATATGCACTGTTTGGATGGGTGCTGGGGAGGAATTACTGTTTACCATTTCTTGTATTTCTACAATTTCTCTTTGGAGAATAGTGTCATTTTGGACTCGTGCCTGCTCGGCGTTAAGTCAATCTACATTCTCCAAACCACCCAGAACTGAGAAGCGATTAAAAGTGGGTATATTAAACCTCTGATGTTGGTTTACATAATCGCTCTGATAGAGTGGTTTTAATCGCTGGAGTGGGTATTGATTATTATTCGAGCTTCTCCAGAACTGGGGGTTAGACAAATGATTATGAGCGTTTTGATGGGCAAATTGATGGTCTGCCTCCATCCAGTCTTGGAGAGAATTAGTTGCAGGGTGAGGTCTAGGATGGGAGATCAGTTCTCGTGGATAAAAATAATTGATATAATGTGTGGAAATAACATCTCCTCCTCTAGGTTCGTACCAGTCGCCGATACATCTAACGGCTCTGTGGTCCCTAAAGTTTACAATTATCACGTCCCCCTTCCATTCTTTTGGTCTTGTACCCACCCAGCTCGTTCTTCTCACCATTAAAATTTCCCCATTTATATGGGCAGGGAGAGGTCGATTTTGATTAAGCCAATAGATGGTTTTATTTTTTAACGCATAATAGTCTTCCCTAGAACCGTCTGATAATTCGGGGACCCCAGTCATGATAATCGTGTATGGGGCTGATTCTGGGGGTAGATCCACTCTTCTAGATAGTGCAATGGGTTGTTGAAGGGGGGGCTGTTCTTCATTTCCATTATCCAATGTGTGTGTTAATGAGGTACTACTTTTTCCCTTAAGGACATTTGTATTTTTGTTTTTATTATCTTCAACGTTTCCTGTCGTTTCTAGTGTGGAACTACTATCCATCCTTATCTCCCTATCATTTTCTGTGTTGTTCTTTGGGCACTTGGTTTTACTTATAGACACAGTTTTTTCTAGTGCTTTTCCGACAGATTTTTTGCCCATCGGGGTAAATGTTTTCCTTAAAGTGCCACTAGTTGATGGTTGTTCTAATAGAATGGGGGGAGAGGTGGAAGTGGTGGTTTTAGTCTGGGTTTTTAGATAATCAGTTAGGGTCAGGTTATTCCCTTTTATTTGTTTACCCAGATCGTCCCGATGTAGGGTAATCAATCTAGTCCTTTCAAAAAGGGGGAGTAAGAGGGACTTAACCATTGTCTCTATTTCCGTGAGTAGTTCGGCCAAAGGGTCCTCGTCAGTGGCTAGCCCTATTGTATTAATACTTGTGAGGGGATTTTTTATCGTCGTTGGGTCAGTAAGGATCGAGGATTGTACTTTGGATTTGGTCCTCTGTTTTTTTGCCACAAATGGTGTCGCGGAGGCACCTTGCCTCTTTCTTAAAATGTGTTTAGTCTCGAGAGGCCCTATTGACGGTGCAGGGGAAATTGCTAGGTTCGGGGAATCTGACAGTCCTGATATAGATGAGCCAATTGTGTGGTCAGCAATACTAGCCGTAACTGAGGTATTTGTCTGTAAAATTATTTCATCATTCTCAGGGATAGAGCCTACACCCTCATTCATTTTCTCCGGGGAGAGTACTTTTCCAATTTGGCCAAGTGAAGAGCGTTTACCCGTTAACAAATCAAGGGATAGGCGTTTCTCCGTATCCGCAATTTCCTTCTCCAGAACTGTAGTAACACGTTTAAAAAACTGATCTATTGTGCCAGAGACAGGACCATTAAATGTGTTAACGGTTAGAGTGCGTGATTTGCCAACGTCTAGTGGCATATTTGCGGACTATGGACAAATACCAGAGGGACTCAAGAAACAAATAAATAAGTTCGAATTATCAGCAATGCAAGGTCCAGAGAGTCAGAGTAATTGTGGCAATATTGTCACATAAGTCTTACCGGGCTGTAGAAGTTAGGGGGGTGGCCCGTCCCGTCCTCGCTTGTCCTCGAACGGCCTCAAACGGCCCGCCCTTTGCCCGGGCTTAGCCCCGGGCGCTCCCGCGCACTTCCGCGCAGCGGGAAACTGTGATCGTAGAAATAGGGAGGTGCTTGAGCAAGGGGGCGTGGCGGCCAGGGAGAGCAGCCCAGGTGTTGATGATTGGGGTTGCAGGGACTCCTGGGCAATGGAGTCCCCGCTGCTCGCAGCCCCGGTCCAGGTAGATTTTTCCCCCAGATGGTAGGCAGCCCCGTCCAGCAAGCTCCCGCGCTGTGTTGGCGCGCTGCGGGACCCGCGCAGCGGGTCCGGCGAGTTGCTGACGGCAAGAACAGGGACAGCAAGATTGTGCAAGACAGTCCAGCGTCCAGCGTCGATCCTGAGGTCTGTAGGTTATCCCGCTGTTAGGAGAAAACTGATCCTCTTTTGATCTCGTGAGCAAGGGGGCGTGACGGCCAGGGAGAGCAGCCCAGGTGTTGATGATTGGGGTTGCAGGGACTCCTGGGCAATGGAGCCCCCGCTGCTCGCAGCCCCGGT
Source organism: Triturus cristatus (assembly GCF_964204655.1). Classification (NCBI taxonomy): domain Eukaryota; kingdom Metazoa; phylum Chordata; class Amphibia; order Caudata; family Salamandridae; genus Triturus; species Triturus cristatus. Next base: position 1,063,391,731 of record NC_140582.1, on the reverse strand, counting down.
CCAGGTAGATTTTTCCCCCAGATGGTAGGCAGCCCTGTCCAGCAAGCTCCCGCGCTGTGTTGGCGCGCTGCGGGACCCGTGCAGCGGGTCCGGCGAGTTGCTGACGGCAAGAACAGGGACAGCAAGATTGTGCAAGGCAGTCCAGCGTCCAGCGTCGATCCTGAGGTCTGTAGGTTATCCCGCTGTTAGGAGAAAACTGATCCTCTTTTGATCTCGTGGGCAAGGGGGCGTGACGGCCAGGGAGAGCAGCCCAGGTGTTGATGATTGGGGTTGCAGGGACTCCTGGGCAATGGAGTCCCCGCTGCTCGCAGCCCCGGTCCAGGTAGATTTTTCCCCCAGATGGTAGGCAGCCCCGTCCAGCAAGCTCCCGCGCTGTGTTGGCGCGCTGCGGGACCCGCGCAGCGGGTCCGGCGAGTTGCTGACGGCAAGAACAGGGACAGCAAGATTGTGCAAGGCAGTCCAGCGTCCAGCGTCGATCCTGAGGTCTGTAGGTTATCCCGCTGTTAGGAGAAAACTGATCCTCTTTTGATCTCGTGAGCATGGGGGCGTGGCGGCCAGGGAGAGCAGCCCAGGTGTTGATGATTGGGGTTGCAGGGACTCCTGGGCAATGGAGTCCCCGCTGCTCGCAGCCCCGGTCCAGGTAGATTTTTCCCCCAGATGGTAGGCAGCCCCGTCCAGCAAGCTCCCGCGCTGTGTTGGCGCGCTGCGGGACCCGCGCAGCGGGTCCGGCGAGTTGCTGACGGCAAGAACAGGGACAGCAAGATTGTGCAAGGCAGTCCAGCGTCCAGCGTCGATCCTGAGGTCTGTAGGTTATCTGTAATAAACTGAGCAATAATTAATGCTATCAACCAATAGAACAGATGAGCTAGACTGGATACTCAGTTTACCATTTTTGTTTACTGTTGTTACAGATTTAGCTGCATTCCCTATTTTAGCTAATTGGATCATGTTTATGGAAAAACAGTGGTTGTATATTTTCATTATGTCAAGATAACTCAATAAATATTAGAAAAAACTGCACTCACAGTGTTAGCTGAAAATAACTGCTTGTATGTTGTCTTCTTCGGTGTAAAACTCTCTAGCGTAAAAAATGTCATAGTCCACATTACACAGAATCTACACAATACGATAAATAAACTGCTCACTCACAGCATATAAGTGTTCTTCAACCTCATTCATACCTATGATGGTCAGTGTTTCTCAGAAAAAGTTTAACAAATTCTCCTCATGTCCCCATACATAACTTCCTTTGTCAAAATCATTTTCTCCTTTGGTTTCTCCTATCCAGTACACCCCAGCCCCCCTCCCTGAGCCCTAAACCGGCACTACAAACTACTCTGACCCCCGCCCTGAGCCCTAAAACCCAGCCCCCAGCCCTAAAAACCACCCAGCCCAAAAAACACCCCAGCCCTCTGCCCTGAACCCTAACCCTAACACTGCCCCTAAACCCTAAAATCTACCCGAACCCCCCCCCCCGGAGCTCTAAAACTTGGCCCCCAGCCCTAAAAATGACCCCAACCCTAGCCCTAAAAACAACAGCCCTCGGCCCTCTACCCTAAAACAGACCCTCAACCCTAAAAACTACCCAACCTCTCCCGCCCTGAGCCCAAAAACCCGGCCCCCCAGCCCAAAAAAATTACCCAGACCCCAGCCCTACTCACCAAGCCGCGCACCGATCCTTCCTGCTCCTTCCATTCTCCCTGCCCATCCATTCTCTAGAGCGCTGACTGCCTTTACCAAGCAAATGCGTGGTAAAGGCAAGTGTGGTAATGCTTACGTGGTATCGGAACACGTGGCTCCATCCGTGTTGTAAATGCTGTTTCCCTTTTTAAAAACGTGTGTCTTCAGATCTTGGAGCAGGGTTGGGGTGGTCCTGATGGATACAGGGAGCTTGTTCCAGATCCTGGGTAAATAGACAGAGAAGGGCTGTTTCCTTGTTTTTGCACTTATTTGCCTCCCTCCTGATGGCATCCTGCTAGGGGTCCTGCCCAGAAACACTGGAGATAGTGAGCTTGTCAGCCAGATATGCTGGGTGCAGGTCTTCACAGCACTGTTATTGATACAGCTGGTTTAGAAAATGGGACAAGCTGGCATAGGGAGCCAGTGGAGCCCCATTAGTATGGGGTGCTATATTTTTTTCAAAAATCAGGTAACCCTTCTATAGTGCCTATGTGCCTTTGTGAAAGAGTTTTCCAATGGGAGTTGCTATGATGCACCATAGAACGTATACTACTGCCACATGGCATTATGTTATGCTGCAACCTCTTTTCATATTTCTTATAAACACTGAAGAAAGTCAAAACACTAATGCCAACCCGAGCAAGCATAACTCACAGCATTTAAGTCTCTGCAGCAGATTTAAAGGTCTTGCCTATGCACTGATGAACATTTACTGAGATGTAGTGAGTCCTGACTACTTTAGTCAGTACAAATAACCAGTGTTTTAAATTCAAATTAAAAAATAGTTATTTCACTAGTCACTGAGTACCCTTAAAATGTATTGATTGGCTTAAATATATGAAGATAATGCCGTGCAATGAATCATCATTGTGCATGAATAAATAAGCAAGGATGTTTCTATTATGTACCGTTAGGTTCATGGGCAGTGAACATGTAAAGAACGTGAGCAGGGCAAGGTATTTTTAAGGCCTCTATTGCAATACTACACCTAAAAACATCTCTGCCAGTGGGATTAAAAATAACAACAATGCTCATGCAAATGTGCTCAATTAATTGCACTCTAAATTCTTTCAAATGCAAATGTAATCTTATTTTATAATAGCGAGCCTCATAAATATGCACATTTCGAGTCCTTTTTGGCGTGTATATGTTGAGGATTTGAGAAGAAAGCATCAAAAGGAATGAAAAGGACATTTTCTCAGCAGTTTTAATCAACATTCATTTAAAGTACATTAAGCATTGATTCTCTAGCTCAGCACAACAGCTTCTGTCCCATGTTTGAAAGGCCTGGGTGACTTTGAATAGGGCTCATTGCAGATCAGCAAAGGTCCAGTGAGCCTGCAGAGTAATAAGGAGCCGAGAGGGGTATGACTGGCTTGATATGACATCCAAATATTTTTTAATACCCTAATTAATACAATTATAGGGGGAAAACTCATATCTGCTTTTTAAGGCGGCTGTTATAAAGCGTGCATAAATACCCTGCTACAGATACCGTTTGCACAATGTATTCTGTGGAGTTTTTGCACTCAGCTAGGATTTTGTGGTGAACAATAGGGAAGAAAGTTGCACAAACAGATTTTGCATGCAGTATTCCCCCAGCACACAGTTTTGAATACACCATTTCATCCAGGTAGGGCATTAAGAGAACCTCCCAAAGCAAAATGCAAGAGTGAGTGATAGTTGCACTTGTCAAGTAAATGTCGCAAGGTGCAAAATCATGGGGGCAAGTGCACCAGATTTTTTTCTTCCCGCCCAACTCGGAATAACGACCTTACCAGTGAACTTTTATGTAAAGAAATGTAATTGAAATATTAAAATTCTGCTAACTAACAGGCACATGCATCAAAGGAAAAACCGGTCACAAACGGGCAGATTCTCAGAATCTGCCCCTTTGCGACCGGTATTTTTGCATTTGGGATGCATCATCTAAAATGCAAAAATCGCAATTTAAGGAATCTCTAAATTGCAATTACTTAAATTGCGATTGCATTTAAGGAATCCCAAATTGAGATTCCTTAAATGCAATGCATTAAAGTAAAAAAATTAGCGATTTCGCTAATAGAGGGAGCAAATTACCATGAAGTTGAAGTTCATGGTAATTTGCAAAAACTTTGAAAAATGCACTTTTGTGCATTTTTCAAAGTTTCATGTTGCGCACACACATGCCCTTAGGGCATGTGTGTGTGCAACATATGTGCACAGCTCAATTTCAGGGGTGCAATAGGGTGTCATTTTGACACCCTTGCACCCTTGAAATTGCATGAGCAATTTGCGAGTACCTAATGGTACTCGCAAATTGCTCATGCAATCTCCAATTCATTCCTATGGGCCTGGAGGCCCATAGGAATGAATGGGACGCCATTCCTTAATTGCGAGTCGCAATTTGCAAGTTGCAATTAAGGAATGTGTAGGAATCGCTATTTTTATAGCGATTCCTACATGCATAGGCATCGAAATCGCAATTAAGGAATCGCTAAAGCCTACGTTGATGCATGTGCCAGTAAGCTGGTTGTCGAGCTGCAAATTGCGAAATAGAAATGAAAGAACTCACAAAACCCTTCCTCTTTTGAAAAGATCCAGTTTTTTTAAAGGCCAGGCTTGGTATTTGAACCAACAGAGAGCAAATACTTTACCCTGCACTCATCCATGTCTGAACTAATACCAACATTGGTGTGATGCCCCCAAACTCCTAGTGTCTCTGACCTGTCCCCAGGTAGCAGAAAGAGTCAGCACAGTGATGCCTCGATTTATAGTCAGAAATGTAAATGGCATTACTTAACACTAGTACTTATTGTAAAAACTGTTCATAAGGCGACTATAAATAGCAATAGTGGTGTAAACGTAAAATTCAAATTCGTACTGTTATAATATTCCTATCTAGGAAGTAAAGCATATCACAGGTTATAAGTGTGCACAAGAGAATGATGACCTGCTGAATACTGTCATTGGCTTAAAAAGGTGTGCGCCCTCTGCACACCCCCCGAGCTGTGCCCCATTGTCCTGATACAGCACATCAAAGTGTAACCGAAGGGAACGTTCAACTTGACAGATGCAAAGAATGTGTGCTTCAAATTTTCAAGTTGTGCTTAGGCCTGGGCGGTGAACTTTGCTCCGTTCGCGGAGTTTGCGGAGTTTTCTGCACTTCGCACTCCGCGGAGTTCACGGAGTGCAGAAAACTCCGCTTCGCGATGTGCAACGGACTTTTTTCCCCGCTCGCGATTGCGAACGGTAATTTCGCAATCGCGAATGGTAAGTTTGTGAGCGCGAGCTGCCTCTCGGGTAGAATTTCTACCCAAGTGGCAGGAATACCAGCACAAACTGCAGTTCGCACTGCACCCCGCCACTCGGGGAACTTCGCGGAGGGTTTTTGTAACTTCGCGCAGTATCGCGTAGCAAAACTCCACAAACTACGACCAGGCCTGCCACCACATGACAAAATGAGCATAGCATAACTGGACATCCTCAAAGAGGATCCAAGGCTCTTTTACAACTTGACCAGAAAAATAAAAAAAATGTCGACCAGGCACCTAAGAAAAATCAGGTATATGGATGTGATGAAAAGTGGAAAACCTGAGTTTGTAATAGCAGACATTGTGGTTCGTCTGTCCGAATGTTGAGAGTACCTGTGGGGATGTCTTTTGGACAGTGCCCATACAATCAGGCTATTGTTTCTAAGAACACTCCAGGAAAGACTATACACACACACACACCGCACGGAAACCGAGGTGGTTAACATCCTACCCCAGACCTGGACTGACCATTCACTGATCCAGTTTCGGATCCGGATACCTGGAGAAAAAAAGTTCGGAAAGCCCCCAGTAACATATCGTATGGGGAGGGACTGGGCAAAAATTTTGGGAAGCGGGGCAGAGTCCTCCTTTCAAAGTCTGCCTCACTTCGACCCTCATGAGTCAGTGGATACGAATTATAATCTTTACTGTAATCATATCCAAGAAGTGCTAGATAGGCTTGTGCCTTTGAAACGTCTGAAGGTCAGGAAAAAGCACTCCGCTCCTTGGTACACCGAGGAGTTGAGAGATGCTCGTAGGACCTGTCGGCAGACAGAGAGGAGTTGGCGCAGGCATTATGCTGAGCCTGACAAAATAGTCTTTAAAAGGGTGCAAGCTCAATATAAAGAGATGATTGCCAAGGCCAAGGCGGATTTTTTTACCAACACCATTATGTCTGCACCAAACAGAGCCAGAGCCCTCTTTAAAGTTGTTAGTGACCTCTCCTCCCCCACCAGCCTAGGGAATAAAGTGGTCGCCTCACAGGCGCTGTGCGATAAAATTGCCTCCCATTTTGAGGAGAAAATTTTAAAAATTGTTGGAGGACTAACTGTGCGGGACCCTACCACCCTAAAATCTCTTGATCAAATGCCTACGGAGGTATACGGGGGGGAATCCACCATGGAACATTTCACTCCCCTCACAGACGAGTTGTTTTACTGCTGCGCACAGAAAGTCAGGTCAGGATCCCCACTTGACCCACTCCCTAATAAGATTTGGAAAGAGCATATACAGACGCTGTTCCCCAGAATGAGGCAGATTTGCTGCCAATCTCTGGAGGAAGGGGTGGTGCCTGAAGCTTGGAAGATGGCGGTGGTCACCCCACTACTGAAGAAGCCCTCCCTGGACCCGGGAGATCCTAGTAACTTTAGACCTATCTCCCTGCTACCGTTCCCTATAAAAATCCTGGAGAAGGTAGTAAGTAGATCTCTCTCTGAGTACTTGGAAGAGTTCCATCTCCTGGACGAGAACCAGTTTGGTTTTCGTCCGGGCCATGGGACGGAGACAGCCTTGATCACCGTATTGGACAATCTGCGGATGCGGGCTGACAGAGGCCTCTCGTCGGTACTGGTCCTCTTAGATATGTCAGCCGCGTTCGACACGGTTAACCATCGAATTCTGTTGAATAGGCTGGAGAACTTGGGAGTTGGTGGACGTGCCCTGAGGTGGATGCAATCATACCTTACAGGGAGACAACAGGTGGTTGCGCTGCCTCCTTTCACCTCTGGCCGGACTCTGGTGGAGCATGGGGTCCCTCAGGGATCGGCCATCAGTCCCATCTTGTTTAATATCTACTTGCAGCCACTAATGTCTATCATCAAGTCGCATGGGATTGATTTGGTTAACTATGCTGATGACACCCAATTGGTGTTCTCTCTGGAGGGGAAAGGCGCACTGACGATGGACAGCTTTCAGGAATGTATGCGACAGACCTCAGTATGGCTAAGGGATAACTCCCTGCAATTTAATGGAGGAAAGACAGAGGTGATCTACTGTCCCTCGGCGGGAGTGAGAGACATGCCATTTGACTTCAGATTGACCCCAGAGGCGGATTCCATCGCCCCTGTGACAACGGTACGGAATCTGGGGGTCATGTTTGATGATAATCTTCAAATGGCCTCCCAAGCCAAAAAAACCACTGGGGTATGTTTTGCTCTTTTGAAGGCATTACGACAGATCCTGCCTCTTTTGCCTGTAGAGGACAGACCGCTGGTAGTACGCAGTATTATCTTGAGTAGGCTGGACTACTGCAACTCTTTATATCTGGGAGCTCCTCTTTATATCTATCAGAGTCTGCAGAGGGTCCAGTCTATGGCAGCCAAACTAGCACTGAACAGGAAACGCTGCTCATCTACCACCTTGGCGCTACAAGAGCTCCACTGGCTCCCCATAAAAGAGAGAGTCATGTTTAAGTCTCTGTGCATTGCCTTTAGAGCGGCACATGGCCTGGGCCCTATCTCCATGCAGGAGAAACTGTCCTGGTATAAGCCTCAAAGAACCTTGCGCTCCTCGCATGCCTCTCTGCTAAATACTGGCAGAGTTAAGAAGGCTAGGATGGGGGGTAGGGCCTTTAGCACTGTGGTTACGCGCTGCTGGAACGACCTCCCTCTGAATATCAGACAAGCCAACTCCTTGATGGACTTTAGGCGGAGCCTTAAAACCTGGCTCTTTCCGAGGGAGGGACCTATGACCTCCTAGTCCTGCACCCCTGGTTAGCTGTCCTCTTCCTCTGTTTCTCCTCTTCTTTTTTGATCTAAGGATGCGAACACTAGATTGGTTAAAGTCTTTCTTCCTCCATCTTAGTCCTAGCGCCAAGATACCCGTAGGGTGATAGTTGCGCTATACAAGACTGTCTTACATTACATTACATTACACCCACACACACACACACACGGTCTTCAGGGCCGGACTGGCTACCAGGAGTTTTGGTGTGCTGCTGAGCTGGTGGCTGATTTCACTGCGGTGGGGGCTGATTTTGTTTTTGGGGACCTGCGTGTGCTTCTAAATAAACAAAGTAAAACAAATGGTTTTAAGCACATGCAGGTCCCCATCAACGAAATCAGCCCCCAGCTCGGCTGCACGCCAAAACGCCCAGTAGCCAGTCGGCCCCGACAGTCTCCCATGCAATCCTGATCAGACAACTACACAAGACTGACATCTAAGGACCTAATGTATCCCTTGAATGGATTTGCACATGCCTCACCAGGAGAACCCAAACAGTCAACATGCCACCTAACTCTTCAGAAGCTCAGTAACTGAGTCCCGCAGGGCTCTTCACTCAGCCCGTTCCTCTTCAACATCTACATAACTCCGCTAGCAGATGTCACCCGAGTACACATTAGCATACTCACCTACGCCGATGACATGCAAGTGATACTTTTACTCTTGGACAGAACACCTAGCACAAGGAATAACTTCAACACCTGCATGACCAAAGTGGCCACCAGGATGAAGTCTAACTGCCTCAAGCTAAACACCAGTAAGACGAAAGTTGTAATTTTCGGAAAGGAGGCCTCGTCCTGGGACTCCACCTGGTGGCCTACAGACGTCATACCCATTTCCACCCCAACTCACAAGCAAGAAAGCTAAGGATCATCATCAACAGCAAACTAGACATGTCCACCTAGGTCACCACCAAAGCCATGGCCTGCTTCCATACACTAAGGCTACTGAGAAAGGTCTACAAAGGGCTACCAATCAACATGAGGAAGACCATTGCCCAAGCCCTCATCACCAGCAGACTAGACTACGGGAATGCGCTCTACACAGGAATCAACAAGCAAGTCACCAAAGGCTACAGACTGTCCAAAACACAACTGCCAGACTCATCCTCAACCTCCCATGCCGATCTTGCACCACAACTCACCTGAGGGAGCTTCATTGGCTCCCAATACACAAGCACACATGGTTCAAGCTTCTCGCCCACACATGAAAGGCACTACCCAACACAGACCCAACCTACCTGAACAGCTGTGTACATTTTGATCAACCTCCCTAGTCACATTGGCTCAACCAGACTCTCAGTAGAACATGTCCCATGCATACACAAAAGCAGGTCAGGAGGTTGAGCCTTCTCATACATTGTTCTTAAATCATCGAACAATCACTCATACCACATTAGAGCTTCCTCCTCTCTTCTTGAATTCATAAAGAAGCTGAAGGCCTGGCTCATTGAGTCAGGCCCCTTCAAGCTAGCCTCACACACTTACAAAAGTGCCAGGATACCATCACGGGCAAAAGGTTGTTCTAAAAATACACATAACATACAAGCATGATTTTACATCTAAAAAAAGTTCTCATGTGCATGGCTTTAATCAAAGGCCTGGTTTGGAGGTAGTCCGACTGCCATCTTGATTGATCAGATGCCTCTAGGTTTCTTAATTATCCATAATAACAAAAATACCAGAACAGATGACAGAGTTGCACTAAATCGCTTGATAGACTTTATCTGTAAAGGAAATCACACAGTATTCCTCCTTCAAAGATATGGTCATAAGGTGTATATTAAACCCAAAAAGTATTTTTATTATTGTAATGCTCTACCAAACACAAGAATACAGGATTACTTTCTTGAATGATAATGCAGGTATGAGTGGGTGAAGTTTTAAGTTTCTCTTCAAAGTTGAGCGGTCAGGAACTTCACCTTTTATGATGTCAGGTAAAGTTTCATAAGTTAACCTGACTTTGCATGAGGCAAAGGTACATACATCCAAGGCCACTGCAATACAGGATTTCATGCCTGTAATGTTAGATGGATGGTACATTCTGCATTTGTAAATACTGCTGCAACCCTTCCTACATGTATATGGACCAAGGAGGGAAGGTGGGTCCAATACGTGCCATGTTTTGGGGCGCTCATGGAAACGGTTGAGTGTCAGGTGGATGGCTGGGGCATCACAAGCAGATAGTGTGCAAGGTAGGGTGGTGTGTAACTTTACAGTATGAACAGAGCATGTGATTAAGGATGTCAACATTTCACAGCCTTAGTACCAAGTCTAGCCTCGCTTACACAGTCCTCAGCTCAGAACATTATGATGATGGGCTACCAAAAGCTATAGGAAGACATACATGATGAGAATCAAGTAGATTCTCTTATTGAAAACATGAATGAACTGAATCTCCATTCAATTCCAATTATGGGCCTCATGCCCAAGATAATGTTCACCCACAATACTGTAATATTGTGCAAACAATGATTTAGTTGTTCCATTCACATATCACACTACCCCATCCAAACTTGCTATATTTTCTACGTCCTTGCAAAAAGGTTGAGCCAACAGTCAGCTCTATCAGGGGACTCAATAACCTCAACTAGGCAGAAATGAATGAGTAGGACAAATTCTGACAACTAGTCTTAGTTCAGAAGCCTGGTTTGGTTAAATATGCCATATCTTTAGAACCTCACTACACAAGTTCGACTTAACAGAATTAGGAACCAAAAGAATAGACACAACTCTACCAATAAGTGGTTTAACATGGAGCTGGCAAAGTTGAACAAACTTCAAATTTGGGAACGCCAATAGCACAAACTGCTCTCAGAAACCAACAAAGCCACATTCAAGATGCAAAGAAAGAGGTTATCACAAAGATGTTGGTTAGGCAAAAAAACATGCCCAATGTATCCATAAGGTTGCAGCCATACACATACACTCCAGCATATCTGCATGGGTAGGTTAGCTCTAGGATTTGGATTAGCCTCTAGTAGCGGATGTTTTCATGAGGAAGTAGGCTCTCCCCCCTGTGACACAGGTAAAAAGTTCTGGTCAGGACTACTGATTCACAAAAATACAGTATGCTGCTAACTACTGACAGGGATGGTAGTCCACTGTAACAAGGGAGAACATTCTTTGTGCATCCCTCCATGCTCAGGACAACTCCAGGAACTCACTCATCCATAAGCAGTCCTAGGCCTCAGGGAATATGCTTGATTATCTTGAGACTGGACTAGAAATTCAAAAAACGGACTATTAGATATTTGCTATTGGTCTTTGAGGTCAGGGGACATGGCTTGACAGCATTCAGTGGACAATCCTATCCCAACTCCTTTATTTTTTCAATGTGGTCTAAAAAGACCTATCAGCAACTCTCATGAATATGGTGAAATGACTGCAAAAACAGTAGATGACTCTTTCTACAGACAAATTTGAAACCCGCATTGAATCTAATACAATAACTAAAAGTGGAGTCAACAATCAAAGTCAAAACTATCTTGGAACAAATGCCCTGGGTATATTTGCAAACGTTTGTACCTCTTTACATCCTAGCTTACAATCTGTACTTAACCACATACCACTTGCTCCAACACTGATTGGTCATTGGGGGTTCAGGGTCCCAAACAGTGGAACACTTTAAACTTGGTCATTTGACTGAGGCATAACCAAGTAAGAGGTAAGATAGGGGATCACCACACATCGGGCCCAATTCACAGAACTAACTTAAGACAAAATCCTAAACTTACTACCATTTTGGTATTCACAGAAGGCACTTACTCATTTTGGCATTCACAGAAGGCACTTACTCATTTCGGTATTCACAGAAGTTAGGAGTCCTAACTTTAGGACTCCTAAATGCCTTCTGTGAATACCGAAAGTCTTAAAATTAGGATTTTTCTCAGTTTAGGAGTAGTAAATTTAGGACTCCTAACTTTAAGACACCTAAATGCCTTCTGTGAATACCGAAAGTCTTAAAGTTAGGATTTTTCTCTATTTAGGAGTAATAAAGTTAGGACTCCTAACGCTACTACTCCTAAACTGAGAAAACTCCTAACTTTAAGACTTTCGGTAATCACAGAAGGCATTTAAGAGTCCTAAAGGTAGGACTCCTAACTTCTGTGAATACCGAAATGAGTAAGTGCCTTCTGTAAATACCAAAATTGTAGTAAGTTTAGGATTTTGTCTTAAGTTAGTTCTGTGAATCGGACCCATCATACTAGATTTCTACTTAATTGCTATACATTTCTTGCTTGTTTCTGTAAAATCTATGAACTTTGAAGGAGCTAGGAGATCAAATAGCTAGAGTAATACAACACTTTAGCACTACATAACCTATATCACTCCCCTGGCCAGCGTCGTCAGATTACATGGACTGAACATCATATCCTATGCTGACAAGACCCAGCTCATCCTCTCGCTATCAGAAGACCCCTCCAACACGCGGACCAACTTTTGCAGGTGCATGACTAGCATCACTAACTGGATCAGAAACAACTGCCTAAAACTCAACACAGACAAGACAGAAGTGCTAATCTTCGGGAACACCTTCTCATGGAACAATACCTGGTGGTCTCTCGATCTAGGACCCTCACCCACTCCGACCGACCACACCCGCAAACTCATCATCATCCTGGACATCATCTCACCATGAAAAGACAGATCAACACAGTTTCATCTGCCTGCTTCCTCACCCTTCACATGCTGTGCAAAATCTTCAAGTGGCTCCTCATCTACACCAGACAGACCATCACACAAGCCCTTGTCACCAGCTGACTGGACTACGGCAACACACTCTACATAGGAATCACCTCACACCTCCTCAAGAAACTACAAACAATTCGGAACTGAGCAGCCAGAATCATCCTGGACCTCCCTAAATGGACCCACATAACTCCCCACCTCAAGAACGTCCACTGACTACCCACCCAGAAGAGATGTCAGTGCAAGGTGTTGATCCACACCTTCAAAGCCCTCCTCAACCTTACATCAACCACAGCTGAATTTCCATCCCTCAAAACATCTACGCTCCGCCTACCACTGCCTCATCCCTATATCCCCCGCATCGCAGCAGCAACAGTGGCGAACGATCCTTCTCCTACCTCACTGCAAAGTCCTGGAATGGCCTCCCACTTCCCGTACAGACCTCATTCACTTTGCTGGAACTCAGAGAAGGACTCAAGACCTGACTGTTCCACTGAGCCCCCCCTAAAGTAGCACTCTCAATGCCTGGATACCCTAATGGGAGATTAGCCACATTATACAAATCCTGATTAAATGATTGATTGATTGATTGATTGAGCACTAAGGGCACAAGTAAATGCTACGTCCCAGCCTTTGGATGGAGAAGGATACCTTGCAATGCTTACGGTAGTATTATCACTCATAAACTGATCCAATTCCACACAAAAAAAATGACATGCAGCTCTATCTTCTTACAAATGTGTGTCTCACCGCAATACGCAAGCCTTACACAGTCTATCCTCGTCAAAGTACATCCTTATGTAAATATCCTGTTCTTCCACAGTCCATGATAAGTTATTGTAATGCTCAATTTGGTACAATTGTTTCAACATCTTAACGTAAACATCAAAGGTTTGGGGCTTCTAAATGGGTTATGTTTTAATCAGAGCAAGCCTTTGTTTTATAACTTTCCTACACCACATGCTTAATAGGAGATATCCTGTTAGAACATCCAGAAAGAGTGAAGTTCCAGACCATTAAGTACACCAAGCTCTTGATTTAGATAAGGTAGAGGAGGATCCAAGCTTCAAAACAATTTGAGAAGCATAATAAGCAAAGTCAAAATGCTGGAGGGTTTGAAAACCTCCTTTATTTTGTATTGTGGGCCAGATGTACTAAAAGACATATTATTAACAGTTGTATGCACAATAGTAACACAGTAAATTTCTTGTTTATTTGTTACAAAGTGTGGCATAACTTGTCGCTGATCTTTACCCACAAAGTCAAATACACAACAACTAGACTGTCAATTTAGAACTGGATGTGTCACTCTTTAATCATTCTCATGTTAATCACTGCAATTCTTCTACCTTTGACTTATATACAATAAACCAATTCAGACCTTTTGTGAATGTTACCCAAACTGAAATGAGAAGAGAATTGGCAGTAACCTTGAGTGATGATGGCACAAAATTAGGCCCACAGATGGTGAATTGCACAGAAAATTCCATATCGAAGGCTACTGCAGAGCTGTAATGAGTCACAAACACATGAGCCAACAGTGCACATGAGTAAATTGTTCACCATTTGCTAAGCGATCTGTTAACAGGTTTATCCTTTAAATGTGTCATGTACTACTCAACAACTTTATGAGATCTCATACTACTCTTTGAAAACCAAGTGTTTGACTTGGTCCTTTCTGCAGGGTCATCCCCAATTTGTGTTCACTCGCCGTCGTGTTTTCTGAACCAGTTTTTCTTGGCTAATAGGGCTCTGCACACTTTACCACTGCTAACCAGTGCTAAAGTGTTTGAGTTCTCCCCTTAAAACATAGTAGAATTGGCTTACACCCAGCTGGCCTATTTAACTTACTTGTAAGTCTCTAATAAAGTGTAGTACACATGCCCAGGGCCTTTAAATTAAATGCTACTTCTGGGCGTGTCGCAATGATTGCACCACCCACTTAAGTAGCCCTTTATACATGTCTGAGGCCTGCATGTGTGTGCAGTTGTAAACTGCCATTTTGACCTGGAAAAATAAACCTCCTGCCAGGCACAAACCTTCCATTTTAATATGTATAAAGTCACCACTAGGTTAGGCCCTGGACAGCCCACAGGGCAAGGTGCAGTGTATTTAAAAAGTTGGATATGTACTTTTTAGTTTTACTTATCCTGCTCGTGAACAACCATTACATTCGTTTTTCACTATTGCAAAGCTTTACACTCCCGTAGGATAACATTGGAGTAACCTTATTACATTTAATTCACTGTTACAAATGGGAACAGGCAAGCAGTTCATGTTTAGTGTCTTTGGAATTGTAATGAAAAAATCATATCTTTTAAATTACAATTTTTAAAATGACACTTTTAGAAAGCTACTGCCAAAAGGGCGACACTTGTAACCCAGCTGCTGCACTGCGAAAATGAGGAGCTTTTCCTCTTGAGTAAACCACATTTTTTCTTCCTTAACCAAAGTAATCCATAGTAATCCCACATAGTGAATTTCTATCAAATGATCCATGTATTTCATGTCAGATCACTCCAGAGACAGTTAGGTTGAATTTGAATGCTTTATTCCGCATTTTCAAACATCGTATGCTGCTAATCTAAGCTTAATCATAGACGTGTGCTATCAACTGTCTTTTGAGCCAAACATTTTCCTGCCTTTAGTGATTTAGTTCCTGCAGCCTGCCTCACATGACTGGATATAGCTCAAAGTTGGGCTTTGTATATTCCTCCGAAGCAGCCACATACAATAGAGGACTTAGGTGTACCTGGATGGGCCATAGCTGGTAGGATGGGAGAGCGGAACTGAGCACAGTCCTACTTCCACATGAATAGGTTGTGTCCTGCCTCCACACAAAGGCCTGCATACCCCCTGCAATTAATCTGGAACCAGGGCAGGGAAGGTAGAAAACCTGAGCATTACAAATGGAAACCCGTAGAAGCTTCTCCCACTTCAAAGGAGGCACCTGGTATAAAAATTGGATCTCAGACACCAACTCTTTAGTACACTTCTGCACCTGTGGAGACTCTGCCAGAAAGGAGGACTGCTGTGCTGCGGAAAGGATTGCCAATCTTCTGGACTGCTGCTCTGCTGGAATGTTGCCCTGCTGGATTGCTGCCTTGCTGCCTGAGTCAGGGAGATTGGACAGGCACCTGAATCCAGATTTTCCAAAGTGACTCTAAGGGCTAGTCTGCTGTCCTCCTGTTCAGAGCCACAGGAGCATAACAGATTCCCAACCAACTGGACCATCACCTAGATCCAGATGAAATAGCCCCTGACCCCTAAGTGGTGCCCCTCAGCTCCTGGGTCCTTGGTGGGACCTCAGTGGTGCTGGATTGACGTTTTTAGGCTCTTTGCGACCGCGAATAGCACCAAAACCTTGTAACTCGCATTTCCCACTAACGTGGAGTTCTGTCAACCTGACCCTTCACCCTACAGCATCACCGCTCACGGGAAGCGGCACCACGAAGCTCTGGCCCGATCGTCTGCAACGACAACAGGATCGTCGTGCTACAGCAACAACCATCCACAATGCCAGGCCTGCACTCCGTGCTAGATCGATGTCTATCTGTGATGTTTCCCTGCTCCTCCCAGCCCCCTCCACCGCCAACGGAACTCTTTGTGCTGGACTGAAAAGATAGCTATTCAGCAGGACTAACCTGATCACTGTATCCAACCCGCGCTCCATATCGGTTGGTCTGAACTTGTGCCTTTCTCTTATTCTTGCACGACGAGATAGCCGTTAGTGGCACTTTGAGCTTTTTGGCACTATTTTCACTTAAATCCATAAAACTGCATATCTCCGGTTATACTAATTGGATTTTTTTTGTTTTTGTCTTGATTTATTTATTATATTTTGCAGTTTTAAAAAAAATTAGAGTGGCATTATTCTTGTGTTGTGTTTTCACTTTGCTACACAAATACCTTACACACATTGCCTCTAAGTTAAGCCTGACTGCTCTGTGCCAAGCTTCCAGAGGGTTGAGTAAAGGTTAATTTGAGGTTTGCTTGTGCCTTCCCCTGACAAGGATTGTGGTTGCTGCTTAAGTAGGGTTTCACCATCCCTCAAACAATAACCAAATTTCTCACACCAAGATATCAAGAATCAGGGACACCATCTAAGCAATCCACTAACGTCCCTCTTTACAAGCTTAGTTCACTCTGAGCCCAAAGCTTCATTACCGTTTTTCCACCTGCTGAGCATATAAGTATTCCCTTCAGCATATAGTACGAAAACTTCAGTTACAAGTTAAACGCTCTTCAACAGCAGTGGTCAGATAATTTATTAACACCTTATCCCTAAATATTATTGAGCAATTGAACATAGTTACAGGCACACACATGCTCAAATATGCAATAATAACTCCACTGTTAGGACAGTTGTTACATCTGACCAGAACAATTTTTCAAGTACATCCTATCTCCAACCTATTTCTACCCTGTACCTTCCCAACAAGATGCTAGAACTAGTGGTCACAAGAAAATTACATATTTCTAATGAAACTGGATGCTCTTTCAAAAAGCCAGTTAGGTTTTTGTTGTTCCAACTGGACAGAAACTGCCTCATCTTATATTAGGTTAGATCTCTATTTATACATTCATGAGGACCAGCCAGTATATTTGATCTTGTCAACAACCAAAAAATCTGGAAATCTTTATTTGACTAAATGCTGTTCACAAGCTCATGAACTCTTACCTTTTTAAGTTTGCATATTTTATTAAACACATGTTATTGTTTATATATAGAGCTATAGCTCAATTAAGTGCTAAACTAGTGGTGGGGGTTAGCAGCCAGCAGCAGAGGGAGGGGCATTCAGACTGGTGCTCTCTAGAACAGTGGAGTTTTCAGAATAACACAAAATAGATCAGGGAGTTAAATATTCACTGGTGATCATTGGGTTGGCCTACTGGTCATAAATTCTAATCCCAGCATGGCTAACTCAGCCCTTTATAATTCTGAGGCTAATACACTGAGCATCATTAACTTGGATAATAGTAGCAATTGCTATTTACACTGCTTAGCCAAGGAAAAGCAGTGATATCAAGCACAATATAAACATGTTATTATTAACATTATTGTTCCACACAGACCGTATTGAGGCATACTCTCTTTGGGTGTGCCAGGTGCATAGCACAACCATGCTACCGATTACAAATTTACTTAGCTCTCTCGTTAGGAGCAATGCAAGCTTGCAGATTGCACCTGCACTGGAGAGAGTACAGTGGTCTTGGACGAAGCTATTGTTTGAGAAGCACTACTCCTTGTTTCACTGCAGTCAGATCTGTCTGGGGGGGGTAGCCTAGGAACCTTATACATTTCGGTATGGTATGTGATTGCGATCCCTGCAACAGAATTATGGGGGTGTCCCTGGTACACTCCATGGCCCTCCCAAAAAAGGCGAGCTCAGGTATGCACCAATTCTGAGGTGGAATTCAAATAGAGTAATGGAGAGAAAGAAGAGAAAGAAAGAACAAATGGAAGGAATTTAAAAAGAGCAATGGAAGGGAAGAAGACAAACAAAGAATAAATGGAAGGAATTGAAAAAGAAAGAAGACGAGAAGGGAGGGAGGACAATAAGAAAGGAAGTAACAAGAGAATAATGGGAATAATTAATGAATGGTAATCAGGAAGGAAAGAAAATGAAATATGAATATAAAGAAAGATAGAAAACTAAAAAGGAAAAATTAAAGTAATAGATAGAAGCAAATATGAAGGAATAATAGGAAGTCATTTTGGAGTTGCAGATACTGTGATTATGTGAATTACAGCGTTTGCAATTGCAAAATGGCTTTGCACATCTCTGCAAAATAACTCAAAATGTGGTGTATTTTATTTTTCAGGCTACTCCCTTGCCCTTCTGTAATATGAAAGTACCACAGGAATGCAAATAACATGTGCAAATTCCTACTCCAATCCTGGACACTTGTGTAATCTGACTCCAGGATCAGAGATAACAAGTTTCTTATGTAGGAATTTGTACGAGTAGCGGTCTACTGCCAAAACTCATTTTCTCTTACAAGCTGGATAGAAAATCTGTTTGGGGCAGTGACTATAGGTTTTTGGTCATCTGCCCGAGTGGTAGTACTGTGGGGTGGCACTGGAGCAAGCCATCAAGCAGGGTCTAGTACAGTGTTTTGATTTCCACCCTTTGAATGGAGTGAGAAAAAGATAAATGAACCATAACTGCTGGAACACCTCAATGCAAGAACTTTATTAAGTATAGTGAGTTTGAGAGCACAAAGTGAAGACACAGGGCCAGATTCACAAAGGGACTTATGACTCGTAAAGTTACGAGTATGGAGTCTCTGCTCTCGTGGCAGAATCGCTGCACTGAGCACTGCAGTATGGAGATTCTGCCCCAACGGCAGAGATTCTGCCACGAGAGCTGACACTACGCAGTCCTAACTTTACGAGTCGTAAGTCCCTTTGTGAATCGGCCCGCAGTTTCTGTGCTATTTTACCACTGTAAATGGTTGCTTGTCACAGGACCTTTCAAGTCATATGTTGATTTTGGTTGGAAATGTATCTGCTGACATATCTAAAGGAAACACCAGAGCATAGCTCAATAACATTCACAAAGCAACATAGCAAACATAAAACATATCAGGGCAAGTCATATCACAACAAAAAAGGCTAAACAAAATGCACCACAACAACTGCCCCACAACACAACAGAATCTCATTATATTAACCCCTTTGCTGCTAGGCCCCCTCCCCCCCCCCCGTGCTAAGGCTTTTTTTGGCTATTGGGGCAGTTTGCGCTTAGGCCCCTGTAAGTTTTTGACCACATATGGTATCCATGCCAAATTTGCGTCCTTTTTTTCCAACATCATGGGGATTCTAAAGGTACCCAGGGTTTGTAGATTCCCCAAGAGCGGACCCAGAAATTAGCCAAAATACAGCTAAATTTTGGTTTTTGGGGGGAAAAATTGGAAAAAAGGGCTACAGATGAAAGCGTCTGTTTTTTTCCGTGCAAATGGTATTAAAAAAGGGGTTGTGGTGCTGAAATCACCATCTTCCCAGCTTTCAGGGACAAGCAGACTTTTGTCAGAAAACCACCATTTTTTACACAGTTTTGGCATTTTTCTTGGACATAGCCTATTTGTGCTATTTTACCCACACAAATGAGGTACCATTTTTATCGAAAGACCTGGGGGGAACGCTGGGTGGAAGGAAATTTGTGGATCCATGCAGATTCCAGAACTTTCCCACACAGAAATTTGAGAAAAAAGTGATTTTTCAGCGAAATTTCAGGTTTGCAGGGGATTCTGGGTAGGAGAATGTTGGGGGACCCACACAAGCCATACCTCGCTGGACTCCCCCGGGTGTCTAGTTTCCAGAAATATGTGGGTTTGGTAGGTTTCCCTAGTCCCTAGATGTCCGCCAAGCCTCAGGCCAAAAACTCATGGGACCCCCCTTGCAAAACCAGGTTGGTTTGTGGTAGGTAATTTTTATGTCACCTCACTAGGTTTTGGGCCCTTCCCTGCCGCTGGGACTTGGCCCACCCACACAAGTGAGGTACCATTTCTATTGGGACACTTGGAGAAATGCTGGGGGGTTGGAAATTTGTTGTTACTTTCTGCAGTGTGATAATTTGAGCACAAGGAAAATGTGACAGTCCCATTTTGAGGTTTGCGGGACATTGTGGGTTAGATAACTTGTTGGGATCCACAAGAGAGACATCACCATGTACTCCCATGGGTGTTTAGTTTACGACAATATCGACAGTTGGTAGGTTTTTCTTAGATGAAATGTACACCTTGGCAGAGAGACAAAAAAGACACAGATTCCTGCACAGCCATCTATTCCTCAAGCACACACACATACTGGTTGTATTTGGCACGAGGGGGAGTGATGGTTCAGTATATAAAATTTTATTAACAAGAGATTTCACAAAAATGAAATGCACTGTCAATAATTGAAAGGACAAAAAACTGAACCAGTGACTCGCAGCTCGTGAGCTGTACAGCCACGACAAGGCACCAACCGCTTTACAGGCCATTCACACACCTTTCATACATGATACACAAAAGACCATTCACACCACCAGGCACGAAACCAACACATTACAACATTCATAAAAAGGGACAAGGTACACCCTGCTTGACAAAAACAGAAAAAGACAAATATTTCTGCACAACCACCTATTCCTCAAGCACACATACATACTGGTTTGATTTGGCATGAGGGTGAGTGATGGTTCAGTATATAAAATTTTATTAACCAGAGATTTCACAAAAAATGAAATGCACAGTCACTCCAAAAGTGGATGGACAACCAGGGGGGTTAATCCTGGATTCCTTACCGATGTACACCCTGAAATGAGAGAAATATCAAGTGCTACTGTCACACAGCATATACAGCTTAATTCCATAGGGTGCTCTCTTAGTAGGAATGCACTGCCTAAAAACCAAGCAGCCCTTAAACAAGACCAAAGACTCACCCGCTGCTATTTCTTTCCATGGAGCGTAGATCTCAGAAAATCGATCAACAAAGTGATCAATGACAGGCCAATTCTTAAAAAGACGGTCACAATCAGGGTGATCTCGTGCCAAAGCTAAACCATTATCGACAAAATGCAGCATACGAAGCAGATGCAAATACCTATCACGACTCATGACTGCCGGAAATATAGCCGTTGCCCTCAAGGGGCTAGTAGACCAATATGAAGACATTGATGGCTTCCTTAGCACGCCCATCAAAAAAGTTAAACCCAAGAACTTCTTCATCTCTTCCAGATTTGTGGGAGTCCACCGGGTAGCTCTAGAGTGGGGCCTAAGGCTCGCACTGTTGTCCCAAAAACTTTTCTGCATACAAATTAGTCTGCTCAACTATCTCTGCCAAAAACACATCGTCCATAAACAACTGAAAAAAATGTATTGACAAAAATTCTGTATTCACTCTACACCCTGGAACACCAGTAAAGTCTGGCAATGCCGGCTGCACCATGCCTGGGGCAACCCTGAGGCCATCACTTCTAACTGGAAGCCAGGAAACCCCAGGCTGCAGCCCAGATGCCTCTTGCTGCACTGTCGGCACATCAATGCCCTCCCCTAAAACAGGCACTTCATTCACATTAAGAGTAGCTTCATCTGCACTGAGAGTAGCTTCATCATCAGATGATTCCATGTGGGTAGAAAACTCACTGCCTGAATCTTCCCCTTCTTCTTCTGCCTCATATGCAGAGTCGTTACAACAAACAATTGATGGACGGAATGCTGACAATGCAGACATTCTCCCCCAGTCAAGAGATCTGGGTTAAATCCATCGTTCTTTTGCCCACTACGCCACCCCAGTTTAGACATGGCCATATGCAAATCAGTCTTGACCCTGTGCCTCATGGGAACAGTCCAGCCCGAACTGCTAAGCCATGTCTTCCCTGGACTGGAATCAAGCATCCTAGGACCGGTTTCTGGCTATCAGCCGTCATCAGCCAGGATAGCTTGACTCCAGTGGCGTAGTGAGCACGGGTCCCACGTCTGGGAATACCCATCCCACTTAGGGCGAAAAGCGTTACAACAAACAATTGATGGACGGAATGCTGACAATGCAGACATTCTCCCCCAGTCAAGAGATCTGGGTTAAATCCATCGTTCTTTTGCCCACTACGCCACCCCAGTTTAGACATGGCCATATGCAAATCAGTCTTGACCCTGTGCCTCATGGGAACAGTCCAGCCCGAACTGCTAAGCCATGTCTTCCCTGGACTGGAATCAAGCATCCTAGGACCGGTTCTGGCTATCAGCCGTCATCAGCCAGGATAGCTTGACTCCAGTGGCGTAGTGAGCACGGGTCCCACGTCTGGGAATACCCATCCCACTTAGGGCGAAAAGCGTTACAACAAACAATTGATGGACAGAATGCTGACAATGCAGACATTCTCCCCCAGTCAAGAGATCTGGGTTAAATCCATCGTTCTTTTGCCCACTGCGCCACCCCAGTTTAGACATGGCCATATGCAAATCAGTCTTGACCCTGTGCCTCATGGGAACAGTCCAGCCCGAACTGCTAAGCCATGTCTTCCCTGGACTGGAATCAAGCATCCTAGGACCGGTTTCTGGCTATCAGCCGTCATCAGCCAGGATAGCTTGACTCCAGTGGCGTAGTGAGCACGGGTCCCACGTCTGGGAATACCCATCCCACTTAGGGCGAAAAGCGTTACAACAAACAATTGATGGACGGAATGCTGACAATGCAGACATTCTCCCCCAGTCAAGAGATCTGGGTTAAATCCATCGTTCTTTTGCCCACTACGCCACCCCAGTTTAGACATGGCCATATGCAAATCAGTCTTGACCCTGTGCCTCATGGGAACAGTCCAGCCCGAACTGCTAAGCCATGTCTTCCCTGGACTGGAATCAAGCATCCTAGGACCGGTTCTGGCTATCAGCCGTCATCAGCCAGGATAGCTTGACTCCAGTGGCGTAGTGAGCACGGGTCCCACGTCTGGGAATACCCATCCCACTTAGGGCGAAAAGCGTTACAACAAACAATTGATGGACAGAATGCTGACAATGCAGACATTCTCCCCCAGTCAAGAGATCTGGGTTAAATCCATCGTTCTTTTGCCCACTGCGCCACCCCAGTTTAGACATGGCCATATGCAAATCAGTCTTGACCCTGTGCCTCATGGGAACAGTCCAGCCCGAACTGCCAAGCCATGTCTTCCCTGGACCGGAATCAAGCATCCTAGGACCGGTTTCTGGCTATCAGCCGTCATCAGCCAGGATAGCTTGACTCCAGTGGCGTAGTGAGCACGGGTCCCACGTCTGGGAATACCCATCCCACTTAGGGCGAAAAGCGTTACAACAAACAATTGATGGACGGAATGCTGACAATGCAGACATTCTCCCCCAGTCAAGAGATCTGGGTTAAATTCATCGTTCTTTTGCCCACTACGCCACCCCAGTTTAGACATGGCCATATGCAAGTCAGTCTTGACCCTGTGCCTCATGGGAACAGTCCAGCCCGAACTGCTAAGCCATGTCTTCCCTGGACTGGAATCAAGCATCCTAGGACCGGTTTCTGGCTATCAGTCGTCATCAGCCAGGATAGCTTGACTCCAGTGGCGTAGTGAGCACGGGTCCCACGTCTGGGAATACCCATCCCAGGAAACCCCAGGCTGCAGCCCAGATGCCTCTTGCTGCACTGTCGGCACATCAATGCCCTCCCCTAAAACAGGCACTTCATTCACATTAAGAGTAGCTTCATCTGCACTGAGAGTAGCTTCATCATCAGATGATTCCATGTGGGTAGAAAACTCACTGCCTGAATCTTCCCCTTCTTCTTCTGCCTCAGATGCAGAGTCAGTCTCTGAACCATGGTCAGAGGAATACTCAAAAAGCATACCAACAACCTGCTGAACAGTAATCCTGCGGCTAGCCATTATCCTTACTAAGAAAGGAGACTGCACAAACAAGTCAACAACAACCAACACTGTGCAAAATAAGGTATAAACAAAGTGTGGCTTTAGCACAAATATCTATATACTCAAAAACAATATAACTCTCTTGCCAAAGATAGCTACACTCACCAGCACCTACTCGGCAGAGACACAGCAAAAAGCAACGATATCCCAATTAGAAAAAAAAAACAATACCAATTACTCATAAGACAAAAAAGTACACATCGAGCACTAATGCAAAAAGATTTTGACACTCAAAAAACAGAAGCCAAACATACTGCGGGGCAGAAAAGTCAAAGAAACGGGCCAATCTGCCTCCAGAGGGGGCAGAAAAAACATGGCATAAATTTGATCCCCTTTGGAAGCGGCCCTTGTCCAAAATGCCACATAACAAATGTGCACACTCGTCCTTGTCACACATCACTGCCTTCTGAATCTTGTTTTCATAATATGGTGATAAAAGATGTTTGAAGCAAGCACAGCCTTTACTTTCTACCAAGGACATGAAACATCGAAGGGCAAACATATTTTGTGATCCTGCCTGTGGTGTGCTAAAGATGGTGCTAACAAAACACTTCAATACATCATTTTGCTTCCAGTGTTTTAAACTATTCTTTTCTTTTACAAGTTTTTTTAAACTATGGTGCCACCCTGGTCCAGGCGTCCAGCCGTTTTATTCCCTTTGAACTCCGTGGCTTCGATGAGAGAAACAATATATTTACAATACTCTAGCTTCTTCATAAATAAAAAGTAAATCAAAGACAACACTGAAAAGGACCACCGGGTCTATTGAGATATCAATTATCATTTTGCTTCAGGAGAGTTTACAGTTCCGCCCATGAAGAGCGGCCATTTTGTGTAACAACCTCATGCTGCAGGGCTGTTGAACAGAATGGTGTATGTATCGGTTTCATTTCTGAAGCTGTACTTAGACTTTGGAAGCACTTTTGAATAAATTGAATGATTTGGGTTTGTTTCATTGCATGGCGGGTCCCGGGGCGTCTTAGTGGTAGTCCATTGTGCGCTGCTCTGTTGGGTTGATTGACTCACAATGTAATGTGTGGCTGCGGTGTTGGGGGCTGTGGGGAAGTCTGCCAAGTAAGTGTTGGGTTTCGCCACCGTGCCCTAGGAAGCCACAGTCATTAAACGGTCCTATTCAGTCTTCCCTCCATCTGCTGCCCGTGGTGCAAATACCTTGGAAGAAGGGCCCTTCATCGCCTCACCCCAGATTTGAAGTGAGATGCCCCATCGGCCTAATGTAATGAGCCGATAAACATGCAGGTGAGTCCAGCGCATAGAATTCCAAAACAGTTTGCACAAAAGAGATCTCGCTGCCTCCGCACAGCCCGTTTGCAATTTTCGCGCGCTATTTAGCGTCCTTTATGCTTGCGGAATTCCAGCTTTTGTTCATCGGAGGTATTTCGGATGAATGGAGGGCTCGCGGGCCCGAAAGGAAGCGATGATGTCAGACGTGCCCTTGAGACGGGTGCTTGAGCGGCACGGCTTGAAGGGCGCCTCCAGCGCATGTGTTTACCACACATCCTGTCTTCTTTTTATGGCTTCACACTCTGCCCCATTAACAGATTTTGTTCCTCGGGGCCTCACTGATGAGGCTTCAGGCATCGCTAGGGCTGTTCCTAATTATCTGGGCCGTTGCAGCTTCGACGTCTTTCTTTAGCCGTTTCTTTTGCACCAGTGAAGTTCAGCTCTGCCTTCTAAGGGAATCTGATTAAACTAATTACCCAGATTGGCTTGTTTAATCAATTGCTTGGCTTAATTGGGCCTTGCTAATGCAGAACGGTAGAACTAACAACAAGTAATGCGAGTGTCGGCAAGCCCCCTGCTAGAATCGCTCGCCTGAGACATCTGAATACGTTCGTATAGTAATTAGAAGTTGAAAGTTAGTTTTAACTGAAACTGAAATTATGTTAAGATTTTCTTTTTTTATACAAGACCATTTTAATGACAAATATGAACTATTTTTGTTTCTTTGGACGAATCACTTTCCCTTTCAGCAAAATTTAAAGGTCTGCAAATCTGATGTTTAGATTTTCAGAAATAAGGCCGCTGGCGGGTATGTTGGCAAGATAACAAACGAATCCTAAAATCTGATGCCATTGTATGCCTCAGAGGCTCCTCCAATAACCTATTTTTCAAATTCTTAGAAGTATTTGTATCCTACTGTGATTCAATATTATGCTTAATTTGTTTATTTAAATTAAATAGAGATGAACAAGTCAGGCAAAACGTCTGTTATGGCCTCTACTGTGTACAGTAGATGAATAAGGCATTAAAACCCTCTGTAAGAGTTGTTTGTGCAGGCCTCAATCACCTTGATCAGTAAGGGGAAGCAGAAACATCTATGTAAAGAGAAAGGTCTGAGACAGGGGTATTCTTCAGGTTTCACAACATTTAGAGGGGCAAATGTCCAAGTGTGTGTGTGTGCATCATTACAATGAATATCCTGAATGAACTGGTGTCTGATGTTTGGCACTCAAAGTGATTTACGTATCTGAAGTGTCCATAACACTGACAGGCTCATCTGCTTTGCATGCACACACATCCTCAGTGCTTAATTTGAAAAGGTGGTTGCAGGTGGAGCATACCGGCACTCATTGTTGGGGACCAAGACTTATTTTTCTTCATCAGACTTTGGCCTAGAGCAAGAGAGAAAAAAAAAACACAAAAGGGGGAAAGAAGGAGAAAGAGAAAGCTGGAAAAATATAGGAACTTCGGAAAGACATGGAAATTTAGTAGGTATGAAAAAGAACATGAAAGAAAGATAAAGGGCAGCTAGTGGCTAGTGCTGGGTGAAAGAGGCAGGAGGTGGAATCAAGGCTACGCAGCCTTGGTATTCAGCATCCCCAACATTTCATAGCGCAATACATAAAGCTTCTGAGACGAGACAAACTTTGGACCCCGGCAGTTATTATCTTTTTTTATTTATTTATTTTAAAGGTTTTATATAGCGCTGGCTAGACCCGGAGGTATCAGAGCGCTTTACATGAGTATCATTCATTCTTGATCTTTATTTCGGTCGCCTGGACCATAAAAGAATACATTATACAACATTTTAAAAGAACGAAGGATACAGTAATAGTTTCCAGGTGGTTGACCAGAGTATAAAACAATCATTTGGTTAATAAAAGCTTAATACATTTAGTACGACTGTGCCACATTGCCGTTAAAAATTTTGAAACTGCAAACACAGTTGGGGCCGAGAGATCTCTTTTTAAAATCCTGTATGCCGGAAGGTAGGTCCTGAAGCCCAGGTTTTTGAGGAGTGGGACCAGCCAGTACTGTCTTGCTCTTCTATATGCCGGGCAAAAAAATATTATGTGCAGGTCACACTCCCTCGGATGCGCACAAGCTGGGCATTGTGATGAAGTCTCAGAGTTTCTCCAGCAAGCAGTGTGCGCTTTGAGGGGAAGGGTGCTATACCTCCATTGCATGAAGAGCTTCCTGGTAAGCGGGGGGCCTATATTATCATACACCAGCTCTTGGCAGTATAGGTCTTTGGACTCCAAGAATTTGCCCGTAAGGGACCTCTCCTGTGTATTTTTAATTTGGAGACATAAATGGTGTTCATAATAGTCTTTGGCTAGAGATTTCCTTGAGACTCTGGGACATGTGATTTCCGGGTGAGACCATAAGTTCTGTCTTCCTAGTGCCTCGCAGGTTTGTTTAATATGCCTGAGCCAGGGAAGTCGTGCAGGATTACAGAGCGTCAGGATTTCCTGAAGCTCAGATCTATAGTCGGATAATTCCGGTGTAGACCATAGCCTTCGCCAATACAGTAAGGGTTTAAGGCACAGTTCTTCCGAAATTGGTCTGAGGCCTAGGTCGAGTCTCAAAGGTAGGAGGGGGGTGCTGGGGGGAAGAGCTGTTAGTTGTCTAAGGAAGTTATTCTCAGTCACCTGGATGGTCTGAGTGACAGTGTGTCCCCATATTTCAGCACCATAGGTCACTGCCCCTTTTGCCTGTGATTTGTATATTTGTAGGCGAGGGGAAAATGGTTGGTAAGTCAAACCCCGGGACATCCTTGCCAGTCCTCCTATCATTTGAGATAATTTCAGGTTCGCCCTAGTGCGGTGCGTGTCCCAGGACAGAGATTGATTTAATGTTATCCCCAGGTACTCGAATGTGAAGACCCTCTCTAGCCTAGAGGGCCCGAGAGTGGGATTGGGGCGAGTGTTTGATGGGGGGTTGAAGATCATGTACTTAGTTTTTGACGCATTGATCTCCAACCCCCGAGATGCACAGAAGAGTGCGAACCCATCAAGAATCCGCTGGATGCCCATAG
This sequence comes from Triturus cristatus, assembly GCF_964204655.1. NCBI lineage: Eukaryota > Metazoa > Chordata > Amphibia > Caudata > Salamandridae > Triturus > Triturus cristatus. The sequence goes on along the minus strand of NC_140582.1, from coordinate 1,063,363,653 downwards.
GAGACTTGGAGAGCAATAGGGTATCATCCGCAAAGAGAATAGCGGGTACCCTCGAGCCTCCAAGCCTCGGAGCGTCAGTGTCTTTCAACGCATTCAAGTGGCTAATCACCCCGTTGACAAAGAGGGGAAGCGGTCCGTTAGGGCGCCCCCTCTCCCACACCTCACGCTTGCATAGTTCCCCAAGTGTAGTCTTCTCAAGATGGCTAGGATGTCAGTTGGGATGCCCAGATCGTCAAGAACAATCCACAGTTTTTCCCTAGGCACTAAGTCGAATGCGGCGCGTAAATCGACAAAGACCGTGTATAGAGTGCCGCCCTCTAATAATACGGTCTTCCAGTGAATAAGATTTAAACGAAAAATCTGGTCAATGGTCGAAACTTTCTTTCTAAAACCAGCCTGGTATGTGCTCATGATGTTAGAGTCCTCAATCCAATCCTGCAAGTGGTTAAGGATGAGTCTGCCAAAGAGTTTCTGGGAAACATCAATGAGACTGATCGGTCTATAGTTGGCTGGGAGCAGAGGAGAGCCCTTTTTAAAAATTGGGACAATCTCTGCGCCCAGCCAAGTATCTGGTAGTTCCATGCCCTTCAGGATGGAATTAAATAAAAACGTGAAGTAAGGTGCCCAAACTTCAGGTTCTTGCTTGAAAAGGTCGCCGGGCAATCCATCCAAACCTGGCGCCTTTCCTGTAGCAAGGGCCATGATAGCTACTCTAACTTCTTTTAGGGAAAAGAAAAAGCCCGACGTAGTGGTGACTTCCGTCGGGACGGTATCGGCCCCTGTCCCCGCGGGGGACGTGTATAAAGACTGGAAGTGGTCTCGCCAGGACTCAGCTGAAATGTTGGGTTCAATCGCAGAGACCAATTCTTCTGAGCCAGTGTTTACACATCGTCAAAAATTCCTGGAGTCTCCTTCTGCCAGAAATTTCGATAATTTCTCCCATTTATCTTGTTCCCATTCCAGTTTTGCGTTCTTAGTTAATGATTTGTAGGCTGTTCTTTTCTCCCTGATTTGTGTCCGATCCTGACCTGACTTAATTGTGGACAAAAGGTCACTCTTAGCCTTCCTGCAGGCTGAGTTATACCAGGAAGGGACTGAGGTAGGAAGGGCCCTTTTGGGTTTGCCAGTAAGAATTTCTGATGCAGAAGTGATAAAATCTACATGTAACTGCCAGAAGTTGTTGAATGATCCCGGAGTGCTAGGATGCAGATTGAGAGTTTGAACCTTCTCCAGGATCGGAACGAGTAGGGCATATACATTTGGTATCATCCCTTCTTTGGCTATTAGATTCTCCCATTTTATTCTGCGTCTGTTAGTAGAAAGGAGTAATCCCGGGTCAGGTGAATCCCAGTTGTTCTCCCTTGGTTCTAGGCCAGAATAATGTAACTCGAGCTGCAAAGCATTATGATCACTATCAGCTCTTTGGAGTACCCGAAAGTCACTTATTTGCGACCAAAGGGCTAATGGGACCAGAATGTAGTCCAGTCTCGATGTTATACCCTCTCTATGATATGTGCAGTTTGAGGGAATGTCTGATGGTAGCCTTCCATTGCAGGCCCTCAGCCCATGCTTGAGAGTGAGAGAAGTGATTTGTACCGCCAGGGGGGACCACGCTTTTGGTGTTGGAAGGTGGGACGGTGGTATGGACCAGATGTGGTCTTCCTCCTGGGACAGGCCATCCGTTAGGCCCAAAAGGGGTTCAAAGTGACAATTCAGATCTCCTCCTACTATATAGGGGGTGCCCACAGGAATTGTGGTTAGGGCAGAATCGAGCTCAGCAATAGTAGTAGATTCTTGCGAATTACTAACTGGCCTTGAGTAAACATTAATTACCAGGAGACTGGACAGACCTGGCCACTCCAATAGAACTGCCAAAATGTCCTCCGAGTTTACTTTCACAGGGGATGCCCTGCAGCCTAGATGAGAGGCTATCCAGGTTGTGAGCCCACCAGAAGGGCGACCTTTGCCACTCCATTTGGCGTTTTTGGAGAAGGCAGCAAAGCCAGTGCGGGCGCTATCCTCCCTCATCCACGTTTCTTGGAATAGACATATATCCCTGTTTACTATAAAGCTATTCCAAGCCTGACAATTTAATTTGTTGGACAAGCCCGCAATATTCCAGGAAAGAATGTTTAAAAGAGAAGTTTGGTGTTTAGAGGACTTAGGGGGTGGGGGGAGGATGTCCAAAATGAAGGCCTTTGGGTCAGTTGACACTACCTCTTGTACTGAAAGTTCGATTGTGGGTGTGATAGTAACCAACATGCTAGATTTCTCGTCGGTTTGTAACTGCTTTAGACCATCGCTCTGTGTGAGAGTATCTGAGTGTGGGTCATTTAATAGAGACCTTTTTAGTCCCGGCGCAACACCCGTCCCTTTCTCACTCAGTCAGTCCAGCATGTCCAAACAACTATAGCTATTTTGTAGGGGAAAATAATTATCAGCAGTGATTCTAGTGGTAAGGTGTTCTAAATTTACATTAGGTCTCCGCCTATAATCCCTTCTAGGTACCAGTTTCCATCCCTCTCCATCCAAATCATGTCCTGGAAGAGGATAGAAAAAGGACAGGGGCAGTGTGTGGATGGATGACCCATGCGTATTTCTAGGCCAACTGCAGATGTACTTCACAGTGGCGGGGTCCCTAAAATTAATCACGGCGCAGTCACCCTGGATGCTCTTATTGGTGGTGCCCACCCAGGGGACTCTTCTCACCATGAGAACCTCACTGTGTGTTCCCTCAGGAAGGGGTCTATTTTTGGACAGCCAATGAATAATTTTGTTTTTTAATGCACCTACTGGCTCTCTATCAGCGGGGTTCAGTGGAGGAATGCCAGCTAGGATCACTACGTATGGATTAGCTTGTGGTGGAAGATTATACGTTGTGTCCTGTGGGGCCTTCAGATGTGTCTCAACATGAGGCGCAGTGAAAGCGTCTTGGGCATTCACGCTTGCATGTATTGGCTTACAGGTTAAAGGATACTCTGTTGGTAATGCAGGGGGATCACGAGTTAAAGTGGACTGAGGTGGTGTTGGAATTTTCCTGAGTGGGAGCAGGGATTTATCAGTGCTTTGCTCGCTAGCCTTGGTGGTTGGTGACTGTTTCCCCTCTGCCCTAAGATAGAACCCCTTTCTAATTTCCAATAGTAGTGTTTCTATCTTGGAGATACGGTTCTCCAGGGGGCTTAGAATTTCCTTTAGGAGAATTCGGATATCCAAGAGAGTGAAGGGCTCAATTATAGATGAGGAATTTTGGTTGGAAGGTTGCTCGGGCATGTTGGAGGGAGGTGGTGGCCTGTTTTTTCCGGAGTGATTCAGTGACTTAGTTTTGGAAGTGTGAAGGTTGGGGTCACTTTTTAAGTTCCGGTTTGGGGCGGTCACCTTGCGGCCTCGAATGGGGCCAGCCTTCGTCTTTCTTTTGGGGAACGCTCCTTCCCTCAGCCTCCGTGCAGGCTCAGAGTTGGGAGTAGGTCTCTCGCCAGTTGCGTCATCGGTAGGCAAGATGGAAGTCAACGGTAAAGAAGGAGGCCTAGCAGAAGGGAGAGGCAATATGCTTAGGTCCGTGATGGCAGTCATATCGCTATCAGTGTTAGTTAAGACAGGGCTAGGTGAGTCAGCCAGGTCGGAAGTGCCAATTAGCCCCCCAGAGTTAGGTGCATCAGTGTGTTTAGGGGAGGTGGCAAGTGCGAGTGGACCTAGCGAAGATCGTCTGACCCAGTCAATCTCTTGAGATATTCGCCGTTCGAGGATAGATATTTCATCAATTATCAAAGAACCGGCTTTGGCAAAGTAAGTGTCTAGGGTACCTTTGGCCGGTCCTGCAGCACGCGTAGATCTGCTTCTTGTTTCAATGGCCGACATCCTCGAGTGCTACTTGAGCAGCTGTGCAATGTGAATGGCGTAAGTGCAAGGGCCTGGCTCTGGCTCGCCTGTCCTCGAACGGCCTCAAACGGCCCGCTCTTTGCCCGGTCTTCGTTCCGCGCGCGTTCCGCTGGCGCGATTACTAAGGCCAGTTAATATGTTTGCGGAGAGCGCAGGGGGAGTGGCTGGGAAGAGGACCCAGCTGCGCCGATGGTGCTGCGGGCGCTTGGCAGGCTGGTCCTCGCAGTCCCGCCCTCCTCCGTGGACAATGGCTGAGTAGGCGTAGAGGCAGCGTAGAGGCAGGAAGCTGGCGTTCAGGGTATCAGATCATAGTTGCAGGTTACATCGTTACAAAGGTTACACAGTTATTAGAGCATGACAACATATTTACATGTAAGGCCGAGACAAACAATAAGGACAAATACGTAAGGGAAAAAGCAGGCAAGGGGAGAGATTCCGGGGAGGGGTGTAGGAGTAGGGGAAGTAGACAGAGAATGAAGGAGGGAAAGAGGAGGGGAGGGTGAGAGACACAGCGTGGAAAGAGGAGGGGGAGAGCGACGGGGACACAAACTGGTAGACGAGTCAAAGCTGCGTCCAAAGTCCAGTAAGCTGTGATCCTAGGGGAAGTGGTATAATTTCCCCATCTCTGTTGCGAGAGGCTCCCTTTACGCAGTGGACTCTCTCAGAGGGGTCTCTGACACTCCAAGGCCTACATACTGGATCCTTCCCCAAAAAGGGGAGAGGGAGTGCTTTGGCAAGGGGTGCAATACCATACCTCAGCTGTGAGTGGCTCCCTTGGCGCTGTGGACTCTCTCAGTGGGTTCGCTGAGACTCCAGAGTATAAATATTGGATCTTTCCCCAACAAGGGGAGAAGGAGGGCTTAGTCAAAGGGAACAAAGGACAAGGGGCTAGGCGGTGTAGCAGGCAAGGGGAGAGATTCAGGGGAGCGGGGATAGGAACAAAGAAAGTAGACAAAGAAAGAGTACTAAATGGGAACAAACAGCATCAGTTTGGGGAACAGACTGTTTTCTCTCTGTGGCCATGAGTTTGCCCCATCTCTAAAGGAAAAGACAAGCACAGGCCATTCCAGAAGCTTTTCCATCCAGGACATGAAGTACACAGTTTGTAATTCAAATTATTTTTCTCAATTCACAGAAGTTTATAGTACGCTGCACATCAGCAATCCTGATGTTTTCATATTAAGTTCTTGGGTGCAGAAGATGATGCTCAGAACAAACAATGTTTAACCCAGTCAACATCCAGGGGAGATAGTTCAGAATCATGATACTGAGGGAGAAGATCATGAACCCAATGAAAGCCAACTCGTGGACCGCAGGGTTCTCTGTAGAGGACACGTATGTCAGAGGGAGCAAGCATAGATTCTCCAGGATGTTCAGGATGAAGTTAATGTGGCACAAGACGTGATAAGTGCGGGTGGAACATTACATGGCACGATAATGATTCCAGTAGGCCACAGCCACCAGGAAGCAGGGTGCAAAGTGGAAGCCAATGCAGAAGCACCAAACATACCTTTGTGGGCTTTTCCCCCCAAACGAAGCACTAATGGAGGAGAGATAATTCAGAACCCCAACCTCATCAGATACCAACTGCGCTCCTCCGGTCCAGTACTCACTGAAACTGCAGCTCCGATTTGGTGACTGCGGTCGGCGTACAAGGTAGAGACACAATGAATTGCCCCAGGAGATAAAGAAATCTTCCTTCGGGTGCGCTATGCCACCATCTTAGAGCCAGGCGAGATATCTCGTAGTGCGGCAACGCTCATTCCGGTGCAAATCTTAAGGGAACAAGGGAAAAGGATGAGAGGCGGCAAGGGACAACAGAAACAGCACACCCAACAAGGGGCAACACACCACACAAGTACATCAATAAAATAAACATGATTAGGAGCAGGAACATGGAACACGGAACATGGATAGAGCATAGTGAATTACACTGAACCTTTTTCTTTCCCATGCTGTCTTCCGAAGATTTCTTGTGTCAGGTGTTAGAGGGGGGGTCCAGCTCAGCCTCCGCCGGGCTCCACTGGGCGTGGACAGGCCCGCCATTGGCCCGGGCGCGTCCCTAGAAATCAAGTATTGCACATCCTCTAGCAGTGTGGACAATTAACCAGGGCCCTTGAAGCTTGAAGGAAACAACCATCTTTTGTGTGATGTCCTCTCACACACATATATTTTTTGCCATATCTGTTTTGCTGGATTTAGAACTCTGTGCCCATTACCTCTGCTAAACAGGAGTAAAGTGCCTGTGCTCCCCATTGCAATATGGCTAAATTGGCTTATCCCTGAACAAAATATTGAACTTGCCTATATTCCCTGATTGTATTAGTGTATATGGATAATAAAAATATCAACATATAGTAATATCAAAGACGAAATATCAAAACTCAAAATATTGTCAACACCATACTTATAATTACAATTACCAACATATTGCATCCAAAATTACATCATATAATGATATCTAATAGTTTAAAAATATCAAAACCCAAAATACAGATAACAATAATATAAACTTTTTCAATTAGCATTACAAATAACCCAAATATCAAAAACAAAATATAGACTTAAAAAACAATGTAGTTTTAAAATATGAAATATATGTATTTATAATTAATTTTAAACTTAAAAAACGTAGTAATTTATGAAAATATATATTATTATAACATTCATATAAATTAATACGGTCAAACATTTAAATACACAAAAATATATTGTATAGAAAATAATAAATGTAAATATTAAATATAAAAATGAATTTATTAAAAATATACAACTATAAAATAATAATTATCTTGTTCAATAACTTTACATATATTTAGTGGGGAAACATCATTGTCTGCAGGGGAATAATCACTGCAATATCTATCTATCTATCTATCTATCTATCTATCTATCTATCTATCTATCTATCTATCTATCTATCTATCTATCTATCTATCTATCTATCTATCTATCTATCTATCTATCTCTGTCTGTCTGTCCATATATGTATATACATATTATATATATATTCACTGAAAAACCATAGGTTTCAGGGGCGTTATAGTTAGCTGGACTTTTCACTCGAACAAAACCATTGAAATTCCCCCGTTATAGTTAGTTCAGCTAACTATAACTCGCGCGCACGCAATGCACTGCTGATGACGTCACATATTACATCACTCATGACATGGTCAGTGACATCACTCATGACATCACTGATGACATCTCAAATGAGATCACTGATGACATCATCCTTGTGATAGAGTGGCAGACCTCTTCTCCCCCTAATATAACCTTTGATACACACATTCAAAAATAGAAACTAACATTTTCAAAACAATGGACATACCAATATCAGTTACAACAACCTATTCAGTAATTCTAAGATCCACATACACATCCACTCATTCACCAACAGTTCTATACAGTCACTCATACATGTATTCACTCATCATATGTACTCATACACCTGTACATCCTGTTACACAACGCCACTCACCCATAGAGTTACTCACATACATAGTCACTCATGCTAATAAAGAATCAAACATCCATTTACTTGCATATACAGTTATACACACACCACCACACTTACTTCTACAGAAACTTACACATACTTACAATCACTTATAGAAACACATACTCAATCAATCAAAGTGATCTTTATTTCGGTCTTGAACCATAAAAGACGGTAGATCATAAAAACATACATCATAAAAAGATAGAAGTAAACAGTTACAATTCATATTAAATTACGTTTCATTGTAAATTACATTGATTACCAAGACAAATATTTAAAAGAAGGGTAAAAGAATAAAAAAATTAAAAGTGATTAAAAAAGTACTAGTGACGAAGGTTAATCGGTATATCTGTTTAAATGGCCCTAGGCGTTAAATGAGATAAGGGAACATCTCCTCCGCCACACAGCGTGCCAATACCGTGATACCGAAAAAACTATAGGTGTTGAGGAATCAGTCTTCAAAATTCTATAGGCCTCATAACAGTGTGTAGTGCCCAAGTTCCTACAAACTTGGGCAAGCCAGCGTTTCCTAATCGATTTGTATGTGGGGCAAAAGAACAGGACGTGTAACTCAGTTTCTTTTATAGCTCCACAGGTCGGGCAATCAGAAGGATTGTTAGTCGACCAATTTCCCGAAAAGGCTCTCAGGGGAAGTGTGCCGTATCTAAATTGAATATAGAGCTTTCTAGAGGCACACGGCTCAATCTCATCTAGGAAGGGCTCTATTTTGAACTCCTCCTTCATATTAAAGAATTCTAGGGTCAATGGGCCTAGCCTATTATTAGTTAGCAGTTTGTCCTTACCATTTAACCAAAATATGTTAGCCAGTTCAGCTCTAGAGAGATTTGGAGCGATTGTCTGTGGCTGATACCAGAGGGCAGGAATTCCCAATCTCATAAACTCCTTTTTGATGTATACTAGCCACGGTATTTTGGCTAAGCCAGGAAGAGCCATTAATGCCTTTAAATCATTTCGATAATTTACCAATTCCGGCGTTGCCCACAACCTCCGCCAATACATTAGAGGCCTCAACGCAACTTCTTCCTGTATAGATCTAACGCCCAAATCCATTCTAAGTGGATTGAGTGGTGTACTGGGTGGTAGGGCCAATAAAGACCTTAAAAACAAATTCTCAGATCTGCTGATGTCTCCAGCTGGACAGTGCCCCCAGAGCTCAGCCCCATAAAAGATTGCACCCCGTGCTTGGGCTTTATAGATCTCAATAATGGGTGCTATAGGTTTGGAGGTGGATGCTCTGTGCAATTTAAGGATCCCACCGCAGGTCTGGGTGAGTCGAAGTTTTGCTTTTGCTAGTTGAGGACCCCATTCCATTCTATCTGTGAGTATAACTCCAAGATATTCAAACACAGTTACCCTATCCAGTGTAACACCGTTAAGGGAAGGATTAGGGCGAGTGGTTTTGGGCGGGTTACATACCATGAATTTTGTTTTCGTGGAGTTAATCTCAAGCCCTCTTAGGGAACAGAATTCCGTAAAACTGTCAAGAGCACGCTGTATCCCCATAGGGGATTTTGGCCTTAAAAGAGTGTGGTCGGCAAACATTAATGCCACTACCTGCTCATTATTAAGTTTAGGGGCATCAATGTCCTTGACTCCCCTCAGGTGGGCCACTAGTGCATTGACATAAAGGGAAAATAAGGTTGGGGCCAGCACACACCCCTATCTGACTCCATGGTTAACAGGGAACTTAGATGTCAAGTTGCCCCTCTTGCCGCACCTTACTTGGGCAAAGTTGTCTTTATGGAGTCGCTTAATAATCCCAAGTAGACAAGTAGGCATCCCCATCTCTGCCAAAACTGCCCAAAGTGTCTGACGAGGGACCAAGTCAAAAGCCGCTTTAAGGTCGACGAAGATTAGGTAGAGGCTGCCACCCTCTACCCTCACGGTTTTCCAGTAAAGAAGTTGTAAACGGAGAAGTTGGTCCACCGTGGATGTCTTCTCCCTAAAGCCAGCCTGATATGGAGTCAATATTGATTGTTCATCCATCCAGGATTGCACTCGATCTAAAATAATGCGTGCAAAAAGCTTTTGACTGACGTCAATCAAACTTATCGGGCGGTAATTATTTGGCAGAAGTGGGGAGCCTTTCTTAAAAACTGGGATTATTTCAGCGCCCGCCCAAGTATCAGGGATAGGCGCACCGTGGAGTACAGCATTATTCAAGGGTTGATGCCTGTATAGATCCCCAGGAATTTTGTCCATACCCGGTGCCTTTCCTGTTGGAAGCCTGTTTATAGCCTTTTCTACTTCCATGAGGGTTATTATATCAACATGTTCTACATTCAAAATAGGGACATGTAGAGGGTCATTATCTGGAGCTAAAGGAGCATATAGACTCTGGTAATGATCGGTCCATTGGTCCGGAGCGATGTTCGGGTCGTCTGCCACTGGCCCTTCCTTTCTTTCTGATCGGACAATTGCCCAGAATTCCCTCATGTCTCTTTTAATTAGGGCTTTTTTAATATCCCATTTATTATTTTCCCAGTTCTGTTTTGCCTCTTTTACCACAAACTTATATTCGGTTCTCCTCATGGCCACCATTGGTCTATCGCCAGATTTTAATGAGGCCAGAAGAGCCTGCTTGGCTCTCCTGCAATTTCTAATAAACCAGGAAAAACCCTTTCGAAGTTTTTTTAGATTTAAAAACTACTGGGTTAAGAAGGTCACCCAGTGCTGTAACTAGACCTGTATGGATGTAAAGTATATAACTTTCCCTAATGTCGTTTCCCTTGTCTAAAAAATAACAAAGTTCTGTGAGGGCTTTATATATGGCCAAATAGACAGAGTTTATTTTGTCCGGGGATTTAAGAATCACTGGCCATTTGAGCCGTCTTCTATCATTAGAGAGGAGTGGAGGTCTTGAATTGTTCCCACTATTTTGTGGGGAGCAATTCCCCATCGGTAAAGTTAGGTCGAGGATCAGGGCGTTGTGGTCACTATCATGACGAGGATAAACCACAAAGTCCACAATCCTAGACCATGTTTTAACCTCTACCATAATGTAATCGATGCAAGAGGTCTGGCCTGGTCGGTTGAAAGTGTGGCTCCCCTCTGAGTCCAATGGAGTGCGCCCATTGCAGGCTCTTAGTGAGTTAGCGAGGGTTAAAGAATTTATTTGCACTGCCAGAGGTGTCCAGGCCTTAATTGGTGGAATTTGGAGGGCCGGTATAGACCACTGATCGTCCTCCTCTCTGGTGATGGAATCAGTGAACCCAGGTAAGGGCTCATACTGGCAATTAAAGTCGCCAGAAACGATTAAAATGCCCTTATCCGCTTCTGATTGAATAAAATTATCCAGGATTTCTAGAGTAGGTGATTCATTCCCCGACTTGGTGGAACAGGAATAAACATTAATAAGAATCAAACTAAACTTGGAAGGGAATGTTAGTGATATACATTGCAGGTCAATATTTGGAGTAGTAATTTGAGAAATTGCACAGCCCAAGTGTGACCCTATAAAGATGGACAAGCCCCCAAATGGTCTTTCCCTGGCACCTATAAGAGCTAAATTGTTGACCGTATGGAAGCCCTTTTTTGAAAATTCTTCTTTGGCCCATGTCTCCTGTATTAAACAAATGTCGTGCTGGTTGATAAAATGATTCCAGTCTGGGCAGGAAAGTTTATTTGTTAAGCCCGCGACATTCCAAGATAATATTTTTAGATGGTTATCTGGATAAATCTTCTCTCTTCCTACATACGGAGTGGAAGACAAGGGAGAAGACAAGGGCAAGGAGAGATCAGTGATTATATCATTGGAAGAATAAGGGTCATTGGTAGTAAGGTTAGGCTGGGAGATAACACATTGTGGGGGGGGGAATTGAACTAGTTGTGGTACCCAACTGTAAGAAGCTTGGTTTTGTTAAAATAACCCTAACCTCCGGGGCACAAATAGGGCCTAAGGTAAGATTGATCGGGATATTACCATCAGGGGTCGAAAAACACGACAAGGCCCTACTACCGACTGTTAAGTCGGTTGGACCATCCAGTCAGTCGACATCCTCTAACGGAGCAAATCGGTTATAAACAGGGATTCCGAAGACTCGTAAATTCAAGTTAGGCCATAGGGAAGTATTTTGGGGTAACCTAAAGGCTGAAGCAGTAGGACCAATTCGGCGAGGCACAGGTACCCAAAGTGATTGAGGATAAAAAAAATTCAAGGGGAGAGGCACTAATTGAGGTTTGATAGCCTGAAGATGGTGTAGATTGGGCAAATATTTTTTGATTGATCTGCGAATGCCTAAAGTTGACGATCACACAATCCCCCCTTAAACATTTTTGCGTAGGTCCTATCCATGCAACCCTCCTCACCATCAGAATCTCATTGGCCATCTCGTAGGGAAACTGCTTGTGTCTTGCTAACCAAAAGAGTATTTTATTACGAAGGTCTAACTGGTTTTCCCTTGTGCCCTTAGTAAGTTCAGGAATGCCAGTCAGAATGGTCACATACGGAGATGCCGCTGGGGGGGGATTAATCGCTGGCAGGTTTGTAGGTGCTAACTCGTTGTCATTATCAATGATGTCATTATGGGTCGTAAAAGGAGTGGCTGGAACTTTACTATGGCTATTGATCCCTGATGGCAAGGTGGGATTACTTGGACATGAATCTTGTAACTGTGAATTATGCAAAGGAAGCCTTGTGATGTTTTGAGCAGTGTGTTTGGTTGTTTTTGGTACAAGACCATTTTGTGCGGAAAATTCCTCTGTGGGAATACAGACTTCAGTTGCCTGGGCAGGCCCATGTTTGGGTTGAGTAGGTTCTAAATTTGATGGTAAGTTCCGGGCTAAAGACAGCCTGTCATTTTGGAAATTAGAGGTGCTAGCCATGGAGTTTTGATCAGGATGAGTATGCACTGTAACAAGGCTTTGGATTAGGTTGAATATTTGGGCAACCTCCTCTTTTATAATGACCCTACATTGGCCAATAAGATCGGCCAATACTGCATGCAGCCAAGATGGATATGCTATGTCCGGTAAGAGCGGTAAAGATGAAGTAGAGATGGATGCACGAGTGTTTGGGTACACGGTTTCCCTTGTCAGCCTCCCCTTGGTCTTTTTACTCTTAATTCCGCCCCTACCGGCTTTCCTTTTTTTCCTAATTTTAGGGGCTATGGAATTAGAGCCCTCAATTTCTATGGGTGTCAGTATTGGATCTTGGGTAGTGGGAGCCGGTAAAAAACAGTTCTGGCTACTTTGTAAATCATTTGAGTCCACCTCAGCAGAGTAAACAGGTGACCCCATGGGTAGTAATTCGGGAGTTAAGGAAAGGCGACGTTCTGTCATTTCAATTTCTGAGGTAACCACACCAATAGCTTTCTGGAGCATTAGGTCTATTGCTGTAGGAAGTTTAACTTCAGGTACTTTGGGTTTGGGTCGATGATGTTTAATAGCACAGGCACAAGCCCCTTGGACACGTTTGGGGAAAGTAGATGTGGACATAGTTGATTCGATGGTATATTACCTAATATGAGCCCCAAAGTTGATAAGATCTGAACAAATGCAAGTTCCCAACAGTACCTTATGTCCTTAGTGGGGGTTCCTTTCAATCAGGCGATAGAGGAATGGCCCAGCCCAGCCTCTACCAGTCACGGACGGGCAAGAACGGGCCCGCCCTTGGCCCGGGCTTCGCCGGGAGAAGAACAGCGCTTATGAGGAGGGCATGCGCCTGCTGATGACACCGGGCAGCGTGCCTCCGAAGGGCTGCTGGGAGTCGTAGTCCTGAGTCGCCTAGGGAGATACTGAGACGTTTCCCCCGCTGCTCGGCATGGAGTCGTTAGTGCTGGTTTTCACCTCGGTCCCACTCTGGATTACTGCAGAGGTTGGTAGATAGACTAGGTATTGGTTCACAAGCCTCCTGTATGTCCCGCGCTGCGGGAGAAGAACAGCGCTTATGAGGAGGGCATGCGCCTGCTGATGACACCGGGCAGCGCGCCTCTGAAGGGCTGCTGGGAGTCGTAGTCCTGAGTCGCCTAGGGAGATGCTGAGACGTTTCCCCCGCTGCTCGGCATGGAGTCGTTAGTGCAGGTTTTCACCTCGGTCCCACTCTGGATTACTGCAGAGGTTGGTAGATAGACTAGGTATTGGTTCACAAGCCTCCTGTATGTCCCCATACTTATTCATACAGGAACTCTTCCAATCTCTCACTCTCACATATACTCACTTATATACACCAATAGTCACATATACTAGTTTAAAACATATGTAGTTACTCATAAAGACACTATTGAGACAGTCATTCACTCACTAACACACCCATGCACACACTCATCCACCCATACAGTCCTGCACACATGCTGTCTTCAACACATACAAACAGCGAGTCACTCATTCATGCACCTATGCACTACGTAATACCCCCCACTGAACCATACAGACACTCAGACACTCATACTGCTACTCAAAAAACCACCTAATAACCTATATAGACACTCATGTAGGTACTCACCAACCCATGCAGCCACTTATACACAAAGTGAGAGACTGATACAGATATTTACATATTTAAACATTACTCACTAAGCCATGTATTCACTAAGATACACTTAATCAGTCAGTTATACAATCAATTAAAAAAAAAAACATCATCCATTTAGACACTTATATACCCATTTATTCTTCCATCGACCTTGAGATATACATATATAAAACATATGTAATTTTCAGAAAAACACATTCACTTGATGATGTCATCAGTGATGTCATCAGTGATGTCATTTGAGATGTCATCAGTGATGTCATGAGTGATGTCACTGACCATGTCATGAGTGATGTAATATGTGGCGTCATCAGCAGTGCGTTGCGTGCGCGCGAGTTATAGTTAGCTGAACTAACTATAACGGGAGAATTTCAATGGTTTTGTAAGAGTGAAAAGTCCAGCTAACTATAACGCCCCTGAAACCTATGGTTTTTTCAGTGAATTTCTAAGGTTTTTTAAATGCTAATTCCTAACTATAATGTGCCTGAAACCTATGGTTTTTTTAGTGAATTTCAAAGGTTTTTTAAATGCTAATTTCTAACTATGCCTACAGAGATAGGACATGTGAAGAAAGAAGAAAAAACGCACAGAAATAAAAAAAAGAAATTTAGAAAGAAGCAACAGAAGTCCTCAAAGACGAAGAAAAGTGCAGGAAGAATGATAACGCGCAGAAAGAACAAACAGAAGAGCAGAAAGAAGCCTTGTTGCAAAATCAACCTGTACCCTCAACTTTTTCAGACGGATACTGGTGGTAACTGAGTCTGACTAACCAGTCCTAGAGCCAGTGCTATGTTAAAAGACACTCAGAATACAGTGAAAACACCTACATCCACTAGGGAACACTATGCGTTGGGGTCCCCCTGTGATCAGCATGACCTCCTCTGTAAGCCCCTAGTATATAATAGGGCAGGGGATTAAAACTACCTCTTAAAACGCGCCACAGGGCGTGTTTGCACACGTCACCTCAGGCCCTGTCCCCTCACTTCCCCACTGTGTAAACACGCCCTGTGGCCGTTTTAAGTTGGGAGATTAAGTCTTCTTGAATCCTGAGGGTCCCTAGGGTCCAACTAGACCACTAGGTACCTCCAGTAAGCGCCACAGAGCTGCATTGCAGAGAGGTGTAAAAAGTGGCATGGCCTGGACCACCTCTCTGCAACGCAGCTCAGTGGCGCTTACTGGAAGCACCTGGTTGGCTAGTTAGCCCCCAGGGGCCCTCAGGATTGAAGGGGAATTATTTCCCCAACTTAAAACGCGCCACAGGGCGTGTTTGTACACGTCACCTCAGGCCCCGTCCCCTCCCTTCACCACTATGTAAACGCGCCCTGTGGCCGTTCTAAGTTAAGAGATTAAGGGGCATATGCATCAACCAAACTAATACCGATTCCTTAATAGCGAAAAATAAGAAATCGCCATTAAGGAATCGGTAATTGGCATGCATCAACAGATTCGGTGAAATTTAGCGATTCCTTAAAAATCGCTAAATTTACCGATTCCTTAATAGCGGGGCACGCAAACGGCCTCACTAGCAAATAGCGAGTTCGGTAATACCGATTTGGCTAATAGCGAGTTTGGTAATACCGAATTAGCTATTACCGAATCGGTAATAGCGAAATCGCAAATTGCCGCGTCGCTCCGGGAACGGGCTGATGACATCACCAACCAGGAAATACTGCTGCCCCACCCACATAGCCTCGACAGAGGAGCAGACAGGAGCTGGAAAGAAGGACAGGCTGTGCAGAGTGAGGCCACACAGATTCTGCCATTCACATCACACATCCATCATGTCGCAGGAAGTGCCATCCAGCGCAGAATCTGCACGCAAGCGCAAGAAGAAGTTTTCGGACAGGGAGCTGGAGTACCTCATCGAGGGAGTGTCCAGCAAACACGACCGCCTCTTTGGCAAGCTGTCCCTCAAGGTGCCTGAGACCGAGAAGCGGCGCATCTGGCAGCGCATCCGTGAGAGGGTCAATGCGGTTGGCGTCACTAGCCGCAGCATCGACGACCTTAAAAAACGGTGGTATGACCTGCGGAAGCGCGCAAAAGAGAGGATTGCTGAGAGGCTCCGGGAGGCAAGAAGGACTGGAGGCGGAACAACCACTGCACCATCCAACACAGCCCTGGAGGACCTTGTGGAAGGGACGATAGAGCGGGAAGCCGTCGTGGGGGTGATCCAGATGGACACGTCCGGCGCAGCCACAAGTGCCCAAGGTAAGATGCATGCCTGTGCCACACCCAGCATAGCGTAAATCCATACCCATGCCCCCAGCCCAATCTCACTGTGTCTGCAGCTCTGGCACAGACAGCTCCACACATGACACTACTGCATCTTGGGAGTTGTAGTCTAGTCAGCCCAGAGTGCAGGTACAGGCGTAAATCCTCTGAGCACACACCACATATTTTGTACATGGCTGTAGACTGTTCATTTGTTGGACCACAGAGGGACATTAATGGGTACAACACTATGTAGGTGTAATCATCCCACTAATCATGCACTGTTTCACACACAGATGCATCACCTGGGGACTCTGACGACAGCGACCAGCTGATCATTTCTGAGACACCCGTGGAGTCAGACCAGGAGACTGCGCAGGATGCGCACGCACCGCCAACACCTGCCACCCCACCAGCACCACCTCCACCAGCGCCACAATCAACGGCACCAGCACCAGTGCCACAAGCCAAGGCACCAGCACCTGCGCCACAAGCCAAGGCACCAGCACCTGCGCCACAAGCAACGGCACCAGCAAAACAGCCTGCAGCTAGTACAGCCACAATACTGCAGAGGCACAGGCACCAAGTTGCGCCCTTGCAGGAGATGGCAACCCCCCCCCCGCAATTGGCACCCACGCAGCGCACATCCACACCACCTGCTGCACCACCTGGAGGCTCAAGACACGCACGGCGTCACAGGGCCCGTCGCAGTTCCGTCTCCTCAGCAGACCAGGATGTCCCAACAACCTCTGCAATCGAGGAGAGGATGCTGCGTACACAGAACCTGCAGGGAAGACATGTGGCTAGCATTAGCTGCAATATCGTGCGCCTAGCGAGGGAGATGCGCGCCATGACTGCAGCAGTCACCGACATGGGCTCCGCGGTCAGGGACATGGGCACGGCGGTCAGGGACCAGACCACTGCGGTTGCTGATGGCAATGCTCAGCTCAGGGAGGAGGTACGTGAGCTCACCCGTGCCATCAGGGAGGGCCATGAGTCCCAGAGGAGGAGTAACCGGCAGCTAATGTTGCGTTCTGCCGCCGCTATCAAGGCCATACAACGGCACAGCAACTGCACCGCTGTGTTGGCACGCCGCACAGTCTCCCTGCAGGTGGACCTTGGGCACTTCTGCGGTGATGTGGCCAAGTCACTGGGACACATCACCACTGCTGTGGAACAACTTCAGAGCAGCACATGCAGTGCTGCAGCATTGGGAGGGGATGACACCAGTGAGGCTGCCTCCAGTGTCAGCAGCGTGTCACTGGCAGAGGCCAGCACCAGGCGCCGAAGTTCGCGTGCCTCCACGGGGACAGGCCGTGGTGAGGCTTTGGATGCACCTGAGCGGAGGCTTGGTGTACGTGGCAAACGCCACTAGAAATTTGGACATGCTGCAGGTCCATGGTGGAGCAACCATGGCCATCCAATTATTGTGTTTGCACAGGCCTGACTTTAAGGAACCTTTTATTTACATTTATGCAATCGGAGCATGATTCACAATGCTAGTTCTGTTGCACAATCCTCAGTGCTACTGTGCATTAAACAGTTGCACCCAACACCAACTTGTAATGTCTCATTTTACCCAGGGTCAAAAATGATTTTGCATTATGTCTGTCCGCCTCCTATGGCCCTCTGCTGTGTTTGGGATGTGTGCCGGTCGTCGTTGGGCGGGTGGTTGGTCAGCCTGGGGGTCGTCATCCCTGTCCACCTCCATGGGTATCCCCCTTCTGGTGGCAATGTTGTGCAGCATTGCACATACTGCAATTATTCGACAGCATGTGTCTGGTTGGTATAGCATGGCGCCGCCAGTCTTGTGGAGGATACGGAAGCGGCTCTTGAGAATCCCAAAAGTCCGCTCTATCACATTCCTCGTGCTGATGTGTGCAGCGTTGTAGCGATGTTCCTGCGGGGTTGCTGGATTTAGGTATGGGGTGAGTATGTATTCCCGCAGGGCGTAAGCACTGTCACCTAGAAGATAGAAGCATAGACTTAGCATTGGTGATGTACATACATGTGTGGTGTTGGTGTGGGGAAGCGTAGTTCTACGTACCTAACAGGAGTCCCTCTCCAAATTCTCCATTGAGTAGTCGCCTGTGCATTCCACTGTTGCGGAAGATGTATGAGTCGTGTGTGCTCCCTGGGAATTGTGCCACTAGGTCCATTATGATGTTGTTGGCATCGCACACAACCTGCACGTTGATCGAGTGGTATGACTTGCGGTTCCTGAATAGGTACTCATTTGCTGACGGAGGACATATGGGGATATGCGTGCAGTCGATGCATCCAATCACATGTGGAAATTGTGCCACCTGGTAGAATGCCTGTTTGGTGCGGTCCAACTGCTGTGGGGTTGTGGGGAAGCTGATGTGTGTGTGGAGCATTGTCAGCATGGCATCTAGGAATTTCTTGAAGAAGCGTGACAGTGCGCTTTGCGAAACACCTCCGGCAACCGCAATTACCCCCTGGAAACTCCCTGAGGCCAGTAGGTGCAGGCTGCATAGGACCTGAACGTGCGCAGGGATAGCATTTGTCCTGTGTGTCTGGTGCTGCAGTAATGGTTCCAGGTCTGCAATCAGGCGCATGATCATAGCGCGATTGAGGCGATACTTCTGGTACACCTCGTCCTCATTCTGGCCGAGCAAGGTTATGCGCAGTCTGAACACTCGCTCCTGGACCCTTCTCCTGCGCTGTCCTGCTGCATTGATCCGCATCCTCCTTGCAAGCACGTGGAGGGCAGCCATTTTGTGGGAGCCAACAGGATCTCCTGGGCCACATTTAAGGGTTTAGTGATTGCCTCAATCATTTGCACATGTAGGAAGAATTTATCCTCATCTTTTTTTTTTTTTTGTAACTTTACCTCCAGGTTTTGATTCCCCTTATTTAGCTCTGGCAAAATAGCGATTTTTGGGATTTTCGTTATTAGCGAGTTTTGTTGCATTGGGGTGCGATTCGTTATTTGCTATTGGCAATTTCCGGGAGCTAATAGTGATTTCGGTAATTGCTAATTCGGTATATAGCGAATCGGTAAATTAGCATTTTGGGTATTAGCGATTCGGTATGTTCGAGGTTATTTATTTAGCGATTCGTTATTTGCTCGGGTTTTGGGTTGATGCATTGGGATTGGGTATTTTTCACGCAATACCGGGAGCTATTAACGAATCGGTATTTTACCGACTGGATTTTGGCTTGATGCATAAGGGTGTATGTCCCCTTGAATCCTAAGGGTCCCTAGGGTCAAACTAGCCTACTAGGTACCTCCAGTAAGCGCCAAAGAGCTGCGTTGCATAGAGGTGTAAAAAGGGGCGTGGCCTCAGAACACCTGTCTGCAACGCAGCTCCCTGGCGCATACTGGAGATACCTGTTGGGCTAGTTGGCCCTCAAGGACCCTCAGTATTGAAGGGAAATTAATTCCCCAACTTACAACTGGCCAGGGGGCGCGTTTGCAGAGTGATGCAGCCTATTGTTTTTTTGTTGAAAACAAATTAATTTGGCCCTCCCAAGGCCTTAATCGGCCCCGGGGACCCCAACCCCCGGGTCATGGCCTTTTTTTTTTATTCTTTAGGAGGGGGCTGCGTTGCCCCCCTCCTCAGGCCACTTATGGCCCGGGGATCTCATCCCCCGGGGCCGGCCTTTGTTTTTATTATTTTTTTTATAAGTATATTTATAGAAAAACCTAGGACATGCTGGACAAACCGTATGTACCTATCACCATGACGATTTGCGTGATATTCATTAAAAGGCGACTATGCATAGAATGAATCTACACCGCTAGTGAAGCTCTGACGTGTCTGACGCCCTACCGTGCCTAATCCCGGCACCCCCGCCGGTGGGTACCCTCCAAGTAGACACCCTTGTCGTTTATTTATACAAACATGGGTAGCTATTGACGGGCATATTTAATACACACGCACACCAAGCCATTCAAAGGGGATTCGACAAAAATTCGACCAAACTATGCAAGAAACCCCCTCACGGTTAATAAAACACACATCCACCGCCGGATGTGTAATACTTTTTATTTTACTCTCTGGAAAAGAGACGAACCTCACTTGAGAGTCACAGCGTGCTCCTGGCTGAGCCCAATGCTGTGTTACACCCACCAGTGCCTGCCGAGTGCCACACACCTCTGTGTTGTATTCCACCAGCTAGTGCGTATGCTATGACACTCTTTAACCCATGTGCACTGTAACACCACCCCGTGAATATGTCATGCCACACTTGCCTTCGCACGGGTTATATTGCTCCATCTAACGTGCCTTCATTGATGCCTATGTTATAACGCACAGCGCTATGCCATACATATTACAATCTGGGATCCATATCTTTGTCACAGTGCATTTGCAACATTATACTCCCCAGCACATATTTTATATTACAACTTTAGAGACTAGTTAGGTTACACAACACTGCCCTGTGAATATTACACTCCAAGGCGCATATCGCATAGCACACGCTAGTGCCTGTGCTATCTCGCGCTCTCCAATGAATCTGTCATTGTGCACAATGTATTGTATATTATATTTCACGCCCGGTTCATCTTATATCACACTTTTTGGTGCATAGTTTATACCATATACTATATCTAGTTTTCATTTTCAATCGTGCTCTCAGGACTATGTTCTATATAACACTGCGTCCACCTACCCTTTTCACCGGCATTACATTTTGCGATGGGAGGTGGAGGGTCAGCGGGTGTTTCTGCCATGTGAGCCCGGAGTCACAGTCACAAACGTCCTCTTCTTCCTGAATAAAAGTGAGATTATGCTGCATACTTGTTCATATTTTAAGTAGTTCGCACAGATACACATTTTAAAAACAATAAAGTTCCTAATACCCACCTTCTCTGAACAGTTAGCTTCCTGCCCCATCCACCTTCTCCCTATCCTCTGTTATCTGAATCCATGGACTAGCCTCCTCCCTCCTGCCATGCATGGTCTGATGTGCTGCCACTGCCCTCCATTTAGCATGATGTACCAGTCCACTCCTCCTGCCCTCCATTGCCCATCATTGACCTCCTGCTTAGCCTCTGTGCTTAGCTTGCTGCCCCTATTCTCCTTCCCCCTGCCCTCCGATGTCTTTGTGCATGCCCCTGCTCCATCCTTTTTGCCCACCATGTTCCATGGACCTGCCACTCCTATCTACTCTGAGTGTTCTGTTGAGCTGCCACTCCCCTCCCACCTGCCTAGCATTGTCAGATGACTGTAACCTGTCCCTGCCACCTCCACACTGCCTGTCCACATGCCATGCCCCTATCCCCTTCCTCCTGTCCTCCATGGTCCATTTTACTGCCACACCCTTCTGCCCTCCCTGGTCTATGTGCTGCAACTGCTCCTCCTGCCTGCCCCGCGCGGTCTGTTGTGAGGCCCCTTCCCCTGAACTCTCTTGTCTGTGCCCAGGTGCTGACCCTCCCTTCTATCCTCCATGGTCCTTTGTGCATGCCCCTGCACCCTCCTTCTTGCCCATCATAGCCATTGTGCTGCCACTAACCCTCCCGCTTGCCATGCATGGTCTTCTGTGCTGCCATGGCCCCTCCCACCTTCCCTGTGTGGTCAGCTAGCTGCCCCTGACCCCCTCCCACCTTCCCTCCATGGTCTGTGTGTATGCCATCATAGTCTCATTGTTGCTCTCCATGGTGTGTCTTGTTTCTAGTGCCCATCCTGCCTGACCTCCATGGTCATCTTGCTGCTCCTGGCCTGCCCCCTTACCCCCAGCCCTCTTTTTCCATGTGCAGACCCCTATTCCCTCCCTCCTGGCTTGTCTGTTCCATTGTAATGCCCCTGATCCGTCCCTCCTGCCCTTTGCGGTCTGTTATGCTGCAGCTTTCACTCCTGTCTGTCCATTATGGTCAGCTAGCCACCATTGCCTCTTTCCCCTCTGTTCTCTGTTGTCCATGTGCATGATCCTGTCCCCTCCCTATTGCTTTTTATGGATTGTTGTGCTACACTCCCGTCCTGCATGCGCTGTGTGGTGTATTGTAATGCTGCAAACCCGGATGCCTGCCCTGTAGGGTCAGTTTGGTGCACCTCTCCATGTCCCTCCTGTCCTCTGTTATCCGAGTCCATGTCCCTACCCCAATTCCTCCTGCCTACCATGATCCAATGTACCATGCTTGCGAACATTTTGAACTTGGTAAGAGGGAGATTTTGAAAAAAACTTGGGTATTGATTTTCCCCTTTGAGTTACATTGAAAAAGAGGAGATTGTAGATAGGAGACAGATCAAATAAAGCCCATTTGAGCTTAAAAACATTGGACGTTTCCTGGCTAAAACGGGTCTGTTGGCATGTATGGTTGTACTACCACTGCCTCTTCCTTCTTCCCACAATGGTCTATTATATTGACACAGCCTCTCTTGCCAGTCCTGTATTGTTGGTTTGTTGCCCCTGCCCACCTTTCCACTGCACTCCATAGTCTGTTGTGCTGCCACTGCCCTTCCTGCCTGCCCAGTGTGGTCAAATTGTTGCATCTGCACTCTCCTACCTGCCTTCAATTTTCAGAGTCCTTGCCCCTGGCCTCTGCCTCTCAACAGTATCCCAATGAACAACTAGATTGCTAACATTCCATATTTATTACAAAAGTGTGGAACGCCTGACGTCATCTTGATGTAATCAAAACTGTAATACCTAGAGCATTTCCTTTAGAAATTACATATATGAGAGGGTCTTATTTGCATCAAAATTATGGTTAATGCTCTAAAAAACTAAAATGAGGACATATTTTCTGAGTTTTCAAATAGCGACAAAGAACTTTTAAATTATTTGTAATCTTTATGGTTTTTTTTCCAGTTGACCACTTGATTAAATGTTGCACCTAGGGGAGAGGATGGGGTGTTACTTCCAGAGCTGCAGACTTTGCAACTGGGGAACCAGGTTGGAGTTTCTGCTTCAGCTCAACATTCTGGGATTCTGGTCAAATCACTTAATCTCCCCATGTCTACAACCAAAAGGAATTTGATCTTGTGTGATGTAACCAATCCTCATGTAAAGCACTCCAATACCTGACAAGTCTGCACTATATAAAACTGCAAATACACAACAAATAAGTGTTTTGAACACTTCTGTCATTGGGCTATACTTGGGCTACATCTGGGTGATATTTGGGCTACATTTGGGCTCTTTTGTCTCTGGTGGCCATCTTGGGAAATTTATTGTTATGAAGTTTCCTAATTTCCTCATTTACTGCAGACTCCTCAGTGGGAATACTTTCAGATTTTTATTTTGGTTCCATCAAGAAGGCATTCAGATGTGTCACACATTTGCCATAAATTCGGAATGTTAGCACTCTAGTTGCTCATTAGATCACTGTAGTAAAACTACTGCTCACCAGGGAAGTCTGCTGCTGGTATTTAAAGTGCATGTTTCAGTCTGCATGTCAGAATTTTTTTATGAAATAGTAGAAGATTTGAGAAGTCAAAATGTGCCCTAATTTTTCTTTCTGCAGAACTAATCATAATTTCTATGGCAAAATGAACCCCCTCATTTTGTTCCTTTGTAAATTAAATGTTTTAAGTGTTACCACTTTATTCCAATAAAGATGGCTTCAGGTGTGCCATACTTTTGTCATACGTAAGACTGTTAGCGCTCTAGTTGTTCGTTAGAACACTCTGGGACATTCTGTAATTGGGCTATACTTGGGCTACATCTGGGTGATATTTGGGCTACATTTGGGCTCTTTTGTCTCTGGTGGCCATCTTGGGAGATTTATTTGTTATGATGTTTCCTAATTTCCTCATTTACTGCAGTTTCCTCAGTAGGAAATACTTTCAGTTTTTTACTTTGGTTCCATCAAGAAGGCATTCAGATGTGTCACACATTTGCCATAAATTCAGAATGTTAGCACTCTAGTTGCTTATTAGATCACTGTAGTAAAGCTACTGCTCACCAGGGAAGTCTGCTGCTGGTATTGAAAGTGCATGTTTCAGTCTGCATGTCAGAATTTTTTAATGAAATAGAAGAGGACTTGAGAAGTCACTCAAAATGTGCCCTAAATTTTCTTTCTGCAGCACTAATCCTACTTTCTATGGCAAAATGAACCCCCTCATTTTGTTCCTTTTTAAATTAAATGTTTTAAGAGTTACCACTTTATTCCAACCAAGATGGCTTCAGTTGTGCTATACGTTTGTCATAAGTAGGACTGTTAGCGCTCTAGTTGTTCTTTAGAACACTCTGGGAAGCTGCAGTAGAACACAAAGGAATCAACTGACAGTCTCTGCCCTTGTTGGATGTACATGTTTTACTGAGAATGTCAGACTTCATTCTCACATGACTGAGAAAGATAATGTGAATTTACAGAAAATATGCTCTCAGTTTAGCTTATAGATCACCTTCCAAACCTCTGTGGGAAAAGCATGAGAAAATAGTTTTCTCGCAAACATGATTCATGATATCACAGCAGAAGGCTTTTTCACATGGTAAAATCACTTAGAACACACCACAATTCCTAAAATGGGTATGGTACCATCAACAAATGATTTATAATGTAACGAAAGTCTTAAAACCTTCTATTAACCGCAATGCTTTTTAATGAGGTGCTATCATGTATATTGGTCCCAAGATGGCTGCCAACACTTCTTGGATGAAGTGCTGACAGCCAATCAGATCTCACGATGAGAGTGTGGTTAGGCTCCGCCCAGATATATATGTGATTTTACTTTTGATTTTCTCAGGAACTACTGAACGGATTTACACCATTTAAGCAAAAGGCGTGAGTGTGAACCAAGGGCTACCTTTCTGCCAAATTTGGTGTAATTCCGTTCAGCCGTTCGGGCTGTACCTTCGACTAAAGGTCCTATGGGAAAATGCATGGGGAAAACGCGTTTTGGGACCCCCCTTTTTTCTCAGCCCCCGCTTGACGAATCACCCCGAGACTTTCAGGGTAGGAGCTGAGCGCCTCATTAGTTTTGAAAATTTCACGAAGAGAAGTCACCCGTCGCCAAAGTTATTCAAAATAGAATTTTCAGATTTCCAGTAGATAATATATATATATATGTATATATGATCATGTGATCAAGGCCCTTCCGGGCTGAAACGCGTCATGGCTGTAGAGGTCGAGGGGAGAAATGAATAAAGAAGTTGCTGGATTACCTGGTGGTCTGTGCTTCGTTTGTTTGCAAACGCGTGCGAAAGCCTACGAAGTTCATAGGAATGTATATATATATATAGGCAAGGGATTGTAATTATTAAATCTGTGGATTTGGTGAAAATCGTTGGTGTCGGCGTCCTTTCTTTGATAGAAGATGGGAGTTGGAGGTTGATATATATATATATATATATATATATATATATATATATATATATATATATATATATATATATATATATATAATCTACTGGCGGTCGCCAGTAGATAGTTATAGCTACAACCCAGTTTCCATAGGAAATCTCAAAATTCTATTTTGAATAACTTTGGCGCCGCTTGACGAATCCTCGCGAAATTTTCAAAACTAATGGGGCGCTCCGTTCAGCTCCTACCCTGAAAGTCTCGGGGTGATTCGTCAAGCGGGGGCCGGGAAAAAGGGAGGTCCCAAAACGCGTTTTCCCCATGCATTTTTCCATAGGACCTTTAGACACAGCTGCAGCCCGAACGGCTGAACAGAATTACTTGAAATTTGGCAGAGAGGTAGCCATAAGGTCAAGGAAGTGCCTTTTGCAGGTCTGGTGTAAATCTGTTCAGTATTTCCTGAGAAAATAGCATTTAAAAGCATCTCAATATCTATACACGCGCAGGGTACGCGCACTGTGCGCGCACCCTGCCGTGCGCGAGTGCAATTCTGATTGGTTGTTAGATGTCGGTAAACATTCGAATCGGTCGAAACCAGGAAGTGTCGGCCGCCATTTTGTCTCTCGCGGTCTGAGGGGGGTGAAAAACAAAGGTGGAGAACGTGAAAAGGGGGCATAATGGACAGTTCCTGACCCCCTAGCCTTGGTCAGGGGGTCACCGAAGGACCCCCAAGGGAGAAAAAAACAATTTTTTATTAAAATTGCGAGGTGCGCGCACCCTGCGCGCACGGCATGAACTGCGAACCGTGGGTGCTGGGTGCACGTAGCGCACCGAGCGCACACAGGCGTGCGCGCACCTCGCGTGCACGCAGGGTGCGCGCACCTCGCGATTTTAAAAAAAATAAATACATTTTTGTTTGAAAAACCTGAAAAACCAAAAAAAAAAAACCCATAACTTAGCATTTAAAAAACCATACAAATTCACTGAAAAAACCATAGGTTTCACACACGTTATAGTTATGAATTAGCATTTAAAAAACCTTGCAAATTCACTTAAAAAACCATAGGTTTCACACATGTTATAGTTAGCTGGATATTTCACTCGTAAAAAACCAATGAAATTCCCCCGTTATAGTTACTGCAGGCAACTATAACTCACGCGACCGCAATCCTCTGGTGATGACGTCAGATATGGTTTTTTAAGTGAATACATATATGAAAAAACCATAGGTTTCACACATGTTATAGTTAGGAATTAGCATTTAAAAAACCTTGCAAATTCACTTAAAAAACCATAGGTTTCACACATGTTATAGTTAGGTGGACATTTCACTCGTAAAAAAACAATGAAATTCCCCCGTTATAGTTAGTTGAGATAACTATAACTCGCGCGCGCAATCCTCTGCTCATGACGTCACATATTACATCACTCATGACATGGTCAGTGGCATTACTCATGACATCACTGATGACATCATCCTTGTGATAGAGTGGCGGTCGCGCGAGTTATAGTTATCTCAACTAACTATAACGGGGGAATTTCATTGGTTTTTTACGAGTGAAATGTCCAGCTAACTATAACATGTGTGAAACCTATGGTTTTTTAAGTGAATTTGCAAGGTTTTTTAAATGCTAATTCGTAACTATAACGTGTGTGAAACCTATGGTTTTTTCAGTGAAGTTATGTATTTATTATTATATTTTTTTTTTATTTATTTTACAATAAACTTATTTTTTTTTTTAATGGTTTCTCACCGTGCGCGCACGGTGCGGGCACCCCGCGTTTTTTAAAATAAAAATTAAAATGTTTTTTTCTGCCTTCGGGGTCCTTCAGGGACCCCCTGACAAAGGCTAGGGGGTCAGGAACTCTCTACCCTGCCCTCTTTTCACGTTCGCCACCTTCCTTTTTCACTCTTGCACTCAAAACAAACAAAATGGCGGCCGACACTTCCTGATTTAGACCGATTCGAACGTTGACTGACATGTAACCACCAATCAGAATTACGCTCTCGCACGTTAGGGTGCGCGCACGGTGTGCGCACGGTGCGCGGCTATAGATATTTATGTGCTTTTAACTGCCATTTTCTCAGGAACTACTGAACAGATTGACTACATATATGCAAAAGGCACTTCCCTGACCTGAGGACTACCTCTTTGCCAAATTTCAAGTAATTCTGTTCAGCCATTCGGGCTGTACCTTCGACTAAAGGTCCTATGGGAAAATGCATGGGGAAAACGCGTTTTGGGACCCCCCTTTTTTCTCGGCCCCCGCTTGACAAATCCCCCGAGACTTTCAGGATAGGAGCTGAGCGGAGCGCCCCATTAGTTTTGAAAATTTCGCGAAGATTCGTCAACCGGCGCCAAAGTTATTCAAAATAGAATTTTCAGATCTCCTATGGAAACACGGTCCTAACTATAACTATCTACTGGCGACCGCCAGTAGATATATATATATATATATATATATATATATATATATATATATATATATATATATATATATATATATATATATATATATATTACCTACTGGCGGTCCTTTAGAACGAGCTACAGCCCGAACGGCTGAACAGAATTACTCAAAATTTGGCAGAGAGGTAGTCCCTAGGTCAAGGAAGTGCCTTTTGTAGGTTTGGTGTAAATCTGTTCAGTAGATTCTGAGAAAATAGCCTTTAAATCAATATATATATCTGAGCCCGCTTACGGTACGCTTACCGTACGCTTACGGTAAGCGTACGGCGGCGTGCGCGAGCGCGATTCTGATTGGCTGTTAGATCTTAGTAAACATTCGAATCGGCCGAAACCAGGAAGCGGCGGCCGCCATTTTGTGTATTTCACTCTGAAAAAAAAGAGTGAAAACAAGGAAAGGGGGCAATGAGGAGAGTTACAGACCCCCTAACATTTGTAAGGGGGTCAAAGAAGGACAGAAAAGTACAAAAAAAACATTTATTGATTTTAAAAAAAATCACGGGGTACGCGTACGGTAAGCTTACGGTAAGCGTACGGTAAAAAAATAAAAATAGATAAATGAAAAGCAGATTTAAGAGTTTAGAAATTAGGGAGCTCTAAAAAGAGCTGTTGTGTTTATGAAGTCATTTTTTTAGTGGTACCTACAAGTAAGTACCGATGCAGAGTCTAAGGTTCAAGAGGAAGACTCTGTTCCCTTCATCATTGAAGTGCACACCATCTCCTCTATAAATGTCTTGCATGTCATAACGCAAGTTGTTGTGGTAAATGGCACCCATACCATAGTCACGGAGGAAAGCAGAAACAGATTTGTTGACGTGCTTTCTTGCTTTGTCAATCTGTGGACAGAAATGATTGGACCAGTTCCATTTTTGCCTTTGGCATATGTTGGAAAACACAAAGGCAGTTTTAGGGAAAAGTGAAAACAGTTGTGCAAAGGTGTCCTTCATAAGCATTTCCAGACCTACCCCAGTCAAAGTGCCTAGGTCATTGCCACCACAGTGCACTATTATGAGGTCAGGGTGTTGGATTTGAATGAAGGATTTCACCAATGGCATCAATTGGTGCCACTTTAACCCTCTCTGACCAATCCATTTAATGTCTACATTTGGCAAAGCAAGGTCTCTCACCATATCTGTTTTCTCTGCATACTTTTCACTCCAGAAGACATAGCTGTGCCCTACAATCCACACTGTGAACATCTTCAAAGGAGAACTGGATGCACTCAGGAGGTGTCTTTCAGTAGAATGGCAATATGAAAAGAAAGACAGTTTGGAAATGGAGGCATACATATTTTTTTAAAACAAAAAGAACTGATTGGCTGTTTCATACCATTCTAGAATAAAAACTAGGCTGTATGTGAAAATTAATAGAAGCATGTTTTGTATTGGTACAAAAAAATGTGTAACCAAAGAACAGTACTATGGATTTGCTGTTAGGTTTGAAAAGTCAAGCACTCTTGCTCTGTGGAATTGAAACATTGTGTGTCGAACTTCTGACCTAACTGCACACAGCAGTGTTCCATGAGCTGTTGCTATGGTAGCAGGCAGAAGTCAAGTTGGGGGAAGGGTACTAGGCAGAAGTCAAGTTGGGGGAAGGGTACTTTTGGAAAAGGGTTCGTTTTCAACCAATAGAAATGTGTGATTACATGTGAAAAAAAGGGGGAAGCACTGAGATTTGAAACTTACATGTATATGTGTGGAAAAATAGAGGGAAAGTTTGCCATTATCTGGTTTTGCTGAGAGGAGAGAGGTGAACACAACAGAGATCCTGGCTCTGATAATCTGCTGTTTGAGTGTCACATTTCTTTCACAACTAACTAATTTTAAAGGTGAGTTTACAGTTTGAGAGGGTATGTATGTGGTAACTTAAGAAATGAATAATAGAAATGGGAATTGTTTTTGTTGTAGTTACACATGGTGGTTTCATAATGTGTCAGTGTGTAAAAGTGATTTACACTTGCCCCGAAAAAAAAAAGAGCAGTAAGTGTGCTTTCAAATTGGCAAAGAAATTTCGTTTTGGGACTAATGTGAAAACATGACTCTGTGTGCATAGAAGAATTATAGGCAGAGATTTATTGCGTCTTGCTCTGGTGATTTCACAGTTGCATTAGATGGAAAGGGGGAGCAAATTTTTTGGGGAAGAAGCAGAGGCTTAGCACACACCCATGTGCTTGCCGTGTATAGTCATGCACAGTATTTAGAAGCCAGTGGGGTTTTCAGGTTTAAGTCTGTAATGCAAATACATTCAGCATCACTAAGGCTGGTTGCCCTTGCTGGAGTGTAGGCAGACACAGAGAATACACATGGTGTTGGTCTGAAAAAAAAACAGCTTGGACACGTGCAATTAAATAAATCAAAAATAGTGGTTTCATAATGTGTCAGTCTGTAAAAGTGATTTCAAATTGTAAAAAGAGATTTTCATTTGGCCCGAAAAAAAAAGAGCAGTAAGTGTGCTTTCAAATTGGCAAAGAAATTTCGTTTTGGGACTAATGTGAAAACATGACTCTGTGTGCATAGAAGAATTATAGGCAGAGATTTATTGCGTCTTGCTCTGGTGATTTCACAGTTGCATTAGATGGAAAGGGGGAGCGAATTTTTGGGGGAAGAAGCAGAGGCTTAGCACACACCCATGTGCTTGCCATGTATAGTCATGCACAGTATTTAGAAGCCAGTGGGGTTTTCAGGTTTAAGTCTGTAATGCAAATACATTCAGCATCACTAAGGCTGGTTGCCCTTGGTGGAGTGTAGGCAGTCACAGAGAATGCACATGGTGGTGGTCTGAAAAAAAAACAGCTTGGACACGTGCAATTAAATAAATCAAAAATAGTGGTTTCATAATGTGTCAGTCTGTAAAAGTGATTTCAAATTGTAAAAAGAGATTTTCACTTGGCCCGAAAAAAAAAGAGCAGTAAGTGTGCTTTCAAATTGGCAAAGAAATTTCGTTTTAGGACTAATGTGAAAACATGACTCTGTGTGCATAGAGGAATTATAGGCAGAGATTTATTGCGTCTTGCTCTGGTGATTTCACAGTTGCATTAGATGGAAAGGGGGAGCGAATTTTTTGGGGAAGAAGCAGAGGCTTAGCACACACCCATGTGCTTGCCATGTATAGTCATGCACAGTATTTAGAAGCCAGTGGGGTTTTCAGGTTTAAGTCTGTAATGCAAATACATTCAGCATCACTAAGGCTGGTTGCCCTTGGTGGAGTGTAGGCAGTCACAGAGAATGCACATGGTGGTGGTCTGAAAAAAAAACAGTTTGTACATGTGCAATTAAATAAATCAAAAATAGTGGTTTCATAATGTGTCAGTCTGTAAAAGTGATTTCAAATTGTAAAAAGAGATTTTCACTTGGCCCTAAAAAAAAAGAGCAGTAAGTGTGCTTTCAAATTGGCAAAGAAATTTCGTTTTAGGACTAATGTGAAAACATGACTCTGTGTGCATAGAGGAATTATAGGCAGAGATTTATTGCGTCTTGCTCTGGTGATTTCACAGTTGCATTAGATGGAAAGGGGGAGCGAATTTTTGGGGGAAGAAGCAGAGGCTTAGCACACACCCATGTGCTTGCCATGTATAGTCATGCACAGTATTTAGAAGCCAGTGGGGTTTTCAGGTTTAAGTCTGTAATGCAAATACATTCAGCATCACTAAGGCTGGTTGCCCTTGGTGGAGTGTAGGCAGTCACAGAGAATGCACATGGTGGTGGTCTGAAAAAAAAACAGTTTGTACATGTGCAATTAAATAAATCAAAAATAGTGGTTTCATAATGTGTCAGTCTGTAAAAGTGATTTCAAATTGTAAAAAGAGATTTTCACTTGGCCCTAAAAAAAAAGAGCAGTAAGTGTGCTTTCAAATTGGCAAAGAAATTTCGTTTTAGGACTAATGTGAAAACATGACTCTGTGTGCATAGAGGAATTATAGGCAGAGATTTATTGCGTCTTGCTCTGGTGATTTCACAGTTGCATTAGATGGAAAGGGGGAGCGAATTTTTGGGGGAAGAAGCAGAGGCTTAGCACACACCCATGTGCTTGCCATGTATAGTCATGCACAGTATTTAGAAGCCAGTGGGGTTTTCAGGTTTAAGTCTGTAATGCAAATACATTCAGCATCACTAAGGCTGGTTGCCCTTGGTGGAGTGTAGGCAGTCACAGAGAATGCACATGGTGGTGGTCTGAAAAAAAAACAGTTTGTACATGTGCAATTAAATAAATCAAAAATAGTGGTTTCATAATGTGTCAGTCTGTAAAAGTGATTTCAAATTGTAAAAAGAGATTTTCACTTGGCCCTAAAAAAAAAAGAGCAGTAAGTGTGCTTTCAAATTGGCAAAGAAATTTCGTTTTAGGACTAATGTGAAAACATGACTCTGTGTGCATAGAGGAATTATAGGCAGAGATTTATTGCGTCTTGCTCTGGTGATTTCACAGTTGCATTAGATGGAAAGGGGGAGCGAATTTTTGGGGGAAGAAGCAGAGGCTTAGCACACACCCATGTGCTTGCCATGTATAGTCATGCACAGTATTTAGAAGCCAGTGGGGTTTTCAGGTTTAAGTCTGTAATGCAAATACATTCAGCATCACTAAGGCTGGTTGCCCTTGGTGGAGTGTAGGCAGTCACAGAGAATGCACATGGTGGTGGTCTGAAAAAACAGCTTGGACATGTGCATTTAAATAAAAGAAAAAAAAGTGGTTTCATAATGTGTCAGTCTGTAAAAGTGATTTCAAATTGTAAAAAGAGATTTTCACTTGGCCCGAAAAAAAAAGAGCAGTAAGTGTGCTTTCAAATTGGCAAAGAAATTTCGTTTTGGGACTAATGTGAAAACATGACTCTGTGTGCATAGAGGAATTATAGGCAGAGATTTATTGCGTCTTGCTCTGGTGATTTCACAGTTGCATTAGATGGAAAGGGGGAGCGAATTTTTGGGGGAAGAAGC
Organism: Triturus cristatus; assembly: GCF_964204655.1. Classification (NCBI taxonomy): domain Eukaryota; kingdom Metazoa; phylum Chordata; class Amphibia; order Caudata; family Salamandridae; genus Triturus; species Triturus cristatus. The sequence goes on along the minus strand of NC_140582.1, from coordinate 1,063,330,961 downwards.
AGAGGCTTAGCACACACCCATGTGCTTGCCGTGTATAGTCATGCACAGTATTTAGAAGCCAGTGGGGTTTTCAGGTTTAAGTCTGTAATGCAAATACATTCAGCATCACTAAGGCTGGTTGCCCTTGCTGGAGTGTAGGCAGACACAGAGAATACACATGGTGGTGGTCTGAAAAAAAAACAGCTTGGACATGTGCAATTAAATAAATTTTTAAAAAAGGTTTCATAATGTGTCAGTCTGTAAAAGTGATTTTCACTCGGCCCAAAAAAAAAAGAGCAGTAAGTGTGCTTTCAAAATGGCAAAGAAATTTCGTTTTGGGACTAATGTGAAAACATGACTCTGTGTGCATAGAGGAATTATAGGCAGAGATTTATTGCGTCTTGCTCTGGTGATTTCACAGTTGCATTAGATGGAAAGGGGGAGCGAATTTTTTGGGGAAGAAGCAGAGGCTTAGCACACACCCATGTGCTTGCCATGTATAGTCATGCACAGTATTTAGAAGCCAGTGAGGTTTTCAGGTTTAAGTCTGTAATGCAAATACATTCAGCATCACTAAGGCTGGTTGCCCTTGCTGGAGTGTAGGCAGACACAGAGAATACACATGGTGGTGGTCTGAAAAAAAAACAGCTTGGACATGTGCAATTAAATAAATTTTTAAAAAAGGTTTCATAATGTGTCAGTCTGTAAAAGTGATTTTCACTCGGCCCAAAAAAAAAAGAGCAGTAAGTGTGCTTTCAAAATGGCAAAGAAATTTCGTTTTGGGACTAATGTGAAAACATGACTCTGTGTGCATAGAGGAATTATAGGCAGAGATTTATTGCGTCTTGCTCTGGTGATTTCACAGTTGCATTAGATGGAAAGGGGGAGCGAATTTTTGGGGGAAGAAGCAGAGTCTTAGCACACACCCATGTGCTTGCCGTGTATAGTCATGCAAAGTATTTACAAGCGAGTGGGGTTTTCAGGTTTCAGTCTGTAATGCAAATACATTGAGCTTCACTAAGGCTGGTTGCCCTTGCTGGAGTGTAGCACTGTGGACATGAGCTTTTTAAAAAATCTGAAAAGTGGTTTCATAATGTGACAGTTTGTAAAAGAGATTTTCACTTGCCCAAAAAAAAGAGCAGTTTGTGTGCATTCAAATTGGCAAAGAAATTTTGTTTTGTGACTATTGTGAAAACAAATGTAGTAATATATTTAAATACAATAAAGGTTTTTTTTTTTAGTTTTTTTCAGGTATTGCTGAAGAACAGTGAACAAAATTTAAGATGCCTACAAAATCTCGAGTTCAAAAAACGCTAAAAAAAAAACTATATTTGAAGACAACTGGAGGACCAAAGTTAGTAGAAGATGCTCATGTTGGGAAAAAGAAAAAATCTTCTGGTAAGCAGAAAAAACAATTTCTTAACAAAATATTCAAAACAAAGAAAAATGTACAAAATGTCTGTCCTCGGAAAAATGTAACAAAACATAGAGAACAGCAAAAAATTGAGAATTTAGTTAATGCAAATATACCTTCTGCAATTGAAAAGTTTAACATTAACAGAAAAACAGCGTTTAAAGAGATACGTAGAAAAATGTTTCAGAGAAGAGTTATGTCCAATTTGATAAAGGATGTAAAGAAATATAAGCAAAAGGCAAAATATTACAAGAGAAAAAAAGAAATTGAAGCCATTGCAGCAAAAGCATTAGAATTAAAAAGGAAACTATTCATATTAATTTTGAATAGGATGCGTACATTAGATAAAATGGTTAATGTACTGAAATCACAAAGCAAAAGCAAAAGAGTAGTGAACAGAACAAACTTTTGTAAAGTGTTTTTAGGAAAGTGGATGCATAGTTCAAGTAGTGAACCTTTTTTTAATGAAGAGAGCTATTTTCAAAGTAATAGTTTGCTGCATGCAGTTGACACCAGAGGTCGTTCATACGAAGTAAAAAATGGTTGCATAATGGAGAAGGAGATAATGGTTCCAAGAGATGAGGTACAAGTGATGGCAGATGAGGCAATGGGGAGACGTCCTAAAGCCCCAGTGTACACTTGGAATTGTAGTAGTATTTGCACTGTGCGTCAGGAATCTATTGACAGATTTCGAGAGTTTCTAAGAGAATATAGTAAAAAAAGTGTAAAACAAAAGATTAAGGTGCTTCAAAGTCTGGATCCATGCAGAGTGAGAGAGAATACTGGTTTGCAGGGTCATTCTCTTGCTTGTCTATCTAGAAAAGTGTGCAATAGTGTTTTCCATCATTTTAGGATGCTGGCTGTTCATCATACTGAAATGAGAAAGTTTGTGAGACGGTTGTATTTTGCCAAAAGTCCAGCAATAAAGTTAAATGAATTGAATAGGGCTCTGTTCCGAGGAACGGTATCAGATGTAGAGAAGGTTGTTGATGAAATTCAGTTTTGTTACTTTGGTCCTGAACAAAACAGTGCAGAGAAGGACACAGTAAATGAGGCAGAAGTGGAAGAGAATGTAGAACCCTCTGTAAGTAACACATTTAATGATCACATAACAAAATTTGCAATAGTCTCTAATGAAAGACCAAATGTTACTTGTATTTGTTGCCGCAGAACTCATTATAGAAAACAAACTAGGAATGTTGATCTCTACAGAAAGAGTGAAAATGAAGATAATTATAAGTGGATGGATTTTGCCACATATATATTTCTTGAAAATTGTTTTGAATTGGGTGAAGATCAGCGTATTTGTAAATACTGTTACAACAAGTTAGAGGAAAATAGAATGCCGACCAGAGCTGTACATAATAATTTAGAATTGGATGCTATTCCTGCTGAACTTTCTGAATTAAATACATATGAGTCTATACTCATTCAATGTGTTCATCCGTTCCAGACCATAGTACGTATGGAGCCCAAAACTGGTAAATTACCTCCTTCAGATTTACTGAGAGGTTTAAAAGGTAGAGTGGTGTATTTGCCCTTGGATTTGAAAAAAAATATGGAAACTATTGATGCGGATACTTTGGAAACTGAACCATTAATTATTCTGGTTAATGGTGTACCTACAAAGAATAAGAAGATTTGGCAGGAGCTGGTAGATGTGCGGAAAGTACAAAGAGCAAATTTGTATTTGAAAAAAAATAACAAATGGTATGAATCAATTTATATAGAAGAAGAAGAAGAAGAAGAAGATTTTCAAGAACACACAGAAACACCAACTGGACAAATTGAAAAAGTGGACAAGTCAAAGGAAGAAGAAATTTATGAACATTTTAGCATACATCCTCTCCATTCGAAAGAAGTTATGGGAGACAATATTGATCTCTTTCAGATGAAGAAAGCAAAAGGAAATCCCGTGAGTGTTTGGGAGGAGAGCTTGGAAGCTCGATGTTTTCCCCAGCTGTTTCCTAAAGGAAAAGGAGGACGATACGATGAACGTCCAGAACAGATTCCAGCTTCAGAGTATCGGACTACAAGACTATATGCTGAAGATCCCAGATTTCGACAAAGTATTCCTTATTTGTTCCATCTTTTATTTGAAAGCGACTTGTCTGCACTGTCTTATGCAGTAAATCACATTTTAAAAAGTGGAGTACATTTACAAAATGTGTCTGCTAAGGATTTTATGGAGAAAGTGCAGCACCGAGATGATCATTTGGAAACACAACTGATCAATCTGATGGCTTGTCAGCGTGGGACAAATGAATATTGGTACCGACGCCATGGTGAACTAAAATGCATGTTACGCAATTTAGGAACACCAACATGGTTCCTTACCCTAAGCTGTGCCGAGTACGCTTGGGATGATTTACTGGATTTTCTACGAGAGGCCAATTCAAACATTAAAAACATCGAATACAAGACAGCAGGAGAACTGTGCTCATTGGATCCGGTTAATGTTTGCAGATATTTCAATCATAGATTTGAGGCTATGATGTCCTTCATCTGCAATAAAAAAAATCCACCCCTTGGAGAAGTAGTGGATTTCTTTTGGAGAAAAGAGTACCAGGCAAGAGGTGCTCCTCATATTCATATGCTGCTGTGGATCAAGGATGCCCCAAAGTTTGGAACAGATACTGATGAAGCAGTGTTATCTTACATTGAAGAATATGCAACATGTGGTATACCAAAAAGCACAGAAGAGAACAAGTTAAAGGAGCAAGTTCTACGTTTCCAAAGTCATCGGTGTGGAAAATACTGTCGACGGAAATACAAGAGCAAAGAAAAATACTACACTAAATGTCGATTTGGATTTCCTAGACCTGTTCTTTCAAATGGAAGAGTCAACAGTTTTATGTCAGCTGTGAGACATACTATCACAAGAAAATCACCTAAGAATACCTACAACCTTAAAAGAAAAGAAGAATCAACAAATATAAATGACTACAACCCAGTCATTTTATCCATGTGGAACGCTAACATGGATATACAGTATGTAGCTGACAATTCCATTGCTGTTGCACGATATGTAACGTCTTACATTACGAAATCAGAAAAAACAGAATTGAAGGAAATGTGGGAAGAGATTTCTCACGAGAAGACTGTCAGTAAGAAGCTGTACAGTTTCAGTCTGAAGATGTTATCGCATCGAGAAATTGGATCCTACGAATGTTCAGATAGGTTATCTTCTGCAAGTCTCTACTCGAAGTCAAGAAGAATAATTTGGGCAAGTTTAGGCCTTGCAGCAATGAGAAATCGGGTACTGAAATCTGTTGGAGAAATTGAATATTTGGCTGAGAATGACCCAGAAAGTACAGATATATTGAAAACAAACATGTTGGACACATATTATCCCAAGAGAAGTCATCATCTGGAGAACATGTGTCTCTATGAAGTGTTGCAGAACTACATTTATTCACGGAAAGCTGCAGAAGACATCAACAGTGGAAAATATAAAGTTGTTGGTGAAGAAGGATGTTTGGTGAAGCAAACCAAAGGAAGTTTGATAAATCACCGGAAGCTGAGTTGCGACACTACCGACAAGAAAGAATTTTACTACTTGGCTCTTTTACAGTTGTTTAAACCATGGCGTACAGAGGATGAACTACTGGGAGAATTCCAGAGCTATGAAGATTCTTTTAATGCTTGCAAAGACAGCATACAATGCAGTACATTCTCAACTTATCTGCAAATGTTAAATGAAGAAATTGAACAGGAAACTACAATTGCAGCAGAAATAGCTAGAGACAGTTCTCAGGACAGCCAAAGTTCTGGAACACTCAGTCAAGATCCCCTAGGACAACCAATCGTTGAAAATGAAGCATCAATAGCCATGAATGAAGTGGAAACGGCTATGAATCAAGCTCAAGAAGAATTTATAGACTTACAAAATTTGGAAAGACAACTGAATCAAGAGCAGCAACACATTTATGAAGAGATCAAAAACAAAATTGATCACAGATTTCTACATGAAAAAAAAGAGTGCTCATGCACATCATTTCATCCAATCAGGATGTATGTAAGCGGACAAGCTGGCACTGGAAAAAGTTTCCTAATTAAAGTCATCAGAAGCTACCTAAAGCAAAAAACGGATTCTACTTTGTCTTGTGTGGTTACTGCTCCAACTGGGTTAGCAGCATATAACATAAAAGGAATCACCTTACATCGTTTGCTAATGTTACCAGTGGAGCATGAGAACAAAATACAATTCAACAAGCTAACTGGAGAAGCATCCTTGGAAGTTTCAAGAGTATTGAAGAAGATGCAAGTTCTCATTATTGATGAGGTGAGCATGGTATCAAACTTAATGCTTGCCTTTGTGCATTTAAGAATGCAGCAAATTTTGAAGACAGACTATGACGTGTTATTTGGTGGAAAACACGTCATAGTTTTTGGGGATCTTTTGCAACTTACTCCAGTTAAAGGACAACCAGTGTTTAATACTGTGACACATGAAGACACGAAGAAGTCATTGGGAAGCATTGGAAATACAAATATTTGGTCCTTCTTTGAGTACAAGGAACTTACAACTAATATGAGGCAAGCAAACGATGAAGAATATGGAAGTATTCTGAAAGATATCAGAATTGGACTACTCACAGAAGTTGGGAAAAAAGCATTACAGAGTCGGCTGCTACATAATTTATTTCCAAAGGAAGAAATAGTTGCAGAGAAAATATACAAGAATATTGCAGAAAACAAAAGTGTCATCTGCTTAATGCCAACTCTACGTGAATGCTCAATATTTAATGAGGAGCTTTTGAAATTGGAAAAGGAAGAGATCAGGAAATTGGAAGCAGTGGACAAAATTGAGGATGGAAGAATTACTGTCACAGTAACAGGCAAACTGAAAAATAAATTGGACTCACTAGAGAAGAACATCTCCAAAACAGCAGGATTAGAAAAAAATCTATATGTTTGCATGAACTGTAGAGTATTTTTAAGGAGAAATTTGGATGTTGAGAAAGGCTTAGTGAATGGAGCGATGGGAAGAGTTGTGGGTTTTATTAATTATCAGAAAAAAGAAGGAATTGAATGTTTACAGATAAAATTTGATCAGATAGATGAAGTTAAAGATATTTGTCGTTGTACAGTTCGTTTTATGCTTGTGAAAGACTTATATGTACGTAGGAAGCAGTTTCCATTTTCTCTAGCATATGCTGTAACTATCCACAAGTCTCAAGGATTGACTGTAGATTGTGCATTTGTGAACATTGGTTCAACTGTGTTCAAAGAAGGTATGGCATATGTAGCTTTGTCACGAGTCAAAACATTATCAGGTTTATTCATGATAGACTTTGATGACTCAAAAGTTAGTGCTGATACAAACTGTGTAAAGGAGTATAATAGATTAAGAAGAAGCTATGCTCCTCATTTAGGTCAGTATCCTGTGTTGGAGAAACGTGTAGTTTCTCGTAAAAGGAGAAATGAGAATATCTGTAATGAAGATATAGAGAAGAGGAAAAAAAAGAGGAGTGATGTAATTGCAAGCAAAAAGAAAAAGGACAATGAAGAACAGGTTGTAGGATGTCATTTTGAAAATAGCTCTGGTGTCAACTGCTACGCTAATGTAGTGCTGAATGTTGCATTTTATCTGGAAAGTTTGCAAGAGCAGATAATAGTAAATCAGGGAAAAAGATTCTGTTCAGAGCTGAGTCTCCTTTTTCAAAAGCTGAGTAAAGATAAAACTCAAATAGAAAGTGCTACTGATATTAGAAAACTTTTAGATGTATGTTCAGGACGAACACAGTTTTCTCAAAATGAACAGCAAGATGCACACGAATTTTTGATGTATTTTCTTCAGGTAGTGGAAGAAGAAGGAGTTCCCATTGACATTTTTTTTGGTCTCTCTTATAAATGGGAACATAGTTGTGATAATTGTTATAATATATGTGGCTCTATTGTTGATAATGAAAGGTTTATTTATTTGACATTGCCAGAGAGTAAAACAGTCACTTTTGCAAAATTAGTTAAAGATGCTAATCATAGCATGAAATGTGGTGAGTGTAATTCTGACATGTTTTCAACATTAATTTTAAGGGAATACGGACAGTATGTAATTTTAATGATGCAACGATGTAGAGCTGATGGTTCAAAATTGGATACTTTAATAAAGAAGTTTACAGGACAGCAATTATCAATTTCAGGAAAAACTTTTGTAACTGTTGCAATAATTTTCCATGATGGACCTACTGTTACTTCTGGACATTACACAGTTTATCTAAAATGTGAAAAAGGCTGGACACTGTGTAATGATTCCCAATTGATTTTCAAACAACGTTTGCCTTTTGATTTAGCAAATTCCTATCTAATCTTCCTGAAACCTAAATTTTAGAGAGACTTGGCAAGATCTGGACAAAATAATTTTACCATTTTACTGGATTACCATTGCAATTTTGTAGAAAAAATATTTTTAAAATTATCATTTGGCCTAAAGGAAAGATAACCAATTGTAATGTGGACTTTTTTAATTTTTAATGCAATTTTGAAAAACCAATAATTTAGAGATAATCGGTAACTTCTGCACATTTTAAATTTTGGAATGCTATTGGACTGCCATTGGAAATTTTTTCAAAAATGATTTAAAAAATTACTATTTGGCCATGTGGAAAAGTAAGCAATTCTATTGTGGACTAAATAAATTATTCAAAAAATTTTCGTGAACCAAAATGTTACAGAGAATCGGTGAGATCTGGACAGATTAAACTTTAGAATTTTAATGGATTTCCCTTGGAAATTTATTCCAAAAAAAAAAAAAAAAATACTATTTGGCCGAAAGGAAATGAAATCAGATGTATTTTGGAGTTATTTGAGATATAATATTGTGATTATACTTCTGAAACAAACATATCAGACGGTATTTTAAAGAAATAAGTATTGTTTTTAGATGATATTTTTTTAGAATAATATGCATTTCTGTAATGATAAGTTTAAGTGAGAAGAGATTCTGGGCTTTTTTAATACAATCTTTGAGATTGTTATTTTTTTTTGCCCGCTGTAAAATGATGAATGCAATTGCTTTCACAATTTATAGTGAAATGCAATATATTCTGAAAACAGCAAAAATAAGGCAAAAATATTTTTTGGAAAAAAATGTAAATATGTATACTGTATTATAAATTGTTAAAAAAATATTAATACTTTTTTCTTTTTTTTCAGATCGATATAGAAAATTTTCGAAAACTACAACCATTTTTAAGACTATTTTTAAAAAAAACAAATGAATAAATATTTTTTTGAGTGTGTATGGTAAGTCAATAATAATAATTGTAGTCTCTCAAGGACCTTGTAATGTGATAATTGATTTTTAGTGTTTTTTTTAAAAAATAAAAAAAAGGTACGCGCACCGTACGCGTACGGTAAAAAAAAAAAAAAAAAGGTTTTAAAAAACATATGTAAAAAAAAAGATGAAAGATAAGGTTGGCTCTTAAAAGAACCGTTGTGTTCATGCAGGGACAGAGGAAAGGAAGCATGGGAAAATTAGTCTCTGTGACAAGTGTGCTGATCTATTTTGAGGTTCACTAGGGAAACACTGGTCTCCCTATGACAAATTAGATCATGACAAGAGGCACATCGAATATCAACCCTCAGAAATCGAGGGTTAATTTCCAGAGGGCCAGCAGAAGGAGATGCTCCCCCCACAGATGAAGGGCTCACCTGACCTGCAGAGGAAGGAGTCAGCCCTGCAGATGATGGTCCAGGCTGAGCTGCTGTGGATGTACTGGCTCGTCTTTCTGAAGAGTTACCTCCAAAAAGATGACCATGTGTCCTTCCGTGTACATCCTGGAGGTGCCTCTTCATGGTGTGATTCCCAAAGGAATACTTCCTGTCAGGATTACCTCTAGAAAGTACACGCTTACACAGACAGCAAGTAACTAAGGGTGCATTCACCTTTTGCTGGCCTTCTGGAAAAGTAAAATAATCCCAAACATAAGAAGGCTTTTGTTTCCTCGATCTCTGCCTCAAGACAGTGCTGCTGGTGCTAGCCTCACTCTCAGAAGAGCTCTGCTGTTCTGCCATCGTATCCCAAAGACAAACCAGCTCCTTCTCCCAAGGGATCACAAGCAGAAATGAGGGGAATGGGTGTGGTGTAGGAGAGTTCTAGAACTGAAAGTAGTTTCAACCAATCAAAAGTTGTGTTTCAAGATCACATGACCTACCGTACGCTTACGGTACGCTTACGGTACGCTTACGGCAAAAAGTACGCGTGCGCGTAAAAAAGACACGCGCTTGCGCGCATGCGCATAACAGTCACTACCCGGCACTTCCGCGTAACGTGCGCGTGTGGCGTAAGCGCGCACGCGTCCCACGCGCAGTACGCGCGGCTACGCAAAGTACGTAACTATACGCAAGCAGCGTAGATAGATTACGGACGTTGCGTAAACCGTACGCTTACCGTGAGCTTACGGTACGCGTACTAAAAAAAAAAAAAAGAAAAAAAAAAAAAATCTGGAAATAAATTTTACGTTTATTTTAAAAAATATATTAAAAAAAAAATATTTAAGGATTTTAAAAATTTAAGCATAGTCTTTATAAAAGGAAAGAAAATTAAATTAAAAATATGTTTGAAAAAAATGAAGAATAAAAAAAAAAATTAGCATTTAAAAAACCTTGCAAATTCACTGAAAAAACCATGGGTTTCACACACGTTATAGTTAGGAATTAGCATTTAAAAAACCTTGCAAATTCACTGAAAAAACCATGGGTTTCACACACGTTATAGTTAGGAATTAGCATTTAAAAAACCTTAGAAATTCACTGAAAAAACCATAGGTTTCACACACGTTATAGTTAGGAATTAGCATTTAAAAAACCATAGAAATTCAGTGAAAAAACCATAGGTTTCACACATGTTATAGTTAGCTGGACATTTTACTCGTAAAAAACCAATGAAATTGCCCCGTTATAGTTAGTTCAGCTAACTATAACTCGCGCGCCCGCAATGCACTGCTGATGACGTCACATATTACATCACTCATGACATGGTCAGTGACATCACTCATGACATCACTGATGACATCTCAAATGACATCACTGATGACATCACTGATGACATCATCCTTGTGATAGAGTGGCAGACCTCCTCTCACCTTAATATAAGCTTTGATACACACATTCAAAAATAGAGACTAAAATTTTCAAAACAATGGACATACCAATACCAGTTACAACAACCTCTTCAGTAATTCTAAGATCCACATACACATCCACTCATTCACCAACAGTCCTATACAGTCACTCATACATGTACTCACTCATCATATGTACTCATACACCTATACATCCTGTTACATAATGCCACTCATCCATAGAGTTACTCACACACATAGTCACTCATGCTAATAAAGAATCAAACATACATTCACCTGCATATACAGTTATACACACACCACCACACTTACTTCTACGGAAACTTACACATACTTAGTCTTTTAAACAATCACTTATAGAAACACATACTTATTCATACAGGAACTCTTTCAATCTCTCCCTCTCACATATACTCACATATATACACCAATAGTCACATATACTAGTTTAAAACATATGTAGTTACTCCTGAAGACACTATTGAGACAGTCATTCACTCACTAACACACCCATACACACACTCATCCACCCATACAGTCCTGCACACATGCTGTCTTCAACACATACAAACAGTGAGTCACTCATTCATGCACCTATGCACTACGTAATACCCCCCACCGAACCATACAGACACTCAGACTGATACTCAAAAAAACAACTAATAACCTATATAGACACCCATGTAGCTACTCACCAACCCATGCAGCCACTTATACACAAAGTGAGAGATACACTTAATCAGTCAGTTACACAATCAATTTTTCAAAAACAAATCATCCATTTAGACACTTATATACCCATTTATTCTTCCATCGACCTTGAGATATACATATATAAAACATATGTAATTTTCAGAAAAACACACATTCACTGGATGATGTCATCAGTGATGTCATTTGAGATGTCATCAGTGATGTCATGAGTGATGTCACTGACCATGTCATGAGTGATGTAATATGTGACGTCATCAGCAGTGCATTGCGGGCGCGCGAGTTATAGTTAGCTGAACTAACTATAACGGGGCAATTTCATTGGTTTTTTACGAGTAAAATGTCCAGCTAACTATAACATGTGTGAAACCTATGGTTTTTTCACTGAATTTCTATGGTTTTTTAAATGCTAATTCCTAACTATAACGTGTGTGAAACCTATGGTTTTTTCAGTGAATTTCTAAGGTTTTTTAAATGCTAATTCCTAACTATAACGTGTGTGAAACCCATGGTTTTTTCAGTGAATATGTATATATTCAAACATTTTTTTACCCATTGTTGGAAAGACATGAGGCGCACACGCAACACTGATGCTTGAAGCATTTATTGAGCAGCTACGGGCAGTCCTGACGCGTTTCGTTCATCCTTGAACTTCTTCCGAGGTAAGCCCAGGCAGCAGGAACCGATTTCGAGCCACAAACAACAATTGCATTTTAAACAATTTCGGCCCTCTAGGGGACACCCTTGTGGGTGTTTTTTCGATGCATGCTAGGATTTGTGGTTTCATAAATCAGTCACAATGAAAACCCTCCAGTGGGCTGTGCCAATGTTTGTTTTTTGCTGTCTCACCGCAATGATTTGGTTTGCAGTTCAGTGTTGCTCTGTCCGCAGTCCTTTTTCGAGGCTGCGAGGAACCATGCCCTATCTGGTATATGGCAGCGTCCGTTACCCACAGTCGTCTTCACGAGGTTTTCAAAATTGGTCCAGGGTTGGGTAATGATGGCGCACTTACTGGCAGTGCGTAGCTCTGCGGCGGGACCAAGCCGCTAAATATTCAAACACTTTTTTCCCCATTGCTGGAAAGACATGAGCCGCACACGCAACACTGATGCTTGAAACATTTATTGAGCAGCTACGGGCAGTCCTGACTCCTGACGCGTTTCGTTCGTCCTTGAACTTCTTCCGAGGTAAGCCCAGGCAGCAGGAACCGATTACGAGCCACAAACAACAATTGCATTTTAAACAATTTCGGCCCTCTAGTGGACACCCTTGTGGGTGTTTTTTCGATGCATGCTAGGATTTGTGGTTTCATAAATCAGTCACAATGAAAACCCTCCAGTGGGCTGTGCCAATGTTTGTTTTTTGCTGTCTCACCGGAATGATTTGGTTTCCAGTTCAATGTTGCTCCGTCCGCAGTCCTATTTTTGAGGCTGCAAGGAACCATGCCCTATCTGGTATATGGCAGCGTCCGTTACCCACAGTCGTCTTCACGAGGTTTTCAAAATTGGTACAGGGTTGGGTAATGATGTTGCATATATCAAAATATCAAAACCCAAAATACAGATAACAATAATATAAACTTTTTCAATTAGCATTACAAATAACCCAAATACAAAATATACACTTAAAAAACAATGTAGTTTTAAAATTAATTAATAAATAAATTAATTTTAAACTTAAAAAACGTAGTAATTTAGGAAAATATATATTATTATAACATTAAAATAAATTAATACGGACAAACATTTAAATACACAAAAATATATTGTATAGAAAATAACAAATGTAAATAATAAATATAAAAATGAATTTATTTAAAATATAAAACAACTATAAAAGAATAATTATCTTGCTCAATAACGTTACATATATTTAGTGGGGAAAACATCATTGTCTAAAGGGGAATAATGACTGCAATATCTATCTATCTATCTATCTATCTATCTATCTATCTATCTATCTATCTATCTATCTATCTATCTATCTATCTATCTATCTATCTATCTATCTATCTATCATCTATCCGTCTGTCTGTCTGTCTGTCTGTCCATATATGTATATACATATATATATTCACAGAAAAAACCATCGGTTTCAGGGGCGTTATAGTTAGCTGGACTTTTCACTCGTACAAAACCATTGAAATTCCCCCGTTATAGTTAGTTCAGCTAACTATAACTCGCGCGCCCGCAATCCACTGCTGATGACGTCACATATTACATCACTCATGACATGATCAGTGACATCACTCATGACATCACTGATGACATCTCAAATGACATCACTGATGACATCACTGATGACATCATCCAGTGAATGTGTGTTTTTCTGAAAATTACATATGTTTTATATATGTATATCTCAAGGTCGATGGAAGAATAAATGGGTATATAAGTGTCTAAATGGATGATTTGTTTTTGAAAAATTGATTGTATAACTGACTGATTAAGTGTATCTTAGTGAATACATGGCTTAGTGAGTAATGTTTAAATATGTAAATATCTGTATCAGTCTCTCACTTTGTGTATAAGTGGCTGCATGGGTTGGTGAGTAGCTACATGAGTGTCTATATAGGTTATTAGTTGGTTTTTTGAGTATCAGTATGAGTGTCTGAGTGTCTGTATGGTTCGGTGGGGGGTATTACGTAGTGCATAGGTGTATGAATGAGTGACTCACTGTTTGTATGTGTTGAAGACAGCATGTGTGCAGGACTGTATGAGTGGATGAGTGTGTGCATGGGTGTGTTAGTGAGTGAATGACTGTCTCAATAGTGTCTTTATGAGTAACTACATATGTTTTAAACTAGTATATGTGACTATTGGTGTATATAAGTGAGTATATGTGAGAGATTGCAAGAGTTCCTGCATGAATAAGTATGTGTTTCTATAAGTGATTGTTTAAAAGACTAAGTATGTGTACGTTTCTGTAGAAGTAAGTGTGGTGGTGTGTGTATAACTGTATATGCAAGTAAATGGATGTTTGATTCTTTATTAGCATGAGTGACTACGTGTGTGAGTAACTCTATGGATGAGTGGCTTTGTGTAACCGGATGTATAGGTGTATGAGTACATATGATGAGTGAGTACATGTATGAGTGACTGTATAGGACTGTTGGTGAATGAGTGGATGTGTATGTGGATCTTAGAATTACTGAATAGGTTGTTGTAACTGGTATTGGTATGTCCATTGTTTTGAAAATTTTAGTTTCTATTTTTGAATGTGTGTATCAAAGGTTATATTAGGGGGAGAGGAGGTCTGCCACTCTATCACAAGGATGATGTCATCAGTGATGTCATTTGAGATGTCATCAGTGATGTCATGAGTGATGTCACTGACCATGTCATGAGTGATGTATTATGTGACGTCATCAGCAGTGCATTGCGGGCACGCGAGTTATAGTTAGCTGAACTAACTATAACGGGGGAATTTCAATGGTTTTGTACGAGTGAAAAGTCCAGCTAACTATAACGCCCCTGAAACCGATGTTTTTTTCTGTGAATTTCTAAGGTTTTTTAAATGCTAATTCCTAACTATAACGTGCCTGAAACCTATGGTTTTTTCAGTGAATTTCCAAGGTTTTTTAAATGCTAATTTCTAACTATACCTACAGAGATAGGACATGTGAAGAAAGAAGAAAAAACGCACAGAAAGAAAAAAAAGAAATGCAGAAAGAAGCAACAGAAGTCCTCAAAGACGAAGAAAAGTGCAGGAAGAAGGATAACGTGCAGAAAGAACAAACAGAAGAGCAGAAAGAAGCCTTGTTGCAAAATCATCCTGTACCCTCAACTTTTTCAGACGGATACTGATGGTAACTGAGTCTGACTAACCAGTCCTAGAGCCAGTGCTATGTTAAAAGACACTCAGAATACAGTGACAACACCTACATACACTAGGAAACACTTTGCGTTGGGGTCCCCCTGTGATTAGCATGACCTCCTCTGTAAGCCCCTAGTATATAATAGGGCAGGGGATTAAAACTACCTCTTAAAACGTGCCACAGGGCGTGTTTGCACACGTCACCTCAGGCCCCGTCCCCTCCCTTCCCCACTGTGTAAACACGCCCTATGGCCGTTTTAAGCTGGGAGATTAAGTCCCTTTGAATCCTGAGGGTCCCTAGGGTCCAACTAGACCACTAGGTACCTCCAGTAAGCGCCACAGAGCTGCGTTGCAGAGAGATGTAAAAAGGGGCACGGCCTAGACCACCTCTCTGCAACGCAGCGCAGTGGCGCTTACTGGAAGCACCTGGTGGGCCAGTTGGCCCCCAGGGTCCCTCAGGATTGAAGAGGAATTATTTCCCCAACTTAAAATGTGCCACAGGGCTTGTTTGCACACGTTAACTCAGGCCTCGTCCCCTCCCTTCACTACTGTGTAAACACGCCCTGTGGCCGTTTTTAGTTGGGAGATTAAGTTCATTTGAATCCTGAGGGTCCCTAGGGTCCAACTGGCCCACTAGGTACCTCCAGTAAGCGCCACAGCGCTGCGTTGCAGAGAGGTGTAAAAAGTGGCACGGCCTGGACCACCTCTCTGCAACGCAGCTCAGTGGCGTTTACTGGAAGCACCTGGTGGGCTAGTTAGCCCCCAGGGGCCCTCAGGATTGAAGGGGAATTATTTCCCCAACTTAAAACGCGCCA
Organism: Triturus cristatus; assembly: GCF_964204655.1. Classification (NCBI taxonomy): domain Eukaryota; kingdom Metazoa; phylum Chordata; class Amphibia; order Caudata; family Salamandridae; genus Triturus; species Triturus cristatus. Next base: position 1,063,315,137 of record NC_140582.1, on the reverse strand, counting down.
TAGGGAGTGTTTGCACACGTCACCTCAGGCCCCGTCCCCTCCCTTCCCCACTGTGTAAACACACCCTGTGGCCGTTTTTTAAGTTGGGAGATCAAGTCCCCTTGAATCTTGAGGGTCCCTAGGGGCAAAATAGCCCACTAGGTACGTCCAGTAAGCGCCATTGCAGAGAGGTGTAAAAAGGGGCACGGCCTGCACCACCTCTCTGCAACGCAGAGCAGTGGCGCTTACTGGAAGCACCTGGTGGGCTAGTTGGCCCCAGGGTCCCTCAGGATTGAAAGGGAATTATTTCCCCAACTTAAAACGCGCCACAGGGCGTGTTTGCACATGTCACCTCAGGCCCCGTCCCCTCCCTTCACCACTGTGTAAACGCGCCCTGTGGCCGTTCTAAGTTAAGAGATTAAGTCCCCTTGAATCCTAAGGGTCCCTAGGGTCAAACTAGCCTACTAGGTACCTCCAGTAAGCGCCACAGAGCTGCGTTGCATAGATGTGTAAAAAGGGGCGTGGCCAAAAAACACCTGTCTGCAACGCAGCTCCCTGGCGCATACTGGAAATACCTGTTGGGCTAGTTGGCCCTCAGGGACCCTCAGTATTGAAGGGGAATTAATTCTCCAACTTACAACTGGCCAGGGGGTGCGTTTGCAGAGTGCTGCAAGGAGGAGGCGTGGCCTCCGGCGTGATGCCGGTCTTTTTTTTTTTTTTTTTTTTTAAGAAGGAGGGCTGTGTGGCCCCCCTTCTTTTTCTAATGTATTGGCCCTGGGGACCCCATCCCCTAGGGCCTGCACCCTAATTTTTTTTGTTGAAAATAACGAAATTTGGCCCTCCCAAGGCATTAATCGGCCCCGGGGACCCCAACCCCCGGGTCATGGCATTTTTTTAAATTCTTTAGGAGGGGGTTGCGTTGCCCCCCTCCTCAGGCCACTTATGGCCCCGGGGACCCCATCCCCCGGGGCCGGCTTTTGTTTTTTATTATTTAAAAAATATATATATTGATAGAAACACCTAGGACATGCTGGCTAAACCGTATGTACCTATCACCATGACGATTTGCGTGATATTCATTAAAAGGCGACTATGCATACAATGAATCCACATGGAATGTATTTACACCGATAGTGAAGCTCTGACGTGTCTGACGCCCTACCGTGCCTAATCTTGGCGCCCCCACCGGTGGGTACTCTCCAAGTTGTTTATACATACAAACATGGGTAGCTATTGACGGGCACATTTAAATACACACGCACACCAAGCCTTTCAAAGGGGATTCGACAAAAATTCGACCAAACTATGCAAGAAACCCCCCTTACGGTTAATAAAACACACATCCACCGCCGGATGTGTAATACTTTTTATTTTACTCTGTGGAAAGGAGACGAACCTCACTTGAGAGTCACAGCGTGCTCCTGGCTGAGCCCAATGCTGTGTTACACCCACCAGTGCCCGCCGAGTGCCACACACCTCTCTGTTGTATTCCACCAGCTAGTGAGTATTCTATGACACTCTCTAGCCCATGTGCACTGGAACACCACCCCGTGAATATGTCATGCCACACTTGCCTTCGCACGGGTTATATTGCCCCATCTAACGTGCCTTCCTCGATGCCTATGTTATAACGCACAGCGCTATGCCATACACATTACAATCTGGGATCCATATCTTTGTCACAGTGCATATTCAACGTTACACTCCCTAGCACATATTTTATATTACAACTTTAGAGACTAGTTAGGTTACACAACACTGCCCTGTGCATATTACCTTCCAAGGCGCATATCGCATAGCACACGCTAGTGCCTGTGCTATCTCGCGCTCTCCAATGAATCTGTCATTGTGCACAATGTATTGTATATTATATTTCACGCCCGGTTCATTTTATATCATACTTTTTGGTGCATAGTTTATACCATATACTATATCTAGTTTTCATTTTCAATCGTGCTCTCAGGACTATGTTCTATATAACACTGCGTCCACCTACCCTTTTCACGGGCATTACATTTTGCGATGGGAGGTGGAGGGTCAGCGGGTGTTTCTGCCATGTGAGCCCGGAGTCACAGTCACAAACGTCCTCTTCTTCCTGAATAAAAGTGAGATTATGCTGCATACTTGTTCATATTTTAAGTAGTTCGCACAGATACACATTTTAAAAACAATAAAGTTCCTAATACCCACCTTCTCTGAACAGTTAGCTTGCTGCCCCATCCACCTTCTCCCTATCCTCTGTTATCTGAATCCATGGACTAGCCTCCTCCCTCCTGCCATGCATGGTCTGATGTGCTGCCACTGCCCTCCATTTAGCATGATGTACCAGTCCACTCCTCCTGCCCTCCATTGCCTAATTCTATGGCCCATCATTGACCTCCTGCTTAGCCTCTGTGCTTAGCTTGCTGCCCCTATTCTCCTTCCCCCTGCCCTCCGATGTCTTTGTGCATGCCCCTGCTCCATCCTTTTTGCCCACCATGTTCCATGGACCTGCCACTCCTATCTACTCTGAGTGTTCTGTTGAGTTGCCACTCCCCTCCCACCTGCCTAGTATTGTCAGATGACTGTAACCTGTCCCTGCCACCTCCACCCTGCCTGTCCACATGCCATGCCCCTATCCCCTTCCTCCTGTCCTCCATGGTCCATTTTACTGCCACACCCTTCTGCCCGCCCTGGGCTGTTGTGCTGCAACTACTCCTCCTGCCTGCCCCGCGCGGTCTGTTGTGAGGCCCCTTCCCCTGAACTCTCTTGTCTGTGCCCAGGTCCTGACCCTCCCTTCTATCCTCCATGGTCCTTTGTGCATGCCCCTGCACCCTCCTTCTTGCCCATCATAGTCATTGTGCTGCCACTAACCCTCCCGCTTGCCATGCATGGTCTTCTATGCTGCCATGGCCCCTCCCGCCTTCACTGTTTGGTCAGCTAGCTGCCCCTGACCCCCTCCCACCTTCCCTCCATGGTCTGTGTGTATGCCATCATAGTCTCATTGTTGCTCTCCATGGCGCGTGTTGTTTCTAGTGCCCATCCTGCCTGTCCTCCATGGTCATCTTGCTGCTCCTGCCCTGCCCCCTTGCCCCAGCCCTCTGTTTCCATGTGCAGACCCCTATTCCCTCCCTCCTGGCTTGTCTGTTCCATTGTAATGCCCCTGATCCGTTCCTCCTGCCCTTTATGGTCTGTTATGCTGCAGCTTTCTCTCCTGTCTGTCCATTGGTCAGCTACCTACCATTGCCTCTTTCCCCTCTGTTCTCTGTTGCCCATGTGCATGGTCCTGTCCCCTCCCTATTGCTTTCTATGGATTGTTGTGCTGCACTCCCGTCCCGCATGCCCTGTGTGGTGTATTGTGCTGCTGCAAACCCTGATGCCTGCCCTGTAGGGTCAGTTTGGTGCACCTCTCCATGTCCCTCCTGTCCTCTGTTATCCGAGTCCATGTCCCTACCCCAATTCCTCCTGCCTACCATGATCCAATGTACCATACCTGTAAACATTTTGAACTTGGTAAGAGGGAGATTTTGAAAAAAAACTGGGGTATTGATTTTTCCCTTTGAGTTACATTAAAAAAGAGGAGATTGTAGACAGGAGACAGATCAAATAAAGCCCATTTGAGCTTAAAAACATTGGACATTTCCTGGCTGAAACAGGTCTGTTGGCATGTATGGTTGTACTACCACTGCCTCTTCCTTCTGCCCACAATGGTCTATTATATTGCCATAGCCTCTCTTGCCAGTCCTGTATTGTTGGTTTGTTGCCCCTGCCCCCCTTTCCACTGCCCTCCATAGTCTGTTGTGCTTCCACTGCCATTCCTGCCTGCCCAGTGTGGTCAAATTGTTGCCTCTGCACTCTCCTACCTGCCTTCAATTTTCAGAGACGGTGCCCCTGGCCTCTGCCTCTCAACAGTATCCCAATGAACAACTAGATTGCTAACATTCTATATTTATTACAAAAGTGTGGAACGCCTGACGTCATCTTGATGTAATCAAAACTGTAATACCTAGAGCATTTCCTTTAGAAATTACATATATGAGAGGGTCTTATTTGCATCAAAATTATGGTTAGTGCTCTAAAAAACTAAAATGAGGACATATTTTCTGAGTTTTCAAATAGCGACAATGAACTTTTACATTATTTGTAATCTTTATGTTTTTTTTCCAGTTGACCACTTGATTAAATGTTGCACCTAGGGGAGAGGATGTGGTGTTACTTCCAGAGCTGCAGACTTTGCAACTGGGGAACTAGGTTGGAGTTTCTGCTTCAGCTCAACATTCTGTTTTTCTGGTCAAATCACTTAATCTCCTCATGTCTACAACCAAAATGAATTTGATCTTGTGTGATGTAACCAATGCTCATGTAAAGCACTCCAATACCTTACAAGTCTGCACTATATAAAAATGCAAATACACAAAAAATAAGTGTTTTGCACACTACTGTCATTGGGCTACATGTGGGCTACATCTAGGTGATATTTGTGCTGTATTTGGGCTCTTTTGTCTCTGGTGGCCATCTTGGGAGATTTATTTGTTATGAAGTTTCCTAATTTCTTCATTTACTGCAGTCTCCTCAGTAGGAAATGCTTTCAGTTTTTTACTTTGATTCCATCAAGAAGGTATTTAGATATGTCACACATTTGCCATAAATTCTGAATGTTAGCACTCTAGTTGCTCATTAGTTCACTGTAGTAAAGCTACTGCTCACCACAGAAGTCTGCTGCTGGTATTAAAAGTGCATGTTTCAGTCTGCATATCAGAATTTTTTTATGAAAGAAATGAGGATTTGAGAAGTCACTCAAAATGCGCCCTAATTTTTCTTTCTTCAGCACTAATCATAATTTCTATGGCAAAATGAACCCCCTCATTGTGTTCCGTTTTAAATTAAATGTTTTAAGTGTTACCAGTTTATTCCAATCAAGATGGCTTCAGGTGTGCCATACTTTTGTCATAAGTAAGACAGTAAGCGCTCTAGTTGTTCTTAAGAACACTCTGGGACAGTCTGTCATTGGGCTATACTTGGGCTACATCTGGGTGATATTTGGGCTACATTTGGGCTCTTTTGTCTCTGGTGTCCATCTTGGGAGATTTATTTGTTATGAAGTTTCCTAATTTCCTCATTTACTGCAGTCTCCTGAGTAGGAAATACTTTCAGTTTTTTATTTTGGTTCCATCAAGAAGGCATTCAGATGTGTCACACATTTGCCATAAATTCTGAATGTTAGCACTCTAGTTGCTCATTAGATCACTGTAGTAAAGCTACTGCTCACCAAGGAAGACTGCTGCTGGTATTCAAAGTGCATGTTTCAGTCTGCATGTCAGAATTTATTGATGAAATAGAAGAGGATTTGAGAAGTCAAAATGTGCCCTAATTTTTCTTTATGCAGCACTAATCATAATTTCTATGGCAAAATGAACCCTCTCATTTTGTTCCTTTGTAAATTAAATGTTTAAGTGTTATCACTTTATTTCAATCAAGATGGCTTCAGGTGTGCCATACGTTTGTCATAAGTAAGACAGTTAGCGCTCTAGTTGTTCGTTAGAACACTCTGGGACATTCTGTCATTGGGCTATACTTGGACTACATCTGGGTGGTATTTGGGCTACATTTGGGCTCGTTTGTCTCTGGTGGCCATCTTGGGAGATTTATTTGTTATGAAGTTTCCTAATTTCCTCATTTACTGCAGTCTCCTCAGTAGGAAATACTTTCAGGTTTTTACTTTGGTTCCATCAAGAAGGCATTCAGATGTGTCACACATTTGCCATAAATTCTGAATGTTAGCACTCTAGTTGCTCATTAGATCACTGAAGTAAAGCTACTGTTCACCAGGGAAGTCTGCTGCTGGTATTAAAGTGCATGTTTCAGTCTGCATGTCAGAATTTTTTTATGAAATAGAAGATTTGAGAAGTCAAAATGTGCCCTAATTTTTCTCTCTGCAGCACTAATCATAATTTCTATGGCAAAATGAACCCCCTCATTTTGTTCTTTTGTAAAATAAATGTTTTAAGAGTTACCACTTTATTCCAATCAAGATGGCTTCAGGTGTGCAATACGTTTGTCATAAGTAGGACTGTTAGCGCTCTAGTTGTTCTTTAGAACACTCTGGGAAGCTGCAGTAGAACACAAAGGAATCAACTGACAGTCTCTGCCCTTGTTGGATGTACATGTTTTACTGAGAATGTCAGACTTCCTTCTCACATGACTGAGAAAGATAATGTGAATTTACAGAAAATATGCTCTCAGTTTAGCTTATAGATCACCTTCCAAACATCTGTGGGAAAAGCATGAGAAAATAGTTTTCTCTCAAACATGATTCATGATATCACAGCAGAAGGCTTTTTCACATGGTAAAATCACCTTAGAACACACCACAATTCCTAAAATGAGTATGGTACCATCAACAAATGATTTATAATGTAACTAAAGTCTTAAAACCTTCTCTTAACTGCAATGCTTTTTAATGAGGTGCTATCATGTATATTGGTCCCAAGATGGCTGCCAACACTTCTTGGATGAAGTACTGACAGCCAATCAGATCTCACGATGAGATGTGTGGTTAGGCTCCGCCCAGATATATCTATCTTTTAACTCTAATTTTCTCAGGAACTACTGAACGGATTTACACCATTTAAGCAAAAGACACGAGTCTAAACTGAGGACTAGCTCTTTGCCAAATTTGGTGTAATTCCGTTCAGCAGTTCGGGCTGTAGCTGCGTCAATAGATCCTATGGGAAAATGCATGGGGAAAACGCGTTTTGGGACCCCCCTTTTTTCTCGGTCCCCGCTTGACGAATCACCGTGAAATTGTCATGATAGGAGTGGACCGGAGCTGGCCAAGAGTTTGGAAAGTTTCGCGTAGATTCATCAATCGGCGCCAACGTTATTCCAAATAGAATGTTGCGGATTTCCTATGGAAAATAGGTCCTAACTAAAACTACCCACTGGCGACCGCCAGTAGGTAATATATGCATATATATTTATATATGAACACCGAACTCCCTGATGGAAGTAAAAGGTCGCACTCCAACAGCTTGCTTCCAAACTTGATTTATTTGTAATTCATGTTCCCTTAGGACAGCTTAAACCAGATTAACTAACGCGTTTCGGTATCAACATATACCTTGTTCACGGTCGTTTGGTATCATGATTCTTTGCATTTTTTTAAAAAACAATTGAAAGGAAACACAATGACATCACTTCCTGTTTACTCCCAGGACTGCCCCATTGGTTTATGGGTGATTGAGTTCTATGATTATTTAAGACTTTTGTTTTCACAACAAAAAATATTTAACCAAAGCTTTCATACTTTTTCATTGCTCAAATAATAAATCATTCTGTACAATTGTCTGCTTTCCTGCGTTTTTCACATATATTTACTCAATTGCTAAGAGTTCATATAGTAATGCATTTGTTTGTATTTCTTAATTTAACTGGTGGTTTCAAAGACACTCGGCGATGTTTTTATTGTTGCATTGGTTTCTTATATTTTTTTTCTCTTTTCTTTCTTCTTACTTAGCCCTCCAGTAGGCATTTTTAGGTATTTTTTGCACTCCGTGCTTTCTACAATTAAATTTTATTTGTTCTTTCCATGTCTTAACAAGAAACGCCGTTGCTTCATGTTTATGTCTATTCTGTTTTTGAGAGCTTATGGTGCTGTTATAAATGTATGTAAAGTTCTTCTGACTGATTCAGGCCAAATGGAGTCATGGTTCTGAAGTTCAAATTATGTCGAGACTCCTTTTGTCGTAAGATCTTCTCCCGGTTTCCGCCTCATGCATTAGCCGGGACAGATTCAATACCATAACATTTTAAAGATTTCCAGTTGGCATTGTGATGCGTCTCCATGTGCTTGGCCACTGCATTGTTTCTGTCTTTGTTCTTTGTGGCTCGTACATGTTCCAATATCCTTTTCTTTAGATCACAAATGGTACTGCCCACATATTTTAAAGTACATGGGCATTCTATGACATACACCATGTATTGACTTTTACACGTTATTAGATCTTTAATTTGCCAAGTTTTTTTGTTTGCCATTGTGACTTCCGTTACTTGTTTCGCGATCTCACAAACTTTGCAATTGTGACACTTAATGAAACCTTTTGTGTTTAGCCATGTCTCTTTTGATGTCCTTGCTTTAAAGTGGCTATGCACCAATCGGTCTTTCAGATTTCTAGCTCTTCGATACGCTATTATTGGGTGAGGTCCCATTTTTTCCCCAATAGTTCCATCTAGCTGTAAGATTTTCCAATTTTTCTTCAGAATGTTAGCTATTTCTTTGGATTCTCGGCTGAAATCCGTAATAAATCTTATTGGATCTTCAGTGGTTCGCTCTTTCGTGCCAGATGGTGTTAGGCATTCCACTCTGGTTTTTTCATTTGCTCTGTTCCAACATTTATTTACTGTATGTTTGGAGTATTTTCTATCCACAAATCTTTTGATTGTTTTTGCACTATGTTTTTTCCATTCCTCTTCCTCGCTGCATATTCTCCGCAAGTGAAGGAATTCTCCATAAGGTATGCTGGATATCAGGGATGGCTGATGAAAACTGGTGGCTTCCAAGGTGGCGTTGGTCACCGTGTTTTTTCGATGTAATGTGGTTTCCAGACAGTTGTTTTTCACGTAGATTTCTACGTCCAGGAAAACTACTCGTTCTCTACTGAACTCATGTGTGAATTTTAAGTTAGATGTACTAGTATTTAATATTCCAAAATACTCCTCAAACTCTTCCTCATTTCCATTCCATATAATGAGGAGGTTGTCTATGAAACGTGTCCAGTTTACTATCCGTTGTGTGTATTTGTCATTTTTGGATATTCCAGGCTATTTTAGATTCAACCGCGTTGGTTACGCACCCCCCGTGAAGCGCCTGAAACCTGGTAAATGTGAACCGTCTTGGAATATATTTATATATGTATATATATTTATTTAACACGAAGCACTCCTTCTGGGAAGCCAGGACCCATGGGAGGTGGCGTGCAGAGCCGGCGGAGTACCCGGCAAATCAATCCACAACAGTGCAAATACGGGCGCACTCAGGAAACACCAGGCAGGGATGATACCAAGTAAATATAGATGTATTTCTTCATAAATTCAACATGACGCGTTTCGGCAGTCCAGCTGCCTTGATCACAACAATGAATACAGGCATTTTGTCTCGTCATTCAAACATTAGGACTACAGCCGTAGTATCTACCAGAGACTGAGTTTGGCGGCCATCTTACAGTGGTAACAATCTATATAGACATAATATAATTGCACATTTGTTATAAAACAAGTGTTTAACAGTCAGATAAATGCAGTATTTGTACAAACTGCAACACATAGAGCGTGTTGAGTGCCTATTAGGTTAAAGTTTCAACCAACGTAATGTACAGTTTGTTAACGTGTTTATTGTAAGTCCAAACACATCAGTTATACCAGACCAAGTGTCGTTAAACATATTTGATAACACAGAATATGTGGTAGTCACATATGGAAACAGCCTCAACGAATCCGAATGCGGTAAACAAACATTATACAGTTATACTAGGCAAAGTGCCTGTTGCAGTCATAAAACAATGTCTGATTAAAAAAAAAAATTCTGGCCATAGTCCATAAATGGGCACACATCCTATACAAAATTCCAGTTGGTATACCTGCATAATGAATACATTAGTGCACAACTAAATCAAAATTAAGAAATGAAAAAAGAAGAGAAAAGACAATTCTTATCTGGAATTGGAGAACCAGCCAATATGAAGGAAAAGGGTAGGGATCCCACAGACGAACAGCAGTTAACCGGGTCCCTACCTTTCCTCCTGAAGAGAGACAGAAGAGATAGGTCAGTTATATAACATCCCTAGATATATACGAGTCTCATGAGATATCAAAATGTACATATCATATATAAGTACACAGACTCTAACTGAGAACCATATGGTTAAATAAGCCAAAGTGTTGAACATACTGGGTAACATCAGTCGGTATGTAAGTGGACTGTCATCTCCTCATCTATATTGTGCCCTCCAGCATAACGGGTCCCCAAGTCAATAATGTGCTTAAGTTCCCGTTTACGCAACTGAAGTAACCTGTTGCCCCCACGTATAGTCACATTCACTTGTTCAATGGTGAAATATTTTGATTTTGAGTTGTCAGAAAAGTGATATGAAGCAAAGTGTCGTACAATTGGGTAGTGCTGGTCCTTATTGGTGACAGCCCTCATGTGTTCCATGATCCTCTTCTTTGCCATGTGCTTGGTACTGCCCACATAGCATAAGTTACATGGACACACAAGCACATAGACAACAAAAGAGGAACTGCACATAATTAATTTATTAATGGGTACTGTCGAACCTTTGCACGGATTGTCATATTCTTTCATCATGGTACTGTTTTTACAGGCCTTGCAGTGACTACATGGGTAAAAACCTTTGAGATTCATATTGTTAACTTGTGTTTTGGTGGTGATATCATTCTGCATTAGTGCATCTCACAGATTCCGTCCCCTACGGTAGGTTATTCTAAGTCTGGTGGGAATTGATTGGCCGATTACCGGATCTTTGGTAAGTATTACCCAGTTTCTCGCAAGAATTTTTTGAACTTCCTTGGCATCATTGTTATACGTTAAAATAACCCCAGTCGTGTTGGTCTCTTCATCTGAAGTTTGAACAGAATCGAACAATGTCATGTTTCTCTCAATGTGTTTCACCTTCTCAACATCTTTTTGTAAAATCCAGCCTGGGTAACCTCTTTCTGTAAACCTCCTGAGCATGATCTTTTGTTCTGCTAGAAAGGAATCCTCAGAGCTACAGTTACGTTTGGCTCTGAGGAGTTCCCCATAGGGGATACTCCATTTAAAATTTTTGGGGTGACTGCTCATGGCGTATAAAAGACTATTCTCGGCAGTGGATTTTCTGTAGAGTTCAGTGTGTATTTGGTTATCCAATATCACTACTTTAGTGTCTAAAAATTCCACAGAACTGGTGCTCATGTTATTGGTTAATGTGAGATTTTTATTGTTGCCATTGAGTTTATTGATAAAGTCAGTGACCTCTGATTCTGTACCCCTTCAGATCATGAACAAGTCATCAATGAACCGTAGCCATATAATGACTTGTTCAAAATCCTTCTTGAGATCGGGGTCATTAATGATGTCATCCTCCCATGCCCCCAGAAAAAGGTTGGCAAAACTGGGGGCAAAACAAGTACCCATGGCTGTGCCAAGGGTCTGTCTATAGATATCACCATCGAAAAGAAAATAGTTATTGGTTAAGCAATAACAAATCATATCAACAAGCATATTTGTATGTTCCAAAAACCGTATAGGACGTTGATTCAAATATTTCTGACAGGCCTGTATCCCTTCCTCATGATCAATGATCGTATTTAAGTAGTCAACATCCATGGTAACCAGTAAAAATTCTGGTTGCCACTGGATGTCTTTGATTTTAGTTAGAAAATCTTTGGTGTCTCTAATATGGGAGGGTATGGTAGATAGTTTGTCTATAAGGAAGTAATCAACATATCTGGAGACAGTCTCCAGTGCACTGTCCCTAGATGAGACTATAGGTCTCCCCACTGGATTATATATATATATATATATATATATATATATATTATCTACTGGCGGTCGCCAGTAGATAGTTATAGTTAGGACCGTGTTTCCATAGGAAATCCGCAACATTCTATTTTGAATAACTTTGGCGCCGATTGTCGAATCTTCGCGAAATTTTCAAAATAGGTGGGGCGCTCCGCTCCTTCCCTGAAAGTCTCGGGGGGATTCGTCAAGCGGGGGCTGAGAAAAAGGGGGGGTCCCAAAACACGTTTTCCCCATGCATTTTTCCATAGGACCTTTAGTCCAAGCTACAGCCCGAACGGCTGAACAGAATTACTAGAAATTTGGCAGAGAGGTAGTTCTCGGGTCAGGGATGTGCCTTTTGCAGGTGTAAATCTGTTCAGTAGTTCCTGAGAAAATAGCATTTAAATCAGTATATATATCTATAGGCGCGCTCCGAGCGCGTACGGCAAGCTTACCGTACGCGCACGCTGCCGTGCGCGTGCGCGATTCTGATTGGTTGTTAGATCTTAGTAAACATTCGAATCGGTCGAAACCAGGAAGTGTCGGCCGCCATTTTGTCTCTCGCAGTTGGAGGGGGTGAAAAACAAAGGTGGAGAACGTGAAAAGGGGGCAGGGTGGACAATTCCTGACCCCCTAGCCTTTGTCAGGAGGTCCCAGAAGGACCCCCAAGTGCCAAAATTTGCAGGGTGCTTGTAGCGTGCGCGTACGGTACAAACGGAAAAATTCCGCGAAATGCGTAACGTGGGCGTGCGGTGCGCGAAGCGCACCGCACGCACACAGCGCGCGCAGGGTGGCGAAGCGCACCGCGCGAGTACGGTGAAAAACCTTCAAAAAAAAAAAAATACATAACTTAGCATTTAAAAAACCATACAAATTCACTGAAAAAACCATAGGTTTCACACACGTTATAGTTAGGAATTAGCATTTAAAAAACCTTGCAAATTCACTTAAAAAACCATAGGTTTCACACATGTTATAGTTAGCTGGACATTTCTCTCGTGAAAAACCATTGATATTCCCCCGTTATAGTTAGTGCAGGCAACAATAACTCACGCGACCGCAATCCTCTGCCATTCATTCTTCCTATATCTGCTATTTAATTCCGCCCTGAATGGGCTAAGGCATGCAGCTGTTTATTTATATTGTATATGTAAGTGACACAAAAATTTCAGAGTATCATAATTCTGCCCTCGATGGGCTGTCATATTCAGCTGATTATTTTACGTTATTTCATTCATATAGACTTGTAGATGACCCCTGGCTAATTCATTTGTCTGGTTCTTCGTCCATTTACTGCCCTTCCTGGTTCTCAATTATAAGTGCACCCTTCCCCACTATTCAATCCTAAAGGTGACTTCGTTAACATGTCCAGTATATACGATGATTCTAGTCTACGTAATTTTTTCTCTCTGTCACCACCTTCTATGTCCCGTGGTACGTGATCAATACAGAAATATCTGAGCAGATTCCTGTTGCTCTGATGGTGAGCCTGAAAATATCTCGTGACTGGGTAACTGGGAACTCTTTTATTAACCGCTCTCTGATGCTCAAGGATACGTATCTTTGCAGGGTAAATTGTGCTTCCCACGTATCTAAAGTTACATGTGAAAATTAAGAAATTCACTGCATAAGGTGTGTTACAATTCATATACTTTGTTATGAGAACCGGGTATCATAGGCCTCGAATCGCATATGAAGGGACTTTCTTGCAATTGGCACAGGCCTTACATTTGCCACAGGAATAAAAACCTGGTATTTGTTGTAAACCTTTCTGCAATTTAGCTGGAGGTAGATAACTCAACAGTATCTGGTCTTTCATGGAGCTTGTCTTTCTGAAGGTCAAAGAGGGATAGGATGGTAGATCCTGTCCTAGCACTACATCAGACTTTAGAATAGGTCAGTTTGTGCGTATTATTTTTCTCACTTGACTGGCTGCATTAAAAAAAATTGTGATCAATCAGAAGTTATCTTTCACATTGATCTTTTTGATCTTGGGTTCCTCTTTCAAGAGGTCTGTTCTGTTCTTATCCTGTACTCTTTTCATAGCTTTTTTTAAAACTCCCTTTTGACACCCCCTCACTTCAAATCTCAGTAGAGTCTCCTGTGCTTCATTTTGAAAGTCTTCCTCCCTCGAGCTATTCCTTTTTGAGTATGTGAACAGATGTACATGTAATGTGTGAATAATATACATTATGAGGTGTAAACTGTAAGTTTTGGTAGTATGTGTGAATAGTGTAAGTAGTGCTACAGTTAGATGTTTTGAAAAACTTGGTTATATATTGTGCCGTAAGTACACAGTATACCGCAGTACATGCGGATGTGAAATCGGGATATGATTGTCTAATGGTTGTGTTTACCAAAGGCAGTCATGTAGTTTTAGCACAGTTTGGCTTCGTTCAGCATTTCGCTGCATTATGGGTTACAGTCTTAGATCTAGGTAAAAAGTAGGTTTTATAGTAGTGCGACAGATGGGCTCCGTGGTCAGTAATCTGATGAGGAGCATAACTATTGCCATTGATGGGCTCCACGGTCAGTAAGCTGATGAGAAGCAACAACTAGTGTCATGAATGGGCTCCACGGTCAGTAATCTGATGAGGGGCAATAGCAAGTGCAATAGATGGACTCCGTGGTCAATCTACTGATGAGGAGCAACAACTAGTGTCATGGATGGACTCTGAGGTCAGTAATCTGATGAGGAGCAACAACTAATTTCATGGATGGGCTTCACGGTGCTGAACTAAAAAAAGTGGCCTGCCTAGAAATCAGAAGGTGGTAATTAACTCTTTAGCACAAGAAACAACCAATTGTAAATATAGGGAATATATGCAGTTACACTTTGATACAGCCCTGAATTGACATTTAAGGCAGGAGAACTTCTCACATTGGATAAGTGTGGCACTTGTGTGGCGCACACCAAGCTGAGAAGCATGGAGCCAATGGGGTGAATCAGATTGCTATAGTGAGGCAAGTCACATGCAAGTTCCACTGCGTGGGACGCTTTTGGAAGAGATTTGTCATTAGCTTCTTTATGCATTGCATGTGGTGTGGGGTAGTTAGGGGGTGTGAAGCAGTTTCCATGCTTTTGTGGGTGCCGTTCCAGATCCTGGATGCATAGATGGAGAAGGCATGCATTCTTGTTTTTTTTCTTCTTGCACTTTGTGACTCCAGTCTGGCACCGTCTTGGTTCCTTGGGTGGTGTGCCTGCCCGAGGTGGTTAGTGTGTTTTAGGGAATTGTTTATGATGACCTTCATGGTGATGCAGTTGGTCTTGGAGATGGTACGAGCCTGGGAAGACAGTAGCCATACTTCAGCATTACGGTGATGTGGTTCTTAAAATATTGTCACACTCCTGAATACGAAAGTAGCTAAAATGCTGAAAAATGTATTTCTTTCCATTGAATTATTGCAACATAGCCACTGAATGTAGTTCAGCTTTCATTGGATTTTTGAGCTCTTTTTATTTTTTTGTCCTAGTTTTCCCATTTGAGCCAGGGCATTCCCGGAGACGGGCGGACCACACTGTCATTAGGAGTGGGTCCAGGAGTCGGTCAGGTGAAATGGCTGACATAGGGTGAGTGTTACATAAAACAGGGGTTTTTCCTGCCAAGATTGCAATTATATAAAATAATACTTTAGGAAAGATTGGTCACTAACTTATTCTGCCAGAGACCGTTTAGATGTGTGGTATAAGTCAGAACTTTTGCTCAGCTTTACAAAACAGCCGCAAAACAAAGAGAAATATTCCAAACCAGTTAGCAACTGGATCCCTACCATTTGCAGAACCACAAATAATCCCTTTCCTATAAATGTCAAAATTGGACGCATAAATCTATATTTTGTGAATTTATAGCTCTGTGGTATCAGTGTGATCTGCCATCCAGCAGACACATAGAAGCCAACTTTTGACATTTTATACAAAAGCACTAATATAAAAATAAGGTTATGAAAGCCATTACCCACCAATATTTGCTGCTGCTTAAAAATAAATAGATTGTGAGTTGTGTGTGAATGTCCAAGAACAGCATAATTATGGGTGTGTCAAGTTTCAAAGTTTGTGTTTTAAACCTTCGAAAACTTCTGTTTTTATGGAATGACGGAATTCTCATATGTGTCGACCATGGACATAGGTGAGGTTCAACAGGCCTTAGAAGCGGTAGTCACTTAACTACCGAAGAGGGATCTTGTAGGGGAGTAGAGTGATGCTGGGTCCCTGAGATTCATGATGAACTTTATCCATCCAATAGAAGTTTATCTTTTTGGGACGCAAGGCCTGATGGCACATGCACACCTCCGTCTAGCAGGGGTGGAACGGATGATGTTAGTGCACGGGCACTCCTCACCGATCGTTTGAGGTGGACTCATAAGGCGAACTCGGTCATCAGCTGGCCACCTCCTCACTTCATGATGCTGTGCTGTTGGTCTCTACGTTGAAGCTGTCTGTCTTTGAATGCTTTGTGGCAGCAGTTCTTAACCTTTTGACTTGTATGGACCCCCACTGAATCATTCCTGAATCCAAGGACCCCCACTGAATCATTATTCTACAACAGCTCCTGAGGCCTGAGCAATTCCTGTGATTTGAACATCAAACCTTAGCACAAAAAATAGGTGTACACTAAACAAATGCTCAAATATTGAAGTATATTGTTTAATTCACAATTAAATCCAGATAAGTTCTTCACATTTTACATTTTGCTTATCTATTTTTCTATAATTTATTAATTTAAATTTAATTTTGTAAAACATTTGTGGACCCACTGAGCAGATCTTGCAGACCCCCAGGGGTCCTTGGCAACAGGTTAAGAACCACTGCTCTAAGACAGCTGATGAACAAGCTTCATGCATGCACACTGACCATGGTGTCTACCTCACTGTAGGTCATTAGTGATACCGCCCCTGCACTGAAGTTTTCACCAGCAAATCATTGATGTCAGGTAACTATAGAGTACAACCCCCAGAATGCATGGTTCACTGACACAATATCGAAACCATAAGTATCATGATACCAAAATATTGTGTCCGAAATATTGATCACAAAATTATAATTTTTAGAAGCATATAATAGCAAGTGCAAAAATATTCAAAAAGTAAATACAAAAATATTTAAAAATATTGTTTTTTTGCTATATATGTAATATAAATAAGTAAAACGTAAATATTTCAAAATATAACATTAATATAATATGTTAAAATAATATTTAAAAAATATAATAATGGGGAGGCAGAGCTTGCCGAAGCCGAAAATGGCCACGCTTTGAGCGAGCTCCTTGCAGCCATTGCTCATATCCTTCAATAATCTGGCTTCCATGCCCTGATATTAACATCCGTTCCATGGCGAGAGATAACTGGAGGTAGTGACATTGATTGTGAAGAGTTTCACCGAGATTGGAGCCCCTGAGATGCCGGAACTGGCTGGGGCCTAGGTGCGTTGCCACAGCCCCGACCGGACCCATTGCCTCCCCCATCCTCACCAGTTCGGGAGCTGCTGATTGGGGGTTGCGCGACTGCCCGGACGGCGCCAAAGTACCTGGAATAGCAGGGGCCCCCTGAGCATCCTTCGCAGCCCATAGAAGCCTGTGTCACATTGCGGGTGTAGGCTGCGGAGGTTTCGCCCGTGTGCGAGGCTGGGAGCGGCTGTCGTTGTGGAGCAAGGTGGCAGCCTTGAATCGCGAGCAGTGGAGCTCCGGCTGGAATCAGATCATCGCCGACGTGCAGTGGACTGCACCGCCTCGTGTCCTGTGGTGTGGGCCATGCAGCTGCCAGCAGACCGAGGGAACCCACCTAGTCACGCCTGGATCATAAAGGTGGGGCGCGGTGGTTGCGCCGGGAGGCGTGCGTTGAGCCTGCTTCTCCTTTAGCTCTGCTGCTGCTGCCCCTGACTGCCCTGCTGCCAGCCTATAATCATTGCTGTGCCATTGATACAGGGTTAGCATAGAGTGCTGGGGTAGTGCCTGCTGGGCAGTGCTAGACAGCGTCTGGAGGTGGGGCCCCATAGTTCATCTGTGGAGGTGGGGCAGCCTGTGCTTGAGGCCATGGAGAAGGCACATGTACTGTGTAACTGTGGCTTTGTGCTGAACCCGATAAACAACTTGTGGGAAACTGATTCCGCCGGTGGTGGGCACGGTCCCCCTTGCTTGTCGGCTCATGTACACCCTGCCCTTGCTGCTGAAAGGGTGCCGTTCCCCACAAACTGTAGCGCATAGACTCCTGGTATAAAGTGTAGTGCCCATCCGGTCTTTGATGCTCATGAGACGCTAATTCCACTTGCGATCAGCACCCTAGATCTTGAGCGCTTGGTCTATACTATCCGGGTGTGCTGCGGACTGGTGCTCTAGAGGATTCGGCAAACCAGACATATTGAAGTGCTCCCAATCGGCGCAGCCAGTTCTCGAGGGCGGGGAGTGCCCGTATCCTTGTAAACCATGCCTAGATAGTTGACCAGAATTGGGCCGGAGGGGATTGAAGCGCTGCACCCTGACTTCGGGACCCGTGGAAAAGCTCTACAGGTTGGTGAGGAGCGAGACCTCCGCTACTTCAACTATATATTATGGGCAAGGTAGACAAAACCCATCGAAGCTGCAGTTTGAGCAGCGCAAGTCACGATCAAGAGACACGGAGGGCGCCCCCTCCACGGATGACCCGGATGACATGCCGGAAGAGGCTACGGGAGATCTAAAACAGATCCTAGCGGCAATGCAGAAAAGCCTACAGAAAAGTCTCACGGCCAATGATGGCAAGATCGACACTCTTACATATCGTATGGATAGAATGTCCGAATGCCTCGATAAGCATGGCCAATGTATTGACATGACTGAACGGAGAGTCAAAGAGGAGGCTCAGACGGAGGTCAGTGATGCACAAAAACAGTTTGCTAAGACGCTTGCTGCCCTGCAGGAGAAAGCAGAGTACTTGGAGGCGAGGTCCAGAAGGAGCAACCTACGCATCACGGGGCTGCCGGAAACAACCTCTACCAGCAACATGGAGTTGTTCACCGAAAAGCTGTTAATCACACTTCTGGACCGAAAGATATTCTCAAACATGTTCATTGTGGAGCGAGCACACCGGTCTCTGTGCCCAGGCCTCCACCAGGGGCACCACCTCGACCGGCAATTGCCAAGCTCCTCAATTGCAGAGATAGAGACGCTGTCCTGAAACAAGCAAGAGCAAAAGGTGTTCTCCAATATGAGGGTTCCACGATATCCTTGCTCCCAGACTGTACGATGAAGGTTCAGGAGGCCAGGCAGCAATTTGCTCCTTTGAAACGGCATCTACTGGACTAAAATATTGAATATGCGATGCTATATCCTGCTAGGCTGAGAGTCAACCTTAACAGACATTCCAGAATTTTTCTTGACCCGAAATCGCTTCACAAAGCGCTGAAAGATCTGCCTAAGGCAGCCGGGTGCGGTCAGGAATCCATGGAACTGGATGAGGCGGGTGGTGGGGCTGCCAGCAGCATGTAGTGAGGCGATGCCCGCTGTGTCCCGCTGGAGTGAGACTCACTGTGATGTTTGACTTTGCACTGTTCTTCCCTACTCCCCTCTTCTTCAGATCTCATTGGTCTAGGATCCGGTGTCTGGGTCACCGCTCCTGAACCATATTATTCATGGATACAACGTACCGCAAGTATTGTTCAGTTTTTCATGTTCTTAGGTGGGACTGGGAGGGTTCAACCTTAGTGGACTCTGCATTAATGGTTCGCTATACGCCCTGCCCACTGGGCTGGGAGTGCCCGGCTCCTGCACTTGACTGGAATGTTTGGTTATTGTTAACTATGTGTAGTGTTTTGTATTCGTTCCTCGTGAAGCTTTCCTGGTCTTCACGAGGAACGGGTAGAATGTTTGGGTTCAAATGTGTTTTGCATGCGCTGTGGCATGCGGGTAGCGGAGCACACGAGTTGTGTTTCAAAAAGGTGGACGTTACAAGAGTACGGTTTGCACGCTTACCGGGCAGTCTCTGAGGGGATCTGAACCTGGGAGCTACGACACCACTTTCTCTTATTTCTTCAACAATAAATCTGGATTTCAAAACATTACGTGTTAGTCTTCACTACACTATGGAAGCTACTGATTAGCATTTGATGGCAGTATTAAGATTTTTATTTTTGCAGTTTATCTTTTGATTTTTGTGAGGCAAAGGTAACATCTGCCCCTGTGTGTTATTCACCGCCTTAGTTTGTAGAGTATGGGTTTTGTTGGGGAGGGAGAGGGGCTGGAGGGAGTCGTCAATGTTAAGTTGGGGTCTACATGGTGTCGGTGGGGGGTGGGGGGTGGGGTTAGTTAAGAATTGTTTGTGTTCTGATGTTTTGTTTCCTGACACAGTATGTACTTGGTACTTTAGCAGTGCAGTAAGAGTGACAATACAAAAAAGTGTGACCCTGTGGTTCTTTCGATCTAGACATGAAAGGAAGGCAATTGTTGTAACACTTCTACAAGTTGTTCCCAAGGTGATGGGCTTAAACTTTTAACCTGGAATATTAGGGGCTTCAATGACTTTCGGAAAACCAGGAAGGTGATCGCCTACCTTAATAGACACAACATAGATGTTGCGCTGTTGCAAGAGACCCATCTGTCCACTGACTCCCAGATGCTTACTCATAGGCATCTTCATGACGCCTTTCACGCTGCTGGTTTTTCCACTCACACCTGACTTGGGTGCTGACTTGGGTCAATACTAGAGGAGGCATAACTCTGGAGGCCCTGGAGACCGATAGGGAGGGACGGTTTGTAATTTCTAAGATCAGAGGGAAGGGGATGGAATTTATCACTGTTAATGTATACGGCCCGAATTTCGATAACCCGCAATGTTTTGGGGACTTGCGGCTACTGATGCGGCGCTGGGCATCCCTTCCATTGGTTTGGTGGGGATCTTAATTGTGTCCTCAATCCTGCATTGGGCCACTCTGGGGGTCCGGTGCGTAGACAGTCAAAAGCGGCAAGAGCTATCGAGGATGCTATTGCAGAACTTAATATGATTGATGCTTGGCGCTCCAGAAATAGTGGCCCGGGGTGGTTTATGCACTATTCTGCCCCACACAACCTGTATACCAGGATAGATTACTGGTTTGTTTCCTATCCTCTGGCCGCTGATATTCGCACCTGCGAGGTTAACCCACGCTCATATTCAGACCATTCCCCAGTTCAATTATGTTTTAACATACCCTTGAAACGGCCAGCCCCTTTTACTTAGCGGTTCCGCCTTATGCCTTGCTCGACAACGCGTTCAGGGCTGAAATGGCAGAAGCCATAGAGGTCTTCTTCCACACTAATATTGGCCCGGTTCCCCTATTTTCTACGACAAGGGAAGCTTTTAAAGTATACATAAGAGGGATTGCTATGTCCAAACACTCAGGTATATTCCGTTCTATCAGGGACCACCTGACATCACTAGAAAAGAAACTGGGTGCCCTTGAACGAGTCTCTGGAAGGGGGAGCCGAACGGGTGGCAGCAGAATTAAAAGACTCATTGGTAGAGTACCACGAAACTGCGGATAGAGAGGTAAAATTTCTTGGCAAATATGCCATTGCCAAATCGTACGGCGAGCGAGAGTTCCCGGATGCCACACGAGCAGCAATTCTTAAGGGCAGATGGGAGACGACTGGAGTTACAAAACTCCGCGCGGACACCGGTGAAATCCTACAGGACCCTGATGCCATTGCTGACAGATTTAGGGACTATTATTCTGCGCTTTATCAGTCCAGACAAGCGGGAGAGGGCGACGGAGCTGTAGACTACCTGGAACACATCAAGTTCCCCTGGCTGGTTGACGGGCATAGGGAATACTTGATGAGGCCCTTAAATCTATGTGAGCTGGAAGCGCTCCCAGGCAAGATGGCCTAATGGTTGCCTTTTACAAGGAATTTAGAGAACTCCTGGTCCCCCACTTGATATCCTTATTTAAAGAGATGGGAGAGTGCGGAGTGATGCCACCACCGAAGCGGGAGGCTCTGCTGGTCACCCTCCCGAAGCCAGGTAAGCCTCCAGATGAATGCTCATCATACAGACAGCTTTCCTTAATGAACATAGACACTAAACTGTTTGCTAAAGTACTCGCCAATCGTTTGGCCCCACTAGTACCGACTCTGGTCAGTCCCGAAGAAGCTGGCTTTGTTCCGGGATGCACGCTCACCTATAATCTGTGCACCGTGTTTGGTGCTATCCAACACACTATTCCCAAAGTCAAAGCGGCTGCGATATTCTTGGATGCCGAAAAGGCTTTCGACTCGGTCGAGTGGGATTTTATTATGTTAGTCCTGAAGTGAATGGGTGTGGGCGACTTTTTTTCAAAGCTAGTGTCTGTTCTATACAACTCCCCAACGGCCAGGGTCAGGGTGGGTAATATAGTTACGCCCCCATTCAGGATATCCAGGGGCACTTGACAGGGGTGTCCGCTGTCGCCACTCCTTTACGTGATTGTGGCTGAGCCCTTGGCGTGCGCTATTCGGGAGTATCACAGTCAGCGAGGGATTTGTTTCGCAGGGTATAATCTAATTATTTCTACTTACGCGGATGACACCCTTCTATACATCAGGAACCCTGAGTCTAACCTCTCCGCAGTTCTGAAGGAGGTGGTGCGTTATGGCGAGTTCTCTGGTCTACTTATCAACTGGATTAAATCTGCAGTTTTCCCACTCACGCCGGCTTTGGACTCCATAGAGCTAGAGTTTCCGCTGCAGTGAACTACCGATCTTGTGCGTTACCTAGGTATACAAGTTCATACTCAGAAGTGGTGTTCAATGAGAACTATGGCAGGGCGGTGGCCAGACTTGAAGATGATGTCCGTAGATGGGTACGCTTGTCCTTATCCCTCATGGGTCGAGTCTCTTTAATGAAAATGATAGTCCTTCCTCGGTTTTTATTTCTGTTTTGCAACATACAGATGATACTCCCTGCTCCTTTTTTTAAGCACATTAAGTCAGTCGCTGTTGATTCACCTTGCCTGGGCCGGTAAGCAACCGCGGGTCCGATGGGACATTCTAACGTTACCTTACTCCATGGTTGGTTTGGGAGCCCCGGACTTGGAACTTTATTACTATGCGGCACAATGTCTGCCTGCTTTTACTGGCTACATCAGCATTTGTATATAGAGAGGGTTGCAGCTGCACCATCTACACTGTATTCATCCCTGTTCCGTGCCCCTCACAGACACTCGGCCTCACTTGATTCAATGAATGCTACTACACATGCATGGTATAACATACTGAAGAAGCAGGCAGCTATTATTTTATATTCCCCCTTAGCCCCAGTAGAAATGTGCTCTTGGCTGCCGGTCCTCACTGAACCAGAGGTGCAATACGCGCTCACGGCACTTGACATCATCTTTGTGGACGGAGTAGAGTGGGAATGGGAAAACATAGTCTCGGACGGGCGGTATGTCACCCCCCTGACAACATTCCGTTATTGCAGGGTTAGGCAAGCACTTCGGGGCATGTTGGGCAACGAACTGTCAGAACCACTGGAAGTTGCCCTTTTTTCTCTCTTGCTGCAGGCAGAATCCCCCTGTAAGGTTATTTCAATTATTTATACACTGACCCATGACTATCGGAAACATCACTTCATCAAAGACAGGCTCAACTGTCAGACTGATCTAGAAAAAGTGCTAGACGACGATACATGGCGCTACTGTTGCGAGGCCACACAGCAAGTTTCACTTAATGGGCAGCATCACCTTATACATTTAAAATTTATCAATAGAGTATATTACACACCGTTCCGGCTCCACAGGTCCTCCAGGTCTTCGTGCCACCGCGGGGTGCGAGAGGTGTTGTCTAGACCCCGCAGGGTTCATCCACATGGCTTGGTTGTGCCCTGAGGTGGCCAATTACTGGACAGCCATCTTCCAGAAACTTAGTGATATTACTGGAGAGACTCAGGATCCTGACCCCCTGCTGGCTCTACTTGGCTACTCCAAACACATTCGCAAGGGTATCAGACGTCTGGTTGCCATAGGATTGCTGTTATCTAAAAGGGTGATGGCAATGCATTGGGCTAGAGGACCCCCCCCCACTATTGTGCAATGGTCCCGAGATATGCTATATTGTAATACACAAACTGAATTATACAACGATCTGCTGTCCCAAGAATTTCTGGAGGCTATATCAAGATTATCTGGCAAGTAAGACGTAACCAGTTTCCTGTGGAATCTTTCTCTCTCTCCCCGTAAGGGCCCGATAGCGGGCAGTGGCGGGATATTGTTGATCTCCTTCGTGGGTGTCATCCTCAGAGAGGCTGCTCAGTGTGTTGCTTCAATGGGTAGTCGGCGCGGAACCTTCATGGGGCCTGTCGCTATATTGTGTTTCTTTACAATGTCATTACTGCTTATTAACAATGATTGTAATCATCTCCCTGTATAGATCATCACCGCTTACTGTATAGTCCTGTGATGATGCGTACTACGCATGAGTAAGGCTCTGGAACAAACATGTAAACATACTGTGATTGTTTTTATTGTTCTCTTACTCCAGTTATAATTGATATTATTTGTTTTGTTTCACTTGATTGTAATTTAATAAATACATTAATTAAAAAAATATATATCTAAAATAATATTTACTAATTTAAATAAACACACACATATATATTAAAGTGTGTATGTTATATACACATATATAATGTCAAACTATTTTCGCAAATAATAATTGTAACTTATATTATAATTGTTTATAAATTTGCCAAAATAGCAATTATAATTATATACATATATATGCATACATATATATAGGCTCCGTGGTTGGTAAAGTTACTGCTTGGTGGAATCCGGCAAAACCTCGAGGCTTCGAGGCAAACCGGCGACCCGGAAGCGAAAAAAGAACCGGCAACGGAAACGTGGAACCCCCTGCTGATGCGGAATATCTACCTGGGAAGAGGTGACGGGCGTGGAGCCGAGCTTGTCGAATCGAGCGAACTCGGAGGAGTGATACTCAGCGAGGAGGCGGCGGCGCATTAGTCGGCTCACAACCAGGCAAGAAATCACAAGCAAACAAAGCAGCAGGTGGGGAGGTGTGCACCCAAGGAGCCTGCCACGAAGGAAATTGCAGAATCTGGTAAGGCGTCCTGACGGGACTTATTTGGATATTATTATTGTCTTTGAAAAAATGCTCGCCACAACGTTACGCAATCGAGAATCAGCCGCGGAGGAGATGTTTTTGGACTCTCCAACAACAACGCAGCTTATCTACAATAGAGGTGCCAATAATGACTCAAGTGGAGGGAAGCAAGGTTTAAAGGAGAAATATCGCATTTTGGAGAAACTAATGCGTCAAGAACAGGCAAAGTGGTGGGAGTCAAAATCTTTACAGGGGTATCTAGATGTGGCTAGGATACCCAGGGGGTTACGAATAATGATTGCCCCTAGCTATGACACCCCAAATCCCCAAATGATGGCTGCGTGGGCAGAAACTAACCTTGACTCGTCACGAAAACTGGTCCAGATATTAGTGAAATATGCGGATATCGACCGTGGGGAATTACAAACGAAAATAGATGCTCTCGACGCTGAAATAAAAACAATGGGCAATTCCCAACAAAAAAACAAGCTACATGAGGATATGGTGATAAGGCTCAGCAAAGAGGAGGAGAAAATTAAGCAAGGAAAAGCCTTCAAATTTCGAAGGGACAAGGATGACTACTCAAGCGGGCAAATTTTAACATTCGCACGCAAATTTGACACATTCAGGTCAGCAGCAGTAAACAAACAAGATCAAGGGCAAAATCAAATAACTGGCAATCAAATGTATGACAAAACCCCGTCGGTGTCAGACCTAAGCTCTGCAGTAGAGAGCGAGTCGGACACTGAGGGTCGAGCAGAATGTGCCAAGCAAGGTGCTATCAAACCTACATTGGGGGAAGAATTAGATTATTTAAGGAGAAGCAGAAGAGAAACGTTGCGTCCCCGAAATCGACCTGCAAAAAACGAAGAACAGCGAGTAGAAAGCAACGGAGGAAAGCAGCAAGAGAGCGCCACCAACAGGCGGCCAACCCGAGGACGAGGTCGGGGGGGATGGAGGAAGAAATAGAAAGTACATTGCAGATTCCATCCGTGTTACCTCAAGCCAGAACAATAATCAATTTGGCACACGTTGATCTTACACGGGCTGAGGAACAACTACTCTCTTTGGGTCTCTCGTACTGCCCAGAGTCCAATTTTGATTATCCACAGACTCGGGCAGATATCTACAAATTTATCCGAAAATTAAAACTAAAAAAGTTCCATGCACTACGTCCCCAAACATCTAAGACAGGAACAGGGGCAGCCCTTAGCAACAATGGTGATAATTCGGATCTGGTGGTTGCTGACCTAGGTGCGTTAAGAGCCCTAAATGAATTGGCACTGGAAGCGGACTGAAACACAGATGCTTCTGATGGGAGTTCGATTGGAATGCACAGTGAAACCTGGCAACTGTCAGGACCAGACATCTGCTCAAAACCTGATACGCCATTTAAGACACAATCAAAATTCACCCCTATTATGCCAAGAGACTCTTTAGATGTCTTCAATGAACAAGTTGTGGCACAGGTGAAAAAACATTCGAACATCAATAGAACTAAAAGGAAAATAACAAATCATGAAAGAAAGTATAGCCAACTTATTGAGAAGTTAAAAAAGGAGAACAATGTGGTAATTAGAAACTCTGACAAAGGGGGGAATATCGTGCTGTGGCCACTAAAAGAATATTTGGAGGAAGCATATTCCCAGCTCAATGATGTTGAGTGTTATCGCAGAAGTTCCCCATCTAAATATAAAACCGTGCAGAATCTTTTCTTTTCCAAATTACTGGCATGGAAGAGTATGGGCCTATTAAATCTTGAGGAGTACAAATATTTAAAGAAAGAACATTCTATAACACCATCACTGTATTTTATTCCCAAAATACACAAAAACATCAATAGGCCACGAGGTAGGCCCATAATATCGGCCTGTAATGGACTGCTGGAAAATATGTCAGCTACATTGACTTCTTTTTACAAGAGCATGTTAAAAGTTTGAAGTCGTTCGTACAGGATACCAGTGATTTCATCAGAAAAATCGCTCATATAAAATGGCAAAAAGGGTGGTACTTAATAGCACTTGATGTATCCTCCCTATACATGTGCATAAAAACTCAAGATGGCCTTAAATCTGTGGAATATTTTTTAGCAAATAGACCACTCAAATATGCATGACGCAATAAAATGTTGATGGATATGCTGGTATTCTGTTTAGAAAACAACTTGTTCATGTTCAAAAATCAAATGTTTCAACAAATACAGGGCGTTGCCATGGGGGCCAGCTTCTCCCCAAGCTATGCTTGTTTATTTATGGGGTGGTGGGAGGAGCTGGTCCTCATGAGGCAATATGAACAAATATATAGTAACAATGTTGTTTGTTGGCTTAGATTCATTGATGATTTGTTTATTATATGGAGTGGATTGGAAAATGAGGCACATGACTTTGTGGCACTTTTAAATAACAATGATGTCAATCTGCATTTTACCTCCAATGTCAGGGATATAAGTATAACTTTTCTAGATGTACAGATTAACATAGTCAATGACAACATGACTACATCATTATATCGCAAAGACACGGCGGGAAATACTATGTTGCATGCGTCAAGCGCGCACCATCCACATTTAATACAGAGTATCCCGTATGGAGAGATGTTGCGCATTCGTAGGATATGTAGTGAGGACCATGATTTGAAAAAGAAACAGCTGGAAAGCAAAAAGTGATTCCTAGAAAGAGGATATAATAGTTTATCTATTGACACTGCCATAACCAAATCCAGGAAACGCACTAGGCAAGATCTATTGCAGGACAACAGAAAATCACAGAAAGTTTGCATTGAGAGAGGGGAGACTATTAAGGAACCAACTAGACTAATACTAACTTATTCCAGACAGGAACAACAGTTGCGAGCTATTATAAGACGTGATTGGCCCATAGTCCGAGATGATCCAGTAATTGGATCTTTGCTCCCCAAACATCCGGCTATAACTTATAGGAAATCAGCTTCAATGGCCAATGCACTAGTTAGGAAAAATCCTGAAGAGCAACAACAAACAGGATGGTTGGTCGCCAGAAAGGGTTTCTTTAAATGCTCCAGTTGTAAAGCATGCCATTATGGCATAAACAAAACCACATATCATACTGCTTTCAGTGACAAAGCTCTAGATATAAAACAACACTTGACATGTCGGACAGATTATGCTATTTATGTTCTACAGTGCAGTTGTAATCTGTTATACATAGGCAGCACAAAGTTATCTGTCCAGATTCGCATCATTTATATGTAGAGTTGTGTAGGATTAGTTACATTTTTCTTATTTGATTTGTTTGTATTATTATTTTTTTTAATTTTTATTTCCATTTTCTCTTTTGACAATGACTGAAAATGATGCTTTTGCTTACAGCGAAGACCATATCAAAAAACTCTTGAGTGCTCCTACGCTATTCGCTTCAGCCTCTCTAAGTGCAACAGCTAAAACACAAAACGAATCGGATAGACTATTACGCTTGAAGAAAAAACAAATTCGGGCAGATTTACATGGCCATTTTCTGTTAGAACATCTTAAGGCAGGGACAATCCCTGGAGGACTTCAAGTCCGTAATATTCCGGTCATTTTCACAGAGGACCCTCTCTACAAGAAGGGTTATAGTTGCATTGAAACTAAATGCAGCAGGGACCTTATGGTCCTCACGGTTGAAACAGCCCTCAGGATTTCGCAACAACAACTGGAGGAAATAGCCTCACTGGAATCAGAAATCAAGGACAATCAATCAATTACAGATTCAAAAGCCTTGTTGGAGAAAGTGGAGAAAGAGATTTTGGATTTTAAAGGTTACACTATTAATCAAAAAGGCAATACATTTGAAAAGGACAAAAGGAATTTTTCATTGGACACTGTTTATCCATATTTACAAGCAGATTTTTATACTAGATCAGAATCGCGGAGATTTCTTCCGGATTATCAAGGGAGATCTAAGAACCGTTTCATTACATTTTCCGAAACTTCATCCTCTTCAGGTGGAGATACAGATAGTAGTGAAGGACGCCCAATCGCCAATAAAAGATGGAATGCCCAACAACAA
This sequence comes from Triturus cristatus, assembly GCF_964204655.1. Taxonomy (NCBI): domain Eukaryota; kingdom Metazoa; phylum Chordata; class Amphibia; order Caudata; family Salamandridae; genus Triturus; species Triturus cristatus. Next base: position 1,063,286,554 of record NC_140582.1, on the reverse strand, counting down.
CAGGGACCTTCTTCTTTTTTAGGGAGAGGCCAGCACAGATCAAGAGGGCGTACCAGGTTCAACAACCAGCCTTTGGAAATGACCACACGCAGACAACACTACAAAAATTAATTCCATCTCCCATCTTTAATTTATCCACACGTGTGCTAACTAAGGATGAAGAAAGTATCTTAGAAAAAGGCTTGACTTTCGTTCCCACAAGGAGTACAGATTTCGTTAAGATGAAAACCGAAGCAATTGAATTCTGCCGGAAAATCAGACTTAAAATGTTTTTTGTTGGGAACGATTTTACTACTATGAATGAAGTCACAGGGTTAAAGAAAAAATCTAATTTCTGTCCCGCTGCTAATAAGATACCGAAGGAAATATTAACTTTTGAGAGAAGTGGTTTGTCTGCTATTACCAATGTGGACAAGAGGTCCAAATATGTCAAACACAACATTACAAAGGCAAAACGGGATGCCCTAGTCTCATTAAAAAATTATCCATCTGTGACCATCAAACAGGCGGATAAGGGGGCCTCGATTGTGGTCTGAGGGACCCCAGACTACACAACAGAAGTGCTCAAACAATTAAATGATCCTATTTGCTATAAACGCATCCCAAAGGACCCCATGTTTGAACTTCAGGGTCATCTTTTTGACATCCTTAAAAAGGGCTTTGACCAGGGATTTCTAGGTCCAAAAGAGTACAACTATTTACAAAACAAGCATCCCAGAATACCAGTTTTCTACATTCTGCCCAAAGTGCATAAGAATGAGACCTCTCCGCCAGGTAGGCCGATAGTCTCAGGGTGTGACTCTTTGAATGAGCCAATTTCGAAGTACGTGGACTATTTCCTCAAACCATTCATGTCGGAGGTGCCATCTTACCTCCAAGACACCTCAGATTTTATTAACAAACTGGAGGATGTCTTATTTGAAACAGACAAAGATATAATAGTGACATTGGATGTCACTTCATTATATACCCAAATTCCACAAGACGAAGCTTTGGATGTCTTATCATACTTTTTGGACAAAAGACCTAGACCGGTGAGGGTACCCACTGAATTCATTGTTGAATTGGCAAGTTTTGCTCTTAAAAAAAACTTTTTTTCATTTGGCAGTGTGTTTTTCTATTAGACAAAAGGTGTAGCAATGGGTTGTCCATTTGCCCCAGATTTGGCAGTACTGTACATGTCAATGTATGAAGAAAAATTCATTTACAAGAATAACCCGTTCAAGCATTTTATAACAACCTGGTTGCGGTTCATAGATGATATCTTCATGGCATGGACTGGAAATCATGACCAATTGATGCAGTTTTTTGATTGGCTCAATCAGAGATCTTCAGATATCAAGTTCAGCATTAATTCTTCATGGGTAAAGATACCGTTCCTGGATGTCGAAGTCTTTCCAGCTGAAGGACGCTTAGTGACAACACTATATACAAAACCATCGGACAGGAACAAGGCTCTTTTATTTTCAAGTAATCACCCTAGAAGTCTAAAAGAGAACTTACCTTACAGACAGTTTTTAAGAATACGACAGAATTGCTTTTTTAAGGATGATTACAGTATTCATGCAAATAATCTTGTTGAAAAATTACGGGATCGGGGTTACCCGAACAAAAAAGTGGTAAAAACAGCTTTGAAGAGAGCCTGGTGGACCCCCAGGGAAACACTGCTGAACAAAAAAGAGAAATCTTCTACAGAACGTCAAGTATTCGTTACTACCTTTTGTCCCAATTCAAACCAACTAAAAAAAGTGATCCACCAGAATTGGCATTTGATTAAAAACTTGGTTCCAACTTTGGAGAGTTCCCCCTTATTTGCTTTTAAGAGATAAAGAAGCGTGGCTAATCATATAGTCAGGACATCATCCAAAAAGGACATTGAACCAACATTAAGACAAATGATGGGTTTAACATCTATAAAAGGACATCAAAAATGTGGGACTTGCTCGTGCTGTGACCAAACGATCGGAGCAGCTTTGTTCTCCCATAAAGGTATTCATTGGAAGCACGACACCTATTCGAATTGCAAGACAAAATATGTGATCTATGGAATAATATGCCCCTGTCCAATGTTATACATCGGAAAAACCAGTCAGGAGGTCTGACATAGAATAACGCAACATAAGTCCCGGATCAGGAAGAACGTCGAGACCGCACCACTTGTCAACCATTGGCACAAAATGACACATTTGGAAAAAGATCTCCGCTGGACTGTCATTTCTAAAGTGGAACGGGATCCTCGAGGAGGTGACTTGGAGTTAAAGCTCTCACAACGTGAAGCAATGTTAATTGTTAAATTTGACACTGCAATCACTAGTCTGAACGAATTATCAGAAATTTATAGATTGTAAGGATGGTAGGTACCCTACCATAATCCACATTTTTCCAAGATCTTTATAACCTGATCGGCTGACATATGGAAGCCTCACTTTAAAAATAATTTCTTGTTAATATCATCCAACTTGTGGGCAATCAACTAATATGGTTTGTATATTCTAGAAATACATTCTGGCATTTCATCTAGCCGATTCAGTGGATCCAGATCGTGCTATTCGGGCTATTAAACTACATTTCCCAGAATTCTGTTTTTTCCCAGGATTCCATTTCGATCCAACACGGAAGTGCTGGCTCAGAAGCGATTGATTCTCGTTCTGTTGGAAGTAACGTGCTCTTCGCCACGAATTAGGTAATTACAGCTTGTACGGGACATCGGCCCGCTCGTGCTTCTTGGGGTGTTTGACACTCTTTCAAATTCTTATTGAGTTACGGCCCATTGGTTGTTTTCAGACTCGCTGGTTCCGGCTAAGAAATTTTTAGTCAGCAGAGAGACCCTTGGATCTGCAGGGTCAGAGTCGAAGCACCCGTAAGGTATGCTCCTGCTCCCTCCTTAGACTTTTGTTTGTAATCATTGCCGTCTCCTTTTCATTCACCTAAGGAATCCTTTGTTTTCTCTTGCAGCGTGGAGCGATATGCTCCTACTTAATTACGTGTGATGAAAATAAATTGACAGAGACAGTAACCTAATTTTTTCACCTCGGGATATATTCATCACTATAGTAAGTGGAGTAACACTAAGTAATGCCTTGACTGACTTTTTCACTTTTCGTTTATCATTTTGATTGATTTCCTTTCCTACTTTTGTTGTTATAGTTTCGCCTACTTGTGAATACTGAAAGGGCATCCACAAATGCGCTGCCATTTCGGTAAGATTTGTTAAATCAAGGCGGCAGGTAGCGTTGATGCACTCTTGGGTCATTGTATATTCATTATTTCTAGTTACAAATTTCCTCTCTCTCTTTATTTTTTAGTTTCTTGGTCCTGAGGAGAACCCCTTTGGTTAAACAAATTGGGGTCGAAACGCGTAGACCTTTTTTCTGTTGTGATACCAAACATTGGTGTAATTAGTTCTCTCTGGTGCATTCCAAGAATTATTTTGCTTATTTATAAAACGATTACCTAAACAATAGGTGTTGGACTTGGCCCTTTTCCCGAAATTTTTCGCTTTTCTGGGAAATCGCATAATGTGTAAATGCAAAGATTGAATGCTGTGTGATAATGTACGCAGACTGAGTTTCCCCATTTTAAACATGTAACTTAAAATGGATGCCATAGCTGGGTGGTTGCGCCGTTTGACTGAGCTGGGTTAACAGTCTAGTGGTTATTTCCCAGCAACCCCAGCTTTTGGAGGGAAGCCTGGCACCCAGGGTGCTCTACCCCTCCCCCTAGGCCAGTTAGAGCCAGTCTCCCCAGACGCTTCTAGAAGCTTCTGGCACTGTCTGGAAGGTGGGGTGAGGGGTGTATAAAGGGCGGAGCTGGGCTGCCATGTGCTCAGTCAGAGGGTGGACCTGAGCGAGAGGGGACCTGCTGCCAGGGGTTACCGCCACATGGGCCTGTGTGCTGGGCCCTGAGCCTATCTACCCCCCTCTACTGTCCCCAGGGCGAGGGAAAGCTATAGTTGGGGCAACGCAGACCTGGAGAGACCTACGCAGGAGTTTTAGGCGGTAGGGCTTAGTCAGGGACCTATGCCTCTGAAAGTGACAGGGCTTAGGTGCTGCCTTTTAAGTGAGTGAGGGATCCTGAACTAACCTACTGATCTTGCCCAGTGAGAGGAGAACCCAGGGACGACGGGCAGAGACTAATTAGTCCGCCTTCAGCCACCAACTCAACTTCCCCCCCTTTAGAAACTCTCAACCCATGGCGCAGGAACCAGCAAACGCCTCGTGGGACCCTGACTGTAGTCCCTTCGGAGAGAGAGCGCTATTTACAAGCGGCCTGTGGAAGGAGAGCGCTATATCCGGTGAGCGCTACAATCCTATATGACTGTGCCCTGCTGGTGAGTGTGGGAATCCCAGCTGCCTGCTACTTAGCGCCTGGGAAGCGCTATATCTACGGCCCCAGGAGCGCTGGGTGGAGGAAGAACTGTTTATTGACAAGCGACGCGGGAGCCCATCCCGCGTAATGGCGATGCCCCGCAAAGTATGAAATTAAGTGGGTGCCATACTGCATCGGTGCTTATTTACGCTAGCTGGAGCCCACCCCGCATTTGAAGCCTGTCGCGGGTGCCACCCTGCATGTGTGCAGCGCCCCCCGTTTATTTGAAAGCCAGGGGGAGCCCACCCCGCGGCTTTGGCGCCTCTGACATTGTTGGGGAACTTGGGAGCCTACCCCTTTCGGCGGGAAAGAGAACCTGCCGAAAATCACCGCCGCGACCCGAGGTGCCGTTGAGGGCCGCCGCGCTGCCTGCGGCGACCCGGAAGGTCAGCTGATCGCCGGGCGGGGGCGGAGCCGAAGCAGGAAGTGGCCGCGTGATCGAGCAGGGCTCCCGGGAGTCTGGGAGAGCCCCGCGAGCCGAGCCTAAGAGTTCCGGGTCCCAGGAGGGGGCCCGGGTGAAGACTCGACCGCTGCCTTGGTGGGTGGGGCTCTCGCGAGGTGAAGAGAGCCCCGCAAGCACAGCGGCCCAGGAGAGAGGAGGAAGGTTGGGGGCCCGAGGCGCATTGTCGGCGCCTGCCCCCACCGCCCGGGATTCCGGCTGCATCCCCGTCTGGAGCCTCGTGCCCACCCTACTGAAGCCCCGGGTCCCAGGAGGGGGCCCGGGTGAAGCCGAGGAAGGTGCTATCGTTGGCAGGGCTCCCCAAGAACGGAGGAGAGCCCTGCATGCAGGAAAGGTCCACCGGAGCCCTCCAGAGAAGGCGGGAGAAGCCCCAAGAGTCCTGAAGGAGCAGGGGACTGGCGAGGCACATATCGGTGCCTGTCCCCTGCCAGAAGGAGTCCGGTGGCCAGAGGAGCCCCTCCGTGAGCCCGGTGAGTGGGGCTCAGCTGATGGTTGGTGGGGGTAAAGTCAGGGTACATTGCCGGTGCCCGCCCCCAGTGCCTAGATTGGTCCTCTCCGCTGCCCCGTCTGACAGAGGGCAGCGGCAACGAAGCCGGAGGCATTGTTGCGCCCAGGAGTCCCAGGGGTCGATATACCCTGGCGGGCTGCGCCAGCTGGGCTAGTCTTATTGGGGGCCACACCACTGCTAACTCGAGAGCCCCTGGAGGGGGGGGGGCTCCCAGATACCACATTTGGGGCCTAACTTTGAATGGAGAGTCCCAGAGGAGGGACTCCCAGGATCCGTGACTGTACGTCTGGGACTGCTCACTGGTTAGGGAGTGCCTGTTTTTACAGGAATGTGCAGCGCTATGCTAAAATGCCCTATGTGAAGCGCTAGTGATTTGCTATGTGCAGCGCTATGTCAAATGCCTGGTTTTAAAGCGCCATTGCCTGGCTATGCGCAGCGCTATGACAAATGCCATGTTTTAAAGCGCCATTGCCTTGCTATGTGCAGCGCTATGTCAAATGCCATGTTTTAAAGCGCTATTGCCTTGCTATGTGCAGCGCTATGTTAAAAGGCTCTATGTGACGCGCTATTGATTTGCTATGTGCAGCGCTATGTCTAGATGCCAGGTTTTGATGTGAAGGAACTGCCTACTTTAATTCCTGCCTCAGGGGACCTTCAAGTTGTTAAGGGATATGGTCAGGTCCTGATGTTTTTATTACAGGTGGTCCGGACTAACGCCTAAGGTTATGCCCAGAGTTGACTTGATTGCAGGATTGAGGCTGAGGGACTGTATCTTTATTCCTCACACACCTTTGTTATATTTGGAGGTCGCAATAGTTCTGGAAGGGGCCCGATTGGCCCTGCCCTGTATATAATTCCCCCCTGTACCTTTTGACCCAGCGCCAGTTGGCGCCGTGTAGAGATTACCGAACATACTGTGTTTTGACAATACAAAAGTTATTTTCACACAAACTTGTGTATCGTATCTTTTGGTAGTGTGCCTTGTGTGTCGCCTGTGTGTACTGCGTGGATGCTTGGCACATTTCCTCCAGAGTTTGGCCCACCCGCTCTGCACCACGCTACCCGTTTCCAACAATAGGTTTTATGCACATTTAAATTGTATTGATCAACTGTTTACCATGTTTGGACAGTCCTTTGGTACATTCAAATTGATGTTATTGGCAACCAACGGCAGATTGTTTGAATGAGTGTGTTTTTGATGAATGAGGAGTGGTGTATGAATGTGTTTGTGAATTGGTACATCTGCCAAATTGGCAGTTTAGTCATTTTTGTCAATTGTGTGGTATATATGTTTTTTTGCTGAAATTTTATGTGGTGCTTAATTGTTTGTGTGCTAAAAGAACTTTCATATAAGATTCATTTGAATAATAAAAAAGATGTCGCTTGAATAAATACTATTAATTAGTTTAGACGTGGTTGTTTGACATTTCTTCCGCGGTCTATTTATTTTGTAAATTGGTGATCAGCATTGGCACTCTCTTTTGTTTCTCAACAAATACAGGGCGTTGCCATGGGGGCCAGCTTCTCCCCAAGCTATGCCTGTTTATTTATGGGGTGGTGGGAGGAGCTGGTCCTCATGAGGCAATATGAACAAATATATAGTAACAATGTTGTTTGTTGGCTTAGATTCATTGATGATTTGTTTATTATATGGAGTGGATTGGAAAATGAGGCACATGACTTTGTGGCACTTTTAAATAACAATGATGTCAATCTGCATTTTACCTCCAATGTCAGGGATATAAGTATAACTTTTCTAGATGTACAGATTAACATAGTCAATGACAACATGACTACATCATTATATCGCAAAGACACGGCAGGAAATACTATGTTGCATGCGTCAAGCGTGCACCCTCCACATTTAATACAGAGTATCCCGTATGGAGAGATGTTGCGCATTCGTAGGATATGTAGTGAGGACCATGATTTGAAAAAGAAACAGCTTGAAATCAAAAAGTGATTCCTAGAAAGAGGATATAATAGTTTATCTATTGACACTGCCATAACCAAATCCAGGAAACGCACTAGGCAAGATCTATTGCAGGACAACAGAAAATCACAGAAAGTTTGCATTGAGAGAGGGGAGACTATCAAGGAACCAACTAGACTAATACTAACTTATTCCAGACAGGAACAACAGTTGCGAGTTATTATAAGACATAATTGGCCCATAGTCCGGGATGATCCAGTAATTGGATCTTTGCTCCCCAAACATCCGGCTATAACTTATAGGAAATCAGCTTCAATGGCCAGTGCACTAGTTAGGAAAAATCCTGAAGAGCAACAACAAACAGGATGGTTGGTCGCCAGAAAGGGTTTCTTTAAATGCTCCAGTTGTAAAGCATGCCATTATGGCATAAACAAAACCACATATCATACTGCTTTCAGTGACGAAGCTCTAGATATAAAACAACACTTGACATGTCGGACAGATTATGCTATTTATGTTCTACAGTGCAGTTGTAATCTGTTATACATAGGCAGCACGAAGTTATCTGTCCACAAACATATATTACAACATACAAGGGCCATCATTAACAATGACCCAGTTACCCTGTGGCTAGGCATTTTAAAACACATCATGACAGTATCTACAACATCTGAAATATTTTGTCATTGATGCTATCCCAGCCCTAAGAAGGGGTGGTGATTGTGAACAAAAATTAAGGCGCCTTGAGACAAGATATATTCTTGAGCTTGACACTAAACATCCTGGGGGTCTTAACACCAGTGAAGACTTGTACACGTACCTGGATTGATAATATGTGAGCGTTGACAGTCAGTCCTACTGCAAACCTTTGTAGCACCTTCAATCAAACTGTTATGCTGGGCAATATGATCTTTTCTCTCTTTTCTCTTTTTATACGTTTTGATATTTAAATTGTTTTTTTAGGGTGAATTTTAGGAATTGGATTGTATTTTTTTATTTTTTATGTATTTAATATTTAATATTTATATACATATTTGTATTGATTTTAAAGACAATAGTGGGAATCAATTACCCATGAAATGTAACCCATTCAATATAAAAACAATTTTATTGCTGTGTTCCCCTGGACCTCCTCCCCAACACTTGTATATTAACCCTTTGTTTGCCTCCAAATTTAACGTAGAAATGACATTAAGTCAGAATCTAGTACGTGGGGCAAACAAAACATGATATTATTTTATACATTATTTATTGCACGAGCACTTTAAGTTTTGCACTTCAAGGGTTTTTATCATATTTTTTTTTTTTTTTTTTTTTTTGAAAACCTTTATTTAACAGTATGCGCAGACAGATACGGGCCTACAACCCTCAGGCCGGCCTCGACAAAAAGGGGCACATCAGCAAGCAAGTATACGATTCAGCAGCATATCAGTACAAGCACGAATAGACCAGATTACGTTATACACAATTGTGCCGCCGAGCGCCAGGATGATGAGGTTTAAGTTTTATAAAGTTTTGAAATAAGTCCATAGCAACAGGTCTGGAAGGATCCGAATCAGAGCAATGCAGTTAGGACTATAGTGGGCAACGATCATCAGAAGAGTCAGCAAGCATTATCCGTAAGGTAATCAATCGCACTCAATGAAATCAGGATAGAAAAGAAGCATATCACATGACGATCCCCAAGCACTACCCACCAGTTCCCAATCCTCCCCTCGACCCAAGAAATAAGAAAGGAAAGAGCAAACGAGAAAGGTAAAGAGTAGAAAGGGAGAAGAGAAAGAGAGAAAAGAAAGAAAGAAAAAGGAGGCCCATAGAAAAAAAAAACCAACAAGGAAATATACCCCCCACCCTACACGCATGCAGAGGCTACGGCCTACCCCCCCTAGCAGTGTGTCTGTCGCCCCAAAAGAGTACCCGAAATGTAGGAGAAGAGAAAGAGAAGAAAAAGAAAAAGAATGTCACGGTTGATCGGAGGAGGGCCAAGGATCTTATTCAATACAAGCAAAATCGTTACCCGCGGTCACCCAGCCCCAGGCCCCGACCTAACACCCTGCTACATGTACCTCCAACAGTCACAAGTCCCAGTCCCAGCCATATACGTATCAATGTGCAACAAGAAAAACCCCCTTCCTCAGCCTTGGCCCCTTCGAATCTGCAGTCCAACAGAATCCAATTGCAGTACAGCCAACCTGGACGGGATGGGCCACCATGGAGTCCGTTGCAGCAATAGAGGGGTAAGAGACAAGTCAAACTGGAGCGAAGCTCGATAGTAAAGGACCACAGAATGCGCCACTGCTATGCGGTGGCTAGTACAACAGGGAGCAGGACGATGCATAAATCCCAGAGTAGCGGCCGGCCGATGTACAGGAAGCAAGTCCAGGAGGACGCTCAGAAACGTGGCACCAAAGGACAAAGGAGATGGGCAAAACGGCGGCTGAGGCACAAGCTCCGGCCATACCAAGGGAGCAGGATTGTCAGACTCCTCCAGGGCAGAGTCGAGGAGTACCGCAGCGGGCACTGGGACACGTCCCCCCGTCACTGCCACATACCTCAACTCGGGTGATCCACCGACAGTCGACTGAAGATGTGGCTTAACATGCCGCACTGGAGAATCATCATGGCCAGCTGAAAAAGTCCGATCAAACCGGTCCTCCAAACCAGTGGCAGAGTCGCGGAAGGCCAACCACAGGTCCTCCAGAGCTGCCAGGATGTCGCGAAGCCCCAGCGGTGGATCAAGGATGGAGGGTGCTGTTGCGTCCGCCATCTTAGGCAAGCAACCATCGAGCGCCCCGGGAAGCAAGCCCCCTTCACCGGCCATCGGTATCTGGAAGGTGATAAGCTCTCTGCGGGGCCCCGGCGGTGCAGGAAACGTGGAGGCAGCCGGTCGTGGAAAGGCTTCAAGGACAGGGGAATCTGTGGTGCAGGGAAACCCACCGGCGAGACCAGGGCTTCCGATGCGGAAGATGGCGTCCGCTGCTGTAGGCTGCAACAAAGAAGCGATCCCGGCCCTCTCCCAGCTGGGCCGGGATACAGTATACGGGAGCTGGATACAATGTTGCGAGCGGGGCGCGCTGGGCAGCCGAGCATGGAAAAGGCTGCTGTGAGAATCCCAGCGCCGCGCTCCAGGTCCGGTGCACCGGCTCCTCCCTCTCCACAGCGGGCGCTGCTATCGTTGTCGCCGCCGGCCGTCCCCACTAAACAATGGCCCGGCCGCGACCGCTTGGAAGGCCGGAATGGAAACCGGGGCCCAACTCCGCCGGGGCAGCTCCGTTTTCGACCGGAGTCAAAGTATCGTGGTCAGGAACGTGGCGCAGGTACGCGTAGGGCTCGGAGGCGCAGGATTATTGCCAGGATATCGACGAAGGGCGAAAGGGTCGGCGGAGCCGAAGAGCTAGGCGGCCATCTCGGCTGCAGGCTAGGCTCCTCCTGTTTTTATCATATTTAATTCAATATTTTCTCATAGTTCATGGCACTTTGGAACTGGGTCCAATCGAAACAATAGACATTTGGTAATGCCGGTTTTGTTGCATTTAAGCAAGCTATTTTTTTAGGATTATCCAAATAATTGCGAAACCGGTATAATTTGTTTACAAATATAGCTAGTTATGATTAACATAATCAACTAGATCTACATTATGCATTAATGCATTTCACACAAAGGAGCAGCTGATAGAGTTTTATTTGCAGTTTAATTTGCATTTATATGTTTATACTCTAAATTTTAAGCTTGAACCATATATGTATCCATGTGATCAAAGTACAACATTTTAACATTTTAAACTATTTATAGTTTGATTTTTTCTATGTCTATGAAACATGTGATTGGACGCTGGCACTTTAAATAGATTAAGCACAATAGGTAACGCTGTCATGTGATCAAGACAGAGAGCTGTCGAAACGCGTCATGGCGATACTATTTTCAAAGCAATAAACGGAAAATAGCACTTATCTTGGGTCTGCTCTCGTTTGTCTCCTGTAGATGAAAAGTGTTGAAGAGCGAGACTCCTTCATATATATATATATATATATATATATATATATATATAGATATTCACGCTTCCCCAACTTCGTCCTCGTCTCCTAACAAAGTATAGCAGTATAGGAGGTCGTATCAGCTTGTCTTTATTCAGCAAATAAATAAAACAGACGCGTTTCGGAGATTCCTTCGTCAGTGTCTAATTTCGAACGCCGCGCGGAAGCATTTAAATTCATTGTACGTCACTCATGCAACGACACAGATGACGGTACATCAAGCTTACTTTTGCATTTTACAAAGCGGCCATCTTGGAACAGTAAACTTTTCATATTGCGTTACTGGCCAACAAAAGAAACAATTGAGTTCTTTGTATTGCTAGATTTAGTATCGGAGAAGTTTTACATAAAAATGAACAACATATGCATATATAATATAATCAATGTGTTCTATAGCTCTTATGCCCTTTCAGTATTGTACCGTGTATCGGTGCCAGTAATTTATTTTTAATCATATCGCTATACTCCATAGCCTGAGTATCTGTATCAGATCTATTAATTTATAGAGGCAAAACATCATGCTTTCATTGAGGCACAAACGACCACCGGGTTGTCACTCAGGTGTTTTGCCGTGTATCGGCATTGCCTTACTAAAATCTTGCCATATATTGGCCTCTATATCTGATACCAAAATGATTATTGCTAAGGGACATATTGCCGTCAATCGGCAAGACCAAAGGCTAATTCATTTTTACTCCTCACACTACAACCAGCGAAAGCAAATGTAAAATGCAAAAATTGTAAGTAGCAGAGCTATATATGATGAACAATGTGGGATTCAGGAACAGTCGCTATAGAAGTGCAAATTCACTATGCCACAGTTATCTACCAAGATGGACAACTAGTTCCTCTCCACTATTAAGTCCATATGGTACCTTAGTGTGTAAGTCAATTATGTAGCAGGATTCTAACCTCCGCAACCTTTGTACTCTGTCACCACCCCTTGGACTTATAGGTACATGGTCCAGACCAAAAAATTGCAACAGCTCCCTGTTGCTATGATGTTTTAGGGTGAAGTGCCTAGCCACTGGGTAGTTAACATCCTTGTTCGCTATATCGCGTTGGTGTTCAAGGATGCACATTTTTACATTGTGAATTGTGCTCCCAATATATCTAAGCCCACAAGGGAATGTCAAACAGTAAACAACATGAGTGGTTGAGCATGTGATAAATTTCTCTATCACTCTGGGTTTCTGTACTCCTTGAATATTGTAATTGAGGACTCTTTTGCTGTTAGCACAGGCCCTACATTTACCACAGGGAAAGAAACCTTTAATTTCTTTAAGTGTACCTGTTCTCTGCATGATAGGCAACAGGTGGCTCTGGACCGATGTATTTTTTAGTGATCCCGATTTGCGAAATGTGATCAATGGTAGTGATGGAATGTCTTTACCTATCACTGAGTCAGTCTGGAGAATATGCCAGTTTCTTTTCAGCATTCTCCTTAGAGTGTTGGCATTATCCGAATAGGTTGTTATCATACGGAATTTGCCAGCATCTTTCTTTTCATCCCTTCCTGTTGTATTGTCATCTTTCTTTTTTAGAAGTTCTTTTCTTGGAATTCTTTTGACCTTATTCAATGTGGTTACCAGGAGATCTTCATCATAACCCCTTGCACGAAATCTAGCTATGCAGCTGTCTGCAGCTTTTATGAAATCAGTGTTTCTTGAACAATTGCGTTTAAGTCGGAGCAGCTCCCCGTATGGTATGCTATTAATAAGTTTGGGAGTATGATTACTGCCGGCGTGCAAGATGGAATTGCCGGCAGTAGGTTTTCTATATAGTTCGGTCTCAAGAACTCCATCCCTCACAAATACCTTAAGGTCTAAGTAGTTTACTGCCACTGAGCTGATCTCATACGTGAACTTAAGATTAAGATCATTATTATTAAGCTCTTGTATGAACTCCTCGGCTTGTTCAGTCGACCCACTCCAAACCAGGAGGAGGTCGTCGATATATCTGTGCCAGACAACAACGTACTTAGCCCATTTCATCTTATCTCAGGTAAGGGCCACCTGCTCCTCCCACCAGCCAACGAACAAGTTTGCATAGCTGGGGGCGAAGCAGGTGCCCATAGCAGTCCCCGAGATCTGTCTATATAGCTCCCCCTGGAACAGAAAGATGTTATGCAATAGACAGAATTCAATGAACTCGATCAACATGATACTATGTTCCATAAATCTCAGTGGTCTTTTGTTAAGAAAGTATTTCACTGCCTCTATACCTTGACTGTTATTGATACATGTATAAAGACTGGTAATGTCTAGGGCAATCAGTAAGTATGTAGGTTCCCACTGGATACTATTCATCTGAATAATGAAGTCTTTGGGTTCTTTGACATAAGATGACAGTTGTATAACCATCTGAAAAAGAAAGGAATCTATATAGATGGAGATATTTTCTGTAAGACCTCCTTTTTAGGAGACTATAGGCCTCCCAGGTGGCTCAACTTGGTCCTTATGAATTTTTGGAAGTTGATAAAAAGTAGGTATGACTGGGTCATTATTACGCAAAAATAAGTATTCATTGGTATCCAACATGGCTTTGTTACGCCATTTGTCAATAAGGTCATGGTACAAAGTAATACTTTCATGATATTGTTCCTTATTAGTCTTTTCATAGTATCTATTGTCATCTAGTTGGCAAAGTGATTCACGGCAATACTGTTCTCTTGTTAGTAGCATGATATTTCCTCCCTTATCTGAGGGTTTACAAATTATTCCATCATCCATGTTAAGATCTTTGAGGATCATTAATTGTTCTCTAGTCAAGTTCTTTTGTCTAATGTTTCGTGATGTATCCTTCCCTCTGAATTTCAAGAGGTCTTGTAACACTGCATCAGAAAAAGAGTCAATCGCATCATATGGCATTTGTGGGTTAAATAATGATGGAGGTTTGAAGATGGTAACTGGTGCTTCTTGTTCGATACCCACAAGGCGAGTTCTCACCGCCACATCTCCACTAGGGTTGTCCTTATGCTCTTGTTCTGAACATAATTCCTCAAGCATTTCAAGCATGCTGAGATCTTGAACAGCGAGAATGTCAGTATCCCTCAAATGCGGTTTCAACTTGAGTCGCCGTGCCTCCGTTATTGATGGTTTTAATTTGAAAAATTTGTGCAGTTTGATTTTGCATATAAATTTGAACAGATCGATTCTAGTCTGCGTATACTCCAAACGATCATTGGGACAAAATGATAATCCCAATTTTAGGGCAGATTCTTCCGCTGCTGTTAATACCCGGGGTGTCAGATTAACAATGGTGAGGTCTTCCACAACTCCTACCATTTCTTGCCCCAGTTGCTGCGTACAGCTTGTGATGTAATTCTGCCCCTTCCTCTTCCTCTTCCCCTTCCAGCCACCTCGCCTTGTCCGTCTCCGCTTTCCGGTGGCTTGCTCTTTCCGCCTCTGAGCCATGTTTGGCGGATAAGGTTGAACTCCAAGTGAAAAGGAGTTTTCCCCTTATCACTGGAGGAGGCAGCCGTCTCATCTCCCAACTGCTCACTCTCCGTGATCTCTGATTCGGAGGTTTCAATTCTTTCAGGAGGGGGAGGAGGTTTCTTTTTGCTGAGTTCTTTGCGGGGTCCATCGAATTTTTGGGCGAAAGTTAGAATCCTGCCCTGGACATAGTCGCGCTCGTCTCTCTCAAATTTATCTTGCTTTCTTTGCCGTATCTTCAATTCGTATTTGCGTAACCGTTTCCTCATTTCCTCTCTTAATTCTTCTTGTTTACTCTTGTCAATGTCTTTGGCTATCTCTTGTTCCAAATTTGCTATTTCTTCCAGTGCTTTCTCTCTGTCACTCCATGCAAATTTGACTAGGATGGCCAACATTCCTTTACATGATGTTGCCGTGTACTCTACCCACTCTTCTAGTAGGTGTGGGTCCGAGTTTTCATAGGCAGGCATGGTGTAAATCCACAAACCCCTAGGCACCCTGTCCACATCCATATAATTTTGAAGAGAAGTGGCCTCCCACCACTTTCTCATCTCCCTTTCGTATAATCTCTCCAATTTAGTAAATTGCACGAATAGAGTTTTTCGAGTATTGGAATCTCTTGGTGTATCCTCTGATCCCACTAGTGTCTTTGTTTTTGTCTTTTTGAAAATATCAAGCGCTGCATCATGGCGATCCGTCTCGTCAAACATTTCTTATCAGCTGAAGTGGAAAGGCTGTACGCCCTTTCCACGATACGCACACCCCACACGCCTTACACCAGGCTCGTAATACAGCGAAAAATAGTGTGAAAGTCTTAATCGCACGGCTTACCCGTCTCTGTGATGTTCAAATGAGACGCCGACCCGTGCATCACTTTCCGTCTTCTCTATTACACAGCTGCCTTAACCTGGAGTGGTGCCCTGGATATAAATCACGCTGCCGATGTGCACCAAAGAGCCAAGGCACGCGCAGGCGGGTGCTTTTGCGTGGTGGTGCCCCACGTCTAATATTCACGCTTCCCCAACTTCGTCCTCGTCTCGTAACAAAGTATAGCACTCCCGGGGAGGTCGTATATGCTTGTCTTTATTCAGCGAATAAACAAAACAGATGCGTTTCGGAGATTCCTTCGTCAGTGTCTAATTTCGAACGCCGCGGGGAAGCATTTAAATTCATTGTACGTCACTCATGCAACGACACAAATGACAGTACATCAAGCTTACTTCTGCATTTTACAAAGCGGCCATCTTGGAACAGTAAACTTTTCATATTGCGTTACTGGCCAACAAAAGAAACAATTGAGTTCATTGTATTGCTAGATTTAGTATCGGAGAATTTTTACATAAAAATGAACAACAGTTGCATATATAATATAATCAATGTGTTCTATAGATCTTACGCCCTTTCAGCATTGTACCGTGTATCGGTGCCAGTAAATTCTTTTTTATCATATCGCTATACTCCATAGCCTGAGTATCTGTATCAGATCTATTAATTTATAGAGGCAAAACATCATGCTTTCATTGAGGCACAAACGACCACCGGGTTGTCACTCAGGTGTTTTGCCGTGTATCGGCATTGCCTTACTAAAATCTTGCCATATATTGGCCTCTATATCTAATACCAAAATGATTATTGCTAAGGGACATATTGCCATATAGATATATATACATAAACATACAAAATAAAAAAGTGCAACACACAAACTGCATAAAAAGTAAACAACACATAAAAATATGTTTTACTAAATATATCTTTAAATGTGTATATATATATATATATCTCACTCCAACGCACCAAAAGGCAAAAGCACTCCACAGGCGAGTGCCTCGTTGCGGCGGTGCTCCGCAAATAATATAAACGCTCCAAAAACCCTTTCCACTACGGGAAGGATGCCAGCACTCGCGGGGTTTTTTTCAAATCACAGCAGTGACTTTATTTTCGTAACAGACGCGTTTCGGATATACTCCTTCGTCAGTGTTTCACAACTGGCGCTGGGAGACACCATCTTTTTTAACGTCGCACTCTCAGACATAGAAACAGATGAGGGATCACAGAGTACCTATGATAGGCGCCATCTTGTAGTGTGGCGCGTATTCGTTGTTTACATAGTTTTCAATGTTAATACATTTCATTGTAGCCATTCCATTCGATATAGACACAAGCAATGCATTGTAAGGCTAATCCTATTAACGATTTCATTATTGATTTCATTATTACCATGTTAAACATTATTGCCGAAAATCGGCATAGGACTACCTCCCATATCTCATTAATGGGGTCCTCCATTCATGAAACGCCCAATGCGTACACTTATGACTCATGCATTTCCCTTAAATACATATGTGTCAATTTTAGATGCTAGTGTTAAAAATCAAAAACACGAACACTCTACAAACGGCGTGGTCAATCATTATTGCAAAGGCAATTATTTGCTGTAATGTTGCCGTGGATTGGCACTATGCAACCTCTATTGGGTTGCCGAAATTTCCTCTACATTTCATGTCGCCGTGTATCGGCGTCTGTTTCACAAGACAAGTTCAAAAGACGAAAGCTTACATAAAAATGTTATTATCGCAATCAAAAATTCTACCATAGAAAGAAGCGACATTAATATGTATCCTATTGCCCTTATGAGCTCCTGTTCTCGTACCGTCTAGCTCCCTAGATGTACTGTCAGCTCCTCCCCGCTATTTAGCCCATTGGGGGTTTTTGTATGCAGGTCAATAATATAACGTGATTCCAGTCGTCTTAACTTTAACACTCTATCTCCTCCTCTACTTTGGACCGGGACAAAATCAATACTAAAAAATTGCAGAAGATCTCTATCACTCTTGTGTTTGATGGCAAAATGTCCTGCCACGGGATAGCTAAAATCTTGCTTTGCTATGGCACGCATATGTTCCAAGATTCTAATCTTCACGCAGTGTATCGTGCTCCCTATGTATCTAAGCCCACATGGGCACTTGAGACAATAGACAGCATGCGTGGTTTGCCATGTCATGAATTAGTGATCCTCTTTTCAAATTTAAGCCCTTTCACCTCATAGGTGAGCACCCTCTTACTGAAGGTGCAGGCTTTACATCTACCACATGGATAGAATCCTTTCATTGTATTAAGAGTTCCCTGCCTGGGTGAGATTGCCTCTAAATGACTATGTACTAGATTATCCTTCAGGGACCATGCCTTCTTAAAAGTAATCATTGGGGCTGTTGGAATATCAGCACCAATGATAACATCTGTTTTCAGCATGTGCCAATTTCTCCTCATGATCTTTCTCAAGGTATCAGCATCCTCCGAGAAGGTGGTAATTAGTCTGAATTTGCCTTCATTAGTTGTTTCTTGTTTGATCTTTTGTTTTAGCAGCTCTTTTCTTGGTAAAAGCTCTACTTTCTTAAGAGTGTTTTCTAGTAGACTTTTGCCATACCCTCTTACTATGAAACGATCAAAACTCTCTTTTGCTGCTTGATCAAAATCACATTGCCTTGAGCAGTTTCGTTTTAATATAAGAAACTCCCCATAGGGTATGCTGTTCTTGAGTTTTTGAGGGTGACTACTGGACGCATGTAGCGTGCTTCTGAATAGGGCTGTTGTCAATTTCCCATCCTGTATTTCCACTCTTAGGTCTAGATAGCTCACTGCCACTGAGCTAATCTCCCCAGAGAATTGTAGATTGACTTCATTTGTGTTCAAGTGAGCTATGTATTGTTCTGCTTTTTCTATAGGGCCCTTCCATATTATGAAGAGGTCATCGATATAACGATGCCATGAGACCACTTCCTTTGTCCAGTTCTCATTATCTGCGGACCAGGCCACCTGCTCCTCCCACCAGCCAACGAATAAGTTTGCATAGCTGGGGGCGAAGCAGGTGCCCATCGCAGTCCCAGATATTTGTCACACTACAAGATGGCGCCTATCATAGGTACTCTGTGATCACTCATCTGTTTCTATGTCTGAGAGTGTGACGTTAAAAAAGATGGTGTCTCCCAGCGCCAGTTGTGAAACACTGACGAAGGAGTATATCCGAAACACGTCTGTCACGAAAATAAAGTCACCGCTGTGATTTGAAAAAAAAACTGCGAGGGCTGGCATCCTTCCCGTAGTGGAAAGGGTTTTTGGAGCGTTTATATATATATATATATATATATATATATATATATATATATATATATATATATATATCGGGGGGGGGGATATATAAACTTAATGAAATGCAAAGTTACCTGTCTGCTGCCTATCCTCCTGAGAAGCCATGCCAGTGATCAAGGGCGAGGCACGCCCGAAACGCTTATGGTGAAAATGGCGAATTTGTGGCTGAAAATGCGAAGTTGTTTGCCCTGCGGTCCTTGCAATAAAAGAAGTTAAGAACGCCATGAGTGGTACCTTCAAGTGTGAGAGCACCTTTCTTTTGGATATATTTCGGCCCGCTCCGGTCGAGAAGGCACCCCGCTGCTGAAGTGCGGATCCAGCGCCGGAAACTGAAAGGCGCGACTGGAATGGCGTGTTCAGTTGCAGGGACAAGTAAGAGGCTTGGCACCAACCTGCCATTTCTGCAGCAACCCACTGCGGTGTTGAACAGAGGTGAGGGGAACAAGGTTGCGGCACCCACTAGAGGTTTAAGACAATTTTTGAACTACTAAGACCAGCATGCACTTTGCCCAATGGGGCGGGATATATAAACTTAATGAGATGCAAAGTTACCTGTCTGCTGCCTATCCTCCTGAGAAGCCATGCCAGTGATCAAGGGCGAGGCACGCCCGAAACGCGTATGGTGAAAATGGCGAATTTGTGGCTGAAAATGCGAAGTTGTTTGCCCTGCGGTCCTTGCAATAAAAGAAGTTAAGAACGCCATGTGTGGTACCTTCAAGTGTGAGAGCACCTTTCTTTTGGATACATATATATCTATATATATAGATAAAGAATATAGATTTAAATACACACATATAATAATAATATATATCTCAACAATAGTAATTAAAGTAATTTAACTATATAAATAATAAATATACTATTCCCACTCCAATGCATACAACAGTAGGGGAAGCATTAAACTGAGGAGAGGTAAAAAGTACTATTCCCACTCCAGTAAATGCAACAGTAGGGAAAGTATTGGACTCAGGAGTAAAATGTACTATTCCCACTCCAGTCTGTGCATCTATAGGGAAAGCGTTAAACTCAGGAGGAGTTAAATTTACTATTCCTACTCCAGTATGTGCAACAGTAGGCAAAGCTTTTGACTCATAAGAGGTTACATTTACTATTCCCACTACAGTCTGTGCAACAGTAGGCAAAGCTTTTCACTCAGGAGGGGTGAAATTCACTAGTCCCACTTAAGTCAGTGAAACAGTAGTGAAAGCATTGGAATCAGGAGGAGTAAAATTTACTATTCCCACTCCAGTCTGTGCAACAGTATGGAAAGCGTTGGACTCAGAAGGGGTAAAATGTACTATTCCCACTTCAGTTTGTGCAACAGCATGGAAAGCGTTGGACTCAGGCGGGTAACATTTACTATTCCCACTCCAATCTGTGCAACTGTAGGGAAAGCGTTAGACTCAGGAAGAATCAGATTTACTATTTCCACTGCAGTCTGTGCAACAGTAGGGAAAGCTTTGGACTCAGTAGGGGTACAATTTACTATTCCCACTCCAGTCGGTGCAACAGTAGAGAGAGTAGTTCACTTCAAACAAACAATATATTTTAACAACTCTATTAAATAAGCAAAAATATAAATATTTAAATTGTAAAATTATATGTCTAAATTTGAACAAAAATTAAACAAATTACATACTTATTAAATGTTTTAATAATTATTATCAATTAAAGCAAAGAATATTAATCTCATTAAAATACCACACTAAATTCTCACAATCATAACAGCCAACAATTAAAGTGTAATTTAAATTAAAAAGTATAACATTATTAATGCATTACATAATACATAACACAATTTTTAAGAAATGAATACATAATTTTAAATTGATTATTACTTACGTAGAGTCTGACTCTAAACATCTATAAACTAAATAACCCACACCTAAAATATAACTTAACAAATATGATAATTTCACAATGTACATAATTATTAATTAAATAATTAATAGCAAATTGATAATTAATTATCAAAAATTATTTATTAATTAACTTCCCACCTTGTGCCCCTAAACACTCAAGAACCCACACCTAAAATATATCTTATAATTATAATAGTTGCACAATTTACATAATTAATATGTGTATTTGTAAGACGCATGTTCCCCCGTAAACATCTTGGTGCTGAATAACAGATGTTTGTTACCCAACTCAATGGTACTCATTTTATTGACCTCAGGTGGATGAAAGGCTGAGTGGGCCCATCGGGATTTGAAGTTGTGACCATGAGGTTGAACACAGGCCCCTCCAGTGGAAGCATCAGGCCACTGAGCCACCAGAGCTGGCTTGGCTCAGTGATAATAATTGACTAATAATGTATTAATTATTTTAATTACCTTCCCACCCTTTACCCCTAAAAGCACAATCTGCACCTGAAATATAATTTAAAAATAATCTTAATTACATACTTAATTGTCAATTAAATTATTAATAATAATTAAATATTAATTATCAATTAATTATAATTAATTCACTTCCCACCTATTCCCCTACAAACCCCACAAACTGCACCTAAAATGTAACTTGAAAAATAAAACTTTTACGCAATTTACATAATTAATTATCAATTAAATAATTAATAATAATTAATTATTAATTTCCTTTCCACCTTGTACCCCTACACACCCCACAACCCGCTACAACATTAAGGTGCCGATTCCAATACTGTAAAACACGGGTACGAATGGTCGTACGGAGCGTCTTCTCCATACGACTCGTACCCAGGAAATCCTCCTTACAAAGCAGCAAGTACGATTTGTACAGAAATACCATTTCCGTACGAATCGTAAAAAACTACGTGCAGCGAAAAAATACCCCCAATTCCGATCCGGGACATCTCGAACGTGGTGTCCGGACGGAGTCAGGCAGCGTTCTACGGACCAGCAAGTACGATTCGTGCCTACGTCACTCCGCACGGATAATTTTTTACGCCAGCCAAAAACTCCCGGGAAATTGAGGACGACGCGAAGAAGGAGCAGCGGTACGTGACGGACAGCCATGGACCCCATCCTACGTGTCATCCCGGCCCTCCTAGCTTACGACCTGGTGCACCGAAACCGCCGCGCACGCCGCAGAAGGTCAGCACAACACCCAGGGGCAAAGGGGGGGCGAGGGGGAGGAAACATAACCGCTACCTAATTTTAAAAATACCATATACTGTCCATACATTACCTCCAGGGTCTGGTCACTTCGGGGGGGCGTGTCCACCAATCCCCGCATACCCGTCACCACTACAATGGTGGTACGGGCCGTACCCACGCCCTCAGAGCGTGTGTATGGCCCGTACCACGCGTACCCCTACATCACCACTACAATGGTGGTATGGGCCGTACACATGCTCTGAGGGCGTGGGTACAGCCTGTACCACCATTGTAGTGGTGATGTAGGGGTATGCGTGGTACAGGCCGTACACACGCTCTGAGGGTGTGGGTACGGCGCGTACACCTACATCACCACTACAATGATGGTACGGGCCGTACCCACGCTTTGAGGGCGTGGGAACGGCCCGTACCACCATTGTAGTGGTGATGTAGGGGTACGCGTGGTACGGGCCGTACACCTGCTCTGAGGGCATGGGTACAGCCCGTACCACCATTGTAGTGGTGATGTAGGGGTACGCGTGGTACGGGCCGTACACACGCTCTGAGGGCGTGGGTATGGCCCGTACCACCATTGTAGTGGTGATGAAGGGGTACACTTGGTATGGGCCGTACACACGCCCTGAGGGCGTGGGTACGGCGCGTACACCTACATCTCCACTACGATGGTGGTACGGGCCGTACCCACGCTTTGAGGCCGTGGGTACGGCCCGTACCACCATTGTAGTGGTGATGTAGGGGTACGTGTGGTACGGGCCGTACACACGCTCGGAGGACGTGGGTACGGCCTGTACCACCATTGTAGTGATGATGTAGGGGTACGCGTGGTACGGGCCGTACACACACTCTGAGGGCATGGGTACGGCCCGTACCACCATTTTAGTGGTGATGTAGGTGTACGCGTGGTACGGGCCGTACACATGCTCTGAGGGCGTGGGTATGGCCCGTACCACCATTGTAGTGGTGATGTAGGGGTACGCGTGGTACGGGCTGTACACACGCTCTGAGGGTGAGGGTACGGCCCGTACCACCATTGTAGTGGTGATGTAGGGGTACGCGTGGTACGGGCCGTACACACGCTCTGAGGGCGTGGGTACGGCCCGTACCACCATTGTAGTGGTGATGTAGGGGTACGCGTGGTACGGGCCGTACACACGGTCTGAGGGCGTGGGTACGGCGCGTACACCTACATCACCACTACAATGGTGGTACGGGCCGTACCCATGCTTTGAGGGCGTGGGTACGGCCCGTACCACCATTGTAGTGGTGATGTAGGGGTACGCGTGGTACGGGCCGTACACACGCGTACCACCATTGTAGTGGTGATGTAGGGGTACGCGTGGTACGGGCCGTACACAGGCTCTGAGGGCGTGGGTACGGCCCGTACCAACATTGTAGTGGTGATGTAGGGGTATGCGGGGTACGGACCGTACCCAACCTATGAATGTGGGGGTACGGACCGCATCACCCGTACCCCTAGGGCACCAGTACATTTGTGATACAAGGCGTACACACGTCACGAATGTTGGCTAAGGGCCTGGTGCAGCATATAACCAGTATATTGGGGTGTTTTCATGGCCAGGACAGCAGTGTACAGCACCAAGGGTGCGGGTGGGTGGGTGGGTGTCTGCCTAGGAGTCCCAGCAGTGGACAAAGACATGTGAGGTGTGGGTGCCTATCACTCCCAGCGGTGGACAGAGACATAGGGGTGGGTGCCTATCACTCCCAGCAGTGGACAGAGACATGTGAGGGGTGGGTGCCTATCACTCCCAGCAGTGGACAGAGACATGTGAGGGGTGGGTGCAGAGGAATACCAGCAGTGGACAGAGACTTGTGAGGGGTGGGTGCCTATCACTCCCAGCAGTGGACAGAGACATGTGAGGGGTGGGTGCCTATCACTACCAGCAGTGGACAGAGACATGTGAGGGGTGGGTGCCTATCACTCCCAGCAGTGGACAGAGACATGTGAGGGGTTGGTGCCTATCACTCCCAACAGTGGACAGAGACATGTGAGGGGTGGGTGCCTATCACTCCCAGCAGTGGACAGAGACATGTGAGGGGTGGGTGCAGAGGAATACCAGCAGTGGACAGAGACATGTGAGGGGTGGGTGCCTATTACTCCCAGCAGTGGGCAGAGACATGTGAGGGGTGGGTGCAGAGGAATACCAGCAGTGGACAGAGACATGTGAGGTGTGGGTGCAGAGGAATACCAGCAGTGGACAGAGACATGTGAGGGGTGGGTGCAGAGACATGTGAGGGGTGGGGGCCTATCACTCCCACCAGTGGACATGGGGGTGTGTACATCATGATCAGATTACCTCAACTCCATGGGTGTATGTACGCATCCCTAATGTTCTACTATATTGATAGTGCCATAACAACACATCACTGACAGCAGTGTCCCACTCCCATGAGGATGGATGTCTTTCCCCCACTGCATGACACACCACATGTGGGTGTGAGGACAAATGACACATGCATACCCACCCCTGGCGGATGCAGCACAATACACACACAGAGATCATGCCACAAGACTGTATAGTCATGGCAATGCCTACTAAACTAAGAGAGCCAAAGGGAACACACACTGTCACGCACATCCCAGGGCTGATAGGAATGTACAGGTGCTGGGACAGCCACCAAGATGTTGCCTCTCATGGAAGGAATAGGGTGGAGTTCCCACAGATAACAATGCCCACAATTGTCAGTCAGGTGCCCAAATACCCTGCAGAACAAGTACCAATTGTGTGCTAGGCTGGGATAACACATATGCATAGTGCGGAAAATGGATAATTTAGCCATTAAGGCATTACAACATACTCAATACACAAGTACAGTGACTAGCAAGGATGGCACAGACGATGCAGCCGGAGACATTGTTGAGCAGGCATGGCCATAGTTGAAGGGATCCGTCACCAACAAAGGAAATGTAGACAGAGTTCAGCACAACAATTGTGCAACGCCCTGCAGGGAAGATGTCAGGTGCCACAGAGGAAGGAACACTCCTTGGGACAATGTCTCCAAACACAAATAGCACACACGACCAAAGATTCTTCGCAGAGACCTTGTGATGGCACGCAGATACCATGGTCCACCCCATGAACATCAGACTACAACATTACCCTAAAACATAACACATTACCACAAACCCAACTCCTGGAGCATCAGCACCCACATCAATACCTGAAATGCAATAGTGTTCAAAGGAAAAAGAAAATGCTTTATTCAGCATTAAAATCAAAATCATAAAAGGACACTATTTACAAAGGCACATGGCCAGTCCAGATCAGAAGTCCTTGGGGGGGACACATGGCCACGCGTCTCCCCTAGCTTGCCTGCACATTAGAACCCTCAGGTTTGTCGAGTGGGGTGGGGGCATCATGTGGGGAAGGACCAGGCACCGCAGGGACAGGAGGTGTAAGGGTAGGTGTGGTGGGTGCAGGGACGGACGCCTCCACCACAGGGGTGGGGCAGCGCCAAAGGTGGAGGTCAGCTCGGCGCTGCACACTGCTGCCAGGTCGTCCAGCGTATCCCCTGCACCTGAAGAAAACACAGGCTCAAAGGAGGGGGGGTCGGAGGGATAGGGTGCAGCGCTACTGGGGGAGAGGGTGGACAGGGGGGGACTTAACTCCCCTACCCGTGGAGTGCCGTTCCCGTTTGCGGGCTGGTGAGCCAGAGGGGCTGAGGCCCAGCACAGCCAAGTATGCCTCCTTGTCAGATTGTGTGGTAGGGGAGCCGAGGGGAGTGCCATTGGAGGGACTGGGTAGTGCGGCATGCGGACTCGGACTGTGGCTGCGTGTATGCCTGTGTGCCCCAGACCCAGTGGGTGTGCCTTCATCCCCCTGAGTGTGCGTGCCAGGAGGTATGCGCTTGCCCTTGCGTGTTCGTGTGCTGCCTGTGTCTGGTGGGGTGCGTGCTTGGGAATGTCTGGGTGTGCTTTGGACAGGCATGGGAGTGGGAAGTGTGGATGGTGCAGGGGTAGGGGGGGGACGAAGCGGTGCAGGAGACTCACTGCTGCCGTCAGTGAAGAGTCCATGGACCTCAGCAACATCCGTTGGTCAGACATCGCTGATGACATGCCCTCCATGTACGACACCATCTGTGTCATCAGTCTGGTGTGGCCATGGAGGACATTCAGCATCGATGTCTGGCCAAACTGCAACTGCCGCAGAATGTCCACAGACTCTGCAGTGAGGGCAACAGGGGGGACAGGGGCAGGGGGTGCGGTACCTGGCACGAAGGAGACACGGTGTTGCCTTGCACGGACAGAAGGGGCTGGAGCAACTGGGAGGGCGGTGATGGGAATGGAGGGGGCGGTGACAGATGTAGTACTGCTGCCAGGTGTTGTAGCAGCCTCCGCCTCCTCGAGGAGTTCAGCCTCAGACCCGTCAGCATCGTAGTCAGTGTTGCCACTAGACAGGTCTTCCGCCTGACTCCCCTCGCCCTCCGTGCCACTTGCTCCCGCAGACTCGCCAGCAGTGGTGGCAGTGGTGCTGGATCCCTCCTCCAGGTCCGTGCAGGTGTCTCCCTCGGTGTCCTCCGATGATGCTGTGGGCAAGGTGAAGATACAGAAAATAATCAGTCACCTCTATACATCAGACACATGAGTCAAAACAACAAATGTCACAGTGCATATCAGGAAATGCATCATGAGTAACATCTAGAATACTCCGCACATATGTAACCCTGCACTCCCCAGTTGGTTGACCCACCATGCCACTTGGAAACAATGGAGATTATGACACAACAGCAAATAACTTGATATCAAATTATACTGAGAAGCTAGTGTCTGGGAACAGTTGAGCACAGCAAGACTATGAAGGCATGCCACCTCTTGTTCACTGTGAACGAAACAGTATTGGTGCACCCAAGGCCAAATAACAGACCTCAATGCTGGAGGTGTCCCCACACTCAGAGACCTGTGAGTACTTTGGAAACCCAAACGAAAAACATTGCGATCCCTTGGGACTTGGGACTTTACACAATGAACATGTTTTGAATGTGTGAATGTGCCACTTTGTGAACAGAACACACATGTGCCTGTATAACAGAAGTCACACAAGGAGGTGCACACAAAACTACATTTACACAGTCATTGTATGAGCTGCCAGCCGAATTCAAATAAGCCACTGTAAAGAAGAAATGGGGTATCAGTAAGTACATATACATGGCACCACGGTGGTCTGGATGACTTGACACTCGTAAGTTGGTATCAGCAACAACCAAGGACTTACCCAAATGCAAACACACTGTGGGAACATGGATATGTATAATCAGAAAACAAGTGGTAATCGAACTGTGCCTTTCTTTAAAATGTGCCAGCGTGTCCCCGGAAAGTGTAAAGGTACTTTCTTTTGCACTTCCTTGGGAGACATCTGTCATGCTGGCACATTATTGTCCTTCACAACAAAACATCAAAGTCAAGCATATGAAAAATTGAGACATGTTGATAAGTGTAGTGAGTGCCAAGGTACAATACTTCTTGACTAACAACTTGAATCATGCCACCTGTCACATGGCCATCCGTACCATGATGATACAGTTGGCAACACATCTGACCCACTGCCTGTCATGTGGAGTGGCACACATGTCCAAACACAGGACAATGCATTAGCTAATGGGCCTGCAATTGTGTCGGGATAAGGAGCACCTGCACTGAGGAGACACCCTCATGAGAACCAAGAATGTCCACACAGATGTCAGCACACACAGAACAAACTACGTAGCATCTCGACCACACACTGGTGGCAAAAATGGATGAGCATGAACCATGTATTTAAACTTTTGACACATGCTGCAAAGCACAAACATTAAACCCTGCACAACATGACTGGGTCACTGCATGTTGAGTGTCTGTCCAGACAATTATCACACACAGGTCAGACCTGGCAAGGAGACATAAGGTTTGGACATGTAGGCCTTGCCCGCACAAACCCACCATACCTGAGACAATGTGATTGAGACAGATCAAGAAGTTACACCTCTTAATCTGGGTTTACTAAAATGTGCATCAAGAATTCCTAAATGTACTCCACATCACCTCGTGAGGCTGCCAACACATATTTGTGACAAACAACCATCAACAGATATTTGTACATAGACACACAGGCACTGCCCAGTGTGAGGATGCACAAGGCAAATGGGGTCAGCCTGTACAATGGGCACATGTAGCACACTTTAGATAAATACAAATGAGGCCAGGGAACAATGCCACAGAGGCCAACCTATGCTGAACACACAGAGAATGGGCACGGTGTTGGATGACACACATGATTCCGAGGCAAGGGTGTCTTAGGGGACTGTAGTTGGCACACTGCTCCATGGTCCTGGAATGATCTGACTGTAACATGAGCTACCGTCCCGGCACTATGCATATCTCCCACTCATGCACATCATGTCTGAGGCCACAACATCGGTCATGCATGCTGCAAGTCTGTTCATTTGAAAACTCACACTCCTATGTTGAGACTCAGCATCAGTGCCAACTAATATGGACCCCCAAATGACTGAACAGGACAGGGCACAGGCAAGGTAACAACACATGTCTCAGACCCCCCCCCCTCCCCCCCACCACATGATGCAGAAAGCAATGTGCACTTGGATTAACTGGCCTAGATGACCATGTGCAATAGTGATTACACACAGACCAGGGAACACATGTCAAGGAGGGGAAGGGAGGAAGAACAGCACCGGTTGACTTTGGGAAACAGGATATGCACTGCACATATTAACCCTCACAGTGTATCCAGGCGACTGAACACTTCCAAAAGCTGGTGACACACAACAAACACACATGTACCTACCCCCTTCCTGCTGCTGCAACTCCTGTAACCGCCTATCCAAGTCAGGGAAGACCACCGCCAGGACACGCTTCATCTGGTGGGTCAGGCGTCGGCGCCCGCCGTGCTTGCGTGGAGGTGAGTCCTTTAGCTGGCACCGGGCGATCCTCCGGGTCCAGCACCAGATGTCCTGCCAGCGTTTCCTCACTTGAGCTAGGCGCCGACTGCGACCCTCCACCGATCTCACGGCCCTGACGGCCCGCTTCCAGATCTTTCCCTTCTCGTAGGCAGTTACCTGTGAGGATGACATAGTGAGACAACATCACTACACCTGCTCCATGTCACAGAGACACACATTTGAACATCTATGATATGTTGAACAGGGCATAGTATGCTGGCAACAAATAGAACCTTTGTCATAGGTGCCTCTGTGGAAGCCCCAATGCACTACATGGCACTGAAAGTACACTGGTGGCATGAGGGGTGCAACACACTCCCTGATCATGGCACACACTGTGCATCACATGCAACACCAGGCTGATGGACAGCACCTCCAAGCAGTTACATGCCCCAGGCCACTGACGCAACCTCAGCAGAGTACACAGACACACACAGGCACAGATCAATCACCTGCCATTGGCAACAGCGGATACAAACCTCACTCTGCACATGTGTCACTTGCCTGTGGGGTGTCACAGGTGTGGTGCTAGCTCAGCAAGTCAGACACTCCGCACGGCTTACTTCTCACATCAGATGGGTGGAGCTGTTGCCTCCTCCATGCAGCTGTGGTGCAACACTCCACATAGACACTCACCCACATGACAAGGAACATTCACACACATCAATGTCCAGGGGGCATACACATCATTTGGACACTCTCACCACTCTCACCACAGCTCCACTCAACTCACACACATCTGTGGGTACAGTCACCTGTCACACCGGGGGGGGGCACTGAATCACCTCAGGACTATAGAACAAAAATGGCCCAAAGGATTGGGCAGGCTGAATGTGCCATGCACTATGCAGTGAATGTCACAGTAAGCACAATGCAAGTGAGGAGTGCACACATGGACTACATCATGCTCTGCATGAGAGACATAAGCCATTCCCACCCCTGGGACCCACTCTAAACAACATTGCATGTCTGTCACACCTGGACAAAATGCCAGAAGTGACAGTCACATAAAAGGTGCACAGTCAAAGCTAGTGGAGTCAGCACTCACCTGCTCCCCTGGTCTCCCATACAGGCTGGGGTACTGTGGGAGGATGACATCTAGCAATGCCTCATTCTCCTCTTGTGTGAAAGGCTGGGCCCTCTCCACAGACCTTGACATGGTGCCAGAGGAAGCACAGACAGCAGCAGTGGTGTCGACTGAAAGGTTGTGCAGGCAAGTGCCCTCTCATGGGTTCTGGCTGACTTATATCTGCCTTGCTGGGCTGTTTCATTGACAGGAGTACAGAGTGATTGATCAGACTCATTTGCATCCTACATTTCCTCCAATCCCTTTAAACATACACCAGTGAGTGCCTTTGCATGGTTCAAAATTTGAGCATCATGTGAAGTCAACAACCACTTTGAAACATTGTATTTAGTTGCCAACTGACTTTTACAGGCCACCTGATGGAAAAATTTGAACTGGAAACTCGGTATCCATGACAACCAGCATGCATTTAGGCCCTAATACTTGTCCCTCATGTGTCCCTATGTAATTTAGCAATCCACACACAGGTACGGTGCGTTTCACACGTACCCCTACGGCACCAGTTGCACAGTGCGTTTGACACGTACGTGTACGACCAGTGTGTACACGTACGTGTACGACCAGTGTGTACATGTACGTGTAGGTCGTACACGACCAGTGTGCACATGTACATGTACGACCAGTGTGTACACGTACGTGTACGACCAGTGTGTACACGTACGTGTACTACGGTCGTATACGTACATGTATGACCAGTGTGCACACGTACGTGTACTACGGTTGTACACATACGTGTACGAACGAGTACAACCAGTGTGTACACGTACGTGTACTACGGTCGTGCACATACGTGTAAGACCAGTGTGTACACGTACGTGTACGACCACGTGTACTACGGTCGTACATGTACGTGTATGACCAGTGTGTACACCTACGTGTTCTACCAGTGTGTACACGTACGTGTACACACTGGTCGTACACATACGTGTACGACCGTAGTACACGTACCTGTACACACTGGTAGTAGACGTACATGTGTACGGTCAGTACACCCACCCGTACTCCCGCGGCAACACCAATATAATGATACGGACCGTTCACACGCCCTCAGAGCATGTATACGGAGCGTTTCACAGCTTACACTGGTGATAGGAGGCGCACACGAAAGGAATGGAGGTGTCAGACTCGTGCACGGCTGTACATCAAGTTATTGTCATTGCAGTCCTTCATGTGCAGGGCCTAGGTGTGTCAGGCAGTGATATGGCACATGTCTCCTCATGTTTTAGCACAATAGATGTGTGATGACCTGTGTACACATGTCATGCGTGATGGGGCAGTATGTGGCAGACTTCCCCTTCCCACTCTGCACATGTGTGCATGTAGTACACACATGTCAAGCACTGCATCACTGGTATGGCACAGTCACCAACACCCGCAACTGTCCCCTGATGCCAGGGACAGGGACACTAACACCTGACATCTAAGTACCAGCGTGCCCCGATGTGACTATGTCCTGTGTGTGTCATGTGTTCCCATGAGCTTGCTGTTGGTGTTCCGTCAACTGTATCTGCTGTTGCTGCATCCAACATGTGTCTGTGTGTAGATGGGCATGGCACACATATACGCACACCATGCCACATGTGGATTCACACGTTACGTGTGTCTGGATGCTTCGAAGATGGTTTTTTGACATGATGACATATCTGGGCCGTATCCATGTCTGTGTTTTTGTTTTTCACGTGTACCCCTTCATCGCAATGTGTGTGATCTGTTCATTTTCAATGACATGTGACCTGTGCGTCTAGCTTGCCGCCAGCTGTCTGTATGAGATGACATCCTTCAAATGCAGATATGTGGATGTATGTCACTCCTGTGATGTCTCTGGCTGTTCACTTACACTGGCCCACAGCTAGTTTCAGGGCATGTCATGTAGAACTTCACAATCAACGGGTGTAGCTGGCTTTTCGTAGGAGTATCACCTGGCTGGCATACGTGTCCTGGATGTTTTGCACACACCAGACTCTGTATTTAGCAGATGTGTAGTAGCAGTTGAGCATGTGCTCAGTTCATTGACATTGATGTTGTTATGTACTCACTCTTCGTAATTCCTTCCAATTTTCTGCCGGGCACCGCCTCTCCCCCGACCAATGCCAGACTTGGGTGCCATGAGGGAACGTGACTGCATAAGACGTTACCGCTTCTCGCAGCAGTTGATTGAGAACTTGACCGCAAAGCTGGAATCACACCTCCAACCGCGACACAGGTATCCTACTGCGCTGACCCCCAAGATGAAGGTGATGGCAGCCCTACATTTTTTTGCCACCGGTACGTTTCAATTCACCATAGCTGATGTGGGTGGCATGTCACAGACCATGTTCAGCCGTGTCCTGCATGATGTTTTAGAAGCCATGTTGGAGCACCTGGATGAATTCATCCATTTTCCGACTCCTGAGGAGTTGACAGGTGTCAAGGGTGATTTCTATGCCCTGGGAGGGATGCCCCATGTCATTGGGTCCACCACAGGCACAGGAGGTCGCCTATCGCAACCGTAAACATGACCACTCTATAAATGCCCTTGTGGTGTGTCTTGCTAACATGCTGATTTCCCATGTCTGTGCAAGTTTTCCAGGGTCAGCACACAATGCCTACATCATGAGGCGTAGCAGGGTGCCAGAAATGATGCTGCGGCTGCACAATGAACGAGCATGTCTTGTTGGTGGGTATACTCTGTTTGTCCTTTGTTTAGCGCTATCTTTGTATCTTACGGCATCTCCTGACCCACTTCTTTACATGATGTTTCCATGTAGGGGGCTCTGGCTATCCCAACATGCCATGGCTGATGACGCCTCTCCGCAACCCCAGAACAGCTGCAGATCACCGTTACAACGCACATGGGCAGACCAGGCGAGTGATCAAGAGGACGTTTGGCCTCCTGAAGAGCCGATTCCGGTGCCTTCACAAGACAGGCGGGTCCCTCCCATATGCACCGGTGAAGGTCTGCAAAATCTTACTCGTGTGCTGCATGCTGCACAACATGGCAGTGGAGAAGGCTGTGCCACTCATCCTGGATCTGGATGAGCAGGAACATCCACCCGTGAAGGATGAAGGGCTTGGTCACGAGGCAAGTGAGGAGGAGGAGGAGGAGGACGATGACATCCGGTGTCAGCTCATACGCAACTTCTTCTCATAATGGTGAGTCCATGGGTCTGAGTGTGCACGCTTGGAGCCTTGTGTGGCATGTGTTGCAATGTGTGTGTCCAGCTGACTGTATGCTAAGTGACTTAGAGGTGTGTTCAGATGTGTCACTCGAGGGATGATGTCCTTCCACACATTTTAGCTTAGACACTCAATTTAAAAATAGCATGTTGGCACACTTATTCCTGTACAGTAAATGACCATGCATGCGGATGACAATCTTTTCCCTGACTTCTTGTGTGTCTGTCATGCCCAGGTAGTTGCGCATGCTGTCTGCTCGTGTCATCCTTGGCCTCCCGCTATTCCTCATGAGTATTGCAACGTGTGCTGAATCAGCGTCCCATGCACGGACATGGTAAAAAGTCTTTTTGGTTAAGGATTACTACAAGGCATTTTGGTGTTGGTAGGTGTTTGGAATGTGTGGGCACTGCTCCTGTGCATGTTGTGTTACTCTACATACATGTCGACTCACCATGGGGCACATGACATGTTGCATGACTCCCATGAATTGATAGTCACCCTTCGTAACAGTAATCTGTAATGGGACTGTGGATTCTGATGAAGGCATCAATGTGTGTACAACTTCCCTCTGAAACATACGGGATGCTACGGGTGGACATAGTGTGGGACATCCTCATGAGAGGATCAATGGGGAATTGCAGACCCTCCGTGTGCAGCAGGGGGTGTTTGGCTCACACCCTTCACTTGTGTGCCAGTTCAATGGATTTACAGCGTCTGTGTTGTGAAGGGGGTGTCCAGTGTAGGTCCCACATGTTCAGCCTAATGACCTGTGAGTATGTTCATATTGATGCATTTCCCTAGGTGTGAACCTGAGTAATAAAGGTGTTCCTCACCCTCCAAGGTGCCTCATCTCTGTCAATGCAGGTCTCTTGCCACTTTGCATGCGGCATCTCTGGCATAGTTGTCAAAGATTGTGCATATGAGTCTATGTGTAGTTTAGCAACATGCATGCAGTTCTTCAGGGATTAGGATCTCTATTGTGCATGATGTCCATGGTTGTGTATGTATTTGGGCATGTTGGTCACCACAACGGGCCGTCAACACCTGCTGAGGGTGTGTATCCTGTGTGCAGCTCGGCCTTCAGTTTCCTGATCCTGTGTCAGTCATCTTTGGTCATTGTGCATCCATTGTCTCTGGGTGTGCCAGGGGGACCCGACACTCCTTCCTTTACATACGCCTGTTGCAGTTGTCCTTTCTGACATCCTTGTCTTTGTGTGCAACTTGTGGCATAGTTTCCAGGACATGCCGCCTGCCGCTGCGGCCCCTGCAGCAAGGGCCCACAAAGTTTCCGGATTCAGCAACACACACACCTCAAAGATGCTCCTCCCTTCCTCCCTCCACCCATTCATTTGGCTGTCATCAGCTTGTCTGTGCCACTGTTGTGGCCACGCATTGCCAAAGGCTGGACCGTCAGCGCATGCAACGTGCACATTGCACGACCCTCATGTCCTTGCATGTCCCACATCACACTACAGTCTTATGTTGCAGCCACCCTCCAAGCATTGTCCATCCGAAAATCTACCGCCTGCTCTCAGGCATACCCTAGGCGCACACACGACACCTTTGCATGATGAGTGTGCAACTCCAACTGCCTACACAGCGCTGCCCCGCCTTCCAGGCCCTGTCACACCAACCAGGTCATGTCCCTCCTACTCCCCACCGGCTCCGTACACCAGCAAGGCCATGGGAGTGGGACTCAAGCCTTCAGCATGTAGTAAAGTGGCATCATCTGGCACATGGCCCAGGTATCATCTCTCAGCGTGTCAATCTTCAATGTGTCCAGGTCCCCCTCTCCGGCATCACATGCGTACAGCACCTCATCATCAGCTCGTATGCCATTGACAGCCATGTGCTCCTCACCCTCACCAAAGATGCAGCCATTGCCAGTTCCAACATTCAAGAAGGCATGAGATCCATTGATGAATGGCTGAACATCAGCCACCTGAGGCTGGACTTGTACAGGACTGAGGTAATCATGTGAGGATTGTCCCCTTACAGCTGGGTCAACTGCTTGTGTCCCACCCGCAAGAGCCCTGCACATGCACCCAGTGCCCATGCACACAAGATGGTGTGCATCATGGATTCGTCACTCACATTTGCCATGCTAATCACCAGCATCTGTACCTCAGGGTGCAACACCCTCTGCATGATGCACATGATCCACAGATAGACCCACTCCAAGGAAAGACCGACCATCCCCCAGGCCCACGACACCAGCCGTGTCAAATACTGCCCTGCCCTCTACGGAGCAAGTACATCCAAACTCCCGGGAAACTTGTCCACATGCAGGCTGCATGTGCACACCTCAGCTACAACATCCCATGCCCAAGCCACATCACCGTCCAACAGAGATAGCTGCAATGGATCACTGTCTGCTGCAGGATGACCTTCAGACTCCTCACCCACGATCAGGAGGCAGGCCACAACCCCAGACCCCAAACCAACCTTGCACGTCTGTCATCCGAGACCCCGTTGTGCCAACTCAGTGCATCCAACCTTGCCCTGGCCACCATTCTTCACATCCACCGTACTCCAGCATGCAGGACATAGTTCTCCCACCTGACAAGACATACCTGCTACTCCCTCCCCGGCAACATCCACATGAGCCATGACCTCTACGCCTTCATGATACTCTTCCCAATTGGTCTGTCCGCACAGTATTGCATGCCCCCCTCAGCAGCTTGAGGCCATCACGGGTGAGTATTGTGCTCCATGTCTGTATTGTATGATACATTGTGACCCATGTGTGTCCTGTACCAGACTCAGATTCCAGGGTATGGATGGCTGGAGTTAGTTCAACACTCATCCATAGTTTGACATTTCCCCACACGTAGGTTGTGTACTCATGCTAAATTAATGCAACATCTCATTTAAGAAATTAGGATTTATTCTCGGTGTGGGGCCTGTTTAGTGTGGACAAATAGGTGCTATACAGTGTGCATGGAATCCAAAGTTCACAGGGGGAGATGGGATCCTTGGCATTTGAAGTCATCAGAGTCCAGACCACAGAGTTGGTCATCATTGGTCAGACTGTGACCAGCAAGTCCATGTGGCAGAGAATGTCAGTGAATGATGTGCTGCTGTTGCGCATGAAGGCTAGGTGCCAGGCCAGGTGACCTGGGAGATGTGGATGGTCCGCTGCCTCTCACGGTCTTTTCCATGGACGACCCACCTTCTTCCGGGGACCCTGAGATGCAGGCCTTGACGAAGTTTGGGACGCTCTGTCGGACGAATCCTCCTACTCCTCCTCCTCCCTCCCTGTGGCTGGTGCTGGTCTGCGCCTGGTGTCACAGGGAGGGTTGTCCATGTTGTCGGTGATCCGATGGAGTGAATGGCTCATGTCCCTTTGCACCGCCAGGAGCTCAGCAGTCTTGCCTCCATCCGTCCTTGGTGTTGTTGTTGACTGGCGTGTTGCTCGGCCTGCTGGTTCTTAATCTCGTTGAGGGTCGCCACTACCTGGCTGATGCCCCAGGTGTCACGCCGGTATGTGTCCAAGATGTGGCGTATGTGTGACATACCGGTTCCCTCAGCTGGCTGGTCAGGTTCGCACCTCTGCCTGCCTCCACTCCCACCACCCCTGCCCACACGAGCCTGGCCTGCCATTGTGGGCACATCGGGTCTACGGGACCCCTGAGGGATGGCATTTGCAGGGTTGTCTGCCTCCTCCTGGGTGGCCGGAGAACCTTGTCCCTCCAGGTCAGACTGGCTCAGTTGTTCTGTGCGGGCAGGGCTCCTGGGTGTCTCCTGGGATGTGGCAAGAATGGTGGTTGGCACAGATGTACCTGACACAGGTGCTGCAGGGACTTGGGCACCAGAGGGTCCAGGTTGGTTGGAGTCATCCACAGAGTGCTGAGAGTCGTCGCTGCCGGTGGGATCATCTTCCTGCTGAGCCTGGGCCTGTGATTGTGTCCCCCCCAGTGTTGGGGGGAGATCCATGACGTTGCCCTGTGTGTGGGAGAGAGACAATGTTAATGATGTTTCATGCGACATCCATGTTTCATACATGTTCTAGTTGCCACAGTGCCTCCAGGTAGTTGTATGTGCCTAGCATTCACATCAATGTTCACTTGTGGATGGGTATGTTGCAGGGGACTGATTGAAATGTTATCCAGGGTCTTTGACATGTCGCATTTGGCCTAGGATGCTTTTTTGGCTGTGGCTTGATCTTGTTGTGTCACATGTCCATTGTGAGTGTGTGTGACTCCATTGGCTGCCCCGGGGGGGTGTGCTTGTGTAAGGGGTGAGTGATCATCCCTCAGCCCGACACTGTTCAACATCCACATGGCCCCCCTGACACAAGTGGCCCGCCACCACAACCTCAAAAACATCTCCTACACTGACGACACCCAGCTCATCCTCTCCCTCACCAAGGACCCTCACACCGCCAAGACAAACATCCACGAGGGTCTGAGGGCCATCGCCGACTGGATGCAGAGCGGCCATCTGAAACAGAACTCGGACAAGACGAAGGTCCTCATCCTCGGACCCACACCCTCAGCCTAGGACGACTCCTGGTGGCCGATCGCTCTGGGGACATCACCGACACCCACCAAACACGCACGCAACCTAGGAGTGATCCTCGCATCCTCCCTCTCCATGTCCAAGCAGGTCAACGGTGTCTCCTCCTCCTGCTACGACACCCTACGCAGGCTCCACCGGATCTACTGGTGGATCCTGACCTAAACAAGTAGAACAGTGACACAGGCCCTCGTCAGCAGCTGACTGTACTACGCCACTGCACTCTACGCAGGACTCCCATCCACACACCAACGGCGGCTACAACGCTTCGGAAATGCCTCGGCACAACTGATCTTCAACGCCCCCCCGCCACAGCCACATCACCCCCCTCCTGAGAGACCTGCACTGGCTCCACATCGACAAGAGGATCACCTGTAAGCTCCTCACCCACGCAAACAAGGCACTCCACACCACCGGACAAGCCTACCTGCACATCAGACTCAGCTTCTACACGCCCACCCACCAGCTCCGCTCCAGCAGCCTCGCCCTCGCAGCTGTCCCCCGCATCCAACGTACGCCCGCCTGCGGCAGATCCTTCTCCTACCTCGCCGCCAAGACCTGGAAGACCCTCCCAACCCACCTACGACTGACCCCAGACCTACTTGCCTTCAGGAGACTCCTCAAGACCTGGCTCTTCGAGCAGTGGTGGAACCCCCCCCCCACCCTCAGCGCCTTGAGACCCTCACAGGTAAGTAGCGCGCCTTACAAGTACCCTGATCGAATGTTGATTGATTGACGGTGCCTGCTGGTGGGTGTGATGTGATTTGGCAGTGGGTCTCCCAGGTGATTTATCTGTCCCACCATGGCGCATGCAGCCATGTCAGTGAGTGTGAGTTCCTGTCCTAGATTTCTGAGCTTGTTGTGTTTGTGTTCGAGTTTGCAGCTGTCACAGGAGGGCCTTGTGCTGACTACAGCAGGGCCAAGTGTCAGCTACCTTGTCAGTACTTTGCCAGTCCCTGTGCATTGCGCATGGTGCATGGGTATGTACCTGGGCCATATGGGCTGAGGGCAATGGTGTCTGTTTCTGAGTTGTACAATATGTTTAGTGATCCCCACCCTCCCAGCATCCCGGACATCCTGTCTTGGGTTTGTGGTTTGTGTAGGCTGGGACATGGCTTGGCCTTGCTTTGTGAATGGGGCATACTCATGTTAGTGGCATGAGCGTTGTTTAGAGTGTGGTTGTGTCAGGTGAGGGCTTGGGGGTAGGTGAGTGCATTTGTTGTAGTTGGGGTGTGGATGCCATTCCCCCCATGTTACGTAAGTTGTTTGTGTACTCACCAGGCTCTCAAACTCCTTCAACTCTGTGTACTCCCACCAGTGGAAGCAGGGCCATCACCTTCTCCTCCCAGGGATGGTAATGTACCGGTCTGCGGGGCAGCCCACCTCCTGTGATGTTACTCTGGGCGTAGTCCTCGTTCATTTTGCGCTTGACTGCCCTCCGCAGATCGTACCACCTGGCTTGGCATTCATCCTGGTCCTTCTGATGGGCGCAACAGCATTCACCCGATCGACGATCCTCTGCCACAGGCTAGTTTTTTGGGATATGCTGGTCTGTCTGACCAATGTTGCAAAGAGTTGTGGCTCGACGCTGATGACTTCATTGACAAGGATGTCCAGCTCCTCCCTTGTGAACTTTGGATTCTTGTCTGTGGGCATGGTGTGGGGTGTGGGTGTGGATGGTTGTGGGTGTGTGGGTGTGAATGTGTAGGTGTGTGTGTATGTGAAGAGGGGGGCTGTGTGAAGGTTGTGTGAAGGTGTGTAAGTTAAGGTGTATGGCTGCAGTTGTTTGTGTGTGATGTCTGTCAGCAGTAGGTCTGTTGCAAAGGCTCATGGTTTGTGATTGTGGTCCCTTTTTATTGGTCCATTTGTGGGTGTGGCTGGGTTTGAACTTTTGGTGGGTGTGTTATAAGAGGTGGTTGTGAGTTTGGGCCTCTGTTTGCCTGTTTCGATGTGCCAGGTCAGTCTTTTAGATGTTTTTTGTCCTGTAGATGTGTTTTGTGGTGTTGTGCGAGTCGAATTGACCCTCCTGGGCTGTTTTACAGTGCCCTGGTTCAGTACGAGTCGTTTTCGCGTATGTAAGGTGCGTCCATAGCTATGTTGTTGTACAGTCATCACATATGCAATGGTGTTGTACGATTCGTACATACACGATGTTGGGGTACGGTGTTGGGGTATGGTGCGTCCAAGTACGGGGCTGGGGTGGGGGGTACGGGGTGTACATACGCAGGTGCTGGGGTGGGGGGTACTGCGCTTACATACGCGTGTGCTGGGGTACGGCGCATACATGTGCGGGTGCTGGGGTGGGGGTACGGCGTGTACATACACGGGTGCTGGGGTACGGCATGTACATACGCGGGTGCTGGGGTGGGGGGTACGGGGCATACATACGCGGGTGCTGAGGTGGGGGTACGGCACTTACATACACGTGTGCTGGGGTACGGCGCGTACATGCACGGGTGCTGGGGTGGGGGGGTACGGCGCGTACATGCGCGGGTGCTGGGGTGGGGGTATGGCACGTACATACGAGGCTGGGGGTACGGCGCGTACATACGGGGGGGCTGGGGGTACGGCGCGTACATACGGGGCTGGGGGTACAGCGCGTACATACGGGGGGCTGGGGGTTCGGCACGTACATATGGGGCTGGGGGTACAGCGCGTACATACGGGGGGGCTGGGGGTACAGCGCGTACATACGGGGCTGGGAGTACGGCACGTACATGGGGGGCTGGGGGTACGGCGCGTACATACGGGGCTGGGGGTACCGCGCGTACAACCGGGGGGGCTGGGGGTACGCGCCGTACATACGGGGTTGGGGGGTATGGTGCGGACGTACGCAGGAGGGGTGGGAGGCTGGGGGGGGGCGAACGACTCGTACCCCGGGCACAAGTGTATCCGGGGTAGGGGTCGTGCAAAGTTTGCTCCGTACGGGACGTTTTCCATACGCTTGTGTATTCGGGACGCCGGTACGGATCGGACTTGTGCGCTCGGACTTCAGTTTTACGACTCGTACGTAAAACTGTCCGGGGACGTCTCGTAGACTTTTCCCGAAGTCATTCGTATGTATTTTTCACGTACGAATCGTACTTCGCCGTTTGTACGGGACTTGTACGATTCGTACGTAAAAAAATACGGATACGAGTTGGACGGTAAATTTTTTTAACGGATCGGAATCGCCACCTAGATGTGCTCCCCGTAGCCTCCAGAAAAACCCTGGTCCATGCGCTGGTAACATCTCGCCTGGACTATGGGAACGCTCTATATCTTGGAGCAAGTGTGAAATGCATACAAAGACTGCAATGCATTCAAAATGCGGCTACTCGTCTTGTTTTGATGCTACCCAGGAGGGCTCCGTCCAGGAACGCCCTCGCAACCCTACATTGGCTCCCGGTGAAGGGAAGCATTCTCTTTAAAATGCTATGTATCAGCCACCGCATTTTGCAGGGAAAGGGACCTAGCTACCTACACAGTCTACTGGCCCCTTACACCCCTACCCGGGCTTTGAGATCCCGGGGGACAGGACTGGTGAAATTACCAGTAATCAAAAGACCAAGAATGTGAGGAAGATCCTTCCGATGGCTTGCCGCTAAAACACTGGAACGGCCTCCCTCAGACACTTAGGTCAGATCCTTCGGAAAGAACTTTCTGAAAAAAATGAAAAACCTGGCTCTTCTACATATAGGGGCATATTATAAAAAAAAAAGTTACATTTATCGCCACTTTAGCGGCAGAAAACTGCCGCTAAAGCGGCGATAATGGGCTTGATAATATGCCCTAGAGAATTCCCATAGAAGCCCATGTTCTGGTGTCAACATGGGCTTCTATTGGAATTCTCAAGTGCATATTATCAAGCTCATTATCGCCGAACTTTAACTCCAGGCTTGAAAATATGCCCCATAGTTCTCTGAGCCTGTAGGTGTATCTCATGTTACCAAAAAAAAATGGGAGCCTAGCTGCAGTGCGGGGACATACTAGTTAGTATAACCAGGTGCTTTAGAAACTCATTTATTATTATTAAAGATGAATTTGGGCGAACCACGTGCTACTTTCTGCCGACTGTCCCTTTGTGGCGGGAGGGCTTTGAGCATCCTTCGCACCGTAAAGCCAGCGGCTCTGCCTGTGCAAAAGCAAAAACTGCACCGCAACCAGTTTCGTTCACCATATGTTAGAAATAGCAGCATAACAATAGTCACCAGGGGAAATAATTTGTCAGTGTGTGCAAACACATTTTCATTTCTCATTCCTTTGTTCTGAATTCATGTTTTATTTTAACTAAAATAACAGGAATCAGCATTTTGGCAATGCCCACATGGTCGAGTTGACTGAACTCGATAAAATGATAGACAATAATACAGAAGAAAAAAATCTGTTTTTTCTTTAACAACCCTGGCGCATGTCAGCATGGTTGTGTATTTATCACAGATATATGCCCACTCCTGCATCGGTCTTAGTTATGTCACTGGTCAAGAATCAAACCTGGAACCAAAGCATTCAACTTCAGCAGCAGAACTTCCAAGGGGGTGTAATAGACGGAGACAG
Organism: Triturus cristatus; assembly: GCF_964204655.1. NCBI lineage: Eukaryota > Metazoa > Chordata > Amphibia > Caudata > Salamandridae > Triturus > Triturus cristatus. The sequence continues at coordinate 1,063,244,315 of NC_140582.1, read as the reverse complement.
GAGAGGAATGAACTTGTAAATCATGGACTTTTCTAGTTGTTGCTTCCTTTCACCCGCACGAGCCAGAGGCAGCTGAATGCTCCTTTGTGCGCTCGCGCCCATTCTCAGGCCTCAGCCTCTTTGTGCAAGTGCAGCTGAAACATCCCTCAGGGAGCTCAGAGGTAAATCTTCTCCCTGGATGCAGCCAATGGCCATGGCCGCCTGCCCAGATGCTCCAGCTTGGTTCATCATATGCTCAAGAGCCCGGGGGCCTTTCATCTCCGGGTCAGCCTTTGTGAACAGAATGGCCACACAGTGACCAAAGTGCAACCCTTGGCCTGAGGTCGGAGGTCAAGGAAAATAAATAGAGATGCTCTTGTACTTTTGCCACGGTTATGTTCTTTTGGGACAAAAGACGTCTAAGATATCGGCAGGTTTCCAGAGAGTCCTTTTATTTTGGCCACTGGTGGAAGGCAGCCGTAGGTCTGGAGAGAAGTGATTTCATAATGGTACAGAAGAAAGTGATTTCTTTTCGCAAATAATTCATAACTCTTTATAAATTAGTGCATGCCAAGGCCAGATGTTTCAAACAGAAACAAAAAGAAAAGTCATTTGGCGCTAATATAACCAAGAGAAGTGGGGGCCTAGGGGGAGGTGGGGTATAGCGTGCTTGCTGAGGCCTTTAGATTATTTCAGTACATAAATTATAGCAAAGTGTTTGACACTCATTTTCAAGGCAATATTTAAGACACAGTTACAAACTGTAAATTGATGTTAAAATATAAAGTTTGTATATATCGCAGTATTAATAAACAAATATGGTTTACACCGAAACAAGGGTGCTGCGGTGTGGGAGAGAGGACTTGTGTTATGGAGGCAAAAGAACAGACAGTCGAGAAAACACACACAAAAGACAGCGTGACAGGACAATGGGGCAATCTTTATCTACACATTAGGGGAGAGAGCAGTTTCTGTTTTGTGTTTAGTGATGGTTTGCACACACAAGGTCCAAACGGAGCTGGTTGGTACCGAGTTATTCGAGATATCGGGTGGTCTTATTGCGCATGTACCAGGCAATGCCGAATTCTCGAGTGAGCCTATTTTAAAGCATATTTCTTCCTGTGTTTTTTGCAGGTGGTACAGCCCGGAAATACTGAGACACTTGTAGTCCTGCTTCAGGCTAAAAGAGCAATTTTCTATGGACATAGGATGGCTAGCCCACTTTTGAGCGCCCTGTAAGTGGGATGATTTGAGACAACGACATATCATAAATATTTCATGGATAATGGGCTGTGCCTCTGGTTATCGATCAGTGAGCCTGTAATGAGCAAAAAGGATTAGAAAAAACGCTGCAGAGCATCAATCACATGTGGATAGATAGATGGCTTTACAGTAATCTAATTTGCCTAAAATAGAAGCCTGGATCACCAGGGGACGCGTCTCAACGGGTAAGAATGGAAGAATTTTGTGCAGGATTTTTTTTTTTACTGAAAAAAAGCAGGATGTGGTATTTCCTGACCTGCGGGATCAAAGAGATCAATATTGAGATTGACACCCAGATTCCAGGTCCGGGTTCAAGATGTTAGCTTGGAAAAAAATGTTTTTTTTCAAACAGGTAAATATTTATTGAAATATAGTGAAATACTAGGCTATACAGTTTGGCAGTCTACAACACAAAGAAAGGAACAGTAATTCTATGTAGCTAAGTATGTAAAAAATACTGGGGCATATTCAGAACAAAATGGTGCGGCACAGCACTGCAAGCAATTTAAAGCTGCACCAATGGTGCTTCATTTAAAAAAATGCAGGGATGCGCCATAATTACAAGAATACGGCGCACCCCTGTGTTTTCCCTTGTGTCGGAGCTAAAAAAGCTGTCTGGCTCCAGCCCAGGCACCCTTGCTCCATGGGACAAGAGTGCCTGCGTTGCTGGGGTGATTGTGTTTGTGCAGGAACGGACACCTTCCTGCACAAAAACAATCATTAACGCCGTTTAGATCTTTTAATGTGTGCTCCAGAAAAGTATTTCTCCACATTGCACCACTTTAATGTCTCCTTTTTAAAGGCGCTGCCTCAGATTTACAGATCCTTGTGATTTTGGGGCAGTGTCAAAAAGCAATGGGTGTTGCGTGGGAACGCCCATAGCAACACCCATTGCACGCCCCTTTGCTACATTTACAAGACAGAGTTAAGCCATACAAAGCGGTTTAGCGCCGCCCCGTAAATATGGAGCAGGGTATTGCACCACTGGAGCATCCTACGTAAATATGCTTCACAGTGTCTGTAGAAGAAAGAGATTGTTGAAGCTGTTCTTTTCAAGATGCTGCTACAATGGGAATTGACTTACAATTTCAATATTTTAGGTTATAAAAACAACAGACAATCGTCAGTGCCAGTAAAATTATGTGACTCTAAAACTGTGTTATTTACCAGATAATTATAATTAAATGTGAATTTCCTGCTCTTGCCACATAATGAGTTACATATGTTCAGCAGAGTTCAACAAACATGTTGTTTGTAGACAAATTGATCTAAATAATACTGCCAGAGATTGAGAAGCATTATTTATTTTTTCTTGCCACAAAATTTTGTTGACCCTCCTGTAAAATTGTGACATACTTTGCTGCATAATTCTAAAGGCCCATACAGTGGTAGAGCACTGCAGAGTGGTTGGGCGACTATTATTATGATGATGGAACAGTTATTTTGTAGGGACACCCATTAAATGTTTCCCAAATTTCATGGTTTCCTGTGAAATCTGGGTTTTATACCGCTGCATTTTGTGCAATAAAAGCACACAAACTTCTAATATATATATATATATATATATATATATATATATATATATATATATATATACATATATATACATATGTATATATATGCCTCTGAAGAAAGGTGGGGACACTGCGAAACACGTTAGGCATCCACGGCAAATTGAACTGCTTAAAGCTATCGTTGTGCTGGCGGACAGTATACCATAAAGGCTCTTTATGGTATACAGTCCGCAAGCACAACGACTTGTTCTATGACGTCATTTATGACACCACTAATGTCATCTCAAATGGCATCATTGATAACACTACTGATGACATCATCCAGCGACTGTGCTAGTTTGTTTTATAGTTTACATAGTGGCGGATAGCTACCATATAACTTTTCTACCTAATTTTGTACAGCCTGTGCCCAGCTAATGTGTGTAAGTGTTTACAAAATGCTTGTGCTCTTAATGCATCATAGGTGTTTAGAGGTATTGAACACGTTATAAATCTTTGTATTGAAGAGTAACTGTGTGCGCAGGTGGCAGTTGACAACTTGTGGTCAACATATTCCACACACGTTTTTTGGTTCTGCAGAAAATGTCTCCTACAGGGAAAACATTCTACGAAGTAGTTACTAAGTATTGTAAGCAGCCTTGAGTTATTAGACAGAATGACAATTTCTACATAACATAGAAGAATGTGTGCACCAGGTACTAACCTATACTAACCTGTATGCATGCGCTTCTTTTGCTTCAGAATATGGGCTTTCTGTAAAGTTTTCACCACAGTCTGAAGGCTGTAGGTAGTATAATCTTTGGCTGGGGGTGAGTGTCTGAAAAGTTTCTGCACTCCGTCCATGGTCTCCTAGTGTTTGCTTTGTTCGCCCTGCATTGGCAGGGTATGCCCAGATGTGGGTCCCTTGCTCACTTTGCCACTGGGTCCCAGGATGCTTGTTTGCGGTTTAGGGAAGACCTGGCTTGGCAGTTCGGGCTGGACTGTTCCTATGAGACACAGGGTCAAGACTGATTTGCATATATCTGGATCTGAACTGAGGTGGCGAAGTGAGCTCAAGAACGATGATGGGTTTAACCCAGATCTGTGACTGGGGGTGAGTGTCTGAAAAGTTTCAGCACTCCGTCCATCATCTCCTTCGGTTTGCTTTGTTCACCCTAAGTTGGCAGGGTATGCCCAGACGTGGCTCCCTTGCTCACTTTGCCACTGGATTCAAGGTAGCCTGGCTGATGAGGGGTGTTTTCCCGAAACCGGTCCCAGGGTGCTTGTACCCAGTTCAGGAAAGACCTGGCTTCGTAGTTGGGGCTGGACTGTTCCCATGAGGCACAGGGTCAAGACTGATTTGCATATAGCTGGGTCTGAACTGAGGTGGCAAAGTGAACTAAAGAACGATGATGAATTCCACTCACATCTGTGACTGGGGGTGAGTGTCTAAAAAAAGCATTCCGTCCATAATCTCCCTGTATTTGCTTTGTTCACCCTAAGTTGGCAGGGTATGCCCAGACGTGGGTCCCTTGCTCACTTTGCCACTGGGTCCCAGGATGCTTGTTTCCGGTTCAAAGAAGACCTGGCTTGGCAGTTCGGTATGTACTGGTCCCATGAGGCACCGGGTCAAGACTGATTTGCATATAGCTGGGTCTGAACTGAGGTGGCGAAGTGAGCTAAAGAAAGATGATGGATTCAACCCAGATCTGTGACTGGGAGTGAGTGTCTGAAAAGTTTCAGCACTCCATCCATCATCTCCTTGTGTTAGCTTTCTTCACCCTAAGTTGGCAAAGTATGCCCAGACGTGGGTTGCTTGCTCACTTTGCCACTGGATTCAAACTAACTTGGCTGATGAGGGGTGTTACCCCAAAACTGGTCCCAGGATGCTTGATTCCGGTTCAGGGAAAACCTGGCTTGGCAGTTTGTTGTGGACTGTTCCCATGAGGCACTGGGTCAAGACTGAATTGCATATAGCTGGGTCTGAACTGAGGTGGCGAAGTGAGCTAAAGAACGATGATGGATTCAACCCAGATGTGTGACTAAGGGTGAGTGTCTGAAAAGTTTCAGCACTCCGTCAATCATCTCCTTGTGTTTGTTTAGTATAATCTTTGGTGCCTTCAGACCCAGGTAAATTTAAGTGAATAATGTCTTTTTCACAGGTGTTGGATAGAGTGTACACTTTTCTCAGTTGATAAGTTTTAATACTCTGAGGTGTATTTCTCATGAGAGTTTCACTGACAGCAAAATGTGGTACAGTGTAAACTCTCTCCATAGAGTAAACACTGTTTACAGTACCCACTTTTCAACTCATATCAACTTCATTTCTCAATGTAGGTTCAGTGACTGTGAGGAGTATGATACAGATAAAAGCTGTCCATTGTAGGGCATTATTTTTTAGCAGACGTTGGCTATCTTGAGGAACTTGGCTTTGTCTGTACAGTTGTATACATTTTGAATACCGTGTGCAATGAGGATTTCCCATGTATCTGTGATTTATTGTTAATGTGAACTAGGCTACCCGTGAAGTGAATGGTATAGGGTCAATTTTGTAGATAACACATGCTTGCTACACCTGAAGGAAGCTGTATCTGTGATGGTATTAGTGATACTTTATATTATTCTGAGCTATTTTCTACTTACTTTCAGACCTCTAATGCCATACTAGATAACAGAGTAATGTGCAAAAAAGAAGCATCTGTGATGTCATCAGTGATGTCATTTGAAATGTCATCAGTGATGTCATAAATGAGGTCATGGAACATGACATGAGTGATGTAATATGTGCAGTCATAAACTATGCATGGAAGGGTGAAAGTTTATACTTCGCTCTGTTAACTAGAGCTGGTGAATTTCTTTTTTTTTTGTTTAAAACGTGAATGTTGTCACATATATATTCACCCAACTACACCATTACTTCAACCTTTGTTTTTTTTCTATTAAATTTCTAGAGCTTTTTTAACATAATGTAATATTTTATTACCATACGTAAAGCCAACCCCTGCTGTGTACGGCCTTTGGTGCAGACCCGCTCCCTGAGCCTCATTAAGCCCTGGGGACCCCATCCCTCAGGGCTGTATTTTGTTTTTTAAAGGGGAGGGGAGGTGCGCGGCCCCCCTCCCTGAGCTTATTATGGCCCGGGGATCCCATACCCAAAGGCCTGTCTTTATTATATGTGGAAGGAGCCTCAGGGCCCCCATGGTTCCAGCCGGCTCCCTGCATGATGCAGGAGTCAGTATTTCCCCTGCCCGGAGGGAGCAGCTGTTTATGCTGCTCCCTCCGGGTGGGAGCAAATCTTGTTTTGTTTTCTTGCTCACATCAACGAGGGCAGGGAAACAGAATACCAGTCTGTTTCCTGCTGACTGAAGCATTTTTAACGTTCATGACCGCTGGGAGCAGACTTTGTGTTTTTCCCGTTTGGTGGGAGATTTGAAAATGCTGCCACCAGACGGCAGCAAACACATTTTTCCCTGACCCTGCTGGTGCCGGCAGGAGAACCACTGTGTCCTGGTGGTGGTCTCCCTGGGACATAGGAAGATAGCTGGCCCAGGGGAATGGGGTCATCAGGGCCATTAAAGGATCAGGTGTCCCCTCCTCCCTTATTTTCAAAGTCACTGCCCTGGGGATGGGGTCCCTGGGGCCTTTTAAAGGCTCTGCAGCGCCGCCCCTGCCCTAAAAAAACATTGGGCCCCTGGGGATGGGGTCCCTGGGTGCGAAAATGGCTCGGGGAGGAGGGCCGGATGCCTGCCCCCCTCAATAATGAAATTGGGCCCCGGGGGAAGGCGTCCTCAGGGCCAAATATAGTGACACACCCCCTTTCCTAAAAAATCTAAATTGAAACCTACGGATGGGGTCATTGGGGCCAAAAAGAGCTCAGGGAGGGAGGCCGTGCACCTCCTCCCCTTAATTAAAAATTGTGGCCATGGGCCGCCATTTTGTTTTTCGTTTTGCTGCAATCAATTGGGAGCCCTGTGGGATCGCTGCAAAATCTGCCAATTTATTTTCAATTTTGGCCCCTGTGGAATGGGGGCCCTCTGGGTCCCCCTCACAGGGCCTAGGCGGGCAGGGTATCCCTATCCTGCTCCCTTATATCATGTTTGTATTTTTACAGTTCAGGATAGGGGACTAAGGCCCCAAGTCCTGTAATGGTAACCAGCAACATTTTTCAAAGGTTGCTAGCAGCCAATCAAAGCGCTCACTCCCGTAGAAGTATGACACTCGCGGGAGTGGGATGGCCCAAGGGAAAAAAGCTCCCTGGACCAATTAGAATGCTCTATTTTGACCTAAATTGACCCCGGAGACCCCATTGTCCTGGGCCGGATACATTTAAACAGGGGAGAAGGGCATGCAGCCCACCTTCCCGAGCTCTAATTTGTCCCAGGGACCACATCCCCATGGGCCAAATAAAATAAAAAATGGAAGGGGGTTGCATTACTCCCCTGCCCAAGCCTTCTTGGGCCCCAGGGGACCCTATACCCCAGGCCAAATCTATTTTAAAAAAAGGGAACGGGGCGTGGCCAGGCAAGATGGACGGGCGGACGTAATTCGCCTCGGCTCCGTCATCCCCTGAGCTGTCTCGGATGCGTGGGGCAGCAAAATCGCACCGGAGCGCTTCATTCTGCGGGGGCTGAGGTCCGGAGTAATTAGAGACAGGGAGACCGGAGGAAGCGGGTGGCTCCACATCTCCAGAAGCACTGAGGACCAAGATCGGGAGGAGTGGCACGCTTCCAAGATGGTGAAGCACATCAGAGCCTTCGCACAGCGTCGGAGCGGCTCCTAGTAGGCCGTCCACTCGACACCGAAGAAGTGCACAGTGAGCGTGGGGGGCCCCCCAGTTGATGAGCAGAGACAGTGAGCACGCCTACTTGGGCAGGTGACGGGCGGCCAGGGAGTCGGGAGCCGCCCGTGCTGGGGGCCTAATGCGAGCTGCAGGTAGGAGGCACCCACACCTGGAGATTGGGGACAACTGGGGGCCTGCTGAGCCTATTGGTATAGCGAGAATATCCCCTCTAAAGCTCCGAAGATGCGTGGAGACACCGTGGGGACAATTGGAGGTCTGGTGCCTGACCTCAAGATGGCGGCCGGCGCTGCCATCCAGTGCTAGCAGGAGTGAGGCTGCGGCCACATGGGGGGGAACGGCAGTGACCTGACCTACGATTAAGATACAGAGGGTCATCCCCTTGGTGGCTCACCACATAAGCAGAGAGGTGTGGAGACCTAGTCGCTACAATCACCTTGGATGAGGCTCGGAGATCCTTGGGAGACCCAGAAGAACCATAGCCATAAGTTGTAGGGTGAAATCAGTGAGCGAACACGTGGCTGGTGAGATGCAATGGCACGCGGCGCCCCCCAACCCAGCAAACGAAAGGACAGTAACCGGAAGCAGAGTCTAGAAGGCGAACAGAACTAGGCATTCCGCGGAGAGTGGGGGAGGGCTGGTCAGCACCTATGCCACTGAAAAAGGGGCCTGGCAAGGTGACCAACTTTTTCCCTGCAGCAGAGAAAAAGGAGGCGCAGGAGTCAGGAACCAGCTCAGACACCATGGCCCTTACGAAAGAAGAGCTCCTATCATCCCTCTGGGAGTTTAAAGTAGAACTCAGAGCAGAATTGAAAGGTGCATTAAGACTTCCCTGGACCAGCTGAAAGAGGACCTGACGGGGCGGTTGATGGCACTCCAGCAAGATGTGGACTCAGTGGGCGGGCGTGTCCTAGAGGTGAAGCACAGACCCAAGAACTAGAGGAAAAAGTGGAGGCCACGCAAGATACCCTACAGAACCTACAAACTCAGCTACAGGTGGCCTGGAAAATCGATTGCGATGTGATAACATTAGAATTAGGGACCTTGAACAGGGCGTAGAAGGACCAGATTTGGAGGCATTCGTCAAGGGGCTCTGCCGAGGTTCTGGGGTCGAGTCAGATGAAGATCAAGATCGAGAGAGTTCATTGAGTGGGTGCCCAGCAGGGAGGAGAACGACAACGTACTCGCGACATCCTAGTTAAAATGCACTCATTTAAAGCTAAAGAAGCAATTCTCCAGTCGGCGAGGAAGAAAAATTAGGTTTCCTTCCAGGGATTTCGTTGCAGCCTCTTCCAAGATCTGGCGCCGACGACACTTCTCAATTTAAAGCAATTTTGGCCCATCACCACGAAACTAAGAGAAGATACAATTAAATACAGGTGGACATTTCCCTTTGGCCTGGCCTTCGAGATGAACAATAAAACAAAACATGTTACATACTTGAAAGAAGGTCTGAGACTGCTGGGACTGCCTCCCAACAAAGTGGACACAGGGGAGTCGACCTCCAGAGGGAAGGACAGGGAAGACATGCCACGTTGGCATACAAGCACAAAGGGAAGACATGCCACGGACTGAGTGTGACCCACAGTGAGAGTCACAGCTTTAATGGGCTCTTCTGTTGATCTGATTTGCACGAGACCACGAGATCCGATATAAGGGTAAAGGTGAACCTGAGTCTTCTTTCACGAAGCGGGGGTATGGTCTCTGCTTGATCACTCAAGTTCCCCTTTGGACTTGTGATTAACTGCCTAGCTGATGCAATAATCATATTGGAAAGACAGCGGGGGAGGCAGATCTGTGCCATTCTCCCCACACCACGAACTTTCTCTTTCACGAGGATTCGGCCGGGGGCGCTGGAGCGCACCGGCAAATGTTTTGTTTATTCAATTTGCTTTATTGTTGGGGGATTCCAGGGGGCGGTCTACACACCAGAGATGGTCTGAACGTATTTTGTTGATGGCTCAGAATTTGCTCATGCACGTTGTCTGGGCTGGGGGCTTGCATAGGATGGTCGGTTTTGATGGTAGAGCATTGGTAGTCACTCCTGGGTTAATGCAGAGATCTAACGATACTCCAGTAACATGCCGATATTGTTATAATTTGTCACGTGGTACATTCCGGCCACCCCCCTCATTCTCCTGTACAGTGGTCACGCTTAGAATGTTGACAGGAAGGCAGCCTTGGAATGTTGACGAGGTTGCCTTCACTTGATGTACAGCCGCCTCCATTTCTAAATGAGCTTGGGGAACCGGAAATTCCTTGGAAAAGATGGGAAGGAATTTTCAAGTCCTATCTGATAGCCATTGGGGGCGGGAATTTTTCTAACATAAGGAAGCAACATATTCTATTGCATAATTTGGGTATACAGGGCAGGAAGGTTTTTTAGGATATAACAGGTAGACTGGTGGATGATGAAGTTCGTGATGAGGATGAAGGGGTTGATGTGTATGAATATACCTTACGAAAGCTAGAAGCACATTTCAAAGTTAAAATAAATGTGGTACTGGAAAGGCACAAATTCTTCAAAAGAGTTCAAAGGAAAAAGGAGAAGGTGTCATCGTACATAGCTGTATTGAGGGGAATGGCAGCCACATGTGACTTTGGGGCGCTTACGGACTCTCTTATTAGAGAACAATTGGTGAGATGCACTAATGAGGAGAAGGTTCAGGAAGAATTGCTCACTAGAAATCCAGACTTGGAGGAAGCCATTAGTATTGCAAAAGGGCTGGAACATACAGCACAGTGTATGAGAGAGATGAAAGTTTCTGAGGGAGCCAAGGAAAAAGGAGTTGCGAAAGACACTGCGAACGGGGAGGCAGTATGTAAGGTTGAGAATAGGAACAAAGAGAGCTTTAGCAATAGAGTTGAAGGCCTGAAGTGTTTTAGGTGTGGAAATCACAATCACTTAGCCAACAATTGGCGCTACCCTGCCAGAAATGTAATATGCAGGAAGTGCAATAAGAAGGGACATTTTTCTAAAGTGTGCAATGTGAATAATAATAAGATTCATGTGGTTGAACACAAGGAGGTGGATGAAGAAGAGAAAAGTTTTATTTTTCAGATTGAGGATGAGTGCAAGGATGAAAAGACACGGTATCCTACTTGTGAGATTGGACTGGACGGCGAAAAGTTCAAGGTGTATGCAGACTCATGCTCCCCTTTCACCCTAGTAGACAAGAGCATGTTCTATGAGAAATTTTCTAAACATAACCTCAAACTAGAGACGGCTGACATAGCTCCCACGGGTTACAATAGGGTACCCATACCGTTGGAGGGGATGATAAGAATGAGAATTTCTTTTAAAGACAGGCACACAGTAGGGAAAGTTTATGTAACCAAGGAGGGCTCAAGTCTATTAGGGTGGAAACATCAGAAGGAATTGGGTATTAAACTCGACCCCAATAACCAGGAGCAGGTGCTTTTGATTGATCCCCAGTGGTAGGGTCCAATTTAGTGAAATAATTCCCCGAAGTGTTCAGTGAAAAGTTGGGGGTACTTAAAAATTACATGCATAAGATTGAACTGAAGGAGGGAGCAACACCAGTGGTGCACAAAACACGTTTGATCCCTTTATTGATGAGGGAACCCTTAAGATTGGAATTGAGGAAATTGGTTGAGCAAGGGGTCATACAAGAGATCGAATGTGCAGCATGGTTGGCGCCCATTGTCATTACGAGCAAGGATGGAGGGAAGAGCATCAGGCTATGTGTGGATCTCAGGACATTGAATGCCAACATTGTGGTGGACAGGCACCCCTTACCCAGGATACATGAGATGTTGAGCACGCTGCAAGGCGCAAAGTTTTTCAGTGTGCTTGATCTCTCATCGGCCTACCACCAAATCAAACTCCATCCTGAGTCACAACAATTGACAGCGTTTACCACACCATTTGGCAACTATAAATTTTTAAGAATGCCGTTTGGGCTGGCGTCAGCGGCTTCAGCATTTCAAAGGGTGATGCAGCATGTTTTGAGAGATTGTCCTAAATCAATGTGTTTTCAGGACGACATTTTGATTTATGGATCAACTGAGAGTGAACATAATTTGAATGCAGAGAGAGTACTCAAGAGGTTAAGGGATGTAGGGTTTACCACGAAAGAGAGCAAATGTAAAGTGGGTGTAACCTCAGTAGACTATCTAGGGCACACCATTTCTGAGGAGGGGATAAAACCCAAAATTGATCTGGTAGAAGCAGTAAGAAGAGCACCTACGCCATCAAGCAAAAAGGAAGTTCTATCGTTCTTGGGCCTAGCGGAATACATGGCTAAATTCATTAAGAAGTTTGCAATGTTGGCAAATCCCCTAAGAGAAATCTTAAAGAAAGACATGCCGTTTGTTTGGGAGAACAGTCAGGAACAAGCTTTTGAAAACATAAAGGAGGCAATTGTGTCAGCACCATACATAGGCAACTTTGATGTAAACAAGGATACTATTATTACTACAGATGCGAGTAGTAAGGGAATAGGTGCCATGCTTTCACAAAAGAGGGGCAGCGAGGTGAAAGTGGTGGCTTTTGCTTCAAGGTCTTTATCTGGGGCTGAGTCTAATTACTCTACGATATAGAAGGAGGCGTTGGCGGTGTATTGGGCAATTAGACATTTCAGTTTTTATGTGTGGGGTTTGCCATTCGAAGTGTGCACGGACCATAAACCATTAGTCTTCTTGTTTGGCAACAAGGTCTTAGAAAACATGACTCCCCGCATAGCGAAATGGGTCCTAGGATTGCAAGGCTACAATTTCAAGACAATATATGTCCCGGGCCAACAGAACACAGTAGCTGATTTTTTATCAAGGGCTCCAGTGATAAGACAAGAGGAAGAGGTCAGGAGCAGTGAGGGGGTCCTTGAGGTTAAACTCCCTGCAATGACAAAAGGTCAGTGGGACTACCACATGGAACAGGACAGTACCCTCAACAAGGTGAAAACATGGGTAATCAAAGGGTGGCCCATGAAATGCAAAACTCTACCAGAAGACATTCAGCCGTATTGGAATGTACGGAATGAACTGTCCATAATAGGAGGGTACCTTCTCAAGTCAGGCAGAATAGATCCCCCAGAAGGGTTAAGAGGACAGATCATCGATCTCACCCATGAGGGGTGTGGAAATTTAGCCTGCAAACTGAACATTATCTGCGCCATCTTGCCCCTCCCCAGCACCACGCACAGCGAACGCACGGCTGCCATTTTAGGCACCCCACTCATTGTCAATCGCCAGCGCGGTCCCTTTGGCGCTGCAAGCATCCCCCGCGCGCTGGCGACCCCCGCTCTCTCGTACAGGCCATAAACCTTCTCCTTCTGCGCGACCCTGCTACGGAACCACTTCCGACCGACAACCCATACATGGTCATGCCTCTCCTTTGATAACCCCCCTTCCTCTGCGCCCCATTGTCTGAACTGGTCCCAGGCCATCACCTAGCCCTGCGGATGCAGTTTATTGCCCCTACTGTAAGGGAAACACCCCACATCAAAGGGATTACAGTAGAATCAAAGCCCCTACCCCCTGAGACCCGGCCGGTTGCACACACCCCCGGGAATTAGCGGAATTCCCTGCTGCGCGATAGCCATCTCCCACTGCGGGTAGGGTGGGAACCTCTACTGTAACCATGTGTGGGATCGGATCTGAGCCGGGGCTTCAGGGGATATTTCCCCGCACATCAAGGGAATCTCAAGAATGTACTATGTATAATAAAGCAATAAACCAGTGTATAAGAGACCAGGTCTCAGAGATGCAGTTAGAGCACCTCGTGACGATACCTTGCTGTCTGATCTGATGTGTTCTGCTCCGACGGAATAAAACCTTGTTTCCTGCCTTCCAGTCTCCAGCGCCTGCCTCTTTTATTGGTAAATTATCGAGTGGTATGAGAGGCGATTACCGCCGGGCAAATACTTGAAAGGATACCGACTGAAACTGCCGCTACCATTTAACAGGGGCACCTGGGTAGGAGCCAATGCAAGGCGAGATTGAGATCGGAATATTGGTTCCCAGGGATGGATGTACACATGGAGGAGAAGGTGAAGGATTGTTACGCGTGTGGGGTAAGCGATAAAGCAAGATGTATCAGGCGATCCCCACTTATTCCAGTGGAGATCCCACGGTCTCCATGGGACAAATTAGGATTTGACATCACTGGCCCCATAAAAACTAAGGGACCACAGCAATGGTACATCTTAGTGCTTATAAACTACTACTCTAACTGGATCACACACAAGTTTGTGAGCAACATCAACACTCGATCGTTGATTGAATTTTTGAACGAAGTGTTTTCAAAGGAGGGCATACCCTCTACCTTGATCACTGACAATGGGGTTCAATTGGTGTCGGAGGAGATGAAGGACATGTCCATAACACACATACGCAACCCATTGTACTGCCCAAAAGCCAATGGGAAGGTGGAGAGGGCTAACCGAATGTTGAAAGAGTGCATCCAACTAGCGGTGAAAGCAGGGGCTCCTATTGAAGTGGCGCTGAGAGACATGCTTTGGTCCTACCACACCACACCTAGCCTCTCCACGGGGCATACGCCATTTGAACTATTGAGAGGGAGGAAGGCAGGTTCCAAACTATTCCCTAACTGGATGATCCCCAAGGACCCGGTGGTGATCGATCCGGAGGAAATCAGTAAGAAAATTGACACAAGACAAAAGAGGTATAAAGAGTGGTACGACAGAAAATGGGGGGTGCAGGAATGACCTTTCAGCGAGGGACAACGTGTGGTTATCAGGAAACCAGTGAACCTAGGGGGCAAAGAGGACAGGTACTACGCCCCAGGGAAAATAAGAGAGGTCAAAAGAAATGTGGTCATCTTGGAAGATGGGAAAAAGTGGAGCATGGACCAGGTGGCCATAGGTCCGAGGGAGACAGACCAAGAGGGAGACAGCAGGTCTCAGGTCCAGAGTTCTAGAGCAGAAGTAGCTCAAGAGGGAAGGGAACTGAGGCACCGCAATCCCCCAAGGTGGCACAAAGAATTTCAAATGGGTTGAACGTGTGTTAGCATAAGTTTGTTTGTTTGTATTGTAGTTTAGGGGTTACCTTACAGGGCAATGTACACCTCTGCTCACAGCTTAACCTAAACGTTCTGCTAGTAACAGTACCTCTTCTTTAAGGAGGGAGATGTGTTATAATTTGTCACGTGGTACATTCCGGCCACCCCCTCATTCTCCTGTACAGAGGTCACGCTTAGAATGTTGACAGGAAGGCAGCCTTGGAATGTTGACGAGGTTGCCTTCACTTGATGTACTGTTTGCCAGCAAGCAGAGGATGCAGTTAACCTTGTGACTTAATAAAGTTTACCAAGACTATTATAATTGTGAACTTACTTCAGATATCCATAGCTTCTTGGAATGTAAAGGGGCTGAACTCACCTCTCAAAAGGCAGAAAGTCTGGAAATATCTGTCCGATCATAGCATCGAAGTGGTGGCTTTACAGGAAACGCACCTAAAGCGAACAGAGGAGCTCCGGCTCTGCCACAAACAGTATGCTTTAATATGCAGATCCTCAGCGACTTCTAAACATTGAGGGGTTACTCTAATGTTTCACAACTCCCTGAAATTTCAACATGAAGAAATTAAGTCAGACAAGGAAGGGAGGGTCATTATGGTCAAGGGAAGGTAAGAGCAAGGCTATGCACATTCATCTCAGCATAGGCGCCTAACACGGGCCAGGCAAACTTTCTCACAGCTCTGCTAAACATGATTGGAGGGTTTGCAGAAAGCCCAATGATATTGATGGGTGATTTTAACCTCACATGGGATGGAGAAATGCATAGTACACATTCTCACCGGTCCACCACAGGTAGTTTTCCAAGGAGCTTTAAATAATCATTACAGACTTTGGGCCTGGTTGACATACCTAGCGGCATATGTACCCTGCAAAAAGTTAAAAAATATAGAGGATGAACCCTATAAACTGAAGTAGGGACAGGGTAATCAAAAGAAAAATTGAACAGAACCCTACCTAAACATTTATATGGATCATGTGTTGTATTATGCAGTGTTCCAGTATGACAGCATTAATAATTCTCCAATAGTTGTTCTACAACCAGTTATAAGAGAATTACAACAATAAATGAGTACATTTAAAGCAGGAAGGCAAAAGAACAGCATATAACATATTACAATTCAATTTTTATTCATAATTGTTATAAATAACAAGCATAAAGGATCTTGTACAACAGACAATTAAAAAATAATTTGATGATATGTGGCACAAAAGTGTTGATAATAACAAAGAAAACTACAGAGTAGTCGACGCGGCGTTTCGGTGAAACATGAATCAACCACCTTCTTCAGGACAGAGTTTTCTATAAAAATACAGGAGACAGAAAAGTCTTTAGTCCCTTGTTCAATTGGGAAGACTAACTTTCTTTTGAGTAAAATAAAATCAAGACAGGTATGACCTATTAAAATGCAGGAGACAGAAAAGTCTTTAGTCCCTTATTCAATTGGGAAGACTAACTTTCTTCTGAGTCAAAATAAAATCAGGAATGACCTTTTTATGTGGTACTATTCCTTCGCAATTGCGTTTGTAGGAGTCACCCTTGTAGTAGGAAATATTAATAAGTGGCCATTAAAAACCAGTGTCATTTTATGAACAATACAGGTGAGCCGTGATCATGCCTGTAATTTGTGTAACAACGTCTTATGTTACATTTGACAGAATCGGACTGGTTATGTTGCTATCTGGGTATTGCAACGAAGTAAATAAAATATAATCTGATAAAAGTACTGCGGCCTCCCTACTCGCTACAAACGTCTGCCGGGTCAGGATACGTACCCCCACACTAAGGACTACACAATCTTTTCCCACGTCCATCAAACATATTCAAAACTCAATTATATTTTTATGAGTCAAAACATTCTAGGGTCTCTCCAGGAAGCAAGCGAAAATCCTCCCAATTTCAATTTCAAGTCATAGTTTGATTACGATTTGCCTCACCTGGGTGGGGGGGCTCCACTAAGATGGCCAGGTGGTACTTCCTGGCTGCCCTAACAAGAGAAGGGTATTAAGGGAGGAACTCAGAGAGGCCATTACTGTTTTTTTTTTATTAAACCTACCTCAGGATACGTCACCCCTGAATAACTTGGATGCGTTTAAAGCTGTTATCAGGGACAAATGTACAGAACTCAACTCCACTCTAAATAAACAAAGGGGCAAGGAGTGGGAAGCGTTAGAAAAATCCCTAGGAGTCATTGAAAAAGAACACAAAAAGAACCCCTCCCGCACGGTGCAGCATCAGTTGAGAGCAATTAAGGGGAAACTCTCAGCAATCTACACTAATAGGGCAGAACACACCCTACTTCGTTTATGTCAAACCTCTTACGCTCAGGGGAATAAGATAGGCTCACATTTAGCTAGACAGTTACGGGAAAAGCGGGAGAAGGAATTCATTGGGGACATAGTAGATTTAGCGGGGCTCACCTCTCATGAAGATGCCGATAAGGCCAATGTCTTTGGGGATTTTTACATAGGTCTTTACTCTAGGGACTGCCTAGATCCCGCAACACAACTCCAGTACTTACAACCATTAGAGCTTCCTCAGGTCTCGCCAGACCGGAATGAGAGTTTAAACGCTCCCATTCTAGAGAAAGAGGTGGTGAGGGCAATCATGGCTCTAAAATCTAACAAGTCGCCGGGTCCCGATGGCTTGACAGCCCATGTTTATAAAACCTTTGCACCAGACATCACCCCACACCTCACAATTCTTTTTAACACAATAGCAGAATGCCAGACTGTCTCCCAATCTTTGGAGGAGGCAGTTATCACGGTTATTCACAAACCTGGGAAGAATCCGGAGAATGTGCCTCTTACAGGCCCGTAGAGCTTATGCATTTAGATGCTAAGTTCTACTCCTCAATTTTGGCAAACTGGCTGGAGGATCTCATGCCAGACCTAATTTACCGTGATCAGTCAGGCTTCATTAAAGGCAGACAGACCCACGACAACATTTATAGAACCATTCACTTGATTGAGAAAGTGACTAAATTTACGATCCCTTTGATATTAGTGGGCCATGATGCTCAAAAGGCTTTTGACAGGGTTTATTGGGCATTCCTCTTCAGCACTCTCGAGCATTTCAGGTTTGGAAAGTCATTTGTTGACATGATCAAAGCTAACTACGCGGGACCAGCTCCTCTTTATTCCCCTTAGAGAAAGGCACTAGGCAGGGTTCTCCTCTCTGCCCACTTCTTTTCGCCTTAAGCATGGAGCCACTGGCCACTGGCCACACGGATTCGCAAAGCGACAGGAATTCGGGGTATTCCATTTGGAAGGGAGGAGCAAAAAATATTGCTCTTCGCTGATGATGTGCTGTTGTCACTTACCTTTCCCAGCCAATCATTGCAGGAACTTCAGGAGGAACTGAGAACTTTTGAAGTGGTTTCAGGCTTCAAAGTGACTCTCATTAAATCTTCCACCCCACTCCAATAGGCCAAACATGCACTCAAATACCTGGGTGTTAACCTGACTCCCAACCTAGATGGCCTCTTTAGGGCCAACTACTCCCCTTCTATTGCTTCAGATCCAGCAAGAACTTTAACGGTGGAAGCCCCTCTTCATCTCATGGCTAGGGCTTATTCATGCAATTAAAATGACCCTCTTACCAAAATTACTGTATTTATTCCAGGCCCTACCGGTGGACTTAGACAGGGACTTTCTGCATAAATTGCAGTCTCTTGTTACTCTTTACATCTGGCAGAACAGTAGGGCGCGTCTTCCCTTTCATTCTCTCCGTCAAGCTAGAAGCAACAGGGGAGTGGCACTCCCTGATTTTCACTTATATTTTAAAGCGGCCCAGCTCCGTATTCTAGCCGAGTGGTCAAAGAGAGAATCAGATAAACACTGGCTACATATGGATAGGGCAGTGGTGGGTAGAATAATATGGGATTTGATATGGAAACCCAAGAAAGATAGACCGCTAAATGTGTACATTAGTACCCCCACACGCACCACACTTAAAGTTTGTGGCGAGGTCTCCAGAGGGCTAGAGTGGTCTACTTTCCCTTCGCCTTACACACCTATTCACTTCAACCCTGAATTTCTCCCAGCGAAGCGAGAGGGGCCATTTGACCTATGGAGGGAAGGGGGCCGTTTGATGCTATCAGACCTGTTTCATAACTATGATATTCTCACATTTCCCAGCTGCCAAAGGGATTTCAAGGTTCCGCCCACTGAGCCTTTCCACTATCACCAACTTAAGCTCTGGGCTCTCCAGCCGCAGGTCAGGGGGGCTGCAACCCAAGAGAAGACGCCAGTGGAGAAATTTGTACAGAAGGTGAGGTCCATGAGAGGGGTGATTTATTTTTTTTATAATCTGTTGCTCTCTACTTCGCATACGCTGAGACCCCGGTACGTGCAGGCATGGTAACGGTGGATAGAAAGAGAGATTTCCGACACAGAATGGAAACAGCTGTGGAGGGATATCGCTAAAGACAACCACTCATTAGATCTAAGAGAGGCACACTACAAGGTTCTTTTTGATTGATATTTAAACCGAACGAAACTCAAAATGATTTTGCCAGAGTAGTCTGACTTGTTTTGGAGAGGATGCGGCCTCTTAGGAGATTTTAGCCATATATGGTGGGACTGCTCCTCTATCCGCCCCTTTTGGGAGGAGATTTTATCCCATATAAAGGACATCTTGGGTTACCCTATGCCTACCACCAAGGAAGGAGTATGTCTGGGACTGAGAGATCCAGAATTAGAGCAGAAAACTAAAGCGGATAGGGCTATAATAGGGCATGCTATGGGTTAGCCAAAGTATTAATCGCAGCTGCATGGAAGAAAGAGTCTGCACCTGTGCTTTCACAATGGCACACCTGACTCTGGAAAATACTGTTGATGGAAAGAATGGCAGATATCTTTATGCATGACTATACATTTTTTGAATATAAATGGTAACCTCTCGTTGCCTATCCTACAAGCGGTCTCCCCTTGGCAGTATGCCCTCCCTCATTACGGGACATGCATCTATTCCAGTTCTAATGGAAGGCCAATTGTTCATCTCGTACAACCAGCCTAACAGCAGAAGTGTATAAAAGAGCTATAGCCAATTAAACATAAAAACTGAGCCCAGTAGTAGTGTTGATATGGACCGCCTCCTGGTAGTTACGTTTTTTTTTTTTTGAGGGTGGGATAGGGTGGGTGGGGGGGTGCTGAAAAGTTTGTAGGCCTCTCTTCGTTTTTGATGTATCATTCAGCACAGACAACTTGTGCTATAGGAACTGTCGAAGGGCAGCGCACTTCCCGCTTACTGAAGAAACTGTAACTTTGTTAGATAAAGTGTCAGACGAGGAGGTAACTGCAACATGTATATGTTTTGTGATGTACACGCATTTTGTGCAATGTGATTGTGCCTAATAAAAAGAAGTTTGAAAAAAAAGGGGAGGGGCACTGCGGCCCCCCACCCAAACCTTATTAGGCCTCGGTATCCCATGCCTCATGGCCATACAAATAAAAAATGGGACAGAGCTGTGAGGCCTTGCTCCCCGAGCCTCATTAGGGCCAGGGGACCCCATTCCCCAGGGCCATATTTTTTATAAGGGGAAAGGGACCCTGTGGCTCCTCTCCCTATGCCTAATTGGGTCCTGGGGACCCCATCCCCCAGGACCTTATGTATTTTAAAGGAGAAGGGACCCCTGCCTGAGCATCATTAACCCTAGGGACCTCATCCCACAGAGCCACATTTTTTTAAAAAGGAGGGGACTGCGTTGACTCCCCTCCTCAGGCCTCATTAGACCCTGAGGACCCCATCCCCAGGGCCTTAAGTATTTTAAAGGGGAAGCCATCACGCAGCCCTCATCCCCGAGCCTGATAGACCATGGGGTCCTCACAGCCTTTTAAAGACCCGCTCCTTCAAAAAAATACATCAGACCTCTGGGGATAGGGTCTTCAGTCTGAAGACGCCTAGTGGAGGGATGTTGTGCGCCCCCTCACCTTAATTAAACATGCAACCTTGGTAGTCATTTTTGTGGTTTTTTTACTCCTGCAAAAATTGCCAATTTTATTTTTCTTTTGGCCAGGGGGTTCCCTCTGAGTTCCCCCCATG
The DNA here is from genome assembly GCF_964204655.1 of Triturus cristatus. Lineage (NCBI taxonomy): Eukaryota > Metazoa > Chordata > Amphibia > Caudata > Salamandridae > Triturus > Triturus cristatus. Next base: position 1,063,223,739 of record NC_140582.1, on the reverse strand, counting down.
GGGTTTTGGGGGGCAGAGTATATCAACCCTGCCCCATTGTATTATTTTTTTATACAAGTTCAGGATAGGGGATTAAGTCTCCGAGTCCTGTAATGGCTGCCAGCAACATTTTTCTTATGTTGCTGGCAGCCAATCACAGCACTTGGTCCCGGGGGAGTCTTACTCCCACGGGAGCAAGATGAACCAAGTGGAAAAAAGCTCCCTGTTCCAATAAGAATGCTCTATTTTCTTAAATCGATCTGAGGGACTCTTGCAACAGTCTCCCAAACCCAATAGTCAAGATATACAATTATTTTTTAACCTTTATTTTCAAAAACAGATTTACACCTAATCACATAAAGCACAGTCTTCGTACCAAGATCTAGTTTCCTCCCAAATTTGGTGTAGTTACATTCAGCAGTTTTTGCTGTAGGCCTGCATAAAGAGGTGTGGCGCAGCGGCCAGGGTGCCTGACTCTGGACCACAGGCTTCACGGTTCGATCCCCGGCACCGGTGGTAGGTTAGCCCAGCCCCAAGTGACTCTGGGCAATAGCTCGCTTATTCTTACCGACGGCCCCCAGCGCCGGGACACCTCTCTGAAGCTGTGCGCTTTACAAGTACTGGTATTTCATTAAAGAAGTCTATGGAAAATAGATGGTGATTTTGCGTGTTGGGCCCCGCTTGACGGATCACCCCTAAAATTACCATGCACAAACTAGTCAAAAAAGACAGAACAAACACAAGACAAAAGATAGTTAGAACGTTTGGTGGAGATTTGTCAAACGCTGCTAAAATTACTAGCAACCCAAAAATGTAATTACTCAGGAAACTTTGACCTAATTATAACAGCCCTGTGTTGGGGTCCCCATGGCCTATTGTTTTATTTATTTAACCTGTTCTACCTAAAAAAATCAAAACACAAAAAGGAAAAATATGGTTCTTTTCAGAACCAATTCTAATGGTTTAGAAAATATAGCATTATATGCTGTTTTGTTTTGCATGTGCGTGCGAGAGAGTGACAGTGAGTTAAAGTGATAGACATTAGCAGAGATGATGACTAAATGAGTGAGTGAGAGAATGTGTGAAAGTGAGGAAGTGAGTGAAAGAGAGAGAGTGCATGACTTTTAAAATGAGAGAGAGAACACGTGAGAGAGTAAGTGAAGGTAAAGACGTGTGACTGAGGGAGTGAGTGAAACATTAGGTCAGAGAGAAAATGAGAGATTGAGTAAGAGAGTGTGTGGGGGGTGTATTACAGAATATAAGACAGTGCAAGTAACCAAATGAACTGGATCCTAATAACAATCCAGACTAAACATAATTTATTGAAATACCATCTAAAAAGAGCTTTTTTGTTTGGTATGACTCATTCACACAGACTAATGACTTGAAATATCAACATACAGATTATAACCTATATTTATTTGCATTGTTGCTCAAGTCAAAAAGTCTGTTTTCTTCACTCCAGGTTTTCAAGTGGTGTTGCAATTAAGCCAAAAACAAGAAGCTAATTGAAATGTATTTTATCACAATTTTGTAACCTTTTATGTCACCACTGTAATTGTACAGGCACTTGTCACAATGTAGCAGTGACACAGATGCACTTTGTTGTCGAAAACTTCACCTTTAATACACTGATGCTCACCAGTAGGTGACAGTAATTGGTACGTATCATTATTAACCATTCAGCAAAAATTGTTTCCTTCTGAGCAGCGTGCAAGAAAAATGTCAGGGTATTTCCTGCCCGCATACAGCGCGTGATAGGGCTTTGATGTGTCTGAGCAATCTTCATTTCAGAAAAATAGATATGTTGACATACATTAAAGTTCATGGCCTCGGCTCTTTGTTTCTTCTCTGAAGTGCTCGACACTGACACAGGATCTCGACCAACATGCCTTACCAAACATGCTTTAACATGTTTGACGCTGGAGAAGCACGTGAGCTCCTGTTACAAATATAAGTTTGGGAGTGAAAACACAGAAGGGGCACAAAAAAACATAAACAAAGCTGGGGCGCCACCAATTTTATGATGAAAATTCACAGACGACCAGTGGCATTATTCTCTTTTCAAGCTCTATATTTTAATACATAGCAACAAACGAAAATTAAGGAACACTTAGGGGCGTAGCTTGGTCAATAAGATTGGGTATGAACAGTGCTGAACTTGAGCCAGTAGTTTCTGGTGCTCAGCACAACACATAATTGCCAACACTGGGGCTTGTCACAGTCTGTCACATGGTGGAGCTGCTAAAAATGACTATTGACTGCGGCCTAAGCCATTCTTATAGCTTTGGGGGTCTAGAGTTGGCTGAATTGTCACACTTGTAAGAGTGTAATGATTAGTAATTGTGTTGGTACTGCCATTGGCAGTGCTGGCAGTAGCAATGTGTGGTGCAAGCTGCAGTGGGCTCCTTAGGAGGGTCCTGGCACTTATGTTTTGTTTTTTACAAATTAAGCACTGGGTGTGAGCTTCAGATTTCCCAACAATCGCACTGGGATATCTTGTTAAAACATATTATATGGGAAGCAGGTCATGAAGGGTGCTCAGGGGGCAGTGGAAAGAGAGAGGACGGTGGATTGTTGGTAGTACTTAACACACAAACATTTTCAAATGAATCAGTGCTTAATTTGAGCCGGTGCTTTCCGGTGCTCAGCACCGACACTTAATTGGTTTCCGGTGCTCAGCACCGGCACCTAATTGTCAACACCATACTTAGAACAGTCTACCACATAGTGGCGCTGCTCATCTAATTTAGAGATGAGCAGAACAATGGTTGTTTAGGAATACAATATACATTAAAATTGCTCTTACCTGCCTCCTCAGCCATTCCTTTAGCTTTGGGAACCTGAAATATTCTGAACTGTCGCATCTACATGCGAGAGAGATGGTTATTAGTTGTTTTGGCAGCAATGACAAAGGCAGTGGGTGGTGCAAGCTGCAGTGGCCTCCTGGTGAGAGCCCTAGCACTTAATATTTTACAAATTAAGCACTGCCAAGCAACTACCTTTTTGATACGGTTACCAGAAACAGTGATTAAAGTACATATGTAAATATGAGTTACTTAAGTTTGCTTCGCTAACAAACACAAAACACTTGCAGGTCAAGGATTTTCAGAGCCAGATTGGGAAAAAGTAACATTAACTGGATTAACAATGGACTCTAGACTAGTGATCCAATAACTGGTTCTCCATCTTAGGAAAAAAGGATGGCAAATGGAGTTCCTACAGAGATCGTTTATTGAACCACTGATCTTATTTTAATATATTTTAAGTTGCTTGTAGACCACACTTACACTCGAGTAGAGTATCTTGGTGATAACGATTCCTCAGCTGTAACGCAGAGACTTACAGGGGATCAGTGGACATAAAGGCAGGTTATAAGAAGCTTGCTAAATTTGTAAGCAATTGGTTCAGCTCTAGCTGAAGATGGAAGTAAATTCTATACGGAGGGTCTCAGAACCTGAATGGATCTTCCTCTCTGTCTCTGAAGTTTATTGGGATACAGAGCAGTCGATTGCTGGAAGATCTCAGGTGGTGCTCTGGGATGAGTTTCATGAATTTATGAGAAAAGAATGCTGGAGAATGGCTGTGAAATAGTTGACGCATAAGGCGAATAACTTTAAAGCAAATACGCTTGTTTATAAGTAGCAAGTATAGCTGATGATGACATTTGGAATTCGGTGAATACCAGCCTGACAGCCATATTTTGAGGATTAAGCAGGCAATTCAATGAATTTTCAGGCAAGTCAAGGTACCTGAATTGCATAGTCCAATCTGGACTGCAGGAAAGCATTGGTGTTGGACCTGACATCCTTGGTGTGGTTTTCCGCCAACATTTTGCGTTTCTGCCTCCTGGTTTTCACTTACTTTGTTTTTGCTAAAGTGCTTGTGCTCTCTCCTTCAAATATGGTTGCATTGGCTACACGTAACCAATGCCTTTATATTAAATGCTACTAGTGGGCTTGCAACACTCATTGTGCCACTTACTTTAGTAGCCCTTTAAACATGTGTCAGGTCTGCCACTGCAGTCTGTGTACTTAGTTTTAAACTGTCATTTCCACCTGGCAAGATAAACCACCAGGCCTAAACCTCCCTTTTTATCACATATAAGTCACCCCTAGGCTATATCTTAAACAGCCCAGAGGACAGGGTGTAGTGTATTTAAATGTTGAACAAGTACTTTTCAGTTTGACATGTCCTGGTAGTGGGAAACTTCTAAATTAGTTTTTCACTATTTTGAGGCCTACGTCCCCCTCAGGATAAGACTGGGTTAACTTATTATATTTGATAACTTTCAGTTGGGAGTAGGTAGGAGTGTCAAGTTTGGTGTCTAAAGAATTGTAATTTAAAGCCTTCTTTAATGGCGAATTTGGATTTTAAGTCACAATTATGAAAACTCCACTTTTAGAAAGTTCTTATACTAACCATTTGGTGCCTGCAGCCTGTTCACTGGTGTAGCTGGCAGTTGGTCTTTGTGTATTGCTCCCAGATAGTGAAACAAAGGGCAATAGGTGTTGGTAGAATAGGTCACTGACTTAACGGGGAGAGCTTTCACCTACCACACTTGCACATCACAAAGGCTCTACCTGAACACACTCACAAACGGTTTGTCACTAGTCTTTTGTGTCCTCAGACAAGCTGCGGCCAGGACAGGGAGGAAGGGAATGCCTGACACCTCAGAGGGATGCAAACCTCCAGAACCTTCTTCTACTTCAAAGTGAGCACCAGGTAAAAATACTGGACCCTCACACCCAACTCTTCAGTACACATCTGGACGTGGGGCAGTCTTAGAAGAAGAACTTCTGTGCTGCGTTGCTACAAGAAGGACTGTCATTCTGCTGCCCTGCTGTGCTCCCTGCTGCTCGCCTGTCTGAGTGAGAAGGACTGGACCTGCATCTTAAACTGAGGGCCACCACAGTGACTCCAAGGGCTAGATGTCTTGCCTCCTGGTCAGAACCTCAGGGACAGGACAGTCTCCTACAACCTGAACCCAGCACCTGGACTCTCTCAGCTATGATTCTTGCCCTCTCAAGTGGTGACACCCCAGTACTGGACCCTTGGAAGTGCTTTGCCAGCCCATCTGTGGTCCCAGCTGAAATGAGGCAGCGTGACACATCACCATGCAAACTTCTGCATCGGAACCGCAGCATGGCAAATCACCCATGCAGGACTTGGCATCACCAGTACCTCAGTCCATCGGAACCACCGCTGCATGACGTATCCCCACAGCAGGTCTTTGCATCGCATGCCCTCGTTGATAGCATCCTCAAAGACAAAGCAGGCCTCTGCATCACAAGCCCTCCATCTTCTTAGGAACTGTATGGTGCACAACACATCTTCGACTCAGGACTTCTCATTGCAAGTCCCTCGTCGACAGAATCCTTAACGAGGATGCAGGATCTTGCATCTCAGCCTTACAGTTCCCCACTGCGCAACACATCTCCACCCCAGGACCTCGCATCGCTTTTGCTTCACGGCACATCCTCAACACAGGACTCTGCATCGCTCTGCAAGCTCGATTTAAGGTACTTTGTTCAGCAGCCCTAGCAAGGTCCCAATAGACGGCTCGCACCTCATTGTGGTGTGCCTTATCTTATGACTTCGTCACTGTCTAGTGTGACCAGAAAACCATAGTTGGAGTTCTGCATTTTTCGGCACTATTTCCGCTTAAAATCTTTAAAATTGCATATCTCTGATTCTACTGCTTGGATTTTTGTCATTTCATTCTTACATTAATTACTACATTTTACTTTCTTTTTTTTAAATTGGTGTGGAAATGTTCTTGTGCTGGTTTTCACTTTATTACTGATTGACTTGCTGCACTAATATTTTGCACATTGCCTCTAAGTTAAGCCTAACTGCTCTGTGTCAAACTACCAGAGGGTCAGCACCAGTTAGTTTGGGGTTTGCTTGTGACTTTCCCCAGAGAAGGATTGTGGTTGCTGCTTGAGTAGGGTTTCACCCCCTAACCAGTAACCCGATTTCTTATAATTGGCAACAATCCCTCTTTGAGAGTGAAAAAGGAAAGGGAAACTCCTTCCAAACTGTTGTAATAATAAAAAAGCACAGCTTTGTCACAACTGAAATCAGAGATTTGAGTGTCAAGTGTTAAGAATAAAGCCCAGATTACAAACATATCAGGCCAGGGCAAATACAAATGACTAGAGACCAATATTGTGCATCCCAACTGTTAATCTTATTTAAAAACAGGAAGGATCTCAGTCTGACTTGAATTAAGCTTCAAAAAATTACATTGTGCCCATTTTTGAGTGACATTGAGGACTGATAGCAGATCAGACAGATTGTGAAGTCGACAATTCTATGTCATGAGTGTACAACAAGAGGGGGCAATTAGGGCTTCTTGAACCATTCACAAACCATTCACAAAAAAGCATTTAGCTTGAGAATGAAATTAGCCCAGATGAACGGAAAGTGTCCTATAAGAAAGAAAAGATGTAATCCAGTATAGAACTGCACCTCCAACATCAATCTACTAAAGCTTCTGCCAAAGAAGCATGATGATGTCAAAGGCAGTTGAGATGTCCAATAATGGTAGGATCCCTTTGACGCCTGCATCAATCAACATACTAAGATCATCGATAGATAATGTTATAAGCAAAGGAGTACTGCAACCTGGTCTCAAACCTACTTGATGACCATGCAGCAGTGTGTCCTTTTCTGTGAACTCCTGTAGTCGCAGAGTGGCAGTCTTCTCAAAAATCTTTGAGGTATGGAGCAGGAAGGAGATGGAATGATAGTTCCTTAGGTCAGCTGAGTCTGAAGTAGATTTCTTCAGAAGAGGTTTCACAATGGTCTTCCTAAAACTATCAGAAAAACTACTAGTAGAAAGTGAGGAGTTTATGATAAGTTGTAACTAAGGGAAAACCTATTCCATGATGTTTTTCCAAAGGAATCCTGGAATAGGGTCCTTCAGACGCACTAAAAAAAATGTCTGCTATTTGTGAGCATAGCTATACAATCATCGATAGAAATTAATTTGAAGGAATTAAAACATTTGTTCAGAGAAGCTTTTGCTGTCTGAATGTTTGATATAACAGCCCTCGAAAGGGGAGGAGCATCAACCCGCTTGCTGCAAGCGCAGCAGGCAAACACACAAAAAGAAAATGCGTACAGCAGGATCGTGTGGCAAGGGGCGGGGCTGAATCCTGCTACTGCAGGATTACTGCTGCCCCTTTCAGTACGCATGTCGGGTTGGCCGGCTGGCTACCTAAGGACAGCCGGACATGTGCACTGTAGACCCAGCAATCCCCTGGCTGTGAAAAAGCCGGGGGATTGCTGGCACAGGCCCCAGCCTCAAAATGATCGCTAGGTTAGCCTGCTCCCACCAGTCCTGGAGCTGCGCTCACGCTGATGAGAGCAGCTTTAAGATTGATTTAAGATTGATTGGATTCGCGTTCAACTGCACAGGAAGGAAGTCCTTCCATTCCTGCTCGTGGAACGCCGGGGAGAAGTGAAGCAAATATAGTGAGTTTGGCACGATTGAGCACCACCATATTTTGTAAACAGTCGCTGCCACTGATAAGAGGACTGGGAACTGTGGAAGAAGAGGAATAAATCACAGCAGTTAGAGCTTCCCTAATATACTTCATTTTCAGGGAAAATATCTAAAAGGATATGACTAAAACTTGACAGGAAAAAAAAAAGCTGGTTGATGACTTAGATGATTAATCCTGGCAAGTAGTTTTTTCACTGAATTCTTGGCACCCAATATTTTAGAAGAATACTTTGACTTTTTAGCAACTCTACAAAACTATAAACAGTATTTGTGTTATTCGTGGCAGTACAATCAGCAGCCTTTGGGATCATAATTCTTCCACCATTTATTATCCAAATTCCTAAAAAGTATTTTTCCGTTTGTAAAGGCAGGCTTGAACCATTTACAAGTAGCGTGAACCTGATGGACTTTTTGTTGTTGTAAGGGACATCCTATGTCTACAATGAAGTTCAAATGTTGATAAGAACTAGTTTCCCTGCGCCCTATTTATGTATGATATTGAAGAAGAAGGCGGAGGCAAGCAATTTCTCCTTGAGGATGACATCTGGTTTACTGGAAAAGGGTGTGCGAGGGAATAGCTGGTATACTGATATAGGAGATGACAGCTGAGGTGTAGTAAAAGGAGGTCTATTCATTTAGTAGTTTATAAACCCAAATGGTCAGAGATTACAGACTAAAGCCTATTAAAATTCTACCTTTCTAATGCAACCAGGACTGAAGGCCAGGAGTGAGGGTTGTATTATAACCATGTGATAGTAAATTCTATCATAGGCAACACCGGCTCAGACCTCTCCATCACCATGCTGTCGTCTCCACACTGACATTTTCCTTCCCCCTGCTTTAAAACAAGAGAATTAGTACATGACAGATGCTGCGAAGGACAAAAGGCTGGTCTCCCTGCAAGAGAATGATAGAGGGACAGCTCTGGTGATTTGTTTTTGTTCTGTTCAACATCACAAGTAGGCATGAATATCAAGGGTCTTTAAAAGTGTCCTGTGAACTATAAGATTGCAATACAGTAGTCGTATCACTGATAGTTTAGACTCACAAAAGGCCCTTCTACATGGACTTTAATAGACGCAGGAGTTCTTCACACACTGACTATGCTTTCAAGAAGCTCTGGGGCAAATTAGCAAGCCTCAGCGATAATCATGGCTGAACGCACTTAGCGCGTTTTGTACTAACGCCAGCTATCGCAGAAAATTATCGTCGGGCTAGCGCTGTATCAACAACGCTTAGTGCTTTAGCGATATGGGACGACATCGCTGGAAAACCAGCGATAATCCAGCAGAATTGGAGATGAGCTTGCTGATAGGGCCCTGTGGCCTCAACCCTAGAATCCACCTCCAATAGTACACATAGTGTAATCAAGAAAATACCAGATTTTAGGATCCAGCGTTAAGGGGCATTAGCGCAACTATTATCGGCGCTTCGCGGCTCTGGGGCATTCTTTTAAATATCGCGAAGCTGTGTCAGCGATGCTTTACATGAATTCTATGTGAGGAACGCCTACTTTGCATCTAATTAGCAATGCAAGGTGAGGCGTTCGGAAAACGGCAGCTAGCATGCGCTAATGTATGTTAGCGCCGCCTTGATGATTGTGCGATATTAGAATCGCCGCTTTTTCGGCGCTATGTGCCGAAGAAGCGGGGATATGTGTCTTGATGATATGCCCCTTTGTGATTCTAATCCTTGACAAGGTTAGAGAGCCAGATAAAAAGCCAGTGCCCCTTAGCCCTGTCAGATCATCTCACCATTCACCACAGAGACTCTCCTTCACTAAAAGAGTGAGTATTTGATCCAGGAAGAAGACCCATGTCGCTCTGCTGCTACGAGGCCAGGGTCAGTCCTCGTATTCGGCCACTGAAGAAACCCTTCTGCGAGCAGACAACGAGGTTTCGCAGCGACACTGCAGGGGTAATCTCTCCATCATCTGCCTGGTCCTCAGAAGGAGCCATCAGTTCAGTTGCTGTGATGAAACAACGTTGAATGGGGGCAGTGCAGCAACTCATCACAGAGGCTTATGTCACATGACCAAGACACTGAAAGGGTCTGCCTATGAGGAAGAGGAGAAGCACCCTCCGTGCCTTCTCCCCAATCAGTCTGAAGCCCCCCTCTTCACTTTTTGGCATTTAAAGGTCCCTGGTCCAGTAAAGTGTTCAGTTGTGCATTGCAGGTTCGTTTTCAGCACACCGTTCAGAGTATAATTCTGCAGATGTCCAGAAACGTCCAGGCAATCCCCAATATGCACAGTTTTAATTGATGTGAAGTTGATTTTTGCGTTCACTGGCAGTCAGTGGAGTGATAATGAAGCATATTTTTTCAAATGTTTATTTACTGTTCAATTGCAGTACAGAACTGTAAACAGGTGGCTGAAGGCGGTACAGTGCCATCTCAAGTCAACAGGATCATTAACATGCTGCAAGACAGCACAATCAGACTCTTCCGTATACAGTAGTAGAAGTAACCAAACATATACAATATGGGCGTTCTCCACAGTCCCACAACCAGAAGACACCACCCCCTCCAGGCCACATTTCTCCCCTGAGTCACACCAGCTAATGAAGAGAGGGCAGCCGCACCTCTCTTTCAAGTCCCACACTCTAGGTCGGGCAACTGACATAAACATCCACAGTGTCACCTCCATTCTCCCTTCTATTGCACCCATGCAGCATCTGGGTTCCCTGTGCCCAGGGCTTAATTTGCCGGGAGGCCACTGCAGCTTGCACCCCACATTGCCCCTTCCAGCTGCCAATGACAGTACAAAATCAGCTACTAAACATCACATTCTTACAAGTGTTACAATTCAGAATATTTCAGGCCCCTAACGCTATAAGAATGACTTGAGAGGCAGATATTAGTCATTGTAAATGTAAATTGAACTAATAAACAGCTTTGTTGTGCTCATACCTAAATTAGCCAGACAGCGCCACCATGTGGCAGACTGTCGTAAGCCCCGGTGCTGGCAATTAGGTGCAGAGCACCGGAAACTACCTGCTCAAATTAAGCAAGTGATAAATACTTTTTCAGAGGCTGCCAAATGTTTTGGGGATGAAAAACTTTGCATTAGCACCTCATACATTTCACACTCATCATTACAACACGTTATGTCCAATAACCAGTGTCTTATTGTAGGCATTGGTCCCCACCCCAACACATCACTACCAATCTTTTAGCCAGAATCGGTGGTATGGCAGTGAACCTATGAACCCCACACAGAGTAATTCAGGACAGTTTTAGCAAACCACAGTCGCTCTGTCACAGGGAAGGGCTGTCCCTGATTTTTCATCATTTTGATTAGCATGGCAAATATATCCTGCCACCTCACTGTGTGACAGGCGATTATGGAGCATGTTTAATCTGGTCATGCTCAAAAAGCGTGAGGCACCTTCTAGATGCCTGGTTTCGCAACTACTGATGTTTGTTGACGAGTTTATTTTCTAGCCGGGTGTAACTCAAATTACATTTGTCTAGGCATGGCATAACCAGGGCTGGTGTCTGCTCCACCTGACTGTCGTTCTGGAGAATCTGGGGAATGTCGTGAAGTGTGGAGAGCTGCATTGACATTGGAAGTGATTGAGAGCAGGAGTGGAAGAGAACACCCATGTCCTTCTCAGTGAGGCCGAAGGGCTTCTGTTCTCATCGGTCAGCCAAAAGGCAGTAAGTCTGGGTCTGCCCCCATCAGACCAGAATTTATTTCAGCTTTCATATTACTCGTGCACAACAAACATCCTTTAGAACACATTTTCTAGGCAGGAGCCAATGCCGGCTTGCTTCCTGTCCCGTCCTCCCCAGGCTGGGAGCATGCAAAATGAACACACCACACACGGAGCTCAGTAACAGACATCTTTACTCTTCGGCATACAGCATTCATACTCCTTTCTCCTTATGTCATAACTATTAATAATCACACCTTGACACCGCCCAGCCAATTACTTAATCCCTCTATTGAGTCCGCCCAGAACCGCAAGGTCCTAGCGCACATAGTCTCAGGACACTACACTTCGCAGGCTTGCTTTCCAGCTGGAAGGAAATGTAGTTGACATCAGCATAGATCTGGATGTTCACCTGATAGTATGGCGTGGATATTCTGTGAGAAGCAGTACAGGGTGGGAGGAGGAGATTATAAACGTCAGCAGAGTGAATCAGATGTTGGGGTCATCATATACGATGACTTTAGAGTCCTAAAGGGGAAATGGTGTTACCATTGTACACACCTCCTGTATTCCATGTTGGGTATGTTATCCACACCTGGAAGTTACATCTCTGCACGCAAAGAGAGGGTCTGGAGAGTGACTGTAAAGGCCTGAGCAATGCACTAAGGTGCTTACAAATGCATAGTGAAGATTGGCAAGGAGTTGCACTGCACTGAGAATGGATTTGCTGCGCAAACAAGCCTTTTGCAGTGTCAAAAGAGACAAAATATACAATACCGACATTTTGACTGCAGAAAACTGGCTTGTTAAGCTTGCGGGGACGGAGGCCTCAGTCTTGAAGTGAGTTATGACGGCTCCAAGAGGAGAAACCACTAAGATGAAGCTGCCAAGTTCGATTCTTTTTCGTGGGTGCCTTGTCATTGTTCTCCGAAACTTATTTTTATCTCCTTGTACCAAAATCTGTACATTTCTGTTAGGTTTTGCAGCAGCCCATACAGCCAGTGCAGGTTCTTTAGACATAGGAACTACAGCATTGCAGGATGTCTTCCCATAATTCCAGTTCAAGTTCACAGCATGTCCAGGTAGAGTTGGATCCTGGGACTCCTCCAAAGTGGCAAAAGCTCCCGTTATCCACAGGAACGTCTGCTCCTCTCCAGTACAAGGCAGGCAATGGGAATGTACAGGTGCAACTGAGCCACTGGTTCTGGCCTGTATCCAGCCCAGTCTGCACCATACAACAGAGGGAGAGAGGTTTCACAAGGCACACTGGCCCCATCTGCAGAACATGGACTCGTTTCCCCTTTGGGAACAGCAAGTGGCTGGTTTCTATATGTCTGGTAGCATATTTTCATCTCAGGAATTCGAACCAGAGCTAGGGATGTCTGCTATCAAGTAAGTAGCCAATTTTCTAGTAGCAAGGAAGAGAGTAATCTTTGTTTTCATTGGTTCCAGTCACCATCCTCCAAGGCGTGGGCCAAATGGCATTTTAAAATATAAAGAAGTCTGTAATTAGTGATGACAACTACGTAATTGAAACTACAATTCTCAGGTTTCCTCCACCCAAGAATTTCAGCTAACCAACTCAGTTTCTCTTCCATTAACATTCCTTCTGGCCAAAACTATCCCAGAGGCCCTTTCACCCCTGAAAAGTAACATGGCAGTAGCCATGTAATTTCACTATTGAAATTTGCATATCAGCCCCTTCCATAATTGCTATCCTACACACATGATGCATATATTTCATTTTAAGTAAATGTTGATTATGAAGCTAGACACCATGATGCTTACGGCTGCTGGGTTCCGGAACAATGATCAGCTCTATGCATCTTGCATTGACATCCTCAATGGTGGTTCCATTGTGAGATTCCATCATGGCATGGAGTAGCACCTTAAACTAACAAATATTCAACGTAGGTACTGACTGCAGGGGTAATAGAAGTAAGGCCTGTGTGGAACGATCCTCTAGTACTGCACTTTCCGTAAATAACACTGCAACACTGCAAGCTATCTCGACCTTAAGCACTGCTTACAGGACTCTGTACTTTTCTATAACTCTCTGAGCCATGACTCTTGCCATCCCTGGAGAATTACCTTACATACTATATTAAACCTCTTACAGGCAGGCACCTAACACTCTGAAATATGATGGTGGGTTTTTAAATATAGAATGTAACTGACAGGCTCCCTGCATTAGGTATTCTCTGCAGCCACTTCAGGAATCTGATAGATGGTAAGTTAAATATTGATTGTGGCTAGGAGGTTTCATGAGCCACTGTCCATATTCATTACAGAGCTATGAATAATGAGTTTCTTCTAAGAAATGAGTCAGTGTGGGCTTGTTAGGTGGGTAAAGCAACAGGTATTTATTACAAGTTTTCAACCCATCAGTAGAGAAACATGGCCGCAGTCTCAGTTGATGCTTTGGTCTGTTGTGTTATTGAATAACAGCTGTACCCTTTATTCGACCCTCTAGTTGGGCTTAAGCTGGTGGAACTGTTCTTGCTGACCTCCATGTCTGTTTAGTGGCGACCACCCCTAATGTGGCGTCAAGCTGCTTCTGTTTGTACTAATTTTTATCTCATTGCCATCCAAAAGTAATTGATTTTGCTGCCGCTCCAGGAGAAAATATACTTGAGCAGCAGCAAATCTACTCGAGCAGTAGCCCTCTGCCGGTGACTTCCTGCTGCCGCCTTCATTAGAAAATCTCGCTAGGGGATGACAAATCTCGCTCTCATTTTCTGGTGCCTCACAGGAGACCTTTTCCACCTTGCAGCGATTGGTGGGATTTGACCGGAACTCCGTGTTCAAGAGTAACACAGAGTAACCAACATTCCCCCAATTCCGCGGGTGGAAAGAAACATTCTGCCTACCCCTAGTAACATTTCATACATAGGTGGTCCTTTGTTTACATCGAGAAAAGAAAAACATCATATGTCGGAATCTAAATATTTAAAGGGAGTAGGTGTGATAGTGCATCTGACACTGGACAAACTGAGCTCAAAGGCCAGTGGTGCACTTTTAAAATGATTTTTATTACCAAACTCACTATGTTTTAGGGATATGAAGAGATGCTTTTAATCTTTATATGAGAGTCTAAGGGATCTACTAGGATGGTGTGCGGATCGCCACCGCCCTACCGGCGGTGACGATCTGCACGCCAAAACACCCCACCGGTCGGCCTTTTACCCCCGGCCACATTAGCATGGTGGGAGGTACCGCTCCGCCAGTAGGCAATCGTCACGATTGCCTACCGGGCGGAAAAGACCTGCAATATGGTGGCGGTGCCTTGCAGGCACCGCCATCCATATTAGTATCTGGCATTTTCAATGCCTTTCCATGGGGGAGACTGAGAGACCAAACTTTTTTATAGTCCGGCAGCGCCAGGGAACAACGCTCTAAGCTCTCGGGTTCTCCTGCCTGGATTACCAATATAACAGAAACACGGGATTCTTCTAGATGGCATCAAAGATCGATTTATTGGCTGCAGCCAGTAGCAGAGGTCCAACAAGTACCACACAAGTAGGTTGCGAGGAGACTGCTCAACAATACAAAGCAGGTCGCTCTTTTTATACCCAAAATCATGCCTCAGGCAAACATTCTTTGAAGTGCAGTTGGTCGCACCCCATGTACCCAAAACAATACTTTATTATTGATGACAATCCCATGTGTCCGGCCTCTTGGCTAAAACATACGTTCTTCTGGGGTTGAAACCGGACCAACCTAACATCCTCCTTTGAAGAGACCGTCCACTCATAACAAACAAATGGTCACCTCCCCACCATAAACAGGTCATAAAGGAAGGAACAGAAACGGAGGAAAGAGATAGTAAGTAAGGTTGGGCAGGTGTGTGCGGGTCATATAAGTTTATACAACACTGGCCTTTGATCAAAACCTCGCTTAACTCGAGGGCAGGTACTGGTTTGGCAAGTTTCGGCCCCAGGCAACAGCGTCAGCTTTCGCCAGGTCATGAGTCAGCGCAAGGCCAAACTGGGGGGGGGGGGTGGACGTGTCATGCAGGGTCAGGCTGCCTACAGTGAGGGCAATGAAAACAAAATGGATGCCGTGCACAAGATGGAACCCGTGTGTTCTTTAACGAGATTTACTAATAGGCAGCAAATTCATCGGGAAGCGCGACGAGAACACTCGTACATACCAAACTCGCTATTTACGATATGCAGATACCAAAATCGTAACGGAGCCATGATATAAACACACGGGTTCAGAATTTACGGAACCACAGACCCTCCTTTTGCCCTCATTTAGGCAATAACCCATTCTGAATCTGAGTCAATATCAATCTTCATCAGATCATCAATATGTTGCTGAAGCATCATCCTACCTCTCTGTTCCTCCCGTGAAGCAGGCGGACTGCGCACGCATACCGTAGCGCAAAGGCTACACAAGGCAGGACCACACTGCACACAGAGGCAACAAGTGAAAAGGACTGCTAGAGCCATTCCACTGATCGTCAGAATTCTCCATCCCCACGTGGACAACAGCCCCCAGAACCAATCAGTAAACGACCAATCTCCTTCGGCCATATGTATAGACTCGGAGATCTTATGTAACCTGGAAATGGCCTTGTACACTGTTGGAGCATTGTCTGGTATGAAGACACAGCAGCTCGATTGGATCACTTTACATACTCTCCTCGGTCAGCAAGTAGAACATCTAAAACCATACGGTTTTGTAATGTCATGAGGCGATCCGCTTGAAGCTCAGCTGTCAAATTACTAAGGGCACCAGCAGTTTCGTTCACCGTGGACTCAACCACTCGGGTTAGTTGTCTCAAATGCCTACTATTTACCATGGGTCCCCAGTACGGCAGGAATCCCTTAAAGAAATCCCCTGCTTCTTGACCCGCGGTGTCCTCCTTATCGAAGACACCTCTCACAACTCTCGTCTTGTGATAGTCAGCGGAAGCGGTATACGTAGGGGGCAACAGATAGGCAACAAAGCAAATGCCCGAAAAATCTGGGGGCAGCCATGTATAAGCCTGATTGTGGCATACAAAGTACGTACCCTTAGCAGCCAAAAATGATGGGGAAGACTGCGACGGAAAAATGTACGTCTGGGTGCAAACACTCTTCCCTAGCTGAGCCCTCGGATTCGTACCATTTCCTTGCAGACAAAAATGACCTCGGTGGGGTACGACCCAAATCGGAGACGATCTCTTACGCTGTTTCCCACCCAGACTAATGCGGTATCCAGTTGCGTTCCACCCAGTGTAAGCTGATAACTCGTCCCTGGGAATAGACATATAGGCATTCACATCTCTGCTCATGTTCGCAATTCCCTTCACCAAGGCTGCATTCGAGTTATGTTTCACAGAACGCGGGGGACGCGGGGGATAGATTTCCAAAGCAAAAAGGAACATCGTCTGAAAAGCCCATGATGACCCGTTTTGACTAAAAGGTAGGACTAAGTAGGGGATACCCTTTCCCATTGTATGTGGCATCAAACCACACACCCAACAATTAGTGGTGTTGACTATTAATTGGTGTTGGTGAAGCAATTGGATGAACGAGTTGTTTGTGAATTCCAGTCTTCTAGTTTGTTCATGTTCAGGCAAGGGGTGAAAAGAGTGTATAGAAACAGTGGAAAACAAAGGAGTAGACGTAGGTTGTGGGGTAGGTGTGGATAGGAACTGAAAAAGGAGGACAATCCCACCCATCAAAGTTATCGAAATACTGAGTGTCAATAAGGCACATTTAACTAGAAAACTCTTACTAAAAAAACATTTTATCAGTTAATCCCATCAAACCAAGAAACTCCACCCTCTAACGAGCCGTCCGCGGCGGTTGGGTCTTCTGTGCTCAGGACTACGCCTACTAGCTCAAGGAACGCCCTTAAGACCAATAGAACCCCTGACCTTGTGTCAAGGAGCCTGTACTCCTGAGTCTTTACACCGCGACCCTCCGGCTGAACCCGGGTGGCGGTTCGGAAAAAGGTAAAACAACAAAAAAAAACAAGCAAGTTTCTTGGTTGGGAGTAATGTACACAAAAATCATAAAAAAAAATCAGTTCATGAGAGTTCGGGGACGTAGGTTATATCTGCTTCTTCCAGGTCGAGTATGGTCCGGAAAAAGTTCAGTAGCAGGAGTGTTCGGGTCTGTGAGTATTGGCAATGTTCCAGAGTCCGTAGGTGACGGTAGTGTTCCAGATTGTTCAGTAGTGTCTGAAGTGATCACAGATTCATGTCCTTCAAATTGGGCATCAGAAAAAGGAATAAACCGAGGGATGGTTTCGGATTCGGAATTCCCCACACCCTCTCGAACCCAGGAATCAAAAGGTAAAGGGAGTGGTACTCGCTTTGTATGGGCAGCGTGTACCCAGTTTTTTTTCTCCTTGAGCCGGACTGCAGTGCGGGTGGACAAAAGGACCATATACGGGCCAAGCCAGCGAGGTTGTAGATTTTCGGTCCTCTGAAAATTTTTGACCAAGACTAGGTCGCCTGGCTGCAACTTGTGGCCGGGATCTTCGGATGCCTTAGGTAAGCTCTCAACAACCTGCTGATGAATGATTCGCAATTTAGTAGTCAAATCAAATAAATAGTCAATCAACATTGGATGTTCTATGCTACTAAATTGTTTAGGTCTCGGGACACCCCAAATGTTGGCAGGACGACCAAAAACCACCTCGTATGGGCTAAGCCCAACTCTTGAATGTGCGGTCGTCCTTATGGACAAAAGCGCCAAGGGCAGCGCGTCTGGCCATGATAATCCAGTACTCGCTTGAATTTTAGCCAGTTTTAGCTTCAGAGTGCCATTATAGCACTCAACAAGCCCCGCTGATTGGGGGTGATTTGCACTATGGAATTTCTGCCTGATCCCCAGACCAGCACACACTTTCTTCATTACCTCCCCCACGAACTCACTTCCATTATCACTCCACACAATCTTTGGCAACCCATACCTAGGAAAAAATTCTTTGAGCAGGATTTTGGCAGTGGACAAAGCAGTGTTATCCTTTAACGGATAAGCTTCTACCCATTTTGAAAAGGCGCAAACTACGACAAGGACGTATTTCAAGTTGTTGCGTCTTTCCATGTGAATGAAGTCTAGCTGTAGGACCTCAAAGGGGCATGTAGGGGGAGCAAAGTGGCCTGCAGGAGTTGGAGTTCCCTTACCAGGATTGTGCATCAAGCACACCATACAATTCTTCACCACATTCTCTGCACACTTAGAAATTCCGGAATTCTTCCACACTGGAGCTAGCACCTTGCAAATCCCTTTTACACTGATGTGCGACAGACCGTGTGCCATCGTTACTACTGCATGTACATACGCGTTTGGCAACATCCATCTCTGATGCTCGGACAAATCAATCCAACATCCAGTCGAATCCAATTTACCCGTGCTTTCTTTCCATACGTTCTTCTCACTCTCAGTAGCTTCAGCTTGAATCTGTTTCACACTTTCAATCGTATCTTCACACATTCCAGTTTCACTCATCCATCTCGCATTACTCGCAACATACATTCGACTCATCATGTTTCTCGCTGTCTCTTTCGCAACTTCATCCGCAAACGCATTCCCACGACCAACGTCATCTGTAATCTTTTGGTGCGCGCTGCATTTCACAATCGCAACTTGCTTTGGCAATGTAAGTGCTTCCAGAAGCTCATTCACCAACTGTCCATGCTGAATCTTTGTGCCATGGGACGTCAGGAATCCCCTTTCTCTCCACAGACGTCCAAAACTGTGCGCCACACCAAATGCATACTGACTATCAGTATACACATTCACTCTCTTTCCCTCAGACAAAACACACGCTCTTGTCAATGCAATCAGTTCTGCAGCTTGTGCGGAGTTGTGATTCACTCGTGCTGTTTCAACAATCGTGCTCAACGTCGTCACCGCATACGCAGCAGTTGTATCACCATTCGGCAACTTATAGCAAGATCCATCCACCCATAATGTACCATCCGGATCTGAAAAAGCGGTATTCTGTAAATCCACTCTTCCTTTTGTTTCTTCTTCCGTCCTCAGAAAACAATCATGCTCTACCTCATTCGCATTCATGGAAACCGGCAACAGTGTCGCAGGATTCAGCACATTGCACCTTTTTATGTGTATGTGACTAGCTAATAGTGTCAACTCATACCCTGACAATCTCGCACTCGTGAGGTGTTGTGTTTTAGTTCTGTTCATCAAGGTATCCACTGCATGTGGAACCAATACCAGCAGGTCATTGTCCATCACCAAACCAGCAGATTGTCGAATAGAGACTGCGGCTGCTGCTGTAGCTCTCAAACAACTCGGCAGTGCTCTAGCTACCGGATCTAAAGTTGACGAGAAATACGCACATGGACGTTGTTTGTCACCAAATAACTGTGTCAAAACCGACAATGCACAACCTTCTCTCTCGTGAACGAACAATGTGAAGGGCTTACTGTAGTCGGGTGTACCCAACACAGGAGCCGAACAGAGTGCAGTACGTAACTCCGAAAAACTTTTCTGACACTCGTCAGACCAAGGAAGAGTATTGGGTGTATTTTTGCATGTCAGAGCCAACAAAGGTTTTGCTAACAAAGAAAAATTGGGGATCCACTGGCGACAGTATGACGTAATACCTAAAAACGCACGCACTTCTCTCTGTGTACTTGGTACAGTCATTTGTGCAATCGCTCTAATTCTTTCTGGGGTCAACTTCCTTCCCTCCTTTGATAAGAGATGACCTAAGTAGGTCACCTCTTGACAACAATACTGTAGTTTCGAAGGTGATACTTTATGTTTGTAGTCAGATAAATGACGGAGCAAAGAAATCGTAGCTGTTTTACATATTTCCTCATTATCAGCTGCCACAAGAAGATCATCTACGTACTGAATGAGAGCAGCGCCAGCCGGCAACACAAGAGTATCAAGCTGCATTTTTAGAGCCTGACTATAGATTGAGGGACTCTCACAATAACCTTGGGGAGCGCGCCGAAATCTGAAACTACGTCCACCTAATGAGAAGCCAAAGATATCTCTGCTTTCTTCAGCGATCGGGATGCTAAAGAAGGCATTCTTTAAGTCAATAACCGAAAACCAGGATGCTGAGGCAGGAATTAACGTCAGTAAGGCAGTTATGTCCGGTACCACAGGAAACTGTGGGATGACAATTTTGTTGACTTCGCGAAGATCTATCACAAAGCGGTATACGGGTGGCTGAGAAGAATCTGTACGTTTCATAATCGGTAGAACTGGACTGTTGCATACATTACCCCTAGTTTCCTCAATCACACCCTTCTCGATCAGATCATAAATGATCGCCAAAAGTGCTCGCTCACCATCACTCGAAATCTTATACTGAGGAATGCGTGGTAGTTTAACATTTGTTTTCAAAGTCACAACATATGGTGGGATCTCAAGGAGGCCCACATCATTAGGACCATCAGCCCAAAGAGAATCAGGGAGACAGCGCAATTCCAGTGGAAGCTTATCTTTTGACACATACATTGGAGAAACCACTCTCCGTCCCAAGGTAAGATGTACTCCTGAGGGAGAACAATGCAGGGTCGCATATAATCTTTTCAACAAGTCTAGACCCAACAAATTTTCGCCGCAACCTGTCGTTAAGATCAGAGGAGCTTCCAATTCATAAGGCCCAATGGAAAGAGACAAAGGACTAGACACTGGATTATGAACCGGGGCGCCAGAAAATCCCACCGAGACATTGGTTAAGCCAGACAAAGGTGCGCCAGGAAGTTTAGAGTGCATGATAGAACTCTTAGCCGCACCAGTATCCAGAAGGAAGGGCTCTGTCACACCTAATGTAACTACAGAGACATAGGGCCCTTTTTGGTCTACTGGAACCGACACTACTCCCTCTCTTTGTCTATGGCTGTCCTAGCAATCTGCATATTCTACTTTCTCATTATCGACATGATAATCGTCAGCATAGTACTGCTGGGATCTACCATCTTGCACATTCTGTCGATCAAAATAGTTCTGTGACTGTTGTGGTTGAGAAGAGCGCTCATTCTGAACAGGGGCACCACGTCCTCTACCCCTAGCTATCTGCTGAGAATTACCACGTCCCCTTGGAACAAAAGCACCATTCATACGTTGCCGTAAAGCAGGGCACTCACCTTTATAATGGCCCTCTTCTCTGCAATACGCACACTGATTCAAACCTAAGGGCTGTGTTTGATGGTAATAATCAAACCTGGGTGGCATTCGCTGATGCTGGGGCTGCTGTTGATACGCAGGGCGTTGCTGTACTTCAGGCTGGTTTGAACGGGGTGGATACGCTTGTTGTAACAGGACTTTAGTTTTCAGATCTTTCGTCTTTTTCTCTACCTTGTCTTTCTCCTCCTTGTCTCTATTCTCATAATATTGAGCTGTAGCCAATATTTGAGCTGTAGATGAAACTGCCCAAGAACTCTCGGAATCTTTTAACTTATGGCTCAATTCAGGAAGTAAGTTAAAAACGAATTTGTCTACAAATAACCGTTGACCACCCTCAGAGCTCATATCTTGACCACTATGGTCTATGAAAGTTTCTTCAAACCTTGTGAAGAAATCAGAGACACTTTCATCCTTCTTCTGTTTGCAGGCAGCTAACTTATCCCAATTAACCTTCAGCGCCGGCATTAGAGTTTTCATGAGAGTAATTATCCTACCTGGCAAATCCGTCACTAACTGTTCTGGCTTCGCACCGCCCACTTGTCTACCATCCGCTAAAGCAATGTTGTCCCACGTATCACCCAGTTCTGCTACATGATTTTCATGCCGAATTTTTGCCCAAATAGGCTGTGGTACTACATTGCCAAACAGCATATCAACATCAGCCAAGTTCAGTACGCAAGCTTCTACTGTCTGCGATAGCTCTTTATAATACCCTGCAGGATTCTTGCGGGGATCGGGTAAAGTCTGCTTAAGAGTCAATACTTCCGATCGTTTCCATGGGACATGTATCCATACGCGCTGGAAGTGTGGTAAAACAGGAGGATTAGCATTTGCATCTCCCTCTCGCCAAACTGGAGGAACCTCTCTCATAGGATACTGTCTAGCTTTCATCCCAACTGAATGATCAGGTTTAAACAGAGTTCTCGGCGGCAGGGCAGACCTATACGAAAGAAGTATTACTACCGCATTTTTAACTTCAGAACCCACAATCACACCTTTAGCAAACTTGCTCCGTAGCTCAGACAACTCCTCGGGAACTGTATCTAACTCATCACTATCCCAATCTTCTTTAACGAAAGCACACATAATGTCAAACACATATCTTTGCGTAGGCTCGTCCCACTGCAGAAACGTATCCAATACCACCTGCGGACTATATTTGGCCGGTTTAGAAATCCACTTACGAGCTAACAAATCCAACACTTCTCGCTCCTGAAATTTAGGGAGCTGGCTACGTCTCTGTCGACTGTCAGAAACGGCGTTCGTAGTTAACGAACTAAACAAAGGAGTCAGAAAGTTAGCGACAGTGTCAGCTACTCGCCGACGAACAGAAGGAGAGTCAGTCATAAGGACAGGAGAGAAAAAGTTCGGCAAAGTAGTGGGAGGCAGGACAGGCACAGGTAAAGTAGGTACAGGTGCAATAGGTAATCCGGGCTGAGGAGGTGCCGGAGGAACTTGGACAAACTGGGGAGCAAGAACGGGAACATGCAATTGCGGGGGAGCAACCTGTGGCAACATTGGTGCAGTAGCACCTTGTGCGTACGGTGGAGGAGACTTTAACAAATAAGACACCAATGGATCCTTTTCAGAATCTTCCGCTACTTTTTCCAACAGAGGTGTTAATACTGGATAGCATCTATCGGTTGCCATATTATGCTGTCGTTCAGACACCTCAAGAGCCTTATCCTCTACATCAATTTTAAATTGCCTAGCAGCTTGCATAATAGATATGTCATTTACTTTTCTATCTTTCTTCGCTTGTTTAATCTCGCGTTGTCGGGCTTCTTTACGCCATAGGCGGAAAGAGTCAAACATTGCGGGTCTAGCCTTTTTCTTAAATAGCTTTACTTCTAAATTATCTAAGACTTCTGTTTCAAAGCTTCCATTTTGGGGCCATCGCAAAACACCATCTTTCTTGGTGTAGCGGACCCATATTTCATTATACGTGATTGGACCCACGCCATGCTTCGAGTAGAGCTCATACGTTGGAGTTCCAACTGGAGGTATCGGACACGAATCCTCCAACCGGGAATCCCTGTTGCAACAAAGAACCAAATTACCAAAAATACTGCGGCTAGGCATCGTGCTCACTAACCCAGTTTCAAACTTCGAGGGCTTATCTTTACCGATATACTCGTAAATGTACGAGACCCTCGGTTTTTGGAAATTGCAATTGCCAAATAAAACTAAGGACCCAAACTAAGTTACCAAAGACCAAGTTACCAAAGACCAAACCAATATGCAAAGGACCAATGCAAACCAGACAAACCAAGGTGTTTAAACCAAGGTACCAAAGAACCAGACCAAATACAAACCAAGGTTTTTAAACCAAGGGACCAAAGAACTAAGGACTGGGTGCGACCCACTTTATACTTAACTCAATTTATTGATGATCGATGACGTCATCTGAAGATCACCCGTCTAGTGTTTCGCCGTCCAAAGAATTATGAATGGGTCCAAGGCAGGGCGACAGTCAGGGCAGCAGTCCTTCGTAGCCGTCTGGAAGAGGGAACCTCGCAGAAAAAGACCTTCGGACCACTTTTGCGACATACAGGGATTGATGAAGTGGGAGATCTCTTCCTCCGGAATTTTCTTACGAAGCCCCACACGTTCTTCAAGCTTGGACCGGTACCGCTGATATCGCCGCACGTTCGGGCGCCAACTGAGAGACCAAACTTTTTTATAGTCCGGCAGCGCCAGGGAACAACGCTCTAAGCTCTCGGGTTCTCCTGCCTGGATTACCAATATAACAGAAACACGGGATTCTTCTAGATGGCATCAAAGATCGATTTATTGGCTGCAGCCAGTAGCAGAGGTCCAACAAGTACCACACAAGTAGGTTGCGAGGAGACTGCTCAACAATACAAAGCAGGTCGCTCTTTTTATACCCAAAATCATGCCTCAGGCAAACATTCTTTGAAGTGCAGTTGGTCGCACCCCATGTACCCAAAACAATACTTTATTATTGATGACAATCCCATGTGTCCGGCCTCTTGGCTAAAACATACGTTCTTCTGGGGTTGAAACCGGACCAACCTAACATCCTCCTTTGAAGAGACCGTCCACTCATAACAAACAAATGGTCACCTCCCCACCATAAACAGGTCATAAAGGAAGGAACAGAAACGGAGGAAAGAGATAGTAAGTAAGGTTGGGCAGGTGTGTGCGGGTCATATAAGTTTATACAACACTGGCCTTTGATCAAAACCTCGCTTAACTCGAGGGCAGGTACTGGTTTGGCAAGTTTCGGCCCCAGGCAACAGCGTCAGCTTTCGCCAGGTCATGAGTCAGCGCAAGGCCAAACTGGGGGGGGGGGGTGGACGTGTCATGCAGGGTCAGGCTGCCTACAGTGAGGGCAATGAAAACAAAATGGATGCCGTGCACAAGATGGAACCCGTGTGTTCTTTAACGAGATTTACTAATAGGCAGCAAATTCATCGGGAAGCGCGACGAGAACACTCGTACATACCAAACTCGCTATTTACGATATGCAGATACCAAAATCGTAACGGAGCCATGATATAAACACACGGGTTCAGAATTTACGGAACCACAAGACTCCGCCATGGAAAGGCATGTGGAGTTCTCCTTGGGGGCCCATTGCGGGCCCCCGGGGGATGGGGTATGCACTTGGGGGGTACCCATGGTACCCCCCAACATTGGCATGCGTAAGGTGGCAGGCACCGCGCGGGGCCTGTCAGGTTGTGCATGCCAATGAACAACATGCATATATAGCATTGTGGCAGGTGCTGCTTACAGCACCGCCACCACAATGCAATATATGCAGGATGCCACCGCCACCATGGCGGTGGCATCCTAATTGCCGGTGCGGGACCGCCGCACCACTGGTGGCCGGTCCCAGCACCGCTAGCCGCTCGCCATTTTAATGGACCCCTAAATGTCTGGAATCATCTTCCATCTCCAACCCATCCTACTCAAACAAGCTAAATATCTGAGTTGGCTTCAATGACAACAGCCTCCTAGCAAATTAACATCACCCTCTCAACAGTGGTTCACCAACATTGACGTCAGTGGCCTTACCCCTCCAACATAGTTTTGCTTACATTGTCTTTCATGTCCTCAACATCCCAACTGCACAAACACCAAGTTGTGATTCCCCATTATTGACTCCAGTGGTATTATCTTTACAGAGCCAACACAGCCTTCCTAGCAATGATTCATCCCTGATTCATCACTTAATCTTGCACATCACTCCTCCAACAATGATTCACCTCCATTGACTTCAGTAGCATCATTCTTCATCATCACTTTCCCATTGTTTGCCTATGTTGACATAACATCCTCGCTCAAAATTCCACAGAACGCATTCAGGCAAAATCAGGTGACTAAAATGACGAGCAGCAGGGAATGACCAGAACTTTAAGGTCTATTGAGTGCTTGCATGGGATCCATGAGGTACCTTATCTTTATTGTTTAAAGATGATGTCCTGTTATCATAAATAGGTACATGGAGAAAGACCAGATGCGTGATATGATATCTAAGATTGATTAAAAACTCCCTGGTCTGGGTGGAGAAGTACATCATTTAGGAATTGAGTGTAACTTGGTGGGTTCAGCCTACGTTTATCCAGCTCAGGTTTTTTATGTTGTACCTGCTATTGTGAGCCAGGTAAGGGTGGGCGTAATTGGCGAAGTACTACTACGTGGAATTCCACGAAAATGAACAAAAACTCAGTGAAATTCCGCAACTTCGCTCCGTTAGGCTCCGACCGAATTAATAAAACAGAAAAGTCATCTACTTTTGGCAAAATAAGTATAACAAGTATCTCTGTCTTTACATGCTTAAACGCATATAGTCATTTCACAAAAGTGAAAATGAAAATTTAGCAAGCAGTGAGAGAGGTGATGATTTTGGGATCCTCCCAAACCTTGGGAGAGAACCAAGCCGATGCCTTGAAAACAAAGAGCACATCTTGCTGAACGATTCAGTGGTGGTCCCATCCTCTTATGACCACCCCAAGCACAGTTATGGGCAAAAATACAATCCCAACCAAAGGCCCTGCAAAGCATTATGGGATGAGATTGGCAGTGAATATTATAGTATCCAATATAAAAATAATTCTACAAAGAGCTGCAGTTCAACTAGTTGTTACTAGGTGTCCCTCACGAGTTAAATGCAAAAGCATTAAAATTATTACATCGAGCTGCAGTTCCACTAGTCGTTACTAGGTGTCCCTCACAAGTCAAATGCAAAAGCATTGAAACCCTTTCATGAAGCTGCTGTTCCACTAGTCGTTACTAGTTGTCCCTCATGGCTCAAATGCAAAAGCATTTGACTTGAGGGACACCTAGCAACGACTAGTTGAACTGCAGCTTGATGTAATAATTTCAATGTTTTTGCATTTGACTCATGAGGGACACCTAGTAACGACTAGTTGAACTGCAGCTCTTTTTAGAATTATTTTGATATTGGATACTATAATAATCACTGCCCACTGCTAATCTCGTCCCATAATGCTTTACAGGGCCTTAGGTTTGGATTGTATTTTTTCCCATAACTGTGCTTGGGGTGGTCCTAAGAGGATGGGACCACCACTGAATCGTTCAGTATGATATGCTCTTTGTGTTCAAGGCATCTGCTTGGTCCTCCAACTAGGTTAGAGGAGACCCCAAAATCATCACCTCTCTCAGTGACTGATTTTTGTAATTTTCAAAGTTCACTTTTGTGAATTGCTAACATGATTTTTTAGCATGTAAAGTTGCTTCATCAAAGCATTTGTGGGTGCATTTTATTAGCTAATTCATTTACATGGAGGAATAGAGTTTTTGCCTGAATTCCGTGGTTTTTTTAATGGAATGCGTAGTTAACACATCTCAGCAAACACCGGCAGCAGTGCAGAGTTCATTGCCCAGGGTCAGAGCCAGGTACTGTCACTGTATTCCAATAAATGGCAATATATATCTGAGAACTGTCATCACTTCCCCTTATCCCACTATCTGTGACCTGGCATAGTGCTGCAAGCCCACACTAATAGTAGAATCCATGCTGTGAAAAAAGTTTATAACAAAACATAACAAAATATGACATAACTTGACACAACATGACGTGACGTAACATCTCTTCAGATTTTGCAACCATAACCCAATATGCCGCCCAGATGCTCTAACCATTTAACCCACAATAGCATCAGCAGCTCATACACTGTCACCATATTCTAGATATCAGTTCTTATATCCGGGGGTATCCATCATTGCCTAGTTACGGCCAGCATATGACCAGGTACTGTCATCACATGCCCACGCACAGTATCATCATTCTTGGTAAAAACCATAATATGCCAAGGTATTCACATCATATGTATAGATTCTGCCCTTATAAGTCCAAGATCTGTCATCCTGGACCTCAAAACAAACAGCGAAAGTCCATTTACTGCTGTCAAGTGCTTATACGCAGCCTTCCTATGCTCAGAAACAGGAATTAAAAGGGCAGGCACAGCATGTTTTTGAGTGCTGTTTCCTCCCAAACTCACTTTGCTCACTGATAGCACTTTTTCACTCACTCACTTACCCACCAGGGATTAAGTGTGTGTGAAGGTACAAGTTGCTGAGAGTGTGTTTGTTTGTGAACAGGTATGTGTTAAATGTGCGTTAAATGCATTTCATTGTCATTGTGAGTGCAGACTGCAGAAGCTCATACATGTAGCTCTGTGAGTGTGTGTTTCTTTACGTCTGCCTATTTACCAGCCTGTTTATGTGTTGGGGACCCGCTTTGTATAAATTGTGAACAGAGGGAAGATCCAAGTCCCACCTCAGGACTCTGTTGGTCAGGAAGCCGTATGTGTAGTGTGAGAATGTGTATGTCTGTATACCTGTTGCTGTGCATGTGTGTGTATGAGTGAATGGACCGCTGAATATGTGTGTGTGTGTATGTGTGTGTGTACGTGTGCCCGCTTGTGTGTGTATGAGTTCACAGTTGCATCACTTGACCTCACTCAACACGTATTCATGTCCACATGTTTGTTTGAGTGACTTAACTAGAGAGTGAATGTGTATGGCTGGTAGGTGTCTCGGTTTTCCTTTCGGACAATATTATCTTACTTCCCTGGAGTAGCTAATATACATACCCTGCTGGAGGGCTGAAGGAACAGGCTCAGTTTCTGACACCTTCCCCTGCATCCCTCTTATATCTCATTCCTGTTTACTTTCTAGCCTCTAGCAACATTAATCTGGGGTCCAGTAACAAATACAAAGCTTATGAATCTCTATTCATGAGAAAAGTGCAAGTACACACAATTCAGATTAATTTCAATTCATGGAATCGCCAATAAGGAGCAGTGTCGTTATGAGCAGAAGAGCACACTTTGC
The DNA here is from genome assembly GCF_964204655.1 of Triturus cristatus. NCBI lineage: Eukaryota > Metazoa > Chordata > Amphibia > Caudata > Salamandridae > Triturus > Triturus cristatus. Next base: position 1,063,195,150 of record NC_140582.1, on the reverse strand, counting down.
CTGGGGCAATTTTAGAGTAATCCCCCCCAAATTCCTCTGCTCTGATACATAAAATTGCCTGGTAACCAGTCAACAATTGTCAAAGTGACAAGGAATGGTAAAGAATTGCCACAAAGGGAAACTGTCAAGAGTAGATGAATAAAATCGAGTATATCCACTGGAAGGGATAAGAAACTGACAAGACATCACCCTGAGCCAGGTGTCTTTGAATAAAACAGCTTCACCTCTCATATTCGTTCTAGGCAAATGCAACCCTTCTCTCTTCATTAATAATGCCTTACCAGTCACTGTCAACACCAGGACCCACCATCCATACCAATCACTTACCTCATTACAAGGCATTTTTAGGCAGGTAATATTTAATTGCTATTTATTCGATGCTTATTCACCATTTGATGTTTTGTTCAAAGCCTACTATACCACAATGTGACAGCAACTTTTAGGAATAAAGCAAAATGCCATTATGTCACCATCATCTTGTCTGAAATACTTTATAGACTTAGCAGTTAAAAAACTGGATCAGATGACATTAGTGATGTGGAACACTGTATGCATTCTTCAATGTACGGGAAATACACAGTGTTGTTAAGAATGACATTATGGTTGAAAATTGTGTTGATCGCTTACAAATGGACTGATTTGTTTGCAAATGGGTTTTCTGGACATCAAGAGCCATTTGACATAGGAAATTTGATGCACCATAATTTTCTTCTTACATTCATATAGATAGGAGTCTTCAATTAGATTCACACCATGCATGGGCAAAGCCAATAGGTCTCACCTAGGCAAGCGCTATTGGTTTTGCCAATGTTTTTTGGCCATGTTGTACCCTACGTGACTGCTGGTCAGCGTGGCTAAGTTAGTGGCGTAGGGGAGAGTGGCATGGAGTGTTGTAGAGTGGAGTAGTGTAGATTGGAGTAGAGTGTCACATAGTGTTGTGGAGTGGTGCAGAGTGGAGTTTAGAGTTGTGGAGTGGCTTTGAGTGCCGTGGAGGGTTGTAGAGTGGACTGTCATAGAGTGGAATGTCATGAAGTGGAGTGTTGTTGAGTTAAGTGGAGTAGAGTATCGTGGAGATGGGTAGAGTGGAGTAGAGTGATGTAAAGTAGAGTGGAGTGGAGTAGAGTGGAGGGACATAGAGTGTTGTATAGTGGTGTGGCAGAGAGTGGAGTAGAGTGCAGTGGTGTAGAGTGGAGTAGTGCGTCGTGGAGTAGCGTAGAGTGGATTAAAGTGGCGTGGAGCTGCAAAGAGTGGAGTAGAGTGTCCCAGAGTGGAGTGGCATTGAGTGGAGTACAATTGCATAGAGTGGAGTAGAATGTCATAAAGCAGAGTGGCATAGAGTGGAGTAAAGTGGTGTGTCATAGAGTGTCATAAAGTGTAGTATCATAGAGTGGGGTGTTGTAGAGTAGAATGTCGTAGACTGGAGTGTCATGTCATAGAGCAGAGTGTCATAGAGTGGAGTGTTGTGTTGTGTCATAAAGTGGAGGATCTTAGTGTGGAGAATCGTACAGTGTCATGGAGTGGAGTAGAGTGGCACAGAGTGGAGTAGAGTGGGGTACAGTGGTGTAGAGTGGAATAGAGGAGGGTGGAATAGAGAAGAGTGGAGTAGAGTGGCGTATAATGGATGGTGGTAAATTTGAGGGGCACAGAGTGTCATGCGGTAGAGTGGAGTAGAGTGTTGTAGAGTGGAGTGGAGAAGAGTGAAGAGTCGTTCAATGGAGTGGAGTTTCATAGAGTGGAGTTTGTAGATTGGTGTAGAGTGGATTAGCGCTTTGCGTCGTTGAGTGGAAGGCCGTGTAGGGAAGTAAAGTGCTGTAGAATGGAGGAGTGTAGAGTGGCAAAAAAGGGCATAGAATGGAGTAGAATGTTGTGGAGTAGTGTGAAGTAGAGTGTTTTAGAGTGGAGTATCATAGAGTGTTGTAGAGTGGAGTGGAGTGCCATAGAGTGGAGTTTTCACAAAGTGGAGTGTCACAGAGTGGAGAGGGAAAGAGTGGAGTGGAATTTAGTGAAATATCTTGAAGTTTAGTAGAGTGGGGTGATGCAGCATAGAGTGGAATAAAGTGTCATAGAGAGGAGTAAAGTGCCGTAGAATGGACTAGGGTAAAGTGGAGTGGCATAGAGGGTCATGGAGTGCAGTAGTGTGTCGCAGTTTGAAGTAGATTAGAGTGGTGTAGAGTGGAGATGAAGAGAGTGGCGTGGAGTGTTGTAGAGTGTAGCAAAGTGTTGTGGAGTAGAGGACAGTGGCGTAGCGTGCAATGTCAGAGTGTTGTGGAGTGTCAAAGAGTATAGTTGAGAGGAGGGTCGAAAAGTGGGTATCCATAGAATGGAGGGTCATAGAGAGGAAGAGCACAGAGTGGAGGGACATAGAGCATAGTGGAGTAAAGTGTCAGAGTGGAGTTGAGTGACGTAGAGCTGAGTAGGGTGGTGTAGACTGGAGTAGAGTGGGTTAGTAGTAGTACGGAGTATAATGGAGTGTTCTGGAACGTCTGAGAATGTCGTAGAGTGGAGGGTTGTAGAATGGAGGGTTGCAGGGTCGTAGAGTGTAAGGTCATAGAATGAAGAGGCATAAAGCGTAGTGGAGAAAAGTGTTGTTGAGTGGAATAGAGTGATGTAGAGTTGACTGGAGTGTCATAGAGTTTAGTAGAGTGGCGTAGACTGGAGTAGAGTACAGAGGTATAGAGAGGATTGGCGTGGAGTGTCGTAAAGTGGTGTAGAGTAGTGTTGAGGGGTGTTGAGTGGAGTAGAGTGGCATAGAGTGGGGGTCATAGAGTTTCATAGAAAGAGGTAGAGTGGAGGGTCCTAGACTGGAGGAGCATAGAGTGCAAGGGAGTTGAGTGTTTTAGAGTGGAAGGGCGCAGAGTGGAGGGGCATAGAGTGAAGGGACATAGAGTGGCATAGAGTGGATGGACTTAGAGTAGAGTAAACTGTCAGAGTAGAGTAGAGTGGTGGAGCATAGAGTGGAGTAAAGTATATTGGAGTGGAGTGGTATAGAGTGGCATGAAGTATCTAAGAGTGGTGTGTCATAGAGTAGAGTGTTGCAGAGTGGAGTAGTGACGAGTGCACTAGGGTTGTAGAGTAAAATGGCATAGAGTTGGGTAGAGTGGCCTAGGTTTAAATGGCATAGACTGGCGTAAAGTATTGCACAGTGGAGTGGCAAAAAGTGAAGCAGAGTGAAGTGGAGTAGAGTGTCATTAAGTGAAGGAGTGTAGAAGGGGCGTGGCTTCGCCATGCAGCGAAATGGCTGCGCACTAGCGCGGCTCCGCCGGCTGAGCTTACTACATCCGTCATATATCCGACATAGCTGCCTGGAACTGGGTGCCAACCAAGCGACACCATAACCGGAGATAGTCAGCAGTGCGGAGGAGTGTAAACGGGCGCAGGTGAGGCTGTCGGCGAGCGGTGCTGATGCGGAGAGTGTGGGCCTACTGACAGAGGAGCCAAGCTGAAGCCGGGGTCTCGAGTACAGGCCCGGCCCGTCGGCGCTGCTTGGGAGCCGGGGCCGAGGTGCCGAAGGGAGCGGTCCTGTCCCGCTTTTCACTGTGCTCTGCTGAGCTATATAGTGGTGAGTGCTCGCATGGGCAGGCTGTGGCCCGAATATCGCTGGATGCCTGAGGACGACGTGGGCAGTATATGCAGGTGACCGGGAACTGCTTCATGTGCCGGATACCGCCGGAGCGGTGCCCATGAATTTGCGCCTCACTCATTTGCACCCCTGCTTGCCGGCCGCCACTGGTACAACTCTGCAATCACCGGACTTGCAGAGGTGAGCAATTATTGTACCCCGGGCAGTCTCACGCTACGCTGGGCCTCACGACCGTGGCCTCTCCTGATATGATCTAAGCAGATGTGCTGGCTTGAATACCACGCGGCTAAAGGAAACTGAGGCAAACTGAGAAGCTCACTACGGAAATGCTATGCAATTGAGGCCTTACACCTTGATTTGGCGAGCCTTGTGCTGATCTGTGAACTGCGAAGGTGAGGTGGGCGGCCTGGGCCTCGGTGGTGGCTGTTGTGGGCGCTGTCTCGTGGCCCGATCGAGTGTTGCTGTGGCCGCGTACCCGAGGTGAAAACCTCTGCGTGGAATTGCAGTGAGGCCTCATGACGATACTTATCTGAAGATGGAGGGTGAGAGCTAATGATGAGAAGCGCAAGCTTGCACCATTGGATGGAGGCAGCGGCCCCCATGCGCAAGTCATATTGTCCGTTTATGGATTGCCGCCTAGAAATATTGCCTCTAGCATAGCGGTGTCATCCGGTGCCCTTGCCTGCAGTCGTGCAGCGGGAACGACTAGTGGAACTGCTGGGGGCTCGCTTGCTGGTGCCGGCCCTGGGCGCCGCCGAGCAGAGGGTCTCGGGGCCCCGGCGTTCATACTCCCAGAGCGAGGCTCACACGGGTGGTGGTGTCAGGCTGGTGAGGAGCCCTGGACGACGGCGGGGTATTGGGCAGCTCCTGCAGCGAGGTGTCAGTCATACGTGCACAGTGTAACGCAAGTCGAAGTCTGCCACCTGCTCGTCATGGTTGCGGTGATGGGGAAGCCGGACACATGCCAACCCAGGATAACATTTGACAAAAAGTCCACTAAAACAGCTGACACAGACGCAGGTCAGCAGGAAGCTACCGGAGACGGGGTGGCTGCCCACCCGCCTGCAGAGGACATCCGTGAGATGTTTTGAGATCTAAAAATGAGCCTTCATGAAATAGACTCTAAAATGGACTCGCTCGTGGAAAAAATTGGACAGGATAACACAACGCATGGACAAACAAGAGGGCCGTATGTTCTGGAAACGAGAGTGGCTGAGGCAGAGGAGGGCCAAAACGGAGGTGGACGAGAAAATGCGGGAAATGGATGGGGTGCTCCATGTGATAAGACAAAAGAATGAGGATTTAGAGGCCCGGTCGAGGAGGAACAATATCAGAATCACAGGTGTTGCGGAATCAACAGACATCCAGAACATGGAGAAATACATAGAGACAATGATGTCCGATCTCTTTGGATCTGACCTGTCCGCGATGTTTTTGATCGAACGAGCGCACCGGATGCTAGGGCCCAGGCCGCGTCCGGGGGCACCGGCAAGACCAATACTATAGAGACCGGGACACAATACTCAGATTGGCGAGAGAAAAAGGAGAAATTCAATGTAAAGGAAATAACATCACATTATATCCGGACTTTACACTACAGGTTCAGGCAGCAAGAAGAGAAATTCATGCCCGCAAAGAAAATCTTCCAACAAATAGGCATAAAATATGCCTTGATCTACCCCGCCAAGCTGCGAATTCAGTGAAATGGGAAACCCACGTTTTTCACAGACGCTAAAGCAGCTCTATCATACGCAAAGCAGTTGGCTTAGGAGCATAAACAGCGTTAACTGACCGGCGATGCTCAAACCGAGGACAATCTGAGTGATAATGCCTGACGGCCCATGATCAGCGCTCTGGTTGCTCAGCTAAGTGCCCTATTTGGGCTTTCAAATCTCTATTGTTAGACTATTGTACGAGACTATCTGTGTTGAATGCTTGGGGACTTGTTGACAAATCTTCCTGCACTGCAATTATTGTGCCATAAGTGATGGGGGGTTCACTGTTTCAGGTTAGCGCGCTGCTATCTCGGCCACCCTGCCATGAGTGCAGGGGTGTATTGCTGGCAGACCCACGTGCCCCCTTGGGATGATTCCCTCATGTTCACTACTGTGGACGGTTTGTTTACAGTTAGTTAGGAAGGGGGGTGGTAATGACACAACCTAATTGGGGGGTTGGTGTGGGAGGGGGAGAGGGGGAGTTTAAGTTTTGTTGTTTAAACCTGTCAGGGCCTGCACTCCTTTACACAAGCTCACTGGCCGATATGACCTACTGGTATAGGATGAACCTTTATCTGATTATGCCAGTGCAGTGTTCCACGACTGGCCCTTTTACGACTTGCTATGTACTATTGATGCATTCCATGTATACATCGCACTTCAGCTGTGGTCCCAAGACCTGTGATTATCTCTTTGTCACCCCGCTGTCATAACTGCCCTCACATGTCTTTCATGGAACGTTAGAGGCCTAAAAGTTCGCAGAAAGACTAGATTAATTCACTCTTACCTGTCAAGACATGGGGTTGACATCTGTTTGCTTCAAGTAACACATTTAACTTCTGCAGCTGCGGGTCTACTCAGAAACAACAGATGGGGCGAGGTGGTGGAAGCTGGGTACTCAAACTACTCCAGGGGTGTTGCGATTCTTATACGTAAGGGACTGCATTGGAAAACACATCACACTATAGCGGACAAGGAGGGGCGGTTCATTATATTGCAGGGCACCCTGTATAACACCCCAGTAGTGCTGATTAACACGTATGGCCCTAATACAGCCTGTCCTGAATTTTTTCATCTTCTCTGGCAGAAAATACAGCCAATGGGCAGCGTGGCGGTGCTATGGGGGGGGCGATTTCAATGCTGTACTCTCGGCTACGGCAGATAGACAGGGGACGTCTCGTGAACATCACCCAAAAGCTGCAGGAATGTTGTCTGACATTATAACGGACCTTCAGCTGGTGGACACCTGGAGAATGCTCCATCCAACGGCTAGGGTAGGTACATGTGTGACACACCATCGAAACGCATGGTCCAGACTGGATTACTGGCTAGTGTCCAAGGACATACATGCCGGGATTCTGGATGCCGGGCACCACCCACGTACATTTTCTGATCACGCACCCACTTATATAAAGCTGTGAATACCTGAGCCATATAAACAACCGTTTACCTGGAGATTCCCTTTAGGTGCACTCTTAGATCAGGTTTTTCGTGAGGAGCTGCGTGAAAAATTGGTGGATTATTTCCACTGAATGAGGGCACGGTGGACTCTCCGGGGGTCCTTTGGGAAGCATTCAAAGTGGTTACGAGGGGGAACTGCATAGCGCTAAGAACAGGGGTCCTCAAAGATATTCGTAATACCCTTCACAGGGTGGAGCGTGACTTAAGAAACTTGAAAGGTTGCTATTAACAAACCCTGCCCCAGATATCGCGGCCCAGTTCTGATCCAAATTAACGGAATTCCAACAGGAGGCGGAAAGGGAAACGAAATTTCTACACAAATACACTCAGGCAAGGCGCTATGGAGAGAGCGAGCGCGCAGGGAAAACACTGGCGGGTTTACTCAGATCCCCCAGAGGCACCGACTACCTTACTGAACTTCACACAGACGACGGGGTGGTGGTCAGGTCACCGTCAGATATATTGCAAATGATGACCAGTTTTTACCAACACCTATACACATCCCAATTTAACCCATCTCAGACGGATATTTCAGAATACCTAAACACTGTCCTACTAGCATGGTTCAATGATAGGGCCCGAGAATATATGGAACTGCCAATATCGGCAGAGGATGTACGGCAAGTAATCAATAGCATGCCGGCCGACAAGGCACCAGGTGCGGATGGTCTGACTGCCGTCTTTTATAAGAAATATGTTGATATCATTGCCCCCCGGCTCTTACAGGTATATTTAGAGGCCATGGAAACAGGCACGCTTCTTCCTACCTTACGTGAGGCAATTATAATTACCATACTTAAACCTGATAAACATCCTACTCGGCCGGAGTCATACCGCCCCCTTTTGCTAATTAACTTAGATGCCAAGATATGCCAAATTGATAGCGAATAGGCTGCAACCGATGCTCCCGCAGATTGCATTACCAGATCAATCCGGGTTTATACCCGGGCGCTCGACCGCTCACAATCTAAGAACTCTCTTTGGACTCCTGCACTATCTGGCCCCCAATGTTCAGGCAGTTGCCGCGTTGCTTGATGCGACTAAAGCTTTTGATTCCCTAGAGTGGAAATTCCTCTTTACTTTATTGCCCAAAATGGGTCTTAGCCCCTTGTTTATCAAGCAGATGCAAATAATATACACAAGACCGATGGCGAGAGTTAGGGTGAATGGGCAGGTATCAGAATCTTTCGAAATCACAAGAGGGACAAGGCAGGGCTGCCCTCTTTCGCCCCTGTTATTTGCTATAGCCACGGAACCATTGGCAGCCCGACTTCATCAACACCACACTCATAGGAGTATAGGATTTACCTCTAGGGGCCTCCTGATCTCCATGTATGCCGACGATATGGCTGTCTATTTGGTCAATCCAAGTGATAATTTTGATGCGGTCATGAGGGAACTGGTTAGATATGGGGGACTGACAGGTATTCAGATTAATTGGACTAAATCTGTGTTGTTCCCACTAACTGATGACACCACTCCATTTGACACAGAATTCCCGATACACTGGGCCGAGGTATTTGGGGGTCAGAGTGAGTAGGTCCCTACAAGAAATTTGGTTGGCCAACTATGGCAGCGTGATTGACTGGATAGAAAGCAAAATTCACAGATGGAAATTACTACTGCTGTCCTTGACAGGGCGCATTGCGATGACCAAAATGGTAATCCTACCCAAATTATTATATTTGTTTGTAAACATCCCTATGCCACTGAACTCTCACTTTTTTAAACGGCTTTGCTCTCTCATCCTTGAATTGGTTTAGGCGGGCAAACAACCTAGGGTATCATGGAATCTATTGACACTGCCATCGGCGCAGGGAGGCCTAGGCACTCCAGATTTTTAGCTATATGCCTATAGTGCGCAGGCGCAGTATCTGAACTTCTGGCATCACCCAATCCCATTTCACCCCATGTGGCGATAGAAATAGATCATGTTGCTCCTATACCTTTGAACGCGGCTGTTTATAAGCCATACAAACAACCTCATCTAGAAATAGATACAGTGGAGGCAACCCGCTGGGCTTCGAGAGGTATTGCAAAGAGGGCGGGCCTGAGGGAATTGTACGCACCATCTATGCCCTTGAGGGGTAATCCACTACTAACGCCACTGATGGATAAGGCCACCACTAAGAGGGCAACAGCACATGATTTGGTGAAAGGGGGCGACCTCTACCCGGAGGCAACATTCATATCACTTCAGCAGATGTGCGGGACTCAGGCGCCAACAGCATTGGACATGCTGTTGTACTATCAACTCAGAGCTGCATGCAGGGCTAGATATACGGACTTCCCAAGGGAACCCCCTACATTGCCAGCGCTAGAAAATTTATTGTCAAATCCATCTCCCCGCAAACTGATAACGCGAATATATAGTTTAACACAAAAGCACTCCCCCATCTCCCTACTACCAAAGCAGATTGGGAAACAGAGGCATGCATAACTGTTACAGATCGACAATGGCAGTTCTGCTGCTCCCAGCTGGAGCATCTGTCGCCGAATTATAGATTGAGGCTTGTGAATTTCAATTTCATACACAGAGTCTATTGCACACCACCACAACTATACCGAATAGGCCTACGCCCAGACACGAATTGCTGGAGATGCGGTACACCTGCAGCCACATTTACGCATCTGGCATGGCATTGTGGTGTAATAGCACAATACTGGGAGTCAATTTTCTTACACAACGGACAAATCACCGGATTTCACCTTCGGGCCACACCACTGATAGCATTGCTGGGCTTCATACTGGAGGTCCCGAAGGGCTCTCGTAAACTTGCGGCTATGCTGCTGCTACTAGCAAAGCGTCAGGTGGCCATGCATTGGGAAAAACAACATCCTCCTACAGTTGCAGAATGGCTGACAGCCTCTATATACTGCAAAGATCAACTAACATGCTAATGGGAACTAATGCCAAGCAGATCTAGGCCTAAAGACATATGGGCTCCACTTGTGAACTGGTTGGGGCCGGCGGGGCAGACCTTCTGAGAAATAATGCTGCTTGAGGGCTACTGCGCTAAACGGGTCTATTAGTCCTCACCATACTCCTGGGCAGTTGGGGATATGCCTAACGCTATAGAAAATTGTCCAACGCAAACGGGTTTGGGGACCCATGCAACAGTAGTACACTTCATGAGTACCAGAGACATCGTCAGGTGAGCAGATATTTAGTCATTAAAGTGTGGACATGACAGGTGGGGTGGGAGCGGGGGAGGTATAATTGTTTTAATTGTTGGACACGGGTTTGTATATTTTGTATATTTTACGCAGTCTTTTATATAACCTATGCCACTTCAACGCGCAATGTCTAAAATCGCTGCCGGACCTCTGGGTTGTCGGTGTAACAGCTGTGTCATCCCAATTCTATTTTAAATCATTCTTGGATGCCAGCTTCAGGGATTTAGGCACATGGTTATGCATAACAAACATTTCTTTTAAATAAAAAAATAAAAATTCTTCTATTTCTGGTTTTTCTTATGGTGATCATCATCTGAAATTTGCTGCTAATACAGATGATATTCTTCTATTTAAAAAAAAAGAAAATGGGAAGAAGTGTAGAGTGAAGGGGCATAGAGTGGAATGCCGTAGGGTGGAGTAGAGTGGCATAGCGTAGAGTGGCACAATGTAGGGTGGAGTAAAGTGATGTGGAATCGCGTACAGTGGAGTAGCATAGAGTGTTGTAGAGTGGAATGGGGTAGAGTATCGCAGAGTGGAGTGTTGTAGAGTGGAGAGAAACAGAGTGGAGAAAACTGGCGTTGAGTGGCGTAGAGTGTCGTAGACTGGGGTATCGTAAGGATGTCGTAGAGTGGATTGCCGTAAGGTGGAAGGGTGCAGAGTGTCAGAGTGGAATGTCGTGGAGTGGCACAAAGTGTCGTAGAGTGTTGTGGAGTGGCATAGAGTGTAGTAGAGTGAAGTATTGTAACGTGGAGAAGTGTAGAGTAGAGTGTCATTGAGTGGAGTAGAGTGGAGTGGAGTATCATAGAGTGGAGAGTCATAGAGTGGAGTGGCATAGAGAGTGTAAGTAAGTAAATATTTTATTGCATATAGTTAATTAAAACCATTGCAATTTTGTATTAAAATCATCAAATTATCAAAGAAAAAAGAAAAGAGAGAAAAAAGAACAAAAAGAAGCTTTCCTATTTACAAGCTCAGCATTAATCAGCTACCAATTGTGTATAAGTCAACTGTCTATAAATTAATCCTCACTCTAAACCATCCATAAACTTGTGGCTAAAATCATGTGCAAAATACAAAAGTATACTAGGTATTGCTGATCCTCTATTTAATGGCTAAGATCATGAACAAAAGTGAAATATGAACTATACAAAATGACACTAGTTTTAGATGGTCATCAGATTTCATTACTGTGCAAAATGCAAATATGCATACATCCTCAATTACATAGCTAAAATCGCATGCAAAGTGCAAATGTAAACTAGATGTTACGGATCCACGATTTCCTGTCCAGAATCAAGTGCAAAAATACAATATGAACTATAAACAAGTTGATTGCTAGATGTTAGTAATCCTCAATTTCATAGCTAAAATCATGTGCAAAAATACAAGTATGCGTATCACTATAACAATGATGGTATCTAAAATAGACTTAGCACTAATGGCATTCAGACATGTAGTATGGTGTAAGACATAATTTGATGTCTGTATAATGTGCAATCACTATGTCTGTGGTGTTGTCTTCAATCCTTAAAACGTGTGGTATAATGTGTTTCATAGTTGTTAAAATCAAGTAAACACTGTGGGTCTATGCTGAGCCTTCTATAGCCACCACCAGGATACCAAATGTGCTAAGTGTGCAGATGCAATGTGTTGGTCATATATACTTAAAAAGCACTAAAGTGAACGCTATGTGTTTGCTTTTCGTAATAATGTGCTAACTTTTTGCAAACATCTGGCGGCCCTGCATAAAATCTGGTGGCATTAGAGAGGCGTAAAGTGGCCAAGAGTGAAGTGCAGGGCTGGACTGGCCTTCCTAAGTAAAGAACGGAAAACCAAATGGTTTTAAAGTGTGCTTTAAAACCATTTGTGTTGCTTTCTTTACGTAGAAGCAAATGCAGGTCCCCATTAATATAAATCAGCCTCAACTGCAGTAAAATCGGGCCCTAGCTTGGCAGCCGACCAAAACGCCTGTTAGCCAGTTCGGCCCTGGTGAAGTGGCATAGAATGACATAGAGTAGAGTGGCACACAGTGGAGTGTCATAGAGTGCCGTGGAGTGAAGTAGAGTGTAGTGGAGTGAAGTAGAGTGGAATGGGACAGAGTGGAGTTAGCGGCGGCTGGCATAGGTAAACGCGGTGGGCGGGGTAGGTGTGAGGGAGGAAGTCGACAGAAGATGGAATAGGTATAATTAAATAATACCTATTCCGTCATCTGTCGGCTTCCCCCCTGCCGCGCCCCTGCCCCACCACACCGCGTTTATCTGAGCAGGCTGCAGCTGAGAATAGTGTTGGAGAGCAGAATGGAGCAGAGTGGCATAGAGTGGAGTAGAGCAGACTGGCAAAGAGAGGAGTAGGGGGCATAGAGTAGAGTGGAGTAGATTCACACAGTGGAGTGTCGTAGAGCATAGTGGCATAGAATGGAGTGGCATAGAGTGGAGTGGCACAGAGTGGAGTAGAGTCATAGAGTGAAGTGGCATTGAGTGGAGTGGAGTGGCACAGAGTGGAGTGGCATAGTGTCGAAAAGTGGAGTGGCACCGCGTGAAGTGTTGTAGAGTGGAGTGGCATAGAGTGGACTGGCAAAGAGTGGCATAGAGTGCTGTAGAGTAGAGTTTCGTAGAGTAGGGTAGCGTAGAGTGGAGTGGCATAGAGTATGAATAGGAGTAGAGTGGGTTAGAGTGAAGAGACATTGAGCGGCCTAAAGTGTCGCAGAGTGGAGGGTCATAGAGCAGAGTGGTAGAGATTGTCGAAGAACGGAGGGACATAGAGTGGCGTGGAGTATTGTCGCAGAGTGCTGTAGAGTGGCATGGAATGGAATAGAGTGTAGTGTTGTAGAGTGGAGTAGAGTGGCTAGATTGGCGTACAGTGCATGTCATAGAGTGGAGTAAAGTGTCCTAGAGTGAAGTTATGAAGAGTATCGTAGAGTGTCGGAGCGTATCAGAGAGTGGAGTAGAGTAATGTGTAATCGAGTGGAGTGCTGTAGAGTGGAGTGGCATGTAGTTGAGAGTGGAGTGGATTAGAGTGGCAAAGAGTTGAGTAGAGTGGCACAGGTTGGAGTAGAGTGGCCTAAAGTGAAGTAGAGTAGAGTGACCTTGAGTGGAGTAGAGTACAGTGGTGTAGAGTAGAGTAGAGTGGTGTAGAGTAGAGTGGGGTAGAGTGGCGTGGAGTGGCACAGAGTGGAGTAGAGTATTGTAGAGTGGAGTGGCAGACAGTGGGATACAGTGGAGTATGCATGGTGTGGAAGTGCATTGCCATTACAGACAACACATTTTCAGCTGAAATGATCATTACCTTTGCACAGACATACAGTTTTACTAATAAAACAATACAGCGCGCAAACCATGATGTGCGCAAATGGCATCACCTACCTGTTTAGATTTGTTTTGATCATAATAAAATCATTTTTTCCAGCACACAAAAAAATCCTCTCCTTTTACACCTCCAGATTGTAAGATAAAGTCAGAGAAAGAAAAGTAATCACCAAGGCCCCTCGAAGACAGAGCTTGACATTTGACCTCTGTCTTTGAATGCACAGCAATTGTGACAAGATAAGAAGAACATTTAATGGGCTGTTTACAGAAAATGAGCAATCAAGCACTTGTGGAAGAATACAGTAAACAGGCTATCCTTCTCGGGAGGTACAAAGACATGCTGGACAGCCTATTAAAATATAGCCAGCAAATAGAAGCAAGCAAATGTGACTTACAAACCACAAAGCCAATGATAAACAATGGGTGGAATGCATTTGTAGGTCAGTGTTCATCATGTCTCCAAGACGTCTTAGCAACGAGCCAGCTACACTGTCTGGTAGGCATTGGCCTAAAATCCAGTGGATTCTCATGCATGCTCCTCTTCCTCCTCCAAATGTAATCCAAATAATTGCCTCCAGGGTGGGCAATTTAGATGTTGGCCACCCTGCAGACTAAAGCACAGTTTACTGTATTTTTTCTCAACAAGGAAAATATTTTTGGAGGTAAAACAATACCTATTCTTCTACACTGTCAGTATCTCCTTGAGATCTGAGTCTAACCTTATAGATTTAAGAAAGTCTGAAGGCTGAAAAATACAGGCTTACTTTCTAACTGAACTCATCACTGATAACGATTCCACCCATCTGTTATGACTGCCATTGCCCATAACAACACAGTACAAAACTCCTAATAAATAAACAAATAAATAAAGAGAGGTTTATGTTATCCCCATTTGCCACTGACTCCAATTTTTTAAAATGAGGTGTATACAGGTAAATGGTGTATAAACGCACTGAGAATGCATGTGAATAACTTACAAGGGTATTAGTTTTATGAGTGTTCTCTCTTTTCCCAATGGCCACAAAAAAATACGCCAGTGCACCAAAATAATAGTGCCTAGCATTAGCGAATCAAATAGCTAGTAAAGTGGCCCCAATGTGCAAATCAGGGCATTTTTGAACTTGTAATTACAGGCTGTATATGTGATTTTCAATGTGTGGGAAACTGCATGCATCCGTGCTTGCTGCAGGCAATATTTGTGGTAACAGTGGAGAACTCAACACTAAAAACCAGTCTAACAGCCCATAAAACCAGCACACAAACAGCCAAAAAATAGTCCACACACTGGCCTGTGAGTGTAGCCTTTCAACACTACTAGATTGCCCTATAAGCCAGCCCAACCCTTGCTGCCTCCTCCCTGGAACACCCATGTTTTCCCATCTAATCAAAAACCTGCGAGTGTAGAGGATCCACCGTATATGCATATTTTTCCTAGTCAAACGTCCCTAAAAGCAAGTATAAAAAACCACAGATCCTGATTTTCAGATTTAGAAACTCTCACTTGTGAGCACAGATGTTTTTTGTTTGTGCACCTAAATCGAACTTCGGTGCACAAATAAGTTCTTGTATCGAGCACCTGGCTAACTGTTATGGAGATTAATAATTGACATTTGTAAATTCATTTAATCATGCGTAATATTACCACAGTACGGTGTAATATTCCATTGGAGCAAATCTATTAGAGACAACAAGTTGGTGTTCCAGGGTAGAATACCCTGAAAAGTTTGCAAACACCACAAATTCCTAAGTGTGCGGCAGTGCCTATTTTGTGAAAAAATAAGTGCTGGGGCCCTCGTCAGGAGATCACTGCAGCTTGCACTATCATCAATCAATCAATAATGGCTTTGTTAAGTGCGACTACTCACCCGTAAGGGTCTCAAGGTGCTGGGGGGGAGGCGGCCCAGGGTCCTGTCCCTCAAGGAGGCTGTCTATCGAAGAGCCATGTTTTGAGGTCCCTCGTGAAGTTGGGGAGTGAGTTCGTCTGTCTGACGCGGAGCGGGAGGGCATTCCAGGCTCTGGCCACGAGGAAGGAGAAAGAGCGGCCTCCCGATCTGGACTTCCTGGTGCGAGGGACCACGGCGTAGGAGAGTTGGGCTGTTCGTAGTGTCCTTTGGGGTGCTTGGAATGTGAGTCGGGCTATTCAGGTATGCTGGTCCGGTGTTGTAGAGGGCTTTGTGTGCGTGCGTGGGTGAGAATCTTGAAGGTGATTCTTGCCTCGATGGCGAGCCAGTGGAGTGGGCGCAGGTGCTGGGTGATGTGGCAGTGTCGTGGCAGGTTGAGGACTAGTCTGGTGGTGGCTTTCTGGATGTATTGAAGTTTGCGGGTGAGGTTTTTCTTGATTCTGGCGTAGAGTGCGTTGCCATAGTGGAGTCTGTGGAGGGTTTGTGTGACGGTCTTTCTGTGTTCGAGGGGGATCCATTTGAAGGTCTTGCATAGGAGGCAGAGGGTGTGGAAGCAGGAGGATGCGATGGAGTTGATCTGGTGGTCCATTTTGAGTTTGGAATCTAGGATGATTCCGAGGTTGCGTGCATGGTCCATGGGCGTGGGCGGGCTTCCGAGGGCGGGGGCCACCAGGTGTCGTTCCAGCCGTTGGGGTGTGGGCCCATGATGAGTACTTCCGTTTTGTCCATGTTGAGTTGTAAACAGCTGCTGTTCATCCATTTGGCGACTGCTTCCATGCCTTATTGAAAGTTGTGTATGGCTGCGTTGGGTCCGTTGGATAGGAGGAGGAGGAGTTGGGTGTCATCTGAGTATGAAACAATGTTGAGTCAGTGGATTCTAACAATGGGGTCGAGTGAAGCCATGTAGATATTGAACAACGTGGGGCTGAGGGAAGATCCTTGGGGGACTCTGCAGGTGGTCGGTGGAAGGAAGTGAGTATGACTCGCTGCGTTCTGATGGAGAGTAATGAGCGGGTCCATTCGAGGGCCTTGTCCCGGATCCCAGCCTGCGTGTTAGGATGCGGTGAGAGACTGTGTCGAAGCCCACTGAAAGGTTAAGGAGGTTGAGGGCTACTGTCTCTGCTCTGTCCAGGAGGGAGCGGATGTCATCTGTTGCGGCGAGGAGGGCGGTTTCCATGCGGTGGTTCTTTCTGAAGCCGGATTGGGAGGAGTCAAGAATTTTGTGCTCTTCGATGAAGGTGGCGAGTTGGTTGTTGATGGCTTTTTCAATGACTTTCGCTGGGAACAGGAGCAGGGAGATGGGTCTGTAGTTTTTTAGGTCGGTGGGGTCCGCTGAGGGTTTCTTCAGGAGGGGGTTGATCTCAGCGTGCTTCCAGTCATAGGGGATTTAGGCGTTCGTGATGGAGCGGTTGATGGTGTGACAAAGCATAGTGGTGATGGTGTTGGCAGCTCTGTTGAAGATGTGGTAGGGGCAGTGGTCTGTGGGGTCCCTGGAATGGATTGACTTCATCGTCTTCAGGGTGGCTTCGGTGATGAGGGTTGTCCAGCTGTCAATCGTTGTCTTTAAGGTGTCGGGGGTGGTTGGTGTGGGTTCTGGGTGTTGGCTTTATTCGTCGAAATTGTTGTAAATGTTCTTGATTTTGTGATGGAGGAAGGTGCTGAGTTTGTCGCAGAGGTCTTGTGAGGGAGGTATGTCTGTACACTTGCTGATGGGTTGGGCGAACTCCTTGATGATGCTGAAGAGTTCTTTGCTGTTGTGAACGTGTGTGGAGATTCTGTCTTCGAGCACTTTCTTTCTTGTATTTCTGATGAGTTGGTTGTGGGCGTTGGTGGCAGCTCTGAAGTTGTTGTGGGCTTCTGTAGCTTTGGAGTTTCTCCAGGCCTTTTCGAGGCAGCGGCATGTGCGTCTGGACTCTTGGAGTTTGGTGGTGAACCAGCTGGCTTTCCTGACGTGTTTGTTGTTGCTCTTCTTGATGGGAGCTAAGGTGTTGGCGCAGTCGGAGATCCATCTGTGCAGGGTTCGGGCTGCGGTGTCGGGGTCATCCTTGTCCGTGATGGTTGGGGTGGACTTGCCGAGTGTGGTGGAGAGCTGGTCGTTGGTGGTTTTGGTCCAATTTCTTTGTGGGAGCAGGTACTGGGTTCTGTGGATGGTTGGTGTACTGAAGCTGAAATGGATGCAGCGATGGTCTGTCCACAGGAGTTTGGTGGTGCAGCTGAAACTGATGGAGTTTCCTGTTGTGAAGATGTGGTCGATGGTGCGTGGGTTCCATCATGATCTGGCGGAGTCCTATGTTGTGGAGGTTGTCCAGGAGGGATGTGGTGTTGTGGTCTTGTTGGTTGTTGAGGTGGAAGTTGAGGTCTCCCAGCAAGGTGTAGTTGGTGGACGCGATGGCCTGCGGGGTGATGCTGTCCGTGATGGCATTGGTGAATGGTCCATGAGGTCCGGTGAGTCGGTAGATGAGTGTTGCCCGGAGGGTGGTGGCAAGGCTGGCCTGTATCTTGAAGTGTAGGTGTTCCATCAGGTCTTTGGGCTCATCTGAAAGTGTGCTCAGTCGCAGGGTGGATTTGTGAACAATGGCGATTCCCCCCCAGGGCAGGTGGGGCAGTCCTTCCGGGATATCTTGTATCCTTGGGGAATGGCGATGGCGATGTCAGGTCCCGATGTGGTGTTGGTTCAGGTTTCAGTGAAGAATGCGACATCCGGGTTTGTGCTGTCGAGGAGTTCCCAGATTTCAGTGGTCTGTTTGTGGAGGGATCGGACGTTAAGGAGGATGGATTGCAGGGTCTTTGGTGCTGTTGCGTTGTTGCGGGCGGTTTGTGCTGGATCCGTGGTCTTGGCGGTGCTGCAGGTGTGGCGGCAGTGGTGACAGCTGATGGGTCCTTGGGTGTTGGCTGGTGATGCTAGCTTGCAGTTGTTGTTGCGACCTAGGCTGAGTGCGTGGAGTGTCGCTGGGTTGTAGCGTTGGCGGGTCGGCGGTCCAGGGTTTCTGGCGCTGGTTGCATTCGGGACGCGGACGGGTGCAGACGGGCTTGCCTTTGGAGCGCCAGCGGCACGCCCACTGCCGCCATTAAGTAGGGGTCGGAGAGGGCTGGACAGCTGGGAGGCGGGAGCGTGGAGGGGAAACTGGCTTGGGCTGGCCGTGCTAGGGGGGAGGGGCCACGGGGGCATCATCGGTGGGGAAAACGGGAGAGAGGTGCCCAGAAAAGGAGAGAAAACTGCTTAAAAGTAGAAAAAGGAGGATGGGCAGTGATAGCAAGAGAGTAAAGGGGGTGAAAAATGAAGGTGACAGGAAAGAGGTGATCGGATAAGGCAAGAGAAGGAGTAAAAAGTCCACTGGAACACCAGGGATGTTGTGCAGGTATAGAGCCCAAGAACGGAGTGGTGCACCACCTTATATATATGAAGGAAGAAGTTTCAGTAAGAATCGCAGTCTTTTGGAATATGTCTTTAGACAGTCTTTTATTGTGAACATCCAAATGTAGAAAATTGTCAGCCAACGCGTTTCGTTCATAACAATGAACTTCTTCAGGGCAAAAGTGTACGTGGCGTCTGAGTCGTGGTAAACATAAAGCAGAGCAGCTGCGAGGGCCTCCTTGATAAGGGCTATTGTGTGCAAGATCTGTACAGATGAGTGAAGGGCAGCCGTTAGCTCTGGTAGATGGTGTTGTGCAGGTATAGCCTGCGGGTGGAGGAGGGCCTCGAACAGCAACACTCGAGAGTGCAGGGGCTCAGGTGGGCTTCACTTGATGGTGGAGCTGTTAGTGTGGGGGAGCAATTTCACTGACAATAAGTCAGTTGTCTTAAACTATCCCTTTGCTCCTGCCAGTGCCGCCTCTGACAGAACCAACACAACTACTAACCTTGAAACCCTACAAGTGTGACAATTCTGACTATTACCGGCCCCCAAAGCTGTAGAAATGCTTGGAAGGCAAGTAATAGCTATAAGGTGTATTGAACTAAAAAACAACTGTTGTGCTCGTCTCTATATTAGAAAAACAGCGCCACCATGTGACAGACTGTCATATGAGCAGGTGTTGATAATTAAGTGCCGGTGCCGAGCACCAGGAACCACCAGTTCAAATTAAGCACTGGTTTGCTCGGAATTCACAAATTGTTCCACAACCCCTCTCAACGCTGGACATGATCAAATATTTACTGTGGTTAGAGGCAGCAGTAAATCCATTTCTAGGTTAATAACAGGCAGAACACCCACACAATTAGTTGCAAAGGGGTTTACCTAAGGGGGAAAATATTTATCCTTTGAGAAAATAATTTTTAAAAAAGGGGTCATTACAGGCATGCAAAGACATTTCACAAGCTTAGGTGTATCCTATGGGCTATTATGGATGCACCAAATTATGAAATGACAAATGATTTCCAGTAGTACTTCTGAAAACCTGTTGAAAGTTTTCACAAATATTTTTTAAAATATTAGGAAAATTCTGAAATATTCACCCAGGAGGGACAGTCATTTGTATAAAGTATCGTGGCATCGTTGTCGAATTACCTAACCCCATTTGCTGCAGCTGTAGACTTATACACCATTTATTACTGGCGCTTCCATCAGGACCCGAAACATGTACTCGTGTGCTATCTTCCAATTAGTTTGGATTGCTTGTCTTCCGGCATTCCTGTACAGTAACACAGGGTCCGCCTGCGTGTGCGCCACTGTGCTTCATTTTCGATTAAGAATGACACGAAACAGAGGGGGATTGTGAAATGGAACCATCCAGGGAACAGCAGGCCCCTTCCGGATGATTTATATTATTAAAACAACATCCTATTTTCCTTGTAATTCTAATCAATGTTGGCACGGGGGCCAAGAATCATGAAAACATGGGTTCATTTGTAAAGTGTGTTGCCCTCGCGTTTGCTTCCAGGCCATTTGCTTAATGAATGCGCTGCTCTCCAGAAGAGCTGATAAGACTACTTATGGCAAGCTAAGTGTTTAAACAAAGGAAACCTCTGTACACCCCCAGCACTTGATCCCAACACTGACCAATGTGTGAACACTCCTGCTGCTGACAGCCAATCCATTACTGTCTTGGGGAGGACGGAAAGCAGCTGGAGACAGATAACAATCGTGCTACTCTGGAGTCTGTTCTGCACTGGGACACTGTGTGCACAGACAGGCAGCTCGGGGCCCAGCTCTGAGAAATGGCTGCATGTTTATTTATATATTCGAACTCATTCTATGTCAGACAAATGAACTCTCCAGTTTGGGAGAGTTAAAGCAAGAGGCCCCACTTGCCCACTGCAAGTCTGTATGCATTCGTTCATGTTCCATGTGTAAGCAAACTACCGAACAAAACTTTCAAAACATGAGAAACGAATGACACATTTTAGATGTATTTTGGAACCAGCAGAGCAAAGAAAGTTATTTTGCATTTTTGTTCGCTGGAGGCTGTTAAATTTGTTTCTGGTAGTATGAATACATTTTTTAGACAAAAAAAGCATTGGACTAAAAATCGATGAAGAAACACAAACATAGCATAGGTTGACATAAGGGAATCTGATTGGTAACAATGCCACACATTAGTCTATTGTTCTGCACTAGCGATTCAGCTAGCCATACATCTAACACACCTCTATAATGCTCAGAATTTAAAGGTGTTTGGGGATTTTCTCCAACAAACATATGTTGTCACAGCAGAGCAGCATAAACGTAATCCTTCCCTTTATAGTGACTTTTTATAAAAAGAAAAAATTGGGGAACTGATCTATTTGATAGTTTCTATAATTTAAATAACAAACTATTTGTTTATCTGTCCTTAAATGCATCATGCAAGTTACTGGTACTAACCGTATACAATTTAAACAATTTATGTTTCAAGGAATGTCCTGTACAGACCTTAAATGAGCAACTGAATAGTCAGCCGCAAGAACATCTACTTAGATCATGTATTGCATTTATTATAGGGTACTACACCCAGGTACACAATTTTGAGAAGTGAACGCTATAACTAAATAATAGCGAACGCTTCAAAAATGTATTTAACTTGCTTTGCAATGCCTTAAGACACATATATAATGCAGATTCAATGTCCCCTTTGCATACTATTCAATTAATTTGCAATCAAATTTCAATCAAAATAATTGCATTAAGTTTTTTCTGTGCACCAAACCTGTCAGTGAATGTCAGCCACATCTTAATTACTTTGTACTAACAATGCCTATGTAAATATCATGCCTTCTACAAGCAATAAGAATGTATAAAATGTTTAATAATGAAATGTTTTCCAAACAAAAACGTCAACTCCCATCATGCATCATTATGTGCAGAGGATGGCGAGACTATAAATTGTAAACATAAAAAAAGCCAACCCACCGTGAAAAAGACCCTGTGTGGTCGAAACGCGTTGGTGTGATAGCTGTGGTATGAAAAAAAAAACGGATTTTGGGACCTACTGAGTGCCGCAAATTCATTGGAAAAGGAAAAAATATATATATATATATATATATATATATATATATATATATATATATATATATATGAATGTAAATTCGTCTCTGATGCTGCCTTGGTTAGGAAGACGAAGAACGGACCCAGACTTCGGTGCCAATCACTGAGATTTTTATTCAAATTTCTTTGTACCAGTCCGCCATATATATATATATATATATTAATTACCTACTCGTGGTCGCCAGTAGGTAGTTATAGTTAGGACCTCGTTTCTATTCAAAAAGCGGTTTTTGTTTTCCCAATAACTTTGGCGTCTTTTGACAAATGTTTGCAAAATGTTCAAAACTAGTGGGGTACTCCGGTCAGCTCCTGTCTTGAAAGTTTCGGGGAGATTCGCCAAGCGGGGTCCCAAAACGTGTTTTCCCCATGTAAATTCCCATAGGACACTTTAAACAAAGCTGCAGCCTGAACTGATGAACGGAATTGCACCAAATTTGGCAACAAGGTAGGTCTTGGTTCAGAAAGAGCCCTTTTTGTTAAATGGTGTGAATCAGTTCAGTAGTTCTTGAGATATTAGAAAAAAGAAAAATATCGATATCTGAGCACCAGGGAGGGTTTGCGAACCCTCCCAGGCACGAGCTTCACTCTGATTGGCTGCCAACACTCCAAACCAGGAAGTGTTGGCAGCCATCTTGTGACTCGGTAGAACCGAGTCACAAGAAAAAGGGTGAAACAAAGTGAAAAATGAAGACAAGGGGGCAGGGTAGAAACACCCTGACCCCCTAGGCCTGCTCAGGGGGTCCCACAAGGACGCCAGGTCCAAAAAAAGCATTTTTTTTTAATCAGCCAAATTTGCGCAGGGGTCAATTTCCTTTAGATGCATGAGTTTATTACATGAACAATTTATACGTACATATGTTTAAAAAATGACTGTGCCAAAAATTACTATTATGTGTTATTTATAATCTAAAGTGCCTAGTGCAGATTGTATAAATTAATAAATAACCCAAAAATAAGAAATCTAATGTTATTTCCTATAGAATTAATATAAAAGGTGCTTAAAAAGATGTTTAAAAAGAGAGGCAAGCTGTAAATGCCTTTTTGCTTTTCAGTTTAACAGGGGACGAGTGTAATTCATGAAAGTGCTTATTTAACCAACAAACCTGAAGGGTATATTTGATTTAAAGAGCTTCATCAAATCTAGAAATGACCATTGTCTGAAAATCTTCCATTGATAATCGTATGTGATTAAGACCTCACAAGCTTGCACTGCTATAGCTTGATTAAAATCTTAAAAAATTCACATATAATTAATCCATTGAAAATAGACCCAGACTTATAGAAAAGTATGCATGTCTTCTGTGTTGTTTAGTCCATTCGGGAATTTGCTATCAAGTTCTAGAATAAATTTTGTTTCCCGTTGTTTTAGCAACTTTTCCCGATTGCCCCCTCTTCGTGGGGCTGGAATGGAATCGATAGCAAAATATGATAAACACTTAATATCATTGTTGTGTGCTACTTTAAAGTGTTGTGCAACTGGATAGGCCAGATCACTATTAATTATAGCGCGTAGATGTTGAAGTATCCTCATGTGCACCTGTAGCTTAGTACTTCCCACATACCTAAGCCCACAAGTGCACGTGAGAACATACACCGCGTGATCGGTTCGGCAATTGTAATTACCTTTGATAATTGCCTCATTCTTTCTAAATAGAGTCCTATATTTTGTTGTATTTACTCCAAATTTACACGCTCGGCATGCTGTACATTTAAAGAAGCCTTGTCTTGGTTTTAACCAAGTTTCGTTTTTGCCTGTCTCTGGACTATTTCTTGTCAATTTAGCTCCCATAGATTGTGGTTTTCTAAACGTGATTGTTGGTTTAGTTGGGAGTCTGCTGTTAAGGACACTGTCCGTCAGGACTATGGGCCAATTTTTATTAATTATTGAACTCAATTTTCGCTCTTGGCGACTATATGATGTTATTAGTCTTGGTGTGTCTTCAGTTATGTCTGCAGGAGCTGTCTCACTCATATCTTCTTGTGGCAGTAGTGATGCTTTCGATCTGTTATCAGCTTTAGTCACTGCTTCAGCCAATCTCTTATTAGTGCATCCTCTCTTTCTTAATCTAATGAGGGCTTCTTTTTTGCAGCTTTCAAAATCATCTACTGTGCTGCAAATTCGTTTTAGTCTCAAGATTTCCCCATACGGGATACTACTAATCAAGTGCTTGGGGTGTGCACTAGTTGCGTGTAGTGTTGCGTTTTCTGCTGTTGGTTTTCTATATGCAGTGGTGGCCAACCTTCCTTCATTGATATAAATACATACATCTAAGAATTCTATTTTGGTTTGACTGATATGAGATGTAAAATGTAAATTCAAGCAATTATTATTAATTGTTTTAACAAATTCCTCAGCACTTTCAATACCGTCATTCCATATAATAAAAACATCATCAATGTAGCGTAACCAATGAATAATCTTATTTGTGAAGATATCATGGTGCTGCACCTTGAGGACCTGCTCCTCCCAATAGCCCGCGTGCAAACACGCGTAGCTAGGGGAGAAGCAGGCCCCCATCGAAACACCCTGTATCTGCCTATAGATATCTTTCCCAAATGAGAAATTGTTATTATTCAGACACCACGTAATCAGGGCAGTTAAAATTTTGTTGTGCATGTGATATTCGCAAGGCCTTGACTCCAAGAAATGCTCAACAGCAATTATACCCAATGAATGTTCAATACTGGTATAAAGTGACTCTATGTCCATAGTCATTAAAATCAGATTGTCTGCCCATACAATATCCTGGAATTTATTTAAAAAGTCACCTGTATCCTTAACATATGAAGGTAACGATTTCACCAGATCTAATAAAAAATAGTCCACATATTCCCCCACATGTTCAGTTATGCTCTTAATCGCTGAAATTATGGGGCGGCCCAGGATTGGAATAACATCTTTGTGGTCTTTGGGTAGCAGATATAAGAAAGGAAGGACAGGGTGCTCGTTGTACATATATTGATATTCCCCTGTAGTAATCAGGCCTTCTCGCTTCCAATGTTGCAATTCTTTTTTATAGAGTCTTTTGCTTTATTATACTCCCTTATTGTAGTTTTCTCATAACAACACTCATTGTTCAACTGTCACACAGCTTCTTGTACATATTCTTTTCTGGGCCACAGCACTATATTCCCGCCCTTATCCGATTTTTTAATAACAATTTCAAGGTCTTTGCCCAATTTGTTCATCAGATTTTGATATTGTACCTTATTATGTTCCATCTTACTTTTTTTGTAGTTAACTTGGCGGTGTAATTTTTTTATGTCCTCAGTGACGCATTCATGAAAAATATCGATAGCGTTTGGGCATGATCGGCAAAAAAGTGGATTTAGGCTTGTATGGGCTTTCGCCAGCACCTTTTTGAAATAAATCAATTTTTCGTATTCTTTGCTGAGTAGAATCTACAGGTTCTTCTTGTTGGTTGATTACATTCGGCTCATAGCTCAGGTCATGCAGAGTTAGCAGTGTCTGTATATCCGATACTTGTAGTCTTGGCGGAACATTAGTTTCCACAGGTTGTGTACTTTTTACTTTTTCTAATCCTGTTTTGATGGTAAAGAATTTTTTGAGCTTTAATTTACGTATGAAACAAAATACATCAACTCTTGTGGTCGCATAATCAAAGTTGCTTTCTAGACAGAAATTGAATCCCAAGGCAAGTAGCTGTTCTTCAGCCTTGGTTAGTGTGGTTGTTGACAAATTTATAATGGTTTTTTCATCAGGATCTATTATTTGCGCATTGATTCCTTCTCTTTTCTTTTGGCTTCATGTTTCCGCCCGCGGCGCTGTGCGCTCCTGATTGTGTTCCGCCTTTTTCTATTGGCTTCTTTTAGTTTCTGGGCCTCAATGTTTGTCTCCGTTCCTCCACTAAAAAATCAATCTCTTCCCCAAGGCTGAGAACTATTTTGTTTGCTGCTCTGTCCACATTCACTCCTTCTATGCTTGAGTCACTGGTAATGGATTCCGTATCAGTACTTGAAGCATTTGCATCGCTTACAATTGTTTGCACATTGCTTACAGTGTTTGGTTTAACCTTGCCACTAACTTTAACTTTTTTACGTTTTCATATTTTCGGGCAAAGGTATAGATTTGACCTAGCTCGTAATCAGCCTGATCACGTGCAAATTTATGTACTTTTCTTGCTTTAATCCTGTCTTCGTGTTTTTTTAAGCGTTCATTAATTTCATTGCGTTTTACTGCAATGAAGTCTTTCTTTTCCGATTTACTCAGCTCTTTATTGATAGTTTCAATTTCAATTAGCAGCGCTTGGCGGTCAATCTCAGCATATTTAATTAAAATATGGACCAAATTCATAGATGCTACTAAGTTGCTCTCACCCCACTCCCTAAGCATGTGAGGATTGGGGTTGTGAAAACTTGGAGCAAGAAGTATCCTAAGTCTACGTGGTACTCTGCCGACCTTCACATATTTTGTTAGGGACTTATGTTCCCACCACTTTGTTATCTCATTTTAAATTTTTTTCTCCAGGTCTTTTAAAAGAAATTTGATGTCATTCTCTACATTCGATTCCAGCGCTCTTATGGTTGGCGCATTCACATTCACTTTTGGTATATTATTAAACAACTCGTCCACTGCTGCCTCTCATTCGCATACTGCGTCTGTGGACATTTTTAGAGGATGTTCCAGTGAGTTTTAACCCCAGCGGTTTGCGGGTTTTAAACAAACTGATATGCTGATTGTCCTTTCTCCCCAACTTACGGAAATGCCGTCTCACTCACCAGCTTTTGCTGACGTTCCTCCGACCCAAACAACGGCATCCTCCCGCTGATGCGCGCTCTCCCGGCTTGTAGGGGGTTGCAGCCAATATTCCTTTTGGGATTCAAAGTAGCGTTAGGTTGTGGGCTCCTACCAACTCACAGGGAGGGGTCCGTTTACCGGAAGCAACCTCACTTCCG
The DNA here is from genome assembly GCF_964204655.1 of Triturus cristatus. Lineage (NCBI taxonomy): Eukaryota > Metazoa > Chordata > Amphibia > Caudata > Salamandridae > Triturus > Triturus cristatus. Next base: position 1,063,168,630 of record NC_140582.1, on the reverse strand, counting down.
TATATTGATGCATGCAATACACCTCCCAACATTTCCTTTTGGCGAACTGACGAAAGACGGACCACCAGGACAAATCCAATGGCAATATTTCTTTATTTCTCACTCCTCATTCCATGACGCGTTTCGGGCATCCAGTGCCCTTGATCACATAAGGAGACTGCAGTACGCCATATTTTTTATACTTTTTTCCCCTCAATGCAACACCACGTGATAATAAACAGTGAAGAAACATTATGAAATGTAAACTGATTTTCTTTTCCATATGCATCTTTATAATATAAAAAACAGTATATTTTTCGTTTTACAAATATTTCTGAGAGCTCCTGAATAAAACACATATATTGTAATATTTAAAATATATATGTAGGCTCACATTTTTAAATATTGTGTGTTTCAAAAAATAAAAAAATTCATACATCCAATATTTTAATTATTTAAAACTGAATAAATATATGTATACATAATTTAAAGTATACACATTATCACACATCAATAAATACAAATTTAAATATCATATACATATATAAAAAGGCCTGGACCCGGGTGCGCAAAATGGTCCAGGGAAAGGGGGCCATACAGCCCCCCTTCTTAAAAAAGAAAAAAAGCCTCCTTTCTCCACTACACTGCAAATGCGCCTCCTGGCGCACTCCTGGTTGGAGGATGACGTCCCCTTGGCTGCTGAGCGCCCTTAGGGGCCAAGAAGAATGTTACCTTCTGTAAGCCCCACTGGTGGGGTATGAGGTCCCCTTATCTGCTGAGGGCCTCAGGACTAAAGTGGACTTGCTCCCCGAAGCAGTAGTGCACAGGAGCTGCGTTTGCAGAGTGGTGGAGAAAGGGGGCGTGAACTCTCATGACCTCTCAGCAATGCAGCTGTGTGGGTCTTACTGGAGGTAACAGGAGGGCTAGTTGGTCCCCTTGTACCCTGAAGAGCCAAGAGGACTTCATTCCCCAACTAGAAGAGCACCAGGAGGTGCATTTGCAGAGTGGTGGAGAAAGGGGGCATGGTCACTGAAAACCTCTCAGCAAACCCACTGTCTGGGACTTACTGGAGGTAACACGAGGACTTGTTGGGCCCCAAAGACCCTCTGGAGCCAAGGGGACTTCATCCCCCAACTAGTAGTGCGCCGGGAGGTGCATTTGCAGAGTGGTGGAGAAAGGGAGCGTGGCCTCTGACTACTTTTCAGCAATCCTGCTGTGTGGGACTTACTGGAGGTAACAGGAGGGGTAGTTGGCCCCCAATGACATCCTTGGGGGACAGCTACCCCTCCTGTTACCTCTAATACGTCCCATACAGCAGGCTTGCTAAGAGGTCTTTGGCAGCCACGCCCCTTTTCTCCACCACTCTGCCAACACAGCTCCCAGTTGGGGGATGAAGTTCACTTTACACTGAGGGACCTTGGGGGCCAAGAAGCCCTCCTGGTACCCCCTGCAAGTCCTACATAGCGGAATTCCTGACCGCTGGACGGAGGCCCTGTCCCCTTTCTCCACCACTCTGCAAACATGACTTCTACTTTAAAAACTATAGAAATTCACTGAAAAAAACAAAGGTTACAGGGACATTATAGTTAGAAATTAGCATTTACAAAACCTTAGAAATTCAGGGGCGTCATAGTTAGGCTGACATTTCAATCATACAAAACCAGAGAAATTCAGCAGATATAGTTAACTGAGCTAACTATAACTCACTCCCTCGCAATGCACTGCTTATGACCTCACATAGTACATCACTCTTGACATGGTCATTGACATCACTGATGACATCACTGATGAGATCTCAAATGACATCACTGATGACATAATCCAGTAACCCTGAGTGTTTTTAATAAGATTATGTGTGTTAAATAAATATATAAAGGTGTATTGGTGAATCAGTGGGTGTATACGTGCCAGTATGGATAATTCAGTGGGTGCGTGACTTTATAATTGAGTGATTAGGTGTCTCAGTGAACATAAGGGTGAGTGACTGAGTTGTGCAAATGTCTGTATCAGTCTTTCAGTTGGTGTCTAAGTGGCTGTATGGGTTGGTGAGTGGGCACATGAGTGGGTGTATGGGTGATTGATTGGTTGTCTGAGTACCTGTATGAGTGTCTATGTGGGTGGGTGAGGGTATGTGTGACTGCCTGCATGGATGAGCGATTCGGTCAGTCAGTGGCTTAATGGGTTAGTGAGAGCATCTGTGGGGGGCTGTATGGGTGACCGAGTGTGTGTATGGCTGTGTTGGTGAGTGAATTGATGTGTCAATGGTATATGGGTGAGTAACTGCAGTATAGGTGAGTGTTGGGAGTATATGAGTGACTGTATGTGTGACTTATTGATTGCAAAAGTGGCCACATGGGTGAGTGTGTGCTTGTGTGAGTGACTGTATAGGTGTGGGAGTATGTGTTAGTATCTGTATGAATAAGTGAGGGGGTGTGTGTCTAACTGTATAGGCGAGTAAGTGGCTGTGTAATTGACTCTATGGGTGAGTGACCAGGTGTGTGAGTAGCTCTATGGGTGACTGACAGTATGTGAGTGGATGTATGGGTGTATGAGTGGATATATTAGTGGCTGTATTGGTCAGTGAGTTGGTTATGAGTGGCTGTACAGGTGAGTGTTTTATTGTGTCTGTGACTGTATAGGTGAGTATGTTTTAGTTTCTGTATGAATAAGTGAGTGGAGGTGTGTATAACTGTATAGGTGAGTAAGTGGCTGTGAGATTGAGTTTATGGTTGAGTGAATAGGTGTGTTAATAGCTCTATGGGTGACTAACAGTGTATGAGTACCTGTATGGGTGTATGAATAGATATATCAGTGGCTGTATTAGTGGGTGAGTTGGTGTATGTGTGGCTGTATGGGTGACTGAGCGGATGTGTGTGTAGTCCTATGAATCAATGAGTGGGTGTGCAAGTACAGGTATGGGTGTGTCAATGGTTTTGAGAATGCTACTTTGGAAGTTGGAGTGGGTGTATGAAAGGTTATATTGGGGTGTGAGTGGGTGTGTCAGAGATTATATGGATGATGTGATCAGTGGTCATTTGAGATGTCATCAGTGATGCCATCAGTGATGTCACTGACCATGTCATGAGTGATGTATTATGTGAGATCATAAGCAGTGCATTGCGGGGGCGCGAGTTATAGTTAGCTCAGCTAACTGCTGAATTTCTCTGGTTTTCTACGAGTGAACCTACCTCCAACGTCCCTGTAACCTTTGTATACCAGTAGGTAGTTATAGTTAGAACCTAGTTTCCATAGGAAAAGGGGTTTTTTTGCCAATAACTTTGGCGCCGTTTGACTAATGTTTACGAAATTTGCTAAACTAATTGTTCATTCAGATCAGTTCCTGTCTTGAAAGTTTGGGGGTGATTCATGAAGGGGGGGTCAAGGAAAAAAGGGGGGTCCCAAAACATGTTTTCTTCATGTTAATTTCCATAGGAAACTTTAGACACTGCTACAGCCCGAACTGTTGTACGGCATTACACCAAATTTGGCAAACAGTTAGCTCTTGATTCAGAAAGCACGCTTTTTTAAAAATGGTGTAAATCCATTCAGTAGTTTTTGAGATATTTATAAATTTAGAGTAATCAAATTGTGAGATCTGATTGGCTGAGGCATTCCGAGCACGAGCTTTCCTGGGATTGGCTGCCAACACTTCAAACTAGGACGCTTTGGGAGCCATTTTGTGACTCTGTTAAGTAGAAGAGGGTAGGGTAGGAACAGTGACCTTCCTAGGGTGGTCAGGGGTGTCACAGGGAGTCGGAACATAAAGAAACAGTTTTATATGTTTTTGGCAGAATTCGCATAGGGCCTGGAATTCATGGCGGAAAAAAGAAAAACGGAGTGCGGTGTGGAGTGTTTCATTTAATTAAGCCCTCGGGTGGGCTAGTTCCTGGGAGCAAAGTTTAGTTATAATGCGGGGTTTATTTCTGTGATGGGGAGCGACACGTAGTTGGAGCAAATATAATGATATGGGGGCAGAGGGGTTGCATCTTCTGTCCCCTTCCGCTTAGAGGAGCAGTCTTTTGAGGTATACGTACAATTTCAATGTGGAGGGTGTGGAGGGGGAAGCTTCCCCAGACTGTGGGGAAAAAGAAAAATGGAGTGCGGCGTGGAGTGCTTCGTTTCATTAAGCCCCCAGGTGGGCTAGTTCCCGGGAGCAATGTTTAGTTATGATGCGGGGGTTGCCATTTCCTTGCAGCAAATATAATGATATGTGGGGTTTGTGTCTTTCCTGCCCCTCCGCTACGAGGAGCAGCATGTTTTTGGAGGTATACGTATTTAAGCATGGAGGGGTGAAGCTTCCCCACACTGTCCCGGGGGGCACTACTTCTTTGGGCATTCATGAATTAAAATGCGGGGGTTTGTTGCAGATTGCCGGCCTCGGGGAGTACGATGTTCGTGAGCTTTAGATTGGATGGAGGCGCATCATCCAATTTTTGTTTCGTAGCTTTCCATGGCCCTGGGTATCGTTATGTCCGAGGGCCGGTTTCAACAATGAGCTGTGGTGCCTACGGCATGGACATTGTAGTGTGCTATGGCAAGACGGGTCATTAGTAAACTTTTGCTTCGCTTGATGGAAGCGAGAGGAGGAAATTTGCTCTAACTTTCATGAGGCAAAGCAGATTTGCTTTGGGGCAAAGGGAGCTTGCATTGAGCTGCTGGCTTTGTTGAAAAGGAATAGTGGGTAACGTTAACGAAAGGGTGAAGATCACAAGTTCACCAACATTTATCCCAAGAGTTTCTGCTACATTGAATGCCACGTGCAGGTCATAAGTTCACCATATTTCATCCTAACAGTTTCTGGGACATTCAACAGTACCTGCAGGTCAGAGGTTGACTAATTGTTTAAGTTAGAACAGTACCTTTCAAATGCAAATATTAGGTGTGGTTGCGCTGCGCATGTGTGATCTTATCCTATGTAGTGTACGTTTGAATTTTTTTTTATTATTTATTATTATCAGAAACATAGTTTTTCCCAAAATTAATATGCACATTACTTTATAGTACATACTGTTGTTTATCACCTAATCAGTTATCAATTTCTGAAAAAAAGCTTGCTTTCCACGTTTGTGATGTTGCAATGGTTACATGGTCTTGTGTGTAACATATAGGGATGAATTGGTGTGTTATATCAGCCGGGTTAATGTACAAGACATGTCCTTTTGCAGATTGAAGCTTGTGGGAAAATACTGGGGGGGAGGGCTTTAACACGGACATGCTTTATTAACTTCAGTGAGATAAAAAAATGAAATGTTTCCACACTTCATGCATTGGATTGTGCACGCTTATGAAGCACATGTTAAGGTATTTAGAGGCAACCAGCCCGTGCTGTACCTAGGTATATCACAGAGGCAACAGATCGAGAGACTGAGAATTCCTTGAGCCCCACCCCCCACACCCCCCATCCTCTTCCTCCCGGTCTCTAGCAGTTTTTCTCCCGTGGTTTGTAAAAGGAAGGTAACAGTGGCCCTTGTGCTTTGACTGTCACTGGGCTGCTGGGGGCATGTGACGGGCAGACAGAAAGTTATAATCGATTTCTGTGCTATATAAAAAAGCTGCACACAAGGGCATATTATTGAGGAAGTGGCAGAGAGAGGCGTTAGCGTTCTTGGCTTAATGTGTCTTTCCGCCACTTTGGAAATGCGGGGCTGCACTATATTAACAAGGATATGGTGGAACCTTGCATTTTGTCACTGCAATGATGGTAAGTTTCACAACTTAGCACTAACGCTGGCACCCTAGCACCAGAGTGTAAGGGCGTCTGCGAGCAGAGAGGCTTGTTTATGTATAGGAAGTTGTCCCTTCCACCACATAAATAAACATAATATGCTAATTTGTAATTTACGTGTGTGCTGCTTTATGCAGCACCGATGTAAGTTGCAAAACTGAGTTTTGAAAAAATGTTTGTTTATGTACACCTTCCTGTACATAATGAAACTATGGCATTTTGCTTTTTGCATGTGTGTTGCACAAGAGAGTACACATTAAAAAAACAAAAACGAGTAGAAATAAAGCATTTCTCCTCGTTTCACTAAATTAAGACCAGGGTTTTTCTGCTCTTAACTTTGGCGTTGCCTTCTATTAACGCTGCCCTTATTAATAGGATGCAGCATCAAAATCAATGGGTGTTTAGGTGGAGTGCCCCTCACAATACCCACTGGACGCCCTTTCACGGATAACATAGCGTGAAAGGGGACTTTTTTAACAAGGCAGTGTTAAGCTACGTTAAGTGGCTTAACACTGCCTTGTTAATGAGGCGAGGCCCCTATCGTCACCACAACGTAAGTGAAAGTAACGTTGTGGTGGCGATAGGGGCTTGTAAATATGCTTCACAGTTGTAACTTACATATTACTTCAATTTACATTGCTCGACTATTGGTGTTAACATTTAATTTTGCTAAGGTATGTGTATGCTTGAACATGTATTTTCACACGAGTTATATATTGGAAGATGCGATAGCTATAAAACATTGGTATACATGTTGGTGTATGTTTCTTTTATGTATGCTGCCACTACGAAAAGGCACAGATGTATGCATTGTAATAGTAATATGGTGACACTGTCAACTGTAACTTGAAAAGAGATTCTGGTTTGCATTTGCTTAGGCTGAAGATTGTTAGTAGTTGGTGGGTAGTGAACATGGGACAGGCAAATGACGTTAAAACATGGTGGGAAAGGAATTAACTGTGAGTAATGTGTTTGTAACTTATGACACAGACATGATACATTTTTTAAAATTTATTTTAAAGTAGATGGTGTAATGTGCAGTATATGTGCCATAACAAAAAAGAAAGTGTATGATAGAATTATAATCAGTCTAATAGTTAATCAATATCTAAAAAAGGGAGATGTTATCAGAAAAAGAGAATAGAGAAAGGACCATTTTGAGTTACGTTTCTCTCTCAGCTAAAAAGAGCTTTTATTATAAAATAGAACATGTCAGAGGTTTGTCTGCAGACTACATAACTTTTAATATAGATAGTAAAGTCCCCAACTGCCAAGTCGCCCGTTTCTAACAGTAGCTCTGTAAAAACCAGGCAAACAGAGTGGAAACATCAAAAGAGCGTAAGCAAGTCTGTAACGGGGAATTCGTAAAGAAAGTCAAAGTCTGAAAATCCAAAAAGGAAGGAAAAGCGAAAAGAGAAAAAAAACCAAAAACATTGTTCTTGAACTGTAGAAATAAGAGCTCATCAAATCGGGATTACCATGCACACTTATGGAGATTCATTGACGCTCAAGAACTCAGAAGCACCGTGATATGCAATCAGTTCCAAAAGGTCATCTGCAACTCTACTCGCAAAGAGGGTGGCCATCCAATTTAGCAAGTCGAAAGAACACACATGGTCATCGTAATCTTCTGCAAGCAGGATCATGTCTGGGCAACTTGCATGATATTCGATGATAGTCTGCTGCAAGAGGCTCTCCATATGAGCGCATGTACTCCATCTTCCCCTTATTGCATTATTACAGGCATCCATCAAGCGTGAGTCTTAGGAACAAAGTTGGTCATGAGCCACTAATGGACGCAGAAACACTTCATAATCCAGGGGATCGTGTGAAGTAGTAGAGAGGCAGACTTGGAGGTCGCATTCATAGTGGCACCGGAGACAATAGAAAACAGGTTGAACACAGGTGAAGTACACTTAGTGGAAATTCAGGCGATATCTGATGCCAGATATCGCCAATGGCAAGCATTTAAAAAGTTGTAGCCTTCGTCCACGGTATAGCTCCATTTGCAGAGGATGGGGTTAAGCAGAGGATGGGCAGTCATTTCATAGTAGGAGCTATAGAACAACTTTTCCAGAAACAAGGAAGGAGCACCAAGGGACCCGCCAAATGCGCTTGCGAAGTTAGAATGAATTAAATCCAAATTACTATGAAAATAGTCTGAAAAGAGATAACATGGTGGGATAGTTTAGAAAAATGTGGTAGGCCTTGAGTTTCAGACTGAATACATATTTGGTGTATAAAGTGTGCAAAATGTAGTGGGAGATTTCCATAGAAGACTGAGTCAATGTCAGTTGGTGGTTTAGCCACCTGATATTTCAAGGTCGCATGAGGTTATATGAGACCCACTTGATGTTGAAACAATAGCGTTTTCTGTTACTGTTCGCTATTTATATATGTTTTCAATGTAGGAATGGAAGCCCAGACCAAACTATCTTCAAGCACATGTGAGGGAGGAGAAAAGACAGTGGTTGAACATGTTACACATTGTGAAAGAGTTGCACTGTACAGGACGCCTGCTTGTCGGTCAGAACAGTTGCAGCTATTTGGAATAAGAGAATCTATTTATAAAAGCACACTGAGCATGGGATTAACAGCAGCTACTGGAGTTTGTTTAAAAAAACAGTTTAAAATAGGAGCAGAAAGTTAGAATTGCTGTTTAATTTAACTTCTGTATACACTAACGAATATTGAACAAAGCAAAGTGTGGTTGTCTGTTACTATAACTTACTTATCTTCATTTTGACAGCAAAATGCAAAAACAAAGAATGCAATTCATGAATAAAAGTAGTTTCAAGGTAGTTAAATGTATAAACTGGGTAATGTTTTATACAATCATGGAGGCTGTGGTATACAGAGATCAATCAATCAGACATTAGCAACAGAATTATGTAATCCCCGTTTTTTCACACTAAATTAATGATTGAGGCAGTGCGGAAGCACGGATGGATTCCCTCTGGTACTACTCATGCACTCCCACAATGACCGAGAAATTACTGTTGAAGTCATTATTTTACTTAGGCGGTTTCCGTGCAGTATTGTAAACAGGAAGGTATAATCTTTTTAAAGATATTGTTACTTAGGCAGAAGCGATGCAGTTATATAATCAAGTAGGCACTACTACCACACAAATGAAATCAATCATGGATTACTTATGCAGTTATGCAATGAGCGAGGGAGAGAGTACTTTTGCACTGAAGCATTCATAGAGGGACTATGCAGTTTTGAATTTTTTTAAATAGTATTTTGAGCATATCTATTCAGTGATGTACAAAGGAAGTAATTCTTTAATTATTATGGGAGTACACTGTGACTCATAGAAACTGTGCCCCACCACCCTGCAGCACGCCCTATGCGAGCCGCCAGTGCTTAAGGGCCACTAATGTGTATTCCAGATTCTTTAGTCCTGGCGCCGACAGGCCCCCAACCCCTTAGAGGTACTACAGGGTCACAGTAGTAGAATATCCACTGTGACGCTATAATAGCTCATGGGAGAAGGAGAATACAGACGAAAAGATAGAAAAAGATAAATGACAAAATGTTATCAAGCCTTTAACATCTTTAACGTTTCTGTTCTCTGGAACATGGGAATGTTGAGTCCTGGCGCCGACAGTCCCCCAACGCCTCTGTAGTGAAATAGAAAGACAGTAGCAGAATATACATGGCTGCACTATATCACCCCAGGGTAGAAGGAGAATAGGGGCAAGAAGAGAGAAAAAGATAAATTACTAAATGTTATTAAGCGTCTTACTGTTTTTAACTTTTTGTTGTTTGGGACTCAGGAATTTTGAGTCCTAGCATCGAACAGCCTCCAACTCCCCTGAGATGAAATAGAAAGGCAGTAGTAGAATATACACAGCTCCTCTATATCATCTAAGGGGAGAAGACGAATATGGACTAGAAGAGAGAAATGACAACATGTTATCAAGCGTCTTACTGGTTTCATGTTTGTGTTCTCTGGGACCCAGGAATATTCAGTCCTAGGGCCGACAGGCCCAAAACTCCTCTGAGTCTGTACACCCCCAGCACTTGATCCCAACACTGACCAATGTGTGAACACTCCTGCTGCTGACAGCCAATCCATTACTGTCTTGGGGAGGACGGAAAGCAGCTGGAGACAGATAACAATCGTGCTACTCTGGAGTCTGTTCTGCACTGGGACACTGTGTGCACAGACAGGCAGCTCGGGGCCCAGCTCTGAGAAATGGCTGCATGTTTATTTATATATTCGAACTCATTCTATGTCAGACAAATGAACTCTCCAGTTTGGGAGAGTTAAAGCAAGAGGCCCCACTTGCCCACTGCAAGTCTGTATGCATTCGTTCATGTTCCATGTGTAAGCAAACTACCGAACAAAACTTTCAAAACATGAGAAACGAATGACACATTTTAGATGTATTTTGGAACCAGCAGAGCAAAGAAAGTTATTTTGCATTTTTGTTCGCTGGAGGCTGTTAAATTTGTTTCTGGTAGTATGAATACATTTTTTAGACAAAAAAAGCATTGGACTAAAAATCGATGAAGAAACACAAACATAGCATAGGTTGACATAAGGGAATCTGATTGGTAACAATGCCACACATTAGTCTATTGTTCTGCACTAGCGATTCAGCTAGCCATACATCTAACACACCTCTATAATGCTCAGAATTTAAAGGTGTTTGGGGATTTTCTCCAACAAACATATGTTGTCACAGCAGAGCAGCATAAACGTAATCCTTCCCTTTATAGTGACTTTTTATAAAAAGAAAAAATTGGGGAACTGATCTATTTGATAGTTTCTATAATTTAAATAACAAACTATTTGTTTATCTGTCCTTAAATGCATCATGCAAGTTACTGGTACTAACCGTATACAATTTAAACAATTTATGTTTCAAGGAATGTCCTGTACAGACCTTAAATGAGCAACTGAATAGTCAGCCGCAAGAACATCTACTTAGATCATGTATTGCATTTATTATAGGGTACTACACCCAGGTACACAATTTTGAGAAGTGAACGCTATAACTAAATAATAGCGAACGCTTCAAAAATGTATTTAACTTGCTTTGCAATGCCTTAAGACACATATATAATGCAGATTCAATGTCCCCTTTGCATACTATTCAATTAATTTGCAATCAAATTTCAATCAAAATAATTGCATTAAGTTTTTTCTGTGCACCAAACCTGTCAGTGAATGTCAGCCACATCTTAATTACTTTGTACTAACAATGCCTATGTAAATATCATGCCTTCTACAAGCAATAAGAATGTATAAAATGTTTAATAATGAAATGTTTTCCAAACAAAAACGTCAACTCCCATCATGCATCATTATGTGCAGAGGATGGCGAGACTATAAATTGTAAACATAAAAAAAGCCAACCCACCGTGAAAAAGACCCTGTGTGGTCGAAACGCGTTGGTGTGATAGCTGTGGTATGAAAAAAAAAACGGATTTTGGGACCTACTGAGTGCCGCAAATTCATTGGAAAAGGAAAAAAAAAAAAAAAAATATATATATATATATATATATATATATATATATATATATATATATATATATATATGAATGTAAATTCGTCTCTGATGCTGCCTTGGTTAGGAAGACGAAGAACGGACCCAGACTTCGGTGCCAATCACTGAGATTTTTATTCAAATTTCTTTGTACCAGTCCGCCATATATATATATATATATATTAATTACCTACTCGTGGTCGCCAGTAGGTAGTTATAGTTAGGACCTCGTTTCTATTCAAAAAGCGGTTTTTGTTTTCCCAATAACTTTGGCGTCTTTTGACAAATGTTTGCGAAATGTTCAAAACTTGTGGGGTACTCCGGTCAGCTCCTGTCTTGAAAGTTTCGGGGAGATTCGCCAAGCGGGGTCCCAAAATGTGTTTTCCCCATGTAAATTCCCATAGGACACTTTAAACAAAGCTGCAGCCTGAACTGATGAACGGAATTGCACCAAATTTGGCAACAAGGTAGGTCTTGGTTCAGAAAGAGCCCTTTTTGTTAAATGGTGTGAATCAGTTCAGTAGTTCTTGAGATATTAGAAAAAAGAAAAATATCGATATCTGAGCACCAGGGAGGGTTTGCGAACCCTCCCAGGCACGAGCTTCACTCTGATTGGCTGCCAACACTCCAAACCAGGAAGTGTTGGCAGCCATCTTGTGACTCGGTAGAACCGAGTCACAAGAAAAAGGGTGAAACAAAGTGAAAAATGAAGACAAGGGGGCAGGGTAGAAACACCCTGACCCCCTAGGCCTGCTCAGGGGGTCCCACAAGGACGCCAGGTCCAAAAAAAGCATTTTTTTTTAATCAGCCAAATTTGCGCAGGGGTCAATTTCCTTTAGATGCATGAGTTTATTACATGAACAATTTATACGTACATATGTTTAAAAAATGACTGTGCCAAAAATTACTATTATGTGTTATTTATAATCTAAAGTGCCTAGTGCAGATTGTATAAATTAATAAATAACCCAAAAATAAGAAATCTAATGTTATTTCCTATAGAATTAATATAAAAGGTGCTTAAAAAGATGTTTAAAAAGAGAGGCAAGCTGTAAATGCCTTTTTGCTTTTCAGTTTAACAGGGGACGAGTGTAATTCATGAAAGTGCTTATTTAACCAACAAACCTGAAGGGTATATTTGATTTAAAGAGCTTCATCAAATCTAGAAATGACCATTGTCTGAAAATCTTCCATTGATAATCGTATGTGATTAAGACCTCACAAGCTTGCACTGCTATAGCTTGATTAAAATCTTAAAAAATTCACATATAATTAATCCATTGAAAATAGACCCAGACTTATAGAAAAGTATGCATGTCTTCTGTGTTGTTTAGTCCATTCGGGAATTTGCTATCAAGTTCTAGAATAAATTTTGTTTCCCGTTGTTTTAGCAACTTTTCCCGATTGCCCCCTCTTCGTGGGGCTGGAATGGAATCGATAGCAAAATATGATAAACACTTAATATCATTGTTGTGTGCTACTTTAAAGTGTTGTGCAACTGGATAGGCCAGATCACTATTAATTATAGCGCGTAGATGTTGAAGTATCCTCATGTGCACCTGTAGCTTAGTACTTCCCACATACCTAAGCCCACAAGTGCACGTGAGAACATACACCGCGTGATCGGTTCGGCAATTGTAATTACCTTTGATAATTGCCTCATTCTTTCTAAATAGAGTCCTATATTTTGTTGTATTTACTCCAAATTTACACGCTCGGCATGCTGTACATTTAAAGAAGCCTTGTCTTGGTTTTAACCAAGTTTCGTTTTTGCCTGTCTCTGGACTATTTCTTGTCAATTTAGCTCCCATAGATTGTGGTTTTCTAAACGTGATTGTTGGTTTAGTTGGGAGTCTGCTGTTAAGGACACTGTCCGTCAGGACTATGGGCCAATTTTTATTAATTATTGAACTCAATTTTCGCTCTTGGCGACTATATGATGTTATTAGTCTTGGTGTGTCTTCAGTTATGTCTGCAGGAGCTGTCTCACTCATATCTTCTTGTGGCAGTAGTGATGCTTTCGATCTGTTATCAGCTTTAGTCACTGCTTCAGCCAATCTCTTATTAGTGCATCCTCTCTTTCTTAATCTAATGAGGGCTTCTTTTTTGCAGCTTTCAAAATCATCTACTGTGCTGCAAATTCGTTTTAGTCTCAAGATTTCCCCATACGGGATACTACTAATCAAGTGCTTGGGGTGTGCACTAGTTGCGTGTAGTGTTGCGTTTTCTGCTGTTGGTTTTCTATATGCAGTGGTGGCCAACCTTCCTTCATTGATATAAATACATACATCTAAGAATTCTATTTTGGTTTGACTGATATGAGATGTAAAATGTAAATTCAAGCAATTATTATTAATTGTTTTAACAAATTCCTCAGCACTTTCAATACCGTCATTCCATATAATAAAAACATCATCAATGTAGCGTAACCAATGAATAATCTTATTTGTGAAGATATCATGGTGCTGCACCTTGAGGACCTGCTCCTCCCAATAGCCCGCGTGCAAACACGCGTAGCTAGGGGAGAAGCAGGCCCCCATCGAAACACCCTGTATCTGCCTATAGATATCTTTCCCAAATGAGAAATTGTTATTATTCAGACACCACGTAATCAGGGCAGTTAAAATTTTGTTGTGCATGTGATATTCGCAAGGCCTTGACTCCAAGAAATGCTCAACAGCAATTATACCCAATGAATGTTCAATACTGGTATAAAGTGACTCTATGTCCATAGTCATTAAAATCAGATTGTCTGCCCATACAATATCCTGGAATTTATTTAAAAAGTCACCTGTATCCTTAACATATGAAGGTAACGATTTCACCAGATCTAATAAAAAATAGTCCACATATTCCCCCACATGTTCAGTTATGCTCTTAATCGCTGAAATTATGGGGCGGCCCAGGATTGGAATAACATCTTTGTGGTCTTTGGGTAGCAGATATAAGAAAGGAAGGACAGGGTGCTCGTTGTACATATATTGATATTCCCCTGTAGTAATCAGGCCTTCTCGCTTCCAATGTTGCAATTCTTTTTTATAGAGTCTTTTGCTTTATTATACTCCCTTATTGTAGTTTTCTCATAACAACACTCATTGTTCAACTGTCACACAGCTTCTTGTACATATTCTTTTCTGGGCCACAGCACTATATTCCCGCCCTTATCCGATTTTTTAATAACAATTTCAAGGTCTTTGCCCAATTTGTTCATCAGATTTTGATATTGTACCTTATTATGTTCCATCTTACTTTTTTTGTAGTTAACTTGGCGGTGAAATTTTTTTATGTCCTCAGTGACGCATTCATGAAAAATATCGATAGCGTTTGGGCATGATCGGCAAAAAAGTGGATTTAGGCTTGTATGGGCTTTCGCCAGCACCTTTTTGAAATAAATCAATTTTTCGTATTCTTTGCTGAGTAGAATCTACAGGTTCTTCTTGTTGGTTGATTACATTCGGCTCATAGCTCAGGTCATGCAGAGTTAGCAGTGTCTGTATATCCGATACTTGTAGTCTTGGCGGAACATTAGTTTCCACAGGTTGTGTACTTTTTACTTTTTCTAATCCTGTTTTGATGGTAAAGAATTTTTTGAGCTTTAATTTACGTATGAAACAAAATACATCAACTCTTGTGGTCGCATAATCAAAGTTGCTTTCTGGACAGAAATTGAATCCCAAGGCAAGTAGCTGTTCTTCAGCCTTGGTTAGTGTGGTTGTTGACAAATTTATAATGGTTTTTTCATCAGGATCTATTATTTGCGCATTGATTCCTTCTCTTTTCTTTTGGCTTCATGTTTCCGCCCGCGGCGCTGTGCGCTCCTGATTGTGTTCCGCCTTTTTCTATTGGCTTCTTTTAGTTTCTGGGCCTCAATGTTTGTCTCCGTTCCTCCACTAAAAAATCAATCTCTTCCCCAAGGCTGAGAACTATTTTGTTTGCTGCTCTGTCCACATTCACTCCTTCTATGCTTGAGTCACTGGTAATGGATTCCGTATCAGTACTTGAAGCATTTGCATCGCTTACAATTGTTTGCACATTGCTTACAGTGTTTGGTTTAACCTTGCCACTAACTTTAACTTTTTTACGTTTTCATATTTTCGGGCAAAGGTATAGATTTGACCTAGCTCGTAATCAGCCTGATCACGTGCAAATTTATGTACTTTTCTTGCTTTAATCCTGTCTTCGTGTTTTTTTAAGCGTTCATTAATTTCATTGCGTTTTACTGCAATGAAGTCTTTCTTTTCCGATTTACTCAGCTCTTTATTGATAGTTTCAATTTCAATTAGCAGCGCTTGGCGGTCAATCTCAGCATATTTAATTAAAATATGGACCAAATTCATAGATGCTACTAAGTTGCTCTCACCCCACTCCCTAAGCATGTGAGGATTGGGGTTGTGAAAACTTGGAGCAAGAAGTATCCTAAGTCTACGTGGTACTCTGCCGACCTTCACATATTTTGTTAGGGACTTATGTTCCCACCACTTTGTTATCTCATTTTAAATTTTTTTCTCCAGGTCTTTTAAAAGAAATTTGATGTCATTCTCTACATTCGATTCCAGCGCTCTTATGGTTGGCGCATTCACATTCACTTTTGGTATATTATTAAACAACTCGTCCACTGCTGCCTCTCATTCGCATACTGCGTCTGTGGACATTTTTAGAGGATGTTCCAGTGAGTTTTAACCCCAGCGGTTTGCGGGTTTTAAACAAACTGATATGCTGATTGTCCTTTCTCCCCAACTTACGGAAATGCCGTCTCACTCACCAGCTTTTGCTGACGTTCCTCCGACCCAAACAACGGCATCCTCCCGCTGATGCGCGCTCTCCCGGCTTGTAGGGGGTTGCAGCCAATATTCCTTTTGGGATTCAAAGTAGCGTTAGGTTGTGGGCTCCTACCAACTCACAGGGAGGGGTCCGTTTACCGGAAGCAACCTCACTTCCGTATATTGATGCATGCAATACACCTCCCAACATTTCCTTTTGGCGAACTGACGAAAGACGGACCACCAGGACAAATCCAATGGCAATATTTCTTTATTTCTCACTCCTCATTCCATGACGCGTTTCGGGCATCCAGTGCCCTTGATCACATAAGGAGACTGCAGTACGCCATATTTTTTATACTTTTTTCCCCTCAATGCAACACCACGTGATAATAAACAGTGAAGAAACATTATGAAATGTAAACTGATTTTCTTTTCCATATGCATCTTTATAATATAAAAAACAGTATATTTTTCGTTTTACAAATATTTCTGAGAGCTCCTGAATAAAACACATATATTGTAATATTTAAAATATATATGTAGGCTCACATTTTTAAATATTGTGTGTTTCAAAAAATAAAAAAATTCATACATCCAATATTTTAATTATTTAAAACTGAATAAATATATGTATACATAATTTAAAGTATACACATTATCACACATCAATAAATACAAATTTAAATATCATATACATATATAAAAAGGCCTGGACCCGGGTGCGCAAAATGGTCCAGGGAAAGGGGGCCATACAGCCCCCCTTCTTAAAAAAGAAAAAAAGCCTCCTTTCTCCACTACACTGCAAATGCGCCTCCTGGCGCACTCCTGGTTGGAGGATGACGTCCCCTTGGCTGCTGAGCGCCCTTAGGGGCCAAGAAGAATGTTACCTTCTGTAAGCCCCACTGGTGGGGTATGAGGTCCCCTTATCTGCTGAGGGCCTCAGGACTAAAGTGGACTTGCTCCCCGAAGCAGTAGTGCACAGGAGCTGCGTTTGCAGAGTGGTGGAGCAAGGGGGCGTGAACTCTCATGACCTCTCAGCAATGCAGCTGTGTGGGTCTTACTGGAGGTAACAGGAGGGCTAGTTGGTCCCCTTGTACCCTGAAGAGCCAAGAGGACTTCATTCCCCAACTAGAAGAGCACCAGGAGGTGCATTTGCAGAGTGGTGGAGAAAGGGGGCATGGTCACTGAAAACCTCTCAGCAAACCCACTGTCTGGGACTTACTGGAGGTAACACGAGGACTTGTTGGGCCCCAAAGACCCTCTGGAGCCAAGGGGACTTCATCCCCCAACTAGTAGTGCGCCGGGAGGTGCATTTGCAGAGTGGTGGAGAAAGGGAGCGTGGCCTCTGACTACTTTTCAGCAATCCTGCTGTGTGGGACTTACTGGAGGTAACAGGAGGGGTAGTTGGCCCCCAATGACATCCTTGGGGGACAGCTACCCCTCCTGTTACCTCTAATACGTCCCATACAGCAGGCTTGCTAAGAGGTCTTTGGCAGCCACGCCCCTTTTCTCCACCACTCTGCCAACACAGCTCCCAGTTGGGGGATGAAGTTCACTTTACACTGAGGGACCTTGGGGGCCAAGAAGCCCTCCTGGTACCCCCTGCAAGTCCTACATAGCGGAATTCCTGACCGCTGGACGGAGGCCCTGTCCCCTTTCTCCACCACTCTGCAAACATGACTTCTACTTTAAAAACTATAGAAATTCACTGAAAAAAACAAAGGTTACAGGGACATTATAGTTAGAAATTAGCATTTACAAAACCTTAGAAATTCAGGGGCGTCATAGTTAGGCTGACATTTCAATCATACAAAACCAGAGAAATTCAGCAGATATAGTTAACTGAGCTAACTATAACTCACTCCCTCGCAATGCACTGCTTATGACCTCACATAGTACATCACTCTTGACATGGTCATTGACATCACTGATGACATCACTGATGAGATCTCAAATGACATCACTGATGACATAATCCAGTAACCCTGAGTGTTTTTAATAAGATTATGTGTGTTAAATAAATATATAAAGGTGTATTGGTGAATCAGTGGGTGTATACGTGCCAGTATGGATAATTCAGTGGGTGCGTGACTTTATAATTGAGTGATTAGGTGTCTCAGTGAACATAAGGGTGAGTGACTGAGTTGTGCAAATGTCTGTATCAGTCTTTCAGTTGGTGTCTAAGTGGCTGTATGGGTTGGTGAGTGGGCACATGAGTGGGTGTATGGGTGATTGATTGGTTGTCTGAGTACCTGTATGAGTGTCTATGTGGGTGGGTGAGGGTATGTGTGACTGCCTGCATGGATGAGCGATTCGGTCAGTCAGTGGCTTAATGGGTTAGTGAGAGCATCTGTGGGGGGCTGTATGGGTGACCGAGTGTGTGTATGGCTGTGTTGGTGAGTGAATTGATGTGTCAATGGTATATGGGTGAGTAACTGCAGTATAGGTGAGTGTTGGGAGTATATGAGTGACTGTATGTGTGACTTATTGATTGCAAAAGTGGCCACATGGGTGAGTGTGTGCTTGTGTGAGTGACTGTATAGGTGTGGGAGTATGTGTTAGTATCTGTATGAATAAGTGAGGGGGTGTGTGTCTAACTGTATAGGCGAGTAAGTGGCTGTGTAATTGACTCTATGGGTGAGTGACCAGGTGTGTGAGTAGCTCTATGGGTGACTGACAGTATGTGAGTGGATGTATGGGTGTATGAGTGGATATATTAGTGGCTGTATTGGTCAGTGAGTTGGTTATGAGTGGCTGTACAGGTGAGTGTTTTATTGTGTCTGTGACTGTATAGGTGAGTATGTTTTAGTTTCTGTATGAATAAGTGAGTGGAGGTGTGTATAACTGTATAGGTGAGTAAGTGGCTGTGAGATTGAGTTTATGGTTGAGTGAATAGGTGTGTTAATAGCTCTATGGGTGACTAACAGTGTATGAGTACCTGTATGGGTGTATGAATAGATATATCAGTGGCTGTATTAGTGGGTGAGTTGGTGTATGTGTGGCTGTATGGGTGACTGAGCGGATGTGTGTGTAGTCCTATGAATCAATGAGTGGGTGTGCAAGTACAGGTATGGGTGTGTCAATGGTTTTGAGAATGCTACTTTGGAAGTTGGAGTGGGTGTATGAAAGGTTATATTGGGGTGTGAGTGGGTGTGTCAGAGATTATATGGATGATGTGATCAGTGGTCATTTGAGATGTCATCAGTGATGCCATCAGTGATGTCACTGACCATGTCATGAGTGATGTATTATGTGAGATCATAAGCAGTGCATTGCGGGGGCGCGAGTTATAGTTAGCTCAGCTAACTGCTGAATTTCTCTGGTTTTCTACGAGTGAACCTACCTCCAACGTCCCTGTAACCTTTGTATACCAGTAGGTAGTTATAGTTAGAACCTAGTTTCCATAGGAAAAGGGTTTTTTTTGCCAATAACTTTGGCGCCGTTTGACTAATGTTTACGAAATTTGCTAAACTAATTGTTCATGCAGATCAGTTCCTGTCTTGAAAGTTTGGGGGTGATTCATGAAGGGGGGGTCAAGGAAAAAAGGGGGGTCCCAAAACATGTTTTCTTCATGTTAATTTCCATAGGAAACTTTAGACACTGCTACAGCCCGAACTGTTGTACGGCATTACACCAAATTTGGCAAACAGTTAGCTCTTGATTCAGAAAGCACGCTTTTTTAAAAATGGTGTAAATCCATTCAGTAGTTTTTGAGATATTTATAAATTTAGAGTAATCAAATTGTGAGATCTGATTGGCTGAGGCATTCCGAGCACGAGCTTTCCTGGGATTGGCTGCCAACACTTCAAACTAGGACGCTTTGGGAGCCATTTTGTGACTCTGTTAAGTAGAAGAGGGTAGGGTAGGAACAGTGACCTTCCTAGGGTGGTCAGGGGTGTCACAGGGAGTCGGAACATAAAGAAACAGTTTTATATGTTTTTGGCAGAATTCGCATAGGGCCTGGAATTCATGGCGGAAAAAAGAAAAACGGAGTGCGGTGTGGAGTGTTTCATTTAATTAAGCCCTCGGGTGGGCTAGTTCCTGGGAGCAAAGTTTAGTTATAATGCGGGGTTTATTTCTGTGATGGGGAGCGACACGTAGTTGGAGCAAATATAATGATATGGGGGCAGAGGGGTTGCATCTTCTGTCCCCTTCCGCTTAGAGGAGCAGTCTTTTGAGGTATACGTACAATTTCAATGTGGAGGGTGTGGAGGGGGAAGCTTCCCCAGACTGTGGGGAAAAAGAAAAATGGAGTGCGGCGTGGAGTGCTTCGTTTCATTAAGCCCCCAGGTGGGCTAGTTCCCGGGAGCAATGTTTAGTTATGATGCGGGGGTTGCCATTTCCTTGCAGCAAATATAATGATATGTGGGGTTTGTGTCTTTCCTGCCCCTCCGCTACGAGGAGCAGCATGTTTTTGGAGGTATACGTATTTAAGCATGGAGGGGTGAAGCTTCCCCACACTGTCCCGGGGGGCACTACTTCTTTGGGCATTCATGAATTAAAATGCGGGGGTTTGTTGCAGATTGCCGGCCTCGGGGAGTACGATGTTCGTGAGCTTTAGATTGGATGGAGGCGCATCATCCAATTTTTGTTTCGTAGCTTTCCATGGCCCTGGGTATCGTTATGTCCGAGGGCCGGTTTCAACAATGAGCTGTGGTGCCTACGGCATGGACATTGTAGTGTGCTATGGCAAGACGGGTCATTAGTAAACTTTTGCTTCGCTTGATGGAAGCGAGAGGAGGAAATTTGCTCTAACTTTCATGAGGCAAAGCAGATTTGCTTTGGGGCAAAGGGAGCTTGCATTGAGCTGCTGGCTTTGTTGAAAAGGAATAGTGGGTAACGTTAACGAAAGGGTGAAGATCACAAGTTCACCAACATTTATCCCAAGAGTTTCTGCTACATTGAATGCCACGTGCAGGTCATAAGTTCACCATATTTCATCCTAACAGTTTCTGGGACATTCAACAGTACCTGCAGGTCAGAGGTTGACTAATTGTTTAAGTTAGAACAGTACCTTTCAAATGCAAATATTAGGTGTGGTTGCGCTGCGCATGTGTGATCTTATCCTATGTAGTGTACGTTTGAATTTTTTTTTATTATTTATTATTATCAGAAACATAGTTTTTCCCAAAATTAATATGCACATTACTTTATAGTACATACTGTTGTTTATCACCTAATCAGTTATCAATTTCTGAAAAAAAGCTTGCTTTCCACGTTTGTGATGTTGCAATGGTTACATGGTCTTGTGTGTAACATATAGGGATGAATTGGTGTGTTATATCAGCCGGGTTAATGTACAAGACATGTCCTTTTGCAGATTGAAGCTTGTGGGAAAATACTGGGGGGGAGGGCTTTAACACGGACATGCTTTATTAACTTCAGTGAGATAAAAAAATGAAATGTTTCCACACTTCATGCATTGGATTGTGCACGCTTATGAAGCACATGTTAAGGTATTTAGAGGCAACCAGCCCGTGCTGTACCTAGGTATATCACAGAGGCAACAGATCGAGAGACTGAGAATTCCTTGAGCCCCACCCCCCACACCCCCCATCCTCTTCCTCCCGGTCTCTAGCAGTTTTTCTCCCGTGGTTTGTAAAAGGAAGGTAACAGTGGCCCTTGTGCTTTGACTGTCACTGGGCTGCTGGGGGCATGTGACGGGCAGACAGAAAGTTATAATCGATTTCTGTGCTATATAAAAAAGCTGCACACAAGGGCATATTATTGAGGAAGTGGCAGAGAGAGGCGTTAGCGTTCTTGGCTTAATGTGTCTTTCCGCCACTTTGGAAATGCGGGGCTGCACTATATTAACAAGGATATGGTGGAACCTTGCATTTTGTCACTGCAATGATGGTAAGTTTCACAACTTAGCACTAACGCTGGCACCCTAGCACCAGAGTGTAAGGGCGTCTGCGAGCAGAGAGGCTTGTTTATGTATAGGAAGTTGTCCCTTCCACCACATAAATAAACATAATATGCTAATTTGTAATTTACGTGTGTGCTGCTTTATGCAGCACCGATGTAAGTTGCAAAACTGAGTTTTGAAAAAATGTTTGTTTATGTACACCTTCCTGTACATAATGAAACTATGGCATTTTGCTTTTTGCATGTGTGTTGCACAAGAGAGTACACATTAAAAAAACAAAAACGAGTAGAAATAAAGCATTTCTCCTCGTTTCACTAAATTAAGACCAGGGTTTTTCTGCTCTTAACTTTGGCGTTGCCTTCTATTAACGCTGCCCTTATTAATAGGATGCAGCATCAAAATCAATGGGTGTTTAGGTGGAGTGCCCCTCACAATACCCACTGGACGCCCTTTCACGGATAACATAGCGTGAAAGGGGACTTTTTTAACAAGGCAGTGTTAAGCTACGTTAAGTGGCTTAACACTGCCTTGTTAATGAGGCGAGGCCCCTATCGTCACCACAACGTAAGTGAAAGTAACGTTGTGGTGGCGATAGGGGCTTGTAAATATGCTTCACAGTTGTAACTTACATATTACTTCAATTTACATTGCTCGACTATTGGTGTTAACATTTAATTTTGCTAAGGTATGTGTATGCTTGAACATGTATTTTCACACGAGTTATATATTGGAAGATGCGATAGCTATAAAACATTGGTATACATGTTGGTGTATGTTTCTTTTATGTATGCTGCCACTACGAAAAGGCACAGATGTATGCATTGTAATAGTAATATGGTGACACTGTCAACTGTAACTTGAAAAGAGATTCTGGTTTGCATTTGCTTAGGCTGAAGATTGTTAGTAGTTGGTGGGTAGTGAACATGGGACAGGCAAATGACGTTAAAACATGGTGGGAAAGGAATTAACTGTGAGTAATGTGTTTGTAACTTATGACACAGACATGATACATTTTTTAAAATTTATTTTAAAGTAGATGGTGTAATGTGCAGTATATGTGCCATAACAAAAAAGAAAGTGTATGATAGAATTATAATCAGTCTAATAGTTAATCAATATCTAAAAAAGGGAGATGTTATCAGAAAAAGAGAATAGAGAAAGGACCATTTTGAGTTCCGTTTCTCTCTCAGCTAAAAAGAGCTTTTATTATAAAATAGAACATGTCAGAGGTTTGTCTGCAGACTACATAACTTTTAATATAGATAGTAAAGTCCCCAACTGCCAAGTCGCCCGTTTCTAACAGTAGCTCTGTAAAAACCAGGCAAACAGAGTGGAAACATCAAAAGAGCGTAAGCAAGTCTGTAACGGGGAATTCGTAAAGAAAGTCAAAGTCTGAAAATCCAAAAAGGAAGGAAAAGCGAAAAGAGAAAAAAAACCAAAAACATTGTTCTTGAACTGTAGAAATAAGAGCTCATCAAATCGGGATTACCATGCACACTTATGGAGATTCATTGACGCTCAAGAACTCAGAAGCACCGTGATATGCAATCAGTTCCAAAAGGTCATCTGCAACTCTACTCGCAAAGAGGGTGGCCATCCAATTTAGCAAGTCGAAAGAACACACATGGTCATCGTAATCTTCTGCAAGCAGGATCATGTCTGGGCAACTTGCATGATATTCGATGATAGTCTGCTGCAAGAGGCTCTCCATATGAGCGCATGTACTCCATCTTCCCCTTATTGCATTATTACAGGCACCCATCAAGCGTGAGTCTTAGGAACAAAGTTGGTCATGAGCCACTAATGGACGCAGAAACACTTCATAATCCAGGGGATCGTGTGAAGTAGTAGAGAGGCAGACTTGGAGGTCGCATTCATAGTGGCACCGGAGACAATAGAAAACAGGTTGAACACAGGTGAAGTACACTTAGTGGAAATTCAGGCGATATCTGATGCCAGATATCGCCAATGGCAAGCATTTAAAAAGTTGTAGCCTTCGTCCACGGTATAGCTCCATTTGCAGAGGATGGGGTTAAGCAGAGGATGGGCAGTCATTTCATAGTAGGAGCTATAGAACAACTTTTCCAGAAACAAGGAAGGAGCACCAAGGGACCCGCCAAATGCGCTTGCGAAGTTAGAATGAATTAAATCCAAATTACTATGAAAATAGTCTGAAAAGAGATAACATGGTGGGATAGTTTAGAAAAATGTGGTAGGCCTTGAGTTTCAGACTGAATACATATTTGGTGTATAAAGTGTGCAAAATGTAGTGGGAGATTTCCATAGAAGACTGAGTCAATGTCAGTTGGTGGTTTAGCCACCTGATATTTCAAGGTCGCATGAGGTTATATGAGACCCACTTGATGTTGAAACAATAGCGTTTTCTGTTACTGTTCGCTATTTATATATGTTTTCAATGTAGGAATGGAAGCCCAGACCAAACTATCTTCAAGCACATGTGAGGGAGGAGAAAAGACAGTGGTTGAACATGTTACACATTGTGAAAGAGTTGCACTGTACAGGACGCCTGCTTGTCGGTCAGAACAGTTGCAGCTATTTGGAATAAGAGAATCTATTTATAAAAGCACACTGAGCATGGGATTAACAGCAGCTACTGGAGTTTGTTTAAAAAAACAGTTTAAAATAGGAGCAGAAAGTTAGAATTGCTGTTTAATTTAACTTCTGTATACACTAACGAATATTGAACAAAGCAAAGTGTGGTTGTCTGTTACTATAACTTACTTATCTTCATTTTGACAGCAAAATGCAAAAACAAAGAATGCAATTCATGAATAAAAGTAGTTTCAAGGTAGTTAAATGTATAAACTGGGTAATGTTTTATACAATCATGGAGGCTGTGGTATACAGAGATCAATCAATCAGACATTAGCAACAGAATTATGTAATCCCCGTTTTTTCACACTAAATTAATGATTGAGGCAGTGCGGAAGCACGGATGGATTCCCTCTGGTACTACTCATGCACTCCCACAATGACCGAGAAATTACTGTTGAAGTCATTATTTTACTTAGGCGGTTTCCGTGCAGTATTGTAAACAGGAAGGTATAATCTTTTTAAAGATATTGTTACTTAGGCAGAAGCGATGCAGTTATATAATCAAGTAGGCACTACTACCACACAAATGAAATCAATCATGGATTACTTATGCAGTTATGCAATGAGCGAGGGAGAGAGTACTTTTGCACTGAAGCATTCATAGAGGGACTATGCAGTTTTGAATTTTTTTAAATAGTATTTTGAGCATATCTATTCAGTGATGTACAAAGGAAGTAATTCTTTAATTATTATGGGAGTACACTGTGACTCATAGAAACTGTGCCCCACCACCCTGCAGCACGCCCTATGCGAGCCGCCAGTGCTTAAGGGCCACTAATGTGTATTCCAGATTCTTTAGTCCTGGCGCCGACAGGCCCCCAACCCCTTAGAGGTACTACAGGGTCACAGTAGTAGAATATCCACTGTGACGCTATAATAGCTCATGGGAGAAGGAGAATACAGACGAAAAGATAGAAAAAGATAAATGACAAAATGTTATCAAGCCTTTAACATCTTTAACGTTTCTGTTCTCTGGAACATGGGAATGTTGAGTCCTGGCGCCGACAGTCCCCCAACGCCTCTGTAGTGAAATAGAAAGACAGTAGCAGAATATACATGGCTGCACTATATCACCCCAGGGTAGAAGGAGAATAGGGGCAAGAAGAGAGAAAAAGATAAATTACTAAATGTTATTAAGCGTCTTACTGTTTTTAACTTTTTGTTGTTTGGGACTCAGGAATTTTGAGTCCTAGCATCGAACAGCCTCCAACTCCCCTGAGATGAAATAGAAAGGCAGTAGTAGAATATACACAGCTCCTCTATATCATCTAAGGGGAGAAGACGAATATGGACTAGAAGAGAGAAATGACAACATGTTATCAAGCGTCTTACTGGTTTCATGTTTGTGTTCTCTGGGACCCAGGAATATTCAGTCCTAGGGCCGACAGGCCCAAAACTCCTCTGAGATGAAATAGAAAGACAGTAGTAGAATATACATGTTCACACTATCTCAACCAAGGGGAGAGGGACAATAGGGGCAAGAACAGAGAAAAAGATAAGTGTCTCCTGAATTCTGTCGTTTTGTGAACAGGTGTTGCTGACGTTAAACATAAATGCAAATAAACAAACAATGTAACAGCTGAATATCAAACATACGTTGAACTTTTTAGAATCTTTTATACAAATACCTAAAGTTTTGAAATCTTGATAACTCTTGATATCTATCTATAATAAAACTTTAAACTAAATATGATTCTTTGAAGAAATACTTTTAGTTAGTTGTTTCCTAGAACACAAAAAGCAATTACAATTGTTAATTCCACCATTCGGATAAATAGTTACGTTTTATACATATCTACTATCCCTTAATCTAACAATTTACAAGTCCGTAATCTCTTTTGTTGTCGCAAAAGAAGAATCCGACGCCGGAGAAGGGAAGCTAGATCACTGACTCGAGACAGGGAAAGGACTCACAAAAACAAAACTAATCAATTGTCAAAGGGCTGGGTGTGGATTATATAGCCTTTGGTTACAAAGTAGTTTATGGAAGCAACGTGCTGCGCACTCACGTAGATATTAATGTTTTTGGGTTAACATGTGCTCACATTTTGACTGTTTGATATGTGCACGTGTTGGAAAAGGTGGAAAACTGTTAACCGCTAAAGATTCATATTTGCATCGTCACACGTGTTAACTGTTTGACATGTGCACACGTTGACAGAGGTTGAAAACTGTTAACCTCCAAAGTGTCTCATTTGCTTTCTCGTCACTGAAAATGCCTAATACTTGCTATGATTCTGAATACAAGACATATGAATAAACTATGGTTCAGATTACAAAAAAAATTAAAAACAACATAGGAAACATATAGCATTAGAATTGTTTAAAATCTTGATTAGTGTGAAATGTTTTAATCGTGGTTGAATTATGAGTCATGACACAGTACTGTTACAGTCATTTTTTGAGCACAGAAGTATGGATGTATTTATTTAATTCTCTGAAAAAAACATGGGTTTCAGGGATGTTATAGTTAGAAATTTTCATTTAAAAAACCCATGAAATTCACTGAAAAAAACCATAGGTTTCAGGGACGTTATAGTTAGAAATTAGCATTTAAAAAAAACCTTTCAAATTCACTGAAAAAAACCATAGGTTTCAGGGACGTTATAGTTAGAAATTAGCATTTAAAAAAACCTTGAAAATCACTGAAAAAAAACATAGGTTTCAGGTACATTATGGTTCGTTGGACTCTAACTCGTGCCCCCGCAATGCACTGCTGATGATGTCACATATTACATCATTCATGACATGCTCAGTGACATCACTGATTACATCTCAAATAACATCACTGATGACATCACTGATAACATCATGCATGTGATAATCTGATGCACCACCTCACACCCTAACATAACCTTTGATACACTCACTCTAAAATACAGACTACCATTTTTGAAACCATAGACACCCCAATTCCAGTTACTACATACACACTCACTGATTCCCGGGTCTACACACACATCCACTCATTCACCCATACAGTCACTCATACATGCAATCACTTATCAATACAGCACTATCGTTTGCACTCATACACCTATACAGACACTCACACATCACCACTCATCCATAGAGTTACTCACACACCTAGTCAATCATGCAAAGAATCATTCGCACTCCCATTTACTCACCTATACAGTTATATACACACCACCTCACTAATTCATACAGATACTAACACATACTTACTCTCTTATTCAATCACTGATGCAAGTTTACACTCATCCATACAGCCACTCTCACAATCACTCACTCTCAAATATAGTCATTCATATGCTCCAACACTCACATATAGTGCATTTCACATATGTAGTTACTCACACATGTACCACTGAGACATCAATTCACTGACCAACACACCCATACACACACTCACCCACCTTTACAGCCCTTCACAGATGCATTCTTGAACCCATACACCCAGTGAATCACCCACTCACACATTATGCACAGTCACACCCCCCACCCACCCACACAGATACTCAGGCACCCATACAGATACTTAGACAACCAATCAATAGCCCATATAGACACTCAAGTAGCTACTCACCAACCCATGCAGCCGCTTACACACGAACTGACAGACTGATATAGACATTCACACAGTTTAGTCACTAACCCCTGCATTCAGTAAGACATGTTTAATCGCTCACTTATACAGTCAGTCACGCACCTACTAAATCATGCATTCAGACACTTATACGCCCACTCATTCTTCAATACACCTTGGCATTTATATATATAAAACATATTTAAACTTTACAGAAACACACAGTCACTGGATGATGTCATCAGTGAAATCATTTGAGATGTCATCAGTGATCTCATCAGTGATGTCACTGATCATGTCATGAATGATGTAATATGTGACGTCATCAGCAGTGCATTGCGGGGGCATGAGTTATAGTTAGCTCAACTAACTATAACGGACCAATTTCTCTAGTTTTGTGCGAGTAAAAAATCCAACTAACTATAACGTACCTGAAACCTATGGTTTATTTCGGTGAATGTCAAAGGTTTTTTAAATGCTAATTTCTAACTATAACGTCCCCGAAACCTATGTATGTATATATATATATATATATATATATATATATATATATATATATATATTCACTGAAAAAACCATAGGTTTCACACACGTTATAGTTACGAATTAGCATTTAAAAAGCCTTGCAAAGTCACTTAAAAAACCATAGGTTTCACACATGTTATAGTTAGCTGGACATTTCACTCGTAAAAAACCAATGAAATTCCCCCGTTATAGTTAGTGCAGGCAACTATAACTCACGCGACCGCAATCCTCTGCTGATGACGTCAGATATTACATCACTGTATTTAGACACTTATTTACCCATGTCTTCTTCCATTAATCTTTAGCTATACATATATTACAAATATTTATTTTTCATAAAGACACATATGTCATCAGTGATGTAATATC
Organism: Triturus cristatus; assembly: GCF_964204655.1. Taxonomy (NCBI): domain Eukaryota; kingdom Metazoa; phylum Chordata; class Amphibia; order Caudata; family Salamandridae; genus Triturus; species Triturus cristatus. Next base: position 1,063,139,733 of record NC_140582.1, on the reverse strand, counting down.
TGACTATAACATGTGGGAAACCTATGGTTTTTTAAGTGAATTTGCAAGGTTTTTTAAATGCTAATTCGTAACTATAACGTGTGTGAAACCTATGGTTTTTTCAGTGAATTTGTACGGTTTTTTAAATGCTAAGTTATGTATTTATTAATTTATTTATTTTTCAGGTTTTTCACCGTGCGCACCGTGCACGGTTCGCACGGTTCGCAGTGCGTGCCGTGCGCGCGCGGTGCGCGCACCTCGTGATTTAAAAAAAGGAACTGTCCACTCTGTTGGGGTATGACTCGTACGTACACGGGTGTACATACATGGGTGGGGGTACGACTCGTACGTACACGGGTGTACATACATGGGTGGGAGTTCGACTCATACGTACACGGGTGGGGGTTCGACTCGTACATACACGGGTGGGGTACGACTCGTACGTACATGGGTGTACATACACTGGTGGGGGTACGACTCGTACGTACACGGGTGTACATACACGGGTGGGGGTACGACTCGTACGTACATGGGTGTACATACACGGGCGGGGGTTCGACTCGTACGTACACGGGTGGGGGTTCAGCACGTACTCACAGGGGCTGGGGGGGTACGGCGCGTACTCACGGGGGCTGGAGGGGGTACGACGCGTACTCATGGGGGCCGGGGGGGGTACGGCGCATACTCACGGGGGCTGGGGGGGTACGGCACGTACTCACGGGGGCTGGGGGGGTACGGCGCGTACTCACAGGGGCTGGGGGGGGGTACGGCGCGTACCGGGCCCCCTAATCTGCTCGTTTCGCGGCGTACTTCGCTTTTCCGGCACTTTTTGGGTGCCGTAAAAATATTGCCGTCCGGACTGCTGTCGGTTCGATTTGTACTTCCTGGGTCGTGAAACGCTGCCTGAATGCGTCCCGACGTCACGTCGGAGCATTCCCGGATCACATTCGTATGTAGATTTTCGTCGGTCGGTGTTTTGTACGACTCGTACGGAAATGGTGTTTCCGTGCGAATCGTACTTGCATGTTTGTGAAGTTTTACAACCGGGTACGAGTCGGACGGAGAAAAGCCTCCGTCCGACGGTTCGTACCCGGTTTCTCCAGGATCGTAATCGGCACCTTTGTCATCCAATTTCCTTGGCCTCCTCCACAAATGAGACTCCATATCCTCCCTTTGTGAAGGAACCTTCAGCACACCATCATCTATAGATTTTCCCTTAGCTGATTTTTCCTTATTGTTCCACACTTCTGATTCTGTGGCATGATACTTTGACACTTTCCTCATATTCCACCACTTTCTGTCCTCCAAATGCACCACACCTCCCTTACTTTCACACACTCTCTGGAGACTAGACCATTTAGAACAACCCTTTCTAATATGCCATCCAACACATGCTCTCACCCATTCACCTTTCAAGAACACATTGTTTTAAACCCATCATTGTGTAGTTTTTACTGACACTGATACTCCTCCATTCTATCTCTGAGCGCCCTTTCATCAAGCGTCTTCATTAACGCTCTTTCTATCCACGGGGGAACGGCAGCAGTGCATTGCAACCTTCCAACAAGTCAAATGGAATGGGGCTTGGTTCTGTAACTCTTACCCATGACTAACTGAATGTTTTCTCCCAACACCCTATTGAAGCCTTCAACTAAGTCATTTTCAAGAGGATTATAAACTGTGATCTGAAGGAATGCACTAAACTCCACTACAACAAATTGTGGACCATTGTCTGAAACAATCCCTTCAGGCCATCCCTCACATCTGAATATTTCTTCACAAAATGAAATCACATTAGTTATTTTAACTTCTTTCAGGAAAGCAACCTCCAGCCACTTGGAAAAATAGTCCACCAATACCAGAGCAAATCTACTCTCAGGTCTCAGACATGGCGACTCTTTCCCCAGCTCTGCTGGGAAAGCCATGAGTTCAATATGAGTTTCCGAAATATTATACATTACAGGTGAAAGGCACACAGTCCAGAACAAATCTCTCAACATGATTGTCCATGCCCGGTCACCAGAAATCATAGCACACCCTCCTTTTCATGGCAAATATGCCACCATGTCCTTCATGTAATAATGTTAACATTCTTCGATGCAAACTATACGGCAACACTAGCCTGTCACACCTTCTAACATTGCCCTTCACCACTGACAACTCATTCCACACAGGAAGAAAGTTACCCATCTCCGATCTCATCCCTTGACTCATGTCCTTTGCATTCTGTAGCTCCACGATTAACAATTGCAATGTCTCATCTCTCAACAACGCCTCCTTTCCAATCCTCCTCCCAAATGGCTCCTATACAAACATCACTGATTTCCACCACCATCCAATCATCCTCCTCATAGTGAGCACCATCATCCACAGGTAGACGGAACAGACAATCAGCATTAATGGTATTTGATCCTGGTGCATACTTTATGGTAAATGTACATTCCTGAATGCTACATACCCACTTGGCTATGCGTGGTGCTGCCTTTCCAGTACCCTTGGCGGTGAATAAGTCGATTAAGCTTCTGTGGTCAGTGTGCAACTTGAAGCAAATCCCCCACACATACAGACTAAAATACTGCACTCCCCACGAGGATGCTAACGCCTCCTTCTCAATGGTGAAATATGTTTTTTCCGCTCCCTTTGTACATGATGCAAATGTCACCACTCTCCCCAGTCCTTTGTCTACCTGCATCAAGACCACACCTAGACCATACACACTGGCATCTGTCAGCACAAAATGAGGTATCTTTAGGATCAAATGGTTTGAGAACTCCTGCAGCAATAATCGCTTCATTTATTTAGACAAATGCTATTCGACATTCTCCAGACCACTCATACTTGACCCCTTTTTTTTCATCGCCATAGCCATCCCGGACAGCTACAAGATCACCTGCAGGGACCGCACCAACGGAACAGGAGGAGGAATTGCCATCGTCCACAGAAACACCCTCAGAATCTCGACTAGCACCGACGATACGCTTATCGCCGCTGAACATCTGCTCTTCCAGATCCACACCGACCCCAACACCACCCTCAGAGGAACCCTCATCTACAGACCATCCGGCCCCCGGCCGCAGTTAAGTGACTCCATCGCCGACTTCGTCAGCACGCATGCCCTTGCTTCCATGGACTACATCCTCCTCGGAGACCTGAACTTCCACCTCGAGAACACCAACGACCGCAACTCCACCACCCTGCTTGACAACCTCACCAACATCGGACACAAACAGCTCGTCACGACTCCCACCCACTCTGCCAGACACACGCTCGACCCCATCTTCTCCGCCAGCAACCACGTCCCCTTCAGCCACACCACTGAACTCCACTGGACCGACCTCTGCTGCGTCCACTTCACCTTCGAGAAACCTACCATGCACCACCGCACACAATGGGCCCCCCACTGTAGCTAGAGCAGAGTCACCGAAGACCAGCTAGCCACCACCCTCACCCAAAACCCACCAACGGACACTACCGACACCGACTCCACCGCCCGCAACTTCAGGCAATGGATCGACAACTGCGCCAACACTCTCGCCCCGATCAAGAAACCCTCGAACAGACGCACCGACAGAAAAGCCATCTGGTTCACTGCCAACCTCCAGGCATCCAAGCAGGCGTGCCGAAGGCTCGAGAAGAAGGCACTGAAGTCCACTAAAAAAGTCACCACTTCGAGCTACAGGTACAAATCTCTTTACTTTCACAAGACTTCCGTGGTGGTGTCTCTCGCGGTTGTGTCATTCGTAGTAATGGCACAGAGCCATTAGTTGGATGCGCACAGCTTATGAGTTGGAGTTATACGCCCTGAATAATGAGTGTTGACTATCCTGGTCCGGATTTTAAGGCACGCGGAATTGATTCCCACAAGTCGTTTCCCTCACCCTTGTCCTGAGGAGGCCAAGATGTTTTTGGAGGCCGAAACGCGTCTGCGTCGACAGATTACGATAAGAGGAGTCTGATAATATTATTTGATTAAGCTTGGAAATATATTTTTCGCACAATCGTTAGATTAAGGTTCTGGATATAATAGAACCCATTGTGTAGATAAGACTACCTCGAAGTGTATTCCCTGTATGGAATAGATGAACACTTTCTTTTTGACGAATTGGGTGGAAGGAACCTATAAATTGTTGTTTACACTTTGTGATTTGTATATAATTGTTGCATGTGTGTGTATATATATGTATATAGTTTGTTGGAAAAAAGTTCAAAAATTATGATGAAGTGATTTACGATTATGATAATTCAATTATGTAATCACGTGTTTTCCGGTATGTGATTGTTTTTTGTTAAAATGGAATGAAACAAATGATAGGACTATGGACTGACGGTGGAGGAATATACAGTCCTCTATTGAAGAGTGAGAGTTTGTATATATTTTCCCCCTTGCCATTTCAGAATTTCTCGTTGTACGAGATCAACACCCTACTCAAGAAACCCAAGGCAGACCTCATGGACCTCAAGAACTTCCGGCCCATCTCCCTCCTCCCGTTCCCGGCGAAAGTCATTTAGAAGATGGTCAACAGGCAACTGACCTCCTTCCTCGAAAAGAACAACATTCTGGACCCGTCCCAATCTGTATTCCGCAGCAACCACAGCACCGAAACAGCCCTCATCGCTGCCACTGCCGACATTAGGGTCTTGCTGGACAACGGAGAAACCGCGGCCCTCATCCCCTTGGACCTCTCGGCCGCCTTCGACACCGTCTGCCACCACACCCTCCGCACATGCCTCCACACTGCAGGGATCCGCAACAAATCACTGGACGAGACCACCTCCTTCCTCACCGGCAGAACCCAGAGTGTCCGCCTCCCCCATTCCGCTCTAAAGACACCAAGATCATCTGCGGAATACCCCAAGGATCGTCCCTCAGCCCGACACTCTTCAAGGCCTACATGGCACATCGTTCGATCGCATGACCTCAACATCATCTCATACGCCGATGACACCCAGCTGATCCTCTCCCTCACCAAGGCCCCCACCACCGCGAAATCCAACCTCCACGAAGGAATGAAGGCCATCGCCGAATGGATGATGAACAGCCGCCTGATACTGAAATCAGACAAGACGGAGGTTCTCATCATCGGATCCACCCCCTCCGCCTGGGCGACTCATGGTGGCCGGCCGCACTGGGAGCTGCACCGATGCCCACTGACCACGCACGCAACCTGGGAGTCATCCTGGACTCCGTGTTGTCGATGACCCAGCAAGTAAACGCCGTCTCCTCCTCCTGCTTCAACACCCTCCACATGCTCCGCAAGATCAGCGGCAGACTGGACTACGGCAATGCTCTCTATGCAGGAACCTCAGCCAAACTCCAGAAACAACTACAAAGCATACAGAACGCCTCTGCATGCCTCATCCTCGACATCCCCCGCCACAGCCACATCACAGCCCACCTGAAAGACCTGCACTGGCTCCCCATCAACAAGAGGATCACCTACAAGTTCCTCACCCACGCTCACAAAGCACTCCACAACACCGGACCAGCATACCTCAACAAATGACTCACCTTCTACACCCCGAACCGCCAGCTTTGCTCTGCTTACCCCGCACTCGCCACCGTCCCCCGCATCCGTCGAGCAACCGCCGGTGGCAGATCGTTCTCCCACCTCACCGCAAAAACCTGGAACACCCTCCCCATCCGCCTACGACAGACCCAGGACCTGCTGGTCTTCAGGAGACTCCTCAAGACCTGGCTGTTAGAGCAATAGCAGCACCTCCACTCCCCCCCCAGCACCTTGAGACCCTCACGGGTAAGTAGTGCGCTCTACAAAGGAACTGATCGACTTATTGATTGATTCATTAGGCAAAGTAGAATATGTACTTTTGGCAAACTATGAATAATATTCCACTAACCCTAAAAAGGATCTCATTTGCACTTTGTCTCTTGATGCGGGTGCCCTCTCAATGGCTTCCACCAGCTTCAATTTGAGTTTTACACCTTGTGAAGACAATGTGTGCCCCAAATATTCCACTTCTTCTTACTTAAATTTACACTTGCCGACAACTATCAAACCAGCTTGTTCCAATTTCATAAGCACCTTATCCAAAATGAAATCATGTTGTTTCTTGTCAGTTCCCCAAACCAAAATGTCATCCTGAAAAAACAACACATTTGACATCCCACATAAAACACCTTGCATAACCCTTTGCAAACCTGCGGATGCAGAAGCCAGATCAAAAAGCATGCCCACACATTGGTATGCCCCTTCCGGTGTAATAAAATATGTCATGTGCTTGGAGTTAGGGTGTAATCATACCTGGTGGTAGGCACCTGACAAATCCAATGTGGAAAGGTATTTAGCCCCTCTCACATTCACCAACATTTCATTGATCCTAGGCAATGGATGTCTGTCTACCCAGATACATTAGTTCAAGTCCTTCAAGTACACACACATGCGTAGATTCCCATTGGGTTTCCTAGCTAGTACAATGGGCCTAATCCATTCAGAAAAATCATTTGGCTCAATGGCCCCTTCCCTACACAACCAATCTAACCCTTCTTTCAGTTGACCCCACAACGCCAAAGGGACATTGCTCACCTTGTGTCCCTTTGGTATGGCCACACCTTTAAGTATGATGTGATTTTCAAACCTATGTAGGCAACCCAAACTTTGAGAAAACAACTTGGAATATCTATTCTTCCAGTTCTCACTTGCATCTTTTTGAAGTAAGTAGCATTTGCTCAGGACGATTCGGGTTGAGCACAATTCCCATGGCCCGCTGCTCTTTGCAGCCCAGTAGACTTCTTCCCTTCCCCAACAAGAACACCCTCCCAACAGCTTTCCCGTCTCTGTACATCAATACAACATCAAAGTAACTCTTGACTGGTAGCTTGCCCCCACAATATCCCTGTGACTCCACATCAGTGGAAATCAGCTCAGTCACTCAGATTTCCCCACACTGCCCTATCTATCAATGTGTATGGAGAGCACAAATCTGCCCACATGAAAACCTCAACCCCATTCACTACACACTTGGGCAGATTATACACCTCACGCCATTGGTTCACATCCTTCACTTGGTTGTCAACTCCACACACCACCAATACCTCAACTTCATCATCGTCAGTGTCCTCCTAATCAGCTAACTTACATGTATAATCACTTTTAACCCAGTTCACATGGGATGTATCATTGTCCACACCACTTGACTTGCACACTCTTGAAGAATGTCCCAATTTTCTGCATTAAAAAAATTTGCCTTTGGCAGCTGGGCATGCACTGAACTCTGCCATATGCTTAGCTAATCCACGCGATCACAGAGCACTCGTGACTCAATGTCATTAATGGCCACAGTCTCTCCAATTTATGACCTTAATATTGTCCCTGCTCCTTTTCCTAAACACTCTCTGTTCACATAAGCCACAGGCAGCATTCCCCTCCAGAGTGTACCTTTAATTTTTCTTCAACTCCCGCCCATCACCTATAACTCAACCGTTGTTTGGGTTGAACAACCAGATGGGGTCGCAACGTGGTTGACCACTCCTCTTCATGTCCTCATGTCTGAAATACTGCATCCCATCCTCGTTGCCACTTTTGAGTCTCAACGCAAGTTTATTTCAGAATAACAAGAGTTTATTTGATGAGTAACAGCCAAGTCATGTCAAACAGTGCAACCCCAGGCAGGACTGTCCAAGATTCTAGAAACCCATCCTAACAAACCCAAACCATAGAGATATATCCAACACAGAAAGTCCTTGACCATAGAGTTCTATATACAACAACTGCTCCACAGGTAGGTTGCAAGTTTTGTTAGTGGCTATTTTCGGCAATTCCTGTTTCCAGTAGCCTTAAGGTCATGAACGTGGATTGACGCAGAAGAGGAATGGTGAGCACATAGTAAGATGGCATTAAGTTACTAGAGAGAGCAGAAAAAAGCCCAAAGCCCAAATGACAGTCACTAGTCATGGTAGAAGAGGATCTAGGCATAATTTGAGGATGATAAGTCGGATATACCTTCTGTCCTTTAAGTCCCAATCCACCACAGAAGTATACTTCTCAGGACCTCAGGTGAGGCACTTACAGACTTACAGGGTGGCAGGCAGATGCCACCAACAGGGTAGAGTCCAAGTGCCACTGGGCAGCTGGATATTTGCAGGAAAATAATGTAGTTTGTTGTATCTCTGTAGCTTGAACAGGAGGACCCTAGGAGTACAGTTTCTTGCCTGGAATCAAGAGGTAGTAGGTCCAGTCCTTAAGCGCTCCTCTCAGGTCACAGACATCAGGTCTCATCCTCTTCCGATCTTCCGCAGGTACAGCAAGTTTTCCGAAATGTGATGCTGAAGGTGCCACTTTTATGCCTGCCACTAGCTAGTATATGTGAATGGCTCCTGGTCATGCCCTAACCAATGGGGTACAAGTTGTAAGAGCCAACCCTACACACTTTGATGACGTTTGCCATATTGAAAATGCCCAGTCACTCTAAACGTGGGCTGAGAGCCAACCCTACACACTTTGATGACGTTTGCCATATTGAAAATGCCCACTCACTTTAACCTCTTGAGTGCCCATGACGAGATGGTCTCGTCATGGGCCGCGGTTGCGCTGTGCCCATGACGAGACTATCTCGTCATGAACCCCGCCCGCTAATGAAAGGGACGGCACAGGGCGGGGAAAGGGCGGGGCACTCAAGGGGCTAAACGTGGGCTCTGAGGGCTGGGATGTATGTTGGGAGTGTAGTATGGTAACCCTAGTATCCTCCCACATCTAACACTAAAATCTAGTTTGCTACTGTGCTCACAATAAAATCAGAGACAGACATCTAGAAGAAGGAAAGCAGATTCTGTTAAACGGTTCCTACAAATTTAGTAGGACTGTGTATTAGGTCAACAAATGTTTAAAATATAGAGACTGAGTCTACTCATATCATCAGTAAATGTTGATTTGGCTAGCTTACAGTACCGCATCTAAACTCCAAAACCACCAGAAGTGCAAAAGCTGTCAGTAACCTCGAACATGGCCACTCTGATTCACAAGGAATTTGTGGAAACTGATCTAACCCTATCCTTAGTCACTTTTGCATGCCCAAAGTTTTACAAAGAAGAGAATCAATAATAAATTTTCAAAAGTTTATTGAAAAATCTAATCCTTGTAAGTAAAACATGAACTGCGATAATTAAAAAGATGAGACATATCGTTGCTATGAGCATTGTGGGAATGGTGAAAAACAAAAACAATTCAACAATGTTAATTGTTCCTAATATTACTCCTATCTATCAGTAATACCCCTACCCTATCGTCAGCATTATTAAAGTACCCTTCTACCAGACCCTTTTCTAATGATCTAGCCCCATACCTAGGCGTAATGTCTTAGGAAGTGGATCACAGGGCATTAACAAATGCACACCGGCAAGTCTGCAAGCCTGCACACATCTCTGCTTGTGCAACCCTCTTCCTTCTTAGGATGGATGTTGGGGCCTGATGGCCTGCCTCTCATTTACAGCTTTCTGCGGCATTCATGATAACTTCGGTGTGAAATGGCTCTCATTGAATTAAAAACAGACACTTTTTTTACATAGTAAAACACCGGCCTTATCACATTTTGCTAAAGATGCAGAATAAAAACTTTACTAAGTCTGGAGAAAATGAGTTGTCTCCTACGAGCACAATCTAAAGCAAGGACAATGCGTTCTACTATGTGTGTCCCTAGAACTAACAGTGCAGACTACAGAGCAACAATGTCTTTTAAAAATAAATGCGTGTGTGGCATTTTCTAGTTTTAGTGCAAAATACGTTCAAACAACCATCATAAAAAATGCTAAGTTAAATAGGAAAACTAAATTGGAGACTAAATACAAACCCTATAACAATTCATTCAGCAATCAGGCAGTGGATCCACAAGAACTGTGTTGGCATCCTGATAATTAGTGGCTACAAGAAGCGGGAGAGCCAAATGCAAATTTGCCTCGGGAACTGCAGGCCGGGTAAAATTAACTTTTTAAATGTTATGTTATTTATTAAAATCAAACTCCACAATTGAATTGGATTTTTAATAACTATTAAAAATCGTTCTTTCATTTTTTTTCTAGCAGGTACTATTCCCAAGATACAGTATTAATATTTTAATCTGTACTCTGGTTTTCAACAAAGGACAGCTAAGCCTACCACAGTGAAAATAGCTTTTGATTGCTAATCACTTTAAGGACATGTTAACATTACATTTCTACATATCCTACTTTTAAATACCATGCACCCTTCCTGTAGGCTACAAGGCCAACATGGAGTGATTTATTAATATTTAAAAGGGAAGTTTTCACCTGTCAAAAAAAGTTTTGCACATTTACAGCCTGGCTACAATGTAAGCCTGAAGCCATGTTTGCACTACCACTATAGTGGATGGCACAATTACTGCTGCAGTCAACTGGTGGCATGTAACTTACAGGCCATGGAGACACTTTGTAGCAGCCGTGGAGACACTCTGTACCATATACTAGGTGTTAGACCTAGTCTTCGGGTGGTCTTACTGCAAATCTTTTGCCTTTCTCCCCTTATTTTTGCTGTTCCCATTTTTGCTTGCCTTTGAACTCTGGGCACCTTACCACTGCCAACCAGTGCTAAAGTGCATGTGCTCACTCTTTAAAGCATGGTAACATTGCCTTATCTACAATTGGCATATTTCATTTACTTGTAAGTCCATACTAAAGCTGCACTACTTGTGCCCAGGGCCTGTAATTTAAGTGCTATTAGTGGACCTGAGCACTGATAGTGCCACCCACTTCAGTAGCACTTTAAACATGCCTCAGGCCTGCTATTGCAGCATGTGTGCAGTTTTAAACTGCCATTGTCCTCTCAAAATAACCCTTTTGCCAGGCCTAAACCTTCCCTTTTTATACATATGTCACACCTAGGGTAAGCCCTAGACAACCCAAGGGCCAGGGTGTAGTTTATTTAAAAGTTAGGACATGTACTTTTAAGCTGTACATATCCTGGTAGTGAAAAAGGTTTAAAGTGTTTTTTCACTACTGCAAGGCTGACCTCTCCCATAGGATAATATTGGAGTTACCCAATTACATTATATGAGTCATTTCCAAATGGGAACCAGTTCACGTTTGGTGCCTTTGGAATGGTAATGAGAAATCCTAACTCACGAGGAAGTCAATATTTTAAATTACGATTTTGAAAATTTCACTTTTTGAAAGTTGGCATTTTCCTGCCTTAGCCATATAGTGCCTGTAGCCTGCCTCTGTGTGACATGACTGGGTGTAGTTGACAGCTGGACTTTGTGTATTCCTCCTGGACAAGCATACAAAATAGAGAGCTTAGGTGTGCCTGAATGGGCCATCACTGGCAGGATGGGAGGGAGGAGCTGGGCACAGCCCTAGTAACACTTGAATAGGCCTTCACACAAAGGGCTGGATAGCTTCTGTAGTTTGTCTGGAGCCAGGGCAGGTGAGGCTGGGCACATGTGCACTTCAAGGTAAAGCCTCTAGAAGCTTATCACCCACTTCAAAAGTAGAACTGGGAATAAATATTAGACCTCAAACACCAATTCTTTAGTAAACTTCTGGACCTGTGGTTACTCTGCTAGGAAGAAGGACTGCTGTGCTGCTGAAACAGCTGCCACTCTGCTGCTCTGAATAAACTGCTGCCCTGCTGTGTTGACCTGCTGCCTGCTGTCCTCTTGCCTGGGTGAGAAGGACTGGACCTGCATCTCCTGAACCCAGAGTAATTCCAAGGGCTGGTTGGCTGGCTTCCTGATCTGAAGCCTCAGGGACACAACAGGCTTTCAACAACCTTGCATCTACATCTTGAGTTTCCCATCTGTGAATCTACCCTGCCAAGTGGTGCCACCCCAGTCCTGACCTCTTACAAGTGCGCTTAAGGTGCTCTGCCAGCCTCTGTGGATCCAGCGGAACCAATACATCGCCTCTTCTGCGAGGCACAAGCCTGAGCAAAACCGCTGCAACTCCGTTGCTGCGTGGATTTCTCCCATCGCAAAGGCCCGCATCGAGGCCCCAGTCTATGGGTACCCCCATTGTGTGGCACATCCTAGGCGCAAGCTCTCACATCCCTCATTGATGGCAGCCTCGAAGATGACGCTGGACTTTGCCTCGTAGCGTCACAACAAATCGCCTGACTGTGCGCTAGATCCTCGACAGCGGACTTCACATCACAAGCCCAATCAGTGGGATTCTTGATGACATCGCAGGCCCTCGTATCGTAGCCTCACCACATTTCAGAACCAACGCATCGCTGCGGCTGCACATCGCTTGTTCAATGTGGATCCTGACAATGCAGGGCCAGACTGGGAACTGAAAGCAGCCCTGGCAAATTTTGGCAGACCAGCCCTCGTATGGTACGTAGCGAGCGAGCGCAGGGAGCGAGCCCAACCACTGCTACGGTGGTTTAAGGGGGGGGTCTCCCCTTAAGAAAAGTCTGGAAAAAGAAATACCAAAACAGTGCACTTTACAGCACATTTTTCATTACATATTTCATTGTAATAACTTTCAAAGCACAGTAAATAGTAGATGATACATTAAAGAGCACCAGGTTACCCAGTCATAAGTACCCATAGACATTCTTACAAAGAACATCAAAAATAGACACAAAAGTAGTGAATCAGAGAGCACAAAGTCAGACCAGCCCCCATACTGTGGTTAGCGAGCAAGCGTAGTGAGCGAGCCTAACAACTAATAGGAAGGTTTGGAAATTTTGGAGACAGAATGGCCAAACAATGCATTTTTCAGCAGATTTTCTTATGCAACTAACAACCATTCACAAAGCCAATAGCTTGTTGTAGGTATAATGTTACTTGTTGCACTATATATCTGGATACAATGACAAAAACAGCAAAATACCAGTTGGGCGGCACACTATGCTAAGCACAGACTTTTAGCTTTCGTATTTTTAAGACACGCCCTTAATTACATCGGCCACACCCCTTTGAGAGTCCCGTTTTTTCATTCCACTTAAAGCCCTGCCTGACAAGCATCATCATAATATGATGACTCTTTGCCTGTCCCTGAACCTGAAATTGAAAAGCGCAAGGTCAGGGTCACTCATCACTTGTTGGCTGGTGAGGTGATGTGCAGCCAGGTCACAAGTTAAATAGATCCAATTCAAACTGAAGAGTCCGACAGTCCTGAAGTACAAGGCGTCTGTTACCACGAATTGGGTGGTTTATTTGTCCTCACTCTGGGGGTGATTATGATGGCGGGCGGATTGTCCGGCGGTGGCGATCCGCCCGCCACCTCAACCTGATTTACTCCCGCCATATTATTATGGTGGGGGTATCGCGGCAGACGCAAAGTGCGTCCGCTGCTCGGCAATCGTTCCGATTGCCGGCCGGGCGGAACTGGGCCTTAATATGGTGGCGGTGCCTAGCAGGCACCGCCATCCATATTAGGATGGGTGTTAAACAAGGCGTTTCCATGGCGGCAATGTCGCCATGGAAAGGCTAGCAGGGATTCACTTTGGGGGCCCGTTGCGGGCCCCCGGGGGTGGGGGGCTGTGGGGGCTGTGGGGCTGCACTTGGGGGGTACCACATTGCCATGCGCAAGGTGTGCCTGCCACCTTGTGCATGACAATGCACAACATGCCTTTTCACCATTGCGGCGGGTGCTGCTTACAGCAGCATCCACCGCAATGTTGGAAATGTGGAAAGCGACCACCAAGGTGTCCGTCGCATCCTTATTTGCAGTGCGGTACCGCCGCACGCCTGGTTTCTGGTCCCAGCACCGCAAGGATGGCGGGCGGACTAAAGACCGTCCGCCATCCTAATGGGCCCCTCAGTATCTCTTTTTTACCTTTGTGTCTTTTTGGGGATGTCATGTCACAACACTTATTTGAACATGCTCCTAAAACCATTTCTTTGTATCCTTTGCACATTTTCCACCACAAATCACCCCCTTTCCTGCCCCCAGCGTCTCTCATCTAGTTTCATATTTCCTTTACGTTAAATAGGATTTATATTTCACACTGCCCTCTCTCTGAATCATTTATAATCATTTTTTGAGAGCCCATTGCCAACAACAATACGAGTCACTTTCAAAATAATTGGGCCAATTCATGCTTCTATCGAGTCACCCATCCACCGGCCTTTCCCCACTTCTTTTGCTTCTGCACTCCCTCTGAACATTCTTTATTTACCCATTTCTCTGCCCCTTACTCATGAATCACATGAATCACAGGGATCACTGACAGAATATCAACAACAAAAATGTCGAGGTGCAAAAATATCGGGCCAAAAATATCGTTGTTCAGAATATCAAAGTCCTATGTACATAATATTAAGTACAAAAATATCGAAGAAAATATCGTTGTTAAAAATATCATTTTTTAAAAATGTTTTAAAAATAATGTACAATAAAGTAAATAATATATATAATTAAAAAAAACGTTGAATTATTAGAAAATGTTTAAAATTATAAATAATAAATATAATGTTAAAACTAATTAAATACATATATAAAATATAATATATACATTTACTTAATAATATTAATAACTAATTATTATAATGAATTATAAAGGTGCCGATTCCGATCCTGTATTTTTTTTTCCCGTACAACTCGTATCTGTATTTTTTTACGTACGAATCGTACAAGTACCGTACAAACGGTGAAGTACGATTCGTACGTGAGAAATACATACAAATCGCATTGGGAAAAGGTGTACGAGAGGGATCTGGACAGTTTTATGTACAAATCGTAAAACTGAAGTCAGAGCGCGAAAGTACGATCCGTACCGCCCTTCCGAACACACAAGCGCATGGGAAAAGCCCCGTATGGAGCGAACGCCGTACCAATCGTATCCGGGGACACTTGTGCCCGGGACACGAGTCGTACAGGTCCCCCAAAGCCCCCCAGTATGTACGCACCGTACCCCCCGTATGTACGCACTGTACCTCCACCCCCGTATGTATGCGCCGTACCCCCACCCCCATATGTACGCGCCGTACCCCACAGCGCATACATACAGGGGTGGGGGTACGGTGCGTACATACGGAGGTGGGGGTACGGTGCGTACATACGGGGTGGGGTACGGCGCGTATATATGGGGTGGGGGTACGGCATGTACATACGGGGGTGGGGGTACGGTGCGTATATACGGGGTGGTGGTACGGTGCATACATACGGGGGTGGGGGTACGGCGCGTACATACGGGGGTGGGGGTACGGTGCGTACATACGGGGGTGGGGGGGCTCGTGGGCTTGTACGACTCGTACCCCTGGGGAATCAGCTTTTACGGCTGTTTTTGGCTCCCGTGTAAAAGGAGCTGTACGGACTGCCGTAGGGACGGATCGTACTTGCTGGGCCGTAAAACGCTGCTTACATTGGTACGGACGGCGCATACAGGCTGTTCCGGAGATGATTCATAAGGTCATTTTACCCGTAAGGTCTTTTGTACGAATCGTACGGAAATCCGCTTTCTGTACGAATCGTACTTCCTGGGTTGTACTGACAGTTTACCGGGTACACGTCGTACGGAGAAAACGCTCGATTCGTAGGGCCTTTTTACCGGATCGGAATCGGCACCAAAATGTTAGAAACATATTAAAAATTATAAATACATATATATATATATATATATATATATATATATATATATATATACATATACCAGTAAAATAAAAAGGAAAATGAAAATATTTATATAATAATTTAGAATATTAAAATATTTTTAATCTTTTACAGTTACATTTGACACTACATTAACAGCAACAGTAGGGAAAGTGTTGGATAGCGGAGGGGAAAAATGTACTATTCCCACTCCAGTAAGTACAACAGTAGGGAAAGTGTTGGATAGCGTAGGGGAATAATTTACTATTCCCACTCCAAAGAGTGCAACAGTAGGGAAAGTGTTGGATAGCGAAGGGGTAACAATTACTATTCCCACTCCAGCGAGTGCAACAGTAGGGAAAGTTTTGGATAGCGGAGTGGAATAATTTAATATTCCCACTCCAGATAGTGGAACAGTAGGGAAAGTGTTGGATAACTGAGGGGATAACATTTACATTCCCACTCCAGAGAGTGCAACAGTAGGGAAAGTGTTGGATTGCGGAGGTGTAACAATTACTATTCCCACTCCAGCGAGTGCAACAGTAAGAGAAGTTTTGATTAGCGAAGTAGAATAATTTACTATTCCCACTCCAGATAGTGCAACTGTAGGGAAAGTGTTGGATAGCAGAGGGGATAACATTTACTATTCCCACTCCAGAGAGTGCAACAGTAGGGAAAGTGTTGGATAGCGGAGGGGTAAAAATTACTATTCCCACTCCAGAGAGTGCAATAGTAGAGAAAGTATTGGATAGCGGAGTGGATAAAATTACTATTCCCACCCCAGCAAATTCTACAGTAGGGAAAGCGCTGTATAGCAAAGGGGAATAATTTACTATTCCCACTCCAGGGTGTGTAACAGTAAGGAAAGTGTAGGATAGCGGAGGGGAATAATTTACTATTCCCACTCCAGGGAGTGCACCAGTAGAGAAAGTGTTGTAGAGCGGAAGGGTAACAATTACTATTTCCACTCCAGCGAGTGCAACAGTAGGGTAAGTTTTGGATAGCGAAGGGGAATAATTTACTATTCCCACTCGAGCGAGGGCAACAGTAGTGAAAGTGTTGGATAGCGGAGGGGATAAAATTACTATTCCCACTCCAGCAAGTGCAACAGTCTGGAAAGTGTTGGATTGCATAGGGGAATAATTTACTATTCCCACTCAAGCAAAATAATTTAAATTAATTAACAAACAATTAATGAATTTTTTTTTTTTACCTCGCACCATATTCCCCTGTAAATGACACCACTACTACTACTAATACTAGGTTTTCCTCCTCTCACTTCAACAAGGGAAACAACGATTTGCTATCATAGGGTGGAAGCCATGCTCCCGCCCTGTAATAGCAAACAATAATGTCCCGCGGATGCACACCCCGGGACATTGTATGAGCTGCGCCTGGGATGTCGCGCTCTATAGGGCCATGATGCATTGGTTAATGCATAACTACAGAATTAGTATAACTGCATACTAACACTACTTGCACAGGTGTAGTACAGCAACCAGAGTGTAGTGAAGAGGCAGAGGAAGCCCAAAATCAAAAAATATAAATCCTACCAGAGGTCGGATGACATAGTTCGATGAGCCGACGACCCTGGGATGAGTAGAAACCGCTTCACGAAGAAAACGGGTCTTCAGCAGAACGCAAGGAAGCTCGAAATATTGGTGCAGCCTTCTTTTTACCTTCTCCCACTCGTCGCCAAATTTATGTAGTGAAGAGGCAGACAGCAGTGGATCCGATAAGTAGATTTATAGCAGGAAAAGAAGACAGCTTAAACAGTCACCAACAGGAGCAGACAGCAAGGCAACCGTCTTCTCCAGCACCGTGTACAAATTCCCCAAGATTCCACTCATGACAGCCCTACATTCTAACATTACATACTTACATTCTAGTAGCATTATTTACTAACATTCTACTATGACTTACATTGGAATACTACACAGAGCACATCACTTTACAGCAATGAGCTCATGGTTTCATCCACGAGTCTTGAGACCGGTAGGGGTGAGTAGTTTGCTTCCCACTCCCTCTATTGTATAAACACAAACTAATACTACTTTCACAAGTATGCTACAGCGCCCAGAGCACATCACTTTACAGCAATGAGCTCACGGTTTAGGCTCACGGTTTAATACAGAGTCTTCAGACCAGTAGGGGTGAGTAGTTCGCTTCCCACTCCCTGTATAGTATACACGCATACTAACACTACTTACACAGTTATACTACAGCAACCAGTATGCTACAGTGCCCAGAGCCCATCCCTTTACAGCAATCAGCTCGGTTGATCCACGAGTCTTCACACCGGTAGGCGTGAGTACTTCGCTTCCCACTTCCGGTATAGTATAAACGCACGGTAGGGGTCAGTAGTTCGCTTCCCACTCCCTATATGGTATAAACGCCTACTAACACTACTTGCACAGGTATGCTACAAAGACCAGAGCACATCACTTTACAGCAATGAGCTCACGGTTTAGGCTCTCGGTTTCATACCCGAGTGTAGCAGCATCTCATCTCAGCACCGTGTCACTCTGAGCAACACCGCACTTTCAGACCGCTAGGAGTGAGTACTTCGCTCCGCACTCCCCCACAGAGGTTACAGTGCTCCTATCCTCCTGTTTCCTACTCTTTTTGCCCTTTTTTCCCCTTACTCGTTTCAACTGAATCACAAAATGGCTGACAACACTTCCTAGTTGCAACAGCTCGCAGCCAATAAGCAGCAAGCTCATGCTCGTAACGCCTCAGCCAATCAGATGGCAGAATTCCCAAATATCGATATCTGTAAATTTCGATAACTCTCCAAAACTACTGAACGTATTTATATCAAATAAACAAAAGCATGCTTTCTACACCAAGACCCTTCTCCTTGCCAAATTTGGGGTAATTACATTCACCCGTTCGACCTGTAGCCTTGTCTAAAGTTTCATATGGAAATTGCATGTAGAAAACACGTTTTGGGACCCCCCTTTATTCTCGACCCCCCCTTGACGAATCACCCTCAAACTTTCAACATAGGAGCTGATGTGAACAAAGAATTAGTTTGGAAAATTTCATGAACATTCATCAAACGACGCCAAAGTTATAAGCAAAACAAAAAAAATGCTCTTCCTATGGAAACTTGGTCCTAACTATACCTACCTACTGGCGACTGCCGGTAGGTAAGATATATATATATATATATATATATATATATATTACCTACTGGCGGTCGCCAGTAGGTAGTTATAGTTAGGACCCTGTTTCCATATGAAATCCGCAACATTCTATTTTGAATAACTTTGGCGCCGGTCGACGAATCCTCGCGAATTTCTCAAAATAGGTGGGGCGCTACGCTCCGCTCCTACCCTGAAATTCTCGGGGGGAATCGTCAAGCGGGGGCTGAGATAAAAGGGGGTCCCAAAACGCGTTTTTCCCATGCATTTTTCCATAGGACCTTTAGACAGGGCTACAGCCCGAACGGCTGAACAGAATTACTTGAAATTTGGCAGAGAGGTAGTCCTCAGGTCAAGGAAGTGCCTTTTGTAGGTTTGGTGTAAATCTGTTCAGTAGATTCTGAGAAAATAGCCTTTGAATCAATATATATATCTGAGCCAGCTTACGGTACGCTTACCGTAAGCTTACCGTACGCGTACGGTGGCGTGCGCGAGCGCGATTCTGATTGGCTCTTAGATCTTAGTAAACATTCGAATCGGCCGAAACCAGGAAGCGGCGGCCGCCATTTTGTGTATTTCACTCCGGTAAAAAAGAGTGATATCTTGAAAAGGGGGCAAGGGAGAGAGTTACAGACCCCCTAACATTTGTAAGGGGGTCAAAGAAGGACAGAAAAGTACAAAGAAAACATTTATTGATTTTTTAAAAAAATCACGGGGTACGCGTACGGTAAGCTTACGGTAAGCGTACGGTAAAAAAAAAAGAAAAAAAAGAAATGAAATTCAGATTTAAGTGTTTAGATATTAGGGGGCTCTAAAAAGAGCCGTTGTGTTTATTAGGTGATTTTTTAGTGGTACCTACAAGTAAGTACCGATGCAGAGTCTAAGGTTCAAGAGGAAGACTCTGTTCCCTTCATCATTGAAGTGCACACCATCTCCTCTATAAATGTCTTGCATGTCGTAACGCAAGTTGTTGTGGTAAATGGAACCCATACCATAGTCATGGAGGAAAGCAGAAACAGATTTGTTGACGTGCTTTCTTGCTTTGTCAATCTGCGGACAGAAATGATTGGACCAGTTCCATTTTTGCCTTTGGCATATGTTTGAAAACACAAAGGCAGTTTTAGGGAAAAGTGAAAACAGTTGTGCAAAGGTCTCCTTCATAAGCATTTCCAGACCTACCCCAGTCAAAGTGCCTAGGTCATTGCCACCACAGTGCACTATTATGAGGTCAGGGTGTTGGATTTGCATGAAGGATTTCACCAATGGCATCAATTGGTGCCACTTTAACCCTCTCTGACCAATCCATTTAATGTCTACATTTGGCAAAGCAAGGTCTCTCACCATACCTGTTTTCTCTGCAAACTTTTCACTCCAGAAGACATAGCTGTGCCCTACAATCCACACTGTGAACATCTTCAAAGGAGAACTGGATGCACTCAGGAGGTGTCTTTCAGTAGAACGGCAATATGAAAAGAAAGACAGTTTGGAAATGGAGGCATACATATTTTTTTTTTTTTAAAAAGAACTGATTGGCTGTTTCATACCATTCTAGAATAAAAACTAGGCTGTATGTGTAAATTAATAGAAGCATGTTTTGTATTGGTACAGAAAAATGTGTTACCAAAGAACAGTACTATGGATTTGCTGTTAGGTTTGAAAAGTCAAGCACTCTTGCTCTGTGGAATTGAAACATTGTTTGGCGAACTTCTGACCTGACTCCACACAGCAGTGTTCCATGAGCTGTTGCTATGGTAGCAGGCAGAAGTCAAGTTGGGGGAAGGGTACTAGGCAGAAGTCAAGTTGGGGGCAGGGTACTTTTGGAAAAGGGTTGGTTTTCAACCAATAGAAATGTGTGATTACATTTGAAAAAAAGGGGCAAGCACTGAGATTTGAAACTTACATGTATATGTGTGGAAAAATAGAGGGAAACTTTGCCATTATCTGGTTCTGCTGAGAGGAGAGAGGTGTAGAGAACAGAGATCCTGGCTCTGATAATCTGCTGTTTGAGTGCCACATTTCTTTCACAACTAACTAATTTTAAAGGTGAGGTTAGAGTTTGAGAGGGGATGTATATGGTAAATTAAGAAATGAATAATAGAAATTTAATTCTTTTTGTTGAAGTTGCGTTTATTATTTTCTGTTTTGGGAGAAATTTAAATGTGAGGAACATGTAAAATAATATGGACTATGTTTTCACGATACATTAAGGTGTATTGGTATAAAAAATGAATAGTTTAAGGGTTTGAGGTTGGACTCAGTAATGCAAATACATTCAGCATCACTAAGGCTGGTTGCCCTTGGTGGAATGTAGGCAGTCACCCAGGTTACACATGTTGGGAAATATAGCCAGAGATTTATTGTGTACAACTCTGGTAATTTTATATTTGCATTAGTAGGAAAAAGGGGGAGCGATTTTTTGGTGCAGAAGCAGACTCTTAGCACACACCCAGCTCCTTTCCATGTATAATCATGCACAGTATTTACAAGCGAGTGGGGTTTGAGGTTTCAGTCTGTAATGCAAATACATTCAGCATCACTAAGGCTGGTTGCCCTTGCTGGAGTGTAGGCAGTCACCCAGGATACACATGGTGGTGGTCTGAAAAAGCAGTTTGGACATGTGCATTTAAAAAAATCTGAAAAGTGGATTCATAATGTGTCAGTCTGTAAAAGTGATTATCACTTGCCCAAAAAAAAGAGCAGTAAGTGTGCATTCAAATTGGCAAAGAAATTTCGTTTTGTGACTAATGTGAAAACATGACTCTGTGTGCAAATAGGAATTACAGGCAGAGATTTATTGCGTTTTGCTCTGGTGATTTCACAGTTCCATTAGTAGGAAAAAGGGGGAGCGATTTTTTGGTGCAGAAGCAGACTCTTAGCACACACCCAGCTCCTTTCCATGTATAATCATGCACAGTATTTACAAGCGAGTGGGGTTTGAGGTTTCAGTCTGTAATGCAAAGACATTCAGCATCACTAAGGCTGGTTGCCCTTGCTTGAGTGTAGGCAGTCACCCAGGATACACATGGTGGTGGTCTGAAAAAGCAGTTTGGACATATGCATTTAAAAAAATCTGAAAAGTGGATTCATAATTTGTCAGTCTGTAAAAGTGATTATCACTTGCCCAAAAAAAAGAGCAGTAAGTGTGCATTCAAATTGGCAAAGAAATTTCGTTTTGTGACTAATGTGAAAACATGACTCTGTGTGCAAATAGGAATTACAGGCAGAGATTTATTGCGTTTTGCTCTGGTGATTTCACAGTTGCATTAGTAGGAAAAAGGGGGAGCGATTTTTTGGTGCAGAAGCAGACTCTTAGCACACACCCAGCTCCTTTCCATTTATAATCATGCACAGTATTTACAAGCGAGTGGGGTTTGAGGTTTCAGTCTGTAATGCAAATACATTCAGCATCACTAAGGCTGGTTGCCCTTGCTGGAGTGTAGGCAGTCACCCAGGATACACATGGTGGTGGTCTGAAAAAGCAGTCTGGACATGGGCATTTAAAAAAATCTGAAAAGTGGATTCATAATGTGTCAGTCTGTAAAAGTGATTATCACTTGCCAAAAAAAAAGAGCAGTAAGTGTGCATTCAAATTGGCAAAGAAATTTTGTTTTGTGACTAATGTGAAAACATGACTCTGTGTGCAAATAGGAATTACAGGCAGAGATTTATTGCGTTTTGCTCTGGTGATTTCACAGTTGCATTAGTAGGAAAAAGGGGGAGCGATTTTTTGGTGCAGAAGCAGACTCTTAGCACACACCCAGCTCCTTTCCATGTATAATCATGCACAGTATTTACAAGCGAGTGGGGTTTGAGGTTTCAGTCTGTAATGCAAATACATTCAGCATCACTAAGGCTGGTTGCCCTTGCTGGAGTGTAGGCAGTCACCCAGGATACACATGGTGGTGGTCTGAAAAAGCAGTTTGGACATGTGCATTTAAAAAAATCTGAAAAGTGGATTCATAATGTGTCAGTCTGTAAAAGTGATTATCACTTGCCCAAAAAAAAGAGCAGTAAGTGTGCATTCAAATTGGCAAAGAAATTTCGTTTTGTGACTAATGTGAAAACATGACTCTGTGTGCAAATAGGAATTACAGGCAGAGATTTATTGCGTTTTGCTCTGGTGATTTCACAGTTGCATTAGTAGGAAAAAGGGGGAGCGATTTTTTGGTGCAGAAGCAAACTCTTAGCACACACCCAGCTCCTTTCCATGTATAATCATGCACAGTATTTACAAGCGAGTGGGGTTTGAGGTTTCAGTCTGTAATGCAAAGACATTCAGCATCACTAAGGCTGGTTGCCCTTGCTGGAGTGTAGGCAGTCACCCAGGATACACATGGTGGTGGTCTGAAAAAGCAGTTTGGACATGTGCATTTAAAAAAATCTGAAAAGTGGATTCATAATGTGTCAGTCTGTAAAAGTGATTATCACTTGCCCAAAAAAAAGAGCAGTAAGTGTGCATTCAAATTGGCAAAGAAATTTAGTTTTGTGACTAATGTGAAAACATGACTCTGTGTGCAAATAGGAATTACAGGCAGAGATTTATTGCGTTTTGCTCTGGTGATTTCACAGTTGCATTAGTAGAAAAAAGGGGGAGCGATTTTTTGGGCAAGAAGCAGACTCTTAGCACACACCCAGCTCCTTTCCATGTATAATCATGCACAGTATTTACAAGCGAGTGGGGTTTGAGGTTTCAGTCTGTAATGCAAATACATTCAGCATCACTAAGGCTGGTTGCCCTTGCTGGAGTGTAGGCAGTCACCCAGGATACACATGGTGGTGGTCTGAAAAAGCAGTCTGGACATGTGCATTTAAAAAAATCTGAAAAGTGGATTCATAATTTGTCAGTCTGTAAAAGTGATTATCACTTGCCCAAAAAAAAGAGCAGTAAGTGTGCATTCAAATTGGCAAAGAAATTTCGTTTTGTGACTAATGTGAAAACATGACTCTGTGTGCAAATAGGAATTACAGGCAGAGATTTATTGCGTTTTGCTCTGGTGATTTCACAGTTGCATTAGTAGGAAAAAGGGGGAGCGATTTTTTGGTGCAGAAGCAGACTCTTAGCACACACCCAGCTCCTTTCCATTTATAATCATGCACAGTATTTACAAGCGAGTGGGGTTTGAGGTTTCAGTCTGTAATGCAAATACATTCAGCATCACTAAGGCTGGTTGCCCTTGCTGGAGTGTAGGCAGTCACCCAGGATACACATGGTGGTGGTCTGAAAAAGCAGTCTGGACATGGGCATTTAAAAAAATCTGAAAAGTGGATTCATAATGTGTCAGTCTGTAAAAGTGATTATCACTTGCCAAAAAAAAAGAGCAGTAAGTGTGCATTCAAATTGGCAAAGAAATTTCGTTTTGTAACTAATGTGAAAACATGACTCTGTGTGCAAATAGGAATTACAGGCAGAGATTTATTGCGTTTTGCTCTGGTGATTTCACAGTTGCATTAGTAGGAAAAAGGGGGAGCGATTTTTTGGTGCAGAAGCAGACTCTTAGCACACACCCAGCTCCTTTCCATGTATAATCATGCACAGTATTTACAAACGAGTGGGGTTTGAGGTTTCAGTCTGTAATGCAAATACATTCAGCATCACTAAGGCTGGTTGCCCTTGCTGGAGTGTAGGCAGTCACCCAGGATACACATGGTGGTGGTCTGAAAAAGCAGTTTGGACATGTGCATTAAAAAAAATCTGAAAAGTGGATTCATAATGTGTCAGTCTGTAAAAGTGATTATCACTTGCCCAAAAAAAAGAGCAGTAAGTGTGCATTCAAATTGGCAAAGAAATTTCGTTTTGTGACTAATGTGAAAACATGACTCTGTGTGCAAATAGGAATTACAGGCAGAGATTTATTGTGTTTTGCTCTGGTGATTTCACAGTTGCATTAGTAGGAAAAAGGGGGAGCGATTTTTTGGTGCAGAAGCAAACTCTTAGCACACACCCAGCTCCTTTCCATGTATAATCATGCACAGTATTTACAAGCGAGTGGGGTTTGAGGTTTAAGACTGTAATGCAAAGACATTCAGCATCACTAAGGCTGGTTGCCCTTGCTGGAGTGTAGGCAGTCACCCAGGATACACATGGTGGTGGTCTGAAAAAGCAGTTTGGACATGTGCATTTAAAAAAATCTGAAAAGTGGATTCATAATGTGTCAGTCTGTAAAAGTGATTATCACTTGCCCAAAAAAAAGAGCAGTAAGTGTGCATTCAAATTGGCAAAGAAATTTAGTTTTGTGACTAATGTGAAAACATGACTCTGTGTGCAAATAGGAATTACAGGCAGAGATTTATTGCGTTTTGCTCTGGTGATTTCACAGTTGCATTAGTAGAAAAAAGGGGGAGCGATTTTTTGGTGCAGAAGCAGACTCTTAGCACACACCCAGCTCCTTTCCATGTATAATCATGCACAGTATTTACAAGCGAGTGGGGTTTGAGGTTTCAGTCTGTAATGCAAATACATTCAGCATCACTAAGGCTGGTTGCCCTTGCTGGAGTGTAGGCAGTCACCCAGGATACACATGGTGGTGGTCTGAAAAAGCAGTCTGGACATGGGCATTTAAAAAAATCTGAAAAGTGGATTCATAATGTGTCAGTCTGTAAAAGTGATTATCACTTGCCAAAAAAAAAGAGCAGTAAGTGTGCATTCAAATTGGCAAAGAAATTTCGTTTTGTGACTAATGTGAAAACATGACTCTGTGTGCAAATAGGAATTACAGGCAGAGATTTATTGCGTTTTGCTCTGGTGATTTCACAGTTGCATTAGTAGGAAAAAGGGGGAGCGATTTTTTGGTGCAGAAGCAGACTCTTAGCACACACCCAGCTCCTTTCCATGTATAATCATGCACAGTATTTACAAGCGAGTGGGGTTTGAGGTTTCAGTCTGTAATGCAAATACATTCAGCATCACTAAGGCTGGTTGCCCTTGCTGGAGTGTAGGCAGTCACCCAGGATACACATGGTGGTGGTCTGAAAAAGCAGTTTGGACATGTGCATTTAAAAAAATCTGAAAAGTGGATTCATAATGTGTCAGTCTGTAAAAGTGATTATCACTTGCCCAAAAAAAAGAGCAGTAAGTGTTCATTCAAATTGGCAAAGAAATTTCGTTTTGTGACTAATGTGAAAACATGACTCTGTGTGCAAATAGGAATTACAGGCAGAGATTTATTGCGTTTTGCTCTGGTGATTTCACAGTTGCATTAGTAGGAAAAAGGGGGAGCGATTTTTTGGTGCAGAAGCAGACTCTTAGCACACACCCAGCTCCTTTCCATGTATAATCATGCACAGTATTTACAAGCGAGTGGGGTTTGAGGTTTCAGTCTGTAATGCAAATACATTCAGCATCACTAAGGCTGGTTGCCCTTGCTGGAGTGTAGGCAGTCACCCAGGATACACATGGTGGTGGTCTGAAAAAGCAGTCTGGACATGGGCATTTAAAAAAATCTGAAAAGTGGATTCATAATGTGTCAGTCTGTAAAAGTGATTATCACTTGCCAAAAAAAAAGAGCAGTAAGTGTGCATTCAAATTGGCAAAGAAATTTCGTTTTGTGACTAATGTGAAAACATGACTCTGTGTGCAAATAGGAATTACAGGCAGAGATTTATTGCGTTTTGCTCTGGTGATTTCACAGTTGCATTAGTAGGAAAAAGGGGGAGCGATTTTTTGGTGCAGAAGCAGACTCTTAGCACACACCCAGCTCCTTTCCATGTATAATCATGCACAGTATTTACAAGCGAGTGGGGTTTGAGGTTTCAGTCTGTAATGCAAATACATTCAGCATCACTAAGGCTGGTTGCCCTTGCTGGAGTGTAGGCAGTCACCCAGGATACACATGGTGGTGGTCTGAAAAAGCAGTTTGGACATGGGCATTTAAAAAAATCTGAAAAGTGGATTCATAATGTGTCAGTCTGTAAAAGTGATTATCACTTGCCAAAAAAAAAGAGCAGTAAGTGTGCATTCAAATTGGCAAAGAAATTTCGTTTTGTGACTAATGTGAAAACATGACTCTGTGTGCAAATAGGAATTACAGGCAGAGATTTATTGCGTTTTGCTCTGGTGATTTCACAGTTGCATTAGTAGGAAAAAGGGGGAGCGATTTTTTGGTGCAGAAGCAGACTCTTAGCACACACCCAGCTCCTTTCCATGTATAATCATGCACAGTATTTACAAGCGAGTGGGGTTTGAGGTTTCAGTCTGTAATGCAAAGACATTCAGCATCACTAAGGCTGGTTGCCCTTGCTGGAGTGTAGGCAGTCACCCAGGATACACATGGTGGTGGTCTGAAAAAGCAGTTTGGACATGTGCATTTAAAAAAATCTGAAAAGTGGATTCATAATGTGTCAGTCTGTAAAAGTGATTATCACTTGCCAAAAAAAAAGAGCAGTAAGTGTGCATTCAAATTGGCAAAGAAATTTCGTTTTGTGACTAATGTGAAAACATGACTCTGTGTGCAAATAGGAATTACAGGCAGAGATTTATTGCGTTTTGCTCTGGTGATTTCACAGTTGCATTAGTAGGAAAAAGGGGGAGCGATTTTTTGGTGCAGAAGCAGACTCTTAGCACACACCCAGCTCCTTTCCATGTATAATCATGCACAGTATTTACAAGTGAGTGGGGTTTGAGGTTTCAGTCTGTAATGCAAATACATTCAGCATCACTAAGGCTGGTTGCCCTTGCTGGAGTGTAGGCAGTCACCCAGGATACACATGGTGGTGGTCTGAAAAAGCAGTCTGGACATGGGCATTTAAAAAAATCTGAAAAGTGGATTCATAATGTGTCAGTCTGTGAAAGTGATTATCACTTGCCAAAAAAAAAGAGCAGTAAGTGTGCATTCAAATTGGCAAAGAAATTTCGTTTTGTGACTAATGTGAAAACATGACTCTGTGTGCAAATAGGAATTACAGGCAGAGATTTATTGTGTTTTGCTCTGGTGATTTCACAGTTGCATTAGTAGGAAAAATGGGGAGTGATTTTTTGGTGCAGAAGCAGACTCTTAGCACACACCCAGCTCCTTTCCATGTATAATCATGCACAGTATTTACAAGCGAGTGGGGTTTGAGGTTTCAGTCTGTAATGCAAAGACATTCAGCATCACTAAGGCTGGTTGCCCTTGCTGGAGTGTAGGCAGTCACCCAGGATACACATGGTGGTGGTCTGAAAAAGCAGTTTGGACATGTGCATTTAAAAAAATCTGAAAAGTGGATTCATAATGTGTCAGTCTGTAAAAGTGATTATCACTTGCCAAAAAAAAAGAGCAGTAAGTGTGCATTCAAATTGGCAAAGAAATTTCGTTTTGTGACTAATGTGAAAACATGACTCTGTGTGCAAATAGGAATTACAGGCAGAGATTTATTGCGTTTTGCTCTGGTGATTTCACAGTTGCATTAGTAGGAAAAAGGGGGAGCGATTTTTTGGTGCAGAAGCAGACTCTTAGCACACACCCAGCTCCTTTCCATGTATAATCATGCACAGTATTTACAAGCGAGTGGGGTTTGAGGTTTCAGTCTGTAATGCAAATACATTCAGCATCACTAAGGCTGGTTGCCCTTGCTGGAGTGTAGGCAGTCACCCAGGATACACATGGTGGTGGTCTGAAAAAGCAGTCTGGACATAGGCATTTAAAAAAATCTGAAAAGTGGATTCATAATGTGTCAGTCTGTAAAAGTGATTATCACTTGCCAAAAAAAAAGAGCAGTAAGTGTGCATTCAAATTGGCAAAGAAATTTCGTTTTGTGACTAATGTGAAAACATGACTCTGTGTGCAAATAGGAATTACAGGCAGAGATTTATTGCGTTTTGCTCTGGTGATTTCACAGTTGCATTAGTAGGAAAAAGGGGGAGCGATTTTTGGTGCAGAAACAGACTCTTAGCACACACCCAGCTCCTTTCCATGTATAATCATGCACAGTATCTAAAAGCGAGTGGGGTTTGAGGTTTCAGTCTGTAATGCAAATACATTCAGCATCACTAAGGCTGGTTGCCCTTGCTGGAGTGTAGGCAGTCACCCAGGATACACATGGTGGTGGTCTGAAAAAGCAGTTTGGACATGTGCATTTAAAAAAATCTGAAAAGTGGATTCATAATGTGTCAGTCTGTAAAAGTGATTATCACTTGCCAAAAAAAAAGAGCAGTAAGTGTGCATTCAAATTGGCAAAGAAATTTCGTTTTGTGACTAATGTGAAAACATGACTCTGTGTGCAAATAGGAATTACAGGCAGAGATTTATTGCGTTTTGCTCTGGTGATTTCACAGTTGCATTAGTAGGAAAAAGGGGGAGCGATTTTTTGGTGCAGAAGCAGACTCTTAGCACACACCCAGCTCCTTTCCATGTATAATCATGCACAGTATTTACAAGCGAGTGGGGTTTGAGGTTTCAGTCTGTAATGCAAATACATTCAGCATCACTAAGGCTGGTTGCCCTTGCTGGAGTGTAGGCAGTCACCCAGGATACACATGGTGGTGGTCTGAAAAAGCAGTTTGGACATGGGCATTTAAAAAAATCTGAAAAGTGGATTCATAATGTGTCAGTCTGTAAAAGTGATTATCACTTGCCAAAAAAAAAGAGCAGTAAGTGTGCATTCAAATTGGCAAAGAAATTTCGTTTTGTGACTAATGTGAAAACATGACTCTGTGTGCAAATAGGAATTACAGGCAGAGATTTATTGCGTTTTGCTCTGGTGATTTCACAGTTGCATTAGTAGGAAAAAGGGGGAGCGATTTTTTGGTGCAGAAGCAGACTCTTAGCACACACCCAGCTCCTTTCCATGTATAATCATGCACAGTATTTACAAGCGAGTGGGGTTTGAGGTTTCAGTCTGTAATGCAAAGACATTCAGCATCACTAAGGCTGGTTGCCCTTGCTGGAGTGTAGGCAGTCACCCAGGATACACATGGTGGTGGTCTGAAAAAGCAGTTTGGACATGTGCATTTAAAAAAATCTGAAAAGTGGATTCATAATGTGTCAGTCTGTAAAAGTGATTATCACTTGCCAAAAAAAAAGAGCAGTAAGTGTGCATTCAAATTGGCAAAGAAATTTCGTTTTGTGACTAATGTGAAAACATGACTCTGTGTGCAAATAGGAATTACAGGCAGAGATTTATTGCGTTTTGCTCTGGTGATTTCACAGTTGCATTAGTAGGAAAAAGGGGGAGCGATTTTTTGGTGCAGAAGCAGACTCTTAGCACACACCCAGCTCCTTTCCATGTATAATCATGCACAGTATTTACAAGTGAGTGGGGTTTGAGGTTTCAGTCTGTAATGCAAATACATTCAGCATCACTAAGGCTGGTTGCCCTTGCTGGAGTGTAGGCAGTCACCCAGGATACACATGGTGGTGGTCTGAAAAAGCAGTCTGGACATGGGCATTTAAAAAAATCTGAAAAGTGGATTCATAATGTGTCAGTCTGTAAAAGTGATTATCACTTGCCAAAAAAAAAGAGCAGTAAGTGTGCATTCAAATTGGCAAAGAAATTTCGTTTTGTGACTAATGTGAAAACATGACTCTGTGTGCAAATAGGAATTACAGGCAGAGATTTATTGTGTTTTGCTCTGGTGATTTCACAGTTGCATTAGTAGGAAAAATGGGGAGTGATTTTTTGGTGCAGAAGCAGACTCTTAGCACACACCCAGCTCCTTTCCATGTATAATCATGCACAGTATTTACAAGCGAGTGGGGTTTGAGGTTTCAGTCTGTAATGCAAAGACATTCAGCATCACTAAGGCTGGTTGCCCTTGCTGGAGTGTAGGCAGTCACCCAGGATACACATGGTGGTGGTCTGAAAAAGCAGTTTGGACATGTGCATTTAAAAAAATCTGAAAAGTGGATTCATAATGTGTCAGTCTGTAAAAGTGATTATCACTTGCCAAAAAAAAAGAGCAGTAAGTGTGCATTCAAATTGGCAAAGAAATTTCGTTTTGTGACTAATGTGAAAACATGACTCTGTG
Organism: Triturus cristatus; assembly: GCF_964204655.1. Lineage (NCBI taxonomy): Eukaryota > Metazoa > Chordata > Amphibia > Caudata > Salamandridae > Triturus > Triturus cristatus. The sequence continues at coordinate 1,063,109,165 of NC_140582.1, read as the reverse complement.
TGCAAATAGGAATTACAGGCAGAGATTTATTGCGTTTTGCTCTGGTGATTTCACAGTTGCATTAGTAGGAAAAAGGGGGAGCGATTTTTTGGTGCAGAAGCAGACTCTTAGCACACACCCAGCTCCTTTCCATGTATAATCATGCACAGTATTTACAAGCGAGTGGGGTTTGAGGTTTCAGTCTGTAATGCAAATACATTCAGCATCACTAAGGCTGGTTGCCCTTGCTGGAGTGTAGGCAGTCACCCAGGATACACATGGTGGTGGTCTGAAAAAGCAGTCTGGACATGGGCATTTAAAAAAATCTGAAAAGTGGATTCATAATGTGTCAGTCTGTAAAAGTGATTATCACTTGCCAAAAAAAAAGAGCAGTAAGTGTGCATTCAAATTGGCAAAGAAATTTCGTTTTGTGACTAATGTGAAAACATGACTCTGTGTGCAAATAGGAATTACAGGCAGAGATTTATTGCGTTTTGCTCTGGTGATTTCACAGTTGCATTAGTAGGAAAAAGGGGGAGCGATTTTTGGTGCAGAAACAGACTCTTAGCACACACCCAGCTCCTTTCCATGTATAATCATGCACAGTATCTACAAGCGAGTGGGGTTTGAGGTTTCAGTCTGTAATGCAAATACATTCAGCATCACTAAGGCTGGTTGCCCTTGCTGGAGTGTAGGCAGTCACCCAGGATACACATGGTGGTGGTCTGAAAAAGCAGTTTGGACATGTGCATTTAAAAAAATCTGAAAAGTGGATTCATAATGTGTCAGTCTGTAAAAGTGATTATCACTTGCCAAAAAAAAAGAGCAGTAAGTGTGCATTCAAATTGGCAAAGAAATTTCGTTTTGTGACTAATGTGAAAACATGACTCTGTGTGCAAATAGGAATTACAGGCAGAGATTTATTGCGTTTTGCTCTGGTGATTTCACAGTTGCATTAGTAGGAAAAAGGGGGAGCGATTTTTTGGTGCAGAAGCAGACTCTTAGCACACACCCAGCTCCTTTCCATGTATAATCATGCACAGTATTTACAAGCGAGTGGGGTTTGAGGTTTCAGTCTGTAATGCAAATACATTCAGCATCACTAAGGCTGGTTGCCCTTGCTGGAGTGTAGGCAGTCACCCAGGATACACATGGTGGTGGTCTGAAAAAGCAGTCTGGACATGTGCTTTTAAAAAAATCTGAAAAGTGGATTTAGAATGTGTCAGTCTGTAAAAGTGATTATCACTTGCCAAAAAAAAGAGTAATAAGTGTGTTTTCAAATTGGCAAAGAAATTATGTTTTGTGACTATTGTGAAAAGAAATGTAGTAATATATTAAAATAAAATAAAGGAATTTTTTTTTAGTTTTTTTCAGGTATTGCTGAAGAGCAGTGAACAAAATTTAAGATGCCTACAAAATCCAGAGTTAAAAAAACTCACAAAAAAACCTATATTTGAAGACAACTGGAGGACCAAAGTTAGTAGAAGATGCTCATGTTGGGAAAAAGAAAAAATCTTCTGGTAAGCAGAAAAAACAATTTCTAAAAAATATATTCAAAAGAATGAAAAATGTACAAAATGTCTGTACTGGAAAGAATGTTTTGAAAAGAAAAGGACAGGAAAAAATTGAGAATTTAGTTAATGCAAATATACCTTCTGCAACTGAAAAGATTTACATAAATAGAAAAACAGCGTTTAAAGAGATACGTAGAAAAATGTTTCAGAGAAGAGTTATGTCCAATTTGATAAAGGATGTGAAGAAATATAAGCAAAAGAGTAAGTTTTATAAAAGAAAAAAAGAAATTGAAGCCATTGCAGCAAAGGCATTAGAATTAAAAAGGAAACTATTCATTTTAATTTTGAATAGGATGCGTACATTAGACAAAATGGTTAATGTACTGAAATCACATAGCAAAAGGAAAAGAGTAGTGAACAGAACAAACTTTTGTAAAGTGTTTTTAGGAAAGTGGATGCATAGTTCAAGTAGTGAACCTTTTTTTAATGAAGAGAGCTATTTTCAAACTAATAGTTTGCTGCATGCAGTTGACACCAGAGGTCGTGCTTACGAAGTAAAAAATGGTTGCATAATGGAGAAGGAGATAATGATTCCAAGAGATGAGGTACAAGTGATGGCAGATGAGGCTATGGGGAGACGTCCTAAAGCCCCAGTGTACACTTGGAATTGTAGTAGTATTTGCACTGTGCGTCAGGAATCTATTGACAAATTTCGTGAGTTTCTAAGAGAATATAGTAAAAAAAGTATAAAACAGAAGATTAAGGTGCTTCAAAGTCTGGATCCATGCAGAGTGAGAGAGAATACTGGTTTGCAGGGTCATTCTCTGGCTTGTCTATCTAGAAAAGTGTGTAATAGTGTTTTCCATCATTTTAGGATGCTGGCTGTTCATCATACTGAAATGAGAAAGTTTGTGAGACGGTTGTATTTTGCCAAAAGTCCAGCAATAAAGTTAGATGAATTGAATAGGGCTCTGTTCCGAGGAACGGTATCAGATGTAGAGAAGGTTGTAGATGAAATTCAGTTTTGTTACTTTGGTCCTGAACAAAACAGTGCAGAGAAGGACACAGTAAATGAGGAAGAAGTGGAAGAGAATGTAGAACCCTCTGTAAGTAAGACATTTAATGATCACATAACAAAATTTGCAATAATCTCTAATGAAAGACCAAATTTTACTTGTATTTGTTGCCGCAGAACTCATTATAGAAAACAAAGTAGGAATGTTGATCTCTACAGAAAGAGTGAAAATGAAGATAATTATAAGTGGAAGGATTTTGCCACATATATATTTCTTGAAAATTGTTTTGATTTGGGTGAAGATCAGCGTATTTGTAAATACTGTTACAACAAGTTAGAGGAAAATAGAATGCCGACCAGAGCTGTACATAATAATTTAGAATTGGATGCTATTCCTGCTGAACTTTCTGAATTAAATACATATGAGTCTATACTCATTCAATGTGTTCATCCGTTCCAGACCATAGTACGTATGGAGCCCAAAACTGGTAAATTACCTCCTTCAGATTTACTGAGAGGTTTAAAAGGTAGAGTGGTGTATTTGCCCTTGGATTTGAAAAAAAATATGGAAACTATTGATGCGGATACTTTGGAAACTGAACCATTAATTATTCTGGTTAATGGTGTACCTACAAAGAATAAGAAGATTTGGCAGGAGCTGGTAGATGTGCGGAAAGTACAAAGAGCAAATTTGTATTTGAAAAGGAATAACAAATGGTATGAATCAATTTATATAGAAGAAGAAGAAGAAGAAGATTTACAAGAAGACACAGAAACACCAACTGGACAAATTGAAAAAGTGGACAAGTCAAAGGAAGAAGAAATTTATGAACATTTTAGCATACATCCTCTTCATTCAAAAGAAGTTATGGGAGACAATATTGATCTATTTCAGATGAAGAAAGCAAAAGGAACTCCCGTGAGTGTATGGGAGGAGAGCTTGGAAGCTCGATGTTTTCCCCAGCTGTTTCCTAAAGGAAAAGGAGGACGATACGATGAACGTCCGGAACAGATTCCAGCTTCTGAGTATCGGACTACAAGACTATATGCTGAAGATCCCAGATTTCGACAAAGTATTCCTTATTTGTTCCATCTTTTATTTGAAAGCGACTTGTCTGCACTGTCTTATGCAGTAAATCACATTTTAAAAAGTGGAGTACATTTACAAAATGTGTCTGCTAAGGATTTTATGGAGAAAGTGCAGCACCGAGATGATCATTTGGAAACACAACTGATCAATCTGATGGCTTGTCAGCGTGGGACAAATGAATATTGGTACCGACGCCATGGTGAATTAAAATGCATGTACCGGAATTTAGGAACACCAACATGGTTCGTTACACTAAGCTGTGCCGAGTACGCTTGGGATGATTTACTGGATTTTCTACGAGAGGCAAATTCAAACATTAAAAACATCGAATACAAGACAGCAGGAGAACTGTGCTCATTGGATCCGGTTAATGTTTGCAGATATTTCAATCATAGATTTGAGGCTATGATGTCCTTCATCTGCAATAAAAAAAATCCACCTCTTGGAGAAGTAGTAGATTTCTTTTGGAGAAAAGAGTACCAGGCAAGAGGTGCTCCTCATATTCATATGCTGTTGTGGATCAAGGATGCCCCAAAGTTTGGAACAGATACTGATGAAGCAGTGTTATCTTACATTGAAGAATATGCAACATGTGCTATACCAAAAAGCACAGAAGAGAAAAAGTTAAAGGAGCAAGTTTTACGTTTCCAAAGTCATCGGTGTGGAAAATACTGTCGACGGAAATACAAGAGCAAAGATAAATACTACACTAAATGTCGATTTGGATTTCCTAGACCTGTTCTTTCAAATGGAAGAGTAAACAGTTTTATGTCAGCTGTGAGACATACTATCACAAGAAAATCACCTAAGAATACCTACAACCTTAAAAGAAAAGAAGAATCAAAAAATATAAATGACTACAACCCAGTTATTTTATCCATGTGGAACGCTAACATGGATATACAGTATGTAGCTGACAATTCCATTGCTGTTGCTCGATATGTAACGTCTTACATTACGAAATCAGAAAAAACAGAATTGAAGGAAATGTTGGGAAGAGATTTCTCACGAGAAGACTGTCAGTAAGAAGCTGTACAGTTTCAGTTTGAAGATGTTATCGCATCGAGAAATTGGATCCTACGAATGTTCAGATAGGTTATCTTCTGCAAGTCTCTACTCGAAGTCAAGAAGAATAATTTGGGCAAGTTTAGGCCTTGCAGCAATGAGAAATCGGGTACTAAAATCTGTTGGAGAAATTGAATATTTGGCCGAGAATGACCCAGAAAGTACAGATATTTTGAAATCAAACATGTTGGACACATATTATCCCAAGAGAAGTCAACATCTGGAGAACATGTGTCTCTATGAAGTGCTGCAGAACTACATTTATTCACGGAAAGCCGCAGAAGACATCAACAATGGAAAATATAAAGTCATTGGTGAGGAAGGATGTTTGGTGAAGCAAACAAAAGGAAGTTTGATAAATCACAGGAAGCTGAGTTGCGACACTACTGACAAGAAGGAATTTTACTACTTGGCTCTTTTACAGTTGTTTAAACCATGGCGTACAGAGGATGAACTACTGGGAGAATTTCAAAGCTATGAAGATTCTTTTAATGCTTGCAAAGACAGCATACAATGCAGTACATTCTCAAGTTATCTGAAAATGTTAAATGAAGAAATTGAACAGGAAACTACAATTGCAGCAGAAATAGCTAGAGACAGTTCTCAGGACAGCCAAAGTTCAGAAACACTCAGTCAAGATCCCCTAGGACAACCAATCGTTGAAAATGAAGCATCAATAGCCATGAATGAAGTGGAAACGGCTATGAATCAAGCTCAAGAAGAATTTATAGACTTACAAAATTTGGAAAGACAACTGAACGAAGAGCAGCAACAAATTTATGAAGAGATCAGAAACAAAATTGATCACGGATTTCTACATGAAAAAAAAGAGTGCTCATGCACATCATTTCATCCAATCAGGATGTATGTAAGCGGACAAGCTGGAACTGGAAAAAGTTTCCTAATTAAAGTCATCAGAAGCTACCTACAGCAAAAAACGGATTCTACTTTGTCTTGTGTGGTTACTGCTCCAACTGGGTTAGCAGCATATAACATAAAAGGAATCACTTTACATCATTTGCTAATGTTACCAGTGGAGCATGAGAACAAAATACAATACAACAAGCTAACTGGAGAAGCATCCTTGGAAGTTTCAAGAGTCTTGAAGAAGATGCAAGTTCTCATTATTGATGAGGTGAGCATGGTTTCAAACTTAATGCTTGCCTTTGTGCATTTAAGAATGCAGCAAATTCTGAAGACAGACTATGACATGTTATTTGGTGGAAAACACGTCATAGTTTTTGGAGATCTTTTGCAACTTACTCCAGTTAAAGGACAACCAGTGTTTAATACTGTCACACATGAAGACACGAAGAAGTCATTGGGAAGCATCGGAAATACAAATATTTGGTCCTTCTTTGAGTACAAGGAACTTACTACTAATATGAGGCAAGCAAGCGATGAAGAATATGGAAGTATTCTGAAAGATATCAGAATTGGACTACTCACAGAAGTTGGCAAAAAAGCATTACAGAGTCGGCTGCTACATAATTTATTTCCAAAGGAAGAAATAGTTGCAGAGAAGATATACAAGAACATTGCAGAAAACAAAAGTATCATCTGCTTAATGCCAACTCTACGTGAATGCTCAATATTCAATGAGGAGCTTTTTAAATTGGAAAAGGAAGAGATCAGGAAATAAGAAGCAGTGGACAAAATTGAGGATGGAAGAATTACTGTCACAGTAACAGGCACACTGAAAAATAAATTGGATTCACTAGAGAAGAACATTTCCAAAACAGCTGGATTAGAAAAAAATCTATATGTTTGCATGAACTGTAGAGTATTTTTAAGGAGAAATTTGGATGTTGAAAAAGGTTTAGTTAATGGAGCTATGGGAAGAGTTGTGGGTTTTATTAATTATCAGAAAAAAGATGGAATTGAATGTTTAAAAATAAAATTTGATCAGATAGAAGAAGTTAAAGACATTTGTCGTTGTACAGTTCGTTTCATGCTTGTGAAAGACTTATATGTACGTAGGAAGCAGTTTCCGTTTTCGCTAGCATATGCTGTAACTATTCACAAGTCTCAAGGATTGACTGTAGATTGTGCATTTGTGAACATTGGTTCAACTGTGTTCAAAGAAGGTATGGCATATGTTGCTTTGTCACGAGTGAAAACATTATCAGGTTTATTCATGATAGACTTTGATGACTCAAAAGTTAGTGCTGATACAAATTGTGTAAAGGAGTATAATAGATTAAGAAGAAGCTATGCTCCTCATTTAGGTCAGTATCCTGTGTTGGAGAAACGTGTAGTTTCTCGTAAAAGGAGAAATGAGAATATCTGTGATGAAGATGTACAGAGGAGGAAAAAAAAGAGGAGTGATGTAATTGCAAGCAAAAAGAGTAAGGAAAAAGAAGAACAGGTTGTAGGATGTCATTTTGAAAATAGCTCTGGTGTCAACTGCTACGCAAATGTAGTGCTGAATGCTGCATTTTATCTGGAAAGTTTGCAAGAGCAGATAATAGTAAATCAGGGAAAAAGATTCTGTTCAGAGCTGAGTCTCCTTTTTCAAAAGCTGAGTAATGATAAAACTCAAATAGAAAGTGCTACTGAAAATAGAAAACTTTTAGATGTATGTTCAGGACGAACACAGTTTTCTCAAAATGAACAGCAAGATGCACACGAATTTTTGATGTTTTTTCTTCAGGTACTGGAAGAAGAAGAAGTTACAATTGATAATTTATTTGGTCTCTCTTATAAATGGGAACATAGTTGTGAAAACTGTTATAATATATGTGGCTCTAATGTTGATAATGAAAGGTTTATTTTTTTGACATTGCCAGAGACTAAAACAGTCACTTTTGCTAAATTAGTTAAAGATGCTAATCATAGCATGCAATGCGGTGAGTGTCAATCTGACATGTTTTCAACATTAATTTTAAAGGAATACGGACAGTATGTAATTTTAATGATGCAACGATGTAGAGCTGATGGTTCAAAATTGGATACTTTAATAAAGAAGTTTACAGGACAGCAATTATCAATTTCAGGAAAAACTTTTGTAACTGTTGCAATAATTTTCCATGAAGGACCTACTGTTACTTCTGGACATTACACAGTTTATCTTAAATGTGAAAAAGGCTGGACACTGTGTAATGATTCCCAATTGGTTTTTAAGCAACGTTTGCCTTTTGATTTAGCAAATTCCTATCTAATCTTCCTGAAACCTAAATTTTAGAGAGACTTGGCAAGATTTGGACAAAACAATTTTACCATTTTATTGGATTACCATTGGAATTTTCAAAAATAAAGATTTTTTAAATTATCATTTGGCCTAATGGAAAGATAACCAATTGTAATGTGGACTTTTTAAATTTTTAATGAAACTTTCGAAAACCAAAAATTTAGAGAAAATCGGTAACATCTGCACAATTTAAATTTTGGAATGTTATTGGAGTGCCATTGGAAATTTTTTCAAAAAAGATTTTTTAAATTACTATTTGGCCATGTGGAAAGGTAACCAATTCTATTGTGGACTTAATAAATTATTAATAAATATTTAGGGAACCAATATGTTACAGAGAATCGGTGAGATCTGTACAAATAAAACTTTAGAATTTTATTGGATTACCATTGGAAATTTAATCAAAAAAGAATTTTAAAATTACTATTTGGCCTAAAGGAAATGGAACCAGATGTAATGTGGAGTTATTTGAGATATAATAGTGTGATTATACTTCTGAAACAAACATATCAGACGGTATTTTAAAGAAATAAGTATTGATATTAGATGATATTTTTTTAGAATATTATGCATTTCTATAATGTTAAGTTTAAGTAAAAAGAGATTCTGGGCTTTTTTAATACAATCTTTGAGATTGTTATTTTTTTTTGCCCGCTGTAAAATGATGAATGCAATTGCTTTCACAATTTATAGTGAAATGCAATATATTCTGAAAACAGCAAAAATAAGGCAAAAATATTTTTTGATAAATATGTAAATATGTGTACTGTATTATAAAATGTTTTAAAAATATTAATACTTTTTTCTTTTTTTTCAGATTGATATAGAAAATTTTCGAAAACTAGAACCATTTTTAAAGCAATTTTTTAAAAAAACAAATGAATAAATATTTTTTTGAGTGGGTATGGTAAGTCAATAATAATAATTTTAGTCTCTCAAGGACCTTGTAATGTGATAATTGATTTTTAGTGTTTTAAAAAAAAAAAAAAAAAAAAATTACGCGTACCGTACGCGTACGGTAAAAAAATAAATAAAAAAAGTTTTTAAAAACATATATAAAAAATAGATGAAAGGTAAGGTTGGCTCTTAAAAGAGCCGTTGTGTTCATGCAGGGACAGAGGAAAGAAAGATTGGGAATATTAGATGGTACGACAAGTGTGCTGATCTATTTTACTGTTCACTAGGGAAACACTGGTCTCCCTATAAGTAATTAGATCGTGACAATGGGCGCACCGTACTTCAACCCTCGCAAACCGAGGGTTAATTTCCAGAGGGCCAGCAAAAGGAGATGCTCCCCCCACAGATGAAGGGCTTACCTGACCTGCATAAGAAGGACTCAGCCCTGCAGATGATGGTCCAGGCTGAGCTGCTGTGGATGTGCTTGGTTGACTTACTGAAGGGTTACCTCCAGTAAGTCGAGCATGTGTCCTTTTGTGTACATCCTTGAGGTGCCTCATCATGGTATGATTCCCAAAGGAATACTTCCTGTCAGGATTACCTCTTGAAAGTACACGCTGACACAGCTTGCAAGTCACTAAGGGTGCATTTACCTTTTGCTGGCCTTCAGGAAAAGTAAAATAATCCCATACATAAGAGGTCTTTTGTTTCCTCGCTCTCTGCCTCAAGGTAGTGCTGCTAGTGCTAGCCTCACTCTCAGAAGGGCTCTGCTGTTCTGCCATCGTATCACAAAGACAACCCAGCTCCTTCTCCTAAGGGATCACAAGCAGAAATGAGGGGAATGGGTGTGGTGTAGGAGAGTTCTAGAACTGAAAGTAGTTTCAACCAATCAAAAGTTGTGTTTCATGATCACATGACCTACCGTACGCTTACGGTACGCTTACGGTGCGCTTACGGCAAAAGTACGCATGCGCGTAAAAAAGACACGCGCTTGCGCGCATGCGCATAACAGTCACTACCCGACACTTCCGCGTAACGTGCGCGTGTAGCGTACACGCGTACGCGTCCCACGCGGAGTACGCGCGGCTACGCAAATTGCGTAACTATACGCAAACAGCGTAGATAAATTACGGGCATTGCGTAAACCGTACGCTTACCGTAAGCTTACGGTACGCGTACTAAAAAAAAAATTAAAAAAAAAGGAAAAAATGTATTGCTAATAAATTTTACCTGTTTATTTTATAAAATATTTTTAAAAAAACATATTATAGAACTTTAAAAATTTAACCATAGTCTTAAAAAAAGGATAGAAAATTAAAAAAAAATATATGTTAAAAAAATAGAAGAAAATAAAAAAATTAGCATTTAAAAAACCTTGCAAATTCACTGAAAAAACCATGGGTTTCACACACGTTATAGTTAGGAATTAGCATTTAAAAAACCTTGCAAATTCACTGAAAAAACCATGGGTTTCACACACGTTATAGTTAGGAATTAGCATTTAAAAAACCTTGCAAATTCACTGAAAAAAACATGGGTTTCACACACGTTATAGTTAGGAATTAGCATTTAAAAAACTTTAGAAATTCAATGAAAAAACCAAAGGTTTCACACATGTTATAGATAGCTGGACATTTCACTCGTAAAAAACCAATGAAATTCCCCCGTTATAGTTAGTTCAGCTAACTATAACTCGCGCGCCCGCAATGCACTGCTGATGACGTCACATATTACATCACTCATGACATGGTCAGTGACATCACTCATGACATCACTGATGACATCTCAAATGACATCACTGATGACATCACTGATGACATCATCCTAGTGATAGAGTGGCAGACCACCTCTGCCCCTAATATAACCTTTGATACACACATTCAAAAATAGAAATTAAAATTTTAAAAACAATGGACATACCAATACCAGTTACAACAACCTATTCAGTAATTCTAAGATCCACATACACATCCACTCATTCACCAACAGTCCTGTACAGTCACTCATACATGTACTCACTCATCATATGTACTCATACACGTATACATCCTGTTACACAATGCCACTCATCCATAGAGGTACTCACACACATAGTCACTCATGCTAATAAAGAATCAAACATACATTTACTTGCATATACAGTAATACACACACCGCCACACTTACTTCTACAGAAACTTACACATACTTAGTCTTTTAAACAATCACTTATAAAACACATACTTATTCATACAGGAACTCTTCCAATCTCTCACTCTCACATATACTCGCTTATATACACCAATTGTCACATATACTAGTTTAAAACATATGTAGTTACTCATAGAGACACTATTGAGACAGTCATTCACTCACTAACACACCCATGCACACACTCATTCACCCATATAGTCCTGCACACATGCTGTCTTCAACACATACAAAGAGTGAGTCACTCATTCATGCACCTATGCACTACGTAATACCCCCCACCGAACCATACAGACATCAGACACTGATACTCAAAAAACCAAATAATAACCTATATAGACACCCATGTAGCTACTCACCAACCCATGCAGCCACTTATACACAAAGTGAGAGACTGATACAGATATTTACATATTTTAACATTACTCACTAAGCCATGTATTCACTAAGATACACTTAATCAGTCAGTTATACAATCAATTTTTCAAAAACAATTCATCCATTTAGACACTTATGTACCCATTTATTCTTCCATCGACCTTGAGATATACATATATAAAACATATGTAATTTTCTGAAAAACACACATTCTCTGAATGATGTCATCAGTGATGTCATCAGTGATGTCATTTGAGATGTCATCAGTGATGTCATGAGTGATGTCACTGACCATGTCATGAGTGATGTAATATGTGACGTCATCAGCAGTGCATTGCGGGCGCGCGAGTTATAGTTAGCTGAACTAACTATAACGGGGGAATTTCATTGGTTTTTTACAAGTGAAATGTCCAGCTATCTATAACATGTGTGAAACCTTTGGTTTTTTCATTGAATATATATATATATATATATATATTACCTACTGGCGGTCGCCAGTAGGTAGTTATAGTTAGGACCACGTTTCCATAGGAAATCCGCAACATTCTATTTGGAATAACTTTGGCGCCGGTCGACGAATCCTCGCGAAATTTTCAAAACTAATGGGGCGCTACGCTCCGCTCCTACCCTGAAAGTCTCGGGGGGATTCGTCAAGCGGGGGCTGAGAAAAAAGGGGGGTTCTAAAACGCATTTTTCCCATGCATTTTTCCATAGGACCTTTAGACACAGCTACAGCCCGAACGGCTGAACAGAGTTACTTGAAATTTGGCAGAGAGGTAGTCCTCAGGTCAAGGAAGTGCCTTTTGTAGGTCTGGTGTAAATCTGTTCAGTAGTTCCTGAGAAAATAGCATTTAAATCAATATATATATCTGAGCCAGCTTACGGTGCGCTTACGGTCAGCTTACCGTACGCGTACGGTGACGTGCACGAGCGCGATTCTGATTGGCTGTTAGATCTTAGTAAACATTCGAATCGTTCGAAACCTGGAAGCGGCGGCCGCCATTTTCTCTCTCGCACTCTTAAGGGGTGAGGAAAAACAAAGGCCAAAAACATGTAATGGGACTGTTTAGACAGCTCCTTACCCCCTAGCCTTGATTAATTGGTCCCCACAGTTCCCCCATGGTCAAAAATCCATTTTTATTTTTTTCCAAAAAATCGCCGATTACGCTTATAGTACGCGTACGCTAAAAAAAAACCAAAAAAAAAAACAATTATCCCCACTCTCCCCACCCCGTGTGCAAATGGTGCCTGAAGGGCACTATTTGTGCATGGCATATCTGAGATGTGGAAAATGTAAAAGCTTACCTTTCACAGCGAAGCACATAATATGTCCTCCATGTGCACACGGTGCGCGAAGCGCATCGTGCGTACATGGCCCATCAAGCGTAAAGCACCGTGCGCGCACGGAACGAACTGCGTTAAGTGGGCGCGCACGCCACGAATGGCGTAAAGTAACTTAGCATTTAAAAAACCGTACAAATTCACTGAAAAAACCATAGGTTTCACACACGTTATAGTTAGGAATTAGCATTTAAAAAACCTTGCAAATTCACTGAAAAAACCATAGGTTTCACACATGTTATAGTTAGCTGGACATTTTACTGATAAAAAACCAATGAAATTCCCCCGTTATAGTTAATGCAGGCAACTATAACTCACGCAACCGCAATCCTCTGCTGATGACATATGTGTCTTTATGAAAAAAAAATATTTGCAATATATGTATAGCTAAAATTTAATGGAAGAAGACATGGGCAAATAAGTGTCTAAATACAGTATTAGCATCAGCAGAGGATTGCGGTTGCGTGAGTTATAGTTGCCTGCATTAACTATAACGGGGGAATTTCATTGGTTTTTTATCAGTAAAATGTCCAGCTAACTATAACATGTGTGAAACCTATGGTTTTTTCAGTAAATATATATATATATATATATATATATATACACACACAACAAGAGTCCAGAGATAAAAGACAGCTCAACATGCCTCAGCTCGTAGCAGGAGTCTTGATTACTCCCGTTGGGGAGGGAGAAGGATAACTGATGGTACATTGTGCAACTGTCAGGCCCCATTGGGCATTCATCTATGCTGCATTTGCAATAAAGTGCACCAATTATGAATGAATTTCTATTGGGCTGTCACAACTGTATGAATTTTGAGAAACCAAAGTAAAATGAAAAATGTAATCAAATATCATGAAACAATACTAATGTGGATAATTCCAGTTACAAACAGTGGTGGCTGCCTCCGTACAGGGATGGGTGAGCAGGAGAGGGAGGCATGATCTAAAAATAAAAAATCGACTTACCTTATTCGCCGCCGCACGTCTCTCTCGTAGTCCTGTAGTGCACCAGAAACACCCAGTCTCCCAGACTCTACCAGACAATCACAACACTGGAGGAGCAGCGTCGTGATTGGTGTCAGCGGCTGAAACAGCCGCTTAGGCAGTAACCAGGAGGCTGGGCATGTTCTCCAGTGGACTGTGCAATTCAGCCCAGTAGAGAACATGCCCAGTGTGCATGACTGTTTGTATGGCCCCAGAGGATCAACCAAGCCATCATGCGCACTTAGGGAGGGGGTGTAAACCACTTCTGCTCCCTCTGATGTAGGGGAGCTCAGCCCCGCCCGCCCGACCTGGCGGGAGTCAAAGTCATGCTAAGTAAAATACAATGATAATAACTTCTTGTTATTATCATTTTATTTTTATTTTGCACTGCTCAACGAGCAGTAGAGCACCGCTCCTCTGCCTTAGCAGAGGAGACGCCACTGGTTACAAATAGCATCCTTTTCGGGTATCACAAGACATAAAAAACCAATATAGATGAATGCCCACTGGACAGTAGCTATGTTACTAATTTGAAGTCTGGGACATAATAGCGCTGATGGCAGGTTCCCAAAGCTATGGTTTTTCATAATTGGATTTTCATTCTCATTTCAAAAGGATATGATTACCCATATAATTCAGGTGGATACTGACTGATAATCCCATGTGGCAACAACTGGTCCACAATAAAATGGCACTTAGTGGTATTTCAGTTGCATGTCTATTTATCTGCATAACCTTACAATTCTATATGTGATAACCCATATTTAAATTTCTCAGAGTCATCACTACATTTGTTATTAATATCTATTTGGACATGTTAGCCATAGATCAGATATTCTGTCTCTTTTCAGGCATAACACAAAAGCTTCTATTTCACAGTCTGTTATATTGTTCTATTATGCATACAATGACAGACATTCATTTTCTACAAGGAAATTGGGCCATTGAAGCTATTTTGAGAAGCATCCATACCGGGACCTAAATTCATCAAATGATGCTATGCACATTTGCAATGATAGATTAAAACAAATAAAACAACGTTCCCTGAATACTGGCATTCTTCCCTTTTTCCTTTTTATGAAGAAAAGCCTCGACATACATACTATATATCAATGTTGATAGATAGATAGATAGATAGATAGATAGATAGATAGATAGATAGATAGATAGATAGATAGATAGATAGATAGATAGATAGATAGATAGATAGATAGATAGATAGATAGATAGATAGATAGATAGATAGATAGATAGATAGATAGATAGATAGATAGATAGATTCCACTCTTTAAAAAACTATATTATAAAAAATCATTAACTTTCCCTATGCAGTTGCATGGTCAAGGTAGTTATGAAGTAGTGACTTCTGATGAATTTCAGTTGCATTGTAATGATTTGCATTATAAATGCATGAGTGTTAGTGACATACAGCCATCTGCTATTTCACAATTATCGCCTTCCTAACACAACTTCTGGAAAAATGTGAATATTATTAGGGAATTGAAGATTAAGTAAAACATATAAAAAGTAAACCGGGACTGCATCACTGACATTGATCACCTTAATGGTTTTTGAAGTCACTGTGAAAAAATGTTCTGTAGGTTAAGGGGTGATGGCGATCCCTTATTATCCGTTGAATAATGAGAAAAATATTATATAATTTATTGTGTTACTTGTCCATGACAGGGGGATACCCCTAGCCCCCTAAATGTAAGCGAGTTCCAAGGTGTTGTCAGTCATTAAAGGAAAAATGAGTTGGTGTGCAAGGATGTAACAGACAGCCAACTCGTGTATCGCCCCATTACACGGCCATCCGGCCCGGGGCTTCTATTTTACAAAATGTACTTCCTTGAACAAGGTCATAAAAGCTTGTGTTCCCTTATTTGACTATTTACGACTGCCTTTTGCCATCAGTCAGTCCTTGATGCCAACCCACATCCTTAATACCCCGCACAATTCGCAGCAGTACTTCACTTCGAGACACTTAGATTTTCCCCCCTCCCCGGTCCTGGCATCCCTCCCACCGAGGCCTTGCCTTGATAGGCACCATACCCTGAGCACCATAGGATGCTGCTCGTCTGCTCCATCCTGGAGACGATTTAGAACTAGCTTGCGAGCACCTCGCAGTCCTTCTAACTAGGACCCTAGATTTATTTCTACCCCCACCTCTATCACTTAGGGACCCTTGAGTTAACTGCTAGATACCCTTCAATATGGAACCCACTGATGAGGCACTAGTCCGGTTTTACACCATCCGACCAGCAACAAGTACGTGGCCCATAAGAGTAAATCCCTACCTTTGCAGGCTTCACATATACCTCGATTCGATGGGAAACTCGAATCTTAATATAAATAGGCGGCTCCACGCCTTCCTTAACATAGTAAAATCTGACCATTCCCATATGGCGCCCGTTCTCGGATTCCAGGCTGACAGTAGACCTCGTCACCCGGAAGCACTACGTAGCCATTAGTGCTTAAATACCGTCAATCGCAATGCGACCCTTTGATTACTCTCTGATCGAACCAGCATGGCATTATGCCGAGATTTACAAGGTAAGCTCCCCGAAGACTTCCGTCTTCCTTCCGAGCCGTTTCCTACTTGTACACCGTCTGTGTCTAAAACGCCCCAGATTTTTTTCCTCCAGATTGAATAAGGACCTATTTTTGCCAACGACGATAATATTCTCTTAGATACTCGAACACGGTAAGATAAATAGATTCTTTAGCCCTTAGAAGTGAGCGTTCACCGCAGCCTATATTCTAATCACCGGCAACCCGCTGGGGCACCACTATATAATATATAACAGCGTCCCCATTAAATACTCTCCATCCTTCACCCCCCGCCCTCCACCCATTCCCTACCTGCACAGCCCATACAAATATTCTTTGAGGTTACTCCCACTCTATAGAACAGGGCGGCGTGTTCCCTGTCACGGATCTAGGAGTCCTAGAGTCATGAAAAGGCACGCACTTACATAATGAATATGTCTTCCGCTAGCTAATTGAGTTTTCATTTATTTATCCCCCCGATCCGGACTGGACCTTGGAATATGTTTCTCATGTCCGTAACGTAATTATACTTTAAATTTACTTGATACTCTGATAAATTTAAACATACATGTGACTTGTTTATCGTAACACTTCTTTTACGAACAAAATGCACTTTTGATGTTCTATTGATGCCGCCGCTTTTGTTTTCTGTCTTGCTCTCTATGCTCACCGATGCCGCGATACAATCTCTCACTTCTACCTGACCTGTGTTTCAAAGTGGTTTATCTGTCTTCCTTGCAACACTTATATGTACAACTTCTCCTTCCTTGGTTCCACCGGACCACACCACTCCTTATGCATACATACCTCCGGTTTATGTTCCACAAATTTGAAATGTATCACCTCACAATGGTTCCAATTCTGTGCCTGTCGAATATGGCACACCACTCAATGAATTTTGCTAAATGTGTACCTTGCTTCATATTGTTCTATAAAATACTCATATCTTGATTTGTACTTTATATCCATGCTGATATTCTTCTTTACTATCTCCTAAATGTTAACCTTGGATTTGCCTTTCCCCATACTCTATGTGCCCACATGTGATTTTGTACTCTTATGCCAATTATGGGACTTGCTTAAATGTGTTTCTTGCCTTGTATTGTCTCTCTGTAATCTTTAAAAAAAAAAAATTATTTCATATTATTTTTTCCCCTTCTTTTATTCTTTATTTTTCTATTCTCCTCCATCTTATATAATTTGTATATTTTTATGTCTATATTCTGGTTTGCACTTCATTTCCATAATAATTCTCTCTTCTAACCGCCCCCTAATTTCTATCCTTGACTCAACTTTTTTCATGCTGTATTTCCCCACTATGGGTTATCTCTTTGCCAATCATTTTTTCGAATGTACAGCCCTGAGGAAGCCCCGGGCCGGATGGCCGTGTAATGGGGCGAAACACGTGTTAGCTGTCTGTTACTTCATTGCACACCAACTCATTTTTCCTTTAATGAGTGACAACACCTATAAAAAAAACAATATTCACAATGAATCAAGCTTATTGGAATTATTCCTAAAATACTCTGATTACTTTTACTTGCCCTGACACCCACCTTGGAACTGTGGAAAAATGTGACTGTAATTTTATGAACATTCATGGTGGGCCCAATTAGGACCTGTTTTAAAGTCAATGTTTGAATTACTGCTGGATGTGAGCACACGTAGGACCCACTCAACTTTAAACCCTGTGTGAGGCACCGCTTATTTGCTAATAATTATACTGGTGACTAGCATCCGATTCCATCATTTTTTAGCGTATTTGTTCCATTCATAAAAGGACCAACAATATTCAAACTACTCTTGGCTCATCCTTTAAAGCCAAAAACCAGGCAGAAAAAAAGGGTAGGATACTCTGCATAGGAACACAAACAACAGAAGAATGGCTTCAGCAGCTTTATTCCCTGTGAAGAGACAGCTGGAGACCATTATCTAGAGATACCTATTCCTCTCAGAAAGACTCACTGAGACAACTTTGGCTTATGCTCTAAAATAATCCATATCACCCACTTATTATTATACTTCACACTTGACAACAAGTTAAACTTAGATATCATGACGGATTCATAGCATATATTCCCAGAGCACAATTATAACTTAATTAGATCTTCTCTTTGGGGTTTTTTGACTCCTATAATGGTCAGTGCTTTTGTCAGGAAGTGGAGCTGGTTTGGCTGCTTTTGATTAGGTCTGGTCCAATTTGGAGGGAGCAGTACCCTGAAGACATCTGGAAAGAGTGCCTTTAAGCAAAGGAAACTCTGACGATCATTACAGAGTACTGGCACTGAGAAGATTCAGACTGAAAGCACACTGAGCATGTGTTGCCCATGCAATGAACTAAGCTTCCCAGGAGGCCATGACATCTCTCATGTCTAGAGAGACATTGGCCATCTTGGACCTTCAGGCATAACATTCCTCATGCTCACGGCGCAGGGCGTCCTCGCTTGGCAATCATGCTATAATGTTACTGCAGCCAGAGACTTGATACATGAATGTTGTATTTCAGATGTCATTACTTCTTGCTTCCTAAAGCAGTGGTTCTAAATCTTTTGTCTTCTGTGGAACCCCACCGTTTTACGAGATACAGGACTCCCACTGAATCATTATTGGATCTGGGAGCCCCCACAGAGTCATTGCTGGAAGCCAGGGATCCTGGCTTAAGCAATTTTGATGATTTGAACCTCAAAACAATACACAAAAATACAGAAACAAGCATTCAAACAAATGCGCAAACAATTAAATGTTTTATTTAATTGATGAATACAAAAATATCAGCATTTCTATTTTAATGGGACGGTTGGGGCTTTACTAAATTCAAATGATTGTTTCCATCATCCATTCTACATTCTGTTTGATGCTTTAGCACCGCTCCCATGTATCAATCTGAGCACACCAATTTAATTTTTAGTCTCCAATTTGAAATTCCTTCACATTTACAGAACGTTATTTTAGATTTATCTTTTAAAATCCTTTAATAATTGAGCAGTCGTGGACCCCAAGTGTCCCTGGGCCACAGGTTAAGAACCGCTGTGCAAAAGGACTGTACTATGGACATTTTCAACTACAGAAATGTATCCTGAAGTTGTGTGTGATCGAAAATGAACTTTGAACAATATTTTGCATATTTATGTGGAACTCTAAAAACTGGGTTATAATGTACTGAAGACTGAGGGGCAGATTTATGTTTCCTGGCGCATCCCTTCAAATCAGCAGGGATGCGCCAGGAAAGATGCGTCACGCAAGTTTACCCTTGCGCCACCACAGATGCGCCGCATTTACAATGCAGCGCATCGTGGCGCAAGGATAAACAGATGCGGGACGCATCTGATGGCGTAAGGGCGGCGCATTGCTGGAGTCGTGTCGCAAGCATGACGCAACTCCAGCAATGTTTAGGGGCTGCCCATACCTTACATGCTGCGTCATGCCTTATGCCTGCTTCAAGCAGGCGCAAGGTTTTGACGCAGCAGCGTCGGAAAAGTGACTGAGTGAAATCTTGTAGATTTCACTGCGTCACTTTTCCGAAGCTTTTTCCGCTGGAACGCCCACCCTGCATACATTAAACCTGACGCAGGTTTAATGTGGCGCAGGGCTTTACACCGTGACGCATCTCCATAGATGCGTCACGATGTAAATAGGGCACAACGTGGCGCAGGGTTTACGCCGCCGCTGCGTCACAAAAGTGACGCAACGGCGGCGTAAAAGTGACGCAAGTCTAACATAAATCTGCCCCTGAGTTTGTATGTTCTGCTCAGAGTTCCACTGCAGGAACAGGACACATTCTTAAAGAGACAATATATATATGCATATATATTTTAAAGAACACTGTATACCTAGCATTAGATTTCAAATCTGTGTATATATTACTAAAATCATGCAACCACAGGATGTTATTGGTCTTCCTTATTTTTAAGTTCTACAAATGTCAAGTAGAAGCTATACCCGTCTTCCCGAAAAAAGCATATAGTGACAAAGCTTTAGGTATTTATTCTAAGTATAGGGAGGGATGTGAATGTCATGTATTTTGTAAGATAAATATGTTCCTTTGTGTTTAGCTTTCAGGAACCTATTGAAAAAAAAGGGATTTGGTGATACAGAAATATTGCTAGAGAATATCTATTCACAATTTCAGCTATCTTTAGCATTCTAATGACAAGTTATTTAATACATCTCATAATCTCATAAGAGATCCTCTGCAGACCTCATTCACAGAAGTGATGAGGTAGAATATGGAGTCCAGTGTGTCTGTTTTGTCTGTAATCCCATAACCTTTTCATCGCTTTTACCACTGATACATATGTGGGGATTGGTGGAGACACTGAAGAATGGAAAACAACATCACTTCCATTTCCCAACCTGACACTTTACTGACCCTTAAACGCTTCGCTAGTCCCTGACCCCTGACTGTGTACCCTATTTTTCACTCTTCCCACATCTTCCAGCTGACCTCCTCCTTACTCTCGAGTTTCTAATTTGTGGCTCTTATTCTGCTTCATCATTCATGTGTTTATTTTGCCTCTTACCAATTCATGATAGCAGGGAGTGTCTACTTCACAATGTAGGATGTGGCATGCTTCATTTTCTTCCTTAAACAATTTGTGCACAGGATGCTGAAGGTCAGGTAAAGGTCATTTGGAGGCTGTCCTCTAGATGGAGAGGGTCACAGGAGTGATGCACAGGTGGAAGAAGAGACACCAACAATGGGCAAACCTTATCACCAGGAACGTGGTAGTGAAGATGTGGCACTTGGAGATGATGGTAAGATCCCTTACTTATAACTATTTATTGCATTGTCTACTTTAGCAAGTATATCATTTTGCTGTTCCTGCTGTGGGTTATCCAGAGCAGGCTGTCTGAGATGAATATGTGAGACACTGAGTGGAAGAGTGAGCAATAAATCCCATAAGAAGGATTTGACATTTTAAAAGTAGCGTGGGTATAAAAATTACAAACATTTTCTTCTTTCGGATCAGCAAAGGGTACTTCCATGGCATGAACCATATGGAGAACACCTATAATGGTATCGTAATGTCACTACCACAAATTATTTCCATTCATTGATAAGCAGGTCATTTTTGTCTATGGACTTTGCTTATCTTGGGATATCCACTGAGTGAATGCATGTGATGCCAGTTAGACATGTCAAGAAGTAATAGAAGACTCTGCATTTAAAGCACAGAAGGCAAGAATACAGATGTTGCACAAGATTCTTTATGCTTCATGGATGCTCTTTCGCCAAGTGAGACAGCGAACCAGATGGTAATCCACAGCAGAAATACAATGAAGTATCAAGATGGATGTCAGTCAGTAAAATGACGTTATTCGGTGCAAAGACCTTAAAAGTCTGGCAAACAAACATTACAATTTAAAAAGTTCATATTATTTGTGTAAAACCACATAGATAAGACTATTTAGATTAAAAATCATCAAATTTAAAATTTCATGGGAATTAAAATTGTACAGTAAAAATTACAACATTCCTATTTATTTTCTATTGCTCATAACGCTTTCTAATAGACATTGCAACTTTGATATAATTAGAGATAACAGAAGTAGCCAAAGATTGCAAATAATTAAAACCTTCGATGTAAGTACAAGGTCGGATATCCCTTAAGGGTGGGGCTAAAAATGTTCCCCATAGCTCTTTATAAAGAGGGCAAAATAACGTAAAGTGTAGCATGCTCTGAGTTGCCATATTTTCACATGTACAGGGGGTAAGTTTGTTGACACACCCGGATTGTCTTGGAAATGCCATTAAAAAGTGCAGAGTGCCTAAGTGAAATCTAGTTAAAGAAATCGTGTCTGTGCTTTAGTGGCGAAGGTTAGATAAAATTGCTGTTGGGAAAGAAACGAGCAAGAGGGACCTGCCACCTCCGATTGTGTGTGGCGCATACTTGCCCAAGAATAATGCGCCTCTTATTTAATGGCCTTAGCATTTGTGCGAATACTTGCAGGATTATCATATTAATGTCCCAGGCTTATGTCAAAGAGCCTCTCTATCACAAATTGGAGCCATGGGATCGACAGTGCACTATCCAAGTTACTACAAACCTCAATCACCTCCCTTCAGAACAATAATTCCTCCGACAGCCAGATTTTTGCCCGTAGAACCAAAGAGGCAATATCAATGCAGCACTCTACGTATTCCAGCCCCAACTCTCGGTGACAAAAGAGTGTGGGGGCACTATTTGGGGGCATCAGTAGCCTTTTTATAAACTTGTTTTACATACCTTGTAAAAGGCGACTTTTATGGTAGCCCCAGACCCCTGCCCCATAGGAAGCAACAGTCAAGCATTTTGCTTTGTATAGGGTAACTAACTCTGTCACCAGCTTGTGACCTAGCTTATAGGCAAAGCGGAAAAGCCCCTCCACAACCTTGCTTGTCTGCTGGACTCTTGCAATGGAGCGTGCTTCCCACTTCATCTGATCATTTAATATGTTCCCCAAATAAGTGAAGTTATTCAGCTTCTCAATACTCTTGCCCCTTACAGCTACATTTCTAGTTTTAATCAATTTGGGGCCCCACACCACAATATAAGATTTTGTAAAATTGACTTTTAGGTCAAGTGTCAACATAAAATCTATAAAAGCATCAAGGAGCATATCAACAAGCAGGCGATAAAAAATTATCGCCGCTTTTGCGTCCGTTTTCGGCCAAAAAGCGGCGATAATTTTATCGCCTAATCAGCAAGGTGACGCTAACGCGTGAAACCTTGCTTTAGCGTCAGGATTCCTAACGCTCAGCTTTGCATCTCTAATGAGATGCAAAGTGGGCGTTCCTGACCTGGCATGATCCTATCAGCAAGCCTAACGCTATGAAGCATAGCGTCAGGAAAAGTAGCGATAACCCCTGTTATCGCTACTTTCCTTACACCTGCTTCAGGACTGACTTAGCCATGATATCCTATGGAAGGTGGATATCATGGCTAAGTTTGTGAGTCACTATCATCTAGCTAACATGAGATTATCGCTGGGTTTCCAGCGATAATCTCACGTTAGCCAGTTAGCGCTAGGATTTTTATCGCTGATGAGATAAGCGTTGCTGATAGCACGCTATCTCAGCGATAAAAATCGGCGCTAGCCGGCGATAATTATCCGAGCGCTAAGTGCGCTCAGCGATAATTATCGCCGGTTGTTGTTGATATGCCCCCAAGTGACTTTTTGGATGGATGTCAATAATGTTCCATTCCTCACGTGGTGCAGTTGAACACACAGTTTCCTAAATATAATAGTACATTATTTTATGATTGCATTAGGTAATTTATAGTGAGCACATTCTCCATCAAAATAGTGTTAATGAATCACAAAGCAAACAACTGCTATAGTTATACACTGTCTTGTTTTCAGTGTCTATTATAATTTCAGTGGTGTTTTCTCTTCTCAGTGTTTTCCAAACCTTTGAAAGTCAGTGCTTATCAGTTTTTGTTCAGCTGCTTGAAATAGCCAAAATTGCTTTTTCTTGCTTGGCAAGTCAAATTCTTTTGCCCCAGCCCAATGGTGGCCGAATTTGGTGCCCCCGCCCGCTACTGTTGAGGTTGCTAGAAATATGGAAGTAAAATTCAATGCTCCCCTGTCCTTCCGCCCACAGGCACCTGGAAGTAGCAGGCACGTATTTTAATTTGATAAAATCATTGAGAAATAATTTTGACTATCTCTCACTGGTGGCTAGAAAGACAGTTGCTTGCGCGCTTATAACTTCCAGATTGGACTACTATAACAGTCTGTATGCTGAATCCTCAAAACAGACTATTCAGAAACTTCAGGTGGTGCAGCATGCGGTGGCCAGACTGGTACTAAAACTTCCCAGACCATCATCTGCATCGTCAGCTATATGGCTTTTACACTGGTTTCCAGTACATAAGAGGGTGCTCTTTAAAATTCTTCAATTGACCTTCACAGTCTACAGATCCACTGGGCTGAGTTATCTAACGGCCAGATTTACCAACTATACAACTAAAAGGACCTTGAAATCTTCCCATGCAAGCCTCCTCAAGCGTTCCTTCTTCAGACTTAGAACTCAAGGGGGCAAATCCCTCTCAGGTATGGGGACTAAGGCTTGGCATAAACTTCCTAATGCTTTAAGATTCACTGAACCTGAAGCAACTTTCAGAAAGCTGTTGAAGACCTGGCTTTTTGCAGATCCGACTCGCTTTGTCACACTTTTATTCTTTGATCTAGTATCTTTTTAGGCCTGGCCTCCCCAGTTTGAGTTGCTTCTTCTTTCCGCAAAGCGCAAGGATGCTAATTTGGGAGAGGCAGTGCGCTTTAGAAAAAATCAATTCAATTAATTTCCCCAGTGTTTACAAAGCATGTTGTTGTGTTTTTTACAAAGATTGTTATAAAGCAAATATTTAATTGAAAGGAGAAGTAATGCAGGGTAATGTTTTCTTCCCATTGGCATTCTGACCACAATTGACTTATGTTTGACTGCTTTAAGCATAGAGCCTGCGTCTTACACTCTCACTCACATCTCATTACCCTCTCTCAAATATCATTAGCTCTCACACTCAGTCTTTCAAGACTCTGTCTGGTTCATCGTGGTTGTAATGGATTGAAGAACTGAGAGTGTTGTATTCAAATGCTTTATTAAACCAATTCCTGGACACCGTTGGGGTCATTTACCTACTCCTTATTGAATATTATTACATTGAAGGGGTGCTCAACCCTGGCAACATCATAGTATCCTGTGAAACCTTTAACATTTTGATTTACATCAGATTAATTTGTAGCCCTCTATTCCAAAGCACCTGAAACTAGATGCTTTAAGCATGCTTGCTACTGCCTTTCTGTACTCTTTGCCTGACTGCATTAAGGTGGTACTCCTATTATGTGGACAGTCATAGCTGTAAATGTCCCCATAGCAAACTTGTACACTTTAAGTCAGTCCTGACCTTTTAACAGGCATCACATTTTAATCTGGGACTTTAAATTTTTCTGTTAAAATTGCAACTTCAATCTAAAAAAAACAGCAGTAAAGAGAAGTGGTGTAAAAGGCCAGGATTAGCTGACAGTATCACACATAACAATGGAACACCTCATACCTAAGTATGTTGGTCCTATTTGTAAAATCTTCCTGCCCCTGCACCTTGCACTTAATATTTAAAGCCTCGGGTATTTAGCAAGTGTCAACAGGATTGTCAGGGCAAGATTTGCTTCCTGGATTCTTTACGGAAAAATTCCTATTACACACTGGTTCATTTTGTAAGGTGTTTATAATGGTGTTGTCAGTCTATCCGTGAGAGTGAGTGAAAGAACAGCCAACACGTGTTTCACCCCTTTACACCGCCATCCAGCCTGGGGCTTCCTCAGGGCTGTACATACATTCATAAAATGCAAACAAGGGGGGTGGTGTGTATCCCCGTGAAAAGGAAGAGGGATGGTAGTAAAATCAGTGAGAAGACAGGAGAAAAGAGAGAGAGAGGAAAATGCGAGTTTGTTTGTTTTGGAGCGACAAGGAGGTGAGGAGGCGGGGCGAGAATGAGGAAAGAGAGAAAAGGAACACAACAAAAAGGTTGTATAGTTTATGGAACATTAAAGTAGGGTAAGTGATCGTAATATTTAAGATGGAGACCAGTATAGGATTCAATAGGAGAGATTGGAAATCACCCGGGGAGGAACGAAGGCATGGAAGATCAAGGGGAAATAAGAAGAACGGGGGGATAGAAAGACAGAAAGACAGTGGAAATAGAAGAAGCGGCAGGAAGCATATAGGGCAGGTAACAGGTATCAAAAAGTTACACATCCGGGCAGATTAATTGCAAGTGAAATATACTAAGATACATGTTAGTATAAAAGTGCATGTGCTGGAGCAGAGATTTCTGTTGAAAATTTATCGAGTTTTAAGCTCCAGTTTTGTTTATATGTTATGACTAAAATCACTGATTTTAAAACTACTAATTATTAAGTTTTGTTAAGAGTCTTGACTAATCAACATTACTAATGAGAAGAGACTACACGTGGGAATGCATATATGTTGCTTAATAATAAATGTGCGGTTTAACTAAATAAGTATCGTAAAAGTGCTATTTGTTTTGTGTTTGTGCATTTAAAATAACGTGTGCTAATGCTTTATTGTGTTGCAGAAGGCTAGATAAGTACATACACATAAGGGTATTAGTGGGGTTTAACACTGTACAATCATTATGATGAGGTAACGTTGTTTTGTGTTTCTTTTAATTAAGATGGTCCGTTTTGGCCTAAAACAAGATGGCTGCCATTTACAGCCTGCGCTCGAGTGATTGAATTTTGATGAGAGGCCTTGCTGAACATGGTCGAGAGTCACCTGACCGCAGCTTTTGCCTGGTTTGAAAGTTTTCCGTGAGGACAGCAGCTCCGGGAACGATTCCAGCTGTCCTTGGACAGGGATAAAGCCACAATGAACAATGACCAGTCTGCGGTGGCTCTGCTAAGATATCAAGGAAGAGCATTTACGAAAGAAACATTTGCAAACTCGAGTTTCCTTCTTCCGTCTTTTTATTTTTGTGATTTTTCCTGAGTGGAGGTTTTCTAAATGTAACCAAGGGACTTCCTTTCCTGCTCGCTCTGCTCAGTGGCTCAACGGTTATCTAACATTTGTTTGTAACTTTTATTTGCAACTTACCCTATAAGTATGTTAGACTAGAGAGGGTCCATGTTCGTTCTTCGTTCGTCCATTCCTTGTGGTCATCGCGTTTGGACGTTACCTATGCTGAGGACGGCGGCTCGAGAGACTTTACCGAGAGACCTGTCCTGACCCATTTAGCTAGAATAGGTAACTATGAGAATAACGATTTTGCCAATGATTGACTTTTCATTTGGATTAATAGATAAACAAGCATTTGTTTGAATTCCAGTGTCGGGTGTTTATTCCTTGTCATTTATTGAGTTTCAAATGTATTTCTTATGTTTTAAATCATGACTCAAGGCAATGACATTAAGGTCGCATTGACCTGATTGTAGATGCAGATTGGTTTAGGTTTTCTCTCCTATATTCAGTGTGGATAGAGTAATAGTGTGAATTTAGTGATATGGGCCCTAGCGTATGATGTGTGATTGCGTGTGTGGCTGTAGATTTACTCTGTCCGTGGAAGCAGGGAGAATTTATATGCGCCAATCTGCAGCAGTTTCCTGGTAGCAGAGGATGGTTATAGAGCATATGCAGTGTGCAAGGTTTCAGAAGTTATGGAAGCTTCGCCTTTGAAAGGAGTAAGATCTGCTCAGGTGGCTGAATTGGTGGCATTGACAAAGGCTTGCAAGATTGGGAAGAATCTGAGAGTGACTGTGATGACTGATAGTCAGTATGGATTTGGAGTAGTTCATGACTTTGGCCAGCTTTGGCTACAGAGAGGTTTCTTGACGTCGAGTGGGACTCCAATAAAGAATGCTGAGGTGATTTGAAAGTTGCTTGAGGCGATACAGCTGCCTAAAGAGTTAGCAGTTGTGAAATGTGCTGCTCATGGACAAGGAGATGATTTTGTTACACTTGGTAATAGATTTGCCAATGACATAGCACAGTATTGTGCCAAAAACAATCATTCGATTAATAGGGCACGAGAGAGGGAAATGTCTTTTTGTTCTGTGATGTTTACTAATGTCCTAGAAACGTGGGATGAAGTGAAACAGTTGCAGGATGAGGCAGGAGATGAGGAAATGAGAAATTGGATCAAGGCAGGTTGTGCCCCAAGAGAAACAGATCATGTTTGGATCTATAGAGATGGTAGACCAGTCATGCCTAACTCAATGCTGTCGACAATGGCAAGAATGTATCATGGCCAAGGACATCTGGGAAGGGACGCAATGATTAGGTCTTTTAAACAAACCTGGTACAATGCAAAGTTCAGGTTTATTGCAGAGAGCATCTGTCAGAGATGTTTGATTTGTCAGCAGTTCAATACTGGGAAAAAGACAGTGGTGAGCCTAGGAACAATAGGCAGAGAAGGAGGTCCTTTTACCAGAATGCAAATAGATTTCATTGAAATGCCCCAAGTGAATAAATTGAGGTATGTTCTAGTGGTAGTCTGTTTGTTCTCAAGATGGGTGGAGGCCTATCCGACTAGGAGAAATGATGGAATAACAGTTGCAAAGTTACTGTTAAGAGAGTTGATTCCTAGGTACGGGTTCCCAGTGACGATTGAGTCTGATAGAGGTGGACACTTCTATAATGAGCTCATGGGTTTAATTTGTGAAGCATTGAGCATACAGCAGAAGCTACATTGTGCATACAGACCAGAGGCTTCTGGAGTTGTTCAACAGATGAACGGCACAATAAAAAACCGAATTGGTAAGATGTGTTTAGCCACTGGAATGAAATGGCCTGATGTCTTGCCTCTAGTGCTGATGACTATTAGGTCTACTCCAGATAGAACCACAGGTTTGAGTCCGCACGAAATCTTAATGGGACGTGCGATGAGACATGCATTTGTGCCTGTCAACAAGTTGATGACAATAACTGATGACATGATTTTGGATTACTGTAAAGGCCTGGCTGACGCAGTTCATTCTGTGTTTCACCAGGTTGGAGGAGACGCTACCACACTTGAGAAGAAGCAAGCCCATGATCTGAGTACAGGGGACTGGGTGAGGATTAAGGTGCACAGGAGAAGAAATTGCTTGGTTCCAAGGTGGGGAAGGCCAAGACAAGTCATTCTGACTACGACAACTGCAGTAAAGTGTGCCGGTGTGAAAAACTGGGTGCATGCGAGTCATACTCTGAGAGTTCCAAATCCAAAAGATGGGACTGGTAAGGAGTATTTTGAAGAGTCAGATTCCAGTGATGATGCAGAAACTGAGCCAGTGAGAAGGGGGAAAAATCCTGAAAGGGGTGAAGGTGAAAGAGAGTTGAGTGATTCTTTCCCTTTTCCGAGAGAGGCTTCAAAGGAAACATTGGGAGTCTCAGATGAGAGATCGGATTCTGTAAGAGTGCCTGAAGTTCCAACAAGCAGTAGAAGAGAAAGGAGCAATTCCACAGAAACTACACCTGAATCAGATGAAGAGGTTGAAAATCCACTTGAGATTACACCTGAAGAAGCAGGGTCAGAAGAAGATAGAGAGGGACAGATTGCGGAAGACCCCCGAGGAGGTGTAGGAAATATTCCTGATAAGCTAGGTGAAGGGACAAGTAGACAGCAAGAAGATTGCGTGTCGGAGACCCGAGGAGGGACAGAAATAGGGAAATCTCAATCAGTGGTGGAAAAGACTGTGGAGCAAAAGAAAATTGTTGAGGAACGAGAGGCAAATGAGACAGAATCAGATGAGAGTGACAATGAAAAATCAGAGGGTCGAGTTCTGAGAAAGAGAACTTGGATTGGAGAAAGAAATAACAAAGAAGTGAGACCAAAGAGGGTTGTAAGAGGAGATCTTTGGCCTAACAGAATAAAGAGACTGAGGTACAGACTGACACGAGCAAATTCATCGAAAGCTGAACAGGTGAACGAGGTGTCGAGTCAGAATCAAGCAAAGGGTGAAAAACAAAAGGTTACAAAAGAACCAGAGGAGATTAAGAGAATCAGAAAACCTAACCAGAAGTATAGGTCACCGGAATGGACGTATGTGGCACTGTCTGAAGGTGAAGAGGCAGAAAGTCAAGGAAATCCAGAGGGGACCGTACGAGAAGTGGTTGAGGAGAAAACTGTTGGAATGCTGAAAGTTATCCTGACTGACATTGGAGAAGAGTCGGATGCACAGGATGTTGTTGATGATCTGATACAATTTGATGTTGCTGAAGAAGAAGTGAAAAGTGATGAAAATCCAAATTGAGTGAACTGAAGGAGTCACTTGGTGAAAAGTGAAAAGAGAAAATCTGAAATTAGCTGTTTGAAATAATCTAGAGTTCTAAAACTCAGTAGTGGAGTAGAAGAGGCTGAGTCAAAAGACACTGCCAAAGTAGTAAAATGGCTAACACAGAGAATAATCAAAGTAGATGTGTCTTTTTGAAAAGATGGTGTAAAATGTGCTGCTGCTGTACTGGATTATTAATGCTATTATGGGGTGTATTAGCTTTATTAGTTACTTTTAGAGTTACAATAGACGCTTTTGGAATACATACTGAGAATGTGACCAATGTAGAGAAGAGTTCGCAAAAAGTAGTTCCAACTAGAATTAGTAACATTTACGTACATAAAGATAGGTCAATTAATGATTTTTCTAGCAATGTTTTTTTCAAAGTTGTTGTATGAATACGTAAAGACAATGGAAGTTAGGGATTGCTACGTATGTATGCAATTGCCTGCATCCGTTTCAGAGGGTGTTACTTATCACCATTTACCAGCTACGTATGGGATTTCATGTAGTGTGCTAAGTAGTGTTTTTTATTTGTTAGGGAAAATAGATTACGAGATGTCTAACAAAGATAACATTTTTGGGCAATTGCCTATGAACAAAAGGCTGAATCCAGCTAAAGAAGCTAACATTTTTGGTGAGATTTTTATTGAGAAAGAAGAATTAACCTTAGATTATATTTTTAGAAACAATTTAACTTGCAGTTTGAAAGAAGAGGAGAAGGCTTTCCTGAATATGGTAGAGGAAAGGAGAATGAGCTTGCATGAGAAGGCAGGGAAATATAAAGTGAGTGAAACAATTTGGGACATTGAGATGGGAAAGGAGTTGAAGAATGGGGCCAGTCCGACTTTGGCTTTAGATGCACCACAGAAGGGTAAACTATGCATTACCAGGAAGAAATCCCAATATGATACATATTTTGTTGGGACTAGTGAGTGTCATGATACATACTTCATTGCAACAGGATGGGGTTTTAAAGGTGGTGAAGATCCAGTTTTCCCAGGAGTGTATTATGTTTGTGGGAACAAGGCTTATTACAAGTTGCCTGACCATTGGTATGGCACGTGTTATGTGGGCCTGGTCTTTCCAAAGATTTTTCATATAGATAGGATAGAAGATGTAGAACACATTAATTTACTAACACGTTTTAAGAGAGAAACTTGGTCAGAGATAGTGGGTGACATGTTTGGTGCTTTAATTCCAGCAGTGGGAATTTCTTTGAATGCATATGGGATTCGGAAACTGTCAACAGTGGTGGATCGCTTATCGACAAGTACCGCTGGAGGGTTTCTTTTGGTAAATACGGAGATGATTGCTGTACGTGCCATGTCTATGCAAAATCGACTTGCCCTTGATATTCTATTGGCCAAAGAGGGTGGAGTTTGTGGAATGCTGAAAGTTCAACATTGTTGCACTTACATTCCTGATGAAAGCAAAGATTTAAAGATCTATATCAAAAATATTACTGATTTACATGAAGAATTAGTACCACTTGAAGCTGAAAGTGTTTGGACTAAAATAGCTAATAAGATAGTTGCTGTTAAGAGTTTTATTGCTAAGATAGGTAGTACCATTATTGGTACAATATTGTTTCCTTTCACATGCATAATTGTTGCTTTATTGATACTAAGATTGGGGTGTTTGTGTTGTAAAAACAGGGGAGGGAAAAAGAGAATAATCAGAGGGAATGCTGGGAAGAAACAAAAGAGGTCAAGGAGAGACCCACAGGAGATAGAATTAGAAGAATTGAGGGAGAGTGTGTATTTGGAGACAAGGAGGGATGATGTGAGAGAATCTGGTGTTTAATGTTGTGTCATAAAAGACATTTTCAATTTCTCCTAAAAATTGGGACTAATTTTTCTTTTTGGGTGGTTTTTGTGGTGATAAGATATCACCAAAGTGGGGATTGCTGGAGCAGAGTTTTCTGTTGAAAATTTATCGAGTTTTAAGCTTCAGTTTTGTTTATATGTTATGACTAAAATCACTGATTTTAAAACTACTAATTATTAAGTTTTGTTAAGAGTCTTGACTAATCAACATTACTAATGAGAAGAGACTACACGTGGGAATGCATATATGTTGCTTAATAATAAATGTGCGGTTTAACTAAATAAGTATCGTAAAAGTGCTATTTGTTTTGTGTTTGTGCATTTAAAATAACGTGTGCTAATGCTTTATTGCGTTTCAGAAGGCTAGATAAGTACATACACATAAGGGTATTAGTGGGGTTTAACAATGTACAATCATTATGATGAGGTAACGTTGTTTTGTGTTTCTTTTAATTAAGATGGTCCGTTTTGGCCTAAAACAAGATGGCTGCCATTTACAGCCTGCGCTCGAGTGATTGAATTTTGATGAGAGGCCTTGCTGAACATGGTCGAGAGTCACCTGACCGCAGCTTTTGCCTGGTTTGAAAGTTTTCCGTGAGGACAGCAGCTCCGGGAACGATTCCAGCTGTCCTTGGACAGGGATAAAGCCACAATGAACAATGACCAGTCTGCGGTGGCTCTGCTAAGATATCAAGGAAGAGCATTTACGAAAGAAACATTTGCAAACTCGAGTTTCCTTCTTCCGTCTTTTTATTTTTGTGATTTTTCCTGAGCGGAGGTTTTCTAAATGTAACCAAGGGACTTCCTTTCCTGCTCGCTCTGCTCAGTGGCTCAACGGTTATCTAACATTTGTTTGTAACTTTTATTTGCAACTTACCCTATAAGTATGTTAGACTAGAGAGGGTCCATGTTCGTTCCTCGTTCGTCCATTCCTTGTGGTCATCGCGTTTGGACGTTACCTATGCTGAGGACGGCGGCTCGAGAGACTTTACCGAGAGACCTGTCCTGACCCATTTAGCTAGAATAGGTAACTATGAGAATAACGATTTTGCCAATGATTGACTTTTCATTTGGATTAATAGATAAACAAGCATTTGTTTGAATTCCAGTGTCGGGTGTTTATTCCTTGTCATTTATTGAGTTTCAAATGTATTTCTTATGTTTTAAATCATGACTCAAGGCAATGACATTAAGGTCGCATTGACCTCATTGTAGATGCAGATTGGTTTAGGTTTTCTCTCCTATATTCAGTGTGGATAGAGTAATAGTGTGAATTTAGTGATATGGGCCCTAGCGTATGATGTGTGATTGCGTGTGTGACTGTAGATTTACTCTGTCCGTGGAAGCAGGGAGAATTTAAATGCGCCAATCTGCAGCACATGTACATTCAAATACAATAATGATGGGTATAAGGCACATAATGTAGAGACAGAAAATGTGGGAGTGTGAGAAAACAGCGATTATGACAAGAAATGGGTTAATTATACCATGATGGCACACACGTCAGTTCAAGAGATAGGATTTCATAAACGAGGCCCCTGATTTCAGGTAGCGAGAATTTGAGAGACATGTTTGAAAAATACATTAGTGTAGCAAACATCATTTGATTGAATAAACAAAATCCCAGATTCCAGGTTTATGAATTTGATGAAGGCATATTTAGCGCGGATGGCACAATGAAAATGTGAAAATTGGTAGGCAACGAAAACAAAAAAATGCTTCGGGCGTGACAGCGGTATTTGAGAGGCATTTTAGAATTTACAATATGGTGACATTCAATATATGATTTCATAGAGTGAGTGCCACGAGTGTGGTAACGAATTCAATTGCGTTTCAGAAAAAAGAGAATACGATGTAAATGGAGTATCACATTAGGCATGACAGTAAATAAATGAATAGAATAATAAAAAAGTTAATGGGCAACGATATATTTACATTTGTTGTTTTCGCGTTGTTGGGTCCGACAGGAAACGAGGTTTGCATCGAGATAAATTAAAGAAGGCGAGACTCCTTTAGACAGGGAAAGACAGGGTGAAGGTATATGTACAATGGAGGAGAACCTCCGGTGAAGGTATACGAGTGTTTCTCCCGGTCCTTATTATCTCAAAAGAGCATGTGCAGTAACAAGTGATTGGAAAAGGCTAATGCGATGAAGTCTATTTAATATCTGCAGCGGAGGCGCAATAGTAGTGAGAAATAGAACCACGAGATATATGCAAATATCATGCGGAGATAAGGTGACAAGTTATCGGGATAACGGGGTTTTTTGAACTGATTATCTACTTCGGAGGCACAACCAGGGTGAAGGGTAGTAACACAAGGTCTATAAAATAGAATGAGATAAAAAAATCTAATGAGCATGCGGAGACAAAGTGACAAGTTAGCAGGGGCGCGAGGTGTTATGCGCTGATTATCTACCGCGGAGGGGCAATCGTTGTGAAGGATAATACCACTGAGTCTATAAGATGGTCATGCGGAGTGTTGAGCACTGATTGGGGGGCACGCCGGTGCCTAAAACTAATCGCACGGCTCTCTAGTGATAGTGATCATGAGCTCGCTCTGACTAGGAGCCCATGGTTATGTTGGGCCGTGATGCTAGTGCGTCAAACAGTATGGGCGTCTCATTGCTTACCGGTTTTATAGATTAATTACAAATCAGGCCTTCTTAGTCAAATGGGTTCCTATGGATTCTAAATGAGAAAACGTGAAAGGAGTAGGTGACTATATGGGGCAAGGAAGCGGGGAAGGGAACGTTTGGAGAAGAGTAGGTCTTCTTGGTGGCCGCTTACCTCTAAATATCAGGCGTAATGTCGCTTCAGGTAGTTTCATTCAGGTAGTTTCATTCAGCTGTATTACTTCTTGTTTATAACCTGGAAGGATGGGCTATCCGTGAAGCTCGGCGACATATTGGAATGGTCAAAATTGACTGGGTAGCGGTAATTGTAAAGAGGTGGACGGATTGGTGGAGCGGTCCCCATTCTATAGTCATGGGAGAGGGAGCGGGATTAACTGTTGGTTGTCAAGGTATTCAGGGAGAGGGAACACCTGTTATTTCTAGTGGTTCCTAACTGCCAAACAAGCATTGTTAATCGCAAAGAATAATTGCATGTGGCAGATCATATTAGACCAAGCATGCACATGTAAGGAGTTATCTGGGGACAATGACTATTCCAAGCTAGTAAACGCCAATGTGTAGACTTCAGAAAAAATATGCAAGCATAGGCAGAGAAACTTAGTGGGGTGCAGGGGAGAGAGAAATGTGAGATGTAAGATTTACTATTGGTTGTCATGGTGTTGAGGAAAAAAATAGACACTTGTTTAAACTGGTAGATCCTAATGCCAAACGGGGTGATAATTTGCAAAGCAGGGTTGCATGTGATGGATCAAAATCGAAAATGCATGTACATGTAAGGAGTTATATGGGGACAATGATTATTCCAAGCTGTTATGTACGCAGCAGTATAGACTTCAGAAATGGTGAACAAGCAAAGTCAGAAAAACTGAGTTGGGTGTGGGGGAGAGAGGCATGTGAGATGTAACAAGCACAGTACAAATCCCCCAGTCCTGTAATTTCCTTTGTGTTTTGTACTAATCTTCTCCCAACCACACATGCATTTCAGCATCTTTATTTAGCCCCTGGGTCACTGTTTTGAATTTTAGAATAAGTTCACTTTCTCGTCTCCTGAGTTTCAGTTCACACTCTCCCCCTCTTCTGGCTGAATGGACAATTTCCAGGCAAAAAAAGATGAAGTCTTTTTTGTGTGGGTGTTCTGCAAATCTGGAAATGTTCTGCAAGTGGATGACCGGCGCTGTGCTTGTGTATGTTGCGGTAGTGTTCCTGAATCCGGGTGCGCAGTGGGCGTATCATACTTCCAATGTATGGAAGGTTACAGTTACAGAGGATTTTGCTGTTGCAGTCAATCCATTCTTTGGTGGTAAATTCATTTCCTTGTGTCAGTGGTACCTGCGTCGTTGTACTTCTGCTCAATTTGCAAATACTGCATATTTTACACATGTGAAACCCTGGTGGCCTGTCTAGGAATGTGGTGATAGATTTCCTTTTGTCCTCAAATTCAGATTTGCACAGAAGATTCTTTAGGTTGGGTGCTCGTCTGAAAGTCATTTCTGGATACGTTTTGAAATGGTCAGTTAGGGTAGGTGTTTGTTGTAAAAGATGCCAGTGTCGTTTTAAACTTTATCTTATTTGGTGGTGGCCATTATGGTAGTCTGTGATGAAACGGATCATGGTGTTACGCTCTCGTTGTCGTTTGGGTAGGAACATTTGTTTGCATTCCATTTGAGCCACTGTGGTGAAGGTATTTTTTAGTGTGTTATGGTCGTACCCTCGTAGACTTAGTCTTGACACAATTTCTTGTCCTTTTTCTTTGAATACTTCATCTTCGCTACAGTTTCTGCGTATTCTTAAAAGTTCCCCCTCCGGGATGTTCCTTGCATTGTGACGTGGATGACAACAGTCTGCTCTCAGTATAAAGTTAGCCGCTGTTTATTTTCTGTAGAGTTTGCTATGTAGGGTATTGTCCTTAACATAGAGTGTGACATCCAGGAAGTTGATCTCCTTTTGTGAGTATGTGTGTGTGGTTTTTATCCCCCATGGGTTTCTGTCCAGGTGTTCCAAGAACCTTTTGAGCAGTGTTACGCCTACTTGCTAAATACAGAGAATATCATCGATGTATCGTCGCCATAGTACGATGTGGGAGGTAAATTCCTGATCCCACAGCCAGAATTTTTCCACGTGGCTCATGAAAATGCATGCGTACGGCAGCGCTAATTTAGCTCCCATGGCGGTTCCGTGTTTCTGCCTGTATATCTTGCCATTGAAGCTGAAAATGTTATTCTCCAGGCAGAACTCCAACATCTCTAGAATCATTTTGTTGGTTTCTAGAAGATTGGCTGATTGTGTCCAGAGCGATAGTTGGGTTGCTTTAATGCCATTGCGATGTTCGACAGAGGTGTAGAGACTGATAATGTCAATGCATACTGTTAGACCTGGCATCATTGGCATGAGTC
The DNA here is from genome assembly GCF_964204655.1 of Triturus cristatus. Taxonomy (NCBI): domain Eukaryota; kingdom Metazoa; phylum Chordata; class Amphibia; order Caudata; family Salamandridae; genus Triturus; species Triturus cristatus. Next base: position 1,063,072,361 of record NC_140582.1, on the reverse strand, counting down.
TCTCCTCCATTTTTTTCTGTTTGCCTCCTCTGTTTACAATGTTTTTGCTGGATTATTGCTTTGGGCACTGTGCCACTGCTGATCAGTGCCACAGTGCAAGTGCTCCCTATGTTAAATTGTTACATTGATTGGTGTTACCATGATTGGCTTGGTTGACTTACTGTTCAGTCCCTAGTCTAGTGCACTGAGTGTGCCAAGGGCGTGTAAGTTAACTGCTGCTGGTGGGCTTGCAGCACTGGTTGTGCCACCCACAGAAGCAGCGTACAAAATGTGTCTCAGGCCTGCCACCGCGGCGCCTGCGTGCAGTCCCTGACTGCCATGTCGACTTGGTAAGGAAACCCACTTACCAGTCTCTGAACCTTCACTTTGCCACATTTCAGACACCTCTATGGTAGGCCCTAGGGCAGGGTGCATTGTTGGTAAAAGGTAGGTCATGCCCTGATGTGTGTGGCATGACCTAATAGTGAAATACAGCCATTTTCGTTTTTCACTATTGAAGGGCTACCTGCCTCCAATAGGCCAGACTGGGCAGACTGATTATTAACTCCATTATAATCTATCTGACTCAGGGAGCATGGTAGCAAGTCGAGTTTAGTATCCCTGAACTCAGAATTTAATAACACACCCTTTAGGATGGATGGTTTTTAAATTCTATGTTTGAAAATAGCACTTTTAGAAAGTGGCTATTTTCTTGTCCAACTATCTACCGGTCTCTGCTGGTTTGGTGTGTGTGTCAGGGGCTGGGTGGCTCCAGAGGTCTGAGTGAGTCAGTGTGGGGTGAATGGGGCGTTTACACATAGAGTGAGGGAAGAGTAGCCTGCCCTGCCTGACACAATACTGGCTCCGCCTCCTGCTGGGCGACTGATAGCCCTGCTCCTGCCAGTGACAATACTGGCTCCGCCTCCTGCTGGGCGGCTGAGGACTCTGCCCTGCTCAGTGAATAGGCCAGGTGCCTCTGCCTGGCAACACCCACAACAAACCTGAGATGGTGGGAATCGCCCTGCTGGGACAAAGGGAACAAAGGGAAAAAGGGGTATAAGAGAAGGACCCCTGAACCAAGAACTCAGATCACTTCTGACAAGGAAACCTGTACCAAGGACAAGAAGCCTGCTGATCTAAGGACTTGCCTCCCCTTTCTGCCAGAGTGCTGTTTTGCTGTGGAGGAACCTGAAAGCTGCTTCTTTATTTTTTTGCCAAGGAACAAGGAGAGAGGAACTTGGTGTGTACTCTCTGAACACTTGCTAGGAAATCTCCAAGGACTGGAAGAGTGCCAGTCTCCTGCTAAAGTCACAGGGCCAAAGGACTTCACCATTTGCTGAATCGCTGGAAAGTGTTGTTTCCAGTACACAAGGGGAAATCTGCAGTCTCGACGCCGCCGACGCCGCCGAATCCCGCTCGACACCGTGAGTAACGGCTCCAGTGTCCCGGGCCTTCGACGCCGGCCGCCGGGCCCGATCGACGCCAGCAGCAACGCCAGTGAGCAGTGGGTATCGGCCCCGGCTCCAAGTGACCCCGTCTCGACGCCGGTATCAACGCCAGTGAGGAGTGAGTATCGGCTCTACCTCCAAGCGACCCCGTCCTGACGCCGCTGCTGATCGCATCGACTCAACGCCCTTCTCGACGCCGTGAGCGCTGCTCCGGCCCGACATCCCTCGACGCCGCTGCGGATTGACCCGACTCCGAGGCACGATCGACGCCGACCTCGACGCCGACATCTCGACGCCGTGGATCATCATTTTCTTCGTTTCTCAAGGTACTGTACTTGTGGGGTCTGTTGCGACTCCAGGCTCGACGTAGCGCTCCTTGCGGTCGACGCCGAACCTTGGGAATCGTGTAGACTCGACGTCGTGTGACTCCTGTGGGTGTTACATTGTTGCCAAAGAACTGTGCTCAGAAGAATACTTTGCTGAAGAACTATTTGCCAAGAAGAAACCTTACTTGAACTATCATTTTTCCTTCCAAAGAGTATTTATTAAGACTGTGGTATATTTTTGTCGTTATTTGGTCTTGTGCTAAGCCTTATATAAAAATACTATTTTTATAATAACTTCTGTGTCGTGTCCATCTGTAGTGTATTCACTTTATTACTGTATGTGGTCATAAATGCTTAACACACTGCCTCTGAGATAAGCCTGTCTGCTCTGCCAAGCTACCAAGGGGGTAGCAGGGGTTATCTGAGTGTGTAATCCCCTTTCCCTGACTAGAGTTGGTTGGTCCCTATTTGTCAGAAGTGTATACCTCTGCCAACTAGAGACCGCCGGTTCTAACATTGGTGGTCAGCGGTGAGGATTTGAACTTTGCATTTATGACTCATGTGCAGTGATTAGTGTACGCTACATAGTGAAAGCAGACCATAACGCAGCCACAATCTGTTTTGGTAGGATATCCTATTTTTGTTCTCCGCTTTCCTGGATCTGATTTTTTTTAAACACTGCCAGTTTTGACCATGGAGAATGCCGGAGCTGCTACACCTGTGGAGAATGTTGTGGGGGAATTCGATAAGGAGAAGATAGATTCCTACACGCTAAAAGATCTAAAAGGATTTTGCAAGCAGTTTAAAGTTCCTACCACAGGTGTCTCAAAGAAAGAGGGCTTCCTCAAAGCGCTGAAGGCCTGGTTAGAGGCCAGAAATCCCTCTGATCCGGTGGTGGTACCGGAAGAGGAAGAAGAAGAGGAAGAGGAAGAGCCCACAGGTGGGCCAGTGTCATCTCCAGGCAGTAGTGCGTCCTCTAGGAGCCTTTCCCCCGAAGAATTAGAAGACAGGGAGAAGGAGAGGGGGTACAAGTTAGAAATGGCAAAACTTAAATTAGGAGGGCAGTTGGAATTAGAGAATGCGAGAAGCAAGAGAGAAGCTGAAATGGAGAGCAAAAGATTAGATTTTGAGAGAGAGAAATTAGCGTTTGAACGTGGGAAGATGGTGAGGGAGATGGAGCTTAAAACTAAGAGTTTAGAGTTGAATCCCTCTGGTGGCAGCACTCCATCTGTGCCTGCAGAAAGTAGGTTTTATTTTCCTAAAGATGTGATCAAGGATTACAGTGAGAATGAAGATATTAGCCAATGGTTTAAAGCGTATGAGTTAGCATTGTTGGCCCACCGGGTCCCTGAGAAGGATTGGGGAACGGGGTTGTGGAGCCGCTTTACAAACGAGGGGAGAGATACCTTGTTGAGCCTTCCTGCTGAGGATAGGATGTCTTATACTCATATGAAAGATGCTTTAATGCTGAGATATGGCTTAACCCCAGAAAAGTACAGACAAACCTTTAGAGAATGTAAGAAGTTGCCTGGTACTACGTGGGTTGAATATGTGTCTTTTTTCTGCAGAACCATGGATGGTTGGATAAAGGGTAGCAAGGTTGATAGTTATGATGCTCTTTATGATTTGTTTGCTTGGGAGCACTTGTCTAATAACTGTTTTCCAGAGCTACGCCAGCACCTTGTTGATAGCAAGCTATCTAACCCTAGAAAACTTGCTGAGGAGGCGGACCGCTGGGTCAGTACCAGGGTCCCCAGCAGAAGAGTGGGGGGGACAGGGGTAAACAGAGGGAGTTTTCAGAAAGGGCCCCAAAGTAGTCCCCAAGGGAACCAAGGGAAGGGTTCCCAGCCTCCCCCTGTAAAGAAGCCAGAGGCCCCGACAGGTAAACCTGTTCACAGGGGCCCCATGACCTGCTATGCCTGTAAGCAGGTGGGACACCGTTATTATGATCCCCAGTGTCCCATGAAGGATTCGAATGCACCGCCGCGTGCACCCCCTCGTCAGGTAGCGAGTGTAGCCCTGGGAGGGGAGGAGATGGGTGCCCCCGGTGGGTGGGGTCCCGCAGAAATGTCCCTGGTCTCTTTAGGAGACGTGGAAATGGTCCCTCCAACCCCTCTGCCTAGTAACACTAAGAAATATAGGCAGTGGGTGACCATTAATGGCCATAGGGTGGAAGCTCTCAGAGACACCGGAGCGAGTGTGACAGCTGTCAAGTGTCACTTGGTGTCCAGAGAGCAGGTGGTCCCTCATGCATTCTACCCCGTTGTAGCTGCTGACAACTCACAGAGTCAGTGTGAGGTAGCTCAAGTTCCCTTTGAGTGGGGGGGGGGTCTCAGGTACTCTTCAGGTTGCTGTGAGGCCCGCCATGCCTGTTGATTGTCTCTTGGGCAATGATTTGGAGGACTCCCCTTGGGCTAAGGTGGAGAGAAAAGCGCATCTGGAAATGTTGGGTCTGCCTGAGTGGGTGTGTGCGACCACCCGGTCCATGTCAGTCAGTAAGGGTGTTGATGGGGGCCCGGAGCCTGAAAGTATGGCCCAGGTCCCAACCGTGAAGAGAAGAGGCAGGGGGCGCGGGAAACCGTCCCCCATCGTTCCCGCGGTCCAGGAGGGAGCAGACCCTGAGAGGGATGCCCTGGAACCGACAGGAGAACAAGCGGCCGAACTGGGAGACCTGCCCGAGCTGACCCATTGGCAGCAGGATGGTGGTCCCTCCAGGGAGGAATTTTGTGCTGAACAGAAAGTGTGCCCTTCTCTTGTGGGTATGAGGCAGCAGGCCTCAGCCCAAACGACAGGTGATCAGTCAGGATCACATTGGGTCTACTGGGAGAACGACCTCCTGTATAGCGAGCCTAAGGCTGCTGAACCTGGGTCAGCCCGTGTGCTGGTGGTACCCCAGCGCTTCAGAGCCTTCCTACTGGGGTTGGCTCATGACGTTCCGTTAGCTGGACATCTGGGGCAGGACAAGACCTATGACAGGCTTGTCACCCATTTTTATTGGCCTCAGATGAGAAGGGATTCAGATATCCATTGTAGGACCTGTCAAACTTGCCAGGCAAGTGGGAAAAGTGGGCGGAAGCAGAAGGCTCCCCTCCAACCTTTTCCCGTCGTCAGTACCCCCTTTGAGCGAGTGGGAATTGACATTGTGGGGCCACTGGACCCCAAGACAGCCATGGGCAACAGGTTTATCCTGGTCTTGGTGGACCATGCCACCCGGTACCCGGAAGCCATCCCTCTCCGAACAGTGACGGCCCCCGTGGTGGGACGGGCACTGATGGGTGTTTTCTCCCGCATGGGGTTCCCCAGAGAGGTGGTGTCAGACCGGGGCACCAACTTCATTTCGAATTATATGAAGTCTCTGTGGAAGGAGTGTGGGGTAACCTACAAGTTTACCACTCCTTACCACCCTCAAGGTAATGGGCTGGTTGAGAGATTCAACCGGACCCTAAAAGGCATGATCATGGGTCTTGAAGAACCGATGAGGCGTAAATGGGACGTCCTCTTGCCATGCCTGCTGTTTGCTTACCGTGAGGTGCCACAGAAGTCTCTAGGGTTCAGCCCCTTTGAGCTTTTGTATGGTCACCCGGTAAGAGGACCTTTGAGTCTGGTCAAAGAAGGCTGGGAGCAATCTCCCAGGAAACCTCCCCAGGATGTATATAGTTACATGCTGGCCTTTAGGAACCAGACTCGGCGCTTCAGAGATCTTGCTCAGGCAAATCTGGAGGCCAGCCAGGAAGAGATGAAGCGGTGGTACGATCAGAATGCCACTCTGGTTGAGCTTCAACCTGGTCAGAAAGTTTGGGTCATGGCCCCTGTGGAACCTTGTGCGCTCAAGGACAGGTGGACTGGACCGTTTGAGGTTGTGGAGAAGAAGAGCGATGTCACCTACTTGGTGGACTTGAAATCTCCCAGGAACCCCTTAAGGGTCCTGCATGTCAACCGGTTAAAGCCCAACTTAGAAAGGTCCGAAGTGGGCATGCTCCTTGCCACAGATGCTGGGATGGAGGAGGAGAGTGAGCCTCTTTCTGAACTCCTGTGTGCAAAAGAAAAAGATGGGTCAGTGGATGGTGTTGTCCTCTCTGACACACTGACCCCTGAGCAGCAGCAAGATTGTCGCCATCTGTTGGTACAATTCCCTGATCTGTTCTCCTTAATCCCTGGTGTCACTCAGTGGTGTGTCCATGATGTGGACACTGGGGACAGCACTCCTGTGAGGCACAAGGCCTACAGGGTGACTGACAAGGTCAGAGCATACATCAAGGAGGAGGTCTCCAAGATGTTTGCCTTAGGGGTGGTTGAGTCCTCTAGCAGTCCTTGGGCCAGCCCAGTGGTCTTGGTCCCAAAGGCTGCAGCGCCTGGTGCTTCACCAGAACTTCGGTTCTGTGTGGATTACCGAGGACTCAATTCGGTCACCAAGACTGACGCGCACCCCATCCCCAGAGCTGATGAGCTCATCGATCGGTTGGGGGCTGCCCGGTACCTTAGTACGTTTGATCTAACGTTTGGGTACTGGCAGATCGCCTTGACTGATGGGGCAAAAGAGAGGTCTGCATTCTCCACACCAGATGGGCACTACCAGTTCCGTGTGATGCCCTTTGGGATGAAGAATGCCCCTGCCACATTCCAGAGGTTGGTTAACCAGGTATTGGCCGGGCTGGAAGATTTCAGCGCCGCCTACCTGGACGATATAGCAGTGTTCAGCGCCAGCTGGGAGGAACACTTGCGCCACCTCCAGGAAGTGTTGTTGGCCCTGCGCAGAGCAGGCCTCACAATCAAGGCTAGTAAGTGCCAGATTGGGCAGGGTTCAGTGGTGTACTTGGGGCACCAAGTAGGGAGCGGCAAGGTGGCCCCCCTGCAACCCAAGATAGATACCATCCTGGCTTGGGAACCGCCCAAAACCCAGACTCAGGTGAGAGCCTTCTTGGGTCTCACGGGTTACTACAGGAGGTTTGTCAAGGGGTATGGCAACATTGTGCACCCCCTGACCTCGCTGACTTCCAGGAAGCAGCCGAGACTTGTGATCTGGACTGACGCCTGTCAGAACGCCTTTGACACCCTGAAAACTGCAATGTGTACAGCACCGGTCCTCCAGGCACCCGACTTTTCAAAAGAATTCATTGTCCAGACAGACGCTTCAGAGCATGGTGTGGGGGCTGTTCTAGCACAGATGAATGAGGAGGGCCGAGACTTACCTGTAGCCTTCATCAGCCGGAGGTTACTTCCCAGGGAACAAAGGTGGAGTGCGATAGAGCGTGAGGCATTTGCTGTGGTCTGGGCGCTGAAGAAGCTAAGACCCTACCTGTTTGGGACTCACTTCCGGGTTCAGACAGACCACAGGCCCCTCAGATGGTTAATGCAGATGAGGGGTGAGAATCCAAAGCTGTTGAGTTGGTCCATTTCCCTACAGGGGATGGACTTTACGGTGGAACACCGCCCTGGTACAGATCACGCCAATGCTGATGGTCTGTCCAGATTTTTCCGCCTTAGTGATGAGGACTCCCTGGGTGAAGGGTAGTTCTCCCCACATTTCAGCTGGAGGGGACACGTGTTAGACCTGGCATCATTGGCATGAGTCTCTCCTCCATTTTTTTCTGTTTGCCTCCTCTGTTTACGATGTTTTTGCTGGATTATTGCTTTGGGCACTGTGCCACTGCTGATCAGTGCCACAGTGCAAGTGCTCCCTATGTTAAATTGTTACATTGATTGGGTTACCATGATTGGCTTGGTTGACTTACTGTTCAGTCCCTAGTCTAGTGCACTGAGTGTGCCAAGGGCGTGTAAGTTAACTGCTGCTGGTGGGCTTGCAGCACTGGTTGTGCCACCCACAGAAGCAGCGTACAAAATGTGTCTCAGGCCTGCCACCGCGGCGCCTGCGTGCAGTCCCTGACTGCCATGTCGACTTGGTAAGGAAACCCACTTACCAGTCTCTGAACCTTCACTTTGCCACATTTCAGACACCTCTATGGTAGGCCCTAGGGCAGGGTGCATTGTTGGTAAAAGGTAGGTCATGCCCTGATGTGTGTGGCATGACCTAATAGTGAATTACAGCCATTTTCGTTTTTCACTATTGAAGGGCTACCTGCCTCCAATAGGCCAGACTGGGCAGACTGATTATTAACTCCATTATAATCTATCTGACTCAGGGAGCATGGTAGCAAGTCGAGTTTAGTATCCCTGAACTCAGAATTTAATAACACACCCTTTAGGATGGATGGTTTTTAAATTCTATGTTTGAAAATAGCACTTTTAGAAAGTGGCTATTTTCTTGTCCAACTATCTACCGGTCTCTGCTGGTTTGGTGTGTGTGTCAGGGGCTGGGAGGCTCCAGAGGTCTGAGTGAGTCAGTGTGGGGTGAATGGGGCGTTTACACATAGAGTGAGGGAAGAGTAGCCTGCCCTGCCTGACACAATACTGGCTCCGCCTCCTGCTGGGCGACTGATAGCCCTGCTCCTGCCAGTGACAATACTGGCTCCGCCTCCTGCTGGGCGGCTGAGGACTCTGCCCTGCTCAGTGAATAGGCCAGGTGCCTCTGCCTGGCAACACCCACAACAAACCTGAGATGGTGGGAATCGCCCTGCTGGGACAAAGGGAACAAAGGGAAAAAGGGGTATAAGAGAAGGACCCCTGAACCAAGAACTCAGATCACTTCTGACAAGGAAACCTGTACCAAGGACAAGAAGCCTGCTGATCTAAGGACTTGCCTCCCCTTTCTGCCAGAGTGCTGTTTTGCTGTGGAGGAACCTGAAAGCTGCTTCTTTATTTTTTTGCCAAGGAACAAGGAGAGAGGAACTTGGTGTGTACTCTCTGAACACTTGCTAGGAAATCTCCAAGGACTGGAAGAGTGCCAGTCTCCTGCTGAAGTCACAGGGCCAAAGGACTTCACCATTTGCTGAATCGCTGGAAAGTGTTGTTTCCAGTACACAAGGGGAAATCTGCAGTCTCGACGCCGCCGACGCCGCCGAATCCCGCTCGACACCGTGAGTAACGGCTCCAGTGTCCCGGGCCTTCGACGCCGGCCGCCGGGCCCGATCGACGCCAGCAGCAACGCCAGTGAGCAGTGGGTATCGGCCCCGGCTCCAAGTGACCCCGTCTCGACGCCGGTATCAACGCCAGTGAGGAGTGAGTATCGGCTCTACCTCCAAGCGACCCCGTCCTGACGCCGCTGCTGATCGCATCGACTCAACGCCCTTCTCGACGCCGTGAGCGCTGCTCCGGCCCGACATCCCTCAACGCCGCTGCGGATTGACCTGACTCCGAGGCACGATCGACGCCGACCTCGACGCCGACATCTCGACGCCGTGGATCATCATTTTCTTCGTTTCTCAAGGTACTGTACTTGTGGGGTCTGTTGCGACTCCAGGCTCGACGTAGCGCTCCTCGCGGTCGACGCCGAACCTTGGGAATCGTGTAGACTCGACGTCGTGTGACTCCTGTGGGTGTTACATTGTTGCCAAAGAACTGTGCTCAGAAGAATACTTTGCTAAAGAACTATTTGCCAAGAAGAAACCTTACTTGAACTATCATTTTTCCTTCCAAAGAGTATTTATTAAGACTGTGGTATATTTTTGTCGTTATTTGGTCTTGTGCTAAGCCTTATATAAAAATACTATTTTTATAATAACTTCTGTGTCGTGTCCATCTGTAGTGTATTCACTTTATTACTGTATGTGGTCATAAATGCTTAACACACTGCCTCTGAGATAAGCCTGTCTGCTCTGCCAAGCTACCAAGGGGGTAGCAGGGGTTATCTGAGTGTGTAATCCCCTTTCCCTGACTAGAGTTGGTTGGTCCCTATTTGTCAGAAGTGTATACCTCTGCCAACTAGAGACCGCCGGTTCTAACACATACCAATACAAAGTCGGGTTCCCACATAATGTCTTGTACTTTTTAGGAGGATATCCTTTGTGTCCTGGATTAAAGACGGGATTTCTTTCATCAGTCCCTGTAATTTCTTGTCTATGTATTCTCCCATCCTTGAGCATGCTGAGTTGACCCCTGCTATGATTGGTCTTCCGGGAGGTGGGTATGTTCCTTTAAGTATTTTGGGGAGGAGGTAAAGAGTTGGCATGGTGGGGTGTGTTATGTATAGGAATGTTTTTTCAGTTTGAGATATGAGGCCCAGTGTGTACCACTTATCGATCTTGGTTTTGATTGATTTCAGGATATCCAGTGTCGGATCACATGCTAGGAGTTCATAGCATGTGTCATCTCCAAGTTGTCGATTTGCTTCGAAGATGTAGTCGTCTATGTGCAGTGCTACGGGGTTTCCTCCCTTGTCTGCTTCTTTCACAATGAGATCCTTCCTGTCTTTCAGTTGTTTGATTGCTGTCCTCTCTTCTTGTGTAATGTTGTGGGGTAGATATTTGGATTTCCTTTGATATTTGTTGTATTCATGTACCAGATCATGTATGACTGCCTGGTGGAAAGCGTTAATGCTATTGCCTGCGGGTAGTGTGGAGTGAAAGTTGATTTTTTGTTGAGTTCAGTGTCTATGGAGATGTTAGTTTCAATTCCTAGTTCCAATGCTGTTGTGGTAAGCGTATCAGAGTTGTTTTCTTCCTCACTGAGATGGGTTAGTAAGTCAACATGTTCCAGGTCTTGAATTGATAATTCTGAAGTTGTTGTTTGGGGTGGGTGTTCTTGTCTCCTTGTTCGGTCAGCAAATAAAGCTTTGAGTTTGAGTTTGCGTGTAAATTTAAACAAATATATTTGTGTTTTTGTAAGGTTCCAGGAGGTAGTGAGACAGAAGGAAAGTCCTTTATTAAGGATATTCGTTTCTTGGTTTGATAGATGGATATGGGTTAGGTTTTTGACCAGCTTTCCGGGCGTCTGGTTCATCTTTCCATTTCCATTTCCTTTTTTTCTCCTATTGTTGGAGTCTGTTGTCGTCCGTATTGTGGGGAACCTGCCGTGGTTGTAGTATTTGTGGTGTCAGAGATTCTGATACCGAGTTGGTAGCGCAAGACCTCCTCTAAAAAATGTACTTTGCATCGTGAATTTTCACCTTCGGGGGCAGGCGATTCGATTTCTGAGCTGGAGGATGCCCCTGATTGTTGTCCACTGCCGTCAGTGTTCGTGTTTGTGATGTCCTGTGATTTGGTGTTGTATCTCTTTACGAATGTATAAACTCTACTGAACAAGTGGCCTGCTATCAATGCTGGCTCGTTAGAAAAGGTGACTGATGTATCAATGGGTTCCATATCTGTGGGTAAATGTGATAGTACATATTGGCCAAGATCATTATTCGCCAGCCCTTTCACCAATCAGTGAAAGAATTACACACTGCCAAAAAATCAAATATGATTTTATTAGTCCCACAATCTCTACAGTGTATGAAATAGTTCAATGCAACCTAAAACATGCTTTGAACCCTCCACCCTTTAATCCAGAACACAAATCTGAAGGGAACAAAAGGAAGAACATTGCATAGTGACATCCCTAAACAACAAAACTCAAGCAAAGTATATCTTGAACCAGTCTGTATTGCTGCTATCGTGTGTTACAAATGTACATTGTGTTGGTCCTTTCAGGAAAACTTTTAAAAAATGACTCATTTGCTGTCATTTTCCTTTCTCTGAGTGACATTTCCGTTTATAATTCTGCTGGTGTATTTCAGTATTTAAATGTTTACATTGCTGGGGGCTGTTTCCTTTTCAGTGGGGTATCATCAGATATTATATGTTTAAACCTAATACAGTATATCCTATCCATGTACTATTTGTAGCATCTTACCCAGCCAGGGTACCAGCCAATAACTATGCAACACACAGAGCTTAGTTTTAAAACATTTATTCGTCAGTGTGTAACTGCGAACTCAACATTCTAAACCAGCCTTCAATGCACTAATCTCTAACACTTACGTCACAGTTCTATGGCGTCCCTTCGGAGTGAAAAGGGTTCCATCAATTCTAACTCCCAAGACACTACATCTCCTCCTTTGTTAAATGAAAAATTAAGATTTTTACAAAATATATTGATAGCTATACATATACAATTAAAGCTCTGCAATCAATCCTTTTTGGCGCTTTACTTGTTCGACCTGATCTTGTTCTTGGAAACTGGGAACTATCATCACCAATGTCCAGGATCCGCATCAGCGATGTAGAGGTAATAGCAGTCACTGATCAGTCAGATCCAGTCTCTCCTTCAGCAGTTAGAGCTGATGAATGATTAGTTAAAGGCCTAAAGGGAGAAGAGTCTCTGGTAATAGACTTCCTAGGGCACTGGTCAGACACCTTGTAGACACCGCTTGAAAATATTCTGCATTGAATGGAGCATCAAATTTTCTTCCTAGCATCTGGCGTGCGAACACTCAATTTCCTGTCTCAAAGATAATGTTCGTCTTTAGTCAGCATAGGTTTTCATCTTTTGTTTGTTCACCAAGGCTTTTTCATGAGTTACTTTCTCATCTCTTGTTCTCTGATTGGTCCATTGAGGTAACTTGGTGTTCATTGCTCTCCCAAACATCAGTCTCACAGGCCTTACACCTGTGGTCGAGTGAGGTGTCGAACGATAAACTCTCAAGGTAGAATTCAGCACAGTTCTCAAATCATGCTTCTCGTGATTAGCACGCTGCACTTACTTTCTTTAGTGTACTCATAAAACGCTCAACAAGTCAGTTGGCCCGTGGCCACAAAGGTGTGCTCTTCTGATGCTTTTTTTTCAAATTCTCCAAGAAATGTTTAAACTCTCGACTATTGAAAGGTGGGCCATTGTTAGACTTCACTCTGACTGGAACATCCCATGTCACAAAGATGTCCTCTAGTCTTTCAATGACTCATTCTTGTCATGAAAGATCTTCAATTAAAGGAAATCGTGAAGATTCACCCATAATCAAAGCAGGTGATGTCCATTATTGAGTGGACCGAAAAAGTCAATGGCTATTCTCTCCCATGCATGCTTTGTGAGATCTGACATGCTCAGGGTATGGTGAATAGTTTTTGTAGAAAGTCAGTTTCATTGATGGCAGGTCTTTAATTCCTTTTCAACCCTGTCATCAAGATAAGGAAACCAGACACAGTCACAAAGAGCTAGTTTGGTGGTAACATTCCACAATGTCCTACATGGGTCACATCAATTATTTTCTGTCACTGACTTTCCGGAATCAGAATTCTCGACCCTTGAAGGATAACTCCTTCCTGAGTTATAGACAGTACATCCTTGACATTTTTGTATTTTCATTATTCCCCATCACTGGTGACCGGTTGAGGGTGTTGATTCCACGAAAGATGTGTAATTATATCCTTCAGCTTTAACATGCCGCTATCACGGTTCATGGCAGTGATAATCTGCACTAATGAAATGGCTGGCAGCTGGTGTGTTTGATTATACAATGGAATTGATTTAGGCCTCAGTCGCCTTGGAGGGAGTACCGTGATCTTGTATGGGTACTCTGGAAAAGTAGTCAGAAGGATTCTGATCTTTCACTGGACGATGCACAATGGTGTAGTTATACTCTTGTAACCATAGTCCCCATTGTTCAATATGAGAAGCCATTTTGGCCATTGTATTGCCAAATATAGCATACAAAGCTTGATGATCCGTTACGAGCGTAAAAGGCTTTCCGTACAGGAATACAGGGAAATGTTCACAAGCCCATATCACAGCTAAACTTTCTGTTTCAGGTTGTGAGTGAACACGTTCTGTTTGAGACAAATTTCTATTTGCATGTGTCACAATATGCCTTCGAGCATTTGAGTATCTGCTGTGCTGTGCAAGGATAGCGCCTAACCCGACTGGGTTAGCATCAACAACAGTCTCTGCATGAAGCTTACGATTGAAGTACACACTTCCATATCATTCTAAATTACTTGTTTGATTCTTTTAAAGCTTTACTCACATTCATGTGACCAATGAAATGAAGCATGCTTTTTTGTCATGTCTCTCAATGGAGCACTTACAGTGGCAAAGTCTTATATGTATCTGGAACAGTAACTGGCCATGCCAAGAAATGAACACACCATAAAAAGATCTCGTGGGAGATCAACATTTGACAGCGTTTGTACTTTAGCAGGATCCAGTGTCAGACCCCTTTCAGAAAAGATATGGCCAAGGAACTTTAGATTTGTCTTATGGAACTCGCACATGTCTGCAATCAAAGTCAAACAAGGCTTCAGCAAACTAACAATATACTTGTTTAAGAGCTTTATCATGTTCTTTTTATGTCCAATCTATCATTGCTGTAATTGAACGCATTCATGACAGGCTGTATGATACGTCCTGAAACAGTTTGGCAGCTGACGGCAAGCCAAAACTGAGGGCACCTAATGAGCATCCGACTATCATCGCTGTGTGCAGGCAGCCGTAAAATGCCTATTAGTACTGCGACTTCTGCTGCGGCCTGAAAAAGGGCTGCAGCACTAGCCGCAGTAGAAATAGGCACTTTTCAAACATCCAGGTACCATGTGGTGCCTGGCACTCAATGCATGGATGTTTGGTGGGCTCCGCATGCACTTAACAGTGGCTCACGTGGGTCAGGAGCTCTGCTTGGGCCCCATAAAGTCCATTTCTGCCTGCGGTGGGACCGCCATGAAGAGGCAGTTGGAAAGGGACATCCAAATCCCTATGACAGGCACCACCTCCATTGTAGGGATTAGTGCCCCAAGAGGCCCCTTGAGCCTGTGAGAGGCAGCAGTCTTCCCCCCAACATAATCGCTCTGACCACCGATATTGTATTCTGGCAGTCGGACTGAAGCCCTGGATGTCGGGCAGACCGCCACCGATTGCCTGTCGGTGGTTGTCCGCCTAACATCATAATGAGGGCCTTAGTCTTTTGTATCGAAATAGACCAATATGTATAGAGAAGGTTGTAATGTGCCTGCAATTTTCTTCAACTTCTTACTGATGATAACCTTTAAATAAACGAGAGAGGACCTTTGCACCATTCAATTGCATTATCATGTCATCAATACGTGGACCTGGAAATCATTCTCATTCAATTGCCTTGTTTGCCGGACAAATGACAAACCATATGCATGCAGCTCCATCACTGTCCTTTTTAGGCCCTACCACTTTGGGAGAAACCCATGGTGTTGGATCAGTTGAACGCTCAATAATGTCATGCTTAAGTAACACTTGAAGTTCTTTTTCAACAGCTTCTTGGAAATTAAAAGCTATTTGTCTATGTCTCTGAACAACAGGACAGACGTCCTCATTAATATTCAATTTTACTTTCATAGTCTTAAGTTTTCCATACCATTAAATAATAGAGGAAACTGATGTTCTGTTTTGTGGTGAGCATTTATGTTGTAACTCAAGGAAATCAGTCCCATATCAGCAGCGTGCTGAAACTGAGTAGACATGCACTTGACACTGTGCCTTGAATCACATAGATGGGTGCTTGCACTTTCGTTTACGTGTGTTTCATTGTTCCTACAAATGAACCTTGACTTTTTAGGGTCTATGCACCCCATGTTTACACTTTGGTTTTCAATAATGAAAGGTAATGAACAATCATTTACTTTTAGTATAACCTACTGTAGGAGAGTAGGGTCTGCTATCCTATGGTCACCCCAAATTTTTGCTTTTTGCTTCACTGGTTTTTGACATACTGAGGCTGTGGGCCTGCCAATCAGACCCCCAGCCTGCTGTTCTCTCTACTAAATTTACACTATGCACCCTAGGTGCATAACCAATTGGAAGTGGATCACCCTGTGAGCCCCTGTACCAGTGTACACTAGGTACCCAGGGCATTGGTGTATCTAAGGCCTGCCAGGGGCTGAAGCATGTATTATGCCACCCCAGGCTTGGCCTAACAAATTTGACACAACTGGCTGATCACTCAGCTGGGGTAAGTTGGTGTAACCACCTCTTACTTAGGTGTAGTATACCAATACCTAACCTTAAATGGGACACATGTTAACCTATAAGTCACTCCTATGCAGGCCTTAACAATCCTGAAGGCAGAGTGCTTGGTTCCATGTGAGATGGTGCTCTGGCATGAGCTGAGCCTGTCTGCAGTGGTCGGAACCCCTTCCTTCTACTGTTTCCAGATATCGTCATACCATATACTCTTAAGTGCATTATGAACCTCGCGGTTAAATACTAACTTTGGTTTGGCTTTATCAAAACATGTCGAGTAAGGTGTCATACGAATTGGAATACTAACCCCTCGCCAATTCTGGCGACGGGGTTATCATTCCACCCTTCTAGAGGGACACGACATGTACAGTACCTGAAACCCGGGTAAAATCAGACATAGCCTCAGCTCCACAAAATGGATGCTGCCACCACAGACACAAGTCTGCCCTCCTGCTGCTGGGAGTCCTTCCAGCTTGGGAGGTGTGGACAAAGGGTTTCCTGCCAGGGGAGGTGCGTGCACCACCCCAGACAGGATTTTGTGTATTGGTCAGGTAGGGCTTGAAATAAACCAGACATGCCTGAGGCTCACAAGGAGCCTCGGCGCATATGCCAGTTCAATCCGGTCCTGGGGCACACCAGTCTGGGGCCTGGGGCGAGCTGGACAAAGGATTGGGGGTGTAACCACCCCCCTTCCTGGTCCCACCCTTAGGGAGGGACCTAGCAGGTAGTCCGGCCCCTAGAATCCGCTTAAAGGTAGGAGCTGTGTCCTAAGACTTCAGACATCCTGGAATCAACTTAACTACAAGAAGAAGACAGGAACTTCGACGCTCTGCCGCACAGAGGACTGAAGCCAATCTCCCCTGTGGTCAGGGAGTGACCACCTTGCTAACGCAAGCACCATCCAGCGAATCAACATCTGCTTTGCCGCTGCCTCCCGCCGGAGCCCGAGCCCAGAGACTGACAAGACCTGGACCTCCAGACCTCTCACCGCCCGATCCACAGTCCCTGAAAAGAGGAGACCCGTGGAGGCACCGAGACATGTGGAGCCAGCCATCTTGAAAAGACCACGACAAGCTGCAAGCGCAACAACCGAGGCTCCCTCCAAGTTGTGCTTTGGGATCTGAGAAGCCCAACACCCGAGCAGCATCTGCACCAAAGGTGAGCCCTCCAGCATCTCCACGATCTGCGTGGGGCCCTTCTGCATTTTGCCACTCAACGCGCCTAACCGGTTGCTGGCCCGCTGGCTAGTGGCCATCTTGGCGACGAACTTCAAGAACTACACTGCTGGTCTGGTTGCTCCAGACTGGCCCTAGCTCCCCTCCGAAGGAGCAGTCCCTCTGACCTTGCTGGTCAGAACCATCAGCTTATTTCGTTTTCCACAACAATTGCTTTTGCCAAGGCTTGTTTGCTTCGATCAAGTCGCCGACACCGCCGACAGCGAGAGCCTGCGTGGGACAGCTCGTGAACCGTCTCCTGGATGTCGTCGACCTTCAGGGACTACGTGGCTGCAGAGACAAGCTACACCTTTCTTCCTGTTTGCACCCGACATCGCCTGGTACCCACCTGGTGCCACGCTGGTCACTGGCTAGTGACTGTGAACACTGTCCCCTCTGCTTACAGGTCTTCTACAACTCCGATCCACTCTGGGATCCACCGCATCTCTTCCGGACCGATCGCCTGCAGCATCTTTGTCTTCAGGCTCCATAGAACAGATAGAAGAAACCCGACGCACTTCGAGACCTAGGCACCCGCTTCCTGTGGGTGAGGTAAAGCTGGCACTCCGGTGCCCAAGTGTAGAGTATCATCTCTAGTGTCTGTGTTTCCAATCTTGAGTTCATAGTCCATCCGGAAGATCCTTTTTGCAGTAACTTTGTAACTTTTACGCACCCATTGAAAACCTATGGGAGCTCGCGTGTGACTATTTGCTCTGCACACGCAACCCGTGGACCTCCTGGTCACTAACTGAAGTTAGCTCCTTGTAGGCCCAGCGATTCTAGAGGCCCTAGGCTTTTTCCCTTTTCTGTTTGTGGTACTTATACCACTATTTTAGTATATGGTTTGAGCGGCCACCAGGGCCTATCCATATAAAGTGCAACTTCTGTGTATTCTAACGTATTCTTGTTTAACGATTTGTGCTCCTGTGCTCATAAAGAGTCTAGGGGATACTTTGAGAAATAAATACATATATATTTTCAATATATATCTGTGTGGTGTCCTTTCATTGGTATAAAAGGGGGTTACATTTGGTAAAACAGCTTGCTTAACACGCTTCACGAGTTTAGCCTCAAAGACTGCTTAGCCTACGCTACCACTAGGGCAGCTAGTCCGAAAAGGTTGACTTACAACCACACCATAAGGGTTGCTTGGCATGGTACAAGGTGGTCACTTTAACTAGTGAACATCATATACCAGGCCAACTTCTCACACCTACGGATAATATTTGAATGACTTTGGTGCTTTGGCATGTTGATTTTTCTTTGACTGACATTTTTCTTCATAAACGGCCAAACCAGCATGAGCATGCTTTACTGAGGTCAACATCGACACGATGCAAACATTTTCATCACTTTCACTTGATACAGAACTGTTTGACAATGATTTTCCTGAAGATCAACTTCGTTCAGTGTTGATTTGTCTCCCTGCTGTCACCTGCTTGGCCCTGTCGGTGTGCGTCACACGAAGTTTCTGAAACAATATGGCGGCCATTAGATCTTCGCACTGGGATGCACTTACTTTTTCCTTTGCTTTACAAACCGTTAGAAAATGGTTCTTCTTACCACAGCCTGTGCATATCTGTCCACAAGCAGGACTTTTACCTGCGTGTGGAAACGAAGATCTTTATCTAAAACACAACTTCTTTTTATGTAGAGACGTCAATTTATTTCCTTCAGTCTTTTGTTTTGGCTTACTTCTCACACTCATGTTCTTCTCACATTCGCTCTGGGCACCTCTAGACTCCATGTAGCAGCTTGTCTATCAGCACGCTCTTCAGCTCTGGCAGCCATTAACACTGGATCCAAACTAAGAGTGCACTTTGACTCCACATACATTAAGCGTTTATTCCGTACCTCAACTGCAACACAAGTGGCATGCTCAAGCAGTTTGCTTGAACCACAGCAAACTCTTTGGTAGAGCATTGTTGATCTTTGGGTTATTTATTCCCTAACTCTTGCCAATTGTACTGTCTTCCCCAACCATTGTACCCACCAATGACTATACCACACTCAGAGCTTCGTTTTACACATCTTTATTCGTCTGGGAGTAACTGCAAACTCAACATTCTAAATCAGACTTTAATGCTTTCTGCTCTAACACTTATGTCACAGTTCTGCCAAGTCCCTCAGGAGCCAAAAGGGTTCCATTATTTCTAACTCGCAAGACACTACACTATTTATGCATTAAGCGTTGATTCCGTACTTCAACTGCAACACAAGTGGCACGCTCAAGCAGTTTGCTTGAACAACAGCAAACTCTTTGGTGGAACGCCGTTGATCTTCGGGTTATTTATTCCCTAACTCTTGCCAGTTGTAGTGTCTTCCCCAACCATTGTACCCACCAATGACTATACCACACACAGAGCTTAGTTTTACACATCTTTATTCGTCTGGGTGTAACTGCAAACTCAACATTCTAAGTCATCCTTTAATGCATTCTGCTCTAACACTTATGTCCCAGTTCTACCGAGTCCTCAGGAGCCAAAAGGGTTCCATTATTTCTAACTTGCAAGACACTACTCTATTTATGTACATTTGTGGCATAAGTACATTGTATTTAAGAGCTTGTGCAAGTCATTGAAGGAAACGGGCTTAACTTAAATCTGAGTAACTTGAGCATTCTTAGGTTAATGGATACTTCGCATTTTTTGGCATCACCCAGGGTGTGCCAGTGGAGTGATTAAGGAAATCACTTACACATTCATTGCATAAGTAAAGTATAGCAACATAGTGGGAACACATGCTTGCTTTGTAGGTCCAAAAATAAATAAACTGAGCAACATATCAGTGGCTTAAATTCTGGTAACCTTGCATAATATAACAATAAAACCTGAGCTTACAGTTCTTTAAGTATCTATACTGGTAGCTAAAATCACAGTCTTAGAAAAAGCTTTCGTATATCTATGATAAAAATGTGTGAATCCCAGAAATTGCTGGAGATGGCCATTGAATTACTTTTCTAGCTATTGTTTGTTTCATACATTTGTTTGTTCTTTGTCTTTTTTCACAGTTGAAATCGTCATAATACTATATAAAACCTTTTAAATAAATAAATAAAATTGTAAGATGTAATCACTTTAAAATAGTGTTTTACTATGTTTATCGGAAAGAAGTGTCCTGTAATGTAAGGTCAAGTCTAGGGAGTCTAGGTGTCTCTGCTTTAAGAAATGCTGATGTGCTTTAGAAATTAACAATCCATGTGGAGCAGTTACAGTGCAGGCCCTCTCCATGAGGATACTTCATCTCTGTAATACATTGTTTAAAACCCTATGTACTTTGGGAGTATGCTTCAGTAACCTCAATCTTCTTAAGCACTGTACCTCCCTCCCTTTTAATTAACCCCCAGTCAGCAATTACCACTAGGGTCTTGGAATCTTTCAAAGTAGAGATGTGGTGGTGCAGGGGCTCTACCTAAAACAAGCATAAATCAATCTGGAAGCGGGGTGTCCCTGACTGCATCATGTTGAGCACTTGTTGGCATTTTAGGATTCTAGTTCCTGTAACAATGAGCTGGGACATTTTCTTGACTTTTATCGCTTTTTGGGACAAGGCTTTACGAATCGCTTCTCTGCTCCACAAAATAAACAGAAGTTCTTCTTGTCTTTTTCTTCACAGATTAAGGGAGGTCCAACTGTTCTAATTGCCATTGGTTCTGATGAGAGATATTGGGTTTTTGAAACTATTCCCTTGCCCCTGTGCTCTTGTCCTAACTTTTATTTAACTTTTGCAAAACTCTGTTAAGCATCTCTCTCTTTTTCTTTGAGTCAGTAGGTGTTCCTACTGGAGCATCCTTTCAATAAGATCTACACAGTCAGTCGGACAAAGTGGTATTTGACCTAACCTGTCCAGCAGAATGGCTACATGAATTGGAACTGCCTCAACCACCAGCAGTCTGTCCAACTAACCAGACTTTTCGTTTTCATTTTGTTTTCTATCTTAGCAATATGTCTTGCTTTGCGGAATGTAGTCATTTGTGCTGCAAATCTCTCCATGTCTGAAAAGGAACTCCCAATGGGACCCATCATGCTAACTGTTATAGAACAATATTTTTATTTTCTGCCCTGTTGAGGAACAAATAACGCTAACAAAAAGCAGCAATACACTCAGAAATAAAAACTAATCATTCCTCTAATATCAAATTAGGTGCACAAATAGCTTGTGTGAATAAGACATTAATGTTCTGCCTCAATATCAGTATTTTGCTTCTGGCATTCAGCCAGAAACCTTGGGCAATCTTGTAGGTTTGATCTAAGAAGGAGTGCCTGATCAAGGTTTGAAAATACTTGTCTGATTTGTCCTAGAGAGATGGATGAAGATGTGTTTTTCTTAAAAAGAAATAGGAAAAAATATAACAATTGATTTTATGCCAAGCAAATTACAATTTCCTGTAAGATCCCTGGGCATAATGATGAAACTGTGAAATATTAAAGTGGCAGGAACAGTCCTGAGGGGCATACTTACAGCTTATACTGGGTAAACAGTACTTCAGAATAAGACATATGAAAACAGTTCCATGTTTAGACTTGTACATTTTTCCAGTTATATTTTAATCATAAACAAGGAATGCCCATTGCAACATCATGATAAACGATGTATCCGAATCTTTATGATCAAAAACTACAAGGTACGGCGGATGTTTTGCATGTAGGCCTAATGTTGCCCTCAGGCATGCAAATGTCAAATGAGAATGTCTTAGACCTCATCACTGAGATCCTGATGACTAGCCTTCTAAGAGCCTGAGTATTTCTAAAGAATTACTTCCTTATATATATCTTTATATGTGAAATTCAAAGAGTCCTAATCTAGCTATGAAGCAGCACATGCTGAACAAAATATGGGAAGGGATTATAATAAGGGTGGCTGAAACAAGAAAAAATGGAAGATTCACAGCATAAGTCAATTCTAGCCGGTTTGGAGTGGAGAGTATTTGTCAATGAGGAGAGGAACATAAGCTCAATAAGAGCACACAGACTTAGGATAATTGTATATTCTAATAATACCTAAATATTGCTATGCAGTAAGGCTATAATATGTTATGTTATGTTATGTTACTGCCATTTGTATAGCGCAACAGCTGCCCCAGCAAAGCGGCGTCCCGACGCTGTCAGCAAGGCAACTAACACGGAGGGAGACATGAGCTACACGATGGGAAATAAGTGTGTTTTTATGGCTTTCCTAAACGTCAAATAGTTAGTATGGCTTCGAATGTGAGTGGGCAGTGAGTTCCAAAGGAGGGCTGCCCTGCTGCGGAAGGAACGGCCTCCTGCCCGCACGTTCTGGAACCTAGGGACCCTCACCAAGTGCTGTCCAAGTGACCGGAGCTGGCGTGTAGGAACATAGGGAGCAACCAGGTTGGCCAGAATACCAGGAGTGTTGAACTTCAGGGCTTTAAAAGTAATACAAAGGGCCTTAAATTCAATTCTCCTGGCCACCGGCAACCAGTGAAGCCGGTGGATTGTGGGTGACACCGGGCAGAACCTGCGCAAGCCAATCAGTGATCTGGCCGCTGCGTTCTGAACCCGTTGTAGCCGAGCAATCTCGGCCTTATTTGCCCCCAAATACAGGGAACTGGCACAATCCAATCTGGACATTATAGCTGCCTGGATAATAGTCTGGCGCGTCAGGGGGTCAAAAAACCCCAATAGGGGCCTAAGCCCCCACAAGAGCCCAAAACACGTCCCTGCTACCATTTTAGTTTGGACTTGATAGCTGAGCGATGAGTCTAACCATACCCCCAGGTTTTTGACGACTTGCTTAGGAGGAGGGGCACTCCCCAGGTTTTCTGGCCACCAAAGCTCACTCCAAAGCCCATGGTCATTTCCCACCAACAACACCTCTGATTTACTGGCGTTCAGCTGGAGGCAGTTAGCGGTCATCCACTCAGCGACCACCGCCAGGTCGCCCCGAAATTTCAGGGCGTCCCTCTTGGTGTCGCTAAAGAGTGCTACCACCAGCTGAGTGTCGTCGGCGTAGGTGACCATGGTCTGTCACCTGTTTCTAGCCACTGCGGCCAGCTGTTGGACATAGAGATTGAATAAAAGGGGACTGAGGGAGGAACCCTGTTGAACACCTTGTTTGATGGAGTGAATACCTGAGGCAAAAGGGGGACCAGAAACCCTAAATGACCTCTCACTAAGGAACGAGGTGAACTACTTCAAGGCCAAGCCGATAATTCCCGCCTCCTCCAAGCGTTGTAGCAGAATGGCATGGGACACTGTGTCAAACGCGGCGCTGAGATCCAGCAGGATCAGCGCTGACGTTTGCCCAGCGTCTAAAGCAGACCAGAGATGTTCTGTCACGGCCAAGAGAGCAGACTCTGTGCTGTGACCAGGTTGAAAACCATTCTGGGAGGGGTCCAGCGTGCCGTTCTCGGTCAAGAAGTCTGAGAGGAGTGAATTAACATGCGCCTCCATAATCTTAGCTACCCACGGGAGTAGTGAGATGGGGCGATAATTTTCGGGCTTAGCCGGGTTCAACAAAGGTTTTTTTAATAAAGGTAGCACTTTGGCATGTTTCCACGCCTTGGGCACAATAGCGGTGGAGAGCGACATATTAATTACCTGTTTCAAGGAGGGCAAGATCCTAGGCAGCACCCTTCTGAATTGCTCCGGTTTAAAGGGATCAGCCGGTGAGCCAGATTTAATTTTCCTACAGAGTGCTTGCAGCTGGTCTGTGAAAATGGGTGCAAGGGACTCCAAGGTATTGGCAGGTTGATCACACCCTACCGCTGGAGGGGTAATAACTATGGCAGGGAAGGACCTATAGATGTTATCTACCTTCCTAATAAAAAAGGAGGCAAGGTCCTCACATTGCTCATTGGACGGTATTTTCTGCCCTACGTTGGTCTGCTGTGGTTTAAGGCTGGAGAGTATCGTAAATACGCTCTTTGCCGGGTTATCGCTGTTGCGGATTAGGTCGGCATAGAACGTTGCGCGCGCCAATTGAATGGACTTATGATAGCTTTTGACTGCCATACGATAGCTATCTTTCGCCTTGATGTTAAAATCCCATCTCCAAATACGTTCCAGCCCTTTGCGTTCTTTACGCAGATCGGCCAGCTCGCTATTGTACCATGGCTTAGATCGAGTTTTATGATTCAGGGACAATTTCTCAGGAATGAGGCCATCCAGTGGCCGACTGATCCAGTCTGTAAGGACCCCATATGCCTCATCAGGGTCGTTAGGGAGGCTAGGACATGTTGTCGGGCCTGGAAAGAATCCCAGTTAAGCTTATGCCAGGGGCGTTTGAGCGAGGATGTCTGGTCCGAGCTCCGTAAGGGAGATATCTCCTGAAGGGAAATAGGGACCAAATAATGGTCGGACCATTCCATGGGCATGCGAGCAAGGGCTGTAAGTGAAGGTATATTAGTAAAAACTGGGTCCAGCAAATGGCCAGCTATGTGGGTAGGGCCTGACACCAGTTGTATTCATTGGCAAGCTGCCATATCTGTTATAAAATTTGCCACATCAGGGTCATCAGATTTCTCTTAATGGATGTTCAGATCCCCAGTGACTGTGAAATTGGCAGTATTAATTACTAGCGTGCTGACCGCCTCTACGAGTGCAGCCTTAAAAACAGTGTCTGGCCCAGGGGGCCTAAAGATCATGAGCCCTGACATGGTGTAGTTAGGGCTAAATGTAACCTTGAAGAGGGCGCATTCACTACCAGGTATAGTTTGCCTGGTAAAAGTGCAAGGGAAGACCGATTTAAAAATCACCGCAATGCCCCCTCCTCTGGTCACCCTGTTAAGAGTAAGGATGCTATATCCTACAGGAAGCGCCAGGACAGGTTCCACAATTATCTCACCCGAAAGCCACGTTTCGGTGAGAAAGAGCACATCTGGGGAGGAATCCTCCAATAAATCATAAATGTCAGAATGGTGTCTGGCTAAAGATCGACAGTTAAGGTTAAAGATCTTAACGGCCTTCTTGGATCGTGGAAGGAGTGCACGTGAAGTCAGCGTGGAAGTAGCACTAAAGCCACAGCTTAAACAACAGAAAGGTCCCTCAGTAATAGTCCCACAAGACTGTCTACAGTTGCTCACCCCTTTCCTAATGGCTAGCAGCTCCTTTTTTGTATAGATCAGCCCAGCTTTGTTAAAAAGGGCAGCGTGTCCGGCATCTGGCGGCGGACAGGCGCGGATGGGCGCAGACGGGCTTGCCTTAGCTACGCGTAGCGCGATGCATTATATATTTAAAGGGGAAGAGTGATCAGCTGGAAGCAGCTGATTGGAGCCAGGCCAGAAGTTAACATCCCTTCATCTAGCACGTAACCGTCCCTCCACACAATCCGAATAATCGGTGGTGGACCGGGGACTCAGTGCAGGTAGGCAGTTCAACAATGTTATTAAAATAGCAGCGTCTTTGAATGGCATCACTAAAAAAATTAACAATGTGCAGATTTAAAAGTGAAGCTAGCAGAATTGCTCAAACTAGTGAGAACGGGAGCCCTTTCCTAGGCGCTCCTCTCACCCACAATGTCAGTGTCTGCCTCCGTCACGCGCGTCCGCGTGTTAATGTAAACCTCAGTGGCATCGCAAACAGGTTAGACAGGAAGGGTTATTGGGAAAAAAGGTCCCCGGAGTTATTTGCAGGGAGAAACTGAGATTCATGCAGCCCGTGGAATTTTGACCTTAGACTTTATATGACCACAAAAACAAGGTGCTGGTAAAATACAATTAAATAGAAAGAATTCTTGCAAGAGGAACCCTGAATCAAATTAAAAGTTGTGTGTAAAGTTCATTAGATGTCAAATACTCCACATACCAACAGCTGTTTCAATTCAAAATCACTTATAACTGGTAAACTTGAAGTCCTACTAAGAGTTAGAAGAAACAGGATTATACGAGTGTTCTTACATAGATTTGATGGTAAAAAGAATTTGGGGATCTTTTATAGTTTGATGGGCAGGACATCAACCACTGCTGCACTGAAAGAAAGACTCAACCAACCTTCAGGGCCTGCATCTTTCAGGTTCCCCACTGGGTTGGCAGAGAACTGATAGCGCGCACAAAATTCAGCAAACTAGCCACCACCACCATTTTGAATTGGCATAATGCAATGCCTGGCACTTGTCTAAATTTGTCTGTCACAAACCTAGAGGGATTCCTTCTGAAAAATGTTTAATCAATGTCTATTACATGCTGGGAGTTTTTCGCTCAGTACATAGGAAACATTGATCATATTTCCTTCCCACAAACCCCTTGCCTGCATGACATGGTTATGGGATGAATAAACTGTTGTAGAAATCCTGCCTAAATACAACAGGTATCTTGGCGCCACAGAGATGCCAGCAGTACGCCCGCCACCTGGTCCTCACCAATCGTGCTTCTGACAGAGGAACCGACTGAGAATTTGCCATCTTATTATGGTCAAGGACCTGGGAGGTTGGCGAATGGACCATCCGCTGATTTTTAGGCAATGCCTGGAGACCGACCACCTCTAAATGGCTCCTTCATTCACCAAGGTTCTAGAATGAGACCTCTGCTTGTCATGTACAGTTGAAGTATATATTTCAGTATTCAAACGTATTAAACAGCATCAAGATGTATGGAAAGGTGTGAAAAGATCGGAGTGGCATGTCTCACAGAGCGCTAAAATGAGAGTTAAGTGCAGAGTGGGTGGAGACATATGGACATGCATTTTTGTTTTTTATTATGTGTTTGTGATTCAAAAATCAAAGTTACACAGCACATGATTCACACAGTTATTTAAGCACTCAAGTGCAAATTAGGTGTATGTAAATCCAATTCCTGATTGATAGAATCAGGAATGATGGAATTTTGCCTTGTTGCATTGGCTTTGCTCAATAGGAAATTAGGCCAGTATGTTGGAATTCCTGTATGATCAGTTTTGCTCTTGGGGGAAGGTTTGCAGATACTCAAATGTTTCCCCATCTCTAAAGGTTGGTGAGCACCCACCAACTCGTATGTTGTGAACTTTTATTAAACTTTTGCAGTCAGCGTTTCACTCCTAATATGCTTTTAGATTCACCCCATCAAAAGTAATTGTATATTCAGAGTGGGAATGTGCAGGCAACACTCCCAAATATTTGGGAGGAGTTGTAGTGGAAAGGGTTTCAACATAAAGACAATATTTTCCTCATGTAAAAACAAACAGGTTTCAAAGTACAGATGCCCTTTTACATACCATTCTGTTAGTGGAAAAGTACGCTTGCACAATACCGAGTGCATAAATGTGACACATGTGAGTACTTGTAGACCTCTATGAGAAGTGCACATTGTCAGCATTAATTCTGGACTCTTTCTGAATTCTGTGAATTTGGAAATATAGTCTCAGAAATTGGTATACGCCTACGGAAGTACATTTTCCTCTTGCAAAAAATAACCAGAGACTTCAGTGTTGAACGGAAAGTGCTATTGCTGACTACACATACAAATTAAACAAAAATAACCCATTGTTATGTTGGCAACTCAATTCAACTTTATTTTGATATATGTGGTGTATGACATATGCTTCATGATATACTGGGGAACAAGCGCATCCACCATAGAGCCATACATATATAGTGGTCTTGGGGGCAGATTTATGAGCCACTTGCGCCTCATTTACGCTGCCATTGCGTCACTTTTGTGACGCAGCGGCGGCGCAAATCCTGTGCCATGCTGCGGGGTATTTACAACGTGACGCATCTGGGAGATGCGTCACGTTGTAAAGCCCTGCGCCTGAAGTAGGCGTACCTGTGCAGGGGGGGCGTTCCGTCGGAGGAACGCCTCCTAAAAGTGGATGAGTGAAATCGACAAGATTTCACTCAGTCACTTTTGAGCCAATACTGCGTCAAAACCCTGTGCCTGCTTGAAGCAGGCGTAAGGATTGACGCAGCATTGTAATGATAGGGCACCCCTGAGCCTTGCTGGAGCTGCGTCGTGCTTGCGACGCAACTCCAGCAATGCGCCGCCCTTCCGCCATCAGATGCGTCACGCATCTGTTTATCCTTGCGCCACAATGCGCTGCATTGTAAATGCGGCGCATCTGTGGTGGCGCAAGGGTAAACTTGCGTGACGCATCTTTCCTGGCGCATCCCTGCTGATTTGCAGGGATGCGCCAGGAAACATAAATCTGCCCCTTAATGTTTTGTTGAGTTTAGGGGTGACTGCATCTTTAACTTTCCTGTGAGAATTGCTAGTATTTAACGCTAGCTAGAAGTAGAATTACAGAAGCATCCCTGGAACACACAACTGCAGTGTGCATGTATTTTCTTGTTAGTAAGCTGTTGGACTCAATTCAATACAGACCAGCATGTTGCTTAGTATGTGTCTGGTGAGATTCATGGGGCTGTGCCCTGCAAACCCAAATAGGGAGTTCATTATTTCTGACACATTTATGACAAGTTTTAAGGCTAGGCTGTAATTGTTGTATCTAATTTGGCTTCTGTTGATGCTGTCTAAATGCCAGTACCACACTTCTAATCCTTAAAAATCCTTTTCGTAATGGCAGACTGAATTATAACAAGCCCAATCTTGAGTGCATTATTAAGAAGTGCTGCATCCAATCGAGTCTGGCAATTTTCAGACTGGGACAAAGTGATCAAAGTTATAATTGGACTAATATAGTGCCACAGGAATTACAAGGGAATGCCAATGTTGATCTAAATTCTATCTCAATAACATCATTTTGATGTCGGGCAGACCACCACCGACGGCCTGTCGGTGTTGGTCCGCCCAACAACCAGGGCATCTGTCTGCCCGCCGGTTTACAATTCCGGCAGTCGGAGAGATTTTGTTGGCGGAAAAACCACCACCTCCGACAGGCTCAAGTAACCTGTCAGGTGGCGGTGGGATACTAACCCCTACAATGGAAGCGGTGCCTGCACTGGCATTACCGTAGGGATTAGGATGTCCCTTTCCAACTGCCTTTTCATGCTGGTCCCACTGCCATTAAAAGGCAGCCGGAAAGGGTCTTTGAGGGCCCCAAGCAGAGCCCCGTCCCCCGTGGGCCACTGCTAAGTGGCCAGGGGGGCACATGTGGTGCCCCCCCCCAAACATCCATGAACTGTGTGCCAGGCACCAAATTGTGCCTGGCACATGGTGCATGGATGTTTGAAAAATGCCTTTTTGTGCTGCGGCTTGTGCTGTGGCCCTTTTCTCAGCTGCAGCATAAGCCGCAGAAGAAAATGGCCATTTCTGATGGCCTACACAGTGGCGGCTTATCAAAATGTGGTGGGGAGACCGTCGACTCCTTGTCGGGCAGTCTCATTCCCTCAGCGATGCCGGTCAGATGCTCGTCCAACTGCCATCATAATGAGGCCCTACATTTTGAAACCGAAAAACGTTTACATTTTATACAAATTAAAAGTATCATCAGCGTTGTAAGTATAAATCACCCAATAGACCAGAAACAAATGCCTCAAAAATGTTCTTGGCCTAGCCAAAAATGTTCTTGATCAAATGTTCTTGATCTAGAAATTAAAAGTATCATCAGTGTTGTAAGTATAAATGACCCAATAAACCAGAAAGGAGTTGTTCAAAAATGTTCTTGATCTAGCCAACATGTGCTTCATCAGGCGCGCATAACTCCATGACTTCCTCAGGGGTAATATCATATTTATTAGATGTGTATTCATCATAATGGTGAAGGCATAATTCCGGGCATGGATAAAACTATTGTAAACTTGCTGTTATTGATACAATGCAAATTGTTTCTATGTTATGTGAAGAAGAACATCACTATTTCGTGTATTGTCTAAGGCTGTGTCTTTGTGCTGTGTCTTTCGTGCGTATGGTGTTCATAGTGAGACCACATGTTGGCTAGGTAAGATAACCTGTGAAGAACATAATAAAGAAGACTTGTGGTTGACAAACAAATAAAAAGAAAGACACATTATAGTCTCTTTTGGTGTGGTTGGAATTACATTTTTGTAAAGTTCTAAATGTGTACCAATAGAACCGTGACAGTTTTCAGCTACGCTAGATTTAAATTAATATAATCTCGTTTATTGTCCTGTCAGACATGTAGCCACCTGCACACAATATTTTACACAGTATCGGAGAAGTACCATAGATTCAGAGAGGAAGGTGTTTAGCTCATGCACATGCTCTGGACATGTCACTTGTTAAATTTGGTGTGGACTGATATGTATGCCCATACAGGCCAGGTGTCACGTGTTGTGGTTGCCAAGGAGCCTTTGATGGGTTGCTGGGAGTGCTGGTAAGAAATAAGAGCAACTGCTTGTAGATTTACAGATCTTGCTCGAATTCTTGCTGAATGGAAAATATCAATGTTGTAGAAGATCAATCTGAATCATCTGAAGATGACAGCTGTAGGTGGACAGAGGCAGAGGGAACAATTCTGATGATACAACAGGGACGTGGTGGTGGCGGATCCTGTGGAACAGAATGGGATGAGCAGGCAGAGGGAACAATTCTGATGAGTCACTCGAGACGTGGTAGTGGCGGACCCTGTACAACAGAATGGGATGAGTAGGCAGAGGGAACGATTCTGATGAGTCACTCGAGACGTGGTAGTGGCGGACCCTGTATAACAGAATGGGATGAGCAGGCAGAGGGAACGATTCTGATGAGTCACTCCAGACGTGGTAGTGGCGGACCCTGTATAATAGAATGGGATGAGCAGGCAGAGGGAACGATTCTGATGAGACACTCGAGACGTGGTAGTGGCGGACCCTGTATAACAGAATGGGATGAGCAGGCAGAGGGAACGATTCTGATGAGACACCAGAGACGGGGTGGTAGTTGTTTCTGTACAACAGTACAGGGTGAGTTTCTACTGAAGTTAGGAGACAGCAACACCTGGCCCCTTGAAATATAAATTAAGTCAAGTTTGAACATGAGCCATTGAAAACCTGAATTTGAACCCAAGGGCTCATCTGACCACACAGCTAATAACACGTGGGTAATATTACATGATTAGAAAGATTAGTGAGTACTGGAGGATCAGTTTAGCTAGGATGTATGATTATGATTCATATTCTGGGAATCAGTACGTCTCTCTCCTCACATGGAATTGGTTGCATAGATTCTCCTTAGATGTAGACACACACTAAGAAAACAGTAAACCCGGGGTAATACAAATGATCATTCTCAGAATTGAGATACACAGACTGCATATTTAAATATGTGCCCTGAATTAATGCTAGACTGACCCAGTCAGCTGCCAATCCATTTTGTGAGCTGTAGAAATTAATTCCGAAAGATTTGTTTTCATGTAATGAAAAGAATCATAAAAGTAAAAATTAAATAAAATAAAAAGAACAATGTCTTCACATGGGTTCATATTTACGGTATTCAGGAATTTACAAAACTATCCCAGGTTATGCCTGGAAGCCTACAAAGTCACAACTTTCTAGGCATAATCCTGGAAAGTGTTTGTAGATTTCTTTTTTCAGTTTGGTCTAGGCTATTTTTTCCCATGCTTAAACTCACACATTGTGGAGATATTCATTGTGAATTGTCATTTTATTTGGCACTGCCACAAACTGTTTATTTTCCTCCATTTCTCCAAGGAGAAAACATTTTTCTCCACAGAGAAATTCGTTCCTTGAAGTCCTTGTGGATGTTCAGGTTATTCTGCCCCTCTTCCCACCATGTAAAAGTGTATGGGCCTCATTTAGTGTAAAATGTAGCCATAATTGAGATAGAAAGGCCTACTCAAACTCTGGGCCCCGGTGCCTCACGTAAAAACGAAACAATGGTTGTCAGGCCCCCTTGCCTCACGTAAAAACACTCCTCCTTAGGTATGGTAATTCATGTAAATCGGTTCTTCGAGCATAGATACAAGGAATGCTTTTCAGGAAGAATGTAAAATATTTAACAATGAATATAGCAAGGGAAGAATTTGAGTTTTAATTGGTAAAATGGTGGGGAAATACACGTCATTTGTAGATAGAAACACATTATCTTTCACATATATAAAAAAAGAACATATTTATATAACAAATAGTATCTATTATTTTGGTTAAACTACATATCCCAGAATACTTCATTCGGGCTCCTGGTCTCGAGTAGTGAGTCATGAATCACCTTTCGGTTTGAAAGTAATTTCATTGGTTATTTTGAATTTGCCATTTTAACCGTGATCAAGTTAACTGTGTTTAACGAAATGCGTCGGGTGTTTCTTTAATCTGGAGACCTTTGGAAAATAAACTATTTGTGAAAGTAAATCGCTGCGAGTGTGTTTTCATAATCTGAAAGGATTGTTGTGGACAATGTAATGGTGGCGTGCCTCTGCCTGGAAATATGCACCGAAAGTGAAGCGCCATGGTCTAAGCGATATATGAGCCAGGAGTTGTGAATATATATATATATATATATAAATATATATTACCTACTGGCAGTCGCCAGTAGGTAGCTATAGTTAGGACCTATTTTCCATAGGAAATCCGCAACATTCTATTTGGAATAACGTTGGCGCCGATTGACAAATCTTCGTGAAATTTTCCAAACTTTTGGCCAGCTCTGGTCCGCTCCTATCCTGACAATTTTACGGTGATTCGTCAAGCGGGGGCCGAGAAAAAAAAAATATATATATATATATATATATACATTACAAAACCTCTCCTCAAGGGAAAGAGTGAGTCGCACACATCGCGGTAACATTCAAGGTTTATTTTCCAAACGTAAAGGCTCCACTGTTCCTAATGCATTTCGGCCAACCTTTGGCCTTCTTCAGAGGAGGAGCTTCAGGCATTTGGGGGCCGCACTAACGCACTCGAACCAGATGATTGCTCAATTTATCTCACGGTGATTTCCCTCTAGTGGGCGCCACGATGGACTGCAGCATGGAGCATTCTGGTCATCGTAGTGAGTCTGTCAGCCTCACAAATCTTTCACTTCAGTGAGTGATGACTGTTAAAGTTCGTTAATCGAAGTATGCCGCAATCTCCTTGCACACCATTTTCGAGCGTGCTGAAGTCCAAAACCAGGGGCCAGTCCCTGGTGGCTGCCGCTGCCCTTGTAGCTTTCGCTAAAGTCCAAAAAGAGGGTCCTTTTGCGGGCAGTTTTGGCGCGCTTTTGAAGGTGGTGCGTTACTCCGCGGCAGGACCAAGCCGCATTACATTACAAAACCTCTCCTCAAGGGAAAGAGTGAGTCACACACATCGCGGTAACATTCAAGGTTTATTTTCCAAACGTAAAGGCTCCACTGTTCCTAATGCATTTCGGCCAACCTTTGGCCTTCTTCAGAGGAGGAGCTTCAGGCATTTGGGGGCCACACTAACGCACTCGAACCAGATGATTGCTCAATTTATCTCACGGTGATTTCTCTCTAGTGGACGCCACGATGGACTGCAGCATGGAGCATTCTGGTCATCGTAGTGAGTCTGTCAGCCTCACAAATCTTTCACTTCAGTGAGAGATGACTGTTAAAGGTCGTTAATCGAAGTATGCCGCAATCTCCTTGCACACCATTTTCGAGCGTGCTGAAGTCCAAAACCAGGGGCCAGTCCCTGGTGGCTGCCGCTGCTCTTGTAGCTTTCGCTAAAGTCCAAAAAGAGGGTCCTTTTGCGGGCAGTTTTGGCACGCTTTTGAAGGTGGTGCGTTACTCCGCGGCAGGACCAAGCTGCATTACATTACAAAACCTCTCCTCAAGGGAAAGAGTGAGTCGCACACATCGCGGTAACATTCAAGGTTTATTTTCCAAACGTAAAGGCTCCACTGTTCCTAATGCATTTCGGCCAACCTTTGGCCTTCTTCAGAGGAGGAGCTTCAGGCATTTGGAGGCCGCACCAACGCACTCGAACCAGATGATTGCTCAATTTATCTCACGGTGATTTCCCTCTAGTGGGCGCCATGATGGACTGCAGCATGGAGCATTCTGGTCATTGTAGTGAGTCTGTCAGCCTCACAAATCTTTCACTTCAGTGAGTGATGACTGTTAAAGTTCGTTATTCGAAGTATGCCGCAATCTCCTTGCACACCATTTTCGAGCGTGCTGAAGTCCAAAACCAGGGGCCAGTCCCTGGTGGCTGCCGCTGCCCTTGTAGCTTTCGCTAAAGTCCAAAAAGAGGGTCCTTTTGCGGGCAGTTTTGGCGCGCTTTTGAAGGTGGTGCGTTACTCCGCGGTAGGACCATACATATATATATTTCCATGCATGTATGTGTATATATATATATATGTGTATATATATATTACCTACTGGCGGTCGCCAGTAGGTAGTTATAGTTAGGACCACGTTTCCATAGGAAAACCTCAACATTCTATTTTGAATAACTTTGGCGCCGGTCGACGAATCCTCGCGAATTTCTCAAAATAGGTGGGGCGCTACGCTCCGCTCCTACCCTGAAAGTCTCGGGGGGATTCGTCAAGCGGGGGCTGAGATAAAAGGGGGGTCCCAAAACGCGTTTTTCCCATGCATTTTTCCATAGGACCTTTAGAACGAGCTACAGCCCGAACAGCTGAACAGAATTACTAGAAATTTGGCAGAGAGGTAGTCCCTAGGTCAAGGAAGTGCCTTTTGTAGGTTTGGTGTAAATCTGTTCAGTAGATTCTGAGAAAATAGCCTTTAAATCAATATATATATCTGAGCCCGCTTACGGTACGCTTACCGTACGCTTACCGTACGCTTACCGTAAGCTTACGGTGGCGTGCGCGAGCGCGATTCTGATTGGCTCTTAGATCTTAGTAAACATTCGAATCGGCCGAAACCAGGAAGCGGCGTCCGCCATTTTGTCTCTCGCACTGAGTGTTGTTTATCAAACATGATGGCCAAAAACATGTTACGGGGCTGTTTTGACAACTCCCTCCCACATAGTCATGTTGAGGGAGTCCCCAAACATCCCCCAAGAGCAAAAACGGTTTTATTTTTTTTTCGGCAATTTCGCGGGGTACGCTTACCGTACGCTTACCGTACGCTTACCGTACGCTTACGGTAAAAAAATAAAAATAAAAAAAACACTATCCACACTTACCCCACCCCCTGTGCTTTTGGTGGCCGCAGGCCACCAAATGTGCAGGGCTTATTAATAGAGAAAAAAAACGTAATTTTGGCAACATGAAATTATAAAATCGAAATAAAAAAAACACTATCCACATTGACCTCACCCCCTGTGCTTTTGGTGGCCGAAGGCCACCAAATGTACAGGGCTTATTAAAGTTGATAAAAACCGTGCACGGAACGAACTGCGTTAAGTGGGCGCGCACGCCACAAATGGCGTAAAGTAACTTAGCATTTAAAAAACCGTACAAATTCACTGAAAAAACCATAGGTTTCACACACGTTATAGTTAGGAAATAGCATTTAAAAAACCTTGCTAATTCACTGAAAAAACCATAGGTTTCACACATGTTATAGTTAGCTGGACATTTTACTGATAAAAAACCAATGAAATTCCCCCGTTATAGTTACTGTAGGCAACTATAACTCACGCGACCGTAATCCTCTGCTGATGACATATGTGTCTTTATGAAAAAAAAATATTTGTAATATATGTATAGCTAAAATTTAATGGAAGAAGATATGGGCAAATAAGTGTCTAAATACAGTATTAGCATCAGCAGAGGATTGCGGTCGCGTGAGTTATAGTTGCCTACAGTAACTATAACGGGGGAATTTCATTGGTTTTTTATCAGTAAAATGTCCAGCTAACTATAACATGTGTGAAACCTATGGTTTTTTCAGTGAATATATATATATATATATATATATATATATATATAAATTCAGTCCAATCCCATTTTTAAAGAAAAACGGGTCCGACACATGCTCAGGATTTATTCCATAGTCAAAGCGCAGAGCAAAAAGATGAAAATTGAAACGCAAGGCAGACTCGTTTCAGCATGTTGGCTTTCCTCAGTGCCTGTTCCATCAACTATGTGCTTCCACCTGGGGGCCGGTTTAAAAGATCATAGTACACTCCTGATTGGTGGATTTTACTAGCCCAGCCTCTGCAGTCACTGTCGCGCTGCTCCCATTCCTTGCCAGGTTTTCATGCATTCCCCCGCGAGTGAAAATACAATGATTGTTCACTCTGCACCAAGTGGCTTCCCAGTCCTGCTGGCTGCGGTTTGCACTTTCCCAGCAATATGTAAGGGAGGGAGTGATGGAGAACCCATACATTGTTAGCACCTTAATGCAGCAGAATGCTGTATACTCTCTCCCCGAATGGCATCCAAACTCAAGTGAGTATCTTCTCCACTTGGGGGGGTGCCACTATGTAGTTACATACAACACCAAAGCAGCACGCAAAGTGCGGAGCTCCAAAACGGGAGGACATGCTGGATACCATTTCTTGTCTCTGAAATGGTGTTCCACTGCCACAACTTACTTCTAAGGAAGCCATCAGCACACTCCGCCTTGTTCGTTATCATTTACACATGAAACAGTTTACAGAGGAAGTCAAAGTGCAAAACAGGAAGACGAAGTGAAAAAAATAAAGGCAAAACCGAGTTCTACTATGAAAACAAAATAAGTGTTGTACCAGAACAGAAGCGATACTGCTTGAAGCCCTAAATAAAGTTGCACATCAATTTTTTGAAGTTGAGGGAGCGCTTCCAGCTCCAGAGAGTTTGCATCAGTGTCAAGTTCAGCCCCTGACTGGTGCCGGCTCCATGCCTGATCTGTGAAATATATATGAGTGCACTCTCCAAATTAGCATACTTCCCGCCTGGGTAGCTGTAGATGACCCTGCGATGCCTTGCTGCAGAGACTACACATGTCTAAAGGTCAAATCCGAGGACTGGGCACTTTCACCATCCTTCCTGGGGGCATCACCTCAAGATGTCACACCGTGAAATATACACAAGACAATTTTTATTGAGAATCTTGGATGTCTGGTTACATTGCTAACTACTGAATTTTCACACTTTCATTTTTCAAAAGCAATACCTTTTATTTGCTGTGTCTTCGTGTTGCAACATTGTTCAAACTTTTTCAAGAAACATAAGCAAAAGGTTTAAAAAAAATAATAATGATAATAAACGGAATCATCCACACGAATAACAGAAACGGTTTATCACACTTTAGTGGTCCTTTCCGTAATGGACCTTTTTATTTTTTCTTTACGTCTATTTCCATGCAGCTTGAGGGTACATACATCATCAATGTACATATATGTTGCGTAAGATATAGTTAGGCTTTCCTGTTTTCAGTTTCTATTTTTGGTAAATTCTGGTGGGGTTTTTTCAGTTTTTTCAATACCTTAAAAAACAGTGGTTATCAGTGGTTACACATTTTTGCGCCATTAAAAACAACAGAAACAGTGTTTTTCCGGTGTTTATGGAATTTTAATTTAGTTGTAATTATTGCTTGCTTTCTGCACTGATAGTGCATGTGTATAGGTAGTGTGTGCACAGGGCATATGAGGACCAAATACATTTTTACTGCACCAGAATGGACTACTAAGTCAATAGCATTCTTCATTAACTCTGAAGATTGTAAAGATGCTTTCAGCATACACTCTAGCAAGTGACAAGGATCTCTTACAGGGAAGCACTTGTTCATATACGTAGCTGAATTACTGCAAATACAAACAATATCACTCCAATCTTAATTGAACTTGGTAGGAACTTTTTTCAGCAGCATTCCAAGTGACACTGTGTTCCATGTTTACGAAACGCCTGGTATCATATTTTCACCACTATCTCAGATGCTTGGTGACAACATTCGTTTCACACATATCTGTCACTACATCTTGCATTGAATGTTTGAAAACTGGGCTGTTTGGCAATTCACTTACAATCAATACTGACTCACAAGAAAGGGGGACAGATGTATCAAAGGACTTCACCCATTCTTTGTCTGTGGGTAAATGTGATGCTACATATTAGGAAAGATTCTATTTAATCCAGCCATTTCACCTATCAGTGAAGTCAAATGTAGCCAAAATTTCAAATATGATTTTGATATTTCCCAATTCTCGACAGTTTATAAAATGACTAAATAAGACCTAAAAATGCATCTTAACACAGCATCTTTAGACCAAAGACCACAAACCTAAAAAAAGCAGAAGGAAGAAGAGACAATGTTTCAGTGACATCCCTAAACAACAAAATTCAAGCAGAATAATGTTAGCCCAGTCTCTCTTGATACTACCTTGTATAACAAAGTTACATTGTATTGGCCCCTTAAGGACGAAATAAAAATGACTCTTTCACTCATCTTTCCCTTTCTTTGAATGGCACTTAGTTTGTGGTTGCAAAGGTGTTTTTTCAGTGTTTATATGATTACACCAGTGATGGCTATTTTTGTTTCGGTGGGGTTTTATCAGTTATTATAGGTTTAAACCTAAAACCAAATAGCCTAGATATAGTACACCTTTCCTATATGTACTTACCTTCAGAGCATTTTGGTACTTGATATTTGGTCCAGAATATTTTATATAGAGATAATACAGTCACAATAATCTCGGAGTATATACCCTCTTGCACCAACAAACAGGATTCCACCAAGGGATGGAATCCAACTTGATGACATCTCAGCTAATCACAACACAACTGTTGAGATGAACAGTCACCGCTCTCAAACTACTGGATCACTCTTACAACTTTGGCACTGTGAATTACCTGGCCCTACGGGAGAGGATGAATGAACAAAATATAGTGGAAAAAAACACTGTGCTACAAGAATATAATGTAAAAAATATTGTCAGCTCAACAATAGTCAAGAATATCTTTTTTCAGGTTTTAGGTTTATAATATTGTTTTCTTTTAAATACAGTTATATATAATATTGTTTACTTTAGTATAATTGTATTGAATATTGTTTGTAATTAATGTAATATATACTGTGCATTTTATTATTTTTAAATACTAATATTATTACAAGTGTTCTTTAGTATTGTTTGTCATTTTTAATGTGCAGTTAAATACTATTATATTTAATTAGTCATTCGGATTTTAGTAAAGGCTCATTGATTTGTATAGGATTAGGATGTGAGGTTATTTAAAACATAGATTATTGTTATTTATTTCAAATTTTTCATGCTAAGAAAATAATTAGTTGGTAATTATTTATGAACATTATTTGATTGATTAATTGTTATTTGAATTATATTAGCACAGTTTGTACATTTTAACGTTTAATTTACATTTTCTTTAAAAAATGAACTAGCAATTTTTGATTTAGTAGGGGATTAAGATAGAAAGTATATTAAATGTAAATTATTGTATTAATATTTCTATTATATTATGTCAACTAAATGAATTGGTAATTAATTATGAAGTTATTTAATTGATTAGTAGTTGTCATTTTAATTATGAAGTGTAATTTGGGATTTTCAATTTGTAATTTAAAATTTCTAATGTTTAATTAGTAATTTTCAGAGGGTTTCGGGGTTTGTAGGGGATTAGTGTGGGACATTATTGAAAATATACAAAAAAATGTTAATGAATTTTTAAAGTTAATTAAAATGTTGGTCAATAATTATATACATTGTTTAATTGATTAATTATGTTGATTATGTGCTTTTATTTAACTGTTAATTTGTAGATCACTGCATTTAATAGTATTTAGAAAGTGAGTGTTGTATTTACTATTTGTTTTAATTGTATTTGTTTTATTTAATAAATAATTCAATATTATTGCTTTATTTACAATTTTAAAAAAAATGTTTCGTTTGTTGCTGTTTTTGGATAGTAGGTAGGGGAGTGTAGTTATTTTAAAAATTATTAGTTTCACATTTGTTTAATTATTTTTACGTTATGAAATTTGTCTTTTTTTCCATTACGTTTTATTTAATTTATCTATAGTGGCATTTTTTTCAAATTAAATAATGAATTTGTTTACATATATGTTAAAATATTGTTGGTATGTATTCATTAAACATAAACTGGAATGGTGTATCTAACCCATCCAAAGGAGAACACTTTACCTACTGTTGCTTAGATTGGACTGGGGATAGTAAATCTAACCCCTTCAAAGTTTCTTTCTCTGCTTTTGCTGACATTGGTGCAGGAATAGTAAATTTAACCCCTCCAAAGTTCAACACTTTCCCTACTTTTGCTTTGATTAGAGTGGGAATAGTAAACCTAACCCCCTTCAACATCCAGCAGTTTTTCTGATTTCACTTACATTGGAATAGGATTAGTAAATCTAACCCATCAAATATCCAACACTTTCCCTACTTTTGCTTAGATTGGAGAGAAAATAGTAAATCTAAATCCTCCATAGTCTAACAATGTCCTTACTGCTGCTTATATTGGAGTGGGGGTCATAAATCTAACCCCTCTAAAGTCCAGCACTTTCCTTACTATTGCTAAGGTTTGAGTGTGATTAGTAAATCTGACCCTTCCACAATCCAACACATTTCCTACTGTTACTGGGATTGGAGCGGGAACAATAAATGTGCCCCCCACACAAGGTCCAACATTGTCCCTACTGCTTTTTACATTGGCGTGTCAACAGTCAAAGTTGGTTTTATATATAGTTTGTGCCCCGGGTGCATTTCTTGCTGGCCCCCGCTCAGATGCACTGTTGAGGCGCCCCGGGTAACTGAGGGGCTTTACCCCTGTCCATGCTGGTTCCTCTGCCTGCTGCTTAACGATTTTTATTAGCTCTCCTCTTCTCCCTACTTAGAGACTAGCCCCCCACCATTCACTGCCAAGCCTTTGATTTTTCATCACAGTTTATATTTGCTTCTGCTGCGCATAATCTCTCTCTATGAGAGCTGTTCTGTATGCCACACAAGGTGCCGTGCGCCCAGCAATGACGCTTTCGACCGGAGCACATAGGCACACATTTAGGTCGGTGTGACACCCAGCACTTCTAATCTGAAGTGTATGTTAATTGGTAGGGTTTTTGTATCCTTCTTTGACACATCACAGCCTAATGAGTTGATATGTAATGTGA
This sequence comes from Triturus cristatus, assembly GCF_964204655.1. NCBI lineage: Eukaryota > Metazoa > Chordata > Amphibia > Caudata > Salamandridae > Triturus > Triturus cristatus. The sequence continues at coordinate 1,063,031,838 of NC_140582.1, read as the reverse complement.
AATCTGTGCAGTATTAAAAACAAGTATAAAAACAAGTAAAAACAATTTTATATATATATATATATATATATATATATATATATATATATATATATATATATATATATATATATATATACACTTTTTGACAGTCATATGAATTGAATAAAGTATGAAATATTTATGCATCTAAAACCAAAATTTAATACTAAGATTGAATGGAGATTAATGAAAAACATCTACAAAGACAATTTTAACCTGCATGAGAAATTAAAATATGCAAGATGAGATTTAGCGCAAAATAGAAATGTTTTTCCAGCAATATATTAGATGTAACACATTTAAGTGCCTATTTTTTATCTAACTCTGTATAAGCATTTCGTTATATCCTGGTTTCTATGTGTACATGCTCTGCCAGTGAGTTGCTCCTAGAATGATATCATATGGAATGTTGGGGGTCAGAGACTACAGTTGGAGAAGGGCTGAGCAGCTTGCTGGCTGCTCCTGGTGGGGCAACTCTTGGATTTAACATTTGAACACGTTACTACTTCAATAAATATACTTGAAACTCTACAACCAGCCTGGAGTCAGTTACTACAATTTTATGGGGACGAGTTGAAGCAAAGAATCTGCGTGTGCTACCTCCAAAGGCCTTCAATTTCAAGTCTGGAGTATCAGAGAACCTACTTTCAAGTTGAAACAACTCCTCAATCTACAGCTGCGTACATTCAACTAACTGTCACACCACAGCCCCACCAGTGACCTCTACATCGGTCGCCCCCTACGCAACAGTGCCAGCTCCTGTCTCAACTGCAGCTCAAGTCTGTTCCTGCTGTCCCTACAGCGTCTGTTTCAACTGCAGTTCTAGTCTCTGCATGCTGTTCCTACGGCGTCTCAAAAAGTCTTTTCATGCTGTTCCTACAGCCTGTCTCAACTGCAGCTCATGTCTCTATATGCTGTCCCTACATCATCTGTTTCAACTGCAGTTCAAGTCTCTGCAAGCATCTTTACTGTATCTCTACAAGCAAGTTTTCAACAACTCATCAATCCACAACGATTTTCCCACAGCTTCTCAACAATTTTATCTGGAGCTGAAACACTATCCCAGCTCGGGCGTGCTGGTCTCTCAATCATCTTCTACGACAGCTATAAAAATGTTTTAAAGGCTGCCTACAGCTTGCATGAGATCCTACGTCACAACAAACGTCGATAGTGTTTATAATTTTTACCGGTGACAGGCACACCAGTGATAATTTAAATGCCATGTTTACCAGTGATGGTTTATATGCCAAGTTTACGGTGTACATTTTAAACAGATTTGTGTCATTCAATTGATCTTGCTGGAACATGCATATTGGGTATTCTATTTTCAATGTATTCCCAGTCACACAACAGGTTAAATGAGAGTAAATGAAGCAACATTTTTAGTCTTCTTTGCACGGTGTAAAGCATGGGTCTACCCTATTGCTACAGTGCATGTCAACAGACCTCCTCACAAGGTTGTTGTTTCTTGTTTTGTTGCCGTACACAGGGTGTGTTGTGGTTAACTCTACGTTTTCTAAAACTTCTCAGTGACTTTTTAATAGCGTGACAAGTCAAGCTACAGAACCAGTTAGGTTGCTTTTTCGTTTCATGTGAGCAGAGTTTACTATCTCTTTTTCGCAAGAGTGTTAGTCCTGTCACACAGTGCACATTGTCTGTACCTCAACATGAGGTGTCTCACAGGGGTTTAAGTCCCGTCACTACAGTGCAAATTGACCTTACCTCCACACGAGGTGTCTCGCAAGGGTTTTAGTCCTGTCACTATGGTGCACAATACGCTGCACGTCAACATCTTATCCTACACAGGGTGTGTTTTTGGGTTCCCCATCCATTTGTTACAGTGCACAATGTTTATCTTTCTTGTTTTACAGTGCACAACATTTTAGTCTCCACACAATATTCCTTTGCACATTCGAATTGTTACCCTCATTGGGTGTATGGTTTGGGTTCCAGTTCCATTACCATAGTGCAAGGTTTACGTTTCTAATAGTGCACAACATTTTAGTCTCCACACGAGATTCCTTTGCACATTCGAATTGTTACCCTCATTGGGTGTATGGTTTGGGTTCCAGTCCCATTACCATAGTGCAAGGTTTATGTTTCACTGGGCGTTTGTTTTACTCTCAATGTTACGCTTTGTTTTATTGTCAACATTATAGCCCAGTGCTGTTCTCTATTTATTTATCAGTCTTCATTACATGATGGAGAAGTGTGAGTAATCATTTGTATTTCTCTTCTTCTCTGCCACTTGTTTCCTCCTGCTCTGACTTGCTTCTCGCATTCTGTTCTGGCCAATTGGTGTGCAGGAGGAAGTCATTGATGGTTTCTCTTTCCACTCTTTCTCTTCTTTGGTTATATAAAGAAAGGAGCATGGGTATTGTATTATCTTTATCTTTTTTGTACTTAATTCTATTGTCTCCCACTACTCTTCTTGTCTCTCCCTGGTTTTCTCTTCTCTCTTCCGCTTACCCAGCTTCTGTTTTCTCAGTTTATCTGTTATGGTTTTCTTTTCTCTTTTCCTTTTCGAAGAAAGGGGGATATGTTATATCCTGGTTTCTATGTGTACATGCTCTGCCAGTGAGTTCCTCCTAGAATGATGTCATATGGAATGTTGGGGGTCAGAGACTACAGTTGGAGAAGGGCTGAGCAGCATGCTGGCTGCTCCTGGTAGAGCTACTCTTGGACTTAACATCTGAACACGTTACTACTTTAATAAATATACTTGAAACTCTACAACCAGCCTGGAGTCAGTTACTTCACATTTCAATTATATTTATATAAATATTTATATTGGCATTTATATTTGCTTTTAAAATTTCACAATGAACATGCAGTAAATGTCTAAAAAACAATGTGGCTCCAAATCATCAACCTGCAGATTTTATCTGTCTATTTATTAATTTACATGCATTTTATATTCTGTAATTTGCTACATAAAATAATTTTACTTTGCGAGTTCTTTTAATGTATTAATGAACTACAAAAATTTATATTTTCTCTATATCTATGACTGCCGCGATATACATGTAGTTCACAATCAGCACATTGTCACTTTAAAAAATGAAAAAATCAGGCGTAATGATGTCATGTGATCAAGACTCCGTGTGAGTTGAAACGCGTCATGGCGGCATCCTAATAAACATCTTCAAGCGATTTTGTGGTCTGTGTCCGTGCTTTTCCAGTAAACAATTTGGAGTTTTGGCGGCGAGTCAAAGATTTAAAAGCCAATTCAAGTACATTGTCATTGAGGAAGGACTAAGAATTAAACCCTTTTAATGGGCGCCATCTTAGCTTAGTCACCATATCATTGCACACAGTATTAAAATCACAATTATTCATCATGTGCCTGCCTAAAAAACAATAAAACTTGAATACCATCCTCATGCATATAATTTGCCACATATCGGCTTTGGCTTGCAATTTTCAGATATTCTATTTGCAGCAATCTTTGACAGACATAATTTCGCTGTATATTGGCATTTAGAAACGTAATGCATTCAGCCGTGTATCGGCTTTCATTAACCATCGTACAATGTGATAAAAGTCCTAGTTCAAAACAAATTGCATATACCGACATCATATCATTTAAACACATTGGGGCCGATTCCGATCTCCGAAAAACTACGAGCCGTATGCGTGTTTTCTGGCCGACTCGTACAGCTGTACGAGCGAGCAAGTACGATGCGAGCTACATGAAATTCACCGACTGAGTCGTTTCTGGGTCTGAACCGCTCCGTACATCCCGGTCGGAAGCTAACCGTGGCGTGCAATGGATGAGATTTACAACCGAGCCAGTACGATGCACGCGTCGGACAGCCTTTGTGAGCCGGAGTGTCTGGCTCGTAAAAGCTCCCGGAGTCGGAATTTGGGGGTCTGCGTCGGACCCCCTGGCACCCGCAGCCCTACGACTCGGACACAGGGGGAGACCTATGGGTCTCCCCAACACAGGCATGTACGGTGCGGGTGGCACCGACGCGTACCCACTGTAGGGGGCGCACTTGTTTGAGACGTACCCATTCAGTCAATGGGAGCCCATGTACGCGTCGTACGACCGGCTCCCATTGACTTCTATGGGAGTCCGACCGAACCGAGTCTGACAGCATACGTGCGCATCGTACTCGCTCGGTCAGACTGTAGGGGTCCGGCTCGGTCGGAAAACACTCCGGATCCGACTCGGTCAGAGTGCTTTCCGACCTGGATCGGAATCGGCCCCATTATGCGCATTTTTTAAGCCGTGTATGACAATATACTTGAATTGGCTTTTAAATCTTGCTGCGGTGCAAATGCCAGTAACACCGGCGTTTTATTTGTTGCTTGAGGTAATAAAGATTTTCTGCAACTATCCCCCGGGAGTGCTTGCTTCTGTTTACAAAATGAGGAACAGTGGAACTTTGAGATATATATATATATATCAGTTAACACTCATAGATGCATGCAGGCATCACAACGAGAAACGGACACTCCAATACGCTGATTCTGCTTGTCAAGATTTCGCTTTTTTATTTTTAAATATTAGAGGTGCAAAGCGGTCATTGCGTGTTTCGGCCAACGCAGTGGCCTTGGTGATATATATATATATATATATAGTTGTTTTGATCTAAACAAAATAGTGTAATGTAATTTTTTACAAATGTTTTGTAGCAATTATTATGATGTATTTTTGTGTTATTGTATAGGTTTTTATTTATTTTATTCCTAGTGTTTGTTATTATAATCAATATGTATTAGCATTCTTATTATATGTGTTTACATCATTTTATTTTTTACAATATGAATGTATTATATTTTTGCAATTATTTTAATGTATGTATTTTTATTTTATGTCTGTAAGTTTTACACGTTCTAAGAAATGTTTTAAAAATGTAATCGTTTTAGAGTTTAAACATGTTCTAAAATTAAAATAGCCTTTATTAGTTAAAATTCAATATACTTATCCATAATAATACTTAATTAGTTCTGGGTGGCGCTCAGGGTGTTTAACTGTGTGGAATTCAGAGTTACCTAAAAACTCAGCGAGATTCCACAAAGTTCCACAAGTGGGTGGAGTGTAATATAAAACATAAAAAGTAGTGGAGCAAACCTGGTAGTACACAACAGCTATGGGCACGTTGTGGGCTCACCACCAGAACAAACAGAAACAATAAATTGTTGTCAAGAATGGTATATACATCAAGAATCAAGGACATGGGTATGAACACAAAGCCGGAATGTACACCTGTACGTGCTGACTTAAGACTCGGGAACCGGCAGGGCCTGCAGCAGGATGGAAAGAATCCCTCATGTAAATAGAGAGCGGAAATCACATGACAAGCGGAGCATCGTTCGTTAGAAGACTAGAACTCATGTGCTAATAGAAACAACCTCTACTGGATAGCTCTGAATTTAGCAGATCTTTTAGTGAAATCCTTTAGCTAGGAAAACCACAAACATGGCAGCAAGCTATCAGCAACATGGATAAATTAGGTGTAAAGTCATTGAAAGGCAGCTGGTGCTGCGGCAAGGAAGAGCTCCAGCAGTTTCGACAGACTGTTATGGATGTCTACTCCAAATCAGAGGATCCGATCCATCAGCCAACCACCCTGGAGAGTGGCCAGCATGCCCCAAAAACTGGTTTGAGTGAAGGTTGGCTTCTTGACCTCCACTTCACGAGCACACTGTCCCCCACCACCCAACTTGCCCGCAGTGCAATAAGCCCTGTCGACATCAACAATCCCATCATTTTTAGGGTCGCTTTCCCAAAACAAATTTAGGAATAACTGTTAATGAAAGGGCTGGCAAAGCCTATAGCTAGAAAGAGGAGTATACTCAATGCGCCCCACTCAGAAAGCAACTATGACTCCCAATGTAACACAACAGCTCCACGCCTCTTTTGGACCTCATCTCGCGCAGAGCGGGCAAGCGCCACCAGTCTATACATCGCAGCACTCTTTTCTCCTCCGATTACTGACGTCTCTGGGATACTCGCTAGGGTCACTGCTCCTCTTCCATCCCGTGGGTCTTGCGCCGTTCACTGTCGCATTGTTGTATTGGAATTAAGGGTGAGCGGATGAGCGCCCTGGTACACTCCGCTCCACCAGCGGTTGCGGAGCTTTTGCTGAACTTCGCACTCCAAGCAGAGCACTAAGTGGCAAAACTCCGCAAACTCCGCTGGCGGAGCGGAGTTCACCACCCACCTCTATACTTTATAGTCTTGTTGTGCAAATTTTTGATTCTGCATACAAAGCGCATAAAGATATTTTTGACTCTAGATACAGAGGGGAATATTTACAAGGAAACTGTCGGAGCACAGTGTTAAGCCAAGATCGCTAACGCCGCGCTCCAACAGTTTCCAAATGCAGGGATGCGCTGTATTTACAAGAATGTGGCACACTCCTGCATTTCCCCTAGCGCTGGCACTAAATTTAGCCGTCATGCGCCAATGCAGGAGCCCTTGCATCATAGTGTAAGGGCACCTGCATTGCGAGAAATTATTGTTTATGTGCAGGAAGGCATCCCTTCCTGTGCATAAACAATCGGTAATGGCGATTTGTAACTCTATGTGTGCTGCTTTATGCATAATTTTTTAATGATAGTTTAGGTGCACTTTCATAAACATTAACAATCACTAGTGGCGATTTGCTGTTTCTACGTGTGCTGCTGAATGCAGCACCCTTAGAAACAGCAAAACCGAGGAGAAATGAATAATGTTTCTTCGTTACACCAGGTTAAGACCAGGTTTTTCCAGGTCTTATTATTGGCACTGTCCCGTACTTACGCGACCCTTGTAAATAGGGATCAGTGTCAAAAAGCAATGGGTGTTGCGGTGAAACGCCCTTCGCAACACCAATTGCCCGCCCCATTCACACTTAGTGCTGCGTGAAAGGGGGCTTTATTCACAAGGCCACGTTAAGTGGCTTAAAGCCGCCTTGTAAATAAGGCGAAGGGCTTATCGCCACCAGAGTGTCACAAAAAGTGACATTCTGGTTTCGATAAGCTCTTGTAAATATACCCCCAAGTGTATAAAGTTGATATTTATGTTCTGAATTTTTGGGGCAATATTTTTGCTGCTGATATTTTTGTCAGTGATATCACCTGAATATTCTACACTCACCTGTGTATGGTATGTTAATTTAAAGTGAACTATGTGGTGGTTGATGAGCTTTAAAAGTGGTGTACTGTAAATATCAGCTTCAAAGTATATAGCTTTTAAGAGCACACTGTTTGTGTAAATGTACTAAAAATCTATGTAATAACGAAGTCCTCATGAAATATTTCATGGTGTGCCAAGCAAGCCATACCCCTCCCCTTAACATTCAACCATACCAATAAACCTTTATGAAAATGGTAGCAGTTTCGGCACAATGTCCTTAAAATTGTCTAAAAAACGTCATTTCAACTGGTCTATCATTCCTTATAGCATTTTTCCTTACTTCTACTTTACACTTAATTTAATTTTGTCTCTTTGGAAAAGGTTGCAGCAGAAAATTTTAAAAAACGAAATACACTATCTCAAGATATAGAGCACAGCTAGTCATATTTTATAGGCATATACAGCAGTGCTATTGCTGAGGTTACGGAGATTTTACAATTGAGGGTACCAAACAGCTTACGCCAATGTTACAAACTCAGGCCTCAGGCAGCTGTAGCAGGCATCAGGAACTTTGACTCGCACCAGTCTCCTTGGCATAAGTGAGAAACCTGAAAGTGATTGTCAACTCTAACCCTTGTACTGCAGGTAAACCAAGTAAGCAAAGTCACCTTCCAGACCCTGGGAGCTCTAGGCCTCCTGCTTCCATATCTAGGGTTCCCTTACCACTGCCTGGGTTCTGTCATGCCTGGATTTTGCCTAAAGTCTGCTTAAGGTCTACTCATTGAGGCCCCTCTCCTTTCATTTACCAGACTTCAGTAAACCCAGAACATGGGATTCAGAACATTTCTACACCTAAGCATTCTGGCCCTTCTAGCTCTAGACTAGCAACGCCTGGGCCAGGCGTATCTATTTCAAGGCTCTCTGCATCCCCTATTTGTCCGTTCAAGGCCCTGTTTTCACCTGCCATAGGATGTTCCAGTCTAGACTGGTCTGGCTTTTGACTGGCCCTGCTCATGACTGCTCCTTTTTTCAGTTTCACATTGGTAGAATTCCATTTACTGTACACCTAGCCACACGATGGAACTCACTCCTAGCATGAACAATGATCCTCCCCAAGCACCTTGTTTCCAGATAGTGGTAAAGACCTGGCTGTTTCCAAACCCACTCAAGAATTTCTCTTACCCAACCACCAAGAAAGTGCTTTGGAGCATTGGCAGGGGTACAAAATGTTATGCAAATGCTGATTTTACCCGTAGTGGGCATTAGCAGCCTGTGGATATTCAAAGTAGGCTATTAGGTACCACCACATTATGGAAGCATTATACCAAGGTGAGCGTGATAATGCTACAAACGCCTAAAATATTTAATTAATTCCTACCACTATGCCCAAGTAACAATGTACCTGGTGTGGCACCACAAGATTGTCACAATATACGTAGAATTGCCACAATAGTGATTGTCTCATGCACCCATAATGGGTCATCACACATGCATATTTTGATTTTTTCCCTGGAGGTCTGAAATTGTGCAATTTTGAGATGAGGAGACATAGCTGAACAATTCAGATCCCTGGATTGACAGGAAATATTTCAGGTGGGGCATCGCCTTAAAGCCCATATGGATGAGCTTTCCCTGCATAAAAATGACCACAAAGAGCTGAAATATACTTTACTTTTTTTGTCAAATAACATTTGTAAATATATATGCCATCACAGTGCTTTTTCTGTGTCTAGGCTTACATTCCTGTTTAACTGTTATGTCCATGTTATTTCAAGTACTTTTAAGTATAAATAATCCACATAAGGAATCCAAATATTTTCCGTGGTTCAGAGCTCTAAATACTGATAAGGCATGAGTGCTAATGCAGTGTCTGTAGTAAGCTCGTGAAGTGTAACAGCCACTGAACAAACTTTGCTCTCTAAGTAGGTGACACAGACGGTCCTCAGGCCAGCCAAAATGCCATTCAGCAGACGTTTTGAAAGGTAGCAAGGTTTTTCTTCATCCCAAATGGCATCATCCAAAACTGGTATTGTCCAATCAGTGTTCCATGTGCTGTGTTCCCTGGAAGGGCTAACTTTGCAGCACTTCACTTGCCCACTGGCTCATCTCCTTGGGGTCTCAGGTGGGCATTGGCCTTTGTCACCTCATTAAGAGTTAGGTAGAACATGGAAGATCTATAATCTGTGTTACCTTGCTTTGGCATCAATGCCACTTGGTCTGTCAGTGATCTATAGGATTTCTCAAATGTCTCGAGGTACTGAATCATAGCCACTTCTGCCTTCATGCCATCTTGGAACCAATAGATATTAGTCTTCACAGTAAGACTATCCCCAGTTTCTATGTCATGAATGCACACCAGTGAGCATTCATGACAGAGCCTAGGGTCTATCACAACAGGCCTCAGATTTGACCAAGGATAGTCCACTCTTCTTGCTCCGTAGGTGTCAGATCAGGAGAGAAATGAACTCTCTCCTCTGACCCATTATTTGAATCTTCGTAAAGCAAGTCTGTACGTGTCTCACTGTCCTTCATATGTTTTTCTCCAACTACTGCCATCTTCACATTACAGTAGTATGACTTAAGCCTATTAGCATAGTAATCCTAGTGTCAAGGAGTGGGCACTGAGGTTTGTTGAGTCCAATGGGCACAATAAAAAGCACTAGGCACTGTTAGTTCATTTCTGTTCAAGTTTCACTATCACTCCTAATCTATTGGTTTGAGATTCTTCCAAAAGGAGAATTTACACCTATCCTTTTTTCACACAGAAAGAGAGTGACCGATGATGATAAGTGGGTACGCTGGCGGGAACAAGCCAGCAGCCCTCTGGGTGTTTCTACCGTGAGGTACTCTCTCTCTTTTCTCACATTTTTTTCATATTTCTTTGGTCATTTTCGGGTGGGATTTAGTCTTTGGTGGTTTTTAAGACAATAAATTGATACACCATGACAATCTGAGTAGTGCTAGGGCATACACTCTAGAGAATTGGAAAATATTTAAAACCCTGTTGTCACAGTCTAAGGATTAGGTGTAGTGTAGGCGAGGCCATTTGTTGTTTATAAGACTTTGAGTGGGGGGGCCGCCTGGCCTTCATTTCCCCCATGACTCCTATTGTGTTGGTGTGTTAGGTATGGCTGCTCAGCCGTGAGAGTCATGCTGCTTTGACAGCCTTTTTAGATAGTAGACGGTAGTTGTCAATGAGTAAGCTATAGCTGTTTGTATTTGTATACATATAAAGAGAGAAAAAAAGAAATATAAATCTGCTGGTCCTTCGTGTTGGTGTGTTTGGTACGGCGGCTCAGCCGTGAGAGTCATGCTGCTTTGACAGCCTTTTTAGATAGTAGACGGTAGTTGTCAATGAGTAAGCTATAGCTGTTTGTATTTGTATACATATAAAGAGAGAAAAAAATAAAAAAATAAATATAAATCTGCTGTTCCTTCGTTATAATATTGGAATAGGCATTGGATAGTTATGATGAATTGTCTTGCATTTTCGGATGAACAGATAGCCTTAATCCTCTCAGGCCCCTCCTTGCTACCAGATGCCCCGTTGACTACCAATTCTACAGCTAGGGAAGAATGGGACAAATTAACGAATCTTAAGAAACGTCAGATCCGTATAGCTCTTCATGGAGCCCTTATGACTGAGTATCTACGTGCAGGAGCTTCCCCCCCGAGTCTATTAGTGAGAATAGAACCCAAGATCTTCTTGGAAGACAAACAGTTCCGGGTAGACTGGAGCTATATAGCTAATAAGTGCACCCGGGAAGGGTTGATTTTAATTATAAATACCGCCAAAAGATTGAGTGAGGAGTTGTTGAGGGAGATTCTTGAATTGGAAGAGACACTCAAGAGTGATACAGCATTTACAGACGCCAAAGAACAACTGGCACGAATCCAGGGTGATTTACTGGATTATAAAACATATATGGTAAATCAAAAAATCAAGGGTTTTAAGAAAAATCTGGATCGATTTTCGCATGAGTGGGCTTTCCCTTATGTTGAAGATAAGTACTACCAAACTCCCATAGAGCAACCACGTTATCAGAATTACCAAAGAGGGGGTCAGAACTACCAACGAGGTGGTCAGAGACAACAGAGACGTACACCAAATAATTGGACATTTGATAATACCAGTAGCGAAAAGGAATAGGCATCTGAACAAACATCAACATCTAACCAGAACAGGGTTAGCTTTGTGCCTGAAAGCAGAACTAACGAGGACTTGGGTGTACTTCTAAGGGCTTTTTTAGGACAAACCCAGAGAGGTCAAAGAGAGGGAGGGGGTTCGGCCCAAAGAGGACGAGGCCGGGGCAGGGCCAACTTTCAACCAACATGGCAGACATTCTCCCCTCGCATTACACGCAGCAGAAGCAGGACTTATCAGTGTTAAGTAGCGAAAACATCACACAAACCGGTTCTAGCTGTAATAGTGACATTGTCGTTAACTTGTCCAGCTATGCACTGACAGTTGATGAATTGAGAGTGCTGAATAAACGGTTGGGATTTGTTCCCACCCCCCGTCATGACACCTTTAATTGCAGGGCTGAGATTTTTGAGATGATGAGGAAGATAACAATTCGTAAATTTTTCGCAGAAAAAGAAAAAGATCCTTCCTCCATCTTTGCGACAAACTTACATCGCCCCTCAGGTTTCTATCCACCTACTTCTTCAATGGGTCCTGAGGTTGCTGTTTTTGAACAGCGGGTACTTCATGATATCGAAGTTTTGGAACAAACTCATGAGCAAACATATCTAAACAACATGAGTAAAAATGATTGGTCGGCTATAAAATCCTTACAGGATAATAAATCCATAACGATTAAACAAGCCGACAAAGGCGGAGCTGTGGTGATACTCAATACTAGCGACTATGAGGCGGAGGTTTTAAGACTTTTGGGTGTCCGCACAAATTATCATCCTTTGATGCGGGACCCCACACCCGAACTTTTTGATACCATCAAGACCCTGGTGGTGGATGCAGTAGGAAAGAAATGGTTAACATCTAAAGAGGCGGATTTCATTATTAATCAGAAACCGCGGGTCCCGGCCTTTTACATTCTGCCCAAGATCCATAAGCCACAACGTCTGCCTCCAGGGCGCCCTATTGTTTCGGGTATTCAGTCGGTCTTGGAACCCTTGTCCCAATTTGCGGACTTTTTCTTGAGGGAGGCAGTCATTACACAACGTTTGCAGGACGCTACTGATATACTAAACATTCTTAAGAGAGTGGAGTTTGATTCTGAGAACCAATTGCTGGTCACTATTGATATTGAATCACTATATACCAGCATCCCCCAGGATGCCACGCTGATGGCAGCAGCGCGGGCCCTGGGGGTGCTTGAATGGTTTTATGACACCCCCCAGTCTTTTGCCCTGCAATGTATTGAACTGTCGCTCACAAAAAACTTATTTGAGTATAAAAACCAACTGTACCTGCAAGTGTCAGGGACTTCTATGGGGGCTACATTCACCTCTTGTCTGGCCTGCATTTATGTAGGCCAGTTCGAGGAGAATGTTATATATCATACCTCCAATCCCTTCAGAGGGAATATTTCCCTGTGGAGGAGATATATTGATGATGTCCTCTGCATCTGGACAGGTACAGAGGACCATCTTTTGGCATTCTTGACATGGCTGAACCAGGTTGATGAATGTCTCCGGTTCACGTGGTCGATCAATAATACATCTGCTGTATATCTGGATGTGGATATTACAGCTGTGGACCAGAGTCTGGCCACTAATGTTCATCATAAGACAACAGATAGGAATTCTCTTCTCCACTATCGCTCATTCCATCCTAGAGCCCTGAGGGATAATCTCCCGGTTGGCCAGTTTTTGCGATATCGTCGCAACTGTTCCACGACTGGCAAATTTATGGAACAATCGGAAGAACTGGTGTCCAAACTAAAGGAAAGGGAATATCCTATTAAAGTCATTAAGCAAGCACGCAATCGCGCTTTGAACACTCCACGTGAAGCTCTGTTGGAGAGAAGTATTACGGAAAGGAAGGAGTGTCTCCCAGTTGTCACGACATTCGATCCATAGTCAACTAAAATGAGACAGATAGTGAGGAAACACTGGTCCATTCTTGACACTGCCACAAGCAAAATGCCACCTCCGCGGTTTGCGTTTAAAAGAGGGGCGAACCTGAAGGACAAACTTGTTCACACTCGCACCCTCATAACAACACAGGTAACCACCCTTCTATCCGGTCATTATCCATGTGGGGGGTGTTCGGTATGTAATCTCACTCAGGTGACTAAAAGTGTGACTTTGCACAATGGCAAAACATGGTTTATAAACAAGTTCAGTAATTGTAATACATCCAATGTTATTTACAGACTGACCTGTAGCTATGGGCTGCACTATATTGGTCTAACCTCACGGAAGGTGAAAGTGCGCATACAAGAGCATTTGAGCACTCTCAAGGCATAGAAGTTGACAACACAGTTAGTGCAACATTTTAATGAGAAACAACATGACAGGGACATGGCTTGGCAGTTCGGGCTGGACTGTTCCCATGAGGCACAGGGTCAAGACTGATTTGCATTTGGCCATGTCTGAACTGGGGTGGCGTGGTGAGCAAAATAACGATGGATTAAACCCAGATCTGTGAATGGGGGTGAATGTTTTGCCAATGTGCAACATTCCGTCCACCATCTTGTGTGTTTTGCTGTTCGCCCTATGTGGGAAGGGTATGCAGAGACGTGGGTCCCGTGCTCACTACGCCACTGGAGTCAAGCTATCCTGGCTGAAGAGGGGTGAAACCCCGAAACCGGTCCTAGGATGCTTGATTCCGGTCCAGGGACGACATGGCTTGGCAGTTCGGGCTGGACTGTTCCCATGAGGCACACCGTCAAGACTGATTTGCATTTGGCCATGTCTGAACTGGGGTGGCATGGTGAGCAAAATAACGATGGATTAAACCCAGATCTGCGACTGGTGGTGAATGTTTTGGCAATGTGCAACATTCCGTCCATCATCTTGTGTGTTTTGCTGTTCGCCCTCTGTGGGAAGGGTATGCCCAGACGTGGGTCCCGTGCTCACTACGCCACTGGAGTCAAGCAATCCTGGCTGAAGAGGGGTGAAACCCCGAAACCGGTCCTATGATGCTTGATTCTGGTCCAGGGAAGACATGGCTTGGCAGTTCGGGCTGGACTGTTCCCATGAGGCACAGGGTCAAGACTGATTTGCATTTGGCCATGTCTGAACTGGGGTGGCGTGGTGAGCAAAATAACGATGGATTAAACCCAGATCTGTGACTGGGGGTGAATGTTTTGCCAATGTGCAACATTCCGTCCATCATCTTGTGTGTTTTGCTGTTCACCCTATGTGGGAAGGGTATGCCCAGACGTGGGTCCCGTGCTCACTACGCCACTGGAGTCAAGCTATCCTGGCTGAAGAGGGGTGAAACCCCGAAACCGGTCCTAGGATGCTTGATTCCGGTCCGGGGAAGACATGGCTTGGCAGTTCGGGCTGGACTGTTCCCATGAGGCACAGGGACAAGACTGATTTGCATTTGGCCATGTCTGAACTGGGGTGGCGTGGTGAGCAAAATAATGATGGATTAAACCCAGATCTGTGACCGGGGGTGAATGTTTTGCCAATGTGCAACATTCCGTCCATCATCTTGTGTGTTTTGCTGTTCGCCCTATGTGGGAAGGGTATGCCCAGACGTGGGTCCCGTGCTCACTACGCCACTGGAGTCAAGCTATCCTGGCTGAAGAGGGGTGAAACCCCGAAACCGGTCCTAGGATGCTTGACTCCGGTCCAGGGAAGACATGGCTTGGCAGTCCGGGCTGGACTGTTCCCACGAGGCACAGGGTCAAGCCTGATTTGCATTTGGCCATGTCTGAACTGGGGTGGCGTGGTGAGCAAAATAACGATGGATTAAACCCAGATCTGTGACTGGGGGTGAATGTTTTGCCAATGTGCAACATTCTGTCCATCATCTTGTGTGTTTAACAGTTAGGAATTCCCTTCTCCACTATCGCTCATTCCATCCTAGAGCCCTGAGGGATAATCTCCCGGTTGGCCAGTTTTTGCGATATCGTCGCAACTGTTCCACGACTGGCAAATTTATGGAATAATCGGAAGAACTGGTGTCCAAACTAAAGAAAAGGGAATATCCTATTAAAGTCATTAAGCAAGCACGCAAGCACGCTTTGAACACTCCACGTGAAGCTCTGTTGTAGAGAAGTGTTAAGGAAAGGAAGGAGTGTCTCCCAGTTGTCACGACATTCGATCCATAGTCAACTAAAATGAGACAGATAGTGAGGAAACACTGGTCCATTCTTGACAGTGCCACAAGCAAAATGCCACCTCCACGTTTTGCGTTTAAAAGAGGGGCTAACCTAAAGGACAAACTTGTTCACACTCGCACCCCCATAACAACACAGGTAACCACCCTTCCATCCGGTCATTATCCATGTGGGGGGTGTTCGGTATGTAATCTCACTCAGGTGACTAAAAGTGTGACTTTGCACAATGGTAAAACGTGGTTTATAAACAAGTTCAGTAATTGTAATACATCCAATGTTATTTAAAGACTGACCCGTAGCTGTGGGTTGCACTATATTGGTCTAACCTCACGGAAGGTGAAAGTGCGCATACAAGAGCATTTGAGCACTCTCAAGGCAAAGAAGTTGACAACACGGTTAGTGCAACATTTTAATGAGAAACAACATGATGCCAGGGACCTAAAATGGACTGTTCTTGAAAGAATGTTGGGTGAAACACACAATGTTGAATCCATTTTGGCTAGGAAGAAGATTTTTTCAGAACGAGCCGATCAGGACGGACTGAACGATTCCATTGAATGGAACAAAGTCAGCAGATGTTAAAGGGTGTGCGGCTAGCTGTGTGATTATACGACACCAGGATCCATTCACTTTGAGGGTCCCCTTTCTACATCACAAGGTGGTGAGAAGTAGTGGTGTAGGAATTAGACTAGTGGCAGCAACACATAGATGGAGCCGCTGAATTTATTCATTTAATTGCTGGGACCTTTTAAGAATAGGCTTTGTTCTTCCATCCCCCATGGTTGCCTACTTTAGCTGATATTCTTCTAGGGGATGAATGGGATGTTGCATTTAGGCATCTTCATCTTATCAGACCAGTAATTTCTTATGACATTAAATGCCACATTTGATACTGAATGTGATTAACTGTTTTAAACGTTCCGTCAACCCACATCTCACTATGAGAAATGATGGACCAATATGGCCCGTTTGGTAGTGAGGGAACTTCATAGAACATCAAGTCTGTGGAGAGCATTGATTGAGGTGGTCAGAATGGGGGAGATTGCCCCTTTTGATGGATATTGAGGGAAGTGGGAGCGTCCACTGGGGTTGGAGTTTTGCAGTGTGAATTTAGCGGAGTGATCGTTTTGTGGATATGTTGTAAGTTCACTTTATCCAATTTAAAACTTCATTTTTGCCGCTTTGCAATCCCATTTTAAGATGGCCGCCATTCACGATCAGCGGAGGCCCGGGGTAGGCCTTTACGTGCTGGAGGGGTGGGGCTTAGAGTTCCTTTAACCCACGCGGGTGTTTCAGCTCGTTGCCGGAGGTTCTAACACGCCAGTGGGACACGGCAGGGGTAAACTGTATGCATGCGGGAGAGAGAGTAGGTGTTCATTGCTGGAAATTGCTTAAGTATTCAGACTTAGATTATGATGCTCACTGTTAGTTGTGAATGCACGTACCAAGACGGTCTAGGACCGGTGGAGATGGCGACATTGCAGTGCGTATGGAATTTGGATAACAATGAAACCGCATACTGGATTACATGTTGGTCATATTAATATAGGGAGCGCGTTGGGAGATTGGTCATTCGAAACATGTACATATCCAATGTCGCTCTGCATAATCGAAGGTTTGGAAAGGGAGCATGACGGGTGTTTGCATACTACACTTACAAGTGGCAGAATAGCATGCAGGTCTGCAGTCTGTTGTTTATTATTGCGAGAAAGACAGGATATCGATTGAGATTCCAAGGAACAATATAACTTATATTTTTTGAATGTCCATAAAAGTGTTTGAATTCATTGTCTTCTTGTAAGGCAGATGGATGTTACAACTGGCATCTTGTTTGTGTTTTTAATGGTACCATCACAGGTTTTAGGTGAATCTCGAGTGAAGTTGAGAATTGGAACCCCCAACAGCCCTGAAGAAGTTGCATGATGATTCAGCAACGAAACATGTTGGCAGTACAGAGTTGATCATGGTTTGATGAAAACCATTTTTAATTGGGGAAGCTTGCAGCATTTAATAAAGCTGTGTCAGACCAGCAAGTTTCAACTGTTTTTAATGGTGAGAATTACATTTTCAGATTCTCACGGGGGTCCAATGGGCACAATAAAAAACACTAGGCACTGTTAGTTACTTTCTGTTCAAGTTTCACTATCACTCCTAATCTCTTGGTTTGAGATTCTTCCAAAAGGAGAATTTACACCTATCCTTTTTTCACACAGAGAGAGAGTGACCGATGATGATAAGTGGGTACGCTGGCGAGAATCAGCCAGCATCCCTCTGGGTGTTTCTACCGTGAGGTACACTCTCTCTTTTCTCACATTTGTTTCATATTTCTTTGGTCATTTTCGGGTGGGATTTAGCCTTTGATGGTTTTTAAGACAATAAATTGATACACCATGACAATCTGAATAGTGATAGGGCATACACTCTAGGGAATTGTAAAATATTGAAAACCCTGTTGTCACAGTCTAAGGATTAGGTGTAGTGTAGGCGAGGCCATTTGTTGTTTATAGGACCACAGAACAGCACAGATTTACGGCTCACTGGCGCACCACACCCTTGACACATTCCCAGCCTTATGCACAGCTGGGAGAAAGAAATATGACCACTCAATGAAGAAGATTGGGCAGATGCTACAACATCCCTGAGGCAGGTAGTGATAGCCCCACAGTTTTGCCTTATTCTGCTAAATTTCCCCCATAAAACATTTGTTAAGAGACTAAGACTTCAACAGATGGGGTGCAAAGTCTACCCCATTGTTTGCAATGCAGCATACAGGATGTGGACTTCCTCCACACCACCTGGGGATGCCCAAAATGACACTCCTACTGGGAGCAGGTGTTATCCTGCCTAGAATACATCCTAGATCATCCTGTTCCCCGCAAACCCAAACTGACTCTTTTGCATATAACTATTGGCTTATCTCTCAATTGATACAGTTTGATATTGCTTTGGTTGAGGCTTGTGGTGGCTAAGAGGGACATAGCAAGGTAATGGAAACTGGACACTCCACCTGGAAATGGGGGAATGGATTGGTGTATGACTAGGGACCAACCGATCTACAGGGCTCGAGGATGCCCTCAAAAACAGATGAAAATATGCATGGACAACCACAGAGGCATTACAATCACCAGAACCAATACATCTAGGTTGGCACTCAATAACAAAATTTGGACATATACTGGACCAGAGCTGCGTAAGTTTACTTAAGTGTAGATTTCAATGTGTTGTTGGGGGGCAGAGGGAGGGGAATTTAGGATCTAAGAAATACAGTGCCACTGTTGTACGGGTAAAATGTCATAGGTTGTTATATCTGCTTCAAAACCTAATAAAATGTATTATAAAAACAAAAAAGACAAAACAGCCAAGCAGAAATCCAGTTGTAGATTCCAGAAGAATGGCTAGAAGCAAAAATAAGCACAAAAAAGTAGTCATAGGCGACGAATGCAACAAGAAATTAGGGAGCAAATGCGTTGTGATGTATCCAATACTTGGAGATGCCCACTTATATGTAAGATTATTAGGAAATGACATCATACCAAAGAGCTTTGCCCGATCTTGGTTTGAGATCCTCCTTCAATATTCTAGGGGCAGCCCACCATCCTGGAGATTGCTGGTTGAAAGAAATCGGGTGGGCGGAACTCGCAGAATTTTACTCCACGGAATTCCGCGGAGTTACATAAAACCTCTGCGAGATTCTGTAAAGTTCCACCCACCTCTCATTTAAACAAGTGGTATTGACGGGATTCAAAGAAGACCCCCTTCCTCCCTCTGGTGCTAAATTCTACAGCTTTCCAAGAATATTGCTCTCCATAGGCCAATTACCTGGTCAACCCTAACATTTAGCAGCGCTTGCTCGGTATACGAGACAGGTAGCTTCACCTCCAGTCTGTCTCAGGCAACTCCTGCAATAGTCTAAGGCGAATGTTGCAGTTAGAAATAAGAAAAGGACGCAGACAGGAGAATCGCTTGTAGGAGAGCACTGAATGTGCAAATGAGGTGGCCATCTCAGAGGGCAGGAGTTGATTATCCAAACCACCTGATTGTGGCAAACATATGTAATTGTATTGAACTCAGAACTTAAAGAAGTCAATTTAGTATCGTGTAACTAGTAAAATAATTGTACAGTAATACCTTTGGGAACGTATTTGTCAATGTTTCAAGTGTCATGGAAACGATATCTATGTAAGAAGTAACCTATCAGTAGCTTTTATACGGGGAGCATAGTGGGCTGCGGGAGAAAAGAGACTTGGAAAGCAGCTTTAGAGTGACATTTTCCTTTTCAGATGGCGTCCGCCCTCCCTGTTAAAGGATAGTGCCTCTCTTCTCTATTATAAGGAGGAGGCTTCCAGTCTCTAGCTAATGTATCTCGCTGTGGCTCAGGAGGGAAACCTTACCTCTCTCTTCGTCTGAATGCCAATGTTGCAATCTTGCTGCAGTCTCATCTTCGGTTCCCTTGGTACAGAAGCCCAGGCTCCTGTGACAACCTCTGTCTATCCCCGGGGTGTCTCCCTGGAATGTAACCAACGAGCTACAACCTAAGACAGGGAGCAGTCCTCTCTGTGTGACAGCACGTGCCCCTGGGAGGAGCTTTGCATTCTCCAGGTACTCCTCCACTATCTGTTAATAAGCCGGTCTTAGTTGAATCACAAGCCTGTAGCCCTTGCATGCAAGAACGTGGCCCCTCCCATCTCATAGCAGATGCAATGGACCGGGCCGCTGAGCTATTTTGCTGAATCCCTCAGACTGAGGACCTTCTATATTTCTATGGCAGGTGTACAGTAGCCATAGACATGGAAGAAGCACTCACGGTCAAAGTAGGATATTTGTGTTACTGTTTGAGTTTGCTGCAGAGACATATGTAGGGATGGGCACCGATAAACTCTGCCACGTGGTGGTTGGCAGAGTTTTTGCCGAACTCTGCTTTCCAAGCAGAGTGCGGAGTGGCAAATCTCTGCAAACTCTTCAGGCAGAGCAGAGTTTACCACACGCCCTAAGCAAGAAAGTAAAATATTAATTGGAGTGGATGGTCCCGTAGTAGGTTCTGGCAAAGGTTTCAATAATTTAAACCTGAGCTCAAACCCTGTAAGGTATAGCACACAGCAGACAGGCTTACCTTAGATAAAATATGTAAGGCATGTAGAAGTACAAAAACAGTTAAAAAGACAAAAAACACAACACAATATGAATTTTTAACTATTTAGGGCAAAAAGGTCCAACAAAAAGTATAGTGTCAATCCACTGTCACTATTCGTCGATGTGATCGGGCCCTAGGCTTTTCTTTCGGGTTCAGGCTGACTGCAATTGTTTATGGGTCAGATATGTCAAGCAGTCAAAAAATGTACCTTAGGGTTATGAAATGGAAGTCAGAATCCTACAGCTGAGCAAGGATGCAGGCTGTGTTTGAGGAAGGCCTCTCAAAGACAAATTGCCATTGAACGAAGTCCAGCTGAAGCAATTGGTTTTGGTAGGGAAAGTTGTGAGCAAGAAAAGTTCAGATTTGGCACCCTGGGAAATCCTCCTGTGAGACTGATACTTTTTGTGCCTTCACCTGGTCAAGATTGCTACATTCAGACTTAGGCTCTTTTTTTCAGAGCTCACTGTCCTCCAGGGCGGTGGGGCTGCAGGCTGTATCCGACGATGAGCCCTACAAGGCCGAATACCCTCTCGCCGAGGGCCAGCTGAAATGGTTTTGATGCTGCGGAGAAGATCCAAGCAGGATAAACCAGTTTGTCCAGCCCAGTGAAGTCGCACCATTCTCCAGTTTGGCTTGGGTGATTGGTCCCGGTATTGCGACGGCTGGAAGTCAGAAGTCTCACAACCATTTAGGTGTTGCAGGAGAAGTCCAGTGAGATAAATTCAAAGGTCTCAGGACCTCAGGGACAGCCCCTAGGCATCACAAATCACTGCAGCACAGACCACAATGAGGGATCAGTCCAGGTCCAGTTGCAACTGTTAAGGTGGGCCCTTCAGGAAGCTGGTCTCTTGCAGCTTGTTGTGACCTTTTATCCACATAGGTCAGCCAACTGACCCTTGGAGTCCTCGATACAAGTGCCAGCAGGTCCCACTCCTCGGGTCTCCTCACAGGTCTCAAACAGCAAGTACAGTGCTTCTTCAGTTCTTCCAGAGGTACACAACATGCTATGATGAGAGTGCCACTTTTATGGTTGGCACTAGCTAGTGGATGGAGATGTCTCCTGGGTCTTCCCTAACCAATGGGGTAAAAGTTCCCAGGCGCAACACTACTCAGCAGTCCCTTTTTGCCCTACTGCAAAAAAATACCACAGAGAACCTTACTCCTAAAATGGGGAAACCCTGTCCCCCTTATACATAGACTATGTGCCCACCCAGAGGTGTGCCCAGGGAAATAAGTAGGACCTTCTTGGTCATCTCTCAAAAGTGGTTGTAGGTGTAGCTTCCCCCCAATGGGTGTAGAGCCAATCTGACTGGTGGAACAAATGATTGCCTTCCCCAGGTCTCATCTGGTATTTACTTGTGGAAGATAAGGCACTTTACAAGTTAATGAAGCTCCTAGGTCCACCCTAACTGCTGTTTCTATAAGGGGAAGTAAAAGACCTCCTCACACCTAGACTATTGTTTCTGCCAAGGGAACGTTGGTCACATCTCACTAAAATCAAGCACTGGCTGGGCAGATGCTGTCAGACTAATGCAAATTAGCCTCCAAGAGCTTCAGACAGGATAAAGGTAATTTTTTAAAAGTCACTTTTCCGAAATATTTATTACAAATCCAACTTAACCATTGAACTGGATTTCAAATAAAAATTACAAAATGATGGTTGAATCATTTTTAGGTCGAGCTTGCTAGATAGCCCATGCGCTGTCTGTTGTGAGACATATTGTAGGCTTACCAAGAACTTACAGGGGCCTGGAGTTCACCCGTTGCTTATCATTGGTTGGCTTTCCTGTCACTCTCATTTGCCCCTCCCCAGGAGCATTGCTTGTTTCCTTTTGTGCTTCCACTGCTCATTTTTAGGATTCTATGTTTTTCTTTTGACATAAGCACTCAACGAAAGTGCACACGTCAGAGCTGTCTTCCTAATGCACTTATCTTGGACACCCTCTGTATGTCATGTTGTGCTTTCTCACCATGTACTTCTCTCTGCCCCCTTTCTATGATGCACCCGGCATCGTATGCTTTCCGTGTTGCTTCTCGCGCATACTAGACTCGAAGTATTGGAGTGCTTTACATGAGCACCAGTTACATTATAAAAGGTCTCACAATTATTTTTTATAGGAATGGGGAAATTAAGTGATTTGTCCAGAATCACACAATGGTGAGCTGGCACGAGACTCAAACCTGGGCCTTAGCAGAGCTATATCATGGCTGTGAGGTCAAAGGCAGTTGGGCCCTCTACCACGGACCTTGCAGCACTACCCATGGCTGTGAGGCCCAGCGGATGGGACCACCGTTCGTCACAATGCAAGACTATGGCTGGGGGAAATAAGAGAGTGGAGCCCCTTCCACTGGGTCCCACATTGCTAGACTATAGATGTGAGGCCCAGGTAAAAACACCCCCTGCCCAGTGCATCACAACTCTGGATCATGGTGGAGAGTCCCAGGTGAGTGGGCCCTCCTACCCTGGGCTTGCAGATCTAGTCCATTGCTGAAAGGCCCTGGATAGTGGGCTCCCTTGCACTGGGCTGCCGTCCCCTGGGCCTTACAGTGTTAGACCATAGTAGCGAAGGCTAGGGGAGAGCTTGGCCCTGTCCTAGGCATCGTAGCTATGGTGTTGGGCTGCAAGGTCTTGAGGAGGAGGGCCCTCCCCTGAGCCCAATTGTAAGTGCTTCACAGGTCTGCACTATGACTATGTGCATGGACTCATGACAGAGACCTAGCCAAGCGTAGGTCAGCAAATGCATTGGCACCGAGCCCCAGAGGTATTAGATGGGCGATTTACCCAAATTATGGCTATATTTTACTGTGCAGCCAGCAGACAGGGATTGGGGACCGTCTTACTTTGCACAAGGACCCAATGCCATCATTGCAATACTACTTGCCACTCTTCAATAAACTGCGCAGCTATGGTTAGACACTCAGGAGAGGGGCTACCAAACATAGGCTTTGCACTATTGAAACATGGCTGTGATGGGGTATTTCTCGGCTATGAATAGTGCAACAGGTGCAGTGATGATAGGGCTCAGAGATGTGAGGGACCCAAGGCACCAAACTTATGGCTCTGTTTTACTGTCCACCATAACTTCTTTCCATTAGGGGTCATGGCACCATTACTGTGCCACTGGCCACCTCTCTTATGTCTCTAACAACCATGATCTAGAGCTGCAAGGCCCATCAACTCCTGGGCCTCGCAGCTGTGGTCCAGTGTTGTGAGGCCCATATAATGGAACCTCCTCCCCTAGGCCTCACAGTAATGGACAATGGCTGCTTGGCCAAGGAGAAGAGCCCGCCTAAGGGGCGTAGATATCAATAGTGTTGCAAGTGCAGGGGCCCTGTGGTCCTGTGGGGTTATGCGCCCAATGCACCCAACAATTTACTTTGCTTGCACCAGAGCCCATTGCACCATTGATACACCACTGGCTCCTTTCACTTGGGCCTCTCAGCCATGGTCCTCTGCTGTGAGGCCTTAAAAAGAAGGTGGCAGTCTGGGGGGGCCCTTCCGCCTCACAGCAAAGGACCATTGCTGCGAGGTTCAGGGGTTAAGGATGCTGTCAGGAGGGGTGTTGCTATCAATAGTGCAGCAGTAACTCTGACATAGGAGCCCAGGAGTCTTATTGGCTTGATTTACCTAAATATCAACTGTCTAGCCAGTGGAAGTTGGAGTGAGGGAGAGAGAGTGATCCATTTATCGTACTTTCACCAGGATCCATGGCACCATTGTTACTCTTCTGGCCCCTCTCTCATGGCCTTTGCAGCAATAGTCCAGTGCTGTGAAGTCCAGCCTAGGGTGGTAGGGTGCAGGATTTTCCTTCATTTTAGCTGTTTGTCCTGCATCCTGCAGTGAGGTCCTGCAGGATACCAAATGTTTTGCTCAGCAAGGGACTGATATAAAACAATGGGGTAGCCCAGTCTAGTGCAGAACCTGGGGATTACTAGTATCTGTGAAACAGTGGTTCTGCCACTCTTAATAATCTAAAGAATTTATTTTACAATTATGTCTCTCCAAATAGATGATAACAGTCAACAAATGAGAAAACTAGACCTTATGTCCACACCAAAAAGCGCAAAAACTCTTGTTTTATATTCAACGATATTCTTTTTATCTGTTTTTTTGAAAGATCAGTGCAAACATATTGTGATATATATATTTACATACACACAGAATAGTTCTTTTGAACTAACATTTAGGATTTAGAAGTGAACACACATTGAAATATTTACTAACAAGGACACAGAGGACGAGGGCTGCCCGTCGCTCTGATCTAAGAAGGGAATACATGCTCTGAAGTATCAAAAGGCTATTAAGGAGCCTCTGAAGTAATATTGAAGGGCCAGGTGAAGAGGCAGAAGGCCCTTGGAAGTCACCTTTTAAATCCACTTGGAGCCCCGTGCGCTTGACGCCGGAGGAATGACTTATCGGATTTATCTTTGAAGTGATCAGATCACTTACAGCACGTGATTGAAACTACCGTGCCAAAAACAGGGTGGAAGCTCCTCAAAGGCTACACACAGAATTTCCAGTTAGTCCCGAGGAAGACCCCACTAAGACGGTTTAAATCTTGCGTTTTTTCAGGGGTCGAAACGTTGACGCTTTAATGTCAAGTGTTGATGATCACCCAGGATACTAAACCAATAATCTGATTAATCACTTACTGGGTTGATACTTCTTTTTTCATCCTTTCGAAAATCTCACACTGTATATAATGTTTCTATGTAGTATATGTCCATGTATTTTGTTAAATATTTCAATGTGTGTGCACTTCTAAATCCTAAATGTTAGTTCAAAAGAACTATTCTGTGTGTATGTAAATATATATCACAATATGTTTGCACTGATCTTTCAAAAAACAGATAAAAAGAATATCGTTGACTATAAAACTAGAGTTTTTGCGCTTTTTGGTGTGGACATAAGGTCTTGCTTTCTCATTTGTTGACTGTTCTCATCTATTTGGAGAGACATAATTGTAAAATAAGTTCTTTAGATTATTAAGAGTGGCAGAACCACTGTTTCACATATACCAGCAAGGGACTGATTCAGGTGAGCAGGTTAATCAATAGGGAATATAAAACAAACAGGCCAGCTGCAAGGCCTGTAGTCGCCCAGCCCAGCGGGCTGCCCCAGCACTGACTCCGGAAACTCCCACCTTATTGACAGGGCCACTGGAATTATGTGATTGTGTGGGCGCGGTGTTTTTACATAATTATTGATTTACCGCATTTGACACTTAATCCATCATCTGCTGCATAATGATCAGATTTTAACAACAAAGAACGTTTGTTTCTAGCTTAAACAGTTTAAAAGTTACCAAAAATGCAGTAATTTGTGTTGCCACACACTGGAAGGCCCTTTGCAGAGGTTGGATGGTCTCCTTTCTGTTGCTTATGTCTATATTTGGGTGTTTTACCTTGTACTAATGAGCTGCAACCAATGCCCAGGCATTGTTAGCAAGTGTACAAATAACAAAAGAATGAAATAATACTATGATAAAATGTGCCACATTAGGCGACATCATTTTCCTTTTCTTGCTGTATAATTTACTCAACCCTGCAACATAATTTGGCCCACCCCTCCCCCATAATTCCAGTGGCCCTGCTTATAGAGGTGCGAGAGGCCGGCATTTGGTAGCATGGTAACTGGGTAGGAGGACATGTAGCTCAGGAGGTGGCCTACGCAAGCCACTTTATTGAAATGTTTGCCTTTAGAATTGCTAAAAAAGGAGAAATGTAAAAACAACCCTAAACAAGCAGGCACCCACCCTAAAATCTTCACTTTGAGATGATGGCCAGTCAACCCACCCAACAATGGCAAAAAAGGAGAAAAAGGCCAAAGGAGAACATAAGTTGCCCAAAATCAAACAATTTGGTCAAGTAGGAGACCAAGACTGCAACACAGGATTGCTTTTTCAAGACAGATAACTTTCTAATTGTAACACATACTCTATCTGTTAATGATATTAGAGGCCTGAAATAGGACACAGTGTAAGGGGGGGGAAACAAAATGAACCTAGTAATTTTTGTTAACCCCCATATAACCATCTTCTTAGTAAAACCACAAGTGTGCCAGGGTCCCTGAGAAGTGACAATGGAAGGTTGACATTCATACTGGGAAATGATCCTTAGGGATAGTGTGGGTGGGGGTGCAGCCTGTTTGTCACTTTTAGACATTAGGAATTGATTATTCTCATCAAGGGCTTCCAGTGATGGTCCAGGGCTGTGAGGCCTAATGGAGGAAGGGCTCTCCCCTGGTCCTCACAGCACTGGACCATTGATATAAGCTTTAGAGGAAGTTTTTTCCTTCCTTGGGCCTCACAGATATGGTCAACTTTTCCACAATTGTGAAATACACCACCATGAAGTATTTTCCGAAAAGATATACAGGCACATGCATCAAGCTAAAATGTGCTCGCAAAATTAGCGAATAGATATTTGCGAGCGCATTTTAGCATTTCCCGAAGCATCAACCAAGTATCACAAAATCGCAATTATACCGATTCGCTAATACCGGGAAACAAGATAAAGCAAATCCTTATTAGTGATAAAAAAAAATGCGGGAGCAATTAAAGATTCGCAAAAAAAACTCGCAATGCAATGCATGAAAAATCGTAAATAGCGATTCCCATGAAATTCGCAAATTAGCAAGGGCAGATTAAGGGGAATCAGAAGCAGGTGGTAAAAAAAAAATCCCTACAGCTGCAAAGCAGCAGAGGGCTATTTAAACTGACCAATGAGGCCATAGAGGCCTTACACAATGGCGGCACTCTACGTGTTTGCGAGGAGGATGAGAATCCATGCAGCAGGCCAGGCCAGAAGGAGAATCCAGGAGAGGATATTCCGCCTGCGCATCACTCTGCTGAGGACATATATGAGAAGTACCGGATGAACGCTGCTATGATACTTTACCTCATAGCCGAATTGGAACCACTAATGCAGCGCCAGACACGTAGGACCCATGTAATCCCTACCCATGTCCAGGTGCTATGTTGCCTGCACCTACTTGCATCAGGAAGTTTCCAGGGGGTAGTGGCAGTAGCTGGAGGGGTATCACAAAGCTCCCTCTCACGCTTCTTCAGATCCTTCCTGGCTGCCATGATGACTCTGATCCACAACCACATCACCTTCCCCACACCCCAAAGGGAATTGAACCAAACAAAACTTGAATTCTATCGATTAGCCCAGTTACCTCATGTGATTGGATGCATAGATTGCACCCACGTAGCCATATGTCCACCAGCAGTCAATGAGTATATCTTCCGTAACATAAAATCGTATCACTCAATCAATATCCAAGCAGTGTGCAATGGGAAAAACATCATAACCGACATTGTAGCGCAATATCCTGGGAGCACCCATGATTCATACATCTTCCGACACAGTGGCATTCACACACGCCTGCTCAGGGGGGAATTTGGCGAAGGACACCTGCTAGGTAAGACAATATACGCATGCACACAAATTTATTCTGAAATGGCAATGCATACCTGACACTAACACCGTGCTTACTACCCTGTAGGTGACAGTGCATACACCGTGAGGAACTATATCATGACTCCATACTTGAACCCAGCCTCCCCACAAGAGCAGCGATACAACGCAGCACACATCAGGACATGTAATGTGATCGAACGGACATTTGGATTGCTCAAAAGTCGCTTCCACATCCTGCACAAAACTGGTGGAGCGATGCTGTACCAGCCGGAAACCTGCTGTAGAATAGTGGCAGCATATGCAATGTTGCACAATATAGCTACAAGGAGAGGCATACCCATAGAGGCGTCCGACACTGAGGACAACCAGCCCCCTGTACACCCATGACACCCGCATCCTGCAAGCTCAGCGGAAGGGCAGAGGAAACGTGCAGAGATCACCCAACATTACTTCTGAGGTACGTAATAATGAGACAAAACACTCGCATTCTTGAACTGCAAAGTTTTTATTTGCACGTGAGCAGGTAGTGGTGTGTGGCTAAACATAGATGTTGCTTAAGAGCACATTCACTGTATGTACCAAAGCACAAGTTAAATAAAGTTTTGGACTTCATTCCCAGTCACTATGAATGTCTTGGACATAGTTACGCCACCATGGAAGATAGTCCGGAGGTATGTTTGTGTTCAACGCTTCCTCCCACACACACCGAGACATCTTTCGCCTGCATCTGCATCCCCACTCATGGGTGCAACTGTAGGTGTTGAACGACGTGTACTGCACCTCCTGCCAGTGCTGACTGGCGCTGACATGCTGCTAAGACTGGATGCCCCCTCACTCCCCTCATCTCCTGTGACATTGTTGAGCCCACCAGTACCAGCCTGGAGCTGTTCAACAGCAGTGGTTACTTGGCCAAGGGCCCTGGCCACATCCCCACAACAATGGCCCATGTCAATTTGCATTGCCACCGACCTCCGTGACAGCAGTGCAGTTGCACAACTTATTGTTCGATCTGGTATAGCTAGCCAAGCGCGCCATGAATTGGCGATGCCTCCTCCTCTCTGTGTTGTGTCCCTCCTGCATCACACGTGCAAGCTCCTGCATTGTGGCATTAGTGTGCCTGTTGCCTTCCACAACCGCTTGAGTCAGTTCACTAACGTGATCTGCCTTGACTGAAATGTTCTTGTTCATCTTCGTCATTTGCAGGTCGATGGCTCCCATATGTCGTGCTTGCAGGTGCTGCACCCTCATCATCTGCGACTCCACACCTCCCCACACATTTGGAGTTGATGCCTCCTGTGCTGCTATGTGGCCCCTTGACCTGCGTCTTCGTGTCATCCAGACCTGTGCCTGAGGTGTGGTGGTGGTCCTCACACTAGGCTGACTTGGCACAGGATCCCTTTCAGGATCCTGATCGCTCTCCATTGTCTGCAGAGTAGGGACTGTGGCGCTGCGTCTTGGGGGTGCTTGGGATGTGCTCGGTGATGTGACAGGTTTCGTAACGGCAGTCTCTGCAGTGGTCTGTGTGCTCTCTCCGCATTCACTGTCATCACTGTCTACTTCTTCAGCACCTGTGGTGTGAAACAGTGCAATATTAATTTATGTTGGTGCTAATGTTTTGCCACATTACATTTTGTTTGCTCTTAAGTTCTCACAGTCTGTAATCACTGACTGCAATGCAGTTTTGTAACTATGGCCTCACAATGTGGAATTTGACTACCAATTTGGCTCAGGAGACTACAACTCCCATGATGCATTAGAATCTCTATGTGAAAGGTGGACTGCAGTTGATTACAGCTGATTGGCTTTTAATTACAGTATGTGCACAATTAGTATTTACATTGATGTGTATATTTTTGTGCCTCTTACCCTGTGTACTACAGGCCACACCGTGTGTATCCAGCTGCGTTACTCCCACAGCAGCTTCTGGCAGGATTGTGCCCTCCACCAGGTCCTCCAGGGCTGGGTTGTCTGGGACTGTTGAGGGTCCTCCTCCAGTGCTCTTCGCCTCCTTCAGCCTCTGTGCAATTCTCTCCTTGGCCCGGCTCCACAGGTCATACCACCTTTTTTTCAGCTCTTCTATACTGCGGTGTGTCACACCCACAGCATTAACTTTGTTCTTGATCCGGTTCCAGATCCTTCTTTTTTCTGCCTCTGGAACTTTTAGTGAGAGCTTCCCAAAGAGCTTATCATGGCTCTTTACCACCTCTTCAATGAGGTACTCTAGTTCCCTCTCACTGAATTTTAGTTTTCACTTTCTGGCCACTGCCCCCTCTTCTGCTCATGTTTGGGCCATTTTTGGTAGTTCCCTCTCACTGAATTTTAGCTTTCGCTTTCTGGCCACTGCCCCCTCTTCTGCTGATGTTTGGGCTATTTTTGGTATCTGCAGGTGTCTGGAAAACAATGTATTTCTTTTCACAGCTCTCCCCCAGCACTCTGCTTCCTGCTCTCACTTCCTCTGGGCACAGACTGCAGCATGGTCTGACTGACTTCCTGGTTGTGAGGTCTTCAGCCTGCTTCCAATGCGACTTGGTACAATTGTGATCTCGCTAATTGCGATCTCGCAATTTGCGATAACGCAATTAGTGATATCGCAAATTGCGAGATCGCAATTTGTGTGTTTTACAGGATTTGCGATTATTTTGGGTTTTATTGCTAATATGTTTAGCGATTATTTGCGATTCGGTATATAACCGCTATCTGCATCATGCATAGGTAATAGCGATTCCTTATTTACGAGTCCCTAAAAATCGCAAATAAGGAATCGCTATTTTTATGCTTGATGCATGTGCCTGAAAGTCCATCAAGTCAATTCATGTCCAGGGTATTCTTCAATCTTCACAAAAAATTCTTTAAAACCAGCCAACGCGTTTGGTCCAACCTCTGTGGACTTCGTCAGGGCTGTAGAACATACAAAGCATAAAGTGTATGATACAACATAAAAAAGACAGACAACATCACATTTTATATGTACCAAGACAATACAATGTTAAAAATTCCAAATAGGACAAAGTAAAACAACATGAATATTACACCAGGGACAGTATATACACATGAAGGACAAAATAAGCGATTCTAGTCTGAGACCAATCTGGTTTTTGTTTTAAAGTGCATAATTGCGCAGTTGTGTATCTAAGAAGCGTTTTCCGTATTCACATAATAGTCCATCATTATTATTCCAAGTAACAGAATCAAATACCTATAGTTTGCTCTTTTAATATATATTTTATCACACAGCTGGGCTATTGGAACAGTGGGAAAAAAGGAACTTTAAGCGGAAGTAAGGTCCCCACTGGTCTATAACAAAAGCAAATGTTTGGTAATATAATCCAAATCGAACATGTGTTCAGATATTAATTGTGACATACCGTATTTATTGGCAATATTCCTTAACAATATGTGATAACGATTCCAATAGTGTTGTTATTCACAACACTGGTATTATGTACATATGCTCAATCCCTCTGAACATTCCAAGGTACTGTGTACTGAGGAAGCTGTTCATCCCATTTTATTGGTGATGTTATATCACATGGCACTAGTCGAAGTGAAATGCTTATCCTGGTCTTTGTTATTTATGTGTCCTCGCACGGAGGAGACCGTTAATATCTTTTCTTTTTTTTTTACTTTTTCAACAGTTATTGTGATGTCTAACTCCTTTAAATATGCTAGATCAGTTGGGATTATTCTTTTTCTTCACTTTTTCATGCGGTCAGCATGATGTCCAACTCTTTCAAACTTGCTAGATTAGCCGTATTCTTCCTGTTTGGGCATATGCCCCCTATCAATGTTTGAATTCTAATTGATTATTTTCTAAAATCAAAATTCTAATTAATAACATATGACATATGCTCTTAAAAAACTGGTCGATGATTTTCAAGTAGTTTTTTTAAAATATATTTTTCACGTGCAAATATTGAGGGCACTGCTGCTTTGCAAGGCATTTTTCCTAGGACTGTGATACAGTTGGGCAATCCACACTGTACTGGATTTGCCATATGAATTGCCCTTGTGCCTGGTTTTATGCTGACGGCTTCTAGCGGGCTGTTTCCCGTTTCATTTTTAGGCGGCGTTATTTGGATACAAGGCCATGCCCCAGATAGGAGGGAAAAGATGGATCTACTATCAACAGGTATTACTCGTTTAAGGAGTATCACACAACCGTTTACAAAGTACATCACGTTTCTGAAAATAAAAGCAAGGTTTCCCGGGGGAACTATAACGGTAGGGACGCGCAATCAGCATGTTGGGCCCCTGCTGCTTTTGCAAGCACGATTTTATTATTTCTGTTGTTAGCGTTACAAAAATGTTCTCGGCCTGCTTTTCATGGGCGTGTATCCTCAAGCATCATGACAGGTGGTGCAGCATCACGGGTTAGCCACACTAGTATACTTTTTCTTTGGGCGAATACCATCTCACCTAGCATTAAGCACATTTAGGAGGTCATACAGTTGCACCCTCAATTTACGTTCTGAAGGTGGCTGTGCTCCGCACTATGGGTTATTATATAAGCACATATCAACCTTTGTTACCTTTGCACAAAACAATTACCATGTCATTTTTTTTTCTTTATTGGTCTCGCTCTCTTTGCTATTACATAACTGCACATTTTTGCCCATAGGTTTATTGCCTACGTGCAATTCCCCCTGGGGGGCGGGACTTAAATATAGAAGCAACACTACACCTCTGTGGGGAACAACTGAAGCTTATCGAAGTAAGAACGCTAAAACAGCGTGCTGGGAATTCACCGCTTTTGCAAGTTGGATTTAATTCTAGCGACCTTTCATGTAGGTGCTCTTGGCCCCTTTCCTTCATTGGCACGTACCTTTAAACATTATGATAGGTTTTGCATCATTTACGGGCTGGTTGCTTAAGTATACTTCAACTTTTCTCTCACCTAGCGTTTGCACATTCATGAGGCCGTACAGTCGTGGGGGCAGATTTATGTTGCACTTGCGGCACTTTTGCGCCGCCGTTGCGTCACTTTTGTGACGCAGCAGCGGCGCAAATCCTGCGCCATGGTGCGGGGCATTTACAAACGTGACGCATCTCCCAGATGCGTCACGTTGTAAAGCCCTGCGCCACATGTAGGCGTTCCAGGGCAGGTGGGGGCGTTCCGGCGCAGGAACGCCTCCTAAAAGTGGCTGAGTGAAATCTACAAGATTTCACTCAGTCACTTTTAGGCCCATGCTGCGTCAAAACCCTGCGCCTGCTTGAAGCAGGCGTAAGGATTGACGCAGCATTGTACAGATAGGGCCCACCAGATCATTGCTGGAGCTGCGTCGCGCTTGCGACGCAACTCCAGCAATGCGCCACTTTTCGGCACAGATGCGTCACGCATCTGTGCCGTTTTTGCCCCATGGTGCGCCGCATTATAAATGCGGCGCATCCATGGTGGCGCAGCTGTGGCGCATAATAACTGGCGCATCCCTGCTGAAATGCAGGGATGCGCCAGTCGTCATAAATCTGCCCCGTGGTACCTTTCATTTACGATCTGAAGGTGCTCCAACATGTATATTGTCTCATTGTGTGGTAGCATTTTACAAATTGCTTTAAACATCTTTATTTACTCATTGTGAAAGATTTACGAACTTGCACATGTTCACTTTGTCGTTTTAAACTATAAATGTCTGGTCACAATCTCTGTGGCTAATAATGTTATCTCTGTCAGCTGACAAAAAAATACATATGTATATACAAGGAGGAACTTACATGTGGATGATTATTAGGGCAAAATATGTAAATCCAGGATTGTTGTTATCTGCTGGCATCGTTACAGTACTTACATACACAGGGGCAGATTTATGTTGCACTTGCGCCACTTTTGCGCCGCCGTTGCGTCACTTTTGTGACGCAGCAGCGGCGCAAATCCTGCGCCATGGTGCGGGGTATTTACAATGTGACGCATCTGGGAGATGCGTCACGTTGTAAAGCCCTGCGCCACATGTAGGCGTTCCAGGGCAGGTGGGGGCGTTCCGACGCAGGAACGCCTCCTAAAAGTGGCTGAGTGAAATCTACAAGATTTCACTCAGTCACTTTTAGGCCCATGCTGCGTCAAAACCCTGCGCCTGCTTGAAGCAGGCGTAAGGATTGACGCAGCATTGTAAAGATAGGGCCCCCCAGATCATTGCTGGAGCTGCGTCGCGCTTGCGACGCAACTCAAGCAATGCGCCACTTTTCGGCACAGATGCGTCACGCATCTGTGCCGTTTTTGCCCCATGGTGCGCCGCATTATAAATGCGGCGCATCCATGGTGGCGCAGCTGTGGCGCATAATAACTGGCGCATCCCTGCTGATATGCAGGGATGCGCCAGTCGTCATAAATCTGCCCCACAGTATTTTGAAATGTTAGGAGGGATTGAGCATATGTACATAATGCCAGGGTTGTGAATAACAACACTATGTGGAATCGTTATCACCTATCATTAAGGAATATTTCCAATAAATACAGTATGTCACAATTAATATCTGAACACATGTTCGATTATGATTATATTACCAAACATTTGCCTTTGTTATAGAACAGAGGGGACAGTACTTCCGCTTTGGTCTATTACATTCCATTTTATTTTGCTGAAAAAGTAAACATTTGGAGGTTAGAAAGGATGAACAATGGTGATGTAAGATTGTATGCACGATCATAAGGGCTTTAAAGGCAACTCTAGATTGAATGGTTAGTGAGGGAATTGTGATGTTCTCTCATGACTTGAGATGCCTAATATGAGCCAGGCAGCAGCATTTTGCATGTGTTGAAGTTGACACAGGAGGTTTTTCAGGGATAGCTAAATAAATTGCCCAAGTTCTAACCTAGATGGAATCAAGATGTTGAGTACTGCTACAAATTGGTTGTGAAGGATGTAAAGTAAAATGTGCTTCAAGATCTTCAGTTGGCCGAAGCGCATACCGGACACTTTTGTCACTGATTTTTGCGTTATAGATTGGTGTTGCGATGGATAAGCAGACTGTGTATGTCCTGTGGTGGGGATGGAGGAGTTTGTGTGGATTCAGGCTACTGTGATTTGAGTGTCCTCCACATTTGCATTGCAACTAACCCCTAAAGGTTGGAGAAGAATGAATTAAAAAGCACAGTGGAACTGATTGACCCCTGAAGTTCAAATCCTTAGGTGTGAAATGAAAAGGTGGTAACTTGATGACTTAGAAATTATATAACCTATTTCACTCAGCAGTCCACACCAGCTTCACTTCTCCTAAGATTTTTTAACGATGGAATGACATATGGTTTTGAAGACTGTTGACAAGTCTAAAAGTACCGGTGTCACAGCACCCCCATTGTCTACTCTGTGAACAAGACCAGTCAAAAGCAGTTGTATCACCAGATCTGTATTGTGCTGTACTGTGTCCTGTCTAGAATCTCACTTTGAAGGTATCCAAAAGACTGCCTTCAACAGATTGTTTGAGCTGTTTAAAAATAGTTTTTTCAAATGTTTCCCATGGAATGGTACACGGCAAATTCAATGAAAGTTGTTGAAATCTTGTGAGTTCAGGGAGTTCTTTTATTTTGTTTATTGATTTCACCATGTGATGGGGAAAATACACTGTCTTATAGAACAGTTGAACATTTTCAGGAGTTGAGCTTTGAGATAAAGGAAGGGAAGTTGCATGAATCTAGCTGGGCGTAAACTGATCGGATGAGAGCTTGTAGCGGTAGAATCACGCTCAGTCCCATCAATCGGTGTGAAAGATTTCAAAGTAATCACAGTTTGGAAATTTTGAGTGGTCACAGAAAGGTTATTGGGTCTCAGAATGTGTTCTGCCTGGATGTTGCCATGTGATAGTTTACACTTAATGAAGAAGAATTGTGTAAGATTACTAAATAGTTGTTTGGAGTGTTGTAATGTAGCTGAGAGCCGTGGAAGCTGAAGGAGATTGTAGTTGTAGTACAACATGGAATAATTATTTCATTAGGGTCAAATCCAATGAGAAGATAGCTGTTCTTGGATTCGCTAATTTTAAAATTATAAATAGTAGCTATGTTCTATTCTTTTAAATACCAGCTTTTGTCCCTTTATCCAATTTTTCTTCTGTCTAGACATGTAAATACTGGCCATGCTGGTAAAATACTGGCCAGGTGGTGAGCCTAGAGGTCTGGTCCCAATATGTTTCCTCTTGTAATCACCTTTAAATTCAGACACTCCATAGCCCTCCCCATGAGGTAGGTGATGTGCCTTTGTGCAGAGCAGACACCATCTTGTGGGAATTTTATCCCATACTGTATATTAATGATTTTGGTGCTTAGTCATCATCATTGGTGAAGAGCTCCTATTGTGAATTCTAGAAAGCCACTCACCACCTCATCAAATGAGGCGGCAAGCAGATGCTCTCGAAGAAGACACCCTAAAGCGGCAAAACAGAGTGACCATGCAGAAGGAATCGACTCATCCAAAAATAGGTTTTTTCAAGCGTGCGTGTGAGAACATTATTTTTGTTTACTATTATCATTATTACACAAGT
This sequence comes from Triturus cristatus, assembly GCF_964204655.1. Lineage (NCBI taxonomy): Eukaryota > Metazoa > Chordata > Amphibia > Caudata > Salamandridae > Triturus > Triturus cristatus. Next base: position 1,062,995,462 of record NC_140582.1, on the reverse strand, counting down.
TTTTTATTAGCTGTATAACCATGTAAAATGAGTACCATTGAGTTGGGTAACAATAAACATCTGTTATTCAGTGCCAAGATACCCTACTGGGTGAACTGCGCTTTACAAATGCACGTTATGTTACGTTCCCTTCACTTGCGGTCTATTATAAGTCTGCGCGAGTTACCCAAAGAAGCAGGCAAAATAACAAGCATTTGCAATGCAATAGGTCTCGCATTTACGCGTGTTTGAGCTATTGGCGTTGAAAATAACAATGCCTTTTATTTTTGTTTTTGTTTTAAAAAGATAAATAAAAGGCATTGTCATTTACAATGCCAACAGCTTAAACTCATTTAACTGTGAGACCTACTGCATGGCAAATGCTTGTTGTTTTATGCACCACAACCATAGTGGGCCCTGTTCAAACACATAAAACCATACTAATGTGAAATACTCCAGAGGTCACCACATTTCCCTTGAATAGATACTATTATATGGTCCACTATTTAATCTCCCCCATTAACGATGCACGAATGTCAATTATGGCCGGAGCTAGACTCAGCTGTAACTACAGAAGAAATATAATTCTGATTTGCAAATGTATCGCAGATAAATTCCAGTTCTATACTGACAGTACTCAGGCAATCTTTGCTTTGAAGAGGAATAGCTTTATTTATAGATTGAGATCGTCCCTCCCCTGCCACGCAGGCGCGGTTAACTTTGAAGAGTGGATTAGAAAACAGTGGCAGACAATGGACGAGACATACATAGCCAGGCGCAACTGGGAGTGAGGAAACGAAGCTCCAGAGATAGAGAGAAAGCGAGAGAGAGAGAAAGAGAGAGAGCGGGGGAGAGCTTGGCCTGCTGCGAGGAGGAGGCCCCTTGGAGGCGCAGGGTGTACTCACACAGACACTTACAGTACGACATGCCTGCGAGGACTGAGGAAAAGGCTTCCAAAGCAGGTTCCGCTGAGACCCGTCTCAAGAGGACAGTTCACACACGGCGCCTCGTCAGCACGGAGCTGAGGGAAGCATTCGAGAGAACCTGAATGTCTTGCAAACATGAACTAACCTGTGACGAATAACGTCATAGAGAGAAGAGGGGGGCCTCCGCCTCGCAGAGACACGAGATGTCCGACTTAGAGTGTCACTGGGTCCGTAACACCAGCGGGACTGGGGGCCCCGGCAGAGGTGTGGCTGACCCAGTGCTGTACAGCAGGCAGATGCAGGTGACGACTGGGGTGCCTACCTGGACGGACCCTCTTGGAGTCCCAGTATTGGGGTGCATCAGCAGATTCACTAAGGGAGGGACGGGTGCTCAATTCTCACCTGCCTCACAGGGCCCCTGTCAGGATACGTCCGGCTCCAGGCTTGCATTCCAGACATCCGATCTGCTCCCAGGCTGGGGTGATGGGACGGGCCTACTGGAGATACTCCGGGACCAGGGGGCGCTGAGAATCTCCATCAGAAACCCAGTCATCCGCGGAGCTGCCATTCCACGCACATCTCTCCCAGAAATCACCAGAAACATGCAAACCCAGATCATGCATTACAGCTATGACAGCACCTCACAAACATGGACGCTAATTAAACAGTCGCAAACACTCCTGTCAAAGAAATCCCCAGAAACACTCCCGGCAAGGGAAAATGTACAATAACACCCCCGCACTTCTAAAAAAAGCTTACAAAAAACACTCCAGACAAAGACAGCATAGGAACCACCCCAACAAAAAACTATTGAAAACACGCTTGCCAAAGATATCCTCAAACATTGCCCCCAAACAAAAACAGAATATTGAAAAATAAACCACCACAAACACAGAAACCCACAAATACTCTTTGCAGAGTACTGATACTCCAGACAGAGAAACTCCCAACAAAGGAAAGGAATAAAAACACTCACGACTTTTGTACACACCCCCAACACAAAAAATAAAAAAATAATGCTTTCTAAAAACACTCGGGACTAAAATACAATCACAAGCACCCCTAACAAAAACATATCGCAAACACTCTTGACACCCTTAAACACCACAGAAAAAACAACAATCGTGAAAAATAAACCACCACAAACCCTCACAAATACTCCCAGAAAAGAAATCATCGTACACAATCCTAACAAAGAAACTCACTGACCCTCCCCAGGGAAAACTAGCAGACCAGACAAACGAACCATCAGAAATAGTCCTCCCAAATGTGTCATGTGTATTTGTAAAGCACACTATCACCCGTGAGTCCTAATGGTAAAATTATTTTAAATCTTTTTTTTTTTTTTAAACAACAAACACTCATAACCTCATCACATTAGAAACAGCAAGTTTTTGAGTATCCAAGGTCAACAAAGGTGAAGAGGACGAACTGGAGGACTGAGAGTAGTGTGCGAAAAGGGAATTTGTGTTGGATCACTTTGCTTTGCGGTCTAATAACAAACTCAGTTTAATTTTAGTAGAGCAGTTTGGCAGCCACTCTTCAATCTACATCTTCCTGCCCCGGAATATCGAACAACAGATGTGCATAAACGTCATGCTGGACACCAGAAGACCCAGCTTGAAGCCAGTGCGGAGTGGGGCAAATAGGCAGCAAAGAAGGGGAAGTGAATAAACATTTGGAAGACCCCATAGTTTAAATGGAAGGATAAGAGAATGGATCTTTGGGACCTCAAAAGTGAAAGAGTAGGATGGATCCTTGGAGACCTCAAGCGTTAAACAGCCTTCTATTAATCATTGCCCTCTCCCCCACCATACTGAAGAACAGAGTTGAGGACAGATCCCGGAAACAGTCTACAAGTCAGAGGGAACTGAATGGGTCGGAGTTCTGCTGGTAGGATTCACTTGGTCCAGTTGAGTACCACTCCAGTCTGTTTCAATTGGTGCCGTGGTCTCTCCAAAGCAGGATGGTGCAGCTCTCTGGGATTCATGAGTCACCCAAGAAAACACCAGTAAATATAAGAGATGAAGGAAGAATAGAGGTCAGCGGTGACGAGGGCAGTCCCTCGATCTGCCTCCTGAATCGGCAGCAGATCACCAAGAACAGCCAGGGTTACGTGATGTGCACTATTCAGGGGTCGAAAGCTGAAGTGTTACTGTGGAGTTCGCTGTACGGAGGTGCTGTCAGTGCCGCTGTGCCATAGTTGCCCGCTGAGTGGAGGTTGAAGTCAGAGTATACCGGGAAGTTTGCTGTGACTTTTTTGAGACATCACCAGCTAATATTATGTTTACGATTTCATCTATTTGTGCAGCTTGGCCATCATTGGTGCTTTAGATAACATGTGGGGATATGGGTCCTATACACGTGACCTTCATTCACTAGACTATAAAAGCATCAGCTTTTAAAGAGGGAGGTCAACAGAAAAGAACAGAAACTGCAGGCAAACTCTGACCAAATACACATCTCAGACTCCTCAGAGAGGCCAGGATCCGCAGAGTGACGTGGGAGAGGAGGAGCCTGAGGGTCAAGGCCGGTATGATGTCCTTCAAGCCACCCCTTTCCAGATTCTGCCAGTAAAATCTTCATGAAATATCAAAGACACAATTCTGGTCCACGCTCTGTGGAGATACTCAAAACCGTGGAAAGGGCAGCCAGGTAAAGTCTCTACATTTCACCTGAAGAAACAAGACACATGCAAAAACAGCATTTCACAGAAAACAGTGTGGGAAAGGTCATTACCGTAACATATTGGAAAAATCCTGTTTGTGCCCCATACGCTCCTTTTGCCAATGCTGTGTTTGTAGTGTACTGCAGGGCTGGAAGGAAAAGAGATATGTGGGGGAGCAGCTGATGGGGTGCGTGTCCGCAGTCTTACAGAAGCATGGCAGTGAGATGCCCAAGGCATCCACTGAGCCGAGGCAGTGCCAGTGGGCGCGTGGAGTTGACAAGATGTAAGGTGAGGTGCAGCATGTCACAAGAAGGGCTGGTTGCCTGGCCCTGGAGGATGCTACACTCGGACTGTCTATCAATCGGTTCTATCCCAGCCGCGGTGGTAATGGAAGGCCAAAGTGTGGGGCACGGTTGATACAATTACTTGACCAAGGAAGGCAAATTACTTGGTAATGGATGGTAAATAATGTGGCATATATGGAATACATCCTGTGGCGTTATCTACTTAGATATTTGAACGCACTGATGCAAAAGGAATCTCAGTGCCATAGTAATACATTGGTTTTTTTCCAGTCCGAAAACTGTAAACAGTCAGCAGAAGCCATTCAAAACTGTTCCAAATGTTAATCATTTTGCCTTGCACGGAAGAAAAGAACGCCTTATTTTATCACTGCCCGTTCTTCTTCCAATAGTAAAGGTGATTGTGTAAAACGTTTACAGGTCTACACTCGGCCAAAAAAGTCAACACATGGAATTATTTCTTTAATACACTGTAGGTCTCACTTATTCGGCACATCTCAGTTAGGTTTCGAGTTCAAACTGTTTTCCTTAACAACCAACCCTGCAGAACAAGTATAGTAGATTTGTTCTGTACAAGTCTCAGTAACATGTATGTACTTTAGTATCTTAGACATTAGGGTTTAAAACGAGATGCTCAAACATATACTTTTTAGAACAGTATCTGTCATGTCAACAGAAATTTGAGTGGAATTGTGAAACAAAACCTTTTCGAGTTAAAGAAATATTCATTTCCCTTCGATTTATGGCATTTAAATATTTATGTGTATGGCTTGTATATCAAACAGGAATGTGTAAATTATGCGGGCAACACGGTCTTCTCTCTAAATACAGTAACAGCTGAAAGGTGACAGGAACATTCTTCTAAGTGCCCGGTGCAGCACCGTAGTACACATGCAGCCGTATTAATAACTTCTGATCTCCAAACTCTCGTTTTAGTCGAAAACTGCAAGCTGTGTACTGGAAAGTGAACCAGGCGTCAAGTACTGCAAGATAAAATGCTATGACTGCAGAGAGTCGTTTATCCAGTAGGCCAGCAATTCTTCCAGCAATAGTCAGTGGCGATGCAGGGGCTCCAGAAGAGGTGAAAAACCAACAAAGCCTCATTAACAAGCGAATGGTCTTTTAAAGACCTGTGAAGTACTCCGGGGTGGCTGTGTGTGTGCCCGGGAAGCTGTTTCAGCCCGGGCTGCCACACACGAGGGGGGGGGGGTGTACGCACTGCCAGCAACCTGCCAGGCCAGTGCACAACACTTGCATCACCCTCTCTGCCTGCCATTGCGCTCCATGCTTCTAAGGTAAGTAAAAAACGTGCATTTGCGTTTCAAATGTACGATCCTGCAGCAGCACACTTCCAAAGCCCATACATGACAGTAACCCGATTCAAGGCCCCATTCTCCCGATTTTTTTTTTTAAATCTCCCACTTTACCCTTCTGAAATGTAGGCATGTATGCAAATGTAGTGTTGGCAGAGCTGATGAACACCTCCCTGTGGCCTCCACATAGCTTCTCATGGGAAGTGATAGCTACACACCACAAAAGACAGCCCCAAACTTCACAGCAACAAGTTATTTAAAAAAAAAACAAGCGCGTGTCTGCCTTGTATAGTTGCAGCACGCAGTGAAAGCTGAATCAAGCGCGCGCTGGGGTGGGAGCGTGTGAGCACGCCGTGGGAGCGTGTGAGGCAGAGAGGAGACGCCATGCGCGTGCACATCGCCTGTCCATGCGCACACATGGTTTGTCTCCCTTTGCGCACCAAACCGGCAACAATAGCTTCGCCAAGGCGAAGCAACGCGCATGCGCTGCGTTTGCTAGGCGAGACCTAAAAAGGCTGGACACATCTCCAAGTGCGTGACTGAACAGGACTCAGGCTGGTTTATGCTCGTGTTTACACTGCTGTATCTGTCTTAACGGCAATGTGGTGATCAGTTTTCCATAAAACCTGCATAAATCCCCCTACAGTCTCATAATTAAATCCATGCAAGGTTTTCAAAAAGATAGGTATGCATCATCCTACGACCGGAAGAGGGATGGAATTTTTTCCCCCAAAATGCTCGTGTTTACTGTATTTATTGGTTCAAAAGTACGAAAGTTCAGAATGTGGACAAATAGCTTTTGGAGACAAATTATTTTTTTCAGAACTCGTCTTTGAACACGGCTGTACCTGTTTTTCACTTTTTCAGTTTTTCTCTGCTCTTACTTTTATGAAAAAAGTGGAATCACTTCCGCTACACTTTCGGGAGCTAAACGATTCTAGTAAATGTTGTTCTCCAAAGCCCCTCAAACAGACCCCGTGTCCAAAGTGAGTTTACAGCCCTGAACGATTGATTTAATAAACAAGATATTTTCTGTAGCGAGTAAAAACATTTCCTGTCTGCATCTCAGGTATCCACATAACGCGTTGCCCCGCTCGCCCCCCAAACCCCGTGCGCTCTCAACCAGAGTTTGGTTACACTACAAAAATATATTCGAAATTAAGTGAGGTGACAGTGGAAAGCTGTCCAATAAAACGTAATAGGATGTTGTAGTAAATCTCCTGTCGGCCGCTATGAAAGGTGAAAGGCCATGTACCTCCTGCTCATGTGGCAAATTCCTATCGTATAACCTCTCTCAGATCTGTCCACAGGGAAGGGTTTTTAGGGAGCCTGTGCTCCACAGACCCTCAAAGAAGACTTGAAAAACTTTTTCTGTATTTCCAATTAATAAAAAACATAGGGATTTGTTTTAATACGCGAACATCGAAGCTGCATGTTGAGGGTTGCTTATTATATTTTCTAAGTTTCAGATGTGATCGAAAAGTCCCCAAAAATGTCAGTATTCAGTGCAATCATCTGCCATGTTTTGGGCCTGCATCATGGACGCAGCCGCACTTCATTGAAATAAATGCATGTCAGAGAGTGTGATGTCATCTGGTGACGCATAAAGAATGTCTGCTGATTGGCTAGAGGTGTGACTGCCACCTCTTTCTGAATGGCAGTAAGCATGGATTGTTACTGGGTGACTCAAAGTGCAATTGCTGAGAGTGTGGTTGCAGTTCGAAATTAATTTAATTTGATCCAAAGCACTTTTGAGATGTTATTGTTGGATTCTAGGGTAAGCTGAGTATGTCATGGTTCACTGGGCCACAGTCTGAAGATAAATCTAATACATTTTCAAGGTGTTGGTAACCATCGTTTGCACTGTGTTTTCAGTGCCGAGGTTAGTTTTACATTTTAGGCCAGTGATGTGGTGGAAATTGTCAAGGTGGTTTGGGTCATTTGATGTTTTTTAATCATAGGTTTCACTGTCCCATGTTTAAGGGATGAGCTTTTGAATTCCAGCGAGATTGGTAGCAGTGTGCGGCTGGTTTGTTTATCAAAATTATGGATATCAGGTCAGCTGCATAATTCAATTATTCTGGGAGATCAAGGAGCAACCAAGTATTTCATAAATATTTAGGGCGTGCAGTTGTGGATGACTAGCCACATTAGGATATATAAGTCCTTTTGCCAACACCTCACATAAAGGACCGCTGGAGTTCCTTCCCTTATGTACTTAAGACCAATGGCCCCATGGTGAGGGACTTTATGAACCTTATTGCTGTGCATGTGCATTACAATGCTCTTCTGTGCCACGTGCTTGTGGGGATGGGAAGTGGGGCTTTCAGGCAACTTTTCCTGCCTGATCCAGTGATGGCCACCGCTCATCAACTTGACTTCCCTTGTTAAGGTAGTGATGGCGATGGACCAGAAGGGTTGATATGAGAGTTATAGAACAACCTACCTTTTTCTTAACTGAATCATTAGCAACACCAAATCTGCCATGATCACCCGAGGACTCCATGAGCACTCACTGCATTTATTACCCTTGTTACTGAAAGCACTGAGATCTAACAAGGTAACAGTTGAGGAACAAAATTCAAAAGAATTGTACATATTTTGAAAGAGGTGTCTATGTTCCTGGTAGTTTTGAAAGTCCACACACTGGTGACAACTGCGCTGTACTGACTTCACACTTTACGTGTCTAGTGACCCTGAGTTTTTCCCTGTGGATAGACATCTGTAAGGCCAATTCAGGACACCCCTGTATTTCTTGTGTTGCTTTATTGGTAGAGAACACAATTCTTCTTTCACCCACACTCGAGGGTGGGTGCTGCTCCCTTACCTGGTTATTGTGAAACGAATGTTCGCCTGGATGACAATTCTATTGATTCTGTCAGTCTAAAACTAATCTACGGCCCAACTAATTTTTATTGGTAAATGCACATCAGACCAGGAGGAGTATGTTATATCCTTCCAAACATTACTAATCAGTAACTCTGCCCAAAGTTATCCGTAACAAGGCCAATAGACATTGTAATCTAGTAATTCTAAACCTTAGTTACCATGTAAAAGTAAATAGGCTGAAAAAGCTGATTAACCTTTCTTTAAGCTCAGGTTAGATACTGCTGTGGCATTCGAGGAGATTAAGTGGCACAACACATTTCTTAAGCCAGGCAGGTAAGGCAGTGCAATGTCTGGAGGATGCAGCTGCCTTTGAGGATTTAGACGGGAACCTGTAAATTCTTCATCAGCACTGTCTCCTTCTGACAGGGCCAGATATTCACTAAAACATGTGTGCATTACCTCAAAGATACGCCTTTCAGCAGCAATGGGAGAAAATCCCAGGACTTTGACGTTGGCTGCTGGCTGGACAGTTTTCAACACTTCCAGCTTATTATCCATAAAAGTCATGAAATTTACCACCTTGTCTTTGAAGTCATTGGGGCATATTCTCAAGGATCTATTGCCGGGTTATCGGCACTTTATCTCAGCCAAAGTCGCGATAAATTCATCGCCCCATTCACAAGCTGGTGCAAACAGCCGATACCACCAGTTTACCTGCGATAGCAGCCGCAACAAACATCGCCACGGATGACCCCGGCAACTATCGCGAATGAGATGCAGAGTAGGTGTTCCCGAGCAAAAAGCCACGACAACACCACACCTCAACATTCTCAACGACCAGCCAGATTGGTGATAAGAACACAAAACATGCGATAAGGCGCGCTAGCAGCAGTAAATTAACACCTGCTCTGATCTGGTGCAAAGTCGGACTACAAACCTGCACCAGAAAAGGAAGCCCAGACCACAGCCACACCTGAAGAACAACAGATTCCATGGAGCCAACATGCAGCTCGGAGCCCTAACAGGGCCACAACACCCACCGTCACCCACCCCCGGACCTCCCCCATGGGGCCCCACCACGGGCACCCCCCACCTCCCCCAGACCAAGAGACTGCACATCAACGTCACAATATCATGAACAAAATCATTTGCCTGATGCCGCAGAATCACAACAACTAACAGTCATGTGAGTACAGAAAAAGCAGAATGAATTATTCACCATTGAAAGTCCAAACAAAATATCACAATCAAATTTCTCTCCAAACAACTATTTGGAAGAGTCATGGCGGGTCATCCCTGGACAATCTGTAAGTGACAGCCTGTAAGGCAATATCCAAGCTAAGAAGGTGTGTCAGGCACTCATCAAAGGACTGAGAGAGAGAAAGAGAGAGAGAGACTGAACAGGGAGCGCAAGGACAATCAAGTCCTTGGCTCATACATGCCAACTGTTGCGTGTGCTTCGCAATTGGTGTGCCCTAAATCTAAGACCTGGCTACAATTTCAGCGCAAAGGCCACATCACATTTCAGAAATGCAAGCAGTAGTCAGACTAAAATTAGGCATGAAACTCCTTTGTTTCAATACACAAGGCGGAATGACATCCGAACCTCCGACCTTGGTCTCCATTGCGCCCGGCACCCCCTGAGTGATATACCATACCAGACTCCTACGACTACCACATCACGAACTGCGCTAATGAAAGAGCAATGTGCCAACACCCCACAAACACTTGTCCCTGCTCGAGGTACACCTGCATCACATGCCTCCAACACATTGCTAAAAAACAACCCATACATTCAAACGTTGAACACACATACGACTCATTGCTCCGAGCTTTGGCATATCATCCACAGAACCAGTGGTACGAGACAAACAAACACAATGGCAGGCAATCCCGGGCAAATGCACAACCCCTGTCACGTGGAACTGTACCGTGCACGAATGCTGCATCTGATGGCAGTTTTGCGAATCAGTTACCCTCTGAGTTTCCGGCTGCGTATGTCACATGCATCCAGCCCTGGTTCCACTGTCGATCATGCACATTCGAGTGGCCCATGGAGGTCTGCCTATCCAACACAGCCGAACTGGATTATGACTTGTGTGTGCGCCCACTGTTTGCCCACGAACAGGATAGCCAGGCAGCCCGGATAGCCGTGCATGGGATACCATGATCTGTGGCGTATGTGCTGGCAGTAGTGGATGGGAGATTGCACAAGTCATCATGTGCAGTGACCACGTCAAGGCGCTCCCCTATTGGGCTGTGTTGCGGATTGGTGAAACTGCCTGATCAGCGCACATCTGTCCGGACCAGTTAATGGATTGGCTCTCCCTCCTGTTCCTTTAATTCGAGAACAACGTACTTCTGGAACTGATTGCCTATGAAACAGCGCTCGCATTCATGGACGAGTAACTACCTTCATGCAGCCACAACTGATTGACACCCAGAGCACAGGTCCCAACACCGTGTTGCATCATGGAGGAATGGTCCCATAAGCCAAAACAACAGAGGACATGTCTGCATTCGCTCGGACTCAGAATGCATGTGCATGCACCTACGCGTATTGTCACACACCTGTGCAAGGTGCTGCAGCCACATGGGCGGAGCTGCACAGCGTCGTTTGGCAAAGTCCCTAAATCTGACATACTGCTGGAGGGAGACTGCACACATGGCAATGTAGCATGACATGTGACCTTGTTGTTCCCTTTCACCTGCTCACTGTCAGCATAGCACACAGTCGGAGCAGTCCGGTGGTACAGCTCCTTGCAGATCCCATGGGCTGTGAGTTGTGTCCCCTGACACGGGGCTATGAGCAGATGCCAAACATCATATGACTTGACCAGCAAGGTAAGGTGGGCTGAGACCATTGCCAACCGTCAGGATATGTGTTCATTTTTGCCTCCCCATTTCTTGCACCTCGACACGTTCCCATTCTGCCTGTAAGTGTCTTAAGCATTTGTCTGCCTGTTGTGGCCCATTACTTGCCCGTACTGACACACACATGCTAATAAAGTCTACACAACTTCGCCAGTGTACAACTGTGATGAGTGTTGATTAGTATGACAAATCGTGTGCCTCAATGAGCATTGTCCGCACACAGGGAGGGACAGACTGCCTCTGGTACATAGGTGGTGAATCCCTATTGGCAGCCCCACCTCTGTGAGCCAGACATTGTGCTTGGAATAGTTGCTGGTAGACCTGTGCTCTTACGTGTCTTCAGCAATGTGAGTATGGTGTCCAACTTCTTGCCATGTGGATCAATGTGATCCATTAAAACAGACTGTGTCCACACTGACGTGTGTGAGTACGTCATGCGAAGAGATGTTCTGTAGCCACATGTAATGGGGGACACTACTTCAGGAAGGGCTACCGATTCTGAAATTTACCCACACAGCCCTATATAATACATGGACGTGGGGCTACGTTGGTGGATGCGAGATTGTTATTCATGTGCAATGAGGCCACAGCTAGTTCACACCTTCACATTCATCTAATTGGCCATGTGGGTCAGGGTCAAACATGCGCATTGAGGACATTTACCAGGGTGGACCTATTTTGTGCAATCAATGTCCCTACATTCATCCATACTTGTACACATGAGTGAACATAGACATGACACATCTGTGTGATTTGGAATGTTTTATTCACATTCTGGGGAGTGTCGGAGCTGGAGGGGTACATGGCCAGTTCAAGCCCACATTACGTGGTTGCCCAGTGGTGGGACAATCAGAGTCCTTGGGGAATGCAAAGTTAATCTGACGAGGAAGAGTTCAGTCCTCAGCCGGATTGCTGTGTCATTTGTACAAGAGCAGATATGGCAGTCCATGTCGGGGTCCAGGTGAATATCACAGAGTGTTCCGGGGGACAGTGGGAGGTGTTGTTCCAGGGCATGATGCATAGGGCTGAACCAGGCAGGGACAGGCCATGTGGCGGGTACGGATGCTACTGCCTCCTTCCTCACACAGTCATTACCCTCCACATCTTACTCCTTTGAGACGTCTTCTTTGTCCGGTGTGTCAGGTGTGTGTGGTGGTGTTATGGCTGCATCACTGTGTGCCAATGACACATCAGGGGTTGGAGATGTGTTTGTTGAAGTTCCAGCAGCAGTTATCTGAGGCAGGCTCTGTGGTAGCAATGGCAAGATGAGGATCTGCAAGGCCTGGAAGATCCCAGCTACATCTCGCTGGCGTTCAGCCGTGGCAGCTGTACTTCCAGCCTACATCCACTCCACGGTCTCCATTGTCCTTCGTTTCTGTGCCAACCCCGTGCTGTCATCGCTGGAGCCTGTCTGACTAGAAGGTTCTTCTATCCGAGTAATGGCCCCAGCGAGGTCAGCCAAGGATTGTTGGTGAGCATGGTGCGTACAGTGGGTGTCCGTTAGGGACTGTAAGTGGTCCCTGTTGGGACTCAGACACCAACGTATGGCATCGAGTTTGGTTGCCATGAGGTCAAAACCCACCCACAGCTGATCAGCCATCTCCTCCTGGCACGTTAATACACAGCATTGGAATTCCATGTGTTTGTCGTGGGGGTCCTGGGAGCCAGCCATGGTGGTGTGTGCTTCCTGTTGTGTGGTCTGTGCAGGGTGTGGGGTCACCACGATGCAGCTGGGCTGCCCTGCTCCTGGGGATGGGGTGCGGAGGCTGTCCACGAGCCGTTGGAGGGTGTCTGGGCAAATGTGCAGGGTGTCCTCTTCATCATCACTGTAGAGATGTGTGGTCTGCTCTGCAGGAGGTTCCGTGTGGCTCACAGAGCCGCTGCTTTTCTGGATTCAGCACGTGCATGGGTAGGTTGTGGCATTGTTGATATGGAGGTGGGCCCATTTGTGCCCATTGTGGACGGGGGCCTACTTGGTGTTTCTATGTGTGCTGCAGTGTGCCAAGGGTATCAGGGAAATGTTCCACACTCATTGTGGGTGTGCAGTGTGCTGCACATGATTGTGCATGTGTGCCATTGTGCCCATCTCCCTCTGTCCCCCCAGGCCCTGGGAGTTACTCACCCTGTTGCTGTTGGGTCAGGTCATATCGAGCTGTGTCCAGACCACCAACTCCTGCCACCGTCTCCACACTGATGACTGTGGCCACCATTTCCTCCAGCTCATCGAGATTCTTCTGTGGCGCAGAACTCCCACCTCCAGTCGCCTTTGCTGCCTTCCTGTTGGCAGCAAGTTTCTGCTAGGTTTGGCTGTGTATTTCATGCCAGCGCCTCTTGACCTCCTCCATAGACCTCCTCGATACTCCAACTGCATTCACGTTGGTGACGATGGACTGCCATACGTCCGTGTGTGTTGCCAATGACGCAGTGGAGGTGAAGAACAGTTGTTGGTAGTGTTCTATTACCTCCGTGATGATGATCCGGTCTTCCTGCGGACTGAACCCCGTCTTACTCTTCCTCTTCTCCTTGCCCTTCCCCGACCCCGGGTTTCCTGGCAGGTCCTCCGTGGGGCTTGTGGGGTTCAGGTTGTCCTCTGCACTCGGTCCGCATGCTTCCATGGTGCTATGCAGTTTGATTTGGTTTTGGTGTGTTTTTTTTTTTTGTTGCTTTTATAGTGCATTTTCCCGCATGACGCATGGGAATTGCAGGCCTGTTGCTGGTTTTCGCTGATTTTTGTATCACGCTTGGCCTCATCGCAGCTTTTGTTGCGTTCGTGTTTCGTATTTTTGCGGCTTCGCGTTAGGCTAAATTTGCGATGGTTATCACACGTTCTTGAGAATATGCCCCATCATGTTTACTCACCAGCACCACCATCCCTCCCGGCATACTTTCCAGGCTTTACATTCTGGTATCATGCAATTTTGTCACTGATTCCACTTCAGTCACCCTGGAATCCATTTTCACCAGATGAGACTCCTTAGCAGAGATAGACTTCTGTACTTTCGCAAGTTTCTTAAGTATGGCATTCAGGGCTTCTATCATTTCTTTCTGGCCAGTAACCAGCTCACTTATTCTCGCTCTCCTGACCTCCTTTGGAACATTGCTTCTTTTGTAAGAGGAAATGAAATCTGGTTTCAATTTCCACTGTGTCTTGCCAGCCATCTCTGCAGTAATCTCACTCACTTTGGGCTGTAGGGCCCACAATAAGGTCCTAGGAAGGTTCTGCTCCTCCACAGACCATCTGCTCTGCTGCATCCAACTCCAGCACACTGGTTGAGCTGTCACATAACTAATCCTCATCCTTTCCAACTAACCCAGCTTTTACATCTCACTAGGAGACTCCCATTCTTTCCCGGAATGCAGACAGGGCTCAGCGCCCACACTCTCACCATGGGTGACGCACAATCTAGCTGTCCGCCATCATGCCCGCTTTTACACTGCCTAAAAGCAGCACTCCTGCTACCATTACCAGTGCTACAGGGGCTCTCCTCCAAGCCTAGGCAGTCCTGACCACCTCACCTCTCCATGTGCTCCACTCAGTATTGCCACCAATCAGCTTAATGTAGCACACATGGAAGTTACAAAATGTGATTTTTGAAAAAAAATTGTTTATGTGCAGGATGGGACACCTTCCTATAAATATAACCAATCCAAGGTGTTTTGCTTTTTCCATGTGTGCTGCACAAGGCAGCACACATGGAAAAAGCAAAAACAAGGAGAAATAAAGCATTTCTTCTCATTTCACCAAGTTAAGACCAGGTTTTACCTGGTCTTAATACTGGCGCTGCCCCCTGTTTATGCCACCCTTGTAAATAGGGGGCAGTGTCAAAATCAATGGGTTTTGCAGTGGAACGCCCACTGCAACACCCACTGACTATGCTTAGCGTGAAAGGGGGCCTTATTTACAATGCAGCGTTAAGCCACGTTAAGTGGCTTAACGCTGCATTGTAAATAAGTCAAAGCCCCTATCACCACAGGAACGTTGGAAAAAGTGACGTTCCCTTGGCGATATGGGTTTGTACGTATGCCCCTAAGTTCCCCTGCGTGTAGCATTTGTAAATATCCATGTTTTAACTTTAAACTTGCTTTCCCGTCATTTGGGGTTGAAAACTAGAAACATTTGTGTTGTGGTATAACTGAGGGAGGCCTCACTCACTATGTAATCTTTTTTCAGGGTGGTAGCAGGAGGTGTCTGCTATGGGTTAGCGGAAAGCAGTTAATATACCAGCCGGGGTAGAAGGTCTAAGTAAGGCACCTAGACACTCCACAGAAAACTGCACCCTAAGTGAAATAGATGATCTGATAGAAGAGGTGGAAGTTTTGCTGGCTACTACTGACCCAGCAACCAGACTAGTAAAATAGGGAAAAGAGGGAAGGAGCGACCACAAAAGAGTATTGGTTTATATTTTGGACAAGCCCAAGTGCCTGTAGACCAGGGGGTAAGGAAAAACACTAGTGGCAAGCCAACTTCTCATCTGGAGTTACCAGTGACCACCATTGCCCTGCCACCAACCCAGGCACCCTCCGTGAGCCAAATACATAGTGTGTCAACATCGGTGGTGAATGGTGACTGCTCGTATAGATTTGCCATTTTGGCAGATCTGGCAATAGAACCAGGTCCTGGCCAACCTTGCCACCATCCCTCACTGCTGAATGACAAGAATGAAGCATTATCCCCAATCAAAATCCACTCATTAAGGGAAGAAATTGATAACCCGAGGGGGGTGTTGGAAAAGCTCTCTAAGGTCGTATTTGAGAAGATGGATAAATTAGCTGACTTAGGGCCCGATTCACAGAACTAACTTCAGACAAAATCCTAAACTTACTACTTTTGGTATTCACAGAAGTTAGGATTTTGTCTTAAGTTTGTCTTAAGACAAACTTAAGACAGACTTAAGGCAGACTTAAGACAAACTTAAGACAGACTTAAGACAGACTTAAGACAGACTTAAGTTAGGATTTTGTCTTAAGTTTGTCTTAAGTCGGTCTTAAGTATGTCTTAAGTCTGTCTTAAGTTTGTCTTAAGTTTGTCTTAAGTCTGTCTTAAGTCTGTCTTAAGTCTGTCTTAAGTTTGTCTTATGACAAATTTAAGACAAAATCCTAACTTCTGTGAATACCAAAAGTAGTAAGTTTAGGATTTTGTCTTAAGTTAGTTCTGTGAATCGGCCCCTTTGTCACTAACTTAACTAATTCTGTTACTGTAAGGAAAACAGAACTAGCCCAGATACCAACTAAGCAACAGGTCTCCCGTAGTCTGTCGTATTGTAGAGAAAAGACAAACACAAACACTCATTCTAAGACTTCACATTTGAGGCCAGAAAACTCCCCACCTAACCACACGGTGACTAAGGATCCCCTTGGTGATACTTTTAGGCCTACCAGGAATGGCCTTTTTGACAGACATACATTTTCATGCGTTATGCATGCTGCCCCACCAAACCCCCAGTAATACTAGTCTCCCCATTACTAGGCCTTACGACATCTATTTAAAAAATGTGCCCAAACTTCTGAAAGGTGTGTATGAATCATCTGACTCTAGAATCAATAAAGTGATCCACTGGCTGAGTTATGTGAGGGGCTGCAGATTGATAATCAGAGAAGACATCATACAGGCCACACGCATCAGCCCGAATCAGAGCCCTTGCAATAGTATAGGTCTCAGATTTAAGTGCAGGATTTTAGTTGACAAATTGATATCACTGGAGTTAAGGTCCAGGTCACAGATCAACTCACAAATATAATATTCCCCACAGCTACCCAACATTCTTACCCCTAATACCATGTGGAAGATCCGAGCGCCCCATCCTCTGCTGCCAACAACCGATTCTTCTAACTTCATAAATAGATTGACGTCAATTACAACTAAGGGGCTGTGAGAAGAGAGTGGTAAATACATGTAATGCTTCTAAATTTACTCACATAAGTAAGTCTAACATGGGAGGGAGCTCCAACAGAGAGGGTGTGAGGTTCTTGAGTCACCTTACAGGTGACCCTAATGTGCACTCATTTGTAATTGGGGTGATTGGATGGGACAACGAGGAAAAGGGATGTATCTATTAGCTTAATATCCTGGAACATTGCAGGCATCAGAGCCAAACTTTCTGACCCTGAATGGGGAGCATTTAAAGATCAACATCATATTGTTATCCTACAGGAGACCTGGTCAGTGGACTCAATATATATAGTAGTGGTTTTTGTAATTATGTCGTTAATGGGGTTCCATCTTCATCTTGAAGAGTCTCAGGGGGTTTGTTAATTTGGCTCAGGTCTGATCTATTTTCAAGATCTGAATTGGTTCCATGCAATAGTAAGGATCTTTTAGGTCTTTTAGGTCTGAAACTAATAGTAAAAACGTTACAGGGAGTGAGACAACTTTCTATAGGAAACATATACATCAGGTCAGTCCCTCTTAATTCAGTATCACCAATAGTAGGTCAGCTTAAGGATATGTTGTCCCAACTTAATTCAGGTACACTAAAACCACAAAAAATAATTGCTGGTGACTGTAACACTAGACTCTTACAGGATGGGTTGAACACGGCAAGACATACAGAACCCGAGGACTTAGTAGCCTCAAGGGGAGCTAGCGTTCATGTGATACTGAAGCAGACGGCTATTGCCTCGCAACTAGAATTGGATGCTGAAGTTAGCTTATAAATTGCTAATGGCAACATCCATTCTGACGCCCCCATGCTGCTTTTAAAAGAGGCACTTAACCCCTTCGCTGCTAGGCCCCCCTCCCTCCCCCCCGTGCGAAGCCTTTTTGGCTATTAGGGGTAGTTCGTGCTTAGACCCCTGTAACGTTTTGACCACATAAGGTATCCACGCCAAATGTGCGTCCTTTTCTTACAACATCATGGGGATTTCAAAGGTACCCAGGGTTTGTTGATACCCCTGGAGGGGACCCAGAAATTAGCCAACATACTGCTAAATTGTTTTTTTTGGGGGGGGGGGATGGGAAAAAAGTGCTGCAGATAAAAGTGTCTGGTTTTTTCCCTGCAAATGATATCAACAAAGGATTTGTGGTGCTGGAATCACAATCTTCCCAGCTTTCAGTGACTGACAGACGTTTGTCAGAAAACCAAAGTTTTACACAGTTTTGGCATTTTACTGGGACATAGCCTATTTTTGCTATTTTTTGTGCTTTCAACCTCCTTCCAGTTAATGGTAAAAATGGGTAAGAAAGCAATGATGGATCCTGAAAAACTATGCATTTATGAAATTTATACAAATTCCTGAAGTCAGCAAGGTGTCATTTGTGTAGATCCTTCAATGTTTTCTTATAGAAACTAATAGTTGAAAATAGGAAAAATTGAAAATGAGTTAAAAAAAACAGCCATTTCTGCCAACGTTTTCACCTGTAACTTCTTCTAAGTATGACAGAATTTTGAAAACAATATACCGTTACATCTGCTGGACCCTTCTGGTTGTAGGGATATATAGGACTTGTAGGTTCACCATTAACCCGAGGAATCCAAAGCCAATAACTGAGCAGCATCTTGCAATGGTTGTTTATTGTGTACCGGTATATAGCAATTCATTTGGGAAAATATAAATAGTGAAAAATCGGTATGAAAGACACCTATATATTTCTAAAATGGGAACAAAATATAGAGTTGAGAAACAGTATCTATTTGCACATCTCCGAAATTGTGGGTACCCATACTAGCATGTGAATTATAGGACATTTTTCAAAGTGACTTCTTTTTTACACATTGTCTTACATTTGGAAGCAAGAAATGCATTGGAAATCAATAGGTAATAACATTTGCTCTACAATTCTGTGTTCCCCTAAGTCTCCCAATAAAAATGGTACCTCACTTGTGTGGGTAGGTGTAGTGCCCACGATAGGAACCGTCCCAAATCGCAACGTGGACACACCACATTTTTACAGTGAAAACTGACCCTTTTTTTGCAAAGTGCCTAGCTGTAGATTTTGAACCCTACTGGCACCAAGGAAAACCTAGCAAACCTATACATTTTTGAAAACTAGACACCCAGGGGAATCAAGGATGCGGTGACTTGTCTGGCTCCTCTCACCGGGGTCTGCTACCCAGAATCCCTTGCAAACCTCAAACTTTGTAAAAAAAGCACATTTTCCTCACATTTCTGTGGTGGAAAGTTCTGGAATCTGCGTGGATCCACAACATTCCACCCACCCTGCATTCCCCAAAGTCTTTTGAGAAAAACGGTCCCTCACTTGTGTGGGTAGGTGTAGTGTCCGCGACAGTTAATGGCCAAAAACGCAACGTGGACACGCCACATTTTTACAGTGAAAACCGACCCTTTTTTTGCAACGTGCCTAGCTGTAGATTTTGAACCCTAACTCTGCCGGCACCTAGGAAAACCTAGCAAACCGGGTTCTGTTACCCAGAGTCCCTTGCAAACCTCAAACTTTGTAAAAAAACAAAAACATTTTCCTCACATTTCTGTGGTGGAAAGTTCTGGAATCTGCGTGGATCCACAAAATTCCACCCACACCGCATTCCCCAAAGTCTTCTGAGAAAAATGGTACCTCACTTGTGAGGTAGGTCTAGTGCCCGCGACCAGAAACTGCCTAAAACGCAACGTGGACACACCACATTTTTACAGTAAAAATTGGCCCTTTTTTTTCAAAGTGCCTGACTGTAGATTTCGAACCCTAGCTCTGCCGGCACCTAGGGAAACCTAGCAACTCTATACATTTTTGAAAAGAAGACACCGAGGGGAATCCAGGATGGGGTGATTTGTCTGGCTCTCACCAGGTTCTGTTACCCAGAATCCCTTGCAAACCTCAAACGTTTTCAAAAATCACATTTTCCTCACACTTCTGTGGAGGAAAGTTCTGGAATCTGCGTGGATCCACAAAATTCCACCCACTCCACATTTCCCAAAGTCTTCCGATAAAAATGGTACCTCACTTGTGTGGGTAGGCTTAGTGCCCGCGCCAGAAAACGGCCCAAAATGCAACGTGGACACACCCCATTTTTCAAGTCAAGTCAGATGGGGTTAGCTAATACATATATTTCAAAAGTGCCTGTAAACACTGTTTCTACAAACTACATATGATTAACCTTGTAACAGAATTGCTAATATCTTTGCTTATAAAATTAATAAAATACTTTTTTTTGCAAAGTGTCTACTGTAGATTTTGAACCCTACCTCTGCCGGCACCTAGGGAAACCTAGCAAACCTATACATTTTTTGAAAACTAGACACCCAGGGGAATTCAGGATGGGGTGATTTGTCTGGCTCTCACCAGGTTCTGTTACACAGAATCCCTTGCATACCTCAGACTTTGTAAAAAGAAAGAAAAAAAATGTACACAATTCTGTGGTGGAAAGTTCTGGAATCTGTGTGGATCCACAAAATTCTAACCCCTCGCATTACCCAAAGTCTTCTGAGAAAAATGGTACCTCACTTGTGTGGGTAGGCTTAGTGCCCGCGACAGGCAAGGGCCCAAAACGTATTGTGGAAACATCAAAATCACCTATCACAAAACGACCTGGCCTAGTGGGCTCTCTGCCACCCCCTGGGGGGGCAGATCAGGTGCTACTACCCACATCTGTCTCCTGTGGGGGCTGAAAGACTGTGGCATTTTGGGGGGGTGGTGGGGGCATTGGCATGATCATTCTTGGCAGCCCATACCCCTGAATTAAAAAAAATATATTCCCTGATGCCTATTGGGCTTTCTGCCCCCCTGGGAGGCAGATAAGGGGTGTTTGCCCCTATCTGCCTCTGGGGGCAGAAAGACTGTGGTAATTTTTTTTGGGGTGGGGGCTGCACAGAATGGGCATGCCAATGCCCCCAACCCCAAAAAAATTATGTATTAAAAAAAATCCCTGTTTCCTTGTTCCTTGTGGACTTTCTGCCCCCCTCCCGGGGAAGATCAGGGGCTATTGCCCCATCTGCTTCTTGGGGGGGTGAAGAAAGACTGTGGCATTTTTTGGGGGGGGGCATTGGCATGCCCATTCTGGGCAGCCCCCACCCCGAAACTTTGGAAGAAAAAAATCCCTGGTGCCTAGTGTGCTTTCAGCCCCCCCCCCCCCCTGGGGGTAGATAAGGGGCTATTGTCCCATCAATCAATCAATCAATCAATCAGGGTACTTGTAAAGCGCGCTACTTACCTGTGAGGGTCCCAAGGCACTGAGGGGTGGAGGGGTGCCGCTACTGCTCGAAGAGCCAGGTCTTGAGGAGTCTTCTGAAGGCGAGCAGGTCTTGGGTCTGTTGTAGGTGGGTTGGGAGGGTGTTCCAGGTTTTGGCGGCGAGGTAAGACAAGGATCTGCCGCCGGCGGTCGTACGTTGGATGCGGGGGACATCTGCGAGGGCGAGGTTGGCGGAGCGGAGCTGGCGGGTGGGGGTGTAGTAGCTGAGTCTGTTGTTCAGGTAGGCTGGTCCGGCGTTGTGGAGTGCTTTGTGTGCGTGGGTGAGGAGCTTGAAGGTGATCCTCTTGTCGATGGGGAGCCAGTGCAGGTCCATCAGGACGGGGGTGATGTGGCTGTGGCGGGGGTGTTGACGATCAGTTGGGCGGAGGCGTTTTGGATGCGTTGTAGCCGCCGTTGGTGTTTGTCTGGGATTCCTGCGTAGAGTGCGTTGCCGTAGTCCAGTCTGCTGCTGACGAGGGCCTGTGTCACTGTTCTTCTTGTTTCGGTCGGGATCCATTTGTAGATCCGGCGGAGCATGCGTAGAGTGTTGTAGCAGGAGGAGGAGACGGCGTTGACTTGCTTGGACATGGAGAGGGAGGAGTCGAGGATGAATCCTAGGTTGCGTGCGTGGTCGGTTGGTATCGGTGCTGTCCCCAGGGCGGTCGGCCACCAGGAGACGTCCCAGGCTGATGGGGTGGGTTCGAGGATGAGGACCTCCGTCTTGTCCGAGTTCAGTTTCAGACGGCTGCTCCTCATCCAGTCGGCGATGGCCTTCATGCCCTCGTGAATGTTGGTTTTGGCGGTGTGAGGGTCCTTGGTGAGGGAGAGGATGAGCTGGGTGTCGTCGGCGTAGGAGATGATGTTGAGGTTGTGGTGGCGGGCCACTTGTGCGACGGGGGCCATGTAGATGTTGAACAGCGTCGGGCTGAGGGATGAGCCCTGGGGGACGCCGCAGATGATGTCGGTGGCTTTTGACCGGAAAGGTGGGAGGCGGACGCTCTGTGTTCTGCCGGAGAGGAAGGACGTGGTCCAGTCAAGGGCCTTCTCTTGGATTCCGGCTTCTTGGAGGCGTGTCTGTAGGGTGCGGTGGCAGACCGTGTCGAATGCGGCTGACAGGTCCAGGTGGATGAGGGCTGATGTTTCGCCGTTGTCCAGTTGGCGTCTGATGTCGTCTGTGGCGGCGATGAGGGCTGTCTCGGTGCTGTGGTTACGTCTGAATCTGGATTGGGACGGGTCCAGGATGTTGTTGTCTTCGAGGTGGCGGGTCAGTTGAATGTTGACGATTTTCTCGATGACCTTTGCCGGGAACGGGAGCAGGGAGATGGGTCGGAAGTTCTTGAGGTCCGTGGGGTCCGCCTTGGGCTTTTTGAGGAGGGCGTTGATTTCAGCGTGCTTCCAGCTTTCCGGAAATGTCGCTTTTTCGAAGGAGATGTTGATGACCTTCCGTAGTTGGGGTGCGATGGCCGCGTCTGCTTTGTTGAATACGTGGTGTGGGCATGGGTCTAACGGAGATCCTGAGTGGATGGAGTTCATGATCTTGCGTGTCTCGTTGTCGTTGGTGTTGGCCCAGGAGGTCAGGTGGTTGGCGCTGTTGGTGATCGCGGGGCGGGAGGAGTCGTGCATCGTTGGTGCAGTCGTGGAGTTGAAGCTGTCGTGGATGTCAGCGATCTTGCGGTGGAAGAAGATGGCCAGTGAGTCGCACAGTTCTTGTGAGGGCGGGATGTGGTTGGCACTGGCGTCGGGATTGGAGAGTTCTTTCACGATGCGGAAGAGCTCTTTGCTGTCGTGTGCGTTGTTATCCAGGCGGTCTTTGAGGGAGGATCTCTTGGCATGTCTGATGAGGTTGTGATGTCTGCGGGTGGCGTCCTTGTGGGCTGCGTGGTTTTCTGGCGTTCGTTTGTGGAGCCATTTCTTCTCCAGCTTACGGCAGGCGCGTTTGGAGGTCAGGAGCTCGTCGGTGAACCAGGTGGCTCTCCTGCTGGCGTGGCTGTTGGATGGTCTCTTGAGTGGGGCGAGGGTGTTGGCGCAGTCGTCTATCCACTGTCTGAGGTTGCGGGCTGCGGCGTCAGAGCAGGTGGGGTTGATAGGTGGGTTCGGGGCGAGGGTGGTGGTCAGTTGGTCTTCGGTGACTTTGTTCCAGCAGCGGCGAGGCAGCTGTTGGGTGCGATGGTGCGTGGTTGGTTTTTTGAAGGTGAAGTGGATGCAGCGGTGGTCAGTCCAGTGGGGTTCGGAGGTGTGGTCGAAGGCAACGTGGGCGCTTGTGGAGAAGACAGAGTCCAGCGTGTGGCCTGCGGCGTGGGTGGGTGCGGTGACGAGTTGTCTGAGGCCGAGATTGGCGAGGTTTTCGTTCAGAGTGGCGGAGTTGGCGTCGTTGTTGTTCTCGAGGTGGAAATTCAGGTCCCCGAGGAGGATGTAGTCTGTGGAGGCGAGTGCGTGGGTTCTGGCGAGGTCGGCGATGGAGTCGCTGAACTGTGCTCGTGGTCCGGGGGGTCAGTAGATGAGGGTTCCTCTGAGGGTGGTGTTGGGGTCGGTGTGGATCCGGAAGTGCAGGTGTTCGGCGGTGTTGAGGGTGTCGTCTGCGTGGGTGGTGACCTTGAGGGTGGACTTGTAGACGATGGCTATTCCTCCTCCGATTCCATTGGCGCGGTCCCTGCGGGTGATCTTGTAGCCGTCCGGGATGGCTATGGTGATGTCGGGTGCCGAGGAGTCGTTCCACCAGGTCTCGGTGAGGAAGGCCACGTCTGGGGCAAAGGTGTCGAGCAGGTCCCAGAGCTCGACGGCCTGTTTGCGTGCGGAGCGGGTATTGAGTAGAATGCAGCGGAGGTGGTTGGGTCCAGTTCTTGGAGGTTTGGTGGGTCTGTTGCAGGTGAAGCTGCAGGTGCGTCAGGAGAAGGGTCCTTGGGTCCGTTTCGGGGCGGCCTGGAAGCAGGTGTTGTGTCGGCCGGCGTTGAGTGCGTGGAGGGAGTCGGCGTCGTATCTGAGTCTGGCGTCGTGGCGATCGTGGCGTCTAGGGGTTCTGGCGTGGGGCGTGGTCCAGGCACGGACGGGCACAGACGGGCTTGCCTTTGGCGCGCCCGCTGCGCGCCCGCTGCGCGCGTCCGCTGCGCGGCCTCCATAAGAGGGGCTGAGGGAGGGAGGGGCAGCTGGGAGGCGGGAGCAGGGTGGCGAATGGGATGCTCAGGGGCGGGCCGCAGGGGAGCAGCGGCGGGAACCAGGCAGCAAGGGGAGGGGGGCGGGGGAAAAAACAGCGGGAATCGGCGATCGGGCGAGCAGGGAGTGGGAGTCAGGATCAGGTAGCGGGCGAACCAGAGCGGCACTCAGGGGGGCAGCGCAGTGGCTGGGGAGCGACCTAGCAGGGCAGAAAGGCTGTACCTTCTTTTGGGTATGCCCATTCTGGGCAGCCCCCACTCCTACGTATAAAAACAACACACAAAAAACCTTGTGCCTAGTGGGCTTTCTGCCCACCCGGAGGGCAGATTTGGGGCTATTGCCCGCATCTGCCTCCTGGGGGGGCAAAAAGTATTTTGCCTTCTTTCGGGGGTAGGTTGGGAGCACTGGGATGCCCATTCTGGGCTGCCCCCACCCCTTGCCTATAAAAAAACAATCCCTGCCGTCTAGGATGCTTTATGCCCCCCCCCCCCCCGAAGGCAGATTGGGGGCTACAGCACTCATATGCACTCCAGGGGGGGCAGAAAGACTGTCTGTGGGGGGAGCAAAGGCCCTTGCCCAAGGAACCGCTCCCCCTCCCTGGTGATAGTGGGTGGATCCCTGCTTGGGGATCGCCCTCCTCTGGTGAGCCCCACGCAGGGATCCACTAGGGATTCTCCCCTTTCCAACAATACCTCTCCTATGTGTTTCGGCGCTCGGGAACTGAGATAGCCCCACAAGCACTGAAACTAAGTTTCGGTTTTGTATTCGTTGTAATGACAACAGCACGCCATCAGGAGGTTGGGGAAGCTCTTCCCCACCTCCCAAGGCAAAAAAAAATGGGAAGTCCCTCTGCTGTCTGTAGCAGAGGTTTTTTTCTGCAGCTGTACTCATGACAAAATGGTTCCGTCATGAGCCCAGGAGCACTCGTGCTCATTACAGAACCATTCCGTCATGAGCACCCAAAGGGTTAAGCTAGTCATATTGACTATATATTTATCAATCAGGCTCTCTGGCAAGTGCTAGTGGGTATGGCCATTATTCCGAGACCAGATAGTGACCACCAGGTGTTATGTGCCAGATTTAATTCGGCCTTATTTATTAGTGAAAATCTGACGCCTTTAACTTTTACAAGTGTCCTTGAGATAGTTAATAATAGACGTAATATGAAATGGGGGGGAAGTATCATCCGATGTACTGTTTCAGAGGCAAATTTATTGGGCCCTTATTTACATATTTTCAGCCTATGATACACCTGATACTGCTCATGTCCAGTGTGACTTTGTCACTGTGCACTGCCAATTCCTGGACCATATAAAGCCCCTCTTCCTTAAGGTAAGAACCAGGGGAGGCACCTTAAAGAAATGACCGCCCAGGTTTAATAAGGACTGTAAAGGGAGGAAAATGGCCTTGCTAGACACCTGAAAAAAGTAGCAAACTAGAGATATCTCTGACCAGGAAGAAGTATAAGTCTACTTTGTTGGCAGCCAAAAGGAGCTGGGAGTGGGGACAATGGCCAAATCTTACTGAGGAACTCGATAATAAAGATTCCAGGTCCTTCTGGAAGTTAGTGGCTGAAGGTGCACGTACTATTGATGGCCATCTATATATATATGCAAAAAAGAAACAGAGAACACTGGGTAGTTCTCAAGTTTAGATGGAAAGCAGCTCCTGTATAGAGCCCTCTCAACACCAGCGACACTCTAGATCTGCTCACCTCAAATGTCTGCTTTTCTATAAAAGTTTTTAAGCATAGGATTAGTACAGTGCCATCCACGCCGAGATAGAAAAGGACAAAGTCTTTTGCCATTTCTACAGCAAAGTCTTTAAGCATAGGACTAGCACAGTGCTGTCCTTGCCGAGCTGTAAAATGAAAAGCGGTTTCCTGGAGCCCATGATTCCTCGAAGAGTTCCTCAGCTCTTCCCAAAAGGCCTGACATCTCTCTAGATTCTGATATTCTCCATGCAACAGTCCCTGTCTGTACCATAGGGTGTTCTTCTCCAGCTGCGTCTATCAGCAGACCCTCCAAAGCAGAAAGAAAAAAGGGAATGCCGCAAGCGAGTTCCAAAGTCATTGGAAACCATGCCTGTGAAACCCTAAAAGGAGGTAGTAGAATAAGTGAGCATCTCTCTGGTCTCACTTTATAAAGAACGCTCTGAATCATTGTGAAGGGCGGGAACATGTAAGCGTTTAATCCCTTTCAAGTCTGAAGGAAGGTGTTCACAGCTAGAGCACCCGGATCTGCCATCCAACCGTAGTACTTCCTCAGTTGAAAGGTCAGCCTGCTCGCAAAGAGATCTATCTCTAGAGGGCCCAAAATCTGAGACAGTTTTCAGAAACATTCCTGTATGTAATCGCTAAAATTCTGTAAAAACCTTGAATTACAGTCCGCAGTCACAATTGCATTCCCAGGCAAACAATCTGCCCTCAAGCTGATTATGTGTGTGTAAAAAAGCCAAATTCTGACAGGCATAATGACCTTGTTCCTCCTAAGTGATTTATATATGCCACCACAGAAATATTGTCTATTTTTAACAAACCAGCTCTGCCTTACAAAAATGTTCTGAAACTCGTTAGAGCAAAGAGACCTGCTGTCAACTTGAAATAGTTTATGTGATGGGACCTCTCTGCGTGTGACAACAATCCACCAGTTCCCTGTACACCCAAGCATTCACCCCAACCAGATAGGCTCGAGCATCCAAAGATCACCCTGCCATTCCAGGCATCCAAATTCTCCAACCACCAATTCAATTCAAACTTGGCATACTGATCTAAAGACACCTTGTCCCCATACCATAATCCTCCCCAAAGGGCCTTTGCCTTTATCCTGCAAAGAGCGATAGTGTAAGGAACCAGGAAATATTGCTTGTATAGAAGACGCAGAAGACTCAAAAGTCTGGCTAGTTCCCTCAGAGTTAAAGAGTCCTGTTTGAGAACATATATTATTTCTTTCTGACTCTTGCTTATGTTCTTTAAGGGCAAAGGTAGGGCCACATAGTATGTATCTATTTTGAAACCTAAGTACTCTAAAGAGCGAGAAGGGGCATGAATGGATTTCTCCTTGTTTACTATCAAGCCCTAACTCTTCAGAAGAGACATGACCATGTCCAAGTTCTTTCAAAACCTGTGCTTGGCATTGGAACATGATGAGAATATCATCTAGATAGACGCTCATATGTACTCCTCTCTTTGAGATAGGAAGCTACAGCTCTCATTACCTTGGGAAAGTACCATGGTGCCAATGAGAGGCCAAAGGGGAGCAAACAGAATTGGTAAAGTTGGCCCTGCCAGATGAATTGAAGGTAAGACTGAAAGTCCCTGCCCACAGGTCCAACTTCACCAATCAAAACCTGTGCTTGGCAATGGAACATGATGAGAATATCGTCTAGATAGACGCTCATATGTACGCCTCTCTTTGAGATAGGAAGCTACAGCTCTCATTACCTTGGGAAAGTACCATGGTGCCGATGAGAGGCCAAAGGGGAGCGAACAGAATTGGTAAAGTTGGCCCTGCCAGATGAATTGAAGGTAAGACTGAAAGTCCATGCCCACAGGTCCAACTTCACCAACCAATCCTCCTTTAGGAACATTTGCCTTAAGAAATAGACCCCTTCCATCTTGTAGTGCCTGTACACTAGGAATCTGCTTAAATCTCTTAGGTTTATCACGGGTCTCCACCATTAGTCTTTCTTTTCGAGTAGGAAGAGTGTACTTATGAAAACTCTGTACCCTAAACTTACTTTTACAATGGTGCCCTTCTAAAACTAAGATTTTGCCTCCTCGTCTGTCACTTTCTGTTGATCTGCGTTCGGAGTGAGAACTTTCTCCACGAAATCTATTCTGAAACCTTGGATGCTTTCTAAGACCTAAGCGTTCTGAGTAATAGTTTCCGCGGCGTGGGTAGAAAGTTTGAGATGACCTCCCACTCTTCCCGGGGAAGAAGAAGGTGGTGAAATAATTGTACTCACCTTGGTATCCGGCGGAGCTCTAACCGCATGACTTATGCCCTCATGCACATTGGAAACGGCCTCTCTGGGGACAGAAGGTCGTGGCTGGTCCAGCTGATAGCCTCTGCCCTAGCCTCTCTGCCTGTAGTTTGAGAACTGGGACCTTTGGGAGTCCCGGCCACCGGTAGAAAGTCCCCTTCTGCAGGCCCATCCAAAACACCTGGGCTGAAGACCTGATGCATATTTGTCTGGGATTTGTCGAGGGTAGTAAAGGTTGCAACATATTTGCCCAGGGTCCTTGATCATATCCTCACCGAAGAGTAGGCCCTTGAGGTTTTCTGAGGCTTTGTTCTCTGCTAGGTCACCAAGCTTGGGATTTATTTTCATTAGGACTAAGTACTTTACACCGCTCAGCATTCAGACCTGCATTTGTGTATCCGAGATGAACCATAGCCGCGTCCCACGCTGAGGTGTTTCTTGGCGCTTTTGAGCATGACGGCGGCAGCGGACTCCTCCCTCCTGGGAGTAGGGCACCCTGGGGCTTGGAGTCCCCACAGACTGGCAGTGATGACAGTAGCAAAACAGCGTGTTCCGCGCTGCGGTGTTTCTTGGCGCTTTTGAGCGCGACGGCGGCAGCTGACTCCTCCCTCCTGGGAGTAGGGCACCCTGGGGCTTGGAGTCCCCACAGGCTGGCAGTGAACAGCGCATTTAAAATACATATTCATCCATAGGCACCTCACTCTGCTGTTCCTCCCCCACAAAATCAACTTCTTGAGTTCCGCTACGGTCATCTGATTCCATCGTGCCACATCGGACAACACTCAATTTCGTGCAGCATAGGACACCTTCCCCTTTGAGGTGATTGGACATCCCATCCTTTTTGAGGTGCTTCGACTTCCCAACCTCTTTAAGGGCATGCCCCTCTCTCAATGTGTTTACACTACCTCCTTCTCTTACCCCCTTTGTCCCCACAGTCGGAGTCTCCCTCCAATATAGACCAGAAGTCATTACCAGTGCCCTTCCATCTCTTCTTACTCATCACCTGATCAATAATTTCACGTACACTGATACACATCTCATGGTGAATTAATTTCTTAATCATCGCTTCATTAACCTTCCCCTCTGAATTCCTAGGGGACCCCCTCTCTTGATCTGACATCAATTAATGAGGGGTGGAGGGGGTTTCAGAATAACAGAATGAACCCTGTAAGGGTTCTTATGGCAAAAGCAGTGCAAAGCTATATTAGAAGGGCTTAAAACAAACAAGATCCCCAAGGTAATGATAGGTGTTCCGTAGGCAAACGCTTGATAATCAAGCAGAAATGAGAAGGAATGCCCGAAGAAATCACTGGACAGTCAGCTGTTCGAAGAGACATTTGTAACTGTCAACTGCCAGCATGATGCATTACAGTGTCTCCCGACGGTCACCCAAAATCATTTTTAATAAATAGGGCTAAGCCTAAAGATGGCGGCACACAGCGTGTTGGGCCGGCACAGCCATTGCCCAACAATTTCCTTTAATTCCTGCCCCCAACGCGGCACTGCCTCAAGAGACGCGTCAGGTGGATGGGCCTATGGCAGGAACCCCACAGGAGTCAGAGGAGGCCCGTGAAATGCCCGACAGGCTGCCACAGCAGCCAGTGTACACGCTGCAGGGGGCCACAGTAGCCAGCGGCGCACAGAGGCGGCTTTGTGGTCTGGGCCCCCGAGTGTTGGAGCGATCAGGAAGCGGTACAGGCACCGTGCCGCTCCGATTGAGATACTCTTGAGAGGCTTCTAGATAATGTTATTATCTGTCAAGGAGTCGAGAACAACCCACAAGATCTGCCCAATGTTTGATAGTTCAGGCTTGTAATTAAAAAACCTTCAGCAAATTACTATGAAAAAAAAAACGAATCCATGAAATAAGAAGAAAAGGTGTTTCCATAAACAGTGTTAAGTGATACTATGTTAGATAACAAAACAACACAACAAATGCTAAACAGACAGTAACTGTAAAAGATAGTAATAAATGGGAAAGTATTATCAGAGAGGAGCAGCATTTAAAAGATAGTTCTGTGCATGGACTTATTATATGTTCTCAATGTTCTGTTCTAGACTGTTTGGTTTATGATGTATAGTTCTTTCAAGTGCTGCGTGGACTGGCATTAAAGTAATAATGCATAATGGTAGCATAATGGTAGCTTCCGCTCTTGTGATGGAATTTGCTAAGGTCTATCTTTCCACACAACACGAAGGATTTTTATACTGGACTCTATACTTCTCCTATTATGCATGAATGTCAGGGATAAACTATACCTGCAACATCTAAATAGAACGCCCTTAGATCTGTGGGTGCTGTCTTTTAGTTTCATGGTATTTCAAACACTGAAATGGGAGAGAAAAGATAGTTTGTTATAGTGATGAAGGCATATGCCGAAAGCATCTGTTTTTTGCACTACTGTTGAAATAAATTCACCTTTTTTTTGTTAGGAAAACTTATACAGCGCACGGTTACCCAGAGGTGTCCTGGCGTTTGCTGCAGTCCTCCCGACTTACATAGGCTGCTGCCAAAGTGGTGTTCAGAACAACCATGTTTTCAACGCCTTCCTAAAGGCAAATAAATCATTAAAATTTCTCAGAAAGAAAGGAAGCTCATTCAAAGCCTTAGCTGTCCCAGCGGCAAAGCTTCTGCCTCCCCATCTAACTTTTTTTATAGGCGGTACTACTGCTAATTTTGCTCCTGACGAGCGTAAAGATCTTTTGGGCACATACCACTGAAATTGTTGTTTCAGATGGGCTGGGCCTGTGCCTTGAAGAGCTCGGAAAACTAAAAAGAGTGTTTTAAAGAGGACTCGTTTTTTAACGGGCAGCCAATGAAATTTTTAATTGCACTCGAAATTGATGAAAATTTCGAGGTTCCAGTAAGCAATCTGGCTGCTGCGTTTTGCAACATCTGAAGTTTTTGTATACTGCACTCCTGCATGTTTAAGTATAGACTATTACAATAGTCTAATCTTGACATAATCAAGGCAGTTACCACTGTGCGCTGGCAGTCTGCTGGCAGAAGAGGCAACATTTTCCTCGTGGTCCTGAGAATATATGATGTGGCCGAGACTACGGCATTAACTTGACCGCGCATGTCAAGATGTTCATCTAATACCACCCCCAGGTTTTTAATTTTCCTGGAGGGTATTGGTAGACTCCCCATTGAGTTTGGCCACCAACTTGGGGTCCAGAAATTAACATTGTGCCCAAACAGGATGACCTCTGTTTTTCTAGCAGTCAGCTTTAAGCGGTTTTGCGTCATCCAGCCTCCCACTGCTCCCATACAGTCCTGAAGCCTCTCTCCAGTTGCCTTCACCTGGCCTGGTCGAAAGGATACCACAATTTGAGTATCGTCGGCGTATGATGAAAGACAGAAGCCGAATGACTGGATCAGGGAGGCCAAGGAGGATACATAAATATTAAAAAGCGTAGCGCTCAAGGATGACCCCTGAGGAACCTCACATGGGAGAGAGAAAGGTTTTGAAACAAACTCACCCAAAGCGACTATCTGTAGTTTGTCTGAGAAAAAAGATTTAAGGAGAGTCCAGGCTTTATCCTGCACTCCGCAAGCCAACAAACGGTCCATCAATACTCCATGGTGGACCGTATCGAAGGCTGCGGAGAGGTCAAGCAAAATCAGTGCAGCCTTTCCTCCCTGATCCAACGCTCTCCTGATCTCTTCCGTGGATTTAAGAAGAAACTCCCTGGAGTGCCCATGTCGACTGTGCTTGGCAACTCGGCATTTAATTCACACGATCCCAGGATAATGTATATATATATCTATATATATATCTATATATATAAAGATATATATATACATATATATATATACATATATATTTATATATATTTATATACATATATACACACACACAAACACACACATTTGCACAGCATGCACACACATCCCACGCCCTGCAATTTCCACTTGCTAAATGGCTCGTGCAGGCTCTCTAATGATGTAAGGTCTATAGCATGCCATTCTGAACTGCAACACATACACTTTCAGCCTCACCAACCGATGTCCGTGGCAGGGATTACATTAATGCTACAACAAAATGCATTTTAAATTAGCAGACGAAAAGATAGACAATAACTGGAAGGTAAAAAAAAATCAGTGGGCGATATCCATCACTGGGTCGGAGGTATTTTCTCCTATTTTTCAACAATTCCAGACAAACACTTAAGGGAATCTAATTTGAGAATTAGGATTGGTCTTCACCCCCTACGGCAATATCAGGGCTTTAGAGATAGGAGTGCCTTGAACAGAGGACGTTGTTTATGTCGGATGAACATTAAATAGAGCACAGTGCACTTTTTATTAGATATATTATTTCTAATAGAAAAAAGCTTTTACTTCTGATATTCTTAAAGCATGGATGCCAGACAAGAAGCTTGAAATATTTTACTTGCTTTTAAATCACTTGATACTGGAGTAGCCCTTTGAAGTTTCATTAGGATAATGCAGAAAACATTTGCTGTGAATACTGCATAGTCTAACTCTGTCCATCCTTGACGTAGCTGATAGCTTAGTATGCCTTATCTTTTTTACGAGCCCTTTTGAATTACAGGTCCTTTCTCTTTTATTAGGATTGCAGCAGTTGCACAAGTTGAAAGCCCTTTTCCCACAGGACATAGTAGATTTATCTTTCCCATTGATAGTTTAAGTATTAATTACAACATTTAGTCAAATTTAATGCAATGTCGCTTGGGTTTTATTAAACCTATTTAATCCAAAGATGTTCACTGTAATAAGCATACGTATTGATAAAAACCAATGAAATTCCCCCGTTATAGTTAGTTCATATAACTATAACTCGCGCGCCCGCAATGCACTGCTGATGACGTCACATATTACATCACTCATGACATGGTCAGTGACATCACTCATGACATCACTGATGACATCATCCTTGTGATAGAGTGGCGGTCGCGCGAGTTATAGTTATCTGAACTAACTATAACGGGGGAATTTCATTGTTTTTTTACGAGTGAAATATCCACCTAACTATATCATGTGTGAAACCTATGGTTTTTAAGTGAATTTGCAAGGTTTTTTAAATACTAATTCCTAACAATAACGTGTATGAAACCTATGGTTTTTTCAGTGAATTTGTACGTTTTTTTAAATGCTAAGTTATGTATGTATTATTATTTTTTTTATATATTTATTTTACAATAAACTACGTATTAAAATTTATTTATTTATTTATTTTTTGGTTTTTCACCGTGCGCGCACCCCCGCGATTTAAAAAAAAAAAAAAAAATTAAAATTTCTGCCTTCGCGGTCCTTCAGGGACCCCCTGACAAAGGCTCGGGGGTCAGGAACTCTCTACCCTGCCCCCTTTTCACGTTCGCCACCTTCCTTTTTCACTCTCGCACTGAAAACAAACAAAATGGTGGCCGACACTTCCTGATTTCGACCGATTCAAACGTTGACTAACATGTAACCATCAATCAGAATTACGCTCGCGCACGTTAGGGTGCTCGCACGGTGCTCGCACACGGTGCGCGCACGGTGTGAGCACGGTACGCGCTTATAGATATTTATATGCTTTTAAATGCTATTTTCTCAGGAACTACTGAACAGATTGACACCAGACCTGCAAAAGGCACTTCCCTGACCTGAGGACTACCTCTATGCCAAATTTCAAGTAATTCTGTTCAGCCGTTCGGGTTGTACCTTCGACTAAAGGTCCTATGGGAAAATGCATGGGGAAAACGTGTTTTGGGACCCCCCTTTTTTCTCGGCCCCCACTAGACGAATCGCCCCGAGACTTTCAGGGTAGGAGCTGAGCGGAGCGCCCCATTAGTTTTGAAAATTTCGCGAGGATTCGTCAACCGGCGCCAAAGTTATTCAAAATAGAATTTTCAGATTTAATATGGAAACACGGTCCTAACTATAACTATCTACTGGCGACCGCCAGTAGATAGTATATATATATATATATATATATATATATATATATATATATATATATATATATATATATATATAGACATATATATAAAGATATATATGGATAGGTAGATAGATAGAAATATATGTGTATTATTGATCACACTGTTTTAGGATTTTTAAAACAAAACGTTAAAAAACACTTTACGGTGTCGCCTCTAACTTTCTGGGTCTCACTACCACGTGTATGGTATCAAATCCACTCAGTCTCTGGTGTTGGCACTATCAAAATGTTCAATCAGTTAAAAAAAAACACTGTAATATCACGCACTTATGCTCATCCTTCTGCAGAGATTTCAGAGTGTACAGACTCAAAAACCTAAAGTCTTATCATGTGCAGGAAACATTGTTGTGTAGCATATACTTGGCCTGGAGCGAGCGACAATCCAACCTGTTGAAGGGTCCTGAGACATCACCAACATTATAATAGTAGCCTCAAATCCTCACCGCTCCACAACACTGTTTGGCACTGTTTGACGAATCTTCACGAAAATTTACAAAACAAGTGTCATAGTGAGTCTTGTTACTCATGGAAAGTTTCGGGGTGATCTGTCAAACGGGGCAGAAAAAAGTGGGGGGTCAAAAAAAGGTGCATTTCCCATGTTAATTCCCATAAACTCTTTAGAAACACCTGCAGCACAACCTGCTGGACAGAATTACACCAAATTTGACAGAAAGGTACATTTGGTTACGCAGATTACGCTTTCAGTTATTTGGTGGAAATCTGGTCAGTAGTTAAAAAATGTAAGATAATCAAGATAGTGATATCTAGGGCCGTGGCTAATTTGCGAATAATAACAAACTTGTGCAGGGAAATGCAGAGCTCTCATTGACTGCCAACACTTCAGTCAGGAAGTGTTGGCAGCCATCTTAGGACGTGGCTCATTCCGAGACCCCCCCACAAAAAAGTTTTAAATAAAAGAAAAGGGGGCATGGCTTGGACAGCCAACATGGCGGATGCTGATTAACTGAGCTCCGCGCATCCACGCTCAAAATCCTGCCTAATCCTGTCTAAATATCCTACCCTGTGCAGCTTCTTGGGTGTGGGGGAGACCGAGACCTAACCCGCAATGACTCTGGTGAGCTGTGGAGCGGAGCGCCTGCAGCGGACCGCGCATCGCTCGCTGGGGCCTCCCGGCACCTGAGGTGGGCCGGGCCTGCCGCTTCCACCTTGCTCCCGAGCCACAGACGGAGCGTAGCAGAGGACCGTGGGGTCGGATCAGGCCCCAAAGGTGAGGAGCGATATCAGGTGTCAGGGTCGCTGGACGCAGACTGCCAGCGGTGTTCCCCCACCGAACCCCCTCGTGCACTCGTGGCATGGTGGCTGATGATGGGCCCGGTGGTGATCGCGAGTGTGGGTCGCCTCCCGGCCGAGGCCGGCCTCTTGGTTTCTGGTTGCGGTCCCCACTCGGGTTTGGGCATTCCCGATAGTGTCGGATTCCTGCAGCTCCATCCAAAGAGCAGGTGGTGCTATACGCCGGCCCACGGGACCTCCCCCCTTCCATCTCTATGAGGGATTCCCCTCGCCTGGGGATACGGCTGGGCTGGATCTGTGAACTGAGGGCAGAATAGTACAAACCTGGCTGTGCACAGCGGTGCACTCTTTCCGTTGGATGCAGCGTCCCATTGGACTCCACCACAAGACCTTTAAATAGGCCAGGCGCTCCTCTGCTCCGATCGGGGCTTGTTGGGCCCTAGCACACATCTCAGAGCCACGCGCAAGGGTGTAACGGGCGGCGGCTGCTCCCCCCTCCCTTTTGTCTCCTACAAGAGGCCATCACACCAGCCACAGGCCGCATTTGAAGCCCATAGGAACCACGGCATTTTGCTGCAGGCATTGGGGGTGTCATATGCAGTGATTGGACTCGAGGACACAGCCTGGGGGCTGCACGGCAGCGCACGACGCGGCAGGCTGGTGGTCCGGCGAGTCTGGTCCCGGTAAGGGGGCCTACTTGGCAGGTTCAGGGATGGCCAGTTTTCGTGAAGACCGGCCTGCGGCACCTCCCCTGGGGGTCCCCTGGACAATAGACCCACGACACACCACGGTCCTGTGTAAGCCTCACA
Organism: Triturus cristatus; assembly: GCF_964204655.1. Classification (NCBI taxonomy): domain Eukaryota; kingdom Metazoa; phylum Chordata; class Amphibia; order Caudata; family Salamandridae; genus Triturus; species Triturus cristatus. The sequence goes on along the minus strand of NC_140582.1, from coordinate 1,062,959,305 downwards.
GGAATATACAGTGCCCCTGCTGTACCCCCCCTTGGATCCCCGGGATAACCACTATTCAGTTCAATTACGGGGAAAGAAAAGCCTGGCAGAGCAGTTACAAAACAGGGAACCCTTGATCAATATACCATGACGACGGGGGGGGGAACCACGACTTGCACCATTCCAGATAACGCAGCACTCTTAGCAGCCATCACAGAAGCCAGGGACACACTAGATGCGAAAATTAGTCCTGTGGGATCTGAGGTCTCATTTACCGCCAAGAAAGCAGTGGATTGCATAACTGAAGCAGAAACACGGGTCTCATCAATCGGAGATACTGTGACCAATTTGCAGCAGTGTGTCAAGAAACTAATGGTGAATTCACAGGAACTGGCATTCCGGGTCGAGGACGCTGAAGGCTGCGCCAGACACAACAACCTGCACTTTGTGGGCTTCCCAGAGGGCTGTGAGGGTACGTCCATGACCCGTTTCCTCACCCAGTGGCTCAGTGATCTCCTACCAGACGAAATGTTATCTTCTTGCTTTGTGGTTGAGAGAGTCCACCTGGCACTTATGAAGAAACCTCCCCCTGGGGAAAACCCACGGCCAGTCATCGCCAAATTGCTTAACTATGCTGACAGAGACGCTGTATTGCAATATGCCACACTACATAAGAACAAACTCATCTTTGCATCTAGATCAATAATGATATTTCCAGACTATACCCACCTGGTGCAGCAGCAGTGTCAATCATTCATGGCAGCAAAGTGACGGTTGCGAGATCTTAACATTCAATATGGGGAACAACCTTTACAACGCAACTTTTACAACGCACTACCATTACAACGAAACTGTTACAACGCGAGTGCATTGACAACGCAGGACATTACAACGCAAGTCTTTACATCGACTTGCACTAGATGGCGTGCTAACATTAAAAATAGTGTAGTTTACTATCCCAACACCTTCCCTACTGTTACGTGGACTGGAGTTGGAATAGTAAATTACACTTTTTTAATGTTAGCACGCCATCTAGTGCAAGTCGATGTAAAGACTTGCGTTGTCAATGCACTCGCGTTGTAAAACTTCCGTTGTAACAGCATGCGTTGTAACAGCATGCGTTGTAACGTCATACATCCTATTGGGAGGATGGAGGATGGGTGGGGGTTATAGGGTTTTTGTTTATGTTAATCTTAATTCTTACACACTCGCAGACACACAACCCAATCCCCATTATGCAAGACACTCGGTATACATACACATGCAATAGATGACTATTCTGGTTAATACTCCCCCTTTAGTAGACTTGCAAGTGGTGTCATGGAACATCAGGGGATTACATAATAAAATCAAGCTGGGCGCCATTCTTCACCAGGCCAAGCGATATGAGGCCAACATCCTTCTCCTACAGGAGACTCATCTGTTGGGCACCAAGACTCCCTGCCTGGCTGGGTTTGGATACCATTTGATATATCACGCTGGGTTTACAAGGGGCTCTTGGGGAACTGCTATCCTTATTCATCGTCGTGTCCATTTCATTTATGAGAAATATTGTGCAGATCCTGGGGGGAGATATATCATGATATCAGGCACAATATACAGGGAACACATTAACATCAGTAGTATCTATGCGCCCCCCCCCCTCCCCCTGGCTCTACTTTCGTCGACACAATCACCCGTCTGTGGAGTGAACTTTCAAATGGTTTAATCCTGCTGGGTGGCGACTGGAATGATGCTACGTCACCACTGGATAGAAGACGCGGGTCCGGCTCGGGACCCATAACCGATGCCTCAAACTTGTCTCAGCTTGCTAGCACACTGGGATGGTCAGACATATGGCGGGAATATCATCCAGCAGAGGTGGGCTACACCTATTTTCCCTAGTGGCAAAGCCTTTACAGAGGCTGATGCACAAGGATGTGCCATATCCGCTACCATAGGACAATGATTGATTGGTTACGTTTCTAGAACTGAAAGAATGTCTATGTCGTGCCTGGGCACAGGAAATGCCCAATTATAATAAAGCTTTTACACTTTCTGCAGTGAGAGAGAGGGATGCACTCTCTTGGTGGTTACCCAGGTGCATGGAAATACTCGAAGATCTGTGGCTTCTGTTTTTTGCTACTCTTTTAAAAAAGATATTTTTATTTGTGTTTTGTGATTTAAACATACAATCAAACAGGTCATGAATACACAATACAGATCCTCCAAGAGAGAACATGCATTTAGGCTCATGTGCCACATTTGTACAGGTGTCGAAGGTTGCATCTGAAGTATCCACATCTATGGACAGTAGGTTAGACATTGCAATTTTTTAAGTCTCTTCCCCCAATCCTCCCAGGATCAAATTCACGTTTATTGCTACTCTTTACCCTGTAGCTGCAGGAGTGCCTGGTTATCTAATGCGGCTGTGACGGTGGGTGTCAGCATCGAACGTTGTGCAAACATAATCATGGGACATACTCTTACAGTGATGGTTCTGTGTTCTGTGGAAATTCTATTGATTTGCACAAGAACACAGCATTTGCCTAATAGCCGTCTCACAAGATATGAAAAAATAATTATGGCGGCTAAAAACGTAACCCTAAAGAGATGTTCTTCTCTTTACCCGGCTACATTGTTGCCATTGCCCGAAAACAAAATTGATGGTGGGTAAGTCAAACATGACTTTTTGGATTCCATGGAACTATGCACCAAGCCGAGACCAGATATAAGAGATGAGACAATGGCAGAGCCTGATTATATTTTGTTTATGGTGCCTCTTGCTTGAGAGATGAAAGGCCAAACTTGAAAGCTGCATATGCAGTCTGTACCATTGAAAGAGTAGTGAAAGCTTCCTGGCACTGAGGTGCAACCTCTGGTCAAGTGGCTGAACTGGTCACTCTTCTAGAGCCTGTTATGTTTCAGACGAACTGAGAGGGACCACACTAAAGCAGAACTGACTATCTGTGGTCCCTAACTTTGGACAGTTATGATCACAGAGTGGATTTACGACATCTTCAGGATACCCAATCAGAAATTAGGAATATGTCACTAGACTGGTAAAGGCCTTGCTGATGCCTCGAGAAATTGCTGTTGTCAAGTGTGCGGCACACAAAAGCAGAAATGTCTATGTGACAGTCGTTAAACGCAATGCTGAAGAGGTCGCACGGTATTGAGCTCATGGGACCTGTACCTTCAATGGAGAATATGTAAATGAATTTGAAAATGAGATGAATCTAAATCTTTTGTTGTCAGTGGCTGATACCTGGGAAGAAGTGAAGAGGTTGCAAGAAGAAGTACCAGAGGCAGAACAACAGGGTTAGGTTAGAGTTGGTGGTGTAAAAGATGAAGATGACATTTGAGTGTGCACCAATAGGAGACCAGTGTTGCCTGATCGTTTGTTGTTGCAGATGGCTAGATATTTCCATAGACATGCCAATATAGGAAGAGACGCAATGGTGGGTCTTTTAGACAGGATTGGTTTAACCCATGATTCAAACTGATGGGAAGAGTCTGTGTCACTGGTGTGTTGTGTGTTGTCATCGGATGCAAGTAGGAAAGAGGGCTCCGGTGACAATGAGTAACATAGGTGGATCAGTAGGTCCCTTCAACAGAATGCAAATGGACTTTATCGATATACCTGTGTGTAACGGGGTAAGATATGTCCTGATTATTGTGTCTATTTTCTCCTGGTGGGTGGAGGACTACCCTACCAGAAGGAATGACAGTCTTGCTGTGGCAAAGTTGTTTTGAGAGAGTTAATACCCCGGTTTGGGTTTCCTACTTCTCTGGAATCAGACAAGGGGTATCATTTCAACAATTAGGTTGTGAAACTGCTGTGTGCAGCTTTGCAGGGGGAACAAAAGCTACTTTGTAGTTACAGACCAGAGGCTCCTAAAATAGTCAAGCAGGTCAATGGAAGGCTGAAGTTACGGCTGGTGAAAGTGTGTGCTTTCACATCTCTGAAATGGCCAGATGCTTTGCCTTTGGTGCTTATGAGTCGTTGCAGTACGCCTGACAGGAGGACATGACTGTCAACCCATGAGATTATCATAGGGGAGAGCTATGAGACTGCCTGCTGTGCTTGCAAATGCACTTGTGAACATCACAGATTATATGATTCTTGACTACTGTAAAGGACTGGCTGATGTGGTAAGTTCTGTGTCTCATCAGGTTAATGCTGCCACTGCTCTCCCACATCAGGAGCAGTACCACAACTTCAGTCCTGGGGACAGGGTCCTGGTGAAGAAACATATCCAGAAGACATGTCTGGAGCCACAATGGAAGGGCTCCTCCCAGGTCATATTGGTGACAAATACGGTCATGAAATATGGAGGTCTACCGTACTGGGTGCATGCTTCTCATACCCAGCAAGTGGAATGCCCCTCTAGATGATATAATTGTGCCTATCGCTGAGACACCACCAATGACTTTTGGGCATTCTGAAGCACCAGTGGGAGGTGCAGAGAATGATCCAGAGCCCCACGGTCCATTGACAGTCCCAGGTCCTGAGGGGACACGAGATCAAACTGAAGTAAGTCCTTACACAGCTGCAATCAAAGTTAGGGCAAATAAATAAACTTGGCTGTTGGCACAGTTGGAGACCGACCCTGATCCTGGCGAAGGGCTAAGTGGCAAATGCCACAAACTGTACGAAAGATTGAGACCAAGCTTGTCGGTTGAATGCATGCCAAAACAGCGGCAGCAAGTGATATTTGAAAGTGGTGAGGCAGAAAAGTTAAGGAAACGGCTGCTCCCCTTATTGTTGTGGTGTTGGTGTCTGTCACGAGTCCGATAACAAACTACGGACACTACTGCCCTTTGACACGGACAGTGCATTTACGGACGTCATATGTGCAGGCAGGTCTGGAGCCCTTTAAGAAACATCAAGAAGAAACTGTAGGGGCGTGGCCCGTGACGTCAACCAACAGCGACCTATCAGATGAGCAGATGGGAAACACAAGAGATTCGGACCTCCTAAGGAACACGGAAGCAGAAAATCCCAGGAAAGAAGAGTTCGTGGCGTGAACTGCCAGAGAAGATGGAAGCGGGATACCGGAGGAGACCGTAGAAGTTCCCGTGGAGAAGGACGCCAAATCCAGAGTCGTTGCTGTTCACGAGGAGTTCCTGCCGGGAGACCAACAGGACCCCGCGTCGCCCAGCCACTCTCTAGGAAGAGGGTGGCTTGCAAAGGTACGGGCGACATTTCAAGGGTTCACCGTGCACGGGAGAGGGAGGGCTACGTAAAGAGGGAGGTCACGACGGGGTTCACCGGGTGACGGACTAGCGGTGAATACTTCCCTCACTCCTGTTCCCCGAATAAGGAAGTACTGACTTCCTAAATCACTAACCCCACGTTTTTTTTTGTTTTCTTTATTCGCATACGGGCTGCTTCCTTCAACCGAGACAGAATCCCAGGAAGAAGGTGAAAACAAGAACGAACTCCCCAACTCGGAAAGACTCTTGGTGACGACGGAAAAGCCCAAGAAGGAAACCTCCTATATTATCACTGTCACGTGTGCATAAACCAATAAAACGTGTGGAACTCTATCATTAGTCTTTTTTGTTTTGCCTTCCATACGGGTAACGACCCCTATACCCGACAGTGTCTTATCACCCACACTGTCCGTCGTAAACACTGTCCATCGTGTACCCTGGCTTGTGCCCTTCATGTCCTGTGCTGACCTCAGGACACTTCCCTGTGTCAGAGGGCAAGTGCTGCTGCAGGAGCCAAGGAATGCACTCATACCTTAGATGGATATGGTACATGCAGAAGCAAATTGTGCACATCCTGCAGGTCGCTGGATGGGGTTCGGCATCTTGACTCACCCTTTTATCACCATGGTGTTAGTTAAATGAGGGCCATTTAGCGGAATAGCAGCAACGACTCTTGTGTACACAGCTGCACAACCGTGGTAAAAACGGCAATATGAAAATATGATTATCATCTTTTATACATGTGGATTACAGCAGACTGCAAGGTGTGCCAATCTGGGCTCTCTGTGAAGGGAGAGGAGTGTGTGTACTCTTATGTGGCTGTGCTGTGACAAACTCATATGACCTCTCTATGCCTGCTGTCTGCACATTATCACATCACTTTCACTAGTGTTGTTTTGAATGAATCACTCGCTCCCATACTAGATATTTGCCGATTCATGTCTCCAGAAGCGGGTAGCATTAGAAAAGGGATGGACAGAATGCAGAATTGTGCCTAGAAGTCCTATATTGACGTCACCCAATCTTTCCTGAACCCCACTCTCACATCTTCTCCTAACGGGATGCACCTTGAGACACTTGATATCACAGTGCTTTGTTCTATTACCAGCATCTTCTAATCTCTTCAAATCGACAGGACTCGAGGTTACAAGTCGTCTGATTTTCTTTTACAACCCATTGTTATTGGCTGCTTCCATTGAAGTCAAAGACTACAATTCCTAGAATGCACTGCCTCAAGTCTTATCATCAACAAATTAGGAGAGCACGTAGGGAGTTTTATGTTGAGCAAATCGAATCAGTAAAAAATTCCACTAAGAATATGACAATTGACTTCATTAGAACATGTCACAGCAACACTGCCTGCCTCCACGGACTATTGTAATAAAGTAGCGGATTTCTTCTTGGGGAAGATAGAAAAAATATATGCAGCCTTCCCTGAAAGTAGCAGGAATTATATCTCTGCTCCAGCTATAAAGGATTCCGGGGTCGAGGATAGGTTTTCCTTCCGCCCTCCTGAAGAAAGTGATGTCCTAAAACTTATGGAAGCAGTTCAATCTGGGTCTCCCCTGGATTTGATCTCCCCAAAATATCTATTGCGAGGAAAAGAAGCCATTGCACTAGTTCTTACCAAACTTCTGAACATGTCCTTCAGTTCAGGGCAGGTTCCTAGCAATTGGAAACATGCTATGGTGGTACCGCTGCTAAAGAAACCTTCTCTAGACCCAGCTCTCCCAGAGAATCTGAGACCTATATTGTTGCTTCCCTACTTTGCTAGAATTGCAGAGAAACATATAAATATTCAATTGACCACGTTTTTGGAAGAAAGACATGTTCTCCATGAAACCCAGTCTGGTTTCAGGCCGCTTCACAGCACCGAATCGGCCTTACTTCTAGTTTCAGAGGCCTTGAAAACCGCAGTTGATGAGGGAAGAAAAACTGCACTGATCTTACTAGATCTGAGTGCTGCGTTTGACACGGTCTCCCACGGCCTTCTGTTGGAACGGTTGTGGGAGGCCGGGGTCGGTGGCAGCTCATGGGAATGGATCAAACACTTCTTGCAGAACAGATCCTTCCAGGTCTTACAACATCCTTTTAAATCTAAAGTATTCCCTCTGTCTCAAAGGCTACCACAGGGCTCAGCCCTTAGCCCTACACTATTTAATGTTTACATGCGCCCCCTGACTGACATTGTGCTGAGACATGGGGTGAAACTGGTGTCATATGCCGATGGCACTCCGTTAATTGTTACACTGGAGCAAAAGGGGGCGGTAACGGCATTTGATTTCAAGGTCTATTTGAGTGATCTTGCTGACTGGATGAAGTTCAGCTGCCTGCAGCTGAATGCTGGAAAGACAGAGGTGATGGTAGTTGGCAAGCAGCCCTCTATATGGTCACATTTATGGTGGCCGGAGGAGCTGGGACCTACTCCGACTCCCAAGGCTAAGGTTAAGTATTTGGGAGTATGGTTCGACAACACCCTATCTTATTGAGGGCAGACATCAGCTGTGGCCAGAGCCTGCTTTGGCATTCTTAAAATGTTGCGGAAAATCCTGGACCTACTACCACTAGACACCAAAAGAACCATTGTACAGGCCCTTGTCACTTCCCATTTGGATTACTGGAACATCCTTAACCTAGGGGTGACCAAAAGAAATCTGAACATTTTGCAGAAGGTTCAGAATGCTGTGGCTCGGCTGATATTGAATATCCCTAGGCGGGCATCGGTGGGGGCTGCCTTGAGGGAATTACACTGGCTCCCTATACAGGCTAGAGTCACCTTTAAGGCTTTGTGCTTTTGCCATAGGATCCTCAACGAGAAAGGGCCAGGATATCTGTGCCCCCTTCTCACTGCTTATAGACCGGCTCGGAAGCTGAGGTCGCTGGGCACAGCGAAGATGATCGTGCCTAAGGTTCGTAAGGTACGGGCAGGAGGTAGTTCCTTTAGCTTTCTCGCAGCTAAGGCCTGAGTGACCTACCTGTGGAATTGAGGATTTGTCCATCGGAGACATTGTTTCTAAAAAAATTGAAAACCTCGCTCTTCCAATCTCCCCCAGGGGGTCGGTAGTAGGCCTTCTCGCATCTTTGGGCCTTGAGTCTAGGGTGTGGGGGGTCCAGGCCAGCTGCTGTGGTTTTACGATGTCCTAGCACAGGGACACTCCATCGGAGTAACCAGGCGCTCTACAAGCTTAGTAATAATAATAATAATAGGTAAGGACAGGGAAGATGTTGTGCAGACATTAAGTTATCGGGTCTTCTCATGAATAAGTCTATTTAGTAACTCATTCATTCAGCAGGGAGCGTGTTTTTGTCTTGTTAGTTTCCTCCTGCTGCCAATGGTTGAGACCTGACCCATTCATGCCTTCTGTCTCCACTGTTGTTCTAGGACACTCTCCATGTCTGTGTCCACAAGTGTGTGAGCGTGCACATTATGTGGGCCTGCCTTTTTCAAGGAACATTTGCAAGGTTCACTTACATTACATCTAAAACATGTCACGATGTGCATCACGGCCTGTGGCTTCTTGGTGCTCTGTTACACCCGTACTTTTGATAATTCTGTTATGTGCACCACCGGCAAAAAACTTAAACTAGGCCCTGATGCTTGTGCACTGACTCTATGTGCCCTTCTTTCCAGTGGCGGCGCCCCCAAAACCAGCAAATAAAACAATAATAAAACGGGTTTTAAACCGGTTTTATTATAATTTTATTTTAATCCTCTTTACCTTACCCAGAACTCTAAAAAGTCTTGTGGGCAGGTCCAGGGGATGTTAGCTGTTGGTGAGGGGTGGTGGGCACTCCCTTCTCTGCGCATGAGGGTTTGGCCAGCCGTCTCAGGCCGGCCAAACCCTTGTGCACAGCGAAGCTCTCTCCAGCCCCAACTGCGTTGCCAGAGCTTGACAGAGCAGGCACAGGCTCCCAGTCTGCCTGGAAGCGCATTACCGGGGCTCAGGCCAATCCCAACACTGCTTTCATGCGGAGTCAGGATTGGCCCCAGTGCATTCTGGGAGCCTGTGCCCAGAAGCAGGAAGAGCGCGATGCAGCAGTAGACGGCGGCGATAAGGTAAGTTTATTTTTTATTTTTGGGCCCCGAACCCTACCTCCCTCCCCACTTCCCTCCTCCGGCCTGGCCCATCCCCCTACTTCGGTAGGGGACGGGCCGCTACTGCTTCCTTCTCACCTGTATCATAGATGGTGTCCAGCAGCACACCGTCTCTTTGAAGTCCAGTTCCCCGAAGTTGACACTGCTAAGGTGGGCCTTCTCAGCCTCAGTGTGTGTGTTTTGCTGTAGTTTCTCGATAGCTATCAATGCCTGTCTCCACTATGTGAGTTTATGAATCCCTCACTGCTACCCCCATTCAATGACTGCTCTTCTGTGTCTGTGGCTAGAGGGCACTCGTAAGAAGGAGATGGAGCAGTTATTCTGTAGGCACAGGGTTCCTTTCACAGCACTTTGACCTCTCTGAGATCATTTCTGCTCAGAAATTATTTCTGCGGCCTGGCCAAGGCGGAGATTAGTAGTCGAATTTAGCAAAGTTAAGTGAATGGCTTTAATGACAGCCGCTTTCTGACCCCACTTGAAGTTCATGTTTAAACTGCTCATGTATAGGCGCAGATTAAACTGGCACAGCCAGGCATCCATCCTCCTTGTTCCCAGGCTGCACACTGCACTGCAGCAATGCCACCCCCCCCGCAATGTCTCAAATGACAGCTCCGACTTTATTAGTGCTTTATTTTTAGGTCTCGCTAAGCCAAAGGCTCGAAGAGACATTTTATATGTTGGATTTTCAAAGTGCTACCCACAGTCTTTTGGCTGGCCTAAACCTTGAGTGCACGATCACATGCACGTGCACAGCTGCTCCCACTCCCCCCTCCCTTCTCTATAGCTTTCTTTCACTTTAGCCGCTTTGACCCTTGCATTCCCCCCTCCCTTCTCACCCAGCCCTTTGATGCTCTGCTCGATTACTTTCACTTTCGCCGCTTTGATGTTTAAATTTTTTTTTATAGGTACAGAAATAACAGCCCCGTTAAGTTACTTTAAGCTTCTGTGTTCACACACGTCATAACACTGCAAAAAACAAACAAATGTCGGCGATGATTTCAAAGCTTTTTCTTAAGCTCGTAGGTACAGAAATAACAGCCCCGTTAAGTTACTTTAAGCTTCTGTGTTCACACACGTCAGAACACTGCAAAAAACAAACAAATGTCGGCGATGATTTCAAAGCTTTTTGTTAAGCTCGGACCGCGCTTGTTTTTGTAGGTATAGAAATAACAGCCCCGTAAAGTTGCTTTAAGCTTCTATGTTCACACAGGTCGTAACGCTGCAAAAAATAAACAAAAGTCGGCGATGATTTCAAAGCTTTGTGTTAAAAACTAAGGCACTTTGCTTGTAGGTGTGTACCCCTCCAACTAACTTTGAAGTTCAAAAGACACCGAGGTTTCCGTAATTATGCATGCGCTGCTTCGAGCACTTCAGTAGTTATAGGAACTGGTGTAAGGCTGTTCTGCCGGGTCTCCATGCAAAGAGGGAGTCTCGTAATGTGTGCAAAGATATGTGTCGCTCAATAGATCAGAAAGTTGCAAAACAATATTTACACATCTGTGTCAAGGAATGTCTTAGAAGCATCTGGAGCCATGGCGAAATGAGGCTTCTCACCTCTTTCTTCTACCTCCAGGATAGCGCGTTGCTAGGGATCCGGTTTCAGTTGCAGCGCACAGTTTAGAGAGATATCCGTCATTAACAGGCTGCTAGGTACAGAGTGTACTGCTTGCTACATCCTGACCAAACGGCTGTACATGGAAATGAATTTCAAAGCAAATGCAAGTAATGCTGCTTTATTAGAGAAAGCAACGGACAAGAAGGACGATAGACTTAAAATAAAAATGTATCTAAGTACAGTGTTAAATAAGCGATTGCCATGTGAATAAATAAACAAATAAATGCAACGCTGCAAGTCGGCGATGATTTCAGAACTTTGTGTTAAGCTCGGACCGCGCTTGTTTGAGTGTAGGACGAGGTCGAGTCACACTTTGGGCTAGTATAGCACACTGATTGCTTTGTTGACAGTCTCGTAGCGCTGTACATAAAGCTGTTGCTCCCGCTGACCATGCTCCTCCGCTTCCTCCCTGGTCTACACCATACACGTATATGCGTGGCTCTAGGTCCTTGCTTTATTTATTTGCAATTTTATATAGCGCAAACTCGACCCAAAGGTATTGGAGCGCTTTACGTGACTTTCAGTTACATTAGACAAGGTCGCATTTATTTTTGAGGCACAGGGAGATTAAATGATTTCCTCGGATCAGGACGCCGAGACTAGAACCTGCGACCACAGTTCCAAGGTAGACCGCGCTGGCCGTGACGCCACATCCCTCTCCCAGTGCCTCTCTGGAGCAGCTATGACGTCACTATACGTGTGACACCTTGAACTCGTTTCTAGCAATTATAATGCTCTAGGACGAATGTTTACCTAAAGTGCATAGAAATTCACTCAGTCTTTAATACATTCACATCTCTCTTTAATTTGCTACATATTGTGATATCTCAATTTTTGAATACCTCTGGTAACATCCCATCAGATTTTTGTCAAACATTCCAGTACAATTTTGTTTGTCTCTGTAATCTTTTATTGTAAGGATAAGTCTGTCATTTTCAAGAAATCTTCTGCATATGCACAAGGTTAAAATAAGCATGTATGGTGAGAAAAGCACCAAGTAGGAAAGCGTCGAACCCGTATCAAATTGAAAAGAGAAGAGAAAATAGATGAACATAGTGAATTACCTCATATCACTGTTTTCCCACTCTGTCATTGGGCTTTCCTAATGCATCTACGAGCCCAACATGCATGTTTCAAACATGTGGCATCAGGGCTTTAAGTGGAGTGAAAAAATGAGGGGGGCTCTCAAAGGGGTGTGGCCAATGTATTTAAGGGTGTGGCTTAAAAAAACTATCTGTAGTTAGCATAGTGTGCCGCCCGACCTGTATTTTTCTGTCATTACATCTAGATATAGGATATTTCGACGCCTCGTCAGGAGTAGTACTCGCTACATAAATGCAATTATAATTACAATACTACGAGTAACATCATACCTACAACAAGTCAGAACGCTTGGCTTTGTCAATGTTTGTTAGTTGCATAAAATTTATAAGCAGCAATTATGGCTTGTAAATTAGTGAAAAAACTTCCACTTAAAGCCCTGGTGACACCACCACAACAATGTTGCTGCTCCTGAGTTTCAAAAACAGAAGGGAAATCCCGAGAGAAAATGACGCTCTTTAAAGGATTTCCCTTCCCCCTACAACGCTCACCTGCCAAGACATGATGCCGTAACTTCTCCACTAGTAAGAAGTGAGCAGTGTGAGCAGGCGCACATCGATGTGCCTGCTTTCACTACAGTCTGGAAAAAAATGGATCGCCTGTGCCACGGCACAAAACAGAGCCCGAAAGAGACCTGTTTCGAGGCCTCCTTTAAACAAGCATTTGCAATGCAATAGGTCTCGCATTTACGCAAGTTTAAGCTATTGGCATTGTAAATGACGATGCCTTTTATTTATGTTTGAAAAACAAAAACACAAATAAAAGGCATTGTTATTTGCAATGTGAATAGCTCAAACTCGCGTAAATGCGAGACCTATTGCATTGTAAATGCTTGTTCTCTTTTGCTGTTCCTAGTAATCTCAAGCAGCAAGCTCAAGCAAACATACTTCAACCCTGTGGAGTAACAGACACGCCAACACTCACCTGAAAAAGTGACAAATATAGCAAAAAAATGGCCATAATAAAACCATCATTTAAAGCTGGTACTGCAAACAATTATGTCATCTCCTTGTTGGCAAGAGCTCTTACTATATGGTCTGAATTTCAAAACAACAATATTGATTTATTTTTCAAATCTATTGTCAATCACCTTCTTCCTTCACAGATGACAGCCTACCTGTGAATCGTTTTAAACTCTATACACCTCAATCATAAATACAACATGAGTTCATGCTTGTTTCAGCTGTTAATACTGGAGAAATCTGAGCGCAAGTCTCTCCTTCTTCCCTAACATCTCAGGGAGTGGTTTAAGGTCCCAGGCTATACATCACTTAGGGCCCGATTCACAGAACTAACTTAAGACAAAATCCTAAACTTACTAGCATTTTGGTATTCACAGAAGGCACTTACTCATTTCGGTATTCACAGAAGTTAGGAGTCCTAACTTTAGGACACCTAAATGCCTTCTGTGAATACCGAAAGTCTTAAAATTAGGATTTTTCTCAATTTAGTAGTAGTATAGTTAGGACTCCTAACTTTAGGACTCCTAAATGCCTTCTGTGAATACCGAAAGTCTTAAAATTAGGATTTTTCTCAATTTAGTAGTAGTAAAGTTAGGACTCCTAACTTTAGGACTCCTAAATGCCTTCTGTGAGTACCGAAAACCTTAAAATTAGGATTGTTCTCAGTTTAGTAGTAGTAAAGTTAGGAGTCCTAACTTTAGGACTCCTAAACTGAGAAAAATCCTAATTTTAAGACATTCGGTATTCAAAGAAGGCATTTAGGAGTCCAAAAGATAGGACTTCTAACTTCTGTGAATACCGAAGTGAGTAAGTGTCTTCTGTGAATACCAAAATGAGTAAGTGCCTTCAATGAATACAAAAGTGGTAGTAAGTTTAGGATTTTGTCTTAAGTTAGTTCTGTGAATCGGGGCCCTGTGTTTGCTCTTTCTGTGTTTTCCATTAACAAGTAGCAAGGTCAATATAAATATTTCATGCACCTATTTTTTTTCATGGATCCACAATGTTCATAACTGCCTTGATTATAAGCACCTCAGTTTTAACAATCCCTCACAAACACCTGTTTGCACAGGAATCAAAATTACAAGTGGTGCAGAGTTTACAGCACTCCGCAATTACTCACTATTGGGATATCTGTGTTATGTCCTATTTTCTGTGGTCCTTATGATGTCCCTCAGTCTTCTTGGGAATGTTCTGTAAGAGTGTGAAAGGGCTAAGCAAAATAAAGCAACCTCTGATGAGTGCTGCAGATCAGCGTAATGCTTGTAGTTTTATTCAATAAACTTACCTAAACCTATACACAAGGGTGGACTTTTCTCCTTCATAACAATCTCTTAATATAGTGGAAAGTTTGGAGGTGGTATGCTTTGTTTATCTCTCGACTCACATAAGGGCTTCCACAAATTGCACAGAAATAGATGTCCCCTTATATAAAAATGATTCCTGCTCTTTTGGTGTTGTTAAAGAGAAAACATATTCAGAAAAACAAACTCTTATCTGTTCCACATCTCGGACAGTGTCTACCACTTCCTAGACTAGAGCATATATAGAAAGTAAGTGGGGGCAGATATGGTTTCCAATAAAAAATGCAACAGAGCCTTGAACTAGATTTGTTTAACGCACCTACCACGTATATGCATCAAAAGACGCCATTATGAGTACACCATGGGGCATATTACCAAGGGACTTATCGCTGCTTTAGTTGCACTTTTTGCCGCTAAAGCGGCTATTTTTTTATCGCTATATCAGCAAGCTGTCGCTAACAGCAGTTAGCGACAGCTTTCTGACGAAAGCTACCGGTTTGTGCCGCTTTTCATGTCAGCGATATTTATCGCTAATGACATGCAAAGTAGGCGTTCCCGACCAACAGACCTGGTAAACAGCCGCTAACAGGCCTATCGCCTAGTAGCAAGGAAGCCCTGGCCTCGGTTAGCGACGTTAAAAGTCACGCTAACCGGGGTCATCGCCGGTTTTTTAACACCTGCTATCTTCCTGACTTAACCATACCTAACATGGGGGGGTGGATTATGCTGATACGACCACAGGGTCGTACCAGCAAAGATTTCCCCCTTCCCCATGCAACATCGCTGGTTTTGTCGCAATGTTGGCCCTTCCCTCCCGCTATCGCTGAAATATTTATCGCTATAGCGCTAATTGTTGCTAATACAGCGTTAGCATGGCGATATATTCCAGCGATAGCTGGCGATAAAAAAATTCTATTTATCGCAGTTTGTTGCTAATATGGCCCCATATTTTTCAGAAGTAGACATAGGATTTAGTAAGGGTTCTTAACAATATAGGAAACATTTGTAGATCATTCTGCTCAGTGCAAGGCCTTACAGTATTGATCACAGCAGCATAACAGTAATCATTCAAGACTATAACAAGGCATCATTCATAGATATGCAATGTGTGACTAACTACGTGATAAAACATTAGTAGGCAAGTTGGTTACGTTTACTAAAATTAGAGGAATGATTCCCCAAAAATCTTTTCAGAAGACAACTCAAGTCTGGTAAATGACTACTGGGAAAATCATGTGCAAGAAAAAAGCCTTAGATGTAGATTAAATTTAGCTAAAATAAGTCGCCAAAACCATGGTTGAGTCATAGTTTCCTATTACAAAAAGGCTTTCTTTAAAGTGTGCATCATGGCAGTGTAATTTATCTTTCCATGAAGGGAAGTTCTTACATTTTGTTAATTGATACAATTTAAATTCAATTGACACCTAATCTAAGTATCTTTTACAGTGTTATTGTGCAAATAGCAATAGGAAATGTCGTGTATTCGTTGACAACTATATATTAAAGTATGTTAAGGAACAGCATTAATATTAGGTACCAGAGCATTTAAAACCAGCATTGGCAAAGCCAGTAGTTCTCGCCATTGGGATCTCTTGTCTTTGTGAATATTTTTTGTGATGCTGTTCAGGATTGCTGATGCTGTGAAGTAGGGCTAAAGAAAAAGAAAAAAGAAAAAAGGCACTGCTGCCATTTCATTTTGTAGGCAACTCATGCATGTGCCTACAAAATGACGCAGGTGCTCTTTTTTATTTACTGGACCAAAATGGATGGGTAAATAAAAAAAAAGTAGAGTAAAAGAATTTACATTTTTAAACAAAGCACATGCGCGAGGAAAGCAACATGGAGGGAGGGCGGTCAGGAAAAGCAGCACGGATCAAAGCAACATGGCATGAGGGCAAGGTGTGAGGAAGATCCACTGAGGGCAGGCGACAAAAACGAGAGACAACAATGTGGGAGTGACCAGCAATGAAAAACACAAGTGATGGAGGTCAGCACAAGGGCAAGAGAGCAACATGGTAAAAGAGAAGCACTCAGCGAGAGAGGAATACGACCCCAGGGGTGATGGAGAAAAACATATGAGTAAAAGGGAGCTATCTGGAGTCCTGTAGGAGAGAAACACACTGGTGAGAGAGACTAATACAGAAACCACAGGTAGAGGGAAGCATACGAGGGAGACCACTGTAAGACATATACACTGACTTAAATGAGGGCCTCATTTAACAGAAAAGGATACAGCGCCACAAGCCATTTAGGAGCGCCGTGCTGCGTCATTTTCAGAGCACAGGCATGCATCGTATTAACAACAATACAACGCATCTGTGTGCTTTCCCCTGCGCTGGCACACAATTGACAGTCATGCAATGATTGTTTTGTGCAGGAAGGAACACCTTCCAGCATGAAAACTATAATTAATGGCATTTTCAACTTTTTATGCGCGCTAAATAATGCAGCACGCATGGAAAGAGGAAAAACCGAGGAGAAATTAAAGTATTTCTCCTCATTGCACCATTCTAACACCTTCTCAATTTTGTACTTACCTCCGTTCATCCATATTCCGGTGTTTACGTTCCCCCACCCTGCCCCTCCCCCGCCCCGCCTCACCGCCCCACGGAACTCCCTCCACAGACCGCTACTGAAAGTCAGCCAATCAGGGAGATTGAAAAAAAGCTATGCTCCAGGAGAGGGACAAATACCGGACTACCAAGATGCAACACAGAAAGCCATCAAATAAGAAGCGAGCAAATGGGACGATAAAGTCAAGTGATAATAAGCATTTGGTGAAAAACAAGACTTTAGCCATTTTTAGCAGGTAATGCAAATATAGCTTGAGGAACAGGACAACAATGCATGTTTTTTTAGAAAAGATTTCCTGAATAGACGTGTTTGTAAAAGAAACAGAGTAAGGATGAGAGTCTGATGTCAATGAGCTAAATAATTTGTGAGTGGAGCAAGAAAGTATCTGATTCGATACTTTCACATCAAAATTTGAAACATTATCAGGATTCTCAAATTCTTCTTGCTATGATAACTTTTTTTCATTCAGATGTGAAGTTTGATGAAGGTGTTCAGCCTAGTGCATTTTGCGCCTGATTTTGAATGCAATTCTGGATTTTGATGGTGTGAACCCCTAATCATGTATTTTTATGTACTTCAACATTATTGTCTCTTGTCTCTATAGACTAGCATATTATTGTGTGTTCAAATATATTTTATAATCAAATATGAATGTTGCTACTAATTGGGCTGAAATGTACGTTAGCCTTAATTATGTTTGCTAAGTTTCATGTTTCTAGTAGACCTAGAACCCATTTTATTTCTGTAAAGCTTAAGCTTGTTTTCAGTATTGCCAACTAGAAGACGGAACTTAGACCAAATAATGAACTCAGTATTGTATTCATCATGGATATCTTCTCCTCAAGGACGTCTTGCGTATCCTCCAGTAGAAGCCTGCCACCGGCTCATTAGATATGTTTTGCTGGAAGTAAAAAGTTTGTCTCATGATTAGGTTCCATAGACTTGCATTGAAATGTACCAGATTTATGTAATTTAACAAGAGGCTCCAACTAACCCTCTTCTAGTGAAAATTTTAGTCAGTTGAAATGACAATTTTGTTTATTTGCAGTGCCGCCTGCTATTTTTGCAATAAAGGTGTGTTAGAGTGAAGGGCTTCCAGATGTGTTGTGCTTAATTTTTAACAGCGTTATCTATAGTAAGTCCCCCATATGATGTGAAGTAAAAATTATTTCCTTCAGTTTGAAGAAAATCTATTGAGGGTAGAATTACTGTAAGTGGATCAATTATAGTGGTCCAGCAGTCCTGTAAGAACATCATTTCCACCCTCAAGATGTAAGAGGACTAGAGATTATACCCCAAACGTAGCTGACCTGTTCCTATAGATGGAACTCAGGCATACCCTATTCATGCTTATCCTGATAGAAGGGCTGCTTTCATTTCCATTGCATTCTTTAAAGAGAAAAAGGTTTACAAATCTATGCAGCTCTTCTCTGTAAGTATCTTGGGCCTTTAAATTGATGTTTGCTCTTTGTCCCTTTTTTCATCAACTCTTACCAGGTCCATTTTGTAATATTACCTTTTCCAATAAATTAAGAAACTTTTGGGAATACACCTAAAGTATGCTGTAGTGCTCCATGTCTCATTCTGCTTTGTCGCGTGTCTCTTGTGTTCCGAGTATTCACGAGGACAAAGCAGAACGAGAACATGTTTGTTTTTAAAATGTTTAAGCTCGCATAGTTTGTTGAGTAGCTTACTGCTGTTTAGGTAACTGTATGTTTAGATTTGAAATACTTGGGTGCCGATTCCGATCCGTTAAAAAAAATTACCGTACGACTCGTATCCATATTTTTTTACGTACAAATCGTACAAGTTCCGTACAACCGGTGAAGTACGATTCGTACGTTAAAAAGTACATACGAATCGTATCGGGAAAAGGTCTACGAGACGTCCCCGGACAGTTTTACGTACGAGTCGTAAAACTGAAGTCCGAGCGCACAAGCCCGATCCGTACCGGCGTTCCGAATACATAAGCGTATGGAAAACGTCCCATACGGAGCGAACTTTGTACGACCCCCTACCCGGGTACACTTGTGCCCGGGGTACGAGTTGCACGGCCCCCCCAGCCTTCCCCCTCACCCGTGTATGTCTGCACCGTACCACCCCACCTGCGTATGTCCGCACCGTGCCCCAGGCGTACCCCAATCCTCGCGTATGTACGATCCGTACATACGCGAGGATTGGGGTACGCCTGGGGTACAGTGCGGACATACGCGGGTGGGGGGGTACGGTGCGGACATACGCGTGTGGGGGGTACGGTGCGGACATATACGCGGGTGGGGGGGTCATGTGCGGACATACGCACCGTACATACACACTATTGGCCTATGTACGGTGCGTATCCCAACAGCGCGTATGTACGCACCATACATATGCAATGTTGGGGTACGCACCGTACATGATGACACTTACGATGTGGTTGATGGCGTGTACGTCGCGTACCGGGCCCCCTTTTTCGTCGTGCATCGCAGCGTACTTAGCTTTTCCGGCACTTCTTGGCTCCCGTAAAAAAATAGCCGTGCGGAGTGCTGTAGGTACGAATCGTACTTGCTGGTCCGTAAAACGCTGCCTGACTCCGTGCGGACGTCGCGTACGCGCTGTCCAGGATCAGAATAGTAGGTATTTTTTAGCCGTACGGTGTTTTTTACAATACGTACGAAAATGGTATTTCTGTACGAATCGTACTTGCTGGTTTGTAAGGTGGATTTCCCGGGTACGAGTCGTACGGAGAATACGCTCCGTATGACCGTTCGTACCCGGGTTTTACAGGATCGGTATCGGCACCTTGACGTTACTGGTCATAGGATTTGGCTTTTTGCTCCGGGCAGGACACATTGATATATGTCCGGTCGAGTATTGAAATAAATACTTCTTTACACAATTCCACGTTTAAGAGTATTCACTACACTTACATTTTGGCGACTTGGGAACTCAACCGGAGCGGATCCACGCAGATTTCTTCATTTTTTATCTTTTTTGGATCGTCGATGCTGATGTAATTGCAGCCTTGATTCCCTCATTGGTTTCGTGAATCAGCATCAATTTGATTGGTACAGCTTCACTTGACCCGCCTCTTCAGGAATTCATTCCGGAGTGAGTAATCTTATAATTGGCCATCTCTCCAATGCTCCTCCCTCACGTCCTGCTCTGACGCTTCCTGGTGGTTAATTTAGGATCGTCTGTCGTCGGCCACGGAGGAGACAGTGAAGGGCTTCCAGAGTTCATTGCGGTTTGAAAAATCCTGTAATTGGCTATTCCTCCGACGCTCCTCCTGCACGTCCGATTCTACCGCTTACACGCAGCACCCCAGCGGTTATTTCAGGATCGTTTAATGGTTCACGGAGGTAGCGGTAAGAGGGATAGTTCATTTTACGCTTGGGGGAAAGAGCTATTAAAGACACCTTACGCATCTGCGAAAGGAACTGCAGTTGTTACTCTACATAAGCAGCGCTTCTTCAAACGAGTAAAGCTGAGTAGCGCGCGCTTAATTAACAGTGAGTTTGACTATTCACTACATATGCTACTTTACAGGTGTGGGCAAAATGTCTATTGCACCCCCTTGTCCACTCCCCTAACATTCCCTTAGATTTGTTGTGAACAGCCTAGTGTGTGGGCCTCAATACAGCTGGCAAAATTTCTTACATGATATTGATCCTGCCTCCTCACCCATATCAGATATTGCCCCGCTTACATTGATCCCGGAAGCCATCATACCCCGCACGAAGGTCTTGGAAAATACACCCATGACTGGGCTTCTCATTCATGCTGCAAGGGCCTTTGTGCCCCAGCACACTGGGTATTCAAGGCAGTGTGATCCACAGGTCAATCTCTTTCAGCAATGCTCACAAGGAGAGACAATCGTGAGACTTAATGTTTCTGTGCGAGCCATTCGCCATCTTGGGGGCCATGTTATTTAAATCACACACTCGGCTGCGTGTGGGTCGCCATGCGCTTTATATAAATCCTGCTAGACTTCGAGTTCCTGACACAGATAAAACTCACCTGCTGCATGTTTGGGTGTGTTCGGGTCTTCCTGCTTCTACCAAACCCCCTTTCTCAGATGCAGCAGCCCTGGCAATTTTTTTGGACCAGCCCCTGGGGCGTTGGGGGTGCAAGTGTGAAGCACTGGTGCTTTTGTTACTGGAGTCCGATATTGCGGAACCGCTGCAAAACCAGCCCTTAGTAACAAAACCGGCCCCCACCGCTGCAAAACCGACCCTCACCCTTCCAGCCTCCTGAGGAAATGCCTGATGCCTGGTACAGTCAGTCCGGCCCTGCCCAGTCAGCTTCTGAAGACACCAACGCCTGAATCCAACAACCTGTTAATAATGAAAAAGACAGAACATTTTTGAGAAAACGCAAGGTTAGTGAATTTAATGCACCACATTTTGGCAAAAGTCATTCTATTAAATGCACCTATATTTCTGGAATTACCAACATAAACTGTCATACTCAAGTGTGATTTTAAAAAGAATCAAAGACATTATTATGAACAGAGAACCAACGGTGTCAAAATTATTATCCATAACACGTTAGTGTGAAGGAAGAACAGGCTCACATCCCCTTGTTGAGAGGAATAATAGACTCAAATCAGATCAGTGTAGATAAACAGCGAGCTCAAAATTGCTGCTAAGGAATGATAGGCTTAAATCATCTAGGCCTGATTGCAACTGCCCCGCGAAATTGCAAAATCGAGATTACGTATTGATCGAAATTATAATTAGTGCGATAAAATTTGCACCCCCTAATAAAGGTCAGAACTGCCTGAATGAACATAAAAAATGACGATCAAGATCAGCACATGCAGACTTTGGTGAAGTATGCACCAAAATCCGCACGGTCTGCCCTACTTTCGGACCGAAACTCACCAAAGGGGGAGTAACTTGCACCCAATGAATTTCAAACTCAGGGTATCGCATTTTATTGAATGCGATACATTTCAGCCCCCACATACATGTATGTTTTCAATATATACATCTATAAAGTACGTAGATATGGGGTCAAGAATGGTAAATGTGTAGTTACATATTTACCTTCACAATACTGTGATAGTTGATAGTCTCGCTACAATAGTTTTGGTTTCATTACTGAATTCCGCCCCCTAGAATATCGGGGTGCAAGAATGTCAAGGACAGAAGATCAAGAGCACAAAATATCGAAAGGTAAGTGCATAGAGGGAGGTATAGATTTACTATTCCCAGCACCACCTCTACTTACCTTAAAGATATATGTACCGCGGGGGTATATACATGTGGAGTTAGGTATAGAAAATCTAGATTTAGCTGTCCATTTTTTCCCAATATTTTGGCCTGGGTATTCCATCCTATTGGTATTCTGGAGTCGATATTCAGGGTGCGCACCGACATTTTTGCTAGCGATATTCCGACATACACGCCTCAACTTGGTGTTGACACTGGGCACAAAGGAGCACGGAAAGCGGCCTGAACTAAGCCATAAGTTTACACTTACAACTAGCGGGAGACCAGGGCCTAAATTCCTCAAGTGGACAAAAAGACAAATAAATTCCATTGCTACAGGATTTCGCCGTCCGGGTGACCAGGCAGCCCTCGCCATAGACAGCAGTATTTCATGAGGAAGCAGAACTTTAATTGCGTGTTTTTCCAATTCAGAGTGGATTTACATTCAGGCTGTCAGGGTCACGCTCTCTCTGCACAGCTGGAGCAAAACGCACCTCCTCACCATTAAAACAATTGATCTCCCATTCAAAGAGGAAAAAAGAAACAGATAAAGTTCATTGACAAATTGGGACACTGCCATAGCGCCTTGAAGCTCGGATGTCCAAGTTCAAGTGACACAAAGAGAGCGCACCTGGTCAGCAGAATTCAGACAATATGCTGTTGTGAAAAAGTACCAAAAGAGGTCAGTTATGGCAGTTGAATAGCTAAGCGCATTATAAAAATAATAAAACATGATATGACGTAGTGTGATGTAGTAGAACAATGTAGCGTAAGGTAAATTGACACTGTGTGAGCCGAACTTGTTTTATATATAAATGTAAATATAAATATGAATATATATATATATATATATATATATATATATATATATATATATATATATATATATATATATACACACATATATACCTATAAATATATGTTTGTATATATATATTTATATATGTGTGTGTGTGTGTTTGTGTGTGTAGGTATGTATTTATATATGCATATATATAGCTGTTGACCTTGCTTTTTGTTTGCTTCCCATAGGAAGCATTTCTAGGTACAAAGTTATATTTTCTGGATATCAGCTCAGAGAAATCTGTAGAACTATATCAAGAAAATAAACAATTTTCATCTGTGAAACCGCCAAGGCCTATCTTGCCAATTGCACTGCCTTTTAGGATTTCATGGAAGTGGTTTTCATAAAGGTTATTAAATAAAATTCTACTTACAAATTACTTTCATCTTCTCTCTTTTGAAAATATCTGTATCTCCCAGTAGCAGAACTCTGTTACTGGTCCCAGTGGGCGTAAAATGCACCTTCGAGAGAGAAAATAATAAAACGTGATATAAAGCCTAGCGCTTGGAAGTACCTTTCTCAGTATATTTCAAGGTCATTGTGCAATAGTATTGTCTTAGATGAGGGCGATTACACTGCACGGTTAAGTTTCGAAAGTGCATTTCCTTAAGGCTTGCAGATACTTTTATCCATTTTTATTAGCTCCCTTAGTCCATTTTCTCATATAGCTGAAAAAAGAAACTTGACATGCTTTGAAAGAGAAACTTTTAAAAGATCTGTTGATTACTTTGAAGTAAGTCTTTGAATAATGGCCTATGATGTCACGGGTCAAGTGGATGTGTGTGCTCAGGAAGGGTGCTTCTTGGCTAAAAAAAAATCTGCTGGAAAAAGTATAAGTGTTTATCCTGACATGGCTGCACCAGAAATCTTGCTGCAGGCAGAGAAGACACAGTCTTGCGGATTTTTGAAAGTTCTTACTTGGGTGAAAAGGGAAGGAAGCCTGACGACCCTATAGTTTGAGAAAGGATCCCACCCCTCCCCCAACATACAAAGTAGTTCCTTGTGTACATAGGTACTCTTATGTAAAATGGGGACTGGATGGAATACCTACTGGGTGAGGCTTTGAGGGTTAAGAATAAGACCCATACTATGGTTTGATAGATGTAAAGATGAAATGTGTGAGTGGAATTAAGAACTGTAAGTAAATGCGGAGGAAAAAACGAAGTACAAGATTTGCCAGAGTACCTACAAGGCCATGACCTTTACTGCAAAAACCACCTACTTCACCAACAAAAGTGTAGCAGCCAATAACTCCTCTAGGGAACTCTTTCAAACAGTGACTAAGCTTACAACAGAACCAACGAGACACTCTACGAATGCTATCAATCATTCCGTGATTCTCTAGCCAGTTTCTTTCTTCAAAAAGTGGCCAACATCTATAACACCTTTCCTAATCCCACTACTTCGCCTCCTCACACTTGCATCTCTTTTAGTTCTAGTTCTAGCTCGGTTGAGTCCACCTTTAAATCCTTCTCTCCTCCCTCCACTGAGACGCTTACTAGACTAATTAAATCTACAAGATCAGGATCCCCAGAGGACCCTTGTCCACCTAAGGAAGCCACCTCTATTGCCAAAACAATAGCCCCTACTTCGACCATGTTTTTCAGCTTGTGTTTCATTCTGCCATCTTTCCAGTCAGCTGGAAAAAAGCATCAGTTCTCCCTCTTCTAAAGAAACCATCTTTGGATCCAGCTGAGGCCTAACAGCTATCACCCTGTATCATGCCTCCCTTCGTCCGCCAAGCTTATCGAGATGGAAATGAAGTCTCAGCTTGTTAAGTTTATTTTCGATAACAATCAGTTGCATGACACCCAATTTGGTTTCCGCTCCAGGCATAGTACAGAAACGGCGCTAATTAAGGCAATAGAGGAAGTCAGGGAATGTCTTGATCTCGGGCGGCAAAGCTTCCTGATACTTTAAGACTTGTCAGCTGTGTTTGATACTGTACATCATGACAGACTGTATCGGTGTCGCTGTCACATCCAGGAAACTGCTTAGTTTTTTTCCTTCAAGGCCGCGAACAAGCGGTCCGACTGGATACATTTGTTTCTCATTCCTTCTTTCTTCCCTGTGGGGTTCTGCAGGAGTCTTCACTCAGCCCAACGCTGTTTAACATATATGTCACCCCTCTTGCGGAACTCATCAAGTCGTTCGATTTTGCCCTTACCTCCTACACCAACGACACAGGCCATCAACCAATGGATGGCAGAGGACAGCCTCCAGCTGAACTCGGGTAAGATGGAGGTCCTACTCTTTGGTGCTGATCCCTCATTCTGGATGCGCACTTGGTGGGCTAAAGGTGATCTAAGTGACCTTCAAGAGATGTAAGGGGTAGCTAGCGACCCTAACAGAAGAGGACCTCTCTTATGGAATGATCTGTGCACAATGCATTAGGCCTTAAATTGCACTCTCTGCTCCGCTGTAAGCCAGAGAAGGTCTTTCATGGCCTTTTTTTTGCAGATTGGTTTATTGGGAGATTCATGAGGAGCCGTACAGCCTTTAGATCAAATATTCGTGCGACCCGAGGTACAGGGCATTGCCATAATCAAGTTGTGAAATAATAAGAGGCTGGACGATTAGTCTTCAAGCTAAAAAAGGAAGAAGATTAAAAACCTTTCTTAGCAGTCTCAGAACACCAAAGAAATTACCAGCAAGTTTTTTAGCTTGGTGCTCCATTGTAAGGCTGGAATTCAGCCACATTCGAAGACACATTATCACACATTTAGGGGGGGGGAGCCTATCCGGACAGTCCGGCGCAGAGGTTAGGACTTTTTTCCTAAAATTATTGCCCAGTAGCATAACCTCAGTCTTGTCTTCGTTGAGCTTCAGTTTACAGTTAGCCATCCATCTGGTTACTTCCTGAAGGCAAGAGACCAGACTGAGGTGACTAAAGCTGGGATCAGGGGAGATTGAAATCACCAGCTGGGTGTCATTGGCATAAAAAAACAATGACAACCCGTAAGAATGCACAATTTCAGGTAGGGGCTACATATAAAGATTAAAAAGGGTGGGACTCAGGGGGGACCCCTGAAGCACCCCGCAGCTCAAAGGGAGACTGTCGAACTAACAGGAATGATCTAACACCTTGAATGTTCTGTTCTCTAAAAATGAGGAAAGCCATTTCAGTGCACGGCCATCAATACCCGTTTTTACTCTCCTATGGATAAGTATGGCATGCTCTACAGTGCTGAAGGCTGCGTTAAGATCTAAAACAAGAACGGCTGCTGGACATCCTTGATCCAACAGTAGTCTTAGTTCCTCGACCACTGCCAGCAAAGATGTTTCTGGGTTGTGCTCGGAATCGCATTTGTGTGGGGTGGAGGATTTTGTTGGACTCAAGGAACACAGAAAGATGTTTATTAAAATGCTTTTATTTGGAGAGTTCGAGGAGCACTCCTTTGTTGCTAGTTAAGCCTATGCTAAACAATGGTGCTACAGCACTACACTTGCTGTCAACCAAGTGTAAGTGAATCAAGAAACTGTTGCAAGTATGTGAACTTAATGGTGCTGTGCACAATTCACTGGGTGCTAATACCCACGTCTCATATGAGACTAACGCTCAAAACATTGACAATTTTAAACCATTAAGTCTTCTTGGTGTTCAATTTATATCAGTCGTTAAATCATAATGAAAATAAATTCATCAATACAGTCTGTACAATGTTCGACAGATGAATGAAAATATGTACACAATAATCATCTCAATCAGATAGTGGTACAGAAATTAGTCCGTTAAATAATAAACAATGGTAAATAAATGCCCGATGCATTTCGGGACGTAACAGTCCCTTCGTCAGGGGCCAACCTGAAACAAAAAACAATCTATTATGCTCATATCAGTGTCTGGATAGGCAGTAAAGCAGAATTAGAGACAATGATTACCACTTTGAATACCATTAACACACGTATTCAGTTTACCTCTAGTTTCGCTACGGAACAAATACATTTCCTGGATGTCCTAATAAGTTACATCAGACCAAATACACATTTCGATACCCAAGTTTACAGCAAACCAACGGACAGGAACAACGCCTTAGCTTTCACGAGTTTTCATCCTAGACCCCTCATCAAAATCTTGCCATACTCACAATTTATCGGAATCAGACGAATATGTTCTAATTATGACGCGAGTAACCAAAAAATGGCAGAGTACAAAGAAAGATATGCCTCCCGAGGTTATCCACAAGACATTCTAGACAATTGTCTCAATCGAGCCCAAGTTCACAAACGGGAGGGGTTATTAACTCCATCAGTTAAATCCTACCACAACAGGATCGTATTTATCTCCAAATATTCTACCACTTCCACATCGGTCAAAAAGATTATTAACCAACGATGGGAATTACTTCAAAGTGAAAATGACTTCTATGACATCTTTTTAAACAAACCCATTTTCGCTTATACTAGAGGCAAAAATATAAGATCCATACTGTCATCTTCCAAACCCGAAACCAAACAGTCTACACATCGGGGTACCATCAAGTGCAATAATTGTATACATTGCAGCAACGTAATCACCGGTAACACATTGACCCACCCGTTAACAGACAAGAAGATTCAACTGTACCACACCAGTGACTGTAACACTAACAATGTGATTTATTTTATCAAATGCCCATGTGGAAAAGCATATATTGGCAAGACAGAACGCAAAGTAAAAATCCGGATAACTGAACACAAGAGCAAAATTCGAACAAAAAGTACTACATCAAGCTTAGCTCTACATTGGACTGAGTCCAAGCACAACATATCACAGTTATGATTTCAAATTGTAGAAAGGGTAACACCGAGATCAGGAATGGATATCACTAAACAATTATTACGCAGAGAAGTTTTTTGGATCAAGCACCTAGTCACCATGATACCATCGGGTCTTAATGACCGTCTGGATATGAATTGCTTCTTATAAAGCAACAAATTGTAATAAGACACACACATTTAGATTGACCTTTTAGAACAGGTCAGTATGCATTTGGTTGACTAGCACACTACCCACTAGGGAGGGAGATTCAAGTGTTCACACATGGTGAAGGGTTCTTTTTTCATACACGGTTTCTCTGGTGATACACGCTCAGAGCTAGTCAGCATCTGTTTAACGATTAATACGGTTATCACGAACTATCCGTTTCTTTATTATTTTTTTTTTTTTTTTTTTGTCGTCATGTTTTATTTCAAAGGCGATGGGGCTTTGCAACACAGTCCACCATAAATTATTATTGTCTTTGTATCACTGCATTTCATTGGCAGTGTTTCAAGCATAGTTACTCTTGTACAATTCATCAGTTTCTTTAGCATAAGACTCCGTATGGGGCCTCGCTGTATAGTTTACACTTCAGTCTCATCCTACTGGTCAATTTACAACAGGGTTACGTTTCGTTTAACACATACATAGTGTTAAGATGGCGATACTTCCGGCAATCCGCTAGTCCTCTTTTGATGTTTTCATCGCGGCTCATTTAAATCGTCCCGACGCTTCGGGCATTACTCATTTGGAAACAGACTGCATACCGATTAGCATCGAGACTATTAGGCCGGTAAGATCAAAGATCATTTGTCAATCTGCAATTCCGCGCGTAGTTCAGGGAACCAACATTTGGCATTTCGTCCAAACAGCTGACGGCCTTTTTTCTGTTTCATTTAGACTGTGTGGAAACGAAGTCTGGATTCATTGAAGACTCCTCACATCTAGTGGGTGAGTGTATTATCCCGTTGTCTTAGCGCGTATTTTTGGTTATGTTGGGTATGTTATATCGTCATACCATTTCATTTTTACAGGACCGGGTACGCCAGGCAGTATTGCATTATTTACTGTGTAGCACTAACGCGGAGGGTAAGCATATTCAGCGTTCCGCAGTAATTATTATTGAGTGACATGGCACACATGGCACTAACTTTAGTGATCTTTTCAGACTGTAGCTGTCGAAATTGAGGCTGGTTTACAGGGATCTCTTTTAGGTGAGCATAGTACATTATATTTATCACAATAGCCTGATTTTCTCTTTGAGCCAGCAAGCGGTTATAATTACGCGCACGTTGCTTTGCATACATCGTTTTTATCGCTATGTTGAATATTTCACAATTTCTCTTGGCGTTTTCACTTGGTGTTACTCATCACCTATCATGGGTTGCGTATACCATACTGGGGCAACTGAACAGGTCTTTCTTCTTTTTTCTCCTCTTCTGGTGAACATTTGTGAATGAACACATGAGGTCTCACAGGGTAATGATCACAGCATAAGCAAGTAAACATGCACCTCACCATTGAGGCAAGTTGGGGAATGCTGCCCCTTATGTATATAAAGTATGATGTGTGCATAATAGATTGTTTTTTGTTTCAGGTTGGTCCCTGACGAAGGGACTGTTACGTCCCAAAATGCATCGGGCATTAATGAACCATTGTTTATTATTTAACGGACTGATTCTGTACCACTATCTGATTGAGATGATTATTGTGTACATATTTTTATTCATCTGTCGAACATTGTACAGACTGTATTGATGAATGTGTTGATGAATGTATTTTCATTATGATTTAACGACTGATATAAATTGAACACCAAGGAGAATTAATGGTTTAAAATTGTCAATGTTTTGAGCGTTAGTCTCATATGATAAGTGGGTATTAGCACCCAGTGAATTGTGCACAGCACCATCAAGTTTATATACTTGCAACAGTTTATTAAAATGCTTTTGCCAGGAGCTTCAAGGCTCCAGGTAGCAGGGAGACCGGCCTATAGTTACTCACACAAAGAGGATCCAAACCAGTCTACCCACCCTGTCATTTGTTTCTCCCTACCCACCGGGCATTCACCTCTGCTTTCTGTTTTTATCCCACACCTGCCATCCGTTTTTACCCCCTGCCATCTGTTTTCATCCCCACCCTCTGCCGTCCATTTTCACCCCTGTCCGTTTTCACACCTCCCCCTGACTGTTTTGTTCCCAAGTGCTATTTAACCACCCCCACCCCTGCACTGTTTTTAGACATACTGTACAGCAGCATGAGCTGTGCAACATGTTTTAAAAGCAAAAAAAACACTATGACGCAGTCAACGCTGGTAGCGTCACAGCGCTATTTGTTTTAAACTTTAAGCCATGTTGCACAGCAGTACCGGGAGTACTTGGGGCTTCCTGGAGGGACCACCCAGTGCATGAAACCATACCTCCAACACCGTTAACAGTGTTGGGGTATGATTCCATCTTGTATGATACGAAACATGCCCAGAATCGGCACAGCCAATATATAGCTAGCCATTGCGTAATGAGGCATGGCCACTATATGTATTAAAATGGCTGACCGAGCTTACAAAGCCTGGATAATTGACTATTGGCTTTGTCAATGCTTTTTTTTCAAAGTTTCAACATCATATGACGGTCCTGTTTGTGACTTAGGGTTTCCACAGATGTGATGGGACCTCTGGGCATAGGCACAGGTTCAAGGCTTTCCTCATACTGTGCTCTTACCGCCACTGACCCGCAATATGCACCTCATCATAGGGACAGTTTATAAAATTGGTAACTCCTCAAATCTTTGGAATAATACTTAAGGGGCTGTCAGCGCAATGTGAAATAGACAGACAGTAGGTGAACAAAGAAGTTTATCAATGTTGTGAAGCTAAATCGTGGTTCTGTGGAACAGGAACAGCTCAGTGGTCTCAATCTGCCATAGGCATTTTCTTCTCTGATCTGACACATTATAAGCATGCTTCTCCTCCTTCCACTCACTACATCCTGCTACATCTTAAACTCATTTGCCCAGTGCTCCAAGAAACTTATAAATTGAATGAGGAATAACCAGAGAGGAACCTCCTGACTCTTTTTTTCCCCAAAACCCTGCCTCGGCAACACAAACCCCAGCTATTGCTGAACTAGTGTTCTTGCAGCACTTTCTCCCTACAAATAATACACAAAGCACCTCTTAAGCAGAAAGAATAACCAATCGTGATATCCACAGTCCAATGCCCTGCCAAAGAGCGGGAAAAGAATTTGCACTTGTACCAGACCACAGAGGCAGGTTAATAGAAGGACCGGCGTGTGACCCACTGTCATGAAAAGTAGCAAAAGAAAGATTCATACCAGAATCCATAAACCAGAGGTATTGAAAAAGGACATCCACTACCAGATGGAAGTAAACTGCTATACTTAGCACTAAGAATCATAGAACATAGGAAAAGAGGCAACTTAACCTTCCCACACACATTCTTGAGACATAGAAATATGACTAAAGTTAGTAATACAGTTTGGGGGGAGTACTGTCACAGCTTCAAAATGAGAAGTAATTTTCCATTGTATTCACTCCTTGCTCTCACGAGTCCTGTAGCTTAGAAGGAGAACGTCGTCTGCACAAAGGCAGCCTCAAAGATTAAATTGTTAATTTGGGCCACACATCTTGCAATATGCACTGACCATACACCTTTGGTTTGAATTTCGAAAACTGATTAAGGAAAAAGGTTTGCTGCTTACTGCCTAGTTGACTACAAAGCTGCAGGACAATATTTTCCGTGCAGACTATGTCGCACGAGGGAAAGCTTTAGTCCTGGTTGCCCATCCAGGATTTTACTAGCAGACACTGAGAAAGATATTCTGGATGAAGCCAATCATTGGAGCCTCTTGTGGCCACGATCTGACAATCTGAGTAAATGCATTGAAAAGGGATTTATCAAACTCTGTCTGTCTTTCAGCTTCTAAAGATTTGTCAAGGTGGCATGGAATTATCTAATCAAAACGGTTTAATCATGAGAGGTGATAGGTGTAGGATGCTTTGCTTAGTATCTGGGGCACACTGATTTAAGTGAAGTAGCTTGCACTAATCCAGACAACACTTATGTTGATTTTAGTAGTCTTAGACAATCATAGGAAGCTCTCTAAGTGGTAGCTGTGGAAAGAAGCCTTCGGGCTTAGTCCTGAACAAGTGTTAAGCAGCTTGTTTTACCAGCACTAATCATGTAGCGTAGGTTAAACGAAAAAGAACGACACAGTGTAGTTATAAAAATATGTGTGCTTATTATGCAACACTCACTAACACATTGGTATATCTCCAACCCTGAGATATCAACACAAATATACACAATACTTCAACTGTAAACAGGTAAGTAAGCACAGTACACAGTTGTCTACAGGGGGAGACCAAACCATATACTAAGAAAATGGAACAAAGTCGGGTCTCAGACCAAGAGACTCAGAAGAGCTGGGGACACTAGGAACCACCGAAGATAAGTACCCAGGAACCCCACGGAGTCTGTGTGAAGATTGGAAACACAGCTGCATATTCAATAGAAGTAAATGGAACAGTGACAGTTACAGTTTTTAAGAAGGACACTTCCCAGTGGACCCTGAAGAAACCCTGTGGAAGACAGAAGGTTGGAGAGTCACCCCACCTGTGGATACCCCAGGAACCAGGATACCTACACCAGGGAAACCGGGTGCAGAGGTGCGAAGTGACATCAGAAACTGCCGTAGACCACAATGGAGGACTTCAGTAAAGATGCCGCTGGTGAAGACTGTGCGAGAGTCTGGTGGAATCCAAGGCTGGATTCTTGAAGAGAAGAACCTGAAAGCAGAGGTGGACAAATTCTATGCCACTTAGTGGTGATCAGGAGACATGGAAGAGCAATGACCACCGATGACGGAAGATGCAGGAGTGATGACGGTGACCTTGTCACAGCAGCTGTGAGGACCAGGCAATGATGTGTAAGAACGGGAGCTGTTCACAAGCTTTCCTATGTCGGAAGTCAAGAACCAGAGGGTCAGTGTTCAGCGGGAGCACCAACAAGCTTGGCAGCAGCAACAGACGAGGAAAACGATGACGTAGCAACGTTAGAATCAGCAAGGGACTCACCAAGTGCAGGAGAGTCAGGGCAGGCCCCGAGCAAGCAGGGGAGCCTGATGAAGTAAGAGAATACCCTTGAGAGGACACAAAGGCCGAAAGGCACAAGAGTCGCAAGAGGACCTCAAGCAGCTCACCAAAGATGAAGGCCCACAGTGCAGAGGATATGGTGAGGACAAAGATCTTAGCAGGAAGAGATGCTGGAGGCTGGAGTTTCTTGTAGCCTGAAGATGTATGGAGTATAGAGCCAACAAACCATGTCAACGGCAAGCCGATGCGGTGCACAGGGATTCAGTACCAGCAGTTCTGATGAGGGATACTTGCCTCAAAATTGCAGAGAGGACAAGTCAGGCCTCAAGGGAGTTTCTGAACCTCCACCAGTGTTGCTGAGCCTTTTGAAGTCCGTGGGACTTCAGGAGCAGCAGCACGTTCAGCTTCTTTGCAGTGCCTTCAGATGCAGGAGAGTGACTCCTTCACTCCAAGGGTGATTACTTCGGGTGTCCTTTATGCCCACAGGTCTGTTAAAGATCCTGGAAGAAGCACAGATACAGACAACAAAGAAGACTTGCAGAAAAGCAAGACCAGGAGCAGCAGGAGTCTTCCTTGATGCAGTCTCGGTCCCAGGCGAACTCCAGCGAAGTCCAAGTGTCCAGGAGGTCGGAGAGCAACGTGGTTTCCGCCTTGAGACTTGTCCCATAACACACCTGAGGACTCAGCCACAGGTAAGCCGCTTTTATTTCCGAAGAAAGGGGTTAGGACAACTCAGGGGTCCCTCCCATAGGAGGGGCAGGACAGAGGTGAGGATACTCCCATGCCCTTTGTCCAGTTTCATGCCAGAGCGGAAGCCAAGGGCTCTCAGAACTGGTTTTAACCAGAGTATGCAAGGAAGGCACCATACATGCCCTTCAAAGCAGTCTGGTGGTGCTGACAAGCATCCCCACCTTAGCCCAATACACTACGTCCTGTCTGGGAGGTGGTCACACCTCCCTGTGACAGGAAACCTATTGTTCTACCTTCCTCTTCTCAAGCTCAGCTCAGCAGCAGGATGGCAGAATAGTGTCTGGTGTCGGCAGCAGCACTACCATGCTTGGGGCTTCCTGGAGGGACCCTACAGTGCATGAAACCATACCTCCAACACCATTAACGGTGTTGGGGTATGATTCCATCATGTTTGATACGAAACATGCCCAGGTTCGGCACAGCCAATATATAGTTAGCCATTGCGTAATGAGGCATGGCCACTATATGTATTAAAATGGCTGACCGAGCTTACAAAGCCTGGATAATTGACTCTGGGGTTTGTAGTGGGTGTAGCAGGGCACCCTCACACTAATAACTTAGCACCCTGCCTTTAAGATTGAAAGGTCTGCCTATCCAGCCAAAATGTGGGGGCAACCATGAAAGCAGATCCTACTTTCCTACAATAGGTTAGTGACACCATGACAGATGAGGTCCAGATACCGCAGTGTGTCAATACATGAGGCTGGGGATTCATTACTAGTGGCTTTGCATAAAAAGGCTTTGGGACAAGGCAAGGAATTATCTTGCCTGTATCATCAAAGAAAAATCAAAGGATGTTTTGGGCTTCACTTTCAAATTGTCTATTATTGAAACTGCCCAGCGGATGGGATTGTTGGTCACCTATTGTCCTGGATCCTCTGTGGATTCACTTATTCAGAACATTGGAGAGTTGAGCGCTCCATTAAAGGCAATGAAGTGGCAGAGGGCCAATAATGGCTGGCATGGATCTTCTTCTACAACATTCAATGAGTACCTTTCTT
Organism: Triturus cristatus; assembly: GCF_964204655.1. Lineage (NCBI taxonomy): Eukaryota > Metazoa > Chordata > Amphibia > Caudata > Salamandridae > Triturus > Triturus cristatus. The sequence goes on along the minus strand of NC_140582.1, from coordinate 1,062,924,835 downwards.
TTCAGAACATTCTACTCTCAGTTAGTGTAATGTTCAAATCGCACTGTGTGCCTTGTGTCTTAGGCTATAATGGTTGGTAACAGCCCTCTCCCACATTATACAGTCTCAATTACAGATTAGGCCTGAAACCTGAATACAGGGTTTTTACAACCAGTATAGCCCTATGCAATGGGCTATACTGTAATAAAGTACACTGCACCTCATCTGCCACCTTGAAGCGCACTTTACAGACTCTTAACCATCACACACTAGATAATGAGGCAGTCCACTGGCAGCTAACAGCAGAGGGCTCGCATAAGCACCCAGAGAATAAAGCACAGGCACAGAAGTAATCCAGAATACACACAGGAAACAAATACCAACACAGCAATAGCTTATTTCAGATACAGGTTATCATAGACCCTAGATTTGCTTACCTTGGATTGGAACACAAAGACTAGAATATCTGATTAATTCAATCATTCATGAATCGAGTGATCCGATATATAATACAGAATCTAGGGGTTATTTATAATATATATCTGAAATAAGTTTGTCAATGTACGGAATAAGGATTCTTATTTGGCCCATTTTGTTTGATTTTATTGAATTTGTGTTGTATATCTATGGATGACAGATGTATGTGGTTTGAAATGCATGTATGTAGTGTGATCTATAGTCCGACTGTGGTGTTGGGGGTCTGAGCCTGGGTCTCTCCAGGTTGTATATATATTGTTATGAGTATTGCTATTGTTGTGTTGGCATTTGAATAGATATTCTATATACTTAATTCTCGGTGAATGTACCATAAGAATCACTGAACATTTTGAATAAATATGATGTATACATTCTTGTTACAAACTTGGCTTTGACATTTGTGATGTATTGAATCATTGGGCTGAATTGCGATTTATTGCGCTTTGAAATTATTGATGAGATATCTTACTTCAATGTATGTACCAGGCAGGTCGTTTCTTGTGTGAATTGTTGTTTTCTTCCCCTGCTTCCCTGCCTGTGCATCCATAGTTACAGGGGCCCTCTTTCTTGGGGCAGAAGTAGTCCAGTCCACGGGCTAGCCTAGTGACAGCACAGTAACCCTATGCCATTTAAGTAGAAAGGCAAGAAAAACATTTAGAATAGTTTGGCAAGTACACATTAGGGCGTGTCCCAATATGTAACCCCTGTAGTTAGTTACTGAACCGTCCAACAAGCTCAAACCACAGGAACCAGCAGAGCAGACCACGTCCTCATTTCTACATCTTCAGTCGTTAACACCACACAACACAGTGGAAGAGAAACCTTTACAAAACAAAACAATTTCTTTGTGTTACCACTATGTAGCATTCTTATTAACTTAAGTGAGAAACGAGTAAATGATTGGATGAAGGTAAAGCTCTTTTTTTCATAAGTTATGGCCTCATAGTATGGGGTGTCGTGAAGCGACGTCCTGGCCCAACACCATTTCACCCTTAGCCAGGCTGTGATGGCGACTTCACATTACCAGCCACATTCTGATTAAAGGGGCCATCCAGTGTAGAGAAAACACATATCACTTCACCCAGTCCAAGGTCACAAACAATCACCAACAAAAGGTATTCCTCAGTGTTTGTTTGCTGACGTCACCTGGGGTTTTCAGATATATTGTGACGTCATTTGCTGGATGGCCCCTTTAACGCGATAATTTGGAGTACGCACTTCCGGTATCAGTTCATACACTGTGTGTTAGAGTATGAGGTGCCCCCTTTATATGAACCCTGTGCTCTTCCACAGTCCCTTGAATTCCATGCATCTTTCCAACTCCACAGAGCCTGGGCTACTTTCAGGAGCATTTGGCGAGGTATAAATGCCTTCATTCATGAAGGAATGACGCGGCTGACAGTTTACAAGATGCTAAGTTTGGTGCAAGACGTAGATGCCATTTCCTGCATGATGTGTCAGCCGCTGTGTGGGCTGGGACCAGACAGCACCTCCATCACTTGGGTCTTAGCACTAAACAGGCAAATAGCAGAGGCGCAGAACGAGACGGTCACATACACATTACAGTACATTCTACTAGAAATAGAGCGCTTAGCCATGAGTCATGTGAAAAACTTTAGCCGCACAATAGATATTTTCTGGTTTGCATGTAAACGATAATCTAACGAAATAGGGTATGACTGTTCTCATAGTCCTGAGGCCAAAATATATTTTAAACATATCGGTTGATGAAAGAAAACATACGGGTGGATGTTTGCATTTATGCCTGAACTTTTTTTTTCTTTTCAATTTACAAACATTCCTAGAAGTATTGCGAAAGAAAAAGAAAGAAAGAAAGACAGGTATATGAAGGGAAGAAAGAAAAAAGTAGGCAAAAATGAAAAAGGAAAGAAAGAAAGTTAAGAAAAAAAGGAAAGAAAGAGTAAATAAAGAAGGAAATGAGCAAAGAAAGAAAGAGGAAAGTACAGGGAAAGAAGGGAATAAAGAAGTAATGACAGGCAGCCACTTAGGGTTGCAAAGACAGAGCATCTTCATGAGCTTATATTCAGAGCTCATGTGAGCTGCTGGTGAGGTGCAAAAATCAGTAGTCAGTAAACAAAGGCCACCACAAAAAGAAGTTACAACAGCATTGGCAGGAGACAAGAACTGATAAAACTGGAATGTGACCTTTGCTCACATCTGGTATAAAGCATCCTGCTAGCACATCATGCTTTACAAAGAAAGGCAACACTAAAGTATTAAAAGATAAACAAAACACTGGCACTGAAGGGCACTGCCTTGTGTGTGGATGTGCTCTTTGCGAAAGGGCTAAATACAGTCACTCAAAGTGAAGTTGGCCAGTGGCTTCAGTAGGCTGACCCATTTTCCGATGCTATATGCTGTATTGGACGGAAGCAAAATGTGCATGACTCTACAACAGATAAATGGATGAAGAGAGCTAGCTGCAAGCCCCTTTAAGTAAGTATATTATATATTATATAATTATTAAAACATCAAAAGGTCTTGGCTAACACCAGACCTAAAAACAAGGTCAGCATGAAAGTTCTTCAGCACTCTACATCTACACTCTTATGCTGTCTTCCACGCCTCTTTGTCTTTTCTTAACATCGCAGAAAATGGTATCATTCCAAACTCTCCACTCAAAAACATATATTTTAATTCTGAGAAATGTCACAATAAATGTAAAATACAATTGACGTTGTGTAGTTTGTGTCATACTGAATGAAGCATATTGATTGATTCACTGGATCTTTAATTACATAAATAAATGCACTGGCCCAAATTATGCAAGGCCAAGGTTTGTAAATATTCCCCAGTTCTATGTTGCAAAACGCATCTTGAACTCCCCGAATGAGGCATGTATAACAGTATCTTGAAAGTGTGCAAAAGTAGGGGAAGTTAATTGAAGTGAAATGTCCCTATAAACTTCACAGAAGGTAGAGTATAAGCCACTAATGAACCCTGATGAGAAACATCTTCCTGAAAACTAGCTACACACACGGTGCAGCAATCATAGTGAACACCAGGAGTGGAAAGACTTCCTTGTGTGATTTTGGAAATGCTAAGAGTATGTGTCATAGGTTTTGCTAGATGTACAAGTAAGGAAAAGCACACCCTATCCACAGAACCTCAGACAAACAAGACCATTACCCCAACCACAGCTGGCCAAACCAACCCAAATCACAACTATGACTCTTCCTCCAGGTACCTCCAAGAAAGGTTAACTCTATAGCCACAATACTCTACCACCAAACATCCCACCAACTGTTGTTCATGCAGACAGTGATGTGCCTTTGAAAGTCCTGTTCACTTATACTTACCACCATCACAACATAGAGTACTCAGTTATTTTTTTTTTACCTCTGGAGTTGAATGTACAAGCTCCACAAGTTCCAGTAACCCCATGCTAGCAGAGGATATTGGCAGGTAAGTCTCTCATGGGTCTCTCCTGAGTTTCTCACTGCTGCCGCGCTATCTCCACAGTTCTCTTTTGTCCTGTGTTTCGCATACAAATGCTGTTTCCAAACCCAGATCCATCAGGATCTGTGGGTTTCAAATTCTGCCTGAAATTCAGTAATGTGACATTTCTTCTCCGAAGATCCACAAAATGGCGTAAGAGATAGGAGGACCACTTATAACTAGTCTAGAAATGGGTGGCAGGCTGAAGAAAGGAAGAACATAGAATAGATGAAGAATACATCTAAGACACTTACCTTGAGAAATCTTCATGAAAGCAACAACGTGTGGCCAGCTGTCATAATAAAAGGTCATGAAATAAATGGTAACTGTAACGCTTGAAATTCTTCCGCAGCAATGCAGAAGGTTGAGACGTGAACATTTTCACTGGGCTCTTGCTACAACTGCTGAGCATCAGCGCCGCTGAGTGTGGATTTGATCATATTCAGCAAACACTATGCAATGGAATATCTATCCATATGTTGCAGTAACCCCCCCACTTTTTGCCAGACTACTGATGCACTTTTACTTGGTGTGCTCTGGGTCCCTGCCAATCAGGTTTCCAGGGCCTGTGTTCTTTCCCCAAAACAAACCCAATTGGCATCTCTGGCCACAGGTCAGCCCCTGGTAACTGGTACCACAGGTACCCAGGGCACTGTGACCAGAGAAGGCCTCTAAGGGCTGCAGCACTTATTGCGCCACCCTTAGAGGTCCTGTACCACTACACTCACACACCGCCTTTGCAGGCTGCGTGTTTAGGTGCAGAACAAAGTGAAATGTCAGCATGGCACACATCCCTGTGTGCCATGCCTACAAAGCACTGCCCTGCCTAGGTCAGCCACCCCTTCAGCTGGGTGCACTATGCCAGTGGTGAGGGCACAAGGGCATGAGCCCTGTGCCCTTACAGTGCTCAAGTCCATTTTTGGGCATTGTAAGTGCAGTGTTGCCATTAAGAGTATATGGTGCTGGGAGTTTGTCATTACGAACTCCACAGCACCATAAAGGCTACACTAAAAACTGGGGTGTTTGGTATCAAACTGCTCAGCACATTAAACCCACACTGATGCCAGTGTGGTATTTAATGAAAAATGCACACAGAGGGCATCTCAGAGATGCCCCCTGAAAACTAACCCACCTCTAATGACCTGACTGAGTGGCTACTTAGGCTACCATCAACAGACATACACAGACGACACCCAACTCATCCTCTCCCTATCCAACTAACCCAACACTGCCAGACACAACTTTCGAGAAGGCATGGAAGCCGTCACCAAATGGATGAAAAACAGCTGCCTACAATTAAACACCAATAAAACGGAAGTACTCATCATGGGTCCAAACCCAGATGCCTGGAATGACACCTGGTGGCCCCCCGCCCTCGGAAGCCCGCCCACCCCCACGGACCACGCACGCAACCTGGGAATCATCCTGGACTCAGAGCTCAAAATAGACGGCCAGATCAACTCCGTCTCGTCCTCCTGCTTCCACACCCTCCGCCTCCTACGTAAGACCTTCAAATGGATCCCCCCCGAACACAGAAAGACCGTCACTCACGCCCTGGTCACCAGCAGGCTCGACTACGGCAATGCACTCTATGTCGGAATAAACAAAAACCTCACCCACAAGCTACAGAACATCCAAAACGCCGCCGCAAGACTGGTCCTCAACCTGCCAAGACATTGCCACATCTCCCAGCACCTGCGCACACTCCACTGGCTCCCCATCGAAGCTAGAGTCACCTTCAAGATGCTAACCCACGCTCACAAGGCCCTCCACGACACCGGACCAGCGTACCTGAATAGCCGACTCAAATTCCACGCATCCCCAAGGACCCTACGATCAGCCCAGCTCTCCTACGACGTGATCCCCCGCACCAGAAAGACCAGATCGGGAGGCCACTCCTTCTCCTTCTGCGCGGCCAGAGGCTGGAACGACCTTCTGCTGCACCTCAGACAGATAACATCGCTTCCCATCTTCGCAAGAAACCTCAAAACCTGGCTCTTCGACAGACACCCTCCTTGATGGACTGGAACCTGCGAACACCCCCCAGCACCTTGAGACCCTTACGGGTGAGTAGTCACACTTAACAAACACCTGATTTGATTTGGGTCGAGCGACTGCTGCTCTCGGGGGCCTGAAGCAATGCACATCCTGGGACGAGGTGCCAAGTCTCCTCCCCCAGGATAGGCAGGGTTCACGAAGGGTAAGCTTCAAAGGCATGCCGCATTTGTGAGCCTCCCCAGACATTTGCTGCTTTCAGCAACTGGTCCCCACTGGTTCTACCCCCCACTTTGGGCAGGAGAACCGGTGGGAAAAACAAGTGAGGGAAAGAGTTGTGCCCACCTCTGCCAACTCCACCCCTCAGGTGTGGGAGGCGAGGTGAAGCACAACCTCGAGTCCCCGCCATCTTTAGGATGGGGAGACCCAGCTAACCAGGTACAGGCTCCTGTCCCCTTCCACTGGAGAGTGGCAAAATAATAATAATACACATTTGTAAAGCGCGAACAATCACCTGTAAGGGTTTCTAGGCGCTGGGGGCCATCGGGAAGATTAAGCAAGCTATTGACCAGAGTCACATGGTGCTGGGCTAATCTGCCTCCGGTGCCGGGGATCGAACCGTGATCCCCAGATTCCGGAATCAGTCGACCTGGCCGCGGCGCCACAACTCTTCCCTAAATAGGGGGTGTACCCTCCTCAGGGAAGGGACCCATTGGTCCCTGCCCTTTACCTACCTGTAACGCCCCCAAATCAAGTATTTAAGGGGCACCCTGAACCTTGCTTCCTCAGATCCAGCCTGACAACAAGAAGAAAAGAAGAAGAAGGACCGAACAACTGTGCAGCCAGCTAACAGGAGGACGACGCCCACTGACTTGGCCCCAGCCCTACCGGCCTGTCTCTCCTCAAACCTGCTCCTGCGAAATCTTGGTGTGTCCTGCAGCCAGCAACCTCGAAAACCCCGGAGGACCTGCCTGCCTTCAGTTCCAAGACTGCTTCTCCCGTGAACACCGGATTTGTTCAAACTGCAGCTTCTGGCTCCGACCGGATACCGCAAATCCAGCTCACTCTGCACCCGCCGAACCTGGCCCGAGCTCGAATGGAAAAACACAACGAGGAGGTCCCCCTGGCGATCCTGGCCTGAGATCCGGCGACCCCTGACCTGCCTCAAGCCTCCAGTCGACGGCTGCAGCCTAAATCTAGAATGCCCCCCTAACCGCGAGCCAGAGCTGGTAAGATCTGACCCCAAAAGGCACCCCTGCACCCGATGCACCACGGCCTTGTGTGCCCAAACCAACGGTGCCTAACCAACCCTGAACTTCCCAACTTACCTCTCAAAGTGGTGGTCGCACCCAAAAGTCCTTCGTCTCCCTGCCTGCAGCGCTTTTGCAAACCCGATGTTCTCCATTGAAAACAACAGGGCACCTGACCTCAAAACAGCACCCTGCACCCGGCCGCCCTAGTGCCGCTGAGGGTGCACCTTTGGTGCTAATTTGGTTCCCTATTTGCCCTGACCTAAACCCTAGGAGCTTTGCTCCCGCAGCCCTGGGGCCTGCTTGCCAGCAACCACCAACCGGAGGCCCCCTATCCTCCATAGGATAACATTGGGCCTCAACACTCTGCACCCGACGCCCTAGTGCCGCTGAGGGTGAAACAAAAGTGCATCACTGACCCTGGGGGACCCCTGAGTGTAACCCCAGAACCTTAACTCCCACAGTCGATTACTTACCTACAAACCAATAACCTGTTATTCCTCCATAGGATAACATTGACAATTTTCTTTAAAAAAGTTTCTAAATGTGGAGTTTGGAAATCTAAAAATATACTTTAAAAATCGCACAAATAACCAAAACATATTTACTTACCTGTTTGCAGGAAATGTCCCAGTGCTGAATCCAGGTATCCAGCACTGAGTTAGAAAAGTAACATAAAAAGTAACTTACCTGTAATTTACTTAAAAAGCCAATTCATTTCAATGCACTGTTTTCTTTCCAAAAAACGACTAAGGGGGATATTCACAAGGACTTATCTCTGATTCCTCTCCACCTTAACGCATCAAAAGGGGAGATAGATTTAACACCCCATTCACAAGGTGGTGCAAACTGCAGACAACGCCAGTATTCCCGCGATCACTGCCCCAAAATTTATCTCCACGGTGGACACCACCAACTAAACATAATGAGATGCAAAGTAGGCGTTCCTGTGCAAAAACACACGAAAAAACCACAACACCACTTTTACAATGAACTGCCAGATCCGCGATGCGAGTCAAAACTACGCGATAAGCCGCGGTAGCAGCAGGTATTTAACACCTGCCTCCTGCAGGTGTAAAGCCAGACGACTACCTGCAGTAGGCAACGGAGCCCCGCTCACAGCCACACCCAAAGAACAAACGACACCATGGAGCTACTCATCATGCAGCTCGGAGCCCCAACAGGGCCACAACACCCACCACCCCCAGGACCGCCACCACCCCCAGGACCGCCACCACCCCCAGAACCCAGACCCCCCCCCCAGACCACCACAGAGGCAGCGCAGAGTTAGACAGCGGACCTACCGTGGGGATAGTGGGGTTCATGTTGTCCTCTGCAGTCGGTCAGAGTGCATCCGTGGTACTCAGCAGTCGATGTAGTTTTTAGTGGCATTTTCCGTATGCTATTCTTGTGCTTTTTCCCGCATTACGGGTGGGTATTGCTGGTTTCTCGCTGGTTGACGCTGTTTTCTTATCGCGTTTGGGCACATCACGTCTTTTTACGTGTAGGGGCTTGTGTTTTTATCTCAGTCGCGGTGGTTGTATCGCAGACATTGGCCGCGTTTTCTACGGACTATCGCATGGTACCACCGTGTTGTGAATTGCACTTTGACACAGGGTTATCTTCCCGCGATAGGCTGCGAAGTGTAAAGTTGCGTTAGCATTTTTTGGTGATGTTTAGCACACGTTCTTGTGAATATACTCCTAAGTGTGGAGTTTTGAAATCTAAAGATATTCTTTAAAAATCATGCAAATAACCAAAACGTAATTACTGACCTATTTACACGAAATGTCCCAGTGCTGAATCTAGGTATCCAGCACTGAGTTAGAAAAGTAACGTAAAAAGTAACTTACCTGTAATTTTCTGAAAAAGCCTATTCATTTCAATGTACTGTATTTGCTAAGTGTTGCAACCTGCTGCATCCCCTGTAAATCAAACAAAGTACAAGTTCTATTGCATTTTCAGACTATCCTAAATCCAGTAACTTATTACTGAAAAGTATTTAATGCTTACCTGAGCCAGGCTTGCTTGGTTCTAAAAATAAAACAAGAGTATATATTTTTATACAAACACAATTGGCCTAGAGTTCAGTTATTGAGTGTGTGAATTCATTTGCTGACTGAGTGGGTACATCAAATGCTTAACACTGTCCTCTGATACTGCCTTACTGCTCGACCACTCTACCACAAATAGAGAGTAAGGTTCTATCTAACTTTAACTTCTGCCTACCTCTGGGGTCACTTGGTCTCTATACAAACTATACCTCATTTTGGTGTAGTATATATAGAGCCAGTTTCCTACATTCGTGAACATTTTCAGTGGGCTCTTGCTACGACTGCTGAGCATCAACCCCGCTAAGTGTGGATGTGATCATATTTAGCAAACAGTATGCAATAGAATATCTATCCATATATCTCTCTATCTCTCCCTCTATCTCTGTGTTTGTATGTCTGTCTAGCTCTATGTGCATACACAATAAGTGTATGAATAACAGTAAACCAAAAAACTATATAGTGAGTATAGGGTGTGGGTGGCATGGCAAGGCATAAGCACTGTAAATATTCGTGTCCCTGCAAACTCCCTCCTTTGCCACCCTTCTGCACTATACCTGCTCCTCTTGTTCACCACATTGCAGAATTTCTTTTAAAGCCCTTAGGAAATACATCAGGAGTAACCCTACTCTCAGAGAACTCCATCAGCTCTCTCTGCTCCTATAACCTTTAAATACTGCTCTATAATCTGTGCAGTGGTACACTCAACCACCCCATTGTAAATTACAATTTATAAATATCTGGTGCGGCTCACAACAGCGACATCATCAAGGCTCAAATATTTAGGAGAATGACAAGATGACAGTCCACCTCCTGCTATGTGCCTAGGTTCTGGAATATCATCCACACCCAGATCCAACATGTTCATCGTTGAGTTCCTGAGATGAAGACCCAGCAATTCAAACAGAACCTTCTTCCTGCATAAACTAGTACTTATTGAGCTTCTAATGAGCAAATAATCCTTCGTCTATTTCCTCCTTGTCTCCCCAGTACCAGCCTATATCCCATCTCTATGCCCTTTCTCCCCCTCCCTTCTTATCCCTGGTACTTGCATGGTCCCTTCTTCGCGACTTTAGCATTTTCTACAACTCCCCATCATTCTGCGACTTGGTCTGAGCCATGCAAGCCACATACATGCAGTGTACAGTTACTGCATGTTTTTGGGGGTTGGAGTTTGTTTTTTCAAAACATTATGGAACCGAGCTAAGTGTAAAAGAATAAGGCATTTACAATCACAAATTCCATATGCTTATTAAGATACCCTTGATGAGAGGATTGTTATAAGAAACGTCCAAATGCAATGAAGAAAATCTACCAGTATTGTACTATCATATGTTTATGACAAGGGACAGGAAAGAGCTGCAACAAAGACAAACCTGTTCATTTGTGAGTATTCTCAAGCATAGCCATCCCCACATTTGGGCACCAGTAGAGTCAATCCCTAAATACATTGTAGTGAATGCATTTCCAAGGCTGAGAATTCAAAACGGACACTGTTAGACCTGGCATCATTGGCATGAGTCTCTCCTCCATTTTTTTCCGTTTGCCTCCTCTGGTTACGATGTTTTTGCTGGAATATTGCTTTGGGCACTGTGCCACTACTGATCAGTGCCACAGTGCAAGTGCTCCCTATGTTAAATTGATACATTGATTGGTGTTACCATGATTGGCTTGGTTGACTTACTGTTCAGAGCCTAGTCTAGTGCACCGCGTGTGCCAAGGGCATGTAAGTTAACTGCTGCTGGTGGGCTTGCAGCGCTGGTTGTGCCACCCACAGAAGCAGCGTGTAAAATGTGTCTCAGGCCTGCCATTGCAGAGCCTGTGTGCAGTCCCTGACTGCCAGATCACTTCTGACAAGGAAACCTCTACCAAGGACAAGAAGCCTGCTGATCTAAGGACTTGCCCCCCTTCTGCCAGTGTGCTGTTTGCTGTGGGGAACCTGAAGCTGATTCTTTATTTTTGCCAAGGAACAAGGAGAGAGGAACTTGGTGTGTACTCTCTAAAGCTTGCTAGAAAATCTCCAAGGGCTGGAAGAGTGCCAGCCTCCTGTTGAAGTCACAGGGCCAAAGGACTTCACCCTCTACTGAATTGCTGATTGCTGGAAAGTGTTGTTTCCAGTACACAAGGGAAAATCTGTAGTCTCGACGCCGCCGACGCCGCCGAATCCAGCTCGACATTGTGAGTAACGGCTCCAGTGTTCCGAGCCTTCGACGCCGGCCGCCGGGCCCGATCGACGCCAGTAGCAACGCCAGGAGTAGTGAGTTCGGCTCCAGCTCCCAGTGACCCCGTCTTGACGCCGGTATCGACGCCAGTGAGTAGCGAGTTCGGCTCCAGCTCCAAGCGACCCCGTCTCGACGCCGCTGCTGATCGCATCGACTCGACGCCCTTCTCGACGCCGTGAGCGCTGCTCCGGCCCGTCATCCCTCGACGCCGCTGCGGATTGACCCGACTCCGAGGTACGATCGACGCCGATCTTGACGCCGTGAGCGCTGCTCCGGCCCTCGACGCCGCTGCGGATCGACCCGACTCCGAGGCACGATCGACACCGACCTCGACGCCGACATCTCGACGCCGTGGATCATCGTTTTCTTCATTTCCAAAGGTACTGTGTTGTGGGGTCTGTTGCAACCCCAGGCTCGACGTAGCGCTCCTCGCGGTCGACGCCGAACCTTGGGAATCTCGTAAACTCGACGTCGTGTGACTCCTGTGGGGGTCACATTGTTGCCAAAGAACTGTGTTTCAGAAGAACACTTAAATTTGTTGCTAAAGAACTATTTGCCAAGAAGAAACCTTACTTGAACTATCATTTTTCCTTCCAAAGAGTATTTATTAAGACTGTGGTATATTTTTGTCGTTATTTGGTCTTGTGCTAAGCCTTATATAAAAATACTTATTTTTATAATGACTTCTGTGTCGTGTCCATCTGTAGTGTATTCACTGTATTACTCTATGTGGTCATAAATGCCTAACGCACTGCGTCTGAGATAGGCCTGACTGCTCTGCCAAGCTACCAAGGGGGTGAGCAGGGGTTATCTGAGTGTGTAATCGCCTTTCCCTGACTAGAGTTGGTTGGTCCCTATTTGTCAGAAGTGCATACCTCTGCCAACTAGAGACCGCCGGTTCTAACATTGGTGGTCAGCGGTGAGGATTGAACTTTGCATTTATGACTCATGTGCAGTGATTAGTGTACGCTACATAGTGAAAGCAGACCATAACGCAGCCACAATCTGTTTTGGTAGGATATTCTATTTTTGTTCTCCGCTTTCCTGGAGCTTATATTTTCTTAAACACTGCCAGTTTTGACCATGGAGGATGCCGGAGCTGCTACACCTGCTAAGATTGTTGTGGGGGAATTTGATAAGGAGAAGATAGATTCCTACAAGCTAAATGATCTAAAAGGATTTTGCAAGCAGTTTAAAGTTCCTACCACAGGTCTCAAAGTGAGAGGCAACTTCATCAAAGCGCTGAAGGCCTGGTTAGAGGCCAGGAATCCCTCTGATCCGGTGGTGGTACCGGAAGAGGAAGAGGAGGAGGAAGAGGAAGTGGAAGAGCCCACAGATGGGCCAGTGTCATCTCCCGGCAGTAGTGCTTCCTCTAGGAGCCTTTCTCCTGAAGAGTTAGAAGACAGGGAGAGGGAGAGGGGGCACAAGTTAGAAATGGCAAAACTTAAATTAGGAGGGCAGTTGGAATTAGAAAAAACGAAAAGCCTGAGAGAAGCTGAAATGGAGAGCAAAAGGTTAGATTTTGAGAGAGAGAAGTTAGCGTTTGAACGTGAGAAAATGTTGAGGGAGATGGAGCTTAAAACAAAGAGTTTAGAGCTGAATCCCTCTGGTGGCAGCGCTCCATCTGTGCCTGCAGAAAGTAGGTTTTATTTTCCCAAAGATGTGATCAAGGATTACAGTAAAAATGAGGATATTAGTCAATGGTTTAAAGCATATGAGTTAGCATTGTTGGCCCACCGGGTCCCTGAGAAAGATTGGGGAACGGGGTTGTGAAGCCGCTTTACAAATGAAGGGAGAGATATCTTGTTGAGCATGACTGCTGAGGATAGGATGTCTTATACTCATATGAAAGATGCTTTAATGCTGAGATATGGCTTAACTCCAGAAAAGTACCGACAAACCTTTAGAGAATGTAAGAAGTTGCCTGGTACTACGTGGGTTGAATATGTGTCTTTTTTTTTGCAGAGCCATGGATGGTTGGGTAAAGGGTAGCAAGGTTGATAGTTATGATGCTCTTTATGATTTGTTTGCGTGGGAGCACTTGTCTAATAACTGTTTTCCAGAGCTACGCCAGCACCTTGTTGATAGCAAGATATCTAACCCTAGAAAACTTGCTGAGGAGGCGGACCGCTGGGTCAGTACCAGGGTCCACAAGGGTCCAGTGGGAGACTCAGCCAAAGGTGGGCAGGGTCCCCAGCAGAAGAGTGGGGGGGACAGGGGTAAATAGAGGGAGTTTCAGAAAGGGCCCCAAAGTAATCCCCAAGGGAACCAAGGGAAGGGTTCCCAGCCTCCCCCTGCAAAGAAGCCAGAGGCCCCGACAGGTAAACCTGTTCCAAGGGGCCCCATGACCTGCTATGTTTGTAAGCAGATGGGACACCGTTATTATGATCCCCAGTGTCCCATGAAGGATTCCAATGTACCACCACGTGCACCCCCTCGTCAGGTGACGAATGTAGCCCTGGGAGGGAATGAGATGGGTGCCCCCGGTGGGTGGGGTCCCGCAGAAATGTCCCTGGTCTCTTTAGGAGACGTGGAAATGGTCCCTCCAACCCCTCTGCCTAATAACACTAAAAAATATAGGCAGTGGGTGACCATTAATGGCCATAGGGTGGAAGCTCTCAGAGACACCGGAGCAAGTGTGACAGCTGTCAAGTGTCACTTGGTGTCCAGAGAGCAGGTGGTCCCTCATGCATTCTACCCCGTTGTAGCTGCTGACAACTCACAGAGTCAGTGTGAGGTAGCTCAAGTTCCTTTTGAGTGGGGGGGGGGTCTCAGGTACGCTTCAGGTTGCTGTGAGGCCCGCCATGCCTGTTGATTGTCTCCTGGGCAATGATTTGGAGGACTCCCCGTGGGCTAAGGTGGAGAGAAATCGCATCTGGAAATGTTGGGTCTGCCTGAGTGGGTGTGTGCGACCACCCGGTCCATGTCAGTTAGTAAGGGTGTTGATGGGGACCTGGAGCCTGAAAGTATGGCCCAGGTCCCAACCGTGAAGAGAAGAGGCAGGGGGTGCGGGAAACCGTCCCCCATCGTTCCCGCGGTCCAGGAGGGAGCAGACCCTGAGGGGGATGCCCTGGAACCGACAGGAGAACAAGTGGCCGAACTGGGAGACCTGCCCGAGCTGACACATTGGCAGCAGGATGGTGGTCCCTCCAGGGAGGAATTTTGTGCTGAACAGAAAGTGTGCCCTTCTCTTGTGGGTATGAGGCAGCAGGCCTCAGCCCAAACGACAGGTGATCAGTCAGGATCACATTGGATCTACTGGGAGAACGACCTCCTGTATAGCGAGCCTAAGGCTGCTGAGCCTGGGTCAGCCCGTGTGCTGGTGGTACCCCAGCGCTTCAGAGCCTTCCTACTGGGGTTGTCTCATGACGTTCCGTTAGCTGGACATCTGGGGCAGGACAAGACCTATGACAAGCTTGTCACCCATTTTTATTGGCCCCAGATGAGAAGGGATTCAGATATCCATTGTAGGACCTGTCAAACTTGCCAGGCAAGTGGGGAGAGTGGGCGGAAGCAGAAGGCTCCCCTCCAACCTTTTCCCGTCGTCAGTACCCCCTTTGAGCGAGTGGGGATTGACATTGTGGGGCCACTGGACCCCAAGACAGCCATGGGCAACAGGTTTATCCTGGTCTTGGTGGACCATGCCACCCGGTACCCGGAAGCCATCCCTCTCCGCACAGTGACGGCCCCCGTGGTGGGACGGGCACTGATGGGTGTTTTCTCCCGCATGGGGTTCCCCAGAGAGGTGGTGTCAGACCGGGGCACCAACTTCATTTCTAATTATATGAAGTCTCTGTGGAAGGAGTGTGGGGTAACCTACAAGTTTACCACTCCTTACCACCCTCAAGGTAATGGGCTGGTTGAGAGATTCAACCGGACCCTGAAAGGCATGATTATGGGTCTTGAAGAACCAATGAGGCGTAAATGGGACGTCCTCTTGCCATGCCTGCTGTTTGCTTACCGTGAGGTGCCACAGAAGTCTCTAGGGTTCAGCCCATTTGAGCTTTTGTATGGTCACCCGGTAAGAGGACCTTTGAGTCTGGTTAAAGAAGGCTGGGAGCAATCTCCCAGGAAACCTCCCCAGGATGTATATAGTTACATGCTGGCCATTAGGAACCAGACTCGGCGCTTCAGAGATCTTGCTCAGGCAAATCTGGAGGCCAGCCAGGAAGAGATGAAGCGGTGGTACGATCAGAATGCCACTCTGGTTGAGCTTCAACCTGGTCAGAAAGTTTGGGTCATGGCCCCTGTGGAACCTTGTGCGCTCAAGGACAGGTGGACTGGACCATTTGAGGTTGTGGAGAAAAAGAGCGATGTCAACTACTTGGTGGACTTGAAGTCTCCCAGGAACCCTTTAAGGGTTCTGCATGTCAACCGGTTAAAGCCCCACTTAGAAAGGTCCGAAGTGGGCATGCTCCTTGCCACAGATGCTGGGATGGAGGAGGAGACTGAGCCTCTTCCTGACCTCCTGTGTGCCAAAGAGAAAGATGGGTCGGTGGATGGTGTTGTCCTCTCTGACACACTGACCCCTGAGCAGCAGCAAGATTGTCGCCATTTGTTGGTACAATTACCTGATCTGTTTTCCTTAATCCCTGGTGTCACTCAGTGGTGTGTCCATGATGTGGACACTGGGGACAGCACTCCTGTGAGGCACAAGGCCTACAGGGTGACTGAAAAGGTCAGAGCATATATCAAGGAGGAGGTCTCCAAGATGTTTGCCTTAGGGGTGGTTGAGTCCTCTAGCAGTCATTGGGCCAGCCCAGTGGTATTGGTCCCAAAGGCTGCGGCGCCTGGTGCTTCACCAGAACTTCGGTTCTGTGTGGATTACCGAGGACTCAATTCAGTCACCAAGACTGACGCGCACCCCATCCCCAGAGCTGATGAGCTCATCGATCGGTTGGGGGCTGCCCGCTACCTTAGTACGTTTGATCTAACGTCTGGGTACTGGCAGATCGCCTTGACTGATGGGGCAAAAGAGAGGTCTGCATTCTCCACACCAGATGGGCACTACCAGTTCCGGGTGATGCCCTTTGGGATGAAGAATGCCCCTGCCACATTCCAGAGGTTGGTTAACCAGGTATTGGCCGGGCTGGAAGATTTCAGCGCCGCCTACCTGGACGATATAGCAGTGTTCAGCGCCAGCTGGGAGGAACACTTGCGCCACCTCCAGGAAGTGTTGTTGGCCCTGCGCAGAGCAGGCCTCACAATCAAGGCCAGTAAGTGCCAGATTGGGCAGGGTTCAGTGGTGTACTTGGGGCACCAAGTAGGGAGCAGCAAGGTGGCACCCCTGCAACCCAAGATAGATACCATCCTGGCTTGGGAACCGCCCAAAACCCAGACTCAGGTGAGAGCCTTCTTGGGTCTCACGGGTTACTACAGGAGGTTTGTCAAGGGGTATGGCAACATTGTGCACCCCTTGACCTCGCTGACTTCCAGGAAGCAGCCAAGACTTGTGATCTGGACTGACGCCTGTCAGAAAGCCTTTGACACCCTGAAAACTGCAATGTGTACAGCACCGGTCCTCCAGGCACCCGACTTTTCAAAAGAGTTCATTGTCCAGACAGACGCTTCAGAGCATGGTGTGGGGGCTGTTCTAGCACAGATGAATGAGGAGGGCCGAGACTTACCTGTAGCCTTCATCAGCCGGAGGTTACTTCCCAGGGAACAAAGGTGGAGTGCGATAGAGCGTGAGGCATTTGCTGTGGTCTGGGCGCTGAAGAAGCTAAGACCCTACCTGTTTGGGACTCACTTCCGGGTTCAGACAGACCACAGGCCCCTCAGATGGTTAATGCAGATGAGGGGTGAGAACCCAAAGCTGTTGAGGTGGTCCATTTCCCTACAGGGGATGGACTTTACGGTGGAACACCGCCCTGGTACAGATCACGCCAATGCTGATGGTCTGTCCAGATTTTCCGCCTTAGTGATGAGGACTCCCTGGGTGAAGGGTAGTTCTCCCCACATTTCAGCTGGAGGGGACACGTGTTAGACCTGGCATCATTGGCATGAGTCTCTCCTCCATTTTTTTCCGTTTGCCTCCTCTGGTTACGATGTTTTTGCTGGAATATTGCTTTGGGCACTGTGCCACTACTGATCAGTGCCACAGTGCAAGTGCTCCCTATGTTAAATTGATACATTGATTGGTGTTACCATGATTGGCTTGGTTGACTTACTGTTCAGACCCTAGTCTAGTGCACCGCGTGTGCCAAGGGCATGTAAGTTAACTGCTGCTGGTGGGCTTGCAGCGCTGGTTGTGCCACCCACAGAAGCAGCGTGTAAAATGTGTCTCAGGCCTGCCATTGCAGAGCCTGTGTGCAGTCCCTGACTGCCAGATCACTTCTGACAAGGAAACCTCTACCAAGGACAAGAAGCCTGCTGATCTAAGGACTTGCCCCCCTTCTGCCAGTGTGCTGTTTGCTGTGGGGAACCTGAAGCTGATTCTTTATTTTTGCCAAGGAACAAGGAGAGAGGAACTTGGTGTGTACTCTCTAAAGCTTGCTAGAAAATCTCCAAGGGCTGGAAGAGTGCCAGCCTCCTGTTGAAGTCACAGGGCCAAAGGACTTCACCCTCTACTGAATTGCTGATTGCTGGAAAGTGTTGTTTCCAGTACACAAGGGAAAATCTGCAGTCTCGACGCCGCCGACGCCGCCGACGCCGCCGAATCCAGCTCGACATCGTGAGTAACGGCTCCAGTGTTCCGAGCCTTCGACGCCGGCCGCCGGGCCCGATCGACGCCAGTAGCAACGCCAGGAGAAGTGAGTTCGGCTCCAGCTCCCAGTGACCCCGTCTTGACGCCGGTATCGACGCCAGTGAGTAGCGAGTTCGGCTCCAGCTCCAAGCGACCCCGTCTCGACGCCGCTGCTGATCGCATCGACTCGACGCCCTTCTCGGCGCCGTGAGCGCTGCTCCGGCCCGACATCCCTCGACGCCGCTGCGGATTGACCCGACTCCGAGGTACGATCGACGCCGATCTCGACGCCATGAGCGCTGCTCCGGCCCTCGACGCCGCTGCGGATCGACCCGACTCCGAGGCACAATCGACGCCGACCTCGACGCCGGCATCTCGACGCCGTGGATCATCGTTTCTTCATTTCCAAAGGTACTGTGTTGTGGGCTCTGTTGCAACTCCAGGCTCGACGTAGCGCTCCTTGTGGTCGACGCCGAACCTTGGGAATCTCGTAAACTCGACGTCGTGTGACTCCTGTGGGGGTCACATTGTTGCCAAAGAACTGTGTTTCAGAAGAATACGTAATTTTGTTGCTAAAGAACTATTTGCCAAGAAGAAACCTTACTTGAACTATCATTTTTCCTTCCAAAGAGTATTTATTAAGACTGTGGTATATTTTTGTCGTTATTTGGTCTTGTGCTAAGCCTTATATAAAAATACTTATTTTTATAATAACTTCTGTGTCGTGTCCATCTGTAGTGTATTCACTGTATTACTGTATGTGGTCATAAATGCCTAACGCACTGCCTCTGAGATAGGCCTGACTGCTCTGCCAAGCTACCAAGGGGGTGAGCAGGGGTTTTATGAGTGTGTAATCCCCTTTCCCTGACTAGAGTTGGTAGGTCCCTATTTGTCAGAAGTGCATACCTCTGCCAACTAGAGACCGCCGGTTCTAACAGACACCCTAATGTTTCCGAGCGTTTATGGGAAGAGGTTTCTCACAAGAAAAATGTGTTGGCTGATAAAATAAAAGAAAAAAGAGTTTTCATAAAAATTCTGAAATCTTTGCGTAGATTTTCCTTAACTGTGGTTCACGCCCTTTCCCATTTATCCAGTTCACTATTTTGAATGTTGGCTGTTGTTTATACTGTTTCTTTCACCTCCTACAGAGTGAACGCCTTGAGGTCAGTCAAGCAAATAACAGGTGAATGGGGGCACCTTGAAAAGACAGGTTCATCTGTTGAATTCAGTTGTTGAAACGGCTCTCTTCCACCTCTACCAGGACTGGTACTTCCTCACAATTGTGAAATAGGTTGATGTACAAAAAAGGACCAGATGTACAAAGCAGTTTTTCAATTGCAAACATTACAATTAAGTGTTTGCAACCGAAAAATGACTTTTAGCAATGTACTAAACTCATTTAGGGATAAGTAACTAACTTGTGGGACACCCCCGCGCCGCACGGCCACCAGCTGCTGCGTGTGCTCCTCTGCCCTGCCTAGCTGCCTCGCTGCCTGTCGCGCTGCCGCTGACCACGCCCCCTCCTCCGAGAGGCGCGGTCCGTGCCTGCCTGCCGGCTGATCGTTTTTGGTGCTAATTGTATTCCCTTGACTGTGTGACCTGTGCTTCTCCTTTCAGTGTAACCGTGCCCGTGTTTTTGTTTATTTTTCTGGTAACTGTGCCCGTGTCTCGCTGTCTCCTCCCTGTCTGCCCGCCTACCTCGCCGATCCTCGCTCACCCTCCCCGCTTCCCGCCACCGCCGCTTAGCCCCGCCCCTTTTTCCTTCTGTATCCCTCCCCGCTTCCCGCCACTGCCGCTTAGCCCCGCCCCTTTTTCCTTCTGTATCCCTCCCCGCTCCCGCCTCCCAGCTGCCCCGCCCACCCGCGCACTTGGCTTTATATGGCGACCGTGCGACGCAGGTGAGTGTGACCCACTTGTGGGACACCCCCGCGCCGCACGGCCACCAGCTGCTGCGTGTGCTCCTCTGCCCTGCCTAGCTGCCTCGCTGCCTGTCGCGCTGCCGCTGACCACGCCCCCTCCTCCGAGAGGCGCGGTCCGTGCCTGCCTGCCGGCTGATCGTTTTTGGTGCTAATTGTATTCCCTTGACTGTGTGACCTGTGCTTCTCCTTTCAGTGTAACCGTGCCCGTGTTTTTGTTTATTTTTCTGGTAACTGTGCCCGTGTCTCGCTGTCTCCTCCCTGTCTGCCCGCCTACCTCGCCGATCCTCGCTCACCCTCCCCGCTTCCCGCCACCGCCGCTTAGCCCCGCCCCTTTTTCCTTCTGTATCCCTCCCCGCTTCCCGCCACCGCCGCTTAGCCCCGCCCCTTTTTCCTTCTGTATCCCTCCCCGCTCCCGCCTCCCAGCTGCCCCGCCCACCCGCGCACTTGGCCTTATATGGCGACCGTGCGACGCAGGTGAGTGTGACCCACTTGTGGGACACCCCCGCGCCGCACGGCCACCAGCTGCTGCGTGTGCTCCTCTGCCCTGCCTAGCTGCCTCGCTGCCTGTCGCGCTGCCGCTGACCACGCCCCCTCCTCCGAGAGGCGCGGTCCGTGCCTGCCTGCCGGCTGATCGTTTTTGGTGCTAATTGTATTCCCTTGACTGTGTGACCTGTGCTTCTCCTTTCAGTGTAACCGTGCCCGTGTTTTTGTTTATTTTTCTGGTAACTGTGCCCGTGTCTCGCTGTCTCCTCCCTGTCTGCCCGCCTACCTCGCCGATCCTCGCTCACCCTCCCCGCTTCCCGCCACTGCCGCTTAGCCCCGCCCCTTTTCCTTCTGTATCCCTCCCCGCTTCCCGCCACCGCCGCTTAGCCCCGCCCCTTTTTCCTTCTGTATCCCTCCCCGCTCCCGCCTCCCAGCTGCCCCGCCCACCCGCGCACTTCGCCTTATATGGCGACCGTGCGAACGCGCAGCGGTCACGCGCAGCGGGCGCGCCGATTGTGCGCCGAAGGCGCGCCAAAGGTAAGCCCGTCTGCGCCCGGATCGCGACCAGCGCCAGAACCCCTGGCCCACGAAGACCCCGACCTACCCGCCTGACGTACTCCGCCGCCACTCTCATCGCACTCAACACCGGCCGACTCCCAGACTGCCACCAAGCCACACCACGACTCACCCACGGACCTTTCAGCTGCCACGCCTGCAAGTTCTCCTGCATCCGGACCTGCCCCGCACCAGCAGCCGCCAAGCCAAACACCAGCAGCACCCACCTCAAGTGCATCCTGCTCAACACCCGCTCCGTCCACAGACACGCCGTGGAACTCTGGAACCTCCTAGACGCCACAGCCCCTGACGTGGCCTTCCTCACGGAGACCTGGATGAACGCCTCTTCAGCTCCCGACATCGCCATCGCCATCCCGAAGGGCTACAAGATCGTCCGGAGGGACCGCAACGCCAACCAGATGGGAGGAGGCGTCGCCATCATCCACAGGAACACCATCCGTCTCACGACCAGCACCGACAACTCCCTGACCACCGCCGAACACCTGCACTTCCAGATCCACACCGACCCAAACACCACCCTCAGAGGCACCCTGATCTACCGACCCCCGGGACCACGCACACAATTCAGCGAGGACATCGCCGACTTCGTCAGCCCGCATGCCCTCCCCTCCGCCGACTACATCCTCCTGGGGGACCTTAACTTCCACCTGGAGAACAACAACGACTGCAACACCAGCACCCTGCTCGACAACCTCGCCAATCTTGGACTCAAGCAGCTGGTATCCACCCCCACTCACCTCGCCGGACACACACTCGACGCCGTCTTCTCATCCTGCAAAGACATCGTCTTCAGCCACGCCACAGAGCTCCAATGGACGGACCACAGCTGCGTCCACTTCACCTTCAAGAGAACGACGACCCACCACCACCAGCAACAGGCCGCCCGCAGAAGCTGGAACAAGATCACAGCAGACCAGCTCGCCACCTCCCTGAGCCAGCACCCCCCTGCCAGCTCAGCGAACCCCAGCCAGGCCGCCAACAACCTCACACAGTGGATCAGCAACTGCGCGGACGAACTCGCCCCGCTGAGGACCCCGCCCAGCAGACCCGGCAGCAAGAAAGCCCCGTGGTTCACCGACGAACTCAAGAGCTCCAAGAAGAACTGCCGAGCCCTCGAGAAAGTCTGGAGAAGGGATCCCACACCGGACAACAGGACCACCTTCAAGCTGGCCACCCGGAAACACCACCAGCTGATCCGCGCCGCCAAGAAAACTGCTTTCAAGGACCGGCTGGACAACAACGCACACAACTGCAAGGAACTCTTCAACATCGTGAAAGAGCTCTCCAACCCCAGCGCAGAAAACAACGACATCACCCCATCGCAAGACCTCTGCAACTCCCTCGCCTCATACTTCCACAACAAGATCGCGGACATACACAACAGCTTCAGCAACCAACCAACGCACACCAAGACCGAACAACCACCCCTCACCACCACCCTCCAAGCCTGGACTCCGATCAGCACCGAAGACACCATCCGCACGATGAACTCCATCCACTCCGGATCACCGACCGACCCCTGCCCTCATCACGTCTTCAACAAGGCTGACGCTGTCATCGCACCCCACCTGCGAGACATCATCAACACATCCTTCGACACCGCCACCTTCCCTGAGAGCTGGAAGCACGCCGAACTCAGCGCGCTACTCAAGAAACCCACAGCGGACCCCACCAAACTCAAGAACTACCGCCCCATCTCGCTCCTCCCGTTTCCAGCCAAAGTCATCGAGAAGACCGTCAACAAGCAGATGGCCGCCTTCCTCGAAACGAATGGATCCCTCGACCCCTCACAGTCCGGCTTCCGAGTCAATCACAGCACCGAGACCGCCCTCATCGCCGCCACCGATGACATTCGAGCCCTGATGGACAACGGAGAAACAGCGGCCCTCATCCTCCTAGACCTCTCCGCAGCATTCGACACTGTCTGCCACCGCACCCTAGTACAGCGCCTCAGCAACGTCGGAATCCAGGACAAGGCGCTGGAATGGATCATCTCCTTCCTCGACGGAAGAACACAGAAAGTCCGTCTACCACCGTACAAGTCAGAGGCCACCGATGTCATCTGCGGCGTCCCTCAAGGATCCTCGCTGAGCCCCACCCTCTTCAACGTCTACATGAGCCCCCTCGCGGCCATCGCACGGCAACACCACCTCAACATAATCTCCTACGCCGACGACACCCAGCTGATCCTCTCCCTGACCAACGACCCCGCCGCCGCCAGAGCCAACCTACACGAAGGGATGAAGGACGTAGCCGAGTGGATGACGACCAGCCGCCTGAAGCTGAACTCGGACAAGACGGAGGTCCTCATCCTGGGCTCCTCACCCTCCGCCTGGGACGACTCCTGGTGGCCTCCCGCCCTGGGCACCGCACTCAAACCGACAGACCATGCACGCAACCTGGGCTTCATCCTGGACTCCTCCCTCTCCATGACCAGGCAAGTCAACGCCGTCTCCTCGGCGTGCTTCATTATCCTACGCATGCTACGGAAGATCTTCTGGTGGATCCCCACCGAGACCAGGAGGATCGTCACCCAGGCCCTCGTCACCAGCCGACTGGACTACGGCAACGCCCTCTACGCCGGTACAACCGCCAAGCTCCAGAAGAGACTCCAGCGGATCCAGAACGCCTCAGCCAGACTCATCCTCGACATCCCACGAACCAGCCACATCTCCGGACATCTGAGAGACCTTCACTGGCTCCCCGTCAACAAAAGAATCACCTTCCGCCTCCTCACCCACGCACACAAAGCGCTACACGACCAAGGCCCGAGCTACCTCAACAGCCGAGTCAACTTCTACGCTCCCAAACGCCACCTCCGATCAGCCAACCTCGCCCTCGCCGCCGTCCCCCGCATCCGAAGAGCGACCACAGGAGGAAGGTCCTTCTCCTACCTGGCCGCCAAGACCTGGAACTCCCTCCCGACCGACCTGCGCCTGACCCAAGACCACCTCTCCTTCAGGAAGAAGCTGAAGACATGGCTGTTCGAGCAGTAGCGGCACCCCCCCACCCCCAGCGCCTTGAGACCCTACGGGTATGTAGTGCGCTCTATAAATGTCACTGATTGATTGATTGATTGATTACCGACTCCTAAAATGGGTTTAAAAATCGATAACGTGGCCTCGCTCTGCGTGTCGCTCTCTGCCTTGGTCCTTTTTCACTGGTGTCCTGATCTTGGTGGTTGGCCTCCCCCTGCCTGAAATTGCCTGCTACGTTTAACTGCTGCTTTTGGGTGAGGCCGTTTCCGCCATTTTCCTCCCGCTGCCCCCCCCCCCCGGAGGGAGTCTTCCATTAAGGAGTGGGCTGTGGTGGAGACCCTGCATTGGCGCAAACTACGACGTAAGGAGTGAATCCTGGCGTGCTGGCGCTTACACCTGCTGTGCCCTGGGGAAGGAGAGGCAATATATACGGCTTGGGGCCTTCCTGAATCTGAGTCTGGCGCACGTGTTCCTGGGAGGCCTGCACGTCGGTGTCTGCAACAATGGGTAAACCAGACAATCCCAGCGCTGTGATCCAGCGGATTACCAGCTCGGGTTACTCACACACCATATACTTACCTGGGCCCATAACATTCATACAATAAGCTAGTAGTACCGCCGGAGTCAATTTTGTTTTACCTGCAAGATTTTCTCTTTACCCACATCTTACCAATCCAATCTCCTTGACAATAAATTTCCTCTGGTCAATGAATCTAGTAGCTAGTAGATTAGGCAGAAAATAACATTTATGTTTTTTCTCCAATAATCACAGACTCAAAGAGTTTTAAAAGTTTTATCTAATCAAAATTTTGTGAGTCAAATAATCAAATACATGTATACATCGGGTTCTTTCAAGAAATAATTCAAGTTTTAGTTCAATATAAGTCTCATTAAAATATCGTGATGACAGTACCTGAAGAGGGAGAAAATAAAGAGCAGATTTCACAGAATTATATTTACCTAAGGTGATAGATGAACCCAACTCCTTGAACATGGGCCAGATGGAGTCCACCGGGACAGGTGGAAGACAGAGGATCAGGACATGTTCAGAACCAGGAAGGTGACCTCTTCTGTTGCACCCCTCTCTGGCACTACTCTCCTCGATCTTTCTTCCGCGATTCCCCTTCTAGATGATTGAATTATCGATTAGTATTTCAGTCTTTCGAGCAGGGTCTCTGGCATCTGCAAGGTCTGAGAACAGCATCTCGGACAGCATCTGTGCAGCATACGTGTCGGGTCAGATCAGACAGCTAACTAACTAACTTACCTCAATTATACTATTCTGTGTTCGTGTACCACCCCCAAATATTTCAATATCGTGTATTACCTACTTCTGATTGGACAGGGCAAGGAGGTGAGTTCATCACACCATATTAAATGTAATATTTAACTTTAGGTTCTTTGTTCTATGTTCCAGCCCCTTAATTTACTTTCCCAAAGCTTTATTGCCACCCGCATTTCATATTATGATTAATACAATTTATACAATTTGTAATATATGTTGCTCTTGTCCGGGTCGATGGGTTAAGTTCTCATGAGATTCTCCCCAGCTTGACCTTGGCTGGGTTTCAATGGTGTCATCTTGGTTCCAGGCAGGATTTAGTGCACGTGCGCACAGACCAATTGGGTAGGGATTTCAGTCAACCTCTGAGGCCCAAATGCGAACTAATAATAAAGTCAGAGAAACACATGTTAGAATACGAAAATAAATGAATTCACTGTATACCACCTATCTCTACTCTAATCCCATTTACTTTTGTATCTCTTTCGCATTAGCAATTAGTAAAAACTTGTAAGTTTAGTTTTAGCAGTGGCAGGTGCATTAACATGTGAGTTTCAAGCTGCCATTTTAAAAGCTATTGCGCAGCTGCAAAAGTTTCCCTCCAAGCATAGAAAACATCATACTACGTAGATGTAGTAGACGCATGCGCAGTGAAATTCACACGTTTTGTTGGCCATTTTAATGACACTCGGGTTACTGGTTAGTAATACACATAGGCAAGCGTCCCCTAGATACTGTATAACGTATGTAATGCAATTATAAGTATCCACAAACAGGTTGATTATTGTGTTATACGTTATTTGAGAGGATTGCATCCAAGCAAGTTTCTTCTTTATGAAACCTTGCTCCATCAATACCCTCTCTGATGGCATTTTAATCCATCACCAATTTTCTATTACTAATTCAGATGCCAACTTTAGCACTTTTCCATTTCTATTTCTACTTCAACTCTTTCATTTCTTCCTTTCTCCTTTTTGTGCTGTAAACCCCTTATTCTTTTGTAAAAATCTCCTTTTATTTCTTCCAGTTGTATTTCTTCATATTTTCTCTTCTTTCCCTTTACACTCACTCCATACTCCTTTCTTTTCTTGCAACATTTGTGCCAAAACATAATTGCTAAAACTAATAAAGTTATTCCCATTATTGGCATTATTATTTGACCTAAGATTCCTTTACCTACATTACAAAACCAACTACCTATTGTAGAAATGCTACTTGTGAATTTCTTCCATACACTGTCAACTTCTAGTGGTTTCAAATCTTCTTCTAATTTCGTAATATTTTTAATATATCCTCCAATTTCAACACTTTTATCAGGAATATAAGTGCAACAAAGTTGCGCTTTCAACATTTTACAGACTCCGCCCTCTTTTGCCAATAATATATCAAGAGCAAGTCGATTTTGGAAAACCAGAGATCTGATCACAACCAATTCTGTTTTGATCATTAAGAACCCTCCAGCAGTGTCAGTAGATAACCGATCCACTACTATAGAAAGCTGACAAATTTTACGAGAATTCAGAATTACTCCCACTGAAGGTATCAATGCACCGAATATGTCACCTACTATTTCAGCAAAACTAGCTCTTTTTATACGTGTTAGTTCCTTTGCATCTTCATTGCTTCCAGTGATTCTTTTTACATGGTACACTTTCGGAAATATTATTCCAAAATAGCAACGCCCGTACCAATGATCAGGCAATCTGAAATAAGCTTTATTGCCACACACATAATAAATTCCAGGAAATACTGGATCTGTTCCACCTTTGAGTCCCCATCCCCAATAATCAAGAAATTATGCTCGCATTCACTGGAACCAATAAATACATTGTTATATTCAGTCTTTAATCTATGGAGGTAGATCTTCCCTTTCTTTTCAAAATCCAGGGACATAGCAGCATGAGTCTTGCCAGTTTTATAAACTTCATCTTTCTCAGCCCACTGAGGTATCTGTGGTTTTGGGTTCAGAAGCCCTTCTCTGAAAGTCCTGTCTCCTTTCCTCAACTAAATTCAAAAATATATTTTCTTCTTCGTGTAATTTATATGTTAAATTGTGCTTATGTGCTTCAGCTATATCAATTGCTTTCATAGCTAGAAAATATTCACCCATGAAATGTGAGTCTCTAGTACTAAGGACAGGGTTCAAATTCTTTCGCATAGGAACCTCGGAAGAAATCACGTCTACATAAGAATAAGAATATTGTAGTTTTCCTGTTCTATAAAATAAACTGTCTAACACACCACAAGAAATACCATATGTTAATGGAATATGATGATATGTCACACCTTCTGCTACTGATGCCGGTAACTTCATATACACATAACAATCACTAACTTCCATAGTGTCCACATATTGCACTAATAATTTTGTAAATACATTTAAAGCAGTGTCATTGTCAGTCACAGTGTGTGATATGTCTAACTCATCTGGTGCTTCTAAATCTACTTTGTCTTGTCTTGTCTTATTCTCATCTGGTGCTTCTAAGGCTACCCTATTTCTATTAATGTTAGCTACTCTCTCATGTGTGTGCGTGCTATTCTTTTCTACTGTGACCATTATATAAGGAATGGCAACTGTTAGTGCTAACCAAATTACAAGTACTAAAAATACGCTAATATACATATTCTACAACATTTCTTTATACAATTCGGTTTTCCAGCAGCTCTATTGTCAGTCATTTTCCTTTGGACAAGAAGATTTCTCTTCTTAAAAATATAATTTTTGCGATGGTATTTTTTGGTAAACATTTTTTCTTTTCAAGTTGGTCTCACTTCCTCGTCAATTTGCTCTGCATTTAATTCTTCATCATCTTCTTCATTTATTTCCAAATTCTCGAAGTCTTCAATAATGACATACGTCCATTTAGGACCTTTGTTCAGTATTTTCAATCTTGGGCTTCTTCGTTTGGGATTTTCCCTTGATTGTTCAGTCTGACTAGATACCTCGTTTACTTGGTCTGGTTCCTCGTTTATCGTTTCAAGTCGGTATCTAACTCTCTTGATTACACTAGGCCGATTGTCGCCTTTTCTGATTCTTTTGGCTTGCACTGCACTTTCACTTTCTTCAAATGTTCTTTTGTTTTCGTTGGTTAGTGGCACAACTTGGTTATTTTCGTTTTCAGAATCTCTCTCTATCTGACCTTGTCCAGGGCTTATTGCCTTAGTATCATCTGCCTGGATGCGTTCTTCTTCCCTAATCTGACCCTGTTCAGGTTTTATTTCAATTTGTTTTTCTTCCTCTTCTCCCTGAACTTGTTTTTCTTTTCCTGTCTGGTCCTGATCAGGTCTTACTGCACTTTGGCTTTCTGTCACCTGAACGTGTTCTTCTAAGCCTATCTGTCCCTCCTCAGACTCAGGAGCTGTGGTTTCAGTTTCTCCCGTCTGAGTAGATTGTTCTCTCCTTGACTGGTCCTGCTCATGTTCCCTAACTGTTGTATTTTCACTTTCCTGAGCGCGTTCTTCTACTCCTATCTGGTCCTCATTCTTTTCCTGACAAACTAATCTGGTTTGGCTTCTTGTTCTTACAATTACTTCAGGTTTTTCTACTATTGGGATCCAATCATCCTGACTGGTGTTCGGTTGTTCTTGGTCAGTTACTTCAGGATCTGTTATTCTGGATCCTTCAGCTGTACAACAGAATCCCCAACTGCTTGAGTCAGTTGAGGTCCCTCTTCGTCAGGTGCTGGTACTCTTTTTGTATGGCTTGCATGAATCCAATTAGGCAAGCCCGCACATTTTACTGCTGTTGTTGTACCCAATATAACCTGATGTGGCTTTTCCCACCTTGGTGCTAGGCAGGATTCTCGAGTGTGATATTTCACAACTACCCAGTCGCCGGAGTTCAGATCATGCGCTTGGTTCAGCTGCCTGGCAACTGCGTCTTCTCCAACCTTGTGAGAGATAGAACGCACTTTGTCAGCCAACTCTTTGCAATACTCTAGCACCAAATCATCAGATATATTCAACAGCTTGTGTCCTGGTATGCATGCTTGTCTCATTGCTCTTCCCATGAGTATTTCATGGGGACTCACTTTGGTATTCTTGTATAGAATACTTCTAAGTCCCATCACAACAAGAGGTAAAGCATCAGGCCAGTCCAGTGGGGTGGATGCACACACCTTTTCCAATCTTGACTTAATTGTGCCATTTATTTGTTCTACCACTCCAGAAGCCTCTGGGCTGTATGCGCAGTACAGCTTTTGTTCAATTTTGAATGCTTCACAGATTAACCGAATTATTTCATTATTAAAATGAGACCCTCTATCTGATTCAATAGTTACTGGAAAACCGAATCGAGGAATGAGTTCTCTCAATAGGAGTTTGGCCACTGTCAGGCTGTCGTTTCTTTGGGTTGGGTATGCTTCCACCCACTTTGAAAATAAACAGACTATGACAAGTACATATTTTAAACCTCGACAAACTGGCAATTGAATGAAATCTAATTGCAGTCTTACAAAAGGACCTTCTGCCTTTCCTATTCTCCCCATACTGACTATGATTTTCTTGCCCGGATTAATTTGTTGAAATG
Organism: Triturus cristatus; assembly: GCF_964204655.1. NCBI lineage: Eukaryota > Metazoa > Chordata > Amphibia > Caudata > Salamandridae > Triturus > Triturus cristatus. Next base: position 1,062,894,951 of record NC_140582.1, on the reverse strand, counting down.
TTAAGCATCTCTGGCAAAGACTCTCTGCAACAGTCCTGAACTTTGCATTAAACCAATCTTGTCTGAAAAGTCGTATCATTGTATGCCTGCCTACATGGGTGTCTCCATGATACATCCTAGCCATTTGTGCAAGCACACAGTCTGGCATTACTGGTCTGCCATCTAAGTAAACCCATACACCGTCTTCTGCCCTTCTCTGACAACCCACTTTCTCCCATTCTTCTCTTTCTCTTGTTTCCACCTCCTCTTGTAGTTCTCTTACTTCTTTCCATGTTTCTAATCCTGAAAGTAGCATAAGTTGGCAGCTGAATCCACATGTTTTAATTTTCTTGTTCACTGCTATTTTATATTTGGCACAGTGTTGAGCAACCTGGTCAGCATATCGGTTACCTGCCATCACATTGTCATTTCCTGACTGATGTGCAGCACACTTGACCACTGCCACTTCTTTTGGCAATTGTATTGCTTCAAGTAATTCTTTCACAAATATTCTATTTTTAATGGGAGACCCTGAAAAAGTCAGGAAGACTAGCTGCATCCAAAGCTGGCCAAAGTCGTGCACAACTCCGTAACCATAGTGACTATCAGTGTAAATGGTTAATCTCCAATTTTTCCCATTTTTGCAAGCTTTAATTAAAGCTATCAATTTGTGCAGACTTGACTCCTGGTAAATAGGATGCTTCGACTATTCCTGCCAATGTACACACAGCATAAGCAGCACTTAGTCCGCCTTCCTCATGGCGCATACACAAGCCATCTACAAAGAGCTCATGTTCAGCATTCTCCAAGGGTTCCTCCTGTATGTCAGGACGGGGTTTGGTACTGAGTTCTGTCACGTCAAGACATTCGTGTTCGACTTCATCCTTTACCGTTTCATTTTATGGATCTGGTAACAAGGTAGCTGGGTTAAGAACAGTACATCTGACTATGGTCACGTTTTCAGCCCCTAGTATAATTATTTTGTATTTTGTCATTCTACTTTCGGCAAGATACTGAGTTTGGGTTCTTGTCAAAAGAATTACAACTGCATGTGGGACGTACACTTTTACAGGGTGTCCCATCACAATGGACTCCCTCTGTTCCAGACACACATGTTGCAGCTACTGATTTTAGACAACCAGGCAATGCAGATGCTACGGGGTGCAAAGTAGCAGAAAAATATGCCACCGGACATCGCATTAGACCATGTCTCTGTGTTAAGACTGAGAGTGCACAGTTATCTCTCTCACAACAGAACAGTGCAAATTCTTTTGAATGGTCAGGCATACCTAAAGCAGGTGCTTCACACAGACGTTTTCGTAATTTTACAAAAGCTTCCATGCTTTGATCATCCCACTCTATTGGATCCTTTGCTCGCTTTTTTGTCATTTGTATCAGGTGTTTTGTCAATAGGGAAAACCCTTCAATCCATTGTCTGCAATATCCTACAACACCAAGAAACATCCTTATTTCTTTCTGGTTTTGTGGCGGTTTCATTTGACTTATTATTTTTATTCTCTCAGAGGTCACTTTTCTTAGTCCTCTCTGTATCTGATGTCCCAAATATTTAACTGTTGTTTGGCAAAACTGTAATTTCTCTGGGGACACTTTATGTCCACCTTTGGCTAGATGGTTTAATAAAGCAATGGAATCAGTAACACAGTCGTCCCTTGGTTTTGATGCGACCAGCAGGTCATCAATATACTGTACTAGGACTGACTCCCTGGGCAGCACTAATGTTTCAAGACACTTTTTCAAAATGTTGTTAAAAATCGAAGGACTTTCAGTATACCTTTAAGGAACGCGATTCCAAACATAAATACGATCCTCAAATTTGAATGAAAATAAAAACTGACTATCAGGATGCAATGGAATGGAGAAAAAGGCATGGCATAAATCAATTACAGTAAACCATCCTGCCTTCCATGGTATCTGGTACAAAATTACTGCAGGGTTAGGTACTATAGGGCAAAATGGCACAACAATCTTGTTTATCTTTTGTACTACCCTATACTTTCCGTTAGATTTCTTGATGCCAATAATAGGGGAATTACAAGGACTACTCATTATTTCTTTTAAAATGCCTTGTTCGACCATTCGATCAATTTCTGCTGCAACACCAGCTTTTATTTCGGGACTCATTTTGTATAGTCGAGTATTTGGGTAAACTGCACCTTCTGTCACCATCACCTTCACAGGATCTACATTTTTCATTAATCCTACTTCCTTTCCTGTAAAATCCCACACTTCAGGATTTACTGTTGTTTAGACCTCATTTGGTAAGTCATCTTTGGTCATTATGGAAAACAATTCATCTACTTCTGTTCCTTGTTTGGCTAGCATGATTTTGTATACTCCGTCTTCGTCTGGAGTCAGAATAGCAACACCCTCTGGTGTGCAAAATATGGTGCAATTCATCTTGCACAATAGATCCCTTCCTAATACGTTCACCGGACTGGAGTTACACACTACACATGTATGCATCTCTTTGAATTTACCAATACATACCTCTATTGGTTTTGTAATTGGGGTCCTAATTTGTTTATTAGAAACACCCACTACTTGGATTGCTTCTCCCAAGAGGGGTAGGTTTGGGATGTCTGCTGTTCTCACAGTAGAACGGGTAGCACCAGTATCCAACAAGAAGTTAATGTCATGTCCTTCCATCTTACCATCAATATATGGACCTGACTGATCTGCCGGCAAGGATGCACCAAGTTCGCACTCCTCTTCCTCCCCCCACAGGCACCTTCATAAGGTGCTGTCATCAAAATAAGAATCCTGTAAAAGAAATTGCGATGTTACAAACTTTTTCTTACCACTTCCTTCTTGAAATCCCGTGTCCATACTGTACTTGGCTTGACTCACAAAATTTGGCAGAGGGGCAGGTGGCAATTGACTCTGTAGGTTTACAGCCTGCTGCGGTTGACTCATTATCACCTCATTCTGCATCTGTGGATTTAAATTTTGATTTGGGCCATTATTATTCTGTATACTTTTACACTCATTTTTCCAACGCCCCAATTTTCCCCACCCAGGACAGGGAAACTTTTTCCTTGCCTCCTCTCTGCTCAATCGCCCTTTTGGTTTACCCCCATTATTTTCACCATGACCTTGCCCCCTTCCTGTATTTCCTGCTTGATTTTGTAACTGGAGTTCTTGCTGTTCTGCTAATTTCACTTGAGCCCACATCACTTTCTCTTCTAAATTCTTTCGTCTTTTATCAATTTCATCTCCACAGTATCTTGCAAATTTTAGGATCTCATCTATGGGCTTCGCTTGCCAGCACAAATTGTGCTGCTTAATCATTTGGGATATCTCTTGTCTTAACCCTGACACAAATCGATATACAAAATGAGTCATGTCCTTATCTCCGATATTTTCAAATCCACTATACTGCTTGAACACCTGTAAAAGGCACTCATTGTAAGCATGTACAGACTCATCCTTTTCCTGGGTAGTTCTATCTATCTTTATCCAATCTGTTTCTTTTGGGGGAATTTTTCCCTTTTAAGAAAGTGATCACTTGGTTATATTTCTTCATAACCTCCTCTGACGGGGCTCCTGTTTTCTCATCTCTCGGGTACTCGCCAAAAACTAACGTCTGATAAAATGCTGTGGGCGGCCTTGTAAATATCGCGATGTGCACTTAGCGATATTTTACATGTCTTTCTGATTGAGGTACGTCCAGTGACGCCCACTTTGCATCTCATTAGAGATGCAAAGCGAGGCGTCGGGAAAACGGCTGCTAACATGCGCTAATGCATGTTAGCGCCGCCTTGTAAATAGGGCGAAAATATTATCTCTGCTTTTTAGGCTTTTTAAAGCCAAAAGAGCAGAGATAAGGCCCTTGATAATATGCCCCAAAGAGTTTAAAGATTTTTATCTAATCAAAATATTGTGAGTCAAATAATCAAATACATGTATACATTGGGTTCTTTCAAGAAAGAATTCAAGTTTTAGTTCAATATAAGTCTCATTAAGATATTGTGATGACAGTACCTGAAGAGGGAGAAAATAGAGAGCAGTTCTCATGAGATTCTCCCCAGCTTGACCTTGACTGGGTTTCAATGATGCCATCATGGTTCCGGGCAGGATTTAGTGCGCACAGACCAAGTGGGGTAGGGATTTCAGTCACCCTCTGAGGCCCAAATACTAATTAATAATCAAGTCAGAGAAAAACATGTTCGAATACGAAAATAAATGAATTCACTGTATACCACCTATTTCTACTCTGATCCCATTTACTTTTTTGTCTCTTTCACATTAGCAATTAGTAAAAACTTGTAAGTTTAGTTTAAGCAGTAGCATGTGCATTAACATGTAAGTTTTAAGCAGCCATTTTAAAAGCTATTGCGCAGCTGCAAAAGTTCACCTCCAAGCATAGAAAATGTCATACTACGTAGATGCATTAGACGCATGTGCAGTGAAATTCCCCCATTTTGTCGGCATTTTAATGACACTCGGGTTACTGGTTAGCAATACACATAGACAAGCGTCCCCTAGATACTGTATAACATATGTAATGCAATTATTAGTATCCACAAACAGGTTGATTATGGTGTTATACGTTATTTGAGAGGATTGCATCCGAGCAAGTTTCTTCTTTACAAAACCTTGCTCCATCAGCTGTGAGGACACTGCCAAGACCGCGGGGTCTGAACCAGATAATCACTCTGATGACCTGGTTAGCGACATTAAACAAATTATTGCGTCCATGCAGCAGGGCCTGACCGCTATCGATTTGAAGATCGATACCTTGGCCTACCGACTGGACAGGATGTCCGAGAGGGTTGACAAGCACTCCGAGCTTATAGACATGGCAGAACGCCGACTCACGGAGGTGGAGGAGGCCCAGACCGACTACGGTGACTTCCAGGCTCGCATGGAGCGTGCAATATCTGCTCTGCAGGATAAGGCTGAGGACTTGGAGGCCCGCTCGCGGCGCACCAATCTCCGCATCACAGGTCTGGCCGAATCTACTGCAACGGGTAACGTGGAGGCCTTTGTGGAAAATTGCTTAAGACACTACTGGGGGCCTCGCTCTCTCTTTTCCCGGATCTTACTTTTAAAGTGCAGGAAGCCAGGAGACAATTCGCTCCTCTGAAACGTAAGCTCCGTGAACATAATATGGAATACGCCATGCTATATCCTGCACGACTAAGGGTGCTGCTCAATGGTAAAGCCAAGATCTTTTCGGATCTCCAGGCATTGCAGAAAGCCCTTAAGGAGGGACAGAGTGATATCCTATCGTCTGATGGAGAATCTGGTAACCTTGATGACAATGACTGAAGCGGGGTGTATATACCGGATAAGTCTCCATGTTGTACTGTATTCCCCGTGGTTAGTCAATGAAGCATGCTGGGGGCTGTTATGCTTACACTCTGTTCTGTGGGCCATGATGTGAGTAGGTCGATTGTATGCTCCCCATGGTAGTTGTATGTCTGATTCCTTACTTATACCGGGTGCAGGGGAAGGGGGTTCTACCCACCTCGCTCATGCGGGGAGCGTCGCACTGGCTCCTCTTGCTCTGATAGGACAAATGCGTTGCTGTAGTTTGGCATGTTCCATTTGTTATAACGCAAAGAGATTGAAGCTACCAATCTGGTACTTGGGTGTGTAGCGGGAGGATGGATTAGCTTGTGTATGTTGGGCAACATCCACCCCAATGTGTTGTCCGCTGTTGCTCTCTATTTTTTTGGGGTATGATGTTGTATCTCTGCATTGACTGAGATGTTGTTGTTGGTTCAGTTTGGTATCGGGTGGGCAGTCACTTGCCTTAGCAAAGTTGGGGTATGTGAGGCGTGGGAGGGGGAAGGGTTGGGGTTTCATTTCGTTTTTTCTGTCTTTGCAGATCATGTGCTTTTTTCTTCATTGTTGCACGGGGTGGTGTGTGGGGTCTCGGGAGGTGGAGATGTCAATGGTTCTTTCATCTCACATGACAAAGTACTAGATGAAGACGGCGCTGTCCTGAAGGAGCAGGTTTCGATTAACAACCGGTTTCGTAGTTATTATCAGGATCTATACAGCTCCAAGATCACCCCTAGTGAGGGCGATATAGCACAGTATCTTGAGTATATTGATTTACCTTGGTTACAAAACTGGCCCTGCGAGTTTTTGATGCGCCCCATTGAGGCCTCGGAGGTCCGACTTGCCTTAAACTCAATGCGTGAGGGGAGTGCTCCCGGTCTGGATGGTCTAACGGTCTCCTTCTACAAGACTTTTAGTGATCTTCTTATACCTCATATGATTACCCTGTTTCAGCAAATGGGTGCAGATGGGATAATGCCCCCCTACCATGTGCGAGGCCCTGGTCATCACTTTGTTGAAACCTGGCAAGGATCCCCACAGCTGTCCTTCTTATCGTCCACTGTCACTACTCAATGTGGACCCTAAAATATTCGCAAAACTTTTGGCTAACTGGCTCTCCCCATTTCTGCCTCAACTGATTGTGCCGGAGCAGGCCGGATTCATTCCTGGTCGCACGCTCGCCCACAATCTTCGCACAGTGTTTGGTGCCATTAAGCATGTTCGGCCGGAGGTCCAGGCTGCAGCGGTTTTTTTAGACGCCGAAAAGGCCTTCGATTCCATAGAATGGCCGTTCATGCATGCAGTGTTATGCCATCTGGGCGTTGGTGAGGTTTTTTTGCAACTGATCTCGGTGCTGTATAATCTACCAACGGCTTGTGTGCGCACAAGTGAAATGGTCTCTATCCAGATCTTGCGTGGCACCCGTCAGGGGTGCCCTCTGTCCCCTTTATTATACGCTGTGGCGGCTGAGCCCCTGTTGAGAGCGCTGCAGGAATATCATGGACACAGCGGACTTTGTTTTCCTCGCTATAATTTAATCGTCTCGGCCTATGCCGATGATATGCTCCTGTATGTTTGTAACCCTGAGACTCACCTTGCTCCGGTTATCCGGGAGGTTTTACGCTACGGGGGGCTTTCTGGCCTGAAAATTAACTGGGACAAGTCCATAATTTTTCCTCTGACACCTGCTACTAAGTAAATCACACTAGACTTCCCACTGCAGTGGACGTCAGACCCGGTGCGCTACCTTGGCATCCAGGTTCATTCTGATACGGACTAGGTTATAAAGGCGAACTATGGCAGGGCGATAGACAAACTTGGCGACGATATAAATAGATGGATACGGCTCCACTTTCTTTGGCTGGGAGGGTCTCTCTAATGAAGATGGTGGTGTTCCCTCGCTTTCTATTTCTCTTCGTTAATATTCCCTTTGTAGTGCCTCAGCAGCTGTTTTGTGAGCTGCGATCCCTGATGAAAAGGCTAGCATGGGCGTGTAAAACCGCTAGGGTTGCTTTGTACACTCATGTTGCCGTACATGACGGGCGGCCTGGGGGCACATATCTAGAGATTTATATAGAATAGCGCAGGCCTCGCTGCCCATAGCTGGGTTCATGTCCCGCAGGATCTGCCACATCTCCAGATCGAACTGGTTGTTGCTGCACCTCACCCCTTACCCCGTCTTCTCACTCGGGCACCCTCGAGATGATGCGGAATACTTGACTCGGTTAACTCCACGGTCCATGCGTGGAATGCAATACTTAACTTATTTAGTGGTGTCCAACTATACTCTCCCCGCTTACAAGTGGAGTGGTGTCAATGGTTTGTCCTTAGCTCAGAGAGAGGTACTATTAGCTCATTGCGTAGTTTGTATATACATACAATGGGGGACCTATTCAGACATGGGACATGGAGGCACATGGGAGGAGTTGACTGGCGGTGGTGAGACGCCTACTGCGCTCATGAAATTCCAATTCTTTAGAACTCACCACGCACTGTGCTCAGTGCTCGGTGACGAACTCCTGGAACCTATGGTGATCCCCCCCCCCTGTCCATTCTTGAGGGCTGTCAGGCGCCTGGTAAGCTAATCTCTCGTCTCTACGCTGCGGCTATACTCACTAAGCTTTCTCCCCTGTCAAAAGCAAGACTGGCCTGGCAGGCTGATATTGGGGTTCCGATCACAGATGAGATATGGGGATACTGCTGCAAAGTCACTCGTAAGATTTCCATTAATGGCCGTCACAGATTAGCGCACTTCAAATACCTGAACAGAGTCCATTATACCCCACAACGACTGCATAGATATCGTTTACGTGAGTCAGATGCTTGTGAGCGCTGTCATATGTCTGGTGATGGGTTCTTCCACGTAGCATGGCGGTGTCCTCAGGTAGAGGTCTATTGGACTAATATTTTTAAAAAGTTGGGCGATGTTGTGGGACTCTCCCTCACACCAGACCCCTTATTAGCACTCTTAGGATATACGAAGCTTCTCCGGAAAAACGTTCGTAAATTGATAGCAATGGGTCTCCTGCTCGCCAAACGCAGGTTCGCCATGAGGTGGATGCGAGGCCCTGTTCCTACCATAGCCGAGTGGGAAAAAGATATGTTATATTGTAAAACCCAATCACATGTTTATAATGAAATGCTTCCCCCCTGTAACCACCCAAAGAGCTTCCGGGGACTCTTTGCACAATATCAGCTGTCTAAACAGAATGCCGATGAAGCTCAGGAAGAATGATGAGCGTGCTGCTATCACCCCTTAATGTACTGGCCTCCTGGTTATCACATTGATATATTGTTGATTTGTTTTGCCTTCTATGTATATTCTTTTTTTATTGACTGTATTCTATTTTCTCAGTACTGACCTGTGTATACCTGACTTCATTTGTGACGAAGCGTGATGGGCTGTTCTTACTCCCATCTCCTGTAGGCCACAAAGCCCCGTGAATGTAAGATCCACTTCAGCGGTTTTTCATTGACGATGTGATCTGCTTTTCGTTTAGTTTTTGTTTGTGTCTCTTTGTATGACTAAAAACTTTAATAAAAACAATTAAAAATGTTTTTTAAAGAAATCGATAACGAATCGCTATCTGGAAGAGGCGCGTTGTAAGCCTCCGTTCCATACACAGATTACTACCCATAAGTATCAAATGGTTTAGGCCCGAAATAGCAATCGTAAACCATTAAAAATGTACTGATACCCAAGTTAAGGTGGTGACCTATTCGCAAAGAGATCCCCTTGCTAGTGTGATTGTTAAAAAAACTTGCAAATAAAAAGTACATTTTTCTTTTTAAACATAGTCTAGCATCTCTTAAGAAAAATGGGCTGACTTTATTGAAATGCGACCACAGACATGGTGGTCTGCTGATCCCAGCAGGTAACCATCCCTGTGATGGCATCCAATCATAAAGCCTCGCAATTTGCGACTGATAAAGTCTAATAATTAAAATGCTAAATTATTTAGGTAAGCGGCCAAATGTGCAACAATTAATGTAAAAGTTTTAATGTCGAAAAAGACACGCATTTATAATGTGCAAGCTGCACTAGGAAGCCATAGTAATTAGAATAAACCTCAGAAAAGCTATCTCGACAATGCTGTAATATGCACACCACAATTCAGGACATGACCTTAATGTGACCTGCTTAGAAATATTTTTCATAACTGCAGAATGTTCTGGTTTAACAAAATGAATTGTTTTACAAGGCAACAGTTTATTCACATTAGCTAAGCTTCCTACTTTTTTTATTTTCGCATAATGTTGAATAGAATAACTGCACACTTTAGACAATAATTCTTGTTTGTGTTATATGAAATGCATTACCAATCCGTGACATTACAAGTTAATTTTCCCTTTTCATTAAAATAGTTCATTGTTCTCGCAATGAAACACTGAATAATTGGAAGGTCAAGATGTGATGAAATCTTATGGGAATCGAGGCTTATACTTCCAAAAGCTACCTAAGTGAGAATGTCTGTAACTAACACTGTGATAAGAACTTTGCAAGCTGCATGGCATTTCATGGGAAAGGAAGAACTGAACCAGCTCATCGACAAGTAATGTCTCCGGATTGGACAAGAGCGAACAGAGCCTACAACAATGTCTGAGGCTTAGTTTAATGGATTTTATATTAGTGCGTGTTCCTAGTGTAGACAACACACTTCGCTCCACAACTCTCCTCTCCACTCTTTGACACACCTTTTTGCCTGTCTCTTGTCCTAGACTGACGGTTGTGGCTACTGCTGCTTCCTTTTTTATGCTTTATTTTACAGTTTGCTACTGCAACTGTATATTGATTTGTTTGTGTTATGGAGACTCGGATGAGTTTCATGAACTGCTGTTTATGGGAAGTTCTGATGCTTCAATTTGGCTTTGAGCTTTATACTCTCCTGATCTCATTCTTTTCTATTTTTCTTTTTGAGCTTGGACTCTTCATGGGCCTTTCTAATTTTGAATTCCAAACTTCAGCTTTAGAATAGGGACATTATTCCTATTATTATTATTTTTTATTATTATTAGCATTTGTAGAGCGCGACAGCTACCTCCAACGGAGGTGTCCCGGCGCTGGCATCCATCCAGGGAGGGTGATAGACCAGGAGAGAGAGACAGGGAGTTAGAGGGTAGCAGAAAGGCCAAACAACCAAGTTTTCAAGGCCTTTCTAAAAGGAAGTTCCTCCCTTATCCGACGCAGGGGGTTAGGCATCAGATTCCAGAGCGTGGCTGTTTTTACCGCAAAGGCTCTTCCCCCTAACCTTACTTTCCTAAAGCGTGGAATGGCTAGGAGATTCCGGTTGCTGGAACGAAGAGTTCTAGCATTCTGATATTTTTGGAGCCTACGTCTCAGATAGAGAGGACCAACCTCTCTGAGTGCTTTGTGGGCAAGGACTAGAGCCTTAAACATCACTCTTTTTTTAACCGGCAGCCAATGTAGGCTTTGAGGATGGGGGTAATGTGATACCGTAAGGGCACATTTCTAATAAGTCTCGCAGCAGCATTTTGGATCCTTTGAAATCTCCTCAAAAGATAGTCAGGGAGACCAATGAAGAGGCTGTTGGCGTAGTCCAACTGAGAGGTGATGAGCGTATGGACCACCGTCTTCCTGCATTCCATGGAACGCATTTAATGCCCAATGTGATTATGTGTTCTAACCAAACCTTTTTATTGAGATTTATGTAATTTACTGAATTTATTGACCTATCTGAATAAATCGAGAGAGAGAAAAATGTACAAATTAAGGGCCAGATGTGCTAAGAATTGATTTGGTAAAAGTGGTTGCAAATTGCACACCAACTTTTACTGAATCAACCCTGATTCTCAAACCAACTACAGTACTAATAAATGGATTCACAGAATCACCATTTGTGGTGGGTCGCAATTCGACCTATTTCATTAGTATGCATGAGGTACATTGCAAATTGTAACCCACTACGATTGGTTAGAATCACAGGGGTGGTGTTCTCCTGGGGTCAGCAGCCACCATGTCTATGATTTTTTTTTTCAGGAGCTTTATATAGCACAAACTTGACCCGAAGGTATCGGGTATCAGAGCACTTTAGACCAGCACCAGTTTAGACAAGCACCAGTTGCGTTACATGAACACATTGATTTTTGGTAGGCACTGGGAGAAAAAGTGATTTGCCCAGAATCGCAGGATGTTCTGTGTCACAGCCGAGACTCGAACCTGGTTCACCAGCTTTGAGTTCGACCACCTTAGCCATTAGGCCAACTCCTCTCCCCATTGCTCTTCAATTAATAATTTTTTTTAATGCATCCCATTTTCCTAAAAGGGAAACAGGATCCATTTTTAAAAAAATTAAATCACTACCTACTCCTAAAAATGTTTTTTTGACCATTCACATAGGGATGGGGTCCCTTGAGAATCATTTTCCCTTTGGTAATGTGTTACCACTATGTAGTCAGTAAAATAGTAATGTTTTCCAACGGATTTCGGTTGCAAAACGTTAATACATCCCATTGCAAATCTCCATTCAGAAGGGGTGCACCAAACACCAGTTCCAAATAGCGATTCAGTATGTACTCGCAAACAGAAATTGAGATTCGGTAACGTGTTACCCAATCGCAGTTAGTACATACCAAAAGGCCATTTTGCGGTTGCAAAGGCTCCTATTTCGCAAATCGAAGGCTTTGCGACTGCAAAATCCCTTCGTACATCTGGCCCTAGGTGATCAAAATGCAGACTTCCTTGGCTCACACTCGCGATTCCCAAACCTCTTATTCTGTTTTTGACTGTGTTTTGTTTTAGTAGGGTCCACAATAGCAGGTTGCGCAAGAGATGGGTAAACAGGTCTTGGAAGGTTTCATATTCTTTTCAAATCCAGAATGCTTCAGACATGACCGGTGGCCACTTGGAGATCATACCTTTTAAAGGTGTAGGCCTGTTATGACATCTCCTTCATTGTAGTCCTACATGGCTCAGTGCTACTCAATGTAAGAAGCTTTGACGTTAGACTGGCTGCAACATGCACTTTTGACGTGTAACTGTCACATCCTGTGATTCTGGGCAAATCACTTGGGGGCATATCAGCAACAACCGGCGATAATTATCGCTATGCACACTTAGCGCTAGGATAATTCGCCGGCTAACGTGGATTTTTATCGCTGAGATAGCGTGCTATTAGCAACGCTTATCTCAAAAGCGATAAAAATCCTAGCGCTAACTGCCAAACGTGAGATTATCGCTGGAAACCCAAAGATAATCTCACGAAGATTGGCGTTAGCTTGCTGATAGGGCCTCACATACTTAGCCATGATATTCACCTTCCATAGGATATCATGGCTAAGTCAGTCCTGAAGCAGGTGTAAGGAAAGTAGCGATAACAGGGGTTATCGCTACTTTTCTTGCCGCTATGCTTCATAGCGTGGGGCTTGAAGATAGGAGAAATGTTGCTTAGCGACATTTCTCCAGTCATGTCAGGAACGCCCACTTTGCATCGATGCAAAGCTGGGCGTTAAGAATCCGGGAGCTAATGCAAGGTTTCACGCTATATAGCGTGACCTTGCTGATTAGGCGATAAAATTATCGCTGCTTTTCGCCCGAAAACGGACGCAAAAGCGGCGATAATTTTATATCGCCTCGTTGCTGATATGCCTATTAATCTTTCCGTGCCTACAAAATAAAAATGAATGTGTCCTTGTGTAACGTAACTGGTGCTCATGTAAAGCGCTCCAATACCTTCGGGTCGAGTCTTCAAAAAAAAAAAACCTGACACTGCGTCAGACATTCAGACGTGTTACACTCTCCTGACATTTCATAAGTACTAGCTCCACTTGCACCTATTGTATTCGCATCAGAAAAATGAAATTATGACTTCCAAACGAATGCTGGATATCGCACAGCGATGTCAGCAGCAGGCACATTGCTCCACTGAGGTATCTTATCTCAGAGTTTAATGACTGTCTTTTTGTACCTCTTGCTCAAGCGTAATCGAGACTGAGCCTCTCCCCCCGTCCTCACTCACCCCACACACTTCTCCCGCCTCTGCCCTCTTCCCCTCTCTCCCTGAAGTTATCTTCTGAATGTTTCTGTTGCTAAGATTCTGTGCCCTGGAATGCCAGCCTTATCGAAGTTCCACGGACTTCGACAATAGATACCCACAGAAGAGTGCACCTAGAAACGTGTGTGCAGACCTGGGGACGACCCTAAAGTACTTTAAAGGATTGTGGCCATCCTCAAACTACTTAATAAAACGTGTTTGTCCAGCCCTTCCACCAGAATAGCTGTCGTTGTTTAATCATGTTTTTATCTTGTGTGGGCAATGCCACCTAAACCAGGATAAAACTGTTACTTATTCAAACAGATAATTATGAAAGAGTCTACTGGGGAATCAAACAAGCCTTTACAAACAGGGCTTAATGTGTTTAAATATAAAAGGCCTGACTTTGACTTTTTTCACACCTATTATTAACATTTTATATTTGAATTCACGGATTTTCTGCTGCCTCCGTTTGCCCTCCTTGCACAAACGACAGCTGGCACAATATATGGCATAAAGTGTGCACAAACCGTTTTCAAAAAGTGTACAACTATACGTGAGCCCAATTCACAGATGTGTTGCTGTGACGTTTTCTTCTAGTACTCCCGATTTATTCGTGTCTTACTCCTGGAATTCAGGGTCACGTCTGGGGTATTACAAGAGTATGTAAAATGTACTCACAGTAAAATCGTCCGAATTGGACTCATAAATTACAACTAAAAGCAAAGATGGACTTTCCCATATCAAAGTACTTGATAATAACGACTTTCATTTTTTGGAACAAACAGAACGTCCCACGTGTGTCTTTTATGACGTGAGACTGAAGAAAGTATGTCGGTTATGGCTCTGTAGAATTAAATATAGCAATTCCCTGCCCTGGAAAGAAAGTAGGGCAGAATAAAGGAGGCGGTGAAACTGGGAGACATTGTCTACTGACCGGCCCTAAGAATAGCTTAGAACCCTTTCTGCAGATGAAGCCAGTCTCAGGAGGGTGTCGCCGACGCCGGCCGGAGTTTAAATAGATGCCAGTCCAAGGTCCCAGTGCATAAATGCCTCCTGTGTGCATTGGGGCGCACCTGCTGCAACAAAGACACTGCGCAAAGTTCATGCCGCCAAAACAAGGCTGCACAGCCTCGCGCAGAAGAAAACAAAGCGCGTCGTCCGCCGAATGCTCTGCGCGCGCCCCACTTCCATGTCTGTGTATAATTACACCCCAGAGTCCAACTACAGTTATATTGTTTCCGCTCTTCTACGCGTATAAGATCACAATATTTAGTTCAGCTCCCTAAAGGGCAACTGTGAAGCTTTTTAAGCATGCAGGAACTATTTCCTGCTGCAGGTTTCCCGGCCGGGGTGCCAGGCTCCGGTGAGGCCTGTTACTGTACCTCTTTCTGCCCAAGTGGCTCTCATAATCTGGGTCACAACGCACTCTCACACATCCTTATAGTGTTTTTTTTAGGTTTAGAAATATAATTCTTTTTTTTTCCTGCCCTGAACCTTATGTTTTTTAGGTTGTATCCAAAAGACCTGGTACCAGCTGTTATGAAAGTGAAAGCATTCCTCACTGAAAGTGACTTCATAATTTCTGTTCATGTCCTCAAACTCTAGCACCTGGATTTTGATGATGCCCTGCTCGGGAGTTTCACAGACCTCACCATCTTCAAAACAAGCTGCAGCCATACAACCCAACAGGAAAATGGGAGATTCTGAGAGGAAAACAAATAATGGAATGTATTTTCTCCACTGACTTCCATCAGAACGTTCAGAGGGCCACGGAGCAAGCAGGAGCTACTGGGCCCAACCGTGGGGGTAGAGGCCTTTTACTCCTGGTGTCCCAGCCTACTATGGATCCTGAGTCACTGGGCCAACAACCCCTTCAGCGCTTGAGTTACAATGGTAGCGTGGGTCCAGCAGTCCTAGGTTTCTCAGGGGGAGACAGACATAGGCTCTTGACTCAAAAATACATCCAAATGATTGTCCAGTCAAAACTTGTTTATTATTGATATATGAGAACAAAGTAAAATACGACATTCACAAACAATATACACAGACCCCCAAAGTCAGGGCTCTAGTGCTTTAATGGCGGGTTCCTGAGTCCCACTCCACTTTTGCTTGCGGTAGTGGTTCTTCCCTATTCACTGTAGGCGATGTTCATGTTAAGCCCCATTAGTTAGTAGTAGATGTCTAAAGAGTCGCACTCCAACTCCAATTAAAGTTAAAAGTGTTCCAGCGTTGAAGCATTATATGACAGGTAAGTTCCCCACTTACCCGGGTCTTACCTGCACCAGCACGACCTGCACAGCCAGAGTCTCAGAGAGTGCTCCACTCAAGGGCGTGGAGGTTGCAGCATCTCTCTCCAGTGTGTATCGCACATTCAGCCTGCAGGGGTCACAGTCGCCAGCAGTTGGGTGTCCTCAAGTTCCTCACATGAAGTCCTGTGGGGAGAGCGTCCGGGTGTCCTCGACTCTCCTCCAGTGCTGGTAAGTTTCCCAGGATCCTGCCCACAGGTCGGGGAGGGGAATTCAACACTCCTAGTGCAGATCATCATTCGGGGCTTGGGCTTTCTACTATAGCAAGGCCTATCTCTCCCATAGGTTAGAAATGGAGCTGCCTTCGAACATTTTACAAGTGTATCTTTCAATTTGGAACAGATTGAAAATTGGAGGTTGGTGTCTCTGGGCTCATAATTTAAAGACATCTTATAGTAAAGTTGGTCATTGAACTGCAGGTATAAAAATGCCACTTTTAGAAAGTTGGCATTTTCTTACTCATTCTGCACCTGTCCTCAAAATACATATCTGGGATGGATGACAGTTGGCTTTGTAGATTCCCTCTAGACAGACGCACACAAAGGGAGCTGAGGTGTGCCCTGCATGTCCTGATGGTCCATCACCAGGCTCCAGGTGGGAGGAGCTGGCACTTGTACCTGAATAGGGCCTTGCCTGTCCTCACACAAATTGCCTCTGGGGATACGCCTGACTGCTCTGTGCCAAGCTACCAAGGGGGTGAGCACAGGTTATCTTTAGTGTGTAACTTACCCTGACTAGGATTGTGGATCCCTACTTTGACAGGGGCACACCTCTGCCAACTAGAGACCCCATTTCTAACAATTCTCTTATCAGCCCTGTTTCCTTCCTGAGATGTGCCCAGGCCCCTTTTAAGTGACCTCTCTCTGAAATCAAAGACCACCCTTTGAAGTACCCTGAAGAGCCTTACTCTACTTTCCTCCAGTGTGCTCCACCTAGCGCAAAGGAGTGCAGCAAACCACAGATCTGCCTCGGGGGAGTACATAAGCTCCTCCAGTCAGCTCTGGGTCTTCCAAAATGGAAACTAGAATGTTTCATGTATTGCACCATTCACAGGCACGCATACACCCATCACAACATATAACACTTGCGCTGCACAGCACTATTTATTTATTTATTTTAAGGGTTTTATATAGCATGAACATGACCAGTCAGGGTATCAAAGCACTGTACAAATAGCAGACCACTGATACATACAAAATAAAAATGCAATAAGGAAAAGCAAACAGCAAATGTAATAATTGGTCTGGCAGATTCAAGATCCGGAGGGGCCTACAGGAAGATACTCAAACGGAGTTACTTCAAGGCTGCTACTGAAAGATTCTGTTCAACAAAAGTCTTTTTACTTCATTTTTCAAGGAGGTAGTCGAGGGGTTTGATCTGGTTGTAGTTAGCAGCACATTCCATATTCTTGGGGCTAGACCAGAAAAGGAACGGTTGTAAGTGTTCTTTTTGTTGAACGTCTGGGGTTTCAACAATAGGGAGTTAGCACTTCTTACGGAATGACTACCCCAGACAGTTCTAGCTAATTGGCCAGGTAGACTGGAGTGTTATGGTGAAGGCCCTTGTGTTTCTTGCAGGCTGTCTTCAACTTGATCCTTGTGATGTGGGCGAATTGGCTGGATCCTGTGATGAGTCTAGCAGCAGAGCTCAGTGTGGCCCTTAGTGGTGCCAGCCTTGTTTTCGTTAAGCCTGCAAGAGTAGCACTCCCCTTGTCGGGAGATGACTAGGGATTGTACTGCTAATTAAAAGTCATCAGAGTGTAAGAAGAGTTTGATTTTCCTTAGTGTGTTTAATTGGTAAGTGGCTACCCTGGTGATTACACTGATATGATCTTACATTTGCAGGAAACCTGATATAGGCCAAGGTTGAGTTAAGCAAACAGTAGTTTAACTTTACATGAGTGAGCCTGTAGGCCTAATTTTGGTGACAGGTAAAAAGGCCTGCTTACATCTACTGATCACTACACAGTATTTTGCCGCTACCGTGCTAGTACTGCTCAACTCCTAGCAAAGGCAGTAGCCTTTCACCACTGACGTGGGCAGCTCCCGGTCCAAAACTACCCCAATCCATGAGACAGGCCTATATCTGAGCCTGCATGCATGATTCGTGGTTGCCCATGACAGCACAAATCAGCACCAGAGATCCAGACTTCGTTGCTCTTGGGGGCACTCGGGGCAGGGATACACTTCCATTACCATGCAAGGTACATTTTCGTCCCAACAAACAGCCCTCCCAGATAAGAACACCCCAAACCGACTCCTAACCTTGAGAGGTTGAGTGGTCAGATCTCTAAAACCGGCAGGAAAGTCCATCAACATTCAATCTATCTCTGTGCTCCACTACAAAGTTGAACCCTTGCAAGGAAACAGACCATCTCAACAACATGGAATTCTCTCCCTTTATTGCCACCATCCATTTCAGTGGCTTACGATCTGTTTGCACTACAAACGTCGTGCCAAACAAGTAAGGGAAGATCGTACGCAAGGCCCACACTATGGGAAAATGCTCCTTCTCAATAACTGGACATTTCTGTTCTCTGGGTAGTAACCCTTTACTAATAAAGCCTACCGGAGGCTAGCTACCTTTGTCATCCAGTTGAGCTAACATCGCTCCAAGTCCCTTGTCAACTTCCTTGTCCGAGGCATCCGTATGTACAATGAAAGGCTGATTGTAGCCAGGGGCTTTCAGATAGGGGCTCAGTGCATAGTGTTTTCTTTCGTTCCTCAAACGCTTTATGCCGCACCTCAGTCCACATCACTTTTCTGACCTCCTTCTTGGAAGTGAAAGCAATCAATGGGGCAATTATACGTCCATAGTTAGCCACAAAGATCCTGTAATACCCAGTGAGTTCTAAAAGCCCCTCATCTCAGTCTGGGTAGTAGACACTTCCCACCCAATCACAGTCTAAATCTTGGCATAGAATGGGTGGACCATCCCGTTTCCCACCTCATGTCCAAGGTAGCCTACAGAGGACTGCCCCCCTGACACCTGGTCACCTTAATGGTTAGTTTTGTCTCCTGTATCCTAACCAACACCTGTTCTAGGTGTCTCAGGTGGTCCTGTCATGAATTGCTGAACACCGCAATGCCATCCAGGTAGGCCACACAAAACTCCTCCAGCCCTGAGAGACATGGTTTCACAGGTGCTGAAAAGTGCCAGGAGCATTCCTCAACACAAAAGCCATCACCATAAACTGATATTGCCCCTCTAGTTTAGAGAATGCAGTCTCCTCAATGACAACTGGTGCCAAAGCAATCTGATAGTACTCACTGGTAAGATCCAATGTGCTTAAGTACTTTGTAACACCTAGCCAATCCACATACTCACCTGCTCTTGAGATTGTATGGGCATTTTGGTTACCTCATTGAGGGCTTGGTAGTCCACACAGAACCACAAGTCAGTAGACCCTTGCTTTGGTACTAACATCACGGGACTAGAGCCCAGACTAAGAGTTCTCTCTAAGACCTGAGGTCCAAAATGTTGGCAACTGCAAATGCCTCTCTGAACTCATACACACATTCTGTATATCCTGCCCCCTTCACTGGCAGACTGTTTCCTGTGTTTATGTCATGCACATAGACAGGTGTCAACCCTCGAGCCAGAGAGAAGAGGTTGACAAATTATCCAACACCTCTCTACACTCTCTCTGCTGTTCAGGTTTTAACTCAGGGGCTAACTGAACCCCTTCCATCATGCTGTCTCTCATGTCATTATGCAGCATGTGAGGAAGAGGCTCACTGCCTTCCTATACTTCCTCTGCCGTAGCCATGACATTCATTCGGTAATATCGTCATAGGTAAGGCTTCAACCTGTTTACATGGAGCACACTCTTCGTTTCCCTTGTGACACTTGTGTCCACCAACTAGTTGAACTCAGAAACCTGAACTACCTTGTATGGCCCACACCATTTGTACTCCAACATCCTTGGACTAACAGACATTAGTACCAACACCTTCTGACCTTCCGGATACCCATTGAGCACAACTTTCTGGTTGTGCCACTCCTTCATCAATGCTTGGCTAGCCTGAAAGTTTTCTTTTACCTGACTCATGTATTGCACCATCAACTTCTTAAAGCCAATCACATAGTCCACCACTTTGGTGGTTCCTTCCCACCCCTCTCTGACTAAGGTGATGGACGCTGCACCAGGGATCCATACGCATGCTCAAAGGGACTGAACCTCCCCTTCCTGCAGAATCTCTCAGCAGGCAAACAAGAGACTTGGCAGGATAAGATCCCACTTCCTCCTGACGTTCTGTGGCAGAGTTCTCAACATTGTCTTAATGTCTTGTTAAACCGCTCCACCAAACCATTGGTTTATGGGTAGTATGCTATGAGGAAGTGGTATGTCATACAAGCTTGCTCTCTCATATCTCTCATGTAAGAGGAAATGAAATTAGTTATCTGGTCAGAAAGTACAGCTCTTGAAAATCAAACCCTAGAAAAGATCCCCATGAGAGCTCTTGCTTCCACCCGTGCAGTCATGCTCCTCAGAGATACAGCTTCTGGGTACCTAGTGGCATAATCCACTACAACAAGATATACTAGTTGCCTGACTGTGAGGAGTGGGGCGGGGGAATCAAATAGACCAATTAGCTCTATTCCCACCAGCCAAGCGCTACACCTACAACTGGTAAAGGCACTAACGGTGACATTGTCCTCCCTCCTGTTTTACCACTCATTCGACAAGCGGGACATGTTCTAGAGAACCTCTCTGTCTCTCTGCATATCCCTGGACAATAGAACAGAGAGTCCAACATATCCTGGGCTTTTCTAATGACCAAGTGTCCTGTCAATGGAACTTCATTTGCCAGTGACAACAGGGAATTCCTGTGCACTAATGAAACCACTAGCCTCCTGCTGGTTCCTTGCTCAGGATTCATCAACTCACTATAAAGTAGACCATCCTTCCAGGCAACATAGTGTTTCCTGACCACTTATTTAATGACCTGGTCCTGGGCTTCCTTCCAAAGTCCAACAAGAATTGTGCACTCTTCCAACGCCTTGCAGAAATCCTCCAGGCTAGGTGACAGATAAAGGATACAAGCCTTTCCATGTGGTGTTATAAAAGGCATCACGGAGACGATATGGACCCACCTTCACTATGCCCTACCTGTCCTCTATTAGAAATGAACGTCCTACTAGCAAGCGGTCAAACTCAGGGAGAAGGGCCTGGCCCACAGACATTTTTTATATGGAGGTTCATCTGATGACACTACGTTCTGTTGTCATACCTTATAATAAAGAGGAGGAATACTATCAGTACTTTGATCCAGCCTCAAGTCGCAACCCTCCTCCCCCATACTGCTGTGTGTGTTTATAACACGTGCGTACCCGCGAGGCAACACAAGTAACAATGGTGCTTTTGAACTTCAGATGTCAGCTCTGACCTTCCTTCAGTAGCCCCCCCCCCCCATCCCCCCCCCCCCGAAAGATACATGTGAAACCCTTCTGGTCCCTAGGGAAAAAGAAACTTGATGTGAGGCATAGAATCACATGCAAAACATTAATACGTACAATGAGCTTTCCTTCAATAGCAGCATTTATCCACTGTGTGACCAAACATAAGGAGATTTACAACATGCCTTCAACACATCAATCTCACAGTGCGCTTGTATCTACTCACTTGTGGTGTTTACTTCACACTGTCTGAAGCTTTGGATTGGTCGCTTGATCAAGTCTGAAGTTCACCTACTGGCAAGTCCACAAAGTGTACGAATCACACAAAATATCGTCCCCTAATTAGTCTGCCTACTCTGGAGTTGAGTTCGTAGCAGTGCTTGATTAATGTTAATATTAGTTTGTCAAAGATACAAAAGAATACCTACAACTTGTAGGGCATTGGCAAGCGCTTGCTTGGTTTCTTTTCCTTTTTCTGTTCTCAGGAATGCTGTATTACAACTTCCGGAGGGCAGGCGAAATGGTTGAGAGCTGCCAACGGTGCAGACCTGGGATGTAGAATCAGGAAGTCCGACACGGGTACGAAAAATGCAATAAGCTCTATCCATAAAACTTGGGTGAAAGCGATTACATTAGGCTGGGGTGTGACTTACATACTAAGCTGCTCCCAGCCGTGGCCAAGATGACCGCTGGCGCTTGCTGCACACCCACGAGGATTCAGCAACCCCATGTCATGCCACCACTTGTGAGAGCAAGTGGACAAAGTCCAAGTCAGCACACACCAGCACACAGCATATGTTATGTTATGTTATGTTATGTTATGTTATGTTATGTTAAAATGGCTTTTATAGAGCGCACGGCTACTCAAAAAGAGTGTCCCGGCGCTTTTATTTAGGGTAGGCTGCAGTATACTAACATAACACATTAAAAGAAAAAGTGTCACAGACAGAAAGAAAACAACGAGCAAAAAAAGACCTACTGGGTGAACAACCAGGTTTTGAGGTCCTTTCTAAAAGCTAGTAAGCTGGTGGCTCCCCGAAGTGTAAGAGGCAGAGAGTTCCACAGCTGTGGCGCCAGTAGTCCAAAGGAGCGACCTCCCAAGCGCACTCTCTTCACTCGCGGGACGATCGCCAAAAACAGGGATTCTGATCTCAGAGAGCGAGCCGGTCGGTAGAAGGCAAGTCTCCTTTGGAGGTACTTTGCTCCCGTCGCATGGAGGGCCTTGTATGTCAGGGTCAAAGCCTTAAAGGCGATCCGCTTGCGGATTGGGAGCCAGTGCAGGGTCTGGAGCAAGCCCGCAGCACTAACGCGTCTATTCAATCCAAAAATCGCTCTCGCCGCAGCATTCTGCACAATTTGGAGCCGCTGTAGCAGGTACTCTGGCAGGCCCAGGTACAGAACGTTTGAATAATCTAGCCTAGAGCCTATCAGGGCCTGCACAGTCAGCTTCCTGTGCTCCTCCGATAAGAGGGGAAGAAACCTCCGTAACATCCTAAGGAGGCCGAAGCAAGTGCCCGACACCCCCAGGATCTGGGACTTCATAGTCAACCCCTTGTCCATCTTGACCCCCAAGTTTTTAGCCATTTGGGATGAACAAGTTGGGGGGAACATATTGGTAGGCCACCAAGCCTGCCAGTCTGGCTCCGTGTCACACCCAAAGAAAAGTACCTCGGACTTATCGGAATTGCACTTGAGGCTGTTCAGTTGAAACCATTGAAACACAGCCCCAAGGCAATCCCGGATACTCTCCCCATCAAAGTCTCCTCCTCTCTTGCACAAGAAGAGGAGCTGGGTGTCGTCTGCATAAGATACGATCCGGGCCCCATATAGTAGCAGCACAGTATTTGGTCAAGGGCAATTCAGCCCATGCAAGTGCACTGAAGGAAAGTAATAACATGCAACAACAGTTAGGTGAGAAGACATATGATATACAGTCAGGTGTTCATACATACAGTAACTAGACAGTACCGGGGGTCTGAAAGGCTAAAAGTGTGTTTGGCAAGGCTACATTGGGTTAGGCAGGTCTTGACAGTGTGACTCCTGACACTAGACCCTCCAGAAGCTAACAAACGCTGCAGCTCTGGAAGTAACCCCGACTCCAGCACCTGGTGTGCTTCGGGAGCCACATCCTCCTCTCTATTTGGAGCAGAAGCGTTGACCTCCACAGCCTCTGCCTTCCCGGAGTCCTCACTTTTTGGCAAACTACCTTATCCTGGTCCCTGCAAATCAGGAACTATGCCAGCCCCACTCCAAGATTGATGCGCAGCCTGTGCTCTGGTCAACTCAGCAAATGTAGTCCAAGCCATAAATGTTTCTGGTCCTAGCATAAGCGAGGGGCAATCACGTCATTGCTCAAGAGGCATCCAGCACCTTGCCTTTCCTTCACCTTAACCCTGGCAATCAGATACTCCATGCCCTCTCCAATGACTACCAAACATGTATATCCTTGGTACCAGAGCATCTCCTTAGGCCTGAGATACTTCCTCTCAACTATAGTGCGGAGGGCCCCAGTATCCCTCTGGGCAGGCACTTTTCTCCCATTGATACAAACTTCCTGTATAAACCCCATCATGTTAGGATGAATGTGTGTCAGAGCATTTGGGTCCCTCTATAAGAACTCCATAGCTACGAGGTTGAGTGCAACTGGGCCCTCTGAGTTCCCTTCACCCACATGTAACATGCTCACTATCATGGGTGATGGGCAGGATCTTTCACCTCACAATGAGTCTTAAAGTGTCCTACATGGCTGCACTTTTAGCAAGTCACCACCCTGGACTTGGAAGAACTTCCTATCTTCCCTTCTCATGATGCTCCTTTCCGAGCACATCATTACCACTTCCATTTCTCCTGGGCCCTCCTCGAGTCCACTTAGAATTACACCGGCACTTACCCTCCAGTTTGTAGCCAGTTTGTGGAGAGTTCATCTCCCCTTTGGCTTAGAACCATGCTGTTCTCGCCCCTTGTGAAGGCTGTTAGCTAACCACCCGTCAGCCAATACCGCAAACTTCTCTGGATCCCACTCTGTCAGAGAGGGATCATAGAGGTATTGCCTTAGTGGGGTAGAGCACTCCTCCTTTAGTAACTCTGTCACCATGTAATAGAGGTTTGACAAGTACCATGGGTGTCAGCATGGAAACAGCCTTATTGGTGGACAAAACAAAGTAAGTCAGGCAACACCCAGAGGCACAGCCTTCTTGCACAAAGCACTTTAGGTATGGAGCACTTTCGGCCTTGGTGTGTATTGCAGAAAAGTAACCCACAGGGGTCCGTTAAGAAAAAGGTAGTAACGCACATTTGAGGACTATGCTCGGGCAGTGCGGGAGAACATATTGTATGGTCGATGTCTAGGTTTAGCATGAGGTAATGATTTAAACTTATTTATATATGCTGTGATGTAATAATTTTAATTGACTAAATATACTGTTTAGGTACTCTAATGTAATGATTTTTAATCATCACAATTATGTGTGCTGAGATGGAAGGATTTTAATTAATCAAACATCAATAAATATCTATCTATCAACCTGTCATCACCAACTGGTTAAGGGACTGAAAGTCTTTGGTCACCATTCCTCTTACCCACTCATTCTAATCATGCAATACACCATGAATCCAAGTTTCAAACGAAGTCTTGTAGTCCTGGAACCTCTGAAGGTACTGAGTTGGCTTCAGGCCAAACTGTCAAATCAAAGCCTCCTCCGTTCACTTGCAAACCATCTGGTCTGTTATAGGCATCCTTCTAATGACAGCTGTCCCTTCCAATGGCATGCACCCCATCAAGTGGTCTAATCTGCCTTAGACACCTCATTCACGGTCTGTGCCTTACAAGCAACCTCCAAGCTAGAAACCCATCGCAACGTTTCATGACCTTCCACATACATATACACAAGATATCTTGGAACCCTGGCCACAACCTCGCCTGAACTGGATGATGAGTTACTTATCCCAGATAGAGTTGTCATTGCTGCCATCCCAAGTTTCTCTCTCTCAATGGCTATCCTTTCCCTCTCTAGTTCTCCTTCTTTTTCCTTCTGATTCTTCTCCAACTCTCTCTTTTTGTACTTCCTTTCTCACTGTTCCTCTTCCCTATCTCACAATGTTTCTTCCATTCCTTCTGTCTTTCCTCCTCCTCTCCTTTTGTTCCTGGTCTTAGCTACTCCCTCTTAAACTCTCTGGTGTTCTCTTCTTTCTCAGCCTTAGCCTTCTGAAAACCAGCTGCAATTGTAGGGTCTCTGCTAGACTCATACCACCCAAGGTATTCATGCCTGGAATTGATGATGGTGACACCTATGACATCTGAGGTGGTGTACACACGTGGGACATTTAGAAACTAAGGGTGGTGAGTGTCTTAGGGAAACCCTGGAAAATTCATTAAGTGGGTTTGGGATAGATCTATCCTAGCAGGATTCTACAGACTTAATTCACAGAGCTCTCTTCCTGGGACCTGAGTTAGTAACATGGGTCCCCCTCCCCAGAGTCAACTGCAGCCTCTGCCCTTTCACTCCATGTCTTAAACTGGTCCCTAATTAAAATAGCAAAGACCTGTCTGTCTCTACTTGTGAATTCTTCACCCTCTGGCCATACATACATTCTTCATATAACCTATGGACATGGTGCTGAAGGCTATTCCCAGACCTCTGTTTTCCACTGTCTATGTGTGCCAACTTTGTGCGTAAAAACTGGACTTATTGTATTACTGGCATATACTGAAATGGCCATTGCCACACCGGTATCCAAGGATCCCAAACGTTAGATGCCCCACCGCTTTTTGTCAATTATTAGAACCCTGTTTGGAGGGCAACGGGACAAGTGGCAGCTACTGGGCACAACCATGGTAGTTGAAGCCTTTTTACTCCTGATGTCCTGGGGCTTGACTCACTATGGATCCTAATCAACTGAGCCAAGTATCCCTTCAGCACCTAACTCTCTGTGGTAGCACGGGTCAAGCAGTCCAAGGCTTCTCAAGGCGAGGTAGACACGGAGGGGTGAACACACGGTAACAACTCAAAATATGCTCAATAGTAGCAATAAATATCCAGTCAAATATTTGCTTTTCATGAAAGAAAGAGTATTCATATACGAGCAGAAAGTAAATAACAGCATTCACAAGCAATATACACAGTCTCCAGAGGTCACAGCTTAGTGTTTCAATAGGCGGGTTTCTGAGTCCCACTTCCCTCTCATTAGCAGTAGTAGTTATTCCCCATTCACTACGGGCAACATACAGGTTAAGCCCCACTAGTAGTTTGAGTTTCAGGTAGCCCACTCCGTCTCCAATTAAAGTCAAAGTGTTTCAGTGTTGAAGCTCTACATAGCAGGCAAGTTACTCCGGGGCCTTCAAGCCTGTTAATCAGTCTTAACTGCACCAGTAGAAAGTGCACAGCTGGAGTCTCCAAGAATGCCCCCCTTGCGGGAGGGGAGACTGCAGTGGCTTTCTCTGGTGAGTATCGCACACACAGCCCTGCAGGGGCAGCAGTCGGGGTCCTCAAGTTCCTTGTACAGTCCTGCGTGAACAGCGACTGAGTGCCCTTGGCGCTCCTCCGATGCCAGTAAGTTTCCTTGGATCCTTCCTGCAGGTGAGGGAAGGAATTACATTTTCCTGATGCAGATCCTCAGTCAGGGCTTGGGCCCTCATAGGTAACCACAGTGGGCTCATCCTCTCGATGATGGTCTCAACCAGACGACGCTCCTTGCCTTTTTCACAGTGGACCCACCACGCATACAGGTCACTGTCCTCACTCCACACATGGTCTACTACCCGATCAGTCCAACAGCATTCTTCACGGTGGCCTTACCGGACATATGGAGTCACAGACTTCACCCTGCACACGTTCTACGGCCCGTTACGCACAGTAGTGATATTCACGGCAGCCCCACTTGGAAAACAGGATTACCTGGTTCAGTCTGCACATGGACTACAGACTATTGGTACTGCAGTAATCTTCACATGCAAACATACGGCCAGCACATGCATATAACACATATGCACTGTGCAACACTACATCTTCCATGTATTGTGCCATTCACAGGCACACATACAGCCAGCACATGCATACAAGACATGCGCACTGCACAGAACTATATACTAAGCTGATGTAGGCTAAGGGTGAGGTAAGCACCCAGCAGCGGAACTTTACATGACTGAGCCTGTAGGCCTCTGTCCAGTAACACACATAACAAGCATTGGCATAGCCAATAGGTCTCGCCTTTGGGACCTTATAAGTGTTTAGCCATGCAACAGTTAATGTTACTGCACCAAGGATATTGTGCTGGATAACTAAACACTTAAACGGTCCCAAAGGCGAGACCTATTGGCTATGCCAATGCTTGTTAGCATTTGAGTGTGATTATAGAGGTATGGGCGAAACCATTTAGGGCCGTTCCGTCCAGAATTTGATGGCCTGTGGTGTTGAAAGCACTGCTAGATAACAAGGGTATAAGAAGTCGGGAATGGGCACAAGTGAAGGGTATGACATGAAATTCCAAATATCAAAATAATAAAATGTGTGATTTAAGATATGGATGTCGTTTAAGAACAAATGTGTTATTTTCTTGAAAGTTAAAAACAACCAATAACTGCATTGTAAATAGAGACACGAGTTTTCCATTTTTACTATAAATGCTTCCCTTTATTTATTTTAAAAATCACAAAGAAGTAGAGGTTAAGGGTCTGATTTGCAAAGGGACTTACGTGTAGTAAAGGTACAAGTGTGGAGTCTCTGCACTCTGGGCAGCCTCTCTGTCCAGCGCACTGCAGTGAGTGCAGTGCGGAGATTCTGCCATGAGTGAAGAGACACGTAACTTTATTGCATATTAGTCCCTTTGTGATTTGAGCCCTAAGCCTTCATTTAAGGGTCTCACCATATGTTAAATCATGTCTGCTAGATCAAACGTTATGCATATAATCAGAAGCCCTAGTATTAAAACATGCCATCTTGTAATGTGCCATACATTGTCATTACCTTTTCTGGCACCAGTTATCGAAAGTAGTAAAATAAACTTTTACTAAACTCTCCTTGGTGAAACTGCAACGATTGCTGCTGCTTATTGAGGAGCATAAGGGCTGGTACCCAGCTAATGCCCCGTGCGCTCAATGAGAAAAGTGTGGGGTGACCAGCAATATCAAAGGAGAGGCAGAACGATCTAAGAGTATGAGCATAGACAAGAACAGAGGAGAGGATAGGATAGTGGAATGAAGGGTCCCGAACACAGGAGAGGGTTGAGTAGTCGGTTACAGGACAGGCAGTCAGTGCGAAGGGAAACACAGGGGAAACTGTTGGATGAAAGAGGCAAAGATTTGATGAAGGGAGGACGAAATGGTTACGGGGGGGCACAGGGTGGATTAGCTACTTTCATAAGAGGAAACGTTTGTTAGGAGGATGTTGTGTTAAATCGTAATAATGTAACTGCGCAGGGTTGAGGCGAGTGAGGACTTGAGCACTGTGGACTAATTATAGTGTTAATCTTGGAGCAGATGTAGCAGGGTGAAGTCATGAGCAGGTAAGGATGAACAATAGAATACTGATAATTGAAGATGATAGAGAGAGTAAAGAGCTGAAGGTTTGCACAGAGCGCTTGTGGATGGTGAGGTAATGAGGTCCTGGAAATAGATAGATTTGACACCTCCTAGATCATTATGCAGTGTATGAAGGGCTTGCTTATTAACCAAGAAGTTAGCAGTGAATATGTGCTTTCGCCATTTATGTACTGCTGCCCTTATTTACTGTTATGCGCTCTTATTTCAAGTGTAATTCATGGCTGAGGCCTATCTTTGATACAAGGTGGATAATTAAGCAGTTGTATGAGCTGTAGTGCAAGACTGAAGTGAGGTGTTTATGAAGATCACGTGGAAAGCAGTGAGAGCAGTGGGGTTCTGTTTTCTACAGCAGATGGGTACATGAGAGAGCGATCTACAAGGAGGCGAACTGATTTGCATGTGAAATGTGTGATGTCAGATGGAGCGATGATGGGTTTAGATTTGGATAAAGTGTTTGAAATTAGCATACAATTGAGTGGCTTACCTTGCTTGTGGGTGGGATTAAGGAAGGTGTCATTTGAGGAGTGATCAGACAGAAGTGGAGACACTGCCGAAAGCATCAGTAAAATATTTTGGCAAGTTATGGTCACACCAGTGAAAGCAGAATCGTTTGGTGAAGGCAATAAATAGGTGTGTAGCATAATTTCCGCCAGCTGTAACTGAAAGCCATTACTATATAGTTATAGAGACGAATGCGTTTCCAGATGTTTGGAATGAAAGAGGCTTATGGTGCGAGTCCTAATGAGAAAACATCTTGTCATCCATAATAAAACACTGACCAAGGAGAGTAAGATCACATAGGTATGCTTTACTAAGGTAATACCTAAAACAAAACAAATGTTAGATTGGTTTTGAAATAACAGTAAAATCATGAGTCTGAGTCTTAGGACCTGGAAGGCCAGTGCAATCAGGAGTGAAATACGGACAGTATTGGAGCATGCTAGTATAAACTATGTTCAGGATCCTTTGAGACACCTTTAAAAATACATTTTAATACAAGTAAAATGGATAGCTCCTTTCCGCTCCTAAAGCGTCTTTTTTTTAACGCAGAACAAAATGCTGTATGGTGCTCTGTAAAACACGTTAGCGCCACCTGGTGTATTTCATGCAATACGGCCCCAGAAATGTTCTGCCAAATGCAAAGGATCTCCGTCACATAAACAAAGGCAATAAAAATCAAACATCAAAGCGGCGAAGGTGAAAGTAATCGAGCAGAGCATCAAAGGGCTGGGTGAGAAGAGAGGGGGGAATGCAAGGGTCAAAGCGGCTAAAGTGAAAGAAAGCTATAGAGAAGGGAGGGGGGAGTGGGAGCAGCTGTGCACGTGCATGTGATCGTGCACTCAAGGTTTAGGCCAGCCAAAAGACTGTGGGTAGCACTTTGAAAATCCCACATACAAAATGTCTCTTCGAGCCTTTGGCTCAGCGAGACCTAAAAAGGCCTGTTTACTTCTACTTATCACTACTCGGTATGTTGCCACAACCAGGCTTGTGCTGCCTAATTCCCGGGAAAGGCAGTAGTCTTTCACCACTATGAGGGTAGTGTTTTGGGCACCCCTGCAGTGCCAAATAGATGGCAATAAGTGTAACAGGTCTATGCCATGGCACACATGCATGATCCATGTTCTCCCATGACAGCAAAAATCAGCACGAGAGATCCAGACATCATTGCAGCTGGGGGCGCTCAGTGCAGAGGTTCACATCCATCACCATTAAAACAGAGTAAATTTCAAATGAGAGACAGCTAAAATAAAGCAATTTTTGGCTTAAAAAATCGGGAATCTCCTGCCTGAATCTGGTCTATTGGCATGTATGGGCATCATCTAAAAAGCTATCACAACCAACACACCTGCCTGCCTAGCTGACAAGCTGACCATCTCCAGTGGCTGTAAGGACATCTATAGCAAGGATACAATCAGACTGGAAACAGACATGCAAAAATGAGAAACAACGAGGAAACGAGTCTCCATCTATGTACATAGGAGCCGACAATATTCCCACATCCATCATGACTGGCTCAACCATGCACCAGTTTACAAAAATATCTTAAGGCTCTTCTCTTTAAAGAACGCTAAATCATGATGCAGTAACAGTCCACAAACCAACTACCCCTCCTATTCCAAGTTGACTGTGTCTTTGCCTTTGGCCCACACAGTGCCGTTTTCCTTTTTGGCTAGATTTGCACTATGAAAATATCACATATACACAAGCATACATTGATGGATTCAGAGAAGGAAGACCTTAGAAACACATATTTGTAATCTAATACATGCTTGGTTTGTAGATGATTCCAGAATATTTGCTCAACTTGAGATAATTTGTTTGCCACTTTGATTTTGACTAGCCCATCACCATTTTAGGCAATGTGCTTAATTTGTATTAAGCACATGGCACCCTGAATACCAAAGCTGCATAGTCTGGAATCTACCTCACGCCTCTGGAATCCACAACCAGACTCTCCCGGCCCCTTTATTTCACTCTTGCAGGTCCCTGCTTTCTACCTTGGTGATGGATTTTCCATCTTCCCCTTCCCCCTTCGTTCCCAGCTGTGTTTAACTCTCTTTTGTTCCCACTAAAAGTTTCATGAGGAAAGATAATTGCCTGCCCCCAAAAGTGAGTGCTGATGGGCAACCACCGATTCCAATCAAGTACTGCAGAAAATCTACAGGGAGAATGTTTTCTCTGTAGGTTTAAACAAAATAAATGCATGCAAATGGTTTAATAATGTCCTCTCTTTGCGGTCTCTTTTATATCACCCGAGAAGGTATCTAGGCGCTTGTTAAACATCAACACATTCCATTTGACTTGAGAAGAGAAAATATTAGATAGAAAAAACACACAAGGCACACTAATTCAACACCGGAAACACAAACTTGACAGGTAAAATGAACTGAGATTTTCGTATATGAAGCTGAAGGGGCAGGCTTACAAAGGTTGAAAATAAGTCACCGCTCTCGAACACGTAGTGACTTTGCATGTGCCAAATTTTTATGCAGAGGCCAGTTTATTTTTTCGAGTCTTCTTTGGAAAGTTAGCACATTTTTCTCTGACTTGGTAGAACATGAAAGCAGAAGCCTCGTCTACTGTTTAGTCAGGGTGTTCAGTGGTGACTTGTTGTTTGATGCTTTTGAGGCCATGGATGTGAGCCCCACAGCAAGTATTTAACTTTGGGATTAGGGTTTATTAAATTAGCTTACTTAAGGCAGCTGGTTTTTGTGCTTAGCAGATTTAAGGAAACACAGTCTAAGCTCTACAATCCACACCATATTCACTTAGTACAATGAAATCTTTAATTAAAAGCATGTTTTAGATTGAGTTGGAAAGAAGTTCTGCCTCGCCCTTTATTGATGTTCACTGATCTGTCACGTTCACTTCTGATCTTCTGGCGAGAGGACCTAGAACCAATCCAAATTGAAAAAGCATGATAGGTTTCCATAATTTTACATGGTTATACATTGAAAGACACATATGTAATGGAATTCTTAATGGTACTTTGTTTTTTCACAGTTTTTATATGTTGTACAAGTTCACGTTCTCATAGAGTCTAAATAGAAAAGAAAAGCCATAGCCAATGCAGGCTGATAAAAATCCAAACAAAATAAGCAGGCGCGGTGCATCCATTGGGGCGTGGGGGCGTAGCCCCCCCGCCCGCGCCCGCAGCTCCCTCGTCCCTCCTCTGTGAATGTCAGTCAGCATGACGTCGGACCGTGGGCGGTCCGGCGTCATGTTGACTGACATCATTGTCAGACGCATTTGGGAAAGGCAGTACAAGTGCGCATGAGTGGGCATGGAGCTTAATTTTTACTCCGTGCCCAGTCATGCGTACTTGTGTTTTTGCTGCCTTGCGCATGCCCATTAGGAGCCCCTCGGTCTCCTAATGGGCAGGCGGCGGGCGAGGAGTTGGCTGTGCCGTCAGCCAATCCTGGCGCTGCTGCAGCGCCAGGATTGGCTGAGGGCCGGGTTGCCAGTCACTTGCGTCACATGGACGTGGTGTTCCGGACCGTTTGAAGGGGCAGAGAGGCGCCAACGCGGACCAGGAGAAGAGGCGGTCAGGTAAGTGTTTTTTAATTTTAGGGTGGTTTGGCTGGGTTGGGGTTGGTCAGGTTTGGCTGGATTTGGTTTGGATTTGTTTGGTTTGGTGTTGGGAAGGTTTTCCAGTGGTTTGGCAAAATTCGATCGAGATTTGGCTGATTTTGGGGTGTTTTTGCGTGTTTGCGGGGGGCGCGTGTTTGATCGCAAAGTCGTACCCCTTCCACTGGATGGATTTGTGTAATTCTTTGTGAGATTCTTCGCACTGTTCCAGTGAGTTTCAAGAGGATCGAAGTAGGGGAAGTGCGAAAAAAACGCTTTTTTTTTTAAGGTTCGAAATCAATGTTATCCAATGGGCGTTTTTAAGGAGGTGGAGAAGTGGTTTTGAGGGTGTTCCAGTTGCTCGAGAGGAACGGGGCTGCTGTGAGTGGTAGGGGAGGAATTCATGGGTGTGCAGGAAGTTTGAGAGGAATCCATCAATGGGAAGGGTGTTTTTTGTCAAAGTCGAGGAAGGAAGGAGCTGCCATAGGAGCCCATGTTAAATGTGAGTGTTTACATGTTTTTGGGGTTGGATTGTAGGGTGTTCCAGGTGGTTCCAAGTGAATGTACTTAGCTGGGATCAGAGTTGGGAATGTCTAATTTTGTTTGCAAGTGTTTTGATGTTACGTGAATCACGTGGTAGCAGCAGAAATGGAACCAGATATCTCATACATAGAATGTGAAGGTCATTGCGACAAATGAAATAGGTTAAATAGGTGTTTTGGTCCTAGTTTGAGAGTGTGTTTTGACGCGACTTTGTTACGGGGCACTTTTACGCCTCGCCATTTTCAAATGTCACCAGCCGCCACTGAAAATAAGGCAAAAGACAGAACATTCTTCAATCCAAAATGATGGCACAAATACATAAATAAATCGTGTGACGCCTTGGTGGACGTTGAAAGACAAGGTGGGACCCATCATTGAAATTGCGGGGCAGATTTACAACTCCCTTGCGACATCTTTACGACACCGTTGCGTCACTTCTGTGATGCAGCGGTGTCGTAAACAATGCGCCACTATGCAACATATATACAACGTGGCGCATCTAGTGAGATGCGTCACGTTGTAAAGCCCTGCAGTACATTATACCTGCACCAGGTATAATGTATGCAGGGTGGGCGTTCCGTCGCAAGGAAGCCTCATAAAAGTGATGCAGTCACTTTCACGACGCCGCTGCGTCAAAACCTTACGCCTGCTTGAAGCAGGTGTAAGGAGTGACGCAGCACAATAAGTATAGGCCACCCCTGAGCATTGCTGGAGTTGCACCGCGCTTGCGACACGACTCCAGCAATGCGTTGCCCTTACGACAAAAGATGCGACACGCATCTGTCTATCCTTGCGCCACGGTGAGCCGCATTGTAAATGCGACACATACGTGGTGGTGCAAGGGTATTTTTACATGTCGCATCTTTACTGGCGCATCCCTGCTAATATGCAGAGATGCACCAGTCCTTGTAAATCTGCCCCTGCAAGGTTAGAAAAAGTAGCTCAAGCTAGCAAGCACGTATTAGCTACTCTGATTTTCAGCCTGACACTGGCACCATGTGCTTTTTGCTTATATATCACCCAGTGGGTGCCAGGGGTGCCAGAGATTGTCATTATTCCTGTATCCCATCTCCTAAGTGTCTCATACCAAAAGGTAAGGAAATACGGGTCTTTTTTAGATCAACCCCCTCAGGGCTGCTGGCCAGACATTCTGTGGTAAAGCAACTGATGGTAACTTAAACCTTCTGCTTTATCTAGGAACAAAAGAAATTAAAACTTTGCGAAGGCAGGCGAAGATTCCCGAGTCGGCCTGACTTCCACCATCCAAAGTTTACCTTCTCTAGCACTGGTTCCCTGCAGCTGGAGTTTTTACCTAAGAAGATCGGGAGTTTAAGCTGCAGATTATTGGCTGCACAGTGGGGACAGTATCCCCCACTATCACTCATTGCAGCACTTCTCCCTGGCTGGGATAGCAGAAACACGGTAATGCGTGTGCGCCGTCCATTCCCTAACCACATTAAGTTCAGCCTCACTGGGTAGGGCTTCTGTCATGTGGGGACTGCAGCCATACACCTCCCTGGCATACTCCCTGGATGATGATGACGATGATGATGATAGCAATTTATACAGTGCACAGCTACTCCAAGGAGTGTCCCAGAGTGAAGCAGCGAGATCGGAATATGAAAAAGGCTTAAGCCTGCACAAAAAGCCAGGTTTTAAGTTTCTTCATAAACATTGTCATGTAACTCATAGTCCGCAGCTCCAGAGGAAGGTGATCCCAAGTTGTCATACCTAGGTACGCTAGAGACCTTCCTACTGCTCTTGCATGCTGAAACCTGGGGATCTCTGCCAGAAATGTATTGGAAGATCACAGCTGTCTTGTAGGCCTATGCAATCCAAATCTGGCCCTGAGGTAGGAGGGTCACAATTTATATAATGCATCATGTACTAATACAAGAACCTTGATTTGACACTTTCACTGATGGCCAGCCAATGAAGTGCACGCAAATTAGATAAAATCTGTGTTCTCATAGGAACATTAAACAGGAGCCGGGTCGCCGCATTCTGTATCACTTGGACTTTGTTCATCAGGTACGCCGGTAACCCAAAATATAATGCATTACTGTAATTGATTCTAGATGTTATCAGCACATGAATGACCGTTCTCTTTGCTGACAAGGGTAAGAGTGGCAGAAATTTCTTTCGGGGCCTCATAATCCTACAAAAATGCCTAACAACACTTTTACTTGAGCACAGACTATTGCCAAATTTAATACCCAGAGTCTTTCTGGGGTCCTAGGGGAGAGGCATCATCTGGCCAAAAGGTTTTCCACAATTCTGGTGGAATCTTCCCAAAGAAGAGAATTTCAGTGTTCTCTTCACTGCATTTGAGCTGAGCCGTTGCAAATGAATGAAAAACAGCAGTCGGGCAAGACATACCCTTAAAAGCAGGCAAACAGGTAATAAAGGGTGAGCAGTGAGCAGGCAATTGAGTTGGCTAATGGTTTACAACAATAATGCATTCTCAATTGTTCTCCTATCAACTATTTGTCATCTCAGAATATCCAGTGAGTTTGATTCACTAAAAACCAATCGCAAATTCAAATATGTTGCGACGGATATGCTGGGCGATGCCATGACAGTGTTTTTGAAAAACGAAGACTCTACATGTTCTTGGAGAAACAGATCGGTATTTAGTTCAGACATTGATCTGCACGTCATTTCTTTTTCCCTACAGCACTCAATGGATACCTCACCATTGGACATGTGCTGGGTCTTCAGGTAAGCAGCCTCAGAAATATCTACAGAGCATAAGTGGAATGGCAGGTTGGGTATTGAAATTACTTTATTTGATTATAAATTGAATAAAGACTTCTCTTGAACACTGCACACTTGCATGCTGGTCCAGTTCTGAAAATAGTCTCAAGATTTGAGTTATTATCATCAGTGAGATCAGTCTAATGATGTGGCTCAGTCATATTCTTTGATCAGTAGTATTCCCAAAACTTTTTCTTACATGCAGTATTTTATCAGAAACTAGAACCAGAGTGATTTATTGGAAACAAGAGCCAGATAGGTTTTTCTGCTAAAGATGGTTACAATTATTAATCGAAAATAAGTCAGAACATTGATGCCTAACAACTGCAACTGAATATAAATCAACATATTATGTTATGTATCAATGTACTTGCATGGTATTTATATACTGCAAACTTAACCCAAACCAGGGTTCTAAGAGGGAAGATGGACTGGTACTTTGTAGTGAGTCCTTGTAAAGAGTGGTCTTCAGTTGTTCCCTAAATTGAAGCAGGGTTCTAGTGGTCTTGAAAAATACAGTGAAGTTGTTCTAGATCCTGCTGTTGTGAACCTCACATTTGAAGGACACACCAGGAAAGACTTGCTTAGCCCCAAGGGGTTCTTATTTAGCTCACTCCCTTTGGAGAAAATGTAAACATTTTCTCTCAGTGAGGCTGGTCTAGACTTAGCATGTTATAAGTCAGATAACCCAGCCAGTGAAGATCTTATCTGCAGGGAACACATGTAGAAGTGTGAGCCCTCAGCCTGGCCTGTGAGAACAGTAGACAATAATAATTGTGTACAATCATCAAATAAACCTTATGTATTACAATGATGGAAATTATTACGGTCTTCTCAGCAGTCATTATATAGAATACAATGGACATTAGAAAAACCCAAAGACTTTTACATCACACTCCCTATGACCTATAACAAATTAGTCTCATATATATATATTAGACCTCAGGCACCACCAGGTAGTTGTAGTTAAGACCTAGTTACCATAGAAAATCGATTTCTTGGTTTGCTAATAACTTTGGTGCCAATGTACAAATCTTCACAAAACCTTCCCGAAAATACGCCGTTCTAGTGTATGCCACTCCAAGCCACTGTACTACATTACACTCTATGCCACTCTACTCTGCCCCACATCACTCCACCCTCTGCATTCTATGCCACTCTTCTTCACTCACCATTCTTCACTCTACGCCATTGTTTCTTTTTGTTGACTTTTTTTATTGGTAATATGCATGTGAGGATCACTGTACAGACATCATATGGTATATTGTTGCCCAGCTGTAAACAATAGCTTGGCGCTGTTCCCAGCTCATAGAGCGCTTGCCTTAGGAGGTGTCACAAGGGAATTAAGTTTACAATGTAACCTAGGCATAGTGCTGGTACAATTTTCTAGGGACCTTTAATATCCCACTATCACAATAGTCTACTTGCAATTGTGCCTTACAATCACATTACTACTTTTTTTATTTACATTTTTCTGAAACGGAAACAAAACAATAACCAACAAACTTCTATCGCTATACTCTACGCCATTATACTAAAGGCCACTGTACTGTACGCCACTCTAGCCCAGTTTACTTTACTTCACATTACCCCCACTTGACTCTTCCACACTTCACTCTACGACACTCTACTGTATGCCACTCTATGCCACTCTACTCAATGGCACTCTACACCACTTCACTCTACCCTACTTCACTCTACACCACTCTACTTCACTCATCCTACTTCACTCTATGCCACTGTACTGTAAACCACTATACTGTAAGCCACTCTACACCAGTTAACTAGGCTTCACACTACCCCACTTGACTCTTCCACACCACTCTATGACAGTCTACTGTATGCCACTCTGCTCAATGGCACTCTACACCACTTCAATCCACCCTACTTCACTCTACGTCACTCTAGTTAATAGCCACTGTACTAGACTCCACTATACGGCACCCTAGTCTACATGACTCCACACCACTCTACTCCACTCAACTGTACACCACTCTAATCTACTTCACTGTTTGCCATTGCACTCTATGCCACAGCACTCTACTCTGCACCACTACACTCTACGCCACTCTACTGTACCCCACTCCCCTGCACCCCACTTCCCTGTACCCCACTTCACTTTACGCCAGTATACTGTGTGCCACTCTACTCTACCCTAATTTACTCTACCTCATTTCACTGTACTCCATTTCATTATATGCCAATCTACTTCACGCCACTCTACTTCACTCTGCGCCACTACACTCTACCCTAGGTTACTCTACTCTATGGCACTTTACTCTACCCCAGTTCACTGTGTGGCACTCTACTGCACACCACTCAACTGTACACCACTCTACGGTACTCCACTCTGCTCCATTTCCCTTGACACCACTTCACTCTATGCCACTCTACTCTAATGTTACCCACTTTTCTCTAGCCCTCTTCACTGTAGTCCACTTCACTCTACCCCACTCTACTTCACTCTACCCTACTTCACTCTACAACACTCTACTGTATGCCACTCCATTCTACGCCACTCTATACGATGCCACTCTACACCAGTCACTCTACTCCACTTCACTCTACACCATTCCAGTCTACATCACTCTAGTCTACGCCACTCCACAACACTGTATGCCACTTCACTCTGCACCACTACACTCTACCCTATGTCACTCTACTCTATGACACTATACTCTACCCCACTTTACTCTACCCCACATCACTCTACTCTCTGCTACTGTACTCTCTGCCACTCCAAGCCACTGTACTAGACTCCACTGTACTCCATCATACTATACACCACTCCAAAAGCCTTTACTCCACTCCACTGGACACCACTCTACTCCACTGTATGCCACTGCACTCTATGCTACATCACTCTACTCTGCACCACCACTCTACTGTACCCCACATCACTCTACCCTCCTTCACTGTACCCCAATCTGCTGTACACAACTTCACTTTACGCCACTATACTGTATGCTACTTTACTGTATGTCACTCTATGCTACCCTAATTTACTCTACTGTGCTTCACCTCACCCCATTCCACCCTACGCCTATCTACTCTACGCCACTCTACTCTACCCAACTTGACTGTGTGGTGCTCTACTGAACGCCACTCTATTGTCCACCGCTCTACTACATGCTAGTCTACTCCATTTCACTCAACACCACTTCACTCTATGCTCCTTGACTCTACTCTAATGTACCCCACGTCGCTCTAAACCACTTCACTGTAGCCCACTTCACTCTACCCCAGTCTAATGTATGCCACTCTGCTATACACCTCTCTACTCGACCCCACTTCACTGGACACCACTCTACTCTACAATACTCTGCTCTACCCCACTTCACTGTACACCACTCTTCTGTGTGCCACTACACTGTACCCCACTTCACTGTACCCACTCTCCACCACTCTACAGTGCCTCACTTCTCTCTACCCCACTTCACTGTAGCCCACTTCACTCTTCCAGACTCTCCTGTACAGCACACTACAACACTCCATTCTACGACACTTGACGCCACTTTACTGTATGCCACTCTACTCTACACCACTCCCAGCCACTCTAATCCACTCCACTGTACACCTCTGTACTCCACTCTATTGTACTCCATGACACTGCATTCTAACACACTCTACTGTACGGGAATCTACTGATGCCACTTTACTCTACCCCACTTCCCCCTACACCACTTTACTCTATGCCACTATATTCTACGTCACTATACTCTACCCCACTTCACTCTACACCTCCCTTCACTATTCCACTCTACTCTATGCCACTCCAAGCCACTGTACTCCACTCTACTTTACCCTATTTCACTCTACCCTACTTCTCTCCACTCCACTCTACTCTACCCCACTTCACTGTACGCCAATGTACTTTGCGTGACTCCAAGTCACTCTACGCCACTCTACTCCAGTTTACTTCACTGCACTCTACGCCACTGCACTTTAATCTGCATCACTGCACTCTACACCACTCTACACCACTTTATGCCAGTCTACTGTATGCCACTCTACTCTACCCCACTTCACTCTACCCCATGTCACTCTACTCTACGCCACACTACTATATATCAAAGAATTAATACCAAAAATAAACATTATATAATTAGAAATCAATTTTTAGAAACAAAAACAACAGAAATTCCAAGAAGAAAAAAGGTTGAAGATAAGTTATAGTTAGGAAAACGCAATTTAATATTTCTATACAAAAACAAGTGTAAACTACTCAAATCTTAAAAATTGTAAGTATAACTTAAAGTTATAATTTCTGCCCTGCCATAAACGTTCTATAACTCGTGCACCTTTGTACAGTGTTCTCAATTCTATAGGCAGTTTAAATCAACTATAACTCACTGTACTACCATGTACAGTTTGTCATAAATGATGTAATTTGAGATGGCAGAAGTGTTGTTATAAATGTTATGATTGAACATGCTATAACTGATGTAATAAAAAAGGATATAAACAGTGCATGGAGAACACAATGTACGAAGGTGTGCGAGTTATAGAAATTTTTGAGTGGGGCAGAAATAATAACTTTAAGTTATAACTGAGGGCCATATGTAGGTACAACGTGTTTTGCGATTCTCAAATTGCAATTTTTAGGGAATCGCAATTAGAGAATTGCAAAACGCCATGTAGGTAGGATTAGCAAAATATTTTGCGATTCCCACCTATTCCTTATTTGCGAATCCCAAATTGAGATTCGCAAATAAGGAATACCTTGCCATTCATTCCTATGGGACAGAAGGCCCATAGGAATGAATAGGAAGACATTCTCAATTTGCGATTCTCAATTAGAGAATCGCAAATTGAGAATGCAATTTCAAGGTTGCAATGGTGTCAATAGGACACCCTTTTGCACCCCTGAAATAAACATGTGTGCACATGTGGCGCACATACATGCGCTAAGGGCATGTATGTGCGCCACATGGCACTTTGAAAAATGCAAAAAAGTGCCTTTTTCAAAGAAATCGCAAATTACCACCAACCTGAAGTTGGTGGTAATATGCGATTCCTTAAGCCAAAATCGCACAACTTGGGTGCTTCCTACATTGCATTTAAGGAATCGCAATTTGGGATTGCTTAAATGCATTAGCAAAATAAGGAATCGCAAATTTTGCGATTCCTTATTTTGCGTGTGGGTTTTTGTGTGCTACATAGCACACTGCACAAATTGCGATCGCAAACGCTGAAATTCGGCGAATTTCAGGATTTGCGATCGCAATTTGGCTTCCTACATATGGCCCTATGTCTTTTGAATTTTTTTAAAACATGTTTTATTGCAGTTTCAAAGTACCTCAATTGTAGGTATCCAACATATATCAGTTGTGCACAAGAAGATTGCACATTGCATAATTTGTGACATCTACCAGGTACATTTGGTAAACAAAACATTTGTAACAACCGGAACATCACGCAGACTATCCCCATCCCCCCATATAGGCATACATCATTGATAACCAGTACACAATAAATAAGAAAGCCGGACAAACTTGCTAATGAGATGGCCATTGCCCCCAGTAATACAGACTCTTAGGGGGATTGCGAGGGGAGCGGGGGAAGATCTATACCCCGGTATGTATCCCATCTAGACCAAATTTTTCTGTGTTTTTGTGGGCAGCCCTGTGCCTTAAAGACTGCCATTTCCGCCCCCAAGCATGTATCAAGCGTCCCACGCCACTTCACTTTCCCATCGTCGGCAGGGAGGTCCCCCTCCAAAGCTGAGCTATGTCGGGCTTGGCAATCGTGAGTGCAGGAAAATCAGATGTTGCTTGCACCTGTTCCCCCCTATATCCTCTGTACTATGGAGAAGAAACAATCGGGGTCTTATGGGAGGTCCCATGACAGTACTTCCTTAAGACAGGACTGCACCCTACACCAAAAGCGCTGTATGGAAGGGCAACCCCACACCGTATGAAAGTATGATCCCTCTTCCCGGTCACAACGTAGACACTGTGGGGAGGTAATGACTCCCATCTTCCAGAGACAAAGGCACGTGTAATACACCTTATGAACAAATTTAAACTGAATCAGCCGGTATCTAGAGGACACTTCTGCGCCGCTCGGGCTTGCTATAGCCTCTGCCCAATCGTCGTCAGTCAGTTTCGGGATATCATCCTTCCACGCCCTACGGGTCTTATGCAAGGTCGTGCTGGCATGCGTAGTCAGTGTTTGATAGACCTGTATTTTGTGAGCACCCAGATCCCCCATGAGTAGGTGGCCCTCAAGTGGGTGGAATTCCAGGAGAGTGTCCAAGTAGTTGTTCTTTTTGTATATGAATAATAAATTACGTTTTTCTAGCTATAACTTATCTTCAACCTTTGGTGTGTATGTGTGTATATATATATATATATAAAATTCATGTCATGATTCTATAACCACATACCTTAGAAAGCTGTTGGGTCTGCAGTCAGACTATGGCGCTCCAGTATTTTCCGCTTGAGCCCACAATTGTCATGTCCTTGGCCTTCCTGAATCTCAGGCCTCATTATAGCCTTCTCCCCAATGATGCTCCATGAAAAAAAAGAGGGGGACTTGTGCTGACTTGTATTCTTGCCCTGTACAGTACGAACAATGTCTCAGTCAGACACACATTCGAAAGGCAGGCAAAGGTATCCAACTTTTCTTCCTTGTACCTTCAAATATGCACTGTACGAGGCCAGATGGTCTTGCAATGCTACTCATTACACATGGCTCTCCGTATTAATTTCCGCTATATTTCTGTTATTTTTGTTAGTGCGGCTAATGTCATATGCTGCTAAAAATGTTAATCTTGCACATCCTTTTTGCTGTTATTACCATTCAAAGCATTAGTTCTAGAGTCATAAGCTTTGCATATGGGCACTCTAAAGAGTTAGTGATCTCATGTTTTGTCATACAATTAGGGCTGAATTGAATGTTGCAGATACATATCAAGAAATCCCTGCTACATTTGTCACTGTGTGTAAATATCAAAAAGTTCTATTGCATTTTCTTTTCTTTTTTTCACTTCTTTGTCTGAATTGAGAAAGTTGATTGGCTATGGGTGTGTTAAGAACCACTGAGAGTGATGAGCTTGTTAGCCAGATAGGTAGGGCTTGTTGAACACGATGGTAATAATCCTACAAGGAAATTGATGTAAATAGTTCTGCTTTACATATGTACACAACAGCCTATTTGATTTTTAACTACTGGTGCTTTTTTAATTCACTCTATACAGTTGGTGAACTTCAGTCTCCATTCTCCATCTCCACAGGAAGTGACATTATTGTATTTTTCCAGAATCCACCTCTACAGGAAGTGACATCACCGAATTAATAATACAGAACAGTGGATTATAATGGTCTTATTTTGTAATTTTTTAGCAAGTGCCTGTATAATAATTACATAATTAGTAATACAATGATTGTTGTATACCCATCGAAAGTATGTACAAAGAATTGATAGAGATAACGCAAGACATAGACTTGAATTCTTTCATTCAATGGATGCAATGATTCAAAGACTGAATTTTATACTAAAAAAGATGAACATATGCAGAGCAGGCAAGAGTGTGAAAACAGGTACACACATGTAAAATCAGCCAACTCAGGACTCGCAGGAAAATTAAGGAGGCCCGGTCAAAAATGAGGCATTTGTATTAGAAAACACAAGTACCAAGGGCAATGGTCCTCGAGTCTGGCTCAAGTTTTGACCTTATGGTTGCTTAAAAGGTTATCATTAGTCTAAGGAGCACAGTAAGATGTGGGCCAAGAAATCGTAGAAAGAGTTCAAACTGGGGTGATGAGGAGTCTATAGACATGCCACCATGTCAATCAGAACTTCTGGCATAAAATAGGTGCCGTATAGATATGTTCTAAAAAGAAATGGTTGGAGTATACTTTGCGAGAAGCTAGCTCGTGGGCCCCCATTGTGGTTGTAAAACAGCTCACCTGACTGCAAGGAGGGTGATATGTCATGGAGTAAGCTTCTTGCAGAGGAAGCGTCAAAAGCCATCCTCCAGCCTAAGAAATGGAGTCACTATTAATTAGAGGCACCCGGTGGACAGACTGCACTTCTTCCTGAAGGGTTTCCTTTCGTAATATGTATGACTTATAAGGAAACAAACATTGTCAAAGACAATCTGCCTCGCTTTGACAATGCTATGTGGTACCAGAAGCTTTTAGAATTCCACGACATTGGCAAAGCCAATAGCAGTGAGCGGCCAATTAAAAGTTTAGAATACAGTGTTTTCTAAACTTCCAAGATGAC
Organism: Triturus cristatus; assembly: GCF_964204655.1. NCBI lineage: Eukaryota > Metazoa > Chordata > Amphibia > Caudata > Salamandridae > Triturus > Triturus cristatus. Next base: position 1,062,850,825 of record NC_140582.1, on the reverse strand, counting down.
TTCTCGATTGCATAGAGCAACATGACATTGGAATGCAGTGGCCATCTTCAAAGTATGAAAACATTGTTTTTTAACTTACCACATGGCCAACAGCTTGTATTGTCATGGTTCTTCAGGCAACGTAGCAGTTATCATGAAAGTATGAAAATTTTGTTTCAATAATTTGAAGACGGTCGCCAGGTTGCTTAATCATGTTGCTTCTCACAGCCCGGTGGCCATTTTGGAAGTATTGAAAAGAACAATAACATACTTTCAAGTATTAAAAAGAATGTTTCTATACTTTTACAAATTTTAGCTTTGCCAATACTGGCACATTTAAAAGCGACCAGCATTGGCAAAGCCAATAGCAACAGCCACAATGTGACAGGATGGAGAGTAAAGACTGGAGGAGGTTGAGGAAAAGTGTCCTTCTTGTCGGCATCCATTTTGTGTCAGACTCCATTATTTTAGCGTTGCCATTTCATGTCAAACACCTCTGCATGACCCTCCTGGTCGTTTCTACTGATGCTTGCCAAAGTTCTAACTGTCATAACCGCCCTGCCCTTCCTGCTCCTTGCGGTTAAGCCAATTCCAAAAAGGGGAACAGAGAATTGGCCTCTCACCACCCTCGGACTGGACTCCTGCACGCACCCATCCTGTTTCGCAAGATTTGGTCACGACGCTGTCCCAGAACTTGTTTCTTTCACATATCCTGTTTGTCAAGATCTGTTTGATTCTTTCACGTACATATCCCGTTTGGCGAGATCTGTCCTAATCGATTGCACCATCTGTTGCAGCACCAGTCCTGCCTGAACGAAGAATGGCGTAACTACAGCCCCATCCGAACTGGTTCCTTAGGGTGGGGAAATATATATGTAAGGCCTGTAAGCTGCGGAGTAAAGCAGCAGCCTCCTCTGTCTTGCCACCGACAAGCTTGGGACTCTGTTCCATTGCCCGGGCTATTTGAATAAAACCTTGTTCTTCCTGCAGACGAAGGCTCCTGTTTCTCCTTTTTCGATATAAGGAGGGTATGGTAGACTTGGGCAGTTCCCCCGCCACCGAGACCCAGTAAGTGGGTATTACAGCTCTACAAAATGGCGCCCGAACAGGGACCCCACGAGCACGAAGGTCAGGCCTGGTGGATGTGAGGAGGTGCACGGAGAGACTCCGACGGAGGTACCCTACCCGAGGGATTCTTGCAGTCCGGTAGCCGAACGAATCGCCCGCTGTTACTCCCCGCCCGGTCTGGGCCACATGACCGCGTTCTCGCTGGGGTCCCCTAACAGTGATTTCTGGACCAGGACACGGCCCTATGTCTGCAGAAGAGAACTACCCTGGTCAGGTAAGGGTGGGCTGATCACCCACCGAGTCTTTATAATTGCGCTCTTATTGACTTATGCAAAAGCCAAGCCAGCGAGGTGAGTTTTTTAAGGCCCGCTGTTGTTTGCATTATCTGTTTTCGGTCCTTTTTAGTATGCCGGCGAATAGTAAGTTTAAGAAATTATGTTGTTGTATGTGTACGCAGGACTCCCAGCTGGAGGCGGCTTGCCCGCTTCCTCCAGAAGGGACGCCTGGTCACACTATGTACGCAAAACATGGCCCATCTGCCATAACGTTTTCCTCCCTTTGGACTAAGTATACCAAACGAGCCATTCCCGATTTACAATGGCCCCCTTATGGGTCCTTTGATCCACAGGTTCTTGCAAATCTAGAGGAACAGCTATTTAAATGGAAGGTTCGTCCCTCGATGTTTGAGTCTGTCAGGCTGTGGAAATTGAGCAGAGAGCAAAGAAGAAAAAGGCACTAGAAAGGAAACGAGAGCGGATGTCAATGGCTGACCATGCTAGGGAGCACTTACAGGACCGAATGGAAAAATCTGTAGAGGTAGCTGATAGGGAACATAGGGTGCGGGTGCAGAAGTGCTACCAGGCCCGTGAAGAGAAAGGAAAAGGCTTTATGGAAGGGGGAGAAGAGGGCGATTCCCTGCTCGATACCATGTTGGAAAGTCCTCCTGCTTATGCCCCCATGTACCCTGTGCTGACCCCCCTGCCCCGCATGCAGCTGCACCAGCCGTGCTACACACTCCTGCCTCCACTGCCCCTCCTAATGTTCCCCCGTCACACCAACCCCCCCTATTTTGATGCCTATAACACTGACTGCGCACACTACCCCTGTCCTCGCCGCGGGAATGACAACGAGTCCCCATCCGCCCAATACCTGCAGCTTTACCCCTGCCCGCCCCCTCCCTTCTTCCCCGTGGTCTACGGTTAAGCAGGATTTATATAGATTATTGAATTCCCCCCGACTGGCTTCCTTGCGCTCTGCAGTCAGCTTTTCGTCCCTTCGAGAAGATGACCTGCAAAGGCAACAGTGTGAATGCTGGATAAATAGCGGGAATATTTATCCATTTAAAGAAATATGGTCAACCTTTTCCCAGTGGACGATTATGGAACAGACCACCTGGGCTGAATACATGTGTACCTTGGTTGTGCAGAGATTCGAGAATTCATTTATGTAGATACCCGCCGGATTGGTGGACCTCAGGTCACAAATAAAAAGAGGCGATGTACAGGGAGAGGGGATGTTTGGCGCTATGTCTGCTTTGATAGCTTACCGTGATATGACCGCTTTCCCAGCCCCACTCTAGAGACAGCTATGCCAATGAGAGAGGCGGCCCCTGTCTTTGTTAACGCACTCACCGATGCCCAAAATAATAGCCGAGGGGCGGTCGAAGCACACTGGCGCAGGCTTTGGGTTCATGTTCCTTGGAAAAGGTCAGAAGTGATTCAGTTAAAGGGACAATTGCCGGATCCTTGGAAGAATCCGGCTGTCTTCTATAAAGAATTAAGCCAGATAATATCTGCCGGTACCCTTATTCTCGAAGACATAGATTTACTTTTTGGTACGGTTGTCCCTACTGAGGTCTGGGATAAAATATGACATTCCGACCATGAAGTAGAATTGGGAGGTAAATGGGCTGATCTAGAGGCCATGCAAGGTAATAGAGTGGGAGGGACGAAACCGACCGCCGCCATCACAGCCTTGCCTGGCAAAATCATAACATTCATGAAGACGCTGTTGCCAGAAACGGTCATCAATTGGGATAAAATTAACGCCTGTAGACAGCGAAGGGATGAGAGTGTGGCGGATTTCTTCACCTGTTTTGAAACTGAATACAAGGGACACAGCGTTAATCACAAAACGGTCGAGGCAGACATAGGTATCCGTTACACATGCAATTACAGAGTCAGAGTAAATATAAATTCAAAAAGTCCACAAATAGATCCAGGATGTAATTCGGTTTTCATTATTTATTTTTCTTTCTTGTATTTTCGAAATGACATTACATAGACATAACAGCCGACACGTGTTTCGTCCATCCGGACTTTTTCAAGGCTTCTTGAAACAAGTGTTTCCTCATGTATTAGGTTGATATGAAGTATCGTCCCTCCTGTTCTTACTGGTGGATTCGTATTATTAGATACATCCGCAACCCATCTAAAATGGATATTGTTCCTATGACCTGTACAATTCTTCCATTCGTTGTTGATTGTTTAACGGCCAGAAAATCACCGTTTGCAGCAGGTAATGATACACCTGACAGCTGAGTCAATAACCGCATCCGCACTTCCTCACGTTCGTACCGGTACGAACGTGAGGAAGTGCGGATGCACCCCTTTCTGGCAACTTCAATGTCTCCGTGGGTTTTGTGGGAACACCCGTGACCAGCCCTGTTTCTGAACCCCTCCCTCCCGATATCGGCCCCGCCCATGTTGATGCTCCCTTGGTCCTTACTACAGGTTGCAGTGAAAACTTATTAGGCATGGATTTAATGAAAGCTCTGTATGCCACTATATCATGTAGTCCCCAAGGCGTGTCTCTAACAATTTCCCCCACCCCGACTCCTATATGTATCTGTCCGGGCCTCTCCCACCAGAGTTGCAGTCATTACCTTCCTCCCTCTGGGCATCATCAGACACTGATGTGGGGTGTCTCAACATACCCCCTCATGTGGTACGCATTCAGCCAGGCGCCCTTCTCTCCCGCCTCCGGCAGAATCAACTACCCTCAGAAGGAGAAGTCACCCTTTTAACAATAATATCTGAATTTATGGACAAGGGTGTAGTGAAGGAGACACGTGGTAATATCTGTAACAGTCCCATTATTTCGGTTCTTAAGAAGGCCAATGGAGATGCTCTCTCCCCTAAAATATACAGATTTGTGATTGACCTGAGAGCCGTTAACAAAATAACGATCTCCCAATACCCTGTTTTATCCCCGACATTACAGCCCTCTTGACGCCGGTCCCTTCTGATGCCACGCAATTTTCTGTCATAGACCTGAAGAATGCTTTTTTCAGTATTCCAATACATCCTGACAGCAGAAATTTTTTTGGTTTCTCCCTTGGTGGTCGGAGCTTTAGATTTTGCCGCGCCCCTCAAGGCTTCACCGAGAGCCCCAGTATCTATAGTCAAGCTCTCAAAAGTCAACTAGATTCCTTGGAACTCCCTGATAATTCCACACTGCTGCAGTATGTTGATGACATCCTCATTGCTTCAAATTCTGCCCCGACATGTAAAGAGGCTACCCTCTGTTTGTTACGTCACCTTGCCCTCCATAACAACAAGGTCTCTTTAAAAAAGCTTCAATTTTGTCAAGAGAAGGTGACCTTTTTAGGTCATCTCCTCTCGAAGGAGGGAAGGCAGCTCACCGCTGATCGTGTAGCCGTTATCAATGCTATGGCGGCCCCACGAACACAAAAGCAGGTACGAGCCTTCATAGGCCTAACCTCATACTGCAGACAGTGGATTTCCAATTTTTCGGCCATGGCCAAACCTCTTCTTGCCCTCACCACTAAAGACATATCAGACAGCTCCATTCCATGGACTAGAGAGCATACGCAGGCCTTCCAGGATTTAAAAAGAGCTCTGTGTACTGCTCCAGTCCTCGGTACTCCTGATTATAACAAACAATTTTTTCTTTTTGTACTTGAGACAGACGGTTGTGCATGCGCTGTCTTGACCCAGATGTTCAGAGATCACCATCGGCCATGTGCCTATTTTTCAGCTACCTTAGACCCTGTTGCGAGGGCTTTCCCAGGATGCCTAAGGGCGACAGCTGCGGCCGCACTCATGGTCCATCAGAGTGCGGGGATCGTCATGAACTCCCCCTTAACTCTGATGGTTCCCCATTCTGTGGATACCCTCCTTAATAACACCAAGACACAGTACCTCACTAGCGCACGACTCACAGGATATGAACTGACACTCTTTTCCACCCACATTAACATCAAGAGATGCACTGTACTGAATCCCGCCACATTACTCCTGCTGGATACTCAGGATGCCCGTTTAGATCCACATGACTGTATATTGAGGACAGAGGAGGAGACGAAGGGATGGGTTGACTTACAGGATACCCCGATAACAGATCCAGAAGGTACACTGTATGTGGACGGATCATGTCTCAGAGGGCCAGATGGTAACACATCAGCCGCCTACGCCCTCACGACATTGGAGCAAGTAGTAGAAACAGCTCAGATTCCATAGTGCTCTGCTCAGGCTGCAGAATTAGTGGCCCTCACTAGAGCCTGTGAGTTAAGCAAAGGAATAACGGTTAATATCTACACTGACAGTCAGTATGCTTTTGGGGTGGCTCACAACTTTGGAAGACTGTGGAGAGAAAGGAATTTCCTTACTTCACATGAGACGAAACTTCAACATGGCCCCCTAATTCACCGATTATTAGACTCCCTGACATTTCCCAGAAAAGTAGCCATTATAAAATGTAAAGTGCATAAGAAAGTGACGGATGATGTTGGGAAAGGCAATGCCTTGGCTGACCAGACAGCCAGACAGACAGCTCTTAAGAAAAAGGAAGGAATGTACGTGAGAGGTCCCGCCAGGTAGGTGGCAGAAGGGGGCATGGTTGAAGACACAGTACAGAGTGTGATTGATACCCCCGAGGAGCTGAGGATGTGGACGGTTTATTTGGCGGTAAAGGAAATAGATGGCTGTCGGGCCCGTATCACTATGGAGAGGCAATGGATGTTGCATGACAGTCATGTGCTACCGGTAATTACAATGGCCCACAGCCCTGCTCACATTAGTACAAAAGGGATATGTAAGCTGTTGGAACCTACCTGGTATAACTCAAAGATACAAGCGTATCCTGAGAAGTTGGTCAAAACATGCATGATTTGCCTCATGTATAACCCGGGTAAAGGTACAGTAACTCCTGAAGGAGGATTCTCCCCTCCTACCTTTCCTTTTGAAGCCCTCCAGATGGATTATATCCAGATGGACAGATGTAACAATTTAAAATATGTCCTGGTGGTGGTCTGTACCTTCAGCCGATGGGTAGAGGCTTACCCTGACAAAGACGGCACCGCTATCACTACCGCCAAAATACTATTGAAAGAATACTTCCCACGATTTGGTTTGCCCCGTTTGATCTGGAGTGACAACGGGACACACTTTACGGCTTAAATGATAAATAATGGAGTATGTCTGTTCAGCACTGGGTATGAAACAAAAATTTCATGCAGCTAACCAGCCCCAGTCAGCAGGTCTAGTGGAGGTGTACAATGGCATCCTAAAGACCAAAATGGCCAAAATTGTAGCCGAGACGGGTGTCACTTGGGTTGATGCTCTGCCCCTGGCTCTACTGTCTGTCAGGACAACGGCCCATACCAGGATCGGATTATCTCCCCATGAGATTGTGTTCGGGAGGCCTGCCAATGTGTGGGGTGTCCCACGCCCTAAGAAACTGTCTGATGTTGAATACCCAGTGTTGACTGATTATCTGTACAGTTTGACTAACACCTTTCGTACCCTTTACCACCAGGTGCATGAGGCCATACCTGATAAAAGCGAGGGCCCAGGACACATTATCCAACCTGGCGACTGGGTTCTGATTCGCAACTTTCAACGTACTAAGAGCCTCGAACCCCGCTGGACACAGCCCCGCCTGGAGTTACTGTCCAACCGCACTGCCGTGAAAGTTGAAGGTCGGAAGAACTGGATACATGCAACGCACTGTAAACGAGTGCCTCTGCCTCTCCCCTATGATCAGTGGGTGAGAGAAGGACAAGGAGACTCAGAGACAGAAATAGTCCCAACGTTTGTTCCATTCAGCGATGCAAGATTGCATTCTACATCTACAGAAGCAGAAAGTGACAGTATTCTGAAGGGAAAGGTGGAACTCTCCCCTAACTCTGCTCAGCATCAGGAACAATTATTCCCCGACCATACTGTCCCTACTTCTACCCGATATAACTTGCGTTCCAGAAAGAAGGCTTGTCCTTGACTTCGCCCGGGTACCTGTAGGCTGTAGAGCTGTGATCTCCCGGCTGAGACCGGTGCTGGTGTGTCAGACTAAGGTACGTCCCTATAGTTCTTGGCACCTGCATCCAGTAAAGCAACCACCAATCACAGACAGGTGCTAGTGGTCCCTGGCCTAGTACAATGGCAGCCGTTCAATACACCCAAGTCCAGAAACGATATGTCAGTCTCCTACATAGCAAGTGCTTCCTGGCCACCGTGGTGACACTGTTTCTCTCCCTCATCTTGTCTATCATCGGTTGGATGTTACTGATCTACTATCCTGTTACCCCACCAACTCCTACCCCGACTCCTGCGGAGCATCAGTATTTCACGTTACCCGCCCACGAATTACCCCGCCGTGCAGAATTTTTCAATAACACCTTTGTCCAAATGTTACATCATCATCAGCTGATCATAAATACTTCCAACTGTTGGGTATGGGGACTGATGCCGCATGCTATGACACAACCTGTTCCATTCTTTCCTTATCCTTTTTCCATCTCTGGGTCCTGTCTTGCATGGTGGATGTTGATACAGGAGGCCTATACTGTCAATGGTACTGCCAATTCTGCACTTGGAACATTTCGAGATGACTTCTGTCGGAACAGGTCTGGCAATACCAATACCCCTTTTTGCCCGACCAACTCATCAACATTGCTATTATCAACGGATGAACTCGGTGAGATGGTGGTATTTAACTCAACTTCTCGACAAACATTTTCCAAATTTCGCGCCAGAAGGCTACTACCTGATGTACGAAACACTCTGAATGTTATAAATGTGCGGGCTGTGCCTGCATCCATGGCTTGGGAACTAAGAAAGTTGGTACTAGTATCTGCGACATCATTAAAAATTTAAAGTCTACTCCAAAGTTGGTGGCGTCCCCCAACACTTATTTTATCTGTAGCACAGCAGCCTACACTTGGCTCCCCCGCAACTGGTCTGACACATGCTATCTGGCCTTCCTCCTTCCACCAACGTATTCTACCCATGGAGATTACCACATGTTGATGAAGGGTGCTTTACGCCGCTCACGTAGGGGTGTCATATCGGCTGAGGATACAGTAGGCCAGGAAGCCGGGGACTTCTTTAAGGGTTTCCTCCCATGGCAAACAGTCGGGCTATACGAGGACTGACCAGGGTCCTTGAGGCCACTATCACAGAAACAGCTGGTGCCCTCTCCAACGTCACTGCAGAGCTACAGGCGAACCGCCTTGTAACACTTCCAAATCGTATGGTCCTTGACATCATCCTTGCTGATCGTGGTGGTGTGTGTAAATTGATTGGCTCCAGCTGCTGTGTGTATATTCCAGATAACGCACCTACAGTATATGATGCCATCCAACGTCTGCATCACCTTTCCTCTGAAATTCATCAGGATGAAGGCAACTGGTCCCTCACAGGCTGGATCTGGGGCTTCCTTTCCCAATGGGGATGGAGGGTCCTCACCTTCCTTGCCTTGGGAGTGGCTGTCCTAGTCTCCTGTTGTTTGTGTGTTCAGTGCCTGCCAATGCTCTGTGCAAGGTGTGTCCAGGCTCTTAAGCTTCCACCCTCAAGCATTCACGACACCGATATGAAGATGATGCTCCAACAAGAAACAGATGATCTCATGAATATAGACATTTTGTAATGGTTTTGCCACTCAATGGCAAAAGGAGGGTCTGAGGAAAAGTGCCCTTCTTGTCGGCATCCATTTTGTGTCAGACTCCATTATTTTAGCATTGCCATCTCTTGTCAAACACCTCTGCATGACCCTCGGAGTCGTTTCTACTGATGCTTGCCAAAGTTCTAACTGTCACGACCGCCCTGCCCTTCCTGCTCCTTGCGTTTAAGCAATTCCAAAAAGGGGAACAGAGAATTGGCCTCTCACCGCCCTCGGACTGGACTCCTGCACGCACCCATCCTGTTTCGCAAGATTTGGTCACGACGCTGTCCCAGAACTTGTTTCTTTCACATATCCTGTTTGTCAAGATCTGTTTGATTCTTTCACGTACATATCCCATTTGGCAAGATCTGTCCTAATCGATTGCACCATCTGTTGCAGCACCATTCCTGCCTGAACGAAGAATGGCGTAACTACAGCCCCATCCGAACTGGTTCCTTAGGGTGGGATAATATGTATGTAAGGCCTGTAAGCTGCGGAGTAAAGCAGCAGCCTCCTCTGTCTTGTCACCGACGAGCTTGGGACTCTGTTCCATAGCCCGGACTATTTGAATAAAACCTTGTTCCTTCAGCAAACGAAGGCTTCTGTGTCTCCTTTTTCGATATAAGGAGTGTATGGTAGACTTGGGCGGTTCCCCCGCCACAGAGACCCAGTAAGTGGGTATTACGGCTCTACAAAATAGGTGAGAACCAAGAAGAACAGGAAAGTGCTGCAGGACAAGATCCAGGGTATCACAAAGTCACCATTTGGAACGTGGCATGCAGCTGAGTCCTAGGAGGATAGTAGGAGGGAAGAGTTGTGATGTGGGATGTTTGGAGTTGAGGGACAACAACCAGGGCCAGACCAAGCCTGCAATCCGGTGCCTGATGCGTCACGGAGGAGTCCTGGGAAGAAGTATGGGACGGAAAAGACGAGATAGTATAGGTTCGGGGAGCGAGAGGAACATCATGTGCATGCTCCCACTGCCACAAAGCAGAGAAAGGAGTAAAAAATGCACTCCCAGGAAGTGCCAAATAATAAATAAAAGCAAAAAAAAGAACAAAAGTAGTCCTCTGATGTCAGCAGTGGCAATGAATAGCAAGAGTAAAGAAATGCACCACGTTTGGGATAAACAGAACAATAGGAAGGAAAGCACTTCAACAGAGCAGGAAGCTGAGATAGAGACGAAACTAAGCCATACATTCATGAGCAAAGGGCTAACCCCAAGTCCACTCTAAGCAGTATTGTATCCATTGCAGTCTTCGACAGAGAGACAGATGTCTGTGGCGAGAACTCAAAAAGGCGAGACACTATTGTTGGGGACGCGATACTGGCCTTCTCCTGCAGGGCTTACAAATAAAATTAGGGCATAATGTCTGGCTGCTTCTACCATTCTGACCCTCCTATCCTCTATCAGAAATGGTTCTGAATGTTAAACCTTGCAGGCAAACTGCAGGACCGGTGAGACTCATCGTGGAGCTGGGCTACTGAGAGCTGACATCGAAAACACCATTATCTGTTGATGCACCTTTATACACCATAAACCTGGCACAAAGGTGTTCAGAGCACTTTCAAATGCCAGAGCACGGTTAGCAGTAATATACAAATAAGATCTAATATCTAATAAATGACAAAAATTACAATTGTGTTGGGTGGCAGGTGTTCAAAAAGGGGCTACACTGCCAGAATTAAAGAGCCTGAAACGACTCCGGATTTACACTGAAATCTAGGCAAACAGCTTTTAACAAGTGATCCAAGAATATAAGACATGAGAATGCAAGTTCAGAAGCAACATCTCAGGATAGGTACAGAACAGCAGAGTACCACTTCATAGAAGATGTGACACAGCGTCAACTCTGGCCCACGTGTGAAGGGATAACGTGAGAGGAAAACTGCAGTGAACTGTGAGCTGTATGGGTTATTGCAAGGAGAAGTTTAGCTTGAGCTAGAAACAGGGGGCCTATTATCAGTCGGTTTGTGTCGCTTCGCACCACCTAACGTGGTGCTAGAGTGATGCAAATCTTACTTTGCATGGCCCTGAGTGGCACCATAAATCTGGAGTAAGGCAATGCAGCGCAAGTCAATGCGTTGCCTTACTCTGCCCAGGGAAGGCGTCCCATGGACGTTGCGTGGGTGTTTGAGAACCCCTGAATCTAGAGCAGTGGCGGCTGGTGACATTTGAAAGTGGTGGGCGTAAAGTTATCATGGTACTGCACTGAGGCGAGCGAGCGAGCCCTAACAACTCCTCCGAGAAAATTTTGAAAAAAGAGTGGATAAATGGAGCATTTTCAAGCAAATTTGAGGAAGCAGGAAGGTTGATAAAGCACTTGCGAAAGTATTATGACAGGATCTGTAATAACATCCTTATATCCATCAACTTTACCCCAACACAAGTACAAACACACACTCAAACTCTTTCAAGTACACACATAAAGCACGAGTCACAAACATTTGTTTAGGCTTAAAGACCAATAAACAAAAAAGTATACAGAGACCGCTGCAGCTGCAAGCAGACGTGAAATACTCGATTTACTCACAAAGTGACAAACACAAAACCCGCAGCCAGACATACTGGGCCCGGTGCCACCTCATATGCACCCCTGGTCACACCTTCCCCTTTCTGGGAGCTTCCAGGAGATGAAATCAAGGAGAAATTTAAAAAACAAATTGTTTCGGGGTTCTCATGTCTCCCTCTCATTTACATCACACAAACTGCTCTGGATGGCAAGGGAAAGGGCAATCACCATGCGCCTTACTAGGGACACATGCTTAAATCTGGGGCTCTCCGATACCATGGAAGGTATTTTGTTATCTTTATCAAACTGCACATTCCGAATTGTTTCTTGAAGAGCCCCAGTACAGATGAATTCGCTGCTGCTTTCCCTCTTGAACATCAAAGCTGGCGCCCCCAGCTAGCCCCTTCTCTCAGTCAGGAGGCAGAGAGCTCCACGGCCTGCTGAATCACAGACCCAGCCCTCTTCTGTCCTAGTTCACTAACACAAAGCATGGCAAAACAAAATCACACTAAACATCTCTTCATACAGGGAATATAATGTATGAAGTGACGTGGCATGCAGGAGAAAGAAGGGTATGGCGGGATCAGAACACTGCCACCAAACAAGCCAACATTTCCTGCTCTATGCACTCACGACTTAAAATGATGTGACAAAACAGAAAGAGTTGTCTCTCTTCCCTAGTGTCTATCTCCTCGCTACTCACTCCACTCTCTCTCTCTATTTCTTTCCTTCTGTATCTCTCGCTTTCTTTCCTTCTCTCTTTCCTTCTCTCCTCGACTTGTTACCATCAGTTCTTTCTCTCACCCATCTCGCTCTTCCTTCTCATCCTCGCACAGCCCCTCTTTGTAGTCATTCTCTCGTTGTGGAACTCTCTTCCATTAGATCTTTATTTCTCTTCCCCTGTAAGTTCCTATCTCTCTTTCGCTAGTCCTCTATTTTGCCTGCCATCCTCATTCTCCTTTTTCCATATCTCTCCTTCTCATCTTCTCTGGACTCCACTTGGTGCTGTTTTTGCTCTCTCTTTTCTTCTCTCTCGCTCACTCCCTCACATTAAATGTAATCGCCTCTGACCTTCTCGCTTGGATTCTACTATGTAAATCCAGTGTCTTCTTGTTCTCAGTTCCAATTTCCCTTTTCTTTCTCCCCATCTCTCCTTCCATTTCATCTTCTTTCAACCCCATTGTTACCACTTTTGCTCTCTCTAGTCTATTTCTCTATATTTTATCACTTCCCTCAGTCGTTCTCCCATTTGCGTTTCCTCTCTCCCTCGCCCTCTGCTGTCCACTCCTATTTTTCCTTTCTTCACATCGTTTCTTTCCATCTCACTTCCCATTCGCCCCATCCCCCCGCCTTCCAGCACCCCTTTATTTCTTCCATCCCTTCGCCTCCTCCCGGCCGCTCTGTTTATTTTCGTTAGGTGAGCCCTCAGGCAGCGACCGCTGGAGCCTCGCACCCTCGAAGCTGGCTCCGCAGCCCTGCTGCACTCAAGGCCTCACACTGTCTGCTCTGTTAGTGGAGTCTTACTGTGAAGGATCATACACATTTACCTCAGGCCACACCATCTGGCGGGCAGGTGACACCCTTATCTCACTCGGACTCCAGACACCCTTGGCAAAGCCCCCTAAGCCAGCCACCTAAAACCCTCTCTCTTTTACTCGTGAATTTACTTGTGAATTTAAACAATTGAAAAAGGCACGAGTACGAGTCCCCCTCAGTCGCGCGCGCGGGGGGGGGTGTCGCGCGGGGGTGAGATTTTTTAAATAAAATCTATTATCCTACCTGTCCTGAGCGGGTCCGGGTCCGCGTCGCCTCGGGTACGTTACTTCTGGCGCCTCGGGTACATTACTTCTGGCGCCTACTCACTCACTGGAACGAACAGCCCATCAGTGCTTGCGGCATTGCAAGACCCCTCTCAGCCAATCCTGGTGCTGGAGCAGCACCAGGATTGGGTGAGAGCAGGCTTACGCTCCGCCCGCCTACCCATTAGGAGACCGAGGTTTGAGCCTTGGCTCAACCCTCGCTCTCCTAATGGGCATGCGCCAGCCTTTGGAAACACTAGTGCGCATGACTGGGCACGGTGCAAAAATCGCCCTCCGTCCCCACTCATGCGCACTTGTGTGCTGCTGGCTGCCTGTCAGTCAACATGACGCCAGACCGCCCACCCCCTTCAGACTCTGAAGGGGTGGGCGGTCCAACGTCATACTGACTGACAGTTCTCCCTCAGCGTCTCTGAACTTAAGTAAACTGAGAGTTTACTTAAGTTCAGAGAGACGCCGAGGAAGCTGCGGGCACGGGGCGCGGGCGGGGGGGCAATGCCCCAACGCCCCAATGGACGGACCGCCACTGATCTAGAGATGGTTTCTCTAATGCAGCCGGAGCCGGCTGTGTAGGTCCTTGTGTCACCTGCTGCCTCTACAAGCCCAGGACTCTACTACACACACTACTCTGATGCAAAGAGCCAGCAAACCTAACACAAACAAACACAGTAACTTTGGGTGAGTTTTACAATGGAGAGAGGGAAGACGAGGACACACTGGCCTGAAATCACATGTACTCTGGCTTGGCAATGCGGCTTTTATTTCTACCCAATATGTAAAGCACTTCTACTAAATCAGTTTCAACATTTCCCCCAATATGTACTGCATCATTGCCAAGTCAGTATCACTTTTGCCAGCACTATCTAAAGCCCCACTGCAATGGTGCCGAGGTTCATGGGTGGGGATGAGCACACTGTCTTATCAATGGTGTTGTACGTGCTGGGAGGAACGAACACTCGAGGCATGCCGGGACGAGCCATAAAAAGAAAGGGCAGCTCTTGCGTGGATTTCTTGCTTTCTTGTGGAGCAGGTTTACTAATGTCAGTTCAGACGCAACTTTTGCTTTTCGCTCCAAAGGCAGGCCCATTTCACGCCCTGTGGTTTGTTTACTTGTCACGCCGATGCTCTCAGAGAGAACTAGCAGCCTCAACCGCGGTACATAACGCGGAATAATTCAAAGGCTGAAATGCAATCAGGCCCCAGTGTTGTTCCCGCAAAGTTAATCGGAACCGTAATTGGATCTGACAGGTAATACCGAAGTGTGAGAGCTTCGCTTATTACTGTTTCTGTATCCGCAAAATGCATCATTTTACAGGTGTTAGGTACTGCTTGGGTGGCAGATTACGTTGGGACTGAATGGGGTCTTGGGTCACTTGTGCTCACTGAAACAGGCTTCAGAAGTTACGAATCGAAAGATGTATCTGTCTCACCGACTGGATAGCTCAGTGAGTTGAACACTCGTGCTAATCCATTCGGTGTTCTGAGGGTCACAAGCCTGAGCTAAATCAAGGCTGAGTTAACCTCTAAGCATTCAGACAGCTGTAATTTGAGTGCCATTAATAACAGGTCACAGCTGACCTCGTAAACGCTGTAGACACATTATTAGCGATCGGACACAGGCACCGGAAAAATGTAATTTATAAAACAATCTAATTTGCATTTTGATCATATTTTAAAATCATATTCGTATTTTAATACTCAACATACAGAAATACTTCCCAAAGTGTGAAATGTGCAAGCATTTCATGACGGGGTTCATTTTCCATTTCCGGGTGTTATGAAAGGGATTTACAGAATTGGTTCTTATTTTATTCCCATTGCAAACTCTGCCACAAGCATATTCCCAGCCCCCCCCCCCCTCCCTCCGTCGTAAGTAGCACAAACACTATATTGTGCAAGGATTGCCAAACACCCAGGAAAGGAATATGTAGTCGAGTAGGAAAGAATAGATATGAGATGCCCCAAAGGGACCATGTTTAATAACACTCTGAAAAGCTCAAATTACTACGTTAGGCAACAAAGGGGATTAAATAACTAAGAATTGGGGTATATTTTAGTAAAGGAGCAGGGATTTCAACGTTATGCATTTTTTAATTGGCACCATGCTCAATTGTTGTTAAAGTGTTTCGATTGAGTATAATGTACACACCACATTTAAGCATTTGCATAATTATTTAACGTGGTCTGTCATTACAGGGCGGAATAAATCCTACATTTATTGGTCCAATACAACTTAAAAAGCATGAATGTCAATTCACCAAAATGCCTGGGGTAGAGGAAGAGACATTACACGTCCTTTGACCTTCACTCTCACTCACATACACACTCCCACATAAATACACTGTCACCAGCAAGAATGCACACAACATACATTTAAAAGTATTTTTTACTTACGTCAGCTGCCAGGGAGGGTCACATTTCAGCTAATTGAACTCAATTTTTCTTACACTAATAGTGAAAAATATAATATATATAATATTATCCACTATTAGTGTAATAAAAAAATTGACAGAACAAAAAGAGAACTCAGCCCCAACTGACTTCCATAAGGACGAGCTGCCACTGTGTTCATAGCACTGGTTTTGCCACTTCTAAGGCCAGGGGTCAAAAAGGCAGTGCCAGGGGTAGCAAAGGGCAAGCCAGGGGTCGCAACTGCGAACCCTGGCAACCCTTAAATGATATCCATGCTATAAAGGGGCAGGTTGGTGTGAAATTATAGGCAATGTTCCATACGCACAAAAAAACAAGTCACCCCCCACGCTTTTCAACATCCTTGGGTCTAGTCATTGAATCCTACCTATGTTGAGACTCTGGACACATCTGGCAAAATCATGCCTTTCTCTGTTTCTTTCACCTTCGGATTTGGTAAAGTTGCTCTGTTACGTTTGGACCTCATAACTTGGACTACAGTCAGATTTTCAAGTAAGGCCTCCAATGTAAAGGGTCACTGTTTCCAGTTTGCCATTAGAGTAGTGCTTTAAATGGGCAAGCACTCTCCGGTGCTGAGTACCTGCACTTCTTTTAATATGTAAGGAAGAGTACCTGCACTTCTCAGCAATATTAAAATACATTTTAATGGGAAAGTACCAGCACTTTTCAGGAGCAGACTGGTACTCTGGAAAGTGATTACCAGCACGTATATATTTCCATTTAAAGCACTGCATTAAAGGGAAATTTACTGTAAATTATAGATATATGCTGATGCATATGATTTTCTGATGAAATTTATTTATTTATATATTTATTACATTTATAGAGCGCATGGTTACACCACCGGTGTGTCCCCGTGCTGAGAGCTATCTGTGAGAAATAGATTACAACACGCCAGGTCTGAGAAGGTGAGTGGTCATTACCGGTCCTATCTTTGAATAGGTTGTGTAAACAGCCAGGTCTATTTTCACATGATTCAGTTCTTAAGTTAATTGGGAGGCCGTTCCAGATTCTCGCTGCGCGATGTCTAAATGAACACTCCCCCATTCTGGCTCTGAGGATTCTTGGTACAGTTACCAGAGCCTTTTCTGATGATCTTAAGCTGCGTCCTGGTGAATATTTTGTGATTAGAGAATGCAGATATGTGGGTCCTTTCTTTTGCAAAATGCGGTGGCAGTGGCACATTGCCTTAAACACTACCCTCTTTTCCACAGGAAGCCAGTGAAGGGCTTCCAAGGCTTTCTTAGTGTTAGATCTTCTTGTTAGGCCCAGTACCAGACGTGCCACCGCATTTTGTACTCTCTGTAATTTGGACAGACCCTTTTTTGTAGTTCCGAGGTACAGGACATTCCTGTAGTCCAATTGAGATGTTATTGTCGAGTGTACGATGGTTTTCCTGGCATTGAGTGTTAGGAGATCTAGTACTTTCCACAGCGTTTTCATGGTCCCAAAACATTTCCCCGCTATCTTTTGTATTTGTTTCTCAAATGTCAACTCTGAGTCAGACCAGACTCCAAGGTTTCTCACTATTGATTTCGGGGTAGGTAGTTGGCCTAATGTGTCGGGCCACCATGCAGTTGACCAGATGGAAGGTGTTCTACCAACTATCAGTACCTCTGTTTTATTCCCATTTAACTTGAGGCAGTGGTTAGACATCCAATCTGCTAATTCCTTTAGGCATTCTGAGAAGTGTAAAGCTTCTTGGTCCTTATTCTGTGAGAGCAGCGCCATAAGCTGTGTATCGTCAGCATAGGAGACAATAGACACATTGCATTTCTCTACTCTTTCTGCCAGTGGTCCCACGTAAATGTTAAATAAGGTAGGGCTCAGAATGGAGCCCTGTGGGACCCCCTGAGGCAAAGAGATGCTGTCAGATACAAATTTTTGTTGTGCGACTTGGAAGCTTCGTGCTGAAAGGAAATAGGTCAACCACTTTAGTGCCCTCTTTTTGACGCCGCACGTCTCTAACCTGTAGAGGAGCAATTTATGGGAGACGGTATCAAACACCGCACTGAGATCTAATAAAATCAGGGCGGCCGTTTGTCCTTCGTCTGCATACTTTCTCAGGGTTTCCGAGGCCAGAAGTGACGCAGACTCCATGGAATGAGCTCTCCTGAATCCTGATTAAGATGGATGCAGGATATTGTTCCTACTTACATGGTCTACTAACATAGTCTACAAACTAAACTCTGTGTTTGCCTTTATGGTAATTAATAAAAAGTGGAATGAAAGATTCGGATCCAAGGTATGGTGCTAACCACATGTTTATTATTGTATATCTTTCCATGCCTGTAGGAACCTGATGAAAGCAGGGGTGGGATGCCATTTACTGAGTTTTTGTGACTTCAGGGTAGTTACCTTGTGGTATCAGGGGAACTTCTAGCTGTGCATTTAGGTATTGTGTCAGTCAGGGACAGAGGAGGCAGGCACACCCGGCCCTGTTGATTTGTAGGGACAGCAGAAGAGAGAGGACATACCCCCATTAGTACGGTTTTGCATGAATTTCTGTGGGTACCAATGATGACACTGTGTCAACCTCTGTCCAGACGGGAAACATTCGGAACAACAAGGCCAGAGCCACGAGTTCCGGAAGTCTGCAAGCGTAACCACGCTTGCCCGAACAACGACTTTGCCTTAACCACGGGCATGCGTGGTTAAGGCAAATGTGTTCTAGTGTTCGGAATGGGTGGGGAAAGAGGAGGATCGGAAAGCGGACACGGACTGGTAAGTGGGGCTAGGGCAGGGTCTGGGCGTGGGGGTTGTGGTTGTTTTCAGGGGTGGTAGGGGTTTGAGATAGTTTTATGGGGCGGTGGGGGTTTGGGGTAGTTTTAAGGGATGGTGGGGGTTTGAGGTAGTTTTATGGGTGGTGGTCGTTCGGGGAAGTTTTAAGGGATGGTGGGGGTTTGGGGTAGTTTTAAGGGGTGGTGGGGGTTCAGGGTAGTGTTCAGGGGTGGTGAGGGTTCAGGGTAGGTTTTAGGGGTGGGGGTTTGTTGTAGTTTTTAGGGGGGTTTGGGATACTTTTTAGGGGTGGGGGTTTGGGGAATTTTTTAGGGGTGGTGGCGCGGGGTAGTTTTCAGGGGTGGAGAGAGGTTCAGGGTTGTTTTCAGGGGTTTAGGCGGTTCAGGGGAGTTTTCAGGGGGGTTTGGGGTCTTTTTTAGGGGTTATTTTTAGGGCTCAGGAGGGGATGGGGATACATTTTAAGGATTAGGGCTGGGCTGGGTCGTTTTTAGGGCTCAGGGGGAGGGTGGTGGTAACCTTGGCAACGCATACCCCTTTACCATGCATGCTTTTACCACATAAAATCATGGTAAAGGCATGCGTGGTAAAGCAATGCGTGGTTAAGACGTGGTCGTTATACAGACCGCGTTGTTTAGGTATGCAGGGTTGAGGAACTTGTTGTTCTGTCAATAAACCCTGTCCAGACAGCTGCTTTTACCAGGGCCAATGGGGTACGTTCTCCTTTTCTTTTTCCTTTGCACTCCCTGTTTTCACTGTTTTATTCTCTTTATTTTATATGTCACTTTTTTCCGAAGTTGTGAACTGGGCTGAGTATCTGAATATACATTTTTGAACGATTTGCATTGAATGCCGTAGACACATTGTACGTCTTACCGGTGCTCTGTATATTGAAAATAGTCTAAGGTGAAACATTACTCCAATTCAGGCTGTGTTTAGTTTATAAATTAAGTTTCAGCTTACTTCATTTGGAAGAATGTGTCTTCTCTACCACAATGCATCGAGTCTCTGCCTCCCATTCTTGGCGTGTGGTACCCCAAACCAGTGAGCAGGCATCCATTATGACTAAGCAGGGATGTCCAGTTTCACATCCCACTTCAGAATGTCTGGTAGAAGCTAGCAACATAGTGAAATATGCTTGCCAGGCGGAACTGTCTGGACTAGATCGAATTCCTACAATTTGAACACCATGACTCCAGTAAACACTGCACCAGAGTTTTAACGTGGAATCTTGCCCACAGAAGGAGAAATACCATAAGGACAAGTCCCTGAATTGAAAGAGAACGTGTCATCCACAGCAACCGGGAAATATTCCTAGTGGAGTTTCTGTATCACAACTTGTAGATATGTGTCCTGTAGATACAGTGACAACATAAAGTCATGAGACACAAAGACTATCCTCTACAGATTGTCCATCTTGAAAGAAAACTTCACCTTCAACAGATTCAAAATCTTGACGTCTGAACCTTTTTGGAAGGTGATAGAAATGGTGGAATAGAAGCTACATTCCTCCTGGGAAACTAATATCACCACCCTCTTGCCCATCAAATCAAGAATCCCAGCCATCAGAGTCAGACTCTGGATAGGATCCCTGGGTACAGGGCTGCTCACCACCCAATATTACAGTGAAGCAGATGGGAACTCTCTTTTGTAGCCTCTGGACATCACAGAAAACACTCAAGGGTCTTGCAAGGTCTGATGTACTGAATCTGGGAAGACAATCCCCCACAGCAACCATAGCACTTCCTGAACCTTCCAAAGAAATGAGAAGAGCGTGATACCGACTCATTGTTTGCCCCAAAACACCCATGTGAGGTAAGCTTGGAATAGATAGATAAATATCATATTTTCAAATTTCTTGAAGGCTATGTCTTCCAAGTCATTAAGGCCCTAAAGGAAGCAAGGGCAATGTCTGACAAAATATCGGCCTGCTGCACCAATTAATTAAATTTATCCTGCGAGCGGTCAAAAGGGGATTCCAAATCTTGCTTTAACAACTTGATCGCTTTCGCCGCATAGACAGCAGCCCTCATGGACAAGCTGTTACCCACAAAGTCATGTTTCAGTTTTGGAATCAGCTTTCAAGTCAACAAAGTTCTTTGGACTCATATGCTCCACAGCCATGGATATGCACCCAGCCAAGTTTAGTACCATAGCATCTGCTAGATTAGCATCAGTCAAACCCAACTCTATAACATCCGCCAGGTATATCTAGGCAATACATTTACGCAATACCAGGTTTTCCAGATACCTTCATTCCCTCAGTACCACACTTTTGACAGACGTCTGGAGAGGCATACCAGATGTGGAAGGCGACAAATATTTATCAAACAGGTCCCACCCATTAAAAGTGGCACAGACCAATGAGCAAGTCCCACGTTGTCCCTGATATGGGTTAACATCTGCTGAACCATGTCTTTCCATATAAAAGAGATTGATTGGCAGCCTCTCACTCCTCCTCCATGTTGAAGCTTGAAAATGAGGCATTTAAGCTTTTCTTGTCCTTCACTACCACCACCTACAAGCTTTATGATTCATAGCCCACAGTTCCACATGTAAATTTAGCAAAGAATTCTGGTCCCCTGAAGCTCTTTTACACGTTGGAGAGGTGTAACAGAAAAAGGTGCGAGAGTGGATTGTTCTGCAACATCCCCGCTGCCCTCTGCTGACTTCCTGGTATACGTTTAGCCCTACATGGCCATAGGACATCCATCACCGTACGCCAATCCAAACAGCATTGATAGCTTTAACACCTTTATCTTTCACCACTAAAACCATGACAGAAATAGTCCTGTTCAGTTGCTAATACTTATTTTGGATATCAACATCCATTTTTCATACACAGAGTATTTAGGTTTTTAAAGTACCTAAATTTTGGCCAGCGCTGCAGTTAATTAATTTCTCCTTAAAACCTGTGTCCTCAGTCTCCTACGTATACACCTCCTCTCTGCGCATACAAAGTATGTGTCTGTTTAAAGCGCTTTAGCTTTGTGCAGTGCAAAAACAACTCCATTTGTTTCTTGAAACATGTGCTAAATCCTCATACTCATATGTATTTCACCAAAAGTACTTTCAGGTGACATATATTCACATTCAATTAGGTGCAAAGGATTTAGTCTAACAGTCACAGCTACACTCCAGTCTATTCCACTCCACTCCAATCTACCTCAATCCACCCAACTTCACTCCAGTCTACTCCAATTTAACCCCACTCCAATCTATCCCACTCCAATCCACTCCAATCTACACCAATTCACCCCACTCCACTCCAATCTACCTCACTCCACTCCAATCTATCCAACTCTGCTCCAATCTATCCCAATCTACCCACACTCAAATCTACCCCACACCACTCAATCTACCCCCAGTCTATTCCACTTCACCCCAATCTACCCCACTCCACTCCAATTCACCCCACTTCACTCCACTCCAATATACCCCACTCCAATCTACCTCAATCTACCACAATCGAATTCACTCCAATCCGGGCCCTAGGTTTCCCTTCCTTCAACAATTTAGTAAGCTCTGGGCCCTCCAAACATAACCTCACCCCATTTGCTCTATATAGCAAATGAGACAAGAAACAGTGTCTATAAAGCACTGGCAAGACTGGCAAGCAGCTAAGGGACATGTATTTGTCAATTTTTGGCATCATATACTTCATAATTATCAACTTCTCCCTTGGCATTTTTTTCCACCTTCAACCAGTTTTGTTATGCAACAGCACTAGTTTCTCTGACTTATAAACCCATATTTATAATACAAATTACAAAACGACATGTTTCAGAATCAAGACTACCTTAAGCCAAACAGTTACGACAGGCTGTCAATGGCTTTGTTAATACAAGACCAGTTGGCAAATATGATTTAATGCCAACATACAATCCCAATTTATGTAAAATTTTGAACTTTTAGTGTCTGATTTTTTAAATGTCAGAAATATAATAAATCAATCCATTAATTATTGCATGTTTGCATTCGCATTTAGATGGGTATGTATACTTCCTTGAAATGTACATTTATATAAAACACGTAGAATAGGAGACTTGTGTTAATATGGGGTATCAATGTTTCTGGGATGAAGTTTCACTTACAGCCTTGTGTTGGATTCAAATAAACCTTTCGGCGTAAATTAGATTGAAAACCTTTAAAAGCCAATTGAAAACTATATTACAGAAGAAAAGAAAACACCATTAGATTCAATATTTACCTAATAATGCATACAAGAAACCATTAACAAAAAAAAAATGTTTTCAAAGAAATGCATATATTCAGTTATCAAATGTATTTCTAACAATGTTTCTGCCGTTTCCCTAGAACTGATTCACCAGAAATTCAATATTACAGAAAGCAAATTCTACCCTGAATTTAAACACATTGGGTCTGATTTAGAGTTTGAAGGAAGTGATACTCCATCACGAACATGACGGAGATCCTGTCCTATCTATTACAAGTACATTGGGATATAATGCACTTGTAAATGGCAGATGGTATACCCATTGTGTTTGTCATGGAGTACCCCATCTGCCAAACTCTAAATCAGGCCCACAATATTTTACTCCAATATTTCGAAGGGAAATCATTACAGTTATTTTCAGCACTAAGTAATGTAATACGTTTCAGCCAACCTGTTTCACAACTACCAGTTGCTTTAAGAAGGCTATGCATATGTGTTCAAGACATATATACAATTCAAAACCTCCAAGTATTACAATAAAAACATCATCAATGAAAGCTTCCAAACAGGGCTTCATATCAGATATACCAAAAGATAAGCGCCTAATCGTTGCTTTTCAGTATTCTCAACACAAAGGGCGCCTTTCTTCTGCAACAACAGGGGCTTGAACACGTAATTTTGAATGGAACGCCACCATGGCTCAGAAATTAAGTGATTCAACAAAAAGTCCTTTTGGTATCACAAAGGCACATGATATGGTCTCCAACTAGTAATGGAGTTTCCGTGCACACAAAAAAAACCAAGCAAGGTGTCTTGGCAATTAAATGGATATTTATACTTTCTTGCAGTGTAGAACAATTATAACAGGAGATGTGCGTGTCATATGGAGTATCATTTTTCTGGAATTAATTTTCACTTACTGCCTTGATTTGAAATCATTTGAATCTTCATATCAATAGGTTGCAAACCTTAAAAAAAAAATTAACACTCGATTACAGAAGAAAAGTAAACATCACTATAATCAAGTTATACATTAATATTTATAGAAAATAAACATTACAAAGAGCAATTGCTATAGCCAGGTTTTGCATTACCCCTAACAATATATTCCATAAAATCTTTAGTTATCCATGTAGGGCTTTTCTCCTGTCTTCTTTTTAGGATTACATTCCATACGATTCAGTCTGGGAAATCATAAAGATATTTAATCATATTATAATACATGTGATACTGCAAACCCTGTATAAAAACTTGCTTGTAATTTCGTTACAATAGGCAACTTGTGACACACCCAGTCGCCGATTTTTTTAAAAAGGATGTCAGAACTCAACTGTAATAGCTTTTTACAGTTGAGTTCTGACATCACAATGCCTGCTGCCAGAGACAGCAGCCGAGGGGTAAGGCAAGTCAGGTCATGGAGCATAATTAAAGCAGCTATTTAATGAACTAGATGATAATGTGACTTTTCTTTCTTCTGCTCTGTTTTCCTAGCTGTACATTGACAAGAAAAAAGAAGATATTTATAGAATTATGTTTATTTTTTGCACTTCTTTGGTGATGTAGTAAAAGTTACAATCTTTCTGCATGTTTCTACGGTGTCTACTGTTTAAAAAAAAACATGTATTAAATTGCTTCTAATATCTTTCGGCAACAAATATTTAACAGCTTTTTTGGTGTGTTTAATGTTTTAATGGATTTTGCACTAAACATTCTGGGCCAGATGTACGACCATTTGATTTTGCGCCTCGCAATTTGCGAGGCGCAAAATCAAATGTACAACAGTGTGTTTAACACTGATTTTTTAAATTTTCTTTTATGCAGATTTATATAGCGCGAACTCGACCCTGAAGGTATTGGAGCGCTTTACATGAGCACCGGTTACGTTACACAAAGACACATTCAGGCACGGGGAGATTTAAGTGATTTGCTCAGAATCAGAGTATGTGGACGCGACCCTGAGGCTCGAACATTTGTTTCCAGCACCAAAGTCGGTAGTCTAGCCGATGGACCACATCCTTTCCCCTTGCGAGGCTGATTAATATTAATGAGCCTCTCGTAATTTGCGAGCCCATTAGGAATGACAGGCCCTCCCAGGGATGGTGGCCTGCTGGACTCATCAGACCACCATGTCTGGGACTGCTTATAAATAAAGAAGTATTTTTTTTTTAAATGCAGCCCATTTTCCTTAAAGGAAAACGGGATGCATTTTGTAAAACAAATTAAACATTTTCGTTTCATTTTTTAAGGGCAGGCAGTGGTCCCTGGGTCCACTGCCTGTCCTTAAAAATATTTCCGCATGCATTTGCAAAGGGGAAGGGGTCCTCTGGGGACCCCTTCCCATTTGCGAATGCATTACCACCTACTTGAAGTAGGTGGTAATTGTGAGTGTTTGCGGTCGCAAAACATTAGTACATAGTTTTGAGACTCGCTATTTGGAAGGGAACGGCCCTTCCAAATAGCGAGTCGCAAAACTTATTTAGCGAGTCGCAAATAAATTGTGACTTGCTAAATAGGCTTTGTACATGGCCCATGATGTTTTTGCATGCGCAAAAGGGTTCGCAAACCCGTTTGCGCATGCAAAAACATGTCGCACATCTGGCCCTCTATTTTTATTGTCCATGATTACAAACATGCTCTCTCTTTCATATGAAAGAGCTGCGCACCAAGGTTTTAAGTAGTTTGTGGTAAAGGTGATGGTGTGACTATGTATTATAAGGAATAAAGTATCCCCTGCCATGCATGAGAAGGATATTGCAAGTCACCTTGGAGTTCCATAGCTTTATAAAGGAACTCAGCCTTTGGCCGAGTTTCTTTATATGATGATGGAACTCTCCAGTGACCTGCAATATCCTTATAATGTGTGGCAGGTGGAACTTTATCCCTTATATTGTTTACCAGAAATGTCAATGTTAATAATAATGTGTTCTTCCGACAGATACATAAAGTAAAACCTTTGACTTTTTATTAAGAACAAAACTCATGCTTAGTGGATTCTTATGTGCTGCCACCTAAAGACCTAAGTGAGACACTAGAGTGCTTTATTAGGGGCAAAGTTTTGCACCCGTTATGCTGTTTGCCTAACCAAACTTTTCAAGTATCAAAATTTCCAGTTTAATCATCGCCATGTTATACACCACAACAGGAAGATTATAGTTAATTAGATCATAAATTCCCAAGCCAAAGGTCCAATTCAAGCATATTGGCTTAAAAAGTTGTTGAACCAGGTAATTCCAATACTCTTAAGGATTTGCCTCCCATAGTGGAAACATTCATCTGATTATCTAAGATTAAAACTAGGCTACCACATAAGGCTAAATGAACTGGCTTTTTAGTTGTCTAAGGGTCTAGCAAAATGAGCTCCATTAAAAAAAAAAAAAATTACAGGCAGAGATTTATAGCTCTACTTGAGCACACTTTTGATGTTTTTTTTCTATTCATAAACAGATTTTCAGGCGTACCTCTAGAAATGATACCGATGCCGACGCCCGCAACCTTAGACAGTGGATCGACGACTGCGCCAACACCCTCTCCCCACTCAAGAAACCCTCCAACAGCCACACCAGCAAGAAAGCAAGCTGGTTCACCGAAGACCTCCAGGCCTCCAAGCAAACCTGCCGAAAGCTGGAGAAGAACTGGAACTGTGAACGAACACCGGAAAGCTACGCAGCCCACAAGAACGCCACCCGCAGACACCACCACCTCATCTGATCCGCCAAAAGGGCCTCCTTCAAAAACCGTCTAGACAACAACGCACACAACAGCAAAGAGCTCTTCAACATTGTGAAGGAACTCTCCAACACCAACGACATCCCCCCTTCGCAAGACCTGTGCGACTCGCTGGCCACCTTCTTCCACCGCAAGATCACAGACATCCACGACAGCTTCAATGCCGCAACCGCCCCGGCAACTAATGAGACCCCGCCCCCATGATCACCATCCGTACCAACCGCCTGCTCTCCTGGACCAACATCAACGACGACGACACCATTAAGATCATGAACACCGTCCACTCCGGATCCCCGTCAGACCCATGCCCTCACCACATCTTCAACAAAGCCAGCACCACCATCGCACCCCATCTCCAGAAAGCCATCAACATCTCCCTCGAGACAGCGACCTTCCTGGAGAACTGGAAGCACGCCGAGATCAACGCCTTACTCAAGAAACCCAAGGCGAACCCCAAGGACCTCAAGAACGTCCGACCCATCTCCCTGCTCCCGTTCCCAGCGAAGGTCATCGAGAAGGCCGTCAACAAACAACTGAGCAGCTTCCTCGAGGAGAACAGCATCCTAGACCCGTCCCAGTCCGGGTTCCGCAGCAACCAGAGCACTGAAACTGCCCTCATCACCGCCACCGACGACATCAGGACCCTGTTAGACAACGGAGAAACCGCGGACCTCATCCTCCTGGACCTGTCAGCCGCCTTCGACACGGTCTGCCACAACACACTATGTACACGCCTCTACGACGCCGGAATCCAAGAGAAGGCCCTGGACTGGACCACCTCCTTCCTCACCGGCAGAACACAGAGCGTCCGCCTTCCCCCCTTCCGCTCCGAAGCCACCGAGATGATCTGCGGCGTACCCCATGGCTCACCCCTCAGCCCAACGCTGTTCAACATCTACATGGCACCGCTCGCCCACGTCGCCTGACTGCACGACCTCAACATCATCTCCTATGCCGATGACACCCAGCTCATCCTCTCCCTCACCAAGGACCCCTGCACCGCCAAAACCAACCTCCACGAAGGAATGAAGGCCGTCGCCGAATGGATGAAGCTGAACTCGGACAAGACGGAGGTCCTCATCCTCGGATCCACCCCCTCGGCCTGGGACGACTCCTGATGGCCTTCTGCACTAGGAACAGCTCCAAAACCCACTGACCACGCACGCAACCTAGGGGTCATCCTCGACTCGACTATCTCAATGATGAAGCAGGTCAACGCAGTCTCTTCCTCCTGCTTCAACACCCTCCGCATGCTCCGCAGGATCTACAAGTGGATCCCCACCGAAATGAGAAGGAATGTCACCCAGGCCCTCGTCAGCATCAGACTGGACTACGGAAACGCCCTCTACGCAGGCGCCTTGGCCAAACTCCTGAAACGGTTTCAACGCATCCAGAACGCCTCCGCATGCCTGATCCTCGACATCCCTCGCCGCAGCCACATCACACCCCACCTGAAAGACCTGCACTGGCTCCCTGTCAACAAGAGGATAACCTTCAAGCTCCTCACCCACGCACACAAGGCACTCCACAACACCAGACCAGAGTACCTCAACAGGCATCTCAACTTCTACACCCCCACCGCCAGCTCCGCTCTGCAGACCGCGCCCTCGCCACTGTTCCCCGCATCCGAAGAGTGACCGCCGGCAGCAGATCATTCTCCCACCTCGCCGCCAAGACATGGAACACCCTCCCCATCCGCCTACAGCAGACCCAAGACCTACTGACCTTCAGAAGACTCCTCAAGACCTGGTTCGAACAGTAGCAGCATTCCCCCACCCCACTTAGCGCCTTGAGACCCTCACGGGTATGTAGTGCGCTTTATAAATGCTATGATTGATTGATTGATTGATTGATTGATTGATTTATTGATTCCCATGGGGTTGTAGTTTTCCTTTACAAACTTTTTCATAGCATAGAGCAAACGCACACTGTCAACAAAGGTAAAACATTTTTCCCCAAGAAGAAAGCCCTTTCCCTACACCACCACCAAATGTGGAAACGAATAATGTTCCTTTCCTTCCTGGAAGTTGAAGGACTGAAATACATTTTCTACCAAAGTAGAAAAAGGTCAGATTGAAGTTTCAAAATTTCCACAAATGTACGGGTGTTGGTGTTCCAAACTTATAAGGCAATCCAAGCCTGAGAACTCTACCTTCTCACTTCTCGAGTGTGACTTACAACTGCAGATTTCTCTGCACTTGAGAGGAAGAAATCTGCAGATCTAAATGCATTTAAGCTGCCAGGAATCATTTTGTTAATTTCTGGTAGGGGTGGGTGGAATTTGAGTAGTCGCGCTACGCAAAGCTCTGCAAAACGGTAAAAACTCT
This sequence comes from Triturus cristatus, assembly GCF_964204655.1. NCBI lineage: Eukaryota > Metazoa > Chordata > Amphibia > Caudata > Salamandridae > Triturus > Triturus cristatus. Next base: position 1,062,822,150 of record NC_140582.1, on the reverse strand, counting down.
CCGCAAGCACGCAGAGTTCTGTGAACACGCGGAATTGCTTGTTCTGCCCGTTCGCGATGTTTTTTTCCTGTTCGCGAATGCTGTTTGCGTACTCAGGGGAAATATCTTGCGAACACTCATTTTGAAAGCGTGAAAAAGCAAAAACTCCGCGAAGTCGCGGTTCGTGGAATTATTGGCAATTATGCGTTCTCCGCGGAACACGAAATTACCCAAATTCTGCAAATTCCGCGAGCGGAACGGAATTTACCGCCCAGACCTAATTTCTGGTAGGGGTAAATGGAGATATTTTTAGCCATAAATATACATTTCCAGCCCTAAATATCTTTTGGATCAGTTCGGACCCATGTGTTCATTAACTCTAATTTTCACTAACTGTCCATAACCTTTTTTTAAAGCCATTCCTCTTCTCCCTTTAGTAATGCTATGTTTGTTATGGGCATTTGTATAGCAACCATTCTGCCATTGATGTGACCTTGTAACGCTTTCTGCATCAGGTTACTTACTTTTCATACCGTTATGGGCTTGCTAAACTAGACTGGAGCCTGATTCAGTTTGCGAACATGTTACATGTATTGTGTTCTGGTCAGATTCCCATTTAGCAGAGTTGTCTTGGTACCCCATGTACTTCTCTTCAGCTTCACAATGAGGGCAACAGCCACCAGGACTGTTCTCAAATTTTAATTTAAAACATTCCCAAAAGTATTCTCATATTAGAGCTAGAAAAGTAAATAATATTCCACATTTGGGAGAAGTTTTACTTTTCTCAAATATTATATTCTGGGACTCGAGTTAGAATAGACTTGCATGAGTATGTTAGCTGTTTCTTGATAACAATTGTTTTTGGGTGTTGTTGTAGCTGGCTGTATGGCGTTAATGGACCATACTGAATGCATGCTGGGATGTTAGCATGTGGAGTGCCATGGCGAGAAGTGTTTTTGTCTACAAAGTCCTAGAAAACTGTATGACATAATTCTGATGTTGGATGTACGAGAGATGTTCTATCTAACCTTGGCAGTTTGCCCAATTGTTGCCATCTGTGCTTCACCATTAATTCTTGGTTGCAATAGTTTGCAATTTTTTTTGCTTGCTTATAGACATCTAGGGAGCACAAATTTAGCAAGAAGGCAGTGGTGCGCTGTGCATTCACAACAAAGGGGTGTAATTACATCAGGTCCATCAGTGACTGAGCAGATGTAATATAACCTTTAAAACACAGGGGTAGTGACATTTACACAGAATGAGAAAGACATCAGAAGGGGACAGCAACCAAGTTGGCGCCATGGGCAGAATCTATGCACATTTTTAAATACAGCGATGGTGTCTAAGAGACAGGCAGGCTTTAAACTGATTAAATTAAGAAGTCTGCCAGTTACAGCTAGTATTTTCCCAGACGTCTTAGACCATGGACAGTTCCAGACATTTGCTCACCTTGGTGCTGTGCACAGACAGATTAATAAAAATAGACCTTCTGAATAATTTATCACTAGTAATCTAACTAGTTTTTCTTGTAAGTGTCTACTCAACAACAAAAAGTATATATCTCCATTATTTCAGCTCCGTTTTCAACTGTATTAAATTAAAAATGGCCTTCTGGGAACAGTCAAGGGCACCTCATAAATGTCATATTCTTAAAAGCACAATGCCTGGTGCCCTCTCCCATACAAGATATTTTAATAGTGAAATTTACATTGTTGATGGGTACATCATGTCTAGGCTCATAAAATGACTTCTAACTTGCAGACTAACGTCTGCAGGATTTACAGCCCTATGAGCTTTTTGGGGATATTGTAATTAAATAATCGGTATTCCATGTAAGGCTTCCTTCTTCAGTCAAGCGCGGGAAAAGCTACGCTCCCTCAGAGAGCGCACTTTTGGCTAATATCCAAAAGGCTTTGGGCCCTGCCGGCTGAGCTGACAGATTTCTCTGGCAAATGGTTAACATATATACACATGTCATCTATAAAACAAATATACTTTGAAACGAAGCAGATAGTTGGAGAACGCTCCTTAGAGAGGACAGTGTTGTTGCAATTAGAGGAACGCAGTGTGCGGTCCAGAGACTCTGCGACGCACAAGGTATGCAAGAGCACCCTCTCCTTTGGCAGCGATAACCTATCACCCGTTTGCAACCAAAACCCATCGAGTAATGCACTTCCGCACTTACAGGAGCATGGAGCCTACATAAATAGACGCACGCCGGAGAACGTGCTCTGGCACGCAGTTTACATCAGAGAGACGCAACAGCGCGAGCACGTTTCAGTGTACGGAGAGAGAGAGGGCACAGATACTAACCAGGGCACCTTGGACCGCTTGGGCTGGATTAAAAGCGTTAGAGTCTGGCTAACGTTTCTGAATGACTTAATCCGATTTTAGGCGCCATTGCTTTCACTAGAACAGTATACATTTTAAGATACATTAAAGAAAAGAATTCAAAACGGAAAAATGTAAACCGTTATGTAAAATGTGAAGGAATTTGAAACTGAAGGCTAAACATTCAGCTGGTATCATTAACTTGTTTCGTAGACGCCGCACACATACAGCAAATGGAATCTTGTTTGGGTGATTGGTGTGCTAAATTGAAACAATTATATGCCTCAACTGAAAGAAAGAATCCATCAGGAGCAAAGAAGACAACGTGATATTTACCTTCTATCATGTCTTTTCGTCTTTCAAAAATAAAACTACATATTTCAAATCTCCAACCCTGCAATTCAATTCAAAATTTCGATTTTTGCATTTTATTTTTTTGTGAATTAATAGAATATGTCATCACTTGTAGTCAATGTATACTTCTTTCAGTATTTTGTATATTCGATGCATTCCTGTTACTATATTTTTATGTATTGTTTTGAGGTGCATATCATAGAAAAGAGGCCTACAGATTCCAACAGTGATTCAATGGGGGGTCCACACAAGTCAAAAGGCTTAGACCTGCGATGCTGGAAAATACCTGTGCTAGTACTGAATGCATTGGGGCTTCACACCATTGAAGAGCCATGGACACCTGTTGTCGAAAAACCCAGGGATTGCAAAATTGATATAACAAAGTTGCCCCCCCCCCCTTCCCCTCATCCCACCCTTAGTGCCTTGATAGCCTTTTATTTGCATTTGAGCATGTAAGGCAGAGATCATCAATCTGTGGGGCGCGCCTCCCTGGGGGGGGCGCGACGCCATCTCAGGGGGGGGCGTGCACTCCTCTCTAATCTTACCTTAGGTGCCCATGCTTTTGTCTTGCTAACTGGGGGCTGGGGGGGTTAATTCATAGAGCTGAAACGCTTCAGCTGCAGTGGGAGGCAGGATGTCTCCTCTGCTAAAACCAAAAGCAAACGAACAGACAGTCCTGTTCCTTGGCGTTGGATATCATAGCAGAGGAGACCCCTTGCCTCCCACTGCAGCTGAAGCATTTCAGGTCTATGAATTAACCCCCACCTGGGAGAGTTAGCTCTTCCCAGAAAGGAGACAAAGATTCCAGGGATGTTTTAAGGCATGGGCAAGGTGGGCTCTGGCCCAGGGTCCCAACCTTTTAAAGCGGGTGGGGGGGCTGAAAGAGTCTGCTCTGTTCTACAGAGTCTTGCCCTCATGACCTTGACATTTTTTTAAACACAACGTTGTAAATAGCGTTATTCTATCATTAATTTTTAATGTGTAAGAGTCTATTACAGACATTGTGCAGCCAAAAGTTGTTTATGCGTCATGTAACATCCATATAAAAAGTTATTTTAGATCAATACAGGACCTCGCATATGAGAAATGGGAGGGTGTGACAGAGATTATTTGCAGTAATATAAGTGAACTGCTGTTGTGTTACATACTGAAAACACACATCACTATCCCTGAATATCATACATACACACATTTAGTATTTGACCAAAGTAGGCATGAAAGAGCTGAGACTGGATCATAAAATCAAAGCTGGTCCGAACAGGGGCCCCCAAAATACATTTGGCCCAGGGCCCACAAATTCCTTAAAACGTCCCTGAAAGTTTATTTTAAAATTACACAGGCAGGTGCGCAAAATGCCAGCCAGCCATGTGTTGTTTAAACAGCCTGCAAATTGCTTGTCTTGACACTAAGGGGCCGATTCCGATCCTGGAGAAACCGGGTACGAACCGTCGGACGGAGCATTTTCTCCGTCCGACTCGTACCCGGTCAAAAAACTTTACAAAAATGCAAGTACGATTCGCATGGAAACACTATTTCCGTACGAATTGTACAAAACACCGACCGACAAAAATATACATACAAATGTGATCCGGTAAAGCTCCGACGTGACGTCGGGACGCCTTCAGGCTGCGTTTCACGAACCAGGAAGTACGATCCACACCGACGTCACCCCGCACGGATTAAATTCTCCGGCTGCCAAAAACTGCCGGGAAATCAGGACGACGCGCACAAGGAGCACCTGTACGCGACGGACAGCCATGGACCCGAACCTACATGTCATCCCAGCACTCATAGCAGTCCACCTGCTCTACAGGAACCGACGCAGACGCCGCAGAAGGTCAGAACAACACCCAGGGGCAAAGTGGGGGGCAGGGGCAGGACATATAACCCCCACCCAAGTCACAAATCACACATGCCCTGGACATACCTGACCTGCAGGACCTGGTCACCTTGAGGGGGTGGGGGCGTGTCCAGCAACGCAAGCGTCCGCCACAACGGAAGTGGATGTTGACGCGAACCGGCAACACAACAATACCGGTACGTACTGTACCCACGCATTAAGAGCGTGGGTATGGGTCGTACCACGCCCACCCCTACGTCACCCCAACAATGGCGGTACGGCCCGTACCCACGTTCTAAAGGCCTGGGTACGGGCCGTACCAGCATTGTTGGGGTGATGTAGGGGTACGCGTGGTACGACCCGTACCCACGCTCTGAAGGCCTGGGTACGGTGCAGACCCCCAATGGGGTGCCGTAGGGGTACGCACCGTACCCAGCCCTCCAGAGCGTGGGTACGGGTCGTACCACGCGTACCCCTACATCACCCCAACAATGCTGGTACGGCCCGTACCCAGGCCTTTAGAACGTGGGTATGGGCCGTACCGCCATTGTTGGGGTGACGTAGGGGTGGGCGTGGTACGACCCGTACCCACGCTCTGAAGGGCTGGGTACGGTATGTACCCAGGCCTGCAGATCGTGGGTACGGGAATGTACGGAGCGTACCCCCACCCGTGTATGAATGGAGCATACCCACACCCCACCAGTGTATGTACGGAGCGTGCCCTCACCCGTGTATGAATGGAGCGTACCCACATCCCACCAGTGTATGTACGGAGCGTACCCCCACCCGTGTATGAATGGAGCGTACCCACATCCCACCAGTGCATGTACAGAGCGTACCCCCACTCGTGTATGAATGGAGCGTACCCACACCCCACTAGTGTATGTACGGAGCGTACCCCCACCCGTGTATGAATGGAGCGTACCCCCACCTGTGTATGTCCCGAGCGTACATGCCCAGACACAGGAGGGGTGGGTGCCTATCACTCTCAGCAGTGCCCAGACACAGGAGGGGTGGGTGCAGAGACCTCCCAGCAGTGCCCAGACATAGGAGGAGTGGGTTCCCATCACTCCTAGCAGTGCCCAGACATAGGAGGGGTGGGTGCAGAGTCCTCCCAGCAGTGCCCAGACATAGGAGGGGTGGGTGCCTATCACTCCCAGCAGTGCCCAGACACAGGAGGGGTGGGTGCCTATCACTCCCAGCAGTGCCCAGACATAGGAGGGGTGGGTTCCCATCACTCCCAGCAGTGCCCAGACATAGGAGGGGTGGGTGCAGAGTCCTCCCAGCAGTGCCCAGACATAGGAGGGGTGGGTGCCTATCACTCCCAGCAATGCCCAGACACAGGAGGGGTGGGTGCAGAGTCCTCCCAGCAGTGCCCAGACATAGGAGGGGTGGGTTCCCATCACTCCCAGCAGTGCCCAGACATAGGAGGGGTGGGTGCAGAGTCCTCCCAGCAGTGCCCAGACATAGGAGGGGTGGGTGCCTATCACTCCCAGCAGTGCCCAGACACAGGAGGGGTGGGTGCAGAGTCCTCCCAGCAGTGCCCAGACATAGGAGGGGTGGGTTCCCATCACTCCCAGCAGTGCCCAGACATAGGAGGGGTGGGTGCAGAGTCCTCCCAGCAGTGCCCAGACATAGGAGGGGGGGTGCAGAGTCCTCCCAGCAGTTCCCAGACATAGGAGGGGTGGGTGCAGAGTCCTCCCAGCAGTGCCCAGACACAGGAGGGGTGGGTGCAGAGTCCTCCCAGCAGTGCCCAGACATAGGAGGGGTGGGTGCAGAGTCCTCCCAGCAGTGCCCAGACATAGGAGGGGTGGGTGCCTATCACTCCCAGCAGTGCCCAGACACAGGAGGGGTGGGTGCAGAGTCCTCCCAGCAGTGCCCAGACATAGGAGGGGTGGGTGCAGAGTCCTCCCAGCAGTGCCCAGACATAGGAGGGGTGGGTGCCTATCACTCCCAGCAGTGCCCAGACACAGGAGGGGTGGGTGCAGAGTCCTCCCAGCAGTGCCCAGACATAGGAGGGGTGGGTGCCTATCACTCCCAGCAGTGCCCAGACACAGGAGGGGTGGGTGCAGAGTCATCCCAGCAGTGCCCAGACATAGGAGGGGTGGGTGCAGAGTCCTCCCAGCAGTGCCCAGACATAGGAGGGGTGGGTGCCTATCACTCCCAGCAGTGCCCAGACACAGGAGGGGTGGGTGCAGAGTCCTCCCAGCAGTGCCCAGACATAGGAGGGGTGGGTGCAGAGTCCCCCCAGCAGTGCCCATGGAAAGAAAAGGGTGCTGTAGTAGCCACAGATACAATGCCCACAATTGTCAGGTGCTCAAAGACCCTGCAGAACACGTAACATGTGTGCGAGGCTGGGAGTACACACATGCATAGTGTGTAAAATGGAACATGTCCACATGAAGTAACTTCAATATACTCCACACACAAGTACAGTGACCACCAAGGATGCCACAAATGATGCAGGTGGAGACATTGCCCAGCATGCATGGCCAAAGTTGAACGGATCCGTCACACACCAAGGATATGTAGACACAGCTCAGCACAACATTTAGCAAACACCCTGCAGGGAAGATGTCAGGGTCCACAGAGGAAGGAACACACCTTGGGACAATGTCACCATGCAGTAAGAACACACATGAACAAAGTTATTTCGCAAATACCTTGTGATGGCACACAGATACCAGGGTCCACCACATGAGCAGCACACTACTACATTTCCCAGACACCTAACACATTATCCCCACCCCAAATCATGGAGCAGCACCACCAGCAGCAACACCAGAAAAGCAGTAGTGTGCAAAGGGAAAAAAACATTGCTTTATTCAGCATTAAAAAACATTTGTCATTAAAAGTTCAATATGTACAAGGCCCATAGGGCAGTCCATAGTCCAATTCCTGGTGGTGGACACATAGGGACGCGTGTCCCCTAGCTTGCCTGCACAGTTCATACCTCCTTTGCTTCCACAGGGGGGGCATCATGTGGGGGGGAAGGACCAGGCACCGCAGGGACAGGAGGGGCAAGGGTAGGTGTTGTGGGTGCAGGGACGGAGGACTCCACCACAGGGGGTGGGGCAGCGCCAAAGGTGGAGATGAGAATGGCGCTGCACACGGTTGCAAGGTCCTCCAGCGTCTCCCCTGCACCCGAAGGAACCACAGGCCCCAAGGAGGGGGGGTGTCGGAGGGATGGGTCGCAGCGCTACTGGGGGAGGGTGTGGACTGTGGGGGGAATCAACTAACCTGACAAGGGAGTTCTTCGACCGCTTGCGGGGTGGTGTCACACTGGGGCTCAGGGACAGAGCGGCCAGGAAGGATTCTTTAGTGGAATCTTGGCCAGGAGAGCTGAGGGGAGTGGATTTGGAGGGAGTGGGTTGTGATGAATGTGGACTCCCACTGTGGCTGCGTGTCTTCCGTTTGCCCCCCGACCCAGTGGGTGTGCCTACTTCACCCTGTGTGTGCGTGACAGGAGGTGTGCGCTTGGCCTTCCCTGGTGGTGTGGTGCCTGTGTCTGGTGGGGTGCGTGCATGGGTACGTCTGGGTGTGCTTTGGACAGGCATGGGAGTGGGAAGTGTGGATGGTGCAGGGGTAGGGGGGGGACGTAGCGCTGCAGGAGACCCACTGCTGCAGTCAGTGTCGAGTCTATGGACCTCAGCAACTGGCGTTGGTCAGACTGCGCAGCTGAGATGCCCTCCATGTATGCCTCTATCTGGGTGAGCACTTGTGTGTGGCCATGGAGGACATTAAGCATCGCAGTCTGACCAACCTGCAACTGGCGCAGGATGTCCACAGACTCGGCATTCACGGCAGCAGTGGAGACAGGGGCAGGGGGTGCAGTGCCTGGCAAGAAGGAGACACATGGTGACCTAGCACGGCGGGAAGGGACCAGAGCAAGTGGGAGGCCGGTGATGGGAATGGAGGGGGCGGGTAGAGATCGAGTGCTGCTTTCAGCTGTGGGAGCAGCCTCCGCCCCCTCTGGGAGCTCAGCCTCGGACCCGTCAGCGTCATAGTCGGTGGTGGTACTGGACAGGTCCTCCGCCTCACTCCCCTCGGCCTCCATGCCACTCGATGCTCCAGACAAGACAGCACTGCTGCCACTGGTGCCTGCTCCCTCCTCACGGTCCGTGCCAGTGTCTCCCTCGGAGTCCCCCGACGATGCTGTGGGCAAGAAATAATCAGACACCTGTATACATATGTCACATGAGTCAAATCATAGGTCACAGTGCATAGCCTGAAAAGCAACATGAGTAACATCTACAATACAAGGTACATATGTAGGCCCTGCAACACACAGCTGATTGACCCACCATGCCACTGAGAAACAATGGAGAGCATGACCCAACAGCAAATTACTTGATATCAAATTGGACAGAGGAGCCAGGCTCTGGGGACAATCGTGCACAGCATCTGTACCACACAGCGTTGCCAAAAAAGGGATGAGCAGGAACCATGTCTATTGACTTTTTGCACATGCTGCAAAGCTAATACATTAAAACATGCCCAACATGACTGGGTCACTGCACCTTGAGTGTATGTTCAGACAAACATCACACACAGGCCAGACCTAGCAGGGAGACTTCAGATTTGGACATGTAGGCCTTGCCCGCACAAACCACCCCCTACCTGAGACAATGTGATTGAGAAAGAGGAAGTACTTACACCGCTTACTCTGGGATAAAAACACATGGGCTGCACTAAATCCTGATTGTACACAAACTACCCCTGGTGCGCCTGTCCACATATATCATTGACAATCAACCATCATCAGATTGTCGTTCCAAGACACACAGGCACTGCCCACTGTGAGTATGCACAAGCAAAATTGGGTCACACTGTACGGTGGACACATGTAGCACAGTTTACGTCAATACAGATGAGGCCAGGGTACAATGCCACAGAGCCCAACCTATGCCGAAGACACAGAGAATGTCCACATTGTTGGATGACACACATGATACCTAGGAAAAGGTGCCCCAGGGCTCGGTAGTGGCCACACTCCTCCATGGTCCTGGATGGATATGACTGCAACTGAAGCAACCGTCCCTGCACTATGCATTACTCCCACTCATGCACATCATGTCAGAGGGCACAACATTGGACATGCATGCTGGAAGGCAGTACACTTTTAAGACACACTCCTATGTTGGAACTCAGCATCAGTGCCAACTGACATGGACCCCACAATGACTGAACTGGCCAGGGCAGAGCCAAGGTTCCAAAACCTGTTACACTCCACCCCCACACATGATGCTGCAAGCATTGGGCACATGGATTAACTGCCAGCCTAGATTACCTTGTGCAAGAGTGACTACACACAGACCAGGGAACACATGGCAAGGAGGGGAAGGGAGGAAGAACAGCACCGGTTTACTTTGGGGAACTGGTTATGCACTGCACATTTAAACCCTGGCAGTGTATCCATGCAACTGCGCACTTCCAAAAGCTGGTGACACACAACAAACACACATGTACCTACCCCCTTCCTGCTGCTGCTTCTCCTGTAAGTGCCTATCCAAGTCGGGGAAGACCACCGCCAGCACACGCTTATGGATGTGGGTCAGACGCCGGCGCCCACGGTTCTTCCGGCTCTCAGGTGAGTCCCCCAGCAGGACCCGTGCAATCCTCCTCGTCCAGCACCGGATATCCTGCCAGCGTTTCCTCACCTGGGCTAGGCGCCGCTTCCGACCCTCCGTCATCCTCACGGCACTGACGGCTTGCTTCCATATCTCCCCCTTGGCATGGACGCCTACCTGTGAGGATGCAAAAGTGAGAATACATTAATTCACCTGAGCAATGACACAGAGACACACATATTAACAATTTGTCTTGTTTGAACAGGCCATGGTATGCAGGCAACGCATTGCACATTTGTCATAGGGACATAATCCTCTGTGGAAGGCAAAATGCACTACGTGGCATTGAAAGTACACAGGTGGCATGAGGGGTGCCAAACAATCAATGATTCTGGATCACACTGTGCATCACAAGCTACACAAGGATTATGGACAGCACCTCAAAGCAGTCACATGCCCCAGCCCACTGACGCAACCTCAGCAGAGTGCACAGACACACACAGGCACAGGACAATCACCTGCCATTGCCAACTGCGGGTACAAAGCTCACTCTGCCCATGTGCCACTAGACTGGAGGGTGTCACAGGTGTGGGGCTGGCTCAGCACGGCAGTCACACAGCACTGCTCCCTGCTCACATCACATGGGCAGGGTATATCCATCCCTCATGCAGCTGGTGTGCAACACTCCCCATATGCACTCACCCACATGACAGGGGACTTACACACACACACCAATGTCCAGGGGACGAACACATCATTTGGACACTCACAGCACAGGTACACTAAACAAACACATATCTATGGGTACTGTCACCTGTCACACTGGGGGGACCACAGAATCACATCAGGACTGTAGCAACAACATTCCCAGGAGGAGTAGCCAGGCAGAATGTGGCATGCACCATGCATTGATTGTCACAGTAAGCACAATGCAAGTGAGGAGTGCACACAGGAACTACAGCATGCTCTGCATGGGAGACATGAGGCCTTCCCCACCCTGGGACCCACTCTAAACAACATTGCATGTCTGTCACACAGGGACACAATGCCAGAAGTCACAGTCACAAAAAAGGGGCACAGTCTAAGCTAGTGGAGTCTGCACTCACCTGCTCCCCTGGTCGACCATACAGCATGGTGTACTGTGGGAGGATCACATCCACCAACGCCATATTCTCCTCTATGGTGAATGGCTGGGCCGTCTCCACAGACCTGGACATGGTGCCAGAGGAATCACGAGCAGCAGCAGTGTTGTGGAATGAAAGGATGTGCAGGCAAGTGCTCTCTCATGGGACCTGGCTGCCTTATATCTACCTTGCTGGCCTGTTTCATTTACAGGAGTACAGAGTGATTGGTCAGTCACATTAGCATCCTATGTTTCCTCCAATCCCTTTAAACCTACCCCAGTGAGTGGCTTTGCATGGTTTAAAAATTGAGCATGATGTCAAGTCAACAACCACTTTGCAACAAAGTATATTGTTTCCAACCGACTTCTGCTGGCCACCTGATGCAATAATTCAAACTTTAAACTCGGTCTCCATGACAACCAGCATGCATTTAGGCCCTTATACTTGTCCCTCATGTGTCCCCTATGTTATTTCAATATTTACACACAGGTACGGTCCGTTCCATGGCCCTAGGGCACCCCAAATGCAGTGATACGGACCGTACATGCGTGTGTAGGGTCCCTATCACTATGGGAGTGCTGGCGTATGCGTACGCCATAGTGATACGGACCGTACACGCGTGTGTAGGGTCCCTATCACTATGGGAGTGCTGGCGTATGCGTACACCATAGTGATACGGACCATACATGCGTGTGTAGGGTCCCTATCACTATGGGAGTGCTGGCGTATGCGTACGCCATAGTAATACGGACCGTACACGCGTGTGTAGGGTCGGTCCGTATCACTATGGCGTACGCATACGCCAGCACTCCCATAGTGATAGGGACCCTACACACGCGTGTACGGTCCGTATCACTATGGCGTACCATACGCCAGCACTCTCATAGTGATAGGGACCCTACACACGCGTGTACGGTCCGTATCACTATGGCGTACGCATACGCCAGCACTCCCATAGTGATAGGGACCCTACACACGCCCTCAGAGCGTATGTACGGTGCGTTTCACACCTGACAGTGGTGACAGGCGGCACACAGACAGGAATAGAGCTGTCATACTTGGCCAAGGCTGGACATCAAGGCATTGTCTGTGCAGTACTACATGTGTCGGGCAGAGGTGGGTCAGGCTGTGATGTGGCACTTTACTCCTGAGGTGTGAAGCAAATAAAAGTATGATGAGCTGTGTACACATGTCATGTGTGATGGTGCCCTATGTGCCACACATCCCCTTCACTCCTTTGACATGTGTGCATGTAGTACAGACTTGTTGAGCCATGCGTCACTGGCATGGCACAGTCACCGACACCCGCAACCGTCCCCTGATGCCAGGTACACGGAATATTACCCCTGACATGTGAATGCCCGCGTTGCACGCTGTAACTATGTCATGTGTGTGTCATGTGTTCCCATAGGTTTGCTGTAGGTGTTTGGTCAAATGCATCTGCAGTTGCTGCAACCAACATGTGTCTGTGTGTAGATGGGCATGGCACACTGTTACGCACACCAGCCCACATGTGTAATCCGACGTAAGGTGTGTATGTATGCATCGACACGGAGTTTCAAAACAAGGACATATCTGCATACTCTCAATGTATGTGTGATCAGTCTTGACATGTACTCCTTCATGGCAAGGTGTGTGGTCTGTCCTTTTTCTATGACATGTGACCTGTGCCTCTAGTGTTCCGCAACCTGTCTGTACAATAAACATCCTTCTTCTGCACATATGTGGATGTCTGTAACTCCTGTAATGCGTCTGCCTGTTCACTTACACTGGCCCACAGCTAGTTTCATGGCATGGCATATTGAGGTTGAGAATCAACGTTTGTAGCTGGCTCTTGGTAGGAGTGTCACCTGCCTGGCATACGTGTCCAGGCATATTGCACAGACCTGACTCTGTATGTAGCATATGTGTATTGCCTGTTGAACATGTGCTCAGTACATTGACATTGGTGGTGTACTGTACTCACTCTTCGTTGTCCCTTCAAATTCACTGCAGGGCTCCGCCTCTCCCTCGACCAATTCCAGACTTGGCTGACCTGAGGGAACATGACTGTATACGCCGCTACCGCTTCCCCCAACATTTGATTGAGGACTTGACGACACGGCTGGCACCACACCTCCAACCGCTACACAGGTATCCTACTGCACTGACACCCAAGATGAAGGTGATGGCAGCCCTACATTTCTTTGCCACGGGTACCTTTCAACATACCATTGCTCATGTTGGTGGCATGTCCCAAACCATGTTCAGCCGTGTTCTGCATAATTTTTTAGAGGCCATGTTGGATCACCTGGATGAGTTCATAAAATTCCCAACTCCTGAGCAGTTGACAGGTGTCAAGCGTGGGTTCTATGCCCTGGGAGGAATGCCCCATGTCATTGGGTCCATAGATGGAACACATGTGGCTTTGGTACCACCACAGGCACAGGAGGTAGCGTATAGGAACCGCAAGCATTACCACTCCATTAATGCCCTTGTGGTGTGTCTTGCCAACATGGTGATTTCACATGTCTGTGCTCGTTTTCCAGGATCAGCACACGATGCCTACATCATGAGGCGTAGCAGGGTGCCTGAAATGATGCTGTAGCTGCGCAACGAACGAGCATGTATTGTTGGTGGGTATACTCTGGCAGTCCTGTATTTAACGTCATCTTCCTGTCTTACTGCTTCTCCTGACCCACTTTTGTCCATGATGTTTCCATGTAGGGGACGCTGGCTATCCCAACATGCCATGGCTGATCACGCCTCTCCGCAACCCCAGCACGGCTGCCGAGCACGGCTACAACAACGCCCATGGGCTGACCAGGCGAGTGATAGAGAGGACGTTTGGCCTCCTGAAGAGCCGATTCCGTTGCCTCCACAAGACCGGTGGCGCACTCCCATATGCACCGGTGAAGGTCTGCAAGATCTTCCTCGTGTGCTGCATGCTGCACAACATGGCAGTGGAGAAAGCTGTGCCACTCATCCTGGATCCAGATGAGCAGGACCATCCACCCGTGGAGGATGAAGGGCTTGGTCACGAGGCAAGTGATGTGGAGGAGGAGGAGGCGGTAGAGGACATCCGGAGTCGGCTCATACGCAACTTATTTGCTCAGTGGTGAGTTCCAGTGTCTGAGTGTGCACGCATTGGGCCGTGTGTGGTGTGTGTTGCAATGTGTGTGTCCATCTGCATGTCTGCCAAGTGAGTCAGAGGTGTGTTTGGATGTGTCACTCGAGTGATGGTGCAATAGAAGAATGTTTTTCCAGAGTCATCATTGTCACCTAGCATGTTGACAACCTTATACGTGTCGAGTACATGCACATGCATGCGGATGTGCTTCTTTTGGCTGACTTCTGGTGTGTCTCTCATCCACAGGTACTTGCGCATGCTGTCTGCTGGTGGCATTGTTGTGCTCCTGCTATTCCTCATGAACACAGCAACATGTGCTGAATCAGTGTTACATGCACGGACAAGTTTGAAAATCTCCTTAGGGTAAGGGATGCAGCATGGCTTTTTGGGAGTGGTATTTGTTTTGAATGTGTGTGCACTGCTCCTGTTCATGTTTGGATACTTTACATACATGTAGAATCACCATGGGGCACATGACATGGAGCTGAATTCACCTGAATTGATGGTCAGACTTGGTGACAGTCATCTGTAATGGGATTGTGGATTGTGATGAAGCCATCAATGTGTGTAACACTGCCCTCGGAAACATACGGGTTGCACCGGCTTGACATGGTTTGTGAATTCCCCATTAGGGGCTCAATGGTGTATAGCAGCCTCTCCGTGAGCAGCAGGGGGTGTTTAGCTGTAACCCGTCACTTGTGTGCCAGTTCTATGGATTTCCAGCATCTGTGGTGCAAAGGGGGGTGCCAGTGTTGGTACCACGTGTTCATCCACATGACCTGTGTATGTGTTGACAAAGTTGCATTAGCATTCCGACACACATGACTAAAAAAGGTGTCCCTCTGCCTCCAAGGTGCCACATCTCTGTCAATGGTGGTCTGTTGCCACTGTGCATGCGGCATGTCTGGCATAGTTCTCAGAGATGGTGCATATGAGTCTATGTGTAGAGTAGCAAGATGCAAGCTGTTTGTCAGGGATTAGAATATGTATTGTGCATGATGTCCATGGCTGTGTAGGTATTGTGGCATGTCAGTCTCCACAACGGCCACTGTGCTGCATGTGCATCCATTGTGTGTGTGTGTACCATGTTGAACCAGACATTCCTTCCTTGACATACACCTTTTGCATAGTTCCTTCCTGAGATCCTTGTCTTTGTGTGCTACTTGTGGCATTGTTTTCTTGACATGGCGCATGCTGCTGCAGGCCCTGCAGCAAGGGCACCCAGTGTCCACGCAAACGAGCTGGTGTTCATCATGGATTGCTTGCTGACATGTGCTATGCTGATCAGCAGCATCTGTGCCTCATGCTGCAGCACACTCTGCATTATGCACAAGATCCCCAGTTCCATCCACCTCAAGGCAAGAGAGACCATCCCCCAGGTCAACTACGACATCCGTGTCTAATCCTACCCTGCACTCTACGGACATGTGCGTTACAACTCCCATGATACTTGTCCACATCCAGGGTGCATCTGCACAGCTCTGCTTCTACATCCGGCGACCAGGCCACATCAACGTCCAACAGAGATGGGGGAATGGATCACTGCCAGCTGCAGGATGACCTTCTCAATCCACGCACACACTCAGGATGCAGCCCACAACCACAACACAACCTTGTGGCACTGTGATCCAACACCCCATTGTGCAATCTCCATGCATCCAACCTTGGCCGGCCCACCATTCTCCACATCCACCTGACTCAAGCATGCAGGACATGGTTCTGCCACGTGTCTGCACATACCTGGGAGTAGCACCCCAGGACACTCCACATGATCCCTGACCTCTGCGCATGACTGTTGCTCTTCTAAATAGGTCTGTAGGCACAGTTGTGCGGGCACCCCCTCAGCTGGTTGGGCCCATCACGGGTGAGTATGGTGCTCCATGTCTGTATTGGATGATACATTGTGACCCATGTGTGTCCTGTGCCAGACTCAGACCCCAGGGTATGGATGTTTGGAGTTACTTTTGAAATCAGGCATGATTTGACTTTACAACGCACACATGTAGTGGAATAATGCAAAATGATGGCATCATCTCGTGATTGTGATGATTTTTATTTGTGGTTGGGTACGTGTTTGGGGGGATGACAAGAGGTGCTTGGCGGGAGTGTAGAATCCAAAGTTCACAGGGGGAGTTGGTATCCTTGCCATTGGAAGTCATCAGAGTCTATGCCACAGTCTTTGTCAACATTGGTCAGACAGTGACCAGCAAGGCCATGTGGCAGAGAATGTCATTTGCTGATGTGCTGTGATGTGCCAGTGGGCCAGGTGCCAGGCCAGGTGACCTGGGAGATGGTGATGTTCCGCTGACTCTCACGGTCTTTTGCGTGGACGACCCACCCTCCTGCGGGGACCCTCAGAAGCAGGCCGTGACGATGCTTGTGATGCTCCGTCAGATAAATCCTCCTCCTCCTGATCCCTCCCTTTGGGTGGTGATGTTCTTCGCCTGGTGGCACAGGGAGGGTTGCCCATGTTTTCGGCAATCCGACGGAGTACACGGGTCATGTCCGTTTGCACCGCTACGAGCTCAGCCAGTCTTGCCTCCATCCGTCCTTGGTGTCGCTGTTGACTGGCATGTTGCTCGGCCTGCAGGGTCTTCATCTCCTCGAGGGTGGACACAACCTGGCTGATGCCCCTGGTGTCACGCCGGTATGAGTCGAGGATGTTGCTGACGTGTGACATTACCGGTTCCTGAGCCAACTGGTCAGGTTCGCGCCTCCGCCGTCCTCCACTCCCACCACCCCTGCCCACTTGTGCCTGGCCTGCCGTTGTGGGCACATCGGGTCTCCGGGACCCCTGAGGGATGGCATTTGCGGTGTTGCCTGCCTCCTCCTGGGTGCCCGGAGAACCTTGTCCCTCCTGGACAGACTGGCTATCTTGTTGTGTGCAGGCAGGGCTCCTGGGTGTCTCCTGGGATGTGGCAGGAATGGGGGTGGTGGTTGGCACAGTTGTACCTGACGCAGGTGCTGCAGGTGGTTGGACACCAGAGGGGCCAGGTTGGTCTGGGTCATCCACGGAGTGGTGAGAGTCGTCGCTGCCGGTGGGGTCCTCTTCACGCAGAGCCTGGTCCTGTGAGTCTTCCCCCCCAGTGTTGGGGGGAGATCGACGACGTTGACCTGTGTGTGAGAGAGACAGTGTTAATTGTGTTACATGCGACATCCATGTTTCATTCATTTTTGAGTTGGCACAGTTCCTCTGGGTGGTTGGATTTGGCTAGCATTCCTCTCACAGTGCACTTGTGCATGGGTATGTCCCTTGGCCACAGCTTTCGACACTTTACCTATGTGTGACACAATCTTAGTTGATGCATCTTTTTGGAACGCAGTCAGCAGTGTAGTGAGCGGGCGTAGCAAGCCATGCAGAGCCGCCTTACGTGTTGCACTGTACGTGGCCAAATGGTGTTTTTTCCATGTTATTTGAGAATGCAGGTAGGTAACATAAGCATTTGTGACAGGGTTCTGACAAACACAGTGGGTGGGTATACTGGGTGTAAGGTTAGGTTTGTGCCTGCAGCACGGATGTACTCGTGCACAGATTGACACATGGCCCAGTGTTTATCAAAGGTTGAAGGGGGGTTCACGCACTGCCAAACCTTGTCTACATGCACACAGTCCACCTGCTGACGAGCGGACATGGCCACACCACCCAAGGGTGATTTGGTCTCCCTCTGTCTCCCTTTCTCCCTCCCTCTGTCAGCCTCCTCCCTCTGTCCGTCTCCCTCTGTCTCCCTTTCTCCCTCCCTCTGTCAGCCTGCTCCCTCTGTCCGTCTCCCTCTGTCTCCCTTTCTCACTCCCTCTGTCACCCTCCTCCCACTGTCCGTCTCCCTCTGTCTCCCTTTCTCCCTCCCTCTGTCAGCCTCCTCCCTCTGTCCGTCTCCCTCTGTCTCCCTTTCTCCCTCCCTCTGTGTGTCACCCTCTGTCACCTCAGCCCAGCTTCCTGGGCACACACAGTTTGCAGGTCTTTCAAAGGCCATTGGCTTGTTCATGTGGGTTTGTTTCTTATCTCCGGGCACCCATTGGGCGGAGTGTCTGAGTGTGCGCTGCTGCTGTGGCGGTGTGTGCTGACACTCTTTCAGAGTGATGCGTCTTCATTAGCTGCTGTTATGTGCAAATTGTGCCTTCATACCCATGTCATCCTGCAACGTGGCCACCATTAGCAGGCAACACAGTACTGTGTGGGGACACATTGTTTGTATGGCTGTGCCCTAGGCCATATGGGCTGAGGGCATTGTTGTGTGCTTCTGAGTTGCTCTATGTTAGTTTTGAGGCCCACCCTCCCGGCATCGGGGACATCCTGTCTTGTGTTGGTGTTTTGTGTGGCCTGTGACTTGACATGGCCTTGCTTGGGGCATGGAGGCGCTAGTGGCATGTGTGTGTTTTTGGAGTGTGGGTGTGTACGGTGCTGGCTTTGGGGGGGTTGCGTGCATGATTGGTATTTTGGTTGTGTATGGCGTTCCCCCCATGTGAGGTGAGTTGTTTGTGTACTCACCAGGCTCTCGGACTCCTTCTACTTCGTCTACTCCCACCGGCGGCAGCGTGGCCATCACCTTCTCCTCCCAGGGATGGTAGTGTACCGGTCTGCGGGGCGGCTCTCCTCCAGTGATGTTCCCCTGGTTGTGATCGTCCGTCATTTTGCGGCAGACCGTCCTCTGCAGATCGTACCACCTGGCTTGGCACTCATGCCTGGTCCTTCTGGTGGACCCAACAGCATTCACAGAATTGACAATCCTTTCCCACATGGCTGATTTTTCGGCTATGCTGGTCCGTCTGACCAATGTTCCAAAGAGCTGTGGCTCGACTCTGATGATTTCGTCGACAAGGACCTCCAGCTCCTCCTTTGTGAACTTTGGATTCTTGTTAGTGGGCATGGTGTGGGGTGTGGGTGTGGATGGTTGTGGGGGTGTGGGTGTGGATGGTTGTGGGGGTGTGAGTGTGGTTGTGCAGGTGTGTGTGTGTGAATGTGATGAGGGTGTGTTTGTGATGGTGGTTGTGTGAAGGAGTGCAAGTGTAAGGTGTATTGATGTATGTAGTATGGTGCAGTGCGTTTTCTCTGTGGTCTGGCAGTAGTGGATCTGTTGCAAAGGATCATGGTTTGTGTGTGCTGGGCCTTTTTATCGGTCCATTTGTGGGTGTGGCTGTGTTTGAACTTTGGGTGGGTGTGTTATAAGGAGTGGTTGTGTTTTGGGCCTCTGTTTAGCTGTTTGGCAGTTGCAAGTCAGTGTATAGGATGTATTTGGGCTTGTTGGACATGTTTTGTGGTGTTGTGTGCATCGAATTGACTCTCCTTGTGTTGTTTTTGTTTGTCCTGGTTCAGTACGAGTGTTTTTTGCGTCTGTACGGTGCGTACATGAGCCATGTTGTTGTACAGTGCTGTCCTTTGCTATGGCTTAGTACGACTCGTACATGCGCGATGTTGGGTGAGGGTGCTGGTGTAGGGGCCTGGGGTAGGGTGCGTACAGACACGGGCAGGGTGTTGGTCCGCACCGTCCATCGGTGGTGGTGTTTCGCACCATACCTACAGGGGGGGCTGAGTGTATGCTGCATACATACACGGGTGGGGGTACGCTCCGTACATACACTGGTGGGGTGTGGGTACGCTCCAATCATACACGGGTGTGAGTATGCTCCGTAAATACACTGGTGGGGTGTTGGTATGCTCCATTCATACACGGGTGGGGGTACGGTCCGTACATACACTGGTGGGGGTACGCTTCATACATACACGGGTAGGGGTACGCTCCGTACATCCACTGGTGGGGTGTGGGTACGCTCCATACATACACGGGTGGGGGTACGCTCCATACATACACGGGTGGGGAGTTGGTACGCTACATGCATACACGGGTGGGGTACGCTGCGTACATACACGGGTGGGGGTATGCTCCGTACATACACTGGTGGGGTGTGGGTACGCTCCATTCATACACGGGTGGGGGTATGCTCCGTACATACACTGGTGGGGGTTCGGCACATACATCCGCGGACGGGGGGCGTTTGGCGCGTACATGCGGGGGCTGGGGGGGTTCGGCGCGTACATACGAGGGCTGGGGGGGTGTTCTGCGCATACATACGGGGTCTGGGGTGGGGTGTTCGGCGCGTATGCGGGCACATGTCTCCATGGTTGCTATAGGAGTTCGGTCCGTACGGTGTTTTTTCCATACGGTTGTAAAATCGAAAGGACGGGACTGATCGTACTTGCGCGGTCGGACTTCATTTTTCCGATTCGTACGGTAAATCGTCCGGGGATGTGTCGGACACATTTTCAGACCCGAGGACGTGTGGGGAAATTTTCCCAATGCGATTCGTATGGACTTTTTCCCATGCGAATCGTACTTGGCAGTTTGTACGCTACTTGTACGATTCGTACGGAGAAAAATTCCAGATACGATTCGTATGGGGGAAATTTTTCCAGGATCGGAATCGGCCCCATAATATGGTTATAAATAAAGTAGTATGTATTCATTTGTAATGTGACTTTTCTGTTTTTGTTCCCTTTTATCATCAGTCATGGATCATTCAGGCAGCTCTAGAAAACAATTAAAAGTTCTTTCTAGAGGAGGAGCCTAGCGCGCATCCAAGATGGCCGCGTGAGCACAGGGCTCCCCGGACCCTCTCTGCTCCTCGGAATTTATCCTGAGAATATCCTGACGTGGCTTATGGAATCTGGGAGATAAAGACCAGCTGAGCGTATATCTCTTTTCAAAACTCAAATCGGACCTGGGAATCCTGAGTTGTCGTCGTCGGAACTTTTGGGACCCACCCGACGGAGGTGACCGGGGTGAAGGTGACCCGAGGGACCGGGCTGCAATTGAACAACAGCGGCTTCAGCGCGGTGCCAGCTGCCGATCCACCACTTTCGGTTTCGGTTTTGCACTTCAGGAGACCGGCAGGGGGGTGCGCTCGGGGTGGAGAGGTGCTTCCTGGGCCTCTGCATGAGGTTTTCTTTCAGCTGCCACTAGAGCGCCTATCGCCTCGGACCCCCTATACCGACATTTTGTGGTCTTCTTGCTGGTGCCTTACACCTCTTGATTGGAGGTCCCCTCGGGTGACCGTGTTCACATGGGGGGCAAAGGGGGTCCCGAGGGCCGCAAGACCAAGGCTTCCCTCCGCGGGGGGGCAGTCCAGAGCAATAACATGGACCGCTACACCCAGGGCAGGGGGCCCTCTGGCGCTGCTGGCCTCCCCTCGGATACTGCGGAAGGAGGCGCGACCGCCACGACGGAACTATCCTTGCAGGACATTATGGGCGCCATTGATGGCATCAGGGAAACCATCGCGACGCAATATGAGGCCCTGGCCCGTAAGATTGACACTGTCGCGATCGATGTCACCCTGATCCGGGCCGACCTCTCCAAAACTAACGAGAAGGTCCAGGCTCTCGACGCACGGACCTCCACCCTCGGTGCGGATGTGTCGGATCTGCGGGCCGCGCTTGGAGACATCAGGGTGGTTAACGACCATATGGCCCGGCGGCTTGAGGACTTCGAGGGACGGGCCCGACGCAATAACATCCGCGTCATAGGTGTACCGGAGTCCTCTGACGGCCGCCCGGTTGACCTCGTGGTCGAGGAACTTATCCTGAAACAGTTGTCCTCGGCTGGCCTAAGTAAGTTCTTTGCCGTGGAGCGGGCCCATCGAGTTCCGGGCGGTCGGCCACGGCCGGGGGCCCCCCCGAGGCCTATCGTGGCCAAACTGTTCTACTACAGGGACCGCGACGCTATTCTGCAGGCCTCACGGACCCACGGCCCGGTTCGTCATGAGAACTCGACCATCAATTTTTACCCGGACTTCACGCAACTGGTCCAGAAACAACGGATGGGATTCCAAGGGGTGAAGCGTCGTCTCCGTGAGCTGGGCCTAAAGTATTCGATGCTCTACCCTGCAAAACTCCGAGTGGAACATGGGGATCGGACAGCCTTTTTTGACTCTCCTGTGGCTGCAAGTGACTGGCTGGACTCTCTGCCGGACGGAGGTGGCCGTCCCGGACCCTCTGCGGGCACCGCAGGTGATGGGTCCCCTTTAGAATGACTTTTGGTCCTTGATTTTGCCCCTTTTTTTGCACTGTACAGTCGGGTCTTATTTCATTTGCATATTGTGTTTTACCAGGACCAGTGAGGGGGGCGGGCGGGGACGGGTCCCTTACCTCCTCTGGGTTCTTTTCGTAGAATGGGGTTAGTGGGGCGACAGGCACACTGCAAGTTGGGGGGGTTTTTTGGCCCGCAGGGGTGCAGGGTGGGGGGAGTTGGTCCTGGGGTGGGGTTGGGGGGGAGGAGGGTTTGTTTTGCTGTGTGTTTTTTGTTTACAGGGCGAGGTACTGATTTTTGTCCTCATTTGGGAACTGTGCTGCAGGCTGGGGGACCCTTGATCTATTGGGGGGGATGGGGGGGGACGGGTTGAGGCTTATGTCATGGAACGTCAATGGGTTGGGGGACCGTATCAAGCGGGGTGTAGTACTGCAATATTTGCGTCGTTTGACTCCTGATGTGGTGTTTCTCCAGGAGACGCATCTGGTGGGCAATGTTTGTCATGCAATGAACAGGGGAGGATACCGCCTCGTGGCCCATTCTGGTTTCACAACTGGTTCCAGGGGGGTGGGCATTCTGCTGCGAACCTCACTTCCGGTGGAGATCACTAAGATAGTCTCGGATGACAGAGGGCGCTATGTGTGTTTGATTGGGAGGTGGGAGGGGCAGCCCCTTGCCCTGGTTTCAGTTTACGTCCCCCCGGGCCTCCAGAACTCCACCTTCACCGACTTGGGTCGAATGCTGCTTGACCTTCCGGACAGCCTCCTGCTCATGGGCGGGGACTTTAATTCTGTGGTTTCGGGTGAACTGGATCGTCACCCACCAAGGACCCTCCCCGCTGCCCAGGCATGGCTGGGTGGGATGCTGGAGACCTTCGGCCTGGTGGATAGTTGGAGATTAATGCATCCGACCCAATGTCAATTCACCTTTCACTCGGGGGCGCATGGGAGTCTCTCTAGGTTAGACTACTTCCTTATGCCCGCGGCGCAGACTGGTCGGATTCGAGAGGTTAGGCACCTGGCGCGGGGTATCTCCGACCATTCTCCGCTGTGGCTTGTTTTTGACACCGGGCCGCGGTCTGCAGGGCGGATCGCCCCCATTAACCCATGGTACCTGCGCGACCCTACGACTCGTGACAGCCTGGTTAAGGCTATGGACCAATACTTCCTGGATAACGAGGGGTCGGTGTCTTCTGCAATGTCCCTGTGGGAAGCCTTTAAAACCGTGATCCGCGGACACGCCCTTTCCCAGATAGTGGTGGCTAAGAGGGTCAAGAGTGAGGCAGTGGTGAGGCTGGAGACTGACATCTTGGGGCTGGAGTCGGCCTTGGAGGCGAATGTTACTCCGGACGGGCTCCATGCCCTCAGCCTGAAACAGTGTGAATATAGGTCCCTGGTCACTGACGCGGCCAAAACTATGTATAGGGAGCAGCAGGGTCGACTGTACGATGCCGGGGACAAGGCGGGAAAGTTGATCGCGTGGCTGGACAGGAAGGAGAGAGTGAATCGTGTGGTCCCGGAGTTGCGTGCTGCGGATGGTGTGTGTGTGACGGAGCCTGACGAGATTGTGGAATGTTTTGCCGACCACCTCCGGGCTGTGTACTCCCCAGTGACTGACAGGGATGAGGACGACTCTCGCCTTCTACTGAGGGATATCGCCGTGCCCTGCCTGTCCGTTGAGGACCGTGAGCGGCTGGACGCCCCCTTGTCGGTGGATGAAATAGCGACCGCGATCCGCTCCCTTCGCTCGGGCAAGGCTATGGGTCCCAACGGTCTGCCCATTGAGCTATATAAATTGCGCCCTGACAAGCTTGCGCCCTTCCTCAGTCGCATGTTCCGTGAGTCTCTGGCGGCGGGTTCCCTCCCGGCCGATCAGCGTTTGGCCACGATAGTCGTTATCCCCAAGGAGGACAAGCCGCGAGATCGCTGTACTTCTTACCGGCCTATTTCACTGCTAAATGCGGAGCCTAAGATCCTGGCGAAAGTCCTTGCTAATCGTCTGTTGAGCGTAGTGTGCGATCTGATTCATCCGGACCAATGCGGATTCATCCCGCATCGTAACACCGCTCTTAACTTGCGGCGTCTTCATGGCGCCCTTGCCAGGGCGGAGCTCCTCTCCGAACCGGCCGTGCTGGTTTCTTTGGATGCCACGATGGCTTTTGACACCATCGAGTGGCCATTCCTCTGGGCTGTCTTGGCTAAATTTGGCTTTGGGGAAGGATTTATTGGCTGGGTGAAGCTTCTGTATACGGGACCCATGGCTCAGGTGGTGGTGAACGGGCGGGTCTCTCGGCCCTTTGCCCTCGGCAGGGGCACGAGGCAGGGATGCCCGTTGTCCCCTTTGCTCTTCGCTCTCGCCCTGGAGCCACTCGCGGCTTGGCTCCGCTGGGAGCCCTCGCTTCGAGGGATCCGGTGGGCCCCGGGCTTTGAAGATCGGGTTTCGCTGTATGCGGACGATATTCTCCTATATCTCACCTCACCGCGGCAGTCGCTCAACGTCCTCTTTGACGTTCTGACTTCCTTTGGGAGTAATTCGGGTCTCACGATCAATTGGTCTAAATCCTGCGTCTATCCGATCTCCGGTGGTCCTCCACTCCTACCGCCTCGGCTTCCGATCCAGGTATCACTGAGCGGCTTTAAGTACCTGGGGATATACGTTTCGCTGGACCCGGTGGCTCGCTATGAGCTGAATCTCCTGCGTCCGCTTCGGCGATTGCGAGAGGATACGGCCCGGTGGTGCAGGCTGCCCCTGTCCCCGCTGGGTCGGGCCGCGCTGTTCAAAATGATGTCCCTTCCCAGGTTCCTCTATGCACTCCAGAATTCCTTCGACGTCATCCCAGTGGCCTACTTTCGGGAGGTAGAGAGCCTGCAGAGGAGACTGGTGTGGGACGGGCGGGCGCGTATTGCTCTTGCTAAGCTTACTCTCCCCTGGTATGACGGGGGCATCGCGCTTCCCGACATTCGCAGGTATTATTGGGCCGCGCAGCTTTCGGCCATCAACCATGCCACGTATGCGCCTGGCCTGAACCCGGCGTATGAGATGGACAAGTTCCTGCTTCCCGGCGGGGACTATAACAGGGCGCTGTACTCCCGCTCGGCTGGCCGGACCCTTACGGGTCCTACTAAGATCGCTGTGCGGACCTGGAGGGCCGCCACTGCGGCCACGGGCTGGGGTGAGCGACTGACATGTGCTACTCCGTTGTTTGCCTCCGATCGCCTGGGGAGCCTCTGGACTACGAAGGGGTTTGACCAGTGGGACACGATTGGTATCAGCAAAGTGGGAGACCTGTGGCATAAGGGCGCGGTTAAGACTTTCGCGGCTCTTCAGGCCGAATATGAGCTTACGGACAGGGAGTTCTTCCGCTATGCCCAGGTTCGACACGCCCTGCTCTCGGTCTTTGGAGAGGGGACCACGATCCCGGTTTCCTCGCCCCTCGAGGACCGCATACTTGACGGACATGTCCCGGACAGCACTATTTCTTTAATTTATAAGAAACTGATTAATCATCGGGCTGACCTCTTGGTGCGCCTTCGGGAGGCTTGGACGGGGGATGGGGTGGAACTGGACGACGAGGACTGGCAGTCTGCACTGTCGTCCCCCAAAGAGGTCGCCATTCCAGCCCGTCTCCGGTTGGTACAGCTTAAGATTCTTCACCGGGTGTATGTGACAGGTCCTCGCTTGGTCTCGATGGGATATTCCGACGATGGGCTCTGTAAGCGGGGTTGTGGGCTCAGTGCCACCTTTCTCCATATCCTGTGGGAGTGCCGCGAGGTGGCGGACTACTGGCGCCGGGTACATACGGTTATGGGACAGGTCACTGGGGTTGTGCTGCTGCCGGAGGTGCGTCGCTGTGTCCTGAATGTGTGGGAGCCCAATGATTATAGCGCGGCTCAGACTCGGTGGGCGGCCCTGGGGAACATGATTGCCAAGAGAGATATAGCGCAGCTTTGGGGTGCCCAGCGGCCGCCCACCGTGTCAGTATGGAAGGAGAATATGGACTGGTGTATGTTCAGGGAGAAGACTGTGTATGTTGCCCGTGGTAAGCCGGGGGCATGGGGCAGAATCTGGGGGCAATGGAATGCTTATCGCGGGGGTATCTGTACGCCCCCCCTGGTGGACACCGATATCGCCATGTCCCCCTGACCCTTGACGGTTCCGGGCACCTTTTGGAATGACTACATATGGACGTTCAGTTCCCTTGGCCCCCCCCCCCCGTCCCCAGCCTCCCGGTACTCCTTCCTTTCGTGTGCTGCTTAATGGTCTGACCTGGAGTTCCCCGGACGAAGCCTGACCTGCGCCGTTTGTCTTTATGCCTCGCCTTTTGTTTTTCTTTTAGTTTTCTGTGTTTGTTTGATCTAAGTCTCCTGTGCCTCTAGAACTATCCGGACTCACTACGGGGCCGACCCCCGGGAACCGACTGCAGCTTTGATAAATGTATATTTCATTCTGTACTTAGCGGCCGGCCCTGGTGGTTGTAGGCCCGTGCTTGTAATCGAATTATTGTTCAATAAAAACTTTAAAAAAAAAAAAAAAAAAAAAAAAAAAAGTTCTTTCTATTTATATTTGCTGTTCAAAGTATGCACAGACAAGTGCTGAAAATACGGCTTCAGATGACTGCTTATGTTAATACCATCTGTGACATCAAAATAATGAGCTGGCTACCCTAATCATAAGACTGGAAGTTTGTTGAGGGATCAGCACATTATTTCTTTCCTCCACCCTGATCCCTGGTTGCTGCCATAATAGCAATAGTTTAACACATTTGAAACCCTACGCTGCCGTCAATAACATGCTGAGTTACTTCAAGTGTCTGGGATTGCACCTTACATTCAGACAACTCGCTCCTCATTCTTGTCCTTCACTTTCACCCTCACCCTGCACTCACGCTGATCCGATACACTCACACCATTCACCCACTTACCCTCCACTCACTGATCACCATGCACTCACACCAGTCACCCGCTCACCCTGCACTCACACTGATCACCATGCGCTCACACCATTCACCCACTTACCCTCAACTCACAGTGATCACAATGCGCTCACACTGATCACCATGCACTCACACCATTCACCCGCTCACCCTGCACTCACACTGATCCCCATGCACTCACACCATTGACCCATTTACCCTCCACTCACAGTGATCACTCTGCACTCACAATGCACTTGCGCTGTTCACCCTGTACCTCACCCTGCAGTCACACAAGCCCACAACTCAACCTGCACTCGTGACACTTCACTCAACTGTCCCCCTCACTGATCAATCTGCAATCTCACCACTAACCATACATTAATTCATCCCACTCTGCATCAACATGCGCACCAAAATTCATATGGTCACCTCACTCACCCCTCCCTGTACACAAGTATGGGGATGTCCTGCCCCATCAATGTTTTCGTCCTAAATTACAAAAGGAGACATCTAAATGCACTGCAATCCAGCCTTCCAGGGGCTCCTTGCTAGAGACAGTTCTGTTTTTGCCTTGATGGCCTGGAATAATTCCTAAACAGATTCTTGCAAATACCGTTCTCTTTTTAATGTGATTGATGTGAGGGAGTCTATTACTATTTGCAGAGAAATGTGTTTGTTTCATGCAACAACCATAAAAAATTTAACCATAAAAAAGTTAGCTCCAAGCGAGTCCTCACATAAGAGAAATTGGAGGATATCACAGATATTATTCACTGTAAAATTAGTGGGCTGCTGCTTTGTTACAACAGTGAAAACACATCACTATCTCTGAATATTAGATGTAAACGCTTTTAGAATTTCGACTACAGCGCCTGTGCACCGTTAGTAGCCTGGCTAAATAGGGTATGGCAGAGCTGAAAGTAAATCATTTAAACTCAAAGCAGTACTGAACAGGGGACCCCAAAATAGTTTGGCCCAGGGCACCCAAAATTACTAACATGTCCATGCCATCACAAAGTCTGTCAGACAACATTACTCTGAAGTAAAATAGACAACATCATTAATTTATTATTAGTTCTATTTTCTTTAAACATAAGCCCGACGTGTCCTAAACTCTCACTGCTTTAGGCAAGCAACCTAACGTACCACTAAGGAATTCTCAATTAGGTGTTCGTTCAACGCCCTCTCTGTGGACTTTCATCTGTCTTCGGATCCATAACTGGTTGGTGGGCAATTATCCCATTATAATGCTGCCTAAAACGTTTGTTAATGATTTCTAGAGAAGTTTTGTTTCTTGTGTACCAGCTCTGAGCTAGGGAGTGCTCGAAAAAAATAACACTGTCTCCCTTATAGTCCCTGTCTTGGCTGAAAATGTCTGCAGAATATTCAGCTTTGGGAGAAACTGCTATCAAAACTCTCTTGTCTTTCAGCTTGTCCTATTTATGTGAGATTGGGTTCTCAGCACGTGCGGTGTTAAATACTAAGTGCCGTTCAAGACTGGATATGGAGCACAATCTGAGGATGGCAGTAGCAAAAATCCATCCACAGATTGACTGTCACTGAAAAACAGGCACACCATGTCACATTGATGTTGAGGGTGTTATTATCAATCTATGTCATGTGTAAAACAAAGCATCCTAGTAAAAACAATCTGCGCACATTTTATCTTGAAAAGTGGTGTTTTGAGCTGTGTAATAAGCCTCTGTCATTTCACCACACCCACTCACAAACCTGCAGTTTACTACACACTCTTATTGTATTGAACATTATTTGCTGGATATGCCCGGAATATGCGTGTGGCGGTGGATTCCAGAAATTTTTGTCAGGTGGTGGGGGGGCCCAACATCTAAAAAAATTCAGCTGGGGGGGCTCAACGTACAAAAGTTTGAAGACCTCTGATGTCAGTGATGGGCAAGGTGGAGAAACCACAGAAAGTACATAGGTCAAAGATCCCTGTTTACTTTCTGCTTCTGCAGCTTTGTCTGTGCCCCAAAGGACACTGTACAAAAAGGGTAAAACATGAGTATGTCTTGCTTCCCTAACTCATCTCATGTCTCGAACCACTGCATTTTCCTAGGGTAATTAAAAAGACACTACTGATGAGCTACTGATGTACAAAGGGATGTGTGTCACTATATCAGTCAAACTTTCAGCCTAAAATACCTACCGCTTTGTCATCAGAGTAAGTATATATGAGTAAGCATAGATTTAGTATTCTTAACTACACATCTACCCTACTATGACGATATTAACTAAATAAAACAATTGACTAGCTGTGATATTTCTTACCTCGCCTGTGGAGTCTACACGCTGTTTAGCTTAAGCATGAATACATTTTTGTACTCCTTTTTCTTATTAATGTTTTTTTATTTGCAAATTTCTTTTTCCTTGTGCTCATCCTTTCAAATTGAGGAACAGGCACTTTCTCCCACTTTTTGTAAAATTTACACCTTGATCATTCAGATCTATGTTTACAATTTATACACATTTGATAGATGCATGAAAGTTTGTGCCTGTCTACACAGTGCCACAGTATTGATATTCATCTGGGAACTTCCAATGTAACATATCCATGTGGAATGTACAAATACGTAATTCACATTTTTGGAAAGAAAACCTCAGCAAATGATGTGTGCAGTAATTGAGGGTTCTTTTTGTTGGGTGTGACACTTACACTTAGGAAAATGTTTGTGTACCGCCCAGTTTTCTTATAATGGTTCAGTCTGACAGTTTTTCATGCAGTGTTGTGAAAGAATTTTGTGCAACCATATTTTGTGTGAATTATTAACAACATGCAGAATGTGGTTGTACACTTGATTACGCATGCAGACACTGATATAGTACTGCTGTCTTAAAAAAAATTCTAGGATGTGTAGAAGTGTATTTTCCTGATCCTTGTGAACTAGGCCTCATTTTGGGCCTAGCAGCCATGTTGTTCAAAATGGACGTCTCTCGTCTTATTTCATGCTGACTTCTCAGTTAGTCAGAAAACGTCAACAGTTACTTCAAGGTCTTTCTGCTAGTTCACTGTACTCTATTCATTCATAATAGCTTGCTGTTGTTTGTGTATCTAGTTTGTTCCACCATCTCTGGATGGCACAACCATTGAGAGAGCAGAATCAATATTCATGCAGTGGGATAATGCGTAGGAGCTAAGGCAAAATGACACTTGATGAGACCGTGCTCTGATTTACTCCAAATGCATCATATTTGATCATACCTGAAGTTTTGGTAATTTCATATGTGAAAACAATGTATAAAAACCCTGGATTTTGGGGGTGAGCCAGAACTTTCGAGAGACCTTTCCTATGCTACTACAGATGATACCAGGTTGTCTTGATTTACTGCCTGTTTGGACTTTGAATATTTTTAAATTTCGACTTCTCTTGAATGTGTTATTAGTTAGTATCCTTCATGACATTGACTCTGTACCACATTACTTTTGAATTTTTTAAATAAATCCTTTAAATGATTCTCCTGATCTAGAATTCAGTTATTGAGTGGGCCCTTTTACTTAATTTACTGTATTCCTGATATTTTTGATGCGCTCGGAGATGCATTAGCTCAGGGACACGTTGCCTCATTAAAATTGAGGTTTAGCACCGTCTCCAGTTCATTGAATTGTGGGTTTTCTGTTGAGGTAAAATTTTGAGGTCTCAAAATTGTGGGATTCCCCCACGCCCACAACGTTAACATATGGACTACCTCCATGGATTATGTGTAACACTAAGAGAATCCTCTCAATCACCCTGTCAGGGTGCTGGATTGATTTTGTATCGACCTGTGTGGAAGTATATACAAACCAAGTGGATGTTGTGTTAGTGTATGCAATGTCACACAGTAACTGTAATACACATAATGTAGTATTAGTCCACTTTCCCACATACAACCAGCTAGCTCTGCAACCACACATTGAAGGTGTCTTTACATTTTACAACATTTTGCTCTCTTTCAGCTAGGTTCACGCTATATAAAACTCATGCTATGTGATGTTATGTTACATCTGGTTTGTTATGCTTACTTTCGTTATGGTGTGGTAAGATGTGTTAGTTTAGGCTAAGCTATGTTCAACTATGCACCACTATTCAATGCCGTGGGATGCTCCCTTATAATCTGCTATATCATTCTATGTTTCAAATATTTTGTACAATGATTTCCTACCACTAGTGGTTTTGCTGCTTTTCGTGTTTTTTTCCTTTTTCCCTCACTTGGTGCAAGATATCAGCACCTAATTGTGCACTAGCAGTCTGGTGCCATCACACATACCTAAACATCATGATAAAGCTCATCTGAGCGGTGCGCTACCATTATTTCAGCAGCCGGACATTGGAAGTCATCAGTACACTGTAGTTGCTACATAGGTAGTACTTACTTCACATCTTACGTATTCCTGTATTGCATCAGGGGTCTTTTAAATTAAACAGAAATTAATTTTAAACAATTTAATAGTAAAAAAGTAATTCATTCAAAGTTACTTTTGAACATAATTAAACAGAAAATTAAGATGCAATTAGTTAATTGTAATCAAGGAAAATAATTTAAATAAAATGAAGAATATCTTAATATTAAACTAATGCATTTTATCAATATTAAGGTACAATGTAAATTTTATTAATTTGGAAATGCGTTACTTAATATATTTACTGCTTATGACTTCACATAGTGCATCACTCATGACATGTTAAATGGCATCATTGATGACAACACCGATGCCATTATCCAATGATTGTGTTATTGTGCTACATGCTTCGTGGAATGGGAGTAATTCAACCAGTTAAAAATAAGACTTTCTTTTAAAAGTATTTAGCGGATAATGGGTGTTACTTTTATTATTGCACTTATTACGTTTGACCCGCAATAAAACAACATTTTTTAATTCACTTTAATTAAATCACCCACCAAAACAAATCACAATACTCACAATTTACAATCAAAATATTGAAATCAATACATTAGTCGAGGATAAGCGACCTTCGGCAAGGTGCAATAGACAACCCTCCAATGTTTTGTAAAATACAGTACACACCTTGCAGAGATGAGGAGAAAGACATACAACTTTAGAGCCATGTTTATTTATTTATTTTAATTTAATTAATTTATAGAGCGCATGGTACACCACCGGTGTTTCCCCGCGCTGAGAGCTAACTCTAAGAGAATAAATGGCAACGTGCAAGATCTGTACAGGTGTGTGGCCATTCAAGTCCTATCCTTGAATAGGTTGTGTAAACAGCCAGGTCTTTAGCTGTCTACGAAAACTGCTTTCACATGGTTCAGTTCTTAAGTTAATCGGAAGGCTATTCCAGAGTTTAGCTGCACGGTGTCTAAATGAACCTTCCCCCATTCTGGCTCTGAGGAGTCTAGGTACGATCACCAGAGTCTTAGACTGCGTTCTGGTGAATATTTCTTGATTAGAGAGTGCAGATATGTGGGTCCTTTTTTTGTGCAAAATGCGTTGGCAGTGGCACATTGCCTTAAACACTATCCTCTTCTCCACTGGAAGCCAGTGTAGGGCTAGCAAGGCCTTCTTAGTGTTGGATCTTCTTGTTAGGCCGAGTACCAGACGTGCCGCCGCATTTTGCACTCTCTGTAATTTGGACAGACCCTTTTTTGTAGCTCCAAGGTATAGGACATTCCCGTAGTCCAAATGAGATGTTATTGTCGAGTGTACGATAGTTTTTCTGGCGTTCGGTGGCAGGAGATCTAGTACTTTTCGCAACGCCTTCATGACCCCGAAACATTTTCCAGCTATCTTTTGTATTTGATTCTCAAATGTCAGCTCTGAATCAAACCAGACTCCAAGGTTTCTCACTACTGGTTTCGGGGTAGGTAATTGGCCTAATGTATCGGGCCACGATGCAGTTGACCAGATGGATGGTGTTCTACCCACTATCAATACCTCAGTCTTATTCCCATTTAACTTGAGGAAGTGGTTGGACTGAGGTAAAACGTGTTAGTGGTAACCAGTGGCGTAATTCAACCGGAACTTCGGGGATGTGGGATAATACATCCGAGATGAGGGAAGGAGAAGCATATTTCCAAAATGGGGTTGGAGCTATCCTCACAGCCAATATGAGAAAAAGAAATCGCAAACTGTGCATTTAAACACATTGCACAAACCTGATACTATAACAAGTTTGTGTTTGAAGATTTTGCACTGTTCCTAGGCTACTCACATTGATCTTATAAAAGCAGATTCATTGCATTGACAACTATATGACACGTTTTTGAAAAGTAATACCAATACCCTTTTTGCCAATTCACTGATTCCTTCAGTGGCAGGACAATGTGCTTGTGAAATATTTATAATTACAAGTCCATAAAAATGCTCCTGACCCGTTGTTGACTGAAGGTACAGTTTTAGTTTATCCAATGGGATGTTGCAAAATATTTATCGGTGGGGCTGCCCTTTTGCCCAGGTATCAAAATATAAGTCTTAGTGGCAGTGCTTAATTTGAGATGGTGGTTGCAGGTGGAGCCCATTTTTGGAGTCCTGCACTTATTTTTCCTCATCAGACTGTGTTTTAGAACAAAAGAGAGAAAAACATAAAGGGGGGAAGAAGCAAGAGAAAGATGGAAAAATTGAGATAGGGGGAGAAAGAAAAAACGAAAAAGAACCTGAAAGAGTGAAATAAAAAACTTTAAGAAAAACATCTGAGAGAGGGGCTTTGTCTCCTCCCAAGTGTTGGTTACCTTGAGTACAGTATTTGATTGTACAGAAGGTGTGTGATGCCATTGAGAAATAGTGTTTATCGTACTTCTGTTGGCACCTGAGGGGAGTTCCTTCACCTGAAAAATATGTAATGCTGTGGCAGTTTGTAACAGGAGGACTCTTCTCCCATGCTAGATTAGCATTGACTAATAATTTTGCTGAAGCATCATGACATGCTTACTGTGTGCATTAACTACAGCATGGACCATGTTGTTATAGGCTAATCATATTGGCAAATAGGGCTTCTCTGTAAGATGATCCGTCATTTAAAATGGCTGTGGCATCCACTGTAACTTTGCAAAGGCATCTGTTCATGTGTTTCCTTCCCCGGTTACATTTGTGCCGTGCAGAATAAGCAGTGTGTCCTGATCTCCCACCCAAGTGCTCCGGCAGACAGGTCAGTTGCTGAAACCCCAAAAGCCTCATGCCGATGCTTCCTTCTGCATCAACCTACGGTCTCAATCTGCTCTCCTCAACTGCAGCAGCCTGCACAAAGCCAGCTCTCCACAGCCATGGGAGCCAGAGATTCGGAGAGTTATTGGGGTAGCCCAGACCACATGGCCCAATTTTGGCTATAAATCTGGAAGAATTACAGGTAGGAGAAGAGAGCTACAAACTTAGCCACCTTTGAACTATAAGCAATTATATCCCTTTTAAGATTAGACAATGGTGTTATTACATTGCCAAATCCCTACTCTTTTCCTTTATCCAGACACAGTGTGCACTCTACTCTTACATTCCACCCATGCCAATTCTGCTCAACAGTACTGGCTAAAAATCTTTGTAATTGGTGGGGTGTGATACTTCCCCCAAATTCCAGTGAGCATAACGAGGGAGAGTGAGCTTCTCATGCAAGTATAAAAAAAGAAATTGGGGTCAGATTTGCTAAAATGTCATAGATTCTGATAGGGAATTCATGAAATATTCCAATACTTTCATGGCGTGACAGGGAAGCCTGCCCGTTCCTAGGAGTAGATCCCATTTTTTCAAATGTCATAAGCCACAACTTATTTCCATTATGCCAATGTCTGCATTTTTTGTGAGTGAGCTTCTTATGTCAAGGATTACATACAATAAGCCAGTGCCAGAATTGTTTCATGCACACTACACCCATAGTCATGGGTATCTCCAAAAATTACCTCATGGTATACAAGGGTCAGAATTTTGCCATCAGCAACCCCTATTAAGCGAGTACAAGGCGTGGTATGCCAAGAATCTCCTCAAATATCAGTTCCAGCATTTTGCTATAAATGCATCCCACCTGCTAAGAATTACATGCAGCATGTTAAGGCCTGCATTTGTCATGGGTAACTCTTTCTATTCATATGCCAAGAGCGCTCGTCGTTAAGGCTAGAATGACCTCCTGTATGCCAGACGAGCAGTATTCTTGCGAGCATAACACATATACACTCAAACACAAACACTCACTCACACACAAATTCTCTCAAAAGCACTCATTTACTCTCTCACACACTCAGTTTTACACACACACACACACTCATTCTAACTATATCTCTTGCTGTCCTTCGTACATTTGTACTCTGTCTCTCACAGACGCACACACACTCACTGACACTCCCATTACTCAAATCTGCTTGTATTGTGTTAAAAAGGCTAGCACTGTTGCTGCCCCTGCTATACCCATCTTGCCTTCTAGTGAAGCTTAGTAAAAAGATTGTATCTGTACACTATTCGAAAATCATAACATGTGGCCGTGTTAATGCTTGTTACAAGTATGAACTGAATGAAAAATTACACTTTCCTAAAATAGCTGTACAGGGCTTATATTTCGGTTCACAGGTGGGTCAAGCAGTTGCAGTATTGGGAATGAAGTAATCCACTTTCTAAAATGTAATATCAAAGCATCCAATTGATGTTATGAAATGCTTGACTCCTTTGGCAACCATGGCTTTTTAGCCTGTAACACTTTGCATGTTGGGATTTGCAGGCCCAATTTACAATGTAAAAAAAAGTACACGTCACAGAATGAAACTGATAGAGCGTCATGTTATTCTGAAATTTGTAGGGGTGCACCATATTCACCGTTAGTCAGAACCCGCATATTAATCGATGTAGGTTAAGTGTGTCATAGAAATGTATTACTAGAATCGTTTAACATAGAGGTGATTAGAAATGTAATAATGATTTCGTGAATAGTGACACTGCAGATTATCGTAAATGTATTTTAGTTAATCGATAATGATTAGTTTTGCATAATGCAATGTATTAGGTTAAACGCGTGCCATGTTAAAGTTAAACGTGCAGGTTGCTTATTCATGTATACAAGAATAATGAATTAATGCTTAGAGTGTGATTTAGTAATGTGTTTAACAGTGTAAAGGCCTGATCGCATATACGTTTACAGAGAAAGACCTGTTCATGTTCTTATGTTAGCTAAATGTTGTAGGCCGAAAATGATTTCCCTTGGTAAAGGCTTTGGGTTGTAGGAGGAAGAAAATCTTAGAGAAGAGAAAAAGTTTCCGTTCCCATGTTTCTATTGCAGGTGCAAGGACATTTAGCTCGTTAGTGAGACTAGGTTAGGATGCTATGAGAAGCCAACAGGGGAGTACGATGGAATGTGAGGATGATACTTTCAGCGGGGAAGGTGCCTGGGACCCAAGGTCAAGCTAACTGTCGTTGGATGACTTAGAAGTTTCGATGGAAAAGTACTGGAAGAAGACCTGGCTGAAGAGGTGTGTCTAAGGGCGTGTTCTACGTTTTTGGGATTTTGTATTAGGGACAGTGCCCCGAGGGTTGAGCAGTTGAGGTTTAGACAGGAAGCTAGAAAGAGCATCTTAGAACGAGCTCTGACTAAGTGAATGTACTTCTTAGGAAGTCTTCACTTCTGACACCTTTTGTTCTCTTGCCTGGAAGGGAAATGTTAAGTAGGGATGTCACCTTAGAGGTAGAGTAGGGAGAGACTAATGGATTTTCTTTAGGCTAATGATTCCTAATATAGATATTGGATTGACCATTGCATTTCTTATGCTTCTTGAGCTTGTCATTCTTTTTGTTCTGAGTCGTATGAGACTTTTGCGCAGATTGGCGTTTGTATTAGTGCCCATCTATCTTCTTCACCTTGTGCTAAGGTGTTTGTATATGCAGTTATTTTTGGTTGTAATAAAATCCTACAAATTTTAGATTCGGAGTAAGTGGTCCTTTCCAAATGAGATCTAATTTTGGCGATTATGTTTTAATAATTATATTTCCTCCCCTCTACACTATTTAGCAGATAAAAAGATCCTGGCGACCTGAGCGGATTCTTGGAGATAACCAGGTAGTCAAGAATCCTGCCCCATCAAAGCATAGTGATGAATGGGAAGCCAGGACTGGCTGAAAGTGTCAGACAAGATATTGGGAAACTATGTAAAAAGTTTAAAAACAAGTTTCAGTTTGTGATTTACAGCCTAGATTTTGGAAACTTTCAAAGATTAATCAGTGAAGGGGTGAAAGAGCAAATATTACAATTCATGTGCAAATGATAGTATTCAAGTGAGAGCTGGCAAACATTCAAACTCCTCTAAAACATTGGAGTTTGCTAGAAATGTGACCGGCTTCCAGAATGACATCCCTAAAGGGCTGCATGGCCAATGTTATTGCACTACCTGCAACCCCACCACTCCTTTGTTCATGCTGCGCAGCTGCAGCAACAGAGCCAAGGCTTCTGTGTGCTTTCACAAGTCCCAGCATCCCAGCTGAAATATTGTTGGGGTTTGAGCCCCAGCGTCCTATATCCTACAGAATCTGATACCCGTGCCCACAGCCTCAGACAGCTCTCCACTGTGGTATCTGACTCCACAGAGCACCACGACCATGCAGGACAATGGGCTCCAGCTGCAGCTCTGCATTGTGCTATCAGCAACAGAGATAACAGCAGGCCCATATGCAGGCCAATGGGGCCCAGATACAGGGGAAAAAGGTTGCTTTGGAGCCAGTGCTGCTT
The DNA here is from genome assembly GCF_964204655.1 of Triturus cristatus. Lineage (NCBI taxonomy): Eukaryota > Metazoa > Chordata > Amphibia > Caudata > Salamandridae > Triturus > Triturus cristatus. The sequence continues at coordinate 1,062,784,255 of NC_140582.1, read as the reverse complement.
CTCCTAACACAACGCACCCCTGGCCTAAAGTCCACTCTCAATTCCAGTCCACAGACTCTGTTGTATTGCTTCATCCTAGCCTGTTGTGCTAGCTTCCCCCTTCTACAGTCTTTGCCTGTATTCTCCTCCTGTACCACATTACCAATCACTACCAGCTCATCCCCACAACCTCAGACGATCCTCACTCCTGCACCATCCCCCAAAGCCTCAGCCCGAGCTCCCTTCTTGTGCCATCTCACATCCTCAGTCCACTCTCTAGCACCGGCCCCGTAGTTGCAGATGGAACTGACTAGGCAGCTAGTACTGCGGAAAGAGTAGGTATTCTGTGGGTGCCATCGTAGAAACGTGTGTATATCCAGGAGAATTGGGTAATTGTTATATGTTGTTTTTTTTAATTTGTTTATTGGTTCCGGTCAACATCGAACATAGCATACATTACAGTATATCACAGCCATATGTAGTATAATATTGCATCAAAATTTATACATTAATAAACTTTTTTTCCCGTATTTGGGGAGATATCATACATATCATCACATCTCAGGTTTCTCGATCTGTCGCTAGGTTCTTTAAATGTACTACCATACAGATGTATATTGAATACCTTTCCAGGCCACTCTTTTTTTGACATTACCTCTGGTCTCTTCCCACCAGGAAGCTGATAGATGTGCCGTATTATTCTACTGTCTCACTAATACCATAATTTTACCCGTCTACCTGTGCGAGTTGAAGATATTGCATCAGAGGTTCCCAGTAATCTCTAGGTCTGGATGCCTGCGGTAATTCTTCCGCGTAGATCTCCAAGGTGTCTTTACAGTATGACATGTACTTAAGCCAATCTTTGAACCTGGGGTGACATTTGCTACCCCATCTGATAGCAACACAGCACTTAGCTAGCAAAAGCGCTACAGCAAAAAATATCCTTCTTTTTACAGTTGTTAGTTTATATATTCCTAATAGGCATACAATTGGGGCATTTGGTATAATTTCAGATAACATAGTTGTAAGTGCTCCCGTAACTTCTTCCCAATAACTGTGTATCTGTGGACAGGCCCATGCCGTATGTAAGAAGTCTGCATGTAGAGCCTCGCATCTGTAACACTTATCATTTGACCGAAGGCCGTATCTGTGTAACTGAGTCGGGGTATAATAAAATTTGTGTAGGAATTTAAAGTGTATTATGAGCAAATTACAGTTTGGCGTCATCAGTTGTAGCTGCGTGCAGCTATATTCCCAATCTTGTTCGCTTATAGTGTCTCCTAGCAGCATTTCCCATTTATTAAGCGATCTGTTCACGATCCCGCCTTGCTCTGATTGTGACGCGTTGTATAAGCGTGTGACTAATTTCCGGTGGCTAGGTGTAAGTATTAGTGTTTGCAGTGCTTGCAATTGCGGAGGTTCTTCCGGGAATGAGGCGTATAGTTCCCTTATCGCCGTCCGCAACCGCAAATGGGCAAACAGCTTCATGTGTGTATTGTATATGCTAAACGATGGGTCCTCTCTGTGGATGAATCTACCCTGCGGAAATACATCTGCCATAGTATTTAGTTTCATTTCGCCTAAAAGCTATAACATACTTTTTAATTGTTATATGTGCAGCATAACCGGTGTGCTCATCTAAGTGTGGATGGTGGTGAATAGTGTGAGTGTAGTGTCAGTGGTGCAAATGTAGGTTTTAAGGTGTGTCAATGTAAGTGCAGGGCAGGCTGCATCAGTGCAGGGTGAAAGGAGTGTGAGTGCCAGGTAAGAGAAGTGTGTGCAGAGAGAGAGAAGTGAGCGGTATGAGCAGTGTAAATAAAGGGTGAGAGGGTGTGCCTGCGTGAGTGCTGGATGACCAGTGTACCTGTGTGAGTGCAGGGTTTGCGGTGAAGTGTGAGCTGCGGGAGTGACTTGTGAGTGCATGGTGAGAGGAGTTAGTGCCATGTGAATGAAGTGTGATCTGTATGAGTGACCTGAATACCTATGTGAGTACAGGGTGAGTGCTGTGCCTGTGTGAGAGGAGGAGGAGAGGAGGGAGTGCAGTGTGAATGAGTTTGTGTTTGGGTGCTGGTCAGAGTAGGAGGAGTGAATGCATGGTGAGTGATGTGCTTATGTGAGATTGAGTGCAAGGTGAGCAGTGAGGCTGCAGGGTGAGCAGTGAGAGTGACACGTGGAGTGTCAAGTGAGGGTCGGGTAAGCAGGATCCTCGTGAGAGGGCAGGGTGAGAGGAGGGTGAACAGTGTGAGTGCAGTGTGATCGCTGTGAGTGCAGGATGAGCGTGAAACTGAAGGGTGAGCGGTAAGAATGAAGGGTTAGTTGTTCGAATGCAGGATGTATTCCCAAGCACTCAGAGTAAGTCAGCATGCTATTCACGTATGCCAAGCGGTCCATTTTTTAGATATCTTTTAAACTATTGCTATTATGGTGCCAATCAGCGATGGTGGGTGGAGGAAAGGAATGTTTTGCTGATCCTGCAACGAACTTTCAGATTCTTGACAGGCTTAACGTGACTGTTAATGAAATGCATTCTCCCACTGAGACAGCAAAAGTAATTTACACAATTGGAATGAATATGCATAGTGGGGACCTGGGGGTACTGAAAAAACAAACAAACATCGTTAAGGAGTAAATGCTCTTTTAAAGACCTGTGATATACTCAGAAGAGGCTGAGATGGGGTGCCAACCACTGCCCAGCAGAGCTCCCAGCAGATCAAGAACTGTGTGCGTGCCCTGGAAGCTGCATCAGCCTGGCTAAGACACACGTGGGGGGAGGGGGCTCAGGCCCTTTCAATCTTATGGGTGTTATGCGCCTTGGGTCACTCCTACATGGTACATTCTTAGATAATATGTAATTTCTCAAAAACTTGAAAGTCCGCATCCACACGCAAACATCTTACAATTTTTTACTTAACATACGATTTGTCTATAGCTCTCTAAGACAACTTTTTCAGAGGGTCACAGGGGCTTGTGGCTAGACATATAAACATGGATAATCTTTTGTGAAAACAATCTTTGACTTTTATCACAGAGTTTTGGCAACACGCTTTTATATAAATGCAGAACCTACCTTCAACAGTACCTTTACAACCCACATCAGGTGCTCTCAGACTTTACCTTCACTAAAAAGCAGCAATACTTGCACCCAAATCTTTACTGGTAGGTAAACCATTCATAATATGACCACTGTCATGCACAACCACCAGTGCCTCCAGGGCATACCGTGTGTCTATTATGACATGTATAATTGCAGCAATTTGTGCCTGTACATGACTGTAGACATGTTTCATACAATTGGCTTTTTTTAAATGATGTAAGAGTTTATAGTGGAAATTGCACTAAACAGAATGAATAGTGTCCCTCTAAGCACAGCCAAAGTGCAACGATGTTGCAAGGTAAATCAAGGAATAGTGCTGAATTTCAAAAAAAGTTCCAATATGCACATTTATTAACAAATGATTGATCAAGGTTGAATTCCTCGTTACATTCACGGGATTGTTAATTCAACACAATGGTTCAACACCGGACTTTTTAGTGCGCTCAATGCATTTCGGGTCACGCACGATCCTTCATCAGGAGAAGTCCTAGAAGAATCCAGAAGGAGAGTTTTAACGACCTACTCAGGTGTATGGACATCAATAAATGAACTCAAGTCCACCAATATAAACTAATCCGGAATAAAGTGACGGTGAAAATAAAGAAAAACGTGGTTGACGATAGGAAGAACAGAGACCCACGAAGGAATCCCAAACTGTGTCGTATAAAATGAAAATATAGCCAAAGAGTGATTCGTTAATCGTGTAACACAAATACATGAGAAACGATACAGTAACAGTTTCGTGACAACCCGTTAAAGTAAACCGCTTGTGGGAAAACAAGGTGTTGCGTGGTGCTCTATGAAAAAGCCCAATGCCGTGCATTTAAGAACGAAACGTACCTGTGATTTAAGTAATCGAAAGTTTCCAACGTCCAAGAGACGAACACCATATACATGTGTAATCTAGCACCAACGGATAAGAGTTTATAGTGGACCATGTCATCAGTCATGTCATCAGTCATGTCATTTGGAATGTAATCAATAATGTCATTTAACATGTCATGAGTAATATAATAAGAAAGGTCACAATCAGTGCACCACGAAGGTGCAAGTTAGTTCAGTGGTGTTTCCGTTTTTAAATGTTAGTTTCTATCTCTTCAACACTTAACTACGACATCACTTTAACCTTTGTGTTTTTCAGTGAATATCTGTTTTTTTGTCATGTGTTCTTGAGCTCACTTTAAACTTTGGTTTTTGTTATTAATTTCTGTGCCTTTTTGATCATATTCTAAATTGAGCATACACCCAACACCCGCGAGTGACCTGTGCTCAAACCTCTATTGGCAGTCAAACCCTAGCTGCGCATGACCTCTGCCCATGTAGAGCAGGGGTTAGTCGCTGAGCCTGTCCAAATTGGCCAACACCCTGAGCCCCAATGCACGTGGCATATGGCTTTCACAATGGCGGTGGCATTTTTGGACCCGCAGTACCACACAGGAGAACCTCTCTGGGTACAGTAGATGTACCTGCTGGAGTCACAGTTTCTGTGACATAAATATATATATATTTTTAATATTAACATCAGGAATGTCCCTTTGGGTCCTCCACATGGGGCTGTGGGTCATGGTGTACTAACCAAGCCCCCTTATATGCCTTTTTTCACTATATTCAGGACTCGGGGGATCAAATCCCAGAGTTATGTGATGGGGTCACAGCATTACCCTCAAGCTGTGTGAGGCAATATGATCATTTAGGTATTTGTATTGGCAGTACCAGCCAAACAGAATCGAGTACTTTGCTTTTGGGACCACGGAGGTACTGGAGCATTCGATTTTTCTAACCTTGAAAATGGTAATTTCTCAAAAACTACTGCACAGATGAACACCACATAAGAAAAAGCACACTTTCTGAGTAAAGTTCTAACTTTGTGGCAAATGTAGCGCAATTTGTTCAGCCTTTTTTCTGTATCGCAGAGCAAACCTTTCTATGGAAATTAAAATGAGGAATCAAACTTTCGTGTCCACCTTTTTCTTGGCCAACACTTGACGGATCACCTCAAAACCTTTCATGAAGGAGCCAAAGTGAATGAACATATTTTGGGAAAATTTCATGCAGATCTTTCAAACATTACCAAAGTTAATAGGAAACACAAAATACATTTCTTATCGAAACTCAGATCTAGCTGTAGCTTGGTTGGCACTATTGCTGCCCGTGTTATGAACACACCCACACAAACGTACAAATTTTATATATATATATTTAGATAGATACACACACACACATTTGTGTGTATATAAAGAAGGACGAGGGTTTACCCTACCACAAAAGGGAAAATAAATAATGTTTTTAAAAAAACACCAAAAGTGTGTGTCTCAAAGCCACTAAGGTCTGATTCCATTTTATGTAGGCCCCTACTCCATCTTGGATAATGTCAGACGCCATCTTCTAAATCTTAGTAGAAGTCACCATCCCTCCCAATTTATGCGGCATTATTGTCATGCTTGCCATTTGAGGCAGATGTTATCTGACCATATCTTTCTAAGAACTACGAAAACGTCAAGTTATTCGACTAATGACATAACTGTAACATCTGATGCAACATTCATCTGGGTCAAACATCTACTCTTCACCATGTCAAAGTTAAGTTAGAATAAAATGCGGACATATTGCCGAAATAGTGTAATCTGAACACTGTCTTCACCCCTCCGCTGATGAAGACAACCTTTGCTAATAACAAGTTAGCAGTGCATTTCTTCTCCCCCAGAAACTCTAAATTGCAAGTTGCTCAGTCTTTCATGCTCTCTTAGTGTAGTGCATAGAAGTAGACATTAGGGTGTTACGTTCTGGATGGTATTTTAATCATATTAGAAATGTACATTTTATTCTCATTATAACATGCCTTCTTGCTGTTTTTATAATATTCTATTTAGTTGTTTTAGATATACTGAGAAACAGGTTGTTCCTGTAGTAATAAATTATTTTTACTTAAAGTGTTCTTCTTAGTGCAGTGAGTGTGTGATACTGTCAATCAATCAAGCAGCATTTGTAAAGTGCAACAATGTCACTCCTAGGGGTATCTTGGCTCTGTTTCTCTGTCGAAGAGCCAGGTCTTGAGTCTCTTTCTGAAGTCTGCCAGAGAGGGGGTTGTATGGAGCTAGAGGGAAAGGTTGTTCCAGGTTTTGGCAGAGGTGCAGAAGGAGCAGCCACTGCTGTAGCTGCAACGGATGTGGGGTGTGTGTGCGAGGGTGAGTGAAGAGGAGAGCTGGTTGGTGGCAGGTCAGTCATGATTGAGGTAGGTCGGTCCTGGATATTGGAGGGCTTAGTAGGCATGAATGAGGATCTTAAACTGGCATCTCTTCTTGATGGGGAGCCAGAGGAGGTCTCTCTGATGGGGGTGATGTGGGTTCATATGGGTAGGACGAAGATGAGTCTGGCTGCTGCATTCTATATGGTCTTTTGAGGAGCTCGGTGAAGATGATGGCGTAGAGGGTGTTGCTGTACTCATGGTGACTGTTGACGAGGGCCTGAGTGACGGTCTTTTGGGTGTTGGGTGGGATCCAGCTGAAGTTTTTTGTTTTTTTTACAGAGTTTTATATAGCGCGAACTTGACCCAAATGGGGTATCAGAGCGCCTTACATAGCACCAGTTGCATTACATGAGGACAAATTCATTTTTTTGTTTGCCAGGGGATAGTAAGTGATTTGCCCAGAATCACAGGATGTTCAGCGTCATTGCCGAGACTCAAACCCAGTTCCCCAGATTCGAGGTCGACCCCCCCCAGCCCAACTCCTCTCCCCAGATTCTGCAGAGCATGCGAAATGTGTGGAAGCAGGAGGAGGCGACTGCATTGACTTGTCGTTTCATGGTCAGTTGGCTGTCGAGAATTATGCTAAGGGTGCATGCATGGTCGCTCAGTGTAGGTGTTGGTCCAAGTTCTGCAGGCCACCAGCTGTGGTCCTATGCGGCAGTGTTCGTCCCAAAGATCAGTACTACAGTTTTGTCGGAGGTGAGTTGGAGGCATGTGTCTCTCATCCATTTGGCTATTTTAGTTATGGCTTCATGAAAGTTGGTTTTGGCGTTGGAGGGGTCCTCAGTGAGTGAGAGGATAAGTTGAATGTCACCAGCGTAGGGTAATATGTTGAGTCCATGGGATCTGACGATGTCTGCGAGGTGTTGAACAGGGTGGGGCTAGGGGATGATCCTTGTGGTACGCCGCATGTGATGTCTTTGGGTGTGGAGGTGAAGGGAGGCAGTCTGATGCTCTATGTGTATCCTGTGAGGAAGGAGGCAATCCACTTGAGGGCGTCTTGCTGTATGCCTATGTTGTGGAGTGTGTTGATGAGGGTATTGTGGCAGACAGTGTCGAACACCGCGGAGAGGTCGAGGAAGATCAGGGCCACTGTCTCTCCATGGTCGAGGAGTGCTCAAATGTCATCTGTATATAAACAATGGGGTGACCCTGTGTCCCTCAGAACCTGGGTAGGATTATTATAGGAAAACAATGGTTCTGTCGGGTATGGGTAAAACAATCGCTTTGTTGAAAGAATGAATCAAGGAAAAAAGGAGAATCAATCAAGTTGACCACACAATCTCAAAGTACAAATCAAGATCAGGCTTGTTTTGAAAGATGTAATGTCATTCTTTATATATAAATTGCATCATTTATATGAAGAAGCACAAATGACATTGGAAATGCAGGATTACCAAAGTAGTAGACTGTAAAGTGAGTCAGTGAATTTGTGACAAGGTGACATAAGTAACCAAATTGTGCATAATATATACAGTGAACGAATGCAGGAAAGACTTTTTATATACTCAATATACAAGAGGAGGGCCAGTATCGAGGACAAACAATGACTCTGTTTCATGGATAAATCAAAAATTGTATGAAAAACAGGTCTCGCACTGGTCCTAACAATTTTCGTCGACGTTTCAACCCAATATAAGCGACTTTGAATCGTCATGCAGGGTCTTCATCAGGACATTAAAATAAACGATGGCAACCTGCAAGAGCAAGTAAAGTGCGTGTCAAAAGTGTGTTGTGATTATTTAATTGTGTGATCCCGAATGATAAGGGCCATCACTCACCTAGCCAGTGATCTAGGATGGCCTGGCAGACAAACGTTCATGCGTAGAGAAACAGAGCGCCTCATCAAATGTGGTCTCTGTAAGTCAAAGTAAAAACGCGTGTTGCCGTCAGTAAACAACATAAGGTCTGCGCCTATTCAGTTGTGAGGCTAAGAATAATGGTTAAAAGTAATGGCCTCTATGTAGACCGGTTCAAGAAATTAAGCGATTCAATCATCCGTTTACGGAAGTTATGAGGCTAAGATTAATGGTTAAAAGTAATGGCCTCTATGTGGACCGGTTCAAGAAATTAAGCTATTCAATCATCCGTTTAAGGAAGAGGAAAACAACTTCAGTGCTAAAAGAGACGCTCACCTTAGACGGCGTAGTTCATTTAAATGAGGCCGACTCCGGTGAATAAATCGCGTCGGAACCGATCCGAGTTCTACTTCCTATTTTAATCTGAAAGGATAAATATTCAATCAGGATTGTTCACGAACGGGCAGGGCCGGGGGCACTGGTTATGGTGACGATGTCTTACTTGGGAAGAAAAGCGGTAACGACTCACGCGGCAGCTACTCCTGTCTCAGTCGGGAGAAGCCGTAACTGACAGGCAGGCTGCTACATAAAGGTGAGCCGGGCTGTCCTGTCTGACGTCGACATGCATGACGATTCAAAGTCGCTTATATTGGGTTGAAACGTCGACGAAAATTGTTAGGACCAGTGCGAGACCTGTTTTTCATACAATTTTTGATTTATCCATGAAACAGAGTCATTGTTTGTCCTCGATACTGGCCCTCCTCTTGTATATTGTGTATATAAAAAGTCTTTCCTGCACTCGTTCACTGTATATATTATGCACAATTTGGTCACTTATGTCACCTTGTCACAAATTCACTGACTCACTTTACAGTCTACTACTTTGGTAATCCTGCATTTCCAATGTCATTTGTGCTTCTTCATATAAATGATGCAATTTATATATAAAGAATGACATTACATCTTTCAAAACAAGCCTGATCTTGATTTGTACTTTGAGATTGTGTGGTCAACTTGATTGATTCTCCTTTTTTCCTTGATTCATTCTTTCAACAAAGCGATTGTTTTACCCATACCCGACAGAACCATTGTTTTCCTATAACAAATGTCATCTGTGGCAGCAATCAGCGCAGTCACAGTGCTGTGGTTGGTATGGAATCCTGATTGTGAGGCATCCAGTAGGTGGTTTTGTTCCAGGAATTTGGTGAGCAGCTGGATGATGGCTTTCTCAAGTACTTTAGCTGGATAGGGGATCAGTGAGATAGGACGATACTTTTTGAGATCGCTGGGGTTGGCAGAGGCTTTCTTTAGGAGGGGTCTGACGCCTGCGTGTTACCATTTGTCCGGGAAGGTTGCTGTGGAGATGGAGGTGTTGAGGATGCTGGTGAGTTGCGTGCTGATTGGGTTTGTTTGTTGCAAGGTTGTAGAGGTGGTGGGGGTAGGGGCTGGTAGATGCCCTGGAGTAGATGGAAGAGATGATGGCTGAGGTGGTCAGGACAGTGAGTGGAGACCAGGTGGTAATGGTTTGGCTGATGTTCTCTGGCTGGTTGAGGTTGGTAGGGCTGAGGACCGCAGGTTGGAGGTTGAAGTTGTTGTAGATGTTGGTGATCTTGCTGTGGAAGTGTCTGAGAGGGTGTCGCATAGTTCTTGGGAGGGGTGGATGGTGTTCTCTATTGCTGTTGGGTGGGAGAATTCTTTGACTATTTTGAAGAGTTCCTTTGTGTGGTTGGCCGCGGAGTCGATGCAGGTGGTGATGGCTGCTTTCTTGGCATCTTTGATGTGCCAGTGATAGTTGCTGAGGGCTGCTTTGTGAGCTTCTCAGTCGGCAGGGTTCTTGGAGGCGTGCAATTGTTTCTCCAGTTGGTGGCAGTTGCGCTTGGTGGTCGTGAGGTCTGAGGTGTACCAGCTGACATGTTTGGAGTTCTTGTTGGGTTTTGTGTGTCTCAGTGGGGCAATTCTGTCAGTGCTGTTGGTGATCAAGGAGGCGAAGTTCTAGACGGCCTGTTCGAGGTCTGTTGAGGCCTCAGGTTGGGAGGTGATGAGGGCCTGAGACCACTGAGTGTCGGTGACCTTGCTCCAGTAGTGAATAATGAATAAAGTTTGTTACTATTACAACGGTGCCCATGATCCCTTCATAGGGATTGTTAGTAACCCAAAAGCAGTACCTCTTTTTCAATAACACATTGAGTAGTGCTGTGCAGGGCTAGAATAACTTGTCTTTCACATTCATCGTTAGTGAAATGAATTAAGTTCACCCGTGTCACACATGGGGGTGAAGCACACCTTGTAGAACTATGCCAAAGTCCTAGTTTAAGCAACATGTGTTGAGGTTTTATTCCCCCCTCAAAAAAAGAAGGTAAACATTTCAAAAAGGGAGGGGGGTTTACATACCCCAAAACAATAGGATGATTTATTTTTCATAACATGGGGATGGTTGAGGTTTACAAAACAACAAACATGCACACACATATATATAGATGTGCATATACATTTATATAAAACTATAGGAATATATATACGTAATTTAAAAAAAGAATTTAAGAAAAATGTATTAAATAATTTAACTAATACAAATAAGGTACTTTGGAATCAAAACTGAATACAGTATATTAAAATAATTAAGTTAAATAAATGTCATAACTTTTAAATACATTTTAAAACAAGCATGGATACACATATATACATTAATTAAAAACACCTGTATTGACACAACGTAAAAACACTTCCGATGTAAAGACTCATACTGTCATTATTACAATGAAATAAATGCTGATGTCATGTTATACAAAGGAACAACTCACGTTCCATGTAGGTGTCAACTGCAGACTCTTCCATGTTGCTCTGTACACACATCGATACCAGAGTGATTTACTTACAACAGTGAACAATAAAGTGATGTGTGGAATACTTGCAAAAGGACATATTACATATTGTTCACAACATACCTGGTCTTCAGATTTAAGTCTCCCTTAGTTGAGCTTAAGTTTAAGACATTCTGTAAATGCAGACAATCAGTACTTCAATCCTCAGGAGTCTAGCCTCCACATCCAGCACCACATTCATCCTCAGGCCCATAGATTTATTTGAGTACTCTACCTTCTAACCTAATTAGTTGTTTCCTGGTGCTAATCTTGAATTCTTACCCAAATATTATTTTCGATACCCTCATGAATAAGCAAAGAGCCATACTTTCAACAAATACAGGAAACATAGTTAAAATGAAGTAGGATTGCTGCATCCAGTGCCAACTGGAGCCCGAAGAAAGGACCCAAATTGATATTTGTGTATTTGTGCCTGCGTGTATTTCCACTAGACTATATTAACCCTTTCATTGTCTGGGTGATATGTGCCTCTTTGCTGGTGCTTTTACCAAAAATTAGCTATAGGTTGATTAAATATTTGTTCCTTTTTTACCTCTGTTTGCACCCATACAAACCCGTGTTTATTTTCAACACATTGAGGGCCATCAGTGCAAGCCCTGCATCGATATCTCAGCGCAGCCTGGCGAAATAAGGATAAAATGTGGTGATATTTAATTTTTTTTAGCAAATTCACTCAGTATTGTTTTGCACTTCTCAAAAGGACAAACATTCATCCTAGAGCATTAACCAAGCTAATGTCACTCTGAATGCCTTGAATCCAGCAACACTAAACATGTGGGAGTTTTCAAAGTAAATGCAGTCTGTGCAATCAATTATGTAATATTGACACAAATGACTAAATTGTGGCAGAATTACTATTTATGGTGCACAGTTCATGTTATGACAGATCTCAAATTGAGAACTATATGGAAAGTAAAAAAATATATATATTTTTTTTACTTCTGAACAACTTAAAGAATCTATTGGTGCAAGCTAGCCTCCCTTGCCATGACTCCCTGGCTGGTACAACACACTGAAGATGGCATTTGTCAAATTCTTAGCATTTTATTTTTTAGGTTTAGATTCCTGACACATATGGGTTTTCAGTGGGTTCAGTGTGCCCATAGGTGATGAACTGTTTGCCTGGAAGGGTTGTGTTCAATACCCTGCAGGAGCGAGCGTGCGAGGTGGTGGTGTGAAAGGTTAACCTGATTTTTAATTTATTTTAAATCATTGGTGACTTTTACTTTGCACATTTTTCACTTTGGAACTTGCTGATCCGGCAAGGCTCCTGTGGGTGGGGTTTTTTTTCCAGGTAAACAGTGTGCAGCGCTAGGACACCTTCGGGTAACAGTGCGCTTTATAAATTTATATAACATAACATATAACATAACTGTGTGCAGTGCATTTGGGAAATTTACAAAACAACTAAAAGTGAAACACTGGTGTAGCGTAGCTGTCTTTTGGTGGCAAGTATCATATCAGATGTATAGAAACATACCACAATCATACATTTTACACATCTACACAACCTAAAGTTTGTACTGGGTGGGTACCTGACTTGCCTTGTCCGGGCTGGCTGTATGTGATAGCTATGACATTTGATAGAGTATTATAATTTCTTCCAAATACATCGTATTCCTTGCACTCTTAGTTGCACAGGAATATATCTCTGTCAAAGCTTGGCCCCAATATGTATAGCTCTGGGTTTCCTGCATGTGTGTACGCCACACATGTATAGATTTTCCATTTGTTTGAACTGTCCACAGGTGATAGACTTGGTCAGTGTATCTAGGAAAATTGAACAGCAATGTAAAGTAAAACGCTGGTTCAGGGTGTTTTGGTCTCAGGTATGGCTCGTGGGCTGTATGAAACATACTACAACTATGTGTTATTCACATCTATAGATGCTAAGGTTTCTGGAACTTTCCAGACTTTTATCACCCTGATTCTCTGCCCAAGATATTGCGCTGACCATGATATTTGTAAATTTTAAGGCATTTTTTCCAGAACATGGTAATTCCCGCCAGCCTGCCTCATGCAGGATCAGATCCCTGCCAACGCCTTATCCCCCATCTATGTTCTTCTCAGGAACCACAAACTTCTCTAGCAATCAAGTCAATCAAGCTGAATATTGGAATGACTGGCACACACTAAGTTTGCATTATTGTGCATCTGAGAAGGGCACACCTTTGAAAGTGTGCACTACCCTTTGGGCTTAGAATCCAGTTGGAGCAATGCACTTTTCCGTCTATATACCCCCCCCCCACCAGTGGCCACATGCACAGAAATATGGGGACCACTGACAGAAGCGGGGAAAGGAGTATGGGTAAGAGAGAAAACACAGACAGAGAACTCCATCTCACTGACTCGTCACTTCCCTTGGTCAAAGATGTCTGCAGGGTGAAGTAGATATCTAAAAGACTCAAGTAGCTTGTCATTATTTGGTTCTTTGCTTAGCTGTAATAGTGAGTAGAGCATACGTTATCAAGCTGTATAACTAATGCTCTTTTCTTTGATGTGAGATTGGTAATTCCTAAAAATTAAAACAAAACACTCTAAGAATGAGTATTGCAAATATATTTCTTCACTAGCACTTCTCCCTCGGTATTAATTAACTATCTCACACTTTGTCACTATGCCTCTCCTATGAAAGAAGAATTATAGGTCCTGTTTGACTTCTGTAGAACTGCAAAATAATCAACAATATTAATATTCTGTTGATCCCTAATCTTGCCAATTTGTATGTGCATGCTAGAATTCTAATACCTAGAGAATAACATTCATGTATAGATGTGCAACATGAACCGTTACAACACATCCGGATCCCTTTGTTTAATGTAACAACTCAAAGTCTTGGAGGAGGCCAAATAAATGTTAAAGAAATCATTTAAAGCTTACTGAATGCTCATCTATATCCCCAATGAACATAAATACAAATCCTTTAGAAGCAAGAGGTCTTGCAAAGGGAAATTGAAGATCTATTTAGCAAGGTCATGAGTGCAGCAACGTTGAATCACAATTTCCTAGCAAAGATACTGTGACACCATGAAACATGAGGGAAGTTATACATAGTAATCCAAGATGGTCGCTACCTCGCCAGAATATGCAAGAGTTTTAGGCCTGCTGGTAATTGTAGTTCATTAACAGCATGCTGCTGGATACCATATTCACAATGCACATGCAGCTTCAGTCCAGTTAACACTACGCTTTGTGATTATGGCTAGCCTTTCCTTAGTTCAAAGAAATTACCGCGAGCAGGTTTGGGGTACTCCTTGCCCCCAAGCTTGAGCCATACTAACTGGTTAGCAGTGTCTCCATCCCCACTTACTGACAGATGTTCCTCAAATTCCTCAATCCCATTCATCACATGCCATCAAAAAAGAAGCAAATATCATGAATCTACAAACCATTTGAGGTACATCAAGAAGTATTCAACACCAGAACAAGTTGCTTTTAACTGTAGTAGTCAAACTAGGCAGTAGTCCCATCTCCTGTGGGCATCAGTTAGGGGTCCGGAAACAAGGGTCATTTCCCAGGAACATTACTTCAGTCTTTTCTGAATTCAACTTAACCCCTTCGATGCGCATGACGGAGCGGTTCCGTCATGCGCATCGGTTGCGCTGTGCGGATGACGGAACCGCTCCGGTCATGGCCCCGCCCGCGCACGAACCCTTCAGCACAGCGCGGTAATGCGCGCCGCGCTGAAGGGGTTAAGGCAGTGTCTGTTTATCCAGGTGCATATTTCTTTCATACAGCTGTGAAGCCGAGCACTGGTGTTATTGGTCCTGTTTGCCGCAGAGACCACAATATGTGTGTCATCCGCGTAGGAGGTAAAAGAAAGACCGAAAGATTGAACCAGTGGCCACGTAGAGATTGACTAGTGATGGTCTGAGCGAGGATCCCTGTGGCACTCCACACAGAAGTGAGAAGACTTTTGATTTAAACTTGCCTTGAGTCACAATGTTCTCCCTATTTGCTAAGAATGATTTAAATAGGTCCAAGGCTACTCCTTTCACACCCATTATCTCAAGGTGAAAGACATAGTGTCAAGTGATCCATTGTATCGAAAGCAGCAGATAAATCTAGCAGGATTAGAGCTGCATTTCCTCCATTATCCAAAGTGTTCTTGAGTTAGTCTGTAGCTTTGATCAGTGCTGTTTCAGTGCTGTGCTCTGACCTAAAGCCAAATTGAGTTGGATCTAGCACATTAAGATTTTTCATAAATAGTGTAAGTTGAGAATTCATATTTTCAATAAGTTTGGCCAGGAACGGCAGTCTAGAGATAGGTTGGAAGGTTGAGGGAATGTCAGGGTCAAGGCTGGACTTTTTTTTTAAAGTGGAAGAATACATGCCTTCTTCCAAGCTGTGGGAAAACTTCCCGATTGAAACATTGAATTAAAGATGTTTGCTAGACACTTTGCTAGTGGCGTGTAAGTTTGTCTGAGTACTAAATGGGCATAGGGATCACTTGAAGATCCAGTTTTGGTAGTCCGGATGAGATATTCTACTTGTTGTAGCGGAGACTAGACTAAAACTGAACATGTCCTTCTGGGAAGAATTATTCACTACGATTTGCTGCTGATTAGGGTAAGTATTCCCTGATACACTAAAGGTGTTGTAGATAAGCTCTACCTTATTCCTAAAATAAAGAGTGACATCATCGCAAAAAGTTTGACTGCTGGTACATCCTTTAACTTCCAAAGTTTGTTAGTTTATTAATCACTTTAAAAAGTTCCTTAGGTGAGTTGTTAGATAGTTCTATTTGCGCTGTAAAGTAGCTTGTTTTTTCCTTGATCAGTATATTTTTATATTTGGCCAGGGCACCTTTGTATAGCTCCTTTTCCTGAGTTGCGTAGTTAAGTCTCCATCTTCTCTCCTGTGTTCTACACAGTCACAATACTGTAACCAGAATATCGAAACCCAAAATATTGACAGGAAAGTATGTATAGATGTACTATACCCATCTCCATATATATGTACTTTGATGATATATATTTTCAAGAAGCGTAGATGGTTTTCAATATTTTGGCCCCAATATTTGTAGCACTTTCTATTCCTGCTCAATATTCCAAACTCCAATCATTGCAGCAAAGCCCTGATGTCGAAGTGTTCTAACCTGGGAACTATTGAGATAAAATCCTTCAAAAGATATGCAAAGCCAGCAAGGAACACAAGAATAGGATCAACAAGGAGGAAAACTAATAATACTTCCCTACTTCACATAAGAATGCTCTCAAACAATATCAATGGTTTCCACTAAGCACATTCTACCCGTGACAACTATTAATGTCCATCCTCAGATATCCCCTCGAACCCAGTCCCCATTTAAGCCAGGTTGTGGATCCTGAAAACCACCACCTGCTGTGCATAGGTTGACCAATCAGTTAAATTTAAAATTTGAAATGTCTGTTTTTACATTTGTTTCTCTAGTGTCATTGCTGACACACTCAGTTTTTCCTCTTTTTTCATTTAGGCTTAGTTTGCAGGATTAGTCTTTTATTTATAAATGTGGCTCTGTCTTATTTGTATTATTGCTGTGCATTATAAGGTGTCGTTGAGCTGAAAGTGTTTACCTGAATGCAATACACCTACGTTTTTTAACAGTAGACTGTAGTTTTAGCCTGGCAGGCTTGACTAGTTTTTGAAGTTGTCGATTCAGCATCTCTTACAAGAAATCAACTCCTTGGGATGTTGTGGAGGGGCGGTGTCACTCACAAGCCTAATTCTTTTAGGAATGTCGGCATTAGTCAGCTCCTACATTGCCAAAGTTAACCATCCTTATGTTCTCTGGCACATATCCAGTTCTCATGCGCCAACAAGTCACCTCCCTAGCTCCACAGCTATGAAGTCAGTTTGACTGCTCCAAGGTGTGGCTCTAGGAAACGCTACTGCACTTTCACCTGCATGCAAGAGCACACTAACAGGGTCTGAGCCTGAGCCAGCCAGGGTTAGTATTCGCTGCGATTTACTTTATTAGTTTACTCTGGCTCAGGTTAGAGCTTGATTTATTGTTTGAACTTCGGGGTGTATTATTTTAAGTGAGAGATCGGTTTTAGCTTTAGACCTAATGGTTGTTTACGTACTCTTAAATGTAGCTGTCTGTCATTTTTCTGTAAAGGTAAATTGAGATGTACGAAGGCACTCTACTCTCGCTCTCTGTCAGCCAGCATGAATGAGAATATAAATGTTTACATGAAGAGCTGTATACAGTAGAACCTCTGCTACTCTTTCTGATTATTCTTTTTTGATTGATTTTCCTATGTATATATGAAGGACCCATCTAGGATTGTATCCTACTTCTCAACTATCACGAATGGCCTGATTCACAGAGGTACATTTACACTTTTATGTAAGTTTACGACTGTTTGCTGTTCACAAAGGTAGTTTACTAATAGTACCTTTGGGAAGTCTCCACATATTGGCACTTAAAAAATAGGACCATCATATCTTTTTATGTACGGAGATTCTGCTGTCATAAAGATACTACTAGTAAAATACCTTCGTGAATAGCAAACAGTCATAAACTTACAAAAAAGTGTTAATTTACCTTTGCGAAACAGCCCTCCAATGTCATCATGTTCTATCTTCTACCAATGACTCTGAATACCTTGCATTATTTTCCTTACTCCTAATTGTACCCTGCACACCCTCCTCCATCTGTGACTGCTCCTTTTGCCTTTCTGTCACCTTTTCTGTGTTTGCTGGGATGGTTGTGTGCTGCAGTGTGTACTCTACCAGTTTAGCTAGTTCAGTGTGTGTGTGCATGTGCATGTCTCCTCTGTCCCTGTTAGTGTGTGTGTTTGTTTAAGCATGTGTGTGTGGGTATAATGCTGCAGTTTATTTTTTTGAACCCTATAAGTGCTGAGGAAGGCCTGGAGCCTTCCTCAGCCAAGGTGGCCGTATGCTGAGGATGGCTCCAGGCCGTCATGGCACTGACCAATGGTTCCATTGGGGTTGGCAGCAGAAGCGCATCAGCTGACACGCCCGAACCTCCCTAGGTGCTCTTCTGACATCAGCACACACAGGGCATGCCAAAGACATCAGATGGTGCTGGGGACGTGCTGGAAGCCATTTGCCTCCAGTGCGTTAGGAGAGAGGAGATCCCACAGGTAAGTCCTTCTTTGGGGTGGAGTTTTATGTTAGGAGAAAAAACACAATGGGAAAGGAACAAGTTTTTCCTTTCCCATGTGTTTGTTTGAAGTGGATTCATGCTCCACGATCACGGGTGAGGCCGCAATCGTGGCACAGGAATCTATTATAACAGACCACCAGGGCTTTGTTCTTTGTTGGAGGAGCGGCCCCTTGGAAAAGATGCGCTCCCCTCAGGGGGTAATAATAAATTAATGTCCCCCGGGCTACTTTGGTCATTTTTTTCACCTGAGGGATCGAAACCCACTAGATGCCAGGGGTTATTTGTTAACTAATTGTGGGGAGCGACCCCTTGGGCAAGGTTGGTTCCCCTTGGGGGATCATTTTTAGGAGGAATTCTGCCCCTCGCCCTCTTAGGGCAGACTGGCTGTTTTTAGGCTGATCTGCAGTCTGGGGGAGGTAGCACCCATTTCATACCAGGAAAATTTGTTTTGAAGGGGAACGACCCCTTTGGCAAGGGCCGCTCCTTTGGAGAGCAATATGTTTTGGTAAAGAACAGCTGAACTGGCCTAGGTGGGGGGGGGGGGTGGAAGCCCACTAGACACCAGGGAAATGTATTTAGAAGAGGATTGGGCAAGGGTCACTCCCCTTGGGAGCCATTTTTATAGTCTGCCCCTCTGAGGGCAGGGCAGCCAATTTTATGCCAATCAGCCCTTGGTGGGGGCAGAAGCCCATTAGTCACCAGGCCTTGTGTTTTGAAGAGAAAAGGCAAGTGACTCTTGGGCACCATATTCTTTTGTATTCTGTCCCCCTCTCTCCCCCCCGAATGCAGTTTGGGCTTTGTTAGGCTGATCTACCCTCTGAGGGTAATGGAAGCCCTCTATACACCAGGGAGTTAATATGGGAGCGTCCCCTTGAGAAGGGTCGCTCTCCTTGGGGGCCTTATAATTTTTGGGGTATTTGGTCTTTTTTGAGTGGATTGGGCCTAAGGGTGAGTGGTAACACTTGAGTCACCTGGGAATAAGGTTATGTATGTGGGGGGTCTGCTACTGGGGTACGGTTTGCTTCCACATGGTGGTGTCTTTTTTTGCCTTTGTCACGCCTTCTTTCAGGGGAAAAGTCCATGGGCCTTATGTAGGTAGCCTAACATTTACCACTTCATAAATACCGAATTTTACCGATTCGGTATTTATGAAGTGGTAAATGCTATGTAGGTAATCAGTCGGTAAAATTTACCGAATCGGAATTGGTCGGTAATTTAGAATCGGTATTTACCGATTCGGTAATGGTAACTGGCCTCCCATTGATTCCTATGGGCCAGGAGGCCCATAGGAATCAATGGGAAGCCAGTTACCATTACCGAATCGGTAAATACCGATTCGGTAATGGGGGGAGCACAATCAAGGGTGGCAGGGTGTCACAGTGACACCCTGTTGCACCCCTGATTCCTGCATGTGTGCACATGTAGCACACATACATGCCCTAAGGGCATGTATGTATGCCACATTGCACACTTCTAAGTGCCAAAAAATGCTTTTTCTAAGCCATTACACAACACCCACACACTCCCCCTACATCTCATTTCAGGATTCGGTATTTACCGATTCGGTAAAATTACCGATTCGGTAAATTACCGAATCCTGAAATGTCCCTCCTACATACCAAAAGCCTGAATACCGGTCGGTAACGGGATTTTTACCGAAAATCGGCCGTTACCGACCGGTATTAGGCTACCTACATATGGCCCCTAATCTTTTGATTGATATTTTGAAAATTTTAGTTATTTTTGTATTTATTTATAGAGTCAATTGTTTCCTTTGTCTTGTTGGTGAATCCTATTTGTAGGTGAATCTTTTACAGATTTGTAGTTTGTGGAGTTCTGGTTGATAAGCAACTCATTTTGCAATCTCACCTAATGTGTATCCTTGGTTGGTTTGTATACATTTTTTTGATTGCTGTAATAATGTTTGAATCTTTTGCTTTTTGTGTGCTTGTCTTTGTGCACCTTCTATACTGCCTTGTGATATGTATAATGTGTTTTTCCTTTCCAGTAGGTTTTTTTTTTGGTGCTTGCTGTGTCTGTGCAGAGTAGGTTCAGTTGAACCTCAGTCTTGCTGCCTCTGGCAAGTGAGTGGTATTGTTTTTGCATATATAGGTCCATGTGTGCTTTGTATTGATTGACGTTTCCTTCCAGATTACTATATGCCAGTAGTTGTACTTTCGTTTGGTAAAGCCACAGTTTGTTTATTACTTATTTTACACAGTGTTGGTTATTGTTGACTTATTTGCTGTGTTACTTTTATTAGTAAGAATTATGTCTAACCGCAGGTTGACCACACAGCAGGTTGTTGGTTTGCTTTTTGAATCTTCCTCTGACCATGGTTCTGAGACTGACTATGCTTCTGAGGCAGAGAACGAAATCAAAGATTCTGGCAGTGAATTTTCTGTCTAAGAGGATTCATCTGATGATGAACCACTATCAGTGTGGAAGAAGTGCCTTTCTAGAGGAGGACACTCATATACCGATAGTGCAGCAAGAGGAATCTGAATTGTAGCCTGGGGGTGAAATGCTCCCTGTTGGAGGTGCTGAACTCTGGTTTGCCCAAACATGTTGTAGCCTGTCTTGCCTGCCCAAGGGTCCGTCATAAAGAACAGGACGTCATCCGCGTAGAGCATGATGCTGTTCGATCTCGACTGGGACCAGTCGAATCCACGGCGCACCGGGTTCCTAACCCATGCTGCCAAGGGCTCCACCGCTAAGGCAAATAACAGTGGGGACAGGGGGCATCCCTCTCTGTTGCCCCTGCGGATGGGGAAGGGGTCCGAGCAATGGCTGGCTATTTGGACCAACGCCATCAGGTTAGTGTAGAGTAAGCGGACATAGGCAATGAAGCAGGGACCAAAATTTACCGCCTCCAGTTATTGAAAGAGGTAGACCCAACTGAGTGAATCGAAGGCTTTATCTATGTCAGCCAATAATATAGCTGCCAGGCGTCCTAACGCCGGGGCAGCCGCTATGGCATTATGTACTTTTCGAATGTTATGGCGAGTTGCTCATTGGGGCATAAAGCCCGATGGTCTGGGTGGATTAGGTCTGAGATGCACGTACATAGGCAACCTGCCAGGACCTTCCCTAGTAGTTTGGGCTCAAAATTGATTAGAGAAATAGGACGGTAGGATGAAGGGTCCTTCGGAGGGCATCCTGGTTTGAGGAGAAGGACAATTTCTGCATGCCACCAATCCTGGGGAAATACGTTACGGTCTTGGGCATCCTGTATAGCCGCCAGCAAGTGGGTCCCCAGCAGGTGTATGTTCGGCCGTAGAAACTCCATAGGAAATCCATTGGGTCCAGGGGCCCGTCCCGGGTGTAGGGCATGTAGAGCCCCAGTCAACTCATCTAACGTAATACGGACCTCTAGTTGATCGCGCATGTGGTCTGGGAGTTTCCGAGGTGGGATATCAACCAGGAATTCTGCTATTTGGGCATCTGAGATTTGTTCTTGACTCTCAAAGAGGGAGGAGAAATGCTGTGCAAATTCCCCATCCACAGCCTCCGGTGAGGAGCATAAGGCCCCCTCAGCATTGCAGATGGTGGGGACTACAGCCGGGGATCTGTCCACCTGGTAGAGCCCAGGGAGCATTTTGCTCGATTTGTCCCCCCATTGGTAAACTCGATGTTGCCTTGCTTCCCAAATCTCCTTCGCCTCCCCCATTAGATACTGCTGTATTGTTTGTTGCACTTGTAGCAAGTTATGCCGTAGAGTGGAGGTAGGGTCAAGGGTTAACTGCGTAGCAAGGGCCATTTGGCGCGACTCGAGGTCCGCCAATTGCACCTGTCGAGCATGCTTTTCTTTGGTGCGAAAGCTTATTTCAGCACTCCGTATGGTGGGTTTTAGGGCCTCCCATAGGATGCCTGGGGACGGGGCGGAGGGGACATTGGCGTCCAAATAATCAGAGATCGCTGTGTGCAACCTTTGTGCACCTTCTATACTGCCTTGTGATATGTATAATGTGTTTTTCCTTTCCAGTAGGACTTTTTTGGTGCTTGCTGTGTCTGTGCAGAGTAGGTTCAGTTGAACCTCAGTCTTGCTGCCTCTGGCAAGTGAGTGGTATTGTTTTTGCATATGTAGGTCCATGTGTGCTTTGTAGTGATTGACTTTTCCTTCCAGATTACTATATGCCAGTAGTTGTACTTTCGTTTGGTAAAGCCACAGTTTGTTTATTACTTATTTTACACAGTGTTGGTTATTGTTGACTTATTTGCTGTGTTACTTTTATCAGTATGGATTATGTCTAACCGCAGGTTGACCACACAGCAGGTTGTTGGTTTGCTTTTTGAATCTTCCTCTGACCATAGTTCTGAGACTGACTATGCTTCTGAGGCAAAGAACGAAATCAAAGATTCTGGCAGTGAATTTTCTGTCTAAGAGGATTCATCTGACGATGAACCACTATCAGTGTGGAGGAAGTGCCTTTTTTAGAGGAGGACACTCATATGCCGATAGTGCAGCAAGAGGAATCTGAATTGTAGCCTGGGGGTGAAATGCTCCCTGTTGGAGGTGATGAACTCTGGTTCGCCCGAACATGTTGTAGCCTGTCTTGCCTGCCTTTAGTGGTGTTGCAGAATGTAGAGTCAATACTGAAAACAATTTCCCCAAAAATGTATTTCATTTTATGGATGATGAATTTTTGAATGAGATTGTTAACCAGACTAATTTGTATGCTGAACAGAATTTGAGGGACAACATGCCAGACTTAAGCACCACTCTACAGATAGCCGGTGGACTCCCACAAATCTGGATGAGTTGAAGAAGTTCTCTGGTTTAACTTTGTTGATGGGATTGATAAGGACGCCCTCGCTGTCTTCATATTGGTCTACTAGTAGCCTTGATGATTACTGCTATATTTCCTGAAACCATGAGTCCTGATTGGTATTTGTTTTTGCTTCGGATGCGGTAGTTTGTTGATAATGCTTCAGCATTGCAAAACAAACGAAAGGAACTTGGGGTCTAGCAAAATCTTGCAGTGTGAGCAGAAGTATAGGTAGAAGGCTAATTAGTCCTAAATAGCACAGGAGGGAGTAAGAAGAGAAGAAAGAGACATCCAAATGCAATCTAAAAGGACCTCAGAGCGAAGCTTGGATACCCATCAATTGTCTAAGTGATCAATCCTATCATCTGGTCATCCAATCCAGGATAAGATGTATCTCTTGATCATAGAGAACATCTAGTTTGGAGTGATTTCACTCAAAAAGGCCCAAGATCGTCAAAGGATTGGAGCGAGGAGACCAACAGTTGCAAAGTGATAGAACAATTGAAAGGAGTGCAGTGCTGAAAAAAGGAAGAGTAAAGTGGTGTAATAAAATAGAGCTGTGAGAAAACACTACTAATTTAATATGTGAATCTCACACTCTAAATAAAACAACAGTGCAAAAAGCAGTATTCAACAAATAACTGCTATGTAAAAAGGTCGACATGTTTCAGCCCAATGGGAACCATTTCTCCCTGCGGCTTTCTTCAGGACCCTTGTTGTTAAATTTTCGCTACTGCAATAGTGTATCAACACAACATATAGTGAAAAAGAGAAAGTGCTTGTCTCACTATCATCTGAAGGTAGGATTCTCTACAACCTTTAGTAGATCCTCCGCTTCAAAAGGATGCAGTGAGCATCTGTCATACTATGCCTTGCATAGTGATTAACTTCTAGCTGTGAAATTTTCACTGAGGAGAGTTGTTCACTGCTAACAACCATTCATGATCAAAGCACTTCACCTGTAACTATTCGGGGTCAGGTTGCTGAAGTGCGCAAACCTGTGTGCATTTTTTTGAACAGCAAATTTTATTCATTTATTCCAATGAATTTTGGGCGGCAACCCTACAAAAACCTGTAGGAAATAAAACACAGCAGCAGTACTGACATTTTTAGATATTTGCAAGACCTGCAAAACAAGCAGGTTACATAACTTTAACAAAATGCAGACTGTACTAGACCTCGGTATTTGTGTATGAGATACATTAGTAGAGTGGTGGGGTATCATACAACATGGAATGGACAGATCGATAAAATATGGATGGATTTTGTCTCCTATCAGCGGTCTGTGGATGGAAGAAGAGGAAGATCTATCCCACGATACGTCGCCCATCGGGTCCATATTTTTCTGTGTTTTTTGGGGCACCCACAAGCTAGAAACACAGCAATTTCCACCCCCATACATCTGTCGAGTTCGGTTTTCCATTTGCCTATAGTCGGAGTGGAAGTCCTTTTCCACATCTGGGCGATATCGCGCTTGGCAATGGTAAGGGCCAAGAAAAAGAGATGTTGTTTGTATTTGTTTCCCCCTATGTCGTCCGTGCTGTGTAGGAGGAAAAGTCATGGGTCGGGTGGGAGTTTCCATGATACTTTGTGCCAAAAGGGCTGCAAAGCAGCAGGGCCGTTTCTAGGTGTTTCGCCGCCCTAGGCGAGAATTGAAAAATGCCGCCCCCTCCCTTTTACTACCATCACTCTCTCCCCTGCCATCCAGGCTAGAGAGGCACACCCTCTACTGCCGAACCCTTCTATGTTACTCTCATTTACTATCAGGAAACACGATCAAAACAGTCAGTCCTGCAAACGACCTCAACGAAAGGCCCAGGCCAGACCGTTATGGTAACCATACACTCACAGAACTATGTATACGGATGCCCAATAGAACCTTGTGTATCGGGCATGACACTAGGGTAGTGGCCAGTTCTTTTTTTTTTTTTACGGAGTTTTATATAGCGCGATCTTGCCCCAAAAGTATCGGGTATCAGAGCGCTTTACACGAGCACAAGTTGCGTTACATCATGAGGATACATTCATTTTTGTTAGTCACGAACAGCCTATTATTATGACAACAGGCGCAAAGTTCACTGAGCTGCCAATATTTCAGCCCAGAATTCCGAAAGAGAACAATAACCATTTTTAATAGTTCAACTAGGGGCAGTCTAGGGGCTGAACAAAGAGAGGTGTGGGTCGGAAAGACAAAGCAGGTTTTCATTAAACTCCGCAGTGAATTTTTGCAGGAAGGGCAACCGTTACATACCTAGTGATATAGAGCTCCGTGCTATCCGCGACGTCTGACTCCATTGTACTCATTCAGGTACGAGGGCATGAAGAACAGGCACAGTATTCCTAGTGGAAGATGGTAAACTGAGTACACTTTCACTACAGTCCTCTGACGTGCCCCAGCCCTGCAAACCCCATTCTCTCCCCGAACCCAGGACACTCGTTTATCGCCTCAGTCTGGAATTCAGCGGAAATATTTTGGGGCTCGTAGAGTCGCCCGAGTAGTCACCATCTTGAAATGAGTGATTTGTTGCTGTATTTTAAAACAGGTGTTTTTTCCAAGTATGCTAGCGCTGATGTGAATGTTCGGGAAATACAATAGTAAGTATTATTCGTTTGGAAGAAATATGAAATAGAATTAGATTTCAAAATAAAGTGCAGAAATAGGTGCCCTGAGCTGCTATTTAATTTGCAGAAGCAGTTCTAATAACGCTTAGGCAGCTAGTGAAGGCTAATAAGGTCTAACAGTGGAACCCCCTCACCCCTACGCATACTAAATTTGAAACTCTCACATCAGACTATGCAAAGCTAGTCCAAGATGGCCTTGGAGTATACATACCACTTGCGCGTTTGTCACCACAGAGCTACGCCCCTTTACTCTGATGTAGGGCAACTCAGTTTACCGTTGCTAAGCTACGGAAGCAGCTGGTTAACGTATGTGGCTTACGTTTTCTTTTGCACAAATACCCACCTTGCCGTTCCCCTATCAGGGCTGTTTCTACCATTAGGCAAGACTAAGCGGCCGCCTAGATTTACTTTCGTAGGTTCAAATTAAAACAAAATTCCCCCTTTTGCCGCCCTAGCCCTTTTGCCACCCTAGGCGGCTGCCTAGTCTTGCCTAATGGTAGAAACGGCCCTGCAAAGCAGTGCAGCTCCAAACTGCATGTATAAATGTCCCATCTTCCCTCCCACATCATAAACATATAGTGGACTGGATAACACCCATCTTCCAGAGTCGGACCCGTGTGTAGTATGTGCGGTGTAGATACATGGACTGTATAAGGCGGTATCGCGTGGACGCTGCAGCGCCTCGAGGGCTGGCAATGGCTTCGGCCCAGTCGTCGCCCATCAAGTCAGGAATGGCGGCTTGCCATGCCTGCCGCGTCGCGTATAACGTCGTCTGTGTGTGGGTCATCAGCATCTGGTATATTTGCCTAATTTTGTGGAGGCCCAAATCTCCCCTCAGCAGTCGGCCCTCCAAAAGGTGAAACTCTGGGAGGGTCTCGAGAGCATGGATCAGGGGGGTCCAAACATGGCGGAGTTGAAGGTATTTGTAAAATTGTGACTTGTGCAGTTGGTAATCCGCCTGTAATTGCTGAAAGGATTTCAGTGTAGTACCCTGCATCACATCCACCAGGGTCGATATTCCCACCAGGTCCCACCTGTGGAAACACGGCAGGGCCGCCACCGTGTGGAGTTATGTGCCCTGCCATAATGAAGTTGTTTGGGTTAGTGTCCCGCACCACCCCATCCCATCTGTCGGACTGAGTTACGCCATAAGTGTATCACTACTCTACTCACCGGGGGCAGAAAATCTAGACGCGTGGCACTATAAAGGAGTTGGAGGAGGGGGTCCCCTGCATTGCTGGATCCTCGATCACAAAGGCCAAGTCAGTTGGGGAGCAATACCACCATTTGTTTATTATAAGTATGTGAGAAGCTACATAATAGGAATATATGTCCGCTGCAGTGATACCCCCACAATGTGTAGACTGTACGAAGGTGCGAAGTGCGACCCTAATTGCCCCTCCATTCCAAAGGAATTTATTTTGTATGGCATTCACTTGTGCGAACCAGGATTGTGGGATTTTATATGGGAAATGTTGTAATCTGTATAAGAATTGAGGTAGGTACACCATCTTGAAGATGGCCGATCGTCCATAGAGTGGTAGTGGAAGGGAGGACCAGATAGTTGTTTCCCCATGCAGACTCACAAGCAATGGATTGATATTATGTGCCCATGAGACCTTGGGGCATGGCGACACAAAGATGCCCATATACTTAAAGCCACCCGTCACGTGCGACAGCTGTGACGCCCAGGTTCCCCGTCCCTGATGACCGCAAACTGGAAAGAGGATGGATTTCGCAGGGTTGGTGTGCAAGCCTGTGGTTTCCCCAAACACTCTAAGGATTTGCAATATGCGAGGCCCCAAGAACCAAGGGTCCGTCATAAAGAACAGGACGTCATCCACGTAGAGCACGATGCTGTCCGATCTCGACTGGGACCAGTCGAATCCATGGCGCACCGGGTTCCTAACCCATGCTGCCAAGGGGCTCCACGGCTAAGGCAAATAACAGTGGGGACAGGTGGCATCCCTGTCTGTTGCCCCTGCGGATGGGGAAGGGGTCCGAGCAATGGCCGGCTATTCGGACCA
Source organism: Triturus cristatus (assembly GCF_964204655.1). Taxonomy (NCBI): domain Eukaryota; kingdom Metazoa; phylum Chordata; class Amphibia; order Caudata; family Salamandridae; genus Triturus; species Triturus cristatus. The sequence continues at coordinate 1,062,756,722 of NC_140582.1, read as the reverse complement.
ACGCCATCAGGTTAGTGTAGAGTAAGCGAACACATGCAATGAAGCGGGGACCAAAATTTACCGCCTCCAGTAATTGAAAGAGGTAGACCCAACTGAGTGAATCGAAGGCTTTATCTATGTCAGCCAATAACATAGCTGCCAGGCATCCTAACGCCGGGGCCGCCGCTATGGCATTATGTACTTTTCGAATGTTATGGAGAGTTGCTCATTGCAGCATAAAGCCCGATGGTCTGGGTGGATTAGGTCTGAGATGCACGTACGTAGGCAATCTGCCAGGACCTTCCCTAGTAGTTTGGGCTCAAAATTGATTAGAGAAATAGGACGGTAGCATGAAGCGTCCTTCGGAGGGCATCCTGGTTTGAGGAGAAGGACAATTTCTGCATGCCAACAATCCTGGGGAAATACGTTACGGTCTTGGGCATCCTGTATAGCCGCCAGCAAGTGGGTCCCCAGCAGGTGTATGTTCGGCCGTAGAAACTCCATAAGAAATCCATTGGGTCCAGGGGCCCGTTCCGGGTGTAGGGCATGTAGAGCCCCAGTCAACTCATCTAACGTAATAGGGACCTCTAGTTGATCGCGCATGTGGTCTGGGAGTTTCCGAGGTGGGATATCAACCTGGAATTCTGCTATTTGGGCATCTGAGATTTGTTCTTGACTCTCATAGAGGGAGGAGAAATGCTGTGCAAATTCCCCATCCACAGCCTCCGGCGAGGAGCATAAGGCCCCTCAGCATAGCAGATGGTGGGGACTACAGCCGGGAATTTGTCCGCCTGGTAGAGCCCATGGAGCATTTTGCTCGATTTGTCCCCCCATTGGTAAACTCGATGTTGCCTTGCTTCCCATATCTCCTTCGCCTCCCCCATTAGATACTGCTGTATTGTTTGTTGCACTTGTAGCAAGTTATGCCGTAGAGTGGGGCTAGAGTCAAGGGTTAACTGAGTAGCAAGGGCCATTTGGCGCGACTCGAGGTCCGCCAATTGCACCTGTCGAGCATGCTATTCTTTGGTGCGAAAGCTTATTTCAGCACTGCATACGGTGGGTTTTAGGGCCTCCCATAGGATGCCCGGGGACGGGGCGGAGGGGACATTGGCATCCAAGTAATCAGAGATCGCTGTGTGCAACATGTCTTGATAGTCTGGACTCCAGAGGTGCCAGGGGATATGCGCCACCGAAAGGGGGGTTTCCAAGAGCAGGTATGAAATTTAAGAGTAATTGGGGAATGGTCAGAGAGCCCCCAGGGGAGGTGGGCAATCTGTGAGAACCTGTGGAGATATATGCGAGGCACAAAAAATCCAGTCGGGATTGTGACCCGTGGACCACAGACAGATATGTGTAACTAAGAGCAGTGGGGTGAAACTCTTGCCAGACGTCTGCCCAACCCAAGGTGGACACTAGTATGTGCAATTTAGAGGGACCCAGTGGTGGTGAACGGTCAGTACTATATTGTCTGTCAGTTGGCCCCATTGTGTAGTTCCAATCATCCCCCATGAGGGTCAGACCCTCTGGCAGTTCCCCACAAACCCTAGAGATCCTGTCGACAAAGGTCCTCCTAGTGCAGGGGGAACTTATATACTACCTATGGTAACATGCTCACCATACAGTGTGCCCGTGACGAATAAAAATCTGCCCACGGGATCTACCCTGTGGGCTATGTGTTGGAACGGGACCCTACGATGTATAAGTATGGCTACTCCCCGGGAGCCCCTGGTAAATCCTGCGTGATAAATATAATGGTAACCAAAGCGAGCCAAACAAGGGGCTTTCGTACCTAATAAGTGAGTTTCCTGGAGGAGTAAAATGTCTGCCCCATACCTTTTGGCCTGACATAGGACAGCGCCACGTTTTACTTTATTAAGAAGACCCCAGGCATTCCATGAAACCACAGTAAGGTCCCAGAGAGGGGCTGTATCATCCTGCACTATCATCCTGCATCTCCAAAGACACTATAGTGATGAAATTGGAATCTAGAAGACAAGTCTGCATAAAGAATAATAACAACAAAACTAAATTCCCACATATCCCCCACCCGACACTGCCATGAACAAGGAGTATGACACGGCGTAGGTTGCGCCAGGCCCCAACAGGGGAGACCCGGGCCCCCACGCCAACCGAGCCCAACACACCCACAAAACATTTAACAAGGGGGGTATCGAAGTGTCTCTGGCCTGGTAGCCCCATGGCCGGACATCCACGACCATTCAGAGGAAGCGAGTATTAGGAGACTATCAGTGAATAACAGTCTGCGGCGACATACAGCTGGCTGCTAGCGACGTGACTGGATGGCTCAAGAGACGCGTTCTGGACTGGTGGATTGCCTGTCTGAGCTGAATCTATGATGTCTCTAAGATGTGGTTCTGCGAGGCCTATTTCATTGTGATCCGCGGGAGAACGACTCCAGCGGCGGTGGTGAGTACGGCTTAAGTGTGAATGTTCGTCTATCCACGCGAAGACAGCTTCCGGCGTATCAAAGAAGAAAGATTTGAATTGAATATCACTCGCATCCTCAGGGGGGGGGGAGGGAGCACACTGCCTCTCATCCCAGCACGGTTCACCCCATTGCATCCTGGTAAATGCAGTACGCTTACTTTCAAAGTTACGTTCACTCGCATCCTGGCTGGATATAACACCATATATTGCAAATTTAAGTCGCGCAGTCTGCGCTTCGCCGCTGTGAATGACTGACGTTGCTGCTGGACCAGGCACGTATAATCAGGGAACACCATTATGGGCCTGAATCATGCTAAAAGCGTTCTTTATGTGTCCTAGCAAATTGCAAGATTGCATCCCGGTCGGCGTAGGTCAACAGCTTGTCAATTACTGGCCTGGGTTTTGCGCCTGGGGGTGACTTCTGGGTCAATGCCCGGTGAGCGCCTCCATGACAAAGCATGTGGAGAGTGGTTCCTGTGGCATGAGATCTGTGCGCCACTGGGCAATGAAACGGTTCATGGAGGATCCTTCACATCCCTCCAGCAGGCCCACGAAGCGCAAGTTATTGCGCCTCGCCCGGCCTTCTGCAATTTCCCACTAGAGGCAAGTTCCTGCGACACTACGGTGAGTTTGTTGACTTTCTTCTGAAGGATGGTCACAGAGTCCTCCACCGCCGAGACCCGCACCTCCGCCTCCGTGATGCGGTCGACTGCTTTCCTGAGATCCTGGTGCAGGAACGAGATGGCATCTAGCTTGTCTCTGGCATCATTATTGCTGCAAGGAGGGACGCAATATCGGGCGTCAAGCCTGCCCCCTCGAACCACTAGCGGGTGCAGTGAAGTAATCCAAGCTGCCCTGTTTGGGGCCAGGCCCACTAGGTTTGTCTCTGCCCATTGCGGTTAATGTCGGGGAGGTGGCAGAAGCGTTGAAGAGAAGAGGTGCTGATTCCGGGACTGCGCTGGCACGGGGAGGCACAACCTCAACTCAAAAGGCACTGCGGGGACCGTGCCCAGCTCTACCACGGCAACACACCGTCAGCGGGCCCTCGCGGATCCAGGCATGTCCTGGGCCGCAAGCCGCACCGAGCCTAGCTCAGCCACTTCCGCAACCCACGACTGCCTGCCAAAGAGGCCCTATAAGAGGACCAGACTCGCCGGACTGCCCGTCAACAGTGCCCGCAAGGATATGACGCAGCCCAGGCCCATATATCTCGGCTGGGGCTCCAGAGGTCTCCCTGGTTTAAGAAGGACGGTCGTCAATGTGAGCTGCGGAGTAAATGCAGGAGAGGAGTGGGGGCTTGCCACCAGACCGCAGTTGGCTGAGAGGCATAGGTCTCTATTGTGTCCTCTACCAACCCACTGCACGAACCTGCCAGGGGCCGTGAAACTATAGTGCCCAGAATGATCTCTCACCTATTCTGCTGCCACAGCATGTGCCTCAGGCGTCCCCGGTGGAGCGGCTTCTCTCGGGACAGGGCGAGGGCCCGGGCGGGAATGTGGGCCTCCCTGCTGGCAGGGCCTGCGGGAAGGCAGCATCAGCGACCGACGAGAGCCCCCAGTCGGGTGAAGATGTACAAAAGCTGCCCGGGCTGTCCCGCCGTCAACAGGGCCACCGTATTGCACTCCCAAACTGCCTCCGTCGGAGCACTGTGTGGGGGAGAGAGTGAGAGAGAAGATGGCGGCCCAAGCAGTGCTCGAGGTCCCAATGCCTGAGGGTTTGCAGGTAGGCCGCAGCAACGAACGGTCTGACTCCTCCGTCCCCGGCAGTGGTGGGGGCTAGGGCCCAGCAGCATCCGGCGTCTTAAGGGGTGCCAGGTCCTCCCAGCAGCCCAATGCAGCAAGAGAGCCCCAGCCGATGCCTCTCCAGGTGAGTAAAGGCACTCCGAGGGAATGGGGGAGGGCTCTCCTCGTCCGCCGGGACAGCACCGTCACAGATCGCAATGCAGGGGGGCCCGATGACAAAGGGCACTCCAGCTGTCGCCGAGTCGCTCACCTCCGGGGCTCCGGCCCTACTGTCGCACCGCTATCGGCTGGTCCGTGCACCGTGCACGCTGGGCCAGCACCGTCGCAGAGTGCCGTGCGGGGGGCCAGATAACTCAGGGCACCCCCCAGCTGTCGCCGAGACCCTCTGGCCCTACTAGTGCATCGTTATCAGCCAGTCCGTGCCCCATGCAGGAGCCGTCAGCCTGGGTCTTGGCCTGCGCCCCTCTGGCGGTCTCATGTGCGACGGAGCACTCGTTGCAGTTTGCCAGCAGCCAAACGTCAGGAAAAAAGGCACTTTGTGCTGTCGGGATCGATGCCATCGCCGATTATGCTCCTCTGAACAGGATTAATGCTGGATGATATGCGGATTATGGCGTGGACGCGCGGAGCCCGATTAGGCTGCGTCCACCATGATGGCCTTCCAAGCCACGCCCCATGAACCTGTGTGTATTTTAGACTACAGTACGCACCATGGTGGTGGTGTAGATAGAGTAGCGCAGAGGTTGAACATTTGGTATAAGAAGTTGGCTGTTCATTGGTTTCATTTGGCAACCTTTAATGATTTTCTTGTATTCAAGGATTTTCCTCCAGATTCAAAGATTACTTTTGTTCAGTTTCAGCAGTCTGTAATAGGCAGCCTTGTTATAGTGGAGAAGGTAAGTGTTCCTAGAGTTGGTGTGGTGGAGGATGTGGCTAGATTGAAAGATCACCACTTTCCTGATTACATTGCTCCCACACCCAAAACAACTTTTCCTGTAGGAGATGTAGAGTTTGTGTCCAAAGATGTGTGGGAAAGGAGAGTTGTATTGTATGTACTACCCCCAGTGTCCTTCTAATCCTGGGCTATGTGTGCCCACATGTTTTAAATCGTACCACATGCAACTCACGTACTGGGAACAACCGTGAGTGTGAAAGTGTACTGACTGGTTTGTATTGTTTTACATGTTATGTTGAATTTCTCAGTTGGCCATTGTTTGATTACTTAGTTATACTAGTTGTGTTTGTAGTGATATTGGATTCTCATCTCCTTCAAATTGGTTTGTACTTTCTTTTTTGTAAAAAAAAAATGTGATGGCGGTGTGTGTATACTGGCACATGGCTGGCGGTATGTGTGGACTGACACTTGGCTGGCAGTGTGTGGACTGGTGCTTGGCTGGCAGTGTGTGTGGACTGGCACTTGGCTGGCAGTGTACATAGACTGGCGCTTGGCTTGCAGTGTATATTGATTGGCACTTAGCTGGTGGTGGGTGTAGACTGGTGGTTGGCTGGCGGTGTGTGTGGATTCGTGCTTGGCTGGCGGTGTGTGTGGCTAGCCATGTATGTGGACTGGCGTTTGGCTGCTAATGTGTGTGTGTTGTGACCAGCAGCAAGCCACTACTCACTCACACCACTACCAAAACACCAGTCCACACATTCCACCTGCTTGCAGGTGGTGTGATTGTTGTGTCTGAACTGGCATCTGGCTTGTGGTGTGTGTGGGTGGCCTCCGACTGGCAGTGTGTGTGAGTTGTATCTGACTAGCGGTGTGTGAGTAGTGACTTGCTGCTGATCACCACACACACACACTGCTAGACAATCACCAGTCCACACACTCCGTCAGCTGCCAGGTGGTGGGATTGCCTTGTCAGTACTGTGTGCGTATGAAATGACTGCCCTTGATTTGCACTGTATGTTTTTGTGAGTGTTGTAATGTGCAATTTGTGAATTATTTTGTGTGTGTTGCGCAGTAAAGATGTGTGAAGGGAATGTAAAGTGGTTGGTGCCTTGACGTGGCCGTACAGCTCTCGAGCTGTGAGTCATTGGTTCAGCATTCAGAACTTTCAATTATTAACAGTGAATTTCATTTTTGTGAAATCGTTTGTTAATAAAATTATAATTTTAAACTTTTCATTCACCCTCATGCCTAATTCAAATAGTATGTGTGTGTACCTGAGGAGTAGAGGGTTGTGGAGTAAAATTTGTCTTTTCTGTCCTTCTAGGGGGGCTCCAGGGTGGCTTACGTGGATCCCTCAGAGTACTGGAATCTGCTGTAAGCCTCAAACTCCCTGCCATCCAAAGTTCCCACATTTCTCTTAATAAATATGGCACCTCATGTGTGTGGGTAGGCCTAATGCCTGCAAAAGTGCAGAGTCCAAACCGCAATGTGTGGGCTCGGGCAGAGTTAGTGTAGTCGTGCTACATGGAACTCCGCAAAGTGCAAAAAAAACTCTGCTGCGCTATGCAGAGTCCTATTCTCAAAGCCTGTTTGCGTGATGTTTACGTTATACGTCAATGCAAAATTTGTTCTCGGGTGGAAATCTTGCTCGAACTGCAGAAATGCGGTTCGCATGGGAGCGGCCATCTTGTTTTCAGTCTGTTTATGGTGCTGGGGCCTACATTTTCAATCCTTTTTTAATCTGTTTAATCCTTCTCTTCTAAAACCTATTTTCCCCGCATTTTTGTTTATTATCTTACCCTTCGTCTGTTTGTTGTTTTCTTACATATTTTTCATTTTTTTTGTTTTTGCGTGGATTTTGTACTTTTTAAAGTTTTTGCTTTACTTCATTTTTTTACCTTTCTTTCCTTTTCCTATTTCTTTTTTTCTCTCTTTCCCCCAGTGCCATTGCAGAGCAGAGTACGAAAAGCTAGACGAAAAGCATCCGCCTTCCTTGCGTAAAACGGTGCGAGGAAGGGGTGTAGCCCGTGCCCTATTTTCAACGGTGGAGGTGGCAGCACTGGTATTTTATGTCCAGTGCCACCTCCCCTCCACCCTGGCAGCAGACGGCAGGCCTGGCAGTGTTTATCGACTACGGGAGCGTCAGAAGCAGTGGGATAGGGTGCGCCGGGTTGTGCGCAGCTGCTCTGGGGTTAATTGCTCCCTGCAACAGCGGATGCACTGGTGGTCCGACATTCTGGACCGAGACCAGGACTTGCCTGACCTGCTAGGTATTGGGGTCGCAGGGCTCGGTGTGTAATTATTATTATTATCACTTGTGTTTTATGCTAATATTTTTTTCCCAAACAGCAAGCATGCTGCGCACACGCAGGTAAGTTAAGTTTACAAATGTTATGTGATCGTTATTCTAGATAGGTGCTCGGCGCTACCTAATCGTACTTGTTGGTGCTCGCTTGGGCCGATTATTCAAGAAGTAATGCAAAGACTCCAGTCGTGTGTCCTGTCACTAAGATAGTGGTCGTTAGTATTAGTGAGTTAGCGCATTTTCTCACCTCTTAGCGCCTTTATCTTTTTGTAGCTCGTACAGTGTCAAGCAATTTCTGAGTGATGTGTATGCTTTTGTCCATTTATGCATTGAAAAATGTATGCTTAGTGAATTGGCCCGTCAAAGGGGGTTGAGATTGAAATTGCGACTGAGATGAGAAGCAAACATCATTCATTGCAATTTATTAGTAATTCCAAAATCTAGTTTAGTAAATTTGGAATAGGATTAGGTAGGTTTAGGAAATTTGGAAAAGGACGGAAAGCGATTCGATCTGATTGAGAAAAGTTCAATGGTATGGCAATTGCCTTTTCCTACCCAAAAATATTTTTGGAGAGATTATTTATTTACCACCAGTCTTTTTTTAATTTTCTTGTGTTTATGTCTTACATCAGCATCCAGGGGCAAGAAGAAGACTGAGGTGGGTGAGGGATCCAGAGGGGCCTTCCAAAGATCCATGGCCGATAGTCTCAGTAAGTCCTCCTGTTGTTAACATTAATATTTAGTCCCCTAACTTTTACCGCTCCTTTTTGAATTATTTCTGCCCGTCTCCTAATTTGTTTCCCAAATCCTCTTCAATATATTCGTTTCAAAATTCTTGTTATCCCTGCATTATCCTATTTACTTATTTTCTATAATTCAACTTTCTGTACTTTACTTCAAACTGTCTCTGTCCTAGTCTGTCTGTAGCTTCCTTTCTTCTGCTTTCTCAGTCAGCTTTCCCTCTCCCCTTATATATCTTGTGGACTGCCTACTGGTGGTACTGTAAGACTCAGAGCACCCATTGGTCACGTACTACTACTCTGCCGTGAAGATGGTATGCCCAAATAAGGTATTCTACACATTTTGTTGAGATGAGAAAGCTTTCTTTTACTTGCTCATGCTCAATCAGTAAAACGAGAGAATGGTCATGGTCATGTTTGACACCCCAATGTTGTGTATGTATTTTATTATAGTATACCAGCAGTTGATAATGACCTTGCACCATGGCTGGAAGGAAGTATGAGGAGGACGACCCCATTGCATTTGCCAACCAAGACCACATGTCCAGTTGTCCACCCTTTTATTTCTTTTCAAAAACTCAGATTTATCAATAGCTCTCTCAATCCATTACAAAAAAAAGTTACCGGACTTTTCAAAAATTGCCACCAACAAAATGCCCAACCTGATATTATTTTTGATAGAAGATACTGTAACTGAATTGTAGTAATGTATTGTGGTTATATTTTGCTATGAAAAAAATAAAAGGGTAGGCGTATCTGACATCTAGAAAATGTGTAATATTTTTTCTACTAGCACTTACCATCAGTGCTGTGGCCAGCACTGACAGTGCCAGCTAAGCAGACACGGTAGCGGCCCGAACGGGTGAGCCAGCAGCAGTGGCGGGTGGTAGTAAGACATATTGAATGTTTATTGACAATTAATAATATAGTCACTGCAAGGGTGTAATGTTGACTTGTGAACACCCCTCTTTAGCAGATACAGTGGGAGTTGGGTATGTAATGGTCTCTTCTATCTGCAACTCAGCAGACAAAGATTCACAATGAACTTTAACTATGATAGATTGATGGAAAAGAAGAATGGAAGGAGAAAGGATCAGTAAAATGTAATAGGACTGAAAGAGAAGGATGTGTGTTCTAAAGGATGCATAACATAGGTGGATGATAGTGATCCAGCGGTTTACCAACAACAGATACTCTACTACCATATATCTCACCTGGGCCCAACCAACACACAATTGAGTAAAACCGCTGGGGTGTCAAGTTTATATGTTTTCACAAATATTCAGGATTAGTCTAGAACACCTTCACTAACCCTTCACAGATCAAAAAGTTCTTTCCTCTGGTCAATGGACCATTAGTTGAACTAATTGATGGTGATACTAACATACAACTAACTTACTTATACTTTAAATTGAAATAACCACAGACTCCTTCAAAGTTTTAAAGTTTTATCTACATTTTGGGCATGTGAACCACTTCAAAAATACAATACAAACATCCTCATTCGTTAGGAGAGAAAATTCAATTAATCATCAACACATACTTTAAACACTTGCAATAACTTGTGCTCAGAAAGGGAGAGGACAGAGAGAAAAGATCATCTGCAAATATCCCTAACAAAATAAGGAACCTAGAAGGATCCTAAAAAAGCCTACCTAGACAAAGATAGGTGCTCCATAATTAATAGAGTCCTACACTAGAAAAAACTTTTTGTTTTTCTATAGTCCCCTCACTCACCTAGGGTTGCCCCAGGGTGACATGCTTCATCATAGGGGTCCTCCCAGGCATCTACTGCCTGGGGCGTGCTGCAACTTGGCGAAATACGCAGGAGCACTTATATTTTCAACTATGTGTGGTGATGTGTAGTGCTGTGCTATGTGGAGTGAAAAAAAGAAAATTATAATAAAAATTACCTGGATAGTGAACCCTAATTTTATTCAGCTCCTATCCGGTAAATGTAGATTAAAAAGGGGCTAGTAATAGAGTACAGTAACGTTATGTGTGCCTGTCCCTAATTACTTGGTCGACATGTTTCGTGGTTACCCCAACCACTTCCTCAGGACCGCGCAAGGACCAGCCTTGCGTGTACCACTCCGAGTTATTACGAACAAATCACTAATTTGTATTGTTATTAAACTATTTGTTAATCAAATACGATACCCATAATACCAGGATTTTCTTTCGAAGTATTGGGTCGTAGTTTCTGTAGGTTCCTTATTTTGTTAGGTACATTATAAAAGGAGGAAAAAGCCTGCCTCCCTATCCTCCTACTCCCTTTCCTTTAAAGTGGTCATCTGCAAATATCACCAATTTCTTTTTTACCAAGAATTGTGTGAAGACCAACTCCCTGGCCAAAGGGCTGGAAAGGGTCCCCCGGGATAGTTCAGGCGACAAAGACTTCAGGACAGGTTTCAGGACAGGATAGTTACCTCTCTAACGCTGATGATTGCGCCGCACCCTCTCTGACACTCTCTTCCTCCTCGACATTCTTCCACAAGTCTTCCAATTAAATTAGGAAAGTAAGTTCTGCTTCAGATTTTGCATTCGATTCTTCATCAGCATCTCACAGCATCCCTCCTAGCATCAGCATCACCCACTACACCAACAACATCTCCCCTCTGCAGCATTCAGCAAATCTTCTTCTCCCGGACTAACTAACTTACCTCAATTATACCTTTCACTCATGATTGTTCCACCCATTAATGTTTCAATATCGTAAAAATTCTAAATCGAATTGGTCCGGCTAGGGGAGGATGATCATCACACCATTCTTATGTGTCATCTTTTCAGTTAGCCCATTGTCTATAAATCCATCCCCTTAATTTTTATTCATAAAACTTTATTCCCACCCGCATTCACATTACATTTGCAACATTTATAATAACTTCCACATATTCTTTTATTCCAGTGAACTCTTCACCGCTCAGTTCCCAGGCCAGGACACTCTGCGGCCCTGGCTTGCATTCAAGTTTGTAGTCATCGTTCCTGGTTCACTTCTCAATAGGCATGCGCAGATGAATGATTCAATCACATGGCTCTGCTTTCTCCTGTCATACTTGAGAGGCCCAAATGCGCACTGATAATAAAGTCAGAAAGAGAGATGTTACATTCAAGAATAAATGCTTTCACTGTATACCACCCACCTCTACCCTGTTCCCCTTTACTTATTAATACTTTCCCCGCATTAGCATTAGTAAATAGCTTGTTTTCTTTTCAGCAAAGCAGATGCCATGCATGCGAGTCTTTAAGCTGCCATATTAGTGCCTTCTGCACATGCACAAGAATTTCCCTCCAAGCATTAAAACATCATACTACGTAGATGTAGTTGACGCATGCGCAGTAAAGATTTCCCGTTTAGAGCATTTTAGTCGTTCATTCATTCTGTTAACATTAGTAAACACATAGGCAAGCTTCACTAATTCATGTGTTTAGGTGGTGCGCGTTAGTTTTACACAAAACAAACTTAATAACTGGTTAGTAAGTTAAAGGAGCAGATTGCATACGAGTAAGTCTCTTTTCTACGAGTCCTTGCTCCATCAATCCCCTCTCTGATGGCATTTTAAAGCCATCACAAAATAGCCCATCCCAAACCAGATGCCAACTTTAGTAATTTTCATTCTCATTCTCCTCCTTTGCTTTCTCGTTTTCATCATCATTTTCAAAATCTCTCATTTTCTTATAGATTCTCCCTTTCATTTCGTCCATCTGGATTTCATCATATTCCCTCTTCCTTTTCCTTCCTTTTCCATTAATTTCGTATTTCCTTCCTCTTCCCTTGTTTCTGCAACATTTGCACCAAATCAATATTGTTAAAACTATTATTATCATTCCAACTATTGGACCTAAAATACTTTTCCCTAAATCAGAAAACCAAGTACCTATTGAAGAAATACCTTTTGTTAGTCTTTCCCATACACTGTCAACCTCCAGTGGTGTCAATGTTTCGTGTAATCTTGTAATATTCTCAATATACCCACTAATTTCTTTACTCTTATCAGGAATGTAAATACAACAATGTTGCACTTTTAACATTCTATAGACTTCCCCCTCTTTTGCTAATAAAATATCAAGCGCAAGTGGATTTTGCAAAACAATAGATCTAGTCGCAACCATCTCTGTATTAATCATCAAAAATAAAACAGCAACCCAGGCGAGGGCCCCTGACACCTTCCGTGTGAGTGGCTCGCCTACGGGCCATGCCTCCAGGAACACCAGGCCTGCCCCGGGTAAGGAGAGATCGCAACCAGTGGGGCGCCGCCACACAGCCGTGGGGAGAGAAGCCGTGCAGCGTTTCTGGCCTCCATGCAGCCGCACTAACAACAAGCCTTGGCTCCGCCAAATAGTGCATCATACCCTGTGCAGCAGCGGGAGGGGTATGCCTGGCACCCGCTAGCACAGGGAGACGGTAATACTCAATAAGCTGCACAGTGGCTGAAAGAGAGCTTACTGGGAGCGCCACCCACCGAGTACCACCACACTTGCAGTATAAGACACCACAAGGCGGACCCCCCTCGCCTGAGTCATAGCCTTTGACAAACCCCCAGCCGGGGTGCTTCACCCCCCCATCAGTGGAGCGACAGTGCAGAAGACTACAGTACAGAGTACACAACCTGCGTGGAGCCTGATAGACTGGGGAGTGGCCAAAATAATGTCAGGGGCAAAAGGCATTAAAACAGTGCAGCAGAATAAGCTGGACAGGTATACGCTACCAAAACCAGCACCACCAGATCCCCAGCACATGACTAGCGCCAAGACAGACATGGAAGAGAGCCACACGGAGCTAACGCTCCGAGATGTAATGGATGCAATATCGGGAGTTCAGGCATCCCTGGAACAGAGGATGGACGCAATTACGACGGAGGTGACCCTTATTAGAGCGGACCTAACAAACATTGGGGAAAAAGTAAAGCAGATGGAACTCACCACCTCCAGCCTGGTAGACAACACATCCGACCTACAGAAAGATGTTAGAGACTTGCAGACCTTCTGAACATTTATGGAAGAAAAGCTTGATGACTATGAAGGGCGCACCCGTCGCAACAACGTGTGCATTATAGGGGTCCCGGAGAAAGCGGACGGACAAGCAACTGACCTCCTTGTGGAGGACTTCATACTCACCCACCTTTAGCCGAGGGGCTTATCCAAATTCTTCGTAATCGAAAGGGCGCACAGAGTCCCTGGCGGAAAACCAAAACCTGGAGCACCACCTAGGCCGTTCCTGGCATGACTACTGAACTTCCGCGACCGCGACGTGATCCTCCAACATGCCAGTATTGCCTCACCTCTCCGTTATGAGAACTCGGACATTTCCGTTTTTTCCAGACTTCACCCTAGCCGTGCAAAAACAGAGACGTTCTTTTCAGGCAGTCAAGAGAGACTTGCGAAACAGGTGATTGAAATACGCAATGTTGTTCCCTGCCCACCTCAGAGTAGAGAGCAACGGAAAAACGTACTTCTTTGATCGCCCAGAGGACGCTATGGACTGGCTGGAGGGCTGGAGAAGAGTCGATGGGAACACCAACCATAAATGACTGGGACTACCCGGACACAGGTCTATCTATTCTGCTGGGCTGTGAGATGCATGGTGCCCTATGTGCGATTCGGTGGTCGGGCTGCGGGTGGGAGGGGGGGCCAGAACCTGACTGGTGGAACTAAACGCTGCTGCGTGAGATAGTTGTTGCCCGGGGTCCTGAGGCCGGGAGCCTTGATAATTTCATACACCGAAGGGTCCAAGTGATTAAAGACTTACCCCCTTCAGTTAAACTACTGTTAGTTACCAGTTTGGGCGACAGGCACTCTGCATAGTTTTTTCCAGATGGGCAGTTTGAAGCCCAGAGTGCAGGGGAGCAGAGTGGGGGGTTGTTGGGAGGGGACAAGGGTTTTAACACAACACTCTACACAAACTACTGAACGCAATACTGCACAGGGGATGGGTGGAGGGGTTGGGATTCAGAGTTTTGATTTGTCTTTGTTGAATCAGTGGAGCTTTGCATCTTTCAAGAGGAATCTATGATCACCACAGTTTCAGATGAGTACTCAATGGGATATAAGCATTACATTGCTGAGTTGAAATGTTAATGGGCTAGGGGATAAGATCAAATGCAGCGTAGTGTTACAATATATTAGATGGCACGCCCCTGATGTTATCCTCCTTCAAGAAACACACTTGGACGGTAACTCCTGTAAGGCGTTGCACAGGTGGGGCTACAAACTAATGGCCCATGCAGGCTTTACCACAGGCTCACGGGGAGTAGGTATAATGTTGGGAAACTCCTTTCCCTTTACGGTGCAATCCACATGGTCAGACGATTGGGGTAGATACATAGGAATCACAGGACAGTGGGAGGGACGCATGCTAGCATTCATGTCTGTCTATGTACCGCCTGGCCTTCAGAGTTGTACGTTTAAGGATTTGGGATCCATGTTGCTCTCTCTCCCAGAGGATCTCCTGGTGATGGGTGGGGATCTTAACTCAGTGTCTTCAGGTACATTGGACCGCCACCCGCCACGGGTGCTCAGGACCTCACATCGATGGCTGCCCGATTTCCTGGAGGCCTTCGGCCTAGCAGATGCATGGAGAGTATATCACCCAGACAGCATCCACCACACCTTTTACTCAGGAGCACACAACAGCCTTTCCCGTATCGACTATCTCCCGTCCCTGCTTCCCAAGTAGCCTCTGTTCAAGAATTCAGACACCTGGTGCGGGGTATCTCCGACCACTCTCCAGTGTGGGCCCGGTTGGTTTTAGGACAGAAGAAAGAGGGGAGAATTGCACCTATAAACCCTTGGTATCTCCGTACTCCAGTAGTTCGGAAGGCACTACTCCAAGCCTTTGATCACTACTTCCAAGAGAATGAGGGATCAGTCGATTCCCCCCAGACCCTGTGGGAGACATTTAAATCAGTAATTAGGGGACAAGCGCTCTCCCTGATAGCCGGGACTCGGAAAGAGAGGGAAAAATAACTAGTCGACATGGAAGACGTTGTGGAAAACGTGTAATATTTTACTTGGTATAAGCTGCAGCAATTTTGGCTGGGGTGTCCATTTCCTTTCCTTCGTAATTCTCCCGTCCTCTGTTGCTCGTCTTTTTCTGCCTGTGCTATCTATTTTAGTTGACTTCCTGACTCAGCTAAAAGCAATGTACGTGCTGAGAGTTTGTAGCTGCCAGTACACCTGTTAACTGTCAATCATGTCTGCTGCCATAAGCACTCCTGCTCCCCCTTCCACTTTGCTGACCAAGTGGTTATTCATCTGCCCTTGTTTGTTGAAAACTATTTTAAAAACTTGCCCTTCCTATTTTTGTTCACATGCTTACACTGCAGAAAAACTGTGTAAAAGCCCTGTGTACTACCTCAGGCAGCACTTGAAAGTGCTGTGTGGACGTGGTCCCACTGATGAGTGATTAATAAACTTGTTATTTATTCCTACTCCAGTGCTGATCTCTACTTTTGGTTTTTGAACCCGTGGACAAAAGAGTGACCCTGCACCAGTGTACCCCTAAAAAGGTATATTTCCACACCGCCACAATGTAGGAAATGCATGTCGTGCACTGGCATGCACATTGTGACAGGCACTGTGCAGTGCCTTTCACCTTGTGTATGCCAATGTAGGGGGGTACCATGGGTACCCCCCCAAGTGCGGTCCCACACCCCCGGGGGCCCATAACGGTCACCCAAAGTGATTCTCGCATGCCTTTCCATGGCGGAGTCTCCATCATGGAAAGGCATAACACCGCCCACATCATAATATGGATGGCAGTGCCTGCAAGGTACCGCCACCATATTATAGGCCTTTTCCGCCCAGCAGGCAATTGTGACGATTGCCTACCAGCGGAAAAGCGGCGGACGGTCTTACCGTCCGCCGCGGTACCCCCCGCCATGCTAATATGGTGGGGGGGTAAATGGCCGTCTGGCGGGGAGTTTTGGCGGGTGGATCACCACCGCCGGTCAGGCGGTGGTGATTCGCCCGCCATGCTAATGGGCCCCTAAGTTTCTATAGGAAAACCTTGAAGGATCTACACACATATCCCCTTGCTGAATTCGTTGTCTAGTTTTCAGAAATGTGTAGCTTTCTGTGATCCACTATCAATTTCACACCCATTTTCACCTCAAACTGGAAGGAGGTTGAAACCACAAAAAATTGGAAAAATTGGCAATCTTTCAGTTAAATGTCACAACTGTGGTGAAAAAACTTGATTATCTGAAAGAAGTCTGCCTGTTCCTGAAAGCTGGGAAGATGTTGATTTTGGCATCGCAAACATTTTCTTGTTGCCATTTGCTTCCACAATTTAACTATATTTTGGATAATTTCTTGGTGCCCTTCAGGAAAATCCACAAACCCTGGGTACTTTAGAATCACCAGCATGTCGGAAAAAAGCAACGCAAATTTGGTGTGGGTCGCCTATGTAGAAAAAAGCTATGGAGGCCTAAGCGCAAACTATCCCAAATAGCCAAAAAAAGGCTTAGCACCGGGGAGGAAAGGGCCTGGCAGCGAAAGGGTTAAGCAGCATGGCAGGGGCCACACTGCTGCAATGTATGTGACTGCCCTTGAAGTCCTGAATAGGCTTTTTTTCTGTCACTTCTTTAACGTTCTGTTTATGAGTGGTAAGCCTGCACTGAAGCAAATCTTGGATTGCTGGTTTTATGTCTTAAGGGGGTTTGTAGTGCTGCAGTCAATGTGTGAATTGTATATATGGGAATCTTGCACAGCTTTGAGCTGTGTTTTTTCTTGAAATACGAGGTAAATCATTCTAAAGACAGAATCACACCTGTATGGCTGATTAAGTTATATGCGTTAGAAAGGCTTTAAGAAAAGGTCTCCTCGTCCCTTAAAGTATTTTTACTCTGCAGTTAACCTTGCACATGCAACTTCACTAACTTTTATATAAGCATGATCAGCAAAAACGAGCTTCCTAGCACTCAATTAGCTTCCAGTGAAGTTCACTGTCAAATTCACACTATTGTACCACTCACAAGGGCGATTGTAAAAGAAGAACTCAGCTACTTCCAAAATCTGTCTCCGCTTTCTCTTCAGCTTGAAGCCCACGATCAACTTTTTGCAACTTGATCCACCAATGGACGGTTTGTGTGATATAATGTTCACTTTCTATGTGTGATGGAAAAGAGGGTTACCCTAAGGAAATGTTTGTGGATACATTTGATTCGGGAATTTGAATGCATTTCTTTTGCATTGATTACAACACAAATTATTTTTAAAATAGCATCTTAAAATAAAACACACAAATCAGTTCAGTCATATCACGTTTATCGCAAAGTCTTTTTTTTAAATACATACATTAGTGTAGAATTAAACATCTATTCTTATTAAAAGTCTCAATTGGCACTTTCCTCCTTGCTGATGGCACAATGAATTACTTTTTGGATAAGAAAATTCTAGCTAAAAATGAAGTATCTTACAAGTGTTGTAGGAGCAGGCAGGCAGAAGAAGAGGAGCCACCCCTACCCAGGAGGCATGCCACAGCTTACCCAGATGCCCTCACTCTAAAGCCTGGCGCAACCATGCCTGTTAACATCAAGACGCAGGATGCAATACTTAGCATCCTGAATATCTTGGTTGATGACCCCTCAGATTTTGTGATGCACAATGGAATTCTCATATGAATCATTTGGTCTTTGCTGAACTTGTCAAAGGCCCTACACATGAAGCCGGCAATGCACTTGGCCTAGTCTTCTCCTTTGGTATGTATATCACCATCTGTTGGGATGGAAAAGTCCCCTGCATGGTGACAGACATTTACCCCCGCCCTGAATTCCCTGAACTGCAATGAATCCCTGGTGTTCGTTTTTGTTGTCATGGGGAACACAGATCATGCATGTGCGCCATGACTTAGGCCTGTCTCATGGATTGCGGTCTTGTTGACCTGGGAGAGCTGCCACAAGCTCTTCCCTCATAGTGGTGAAAGAATACTGCCTTTTCCAGGAGTTAAGCAGCACAAACACTGTGGTGGCACCATACCATGTAGTGGTCAATAGAAGTGAGCAGGCCTTTTTACCTGTGTCACTGGAGTGAGTCCTATAGGCTCACTCAGTACAGTTCCGCTGCTGTGTGCTGAAGTGAAGACTCACTAGGCTTTGCCAAGGCCACTTTGCAGCTTTCAATCGGGGACGTTAAAGATTACAGAATTCACCAATTACAGCCAGCTTTCACTTATAAATTGCTTTTATGACCTTTTAGACATTGTAACATTTTTAAAAACGATGATACTCATTTGGTAAACAGCTTGAGAAAGCCTGAAGGATGAAGTCTGTCTGATCCCAGCCCATAATGCCAACTTCACCTCGCCACAAAGGACCACTGACGTTATTGGGAGTTTTCTATTTTGGAAAACTATAGCGTGCCTGCACGAGCCCCACCCTTCCCTTATATGTAGACTAAAGTGTCATTGTGCATTTTGTAAATGTAAAAGTATGACCACAGAGAATCAGCGTGCACCTACCAAGTTAACTGACTTTTCAGCTTACTAAAATCTTAATACCAACTTTCTGTAAAATCCAATATGGAGGAAAGTTTCGAAATAGGGGGCAAGCTTGTTTCCTTTTTGTGTCAATATGTTCAGTAAATGAAAATGATGTGGGATAGGCTTAACAACCAAGCAGATCATTTCACTTGTCAGGAAAAGAACCAGAGAAGGTCAATAATCCTGAATGCCATGACTAGGAGAAACGAAAGTCAACAAAATAAATAATAATGAGGGAATGAAAAGCAATTAAGTTCCACAACCATTTCCAAAACTGGGGCAGTCCAAAGATTAATGTGATGAATGATTGCGGGATGCTTCAGCTTCCCCAGGCCATTCCCACAACCATTCGGGTAGGAGGTTGTATTTACATTCCCTGGAAAAAGTAAACAGGAAACTTGTGCTATGAGTTTGCTGGACCATATGCCCCATGCACAGCTTGGCAAGGCTATGCTTTCCTGCCCTGTGTAGTTTTTTATGGCCTGCAAGTCCATTGTAGGTGCTCCACTTTTCAACGTGAGATGTTTGACTACTCAGCCTAGCACTCCAAAGTCTACCCAATTATTGTTAAAGTAACTACTGCCCCTTGTTACCAAGCTTTGAGGGTTTTTTTAGTAGCAGCAGCAGATGAAAGTTCAAGCTTAGAATGTTCTGCTTTACCCCTGGTTGGGAGACTGCATACTGGCTCTCTGCTGTAAAGGTCTGAATTATCTACCATAGCTGGTGGGTGAAAAAGAAGCCCTCAGCAACCACAACGAGACGAGCGACAAATACACAAAGGCTCAGAGCCATTTTGCCTTTTGTCACACTCAGGGTGGGACAAACAGTGCTGCAGCCTTGGGTAAACACTCTGCCTTACATGCACTGGGTACCATATACTAGGGGCTTATAAGTATAAGTAAGTCAGTACTTGTCAATTGGGTATTGCCAATTCGATATACACTTTGTAAGGGTAGGAAGACTGGCACTGAGGTCTGGTTGGCAGGCCTCAGTGCACTCTCAGAATCCAAAAACCAGCAGCATCAGTCCAGAAATGTGGGGTCGAACATACAAAAAGAGGTATTCCCTTACACTGATATTTTCTCAATTGATCGGCCCACGTTACAAGCCTGGCACAGCTTTATTCCTTGGAAGACACCGTCATGCCAGTCTATGAGTTTCCTGGTGACTCTGTGCCTGAAACTGTTGAGCCTGCGAACTCTGGACTCACACATTTTTTATGGGCCCAGGCTTCCCAGCAGAGCTGCGAGGGCTTCAGGCATCTGTTGCTCCAGGCCTCACCCTCATGCTGCAGCATGGGGGGAGGAGAGAAAGCTTCCCCTAGCTGCAGCTAATCCTGCTCTGCTTTAGCTCCACCCCAGACCAATCCCCATACCACCGCAGAAAGAAAACATCCCACTCGTCTATCAAGCAAGTGATACATTTGTGACCATGTGGGCCTGCTAATTCGCTGAAAGATAGAAAATCAGACAGAGTTGGACCCGGTTTTTCCAAATGTAAATTTTATTCAACACTCTGAGAAAAGAGCTTGAAATCAGAGAATCCAGCCCTATGGTGTCCCCTCATCGATATCCAGGGAACTCGTAATATCTGGAGAGTGACAATAAGACATGTAAATAAGCTGCTACTGTGGTGTCACAGATCAAAAAAAAATGCATTATCTTTATATATAGTCTAATAATAATTAACAATAGATTACTAAACTTTTTCAGCTGTTCAGTGAAACAAGACAAAATATGAATCCTGTAATTAATGACTATGTTAAAATGTGTTTGGATTTCCAAAAAGGTGCCTAGTAAAATTCGGTTCTGCAGGCATGCCATAATTTGCCTTCTTCATCTATCAGGAGCGTTATTCAACTGTATGTAAAGTTGTCCTCATAATGTGAAATGATCCCCAACTCATTTGCGACCTATAGACATTAAAATAAGCTGCCACTTGCAGTAAGCCGTGCTTTAGACCATGGGTACTCGCAAACATTTTCTCGGGGGCCACAAAGTACAGTCTGTGGTGTGACCGAGGCCTGCCCTGATGCCAGCAGGGTGGCATCAGAGGGTCTGGGTGGGTCAGGGATTGTGCAAGGTAAGGGTGGGCGGAATTTGCGAAAGTGCCTTTCGCAAAATATCGCGAAACGGCAAAAAATCTCTGCGATCACGCGAAATTTCATGTGATCGCGGAGATTTTTGTGTGCTGATTAATGCGTTACTGAATTGGCCCCTTGCCTCATTCTCGCAGATCCCCACTTTCTCCATTTGTGACGGGTTTGCGGTCTCTCATCATCCGTCTTCCAGACGTGTGTTTTTTTTATGGCCCCCACTAGATCAAATTAAGTAAGCACAGTCTATTGGAACAAAAGAGTGTGCTGGTTTAGTGTCTCCTCACTAGAGTAGGCAAAATTCCTGCGTAGCAAGCAAAATATGGGAATTTCATCTATTTTTCCCGACTGTGGAGCACAATTGGTCCACAGATCAGTGAGCAGAAAAAAGGCCAAAAGCACCGTTGCTTCTGGAGATTATTTAACAGCCCCGGCTGTGTGTATAGTGCCCCTCAGATCCCGCGAAATTCCAAACTGAACTGCACCCAACAGAAAGGTCTATTAAGGTTTAGTACTCACATTAGGTACCTCTTGCTGAGACATTTCTTGGTTTACTTTGCAATCTCCAGTTGAAATATCAGTGTCTGAACTGATAGGCAGAGGACGGAAAGGAACAAGGTAGACCAAAAACAAGTCTTCCTGCGAACACGCCAATACAGCGCTTGACACGCACTGCGCCTTTCCTTACATAAAAGTACGGAGGAATTCTGCCACCTAGAAACGCTTCACCTTTACGAGTATGTGCTAACTTAGCTCTAGTGACTCACAATGCCCACAGAAGGGACACTACTTGAACCGCATGCTCAGTAGCAATGTCAGGCTGGGTGCTTCTGAGCATGCTCAGTAGAGGCGTCACTCATCAACACATGCTCAGCAATAAAGGTTAAGGGTGGGCGACAATTTCCGTATCCTCGTGGATCGCGGAAGTTTCGACATTTTCGCGTTCCGCGTGGAACGCGAAAATGCCGAATTTTTGCAATTTCCGCAAGCGGAACGGAAATTGTCGCCCACAATAAACAGGTAAGTATTTATTTGCAGGTTAATAAATGCTTTCCTGTTTATTTAAAAAAAATCCGAATATTAATGCTCAGCAACTAGGCAGCAGCTCATACTGCTGTTCACCAGGGGGGCTGCATGTAAAGGTCAAGAAAGCCGCAAGCGCCCACGGGCCGTAATTTGAGTATCACTGCTTTAGATTATATGTACTATGTTCGTCTCAATGACATCCTTACAATTTTCTGAAGAAATATCAAAATAGGTTTAGTTGTTATGACTATGTCTGCAATTTAATAACTATATATGACTCTGGTAGAGAGTCACCATTTATTCCTTTTTCTAAATGTCATAACTCACTGCTATGACGTAGCACCAGTCGATACCAAAACGTATTACCCACTGTTGCTACGTCATAGAGGTCTTCCAGACCAGGCTGACAGGGTACTCCCGGAGCCTGTCCGCACAGAGCTGCTTATCTGCTTTGACTGAAAACAGAACATGCACCTGCATGAGGGGTAAGAAAGTCAGGGAAGGTGGTGGGGCTCCTTGAGGATGGCAGGTAATATATTTATTTTTAGATTTCGGCTGCATGAAATCTGTTGTATTAAATATATTTGAAAAGGGGCTTACATCCCGCCCACCTACTTTTCATTTGTTGTTGTGCTTGTCACTTACTTTTCCTCCATTTCGATTGGTTGTTGCATACTATTTCTTGTTCTTACCTTGTGAGTTTCTCTTGCAGTTTCCCATGGCCCAAGTACTCCTTTTTCATCCACTATGGTGGAGGAAACTTCTATTTGGTTTGCCTGAACAGCGTTTACTGTTTATCTTTTCCTAATCTATTTTTATTTGTTTGTCCAACGTCTTTTTATTTTAATATCCTTGTGTCAGCACGCATTTCAAGCTTGCTTGTTTATGAAGCACTAGATTAGAGTGCATGTTTCCCAACCGTGTTTCTTGTACGCTTCTCTTACTAACCTTCGACTTCTGTGTGTCCATGCACTCCACGTTGCTGTCTCGCCTCCATGATTTTGTCGTCCCCTGCCTCTGCCCGTATTCATTTTTTTCTCTCTCTGTGCTTCGGCCTGCTTTGCTGCAACCCTCCCTACATGCTTTCAAGTTAAAAGAAAGGTGTGTTGCGCTACTTTGTTTTTTTAATATACCAATCCATCAAAGTTCTCCCATAAGTGAATTAAAAACAGGTTGGGTCATTTTGTAGGCTTCATGCATTTTTAGTCGACTCCTGTTGACCTAAGCAATGCTGATGTTTGTATTTTCTCTGTAGAATCCCCTGTTTGTTCGCATTGAAGTGCTGTCTGTGTTTGCTACAGTAACAACCTTGGCAATTTATGTCATGAGGAACTCAGTCACTCAATGTGTTTATTTCGGCACATGGACAAGTTCTGTTTTTCACATTAACCAATACCATTTATTAATAAGTAATGAAGAAAAAAAGGTTATCATGGTCTAAAACTGTAAAGCACAGCATGAACAACCAAAACATATGAGCCAACAGAATGATTAGAAAACACAAGGCATGGCTAGCACAATGAAGTCCATTTTCATTGTACACTGTACCAGCTTAATAATCGTTGTACAAAAGAAGGACTCACATAAACAGGGCGACTCCTCTGCTAAGGCGGAGGAGCATCACCCCACTGCTTTTCAGCCATGCAAAAAAAAAGAAAATAAGAGTCATAATAACACGATGTTATTATCATTTTATTTTTCCATGCTGAGGCAGTTTTGCGCAGTGGGGCTGGGCAGAGCAGAAGGGAGGAGTGGAGTGGTGGACTATCTAAGTGTGCATGACTGTTTGGCCGGCTATCTTGGGCAGGCCGAACAGTCATGCAGTGGCGGCAGCCACAAACAAAGGGTGGTCGGGTGGAGGGAACACGGTAGGGGGAGCGTGGGATGGGGAAGTCAGGGAGGGGGTTGAGCGGGTTAGTGTTAGTAATACTATTTTAATTTTAAAGAACTTACCTGAAGCTGCTCTCCACCTCCCACATCACCTCGAGCCTCCTGTTCTCTTCCTGGTCCCATCTGATTCCCATGCTGCAGAGCAGTGCAGGGATTGGCCTGAGCAGGTTGGAAAGATGCTCCACTCAGACCAGCGAGTCTGTGAGGTTTCTCCAGCCCGGTTTTTCAATGCAGCCAGGCTGGAGACACCTAAGTGCACATGTGTGTTTGGCCCGCCTGAGAGGGCTGGCCAAACACATATGCACACTCATGGAGTGCACATAACACTCCTCCTCCTCCCACCCATGCCTCGGCCCTACCTCTCCCTACAGCGCTGGCACAGAGCCAGCAAATGAAAAATAAAACAATGCAGAACATCGTTTCGTTTTTCATTCGCTGGCTCTGGACCAGGAAGTGGGGCAACACTCCTCCGCCATTGTGGAGGAGACACCACTTGCCATCATGCGCACTTAGCATGTTCTCCACCCGGCTGTATTGTACAGCCAGGGTGGAGAACATGCCCCGGCTCCCAGTCCCTGTCTGAGTGCCGACCAACGGCGCTCAGATAAATCACGACGTTGCTGTCATGGTGCCAGCAGCATCTTGGTTGGCTTAGAGGAGCCTGGGTGCTTCCTTCTTCCCGTTCTCACAAAAGGAAGGGGGCGGAGAGGATGCAGGAGAGGCGGCGGCCGACCAGCTGGCCGGCCTGCAGGTAAGTGATCTTCTTCTTCTTGTTTTTACCCCCCTGCCTGCCCCGCTACTGCTGCCTGGGAGCAACCGCCACTGAACATGAACGCTGTATTGGTAGTGGCGCTAATTATAAAACTGCACCGTATCTCGGAGTCCCTTTCTCAGACTTTTGCAAGTAGCACTTACACCAGTTAATCAAGATTAATTTAAAAGGTTAGAGTGCACGTGATCGGTGGTTTATTTTAAAGGGTAGAGCTCTCAAAATTGTAAACAGGTATATTCAGCAGAGTATTCTTTGAATCGTTATCTGGTGAAGCGACACTGCCACCAACATGACTCAACACCTTACTTTGGGACGATAAACCACTTACATCGGAACTCAGTAGCATGCAATATCTGCATCCTCTATGCTATTATTAAAATTCATTGGCGGATCACACTCACGTTCCCTGGCTTCACTAAGTGTACTTTTTGTGCCTCCTCAACACTTGCTGCTGTGTGTCCCCGCCCATGCAGTCTCTGCTGAGGACCTGGTCCTGTGTGCCCCTCTGCAGTCCTTCTGTGAACCTTGTGTCTGACCTGCAACCAGTCTATGTGACCACTGGTCCCTACTGCCTATGTGTGTGTGTTGCCCTACCTAACCATCTGCAGTGGCTCCCCTCCACTCTCTTTGTGTAGCCAATCACCCTTCTGTAGCTTCCATCGTCCTGCAGGTTTTATGTGCACTCCTTACCGCTTCTACATCTGCTGATGCCCTGCCTTACTGCCGCCTTTAGGCATCCCCATTTCTCTCTTGCAACCTCAGCATGCCAACCTGCGCAGCTCCCTCACGGTCATCATTGTGCTAACCTACAATTTAGAAGATCTTGGTGGGCCCCCAGCATGCCCTGCATCTTGTAGCTAGTCTTCCCGCACCAATACCTGATTAGGACAAGGGCTGGTCCGCTGGTGACTTAAATAGTCAGTGGAATGTCACAGATTTACGCACTGGGAACCGGCCTTCACAAAGCGGGCTGAGCCATGCATGCCGTTTCCCCACAAGCGGAACCACGCTTGCCTTAACCACGCATATGCCTTAACCACTCATATGTGTGTGGATAAGGCAGTGCGCAGTCTAGATGTTAGGATGGGGGGGACACAGGAAGGGGAGGACGGGTGCTGGTAAGTGGGGCAGGGGCTGGGGTTTGGAGGGGTGGGGTAGTTTTTAATGGTTGGGGTAGTTCTTAGGGCTAAGGGTTAGGGGTTGTTTTTAGGGCTAAGGGGTGGTCAGGGTTGTTTTCAGGGCTTGGGAGGGTCAGGGTAGTTTTTAGGGCTCAGGGGCGTGGGGTAGTGTTTAGGGCTTGGGGGCATTGGGTAGTGTTTAGGGCTCAGGGGGCCAGCGTAGCTTTTAGGGCTCAGAGGGTTGGGTTGTTTTTAGGCCTCAGAGGGAGGTTGGGGTAGTGTTTAGAGCTTGGGGTAGTTTTTAGGGCTCGGGGTTGGGGTAGTGTTCAGGGCTCAGGGGTGGGTAGTGTTCAGGGCTCAGGGGGGTGGGGTCGTTTTTAGGGCTTTGGAGTCTGTACTTTTTAGGACTCAGGGCGGGGGGCTGGAGTGTGATCAGTGGCAGCTCCTCCACTAAGGTGGAGGAGCGTCGCACCACTTCCTTCACGCAAGAAACTAAAGGAAAAAATAAAATGATAATAAAGTAATGTTCTTATCATTTTATTTTGTCCTCCTGCTGCAGCAGCTTGCATGAGGGGCCGGACGGAGCTGAAAAGCAGGAAAGGAAGGTACAACCCTCCTAAGTGTGCAATGACTGTTTGCTCCGCCCTCTCGGGGCACCCAAAACAGTCATGCGCACTTTCCCTGTCCTCCATGCAGGCTGCATTACAGCCGGCATCGAGAACATGCCCAACCCTACAGCCCCTGGCTGAGCACCATGTCACGGCGCTCTGACCAATCATAACGCTGCATTGCAGTGTTGTGATTGGTGAGGGGAGCCTGTGTGCCGGGTGCTTCCTGTTCCTGGAAGACAAGAGCAGGAGGAAAGATGCGCTGGACCCGGTGGGTAGGTAAGTGTTTTTTTTTCAAATTGTTACCCGCATGTCCCCATTCCCGCCTACACCCACCTGCGCATGCACCTCACCATCGGCCGCCACTGAGTGTGATCTTTACCAAACATCCCTTTACCACAAAATTGCGTGGTAAAGGCATGCGTGGTAAAGGCATGCATGATAAAGGAATGCATTGGTCAGACGCATTTGTTGTTTGGGCTGCATTGTAGAGGCATGCATGGTTTAGCCATGCGTGTCTCTGTCGTACAACCCAATGCAATAGTCTATAACGCCCTGTCTGTAGCGGCACACTCACCTGGGGCCCTATTTCAGTACAATTACTACCGCCCCAGCGTGCCTTCATCACTGCTCCACATGTTACTCCTTTCTGCCTCTCTTCCCGACACCTGAACCCTGCGACAGCATCTAAACCCACCTGCTTAGGCAGTAATACATACTTTACTCTTAGTAAGTCGCTTGCACATGCATTTAATTTTTGCACCATTTTATTCTCCCTGGCTCAGTCCATTGTAAAGTTGTCCCTTATTCTCCTACAGTGCCCCACAGAGAGTAAGATATTATTACTTTAATTACATCAATCGGTGAGCATGCACACCTTTTGTATGTCACACCAGTACCTTCTGGCATTCAGGTGCTTCTTTATTTGGGGTCTGATATAGCGAATACAAGGCTCAGGCTTTATACTGCTTAATCGCGATTGCAGGAGTATGAAGTACACATTTGATTTATACATACAGAACGTTTCCAGCAAAAAGTGTAAATAAATGAATATATTAAACCTTTACAAATAGAGTCTAAGAAAATCACAAAAGAAAAAAATTGGAAAGTTCATCTGGCAAGGTACAGTGAGAGCCAGTGCATCATTTGTAAAAGAAGTAGCTAAACATCAGCACATCAAATACCAAGGCTGGTAATCTTAAATGCATCCCATGCCTCTTTAATCCACTACCAGATACTCCTTGCAGCTTTATTTCACACTTGCAAGTTCCTGCTTTTTCCTTTTGTGACAGTTTTGCCGTTTTTCTCTTGCTCCATCTTTCCCGTCTGTGTTTTTTTACACCTCTTGTGCTGGGTAAATATCTGATGCAGAAACATAAGTGGCTGTGCCCAAAAATGAGCGCTGGTGGCCACTGGCACAAATTAAGCACTGGTGAGAACAAATACAGAAGAAAAGATATGCGTGAGACAGTCAAACATGGCAGATGATCCAGAAGTTAAAACAAAGAAGCTAAAAAACGCTGATTGAACAGAAATGTTGTCACGTCTTTCTAGAAGTAGCATTGAAGGGGCTAGTGTGGACAGAGGGTCAATGGAGTTTCAAATGTTGAACTGCAGCCAGAGGTGGTTTGATTTATGGAATGATGTTTTAAGGATGCAGGATAGTGGAGAGCCCCACCACTTACAAGTATTGTGCTGTACGATTCTATAGCACTTCTGTCTTCTGTCCTTTTTTTTACTGCACTAATAGTGAATAAGAAAATATTATTCACTATTAGTGTCATTAAAAAAAATGCCGGCCTTTGTTTCGGCAGCTTGAAGCACTGAGTTGGTCTGTTGGCTAGCACAGATGCATAGATTCACCAAATCCACCAATCAGCGACTTCCCAGAGCTTGGGAACAGGGTCTTAACACGCCTCTGGCCCTCCCTATTTGTGACACACTGGAGCTTCACCTGTAAAGGTAGCCCCAGGCATTTCGGGCTTTAGACCTGTAGTGCTTGGGGCTACTTGTCAATCAAGGTGCCATCTCACCATCTACCATCTAGTCTAAGGGCGGGGTGGGGTCAGCAGCCTCACTGATCCTACCTCATCCCTGTGAGGAGTTGAAAGATAGTGTGGTTAAAATGCAACTAAAGTCTGCAGAGGTCCCAGCTTTCACTTTCCTGCTTCAATGATTGAGGTGGGGGAGAGCCTTTGCATCCACCCAATGTAAGTAAAAAGAAAATCTCTCAAATGTGTGTGTGCAAGCATGCAGGCAGGAGAGAGTATCTCTGAGTTTGTGTGCACACGTGTATGTGCACAAGTGTGTATGAGTGCGAATGAGAGTAAGTTACACATGCAAATAATGGCGATTGAGAATGAGTGAGAGACAGTGATGGTAACCGTGAGTGAGAATGAGTGAGTCAGTGTGAGTGAGAATAGGTGAAACAGAATAATAATGAGAGTGAGACAGAGACTGAGTGGGAGCGAGTGAGAGCAAATGAGAATGAATGAGTGAGGACGAGTGTGGGTGAGAATGAATGAAAATATTTGGTAAGTATAAGTATAAGTAATTGTTGGCATAATGGATGACACCATGGTATACAGAGGCAAGAAGTCATGGCAAAATATTGACATACTAAGGGGAATTTTTGACATATGGAATGCTCACCATACATGGATGGCATCAATGATACGCGAGGTAATTTTTAGCATCATGGAATATGGGGGCATCAATGACAAAATGCTGGTCCTGGGACAATGGAGGTAATTATTGACATAAGGAGGGCACCCATTGACATTTTGAACTATAATATGGTCAATTCCTTCAAGTATGTGAATATTTAAGGAGTGCTCTTTCAGAGACTATTGTTGCTTAGTACCTTATGCAAAATATTGTGCTTTAAAGTGAACTATTTGACTCAAATTTCTTTGCTCGCGTGTTGGAATTCGGGTCATGTATCATGCCTCACCACTAGTAAGGATCCCCAGCCGCCACTGGTCTGAGGTGATAGTAAGCATTTTTATTGACATTGTTCATGTGTTTGTGCAGATTGAGTCGGTTGTCAAGAACACATTGTGGTGTCTTGCTGGTTCTTCCGAATCTGGAACACTGAGAGTGTGCCGGATTCTAGAGGAGACGGTTAGACCCAGGTTTACTGATACGACTGATTTCAATGAAGCTCTGCATAAATAAAGCTTCTTTCTTCAAATAAAGTGTGCTAAGAGATATCATCATTACATTGGCGACGATTGGAGAACAAGCGGCAACAAGGAAAAGTTTAACCTGGAGTCCTGTGTCGAGCAGATCAAGCGACCGTCATCCTTTGATGTGAGTGAGCCGGTACGGCGTCAGATGTCATTGCTGAATCGCGGAAGTTATTTGCCGAAAATCCGGTGTTCACAAGACCTCCGGTGAGACGTATAGCCATTTTAAACAATTTGCTCGATTTCAATGCTGGGGTGAATCAGTGCGCAAGCGCGCGCTCTAACGTGATGACGTTATAACGTGGGCGGCCATACTTTGGGATTCTCCCACGCAACGTGTTGGCCATTTTAAGTGGAATCAGCTGGAAAGTACGAGCGTAACGCTACGTGTACATCGCTGATGTGCACAGCAACTGCATTTGGTTTATAATTTAGTGCACAAAACAACAAGTGCGCACAATTTCAACATTTTCTGTCATTATTAATTAATAGGGACATAATAATAATTAAAAAAATAAAAAAAGAAGCATAAAGTTAGTCTTATGTTGGAATTGCATAAACAAAGTAACTATTGAACACTCTTATTGATTATATTCTTTGTTATTTAAATGGAGGGTTTCAATGCCCCTACTCCATTTTTACCATCTCCTGGTGAACCGGTGTTGGTATGGAAACGCTGGAAAGAAGGATTCGAGGCATATATTGAAGCCATAGGTGGTGAAGCCTATACTGATAAAAGGAAACTGGCCATGTTAAAACATTGTCTGGGTGCAGAGGGAAGATATGTTTTAAGCCATCTTCCACCGTGTTCTAATCACATTTCATCATCAGAAGAGGATATTGATGTGTATGAAGAAGCTATTACGAAATTGGATAAACGCTATATAAAGAAAGTCAACGAAGTGGTGTCACGTCACAAATTTTTCAGCAGAGGTCAACTAGTAAATGAATCTATAGACACATTTGTAAATGATTTAAGAATTCTGGCATCCAAATGTAACTATTCTTCATTCCATGATCAAATGCTTAGGGATCAAATGGTGCATAAAGTTGCCAATGTGAAACTTCAAGAAAAATTACTTGCTGCTGAAGATTTGACTTTAGATAAGGCCATGGATATTGCTCATCGTTTTGAAGATATGGAGTTGGGTTTAAAAGAGCTTGCTGAGCAAAAAGCATCACAAATCAATGCGGTCAAGGTTTCAAATTCTGCAGAATCTACGTCCAGCAAAGATAAACTTAAAACTCAAGATATTCAAGAAAAAAAAGAATATATTTGTTTTAAATGTGGTATTCCAGGTCACTTGGCAAACGACAAAAGGTGTCCTGCTATTGGCCAAGTGTGCAGATATTGTAGATTGAAAGGTCATTACACTAGAATGTGCAGAAACAAAAATAAGATAAGAAACAAAAGTGTTGAACAAAAGATGCAGAAGGATGAGCATATAAAAGAAGTTGATGATGTCATTAATGATGATGAATTTTTGTTAGCGGTTAATGAAATTAATAGCAATTTGAAAGATGCTCCATTATGTACTGTTACCATTGGTGACAAAAATGTGAGGGTAATGGCTGACTCTGGTGCCAGACACACACTCATTGGGGATGAATGGCTTAAAGAATTCCCTGATGTGCGTTTATCACCTCCGGATATTAAATTGGTTGGTTATGGTAGGAAACCCATTGATGTAATTGGTTATTTTACATCCACTCTTACTTTCAAAGGTAAAACCATCACTTCTAAAATTTATGTTGCCAAAGAAGGCTCGTGTCTTTTGGGGTGGCCTCAACAAAGAGATCTGATGATCACTTTAGACCCTAATCATCCTGATCAGGTTCTAGGTTACTCGGATTTGATTTGTCATGTAGACATTGATCCTGCGTCTGAGTGGGAGAAAAGATTTCCTAGTGTATTTTCAACAACAAAGTTGGGTCTTCTAAAAAATGTTGTGCACAAAATAATTTTAAAACATGATGCTATACCAAAGGTTCATAAAGTTAGGAATGTTCCTCTTCATTTAAGAGAAGCTGTAAAGGTGGAGCTTAAAAGGCTCTGTGATCTGGATATCATAGAGGAAATAGAATCATCTTTGTGGTTAAGTCCGGTTGTAGTCGTGCACAAACCTAACGGGAAAGTCAGATTATGTGTGGACTTGAGGGATTTAAATAACAGTGTGTGGGTTGATAGACATCCGCTACCAAATATAAGTGAGATGTTCACAAGATTGAAGGGTGCAGCGATATTCTCTACCCTTGATTTGTCTAATGCTTACCATCAGATTGCTCTGCACGAGGAAAGTAAACATCTTACTTCCTTCATTACATCTGAAGGTGCTTTTAGGTACAAGAGAATGCCTTTCGGTTTAATTTCTGCATCCTCTGTGTTTCAAAGATTGATGCACAAATTATTCAAAGACATCGATAATGTGCTGTATTTCCAAGATGATATTTTAATTTTTGCTTCCAATCCCACTGAACATACGAATATCCTACATCAAGTTTTGTGCATTCTCCAAGATAATGGATTAACTTTGACTAAAGATAAGTGTAAGTTTGGTGTAAAGTCAGTTGATTATTTAGAGTATTCAATTGTCAAACATGGTGTGTCCCCCAAGCAAAATCTAATCAGGGCCATTGAGCAAGCTCCTGATCCACAAAACAAAGATCAGTTAAGATCCTTTTTAGGTCTAGCTGAATACTATGCAAAATGTATACCTTTGTTTGCTGACAAAACTGTGCATATGAGAAACTTGTTGAAAAAAAATGTTTTTTTTGTATGGGATGACAATTGTAAAAATGAATTTAAGCAGTTGAAAAGGGATATTTCGTCTGCGCCTGCTTTAGCCACGTTCAACACTGCTCATGATTCCATAATTGTTTCCGATGCTAGCAATGTTGGGTTGGGTGCAGTATTGATGCAAAATCAGGATGGTCATTTAGTCACCATTGGTTTTGCATCAAGACCATTGAAGGGCGCGGAATGCAAGTATTCAACACTGGAAAAGGAAACTCTCGCCTGTTGGTGGGGGATAGAAAATTTTCGGAAGTATGTCTATGGTACTATATTTAAGGTCAGATCTGATCATCGTCTGTTGGTGGATCTCTTTACAACAAAAGGTTGAGGTAGAGCCACTTCAAGGATCGCCAGATGGCAGTATAAATTACAAGATTTTCATTTTCACGTTGAATATATTCCAGGTGTGAGAAATATTCTGGCAGATTGCCTATCAAGGTTGCCAGTTGTGGACGACAATGTTGTAGAGGAAGATTGTGATCTTGGGAGGGTGATTTCCATTTGTGAGGTGTCCAATGGTTGTATACAATAGAAGGAATGGAAATTTGCATGTGAGAAGGATTTAATACTTGGGGAAGTTATTAAGTATGTCAAATCTTCGTGGCCAAAGAAGGCTGAGGTGTCGGAGTTGGTGTGTCCACTTTGGCAAGTTTCTCATGAATTGTCTTTAAAAGATGATATTTTAATGAGGGGTCTACAGCTAGTGGTCCCGGTTGAGTTACAACAAACAATTTTAGATATGGCTCATGAAGGTCATCCAGGTATGACAAGTATGAAACGCAGAATTAGAAGTGAATTCTGGTGGCCAGCCATGGACAAAGCTAATGATTGCAAGGTCAGGGATTGTATAGAATGTGGTGTAAGTGACAAATCGCAAAAAGGTATTACATATGATCATCTATGGGTGTCTAGGCCATCTCGAGTTTGGCAATGCGTTTCTTTAGATATTGCTGGTCCTATATGTCTTGGTCAGAATCCAGTGTATGCAATTGTACTCATTGATCAATTATCTCAATGGCCAGAAGTTAAAATTGTGCCTCATGTGACTTCTAGTGTGGTTATTAAGTTCTTAAATGAGGTATTTGAGAGGGAGAGTTTTCCTGAATTCCTTGTGACGGATAATGGGGTACAGTTGATTTCTATTGAAATGAAAAGTTTTCTTGAAAGACATGAGATTAGTCATAAACGTGCTTCTCTATATTATCCTCAGAGTAATGGGATTGTTGAGAGGTGGATTAAAGTCTTTAAGGAAGGGTTACAATTGGCTATTTCTAATGGTAAGAATTGTAGTCAAGCTATTAGTGAAGTTTTGTGGAGTTACAGGAATACCCCTAGGAGCACTGGTGATCTTTCGCCTTTTGAGAAGATGAGGGGGAGGAAGTGTATATCTAACCTGAGCCAAGGGTGGATGAGAGATATAGGTACCTGCAAGGGTGACAGGGATGGTTTGGATCAAGGTGGTCCGGATAAAGATGTTATTTATCCAGTTAGAGTCAATGACTGGGTCAGAGTGAAGAAAGGGAGGTTTGTTAAAGCTGGTGAATCGCGTTATTCCCATCCATTAAGAGTGGTTCGGGTTGGTCGTCAGGTGGTTGAATTATCTGATGGAAATGTTTGGAATTTATCCAAAGTAGTGAAAGTACCACAGTTCTTGTGGCCTGATAAAGTGGTATCTCGCTCAGCTGATATTTTGTTACCCAAAATGTCTAACAATAAAACAAATTGGAGAAAGTTTGTTTCTGAAAATGACAGTAGTCTGGTTAAGGGCCATGTGCAAAGGTCACGACAAATTCCTGTTAGGTATAAAGATTATTATGTAAGTAAGTGATACTTATTTGTATTTGGATGTGTTCATTTATTTAAGTGGTTTTTGTGCAATGTAAATGTTGATCAAATTGTAAGCATACAGGTTATATAGTAGTGTGCATGTATTTAAGAAAAAAAATGATTTTGTTTTATTTTGTTTTTGTATTTCTAAAGGAGGGGAATGTGTGGTGTCTTGCTGGTTCTTCCGAATCTGGAACACTGAGAGTGTGCCAGATTCTAGAGGAGACGGTTAGACCCAGGTTTACTGATACGACTGATTTCAATGAAGCTCTGCATTAATAAAGCTTCTTTCTTCAAATAAAGCGTGCTAAGAGATATCATCATTACCCACATCTAATATATTTTGTGCACTCTAGGGTAGCTGGCTCCCACTGATGAAGGAATCAAGCCAAGAATGAAGTGGAATTATTGGTTGAGGAGGGCAAATGAATGTAGAAACTCAGTTTTGGTGGGATTCAGTTTTAGGTTATGATATGTCATCTATATCTGGATGTTTTTCAGGGTATTTTCAAGGAGGAGACATTGAGGCAAAGCTCTGTTTCACTGGCATATTGATAATGTGCAATACCACAGCAGCACTATAAAGACACCAGCAGTTGAAGGTACATATTGAAGAGAGAGGAGCCAAGATAGCAGCCTGGTGGACCCCAACTTCAAGTAAATTTGACTTCTCTGCTGTCAACAGTTAATGAAGACTACAACAAATTTAATATCATATCCTCACTCCCGATGCAGATTCTGAGGGTTATTGGTAAAGAGCCTGACTAATATTGTAAATAGTTGACAAATGGTCAAGAAAAATTAGGACTCAGGATTCTGCATTGTAAAAATAGAGGTGGTGTCAACATTAATTTGCAGCATGGCAGTCTTGTCACAGTCCCCTGCTCTTCGTTGTTTTGTATTGCCATGTCTCCCCTGTGCTCATTCTTGCTTTTTCTTCTTTTTAGGTCTCGCCTGGCGAAAGCAGCGGATGCGAAGCACTCGCCATTCGAGTGCCTTTTATAATCAATTCTCCCAGGGGCTTACATGCACGCGTCTGCATGGACAAAGATGGCTGCTCTCACCATTTGTCCAAAGCAAACAGCATACAAATGTCCGTACGGACTGTGGACAGTCCGACGCCATCTTGTGAAGCTTTCGTTGTCATAGCAACGAAAATAGTGCTTCGCGTATGCAGCTTGTTTCCATTCTCCTCACATTGTATCCTTTCTATTTCGATGATGGACTGGGTGCATTAGACCGGAAGTATGGTTGACGGAAGATGGCGCTGTTTCCGGACGCAGTGGAAGCCGACAGTTTGATGTAGAACTCCGAGAGCTGCTGTGGGTCCCTCTGTTACTGAGACCCTCTTGTGCACAGCGCCCCAGTATGAACTACATGCCGGGGACCGCGAAAGCCTCATAGAGCACACAGACAGTGAGTGTAGCTAGGATATTTCCCACTCTCTATTTTTTTGCTCGCGGGCAAAAGAGAACACTGCCTGTTTACTTGTATAGCGCTTTCATCTTCCCATGAGTTCCCCTGCTCTAGAAGGTGGCTCGCCGGCCGCACTAACCAGGTAATCAGATACTGGGGACCTTTTAAGGGAGAGCAGTGGTGCAGAGATGCCATCTTTGCCTTTCACACAGCTTCATTTTCCAAGTAGCGGACTTCTAGGCACTGCCTTAAAATCTGCTGCAGGTTCTGCTGAGAGAAAAACCTACTTCAAAGCGGAGGCCTCATTACCAGCCCGTTTTCTATTATCAATTCTGTTTATAAACCCGTTTATGTTGCCGTTGAACCGCAGTGTCGTCGAATAACAGCACTCTTACACTACCGTTGAATTATAGTGTCGTAGATTACAAGAGTGATCACAAGGTTGTCTGAAAGTAAATAACAATGGGAGTTCAATCCGCAGCTGGTGTAGTTACAGGCTGGGGTTCGATTGGTATTCGGGCCCTCCTGGCAGATGGCAAGTTTACTCTCCACATTAAGCATATATGATGAACACATATGTGCCAGCCATTGGGAAGAAAATGGAATAAACCATACTAGGAACTTGTATCTGGATTACAAAGAATGAACAGAATTCTAGTTAGCAAAAATTGACCTCACACAGCAAACATCTGTTTTTCAGCACCAAGATGCCCCTTTGGGGGTGAACATGTGCTTTACAAATGCACATGTTATGTTATGTTATATTGCTTCCTTTCTTTATGTGCAAGACTGGCCTACCATCTTAGTCAGCTGGTATAGATCAGGTCACACTTCTGTGCTGCCCTACCTTGTCGGGATAGAAGAAACATGTAGGTTATGAGTTAAATGTATGTCTCTGGTTACAGTGGCGTAACAAAACCTTAGGGGGCCCCCCTGCAAGGTGTGATGAATGGGCCCTGCTCATCTACATGCAATCTATGTCCCTCACCTTTCACCTTTGCAAGGACTTTCAGAACTGCACAACATATAGACACTTTCAGCAGAACTATTCCCAGATTACACAAACCTGCAGACTGTGGATTGAGACTCTGTTGTATCTCAAGTGAAACAAGCATTGGCATAGCCAATAGGTCTCGCCTTTGGGACCTTATAAGTGTTTAATTATCCAGCACAATATACTTGGTGCAACAACATCAACTTTTGCATGGCCAAACACTTATAAGATCCCAAAGGCGAGACCTATTAGCTATGCCAGTGTTTGTGGCTTCTAGATGCTAACCTTTGGGATCCCCTCCCACTCTGCATTCTTCTCCTTCTTTAGAGTTGTTTGGCTCCTTCTAAAGTAGCACCTTCTAGCCACTACCCCATGTACAAAGGTTATCCTGGTGTTGCCTCTCTTGCATTTTCACATTTTGTATTGAATTGTGCAGTATATATTGTTCATAGTTTTGAGAAAAATATTGTATACATTCGGTAAAATGTAGACAAGTTGAAATCTTCTAAACCACGTTTTACCATTTTCCCTTTTTTTAATCTTTTTGCTCTCTCTCATTAACCCCTCCCACAAAAGAGCTCCCTCCCAATCCCACAATTCAAGGTGAACTGGGGTTGCATGAGCACGGTGTGAATGCAAATCAATAAATCCATTATATTTAGCAGGTTAGTAGGAAACTGCAGGCCCCAGGACTTGCCACTTACCAGCCATGATTGTTTTTGTTTGTTGAAGACCCTGGTGTCATAATTTCTACCCCAAAATGACTGGTGCATTAAGAAGCAGCCAAACCGAAAGAGGACAGCTGCCCAGGTCTGCTTCCTGCTTCTGAAAACAGAGTGAATCTGGTTCACCATGAACTGATCCCACTTTGTGATTGGTTGTCACATGATAAGAGCAGGAGGTGGCCATCTGATGCTTTTCAGGACAGTCTGGAAACCCAGAAGGCTCTTATTGTGAGTCACAAGGACAGGGACAAGCCAATTTCCTGTCACCACTTGCGATGACTATATCTGCCTTTTTATTCTTTATGGACAGCAGGGCTTTAAGTGGGATGAAAAAAACTAGAGGGCTTCTCAAAGAGGCGTGGCCGATTTAATTAAGGCGTGGCTAAAAAAGTAATCTAAAAGGCTGTGCTTAGTATAGTCTGCTGCCACACTGGTAACTGCTGCTTGTCATTGCTACCAGATATATAATACAAGTACCATTACACCTACAAGCCCAGGACTATTGGCTTTGCCCGTGGTAGTTAGTTGCACAAGATAATTAAGCAACAAGTATGGCTTCCCTGCATAGAATATTGAAAATGCTTCAGTTCTGAAATGATGAGACTGTGAAAGAACTATAACGAGTCTCATTCAAGTTACATCAAAGGCAGTGAAGGTGGTACTGCTGCTAATATTTGTTTTGCAAAAATGGAGAGCTCGATAGGGACCCTTCTCAGCGCCTGCTTTTAAGAACTGCCGGTGCTGAGCCCCGTCAGGTACCGGCCCACTTAAAGCCCTGATGGACAGTTATTTTGTTTGCACAAAGGTGTCATTTTGTGCAGTATCCCTTTCACAGCATCGAGGTCCTTTGGGTACTAAGCGCTTGGTCTATGAACTCCCATTCCATTTGATTGCTTGTCCACCTATGGCTTTACATGAAGCGGGACATCCAATCAAATCATTCTTTTTCAGATCCCTGCTAAAAGTGACCTTTTGTCAGCCTTCCTTCGAGCTGTTCGTTGGATACCTGAAGGTTACTTATTGGTCTAAAGCCACTCATTACCCCTGAACACACTGAGGTCTCAAACAATGCACACTGAGCCCCCCTTGCCTAAAGTCTAGAACAGTGACATTTCAATTTGAAGTTTAAAATTAAGGGAAACTCCTCGAATTTCAGAAGAAAGTGCTAAATCCACAACGGAACCCCCTGCTGGAATTTACCCCACCTATGTCCTCATCACAGGGCTAAATTGGTAAAAAGAAATTCTGATGGTGAATTCAAACTCGACACTTAAACTCGAAGTTATATCATGACCATGGTTTTTCAGATGGTCTGGATGAATTAAATATCTTGCCCGATCCTGCTCTACAGCGCCTGGATACCCCCACGAGTGATCATCAGCACTCTGCAAATCCACATAAACTAACATACCATAACATGCCCAATATACAGCGGTGACTAAGATGCGTAATACTATATCATGTCCAGCTTCCAGTCTTTGTAGAACATGAAACGCTTTCATGGAGCAAAACAAATGGTTTCTGAAAATAATGTCTGTCCGCCCTGGCTGTTACTCCAGACACATAAACACCTAACAAGGGCTCCAGCTGTAATTGGCAAAAAATGTCGGTGATGTTTAGCATGTCTGCAAGCAATCTGCAGGGCAGTCTGTAAATATAGGATGTCAGAAGTTACAGTAAAGCAGTATGTGTACAGTTTCTCAGAATGCTGCGTGCCACGCGGTCTACATTACCAAGGAATGCCTGAGTGAACCCTCGATTTTTTAAGTCTGTTTGGGAACGCGCTGCCGCAGTTTGTATAATGAACTGTTCCCTGAAATTTGGACGGCGTGTTTTCGGTCTTCTTTTGACCAATTACGAACAAGCTTTTACCTGAGGATTACTATATAGTTTTAATGTCATCCCACTTTCTAAAACGAGACCTTGTTTAAAGTTTTTGAGCATTGCACATTAAGATAATGCTGTGAGAGGTTCAAAACACGTCATTACCTGATGAATAATAACTCTCGCAATGATGTAATGCATTTATAGGGTGTGAGCAACATGCCAGCCATCACACAGCCAGCGGCGCGCAGTTAATGGCACTGCAATAAAGAGATTGTTAACAGTTCACCATTACAGAGTGCGCGTGCCGGATGCCATTGCAAGACGGGGGAGTTAAAGCACACGTCGCTGGCTGCCCCCGGTGAAAAGTGCTCGCGCCTCATCATTCTTTTGATGGGCTGTAGGACAGTCACCTACTCTAGAAACGGTGCCAGAACTGGCCATGTTCACTATTAAACATTGATCTCTTAGGGGCATATCAGCAACAACCGGCGATAATTATCGCTCAGCGCTCCTAGTGTGAGGATAATTATCGCCGGGTAACGTGGATTTTTATCGCTGAGATAGCGTGCTATTAGCAACGCTTATCTCCTCAGCGATAAAAATCCTCACGCTAACTGCCTAACGTGAGATTATCACTGCAAACCCAGCAATAATCTCACGTAGTGTGGCGTTAGCTTGCTGATAGGGACTCACAAACTTAGCCATGATATCCACCTTCCATAGGATATCATGGCTAAGTCAGTCCTGAAGCAGGCGTAAGGAAAGTAGCGATAACAGGGGTTATCGCTACTTTTCCTGACGCTATGCTTCATAGTGTGGGGTTTGATGATAGGAGAAATGTCGCTTAGCGACATTTCTCCTGTCATGTCAGGTCAGGAACGCCCACTTTGCATCTCATTAGAGATGCAAAGCTGGGCGTTAGGAATCCTGATGCTAAAGCAAGGTTTCACGCGTTAGCGTGGCCTTGCTAATTAGGCGATAAAATTATCGCCGCTTTTCGACCGAAAACGGCCGCAAAAGCGGCGATAATTTTTTATCGCCAGCTTGTAAATATGCCCCCAAGTTGTGTTACAAAGTGATTAAGGGTGTTTAACCAATAATCAAACCAGTTGGGTGATGATATCATTGCTTCCTCCTTTTTGATTTATTTCTTCCTTTCTGCGTTTTGTAAGATCTCTGGCCTGTGACAGCGGGGAGTTTGGGGATCTTAAGCAGCCCTGGCAAAAATGCTCAAACCAGCCCTGCTCCCTTTGTCTCCTCAGGCAATCTCTTTCCATCCATCCATCCACTCTTTCTCTCTCCTTCTCTCTTCTCTCTAATTCCCCCTCTCTGATTGCTTTCTGTCTCCTTCCGACCCCCTCCCTCTCTTTCGCTAACTCCCGAAGTCTCCCTGTAGTGAGGAAGCTTGGAATAAAAAACAAAAACAGAATTGTGCAAAATGTGATATTAATATGGCCCTTGGCACAGGGCTAGGTAGTCATATGAAAATAGATTTTTGATATAGACCCCAAAATTCTGCCCCCCCCCCCATTGTAGGCCTGTGATGTCACAATACAAAATGGCAGCTGCAAGGACCAGTAAATTATCATAAATGTAATACTAGTCTTACAGCACATAACTGTAATGTTTTTTTAGCCAAGGATTTCAAAAATGTTGCAATTTAATTGACTCAACCATGATAAGTATGTAGATACATAGTCGATATACAGGGTGTTCCACATAACTTGCTCACCACCCTTAATTTTTTAACCAATAAGATTGAAATTTCAAACAAAAATCATGGTTCATCAAAAAATGTCTGGTTTATGTTGTTACTATTTTAAGGGCACTTGAACTCCATATACAGGGTGTACCAAATGTCTATTACAACATTTTAAACGACACCCTGCATATTTTTGCTATATTTTTTGTTATAATATAAAAACAGATTTTGTAACATTTAAACATTAAAACATTTTTTATTGAAAAAGAATGACCATAGAAATGATATTGTTATTAATGGTTATTGTTATTTTAGTCAACAGTTTTTTTAACGTGTACAATTTGGTCAGTCATCAAACATTTCCTCCTGATTGCATTGTCCATCACAAACACAAAGACTAGTACATGGAAGAGACAACTGTTTACAATTACAAGCATGGGTACACAATGTTTTACATCCACACTTAACAAGTTCCATGCAGTATTCTGAAGCATCAGGCAAAAGTGACCATAGAGGTTCATATCCAGAATCTTTCCTCTGCCATACCCACTGAGTTGTATCAGGTTATATTAGGATATACATTCCACCACTGAGGCCACACGTAACCCGCTTGGAAAATAGCTCTCTTGCTGTACTGCAAAAGATGAGCCTCACTTGGTGGCTCATCTTTTAGAGAGCGATTAAGTTTGGTCACCATCATTCTTCGACACTTGTTAACAGAATCTGTTTTAATGTTCTTACTGTATAATGTAATTACAAATCGCTGAAGCTGACTGAAACTGTTATTTGAAATATCTGGTTGGCAAAGAGTGAGCTCAATAAATGTTTCCGTGACAGCCTTAATATTTTGCCACGTTTCCCAACCTGTTTTCTTGCCACGACCTGCAAATGCAGATACAGTGTTGCAACCTGTAAATGCATGGAAAAATAATGCCATCACATACACTTTTGCCAAGTTCATTAGCACACTCATGGATAGTCAGTAGCCTTTGATGTTTTCCTATGCCAAAATCAATCCACAAATTTGAAAGATTTAAGCTGCTAAATGCATAAAGAGCAATAACTGCGACATCAGAATCAACAGCACTTATAGTGATAGACTTCTGGCCACTTTCACTAGCATGTTTTGCATGTAATAGTATTCTGGCATCAGCTTCTTCTAGATAATATCATCTGAGTTGAGATTCATTCAGATTTTCGGGAATATTCACAACATTATCATCTTTTTTCACTACTACAATTTTACCCTTTAGTATCTCAAGACTCAAAAAGTTAGAAGCGAAGAACAAGAACAAATCATTTTTGTTACCTTCATTTTGTAGAAAAGTCATCCAGTTTTTTGCTATATTTGTTGAACCTTTTGCACAATAGAAAGGACCAAAATTTCTCCTATTTCTTTCTTCTTTTTTCAGAAACCCCTCTATGTAACGGTCAAATACTATGTCTACTCGTTTTGAGTTGGTAAGTATGTTCATTATATAAGGCTGGAATATTTAGATGCCTTAGTCTTGAACATTGTATGCGTTCGGGTTTGAGAAATGGATTATTGCCAATCCATCCATAATAACACAATTTGCAGTGTCTGGAACGGTACTCATATTATCTACAGCACCATTAAGCTTTTCTGAACAAGAGATGATGTCAAACTTTGTCCCTTTTTTTTAGCAATCCTCCCTCAGAAAGTGATAGGGAATAATCAAGATTCTCATGGGCAAAAATTTCCTTTAAATTTCCTTTTTTATCTTGGCAAACAATATAGAGTCTAGTGAAAAGTGAGCAGTCGCTTTTTAAGATGGATACTTTGTGGTTCACTGATTTTGGGACCATCTTATGAAATAAAGATAGCTTGTCTAGAGAAATAAGTTAACAAATAGATTTTTTGCAGCACACCAGGCGTTCTTGGGCAAACGTTCCATATTGAGATCTCCCCATGTCGTCAGCAATGCACACAGATTTATTTGCATTATAACTCATGATTAGGTTGGATGCAATATTCATAACGTTCTCACCAATAGCATAGGCATAAGGATTTCTGTTATCATGTGAAACACTTGTGTAAGTTCCTTAACATCTTTTACAAATCGAGTATTGCAAGAGTCGTTGTCTTCACCCTTAACACCGGGATCAACAAGTCTCTGCTCCGCAAACTCCAGACCATACCGAACACCGCAGCCAGACTTGTCCTC
This sequence comes from Triturus cristatus, assembly GCF_964204655.1. Taxonomy (NCBI): domain Eukaryota; kingdom Metazoa; phylum Chordata; class Amphibia; order Caudata; family Salamandridae; genus Triturus; species Triturus cristatus. The sequence goes on along the minus strand of NC_140582.1, from coordinate 1,062,713,965 downwards.
AGCATCCCTCGACACAAACACATCACTCAACACCTGCAAGACCTCCACTGGCTCCCTGTTGAGAAGAGAGTAACTTTCAAGTTACTCCCCCACGCATACAAGTGCATCCACAACATCGGACCACAATATCTCAACAATAGAGTATCCTTCCACGTACCCAAGAGGAACCTCAGATCAGCTGACCTCGCCCTTGCTGAACCCTGTGCATCCGCAGACGAAGAACGGGTGACAGAACCTTCTCCTACATCGCGGCCAAGACCTGGAATGAGCTCCCGATCGACATCAGACACTCCCCAACCGGAACATCTTCAGGAAGACCCTCAAGAATTGGCTCTTCGACCCTCATGGGTGAGTAGTGCGCTTTAAGAATCCCTGATTGATTAATTCATTGATTGATTCATGGTGGACCCAGTGATTTTTGTTTTCACTGTATTCCATTTCTTCATCCAATTGTCCCAGTAAGTTGGCAATTAGTGGTCCAAGTACCATTCATTTTATCAGTGCACTAGGATTATCAAGAATACCAACTTCCCAGCCGTCTGATTTTATATCCTTGTTACACTGCTCATGCATCTGATCATGAGATATGCAGGAATAAGTTCTGCCACTTTTACAAGCAACAAAATATCCATTTGAAAATTCTTCAGAAACATCTGGAATTCTTGTTTTCAGCTCGACAAGCTTTTAATGAACACTAGCATCCACCTGACATGGTGGGTGTGGTTTAGAGCAAATTTCCAAGGCCAGATTTTTTGGAAGGTTACAATAAACTTCTCAAAATTTGCTGATCGAATGGTGTCAAGCAATTGGAATAGCAGTAATTTGAGTTGAAGTGTAACATACCAATATTTGAAATGAACAGACTCTGCAACTCTTCTGTTATCCATTCTTTAATGGATATTTGACCATCAGTAGATACATCATAAACCTTCTTCAAACGTATACACAGATGATGCAACACTAACTTTCTGTATGTAGCAGTATTGTTTTACATGAGACCCTTTTAGACATTTTCCAACTTTACCCTCAATGGTAGCATTGGCTTCAACTAAAATATCGGCCAGTCACTAACATCAAGCCAATTTCCTAAAACTACAAGGAATGACATTTCAATGTGTAATGCTCCCATCATGACTACCATTTTGTCTTCCCCATACAATCCTGGAAGTAACAACTGTAATTGTTTGGCTGTTGCATAGACTGGTTGATCACATTTCACCACACGATTCTGATTAGGATTAATTGCAGTGAGTGTACGCTTTAGTTTATCAAAGCAGTAGTGTACCATAGAAGGAGAATTTATTGACTCATTTAATAAAGGTAGCAATACACTATGGCTTTTTGTGACAGAACCACTTCTGTTGGAGTGTAAAGCAGCCCAACCGGTGTGGCTCATATTGGTTAGATTATGGAGATCAAGAGTTTGAATCATCTGCTGCCATTCATCTGTCATAGGTTCATTATGAATAGGAGAAGGCTGTAAGTCATTGTTATTACTTACAGGTATATTTGGCTGTAGTTTTGTCGTTGTACATGGTAACTGCAAATACCACTCTGGTAGGGATGAAGTACATTTCTTGGTCCAATAATTTTCTTCAATTTTTAAGAAGGATGATATACCCTGTGCTTCTGATTTCCTCTGTATCAGCGATATGGCTGTTCCGTGGAATTAATGAGTGGATAAAGATGACAAGGGATTTTGATCAATATTGTCTTTTGCAGCACAAGTGAAAGTGGAAAGTTGAAGGCCTGTTGGACACACAACCCTGTCATTGCAGAATTGCTTACACTGTTTGATAGTTATTGTTGCTAACACTTCTCGAACACGCTCACATGACACGCATACGCCAAATTTTGTGCAGTTTGTCAACTATTTCTTGTTTTCGAGTTTTAGCATGCACCATTAATCCAATGTAAAGAGGTAGTGGAGTTCCATTATCTTTTTTGTGGTGGATGCTTCCTTTAGAATTTGCCTTCTTACACTTACTGATATGATACCGAATAAACTATGATACTGACAAAGCTGCACTCCTCTTATCATGTACTGTGCTGTCATTTGAAATTATACAACCTTCCATAATCATTTGTATTAGATTTAGCATAGCAGTCCCTAATGATTTTTCTTGGCAATTGTGCTCAAACTGTCCACTAAATCTATTTACTTCAAGTTGAAACATTTCATTTTGAATAATAGCAGCTGCATTTGCTAGGCAGACACCATCCTGAAGAGCAAGTCGTTTACAGATACTGAATATATTTTCTCCTCTATTACCTTTGCATATTAGAAGAATATCTCTAACTTTTGGTACAGCTGGAAGTTCTGGTAAGAACGCAAGGATCTTTTCTTTTAATCTTGTGCTGTCTACATATTTGTCTGCCTTTTTCTACACCTAATTCTGTCATACGACGATCTACGAGGGATTTGGTGTTAGATAAAGTAAATACTGGCGATACTTCAGAATTTTGAAGTGTATCTCCGAGATAGTCTACAATTTCACATAATACCATGTCATAGATTAATGTAAATTTGTTGTCTTCACTTTTTTCTTTGTTCTATATTTGTCGAAGCCGGTTATAAAAACTAACCAGACACTTTTTATGGCACTTTGCTTTGGTCGTAACCATATCACCACCACTTAACTTGGTGAGTACTTTTGAGTAACTTAATTCAACTGCAGCATATCGAACTCAATTACTCAATTCAAGTGTATGCACATTTATAAGCTCTGTCCTGACTCTTCATCACAGAAGAAACACATATCTTTCAATTCACCAACTATAAATGAGGCATGCACACACCTTGAAGTACTCTCTTAAAAATTGTCTTGAACTAGTTTTGGTTTTATTGGCAACCTTGCCTGTTTGTGTTTGTCAAATTTGCTTTTACATGTTTCATAGAATTTTCCACAGTTTTCATTTAACAGTTGTTCAACTAGAACATGATTTTTTTAAACAATTTTGTCTTGATGATTGATGGAAGTCCTTTTATTTAGTCAAAAGCTAGCAGATCATCAAGCAAACATGTGTATCCAATTCCTTTATCAGACCATTTACTATGAGCAGAACAGACTAAAACCTCTGGTAAAACTTATTGACACAATATACACAGATCCCATTCAATCTCAGTTCCAACATTTTCTGTACTAGATAAAAACTCTTGATTAATATTAACAAATTTACATCTTCTTTTGGTAGGTATTTTTACTCACTGACAGCAGATAATCATTTCACAATTTTAGAAACCTGCAACAACAAAAATAATTTGTTAGTTTGCAAGGGCAGTACAACATAGTTTTTTATTTACATCATGAGGTACTTACTTACTGGATCCATCAAACATTTCTCATACTTCATCAGGGGTCAACTAAAATACAGAATTTGTACCACTTTTGGCATTCCGACTAGAAAAATGTGTGAAATTATGTGATGGATGCCTAACATTAGAATCATAATCCCTATACAAATATTAGCAGTGGACAATTTATTTTATGAATTATACGGGCAAAGTAGCCATACAATTTTTCGGGTCTACATCATCACTTTTTTACCTTATTATTAAGCCCTGTGCAAAGTTTCATCTTGGTATCACATTTTGCATGATTCTAATGCTAAGCTCTGGGAGCTGTGAAAAGTGACAGAGGCACCTGGAGCAAACCTGAGCCTTCAAAACAGGAATACAAGAGCTCCATCTTCAGCCCACCGGGGAAATGCCCAGTGGAATTAAAGGCCTGTCCAATCCAGCCTGTGGCAAGAACCACTGTCATTGAACTGTTTCTGTTATCCTCTTGCCACCAAAACAGTCCAGAGAGTAGGAATCCATCTGGTAGTTTGAAACACAAAGAACAGTACTACATGTCCAGAAAAGGAGGCCAGTGGGAAATATCATTACAATTTGCAGTATTCTCCAGATTTCACTGCTGCAGTATTTCACAGTGCAGTAGAAGCTTTGTTCTTAAACCAGTATCCCTGCTGCCATTTCGCATGACTTTTGAATGTGAGTAAACTGTTTCATTGCATTTTATATTAAATACAACAAATATTTGCAAAATAAAATTGCCCACTGGCCAAGTATTTGCTCCCCGTCTTTATAGCGTTCTCGGGGTTTTTAGCTTTTTCCAATCTTCATCCAGTTCTTAGGAGAAGGATGAGTTTGTCCCATGTGCTCATCCTTTTCCTTAGTGGGTGGTTTGATCATAGGCACCCTGCAAAATAGAACGGCTCAGACAGGACTCTGTCAGCCTTCCCATGGTCCCACGATTCTTCACTTGTCCAGAAAATAGGAGGGCTCAGCCAGGGAACTCCCTGTAAGTCCACTAGCTTCTCCACAATTCACAGAGTGAACACTTTACACAGGAATTTCCAGCTCTGACTCCAACACCTATTGACCACCCATTTGGCTCATTGGTTATTTTAGCATAGGGCATATGTTATTTCAGGCTAGAACTCATTCCTGGGTCTATTTTCAGAAGTTATGTAGCCCCACCCGTACATTACGCAGCTGTGCTTGCCTTTACCATAGAGACGAGATATGGCATGTAGGGAAGATGGAGTTTGCATCGGTGTTCCCCTTGTGCACCGTTTAGTTTTTTGCTCTGGGATCAGTGGCTGCAGCTTTCAATGGTGCAGCAGATGCAGTGGCACTGGCCTCCAGAGGTGTGAGAGGCCCAATGAGCCTGGATTTTTGCTGTTTCTTTACTCCTCACTCAATAGCCAGGGACTTTTTCGTTACATGCAATAGGACCCATGCCATGCTTCACACTCCACATCCTGAGATCAGCAGATAAGGATCTTGCAGCATGCTGTAGGATGACTGCTTGGCCTGATCAGTAACACCACCACCCCAAACGTGTGAATCACCATTGATGAGGATACCTGCCTAGCATCTGCTGTAGTGAATTCTAAGATTCTCCATTGCATTTGTGCTTGACAGTGCTTCATACCTGAACAGGGGAACAACATGACATATTCCGGTCCTATGCTCTGAAGGGATGACTGCTCAATGATTTGTGTTGAGGAGAAATTTGCATAAACCTGAATGTTGTTGGGATTGTTTTTTGATGCGTTAATAGAATTATTTTTGTTTTTTAACATAGGGGTGGGTGGGATTTACGCAAAGCTCCGCGAAATGGTAAAAAATCTCTGCGAGCACGCAAAAATTCCGCAAACACACGGAATTGCTTGTTCGCGATGATTTTTTCCTGTTTGCGTACTCGGGGGGAAATATCTTGCAAACACGCATTTTGAGAACACGAACAAGCAAAAAATTCTGCGAAGCCGCGGAACGCAGAATTTTGGGCAATTCCGCGTTCTCCGCGGAACGCAAAATTACCCAAATTCCGCAAGCGGAACCGAATTTACCACCCAGGCCTAATTTTTATTATGCAGTCTAGATTTACAGACATAATATTAAGTCATTCAGACCAAAACTGCAATATATAATTCATCAAATGTGGACCTTTAACAACCCAGGGGCATATTCTCAAGGATCTATCGCCCAGTTATCGGCACTTTAGCGCAGCCAAAGTCGCGATAAATTTATCCCCCATTTACAAGCTGGTGCTAACAGCCGATATCACCAGTTTTCCGGCGATAGCATCCTCAAAAAACATTGCTACAGATGACCTGGCAACTATTGCTAATGAGATGCAGAGTAGGCGTTCCCGAGCAAAAAGCAGAGACAACACCACTCCGCAACATTCTCAATGACCAGCCAGATCGGCGATATGATCACAAAACAGGCAATAAAGCGTGTTAGCGGCAGGAAACTAACACCTGCTCTGGTCTGGTGTAAAGTCGGACAACAACCGACACCAGACAAGGGAGCACAGCCCAGAGCCAAACATGAAGAACAACAGATGCCCCTGAGCAACTGAACATGCAGCCCGGTGCCCCAATAGGACAACAACACCCACCGCCACCACCCCCAGGCCACCCCCTCCCGTTGGACAAAGAGAATGCACATCAACACCATGAAACCATGAATCAAACAAATCGCCTGAAGTCGCACAATCACAACACCTAACATACAGGTGCGGCCAGAAAAATGGAAATCATATGTTCAAATCATATAATCCAAATAAAAACTTTATTACAGATGAAACAAAAAACAATCTTGAAGAGGCACTGTGGGTCTTCTCTGGGCATTCTGTAAGTCACAGCCTGCAAGACAGAAATAACAGATATGAAGGTGTGCCATACGCCCATCAAAGTACAGAAAGAGAGAGCAAAAGATGCCAGAGGGGGAGGGGGTGAGAGAGAAAGAGAGGGAGAAAGAGAGAGAAAAAAAGAGAGGGAGAGAGAAAGAGAGGGAGAGAGAGGGAGATAGAAAGAGAGAGAAAGAGAGAGGGAGAAAGAGAGGGGGAGGGAAAGAGAGGGAGAAAGAAAGAGAGGGAGAGAGAGTACCGACACTGCAGACCCAGGCCTCACTGCTCACCTGCAGCCACCGGTGTGTCTCCAACCACGTGCCAGTACACACTGCAGTCCCCCAGGTGCCTCATCTGAAACAGTTGCCAGAGAGTTGAATGGCAGAGTCCATACTGTGGGAGTGGCCTAGTGTAAAGATAACTAGGGCTGCAATGTGCACTGCTGTATAGTTGTTTCAATCATTTAATTCAGTTTCCATGCAATTTACAAAAATCATATACAATTTTTTCAATGTGCGTTTCTATTATTATACAATATACTTAATCAGTCAATATGTATACACTTGTACATAAATGTTGGACAAAAATTGAAAATCAAATAACATTTAAAGCACCCAATGCATTTCGGGACATTCATGGTCCCTTCGTCAAGGGTAAGCTGTTGGAAAAAAGGAGAAAATATCAAAATCTGCATGTTGCGAGATCATTGAGTTGTAGTTAAACTTAAGGTGAGGTATACGATACCTTTAGGAATTGATTCGAGATTCGCAAGTTCGCGTGTTCATTCTCTAAAGAAACAGTATAAAATAAATTGAAGAGAACTAATCCCTTATATTATTCGTCATTCAATTCAAAGAGCATTAGAAACCCAATTGCATACCTGGTCTGTGTATGTAGTTCTATATGTTTCATATCGCAGTAAAGATGAGGGTCTGTAGAACAAATGAGAACTGGGTTTTAACTGATCTGTGTGAAAAGTAGCGGTAGTCAGCGCTGGACTTAGAACGTGGCTCACCTTGGTTAAAGGAGTTCAAATAGAGATGGAGCCATAAAACGTGAGGGGAACTGGGACCAGAGTTGATTGCGACCGGAGACCGTGAAGAGTCTAAAATGAAAGGGTAGAACCTTTTACCTCAGCTGAGGAAAAATGCTAGGGCCAATAATTTCAAAAATTCAAATGAATAAGTGGAGATGTGCTTACCGAGCCGGAAAATACGAGTAACGGCGTGTGCATCCACGAACGCTCTCGATCGAAGGTTTACTTCCTGGTCAGTTTCAAAGGAGTTTATACGTCACGCCGTGTGGTTAAACACTATAAAAGGACTCAACTGCTGCCGACTATGAGACAGGACGTGGATAATCCTGATCTGTGTTTATGAAAATAAACACCTTAGATGGTTTACGATCACAAACCTAGGTGAAATATTTAAACGTCTGGATGTAAAAAGCAATCCCTAAGTAATAAAAGAATTTTGGGAGAACGGAACTGTTAAACTGGCGTTCTAGAAGAGATTTCTTGTGTTGGTTTGCCCCTCCGAATAAAGATTTACGAAAATCGAAAAATAAAAAAATAGTCCTGAAAGTAACGTTACATGCTCACCGAAGGGGAGTAAAGGTATGGTGCTGATGAGAATTGTTCTAGGCAATTATGTTTAGTAGGTTGGTTCTAAACATTGACCTTGGAGTTTATGCAAATGAATCTGAGATATCTGAACAAGAAACATAATGAATATTCATATGAGCTTATGCATACAAAACATCATTTTACAATGCAGATCATATTCTATGATATACTGTCCAGTGACATACTATCTGAGGAAAAATGTCGTGTAGTCTGTTGATGAGTGTGGAATGTCAGGTATGAGATAAGTGTGGGTCAAATACATTTGAATGGTAGTGGTTTCGAATTGAGTAAGGATCCCATTGCGGAGTGCGTGTATCAAATATTAGTGTTTGTTTAGAGAAAGCAAGCCATCTCAAATTTATCATTCAGTCCGTAAGGAGTAAGAGTTTTGAGTTTTTTGATCCAAAATGCTTCTCTTTGTAATAAGTACTTTGAGTTGTCGCGATCTGTGAGCTTTGGTACTTCTTCGATGATTTGGAATTTAAGTTGGGCAATTTGATGTCGTGATTCCTCCCAATGTGTCGCTATACTTGAAGTCGTGCTTTTGGTGCGTATTTTGCTCTTGTGTTCTGTCAGTCGGGTTTTCATTTTTCTCTCGGTTTTACCGACATATAACAATCCGCATGGACATTTAATGGTGTAGATTACATTTTCAGAATTGCATGTAGTACTGCTGTGTATCTTGATTTTTTGACCCGTAGATGGATGCAATAAAGTATCTCCTGTAATTGCGTTATTACAATGGGTACAATTCCAGCATTTTTATGTGCCTTTGCTTAATTCAAGAGACCGTGTTGGTTTCTTTCTTTTAGATAGCATTTCTTTTAGGTTTTGTGCTCTTGTATAAGCAAACAATGGTTTGTCTTTGAATAGGCCTTTGAAGTCGATTTCTAGTTGAAGTAGAGCTGCACACCCGCTCAGCACTAGAGGTGCCACTAACTCTGTGAACTGCGAGGCGACGCCACGTGTTGGTAGGCCCGCACTGCCCGCTGGCTCAGGCCTACACTGTGGTCCAGCAGGGCTCATACTAATGCCACCATTCTGGACCGCCTGGATGGCGCATCATCGCAGGCTGCACACCCGCTCAGCACTTTAGGTGCTCCTACCTCAGTGCACCCAAAGACAACGTCACATGGCGGTGTGCCTGTGCCTGCCGCTGTGTATCCTATGCCACGAAGTCTGTGCACCACAAGCTATGGACCCTTTATGATTGAGTCCCGTGGTGCAGACGACATCATGTCACCCCGGGCACCTGGCAATGTGCTGTGCCCGGGCCCTAGGCCATCAGGCAGAAATGAAACCCACAGGGAGAATTCCAGTGACAGAGTGGACATGGCGTCCAGCACGTGCACCAGGCCCTTTTTATTGGCAGGGTCACATGTCCTGTGACGCCGGTGCTGAATGGGTGTGGAGTGGGTGTGAACCAGCCATGAGGAAGTGGCTGTGGCATGCTGACAACTAGACATGTGAGCAGAAGATCCCCGCAGGGAAACCTGGGACATGTATCGTTGTTGTCCCCTTCTGTGAGCATAAGGGGAGTGGGCTGACCTGGTGTATGCCAGTCCAGCATAAGGGTGTGAACAATGACCCCGGGGCTCTGTCCGTGCTTCCGTTCTGGGCTGGATAAGTAAGTGACAAATGCGTGTGTCTCCGTTCTAGTGTCGGCGCCACCCGGAATGCAATCAGCAATGCGTCACCCTATGACCCATGTCACACATGAGCAATATGGACGTAAGGGGTAATCATTGACCCTACATTCATCCATACCTCCACACTTGCAAGATCATAGACATGACACATCGGTGTGACAATGAATGTTTAATGCACATTCAATGGAGTGTCGTAGCTGGAGCAGTACAGGGCCATGCAAACCCCACTTTACATTGATAGCCCGTGGAGGGCCAGCCAGAGTCCTTCAGGGAAGGGCAAGTACATCAGAAGAGGAGGAGTTCAGTCCGCAGTCTGATAGCTGTGTCATTGGTGACCAAACAGAATATGGCAGTCCATGTCGAGGTCCAAGGTGAGTGTCGCAGAGTGCATCGGGGGAAAGTGGAAGGTGCTGATGCAGAGGGCAGAACCAAGCAGAAACACGCCATATGGCGGAGAAGAATGCTACCGCTTTCTTCTCACCACCATGGCAGATTCATCTGCTTCTTCGTCCTCTGCTGTTTCAGGTGCCTCACGTGTGGGTGGTGGTGTTCTGTCTCCAGCACTGTGTTGCAGTGTCACCTCAGGGGCCGGAGGTGGATTGTGTGCCGCACTGTGTGGCACTGACACATCAAGGGCCGGAGATGTGGATGAAGTGGTAGCAGCAGCATGCATCAGCGCCTGGCCTTGTGGCAGCAATGCCATGAGGAGGGTCTTTATGCCATTGAGGGACCCAGCTACATCTCGCTGGTGTGCAGCCGTGGCAGCCACTCTTTCCGCACGCGTCCGCTCTGTGTTCTCCATGAGCCTCCGCATGAGTCCCATCTACCGGGCGAGCTCGCTGGAGCCACTCTGACTAGACAGTCGTTCTTGTCGTACAGTCAGGACTCAGGCGATGTCAGCCATGGTTCGTTGGAGGGCATGGAGCGGACTGTCTGTGTCCGTTCGGGACTGTGAGTGGTCCTTGATGGGACTTAGACACCCATGTATGGTGTCCAGTTTGTCTGCCATGCGGTTGAACCGCACCTGCACCTGTTCAGCCAGCTTCTCCTGGCACCCCAAAACACAGCGTTGGAAGGCCATGTGTTCGTCTTGGGGGTCCTGGGAGGCAGCCGTGGTGGTGGGTGCTGCCTGCTGTGTGTTCTGTGCAGGGGGTGGATCTCCTCGTAGCAGCTGGGCTGCCGTGCTCCTGGAAGTGGGCTGCGGAGGCTGTTCATGAGCTGTTGGAGGGCATCGTAGTTGAAGGTGTGGTGGTCCTCTTTGTCATCAGAGAAGAGAGGTTGGGACTGCTCTGCAGGAGGTGTTGAATTTCCCTCAGCAATGTGAACGGGAGATGCAGTTTAACATTGTGTTCACATGCATGTCACCGCATTGTACATGTTTACATTTTGACTGAATGACAGTGTACATTGTGAATGTTTGTGGGGAGCTACCTATATGATGCGGGACAGTGGACATTTCGACAACATCACGGATGTGTGTTTGTACTTGTACATTGTCAACTCATATTTCCTTGTGATGCCATATGTGATTGGCCATTGCTGCACACAAGTGGCACCAGTTGTGTCCACTGTTCTGTTGTGGACGTGTTGCGGACTGTGCCACATCGTTGTCAATGTTGATGTGCTCTGCATGTGATATGTGTGTATGTGTGTGCCGCATTTTGGAGGAGTCGCCCCTGCAGCTCTGATTTGGCTGCCCCTTATCCCTTACATGCGGTGTGCCTCTGACTTCTGTGCTCATACAGTGCTGGAATGTTGCATACTTGGGTGCATTGGTGGGAGTTGGGGGTCTGGGGCATGGTTTGTCAGCATTGTGCCCATCTCCCACCGTCCCCCCAGTCCCTGGTCGTTACTCACCCTGTTGCTGTTGTGTCCGTTCATGTTGAGCAGTGTCCGGGCCCCCGACTCCTGCCACCGTCTTACCACTGATGACTGTGGACACCACTTCCTCCATCTTGTCCAGCTCCTCCTGTGGCGCAGGACTCCCACCTCCAGTCTGCATTCTGCCTTCCGGTTGTTTGCAAGTTTCAGCTTGGTTTTGCGCTTGACATCATTCCAGCGCCTCTTGACCTCTTCCATTGTCCTCTTCAGCACTCCGACTGCATTCACCTTGTCCACGATGGCCTGCCATATTCCATTTGTAGTTCCCAGTGACACAGTGGAGGTGACGAACAGTAGTTGATGGTGTTCTATCACCTCCGTTATCAGGATCCTGTTTTCCTGCGGACTGAACCGCTTCTTCCTATTCTTCTTGTCCTTGCCCTTCCCTGACCCCGAGGTCCCAAGCTGGTCCTCCGGGGGGCTTGTGGGGTTCTGGTAGTCCTCTTTACTTGCTCCGGCTGACTCCATTGTGCTTCGCTGTTGTTTGGCTTTTGTATGTGTTTTTTTCCTACTTTTGTAGTGCTTTTTCCCACATGTCGCCTGTGGCTGGTTTTCGCTGATTTTTGTATCGCGATTTGCGTCATCGCATTTTTGTGGCATCGCGTTGATTTTAGCGCATTCATTTGACGCGTTGTTGTAGGTCTATCGCGTGGTGCTGCCGTGTTGAGAATACCACGTTGACACGGTGTTATTTTCCTTTTATAGATGTGAAGAGTTGCGTTAAGCTACTTTTGCGGTAGTTATCACACGTTCTTGAGAATATCGCCCCTAGTCCACAAACAGCAGAATTATACACACTATGCCCATGAGGCATCACAACTGCTGTATACACCAATATGGTGGGCTGCCTGGACATTACAAGAAGCAAAGAAGCAGGGGTACCAGGAACCTTCAACGATTGATGTCTGGTCAATGATTGATGTCTGATCTAGCTGACTATACACATAAGATCTGTCTTGGAAGTGTAAAGTTTCAGAAATAATTAGCTGCATGGTTATGAAAGCTAGATCCCCTGACCAGAACAAGGGGGTAATTTCATCCATTTTAAAGCTATTTTCTACTTGACTAGGGCTAGGTTCAATCTTACAAAATTAACATCCAGAGGTGGGAACAAGGTCACCAGTCATATATATATGGGCTCTAATGCACAGCCATCACTCATTCTGTTACCGGAAATATACATACAAGATGCATACAACGTACCACTTTGTTTGTGGCAATAAATTATTTGCATTGTAGTCACTGTTAATCATATGTTTTATAAGACTCTATCTTTCACTCTTTCTCTCTCTCTCTCTCACCACTCTCTCTCTCTCTCTCTCTCTCTATATATATATATATATATATATATATATATATATATATATATACATATATATACATATATATATATATATATACACATATATGTCTATCTATCTATCTATCTATCTATCTATCTATCTATATATATATATATATATATATATATATATATATATATATATATATATTATCTACTGGCGGTCGCCAGTAGATAGTTATAGTTAGGACCGTGTTTCCATAGGAAATCCGCAACATTCTATTTGGAATAACTTTGGCGTCGGTTGACGAATCCTCGCGAATTTTTCAAAACTAATGGGGCGCTACGCTCCGCTCCTACCCTGAAAGTTTCGGGGTGATTCGTCAAGCGGGGGCTGAGAAAAAAGGGGGGTCCCAAAACGCGTTTTCCCCATGCATTTTTCCATAGGACCTTTAGACACAGCTACAGCCCGAACGGCTGAACAGAATTATGTGAAATTTGGCAGAGAGGTAGTCCTCAGGTCAGGGATGTGCCTTTTGCAGGTCTTGTGTAAATCTGTTCAGTATTTCCTGAGAAAATAGCATTTAAATTAATATATATATCTGTGAGCGCGCTCCGTGCGCTTACCGTAAGCTTACCGTACGCGCACGGTGCCGTGCGCGAGCGCGATTCTGATTGGTTGTTAGATCAAAGTAAACATTCGAATCGGTCGAAATCAGGAAGTGTCGGCCGCCATTTTGTCTCTCGCAGTTGAGGGGGTGTAAAACAAAGGTGGATAACGTGAAAAGGGGGCAGGCTGGACAGTTCCTGACCCCCTAGCCTTTGTCAGGGGGTCTCAGAAGGACCCCCAAGGGCAAAAAATGAATTTAAATTTTTTTTAAAAAAATCGCCGAATGCGCGCAGCGTACGCGCACGGCTTAAACGGAGAAATTCCGCGAAATTCGCGTAATTACATGTACCGTGCGCGCACGGTAAAAAAAAAAATTCAAAAAGGAAAGCTTAAAAAAAAATAAAAAAAATTGTGAGGTAAGGTTGGCTCTTAAAAGAGCCGTTGGGTTCATAGAGGGATGGAGGAAAGAAAGAATGGGAATATTATGAGCGTCTACAAACGTGCTGGTCTATCTTATTGTTAATAAGGGGAACACTGGTCTCCCCAAAAACAATAAGACCAGAACACGTTATACACCTCATTACAACCCTCCCAAATCGAGGGTTAACGTCCAGAGGAGCAGAAGAAGGTGATGCTCCCACCTCAGAGGAAGGGCTCAGCTGAGCTGCCGATGATGTACTCGGCTGAGCTTCTGAGGCTGGGCTCTGGTGACTTACTGAAGAGTTTTCTCCAGTATGTCGAGCAAAGGTCCTGGGATGTTTATCCCTAAGGTGTCTCATCATAGAGTGATTTCCAAAGGAATACTTTTTCCTAGGATTTCCTCTTGATAAAACACGGTCACAAAGTGAGCAAGTGACCAGTGGAGCATTGACCTTTTTCTCCCCCTCTGGAAAAGTAAAATACTCCCATACAAAAGAATTCTTCTGTTTCCTCCTTCTCTGGATGATGGTGGTGCTGCTAGCCTCACTCTCAGAAGAGGTCTGCTGTTCTGCCATTGTATCCTAAAGACAATTCAGCTCCTGCTCCTAGAGAATCACAAGCAGTAATGAGGGGAATGGGTGTGGTGTGGGAAGTTTCTGGAACTGAAAGTAGTTTCAACCAATGAAAAGTGTTCTTTCAAGCAGTAATGAGGGGAATGGGTGTGGTGTGGGAAGTTTCTGGAACTGAAAGTAATTTCAACCAATGAAAAGTGTTCTTTGTGGATCACATGACCTAATGTGCGCGCTCCGTAAGCTTACGGTACGCGCTCGTAAACAAGTACGCATGCACAAACGTGACGCTTACGGAGCGCTTACGGAGCGCGTACATAAGATGCACTCGCGCATGCGCATTACACGCCCCTGCGTAACCGCGATGTTGCTTCCGCGTGTACGCGTACGTCACGCACGTATCACGTAAGCGCGCTGTACTTATGACGTGCGGAGCGCGTAGCGTCAGCTTACCGTACGCGTATCCTATTACGTACGCGCACCGTACTTATGACGTACGGAGCGCGTACCGTCAGCTTACCGTACGCACACGGAAAAAAATGCATAAAAAAAAAAAACCTTTCCATAATGCAGGATATAGTACATATATTATTTTATACATAGGTTTACAAAAAATCTCCAAAAAACATTTGCATTTAAAAAACCGTAGAAATTCACTGAAAAAACCATGGGTTTCACACACGTTATAGTTAGGAATTAGCATTTAAAAAACCTTGCAAATTCACTGAAAAAACCATAGGTTTCACACATGTTATAGTTAGCTGTACATTTCACTCGTAAAAAACCAATGAAATTCCCCCGTTATAGTTAGTGCAGGCAACTATAACTCACGCGACCGCAATCCTCTGTTGATGCTAATACTGTATCTTTAGCTATACATATATTACAAATATTTATTTTTTATAAACACACATATGTCATCAGTGATGTAATATCTGACATCATCAGCAGAGGATTGCGGTCGCGTGAGTTATAGTTGCCTGCACTAACTATAATGGGGGAATTTCATTGGTTTTTTACGAGTGAAATGTACAGCTAACTATAACATGTGTGAAACCTATGGTTTTTTCAGTGAATTTGCAAGGTTTTTTAAATGCTAATTCCTAACTATAACGTGTGTGAAACCCATGGTTTTTTCAGTGAATATATATATATGGTGGTGATGGTGTCGGGCGTTGAATAAATAAATACTGAGCACCAGTCAACGGGTTCGCTTCGTCCTTTTGCCAGTGTGCTTGCTGGACGACTTTACCTCATATATAGATATATATATATATTCACTGAAAAAACCATAGGTTTCAGGCACGTTATAGTTAGGAATTAGCATTTAAAAAACCTTAGAAATTCACTGAAAAAACCATAGGTTTCAGGGGCGTTATAGTTAGCTGGACTTTTCACTCGTACAAAACCATTGAAATTCCCCCGTTATAGTTAGTTCAGCTAACTATAACTCGCGCGCCCGCCAATGCACTTCTGATGACGTCACATATTACATGACTCATGACATGGTCAGTGACATCACTCATGACATCACTGATGACATCTCAAATGATATGACTGATGACATCACTGATGACATCATCAAGTGAATGTGTGTTTTTCTGAAAATTACATATGTTTTATATATGTATATCTCAAGGTCGATGGAAGAATAAATGGGTATATAAGTGTGTAAATGGATGATTTGTTTTTGAAAAATTGATTGTATAACTGACTGATTAAGTGTATCTTATTGAATACATGGCTTAGTGAGCAATGTTTAAATATGTAAATATCTGTATCAGTCTCTCACTTTGTGTATAAGTGGCTGCATGGGTTGGTGAGTAGCTACATGAGTGTCTATATAGGTTATTAGTTGGTTTTTTGAGTATCAGTATGAGTGTCTGTATGGTTCGGTGGGGGGTATTGCGTAGTGCATAGGTGCATAAATGAATGACTCACTGTTTGTATGTGTTGAAGACAGCATGTGTGCAGGACTGTATGGGTGGATGAGTGTGTGCATGGGTGTGTTAGTGAGTGAATGACTGTCTCGATAGTGTCTCTATGAGTAACTACATATGTTTTAAACTAGTATATGTATGTGACTATTGGTGTATATAAGTGAGTATATGTGAGAGTGAGAGATTGAAAGAGTTCCTGTATGAATAAGTATGTGTTTCTATAAGTGATTGTTTAAAAGACTAAGAATGTGGCTGTTTCTGTAGAAGTAAGTGTGGTGGTGTGTGTATAACTGTATATGCAAGTAAATGGATGTTTGATTCTTTATTAGCATGAGTGACTATGTGTGTGAGTAACTCTATGGATGAGTGGCGTTGTGTAACAGGATGTATAGGTGTATGAGTACATATGATGAGTGAGTACATGTATGAGTGACTGTATAGGACTGTTGGTGAATGAGTGGATGTGTATGTGGATCTTAGAATTACTGAATAGGTTGTTGTAACTGGTATTGGTATGTCCAATGTTTTGAAAATGTTAGTTTCTATTTTTGAATGTGTATATCAAAGGTTATATTAGGGGGAGAGGAGGTCTTCCACTCTATCACAAGGATGATGTCATCAGTGATGTCATCAGTGATGTCATTTGAGATGTCATGAGTGATGTCACTGACCATGTCATGAGTGATGTAATATGTGACGTCATCAGCAGTGCATTGCGGGGGTGCGAGTTATAGTTAGCTGAACTAACTATAACGGGGGAATTTCAATAGTTTTGTACGAGTGAAAAGTCCAGCTAACTATAACGCCCTTGAAACCTATGGTTTTTTCAGTGAATTTCTAAGGTTTTTTAAATGATAATTCCTAACTATAACGTGCCTGAAACCTATGGTTTTTTCAGTGAATTTCAAAGGTTTTTTAAATGCTAATTTCTAACTATGCCTACAGAGTAGCACATGTGAAGAAAGAAGAAACAACGCATAGAAAGAAAAAAAAGAAATGCAGAAAGAAGCAACAGAAGTCCTCAAAGACGAAGAAAAGTGCAGGGAGAAGGATAACGTGCAGAAAGAACAAACAGAAGAGCAGAAAGAAGCCTTGTTGCAAAATCATCCTGTACCCTCAACTTTTTCAGACGTATACTGGTGGTAACTGAGTCTGACTAACCAGTCCTAGAGCCAGTGCTATGTTAAAAGACACTCAGAATACAGTGAAAACACCTACATACACTAGGGAACACTATGCGTTGGGGTCCCCCTGTGATTAGCATAACCTCCTCTGTAAGCCCCTAGAATATAATAGGGCAGGGGATTAAAACTACCTCTTAAAACGTGCCACAGGGCGTGTTTGCATACGTCACCTCGGGCCCGTCCCCTCCCTTCACCACTGTGTGAACGCGCCCTGTGGCCGTTCTAAGTTGAGAGATTAAGTCCCCTTGTATCCTAAGGGTCCCTAGGGTCAAACTAGCCCACTAGGTACCTCCAGTAAGCGCCACAGAGCTGCGTTGCATAGAGGTGTAAAAAGGGGCGTGGCCTCAGAACAACGCGGTTCCCTGGCGCATACTGGAGATACCTGTTGGGCTAGTTTCCCTCAGGGACCGTCAGTATTGAAGGGGAATTAATTCCCCAACTTACAACTGGCCAGGGGGCGCGTTTGCAGAGTGCTGCAAGGAGGGGGCGTGTCCTCCGGCACAATGCCGGTCTTTTATTTATTTTATTTTGTGAAGAAGGAGGACTGTGTGGCCCCCTTCTTTTTCTAATTTATTGGCCCTGGGGACCCCATCCCCCAGGGCCTGCACTCTAATATTTTTGGTGAAAAAAACTTAATTTGGCCCTCCCAAGGCCTTAATCGGCCCCGGGGACCCCAATCCCCGGGTCATGGCCTTTTTTTTTTTATTCTTTAGGAGGGGGGCTGCGTTGCCCCCCTCCTCAGGCCACTTATGGCCCCGGGGACCCCATCCCCCGGGGCCGGCCTTTGTTTTTTATTATTTTGAAAAAATATATATTGATAGAAACACCTAGGACATTCTGGACAAACCGTATGTACCTATCACCAGGACGATTTGCGTAATATTCATTAAAAGGCGACTATGCATACAATGAATCCACGTGGAATGTATTTACACCGCTAGTGAAGCTCTGACGTGTCTGACGCCCTACCGTGCCTAATCCCGGCGCCCCCGCCGGTGGGTACTCTCCAAGTAGACACCCTTGTCGTTTATTTATACAAACATGGGTAGCTGTTGACGGGCACATTTAATACACACGCACACCAAGCCATTCAAAGGGGATTCGACAAAAATTCGACCAAACTATGCAAGAAACCCCCTCCCGGTTAATAAAACACACATCCACCGCCGGATGTGTAATACTTTTTATTTTACTCTCTGGAAAGGAGACAAACCTCACTTGAGAGTCACAGCGTGCTCCTGGCTGAGCCCAATGCTGTGTTACACCCACCAGTGCCCGCCGAGTGCCACACACCTCTGTGTTGTTTTCCACCAGCTAGTGCATATGCTATGACACTCTCTAGCCCATGTGCACTGTAACACCACCCCGTGAATATGTCATGCCACACTTGCCTTCGCACGGGTTATATTGCTCCATCTAACATGCCTTCCTCGATGACTATGTTATAACGCACAGCGCTATGCCATACATATTACAATCTGGGATCCATTTCTTTGTCACAGTGCATATGCAACGTTATACTCCCCAGCACATATTTTATATTACAACTTTAGAGACTAGTTAGGTTACACAACACTGCCCTGTGCATATTACACTCCAAGGCGCATATCGCATAGCACGCGCTAGTGCCTGTGCTATCTCGCGCTTTCCAATGAATCTGTCATTGCGCACAATGTATTGCATATTATATTTCACGCCCCGTTTCATCTTATATCACACTTTTTGGTGCATAGTTTATACCATATACTATATCTAGTTTTCATTTTCAATCGTGGTCTCAGGACTATGTTCTATATAACACTGCGTCCACCTACCCTTTTCACGGGCATTACATTTTGCGATGGGGGGTTGAGGGTGTTTCTGCCAAGTGAGCCCGGAGTCACAGTCACAAACGTCCTCTTCTTCCTGACTAAAAGTGAGATTATGCTGCATACTTGTTCATATTTTAAGTAGTTCGCACAGACACACATTTTGAAAACAATAAAGTTCCTAATACCCACCTTCTCTGAACAGTTAGCTTGCTGCCCCATCCACTTCCTCCCTATCCTCTGTTGTCTGAATCCATGGACTAGCCTCCTCCCTCCTGCCATGCATGGTCTGATGTGCTGCCACTGCCCTCCATTTAGCATGATGTACCAGTCCACTCCTCCTGCCCTCCATTGCCCAATTCTATGGCCCATCATTGATCTCTTGCTTAGCCTCTGTGCTTAGCTTGCTGCCCCTATTCTCCTTCCCCCTGCCCTCCGATGTCTTTGTGCATGCCCCTGCTCCATCCCTTTTGCCCACCATGTTCCATGGACCTGCCACTCCTATCTACTCTGAGTGTTCTGTTGAGCTGTCACTCCCCTCCCACCTGCTTAGCATTGTCAGATGACTGTAACCTGTCCCTGCCACCTCCAACCTGCCTGTCCATATGCCATGCCCCTATCCCCTTCCTCCTGTCTTCCATGGTCCATTTTACTGCCACACCCTTCTGCCCTCCCTGGTCTGTTGTGCTGCAACTGCTCCTCCTGCCTGCCCCGCGCGGTCTGTTGTGAGGCCTCCTCCCCTGAACTCTATTGTCTGTGCCCAGGTCCTGACCCTCCCTTCTATCCTCCATGGCCCTTTATGCCTGCCCCTGCACCCTCCTTCTTGCCCATCATAGCCATTGTGCTGCCACTAACCCTCCCGCTAGCCATGCATGGTCTTCGGTGCTGCCATGGCCCCTCCCACCTTTCCTGTGTGGTCACCTAGCTGCCCCTGACCCCCTCCCACCTTCCCTCCATGCGTCTGCGTGTATGCCATCACAGTCTCACTGTTGCTCTCCATGGTGTGTCTTGTTTCTAGTGCCCATCCTGCCTGACCTCCATGGTCATCTTGCTGCTCCTGCCCTGCCCCCTTGCCCCCAGCCCTCTGTTTCCATGTGCAGACCCCTATTCCCTCCCTCCTGGCTTGTCTGTTCCATTGTAATGCCCCTGATCCGTCCATCCTGCCCTTTATGGTCTGTTATGCTGCAGCTTTCTCTCCTGTCTGTCCATTATGTTCAGCTAGCTACCATTGCCTCTTTCCCCTCTGTTCTCTGCTGTCCATGTGCATGGTCCTGTCCCCTCCCAATTGCTTTCTATGGATTGTTGTGCTGCACTCCCGTCCCGCATGCCCTGTGTGGTGTATTGTGCTGCTGCAAACCCTGATGCCTGCCCTGTAGTGTCAGTTTGGTGCACCCCTCCATGTCCCTCCTGTCCTCTGTTATCCGAGTCCATGTCCCTACCCCAGTTCCTCCTGCCTACCATGATCCAATGTACCATACTTGCGAACATTTTGAACTTGGTAAGAGGGAGATTTTGAAAAAAAACTGGGGTATTGATTTTCCCTTTGAGTTACATTGAAAAAGAGGAGATTGTAGGCAGGAGACAGATCAAATAAAGCCCATTTGAGCTTAAAAACATTGGACGTTTCCTGGCTGAAACGGGTCTGTTGCATGTATGGTTGTACTACCACTGCCTCTTCCTTCTGCCCACAATGGTCTATTATATTGCCACAGCCTCTCTTGCCAGTCCTGTATTGTTGGTTTGTTGCCCCTGCCCCCCTTTCCACTGCCTTCCATAGCCTGTTGTACTGCCACTGCCCTTCCTGCCTGCCCAGTGTGGTCAAATTGTTGCCTCTGCACTCTCCTACCTGCCTTCAATTTTCAGAGTCCGTGCCCCTGGCCTCTGCCTCTCAACAGTATCCCAATGAACAACTAGATTGCTAACATTCTATATTTATTACAAAAGTGTGGAACGCCTGACGTCATCTTGATGTAATCAAAACTGTAATACCTAAAGCATTTCCTTTAGAAATTACATATATGAGAGGGTATTATTTGCATCAAAATTATGGTTAGTGCTCTAAAAAACTAAAATGAGGACATATTTTCTGAGTTTTCAAATAGCGACAAAGAACTTTTAAATTATTTGTAATCTTTATGTTTTTTTAACCAGTTGACCACTTGATTAAATGTTGCACCTAGGGGAGAGGTTCTGGTGTTACTTCCAGAGCTGCAGACTTTGCAACTGGGGAACCAGGTTGGAGTTTCTGCTTCAGCTCAACATTCCGTGATTCTGGTCAAATCACTTAATCTCCCCATGTCTACAACCAAAATGAATTTGATCTTGTGTAATGTAACCAATGCTCATGTAAAGCACTCCAATACCTGACAAGTCTGCACTATATAAAACTGCAAATACACAAAAAATAAGTGTTTTGCACACTTCTGTCATTGGGCTACATGTGGGCTACATGTGGGTGATATTTGTGCTGCATTTGGGCTCTTTTGTCTCTGGTGGCCATCTTGGGAGATTTATTTGTTATGAAGTTTCCTAATTTCCTCATTTACTGCAGTCTCCTCAGAAGGAAATGCTTTCAGTTTTTTACTTTGATTCCATCAAGAAGGTATTCAGATATGTCACACATTTGCCATACATTTTGAATGTTAGCACTCTAGTTGCTCATTAGATCACTGTAGTAAAGCTACTGCTCACCACAGAAGTCTGCTGCTGGTATTCAAAGTGCATGTTTCAGTCTGCATGTCAGAATTTTTTTATGAAATAGAAGAGGAAATGTGCCCTAATTTTTCTTTCTGCAGCACTAATCATAATTTCTATGGCAAAATGAACCCCCTCATTTTGTTCCTTTGTAAATTAAATGTTTTAAGTGTTACCACTTTATTCCAATCAAGATGGCTTCAGGTGTGCCATACTTTTGTCATAATTAAGACTATTAGCGCTCTAGTTGTTCGTTAGAACACTCTGGGACATTCTGTCATTGGGCTATACTTGGGCTACATCTGGGTGATATTTGTGCTACATTTGGGCTCTTTGGTCTCTGGTGGCCATTTTGGGAGACTTATTTGTTATGAAGTTTCCTAATTTCCTCATTTACTACAGTCTCCTCAGTGGGAAATACTTTCAGTTTTTTACTTTGATTCCCATCAAGAAGGCATTCAGATGTGTCACACATTTGCCATAAATTCAGAATGTTAGCAGTCTAGTTGCTTATTAGACCACTGTAGTAAAGCTACTGCTCACCAGGGAAGTCTCCAGCTGGTATTGAAAGTGCATGTTTCAGTCTGCATGTCAGAATGTTTTAATGAAATAGAAGAGGATTTGAGAAGTCACTCAAAATGTGCCCTAATTTTTCTTTCTGCAGCACTAATCATACTTTCTATGGCAAAATGAACCCCCTCATTTTGTTCCTTTTTAAATTAAATTTTTTAAGAGTTACCACTTTATTCCAATCAAGATGGCTTCAGGTGTGCAATACGTTTGTCATAAGTAGGACTGTTAGCGCTCTAGTTGTTCTTTAGAACACTCTGGGAAGCTGCAGTAGAACACAAAGGAATCAACTAACAGTCTCTGCCCTTGTTGGATGTACATGTTTTACTGAGAATGTCAGACTTCATTCTCACATGACTGAGAAATATAATGTGAATTTACAGAAAATATGCTCTCAGTTTAGCTTATAGATCACCTTCCAAACCTCTGTGGGAAAAGCATGAGAAAATAGTTTTCTCACAAACATGATTCATGATATCACAGCAGAAGGCTTTTTCACATGGTAAAATCACCTTAGAACACACCACAATTCCTAAAATGAGTATGGTACCATCAACAAATGATTTATACTGTAACTAAAGTCTTAAAACCTTCTATTAACTGCAATGCTTTTTAATGAGGTGCTATCATGTATATTGGTCCCAAGATGGCTGCCAACACTTCTTGGATGAAGTACTGACAGCCAATCAGATCTCACGATGAGATGTGTGGTTAGGCTCCGCCCAGATATATCTATCTTTTTAACTCTAATTTTCTCAGGAACTACAGAACGGATTTACACAATTTAAGCAAAAGGCACGAGTCTGAACTGAGGACTACCTCTGCCAAATTTGGTGTAATTCCGCTCAGCAGTTCGGGCTGTAGCTGCGTCAACCGGTCCTATGGGAAAATGCATGGGGAAAATGCGTTTTTGGACCCCCCTTTTTTCTCGGCCCCCGCTTGACGAATCACCGTGAAAGTTTCAGGATAGGAGCGGACCAGAGCTGGCCAAAAGTTTGGAAAATTTTGCGACGATTGGTCAATCGGTGCCAACGTTATTCCAAATAGAATGTTGCGGAAAATAGGTCCTAACTATAACTACCTACTGGCGACTGCCAGTAGGTAATATATATATATATATATAATTCCCATCACCCGATGGAAGCTTACACCTTAAGAATAACTCACCCCGAGAGAACTGACATGGGGGTTCAACAACAATTTTCACACTCCAAGATGGCAACCAAGAACTGTTAGGAGGCACTGTTTGCCAATACAGTCCTTCCTTCATGCAACTACGAAGGTGGAGCCCCGTAAGCCTTAAAAACTTGGACCACCAACAAACCTCTTTTCACGCCAAACAGCATTTGATAAAGTCAGTTGTGACGAAACGCGTCATGCGGAGTGATTAAAAGGTTTACAGACCCTGAGTGCTCCGGTGTGTTCTTTGAAGTGGGAACACCTTGTTGGCTCATTTAAAAACGTGCAAGCCATCTGCACGTAGGAAGCACCCGTCACGACTGGAGTTCAGCAGCAGAGGTGGC
This sequence comes from Triturus cristatus, assembly GCF_964204655.1. Taxonomy (NCBI): domain Eukaryota; kingdom Metazoa; phylum Chordata; class Amphibia; order Caudata; family Salamandridae; genus Triturus; species Triturus cristatus. The sequence continues at coordinate 1,062,690,068 of NC_140582.1, read as the reverse complement.
ATTTGGGGATAGATTAATTTGATGCTGCTAGAACCGCCGCAATGCAGAGAAGAATATTTCTGCCATGAAACTGGTGCATGACTCACATGCAAGAGCGCAAACTACTATATTTTGTGCCCTCGGACATAGAAATCTCGAACAACAAACTTAGCGGCTGACGAAAGGGCTGGGAGAAAGAACGGGACTCCCGTATGAATTCGCAGTGGACAATTGCCATCCTTGGTGTATTTTTAATTCCCATCACCCGATGGAAGCTTACACCTTAAGAATAACTCACCCCGAGAGAACTGACATGGGGGTACAACAACAATTTTCACACTCCAAGATGGCAACCAAGAACTGTTAGGAGGCACTGTTTGCCAATACAGTCCTTCCTTCATGCAACTACGAAGGTGGAGCCCCGTAAGCCTTAAAAACTTGGACCACCAACAAACCTCTTTTCACGCCAAACAGCATTTGATAAAGTCAGTTGTGACGAAACGCGTCATGCGGAGTGATTAAAAGGTTTACAGACCCTGAGTGCTCCGGTGTGTTCTTTGAAGTGGGAACACCTTGTTGGCTCATTTAAAAACGTGCAAGCCATCTGCACGTAGGAAGCACCCGTCACGACTGGAGTTCAGCAGCAGAGGTGGCATTTGGGGATAGATATATATATATATATATATATATATATATATATTACCTACTGGCGGTCGCCAGTAGGTAGTTATAGTTAGGACCACGTTTCCATAGGAAATCCGCAACATTCTATTTTGAATAACTTTGGCGCCGGTCGACGAATCCTCGCGAATTTTTCAAAATAGGTGGGGCGCTACGCTCCGCTCCTACCCTGAAAGTCTCGGGGTGATTCGTCAAGCGGGGGCTGAGATAAAAGGGGGGTCCCAAAACGCGTTTTTCCCATGCATTTTTCCATAGGACCTTTAGACAGGGCTACAGCCCGAACGGCTGAACAGAATTACTAGAAATTTGGCAGAGAGGTAGTCCTCAGGTCAAGGAAGTGCCTTTTGTAGGTTTGGTGTAAATCTGTTCAGTAGATTCTGAGAAAATAGCCTTTAAATCAATATATATATCTGAGCCAGCTTACGGTGCGCTTACGGTACGCTTACCGTACGCGTACGGTGGCGTGCGCGAGCGCGATTCTGATTGGCTGTTACATCTAAGTAAACATTCGAATCGGTCGAAACCAGGAAGCGGCGGCCGCCATTTTCTCTCTCGCACTCTGAGGGGGGGGGCTGTAAACAAAGGCAAAAAACATATAAAGGGGCTGTTTAGACAGCGCCCATGCACATAGCCATGTTAGTTGAGTCCTCAAAGATCCCCCAAGGCCAAAAACGGTAAATTTTTATTTTTTGAAAATTTCGCCGATTACGCTTACCGTACGCGTACGGTGCGCTTACGCTAAAAATTTTAATAAAAAAAAAAAAACACTCTCTGTGCATGGCATATTATTGTCATCACTTACAAATTAAATTTAACAGATTACCTATCACAAGGAAGCGCATAATATGTCCTCCATGTGCGCACTGTGCGTAACGTGGGCACACGGTGCGCGTAGCGCACTGCGTGCCCACCTTGCGTGTATGGCACTAACTGCGTTAAGTGGGCGTGCACGCCACGAATGGCGTAAAGTAACTTAGCATTTAAAAAAAGTACAAATTCACTGAAAAAACCATAGGTTTCACACACGTTATAGTTAGGAATTAGCATTTAAAAAACCTTGCTAATTCAATGAAAAAACCATAGGTTTCACACATGTTATAGTTAGCTGGAAATTTTACTGATAAAAAACCAATGAAATTCCCCCGTTATAGTTACTGTAGGCAACTATAACTCACGCGACCGTAATCCTCTGCTGATGACATATGTGTCTTTATGAGAAAAAAAAAATTGTAAAATATGTATAGCTAAAATTTAATGGAAGGAGACATGGGCAAATAAGTGTCTAAATACAGTATTAGCATCAGCAGAGGATTACGGTCGCGTGAGTTATAGTTGCCTACAGTAACTATAACGGGGGAATTTCATTGGTTTTTTATCAGTAAAATTTCCAGCTAACTATAACATGTGTGAAACCTATGGTTTTTTCATTGAATATATATATATATATATATATATATATATGTTACCTACTGGCAGTCGCCAGTAGGTATTATAGTTAGGACCTTGTTTCTATTCAAAAAGCGTTTTTTCTTTTGCCAATAACTTTGGCGCCGTTAGACTAATTTTTGCGAATTATTCAAAACTAATGGTTCACTCAGGTCAGCTCCTGTTTTGAAAGTTTCGGGGTGATTTATCAAGCGGGGGCCGAGAAAAAAGGGGGGTCCCAAACGTGTTTTCTCCATGCTAATTTCCATAGTAACTTTAGACAAAGCTACAGCCCAAACTGCTGAACGGAATTACAACAAATTTGACAAAAAGGTAGGTCTTGGTCCTGAAAGCGTGCTTTTTTTAAAATGGTGTAAATCCGTTCAGTAGTTCCTGAGAAATTCAAAAAATAAAAATATCATTATCTGAGAGCCGAGGAGGATTTGCGAACCCTCGCGAGCACAAGCTTAATTCTGAATTGCTGTCAACACTCCAAACCAGGAAGTGTTGGCAGCCATCTTGTGACCGAGTCACAAGAAAACAGTAACAAAAAAGATGAACATCAACATAAGGGGGCAGGGTAGAAACACCCTGACCCCCTAGGCCTGCTCAGGGGGTCCCACAGGAATTTAGCTGAAGTAATGAGACAGTTGAATGAGGCTAATTGTTACTGCACTTCAAATAACAGGGAATTATTGAGATCCAACAAAAACGTTGGGGAAATGCTAGTAGATTGGAGAGAGAGGGGGTTAATAGAGTGGGAAGAGTTCAATTATTTGAAATGTACCCATCCTAAAATACCAGTATTATATATTTTGCCCAAACTACATAAGGATGCAGAGAATCCTCCTGGGAGGCCTATTGTTTCATCAATAGGCTCCCTACTGCAAAATACCTCAAGATTTATTGAGCATTACCTGAGACCATTTGTAATAGGGTTACCAGCATATATTTACGTGACACTACTCACTTCTTAACAATAATTGATGGCATCCATTGGGAAGAGGAGTATACCCTTATAACTTTGGATGTCAATAGTTTGTACACGAGTACTGAGCATGATTTGGGTTTGCAAACTGTGAGACACTTCTTAAAGACACGCTCAATTTCTTTACTTTTCCATTCCGAAATGATTTTAGATAAGATTTATTTTTGTCTAACTAACAATTTTTTCATCTTTGATAAATCCATCTAGAAGCAGTCACAGGGTACAGCTATTGGCACCTGCTTCACCCCATCTATGCGAATTTATTCATGGGCTGGTGGGAAGAGCAGGTGGCTGCACAGCTGGAGGAATTTGTGGCTGCGTTTTATTGATGATATATTTTGCATGTGGAATGGTGATGAGGAATCTGCCAGATGTTTTGTACGAAAGCTTAATATCAACTCTTGCAATCTGACTTTCACTGAGCACATCAGTAGAACTGAAATTGAATTTTTAGATGTGCAGGTAAATGTAGAGGAAGGGAAGCTTGAGTCTAAGTTGTTTAGAAGATTATCTGCAGGAAATAGTCTGTTGAGTGCAAGAAGTGCACATCCCTCTAACCTCATATACAGCATCCCCTATGGGGAACTATTACGGGCAAAACGTAACTGCAGTACGGAAATAGCATTTATTTCTGAAAAAGAAATTATGTGTAAACATTTTGCTGATAGAGGGTACAGTCAAAAGAATATTGGTCAGGCTAGTAAAAGAGTTGAGTCAGTGACAAGAAATGAATTATTACACCCAGTAGCACGAGAGAAGAATCCTGAAAGTATGAGGTTTATAACAACTTTTTCCCACCAAGCACAGGAAGTGCGTAAGGTCTTAAACAAACATTGGCATGTTTTAATGACTGATGACAGTTTACGTAAACATTTGAATTGCAATCCTCAGATTACTTTTTAAAAAAGTCGATCTCTACGTGATGAATTACGTGTTAACCTGATTACAAGGGATGATACGCCCAAGATTGCGGGGCATCCAGGTTTTCGTTGCTGCAAGAATTGCAAAGTGTGCAGTAATAGTACAGGGCCCGATTCGCAGAAATAACTTAAGTCAAAATCGTAAACTTACAACCATTTTGGTATTCACAGAAGGCACGTACTCATTTTGGTATTCACAGAAGGCACTTACTCATCTCGGTATTCACAGAAGTTAGGAGTCCTAACTTTAGGACTCCTAAATGCCTTCTGCGAATACCAAAAGTCTTAAAGTTAAAATTTTTCCAGTTTAGTAGTAGTAAAGTTAGGACTCCTAACTTTAGGACTCCTAAATGCCTTCTGTGAATACAGAAAGTCTTAAAGTTAGGAATTTTCTCAGTTCAGGAGTAGTAAAGTTAGGACTCCTAACTTTAGGACTCCTAAATGCCTTCTGTGAATACCGAAAATCTTAAAGTTAGGATTTTTCTCAGTTTAAGAGTAGTAAAGTTCCAACTTTACTACTCCTAAACTGAGAAAAAATGTTATGTTTTTTTGTGTTCCTCTTCTTCACTGAGACCGATCGACCGTAAGGACTGCAAGGTCCTTTACTCTGTAGAATGTAAATAGAACCAGCAACCTGCAGATTACATACAGATCTCTACGGCAACAACTTTAAAGAGATGAAGCGTGTTAACCAGATTGAAACCAGCAACCTGCAGATTACAGACAGAGCTCAGCTGTGATAACCGGATGAAAATCCTCCACAGGCAGACTTGCTTTGCAATCTACAGCAGCAGCAATATTAATTGTTTCGTGTTAACCATGCATGTTACGCGCAGATCTCTGAAGGAACTTTAACCTGCTGAGCCATGCTAACCAGATTGGAAACAACAGCCTGCAAATGACAGAGAACGTCCCGCAGGATGTACCCCAGAACAGTTTGATCTCGTAGGGAACATTTCATATCTATGATGTGCAAAACTTGAAAAATCCATCGCATCTCTTAGAACCTAGTTAGGGGTGGGGGGGGTTCCACCGCTTGTCACGCTTGGAAGTGGACAAGGGACAGAGGGAAGCGGGTGCAGGATTCCCCTGCACAAGCAACAGCCACCTGCAGAACAGCCGTCTGTGTTTTCATAACAATAAAGGTCTGTTGACACAGATTGGTATTGGGGGTCTGAGGTCAACGGGGAGAGCTCCAGGGTCGTGACAGAGAAAGGCAGTTGCGGCTCGCAAATCTCATGGGGGTGTGGGCCTGGGGGGTTTAAAAATAAAGTTTTTTTTAAAAACGTAAACTTACCTGACCGGGCGGGTCCGCGCTGCCTCTGCTGTCTGCTCCTGGTCCGGGGTCCGGTGCGTTGGTGCCTTGAACATCTTCTGTGTGAGGGGCAGGCAACCACTCTCAGCCAATCCAGATGCTGCTCCAGCAGCACCAGGATTGGCTGAGGGCAGGGAGTATCCCTGACCATTAGAAGATCGGGGGCTGCACATGAAGCAACCCTCGGTCTCTTAAGGGGACGGCTAGTGCGCATGTTCGGGCTGATTGTAAAAAAATGATCAGCCCAAAAACGAACATGCGCACTATTGTGCTGTCACTATTGTGCTGTCACTCAACCCTGAGTGTTGCCCCAGGCCCTGGAGTCCTGATTGCTGCAATTAGAGTCAGAAGTAGAACGATTTCTGCCGTGGGCCCGTGGCATTAGTGGGGCAATGCCCCAACGCCGCAATGGACGCACCGCCACTGTAGGGAGCACCATACATCGTGCTAAGAAATGGGTTTTAGAGCATGTACGTGCCATTAGGCACAATGATAGGCACTATCCAGTTGCCCGACATTTTTTTGATTGCCATTTTCAAAATGAGAAGTTATTAAGAATGATGGTAACTGATTCAGTGAATACTAATGTAAGGGGTGGAAATCGGGAGTTGACATTACGCAAACTGGAATCTAAATATATTATTGATTTTGAAACCCTTTTGCCACAGGGTTTAAATTCCAGCGAGGAACTTGCAATTCATCTGAGTATTTAGGAAATTGTAAATATAGTTGCTGAATCTTTTCAGCTGGTTTTAATGTTTTAATATGTAACATTTCATATTTCTATTTTTTCACACAGGTGCTGTTCACCTTCTTCTTTTGTTGATAGTAACTAATGTGGAACCATCTGCCTTCAATTTTGTTAAATAACCTCTGATGCAGTATATGTACCTTTCTGCTAATTGCCCACTGGGGCAGGACTGAAAAGTGGCAATGATTTATTTGGTTGTTAGAATTGCCCACTGGGGCGAACATTTGCGCAACAATATGTGAATATCTATGAGCCATGTGGACTGTGTATTTCACACTTTGATGATAATCATACGATCCTGATGATGGGATCGAATATATTATGTATTTCACAGATTAGTACTGTAAATATGTATTTCAAAAGTTTGGCACTGCACGTTGACACATTTGCGGTGTAGCTACTGTGGAGGTATCAATTATAAAGCAGAGAAGAACGCTTTTATTATCTATGTTAAGATGGCCACTTTTGTTTGCTATCAGAATCACGATGTGGTGGTGTAGTCCTCTTTCTATTTTTAGTAGATGAATTTAAATGTAAAACTTATTTGAAGCATAATGGAGTGTCTGGGTTTTTCCTGCTGACTGGGAGGAAGATTTGTTGTATGATAGGGTTATCTGGTAACCCAAACTCAGACCGCAGATTTTGACAGCCTCGCAACTAACCTGGACTGGTGTTCGTCACATATATATATATATATATCATCTACTGATAGATAGTTATAGTTAGGACCTATTTTCCATAGGAAATCCGCAACATTCTATTCCCAATAAGTCTGGGGCCGGTTGATGAATCTTCGCGAAATTTTCCAAAATTTTGGCCAGCTCCGCACCGCTCCGCTCCTACCCTGAAAGCTTCGTGGTGATTCGTCAAGCGGGGGCCGAGAAAAAAAGGGGGGTCCCAAAACACGTTTTCCCCATGCACTTTCCCATAGGATCTGTTACAGCCTGAACTGCTGAACGGAATGACACCAAATTTGGAAAAGAGGTAGTCCTCAGTTCAGACTAGTGCCTTTTGCATAAATGGTGTGAATCTGTTCAGTAGTTCCTGAGAAAATTAGGGTAAAAAAGTTAGTGATATCTATGGCCGGGGAGGAGCGCACCCTCCCTGAACCGAGCGCGCACCCTCCCGATCGCGCGCTGAATGCTAATTGGCTGTCGAGTGTCTGTCTACATTCGAAATCAGGAACTGTTGGCGGCCATTTTCTGCCTCGGTAGAAGCGGGGCTGAAGAAGCAAGGGGAATAAGTGTGTAAAACATATAAAGGGGGCAGAAATACTCTGACCCTCTAGAGGAGCTTAGGGGGTCCCAGAAGGACCCCCTGGGGCCTCCTTTTAAAAAAAAAAGAAAACAGCGAAATGCGCGCAGGGTGCGTGCATCCTATCGTGTTGGGTGCACGGATTATCTCACGTTGGGTGCGCGGATCCAAGGAAGAAAAAAATTAAAATTTTTGGGAGATAAAGATCAAGGTTGAGTGTTTTGTTCTTGAGTGGCTCTAAAAAGAGCCGTTGTGTTCATTGAGAGTTTTTGGTACTTATAAGTAAGTACCTATACAGAGTCTAAAGTTGTTGAGGAAGACTCTGTTTCCTTCATCAGTAAAGTGTACTCCATCTCTCCTATACATCTCTTGCATATGAAAGCGCAGATTGTTATTGTAAATGGACCCCATTCTATAGTCTCGGAGAAAAGCAGAAACAGATTTATTCACATGTTTCTAGCTTTCTCAATTTGTGGACAAAAAGGATCGAACCAGTTCCATTTCTGCCTTTGGCATATGTTAGAATACACAAAGGCAGTTTGGGGGAAAAGTGAAATCAGTTCTGCAAAGGTGTCCTTCATAAGGATTTCCAGACCTACCCCAGTCAAAGTGCCTAGGTCATTGCCACCACAGTGCACTATTATGAGGTCAGGGTGTTGGATATGCATGAAGGATTTCACCAATGGCATCAATTGGTGCCACTTTAACCCTCTCTGTCCAATCCATTTAATGTCTACATTTGGCAAACCTAGGTCTTTGTGAATGCCTTTGTTTTCTGCATACCTTTGGCTCCAGAAAATATAGCTGTGTCCCACAATCCACACTCTAAGCATCTTGAAAGGAGGTCTGGATGCACTCAGATGGTCTCTGTAAATGAAATGGCAGTTTGGAAAGTAAGATGTTTCTAAAATGGTGGCTAAGATGCAGTTTTGAAAAAAGACAAGAAATCATTGGTTGTTTGACAACCTTCTACACTGAAAGGTAGGGTGTATATTTCTGTTTTTTAAACACATGATTCTTATTGGTTAACAAAAACTGATTGTAAGGAACATTATATATGATAAGCTGATATGTTGAAAAGTCAAGCACACTTGCTGTCTTGTTTAGCAACATTGTGTGCTGAACATGTGACCTGTGTGCTCAGTACAGTGTTCCATGATCTGTTTCTATGGTAATGGGCAGAAGGCAGATTGGGGGAAGGGTTCAAATTTATGTCATTTGGAAAGGGTTGAAATTTTAACCAATAGAAATGTGTGTTTGCTTTTGATTTTAAATGGGAAGGAATGTGATTTGATGTTTACATGTATATGTGTGGGAAATGAGAGGGAAACTTTGCCATTCTTTGGTTCTGCTGACAAGTGCACAGTGCAGAGATTCTGTATAGGAAAATCTGGTGTGTGACTGATATCTGGTGTGTGACTGATATACTTCTTAATCTACAAAACAACTTGAAAGGTGAGTTATTTAATTGTGAGGGGATGTATGTAGAATATTTGGATTTTAATCAGACTAATGTATTTCTCCTGCTAAAGTGTAGGGAGTACTTTTTTTCTCTACAATCTTATTGACAGTGTGTGTGCATGTAGAAACCATTCTGTGATAAGCATTTGTGTTTTTCGTGTGTTTGCAGACAGATAACTGTGCTGTTTTTATATTTTGGTAGAATTAGAAACCAGTCATTGTTTATGAATTTGTGAAATGAGTTATGTTTCTACACTAAAATGTAGTACTCCTTCTAGATGAAGAAATGTGTTTTGGTATAGTGCAAGGGATAGTGTTGTTTGTCTAGAATCACACAGTGAGTCTGTGTGCATTTCGGAACCACTGTGAGAGAAGCATTGCTTTGACACTAATGTGCTGTACTTTAATATGTAGATTGTGTGTAGTTTCCTTACCCCTTGCATAGTAGTGAATGAGTTTTGGTAAGCTGCTAGGGATAGTGTTGCTTGTCTAGAATCACACTGTGAGTCTGTGTGCATTTGGGAACCATTGTGAGAGAAGCATTTGGTAACGTCATGTATTTTCTGACAGATAACTCTTTTAAAACCTGTCATGTTGTCAAGTTTTAGTGGCATTAGAAGGCAGTCTTAGCTTATGCTTTGATTTAATGAGTCAGGCTTTGACACAAAAGTGCAGTCCTGAAATATGTAGATTGTGTGCAGTTCCCTTACCACTTCCACAGTAGTGAATGAGTTTTGGTAAACTCCTAGGGATAGTGGTTGTTGTCTAGAATCACACTGTGAGTCTGTGTGCATTTGGGAACCACTGTGAGAGAAGCATTTGGTAACATCGTGTATTAGCTGACAGATAACTGTTTTAAAACCTGTCATGTTGTCAAGTTTTAGTAGCATTAGAAGCCAGTCTTTGCTTATGCATTGATAAAATGAGTCATGCTTTGACACTAATGTGCTGTACTTTAATATGTAGATTGTGTGTAGTCTCCTTACCCGTTGCACAGTAGTAAATGAGTTTTGGTAAGCTGCTAGGGATAGTGTTGCTTGTCTAGAATCACATTGTGAGTCTGTGTGCATTTGGGATCCACTGTGAGAGAAGCATTTGATAACATCGTGTATTTGCTGAGAGATAACTGTTTTAAAACCTGTCTTGTTGTCAAGTTTTAGTAGCATTAGAAGGCAGTTTTTGCTTATGGTTTGATTAAATGACACAAAAGTGCAGTCCTGAAATATGTAGATTGTGTGCAGTTCCCTTACCACTTCCACTGTAGTGAATGAGTTTTGGTAAACTCCTAGGGATAGTGGTGCTTGTCTAGAATCACACTGGGAGTCTGTGTGCATTTGGGAACCACTGTGAGAGAAGCATTTGGTAACATTGTGTATTTGCTGACAGATAACTCTTTTAAAACCTGTCATGTTGTCAAGTTTTAGTAGCATTAGAAGCCAGTCTTTGCTTATGCGTTGATTAAATGAGTTAGGCTTTGACACAAAAGTGCAGTCCTGAAATATGTAGATTGAGTGCAGTTCCCTTACCTCTTCCACAGTAGTGAATGAGTTTTGGTAAATTCCTAGGGATAGTGGTTGTTGTCTAGAATCACACTGTGAGTCTGTGTGCATTTGGGAACCACTGTGAGAGAAGCATTTGGTAACATCGTGTATTTGCTGACAGATAACTGTTTTAAAATCTGTCATGTTGCCAAGTTTTAATAGCATTAGAAGCTAGTCTTTGCTTATGCATTGATAAAATGAGTCAGGCTTTGACACTAAAGTGCAGTACTTAAATATGTAGATTGTGTGCAGTACCCTTACCTCTTCTAGACTAGTGAATGAGTTTTGGTAACCTCCTAGGATAGTGTTGCTTGTCTAAAATCACACTGAGTCTGTGTGCATTTGGGTAAGGATTGTGAGAGAAGCATTTGGTAACATCTTGTATTTGCTGACAGATAACTGTTTTAAAACCGGTCATGTTGTCAAGTTTTAGTAGCATTAGAAGCTAGTCTTTGCTTATGCATTGATAAAATGAGTCAGGGTTTGACACTAAAGTGCAGTACCATGTACTATTCTCTTCACTGCGCCAGAACTGAAAATGTAAATGTTTTACCCTGGCACTGTCCTAGCAGTAGTCTGATGATTTAGTCAGTTTCTAAGTACTCATGTTGTGAACCATACATTACCACATAGACTGCTTCAAATGTCTATGCAGTATGCATGCAGTCTTCTAACATACTATACACTTGTCTTTCACACCTTCAATTCCCTAGTCAGTATTCATACAGTCCAGCAAACATCCTGTCACTCCCTTTGCACTCCTCTAGTGACCCATTCAGTACCAAGTACTAATCCATTCACTGTGCCAAAAGCCAACCACTTATAAATTCGCCCAGGCACTCTCCTTGCTGTACTCTAATCATTCAGTCAGTACCCAAGTACTCATGCAGTGAGCCAGGCCTTAGCACATGGACTGCTTCAAATGCCTATCCACTGTGTATTCAGTCCTCTTAACCACCTACACAGTTGTCTTTCACACCTTTAATTCCCCAGTCAGTATTCATACACTTCTAGCAAACACCCTGTTACTCACCCAGTGTGTCTCCTTATAGTACTGTAATCATTCAGTCAGTTAGCATGTAGTCTTTTAGTGAGGTAGGCTTTAGGGCATGAACTGCTTCAAAGTAATATGCACTATGCATGTAGTGTTTTAACCATCGTCACACTTGTGGTTCAGGGCTATAGTTTCTTAGTCAGTTTTTATATAAAATGTCTTTGTACAGTAATGGAATAGTATAAATTTGAAAGTTATTAATATACAGTTATTTAGGATTCTTTTTTACAGATACTGTTTTTCAACGTTAAAATAGAGAAATCATGGCAGAAAAAAAAGAAAAAGAAAAGAAACTCAGAAAGGCGCAGGAGCAGGAGTGTTTCTCATCCGTTTGCACTCTTCTCGTGCAAGATTGTTCGGATGAAGGGTCATTAGGTGCTTCATCATACGTGCCGTGCCGCACGAGTATTTCTTGTTAGGATCCCCTCGCAACAGCACTCTTTTGCAAATCTTGCACGTGACCAAGGTGGCATTGGTCTTTGTTTGCCCCTCGGGAAAAGTAAAAAATTTCCACACCACTGAAGAAAACCGTTTTGGGCATGGTGCCTCCTCCAAAAATTCATCCTTAGATTCGGTGAATATTTTAAAGCGGCAACATTTACAGTTTTTGTAAGTTAAACTTATAAAATGTTTGTATCTTGTGGTATTTTACTGAGAATAGCATGTTGTTGTTTTTTTAACAATCTTTCTGATTGTTTTTTTGTTGCCCGCTGTTAAGTGATAAGTATGATTGTAATCACTATTTCTAGTGAAATTCAATATATTCTGAGAACAGCAAAAAAGGCAAACAAATTACTTTGTGGAAATTATGCTGTGTTATTACATGTTATAATTTTTTTTTCTTTTCTTTCACAGATCCAAATTTTAAAATAAGCAATTTATATGAATTTAGATTGCAATGAAAATCTGAAAAAAATGTATACCATTTTTTATTCCTATTATTGTGAAGGTAAGTTTAACTAAGTCTCAATATGCAGAATGAGGAGGTCTGCAAGAAGCTACAAAGTCCCTACCATAATCAGATATCATGTGACCTGCAAAAAAAGAGATTTGAGGGGTTCATAATATTTTCCATTGTACCTATTGAAGGACCGCAACCATTTCAATCATTCTTCTTTGAACATCTTTGCAGACAAAACTCTGTGCTTACCTTCTATCATTCGCAAGGAATTTTAAAACCGGAAATATGTCACTTTTTGCAACATAGTTATTGCGCAAGACACTCTTTCATATTTACAAAGAGAGGAAAAGGCACTCTGTGCACTTTTTATACTCCATGTAAATACAACCTCATTATGCACACCACTTTGCGTTGAAAGGGTGTTCTATAAGTGTTGTTGTGCATGATTGCACTGAATACTCATAGAACAAGACACGTGTCTAGATTTATCTGAAATCATAAATCTCGATATGTGTGTGAATGCGGCACCATTCTAAAATTGGTGTAGGAAAGCACAACAAGGAGAATTGTTTTCATTTCTCCACATTTTTATATCTCCAATGCATGCTGAAATGTTCAGCATACATTGAAGGAGAAAAATGCATTTCCCATTGTTTTTGTGCAGGAAGGTGTGTCTTCCTGCAGAAAAACAAACAGCATATGACACAGATATCCTTGCACTATGGTGCAAGGGTGCCTGTTTAACCACATGGCTGCAGTTTAAGCAGCCGTGCAGAGAGAAGCATAGATTTGCAACATATTTAAGTACATATGTTGCATCCCTGTGCTTCGGAAGTACTACAGCACACTGCAGTTAAAGAGGTTACTGTGTGATGCTGCAGCACTTCCTCATAGTTCTGCACTTATACATTCACCATACACTACTAATGCATTCATTCAGTCAATTATGTACTACACATACATTCATCTAAACTTTCACACACTAAGAAAGAAATTTAGCTCTTTTTTTAAACCAGGAAAGTTAGTTCTTAGAAGAACTTTTTTTTTTTCTTCTTTCTTCTTTAATATTTTTTGGGGGGGGTTTCTAACAATTTTGTAATTTTTTTGGTTTTTCTGGAAAAACAAAAAACAAAACAGGAGGAACCAAACAATGAACTTCAGGGAACAAAAAAAAAACTAGCAATTGTGACTTTCTTGCCAGCGGCAGATCAGATCGATCGACTGCTCACCGTAGCACAAAGTCGAATTGCACTTAGTGCAGAGCACTTTTAAAAATTGAAATTGAGGACAGATGTCCAAGTTTTGGACTGATGGATGCACTCTTGAAGTGCTCGGCTGCGATGAGGTAGAAGGCACAGGAGCAGGAGTGTTTCTCATCCGTTTGCACTCTTCTCGTGCAAGATTGTTCGGATGAAGGGTCCTTGGGTGCTTCATCATACTTGCCGTGCCGCACAAGTATTTCTTGTTAGGATCCCCTCGCGACAGCACTCTTTTGCACATCTTGCACGTGACCATGTTGGCATTGGTTTTAGTTTGCCCCTCAGGATACATAAAAAATTTCCACACCACAGATGAAAAACGTGGTGTGGGTGGTGCCTCCTCCAAAAATTCATCCTCAGATGAATGAGGAGATGCAGGTGATGCCTGCTGCCCTGAAGCCATTTTTAGTTGAAAAAAGGTAGAGCTAAGTGTAAACTTAGTCTAAAAAATCTTCTTCTCTGCAAAGAGATGCTCCTCCAAAGAAGGTGAAAGAAGAATGATTGAATTCGGTGGGGTCTTTCAATAGTTAGAACAGGAAGTGTAATGAACCAATCAAATCTCTATTTTTGCAGGTCACATGGGATCCGCGCACCCTGTGCTTATGCATCACACACCCAGCGCGCATCCGCGAAATTGAATAAAAAAAAAAATAGGAAACATGTAAAAATATATTACTTTTAAGACTAGTTTAGAGTTTGTCTTCAATTAATATTCACATGAAATACATATATATGTTTTTTTAAATGTTAAATATTTTGCGGGATCCGTGCACCTACCGCGTCACGTACATTGAACGTGTCGCGTATAGGCTGGGAGTCGCGTACCGGTCGTATTGCGATCGCGCACTAAACACGTACCCAACGCATACCATGCGGGGATGCAAACATGTAGGGATCGAGAACGGTGCGCATAGGGTGCGCGGAACCCAAAACATGGAAAAAATATATATAAAATAAAGTTTTGAACATATAGTTAAAAAAATATTTTTTTAAATATAAAAAAATATGTTTGAAAAACCCAATAAATACAAATAATATTTTTTAATTTTTCAAAGAATTAATTGAAAAAATAAGTTTAAAAAATGGTGATAAAAAAGCATTTTTTTAAAAACATAATTAATGAAATTGACACACTAAATTTGAAAAATATAGAAATCCAATGAAAATCATTAAACATGATATCTTTAGAGATAAGTTATAGATAGGAATTAGCATTTAAAAAACCTTTGAAATTCACTGAAAAAACCAGAGGATTCATGCACGTTATAGTTAGGAATTGGCATTTTAAAAAACCTTAGACATTCACTGTAAAAACCAAACGTTTCAGGGGCGTTATAGTTAGGAATTGGCATTTAAAAAACCTTAGAAATTCACTGAAAAAACCTTAGGTTTTTGTCATGAGTGATGTAATATGTGATGTCATCAGCAGGGCATTGCGGGGGCGCGAGTTATAGTTAGCTGAACTAACTATAACAGGGGAATTTCTAGGGTTTTGTATGAGGGAAATGTCCAGCTAACTATAACGCCCCTGAAATCTATGTTTTTTTCAGTGAATTTCTAAGGTTTTTTAAATGCCAATTCCTAACTATAACGCCCATGAAACATTTGTTTTTTTAGTGAATATATATATATTTATTTATATATATCGATATATATATATATATATATATGCAATACAATCCTGACTTGCCCCGACTTGTCCCGTCCCTTAGCGCGGCAATCACACGTACGGACCACAAATAGCAGAATGCATGATGCAGTGCTTTATTCCATAAATCCAATTCCACCCAGTCAGTCCTTGGCTAGTGCCCAGCATGATGCGTTTTGACCGTTACATCACGGTCTTGATCACATTACACGTTTTCGATTTGATTGTGTTTAAATAGTGAAAACAATCCACACCCGTGAGCAATTGAGAAGCAGTTCATAATAATAGACATAGGCGACAGACTACAATGCACATAAATAAAACCATTGGGTACAACGAATGGATGAATAAATACATATATCAACCAAGAGAGGCACAATTAAAACTTGAAAAATATATATACATCTCATAATATCATGATGGCAGCAGCAATAATAAATATTTAGTGCAATTAAATGATATCCTAATAATTGATAATGTGTACAGCCCTCGATATAGATAGTATTCAATATATATATATATATATATATATATATTCAGTGAAAAAACCATAGGTTTCACACATGTTATAGTTAGCTGGACATTTTACTCGTAAAAAACCAATGAAATTGCCCCGTTATAGTTAGTTCAGCTAACTATAACTCGCGCGCCCGCAATGCACTGCTGATGACGTCACATATTACATCACTCATGACATGGTCAGTGACATCACTCATGACATCACTGATGACATCTCAAATGACATCACTGATGACATCATCCAGTGAATGTGTGTTTTTCTGAAAATTAAATATGCTTTATATATGTATTTCTCAAGGTCAATGGAAGAATAAATGGGTATATAAGTGTCTAAATGGATGCTTTGTTTTTGAAAAATTTATTGTGTAATTGACTGATTAAGTGTATCATAGTGAATACATGGCTTAGTGTGTAATGTTTAAATATGAAAATATCTGTATCAGTCTCTCACTTTGTGTATAAGTGGTTGCATGGGTTGGTTAGTAGCTACATGGGTGTCTATATAGGTTATTAGTTGTTTTTTTGAGTATCAGTCTGAGTGTCTGTATGGTTCGGTGGGGGGTATTATGTAGTGCATAGGTGCATGAATGAATAATTCACTCTTTGTGTGTGTTGAACACAGCATGTGTGCAGGACTGTATGGGTGGATGAGTGTGTGTATGGGTGTGTTAGTGAGTGAATGACTGTCTCAATAGTGTCTTTATGAGTAACTACATATGTTTAAAACTAGTATATGTGACTATTGGTGTATATATGTGAGTATATGTGAGAGCTTGAAAGAGTTCCTGTATGAATAAGTATGTGTTTCTATAAGTGATTGTTTAAAAGACTAAGTATGTGTAAGTTTCCGTAGAAGTAAGTGTGGTGGTGTGTGTATAACTGTATATGCAGGTGAATGTATGTTTGATTCTTTATTAGCATGAGTGACTATGTGTGTGAGTAACTCTATGGATGAGTGGCATTATGTAACAGGATGTATAGGTGTATGAGTACATATGATGAGTGAGTACATGTATGAGTGACTGTATAGGACTGTTGGTGAATGAGTGGATGTGTATGTGGATCTTAGAATTACTGAAGAGGTTGTTGTAACTGGTATTGGTATGTCCATTGTTTTGAAAATTTTTGTCTCTATTTTTGAATGTGTGTATCAAAGCTTATATTAAGGTGAGAGGAGGTCTGCCACTCTATCACAAGGATGATGTCATCAGTGATGTCATCAGTGATGTCATTTGAGATGTCATCAGTGATGTCATGAGTGATGTCACTGACCATGTCATGAGTGATGTAATATGTGACGTCATCAGCAGTGCATTGCGGGCGCGCGAGTTATAGTTAGCTGAACTAACTATAACGGGGCAATTTCATTGGTTTTTTACGAGTAAAATGTCCAGCTAACTATAACATGTGTGAAACCTATGGTTTTTTCACTGAATTTCTAAGGTTTTTTAAATGCTAATTCCTAACTATAACGTGTGTGAAACCTATGGTTTTTTCAGTGAATTTCTAAGGTTTTTTAAATGCTAATTCCTAACTATAACGTGTGTGAAACCCATGGTTTTTTCAGTGAATTTGCAAGGTTTTTTAAATGCTAATTCCTAACTATAACGTGTGTGAAACCCATGGTTTTTTCAGTGAATTTGCAAGGTTTTTTAAATGCTAATTTTTTTTTTTTTTTTTCATTTTTTTCAAACATATTTTTAATTTAATTTTCTTTCCTTTTATAAAGACTATGCTTAAATTTTTAAAATCCTTAAATATTTTTTTTTAATATATTTTTTAAAATAAACATGTAAAATTTATTTCCAGATTTTTTTTTTTTTTTTTTTTTTTTTTTTTTAGTACGCGTACCGTAAGCTCACGGTAAGCGTACGGTTTACGCAACGTCCGTAATCTATCTACGCTGCTTGCGTATAGTTACGCACTATGCGTAGCCGCGCGTACTGCGCGTGGGATGCGTGCGCGCTTACGCCACACGCGCACGTTACGCGGAAGTGCCGGGGAGTGACTGAAACCTGAAAACCCCACTCGCTTGTAAATACTTTGCATGACTATACACGGCAAGCACATGGGTGTGTGCTAAGCCTCTGCTTCTTCCCCAAAAAATTTGCTCCCCCTTTCCATCTAATGCAACTGTGAAATCACCAGAGCAAGACGCAATAAATCTCTGCCTATAATTCCTCTATGCACACAGAGTCATGTTTTCACATTAGTCCCAAAACGAAATTTCTTTGCCAATTTGAAAGCACACTTACTGCTCTTTTTTTTTCGTGCCAAATGAAAATCTCTTTTTACAATTTGAAATCACTTTTACAGACTGACACATTATGAAACCACTATTTTTGATTTATTTAATTGCACGTGTCCAAGCTGTTTTTTTTTCAGACTACCACCATGTGTAACCTGGGTGGCTGCCTACACTCCAGCAAGGGCAACCAGCCTTAGTGATGCTGAATGTATTTGCATTACAGACTTAAACCTGAAAACCCCACTGGCTTCTAAATACTGTGCATGACTATACATGGCAAGCACATGGGTGTGTGCTAAGCCTCTGCTTCTTCCCCCAAAAATTCGCTCCCCCTTTCCATCTAATGCAACTGTGAAATCACCAGAGCAAGACGCAATAAATCTCTGCCTATAATTCCTCTATGCACACAGAGTCATGTTTTCACATTAGTCCCAAAACGAAATTTCTTTGCCAATTTGAAAGCACACTTACTGCTCTTTTTTTTTAGGGCCAAGTGAAAATCTCTTTTTACAATTTGAAATCACTTTTACAGACTGACACATTATGAAACCACTATTTTTGATTTATTTAATTGCACATGTACAAACTGTTTTTTTTTCAGACCACCACCATGTGCATTCTCTGTGACTGCCTACACTCCACCAAGGGCAACCAGCCTTAGTGATGCTGAATGTATTTGCATTACAGACTTAAACCTGAAAACCCCACTTGCTTCTAAATACTGTGCATGACTATACATGGCAAGCACATGGGTGTGTGCTAAGACTCTGCTTCTTCCCCCAAAAATTCGCTCCCCCTTTCCATCTAATGCAACTGTGAAATCACCAGAGCAAGACGCAATAAATCTCTGCCTATAATTCCTCTATGCACACAGAGTCATGTTTTCACATTAGTCCTAAAACGAAATTTCTTTGCCAATTTGAAAGCACACTTACTGCTCTTTTTTTTTAGGGCCAAGTGAAAATCTCTTTTTACAATTTGAAATCACTTTTACAGACTGACACATTATGAAACCACTATTTTTGATTTATTTAATTGCACATGTACAAACTGGTTTTTTTTCAGACCACCACCATGTGCATTCTCTGTGACTGCCTACACTCCACCAAGGGCAACCAGCCTTAGTGATGCTGAATGTATTTGCATTACAGACTTAAACCTGAAAACCCCACTGGCTTCTAAATACTGTGCATGACTATACATGGCAAGCACATGGGTGTGTGCTAAGCCTCTGCTTCTTCCCCAAAAAATTCGCTCCCCCTTTCCATCTAATGCAACTGTGAAATCACCAGAGCAAGACGCAATAAATCTCTGCCTATAATTCCTCTATGCACACAGAGTCATGTTTTCACATTAGTCCCAAAACGAAATTTCTTTGCCAATTTGAAAGCACACTTACTGCTCTTTTTTTTTTAGGGCCAAGTGAAAATCTCTTTTTACAATTTGAAATCACTTTTACAGACTGACACATTATGAAACCACTATTTTTGATTTATTTAATTGCACGTGTCCAAGCTGTTTTTTTTTCAGACCACCACCATGTGCATTCTCTGTGACTGCCTACACTCCACCAAGGGCAACCAGCCTTAGTGATGCTGAATGTATTTGCATTACAGACTTAAACCTGAAAACCCCACTGGCTTCTAAATACTGTGCATGACTATACATGGCAAGCACATGGGTGTGTGCTAAGCCTCTGCTTCTTCCCCCAAAAATTCGCTCCCCCTTTCCATCTAATGCAACTGTGAAATCACCAGAGCAAGACGCAATAAATCTCTGCCTATAATTCTTCTATGCACACAGAGTCATGTTTTCACATTAGTCCCAAAACGAAATTTCTTTGCCAATTTGAAAGCACACTTACTGCTCTTTTTTTTTCGTGCCAAATGAAAATCTCTTTTTACAATTTGAAATCACTTTTACAGACTGACACATTATGAAACCACTATTTTTGATTTATTTAATTGCACGTGTCCAAGCTGTTTTTTTTTCAGACCACCACCATGTGTATTCTCTGTGTCTGCCTACACTCCAGCAAGGGCAACCAGCCTTAGTGATGCTGAATGTATTTGCATTACAGACTTAAACCTGAAAACCCCACTGGCTTCTTAATACTGTGCATGACTATACACGGCAAGCACATGGGTGTGTGCTAAGCCTCTGCTTCTTCCCCAAAAAATTTGCTCCCCCTTTCCATCTAATGCAACTGTGAAATCACCAGAGCAAGACGCAATAAATCTCTGCCTATAATTCTTCTATGCACACAGAGTCATGTTTTCACATTAGTCCCAAAACGAAATTTCTTTGCCAATTTGAAAGCACACTTACTGCTATTTTTTTTTTCGGGGCAAGTGTAAATCACTTTTACACACTGACACATTATGAAACCACCATGTGTAACTACAACAAAAACAATTCCCATTTCTATTATTCATTTCTTAAGTTACCACATACATACCCTCTCAAACTGTAAACTCACCTTTAAAATTAGTTAGTTGTGAAAGAAATGTGACACTCAAACAGCAGATTATCAGAGCCAGGATCTCTGTTGTGTTCACCTCTCTCCTCTCAGCAGAACCAGATAATGGCAAACTTTCCCTCTATTTTTCCACACATATACATGCAAGTTTCAAATCTCAGTGCTTCCCCCTTTTTTTCACATGTAATCACACATTTCTATTGGTTGAAAACGAACCCTTTTCCAAAAGTACCCTGCCCCCAACTTGACTTCTGCCTAGTACCCTTCCCCCAACTTGACTTCTGCCTGCTACCATAGCAACAGCTCATGGAACACTGCTGTGTGCAGTTAGGTCAGAAGTTCGACACACAATGTTTCAATTCCACAGAGCAAGAGTGCTTGACTTTTCAAACCTAACAGCAAATCCATAGTACTGTTCTTTGGTTACACATTTTTTTGTACCAATACAAAACATGCTTCTATTAATTTTCACATACAGCCTAGTTTTTATTCTAGAATGGTATGAAACAGCCAATCAGTTCTTTTTGTTTTAAAAAAAATATGTATGCCTCCATTTCCAAACTGTCTTTCTTTTCATATTGCCATTCTACTGAAAGACACCTCCTGAGTGCATCCAGTTCTCCTTTGAAGATGTTCACAGTGTGGATTGTAGGGCACAGCTATGTCTTCTGGAGTGAAAAGTTTGCAGAGAAAACAGATATGGTGAGAGACCTTGCTTTGCCAAATGTAGACATTAAATGGATTGGTCAGAGAGGGTTAAAGTGGCACCAATTGATGCCATTGGTGAAATCCTTCATTCAAATCCAACACCCTGACCTCATAATAGTGCACTGTGGTGGCAATGACCTAGGCACTTTGACTGGGGTAGGTCTGGAAATGCTTATGAAGGACACCTTTGCACAACTGTTTTCACTTTTCCCTAAAACTGCCTTTGTGTTTTCCAACATATGCCAAAGGCAAAAATGGAACTGGTCCAATCATTTCTGTCCACAGATTGACAAAGCAAGAAAGCACGTCAACAAATCTGTTTCTGCTTTCCTCCGTGACTATGGTATGGGTGCCATTTACCACAACAACTTGCGTTATGACATGCAAGACATTTATAGAGGAGATGGTGTGCACTTCAATGATGAAGGGAACAGAGTCTTCCTCTTGAACCTTAGACTCTGCATCGGTACTTACTTGTAGGTACCACTAAAAAAATGACTTCATAAACACAACAGCTCTTTTTAGAGCTCCCTAATTTCTAAACTCTTAAATCTGCTTTTCATTTATCTATTTTTATTTTTTTACCGTACGCTTACCGTAAGCTTACCGTACGCGTACCCCGTGATTTTTTTTAAAATCAATAAATGTTTTTTTTGTACTTTTCTGTCCTTCTTTGACCCCCTTACAAATGTTAGGGGGTCTGTAACTCTCCTCATTGCCCCCTTTCCTTGTTTTCACTCTTTTTTTTCAGAGTGAAATACACAAAATGGCGGCCGCCGCTTCCTGGTTTCGGCCGATTCGAATGTTTACTAAGATCTAACAGCCAATCAGAATCGCGCTCGCGCACGCCGCCGTACGCTTACTGTAAGCGTACGGTAAGCGTACCGTAAGCGGGCTCAGATATATATATTGATTTAAAGGCTATTTTCTCAGAATCTACTGAACAGATTTACACCAAACCTACAAAAGGCACTTCCTTGACCTAGGGACTACCTCTCTGCCAAATTTTGAGTAATTCTGTTCAGCCGTTCGGGCTGTAGCTCGTTCTAAAGGTCCTATGGAAAAATGCATGGGAAAAACGCGTTTTGGGACCCCCCTTTTATCTCAGCCCCCGCTTGACGGATCCCCCCGAGACTTTCAGGGTAGGAGCGGAGCGTAGCGCCCCACCTATTTTGAGAAATTCGCGAGGATTCGTCGACCGGCGCCAAAGTTATTCAAAATAGAATGTTGAGGTTTTCCTATGGAAACGTGGTCCTAACTATAACTACCTACTGGCGACCGCCAGTAGGTAATATATATATATATATATATATATATATATATATATATATATATATATATATGTATATAAAAACCAATCCCACTCCACTTCTTCAGTGCCCGCCTCACTTTACTGATGTTACACCTAGAGGTTCTTTAAATGCGGTCTTATTAGCTCCTCACTGATTGGAGCATCGTACAGGCACAACCTCCTCGGTTTCTGCCTCACACAATCCCGTGATGGTCCATGTTGGAGTTTCCGTGTCCTCCACTGCGAAATGCAGATACAGTGATCGGCGTCTTCAAACACCCAGTGGTGTTCCAAACTAATGTTTGGCTGTGGAAAGCACTTTTGCTCCGGCGGTCCGTTCAGGAGGCAAGGATGTCAGTTTCAACTTTAGCCACTTCCAAGCAGCAGACCACTTCTGTCAGCTGCCTGCTCTCTCCCCCAATAGTCACAAACTCAGGTGAGTCCATCAAACCATCAGAGGGGGTGACGCACTGTGTCTTCCAAACACCACACCACACTTCAAAAATCATGCGCGTCACTCCAAACCGAAAGGCGTGTCGGAAATACGGCATTTGCATACCGTTACACATAAAAAACAATCCCAGGCCACAGGAACGGGTCCGACACATGCTCGGTGGCCAAAGGTAACTTTATTGCAATGGGGACTCCCATAGTGCTGGAATAGTGAAACGCATGGGCAGACGCGTTTCAGTGTTGCGGCTTTCTTCAGTGCCCGCTTCACTTTACTGATGTTACACCTGGAGGTTCTTTAAATGCGGTCTTATTAGCTCCTCACTGATTGGAGCATCGCACTGGCCCAACCTCCTCGGATTCTGCCTCACACAATCCCGTGACGGTCCATGTCGTAATTTCCGTGTCCTCCACTGCGAAATGCAGATACAGTGATCGGCGTCTTCAAACACCCAGTGGTGTTCCAAACCAATGTTTGGCTGTGGAAAGCACTTTTGCTCCGGCAGTATATATATACATATATATGCAGTTTTCTTCACCAGGTAACACTTGTATACCGAAAAGGATGATGAACGCAGACCCAGATTTGGTGCAATTTTTTATTTATTTAGTGGACGCCCTGCACCATCGCCATGCCGCGTTTCGGGTAACACCGTGCCCTTGATCACATGACGCACATGTGGAGTGCTCTCAAATATTTAAAGTGACAGTGCATGCACGTGATATCTTACAAAACAAGGCATTAGCATTGTAGACATAGAAGAAATTTGCAATCAGTTTGCTTAAAAACAACATTGCAATCCCTTAAACTGCACATATAAATAGAGATAAATAAATGTTATCACCCTATGAATAGCATTCAAAGCAGCACACTTTGTAAAAACATTTAAAACAAATAGTGTATGTTTCAAACATTGTAAAACCAGAATTGATATATAGCAAAGATTTTTTTAAAGTTAAAAAAAGAGCCTTGGTAAAACCGATCTCTATACACAATTTGATTAGTAATATTCATGAACATCGTATAATAAAAGCCAATTGCTCAATCCTAAAACTTTGCGCTGGTATTAAACCGTCAGGTATGTTACACACCATACATAGGTTTCACTCCATGTCTGAATGTACCAATGTGCAAATAGCAAAAGGGAAGTGCAAATACATTGTCTTAAGCCAAGTCCTGCTCAAGTGGGCCTTAATTGCAAACATTTCTATGGTTGAATTCGCCTAAAGTGCATGTGCAAAAATAGTGTTAATATTCACCCATAGTAATCACAGCCGTGTCTTACTGAAGTGCAAATGTGCCAAATTGAAAGCTAAAAAAACAATTATCATAAAGGCAGCGGCTAAATGGATCTAAGATATTACTTAAAATCTCATTTAAAAGCAAATGGAATCAATCACAGACATGTATAAAAGTCCTCACTCGAATTTAAACCCAGGGGTATCTGCTGTCCAATTCTAAAATGTACCTAGTCTCAAGTTTTCTGAGCATGGCTTCCCGGTTGCCGCCTCGCTTCTGTGGAAGGATCGTATCTGCGACAACGTATTTCAAATTATCTAACTTACTGTCATGATACTCCTTAAAATGTCAGGCAACCGGGTATGTGACATTAATATTTATGATTGCTCTTAGGTGCTGGAGCACTCGTTTATGCACCTGCAACTTAGTGCTCCCAACATATTGCAGGTTACATGAGCACTCCACCACGTAAACAGCATATTCTGTTTTACAATTGAGACTTTTACTGATCGGTACAGGATTAGGTTTGAAAGGTGTTGTATAGCTTGTTCTATTAACCCCATATTTACATGCTTTACATGTATTACAACGTGTAAAGCTATTTCTAGGACTCAACCAATTTTTGGCCATCACTACTTCCGGGCTAATTTTTACTAAGGAATTGCTCATAGACTGAGCCTTCCTAAAGATTATACAAGGGGATCTAGTGGTCTGGCAGCTCAAAACGGAGTCACTACTTACCAAAGCTCAGTTCTTATTAATGATTTTTCGCAGGGCTTTGTGCTGTAGGTTATATGTAAGGATCAGCCTTGTGGATAGCTCATTTTGTGTATTATCTGGTTTGTTAAGTTTTGTGAGTGCTTGGAGTTGGTCAGAATGGGCAGTCTTTTTCATGGCAATATCAAGCATTTTTTCAGGATAGCCCTTGTCCAGGAACCTGTCCTTACTCTGTAATTGTGCCATCTTGCACTCACTGTCAGTACTACATACTCTACGAATGCGAAGCATCTCCCCATAGCGGATGCTTTTAATCAGGTGGGTAGGGTGATGACTTGTGGCATGTAAAATCGTGTTACCAGCAGTTACTTTCCTATGCAATTTAGTTTCTATTTTGTTGTCAAGGATGTAGATTCCCACATCCAAAAAACACGTTTTTTTCTACTCATCTGTGCTGTAAAACTGAGATTCAGATTGTTACAATTAATGCATTCTACAAATTTCTGAGCACTCTCATTGGTCCCCCTCCAGATCATAAAAACGTCATCGATAAATCTATACCAACATAAAACCTGGTTTACCAAAATTTCATCATATTCAATCCTCAGGCCCTGCTCCTCCCAGAGCCCCATATGCAGGCAGGCATAACTGGGAGAAAAAACAGGCCCCCGTGGCTACACCTCTGATCTGATTAAAAATCTGTTTATTGAATAAAAAGAAATTATTTTCGAGACAGGTTAAAATCATGGTAGATAACATTTTTTTGTGCATGTGCATAACATCAGGTCTGGTATTCAGATAGTATTCTGCTGCTTTAATACCATCACGACGATTGATATTCGTGTATAATGTTGAAAAATCCAGAGATATCAATAAACAGTCCTTTTCCCATTTAACTGCACTCACTTTTCTCAAAAAGTCTCCCGTGTCCTGTATGTAAGAGGGAAGTCTTTTGACATGGCTTTGCAGGAAGAAATTCACGTACCGTTACGTATTCTCCAGTAAACCCCCACAGGCCGATATAACAAGCTTGCCAGGGGGTTTTGATGTGCACTTGTGAACTTTCGGGATAAAATAGATTGCTGGAATTTTTGGATGGTCATTCTTTAAAAATTTTAATTCATCATTGGAAAGTAAACCTGCTGATTTCCATGCCACCAGTTTATTATAGAATTCATTGCATTCTGTAATTACCAATTGCATATTACTTCGTTTGTAACAGTCCCTATCGTTCAGTTGATTGAGTGCTTCCTCCATATACATTCCATAAGGCCATATTGTCCCTTTTATCAGACTGGCAAATGATCTTTTTTTGCGTTTGGAGTTTTTTCACCAGTCTGTAGTAATCATTATTCTGTTTGTTGTATTTCCTTGCTGAGTGCGATGTTTTGTAATAGAGAGATTTCAATTCCAATGTAACCTTCTCATTAAACAAATCCAAATTGTCTCTCAGCATAATCGGGCAGAAAGTCGATATAGGCTTAAATGGGGTACGCACAGATGTTCTTATCTCAGGTTCATCATAGTAGGGTGTTTGTGTAATCGCGGTACTTTCAGCATGTAATTCCTCTAGATCCCTGAGTAAAAGTGCCTCCTTGGTTGACAATTCATTTGAGTCATCTGTGGCTGATGGTTGTGTGTCAGCTTGTTTTTCTTTGAAAGCCCCTCGCATTGCATGGAACTTGCGCAGCTTTAATTTGCGCACAAACTTGTATAAGTCAATCCTTGTGTTAGCATAGTCGAAGTTAGCCTGTGGACTAAAAGACAATCCCAGCGATAATGTTCTCATTTCTTCATCGCTCAATTTCATGTTTGTTAAGTTGACCATTGTATTTGATTTAGCATTATTAGCCTCTATCTGCGTTGCCATTTTTTGTTGGTTTTCTTGTTGTTGTTTGGCTTGGCGTTTAATGTGACATCGGCGCCTTGCTCTACGCTTCTGTTTCCTTTATTTGGCATGTTTGCACTTAACGCATTTCATCTGAGAGTCTGACGTCTGTCCTGGCGCAGATAATCGACTTCCTGTGCTAAGGACCGTTTTGGAAACCCCATTGCTCTTGAAGATCTTGCTTGGTCAGTCTCAGATTCACTATCCAATGCGAAGCTGAGATCAGATGTAGATGATAGCATACGAAGATTGCCACTAGTGCTAGGTTACATATTTGCAGCCGGGGCATTGATACTAGTTGTTTTGACACTATCAAATTTCTTAGCGAATGTGAACACGCGGCCCTGCTCATAATCGCATTTGTCCCGGTGGAATTTGAAGGTCTTCCGTTTGTTTATTATATCTTCTTCCTTTTGTAATCTTGCAAGCATGTCATTGCGATATTTAGATATTATTTCCGTTTGCTCCAGTTTACTGATTTCATCATTAATCTTATCAATTTTGGTTTGTGAGGTAGCTCGGTCACTTTCGGCGTACTTCACCAGAATTTGTACCAGGCGCCGTGAAGAGTCCAGGTTAGCCTCGGCCCATTCTGCTAACATTCGTGGGTCCGGATTTTCGTAGCTGGGAGCTAACATTGAGTGAGAGATTTATGCACCCACCACTTAGATTGCTCTGATTTCATGACCTTTTCTAATTTTTTTTAATAGTCCTTAACACTTTGGTTGGCTGTTGGCATTGAACTCGGGTGGGATGTCATTATTATTTCCCCACTGGGAAGATCATTAAACATGTCCATGGCCGCTGCCTCGCGACTCCTCGTCGCGCCGGCTGACATGGTGCAAACGTGTGGGAGGATCTTGTATGTTGTTGCTAAGCTGAGTGTTAAGATAACAGTGCTTAGATCAAGCACTCTCCTTCTCCAGACATATAACGTGTCCCAACCTAGATTGAAGATCAAGGCGTTGCACGCGTCCTCCGACACGGGCTTCGTCCTTTGCTTCAAATGCAGGATTGTTGTCTCGTCTGGGGGCTGCCGCGGCTTCTCCTTGCAGGAGGGCTGTAGAGGAAAACCCGAACAGAACCAGGAAGTCGCTTCTTGCCAACCGGCCCAGAGTGAAGGAGGGGTCTGCGGATACCGAGGAAGCAGACTCGGTACAATATGCAGTTTTCTTCGCCAGCTAACACTTGTATACCGAAAAGGAGGACGAACGCAGACCCAGATTTGGTGCAATTGTCGATTTATTTAGTGGACGCCCTGCACCACCGCCATGACGCGTTTTGGGCAACACCGTGCCCTTGATCACATGAACCGCATGTGGAGTGCTCTCAAATATTTAAAGTGACAGTGTATGCACGTGATATCTTACAAAACAAAGCATTAGAATCGTAGACATAGAAGAAATTTGCAATCAGTTTGCTTAAAAACAACATTGCAATCCCTTAAAATGCATATATAAATAGAGATAAATAAATGTTATCATCCTATAAATAGCATTCAAAGCAGCACACTTTGTAAAAACATTTAAAACAAATATTGCATGTTTAAAACATTGTAAAACCAGAATTGATATATAGCAAAGATTTTTTTAAAGTTAAAAAAAGAGCCTTGCTTAAACCGATCTCTACACGCAATTTGATTAGTAATATTCATGAACATCGCATAATAAAAACACAATTAAAACTTGAAAAATATATATACATCTAATAATATCATGATGCCAGCAGCAATAATAAATACTTAGTGCAATTAAATGATATCCTAATAATTGATAATGCGTACAGCCCTCGATATAGATAGTATTCAATTTGTATATATATATATATATATATATATATATATATATATATATATATTACCTACTGGGTAGTTATAGTTAAAACCTAGTTTCCATAGGAAAAGCATTGTTTGATTTGCTAATAACTTTGGCGTCCTTTTACGAATCTTCGTGAAATTCTCCCCAAAAAAAGTCTATTCAGGTCAGTTCCTATCCTGAAAGTTTAGGGGTGATTCGTCAAGTGGGGGCTGAGAAAAAGGGGGGTCCCAAAAAGTGTTTTCTCCATGTTCATTTCCATAGGAAACTTTAGCCAGGGCTACAGCCCGAACTGCTGAATGGAATTACACCAAATTTTGCAAGAAAGTAGCGCTTGGTTCAGAAAGCGACCTTTTTAAAAATGGTGTAAATCCGTACAGTAGTTGCTGAGAAATTAAAAAAATAAAAATATCGATATCTAGAGGCACGGTGGATCCGCGCACCCTCCCGACCACAACCTTTATTCTAATTGGCTGTCAACACTCCAAACCAGGAAGTGTTGGCAGCCATCTTGTGACTCTGTAGAACCGAGTCACAAGGAAAGAGAAAAACAAACACGAAAAACAAGAAAAGGGGGCAGGGTAGAAACACCCTGGCCCCCTAGGCCTGCTCAGGGGTCCCAGAAGGACCACCAGGGACAAAAAAGCATTTTTTTAAAAAAAAGAAATCGGCGAATTCGTGCTGGATGAGCGAATCCGGACGAAAAAATTGCTTTGTTGTATTGAAGCCCCCGGGTGGGCCAGGTCCCGAGGGCACTGAAAAAAACGTGTGGGGGGCCAATCCCCCCCACACTGCCCCGTGGACCACCACCTCCCCGGCGCTTGATTTATGAGTTGCGGGGAGGCACGCAACCCCCCCCTAGCCCCGGGAACTGCCACCCCCCGGGGCTTTCATTAATTATTTGTGGGGGCACACGGCCCCCGCACTGCCCCGGGGACTGCCACCACCGGGGCTTTTTTTTAAAAAAAAATACAGCTGTGTGGGGGGGCTCGAGCCCCCCCACCGCCCCGGGGACTGCCACCTCCCCGGGGCACTAATATTCAAATGTGGGGGTCTGGTACGGACCCCCGAGCCCCGTGGACCACCACCTCCCCGGGGCTTAAATCAGATAGGGAGGGGGCTGTGCGGACCACCTTCTGGAGCCCTTGATGCCATGGGGACCGCCATCCCCCAGGGCAGGTTCCTACAGTGTCCCGGGGTGCCCACCCCAGGACACTGCTGTTTGCTATGGCAGGATGGGAGCCTCACGGCTCCCACCCTGTCATAGCAAATTGTGGTTTGGGTTTTGAAAGCGAGAGCAGGAAATCTACTCTTGCTTTCAAAATCCAAACCACATTGCTTTTCCACAAGAGGAGCTGCATGTTAGCAGCTCCCCTTGTGGAAAAGCAAGGCCGGCTCCCGCATGAGGCGGGGAGCCGGCGGGACCATGGGACATTGGGGCTACCCACACGGTCCCCAACGGTGAGGCCAGGCCCCGGGGGATGGGGTCCCCGGGGCCAGGAGTGGCCAAGGAGGGGGCCACGCGGCCTCCCTCTGTCAATAAATAGAATAGCCCCCCTCCTTTAAAAAGTACAAACAAAAAAAATCAAAATGTGGCCATGCCCCGGGGGATGGGGTCCCCGGGGCCAAAATTGGCCTCGGGAGGGGGTCCGCGCAGCCCCCTTCCTGTTTTTTTTTGTTTGTTTTTTTAAAGCAGGCCCTGGGGGATGGGGTCCCCAGGGCCCAAAATAATTTAAAAGGAGGGGGCCACACTGCCCCCCTGGAAAAAAAATACATTAAAAAGCCGGCATCGCGGCAGAGGCCAAGCCCCCTAAGTGCAGCACACTCAGCAAATGCGCCCCCTGGCACATTGTAGGTGGGGGAATTAATTCCCCTTGAATACTGAGGGTCCCTGGGGGCCAAGTAGCCCACCAGGTACCTCCAGTATGTGCCAGGGAGCTGCATTGCAGAGAGGTGTAAAAAGGGACGTGGCTGAACACATCTCTGCAACGCAGCTCCCTGCTGCATACTGGAGGTACCTGGTGGGCTAGTTGGCCCCCAGGGACCTTTAGGACTCAAGGGGAATTAATCCCCTAATTTACAACGTGCCAGGGGGTGCATTTGCACAGTGGTGCATGGAGGGGACAAGGCCTGACATACCAAGTGTGCAAATGCACCCCCTGGCACATTGTAAATTGGGGGATTAATTCCCCTTCAATCCTGAGAGTCCCTGGGGGCCAACTAGCCCACCAGGTACCTCCAGTAAGCGCCAAAGAGCTGCGTTGCAGAAAGGTGTATAAAAGGGTGTGGCCTCTGAACACATCTCTGCAACGCAGCTCCTTGGTGCATACTGGAGGTAACTGGTGGGCTGGTTGGCCCCCAGAGACCCTCAAGATTCAAGGGGACTTAATCCCCTAACTTAAAATGTGCCACAGGGCGCATTTGCACACTTGTCACATCAGGCCCCACCCCCTCCCTGCACCACTGTGCAAATGCGCCCCGTGGCCCGTTTTAAGTTGGGGGATAAAGTCCCCTTGAATCCTGGGGGCCAACTAGCCCACCAGGTACGTCCAGTAAGCACCACAGAGTTGAGTTGCAGAGAGGTGTAAAAAGGGGCGTGGCCTCAGACCACCCAGGGACCCTCAGAATTCAAGGGGAATTAATCCCCAAATTAAAACCCGCCAGGGGGCGCGTTTGCACAGTGGTGAAGGGAGGGGGCGGGCCTGATGTGACATGTGTGTACTTATGCAATCACTCCACCAAAACCCAAGCACTTATAAATTCACCATGCACTTTCCTTGCAGCACTCTAATCATCCAGTCACTACCCATGCACTCATGCATTGACCCATGCACTAACTCATGCACTGCTACAATACCCTGAGCAGTTCCCATGCAGTCCAGCCATTGCCCTGTCACTACCCATGCACTCCTCCAATCACCCAACGAGCACCATGTACTTATCCAATCACTCCACCAAAACCCAGGCACTTATAAATTCACCATGCACTCTTCTTGCAGTACTCTAATCTTCCAGTCAGTACCCATGTACTCCTGGAGTGACCCAGGCACTAACACATGCACTGCTACAATCCCCTGTGCACTACCCATGCAGACCTCTAACCACCTACATAGTACTGATTCACTCCTCCAATTACCCAGGTTGTACCCATGCAGTCCAGAATTCCCTCTGTCACTACCCATGCACTCCTCCCATCCAGCATCATGCACTCCTCCAATCAATCACTCATCCAGCATCATGTACTTATCCAATCACTCCGCCAAAACCCAAGCAGTTATAAAATCTCCATGCACTGTCCTTGCAGCACTCTAATCATCCAGTCACTACCCATGTACTCATGCAATGAACCAGGCACTAACTCATGGCAAATACAGAGGAGGTTAATCTCATTACATGGGCACCCCAACGCATAGTGTTCCCTAGTGTATGTCGGTGTTTTCACTGTATTCTAAGTGTCTTTTAGCATAGCACTGGCTCCGATCCGGGTTAGTCAGAGTTAGTTACCACCAGTACCCATCACTAAAAAGTTGGGGGCACAGGAGGACTTTCTGCTCCTCTGTTGGTTCTTTCTGCACATCTCTTGCTTCTTTCTGCACTTTTCTTCTTCTTTCTGGAATCCTGTTGCCTCTTTCTGCATTTGTCTTGCTTCTTGCTGCGCTTTTCTTCCTCTTTCTTCACATGTCCTAACTTTGTAGGCATAGTTAGAAATTAGCATTTAAAAAACCATTGAAAGTCACTGAAAAAACCATAGGTTTCAGGCACGTTATATTTAGAAATTAGCATTTACAAAACCTTAGAAATTCACTGAAAAAACCATAGGTTTCAAGGACGTTATAGTTAGTTGGACATTTCACTCTTTCATGACATGGTCAGTGACATCACTGATGACATCTCAAATGGCATCACTGATGACATCATCCACGTCAAAATCTGATGCACCTCCTCACACTCTAATATAATCTTTGATACACCCACTGTAAAATACAGACTACCATTTTCGAAACCATCGACACACCAATACCAATTACTATATACGCACTCACTGATTCCTAGGTCTACACACACATCCACTCATTCACCCATACAATCACTCATACATACAGTCAATCATCAATCCAACACTATCATTTGCACTCATACACCTATACAGACACTCACACACAGCCACTCATCCATGGAGTTACTCACACACCTAGTCAGTCATGCAAAGAATCAATCACACTCCCATTTCCTCACATATACAGTTATACACACACCACCTCACTTATTCAAACATATACTAACACATAATTACTCTCTTATACAATCACTGATACAAGTACACACTCATCCATACAGCCACTCTCACAGTCACTGATTCTCACGTATAGTCATTTATATACTCCAAGTCTCACATACACTGCCTTTTACATTGTAGTTACTTGGACATGTACCACTGAGACATCCAATCTCTTACCAACACACCCATACACACACTCACCCTCCCATACAGCTGTTTCCACATGCATTCTTGAACCCATACACCTAGTGAATCAACCACTCACACATCTATGCACAGAGTCACACACCTCCCACCCACATACACACTCAGTCTCCCATACAAATACTCAGGCAACCAATCAATAACCCATATAGAGACTTATGTAGCTACTGACCAACCCATGCAGCCGCTTACACACCAACAGACAGACTGATACACACATTCCGACAGTTTAGTCACTAACCCATGCATTCAGTAAGACACATTTAATCACTCACTTATACAGTCAGTCACGCACATACTAAATCCTCCATCCAGACACTTATACACCCACTCATTCTTCAATACACCTTGGCATATATATAAAACATATTTAAACTTTAGAGAAACACACAGTCACTGGATGATGTCATCAGTGATGTCATTTGAAATGTCATCAGTGATGTTACTGACCATGTCATGAATTATGTAATATGTGACGTCATCAGCAGTGCACTGCGGGGGCACAAGTTATAGTTAGCTGAACTAACTATAACGGGGGAATTTCTATGGTTTTGTAGGAGTGAAATGTACAACTAACTATAAAGTCCCTGAAACCTATGTTTTTTTCAGTGAATTTCTAAGGTTTTTTAAATGCTAATTCCTAACTATAACGTGCTTGAAACCTGTGGTTTTTGCATATATACACACACAATGCCTAAATGGATATGTAAACATAACTGCACAGTACATGGGATTAAAGTGCTAATGCTGTAATGTTGCATGTCGTCAAAATGTGCTGTTGCTAAAGTGCTATTGATAAAGTGCTAGTGCAATAAAATTCCTTTTGACAGGTTTGTAAATCCTGGTCAGTACTGCAGATACGGCGGATTCAAGTGTCTCGGCGGAAACTCTTAGCGTGGAGAATAGAGTTCCCAGCCGTGCTCTTTCTATGTAGTTTAGTATGAACTCGACCTTCATCAATGTATAATTGCACATCTAGAAATTCTACACTGGTGTTACTGATGGATGCAGTGAACTTGAAATTGGATGTGTTGGTGTTGATTGAGCTGACAAACTCCTCCGCGGATGCTTTAGTACCTTTTCACACCACACACACATCATCTATAAATCTCCACCAATGGAGGACATGCATATCGCACATTGATTTATGTTGTCCTTTAAGGACATGCTCCTCCCACCAGCCCACATGTAAACATGTGTAGCTGGGGGAGAAGCATGCCCCCATAGCTACTCCTCGTAGCTGCTGGTATACCTCCTTGTTGAATAAAAATAAATTACTCTTCGAACAGATGTCAATCACAGATAAAATCATTTGATTGTGTTCGTATAGCTGTATATGTCGCTGACCCAAAAAATATTCAACTGCCTTGATACCATCACCATGGTGAATACTGGTGTAGAGTGAAGTTATATCCATAACTATAAAATAACAGTCAATGTCCCACATGATGAATTGAAATTTTCTGAGAAAGTCGCCGGTATCTTTGACAAAAGATGGCAGTCCTAATACAAACTCCTGCAAAAAGAAGTCCACATATTTGGACATGGGTTCCAATAAACTTCTCTGAGCTGAGATGATAGGTCTGCCAGGGATAGGTGTGATGTTCTTATGCACCTTTGGGATTAAATATTGTACAGGATGATCGTTTTTCAAGAAATAAAATTTGTTCTTAGTAAATCCATTCTTTTCCACTGTGTCAATTCTTTGAACACCATAACCTTCACTTGACGTAGATCTTGGAAAGAGGCACTTTTATAGCAAGCCGTATCATTGAGATGGTACATAGCTTCCTCCATATACTGATTTTTAGGCCAAAGTACAATATTACCGCCTTTGTCGGCTTTATTGATGATTACTTTCTTATTTTCTCTAAGTTTGCGCATGAGATTGGAATATTGCACTTCCATTTGCCTGTTGTGATGTCTCTGGTGGTTGATGGATCTATTCAATTTCTATAATTCATCCACGACACGATCACTAAAGACATTTATTGCATCTTTTGGCATAACAGGTACAAAAGTAGATGTAGGGGGGAAAGGACTGCCTATAGGACTGCTGATGTTGATGCCAGTCTGCAGCACATCCTCCTGTGTAGAATCTGTAACTGTATCCTTATCATTGGCCAGTGAATGAAGGAGCCTAAGAGTGCTTACATCCGTTACTTGTAAATTGGAACTTATTTCGTTTCCTGATGATACATTCATTGATGTTGCTTGCTGTTCAATTATTTAATTGATAGAATTTAAGGAGCTTCAATTTACGTATAAATTTGAATACGTCAACCCTAGACTGGTTATATTTGAAATTGCTTTCTGTGCAATACGTCAGGCTGAGATAAAGCAATTGAACCTCAGCTGTGGATAAAACAGTGTCAGACATACATATATATATATCATCATAACGCCGCAAACTTTATCAAAGGAACCCCCAACCCTGCAGGACGGCTTCTGGGAGCAGGAATGAAGAATCCTGTAACAACAATCCAACAAAGAAAGAAGGGCAGGAGCCTGATTTAGGATAAATACAAGCGTTTATTCTACTCATGAAACGTGGCCACATGCTCATACCCTGACACGTTTCAGCTACTAGGCCTTGTTCACAGGTGAGTTAAGTTGCAATCACAAAGTGCAGGTGATTAAATCCATACAGTCACATGCTTTAATATCACAGTCCTACAAATCCCAAGGTGCACCAGTAATGTTTGACAAATGTTCATACAAAGTACAATGTTTATCTTGCTGCATAGCGTCACCACAGTTACAAATTATATTGTTAACAGTGCAATCTGTCTCCTTGAAAATAAAGTGACCACACTGGTCAATAGAAGTTTCAGGTACAGAATGCTAATTTCATCTGTCATGCTCAGTGAGGTACTACACTGCCTCTGATATCTCTCCCCACTGTAGAAGTGTCCTAATGTCTACAGCCCCCA
The DNA here is from genome assembly GCF_964204655.1 of Triturus cristatus. Taxonomy (NCBI): domain Eukaryota; kingdom Metazoa; phylum Chordata; class Amphibia; order Caudata; family Salamandridae; genus Triturus; species Triturus cristatus. Next base: position 1,062,654,121 of record NC_140582.1, on the reverse strand, counting down.
GAGTGTGGAATGGGTATAGGCATTGGTTAGGCATGGGTGCAGTTCACTCTGAAGTACCCCAGTGACTGCTACCTTCAATTAAAAAAGAGGGTGAGTCTGCTTCATCCCTGATCCTTCCCATACCCTTAGGGAAACCTGTAATGCTAATCTCATCTCTGTACCCTGGCAGTCGGGCCCATTGACATAGCTAGAAGAGGTTGCCCCGATTTCGAAGCTGTTACTGTTATGGTATCATTGTGGATGACACCAGAATCCTTGGGTGCTTTGCCACTGCAAAATCTCGATTGTGACCAGTGAAATAAGAGATACAAAGTTTCTTACCTCCTTGACATCAGAGGGACATCAAGGATGTACTGGTACCTTTGCTTGCAATCATCAGCAATTAAGCGACACCTCACGGACTGTAATGACTTTACCAAAGCCCTTCGCATTGGTTACCAGATACCGAATCTCCCACTCACAGGAAACCCAAACGTGGTGTAACACAGAATTTCTGAGGACATACTAACACATTACTTTAGCCTTTGTAGAGTATGCCTTTAGTTATTTAAAGTGTTTCTGCCGTTCGCTGAAGAATGCTGAATCGAGATTGATATTAATAATGGTTGCTATTGTATGAGCAGTATTATGAGTGTTTAACCTTACTTCACCTACTTGGCTACTCAAAATCACTACTCTGAGAGAGTATAGTACTATGGGGGAGTACATGATTATTCAGTCCAAGAGTACAAGAGTCCAAATACAGTGGCCCTATGACACTGGTGGTAAACAGCCTCAATTGCTACATTTGAAGTCCAGTAATTCCTGATTGCTCTAGAACCCACTGAAAAGACATCAGATAGTCACTTCTATAAACCAACCAGGTGAGTATACATGTACTAGACAATAGTACATTGGTAACCTCATAAGAAATTTCACTCTTCCATCCTGATCCAGCAGCATTATCTTGCATAGAGCAATTATCTTCCAGCAGGATATTCACATTAATGACCAATCTATAAATACCACCAACTGTTAGCAAAACAACTGGTCAGGTACTTTCAATTGGGCTCACGGAAGACGTTGCCATGTATCTGTTGTTACTGTACTGAATTGTGTATACTGCATTGTTGTTGAAGCGATTAACCTAACTGTTCTTCAACCGTTTCTTTGCTTAAGAAACGATCATCCACAAACATATCACCCATGAGCTGTAAACCTCTGACTAGTCAAGCAAGGAAGTTGTTGAAATTACAATAGAAGGTTTATTTTCTTGATTTTTGCAGTTTTATATAGCTCAGCCTTGGACCGAGTGCTTTACATGAGAATCAGACATTTTCTATGAGATGCCAAATACTACACATTTTTTAAGGCACAGGGATTTGAAGAAGTTTGCCCTGAATCAAAAGATCTTGAGCCATGGTTAGGATTCAAACCTGGTTCCCAATTTTCAAGGTCGGCAGCCCTAGCCAATAGGCATCATCAGGTTTCGATGGGAACTCCAGGTGGGAAAATTGGGTTTCAGTGTTTGAGATTTAACTGACATCAGGCCAGAGACAGGGCCCCATTATCATGTGATGGTTCATAACTATTATGTTGAAAACAGAAAAGCAGAAAGGATAGCTGAACTTATGAAAAATATACATGTTTTTGTCCTGAAGAAGTTCCATGGTGTTTAAAGGATTGAAACGTGTTATATCTTAGTGTGTGATTTGTTTGATATTTGAAGAAAAAGTAAAGGAGGAGTTTTAATGGGAAACTTGGATCTTTGTCACCTCTTTGTACTTTGGAGTATGCTCTCTTCCAGGAGGATCAACTAATTTTTTATGCATAAGATTGTAGTGGTGCTCATAGCAGATGAGTACAGGGAGGAGGATCCCCTGTAGATAAATTAACACTAAGGACTAATCAGGGGTGTGCTAGGTTTCTGTTTTTCCACAACTGCTTGCATTGTGTATCCATAAAAGAGGAAAGGAGATGACCTAGGATCAGTCACTAAGAGATAACAAACTATTCCAATACCTTTCCTTTGACATTTCACTAGGAAAAGTAATATAACAATATTGCTTGGTCAAAAGTGTCAAATGGTCCTGAGAGGTCTAGTCCATCAAAGTCCTAACAGCTCAGGCATTCAAAGTCAGTCTGTAATCATCCAGCATGATCACTAGCACTTCAGTTTGGCCATCCAGTACGATCACTAGCACTTCGGTTTGGTCTAAATCCTGCCTGCATACCATGAAGCCAGCTACTAGATGTTTTAAATCCTCCTGGGTTACAGAGATACATTTGCCTTTAGGACCTTAGATGCAATAGGCATCAGAGAAATTGAATTGAAAGGTTCTTACTCAGAAAGTTTATTTAAGCAAGGAATTTAAGATAGCACTTTTTAATTCCACTAAGCCAATAACAGGGCAGAATGATTGCTCAAAATTGAGCTCAAGATTATGGGAAGCCAGTTCATCAAGTATTTTAAATATCCAGGCTGAATACGTGTCACAAGAAAAGCCTGACAACACAAGAAAGAGTAGAAGGCGTATTCTGCTAATTCATAGGCATAACACTATAGTCTGTGTTTAGTAACACCAGGAATAAAATTGCCTGCCTGAATGGCCACACCAGTTTGGTCCATATTTTCAGCCAAAACGGAGAGTGTCACAAAGCTTTTAAAGCAAATTGTGTAATAATTGTATTCAAAGTCAGAGGACAAGATATTTCTTTGATTGAACTATTAAATGCTTCTTTTGTGTATTATTAGCCTGTAGGATCAAATTTTAAAAGTCTTACTTTTGAGCTTTCATAGGATCTGCTTTAAATAGTCCCAAACTGGTTCCATACAATACTTTTTCTGAGGGTCCATGGGTTAGCCACCTGAAATCAGCAGCCTTCCCAACAGACTAAGGGCCATTATTAAAGTTTGACTCCATCATCAGTAGCGGCTGTCAGGCAACGGCAGTGGCGGGGCAGGGGGGAAATAAAAAAAATAATTGAAATAATACTACTTATCTTCGCGCTGGCCGCCGCCTCTTCTCCGTCTTGTTCCGCTTCCTTCTTCCTGCAGTCCCGGCAGCAGAAAGCACCCGGCTCCCAGGCTCCCTTGAGCCAATCATTGGTCTGAGCACCGTGGTTCGCGCTCAGACAGGGACAGGGAGGCTTTGCATGTTCCTCACCAGGCTGTGTAATGCAACCTTGTGGGGAACATGCAAAGTGCGCATGACTGTTTGGTCGGCCCAAGAGGGCCGGCTAAACAGTCATGTGCACTTGGGGAGTGTGCAAACCACTCCTCCCCCTGCACCATCAGCCCCGCCCCACCCGCTCTAACCCAGCCCAGCAGCTACAAAAAATAAAATGATAATAATTATGTTATTATCATTTTATTTTTGCTGCTCTGCTCTTAGAGCAGTGGTGCGACGTTTCTCCACCTTAGCAGAGGAGCCGCCCCTGTCGGTCATGGAGGCAGAAGACTACCGTACACTAAATTTAGAGATCACCGATGGTCACTGTACCTTGGAAGGGACCACTGTCATGGTGGTTCCTGCCAAGGTCCAAACTTTTAATTTTGTTTTTGTTTTTCAAAAATAAAAGACTAATGACCCCTCCAGCTCATCTTGGACATTTTCTGCCAGGGTGTGTGGGGGGGGGGGGCATTATTTTTATTTTCTGTCCATCACCACCAGGATTATCTGGGTGGGAATGGACAGAAAAACAAGACCATCAGATTGTACACTCTAAATAGAGTTGATGGTGTGATGGCTTTACTCCACCACCCCTACTCCATCAGAGGTAGCTTTTTTCATCAGGACCAATAGGGACTCCATCAAAAGAAAGCCTCTCTAAATGAGACGGGCAGACCATCAGTTTGGCAGTTTGACAAACAGGGTACTCTGTCACATTTGTCACAGAGTACCATGTCAGCCAAAATCTAAAACAACCCCTCAGTGACAGCAGGAGAGAAGCAAGCAATGTGGATTTAGACAAATATATTTCAACTGGGAATTCTACGAAGCAATCATATCCTAAATCATAGTGAATGGCCCATCAAATGCTGAGTAAGCGAATAGTCGATGTCTATGATGGAAGCAGGAGGAAGGCAAGCAACATCAATAGGCAAGTCAGTTTCCTTTGACTGGTTCGTGCAGGAGGAATCTCAAGTCTGATAGCTACATATTCAGAACAACCTGGGGGTTTCTGCTCCAGAATTGTCATAGTCCCTCTAATTGTAAACCACAGATTTATGGTGTGACCTGACACATGGACAAGCTCCTGAACTAGTTGTGTGACTAACATCAAACACTACAGAGATAGTCTACGTAGTAAAAAACTGCATTCAATGTGTATAACATTCTTTCACGTTTACCAGGGCCGGCCTGGGAACCAAAACCAAAGCTTCAGCCCAGCCCCACATTACACTGACTTAGAGATAGTACTGAAAGGGCACACAATTTTCCAAGAGTTTTGGAGGATTGTGATAGTATGGTAAAAATGATGCATTTACAGCACAATTTTTCTAATATGTTGGCTTAAAGTCATTGGGATCCATTAGGATGTAAGGCGAATCGCCACCTCCCGCATGGCGGTGGCAATCCGCCCAACATCCTTCCCCGCTCGCCACCCATTTCCCCCCGCCATATTTGTATGGAGGGGGGGACCCCTGCGGACGGAAAGACCGTCCGCAGGTTTTTTTGCCAGTCACACAGGTGACCGGGCGGAAAAGGGGCCTGCTATGGTGGCGGTGTCTGCTAGACACTGCCATCCATAATAGGAAGGCAGCGGGAAGCTGCCGTTGCCGCCTCCATGGAAAGGCATGCGGCTAGTGACTTCGGGGGCCCGTTACGGGGCCCCAGGTTATTGGGGGGATGAGGGGTGCACATGGGGGGTACCATACCCCTACATTGTCATGGACAAGGTGGCAGGCACGCGAGGTACCTGTCACCCTGTGCATGACAATGCACACAGTGCATTCCCAGCATTGTGGCGGTCGTTGCTGTAAGCAATTAGGATATCATCGCCACGGTGGCGGTGGCATCCTAATTGCAGGTGCGGGACCGCCGCACCACTGGCGGCCAGTCCCAGCACCGCTAGGGTGTCCGCCCGCCATCCTAAACGACCCCATAGAATTTATGAGCAGTTCCAAAGGGCAGCATAGGTCCTACAAAAGCCCTGCACATATCCCTACACTGGACCTATAGTATCATCAAAGGTTGGCAGTGTCCATTGTCATCGCTACATGGGTCACAAAGACCTACCTGAGGCCTACCCCACTCAGGCCATTCCTTACCTTAACGTTCAGGGCCTTCCTTACCCTATGAACATGAACTATCACAGAGCATGTGCCTCGTTGACCTGCAAACAGAATTCTATTATAAAAACAAATTGCCAAATGAGCCCCACAGACTATTCCAACTCAGAGAGTCAGTGTGCTTAACAAAAAAACTTGGAATCTTTTCTAGGAAGAAACCTCGATTTGTAGCAAAAAAAGTTATGTCTCCAACTGTTCGAGTGCCTGAACAAATACATTACCGGTACTTCCGTACATCACTTAAGCACATGTATGTGGTTTTTCGGTCTGTGACACAATAATTCCAAAATATCTAAATCGAGTAATTCAGTTCCTCCTGCTGATTCTATAAATATGTGTCACATATACACAAAGATTGTATCACACCACAGTTGTACACTCGTGCGCCAACAGCTTTGAAAGAAAGAATGTTATTTGAAAATCAGTAAAACATAAAAAGTATTTTACAAACAGGCTGTGAAATAGCTGTTTTTTAATCGCACGCACGAAACAGGCCACTCACCAGAATCCGCACTGAAATATTTCTGAGCAATAAACTCTTAACCATTTTGTGAATAATTGTTCATAGCGCTTAATTGTAATATGCGTCAATTGAAAACGTGTAACTGTATGAATGAGTGTTGATTAGTATCATGTATTGAGTAGCTGCTCTCTGCTCATCCATCCATCCCTCAGCCTGGAATAAGGAGATTGAGCAGGCACATGTGATGCAGAACAAATTCATTACCTGTACCAAACGCAACCCCTCCATTCACTTTTTACTAAAACAATGATTTTGTCTTAAGTGCAAGTCAGGTATGTTAGCCTTTTGTGTTAGCGGCATGAATGAAACAGATGGTAAATCTGTGGAGTCTAAAATACAAAGCCAACTGCGCTTGCAAATAAGACTGAAAAACACAAATGGCTTGATTTATGACTACAAGAAATGTACAACAGGTGACTAATCCTTTTACTCCAAATCCCACATAAAGGGTGACGATTGGAAATTCCAAAACATGGTTTGTATTAACTGTCATTGAAGGGCCACAAGCGGGTCAGTTATTCGCCAATTACACAATCCTCTCTGACCCTATCACACCCTAAAATGGTCAAAAATGAGTAACTCTCTTTACAAGAAGAGCAAAACACCCACAAAAGTAGTGGAAATGTAGGGGGAGGGTAATATTTTAAAAAGTGTCGTATTTCGTCGAGGTGCCAGATTTTCTCCAGATGAAACTGCACTGAGTACAATTCTAGACTGCAGAAATGTCAATATATTGAAAAAAAGTGAAACACTTCAAAAAGTGGAGCATGTCAGTCATACTCCTGTAAAGGTTTTGCAAATTCCATATTGTTGTAAATCTACACCTATCAGTGGTCATAAATCTACCCATGTAGGTTTGCAACTTTATGATTCAGACCAAGTACCAAATAGGGTTTATTTTGGCGTGAAAACACGAATGGTTGAGCACACTATACTTTATCTCCTAAAGTATTCCCAAATACAGTATTGGAAATGGAAGTAGCATGAAGGGATGGATAGTCAATGGGCACAGTTCTGCATAGGGTGGCTGGACAATATGGAGCGAAAATCCCAATTATTTTCGGGCTTTTAATATGTAAAGACTCATGTTATTGGCTAAGACAAAGCTATGCTTTTTTATCAAGGTAGTAACTGTTCACAAATGCCACAAATTCAGCTGTTTCTATTCCAGTATGATGGCGTCTGAAGCTCTCACCTTTTCTCTTCTGCAAATAGAATGGTAGCGCTCTAGTTGTATAATACAAATTTGTGGAGCTGCAATACTGTAGGACGCCTCCTCTTTGGCTCGCTTGAGCATAACATCTAACCAGTTCAACCTGGGATAATCATACAGGCCATACTAGAACTGTCTGCACGCCAGGAGTGGCTGCTGTGGGGCAGTAGTGGTGTGCCGTGGAGGTGGAGGGTGTAGAAAAAAAGAAAACTCCACTTACCTGCCGGCCGCTACCTCTCCTCCGTCCTTCACAGGAAACAGGAAGCACACAGGCTCCCAGACTCCCCTAAGCCAATCAAGACACTGCTAGCACCAGCATGACAGCAGCGTCGTGATTGGTCTGAATGGCATAGTTCAGCATTCAGTCAGGGTATGGGAAGCTGTGCATGTTAACCACCCGGCTGTGCAATACAGCCGGGTGGAGAAATTCTAAGTGTGCATGATGGTTTGGCCAGCCCAAGACGGGCGGCCAAACCGTCATGCGCACATAGAAAGTGCCCACCACTCCATCCCCTGGTCTGTGGGCAGCCCAGCTCAACAATGCCCCTCCCAGCACCTAAAATGAGCCAGTACAGAAAAATAAAATAATAAAAACTTAGTGTTATTATCATTTTATTTTTCCTGTGGGGCGACGCTCCTCTGACTTAGCGATAGAGCCGCCACTCTTCGTGCAGGTGTGCAGGGACATGCCTGAGTGTATTCGGTCGTCAGCCCAGGTTATCCAGAACCCTGATAGAAACAGCGGGTTCATCGGCTGTCCGCACCTTCAGAGGTGAGTGATAATGGCTGCATTGTACGGTTCAAGGTTGAAAACGAATACTCTTCTCGGAGGATTAAGCTGTCAGTGACGTGCTGTACCTGGCTGGGTTTGTTCTCTGTGAGCTTCGCACAAGGATCTGTGAAATCCGAGTCCTGTCTTGGTACTTCACGAGCATATAGTACACAGGCCCCTTCGGTTTTGATGCCTTCGGTTTTGATTAGTACAAGATTATTTTTTCAGATTACTCGTGTACCTTGTAATTCTATATCCCCGTTTTGTAATTGAAAGGAAAGGCCATGGAATTAAAGTGCAACTATCATTTGATCCACCCTGCGCTCACCTGGTAAGGTTCTTCAAAACGTGGGTTGCTAAAAAGAGGTTTTGCACTTGATGCATTCAGGAAGTGATAGTAAAGTGTTGTTCCGCAACTGTCAAGCGCAATATCCACACGTTCCGTAATGTGCACCGCTGCAGTGGAGTGAGGAACTCCTGGCACAGCAGATGCATAATACAAGAAACTGGCATTAACTGCCCTGCAAATGTAACATTAACCCTAAGTCCCCATGCTTAGCATTTTTCTCTACTCCCCACTGATTATCGATGCATCCACTTCTGTGGAATCGAGCTGCGTGAAACTTCAACCAGAAATATCTTATATGAGGTCAACTTAGTACACAGCTAATTAGCTATGACAGAGTGCATGTGCCACAGAGGCGATTGGGGTTTTGTTCAAAGAAGATGTTTTGTGATGAAGAGACAGGAACTCACCAACAGAGAGACAACTCTATGTATTACTTTTAAATAAAACAGCTTTGAACGTGAACCATTCTTACCCATGCCAACAAATCACACAGTAAATGATTCACCGGGGATCCAGCCTTCTGAAGGAACTGGAAGTCCACATGTCAGCACAATATAAAATGATGGAATAGAACAAGTAAGCCATATTCCAAAAGCCACGCTGCAGAAGTCTAGTCGTATAATCAGAAGCCTTCTCGCCAGTTCAGCTGCATAGATCAAGTACATTTGCCTTATTTTGAAAAACTTTCATTGTGACCACCCCTCCCCCCCTTGCAAGAATCCACTTCAAAGCCTGCTGTGTGATCTACAAGGTACACTACCCGAGTACACCTGATCACTTTGACTCCACATGCAGTATGTGCAGTGACGCCCACACTCCCATTCAAAGGCGTCCTGGCCTGACACTTCGGTCAGGGCCATGTTTTGTGGGGAGAGGGCAGAACTGTTATTCACATGATTCATCCCTCTTTGGAACAGCAAAGATGTGTAAAGAAACAATGTATTGCGACCCATAGTATTTACCAGTGGAGAGTAATTCAAGCATCCCATCCGCCACTCTTTGTACCCCCCACTGCCAGGAGCATCTCCACTGCCAGGCTGTAAACTCGATAGATTCACACAGAAGGGACGCGCCAAGAGCTTCGCTGAATGTGGATTGCGGCTAGAGAAGCAATACACGTGGCACCTAGACTTGCACATCAGTGGGCACACTTCAGAACATATCTCAAACCACAACTCGTCACAGTTGCCCTACCATTCTAGACTGTATCCCTTTCATCCCATACTGACCCCACTAACATGTTATCTTAATGACCCCCTCCGTTGAATTTGTACTGCTCCCCTATTGTCTCTGTATGTTGGCCACATAACAAGCTGCTAAGTACAGTGCTCCGCTGCCCACAGGAGCCAGGTCAACACTTTATAAATGCTCCTCATAAAATTAAATATGAATAAAGGTAGTTTATTTGGCACTGTGATAGGACTCTTTGGAGCAAGGATAATTGTAAGCTTGTGCCATTTCTCCACAGTGTTTACCCGATATATTTTAATCAAAGATTATACCCTCATTGCTTACATTGTGTACTGGGATTGCCCCCCGAGAGTGGACCATTGGAGAGCAATTGCCACAGCGTTTATAGCTCCAACAACCAGATTTATGATTGGCAATGGGTAGCCATGTGCAGATTTTTTGATCGTGAAATGGAAACCTTTATTATCTATAAGGGACACTATCTGTGTTGCACCTTTAACTAGATGTGCTGAGCACAGTCAAGGTCAGTGCAACCTATTAGAGTCAATGCATTGCCCCCAGTGCAGATACAAACTTCTACCGGCCTTGAGGGCAGTGGATTAGTAAAAGGAGGCACCAGTTGTTTGAAGTAGCCAGTTCACCTTTCACTGTGCAGGCTGCAATCAACCTGCACTTCAAAGCGGATAGAGATCCCCTTGCAGGTAGGTGAAATGGGTGACTGCCTGCAGGAGGAAGTCTGGGGGTTCTATGGGGCCATGTTTCGCCTTTCGGGGCCACCCATAAGTGCACATTGACTATACAACGCCTCTTTGTGGCAGACGCGCAGAGTGCCCCCAACAGCTCCTTTGTATCTCTGTCCATGTCTATAATACAAAAAAAACAGATGATGGGTGAAAAACTGAATTAATCAAACATTGATCCCCAGTTACAGATCTGGGTTAAATCCATTGTTTTTTTGCATGCCACGCCATTCCAGTTTCGACCCAGCCATATACAAATCAGCCTTGACCCTGTGCCTCATGGGAACAGTCCAGCCCGAACTGCCAGGCCAGGTCCTCCATGTAGCAGAAACAAGCATTCTGAGACAGGTTTCGGGGTAACACCTCTCATCAGCCAGGCCAGCTTGAATCTGGTGGTGTAGCGAGCACGATACCCACGTCTGGGCATACCCTTCCCACTTACGGACACAAATGTAAAAAGAACAGATGATGGATGGAATGTTGAATTAATCAAACATTCACCCCAGTCACAGATCTGGGTTAAATCCATCATTTTTTTGCACGCCACGCCTTTCCAGTTTAGACCCAGTGATATGCAAATCAGTCTTGAACATGTTCCCCATGAAAACAGTCCAGCCGAACTGCCAAGCCAGGTCCTCCCTGGACCAGAAACAAGCATCCTGGGACCACCTTTGGGGCATCACCCCCTCATCAGCCAGGCTTGCTTGAATCCAGTGGTTGAAGGCACCCAATTAGAAATGCCATACTGCAGGTCTGAATGGCTATCTGTACAAGCTGTCAGTGACTGGTGATCCCCCTTGAGGATGGTGAGGGATGGATGATGTCAACATGATTTTTTCCCTGTCATGCTGAGCTGTGACCTGCATAGGTCATCATATTCCAACATTAAGCGGTTGCTCACACAGCCATCCTTCTGGCTCTTTTAGCTTGAACTAGTGATTCTTAACCAGTGCAAAACCTACTCAGAGAGTCTGTGGCTACCAGGAAAATTAAATAATATTGGCAGATTAGGTATATATACATAAAAAAGAAAAATTGAAAATGTTAAAATGCGCTGTGTGAAGGAATTTGATATTGGAGGCTAAATAAAAGTTGGTATCCTTATGTTGATATGTAGAGAGGCATAAGCACAGCAAAAGGAATCTAGTATGGATGATTGGTGGTACCAATTAAAACAGTGGGTAATGTTGACAAAAGAGAGCATGCATTGGAAGCAAAAAAATAAACATTTTTCTGCTGTAGTACAGCATATTACTTCATCTCTTAGAAATAAAACTACATTTTGAAGCGCTCCAAACCTTCCAATTAAAAATAAAATTTCGATTTTTGCATATGTTTTGTTGGTGACTAAAATAACGTATTTCATAATTTGATGTACTCTTGTTTCTTTATTTTTACGTATTGCTTTGAGGTTTAAATAATAAAAATAACTTAGGTGGAAGTTCCTGGCTTCGACTAATGATTCAGTGGCGGTCCATGGAACTAAAAAAGTTAAGGACCACTGCAAAATTGTCTTGTACCACTTGAAGGCAGGGTCCTTCCAAGATGATATTGATTCCATTCTGAGGGGAGCACCTATTAATGTTTACTAGAAATGCTACAAATGAACGTTTCCTAAGAAGGCCTCTGAGCCTGAGGTATTTTGTGGGTATATCTCTACTGCATGGAACACTTGTGAGCTCATTATGACTTGTTTATAGACCTTATCAGCTTCTCACATAATTTGCTCATTTTTCGAACAAGATTGTTCTTTGTTTGAGGTGAGTTGCCAGAGCATGAGCAACAAAGATCGAGAGTGATGAATGACCTATCCTCCTATGATTGTGGTTTCCTGTTTGGTCTGTTTTTGGGTCGAGCCTAGACAGCAATCATTCACTGTCTATCGGCATGCTGTATCCACTCTGTGGGCTTAGATCACGTCCATTGCTTTCCATTTGTTCCTTCATGTGCCTGTAAACAATTCTTGCTTTTCTGTGGTTAATTGCATATATTTGCTCCTACTCTTGGGGTCTTGCTCCTGCCCATTGCTACTGGCCATATTACTTGTGGGCTTTCACTTCTGGCTAAGTATGTACGTTTCAGCGTACTATTTTTTTTACTTCGGGCACCGTAATAGAGGCATGTTCTTTTTTGTAATTAATGACCACATTCTGTATGATATGTTTGAATCTCAAAACAGAGAACACGCACATCTGCACCCAAATCCATACAGACTATATGCATTGCAATTACAATTACAATAACATATCTTATATTAGAGGTACCTTTAAGCATAATGAAAAATGCTTTCTATGCCCCCTCCACAAACTTGCTGTCAGCCTACAGCCTTCTTGCTAGGATTCCTAAGATTTGCCGAATGCGAATAGGTGGACGGACCTACTCCTACCTCGGACTAGTGCCATAGAACAAACTCCATTTTGAGTTACGCTCAGTAGCTGTTACCGCTCTGTTAAAAAAAAAGCTGAAGACCTGGAACTTCCAACAAGATTAGATGATCTGACTGCAGCTTGTGGTGGACTTAAGGGCTCAGTGCATTTGTTCTTAACATAGAAAGCTCTGCCCAGTCAATTTGAAATTGTGAAATCCAAGGAAAACAGGTCAGTTGAATGAAAAAGGTAGTATGGTTGTGCTTCACTGTTTGGATGAATAATTGTATATATGTTTTGTAATTGTCTAGGTGTAATTATATGTGATTTTAATAGTAACTTTGGGTATTCATATGTTTTTTCTGCCCTGATAAAGTTCCAGTAAGGGACAAAACGCGTTGGCTGGGCTGAGCTTTTTCAAGAAGATTGAAGCTGTTTTCTCTGGATGATCTTGAGCTGAATATTTATGATAACAACTCTGCATTGAGAGGAGTAGTCTTTGTAATATTTTATAATTAATCGATATGTAATAGATAAATTGTGACATACTTTATGTGCTTCTCACTTATAAAAAAGACCCAAACAGTCTTCGTGCCCCCACGGAGGTCAGATTGGTGTTTACCTCCAAAGTGCCCCGGGAGTGGTGGGACAGAAAGCCCAGTAGATACCAGGGAAATCTATGTGCCCAAAAAAAGGGGTGGTGAAGGACCTCCAAGTCAGTGGGCTAGTGCTCCCCCTCTTCACAGGTACAGCAGACTTTTAGCCCCTCGTAACCAACAGGAAGTGGTTTGGAGGTATTTACCTAAAATCTGCCCTGAGAGGAAAGACAGGCCAATAGTTATCTGGGGAAAATAGGCCCAACAACAAAAAGGGGGTGGGTCATGCAGGCATTGCGCCATGACCCATCCCAGAATGGGTGCATCTGTCTTTCTGCCCCCTGGTGGTTGATTGGGGGCGTTTACCAAAATTTGCCCGTAGGGGACAGAAAGGCCACTAGACACCAGGGATTTCAGAATGGCAGCAAAACAAACAAAAATATGGGAAAGGCCTAACCTGACATTGAGCCGTATCCCCACCCAAAAATGGGTCGTTGAGTCTTTTTGCCCCCAAAGGTGGCAAATGAGAGGTGTGTCCCAATTGGGCCGGTTGCCCCTAATCTGCCCTCCGTGGGGTTTCAAATCCCGCTGAACACTAAGGATTTTACATTTGGACAAAGCAAAGGCCTGCAGATGTCCCACCCTGGATTGTGCCATACCCCCACTCCATGTGTGACAAACCAGTATTTTTTGCCCCCATTCCCAGGATAGAGAGGAGGTTTGTCCCAATTTGCTTCACTGTGGGAAGAGGGGTGCACACAAAGATAACTGAATGACAGGAATATTTTTTACAAAGTAATGGAGTTGGGCCTGGTTCATTCTGACATCAAGCCTCATCCGCATCCTTAAAGCCCCAATAGTCTTTGTGCTCCGCTGGGAACTAAAGCATCCCCATCTCTATGGAAAGACAGAGAGGAAATTTCGATATTTTTGGGGCATCGTTTTAACATATGAACCAGCAGAGCATAGATAAATCCCAATGTAATCCCACTTACCATGCTGAAACATACCAAACGCAGCCATTTCTGAAAACTAGACCCTGAGGGAAGTCCAGGGCTGTGTTTCTTGTATAGACGTTTTCTTACCCACAATTCCCTGCAAAACTCTAACTTTGCCTAAAATTGCATATTTTCCATGCAATTCTGTGATATAAACAAGGCTGGACTGGCCAGACCGGGCACCAGGCATTTATACGGGAGGCTGGACTGGAGGTGGATCGCTTTTGCTAGGGGGGGCAGTTTTGAAACAGTGCGGCAGTTTTAAAAGCGCTGCAGAGTTACATGTATATCCAACAGTTTTAAGACAACTGTAAAAGTGCCAAGATAACTCTTGTGATTTATGTACCTACTGGAGAGCCATCACAATGTTGTCCAATGGCAGTTTTGACTCATCTAAGGTAGAGCAGAGGGTTAATATGCCTGCTGCAAAGAGTGTGTACTATGCAGATCACAGAACAGTATTTTATGTGCATAGCTCAGTGTTTTAGTGGTTTTGTCACAGAAATCATTTTGTTACAATGCAGTTCATAAATTACAATCGTAATCTAGGTTAGAAAATTATATTTTTCCCCCAGTCATTTATTATCCTGATTTTGCTAAAAATGGTTTGTTTGAGAAGAAATAAATGCTTATTAGTAAAATCAACCCTAACCACTATGTTATGATCTGAATCCTGAGTTTGTGCTTCCCCAGACCAAGCACTCTTAAAAAATGTCTACTGGTATGTATGACGTGGATCTTACACCTTGTAGTCCCACTTGTTTTACGTAACATTTTCTATAAACTGATTTACACATGTATGATTTATTGTCTCTGTATGTGTGTGTGATGTAAAATGCTCCGATACCCTACACTGGTATGAGACGCAGTGCTTAATTTGTGCCGGTGCTTTCCGGTGCTTAGCACCGGCACTTACTTTTCAGCGCCGGGTCTACACACGTCAGCACAACTGCATGTCACATATGACATGATGTTAGCTTACTGACTCGGCGCAGAGTGTTGTTCTAACTTCTTGGTCTCCCGAGTCCTGGTGAGTGCTTCGGTTAAATCACTGAGTGAGAATGTGAGCTGGAGTCCCGGAGACTGCATTCATTGAGCAAAGATTACTACTGCATTGATGATATATGTGATCGCGTCATGGCGGACCTTAATTCAGTGTTGCCGTTGGTGGGCAGGAGTCAGACATTTATTTGGCTGGGCTGGATTCGGTTGTGCACGCTGCGCGCAGATTTATTTCCGATTGCCACACCCCGGCACATCTGCTGCCCACAAGTCATCAGCCCGACCACGTTGAGGGCAGGCAGCGCAGCAGTAGCAGCACCAGGCGGCCTATCAGTTACTAAAGGCAGTGCCCTGCAGCCCCGGCCGACCACGAGTGTAACCGTAAGTGGTGCTATGCACTAAGCAGTGAGTCGCCATGCCATTCCCATTGCCAAACCAATGCAAGCTACTTTTTTTTTTGGCGTGGTGGCATGAAAGCAGTAACTCCGACTCCCCCTACAAGATTCGTCCCACGGTACACATTTATACCGAGCGGAGCCCACATTCTGGATCTCAGCACAAAGAGACCATTGATGGGTGATAGGCAGGGTGGACGGAGCCGTGGGGAGGGGAGGTGGCTGAAGAGCAGTGTTAACCAATAGGGTGCCCAGATCCTACTGGCCCGCACATCTGGTAGCTTCAAACAGGACTGGCATGCAGATTGGAGACGAGCTAGTCACAAGTCGGGTGCCAGCCTCGCCTGTGACTAACTCTGCCCCCACCGCTGCTGGCCTCAAGTGTCCCTGGCTTTCCCGCCCTTAGCGCCTGAGTGCCAGAGACGCTGCTGACGGGAGCTGTGTGAAAACTGCAGGTTGTGGGCAGAGGTCATCCAGGTGTGTAATAGAAGGGATGCAAACCTGCAGGATGGCTGTCAAAGTTCTGTGGGAAAAATTCATATTAATGTTTCTTAGAAAGAGAAACATAATGAGGTCAGTGCATCAAACTGCTCTCACCACAATTATTTTCAACATTCCTGGATGTTTAGAAAACAAGATGAATGATATCTTAAACTGAATCGGGTCTCTGTGTCCTCCTCACGCACATCTGTCTGCAGCTAGGGTTTGTGAAGTCAAGGTCTGTGCCCCCCTCACACACTGCCCCTCCCACACATACATCTCTCAGCAGCGTCGCTGTGGATATTTACTGTAGCACCTCTCTCCTCTCCCCCTCCACTTATTAATTCAATATACATTAGAAAATGACTGATACCTGCTCCCCAAGCTATTCTTGTAGATTTGGTGGCCTGGAATAGTTCGTACTCTGACACCTGTGGGAGTGTGATGGTTAGTAGTTGTGTTGTTACTGTCATTGGCAGCACTGGCAGGCGCAATAGGTGGTGCCAGCTGCACTGGCCTCCTGACGAGAGCCCCGGCACTTATCTTATTACAAATTAAGCACTGATGAGACGTGCTATAAAACAAATGAAATACATGTGAGAGAGGGGACTATGGACAGATGAGAGGCACTGTTGGAGGATGATAGTGAGGAAATCATTGAAGAGCCCCAATAAAAATTGCCACATACTTGTACACTGTAAGGTCATTATTTACCATGCTTTAAAAACTAATACAATTGAATATATAATGAAAACTGTGTTGTAGAATGCACCATTTTTGCCATTTTTCCCAAATTTTCTTGGGGGGAGAACTCCCCCAAAGTCTCTTGTAGTGGTTAGGCCCGCTCTCTGTGCTTGTTATGCAGCGTATGGGGGCGAGTCTCACAAAATTTGCCAGGGCTGCTTTGGGTTCCCAGTCCGGCCCTGGATGTAAGCTTCTAGAATCAGCACGGATCCACAAATCTCATACCACCCTGCGTTCCCCCAGGGAAGGATCAAACTAGGATCTGTGGGAGTCATTTTGATGCACTGAGAGAAGCAGGAGTTCTGTACTAAGAGAAATAGGAAACTTACCTCTGTTGATTGCTGTGGCTCCATTTCATGTATATATTTACAACTATTGACCCAAAACAGGCTCTTGTTACGAATCATCTAAGCACACCCCCTATATATCTAGCTTCTTTTAGCCCTTTCACTTCCATTGGCAGACACCACAGAGATTGAATGGTAGCCTATCCTCCTATTTTAATGAAATCTGTTTATTGGCATTTTGTTAATATAGACATAGCACATAGTACATTTGAATTACCTTACGGGCAATGAGTCAGCAAATCTGATGATGCACCCCCAGTTATGAGCATGGTAAACAACAGGATCAAGCGCCGCACCCGTGTGCTAGGAAAGATGAATCTTATGGGTCTCTGAACCAACACCATTATCTAAACAGTTCCATTAAACAATAAGAAGAAAGAGGCAAAACAACAAAGGCCCCAGCATAACAGCAGCAGCAGGTTCGGTCTTTTACCATAAGATCCCCAAGGTCCCTCCCCCGACCGGACCCGTGGTAGCCTATCCTCCTATGCATTACACCGTGATCCCCCAATGCCTGTGGAGTGCTGAGTACATGACCTGAATCAGTGATAAGAATGTATGTGTGAAGACTCCTTTGGAGGTTGACCTAACTATCGATGTCATATGTAACATGTAAATCTTCTCTGTTGTTTTACTCCTCTGTGTGGTGAGGTAATAGTAAAACTTGTGAGGTAATATTAGAGTGTGCGAGTGTGGGATGGAAGGTGTGGAACGAGAACAAGAGCCGATGCTGAGTTGCACACACGAGCTTGAAGGTAACGAGCCACAATGATGGGGAAGAGCGCTATGTCGTAAAGGCTGCGGCAGAATAAAGTATCCAATTTACAGAAGTGCCTCTGTCCTCATTGTAACATTGCGACGAGAGTGGGATCGGACAAGACGTGTGCAGAAGATACCTCACGAGGCTTGAAGAAGACGAGGAAAAAAAAGGCTGTTCAGCTATTCTACAGATAAGTGGCAAGATCTGCCCGTGTATTGCCACAGGTGTGTTTATGACTCTTACTAGCAAGATTTGTGGGCGAGGCGGCAGCAGTTGAACGGTCTCACCGCTTGATGTCACATGCAACCAGTGGCGGTTCCTCCATAGGGGCGTTTGGGCATCGCCCCACTGCTTTCTCGCAGTGCGAGAAGCAGAAACATAAAATGGTAAAAACTACCATTTTATGTTTCTGCTTCTCGCACTGCGAGAAAGCAGAAGTGCCTGGTTGGGGGCGGGATCGTGGGCGGTCGTGCTCGAGGGCAGGGGGGAGTGGCTTACCCACTGTTGTGGGTACTGACTGTCTGGTCGGCCCCTGGAGCCGACCAAACAGTCAATACCCACAACAGTGGGTAAGCCACTCCACCCCTGCCCTCGAGCATGACCGCCCACTCTCCCCTTTTCTCTATGCAGGAGAAAATGGCGCAGCTGGGGCGCTCTCCCCTGCGCCTCACCAATCACGTTGTGATTGGCGGAGGGAGGGGAGGGAGGAAGGCTGCCTGCCTGCCTTTCCTGATGACGAGGAGTTGAAGGAATTGGCGCAGGACCGTACGGCGGGAGTCGGGAGTCGTCAGACGGTCGGACCTATCAAGAAGCTCAGTAAGTTTTATTTCAGATTTGTATTTTATTAAACCCCTCCCGCCTCCCCCTATACCCCCTGCGACGACCCCATTTCCACCCCCCCCCACCCGCCCGTAATCATTAATGCCGGAAGCGCCTGAGTGCTTACTTTGTTAATCACTAAGTTAACGTATAAATAAGTACGCATGCATTCAAAAACATTTTTTGGAAGAGGTTGTCATCTCTGTGGAGCAGATATATTCAAATGTTGTGCAGTGCAGGACACGAAGTCGCAGCGTAGCGCCCGGGGGAAACAGTGCAGACACATATCTACTAAGAAATGGCGCTGCTTCCACAAGCATAAAACTTTAGTACGTGTAAGTAACCCGCCCTGACCTAAATACAGTCCGAAGCCAAAGACTAAATAATATTTATAATTGTAAATGTATTCATATAGCACTTACGACCCCTGAAGAGGCATTGAAGCGCTTTTTCGGCGAGACGCACCCTATGCCAGAACCCAAGGCTAGTAGTTAGTAGATTAGTAAAAAAAAAAATCTTGTACATTGTGTTAGGTTTGTGCTATTGATTTAATGTGTGTTTAAAATAGTTTGGAGTACTAGTAAGTAACGCGCACATTTGTAGACTGCACAATTGTATGTGTCAATGGGAGACGCAAGAATTGCAGCCAAAGATTGTAATTAGTGATTTCAGATGTGGATTTATATTTTCTTAAGATAATATGACATACATGTAGATAAATCTAACTCTGGAGAAACACACACGCACACACACATCTCTCTCTCTCTCTCTCTCTCTCTCCCTCCCTCTCCCTCTCCCTCCCCAGCATAGGGTTTGTACTTGAACGGAGTTCGCTCTGCCAGTACATTACTATGCCAAGACATACTTTCAAAGGTAACAAAAATATTACCCGTGTGCTCTACCGTGCAGCACACATGGAAAGTTAGATTTGGATCCATGTTAACAAACACCTGCCTCAAGGAGGCACTATTTGTGGTGCAAAGTCATCCCTACAAATGTTACTAGATAGAATTTTGCATCAAAAACAATCGGTAGTAGCGTGGAAATGCCCACTCCTTGGCACAAAGTAAGGCAACACAGCACAAAGCAGCGCTACTTTGCGTCACTTTTATGCAATTTACCAGCACACCAACAATCTTTTGCACTGTAAAGTACATAAATCCACACTTTGTTCCGGCTTGTGTAACTTTCGAAGGATTTGCACGCTGATTCTTGAGGTTGAGAAAAATGTAATACAGTATAAAGGCAGAGCGAGGTGAAGTAGAGAAAGGTGAGGCAGAAAGAGAGTGGAAAGGTAGAGCGTAAGCCGTGGAAGACAGCAGGCGGTAAGAGTAAGCTGCAGCGAGGTAGAGAAGGTGTGCAATCTAAAGAAGGTGAGCAATGTAGGGAGACTAAGATGATAAGACAAGGGATACCTGAGGTATAGGTAGGGAGTAGACAGCGTTGTTGACAGAGAAAGAGATATACAAGAGAGGAGGATAATGTTCTTGCTTTCTGAAATATCCTTGAAAATGCAGCATTTGACTGCTCTCCCCCCCCGAACCCTCTTGATATGTTCGGGCTCGCTCCCTCACCACAGTGTCCCGCACGCAACTTTTACGCGCCACCACTTTCAAATGTCACCAGCCACCACTGCATGCAACAGAGTTACTGTGCGTGTCAGTGATGTTGGACAGTGCACAGGAGGAAAAGTACGCAGACATCACCCTGCGTACTATTGCGTGACGCCATTTGGGGGTATGTTTTGATGTTATACAGCTCTTCATAGAATCGGAGTGCACGGAGGCAGCATATAGGCACAGCCTTTGCTGTAAAAGAAGCATCGGTGCACTTTATCATGTACAGAGGTGACAACAACTACTGTTAGCGGTTTCCGGTCATTTTCTTCAAGGGATTTGGGCACTTGTGGTAGTACTTTCATCTACTTTTATTCTGGGGCAGAATCGCATAAATGGCCATCTGATGGTGTGTGTGGCTGTGGACAGATTCAAGATCTCCCAACAAAAGCAAAGCAAAAGTAAGAATGTAGATGAATATATGTCACAGCGCTTATGCATTTGGGCTTAACTTGCAGGTTTGGGGCTTTGCGGAAACATCTGACTAATGACCAGATTATTATGCATGCCAGCAATGCCACTATACATGACACCTTATGGGTGAATGGGGAGGCCCCTTTAAAGGATGTTGCAGTGCTAGTAAAAAAAAAACTGAATTCACAGGTAGGTTTGCCAAAGCTGTTGACGAGGAGGCTCAAGGTGAAAGTAAATTGGTTGTGAAGGGGATAAAGACGGGTAAAAGTAGTGTGTACATTTCTTGGAAGGTTGGACCGAACACTTCTACATCCAATAGTAAATCTGATGCAAAGATGAAGGGTGAAGAGGATGTGAGGAAGTGTTATAGGTGCAGAAGCGTAGAACATTTAGCGTATTTTATAAAGTGTCCGCCCCTAAATCAAAAATAGGCTAGGTGTGGCATTTTTGGCCACTACGCTAAAGTGTGTAACAGGGAAAAAACTGTAATGTGAAGGGAAAAGAGGAGCCAGGACCTGACAGACAGGAAGATTCGTATGCCAACAGTGTATTCACTAGAATATGATGTTATAAATGTTGACCATACTGATAGAAAGAAACCAATGTGTGAGTTGAGTGTTGATGGAGTTACGGTGAGTGTAGTAGCGGATTCAGGTTCTCTGTTTACTATTATTAACAGAGTGGTGTGGGAAGAATTGCTTGGAAATGTGCCAATTCATACTTTAGTGAAGGCGGCTGTAAGAGTAAAAACGTACATTAAAGAGAAAATTGATTTGATAAGCTTTAAATTGTCAGAGGTCAATTTGAAGGAAAGAAAAGCAACCTGCAAAGTTTATGTTTCAGAAAAGGGTCCATCTGTGCTGGGGTGGTATGACCAGGGAACGTTTGGCATTATAGCTTGCCAACAGAATTCAGGCTAGAGTGATACCTACTAACCAGGCCTGACGAGTTGTGCCCGCTGCGAAACACGACTTGCTACAACGCCAGATCGGAGGCACTAATACCAGACACCAGCAAGATGGGGATCCGTCCCCCTGCCCCTCCCTCCCAACCTGGGGAGACCCCACTAGTGGAGACCTCCTAGTGGAAACCAGTTCAATTGTGCGCAAACAACATCAAGACACCCACTGAGGCAAGATGCCTCTCGACACATCTACCTCCCAACGCCCCTCTACGAAATGCCTGAAAACCCACGGCTCTAACTCTTTCTCCATTATCTTCCCACCTAATCTCTCACTCAATGCAAAAAGAAATTTCAAACATAGGTTGATTAGACAATTCCCGGAAACTCTCATCGCTGATTTATACCACTGCTCCTCCAAAGGACAAAAGAAAATGGATCTCATCTTCCACACCCAACGACCCACGAAATGGAACACCATACTTAGATCCCACCTCCACATATCCAAAACAACTAGCACCCCTCTCAGCTGCAAACTGACGATCTCCAACGAGAAACACCCTTCGCGCAGCAGCAACACCTCTGCCACCATCTACAGCAACGGTATAGTCCTGATTCAAGCCAACAACACCAACCTAGACTCATTTAACTCCCTATTCCACACGCTACAGAATGCCATCACCCACTTACAATATAATCACCCACTCAACCTCCTACCTCCGATCCCCCTTTCCACTAACCTACCACCCCCACGCAAATTCTCAAAGCATTCTCCAGGAGCACTGCACCAAAGCCAATCTCACTCCCTCTGACGCCTTCCTCTCAACCAGAGCATCTCCGAGATGTGTCTCTTCTAAAACTCACGGCCCCCTCACAGATACCTTCCCCTCCCTCCCCTTTCCCAGAAATTCGGCCTTATGGACACCCAGGGGAATCGAGACACGATCAAAGTCTCCCTACTCTCACCTCCCAACAGTACGCAACAGACCGTTATTTCAAACGCAACATGAGCACTCCCTCCACATGCCCTCGGCCAACCACAGGAGCAACACAGGTGCCAAGGATATAATAACTCACCCTCTCACTGACAGGCTCACACCACCACCAGACTATACTGCACAAGGCATCTCGAATCTAAACTCTCCCGACTCACTGAATATGTCGTTAAGAGTCTCTCGGGGGGGAAGCTAACTTGAGATTATAACACAGGGACTAAGCAAAATACTATCGAACATCAACACGCATCTGGAGTCTATCCAACTCTTACACTCCCCTCCCACTGTCCCCAACAAAAAACACCAGAGCCCTCACAATCCACGGACACACAACTGGCTCTCAATCCTCTCATTAACCAGCCTCATAGACCCAAAAGAACAAGTGCCGCAATGTCCATGGAAGAGGCGACTGTTGGGGCGTGGCTTGGCTGCCGACGGGCATGGACGTGTGAGCAAAGAGCTCCGCATCTAGCCCAGCCAAAAATCCTGTGAAACCTGCAGCCCCGGTGTTCCAAGACACCCGGAGGGCAGCCTCGATTGGTCCGGTCCCTGACTACGGCACAGCGGAGCGGGGCGCGGTGCCGGGGGCTGGCGCCGCTACAGGAGTAGCGGCGGACGCGAGCCGCCGCCGGCCATTTTGTGCGGCCTGGGAGCAGCGGTGCAGCCGGGGCCCACAGTAACGTGAGGGCCGCCCGGAAGTGAAGCGTGCCTGGCGGGGGACACCGGAAGTGGCGGCTTCAGCGCGGCGGAGGGCGGACCAGGTCGGAACCCAACCGGGGGGAGAGGCTTGATGCTGATAGCCCTTCCGCAGCCAGACCCAGGCGCGGCAGATGCCCAGAGGAGGAGTTGAGGACCGGGGAGCTGAATGAGGCCTGTGGTGGGGCGGCGACCCAGGTGACGGCGTGGCTGCGGGACCCCCGGAGGAGCTGGCAGCAGGCCGGGAGAGGGACGGCCGGCGCCACGCGGGCCATAGTGGAGGAGGTCTGCCTGGACCTGGGCTGCAGCCCGGGCCGAACGGTTGGAGGACGGAGTCTGCCTCGGGGATGCGGTGAGGAGATAAGGCAGCGACCAGCAGGGGTACCGGCTGCTGTTGCACCGCACTGCAGGGACGACAGTCATCGGGGAGCGGAGCGGGTCCTCATCGCTGGGGCCCCTCGGGGAGCACGTCGTTGACAGTCGGAGGCAGGAGTGAGTGGCGCCCTGTAGCTGGTGAGGAGACCTGCCGTGACCACTGTTTTGGGGTCTTGTTCTAGTTGTAGATTGCCTTGCGATCCCCTGGTGGGCTCCCTGACCTGGGAGCATGGGCAAACCAAGACCCAAGCTGGGAGCGGCTCCGGCGGACTCTGTGGGCGACTCAGCCAGTGGCCGGGATGGCGGGACACACGTGGACTCTGCGGTGGGGCTCCAGCAACGTCAGATGGACCAAATCCTGCAGGCCATAGCGGACACCCGAGCTGCGTTGCAGACGGACATTGCGCAGGTGTCCTCCGATCTGGGATTGCTTCGCGCAGACCACAGGAAGCTGGCGGACAGGGTCAAGCAAACGGAGGACGCGTTGGACTTGGCGGCTCCGGCGCAGAAGGCATTGGAGGCTCAGTCGGCGGACCTTCTACGGAGGGTGACGGTCCTGGAGAAGAGGGCCGAGGATGCGGAGGGGCGTAACCGCCGCAACAACATTCGTGTGGTGGGCCTGCCCGAAAAGATTGAAGGAGGAGACATGCTGACTTACCTGGAGACCTGGCTGAAGGAGGTGGTGGCGCCGGGAGGACTGACGCAGTTCTACACCCTGGAGAGGGCGCACAGGGTCCCGGCCCGGCCCCCGGATCCGGGCCGACCTCCCAGGCCGGTGGTGGCTCGGCTGCTGCACTACAGGGACCGCGATATAATTCTTCAGAAGGCTAGATCCATGGGCCCCTATCAAGTGGAGAATGTCCCGGTATCTATCTATCCAGATTATCCCATGGAGGTCCAGCGCAGGCGCTCCTCCTTTCAGGCGGTGAAGAAGGCGCTACGGGACGAGGGCCTGCAGTATTCCTTACTGTTCCCGGCTCGCCTCAGAGTGGTACTGGACGGAAAGACATCCTTCTTCACGGACCCCGCGGCGGCCTGGAGTTGGTTAGAATCGACCCGCACGGGGGCAGCAGCACATGTGGACGAGGAGGGGCCGTCGGGGACCCAGATGAGGGCCCGTCGCGGCAGACGCAACAGGATACGGACAGCAGGGGTCCGATCACCGGGAGCATCCCAGACGGTGCTGGAGCAGCGGGCTGCGCTGCGGGCAGTCTCTGTGATATCGGGGGCCGCGGCCTCCCAGCCCAGTGAAGAATCGGGCTCCAAGAGGGGCTCGGAGGCCTCCCTGTCGGATGGCCCTGGCGAGGATACGGAGTTGCTGCTTGACGTGACCCCAGGGACAGCGGATGAACTGCTGGACGCTTGAAGGATCTGGGACTCCCCGGGCGCAGTAAGATGGGCAGGGCGGGAGCTGTATATGTGTGGGGAGGGGGGCCCTGGCCTGGCTTTGCGGGGTTGGGAGTGCGACCGGTACCTGATGATGAATTGCGGACGGGGGATTGTTGGGGGGACCTGGAGTAGAGAGCGGGAGCTCTGAGGGGCAAGGAACACCGGGGGAGGATTTGCAGAGACTGGGCGCGGATGCACAGCAGGGGACAGTCGACCGGCCCGTCTGGTGCAGAGCCGCCACCTCATCCTCACGGACATTGTGAGACGCTGGTGGCTACCAGAGTGTTAGATATTGTTTGGGGTGGTATTTGGATGGGTAACTGCAGTTTAGCACCTGTTCTGGGGAGGGGAGGGCGTGTGGGGAGTTGGGGAGTTGTGGGGTCTCAGGGGAATGTCAGTGTGCCTCGGAGGGCTAGGAAAGGGTGGATGGTTAGGCGATGGGATGGGGACCCCACCTGAATTGCGATTCCTGACCTGGAATGTGAGGGGGCTCACCTCTATGGGGAAGAGATATAAAGTTCATGCCTACCTGGTGCGGAGAGGGGTCCAGGTAGCCTTCCTCCAAGAAACCCACTTAGATCGCGAGGAGGGGAAGGCATTGCAGCGGCGCTGGCGGGGCCAATTATTCTATACTACCTTCTCGAAGTTTGCCCGAGGGGCCCTGATTTGGGTGAGGGCGGGAGTTCCTGTCCAGCCGCTGGCGACACTGGTGGACCCGGAGGGCAGGTTTGTAGCAGTGCAGGGGCAACTGGATGGGAGGGACATGGCCTTCTGTAGTGTGTATGCCCCTAATGTAGACCAGGCCGCCTTCTTCTCCAGACTGTCGGGGCAGCTCGCGGCATATTTGACGGGGACGGTGGTGTTGGGAGGGGACTTTAATTCGGTGGCTGATGTTGAGCTGGATCGGTCCCACCCGCCCCTTGCAAAGTCGGTGGTCCGTCGGGTGGCCAATAGTAGACGAGCTTGGCAGGACACCTGAGGGTTGGTGGACACGTGGCGGACACATCACCCGATGGATAGGGATTACTCCTTCTACTCAGTCCCCCACGAGTTGTATGTCCGATTGGATAGTATACTGTGTTCCCCGGATGTCCAGACTCTGATGCGTGATAGTGAATATTTGGCTAAAACCATCTCGAACCATAACCCTTGTATGGGGGTGCTGCACTGGTCTAGACAGCGGCAGGCGATACCCACGTGGCGGTTAAACCCCTTGTTGCTGGAGGACCCGGTTTTCCGGGCTGAGGATAGCGGTTGCATAGAGCAGTATTTTAGTACTAACTCGGAAACGGCGTCGAACCGGGCGACGGAATGGGATGCGTTTAAGGCGGTGGTTCGGGGAGTTTGTATATCATCCACCGCTGGCGTTCGGAAGACTTTGCTGAAGGAGGTGGCGGGGGCGGAGGCCCAACTGCGGACGGCTGAGCGCGCGCATCAGGCTGGGGAGGGCGAGTTGACTGCGGTTGTGGAAGCGCGAGAGGGCGTGGCAGTGTGTGTGGAGAAGCTTCGCTGCTTTGATCATAAGGATTATCTTGCCCGGGCGCATGCGGAACGGGATAAGGTGGGATCTCTCCTGGCATGGTTGGCGACCCCGACGGCCCGAGGTACCCCTATATTATCTTTGGTCGAGGCGGGGGGGATCCCGGTCTATTCTCAGACGGGGATTAATAAGCAGTTTGCCAGTTATCATGCAGGGCTGAATGACAGTACCATACAGGGGGAACCTGAAGGCTTGGCCGAGTTTCTGGTGGCGGCTCGATTGCCCCGGCTGGACCCGGAGAGCGAGAAGGACCTCGGGGGTGCTATATCGCTGGGCGAGATTCGCGCAGCGATTAAGCATATGGCCAGACGAAAGACCCCGGGAGCGGACGGTTTGCCCATTGAGTTCTACGCGGCTTGCCCGGATCTGCTGGCGCCACAGCTGCAAGTCCTATACGGTGAGGCTTGGCGACTTGGGCGCTTACCGGCCTCCGCTCGGGAGGCAATTGTGGTGCCCCTGTTAAAGCCGGGAGGAGAGGCCGGCGCACGCACGGCGTACCGCCCGCTCTCCATGTTGACGGTGGATTACAAAATCTTGAGTAAAATCTTGGCGTCGCGCCTGTTGACTGATATGACCGCCTTGATCCACCCGGATCAGGCGGGCTTTATCCCTCGGCGTAACACGGCCACTTCGATTCGACGTTTGCTGCGGGTGATGGAGCTGGACCGGGACATATATCCGGAGGCCTGCACACTGTCGGTTGATATAGAAAAGGCCTTTGATAGTGTAGAGTGGCCCTATTTATACCGAGTGCTGCGGGCTTTTGGTCTGGGGGACGGCTTTGTGCGCTGGACCACCTTGCTCTATAACGAGGCCACGGCCCGGGTGAAGACGGGGACTACCATATTGGCCTCCTACCCGGTGCGGAGAGGGACGAGGCAGGGTTGCTCGCTCTCCCCCTTGTTGTTCGCCCTGGCCATTGAACCACTGGCGGCGCATTCCCGACTGGGGCGTTCTTATGCAGGAGTTCAATTGAGGGGGGACGCCCACTATATCTCCCTGTATGCGGATGATCTGCTGATGTTTTTGGCGGATGCCGATGGTGCACTGCGTGGGGCGACTGCCTTGTTGGAGGCCTTTGGGCGCCTGTCCGGGCTCAAGGTCAACTGGGGCAAGACATGCTTGTTCCCGCTGGTGCCGGGCGGCTGGGCCCCCCAGTCGCTGGGAGTGATCCGATGGGAAGGTGGCTGCCTGCGATATTTGGGGGTTAGTATCTACCACACCCAGCCGGATTTGCTGGAGGGGAATATTGGCAGAGCCATTCGCGGCTTGCGTGGTAGCATGAGGTTCTGGAGTACGCTCCCACTTTCGTGTGCCGGGAGGGTAGCGCTGTTGAAGATGGTGGCGTTGCCACGACTCCTCTACTTCTTTCGCACCCTGCCCATATGGATACCTGCGTCGTACTTCGCACGGCTCAGGGCAATGGCCACGGGCTTCATTTAGGGCTCAGGGAGAAGGCGGGTGGCTTTGACCACACTGCGGCGGCCGAGAGCGGAGGGGGGCCTGGCAGTCCCGGACTTCAAGTGGTACTATCTGGCGGCCCAACTCCAGTGGCTTACGCAGGCAGTTGCCAGGGAGTATAGAGGCCTGGAGGGCCCACAGGGCAGGTTGATTCCGCGGCATGTGCTAGCCTTCATAGTCTTACAGCAGAGGTTGGACCTTGCCCTGCTTACTTTGGAGGAGCGTACACTCCGGCTGTGCTGGAACCGGTGCCAGAGGAGGGCGGCGATAACTCGCCCCTATGCCCCGGAGATTCCTTTGGGAATGTGTACGGCGTTCCCGCATGGGGGCGATTGGTCTGGGCTGGCCGTTTGGGAGGAGCTGGGCGTACAGATGGTGGGCGACTTATTCAGGGAGGGGGTGCTGCTGCCCTTCCAGGAGTTGCAGGACTCCTACGGGCTCCCACGTGGGGACTTTTTACTCCACGCGGCCCTTGTAGCGAGCCTTCAGAGACACTGGAATGTGGGGCTCTCGGAGCCACCGATCGCGGCAGGTTGCCAATATGTAGTGATGGCGGCGGGGACGTCCAAGGCCATTACTTGTCTCTACCGCAGACTGTCGTCGGAGGGCCTGCTGCCCCTTGCCGCCTTGAGGGGCAAGTGGGAATTGGACCTTGAGAAGCCGATCCCCGAGACTACCTGGACCACGTTGGTGCGGCGGGTTCTGGAAGGGAACGCGCAATGCGCGGTTTCAGTTGGTTCAATTTTTTACGTTGCACAGGGCGTATTTGACGCCGGTTAAGATATTGCAATATTTTGGGGGTGCGCACTCTCAATGCCCGCGGTGCGGGGGAGAGGGTGCTGATTTTCGTCACATGTTTTGGTCCTGCGTTCAGTTGGGTGACTATTGGGCAGAGGTTATGGATTGCCTGAATCAGGTGACGGACCGCGTTATTGACCCGGAACTGGGGGCCTGCTTACTACTTTGGTTCCCACACACCCGCCGGACGAAGGTCACTAGCAAGTTTTACGACTTAGGGTTGATAATGGCCAAGAGGGAACTGACTATGCACTGGAAGTCCAGGGCGGGGCCTAGCTTCTTGCGGTGGAGGGCGGCGTTTGCGCGATGGGCGGGGGCAGAGGGTAAGCTCCGGTTGCAATTAGCTCTTCGGAGGGATGACGAGAAGGTGCTGGCGACGGCCCGAGCGTGGGAGGCGCTGGTGGTGGAACTTCAGGGGCTGATGTCTGACACCGGGAGAGAGGGGGACACCTCTGGCAGGCAGGAGGAGGCGTTGAACGGGGAGTAGACGGGGAGTAGTAGCGAGCGCTGGAAGCAAGGGTGTGGCTAGGCACGAGGGAAAGCCATGGTTCCCTAGAGGAGGTTGAGCACCCATGCCTGATTTATAGCAGGGAAGGGGCACATCAGGAGTGAGGAGGAAGGTAGGGGGCACACTGACATGGGGTGGGGCCCGCATGGGCTGGAAGTACATTCTCCCGGATATTGGCTGGTAACAATGTATGTGAAATACCTTCTTTGACGGGGGAGGTAGCAGGGTTTGTACTGAGTTGATGCTATGAAAACAATAAAACAAATGTTTCAAAAAAAAAAAAAGGAAGAGGCGACTGTTCTTGCTAACTCCTATGACTCCTCCACAGCTAATAACCCCAACTACACGATCCAGGTAATCACGGGTTATGGACGAGACCAGACCACACCTAGAACAGAGAGGCCACCGGCTCTCCTCAAGAACATTTCCTTGGCCCCTCCTCCTATGAAACCTGCCAACAAGACATAGACCCACTGCATGCTTATAAACTGCAGATCTGCGACTAAACATGCAACAGAGCTGGCGGAAACCTT
Organism: Triturus cristatus; assembly: GCF_964204655.1. Lineage (NCBI taxonomy): Eukaryota > Metazoa > Chordata > Amphibia > Caudata > Salamandridae > Triturus > Triturus cristatus. The sequence continues at coordinate 1,062,624,325 of NC_140582.1, read as the reverse complement.
CCTAACCCATGATATTGACATCGCGTTCATCACAGAAACTTGGCTGAAAGAATCCTCTTTACCTATCCTTGACATGCTTGTGCCCCCCGGGTTCTCAATCATAAACAAAGACAGGAAGAACCACCGTGGCGGGGGTATTGTAATCATCCACAAGAGCAACATCTCTATAACCGAAATCGACTCTCTCTCCTACACCACATTCAAATATCTATCCGCCACCATTAAGATGAAGGATGACAAAACGATTCATTGCCATCTCCACTACCATCCGCCAGGCAACACTCCCTCTTTCGGAGAACACCTCTCTGACCTGATAGCACACTGCTCTCTCCTAGACTCGGACAACATAATATTAGGGGACCTTAACCAACATTGTAATGATGCAAATAACACTCTGATCCAAGCCCTAAACGATCTTCTTCTCAATAATAACCTTACCCAATATTGCACAGAGCAAACGCATAATAGAGGCTCAATCCTGGACGCCATCATAGCTCAGAAAGATACAGTTACTGTCGACCACATCCTCACTGTCGACTGGTCAGACCACCACATTATTCTATTTCACATCAACCATCCGTCCCACTGCCCTACCCGTCCACAGGATACCCTCCATTGGATAAGAAATCTAAGTCAGCTTCCCCTTGCTGACCTGGAAGAAAGGGTAAGAACACTACTCCCCCCCTAACTCGAACAACCTATTGGCAACTGAGTTCACCACTCACTACAACACAACAATGACAACCATACTAGACCAAATTGCCCCCCTGAAGCAAAAAAGAGTCAGGAACAACCCATTGAGAACCTGATTCAATACAGACCTAAACTCTGAAAGAAGACATCTCATAGCGGCGGAAAGACTCATTACTCTGGAGGAACAACCCATCCTCAACCCACCTTGACCAGCTCAAATCAGAACGCAGGAAAAACAATAAGCATATCAAAAATGAAAAATCCACTTTCTTCCGTAGTGCACTAGACAACTCTAAAAATCATCCAAAAGAAATATTCAATCTCATCAAACAACAAACAGCCAAACCTCCAACATCAACCATACAGGCTTCCAAAGAACTATGTGACACCTCTGCTAATTTCTTTCACGATAAAATCACCAAGATCGAAAGCTCCCTTGATGAACACGTCCTGGCAACTAACAACAACCTGACTCCCAGCATTGAAGGAAATAACCCCCCGCAGCACCCTCTGTCCAGCTGGAAGACATTCAACCACATTTCTGAAGCAGACATCACGGAAATGATTATCAGGTCCAAATCCTCCTCACACATAGCCGATCCGATTCCCGTCCAACTGGCGAAAAAACTCAACCTCACCCTAGCCCCCCTCTGGACTCAGATCATAAATAGCTCCCTGAGTACGGGAATCATAACAGACTGTCTAAAGATGGGCCAAGTCACGCCATTACTAAAAATAATTGGCACGGACCCAAACAACCCCAACAACTTCAGGCCGGTCTCCAATCTCCGTCTCCTATCAAAAATCCTGGAAAGATGTGTTCTTCTTCAACTTAACCAGCACATTGTCAACAACAATCTTCTGGATGCTCACCAATCAGGCTTCAGAAAAGGCTGCAGCACAGAGACAGCAATCCTGAACATTGTTGCTGATGTCTACAAATCACTTGATGCAGGCCGTGGCTGCCTACTCATACTCCTCGACCTATCGGCAGGCTTTGACACGGTTGACCACAATCTGCTCATAAATGCACTCCGAGAAAGAATCGGTGCAGAAGAGGTGGTCCTACAATGGTTTTCCTCCTTTCTTCAGAACCGCTCACAAAGAATAAAAATTAACAACTTCATGTCTCACCTTCTCCCCATAACCAGGGGAGTCCCACAAGGATCGGTTCTCTCCCCATCACTGTTTAACCTCTACATGGAACCCCTCACCTCCATACTCAAAAAAGCCAACATCCCCTTCCACCTCTATGCCGATGATAACCAGATCTACCTTGAAACATCGTCACTAGGAGACATACAGAAACTAAACAACACCCTACGAGAAGTCCAACACTGGCTATCCCACAACCACCTTAAACTCAACCAAGACAAAACGGAAATCCTTTTCATTTCCAACAAGGAGCAGACCCCCCTAGCCACAGAATGGCTAAAATCCATTGAAGCTCATAATTGCAAGCTCATCCTGGCAGACTCTGTAAAATCCCTGGGTATCACCCTGGACCCAAGCCTAAACATGGACAAACATATCAAGAACTCAGCAAAGAGCACATTCTTGAACCTAAAATTACTCAACAAAATAAAACCCTTCATCCCCCCCAACAACCTTAAACTGGCCACTCAATCTCTGGTGCTGTCCAGATTGGACTACGGGAACGCAACTCTCACGGGCACGCCAAATTCTCACCTAACTCCCCTCCGAGTTACCCTCAATACAGCTGCCAGGATGATCACAGAAGCAAAGAAATATGACCATGGGCAACCTTTTTCAAGCCATTTTTCATTAGGGATGAAGTCACTCAAAAGTTAAAAGAACTAGTTAAGAATGGGGTAATCGAACAAGTAGAGTCAGCAGAATGGGTTTCACCCTTGGTGGTTGTCAGAAAATCCAATGGTCAGGTTATGTGTGGGCCTTAGAGAATTAAACAAAAAACATTTTGGTTGATCAATATCCCTTTCCCAGGATTAAAGAGATGTTGCCAAGCACAAAGAGTGTGCTCTGGTTTTTAACATTGGACTTAAAGTTTGCCTCCCATCAGGTGCAATTGCATCAGGAATGTAGGAAGTTAACTACATTTATCACACCAATTGGGTGTTTCCAATTTTTAAGAGTTCCATTCGGACTTTTGTTAGCAGCTGCCCTGTTTCAGAGACTCATGGGCAACCTTTTTGAAGGTATTGGAAAAGTTATGTTCTTCCAGGGCGACATCCTGATAATGGGTGAGACCAAAAAAGAACATGATGATAAGTTAAGACAAGTCCTGAGAATATTGGAACAGAAAGTCCTCACTGTGGAATTTGGGAAATGCAAGTTTGCCAAAGAAGAAATAACGTATTTTGATCACAATTTTAGAGGTAGGGGGATTAAGCCCAAGGAGGTGTTAATTGATGCAATTTGTAAAGCTCTCTGCCCTCAAGTAAGGAAGATGTAAGGGCGTTTTAGGGATTAGTTGAGTTTTACCTAAAATGTATATGGAATTTTGCAGAGAAAGCATACAGTATTTAAAATTTGTTAAAAATCAAGGTCAAATGTGAATGCTCTTTGGAGTGTCAAATTAAATTTGTTTCTCTTAAAACAAATATTTGTAAGGTACCATGTTTGAAGAGTTTTGACCCCCAATACAAAATATGTGTCACTATGGATACAAGGAAGAAAGGATTGGAGCTGTGCTTTCCCACATGGGTGAGCAGGGCAATGAGTGGTTGTTGCTTTTGCCTCACGCACTCGATCACCAGCAGAAGAAAGATATGCGGTCATAGAAAGAGAGACGTAAGAGTGTGTTTGGAGTGTGACTCATTTTACACAATTTGTATTGGTTTACAATGTTACACTTAAAACTGATCACAAACCCTTAACAAAAGTTCTAACCCCCATTGGATTTACAAAGACCTTAATCTCGGTATGTTGATAAAACTACTAGATTTTAATTATGAAGTAAAATACATTCCAGGTGTTAACAACATGATTGCTCATTTCTTGAGTCCCATGCCTGTACCAGCTGAGCACAGTTGTGAGAGTTTTCTATTTGACGGATGTGATGCATGTGTATTTGATGAAGTAATAATGACCATTATTAAAGAGGAGTGTATAAAGTTATTCTCTTTTAGAGTATAGTGAAAATTTGCACAATGCATTTGCAAATTGTTACATCAGAATTAGTCAAAATGTTTCTGTATTAGTCATAAGTTTTATTTGTGTTTATATTTAAGGGGTAGATGTGTGTGGAGTTAATGGTAGAACGTGTGAGGTAATGTTAGAGAGTGCGAGTGTGGGGTGGAATGCATGGAAATAATATCCACGAGCTGGATGCGGAGTTGCACAGGAGCTCGAAGGTTACGATCTGCAGTGCTGGAGAAGAGCGCCATGTTTTAAAGGCTGGGGCTGAATAAAGTATCTAACTTACGGAAGTGTATCTGTCCTCAATGCATACATTTTAAATTCCGAATAAAAGCTATTTGCAAGATAAATCTGAGTTTCCTATCTTTCCAATTCAATACAGTGAAGTAGAATTTATTTGGAGGGGTATGAAGCTATTTGCAGTTGTGAATGAGTAAAAAAAAATACGTGTTTACCCAATAAGAGCAGACCATTCTTCCAAAAGCTGCAGAATGAAGGTATCCAGGTGTTTTTCAAGCATTGCTAATTCCCATTTTTGGATCCTTTCTTTTGCACCTACATGCATAAGAAACACAACTCTGCAACATATTGTTGTATTATTACTAAGGGAGTGGGTGGTCTGGGGAACAGAGGAACTGCACTGTATGTTGCTGTGACATTTCTCATTTCCAAAGTGACTAAAGATTGATGTCCTTCACTACACAGAGATAAAGTGTGTCCACATGAGCTGCATACCTATGTTCAATAACTAATGCAATATTAACTTTGATTGATATCCCACAAAGGGCATTCCAAATTTGGCACCATTGCATGTTCATCTGTTACCGTGTATCCCAGTTTTCTGTGTACTTGCTATTACTTTCATGATGTTTTATATGTTTAAACAGTCAGTAAAATAACTGTTTTGTAACAATAAAAGGAGAAAAGCACTACCCGTATGGCCTTGCCACTGCTGAGCACAGTTATGGCCTGGCCCACTTAAGCTCTGCTGTTAATATTAGAAAACAAGAACTACAAATCCCAGCATGCATGGGGCCATTAATTGATAGAATGCAAACATCCACTTGCCACACACTCGTCTAAGATTCTCCCTAAAAATAGATGCCATGTAGGCATCTTTTCATTGACCAGCAATCGTGTATTCAACTTAACATATGGGGGCCGGGGTGCGTGTTTTCTGTTTTGGGATTCAGAGTATCACACAATATGTGGTCATCAATTACAGAAAAGAACACACATCTATAACAAGCCAGCTTGATTCTAGTTTTGCCGACAAGAATACTGGGGCTGTAACTATTGGGTACAATAATGTATCTGGTAGTAAGCAGTACAGAAGCAGGATTTGTAACCCTGTACTCACTTGAATACCAAACACGTAGGCGCACCAAAAAACCATATGCCCGAAGGAACTAGTGTTTTTGAACAGGCAGCATTTGTTAACAACACTTGCTTTTTTGTTTCCTTTGTGCTCCGAGCACAGCATATAATTTCCTTTGACCGCATTGCATCTCCTGTGTTTTTTCCGACCACAAGTCTTACGAAAGCCTGTGGGGTGAAATTCGGTACGTCTCACGGAACCGCCTCTGGACAAAGAATGTCCGGGTCTGCCGCAGAGGTTCAGTGAGAGACAAGCTCGTCACATCCAAACTGTTGTTTTCGGTCACATTTTCACTTTGCGGTGAGCTTAGAAGTGACACCGAAATAAAATGAAAGCCGCTATAACTCACAAACGTCTCGAGTCTCATTCCAGCTCCGCCTGTGGGCCCGGACCAGCGCGGTTCACCGAACGCCGACGCCATGTGTGGTTCTGCGCCTCTAAAAGGGAGGCCTAAATGTTCCAGGCTATTTTATAAGCTCGCAGATGTATATATTTTTCGAGCGCAAATGAACATTGTGAGTTACGGCCGAGGAGGCAGGGGGTCGGTCCCAAAATAAATCTGTAACACAATCTTTACACCGCTGTATATTTTCTTCTTGCAGAAGATGGTGGGCACGAGACGTTATTGTGTGGCTGATCCCACGAGGCGCCAATGCTCTCTGGTACCCTTCTCGCACTGTTTACTTTACTGGGTCACATTTTGTGCAGTGCACTCAAGTCACGAATGTGGAGCCCTGAATATAATGGACACTTTTCTCCAAACTAAGTTATAAAGCATAAATAGCCCATGGAGAACTTTACTTACCATTCTAAACAGCATGTCGCTTCACAATGTGCAGACTGTTGAGTTTACATTGGGCTGACAGGACGCGAGGTGTGACCCATACGATGGCGCGTGACCGCCTGGGGCGCCTGCAGAAGGGCTCCTCTGTATTGCCCAATCTATGGCACCAAGAAGTCCCAGGGTGTGTGCCTCGTGGTCCCAACATATCCCAGCTGGTGGGATGGTGAACGCTTTAAAAATAATAATCACATTCACGTTTCAGAATGAACTGAGGGGAGAGAGATGTTGCCAGGCACTTTCTCTTAGATTGTTTTTCATTGTGCTTAAAGGCACCTCTCAGATAAGACGTGTTACTGTAATTCCAATTGCATTTATATCAATCAATCAATCAAGGCATTTATATAGCGCACTACGCACCCAGAGGGTCTCAAGGCGCCAGGGGAGGGGGTCTGCTACTGCTCGAACAGCCAGGTCTTGAGTTGTTTCCTGAAGGCGAGGTGGTCCTGGGTCAGGCGGAGGTGAGTCGGGAGGGAGTTCCATGTCTTGGCGGCGAGGTAGGAGAAGGACCGTCCCCCTGTGGTGGCTCTTCGGATGCGGGGGACAGTGGCGAGGGCGTGGCCGGTCGATCGAAGCTGGCGTTTGGGAGCGTAGAAGTTGAGGCGGCTGTTGAGGTATCCTGGGCCTTGGTTGTGTAGGGCTTTGTGTGCGTGGGTGAGGAGACGGAAGGTGATTCTCTTGTTGACCGGGAGACAGTGCAGGTCTCTCAGGTGTCCGGAGATGTGGCTGTGACGGGGGATGTCCAGGATGAGTCGTGCTGAGGCGTTCTGGATCCGCTGGAGTCTCTTCTGAAGTTTGGCGGTGGTTCCGGCGTAAAGGGAGTTGCCGTAGTCCAGACGGCTGGTGACGAGGGCCTGGGTGACCGTCTTCCTGGTCTCGGTGGGGATCCACCGGAAGATCTTACGTGGCATGCGCAGGATGTTGAAGCACGACGAGGAGACGGCGTTGACTTGTCTGGTCATGGAGAGGGAGGAGTCCAGGATGAAGCCCAGGTTGCGTGCGTGGTCTGTTGGTTGGGGTGCGCTGCCTAGGGCGGGGGGCCACCAGGAGTCGTCCCAGGCGGAGGGTGAGGATCCCAGGATGAGGACTTCCGTCTTGTCCGAGTTCAGTTTCAGGCGACTGTTCTTCATCCATTCGGCTACCTCTTTCATCCCTTCGTGAAGGTTGGCTCTGGCGGTGGCGGGGTCGTTGGTGAGGGAGAGGATCAGCTGGGTATCGTCGGCGTAGGAGATGATGTTGAGGTTGTGCTGGCGTGCGATGTCTGCGAGGGGGATCATGTAGACGTTGAAGAGGATTGGACTGAGCGAGGACCCTTGAGGAACGCCGCAGATGACTTTGGTGGCTTCAGATCTGAACGGGGGGAGGCGGACTCTCTGTGTCCTTCCGGAGAGGAAGGAGATGATCCATTCCAGTGCCTTCTCCTGGATTCCGACGTTGCTGAGTCGCTGCACTAGTGTACGGTGGCAGAAAGTGTCGAAGGCCGCGGAGAGGTCTAGGAGGATGAGGGACGCTGTTTCTCCGTTGTCAAGCAGTGATCGGATGTCATCGGTGGCTGCGATCAGGGCGGTCTCGGTGCTGTGGTTGGCTCGGAAGCCAGACTGCGAGAGGTCGAGGGATCCGTTTGTCTCGAGGAAGGCGGCCAGCTGCTTGTTGACGGTCTTCTCGATGACTTTTGCAGGGAACGGGAGCAGCGAGATGGGGCGGTAGTTCTTGAGGTCGGTGGGGTCGGCTGATGGCTTCTTTAGTAGAGCGCTGAGTTCGGCGTGCTTCCAGCTCTCCGGGAAGGTCGCGGTGTCGAAGGAGGTGTTGATGATGTCCCGCAGGTGGGGTGCGATGACAGCGTCGGCCTTGTTGAAGACGTGGTGAGGGCAGGGGTCGGTCGGAGATCCGGAGTGGAGGAGTTCCATATAGCGCTCACTACCCCTGACGAGGCGACGAAGCGCTTTTCGGTGAGTATCTCACTACTCTGGAACCCAACGAGGATTAGTGCTGAATTAGTAAAGGGAGATATGAAATTAATTTGAGCGGAGGACATGTGAGTTTGTTATTTGGATTGAAAAGGGATAGTGGATGGATAGAAGAGGGAAGGGTTTGTATTTATATAGCGCTTGCTACCACTGATGAGGTGTCAGAGTGCTTTTCAGTGGGGATCGCGCTACTCCAGAACCCAAACAGGATTAGTGGGGAATTAGTATAGGAAATATGAAATTACTTTGAGCAGTGGACATATGAGTCTGTTAGTTGGATTGTAATGGATAAGGGAGGAAGAGTAGAGAGAATGGTCTGAAAAAGTTTTTGGGGGAGATCGTAGCAGTAGCAGGAGGTTTGGGATTATTAAAGGGGAGGTGGAGGGGGGAAGATTCAGGGGTAAGGGTTTCGAAAGGCTTGTTTGGGAGATCCGAATAGTAAAGGAGGGCTTGAGATGATGCAAGGAGGGAAGAGTTTAGAAAGGGTTATTTTGGGGATCATGGTAGTGGTATGGGGTTTGGAATGAATGAGAGAGTGGAGGTCCAGGATATAATGAGAGAGGTATAGGGTAAGAAATAAGGTAGTGCATTGGAGAGAGTAGTAGAATGAGGTTTGGGACGAGTCACAGAGTACAGGTAGAGGATATATTGAGAGAGGTATATGGTGACATATAGATAATATATGTAGATTTAAGTTGAGTTTAATAAACTCAGACTTTCAAGTACTGCTGTACTTTACGCAAAATTATAAATCGCTTGTTGCAGGAAATCTGAGGGAACCTACATTTTTTGTCAGTCCTAGAGACAGCTTTTTGAACAGCTTCATGGTTTCCAGAAATATCATAATAAAATGCATATAAGTACACATACATAAAGGAGCTTTCGGTCACCCTTCTTTATCCATTGTTCAAGTGCCATGCATATTTTGCATCCGCCCACCACAGCCTACCTACATCATGGGCAGTGGGTAAGTCCACTTCAGCCATTGGCATCCTTCGCTGTGAGTGGCATCATTTTGCTCTTGTACATGTTCACATTCACCTAGAAAAGAGTCCATTTCTATCCCTGGGCTGGTATACCCAATCTGTGCTTTCATTTTTGTGAAGAGTCATTTTTGTGATGGGTCTTTTTTTATTTATTTAAAAAATACATTCGCAAACATGTGTGTGCCACTTTTAAACTTTTTACTTTGTAATACTTTTTTATTGCTTTTACATTTTTAATGTCTATTGCATATGTGGGGGGGGGAGAGGGGATCTCGTAGGCTTACCAAGGCCAGACCTATTAGCACATTTTTTATGTTGGAGTAATCTCTCTTTAAGAATGGTGATCGAAATACTATTTGTAGAATGTCTATGGAACCTTCAAATTCTGCAGTAGAAATGACTGTTGGGTGTTTACCCACAAGACACTTAGCCATGAGGGCTGAGTTGTGGCATTGGAAAATTGTGGGTTGCTGCTGGTCTCAGGTTTGTCTGGGCCCAGGGTAAGGCCTTTGACCAGTAACTGGTGATGCTTATTCAGAAAGAACCTGGGTGCACGCACTTGGCTTGCCTATTGTGGAGACCCAGCTCACTGTCATTCCCCTTGGAAATTGGTGGTCTGAGTGTGGTCATGCTTGTACAGAAGCAGCTGTGAACCTCTGGCTCTCTGAGCCAGCCTGCTGTACAATGTCTTTTGTTCCGGAGGCTCCAAGAGAGGTCGGTGGTGCTTTGCTGCATCCTGGACTCTTCTGTAGATCTAGTATCTTAACTGAAGGTGACACCAACTCATTCGCAGTGGGTCGTCTAAAAATAGCTCAGAAATACATAATGGCCTGGTATGGTACAGGATGAGGGAACTACAATGACGTCATCAGAGAAACTAGGTAGATGTCCTGCATGAGAACTCCACTTATGTAGTAGGAAGTGGACGTGCAGATGGCCGTCTTACGTGCAAAAACACAAAAACTGTAGATATTTAACTATAATAATGAGTTACTACCTGCTGCACAGGAAAGAACTTGTATGTATGTATGTATGTGTATGTATGTGACCTCTGACCCTGTCACCAGGCAGGTCGCTCCCCTCACCGCTGCACAGCCCCGCTGCTCCAGCCGCTGCCAGGTGATTGTCTGTGCCCACTCGGGTGTGTCCCTGACTGCCGCTACCCCGTGCCTTCTCCCTTCCTTTTGACCCCCTTGTACCCCGGTGCCCGCTCCTCTTTTGATTTCTGTACCCCTGTGCCCGCTCCTCTCTTTGATTTCTGTACCCCCTTGTACCCCTGTGCCCGCTCCTCTTTTTGATTTCTGTACCCCCTTGTACCCCTCGTGCCTGCTCCTCTTTTTGATTTCTGTACCCCCTTGGACCCCTCGTGCCCGCTCCTCTTTGATTTCTGTACCCCCTTGTACCCCTCGTGCCCGCTCCTCTTTTTTATTTCTGTACCCCCTTGTACCCCTCGTGCCCGCTCCTCTTTTTGATTTCTGTACCCCCTTGTACCTCTCGTGCCCGCTCCTCTTTTTGATTTCTGTACCCCTTGTACCCCTCGTGCCCGCTCCTTTTTTGCTTCTGTACCCTGGTAGAGCCCTCCACCCCCCCTCCCTGCCCCCGCCTCCGTTCCCGACGCGTTTTTTCCCGCCGTTGACCCGCGACCCCGCCCTCCTTGTACCCCATTGGCCACCCCGCTCCCTCCACCCAGCTCCTCCTCCCTCCCTCTGCCCTCTTATGGAGGCCGCGCAGCGGTAGAGAGAGCGACCTCTGACCCTGTCACCAGGCAGGTCGCTCCCCTCACCGCTGCACAGCCCCGCTGCTCCAGCCGCTGCCAGGTGATTGTCTGTGCCCACTCGGGTGTGTCCCTGACTGCCGCTACCCCGTGCCTTCTCCCTTCCTTTTGACCCCCTTGTACCCCGGTGCCCGCTCCTTTTTTTATTTCTGTACCCCCTTGTACCCCTGTGCCCGCTCCTCTTTGATTTCTGTACCCCCTTGTACCCCTCGTGCCCGCTCCTCTTTTTGATTTCTGTACCCCCTTGTACCCCTCGTGCCCGCTCCTTTTTTGATTTCTGTACCCCCTTGTACCCCTCGTGCCCGCTCCTCTTTTTGATTTCTGTACCCCCTTGTACCCCTCGTGCCCGCTCCTCTTTTTGATTTCTGTACCCCCTTGTACCCCTCGTGCCCGCTCCTCTTTTTGATTTCTGTACCCCCTTGTACCCCTCGTGCCCGCTCCTCTTTTTGATTTCTGTACCCCCTTGTACCCCTCGTGCCTGCTCCTTTTTTGCTTCTGTACCCTGGTAGAGCCCTCCTCCCCCCCTCCCTGCCCCCCGCCTCCGTTCCCGTCGCGTTTTTTCCCGCCGTTGACCCGCGACCCCGCCCTCCTCGTACCCCATTGACCACCCCGCTCCCTCCACCCAGCTCCTCCTCCCTCCCTCTGCCCTCTTATGGAGGCCGCGCAGTGGTAGAGAGAGCGACCTCTGACCCTGTCACCAGGCAGGTCGCTCCCCCTACCGCTGCACAGCCCCGCTGCTCCAGCCGCTGCCAGGTGATTGTCTGTGCCCACTCGGGTGTGTCCCTGACTGCCGCTACCCCGTGCCTTCTCCCTTCCTTTTGACCCCCTTGTACCCCGGTGCCCGCTCCTCTTTTGATTTCTGTACTCCCTTGTACCCCTGTGCCCGCTCCTCTCTTTGATTTCTGTACCCCCTTGTACCCCTCGTGCCCGCTCCTCTTTTTGATTTCTGTACCCCCTTGTACCCCTCGTGCCCGCTCCTCTTTTTGATTTCTGTACCCCCTTGTACCCCTCGTGCCCGCTCCTCTTTTTGATTTCTGTACCCCCTTGTACCCCTCGTGTCCGCTCCTCTTTTTGATTTCTGTACCCCCTTGTACCCCTCGTGCCCGCTCCTTTTTTGCTTCTGTACCCTGGTAGAGCCCTCCTCCCCCCCTCCCTGCCCCCGCCTCCGTTCCCGTCGCGTTTTTTCCCGCCGTTGACCCGCGACCCCGCCCTCCTCGTACCCCATTGGCCACCCCGCTCCCTCCACCCAGCTCCTCCTCCCTCCCTCTGCCCTCTTATGGAGGCCGCGCAGCGGTAGAGAGAGCGACCTCTGACCCTGTCACCAGGCAGGTCGCTCCCCCCACCGCTGCACAGCCCCGCTGCTCCAGCCGCTGCCAGGTGATTGTCTGTGCCCACTCGGGTGTGTCCCTGACTGCCGCTACCCCGTGCCTTCCCCCTTCCTTTTGACCCCCTTGTACCCCGGTGCCCGCTCCTCTTTTGATTTCTGTACCCCCTTGTACCCCTGTGCCCGCTCCTCTCTTTGATTTCTGTACCCCCTTGTACCCCTGTGCCCGCTCCTCTTTTTGATTTCTGTACCCCCTTGTACCCCTCGTGCCCGCTCCTCTTTTTGATTTCTGTACCCCCTTGTACCCCTCGTGCCCGCTCCTCTTTTTGATTTCTGTACCCCCTTGTACCCCTCGTGTCCGCTCCTCTTTTTGATTTCTGTACCCCCTTGGACCCCTCGTGCCCGCTCCTCTTTGATTTCTGTACCCCCTTGTACCCCTCGTGCCCGCTCCTCTTTTTGATTTCTGTACCCCCTTGTACCGCTCGTGCCCGCTCCTCTTTTTGATTTCTGTACCCCCTTGTACCTCTCGTGCCCGCTCTTTTTTTTTTATTTCTGTACCCCCTTGTACCCCTCGTGCCCGCTCCTTTTTTGCTTCTGTACCCTGGTAGAGCCCTCCACCCCCCCTCCCTGCCCCCCGCCTCCGGTCCCGCCGCGTTTTTTTCCCACCGTTGACCCGCGACCCCGCCCTCCTCGTACCCCATTGGCCACCCCGCTCCCTCCACCCAGCTCCTCCTCCCTCCCTCTGCCCTCTTATGGAGGCCGCGCAGCGGCCGCGCAGCGGGCGCGCCTAAGGCAAGCCCGTCTGCGCCCATCCGCGCCTGGACCGCGCCCAGTGCCGGGACCCCTGGCCCCCACCAACGCCAACGCCAGGCCACACGACGGACCTACGACGCTGCAACCCTCAACGCACTCAATACCAGCCAGAACCCCACCTGCTGTCGGGCCGCCCCGAAACGCTTCCACGGACCCTTCACCTGCACAACTTGCAAGTTCACCTGCCTCCGAACATGCACCGCGCCCGCCAAACCGAACTCCAGCAACAACCACCTCAAGTGCATCCTGCTCAACACCCGCTCCGTCCACAGACACGCCGTCGAACTCTGGAACCTCCTCGACACAACCTCATCAGACATCGCCTTCCTCACGGAAACATGGATGAACGCCTCCTCAGCCCCCGACATCGCCATCGCCATCCCGGATGGATACAAGATCATCAGGAGGGACCGCGTCAACCAGACCGGAGGAGGCATCGCCATCGTCCACAAGAACACCATCCGCATCACGACCGACGCTGACGACAACTACGCCACCGCCGAACACCTCCACTTCCAGATTCGCACCGACCCACAGACGACCCTCAGAGGCACCCTCGTCTACAGACCCCCGGGACCATGCACACAATTTAGCGAAGACTTCACGGACTTCATCAGCCCACACGCCCTCGCCTCCGCCGACTACATCCTCCTTGGGGACCTCAACTTCCACTTGGAGAACAACAAGGACCGCAACACCACCACCCTGCTGGACAACCTCGCAAACCTCGGACTCAAACAACTGGTCAACACCCCCACCCACTACGCCGGCCACACGCTCGACCCCGTCTTCTCATCCAGCAAGCACATCGCCTTCAACCACTCCACCGGACTTCACTGGACCGACCACAGCTACGTCCACTTCAGCTTCAGAAGAGCCACAACCCACCACCACCCGCAACAGGTCCCTCACAGAAGCTGGAGCAAGATCACCACCGACCAACTCGCCACCTCCCTCAGCCAGAACCCTCCTGCCAGCACACCAGACCCCAACGTTGCAGCTCGCGACTTCACGCAGTGGCTGACCACCTGCGCCGACGACCTCGCACCACTAAAGAACCCCCCCAGCAAACCCAGAAGCAAGAAGGCCCCCTGGTTCACCAGCGAACTTAAGGACTCCAAGAAGACCTGCCGCACCCTCGAGAAAGCCCGGCTCCTCGACCAGACCACTGACAACAGGACCGCCCTCAAACTCGCCACCCGCAAGCACCACCAGCTCATCCGCACCACCAAGAAGAAATCTCTGAAGGATCGACTGGACAACAACACCCACGACAGCAAGGAACTCTTTAGTATCGTCAAGGAGTTCTCCAACCCAGCACCGGCAACAACGACATCACCCCCTCACAAGATCTCTGCGACTCCCTCGCCTCGTTTTTTCACCGCAAGATTGCCGACATCCACAACAGCTTCGGTACACCACCCTCGCACCCAAGCGTCGAACCAACGCCCCCCACCGCCACCCTCCGCACATGGACCGCAGTGACCACCGAAGACACAGCCCGCACGATGAATACCATCCACTCCGGATCCCCGACTGATCCCTGCCCCCACCACGTCTTCAACAAGGCCGCCTCCACCATCGCACCCCAACTCAGAGACGTCATCAACACCTCCTTCAACACCGCCACTTACCCGGAGAGCTGGAAGCATGCCGAGCTCAACGCCCTACTGAAGAAACCAACAGCAGACCCCACCGATCTCAAGAACTTCCGCCCCATCTCGCTCCTCCCTTTTCCGGCCAAAGTCATCGAGAAGATCGCCAACAGACAGCTTGCTGCCTTCCTCGAGACGAATGGATCCCTCGACCCCTCGCAGTCCGGTTTCAGAGCCAACCACAGCACCGAGACCGCCATCATCGCAGCCACCGACGACATCCGAGCCCTGCTGGACAACGGGGAAACAGCTGCACTCATCCTCCTGGACCTCTCCGCAGCGTTCGACACTGTCTGCCACCACACCCTTGTCCAACGCCTCAGCAACACCGGCATCCAAGAGAAGGCACTGAATTGGATCATCTCGTTCCTCGCCGGAAGAACACAGAGAGTCCGCCTCCCCCCGTTCAGATCGGAGGCCACCGAAGTCATCTGCGGCGTCCCGCAAGGATCATCACTCAGCCCCACCCTCTTCAACGTCTACATGAGACCCCTCGCCATCATCGCACGCCAACACAACCTCAACATCATCTCCTACGCCGACGACACCCAGCTGATCCTCCCCCTCACCAGAGACCCCGACACCGCCAGAACCAGCCTCCACGAAGGGATGAAAGACGTCGCCGAATGGATGAAGAACAGCCGCCTGAAACTGAACTCAGACAAGACGGAAGTCCTCATCCTGGGACCATCACCCTCCACTTGGGACGACTCCTGGTGGCCCCCTGCCCTGGGCACCGCCCCCAAGCCAACAGACCACGCACGCAACCTAGGCTTCATCCTGGACTCCTCTCTCTCGATGACCAGACAAGTCAACTCCGTCTCCTCTTCATGCTTCCACACCCTCCGCTTGCTCCGCAAGATCTTCCGATGGATCCCGACCGAAACCAGGAAGACGGTCACCCAGGCCCTTGTCACCAGCCGACTGGACTACGGCAACACCCTCTACGCTGGAACAACAGCCAAGCTACAGAAAAGACTCCAACGCATCCAGAACGCCTCCGCCCGACTCATCCTTGACATCCCCTGACGCAGCCACATCTCCAGCCACCTGAAGGACCTGCACTGGCTCCCCGTCAACAAAAGGATCACCTTCAGGCTCCTCACCCACGCACACAAGTCTCTTCACGACCTGGGCCCAAAGTACCTCAACGACCGCCTAACCTTCCACACGCCCACCCGCCAGCTATGTTCCGCTAGCCTCACCCTCGCCGCCGTACCACGCATCCGAAGGGCCACCGCCGGAGGCAGATCCTTCTCTTACCTGGCGGCCAAGACCTGGAACTCACTCCCCATCCACCTCCGGCTGACCCAAGACCACCTCGCCTTCAGGAGACAACTCAAAACCTGGCTGTTCGAGCAGTAGCATTCCCATTCCCCCCCAGCGCCTTGAGACCCTTCCGGGTGAGTAGCGCGCTTTACAAGTGTTGTTGATTGATTGATTGATTGATTGATTGATTGATTGGGAATACCCGGTATCCTAATATTTCCGTATGTAATGGGTGTGGACATAATACATCTTCACGATTTTTTGGAACAAACCTATCTGGTTAAGGGCGATGTAAACAACCAGTATTGCACTGCCTTATCACACAATAGAAAGAAAAGTGAGACACATCAGCGGTTTTGTACTAAGTAGTATGGGGGGGTGACAGAGAAACCGCCACTAGGAGCTCATTTCAGAGCCCATCACTGACTATAAACCTACATGTATGACCAGAAATGGTTCCACCCAATACATGCATGCCTAAATGGCTTTAGCATTGGCTAATTATACACCATGACTGTGTGTAATTTAGTAACCACACACAAGGGGTAGGGAGTAGGAGGGTCAAGCACGGTTTACCTTGAGTCTTTGTGTACACACAAACAACTGTTTGTGGCATTCTTAATCTCCTCTCTGACTACTTCCCACCTTGGTGCTGGTTGGACTCCAGCAATAGACTGCAGTAACTTCAGAAATGGGCACAGGCTTACTTCACCAGTTGGCTGGAATAGTGCCTCTTCAATGGAGAAAGAGGAACGGAACACCCCAAAACTTTGAGGAATAAATTGGATAATTATTATAGTATAGGTTCATGAGAGAGAAGACTACGCTTGGTAAATACTCTGAGCTGGTGATTAACAATCTTTCAGTTTATACAACTGAAAATTCAGAGTTTGGCAGATGACTACTCTGCCAAAAACTTGACTGATATCCCGTCTGCTGTATTACAAGTGCATTATATCCTACGGTCCCAAGTTGTGATTTTCTTCTTCGCGCTTCTATTCACAGTTGAAAGCATGTCCTTATATCTATTTCAATATAATTGTGAGGATCTAATGGAAGTCTTAGAATTATGAAAAAATATTTTCTTTTGTGTTCATGAGTTATATGTGAATGTTATCTAGGTGCAGGTATTGTTTTATATTAGGTTTTTTACATAAAAACAATAAAGTGAATCTGAATCTACGAGAGTCTGTCATGCTCTTTCCGATGACATGCAGTGACATACTTTGCTGCCCCCTCTGCTGTTTTCAGTATTTCCCCATGAATGAAGCAGAATTTTGCCTCAGCTGTTTCTTCTGAAAGTCTTCCTTTTTTCAGAATGTGGAGAAATAAGCATCATTATAAGTTGTGTAGTGAATAAAAAGATCTCTAATTGGTGAGTCTTCCTTGAATTTCACATGTTGGACCATAGTCAGGCATTCTGCAAACCTAAGCCTTGTGTGTGTTGCGTAGTTTTTCCACAGCTGTGTCTCACAGACTATTATGTTATGTCATATTAAGCAGTTTTCATATTAGGCATGCTGGTCAATTAGATGGCCTCTTGGTGCAGAGCTTGTCGGCGGATGTGGGTTTTGCATACAGCATTAGGGTCTCTGTGATGAGATTTCCATGCACAGTAAACTGAATAATGATTTTCTAGGACCTACCTTGGGTTCCAAAGAGACGCCTCTTCCTGTATTTGGCTTCCAATACTGGGATGCTGGCAGAGGATGCTGCTTTGAGTTGTGGGAAATGTGGCTTTGGAGTCTAATGAATATTTGGTTTGATTGTTTAGTAAAATGGCAGGCCAGCTGGTGCAGAATTGGCCTTTGGATGGTTCACAGCCCAAACCTCCAGAGCAGGGAAATTCCAATGGGACAATAAACCCCCCAGGATCTCCTTTGATAAATGTGTCCGTTCTACATATAAGGGTGGCCTGGCAATGGCCAATGGCCGCCTCTATTATTGGGCAGCACACAGCGTTGTGGAAAATGACTGGCTGAACAGAGGATGGGCGGATCGGGTTGTTAGAATAAAGTTCTACCTGATCGGGTTTGACAATCTTATGGGCGTGCTGTACGGCGCACCTATCTCTCTCTCGCTCCTGGGGATCCCCATAGTGGGCTATCTGACCTGGAGGGCTGTCTTGTACTGGATGACGTGGGACCAGCAGGTGACCCTGGAGACTCCACTGTGGACTGGCAGATGGATGGCGCAACTTGAGAGGTTCAGGGGGTGGGACAAACATCGGCATCTCCTGACTGGGAGCTATCTGGGAGAGAGACTACATTAAGTCCTTGGGACCTCCAAAGCAAAGAGCATTCTTCCTCCACAAATCATAATTTTTCCATTGCCTCCAACTCCGCCACTTACTCTCTGAATACCGGAAGGTACTGAATGAACCCCCGTTTAGAGGTAAAGCTCCCTATGGCTCCTTATGGGCCAACTAGATAAAGGAGATAACTCTTAGGTTTACAGGACCTTGGTCAATCACTTCCCTTGTAAAGTAACACCCTTGAAGGAGCAATGGGAGGCATGGCTGGGCCCATTAGAGGAGGTGGTGTGGAGGGAAGTCCGTACGGCATCCCACACATTGGCTATTTCCACTTGGTTACATCTCATCCAGTTGAAATTTCTCCACTGTGCCTACAATAAGCCCACTTACATAGTTTGATTTCAGACAATCTGATATAAGTACAATCAATATTTAGAGTGAGCATTAAGCGACAGAAAACCAACAGCAGTAAACCATCTGATATGTAATCATTACACTGTGAAAATACACATTACAGCATATGCAATCCTGTAGTGAGCTTTTTTGTGAAGTGTCAAACTGTGTAGGCATTCACTTTCTGCTTCACTATTAGCAGTGGAATCCCTTTCCATTTCCTAAATAATTTGGGACTATTAGCCAATTATACTAATTAGACAACGAGGGAGGAAAAGGAAGCATGAATTGCATTTCAATCATGACTTTCAAGACATCAAAAACCCAAATCCAAAAGTCATGTACAATATGGCACATGAAGGCCAAACGTGCTTGTGTATCAAAACTAGGGGGCAATAAGGGTGATGCAGGAATTTAAACTGTAAAAGCTTGTGTCTGTTGTGCGGTGAGAGTTCTTTGATCTCACTACAACAACATCCCCAGGATCCATCTGTTAGTTCCAAACTGTAGGAAGCTGGCTTTCTATCTAGTGTACCAAAATGAGGTACATTGTGAAGAAAGCCCAGACAACCCTTATTGGTTTACAGCGGCTCGCTTTAATAATCCCAAAGTGCTCTATTTTGTGGTAGTATGTTCGAGTAGCGTTAGGCTTATCAGAGGGGAGTGTTGAGCATTTGTTGTACACTCAGAGTCAGTAAATGAGACACACACTCAAGGAAGAAATTTAAGACCAATTTAGAGAAATCGCATAGATTTTTATATTAATTTAGACACCAAGGTTATCAGAATCATGTAAGTATTTTTTGAGTTAGCGATTTTTAGAAGTACAGTCAAATACAGCTCTCAGATTTGAGGCATTAGCGTCAAACGCTGTAATGTTACTCTATGGGGGTAACATACACTGCATAGGTACAATTGTAAACATTTGTCAGGGTTGATCTACTGGACTTAAGGTACTTTGGAGCCAATGTCCTTCGAACCACCAGCAATTAGGTTTCACCTGGCCTGGTGTGTCCAGGTGCAGAGGTGCTTGGTCGCACAGGTAGCCTCAAACGCTACAGTTGAAGTCAATGGAGAAACTTGTAACAGAAAAAGGCTGCAAGTGGAGACTTGGGGACAAGTACACCAGAACCTGAAGGGAGCCTCGGCTCTGAAGGGTCTTGGGGGCACCAGCGGTTGGCTCTGACTTGGGCTGTGGGGATTGGGTGCAGAAATATTTTATCTGGTGGGTTGCTTGCGTCGGAGGCTCTCACTTCATGTGGTTGACCTTGAGATGGGGACCAAACAGGACAGCAGGGCCACTCTCGATGCTGACCTCAAGGATGCTGACATCCCTTTTTAGTAGGTCGGGCTTGGTGGTGTTGGTGTCTGGACTGCATACTAAACAAGCCTTGGCTGCTGCAAGTGCTCCAGTACAAAGGGTATTGGTGCTGGGAGGCTCCGGTAGGGTCTAGCATCTCAAAACTCACTGGAGAGAGGGGGATGCCATTTGTGAACTTTGGAAACCTTCTCCTGGGCTGCTGCCCCCTCAGTGGGCCCGGTGGTAAGCATATCGGTAAACCAGTCAGATGTGGTCAGTGCTCTGCTTAGTCTTTCTTGTGTTCCCAGTAGATGGATCTGAGTTCCTGGTGTCAGTGGACCACCTAAATACTGAATTTAGGGCTGTTAAGGGGAGTGTAAGGTAGTAGCCAATGGGCTACTTACCGCTGGGGTGACTACACCCCCTCTATGACCACTTTCTGCTAGGAGTGGGAATAAACTTCACCCAGAGGTCCTAGCTTCACCAAAAACTAAATGGTTAAGCCCTTCTTTCGTTGTTCTCTTCAGGTAGCCCACTTAAGGGGTGTGACTAGCTTGAGAGGTGAACATGCCTTCTTTCTAACTTATTTTCCTGCCTGCCCTGGTACCAAATGGGCCACAGGACAGTGGGTGGCAGTCCCAGGTCTGGGGGAATTCGGGTTCGCATATCAAAGGCGACAGGGACTTTAAAAACCCTGGCCTTAGTATCCTAAATCACTAACTTTCCTGATGGAGGAGGTGTGAACACCTTTCTTCAAAGTTGGCATTGTTTCTGACCACAGAGAGCACGGGCCCTCGCCTGCAAGGGGTTAGAAACTTGTCAGTGGTGGCAGGCAGGATGATACCAGTCAGCATTACACATGATACTGGTAGGTTTTTCAGGGGGGCACCTCTAAGGTGCCTTCATGGTGCATGTCACAATAAATCTAGCACTGGCTACAGTACAGTACAGAAAGGATGGGCCGTAAAGGCCAGAGCAGCTGACTTTGAAACACGGGGACCAGGTTCGAGTCTCGGTATCATCTCAACATCCGGTGATTCTGGGCAAATCATGTAATCTCTCCGTGCCTACCAAAAATGAATGTGTTCTTGTGTAATGCAATTGGTGCTCATGTAAAGCGCTACAATACCTTCGGGTTCAGTTTGCGCTATATAAAAACTGCAAAACAAAAGACAAGGCGTTTGATATAAAACACCATAGGTTTCAGTAAAGCCATCATGTAGCTGGGGAACTCGTAATGACTAGTACCGATTACATATACTTAAGATGGCTTCCCTCTTCACTTGTACTGTCTAGTAATGGAACTGGACAGCGCAGGGGTATATATTGCAAACTGGGTCCGTGGGCATGGCACACAGGGCCTGTGCCATGTCATATTTTCACAATGGTTTGCACCATTTCATGCCGCTTGCAATGGCAGTCTGCATGGGTTTGGCTGTGGGTCCCTTAGTGTGGCACAAACATACTGCAGCCCTTAGTGTCCCTCTTTAGTACCCATGCCCTAGGTACCAGGAGTACTATTTAATTGGGGTACAATTGAACATCTTTGCTGTTTTTAGGGAAAGAGCACTGGCACTGAGGCCTTGGTTAGCAGGGACTCGGTGCACATCAGCCGAACAACATCAGTACCAGTGGCAAACAGTAGAGGTGATCATCTCACAAAGGGGAACTTTCCTACACACAACCATATGTCCCCAAAAACACTTTTGACATAGGGTTGTATAGTATGCTGCCCCTAAGCGCTTTAGCATATAAAAAGGATTCCCTTCATTTAGCATCTTATCTGACAGTAATTCTTTTAAGCAATTTCTGTTGTTGAGTTGGGGGATGAGGGTTGCAGCACTTAATACTTAATAATTAAAGGTAATGTATAGAATTAATTCAAATTAATGTCATTATTTTAAATAGCATTTAATGTTACATTGTGCTCTAAATTAAAAATAGGATGTTTAAATATGTTAAATCTAAGTAATAAAAGTGTACTATTTTCTTATATTTTGTTTTAACAGTAATTTATATTTATTGATATTTTTAACTATTTTAAATAATGTACTTGAATGTAACATTTCTTATGTGGTTTTATTTAAATGTAAACTCTCTACCTTCGTTATTTTCTATGGAAGGGTGTGGCAAGTGCCAGTAGTTGCAACATCACAAAATAAAATGATGGATGGAGTGTTGAAACTTTTCAAACACTCAGCCCCAATCACAGATCTGGGTTTAATCCATCATTATTTTGCTCGCCTCGTCACCCCAGGTTGGACCCAGCCATATGCAGATCAGTTTTGACCCTGCTTCCCATGGGAACAGTCCAGCCCAAACCACCAAGTCAGGTCCTTCCTGGACCGGAAACAGGCATCCTGGAACCGGTTTCAGGGTATCACCCCTCATTAGCCAGGCTAGCTTGAATCCAGTGGTACAGCGAGCAAGGAACCCACGTCTGGGCATACCAGTAGCCACTCAGGGCACACACACCAACATCACAAAATAAAATGATGGATGGAGTGTTGAAACTTTTCAAACACTCACCCCGAATAACAGATCTGGATTTAATCCATTGTTATTTTGCTCGCCACGTCATCCCAGTTTGGACCCAGCCATATGCAAATCAGTCTTGACCCTGCTCCCCATGGGAACAGTCCAGCCCGAACTGCCAAGCCAGGTCCTCCCTAGACTGGAAGATCGTGAGACTGGGTGGCAAACATATAGGGGTGGCTTGAGAGAAGAGCCTCTCTTTCCACCTCTGTGTTCGAGGCCGGTTATGCTCAGCTCTCTTTAAAATGGGCAAATGAGACCTACAAAATGGCTCTTTGTGACACATACCCTCATGTAAATCCCAGTGCCACCTGCATATGTGGGGAATATGAGGTCAGATGACCTGAGGTTTCCATGAGTAGGACAATTATTATGTTGAAAAGAATAAGGGATCGGTGTATGTGATTTTTCATTGTTTGGAGATGCACCTATTATTTATAGCTGTAAGCACTAAGACATCTGGAGCTAAGGTATCGCTGCTGCGAATCGATCGTATAAATATTGCAGGGTTTAAAGACTCTTATTGCTTTTGTTTACCCGCTCCATCTAAACGTACCCTTAGACCTAGCAGCAATTTCAATCAGTCAATCAATCAGTCAGGGTTTATAAAACACAGCTAATCACCCTATAGGGTATCCAGGTGATACTCCCATTGACTGCAGAGTGGGAAACCTTGTTAAAAACAGATGGTGTCTGAGGGTTCCATCATATTTTATATGTACATTTGGTAAGGTAGGGGTTATTCATACAAGGCAAACATTTTAATTTATGGATGCCTAAGGAAATGTTGGTACATTTTCAACCTGCGTAAACACTAAAAACAATAGTGAAATTTACACCACCAGCAATGCTTCCCTTGTAATACGCCTACAGTGCAGCAGTTGTCGCGCAGTGGCCTCGCTGACAGTGCATTTATTTACATAGGGACAATTCAAACTGAGGGCTCTACCCCAACCTTTGCCAGTTCTGTGCCAGCCTAAGGAACTGCCAGAGGCTGGTGGGGCTCTGTGACTCTTCCTTTTCTTGGTAGTACTGCTGGCTTCCAGTATCTGTGCTGCCCGGGGGTGGGGCTAAATCTGCAACACTCCGCCAGGCAGCAGTAATACCACCAGGGATACTCCTGCGGTGCAGCATTGAAATAGGCCTCTGTGCCTGTTCTTGTACCATTGCCAGCAGAGAGTGACAGTGGCACTGCCTGCATGACCCATCCGGCCTGCCATACAGGGAGTCACAAGTTGAATAGGCGCTTCCTATGTTATTCACTTTATTTTATTGTTTATGTAAAGGACATTAGCCGGAGAGTTGGGTCTTTAGATGTTTGCGAAAGGAACCGATGTTTGCTTCCTGATGGAGAGATGCGGTGGAAGAGAGTGCCGGGAGGAGCTAGCTGTGCTGGAGATATGCGATGGAAGAGGGTACCAGGAGGAGCTACCTATGCGGGAGAAACATGCTCAAAGAGAGGAGCTGGCTGTGCTGGAGAGGTGCAGTAGAAGAGAGTACCATGAGGGGCTAGCTGTGTTAGAGAAATGCAGTGGAAGAGAGTACCAGGAGGGGATAGCTGTGCTGGAGGGACATGGTGGAAGAGAGTATCATGAGGGGCTAGCTGTGCTGGAGAGATGCGGTGCAAGAGAATTCTAGGAGAAGTTAGATATGGAGAGACGCAGTTGAAGAGAGCACCAGGAGGGGCTAGCTGTACTGGAGAGACATGGTGGAAGAGAGTACCAGGGGAGGCTAGCTGTGCTGGAGAGACACGGTTGAAGAGTGTTCCACGAGAGGCTAGTTGTGGAGAGACATGGCAGAAGAGAGTACCAGGAGGAGCTAGATGTGGCGAGACGTGGTGGAACAGAGCACCAGGAGGAGCTAGCTGAGGAAAGACATGGCGGAAGAGAGCACCAGGAGGGGCTAGCTGTGCTGTAGAGATCCCATGGAAGACAGTACCGTGAGGGGCTAGCTGTGCTGGAGGGACGCGGTGGAAGAGAGTACCAGGAGGAGCTAGCTGTGGAGAGACGTGGCGGAAGAGAGCACCATGAAGGGCCAGCTATGCTGGTAAAACACAGTGGAAGAGAGTACCAGGAGAGGCTAGCTGTGCTGGAGAGACGCAGTGGAAGAGATCACCAGGAAGAGCTAGGTATGCTGGAGAGATACGTTGGAAGAGAGTATCAGGAGGAGCTAGCTGCACTGGAGAAATGCGGTGGGAGAGAGTACCATGAGGGGCGAGCTGTTTTGGAGGGACGCAGTATAAAAGAGCACCAGGAGAGGCTAGCGGTGCTCGAGAGACTTAGTGGAAGCGAGTACCAGGAGGAGTTAGCTGTGGAGAGACGTGGTGAAAGAGAGCACCACGAGAGGCTAGCTGTGCTGGAGAGACGCAGTGGAAGAGAGTACTAGGAGAAGCTAGCAGTGGAGAAACGCTCTGAAAGAGATCAGCAGGACGAGCTAGCTGAGCTGGAGAGATGCTGTGGGAGAGAGTACCATGAGGGCTAGCTGTGCTTGAGAGATGCGTTGAGATGGGGTGGAAGAGAGCACCAGAAGGGGCTAGCTGTGCTGGGGACAAACGGTGGAAGAGAGTATTGTGATGAGCTAGCTGTGCAGTAGAGACATGGTGGAATAGAGCACCAGGAGGAGCTAGCTGTGCTGGAGAGAAGCAGTGGAAGAGAGTACCACGAGGACGAGGGGATAGCTGTGCTGGAGAGAAGTGGTGGATGAGAGTACCAGGGGAGGCTAGCTGTGCTGGAGAGACATGGTGGAAGAGAGAACCAGGAAGAGCTAGCTGTGGAGAAACGTGATGGAAGAGAACACCAGGAGGAGCTAGCTGGGCTGGAGAGACGCTGTGGAAGAGAGTACCAGGAGTGGCTAGCTGTGCTGGAAAGAAGCGGTGGAAGAGAGTAGCACGAGGACGCGGGGATAGCTGTGCTGGAGAGAAGTGGTGGGTGAGAGTACCACGAGAGGCTAGCTGTGCTGGAGAGACGTGGTGGAAGAGAGCACCAGGAGGAGCTAGCTGTGGAGAGACGTGATGGAAGAGAATACCAGGAGGAGCTAGCTGGGCTGGAGAGACGCAGTGGAAGAGAGTACCAGGAGTGGCTAGCTGGGCTGGAGAGACGTGGTGGAAGAGAAAAGCAGGAGTAGCTAGCTGGGCTGGAGAGACGCAGTGGAAGAGAGTACCAGGAGTGGCTAGCTGGGCTGGAGAGACGTGGTGGAAGAGAAAAGCAGGAGTAGCTAGCTGTGGAGAGACACATTGGAAGAGAGAACCAGGAGGAGCTAGCTGTGGAGAGACACATTGGAAGAGAGAACCAGGAGGAGCTAGCTGTGCTGGAGAGACGTGGTGGAAGAGAGTACCATGAGGGCCTAGCTGGGCCATTGCAGACTGACCACTTCAGTAATGATGGTAGTCGTAAGAGGTTGTGGTGGAACCCCACCACGGTAGGCATAAACTGTTCGGAGAGGAAGACCGGGGCGGCCCACCCGGGCCTTATGGTCACGGCACATTTATTTTATTTTAGTGTTTTGCATTTAGAGTTTTTGTAAACTGTTGAACACTGATTTAAAACTTTAGAAACTTATATAAAGAACAGGTCTATCAGTTCTGTTTTCTTTTTCCGCACTGGTTACCTCTGCTTTTATTGTCTTGAAACGTGAAGCGCCTTTGCTGAGCTTCTGTACGGTCCAAATGAGCCTTTAAACCCCTCATTGCGTGCACGCCTTTCGGTTTGTGCTGATGCACACTCTTTGGTTCCTTCCAAAACATACACTGCATTCAGCACATTCATAGCCAGATGCGGGCCAGCGACCCATTATTCACAGTGACTTGCAATTAGGACAGCGCTGCTTCTTGTCTCTGGAACTGTTCTCTGTCAGAAAGAAACAGGCTGGCCGCGCATTTTATCACAGTAGATAATACTAGGAGATGCAAGGCATCGTTCTCTATTTATCTATTTATTGCGGAGCCTGGATAAACAAATACTCAGGGCCTCATTTATGAAAAGTGACGCATCACTGCGTGAAAACAGTGATGCGTCACTTTTCACTGCGCCCTCCCTGCGACTCCAGTGATGCGTCATATTTACAGTATGACGCATCATGTCGCAAGGAGTCACAGATACGTCAGTATTTCTGACGTATCTGTAGGCGCAAAAGTGACGCATTGCTGGAGTGTGTCACAAAAGTGACGCAACTCCAGCAATGTGTCCTTTCACATGGGGCAAGCCCCATGTGATAGGGCCTGCGTCAGTCTTACGCCTGCTGTGAGGCAGGCGTAAGATATTGACGCATTTGCACCCTAGAAGTGGCGCAGTGAAATCTCGTAGATTTCACTGCGTCACTTCTATGATGCTTACTTACGTGGGAACGCCCACCCTGCATACATTATACCTGACGCAGGTATAATGTAGCGCAGGGGTTTACAAAGTGACGCATCTAGGTAGATGCGTCACTTTGTAAATATGGCACATCATGGCGCATGTTTTACGCCACTGGTGCGTCACAAAAAGTGACGCACCAGTGGTGCAAAAGTGACGCAGGGGCTCATAAATGAGCCCCTCATTGTTTAAAGGTGTTCACTCTTTGCTGGCAAAAATTACTCAGATTAATGACATATAGGCTAGTATAGGGGGGATATTGTGGCCTAACGGCTAGAACTGTCGACCTCGGAGCGGGGTTCGATTCTCGGCAACGATGCTCAACATCCTCTGATTCTGGGCAAATCACTTAATCTTCCCCTGCCTAACAAAATGTGTCCCTCTGTATCGCACCTACGAGCATATTAACAACACACAGCGATAAATATCGCTGAGCGCGATTAGAACTATTTTTTAAATCGTCGGCTATCGCCGGATTAAATCACTGAGATAACGCGTTATCATCAACGTTTATCTCCACAGCGAAAACAAATCCGGCGATAGCGGCAAAATAAGGGGACATCGCAGGAATTCCTGCAATACAAATGCGGCGTTAAGGGAATCCTTGGTAATAGACCAGACTTAGCCACAGAATCCACCTCGCTAATGGTGTCCTGGGCCAGCTTGGTAATATGGAGAAGTGCAGTTAGCGACATTTTCTTTGTTATTTTGAGATGAAACGCCCACTTTGCATCTCATTCGAGATACAAAGCGAGGCGTCGGTATCAAGGCTGCTCACATGCGCTAATGCATGTTAGCACTGCCTTGTTAATAGGGCGAAAACATTATATCCGCTTTTTTGGCTGCGAAAGCCAAAAAAGCGGAGATAAGGCCCTTGATGATATGACCCCTAGTGCTCATGTAAGGCGCTCTGATACCTTCAGGTCTGGTTCGCACTATATAAAACAGAAAATTGATTAATACACGATTTAAGAACAAGGCTTAAGGGCACATGAAGAAGTAGTGATCTTCCATCTCTGATATCAGAATTACTGACAGGCCTTTCTTACTCTGCTCTTCTAGTCAAGAGCTGAGTTCCTTCCCAGACTGCGGACTGCAATCTTCCAGGACCTGGACTTTTATTCTATACCAGACTCATTTGGAAGTTGCTTAATTTGCTGGCATTTGAACACAAAAACAAAACTTTGGTATTAAAAAGCGCCTTTATCCCCACTTCTTCTGTTTCTAAGTGCTGTAAATAACAAGTCACATTGTGATGCAGTTTAATTTTCTCATTCCACCAACTTCAGAAAAGGGGAAAGGATAAGCCCACTTGGGCGAGATTTGAACTCATGACCTGCAGGTCACAGCAGATGCCAGTGGAGAGCTCACTGAGCCACCTTCAACATATAACACATTACAAGCCAGGATATATATATTAGCCCACACTGTGAGGATCCAGTTGGTCCTCATTGTGTTGGTAATTCCTGACACAAACAGCATCTCTCTGAGGACCAGGGAGCTATGAGGACCAGTCCCATAGTGTGCTTAGGTACTTTCGAGTGAGTGTATCAGAAAATGAAAAGCGTAGCTATATTTGCTTTGATCTGTTTTATAATCCACCCCAGTATCAAGGTGCGTGTGGAGTTAGAATAGTAAATGCACACTACATTATCGCCAATGACTTATGTGTTTTTCTCTTTATATGGTGGCTTACACGTAGGGAAAATGTGCAACTTTCGCTATGATACTATGAATGCACACTTGCATAAAATCATGCACTAAAGGTGCAGAAAAAGTATAGAGCAGTATGAGCATGTCACTGGCAGCAGGATAACAGTATTTAAACTTTATCTAAGTGTTCACAAATCTTTGTTGTGGGGCCATACCCCAAGGACCCAGACCGGGTGACCAGTGGGCCTCTTCAGTCTCTAAAGAAAAGTAACCTTAGGAAAAAATGTTCAGCTACAATGGCCCTGGACTGAAGCTGCACACATACCAAGATGGACAAGATGCCTGCCACTGATGCTGGGATTGGGAGACATCCTTTACAACGCAGGCATTACAACGCAATGCCTTTACAACGCAACTGTTACAACGCAGATACACTTACATCGCATGTTTTTACAACGCATGCCATTACAACGCATTTACAAGTACAATGCATGCTTTTACAACACATTGGTAAGTATTATCTGGTAAGTTAGTTTTTATCTGTTTGAGATTGCATTTTTAATAATATAACAAATATTAAGGTATATTTATTTTTTAATGAGGATTATTCATATTTAGGTATCAATATTGTTATTAAATAGTTATTATTTTTGCTAATAATTAGATTAACGATTTTATGGAAGATGGTAATTTTTTGGGCAAATTAATACTCAAGTATTAATATTAATACTAATTAGTTACCTGTGATGTAAAAACTAATATTAACATTTTATTTTTAGAAAAATAAATTAATACTCAGGCATTAATATTAATTTGTTAGTGATGATGTAAACAATAATATTTTTATTTTATTTTTAGAAAAATAAATAAATACTCAGGTATTATTTTTGTTAATAAATATTTTTAATTTAGCATGATAAGGATAATAATTATTTAATGCATTAGGTATACGTTTTTTCAAAATTAATAACCAGATATTAATATTAATTGTAAGTAGTTATTTGTTAGGTAAGAGTGAATAGAATTTTTTTTTTATTGATTGTATTTAATTTATTCTAAGCATGAAAAAATGAGTAAAGAAAAAATAGGTATTGTGATGTTTAAATATGATGGGTTAGTGTTTAATGGAGAAATTACAATTATTTTTTAATGTAAAGTAGATGTAAAATCAGAAATATGTATGTTAAAAAAGTGTAAATTATTAAAAAAATAAAGTAGCATTTTTAGAATTTTTGGTACATAAACAAACATATATAACACATGTAATGTTTTCATAACTATTAATTAATAATAATTTTACATTTTTATAATTATTGAAATACATTTACAAAAAAATTTAAAATAATACAGTACACATATACATAATTTATTTAAAAAAATGTGTTTTATTATGTACATTAACATTTGATAATACATTTATTTTTAACTTTCTCACGGTTTTCCATTGATTTTAATGTGAGAAATTGTCCTTTTTTAAATCTTTACAGATAGGAATGACGTTGAAGCATTTATGTAAGTTTCATCACTACGGAGATCGTCGCTGGAGAGAACAGAGGCACAGAGCTGCGTTAAGGTAAGACAAATTTACATTTTTAAAATACTTAGGGGTCTATTATAATGGTGGGCGGATCACCACCGCCCGTATGGCAGTGGCGATCCGCCCGCCATTATTCACAGCCCGCTTCCCATTTCCCCCCGCCATATTAGGATGGCGGGGGGGCCCTGGCGGACGGAAAGACCGTCCGCCGGTTTTGCGCCGGTCTGTCAGGAGACCGGGCGGAAAAGGGGAATGATATGGTGGCGGTGTCTGCAAGACACCGCCATCCATCTCAAGATGGATGCGGTAAAGTGCCTTTCCATGGCGGCGTTGCCGCCATGAAAAGGCATGCGGAGTCTGCATGTGGGGGCCCGTTGCGGGCCCCCAGGGTGTTGGGAGGTTGCAGGGTGCACATGGGCATGCACAACATGGCCGGCACCGCGCAGTGCCTGCCACTCTGTGTGCATGCAAATGCACAAATGCCTTTTTGAGATTGCGGCGGGTGCTGCTGAAACCGCCGCCCTTCGCAGTGTTAAGAATGCAGGATGCGATCCGCCCGCCATTATTCACCGCCCTCTTCCTATTTCTTCCCCACCATATTAGGATGGCGGGGGGGACCCTGGCGGGCGGAAAGATCATCCACCGGTTTTGCACTGGTCTATCAGGAAACCGGGCGGAAAAGGGGAATGATATGGTGGCGGTGTCTGCAAGACACCGCATCCATATCAAGATGGAGGCGGTAAAGTGCCTTTCCATCGTGGCGTTGCCGCCATGGAAAGGCATGCGGGGTCTGCATGTGGGAACCGTTGCGGGCCCCCAGGGTGTCGGGGTGGTGCGGGGTGCACATGGGCATGCACAACGTGGCAGGCACCACGCGGTGCCTGCCACTTTGTTCATGCAAATGCACAAATGTCTTTTTGAGATTGCGGCGGGTGCTGCTGAAAATGCAGGATGCACCTGCCAGTGTGGCGGACGCATCCTAATTGGATTTGCGGGACCGCCGCACACATAGCAGGCGGTCCCATTTGCCGAAACAATGGCGGTGGACAAAGTCCGCCCACCATCGTAATAGACCCCATAGTGTAGTGGTAATGATTATTGTAAGGAGAGATGAGGGAGGTAGATAGATGTTCTAAATGTGTTTTACGTATGTTGGATGTTTGTTTACCAATTAGTTTCCGCCATTACATGTTGCAGTAGTACGCTCAGGTCGGGTCTCTTTTGTTTAAAAACAGGTTTTGTTTCATAAAGTGGTTAATGGTAGATATATTAAACATTTCATGAAACAAAAGTGTTTTGAAAGGGGTAGTTTTTTAGTTTAGCGATACTATTTGTATTTAAATCAAAAAAATCAACATCATCACGGTTACATGCATTTACAATGTTAGTCAAAGTAATACATTTTGGATTTGTTAATCTTTATTTTTGTACAGGATTTTTGGGTAAGATGGATTGAATTTTTGGAAATTGTTGCGTTTTTTGAGAAAAAATTAATTTTCGGGAATTTTTTTCTTGGGTTTCTTTCATTTGGATTTCTACAGATATCGAAATGATATTGCATTTGGATCTGAATTGGATTGCTACACTGGAAATCGTTGTGTATTTTCAACCATACCTTTCTTTTTCGTGATTTTTTTATTGGGTGCATTTTTTAGCTATGCAAGGTTTTTAGTGTGCATAGTAATATCTTTTTAATCGGTCGGTGGATTTTTCGAATGTATTCTGTGTTATTTATTGTGGATTAAAAATAAAAGTAAAGGGCTCTTGGTGAAGTTATGGTTTGACTGTAAGTCCAAGGGTTGAATAAAGAAAACTTCTTAAGGTAATAGAGACCCGACTTTTTTTATTAATTTACATTTTTTGGGATATAGTCAATTGAATTACTGGGAGTTTTTTAGGGCAAAACAGACAAGTAACAATATTTTTAGGGTTAGAAATGTAGGATGTGAGCAAGATTATCAAGGTAGTCTGAAGCCACTGTCAACGTAAACTGTTGAATTACACCCAATAGTCTTTCAGACATTTCCTTAGTTCTGGTAGGTATACGTGGGTTCAGACTACCTGATAATGATTGTGACATTCTCATTTCTTGGAAACTTTGCTCCTTCTTCAAAATTTCCAAGAAATGATAGAAATTCAGATGAGGTTTGCCAATTGATTTATTGAAGGAGTTGTGCTATCCCTCTATAGCATTTGTTTGTTTTTGCTCCTCCCTCTAAGTAGGTCGAGTAACAGTTCCACCACTCCACATGGAAACGTGGTCTCCTCCTGTGACGTGACCTGCTTAAATGGCCAATCCATGTGTCTTCAAAATAATTTAGTATAGGTGCCAATTTTTCTTCATTTGCTGTAAAATATTCAGATTCTGTAATTGAAGTGTAGTATTCGTCTGCACTGTCAGGAGGAACAAAGCAAAGGGCAGTTAGTTTTTTAAGTTCAGACTGTAGTTTGCTATCTGATATATAATCCTCAATTAAGGATGCTTTCAATATGCCTGAGAAAAGTGATAGAAACATCCTTGAATTTGGGTATCTGGGTATGTTTTTGTTATTTGATTAATCATAGTCAATTCAAAGTCCATTATTAATTTTCTCGGACTTTTGTTGGATGTTTTAGATTTTATCACTGACAAAAATTCATTGTATGTTGAGGGTTCTTGATCAGGTAGTAAACTGTATACTAAGGGAATTACAGTATTGTTAATTTATGCGTGAATAGTGTATATTTGGGTGAATGGATGGGGTGTGCTTTTAAACGTTTCACCCATCATCCAAATATCACTGTTTTCTAATCTTACTAAATTATGTTTTGTGCTAAAGATTATTATTCTCTTCTGAGGGTTTTCATTGTCATGCAATAGGAAAGGTTCATTAGAAAAAGTAATAGAGAGTTCAGGTGGAATTGTTATGTCAGAGTAGGTTTGGAGTGTTACTCTTTGTGGGTTACTTGTCTGTTTTTGATGTAGAATAATTCTTCGCAAATTAGGTATGGTGGGCATACTACTTGCAACATGTGGTGGAATATGTTGGGATACCTCCCTTAAAACTGCAGCACAGGTTTTATTGGACGTGGATGCAATATCTTTAATTTCATTAATTCTTTCTCAAACTTCAATCTCTATTGCAGAGGCAGAGTGGTTAAGGTCTGTGGTTCTTAAAACAGTGTCACCAAGAGTAACCGCTCTGCCTGTGCAATGGGTTGAGTAATATTGCATACACCTCCAATGACACCTGGGTTCAGATAGTCTCTACTTAGAATAAACATACCCACTATGGTTAAGTAGTTTGTTCCCTCTTTTGCATGTGAGGTATTTAGCTTCTTTCGATGGTGTAGATATTATTTTTTCTGAAAAGAAAAGAAAGAAAAAAATTGATGTTATTATATTTTATTATTCATTGTGTATACCTGTTTAGATGGAAAATGACAGTGCATTTTAGACAATTAATTTAACAGTATGTACATTATGCATATTCAGGTTCTGTTTCATGTTTTCAGATTGTTGCTTTGATATTTTTGTTGGTTTTTTAAATAAAGAATAGTGCTTTATTGGGAGAAAAAAGTTAATGTATTATTTAGAAAAATATATTACTTTTTCTTAGAAAAAGCTGTGGTTTTATTCTTCTGTTTTCTTTAATGTGTTAATTGGTTTGGTGTTTCTGTAATGAAAAACATGTAATGTGTTTTATTATATATATAGAGTTGATGGCAAAGTTTCCTAGGGAGAGTAATACAATTACTATTTTGGTTAAAGTTTTTCTTTAAATATTTTACCTTTATTATATTATTTTGGTTGTTTATTGAGTTAGTTTCTGATTTTGAGTTGTATTGTGGTCTGAAAAAAAAGATGATAGTAATTTATTGTTAGTATATTCAACATTATTTATATTATTTGTCTGAAAAAAAGAAAGTATGTTTTTGGTTAAGGAACAACAAGTTTATGTTTTATAATTGGATAAAAGATTTTCATTTTTATTAGAAGAAATGTGTTTATTTGCCTACATTTTTTTAGTCAAGTTTCAAATATGTCAGTCAGTCAAAAATTCTCTATTTCGGCCAATATGGCCATAAAAGAGTACAGAGTAAAACAGAAAAGGGAAGAAGGGGAAAAGGGAAGGCAAGTAACATTTAAAATCTATTTGTATACACATGGCAATATTTTCGTACAGGCAAAAATACCCTCTCATTAAAAAATTTAAAAATGCGACAAGTTCCAGACACTCATTTCAAAAACATGAAAGCTAGCAATCAATATCAATTAATTTACGCCGCTTGGACCACATAGCTAGCAAAAATTTAGAGAGTGCAAAAACAATAGGGCTCGATGAACTAGATTTAAAAATTCTAAAAGCATTCAGGCAATGTTTAAAACCCAGATTTCTGCACAATGGGATCAGCCAATATTTTCTTGGTTTAGAATATGCTGGACAAAAGAAATGAACATGAAGCTCATCTTCTAAATCACAGCTACAGCCCGGACAAGACTTGTTAGAGGAGGCAGTCCACTTACTTGTGACGGCCTTGAGGGGTAAAGTGCCATGTCGCCATTGGATAAAAAGTTTACGCGCTAAAATCGGGAAGACAACATCCATGAAGTCCTCAAAGTAATAAGAATTTTTAAATTCTAAAAAAGAATTAGTGAGGGAACCCACATTAGGGGCCGTAATTAAAAGTTCCAGCTTTTGCCCTTTATAAATGTTGGTAAACATCTTCCGTGATATCCGGCCACATGCCCTATCTGGGTCTTCCCACATGGATTGTAGTCCTAGACTTAGAAGTTCACGCTTAATAAACGCAAGCCAGGGGATTTTGCTTACACAATTGAGACTAAGGATCTGTTTGAGTTCGTCCCTATAGTTTACAAGATCTGGAGTGGTCCATAATCTGTGCCAGAACCTTAAGGGCTTTACTGCTAGCTCGTTTGCAATAGGCGACAGTCCCAGGTCTAACCTCAGCAGTGTTAATGGAGTGCTCTGAGGAAGCGATAATAATTGCCTTGCAAATTTGGACTCAACTTTAGTAATTTCAGGGGCAACACAGTGACCCCAAAGCTCACCCCCATAGAGAGCAGCTGCCCTTGCTTGCGTCTTATAGACCTCCAGGGCAGGACTCACTGGTCTAAAGCTTGATGAGTTGGAAACCTTTAAGATAGCACCCGACAGCTGTGAAAGTCTCATGTGGGATTTGGCCTTTTGCGGACCCCATGGCAAATTTTCATGAATTGTAACACCCAGGTACTGGAAGGTCGTAACCCTTTCCAAGCATACATCACCGAATGATGGATTAGCGCGAGTATACACTGGCGGGTTAAAGACCATGAATTTTGTCTTGTCAGCATTGATCTCAAGGCCTCTGCTCCGACAGAAGTCTTGGTGCGTCATTGTCAGGGACACTGTCCAGATGAGAGATTACCCCGTTGACATAAAGGCAGAACAGGGTGGGTGCTAAGACACAACCCTGTCTTACCCCCCTGCCAACGGGGAACCTTGGTGACAGCGTCCCATTCTTGCCACAGCGAACCTGGGCAAAGTTCCCCTCATGCAATCTCGTAAGTAGCACTAAAATCTGGTGCGGGAGGCCCAGATCCTGGAGGACAGCCCACAGTTTCCCCCTAGGAACTAGGTCAAATGCGGACCGGAGGTCCACGAAGACCATATAGAGGCTGCCACCCTCTACCTTTACCGTCTTCCAGTACAGTAGGATCAGTCGGAAGATTTGATCCATAGTGGACGTATTCCTTCTGAATCCCGCCTGGAAGGGGCTCAGTACATCGTGATCCTCCATCCACGTCAACAAATGGTCCAGGACCAATCTTGCAAATATTTTTTGTTGGACGTCGATTAAGCTGATTGGCCTGTAATTGACTGGGAGCAGAGGTGACCCCTTCTTAAATATCGGGACTATCTCTGCCCCCAGCCAAGTACTGGGAATTTCCATGCCTCTCGAGATAGCGTTAAATACGACAAGGAGATAGGGGCCCCAAATTTCAGGTTGATGTCTAAAAAGATCCCCCGGTAATTTATCAAGTCCTGGGGCCTTTCCCACTGAAAGTTTGCCTATTACACTTATCACCTCTCCCAAGGAAAACTCCAGGGGCTCCTGCTGATCTTCTGGGACTTGTGAGTCGGGCAAACTCCACAACGCGACCTCCCTGCCATATAAACCTTTAAAATGGGCCTCCCATGCTGATGGCGCAATATTCGATTCAATGGCAGATTTTAGGTCACCCGAACCATGGTTAACAAGTGACCAAAATCTGCGCGCATCTTTTGTGTCCAGGGCTACCTTTAGGTTCCTCCACCTTTCCATGTCCCATTCTTTTCTTGCATGCCCCATGACCTCTTTGTACTGCAATCTGTAATCTCGAATCGCCATTTTGCTGTGCCCTGCTTTAATTGCTATAACAAGATTACTCTTTGCTCTCCTGCATGCTGAAATGTACCAGGAAGAGGCAGGGTGTCTGGGCCTTCTCGTGGAAGCCTGAGGGTAGAAGACTTCAGCCAGGTTATTGGCCAAACCTGAATGGATTACACTAAGTTCTCCATTGAAGTCACTGGGAACATCTTGGGAGATTAGAGTTTCGACCTCCAGGAGTCGTGGTAGAACTATGTTGTAGACTTTAGCTAGGTTCTCTTCCGAGCCTACTATTCTCCCCCACTTTACCCTACGCCTGTTACTTGATAAGATCAGACCCAGACCCTCATCATCTCCTCCTACATTAGGTGAGTCTGTTTCTTGTTGGCCTGGATTCACCAACTCCAGGCGTAACGCGTTGTGGTCACTATCAACCCTCTCAACTACCCTGAAACCAATGAGCATCGACCACATCCGGGTTTCCACCATGATGTAATCGATCCGGGACTCTTGCCCCTTCTTGTTATAAGTGCATACTGACGGGCTATCGGACACTGAACGGCCATTACAAGCCCTAAGGGAATTATTTAATACAAGGGCTGTGATCTGAGTAGCCAATGGGGACCACACCTTGGGGCGTGGGGACTGAATATGTATTTACCTGTTGTATATATTTTTCTGTGGGAGAAAACCATTACATTTATTCATAATAGAAAATCATTTTGTAATATAATAACGTTATCATGTCAGAATTACCTTGTTATGTTTTCTTAACTTTTTGTGGACAGTTCGAGTTGTTTTTTCTTCCAAATGTTCCGGGTACTTGGCTGTTGGATGCAGTAGTAATCTGTTGGTATGTAAAAGATTGTAATTTACAACACAACACTATCCAGCTTTTTCTTTGAGGCAAGCATACTTTGCAGTGGGAATAATCATTTTAAAATACCACTATCCTGTATGTTTCCTGAAATAAGCACCTTTTGGAGTGGGAATGGTAATTTAAACCCCACCACTATAAAGCTTTTTCTCTGAGGCAAGCAGTCTTTGGAGTGGGAATATTTATTTTAACATACAACTATCCTGCACTTTTCTTGAAGCAAGTATGTTATAGAGTTGGAATAGTAATTTAAACCCCACCATTATCCAGCTTTTTCTTTTAATTTAGCATCCTTTGGAGTTGGAATAGTAATTTAAACCCCACCACTATCCAGCTTTTTCTGAGTTAAGCACCCTTTGGATTTGGAATAGTAATTTAAACCCCACCACTATCCAGCTTTTTCTTTTAATTTAGCATCCTTTGGAGTTGGAAAAGTAATTTAAACCCCACCACTATCCAGCTTTTTCTTTTAATTTAGCATCCTTTGGAGTTGGAATAGTAATTTAAACCCCACCACTATCCAGTTTTGTCTCTGAGTTAAGCACCCTTTGGATTTGGAATAGTAATTTAAACCCCACCAGTATCCAGCTTTTTGTTTCAAGTTAGCATTGTTTGGAGTTGGAATAGTTATTTAAACCCCACCACTATCCAGCTTTTTCTCTGAGACACGCACCCTTTGGAGTGGGAATAGTTATTTCCATATACCACTATCCTGCGCCTTTCCTGAAGCAAGCACCATTTGGAGTTGGAATAGTAATTTAAACCCCACCACTATCCAGCTTTTTCTCTTAAATTAGCATGCTTTGGAGTTGGAATAGTAATTTAAACTCCAACGCTATCCAGCTTTTTCTCTGAGGCAAGCACCCTTTGGAGTGGGAATAGTCATTTTAACATACCACTATCCAGCACTTTTCCTGAAGCAAGTATATTTTGGGGTTGGAATAGTACTTTAAACCCCACCACTATCCAGCTTTTTCTTTCAATTTTGCACCCTTTGGAGTGGGAAAAGTACTTTAAACCCGACCACTATCCTGCTTTTTCTTTCAATGTTGCACCCTTTGGAGTGGGTAAAGTATTTTAAACCCCATCACTATCCAGCTTTTTCTCTGAGGCAAGCACTCTTTGGAGTGGGAATATTCATTTTAACATACAACTATCCTGCACTTTTCTTGAAGCAAGTATGTTGTAGAGTTGGAATAGTAATTTAAACCCCACCACTATCCAGCGTTTTCTTTTAATTTAGCATTGTTTGGAGTTGGAATAGTAATTTAAACCCCACCACTATCCAGCTTTTTCTTTTAATTTAGCATTGTTTGGAGTTGGAATAGTAATTTAAACCCCACAACTATCCAGCTTTTTCTCTGACTTAAGCACCCTTTGGAGTTGGAATAGTAATTTAAATTGCACCAGTATCCAGCTTTTACTTTTAAATTAGCATTGTTTGGATTTGGAATAGTAATTTAACCCACTCCACTATCCAGCATTTACTCTGAGGCAAGCACCCTTTGGAGTTGGAATAGTAATTTTAGCATACCACTATCCAGCACTTTTCCTGAAGCAAGTATGTTTTGGAGTTGGAATAGTACTTTAAACCACACCACTATTCAGCTTTTTCTTTCAATTTAGCACCCTTTGGAGTGGGAATAGTAATTTAAACCCCACCACTATGCAGCTTTTTCTCTGAGCCAAGCACCCTTTGGAGTGGGAATAGTTATTTGTATATACCACTATCCTGCACCTTTTCTGAAGCAAGTACCGTTTGGAGTTGGAATCCTAATTTAAACCCCATCACTATCCAACTTTTTCTCTGAGGCAAGCACCCTTTGGAGTGGGAATAGTTATTTTTATATACCACTATCCTGCACCTTTGTTGAAACAAGTACTCTTTGGAGTTGGAATAGTAATTTAAACCCCAACACTATCTCGCTTTTTCTCTGAGGCAAGCACCCTGTGGAGTGGGAATAGTCATTTTAACATACCATTATACTGCAGCTTTCCAGAAGCAAGCATTATTTGGAGTGGGAATAATAATTTACAGCTCACCACTATCCAGGGTTTTCTCTGAGGTAAGCAGCTTTTGGAGGGGGTATAGTTTTTTCATATAGCACTATATTGAATCTTTCGTGAAGGAAATACCTTTTGGAGTTGGATTAGTAATTTAAACCCCCCAGTATCTAGCGTTTTGTATGTGGCAAGTAGATTTTTTATTGGGAATAGTGTTTTTAATATACCACTATCCTGTACCTTTATTTAAGCAAGCATATTTTGGTAGAGTTTATTTTTGGTATTATTTTTATAAACACACTATAATACATTTATTTAAAAATGGTTGAAATAAAAATATAGTTATAGTCACTTACTTTATATATATTGTCCAAGATTGGGTATCTTTAAGATTTGTTCTTATTTTGAAATCTTTTCGATCAAACTACAAAAAAGTATATATATTTTAATTCAGTATGTTTGCTTATTTAGAAATTGTTAAGCAGTTAAACATTTCTATAGTTTGTACTTACTTTGTGTTTTAGAAGGCTCGCTGCGAAGTTTGTTGTTCTCAGCAAATAAACGCGTGTGCAGTTTCTGGTAATCAGGTAACTACAATTTTTCTAATGGTGGTCGGCTTCTTTTATACGTTTGGTTGAGTTGAAAGTAATTTGAAAGTAAAATATGTTTTGTGTATAATTTTTCTTTCTGTTTTTAATGGTGTGTGAGAATGTAAATAATTATTTTGTTATATTTGTTTTAGTAACTTTTTGTTTTTGTATGTTATAACATCCATTTTGGCTATTTCCGGGTCAAAGTAGTTTCTTTGAAAGATTTGTAGGACTTTTGTTTGCTGGCATTTAAAAACTGATTTCTTCATGGTAGATGTTATTTGTGTGTTATAGTGTTTTTGTTAATTGAAAATGTACGATTTATAAATCGTTGTTTTAATTTGTTTAATTAAGTGTATTAATGTTTATTTTTTTTAATATGGTTACTTTTTTAAATGTTGTTTAAATGTTTATGTTAAAATATATATTACCATATATTTTTTATTATTTTAGTTTGATATTTATTTTATATGTGCTTTATATATTTTGGTGATATGAAGTGAAATTATATAAATAATAACAATTATTTCTGGGGGAAAGTACTTGAATATTAATTTGGATACTCGAGTATTATTTTTAGATATGAGTAATTTTAATAAATATTTTGTGTCCTAAAATAGTATCTGTTGTAAGAATATTTTGTATATTTTTTTTTTATTTAAAAAATAGTTACGTTTGAATGCGAGTATTTATTTTTGTACTCGAGTATTAATTTTAATACTTGTTTATGAATTTCCTGTCTCCACGTTTTAATACACTTCCCCAGCCAAAACCCCTATATTCCCTGCATCCTGCTCCAGGGGTTTATTATACAAAGAAATAATATATATCGCGTTGTAAAAGTATGCGTTTTAGTATGCATTGTAATGGATTATTTAATGTATTATACTATATTTGTGTTGTAATGGTATGCGTTGTAAAAACTTGCGATGTAATGTAAGTTGCGTTCTAAAAGCATGCGTTGTATTTGTTCGCGTTGTAACGTCATATATTCGCTGGGGTTAGTCAAGTAACAGGCGGCCCTGTCCTGCAAGTAAACTTCAGGCCTGAATAAATCTTTATTGTAAAGAAACATTTTATTGTATTGTAATTTCATTTATATAGCGCTTACTACCCCTGATAAGGCATTGCAGCGCTTTTCGGCAAGTAGCACACTACTCTAGAACCCAAAAAGGATTTGTGGTGAATTAGTGTAGGGAAATATGAAATTAATTTGAGCGGTGGACATGTGAGTTTGTTAGTTTGATTGAAAAGGATAGTGACAAGACAGAAGAGGGAATGGTCTAGAAAGTGTTGTTTTGAAGATCATAGCAGTAGGAGGAGGTTTGGGATGAGTAAAGGAGCGATGGAGGGGTGGAATAGTGTCTAAAAGTGGATTAGGGAGAAAGATGAGGTATTGGATGAGTCTTGGAGGGATACATGAGGGAAGGGTTTTAGAAAGCCTTGTTTGGGAGATCTGAATAGTAAAAGAGGTTTGAGATGATGCAAGGAGGGGTATAGGACGGAAGGGTCTAGAAAAGGTTATTTTGGGGATCATAGTAGTAGAATGGGGTTTGGGGTGAGTCAGAGTGTAGGTAGAGGGTATATTGAGAGAGGTATAGGGTGAGAAATATGGTAGTGCACTGGAGATGCTGAATTAGGAGTTAAGTAATAGGGTGAGCTATAAGGTAGTGCATTCGGGAGGCTGAATTAGTAGTAAAGTAGTCTACAGACAATCAATAAATGTGTTTACAATACCACACTGTTGCCGAAAACAGTAAAAAATTATTCTAGGGAACATTGATTAGGACCAGTGTTTAGTCTACTGAAAAATGGGCCACCTATGCAATCACATACACCTACTGATCCCTCACTTTCGGTAAAGCTTTCAATTCTTTCAAACAGTTTGAATGGGGCAAAAAAAACTGCACAGCTTCAGCAGCTAAGCTAAGCTAAGCAGCTCTTCACTCGCCCTCCTTTTTCCCTTCAATACAACAAAAAGGGGAAAGTAATTCCATTAATGTTGCCTGTGGGGAACATGTACTCCAAACATATCATCTGGTGATCTTATAACTCTGTTTTTTGCAAATAAGGCTCACATCTTCCCCAGCAATACCAAACAGTTTGCAGCGCAGCCCAACCGACTCTTGCGATCACTTCACACGTTTGACATTGCTCCTCTACTCACCTCTGCTCTGCTACCAGAGCTTCCCTCACTAATACTCTACCTTTCACAATACCATCCTCACACCCACCCACAGACATAATCTCCACACACTGAACCTCAGTCTTTAGGTCTTCCAGTGTACAAACTATACTAAGAGATTGCACACTTTGCATACCTACAACACTCTACCCAAATGTATTATGGGAGATGTAGTTCAAGGCAGGCTCTAAACTCATTTAAGCTGTATTGGTGACAAATTCAAGTGCAGCTGGTTGTGATCCTCTTCCAACACATAAATGTTTTATACTTTTGTTACTTGTCAGAAGACACCAGTGTTATGGGATTGCACAATTTGTGGATTTCAATTTTCTCTGGTCAAATACTTAAACCTCATACTATTGACTCAGACAACCTCCACTAGCTCTTTTATAGGCCTGGGTGGTGAACTTCGCTCCGTTCGGTTAGTTTGCGGAGTTTTTTCCTCGCTCGTGCTCACCAACGTGTTAAGTTGGCGAGCACGAGCGAGGAAAATCCAACGCTAGACCACTTCCCAGCTACATTTCTCAACGCAAGCGGTTTCAGATGGTCGCAACCGCTCGCGTTGAGAAAACTTCCGTGCACGTGAACATCTACTCGATCAGCATAAAGAAGCAGCGCCCTCTTGTGCTGCGCATGGTGCCGTTCACACTGATTTTCCAGTGCGGGGAAAACACCCAGCACTAAAAATATGTGGGCCAGATTCACGAAACTAACTTAAGACAAAATCCTAAACTTACTACCATTTACTCATTTTGGTATTCACAAAAGGCACTTACTCATTTTGGTATTCACAGAAGGCACTTACTCATTGATGAATACCAAAATGAGTAAGTGCCTTCTGTGAATACCAAAATGAGTAAGTGCCTTCTGTGAATACCAAAATGGTGGTGAGTTTAGGATTTTGTCTTAAGTTAGTTCTGTGAATCGTGTGGTAAATAATTTAATTACCGGGACTTAATTTGATGCGGAAAATCTATAACAATAGCTCAGTAAAATAAGAGGCAGAATCCGTGGTATTAGAGGTTCGGAACGGGCTTTATTCCAGAATCAATTTAAATTGAGGAGCTCCATATTCCATCACCACGAAGGTTCAGGAAGTGAAGAACACCACTTAATTGACAAGTAATCATTTTTATATAATAGGCATTACAGTGAAACAGATGGAGGAGGCGTAACAATTGATAGCAAAGATAAAACATACATGCGTAGCAAAAATGGGTGTAACTGGGTGTAACTAAAGAACGTCATCAGGTATGATGTCATAATAGGGTGGTTCCATGAAAGAATTTCGCAATGTCAGCAGAAATACTTGGCAGAAATGCGCGCGCAGCAGCATGACGTGTGATTGACGTGCAACTAGGGGGTGAAGGGGACTTGACATTTAGCTCTACATGTGGCGACAGAAGTCTGGAGGGTCAAGTCAACCTAATCCCAAATCATATCTAACATCCTATGTTTAGAGAACTATGTTATCCAAAAGAGAGGTCTCTTAGAGTAGAGTCTTATTCTATACTGACTATACTGACTGTTAGTGCGTGTACAAGCGTCTAAGTGTCTACACTAGATGCGAGGGCCGAAATCTTCCATAGTAACAGGGCTATGAATCACTTAAAAAAATGACAGAGAAGCCGGGCCTTTTGCTCGGTAGCTGGAAGAATGTTTACTTAAACTACTAGACAGGAATGCATTGGGTAGGGAGCGGAGCAGATAATCTCGAAGGTGAAATACAGTTTTTGGCAGGCAACAGGCTGATGTCAGGCACCGTTAGCCGCGCAGAGAGTAGGACAAAGTTCATGGATACAGATGCAAGCTCAGACTGAAGCTTTCAGAGGCAGAAGGCAGGAAAAGCCTGATGGCAGAATCAGGGCCTACTTGCCTGGACTGTAAAATGGCATAAGTGAACCATATAAAGGCGGTGGCCTTTCATACTTAGGAATGGAATATCCAGCCCATTCATGGCGGATCTGAAAGAGGACATGTTGGCGGTGGACGCACATGTGTTTGCGTCTTCATAACTGGAACTGGAGGGAACATACATGTACTTGTGATTTATACATGAAACCGTTGGGGTCCAAGATAGGGGACATAACTGACCAGAAAAATCCATATTTCCACATTCCCTCCTTGTCCCCTACTTGCCCGTCAAGAGATATCAATCTTCATTAATCCATCGATCTGTTCATATAGCATCATTTGTTCTTCTTTCTTCTTCCGTGATGAATGAAATCTTGGTGGTGGAATACACGATGTGGCACACAGACCACAGATCGCTGGTCCACATTGTAGACATAGACAGCAACTGAATAGTATGAGAAAGCCAATACCTAGGAAGGATAGGACCTTCCATCCAAAGGTAGATAATACACTCCAAAACCAACCGGACCAAGTCCAGGTGCCTGGATTCTGGTGTATCTGGCTTACAATCTTATGAAGGCGAGTTATGGCTTTATATACAGATGGCGAATTTTCTGGTATGAAAATGCAACAACTTGATCCGATGACCCTACAAGCTCCGCCCCTATCGGCCAGGATGACGTCAAGGACAAGACGATTTTGAAGCACAACAATCCGCATAGCAGACTGCTCTTCTGTTAAATTGCCTAAGGCGGAAATAGTTTCGTTCACTACTGCTTCAAGAGTTCTGGTTAATCTACGTATCAGCTTACTATTGGTAACTGTACCTATATAGGGAAAGAGACCTTTATTGAAATCTGTGTATTTTTCCCATGCTGTCTCAGTGTAATCGACTATTGGGAGATCTCTCCTTTCTCTATTGTGTACTAAATGAGTATTTCTGTGATAATCAGGAGGAGCTAGGAAAACAGGTGGCAAAAGGAATCCGATGTAGCAGGTACCATCCCAATCTAGTGGCAAACGTATGTATGCCGTCTG
This sequence comes from Triturus cristatus, assembly GCF_964204655.1. Classification (NCBI taxonomy): domain Eukaryota; kingdom Metazoa; phylum Chordata; class Amphibia; order Caudata; family Salamandridae; genus Triturus; species Triturus cristatus. The sequence goes on along the minus strand of NC_140582.1, from coordinate 1,062,579,582 downwards.
ACCACATATGAAGTAGGAATGGCGGGAAGCTCTAAATGTAGACTTGCCTTGATCACTAAATTCTATTACAGTGGTGCATCTACTATGGCCCATATGTATGGAACCATTCTTTCTTACACATAATTCACCTTTAACTGGAAATACTGACATGGCGGGCAAAATTGGAGTAGCTTCGGATTCGACATTCAGGATCATGAGATTAAGCGTAAAATTACCTAATCCATACACTTCATTTTCTAGATCAGTTCCTGTTCTTTTGGGAAGTCCCTCCTTGTTGGGGTGGCAGACTTTGAGTAAAACTAAGTTCAGATTTCCCCATACCCAGTTATTCTGGTAAACTGCAGAATTCGAATCTAGGGAATTAATTAAACTAAACCATGCTCCACAGGAGCCGTTGTGTGTGAACGGGTATGGAAAGAGAGGTAGAATTCCTTTATAGTTCTGATAGGGAGGGAGTCGGCCACATATCCAACAATTTGTAGCATTGCTAACCTGATGGGAATGATGTAACATACTAATAAAAGTGTTATTGCGCAGCGCAAATCTATAAGACAATTCATGCGGAGGTAATTCACTAAAAGAATGTTCAGCAGTAATATTGTAAACATGTCTAGAAATAGGATAATATGTGTGCAACAATATACTTGCAGTAATTATTAAAAGACTTAGGAAAAACAAAATTAATAACGTCACTGTGCAATGACTACGCAGTGATTTACAGTACGCATGTCGTTTCAACTTTATCCTTCTGTTTCTTTCTCTATACAGGTCTAAGGGATACATGTCAGAGACAAATTCGACCGATTCACCTTGGAGAGGACTTAAACAATCAAATTGCCTGACTTGTTAGACCTAAGTTTTAGTTTGTATTGTTCATGGTTATTCAGTTCAACCAAAGGAAGTTTAGAGTCACTCGGGGAAGACACACAAGGTGTGTCGTTTACGTCTGACGGTAGTCCATGAAATTTCTTGATATGACTTGAATGTATCCAGCCTTTTCGTCCTTCGATCTTTACGGCTGTCCTCGTCGTTAGCAATACGAGTTGAGGCGACTTCCACCTAGGATCCAGCTGAGACTTCCGATCAAAGTTCCTCACTAGAACTAAATCCCCTGGAATTACGTCATGGGGTTTCACCTCGGTGTTGTCGGGAAAGGCTGCAGCTACCTGTGAACGACAAGATTGTAGTGCAGACATCAAGGAAGCCAAGTAATCTGTCAGCATATTACAGTCAATATCAGTTATTTTGCGTGGTATAGGCGTCCCCCACATATTTGGTGGTCTACCGAAGATCACTTCATAAGGGGATAGCCCTGTTCGAGAGTGTGCTACCATTCTCATGTAAAAAAGTGCAACGGGTAAGGCTACTACCCAGTCGACACCTTTCTCTCTGCATATTTTGGACAATCTAATTTTCAGGGTCTGGTTATGTCTTTCCACGAGACCTGCTGCCTCGGGGTGTCGGACACAGTGAAATTTCCACTGATAGCCTAACAAAAGTGAAACGTGTTTCATTAATTCGGATGCGAACGGCTGGCCGTTATCTGAGTAGACAACACGTGGTAAACCGTACCGTGGGAAGAATTCTCGAACTAACTGTTTGGCAGTAGTCGGGGCAGTGTAATCTGAAACCGGGTATGCCTCTGTCCAACGGGAAAGAGCACAGACAACTACGAGAACATATTTGAATCCTCGACATCGTTCCATCTGGATATAATCCATCTGGAGGACTTCAAAAGGGTGATCAGGAGGCTGAAATCCACCCTGTTCTACGGGAATGCTTTTACCTGGGTTAAACTGACAACAGATCATACAGGTACGAACTTTTTGTTTAGCTGCTGCTCGTAAATGTTTGTTGAACCAAATGTGTTGGATGCTGTCTAGCATAGCTTTTTCTCCTAGATGTGCTGGACTATGTACAGTGTTAATAACGACTTGGACCATTGAATCAGGAAGGAACCACACAGATTTTTCCTTCGTCATCCATCCTTGATCCGTTTGGATCCCTCCTAATTCAGTCCATTTCTTTATTTCGTCTGGTGTAGCATGTGTCTGTATGTCGATTACGTCAAGAGCGGGATCCTTAACCATCATGCAATGTGTTGGTGTCGGGACTATTGTCTTTGTCATGTCGGATGTTTGAGTTTGAGCAGTCTGTTTAGCTGTTCTGTCAGCTAGATCATTGCCTTGAGAAATGATATCAGTAACTTTCGTATGAGCTTTACATTTCATAATTGATATTGCAGTGGGTAGATGTATTGCATCTAATAAGGCATGAATAAGGGGTCCGTGCTGAATGTGGGCACCGTGAGAAGTTAAATAACCTCTCTCTCGCCACAGCACGCCGAAATCATGTACAACTCCGAATGCATAACGTGAATCAGTGTATATGTTGACTTTTTTATTTGTTGCTTGAATACAGGCTTGTGTCAGAGCGATGAGCTCTGCTGCTTGAGCGGACAAGGTATTTATGCAATTTGTTTCAATGATTTCAGTGTCTGTTGTGACTGCGTAAGCGGCCACTAGCTCTCCTGTACCTGTTCTCATACATGAACCATCTACATACAACGTCAGGTCTGGGTCTGACAATGGGACGTCTGTCAAATCTTGTCTGGGTTTCGTCGTGATAGTGATAACTTCAATACAATCATGTGCTAGTGGGTCTGTTCCATTTACAGGTAACAGTGTGGCAGGATTCAATGTACTACAACGTCTGATTTCTATATGTGGCTGAAACAATGTTAATTCGTAACCAGTGAGTCGTGCTATAGTCAAGTGTTGTGTTTGTGTGCGGTTCAAGAGAACCTCTACTGCATGTGGTACTTGTACTGTCAATGGATGCCCTAATACTATGGCATCGCTTTGTCTGATTGCTAAAGCTGTTGCTGCCACTGATTTCAGGCACGCAGGCAAAGCCTGAGCTACGGGATCTAATGTACTAGAAAAATAAGCACATGGTTTGTGTGATCCTGCTTGTTCCTGTGTGAGTACTGACAAGGCAGTACCTTCGCGTTCTGTAACGAAGAGTGTAAACTGTTTATTGTAACATGGTGTTGCTAAAACAGGTGCTTGGCATAAGGCTTCCTTTAGGCTTTCAAAAGCTTGTGTATGTTCCTGAGTCCAAGGGAGAACAGTCGATGTGGCTGCCTCCTGTGTTGTCAATTGAATGAGGGGTTTTGCTAGAAATGCATACTGAGGGATCCACTGCCTACAATATGAAGTGAGGCCTATGAAAGCCCGCACCTCCTTTTGTGTCTTGGGTATCGGCATATTTGCAATTAACTGGATGCGATCTGATGTAAGCTGCCTTCCCTCCTTGGACAGCGAGTGACCAAGGTAAACAACTCGCTGGACACAGAATTGCAGCTTAGAAGGGGACACCTTGTGCCCCTTTTCGGCCAAAAATTTTAATACCGTCAGTGAGGCTTTCTCACATTCAGGTTCGCTTCTAGCGGTGATCAGCAGATCATCGACATATTGAAGCAGGGCAGTGTTGACTGGCATGTGGATACTGTCGAGTTCTCGTTTCAGTGCTTGGCTATAAATGCTGGGGCTTTCTGTAAATCCTTGAGGTGCGCGTGTGAATTTAAAGCTTCGTCCATTTAAACTAAATCCGAACAAGTATTGGCTTTCCTGATCTATTGGGACGCTGAAGAAGGCATTCTTGAGATCAATTACAGTAAAGAATGTTGCTTCGGAATCAATGGCTGTCAGTAATGAAGAAATGTCTGTGACTACGGGGTATTGTGGTACTATGCATTTATTTAATTCGCGCAGATCAATAACTAATCGGTATACTGGCGGGGCTGTTGGATCAGTTCGTTTAAGAATCGGAATTATCGGTGAATTACATACATTGGAGTCGGTTTCCACAACCACTCCTTGGGTAATAAGCTCGTCAATGATTTGTAGTAAAGCCACTACAGCATCTGGGGGTAACTTGTATTGTCGCATTCGTGGAAGTACCACTCCTGCCTTTAGTGTGACTCGATATGGTGTAATGTTCATGCAACCAACATCTGTAGGGCCTTGTGCCCATAAATGTGTCGGTAAAGTCTGTAGTCGGTGATCCATGTCTCGGGACACGTAGTGCCCTTTGAAATCACGTAAAAATAATCTTACTCCTTCTGGAGAACAACATATTATAGCTCCGAGAGCTTTCAAAGTTTTTATGCCTAACAAGTTTTCTGGACATGATTTAGTAAGTAATAAATCTGTAGTACGTGTCAAGGGACCGATCGTAAGTGGAAGAGGCTGTGTTACTTCGTTAATGATAGGTTTTCCTGAAAAACCAAGGGAAATATTCTGTGAGCCTGAGAGGGGTGCCCCTGGAACTTCACTACGTTTTATTGTTGTTCGGCTTGCCCCTGTATCGAGTAAGAATTTTCTATCTTCACCTAACAGTTCACTGTGTACATAAGGTCCTTCTTGATCTACAGGGACCTCAATAAGCGGTAAGCCAACTTCCCTCTCTAGGCTGTTTCATGAGTATCTTTGATAATCAGGATAGTCATACTGTGCGGTCTGATACATCTGTCGGGTCGTTGTTTGTGTGGCAGCAATAGGCTGCGGTGGTGGAGCTGGCATAGACTGTTGCGGAGCTGGCATGGACTGTGCATGCTGCGGAGTTCCTTGTTGATTCTGATCCTGTCTAAGTGGTCTTGGTCTTTCTTTTGTGTTACCTATGGCGATATTATGTTTTAAAATGGGACAATCGTGTACATAATGACCTGGCTGTTTACAATAGTTGCACGTCCCTTTAACAGGACCTGTTGAAACACTGGACTGTGTTATACCCTTCTTATGACCGTCAACTGGCACTGTCTGGGAAACTAGCATTTTCATTTTCGTGTCTTTCATGCGTCTATGTTCATGTTCTTGTTCTTCTCTAATTCTATTGTGATGGTACTGTAGCATTTGTAACATTTGTGACGGAGTGTTACCTTGCCAGGTACTCTCGAACTTCAATACTCTATTCTTAACTTGGGGCAAGGCATTTTCAACTAACTTTGTCACAAACAGATGTGGATACGACTCGCTACTTGCTTTTATTCCACTATTTATACCAAAACATTTCTCAAATCGGGAATAGAAATCACTAGTGTCTTCATCTGATTTTTGTTTACAGGCTGAGATTGCACCCCAGTCTTCCTTTTTCGTAGTTAATAAACGTGGCAGTACCTGTACTAGTAAACCTGGTAGTGCTTTGATCTTGTCCCCGAGCCCTGAACCTGGACCTCGAGCTTTTTCTTCGTTTTCTAATGCTGTCCAATCTATCTTCTGGTCTCCCACCTCCCAATCCTTTTCCTTGAGTTTTTCGTAAATGCCCGCAGGCATTAATACCTTCAATATTGTCATAATGTCGGGGTAGGTATATTCTCCCATGAGTAACATATCTTTAATTTCACGGTGGAAACCCGCTGGGTCTTTGTCATGACTGGGTACCACTTTCTTCATTTCTAATAGTTCTATTTTGGATATGGGTGTGTATACAAACACACGTTTAAACTCATTGTCATCACCCTTTATCGGGTGCACTTCGCGTAAGGGATTCTGTCTATCCACGTAATACGTCGTTCTTTCCTTGATGGGCAGTGAGACATGTTCAGGACATACAAAAAGGATGTACTGCTTTCTGGATTCTAGTATTTCTCTAATTAACTTAGTACCGGAACCTCTCCATTTATTCGTGAGTAATTCAGTCAATATATCAGGTAAGGGACCAGGATCGGAGTGTTGGCTTTTATATAATATAAGGAGTTGTTGAATCATATAGATACCAGCTAAACGCTGTTCATCTGGGGCGAGGTTCAAAAACGTATGTGCTAGTGTATCATCACCATATTTTCCAGGACTATCAACCCAGTGAACGGCTGACCTGGCTAATTCTTGTTCGTCCATAGAATCGAGTATATGATAACCCCTTCGTTCTCGGAGTAATTTGTCAGCGGCTTGGAATGAATGTTCGGGGGACCTTATATTTATTATAGGAGTTTGGAATTTTCTGTTATTATCTGGACGTATCGGACATATCGGATCAGTAAAGCATCTAGTATTATTGCAAGATCTTCCTCTACCTACATAGGCCATGGTTTCTAACTGTCCTGTGGGCAGTTCTAATTCTTCCTCATCCTCGGTTTGTTCTGGTTCGTCTACTGCTAATCTTTCCTCGTGTATTCGTTCTATTTCTTTGCGGATCTTTCGGCTCATAGCTACTATACATGATCGTTTATCGTGTCTCCCCTCTGATATATTCTTACCCCATGTGGTAAGAATTTGCATTTCTTCCGGATTTACCCCTGGTTGATCTTGATTTCTGATCACACAGTTTATGAGGAAACGTAACAGTTCCCCCTGTATTTCCACCTTTTGGTACTCCATGGCTCTGTTAATACTCTCAGGGTCTCGCCCTGACTGAACAAAATGATATATATTTTCTAAATGTGCAGTCATTCCTGGTAGCTTCCCTAAATATATTGCAGCTCGTCGGATACGTAATGATGCCAGCATCATTTCGTCCCCTTTTCTGGGCACAGGGTCATATCTACAGTCTATTAGAAGTTCCTTGAGCGTGTTGGGAGTTACTAGTTTGGGCGTACGTTGGTGGGCTAATTCTTGAAAGGAAAGTTTATTTGTTCTGGGTGGCGTAGAAAAAATGCTTGATGTACCTCTGGTAGCACCACCTGGGGTGCTGGATGTGAAAGGATTCGTCGAACGGGATATAGCAACCATAGGTGTGGATGCGGATGTAGAAACAGATGTGCTTGCCGGAACTTGTGTCGGAGTTTGCTGTTGCAGAGGTACAGACGAAGGAGGGTCTTGGCGTTGAACCCCCTCGGCAGGCGGTCTATGTGGCGCAGCATTAGCATACGCGGGAGCTGCGTCGTCTAAATAAGAGGAAAGAAAAACATCTTCTGCGGTTCTGGGATGCCCTTTGGGATGTGCTTTTATCGGAAACAATGGGGGTGGCAAGTCTCTTGGTATCTCCGGAGTAGCCTTAGGTAGTCCTTCGGCCAGAAGAGGATACATACCATTCACAAGGGCATTTCTTTGTCTGTCTGTTTGTTCTGACTTTACTCGAGTACCTTCTTCACTTAATACACTTTCTCTAACTTTATTTGAATTTTCCTTACTTTTCTCTTCCTGTCTGAGCGCTTTTTCTGTACGTCTGTATGATTCTTTACGCCATAATTCAATGGCATCTTTCTGTGACTGTCTAGCTTTCCTTTTCCATAATTCTTCTTCTACTTTCATAATGCAACCTGCATCCCAGGTCCCAGCTGCGGGCCACCTCTGACTTTCTGGTAATTCCTTGGTGTAGTCTACCCATAGATCAAGAAATAATATGGCGTCTAGGCCATGTTTATGATACATGAAGTACCCTGGAGTGTCCCTAGGAGGAATGGGAACAGCTTCTTCGAGTACCCCTTTTCTGGTTTTGATCTGTCTTAATTTCGAAAAGAGCGGCATATTGAGAACTGATCTGATACCTAATTTTGAACACGTTTAATACCATAAAACACAATAATGAACAGTCATTCACACCACAATATACAGAACGTATTTACAACATTTTAACATTTAACATTTAATGAATAAACAATGATGGTCATTTAGGGAACTAGTCACTAAGCATAATACTCGATACTAACTAGGTAAATCTGAATTATATACTAGACATACTTGATATACTGCTAAACAGTACAGATACACTGCTGAAACAGTGCAGACCGGATTTGTGTACCCAAACCCGTCTTGACCGGCACAACCTATGTGCACGTCAGAACGCCTCCCCGATAATGGTACTCACCGGGTAGCTCGGAACGGAAGGCCTCGGAACTGAACTGAACTTGAACCGGACTGGACTCGACTCGGAACTTCGGAAACTTCGGAAAACTGGTGGACCTCTGTATACCTCGGATCTTGCTCTCTCAGCTAGGCTCTGGTCGGGATACTTCGCACTTCTCACCGCCTCGTCTGGGTGTTGATCGCAGCCTCAGTTACCCCCGCTCGGCAGGAGGGAGATACAGGAAATCCTGTGGGTACGCGTTGTTGTCCGTCCAGCTGTGACAGGAGACCGGGCCTGCAACGCACCGCCGGCGCGTGAGATGAGAAAGTGTCCCTGTTCGGGCGCCATTTAAGTGGTAAATAATTTAATTACCGGGACTTAATTTGATGCGGAAAATCTATAACAATAGCTCAGTAAAATAAGAGGCAGAATCCGTGGTATTAGAGGTTCGGAACGGGCTTTATTCCAGAATCAATTTAAATTGAGGAGCTCCATATTCCATCACCACGAAGGTTCAGGAAGTGAAGAACACCACTTTATTGACAAGTAATCATTTTTATATAATAGGCATTACAGTGAAACAGATGGAGGAGGCGTAACAATTGATAGCAAAGATAAAACATACATGCGTAGCAAAAATGGGTGTAACTGGGTGTAACTAAAGAACGTCATCAGGTATGATGTCATAATAGGGTGGTTCCATGAAAGAATTTCGCAATGTCAGCAGAAATACTTGGCAGAAATGCGCGCGCAGCAGCATGACGTGTGATTGACGTGCAACTAGGGGGTGAAGGGGACTTGACATTTAGCTCTACATGTGGCGACAGAAGTCTGGAGGGTCAAGTCAACCTAATCCCAAATCATATCTAACATCCTATGTTTAGAGAACTATGTTATCCAAAAGAGAGGTCTCTTAGAGTAGAATCTTATTCTATACTGACTATACTGACTGTTAGTGCGCGTACAAGCGTCTAAGTGTCTACACTAGATGCGAGGGCCGAAATCTTCCATAGTAACAGGGCTATGAATCACTTAAAAAAATGACAGAGAAGCCGGGCCTTTTGCTCGGTAGCTGGAAGAATGTTTACTTAAACTACGAGACAGGAATGCATTGGGTAGGGAGCGGAGCAGATAATCTCGAAGGTGAAATACAGTTTTTGGCAGGCAACAGGCTGATGTCAGGCACCGTTAGCCGCGCAGAGAGTAGGACAAAGTTCATGGATACAGATGTGAGCTCAGACTGAAGCTTTCAGAGGCAGAAGGCAGGAAAAGCCTGATGGCAGAATCAGGGCCTACTTGCCTGGACTGTAAAATGGCATAAGTGAACCATATAAAGGCGGTGGCCTTTCATACTTAGGAATGGAATATCCAGCCCATTCATGGCGGATCTGAAAGAGGACATGTTGGCGGTGGACGCACATGTGTTTGCGTCTTCATAACTGGAACTGGAGGGAACATACATGTACTTGTGATTTATACATGAAACCGTTGGGGTCCAAGATAGGGGACATAACTGACCAGAAAAATCCATATTTCCACAATCGGGCCCAGAGTGAGCAGTGCGACCTAACACACTCCACCACGTAGCAGAACTCTCCAAACTCCACCAAGGCCTACTCTTTTAGTGGGTAGGAGCTTGAATTGACATTTAAACAGAAGGACTGCAAGCCTACACCAGTCATCACAAATGCAGCTTGACAGATGTAGTTCAAAGCAATAAAGCAATTTGTTAGCTGAAACATTTTGCAATATTCTCTAACCAATTTAAGACCATATTGTGCTGCACACCTCCTGACATACATGCATGTGTCCATCAGAAGAGAGCAGTCTAGATTGGGGTGCACAGGTTGTCGTCTTACGTTCCTATGGTCAAAGACTCCAAAACGTGCAGGCCAAGACAATCACCACCAGCTCCTCCTGTCACATGCTTTGCATTTTTTCTGTGTGCTCCCCATTCATTGTAAATGAATGCTTCCTTTAGCTATTATTACATACAAATAGGTCGTATTGTGTTGATAGCACAACAAATAGTTCATATCAGTAGTTTGATTTATGCAGATATTAAATTAGGGTGCAACAGAATTCATTTGCTAATTTATGAATTTTAAATCACAGATCACAAGGACTGCCTTTATAATTTGAAAAGTGTATTACAATGAACACACATCCTTTTGTGGCTGGTGACATTTGAAAGTGGTCGGGTGTAAACATGTATGTGTGACACAACCCCAACCACGTTTTAAATCCGGACTGTGTTCCTCCCGTCCATGCACTCTTAACGTATAATGCCTACTAGTATGGGTGATATGTGACTTCTATACCTTGTAACCCTCATAGTCTTATGCAACATTCCCACTACATTGATTTACACACTTGATTCAGTCACAATCCGACCTACTTAATGATTTATTGCATCTTTATAATGTATGTGTATGCTCTAAAGTGCTTGGGCACCCTATATTGGGATGTAGGGCTAGAACGGAATGAAATAAAACATAAATTAGTGCATTTAAATTGTTTTTGTGTTGTAATTCATACAGACAGATATATCTGACATTCTTACAGTGAATGCATATTACGCACAGATCGTTGCAACCCCATAACCTAGTGTAAAAAACTGCCTGCCTTGACTAAAGTAAGCCAGAACAAATTTACTATCCAGCTTTTCTCTGCTGCCAATTTCTGTGAGGACAGAGTTTGTAAAAAGAATTAAGGCACACATGGCTGCCTAATTATCTGCAGACACCTTCGCCGAATATATATAGATTATCCGAGCATTGTTTCACTGCTCATCGCCCCTGCTCTCTCTTGCAGTCAGGTACAGCCCTGAATAGGGGGACTGGGGTCCTTGGCTATCACTCCTCAACAGAGAAAGTAGCAGCGCCGAAAAATGAGAGAAAACATACGGGGAGCCAATAACAGCACAGACACAAGTAACCCGGAGTTCGTGGACGGCGCAGTGCTCTGCAGGCCTCTGCCGGCAGGTCTGTGTCCCAGATAATAACCCCGCACTGTGGTCTGCGGCGGGGAACGCAAGGCAGTCTCTCGGAGTGGGAGGTGCGGGCCTCAAGTTCATGCCCTCCTTGGAACACCTACTTTCGTACACGGATCCAAACACTTTGTGGTGTTTTCATTTGACACAACACAGGCATCCCATTTAAACACAGTGCATAGTTCATGTTAGTGTATAAACTGCATGCGACCCTCTATATCATATGAGCCTACACTCGGATCACGGTGCTGCGTTGTATCACAGCCCCCCGTTTCCTAGGCGGGCCCTACTTGAGTTGATGTTATGCGCTTATTACACTCCCTCTCTGTAAGCTGAAGTGCCCCCTGCTGGAGACAGATGCCACCTGCACCCTACAAAGTGCAGCTCAGTATATCCATCTTGAACTAATAATACGGACCAATGTCGGGAAAACAGTCTGAGAAAATGCCACTTTTTGCATGGGCACCCCCATTTTTTCTGTTGAAATGTATTGCTGGCCTTTAGACTCACCTGACTGGGGGACTGCTTCCCAGGGGCCAGTGTATGCAGCAGTGAAAAAAGGAAACATACAATGACAATAACTCGATATCATTATCATTTTATGTTTTCCTGATGCAGCAGATTTGAAGGCGGGGCAGGCTGAGCTGCTCACACAGGAGCAGGAGGAGGAGTGGTTTGCCCACTCCAAGTGCGCATGAATGTTTGGCCAGCCGTCTTGGCCGGCCACATAGTCATGCGCACTTTGCATGTTCTCCACCTAGGCTGCACCACAGCATTGGCGCTCAGACCAATCACAAGGCTGCATTGCAGTATTGTGATTGGCTATGGGGAGGTTGGTGCTCCCTGCTTCCTGTGGCAACGGAGGAATGACGGAGGAGAGATGCGGCAATCAGGTATGTTTTATTCTTTTTTTTTACACCCCCACCCCCTGGTCCGTGCCGGCCGCCACTATTACTGACACGCCACAGTCTCGCCTGCTTTGCAGCTCTCCCAGGAGAGCTTTCAGCCCAGACACAAGACACAACTCAGCTGGCACTGGTTTGCACATACGGACTCGGAGACACTCAAGGTTTGGATTGGGGAGCCCAAAATAGTGCCTTCATGTGAGGCTGTGCCACTTTCAGTGAAGATGACTTACCAGGGAGGACTCACCGTATCTGGAGATGTGCAACAATCGCACAGATAGGTGAGAGCTGACAAGGAAGGCAGAGAAGAATTTGGACTTTCATCAATGTAATCCAGCTCTCACCCATCAATCTGACGTAATCCTTTATCTGCTCAGGTGTGCTGTGCCACTTACCATTCTGATTGCTTGTAAAGTCTGTTTCCCCGTCCTTGCTACATCTCCCACTCTTTCAGCCCCCGCCTCTTGTGCTGCTGTGCTCTGAGCATGCCGACTCCCGCACTGCCCTCCTCGCGTCTCTTAAACCAATCCAGGCTCTGATTCTATGCTGTTTAAAAACAGCATGAAAGTAGCACCAGTAGGAGCAGGAAAAAACAGCGCTCCTTAGGACACTGTGAGGCTGTGGCTGAAATCCCCAGCTCACTAATAGTGCGACAATAGAAGAAACCTCAAGTGCGCATGTCAGGTTGGCCGTAGAATGAAACCTGACATGACCACTATGTGTTAACCTAGGACATTTGTGTCTGCTGCTGTGCTTTCAAATATTAAGCCCCACCCCTGCCCACATAACACAAGTATGCACACTCATTATTAAAGGCATCCACCTGTGCCCCGGTCAGCAGCAGTGGGAAAAATGATTTAACATGGGCCAGGGGGGCAAAAAAGATGGGATGACGCTCTTGCACCTTCATAGAGGAACAGCCAGTGTGCACATCGATCTCACTGAATGGGACATCATCAGATCTTTAGGGAGAGAAGGGCTCATGATATGCAGACAAATCATCACTGAAGGCCGTAGACTAGTTACTCTGGTCTTATCTGTTCTCTTACATTGTGGAATGCCGAAACAGAGCTACAACTTGACCTTGTATAGAAAGCTGGGCACAGTAGAAGACTAGACTGGAAAGCCTCTTGTAAGAATGAGTGTCAGATGCCAGTGGAAAAACTCATCTATTGGCTTTTGATGCTGAACTAGTTCAGCTCTTCTCGGCCTAGAAAGGGATGGATTCCCTCAACGATTTAATAAATCAAAAACCATGTAACATGCTGCCATTCTTTTTAACGTGCTGTTTTATTGCCTATTTTATCATGACTGGTCTCTTTATTCTGGTTACAACATTAATTCATATCATTTGCATTAGGTTAGGGCATTAATTATCATGAAAGCCTTTCAAATATACAGTGTGGAGTTCTTGTGTGTGTTCATCCATGGAGAATACAGTTCTGGAACTCACTCATAGAACAATCATCTATTCTCACAGGACTGATCGTTGCCCCACATCCAGTAAACTAAACGGGGTGGTGGAAGGTGATTCGCCTGATTTCGTGGCTGGTAGCTGAAGGATTGGTGAATCCTGTGTCTTTCACAGGGTTTAGGATTTTATAACACGAGGCCATCTGCAAAAACATATCCTGACCTCCACCTCCTGACCTTAAGTTTCGAACACCCCGGGTGGACATACACAAGACCCTCAGGTTTATTACTAATGCAGAAAACTCTTTTCTAATATTGGTTACCTCCCTCACCTTACTAGCTCCCTGTGAATTGTAGGAAGAGGCCACAATTAGATAGGGGTGGACGAATAGTAATTCTTGTAGTTTAAGGAAACACAGCATGCCACTTAGCAATATTATTCCCTTGGGTGAATTTTGATCCTGTACATCCAGCCGATCCTGCAAACACCACACTTCACTACATATAGAGCTGTTGCTATTCCAGAAAGTTATGACCCTTATTTTTCTTTTTTTTAATCCGTTTTTAGTGGGCGGGGTTTGTGCAAGCAAAGACAGCATTACGAGACCTTCATGCAATTCAGAAACAATATACAACCACATCTCAATGAATTGCAAAGCAGTAGCATGCAAGATGGGCAGTGAATTAGGTAGGACAGCCACCAAGACATCTCGGTGATGAGTAAGAGGTGCCTATGTGTCTACTTGACTAACTGGGATGCTACCCCTGAACTAGGGGAGGGAAATGATGATTCAGACCCAAAGGTAGGCAAGACCTACCAAGGAACCTAATGTAAGACCAGGGGGAGGCTCCTTCTATTGTGTAGTCGCCAGTGCGAGCTGAACTGTGGTTTGGGTTAGTAGGTAGAGGCAGTGGGCCAAAAGGCTGTGCGGCAACAGATCAGGGGAGACTGAGGGTACTATCAAGCACAGGCTAAAATCCCTAAAGGAATTAACGGATATTAAGCCTGTGCCACCTTGGGGTTGAGGGGGTATGTGTACGCACTGCTGTAGGCCCTATCGGGCTCACGGGGGTAAATTGTCATTCTGAGTAAGTTGGTGGAAGTACTTGGAGAGGGCATCCCAAGCCGCTGAAATTGGCTGCTTATGAAGGAGTCAAACTTCTTTATAACGCAGAGCCTCTCCTTCAGCCCTCCTGCAATTCTGCAGCGCCCGTGCCAGGCAGCCACCGGAGGGGTCTGTTCAGCTCTCCACTGTAAAGTGAGGGCTTTCTTAGCTAGCAGGAGAGCAATGATGGTGAAACGCGTTCTCACCCTATGCTGCTTCCTGGGCATAAAAATGCCAAGGGCACATGCCTCCCATGTTTCAAGGTCATGACCTCTAGTAACACATCATGGACGGAGCACCAATAGGAGGAGAGGGTAGGTCAGGACCTCAAAATATGGCGCAAATCGGATGATGCCAAACTGCTGTGAGGACTGCAAAGCTGTGCAGTAGGGAAGTAGCCGTTAAGTTCCTCAGGTGTCAGGTAGGCCCGCTTTAGGATTGAGAACTGGATATGTTTGAACATTTTGAACACTGGAATATGTAGACACTCACTGGGGAAATTCCAGTGCCTGATCCCACTCAGTGTCATGAAGTGCCGAACCTATAGTATCCTCCCAATTGACTTGCAGGGCAATCAGTGGAATCCCAGTGTGCTCCAGTATGGCCGTAAAGATCCACGTTATCAGGTGACTCCCACCTCCCATGAGTAGTAGAGTCTATAACGGGGTACATTTTAGGTTTCTCATCACACGTGGACATGGCATGTGTTGCATAGCTTCCTGTTCATGAGAAACTGTCCTCGAGGTATAGCATGTTCAGAGATAAGTTGGTCAAAGGTTAGGAGATGGCCTTCCACAAAGAGGTCACCGACTGTGCTCAGGGAGTGCTGATGACAGCTCCACAAGGCAGTGGCTGAGTAGGAACCAGGAAATCATGGAAGGCCCTGCAGGGGGAGTGCTGGGGCATACAGCTGGATGTGACATGTGAGAGAGGAGACTATGGGCAGACACTTGAGGGCGACCATGACTTGCAATTCCCATGCAGACTGGGGCATAATTTTGGGGAGCAGGACATTTTGGAGCGTGGATGGCTTGAGTGGACCGGATCCATTGCTAGTCTCCCCCATTTGTCACCCCCCCAGCTGCTGCACCCGCGCCGCTATGTAGTTTGCCTGGAACGATGGGGATCCCAGTACAACTCTGCCTACTGGTAGCTGAAGTTTCTTCAGTGCAACTCGAAGGTACGTCTGTCCTCAGATAAATTCTCCCAGCAGAGTGAGTAGATCCTGGAAAAAATGCTGTGGCGTGGAGGGGGTTGAGAGGAATGTTTACAAAATAATAGAGCAGCCTAGGGAAGATTTTCATTTTGGATAGGGCTATTTTCCCGGTCGTAGCTAAGGGTAGATTTTTCCAGAACTCCACCTGAGATTTCAGGGCTGAGAGGGCTTTTCGCAGGTTACCTTCATACAGATTGGCTGGAGAGTGGTGAAGGTGAACCCAAAGATAACTGACAGTGTCTTCTCTCCAATTCAGAAGGGTTCCTCTGAGTCACACTTCAATTGGTGCTGCCCCTTGGCTGAGCGGATACAGGCACGATTTGACCCAGTTGACCCGAGAACATGCCGCCTAAGCAAACGTGTGGAGCATTTTGTGTATGGGGGAAGAGGTTGGAGAGGGTATCATGAAGGTATAGATGCAGATCTTCCATGTACAGAGACACCGCATGGGTCGCATCATCTAAGGGGATCTCCCCAAGCCCCGCCCTCCTGGAGAAGCTGAATGGCAAGGGGCTACATCTCAATCGCAAATAGCAGGGAGGGACAGGAAACAGCCCTGCCTAGTGCCACTGCTCACAGGAAAAGGCAGCAAGACAAGCCGACCTCGACAGATTATGGAGGTGGGATTAGCATACAACAATTTTCTGTACACCAAGAAGCAATTACCCACTCCCATCCTGACTAACACTTGGAAAAGATAATTCCAGGTAAGTGTCAAAAGCTTTCTCTGGATCCAATATCAGACAGGCTGTGTGTGGGAAGTTGATGTGGGCCTTGTCCATTATGTGAAATAGGGAACAGATATTCTGAGATGCGATGTGACCCAGAACCCCGCTGTTTTGCTCTAGGTGAATTAACTCAGGTAATATCTGCCCATATGTATTAACCGGATCTTCCCCAAGATCTTATAGTCTGCACCGAGGATGGCGAATGGCCTATATGAGGAGAGATGAGTTGGGTCCCTATTGGGTCCCATAGTGTGCTTAGGTACTTTCGAGTGAGTGTATCAAAAAACTAAAAGCGTAGCTATATTTGCTTTGATCTGCTTTATAACCTACCCCAGTATCAAGGTGCACGTGGAGTTAGAATAGTATATACACACTTCATTATTGTCAAAGACGTATGTGTTTTTCTCTTTATATGGTGGCTTACATGTAGGGAGAATGTGCAACTTTAACCATGATGCTATGAATACACACTTGCATAAAATCATAAAATAAAGATGCAGAAAAAAGTATAAAGCAGCGTGAGCAAGTCACTGGCAGCAGGATAAAAGTATTTAAACTTTATCTAAGTGTTCACAAATCTTTGTTGTGGGGCCATGACCCGAGGACCCAGAGGCCTCTTCAGCCTCTATAGAAAAGTAACCATAGGAAAAAATGCTCAGCTACAATGGTCCTGGACTGAAGCTGCACATATACCAAGGTGGACAAGATGCCTGCCACTGATGCTGGGGCTAGTCAAGCGAGAGGCGCTCCTGTCCTGCAAGTAAACTTCAGCCCTCCACAGTACACTAGGTAAAAAGGCTTTTAAGTTCTGTAGCTGTACATTTAGCATTGTAAAGGATCATTTCGTACCCTAACGGTAACCAGTGAAAATTCTTCTGAGTGGGACCACCCATCTAAGGGACAGCGAACTCCCAAACGATTCCTCTTCTCCAAAATCTCAGGCCCAAATTCCTGCTGGAAAAGCATATGGTTTCCTTAAAGGGATGTTGGAAAAATGCTGTACTAATGTTGGCCATACTGCCTGAGTGCAAACTATTTCCTGTCTGTTGGAGTCACGTGAGGCCAACTATGTGAGAAAAGTGTGTGGTGCGCTTTGTAATTTCCAAGGAGACAGCAGCTCTTCAAATATTTTTCACACAGCTGCAAAAACGTATCACAGCCCAAAAAATACTCCTGAGATTTCAAGTATGATTTGAAAAAGTTTTAACTGACATTCTCCGTTTTACAATCAGTTCTGTATGGCTACTAAACAGTATCAGGAGGCAAAAGCTTCATTCACTGTACAGTTCAGGACACCTCTCAAACAATCTCTAAACATTCCAGCTACTTTGCATACAGGCAGAGGCTGGGTTTACAGCCCTTTAATTACCAGGAAGAAAAGTGGCTATAAATGTAAGGAGAGTTGTCAGTTTATAGAGAATACACAGGATCATTTCACAAATTACAGGGCACCGTATTTACAAGGGCAAATGCGATGTACTTTAAAGCAAATAAATCTTGGGGTTTACCAGGAGGCAGATGGATCCTCTACAGCCGTTCATGTGATTCACAATCATTTCATTAAGATGTGAATCCGTTTTTAATCAGATCATAGGGCTAGATTCAGAAGTCTTTTCAAACAGTGCTTAACTTTTCACTTTGTTGCCTAAAGAGGTCTGGTGGGATCCTACAACTGCAGCCAGAGGTTCCCTAGAGATTTTGCAAGTTAATCTCCACCATCTGGGCCCCCAAGAGCTGCAGCCACTTGCACCTTAACTGTTTCCTACTCATTCATTGGGGCATGACGGGCATGCCAGCTACATCTTCTTTAACCAACCGTTCACTAAGCATGGCGGAATTATAATTCCACTCACAGAAGTAGAGTAATTTGGGTAACTCAGCATTATTCTTGTAATATGGAGTTCCTTCCAAATTCTGCAACTCAGTGCGTAGTGGCATTATTCTGCCATTCGAGCCTCACAGGAACAAAGCGAGGCTCCACAATGCACAGTTGTGAGCATGAGTGATATTTGACGGCTGCCGGCGCAATTTCCAGTCGACACGGAACATTCCGGCACCATTTTATAATGCCGGCAGATGCGTGAGGTCGCAGTCAGAGAGGGCTGCAGTTTGAGTAGATTTGCTGCCACTTGAGTAGATTTTCTACTCAAGCCGTAGCAAAATCAACTTGAATGGCCGCACGCTCTTGCACAATGCATGGAATCGTTCGCACTGATTTTCAGCACTGCTCATGCTACCGCGCTAAACTGCAGTTCGAGCAGCATATTTTCCACCCATTGACAGAATTCCTCTGAATCTCACAGTTTTTCTGTAACTCCACGGAATTCCACGGAGTGAAACTCCGCAACTTCTGCCCACCCCTACTGTTCACCTAGGCTACTCCTTCTTTACTAGGCTGCAATGACACTGCTTTCAGCCCTATACAAGGGGCAACTGTAATCATCAACATGCTCAGCCACTGGGAAAGTAAGTCCACTCCTGAGGAAGGAGCTGAGTGCCGGGAATGCAGTGGTAGACTTGCATACGGGAACGGCCTTTACAACGCAGCTTCAAGTATGATCAGTTTCGCTGCAAGCTAAACAATGCTTATCTTAACCACGCATATGCCTGAACTACACATATGCGTGGTTAAGGCAATCAGTGTTCTACCTTACTAAGCGGGTGGGGAGAGGAACCGGAAGGACAGGGCGAGGATAAGTTGGGCTGGGGCTTGGGGGTATGATTTAAGGGACGGGCGGTTTTAGGGCTCAGGGCGGGGGAGCTTGAGGTGGGGTAGGCTTTAAGGGAGTGGGCCAGTTTTAGGTTTTAAGGGAGGAGGCCGGTTTTAGGGCTCAAGGTGGGGGGCTGCGGTCGGGTAGATTTTAAGGTAGAGGGCAGAGTTTTAGGGCTCAGGGAAGGGGGAGGGGAGGTTTTTAGGGCTCAGGGCAGGGGGGTTGTGGTAGGTTTTAAGGTGGGGCAGTTTTAGGGCTCAGGGTAGGGGGAAGGGGCAGTTTTCAGCACAGGGGGGAGTTTTTAGAGCTCAGGGCAGGGGGTTGAGTTATAGGGCAGGGGCAAGTGTTTAGGACTCAGGGCTGAGGGGCTGAGATGTGAACTTTACCACACATCCCTTGACCAAACATGCCTTTACCACGAAATTGCATGGTAAAGGCATGCATGGTAAAAATAAATGCGTTGTTTAGATGCATTCGTTGTTGGGGCTGCGTGGTAGAGGCTCCCGTGGTTTAGCCATGCGTGCCTCTGTTATACAACCCTTGCATACTCATTACAGTACTGTTAAACTAACTTTTGCTTCTCGACAGGCACTGACAATTTATTCTGTTTGTTTTTGTTAGAAAGCACTAACCTTGTACTCTTGATCCAACAGGAGCAGGGCACTCATCCTCCCCACAACCCACACTAACCACACATAATAAACATTTTTGGGTCAACAGCAGAAACAGGGAAAACAGTCTGAGAAAATGCCACTTTTTTGCATGGACACCCCCATTTTTTCTGTTGAAGTTTATTGCTGGCCTTTAGACTCACCAGACTGTGGGACTGCTATCCAGTGCCCAGTGTATGTGCTCTGACCCCTACAAATTTAGAAATTGCTAATCCCTGAAAGGCTTATTTAACTTTCTATAAGGCCATAGCAAATTGTGCAGAAATACACCCATAGCATAAAAATGTAAATGTCACCTGTGGACTGCAGCAGTTATTGTGCCACCCAATAGCATGACAAATGAAAACATGATTTCAGACCTATCGTTATAGTATGGCTGCTGTAATGTAAAACCTGCAGGCTAGTTTGTTAAAATAACCATTTTTAAAATAGTTAGGAACCACCCTTTTAATAACTAAGACACCCCTATGTAGACCTTGTAGCCCAGAAAGGTAGGGTGCATGAAAAATAAACGTGAGAAATTTAGAAAAGGAATGTTAACATGTCCCCATGGTAACTAAGCCCTGTATGGACCTGTGGCTGTTTTCACAGACCTAGCTGTCCTATGTAGAAGTCCAGAGTACAGATTACAAAACTAATATTGCTATCTTGGGAATGGGCCAAGCAAGAAATATAATGGAACCAATATTTTTTTAAAGTTCAATACAATAGTGAAGTCAGATTTTCTATAAATATTAAGGAAAAGTATCTTTCTGGATAAGCATAAGCCTCTGCCAGTTCCCGGCCTGTGCTTAAGCCTGGGAATGGGTGTGAAATACCTCCCAGAAGCAAACAATAGGCTGACCTCAATGGGCAGAGATGACTCCTCTGAACTCCACAGAATATTCAGAGTGGGGGCTGTGGGCATCCGGTTGACACCATAATGTCAAATCCTGCTTGACAGGCTTATTGAGTCACGTGTAACACTTGCGGCACACTTGAAAGGGAGAGAACAGGATGCCAAGACATATATTGTCTATCTCGTTTGGTTGCTGAAGGAGCCAGCTTTTGTCTTACCAGACTTCTGTCTCTGGTTTTATTGTGGGTACAGTGCTTGTTTCAAATAGGATTTTAGTGCCACGTATGGAAGGACACTGGTGATTTCCCTCTCACACACATTCCCAGGCCTCAGAGCCGAACTTTAGTTTGGCCGAAAACTTTCACTCTCTTGAACATGCCCTGGCGCATGACATTTTTGGCTTGTTTGCATTAAGGCAAACAGGAACCACAACAATGTGGGTAGAGGTGTCTGGGAACTTTTACCTCGTTGGTTAGACAGTGCCCAGGAGTCATCCTCTCCCACTAGCTAGTGACAGACATATATTTGACACCCCTTCAGAACCTTCTACTGGACTTGCAAAAGGATACCAGGCAGACTGAGAATGTAGCATTTGTGACCTGTGAGAAGGACCTGAGGAGGTTGGTCCTCTTCCACCTGAAATCCAAGCCAGAAAGCTCTTCAAGGATCATAGGGTTGAACCCGTGGTTGGCTCCAGGAACATATAAACACTGAGGAGGACGTTCCTGTGAAAAATCCCAGTTTACGAGGGGAAACTGGGCATTGACTGGACTTGGCTGTTCCCTCTGCCTGACACTCTGAGAGTGTCTAAGTGCTCCCCTTGAGGTCCAGGGAGCCTTGGAAGTGTTCTCCTGAAATTGTTTGAGAACTACCAAAGGAATTTTCTGGAACTTTTTCAAACCTTTGGCTCCAGAGATTCAAGGGTTTCAACCACGAAAATAATCTGATCGGCAGTGAATGGGATCAGATTGACTATCAGGTTTGTACCGTTTGGAGAAGTTTTTCCACAGAAAAACATTAAAGTCCCTTTCCAGATTGGAACTTAGAAACTTTTTCAAACGTACCTACCTCCGTGCCCTACTTAGAGTATCCAACCCATGTTCCTTTGTAGTCTGCCTAAAACTGCACCTAGGTCCCAGTCTACCATGACCATTGACTACCATTGGTGCGTTGTGCTTCTTGAGCTTTTTCCACTTAAATCTTTAAAAATGCATATCTCTGGTTCCCCTTATTGGATTTTTGTTGTTTGAATGTAATTTTGCTGATTACATTTTTGTTTATTTTTATTATAAATTAGAGTGGGATTTTTATTGTATTGTGTTTTCGACTTTAAAATGTTTCGGCACTCCTAAATGCTTTACACATTTTCTCTAAGTTAAGCCTGTCTGCTCTGTCCCAGAGTGCCACTGAGCGGCTGAGCTCAGTTTTACATTACTGACCTGGACCTAGCAAACCTATGACTTTATTAGTTATGGTGGACACCAATCCACTGCAACTAATAAACCACTTTCTCACAGAGAAATTGGATACCACCACACTGAGTCATCACACCGCTGGGCAGTGATATCTGCAGGTCGAAGTGGATATCTAAAGATAAAAGTAAAACCGTATTACTCTGCCATAAAAGGTTCTCCATCTAATTTTAACAGTGAAAACGATATACCTATAAAAGTATCACTTTATAAACATCTCTGTGTTCTTGTATGAACCTTATATTCCTGAAACTGAAGCAAAACAACAATTGAGAGCTAAATATGGTTTCCAACCTCCTTTCTCTAAGGTCAAGATAACCATCTCTAGCTAATAAATGTGCACTCTCAGTTACTGATATGGCTGAGTACCTGAAAGGAAAAAAGCAGTCATTAAGATGTTGTGGTTCCTATACTCATCAATCAATGTATCACTTGCTAAGCATCTTAACACATCATAATATATTCTTATCAATAATAGTCATAGCACTAGCTTAAGAATCTTCCCATTTCTTCACAAGCTCCAAATATAAGCAGTTTCTAAAAGTTTTAACCCCAACGAATCAAATGTTCAAAGTGGTATTCTGAATACTTTTCTATAATCAAATCTCATCTCCAGTAAACTCTTATGGAAGGAATGAATAAACTCTAGTAGAAAGGTCCTGGATACAGTAACATTGTGGCATGGCTGCCTAGCAAGGATGCCGCGAAACAGGATGAGAGTTATACCCAAAGGTTCAAGGTGGCCACCGCCATGTCAAAAGAATGTGAGTTCAAGCACTTCTGAGAAAGCAGTTTTTGTCTCTCTATAGATGAGCCTCACACCAGGCTGTACAAACACTCTATGAACAGCAATATGAATATCAGCCTTTCATTCTTTGAAATGAACTTGGCACAAGAGGGTTGGGTGTCCTGCGCACCCACGCCTGCAGATCCACAACTGGAAAGCCACGCCTCCTAACTTACTTCCTGTCAGTTTGTTCCCGGCATGCTTTCTCCAGTTTGTTTGTCCTGTTTGCCTTGTTCTGGTAGTTTATTCCAAGTGTTATCTTCCCTTCCTGGTTTGTGCTGATTGATTTATCCCAAACTAGTCCAGCTCTTTTTAGTGTTACTTTGGTAGTAAGGCACATTCTTCTCACACACCCAGCACCCCGGGGAGATCCCTGCACAAACTCCCATGCAGGTCCTATCCTCGCTGTTCCTTTCACCAGAGTTTAGGACCTTTATCTCTCACTGGGACTAAACTCTCGTCAGACCGGAAGAGGCAGTCGACTGACTCATTCAGTCTGTATTTTGTCTCCGCCATTACCTTAATGCTGTATGGTTATATCTCTTTGCGACTATTTAACACTTTCTCAATTCTGTATTTTCTATACTTTCTTTATTTTATGGTATGAAGACTGTTCTGTCCCATATGAATCCCCACATGTACTTCGAGTAAACTTACATAATATGTAAAGTGCTCTGATACTTTCGGGTATCGCCAGCGCTATATAAAACTCCAAAATAAAAAACTATTCCCGGGAGGATGGTAGCAGAGCGCCCAGAAACCCACAAATCTCCACTATACATTCCATGCACATTCAGCGACAACTGGTCACCTTTCTTCCACCTACTGCCCCACATACGCCTGTAGCATTTGTGTGTATATGCCATGGTCAGATAAGTTCTGAGCCTACATGCCATTTTTTTGTTTTTTTGCAGATTCAAATAGAGCGAACTCGACCCAAATGTATTGGAGCACTGTACATGAGCACCAGTTGCCTTACACAAGGACACATTCACTTTTTGGTAGGCAGGGGGAGGATCAGTGATTTTCCCACAATTACAGGATGCTGAGACAAGGCTCGAACCTGGTTTCCCAGCTCCAAAGTAGGCAGCTCTGGCCACAAGGCCACATCCACGTTTGTTTGTATAGTGAATCTTTTGATGACAATCTAATTTGTATTCTATTTCCATGATCACTCGCCTCAGACATTCTAGGAACGTCAGCACTTCTACCCTAGGCCAAAACATTTGCATAAGGTCCTCATGCGCTGCACACATCAGCCATGTGCACCTCTCACTGACTTACATTATTTACAACTGTGGTCGGTTAGACTTCCCTTGCTCTCTTTATTTTGTGTGTGCCACACTCGCTTGCTTTGGTTGTGGCTGTGTTCTGGTTGTACTTCACCTCACTGAAGAATTAAAGTCATAAACACTACAAGTATTGGGTGACCAACTGTCCATAAATTTCACGGACTGCCCGTAATTTGGGCCTTTTGTCCGTTGTCTGTGAAGAATTCTTTCACACACGCCTTTTGTCCGTAATTTCAGACTTTAGAGCCAGCTGCCCCTGCCACAAGCCTGAGAGTCCTGTAACCAGTGGCATAACACAGGCCCGCAGCCCCCGTGGTGTGGGGGGGGCCTGAGCTGCAGGGGCCCCCCTCAGCACGGTACTGTGGTCCAAGAGCACCTGTTAAAATCCGGAGCGGGGGCCCTCCATGCCCCTTGCAGGGGGGCCTTCAAATTTCGTTACGCCACTGCCTTTAACTCTCACTGCAGGGGCCCGCTGGCACTCCTGCTGTGATCAGTGACCTGCCGCAGCCCCTCCCCGACCTGGTACAGACTGCTATCGGCCCATTATCATTCTGTTTGTTGGCCTAATCATCACATACAGAATGATAATGGGCCTCTGTGCAGTGACAGCTTTTGCTGGACCTCCTGCCAGAGTCCAGGGCATGGCAAACTGCTTTTGTTTATGGGCTCCTGTCACCTCACCAGGGGCCAAGCTCTGGGGAGGTGGAGGTTTCATTTTGGCACATGTTACCCAGGTGCATCCAATATGCAAAGGCAGGTATTTAAGTTTCACTCCAGCACACAACAGATGCAGTGCAAGGCTCTCTCAACCTAATATAAACTTATTTTGACTTGTGCTTGCGTTGGTTGTCTTTTTACTTATGTAATATTGTGAGACCTCCTCTGATGTTTAACTTTTGTCCTGAATTTTTGTCCTGAATTCTGACCCTCTGTCCTGAATTTTTACACTTGCAGTCCTGAATTTGCACCCATGCCAGTTAGTCACCCTATACAAGTAGTGGATCGCTAGACCTTTCGATTCTGTCCTTATCCTCGATGGGAAAATTAAACTGAAAAGTCAATGTAGCCCAGAGTCCTCGAGGAGTCATTTCAGACATATTAGCATTAGTGCAGTTCAGCTGTGGCAGTAATTTGTATATACATTTGAGTGTGTGAAGGGAGAACAGAGTGATGCAACACACTTTAAAGTCAAAGTCTCACCCTACAAGTGTCCCTGAAATGTAGACAATATGGTACAAATCATAACATGTTATAAGTGCATGGTTTTACAAGTAGATACTAGGAGGGCCGTTTCTTTCATGCCAATAAACGAGGGTCGCCCACCCACTACCAACCCTTGCTACAAATGAGAATGGTATTGCCCACTTCCTCTCCGCCGGCACATATGGCTTCAATGCGCTGTCCCCCTCGGCGCCTTTTCTTTTTCTCTGACCGCTGAACTACACGGATTCTGCGGCTGAAAATAAGCTGCAAAAGAATTTGGCAGCACGCGAACACTTCACACTATATCAAAGCATAAGCACGTGTGTTCGTTGTATATTTACGCTCCTCAAGGCCCCTTGGGTCTGAGCAGCTCCCGATCAGTACATGTGTGTAACGTTTTATGAATGGAGTTGGAAAGTTTCCTCTGAAACGCGAGAGGAGGCCTCTGTGGAGCGCGGCCCGTGACGTCAGTTCGCGGCCTCGCGCGGGAAGCAGCGAGAGTTACAAGAGCCGCGGCTTCCAGGGGCCAGGAATTAACTGCAGCACCTGTAATTATATCCTTGCATCCGGCAGTAAGAGGGTCAAACACTGTACACTACTGTACTGCCTCACGCAAAGGATTTTTATACTTTCCCTTGCAAATGAAACCTTCGGGCACGTGGCGGTAAAAGGCGTTGCGTTAAAACACATGTTTTATTTTGCCACACAAGATGCAGCAGCCGTTTGGGCCGCACTAGAAAGGCTGTAAAATATGTTCCTGTTTTTTCCATGGGCATTTTCTGTATGGTGTGCGGTGAAAACAGTCTGCTTTGTTCCCCTGTACAGTTATTATTGATTAATATCTCTTTTACTTTTAAGTTAGCTGATTTTCCATTCCATTTCCTGTTCTGCCCCCTGTCTTCTTTGGCCTGCAGCCTCCACCTGCTTCCTTGGACAGGGCAGTAATTTTCTTGAAGTTACACACTGTCAACATGATTAACGGTTGCCTTCTTAAAGTCCGAGCAGCATTTTGCAAAGTAGATTTTTTTTTTATTTAATCTGAAACTATCCGAAGCACTGACACAACTACAGTAGCTGCCTGTAGAGTCACTGTAATACCCAGGGGTGCAGAAGCGCCATTAAAAACTGTCAAACAGGTAAATAAAAAGACAAATAAAGTGAAACCTGGACAATTTAGAGAACTCTGCTGAACTGCTTATGTTAGAGGATTGGACTGTAAGCAAGCCCAGGGAAGACAACCTTAGGTGTCTGGTTGGTTGAACTTTTGTATGTCCATGGGTACCTGGACTGGGGCCTTCTTTTAAGCTACTTTGTGGGGGATCCAGTTGATTTTAAACTGTAATCGCTGTTTTCCCAGTACCTATTGAAGGACTCATGTCTAAGGCTAACGTGCGTAAGTCTACACGTATTCAGGACAAACCTGGCAGCTTGATTTTGGGACCTTTGCAAACTGATGTTATTTGGAGGTAGAATGGATTACAATAACCCAGGCTAGAAAGTGCCACTGCAGTCACAAGTGCAATGTGGAGTAGGGTGGTCGATAGGGCCAGGATAACTGGTAGAACCAGCTTGATGTAGGCTGCACTTAGCAGTTACAACGGCTATACGCCATGTTGTCCATTAATCTCGATCCTAGAACTACAGAGTTTCCTAGCTTCCTTCACTGTCAAGTGCCACTTCTGGTTGAGCAGTCAAAGACTAGCTTGGAGGGGTGTTGCGAAGGTTGATACCAGAAAAAATATATAACACAGATGTCAACATAGTTACTACTCTTGCAGGCACAAGTCGCCCAATGTCAACCAATGTGGAAATATCAGACTGTTGCGAATTCATATCTCTTTATTTAGTCACATACATAGCAATTAATGAGCCAGTGTTACTATATGGGATTTCAGTACCATAGATAGCTCTAGTGCTGTACTTGGTGCTGAGGATCATTAAGTTCCTCATAACAGGAGTCTGGATGGACTCAGTAGAAGTGAAATTATTTCTATGTTGGGCTGTGAGTATCAGAAGCCTTTTGGTTCAGTTGTTCAAAGTAGCCCCGTTTTTTTGCTGCTGTCATGTAAAATCTAATGAAATATGACAAACACATTTGAAATGTGTTAGTTCTCGATATTACTTCCACTACCCTCTATCACAACTTGTTCAATGGAATATGATGATCGCTATGGGATTTTCTGGTTCCCAGGAGGTCCTTGGGTAGGTTTTAGTTAGTTATATGGAAACCTGACAGGTTGTAGCCTGTCAATCTTTGGGGCGTGACCCCCAGGCGGGCCCCGGAGTCCTGGATACTGTGTTGCTCATTCACTAACTTCACTTGTCCTTGCAATCCAAAATGTTTGCTTTCCTTTTGGAAAAAGACAGCCATCTTAGGATGGCTAATTTAGATCGTTATCAGCGGCTTGCCTGAATGAAATGCAAATAAGTTAATATGCAAGTGCAAAGGATGCTTGGAGCAGTTCAGGCTTTAATTGATCACATAACTCCAAGGTTTGTGATGACAAAAAAACAAATTTTTGAGTGGAAGTCTAAAGAGTTAACAATTGGGCTGGGAAGTGCTTGATTTGAATTTTAACTGCATTTACACAGCCCTTAGTTCCCCTAAAGAGGTGTTGAAGGGACTGTTATGTAAAAAAACAAAATTTGCATTACATATGCTCTAGTATTACTAAAATCTACATTTTGGAAGCACCACTTTATTGTGAAATTATTTGCACGTTTTGCAGCATTCTATCTTACACTGTGTGTAATGGAAGTATAAAATAATGACATGCAGTGCTTTCTGTCACAGGCTGGGACCTCATTGCACTAAAAGTACACATCACTATAATCCACTGCACCAATAAAGATTTTATTCTGGGGCTTGCTGGTTACACATAGACCTCTGCTGTGCATTAACTAATAGAAGTTTCATAATGTACTGCAGTGCATTTCCCACTGAGTAACAATTTGTTTATTTATTTTTCATTTATGCTGCCTATTATTTTATATGTAGCTAGCTGATGGTGAAAGACCTAAAAACCCTACAGAATATTTTGGTGTTTATTTATGAGAGGCTTGCATTGCCGGAGCATCACTTTTATTGATGCTCCGGTGGCGCAAGAGTCTCAACCATACCTATGAGGCGGTGCAAAGTCACCCTGCGTGGCTTTTCATGGCCTCATAGATATGGAGTAAGACATGGCAGCGCAAGCCACTGCGTTGCCTTATTCTGCGTCAAGGAGGTGTTCCATGGGCTTTGCGTGGGGTTCCCACGCAACACCCATGGATTTTGATGCTGCCCCATATTTACAAAATCACGTAAACCTGGGGCAACTCCAAAAACGGACGACTCCCCAGTGGAGGCGTAACGAGGAGAAATGTTTTCTTTTATCTTAGTTTTTCCTCCTGCCATGTTCGCTGCATTCTGAAGCTCACATAGAAAGAGGAAAACGTCTCCCGGGATTGTTTTTCTGAAGGAAGGTGCCCCTTCATGTACAAATCCTGCCTATGTTGGTGCTAGGCAGCAATGTGTGCGCAAACGCAAGAGAAAATGATAAGAATGCACTTTATTTTATAAATATGGCGCATCCCTGCCCTTTCACATTGGCATAGGGCAGCGCCGCAAGAAGACCTGCGGCACTGCCCTACGCCAATTCCTCATAAACGAGGCCCTTTGTTTTTAGCTACATCTTTGACTACAACCCCACACTCACTGACCTTTGGTTTGCTAAACACTATTCAATATTATTTCCCAACTGTAAAAATTATTTGGTGTTGGAATTGTTTTTTTTTTATGGTTGTCGATGAGGAGTACTAGGTTCTAGAAATTTTTGTCAGAAGGGGGTCATCACGCCTACAAAAGTTTGACAAGGGGGTCTTGGCATAAAAAAGTTTGAAAACATCTGTTCTTGGGGGTGGAGTTGAATTTTTCAGCTGCTATGACATCCCTTTGACCTATACAGCTTAACAGGTAAAGTCCAGAGATGGCTGAGGAGCAGGGGACCTCAACTGTTGATGCTTGGGAAGATCAAATGTATGAATGCAAAAGGAATTGGGACTGGATCGTAGAGATCATTTGCAAAAGTCAAAAGCATGTTTGCAGAGCTCCAAAGAACACTCTCGCAACTAGACTGAGAAAACAGCTCTTGATTTGGGCATAGTAAGTATCCACAATGGCTGATGGGAGGGGCTCTGTACAAAGAATCCAAGCACTGAACTGTAAGCTTGTACCCTCCTCAAAGTAGATTTTCTTTTAAGGCGGTGCCAGGTGGCTCTCTTATAGTGAGGTCTCGTGCGAGTATTTGGATACAGCTTGGCTATTGTGTGTTTCATTGCATACCATTTTACTAAGTGAGTAATTGTTTGTTTTCTATGTTATTGGGCTTAGGAGTTCATTGTAAGTGGTGCTTTTCTTGTTTGCTAAATGTGAGAAAAGTAGAGGTATGTTGTTCAGTTGGTTTTGCTCATATATTGTGTAGATTTAGAAAAGGTGGTGGGCAGGTTTTAAATGTACCATTCATGAGCCAGATGGATGATTGAATTAGAGGTAGTACGTTTTGTGTAGTAGCAAAAATACATATTCTTTTCTCACTATTTAAGTTATCAGATAAACTGAAATCTCCCCTATGGATGAGTGCCAAGTGGTGAGTGATGTCTATTTCAGCAAAAGACTTTAGATCAGGGTAAGAAATTCTTTCTGGCCTTTTACAGGAATGTATCCTTTTTAGGTTGGACACAGGAGGCAGTTGGGCTATAACCTGAGTTAGATTCCTGTATGAATAGTCTTTCAAAATAGGAGCACTGAAACTAGTTGAGGTTTCTTTCAAGCCTTGGATTATCCCAGTAATAATAATTTGTTTTAATATAGTGCTTCATCCCACAGTTCTGCCATGTTTAAGCGCTTTAAATAATAGACATAACTATTACCCACTCATGGTACTCAATTCACCAACCTATAGAATGATGGAAGGCTGAGTTAGTCTTGCAGAGATCCGAGCTTGTCATCTGCTGATCACCTTTTTTTTACAACAGTGGGCGTTCAGCTCATTGAGCTACCCCTCCGGCTTGGATAGAGTTGCAAACCTCAATCTCAGCCGTATTTGGTGGAAGGTTGTGCTCAGTTACATTCTCCTCTTCGTTATTTGGGGGCATATTTACAAGCCCATTGCTCCGCCGGAGCAACACTTTTTGTGATGTTCCGGCGGTGCAGATTACAAAATCCTATCTATGAGGACAAACAAAGCCACTATGCATGGCTTTGAATGGCCTCATAGATACGGAGTAAGGCAAGGCAGCGCAAATTGCTGCGTTGCCATACTCTGCTCTTGGGATGCATTCCATGGGTGTTGGGGTGGGTGTTCCCATGCAACGCCCATGGATTTTGACACTTCCCCAGATTTACCAGGGGCGGCTCCTCCATGTGGGTGGAGGAGTGTCGCTCCACTGCTTTCTCACAGTGCGAGAAGCAGTAACATAAAATACATATATATACCATTTTATGTTTCTGCTTCTCGCACTGCAAGAAAGCAGAAGGGTATGGTTGGTTTGGTCCTGCTCCAGGGCAGGTGAGGAGTGGCTTGCCCACTGTTGTGGGCGCTGACTGTTTGGTCGGCCCCAGGGCTGACCAAACCAGTCTTACGCACTCTGTCCTTTTCTCCATGTAGACTCCATGCGAGTCATTCCGGCCGCAACTGGATTTACAAGACCATGTAACCCTAGGCAAGCGCCAAATCCTTACCCCACCCGAGGTGAGGTGTAACGAGGGGATATAACTTTATTTCTCCTCGTTTTTCCTCTTTCTGCAACACCTCCAAGGATTGTTTCTGTGCAGAAAGGAACCCCTTCCTGCACAAAAACAATCCTGCTGACAACACAGGCACACTTGCACCATGGTGCATTGGTGCCTGTGTTGGCGCTAGGCTGTAGAAACGGCACCAGCACAGGAGAAAAGGACAATGAAGCACCATACTGCATAAATTTAATGCATCCCCGCTCTTTCACTTTCGCTTAGGGAAGCAAACAAGCTGACTTGCTGCACTGCCCTACGCCAAATCACCATATATGAAGCCTTAGTGCTGTGGCCATTCCATAGTAACTACTGAAGTAGTATTTTGCAGACTTACAGTGGCTATGTTTGTTGTCACTATTACTTTTACTTTATTTTTATCAAAGGTACATTAGGTACATTAAAAGTGTTTTCCCTTTTTGTGAGGTAGTTAAAGTAGACTCACTAGGCACACTGGGATCAGTATTTCGTTTAAAAATATTAAAACAAGTGTAGTGTAATGGCATGTATGTTATTTCATGTAATCTACATCGTTCCTTAAGTAGAGTTACTTTTTCTAATTTCCTACCTCTTCCAGTTGTTTTGTTGTTCAGATGTGAAGTTTTGAACGGTAGGGGGTCCATTAGTATGTCGGGTGGATCGCCACCGCCCGCATACTATGAAATCACAGATCAATGCTGTCTCCTCCGCCTGCTTCCTCACTCTGCGCATGCTACGTAAGATCTTCAAGTGGTTACCCCTACACACGAGGGTATGCAGATAGAATATCGAGTTGGAATTGTCTACTTACACAAATATTGAGTTGGAAATATCGTGATACAGAAATATCGACAGCAAGAATATCGTGGTCAAGAATATCAACTTTAAGGTAAGAAATATCGTTGAAAAAAATAAAATATCGAAGTCATTAATATCGTTTGCAAAAATATAGTTGTTTAAAATATCAATTTTTTAATTAGTGTTATGTATTTTAGTATGTATTTTAAATGTAGGTGATCTATTTTTTTTGCATAAGTATTGTTTTTGGTTTTTAATATACGTGTTAAATTTCTAGTAGATATCAGTTTTATTTTAATTAAATGTTGAGTTTTTAATACCGTAGCGGGTTGTGGGTTTATAGAAGAATAGGGTGGAAAGTAATTTAATTATGATAAATTAATGATTATTTTTTATTTAGTAATATTTATTTAGTTTAGATTTTATAGTGTTAATTGTGGGAAGTAATTGGTTATGATTTAATTATTAATTGTTAATTAATATTAATTAATTGATTGGTATTTAATTATGGTAATGTAATTATTTTAGAGCGGTTTGTGGGAATTATAGGGGTAAAGGATGGGAAGTAATTTAATTATCATAAATTAATGACTTTTTAAAATGTACTAATATGTATTTAATTTAGATTTTATATTGGTAATTGTAGGAAGTAATTTATTATTAAGTAATTATTAATTGGGTATTAATTATGATTAATTAACTAATTGGCAATTAATTATGTTAATTGTGACTTTTTTTAGGAGCGGGTTGTAGGGTTTATAGGGGTAAAGGGTAGGAAGTAATGTATTTTTAACGAATTAATAATTATTTGATAATTCATGCTAATTATTTAATTAAAATTTAAATATGGCAATTGTGAAATTAATATTAATTTTAGATGTGAGTTGTGAGTTTTATAGTGGTAAAGGGTGTGAAGTAATGTATTTTTGATTAATTATTAAGTAGTTGTTAATTGATATTAATTTATTATTTTTAAATTAATTATGGAAATTGTGTATTGATTTTTAGGTGTGGGTTGTGGGGTTTATAAGGGTAGAGGGTGGAAAGTAATTTATGTTTAAATAATTAATAATTAGATGATAATTAATATTAATTCATAAATTGATAATTAACTAGGGTAATTATTTATTTTTGTGTTTGAGTATTGGTTTTGTAGTGGTTATGTGGTATCTGTTTTAATTAGTTTTTTAATGAATAATATTTCTTTAATTGATAGTTATGTTAATTATGGAGGTACATTTAGATGTGTGTTGTGAATTGTGCGGTGTTATAGGGTAGGAAATAAAAAAGATTACATTTATGTAAAATTTAATGTTTTTGTTTATAAATAATTTCTAATTAAAAATAGTTATTTCTTTGTAAATTATTTTTACATTTATTTAATATATTATTTCTAGGTATTTGTCATATCTATTTAACATAATAATATGTTTCTATTTTTCAGATTTTTAAAATATTTTAAAATATTTTTCTTTTTTTTTCTTTATATTTTGTGTTGGTGATATTTTGTTTGTTTTAAATTTTGAATTGACTGGAGTGGGAATATTATTTTTTAACCCTCTGCTATCCAACACTTTCCCTATTGTTGCACTAACTGGAGTGGGAATAGTATTTTTTACACCTACGCTATCCAACACTTTCCCTAGTGTTGCACTAACTGGAGGGGGAATAGTAATTTTTACCCCTCCGCTATCCAATACTTTCTCTCTTGTTGCACTCACTGGAGTGGGAATATTTATTTGTATTCCTCCTCTATCCAACACTTTCCCTTGTGTTGCACTAACTGGAGCAGGAATAGTAATTTTTACCCCTCGCTAACCAACACTTTCCCTACTGTTGCACTCACTGGAGTGGGAAGAGTATTTTTTACCCCTCGGCTATCCAACACTTTCCCTACTGTTGCAGTCACTGGAGTGGGAACTGTAATTTGTATTCCTCCGCTATCCAACACTTTCCCTACTGTTGCACTAACTGGAGTGGGAACAGTCATTTTTATTCCTCCGCTATCCAATACTTTCCCCACCGTTGCACTCACTGGAGTGGGAATAGTAATTTTTACCCCTCCGCTATCCAACACTTTCCCTACTGTTGCACTCACTGGAGTGGGGATAGTAATTTTTACCCCTCAACTATCCAACGCTATCCCTACTGTTGCACTGACTGGAATGGAAATAGTAATTTTTACCCCTCCGCTATCCAACACTTTCCCTACTGTTGCACTCACTGAAGTTGGAATAGTAATTTTTACCCCTCCGCTATCCAACACTTTCCCTACTGTTGCACTCACTGGAGAGGGAATAGTATTTTTTACCCCTCCGCTATACAACACTTTCCCTACTGTTGCACACACTGGAGTGGGAATAGCAATTTTTACCCCTCCGCTATCCAACACTTTCCCTACTGTTGTAGTCGCTGGAGTGTGAATAGTCATTTTTATTCCTCTGCTAGCCAACACTTTCCCTACTGTTGCGCTAACTGGAGTGGGAAAAGTAATTTGTATCCCTCCACTATCCAACACTTGCCCTACTGTTGCACTCACTGGAGTGGGAATAGTAATTTTTACCCCTTTGCTATCCAACACTTTCCCTACTATTGCACTCACTGGAGTGGGAATAGTATTTTTTACCCCTCCGCTATTCAACACTTTCCCTACTGTTGCACTCTCTGGAGTGGGAATAGTAATTTTTACCCCTCCACTATCCAACACTTTCCCTACTGTTGCACTCACTGAAGTGGGAATAGTCATTTTTACCCCTCTGCTATCTAACACTTTCCCTACTGTTGCACTCACTGGAGTGGGAATAGTATTTTTTACCCCTCCCCTATGCAACACTTGCCCTACTGTTGCACTCACTGGAGTGGGAATAGCAATTTGTATTCCTCTGCTAGCCAACACTTTCCCTACTGTTGCACTAACTGGAGTGGGAAAATTCATTTTTGTCCCTCCGATATCCAACACTTTCCCTACTGTTGCACTCACTGGAGTGGGAATAGTATTTTTTACCCCTCCCCTATCCAACACTTTCCCTACTGTTGCAGTCACTGGAGTGGGAATAGTCATTTTTATTCCTCTGCTAGCCAACACTTTTCCTACTGTTGCACTAACTGGAGTGGGAAAAGTAATTTTTATCCCTCCGATATCCAACACTTACCCTACTGTTGCACTCACTGGAGTGGGAATAGTAATTTCTACCCCTTCGCTATCCAACACTTTCCCTACTGTTGCACTCACGGGAGTGGGAATAGTAGTTTTTACCCCTCCGCTATCCAACACTTTACCTACTGTTGCACTCACGGAAGTGGAAAATTTAAGTTTAAAGACTTTTAAATAGTTTAATGTTTTAATTTATAATATAATTTTTTTATTAGATTAAATGTTATTGGTGTATATGTATATATATAATGTAATGTTAGCATATACACAGCTACATGCATGTCAACCACACTGCATTAAGCAGTATTACTGACTTAGACTGTTCCAAGATGTCTGCCATGTTTTGCACTCTGCATATTGATGTTGTCCTTCCTCTATGATCAAAGCCAAATACTTTATCTGGACACCAGTGCAAGCACAATTATTCACGTGGTCAAGGCTTTTGTAGTCGAAACACGTTTCGAATAAACACCCTTTTTGAATCATCCAATCTGTTGGAGTCGTTGGTTACTGAGAGCGCACAATATTGATTTTGTTTGACAGAGGCCTACGTCCCGGCGTGCTCCGCCGGCGTGTGCGCCACCTCTCGTGGACCCCGAAGCAGTCGGAAGGAGCGTTCTTGCAATTTGTTACAAAGTGAGGACTGCACTTGGACCGGCCGTATATTGAGAGTTTTGACAAGTCGGGAACAAGATTGTGCGCAGGACGACATGCTCAGGGGTAAGTGCTGGTCCCGTACTGTCCGTCCCTTGGGGGTTGAGGGTGGGTGACACCACAACTGCGGTTCTGCCGGCTCTCTCCCCAGGGCAGTGGCAGAGGGACCGCGTTATCCTTTGGGCACTCGGGACTTTCCCGCTACGAAACTCCACTTGGGCATTGCGTTTCTCCGTGGAGAAAGAAACGCAGTAACATCAAGATCTCAGCTCAGGAGTGTATGTAATAGCAATATACAAGGCATTTCACCTGTGTGAATCTAAGGAGCAATATCAATCTGCTGACTCCATCTCCAACTTTTTCATGAAACTTTTTCATAGAACTTTTCCTAAAACCTTTTTATGAACACTTATTCATGAACATTTCTCAAAATTCAAGTGGTCAATAGACAGATGAACGGCAGGAGGAACCTGTATTGAACAGGGGTATATCGACTCCAACAGATATTTTGACATTTATTAGGGTGTAGTGTACTATGGAACAAGAGGAAGAACGAAGGGCAGCGGCCCAGATTCTTTTCACCAGGAAACCTAAAACTAAGGCTGGAACAACATTAGGGACAGTCCAAATTCCACCCATGGATGACAAATTGGCCAAACTGGAAAAGTTGAAAAAGACAGAAATTTCCAAGTGGTGGGAAGCTATTTCCTTACAAAATTATATTGATCAAGAAATGATACCCAGGGGCTTAAGGATTTTCACCACACCGACATAGGACACACCCAATCCAGCCATGCTTACAGAATGGTCAGAAAATTCTGCACTAAGTTCCAAAAGGATGATAGAGATCTTGGTGAAGTATGCATGGATCGACAGGGTTGTTATCTTAAAACAAATACAAGAAATATTGGAAGAACTCAAAAAGGTGACTGAAAGTGAGATGGTGGAAAGGGCATTAAGTGCCATGAAAGACCGCCTCAAGAAATACGAAGAGGATATCAAAGCCCGCAAGGAAAGGAAACTCAATAGACTATGAGAGTGAGAGAATTCTCACTTTAAGTCGCAAATATGACCATCTCTATGAAAAGAAGGAAACGCCAACCACAACATTTGAAAACATAGAACCTGATCGGGCAGCCTCAATTTCCACGGCAAGTGAAGCGGAGTCGGACATTTCAGTTGAAGGAGCGTCCAGTCTCGATCCTACAACTCGCCCAGTGAATTTTTTAGAAGAATATTGCCATCTGCGCCGGAGCAGGCGGACAACGAAGGAGACTCCGGCATTGAACACACAAGGACGAAGAGGACGGGGAAGAGGCAGCGGACGGGGAAACGTAGAAACAGAAGCAAAAGACTTCAGCAACGATGGGAGAAGAGGCAGAGCAAGGGGCGGCATGGCAACTTACAGAACCCCCTCCAGAAGAATGCGCTGATGGATTCTATAATGGTAAATAGGACTATTATAAATCTGTCTAAAAGAGTAATGACTGAAATGGGGAAAAAGGACTTTATGTTTGGGCCTTTCTTTCTGTCCATCTAAATATTTTAACTATACTGATGCCAAAATAGATTTATTCAAATTTGTCAGAAAGTTGAAATTAAAAAAATGGCACACTTTGAAAAGATTGGGTGACAATAGAAGAACTAGATTCCCTGCTCCCAGACAACAGGACAATGTCACCATTGGCGACATTGACACTCTTATTAATCTAGTAGAGTTGGAGCAAGCAAGTCTTGGGGAGAGTAGGGAAGGTTGGAGTGATCCAGCTGACCCCTATGCTGATACCAACAGGCAGAGTAGTAATACTCAAGTGTTGGACAGTTTAGGACTGACTACTGACAACAGTGCTCTCTCGGGTTTCAAACCCAAATTTACGTTTCTGCCCACTCTTCCACATGGCAGTATCGACACTTTTCATGAGTGTGTCACGAAAGCCTTATGCAATTTTAGATACAAAAAGAAGAATTTTAAGAACATGCACAATAATCTATCCTATGATCAGAGACAGGCTCTTAAGTCTCTCTCTGAGGATATGAATATTGTCATACGGCCTGCAGACAAAGGAGGCAATGTGGTCATATTAGATAGGGACAAATACATTGCTGAAGCCTCGAAACAACTGAACGATCCCAAAAGCTACATTCCCGTTACCACAGAAGTGTACAGCAATAGTGTCATTGACCTCTAGGATAGGCTCATTATGTGGAAAGATAAAGGCATTTTGGAATGGGAGGAGTACAGGTATCTCAAGAATGACCATCCAATACTTCTGGTACTCTACCTTTTGCCCAAACTCCACAAAAACCCTATTGATCCACCAGTGCGCCCTATAGTGTCATCTAGAGGGAGTGTGTCAGAGCATGTATCCACATATGTGGACCACTTCCTCAGGGACTATGTCATGAGCCTACCCAGTTACGTCAAGGACACCAAAGACTTTCTTAAGAAGATCCAAGACATCGAGTGGAGTGAGGATTCCCTCCTCATCACACTCGATGTACAATCATTGTACACCATCATTGATCACAAACAAGGGTTGGAAGCGTGTGGTCATTTTCTCAACAACAGGCCCCTCAGGTTCAGAGAACAAAGTAAGATGATATTGGAAATGATAGATTATTGTCTCTCCAATAATATCTTTTTGTTCAACGGTGTTCTGTATAGACAAGTAACCGGCACTGCGATGGGCTCATGTTTCGCCCCAAGTTTTGCCAATCTTTTCATGGGACGTTGGGAGGAGGAGGTATTTGCGAACCTTGAGTATGGACACCATCTAGAACATGTAACCACGTGGATGCGTTACATTGATGATCTGTTTATCATCTGGAGGAGCAGTGAGCGAGAGGCACATAAATTTATTGAAGATCTCAATGTCAATAACAACAATATTGTCCGCACAGGCCACGTCAGCAGAGAGCAAGCAGAATACCTAGATGTTAAGATTGACATCAAAAACAACAAAATGCAGTCCACTCTTTTCAGAAAGACCACTGCAGGCAACAGTATCCTTCATGCCCTCAGCAGTCATCCAGAGACTCTGAAGTGGAGCATTCCGTTTGGAGAGCTGCTGAGGGCTAAGAGGAACTGTAATACTGAAGATGCCTATCAACAAGTGAGTAACAAAATGTTGGACCGTTTCAAGATCAGAGGATATCCTAATTGGGTATTACTTAGAGGCAAAGATAGAGCTAATGAGATATCTAGATCTCTCACCTTAACGGATAAACGTGTACAGTCCACAACAGAGGATGAAAACAACACCCGCATCATCATGACATATAATGCTGATTCCGACAATATTAAAAAAATCCTAGTTAAAAACTGGGACATTCTCAAATGTGACAACACTATTGGTACTAGCATACCTAATCGACCCAGCATCACGTACAGAAAAGGGAGGAATATCCGAGACACGGTGGTACGCAGTGATGTGGCCATATACCCCATGAGACATGAACATGGCCTCAAGGGATTTTTTCCCTGCGGCCACTGCAAGGCGTGTAGGAACAGTACTTTCCTTAAGACAACCACCTACAACGGGGTAGACAAGGAAATTAATCAATTCCTCACATGCAGTAGCACGTTTGTAATTTATGTGATTGAGTGCCCATGTAAACTTTGGTACATAGGCAGTACCACTCTCCAGGCAAAAAAACGGGTACTAGAACACAGTAGGGCCATCACGCATGAGGATGAAAGGTATCCAGTTGCACACCATTTTAGAGACCAACACTATTCCGATCCCACTTTGCTTAGATTTTTCATTTTGGAACAAATTATGAACAATCCCAGGGGAGGGAATAGGGTATTGAGGTTAAGGCAAAGGGAATCCAAGTACATTGCGGATTTCCAGACCAAGGATCCGGGGGGCCTCAATCATGACGAAGAATTGGCCATACATCTCAGAGAATAATGTATCTATATTGTGGTATTTTACTGATTTTCCAGTTGGTGCCCTTGAAGTGAGCTTTTAGTTTTGTGTTTTTTTTGTTCTCTTCTCTCCTCTCCGACCATTTTCAGCATTGTGCACTAGAGCAAGTTAGTATATGTATTTTTTAAATGAATGTGTGAATTGTTTTTCATAGTGGTTTTTGATTAATGTTACAGGAGGAAAGGAAGGGGCCCGGACACCAGCACTCACTCTTCACAGGCAACCTACCCTTTTCCCCTTATTATCACTCCCATTGCTGAATGTCGGGTACTGTGAGACTTGGCACATAAGAGCATTGGACTATAGCTCCTCATTCGATACGGTCAGTTATCGTAAATTACAAAATAGCATTTGGTTTATGCAGAATTTTGGATTTGTGAGAATATGTGCTCGAAGGCATTGCAAGGTATTCACGAATAACAGGGGATAACATCTATATTATTTTGGTTGGAAGGGGACATGTCACCTCTGGGCACTTGCCCATTTATTGTGTGATTCATTGCGCAATGCATTTCAATCAAGCCTCCGCGGATTCAAACAAATCTGCTGATTATATCTTGTATTTTGTCATGTTGGTTTATATGCGAACAAATCTTCAACAGACATTTGCGTCTATGTACGTAATTTGTACAGTTTGCCATAAATACACGATACACAAGGAACTCAGCTTACAACATGATAATATCTTTTGCTCAATATATCAATATGTATATATAATATGGCGCGCTGCCGTTTATACCTGATTAAAGCTGTGCTTCCAGTTGGTGTTGGAGTGCGTCTCATTGCACAGGGCAAGTAGTAGCGTTCATATATATATGTAGATAGTTATAGTTAGGACCGAGTTTCCATAGGAAATCTGAAAATTCTATTTTGAATAACTTTGGCACCGGTTGACGAATCCTCGCGAAATTTTCAAAACTAATGAGGCGCTCCGTTCAGCTCCTACCCTGAAAGTCTCGGGGTGATTCGTCAAGCGGGGGCCGAGAAAAAAGGGGGGTCCCAAAACACGTTTTCCCCATGCATTTTTCCATAGGACCTTTAGTCGAAGGTACAGCCCGAACGGCTGAACAGAATTACTTGAAATTTGGCAGAGAGGTAGTCCTCAGGTCAGAGAAGTGCCTTTTGCAGGTCTGGTGTCAATCTGTTCAGTAGTTCCTGAGAAAATAGCATTTAAAAGCATATAAATATCTATAAGCTCGCACCGTGCGCGCACCGTGCGAGCACCCTAACGTGCGCGAGCGTAATTCTGATTGGTGGTTACATGTTAGTCAACGTTCGAATCGGTCGAAATCAGGGAATGTCGGCCGTTATTTTGTTTGTTTTCAGTGCGAGAGTGAAAAAGGAAGGTGGCGAACGTGAAAAGGGGGCAGGGTAGAGAGTTCCTGACCCCCTAGCCTTTGTCAGGGGGTCCCTGAAGGACCCCGAAGGCAGAAACAAATTTTAATTTTTTTTTTTTTTTAAATCGCGGGGGTGCGCGCACCGTGCGCGCACGGTGAAAAACCAAAAAAAATAAATATGTTTATTGTAAAATAAATATATATAAAAAATAATAATACATAAATAAATTAGCATTTAAAAAACCGTACAAATTCACTGAAAAAACCATAGGTTTCACACATGTTATAGTTAGAAATTAGCATTTAAAAAACCTTGCAAATTCACTTAAAAAACCATAGGTTTCACACATGTTATAGTTAGGTGGATATTTCACTCGTAAAAAAACAATGAAATTCCCCCGTTATAGTTAGTTCAGATAACTATAACTCGCGCGACCGCCACTCTATCACAAGGATGATGTCATCAGTGATGTCATGAGTGATGCCACTGACCATGTCATGAGTGATGTAATATGTGACGTCATGAGCAGTGGATTGCGGGCGCGCGAGTTATAGTTATCTGAACTAACTATAATGGGGGAATTTCATTGGTTTTTTACGAGTGAAATATCCACCTAACTATAACATGTGTGAAACCTATGGTTTTTTAAGTGAATTTGCAAGGTTTTTTAAATGCTAATTCCTAACTATAACGTGTGTGAAACCTATGGTTTTTTCAGTGAATATATATTTATTTGTAAATTTCCATATATAGAATTATAAAATAAATTAAAATGAATCGTTTATTAATTGTTTTAAAGTACATACATATATATTACATTTTATATACATGTTTAGATTATTTTTAATTAAATGTATTTGTTATATTTGTTA
The DNA here is from genome assembly GCF_964204655.1 of Triturus cristatus. NCBI lineage: Eukaryota > Metazoa > Chordata > Amphibia > Caudata > Salamandridae > Triturus > Triturus cristatus. Next base: position 1,062,537,963 of record NC_140582.1, on the reverse strand, counting down.
AAATTTATATTGAATCTAATTTATTTTTAAGTTAATTTTATTATTTAATATATTTAATATTCTTTTTTATACATATATTAGAATCGATATTTTGTACAACTATATTTTTTACTCCAGTCGTGGCCTGATCTCACGCATATATGCAGCAGTGAAGGAAGATCCGGTGGTTAATATGTCTGCAGTTAGGGGGAGGTGGGAGGAGGACCTGCCCACTTTGCTGACAGACGGAGAATGGAAGAAAGCACTAGCACAGGTAGCGGAAGCCACAAGTAATGCGAGGTTTGAATTAATTCAATTTCACTAGCTACATCGTACATATGAAACACAACAGCAGAGAGCACAGTTCATACCGTGAGCCACACCGGACTGCCCGAGGTGCGGCACTGACCCTGCCACCTTTTTGCACATGACGTGGAGCTGTGTATGTTTACAACCATACTGGGACCAGGTGGTACAGTCCCTCTGTGCAGCTACAGTAATGAGAATAGACTTCTCCATAAAACAGTGCCTATTGGGTGTCCTACCAACACCAAAAAAGGGAACACAGATCAGACAAAAGTTCTTACTGCTGGGTCTGGTCTTGACGAAAAAAAGAATCGCGATCCACTGGACTAAGTCCTCTCCACCCAAATTGTGTAAATGGAAGGCTGACGTGCGTGAATGGGGGGTGGCGGGGGAGTGCCGCCTCTGGGGGGTGAGAATGGATGAAAACGCAGAATGTGATATGCTTGAATGGGGACAAATGTTAACGGCAGTGACGGTTGCAGAACCCCTACAAAATGACGATACAACACTGACGCAATCAGCTGTTTCTGACCCACAGGTACTCAGCGCCGAAGATAGGGACAGCCCCCCGCACACTCATAACTCTACATCAGGTACATCATCCAACCTGAATTCCTAAATAATGCCTAAACAAAATAGCTGCCAGCTGCCGGGAGAGAAGAGGGGTGGGGGGTGGGCAGGAAATGTTCATGTTCAAATATGTTTACAGGAGAACATCCTGCAGTTCAATAAATTGAAAAGGCGTTGCAAATATGCTATATATCGACAGGTCATGCATAATGATGCAAGTTGTGTTATAATATGATACTGTAAGGAAATGTACGACATACTTTGTGATGTGTTATCAAGCAGTGCTATCAATAAAAACAGTTTTTGACATTTTTGATATCATATATTTTGAGTTGATATTTTTTTCTCAATATTTTTGTACTTACCATTATAAATATAGGATGTCAATATTTTTGACATCGATATTTATAACTCGATATTTGTGTATGGGGATATTTTGGGGGCCAATATTCTATCAGTGAACCACACACGAGACCCACCGTGACCCAAGCCCTCATCACCAGCTGACTGGATTATGGCAATGCCTTCTACATAGGTATCGCCGCACACCTTCTAGAAAGACTTGAGACGATACAGAACGCCACAGCTGAACTCATCCTCGGCCTTCCCTGACCAACCCACATCACACTCCACCTCAGGAAACTCCACTGGCTCCCCGTACAGAAGAGATGCCAATGCAAGCTGCTGACCCACACACACAAGGCTCTACACAACTAAGGACCCGCCAATATTAACCACCACCTGAACTTCCGCCAACCGTCAAGAAGACTATGCTCCACCTCCCTTTCATTTGCCCATACTCCCAGCATCTACGGAAGCAGAAGCAAAAGATAATCCTTCTCCCATATAAAGACCTGGAACAGCCTCCCCACGCACCTCAGGACCATCATTTCACTTCCGGAATTCCGAATGGCCCTGAAGACCTGGCTGTTCGAATAAGCCTCCGGGGCCTGCAAGAGCCTGGATACCCGAACTAGGTAATTAGCCTTGCTTTATAAATCCTGATTGACTGATTGAATATGATCGATGTTATAATTTTTTTATATGTTTTCCTTATGTAGAGAGCAGGTTGATATTATGTAACTCAATATTTTGTTAATATTGATACGTAAAATTACGATATTTGTGTTGTCGATATTTTGGTAATTTACGTAGACACTAATTAAACTTAACATTTCGGTTAATTATATTTTTGTATGAAATATTTTTGTAATCAATATTTCATATGAGGACACTAAATTATTGTACATATAGTTCTAAAATTGTGGGTAAATTGCCATTGTTCATGAAAGCCTCATCTATATACATGCATCTTGTAATGTGTATTAACAGAATATACGTCACTTTTCAAAAAGCAGCACACCGATCAATGTGTGTAAGAGTAACTTAAGCACTGCATAATTTCAGGGAAGGCTTTTGTGAATTAGTCCCAAAGCACCATTAACCTTGGCTTGCCCCTTCCTCTCCTGTGCCCTTGTCACACACAATCTGCCTGTGCTTAGTATGGCTGTGGACAAACTTTACTTCACATCACCACCTACTGAATATAAGCAGGGCCACTTGAATTATGTGATTGTGCGGCTGCAGCGATTTTCACATAGTTGTATATTTGCCACATTTGCCACATAATCCGTAATCTGCTGCATACCCTGCAGATTTTAAGAACCAAAAATGTGTTTGTAGCTCAAACAGTTTAAAAGTTAGTAAAAAACGCAGTGACACGTGTTTCAGCGCAGTGGAAGAACCTTTGTAAACGTTGACCGGTCACTTATTACTATATTTTGGTGTTAAACTGGTACTAATGAGGTACAACTAATGCCCAGACAGTGTTAACAAGTTTAACAAGCATTGGTAATGCATTGGTTTCACCTATGTAATGAATAAAGAGCTGTTGTCACCAGTCATCGTCCGGGAAAAGGAAAGAGCTCCCTGACAAATAACACTGGAGTGGAGAGAATGTGGCGCAGCGGCCAGAACTACTGACTCGCGAGCTGGGGATAAATTGCTAAATAAGTATGCCACAATAGTAAAAGGCAAACCTTTATGAAAATATAGTTCCACCAAAGCGGATGTTAACAGTATTTTGTCTGCGGGAAACTGGTAAGAGAAGCAGACGAGGGACAAGCATTGATAGATGCAGGAAAATATGCTACAGCCAATAGAAATGGAGGAAAGATAAGTGGCATGCACCGGAACCAATTAGAAGGCTGGAAATAGAGGAGGCAGGATGTGAGTCCCTTTAAAGTTTATATTAAAAACAATAGATTTCCCAAGCACAGCACAAGCGCTGTGCAGGCGAAACCAAAAAATGACTAAATAATGAGGTAATATTATCATAAAATGTGCTGCATAAATTGCCTTTTCTTGCCGTACAATTTACACAACCCTGCTACATAATGTGACCCTCTCCTGCCGCACAATTCCAGTGGCCCTTGAATATAAGCAAGATTGCTCAGTACCTGGGCCTTGAAGACTGTAGGCATGAAACACCTTATGAAACGTCAGGTTCTTTTAGAAACATGGCAGCATTCCAAGGCTGGAGACTTGATTGTACTCAGCATCAACAGCAGTGCCGCTAGCAAGGAGACATTCGGACTTTCAGTCGCCCTCGAAAGCTCTCAAAGACTCAGTTCAAACCAGGAATGCTCTTTTTTAAAATTGACATTGTTTCTTTTGAGCTACACTTCCCTTTTGTTGCAATTGCAAACACAAAACACACCATTACTTTGCTCAGCACCAAGGTTATTTTTAATAGAGGAGGCCGGGCATTTACTTAATTATGCCATACTTTTCAGTTTTTGGACATTCCATGTGTCGTTCAATATCTGTTTTCGCCTGGCCATGCTATTTTGCAGAATGTTCACCTGTGGGAGATTGATTTGAGGAGAAAATATCTCGCAATAACTGTGAAACTGGACTTGGAGTAGGTATACCTTGCATGGCTGTTGGATGCGAGGGCATACCGTACATAAGATATTCACATGGACGATCATTCACACCAGACTAAAAAGAAAATAATGACAACATGCATTGGCAATGTATTTGCGTATATTACAGTACATGAGGAAAGGCACACCATAAACAGGCACACATAACTACAGATCACACATGAATGTGCAAACTGACCAACACACCTGCAGCCACCCATTAACACAAAGAGATATACAGACAGATTTGCCACAAATACACCTTTGCCACAAATACACCAGCTGGGTCTGGCGGCTTAGTGGACTAATGCGTACACTGTAGGGTCCTATGTTTGACCTCATGGTCACAGGTTCAAATCCCAGCGAGTCCACTAAGACTTTCATTCTTCTGAGGTTGATAAAATGAGTACCATTGAGTTAGATAATAAACATCTGTTATTCAGCGCCAAGACAGCCTTCTGGATGAATGCGTGCTTTACAAATACACGTTATGTTATGCATTTAGGCACCCATGATCAACCAGACTACCAGTTTATAAATAATTCTTCTATACAATAAGGAGCTGAAAAGGAAACAATCAGATTAGGTCGCCCTCCACTCAAAGTCATGAACAACAACAATTAGACCTAATCTGCTAAGGCAAAAATCCTATTTACTTCATGAGTGGGATTGGAAGTTTATTTTCTTCCTCAACAACAATCCTTCACTTTTTATAAGTATTGTCCCTACTCATAATTGCCTTATAGTTTAGTATTAAAAGAACCAACCTAAGAATCAACAGTCACTTTGTTCAAGAAAAATACCCCATACTTTAACAGGTGTATATAACATACTAATGTGCACCAATGTGAAACAATGTAAACAAACGAGATAGCACCTCACGTGCGCACCACCAGAGAGGCTTGCTGGTTAATTATCACCAGTTATGCCCACGTTTCTCATCATAGGTTGCTACCTCGTAAAAACAAAAATAATTGGTGTCCAGAAAACCAGTGAAAACGGTTAACATGTGTAAAAATGACACAATTCAACCCTGTGTGATTTAAAATTGAGATAAGACACACAGTCACCAAAGAACCACTTTTATTCTAAACTCGTGGGCTTATTCAAAATAAAAACATACTGCATGTTTGCAGACCAAATAATGATGGGCCGACATGTTTCATTGCCTGTCAATTGTAGTGTCAATTTTTTCAGGGCACGAGGACTTTGTCCACCTTTTCTGCGTTTTGCGCCGTTTCATGTCGCGGGAACTAGGCCTACCCACACAAGTGAAGTACCATTTTTCTCAGGAAGACTTTGGGAAACGCGGGGTGGATGGAAATTTGTGGATCCGCGCAAATTCCAGAACTTTCCAACACAGAAATGTGAGGAAAATTAGTTTTTTTGGCAATGTTTTTGGTTTGCAAGGGATTTTAGGTAACAGAACCTGGTGAGAAGCAGTCGAGTCACCCTATCCTGTATTCCCCTGGGTGTCTAGTTTTAAAAAATGTATAGGTTTGCTAGGTGTCCCTAGGTGACGGCAGAGCTAGGGTTCGAAAACTACAGCTAGGTACTTTGCCAAAAAAGAGTCATTTATCACTGTGAAATTGTGTTGTGTCCACATTGTGTTTTGCGCCGTTTCCTGTTGCGGGCACTAGGCCTACCCACACAAGTGAGGTACCATTTTTCTCGGAAGACTTTGGGGAACGCGGGGTGGGTGGAAATTTGTGGATCCATGCAAATTCCAGAACTTTCCACCACAGAAATGTGAGGAAAATGTGGTTTTTGTTGGCAATTTTTAGGTTTGCAAGGGATTCTGGGTAACAGAACATGGTGGGAGCCAGTCAAGTCACCCCATCCTGGATTCCCCTGAGTGTCTATTTTACAAAAATGTATAGGTTTGCTAGGTTTCCCTAGGTGCCGGCAGAACTAGGGTTAAAAAACTACAGCTAGGCCGTTTGCCAAAAAAGGGTCATTTTTCACTGTGAAATTGTGGTGTATCGACGTTGCGTTTTGCACCGTTTCATGTCACGGGCACTAGGCCTACCCACGCAAGTGAGCTACCATTTTTCTCGGAAGACTTTGTGGAACGCGGGGTGAGTGGATATTTGTGAATCCACGCAGATTCCAAAACTTTCACCACAGAAATGTGAGGAAAATGTGTTTTTTGACAAGTTTTTAGGTTTGCAAGGGATTCTAGGTAACAGAACCTGGTGGGAGGCAGTGAAGTCACCCCATCCTGGATTCCCCTGGGTGTCTATTTTTCAAAAATGTAAAGGTTTGCTAGGTTTCCCTGGGTGCCAGCAGAGCTAGGGTTCAAAAACTACAGCTAGGCACTTTGCCAAAAAAGGGTCATTTTTCACTGTGAAATTGTGGTGTGCCCACGTTGCGTTTTGCGCCGTTTCATGTTGCGGGAACTAGCCCTACCCATGCAACTGAGGTACCATTTTTCTCGGAAGACATTGGGGAACGCGGGTGGGTGGAAATTTGTGGATCCACGCAGATTCCAGAACTTTCCACAACAGAAATGTGGGGAAAATTTGCTTTTTTGGACATTTTTTTAGGTTTGGAAGGGATTCTGGGTAACAGAACCTGGTGAGAGCAAGTCAAGTCATCCCATCCTGTGTTCCCCTGGGTGTCTAGTGTTCAAAAATGTATAGGTTTGCTAGGTTTCCCTAGGTGCCGGCAGAGCTAGGGTTCAAAAACTACAGCTAGGCACTTTGCAAAAAAAGGGTAATTTTTCATTGTGAAAATGTGGTGTGTTCACGTTGCGTTTTGAGCCGTTTCCTGTTGTGGGCACTATGCCTACCCACACAAGTGAGGTACCATTTTTATCAGGAGACTTAGGTTAATTCAGATTTGTAAAGCAACTGTGATTACCTATTGACTTTCAATGCATTTCTGCCTTCCAAATGAAAGACAATGTGTAAAAAAGAAGTCATTTTGAAAAATGACCGATAATTCTCATGCTAGTATGAGTGTTCCCCATTTCGGAAATGTGCAAATATCTACTGTTTCTAAACACTATATTTTGTTCCCATTTCAGAAATACATAGGTGTCTTTCATACCAATTTTTACATGTATACATTTTCCAAGAGTAAGTGCTATATACCCGCTACATAATACAAAACCATTGCAAGTCGCTGCTCAGTTTTTGGCTCTGGGTTCGTCGGGTTCTTGGTGAACCTACAAGTCCTATATATCCCCACAACCAGTAAGGTCCTGTGGATGTAACAGTATATTGCTTTCAAAGAGCTGTCACAATTAGAAGAAGTTACAGGTGAAAACGTTGACACAAAAAGATGTTTTTTTCAACTAATTTTCAATTTGTCCTATATTTAACTGTTAGTTTCTATAAAGAAACCTTGAAGGATGTAGACAAGTGACCCCTTGCTGAATTTAGAATGTTGTCTACTTTTCAAAAATGTATAGCTGTCCAGGATCCATTATTGCTTTCATACCCATTTCTACCATTAAATGGAAGGAGGTTGACAGCACACAAAATAGCAAAAATAAGCTATGTCGCAGAAAAATACCAAAACTGTGTACAAAATTCTGGTTTTCTGACAAAAGTCTGTCATTCCCTAAAAGCTGGGAAATTGTTGATTTTAGCCCCACAAACTCTTTTTTGATACCATTTGCAGGGAAAAACCCAGACACTTTCATTTGCAGCACTTTTTTCCCATTTTTCCAAAAACAAATTTAGCTGTATTTTGGCTAATTTCTGGTTAATAGTCCGCTCTCCCATGGTACTGACACTTTTCAACTCCAGTTCCCGTACGGTGAGCAGCCCAGTCCGCTGCATATCTGTCCCTATCGGTCCTCGAGCAGCATACCCGTGCCAGCATGGCAAGTCCTGGCCTTTCCGCTACGGGGGCAAATTCTTACACTCTGGTCTACCCCCCAACCTCTCCAAAACCACCGCTAAATCCTTCAAGCACTCCACCCTGAAAAGGCACCCCGAGTCACTGAACTCTGACCTTCGTTATAGCACAGACAACGGCACAGTCATTAATGACCCCATTTTCTACTCTAGAAGAACCTCTGCTTGGCGCAAAGCCTTTGCCCACCTCCTCAATGTACGTGCAACAAAGAACATTCCATACAGCACTAAGCTAACAATAACACCCTCTCCAATCCTGCGAGCTGACCTCACCATCACTCTTTACAAAAATGGCATTGTCTTAATCCAAGCCTCAACCAAAAATTTTGATAAATTTGCAGACCTTTTCACTCTCCTCAGAAACCACGTGCATGACTCTGGTAGGGTAACCAACTCCCGCCCTGATGAGTCCTCATCCAGCCTACCCAGCGTAGCTAGCCATTCACAAACCCCTCTAGGTAGGGTAACCAACTCCCGCCCCAATGAGTCCTCATCCAGCCTACCCAGCGTAGCTAGCCATCACACAAACCCCTCTAGGTAGGGTAACCAACTCCCGCCCGATGAGTCCTCATCCAGCCTACCCAGCGTAGCTAGCCATTCACAAACCCCTCTAAGGTCTTCCAACACGGACCCCCCTATCCACTCAAGCACGGCGCCAGGCCTTGCCATCAGAATCACCCCTAGACCTTTGGTCTCCTCCCTACTAGCCCCCTATATAGACTATGCCACCGGTACGCCCCCATAGACCTATGATACAGGTCGTGCTTGCCCTCCCAGCCCTCAACCCAACCCGCAAAGGGGCCCCAGCATAGATACAACGACCTACAATACAGGTCGTACTAGCCCTCCCCTCCTATCCCCTATACATGCCGACAGAATGGTTCCTGAACCACTGCCCCCGCCCTCTAACGCCTCCACCTGATAGGGACATGGTTTTTCTGCTCTCCAGGGCTACCAAACTAACCCAGAGCGTTCATATTTCTATCTTGGAATTAATTAACCTCCTTCACCTCGCTGAACTCTCCCTCACCAACCTCTTGGCCCTGCCTAACTCCACTCCCCCTCAGTTGACAGAGCGCCCTAAACAACCCCTTCCGCTAGCCTTGAGACAACTTCGCCCCCATAAGCAACCATGTCTCCTCTCAGAGGAAGAAACCCTCGCTCTGGTCCTCTCCTACACCTCTTACCTTACCGTCCCAAGTCCACTAGACCTCACTGAAATGGAAATCCTGGCCATCCTCCAACACTACAACTCTACCCCAGCTTCCCCTTATCGTTTTGACGGGAATGCCGAACATGACATCCGCTTGGTCACTATCAACCCCAACAGGCCAGCCACCCTCCGCAACAGAACTGTGGTCAAGAGTAATCTAGCACCTGTTCACCTGTCCGCCCAGACTCCCGAAACTCCGTCCAAATCTTCTCTGTCTGGTCTGTTAATCAATTGCCGATCTGCAGCTCAGCACGCCGCAGATATTGCTGATCTCATCCTTTGCAAAAACCTCGACGTAGCAATCCTAACAGAATCATGGCTAAATGAATCCTCATCTCCATGCCTGGACCTCCTAGTCCCTCCTAACTACAACATCGCAAGGCTGGACAGACAATCTATCAAGAAAGGAGGAGGCATCGCCTGCATCTACCCCTCTAACCCTCTTGTCACAGGACTTTTGGCGGACACCACCGAATCCTGCGAATACCTCGCCCTCGCTATTTGCAGCAACTCCACCCAACTATGCAACCTACACATCTTTTACCACCCCCTAGACCCTAGGCAGGAATGACTCCTTCACTGACCACCTCATGGAAGTCATCACAGCTAAGATTCCCACCAATACCAAAGATATTTTCCTAGGTGATTTCAACTTACACTGGAATGATCCCAATGATCCACATGTCAACGCCATCAAAGACCTCCTGGCAGATCAAGCCCTGACCCAAGCCTGCTCATTACCAACTCACTCAAAAGGGGCCACCCTTGACTGTATCATCTCCAAAGAGTCAACTGTCAAGCTTATCTCTATTGACCCTTGCGACTGGTCTGACCATCAAGTCATCACCTTCCATCTACCTGGCACCCACAAATCTAAAGCACCGCAACTGACGATTCCTAAACGCTGGATCAGAGACACCAAGATCTTGGACCGAAGTGAACTTGAGGCCCGATGCAAATCCAACCCCCCCCCCCCGTCGCATATCACAACAGTCAGTGGCCTCAATGATCACTACTCTGCGACCATCTCAAACATCCTTGACGATCTAGCCCGACTAAAACTGAAAAGAACCCAAATTAAAGACAGAAACCCCTGGTTCACGGGATCCCTTAATAATGAGAGGAGAGCCCTCCGGCAAGCTAAAAGATCCTGGAGGCAGCACCCCTCTACCGCACATCTAAAACTCCTCCGCCAGGCCAGAAATGTCTACAACAGGAACATACTCAAATCAAAAAAAGACTTCTTCAGAACTAAACTAGAGAAAGCCAAGAACAGACCCCACAAACTCTTCGAACTGGTCAAACACCAATCTAATAAACTGGCCAAAACATCGAAAGAAACCCGCAAGTCTCTTATATCCTCAGAGGAATTCTCCTCTTTCTTCGCTGACAAAATCTTGGCCCTTGGAAACGAACTCAGCGCCATCACACACCCTCAACCCCTTCCTAACCCACCTCCTCCCACCGCGACGCACCTACAGGCTCCACCCAAAAATCATGCTCACTGGACTGTCTTCAAAGACTATGATGAAAACTCCATCTCTAAAATCCTCTCTACCTTAAACCCGAACAACCATTTCAATGACCCGCTCCCTGCCAACTGCCTAGCTGCCGTCGCCCAATCCATTATTCCCAGCTGGACTACAATAATCAATGCCTCTCTCCAGCAGGGAACGATGCCTGGCTCTCTAAAAGCCGGCCAAGTCCTCCCCATTTTGAAAAAGCCATCACTGGATCCAGCCTCCCCCGACAACTTCAGACACATCTCCAACATCCCCCTCTTAGCCAAAGTGCTGGAGAAATGTGTGCAACAGCAGCTAAGTCACCACATCAACAACTTCCACTTGCTTGATGACTTCCAATCCAGATTTAGACCAGGGCACAGCACCGAAACCACCATGCTCCACATCATGGATGATGCCCTCCAAGCCCTTGACCAAGGCAAAACTTGTCTCCTAATCCTCCTGGACCTATCCTCGGCCTTCGACACAGTCAACCATGAAAACTACTCGATCGCCTCAAACTCAGGATGGGATTGGATGGCAGTGTTCTAGATTGGTTTAGGTCCTTCCTCCACAACCGGTCACAGAGATTCCTAATCAATGGCAACCTTTCATCACCATCACCGGTCACGGTTGGAGTCCCTCAAGGATCAACCCTATTCCCCACCCTTTTCAACCTCTACCTAGAACCGCTTACCGAAGTATTACGCGCAGCTAATATGTCCTATCATATCTACGCTGATGACACCCACACCCAGATCTACATCAAAACCTCTTCTCTCGAAGAGATTCTTCCCTGAACGAAGCCCTGAAACTCACCGTCCAATGGCTCACATCCAATCAACTTAAACTCAATGCAAAGAAAACAGAATTTCTCCTGATCTCCCCTCCCAATACCAACCGCGAGATTCAATCATGGATTAAGGCTATCACAGCCTTAAATTGCCCACCGACCATTGTGAACTTGGCGAAATCCCTGGGAATTACCCTTGACACCAACCTGAACATGCGGGACCACATCAATTTGATGGCCAAAACAGCCAGATTCCACCTGAGCTACCGTAGGAAATTGAAACCCTTCCTCGAAGCTTCCGACCTAAAAATGGCAGTCCAAGCACTCGTCATCTCGAGACTGGAATACGGCTGCTAACCCTCTCTGGTTTACCCGAGATCTCCCTGGCACCTCTTAAAGCCTGCCTCAATGTGGCCGCCAGACTACTTACCGGCTCAAGGAAATACAATCATATTTTCCCACACCTGAAAGCTCTCAACTGGCTTCCCCTGGAGGCAAGAATACAGCTCAAACTAGCATGCATCACGCACAAAGCTTTATACTCTAACTCCCCTGCATATCTGACACAGAAACTTGTGATCTCCGGAGGAACCAGAGTCTCCCGATCTGCCAGAGACCTCTTGCTCCAACCTGCACGCTTTCGGGAAAAATAAACTTACAATCGGGCCTTCTCATGGGCAGCTCCAAGAATATGGATCTCTCTCCCACCCGACATCGGAAGAATCCTCTCACTGATTCACTTCAAAAAGGATGCCAAAACCTTCCTTATGGGCAAATTTCTTGGCTAAATATTGCCTCATCCACCACCATAGCCCGACCTAGGGCCGTCCACTACCTCCCTTCGGACTACCCTGTCACCCCATCAGAAACCTGGGGCCTGGCTTGAATAATTGTAAACGTATTCTGTAAATATGGTATCTCACCTTGAGTAACTGGTTATGTAAACTGTAAACACATGCTCTTCTTTCCTGTATGTATCTGGCACCCCTTCCTTTACTACTCGAGCTGTTACTGGCTTGATTCTAAGTCTGCCTGTATATTGCTTTGCTCTCCCGTAAAGCGCTCTGTAAAACACATAAATAAATTAATAAATAATAATAAATAAATAAGAGGGGGCGAGTGGGCCTACTACATTTGTTGCCCTGGGTACACAGATAGGAAGATGAAACCTGCGGTTGGGTAGCAGTGTCCATGATGAGCGTAGAGTACAGTACTTTGTTCCACATGCACTGGCATGGTGTGAGCCACTCTTACCTGGACACCATGCACCGGTGCACACTGACTTTGGAGATTAAGCCCGGGTCGTGACATGAACAGAAAATTAAAACCATGAACCGCATCAAAGTTGATCTTGCACACTGCCACACGGGATACTCGAGGGACATTTATAACGAAGATTGCTTCATTGTTCGGTTTTCGTATAAGCCTTGAGAACGCACCAGGCTAATGGGCCAACAGGGGGAAAACACTTGTCGGCTGTCTCGACATCTATCTACTTGTGGAACATTCTATGTAGGATGAAATGATGGGAAATTCCAACTGTGAATAAAACTTAAACAAGAAGCGATATTCATATTTACTACAGTTCACAATGTCTGGATAATGGAACAATGATATAGTCAAAACAAGTGGGAGGACGCACTCACCCCCTTTACAAACTTTGATATAGAGACATGAAAGGTCTAAACCTCGAGTAGCGATTCTCCCCAAAAAAAAAAGGTACTGCCCAAATGGGAGGGAGAGTTGAACCTTGTAATTCAATACCACAGACACAGACATCAGACTCATTCCCCTGGGGTCCACAGCACCGATATAACAGTTGTGGTCACAGGTCCCAAGGATGGCCAGTCACTGGAGGGAGGCAGAGATAGGCAGATAGGCAGATTGTTACACATGCCTCAGGAAAGAGCGGCAGAGAGCCACCAGTCCTGACAGTCTCACCATACCACTGCCACCAGCAGCTCGGAACCGCAGACCAGCTCTCTGGTGTACCAGACATCAAGATGAGTGGGGTCTGCATCCAGGCAAGCGGCAGGGAAGGGAAATATCCAGCTCTTCGTATCCATGTTTCAGAACCACCACTGGCATTCCATCGCCAGGAGCTGGACTCTTCAAACTGGGGGGCAGGCCCCTATGGGGGGGCCTCAAGTGATCCCGGGGTGGGGTGCCAGGCTCTGGCCAAAAGAAGCATTATGCTGATACAAGTGCTTTGCTTTAAACGGAAAAAATGAGCAGCAGTAAGCCACTCTTTAATGGGCCATTACTAACATCTTCTGCTGGGAGTATGTGTCAAAAGGGAAAGAACTCCAAATATTCTTCAAAACCCCCAGCCCCACACTGTTGATACTGTTACACTTTAGTATGGCCTGCCTGACCAGAGTAGTATGTTTGGCAATCGTGTATATGATTGCATTTTTTTAAATGGTAACGGGAACTTAGCTGCAATGTTTAAATAAGTCTAGATATATTTAAACATTGCCAATTTAATAGAATAACTGTGAAAAGTTCTGAGGGAGTCCATGATTTTGTTTCCACTGGGGGCATGGCATGAAAACGTTTGAAGACCACTGGCCTAGAGGGACATCAGTGGCCCTCAAAGCAAGTTATGCAAGCAACGACAGCCGGATCACAGTGCCGCCATCGCATAGTACTTTCACGGGGAGGCAAAAGTCCTCATAGCCTACCTGGGCCAACACCAGCAGTGGATGCTGCTCCCTTGGAAGCGCTCTCTCTAGGCACAGAGATAGTGACGCTAAATCATGAATGTTCCATGATTGAAAGACTGTAGGGCATATTTATGACCCGGTTTGAGGCACGTTTGCACCACGCAACGTGGTACATGCACGAGGCAAACTTTAAGTGAGATTTATGAAACCATGCAAAGCCATTTTGCGTGGCCCTGAGTATCTTCAAAATCTGGAGTAAAGCAATGCAGTGCACATCGCTGTGTTGCCTTACTCTGCCCTGGGAAGGCGTTCCATGACAATGCGTGTTTGTTCCCACGCAACTCCCATAGGTTTTGGCGCGTTTACAGATTTACTAGAATTGGTAAACCTTGGAATGCACCAAAAAGACATGCCTAAGGCATCTCGAGGACAAATAGCTTTATTGCTCTTCGTTACTTCCCTTTCCTCTGTGTTGTGCGCTCTGCAGCACACATAGAAAGAGGAATCTGCCTCCTAGGATTGTTTTTGTGCATCAAGGTGCCCCTACCTGCACAAAAACACTCCTGAATGCAACGGAAGCAGGGTGCCTGTGTTGATGGTAGGCTGCCAAAAGGACGCCAACGCCGGGAGGGGGGGAAAGGCTGGAATGTGCCGTATTGCGTTAAATACAGCACAATCCTGTCCTTTCCCTGTCGTGCAGAGCAGCAAGGTGACTTGCTACGCTGCACTGCGTGACAAGTTCATAAATCTACACCTTACTCTCAAAAGGGTTCCGTGCATCGCTTCGCTTGCCACGCTCTCCATTTCACTGGAAAACCATGGAATGTTTGTGTTTTCACTGGACTATGGAGATTCGAAGCACTTTAGGTTGGGTCCTTCCAGCCTACCCCAGAATATCAGTGTCTTCTAAGCTCCTGTTTACCACGGTGCATAAACCACCATCCCGGCGCCGTTTCCTACATTGCACGTACACTTACTTGGAGCTTTGTTTCTCCCTCTATTCGGCCTGAGCAATTTAGCATTCTTGTTCACTGCGATTACACGGAGGTGCGCAAACGCTTTTGTGAATTTGTGCACCAACTGCTCTTTGACTAGGAAGATTGTAATATATTTCTTCGTAAGAAAAAAGGAGCGAAACAGAAATTAATACTGCAAACTGTCCTCCTAGCAGCAAAAAAGTCTAGCGCATAGAAGTGCAAGGCGTTAATGAGGCACGTCAGGAAGTGGAGTGCGTGTATTAACCCAGTGCTTTAAATGGGCCGGTACTGTCCGGTACTGAGTACCGGAAAGTCAAGAAAAACGTAATACTTACAATGGGAGAGAACCGGCACTTTTCAGAAACAAGCAGGTACTCTGTTAGAGAGTATCTGCACTTCTATTTTTCCATTCAAGCACTGTATTAATCTCTGAGCACCGCTGTTCATCCACAGGGCTTTCGGCAGAATCAAGTTCTTTGTATTTTAAAGTCAACGAACATTACCCCCTTCCGCTTCTCCCCCTCCCCCCCAAACGTCATCACTTCTCTCGTACGCTTAAGCACGCACCTTATAATGAACAGCTCACGAAAGTGCTGAATGTCGCCTCATTTAAATCATATCGAAGATTAATCACCCAGCTAAGGAAAACAGCAAGTCCTAATCACCTGGCCGCTTTGCAGGATTCCTTGAAAGAACACATTGTAACGGCGCATGAATAATGCTATAGACGCGGCCTACATACGCAGTGTGAGTAGAAACGAGCCACGCTCACAAGAGCAGACAGTGCGAGCCCGTGACAAGCATCAGTGGAGCCGAGCAGATGAATGCCAATCCGAAAGGCTTCGGTAAGCAGCTGAAACGGAATGTGTTTTCACATGGGAAGGAAGGCCTTATCTTTGCAAGCGGTGCGCATTAAACCAGGACAGACCTGGGTTTGCATAATTAGCTTTACTCTTTAAAATGATTTCATGTCTTTTTACACGGAAGCAGTCTTCTGTTGTGTGGGTTTGTAAACAGAACATGCTTTTTGCCCCTTCAGTCGTGGATAGGGGGAGGGATCTACGGCCCCAAATTAAAGGGTTATTCAGAGTACAGAGAAAACAAGCATTTGCAATGCAATAGGTCTCTCAATTGCAAGAGTTTAAGCTATTGGTATTATAAATGACAATGCCTTTTATTTATGTTTAAAAAACAACACATAGTTAAAAGGCATTGTCTCTTTTACAGTGCCAATAGCTTAAACTCTTGCAAATGCGAGAGCTATTGCTTTGCAAATGTTTGTAAAAGCGCCCCAGGCCGTGCTTTCACTTTAATGCCGGGTGCTCCCCTTTCTTTAGACGCGACTCGTCTAAAGAAAGGAGCGTGGCCCCCATTAAAGTGAAAGCGCGGTATGGGGCACTTTTACAAAAAAAAGCTTGTTTGTTGAGTTGACAAACAAATGCTTTTTTATTTTGTAAAAGCGCCCCATGACGCGATTTCACTTTAATGGTGGCCACGCCCCTTTATGTAGACGCAGCTCGTTTAAAGAAAAAGGTGCGCGGCCGCCATTAAAGTGAAAGCGCAGTATGGAGCGCTTTTACAAAAAAAATCCATTTGTTTGTGAAGTTGGCCTAATAAAAATGTAAAAACGGGTGCCATGCTGAAACTGTAGCGCGGCACCCGGAGGCAAACCGGGCACCTTTGCAGGAAAGCACTTTGTGCCTGCAATAGGGGAAAATCATTTAAGAAAATTGTGCTTACAGACTGTAGATAAAACAGACCGGGTAACAACAAAAGTAAAAAGTCCTGTCTTTATGGGACGTTACAAATGCAGATGAGGCAATACTAAGGAGGAACTACTAAGCCTATTTATGAATCAAAAGCAACCATTTAGAAACGACATTAACAAGAGCCAATTGAAAAGATGGGCGGAAAATAGGCGGAGATTCAAGTCCATACCTGAATACTGCCTCGCAGAGCAGCGAAGGCACCAGCACTGCTTGTTTAGGTGCAGTATTGCAAGCTGCTCCTAGAGGTCCCTAGTGAACATCATAAACCTTTGGTCAAATATGGTACTGCACCCTGCAGCAGAAAAGGTAAATCCATCCTACCTATAATGCATTGCATGCAAGACAGTACCACAAGTACATTCAAATAGCTATGTCCATATATACAATTAGTAGCTTTGAAATGTGATAAAATAATTATTATATTAATTCCGGATTAGGCTGCACTCTATGTGGAGCTGATGAAGGGAAATTCACATGCAGTACCGCAAGCTGCTCCTAGAGGTCCCTAGTGAGCAAGGCACCAGCACTGCTTGTCTAGTTGCAGTACCGCAAGCTGCTCCTAGAGCCCCCAGTGAGCAAGGCACCAGCAGTGCCTGTCTAGGTGCAGTACCGCAAGCTGCTCCTAGAGGTCCCCAGTGAGCAAGGCACCAGCACTGCATTTCTGGGTGCAGTACCGCTAGCTGCTCCTAGACGTCCGTAGTGAGCAAGACACCAGCACAGCTTGTCTAGGCGCAGTACCACAAGCTGCTCCTAGAGGTCCCTAGTGAGCATCATAAACTTTTGGTCACATATGGCACTGCACCATGCAGAAGATATAGTAAATCCACCCTACCCATAATGCACTGCATGCAAGACAGTACCACAAATACATTCAAATAGCTGTGTCCATATATACAATTAGTAGCTTTGAAATTTTACAAAAGAATTATTATATTAATTTCAGATTAGGTTGTACTCTATGTGAAGCTGATGAAGGGAAATTTATAGAAGGTATAATTTAAATGTGAGATGTGCTAGCGAGTAAAGTAACCACTGCCAACCTAGTTTAGGTCCATGTGAGTGTCCTGTCTGAAGGCCTTTAAGAAAATACCCCTTGAGACCGTAAATAAAACCTAAGGTGTAACAACACATTTAACAGGGGGGGTCCTCATGGGAGGCTACAAGAAGAGACAAGCGGTACTAAGGAGGGACTACTAAGCCAATGACCAATGAAAAGGCACCATTTACATAGGACAGGGACAGGAGTCAATTAAAAAGAGGGGTCGGAAGTAGGTGGAGCTTTATGCCCATATCCTGAATACAGCATGTCTTGAAGAGACAGCACAAGTACTGCCTAGGCGAGACCTAAAAAGCGCTGTGATCCTCCCAGTCTGCCTGAAGTCACCTACTGCTGTGAACCGTTCCATAGAAAGCTGTTATACAAAACAGACATTTCTGGCAGCTGTTAATGGCTGTAATGTCACTGCAGCTAACAATCAACGTGACTATCAATTGTAATGACATCACAATACCGAAAGGTGCATTGAACAGCCCCATCTCTCCTATCACCCCTTTGAGGGTGGCGAAGACAGGTAAGATAGGGGATTTGATGTCATGTATAACATAAAATGGGAAGGGTATCAACAAGTGGATTCTCTCCATGTCAAGGGCCAGTGTGACATCACAAACAACATGGGATTTACTCTCATTGCCTAGACAACGCGTACTTTGCTCTTGTTGTCTATGTCTATGACGCATTTGGCAGTTACACATTTACTATATATACATTGTTGTCAGTGTGGTTGGTCTTTCTCATTTCCCGTGCATCCTGTTACAGTCATTTAATATTTGTGTGGTTGACAGCATTATAAAATGGCCACCATCTCTGGTGGTCAGTTGGTGTTAATGAAAGTTCTAAGTCTTTGCAATTCATTATCCTGGAGTGTGTGATGACGGCTTGTCACTCTATGATTGTGCATAAATGAGTGTGTCCAATTCAGTGGCTTAGCTAGACCTACTGCCACTCAGGGCGGCCCCTAAGTTTGCCGCTTGGTGCAGGTTCGAGCGGGGAAAGGGAGCAGTTGGCAGCAGACGGACGACTTGTTCCTGGTGGGGCAGCCGGGGGACGTCTTGGGGGGGCGGGAGGATTGTGGTAGTTGACAGATACGACTTGCTCTTCTCTGCCACCCCCAATAACAGTGCCGCCCAGGGCAGACTTCTCCTCCCAGCCCCCCCTAACAACGTCACTGGTCTGATCTAGATGAACTACAGAGATGTGTTTGTGAGATAGTGCATGTCAGGCCTACCCTCTCTGACACTTCTGACCTCCTTTGGTGCCTTCAGCCATGCTTCAAGTTCACATACACCTTAATCCGTCTCTTTGTTTTGCAAGATTCCCCTGGGCGCATTTTTGAGTCCGCAAAAGTTTTCAAGATTTTCATCCTTACTATTTATTATGTCTTTGCTTTGTCCACAATTGCACAAATTTGGGCTCAAGCTCTTCAGTACACTGGCTTTTCACTAGTAATTCTCCTGCTGTCTACAATGGTATGCCTGCACGCGGAAACACAATGAATCTGCAGCCTGTTATTTAGTTTTAAGCAAGGAAAAGTCGTGTCCAATGGACCAGGAATGCATACTGCCCTGACAAATATGGCCACAGTAGCTTCTGTGTGCTCAACAGTCAGAAAAGCATTCAACCACTCTCGCGGTGAAAGTTGCTTAACCTAAATTGTAAAAGATTTAGGTCACAAGCGCACAGAAATGCCCTCAGTCCATTCGAAGCTGTTCCACAAAGGCAGTGACAGCGAGGACAGACTATTAGAGGGCCGGATGTTGACGTGACAGTATGCTGCAGTCATTCCAGGCATACCTCTGTCGGACAATCACTGAGGAAACGTTTAATAGTTAGGGGAAAGTGGGTATTAGGTTTAATGAGGCAGAGTCAGATCTGGGAAGGCTATTCCTCCAGGACTCTGAACCAAAGGAAAGTATATATATCCTGTACCGTGTCAGAAGGCAGCTCGTTTTGTTTTAACTTGCTCCCAAGCAGCGGCCTTTACTGGCATTTACACATGGGTGCCTAGTGAAAACCTTAATAAAGGCGACGTGTGTTACCTTGAAGGATCATTAAAAAGATTGGGGACTTAAATAAAAAAAAAGCCTGCCTTGTACCCTGTCACGCGTTACGAGGCCTTGCAAAATATGAAGAAATGGGAAAAGAAGTGTGCATCCTGCACCAACCTCCACACAAGGGCATCTTTAAGAGCCTACCTTTACTAGACAACTAAGAAACATAAACATCTTCTGTGTAATGACACGAGCATCCTTAAAGAGTAAATAGTAAGCAACTTGGCCGAGCGGCCCGGCCCCACAACTAAGCCTGGGGGAAGCACTACGCTACGCTCGCGTAGTTTGCGAAGTTCGCGCTACTTCGCACTACGCGAACTGCACGTAGCACAGTGCGAACACGCGTAGCGTAGTGTTGCGTAGTGCTGCGGTCATTTTTTGCTTGCTCGCGGTCCTCAACGTCAAGTTGGCGATCGCGAGCATGGAAAATGACATCCCGGCGAGACTTTTTCCTTGTTCGCGATGAGCAACATCAAGTTGGCGATCGCGAGTATGGAAAATAAACCTCCCGGCGAGATTCCCAACGCGAGGAGGTCAGGTTTCTCATTGCGAGGGGTCGCGTATGCTCGCGACCGCTCGCGATAAGAAACTACCAGTTCGCGTTGAGAAAGCTGCTGCTCGAGTAAAAATCTACTCGAGCAGCAGAAAACTACAGCTCGCACTGTGCAGGATGCCATTTTCAATGATTGCACAGTGCCGGTTGCTTGTCCGCACTGTGCAATCATTGAAAACAACATCTTGCACAGTGCGAACATGTTACTACGCAGTTTGCGAAGTGCTACGCGTAGCTCGCGTAGTGCGAACTTCACTTTGCGTAGCTTCGCGAAGTGCTACTTCGCGAACTACGCCCACCCTTACCCACAACCCACAAACCCACTTGGACTTCATTACGAGGACTCGAGACGTGGTGCCTTAGCAGTTATCGACACCGGGACTCCCTATAAGTGGTCATTCTGGTTTCAGAATTCCCTGAGTAGTAAAGAAATACAAGGGGAGAGAGTCATTTTGGGTCCGATTTCATATTTCCCCCCACCCTAAGAAGCATTTAGCCGACTATAAACAGCCGAAATCTCAGAGAAAAATATCCAAGATGCAGTAACTTTACAAAAAAAAAAAAAAAAAATAGTCTGCTGTGGCTAAAAAGTGCACTCTCTTCTCAGTTTTCATGTTCCCATGTCCTCGAGTAAAAAGGTGCAGTAGTCCCGGAGTATTGAAACACAGACACCATGGGGTCTCCACTTTCTGCAGCCAAAGAAAAAGGTTGTCAGATCAACATTTTAATGCAAGAAATGATTTTGTAATGTACTCTAAATTATACAGTTTTGCAGTCAAATGTAATACATTTATATTCCCATAGGCAGAAGGTTGTTCACATTTATTTTTATTTTGGGGGTAAACAGAAGACAATAGCTCATGTGTCACTCAAGTTTTCACATAGTCAGAAATGGAACAGCCAACATTTTTCATGCCAGAACATATTGGACTTATTCCCGGTAAATTATTGTAAGATGCTTAGCCGGTGGCGGCCGGCATGACTCGCGGGTGGAGAGACAGGAGTGGGCTCGGGGGGGGGGGTGGGGGGTTGAGGACGGATGCAGGCGGGAGATAGCGCAAAGAAAAAAAAATTCAAAAACAAAATTACAAACTCACATTGCGGCCTGTCCCGCCGCGGCGTCTCTGCTCCTTGCTCCTGCTCTCCTCGTGGGACAGGAAGCCAGGCTCCCCTGACCAATCACAACGCTGCAATGCAAAGTTGTGATTGGTTTTGAGCGCTCAACCAGGAAATGGGGGCCTGGGCTTGTTCTCTATTCAGGTTGCAAAGCAGCCTGCATGGAGAACGGGTAAAGTGCGCATGACTGGTTTGGGTGGCAAAACCACTCCTCTTTTGCCCTGCTCTGTGAACAGAGCAGCCCCGCCTACCCGCCCGCCAGTGAAGGAAGGAAACATGAAATGATAATAGCAAAGTTATTATCATTTTATATTTCCTTTCCTTTACACTGCTCAAAACAGTGGGGCGATGCTCCTCCGCCATAGCATCTTGATCAGGATATAGTAGTCTTAAATCATATTGCGATGGTAGAGATTCACTAAGTGTTTCATTATGCAACTACAGAAGCCAGTCAGGTGACTAATTGAAAGTAAGTGAGAAGCATCTCAAACTTTAAAAAGTAAAAAAAAAACAATATCCATTCTAAGCCAGGACAATGTACAGTTATTCAAGGCACAGAATAGCAGCAAAGTTTGTTAACACGGCACTGCCCAGTCTAGTCACTAGTGTATTCTGTCACATGTATTGCCCACCGCAAACGACCAGCTGCCACATGGAAAGAATGATGAGAGACAATACAAATTAGTACAGTAATGAGTCAGTGATCAATAAAAATTATTCCACAGGTTTAGTTGTGGTGCGTTGCAGAGTCTTTATTTTTTATATTCTTTTCACAGTTTGGTACAGCCTTGGCATTACTGTACTAATTTGTATTGCCTCTCATCATTCTGTCCAAACTATGTACAGGTATGCCTGTGCAACAACACACTGATGTGAATGTGGTAAAGGCACTGTCCTTTGCAGTTTCCCATTAAGATTTTGTTATCTTCTCACAGCTGAAATCTCAATAGTAAACATGCAAGATCCAGAGTCATTTTGCTGAGCTAGTAATTGTTGATGAGCCCAGTAACGGCGTTATCAATGAAATCAGTAATTATCGGCATCTTGTAATAAGGCTCCCAAATCACCAAGCAGAAACCTACTCCAGGTTACTGGAATTATGCGCTTCTGTGAATATGTAGTTTTCCACATAATTATAGCTTTGCCACATTCGTCATATAATCCATCATCTGCTGAATAATTTGCAGATTTTGCAAAAAATTGTTTCTAGCTCAAATGGATCAAAAGTCGCTATAATCACAGTGACACATGTTGAAGCGCAGTGGAGGGCCCTTTTCAAAAGTTGACTGGTCACCTTTTAATTGCCTGTTGCTGTATTTGAGTGTTTAACTGTTACCAACGAGATGGAATATTTGCCTTGACACTGTTGACATGTGCAACTAGGCCTGGCAAAGCCAATAGGTCTCGCTATGCAAGGTCCATTGTCTTTGTCAGTTTTCTTTTTACCATGTTGTACAACAGGATCGTTATATTATAATGAATTATACATAATATAGAATGTATTATATATAATAATATTATATTATTCTATGATAACATTTGTGTAGTACGATATGGTATTGCCTGTCATTGTCTAGTATGGTATGGTATGGCATGGCATTTTATAAAATGGTGGTATGGTATGCTTTGACATTGTATAGAATGGAATGGTATGGCCTGGTATTGTATAGTATGGGATGGTATGTCATAGTATGGCCTGTCAAAAATAGTTTGTATGGTTGCAGGTCTATTGTCGCAGGTGGCTATTCAAGAGCAATCCTTTGACTTCTTTTTTAAATGCAGAAGTTGAGGGGTTCATTCTGATTTGAAGAGGGAGAGCGTTCCATAGTCTTGGAGCAAGACCAAAGAAGGTGCGGCTGTAGGTTCTCTTCTTTTTGACCTTTTGTGGTTTCAACTGTAGATTGTTTGAGCTTCTTAGGGCTCGATTCCTACCAGATAATTCAAGTTTGTTAGCCAAGTAAGTGCAAGTGTTCTTATACAGCTCTTTGTGCGTCAAGCAGGCTATCTTGTACCTGATCCTTGCATTGAGAGAAAGCCAGTTGAGTTGGATTAGATCTGGTGTGATGTGATTATGTTTTCCTGATCTCATGATGAGCCTGGTGGCAGAGTTCGGAGTGACCCTTAAAGGGGCCAGTTTAGCTTTGGGTAGCCTGGCTAGGGTCACAATTTCATGGTCTAAATGGGAGATAAATAGGGATTGAATAGCTCGTTGCATGTTCGCAGGCAGCAGGAACGGTTTGATTTTCCTTAAAGTGTAGAGTTGGTGATTGGCTTCTCTTGTTGTTGCGTTTATGTGGTCTTGCATATTCAGTAATTTGTCCAAAGTGATGCCTTATGATGTATTTGAGTTAACAATATGTGGGGTGCAATTGAGGGCTGTTAGTTGTTTGAGTCAATCTTGAATGGGGGCAGGATAATTGCGGGGGCATGCAGGAAGAATTCTGTCTTGAAAGTATTTAGCATAAGGTGGTCGTGAGATAGCCACTGTTGAGTTTTCAGAAGAGCACAGTTGAGAGTATTGATGTCATCCGGTGAAGACATTTTCATGTACAATTGAGTATCATCTGCCTACATGTGATAGTGTATGTGTGGGTGTTTCAGAATTTCGATGAGAGGTTCCATGTACAAGTTGAATTGTTTGGCTGAAATTGCAGATCCTTGTGGGACTCCAATTGAGACAGGCTTACTGTTGGTAAGGTCATGGTTGACTTTGATTCGTTGCGTTCTATTTTGAAGTAACAAAGCAAACCATATTAAGACTGGACTCAATAGCCCCATCCTTTGTTCAAGAAGGTCCATCAAGTTGTCATGTTTGACCGTGCCAAAAGTTGAGAAAAAATCAAGCATTATAAGTAGGCATGGTTCGTTCTGGTCAAGTAGTCCAAGGGCATCGTCAACAATGTGTGTTAGAGCAGATTTGGTACTATGTCCAGATCTGAAGCTCGATTGGTATTGGTCTAGGGACTGAAACTGTTCAGTGTGATTGCAGAGTTGTGTATGGACGCACTTCTCAAGCAGTTTGGCTAAAGTCTTGATATTAGAAATTGGCTGGCAATTCTGCATTTGGCTTCCTTGGTATGGGGGTGACTTGTCCGATTTTTAGGCAATCTGGAATCAAGCCGTGTATGAGAGATTCATGTGAAATCCTAGACCAGAGAGGAAAAATAGAAGATGTAAGCTCTTTGAAGAACTTGGTGGGCAAAGGATCCTTGAAATGATTTGAAGGTTTTAATGAAGTTATGATGTTGAGCAACTCAGCATCATCCAGTAGTATGAAGGTATTCCATGATGCATTATTTTTTGGAGTATAATCCGCCGGTCCAGCAAGAAGGGAGCTCGCCCAAATAGGCCTTAGAGAGGGAGAGGATTGAACCGGATTCTGTGTGTCAAGAGAAGAGAGTTGCAGTTCTAGTTCAATCTTTCTTGTCTTTTCCATAAAGTGTGGTGAGAGCTCCTCGCCACTTGGTAGTGAGTCCTTGAGTGCAGAGAGTTGATTGTTAGAGTGGTTTGCTTGTTTTTTGATGAGTTCAAAACTTGTTTTGGTCTGTTTTTGTCCTTATCAAGCTGAGACTTAAAGTGATCAGTTTTGGCACTACCGATAGGTTTGTTGTAAGCATTTCTTGTCATCTCTCAATGCTTGAAGTTAGTTAAATGCTTGAAGTTAGTTATGGAAGGAGAGTTTCTCCAAGCTCTTTCTGCAATCCTTAGTTTACGTCGTTCCTCATTAAGGGTGCCATTAAACCAAGGTTTTGAATGTTTGCTAGGAATCCTTTTGAGATGCATAAGAGCAAGTGAGTCAGAAATATCCATCATGGAATTAATGTAGTGTTCAGTAAGTTCATCCATATTTGTCGTGTTGGGGGCGAAGAAGATTATTGCTCATGCAGGTAAGATCATTTACGTTGATGTTCCTCAGCTCTCAAGACCATTGTTTGGTCTTACGAGGTTGTCTTTGTCTAAACAGCACCCTTTCCAATATGAGAAAAGAGATTAGGAAGTGATCTGACCAGTCGCATAGTGATATGCCATTCAGTTGTTTGACGTTGTCTTTGACTATGGTGAGACCTAGGATGGAACCCTTGCTATGTGTAGGTCTGTTGCATGACTGTGTGAAGTTAAGGTCAGAGAGGAAAGCCTTGAAAGTTCATAATAAAGGGTCATTATCATTGTTCCAGTGTAAGTTGAAATCCTCAAGGAAGATATGGTTAGGGAGTTGTTCAGAGATAACTGATATAATCTCCATTATTTGTTCGATGAACAGAAGATTGTCTCCTGGGGAGTGGTAGATCGTGTGGAGTGTGCATACTATCTTGTTGCTGTTCAGGATTTCGATTTCCAGGTGTTCACAGGAGGACATCAGGGCTGATGGTGAATGTCTTAAGGAGAGACTGCTCCGATGGATGCAACCCCTGAGTTTAACAGGTTTATCAAGTCTAATGATATCATATTCGGGGGGAAACTAGAATGTCCAAGATTGGTGTAGAGGAATAATTGAGCCAAGGTTCAGTTAATATCAGGAGGTCTAATTCTTGTGAGAGTATGAGTTCGGCAATATCAGCTGCATGTCTTACGGCTGATCTGCAGTTAATAAGCATACATTTTATGTGGGATTTGGTTACTGCAACATCAAGGTGTGATGTGTAGACAGTAAGTTTTGCTTGTTCATAGATCTGAAACTGACAGTGGATTCTCTAAACGGATTGGGGGGAATAGTTTGCTATATTGAATGTTGAGGGAGATAGGTCAATATGCGCTGCGTTGTAGGATAGTAGAAAGGAGTGAATGTCTGCATCTGTCAAGCGATCTGTAATCCCATGTGACCTGGAGAGGTGATTGGGATATGGCTGCGAAATCCAGTATGGGTTCACTGGAATTTCCATGGACAAGAGTTTCTTCCAGAAATATTAGATCATTGTATGGAGAGTGGGTGGTTAATCTTAGAGGTTGTACTGAGATCCCATAACTTCTCCATTTTCAACAAGAAGTGTAATATGTTCTGGATGCCCTCTTTAACTAGCTGCAGATCATTCTTGATGTCGGCCAGTTTATCCTCAATGGAGGGAGGGTTTGTAGTGTGTGTGAGTGGTTTAAGGATAGACTGTACATGAGATCCCTCAGATGGTATAGAGGAGGTGTTGGGCAGGGTGGAATTCTCATACGACAGGAGGTAAGTAGTGGGAGGGTTGACAGGCGATTGCGGGCTACTGAATGGTGTAACAGAGGTGGGAAGAGGAAGAGGTGTCAGATTATTTCCTTCACTAGGCATCTTGAGTTGTGGGACCATTGAGGCCTGTGGGTTGGGAAGCGGTTTGTAAGGATGAGGCTCAAATAGGGGTGAATTTGGTGTGGATGAAGGGTGGGTGCCAGAGGACCTAAAGTTCCCCATTTGTTGTTGTTGGGAGCTATTGGGGGTGAGTATTGTGATTCAATGCCATGAGTGTAGAGGGTGCATGATGGTTTGTTAATTTAGTGTTTTAGGCAGATTTTAGTTGCTATATGAGGCTTTGGTTTGATCACCAAGGATTCACTGTTGATGCAGGGGGGTTGGTCATGTTAATGTTTTGGAAATGATGAAGATGTGGTGGAGGGGATGGAGCTGAGGGTTGAGGTTTCACTGCGGAGGATAGACCTTGGTCTGGTGGCGTAGACGGTACATTGTTAGCCATTGAATTTTTGATCCTCAAAAAGAGCTTGTTGAACTGCTCTAGGTTTCGATCTGATGCTTGTATAAGAATGTTCCCATTGTTGTACAGTGATATTGCGAGATCAGCTTTGAGGACTGGCGAGGGTATAATGGATAATCTGAAACTGTAAGGTGTTTCCCTTATTCGTTGAATCTGAGCATGGACGTAAAGGCTCTTCTCCATCGGGCTCTCCTGTTAGTGAAGAAGATTAGGTTGTTAACGACAATGCCTTTAGACATAGAACAGTAGGTATCCAAGACCAGTGTTTCCGGGTGCCATTTGAGTAGATTATGCTTAAAGTTCTTAGCATAATTTTTCGATAGGTTAGGGGGTGAACAATTGTATAAGCATTGTGACCCACCTGTGACAGCAGGTCCTCTCATTGGCGATATTTGGAGCCATGGTGGAGAGGGAAACAACAATCATTGTTTAATATGGTAGTCTATTGTATGACCTGTCATTGTATAGTATGGTACAACCTGTCATTGTATAGTATGGTATGGCCTGTCATTGTATAACATAGTATGGTATGGTATGGCAGGTCATTGTATAGTATGGTATGGCCTGCCACTTTATAGTATTGTCTGACCGGTTATAGTGTAGTATGGAATGGCCTTTCATTGTATAATATATATGTCATGGTCTGTCATGGTATAGTCTGTCATTATATGGTATGGTATGGTATGGTCTGACATTGCACATTATGATATGGTATCAATCAATTCAGTTTTTATTAATGTTTAGACACAAGTCTTTAAAACATAGCGATTTATATTTACATGAGTATTAAAATTAACAATTAAACTAATATAGGGACGGTCTTCGACCAACCCCGGTTCTAGGCCTGGGTCACAAATACATGGTAGACTTCATCAATAAAAGTAAAAAAGCCTTCGTCTCACAATTACTCAGTTTCTAACCAATACATACTTTAAAAAATCTAGCCATGGCAAAAGCAACATCTAAGAATTCCATGTTCAACAAAAGTGCAAGTGCATTAGTACGGTGATTTATACCATACTTTAAGAAAAGCATTTTAAAAATGGAGCGACGAGGCCAATTGAAATGGCGACAATCAAATAAAAAATGTACATTACAATTTTGAAATTGCAGTCCACATGTGCAATAATTCTCTATATCCAATAGAGATTTGAATTTCTGCACTCTGAGAAACCGAACATTTAAAGCAACCTGAAATTTTAGGAGAAGTAAACGTAATTTGGCATTGGGGTAAACAAGTAAGGAAACACTTTTCTACCATCCCATGAATCTAACATATATACTGCAGAGGGTTTCATCCCCACATACTTCATATCCACCAATTTAGACTCCCTTCTGCAGGCCATCTGAACCTCTGCATCTCCATTTTTAAAGCCCCTGCGATGATGCCCTGTCGCTTCCTGATCTGACCTGCCCTGCCCACCTGAGCTCACTTCTTCCTATTTCAGAAGTGCAAAGGATTGCCATCTTCTGAGTCTCTGAGGAACAAAGTTTATTACAGAATCTCAGGGTTATTTTGTGCGCCAGGAAATTCCAAGCCTGTAAATCTCATTCAAGTCTTATTGCTAGGGCAATCGCAGCATTAGGAAGGGCCAGGAGTCTTTTCAAGCACTTATTCTCACACCTTTCCCAACTTCTCGGCATACTTAAGGACAATACCTCGGCCCCACAAAGACATTGAGTGGGGGCCATTGGACTGTATGCAGTTAAAAGGGGAGACCAAGAGGGACCGCCAAATCTATTACTAAAGCGAACTAGGCCCCCTACGGTTGCAGCAACCATTTCTTTATGTTGGGCCCTGTTTAACTGTTTTATAAACACCATGCCTAAATACTTATATGACGACACCACCCCCACTACCTTGTTCCCCAAAGCCCACTTAAATAATTGCGTTTTTTCCCCAAATGGTATTACTTTTGTTTTACCCATATTCACCTTTTTACTAATTTGCCTCACAATAATTGCTCAATTTAGTAAATTTCCTCTGTAGACTCAATTGGGTAAGGTCAAGAATAGCCAGGTCATCTGCGTAAAGTAAGCAAGGCACATGCCTTCCCCCCATTTTCAGCGAGAATGACTGCGTGTTGGCCAGTTCCCTTGGGAGGTCTGCGAGAAATAAGGAAAACAACATAGGGGCGAACACACCCCCCTATCTTAACCTATTGCCTACAGATATCCTTTCTGAGAGGACCCCGTCCATGCCAAGCTCCACCTGGACCTCAATTTTGGGAACGTAATTCCTGCAGGATTGCCAATATACATAGGAGAATGCCCTGCTGACGGAGTTTTGTCCAAAGCATATTACGATCTACCAAATCAAAAGCAGAACTAAAATCTGTGACACAACAGAATAAAATCTGAGTGTTTTCCATAGCCTTTTTGCCCAAGGCCCACAAACTAAGGGAGTGATCTATTGTTGAGTGCCCGCATTCAAAGCCCCTTTGTTCCATTGATATTATATCATTACAATCAATCCAGTTCTTTAAGGAGATAAGTATGACCTTGGAATACAGTTTTGCACCCGCATATAGTAGGCTTATCAACAGATAATTACCAGGTGCATTCAACTCCCCTTTTTTATAGATCGGTTTGATTACTGCACCCTTCCAACTAAGCAGGAATATGCCAAACTTGTTTATGGCTATAAAAACCTTTGAGAAGAAAGTTGCCCACCACAGGGGGTTATTCTTTATTGCAATTGCTTGGAGATTATCTGACCCCGCTGCTTTAGTCTGCTTTAAGGAGGATATTAACTTGACCATCAATTGGACGGAAAGGATTGCACTGCCTCTTTCTCCAAATTTGGGCCATTTCTCCCTCATAATATCCTGTCTGGGATTGTAAATATCATTAAAAAAGTTTACCCAAACAGTTTCTGGAACCACGCATTCCCGCATCACTTCTTAACTAATTGCCAACATTTCCTCATGTCCTTTCCCTGAAAGGTACTTTTCCTGAGATTCCAATTGAATTGGTAATTAGCCTGTTTCTTAGCCCTAATCAGGGTCTTATATGCCCTTTTTTTTAGAATTGTAACCCTCACAGAAAATAGGGTCTCTTGGGTGCCTAGTCCATCCTGCTTTCCTTAGCTCCTTCCCAGGCTGCAAGAACTCCATATCAAACCACGACTACTTTGGGGACCAGCTAGGCTTTTCATCTCTTGCTGCACTGTTACCTTGCCTTACTATTGAGGTCAAGCGCTTTACTACCTCCGTTATGGTCTTAGAGTACCATTTCAAGACGGTTAACCTTGTATCCCTCTCTAGGTTCAGCTCATTAAGGATTTGATACTTCGTCAGTTACATCATATACCTATCCTCTATCCTTGTTGTTAGAAGTTTTGTGAAGGTGACTTCCATCGGGATCACCCGCTCCCTTACTAAAAAGTCTGCCGCAATTACCATTTTCAAACCCCAATGATCACTGCCCCTGATTCTAAACACCTCAAATCTTTTAGAGAGGTTAAAAAAACCAAGCCTCAATAAGCATATAGTCTATCAAGCCCGATTTGGTTCCTTCTTTGGTAAACTGCATATACCCACTTTTCTGGAATGGATCACCCACCCAACAGGTCTCCTGGAAGCAAATGATCTCATTCTCCTCCCATATTTGATAGAGATCCGTTGTATTTATTAGGTTCCTCAACCCATGAACATTCCAGGAAATGCCCTCAGGTCGGTGTGTGCAGATGCTACCTAGTCATCCTGTCCCCCCCAAGATATAACACTTTCCCCATTAACGCTTAGATGTGCAAATCTATTGTAGAGGTGGATTGGTTCTATCCCTCCATTTTTCGGAAGGGTGGAATAGTTATCTTTAAAGTGCCTTGCTTATATCCTACCATTCGGGAATGAGGCGGTGTAACCTTTCCCCAGTTAGCAAGTTTACTTGCTCATAGTTTAAGCCTGCATGATTTATCAGGAGGGGGGTTGTGTACAGGGAGGCTCTATCTAAGATAGCGGGACAATTCTTAAGCTCTGTCTATTTAGCTAATCGTTAGCCTCTAGTGCCAGGTCCACAAATACTGATCAGCTAAATATCACTTCTGTTGCTTCTCTCCCCTTTTTGGATTGATTGAATGCCAGAATTCTGTATCATTTGACATCACTACCTTCAATTCCGTATAGGAAAAAATGCCTTTAATACTCTTGCTCTGTTTAGAAGCTTCAGTTTATTTGCTTTCTTCCCTTTTTGGGTCACCTCCAAATACACATATTTTACCTTACGTTCTCTCTGCAGCGAATGTGCCTGGTCATGGGCTGAAACTACCTCTAGTTGCTGAAAAACTGGCATACCATGGTCCTCTAGAAGTTTAAAACTGCTTACTGAGTGTTAGGGGAGTAATTTTTCAGTACGTTGTTTGATATTGTGTCTCTTCTCTGCTGGTTGGTGGACGTGGTGGACGTGGTGGTGGACGTGGTGGTGGTGGACAAGGTGGTGGACATGGTGGTGAATGTGGTGGTGGATGTGGTGGTGGACATGGCGGTGGTGGTGGTGGTGGATGTGGTGGTGGAGGTGGACATGTTGGTGGTGATGGATGTGGTGGTGGTGGTGGACGTGGTGGTGGATGTGGTGGTGGACCTGGTGGTGGTGGATGTGTTGGATGTGGTGGTGGTAGTGGATGTGGTGGTGGTGGTGGATGTGGTGGTAGTGGTGGATGTGGTGGTGATGGACATGGTGGTGGATGTGGTGGATGTGGTGGACGTGATGGTGGTGGTGGTGGACATGGTGGTGGTTGTGGATGTGGTGGTGGTGGTGGATGTGGTGGTGGTTGTGGTGGATGTGGTGGTGGTGGTGGATGTGGTGTTGGTGGAAGTGGTGGTGGTGGTGGATGAGGTGGTGGATGTGGTGGTGGTGGAAGTGGTGGTGGTGGATGTGGTGGTGGTGGACGTGGTGGTGGTGGATGTGTTGGTGGTGGACTTGGTGGTGGACGTGGTGATCGACGTGGTGGTGGTGGATGTGGTGGTGGAGGACATAGTGGTGGTGGACGTGGTGGGGGTGGATGTGGTAGATGTGGTGGTGGACGTGGTGGTGGTGGATGTGGTGGATGTGGTGGTGGATGTGGTGGACATGGTGTTGGTAGATGTGGTGGTGGTGGACCTGGTAGTGGCGGACGTGGTTGTGGACGTGGTGGTGGTGGACATGGGGATGTGGATGTGGTGGTGGTGTTGGAAGTGGTGGTGGATGTGGTGGTGGTGGACGTGGTGGTGGTGGTAGACATGGTGGTGGTGGATGTGGTGGTGGTGAACGTGGTGGTGGTGAACGTGGTGGAGGACATAGTGGTGGTGGACATGGTGGTGGAAGTGGTGGTGGTGGTGGACGTGGTGGTGGGAGTAGTGGTGGTGGTGGACGTGGTGGTGGTGAACATGGTGGTGGACATGATGGTGGTGGATGTGGTGGTGGATGTGGTGGTGGACGTGGTGGTGGAGGTGGTGATGGACATGGTGGTGGTGGTGGACATGGTGGTAGTGGTGGATGTGGTGGTGGTGAACATGGTGGTGGACGTTGGGGTGGTGGACGCGGTGGTGGTGGACGTGGTGGTGGTGGTGGACGTGGTGGTGGTGAATGTGGTGGTGGACATGGTGGTGGTGGTGGACGTGGTGGTGGTAGATATGGTGGTAGATGTGGTGGTGGATGTGTTGGTGGTGGACGTGGTGGTGGATGTGGTGGTGGTGGATGTGGTGGTGGAGGTGGTGGTGATCGTGGTGTTGGTGGATGTGGTGGTTGTGGACCTGGTGGTGGTGGATGTGGTGGTGGTGGAGGTGGTGGTGGACGTGGTATTGGATCGGGTAGACGTGGTGGTGGAGGTGGACGTGGTGGTAGTGGATGTGGTGATGGTAGACCTGGGGTACGTGGTGGTGGTGGTGGATGTGGTGGTAGTGGTGGATGTGGTGGTGATGGACATGGTGGTGGATGTGGTGGATGTGGTGGACGTGATGGTGGTGGTGGTGGACATGGTGGTGGTTGTGGATGTGGTGGTGGTGGATGTGGTGGTGGTTGTGGTGGATGTGGTGGTGGTGGTGGATGTGGTGTTGGTGGAAGTGGTGGTGGTGGTGGATGAGGTGGTGGATGTGGTGGTGGTGGAAGTGGTGGTGGTGGATGTGGTGGTGGTGGACGTGGTGGTGGTGGATGTGTTGGTGGTGGACTTGGTGGTGGACGTGGTGATCGACGTGGTGGTGGTGGATGTGGTGGTGGAGGACATAGTGGTGGTGGACGTGGTGGGGGTGGATGTGGTAGATGTGGTGGTGGACGTGGTGGTGGTGGATGTGGTGGATGTGGTGGTGGATGTGGTGGACATGGTGTTGGTGGATGTGGTGGTGGTGGACCTGGTAGTGGCGGACGTGGTTGTGGACGTGGTGGTGGTGGACATGGGGATGTGGATGTGGTGGTGGTGTTGGAAGTGGTGGTGGATGTGGTGGTGGTGGACGTGGTGGTGGTGGTGGACATGGTGGTGGTGGATGTGGTGGTGGTGGTGGTGAACGTGGTGGTGGTGAACGTGGTGGAGGACATAGTGGTGGTGGACATGGTGGTGGAAGTGGTGGTGGTGGTGGACGTGGTGGTGGGAGTAGTGGTGGTGGTGGACGTGGTGGTGGTGAACATGGTGGTGGACATGATGGTGGTGGATGTGGTGGTGGATGTGGTGGTGGACGTGGTGGTGGAGGTGGTGATGGACATGGTGGTGGTGGTGGACATGGTGGTAGTGGTGGATGTGGTGGTGGTGAACATGGTGGTGGACGTTGGGGTGGTGGACGCGGTGGTGGTGGACGTGGTGGTGGTGGTGGACGTGGTGGTGGTGAATGTGGTGGTGGACATGGTGGTGGTGGTGGACGTGGTGGTGGTAGATATGGTTGTAGATGTGGTGGTGGATGTGTTGGTGGTGGACGTGGTGGTGGATGTGGTGGTGGTGGATGTGGTGGTGGAGGTGGTGGTGATCGTGGTGTTGGTGGATGTGGTGGTTGTGGACCTGGTGGTGGTGGATGTGGTGGTGGTGGAGGTGGTGGTGGACGTGGTATTGGATCGGGTAGACGTGGTGGTGGAGGTGGACGTGGTGGTAGTGGATGTGGTGATGGTAGACCTGGGGTACGTGGTGGTGGACATGGTGGTGGTGGACGTGGTGGTGGTGGACATACCGGTGGTGGACGTGGTGGTGGTGGACGTGGTTGTGGTGGACATGGTGGTGACATGGTGGTGGTGGTGGACGTGGTCGTGGATGTGGTGGTGGTGGTAGACATGGTGGTGGTGGAAGTGGTGGTGGTGGATGAGGTGGTGATGGAAGTGGTGGTGGACATGGTGGTGGTGGACGTGGTGGTGGTGCTGGTAGTGGACGTGGTGTGGGGGACGTGGTGGTGGTGGTGGACGTGGTGGTGGTGGTGGATGTGGTGGTGGTGGAGGTGGTGGTGGTGTACCTGGTGGTGGACCTGATGGTGGTGGTGGACGTGGTGGTGGACATGGTGGACATGGTGGTGGTGGACCTGGTGGACATGGTGGTGGACATGGTGGTGGTGGATGTGGTGGTGGTGCATGTGGTGGTGGTGGACGTGGTGGTGGTGGATGTGGTGGACATGGTGGTGGTGGTGGGGGTGGATGTGGTGGTGGTGGACGTGGTGGTGGACATGGTGGTGGTGGTGGATGTGGTGGTGGTGTACATTGTGCTGGTGGACCTGGTGGAAGTGGTGGTGGATGTGGTGGTGGTGGACGTGGTGGTGGTGGTGGACATGGTGGTGGTGGAGGTGGTGGTGGTGACGTGGTGGTAGACATGGTGGTGGTGGTGGATGTCGTGGTGGACGTGGTAGTGGTGATGGTGGACATGGTGGTGGTGGACCTGGTGGATGTGGTGGTGGTGGACATGGTGGTGTTGGACGTGGTGGTGGAGGACGTAGTGGTGGTGGATGTGGTGGTGATGGACGTGGTGGTGGTGGACGTGGTGGTAACATGGTGGTGGACATGGTGGTGGTGGATGTGGTGGTGGATGTGGTGGTGGTGGTGGATGTGGTGGTGGTGGACGTGGTAGTGGTGGACATGGTGGTGGTGGATGTGGTGGTGGTGGATGAGGTGGTGATGGAAGTGGTGGTGGACGTGGTGGTGGTGGACGTGGTGACTTGGTGGTGGTGGATGAGGTCGTGATGGAAGTGGTGGTGGATGTGGTGGTGGTGGATGTGGTGGTGGTGCTGGTGGTGGACGTGGTGGTGGGGGACGTGGTGGTGGTGGACGTGGTGGTGGTGGTGGAGGTGATGGTGGTGTACGTGGTGGTGGACCTGATGGTGGTGGTGGACGTGGTGGTGGTGGTGGACATGGTGGACATGGTGGTGGTGGACCTGGTGGACATGGTGGTGGACGTGGTGGTGGTGGACGTGGTGCATGTGGTGGTGGTGGACGTGGTGGTGGTGGATGTGGTGGTGGTGGGGGTGGATGTGGTGGTGGTGGACGTGGTGGTGGTGGACATGGTGCTGGTGGACCTGGTGGACGTGGTGGTGGATGTGGTGGTGGTGGATGTGGTGGTGGTGGACGTGGTGGTGGTGGTGGACATGGTGGTGGTGGAGGTGGTGGTGGTGACGTGGTGGTGGACATGGTGGTGGTGGTGGATGTGGTGGTGGATGTGGTGGTGGACGTGGTGGTGGTGGTGGTGGACATGGTGGTGTGGATGTGGTGGTGGTGTTGGAAGTGGTGGTGGATGTGGTGGTGGTGGACGTGGTGGTGGTGGTGGACATGGTGGTGGTGGATGTGGTGGTGGTGGTGGTGAACGTGGTGGTGGTGAACGTGGTGGAGGACATAGTGGTGGTAGACATGGTGGTGGAAGTGGTGGTGGTGGTGGACGTGGTGGTGGGAGTAGTGGTGGTGGTGGACGTGGTGGTGGTGAACATGGTGGTGGACATGATGGTGGTGGACGTGGTGGTGGATGTGGTGGTGGATGTGGTGGTGGACGTGGTGGTGGAGGTGGTGATGGACATGGTGGTGGTGGTGGACTTGGTGGTAGTGGTGGATGTGGTGGTGGTGAACATGGTGGTGGACCATGGGGTGGTGGACGTGGGGGTGGTGGACGTGGGGGTGGTGGTGGACGTGGTGGTGGTGAATGTGGTGGTGGACATGGTGGTGGTGGTGGACGTGGTGGTGGTAGATATGGTGGTAGATGTGGTGGTGGATGTGTTGGTGGTGGACGTGGTGGTGGACGTGGTGGTGGTGGATGTGGTGGTGGAGGTGGTGGTGATCATGGTGTTGGTGGATGTGGTGGTTGTGGACCTGGTGGTGGTGGATGTGGTGGTGGTGGAGGTGGTGGTGGAGGTGGTGTTGGATCGGGTGGTGGTGGAACCGGTGGTGGAGGTGGACGTGGTGGTGGTGGATGTGGTGATGGTAGACCTGGGGTACGTGGTGGTGGTGGTGGACATGGTGGTGGTGGACGTGGTGGTGGTGGACATAGCGGTGGTGGACGTGGTGGACGTGGTGGTGGTGGACATGGTTGTGGTGGACATGGTGGTGACATGGTGGTGGTGGTGGACGTGGTGGTGGATGTGGTGGTGGTGGTGGACATGGTGGTGGTGGACGTGGTGGTGGTGGACGTGTTGGTGGTGCTGGTAGTGGACTTGGTGTGGGGGACGTGGTGGTGGTGGTGGACGTGGTGGTGGACGTGGTGGTGGTGGTGGAGGTGGTGGTGGTGTACCTGGTGGTGGACCTGATGGTGGTGGTGGACGTGGTGGTGGACATGGTGGACATGGTGGTGGTGGACCTGGTGGACATGGTGGTGGACATGGTGGTGGTGGACATGGTGGTGGTGCATGTGGTGGTGGTGGACGTGGTGGTGGTGGATGTGGTGGTGGTGGACATGGTGGTGGTGGTGGGGGTGGATGTGGTGGTGGTGGACGTGGTGGTGGACGTGGTGGTGGTGGTGGATGTGGTGGTGGTGGACATTGTGCTGGTGGACCTGGTGGAAGTGGTGGTGGATGTAGTGGTGGTGGACGTGGTGGTGGTGGTGGACATTGTGGTGGTGGAGGTGGTGGTGGTGACGTGGTGGTGGACATGGTGGTGGTGGTGGATGTGGTGGTGGACGTGGTAGTGGTGATGGTGGACATGGTGGTGGTGGACCTGGTGGACGTGGTGGTGGTGGTGGACATGGTGGTGTTGGACGTGGTGGTGGAGGACGTAGTGGTGGTGGACGTGGTGGTGATGGACATGGTTGTGGTGGACGTGGTGGTAACATGGTGGTGGACATGGTGGTGGTGGATGTGGTGGTGGATGTGGTGGTGGTGGTGGATGTGGTGGTGGTGGACGTGGTAGTGGTGGACATGGTGGTGGTGGATGTGGTGGTGGTGGATGAGGTGGTGATGGAAGTGGTGGTGGACGTGGTGGTGGTGGATGTGGTGACGTGGTGGTGGAGGATGAGGTGGTGATGGAAGTGGTGGTGGATGTGGTGGTGGTGGACATGGTGGTGGTGCTGGTGGTGGACGTGGTGGTGGGGGACGTGGTGGTGGTGGACGTGGTGGTGGTGGTGGAGGTGGTGGTGGTGTACATGGTGGTGGACCTGATGGTGGTGGTGGACGTGGTGGTGGTGGTGGACATGGTGGACATGGTGGTGGTGGACCTGGTGGACATGGTGGTGGACGTGGTGGTGGTGGACGTGGTGGTGGTGCATGTGGTGGTGGTCGACGTGGTGGTGGTGGATGTGGTGGTGGTGGACATGGTGGTGGTGGTGGGGGTGGATGTGGTGGTGGTGGACGTGGTGGTGGTGGACATGGTGCTGGTGGACCTGGTGGACATGGTTGTGGATGTGGTGGTGGTGGTGGACGTGGTGGTGGTGGTGGACATGGTGGTGGTGGAGGTGGTGGTGGTGACGTGGTGGTGGACATGGTGGTGGGGGACCTGGTGGACATGGTGGTGGTGGTGGACATGGTGGTGGTGGACGTGGTGGTGGTGGACGTAGTGGTGGTGGACGTGGTGGTGATGGACGTGGTTGTGGTGGACATGGTGGTGACATGGTGGTGGACATGGTGGTAGTGGATGTGGTGGTGGATGTGGTGGTGGTGGTGGATGTGGTGGACGTGGTGGTGGATGTGGTGGTGGTGGACATGGTGGTGGTGGATGTGGTGGTGGTGGATGAGGTGGTGGTGGAAGTGGTGGTGGACGTGGTGGTGGTGGATGTGGTGACATGGTGGTGGACATGGTGGTGGTGGATGTGGTGGTGGTGGACATAGTGGTGGTGGACGTGGCGGTGGACGTGGTGGTGGTGGACATGGTTGTGGTGGTGGATGTGGTGGTTGTGGACATGGTGGTGGTGGACATGGCGGTGATGGTGGACATGGTGGTGGTGGTGGATGTGGTGGACATGGTGGTGGACGTGGTGGTGGTGGTGGACATGGTGGTGGTGGATGTGGTGGTGGTGGACGTGGTGGTGGTGGACATTGTGGTGGTGTTGGCGGTGGACGTGGTGGTGGTGGTGGATGTGGTGGTTTTGGACATGGTGGTGGTGGACATGGCAGTGATGGTGGACATGGTGGTGGTGGTGGATGTGGTGGACATGGTGGTGGTGGTGGATGTGGTGGTGGATGTGGTGGTGGATGT
Source organism: Triturus cristatus (assembly GCF_964204655.1). Classification (NCBI taxonomy): domain Eukaryota; kingdom Metazoa; phylum Chordata; class Amphibia; order Caudata; family Salamandridae; genus Triturus; species Triturus cristatus. Next base: position 1,062,499,384 of record NC_140582.1, on the reverse strand, counting down.
GGTGGTGGTGGTGGTGGACATGGTGGTGGGGGACCTGGTGGACATGGTGGTGGTGGTGGACATGGTGGTGGTGGACGTGGTGGTGGTGGACGTAGTGGTGGTGGATGTGGTGGTGATGGACGTGGTTGTGGTGGACATGGTGGTGACATGGTGGTGGACATGGTGGTAGTGGATGTGGTGGTGAATGTGGTGGTGGTGGTGGATGTGGTGGTGGTGGACGTGGTGGTGGATGTGGTGGTGGTGGACATGGTGGTGGTGGATGTGGTGGTGGTGGATGAGGTGGTGGTGGAAGTGGTGGTGGACGTGGTGGTGGTGGATGTGGTGACGTGGTGTTGGACATGGTGGTGGTGGATGTGGTGGTGGTGGACATAGTGGTGGTGGATGTGGCGGTGGACGTGGTGGTGGTGGACATGGTTGTGGTGGTGGATGTGGTGGTTGTGGACATGGTGGTGGTGGACATGGCGGTGATGGTGGACATGGTGGTGGTGGTGGATGTGGTGGACATGGTGGTGGACGTGGTGGTGGTGGTGGACATGGTGGTGGTGGATGTGGTGGTGGTGGACATGGTGGTGGTGGATGTGGTGGTGGTGGACGTGGTGGTGGTGGACATTGTGGTGGTGTTGGCGGTGGACGTGGTGGTGGTGGTGGATGTGGTGGTTTTGGACATGGTGGTGATGGACATGGCAGTGATGGTGGACATGGTGGTGGTGGTGGATGTGGTGGACATGGTGGTGGACGTGGTGGTGGTGGTGGACATGGTGGTGGTGGATGTGGTGGTGGTGGACGTGGTGGTGGTGGACATTGTAGTGGTGTTGGCGGTGGACGTGGTGGTGGTGGACGTGGTGGTGTTGGTGGACATGGTGGTGGACGTGGTGGTGGATGTGGTGGTGGGCCATGTGTTGGTGGTAATGGTGGTGGACGTGGTGGTGGACGTGTTGGTTGTGGACGTGGTGGTGGATGTGGTGGTGGACGTGGATGATCCCTGGTAATTTCTCTGTGGTTGGCTCTATGGTATATTTCCTCCATAAATGGAAGCAATTGTTGATTGTTATTTTGAAATCATATCAGATAAAGTACTGCCACTACTAAGCAGCCGGTAGTAGGAAAGTGACATGCAAACATAATGCAATGCAGTAAAATGAAATGTGATGGGACACTTTGGAGCGAGAGCCGTGTATGAGGGGAAACTTATAATGTGATATTTTATGGCTCATTAGTGTCTGCCTTATATTGAGGCTAGTGTTAATTGTCGTCACAAAGAACATTGTAAGACCAATTGATGTCTCTGTGCGACATGCGACTTGCGACAATAAAGAGAGAGAGCGAAAGAGAGAGTGTGAGCGAAAGAGAAACAGAGTGAGGGGGGATGAAAAAAAGAAGCGCGGCCTGCGATATGTTAAATCACTTTGAATGACTAATGCTGGAACGCAAACAAGCAGCAGCTGTTTTAAAGCACACTCGTGTTTGTGCTGGCCTCCGCCTTGCGGGAGCGAGCAGCGGCGGCGCCAAAGCCATATGTTTTCAATTAGAATGCGTGCCGCTGCTCGCTCCCGCAAGGTGGATGCCAGCACAAGCACAAGTGTGCTTGAAAAGGAGCAGACCGATGGGTAAAGGCCCTACTAGAGGAGCACATGCGCGCTGCCTAGGCGAGACCTAAAAAAGGAAAAATATATAAATTAAAGAGGAAGGCACATAGGGAATTAAAGAAAATATGTAAAGAAACAGAATTAGAACAAAAGAAGGTGTAAAAGTTAGAGAGATATATGTAGATGTGGCAGAACTGGCGTAACTAGTATATCTCATGTAACTAGTGTTCTAAAGAAATTAAAGTTACTTTGCAGAGTCATATGTCTATTACTATACTACATTTCAAAATGATATATATTACATTCAAGTGAGACTCACAATAGAAAACTGTCCCAAAGTGCATAAGTGACTCAAGAGAGTCGTTCCTTGTCCCCAAAAGAATAATGTTTCTGAATATACAAAATAATCCCAACATGAGCATATCATAAGTAGAGATAAAGTAAGATGTTATGTAGCCTAATAGATATGATCTTTAAACTGAGCCTGAACCAAAGTACTTAATATGTGGGCTTACCATATATTCAGTAGTATCCATGGATAGATTAGCTGCTCAGATTAATGTTTTTAAAATTAAAAGGTTTCAACACACTGTCCAGAGTCTCATCAAAATTCAACTACAAAATAGCAACCGATAACACTTTAGTTTGAGATAAAAGTATTATTCACAAAATAGACAAAACAAGCCGTAAACCCCCTGGTGCGTCCATGCCACAACACTTCTCATCATGCTGAAACAAGCAAAAATCATCCAGGAGTTTTCATGCCAAAGCATTCACAAGTGAATTTTAATTGTGCTCCCACCGAGTGAAATGACTGATACTCCTAATGGCCAACAATGAGATACAGTCAAAATGTATGGATTCTTTGTAAATATGTACATTAATGCATATTTAGAAACTCTGACTTTCAAGTGCTGCTGTACAGAAAGATAATTTCTTGTGTATATATCTTTTCTTTTATAAACTTATAAATACAATTATTATGATAATTTTTACTCATTGTGATAAATAAAATAAACATACAACAGAGACACGTAAGCATGTAATCAAATAACGTATATGTAAACTATGCAGTGATCTATATTCATGTCAAGCATAACATAATATATACATTTTAGCCATAAGTAATATATACATTTGTTAAGCAGACCTATAAGAATATCTATATATTTGTAAACCATAAGTAGTATATATATTTGTGAAAAGAAATGGACATATCTAACTACATACATATAATCAAATTATACATGTTTACATCTACACGCGTTTGCTGTACATTTGTATTTTGGGTACGGTTTTCATGTAGGAAACAACCAACTCTTGAGTAGACTTTTGAAAATAAGAAAATTATCAAAGGATCTTATGTTTGGGGGTAGTGAATTCCATAGTTTGGCTGCTTGAACAGAGAAAGATGTACCCCTCATGGTTATTTTCTTGTATGCTAGGGCTCTCTCTGAGGCGAGGTGCCAATCTGGAGAGGAGGTTCCTTTGTTTTAAGTATTTGGGGATTTTATTCCTGATGAATAGTGGTCCTCTTCCAAGTTTTGCTTTGTGGGCGATACAAAGCAGCTTGAAAGTGGATCATCTGGCAAACGGTAACCAATGTCGGTACCTCATTCAGAAGTCTGCCACCAGACTACTCCTGCATGGTTTTACATGCAGGAGTAGTCTGGTGGCAAACTTCTGAATGCATGGTAGCCTTTCATAGGCTAAGGATGATCCGTGGTAGAGGTCATTCAATCAATCAATCATAGGCATTTATAACGCGCACTACTCACCCGGAGGGTCTCAAGGCGCTTGGGGGGTGGGGGAGGTCCGCTACTGCTCGAACAACCAGGTCTTGAGCTTCTTCCTGAAGGAGAGGTGGTCTTGGGTCAGGCGTAGGTCGGTCGGGAGGGCGCTCCAAGTCTTGGCGGCCAGGTGGGAGAAGGATCTTCCTCCTGTTGTCGCTCTGTGGATGCGGGGGACGGCGGCGAGGGCGTGACTGGTCGAGCGGAGGTGGCGTTTGGGAGCGTAGAAGTTGAGGCGGCTGTTGAGGTAGGTCGGGCCTTGGTTGTGTAGGGCTTTGTGCGCGTGGGTGAGGAGCCGGAAGGTGATTCTTTTGTTGATCGGGAGCCAGTGCAGGTCTCTCAGGTGTCTGGAGATGTGGGTTCGTCTGGGGACGTCGAGGATGAGTCTCGCCGAGGCGTTCTGGATCCGCTGGAGTCTCTTCTGGAGCTTGGCGGTGGTACCGGCGTAGAGGGCGTTGCCGTAGTCCAGTCGACTGGTGACGAGGGCCTGGGTGACCGTCTTCCTGGTCTCGGTGGGGATCCACCGGAAGATCTTACGTAGCATGCGCAGGATGTTGAAACAGGACGAGGAGACGGCGTTGACTTGTCTGGTCATGGAGAGGGAGGAGTCCAGGATGAAGCCCAGGTTGCGTGCGTGGTCTGTCGGTTTGGGTGCATTGCCCAGGGCGGGGGGCCACCAGGAGTCATCCCAGGCGGAGGGTGAGGAGCCCAGGATGAGGACTTCCGTCTTGTCTGTGTTCAGTTTCAGGCGGCTGGTCATCATCCACTCGGCCACGTTTTTCATCCCTTCGTGTAGGTTGGCTCTGGCGGTGGCGGGGTCGTTGGTCAGGGAGAGGATCAGCTGGGTGTCATCAGCGTAGGAGATGATGTTCAGGTTGTGTTGGCGTGCGATGGCCGCAAGGGGGCTCATGTAGATATTGAAGAGGGTGGGGCTGAGCGAGGAGCCCTGAGGGACGCCGCAGATGACTTCCGTGGCTTCTGATCTGAACGGGGGCAGGCGGACTCTCTGTGTCCTTCCGGTGAGGAAGGAGATGATCCATTCCAGTGCCTTCTCCTTGATTCCGACGTTGCTGAGGCGCTGCACTAGGGTGCGGTGGCAGACAGTGTCGAATGCCGCGGAGAGGTCCAGGAGGATGAGGGCCGCTGTTTCTCCGTTGTCCAGCAGGGTTCGGATGTCGTCGGTGGCAGCGATGAGGGCGGTCTCGGTGCTGTGGTTGGCCCGGAAGCCTGACTGGGATGGGTCGAGGGAACCAGTCGTCTCGAGGAAGGCTGCCAGTTGCTTGTTGACGGTCTTCTCGATGACTTTGGCTGGAAACGGGAGGAGCGAGATGGGGCGGTAGTTCTTGAGTTCGGTGGGGTCCGCCGTTGGTTTCTTTAGTAGAGCGCTGAGTTCGGCGTGCTTCCAGCTCTCAGGGAAGGTGGCGGTGTCGAGGGAGGTGTTGATGATGTCCCGCAGGTGGGGTGCGATGACAGCGTCGGCCTTGTTGAAGATGTGGTGAGGGCAGGGGTCGGTTGGGGATCCGGAGTGGATGGAGTTCATCGTGCTGATGGTGTCTTCGAGGTTGATCGGTGTCCAGGCGTTGAGGGTGGTGGTGGGGGGCGTTGGTTTGGTCGTGGGGAGCGTTGGTTGTGTTCTGAAGCTGTTGTGTATGTCAGCGATCTTGTTGTGGAAGTAGGAGGCGAGGGAGTTGCAGAGGTCTTGCGATGGGGTGATGTCGTTGGTTCCGGCGTTGGGGTTGGAGAGCTCTCTGACGATGTTGAAGAGTTCCTTGCTGTTGTGTGCGTTGTTGTCCAGCCGGTCCTTGAATGCTGTTTTCTTGGTGGCGTGGATCAGTTGATGGTGCATTCGGGTGGTGAGCTTGAGGGTAGTCATGTTGTCCGGCGTTGGGTCTCTTCTCCAGGCTTTCTCGAGGGCACGGCAGTTCTTCTTGGAGCTCTTGAGTTCGTCGGTGAACCACGGGGCCTTCTTGCTTCCGGGTCTGCTGGGCGGGGTCCTCAGAGGGGCGAGCTCGTCCGCGCAGGTGGAGATCCATTTCGTGAGGTTGCCGGCGGCTTGGCTGGGGTTCGGTGAGCTGGCGGGAGGGTGCTGGCTCAGGGATGCGGCGAGTTGTTCGGCTGTGATCTTGCTCTAGCTTCTTCGTGCAGCCTGTTGCTGGTGGTGGTGGACCGTGGTTCTTTTGAAGGTGAAGTGGATGCAGCTGTGGTCCGTCCAGTGGAGTCCAGTGGCGTGGCTGAAGGAGATGTCTTTGCTGGACGAGAAGACGGCGTTGAGTGTGTGTCCGGCGAGGTGGGTGGGGGTGGTCACCAGCTGCTTGAGTCCGAGGGTGGCGAGGTTGTCAAGCAGGGTGGTGGTGTTGCGGTCGTTGTTGTTCTCCAGGTGGAAGTTGATGTCCCCGAGGAGGATGTAGTCAGCAGAGGGGAGGGCGTGCGGGCTGATGAAGTCGGCGATGTCTTCGCTGAATTGAGTGCGTGGTCCCGGGGTCGGTAGATCAGGGTGCCTCTGAGGGTGGTCTTGGGGTCGGTGTGGATCTGGAAGTGCAGGTGTTCTGCGGTTGTCAGGGTGTCGTCGGCGTTGGTCGAGATACGGATGGTGTCCCTGTGGATGATGGCGATGCCTCCTCCAGTCTGGTTGTCGCGGTCTCTCCGGATGATCTTGTAGCCCTCTGGGATGGCGATGGCGATGTCGGGCGCTGAGGAGTCGTTCATCTAGGTTTCCGTGAGGAAGGCAACGTCAGGAGCTGTGGTGTCGAGGAGGTTCCAGAGTTGAACGGCGTGTCTGTGGACGGAGCGGGTGTTGAGCAGGATGCACTTGAGGTGGTTGCTGCTGGTGTTCCGTTTGGTGGGTGCTGAAGCAGTGCAGGTCCGGATGCAGGAGAACTTGCAGGACTGGCAGGTGAAGGGTCCGTGGGTGCGTCTCGGAGTGGCTCGGTAGCACCGGGGGTTCGGCCAGTGTTGAGTGCGTTGAGGGTGGCGGCATCGTAAGTCCGGCGGGTGGGGTGGCCTCTGCGGGGGCCAGGGGTTCTGGCGCTGGGCGCGGTCCAGGCACGGACGGGCGCAGACGGGCTTACCTTTGGCGCACCTTCGGCGCTCAATCGGTGCTCCCGCTGCGCGCGTCCGCTGCGCGGTCGCTCTGGGGGCGTCATAAGAGGGGAGGGAGGGTCTGCGGGGAGGCGGGGAGCGCGGGACCCAATCGGCGGACGGGGGGGCGGGGTCTCGTTGGTAGCGGCGGGAAACCTGGGGGCTCGGCGGCGGCTCTGAGGTGGCTGGGGCGCCGCTCGGCGGCCCTGTGGCGGCTGGGGCAGCGCTCGGCGGCCCTGTGGTGGCTATGGCAGCAGGTGGCAGCAGGAGGCTCAGCAGGTAAGGAGCAGGCGGGAGGTGTGGGGGCGACCAGGCCGAGGGCGCAGTGGTCACTCCTGGGGCAGTGGTGAGGGTCCCCTTAAGAGGGAAGCCGGGAGGGAGGGTCTGCGGGGAGGCGGGGAGCGCGGGACCCAATCGGCGGGCGGGGGGCGGGGTCTCGTTGGTAGCGGCGGGAAACCTGGGGGCTCGGCGGCGGCTCTGAGGTGGCTGGGGCGCCGCTCGGCGGCCCTGTGGCGGCTGGGGCGGCGCTCGGCGGCCCTGTGGTGGCTCAGGCAGCAGGTGGCAGCAGGAGGCTCAGCAGGTAAGGAGCAGGCGGGAGGTGTGGGGGCGACCAGGCCGAGGGCGCAGTGGTCACTGGCGTAATTAAGTTTAGTCTTGGACCTTGTGAGGAAATCCTAGGTGGGGGAAGATGCGTCACAGAGTTTTCATAACAATGAAGCTTGATCTTGCTAACTTACCCACTTGGGAATTCACTAATAGCTCGGACTCCATGGTAATACCAAGGTTTCTTACTTCTTTGGATGCTTTCAGTGGTGATCCCAGATCATCAGGTGCAGAGTGTGTCATAATTTTTACAATTGCCACATGTGGGTATTTCAGTTTTGGAAGCATTTAATTTGAGGTGGCTCCATGTCATGTTATTGTATGATATGGCATATCATGGCATAGTATGGTATGGCTTGGCATGTTATGTTATTGTACAGTATGGTATGGTATGGTATGTCCTGTCATTGTATAGCATGGTATGATATAGCAAGACATTATATAGTATGGTACGGTATGGTTTGGCTTGTCATTGTATAATATGGTATGATATGGTAGGAAGTGTAACCAAACAAGCAAAAAAGTGCTTTACAATATAATGTCATTTTAACGCTAGAATGTTCTAGCCAACCTGTAATCGAGTAAATAGAACCCCTGTTTTTCCATGTAAAACATTTGAATCATGCCCAAAGCATCCAATAAATCATGAAACATGTACCGAAAAGGCACTTTGTTACAAATTAAACAGGAGGTTACTAAATAGCAAGCGCAAAGCCATTAATGTATTTTGAAATCTTTGTTAAAAGCGACGCTAACAACCTGTAGCCTGCTGGTGTTGTTATGCTGCACCAAAGAGTGGAAGGGGAGAGAGAAAAAAGAAAAACAGAACAAACATAGGAAAACACGATGACGCAAGACTACCTAAAAACATATCCACTCTTACGAAGTGCTGGTGTTGCAAGTAGAAAAAAAATCAGGTTGAGACAGAAATCAGTAGAAGAACGCTCCCAAAAAAAGGCACACTTGGTCCATGCTCCAGGGGCAGGAAAACACACAAACAGAAATTGAACACAAGGTGAAGCCAACATGTGCTGACTATACAGAAGCCAGCAGATAAGACCGACAATGAAGCCAACGAATGTTAAGCAGTGGGGGGCTGTAAGCCCCTTGTATGTAAACAAAATGCCGGTAAGGGGACTCAGGAGAGACATAAAAAGACAAAATAATGCAGTAATGCTGTCACAAGATGTGCCATTTTACACTGCATAATTTGCCTATTTTGTGCCACAAAATTTAGTCAACCTTGCCACATTATGTGTCCTTCCCCAGTCGCATAATTCCAATGGCAATTCAGATGACAGTCTGTGATGGGATCAAAGGTCTTCTTTCGAAAGCCTTCCCCGAATTACCAAAAACACTGCGTTGCCATAGTAATTGCAGATCATGCTATGTATACATGGCAAGTAATAATAACAGTGTTTATCTGTTTCTGGGACACAGTGTTAAGATAGCAATGGGGTCATTTAGATTCTGGTCTAAATTGCAGGTGCAATAAATAACACAGTACCAAATAGCGATCGCCTTTCATTCGATCAATTTTTATTTATGTCTAAAAAAAGATAAGGACTGAGGTGGAGAAACATTTGTGTGCCATTTTATCCATGTTATGTTCGGCTTTTGTGCATTTTGCACTGTCAGTTGCCTTCAGGTTCTGGAGCAAAACAGGAGTGTGTGTGACTTGCACCGAGTTCCCAAGCAGCACCAGGGCTACAACTGGAGTAATTTTCATTTCAGCACAGCCTCTTTGGTGTAAATCACACCTTAAGTGACATTATTTAAAATGACAGCAGTACAAAAAGTTGCTGAATATATCAAGTCTGTAAACAAAACATTTTGGAACGTGAAAGGATGAAGAAACATGCCACTATGACTGAGACCACAACATATCTGCGAGCAGACTTTATGCTTTCCATAGAGATTGGCGGACTGACATGGCGTCCGCCGTATTACAAGTGTCAAAGACTACAACGCAATTGAAATACAGCAACCAGAACAACTGCCTAGTTTGTGAAAGAGTGTTCCATCCGCCAAACTCTAAATAGAGTCCTTTGTTAGCTTGGTATGAATGAGACAGCCAGGCATGAACACCCAGCCAGGCAAGCAAGAAGTAGTCATAAAAATCCTGAGCCAAAAACACGAGATATCCAATGAGAAGTTCAGCCCTGCAGCCGCGCTTTATATAAACCTACCTCCATTTCAAGACTGCAGTCGAAAAATTGTCAATAATAGATACCTAACTGTATATTCTAGGCATTCTGGTAAAATAGCAAAGCTTTGAAATATGTGCTGTAAAAGGTAACATTCTGCGTTTTATTCCTACCTTGCAGCTAATGAGTAAGGAAGGAACCGCTATGAAATAGTTCTGTTACACTGTAGCTTGTTAGTCTATGACGCAACTTAATAACATTTTTAAAAAGTTTAACGTACATACGCAAATCTTTTTTTATGACTACAAAATCACTTTCGGAGTACACTAAATTGGTTTTGCACTCATCAAGGAAGTAACTCACGTAAACATTTTTATCTAAGTAAATCTACATCCAGGGGATAAAAATCACTGTGAGTATGAGCACACCCAAAAACGTACACAATTGTTGACATTTACAAACTCCTCTTTGAGAACTTTCTACCCTGGAAATGACAAAAAATGTATTCTTTACTCGCTGCGCCTTCACCTAAACATCTGATCACGAAACTGTACAATTCAGCTCAGATAACAACACGATCACCTGCGATTGCCTCAAAGCACAAGTGATCATTCGAGCTGCAGAGACCACTATCAGAAAAAGACTGGGGCTTCTGTTGTGCTCAAACCTCTACCTTGTTGCCCAGTAGCAGTCTTAGATTAATTAATTTCCGCTATTAACACAGGTTATACCACACACCACTCGGCCGCTGGAAACAGGGACTCTGCCCAGATCCATGCTGTGGAAGGCGCGGAGACTTTGAGTCGGTTTTCCTGCTCCTGGCCTGGAGTTGTCCAAAAATTCTGGAATGAGATCATACACACCATCTCCAAAATAACAGGAGAATCCATAGTGCAAGTCCCTAAAATAGTACTGTTGGACTGGGCATGCCCTGTATCGCCATCCCATAGGAAATTAGTGGCAATTTCACTCCTGTTGACCAAGCACCTGGTGGCTAAGTGCTGGGGCACGGGCAGATCACTCACACATGCCGACTGGCTATCAGACCTCTCCTATTGTAACAAGCAGATGGAAACATATGAAGAACTTCAACCTCTGACTGCCTGCCCCAGATGAATGTGGGCACCCCTCTGTCTGTATCTCTTAAATTGGGACCGTACTGCACAAAACTCTGCTTCGAGGTCAGAGGAACTGGAATCACAACAGTTCTAGAGCAGCTCGTCTGTCACGGTGGGCAGGAACTTTGGGCACCAGGAATTGCATACCTCATGAACGGTGGCATCAAAATTATCAACACAGGATAATTGGGCAGTACCAAGAGGGAGGCATGTCTGCATATAATGCAATATACTGTATAATGCAGTATACTGTATCAATGTCTGATTGATGTTGTAGCTTTTGGTTCTTTTCTTCACATTGAAAATAACAAATACATTTTTTTTATTCCTGACAGGAGCAGGATAAAATAAGTTTCAAATGGTAAAGGAAAAGAGAACACCGCTAAAATTGGTGGGGGGACAATGGATGAGAATTTTCGATTGTTAAAATATTTCCCAGTGGAGTAAAAAAGAAAAGTTAGCCAGTGTTTTTGCACTTGTTCAACAGATTTTCACATGAGTAATTACACACACACATTTGTTTATGCAAAAACAGAACTCACAAAGTTATTAAGACATAGGGCCCGATTTAGATTTCGGCGAAAGGGTTACTCAATTACAAAGGTAAAGGATTTCCCGTCCACCAAAATATATATTCCATAAGATATCATGGGATTTATATTTAGGGGGACGGGATATCCGTCAACGTTGAGACGGAGTAACGCGTACACCGAAATCTAAATCGGGCACATAATGAAGCAAACCTTCACGAATTCCCAAAATAATAAAAATGTACGGTCCTGATAAACTGTCAAGCAATACATTTACTGATTCTTTTTTTTAAAGAATTGTGTCCTCATTCTCTAAAGTCAAACTACAGTTCTTAAGTTAAATCCATGTTGCCAGTTACAACTCACCTATTATGATCTAATTGAATCATGGATTTAAGGCCCAGTTTTGGCGAGGCAATATAGTCAAGGAGGACAATGCTAAAATACTATCTAGTAGAACAGGGCACAAAACAGCTCAATATTATGGAGATGCATCTCAACATATCACACTCTCCAAGGGTCAATTTTCAAGTTCTGGGTTTTGATTTCCATGGCCAATAGCCATCTGTTTGAGGCACCATCCGTATTCAAACCGGTACTAGAAGTCAAGAAATCTTATTCTAGAGCTTATTCTAAAACACAGGCAGACAATGGTCTTGTGTTCAATAAGCAGTCTGCATGGGGATGAATCATAAGAAACCTGTTCCACTGTGGCCCTAGAGAAATGGGATGATAGTGTTTTATGAGGACGCAGATGAAAGTGATGCATGCTATAGAACTACAATGGTATTGATGCCACTATGACTATTGTAAACTAATGCAATATTACTTAAGGCTCCCACACACTACAACCAACAGATGTCCTTCTGCCCTCTTGTTTGGAAGGACAGTCAACACAAGACTACCACAATGAGGGAGTAAGCAAACAGGAATCTCTTCCACCAATCTGGACTGGAACAAGTCTCGAAAATGTCAAAAGGATAAAGCCAATAGATAGTGTCATGCCAAAATCTCAACACTCAAAACAGCCAGATGTGTTGTGTGAAAGCAGCAGCAAAAGGGAAACCAGGGCATCACGACCATTTTTGATCATATGTTGGAAGAGGTCCAATAATAGATCTCAAGCGCCACGCCATTTGTTCTCAAGAAAAACACTTTAGTTCATGAGCAAGCATTGGGACCAGCGGTGTATAGCATGGCCACCACCATCATCCTCCCCCCCAACTGGAAAAGATGATAAAAGGTTAGAAAGAGATATGTGGTCATGCAGGGGGGGCTCAAGAACAAAAACGGAGTGCCCAAAAGATTAGTTTATGACAAGAGCAATAGTGGACTGACCAAGTGAATAAGGATAGAGTGGGAAGCTGCATAGAGTGTCTTCAAATCCCAGTGGGGTGTGTTGTGCAGGTAATGGTTCGTCTTGAACAACCAGGAAATTTAAAAAAAAATAAGGGCTTGCTTGCTGACTAAAAGAATAGGGGACAAAGTAAGAGACCAGCCTTCCTCATAGGCAGTTATTGTGAATACCAAAAAATACATTTCTACATTTCAGCATCAGAGCCTTGTGTGTTCACTGCTCGCTTCAAAACATGCTTGAAGACCCAAGAAAAGAGAAGACAAAAGTGCTGATAATAGAATATTTCACATGCCCAAAGTCCTAGGCCATACAACTTTGTGGGTTGTTGTTAACAGCACCAGATTCACAAACTATGAAGCTGGAAAAGTATTTTTTAAAATGGGTAAAAAGGGCTCTGAACTGCAGTGGGAATGTTTGTGGAGTCACACAGAGCTGCAATCATACTGCTTAGCATCTACCATTGCTTTAAGTTGTGACACACACCTCTCCTTTCCCTGCTGCCAGAAGTCTTAGGGCGGGACTTCCAGTATCAGGGAAAGAGATAACTTGAGTGTTGATCAGTGGCTATTGTGTTTTTCTGTTGCCACTCCGGTCTGGACTGGAACTGAGTGGCCCAGGGAAACACAGGTCCACATAGCTTGTTGTTCAATGCATGTTAAGCAGGACATCTGGTTGCAGTGAGTGGAGTTAGGATGGTGAAACTATGCCTGGGTGAAGTTGTGGCCAATGCACTTTTTCACAAAGCAGGATATTGGGCAAGAGGGTACAGCACAGACCACTGACACCATAGGGGGGAAAAGGCTGCTTTATTGAAGCAGGTGCACATCACAAACATTTTACCCTAGGCAAATCGTCCTTACAAAACTACCAGCCTCATTAAACATCATCTTCTCCTACCTTTCCCCACCTTCACCCCTAAGTGCTTCCCCCCACCTTTACCCCAAGCAGACTGCCTGTCGCTGTATCTGCGCTCTCCTTTCTGAACAAACTAAATTTCTAAATGTATAAACCTTGAATTCCCCGACTACTGCAAACATCAACTTACCCTTTCCAAACTGCTTCACCCACCCCAACAGCAATAAAAACAATTCAGTCATGCAAAACTGTCTGAAAACTGCCACTCAGAAAAGCACCATAAGGTTTTTCTTTTCTGCCCTTCAATTGACTCTTAGCTCGCACTCCACAGCCTCACTCCTAGAGTTTCTGCCATTGCCTCCCTAATCTGCATCAAATAAAACTCCATACCCATCTGTGATAAATGCACCCCATCGCCACGAAAGAAACTGATCTCATATTTCAAGTCAGCGTGCACAATCCTGCCCATGCTTTCCGCCCATGCAATTTTGTGAAAGTTCTCTGATAACATTCTACCTTGTCTTGTCAATAGCTTCTGGCCTCTATGCCCCTGCCAATTCTCTCCTAGTTGTCAACACAGTCTAAAACACGAAATTTCCTACCCAGCTAACTTTTATCTTCATCAAGTCCCTCTTCATTCCTTTTCTCAAAGCCAAGCCTTTCTGTTTCACCATATCTTTCCCCCTGAATAGGCAACCAGGATATCCAGACATCCACTACCAACTAGTAAACTGTTTAATAACAGCAACAACTGCTGCTACAACATGCCCCCATTACTATACCATAGAACCCCAATTACACCCTTTTGGATGCTTAAATTGCTCCTGTATGTTCTACCAGATGCCAGTCTCTCTGCTCATTTGATGAAGGAATGGCCCACAATCCAAACCATTAAATCCTCTCTTTCTGGGCCAACGATGGTGCCTGCAAAAAACAGCATACAGCAACAATTATTGACCATCATCCCCGGACCCACGTCATCCCCTCCAGTTTTGACGTATCTCTTCTAACAGTCTGAGAAGCATGTGCTCATTTCTTGGATTCTGTATCCTGACCAGCTCCTCCGTCTGTCTTCCCTGGCTGCCTTTAGTCGAAAAGAATGTGTCCCAAACTCAGCAACTGATTTCCGTAAAACTGCTACCAATTGGAACATTGACACTCTTGACCCATCTGAATGCCGACAGACTCCCTCCCTCCTGTGAACTAGGGGCACACATACACCTGGCAAAATTGCCTCACCGGCTATGCCCTTAACCGAACTGGTCTGCCCATCGCCCTCTGATCCGTCTTTGCAAGCGTGATACTGACACTCTCTGCACAAAATTCCACATCCGCCCATTGCACCACTGCTTCATCTCGGACCCCAAACAACTCCAACACCTGAAATGCTCCAAAGAACATCTAACTCATTAGCAAAAAATCAAATCTGTTTCCGCTTTATGACAAACAGAACTCAATTCACTCACAACCCTCTACAACACTAACCAAACCAGTGGCCACCTTCTCCTTCCCCATTCCCAATTTTCATCATCCAACTTTCCAAGAACCTCTGACCCAGTTCCTCAGCTGCATGTGCATGGCCCCATGGCAGCTTACCCATAAACTTTATGCCCGCCAACTTACCCGAAATCGTAACCCACGACCAACCTTTTCCTTTTATAACCATGATAAATTGTACCACATCCTCACGCCTTTGCCATTCTTCTCTATCCACTTCTCTCCGCCGTGCCCAACTCCATGAATTCTGACCATGGCTGTTCATAACCTTGCCTCGTTAACCTTGCCAATGAGGCCATTACCAGCTGCAGAAACCTTTCGTGCCGACTTGCCAAAGAAGGCGTCATACTTGAATATCTCATGCCAAATGCCTGTTCACTGCTCACCACATGCACCACCGTCATGTTGTCCACATTGAACAAGACTGTCCTGCTGGCAAAGTACTCCCCCACAAGTACAAAGCAACCACCAATGGAAGAAATTCCAGAAACACTATGCTCCTGCTCCCCTTTTTTCTTGTCTCTGGCCACTGCTTTGCACACCAATGTCCTCGTCAAAATAGCCCAAACCTTTCACCACCTGCTGCAACTGAGAAAACCTGTGCATCCCATTTTGTCCTTTCCCCAAGATCCTGTAAGAAAATGCAGTTTAACTAATAAAGTGTTCCAAGAAGGTTCTCCACATACACAAATCCTCCTTCACTTCTGCCAACAACTTCAACCTGTAGTGTGAAAGGGATAAACCTGACAATGCTAGCTCCAGTCACGTACAAAATGTCCTACCTGCCCTGACCACCTTACAAGGAAAGTTCAAATATCCCATCAGCACTCGCACTTTCCTTCACCTGCCCCTTCTTCTTTCTTAGCATCCCATCAATCAGTACCATCTTTGGCCATTTGTTATCCTCCGGCAACTTTGCCTCCATCCACAATGTGTCAATTTAGATACCCAGAAATGTCAAAAGTGTATCCAGCCCCACCATTTCTTCCACATCCAGGGGTACCTTGACATTATCTAATAGTTCTTTGAAACTATCCAGCATCCTCTGGCAGTTCATCAAGCCTGGAGGCCCCACAAAGAGGAAATCATCCACGTAATGTGAAAACGTCCTGTAAAGCCACTGAAGAAAGGTAATGAATTTTTCAAAAAGGGCACACGATACAGAGCAACTCTCCAGCAAAGCTATATCCACGAAACACCTACCATCAAACTGCATCCCCAGTCGCTCAAAATCTTGGTGAACCGGCAACAAGTGGAAGGCTGACTTAATGTCGCTTTTAGCCATGTAAGCCCCTTCCCCTACTGTCTTCACCATCTCGATGGCGACATCTTCTGTAGGGAGTGACACAGGACAAGTCGTCCACAATAAAGTCATTAACTGACTGGCCTTATGACCACAAAAGATGCTGTATCAACCTGAACTAGCCCTGCTCTTTTTTTGGAACCACCCCAATCAATGACACAATTAAATTGGGTAAGGACAACTCTGCTAAGGGGCCCACCATCCTGCTTTCTCTTGTCCCTCATCAACTGAGACCATTCTTTAGCAAACTTCAAATTCTCTGTCTATGTTATGTTGTGTTAAAATAACTTATAATGCACATGAATCACCCCCAAAGGGGTAATCTCAGTGCAGCAGGGACCAACAAGCAGGCAGCCATAGTATTAAAAAAAGTATGGTTTTGAGAGGTTTTCTGAAAATATGGTGATCAGTGCACTATCGTATGTGAATAGGAAGTCTGTTCCAGTAGTGAGGGGTCAGAGACGAGAAGGCTCTGCCCCCAGAACGAGTTTCTTTGTTTGTGGAACTGTATATAGTGACTTTTTATTGATCTTAGAGACCCTCTTTGCAGGTAAGGAATGAGTTTCTCTCATAGGTATCTGGGTCCCTTGTTATTTAGCACGTTATGAACTATACAGCAAAATTTTAAAGTAATTCAAACCCCAAGTGAAAACCCTGTTCCAAACCCTTCTCTCAATATGTCAGCATCCCCCTGTTTATTGCAGCATTCCAACCAATTGGTCAACCTCTGTATCTTAACTGGAGTATTATCCTTTCCCCACAGGTCCTTGAGCACCCTGCCTTCCCATAGCTAGCTGCTGCTGCCAGGTACCCCCCTTGCACTCCCTGCTGTTCGTTTGCTGGTTCCCCACAATGTATGAGCGGGTGCCTTGCCACACACTTAGAACACAAATGCCTGAATTTGCTCCTGACTGTCCCATCTGACCTCTAACCCCTGACCTCACAGCAGCCTGGATGGGACGTCTCTGAAAGGCCCGCTAAACTAAGGGCAACCAACTTGCCATGAAGCCCGTGGGAGCTGGCCGCGAAGGCCCCATCATGTGCAGCAACAAATCGTTATCAAGTTCCTCACATTTGCCCTCCGCATCTGCCACCAAACAAACCCTCCTGGCTTCCTTGACATATCTTACCCACACATAGCTTTCCTAATGACATCTATGTACTTAAACAGGGCCACACAGTGCTCTGGGAATTTTTTATGGTGCACACTGGCGTAAATTAAAAATACTGCTGTCCCATTTTCTATGGTCACCAGAACCTTAGCCAGTTCATACTCCTCCTCTTTAGACCCTACCTTAGCCCTGATTTCTCTGGGTAGTAACCTGAACACTTCCATGTATTCCGCATTCCAAATTTTCTTTTGTTGACACCATAAGGTGCGCTCCTAACAGCTTTGTAATCCCCATTTAGGGCAAATTCTTTATCTTCAGCCCTTGCGCTCTTTCTTGACAGTAATTATTTCCCTTTCCCACTGCCCCCTCTGTCTTTTGAGTCATCTGCTATTGTTTTAGCATCCTTCTCTAACTATGTGCCCCCTTCCGTACCGTCCTCTGCTTGTTCTTCTTTCCCTATATCCATGTCAGCCACATATGTTCCCTATCTCAATTGAACCTCGCACTCCCCTTCTTCTTCACTGGTCCCAAAATTGAGTCCCCTTGAAACCATCACAGGTCTCACTCCTTCCCCCATCTGTCTTACCTGGTTTTAGGTAGGAGCCCGCACCAAAGTTTGCTGCCTCGTCACTTTGTTTCTACCACCGGTCCTACAGAAGTCACTGCTGCCCCTACCCTGTTGCACTGAAAACCGATTAGCAGTCCCGCACTCTCACTCTCCCCACCACTCGCCTACCAATCCCGCTCAGCACTGCCACCCTCATTTTCAGTGTCAACCCGCACCCCTTCCAGCAATTATTCTTCATCATAATCTAACACCAAACCGTCGTCTTCATCCCCTTCTGCCATTGGTACACTCTTCGCACATGCTTGTCCATCCAACAAGTCTGCCTCCACCAAACATCATGTGCCAGCTTGTGCTGACGCTCTGGGGGGCCACACCAGACCCTCTCCCCGGCACTGAAGGAGAGGCCCCACCAGATCTTCCCCCGCCCACCGGTGGCATTCGGGCCGGCCATCCTGGACAATGCCGTCTCTTCCCCTCGGGGTAAGTGAGACACACTGTACTCCCCCGGGTCTGGTACTCCATTGCAACCTAAAACCCAATAACATGTAATGGAGCTCCTGCCTACCCCCTTCTCTCTAATGTCACCTGCCTGCACCCAAATCCAACTCCCAGACCTGCCTTGTCAACGTATCCACTTGCTCCCTGCTCACAGTCTCTGGCCTCCTCATCGTGGGCCCCAGATCTCTCCTTGCCCTCTCCTACAAAATTATGCGCTGCCCCTGCTGAAATAGCCAGCAGATCACCCCCCACCATTCTGGCCTATCATCTGACTCTGAGTTTAACAATCTGCTGCTCCACAGATCTCCTTTTAGTTCTGCTGTGTCTTGACACCCCATTCCACCAACCCCACCTTTGTCTGTACCTGTCCACCCAAAAACTACTTCAATGCCACTACCAGACAGTTAATTGCCCTCAGACCACAATCCCCCTCCCTTCTCCCCTTTCTTATGCACTGAACCTCCCTAGTGGAGCTCTCCTCGACTGCTGACAAGCCTTGGCTCTTGCCTCGCCCCCCACCTGTTCACACATACGTGGCTGCATGCGCAAATTGCGCTGTGTTTCCTTGTTCCTCTACTCGAAAACCTCCCTTAGTCCACCCCCCCAACGCTTCACCTGTCTTCATAATTTTTCCAAGAGGTGGCGAGTAGACGAAGACCGCCACCACCACCTCATCCGAGGCCCTATGCACGGGCCGGAACAGGCCACTCTCCACCAGCAGGTCCTCACGCCCTGCCTCTCGCAGCAGACGGAGGGTCATATCCTCTTTGTCCTGCATTCTTGAGCTGAGGAACCCGTCCGACAAGTAAGGGTGCAAATTTTATTCTAACTATTCTAACCTGAATTACATTTTAATAACCTGCCTCGCCTGCTATTGCAGCCATAGAGTCACAACACAAAATGGTTGCTGGTAGCCAAATCACCACCTATTTAACCACCTGCGACCACCCCTAAATACTAAGAAACAGCCCAATCCCTCTGGACTGAATGACCCTGTTCAAAAAGCCTGGGCGGCACAACTCCCTCTGAGCACCTGTCCCCCAGGTCCCCATTTTCCCACCACAGGGTACCAAATGCCAAACCTTTTCAATAGAAAGCAGACAGTTTTCCAGCACAGACCAACCATAGTGGCCTTTTAATTATATTTCAGTATGCGATGCCTTGGTTTTAACTGCAGATGGGCCACATTTACTAGATTTTGACGCTCGGCAGCTCAGCAAGCCCGACTGCGCTGCTGTGTGTAAAAATAGAAGGGCAGAATGTGCTGTATCACGGCTCATTCCTGTCCTTCTCCCCTGAGCCAGCGCGCAAACATAAGCCGTGCGCCAAAGCAGACACCCTTGCGTCATGTTGCAAGGTTGCCTCCTTTGCATGATGATTGCTGTCCAGGAAGCTGTCCCTTTCAGCACAAAAACAATCATTGATGGCATTTTCCTCTTTCTGTGTGTGTTGTAGAACGCAGCACACATAGCAAGAGGAAAAAAACAAAGAAAAATAAAAGTATTTCTACTCGTTGCGCCACTCCTGCGCCTCCCGTGGGGAGACGTAAGATTCTGACACATTCCCAGCTTTACAAAACGGTGTAAATTTGGGAATGATGCGTGGGAACACCCACAGTAACACCCATGGAACGCCCCTTTCACGCAGAGTAATGAGTCAAAGGGGTCCATATTCACAAGGCCATGAAACGTCATGCAGTGACTTTACGTGGTCTTGCAAATATGGGCAAGCTCATTGTGCTGCCAGTGACGCAATGGGCTTGTAAATAAACCCCTTAGTGTTCTGTAGCATCTGCGGCTGAGTACTCTAATCATTTATTTACAGTGCCAGATTACATGTGCCTTTCTGCTACATTTACACCCCTGAACTTTCCTTCCATTTGTCCTCCAAAAACATGTTTGCCTTCTCTGCAGAGAGAGAAAGGTTGCTGTCCGTGACAGATGAGTATCTGTGCAGGCAGGCATGCCTATTAATCTTAAAATTATTTCTCAGAGGTTGGCTCCAGGCAGCCATGACACTACAGGTCAAGGATACACCAGCACCCTCCCCTAATCGGAGCCTTTTCTGCTAGCAGGACACTTCACAATCGTAGGCCTGTGAGAGAAAGCGGCCAGGGAGTGGCGTTTCCCACGGCCCCAGAGTAAGACATTTTCAGAATGTGTGACCTGCAGCTTCAGAGTCAACACTCCTTGAGAGCTTAAGCTGCCGTCGGGCACTGCTGAGCGATGCCGAGAACAAACACCCAGAACCTGTTCTTCAGAGTTTCAGCCTGGCCTTCGGTGTGTGAGAATGAGCTTAGCAGGGAGGGTCAGGCCGCGCCAGCCTTTCACTGAGAAAAAGACGCATCGTCAGCCTCGACGTCATCCACGCCCAGTGGAATCTCGCGCTCTTCGACGCAGTGTCACGCAGTGAGACGCTTGTGCAAACATGGGGCGGGCTTTGTCATTTTTGGTGTGTGGAAGGCCGGTCTCCACCTCTGTGAGAAAAAGACCAGATCTTCTGAAGGTGGAGCAATAACACAGGACACATAAAACAAATCCTGCAAGGCAACAACTGACAAACACGCCGAAAGTGAATCTCATGCTATGCAGTGTCACAAGGGGAGACCTCAAGGGTGGAAATGTAAAAAAATATGTGTGAGTGGATCAGATGCATGAGAAAGTTCTCCCGCTAACTACCGTAATTCTCAGGTGCACTGCCGTTACTCACGAAGTTCTACACATGAAGACTTTATGTTAAAATTGGAACTTTCTCTCCGCTTTTAATTTGTAGCTAGAAAAAAAATAATAATAGCAGTGTGGTGTGTTACTTACGCAGGTACACAGTTTTAGTTAAAATCAAATGGCAAGAAAACACTACAACAATTTAAATTGCCAAGTGGGAAACTCTACAATCTAGAGATAGTCATTTGCTACAAACTTTGGACACTGGGGGTTTTCACACTCGCTTTATTCGGCTGAACCATACATTTGTTTATGATCTTCCTTTAGGTTCCTTCTGGCGCTCATTAAAAACATTACAGACATAGCTAGTGCATCATATGCTCTATTTGAAAACTTTTTTCGGCAAGTTAATAACCGCCATAAAAGTATATAAGACGTTCATAACAAAAACATAAAAAGAGTTCCATATAGCAGAAAATAAGGCTATGGTGCATAATTCTAGGTAACACATGTGTTCAAAAATCCAGCATTGGCACATACATTTACATCATATGCATTTGGCCTCATGGGCAGTATTTTGGGGCAGATTTACAAGCCCCTTGTGCCACTTTTGCGTCATTTTTAACATGGGAAAAGTGGCGCAAGGGGCTTGTAAATCTGCCCGTTTGTTTGTTGTAAAGTACCTGCTGAGACTTTGCACCGCAATCCAGCAGCAGGGAAACAACACAAGTTGTTTTGAAATGAGAAAGGCCCATCCTGACCTTTACAGCCTGCTGGCTCGCTCCCGGATTGGTGGGTCGCTCCATAACTCCTCCAGCCTGGGAAGTGTACATGAAAATGCCAACCAAGCACAAAACTTTATCTGTAGATGAGGGAGTCTGGTGACAGCTGGTTTGTGCTTTTTGCTGATGTTTGCAAGCGTCGCTGCTGGTAATGCGTGAAATATAATTAAATACTTTAATCTCTGACACTTCTTAAAAAGGAAATCATTGCAAATAATCTAAGTACTGTGTTTATTACTCTTAGTGCATCACCAATACCGTATTATAAATATACAAACGCTACTAAGGTTGCGCTGTCAATCGCACCACCACAGCTGCTGGAAAGCGATATGAAAAAAAGTAGTCCAGTTCTAATGTCATAGGTCCTCAACCAGACGCACATGACTCATTTTACTTTTTTTTTATATCATGGCTTTACTAATCTTTAGCTGTCTGTTGGCAAGACCTGATGTTTCCAATACATGCCTCCTGCTACACTATAACCCCCTTTTCCATCCTCCACCAAGTGCCCTGTTTCCCTCAAAGCTCCGTTGTTTATTCATCTTTTCATCACATTTAGCTTTTTTCATCTGCTCGCCACAGCAGCCATCTTAAAATGGTTGCCTGACCTTGGCCACTTACCGGTAGCACATAAGCACGTATGTGCGGCAGGCATCTCAGATTGGGGGTTTGTTTTATTTTTCACAAATTCCATTCAAAGATAGGCCCTGCAGATGTGTGTGCATTCACAGTGACCATCTTTTTAAAACTAAACAAAATGCATTCAAAGATGGCTGCTATGGACCTATAGAGAGAAATATATAAAGGGTTCATTCACATGATCCCTGGGTTAAAGATTGCAGGAATCTGTTAGCATGAGCTGAATCCATTTTGTACTTGACAGCCATTTTAGTTAGCTATGTGCTAGCCATTTGCTTATGGTCTGGTACTTACCCATGTCCCCTACTCTAACTACCGACCCTGGGGTTATGTATGACATTTCCCTCCCCTTTAGCATAACACTTGTGAGACCACACAGATAGTTTTACTTTTTTGGATTAGGGGGGAGTAACCCCCCCGGCCGTATTTATTAACATTAACAAAAACAAATTAAAACATTATATAAAGAAAATTTTACGCAGAAAGTACAGATACATTTTGATAGTCAGATATTCCACGGCTAACCTTAACACAGTCTAATACACAAGACACTCCTACCGTAAATCTATCAATGCATGTATTTACTTTCTGCATGTCCCATCTAGAGCCTACGGCAAAGTCAATGACTGGCAGCTCCCCCGGTCCCCGTGTACTAATAAGGTTGCGCAGGGGGTTACAGCTTATCGGATGGATACTTTCCCCCAGGCCCCCCCACGCCCTGTGCCTTACACTCCATTACGTGGGGGCTGCAGACTTCTGCACAGTGGCGCCTTAATGCGCATGCGCGTGCGGGGGTGGCCCCAGGCCCACTGGGAAGGATGACTCCCCCGGCCCCCGCACCCCGACAGCCTACCTACCGGCTGTCACTGCCCCCTGGAGTTATATGGTGCTGACCGTTGTGGACCGAAGACTTTGCTTACCAATCATGACCTTACCGCCTGACCAGAGACACTCTAAATACGACAAATATCTAATTGAAAGAGAAATTCGAAGATGTGTTTTTATTTATACATTACTACAGAGTCGCTGTGCATATCATTGCTTTGTTCCCTGCCAATACTTTGGAAAAAAGGGGACAAAAATAATCAGTCACAATACACAAACCGGAAAACCAAACCTTCAAACAATACCTGCCTTAGGGGATGGTGGGTGGGCAAAAGAAAGAAACCTTACGGGCCCGCAGCCGGCCCGGTGACCCTATCTGTGGGGAGCAAGAACAAGAGACTGTTCTGCTCCCCACCACCTCTTTTTAAAGAGGGCGCCCAGGCCGACCGGCTGAGACCGGTCAACCTGGACGCAAGCTGGATGTTTCTGCGCCGGAAGCACTGGAGTGCTTCCGGCGCACAAAACAACCACCTCACCTATTGGTTGTTGCGGGGGGGGAGTGCTGCGTCACTCGCTGACGCGGCCTCCCTCCCCCTTCGGGGTGGCCGGTGACTGGTGCGACCGCCATAATGGCGGCGCGTCCTAGTCAGCCCGCGCCTTTTCCATATGGTCTGGTACTTACCCATGTCCCCTACTCTAACTACCGACCCTGGGGTTATGGATGAAATTTCCCTCCCCTTTAGCATAACACTTGTGAGACCACACAGATAGTTTTACTTTTTTGGATTAGGGGCAGTAACCCCCCCCCGGCCGTATTTATTAACATTAACAAAAACAAATTAAAACATTATATACAGAAAATTTTACGCAGAAAGTACAGATACATTTTGAGAGTCAGATATTCCACGGCTAACCTTAACACAGCCTAATACACAAGACACTCCTACCGTAAATCTATCAATGCATGTATTTACTTTCTGCGTGTCCCATCTAGAGCCTACGGCAAAGTCAATGACTGGCAGCTCCCCCGGTCCCCGTGTACTAATAAGGTTGCGCAGGGGGTTACAGCTTATCGGATGGATACTTTCCCCCGGGCCCCCCCCTACGCCCTGTGCCTTACACTCCATTACGTGGGGGCTGCAGACTTCTGCATAGTGGCGCCTTAATGCGCATGCGCGTGCGGGTGTGGCCCCAGGCCCACTGGGAAGGATGACTCCCCCGGCCCCCACACCCCGACAGCCTACCTACCGGCTGTCACTACCCCCTGGAGTTATATGGTGCTGACCGTTGAGGACCGAAGACTATGCTTACCAATCATGACCTTACCGCCACAGGCCAGCGTAGTTGCCCGACTACCTGGACTCCCCCTCAGCCCCTAGTAAGGTCATGTACTGCCCCTTACGCTCTCCACCCAAGCTAGGATGTCCTCTATGAAAGCCTGATTCCCTTTATGTGAGAGGTGCACCCCGTCCTGAAGAAAAAATTGTTCCCCCTTGATGTATCTGTGTCCTATGGACCCTAGTCTAGGGGGCCTAAATAGTTTATCAAATTTGTTGTTGATCCGCTTTACAGCGTAATTCAACGCTCTAACTGATTCACCCCCCTCCATTGCGACCTGGGAATCATGTGTGACCATGCTATTATCGACTGGGGACACTGCCTTGCTAGCCACCCAACTTCTGTGAGGAGATCCTCGACCAGAACTCTCCTGCCTAATCGGGCCAAGTCGTTACCCCCCAAGTGCAGGATCTAGATTGCCGGTGGTCCCGTACTTGCTTTCAAAGCTCGGTTCACCAACTCCCTGAATTGACCTACACACAAGCCACCCTGACCGAAAAAGGATACGTTTATCCCTAGCTGAGTGGCCCTAGTCTTGGTAGCTCCTGAAAAGAAATTCTTCAAACGTCGAACATATGAGTGCCCTATAATCCACACGTGTTGATCCTCCTGGTGCGAAGAGTGAACTTGCGCCACCATGTTTGCTGGTTGTCCGCCACTCGGCGCCCGCCGTACTACTGCTTGCTCTTGCGTTCTGTGAGTGCGAAAGAGTCAAGGCTCCTCTCCTGAGTCACAGGATGAAGAAACTACAACTGACGATGAAACAAAAGAGGGGGGGTAAGTGCCTTGCCATGCTGGCATAAAACACACAAAATTCCACGAAACGGCATCTAGCGCCTATCAGCTAGCGACACTGAAACACCCCTTTCCCTGAGTAACAGGGAGAAAGGGGCAACCCCCCCCTTGTGCACCTAACAGTTGGACAGTCACACCGTATTAGAGCATGCGCACTCGCACATATCTCTTGAAACAGTTAGAGGACCACCTACCGATCCTTTTGAGACGCTCGTCCCCCAGCCCTCTTGCTGCTGCCTCGGTGGCTGCTCCTATCCTAAACGAATGAGTCCCGAAATCGGCAGGGTCTAGCCCGGCACTCTTCAACGCCAGAAGCATGACTTTCCTGAACTGAAATACCATGAGTGGTGTCCCGTCCCTATGTATCAGGAGAGGCCCTCCCTGAGTGCGTGCCCGTTGGGCCATAAAAACCTCAAGCCTGTAAACCGGGCAGCATTGTGTGTTCCCTGCTCTGTGTAATACTATGCTCTCACCCTTACCCTCTTGATCGGTTTTCGATTTCCGGATGGAAATCAGCACTGAATCCTTCTTTATGCTAACGTGTCCCATTTGCAGGCCCCCCAGCCAATCTTCCTTATTCCTTGTGACTAGCTCGCCTACCCTAAAAGCACCGTAAAATGCAATGCAGAATGCAGCTTGAAACAAGATCACTTCGTCTGAGGAAGTGCAAACCCGCTGCAGAGCCCCTAATAGCTTCCCTAGTGTCTCGAAACCTATGGGCCTTCTGACATCCGGCTGCCCCCCCTGCAAGTGTTGCCACCCTTTCAGCGCCTGGCGTACTATGAAATTCTTTGTGGGGTCCCCCTTCCCTTTCATTTTTGCAAAAAATGATATGGCTGAGATATGTCTTCTTGCCCCTGCAACCGTGCGCCCCTGCTCCCTCTTGTACACCAGGTATTCCACTACTGATTCATGGTCATGCCATTTGTGCTCCCACTGTTCCCCCAAGAACAAGCAAAAAGACCCAAATGCCCCTTCGTAGGCACTCCTGGTTCTGGGTGCTAGGCTCGCTGCCACAAGGTTCAATACTCGGGGGCACCAAGCTGCCAGAGATGTTCTGGGAAAGGTGATGGGTGCACTGCTGCCTCTGGAATATGTGACCTGAAAGCCTGCATTTTAAAACGAGACAATGCGTCAGCCGCGTGGTTCAGAATACCTGGCACGTGTTTAGCTTTAAAAAGGACATTCAATTTCATGCACTGCAACACAATCTCCTTCATCAACAGCAGCATCATGCTACATTTAGCTGTTTGGCTATTCACGCAGTCTACTACTGCCATGTTGTCGGACCAGAATATCACCGACTGATTTTTGAAAACTTCCGCACATACAATCAGTGCCACTAGAATTGGAAAAAGCTCTAAAAAACTTATGTTGGTGGTGATTCCAGATTCCCTCCACCAGTCTGGCCAACGCTGAGCTACCCATTCGCGCCCCAGGATGGCCCCGAAACCCTCACTACCTGCTGCGTCAGTCATGAGACCCAACTCCGGGCTGGACTTAGTTGGGCTGGGCCACACCACTTTCCCATTGAAATCGCGCAAAAATGTCTTCCAAATCAACATGTCCTGCCTGACCTCGCCGGACAGCCTGGTGTGGTGATGCTTCTCCCTGAGGCCTGACATTGCATGTGCGATAGAACGAGAGAAAGGGCGCGCCATTGGGATTATGCGTAGTGCAAAATTTAATTGCCCCACCACCTGTGTAGCTGGTGCAATGTAACCTTCTCTTTCCTGAGACAGTGCTGCAAAGCCGCCCCGAAATCCTTGACTTTGTCAGCGGGTAACCTCGAGACCCCTTGGACAGAATCTAATTCAATCCCTAAGAATTCGATTGTTGTGCTTGGGCCCACTGTTTTGCCAGGCGCCAAAGGCACACCAAACTCCTGCATTAATGCACAGAACTTTGACAATGCTGACCTGCACTCCCCAGATTGTGGCGCCCCAAGAAACAGAAAATCCAGGTAGTGCAGCACCCAGCGATGCCCTGACACCCGTCTGAATGCCCATTCCAAAAAACGAGCTACATTTCTCAAAATAGGCGCAGGACACTGAGCAACCCATTGGCATGCATTTGTCGACATAATACTTCCCCTGGAACTGGAAACCCAGTAAGTGAAAATGAGGACGCTAGGTGGCGCACTAGCGAATGGTCGCCTTCGTGTAAGGCTCCCGCAGTCCGGCGAAATTTATCCTGAATCTAATCCTTAAGTGGTGACCTGGAGGGCTGTGGTCATACACAGCGTGAGCCTGAGAGGTCCGGCGTTGGCTGTCCGAGTTACAGCTCTGGGGACGCATCACGGAGGTAGATACGAGCTCCGGAAATTCTGGCGGCCTGTGCGGCTGGCGGAGGCGGAGCGGCCTGCTGGGGACGCCTCTCCGGCGAGTCCGCGGCTCCGATAACTGCCGTAGGCCGCTGGTGGGCTAAGGGCGTGCAACGGCCCCTGAGGACCTGGCACGGGCGGGGAGGACGGCGTTGGCCACCCTTGGGCTGGAGGCACGGCCTGGCCTTCTCTCCCCCCGCTGGAGGTGTGGACAGCAATACTGAGCGGGGGCTGCCGGCTGGGAGAGCCCCGGCTGACTGAGCGTTGCGGAGGGAAGGTGGACATTGTCGGTGGGGCCGGGCGGTCCGGGGGGGCGCCCCCCCCATTTCGTTGGACGTCCGGCGGCACGCGGCGGCCCCGGAGTGGATACGCGTGCAGCCCCGGAGGAAATTGGATGCGTGGGCGCTGGTGACCGGGGAGCTGCCGGTCCGGAGCGGAGCACGAGCAGGAGCCGGAGGGTATGGCCTGCACCAGTGTTGTTGCGGGAGAAGACTGAGGGACCGTTCTGGACGACAGCGGGCTGGCGCTTCACTGGACTCTGCTGCTGGTTGCTGGCCGCCGGTTGCTGGAGGGGGAGTGCAGGGGGACAGCGTGGGTCGCCGCTGCAGCTTACCGCTGGCTGTTCCCTATCGCCGGCTGGAGCTGGGAGTTGGAACTGCGGTGCGCCGGCGGGCCCCTGGCGGGGGGACGGCGCCACTTCGCTGGTGGGGGCCTCTGATCGTGCCAGCCTCAGCCGTGGAGCCGCAGGCGACCTGGGGAGCCGAGGACTGCTGCGGGGACACATCGGAAGGTGCGCTCCGGCGGCTGGGTGGTGCCCTCGCTTCCTCCCTGTACCTGCCTGTTGATCGATTGGGGCCTGAATCTGTGACAGTGGTGGCTCGAGAGCGGTTCGGTCTTGGGGTGCGGGGGTCTGTCCCGCCAGCGGATCACGATGGGCAAGACGGACGCGAGACAGCCCAAGCTGTCTTTTGAATCCGGCAAGAGAGGGAATAAACCCCTGGAGGCGCCACGGCTCCTTGGCGGCGCGGATGGAGCAGCGGGGGAATCCGCGTCCGCATCAGCGAACTTGCAGGAGATGCTGCATGAGATGCGCCAGGGGTTTGCGACGATCGCTGATAAGGTGGATAGGATATCGTCGAGAATGGATGCAGTGGTGCATAAGCTAGATGCGCACGAGGAGCGACTGAAGGGCGCGGAACAACGGATTTCGGACACCGAAGACACGGTTTCTCAACATTCCTCGCAGCTCGCCAGAATGGATAATCTGCTGCGCGTTATAGCGTCCAAGAATGAGGATTTGGAAGCGAGAAGCAGGCGCAATAACGTTCGCATCCTAGGAATTCCGGAAACAACCAATGTGGGCAAAATGGAGGAGTATGTGGAAAAGATGCTGCTCACGGCGATTGGCTCGGAGGCATTTTCCTCCCACTTTATAGTGGAGAGGGCCCACCGCTCCCTGGGCCCACGACCAAAACCGGGAGCGACCCCCAGGCCCATTATTGCCAGGTTACTCAACTACAGGGATCGGGATGCAGCCCTGAGAGCGGCTAGGGGCACACGGTCCCTGTCGTATAAGGGGAATTCATTTGCGCTGTTTCCAGATTTCCCACCGATAGTCCAGGAGGAACGCAGAAAGTTCATGGTGGTAAAGGCCAAGCTGCTGTCACTGCAGCTGGAATATGCGCTTCTCTACCCAGCGTGCCTGCATGTCACTTACCAGGGCCGACAGCGGTTTTTCACGACTCCACAGCAGGTTGAGGACTTCATCAAACACTACAAACGTACACACAAGCCGGGTGCGGAGCTGGACGATGAACAGGTACCGCTTTCTGGGGAGAGGTTGGATGGCGAACCGTAAGTAATGCAGATGAACAATTTGCACTGTCCTCTGGGTGGGATTTGCGATTGCTGCACCACTTGACACAGGTGGTGCGCTGGACTGGAGACTCTGTGTCCCTCTTCGGGACTGCCTGGAAGGGATATGCAGGTGGGACCGTTGCGAGGGTTACAGTTTTTACACGAGTTGTCGATTGCTGATATGGGAGTGTCTCCTATGTATGTTGTGCATCGCGCTGTGGTTGATTTGGTTCTCTAAGGTTGCCAAAGTTTATATCGCCGGACACCCCCTCAGGGTCACCGAACCAGACCACCGAGTTGTTGGAGGGCTGGAGTAGATGAGGGGGTTGTAGTGGAGCCACCTAGACAAACGTCCTGGAGGGAAATACCCGAGACTTCATGGGGAACTATGGGTGTTGTTTTTCCCCCCGGTTTGGGGGGCGACTGTGGGAGGGCTGGGGAGGGGACTTGGCTGGCAGGTTGGGGTTTGCTCCAGTGGGCGGGGGGAGGGGGTGGGCGGGATGTTGTGGAGGGGGATGTTCGGGGATGGGGGTGGGTGGGGAGGGATGGGGGGGAGTTGTTGTTCGCAAAGAGTACGTGGGTGGAAAGGTCGAGGATCACTGTACTACGTGCCCCCTTGGGGCTGCTACTGGTGCTGTTGTGGGGTGTATGGCTACCTATGCGAGTGCGTGCGAAGGAGCGCTGCTGGAAACCGGGATGCTGCAGGGAGAGTGAATATAGGCTGAAAGATGACTGAGAGGATGAGGACAGAGAGGATCACGGTTTTATCATGGAATGTTCGTGGCTTAAATGATGCTAGAAAATGCAGGCAGGTGTTAGCCTATTTGGACCAGCACCGCGTGCAGGTCGCATTGTTGCAGGAGACACACCTCAGGCCCCGCTCGCACTATGCCCTGGCTGGCAGGTGGGCGGCGGTCCGCAGTTTTTCCTCATACTCAGGGTATGCTCGGAGGGTAGCGATTTGGATCAAAAAGACTGTACCTTTTGTGAAGCTTGGAGAGCGTGTGGATGCCGACGGGCGGTTTGTGCTGTTGTGGGGCAGACTGGGTACTGATACCATCACGATCGTGAACTGTTATGGTCCTAACGTGGATTCGCCGACTTTCTTTACGCAGCTATGGGGACAGATACTCAACGTTGGCTCCATGCATGTTTTATGGGGAGGCGATTTTAACGTGGCGTTGGCCCCGGGCTTGGACAGATCGGATGGTGGCCATCACTACAACAAGAAAGCGCGAGATGCAGTGGCAGGTATCTTGGAGGAAGGGAACTAAATTGATAGCTGGCGGTTTGTCCATGCTGGGCAGCGGGAGGGCACGCACTTCACAACATATGCTAACTCATGGGCTAGACTGGATTATTGTTTGTTGTCACGGGGCATAGCGGTAGACTTGGGGAAGGTTATGCACCTGCCTCGGACATACTCCGATCACTGTCCGGTCCTTGTCCAGGTAGCCCTCCCGGGGTATGGGGGAGGGGCCATACGTTGGCGTATGCAGCCCATGGCCCTACTGGACCCGCTGTTTCAAGCGGAGTTGGGGGAGGAGATTGCAGAGTTTTTCCCTCGCAATAAAGATTCGGTAGACAGTGTGGAAATCATCTGGGAGGCATTTAAAGTGACGGTCCGGGGGTTCTACATTGCGAAGAGCTTTGGGGTCTTGAAAGACATAAGAAGAACGCTTGCGAAATTAGAAGTGGAACTTAAAGAGATGGAGACTAGGATGGCCCAGGAGCCGATGGGTCCCCTTCATGGGGAATTCAGGGAACGTCTTACACAGTATGAAAAGGAGGCGGATAGGGAGGCTCGATTCTGTGGCAAGTATTGGCGGGCTCGTAGTTTCTGCGAGGGGGAAAGACCGGTGCGCGCGCTTGCGGAAGTAACTAGACTGCCGCGCTACACTACACACATATTGGAGGTGCGCGCGTCGGAGGGGATTCCGCGGCGAGACACCAAGGGTATTTTGGAGCTATTCACTTCACATTATAAGGTTCTTTACATGGCTCACAGCACGATGGAAGCGGATTTTGGGGGATTTCTGGATGATGTTGCGCTCTGTTGGTTAAGTGATGATCACAGGCAGTTTCTAGGGCCACCGTTTGAATTGGATGAAATCCGGGAAGCCATTATGTCTCTCAGCAACGGCAAAGCATCAGGCCTGGACAGGCTACCGGCGGAATTTTATAAAAGCTACATTGATATTATGGCCCCTGTCCTCAAGGAGGTCTACGAGGAGTCACTGGAAGTGGGAGTTCTGCCGGGGTCCATGAGAGAGGTGCTGATCACTTCGTTGTTGAAACCGGGCAAGGACCCTGCCGAGTGCGACTCGTATAGGCCGCTTTCCCTGTTAAATTGCGAAGCTAAAATCTTGGCGAAGGTGCTCGCCAATAGATTATCCCTACTAATGCCCAGAATAGCCCTCCCAGACCAATCCGGGTTTATCCCGGGGCGATCTACGGCCCATAACTTGCGTACCCTTTTCTCCCTGATGCATACGATAGCGCCGGAACTACCTGTAGCTGCTGTATTTCTCGATGCTACCAAAGCATTTGACTCTGTGGAGTGGAACTACCTATTTGCTATTCTGTATAGGATGGGGTTTCCGAAAATATTTGTTGCCTGGGTGCGACTGCTGTACACGGATCCGACAGCGAGAGTCTTAATCAATGGGGAAGTGTCGGCCCCGATCTCTTTGACTAGAGGTACCCGGCAGGGGTGCCCATTATCCCCGTTGTTGTTTGCTATTGCGATTGAGCCTTTGGCTTGCCGCATTCGCCAATTGCATAAACAAAGTGCCTTTAAATGCGTCCAGCGGCAGATAGACGTGTCCTTATATGCAGACGACTTGACGCTGTATGTAGTGGACCCGTTGGCGCACCTCAATCCTTTGCTGCGGGAGTTCTTGGTCTTTGGCCAGCTATCCGGTATACAAATAAATTGGAGGAAATCACAGTTTTTTCCCCTGACCTCTGCGGTGCGCCGCTTTTCCCTGGATTATCCACTCGAATGGTGCGACTCCGACTTGCGGTACCTGGGGATACAGATTTCAAGGCATAGGGAGGAGACCGTGCGTTTAAATTACGGTACGGCCATCTCTAAGCTAACGGAGGATGTGACGCGATGGATCTCCCTGCCTTTTACCATGGCCGGGAGGGCATCACTTATTAAAATGGTGGTGCTGCCTCAGTTCTTATATCTGTTCCAGAATATCCCATATTATCCAGGTGCTTTTTTCTTTCGTACATTGCGCACGGAGTTGATCCGACTGTTCTGGGCTGGGAAACAGCCACGACTGGCGTGGTCAATTATTATCCAGCCGTATGGTAGAGGGGGATTTGATGTCCCTGATTTTCTGGCTTACTACCTGAGTGCTCAGGCCCAATTCGCGTACCATTGGTTTGCGCCTACGCCATTTATGCCACAGCTAGCTGTCGAGGATTGGGCTGTTCGGCCGCTTCCGCTGAAGGGTATTATTCACGGCCGGGTCGGGGTGATCGACACCCCTGCTGCAACAGTGACGTGCACGATGGATGCCTGGCAGTGGATTCTCCGCAGAGTTGCGCTTCCGCTCTTATACGCGCCACAATTGCCACTGGTTTATCACCCGGGCCTCTCTTTGTTGCAGGAAAAGGGGTTCCAGGAGAAGTGCGCTGATATCGGAGTCCGCTGCTGGGGGGATCTCTTCCTGGGTGGTCGGTTTAAGACGAAAGAGCAGTGGTTTCATGGGGTTCAGCACTCTCCGTTAGATGTCTTTTATTATCTTCGGCTGCGGCAGGGGCTGAGGGCCGTCCTGCCGCACTTCCCAGAGGAGCCTGCGGTGGTGTTACCTTTGCAAGTTGTACTTACGTCAGAGGATGGCAAACATCTCGTATCATACTTGTACCGCAGTATTCGGGAAAATAGTGGTGGCGGGGTGTGCAGAGCGCTTGGACAGTGGAGTGCGGACCTAGGGAGAGACATCACGGATGCGTAGTGGGCATATTGTTGCGGGATGACCTCACAGATCTCAGCAAGCTGCAGATTAAGAATTATTCACTATAAGTTCCTGCAGCGAATGTACTGCACGCCTGCGAGGAAGTTGCGGTTTCATTTAGCGGATGATGACAGGTGTGAGCGCTGTCGCATGGAGGGGGCAGATTTTTTACACTTGGCGTGGTTGTGCCCGGCGGTGGCGGAATACTGGACGCAGGTCCATACGGCGCTGACAGCCATGATAGGAGACACGGTGGATTGCGATCCGCTAATGATGCTGTTGGGCTACACTATGAGTATCCCTAAGGTGCATCGGAAATTCGGAGACATTGCACTATTGATGGCGAAACGGAGAGTGGCTTGTAGATGGGGGAGGGGCCGCGCACCGAAATTGAAGGATTGGACTTACACTGTCAGGACCAGAACCTAATATACGCAGAAACACAGCCAGTGCGTAGTAGGGCCAAGGACATCTGGGACCCGTTCAGAGCATATCTAGCGGCGGAGGGCACATTGGAGCTGGACGGATCGCGAGAGCCGGGAGAGGCGGGTCCTGAGACCGCTACGCAAGGGGCGGGTTAGTGTGATTGGGTTTGATGGAATGTTAGGTTTGGCTAGAGGATGACTGGGGGCAGGATGAGCTGTGTTCCTGGCGAGGAGCGTGGCGGCTGCAGGGGGTAAGGTCTGCTGTGGTGATGGCTGGCAGAGTTGACCAGAATTGAGAGGCTATAGGAGTGGAGATGCAGCGGTGTACATGCGTGGCTGTGGCAGGAGGGAAACTGGCATGAAGGTCCGGCACGAAGCGGTCAATGATTGTGTGGTGACGATTGGGGGCGCATGGCAAGGTGGGCGGCACTTTATTGCAACTCCCTTCTGGATTCGGTATGGCGGGAGCTGCGGGTGGATACGTTGCCGTATGATATGATCGTACGGTCTATGGGGAGTGCAGGGCGGCGAACCCTACATACCTAGGTTGAGGGTGCCTTCTAGACCCCGGTGAGGTATGGCACGGATTTCACTTGGATGGACTCGGTCGACCCCGCACACGAGGGACATCTGCACATGAACTAAAGGAGCAAGTCTGATCCCGAGTTGAGTAGACACTGGATAGAAATGTAACGAATGATGGGTTGTAGATTATCGCTGCCGGGCCTCCGGGTTGTCGGCCAATCAGCTGTGTGCTTTACAAATGTTGGCTTGACCTGTGATGGATTGCAGCCGGCCCGCTGGGTTGTAGGCGTGAGACTGTACCACTGATGTACTCTTTCAATAAAGGTTTTGGGGGGAAAAAAAAAACCCAGTAAGTGAAAATCCGCGGGGTGCACCGGTAGCAATCTAAATGCCGACTCGATGTCTGCTTTTGCCAGCAAAGCCCCCTGACCCAAAGACCTAAGCATGTCTACCGCTTGGTCGAAAGATGCATATTCCACGCTAAAAAGTGTGTCAGAGATGGCATCGTTCACTGAACTGCCCCTTGGCGCAGAAAGATTGTGAATCAGCCTGTATTCGCCTGGCGCTTTCTTAGGTACTACCCCTAGAGGGGAATACACAAAATCCTTCATTGGGACGTCATCAAAAGGCCCGGCCACCCTACTCAGGCTCACTTCCTTAAGGATTTTTGCTGTTGCTATGCCTACATTGGACCTCACTGACAGCTGGTTCCGGCAGTGCGCCACCCCGTTGTAACCCAGGGCTGGTATCCTGAAACCTTCTACAAACCCCTCTCTGATCGTCCTGGCTGCCTTGGGGCAATTGTAAGACTCCAACCAAGGTATCATAGTGCTAATGTTAATAGGAGAAGCGGCCTTCCTTAGTAGTAGGCTGCTATTCCTGCTTTTTCCCCCCTCTGCCTCTGGACTTTTTGTGACACCTGGACTCTGGGTGGGATGCATTACCACAGTAACCACAGGAATGTTTGAACCTACATGTGCCTGGTGCTCTACTGCAGGTCAGTTTGTTAAAGTCAAAACAGATGCCTTTTTTTCCATTGTTCCCTGCCTTTCCCGTGAACCCCCCCCGTGTTACCGGTGGGGCCTGTTTTAAAGGGCTGGGACCGAATGGTGTCAGGTACCTGCCCCAGCCCATTCTCAACTGCGCCCTGCACCAAATGTCTCAGATAAATAAACATGTCTGTCTGGCTCCATCTTAGGGTTGGATCCTGCGCTTTTGCCCTTCTAAATTCCTTGTCATACTCCTTCCACCCATCCCCACCTTGTGTAGCATGGGCAACTGTGATCCTATTCTGATAACACTCCATTTCAGATCCAACCTCTGGGAAACGCTCTAACATGACCGCCATGAATATAGTGAACCCCTGTATCCAATTGGCTAAGTTCTCCTCAACCCTGTATTTCAGGACTATATTGGACCACTCCTTATAGTGTGTCCATTCCTTGTTCCTTTTCGCCTCTTCCCTGTCCGCCTCATCAATCAAAAGGGAAAACATGCTAACTTACTCCCCTCTCCAGATCCTTTCCTTAGTCTCCTTTGACAGATGCCGCCCCAACTGCTCCCTCCTGGAGCGCAGCTCCCCCAAACCTAGTGGAGGTAGTGTTGCCCTCGTACCTGCTGGTGCTGCTGCATCAGCCGTCTTGCCCGCGTCTGTGTTCTTTGCGTCGCTGCTTATCTCCCGGACACCTTCGCCACCGGGGGCTGGTGCTGTGGGAACGGGTGCTGCCCCCCCTGCCGGTACCGCCGGCACCTCGCCACCGGGGACTGGTGCTGGTGCAACGGGTGCTACGCCCCCTGCTGGTACTGCCGGCACCTCGCCTGGCCTCCCCTTTCCTAGTTCAGCCATCAATTTCTTTGCCCTTTCAATGGCATCCCCCCCGCCCGTCGTCATCCCTGCGGCGTGAGACCAGTTCCCTACCATCTCCAGCCAGGGGAGGACTATCGCTAATTTGGCGGCTATGTCTGGTTCGGCTGGGTTTGCTCCGCCCGCCCCCTCCACCGGGGGAATAGTGGGTTCAACAATGGGTCCCCCTGGCACAGCATCCCCTGGGCCCCCTTCACCCACGGGGCCCGGCGTGTCCGCTGGTGGGACTGGGTCACCTGCGCCCCCTTCACCCTGGGGGCTTGTCGCGGGTGCTGGCTCACTACCTGCTGGGATCGCTGCCCCTTTCCCCCCTGGCTTCCGCCTGTACCTCTTTGGCGGCGATGGTGAGTAATGTCTTGGTGGAACAACAGGCCGCCTACCCCTCCCTTCTGGCACCTCAGGCCCTTCTACCTTATCCTGTAACCTGTTAAGAGTCTGTCCCATGACCTGGACTTGCTGCATTAAAGCCTCCAGCAGGATGTCCGTGCGCGATCGCTTCTCGTGCCGCCGGACCGGAGGGGCCATGGCTAACGGATGTGGAACTTATATGTGACCTGCCTGCACGCGTAACCGTAGCCCCAGATAGGTGACTGTATCACCCCTTACCTGTGGAAGCAGCAGCCACCAGCCAACCTTGCACCCACGCAACCAGAGCCACGACCTACCGGCTAACCCAGTAGGCTCAGGTGAGCCGCACGCTCAAACTCTCTGTGGCTCCCAGAAGCGATGAGATGCTGGCTAGCCGGTGCCGCCCAAGCGTGTTCCTTCAGTTACCACCAGCGAAACTTGGCACCTTCTTGTTCTCCCTGTACTGCTGGGGCTGTGGAAACAGAAATACAACCAGTTGCGCTGCGCGAAGTCCCACCAATAGTGCTTTAACGCGCTCCTATTCACTGCGTCCCTGATCCCAAGCAACCTCAAGAAAGCGCACGTTGAACTTGTAAAAACTGGTCAATGGTAATCACAAGGTATTGCACTATTTTCCCCAGCAGACAAACCTATTCACACTGAGTAACAGTGCTTTGTAATTTAAGGGATTAAATGCCAACTGATAGCATTACTTCTGCCCCCCCCCCCTTTGTTAAAAGAGATCTAACTGAACAGAATCAATGGAATTGAACCTGTAACCATGAGAGTAAGAGTCTCAGACCTTAACCAGTATGTGAAACCTGGTTCTGCCTATGATCCTCCGCAGTCCCCCTGCTGCATACAGAAGTGTGACAGAGAAAAAGCCCCCTTGGCAAACAGACCTTCAGAATATCTCCCAACCTTACTGAAGGAAATACCCTTGCCTATATTTTAAAATGAGCACACATTCATTCGTTCTTGCCCGATCAAAGAGTGAAGGGAGGCCCATGATAATTCTAATCACAAATGCGCATCAAATTTGACCTTTCCAAATTGAGTCAGTTGCTTCCGGCTTCAAAGAACTGATGCTATAGCCTCTTCTGAGTACTGTTTTGCGCTCACCACCTCACCGCCCGCTTATTAGAACAGCAAAACTCCCCCGAGAGGAGCCCCAGCACACCGCGCCACAAAAAACCCTACTGCCTCCACCCTCCGTCACACGCAGCCCCCGCGCCTAATTCCGCCGAGCGGTATCTATCAACAACGCTGGCCTAAAGGTGCGCGGTCACACTCCGCTGCGCAGCAATATTAAAAAAAAAACACGATACGCGTCGTTCAATTAACTTAGGCGCTCCCCTGACAACTGTCGTTAAGCGCGATGCTTGCTAAAGCAGTTATTAATGCACCCGACTGCGCTTACCGCATTCCGAGGACAAGACGAGGCAGCCCTGACGCGACCCTCGTCCCGACAGCGTAGACAGCGCGGACAGCGTCCCGACAGCGTAAACCTTCGCCGGCTCCTTACACCGCTGCGAACCCGGTCGATCTCTCCCTCTGGAGCCGGTAAAATCTTCCTCCTCCACGGACGCGACCACGAGGCTCAAAAGCCCCTGGTTTCCACTTCCTGCCTGCAAAAACCTAGGGAAACAAAACAAAAGAAAGAAAGAAACGTTACAGGCCCGCAGCCAGCCCGGTGACCCTATCTGTGGGGAGCAAGAACAAGAGAGTGTTCTGCTCCCCACCACCTCTTTTTAAAGAGGGCGCCCAGGTCAACCGGCTGAGACCGGTCAGCCTGGACGCAAGCTGGACGTTTCTGCGCCGGAAGCACTGTAGTGCTTCCGGCGCACAAAACAACCACCTCACCTATCGGTTGTTGTGGGGGGGGAGTGCCGCATCACTCGCTGACGCGGCATCCCTCCCCCTTCGGGGTGGCCAGTGACTGGTGCGACCGCCATAATGGCGGCGCGTCCTAGTCAGCCCGCGCCTTTTCCATTCTCCCTCTTCCAGAACCTCGCACATGCTCAGAAGGGCCTAGCTAGTAGAATGCACCTGCTCCTAGTATAGAACTGTCAGGCTGTTCTAACTATGTCAGCAACTCATTCCTCCTCCTACTTGTTGACTGTGCATTTTCTGTATGACCATCTATGTGTGTAACTCTTCTCATGTGTACTTGTACCGCCTTCTTTTGAGCCCCTGTGTGGGTATATAAGGCCACTGTTCTCTGTACTCCTTAGAATGCCTCCTACAGTGACTTGAGGGTACTGTGTGACGCAATCTCCCTCATGTGAGGTTTAATAAATGCATTGTTTTTATATTACAGCTTCTGTGCCAATCTCTTCTTTGTTGGTTTAAGAGGACCAGGTGTATCAGTGAAACCCCTGAGAAGGTTTTTATTTCTTCACCTGCCCATAGGTTATCTATTAGGAAGAAGCGTTGCAGGTCTAAATTTGTACCCTCTGAAAGTTTTAACCAAGCAAGAACATCCAATGTCTTCTTATGAAACACTTACAAAAAGAATAGGACAATTTAAGAACGATTTAAAAAATTTGGAGAAGGTGCTAAGATTCATTTTCGGGCTAGGTTCAAAGGAATGGACAGTGAAAAAATGCATCATTTTTCAGGCTTAAAGCTCAAAAGAATTGTTGGATCTTTTGCAAGCAGAGCATGTTCTGTCTGTCGGGGGCTGTTCAGTAGAGTCTGAAATCAAGGTCTGAGATTTCTAACAGTTGAGATTAAGGAAGGGGTTTGAAATTCATTTTAAGGCGTGCACACAGTACTCAATTGCCCAGGGCCCCCACTTTCCACGAGGGCCTTGGGTAAGTGAACATTTTCTCTACCTTACTTATGTCTATTTCTCTCTCTCAACTTGTAACTTATAATTCAATATTGTTTGGAATCGCAGTGCTTTAATTAGCAGAAAATGAATAACAGAATTCATAGGTGGTCGGAACATGGTCGCCAGCATTCTTAAGATGACACGGGGGTTCTGGAAACTGTTGTATGTTAATTCAGAAAGGCGGTAAGTTTACAATGGAAAACAAGTAGCTAGGAGAAGCTGCAGACATATTCGCACAATAGGGCAATCCAGCACAAAAAGCAAACAAAAAAAGAAATAAGCCATAAAACAAGGGCACAATTAAGACAAAAGATAAATAAAGCAATACAAACAGGACTTGATGTCCTGTAATTGAACATTAGCGCTTATATATCTCAGTTAATGGCTGGTGGTTATAAACTTTTCTTAAACAAGATCCTGCTTCATTAGAGAGCAGCAACACTATTTAAAAGCCGGTCAGTAGGGTATACTATGTATTTTGATATACCTGACCTGTGGTAATGCCCTGTTGATTTATTACAATTTGCTCTCTGAATGAGACAGGATTGTGCAATTTGCAAAGTCTTCAGAAACCTGACCCCCGGCGTGGGGTTACTGGGTCCTGTGTCCATGCACTTTGATTTAGGAGACTTCCTCTTGGTAATATACTGCAGAATTGCTCCCCCTTCTTGTTTGTTTTTCAAGTAACTAAACACAGCATTAAACGATAATCATATTGTGTTTCAAAGAATACCATCCTGTGGTCCGATGTCAAAACAGCACATTCTGCCGGGTCCCTTGAGGCTCCAGAGACAGGGAAGGCTGCAGTATTGGTGGAGATTTGGCCAGTACCTGGGAAGGCATTCACACCTAGAAAGCCCGTCTTTCCTTCGAGGAACTTTCGTAAGTGAAACCTTCACCCGGGGAGCAGATTCCTCCTTCCTGACCTGCAGCACACCGGATCACAGATATACATCCCTGAAATAACATTTAAGGGAAGACCCTCGCCAGCACTACACTCAGGGTCACTGGAATCATGCAATGTATTATGAATACACTCGACAGAACACATATCAGTGCATTGCGGTGCTGTGTGAGGAAGGCATCATTGCGAGGTGCCGGTTAGTTCGAGAGGTAATAACCTCACAACCTCACCCCTTGAATCAACCAGGATTTTGGTTGCTCGGTGGATAACCAGTAGCTTTACGCAAAATTGCCCAGGCTCCCACTACCTGCTTTGAACCGCTCAAAATGCTGAGGCAAATGTTCCCCCTTCTGCCAGAAGCTTCTTGGAACATAGCGATTCATGCCCTAATCCCTTCGAGGCTGGACTACGGAGCTCCCAACATCCAGGAATCCGTGACTGCTTATATTTTCAGCTACAAGTAGTACACAATTCTTCAGTGAGACTACTACTGAATTCTCCTCCTCCCACCATCAAATAACTCCATTGACTTACTGCTAGAAAAAGAGTCATCTTTAAATCTATGTGCCTGGTCCATAACGCCATTCATAAAAGTGGGCCCTTGTACATGAAACCAACATTTTGTGTTTATATGCCTTGACGCACCCTCTGTTCAGCATCACAAATTCTGCGCTCCAGTCTTGCATTGGAAAAATGAAAGCCCATTTCAAATAAGGGATAATAAGCCAATACAAGGTTCTGAGGACCGGCTTAGCATGGGCTCACTGAGACAAGCCACAGATCATAAGGCAGCAGCCTTGTAGAGGAGCTTCAGGTACTGTGATTGTTTTATGGTGGCTGCAAGGTTTATAGTAGTCCAACCATGATCTGATTAGGGAACGTTATCCATGTTATGTGCCAATGATGGTTGTAAAAAAATGGGTTACTGTTTGAGAAGGGTGAAACCCTACTCAATTAGAAACCACAATCCTTGTTTGGGTGAGGCACAAGCAAACCCCATATTGACTTGTACTCCACCCTCTGCTAACTTGGCACAGAGCAGTCAGGCAACGTGTAAAGTATTTATGCAACACCTCAAACACTACTAAAGTGAAAACACAACAAAAGAAAAATCCCACACCAATTTAGAAATATTGAGTAAATTTTAATAAATAAAACAAGACCAAAACAAACAAATCACTAGAACAGCAGATATGCAGTTTTCAAGATTTCAGTGAATATAGCGCCAAAAAGCACAAAGTGCCAACTGTGGATATTGCTATCTGGTTCGCGCTAGACTGGGACAAAGTCACAAGTACAGGCCGACCGGGATGCACGGTGGGCCAGCTAAAGGGATCCAGCTAGGCCCCCTGAACAAGAGTACCTTAAATTCTGATTGCGAAGGGTTGCGGAGTCCCGCGTCGAGGAAGCGTTGTGCAGCTGAGGTGATGCGTTGGTTCTGAGAAGTGGTGAGGCTGCAGTGCGATAACCTTTGCTGTCATTGTTGAGGATCCCGTTGGCAAGGGATTGAGATATGAGGGAGTGCATCGGGGATGTGTCGCGCTGCGGCGGTTCCAATGGGGGTGCGATGCAAAGTGTGAAAGCATAATATTTTTAAAAAAATGAACAATCAGCAGTCATGGAAATTATAAAGAGCAAAGTTTATTGCCCAAGCTGCAGTGGAAACACACACACGCACGGACCGACTGACAAGTCTTTCATTTCCCAGGGTTACATTGAGTCTTATATAGGTGACGTCACGCGTAGAAAAGCATGTAATGAGTTAAATCATCTACTTTCTTGCATCTGCAAGGCCACGCTTATCAAGAACTTAAAAGCACAATTTCAAAGTTGAATGTTTTGGCAATAAGTCTGTGGCCAGTAACTAAATATTTTTGTAGTTTCAAGACCCATGACCCCCTAATCATACATAGCTAATAGAAGGCAGCTTTTACGTGCCTGTCCTTGCATTATTTCTGTTTGTAAAAGGGAGTGGAAACTTCTTTCAGTTGAGTGGGCATACCCTACGTATGCACCTGCACCCTGATAATTGCGAGCAAGACCTGAAGCTCACAGGTTTCTGCTTAAAGAGACAGATTGGGAAAACAAGTCCCAAGCAGATAATGAATGAAGGGTCAGTCACAAAGAGTTCAAACAAATGATTCACCTATACTTTCAACACTCGTATCTTAGTCTCCAAAGTCCTAGTTAAAGCAAAATCACTATTTCTATGAAAAGCTGCATATCTGTGATGAGCCCACACCTGGCACACGTACAAGGCTCTACCAGGTGATCATGTCTCAAAATACGGGCAGATTGCAAAAACACTCAAGCAGACATAAAACGATGGACTAACTACAAAATGATTAAGCAATGGTTCATAAATATTTTTTGCTGTGACAAACCGCCCTTTGAACCCTCGTTCAAACATCAGCCCTACTGCTACTCACTCTATTTCTATTTTACACAGTTCCTCAGTGGCAGCATTATCATTACACTAGTCATGGAATGCTAACTGGTTTGGGCTGTATTGAGGCAAAAAGAGATGAGAAACAGGAGCTCATCAAGGCAGGCAGACACTGTACACAGCAGTAGACTAGTAAGAGCCCCGCTATCAATATTATTATTCATTTCAGAAAGGTCCATACCCATGACCCAAACAGAGAGGAAATGCTGTCCCACATTGTTCGTTTAGTGAAATCACGCACTTGAATACTGGTCTCATGTAAGTTTTCTATGGCCTTATATACGTTCGGGGCATTATCTGGTACAAAAGGTAAAGCATTCGGTCTGAATCATTTGACAGATTCCTCCTTTTTTGGCAAGGAGAATGTCTAAAATCATACGATTTTGAAGTACAACTTGTCTCATCGCTACTATCTCTACTGTGATGTTCTCCAGTGCACTAGTTGTCTCATTTATTGTTGCTTACAATAGGCAACCAAACTGCAGCCACTTTCCAGAACGAATGGCTATCCCCACTGGGGTAAATAAACCCAGCACTACATCCCCTGCATCCTGAGCCAAGGTATCAGTTTGGCTTACTTCCCTTCTTACACCTGCCAGACTATTATGTAGTCTATGTTTGTGGACATGTTCTTTAGGATGGTGCCTGTTACGGGATAACACTACTCCAAGGTAGCGAGTACCTGCCCAATTCGGGGAAACCAAGAATAGGCACTAAACCTGCATATCCAATAGGTTTCATCCCCTGCATACAAGGGTATTCTAAGACAAGAATCATTGGAGAGTGAAAATGTAGTATTGCGTACACTTTCTCCCACTATTGTTTGTGATGTGTTTGCATGTTTACAAAGAGTTCCTGTAGTGTTAGCTGGCATCCTAAGATATGGAGTATAAGTGTCTTTTACTTCTGAGTTATTCTGCTGCAAAAGGAAATCCCTAGATTTCCTGGACATGATAGAAAAATTTAACAAAGATGTGTACT
Organism: Triturus cristatus; assembly: GCF_964204655.1. Classification (NCBI taxonomy): domain Eukaryota; kingdom Metazoa; phylum Chordata; class Amphibia; order Caudata; family Salamandridae; genus Triturus; species Triturus cristatus. The sequence continues at coordinate 1,062,455,820 of NC_140582.1, read as the reverse complement.
CCGAGTCCTCCTCTGTATCCTCAAGTGGCCTCTGTAAGTGATTGTTACACCCTGACGTAATTATCTGTGCTCTTTATCTCTTCTGTAGACCAACCTGCTGTCTCCTCGGGCCCAAGGAATAACCATTGCATATATAACAAACCATGAATCATTGTTTGACAAAAGTAGATGTAAGAAAGGAATTCATTTGTCTACTGTTACAAGCATTTTTAAAAATATCCGACAGTTTGAGACATTCATTATTCTGTGATAGGCATTGTATGGAGACATTCTCATGATATTCTTTTGGGTGATAGTCATGCAGGTCTGAACTCCTTAAGTTAATTCTCTTTGGAAGAGCACAACCTTTGTCACTGGATCACAGATGAAGACTGATCAGTGATTGTGTATTTCCCTGTGCCATTTCCCATTTTGAACCATGGCAGATATTGCCGCAGGCCACACTAATGACCTGAGGGGGTATTACTAAGGATATAACACAATCTGACCTAAGGGGAGCAACGCAGGTGTCCATGGCTGGTGGCTGCCACCACTCGGGCGCTCGCAGTGGGATAGTTCCTAGATGAATGTCTGTTTGCTGGGAGCTGTAGCGGCCTGTGCACTCACAGAAATTAAATCTGAGGAGTCACTCTCACTCTTAGTTCAGATACCATGTCTAGGGACAGTTTATATAGGTACACAACAATTATTCCCCTAGGGTCTTCATCATCCCGAACCAATACTCGTAGTAGGTCCCCCATAGTCGCATCCGGACATGTAGTTGAAACTGGGGGCTGCTCGGTGTGCAATCCGTTGGAGACTGCAACAAACCTGAGCTGTCGATAACTGTATGGCAGAGGTCAACAAGAGAGTACATTTTCTTGACCATATTGATGTTTAGAAGAGGTTCAAGCACTTACCAACTAGTAGTTCAAGGGCTCTGTTGTCAGATACCACACCGTTGATTGAACTACCAAGATGAACTTTTAGCAGCTTTTACTCTTAGTTCTCTCTCTCTGTTCTTTAGTCAAGATTTAAACGTGACATGTAACATTTTGGCCAGTACCAAGATTTGTGTTTAATTCTAATGCATCCAGTATCTCTTCCAAAGTCCGTTTGTCGTTTTCCTTGATATTTACTGTTATTATTCCATCTGCACATACATGTAAACAGCTACGCACCTGCCCCTTGTAAGAGTAGATGGTTATTTCCAGTGTCGGCTGGATTGGGGCTGTGTCTTTTCCTGCTGATTGCTCTTACCCTTGTGCCAACCCCAAAATTTCATCTAAATCTCTTGATCATTCTTCTTCCTCTGTAATCTCAGGTTGCATGGTGCTGTCTTGTTGCTGAGGGGTTGAGGTGTTGCTGAAATTCCTCTGCTGTGGTTGTGGTTGATGGTGGCAGTGCTGCTTGCAGCAGGACCCTCCTTAATTGACGTGGACAAATCCAATTCCTGCTGTTGGTACATTTGGCAGCATTCTACGTAGCCAGCAGAACTTACAATGGTCTCTTCCACCGGGGCTAGAGACAGTAAGATCTCTGGAAGCTGTACCCACTACTTTGCAAAAGCTCTGACAAGGCCACCTTCACCTGCTGGTTAATAGAAGCACAACATTTAGTCACAGTAAAACAATAGTCTCTCATCAGTTAGTGTGACATGTCAGCTGTCATTTCTCTTCCCAAACCCCCAAGCCGTCAAGAATCTGGCAGTAATTATTCAGTGGGGCTTAATTTTGGTTCCATCAAGGGTGTTTCTCATGATCATAAGTGCAGTCAGCAAAGCTTCCATCCACGTCAATTTGGTTTCTGCACATATTTTGCAATCTTAATTTTTGAGCACGCCATTCTTCCTTCCCACGGCACACACTGCTACTGGGTGATAGACACAGTGGAACTTTAACTCAACCCCTAGAGCTTTACACACCATGCAACTCTGGCATACCTCCGTTGCATATTTTGTTAAATAGTCTTGTTAACTCAAAACATAGTCAAATAGTTCCCTAAGTCATTTCTACCAATATGTGCAAGGCTGTGCAATGTTACTGTCATTGAATAAACATACTTGCATGGCAGCATATATCGTATTCTGGCTTTATCCATCCAGCACCCATTCAATTGTGTGCCAGTCACAGACCACTATCTTTGTTATTCCTGAGTAGCATCTTTCTGCAGTTCTCGTACACCTTTCAGTGTCATGTCAATAGTTATTTATTCCATAGGCCCCTGTGTTAAAACATGAGGCTAAAAGTGTCCCTGAACAATTCTTACAATTGGGAGTGCCACTTTCTGTATTCCATAAACTCTCCCAGTGGACCACCAATTTGCACTGTGGAAAGATAGTACTGATGAGAAATTGCACATATATTTATATATATATATATATATATATATATATATTCAAAATTTCGTGAGGATTCGTCAACCAGCGCCAAAGTTATTCCAAATAGAATGTTGCGGATTTCCTATGGAAACACGGTCCTAACTATAACTATCTACTGGCGACCGCCAGTAGATAATATATATGTGTGTGTATATATATATGTATATATATATATATATATATATATATATATATATATATATATATATATATATATTATCTACTGGCAGTCGCTAGTAGATAGTTATAGTTAGGATCGTGTTTCCATAGGAAATCTCAAAATTCTATTTTGAATAACTTTGGCGCCGGTTGACAAATCCTCGTGAAATTTTCAAAACAAATGGGGCGCTCCGCTCAGCTCCTACCCTGAAAGTCTCGGGGTGATTCGTCAAGCGGGGGCCGAGAAAAAAGGGGGGTCCCAAAACGTGTTTTCCCCATGCATTTTTCCATAGGATCTTTAGTCGAAGGTACAGCCCGAACGGCTGAACAGAATTACTTGAAATTTGGCAGAGAGGTAGTCCTCAGGTCAGGGAAGTGCCTTTTGCAGGTCTGGTGTCAATCTGTTCAGTATTTCCTGAGAAAATAGCATTTAAAAGCATATATTCTGATTGGTTGTTAGATGTCGGTAAACATTCGAATCGGTCGAAATCAGGAAGTGTCGGCCGCCATTTTGTCTCTCGCACTGAAAAGGAAAGGGGGAAAAAAGGTGGAAAACGTGAAAAGGGGGCAGGGAAGAGAGTCTGCACTGTGCGCGCACGGTGCGCGCACGGTGAAAAACCTTGAAATTTTTTTTAAAAAAAATAAATACATAACTTAGCATTTAAAAAACCGTAGAAATTCACTTAAAAAACCATAGGTTTCACACACGTTATAGTTAGGAATTAGCATTTAAAAAACCTTGCAAATTCACTTAAAAAACCATAGGTTTCACACAGGTTATAGTTAGGTGGATATTTCACTCGTAAAAAACCAATGAAATTCCACCGTTATAGTTAGTTCAGATAACTATAACTCGCGCGACCGCCACTCTATCACAAGGATGATGTCATCAGTGATGTCATGAGTGATGCCACTGACCATGTCATGAGTGATATAATATGTGACGTCATCAGCAGTGGATTGCGGGCGCGCGAGTTATAGTTATCTGAACTAACTATAACGGGGGAATTTCAGTGAATACCGCAAAAGCCATCTGTCGGATACATGAACAAAAAGATTAAAGTCTTTAGAGTAGTCATGCAGGAAAATACTATTGTTAAACCCCACACTAAGATATTTGCAGAGAGCTTGCCAAATGGCAAGGAAGCTATGGTCATGGTGCGCTGTTCAAGGTAATGGCTCGGGTGTGTCCTTGTAGGTAAAGGCCAACAATGGTTTTGCCAATAGTGAAGATTTGAAATCCAATGACGGCAGCAGCCAGTCATTCCTAAAAATGTGCACACCTGTTTTCGGCTGTTTAGAGGTGATACAGCCAAAATGTATGTTATGCATATTGTGTCCAATTGTCTACGCCCTTTCAAAAGAAGGTGTCCCAAGTAGAAACTCACAAGTTGAACAAACGTGTATCTTATCAGGAGATGCCTTGAGTCCTTGGGCAGCTTAGAAATTCAGTAATGTTTACAGTATCTGTGGTGTAGTGTTCTTTGGTAATGCTGACCAATAACAAATCATTTATTTTCTCCATCAATGTTGTACCTTATTAACAACTAAGAGTATCAAATTCTTTTTTCAATACAAAATGCCAGTATGCCCCTAATGAGCCTCGCATGAAACAATAATAATTGCATAGTAGATCTGCACATTAATTCTATTTCAGACCTTTCGTCTAGTGCATCAGAGAAATATGTCTGTCTGTCTACACCTTCTGCATTCTGATTAGTATTTTGTTCTCCCTGTCCTCATATTAACTGTTCTTGTTGTTGTGGCAAATATACTACTTTGAATTCTGGATGAGTTGGTGTATTTGGACAGTGTAGTAATGCCTGTTCCATAAATTCGCCCTTACCTGCCTTTGTATCTTGTTCATTTTGTACAAAATATATCTTTACTGACAATTCCTGTTGTCGACAGGCTGCGTCATGTACTTCTCCTATCATCCCCCTTTTATATTTCATTACTTTTCCAAAAGTATCTGGACCCCATCCACTGTCTTCCTCTTATTATACTCGCATTATCTTTCCATACATGAAATGTCTCGCACTATAATAACTTTACCTTCTTCCCTTTCTTGTTACATTCTCTCAAACAATCTTCTAAATAGTGTATTCTACTTTCCTAAAATGATCCTCGTTTTGGCCATTGTCTGTGTGGGTCTTTGCGTGTGATATAAACCCAATTATCTAAAAACATAGTCATGTGGTAACCCTTCTTTTTGACCACATACCATGCGGGCATCTCAGGCTCTGGTGGAAGTAGAGTTTCATCAAATCTTTCGCTTTTGTTGCAACAATGAAACATATAATAAAACATTTCACAGTTGTTTTATACTGAAGTTTCACGTTTGGCTAGATATAGTTTGCAACGTGTACCCATTTAAAAACTAATTCTTAGGCACTCCAAAAACTTTATTAAACCTGGGCCTACCATGGAGGACCAACTCTCCTGTACTGGTGAAGAACCAACCTCCCCGGGAAACAAACCCATCCCCTTTGCTCCTTTTAGCGGTGCTTGACTTTTTTCTAGGGTGTGGAAGCTTCCTTCACCCTTTCATACCTGGAGACTTCAACCCCTCCCGAGATAAAAATAGGGACTCTAACCCTATTTAAGGTGGGGACTCAAACCACACCTCAGACAAGGGACTCTAACTCTATGTTTCTTCCATGAAGTAGGTTTGATTTAACAAACCAACAACATTCAAAGTGGAACCCCTTTCCCCTTCATGTACCACAGACCCAGTCCTGACATCTTACCTGGTCCATGATAACTTCAAATGACAGTCAGGTGTCTTGGGTGGTTCCATGGAATTCCTTCATCTGGGTCTGCCAATCTGGCAAGTGAACTCCGAGACAGCAGGAGTTCCACCGCCCTTAACCGCAGCGTCTTCGGCCAGCTATATTCTCTATCAGTCTATACGAGTCACTGCACCATTTGTGAAAGCAACATTTATCTGGATAGAAATGAACAGTCAATACACAGTCATGGAAACAATAATGAGCAAAGTTTATTGCCCAAGCTGCAGTGGGAACAAACACATTCAGGGAAGACTGGCAAGTGTTTCATTTTACTATGATTACATCGAGTCTTACATAGGTGAGGTCACTCATAGAAATACATGTAATGAGCTAAATCGTCTACTTTCTTGCATCTGCAAGGCCACTCTTATCAAGAACCTAAAAGCATCAGTTTCAAATTCTGTTGTTTTACCAGTAAATCTGTGGCCAGCAACTACTTATTTTCGTAGTTTCGTGACTCATGGCCCCCTAATCATGCATAGCTAAGATTAGGTGCCTTTACGTTCCTGTCCTTGCATACTTTTAGTTCATAAAAAGGAGTAGAATCTTCTTTCAGTATAGTGGGCATACGCTACTTTTTGCACCTACACTTTGATAATTGCGAGCAAAAGTGGAAACTCACAGGTTTCTGCTTAAACGAATAGATTGGGAAAACAACCCCCAAGCAGAAAATTAATGAAGGGTCAGTCACAAAGAGTTAAAACAAATGATTCACCCATAGTTTCAACACTCTTATCTTAGTCTCCAAGGTCCTAGTTAAAGCAAAATCACCATTTCTATGAAAAGATGCATATCTGAGTTGAGTCTATACCTGGTACACTTACAAGGCTCTACCAGGTGAGCATTTCTCAAAACACGGACAGATTGTAAAGACACTATTCAAGCAGACATAAAAAGGTGGGCTAACTACAAAGTGGTTAAACGATGGAACATATACATTTTATGCTTAGACATAAGTCCTTGTGTCCAGAAAGCTTATGCAGCAGAGGGAATGCGTCGGTTCTGCTCAGGGTTGTGCCGCGCAGCAAAGGAGATGTGTCAGTTCTGCTTTATCCACAGATGGGTTCGCAGAGAGCCCCTTCAGGTCCACTTTTAATGGTCCAGGACTGGAATGGCACCACTTGGCAAGGTAGGACTCACAGATGGCAGAGTCCAGGTGCTGGGTTCAAGGTTGTTGGAGACTTTATCCCCAGGGATCCAGTCAGGAGGCCAGCCAACTAGCCCTTAAGGGTCACTCTGGGGTCCTGGGTTCAACAGATGCAGATCCAGTCCTTCTCACCCAGGTAAGAGGACAGCTGGCAGTAGGTCATCACAGCGGGGCAGCAGTTCTTTAGAGCAGCAGTCCAGCAGAGTGGCAGCCCTTCCAGTAGCACAGCAATCCTTCTTCCTGGCAGGGACCACAGGTCTATTAGTGTACTGAAAAGTTGGGGTCTGATGTCCATCATTTATACCTGGTGCCCACTTTAAAGTGGTGGAAGCTTCTAGAGGTTCATACCGCTCCCCGAGGTGTCAGGCACCCCTTTCCTCCCTGTCCCTGCCCCAGCTTGTCTGGGGTCACCAAAGACCAGTGATAACCCCTTTGTGAGAGTGCTCAGGCAGAGACTTTGTGATGTGCAAGTGTGGTAGGGGACAGCTTCTCCCCCTCTTTAACTCAGAGTAACCCATCGTGACAACACCTAGCTTTTCTTTGTCTCGCTGTCCGGGAGCAATACACACAGACCAACTGCTAGCTACACCTTGTCATGTGACCTAGAAACAGTCTGCAGGCACCAAATGGTTAGGACAAGAAAATGCCATCTTTCTAAATGCTGCATTTTCAGAATTGTGATTAAAATTTTTACATTACCGTTAAAGAGAGCTTTAATTACAGTTCTTTAGACACCAAACTCAACATGTCTACCTGTTCCCAAATGGAAGTTACAGCTTATTAAATGTAATAAGGTAAACCCAATGTTAGCCTATGGGAGAAGTAGGCCTTGCAGTAGTGTGAAATTAATTTAAGAGTTTTTCATTACCCGAACTCGTAAAACGTAAAAGTACATGTCCTACGTTTTAAATACACTGCCCCCTGCCCTCTGGGCTGTCCAGGGCCTGCCTCAGGGTGACTTATATTTATTAAAAAGAAAGGTTTGGGCCATGTAAATGGTTTATTTTGACAGGTCAAATGGCTGTTTAAGAAGTGCACTTACAGGATGCAATGGCAGGACTGAGGTATGTTTGAAGGGCTACTTAAATGGGTTGTACAATCAGTGCTGCAGACCCACTAGTACGATTTCATTTATAGGTCATGTATATGTTGCAAATACTCGTATGCATGTTGGCGCGATCTCCGCGAGCATTGTCCTTTCATGCTCGTGGAGATCACGTAATGTGTTTAGACTTGATTGTGAGCTTTCGGGTGCGGGTGGGTTATGGAACGGAAAGGGCATTCATGTAACAGCGTGATCTGAAGAAGCTGGATTAAAATATGCTCTCAACTCCATAATTCCACGTCTAAACACATTACGTGATCTCCACGAGCATAAAAGGACAATGCTCGCGGAGATCGCGCCAACATGCATACGAGTATATGCAACAGTATACATGTAGTACCACTTTACTAGGGACTGATAAGTAAATTATATGTGACACGTAGGTGTAAGCCAATTTTACCATGTTTCAAGGAAAGCGCACCAGCCCTTTAGCACTGGTTAGCATGGTAAAGTGTGCAGAGTCCTAAAGCCAGCAAAAACTATGTCAGCAAAACCTGAGGTTTGCAGGCAAAAAAGGGGTGAATCAATGCACAGATGCCAGGTCCAACAATGGTCAATTACAGGAAGCACCTTTTTGGGATCTTTATTTGCAGGAAACCGATCTTTGGCTCTTTGGAGACCATGGCATTCCTCAACTCGTTTCCTCAGCCTGGAGTCCATGGGGAAACCAACACAGATTCTGCCTGGCAAGTCCTGAACCTGAGAGAGACACACTGAAGCCAAGGTAGGTAACAGGTCACGTATGGAAGAGTGCTCCTGCCAGAGTCCTTCTGTGCACCTTTACTCCACGTGGGAAAACCCCTGTATCTAACCCCTAGAGTCATGGGCAGAAACAAAGGTTATAGGTCTATGTACCCATGTTTACAATGCCTCCCCAGATGGCATTACAACCCCGGACCTTCTGAGTTGCATGAGGTAGAGCTCAAGTCAGTTCATGCAGACCCGGGGGCATGGGGAATACTACAGCCCATCAAAGTAGGCTCTTAAAAGGGCTGCTCAACTCAACTAACATAGCACCTGACTCAAAGATAACCGTCTTTAATAGCGTGACATTAACATCAAAAGATATGAAGAGAAAATATTGGTATGCCTCCAGTGGTTAACCAGGTCAGGTGGTGTTAGTGACATCACTCTGACAATCCAAGACACAATGTATAGTGTTGGACTTGGCAGTTTTTGCAGGGTTATCCCGAAACTTTTTGCTTCTTCCTCCTATTTTTTCCTGACCTGTTGTTGGTATTAGGACTCTGACCACTTTACCACTGCTGATCAGTGCTAAAGTGCATATGCTCTCTGTGTAAATTGTGAACATGATTGGTTATCCATGATTGGCATATTTGATTGACTTATAAGCCCCTAGTAAAGTGCACTGTGTGTGCCAGGGCCTGTAAATCAAATGCTACTAGTGGGCCTGCAGCACTGATTGTGCCACCTACACGAGTAGTCCTGAAAAGGTATCTCAGACCGGTCACTTCAGTGTCTGTGCACAGTTATTAACTGCCATGTCGACCTGGCAATTACACCCACTTGAAAGGCCCTAACCTTTCCTTTTCTTACATGTGAGTCACCCCTAAGGCAGGCCCAAGGTACCTCTGTGGGCAGGGTGTAGTGTATGTGAAATGTAGGACATACCCTGATGTGTGTGGCATGTCCTGTAGTGAAATGCTGCCAATTTTGTTTTTTCACTATTGAAAGGCTATCTGTCCCATAGGATAGAATGAGAGTTTATTTATACCATCTTATAAATATAACTTCCCATTGGGACTAGATAGAAGGATGGAGTTTAGTATGCCTGAACTCAGAATATAAAAATGTATCTTTTAGTAAAGATAATTTTTATTTTGTATGTTTGAAAATACCACTTTTAGAAAGTGGGTACTTTCTTGCTCGACTCACTGACAAACACAACAGGTCTCGGACGGAGAGGCTCTAATTATTTTTGGGACAACAGTGATTCTGGAGATACGGTAACTACACGATGTTTTCACTAGATGCTGGTTACTGCATACAATCTTTGCAGATGGGTAGATTTCTGTTTACACACTTTTATTTTTTTATTTAGCATGAGGACTGTGTTTCTAGCAAGGCTAGGAATCATTAAAGAATGGCTGCGACAGCTTTGAAAACTTACACGTAGAGATGATCATTAAACCAAGAGGCTTTGGTGTTGTCAAGTAAGAGTTATCCTTTGAGGTGTTAGCACGGTGTTTCTCAATCCACTCTGTTAGCAACACTCATTAGAACATTCATGATGTTTTTTTTTCTGGTTGGTTCTTCATTTTATTTCAGTGTTTCCATACTCATTTACTTTACTCAGTATCACCGGTGACGGTTTCTTTAACGGATTTCCTCTGTTTCTGGTCGATAATTGTGGGGATTAGTGTGCGTACAGGGTTTGTTCACTCTGGGGTCATTGAATGTATTATGCTATTGACCTTTATATGGAGACAATGAGCTTGTTAAAAAAAATAGCGTATTATTGTTTTTGCCGACACAGGCCCCTGAAGAAGGGATTTCGAATAATCCCGAAATGCATTGGGCATTAACTACAACATCAACTTTGATTTCGTCAACAATTACTCTTGTAAATGTGATTGTAACAAAGATACATTAAGCATTGATTGTTTTTGGTAGATTTGATTACCAGTGATTATGTTCAAAGCAATGTAAAGTATTTTCTATTTTGTTATTCATAAACTTTACAGCTCAATAATTAAAAGAGCATCCTGTTTGATTGAATTTGACATATTGTGATGATTAATTTTCTAATGCAAACAAGTTATTCAGGTGAATAATAATAATTTGTGAAGCGTTTTCTTCAATTTCTCAAGCTGTGCTACCGGTATTCAGATGCTGCAGCATCTGCGCTTTTGACTACTTTCTTGCTTAGCCATCCTGTGTGCCTCTGCTGGTTTGTGGATTGACTGTCTGGCTTTTGAATAACAGGGGCTGGGGATCTGCATTCTCTCAGACGGCCACAGGTGGGGGGGTGTTTGATGTGTGCTCTGCCTTTCCTGGATGAGTCATGGCTGGGCTGAATAGACCTGGCCTGCATTTAGAGTAGGGGGAGTAGATTTCTTTCACACCTCAATGGGCCTGTTCTGCCTTGGACAATACTGTCTCCACCTCCTGCCGGGCAGCTGCAACAGAGAGGACAGAACTGGGCAAAGAGCTTCTCTGCCACCAGAGAACAAAGGAATTTGCGCTATAAAAAGTGGGGCCCAGACCCCTGAACTTTTGATTACTGCTGAACTAAGGAACCTGCCAGTAAGAAGAACTGGGAAAGCTGGCGGAGGAGTACTGCCCCAGTGCTTTTGGGGTTGGAGTGCAGTGGTTGCTTCTCTCTTGGGCAGGGAAAGGACTGCACTGTGCTTTCATCATCCTGCTGTTAGAGTTTCTCCAAGGGCTTGAAGTAGTGCTTGCCTCCTGATGGAAGTCTCAGGGATAGAAAAGACTTCAAAGACTACTTCAGGAATCGAGAGGAAACTTTGCCAAGGAGAAGAACTAGGGGAGGAGTACTGCCCCTTTCCTGTGTGCTGTCTGGTATTGGCCTGCAGTAGCTGTTTCTGCCAAGGAAAGGACAAGGACATTGCTGTGTGCTGTGTCCACCCCGGCTTGAGGAAGATCTCCAAGGGCTTGAGTAGAGCTTGCCTCCTGTTCTGAAATCTCAAGAACACAAAGGCTTCACCCCCAGCTCCCCTGTACTTCCTTGCTGGGAGTTCTGACCTGCAAAGAGGTGCCTGCGACTGTGTTGAGCCTCTGGAGGTTGTTCCTGCTGTTGGGACCTGGAAAAGCAACACAACTACAAGGAAATGGACACATTGCTCTTCTTGCAGCTGTTTTCCCGACACAGTACCGCTGTGCAAGAACAATCTCCGCGCATGGCTACGCCGCTGCCAAAATCGACGTAGTGCCTGTCGCCGCTGCAAGAACCGACGCATCGAGGGATTGCAGCTGAAGAAAACGACACAGCACCGCTTGATGCCGGCGGATCGATTGCCGATGCATCTAGATTTCAACGCATCGTACCTGTGCAGCAAGTTTTCTGGATGCATCACCCGTGGACCAGAATCGTCTTTGAGTCGACGCAAGACTTTCCCCTACAGACCGGACACGACGCATCACTTCTCCTGTGTGCAGCAGAACTGTCGCATCACCTCCCCATGGTCTCAGGAACTGACGCATCTCTTTGTGTTCTCAATGCTTCCCATCCCTGCGGCTGTTTGGCCTTGAGAATTTTGTCGCAACTACAGGTACTTTGAGAGAAATCACGCATCCATAGTTTTGTATGGACTTAGTTGCTTAAAACCATTTTAAAGTCATATTCTTAATACTTTTATGTTGGATTTTTGTCGTTTTGGTCTTGTTGGATTTAGATAAAGATACTATTTTTCCTAAACTGGCGTGGTGTCCATTTGTTGTGTCCATTTGGGGTGTTATCACTGTATGACTGTGTGTTATGAGTACAAATACTATACACATTGCCTATGGGATAAGTCTGTCTGCTCGTGCCAAGTTACCCAGGGGGTGAGCAGGGGTTATCTAAAGTGTGTATCCCCCTTACCCGGATTAGATACAAGGGTCCCCATTTGGACAAAGGTACCTTCCTCTGCAAATTAGAGACCCCCATTTATAACATACAGTCTCTGTGGTAACTAGTCAATGACAGACTGGGTTGGCTTGACAGTAGCCATGGTAGGGAAAAATATTTAGAATCTTAACAACTGGGCAGTAGGGTTTTCTGAGGGAATGTACAGTGATGATGACACTCACTGAGGCCTTTTCTCCTAGTCAAGCTACACTGTTGTAGGGTGTGAAGGATGGGAAAGGCCTTTCAAGCCTAACATGAGGTACATGTGAATCCCTCCAACTGGGAGATCACTGACCAGTTTGCCTCTTCATACAGTAAGCATGGCCAGGACCTTCCAGCTCAAGGATCATCCAGCTTGCCCACTGATACAGCTCAGACACATTGTAAGCGTATTCAACCTTTTTCAACCCTTAGCTGCAAGGCCTGGTTGGCTAAGAAGCTCCAGGCTGTGAGAACTCTTGCATTGGCTACTGACCTTGGAATCCAGGTAGAACTTCGCACACCAGTCTGAGATCATCCTGGGTGTTACTATGGACTATGTCTGATGGAATTTTGGCTTGGAAATCTCTTTGCTTTCTGTAAGTTGAACTGTTGATTTTAAATGCTGTTTTCCACCGATTTTCACGTCTGCGCCCGTGCACGCCTGGACCGCACCCAGCGCCACGACACCTGTTCCTCCCACCCCCCCAGCAGATACACCATTGCCGAGCTCTACACCCTCAACCCCAGATGACTCAACAAATACTGCCACCTCGCCAAGCCACACTCCACAGCAGGACCTTTCACCTGCACCCACTGCCACTTCACCTACTACAACACACACACCAGCCAAACGACCAGCCCCACCCCGAACACACCACAGGCATCCCTGAACAAAAACACCAACTTGCATGTGCTCTTCTCAACACTCGCTCACTATGCAAACATATCACCGAGATTTGGAACCTTATCTCCACCTTCACACCCAACGTCCTCTTCCTCACTGAGACCTGGCTCAATCCAACGCCAGACATCGCCTCCACAACACCCGAAGGATAGAAGATTACCCACCGCAACCGCATCAATAAGCCTGGAGGAGGGATCGCCATCATCCACAAGGAATCCAACCACCGCACCATCACAAATGACGACATGACGCTAACCATGGAACAACTCAACTTCCGATTTCAAATAGATAGCAAAACCACCATCAGTGGCACCCTCGCCTACTGTCCTCCAAGACCACACACAGCCTTCTACAACTTTATCACTGACTTCATTGACCCCCTTGTCATAGACTCCAACTACGACATGTTCCTCGGCAACCTTAACTTCCATCACGACGACCACGATGACATCAACTCTACCAACCTCCTCAACAGCGTGAACAATATCAGACTCACCCAACTCATACATGACCCCACGCACACCCAAGACCATACACTAGATCCCACCTTCATCTCCAGTGACTGCATCAGGTACAGCTACACCACGGAAATCACGTGGACCGACCACTCTATCATCCACGTTAACATCCCCAGCTCACGGATCTCTGCCCCCAGCCTGTTTAATGCACCCCACCACAGCTCGAGCAAAGTCCCAAAGCACACATGGATCAATGACCTCAACACCACCCACCCTATCTCCTCCAACAACCTAGACCAGAATGTTAGAAACCTCAACATTTGCATCACTAACTATGCTGACAGCGTCACTCCCATTGGCAACAGAACCCAAAGAAGGTCCAACAAGCAGGCTGACTGGTACATGGAGGACCTCAGAACCCCCAAAAAACACTGTAAACAACTGAAAAGAGGTGGCGAACCAGCATGGACACGACTGACAAGACCACCTTCAAAACAACCCTCAACAGACAGTTGAGAGAATGGAAGAAAAAGGCCTTAGCCTCACACATCGAATCAAACTCCAAAAACACCAAAGAACTCTTCTACACCGTCAAAGAATTCTCCAACCCCTGAGCTGCAACAAAAACATTTCTCCCTCACAGGAACTTTACTACAACCTTGCATACTTCTTCTGCTAAAAGATCGCCAACATCTACAGAAACTTCGAACCCCAGCCCAAGGGCACTGACTTCTTCAAGCAAAACAATGACCCCACTACCACCACAGACATCTGACTAACAGAATGGAGCCAGCTCGCCTCACAGGACACTACCTCCATTGTACACTCAGTCCACCCAAGGGTTCCAACCGATCCATGCCCTCACCACATCTTCAACCTAGGCGAAGCTAGAATCAGCCACCTACTCAACACCTCAATTGCCATGGCCACCTTCCCTGAGGACTGGAATCTCACAGAATTCATCGCTCTACTAAAGAAACCATAGGCAGAACCCAGCTAACTCAACAGCTACCAACCAATCTCCCTGCTCCCATTCCCAGCCAAAGTACTAGAAAAAGCTCTCTTCGCATCTGGAACAGAACCTCCTACTTGACTCCTGCCAATCCAGATTCTGAAGCAAACACAGCACCGAGACACCCTCATCGCAGCTACTGATGACATCCGATCCCTACTCGACCATTGAGAGACTGCAGGCTAGATCTCTTGGCAGCCCTCAATACATCTCCCACTACACACTCATCACAAGGCTGCACAACATAGGCATCCAAAGAGCCACTCTCAGACAGATCACCTCTTTCCTCACTGGAAGAATGCAAAAAGTCTGCCTTCCCCACTTCACTTCCAAACCCACGGAAATTATCTGTGGAGTACCCAAGGATCCTCGCTCAGCCCCACCCTCTTAAACACTTATATGGCATCTCTGGTCAGCATTGCCAAAACCCACAGACTCAACATCTTATACTATACAGATGACACACAACTTGCTGAAGACAACACCAAGGCCAACTTCTGCAGCTGTATGACTGACGTCGCCACCTGCAGAAGGACAACTGCCTAAAGCTCAACATGGACAAGACAGAGGTACTGATTTTCTAAAAAAAAAAGTTTCTCATGAGACACAACCCGGTGATTCTCAGAACTCGGACCTACTATTATCCCCACTGGCCACGCTAGGAACTTAGGCATCATTCTGGGCAACAAGCTAACCATGACAACTCAGGTCAACTCCTTCTCTTCCCCCTGCTTCTCCATCCTCCACATGCATCGTAAAATATTCAAATGACTACCCCAAAGCTCATGAGGCACCATCAACCAGGCCCTCATCACTAGCCAACTAGACTATGGCAATGCCCTCTACGCAGGGATCGCAGCTCACCTCCTCCAACGACTACAGACCATATAGAATGCCGCAGCCAGACTTGTCCTGGATCACCCTAGATGAACCTGCCTCAGCTTTAGACCCGCCTACTAAAACCACCACCTTAACTTCTATGAGCCCATCAGACACCTCCTTTCTGCATCCCTTTCCTCTAACCCTCACCCCGCATCCAATGTAGCAGATGAGGAGGTTGCTCCTTCTCCTACCTAGCAGCGAGGATATGGAACGAGCTTCCCTTTCATCTACAAACCTCCCCATCTCTTCCAGAGTTAAGTTCTAAAAATCCTTAAAGACCTGGCTATTCGGTTAATCTGCTGGACCCTGCCAACCCTTGGATACCCTCATGGGTGACCAGTAGCACTCTACAAACCTACTGATTGATTGATTGCCTAAGTATATCTAACAGAATTGTAAAATTTGCATAAATCTGGATATATGGGCTATTATGCCATTTGTTAAGCTGTCAATATGCACATCTACATCTCTGTAATCCACAGCTCAAACGTGGCAGTCCATACCATATAGGAGAACCATTCAATGCCTGACACACTGCTGGAGATTCAATATTTGAGAGTAAATCAAAATAAAACATAAACAAAATATCTGAGCTGCACCATGTGTTGTGCTTGCTTTTGATTAGCATAGAGCTGATTCATCTTTGTCAGCTTCCTTGTCTCAAAGTGTTTTACAGGTTCTAGAACAGCATTCCATTTTCGCCACATCTGTACTAGTCACATGTTTCTTATAAAAAATCAATGGAATTAATCTTCTACAGTATTTAGTGCGGTTACAATCCACAGATGATTAGATGTGTCTGCCATGAAACTAACGTGAGTGTAGGCACTGTCTTGTTTATTCTTTATCCACCGTAAGATTATCGAAAGGCTCCACCACATTGGCATCCAATGGGATGCGCTCAGATGGATCACCCCCTTCCTCACTGGAAGAACCCAGAGAATCCACTTCCTACCTTTCACCTCAAAACCCAAGGAGCTCACCTACAGTGTCCCCCAAAGCTCACCCCTCAGCCCCATACTCTTCAACGCATATATGACCCTGCTGGCCAACATCGTCAAATCCCACAGTCCCAACATAATTTCCTACGCAGACAACACCCGGCTCATCCTCTTACTCACAAACAAACCCTCCACCACCAGAACCAACTTCCACTGATGCATGACAAGTGTTGCCGACTGGATGAAAAACAACTGCCTGCAGCTGAACACTGACAAGATGGAAGTACTGATCTTCTGCAACAGCAGCAACACATAGAACGACTCCTAGTGGCCTTCAGACTTAGGACCCACTCCCTCCGACCGCATCAGAAACCTCGGAATCATCATTGACAACAAGCTCACCATGAAATCACAGATCAACACTGTCTCCTCCACCTGCTTCCTCACTCTGTGCATGCTATGTAAGATCTTCAAGTAGTTACACCTATGCACAAGATACACTTTAACACTGGCCCTCATCACCAGCCGACTGGACTGTGGCAACACCCTCTACGTAGGAATTGTCGCATACCTCCTACAGAGACTTCAGACCATACAGAACGCTGCAGCCAGACTCCTCCTTGGCCTTCCCTGAAAAACCCACATCACATCCTACCACAGGCAACTCCGCTGGCTCCCCATACAGAAGAGATTCCAATTCAAGCTGCTGACCTGCGCACACAAGGCTCTACACAACCAAGGACCCGCCTACATTAACCACCGCCTGGACATCCACCAACAGTCAAGAAGACTACTCTCCGCCTCCTTCTCATTTGCCCATACTCCCCACAGCTACCAAAGCAGAAGTAAAAGATGCTCCTTCTCCCACATTGCAGCAAAAACCTGAAAAAGCCTCCCCACACAACTCCGGACCATCATCTCACTTCCGAAATTCCCAAGGGCCCTCAAGACCTGGCTGTTCGAATAAGCCTCAGGGACCTGCAAGCACCTGGATACCCTATCGGATGATTAGCCGTGCTTTATAAATCCTGATTGATTGATTGATTCTATTTGTAAACAGAAGCTTATTGCCCTTTACATTTCGTAAGAATATTTTTTTAGTTAATAGGCAGAAGCTTATTGTACCTTAAATTTTTGTAAGAATGATTTTCTCATTATGAGCAAAGCCATTGGCTCTTTCATGATGGTATGAATATGTTTTCGATTTGTGGGTACAGACTATCGAGAAAAAGGTCCAATAAAGCCTATGATTCTTGTCAAGACAGGCAGGGACACGATGACGCAGAGAGAAAAAGAGAAAAAGCCCACAAAAAATGAAGAACAAAGAAGAACAAATCAAGCTTTCCAGAATGGAGAGGCAGACAGGCAGGCACATCCCATTATTGCTTTAAAATGCTCCAAATTATAGAGGCTGGATCACTCACTTTAGCTCTAGACAGATGAAAATGTGACATTTCAGAGACAACGATACAACATCGTACATATATATAGTGCCTAGGAAAAGTATAACACCTACTTATCACTTTGCAGAGCTCTAGGTTATTAAAAAGCAATACCCACTGTGGAACAACTTAGCATAACATAAAACAAGAATGGAAGAGAGATGTGTGCAAAGGCGCTAGAAGTAGGGGGGCGGCAGCTGCTGCAGCAACCCCAAAGTAAACATGCTGAATTTCAGAACACGAATGAGTAATAAACAGGCCTTTAAATTTTCTTTTTATCTTGTCATATTTGCTGTGCGTTAAAAGATAGAGCACAAATGTCAGGCTATGTCTTCTGACAAATTGCTACTTAACATGGAGATTGGTGTTTATCTTTCTTTCTCTGACTGCTAGAGGATTTTGTAAAGTGATCTATTTGACAATCTCGCTTGGCTACCCGGAGTGTAAAAAGAAATGATGTAGGTAGTCAGTTTTTGTTTAACACACAACATTTAAATACCTGTAAATAGTTGTACAAATACTTCAGAATATATGAGCAGTTAAGAAAGCACAAATGAAGCACATTTGTTTGTAATTCTGAAGTGCGATGGAAACAGATTTTAATGGGATCAAAACAAATCACTTTACCGTTGATGTAAAAATGGTAGATATTTGCTGAAAAACGATTCCCACAGATTATTGTTTGTGCTCTATTTGGCTTCATCAGTAAACATGTAAGAACAAATTGTGTGGACATTTCAATGGAAAGCGTGTTTACACCAGGCAGGTAAGTGTATGAGCACATACTTTATTGACTGTTCGTCTCCACAGCTTTCAGGAACTGACAACCTCCTGGGATTCAAACCATAGCATTCCATTGTCATGACAGGGACATCATAGGCAATACAAAGTGGATGGATTACATGCTTATGGGAAACAACTACAACATCTCCTCTCTTTCCATTGATACAAAGAGGAAAATAAAACAGTTGAAGGCGAAAGAAAATAGAAAGGCAGAAGAGGTAAATAGGAAAAGGCAAACCAGGGAAGAGAGAGAGGCAAAAATATACCTTCATGGATAACAATCAGTCTGAAAGAAATAAATGGACAAAGAGTCCACAAATAAAAGTTCAAGCATGGTATAAGAAAAACAGACTAAAGATTTAAACGATTTGGCGGGACACTCGTCCTACCACTCCTCTGTGGAGGAACATATTTGAGAGAGGCTTTCCCTAACTGGGCAGGCTGGGAAGACCTCAGCATACTCTCCTTAACAGTACGTTTATTTTTTGTCGAAGTGATTGGGGCAGAACATTGTTCTCTGATTCAAGATCTAAGTGCATCACAACTTTCATAGGGAACTTGTAAATCCAGGACAGGTTCCACCAATTTTTGCCATTGACCCTTACAGCAAAACGCGAGGTAGCATCCACCTTAACAGGAGGACCAAACTTTGACAGATCTTTGGGAATATTGAGAGGGGACTTAATCCTCACCCCATCTCCCACAGAGACAGAAGACTTAAAGTTGACAGTATCGATGACAATAGGATGCGAAGCGTGCCATCAACTCCTTGGGTCGGGACTGCAGATAGTGACAGTCTGCCACTATCACCCTGTGTCTCCCAGCACCTTGACAGCAAACCCCACTTCTTCATCCAAGCAGGACACATGTGGAAAGAAGCTTGTCTACCCCTAAGTAAAGCGAAAGGACTCGAACCTGTGATGGCACTTGGGGTAGTACGATGTGCCCACAACATACTCTGAACAGCTTCCTTGATATCCACCCTGGAAGAAACAGCCCACTGAACACATTCAACCAAAATACGGTTGGTGCGCTCAATGAAACCATTGTCCTGTGGGTGATATAAAGCCACACGCCGGTGGGTGATACAACACTGGCACAGAAAATCGGACATCTCTTTGGACGTAAACTGTACCCCATTGTCCGATACAATCTCTTTGGGGAAACCCTCTCTGGGAAAAAGACTCTGAAGAAACTTGATGACCTCATGAGAATTGGGATCTGTCTTAAAATGTACTACCCACCACTTGCTGAAATATTCGGCAACCACCAATGCAAACTTGTATTTATTGGGCAGCCCGTTGAAGGGTCCCACGAAGTCAATGGCTAACTTCAACCAGGGACCATCAGGTGCCTCCACCTGTTGTATGGGAGGCAAAACTATTTTTATAACCTTATCACTGGTAGAACATGTCACACACCCCTCCACGACATTGTTGATTTGACGGTCCATGGAAGGCCACAATATACGCAGCAAATCCTTTTTTTGAATTCGTCTGCCCAAGGTGTCCCTCGTGGCCATAGTCGATGATACGACCTCTGAGAGACTCAGGAGGGACAAACTTATCCCCTGAATGATCATGTCTCCACCCTCCAAAGTAAGCTCATCAGCAACCTTGGCAAAAGGATGTAGGTCGCTGTCTAGATGTTTTTCCTTGGGCCAACCTGACACAATATATTCCTTCACCCTCTTAAGTACAGCATCAGATTCCATTCCACAAAACCAATCACATTCAGTGAAACAACCCACACCACAGGCATCGACTGCAGCAATCAGGCACTCTTCGTCAGCCCTGTCGTCATCATGTTTTCCTAAGGGCAAACGAGACCTCGAAAGATAATCAGCCCGTGTGTTTCGCCCACCAGGGATGTGTGCCACCCCACAATTGTACAGCATCAATTTGGAACTCGACCTAGCGATTCTGGGAGTGTGGTCTTTGACAATCTTACCCTCAAGAATGGGGATAAGGGGCTGATGATCAGTAAGAAGAGTAAACGTCTTCCCCCACAAAAAGAATTTGAAACGCTCAACAGCCCAAAAACACGCCAGTAATTCTCTCTCTATAACTGAGTAGTTTTTTTCACTCTGGTGTAATGCTCAGGAGGCGAAACCTACAGTGTACTCTCTACCTTCCTTGACTTGAGAGATCATGCCTCCGAGACCATCTAGACTGGCATCCACAGACACCGTGAAAAAACAACAGTTGATGGACAGAATGCAGAACAATGTCATACATTCACCCCAGTACAGAGATCTGGGCCTGAATCCATTGTTTTTTTGCTCACCTTGCCATTCCAGTTTGAACCCAGCCATATGCAAATCAGTCTTGACCCTGTGCCTCATGGGAACAGTCCAGCCCGAACTGCCAAGCCAGGTCCTCCCTGGACTGGAAACAAGCATCCTAGGACCGGTTTCGGGGTTTCATCCCTCTTCAGCCAGGGTAGCTTGATTCCAGTGGCATGGAGAGCACGGGACCCACGTCTGGGCATACCCTTCCCACTTGGGGTGACAAATGCAAAAACAACAGTTGATGGACAGAATGCAGAACAATGTCATACATTCACCATAGTACAGAGATCTGGGCCTAAATCCATTGTTTTTTTGCTCACCATGCCGTTCCAGTTTGAACTCAGCCATATGCAAATCAGTCTTGACCCTGTGCCTCATGGGAACAGTCCAGTTCGAACTGCCAAGCCAGGTCCTCCCTGGACTGGAAACAAGCATCCTAGGACCGGTTTCGGGGTTTCACCCCTCTTCAGCCAGGATAGCTCGATTCCAGTGACATGGTCTGAACTGGGGTGGCGGAGTGAGCTAAAGAATTATGATGGATTAAACCCAGATCAGTTGACTGGGGGTGAGTGCATGCAATGTTCAACACTCCGTCCGTCATCCCCTTTGGTTTTGCTTTGTTTGCCCTAAGTTGGCAGGGTATGCCCAGACGTGGTTCCCTTGCTCACTTTGCCACTTGATTCAAGATGGCCTGGCTGATGAGGGTTATGAACCCGAAACCAGTCCCAGGATGCTTGTTTCCGGTCCAGGGAAGACATGGCTTGGCAGTTCGGGCTGGACTGTTCCCATGAGGCACAGGGTCAGACTGATTTGCATATGGCCATGTCTGAATTGGGGTGGCGGAGTGAGCTAAAGAATGATGATGGCTTAAACCCAGATCAGTTGACTGGGGGTGAGTGCTTGCAATGTTCAACACTCCGTCCATCATCCCCTTTGGTTTTGCTTTGTTTGCCCTAATTTGGCAGGGTATGCCCAGACGTGGGTCCCTTGCTCACTTTGCCACTTGATTCAAGATACAGTGCTGATGAGGGTTATGAACCCGAAACTGGTCCCAGGATGCTTGTTTCCTGGCCAGGGAAGACATGGCTTGGCAGTTCGGGCTGGACTGTTCCCATTAAGCACAGGGTCAGACTGATTTGCATATGGCCATGTCTGAACTGGGGTGGCGGAGTGAGCTAAAGAATGATGATGGATTAAACCCAGATCAATTGACTGGGGGTGAGTGCTTGCAATGTTCAACACTCCGTCCATCATCCAGACACCGTACATCGAAAGAGGGGTTCAAAGGTGGTAAGAATGTTGCATGACCCTAACTCTTTTTTAATCTGTGTAAACTCTTCCTGACAAGAGCCGTCCCAAAGAAACACAATTTTTCTCTTGAGGAGGCCTCTCATGTGGACAGTCTTTGCGGCAAAATTAGAAAGAAATTTATTGTAGAATTCGCACAAGCCCAAAAATGAGGAAACTTGTTCCTTAGAGGTGGGACACGGAGCTTTGGAAATGGCCTCGATGAGTCCTTCTCTTGGCACAATACCATCACCAGAGATGCGGTGTCCCAGTTATTCAATGGACTCAACATCAAAAACACACTTGACCCACAATCCCCTTACCCTCCAATCTCTCCAAAACTTTTGCAAGATTTTTGTCATGCGACTCCTTGCTCTTTCCGGCAACCAAAATGTCGTCTTGGAAGACAACCATATCTGTGAAACCCTCCAAAACCTTCTCCATGACATGCTGGAAAACTGAGGCTGCCGAAGCAAGCCCGAACGGCATCGTTCTGAACTGGAAGGTGCCAACAGGTGACAAAAAAGGTGTCAATTGTTTGCAGACCAAATTCAGCTTGACCTGATGGTATGCCGAGGCTAGATCAATCTTGGAGAAGTACTTTGCGCCAGCAAATTTTTAAAGTATGTCATCAATACGGGGAAGGGGATGTGAGTCTACCCATATCTCCCTATTAAGGCTGCGCAAGTCAATGCATACCCTGAGAGTCCCATTCTTTTTGCACGCCACAACCAAGGGAGATAACCAGAGGGAGGACTCGATAGGCTCAATGACTCCTGACTCACACATTTTCTTAAGTTCCAAGGACAGGTCATCCCTGATACTGAAAGGGACATTACGTAATTTGTGTTTGATAGGGAGAGCCCCTTCCTTGACCTTGATAAATTGTCTGAACCCTTTAATGCATCCAATATTGTCTCCAAAGACTTTCGGAAATTTCATGAAACAAGACACTAAACTCTCTCCATCGGATTGTTCACCCACCCCTGAAACTTGTTCAAGTGTCCCAGGCTTAAGGGTCATTCCAAAGAACCCCTGGTGATACCAACCAAGAATGTTAAGACCCTTCTTGGCCACGTAAACCTTCCCTTGGATGTGTCTGTCCTTAAAAACTAGGGAGGTAACAAAGAAGCCCCTCAGATCAATTCTCCTCCCTTCATAGGAGACAGGACTTCTATCAGGGGCATTGAGAGGTCTGTTTCCCCATGTACTCTCAAACAATTCCTCAGTAATCATAGTCATACGTGCCTCCGAATCCACCAACAGTTGCAAACACTTCCCATTCACCAACACGTCTTCTACAGGATCGACACAATCCTCGGAATCGTCCTTAACAACCATCACAAAGTCGGTAAGCGAGCTAACAACTTTGCACACAGGATCAACCTTTGTTTCCTCAGAATACACCACAGTGACACTCCCACGGAAACATAGAAAAGAAAAAGTATGCAGTTCCTCAGACAGATGGGGGGGTGTGAAGAGAAAGAAGAGACCGTAAGAAAGAGGAATTCCTCTATTCGGAACTAGGGTCCTCACACACCCAGCAAGCTAGGTGTCATGCTTCATCATATGGACCTGCTCCTCGTCGGGCCGGCGCTGCAATGCCCGACGGGCACCCTGAAAGGGGCTCTTTGGCGGAGATCTTCAGTTCCTGGCCGTATGATGCAGTGTGTGTGAGAGGGACCTAGCGGTGTAGATGTGAGTGCAGGAAAGTGAATTAAAACAAGTTAGAGGGTCCAAAAATAATTTTATTGGGAGTGGCTCTCTACCTGAATAAAAAGTGGAAACAGAATGGCAGCTAGCTGATGTTATGATTCAGCTTGGCTAAGCTCATCTGTGCTGGTCAAAAATTATTTTTGGACCCTCTAACTTGTTTTAATTCACTTTCCTGCACTCACATCTACACCGCTAGGTCCCTCTCACACACACTGCATCATACGGCCAGGAACTGAAGATCTCCGCCAAAGAGCCCCTATCAGGGTGCCCGTCGGGCATTGCAGCGCCGGCCCGACGAGGAGCAGGTCCATATGATGAAGCATGACACCTAGCTTGCTGGGTGTGTGAGGACCCTAGTTCCGAATAGAGGAATTCCTCTTTCTTACGGTCTCTTCTTTCTCTTCACACCCCCCCATCTGTCTGAGGAACTGCATACTTTTTCTTTTCTATATGACTAACTGGGCATGTATGTTGGACCTCCTTAAATAAAAGCCCTTCAGTCCCTCCTTTGTCTATATACTCCCACGGAAACCACACATTTTGCCAAAATGGCCTTGTTTCCCACATTTGCGACAAGACACATTCCTTGCAGAACACACCGTTGAGTTAGGAAAATGCGGTGGGAACCCACACTTAGTACATAGGTTTTTAGAATAAGAGCCTTTCTTCTCTGTGCTCGTGGGGGCAAACTTATTTCCCCTTTGTTCAGACTGTGGTTTGATTTTGTCTCCCTGTATTTTCTCCTTTAGATCCTTGTGATTCTTAACCACACCCACAACATTCTTCTCTGGTTTGAGCTCTTTCAAGGTTTTTGTGACAACTCTATACTCTTGACAATGGAAATCGTTTCCTCCAAAGAAGGGTTCTTTTAAGTTAGTAATTTCTCTTGAACCTTCTTGTTCCTACAATGTACCACTATTTGATCTCTAATAAGTTGCCACATAAAATACTATGCTGTCTTTGCTCTCCTGCTCTCTAGTAAAGAACTTGTGTCTAGCCACAACTAAACTGCTTTCGACATCAAATTGTTTCTCCAGCATGCCCACAGCTTGATCAAACACATTTAATTCTTCTTCACCCTCAACCAGAACTAAAGGAGGTAAATGTTCCAACACAGATTGTCCCTCGAACCCCAGATTATGCTCTAAGATGGAACACCTTCTCTCAGCGCTAAATCTTGAGCCCCCTATAGCGCCTAAGTATTTTACGAATGCTCTATACCACCCTTTCCATTTGACTGGTGGATCACCTGGAAGCTGTAAAAAAGGAGGGGGAGCTTGTACATTCTGCATGGTGAAAACAAGAAGAAAAGTACAATATCTATATGCAGTTGGAAATACCTGTGGAGTAAAATAATAACACACTCCTGTACAAAAAAAAATTGAGTAGTCCACCTGTGAAATAATGGCTGTGCAAAACTTTATAAGCAATAGTCAAACTGGTGATAATACGGGAAAAGGAAATGGCAAATGTCAACTCTGGAATGCCTTGAAGGAAAGTACGATGCAGTAAAAAATAATGCAAAACTTATTCCAGAACGTCCTTTCGTAAAAGTGCTAGAAAAAGGAAGAGTTAACCGCTTGCAGACATTGCCAAATTCAGTATCTCTCAGGACAATAGACACCGCCCTGTGTGTAACCCTGGGCTTAGTTCGCGTAGTAGCGCTATGCGTAGCAACGCTAAGTGCACTTCGCATTACGCAAGATACGCGTAGCACTACGCGAACTGCGTAGTGCGCTGTTCGCGATGATTGCACAGTGCCGGATGCTTGTCCGCACTGTGCAATCATTGAAAACGGCATCTTGCACAGTGCAAGCTGTCGTTTTCTGCCGCTCGAGTAGATTTTTACTCGAGCGGCAGCTTACTCAAAGCGAACTGGTAGTTTCTCATCGCGAGCAGTCGCGAGCATACGCGACCACTCGCAATGGGAAACCTGACTTCCCCGCGTTGAGAATCTCGCCGGGAGGTTTATTTTCCACGCTCGCCATCGGCAACTTGATGTTGCTGATCGCGAACGAGGAAAAAGTCTCGCGGGGATGTCATTTTGCTCGCTCGCGGTCGCCAACTTGATGTTGAGGACCGCGAGCGAGCAAAAAATGCTAACTACGCTACGCTATGCGATTTAGCACTGTGCTACGTGCAATTCGCGTAGCGCGAAGTAGCACAAACTATGCAAACTTCGCGAGCGTAGCGTAGTTGTCCACCCAGGATTACCTGTGTGCCCACAAAGATGTTGAACGCGATGACTATCAGGGCAAACGTCACGCTGGAAGACTCACATAGCAACAAACACTGCTTAGATGTCACGCGCGATGTCTCAGAGTACACAAACACTGCACACAAACGCTGCGCTGGACGATTCAGAAGACTTGCTCACCGTGAACCAGGCTACAAGAAACCACGCCAGAGGCAGTGTTGAAAATACTGGAAGACAACTTGCTTCAGTGTGGTAAAGCGCACACCTTGTGAAGCTCCGTACTGCCAAATTTCAGTCGACATGTTCGACGCACTCGATTCCCATCACTGGGGAAACAGAGGGGCACCTTGTGACTCGCTGGATACTCTCCTCGCTTTCAGTCGTCAAGGATACAAATGCATTCGCCCACACCGTGACCTTCTTGACGCTCTGCTCTAGCGCGTCAGCAGTAACCAAGGCAAATGCAGGCGCCCACAGTGTGACGTGCTTGACGCTCTGCCCAGTGTCAGCAGTAACCAAGGCAGCGCAGGAGGGCACTTGTCCGCTAATCCCTCCGAAAATTCCACGACGTCATCAGTCTTCAAAAGACAGCGCCACAGAAGGATAACTGAGCAGCGAAAAACAAACGGTCAGACTCGCAGAGTGAACGCTTGCTCAGCAAACCAGCAGCATAGGACAAAGCCAGACACACAGATAAACTTTGCTTGCCCAGAAAAGCAGCAGCTGCTCACCTGCCAACATGGGGAGACTTTTCTTGAAAACACTTGTCAGAAAGCAGCATCTTATCTTGATGTTGTGGCTCAGTGTCCCAGAGTCCTCCAGTATCAGTAAACTGTCACCTTTAAACAGCACTCCAGTAGTTGATCCTCAATGTGACATAAAGAAGTTGAATGCGGCATGTGAAATGGATTAGTGCCGGCCACCCTCTGCATGAGGTCCCAAAAGGGTGGAAGTCCAGAACGCAGCTAGGCGAGACAGCTCACGAAGACTGGGACCAGGACCACAGGAGACCGTCACTGCATGCGTGGGTGGAGAGAGGAACAGTCAAACTCGTCAATTTGAAGTGATTACACCAGGCAGGTAAGTGTAAGAGCACATACTTTATTGACTGTTCGTCTCCACAGCTTCCAGGAACTGACAACCTCCTGAGATTCAAACCATAGCATTCCATTGTGATGACAGTGACATCATAGGCAATACAAAGTGGATGGATAATATGCTCATGGGAAACTACTACAGGTGTGCTAACTCACCATGCTTTCTTAATATATTGGCGACAGTGTGCTTCAAAATGCACCACCGGCTACATATCACACAATTACCGTTCTCCTGCTGAATGGGTGTGCACCTGCTTTTTGTGTGACACAATACCTCTGACTTCAGTGATGTTACAGTGATGCCAGCACCCCAACTCTGAAAATTGTTCCAGCACCGCAGGATATATGTGTTCCACAGCTTAATAGCAAGGATGCTATTAGTTTTACTACTGCAGTGTATTAGTTTCACTAGAGGACCCAGTGATGACCTAGGGGATCCGTATGTAAACTTTCCTCTTCAACCCTACACTCTGCACAAATTAATTGGTGGGTGCAAATGGCTTCACCTGCACCCACCAATCCATGTATGCATAGAGTAGGGCTGAAGAGGCAAATGGCAAAGTCTGTTACCAGCTTTCCAAAAAGGCATTTATGCAAGTGAAGAAGGAAGAGGGCAGGCAACAAGGGTAGGGTGCCCCATGGTGTCTTCATCCATGGCTTTACTGGTGACTCAACATACCAATTCACTCTTAGCTTAATTGATGCCATCTCTTAAGCCACTAAATGCCTATACACAAAACATATCAAAATATTCAGGTCTCAACCTCTGGCAGTATCCATCGGAATACAGATGCATATGCATGCCTTACTGTTAAATGGTAGCGGCAGTTTCAGTCGATAACCTTTCAAGTATTTGCCCGGCGGTAATCGCCTCTCATACCACTCGATAATTTACCAATAAAAGAGGCAGGCGCGGAGACTGGAAGGCAGGAAACAAAGTTTTATTCCGTCGGAGCAGAACACATCAGATCAGACAGCAAGGTATCGTCACGAGGTGCTCTAACTGCATCTCTGAGACCTGGTCTCTTATACACTGGTTTATTGCTTTATTATACATAGTACATTCTTGAGATTCCCTTGATGTGCGGGGAAATATCCCCTGAAGCCCCGGCTCAGATCCGATCTCACACATGGTTACAGTAGAGGTTCCCACCCTACCCGCAGTGGGAGATGGCTATCGCGCAGCAGGGAATTCCGCTAATTCCCGGGGGTGTGTGCAACCGGCCGGGCCTCAGGGGGTAGGGGCTTTGATTCTACTGTAATCCCTTTGATGTGGGGTGTTTCCCTTACAGTAGGGGCAATAAACTGCATCCGCAGGGCTAGGTGATGGCCTGGGACCAGTTCAGACAATGGGGCGCAGAGGAAGGGGGTTATCAAAGGAGAGGCATGACCATGTATGGGTTGTCGGTCGGAAGTGGTTCCGTAGCAGGGTCGCGCAGAAGGAGAGGGTTTTATGGCCTGTATGAGAGAGCGGGGGTGGCCAGCGCGCGGGGGATGCTTGCAGCGCCAGGGGAAAGCGCTGGCGGTCGAGAGTGAGCGGGGAGAGAGTGGGGTGCCTAAAATGGCGGCCGTGCGTTCGCTTGTGCGTGGTGCTGGGGAGGGGCAAGATGGCGCAGATAATGTTCAGTTTGCGAGCTAAATTTCCACAGTCCTCCCTTTTAACATATCTCGCCAGCTTGTCCGGCCAATGTTCACCTTTGTTAGCCTTTCAGTTACAGTATCGTCAATGTTCGTCACACATTTTAAAGATACAGAGTCGTTAGGGTAGGCAGGAGTAATCTGACACATTTGTACATTGTCTCATACAGTTTGATAAAGTAGGCGAGGAGGAAGTACATTTAAAGTTGCAGTATAGTCGTGTACATGGCTGGTGTTGTATGAATGTTACTATACAAAGTTACATTTTCTTAACTTCTCAGTGTACAGTCGGAAGTGATTGATGCAACATCATGAAAACTTGATAAGAAGATAGTTAATATAATAAGGTGGTTGGGAGAGGATTTTCAACTTTGACATGGGTTCTTCTTTCCAGTGTCCTTGTTTCATAAAGAGCTATCACTGGTAAGCTCTCATTGTTGTTCTTCTTTCGTTGGCACTGTTGAGCACCGGCGGTGGAACTAAGGTCCAGCTCAAATCCGATTTCTTCACGTGGCAGGGTGTGACCACTCACTGTTCTTTGATCACAGTCCTGTTCCTTAACACAGTTCACCACAGGTACTTTTGAGACAGGGTGCCGGCCTTTTGTCCCTCGGTAGTAGGTCAAAGTCATAGTCCAAATGAAAGAGGAAGAGAGAATGGGGTGGCATGAGATCGGATCAAAAATGCGGACCAAAGGGGGGCAGAATCTTTTCAGCACTGGGCCCATCAATCGGGCCCGACGGGTCGAGACTTCAGGCACGCTGGTCAGAGAGCAGGGGCCTCGATGTAGCCCTTCGCGCTCATCGTTCTGATAATGGTGTCTCGTCTCACACCCTTGTTGCTTCGTCGCTTCCCCCTTGGTCGATGTCATAGATGCTTTATGATCCGCAGCCAGACGGTGCGTCACGTCCGACCCCTCTCTTCCGATGGCTGCAGGTTATCCTTGAATAGGTTATAAGAAACGAAAGTCTTAGAGATCTTGGCAGGGAAGACATTTACATACTTCATTCTCTCTCCCAACCACTGAGTAGTTGCGGAAATGCTCTTATCTGTTACTACATGATTGGTGCCTACTAACTCTGATGTTAATGTGCGTGTTACTAATCTATTAATTACTGCTGTGGTGCAGGGTTCTGTGGGTGTCCCTGTCCATCGTCTGGCCTTCTAGGTGTCGGTTTCTGCGCCTTATAATACAAGGTTTGGTAATACCCGTAAGTGCGAGGTGCTATGGTCATGCGTTCACGAGTATCCTTTTCATACAGTAGGTGACCCTTTATCAGTTTAAAACAGGGCCATCAGTTGTTTCGTTCGGGATACTCTGAGACGGCTTAATATAGGGCTGGAGTTATCTCTGGGAGAACAGGGTGCTTTAGACATTCTATTTCGGGCTAATTGGTCAGGGGTAATTCTGGGTGGTGGAGATGGTGTCCTTTAAGAACAAAAACCACTGACATATAGTCCCCGTGTTGAGGGTCAGATTGGGAGACATCAGTCGTCTTACCTGTTCTTTCCTTCTCAGCCGATTAGGCTTAACGTTCGCAGAAAGGAGAGTTAGTAATCGTGGTAAAGTATGGTCGTTTTTGTTTCTGTCAATTTTGTTCGAACACCACCGTGTTCGGGCCAATTATACACTTACCAAAGAGGTGTATGTCGTTAATTTATTCAAGAAGAAAGAGGACAAGAAAGAGCCTTTTGCGAGGGAGGGGGAGAGAGAGTGAGAGAGAGAGAGAGAGAGAGAGAGAGAGGGAGAGAGAGAGAGAGAGAGAGAGAGAGAGAGAGAGAGAGAGAGAGAGAGAGAGAGAGAGAGAGAGAGAGAGAGAGAGAGAGAGAGAGAGAGAGAGAGACGTGTGCATCAAGTAGGCTATTCTGGCGTACATACGACACAAAACGAGAGAGAGAGAGATGGGAAAGATAATAGGCCACTTGGTGCACACACAACATGGAGTAGCATGGGTCTGTTCCATGTAAGAAAACACAAGCGGGGAAAAGACATAAATTCGGTGATCACGTACACACAAATGCCGGATAGGGGGTGACAGTACATGCATCAAGATGGAGACTCAGGGCTGCGTCGAGCACGGGGACCTCTCCTTTCCTGTCCTCTATTCCTATGTATGCTGCGTACCTTC
Source organism: Triturus cristatus (assembly GCF_964204655.1). Classification (NCBI taxonomy): domain Eukaryota; kingdom Metazoa; phylum Chordata; class Amphibia; order Caudata; family Salamandridae; genus Triturus; species Triturus cristatus. Next base: position 1,062,424,909 of record NC_140582.1, on the reverse strand, counting down.
AGTATTTTGTAGTTCATCTTATGGGTTGTCTGACCCTTTATTCTCCTCCCTTTGATCGGTGGACGCGCACTTCAAACATACAATGACGCTCTCTTCAAGTGATCCGAATCATGAAATGCATACACATTCATATCGTATAATCGTAGTACACGCACAATCATATCACACAGTTTTTCATGTTCCCAATGGTGGTCTGTAATTTTTACGCACTATCTCACAACGTTTGTCTATGTTTTCCCTGATATTGAACTTGGTGCGGTCCATGTCCACTCCACTCTTCAGTCGGAACTTCGTCGTGACCTATAGAGGGGAAATAAGAGGGATGGGGAGGTGCAGTATTCAAAATACCCCAGCGCGCGCAGACACGAAAGGTTCTACCTACCATGTACCAGGCTAGCCGCAGGGTTGGGTAATACCACGGACCCATTATTCTTTAGTTCGAGGCAAAGATGCTCTAGTTCATTCATCTCCTAAATTCGCGTTCCCTGGTCGTGCATGTATTTCTCAATTGGTCGTGTATTATGGCGCAGGATACCATACCTTGCATGCGACATATACCTTAAGTTATAGTTCATTATTGATTTGACAATTCTTGGAAAAAGGGCAGGCGTGATGGGTACAAATTCCGTTAAACAAAAAGATTTTTAGGCAAATTGTGTCTGTATTATCTGTATGCTTTCGCTTAGGAGTAACAATCATTTATTTAAAAGAAAGAACTTTCAACAACCCAGATGATTAGTCATGACACTGATTTCGTAATTCCTTTTTAAGAAGCCTTTTATTTAAAACAATGTCAGTGTAGAAATACGGGACTACAGCCGCTATAGGCCGGCCACGGTGCGAGAGGCGTCGAGCAACATGAGCAACACTACATTAACATAAAAATCTGTTCCCCCCTCTCCCCCACCGCCATGTGTGAAAGCATCGCATACATGTATATATATCTCTTTTTAACACGAATGTCACGTGACTGGAACGCCACAAGGAGTTGTAGGCCACTCCTACATCAGCGCCATCTTAGGGCGGGGTCGGGCCAGTGCACAGTCTAAGTCTTTCCATGAATTAGCAGTTGAACCAGAATCCCTTTCGGTAGTTCGAGAACTTTCGTTAGCGTCAACTTTGCGTCAGCATGGCGTCACTGCAACCTTGTAGCAATGCCACGGTTTGTTCTTAGGGCGGGGCAGCAGGCGGGTTCTTCCGCCGATGCTTTACTGTCTCACTGTATCAAGCGGAGGCAAGGTGGCTGCCGCCCGGGGGCAAAAAGAGCAATGGTGGTGGTTTTATCCTTACCGGAAGTCCGCAGGAGTCGAACGTCAAATGACTCCAACCAATTCTGCAAGGCTGAGGGGAGCGTTCTGTCAAGGGTGGGGCCCATGCCCTAGCAAACAAGCTTTCGAGTCCAGAATAGTCTCACGGTGGGCCAGGCCTGGAACCGGAGGGGTCAACCGCCGGAGTTCAAGGGCAGCAGTAGCAGCAGCTCTTCGGTACAGTCACCGGAGAGGAGCCAGCAGCAGTAACAGCGGCAGTTCGGATGGTACTGCCACCGGGGTGATTCCAGTAGCAGTGACGACAGCAGTTTGGATGGTATCACCACCGGGGTGGGTCCCCGATTACCTTGCTGCGGGGGCCCACTCCTCACGTCGGGTGCTAGCGGCAGTCCTGGTGAACCCGGTGCTTGGGTGGTTGCCTGGCGGCCGCGTGCAGGGGTGCCGGCTCAGCCGAACGGCGAATGAAGTGGCAAGGCGCAACTCAGCTGGCTGACGTGTGAAAGATGCGGTTTGGGGTGCCCTCATCTGCTGGCGAGCCTCCAGCTGGGGAGGTGGGGGAGGCCCGTCCGCGTCGCCTCCCCCCGCCAGGGCACCCTCCGTTATTGAAGGAAGAAGTGACTGGGAAGATCCGCACAGCGTGCCAGGGTGAAATTCAGCAGGCCGATGAAAAAGATGGCTGGGTGCAGCTTAGCTGGCCGGTGAGTGAAAGACGGTTGGGTGCAGCTTAGCTGGTCGGCGAATTAAAGACGGTTGGGTGCAGCTAAGCTGGCCGGAGAGTCAAAGACGGTTGGGTGCAGCTTAGCTGGCCGGAGAGTCAAAGACGGTTGGGGTGCCCGGCGAGCCTCCACCTGGGGAGGTGGGGGAGGCCCGTCCGCGTCGCTTCCCCCCGCCAGGGCACCAGCCCTCATTAAAGAAAGAAGAAGAGAAAGCGGAAAGGCCCGCACAGCGTGGCGGCTCCGCCTTGGTGTTGCCAGAACTTCGGCGCTTCGTATAGCCTCCGGCCTATTCGCACAATCGCTCGCCACTGATGTCAATGGATTTTTGCATGGCTTTTATAGCCCAAAGTCAACTAAGAGGGACCGCCCAAAACAGGCCAATGTTGCAATTTCGAGGAAGGAGAGGCGAGGACGGTGTCACGTGGACGTTAAGGTTCTGGGATGGAGGCTGCAGCAGACTGTCATGTAAATAGTTGTTTTAAAACGTGTTTTAACCTGTTTACCCTGTTGGTGTGTTTGTTGTATCCTATAAGTTATTAAAATGTTATAACTACATTGCTTCGTTGGAGTGTTTGTACATATTTGTAGTCTGATGACGAGCACAAGAAGGTTACTGTGCAATCGGAAAAATAACATAGCCCAATTGTGCGCGATCTAGCCCTAGTTTGGTGACGTCGATGGTGGGTGTCAGCAGGCTTCCGTTTGTGCGGGATTTTGTCATGCTTATTGGGCGGGGTGGGCAGTAGGGCAGACATGTTGAGGTAGCGAGAGTAATGGAGTCGGGCTACCTCGTGGTCGTCTCGACCGCGAGCTTGACTCCTTCCCTTGGTTTCATATGTCCCACAAAGGGCTAACTCCTAGCGTTATTTTAGTTTTTGTAAGGTCAAAAAGGATCCTACCAGTGCCTTTACTATCTTGTCGATTCCTGTTCGTTCATCCTTAGTTAATCGATTCATTCTGGTGGACTCTTTCTTTCCCATCTCATGGTCATCTAGCGTTGTAGTCGACATTGGGTTCAGTACAAGAGGCTCAGCCGGCGCGGAGGCCGTGAGGGCCGAGGCCCCTGTACTGCTTTCGCTCGTGTTCGGGGGTTGTGGGTGTTGCACTACTGATTGGGAGGATGCATACGGAGGGGGCATGTAAATGATCGGGGGACCTAACAGTAATTCGTCATTCGTTCGCTGCTTGGAGGACAACTCAGAGTAGAGCAAAGAAGGGGTCCTAACAGCGTACTGGCCTGAGGTTTCGGGCTCCTGTCTTAGTTTAGTTTCCCTTCTCTCCTTTATGTCTTCTTCTAACTTTCTAGCGGCAAGGTGAGCTGCCTTTCGTAATTCCTTTTCTGCTTTTACTTCTTCCCTCTTTTTCCGTTGCGTTGCTTCTTTGCGCCACATGCCAATACTGTCAAGCATAGTAGGCGTCGTCTTATTGCTACGCAGAGCTACTTCTAGCGCTTCTATCTTGCGGTCGTCGAAGGATCCCATCAGTGGCCACTGACTTTCGGGGTCCTTCTTGGTATATTTATGCCACAGCTTGCTATAAGCTACGGCGACTAGTCCATATTTAGTGAACATGTCCTTATTAGGGGTGCCTTCCAGTGGAGCCGGATGGTTCACCTCTAATAAGCGGTCCGGGCAGAACCAACTACCAATCAGTGGGGAGAAGATAGGCATGACGGGTTTCAACGGGGACAAAAGTCAGCACTACCTATCTTTTCACTGCTTGCAAAGACTAGACAGAATATCTCTATTCTTCGTTATTTGTAAGCAGAGAATACCTCCAAAGAACCAATATCGAACAACTAGTGTTCGGACAATCAATCAATCAATCAATGGGGAGATAAAGATAGGCACGACGGGTTTCAACGGGGACAAAAGTCTGCGTTACATACCCTTCACTATTTGCAAAGACTAGACAGAATATTCCTATTCTACGTTATTTGCAAACAGAGAATATCTCAAAAAGCACTATTCTTCAAAACAATCAATGTTCGGACAATCAATCAATGGGGAGATAAAGATAGGCACGACGGGTTTCAACGGGGACAAAAGTCTGCGTTACCTACCCTTCACTATCTGCAAAGGGAGAGAGAGAGAGTATTTCTACTCCTCCCCGTTTGTAGACAGCGAATATCTCAAAGAGAACAATCAATGAGCAATACTAGTATTCAAACAATCAATCAATTATTTCGCACTTTTGTCGTATTTCACGACCTTACCCGGACCGCGTGGACAGTTTCTCGTCTTCCGCCTCCAGCGCCCGATCGTCCTCTACTCTCCGTATTTGCCGCGGCACTCCTGATGGTTCCCAGTCAGGACCGTAGATCACTCGAGAGAGGTCTGCTCGGAACCAGTGAAGTTCGGATGATCGGCTGCCAGACGAGGGTCTATTGGGCAGGAGCTCTCCCGATCGTTGCAGTCGTTCACTCTGTCGTCGGGACCTCTCCCACTGGATCCACGTGTCGCTGATGGGCCCCACGTTTGGGACGCCAATTGTTAAATGGTAGCGGCAGTTTCAGTCGATAACCTTTCAAGTATTTGCCCGGCGGTAATCGCCTCTCATACCACTCGATAATTTACCAATAAAAGAGGCAGGCGCCGGAGACTGGAAGGCAGGAAACAAAGTTTTATTCCGTCGGAGCAGAACACATCAGATCAGACAGCAAGGTATCGTCACGAGGTGCTCTAACTGCATCTCTGAGACCTGGTCTCTTATACACTGGTTTATTGCTTTATTATACATAGTACATTCTTGAGATTCCCTTGATGTGCGGGGAAATATCCCCTGAAGCCCCGGCTCAGATCCGATCTCACACATGGTTACAGTAGAGGTTCCCACCCTACCCGCAGTGGGAGATGGCTATCGCGCAGCAGGGAATTCCGCTAATTCCCGGGGGTGTGTGCAACCGGCCGGGCCTCAGGGGGTAGGGGCTTTGATTCTACTGTAATCCCTTTGATGTGGGGTGTTTCCCTTACAGTAGGGGCAATAAACTGCATGCGCAGGGCTAGGTGATGGCCTGGGACCAGTTCAGACAATGGGGCGCAGAGGAAGGGGGTTATCAAAGGAGAGGCATGACCATGTATGGGTTGTCGGTCGGAAGTGGTTCCGTAGCAGGGTCGCGCAGAAGGAGAGGGTTTTATGGCCTGTATGAGAGAGCGGGGGTGGCCAGCGCGCGGGGGATGCTTGCAGCGCCAGGGGAAAGCGCTGGCGGTCGAGAGTGAGCGGGGAGAGAGTGGGGTGCCTAAAATGGCGGCCGTGCGTTCGCTTGTGCGTGGTGCTGGGGAGGGGCAAGATGGCGCAGATAATGTTCAGTTTGCGAACTAAATTTCCACATTACAGGGGCTGTAAATGTAAGTATGAAAGGTTGCTGAGTTCAAAAGCAACTTTTGTTGTGATACTTGTTCTATGGGTGCACTCGGAACTCCTAATCCCACCTCCCACTGGGTCTGACCTTCAACCATGTCCAGTGATCTTTAGGGGCTAGGGGCTGGGCCATTCTTTCAAAGCCATGGTTGAAATCAAAGCCCCTCTACCTAAAAGTCACTGGGATGACAGTGAGGTCTAGATACAGTCCACACAACACCCCCTTCCTCAAAGCTCACTCTACTTGTCCATTGTTTATGCTCCATATATTCTTGCCATATGGCCTGGATTTATATTTGTAGATGTGCGCAAGACAGTTCTAGGTGCACAACTAATAGCTGTGATAAATGGAAAATTAAGAATGGTGCAAGTACCTTGCAGAATCATTGTCCAGTTGCTCAGTTTCTGCATTACTGAAGATTACCTTGATATTGATCACCAGGTTGGAACATTGACACATTCAGTTTGAATAAGGACAGACTATCTCTATTAGGATTGCCATGCCATTCTTTTTTTTTATGAGGTTGAAGAAATGATTACAATAAACGGTAAATTTATTTATTTATTTAGTTATAAAGTTTTGTATAGTGTGAACATGACCCTAATGGGTATCAGAGCGCTTTACATGACAGGGAATAATGTAACATTTGGTCTGAGGAAAAAAAAAGGAAATACATGCGTGAGAACCAAACAAATCATACAGTATATTATAACATGGGTTGGTCTTGAGTAAAGACTGTAAAGACAGTAATAGGAGGGGATAATCCCCGTAGTAGTTTGCTGAATATACATTTTCAATATGACCGCTATATTGACTTAAGGTAAAAACTTCGTCATTAGAAAAGATTTGGCTTCTTTTTGAAGGAGGAGGTAGAGAAGATGAGGTGAACATCCGTTGGTAAAGAGTTCCATATCCTGGGTGCAATAGCCGAGAATGCTCTGGCACCCGTTTTCTTTGTGTGAGTACGTTGGGGTTTCAGCAACAAGGTTCCATCAACAAACCCAAGGCACCCAAACCAGTCCCACACCCACCACGAAGGAATTGGAGCAAGGTTGCCGACGAGCAACTTAACTCCACCCTCACCCGAGACAACCACACCTGGGCACCTGACACAAACGACGCAGCCTGAGAACTCCACACCTGGATCTCCAACTGCGCAGACGAGCTCGCCCCACTACGCAACCCCGACAGACAAAATCCCAGGAAATCCGCCTGGTTCACCACCGCTCTCCAAGAAGTCAGCCGATTTCCTGCATCAGGTATAAATTCCCAACTTTTTACCAATTTCATATCTATTTATTCATTAACCCGGTCCATCTTAACAATCTAGTCTTGAAGAGTCAGCACCTGCGCAACTTTCCAGAGTTGCATGATTAATGAACAGTAAAAGGAAATGGCAATAAATAAATAAATGGAACGATCCAACTTTATGGTAGAGGCTAATAACATGATTCTTGGATGAAGATAAAACTCGCATTCAAATTGAAAACTAAAAAATTCCAAATTTCACTTAAAAATGAATACGTTTTTGGAAAGACCCACCATGTACCAATAGTATCCAGTAGTGCTATTCTGACACCTACAACAACTATGGAAACACCTATGGAAAAGTCTTGAATTAAATTTGTTAAGAACTTGTGATGTACAGTAAACCACGTATCTGGCAAATAAATTAATTCATCAAAGTGAGTGTCCCTAGAAGATTCATAAGTAAATTCGGAGACTTATATCCACATCATATTAGAAGTTCTAATGCCAACCTCTTTATTCCACTTATGAAATATTTCTCAAAGCCACCTCTGATTTGTTTTACTTTCGATTTTCTTATCCCAATACCCTAAACCAGAATCAGTATTATTAAATAAAGTTTTAGGCATACCTTCTAAATAATCTGAGAAACTATAGAAAGGAGCTAATAATATGTTTAATTTGCTGAAATGAAACCCACTACCATTATTTTCAGTGCATCAAGACTGGATGTATTTTATTCCCATGTGATCCAACTTCACACAGAAAAAAAACCATCAAAAATTAAATTACATCCAAACTTTTCTCAATGTTTGATTGATGTGTGCTCTATATGGAGTCCTAAAATCTGTAATCTATTAATTTTGTGCATCAGTACATACTGGGTATATTAAGCATTTAAAAAACTCTGACTTCTTGAAATCAGCATTCAAAAAGTGTTATATCTTATTCGTTTTGTATTCTTAACGGTTAAAACAAGAAATGTGGTGTCTCATGTGCTGTCATTTGCATAATAAATAATTATCAAACGTGATGAGCTGCTTCACATTATTCAATTGAATTAGCAAATTTGCAAAGGTTACCAAATAACATAATCTTAAATTTGGCATAGCTAATCCACCATTTGCTTTATTGATTTCTAAATTGGCTAGTTGTATTCAAGCTCTTTTATTTTGCCATATATAAACCTTTGAATCATGTTATCCATCTGTGTGGAGAATTGTGGCTGTAATTTAAAGCGTTAATTAAAATAATATACATAAAATACATAAAAATAGGTAGAATCTACATTTTAATTAATGCATATTTCCTTATTATAGAGCACATGAGGGTTTTTCATTTTGACAAAAATGATTGTGTCTTAAGAAGCAGAGGGCTATAATTCAATTGAAACAAATTATTATAATTGTATAATACATGAATTCCTGAATATCTCACATGCCAATTTGCACCATAATTTTCTTTTAATTTTGTAGGCTTTTATATATTATAATAAAACTTATTACTGTAACTTAGATAAAGGGATCTGGAACATATCTCCCTATCAGTATTTGATTCAATAGCATTTTTAATTGAATTTGGCATGGAAGGTTTTTGTAAAAATCACAGGGAAGCCCATCACTTCCACATGCTTTGCCACTACAAAATCTGAAAACCATGTTGTCCTCCACCTACTCTTGAATAATACTCCTGTTAGCAAGTTACGACCAGACACTGTTTCAGCAAGCATCTTTCAAACAGCTAAAGCACAGACCACAAGACAGAGGAACCCAAAGAAGAGAAGACACAACATCCTTACAACATAAGCTTTAAGCAACATTTATAACAGGAAATCCTAATAAAAAAGATAATTGAATACAGAACTAATCACGGGCAGCATGTGATGAATGTTAAATAAGGGCTCCTCCTCGCACCAAATGGACTAATTGTCTCTATCTTTATAAATTAATTATACAGAAAGGAGGCACGCGTTACTATGGAAAATATCAGAATATATACTACCTTTCACATGAACCACTCACAGAGTTTGCTACATAGACAGCCTAACTTCCCTAAACATACACAGTATATGAAAGTCTGGAGGGTGCCATCCAGACCGACATGCCCTTTATGGAAGTGGCCGTCAGATTGTCTATGATTTTTGACAATGCCCAGCACAGACAGGTGATATATCCAGAAGACAAGCAGTCACATAAATCTGGGTTGCTGAAACAAAAGATAAAGCATAACAGGATAAACTATTTGGCAACATTGCCCACAATCTCATCAATCCAAGTTGCTGAAAAAGGGTGAAACAGGAAAATAAATGAGATATCAACAATACCCCCAACCACAATCATGCACGCATGCTGGCATCAATATAGTATATACCTCCAATGCAGAAATGTCCCCTCCCAAAATAGACCTAGCTTCTGATGTCAACATCTGCAGGGGCCAACAAAATACTTCTGACTGTTTTTCCTAGTCCATTTCTGATGCAGAACATGAGACACCAATGTCAGATATGAGATCAAGGGTATTTAAAAATGGGGGGAGCTGCCACAGACAGCCTCCCCCATTGTTGTGTGGTTCACCAGATGCTGCTTACTCTCTTGTGCTTTATCATGTGCACGGTTGGCAGTCTGTTGGTGCAGAATGTTGGAAGTACTCCATGCTTGTGCAGATGTTCAGTATTTGATCTCTAGACATTGAATTAAAAAGAATGCACTCCATTCATAAGTTAATATATCTTTTCAGACAGTGGCTTTGGACTGAGCAACTGGAAGTGGTACAATGGTGGCCACAGATTAAGGATGACTTTTGTCAACCCCTTTGTGACTTTCTATCTGTGTAAGGGTATCTCACATAATTACGCTATCTGGCAAGTTGACTTTGGTGGGACTTTTTGCAAAGCCCATTTTCCCACAGACACATGCCCTACTTTTACAACATGTTGTAAATGATCAACTTTCTAAATTATGTATTTCCACCCTCCTGGCTCATGGCAGAGTCCTAAAGGTGATGTATTTTTTTCGTCACCTGATTGCTCCTCTAATGGATTACATTGGCGTCCATAGCATCCACATTCCAGCACCTGGGCGGTTCATTAGACTCAGCGCACCCACAGCTCCCCTGCTCCTGCTGCCAGGTGTCATGGAGGGGACAGGGCACTAGGATGCTAAAGACATTGAGCAAGGTGGAACTGGACACCTCTCTGGACTCCCAGAGAGAGGGAACTGGAGAAGGCATATCTGGATTTGGGGACCAGGGGAAAGCAAAGAGGATCTACTTCTGGGAATCGGCGGGAACCCGAATAAAAGCCACAAGCCCCATCTCTTCAGCTCTGTGTGCTCCTACACACTTAAGCGACAGCAACAGGTCTGTGGTGAAATACAAATTCGGTACAATAGACAGCTTGGCAAAGCTAATTGGCTAAAAATTCAGGACAGATCTATTAGCTTATGGCTAGTGGCTTCTCTAATGATTTTTGTCTACCTACTGTGGGTATCCTTCTCATATAAATTATTAAGGAATATTTTAGAATGTATATGGTCTGGAATATCCATCCAAACATTAAAATATTCCCTAGGTATAGCTAAATCTGGTTGTGACTTCGAAAGGAAGTGATGCATGTGATATTCTGTACTGTGAGATAATAACGGAAACACGAGGTGGTGGATAAATGCTCAAATACAAAGGTGCCAATTACGATCCGGTAAAAAAAATTCCCGTACGACTCGTATCCGGTCTTTTTACCGTATGAATCGTACAAGTGCCGTACGAACTGGCAATCACGATTCGCATGGTAAAAAGTCCATACGAACCGCCTTGGGAATTAGTCCCCACACGTCCTCGGGTCGGAAAATGTGTCCGACACGTCCTCGGACGATTTACCGTACAAACGTGAACAGTCAAGTCCGACCGAGGAATCACGATCCATCCCGTGCGTCCGATCTCACAACCGTATGGTGAAAAGACCGTCCGCACCGAACTCCCATAGCAACCATGGAGACGTCCAAACAGGTGCCCGGTACGCGCCGTACCCCCCCCAGCCCCCGCATGTACGCGCCGTACCCCCCCAACCCCCGCATGTATGTGTCGAACCCCCCGTGTATGTACACCCGAGTACGTGTCGAACCCCCCCGTGTATGTACACCCGAGTACGTGTCGAACTGTACGTGTCGAACCCCCCCGTGTATGTACACCCGAGTACGTGTCGAACTGTACGTGTCGAACCCCCCGTGTATGTACACCCGAGTACGTGTCGAACTCCCCGTGTATGTACACCCGAGTACGTGTCGAACCCCCCCGTGTAAGTACACCGAGTACGTGTCGAACCCCCCGTGTATGTACACCCGAGTACGTGTCGAACCCCCCTGTGTATGTACACCCGAGTACGTGTCGAACCCCCGTGTATGTACACCCGAGTACGTGTCGAACCCCCCGTGTATGTACACCCGAGTACGTGTCGAACCCCCCCGTGTATGTACACCCGAGTACGTTCGAGTCGTACCCCCACCCGTGTATGTACGCGCTGGGGGTACGCACCGTACATACACGGGTGGGGGTACGACTCGAACGTACTCAGGTGTACATACACGGGGGGGTTCGACACATACTCGGGTGTACATACACGGGGGTTCGACACGTACTCGGGTGTACGGCGCGTACATGCGGGGGCTGGGGGGGGTACGGCGCGTACATGCGGGGGCTGCGGGGGGTACGGCGCGTACATGCGGGGGCTGGGGGGGGTACGGCGCTTACCGGGCCACCTACTCTGGTCGTTTCGCGCCGTACTTCGCATTTCCGGCACTTTTTGGGTGCCGTAAAAATATTGCCGTCTGGACTGCTGTCGGTTCGAATCGTAATTCCTGGTTCGTGAAACGCGGCCTGAGAGCGTCCCGACGTCACGTCGGCGCATTCCCCGAATCCCATTTGTATGTATCTTTTCGTCGGCCGGTGTTTTGTACGACTCGTACGGAAATGGTGTTTCAGTGCGAATCGTGATTGCATGTTTGTAAATTTGTACGACCGGGTACGAGTCGGACGGAAAAAAGCCTCAGTCCGACGGTTCGTAATTGGCACCAAAGTATTTTACATTGGTTTTACTTTTATGACAGCCGATTTGAGTCTTTGTATATGTGAGTGACAATCCTAATTACAAAAATATTATCCTGTAAAAACCACGCTACTTCTTTGGGGTAAATATTTACCTGGTACTTTAAACACCTCTGGCATTTGCTCAGTCTGTTTTAAAGTTTACGGTTGTTTAGTGACCTTCTTCATCTCAAACCAGAGATCAACAGACTTTTCTTAGCCTGTTTCTTCCATCAACGAGTTTAGGCACATTTTGACCTTTGCTGGCGTGACATAAACACAGTCAAACAGTCAGGTATTTTATCGTGACGTGACTACAGCAACTTTGTGTATTTGTGGTTAACCTAACACTGGATTGCCCAGTTCCAACTCATGCAAAACACTGCCTCTCACTGCACCGAGAGCCGCACTCACAGACACAGAGTTGCATACAGTGTTTTGGGGATGTATTGTCTTCGGGTAGCAAAAGAACTAGGGGGCATATCAACAATGGCTTTATCTCTGCTTTTTTGTCTTTAAAAGCCAAAAAAGCAGAGATAAAACTAGCACCCTATCAACAACAGGGTGCTAACATGCAAATTGGCATGTTAGCACCCTTTTACTCTACGCTTCCCCTTGCATCTCTAATGAGATGCAAAGGAGGCGTTCCAGAGTAAAATAATAGGATTATTATCAAGAATATCGCTAACCCTGTTAGAGACAAAAAAAGCAGCGCTAACCTCGGTTAACGCTGCTTTTTTACGTCTGGTATTTTTCTGATTTAGCCATGATATCCTATGGAAGGAGGATATCATGGCTAAGTTTGTCTGTCCCTATCAACAATCTAACGTGAGATTATCGCTGGGTTTCCAGCGATAATCTCACGTTAGCCACTAAGCATGAGGATTTTTATCGCTATTGAGATAAGCGTTGCTAATAGCACGCTATCTCAGCGATAAAAATCCACGCTAGCCGGCGATAATTATCCTAGCGCTAAGTGCGCTTAGCGATAATTATCGCCGGTTGTTGTTGATATGCCCCTAGGGGCGACATTTCTCCCATTATCAAGAATATCGCTAACCCTGTTAGAGACAAAAAAAGCAGCGCTAACCTCGGTTAACGCTGCTTTTTTACGTCTGGTATTTTTCTGACTTAGCCATGATATCCTATGGAAGGAGGATATCATGGCTAAATTTGTCTGTCCCTATCAACAATCTAACGTGAGATTATCGCTGGCCCCTAGGCATATCAACAACAACCGGCGATAATTAGCGCTAGGATAATTATCGCCGGCTAGCGTGGATTTTTATCGCTGAGATAGCGTGCTATTAGCAACGCTTATCTCAATAGCGATAAAAATCCTCACGCTAAGTGGCTAACGTGAGATTATCGCTGGAAACCCAGCGATAATCTCACGTTAGATTGTTGATAGGGACAGACAAACTTAGCCATGATATCCTCCTTCCATAGGATATCATGGCTAAGTCAGAAAAATACCAGACGTAAAAAAGCAGCGTTAACCGAGGTTAGCGCTGCTTTTTTTGTCTCTAACAGGGTTAGCGATATTCTTGATAATAGGAGAAATGTCGCCCCTAGGGGCATATCAACAGCAACCGGCGATAATTATCGCTAAGCGCACTTAGCGCTAGGATAATTATCGCCGGCTAGCGTGGATTTTTATCGCTGAGATAGCGTGCTATTAGCAACGCTTATCTCAATAGCGATAAAAATCCTAACGCTTAGTGGCTAACGTGAGATTATCGCTGGAAACCCAGCGATAATCTCACGTTAGATTGTTGATAGGGACAGACAAACTTAGCCATGATATCCTCCTTCCATAGGATATCATGGCTAAATCAGAAAAATACCAGACGTAAAAAAGCAGCGTTAACCGAGGTTAACGCTGCTTTTTTTGTCTCTAACAGGGTTAGCGATATTCTTGATAATAGGAGAAATGTCGCTTAGCGACATTTCTCCTATTATTTTACTCTGGAACGCCTCCTTTGCATCTCATTAGAGATGCAAGGGGAAGCGTAGAGTAAAAGGGTGCTAACATGCCAATTTGCATGTTAGCACCCTGTTGTTGATAGGGTGCTAGTTTTATCTCTGCTTTTTTGGCTTTTAAAGACAAAAAAGCAGAGATAAAGCCCTTGTTGATATGCCCCCTAATCTTTAAGTGCCTGTTTATCCACCAGAAGGACATACACACAGGAAGCCCTTCATTCTTACAATTTGAGGGGCATATTATCAAGACAGGCGATAAAATTATCGCCGCTTTAGCGCCAGAAACGTGCCGCTAAAACGGCGATAATGGGCTTGATAATATGCTCTATGGAATTCCGATTGAAGCCCATGTTAGATGTCCTTCACATCTAACATGGGCTTCAATTTGAATTCCATAGAGCATATTATCAAGCCTATTATCGCCGTTTTAGCGGCACTTTTCTGCTGCTAAAGCGGCGATAATTTTATCGCCTGTCTTGATAATATGCCCCCATCTTTTTAACCGGAGACCACGCCCTCATCTAGATTACTCCTAAAATTTGGGGAAAAAAATCTCCCCCGGTCACCACGTAGTCAACCAAGCTGCCTTGCTTTTCATACAGAGCTAAAAGTATACCAGTTCAGCACTACAGTCAATCTATGATAGAACACCTAAAAAAATGCCATTCGTGGTCACTGTTCACTCAGAAATTCTTTATTCATTCATTCACTCACGTTTTACGTATTGCTTATCTGTCAGCAAGCAACATGCTTATTCGAATTCTGGAAGAGTTTGTAAATGGTCTGTTCAGCTATTTTGTAGCCTTTGGCTCAGCATCAGGAAGAATCTTCCACCTTTAGTTTCAGAAGCGGTTGGCCTGTTGCCTGGGTAATAATGGGGTCCTTAATGGGGAATGCCTGATGTCCATGTGTCTTGGTGCCTCGTGCCTGTTAGGCGCTGACCATTGGTTATATCTAAGGCTCCCTGTTTTCTGTTTTTACAGATTTTTACAGATAAATACAGACAGAAAACCATTTATTTTCTTGTCTGTATTTATTTTTAAATGTGGATAAAAACGGAAATTGGGTGCTCTTTGAGTGATTCTAAATACACTTTGCCATGACTGCCAGGCCAATACCTCTGTGGTTTGATAAGTAAGGGTGCTAAAAAAAGAAAGGAATTTTATTAAAGAGGCTTAAACAGTAGTAGATATGCACAAGGCTGATACTGAAATGTGCATATTTTCCTATAAGTGCATAGATTTATCTTCTGCTGGTGTTCACAGCACTGAAACCTGGCAGGAATTCAAGCATGACTACATATTTATTGGTTAAATAAATGTGGAAATTTACTATTTTCAGCTTTACTTTTTTCACAAAACCCATAATAAATATGGATAAATACAGATATAGTTGACAAAAAATAAATATGGATAAATACAGACGGAAATGACAAAAAAATAGATACCATAAAACCGGGAGCCCTATTTATATCCTTTCAGGTGGTGTAGCAGCAAGTCTCTCCCAAAAGATGGAACCTCAGACAGCGCCAAAGTACTTATAGAGGTGTGGAACTGTGCAACTTTCCCAATTAGAACAATTACTGAAGTTTTTTAGGATAGTGTTTTTAGGATAGTGCTACTGACTTTTATTTGTGCATGTATAGTTTAAGAAATTGGGTTGTTAGTTACCAGGGTTGTGAGTTTTGGTCAAGCAGAAACCACAATCCTTGCCAGGGTGAGGCACAAGTCAACCCTAAATTAACATGTCCTCAACCCTCTGGTAGCTTGGCACAGAGCAGTCAGATTTAACTTAGAGGCAATATGTAAAATATTTTTTACAACAAGTAAAACAGTAATAAAGTGATTATACACGCAAAAAGGATCCCACTTCAAGTTAGAAAAATAGAACTTTCTTTAGTAAATACAACAAGACCAGAACAGCAAAACTCCAATCTGTAGAACCAAAGATATGCAATTTATTTTAAAAGTTTTAGTGAAAATAGCACTATAAACACAAAGCCCCAACTGTGGATCTCTGGATCCGCCGGACCTGGACAAAGTCACAAGTTACAGCCTACCACGATGGAGCAGGGGCCGGCTACAGGGACCAAGTTAGGCGTGTTGAAGAGAGTACCTCAATTCCTGGTTTGTGCAGTGTTGCGAGGATCCGCGAAGATGCGGCGCCCAGCCGAAGTGATGCATTGGTTCCAAGATGCAGCAAGTCTGCGATGAAAGAGTCTACATCATCGGGGTCCCTTGATGGGGCTTGTGATGCGAAGCCCGGAGTTGAGGTTGTGGCACTTGTGGCCACTTCAGAGGAGATATGAGGCTAGAATGCGGAGTTTGTCATCGAAGCGGCTGACGACAAGGAAAACGAGGGCCTGCGCCGAGAATGCATTGTGCAGCAGCAGTTTTGATGGGCTGCAAAGGTGATGCCGGTTTTTGCGATGGGTCCAATCCACTCAGCAGCGGTGATCCATCGGTTTTGCTTTGGTTTGAGCCACGCTGCAGAAGAGGTACAATGGTTCCGCTAGATCCAGAGAGGCTGGCAGAGAATCTTAAGCCCACGTCCAAGGGTCCAGGACTGGGGTGGCACCACTTGGCAGGGTAGATTTACAGATAGCAGAGTCCAGATGCAGGTGCAAGATTAATGGAAGCCTGTCCCTGAGGCCTCAGACCAGGAGGCCAGCCGACTAGCCCTTGGAGTCACTTTGGATTCTGGGTTCAGAAGATGAAGGTCCAGGCCTTCTCTCAAGCAAGAGGGCAACAGACAGCAGGTCAGCACAGCAGGGCAGCAGTTCTTTAGAGCAGCAATCTAGCAGTGTGGCAGTCCTTTCAGAAGTGGCTGTATTCCAAGTGTGCTGATGCACTTATCCCTTTCCGCACTGCTTTTGAAGTGTTGTGTTTATAACATTTTGGCAGATTCTAAAAATTATGCTCTGTACAATTTTAATGCATTCAACACAAAATTACAACTTCTTATCGTTTTTTATTCACCATATCTTGCGGATTCCTCTCCACTATGGTAGAATCTTTGTGTACAAACAAACACAAATCAAAATAAACCATTTACACAATCTTGTAGACCTGTGTCCACAATTTACATATTTCATACATTTCATGTATTTAAATCGATAAAAGAATTTGGATTATCATCCAAACATCTAAACAGGTGTGCGCGATAAACCTTGAATTCAGTCCTTTCAGAAGAAAAGCAGTCCATCTTTCTAGCAGAGTATCCACAGGCCCCGAAGTGTACTGAAGAGTTGGTGTTTGAGGTCCAGTATTTATACCCAGTTTTGCTTTTGAAGTGGGGAGAAGCATCTAGAGGCATGCCTTTGAAGTGCACAGGTGCCCTGTCTTTCTTGCTCTGATTCCAGACTAACTACAGGGAGTATGCAACCCTTTGTGTGGAGGCAGGAGCAAGACCTTTTCAAGTGTAAGTGGGGCTGGGTCCAGGTCCTCCCTTCCATCCGGCCAGTGATGGTCCATCCAGTCATACCTAAGCACCCCACTGTGTGTGGCTGTCTAGGAGGTATACACAAAGTTCAACTGTCAACTATACCCAGTCATGTGTCCAAGAGACAGGCTGCAGACACCAAATGGCTGAGGCTGGAAAATGCCAACTTTCTAAAAGTGTCATTTTCAAAATTGCGATCGTACTTCACCATAAGTTAGAATTTTTCATTACAATTCCAAAGCTTTCAAACATGAATTGGTTGCCTATTCCTATTTGGAAATTACGCTTATTAAATCTATAATGTAACTCCAGTGCTATTCTATGGGAAAGGTAGGCCTTACAGTAACGGAATACAAAATTAAGAGTTTTTCACTACCAGGACATGTAAAACTTAAACGTACCTGTCCTACTTTTTAAACACATTGCACCTTGCCCTCTTGACTGTACAGAGCCTACCCTGGGAGTGACATATGTTTTAAAAAGGAAGGTTTGGGCCTGGCAAAACATTTACTTTGCCAGGTCGAAATGGCAGTTTAAAACTACACACACAGGCTGCAATAGCAGGCCTGAAACATGTTTAAAGTGCTACTTAGGTGGGTGGCACAATTAGTGCTGCAGGCCCACTAGTAGTATTTACTTTACAGGCCCTGGGCATAGGTACTTTGTTAGGGGCTTACAAGTTAATTAAACATGTCAGTTGGGTATATCTAACGTGCTTTAAGGAGAAAGCCTAAACGCTTTAACACTGGTTAGCAGTAGTAAAGTGTGCAGAGTACTATGGCCAGCAAAAACAGGAGGTCTGAAGGCAAAAACTTCATGCACAAACCACACCAGAGATGCCAAGTCTAACATATAGTTTCTTATTATAAACCATAACAGTGGGGCATTCCGGAACCATTTATCAAAGGCTTACATACTGTGCGAACGGCTTAGTAAGCATAACAGGCTTAGCCGCTTCAGAAAGTATGGTTGAAAAAGGGCAAGCACACTTCGCATGTGGTTAATGCTTACCACAGGTAAGTAAATATGGCAGTGACTGGAACTCATTAGCATTTGAGGGTCTTAATGTTGCTTATAACTACCTGTTAAATGTTCAGATTCCTTGTAGAAAAGGTTGTTGCATCCATTTTAGCTTCGCTACAAATTACATGGTGCCCAGTTACCGTCAGGCTCTGCTCCGTGGTACACAACTTAAAACCTGCAAACCCAATGAACTGCAAATGAGAGGTGAAGAATGCTTATTCACACCTTCGCGTCACAACCACCACGGTTGTCTGCCCTACAGTAGCTCCAAAGGCAATTTTTAAACTTCCCTTCCCTAAAGATGCAAATTGACATGGCACCTTCCATGTAAAATCACTGTACCATTCTGGAAGTTTTTCGCCCTATATTTGGAGATTTTCTTTTAGCAATTAATATGCAAACATTATGAACTTTGCTTGCCTTGCATTGTGGGGTGCAGGGCACGGTGGCCTCTGAAGTCACCCCAGTATGCGCTCGGAGTCTGCACTAATGAAGATATTCTATCATGGCTGCCACTCATCTCAGCAGATTTGTGTCGCTTCCAAGTGCTAACAGGTCAGACCGCTGCCTCCCTGACTCCGAGATCCTATCCAAGATGGCTGCCACAAACTACTTCCACATGCTCAATATGGGAACAAGATGGGAAAACAAGACTACACTTCTCACTGTGGCTTTTAATGCAAAACTATGGAGAGGGCAGGCCCAGTGCAGCCAAAAGAAAGCACAAGTCTGCTTTAGGTTCAAAGCGCCAATGAGGTATAATGTGCACATTGACAGAGAAGAGGCACATTTTTCTACCAACCACTGACTGAGTCATTGTGGATAGCCAATACGTTTGAGGTATGATGAAGGCAGGATGTTATAATTTTAACTAGCTACAGCATTTAGAACTTACCAATAATAAGCATGTATCTCATATACAATACCCCTCCAAAAGGGGGAGAGAAGCTATTATTTAAGTCTTTATTATAGGGATGGATAACATGGAAATGTTTGGGACCAGGATTCTAGCCAAATCAGTAACGGATATCAATAAAATGTTGTACTACATTTTGCAAATCTATAATTGTCTTCTCCGTGTACCAATACTTGCATCCCAAGAATGGAGTTAGAAACATGAGTCTCTAAATCAACACGCAAAAGCGACACCAGACCACACGTAGTTGAAACAGTGATGCTGGTTATGTTCCAAAAATAACATTTACATGAACTAGGCACGCCATTGCTGCAGGACCAGGTCTGGCACTTCCATGAGGCAAATGCCAATTTACTAGGATCGGCCGAAACCCGTTCTATTGCTTTATGGGCAAGGAGTGCTCAAATTGGACATGCACAGGCTCCCACTCCCTGAGCACCGAACCACGGCTCTCAGACCAATCACAACACTGCTGTTATGCAGGTAACAGCAGCGTCTTGATTGGCTAGGGGAGTCTGTGAGCCTGGGTGCTGCCGGGAGCCAGGAAAACAGCGAGGACGGAGGAGAGGCAGCAGCTGGCGACCAGCAACCAGCAGGTAAGTCGTCCTTTTCTTTCTGGTTTTTTTTCCTAACCTTCCCCGCCACCATTCCCTGCCAGCCCTCCACTGCTGGACATTGAACATGTTCAGGAAGGTCTTCCACTCTTTTAGACAAACCATTGTGTGCATCTATATCGTTTTGTATTATTAGAATTATTACAGCACGATATTCATAGGCCATCCCCAAAAATCTATTTCCTAAAATTACTTGAGGTATAAAACCCAGAGGCTTGAGGGGGACTCTCACTGAATAAACACAAGCATCTAGCACCACCTTTGAAATCAACCCCTTGGCACCCAGTGGACCACAGAAAAAACTTCAAACATGTACACCAGGCACAAAACCTTCTAGAACAACGACCTCCAGTAACCAGTACACCTGCTGACCTCCTTAGTGTTCAGCCCAGAAGTTTTGAGTACATTGGCTTATTCTAGGATTGGTGGGAAAGAGCTTTAAAAGTGCTTCCCCACAGTCCAAATAAGATTTGCATCAGATATTTTAAACAATATAGATGATGCTAATGGGAAAATATTTCCGGGGAACTTGCAACATGCTTCTTCTGTCAAGTGCCTCAGATATGAGAGGCCAGTTGATGTGAATTGCTATTCATATAGAAAGCATAGCGGCAGAGCACACCGGTTGATGTAATGGTAGTAATAGCACATTGTCAGACCCCATTCAGAGGTCTCGTGGCACACCAACCCTGGTGGTTGAGGTAATTTGCCCCTGGTGTCCGCCCTATTATGATTCTGCAAACTGGGCCAAATACACTCCTGCTGCACTCAACTCTAGGGCTAGAGAGGGCAAGCATACAAGGGTTTATCGGAGAGGCAGTATGGGGGGCAATGCGCTGCCCAGTGCTAATCTTTGGTTAAAACAAAAGAACTTTAACCTCACAACATAACGCAGTACCACAGGCTTCAATAGAGGAAGAAACACAGGGTTGTTGTTTTTAATGTCTATGTCCCCCAGTATCTCGGATGGACATAGGCATAAATCAGGCACAGGTGCAATTCACTCTAGGTTTTGCCATAAAGAGTTAACACAGGCAAAAAGTCTAATATTCATAAGTGTTAGAAATGGGGTCTCTAGTTGGCAGTGATTTGCACCCTGTCCAAGTAGGCACCCACAATCCTAGCCAGGGTAAGTGTAGGTATTACACACTAAGTTTACCTGTGCTCACCCTCGGGTAGCTTGGCTCAGAGAAGATAGGCTAAACTTAAGAGGCAATGTGTAAAGTATTTGTGCACACATACACACAGTAACACAGTGAAAAAAACACAAAAGTACTGCACTCCAGTTTAGAAAAATAGCCACTATTTATCTGAGTAAAACAAGACCAGCAAGATAAAAATACATCATACACAAGTCAAGATATGAATCCTTCAATATTAAATGCAGTTATAGCGTTTAGAAAACAATAGTTCCCACTGGGGCTAGATTGACCGGGACCAATCCACAAGTTCAGTCCAACTGTGAGGGAGCACGGGCCGGCTACAGGAGTCACACGAACCCCAGTACAGTACCTTGGATGCATCACAAAGTCAAAGACAGAGCTATGTGCATAGGAGGTGAGGCGTCGCAAAGGCAGGTGATGCATCAGTTCCTTACTGCTGTGCAGGTCATTGGCACGTTGGCACTCAAGGATGAAGCATTGCACAAAGGAGGTGAGGCAAAGTGATGTGTTGCTTCCTGGAGGCGGTGAAGGATCATGCCCGGGGACGATGCGGGCGCAGTGGAGGTGATGCATCAGTTGCAGGAGCGAGACATCGAGTCCAGAAGACGGCATGGTGTCGATGATTAGTTGATGTCATAGAGCGGACGTTGATTCTACGGTGTCAATGTCAAACCACCGGGCCACAGACGCTGCGTCGGAGTCGGAGCAGGGCGTCACCGACTTCAGTGAAGCGGTGCTCGAGACTCACGCAATGCTCAAGACTTACTTCGGAGGTGCTACGGCAACCTTCGGGGCTTGCTTTGTAAGTCGCAGTCATTGCATTGCACACTCAGCAAGTGGAGACCACAACGTTGGTGCACGCAGCGCCGATGCATCGATTTCATAGAGATGCACCGGTTCCGAAGTGACACTTTGAGTCGATATGTTGACTTTGGTTGCAGCACCAGAATCCCCTCCTGGGGTTTAGGACTGGGTTTGGCACCACTTGGCAGGTCAGGTCTCACAGCAGATCGCAAGATGCAGGTGAAGTCTTTGATGGACCTGAGACTTCTAACAGGGGACACGCTCAACTTAAGCCATTGGAGAAACTTTAAAAATCAGGATGCAGAGAAAAAAGTCCAGTCCTCTCACACCCAGGTAAGAAGCAGCAGACAGAAGGCCAACACAGCAAAGCAAGCAGCAAAGTGGCAGTCCCTCCTTGCAGTCCAACAGCTCTTCTTTCTGGCAGAATGTCCTCAGACGTGTTTATTTATTTATTTTCCATTTCATGTGTAGCACATGGTTACCCAGACACGGGCTTACCAGTGCTTGAACATACATTTTGAGCAGTGCAATGATGCATTAAAATGATATAAACAGGAAGGTTTTTAATTGCTTTCTAAAGCTAAGGAAGTTGTCATTGGCCCTAAAATGGATGAGGAGGGAGTTCCAGAGCTTGGAGATCTGAAAAGCAAAAGAGCGCCCTCCGCTTCTGGCCCTCCTAACTCTGGGAATTGCCAGAAGAGACTGACTGTTTGATCTCAAATAAGGGGCAATGCTGAATGGGGCAATACGATGGCTCAAGGCATGTGAACCCTGAGCATACTTTATCTTGTGTGCAGTGCAAATGACTTTAAAATCAATTATTTTCTTGAATGACAGCCAATGAAGGCTATCCAAGGCTGGGCGTGCGGACTGACATTTAGGGAAGCTCAACAAAATGCAAGCTGCAGAATTTTGAATAGTCTGCAGCTTCCCTAAGACATAGGCAGGGCTACCTAGGTAGAGTGAGTTATCGCAATCCAGGCATGAAAGAATGAGTCCTTGCACAACTGTTCTTCGAGTTGCAATAGGATGCCATTTAAGTATCTTTCTCAAGGCTCTTAACAGGCCAAAGCAGGTCTCTGCAACTTTTTGGGCCTGTGAGGCCATGGTGAGATCCTTATCTAGAAGAACTCACAGGCTCTTGATTTCGAGTGTCGGAGACCAGCGGTCCCCTAGGCATGCAGACCAAATGAGATGTCCCAGACAGAAGGATTGTCCCTAATGGCCATGACCTCTGTCTTGTCGCCATTCAATTTAAGGCAACTAGAGGCCATCCACTTGTTAAATTGCTCAAGGCAGCTAGAAAGGTTCACCATGGTTTGACTCATATTAGGTGCCAGGGAGACGACAATCTGAGTGTCGTCAGCGTAGGACACCGTGGTAAAACCAAATGAACAAAGAACATGACCTAGGGGCCGTACATATATGTTAAAAAGAATGGAGCTCAGGGTAGATTCCTGAGGCACACCACACTTAAGCTGATGCACAGCTGACAAACAAGAGCTTTCCCTGACCTGGAAATTTCGGCTCTCGAGCAATGAAGTCAGACATTTTAATGCTTTCCCAGTTATCCCCAGCATCTCCAGCCTGTGTTCAAGGATGGATTGGGAGACAGTGTCAAAAGCTGCACTCAAATCCAAAAGAATGAGTGCCACTGATCCTCCTTGGTCGAGGGTTTTCTACAAATTTTCCGTAGCCAGCAACAGAGAAGTCTCCGTACTCATGCAGAATATTATGGGTCTCCAGAAAATCGCTCAGATATCTGTTTCTACGCATTTCTACTGTGATGGTGTCAGAGGTCTAGTACTTATACCCATTTTGGTTTTGAAGACTTCAATGAAATGTCTTTGTAGTGCACAAGACCCTGCCCTTCCTGGCCCTGGCTCCAGTCACACTACAGGAGGGTATGCAGTTCTTTGTGTGGGGACAGGCACAGCCCTACCCAGGTGCAAGTGTCAACTCCTCCCACCACTCTAGCTTAAGAATACCCTTTAACCTGGTGATGGGCCATCGGTATATGCAGGGCACACTTCAGCTTCCTTTGACCCTGACCCAGACGTGTATTCTGGGGACAGGCAGAACCACCGAATGGTTAAAATAAGAAACTGGCAACTTTCTAAAAGTAGAATTTTCAGACCTGCAATTTAAATCCAACTTCACTAAAAGATGTGTTTTTAGATTGTGAGTCCAGAGACACCAAACTCCAATTTTCTATCCGCTCCCAATTGGAAATTACCCATGTAAAATGCTACTAGGCAGTTCCAATGCTAACCTATGAGAGAGACAGGCCTTGCTGTAGTGAAAAGCGACTTTAGCGGCTTTTCACTACCAGGACATGTGAAACTTAAAAGCACATGTCCCTCATTTTAAATACACAGCACACTGCCCCAGTGGCTCCCTAGGACCATTCTTAGTGGTGCCTTACCTGTAATAAAAGGGAAGGTTTCGACCCGGCAAGTAGGTGTACTTGAGAGGTCGACATGGCAGTTAAAAACTGCACATACAGGCTCTGCGTTGGCAGGCCTGAGACATGTTTGGCAGCCGCGGTCGGTAGTAGGAGTAACTGCAGGGCGGTGACGTGGGGAGGGGGAGGGGCAGGGTGGGGGGTAGTAAACTATGGATTACAGAGGTTTACAGGTAAGTTAATATAAATTAATAAAACGAATTTCGTTGCGTGCACTGCATCCCCAAATGCGATGCAGTGCACGCAACAAAATTTGTTTTATTAATTTATATGTTAACTTATCTGTAAACCTCCGTAATCCATAGTTTACTACCCCCCACCCTGCCCCTCCCCCTCCCCACGTCACCGCCCTGCAGTTACTCCTACTACCGTCCGCGGCTGATGTTTGGAGAGCTACTCAATGTGGGTGGCACAATCAGTGCGACAGGCCCACCAGTAGCATTTGTTTTACAGGTCCTAGGCACGTGTAGTGAACTGTATGTGGCACTTACTAGTAAAATCAAATATGCCAATCATGGAGAAACCAAATGCCATTTCTTTTTAGGCACAGAGCACATGCACTTTAGGACTGGTCAGCACTGGTAAAGTGCCCAGAGTCCAAACACCAGCAAAAACGAAGTCCAGCACACAGTCAAAGACAGGATACCAGAAGTACAAAGACAGGCTAAACTACACCAAAAGATGCCAGGTCCAACAATAAAGCAGATTGTCTGTGCACTCAGTCTCTCAATCTGTTTACAACTAAGACCCGTTTACCTGCTCGTGGGGCTGTGACTCTGATGATGCTGACAGGCATGTTCATCAAACCCGTACCTGCAGCAGTCACTTTAGTGCTGCAGGACAGTAACAGGGGCTTCACTGGCGGTTCTTCTTGTGCTAGTTCTGGGCACATGCAAGGGCCCGCATGACAGGATGTTGCGTCTTACTGGAAAGTTTTGGCATTATTCACAACAGGAAATGCTTGTAAGGAGCAGCAGACTCTACACAACCCGGATGCAAGCCCATCGTCAATGGCATCCTCGATGCCGATGCATTTTCTGCATTACAGCCCTGAAGCTTCTTCAGAACCACTGCAGTGCGCCGCATCCTCAGTGCCGAATATCGCACCGCTCCACAACCTGGATTTAAGGTACTTTGCTCAGCGGGCCTAACTGGGTCCCTGTATCTGGCCTGCACTCACAATCAACCTGAACTTGTGACCTGGTCCCAGGCCGGTGTGACCAGATAACTTCAGTTGGCACTTTGTGCTCCTGGGCACTATTTTTACTTTAAAACTTTGAAATTGCGTATTGCAGATCCTACTGATTGCATTTTTTTTAGTTTTGGTCTCAAATAATGTATCACATTTTCCATTATTTTTCTAAATTGGTGTGTAATTTTTTTGTGTTGGGTTTTCACTTTATTGCTGTTTGAAGTGCTTCATAAATACCTTACACATTGCCTCTAAGTTACACCTGACTGCTCTGTGCCCAGCTACCAGAGGGATAAGCACAGGTTAATTTGAGGTTTGCTTGTGTTTCACCCTGACAGAGATTGTAGTTGCTGTGTGAGTAGGGTCTGATTTCCTACAGCTGCTTATCCCATCGTAGGGTGTCAGAGCCATTTACATCACAAACACAGAAAATAAATCATACAAGTTTCTAAATCAATGTACAGGAAATGTTACTCACAACAGAGAGGATGTAGTCTTAGGGCTAGAGCAGTGGACCTCGAAGCTGGGGAACAGGGTTGGAGTCTCGGCAATGACGCTCAGCATCCTGTGATTCTGGGCAAATCACTTAATCTCCCCGTGCCTAAACAAATTTATGTGTCCTTCTGTAACAAAACTGGTGGTCATGTAAAGAGCTCTGATACCCGATGTCTCGGGTCTAGTTTGCGCTATATAAAACACTTACAAACAATGAGGGTTATAAGGTGCACATATCACGTATCGTCCTTACTTATAGACAGTATATGTTAAGAGTGAACAGTCGGGAGAAACACAAATCCAGGACATAAAACATAATACATTGATTGGAGTTGTCTCTACTAAAAAGACTTTATTAATTTCTAAAGGAGCCCTTTGTTGCAATCTTAGAATAACAACGGATTAAGGATCTAAATCCATGACTAATGGGGGCGACAAACGCAGAGATAGCACAGCGGTTGCCCACCAGTTTGGGCTACAAGTAGAGCAGAATGGAATTGACTATCTGGGAGTAACTATCCCCTTCAGCACAAGTGAGGTACACAACACCAGCCTCCCTTGCACCTCGACACACTGTTCAAATACTTATACTGACGGGGGAGATTAGAAATTTCATGGGTCAGACAGATCAACTCTGTCAAGATGAACTTTATGCCCTGTCTCCTTTATCTTTTCCAATCCCTACCGATGATGGTCCCCCAAACAGTATTGAAAATGATCCGGAGGAAGACATGGGCTTTCAAATGGAACAAATCACAGCGTATAGCGAAATCATTCTTGATTAGAATCTTTTCTGAGGGTGGGATGAGGGCTCCCAACATTGAATGCTATATACTGGACACACAGTTGACCCCAGCCTTGGCATGGTGTTCACCAGATGCAGATAGGCCTTAGTGCCTGATGGAACAAGAACTGTTCAAAATACCTCTCCACCAGTTCTTGTGGGTGTCTCCTCGAGCCCACGACTCTCCGAGTACTCTGCTGTGGACTACAGAAATAACCTTGCTGCACTGGAACACAGCAGTATGGACATACCTTCCCCTGCCCAATACTCAGTGGTGAGCAACCCCGATTTAGCTCCGGGCACGACTAACAGAGGTTTGCTATCTTGTCGAGGGGGAGACACCTTGTGCCTGGGCAGAAGTATGAGAAAGGGACCCCCAACACCAGAGATCAGTGTGTCAAAGACTTTTTGCTGCGGCCAAACGAATTTTATAAGATCACTCAGCTTTTACATTGGGCCAAACAACCCAGCGTGAGAACACCGGTGGGTAGAGACACTGCAGCGATAGAAGACATGTCCTACGATGGTGACACCAACAAAGCACCATGCAGACTCTATAGTATGCTAGACAGATCTGCTCCCCTTTCACAGTTATCAAACACCACAAAATAGTCAGAACACTTGGGGCTGGAACAAACAGAAACATACTGACTCGCGATATGGGGGAAAAGCGTCAAGATCCTCAGCCTGCCTTCATTTTTGGCTGAGTACCTTTAAAATCATTCTTAAATGGTATTTAACCCCAGTACGTATAAGGGCCATGATGGGTCACTCTGATGCATGCTGGTTGGACTGTGGTTACCAGGGGGCTCATATATGCTGGAGTTGCCCATGGCTGCAGCCATTCTAGTGGGCCACATGGAGAAGGAGGAGATCTGCCACCTCGCTTCCTCCATTGCCAAATTGCTGACACTCCTACTGCTGGCGGCCCAAACATTGATGACCCAGAGATAGCGTAGTCCAGCATTACCAATAATGGGATAATAGTGGACAAAAGTGTGGACTATTCATGCCAAGGAACATCTTACAGCGATTGTAAGAGGCACACTGTCCAGATTTGACAAAATATGGGCCCCCTACCACACCTACATTAAAAGGGACACTAGGATCTCACAGCCCCCAGACCTGCAGAGACAGGGAGGGAACGTCTATTATAATATGTGAACACAGGATGAGATAAAACATAGTTTAAAGTTGATAGGGCCGAGGTGGTTCCCGTTTAGCGCATCTATGGCACCGTGGGTGTCTCTTTTATGTTGCACAGTGTGTGTTCCTGTAAACACTATGAACCATACCCAGTAGTAACTCATTACACAAGATCTTCTTATGATGTTCTAAATGTTGTTTGTAAGATTGCTTTGTGTACCCAGTTAATGGACCATCCTGGCCTTAGAAAAACAAAAAGGTTTAATAAATAAAGTTGTTTAAACCCATGACTTACAGTTTGCATGCAGCACCTACATGTTGGTAAATAGATCACTGCTGTATTGGAAGGACTGCAAATTATGAGCTGGAAGTAATGAGATGATTTCAGTGTCAAAAGCAGTAGCCCACTTACCTATCTATATAAAATACAAATCTGTGATCTGCATGTTACACGATGTGCTTTGCAGCAGGCACATTAACCCACCATGCTACTTTATGAGTCAAAACTATGAGTGGACAAAACACAGAACTCTTCCAGAACTGTGATGCAGCGTGGAATTTCCTATCCTCCCATCGTCACAGACCAGTTATCATCCTAACGCTTTCACTCAATACATTCATTGGTGGGGCCCATAACACCAACACTCACACATACTCATTTGGGCTGCTCCTACAGGAGAGATAGGTGTTACAAACGCTGACGTGAAAAGAATATCTTATAATCTAAAGGAATTTTATTTAAATAAACAAACACTAAATATCCTTAATCCAGCACATCTTAATCCTGAATCTCAAGATATTCCTTCCACTTAACCGATGGATCAATTTAGTTGAATTTGGAAAAGTGATTCTAATCCTTTTCATTTATATTCAGATGATAATAAATCACCCAACACATTTGCTTGTTAATCAATAATATTGTTTATCTAATTAATGCAAATTTTTAGTAAAAACTTTAATCAAACCACAGAACATCATATTTACCTAATCTGGCTATTAGTCGTCCTCTTAAGTCAATCAATTCGTCATGCAGCACGCTACAGTCCCAAAGATTTGGTCTGGACCATAAACGTGTCCACATCAATCAATGCCCATCAATTTTTTTAGAGTCATCAGTTCATCAGGAAAAATGGGCAGCAATGTAGTCTGTCAAAGATTCAGGGAAACAGCTGTCCTGCAGTGTCACCGTCCTCTCCGTCAGCATAACGTCAGGAAAAAGAAAAAGGTCAGCGCAACTCACTATTCTACCATCTTTTTATAATAAATGTAGTGACAAAATGTACCGAAAGTCAGTTTTGGGCCCTTCTGATTGGTTGGTTAAGATCATCCGTTTCGGTCTCCCAAAGTCTATGATGTCACTCTGTAAAACATGATCCACCCGGTTGTCAAAAGTTGTCCATTGTTAAAGCTCTTGGCAAAAGTCCAGTCATGACCTTGTCTGGGTACAGGCTGTGTGGGTCATCTTGAGGCTATTCGTTCAGGAGCCTGGGGCATGCGCACTTGGTCTGAAACCTCGTGGAATGGTAGCTGTTTTGTCGTGTACGTTGGTCGGCCATTTAATCGTAGGCCAAATTGGTCAACTTAAGTGAAACAAACACAAAAAGTAATTAAAACATGGAAATAACGAATAAAATGTTTAACCCTTACTAATTCCCCTATGTGTGTGTAATTATCTAGCATATTGGCGACATTTAAAGCGTTTATATTCACCCAATGATGTCATCTGGTGCCTGAGACCTGGACGGACAGCACCTCCGGTCCAGATTGGAACATTGCTCTACCAAGTGGCTATGTGGTCACCTCTCAAGATAGAATAGGTAAGAGGGGTGGAGGGATAGCGATTGCTCATGTAGCACACTTAAAATTACGAGTGGAAACATATTTAGACCTCCCTGCGGAAGTATTTTATTTCACTATCTATCTAGGGAATTCCTTTAAGTTTCAAGGCTTATTAGTCTATCGACCACCGGTGCCTAAGTCCACTTTTCCATTAAGGCTTATGAATCACCTAGAATCCCGGATGGATCCCCATCCTTTTATTCTTTTGGGTGATTTTAATTACCACCTGGAACTCGCCAAGCAACCAGAGGTAGCCTTGTTGCTTGAAAACCTGGCAGCACTAGGTTTTAACCAAGTAGTTAAGGGTCCCACCCATAAAATGGGCCATACTTTAGATGACATTTTTGTGAATAGTTATGGACTTGGAGGTGGTAAATATTACAGCTCTTCCTTGGTCTGATCACAGCGCAGTTCATTTCAACATTACGGCAGGTCCACCTGCACCCCCTTCCTGCCCCAAGCCGGCAAAGACGAAAATTAGACAATGGTCCAAAGTGAATGCGGATAGTCTAATCATTGCGTTGGACCACTCACACCCTACTCTTAGTAGGGATAACTCTGAGGCTGCACTGCTTTTTAATAAATGGTTGGCGGCAGCGGTCGATGAAGTAGCCGGAGAAGCTGCTATCTATGAGGAGAACTAAACCATCTGCTCCCTGGTATAGTAGGGAACTTTAAATCTTGAAAAGCATGTGTAGGAGGGCGGAGCGCCTCTGGAGAGTGGACTACAGTGCCGATAATAAAGCTAGGTACAATTGTGCTCTATCAGCATATAGAGATGCAATAATCGCAGCAAAAGCTTCATTTTACGCGATTAGGATCAGGGATGCAGGGAATTCGGCCAAGGAGCTCTTTAAGACAATAACTGCTCTCTCTAAGCTGCCCCTGGACAACACTTACCAGCCATATCAAGAGATGTGTGAAAAGCGTCGCCTTGTTCTTCCAGGATAAGGTTCAGCTAATCTATAAAGATTTCACAAATCTGTACCCAAACCCGGAAAGTCGTGGGCAGCTGTCGTTAACTAGTACCAAGAGCCATCCCGGCCTCAGGAATTTCTCCCCCATCACAAGAGAAGAAACCTGTAGATTGATCACCCTAACCAAATCAGGGTCACCTAAAGATCCCTGCCCCCCTTCAATCATGCATCTTGCGGCAGATGTGATTGCAGGAGAACTATCTCCTCTAATCAATCAAGTACTTGAGTCTGGTAGCTACCCTTTAAGTTGGAAGATAGCAACAGTCAGACCGTTGTTAAAAAAGCCCGCATTGGACCCTCACATATTAAAGAACTACCGCCCTATTGCCGCACTGCCTATTGCAGCCAAAGTCTTGGAGAGGGAGGTAAACAGATCACTGACAGAATACCTAAACTCCTACAATCTTCTGGACTCCACTCAGCACGGTTTCCGTGCACAACATTCAACGGAGTCAGCACTACTTGTGGCAGCAGAGGAAATTCGCAGTATAGTGGATAAGGGAGGCAAGGTGATTCTTGTGATGTTAGATCTGTCGGCTGCCTTCGACACCGTAAATCATGCGGTGCTGATTCAAAGGCTTCAGGAAATCGGCATGGAGGGCTCTGCGCTGGCCCTTCTCTCTTCTTTTTTGGAAGGAAGGGAGCAAAGTCTGTCGTGGGATGGTCTACAGTCGGACAGCTTCTATCTGCTGTGCGGGGTTCCGCAGGGTCCAGCGCTGTCACCCATGCTGTTTAATATCTATGTGACCCCTCTGGCCAAACTCATCAGGAAGCATGACTTCACGATAGTCTCGTATGCTGACGACTCCCAGCTCATAATTTCCGCAGTCAAACAATCTAACGACACAGCTTTCAAATTCCACAACTGCCTGTCTGAAATTATGATTTGGATGCAGGAGAACTTCTTGAAGATCAACACTGAGAAGACTGAGATTATTGAGTTTGGCCAGGGGAATCCCCTGTGGAGCAGCTCATGGTGGCCGTTAGGGGCCGGGGAGTGCCCCTGCCCCGTGCCCAAGGTAAGAATCCTGGGCGTGCTGTTTGACTGTCAGCTAAATTTCTCTGCCCATGTCAACAGCCTCGCGTCATCCTGCTCCTTTCTAATAAGGACTCTGCGCAAGATTTTCCCTTTTATTAATCCAGAGCTGCGCAAGACCGTTGTAGTAGCGCTTGTGTTATCCAGATTGGACTACTGCAACGCTCTATTGTTAGGGATAAATAAGACGCAGATAAGAAGGCTGCAGACTCTGCAGAACGCTGCGGCGAGGTTACTTCTGGATGTCCCCAGAGATCAATCTGTCTCAGGGGGAATTAAAACACTACATTGGCTCCCAGTTCAACAGCGTATTGATTTTATGGCCATATGCTTAGTACATAAGGCTGTTTTCGGAGGTGGAGCCAAGGACATCCAGAAATTATTTATTCCTTATACTTCTGGCCGTGTGCTAAGGTCTAGCACCCGGAGTCTTTTTAAGATCAATCGGATTAGGAAAGTCAGATGGGGGGGGTAGAGCTTTCTCAGTCTGTGCTGCTGGACTCTGGAATAAGCTCCCCTGTTGCCTAAAACGAGTAGAGAATCATCAATCCTTTAGGAAATTGTTAAAGACACAGCTCTTCCAAGAGGATCGCATCTGAGGATCATGTTTCCCTCTGTACTTACCAGCGCCAAGACGCTTCGGCATTCGTGCGCTATATAAAACCATATCCTATCCTATCCTAATGATGTCATCTGGTGCAACTTACAATTACATCACAAAAGCAGCATATATCATGCAATATTCTATTTTTCTAGTGTTAATATGCATACCTATGTTAATCACAAATTTTTTAGCCATGCAAAATACAAATCCCACATGTATTTCATACATTAGTAATGTTGATTAGATATCAAACAAATACATTAATACTTATTAGAATTAATAGATTATTCTAATTAGTGTAAACATGCAGAATGGGGGGGTATACAAAATTTTGTTTTACCCGTTCCAGCAACTGCA
The DNA here is from genome assembly GCF_964204655.1 of Triturus cristatus. Classification (NCBI taxonomy): domain Eukaryota; kingdom Metazoa; phylum Chordata; class Amphibia; order Caudata; family Salamandridae; genus Triturus; species Triturus cristatus. The sequence continues at coordinate 1,062,392,402 of NC_140582.1, read as the reverse complement.
CTAACCACCAGAGTTACCATACCTCTATTATACCCATATCAAAATTGCTGGGCATACAAAGATCTCTGCAGCAAGTGTCTTAACCCCGTAACATATTCTAAAATGCAGCCTCTTTGTGACCAATTAATTAAGCTAGAATACATTTCTTGTCACATTTGTCCTTGTTGCCAAATAAATTCTTAACAGCAGATTCTTTTTTTTTTTTTTAAATATATATATAGGTTGACCGTCAGTCTCTGCTTTTCAAGCTCTTCCCATCATGACTCCACCCCTGTCCTCCACCACATCTTGACCCCCAATTTATGGGTTCCAATTTCAGAACTCGTATCATGTGATAAATCCTGGTAGTGAAGTTGTATTTTTTTGACCTAGTATAACTTAAATAACGTGGTTTTCTTTTTAATGTTTGCAAATTTTGTAAACATCCGTAAGTGGAGAAAGACTAGAAGAGAAAAGGGGCGCAAATAATTTGCTAATTGAAACATTTTGTGGAAGAAAAAATATCAAACCTGCATTTGGTGAGAGCATCTGGCTGCAGGTAAAAAAACATCTACCCAAATGTAGCCGAGCCAACCGCTGAAACTTTGGAACTTCATGAAATGGAAAAACTGCGCTGTTCACCCAGCTATGCCAGCAGTATTGCAACTTCACTAACACTGAGTCTTAGATATCAGGTCCCAACTGCACGAGTAGCTGTGAATGAAGAACAATCGGGCCGAAGGCAAGGTTTTATTTAGAATCGCTGACAGAATATTGGAAACACAACTATCGTGTCTAAAATATTGAGGACCAAAATATCGAGGGGGTAAGTGCAAATGGGTGAGTATAGATTTACTATTCTTAACTCCACATCTACCTACCTTGAAGATATATGTATATCGTCGCGGTACATATTGCGACTTACATATGGTATAACTTTGCTTACCGATAGAAACTTACCTTCACAATATTTTTGTCCTCGATATTCTTGACACAATATTTTATCCCATAATTTATTTCATATATTCTGTGTAAACACCTTCCCTTGGTTCATAATATGTGTCTTGTGTATAGTGCTTACCCTTGAGGCTTTCTATTCTTCATGGCGCTTCTCATTTGTCTGATTGTCGAATATGTGTGTGTAAACTTGTGATGGTCTGAAAATCGCAGGTTTTTTGCTGGTCGCAAAGCGTCTCCAATGCTTTCTTAACTAAGAGTAGAAGGGGGCGTGGCTTATGAGTGATGTGATGCGTCGCTTCAGAGGGAGCAGGGGTTGCAGTTACACTCCTGGGACTTTCCTGCCACCTGTGACAGCTTGTGTAATGACTGATTGATTGGGAAACGAGTCAAACGAGGGAGCGTGTGTCTTCATTTACTTAGGGGGACAGCACCTGCCACTAGAATATTCCTGACTTCCACTGAACTCCTCACAAAATGTGAACTGTATGGACTTTCTTTTTTTTTCACTGCAAACAAGTGGTCTTTCCTTCACTGCAGTGTGCTATGGTTAGGCAGAGGTCGTTTTAATGATTTTGACACACAAATGCAGAGAGAAACCAATCACTTTTATAGTCTCATTTTTTATGAAACAAAAAATAGGAAGCATATTTTGATTAGCTCCCCATGCTAGCACCAAGACTTCCAGGTCAATGGCCGTGCAGATTGACAGCAAAAAGGATGAAAAAATTAGATGACGCCATACTTAGCATGATTCGAAATTCTATCTAGACCCTTCTACATTTACTCTTTGATCTAACTCACAAAACTGCCCCCCATCTTCGAATCAAAGCTGTTAATAAAAATCAATCATCGCAATGTGCTTCATAAAAATTCTAATAAAAAATCATATTGTTGTATTGTATACGCCTCTTTATTGTAATATAAAACACTATAACATGCCCCTTTGCATTTTTCCAATACATACATTTATATAAATATTAATTGCATAATTAATTGTTCATTGAGTAAAAATACATTTTGATAAATAAAAATAAAATATGCAAAAATCAACTTAGCTAAAAGCAAGAAGAAATTGACAAAAGTAGAATACCATAAAATTAACAGTCTTAGTTCTAAATTAGTTACAGTGTGGTGTAATTAGTATGGTCCAGACACTTAGTTGGCTATAGCTGTGACCAGATGTTCCGAAAAACTCTTGCCGTTTACCTAGCAAGAGACAAAGGGATAAGTGGCCCATCATTTATTTCTCAAGTCTCTTAGTTGTGGAACTCGCATCCTTTACTCCTCCTATGAGAAGACTTCGTCAAGTACAGGAAATCACTGAAGACACACCTCTCCTGCCAGGCCTTTGGCCACCTCCTCTTCTACTCAGTCTCTGTCCTCACTGTCTCCCTACATGGCTTTACTGGATCACTGCTATCCATCTGCCATCCACCCTGCTTCTGTAACACAGCCTTTCAAGGCGCTTTGTAGCAGTCCCTGGGATGCTACGGACCTCTGCAAAAAACATCAAAAAAATAAATGAAAATGTGATACCAGAGAAAGTGAGTCCTTTATGCAATTGCTGGGTGAGTGAGTTTAAACAACTGCTGGGTTTAGGTAAGTGATTTGAAGCTGTAGTTTGTCAGCTGTAAATAATCGATGGCATAAAAACAAGACGAGTGATAGATAATGTGGGTTGCTAGGTACCAAATACATTGTAAAAGAATGAAGGTAAGCCTTTAATAGATTAGTACACATAATTACAATTAGCTAATCACTCAAAGAGGTTTACATTAGGATAAGGTATCTGTATGGAAAGGAGTGAGGGTGACCTCTAAAGCGGTATCAGAACTATACAGAGGCAACTGGGGTTTTATTAAAAGTATCATCTTAATTATTCATTTTTAGCAGAACAGATGAAATAAACATACAGATGTCTTGCTTTCGTGGAAGCAGGCTAGCAAATCAAGACATTTAGTGCAGATGTTTCACAATGGTTCTCTTTTCAGCATCAAAGGCATTTGTAATTGTATCTCCACCTGCGGGCCTGTACCTGCTCTTCTGAGAAACCACCCCGCTGTCAGTCTGTCCCCCAGGGCCTCGCTCGTGATTTATCTTCCAGGTTTCTGCAAGGATGGGAATAATAAATGATTTTTTTAAACTAGAAATGTGAGAATCTGAAGGTGTAAGGACTGTCCCATACCGCCCTTTACATGGGTCATAACAACAATTAAAAACACAAATTATAGGACCTGCCACACTTTTCATACAATTATTGGGACTTCTAGCATTAACTGTTGTTGGAAATTTGCCCTTCAGGCAAGGCCCACCCCCAGATTTTTGTCTTCTGTTGCTGAACCAGTTTTTTTTGTTCGCCATAGGACTCTGCACTCTTCACCTCTGCTAACCAGTGTCAAAGAGTTGTTCCCTCTAAACATCTTAAAATTGGTATACACATTTAATGTACTTGTAAATGCCTAGTATATGGTACTACACGTACCCAGGGATTGTAAGTTAAATACTGCTAGTGGGCTTCAGCGCTCATTGTGCCACCCACTAAAGTAGCATTTTAAAATATGTCTCCTGTAGATAAGTGTGCAGTTTAAACTGCTATTTCGATTGGACGAAAGGAACCTTTTGCCGGGCACAACCCTCCCTTTGTAATACTTATATGTCATCCCCTAGGATAGGTCTTAACTGTTCACAGGGTAGGGCTCATAGTATTTTAAATGTAGGGCATGTGTATTTATGTGTATTTAATGTTCTACATGTCCTGGCGGTGAAAAACCTCCAAAGTCATTCACTGTGGCGAGGCTGGCCATCCCAAAGAAGAACAACAAAGCTCCCCAAGGTATTGCTGAAATAACAAAATAGCTTTCAATCTACAATAACATTCTTTTCAAATATCAACCTGAGTCCAATGTAAAAAACGAACTTAGATACCACATATATAGAAAATGTGCTATATGAAATTTGTGTAAAATCTTATTCCATGTTAATACATTTCTTTAATAAAAAAACTTACATATGCTAAACATAGTAAAACATAACCACAGAAGAATTAAAAACAGACACATTTATCAGTCTTTCAAATCAATCACATCTCCCATTATACATCACTGTACTTATGAACTACATTTTCATGTAAAATTGTTCAAAGTTTATAGATTGTGAAATGTAGATTGTCAATACATTTCGGTGGGATTATCTAATACTGTTCTCCTTTTTAAGGACATTAAATTATTGTGATTTTTTATTAGTCATATTAATATGTAATATAGAGAGAAAATCTTGGTAATTTGATGAGCAACGACAATCTCCAAGTGCTTTCTCAACCCTGCTTTTGGGACATATCGCTACAGGTACTTCTGAATCATCCACTATTTTATGTCCCATTGCTTAAAGGTTGGCCAGGAGTTTACCTCACCCACAATCAAGCACTTGATGAGCAGGATGGGTCGATTAAAGAGGAACCTTGCCTGTCAAAACAACAAAGCCCTGCTGATGGTGGTCGCAAGCAAACCGATGCTAACAATTTCATATAGAGCAATGATGTTTAACCCCTTGCCTGCGGGGGAAGTCCCCCACGACGCGGGGGGTGGCCGCGGCGGCGCTGTGCTCGTGACGAGCTCAGCTCATCATGACTCACAGTGGAGCTGTGCTCATGACGAGCTGAGCTCGTCACGACCCCGCCCACTGATTAATTCTCCCGCACAGGCGGGGAAATAATCGCGCGTGGGTGGGCCGCGGTCATGAGCACAGCTCCACTGTGACTCATGACGAGCTCAGCTCGTCATGAGCATGCAACAGGTTAAGGCCTAGCTTTTCGAATGGCTAGAAAACCAACAATGCATTTGGTATCACAGCTTATTTACCTGCCAGATTGTACGAACCAGGCCCAAATTAGGCTGGAATTCAGCTTAACAAAACAGGACATGGTAATGCTTGCAAAATGTGTTTTGTACAGCAAAAAACTGAAAATGGTGTTAAGTGGCGCAATGAAGCAATTTCTTTGGGAGAAAACTCAGGAGCCAGGCTCATTGTGGGGATCACCAATGGAAAACTCTATTAGTGTTCTGAATACAGAAGGGATAACATGCAATAATCCACCAAGCAAATTGACAGCAATATTATTGAAAAATAACAACCGTAGAGCACGACCTTCAGGATTTAAAGGCCAAAGCACATGGTAGGTGGGCATTAGACCTCTTCCACCTGGGGTACTCACAAAGTATCCTAGCCTGCTTCTCCCTAACCAGGCAAAACATATCCTCATGAGACTGCGCTTTGGCCTGATTCCATGAAGAGGTTACTGTATGGTCAAAAGAAGGGTGAAGATAATACACGATGCATGTGGTGCGATCAAGAGTAGGAGTCCTTAATTCATGTGATTTGCCTTAGTGGAGGGCTGAAGGCCTAAAATCGCTGTGGCTCCGACCAATGTCCTGGGTTGTAAATGTGAGGACCTGCATGGACGTGGTTCTCTGCTGTTTAAAAGGAGAATCATGGCAGCTCTCAGGGCGGTTTCTAATGTGTTTGAAAGAAGTAGCTGCATTTAAAAAGGCAGGCTAAAGGTTCAGTTGCGCTGGTCTTTAAATCCTCCTTATCTGTAATTATCAAACCATCAAAGTGATTGACATTAGCCTCTGAGGGGAACAGGAGCTTTGAACCAAAGTGGTAGCTTTAGAGGTACCCACTCTGACAGGGGAGTGCTAAGTCACTCTTGCACGATGCACTTTTGGTTTTCTGAACCGTAGGTCGGAACCAAAGCAGTAGCCTGAATGTCAACATCAAATGAGAGCCCACCCTGAAAAGGGAATGTTAAGTCACCGTTTGCACAATGCAGTTTGGGTCATCTTCACCACTCATGGGAATGCAGAAGCGGGATCTTTTAGAGGTGTGAATGGATCAACGCCCTTTGCATAGTCTTTTTGCACTGAGCACCTTTTTGGTTTGAGCACTTTGCCCCTCTCCTAAGAGCAAAATATGGGGTTGATACGAAGATGGCCCTAATAGTGGATGAAACTGGGCAGATCAGGTTACACCCAGTTGCAAAGTCTCCTCACACTAAGCACTTTATACATGGAGCACTTTTGGCCTTGTGGCTATTGGCGGAACTGTGACCCACAAGGGCCTGGTACAATCATGGGGCATAAGGGGGACACTGGTAATGATACGAAGTGCCTAAAGTGGATTAAGTTAATTAGTGCAGAACATACATTCTTTTTTATGTGTATTTTTAACTTTTAAACATGGGGGAAGAGAAATAAATGATAGGGGGATGGGAAGGGAACAAATAAGTATGGGGTGATCAAGCAAGTAAAAAGGTTTTGTGGTTTGGTGGGGCAGTGCAAATGGACATATACATTGTGATGTTTAGGTCTTCCCCATACTAATAATTTTTAATCGTAATTACGTGTGTTGTGGTGTAATGAATTTAATTAATCAAACATCAATAAATATGTTATCTAATCTTATCTTACCTCACCCACAGGCTGACTCTGGGCATTAATGTGGCATCCCCGGTATCTTCCCCAGATCACTTCTGGACCTGTGGAAGAACAGAAGAGCACTAGGCCTTCTGTTTTTGACCTGACAAGAGCCTTGAGACTGGACCTGCTCTCTCTTTTGTACCCAGGACAAAGAAGTGAACTCTGAGGGTCCTAAGGCTGACCTCCTGTATGGGCTACAGGGACACAACATGCTCCAAGAGGCCTTTTTCCTGCATTCCCAACTGGCCAGTTCCAACTGCACCTGCCCACGACCCAGCTGCTGGCTTCTGATGGAGAGTGTCTTGACCCACAAATTCTGTCCCCAAGGCCCTAGACCCTTGGCTAGTGTCACAGTGTACTTCGCCTGAAATGTCTTGAAACCTTAAAACATTTTGCCATCTTTGTGCTCTGAAACGCGATGGGTGACCAAACCAACCTGCCAAGCTGATCCAACGAAGGTGCATCACCGCTGGGCCAGTGATTTAGGTTGCTACCACTATGGTTTTCTCCACAGCAGCAAAGTCAATCCACTGGTACCTTGCGGAGAAGGTATGTGGCATTTTGGAGCCCTCTTCAGCTATAGCCTGCAACCTTGCCCCACTGGTAGAATTTGAGCACCAAAAAAGAGGCTAAGTCCAAGGCTAGAAATCTTCACCAGGCTAAGGTGTGAAAAGTATTTGCCCATCGCGGGACCTTCTCTTGGCACAAAATTCAAATGTTTGCCTCTCAGAGCTTTCCTGCCAAAGGTCAGTGGCTTCGCCGAGACCTCTTCCAGCGTCGGATGACATGGAGCGCTTTTCAACCACAGCCTGCTGCCTTGCCCTGCTGAGGATTTTTGACTTCCATTTCAAAGACTAATTCGGAAGTAAAATTTTCAGTGCATCCGACCCACACTCCTTCACCTTAAACCTTACCCTAGTCCCAGTTAAGCCCAACCAGATGACCGTGGTTGGCACGAAATGTTTTTGGGCATTATTTTAAATATTAAACTTTAAAAATTCATATCTACAGTTCTACTTATTTGATTTTCATTGTTTGGTGTAATTTCAGTTAATAAACTGTACTCTGTTTTTCTAAATTTTGTTTGATATTTATCTCGTGTTGCATTTTAATTTATTACTGTTTGAGTGCTGCATTAATACTTTACACATTGTCTCTAAGTTAAGCCTGACTGCTTTTGTGCCAAGCTACCAGAGGGTTCAGCACAGGTTTAATTAGTGACATGTGTGGTTCACCTGGACAAGGATTGTGATTATTATTTGAGGTTGGTCCCCCCCCCCCCCAAATAATGCTTCAATTTTTTACAACTGTGATGCTCTGAATTGCATACATAGCTAGTTTTGCCTAGTGATGTAAAGAAAATAGAACTGCTGACATGTTATAAGGATGAAATCTTGGCAACTTGACTAACCTTGTGATAGGAATAAGGCAATTATTGATTCATAATTTGTTATAGTATCACACTTTTTCTGTGAGACAGTCCATTCTTAAAAATATGGGCTAAAGATCAAGGAATAGTTAATAATCAGGCCTGTGCAGGAGTACTTGTATGTCCCACAGGTTGAACAAAGCAGAAGAGGCAGGCAAAACATAAAGAATAAGGAGACTGAGAAGGTACAAGTCGTTCATCTCCCCTCATCTCAATTCTTCCTAATTGATGTGTACATTGGAGCAAGAGTAGTAGTTATATGTTCCCTCATCTCAATTGTTCCCCATAGAGATGTATGGTCAAACAAGGGTAGCAGATAATATGTTTCCTCTTCTACATGTTTCCCCATTGAGGTGCATCATAGAGCAAGGGTAGTAGTTAAAAAGTCCCATTATCTCAACTCTTCCCCATTAAGGTATACAATGGTACAAGGACGGTAAATAAGATTTTCACCAACACAAAACATTTTGATTTTACTAGGGTCATCCAATGTTAGAGTCCAGTTCAATCCCCATAATCCCAACAAATCCAACCTAAAACACTTGATGGGAGTTAAAATTAATGTTAGAGCACTGGAATGTTGGGAGCCCCATTGAAGTTTTCTGCTCAACAACTCCAATCTTTATCTTCCTGTTTTTCTTCTTCAAGTTAGAACATTCTACCCTCAATTGGAGGAAAATTCTAGTAGAATGTTAAGCCCTTCAGCATGAGGGTATGTGCTTGACAAAGACCCTCCGCATCATTATAAGCCCTTGTCTGTGTCTTGCCAACATAACTCCCAAGAAGGCCTTTAAGGACCAGTATAACCCTCACCAGCAGGCTATAGCACTATAATACACAATAGCACACTTACACTGGACCTAATGGATGTTGGTTCTCAGGACAGATGTAGGTCAATAGTGCCTGGTACAGATTACTGAAAGGAATTTGCAAAACCTAAGAACCCTTATAAAAATGTTTACCTTTTTGTGTGTATGATGTTCATTCCCACCAATGTATATGGCCCAATGCGTATCAGAGCCACAGGGTTATTTGTACAAATAAAATGTGAGACGCTTGATTCCTACTGGCATTTCTGCATTTCTCTGATAGTCTTGTGATTCCTACAATGATAGTGGAGGTACGGCGCGTATGTATTCATGGAAAGCAACCAGGTTTTAAAGACCCAGAATCTAAGAACTCCAACAGGGATGTCAGATCACATACCACATAAAATGAGCAGATACAAAACCTACACAAATCAAGACTCAGACAGCTGAAACAAACAAAACAAGCAAGAGGATGGCTCTAGCATATATGGGCACTTGACATGGAAGTTACACAAGCACATGCACAAGAACAAACACACACTCAAAAAAACCTCGAATGTGGCAAACAGACCAAAGAATCCCAAAAATAAGCATCATTTTATTATTTGACTCATTATGGTCGGGGAGGATGCAGTATCCTGTCTGGGTTTCTTAGTGTCCTAAATGTTGCCTGCCATTAGTCTGGTCTGATAAACCACAACAATAATGACCACATTTGATGTGTCTCTAAAATGGATTAGGAAGTGACTTACAAAATGTCCTCTCATAAGTTTAGAAATGTCCTAAATTAGAAATTAGCTGACACGCTATTCACCCCTGAGGCGGAAGCCGGGGGTCTGCTTTAAGCTTTTAAAAACTGTATTTTTGCACTGTTTAGTTTGTTTTTTTATCGCATTTGCTGTCTTACCTGCTGCTTTTGCTTCGCGCTTTGCTGAGGGAAGGTCTACCTCCTGGCACCGTCACCTCTCACGTGACCCGGGGCCACGCCCCTTTTGTTTAGCCACGCCCCCTCCGGAGGCTTGAAATCGCCGCGCCGAGCTTCCACAGGTGCTGACACGCTATTCACCCCTGAGGCGGAAGCCGGGGGTCTGCTTTAAGCTTTTAAAAACTGTATTTTTGCACTGTTTAGTTTGTTTTTTTATCGCATTTTCTGTCTTACCTGCTGCTTTTGCTTCGCGCTTTGCTGAGGGAAGGTCTACCTCCTGGCACCGTCACCTCTCACGTGACCCGGGGCCACGCCCCTTTTGTTTAGCCACGCCCCCTCCGGAGGCTTGAAATCGCCGCGCCGAGCTTCCACAGGTGCTGACACGCTATTCACCCCTGAGGCGGAAGCCGGGGGTCTGCTTTAAGCTTTAAAAAACTGTATTTTTGCACTGTTTAGTTTGTTTTTATCGCATTTGCTGTCTTACCTGCTGCTTTTGCTTCGCGCTTTGCTGAGGGAAGGTCTACCTCCTGGCACCGTCACCTCTCACGTGACCCGGGGCCTCGCCACTTTTGTTTAGCCACACCCCCTCCTACCCCCCTTTACTATGTTCATTGTTCGGAAGCGCAGCGGACGGGCGCAGCGGGCAATTCCTCGGCACGCCGAAGACACGCCAAAGACTAGCCCGTCTGTGCCCGTCCGGGCCCGGACGGGCATAGGGCAGACCACTCTGCTTAACACGCCTAGCCCCCGGGCCCCGTCACACAGGTATTCGCGGGACACAGTGCTTGCACTACGCACGGCCAGACACTCCAGCTGTTGCTACTATTGGACTGAAGGTTCCATATTTAGACATTGTCGTGTCTGTCGCCCGCATAACACCCGTAAGGATCCTGACCCATTAACTATGGCTCTGCTTAATTGCAGGTCACTGCCTTGTCATGCTACGGAGGTCCACTCCGTCCTTGAGGACCACAGTCTTGATGTCTTATTCCTGACGGAAACGTGGCTGACTTTAGGTTCCGATCCCGACATCATCAACGCGCTCCCCCCAGGATACCTCATGTTCCATCTTGATAGGCCGGATGGGAGAGGGGGTGGAGTGGCCATTGTCTATAGAGACACACTCTTATGCAAAGCGGTAGACTGTGGCATTAACAACGCTGAAAGTTGTCAGTTTACCCTTTGCATCTTCTCCACTGTCTCTATCTCTGGTCTCCTTGTTTATCGGCCTCCCGCTACGTTAGGGAACTTTGTAGATTCTTTCATGGAGGCCGTTATCCCCTTGGCTGCTGCTTCGTCCAACTTTGTCATTCTTGGGGATTTCAACTTCCATTTTGATGACCCCAATGACGTAGTAGCAAGGGATTTTTTAAGTTCGCTCAGGGCATTGGACCTACATCTAGTTAATATGGGAGCCACTCATATTAGAGGTCATCAGCTTGATGCGGTTTTTGCCAATTCTGCGAACCTATTGGCTCTCCAGACGCTGGCTCTCCCTTGGACTGATCATCATCTTATTCCGTTTAGCTGGTCGCAGGAGAACCGGAGTGACTCCGCACCTAGACAACATATTGTGGAACGACTCTGGTCGAAGCTCCCGGTGGACAGTTGGGCGGACGAACTGGCTAAAACCTGTCCTCATCTGGTAGATGACCCCAACATTGCTGATCAGCTCTTGGGCGAATGGCTGACTAATTCTCTGGACCTTCTGATCCCGAATAAAAAGAGACTCATCAGGGAGAGAAGAACTGGCTCAGCCCCCTGGTATACCCCTGAACTTAGGTGCATCAGAACCTCTTGTAAAAGGCTTGAGCGTGCTTGGAGGCGAGAGCAGACGGAAGAAAGCCGGGCCAATTACAAAAGGGAGCTGAGGAAATATAAAAGCGCACTGAAGGACGCTAAAAAGATTTTCTTTAGTAACAGGATCGAGAGAGCAAGCAATTCTTCTGGAGAATCGTTTAAAATCTTTAAGGAACTCCTGAAAGCCCCAGTTCCTCCAGTACGGCATGATAACCCCAAAGAAAAATGTGAGGAACTGGCTAGTTTCTTCCATTCTAAAATAGAGAAAATTTTATTTTCCTTACCCACTATTCCTCATTGTCATGAACCGATTATTAGCCGCACATGTCACTCGATTGAGCTAGCCTCTTTTGGCCCCTTCTCGGAGGAGGAGGTGACAAAAGCCCTGTTGGAGATGAAGAGTGGCTCCCCGAGTGACCCTGTTCCCATAAAACACCTCAAACTCGTGGCTAACACCTTGTCCACTCCTCTTACTGATCTCCTGAACCTCTCACTCGCTCAGGGCACAGTGCCCCAGAGATGGAAAAAGGCTGTGGTGAAAGCCCTATTGAAAAAACCAGGACTGGATCCATCCAACTTGACCAACTTCAGGCCTATTTCACTTCTGCCTGGTTTTTCTAAAATTGCAGAAAAGTTGGTCAACCGTCAGATCTCTTACCATCTTGAGTCTAACCACCTGCTAGGAGACTCCCAGACTGGTTTCCGCCCCGGCCATGGAACAGACACTGCCCTGCTGGCAGTCGTGGAGGAGGCAAGGAGCACTCTGGATACAGGAGGGTCAGTGGCAGTGATCCTCTTGGACTTGAGTGCTGCCTTTGACACCGTGAGTCATCAGGTGCTCCTCCAACGTCTGTCAGAGGTAGGTGTCTCAGGGACGGCCCTGAAATGGTTGGAATCTTTTCTTTCTGACCGTTTCTACCAAGTCTGGGAAGGGTCAGAGCAATCTGCCCTTATCCCTCTTCAATGTGGAGTCCCGCAGGGCTCATCATTGAGCCCTACCTTATTTAATATATATATGACTCCACTTGAAAGAGTGGTCGCCCCCTCGGGGGTGAAGATCATCAGCTATGCTGATGATACTCAGCTGGTGGTGGGCCTCACTCAGCTGGCGGAACATCCTGAGGTGTTACACGACTGCCTTGCCGATGTTTTTCGATGGATGTCTATCTCCGCTCTCAAGCTTAATGGAGGTAAAACCGAGCTGATGCTCCTGGGCAACTCCAGCCCCTCCATTATTGCTAGCTGCTGGCCCCGGTCTCTTGGAGACCCACCATCCCCCAAGAAGGAGATCAAGTCTTTGGGAGTATGGTTGGAAGAAGACCTGTCCTTCAGGACTCATGCCAGGAAGACTGCAGGGGTCTGCTTTGGCTTACTGAGATCAGCCCGAAAGGTGCTACCTCTGCTTCCTGATCCAGCAAGGAAGCTATTGATACGTGGCCTGATTCTATCGAGGCTCGATTATGGGAATGCGTTGTTTCTCGGTGCTCCTGAAGCGACCTTCAAAATCCTCCAACAGGTGCAAAATGCAGCTGCGAGAGTCCTTATGGATGTTTCCAGGAGGCAGTCTGCTGCCCCGGCCCTCAAAGCGCTTCACTGGCTCCCCGTGAAAGAGCGGGTGAGATTTAAAGCGCTATGTACAGCCCACAAAATTCTACATGGCAAAGGCCCCCCCATCCTTGCTAATATGGCCCGTTCTTACAAACCTCCACGTCTGCTTCGTTCGGACCAAAAACACCTCTTGCAGTCAGCGAGAGTAAGAAGAGCTCGTTCTGGGGGCAGGCGCTTCTCTGTGCAAGTGGCCTCCCTCTGGAACTCTCTCCCCCTCAAGATTCGCTCAGAACCTAAGATCCTATCTTTTAGGAAACTTCTTAAGACTCATTTGTTTCCTTAGCAGTGATTAGCTGTGTCTTCCTTCTGATCTTTTTGCGCCGGGATGCCCCTGGGTAAGCTGAGCGCATTATAAATTTCATATTATTATTATTATTATTATTCCTCCTGTAATTTGCGGTGAGCCTGAATACATGCAGACAAACAGACAAAATGGATCTAGACTTGACCTTAAGAAGCAATCAGGACACCCAAGGAGGAATAGAATCACTACTAAGACAACTTTCTGGAATGTGAGTATTTTGTCAAGACACGTAGTCTCTATATTTAATAAACTCTGAAATACTCCAGTCACACCAGCATTAGCCGTGATTGTAGACAGATCCTTATGCTCCCTCATCCCGTCATACATAAACATATTGAAGACTTTTGGGCTTAGAGGATTGAAATGTACTTTGCATTTAAAATGACAGCATCTTTCCTTAGATTTGCTTAGTCTAATTCAACTTTTAGTATGTCATTATTTTGTAGTTTTACAACAGCCAGAACGGTCTTTGGCACTTCTGGAGACAAACAGTAAAAATTCTTACAATACAGTCTGATTTCATTTCAGTTGATGTTATTTTTATTTGTTATTTTTGTCGTTATTTTTACTATTTGAAGTGTTGAGGTATATTGTGGAGAAATATTCAAAGGTCCATTGTTGTGTTCGGTCTGTAGTAATGAAGCTGATGTTATTTGGGAAGCAGCCATGGTAAATAGTAGTGATGATCACAAGGTCCATGTCTGTCTGTAATTGCATGAAGAAAGGGATGCTTCCTCTGAATGCAACAAAAATATATGGGTCTGTAATTGGAGACCCAGGCCCAGCGCCAAAGATGTTGAATGGCCGCTTCTTATGGGTAACATTCCATAAGGGTCCCATGTGTGAATAATCTGGGCTTTTGGCAAAATGTCAATAAAATATTAAATAAACATTGTACTAAAGTAGCAATAGTCGGATTTGTTTCAAATTTAGAGGGGCAAAGAACGGCACAGAGTACAGCAGCCTTGTAGTTAGTGATGTATGAAGTATGTAATACACCATTGAAGTTTTGCGTACTTCCCAATTATTGGCATTCAGCTACCTACCACTTCCCTTCACCTACACCTCAATCAATCAATCAATCAATCAGGAGTTGTAGAGCATGCTACTCACCCGTGAGGGTCTCAAGGCGCGGGGGGGGGCAGCTCCGGATTAGTCGAAGAGTCTGGTCTTGAGGTCCTTCCTGAACGTGTGCAGGGTCAGGAAGCGTCTGATGTTCACAGGGAGCGTTCTAGGTCTTGGCTGCGATGTAGGAGAAGGCTCTCCCGCCCATTCTGTTTCAGCGGATGCGGGGGACCTCTGCCAGGGCGAGGTCGGATGGAGCGGAAGTTCCTCTTGGGTACGTGGAAGGATATTCTCTCGTTGAGGTATTTGAGTCCGATGTTGTTTAGGGATTTGTAGGCGTGGGTGAGTAGTTTGAAGGTGACCCTCTTCTCGATGGGGAGCCAGTGGAGGTCTCGTAGGTGATGGGTCATGAGTTCGTGACACGGTATCCCGAGGATGAGTCTGGCTGCTGCGTTCTGGATGGTTTGGAGTTTGTGTAGAAGGGTTCTGTTGATCCCGGCGTAAAGTGCGTTGCCGTAGTCCAGTCTGCTGGTTATGAGTGCATGAGTAACGTTCCTACTGCAGTCGGGGGGGTCCACTTGAGAGTCTTTTGGAGAATGCGCAGGCAGTTGAAACTGGTGGAGGAAACGGCGTTGATTTAGCGGTTCATGGAGAGGGAGGAGTTGAGGATGATGCTGAGGTTTCGTGCGTGGTCTGTAGGGGTGGGTGGATTCCCGAGGACAGAGAGCCACCAGGTGATGTCCCACGCGGAGGTGCAGGGTCCGAGGATGAGGACTTCGGTCTTTTCTGAGTTGAGTTTCAAACAGTTGTCCTTCATCCAGGCTGCCACGTTCTTCATTCCTTCCTGGAAACAGAGTCTGGTGTCTTCAGGATTCTTTGTGAGCAAGAGGATGAGCTGGGTGTCGTCAGCGTAGGATAAAATGCTGAGCCCATGCCATCTGACGATGGCGGCAAGGGGGCCATGTAGATGTTGAAGAGTGTGGGGCTGAGCGATGATCCTTGGGGTACTCTGCAGTTGATATCGGTGGGTTCGGAGAGGAAGGGAGGGAGTCTGATCTTCTGGGTTCGGCCGGAGAGAAAGGATTGGATCCAGTCGAGGGCGGCTCCTTGTATCCCTGCATCGCGAAGTCTGGCTGAGAGTGTGCGGTGTGAAACAGTGTCGAAGGCTGCGGAGAGGTCTAGAAGGATGAGGGCCGCAGTGTGTCCCTGGTCGAGTAACATGCGGATGTCGTCAGTGGCAGTGAGGAGGGGGGTCTCAGTGCTGTGGTTGCGGCAGAATCCAGACTGGGAGACATCCAGGATGGAGTTCTCTTTGATAAAGGCGGTCAGTTGGGCGTATACGAGTCTCTCGGTGACTTTGGCCGTGAAGAGAAGGAGAGAGATGGGCCGGTAGTTTTTCAGGTCTGTTGGGTCTGCCATCGGTTTCTTGAGAAGTTTAACCCTCAGCTCGCTTCCAGTCATCTGGGAAGATGCTGAACAAGAAGGAGGTGTTGATGGTCCATCCTAGTTTGGGTGAGATGGCGGTGGCGGCCCTGTGGCATATGTGCGGTGGACAGGTGTCCATAGGGTCTCCTGAGTGGGTTTTCTTCATGGTCTCGGTGATGGGTTCGATGGTGGTAGGGTTCCAGGTCATGATGGATGGCTTATCGGCGGCATAGTGGAGGAGGTGTTCAGCATTGGTTAGCTGAAGTTGTCGTAGAGGACCTTGATCTTCAGGTGGAAGTAGGCGCTGAGTTTGACTGTAGAGTTCCTGGGAAGGTGTGATGTCCGTGGCTTCGCTGGGGGGTTTTGTGAACTGCTATATGATGTTGAACAGTTCCTTGGCGTTGGTCATGTTGGCTTGGATCTTGTCTCTTATGAAGGTCCGTTTGCGCTGGTGGTATTCCTTCAGGGCACTCCTGTGGTTGTTCCGTGCTTCCGTGATTTTCTGGTTTCGACAGGTTTTCTCTAGGCGTCTGCAGGAGCATCAGGCTTTTTGTAGTTCTGTGGTGAACCAGGATGCGGGATAAGGAGGCATATTCTTCAGAGGGCGTTCTTTGGTGGGATGGCGGAGGGGTTCCAGTTTGTCAGCGCAGCGGGAGATCCAGCGGTGAAATTCTATGGCTGCGGAGTGGGTGTCAGTAGTGGTGGTGCTGGGGGGTCTTGGAGAAGGGTGGTGTTGAGGTATTCCTCTGTGACCTTGCTCCAGTTCCTTCGTGGCGGGAGTGGGGCGGGCTTGGGTGCGGTGGTGGTGCTGAAAGTGAAGTGGACGCAGTGGTGGTCCGTCCAGGGGGGCTGGATGGTGTGGCTGAAGCGGATGTTTGCCCCTTCTGCGAAGATAGGGATGAGGGTGTGTCCGGCTTTGTGAGTGGGCGTGTTGACCAGCTGCTTCAGACCAAGGTTGGAGAGGTTGGCGAGGAGAGTGGTGGAGATGGGGTCATCGCTGTTGCCGAGGTGGGAATTCAGGTCCCCGAGTAGGATGTAGTCCATGGAGGTGATGGTGTGGATTTCAGCGAGCTTGGCGATGGTAGTTGCGGAGTGGGTGCGAGGTCCCGGTGGTCTGTAGATAAGGGTGTCACATAGTGTGGTCCTGGGGTGTGTCTGGATCTGGAAGTGGAGGTGTTCTGTGTTGGAGTGGGGGTCGCTCGTGCTGGATGTGGAGAGTCGGAGGGGGATCTTGTGTGTGATGGCGAGTCCTCCTCCTGGGCGGTGGGGGAGGTCCTTTCTCTGGCTCTTGTAGACGTCGGGGATGGCCGTGGCGATGTCGGGGCCGGAGGTGGCGTTGGTCCAGGTTTCCGTAAAGAAGGCGATGTCGGGCGAGAGGGTGTCGATCAGGTCCCAGATCTCTACGGTGTGTCGGTGCAGGGAGCGCACGTTAAGGAGAATGCATGTCATGGTTTTGGCGGTCCGTGCATCATGCGGGCCGTCGGCGGTTGTGGTGGTTTGGTCGATGGTGAAGGATTTGCTGCAGAGTCTACACGAGAACTGTCCATGGGTGGTGTTGGGCGAGGATCTTTCGCAGTCGTCGGTGTGTCTTCCGGGGTTGAGAGCGTGGAGTGCGGCGGAGTTGTAATGGCAGGGTCCCAGAGATCGTGGGTTCCTGGAGCTGGCCATGGTCAGGTCGCGGACGGGCCCAGACGGGCTTGCCTTAGGCGTGCATTCGGCGTGCCAGCAGCGCGACCGTGCAGCAGCCGCCATTAAGAAGGGGAGGGAGAGGGATGATCAGCTGGGAGGCGAGATGGGCAGAGGAGGGGGGCGTGGCCGCGGGTGCAGAGCTGCAGGAGAAACGAAGCGGGGAGACATCTCAGCAGTAAAGACACTACAATAAGCAAGCAGTAGAGACACACAATAAGCACAGCATTCAAGACACAATAATAGACGAAATAGCCCACAGAGAAAAAAATCTTATACTCAGAGGCGGTGACTGGCACGCAGGGGGCTCAAACCCCTCTCAGGAGGAGGAGAGGAGGCTTTGGCGGCAGTGTAGTATTTCCCTGAGGCTGTTCGTTTCAGAAGCATTCTGTAAGCGAATGCATAGTTTACACAGCTATTCATCGCGAGTTACTGAAAATGTACATCACTTTACACTTGCATACCAGGGGCCTCATGTAGGTAGCGAAATACCGGTCGGTAACGGCCCAATTTCGGTAAATATTCCGTTACCGACCGGTATTCAGACAAGTGAGATGTAGGAGACCAAAAACCACTTTTCGGTAAATATGAGGCGGTAAATACCGATTCATACTTACCGAATACATAATTAACGAATCGGTAAATATGAAGTGGTAAATATGAAGTGGTAAAAAGTTAAAATGACATGTAGGAGCACTCGGTAATTAAGAAATCCAAGAAAATCGGTAAATAAGAGTCGGTAAATAACACGGAGTGAAAGCAGGTGGTAACCAACAACAGTGCAGCTAAGCAATCCCAAAATGCAACAGCGTGGACACCCTGGCAGCTATGTACGTCATTGCAATGCGCCTACGTCTAGAGGCAGCAGGACTGAGGGTTTGGCGACGGAAGGAACGCATCCACAGACAGCGCATCACACTATTCCAGCTGACTG
Source organism: Triturus cristatus (assembly GCF_964204655.1). Classification (NCBI taxonomy): domain Eukaryota; kingdom Metazoa; phylum Chordata; class Amphibia; order Caudata; family Salamandridae; genus Triturus; species Triturus cristatus. The sequence continues at coordinate 1,062,374,004 of NC_140582.1, read as the reverse complement.
ATGCAGAGATACATGAGAGGTACAGGCTACACCCCGAAACCATCATGGACTCAATCAGGGACCCGCACCCACTCCTGGACCAGCCAATGAGAAGGGCGCACGCCATACCCCCACATGTGCAGGTGCTCTGCAGCCCACATCTGCTGGCATCCGGCATTTCTCAGGTGGTGACAGCTGCGGTGGGTGGTGTATCCCAGAGTTGCCTGTCCCGTTCCTTCAGGAATTACTTCCCCCATTATATTGGCTGCATTGATGGGACACACATCCCACTCTGTCCACCAGCTGACACAGAGCACATCTACAGGATCAGGAAGTCCACCCACTCCATCAATGTGCATACCGAATGGAATGATATTGTGAATGGTCCCGTGGGTGGCAGAACCAAAAGGTGCGCGTATGCTATTTACAACGAGGTCTGCAAGTTGTCGCACAGTGAGGCGGCTTCCAGACTGAGAGCTATTGACCAAGCAAACATGGAGAAGGCCTAAGCCGTTATAGATATTAGCTCTAGCACTCTCACTTCTAGGATTCATACATGAGACAATAGGCACATGCAAGTACACGGCGCATGCAATGTACAAGCCCCGATTTTGGCGTGCGTCCTACGAGGTATCCCAGTGCCTGTGATTACACCTTCATTCACTGTGCTTGCAAACGGTACTCATTTAATAATGATTAATGAAGTTTGCTGCGGGATGTGAGTGGTAATCCCGTACATAACTGTCTCGCATGAAGTTGTCTGCTGCAATACTGTTCTTTTTCCACCCCCGCATGGGCGGCGGGATGTTTCCATCTGGCCTTCGATTCCAACCTTGAAAGCAGAGTCCAACAAGTTGAGCAGAATAGAGCGCCATTGTCCCACAAAGAGGTGCCTTTGACTTCCTCTCGTTAAAATATTTGTCCTTCACGTTGCTACTACGCGCACTGAGGAACAGGCGCCTCTGAATACTGACCTCCCCCTGCATTTCGGCTCTTTGATCCAAAGTATTATCAATGCCTCGTTCACAACGGGCCTGGCTCAATTTTTTCTAACATGTGGGGCTCGGGTCTCGTGACCTCTTTCCAAACAATTTGTGGTGTAATTCCGGCATTTGTTCATTCACTGTTCTCGAGCATCTTTGGAGGTGTTCCGCTGCTTCTGGCGCTGGTGGCAGGTGTGCTGCTTTTACTTTTCATACTACGGAATGGCTGCTCCTTCTGTGCCACACGAGCACCTGTCCCGTCTGCATCTTCTTCGTGATAGGATGCTTGACTTCTATGGTACCTTGCCATTGGCGACTTTGAGCCTGGCTTATGGATTATCCTTCAGGTATTCCTACTTCACCTGCGTACAACCTGTATTACACTGCCTGGATTGTCCCTTTGAATGGCCTCTGGATTTGTGCTTGACCAACATGGTGTCTCCGGTGCCGGATTTCGATCGACTGATGAGGCCCTTAGTGTCTCACGAGTTGTCCTGTTCTGGTGTCCGGATCATGGCGTGTGGAGCGGCGCATGGTATCCTGGGTAATTGGGACATCTCAGCGGCAGCCTACGACTTCTTGTCCATGAGCTATTTGGAGGAACATTCCGGGTGCCCTCTGATTGTGCTAGAGGCTCCGTTGGTTGGAGAACACGTATGTTCCTTTTCTTTACTCAATTGGATGGCTGAGACTTTTAGTGGCCCTGAAAACGATTGCTTGTTGGAAGCCGTGGCCACATATGCCGCCTATACATTCATGGATTAACTGGATTGTCGTCCATTGCGCCTGTGCTACTGGACAGCACCCTGGCGCAACATTTATTTCTTTTAGTTCTCGTTTTTCTCTTCCTGATGGTCTGCTTGAGTTTTTTACTATACTTGCATTGTGTTTTTGGAATTGTATGCTGCAATTAATTGGACTGTAGGACTTTGGCGCTGCATTGGTTACGCCCTGTTCTGCTCTGACGAAACTGAACTCTGCGTTCTCTCTTTTCTTGCCTATTACATATTGCTTCGCTCAAGGGGGCGTGTAGTGAGTTCTCCCTGAATACGTACATGCATTGTTCAGTTGGCATTACCACGTTGAATGTTTTGTAGCCATATTTGTGTCTTTGCACACGACACTGCGTTTACATGTTCTTTCTTGAATAAACTGCTGACTCGAGACTTCCTTCAGACGAGTGCATTCTGTTGTTCCCATCCCAAGCTCTGCGCAGCGACCTTGGTCTGTACATGCTGTGACACACAGTCTGGAATTGTACACAATGCATGTTTTCCACTCTAGGTTGTTCGACCCACGATTTAGCCATGGCACACGCGCAGCTGCACATACCTGACAGTTGGTGCTTTTCATATCTCAGACGTCATGTTTATTATTCAGACCGCAGACGAGCCTTCCTGCGAGGAGACTCCTGATGCTCCTGTGATGTGATTTCACTAAGCTGATCTTTGAGGTATGGGGTCCCCTATTCAAGCCTGAGAGACCTTCTATAATGACATGATTGTGATATTGGCTACTTAGTTAAGGGAAGGTGGTAGTGTCCTCGGTATTTTCCGATTCGCTAGATACCACCTTGGTATTTTCCGATTCGCTAAATACCACCTCGGTATTTTCCGATTCGGTGGATACCACCTCGGTATTTACCGATTTGGTGACTTCCGATTCGTATTTACCGAATGTTACCGAATCGGTAACTGTTACCGAATTTTTACCTACATATAACTTACCGGTTCTAATTTACCGATTCGGTACGGCTCGGTATTTATGAACCGGTAAAATTTATTTACCTACATGAGGCCCCAAATGTGAAAATTAGGCGTTTGTAATATTCTAGTATTGCAAAATAACGTATTTTTACAGGAATACCTACATAAATTAGAACTTGGTGACCTATGCATATTTTTTGTAGTTTTTTTAAACAAAGGCCACACACCCATAACTCTTATTTCCTGCAACCGCTGGTTATGGAAACCTAGTGTAAGCTCAGTGCTTAATTTGAGCCGCTGGCTGCCTCAGCGGACATTTACTGTGAGCAAGAGAGCAAAAGCACACAAAGGGGATAGAAGGAGGAAGAGAAAGATGGAAAAAATATTACAAGGAGGGAAAGCAGGAACCTGCAAGAATGAGATAAAGTGGCAGGGAGTGTCTGGAAGGGGATGGAAGAGCCAAAAGATTGATTCAAGACTATGCAACCTTGGTATTCAGTGCACTGACATTTAATTGTGTCAGCCGTGGTTTATAATCAGAGCTTTGGACACCGCCACTTATTTTATTACAAATTAAGTACTGCCAGTCTACCTCGTTATCCTATCCGAAGTCCCCGCATGTACACGCGTGCACAAAACAAATCTGTGCAGCACATCTCCAGACTTTACAAACTGCACTGGCTCCTCCTAGGATAGTGTATCACCCAACAGAGCCAACTTAATGGTGTCTTAGAGAGGGAAAAAATTCAAAATCTACAAAGAGATGCAAGCTTTTATATCTATGTGTGCATGTATATTTTATTTAGGCGTGGGTTATTTGTGTAGCACGTACCGAGCCAAAAGGCAGTGGACCGCTGTACAGGGTTAAAGGCAGTGATAACACTCAACAAGTTATCAGAGAGGTAAGTGGTTTTCTGGGAGCAGACGTGGACTATTACAGCATTGTGGTGTACCCTCAGGGGTCTCACCAACAAACCTCAGTGGTCTCACCACGAAACCTCACTAGTCTCTCCATTCAACAGGATTACAGTATAGCCTGCTTACTGTATTAAACCAGTTATGACAGCAGGGCTAATTAAACAAAATGCTTTGTGTGCATTTCCCTAGTTTCTGATCTCCTTCCCGTCACTGTTTATTAGTAGGTATCCATGAGACAGGAGCATTTCCATTGACTTCGCCACAAACTGGTGTCTCATGCACCAGTCAGCCCCTGTCTATGTCTAGTTGGTTAAGGTTTATGTCTAGGATCAACGGCACGCTGTTCCTCCTCACCAGTGGGAAAGTCCATGCTTAAATGCACTTTTGCTGAGAGTATACTGTCGCCACTAAAAGAATGTAAATGTTATCTCCATTTATATTTACACATTTGTGTATTCAGATGTCTTCATCAATACCACCATCCTTCTAATCCGAGTTCTTATGCTTTTTGAGGGTGATCTTCTAACCAAGTCAAAGGGACCACGGTTGCCGGAGCCCTGAGACCAATACGTTTCATGTGATTACTTTCTAAAAATGTATAACAAAACATAACCAACGCCCATTGTCACCTCTTGTGTCTTTAACTGTGGTACAGCATGATTTTGGTCTCACCTATATACGTCACAGTTAAGCGACATAAACATGCACTGAGCACATGTTTCCTGTGTGCCCTAATAATATTATGGTAAAGTGTTTCACTTGACATCATTATTACAAGTGCACTCACTGTAGAAGTAGAGAAATCATATAGACTGTGTGCCTTAACCCAATTAAATGATTTATTCTTTAGAGACTTGAGGAATAAACCATCCTTACTTATTTAGAATGTGTTTACTTTAGAAACAAAATGATTTATGTAATGTGTGTACTAATGATCTACATATTGCATTTAAATGTAGTTCTTAGTCGCATTTAGAAACGTACATTTAAAGTTATTTCACTCATGGAGCGTGTATTACGAATCTAATGTACTGACATTTTACATTTACACTTGTGTTTGAAAGTGCACACGCATATTAAATGTGCACCATTGATCTAATACGCTAAGTTGACATTTTAGGCCAACATTTCTAGTCTGCATAAAATACTGTTTTCTATTTTCTGCTTACATGACTTTACCTTGCAGGTGCTTTCACGGGGATTGTTAGTTTGAGAATAGATACAATACTGTACCCCTGATAGAGGGAGCCTGAGAAGAAGACCTTGATGAAAGAACATGGAGAGCCAGAGTGTTAACTGAAAGGCCTATTCGGCATCTTTTGTAACCTGGCTTGGTTGTACAAGGACAATGTTGTCCCCATGTTTAATGTGGGACAGTTTGCCAATGGTAAAGTTTACAGCATGAGAATGGACAAGGACAATGGAACCCCTAAAGATGCATAAAAATGGGTGCTGCTGAAGAGACTCTTGTGTTGTGACCTGGTGTTCACACTGTTGGAGTGCAGATGCTTTTAGATGCTTTACCAAGACGCTTTCCCAGAACGCTTTTAGAACCTTTCCAGAAACTGCATTTTCCCTTGGACTTTGAGAGGTTCAGACCTCTATGCTTCCCTTTGATTCTCAATTGAGTGTAACTTAGGCTAACACTTTTCCCCTGATCCAAGAAGACTCTTTACTGAGCTACTGAAATGCTGACACCTTCTCATTCTTCCCATTTTTTCCTATTTTTCCTGCCCTGTTCTATTTTTCTCTTGTATTGTTTTCCTATAGCTTTTTGAGATTATTTTAGATACTACCATCCTCTTAGTTTGGACTTTAACTTAGACAATTATAGGCTTACCCATGTATAGAAGAGAAAATCCCAAATTCTTCTCGGACCATCAGATTCTACTGCTAATTTTTTGTTCTGCTGTGATTGAACCTCTTGTTTGTTTAATACTGGTAAGCCTAAACTCCTTCAGGAGGTTGGGTTTCCCAGTTGTTATTTTATACTTTACAGCATGGCACTGTGGTTTGTGTACCTTAACCTGATTGCTAATTCACAATAAACCTTCTTAACTACAGTCAATGATTCCTGGTCCTTATTGTGTAGACAAATGGGTTACACTGTTAATTGAAATTAGATTGATGTAATGTTAACTTCCATCACCTCTCAGTCGGAAAGCAAGGTCGATCAGAGGACCAGTGGGAAGTGGGTTGGCCATAACGCTGCATCACCGGTCTCAGTTGATGGAGGTGAGTTCATCAGCTATTTCATCATTTGGAAATTCTTTGAGGTGGAAAGAGTCTGAGCTGACAAATTCTACCTTATTCTATATGCTGCTTGGTCACAATTGTTCTAAATGCCACCATGTGTTCATTGTTGCCATGAAAAGAGAGAATCACTCTCTGATGATGCAGAGCCATTTTAAAATACGGCAAAGGTGGCAGTTGCCCCGGGCCCCATCTTTCAGGAGGGCACTTTCAGGAGTACACCTGGTATAATTGTGTGCATAAAAATATTTTTCTTTTTTATTTGACACTTGGACATGACTGGCTTGCCTACCTATAGCCCTCATGCTCTCAGGTGGTTGGTGGCATCTGAATAAAAGCAAATATTTCTGTCTCTCTCTCGCCTTACTTCACCTTACCTCTTCTATCTCACCTCTCTCACTTTACCTCTCTCCCTCTTTTTTCCTCTCTCTACATCTCTCAAAGCCACTAACATGATAAGTGTCCACAATATGTCAAAGAGACAACCATCATGCCAGCACCACCATTATGTGAGGATAGCAACAGTAAAGTAGCGATTGCCACAAAATATCATGGAGGGATACCACTAGGCCATCACTACAGTTATACTGGGGATAGCCGAAAACATGTCGGAGGGATCCATTATCCCAAGGCCGCAATTATTTCAGAGGCATCCAGTCATGCCTAAAATCCTTCTATGGGTTAGGTGTATCCACAATATGCCAAGAAAGATACCACTATGCCTGGGCAACAATCAAGGAAGATACATCCATGTGTCAAAGATAAGCACAATAATGCTATGGCTATTAATATGCCAGGGACCAATACAAATATGTCAACATTGTGCCAGGGCCACCGTTATGCCAAATATGCCCACATTTAAGCCCAGACTGTCCTCATATGTCATGGATGGCCACCATTTGGCCAGTGACAATATCATATCAGAGAATATCTATAAATGTGTTAGGTGTGCTCAAAATATGTCATGGACGGCGCCATTATTATAGTGCCATTGCAATTGACTAAAGTTGGGGGTGCAGCTTATGCTCGGATATTGATATGCTAGACAAGATTTGCTTTTCCTTGCAAAGACATCATGACATTTATTAGCTCACAGATACACACGCAAACACTCACAAATATACACATGCACCAAAACATGTACATAAACATGTTTAAATACATGCACGCCGACACACAAGTGTGTTCTGACACATGCGTGCACCTCAGTGGCCATATTGGAGTGGGTTTTCTTTAACGCAAAACCCATTAAAACTTTGCTGGCCATACGTGTGAATGAATATTGACACATGCGCTTGCATGGTATTGGCAAATGCATTGGCAAAGCCTATAGCTCAGCCATTTAGAGCCAAGGTCTACTGAATTTGCCAATGCTTTTTGCAGTTATATATGGGACAATGGCTACGGCCGTCTTCCCTAAACAATATTATTGTCTATTTTTCATGTAACATTGGGAGGAAAGTGGGCACACGTTTGCATAGTGATGTCTGAAGCATAACTGATTTTCAATTTTCTCTCCTGACTTCTGATGTTGGGTAACATGAAGCAGTGGAAAGAGGCCAAGTTCCATTGTCGACTGTGATATCTGATAAAAGTCAATTTTGTTTTGCTATCAATCTATTGCGTTTGTTTGCTGTGTTTCGTTCGAAAAGGCTAACTGAACTGGGACGGACACATTCCATTCTTGTAGGACAGCCATTGTGTTTACAATTGAAATTCCAGATTCTTGCATCATGTTTAATGAGATATCTGACATGCTCTACTGTGCCAATAGAAGATGCCCCTACTTGCCACAGTATATACAGTCAGTAAGAGAGGTAGCAGAAAACACTCCTTAAAATTGTTATATATAACTGTACATTATGTATTTTTGGGTAAATCTAAAGGTAAATTGTAAGCTCTCAGCGAACAAAAGAATAACTGAAGCAAAATAGACGCAAAATATACTGGCACATGCATCAACAATTCCATTTGCGATTCCTTATTAGCGAAAAATAAGGATTCGCTAATAAGGAATAGCAAAAGGCTATGCATGTAGAAATCGCTTAAAAAATAGCGATTTCTAAACATACCTTAATTGCGACTCGCAAATTGCGAGTCGCAATTAAGAAATACCTCCCCATTCATTCCGATGGGCCTAGAGGCCCATAGGAATGAATGGGAAGACATTCTCTCAATTTGCGATTCTCAATTAGAGAATCGCAAATTGCTCATGCAATTTCAAGGGTGCTAGGGTGTCAAAAGGACACCCTGTTGCACCCCTGAAATCTGCATATGAGTACATATTGCACATACACATGCCCCAAGGGCATGTGTGTGTGTAAAATGGAACTTTGAAAAATGCACTTTAGTGCATTTTTCAAAGTTTTTGCCATGAAGTTCAACTTCATGGTAATTTGCTCCCCCTATTAGCGAAATCGCTAATTTTTTTATTTTAATGAATTGCATTTAAGGAATCTGAATTTGAGATTCCTTAAATGCAATTGCAATTTAAGTAATCGCAATTTAGAGATTACTTAAATTGCGATTTTTGCATTTGGGATGATGCATCCCAAATGCAAAAATACCGGTCGCAAAGGGGCAGATTCTGAGAATCTGCCCATTTGCGACCGGTTTTTGCTTTGATGCATGTGGACCATAGTCTCAAGTAGGCCTCTGTGGAATTTTAATTACGTCAGTGTAATGAGAGTAATTTTAATAATTCAGGATTACTCTTTAAAGTGAAATTACCAATAATAATGCGTGCTTGCATAATTAAGAGTAATTTGGGGGGGAAATCCTATCGCAAGAGCACATTTAGCGAGATCGAGCAGCTGCTCGCGCTTGCTATTCGTGTTCTGTTGCATTTAGCACTATTTCTTAGCACAAAATGCATCCTGGTGACCATTTTGGATGCGAGGGTGCATTTTGTGCTATGAAAATATTGTCAAATGCTGGTAATTAGACTGAGGGGAACTCCTAACACAAGTGCACATTCAGCAAGCACAAGCGGCTGCGCAGGCTCGCTATTTGTGCTCTGTTGCATTTGGATCTATTTCTTAGCACAAAATGCACTCTTGCAGAAAATAGCTCTAAATACAGAATTACTCTTCTCATATAATTCTGCGCAATCTGGCTGAATTTTTGGGTAATTCTGAGTGATTATGCTATACAAATTACTCCACTTACGCCCAATTCAAAGAAATAGTTCGTAAATAGAATATCATTGCCTCCGTATGGTCTTCTTGCGGCTGCATTTCCAGCTGCTTTCTTTGTAGCTATCAAACTTGTGTTTTAGTAGGTGTGGGGGTTACATCTCCATCCACTACAGCAAGGTACTTGCCAATGCCCTGATATGACTGACCACTCTTTAGCCGCCGCTACTCTGCTGGGTTGCCACCTGACTCTTCCCACCTGCTGAAGAGCACAGCTGAGGGTCCTGCTGGTTTTCCTTCTGAGGAAATAAAAAAGTTGAAAATTCTTACTGTCCTGGTGCTGGAAATACCCCATCTGTCCCTGCCCGTGGGGATTCTGTGCGGTACTGCAATTGGCCTTCTCCTTTTCTCTATATTGTTTATGCTGTCTCCCTCTGCTCCATTGTGCTTGCTGATTTCTCAATACAATTTTCCTGCCACTTTAATGATGACACACATGCTCCTAACGCATGAAATGGCCTGCCGCTACAAATGGGAGCCTCCTCCTCACTTCTTGAATTCCGTAAGAAGCTGAAGACCTGGCTTTTCAAATAGTTTCAAATAGCTGATGTGGCCCTGTCGGGGGGATGCTGAGGAAGAGTCTGGCGGTGGTGTTCAGTAACGTCTGGAGCTTGCGGAGTAGAGACTTGTTGATGCCGGCACATAGGGTGTTTCCGTAGTCAAGTCTGCTGGTTATTAGTGCGTGAATGACTGTTTTCCTTGACTCAAGGGGGATCCATTTGAAGGGCATGCGGAGTGTGTTGAAGCAGCTGGAGGCGACGGCGTTGACCTGTCGGTTCCTGGAGGGGGAGGAGTCGAGTATGAAGCTGAAGTTTCTGGCGTGGTTCGTGGGGGTGGGAGGGGCGCCGAGGGCCACCAGGTGTTGTTCCATGCTGACAGGGTAGTTCCGAGGACGAGGACATTTGTCTTCTCCAAATTGAGCTTCAGGCAGCTGTTGTTCATCCAGGAGGTAGCATCCTGGATGAATCCGCAGTGGATTTCCGTGGGTTCGGTGAGGAAAGGTGGCAGTCGGTACTTTGGCTTCTGTCAGTGATTAACAAGCCGATCCAGTCGAGGGCAGTCCCTTGTATGCCGGCAGCGTGTAGTCTGGTGGTGAGTGTGTGGTGGGAGACGGTGTTGAATGCTGCTGACAGGTCAAGTAGGATCAGGGTTGCAGTGTGGCCTTGGTCGAGGAGGGTGCAGATGTCATCTGTGGTGGCGAGAAGGGCAGTCTCTGTGCTGTAGTTGATGCGGAACACTGATTGAGAAGGGTCGAGGATGGAGTTGTGTTCGATGAATCTTGTTAGTTTTGCGTTGACTGTTTTCTCTGCGACTTTTGGCGCGAAGGGGAAGAGCGAGATGGGCCGGTTGTTCTTGAAGTCCATGGGGTCTGCTGAGGGCTTTTTGAGCAGGGGTCTGACTTCTGCACATTTCTAGTCATCGGGGAAAGTGCCGGTCTTAAAAGTGGTGTTGATGGTGCGTCGTAATTCTGGCGCGATGACGGCGGAGGCTCTGAGGTAGATGTGGGGTTGGCAGGGGTCTGTTGGGGCCCCTGAGAGGATGCCCTTCATGGTCGAGGCGGTCTCTTCTGTCGTGACTGGAGTCCAGGAGGAGATGGTGGGCTGGCTGGTGTTGCCGAAGGACGAGATGATTGCAGAGTCAGGAGTTTGGTCGTTGAAATTGTCGTAGAGGTTTTTGATCTTCAGGTGGAAGTAGGATCCGAGCTTGTCGCAGAGATCCTGGGAAGGGGCGATGTCCGTGGCTTCACTGGGGGGCTTGGTGAATTCCTGGATGACGCTGAAAAGTTCCTTGGAGTTGCTGGAGTAGGCTAGGATTTTGTTGTGGATGAAGGTTCTTTTGGTGGTTCTGATGCGTTGGTGGTACTCTGTCATGGCGTTCTTGTAGGTGGTCTGGTTTTCAGGTGTCTTGCTGTTTCTCCAGTTTTTCACAAGGCGTCTGCAGGTGCGTCTGATTTCTTGGAGGTCAGTGGTGAACCAGGTGGCTTTCCTGGGGCGGTGTATGTTGGAGTTGCGTAGCGGGCGGGTTTGTTTGTGCAGTTGGAGATCCACATGTGGAATTCTCAGGCTGCGAGGTTGGCGTTGGTTGCAGTGGTGGGGTGTGTTGCGGTTGAGGGTGGAGTTGAGCTGCTCCTCTGTGATTCTGCTCCAGTTCCTTCGTGGAGGGCTCGGAGTGGGCTTAGGCCATTTGTGTTTGTCAACAAGGAAGTGTACGCAGTGGTGGTCAGTCCATGGGGGTTGTGTGGTATGGCTGAAGTCCTCCTGCAAAGATGGCGTCGAGGGTGTTTCCTTCCTTGTGGGTTGGCATGGTGACGAGTTGTTTAAGTCTGATGTCGGCGAGGTTGTCCAGGAGGGTGGTGGAGTTGGGGTTGCTGGAGTTGTCGAGGTGGAAGTTCAGGTCTCGGATGAGTATGTAGTCCATAGAGGCGATGGCGTGGAGGGCGATGAAGTTGTTGATGGTGTTGGCGAAGTGGGCTTGGGGGCCGGGAGGTCTGTAGGCGAGGGTGCCACGGAGTGTGGAGTTGGGTCTGGTCTGGACCTGGAAATGCAGGTGTTCGGCCATGGGAAAGGTGTCGCTCGAGGTGGAGGGAGTTTTTGTGTGCAATGACGATTCCTCCTCCTGAGTAGTTGGGGCGGTCCTTCCTCTGGATCTTGTATCCGTCCGGGATGGCGATGTCAGAGGTGGAGGATGCGTTGGTCCAAGTCTCTGTAAAGAAGGTGACGTTGGGTAAGAGGGTGTCCAGGAGGTTCCAGATCTCTATGGCGTGCCTGTGCATGGAGCGCACATTGAGGAGGATGCATCTTAGGCCGTCGGAGGATGTTGGCGGAGTGGGTGGTGGTGAAAGTTTTGTGGCAGTGGTGGCAGGAGAACTGGCCGTGGGTCTTGTTCAGTGTGGACTGCTGCCAGTTGTTGTTTCTCCCGGGGTTGAGCATGTGGAGGGTGACTGAGTCATAGCGCTAGATGGTCAGCGATCCAGGGTCCTGTCGCTGGTTACAGTCGGGTCGCAGGCGGACGCAGACAGGCTTGCCTTTGGTACGCCAGTGGCGCACCCGCTGCATGCGGCCACGCAGCAGCCGCCATTAAATAGGGGAGGGAGAGGCAAAGCACAGGTGGGAAGCGGCAAGTGGGGAGGGCTACGAGAACAGGCACAAGAAAATCGATGCAGACAGCAACAACAGAAGTTAACAAGACAACATAATCAAAAACAGAAGGCAACGGCAAATTAAAAATTAGAAGACCAAACAAAAGGTAAAGTAAAAATTCAGGCAATACGGGCAGAGGACCATGGGCAGGCAGAGAGCGGGTTGAGAGCGGTCTCGAACCCTGCCTGCACCAGGCAGCGGCAGCTACGGACAGGCGGAGATGTGGGGCAAGAGAGCGGGTCTCTGGCCAGAAGGTCAGAGGACTCGCTCGATCATCCGCAAGGCGGCCGCCATTAAATAGGGGAGGGAAAGTGCAGCTGGGAGGCGGGAAGCGGCAAGCGGGAGGGCTACAGGAACGGGCACAAGAAAACCGAAGCAGACAGCAACAACAGAAGTTAACAAGACAACATAATCAAAAACAGAAGGCAAAGGCAAATTAAAAATAAGAAGACAAAACAGAAGGCAAAGTAAAAATTCAGGCAATACCGGCAGAGGACCAGGAGCAGGCAGAGAGCGGGTCGAGAGTGGTCTCAAACTTGCTCGCACCAGGCAGCAACGTACAGGCGGAGCTGCGGGGAGAGAGAGCGGGTATCTGGTCAGAAGGTCAGAGGACTCGCTTGATTATCCGCGCAGCGGCCGCCATTAAATATGGGAGGCGAAGGGAAAGCGCAGCTGGGAGGTGGGAAGCGGCAAGGGGGAGGGCTACGAGAACGGGCACAAGAAAATCAAAGCACACAGCAACAACAGAAGTTAAGAAGACAACATAATGAAAAACAGAAGGCAAATTAAAAATTAGAAGACAAAACAAAATGCAAAGTAGCAATTCCGGAAATACCGGCAGAGGACCCGGAGCAGGCAGAGAGCAGGTCAAGAGTGGTCTCGATCCCTGCTCGCACCAGGCAACGGCAGCGATGGACAGGCGGAGCTGCGGGGAGAGAGAGCGGGTCTCTGACCAGAAGGTCAGAGGACTCGCTCCTGAACTCACCAGCTGAACTGTATTCACTGACTAATTTAGTGCTTGTACACCAGTGAAAATGACACTAAAAGTACTGTGCTATAATGTGTGTGTATGTGTATTTTTTTCAGTGAATATATATATATTTTCACTGAAAAAACGAAAAGGTTAAAGTAACATTATATTTAGGTGTGATAAAAGGATCTGTTTCTTTTTTTTTAAGGAAAAAAACAGTTTAACGTAAAATTACTGTTAGGTGAATATGTCAGAGACAACATTAACATTTTAAACTAAAAAACACACAGATATTCATCAGCTATAGTTAGCATCCCTAACTATAACTTGTGCCCCAACATGCACTGCTTATGACCTCAGAAATGACATCACTTATGACACGTTCCATGACATCATTTATGACATCACTCATGACATCTCAAATGACATCATTGATGACCCCGGGGATCACTGCGGGCAGAGAAACATATCTAAAGTCCACTACCAGCTGGGAAGAGCATTTTTTAAGCTCCAGCCAGCTGGGAGCAGGCTTGGTGCTTCCTCCCACTTGGCAGGAGATTTAATAATGTTACAGCGAGAGCAAACACAGGTATTCCTTCCCACGCTGGTGCGGGCAGGTAAAAAGGCTGTGTCCTGGGGGTGGGTACCCCGGGACATAGCCAGTGAAGGGGACCGGGCGATGGGATCCCCAGGGCCATTAATGGCTCAGAGGCCGTGTGACCCACCACTCCCTTAAAGGCATCAGCCTCACCTGTTCCTTTTCAGGCTCAGAGAGAGGGACCGCGTGGCCCCCTCCCCATATTATGCATTTTTAGCCCTAGGTGTGGGCTCTCTGGGCCTTTAGAATCTTGGGAAGAGGGTCATGTAGCCCCCTCCCTATAAAAATGAATGACAGCCCCGGGGGTGGGCTCTCTGGGGCCTCTAGAGGCACAGAGAGGGGAACAGTGCTGACTCGGGAGGAGGGGTCACGCAGTTTCCCTCCTCTTTCTAAACAAAGCCCCAGGGATAGGCTCCCAGGGGCATAATATAACTTGTGGCCAGGGGAGCCTTTTTTCCCCTAATCCTGCTAAAGTCTTGCAGGATCGAGGAATTTTTTATCTTTTTTTCTTTTTTGGCCCCAAGGGGAGACCCTCTGGGTAACAGGGGGTCTAGGGGAACAGGGTATCCCTACCCTGCCCCCTTATAACTTCTTTTTCTAACGACTTCAAGACAGGGGACTAATTCCCCAAGTCCTATAATGGCCGCCAGCAACATTTTTCTAATGTTGCTGGCAGCCATCAGAGCGCTAGCTCTTGGGGAGTATGACTCCCACAGGAGCGGTATGGCTCAAGGGGAAAAGAACTCCCTGGCGAATCAGACCGCTCTATGCTTAAACTGACACACCTGTGAGAGTTGTTTCAAAGACTCTCGCAAACCCAAATGCCAAAATATAAAATTCTTTTTTACCCTTAATTTCTCGAAAACCTACTGAGCGGATTTACACCAAATCACAAAAAGCACAATCTGCAGACCAAGGTCTAGCTTCCTGCCGAATTTGGTGTAATTCTGTTCAGCAGTTTTGGCTATAACCTGTCTTAAAGAAGTCTACAGAAAATGCATGGGGATTTTGCACTTTGCGACACCCCTTTTTTCTCGGCCCCTGCTAGACAGATCACCACAAAACTTTCCAGGAAAGAGCTTAGGTGGTAGTTCGCGCTTTGGCCCCTGTAACTTTTTGACCACATAAGGTATGCACGCCAAATTTGCGTCCTTTTCTTCCAACATCATGGGTATTCTAAAGGTACCCAGGGTATGTGGATTCCCCTGGAGGGGACCCAGATATTAGCCAAAATACAGCTAAATGTTGTTTGTTTGGGGGGGAAATGGGAAAAAAGTGCTGCAAATAAAAGCGGCTGCGTTTTTCCCTGCAAATGGTATCAAACAAGGGTTTGTGGGGCTGAAATCACCATTTTCCCAGCTTTTAGGTAATGACAGACTTTTGTCAGAAAACCAAAGATTTTTACACAGTTTTGGCATTTTTCTGGGACATAGCCAATTTTTGCTATTTTTTGTGCTTTCAACCTCCTTCCAGTTAATGGTAGAAATGGATATGAAAGCAATAATGGATCCTGGGAAGCTATACATTTTGGAAAAGTAGACAAAATTCAAAATTCAGCAAGGGGTCATCTGTGTAGATCCTTCAAGGTTTCTTTTTAGAAACTAACAGTTAAATATAGGAAAAATTGAAAACTAGTTGAAAAAAACAGCCTTTTGTGTCAACGTTTTGATCAGTAACTTTTTCTAATTATGACAGCTCTTTGAAAGCAATATACCATTACATCCGCTGGACCTTACTGATTATGGGGATATATAGGACTTGTAGGTTCACCAAGAACCCGACGAACAGAGAGCCAAAAACTGAGCAGCGACTTTCAATGGTTTTTATTATGTACCGGGTATTTAGCAATTATTCTGGGAAAATGTATACATGGAAAAGTCGGTATGAAAGACACCTATGTATTTCTGAAATGGGAACAAAATATAGAGGGGCATATTTACAAGCCCCTTGCGCCACTTATGCGTCACTTTTCCCATGTTAAAAGTGACGCAAAAGTGGCACAAGGGGCTTGTAAATATGCCCCAGAGTTTGGAAATAGTAGATATTTGCACATTTCCGAAATTGGGAATACTCATACTAGTATAAGAATTATTGGTCATTTTTCAAAATGACTTCTTTTTTACACATTGTCTTTCATTTGGAAGGCAGAAATGCATCGAAAGTCAATAGGTAATAACAGTTGCTTTACAAATATGAATTACCCTAAGTCTCCCAATAAAAATGGTACCTTACTTGTGTGGGTAGGCATAGTGACCACGACAGGAAACGGCTCAAAACGCAACGTGAACACACCACATTTTCACAATGAAAAATTACAGTTTTTTTGCAAAGTGCCGAGCTGTAGTTTTTTAACCCTACCTCTGCCGGCACCTAGGGAAACCTAGCAAACCTATACATTTTTGAGAACTAGACACCCAGGGGAATCCAGGATTGGGTGACTTGACTGGCTCTCACCCCAGGTTCTGTTACCCAGAATCCCTTGCCAACCTAAAAAATTGTCCAAAAAAACACATTTTCCTCACATTTCTGTGGTGGAAAGTTCTGGAATCTGCGTGGATCCATAAATTTCCACCCACCCCGCGTCCCCCAAAGTCTTCCGAGAAAAATGGTACCTCACTTGTGTGGGTAGGCCTAGTACCCGCAGCAGGAAACGGCGCAAAACGCAACATTGGCACACCACAATTTCACAGTGAAAAATGACCTTTTTTTGGCAAAGTGCCTAGCTGTAGTTTTTTAACCCTAGCTCTCCCGGCACCTAGGGAAACCTAGCAAACCTATACATTCTTGAAAACTAGACACCCAGGGGAATCCAGAATGGGGTGACTTGACTGGCTCCCACCAGGTTCTGTTACCCAGAATCCCTTGCCAACCTAAAAAATTGTCCAAAAAAACACATTTTTCTCACATTTCTGTGGAGGAAAGTTCTGGAATCTGCGTGAATCCACAAATTTCCACCCACCCTGCGTTCCCCAAAGTCTTCCGAGAAAAATGGTACCTCACTTGTGTGGGTAGGCCTAGTGCCCGCGACAGGAAACGGCGCAAAACGCAACGTGAACACACCTCAATTTCACAGTGAAAAATTACCCTTTTTTGGCAAAGTGACTAGCTGTAGTTTTTTAACCCTAGTGAGGTTCCGTATGACACGGGACCGCAGTTTTGAGTGGTAACGAATATGGATGAGTTGGGTATCTACGAACCGCAAATGACGAGTATAATGGGTGTACGCAGTTTCGCTATGCAGCCACGTATGGTTCGTCTCATTTTTGGGTTCGTTCATCTGGACCCTCGGGTTCCATTTTAGATACAGCATCCATTTTGTTTCTTGCCCTCAAGTAGCCAGCGAACGGACTTCGCCCGCTTCGTGACCCTGGGACTCTCAAGCTTACACGAAGGACACGTGTTTCTTTGAGGTGACTTTTACGATGAGGGAAACGACACGACTAAGGCAGATGGCCCCGCTCGAGGCTCATCTTGCCGCGCCGGTCTATTGTTTCAGTCATGCATACATTAGACATGAGGTCTTTGACCCCTCTATCAAGTTTCCTTTATTGCCCCCAACACTCTTTTCTAACCTGTTGTGCATCCTTGTCCTTTCCTTGCATCTGTTTTTCGTCCTTCCTCTTAATGTGTTTATGGTTAGGATGGAATGTGTTTATTGCGGAGGAATTATGTTTTTACAGTTGGGAACCGGCAAGACTGTCGTAATTATGTTCCGGCCTCCTGAGACATGAATGCGACCCTTTTGAAGTTTATTGTGGGAACTGAGTTGTAACCTTTGTTCGCCATACTGCGCTATGGCAAAAACCTGCATAAAAGGACCGACCCACTTCTACGAATTTGAAGCAGTCTCCGAGAACCTACACGTTGTGTACTTCTTGTGACCTCTGTATCCCTGCAGTAAATTAACGCTGATCTCTGACGTCGCCGGAAGTGTTCCGTGTCTCTGTGTTTAGTACGCCAGAACAGGTAACCCACGAAGGTTTCAGGTGTTGTTCCCTGGCACCGCTGGGTCTTAAGAATAACCCAGTCCTTCAGTTGGCGCCCAACGTGGGGCGACATCAACGGTACCGGTCCAAAGCCCGACGATCGTGAGGAACTTCGTGTGAAATCTCCGAGGGAAGGTGCACCCCGCTTCATCGATCCAGTTGTCGAAATAAGTGGCCCGACGTCTTTTCCCGCGAAGATCCCCGCCTCCTGACGGCTGCGACGGACCGATGCCCTGACTGTCGACCTGTTTTGGCGCCTGGCGTAGTCCTTTGTACGGCGAGACGATCGACGGACCTTCCTGGTGACGCCATTGTTCTCTCAGTTAAGTATTTGTGGGTCGCTCCCAGTGTTGCTTTGTTGTTTGCATGGTTCCATAGCATTCGTGGTTCTTAGTAGTTGGGTTTTATTTGACGATTGCAATTGCCAAAACCGAGGGTCTTGCATTTTTGTGAGGACATCGTAATTCGATAACCCTTGAAGTTTGTAAACTCGGTTAGTGTGCACGATGCCTGGCCGTGGTACTTTGTTTGGGTTTCTCAAATGTTGCAGCATGGATTCCCGGCTGGAGGATTCATGTCCGATACCTCCGGTTGGAACTCCGATTTACGAGCTCTATAGTCGTCATGGCGTGGGTCCTATCGTATATAATGAATATTGGGTCCGCTACACCAAAAAGGATGGCGTCCTCAGTTGGCCATCTCATGGTAGTTTCGAGACTGCCGTTTTAGATAATTTGGAAGCGAAATTGTTTAAAAAGAAAGCTAGGCCGGCCATGTTTGATTCCTTCCGGTTGTGGCGGAAAGAGGCCAAGCAGAAAGAAATCAAACAGAATAAGAAAAATAAAAGAGAAGGTGTTATTGCAGTGATGCGAAATGCAGAACAATATCAATTAGACAAAGATGAGAAAGAGCAGGAAGTTAGTGCTCGGCTACACCATATGGCAGTGGATAAGTGTTATCCGGTGCTACCATCTAATATCGATAAGACAGGAGAAGAAGCGATGGAGGATCCGCTCTTGTCTTATCTGATGAAATCGCCACCTCCCTATGCTCCCGATGTTATGGGTCCCGTGCGTCCACCTCTTCCTCAACACGCTGTTTTGGCGGCTGCTGGTCAGCCCGCCGTTCCTCTCGTACTCCCGAATCCCCTTGGGCCCCAGATCGTACATCCTCTTGTTCCGGCTTCTCTCCCTATTGCGCCTTTCCAAGTCCCTCCTCAGCCTGTTGTTCCCGTTGCTCCTGCTGCTGCGTCTACTTCTACTGTTTCTACCCCTCTTGTTGCTGCGCCCGCATCTTCTTCCTCTTCTCCTTCTGTTCGTAGTCGTCTTTTGACGGCTGTTGCTTCTCTTTATTCTCCGCTTTTTGGGCCGATACTTGGCTCGACTCTTTCAGATGTCGCTCAAAGGCGCAGTCAGCTTCCTGATGGTAGGGAACGTGAATCGTTGGTGAAAACGGCACGTAGATGGATTCGTAACCCTGTTAAATACACCTCACGTGTAGTGTTTGAAACGTTCTCCCAGTTTAATGAGCCTACGCAACGATTTGTGTTTGAAGAACTGTGTAACTCGTTGAAGGAGGAGTGGGACGATGATGTGACAGATAATGTACCGTCAGAGGTTTCTGAGCTGCAGCATCGGTTTGCCTCGGGTGTAATCGTAGGCGACAAAGTTCGAGAGGCTTTAGAGCGCTTGTTATCCTTTCGATGTACAGTGCAACCTCGTGCGTTGTTTAAGGACGAGACTGCAGAATGGATGGCACAACCTGGTCAATATCCTATGCGAGAAGTTCCTCCGGTATGGATGCCAGGTGATCCTGCTGCTAACCCTCCTGTTCCAGGCCGTTTCCAGAGAGTGTGGATACACCTCCCTTGGAAACGATCGGAAGTTTTGCAAGTGAAGCAATCTTTGCCCGATCCCCGTAAGAATCCTGCAGGTTATTATAAGGAGCTGTCCCAATTGGTGGATGCTACTGTTATGAACCTAGTCGATATTGATATGTTGTTTGGCAATGTGGTGCCTCAGCCGATTTGGGCAAAAATTCGTCACGAGAATCACGCAGCCGAGTTAGGCGGTGACTGGGCTGCCCTTACGGCGGCAGATGCCCAGCAGGTCGGTGGGGCTAAACCTGAACAGCTTATTGTGGCTTTGCCTCAGAGGATAATTACCCTCATGAAAACGCTTATGCCAGCGATGTGCGTCAATTGGGACAAATTATCAGCATGCAAGCAAAAGAGGGATGAAAGCGTTTCTGATTTCTTTACGAGATTCGAGGAAGCGTTTGTAGATCATAGTGGTCAGGACATGGGATCTGAGGGTGGTCAGCGGCTGTTTGTTGATAAGTTTGTATCGAACTTGCTGCCCGACCTTAGCAACAAGTTGAAGAATTCTGAGAGTTCGTGGGCTGTTTCTACCACTGCCCAAATATTGGCTACGGCCCAATATTACGAAAACAGAGAAAAAGAGGAAAGTGAGCGTGCAGATAAGAAAACGAAGGATCTTAAAACTAAAGTCTTATTGCAGCAAGCCTATCCTCCGCGTTCGCATTTCAGTGATACACAACAGCAAAATAGATCACAATCACAGTTCTCCAGATCGCAGACGCGAAATGCTTCTCCCGCACCTCGTTTTGTGCTGGGATATAATCAATGCGCATATTGTCGTGGGGAGGGCCATTTGAAGTTTGATTGTCCGGTTCTCCGTGATAGGAACAATGGTGTGTCGGCTCGAGGAGGACGTAGTGGCCCTCAACAGGCTTCCCGTGGTAGAGGTCGCGGAGTTACCCAGAATCAGGCCGAACGCTTTGCAACGTCTTCGGACTCGCAAAATTGTTTCGATAGGCGCGAACCATCGTCCGGTCGGTCTGCACAGTATCATGTGGATGACTGTTATGTTGAGTGTGATGTTGATACGGATGGTATCTACTAGGACAGCCATAGACAAAGGAAGGGAGAAGTATCAGTTCCGGTTGATCAGAGAGGGCCTTATGTTGCAGTAGCCACTTTGGGCGTCGTTGAGCCTTTTCTGTTGGACACTGGTGCAGCAAAAAGTTCCATCATGCATTCGAAACTCCCTGGCGCGCCTTTGTCTGGCTTAACGAATGTTTCCGTTGGATTTTCTGGCGCCCCCGTTAGCAATCCAGTTTCTAGCCCTTTGCCCCTTACAATTGGGTCTCATGAGCTAGAAGCTCCTTTGATTTTGACTACTGGTTGTGGTGAGAATCTTTTGGGTCTGGATTTGTTGAAAAGGTTACATGCGACTTTGTACTGTTCTCCTACGGGTGTGGAGCTTACGTTGGGTAAGAGTGTGATTTCCCCTATGTATTTATCGATCGACAAGCTCCCACCAGAATTGAGATCTCTTCCGGACTCCTTGTGGGCGACAGGTCCCAATGACGTGGGCCTGTTGGATATACCACCTTATGTTGTCCAACTGAAAGTTGGTGCGCGTTTGCCACGCATACCTCAGTATCGTATTTCCCTTGATGGTGAAAGGGCACTATTAGCGATCATTTACGACTTGATCGGTAAAGATGTTATTGAGGAGACACGGGGTAATGTGTGCAATAGTCCCGTGTTGCCTATTCTGAAACGAACGGATCCCTCCAAACCTCCTGTGTACCGTCTAGTTATCGACTTACGGGAGGTGAATAAAGTCGTTGTTCCGCAGTTTCCTGTGGTGCCAGACATTACAGCTTTACTGACTCTGATTCCAGCCACTGCGTCATGGTTCTCGGTCATCGATCTGAAGAATGCGTTCTTTAGCATTCCGATTGCTGAGGAAAGCAGAGACTTGTTCGGGTTCTCATTAGGTGGTCGCAGCTTCAGATTCAAACGCGCTCCACAGGGCTACTGTGAGAGTCCATCAATCTACAGCCAAGTTCTTAAGAGCCAACTTGATGCGTTTGTGTTACCGGCTGGTGCAGCCTTGATTCAGTACATTGACGATCTGTTGATCGCTGCTGACACCGAACAGCTTTGTAGGACTGCTACAGTATCACTGTTACAGCATCTTTGTGACTTACATCATAAAGTGTCACCTTCCAAACTGCAATATTGTTGTCAAGAAGTAACCTACCTAGGTCACTTATTGTCAAAGGCGGGATGAAGGTTGACCCCTGAAAGAATTGCAGCAATTGCTCGAATGTCTGTGCCAACAACTCAGAGAGATGTGCGTGCCTTTCTAGGTATCACGTCATACTGCAGACAGTGGATCCCGAACTTTTCACTGTTAGCGAAGCCATTGGTAGCTCTCACGTGCAAGGACGTTTCGACTCCTTTGCCTTGGACGGAGGAATGTCAGAAAAGTTTTTCTGAATTACGTGATTCATTGTGTTCGGCTCCTGTGTTAGGTACTCCTGATTACAGTAAGCCTTTCACGTTATACGTCCATGAGAGGGACGGTTGTGCGTTGAGTGTTTTAACGCAACAATTTGGTGATAAACAGCGTCCGTGTGCATATTTTTCCTCGACCTTAGACCCGGTAGCTAGAGCGTTGCCGAGTTGCTTGAGGGCGACAGCGGCAGCGGCGGCGTCTATTCGACAGTCCGCAGGCCTGGTCATGGATAATATGCTCATAGTAATGGTTCCGCATGCAGTTGATACGCTCTTGAATCGGACAAAGACTCAACATTTGACGAGTGCAAGGTTGTCTGGGTACGAGCTGACCCTTTTGGCAAGTCATATACAGATTAAACGTTGTAATGTACTGAATCCGGCGACATTGTTGCCGATTAATATGGAATCAGATGATGTACTGCCACATGATTGTTATTTACGGACTGAGGAAGAAACAAAAGGTCGTGTGGACCTGAAAAACACTCCCTTGGCAGATCCCGATGGTACTTTGTATGTGGATGGTTCTTGCTTCAAATTGCCGAATGGCGATGTGACGACTGCGTATGCTGTAGTGACGTTGAGCACGGTTGTGGAAACTGCGAGATTGAATCAGAACTCCGCACAAGCGGCAGAGTTAATTGCATTGACAAGAGCGTGTGTTTTGTCGAAGGGAAAGCGAGTGAATGTGTTTACTGACAGTCAGTACGCGTTTGGTGTTGCGCATAATTTTGGAAGATTGTGGAGAGAAAGAGGATTTATGACATCGCATGGTACGAAGATCCAACACGGGCAGCTTGTGAATGATCTTTTGGATGCACTTACATTGCCTAAACAAGTGGCGATCGTTAAATGTAGTGCACATCGGAAAGTGACGGATGATGTTGGTCGTGGTAATGCGTTTGCGGATGAGACTGCTAAAGAAACGGCTAGGAATCTTGCGACTCGAATGTATGCCACGAGTTCAGTGAGGTGGCCGACGGAGACTGGTATGTGTGAGAATACTGTTGAGAGTGTGAAAGCAATTCAGAACGAAGCTACTGAAGCTGAAAAGACCAAGTGGAAAGAAAGTACAGGAAAATTGGATGTGCACAGATGTTGGGTTGACCTGACGGAATGTCAGAGGTGGATGTTACCAGATGCGTATGTATTAGCTGTTGTGACGATGGCTCATGGGTTGTCACATATTAGTGCGAAAGGAATATGTAAGTTCTTGTCCCCTGTATGGAGGAATGAGGGTATTGCTAAGTGTGCCGAAAGAGTGGTTAAGAATTGTATGGTGTGTTTGATGCACAATCCCGGAAAAGGTACCCCCACTCCGCCTGGTCATTTCGCTCCTCCTGCTTGTCCCTTTGAGGTTATCCAGTTGGATTTTATCCATATGGAGAGATGCAATAACCTGAAGTATGTTTTGGTTGTGGTTTGCGCGTTCTCCAGGTGGATTGAGGCCTATCCTCTTAAGGATAATACTGCCCTGTCCACAGCAAAAATCCTGCTGAAGGAGTACTTTCCTAGGTACGGAATGCCACGGATTGTGTGGTCGGATAATGGAAGCGAGTTTGTGGGAAGTGTGATGCAGAGTGTGTGTAAGGGCCTTGGAATTCGGCAGAAATTCCACAGTGCTAATCATCCTCAGGCAGCGGGTTTGGTTGAAGGGTACAATGGTACCCTGAAGCTGAAACTCGCTAAGATTCAAGCTACGACTGGTCTGTCATGGCCTGATGCCTTGCCTCTGGCTCTCCTATCGACCAGAGCAACCGTACACTCTCGAGTAGGGCTTAGCCCATATGAGATTGTGTTCGGTCGCCCTGCGAATATTTGGGGAGTCCCGAGGCCTAGGGCTTTTGATAGTCTTGAGTATCCAATGTTGATTGATTATCTGCATGATTTGACCACTAAACTACGGTTAATCCATCAACAGGTCTTTGAAGCTCTACCGGCGCAGACAGAGGGTTCTGGACACCAGCTCCGGCCAGGGGACTGGGTGGTTACCCGAAACTTTGGTCGGAAACGTAACTTGGAGCCAAGATTCGTTGGACCCTTCCAAGTTTTGTTGACGACGAGAACAGCGGTTCGACTGGAGGGCCGGAAAAATTGGGTCCATGCCAGCCACACAAAGAAGGTACCGATCCCTTTACCAACTGACGGTTGGGTGAGGACTGGGATTTCGGCCACAGAAACTGAGACTCCTTTGCGCTTTGTGCCGTTTAGTGACGCTCAACTTGTGGATGAGGATTCATCACTGCCAAACCCATGTGTGGAGTCATCAGTAGCAGAAAACCCAAGGTCTGACTCGTTGTCCACTTCATCGAATCCTGTTGCGCCAGCTGAACAATTGTTTGTAGAGCAAACTCGACCAGGAAGAAATCGATACTTTCTTCGTTCAAGGACTAATAAAAATTAATAGTATGATGGTTTTTGACGTTACGAATATTATGGACAATTACATCCTTTCTTTTTGAGTTTTTATGTGCCTTTCCACTGCTAAGAGATTTGTAATAAATTTGAAAGTTTCGAGGAAACCTCTCCATCCGGGTTACCGTAGGGCCGTGCGGGTACTTCTTTCTGTCTAGCAGGTTTCTGACGCTAGGTCGGTTACTTTTGTCGATTCCTGGGAACTCCTGGGGATTGATAATCGCTGTTCAGAACGAAGTGCGTCAAGTACGTCACGGACGGTTTGTAGAGGATGGCATTCTCTAAGCTGTTGGAAGAAGAAAGGGTGTCGGCACAGAGATTAGAGTTATGGAGGGTTGTACGAACAAAATGTTTTTTGTTTCAGGTGTTTCTACTGTTTCTGACTTTATCTATGCTATTGGTGGGTGGAGTGTATTTTGGAGTATCGTTGTTCTTGCCTTCTGTTTCGCCTACCTTTTCTCCTGACCTAAGTTCCCTCACCACTGTCTCCCCACATTCCTTTCATCCTTTGCCTCAGCATGAGCAGGTTAGACGTGCGGAATTCATGAATAATTCCTTTGTTCAACTTCTACATCAGCATCAGTTGGTGGTGAATACTACCAATTGTTGGGTATGTGGTTTAATGCCACACACTATGGATAGGGGTATTCCGTATTTGGTCCTTCCTTACAGCTCCCAGGGTTCAGCTCGAGCATTCCAAACTATGTTCCGTAGTGCACTAGATTCCTACCCCAGTCGAGAGCCACAGTCTGCCACTTTTGGTCCTGGGCCGTACCACAAGCCTTTGGCGATAGCCATAGCAGATCTGGATAGAGATGTTTTTGATGCATCACTCATTCCAGATGAAGAAGTGCAGGCCTATAAGGATCTGAGTGAGACTGAGTATAGTACGTCAGTGGGTGATAGACAGCTTAAGAGCTCGTCCCCGATATGGATTGTACCGCACCTTGGTAATTTCTGCTTGAAAGGTTTGGGTCGAAATCCGAGAGCACAACTTGGGAACAGTGCTTGCACTGATACGTATGTTCTACCCATGCTCTCCTCCCCTGTTTTTCTGACTGCTAAGGGCACCTATTTTGTATGTTATGAACGCGCATATACATGGTTACCCCGCGATTTTTCGGGTACCTGTTATATTGCGAATCTCTTACCTCCGACTTTCACAGTTGCTTCAGACTACCACAGAACTAGAGTCGTGAGAGGCGTTATTAGTAAAGAGGACACTGCTGGTCAAGAAGCAGGAGACTTCTTTAAAGGTTTCTTGCCGTTTTGGGGACCTATGGTTAATAGTAGGAACCTAAGACAGTTGACCCGTGTAGTTGAGTCGACTGCTAATATTACTGCAAATGCCCTTGGTAATCTAACAGCTGAACTACAGGCGGATAGACTCATGACGTTGCAGAACCGTATGGTTCTAGACGTTGTTCTTGCAGATAGAGGGGGTGTGTGTAAAATTATCCATTCGAGTTGTTGCATTTTTATTCCTGACAATGCTCCAACTGTATACCAAGCCATCTCGAAGTTGCACAAGATTTCCGAGTCCATACACGTGGACGAAGGTAATTGGACGCTCCTAGGATGGTTGTGGGGCCTAATGTCAACCTGGGGTTGGAAGATTCTAATGATCGTAGGGGCTGTTGTAACGTTTCTGTTCACGTGTTGTCTTTGTGTACAGTGTGGTCCTGCCTTATGTGGCCTATGTGCTGCGACGTGTATAAGGCGGCCATCTGTTACCAAGGAGACATTGATGAATAGGATGATGTTCCAGCAGCAGCTGAACGATCTGATGAATATTGACATAGATTCAGATCTTGACTAGTGCTTGCCTACATGAGGGCAAAAGGAGGGTCTGAGGTTCCGTATGACACGGGACCGCAGTTTTGAGTGGTAACGAATATGGATGAGTTGGGTATCTACGAACCGCAAATGACGAGTATAATGGGTGTACGCAGTTTCGCTATGCAGCCACGTATGGTTCGTCTCATTTTTGGGTTCGTTCATCTGGACCCTCGGGTTCCATTTTAGATACAGCATCCATTTTGTTTCTTGCCCTCAAGTAGCCAGCGAACGGACTTCGCCCGCTTCGTGACCCTGGGACTCTCAAGCTTACACGAAGGACACGTGTTTCTTTGAGGTGACTTTTACGATGAGGGAAACGACACGACTAAGGCAGATGGCCCCGCTCGAGGCTCATCTTGCCGCGCCGGTCTATTGTTTCAGTCATGCATACATTAGACATGAGGTCTTTGACCCCTCTATCAAGTTTCCTTTATTGCCCCCAACACTCTTTTCTAACCTGTTGTGCATCCTTGTCCTTTCCTTGCATCTGTTTTTCGTCCTTCCTCTTAATGTGTTTATGGTTAGGATGGAATGTGTTTATTGCGGAGGAATTATGTTTTTACAGTTGGGAACCGGCAAGACTGTCGTAATTATGTTCCGGCCTCCTGAGACATGAATGCGACCCTTTTGAAGTTTATTGTGGGAACTGAGTTGTAACCTTTGTTCGCCATACTGCGCTATGGCAAAAACCTGTATAAAAGGACCGACCCACTTCTACGAATTTGAAGCAGTCTCCGAGAACCTACACGTTGTGTACTTCTTGTGACCTCTGTATCCCTGCAGTAAATAAACGCTGATCTCTGACGTCGCCGGAAGTGTTCCGTGTCTCTGTGTTTAGTACGCCAGAACAGGTAACCCACGAAGGTTTCAGGTGTTGTTCCCTGGCACCGCTGGGTCTTAAGAATAACCCAGTCCTTCACTAGCTCTGCCAGCACCTAGGGAAAGCTAGCAAACCTATACATTTTTTTAAACCTAGACACCCAGGGGAATCCAGAATGGGATGACTTGACTGCCTCTTGCCAGGTTCTGTTACCCAGAATCCCTTGCAAACTTAAAACATTGTAAAAACAAAAACACATTTTCCTCACATTTTTGTGGTGAAAAATTCTGGAATCTGCGTGGATCCACACATTTCCACCCACCCCGCGTTCCCCAAAGTCTTCCGAGAAAAATGGTACCTCACTTGTGTGGGTAGGCCTAGTGCCCGCGACAGGAAACGGCACAAAACACAACATGGACACACCACAATTTCACCGTGAAAAATGACCCTTTTTTGGCAAAGTGCCTAGCTGTAGTTTTTTAACCCTACCTCTGCCGGCACCTAGGGATACCTAGCAAACCTATACATTTTTGAAAACTAGACACCCAGGGGAATCCAGGATGGGGTGACTTGA
The DNA here is from genome assembly GCF_964204655.1 of Triturus cristatus. Classification (NCBI taxonomy): domain Eukaryota; kingdom Metazoa; phylum Chordata; class Amphibia; order Caudata; family Salamandridae; genus Triturus; species Triturus cristatus. The sequence goes on along the minus strand of NC_140582.1, from coordinate 1,062,346,299 downwards.
CTGGCTCTCACCAGGTTCTGTTACCCAGAATCCCTTTCAAACCTAAAATATTGTCCAAAAAAACACATTTTCCTCACATTTCTGTGGTGGAAAGTTCTGGAATCGGCGTGGATCCACAAATTTCCACCCACCCCGCGTTCCGCAAAGTCTTCAGAGAAAAATTGTACCTCACTTGCGTGGGTGGGTCAAGGACCCGCAACAGGCAAGGGCCCAAAACCTATTGAGGCGATATCAAAATTACCTATCACAAACCAACCTGGTTTTGCAAGGGGGGTCCCATGAGTTTTTGGCCCGGGGCTCGGTGGCCATCTAGGGAAACCTACCAAACCCACACATTTCTGACATCTAGACACCCGGGGGAGTCCAGTGAGGTATGCCTTGCATGGGTCCCCCAACATTCTCCTACCCAGAATCCCCTGCAAACCGCAAATTTCGCTGAACAAATCACCTTTTTCTCAAATTTCTGTGTGAGAAAGTTCTGGAATCTGCGTGGATCCACATATTTCCTCCCACCCAGCGTTCCTCCGGGTCTCCCGATAAAAATGGTACCTCACTCGCGTGGGTGGGTCAATGACCCGCGAAAGGCAAGGGCCCAAAACGCAACATGGACACACCACAATTTCACAGTAAAAAATTACCCCTGTTTGGCAAAGTGCCTACTGTCGTTTTTGAACCCTAGGTCTGCCATTTCCTGTTGCAGCCACTATGCCCACCCACACAGTGAGGTACCATTTTGAATCACATTTATCTCAAGAGATATGACTGTAGAGTTGTGAGAGGTGTGATTATATGTGGGAATGTGTTGAATTAAATTGTTATCATTTCACTAAATGTGATTTAATGTACAGTACCATTCGACAAATGATGATAGTCACTGTGTTGTAATTTAAGAAAATATATATACATATCAAAGAAATTATTTTTTAAGATGCGAAACACACAAAAAATCTTGTTAAAAAAATGAACAAATATTAAATAAAAGATGCAATAATAAGCAACTAGCCTGTGTGGAGAAGAATGTTTCTTATGCCCAATGTTTGAGCTTTGAGAAGCCATTATTTAAAGAACTTTAGGTCTTGAGGGAACACTACTTTGGTAGTTTCTGTTTGGTGTTTTTTCCCCCTGCTCCCTGACCTGTCAAGTTACTATTTTTAGGGGGGTGCCTTGCCAATTCAAGGTTATTCTTAGATGAAATGTACACCTTGGCAGAGAGACAAAAAAGACAAAGATTACTGCACAGTCATCTATTCCTCAAGCACACACACATACTGGTTGGATTTGGCACGAGGGCGAGTGATGGTTCAGTATATAACATTTTATTAACAAGAGATTTCACAAAAATGAAATGCACTGTCAATAATTGAAAGGACAAAAAACTGAACCATTGACTCGCAGCTCGTGAGCTGTAAAACCATGACAAGGCACCAACCGCTTTACAGGCCATTCACACACCTTTCATACATGATACACACAAGACCATTCACACCACCAGGCACAAAACCCACACATTACAACATTCACAAAAAGGGACAAGGTACACCCTGCTTGACAAAAACAGGAAAGACAAATATTTCTGCACAACCACCTATTCCTCAAGCACACATACATACTGGTTGGAATTGGCACGAGGGTGAGTGATGATTCAGTATATACAGTTGTATTAACCAGAGATTTCACAAAAATGAAATGCACTGTTAATAATTGAAAGGACGAGAAACTGAACCATTGACTCACTGCTCGTGAGCTGTAAAGCCACGCCAAGGCACCAACCCCTTTACAGGCCATTCATACACCTTTCATACGTGTGACACATACAAAACCATTCACACCGCCAGCCGCGGGCCCAGCACATTACAACACTCACACCAGCAGACAGCGCCATTCAAGGGTCCATCACTTTCACATGCCCACATTCCTGACACAGTAACCACACCAGCTCACGGATTGCGTGGAGTGGCGTTTGGCTAGCAGTGTGTGTAGTGACGAGCAGCACCGCCAGCCAAGCGCCAGTCCACCCACACCGCCAGCCAAGCGCAAGTCCACCCACACCGCCAGCTAAGTGCCAGTCCATGCACACCGCCAGCCAAGCGCCAGTCCACGCACACCGCCAGCCAAGCGCCAGTCCATGCGCACCACCAGCCAAGCGCAAGTCCACCCACATTGCCAGCCAATCGCCAGTCCACGCACACTGCCAGCCAAGCGCCTGTACACTCACATCACCAGCCAAGCGCAAGCCCACCCATACCGCCAGCCTAGCGCCAGTCCATGCACGCCGCCAGCCAAGCGCCAGTCCACGCACACCGCCAGCCAAGCGCCAGTCCATGCGCACCACCAGCCAAGCGCCAGTTCACACACACTGCCAGCCAAGTGCCAGTCTACGTACACTGCCAGCTAAGCGCCAGTCCAAACACACTGCCAGCCAAGCACCAGTCCACGCACACCACCAGCCAAGTGCCAGCCTACACACACCACCATCACATTTAGGAAAAAAAACCGCAAACAAATTGCTAATAGATACAAATCTACTAACACAAAATATGAAACTAAATACATTGCACAAATGCCAACCCAGAAACTGAACAAAAAATATAAAACAATAGAGACCAGGAAGCTCACTTTACCACTCATGGATGCTCACAAAAATTATTTTGCATGTGGTACATTCTAAAACAAGCAGGCACACACAGCCCTGGGTTGGAAGGACACTCGGGCAGTACATACGAGTCTCCTTCCGCGTACCTCTTTGCCAACAGACTCTACATCTCCTACTGGGAAAGTCTTTTGAGGGTGTGGGAGGAATGTGATCAGGAAAGTGGCGATCTTTCAATCTAGCCACATCCTCCACCACTCCACTCTAGGAACACTTGCCTGTTCCACTAAAACAAGGCTACCTATTACAGACTCCTGAAACTTAGCAAAAGTCATCTTTGACTCAGGACAAGAATCCTTGAATACAACAAAACCATTAAAGGTTGCCAAGTGGAAATGATGGATAGCCAACTTCTTATACCAAATGTAAGCCTTACGAAGAGCAGCGTAAGGTTCCAACCTCTGATCTACTCTGTCAACACCACCCATGTGCCTATTATAGTCTAAAATGCACACAGGTTTGCGCGCTTCAGCAACCTGGCCCCAAACAGTCACAGGTGAAGTGCTTTCATCATGGATGGCAGTCAGCATGTAGACATCTCTCCTGTCTGAAAACTTCACAGCTAGAAGTTCCTCGCAACGCATCACATTGCACTGTCCCCGCACAAGCTTTTGACAAACTAGTTCTTTAGGGAAACCCTTACGGTTAGAGCGGATTGTGCCACAAGCAACAGTGTCCACTTTGGCCAATTCCCTGAACAACCGCACACCAGTGTAGAAGTTATCTACATATAAATGGTGACCTTTGTTAAAAAGTCCTCTACCAAGTTCCCACACAATTTTCTCAGTCACTCCAAAAGCGGACGGACAACCAGGGGGGTTAATCCTGGATTCCTTACCGGTGTACACCCTGAAATTAGAGACATATCCAGTCCCACTGTCACATAGCATATACAGCTTAATTCCATAGCATGCCCTCTTACTAGGAATTTATTGCCTAAAAAGCAAGCGGCCCTTGAACAAGACCAAAGACTCATCCACTGCTATTTCTTTCCCTGGAGCATAGATCTCAGAAAATCGATCTGCAAAGTGATCAATGACAGGCCGAATCTTCAAAAGATGGTCACACTCAGGGTGATCTTGTGGCAACACTAAACCATTATCGGCAAAATGCAGCATCCGAAGCAGAAGCAAATACCTATCACGACTCATGACTGCCGGAAATATAGCCGTTGCAATCAAGGGACTAGTAGACCAATATGAAGACATTGATGGCTTCTTTAGCAAGCCCATCAAAAAAGTTAAGCCCAAGAACTTCTTCATCTCTTCCAGATTTGTGGGAGAACACCGGGTAGCTCTAGAATGGGGCTTAAGGCTGGCACTGTTGTCCCTCAAAAACTGTTTGGCATACAAATTAGTCTGCTCAATAATCTCTGCCAAAAACACATTGTCCATAAACTGAAAAAAGTTATCGGCAAAATGTTTTCTGTATTCACTCTATACCCTGGAACACCAGTAAAGTCTGGCAATGCTGGCTGCACCATGCCTGGGGCAACCCAGAGGTCATCACTTCCAACTGGAAGCCTTGCAGCCCCAGGCTGCAACCCAGATGCATCTTGCCGCACTATACCAACGAGAAGCCTTGCAGCCCCAGGCTGCAGCCTAGATGCCTCTTGGCACACTATCGGCACATCAATGTCCTCCTCTAACACAGGCACTTCATCCGCACTAAGAGTAGCTTCATCCGCACTGAGAGTAGCTTCATCATCCAATGATTTCATGTGGAGAGAAAACTCCCTGCCTGAATCTTCCCCTCCCTCCTCTGCCTCTGATGCAGAGGAAGTCTCTGAACCATGGTCAGAGGAAGACTCAAAAACCATACCAACAACCTGCTGAGCAGTAATTCTGCGGCTAGTCCTTATCCTTACTAAGAAAGGAGACTGCACAAGCAAGTCAACAACAACCAACACTGTGAAAAATAGGTAAGTAAAAAAAATGTGTGCCTTTATCACAAAGATCTATATACTCAAAAACTATACGATTCACTTGCAAGAGACAGCTACACTCAACAGCACCTACTCTGCAGAGACACAGCAAAAACCAACGATATCCCACTAGAAAGAAAAAAAAAAAAAAGAAAAAAAAATTACTCACCAGACAACAAAAAACACATCGAGCACAAATGCAAAACGTTTTTGACACTCAAAAAACAGAAGCCAAACATACTGCTATTATTACAACATTTGCAAAAAACACATTCATGCAGAGAAATGAAACTCATTTACATTGTACAAAAAAAGGTCTCTTACCAAACACATGCAACTACACAAACAGCAGAACCACCAGTAACGAAACCGCAACCTGGAACAGTCTAAAGAGCAAAAGCCTTGAAGTAGAACAAAAAGGGAGAAATAAAGCATTACAATTGCAATTCACAAGAAATAAAACAATCAACATTATAATACGCGATGTCACTACCCAAATGGTCAATCTGCCAGAGAAAAATGGGGAGTTATCTTGCCCAAGTGATCGGGTGAGGTTGTCTGCCTGGCCAATCTGTCTCCCAGGAGGGGCAGTAAACAGCAGACAGAAATGTGCCCCCCTTGCAAAAGAAATCCCTGGTGCCTAATAGGGTTTTCTGCCTCCCCCCTCCCACCTAAGGCAGAAAGGCCAAAAAAGGGGGCAGAGCTGTCCCGGGGGTGTAGAAAAAACATTAACCAAATTTTACCCCCTTGGAAGCAACCATGTTGCTTCCATTACACACAAAAAAAATGCCTGGTGCCTAGTGGGTTTTTTGCACCCTCCCCCCCGGGGGCAGAAAGGCCAATCGGCCCCCAGGGCAGGCAGACTACACACACAAAAAAAACTTCCCCCTGGAAGCGACCCTTGCCTAACGGGTGGCTTCCATTTTAATTTTTTTAAACGTCCCTAGTGTCTAGTGGGGCTTTGGGGCAGAAAGGCAAAAACAACAGGCCGATCTGCCCCCGGGGGGGGGAGAATACACATATAAAAAATATTTGCCCCATGAAAGCGACCCTTGCCCAAGGGGTCGCTTCCATTTTCAATTTATTTAAAATCCCTGGCTCTAGTGGGCTTTTCTGCCCCAGAAAGGCCAAAAACCCAGCCGATCTGTCTCCGGGGGGTGTGGAGGGGGGGCAGAAAAGTCTTAAAAAAATGGTGCCCCTTGAGGAAGTGACCCTTGCCCAAGGGGTCGCTTTCATTTAATTTTTAAAAAACATCTCTGGTGTCTAGTGGGATTTTCAGCCCCCTTGGGGACAGAAAGGCCAAGAACACGGGCCGATCACATACAAAAATATTTGGCCCCATGGAAGTGACCCTTGCCCAAGGGGTTGCTTCCATTTTCAATGTATTAAAAATCCCTGGCTCTAGTGGCCTTTTCTGCCCCCCCCCCCCCTGGGGCCAGAAACGCCAAAAATCCGGCTGATGTGTCCCCGGGGGGGCGGGGGGGGGGTAGAAAAGTCTTCAAAATAATATGCCCCAAGAGGAAGCGACCCTTGCCCAAGGGGTCACTTCCTTTACATGAAATGGCAATCCCTGGTGTCTAGTGGGGGCATTCCTGCTGCACGATCGCGACGCTGTGCACGATCGTGCAGCAGGAATGCCCTGCATTGAGACATCAGGGGAGAGGAAAAACTCTTTCCTCTCCCCCATGCCTCAATACACTAAGAGAGGGCCCCACCGGAGCACACAAAACTTACCCTCCCTCTCGGACGCCTGGAAGCAAATGGCTTCCAGGCATCCCAGCGCTTCCCGATTACGTCGGCGCGCGCTGTGTGCGCTGATGTCACAGGATCGCTGAAGGGAGGGGTCGGGGGTGGCAGCGGAAACTCTTCCGTTGCCATCCCTGCCTGGGTGTAAATTTGGGCTACCCATGGGGGAAGCGCCAGCACTTCCCCCATGGGTGGGATCCATGGCGGAGCGGTTCCGTCATGAGCACAGCCCAACCGATGCTCATGACGGAACCGCTCCGTCATGAGCATCGATGGGGTTAAAGGTTTTTTGAAGATCCGTCAAACTGGGCCAACGTTATTAGCAAACAAAAAAATGCCCCATCCACGGAAAAGCAGACCTAACTATAACTACCAACGTAAATGAGGAGTTCAGAATAGTAAATTTATACTTCCCTATATATGCTTACCGTGACAATATCTTGGCAGGCGATCTTTAGGCTAGGGTAGTATTGTGCACGATATTCTGACATACAACCCTTCTGAAAACATATCTAATTGACAGTAGATTTAACCTGCGTAAACCGTTGTGTCTATAAAATAACTTCACTGTTGGTGCTATTAGCAAGAAATCAGTAAACTCAGCAAAACTCGAATTTAAAAAAAGACATCTGCACACCTCTGGTTACTATTTAGTCTGAAATGTTGAATTCTGCTTGCGTGACTAGATTGAATTAGAATCACTGTGTCGAAGTTACGCGACCTCACCACATTTTGAGTAAGTACTTGCCTCGTGTACTAAACTCCGATAAACTACTTCCACTTTACGTCATGCACCTTGGCAACAACCTCAGCCACAGGCACCGCCCGAATGTGCCCTGGCAGGTGCTGTCAGTGTCCCTGAAGCTGGCCCCTTCCCGTACGATGAAGCAAACATCTCGCGCATACAAAGGGCTGCGCGTTTATTGCGGTATAAACTTGCCATCTGGTACAGTTGATTGTCTCAGCTCTCTTGTTGTCCAAAACCGCAAACGTCTGTCGTGTCCAGACTTTGCCCAGTCTTTCTTTTTACCACTTTTAACAATGTTACGAAGGGGCAGGGTTTCTTAGCCTTAGCCCCTTCCTATCCGATTGCCCTTCAACATCTAGATCCCTTGTCTCTGGTCGACCTTGGCACCACGCTCTTTAAGCACGTGCCCACTGGCGTCTTCGTGGTGCAATTTGCCCTTGACTTGTGATACCTTCTTGCACGCTACTTCAGTTTGTGCCTGAAAAGGGGTTGGAGGCCCTCTGACACTCAGTATCTGTGTATTCCATTTTGTCTTCTTAATTATGCTCTTCATTGGCCACCTTAGGCCGCGTGCTCTTATTGGCTCTCACTGTCACCCAATCGCTGTCCTTATTTTCCACCTGTCCGCTTTGCCATCGTTATGTTTACTGTTCATGTGTGCTTTCCCCATTTTGGGCTGTTCTCACTGTGTGCGTCCCCAAATTTAGTACTGGCCGCCTTCTCCACATGGGTCCCAGCAGTCAGTGTCTAATTTGTTTGTTTACTTTCATAATCCATGTCAAATATTTTAGCTAATTCCCAAAAATAGAAATACGAGCTTGTGGTCAGACATATTATTGGCTGAGGGGTGTCATCGCGGCCTGGTGGCAGACACATCGCCTCACAGAAGCTGTCCCCGTGTCTGCGGTGGCCCTGTGGGGCGAGCATGCAGCGTCTCGGTGTGGCTGCGGCTGGCAGATGGTCGGTTTACACGTCCAGACATGGCAGTGACAACATGAGGACACCCAGTGTGCAAAAAGTGAATCACTGACGTGTGAACAATGAACCTTTTCAGGCTTCTGTTCAAATCTCCGTCAGAAGGGATGGTGTGTCCGAAAGCAGAAAGGGACACAGCCGCCGCCATGAGCTCAACATGATTAAACATCCCTGCCTCTGTGTGAAGACGCGCTGGGCTTTGCCTGGTCCAAAATTAATGAACATATCAGAAGCCATTTTAGAAAAAATATTTGCGGAAACACGAGAGGCGCTGCTGTTTAGCACTTCCGTGAATCCAAGGGTCACGAGGGGAATTCTCCTCTTTTGGCCTCGCCTGATGCAACGAGGTGCTCACTTCCGTCTTTCAGCTGTGCCCTGGCTGTGAGCTCACGCGCACCCATCTGTGGTGCTCGCGTGCGCGCTTCTTCCGGCCGTCTGGCCAGGTGTAGCATTGCGCCGCCGGAAGTGTGAACAGAACCGACTCTCAATATCTGCAGATTTAACTTCACAGGAAACCAGGAAACTCTTAGCTTCTCCTTTCCAGAGCAGTGCTTTGTTCTTTCAACACTTTCAGTACACGCTGCAGAGACCACCTGTGTCAAAGCAACACCAAGCATTGAGGAAGCATTCCACCCATTGCCCACCATTGGTTGGTATTATGGAAGTATTGCACTCAGGGGTCCCAGGCACTTGTCCCTTTAAAATGTGCAGCTGGAACAATGATGCCTATTTGAGACCACTTAAAATTATTTATTATGAAGTTTTATAAAGCACTGCATGTCTCCCTTCGGTTACTTCAGAGCGCCTGACATGGATCTGGGGGAGCGCAGTATTAGGGCCTAAAGTCAGCGGACCCTAAACTTCAAAGAAAGAGGGACGGACTCATTCTGACTAGGTCACAGATCATGTTAAATGAATAGTAAAACGATTACCCCACATTTAACACACATCTGCTATCTGTGGTATTAATGCACTCGGACTGTAGTAGTACCAATTCATTTCACTGGAAATCTGTGCTTCTTAGCACTTTAAAAAAGCAGGTGCTAACAGTGCTTTATTAAATGCAGAAAAAGACACGGAAACAGTGCATCGATACACTATTTTCCATTCAGAGCTAATTTGGGATTAATACCAATATGTGACGTTGCCAAGAAAAACCTATAAGAGCCAGTGAGTGATTTAAATATTTTGAAATAGTTTCCTGCAGAGGACGTCATTAAATTGGAAATGATTCACAAAGCTGTGCGTGCACCTACATGGAAGATAAGTGCAATGCTTAATTCCAGCCGGTGGTTGCAGGTGGAACCCCGACACTATTTTTAGGGACCAAGACTTACTTTCCATTATCAGGCATTGACCCAGAAGCAGAGAAGGAAAGGCAGAAAAGAAGCAGAGAAGGAGGGAAAATATTAAAATGTGAAATGAGAAAGCAGGGACTGAGAAGAACCTACAGGAGTGAGATAAAGGGAGAGGTAGGGGGTGGTGGATGAAAGGCCTGAGATGGAATCAAGCCTAGGCAGCTTTGGTATTCGCACTCCAATCTTCCATAGCACCCTTCGCAGGCTTCTGAGGAAACCTTTGGGCTCCGGCACTTATTCATTTACAAATTAAGCACTGACTAAGTGCATATATATCAGCATTAACAAGGGCAAAATCGGCTTCAAAGAGTAAGGAATGGAGCCGGCTACATTTCTGCAGGCAAAATAGTTTGGTGTGAGTTAATCAGCTGATAGGGGCTGGTTTGGGATGGTCCATAGCGAGTACTGGGATTCAAGGTAGTAGACACCCTTGTATGTGGGTATTCACAAAACCATTGCAGGTAGAGTTCCTCTCTGAAAACATGGCGTTTTCTCTTCTCAAGGACAAGAGTACATTTTCCCAAGGGTAGAATAGGAAAGAGTGCGTGAACATCGTTGGACATGTAGGGAAAGAGTAACTCCACAGAAAGAACAATTATGAGCACACCGAAAATATTTTAATAGTTTCAATGCACCACTGCATTTCATTTGGGCTCGGTGCATTTCCGCATTCCCAGTTTTTTGTATGCACACGAGCGCTCTAGGCAATCCTTATGGGAGGTGGAGACTGGGGCTGTCATCATTTTCAACCTTTTCTTTGGTAATGGAGCCCTGTCAAAAATGGAGAGAAGACCCAGGGCAGCGGGGACAAGAGGTGAAGAGCCCTCGGCAGGGGAGAGCTTCTCGACTCGGCAGCTGCCACCAACGCGAGGGGGGTCCATGTTATGAGCAAAAGACAGACAGACGCCCCAGTTCAAGTTGCACCCTAGAAGGGGCTCCGCTTCCGTCAAGAGTCAAGGTCTATTTCTTTCAAGGAAAGACTCAAGTCCTGAGAACGTTGACTTCATAAACAGAATGGCAGAGAAGCACTACTGGCAGAGCTTTAAGAGGGCCGGGTCCCTCCGGGTCGCAGAGCCAGTATTGTTTCAGAACTGACAATGAAACGCAGGGCTCTAACGGACCCTATATTCATGTCATGAACTGTACTGGGAAAAACATGGAAGATTTCTGAACAATTAATGTATTACATTTTCAGGTATTTCATCTCGGTGACATAGTTTCCATTTATATTTCACAAGTTTTACTGACTCTTGCATTTCATGGGAGTGAGAGTGTTTGCTATTGCCGGGAATTTGTGTCCTTCTAATTTGTTCCCTGCATCATATTACTCTTGTATAATGTATGCTCTGAACGGACTCCCCGCCAAAGGTTTATAATGGGTCAGGGGCTCTGGAGTTCAGGCTGAAGGCAGTGCGAGTTTCTCACATAACCTGTCAGTGGATCAGAAAGGTTTGTAGAATACATGAGCATCCAATCCCTAGCCTCTCTGCAGAGCGCACACAGAGTAGACCCCCACTGATAAAGTCAATAGTCCTGGCCAGTTTTAGATGTATGTCAGTTGCTGTGTTATTATACTTGAATGCAATAACAGAAAGCTTAGACAGACAAAATACCGCTTGGGTGGCAGTGGCACACTACGGAATCAGAGAAATGTAGTTTATATGTTTAAGCTTTGGCTATAACTACACAAGCCATGCTCCTTTTAGAGTCCCCTGCTTTATCATCCTACTTAAAGCCCTGGTTACCAAGCAAATCCCCTGGGGGTCAATGTATTCAGGTCAGAGAGCTTGCAGCATCCTCCATACTGAAATATAATTCAGAGTGCAGGGAATATGTTGCCCATTTTAGCAATTTTGGGGCTATATTTACAATCTTGGGGAATTCCTTACCATCTATGGTTAAAAGCTATTGGAACCTCAGGGATTTTAGAAAAAGTTTAAAAACCTGACTGTTTAATCAGTAAATGCTAAATGCTATGAGGGTCCCACCGACATCCCTGGTTCCTCAAGTAGGTAGTGCCTAGACAATTCCGGGTATTAGCCGCGATTAATAAATACTATTTTCCTTTAATTGATTTACTGTTTTCCATGGAGACTTTCTGCAGTGACGGCTGGTCTTTTCCTGGGAGATTTAGATTCAAAGGAGATTGTTAATCAGTTATTGATAAATGGCACTAATCTTGAAGAGTGTTGGTTGATACAAGCGGCGGTTCCTCCAATGTGGCGGAGGAGCATCACCCCCCCCACCAGCTGCCTTAAAACAGCAGGAAACGAAAACTAAAATGATAATAAACACGCAAAATGATCATTTTACTTTTCCTTTCCTGCCAAGTCTTTGGGGGCGTAGCCATGGGGATGACAGGCTGCAGGAGGAGTGGTAAGTGCACTGTGATCAGTGCACATAACGGTTTGGCCAGCCGCCTCAGGCACATCATCAATGATGTGTCACATCAAGGAGCCAGATACTGATTGGATTTTTCTATGCTCAAGAAAGAATCCAAACAGAATCTGGCTCCTAGCATGGAAACAAAAGTGTGTGTCTGTGCCCAGCAAGGAACTTGACACTTTATATTTTTTCTTAGTCCAAGAGGAAACCTGAGGAAGAAACCCTAGCATGATAGAGGTGGAACATATATGGTGTGACTTGTTTCCACACAGCCAAGAGGAGATATAACTGTGACACACATTATGTTGAGTATGTTCTACCAGCCAGCCTAGCAAGGCAAGGGAGGTTTACTTTCACCAACTGATTCCTTAGGGAGTACATTATAAAATATTTAGTTTGTAAACTTTCTCAATATTGCTGTCAGCTAATGAAGAGAGGCCCATAAACACTAATTCTACCACAATTTAGTGATCTGTGCTAATATCACATAATTGATTGTGCAGGCCGCATTCCTTAGGAAAACCCATACATACTTGCTGGACTCCAGATTATTTCCTTGGTTATTATTTTGGAATTTACATCTCTAATTTCAGAAAGGCAACAAATAATAAGCAAGGGTGTTTGCAAAAATGAAAATATTTCCACAGTTTTCATTATATCTTAAAGCTGCAATGAGGTATTAAAGCACAGTTTGCAGCAATGCATAAAGGCATGGCTTGGGCATCTATGTTTAAATACTGCAACACTTACTTTTTTAGGTCTCGCTGGTCTGGCGAGACATTTAGTAAGTGGCTTTTTGAAGTGCTACCAAAAGGCTTTCTCCAGCCACCAGCGAGCGGTTCCCCGCGCGGGCGCACACTTACGAGCACATGCGCCATCTTGAGGGCACCCTTACAGCCGCGATTACTTTCACTTTCGCGCCGTAAAGCGCAGGTGCCGCGATTATAGCAAAAGTAAAGAAATAGATTTTTTTTCTATTTTTTACTTTTGCTATAATCGCGGCACCGGCGCTTTACTTTTAACATTAAAAGTAAAGCACGGTGCCGCGATTATAGCAAAAGTAAAGAAATAGAAAAAAACTTCTATTCATTTACTTTTGCTATAATCGCGTCACTCGCACTTTACTTTTAACTTTAAGCGCGGGTGCCGCGATTATAGCAAAAGTAAAGAAATAGATTTTTTTTTTATTTCTTTACTTTTGCTATAATCGCGGTACCGGCGCTTCACTTTTAACATTAAAAGTAAAGCGCGGGTGCCGCGATTATAGCAAAAGTAAAGAAATAGGAAAAACCGTATATTCCTTTACTTTTGCTATAATCGCGGCACCAGCACTTTACTTTAACATTAAAAGTGAAGCGCGGGTGCCGCGATTATAGCAAAAGTAAAGAAATAGATGTTTATTTCTATTTCTTTACTTTTGCTATAATCGCGGCACAGGCGCTTTACTTTTAATGTTAAAAGTAAAGCGAGGGTGTTGCGATTAAAGCAAAAGGGACTTCCATTGGACACTGTTGGTTTAAATACTCTAAGATTTGGTATTAGTATTTCTGTAATTCTTTCTACTTCTGACGAGATACTGAAGCATTGCGGACAGGAAGCACTACAGTCCATGGGATCTCAATATTATTTGTTTAGTCCAGTATAAGGGTTGAATTGGTCATGCTGTTGCAATTCAGTCTGTAATATGCTGCTTTTTCAGATTATAGTAAGATTGCGCAGGACCTATGTATAATGCAAATGTTGTGTACTAAAGGGATACATAAAACTAATTAGTCTCCTTGTCATGCGTCTGGATAATAGATTATCAATCAGTTTGTGGGAGAGGTGTCCTTCTGTTCGTCACTAGATAAGGTTACTCCCTCTGGTTTTTGATGACCACCAACATCTCTACCTTAACAACCCACTGCTTAGTGATGCTTTATGGACAAACCCTCAAGATACATCCCTTTGTGATCCCCGGGGTACTCTTTCCTTTAAGATCCCTATGCTCTCAGTTTACATCTGGTATTCTTTTCCCCAAATACCCTTTTTTTTTTAACATCCCTTATTCCTTACTTCAATTCTACTGAGCTTTGTGACAACCTCATATAATCTTCAGCCCTCCCAAAAAGTCACACAAGTGCAGTGCCCGCGAGGACCTGCTGCCATGCTTCAGCCCTCCTTTGGAATTTCACATCTGTTCCAAAAGGACTATGCAAGTGACCAGTGTCCTTCCGTCCTATGAGTGGCTGGACGTCACCCCAGAAGGGCTCTGCGAGCGCGGCGGCATTGCAGCCTATTACATGGCTGGCTGGCTGGCCGGTACCGGCGGGCGGGCACGCGCCCCTGGGGGCTGCAGGTGTCACAGACCCGCCCCCAGGGGCAGTGGAGAGTCCCCGCTGCCATCTTATTGTTGCCAGATTGAGGAGCTGTTCATTTAACCGAGACACGTGCTATCCCCTCTTGACCCGCATAACTTAGTAGAACTACCCAGCTCTGATAACGATACTAAATGACGGCAGTGGCCAGTTGCAAAAAAAAAAAAATTGACGGAAAAAACACTTTTTGAAACTGTGCAACGTCATATTTTCATATGTAAATGTACATTACTTTTGAGTAGATACTTTGAGCCCATAGCTTTCCAGTCAGCCTCAATTGGCGCGTGTCACTTTACATTCCCAAAGTTTGGGAATATCCTGGAGCCAGGATGGCTACCTTACCTAGTTTAGGTTTATTAGCATTCATGAATACTTTAGGCAGCACAAGAACACTTTTTAAAGTGTTTTCCTGGTGTGTGCCTCGTTTTAACTCCGTAATAAAAGCGGGGAAAATACTGGTATTGGCTGATTTATTTTTTTAACCTTCTATATACACCACCCAAAAACACAGGTTAAACCATAAACCAGAACCTAAACCATTTAAAAAAAAGCTTTGGCCTAGCCAATAGGTATCGCTTTTGGGACCTTTTAAGTATTTAGTTATGCAACAGTTGATTTTGTTGCACCAAGGATATGGTGCTGCATAACTAAATACTTATAAGGTCCCAAAAGCGAGACCTATTGGCTATTCCAATGCTTGTTTTAAGTTGCAACACAGAGGTGTGCAAACACCCCAGGAAAGAAAGGTTTAACAGTAATTCCCCTGAGCAATTAATGGCAATTACTGAGGGCTTTTTAAAAAATGTTTAATAGTTTACTAGTATGGTCTGTATAATGATGAGACAGAATATTTCATTGCCATCACATGGCCCTATCATGGTACTTAGTACTGATATTTCATACCTACTTACTGCAGAAATTCCACACTGAAGACTGATGTTATTTTATGTTAATTACCTTTTGTATTGTATGGTGATTATTGGGTTAATTTCATGGTATTTTGTGGGATAAATTCAGCGAAGTGCAGGCTCACCATGATGAGGTTGCTGGTATTGGAAGCAATCTAAGCATTGTTCCCAATTCACAAAAAGGCCACAGTAGTGAAATTGAAATCACACACTTTTTGGATACTAATGCCATCACAGGGTTGACTCCTTGCTCCATCTTTGGCTACTCAAAAGCCTCTGATTTGTTGTGGTGGGGCCAGGGAAATGACAAACGACTAGAAAGTACACAAGTAAATAGGACTTAGAGCCATGTTTTTTTTTGTTCCTGCCGCCACCTCTAGGGCACCTGAGATCAGGGGGCAGCAAGGATAGTATCTGGGGACAATGTCCGCGGTGTTATGGCTTTCAGTTTCTGTAGCGTGGTGGCCTGGCCGTGATCGACTTGATTTATCTCACCCTCAGATCCTGCGACGATCCTGCACGCTCTCCTTCGAAGTCCATCCATAACACCCCTCACCCACTCTCCACCCCTTATGGTCCTTCCAGACAATCCCTCTCTCACTGGATTCTCCTGCAATCCTATATGCGCCCCCCAACACATTGCTCACCACCAACACCAGTCCTTGAACACCCCCATAGACCATCTCCACACTGTTAATCTCCAACCTCCCACAAACCATAACTCCCCTCTCCGGTCGCCTTCTCCACCCTCTTCTCTGCCCCACAGTCAACACATAAGCCTTCTCCTCCCTCCCACCCCTCCATTTTCACCCATTGCCGTACCTGCTGCCAACACCACAGACCTTCAACACACATCTCCCCCAAACACAATTGATGAATATAACTGGCATCCGTTCAACAAGCTCCTTTCCTCATTCTCACACCTCTCTCGAAGAATAGACATCCTCTTATCGGCTCTATCCCATCTAAGTGTCTCTCTGTCCTCCCGTTGCTGCTCCCCATGTGACGCCCGCCTGACCCCCTCCAAACCTCCCAGCATGCCGAGAGACAGCCATCTGCGAGACCCAAACAGACACAATATCCCCAACACAACTCACATCTATGCTGTCTCTTAGAGATTTAGGCAACTCCAATTTCTGCTATGCCCTCCTCTTCTCTTCTTGCAGTGGGCTGTGCGGTTTCCACCATCATCTCAGACCATAGTCAAACTCACACACACCATCCCGGTCCACGATCATCCCCACTTAACTTGATACAGATCCCAACTTCCCTTCCTTAACAGCCAAGTCAGAAAGACTGCAGCTTCTCCCTGAACTGCATGCTACACAATTGTCGGTCTGCAGTCAAACACTGTCTAGGGATATCGGACTTGATCGGGCCCATAATCTTGATATCCTTATCCTCACTTAAACATGGCTCAATGACTCATTGGACCACGCTCTAGACCTTCTACTTCCTCCCAATTACTCCATTCTGCGTAGAGACTGGGAATATAGACAAGGTGGGGGTCTCGCACTCATTCACAGAAACTCCCTAAGATGCAGGACGCTCTCAACGACTCAGTTTCAGTCTTTCAAATGCATGTCGGTGGAAATGCCCACATCCACTGCCTCCAACATCAGACTGAATATGATTTACCATCCATCGGGTCAAAACAACTCCTTCATCGAGGAATGCATGGATCTCTTCACCTCTCAATTTATCAGCTTGGACAACAATATCTTCCTCGGAGACTTTAACATCCACTGGAGAAACAAGGATAACAGATATGTGGACACTTTTAACTAATTTCTCACAGATAATGACCTACAACAACACTGCCATAAACCCACACAATACAAAGAGGCCATTCTGGATCTTGACCTGATAATCTCCAATTCCCCCAACCTACAGTCATATGACACCATTCCAGTTGACTGGTCTGACCACATGCAGATCCCATTCTGCCTATCTGACCTTTATACCAAAACTTCCGGGAAACCCAAGAAAAATAAATCACGGTTCAGGGACATACCCAACCTTGACACTGAAGCCATGGCCATCATGGCCTGTCTTACCCTAATTTCGATTACACCACATCTTAATGTTAATGAGGCCACCGACAAATACAACTCCTGCATGGAATTTCTTATCAATAAATGTGCACCCATGAAGTGCAAATTATACAGACCAAAACCCTCTAGTCCTTGGTTCTCAAAAGAACTTTACGAAGAAAGCTTATCGGAAAATCCTGCATCACTCCCATTACACAAGAACCGACGGAACTCTATCTCCTCAGCGTTAAATTAGTTTCCCCACTGGAACCCTGCTCATCCAGTGTCTTGCAAGTGGGAGCTAATATCATTGTTTCCCATCTCACTGGAACTTTAAATAGAGCCATTACGTCTGTGGAAAATTAGTTCGTAACTGAACATTATCTGCGCCATCTTGTCTCTCCCCAGCGCAACACACAGGAGTACGCACGGCAGCCATTTTAGGCACCCTGGTCTCTCTCCCTGCTCATTGCCGATCGCCAGCTCGTTCCCCTGGCGCTGCAAGCATTCCACCGCGTGCCGGCCACCCCCGCTCTCTCATACACGGGCCATAAACCCTCTCCTTCTGCGCGACCCTGCCATGGAACCACATCCCACGCCTGACTGACATCCCATACATGGTCATGCATCTTTTTGATAACCCCCTTCCTCTGCGCCCCATTGTCCGAACCGATCCCAGGCCATCACCTAGCCCTGCGGATGAAGTTTATTGCCTCTACTGTAAGGGAAACACCCCACATCAAAGGGATTACAGTAGATCAAGGCCCCCCACCCCCTGAGACCCGACCGGTCGCACACACCCCCGGAAATTGGCGGAATGTCCAGCTGTGTGATAGCCATCTCCTACTGTGGGTGGGGTGGGGACTTCCACTGTAGATATGTGTGGGAACGAGCTCGAAGTGGGGATTCCGAGGATGTTCTTTCATGTATCAAAGCAATCTCAAGAATGTGCCATGTATGATAAACCTGCAATAAAGTCATAAACCTGTGTATAAGAGGCCAGGCCTCAGAGATGTGGTTAGAGCACCTCATGACGATACCTTGCTGTCTGACCTGATGTGTTCTCCTCCGGAGAGAATAAAACCTTGTTTCCTGCCTTCCAGTCTCCGGCGCCTGCCTCTTTGTTGGTTAAATATCGAATGGTATAAGGGGCGATTACCGCCGGGCAATACTTGGAAGGTTATCGACTGCGACTGCCGCTACCATTTAACAATTGGCGTCCCAAGCGTGGGGCCCATCAGCGACACGTGGATCCAGTGGGAGAGGTCCTGACGACAAAGTGAACGACTGCAACGATCGGGAGAGCTCCTGCCCGATAGACCTTCGTCTGGCAGCCGATCATCCGAACTTCACTGGTTCCGAGTAGACCACTCTCGAGTGATCTACGGTCCTGACTGGGAACCATCAGGAGTGCCGCGGCAAATACGGAGAGTAGAGGACGATCGGGCGCTGGAGGCGGAAGACGAGAAACTGTCCACGCGGTCCGGGTAAGGTCGTGAAACACGACAAATTGCGAAACGATTGATTGATTGATTGAAAATACTAGTATTGCTTATTGATTGTTCTCTTTGAGATATTCGCTGTCTACAAACGGAGAAAAGTAGAAATACTCTCTCTTCCTTTGCAGATAGTGAAGGGTAGGTAACGCAGACTTTTGTCCCCATTGTAACCCGTCGTGCCTATCTTTATCTCCCCACTGATTGATTGTCCGAACATTGATTGTTTTGAAGAATAGTGCTCTTTGAGATATTCTCTGTTTGCAAATAACGTAGAATAGAAATATTCTGTCTAGTCTTTGCAAATAGTGAAGGGTAGGTAACGCAGACTTTTGTCCCCATTGTAACCCGTTGTGCCTATCTTTATCTCCCCATTGATTGATTGATTGTCCGAACACCAGTTGTTCGATATTGGTTCTTTGGAGGTATTCTCTGCTTGCAAATAACGAGGAATAGAGATATTCTGTCTAGTCTTTGCAAGCAGTGAAAAGATAGGTAGTGCAGACTTTTGTCCCCGTTGTAACCCGTCATGCCTGTCTTCTCCCCACTGATTGGTAGTTGGTTCTGCCCGGACCGCTTATTAGAGGTGAACCATCCGGCTCCACTGGAAGGCACCCCTAATAGGGACATGTTCACTAAATATGGACTAGTCGCCGTAGCTTATAGCAAGCTATGGCATAAATATACAAAGGGGGACCCCGAGAGTCAGTGGCCACTGGTGGGATCCTTTTTGACCCTACAAAACTAAAGAAACACTAGGAAATAGCCCTTTGTGGGATATATGAAACTAGGGGAAGGAGCCAAGCTCACGGTCAAGACGGCCACGAGGTAACTCGGCTCCGTCGCTCTCGCTGCCTAAACATGTCTGCCCTACCACCCACCCCGCCCAGTAAACACGACAAAAATCCCGCACAACCGGAAGCCTGCTGATACCCACCATCGACGTCACCGAACTGGGCTAGAATCACGCACAATTGGACTATGCCATTTTCCGATTACACAGTAACATCCTTGTGCTCGTTGCCAGATTGCAAATATGTACAACACTCCAACAAAGTAGTATGATTAAAACATTTTAATAACTTATAGGTATAACAACATTCCGACAGGGTGAACAAGTTAAAACACGTTTTAAACAACTATTTACATGACAGTCTGCTGCAACCTCCATCCCAAAGCATTTACGTCCGCGTGACACCGTCCTCGCCTCTCCTTCCTCGAAGTTGCAACATTGGCCTGTTTTGGGCGGTCCTTTTGGTCGACTTTGGGCTATAAAAGGGCCTGCGGAGTCCATCGGCCTGTGAGGCGGCATCAGTGGCGGGTGTTGTGCGAATAGGCCGGAGGCAACACGACGCGCCGAGACCCGGACGGCATAGAGGTGGTGTTCAGAAAGTTCTGGTCTGGCAGCGCCGAGGTGGAGTTGTACTGGTCTTCCCATTCTTCTCTTCTGCACGACGAAGGGTGCCCTGGCGGGGGGGGGGAAGTGACGCGGACGGGCCTCCCCCGCCTCCCCAGGTGGAGGCTCACCAGCTGAGTAGGCACCCCTGCCGTTTCACTCGCCGTCCCGCTGAGAAGGCACCCCTGCACTCACCAGCCAGCTGCAGCAAGACAGCCCTTTACGTCGCGCCTGCCGGACGACCACCCAAGCACGGGTTCCTTTCTGCACCAAGATTGCCATTAGCGTTTGACTCGAGAGGTGGGTCCCCGCAGCAGAGTGATCGGGGGACCCACCCCGGCGGCTGTAACGAAGAGCTGCTGCTGCTGCTGCCTCTGGAATCTGGCGGTCGGTTCTTCGGATCCAGGCCTGGCCCACCGTAAGACGGCCCTGGACTCGGAAGCTTGTCTGCTCGGGCGTGGGCCCCACCCTTGAAAAAAAAAAACGCCCTCTCAGCTTTGCAGATTCTGCGGGAGTCATTGACATTCGACTCCCGTGGACTTCCGGTGGGGGCAACCGCCGCTATTTGCTTGGTTATTCCACATTAACTTGTCTTTGCCCCGGGCGGCAGCCATCTTGCCTCCGTTTGGTGCAGTAAAAGAAAGACTGATTCAAGGCGTCGGCGGAAGAACCCGCCTGCTGTCCCGCCCCAAGGACGGACCACGGCATCGCTACAAGACCGCGGTGACGCCATGCTGACGCAAGCTGACGCTAACGAAAAGTTCTCGAACTACCGAAAGGGATTCTGGTCCGGCAGCTAGTTAGTGGGAAGACTTAGACTGTGCACTGGACCCACCCGACCTTGCCCCAAAATGGCGCCGAGACGCCTCTCACACCGTGGCCGGCCTGAACGGTTGTAGGCCCGTATTTGTATACTGACATTGTTTTAAATAAAGGGCTTCTTAAAGGAATTACGGAATCAGTGTCATGACAAATCATCTAGGTTGGTAAAGGTTTTTGAATAAATGATTGTTACCCCCAAGCAATAGAAAGCAGATCATGCAGACCCCATTTGCCTGAATCTTTTTTGATTAACAGAATTTGTACCCGTCACACCTGTCTTTTTCCAAAAGTTGTCAGAAAATGGTCGACTATAGCTTAAGGTATATGCCAAATGCAAGGTATGGTATCTTGCACCATAATATACGACCGATCGAGAAATACATGTACGACCAGGGAACCCGAATTTAGGAGATGAATGAAATAGAGCATCTTTGTATATCGGAAGAAAAGCATAATAGGTCTGTGGTATTACCCACTCCTGCGGCTAGCCTGGTACGTGGTAAGTAGAACTTTTTCGTGTCTACGCGCGCTAATGTACTTTGAATACTGCACACCCCCCCCCACCCTCTTTTCCCTCTCTATAGGTCACATCGGAGTTCCGACTGAAGAATGGAATGGACATGGACCGCACCGTGCTCAATGTAGGGAAAAACATAGACAAACGTTGTGGGATGGTGCGTGAAGCGCAGACCACCACTGGGAGCGTGAAAAACTGTATGGTATGACTGTGCGTATGTGCCCTGATTATACGGTATGAATATGTATGCATTTCATAGGCTTGGGTCGCTGGAAGAGAACGTCATCGTATGACTGAAGTGCTTGTCTATCGATCAAAGGGAGGGGAGTGAAAGGTCCGACCCCCTCCCTCCCCCCCCAAAATGAATTACGGAAAATACTGAAAATACGCAGCATGCATAGGAAAGAGGAC
Organism: Triturus cristatus; assembly: GCF_964204655.1. Taxonomy (NCBI): domain Eukaryota; kingdom Metazoa; phylum Chordata; class Amphibia; order Caudata; family Salamandridae; genus Triturus; species Triturus cristatus. The sequence continues at coordinate 1,062,324,573 of NC_140582.1, read as the reverse complement.
AGGAAAGGAGAGGTCCCCGTACTTAACGTAGCTCTGTGTCTTCGTCTTAATTCCTGCGCTTGATGTATGTACTGTTACGCCCTATCCGGTATTTGTGTGTACGTGATCACCGAATTTATGTCTTTCCCCCGCTTGTGTTTTCTTACATAGAACTGACCCATGCTACTCCATGTTGTGTGTGCACCAAGTAGCCTATTATCGTACACATGTCTCTCTCTCTCTCTTGTTTTGTGTCGTACGTATGCCAAATAGCCTACTTGATGCGCACGTCTCTCTCTCTCTCTCTCTCTCTCTCTCTCTCTCTCTCTCTCTCTCTCTCTCTCTTACTCTCTCTCTCCCTCCCTCGCTGAAGGCTCTCTTGCCCTCTTTCTTTTTGAATAAATTAACGACACATACCTCCTCAGTATGTGTATAATTGGCCTCAAACACGGCGGTGTTCGAACAAATTGACAGAAACAAAAACGACCGTACTTTACCACGTTACTACCTCTCCTTTCTGCAAAATGTTGAATTTAATTGGCTGAGAAAGAAAGGACAGGTAAGACGACTGATGTCTCCCAATCTGGCCCTCATCACGGGGACTATATGTCAGTGGTTTTCGTTTTTAGAGCTTTAACGACACCATCTCCACCGCCCAGAACTGCCCCCGCCCAATTGTTCCGAACTAGAATGCCCAAGCACCCCGTCCTCCCAGAATCACCCCAGCTCTGTACTAGCCATCCCAGAGTATTTCGAACAAAACAACTGATGACTTTGTTCTCTAAAGGTACATCGCCTAAGCTGATGAGGGTTACCTATTGTCTCCAGCAAGAAAAATGTTTAGCTTGTGTCCCTTCCCGAAATAGATATCTGTGAATCCATGACAGTAGCACCTCGCACTTTTTCATAAACTTAGCAGTCCTCGGAGGAAGATGTGTATTAACAGAACTTGTGTAAAGAAGAACGAGTCTCTACCGGAGAAGCCGGTTCGAATTTTTGATAGACCAGAAAGTTGACAGATGTCAGGCTTCCTGCCATGATTATAGGGCACAGGAATCGACACCTAGCAGGCCAGACGATGGACAGGAACACCCACAGAAACCTGCACCACAGCAATGATTAATAAATTAGTAACACACACCGACATAAGAGTTAATAGACATACCGATAAAAGCATTTCCCCAACTACTCGGTGGTTGGGAGAGAGGATGAAGTGTGTAAATGTCTTCCCTGCCAACTCTCTAAGATTTTGTTTCTTGTACTCATTCCAAGATAACCTGCGGCCATCGGAAGAGAAGGGTCGGATGTGGCGCACAACCTGGCTGCGGATCATGGAACATCTATGGTATCGACCAAGGGGGAGCCACGGAGCAAAGGGATGCGGGACGAGGCACCATTCTCAGCATGGAAAGCGATAGAAAGAAGGGTTATCCCGAAGCCCCCTGCTCGCTGATCAACTCGTGCCTGAAGTCCCAGCCCGCCGAGCCCGATTGATGGGCCCAGTGCTAAAAGGTTCTGCTCTCCTTGGTCCGCCTTTTGATCCGATCCCACTCCACCCCCTCTCCCCTCGGCCTCCCAAAGCACCCCTATTTTCTTTTAACTTGACTTGACAAGAGAAGAATAAGAAGCGGGTACCCCGTCTCAAGGTACCTATGATAAGACCAGTCAAGGGACCGGACAGAACAGGACTGTGATCCAAGAGCAAAGAATGGTCACACCCTGCAACGCGAAAAATATGGATTTGAGCTGGACCTTAGCTCCACCGCCGGTGCTCAACAGTGCCAACAAAAGAAGAAGAACAATAAGAGCTTACCAGTGATGGCTCGTTATAATAAGACACTGGAAAGAAGAACTCCCTTCCCTGACTGTAACTCATGTTAAGTTGAATTCCTCTCCCAACCGCTTTCGTATTGACTATCTTCCAATCGAGTTTTCATGATATTGCATCAGTCACTTCCAACTGTACACTGATAGTTAAGAAACTCTAACTTTGTATAATGACACTTGTATAACACCAGCCGTGCACATGACTATGCTGACTATTTCTGATCAGTGAGAAAAATAGAGTATGCAGTTCCTCAGAAACAAAGGGAGAGAGAGAGTGTCAGGAAGAGACTGTGTAAGGAGGAAGGGGAATTCCTCTAGTCGGAACTAGGGTCCTCACACACCCAGCAAGCTAGGTGTCATGCTTCATCATATGGACCTGCTCCTCGTCGGGACGGCGCTGCAATCCCCGACGGGCACCCTTAAAGGGGCTCTTTGGCGGAGATCTTTAGTTCCTGGCCGTATGATGTGGTGTGTGTGAGGGGCCTAGTGGTGTAGGTGTGGATGTGTGTGAGTGATTAAAACAAGTTGGATAGTCCACAAACAGGACTTTATTTAGGAAAGGCTATCCACTTGATTAAAAACAGGAAACAGAGTGGCAGCTGACTGACGTTAGGGTTCAGCTAAGCTATGCTCTTCTGTGATGGTCAACATGTTTCATGCCTGGTGGTCTAGTGATCCATGGCAATTCTTCAGGACCTAGTTATCAATTAACTATCCACACACTGTGGGGAGTACAATAGTTACCTGCCACGTGTATTATGGGACAATGGTTTCACCATATGCAAGGGGGGAACCTATGTCGGTGTATCTCCCTGCTTCTGTCCGTATTCGTTGCGCCCCCCGTAACACCAGACTTCTGGTGTAGTCAATGTTGTTACCGGGACAGGCCGTTTAACCTACCCTTGCGCCACACGGTTCGTGTGGCGCAAGGGTAGGTTAAACGGCCTGTCCCGGTAACAACATTGACTACACCAGAAGTCTGGTGTTACGGGGGGCGCAACGAATACGGACAGAAGCAGGGAGATACACCGACATAGGTTCCCCCCTTGCATATGGTGAAACCATTGTCCCATAATACACGTGGCAGGTAACTATTGTACTCCCCACAGTGTGTGGATAGTTAATTGATAACTAGGTCCTGAAGAATTGCCATGGATCACTAGACCACCAGGCATGAAACATGTTGACCATCACAGAAGAGCATAGCTTAGCTGAACCCTAACGTCAGTCAGCTGCCACTCTGTTTCCTGTTTTTAATCAAGTGGATAGCCTTTCCTAAATAAAGTCCTGTTTGTGGACTATCCAACTTGTTTTAATCACTCACACACATCCACACCTACACCACTAGGCCCCTCACACACACCACATCATACGGCCAGGAACTAAAGATCTCCGCCAAAGAGCCCCTTTAAGGGTGCCCGTCGGGGATTGCAGCGCCGTCCCGACGAGGAGCAGGTCCATATGATGAAGCATGACACCTAGCTTGCTGGGTGTGTGAGGACCCTAGTTCCGACTAGAGGAATTCCCCTTCCTCCTTACACAGTCTCTTCCTGACACTCTCTCTCTCCCTTTGTTTCTGAGGAACTGCATACTCTATTTTTCTCACTGATCAATTGGGCCTGTATGCTGGACCTCTCTTAAAAAGCCCACTTGTCCCCCTTGTTTGATAAGACTATTTCTGATCCACACGAAGTCTAGGCCTTAAGTAATGTGCGAAATATTCCTTGTTTTGCCAGAAACATTTTTTACTTTACGGTATCATGTTTGTGCTCAAGCAAGCTTCCCTCCTCCTATCTCCGGGTCTGACATGTGACGCAGCTGATGTAATTTTGTATGCACTGCCTCCTCGCCTATCCCATCAACTACATGTAATTATGTACAAATGTGTCAGGTTATTCCCGTCCGCCCTAAAACTCGGAACTTTGAAGCGGAACATATGAAAGCTTTATACAAGATAGAAGCTCGCGGCATTATGGGGATAGATCCGAACTATACAAGCTGGCGAGATATGTTAAAAGGGAGGACTGTGGAAAATTAGTTCGTAACTGAACATTATCTGCGCCATCTTGTCTCTCCCCAGCGCAACACACAGGAGTACGCACGGCAGCCATTTTAGGCACCCTGGTCTCTCTCCCTGCTCATTGCCAATCGCCAGCGCGTTCCCCTGGCGCTGCAAGCATTCCCCCGCGCGCCGGCCACCCCCGCTCTCTCATACACGGGCCATAAACCCTCTCCTTCTGCGCGACCCTGCCATGGAACCACATCCCACGCCTGACCGACATCCCATACATGGTCATGCATCTTTTTGATAACCCCCTTCCTATGCGCCCCATTGTCCGAACCGATCCCAGGCCATCACCTAGCCCTGCCCCTACTGTAAGGGAAACACCCCACATCAAAGGGATTACAGTAGATCAAGGCCCCCCACTCCCTGAGACCCAACCGATCGCACACACCCCCGGGAATTGGCGGAATGTCCAGCTGTGTGATAGCCATCTCGTACTGTGGGTGGGGTGGGGACTTCCACTGTAGATATGTGTGGGAACGAGCTCGAAGTGGGGATTCCGAGGATGTTCTTTCATGTATCAAAGCAATCTCAAGAATGTGCCATGTATGATAAACCTGCAATAAAGTCATAAACCTGTGTATAAGAGGCCAGGCCTCAGAGATGCAGTTAGAGCACCTCATGACGATACCTTGCTGTCTGACCTGATGTGTTCTCCTCCGGAGAGAATAAAACCTTGTTTCCTGCCTTCCAGTCTCCGGCGCCTGCCTCTTTGTTGGTTAAATATCGAATGGTATAAGGGGCGATTACCGCCGGGCAATACTTGGAAGGTTATCGACTGCGACTGCCGCTACCATTTAACACGTCTGGTTATTTCCCTCAACTCTGGAGAAAAGCTGTTGTTAAGCCTCTTATAAAAAAAGCCTAATGTAGACTCTGATGATTTAAAAAACGATCAGCCTATTTCCTTCCTGCCAGTACCCACTCAAATTCTGGAGAAACACCTGAATGCCCAGCTGATGACCTACTTGCAACGTCAACTGCTGGATGTCTCTCAGTTTGGATTCAAGAGCAACCACAGGACTGAGACTGCATAAGTATCATCAGCCAACAACATTCACTCCATGGTGGATACAGAGAAGGCTGCGGCTTTGATCCTTTTGGACTTATCCACAGCCTTTGACACCATCTTCCTGACCCTGCTTGTTGAGCGGGTGCAGGAACTGGTGGTCACAAACCTAGCGCTGAAGCTCTTCGCATCTTTTTTGAGTGATAACAGTCAGTTATGTTGGACCAGTTTTGTTCAGACTCCTTAACTTTGCCATGTGCGGTTTCTCAGGGCTCTTCTCTGAGCCCTACATTATTCAACTTGTATGTCTCCCTGCTGGCAAAACTCATAAGGTCCTTTGGGCTCCAAGCGTTGTCCTATGCTGATGACAAAAACATTATTATATCTTTCTCTAAAGACACAGAAGCAATCGCTACCAATTAAAAAATTGTATGCAAGAGGTTGTGACATAGATAGAAAAGAACTACCTGACACTTAATGGAGACAAGACAGAGGTCTTGATCTTTGGCACTCAACCATCCATATGGAACCACTTGTGGTGGCCAGATAGGCTGGGGGCTTTACCCACTCAAAAAAATGATTGTTCGACTTGCAGGTCAAATGGACGGTTTCGACCTGTTCTTGGATTAGGAAAGTGTTTCCTTATATCCCATTTTCAGCACGTAAACAAGTGGCTTTGGCATTCATTATTTCCAGGTAAGACTCCCTGGATATTAGCAAGCCTTGCCAAACTGCAGCTGGTACAGGATGCAGCAGCTAGACTGATCCTTGATGTTCCCAAATTCCAATTCATCTGGGCGGGGATTCGGAAGCTTCACTGGCTGCCTGTGAACAAACGAATAATTTGGAAGGCTCTTTGTATTGTTCACAAAGCTCTACATCACTTCCGGCCTGGAGGGCTTACAAACGTGTTCCAATGATGTACTCCCCCAGAGAGCTGCGATCCTCAGGCAGAAATCTTTGAACTGTTCCTAAATATTGATAATCGAGATGGGGAGGCAGAGCCTTTTCAGTGACCGAATCCAACACTCTTCCTTATTCCATCTCCAGTCTCCAGGCTCACGTTCCATTTCGTAAAGCCCTAAGGCCTTGGCTTTTTAGTCTTTCACCGAAGTGTTCAGGCCCTTATATTTTCTTCTGCCTCTCTTCTTACCTAAGACTAACCACTGTCAGCGCCTTGACGTCTTTAGGCAATTGTTTGCGCTTTATATGTTTATTTAATTCAATTATTCACTCCGCCTAATCAGCTGCCTCATCACCTTCAAAAAGGACCTCAAGCTCCTCCTATTTGAGAGACACCTTGGTGAATCACCCTCGACCATAATTAAGTACTCTCTCCACCAGGATACCAACCACCTTCGGTATGTGACCCCACCATCTCGATCGATGCTTGAACTGTGTACCGCCTCTGACCCATCTGCTGCAGTTCTTATGGTCCCATCTAGATGCAAAAGTCTGAATGTAATTATTGTAACTGTAACTCACTGCACACTTGTATCCTGCTACTGTCGTAGGGCGCTCTGATGCCTTCGGGCCATGTCCACGCCATTGCAAATATAAATAAATAAAATTGTGTCTTATGCTTGCGCTTTGGTGATGTCATGCCCATGACTTCACAGCAGTTCTCTTCCTGCAGGGTTAACCAGCCAGCGGAAGGAAGTAGGTGATAGTATGCAGAAGACTTGAACAAATGCGATTCCCTGGTGTTAATTCAGCAGTGGTGAACTAATTAGGCAAACAAATAACACTACAGGCTATCGAGTGTTTCAAGTGTGTCCCCTTGTGATGGGTTGAACAAGGATGGCTCAGATGCACATTTTTGGTTTCTTTTAGTTTAGATGGTTGTATTTTCTTATGTTGTTATAAGCATGTGTATAGCGCACACTTACCATTTTTATGGCCTCGCAGCGCTGTTGGATGTAAGGCTTCACGGTCTTGTTTTTCTGAAGACACAAGTGTGGACCACAGCGGATTGTTCTGTCCATTGTGCTGTGACTGCTGAGAGTGTTATTGGGTGTGCTGAGCAATGAAGGTCAGTGGTCTACAAAGTCTACTGTGCAATGTGTCCACAATGACGTGTAATGTGTGTATTTGAATGTGATGTGGTTAATATTCACTGACATTTTGGCCTGTGTCACTTTTCAGACTCAGTGATATGGTGCTATACAATTGGCAAGTCGTCCACTTACCCACTCTCATTAATGTGCATAGAGCCCCCTTAAACGGCAATGCAAAGTTATGCTCTGCATTATATTCTGCATAACGAATTCAGTCCACAATTATGTTTGTAAAAAGTTTTTAAACAGTGCTACATTTCTCCTTACAGGTGCTTCAGAGTGCTGGGTGAAGGTTAAACTAGATTAAGGCACCGATAATAGTGATCCCAAGAAAAACTCGTAACAAAGTCACAAACGGTGTGAGTGAAACATGATTTAAACCATTTAAGTTATAGACAGTCTCAAGGGTATTCATCAATCACAGACACGTTCTGTCGTGCCCGTGGCGCCCGCTTGGCCTACGCGTACTTTGACTCGTGGGTAAACTTATTTTACTTGACAGTAAGGCCCAGATGGGCTGAGTGGTGGGCAAGTGCATAATGTGATAATGCACTGTATACCACTCCTGGTTAGTTTTAAATGGAAACAGCAATTATGCAAGATGCAAGTCAGAAGGAATTCGTGGCGGCAGTCTGGAGAGTTCACGTTCAAGGTATCTAGCAAAATCTGTTTTTTGAGGCGAAGTGTGCGTGAGCGTTTCATAAATACATCGCACTCATATTTAGTTTTTTATTTTATTCTAGGAGCCACAAAAAAAGAGAAGACCGAAAAGAACAGAAACTAGACATGACGGAATCAATGTCAATTGTGTGGAGATGCAAAACATAAAACACGCACTTAAATTCCGCTTTAGTGTTTTTAACCTACGGACTTTTAAATATGAGTGTATATTGACATAACTTCTAAAAATGAACTCTTCTGCAAATGAGTCGTCTCGGTGCTCTGCGTTTTTAGGGCCAACGCCGGATAACTTGTTTGCCGTAATTTACTCCTTAATGCAGCGCTCCCCCATTGTCCATGGCAACAATTGGGGAGCATTTAAATTCCAATTGAGTAGGCCCGTATCGTGGAGAGGCTGCGGCCAGCGCGGCCTGGAGAATGGGATCCTGGGACAGGGGACACCAGTTCACGGCCCCCCCGGGCGCGAGGCGCATGCTTCCCCCTCGCGCTCCCATCTCCCAAGCGATGCGCCTCAATGACATGAAGGCAGGGGGAGGGCTGTTGATGCGCGGGACAAGGCGAGGGCGATTGAGTTGTGGCGCGTCCGAGGACAAGGGCCGCCGGCACAAGAGCGCCATTGAGGAGCTGTGAAATCTGGAATTGAGCCATCACAAAGAGCTACCGGGCCGCATGTGAAACGGGCCGATTGTCTTCCGGGAGCACCGGATTGGCTGCCCAGACCCTCCCCCGCCCAGCCCCAACCTCGGAGCTTGAACTTGAATGTGGTAAAGGGGGTGTGCGAAGTTGCTGTTCAGTTTTCTCTAAGGGGGGCGTCAATGTGATGCCCGTGGATTCAAGGCTCGGGGTTAGAGGCTGCTCGGGGGCAAACAGCTCTTCCAAGGCCCTGCAGCTAGCGGGACAGAAGGGGGGAGGGGCTTAAATGCCCCATTGTAATGCTCAGGGGAAGTGCCATGGTATGTGTTCGTCGGATTATAATGGCAATGTTTCTATTTAGGTGGGTTTGCTCTTGGCGCTTTCCCACCATTGTTCCATGTTTAAAACATGACATTCCTTAATAAAGTCATATGAAGCAGTACACGCAAGGTCACACATGCTCGCAGGTAAATTGGTCTAACTCGCTTTTACTGCCGTGTAATTTCATGTAATTTATTCGTTCTTATGTAACCTGCCACTTTCTATGCAAATGTTGGCTATATAAAATTGCATAAATGAATAAATATAACATTTTGCACATTCCTTACAAAGGGCACTGCCAATACTGGTCATGTAAGGTATGTAGAATCACTCGGCTATGCAGCAGGCTGACTAGGTTAAGCAGAATATGATGCAATTAAATACAAATGATGTTGCACAGTCTGTGGCATTATTCTCTTGTTATCACCTTCTTGCATTTAAGGGTGTGCCAAGTTAAAAAGTCTGCTAACTTTTTTAAAAACTCTGCTGGGGACAGGATGTGGCCTAACGGCTAGGGCAGTCGATCTCAAATCTGTGGAGCCCGGTCGAGTCTCGGCAATGACGCTGAACATCCTGTGATTCTGTCAAATCACTTAATCTCCCCACGCCTAACAAAACTGAATGTGTCATTGTGTAACATAACTGGTGCTCATATAAACGCTCTGATACCTGATACCTTCAGGTCAAGTTCACGCTATATTAAACTCTGGAAAAAAAAGAAAAAACAGGTTCAGAATTCTTTCTTTACATTTTGCCAATTTTTAGAGGTGTGAAGCTGGTTAACACTCAAAAAAAGAAAGGAACACCTTCAGCAACTTTTTTGCCCTGAGGGGTACCTGTTGGTAGTGGTTGCTGGCACCATTTGGCAGCTATCCACATGACCTATGTCCCACAGAATCCCTTCCCAAGAAAACTCACTAGAACCCCCCCCCCCCTCCTACTATCCACAACCCCTGTAAATGTTCTCTCTGTTGCTTATAGCAGCCCGCTCCTGCCTCCTTCCCTCATCCTCTGGGTCACGTTATTCCCAGTCACGCTGTTCCTGCATTGTTCGACATGGCCATTCTTACGGGATGCCCCTAAAACTTTTTGCTTTTTTCCTCCTGTTTTTTTCTGATTCTCTTTTCGTGGCCTTAGTACTCTAGTCGCTTTCCCACTGTAATGCAGTGTGAAAGCGCGTGCGCCCTTCCTACACATGCTAGGAAGTGGTGCTTACCTGATTGGTTTAGGTGCTGTACCTGTGAGAACCCTGTAAAGAGGATTACCAAATACACAGGGCAGGTACTGCACTGGCTACTAGTGGGCGGCAGCACTGATAGTGCCACCCACAAGAATAGCCTTTGAAACAGGTCTCAAGCATGCCAGTGCAGGCCTGTGTGCGCAGTTGCCCTGATGCTCAGGTTGGCATTTCTAAACCATTCGCCAATGCTGAGTGGGCCGTTCACTACCACTAGAACACCCCTGGGTAAGCCCTAAGGGGTGGGGCAAGTGGTAGAGGAAAGGCAGGGCAGGTACACATGTGTGTTCTCTACCCAGGTAGTGAATAATCCCCATGTGGGTTTTCCCTACCCAAGAGGTCTGCTCTTCCCATGGGTCAACATGAGGAAATTGCTGAATGACTTTTAAACTACAGTTTTAGCTTACAGCAGGGAGTAGCCTCATGGTGTTTTCAAACACGTCTTAAGTCTGCCATTGTAGGTCTGTGTGTGCGCATTTGCGCTCAGGCTCAGGTTGGCCTTTCTAAATCATCGGCCACTGCTGAGGGTGCCTTTCACTAACACTAGGGGCAACTAATTAATTCTTCCTGAGCACTGACATTTAAGTTCATTTGGTTCATTGGTTCAAGGCGGAGTGGGACTGCATTTTCTATTATGACCGTTTCGGCGTTGGCCAACAGTTAGTGCAAGGCTGCATCCATCTCACAGTATGGATGGGGCGGCAGCAGCCGGGCACGCCCTGGCACAGAAGCACCAGGACTATTGAGTGGTGCTGGACTGGTGTCCAAGTGAGAAGAGACGCAGGCCACACTCACTCTATTCAGCAGCTTCCGAGGACTGCCTCCAACTACTTCGGGCCTCTGCCTGTGGGAGGAAGACTAACTCACCTGATTCATGTTAATCAACTAGGAGCGACTGAGAGTCTAACCTTTCTTCACACTGCACCACCAGGTGGAAGACTATGTAATATACATGTCTCAATGGAGCATTTGACTTTTGGGGCACCAAAATTAGCACCTGGGCTTGATTAATGCTTCTTCAATAGTGGCTGGGTGTGGGACAAGCTTATCAAGGGCCACCTGGAGGTGTGAATAACATAAGGGGTGATCATCTTGTGTAGCACAAGGTAGAATCGCGACCAGAATCACAGCCTTGTACACTGGATTGAACTGTATAGTATTTAGTATTGCTGTAAGATTAAAATGCACTTTCTTTTCTAGAAAGATAAGCACTGATCTAAACACTGAATGTACTTTGTTTGTTGGTTGATTGTTGAATTCTTAGGTCATGTCCCCCACCTTTTCTCCCTGGGAAGTCTTTTGGCTGTACACCCATACCACCCTGAGAGTCAAGTCTAGAAAGTGTTGTACTTGACCCAGTTTGCAAAGCCATAGTACATAGTTAGATGGATTTGGGACACCGGTGGCAAAGGACCTCAACCACCACCATTGAGGCCCAGTAGTCCCTGACTGCTCTGTGGCCCTGCGAATGGGATCTGACAAGGCCATATTGTTGAAGGGTGGTGTTTGACCCATTTACTGCATGCTTTTGACATGTTTAATTTGAGGTGGTTCTATAGTAACAAGCGTTCAACTACTTGGAGACATTGACATTTGCAAAAAAATCAGGGTTTGTGTAAAACCTATGAAGTGTTGCAATCATTATAAAACCACATTGCATATGCACACTTTTTATAATAAAATATAAGCCTCCTTTAATCTGCTCATGCCAACTATATGCAATAAACTGTCTCCTGAAGCTGAGTTTCTTTTTTGTTCACAGAAGTGAGCAACTGGAGTATTTCTTTCTATCAAGAAACAACCCAATGGAACAGTATCTTGTATTACATATTTGTTATGTAAGTGTCTCTGTATGAGACACATTAAGATCCAAGGAGTCAGACCATAAAAATAGATCCATAATGTTTGAAATTCGTCTACCTTCTCTTTTAACATCTTATGCTTTCAAAACTCTGTCATGTAAACATGATTCAGCATCAAGTATAAAAAAAATGTTCATGTGAAAGATTGAGTCATTTAGTAGGGAATCCTAATGACACTGCAATTCAGCACACGGAAATGAAAGGTGGCTGGAGTGTTGAAGTCCCTGGCTCAGTAGCCATGTGCCGCCCTGCTCTTCATTTTCTCTATCTTACCATCTTTGCATATTTTGCTGTGCCACAGAGAAGAGCCACGAGTCCCCTAAGAGTTGAAGTAGAGGTTTTGAATGTTGCTGACTAACAACGTGATGGAGCGACCGGGGCATATCCAAAGTGTATATCCCATTGTCCAGCATATATACCTTTATATGGGTGACCACTGTCACAATGACAAAGTCACAGTATGACTAATGGTAGTTCCAGCTGATCAACACTCATGGGGTAAAGCTCTTTCACCTGCAGTCCAGTTAGAAGACTGTCTACCCCGCGTAATTCTGTGTGGAGTGTCATGACTTGCTCTCCTGATTCCTCTTCGGTGTAAAAGATGTGTGAGTTTGCGGGTAGATATAAGAGAGGTGGGGTGTCCACAGTTGGGCTCACTTGCATCCGTACAGCCCCTAGGCAGTAGGGTGCTTGTCAGAAATCACCTCGAGACACATGGTGAGTTACTGCTGCAGTCTTCATTTTGGTGTAGTTTTCTCATGTAAAATTACTTCATATTTCTTTCCCCACACTCCCATAATGCAGGTGAGGTTCCAAGGGCCCCAGAAGTTTCAGTCTTGGAATTAGGTACATACAATTACAGGGTCTCCTTTCATCTACTATCTGATTCTTCCCCCAGTGTTTCTTTTAGAGTCCACTTGCTTGAAAAAAACATAACTGTGGGTCCAAGTCTCCTTCCCCCTGCTGACTCCTCCACCCCTTTGTCTCTGTGAAACTCTCTTACATATGGATATCTCTAGGTAGACTTCACCGCCCTGGTATATTAGTTTGTCACTTAATGGTTTTGGACTTTTCAAGGGAGGGGTGGGATGAATTTCTTCTTATTTGAAATTCAAAAAGGAATCTTCCTTAATCACACCTACTTTAAATTGAGGGCCCACCCCTTTTTGTTCATTCATGGTGTGTTTCCTCATCTGTGTATGGTTTGAGTCTGAATCCCTTCCAGCCTCGGTGTCTTTCCTCCTCTGTGTATGGTTTGAGCCTGGCTCCCCTCTATCCTATGGAGTCTTTGGATACCTTCCAGCATATGGTGTCCTTCATCCTCTGTTTATGGTTTGAGTCTAGATCCTTTCCATCCTATGGAATCTTTGGATACCCTCCAGCATATGGTGTCTTTTGTCCTTAGTGTATGGTTTGAGACTGGCTCCCCTCTAGCCTATGGAGTCTTTGGATACCTTTCAGCCTATGGTGTCTTTTGTCCCCTGGATATGGTTTGAGTCTGGTTCCCTTCCAGCCTGTTGATTCTTTGGACTTCTTCCAGCCTAAGGTGTCTTTCGTCCTCTGTATGGTTTGTGTCTGAATCCTTTCCAACCTAAGGAATGCTGGATACCTTGCAGCCTATGCTATCTTTCGTCCTCTGTGTATGGTTTGTGTCTGGATCCCTTCAAGCCTATAGAGTATTTGGATACCTTGCAGCATATGATGTCTTTCCTCCTCTCTGTATGGTTTGTATATGGATCCCTTCCAGCTTCTTCTTTTGTCTGTTTTTGACCTCATCCTCTCCTGACAACTTTCTCTCTCCTGCCCACCGCCATCAGAGGTGTCTGCTCTCCTAACCCAACTTTATCGGTTTCAGGAAGAGAAAACACGCAACACCTGCGTAGGCATTCTGCATCCAACTGGGCTGGCTCCTCTCCTTCACTTGTTCTGTGCACGTACTGCTTAGGCCCATATCTCCACCTCCTCCTCCTCCCCAACGATCAACACCTTAATGGTCTGACAGGACTCTGGGGGCCAGAGCCTGGCATCTCAAACCAGACCACAGATTGTGGTTGTCTCCTTGGTCTGGCGTCTGCTACTCTGGTTGTTAGTGAACAACAGCAGCCTCCACAGACTGCAGTGCCTCAGCTAAACTTTGCTGTATGTCCTGAGTTGGCTACATCTTCTTCCATGCGCAGTGCAGCAAAGGGCCTCACTCACAGTGCTCAATAAGGTTTAATGGTAGTCAGTACTTCAGTCTCCAATTCCATGCATGTCCCTGTGATGCTTTCCTTTCTACCTTCTCTGCAGAACCAGTTTTATAAAGTCAAGTGTAAGTATCTGGTTTCAAATCATCATATATGTTTCAATGAAGCAGGAAGATCTTTAATAGGACCATGCTAGGTCTAGCAGGCCAGCATGTGGCCTGAGAGGTGCAACACTCAAATGAAAGGGCAATAGACAAGGGCATGGCCAAAGCTGCACACCTACACAAAGATATATGCTGTCTGCACATTCCTAGCATCCAAACTCTTGCTCTGCCTAAGGAGCCAGGAAACAACAGTAGAACCTTATTGAACAGATATCATTTGGTACAAATCCATAAAACCAGAGTGACGTTTCACTTTGGTAGTTGATTGCTGTGGAGCTGTTCAACATCTGTAAAAATGTGCTTGTTAATGGCTGTTTCCCTCTGGAAGTTTTAGGAGAGTTTTAAATCAGTTGATTGTCCAGCTGCACAGGACCCACATGCCACTATTTCTGAATATAGGCTAGCCCCTTTGGCTTATTCAAAGCTCACCTATTTACTTGTAAGAGCTCTGTACAGCTGTGTCGGGAAAGTCTGAAACCAGAGTCAGGATAAGTCGCCTGTTTCAGTAGGAAGAAAAGGAAATATATTTCAAGAGTGAAAACAATCTTCAACCTGAAGAAGAGAAGGATAAAGACTGCCAGACAGAGAGTGAATCAGCCATACTTCAACCCAAGCCAGAGTCCAGCGGCCTAGCATGCTGCTACTGTGAAGAGTCTTGATCAGCTGGGAATGCTGGCACTAAGTATGGACCACTCCTGAACCTGAAAAAGATCCTCACAGAGAAGGAGCTATGGGGTGTCGAGGTTATGAAGACACTGCCCAAGTGAATTGCTAGAGAAGAGCATGTTATGCCCAGTTTCAGCCTATATGTGACAGCGGACCCCAAGCGAGACGCACCTTCTCTGTATATCCCCTGATATTCAACAGGAAAAATATTAGGAATGTGCACACAATGTGAACACCTGCTGTATAGGTGTAGTCCAAAAGCGGACTAAATAGGCATAAATACACAATAAGGTGCACCATACAACATTTCTGAACAAAATCCAAAGTCCAGAGAAGACAGATTTCCAATTTGTGTACCAATCTTCTATTTATTTTATTCCTTGTTTCAAAAGCGCCGATATGACAGCCAATGCGTTTCGTCCAACACAGTGGACTTCTTCAGGGCTAAGTGCAACGTGATCAAAGTCAAGCTTAGTAATATCAATCCATATATCAAACCATTGTTCATAGCGCGATAAAAGATCCCGGGCTATGCTTCTACTGTATCCTATGTAGGAGTTGCTTGCACAATAAAAATAATACGTAGGGATATGACAATCAAATGTCCATAGTTCACCTATCGTGAAGGGTTCCAAGTATAAAAAACATATTATAATCAGTGCCCAGTGATGCAGCAAAGTGGTCAAGTATCAGCCTTTGCTTTCAAGCTGCTCACGCATGCCAACAAGGCCCTCCACAAAATCAAACCTCAATACCTCAACGATGCCTCTCCTTTCATGCTCCCAAGAGAAACCTCCGCTCAGCCGACCTCTCCCTAGCCACCACCCCAAACTTCTACAGGACCAGATCGGGTGGAAGGTCCTTCTCCTACCTCGCAGCCAAGACCTGGAACAATCTCCCTCTCCACCTCCGGGGAAGACCAACACTGCACCAATTCAGGAAAGACCTCAAGACCTGGCTCTTCAAATGACTCCAACGGAGCTGCTCATACCCTCCCCTCAGTGCCTTGAGACCCTAACGGGTGAGTAGGGCGCTTTACAAAACCCTAATTGATTGATTGACTGGAAAGCTATGAGGCTTTGGCACAAACATCAGCAAACAACTTGGGCGGCTGTTAAGGGAGGGGAAGAGAGGGGGTCTGCTAACTAGCAAATTCCAGGACAAAGCAGAGAACATCAAACCGGAGCTGGAAGAAACATTGACCCACAGCTGTGTCCTAGGATGGGCATAGATACAGAAAGTCCTGGAGAGCTGACAATGACTAGACTGCAGCCCTCTTTCATGGAAGTGCCGTAAAGAGAAGGCAGCAAGGAGGCATGCACAAGTCAAACAAGGTGTTCAAAGCCAAGCACCGTTACACGCACAAATGCAGTTTAAATACAGTGCCACCCCCCCTTCAGGAAGCTCAATCTCTATGTCATAAGTCTTGCGGGAAGTCAGCACAGAGTCACTCAGGTAGAAAAAAAGGGAAATAAAAAGGAAGACTGTACATATACCCTTACTATATGTAGTACTGGGCATGGGGTGGGAAGGTTTTAGGACTTTAGGCACATCACACAAGCATGTAGAAACACCTCAAGACTCCGGCACCCACAGGAGACTTACTATGCAAGAGGTACAAGGTGTAACATGCAGTGCCCCTCAAAAAAGTGTGTGCCTAGGAAAGAATGTCTCCTCTGCCGCCCCCATTTCTAATAGACCTGGACTGGGGTTGACAGCTGCAGCCCGCCAGTATGTACATGGCGTTCTGCCCGGGACCAAACAACCACTCCCTGTTCCATATATATTCTTCGCTCTCATTTGTCTCAGACAATCAAGGAGAGAAAATGAAACACAAAGATGATAAAAGGTAGAGTGTTGTTTCTGAGGGGGTTGCTCTGTGTAGTGTGTCTAGCTGTACCTGACACAGTCTGGCCTCTCTAAAACCAACTGAATCAATCGCTTGATTATGTAATATGTCTCCTAGCCTGTGTGTCCTGTATGCACACTGGAATCTTTCATCAACAGGAAAAAGCATATTTTCTGCTTGAAATGTAGTATTTTTTAAATACAGTCTTAGCTACAAATGGTTATCTAAATTTAGGACTTAATCCCCGCTTTTTATTTTCTGTGTCCACAGTGTTATGGGTGTTATGTTCTGTAACAAGCTGTAATAGACCTTGTTGCCCATAACATCACGAATATATATATATATATATATTTTTATTACATACATGTTGTCATCCGCAAAGGAGAATAACATTTTTCTTGCCTTTGTTGAACTAGTAGTTTGAAGGTAGGAAAGGGAAACTCTGTTTTAAAACTCATTTTGAAGTTATCTGTGTGTATGCATTTGAGAGCATGGTTAGAGGAGCGTGAGCTTAAAGTGTGGCATGGTCTGCTGGTGTTAGCCGTTAAGACCCTTATAGGGCTATAATAAATGGGCTGAAACATGTTGACAAACATGCTGATAGGAGGGGTGTGGGGCCACTAATATTCTCCAACACCACCATCCTATATTCATCTTAATTCTGACCAGGAAGTCCAGGAATGAAAGTGAAAGCGGACATTCCTGATCCAGTTTTAAATTCCTATTTCTGCACCTCTATGCATTTCAGATCCCTATTATTTTGTGTTAGTATTGCCTTCCCCCTTCCTTTTGCTCCAACCCAGACGTTGGTCTGCGCAGGGGTGTGGATAGCAAGCCCAATGATGAAGCATGCCACAAATTGTGGGTGAGGGCAGTTTTCAAAAACAAAGCGTGTGCCACAAATTACACAAGCTGTTTGTTTCTCTGTACTCCTACTCCTCTTTTTTGTATTTGGATATTTGTTGGGGAGGTTGGTGTAGGAGTATAACCTCTTCCCCCTCAGTTGTGAATGATTAATTGGAATATAAAGCATGTTTAATTAAAAGGTTTAACATGAGTGAACTAGCTACATAAGCGAGACCCTAAGGAAAACACTCCAGCACAATTTACTCAATTTTTATAGCACCACCTTCCCATCAGAACTCCGGTGAGTTAGGGACATACTGTGACCAGTATTGGCGGTCATTGGGCGGCACCAACACCTGCCTCCTAAAAAGGTTTTGGGACCCTGGCCCATATTTTTGTTTAAAATCAACTGGAGGAAGGAGAGGTGTCAGCTGTCCGAAACCTTTAGCATTCCATAAGCTACTATGAAAGCATCAATACACATGTCAGTCTTATGGCCTAGTCTCATAAGTGGATATTACCTTCAATGGGACAGAAAAACTCTGTTATCCAGGTGTGTCTTCTTTATTATTGATTTGCTCCACATCCAGACGCCATTGCTCGTGGTATGGATGGGGCTCCATAGTGCTTGGAACTTTTAGATGGATATGTTTTTGTGCACACTAGGAAGTGCAGGGGCCCAGACAAAGACAGTTTAAAATGACCTATAGGTCATTAAAAATAAAAATAACTATGTTCACCTATGGTAATATTAAAATATTACAATGGGGCTTTTTGGGATAATCACTGACCATCTATGCCTTTGGTCAACATGTTTCAGCTGCATCCAATGGGCCTCATATGAAGTCCCCGGCTTTCTTCAGGGCCCGGATACCTGCTTTAAACTGCGAAATATATATATATATGTATATATATGTAAATATATATTCACTGAAAAAACCAAAGGTTACAGGAACGTTATAGTTAGGCCCAGATTTTACTCGTACAAAACCAGTGAAATTCAGCAGTTATGGTTACCTGAGTTAACTATAACTTATGCCCTTGCAATGCACTGCTTACCATCCACAGAACCAATCAGACATCCACTCACACACCCACTCACTCATCCATACAGTCCCTCAACCATACACCTACTCATACACCCACTCAAGCAGCCATACATCCTCTCAACAGAGCCACTCATTCACCCATACAACCACTGACATACCCAGTCACACACCCATACAACCATTTCAATATATATATATTCTACACAACTTCCGCTTTCTCTGTCCAGCCCTCATGGGGGAAGCGCATTACACCGGGTGCGGTACCTGGTCAGTTACATGCTCCTCTTGGCCTCAGAGTGTCCAACAAACCAAACGTGCATTCAGGACAGGCAGCTTCATAAAAGTGTTTATTCCAAAAGGGACAGCTAAACAACGCATTTGTGCCCACCGACCTTGAGCACGCATTGGATATATATATATTTATATATATATATATATATATATTTAGATATATATTACCTACCCGCAGTCGCCAGTGGGTAGTTATGGTTATGACCTAGTTTCCATAAGAAAAGTGTTTTTTGACTTGCCTATATGTTTGGCACCATTTGATGAATCTTCACGAAATTTTCCAAAAGAAATGTCAAGTTAGGTCTTGTTGTGCAAGTGTGCATGGAAAGTTTCGGGGTGTTCGGTCTAGGAGGGCCGGGAAAAAGGGGGGTAAAAAAAGTGTGTTTCCCATATAAATTCCCATAGAGACTACAGCCCGAACTACTGAATGGAATTACACCAGATTTGGCAGAAAGGTAAGTGTAGGTCCAGAAAGCAACTTTTTTTGTGAATTGGTGTAAATCCATTCAGTAGTTTTTGAGATATTAAGGGAAAAGCAAATTTGGATATCTAGGGATCCAACAGTCCCTGTGCTGAATTCTGATTGGCTGCCGACACTTCAACCAGGAAGGGTTGGTAGCCAGCTTGGGACTCTGCTGAGTCTCCAAACAAAACTTAACAATAAAGAAAAGACTGCAGGATAGGAATACTCTGAGCCCCTAGCCCTGGAGTACCTTAAGGACCCTGCCAGGGCAAAGACGTATTTTTAAAAAACATTTTTGCCACGAAATCACGACGGAGTCGCAAATCCACAGCAAATTAAAAAAAAATCAAGCTCAGTCTCCCATACTTATCCATAGTATAGACCAGGGGTACTCATAGTACGGCCCGCGTACCGCCAACGGCCCGGCAAGCCTTCCTTGGCGGCCCGCGGACCTTGCAGACATCATATGCCTGTGTGTTTTTTATATCGCCGGTTGCGAGCTATGGGGGCCAGGCAATTCTTTTAAAGAACATTCACTTGTTAATGAGGCTTTGTTGTACTTCACCTCTTCTTAGCGCCCCTGCATCTCCACTCTGATTGAGTGGAGATGCAGGGGCGCTAAGAAGAGGTGAAATACAACAAAGCCTCATTAACAAGTGAATGGTCTTTAAAAGACCTGTGAAGTACTTGGGTGCAGCGGCTGTGTGTGTTCCCGGGAAGCTGTCTCAGCGCGGGGTGAGGTGACTGAGGGTGATGAGGACAGCAGGGTGAGGTGATGGAGGGCAGCAGGGAGTGAGAGCAGGGGGTGAGGTGACAGCGGGAGGAAGACAGAGTGCGACAGAGGGAGGAAGAGGGAGGGAGAGAGAGAGGGAGAGGGGGAAGAGCTTCCCCTGCCATCAGCCTCAAAAACTTGGGGAAAAACAGGGCTGCCCATCACCTGCTTCGGTTCAGGGGGGACGGAGGCTTCCCTTCACCGTACCCTGCCCCCCGCTACAGTGAGGACCCTGAATCAGTGGGGGGTATTGAGGAGGAAGACACTGAAGACGAGAAAGAAAGTGAAGTCAGGGAGCAGGGTTTGCCCCACGTACACCTAAACATACCCAGACGACTCGAGGCTTCCGAGCAGCAGAAAAAGAGGGAGAGCCCCAAGACATCGCCATTGGTGATTTCAGTGAAGAGGCCATCCAACGAAAGCCTGAACAATGACCCAGCAGCCTGATAACTGTGCTCACAACCTTTGACCCAAACCTTTTGTATTTACCCTTTGTCTTTATCTACATGTGCCACAACAAAGTGATTTTCAACCCTTTTAGTCCATGCCCGGAAACACATCGCAACATTTTAACACAACTTATTTCTATTCAGATGTACAAATATTTCTTTCCATAGCAATCAGTTCTGTAAGCTTTGAGACATTATGTTTCTTATTATTGTGTTTTTTCGGAGGTTCTGTTTTACTTCATCTTTTGCTGCATTACAAAAGTCTAAAAACGTTACACTAAAAATATAATTTCTTTCCAATAAGTCTTTCTTGAAACTTTATTACATTCAACTGCCAAATCACTAAAAAAACAGAGGAGGGAGACAGAGAGAGGGAGAGACAGAGAGAGAGGGAGGGAGAAGGAGGGAGGGAGACAGAGTGAGAGGGAGGGAGGGAGACAGAGGCAGAACAGTGGAGGAGGGAGGGAGACAAACAGAGTGAGTGAGACAGGGAGAGAGAGAGGGAGACAGAGAGGAAGAGGGAGGGAGACAGAGAGGGACAGAGACAGAGAGAAAGGGAGACAAACAGTGATTGAGAGAGAGAGACAGAGGGAGGGAGACAGACTGAGACAGACAGAGGGAGGGAGACGGAGTGAGAGGGAGACAGAGAGGGAGAGGTAGGTAGAGGAAGGTAGGGGGACAGAGAGAGAGGGAGACACAGAGTGATGAAGACAGAGGGAGAGAGAGAGATAGAGAAAGGAAGGGAGATGGAGAGAGAGGGAGAGTGATAGAGAGAAGGAGAGAGAGAGAGGGAGGGAGACAGAGAGAGGGAGGGAGGGAGACAGAGAGAGGGAGGGAGGGAGGGAGAGCGATAGATAGATAGATAGATAGATAGATAGATAGATAGATAGATAGATAGATATGTGTGAATGCCTGGTCTGGTGGCTCAGTGGACGAAGGCATCCACTGCAGGGGCCTGTGTTCAACCTCATGGTCATAGTTTCTTTTTTGGTCTAGCCCCGCCCCCTCCCCCTCTGGCCCCGCCCCCACCGGTGCGGCCCTCAGCCAGAAACCACACTGTAAATTTGGCCCCCGAGAGAAAGTTTGTGAGTACCCCTGGTATAGACCCTAGGAGGGCCAGGTCCCGGGGGCATGTGGTAAAAAAAAGAGGGGGAGCATGGGATCCCCCTCCTATGGCTCTATTGAGCCCCAGGGACCACCCCCCTAGGGTTTTATGATTGAATTGGAACGAGGCCACGTGGACCCTCTCCACAGACTCAAGGGAGCCCCGAGTACCACCACATCCCCAGGCTTTAGTTTTAAAATGGATGGAGACCATGCAGACCCTCTCCTGAGGCTGGTTGAAGCCCCAAGGACCCAGGACTAAAATGGGATATTTAAAGGGGGGCTGTGCAGACCCCCCCCAGAGATCACTACCTCCCCAAGGACTATAAAATTTGTAAAAGAGGAAGGGGGCCACATGTCCCCCTCCCAGGCCATATATGGCCCTGGGGGGCACTACCTCCTCAGGGCCAGCCCGTGCACAGTAAAGAAGGGGGCCACACAGCCCCCTCCTCGAGCCAAATATGATCTTGGGGACCGCCACCCCCCAAGGCTGACGTCTGCTATATCCTGAGGTACACCCGGGGCAGATAGCTGTTTCATTTCGCTTGGCGGGAACTGACACTTTGAGAGAGGCTAACGGAAGCCGAAACGCATCAGTGTTTGGAAATTGACTGCTAATAAATGAAATTCAACTGAAAGATGCTGTCTGAGGTGTCTGCTTTTCTTTAGTGTGTCGAAGGTGAGAGGATGTGTGTGTATATATATATATATATAGATATAGATATATATATATATATAGATGAATTACCTACTGGCGGTCGCCAGTAGGTAGTTATAGTTAGGACCCCTTTTCCATAGGAAATCCGCAACATTCTATTTTGAATAACTTTGGCGCCGGTCGACGAATCCTCGCGAATTTCTCAAAATAGGTGGGGCGCTACGCTCCGCTCCTACCCTGAAAGTCTCGGGAGGATTCGTCAAGCGGGGGCTGAGATAAAAGGGGGGTCCCAAAACACGTTTTTCCCATGCATTTTTCCATAGGACCTTTAGACAGGGCTACAGCCCGAACGGCTGAACAGAATTACTTGAAATTTGGCAGAGAGGTAGTCCTCAGGTCAAGGAAGTGCCTTTTGTAGGTTTGGTGTAAATCTGTTCAGTAGATTCTTAGAAAATAGCCTTTAAATCAATATATATATCTGAGCCAGCTTACGGTACGCTTACCGTAAGCTTACCGTACGCGTACGGTGGCGTGCGCGAGCGCGATTCTGATTGGCTCTTAGATCTTAGTAAACATTCGAATCGGCCGAAACCAGGAAGCGGCAGCCGCCATTTTCTCTCTCGCACTGAGAGTTAGGTTGTTAAATAAAACCAATACACATGTAAAGGAGCTGTTTTGACAGCTCACACACACATAGCCATGATGAGGGAGTCCCCCAAGACCCCCCAAGGCCAAAAATACCATTTTTATTTTTTCGCTAATTTTGCCGAGTACGCTTACCGTACGCGTACGGTATAAAATGTAAAACAAAAAACACTATCCACACTCTCCCCACCCCCTGTGCTTTTGGTGGCCGCAGGCCACGAAATGTGCAGGGCTTATCAGTGGTGTGAAAAACCACAATATTTTTAACAAAAATAATAAAAGAAAAAATTATCCACACTCTCTCCACCCCGTGTGCAAATGGTGCCCGAAGGGCACCATTTGTGCATGGCTTATAAGCACCGTAAGCACAGTAAGCACCGCGTGCTTACTGTGCGCGCACGGTGCGCGAAGCGCACCGTGCGCGCACGGAACGAACTGCGTTAAGTGGGCGCGCACGCCACGAATGGCGTAAAGTAACTTAGCATTTAAAAAACCGTACAAATTCACTGAAAAAACCATAGGTTTCACACACGTTATAGTTAGGAATTAGCATTTAAAAAACCTTGCAAATTCACTGAAAAAACCATAGGTTTCACACATGTTATAGTTAGCGGAAATTTTACTGATAAAAAACCAGTGAAATTCCCCCGTTATAGTTAGTGCAGGCAACTATAACTCACGCGACCGCAATCCAGATATTACATCACTGTATTTAGACACTTATTTACCCATGTCTTCTTCCATTAATCTTTAGCTATACATATATTACAAATATTTATTTTTCATAAAGACACATATGTCATCAGTGATGTAATATCTGACGTCATCAGCAGAGGATTGCGGTCGCGTGAGTTATAGTTGCCTGCACTAACTATAACGAGGGAATTTCATTGGTTTTTTACGAGTGAAATGTCCAGCTAACTATAACATGTGTGAAACCTATGGTTTTTTAAGTGAATTTGCAAGGTTTTTTAAATGCTAATTCGTAACTATCATGTGTGTGAAACCTATGGTTTTTTCAGTGAATTTGTACGTTTTTTTAAATGCTAAGTTATGTATTTATAATTTTTTTTTTTCAGGTTTCTCACCATGCGCGCACCGTGCGCACGCGGTGCTCTTCGTGCACCGTGCGTGCGCTGTGGCCACTCGGTGCGCTTCGTGCACCGAGCACCCATGGTTCGCAGTGCGTGCCGTGCGCGCGCGGTGCACGCACCTTGCGATTTAAAAAAATAAATAACTACATTTTCTCGCTTGGGGGTCCTTCTGTGACCCCCTGACCAAGGCTAGGGGGTCAGGAACTGTCCACTCTGCCCCCTTTTCACGTTCTCCACCTTTTTTTTTCACCCCCTCAGACTGCGAGAGACAAAATGGCGGCTGACACTTCCTGGTTTCGACCGATTCGAATGTTTACCGACATCTAACAACCAATCAGAATTGCGCTCGCGCACGGCAGGGTGCGCGCACAGTGCGCGCACGGTGCGCGCGTATAGATATTGATATGCTTTTAAATGTTATTTTCTCAGGAAATACTGAACAGATTTACACCAGACCTGCAAAAGGCACTTCCTTGACCTTATGGCTACCTCTCTGCCAAATTTCGCGTAATTCTGTTCAGCCGGGCTGTAGCTGCGACTAAAGGTCCTATGGAAAAATGCATGGGGAAAACGTGTTTTGGGACCCCCCTTTTTCTCGGCCCCGCTTGACGAATCACCCCGAGACTTTCAGGGTAGGAGCTGAATTGAGCGTCCCATTAGTTTTGAAAATTTCGCGAGGATTCGTCAACCGGCGCCAAAGTTATTCAAAATAGAATGTTGCGGATTTCCTATGGAAACAGGGTCTTAACTATAACTACCTACTGGCGACCGCCAGTAGGTAATATATATATATATATATATATATATATATATATATATATATATATATATATATATATATATATATATATATATATATATATTCTCAAAACAAGGTTGCCCACAGATGAAGACGCACTCAGTGTAGGTTGAAATTCCGCAAAGCAGAATCCTTTTTATTAGGCGAACCGGCATCAGCAGCAGGGTAATTTTCACCAGCCCTACGCGTTTCGGACATCCCTTCCCCTTGATCACGGGCATGAAATGGGCGGAAGCAGGAACACAACAAGTCTCTAATGGCCCTTATATCGCCCTCTGGTGGGCGTGAATAGTCTTAGGCTTGTTGGGACTTGTAGTCCTGCTAAAATATTACCGTAATAGGTTCCGCCTCATAACGTATATATGTTCAGAGCTCTAGAATGAGCCCCCCAGTTGCAGTGCAAGTCTAATTTCAGCCAACCTCCAATCTGCTTGATGACACAGTGTATCCATGTCAGCAGTCCGCTTGTCATCATGCGGCGGTGCATCTTCCCGACCTGGACTGGCCGGAATATTTTCAAAACAAGGTTGCCCACAGATGAAGACGCACTCAGTGTAGGTTGAAATTCCGCAAAGCAGAATCCTTTTTATTAGGCGAACCGGCATCAGCAGCAGGGTAATTTTCACCAGCCCTACGCGTTTCGGAGATCTCTTCCCCTTGATCACGGGCATGAAATGGACGGAAGCAGGAACACAACAAGTCTCTAATTGCCCTTATATCGCCCTCTGGTGGGCGTGAATAGTCTTAGGCTTGTTGGGACTTGTAGTCCTGCTAAAATATTACCGTAATAGGTTCCGCCTCATAACGTATATATGTTCAGAGCTCTAGAATGAGCCCCCAGTTGCAGTGCAAGTCTAATTTCAGCCAACCTCCAATCTGCTTGATGACACAGTGTATCCATGTCAGCAGTCCGCTTGTCCTCATGCGGCGGTGCATCTTCCCGACCTGGACTGGCCGGAATATTTTCAAAACAAGGTTGCCCACAGATGAAGACGCACTCAGTGTAGGTTGAAATTCCGCAAAGCAGAATCCTTTTTATTAGGCGAACCGGCATCAGCAGCAGGGTAATTTTCACCAGCCCTACGCGTTTCGGAGATCCCTTCCCCTTGATCACGGGCATGAAATGGGCGGAAGCAGGAACACAACAAGTCTCTAATGGCCCTTATATCGCCCTCTGGTGGGCGTGAATAGTCTTAGGCTTGTTGGGACTTGTAGTCCTGCTAAAATATTACCGTAATAGGTTCCGCCTCATAACGTATATATGTTCAGAGCTCTAGAATGAGCCCCACAGTTGCAGTGCAAGTCTAATTTCAGCCAACCTCCAATCTGCTTGATGACACAGTGTATCCATGTCAGCAGTCCGCTTGTCATCATGCGGCGGTGCATCTTCCCGACCTGGACTGGCCGGAATATTTTCAAAACAAGGTTGCCCACAGATGAAGACGCACTCAGTGTAGGTTGAAATTCCGCAAAGCAGAATCCTTTTTATTAGGCGAACCGGCATCAGCAGCAGGGTAATTTTCACCAGCCCTACGTGTTTCGGAGATCCCTTCCCCTTGATCACGGGCATAAAATGGGCAGAAGCAGGAACACAACAATTCTCTAATGGCCCTTATATCACCCTCTGGTGGGCGTGAATAGTCTTAGGCTTGTTGGGACTTGTAGTCCTGCTAAAATATTACCGTAATAGGTTCCGCCTCATAACGTATATATGTTCAGAGCTCTAGAATGAGCCCCCCAGTTGCAGTGCAAGTCTAATTTCAGCCAACCTCCAATCTGCTTGATGACACAGTGTATCCATGTCAGCAGTCCGCTTGTCATCATGCGGCGGTGCATCTTCCCGACCTGGACTGGCCGGAATATTTTCAAAACAAGGTTGCCCACAGATGAAGACGCACTCAGTGTAGGTTGAAATTCCGCAAAGCAGAATCCTTTTTATTAGGCGAACCGGCATCAGCAGCAGGGTAATTTTCACCAGCCCTACGCGTTTCGGAGATCCCTTCCCCTTGATCACGGGCATAAAATGGGCGGAAGCAGGAACACAACAATTCTCTAATGGCCCTTATATCGCCCTCTGGTGGGCGTGAATAGTCTTAGGCTTGTTGGGACTTGTAGTCCTGCTAAAATATTACCGTAATAGGTTCCGCCTCATAACGTATATATGTTCAGAGCTCTAGAATGAGCCCCCCAGTTGCAGTGCAGGTCTAATTTCAGCCAACCTCCAATCTGCTTGATGACACAGTGTATCCATGTCAGCAGTCCGCTTGTCATCATGCGGCGGTGCATCTTCCCGACCTGGACTGGCCGGAATATTTTCAAAACAAGGTTGCCCACAGATGAAGACGCACTCAGTGTAGGTTGAAATTCCGCAAAGCAGAATCCTTTTTATTAGGCGAACCGGCATCAGCAGCAGGGTAATTTTCACCAGCCCTACGCGTTTCGGAGATCCCTTCCACTTGATCACGGGCATGAAATGGGCGGAAGCAGGAACACAACAAGTCTCTAATGGCCCTTATATCGCCCTCTGGTGGGCGTGAATAGTCTTAGGCTTGTTGGGACTTGTAGTCCTGCTAAAATATTACCGTAATAGGTTCCGCCTCATAACGCATATATGTTCAGAGCTCTAGAATGAGCCCCCCAGTTGCAGTGCAAGTCTAATTTCAGCCAACCTCCAATCTGCTTGATGACACAGTATATCCATGTCAGCAGTCCGCTTGTCATCATGCGGCGGTGCATCTTCCCGACCTGGACTGGCCGGAATATTTTCAAAACAAGGTTGCCCACAGATGAAGACGCACTCAGTGTAGGTTGAAATTCCGCAAAGCAGAATCCTTTTTATTAGGCGAACCGGCATCAGCAGCAGGGTAATTTTCACCAGGACCTACGCGTTTCGGAGATCTCTTCCCCTTGATCACGGGCATGAAATGGACGGAAGCAGGAACACAACAAGTCTCTAATTGCCCTTATATCGCCCTCTGGTGGGCGTGAATAGTCTTAGGCTTGTTGGGACTTGTAGTCCTGCTAAAATATTACCGTAATAGGTTCCGCCTCATAACGTATATATGTTCAGAGCTCTAGAATGAGCCCCCAGTTGCAGTGCAAGTCTAATTTCAGCCAACCTCCAATCTGCTTGATGACACAGTGTATCCATGTCAGCAGTCCGCTTGTCCTCATGCGGCGGTGCATCTTCCCGACCTGGACTGGCCGGAATATTTTCAAAACAAGGTTGCCCACAGATGAAGACGCACTCAGTGTAGGTTGAAATTCCGCAAAGCAGAATCCTTTTTATTAGGCGAACCGGCATCAGCAGCAGGGTAATTTTCACCAGCCCTACGCGTTTCGGAGATCCCTTCCCCTTGATCACGGGCATGAAATGGGCGGAAGCAGGAACACAACAAGTCTCTAATGGCCCTTATATCGCCCTCTGGTGGGCGTGAATAGTCTTAGGCTTGTTGGGACTTGTAGTCCTGCTAAAATATTACCGTAATAGGTTCCGCCTCATAACGTATATATGTTCAGAGCTCTAGAATGAGCCCCCCAGTTGCAGTGCAAGTCTAATTTCAGCCAACCTCCAATCTGCTTGATGACACAGTGTATCCATGTCAGCAGTCCGCTTGTCATCATGCGGCGGTGCATCTTCCCGACCTGGACTGGCCGGAATATTTTCAAAACAAGGTTGCCCACAGATGAAGACGCACTCAGTGTAGGTTGAAATTCCGCAAAGCAGAATCCTTTTTATTAGGCGAACCGGCATCAGCAGCAGGGTAATTTTCACCAGCCCTACGCGTATCGGAGATCCCTTCCCCTTGATCACGGGCATGAAATGGGCGGAAGCAGGAACACAACAAGTCTCTAATGGCCCTTATATCGCCCTCTGGTGGGCGTGAATAGTCTTAGGCTTGTTGGGACTTGTAGTCCTGCTAAAATATTACCGTAATAGATTCCGCCTCATAACGTATATGTTCAGAGCTCTAGAATGAGCCCCCCAGTTGCAGTGCAAGTCTAATTTCAGCCAACCTCCAATCTGCTTGATGACACAGTGTATCCATGTCAGCCCCCGCTTGACGAATCCCCCGAGACTTTTAGGGTACGAGCGGAGCGGAGCGCCCCACCTATTTTGAAAATTTCGCGAGGACGCGTCAACCGGCGCCAAAGTTATTTTATGAGATTTCCTATGGAAACATGGTCCTAACTATAACTATCTACTGGCGACCGCCAGTAGATAATATATATATATACATATATACATATATACATATATATATATATATATATATATATATATATATATATATATATATATATATATATATATATATATATATATATATATATATATATATATATATATATATGAGGAGTCATGGCAGATGACTGATGATGGACTACCAGCCTATCTCCAGAGTATGAAATTAAATGTTTGAAATCTTTGTTACACTCAAGCCATCGTATTTCTGACAAAGAAATAAGTGTGGATAAATAACAGGAGTCTTCGTTTCCTGTTCGACAAAGCTGCCCTTTGTGTGTCTGGGGCTCCAAAACGAGGACGCTGTTTGGATATGTATATATTATATATATATATCTGTATATATATTATATATATTACCTACTGGCGGTCGCCAATAGGTTGTTATAGTTAAGACCTATTTTCCAAAGGAAATTCGCAACATTCTATTCTCAATAACTTTGGCGCCGATTGACGAATCTTCGCGAAATTTTCAATACTCGTGGGGCGCTCCGGTCTGCTCCGATCTTGAAAGTTTCGGGTGATTCGTCAAGGGGGGGCAAAAGAAAAAAGGGGGTCCCAAAACGTGTTTTCCCCATGCAATTTGCCATAGGAAAATTTCAACGGCTACAGCCCGAACTGCTGAACGTAATTACACCAAATTTGGCAAAAATGCAGCTCTTGGTTCAGAAAGATCCCTTTTTGTTAAATGGTGTAAATCCGTTTAGTAGTTGCTGAGAAAATCAAAATTAAAAAAGTTTCGATATCTATGGCCGCGCAGGATCCGGGCACCCTCCCGATCACAAGCTTTATGCTAATTGGCTGTCAACACTCCAAACCAGGAAGTGTTGGCAGCCATCTTGTGCCTCTGTAGAACCGAGGCACAAGAAATCAGTCAAACAAATGCGCAAAACACAAAAAGGGGGCAGGGTAGAAACACCCTGACCCCCTAGGCCTGCTTAGGGGGTCCCACAAGGACACCCAGGGCCCCAACAGTTTTTTTTTTTTAAAATCTGCAAAATCCGCGGAGGATCCGCGGATCCGGCTGGAAAAAAAAATGAAGCGTGGGCTCCAGCGCTTCGTTACTATTTAGCGCCCGGGTGGGCCAAGTCCCGGGGGCAATTTTTGTATTGTAATGGGGGCCCAGAGGGGCTCCCCAGCTCTGGAGACCACCACCCCCCAGGGCTTTATAAAAATATGTGTGTGGGAGCTGTAGCCACGGGGACCGCCACCTACCGGGGCTTAGTAAATAAATGGGTGGGGGACTCAAAGGCCCCCCAAGCCCTGGGGACCGCCACACCCCGGGATTTGTGAAAAGATTTGCGGAAGGGCTCACAGCCCCCCCAGCCCCGGGGACCACCACCCCCCGGGGCTTCGAAGATACATGGGTGGGGGGGCTCAAAGGCCCTCCCGGGGCTCTAAGAAAATATTTGCGGGGGGCTCCCGGCCCCCCCGCAGCCCCAGGGACCGCCACACCCCCGGGGCTTGTGTTTAAAAAAATTAATAAATAAATAACCTGCATGGGGGGTCTCGAGCCCAACCACACGCCACGGGGACCGCTACATCCCCGAGGCTCTAAATATTAAAATTGGGGAGTCCATGACGGACCCCGAAGCCCCGGGGACCACCACCCCCCGGGGCTTTGCAAATGTGGGGAGGGGGGCCACACGGCCCCCTCCTGGAGCCCTGTCATGGCCCTGGTGACTGCCACCCCCCAGGGCCGGCTCCTGCAGTGTCCCGGGGTGCCTACCCCTGGGACACTGCTGTTTGCTATGGCAGGGTGGGAGCCTCGCGGTTCCCGTCCTGCCATAGCAAACTGCTTTGGTTTTTGGAAGAGAGAGCAGGGAATCCTGATCTCTCTTCCAAAAACCAAAGACAATTGCTTTTCCACACGGGGAGCTGCATCGTAGCAGCTCCCCGTGTAGAAAAGCAATGCCAGCTCCCGCAGGACACGGGGAGCCGGTGGGACCGTGGGGGATTGGGAACCCCTTCACGGTCCCCAATGGAAAGGGCCAGCCCTGGGGGATGGGGTCCCCGGGGCTATTAATGGCCCGGGAAGAGAGCCACGTGGCCCCCCTCCTCAAAAATGTATTTAAAAAAAAAAGCCGGCCCCCATAAATGGCCTGAGGAGGGGGGCAAGGCAGCCCCCCTCCAAATACATATTGAAAAAAAAATGTCCATGCCCCAGGGATGGGGCCCCTGGGGCCGATTATGGCTTCTCGAGGGGGGCCGCACGGCCCCCTTCCAAATTGATTGGTTAAAAAAAAAAATTAGGGGGCAGGCCCTGGGGGATGGGTTCCCCAGGGCCAATAATATTAAGAAAAGAAGGGGGGGCCACACAGCCCCTTCTTAAAAAAATGAAGAAAAAAAAAGACCGGCATCGCGCCGGAGGCCACGCCCCCTCCTTGCAGCACTCTGCAAACGCACCCCCTGGTGCCCCTTGAATACTGGGGGTCCCTGGGGGGCAACTAGCCCACCAGGAACCTCCAGTATGCGCCAGGGAGCTGCGTTGCAGATAGGTGTTCTGAGGCCACACCCCTTTTTACACCTCTCTGCAACGCAGCTCTGTGGCGCTTAATGGAGGTACCTGGTGGGCTAGTTGCACCCCAGGGACCCTCAGGATTCAAGGGCAGTTAATCCCCCAACTTAAAACGCGCCACGGGACGCGTTTGCACAGTGGTGAAGGGAGGGGCGGGGCCTGAGTTGACATGTGTGCAAACACACCCTGTGGCGTGTTTTAAGTTGGAGAATTAATTAATCTTCAATCCTGGAGGTCCCAGAGGGCCAACTAGCCCACCAGGTACCTCCAGTAAGCTTCATGGAGCTGCGTTGCAGAGTGTTGTAAAAAGGGGTGTGGTCTCTGAACACCTCTCTGCAACGCAGCTCTCTGGGGTACCTGGGGAGCTAGTTGGCCCCCAGGGACCCTCAGGATTGAAGAGGAATTAATTCCCCAACTTAAAACGCGCCACAGGGCGTGCTTGCAGACATGTCACCTCAAGCCCCGACCCCTTCCTTCACCATTGTGCAAACACGCCCCCTAGCGAGTTGTAAGTTGGGGAATTGATTCCCCTTCAATAGTGAGGGTCCCTGAGGGCCAAATAGTCCTCCAGGTACCTACAGTTTGCGCCAGGGAGCTGCGTTGCAGAGAGGTGTTCAGAGGTCACGCCCCTTTTTACACCTCTCTGTAACGCAGCTCTGTGGCGCTTACTGGAGGTACCTAGTGCGCTAGTTTGACCCTAGGGACCCTCAGGATTCAAGGGGACTTAATCTCCCAAATTAAAACGGCCACAGGGCGCGTTTACACAGTGGTGAAAGGAGGGGACTGGACCTGAGGTGACATGTGCAAACACACCCTGTGGCGTGTTTTAAGTTGGGGAAATAATTCTCCTTCAATCCTGAGAGCCCCTGGGTGCCAACTAGCCCACCAGGTGATTCCAGTAAGCGCCATTGCACTGCGTTGCAGAGAGGTGGTCCAGGCTGTGCCCCTTTTTACACCTCTGTGCAACGCAGCTCTGTGGCGCTAACTGGAGATACCTGGTGGACTAGTTGAACCAAAGGGATACTCAGGATTCAAGTGGACTTTATCCCCCAAATTAAAACGGCCACAGGGCGTGTTTGCACACGTCAGCTCATCCCCCCCCTTCCCTTCACCAGTGTGCAAACGCGCGCTGTGGCGCCTTTTGAAAGGTAATTTTAATCCCCCTGCCCTATTATGTACTAGGGTCTTACAGAGGATGCCATGGTAATCACAGGGGTACCCCCACGCATAGTGTTCCCTGGTGTATGTAGGTGTTTTATCTGTATTCTAAATATCTTTTAGCATAGCACTGGCTCTAGGACTGGTTAGTCAGGGTCAGTTACCATCAGTACCCATCTTATAAAGTTGAGGGTACATGATGATTTTGCAACAAGGCCTCTTTCTGCTCCTCTGTTTGTTCTTTCTGCACATCTTCCTTCTTCCTGCACTTTTCTTCGTCTTTGAGGACTTCTGTTGCTTCTTTCTGCATTTCTTTTTCTTCTGTCTGTATGTTTTTTCTTATTTCTTCACATGTGCTACCTCTGTAGGCATAGTTAGAAACTAGCATTTAAAAAACATTTGAAATTAACTGAAAAAAACATAGGTTTCAGGCACGTTATAGTTACAAATTAGCATTTAAAAAACCTTTGAAATCCACTCGTTATATTAGGGTGAGAGGAGGTCTGCCACTCTATCACATGGATGATATCATCAGTGATGTCATCAGTGATGTCATTTGAGATGTAATCAGTGATGTCATGAGTGATGTTACTGACCATGTCATGAGTGATGCAATATGTGACATCATCAGGAGTGCATTGCGGGCGCACGAGTTATAGTTAGCTGAACTAACTATAACGGGGGAATTACAATGGTTTTGTACGAGTGAAATGTCCAACTATAACGCCCCTGAAACCTATGTTTTTTTCAGTGAATTTCTAAGGTTTTTTAAATGCTAATTTCTAACTATAACGTGCCTGAAACCTATGTTTTTTTTAGTGAATATATATATATATATATATATATATGATATATATACAGATATATATATATTACCTAGTTATAGTTAGGACCTATTTTCCATAGGAAATCCGCAACATTCTATTCCCAATAAGTCTGGCGCCGGTTGATGAATCCTCGCAAAATTGTCCAGACTTTTGGCCAGCTTCGCTCCGCTCCTACCCTGAAAGTTTCGTGGTGATTCGTCAAGCGGGGGCTGAGAAAAAGGGGGGTCCCAAAACGCGTTTTCCCCATGCAATTTCCTATAGGATCTGTTGTCGCAGCTACAGCCCGAACCGCTGAACGGAATGACACCAAATTTGGCAAAGAGGTCTTATGCATATATGGTGTGAATCCGTTCAGTAGTTCCTGAGAAAATTAGAGTTAAAAGTACATAAATATCTATGGCCGCGAAGGATCCACGCACCCTACACGCACCGTAAGCGCATCCTCCCCGAACCGAGCGCGCACCCTCCCGATCGCGCGCTGAATGCTAATTGGCTGTCGAGTGTCTCTCTACATTCGAAACCAGGAACTGTTGGCGGCCATTTTCTGCCTCGGTAGAAGCGAGGCTGAAGAAGCAAGGGGAATAAGTGTGTAAAACATATAAAGGGGGCAGAGTGGAAATACTCTGACCCTCTAGAGGTGCTTAGGGGGTCCCAGAAGGACCCCCTAGGCCCCCTTTAAAAAAAAAAAAAAAACGGCGAAATGCGCACATGGTGCGCGCATCCTATCGCGTTGGGTGGACGGATTCTCACGCGTTGGGTTCACGGATCCACGGCAATGTTTTTTGAAAAAAGACAAGAAATCATTGGTTGTATGACTGCTTTCTACACTGAAAGGTAGGGTGTATATTTCAGTTTTTTAAAGGTATGATTCTTATTGGTTAACAAAAACAGATTGTAAGGAACATTATATATGATAAGCTGATATGTTGAAAAGTCAAGCACACTTCCTGCCTTGTTTAGTAACATTGTGTGCTGAACTTGTGACCTGTGAGCTCAGTGCAGTGTTCCATGAGCTGTTTCTATGGTAACAGGCAGAAGGCAGATTGGGGGAAGGGTTGAAATGTATTTCAGTTGGAAAGGGTTGAAATGTTTAACCAATAGAAATGAATGTTTGCTTTTGAGTTTATGTGTGAAGGATTGTGATTTGCTGTTTACATGTATATGTGTGGAAAATGAAAGGGAAACTTTTCCATTCTTTGCTTTTGCTGAGAGGTGCACAGTGCAGAGATTCTGTAAAAGAAAATATGGTGAGTAACTGATATACTTCTTAATCTACAAAAGAACTTGAAAGATGAGTTATTTAATTGTTAGGGGATGTATGTAGACTATTTTGATTTTAATCAGACTAATGTATTTCTCCCGCTAAAGTGTAGGGAGTACTTTTTTTCTCTACAATCTTATTGACAGTGTGTGTGCATGTAGAAACCATTTTGTGATAAGCATTTGTGTTTTTCATGTGTTTGCAGACAGATAACTGTGTTGTTTTTATATTTTGGTAGAATTAGAAACCAGTCATTGTTTAAGAATTTGTGAAATGAGTTATGTTATGTTTCTATACTAAAATGTAGCACTACTTCTAGATGAAGAACTGTGTTTTGGTATAGTGCAAGGGATAGTGTTCTTTGTCTAGAATCACACAGTGAGTCTGTGTGCATTTGGGAACCACTGTGAGAGAAGCATTTGGTAACATTGTGTATTTGCTGACAGATAACTGTTTTAACTTGTCATGTTCTGAAGTTTTAGTAGCATTAGAAGACAGTTATGGCTCATGATTTGATTAAATGAGTCAGGCTTTGACAGAAAAGTACAGTCCTGAAATATGTAGATTGTGTGCAGTTCCGTTACCAGTTGCACTGTAGTGAATGAGTTTTGGTAAACTCCTAGGGATAGTGGTGCTTGTCTAGAATCACACTGTGAGTCTGTGTGCATTTGGGTAAGGATTGTGAGAGAAGCATTTGATAACATCGTGGATTTGCTGACAGATAACTGTTTTAAAACTGGTCATGTTGTCAAGTTTTAGTAGCATTAGAAGCCAGTCTTTGCTTATGATTTGACATGAAAGTGCAGTCCTGAAATATGAAGATTGTGTGCAGTTCCCTTACCACTTCCACAGTAGTGAATGATTTTTGGTAAACTCCTAGGTATAGTGGTTGTTGTCTAGAATCACACTGTGAGTCTGTGTGCATTTGGGAAGCACTGTGAGAGAAGGATTTGGTAACATCGTGTATTTTTTAGCAGATAACTCTTTTAAAACCTGTCATGTTGTCAATTTTTAGTAGCATTAGAAGGTAGTCTTTGCTTATGCATATTTAAAATGAGTCAGGGTTTGTAACTAAGGTGCAGTACCATGTACTATTCTGTTCACTGTGGCAGAACTGAAAATTTAAAAGTTTTACCTAAGCACTGTCCTAGAAGTAGTGTGATTATTTAGTCAGTTTCTAAGTACCAAATATATTGCCTCAAATGTCTATACAGTATGCATGTAGTGTTCTAACATACTATATACTAGTCTTTTACACCTTCAATTCCCTAGACAGTATCCATACACTTCCAGGAAACACCCTGTCCCATCCTTTGCAGTCCTCTAGAGACCCATTCAACAGCATGTACTAATCCATTCACTGTGCCAAAACCCAAACACTTATAAATTCAAAAAGACACTCTCTTTCCAGTACTCTAAGGATTCAGTCACTGCCTAAGTATTCATACACTGAGCCAGGTCTTAGCACATGGACTTCTTCAAACCCCTATCCACTATGCATGCAGTCCTCTAACCACCTACACACTTGTCTTTCACACCTTCAATTCCCCAGTCAGTATCCATTCAATTCCAGCAAACACCCTGTCACTCCCGTTGCACTCCTCTAGTGACCCATTCAGCATCATGTACTAATCCATTAACTGCGCCAAAACCCAACCACTTATAAATTCACCCAGGCACACTCCTTGCAGTACTCTAATCATTCAGTCAGTACCCAAGTACTGATCCAGTGACCCAGGCCTTAGTACATGGACTGCTTCAAACCCCTATCCACTATGCATGCAGTCGTCTAACCACCTACACACTTGCCTTTCACACCTTCAATTCCCCAGTCAGTATCCATACACTTCCAGGAAACACCCTGTCACTCCCTTTGCAGTCCTCTAGTGACCCATTCAGCACCATGTACTAATCCATTCACTGTGCTAAAACCCAAACACTTATAAATTCACCAAGATACTATCTTTGCAGTACTCTAATCATTCATTCAGTGCCTAAGTATTCATGCACTGAGCCAGGCCTTAGCACATCAAACCCCTATGCACTATGCATGCAGTCTTCTAACCACCTAGACACTTGTCTTTCACACTTTCAATTTCTTACTCAGTATCCATACAGTCCAGCACCTGTCACTGCCTTTGCACTCCTCTAGTGACCCATTCAGTACCAAGTACTAATCCATTCCCTGTGCGAAAAGCCTAGCACTTATAAATTCTCCTAGGCACTCTCCTTGCTGTACTCTAATCATTCAGTCAGTACCCAAGTAGTCATGCAGTGAGCCAGGCCTTAGCACATGGACTGCTTTAAATGCCTATGCAGTATGGATGCAGTTGTCTAATCACCTACACAGTTGTGTTTCACACCTTCAATTCCCTAGTTAGTATTCATACTCTTCCAGCAAACACCCTGTCACTCACTCAGTGTGTCTCCTTATAGTACTGTAATCATTTAGTCAGTTAGCATGTAGAGTTTTAGTGAGGTAGGCTTTAGGGCATGAACTGCTTCAAAGTAGTATGCACTATGCATGTAGTGTTTTAATCATCGTCACACTTGTGGTTCAGGGACATAGTTTTTTAGTCAGTATTTATATAAAATGTGTTTGTACAGTAATGGAATAGTATAATTTTGAAATGTTATTAATATACATTTATTTGGGATTCTTTTTTACAGATACAGAATAGGAGTGTTTCTCATCTGTTTGCACTCTTCTCGTACAAGATTGTTCGGATGAAGGGTCCTTAGGTGTTTCATCATACTTGCCGTGCCGCATGAGTATTTTTTGTTAAGATCCCCTCGTAACAGAACTCTTTTGAAAATCTTGTGCATGATCAAGGTGGCATTGGTCTTTGTTTGCCCCTTGGGAAAAGTAAAACATTTCCTCACCACTGAAGAAAAACGTTGTGGGCGTGGTTCCTTCTGCATTTACAGTTTTTGTAAGTTAAACTTATAAAATTTTGTTAGCCATATGCTTTTTATATATCTGTGATTGGTTTCTTGTGGTATTTTGTTGAGAATACCATGTTGTTTTTTTTTTAACAATCTTTCTGATTTTCCAGGTCTGTCGTCGACATCCATGGTGTCTACAGGAGTGTTCCGCCTTGTTGTTTTGTATTATTGTTGTTACATTTTGTTTATTAGTTTATCGTTCATATATATGTTAATAAAAAAATAAAGTTTGAAAATAGTTTATCGTTTACTTATTTATGATTATAAAAAATAAAGTTTGAAAAGAATAATAATAACGTTTTTGGTTGTTCTCTTAACTGCTGTGTGACTCTTTCTTGTTCTTATTACTTTTTTAATTGATGGAGTCCACCATGGTGTTAAATTTTGGGGCACTTACCGCTGGAATACTGGTGATATCTGCAGTTTGCACCAACTTCTGAATAGTGTGTTAGATTTATCTCAACTTTACTTCCGTTAAAGTGCTGATAATGAAATGGAGACTAGCCGTTCTCGTGCAAAAAGACACGAAGTGCACCTTTCCAATTTATTCTAAATACTAAAATCCTGTATTGAATTGCACTGAGGTATTGGCTGTACTTACAGTGTACACACAAAATCTATTAAGAAATCTCATTGTATTTATATTGATTGGGAATAGTGCGTCAGGTGCTGGATCTTGACGAGATACACTGCTCAGTTCGTATATTGTTCTGCACACGAAAAAAATCACATCACAACTTTCACACCAATTGCAATGTGAAACAAATTCCGGCGATAAGACACGTTAGCACCAGGGATTTTACACCTGTTTTCTGCTGGTGTTAAGCAGGACAACTACCTGCACCATGAACGGGAACACAGCCAAGAGCGACACCAGAACACCCACAGGTGCCATAGAGTCAATGAGCATGATACAGGGATACCCATGAGGGCCAGAAGACTCATCTCAACAACTCCAGGACCGCCAATGCCCCCCAAACCCACATCTTAGTAAGTGTGTCCCTGTGGTCATTGTCTTAGCATGATAGGCACGAGCCCTGCAACATCACAGTGTGCTGTCACCTCAGCGTTGGCAGTGAGCCTGGACGTGTAGCTACGCACGCATTCTCCTGCATGCACAACTGGCGTGTGCTGGTCTGGGGTTCACAGGTCCGTGCAGGGGTGTGCCTATCCGGCAAGGGGAATGGGGTGTCTCGGACATGTCCGTGTACAGGAAGTGCGGTAAGTGTGTCTCTGTGTTCTGGTGTGGCCTGCTACAAGAGCCGCAGCAGTCGATGTTGTAAAGTGGCATGCACCACCTCCAAACGGCACTGTGATGGTGTAGTTGGAATGTAGCAGGACATGCGCAAATAGGCATTACAATGGTGTGCTGTACGAGTGCATGAGATACAACAGCGCACCGTACAAAAGTGTGGGGCTCGTGGGAGGGAGGAGCAGCCGTTTGGCAATATAATACACAGTGAACTCGACCATGTGCCACATGCTGTGCATCTCATCCATGATGACCACGGTCGCAGACATCCCACAACACCAACGACTGGCCTTTCTACACATCCTGTATGAATGCAGCGTGGTTTTCACTTCTATGCTTGTTTAGTGGTGTGATGTTGGTGGGTTGTGTGACTTGTGCTCCTTGTTGGTGTGTTTCATTTTGGCCATTGTTAGTCTATATGTGTGTTGTACTTAATTGTGCATGTGTGCCATTCTGCCCATCTCCCCCTCCCCCACTCCCTGCTTCTTCCTCTTCCTAGTGCAGTTGTGTCTATAATTTTGTTGCTGCACACATAAATACATGTAAAGAATGAATTAGAATAGTTCCTTGATTCTTTTAGGTTTCAAAACTTCTCTATTGGTTTCTTTTTAATTTTCCATATGAACCGTTTTTTTAATATTCAACAACACATAGAAGTCAGAAGTGCAACGTATTCTATCAACACACTTTCTAGAACATTCTACAACACGTGCAGGTTAAAAGTTCATCAATTTTTTAAAACTTAACGATATTTTTTGCAACATTTTCTTGAACATTTAACAACACGTGCAGGTTATAAGTTCACAATTGTTTTAAGTTCCAACAGTGCCTTCCAAATGCAAGTAGCAGGTGTGGTTGAGCTGAGCAAATTTTATCCTATGATATGTACTCCACGTTGAAACTGCTTTTTCTTAACCAATCACAAAGATGCTTTTCCACAAAACTAATTTGCACCCTACTTTTAAAAAAGAATGCTTTTCATGATATCTTTAGAAATAAGTTATAGATAGGAATTAGCATTTACAAAACCTTTGAAATTCACTGAAAAAACCATAGGTTTCAGGCACGTTATAGTTAGGAATTAGCATTTAAAAAACCTTAGAAATTCACTGAAAAAACCATAGGTTTCAGGGGCGTTATAGTTAGCTGGACATTTCCCTGATACAAAACCCTAGAAATTCCCCTGTTATAGTTAGTTCAGCTAACTATAACTCGTGCCCCCGCAATGCACTGCTGATGACGTCACATATTACATCACTCATGACATGGGTAGTGACATCACTGATGACATTACTGATGACATCTCAAATGACATCACTGTTGACATCACTGATGACGTCATCCATGTGATAAATTAGTGCATTTTCTCACACCCTAATATAACCTTTGATACACCGACTCAAAATTTCAAACGGCCATTTTGACAACCATAGATACTCCAATACCAATAACTACACACCCAGTCATTGACTTTTAGGTCTACATACATGTCCACTCAC
Source organism: Triturus cristatus (assembly GCF_964204655.1). Classification (NCBI taxonomy): domain Eukaryota; kingdom Metazoa; phylum Chordata; class Amphibia; order Caudata; family Salamandridae; genus Triturus; species Triturus cristatus. The sequence continues at coordinate 1,062,284,160 of NC_140582.1, read as the reverse complement.
TCACCTGTACAGTCACTCATACTTACAGTCACTCTGTGCATTTATACACCTATATAGACACTCACACACCGCCAATCATCCATTGAGGTACTGACACATCTAGTCAGTCATGCAAATAATTAATCACAGTCCAATTTACTCACCTATACAGTTAAACACACTTAAGTTCACTTACTCATAAAAATACTAACAAATTCTGTGTCTTCCTGCAGAAAAACAAACAGCACATGACACAGATATCCTTGCACTATGGCGCATACAGCCACTCCCAAAATCACACACTCTCACATATAGCCAGTTATATACTCTTACACACATATACACTGCCTTTCACATATGTAGTTACTGACACATGTACAACTGAGATATACATTCAATCACTAACACACCCATACATACACTCACCCAACCATACAGTTCATCACAGATGGACTCTTAAAACCATGCACCCATAGAATCACCCACTCACACATCTATGCATAGAGTCACACACACCCTACCCACACAAACACTCAGGCACCCATACAGATACTCAGACAACCAACCAATAACCCATATAGACACTCATATACTATTCACAAAACCATGCAGCCACTTATACACGTACACACAGACACATACAGACATTCACACAGTTTAGTCACTAGTCTGCAGTGAGATACATTTAATGACTCGCTCATAGAGTCAGTTACGCACCTAGAAAATCATCCATTCACACACTTGTACACCCACTCATTCTTCCACAGGCCTTTCACTATATATATATAAAACATATTTAAACTTTACAGAAACACACAGTCACTGGATGACGTCATCAGTGATTTCATTTGAGATGTCATCAGTGATGTCATCAGTGATGTCACTGACCATGTCATGAGTGATGTAATGTGTGACGTCATCAGCAGGGCATTGTGGGGGCGCGAGTTATAGTTAGCTGAACTAACTATAACAGGGGAATTTCTAGGGTTTTGTACGAGGAAAATGTCCAGCTAACTATAACGCCCCTGAAACCTATGGTTTTTTCAGTGAATATATATATATATATATATATATATATATATATATATATATATATATATATATATATATATATATATATATATATATATATATATATATATATATATTCAAAAGACCACACAAATTCTCTGCACTTCCGCACAAACGCTAGGCAAACAGAGAACCACGAACCACTGGAAATGTTGGTACTAGTCTTTATTGCTCCTCAGAAGGACTACCAGCCTGTCTCCAGAGTTTGAAATTGATTGTTTGAAATCTTTGTTACACTCAAGCCGTCGTATTTCTGACAAAGAAATAAGTGTGGATGAATAACAGGAGTCTTCGTATCCTGTTCGACAAAGCTGCCCTGTGTGTGTCTGAGGCTCCAAAACGAGGATGCTGTTTGGATATATTGAGAGAGGAGGGAGTGTTGCACTATGCCAAGATGACCTACACTGTGTTAAGAAGCATTGTGTGAAAAGCCTTAACATTACGAGATAAATAACGTGAGTCTGTTTTCAGTGGCTATTTTTAAAGAGATCATGTGACCCTGTGATTTGTATTTAAATGAAAGTGTTTCGTAATGTTGATTTGTGTGAGCAAGGCAGTTGTGCCGAAACGCGTTGCTTTAAAAGGAATAAACCCTAGCCGGATGGCTAAGTATATCTCCTGTGTCGGTGTCCGATTTTAAGAAGATCGGGTTTGGTTTTGATACTAAGCCGCTACATTGCTGGAATAGCGGAAGTACCGACGCGACCTCGTTCAGGTGTTCTCTCGATTTTCTGGCAGCAATTGGTGTGGAGTGTCGGCTAACACTACGAGAGAACCCCCCTCAAGCCGTCCCGACGAATGCCTGACCGGGCGCACAGAGCAACATTGGAGCAGCGGACTGTGAGCCTTTCTGGAAGCGGAGCACGGAGGTGAATCGCTACAGAAGTAACGGTCAGTGATTGCAGGCAGCGGGGAGAGGAGCCACGACGTAACAGTCGTACGCGGAGATAACTAGGCAGGCAAATGGGTATATTCAGCGTGAAAAGCATTATCTAATCAACATACGAACAACGAACAACGAACATTTTATAAAAGTAATTATCTTAACAATGCATACTCTAATTCAGCTGCGCGAGGAGACAGCTGACTCCGTATTTGGGGAAGGAAGTGACACAGCGGCGGATCCAAAACAGGGAGTGGATTCTACAACGAAGGAACCGAGTGATAACATCGCAGCTTTGAAAAGAAAAATAGAGAAGCTGCACCGTAACGAGATCTCAAAATGGTGGGAGGTAAAGTCACTGAGCAGATACCTGGATGTGGGGAGAGTTCCTCGAGGACTGCGCGTATTGACAGCCCCCACTTACGAGAACCCAGATCCGGAGATGCTCAAAGAATGGGCCGCAAACAATGCACAGGCATCAGAAAACATGATGCGAATCCTGATAAAATACGCAGTAAAAGATCGTGAAAAGCTACTAGCGGACATTACTTCATTAGAAGTGGACCTGCTAAAATGTTTGGGGGAGGACAATTTGAATAAATTTAAGCTTGAAATGAACACTCGCTTAAAGAAATATGAGCAGTCGATAACAGAACGCAAAGCCACCAAATTTAAGCGAGATAGACAGGATTACCTACGTGGCCAAATTTATACATTTGCGCGCCGTTTCGACACCATTCGAAAACAACGGCTTTCGAATACGAGCGCAGTGAAAGGAAAACAAACCGGAAATGAATTTTCAACTAACACTGCGGGAGAAAGTTCTGACATGAGCTCAAGAGCAAGCTCTGATGTTGATTCACTTACAGAAGAAGGACCAATACAGTCAATGGAAATAGAAACTCCCACACCACCCTCCATTATCGAAGAGTTCGGTTTTTTATATCAGGACCGGACTCAAAACCAGAGACCACCGTTTCAAAATCAAAGAAAAGAAAATTACGCAAACGGAAAAACCGACGGAGTAGGCATGGAATTGCGTTCAGGGAAAAAGAAGAAGGAGCAATCCCAACGCAAGGGGTGGAAGAAGCAGCACCAACAGTGATCAACTTAACAGACTTGACCCTGACAGACGAAGAAACTAAAATTCTATCATTAGGTTTCTCCTTTTGCAAACGCACGAACTTTAACTACACCCAAACACGTATTGACTTTTTTAAGTTTGTGAGGAGACTGAAGCTTAAAAAATTCTTTGATATGAAGATCACCAACACAAAGATGAATAAGAGTGTGATCAGTGAACATCCAGGTAATTTGGAAGTAGGAGATATGCAAGTGTTATTTGATTGCCATGAACTATTGAGGGAAGGGGTAGCGAGTGATGTGGTAGAACAGGTCAGTCAGACAAATGAGCCATTTTGTTTTGATGTATTTGATAGTTCAACCACGAATTTCAGGCCTAAATCTACCTTCACGCCCAACACTCCCAAGGATGCTTTAGACATGTTCTCTGACTTAGTGATTAAGGATCTAAAAGAAATATCAATCAATTCCAGTAAAGGTTTTTTGAAAACTGAAACGACTTTTGATAAAAAGTATCAATCGGTGATGACCAAAATCCAGAAGAGACAGGATATAGTGGTAAGGCAGGCTGACAAAGGGGGCAACCTTGTACTATGGTCATTGGATGCCTACAATGTTGAGGCCAATATGCAACTGAGAGACAAATCTTGTTATGCATTGGTGCCACAAAGTAATCTGGTGGAAGTAAAAATGAAGTATGAGAAAGACCTAGCCAGATGGCGAGGGATTGGGCTTATTAACCAATCAGAGTACTCCTTTTTGAAGGTAGATAAACCAGTTGTACCGATTTTATACTTGATACCCAAGATCCATAAGCAGAGGGAAAAACCGCCAGGGAGACCGATAATTTCCGCTATAGGGAGTCTTTTTGAACCCACATCAAGGTATTTAGACTCATTCCTACAAAACCATGTGAGAGCCCTACCGGCTTACATACAAGATTCCAGGGACTTTCTGATCAAATTGGAAGATGTGCAATGGCAGGATTCCTATATACTCATTACATTAGATGTCGTGAGCCTCTATACGAGTATTGCTCATGATGATGGGTTAAGAGCAATGAGACACTTCCTCAATTCGAGACCGATCAACCTCTACCAGCATACCAATATGTTGCTGGAGATGTGTAGGTTGTGTCTCAACAACAATCATTTTCTATTCGGAGGAGACACCTTCAAACAGTTGAAGGGAACGGCTATGGGCACTTGTTTCGCCCCCAGCTATGCTAATTTGCATATGGGCTGGTGGGAGGAACAGGTGCTCAAAGTTGAATACAGTAATGAATGGAGGGATCACATTGTCAAGTGGATCCGATTCATAGATGATTTATTCATCATATGGAACGGATCCAGAGAGTCAGCCCAACATTTTATTGATCGGATTAATGTAAACAACCTAAATCTAAAATTCACAGAACAAATAAGCAGAGAGAGTGTGACGTATCTCGATTTGGAAGTATATATCGCACAACAATCAATCCAAACATGTACGTATAGGAAAACTACCGCCGGCAATTCAATCTTGCACGCGGCTAGTTTCCATCCAACCAAACTGAAGATGAGTATCCCATATGCGGAGAACCTAAGAATGAAACGTAATTGTAGTGAAGTGAATGCCCTGAGTAAAGCGCAGGGGGCACTCACGCATAGGTTCTTACAAAGAGGGTACAGTTTGGAAACTTTAAATCAAGCAAAAGCTAAAGTAGATGGTTTGGATAGAGTTGCGTTACTAAAGCCTGATAAAAAGAAAATCGAAGAAAAAAAGAAACACACCCAGAGTGAAATCCGAATGATAACAGGTTTTAGTGCATACCAGACTCAGGTGAGAGATAGTCTGAGTAGACACTGGTACCTGGTCAAACAGGATCCGATCTTACAGGGGACAGTATCCAGAAGGCCCTTAATGACGTTTAATCGGGCCCAGTCCATGAGAGATGATTTATTTAAGACTAATGTGGAGACCAAAAAACGAGGTGGGTGGCTAAAAGTAAGTCCGGGCTTTTACAAATGCTTCAAATGTAAAGCCTGTAAACACGGAAAGAATACACAACAGGTAGCCTCACCTCTTTTAAACAGCCCCTGGAAGTTGAGGAAACCCTTAAATTGTAAAAGTGAATTTGTTGTTTACATCCTTAAATGTTCTTGCCCTAAGATGTATGTGGGAAGTACCATACACATGGTTCATGTACGTATCCTACAACACCTTAGGGCAATTGGTAACAATGACAAAAATTATGTGGTAGCACGACACATGAATGAATTCCACAAAGGTAACACCAATGAACTGGTGTACTTTGCTATTGATCAGATCCCCGTGGACCAAAGAGGAGGAGATAGAGAAAGAAAATTACGGAAATTGGAGTCTAAATACATAATGATGTTTAACACGAAAAGCCCAAATGGTTTGAATGTTGAAGAAGATCTCCATGTACATCTGACTTAGTAGTATCCATCAAGAGAGATTGTAGTTCCTCTTTTTTAGTTTAAATTTTAAGGATTTTAAAACTGTCACAGGGTCACAGATGAATAGATCAATTCCATTGAATATGTCATTTAAAAAACTAGCGGATGGTATAAGGAGGAATTTCTCTATATTTAGTAAAGACAAGAAAGATCATACCCAACACATGATTCGTAGACTGTTTTTAAGGTAGAGTACTGTAATGCATTTGCACTTTATTATAATTGCACTTTACTGGAATTGCGTTTTTGCACACAGTAGGCATTAGCACTTTACTTGAAATCATTATACACTAGTATCTTTTAACTAATTTTAATATTTATATTATTTATTGTTAAAGAAATCAGTCTGATGTGTTAAAGGGTATGTACCATGAAAGGATCATCCTATGATATTTCTTTCTGATTCTTGTTCTTAACAAGGTTATGAATATTGGATTGACAGAAAATAGTCACCACGCTGTACCCAATCAATACAACAATTGATGAACAACTGATGACAATCATGGGGCACTGGCCCAGGATTCGTGTATGAAGTTTTGAAAATTACCACTGTTCTCTTGTAATATATGATTGTAAATATATTATTGTGTAATGTTGTAAGGGCTTTTAGGCTAGAGAATCACCTACTCCCGGTATCCTCTATGAGATTAATTAGTTTTTTTAATATAATTGTAATAATTGTATATTTAAAATCCTTAAATGAAAATGAATTTTGGGATTGTTGATATATTGAGAGAGGAGGGAGTGTTGCACTATGCCAAGATGACCTACACTGTGTTAAGAAGCATTGTGTGAAAAGCCTTAACATTACGAGATAAATAACGTGAGTCTGTTTTCAGTGGCTATTTTTAAAGAGATCATGTGACCCTGTGATTTGTATTTAAATGAAAGTGTTTCGTAATGTTGATTTGTGTGAGCAAGGCAGTTGTGCCGAAACGCGTTGCTTTAAAAGGAATAAACCCTAGCCGGATGGCTAAGTATATCTCCTGTGTCGGTGTCCGATTTTAAGAAGATCGGGTTTGGTTTTGATATATATATATATATATATATATATATATATATATATATATATATATATATATATATATATTCAAAAGACCACACAAATTCTCTGCACTTCCGCACAAACGCTAGGCAAACAGAGAACCACGAACCACTGGAAATGTTGGTACTAGTCTTTATTGCTCCTCAGAAGGACTACCAGCCTGTCTCCAGAGTTTGAAATTGATTGTTTGAAATCTTTGTTACACTCAAGCCGTCGTATTTCTGACAAAGAAATAAGTGTGGATGAATAACAGGAGTCTTCGTATCCTGTTCGACAAAGCTGCCCTGTGTGTGTCTGAGGCTCCAAAACGAGGATGCTGTTTGGATATATATGATATATATATATATAATATATATATATATATATATATATATATATATATATATATATATATTATATATATATGTATATATATATATATATTCAAAAGACCACACAAATTCTCTGCACTTCCGCACAAACGCTAGGCGAACAGCAAAATAAATGCTGTTTCCCGGACCCTGGCTGTGGCACATCTTTAATAACGGGAAGTGCTGTCTCCCGCAGCTACGGCCGCCTTGCAGGGTTGGTGGCCCCGACGACAGTGGAGTTTTGGAGTGATTTATGAGGGGGGCATGACCCGCTCACCCCTTTGCAAGCTTTTGGATTATCCGGCGACAAGTGGAAAGGAGGAGAGAAAGGGAGCCGAGGGAGGTCAATACCTCCGCTTGGCAGGTTCCCGGTACTGCGTTATTGGACATTGCAAACACAGTACGGAGGGTTCTTTGTGCACCAGTCTTTGTCAAGAAGCCATACTTACCGCTTAAACATCATGTGCAAGGATGCAGTGGTATGTAACATCATCGAGACATTACAGCTAGTACACTGCTACTGAAGGTGTGTTATGGGACTTGTAGTTTGGCTTGTAGGCACGTGACTTGAATGTTATGAATAGCACCTGGGACACTGCACAAAGTGATGTTATACCTTTGAAAAAGGCAGTTTGCTGAAACGCGGCAGGTGCATCACGTTTCCTCCTGTGCACGCTATTGCACATAAATGCTGTTTCCCGGACCCTGGCTGTGGCACATCTTTCTTGGATAATTTAATAACGGGAAGTGATGTCTCCCGCAGCTACGGCCGCCCTGCAGGGTTGGTGGCCCCCGACGACAGTGGCGTTTTGGAGTGATATATATATATATATAAATATATACATATATATATATATTCAAAAGACCACACCAATTCTCTGCACTTCTGCACAAATGCTAGGCGACCAGCGAACCACAAACCACTGGAAATGTTGGCACTAGTCTTTATTGCTCCTCAGAAGGACTACCAGCCTGTCTCCAGAGTTTGAAATTAAATGTTTGAAATCTTTGTTACACTCAAGCCGTCGTATTTCCGACAAAGAAATGAGTGTGGATAAATACCAGGAGTCTTCGTATCCTGTTCGACAAAGCTGCCCTGTGTGTGTCTGGGGCTCCAAAACGAGGATGCTGTTTGGATATATATATTTTATATATACATATATATATATATATATATATATTATATATATACATATATATATATATATATATATATATATATATATATATATATATATATATCAGTTCAGTTGCATTCCTGGCAGGGCAGCCTCCTCGTAACCCCCGCGCAACAACACAAACACGGACCACCTTCTTTAGTGCAAGGAATTTATTCGCTCAACTGCTTGATGTCGCCATAACGTTTCGGCTCCCCTTGAGCCTTGATCACATGACAACAAATGAAAATACATCACTTCCTTAAATAGGAGGAACCTTTCAAAGCACGTGATATCATTGGGGTATAGGAATGGAAGACAGACTTGAGTTTGGTATGTTGCTATAAACCAAACGATATTTACATTTTGGTTTTTGTAATAAACACCCAAAGTTGTTTACTGGTTGGATTAATATCCACGAAACAATATCCGATAATTGTATATATTGTTATAAAATCAGCTATCGGGATAAATCCCACATCATCCTCCAAATATGATTCCTAATGCCTTCATTAATATTAATTAAACTGCAGCTCCCTACAGTCGTGCTTGCGGTATGAGGTAGTTCGTTGAGTGCAAAATTTGTGCTAATAAATTAACACAGAATTCAATAATTTAACACTCAAATGCAATGCATTAAAAAACAGTTATACATGAAAAAAACCTTAAAACCAATTTAAATACGTTAATAAACATTGGCAATTTCATAAAAAACAACAACTCTGTGCAATGTCAGTGCAAATGGGGAAAGGATGGCCTCAGCTGATCCCAGCTGCCAAATTATTTTAGTATGACCTCGGACCTGCCTTCCCAATCTATGATACAGGATACAATTCTTATGAGTAGTCCAGATAATTGATTAAGAGTGATGGGAATTATCTACATCATAGGTTTGCAGTATTTAAAGATATCAAAGAGAATAGGCTAAGATATATTTAATGAAACAAAGATGGGCGAGTGCTTTCCATATGTTAGTACATATAATTCAGCATACCATCAACCCTGGGGAACCTAATTGGTGATGTGGTATATATTACTGCGCAATCTTATTGATATGATTCTGGCATGATTCATCCCAAGGGATGGTGACTATATTTATTCTTTTAAAACAATAAATAAATTACTAAAAGATAAAAATAATTTCCCCCTTTAAAATAACCCTTTAATAAAAACCCTCAATGGTTTATTATAGTCCCAAATCTTGGGCCAGAATTCATTCATATTGCTACTAACAATTACACTCTATTAGTTCCAATAAATATTTGAATACATTAGTAAATAGATATGTGTCCTGAGAGCGGTTTAATGTAAGATAGTATGCATATCTTCAGTGACATTAAGCCCAATGGGGGATTTCGAGTTCAGCTGGAGTATGTACCTTGTTTCCATCTGTCTTAACCTCGCTTCCCGATTTCCCCCACGTCTGCTCGGTGGCACCGAGTCAATGACAAAAAAAGAAAGGTCCTTGTTGTTGCTACGGTGTACCTCCTTAAAATGTCGTGCCACCGGGTAGGTATTGTCCTGATTTGTAATCGCCCTCAAGTGCTGGAGGATACGTTTGTGTACCTCCAGTTTCGTACTCCCTACATACTTAAGTGCACATGTGCATTGAAGCACATATATGGCGTATTCGGTTTTACAAGTTAAAACCTTCTCTATGTTATATTTTTTGTCACTAAAACCATCTTTAAAATACTTTGTGTTGACCCCATGTGTGCAAGCTTTGCACGTTTTGCATTTAAAAAATCCTCCATTTGATTGGAGCCAACCAGTTTTTTCCATCACCTCCGGATTGGTATCAACAATAAGATCTTTTAGGGAGGATGCCCGACTAAAAGTTAAAGTAGCTCTGCGAGGTAAAGTTGGACCTATGATAGGATCACTTAACAAAATGGGCCAATTACGATTGAATATGCGATAAAGATCCGCATGTTGTTTGCTATATCCTGTTATTATCCTGAAAGTATTTTGAGGTTCAGATTGAGATGGGTTAAAGGGCTGAATGACCCTAGTTGTGTCATAATTGTTGAGTAGCTCTTGTCTAGATTTCATTAGAGATCTACTAATGGCCCCCTCAATAGTTTTCACAGAATACCCCCTTTGCAAGAATCTAGATTTGCTGGATTCTTGGGCCGCTTTTAATTCGATTTCATCACTGCAGACCCTTCGAATTCGAAGCATCTCACCATAAGGTATGCTCATGATGAGATGTTGGGGGTGTGCGCTAGTCGCGTGCAGGATAGTGTTGCCAGCTGTTTTTTTCCTAAACAGTTTAGTTTCAATGGTCCCATTGTGGATATACACTACAGTATCCAAGAAAGTGACCTCGGACTGACTGAGATTCACCGTGAAATTGAGATTGTAATCATTGATATTAATTAGATCCACAAAGTTAACAGCTGCTTCTCTAGTACCGTCCCATACCACAAATAAATCATCGATGTACCGATACCATGTTACAACGTTTGTATCCATTATGGCCTTGTATTCCCTTCTGAGGACCAGCTCCTCCCAAGCTCCCATGTGTAAACATGCGTAGCTTGGAGAGAAGCTGGCCCCCATGGCTACTCCTTGGAGCTGTCGGTACATCAAATTATTAAACACAAAAATGTTATTATGTAAACAGATTTTCACCATTTCTAATAGCATTGTGGTATGGTCAGAAAAGACATTGTCCCTTTTAGATAAATTAAAATTAATCGCTGCCAAGTCATCCTTGTGTATTATGCTAGTGTACAGGGACGATACATCCAATGCTAACATCCAATACCCTGTTTTCCATTCAATTTTTTGAAGTTTCAATAAAAAATCACCCGTGTCCTGAATATAAGAATCGAGCGACTTGACATAACCTTGTAAAAAATAGTCAATATATACAGAGGTTTTTTCCAAAAGGCCTCCCCTGGCTGATATGATAGGCCTGCCAGGGGGATTAGTCATATATATATATATTCAAAAGACCACACAAATTCTCTGCACTTCCGCACAAACTCTAGGCGAACAGCAAAATAAATGCTGTTTCCCGGACCCTGGCCGTGGCACATCTTTAATAACGGGAAGTGATGTCTCCCGCAGCTACGGCCGCCCTGCAGGGTTGGTGGCCCCGGACGACAGTGGAGTTTTGGAGTGATTTATGAGGGGGGCATGACACGCTCACCCCTTTGCAAGCTTTTGGATTATCCGGCGACAAGTGGAAAGGAGGAGAGAAAGGGAGCCGAGGGGGGTCGATACCTCCGCTTGGTAGGTTCCCGGTACTGCGTTATTGGACATTGCAAACACAGTAAGGAGAGTTCTTTGTGCACCAGTCTTTGTCAAGAAGCCATACTTACCGCTTAAATATCATGTGCAAGGTTGCAGTGGTATGTAACATCATCGAGACATTACAGCTAGTACACTGCTACTGAAGGTGTGTTATTGGACTTGTAGTTTGGCTTGTAGGCACGTGAGTTGAATGTTATGAATAGCACCTGGGACACTGCACAAAGTGATGTTATACCTTTGAAAAAGGCAGTTTGCTGAAACGCGTCAGGTGCATCACGTTTCCTCCTGTGCGTGCTATTGCACATAAATGCTGTTTCCCGGACCCTGGCTGTGGCACATCTTTCTTGGATAATTTAAGAACGGGAAGTGATGTCTCCCGCAGCTACGGCCGCCCTGCAGGGTTGGTGGCCCCCGACGACAGTGGAGTTTTGGAGTGATTTATGAGGGGGGCATGACCCGCTCACCCCTTTGCAAGCTTTTGGATTATCCGGCGACAAGTGGAAAGGAGGAGAGAAAGGGAGCCGAGGGAGGTCTATACCTCCGCTTGGCAGGTTCCCGGTACTGCGTTATTGGACATTGAAAACACAGTAAGGAGAGTTCTTTGTGCACCAGTCTTTGTCAAGAAGCCATACTTACCGATTAAACATCATGTGCAAGGTTGCAGTGGTATGTAACATCATCGAGACATTGCAGCTAGTACACTGCTACTGAAGGTGTGTTATGGGACTTGTAGTTTGGCTTGTAGGCACGTGACATGAATGTTATGAATAGCACCTGGGACACTGCACAAAGTGATGTTATACCTTTGGAAAAAGGCAGTTTGCTGAAACGCGTCAGGTGCATCACGTTTCCTCCTGTGCACTCTATTGCAAATAAATGCTGTTTCCCGGACCCTCTCTGTGGCACATCTTTCTTTGATCATTTAATAACGGGAAGTGCTGTCTCCCGCAGCTACGGCCGCCCTGCAGGGTTGGTGGCCCCCGACGACAGTGGAGTTTTGGAGTGATATATATATTTGCAATGCCTCAGTTATTTTGTTATCGCCTCGGTTCCAAAAACCAAGAGAGGGGGTGACCGTGATAAAATGCTAAGAAGATTGGAATCTGAATTCATTTTAAAATTAGACAGCAGATTTCCCAATGGGCTAAATACAACGGAGGATTTGCATGTGTTCCTTTAAGATTTTAAGATACATTATTTTTGGTCAGATCTCTTTAGAGTGTGTTGCCATGCCTGCTTTCACGTAAAAAAATATACTATGAAAAAAATATATTATGAATTTCCATTTGTTCCCCTTTTTTTCTTTTTACTTTATATCTTTATTTTCCCCTGCGTGTGCTTAATTGCACAATTCAGGGATACACAAATGTTTTTTTCACTTTACTTATTTGACATAGATTCAGTGATGTGTCTGTCCAGATCCTAAAAATCAATACCAACAGCAAATTCAATTACAGTGTTTGTTTTTATAAGATTTTAATATTCAAACATTTTAAGTACCATATATATTAACATTTGTGCTCCGATATCATACATTGTATGTTAGGCATTTAGACAAATTTCATTATAACATTTATGGTTAGGCATCCATATCCATCCATATATAAATAACTAAAAATTGAAAATTTGCATAAATTGCACAATTTTTTTCCTGTGTTTACATATTTGCGCAATTTGCACATTTGATATAATGAATTTTAATCTGAAATATTTGCACTTTATTGCGTTATTTGCACTGTCAATTTAATATGGATACCATCATGTTATAAATTTTTGGATTAATTGCATTATATGCAAAGTGACTATGTTCATCTATATATGCTTTATTATAATTGTTCGAAAACAATTGATACAAATTAAGCACTTGGTTAATGTTTTATGGTTTTTGGATTTAAACCTGTTATTTATTTATTACATACATTGAAGTTTGAAATGTATATGTTTGGAAAACAGACTATGTAATTCTGAATAGTGTGTCTTCACTTTTTAAAAGTCACATGGTGCAAAAAATAGTGAAAAAAATGCAACCAATTGAAAACCTTATAGCATTTAAGGGGCTCATTTTATCCAACTGACTGTCTGTGAGCAAGGGCGGATGCCCGAAACGCGTCAGATTGGTGAAACTCGGATGTAAATAAACCAACAACAATTGTGCCTTACTTGGATTTGCGTGGTTTCCATTCTTCGTTGTTACGGATTTTTTGGAGATTACAAGTGTGAGATATATATATATATATATATATATATATATATATATATATATATATATATATATATATATATTATCTACTGGCGGTCGCCAGTAGATAGTTATAGTTAGGATCGTGTTTCCATAGGAAATCTCAAAATTCTATTTTGAATAACTTTGGCGTCGGTTGACGAATCCTCGCGAAATTTTCAAAACTAATGGGGTGCTCCGTTCAGCTCCTACCCTGAAAGTCTCGGGGTGATTCGTCAAGCAGGGGCCGAGAAATAGGGGGGGTCCCAAAATGCGTTTTCCCCATGTATTTTTCCATAGGACCTTTAGACACAGCTACAGCCCGAACGGCTGAACAGAATTACTTGAAATTTGGCAGAGAGGTAGCCATAAGGTCAAGGAAGTGCCTTTCGCAGGTCTGGTGTAAATCTGTTCAGTATTTCCTGAGAAAATAGCATTTAAAAGCATATCAATATCTATACGCGCGCAGGGTGCGCACACCGTGCGCGCACAGTGCGAGCACCCTAACGTGCGCGAGCGTAATTCTGATTGGTGGTTACATGTTAGTCAATGTTCGAATCGGTCGAAATCAGGAAGTGTCAGCCGCCATTTTGTTTGTTTTCAGTGCGAGAGTGAAAAAGGAAGGTGGCGAACGTGAAAAGGGAGCAGGGTAGAGAGTTTCTGACCCCCTAGCCTTTGTCAGGGGGTCCCTGAAGGACCCCGAAGGCAGAAACAAATTATTATTTTTTTTTTAAATCGCGGGGGTGTGCGCGCACCGTGCGCGCACGGTGAAAACTAAAAAAAAAAAAAAAAACATTTTTAGTACGTAGTTTATTGTAAAATAAATATATAAAAAAAATAATAATACATAAATAAATTAGCATTTAAAAACCATACAAATTCACTGAAAAAACCATAGGTTTCACACACGTTATAGTTAGGAATTAGCATTTAAAAAACCTTGCAAATTCACTTAAAAAACCATAGGTTTCACACATGTTATAGGTAGGTGGATATTTCACTCGTAAAAAACCAATGAAATTCCCCCGTTATAGTTAGTTCAGATAACTATAGCTCGCGCGACCGCCACTCTATCACAAGGATGATGTCATCAGTGATGTCATGAGTGATGCCACTGACCATGTCATGAGTGATGTAATATGTGACGTCATGAGCAGTGGATTGCGGGCGCGCGAGTTATAGTTATCTGAACTAACTATAACGGGGGAATTTCATTGGTTTTTTTACGAGTGAAATATCCACCTAACTATAACATGTGTGAAACCTATGGTTTTTTAAGTGAATATATATATATATATATATATATATATATATATATATATATATATATATATATATATATATATATATATATTCAAAAGACCACACAAATTCTCTGCACTTCCGCACAAACGGTAGGCGAACAGCGAATCACAAACCGATGGAAATGTTGGCACTAGTCTTTATTGCTCCTCAGAATGACGCGTTTCGGACACCACTTGGCCTTGATCACATATCAGAAAATGCAGTTCACCATCTTTTTTTATAGTAAGCTGTGTCCTGAAACCACGTGGTAAATAAACATAGTGAACACACTAACACATTGATCTGCAAATAAATCAGTCTGTTTTCTTTTTTGTCAATGTTGACGTTGCAACGAAATAATACATTCCTGTCACCATAAATGGCTTAAAGTGCACACTGCTTTTCTTATTACTTGATACATGCGATAAATGGAGTAATAATAATAAACAATGTTTAAAATGTATAAAAATCATTGTAAATGCATCATAATTATAAATAACTTAAATGCATAAAAATCTTAAATAAATAATTGATTAAAACTGTTTATAAAGGAGAATAAAAACCATAAGAATCATACTATTCATTATTATGGCTGAAATCTCACAATAAATAACATATTCTGGTAAAAAATATTAAATACCTTGAGGACAACCCATTAGTCGCTTTGTAAGCAAGATATTGAATAAACATGTGCAAATGATCGCATGACCAAATGTAAACCTTGAAAAATGTGCAAATTACATGCCCACTGGTAAGGATCAAAAAGTTTACCACATTACTGCTTAAATGCAAGTATATATAAGTTAAATGTATGCTAAAGTGGATTCCATCAGTCTGCACGCACATGTATACTGGGTGTAATATGTGGATTTTCATATTCTTATCATTTTACTCAAAGAAAAGGTGTGGATTATGAACAGGCGACTCATGACATAAAAATAAGAACAGGAGTGTATTTATTCCTGTCTGACTGGGTGTGGAGAAACAGACACAGCTGAAAGTGACGTGCAATCCATGCCTTCTGACTAGATGGATGAGTAGTTACTACTCACATCTCCTACACACACAATCCGGAAACAACACTCAATATATACATCACAACATACACACCACATAAATCACACCAAGCAATCGCAAATTCCAACCAGAGGTGCAGCCATGAAAATGCAGCAGATTCGTTTGCACCAGGGCACAGAAGCGGGAGGGGCCCTCTGTATCTCAAGGGTGCCACAATCTGCATGGGCCATTGGGGTCCATACACGACGCCTGCGCCCGGGCCCATGGCACCCTTGCTACACCACTTCTTCCTAAGCAAACACATTCACACACACACACAGAAGCAAACACATGCACAGTTCTTTCTCTTGCACCACATGTACAACCAAAATACTGCCCGTAACTGCTTAGCTTCCACGTTCATTAGTAAATGGTCCAAATTGATATTACACTTAGCCAGTAAAATGTGCCACTTCTAAGCTATTTTTCACAAATTCATTAACCAGTTACACAGGTTTCTTGGATTAAAAATAGTAACGTGTATGGGGTGTGAGTATGCTCAACTGCCCCATACGTCATGTACTCTAACATCTCTTGTGAGAGGAATTGTACTCTATCATGAGTACAAGCTATCAGAGCAGACCCTCTTAAACAAACTAAGTTGACACCAACATCTGTAATAATCTCATGTGCAATGTGCACCTTCTTCATCTGCTTGGAATGAGGCACCATAATTCTAATAAATGTGCCCAGACACTTCACACTGAGAAGTGGTGGCACCGATGTTTGATGGCTTTATTCGCTCATGCTACATTCAAGACAGTACATCGCCAACGAAGCCTCACCCTCAAACTTCTCTTGGTTCGACTCTTTCCTAAATTCCCTAGTTTTTGTTTTATGGTAGGATCAACTGATCTTTCAGGTCTTTATCTGACACTCCAATTAACTCCCTAATACCAGATATGTAATGATCCTCATTTGTGTTGCTCCATGCACCCTATTGAACAATGTGTACTGGTTGAGTTCAATGGGTTTCTTACCAAAATGTGTTTGTTTAAAAATTAAACATAGCAAGTTACAGTTGCAGGGACAGTTAGGTCATTGCCTTCCTCCCGCTATTTATTGTTTATGGCAGCTGCTGCAAAATCCACAAACCCAACAAACAAAATCACAGCATCTTGACTAACAGCAACAAGTCAAGTGCCACCAAAGTATAAACTTGAAATCAGTTCTACCATTGATCCCAATCAGTCTGCTACACATACAGAAACTGAGAGAGAACTCAATGAAGGATTAAACGTGTCCATATTTCACTCTTCGGCACCTCCACTACCAAGACAAATGGGAAATTTACGATAATGTCATCATCCCAAGACATGAGTATGTGCTTGAACGTTCAGCACAAGATCAATATTGCCCTGCTCACCCAAGAAAGTTGATCATCTCCAACTGACGTCAGCTTCTTTAACAGTGTTGGGTCAGCCTGTTGGTTCCTCCTACACTACTTGTTGCTACAGAAGAAACAAACTGACACAGGAAGTAGCAGCATCCAGGTTTTAAAGGAAAAAAACCTTAAACACTTGGACAGACCAGACAACAACCACCAGTTCCTGCTACTCTAAGAATGATATTGCAATGAGAGGTACATGTGACATCACATTTCATGCCTTATCACCAGAACACATGGTAGTTACTACACATAGGCAACAAATGGTTGCACTCAGGCCTGTAGAGATTTAATGTTATAGGGTTGACATAAATAGCTTCAAATATTCATCCAAAATAATTTAAAACTCAATCACTGACGCTGCTTTTTTTGTTTATTTATATGGAGTTTGCATTTTTTCATAGTAATGCAAAAGTTTACATTTATTTATTTTCAGTTTTATGCAGCACTTACCAGAATTGCGGGGAGTTAAAGCACCTTACAAGAAAAAATTACAACTTAATTGCAAAAGGCAAAGGTTCATCAAAGTACGTCCATAGACCAAAAAGGTTTTCAGAATTTTTTTTGCACTAACGCTAGAGTGTAATGTAATGTAAGGTGGATTTGTAGAGTGCTGCTTATCATCTGTGAGGGTATCCAGGCACTGAGTCGGTTAGTGAAGGTGTGTGGTGAGGTTGGGCCTGAGTACAGGCTGTCTCAATAGTTTCACAGAAAAAGTTGGGTCTTCATCTTCTTGCGCATTTCAAGATGTGAGAAGGAGGCCCTGATGTGTCGGGGGAGGTTGTTCCAGGATATGGCGGCTTGATAGGAGAATGATCAACCTCTCGTTCTGCTTCTATGGATGCGGGGTGTGTGCGAGTGAGAGTGATGCTGAGTGGAGTTGTCTGGTAGTTTGGTGGAAGTGGAAGCCGGTGTTTGAGCTATGTGGGTCCCATGTTGCGTAGTGACTTGAATGCGTGTGTGAGTAGTTTGAACTGGTAGCGCTTCTGGATGGGGAGGCAGTAGAGCTCTCGGAGGAGTGGTGTGGGTTCAGCGCTAGTGGTTGAAAACGAGTCTGGTGGCGGTGAATTTCAGTGGGTCAAACACAATATAAGGAAATTAAATAGTAAATATATATACAGAAAAAGTTAATTAGCTTTGGTTCTTTGTTCCTTGAACGAAACTTAATGGGAAGGGGAAGCTTAGAAAGTACATTCAGAAGCAAAATTCCCCCTATTCGTGCTGTGGAGACATCAACCTCAGTTTGCACCTTGAGACAAGCATTGCTTCCAAGAACCCGGTGCCCATACTGAGTACTGAGGCTGGCTCGGGTGGCAAGACTGTCTCAGACAGATGTTTCCACTCAGTGCACGCGGGCTGCATCACTGTGCCTGTTCCGATGTTTAACCAGCCCAAACGTTACTTAGCAGGGTCAAATTTCCCTCCTAAAAGACCACTCGGGAGCCTGGCCGGCTCCATAAGAGTGGTTACTTGATGTCGCTGTCTCTGCTCCTTGCTGAGGCCACTCCAGGGGCAGGAAATTGGGAGCCTTCCTCTGCCATCACCACTTTCTGGATGAGTGTAAGACTCCCGCCATCCTTCCTGCTTGCAAGACAGCCAGCTTCCCCTGACTGGGAGCGTCAAATTCCAGAAAAATACAGGGCCTTGCTAGGCCTCCCCATCAGAAACAACAAGCATCGACAAAGCCGCGCTGTGCTCGCGCGTAACAAGCCATAAAGCACTCGATGCAATTTGTAATAAAGTAAAAAGTATAAAAGTGGCGTGGCCTGTGGGCTGAACGCGGAGTATTTATCCGTCCCAGCCGAGGGAAGTTTTCCAACCCACTCCGTCAGGCGCAGGCCTTGCTGCGCACTTGTTTTTGCGGAGAGTTGGCCTTTTAACTGTAAACACGCGCTCCCAGGCGAACCAAAGCCCTCAGAGTACCTTATGTGACGGCTCAAGGTTCATGTGTGCCGTTGGCTGCCTCATTATGGGTAGGGTTGGTAAATAAAATGCTATTTGTGCGTTCTGGCTACTTACACCTGAATAAAGCCTCTGTATGAGAAACTGCATGAAGTTTGTTCTCGAAAAAAACAAGCTTATGTCGAATGTTTGCTTCACGAAACGTTTTCCTCTTCCTATTTTGGATGGCAAGTTGTTTGTTTTTAATGTTAATTTGTATTTTTAAGTAGATGCTCATACGTCACGTCTTGTAAGGAACCTTAGTGAGTGTTCTTTGCAGACCCCAGCTCGTCCAGCAGGTCTGCCTATTTTTCACTCTACTCGGGACAAGCTAAGCTTTGCTCCCACTCAAAAAAACGTATATTGAAGAGCAAGCCCACCTTGACGCACGAATATGATTTCACTGAAATTTAGAAAAACAATTTTAATAAGATTTCAAAAACACGCATGTAGAACCTCCATTTGTCTGTAGTTTTGCAGGACTGAAAGTAAGAGGTGTTACCTACTAAAAGTACGTAGACATGAGTACTTATCCTCCAAAGTATGCATAATTCTCGCAAAAATTACAAGAGGGCCCATAGTTCAGCACATGGGGTACTTCTATGTGAAAATTAGGGCATTTTTTACGTCAGAGTAACTTGCTCACACAAATGCTAAACAAGGTATGGCGTGGACTCACGTGCAAAATACTCTGGAGTTACCAGTGTGAAAGTTTCATACTACTCACAAGAGAAATCTAAGCGTGCTGCAAACAAAATGCTTGACAGTTGCTAATGCAACATGGTTTCAGAGTTCTTGTTAAGAAAATATCATGGACGTCATGTAGGGGTTGCCAGGGGTCGCAGCTACGCTCCCTGGGATGCCCCCTGCCACCCCTGGCACTGTGTTTGCAACCCTCAGAAGTAGCAGTGCCAAAAAGACTGAGGCAGCTCGTCCTTACCGGCTTAGGTGCTTACCCTTGTTACCATGGCGATACCATACAAGTCAATAAAACTAAGCAACATCATCACCATTTTGGCTTAATTTTCTATTTTGGATAATCGCTTGTTCAAGCCATCTAATGAGGCACGATCTCAGTTGACGTAGTCATTGATGGTCTTCTACTTAACGGCCAATGTGGTAATTTGTTGGTGGTATTCATATAAAGTGACCTTGGCCTGGGGATGGGAGCCAAATGTGTGGTTAACAGGCCGACACAAGGCCATGTACATAGTCAAGGCCGGACTGGGAACTCAAAGCAGCCCTGGCAATTTTGGCAGACCAGCCCCCTGACTGCTTTTGTTACTGGGGGCCAATATCACAGCACCAATGAAAAACCAGCTCCCAGTAACAAAAACAGCCCCTACCACTGCAAAAGCAGACCCCAGCCTTCCGGGAAAACACCTGATGCCTCTACGGCCAATCGTCCCTGTACATAGTAGCTGTAATGCAAGTGTAAATATGGGCTGGGTAGAGAAGACAGGTAGGGTAATGGGGCTTCAAGAGTGTGCAGGGAGAGATCAGCAGGTTGGTGCCAGGGGTATGCGGCATAGCTGGACGAGGCAGTGAAAACCAATGCATACCTGCTGCACAGCCAGATGGCTGAGGGACGTGCCTAGAAAAGGTGAGGGCACGTAGAGGGAACGCAGCTCAAACAAATGTGGCTAAGGAGAGCCTTCAATTGTGACGCAATGCTTTAGAATTTCACCTGTTTGAAACCAAGCCATTAGAGAACAATAACACATAAAGCATTTTTCTTTGGAAACAGGGACTTGGGATGCGTCCAGCACACTTTAATCATCTGCGCGATCCTATGAACAATAGTTTGTATTTACTCCAGGTGCCTATTGACCTCCCCGTCAGACGTAGCCGATGGTAATCTGAGCAAACACATGAAATCATTCCCTTACTGCTGGGCTCTGCAATCATTAACCAGGCAGTTGTGTTGCTTAGCAAAGCATCCCAGGGAGCGTCTACAGCATGGCTTTGTTTATTGTATGAAAAGCAGATGACATAGGCAGCAAAATATGTCCACACATCATTGTGAGCCCTTTGTGGTAGTCAGAAAGATCATATTTTGGCATCAGTGTTGTCTTAAGGTAGTTAGGAATTAAGGTGCAGTGCATGGCTGCAGCCACCAGCAATGTACAGTGAGGTAAGACCGCAAAGTTATCTGTTATAGCCTTAGAGTCCTCTGTAGCAGGCTCTACCCACCATTAAAGGCCCACTCCAGCATTAGGGACTTTAACAAGAGAGCGGGCCTTTAATGGCCCGTAGAGCCAGCTACGGAGGGCTCTGAGGCTGTTAGAACATTCTGCCCCTAGAGGGCAGAATGTTCTAATTTGTCAAAACAAAGGCCTGTCGTAGCCCAAAGTGGTTTAAATCCCCACGGGCTCTGAGAGGCCTTTGAAATGAAAAGCACATTGGAATGTTGCTCACTGGGCTTCTTCCATCCATTAGGAACCCAGAGCACGCCATTGTGAACAATGGAGCGCTCAACATTCCAATGTTCTAATAACACTATCACCCATTATCATAATTTACTTACCCTAAATCCTACCTATAACACACCTCATGCCCCTACCACTTCATTCACTTGTTAAAGGTAGAAGTTGCATGTAAATGAGAACTGAGCAGGCTGCCTGCTCTCTGACTGTGTAAAAATAGAAATGACTAATGCGGGTGTACTGGTATGAAGAGCCTGACATTAAAGACACCAGTAGTTATTGTATTAGTATGATCACCATTTGTTATAACTAGAGGTGGGTGAGCCAGTATTGACAGGGAGAGCCGAGCCAGAGCTGAGGCGAGCATCTGCCTGAGCTCTAAGAGTCCATGCATTTACGTCCCTTGAAGATATATGTTCCGTATAGGTACGTATATGTGGAGTTAGGTATAGAAAATGTACTTACCTATCAATATTTTTTTTTAATATTCCGTCCCCCATATTTAGTACCCTCCATATTCTGACTACGATAATTAATACACACACCATCATGCCTGGAGCTGAATAAAAAAATAACTTGTTTATTTACAGTGTGGTTGATGTGGGGCATCTGCTAAAGTGTAGCAGATGTCCTGTACACAGTATTACAAGTGCATTGAAGTCAGTGACACCCTAAATACGGTGGATGGGGCATCCGTCACTTCTTGGGCGATGCCCCAATCCGCTAAACTCTAAATAACCCTCAAATCGTATTACATCTTTTGTGTGGAGCGACTCTTTTACTGCTATATCACTTTATTGCATTACACGATTTAGCCAATAAACAGAGTTTTTATTCTTAGACGGCTTCATATGAGTCTACATCTGCATACATTCATTCTGATATCAAACCGTAAATACCCTCCAGTTGCAGGAAAAATGTAGGTGATTACCTCAGGGATATTTTGAGGTACAGCTGGCCATGCTCAATGGTCATAAGGCCTCAATGAGGTAGAACAGACTGGATTTTGCAGAAGCGGAAGCAGTGACTGTCCACTTCCACCCTGAGAACCCAGCAGCCCTTTCAATCACTCACTAGCTGTATCTTTGCCTTTGACCCTGTACAGGGCTCCACTGCCTTGTGGTTAGGTTCACGCTATACAAATACATACAGGCATACAAGAGGAGGGTGCAATATATAGCAGAGGGATTCATTTTGGGAGCATCACAAATGCAGCTTGGGCGGGTAAATGGTATGCCAATATACACAAAGCGTACGTGTACCTAATGGCATCTAGAAACTACAAACAGTTAAAACTATAGCATAGAAACTACTGGAAAATCGGTGAATGAACAGTGTGAATTTGTAATATTCGGCTGAACAGACAATGGTCTTCTGATTTACGAATAGTCAGTCGTTGTGCATTTATTTCTCCTAAATATGATAAATATTTTCCTGTAAATTCAATATGTCTATCTTGTGAGATTGCCATCTGACAACTACCTGTGAACTGCAGGATCTAGATGCAATGTATTGAGTAGAACACCATCAAAGGTATACATCCTATAAGTAACAGGTGTAAAGAGCATGGAGTAGGGAATATATTGGCAAAGCTCCCGAGAAGGAGCTGCGTTTAAGCAGGTAGAAAACAATGCTGATTTTCATGCAGAATATCAAACATAGGGCTCTGGTTTGGAAAAAGGTTCAGTACCCCTAGGTGCCAGTACTTGTAATAACGCGACCAGCCAATACTAGAAACAGTTTTATTTTTTAAAACCATTGACATTTTGGCTAAATTGTCAATGCAGGAGCCAACTTCACTTAGTCTTCTTGGAAGCTAATTCTCCACATCAGTGAGAAAGCTGATCTTTGATCGATACTCTCTGACCTCGATGGATGGTGTGTACCTACCAGTATTGTTTATAAGCAAACATCTGTGTTTTCACAGTGCCTGCCACTAGATTAGCACAGACCTAGGTAAAGGCAGCTGCTTATTTGTTCAATGATATACAGTGTGTTAGATGTAGCCTCATGCATGTGTGGAGATTGCAGTGGTGTGCACCCCGCTGGCACTGCAAGTTGGATTACAGAAGCCCTCCCTAGGGATGACTAGTCTATGAACTCTCAAGACTGTGGATGGGGCTGTAGATTGGAAAACAAGGTGCCTCCAGGGGGGTTTGGATGACTAGGGTAGACAATGACCGGTCTGACGGTCGAAGCACTGAGTTGGTGGGTAGCAGGTCTAAACAAGAGCCTCAGAACGAAAAGGCACCTGTGGCCCTATCAAAATAACTAACGTGCACTGCAGAAAATTAGTAGAACCCGGGTAACTTGCAAGAAATATAATTACCAGCAGTAATTAAAGTAAAAGATTTACTACACTACCTCTGGGAAGGAGACACAGGTTAGATATATAAAGGGTGACCTGTATACAATACTCTCATATCAGAAAATATACATCAGTGGATGAAGCAAACAAAACACAGTTGTTGTGTGACCGTCCCAAGGTCTCACCACCCAGAGTACTTGCTGACTGAAGAAAAGGTGTGTTGTAATGTCTCGCAGCCTCTAGCTGAAGAGCACCAATGATTCGAGGTAGAGCGCAACAAAGATGAGCCCTGGCATTCCGCCAGGGCTGAAGATTCATGATGCTTGGCTTCCAGTGCTCTGACAAAACCAAACATGCATTGGCAAACCAAAAGGTCTTGCCTATGTCAAAGCTATTGTCTTTGCCAATGTCTTTTAGCCATGTTGTACAGAAACGTGGCTGTGCAGCATAGCTAAAAGCAAAGTTAGAAAAAAGCCCAATGACATAGGCAGCGCTGGCCGCGTAATAGAGCTTTTTTTCTAACGGCAGGTGAGGACGGGGTAAAACAAAACAAAGGGTAGAGCAGGAGAGGGGAAAAAGCAACACTGACAACGGGGAAGTGGGAAGGGAAAAAAGCATGGAAACTGGGGGGAGGATGTAAAAGCAACACAGACAACAGTGGTGGGGAAGAGGTCAAAGCGACACAGACAATAGGGGTGGGAGGGCATAAAAGCAACTCGGACAATGAGGGGTAAGAGGGGTAAATGCTACACGCACAATGGAGGGTGGGAGCGGGTAAAAGCATCATGGACAACGAAAGATTGGAGGGGGAAAAGCAACATGGACAATCGGGGGATGGAGGGGAAAAAGAAACACATACAACGGGGCAATCAACAATGCACAAGCAACAATGGGGGAATAAGAGAAAAAAATACCCCAATCCCAGTGTGAGCAGCAGTGGAAGGACACTAATCAAAGACATCAGTCTGTACTTGGTCCATGCTCCTGGGGAAAGAAGGGAAAGTGAAGCCGATACATGCTGCCCAATTAGGTGGGAGAAAATAAAAGTGACAATGAAGTCAACGAATGATAGGCAATGGGTGGGCTTCAAGCCCCTTGTTCTATAGAATATTTGTCACAAGCGAGACCTAAAGAGCAATATCACGGCTCGAGAGGTGAGAGACTGCCAAAACAAGCTTTAGCACACTACCCAAGCCCCTGGGGTGATGGTAACGAGGGAGCTCGTGCCAGTCTGAATAGGAATCTCTGATTCTAGTGCCAGCTTCCAGCATTCAGAACCAAATATAAACTGCTTCCTGGGATGAGCACACTCCAGTAGTGCCCAGGAAGTAATCAGGTCCAACTATTAAAAAAAATGGCAAATAGGTTCAGGGTACAGTCCTCCTTCTCTGCCTAGTCCTTCCTCGACCCCTCTCCAAACACAGGGTGCTAATAAAATGGAAAATCATGCAGTCTCTCTCTGAAGTGAACCAGCAGAGGAAGGTTTGATGGGAATCAGAAATGCAAGATGGTTTGGAAAAGGAGACTTGTCGGTGGCAGGAGGTAGGAAGCAGAATCAGATGTACCACTGCAGTCTAAAGATGAGTCAGTCCCTCCTCAGGCCCCCTCCGGCACAGTCTGTCAGATATTCTGCCGGAGGGAGTGTGGGGGGGGCGGGGGGGGGGGGTCATCATTTTGTTTTACGCCACCAATGGCAACATATTTGTTTTTAAGCTGCTGTGAGTGATGCCCGTTGGCTTTGCTGCACTGGGTCACAATCTGAAGGCTGTTTGCATGTTGTAAATATGACAGCCAAGAATTAATTAGCCTCAGTTATTTTTCTCCAAACCAGAATTCTTTCCCTGATTTATTTGTGTCAGAGAAAGTTAATGTGCAGCAGGTAGCGCTGGAATTTTTTCATTAAGCAGGGTTCACTTCAAGTCACTCAAAGATGTGTCTGCAAGCATTAGCCTGCATAGCGCTGTTCAGGCAGTTCCACGGCTGATATGAAAATAGGGGAAGTTATTAAAAACGTCTCAGTTCATGCGGGTCAGTATAATGCAAATTACAGAAATATAAGTGAGTTTTCTTGAAGTGTTTTCCCATATCCATCTTAACAAGATTTTCACCTTCAGGCAGTTTTGTTTCACTTTAGGCTCGTAGCTAAGCACAATAAATATTGCAGACTCAATACCAAAACAGTGTTCACAGAGTCCTCCGATGAATGCTAGGAAGCATGTTCAGCTTCTTGCAATATTACTTGTTCTATCAGATGCGAAATAAAATTGACTAATAATTCTATCACTGGACAAAAAAAATATAGCTCTCTATCACAATGCACCACAGTTGGATTACTGCCAAAAAATACTGTGCACCATAGCAACCTATAAACATATATTTAAAAGTCATACATTATCTACATTCACTTGTTCAACATGATTGGGTTTAAAAAATATGTTCCTATCACTTCTATCATCGAGTCCAACCATTTTCTCTTTTTGCCACAAGGGTCTGTTAGACAATGCATTAGAATGAATAAAGAGGGTCTAAACCACATTCTACTACATGCCCCATTTTGAACATTGAATATAAGATCCCAGGCTATTGGTCGACTCAGAAGCCAAAAAAAGAAAACAGGGAATCTATGATAGTTTTTAAGTTCCCAGTTTAAGGGGTTATTCTGCGCATCCACCCATGTATAGTTCCCAGGTCCAGAGTCATCAGTTTCAGGTACGTGGTGCCTTCCTCCCCAAATCTTCTTACTTTCCTTTCACATGCACAAGTGCTTGCTGAAAGAGACTAAATGAACCCCAATCTCAAGTCAAGGCAAAGTCATTTTTTGAAAGGAGCAGCTGTATTCCTCTCCGCCCCAATGTATCTCCCTTGATTACTCCTTTCACAGGACCGTGTCTCTCCTATTTAGTATCGAAAGATCCTTTTGGCATAGGAAAAATGCAGGCTTTGATTACAGACCCATGGTGTGGACCTTTGATCTTTGGCCTCTGCTTTTAGTAGGGTAACACATTTTGGGGCATATTTACAATAACTGGCGCATCCCTGCATATCAGCAGGAATGCGCCAGTTATTGTGCACCACAGCTCCGCCGCCATGGATGCGCCGCATTGTGGGGCAAAAACTTGCGTGACGCATCTGTGCCGTAAAAGTGGCGCATTGCTGGAGTTGCGTTGCAAGCGCGACGCAGCTCCAGCAATACTCTGGGGGGCCCTATCTTGTTAATGCTGCATCAACCCTTACGCCTGCTTCAGGCAGGTGCAGGGTTTTGATGCAGCATGGGCCTAAAAGTGACTGAGTGAAATCTTTTGGATTTCACTCAGCCACTTTTAGGATGCGTTCCTGCGCCGGAACACCCCCACCCTGCGCGGGAACACCTACATGTGGCGCAGGGCTTTACAACGTGACGCATCTCCCAGATGCGTCACGTTGTACGTACCCCGCACCATGGCGCAGAGTTTGTGCTGCGTCACAAAAGTGACGCAACGGCGGCGTAAATGAGGCGCAAGGGGCTTGTAAATCTGCCCCAGTGTTTTTAATATACAATCTGTTATGTAGGTTTGTGATGTTTTTTTATTTGCTTGGATAATTCATCTTTCTATATATCATTGCTGATGCTTTGGTTAGCAATTATAATATACATGCCATTTGGGCAAATATGTCATTTTGACGAATTTCTAAAATGAAGAAAGTCAGCAAGACGAAAAGAGACTGAGGGAATATAATATTGTCCATTAGGTGTGAACAATTCTCACTCCCTTTTATCACAAACTTCATGGGAAATGTGTACTATCTTTTAACAACGTGTGTACCTGTGTTGGCTGTTCACGTTTTATTAAGTGAAACTCAGTATGAAAAAAAAAACATGTTTTAGCTTCTAGAAAATTCTCTGAAAATGTCTGTGCTTGGGCACAGTCTGAAAGACGAGCGCTGTAAAGTATTCCTCTACCAATAGACTTGGAACAAAGCAGAGAGCTGTGCTTACAGAAGGCAGCATAGGAAAAGTTTTGTGGGGCTGGGTCCATTTCTCCACAACAGAAAAGGATTCTGTTGGACTGTTTTAGTAGAGTAAAGTATTCCTCTACCAATAAATAGACTTGGAACAAAGCAGAGAGCTGTGCTTACAGAAGGCAGCATAGGAAAAGGTTTGTGGGGCTGGGTCCATTTCTCCACAACAGAAAAGGATTCTGTTGGACTGTTTTTATATTATATTGCGCCTTTTCTATGCACCCTCTTTTTTAGCATGTGCATGCAGTAATGCTGTCCTTTTCATTGCAATGATTCTTTGCTAAAAGTGCTGCACTTCAGTAGTAAATGCACAGGATTTGTAGAAGCACTTGTATTGCATTCTTTACCTCTCAGAATTGAGGTGAGGGATACCTAAAATAAACCTGCTAAGAGGACTAGCAGGTCAGTGCAGTCTTCAGCATGACTCATCCTGTGTAAAAGCCGAGTGTGGATCAGAGATACCACTGTCTGTTCTCTCCTCTTGGCACATTCACAGGCTGTATCCACAATCCTGCTTGCCAAGACAGAATTACCAAGAGGGCCAGATTCTGAGCTTTCATTAGTGGCTGAAATGAGGTCCCTGTATGTTTACCTCTAACATCCCCAGCACCACAATCCAGGGTCAGCTTGAAGTTTGGAAAGAACAAATGCGAAACTACTAGAACGCTATATCTTCCTTGGGTACTGTGCAGCTTGCATACAGGGCTGGACTGGGAATGCAAATCGGCCCTGGCAAATGAGTCAGAATGGCCTTGGGAGGGGGGTTGCGCGTCGAAAATACTGCAGCCACTTTTGTTACAGGGGGCCTATGCTGCAAAACGGGCCCCTGATCACAAAAACGCGCCCCACGGGTCCAAATCCGACCTCCAACCTGGCGGCCCACTGGGGAAACACCTGGTGCCCACTAAGGCCAGTCCAGCCCTGCTTCCATATGTTATTAACAAGTGCATTCTGAATATGATTTCTTATTTGTGATCTGACATTTTCCGTCAGTGTCAATACTCAAGTGCCCAAGGAGCTACTAAAAATATTCCAATTTGTTGGATCGACTATACTGTACCATTGAACAAAGAATATCTATTAATGACTGTAAGAAAATGGATTATTATTTGAGGTGGGTCACTATACACCTTAAGGAACCATCCCAACGCTTGTCAGGGTGAACCCTCAAATTCAATAAATTAACCCAAGCTCTACTCCATGCTAGCTGTGGCACAGAGCAGGCAGGCTTAAGTGTGGGCAATGTGTAAAGTATTTATCGCAGTGTTAAAGCAGTAATAGAGTCAAAATGCAAAACTGTAAAAGTCCCAACCCAAATTGCAAACAGAGTAAAATGTAATAAACAAAGTGACACCAACATCACAAATGTAAAGTTTTAAGTTGAAATAGCACCAAAAAGTACCAATGATAGTCAATGGTCATGGTAGTCCGTGACCTAGGCACAATTTGACATTGACCGCAGGAGAGTGCTGGTCGGATACACCAACTACGTTCATCCTGGTCAATGATTTTACCTTCTGGCTTTAGTCCTTTAAGTGCCAATCCAACACAGGAGTACGATTCTGAAAGGCCCCAGGTCCTACGGGGAGGCACCTAGAGACTCGTTGAGTGTCAAGCAGAGGCCAGCAGCAAATCCATTTTCCACTGGTCAGCTGGGCAGGTGCAAGAATGCACTCTTGTAGCTTGGTGCATCTCTGTAGCATTATGACCGTTGGAGTCCAGGATACTAGAGGGAATATGTTCAGACTTCAAGGCAGGGCTCCTTTCAGGTCACAGACAGTAGGTCCGGTGCTCTTCTGTTATTCCTTAGGTCTAGAAGTGTTCTGAAGTAGGTGCCTGGAGGTGCCACATTTAAGCTTGGTGCAAGCTAGCAGCTGAGAATGACTCCTGGGAACACCCTAACCAATGGGTTAAAAGGTCCAGTGGCCAACCCTATCAACTTGGGGTATATTTAAGATGGCGAAAGTCTTCGGTCACACAACTGGGCTTAGGGTGTATGTGAGGGGTGTGCTATGATACTCCCAGTGTCCTCCCATATGAAACACTAAAATCCAGTTTGGGGCAGTCAATGTGCCCACAATAAACCCAGAAACAGAAGTGTGTAATAACAAAACAGGGTCCATGAGCAATCAGAGAGTAAATACACAAGATTTTGTTTGCAATCCTGTATCCAGCATATTTATTGCTGATAAATGCGTTTGAATATTTGGAATCTAATTGGTGTAGAGGGGTGATGTGAGGATGAGGAGCAGATTTAGTGTATCGGCTACAGATACAATTATCAGTCACAATATTATGTATTTTGATAATTAAGTACATGACATTATTCTTTTTAGAACATAAAATGAAAACCTAAACTTGGCCGAACCTGTTAAGCCCACTCCAAATATGTCCCTAAATGAGCAGCTGTTTGTCAGCTTTCCATTATTCAAAGACCACGTGGAGGAAGCGTGGAGGCAGCGCTTTCACAAGAGCCAGACCCCATCACTCTTTTGGTCAACCGACCCAGAGGAAGAGGCAGGCAGCTGGTGGAGGCTGACAGCTAGTGGAGTCACTCTGCAAATCCCACCTGGTGAAGTGCTTCTAGGAAGATCATTAGCACCGCCAAGTAGATCTATAGGGTGTCCTTGCAGGGCCGACTGTGGTGGTCACCTTTAGGGACAGCTGGAGACAGGTTTTTGGATGCTACCTCCAGCAGCTCGGGAATCCAAAAGAAAAGGATTTACAGGCTAGCTCGGGATCGTCCGCTAGTGTCAGGGAGAGTAACCTCTCTACATTTCGCCCAACTCTTAATCAGATGCCATATTTTGCCACCCTTTGAAAGGTGAGCAGTTTAGTGAAAGTGAAAGTTGATGGAATAAAGCCAGAAAAGTAGAGGCGCAGCTAACTCTAGTTTAAGCTGGTGGATGTACTGTGCCCGCCTGCTGCTAAATGACACTGGCAGCTTCTGTGGTGGCAGGAGGTTGGGTGAAGTCTACTGCTCCAGTCTGCCAGGTCAAGCTGTTTATACTGGAGCGAGAGCAAATCTGACTTGCGTATGGCGATCCCTGTCTGGAGTCACACACTGGAGAAAAGAGAACGTAGGAGGCCATAATAAACCCTACTTCTCAAGGGCTAATCATGTAATGAAAAACAGGAATGAGAAGCAGGAAAGGAGACAAACATTACTAAATCTGATGATTACATCAGTTCATCATAGATACAACTCAAAAAGTCCGAGATTCTTCTTTTATTGAATCCCCTCCAAGTATTCACATTTTATCCATATCGGAATGGAGTTACTGTAAAGTGTGGTACATAAAACATTTAGATCCTGCTATATACAAAACATTTTGACAAAATAGTACAAAACATTACAAAAGTCATACAAAACCAAATTATATCCCTATAAAAAAACACTGCTGTCTTCCACACATATACTTGTTGGAGGCTGTGCATACAATTCCTGCACAATCACTCTCACTGGTAGTCTCTGGGGTCTGTATGTATATGCAAAGCAAACATCCTTGATCTTATAGAGTGTATTTAATACATTATATAATCCAAGCCTTCCAGAGACGTCATAAATGAGGAGTCACACACTGGGCAAAAAGGTCTGCCTGGGTGGGAGCCCTGGAAAGTTACTATTCAATAATGTCCTTTTATTGTTAAAGAAGGCACAGTGAAAACTGAAACAGATGTCAAACATTATGGTTATCCGCCCTCGCTTTCGACGGGCACGCGGCCTCAGTAAGCGTAAACTGCTGCCCCGCCTCCCCGGAGAGCGACCCTGATCTGAAAGTGAAAAAAGACTTCAGGCCTCGGGCTATCAAATCCAATAAGCCCGCAGAGCGGGTGAGGATACACGCCAGTCATTAAGTTTTCACACTCACAGGCGCAAAGCCCTCAGTATTCACAGCTGGTTTGTGTTTCCGCTGATGATAGCACAAACTCGCTCTCTCCCCTCTGGATTTTGGAGAACTCGTTGTTGTGTTCTGGAAGGAATCAAATGCGTCCTCGTTTCTTTGGCATCGTGTTTATACAGCAGCCCGGCTGTTTGTTTGAACTCCTACTGGCAATGGGGGCCATCAGTGTCGTGTTCCTTATTGATTCTGGTCCCACTGATGACTAGGAGGTCAGGAGTCAGGATGCAGGAACGTGAGGCAGGCCCAAAGGAATGCTGGTATGAGGTGCTCGAGGGAAACAATGAAAGAGAAAGTATTTAACAGGTTGATGGGTTTGCAAACAAAATCACATGGCCGCTGGTGGCCTGTGCTTTAATTTCCAGCCAATCTATCTCAGTGGAAGGGTTAATAAACAGCACACTGACATACATATGTTTCCAACTGTAGGAAAAAGTCCCCTTCTGTGCATAATATTTGGAAGTGAAGGTAACAGACATCAGTGCAATTCCTACGTTTTCATAGGTTAATACTGAAGAGGTGCAGTGACTCTCACAGCAAAGTTCTGCAAGGGACTGTAATGTGCACTTCACACACAATATCTGATTAGGAAACTCATTCCTGACCCTTCGTGAAGTTTGCTATGAATTAAGAAGGCATTATCTATAGATAATATTCAAGATCAACTAGAGTTATTTTCACAGATATGGAATCCTTTTTTACTTTCTTAACATGTTTGTATATGTTATCATTTAGTTTTTAAAACTAGATTGTATATGCTTTTTCACTCTTTCCTTTATATATTGTTATATATATTTATTGTCCTAGATAGCATAATATTAAATATTGTTTTATAAAAAAAAGAAAAAAAAGAAGGCATTATCAATGTATGAATGAATCTATATCTACTGTTGAAAGTGCATTCCACTCAAAATAGTGTATACGCATGGATATGGCGACAGAAGTCAAATTCATTCAGAGTTGGGGATTTGTACAGTTCAACCTTTACTTAATGTCCCTGCCTTTATTCCTCGACCAATAATATCACAGTTTACCAGTACGGTGTAACTGTTGACATCTATGGCAGCTGTCCCTATCTGCCACACTAGGCCATAAGTCTGCTCAATGTGTTTGTCAGCTGGTGACCTGTTGCGCTCCTTGAACAGGTATGGGACTCCAAGACATCAGCACAAATTTTAGATTTGCCAAGCAGCCGCGTCTTAAGAGGATAGGCTTTAATATAATGAAAAGTAGATTAAAGTCTGCAGCCGCTTTAACTCCACTCTCCAATATATATCATCCCCCTGGGAAGAGGGGTGGATATGGATTAGACCAGGAATGCTCAAAGTACGGCCCAGGGGGGCGCATGTGGCCCTCCTGACCTTTAACTGCGGCCCCTTGGAGAACAGAACAGCAGCACTGGGCTGCTGTTCACTTGACAGAGCAGGAATATTCAGAAAGCTAGAAAACAAACAGGCATACTATATTCGCACATTAACTAAAGTAATAGTAAAGAAGAAAAGAAGGTGTCTTAGACAACTTATCTTTAGGAACACCTTTTGTTTTAAATAGATTTTGCACTAAACATGTACACAACATGATAAACTCTGCAAACTCAAAAAGGTGTATTTTATTAACATGCATGAGCGCTTTACCGTAGTAGATCAGATGATAGCACTGCATTGAGAGGCACTTATTAGCAGTGATAGTTTTCAAACATGATCTTGGAAACATTCATGCCACCCCCTTTCTGAAAACAATGCCATTAGTGAACCAAGAGGCAAGTCATTTGTCAGGTGCACCTTGTGTGTAGCCTTGCTTGTTATGTCTTTGGAACAACATTATAATTTATTTAGTATAAACACAAGAGAAGGTTTTGTACAGTACACATCCTGAATTGGTATATTTTAAGTGGCTCTCATACGTAGTATGGAAGAAATAGGAGGCATAGAGAAATTAACCAATTGCCTATGGTGACACAATTTCGTGAAGTGGGGAAGCCAGGACTGATACCAGGTTTTCAGGTTTGACATTTTGCTATTCACCTACCAGATGAGTATCTCTTTCCCTTTCACGTTGCACATTAGAAGTTAATGCTTTGACTTTAATTCTTGATGAATGAGAATAGAACGTTGGCAGGCTGAAGTCACGTGAAGGCCCGGTTTGTTGTCTACACCTTGCATTTGCTTTGTGTCCCCCCACGCCCACCATTTACCAGTTCGACCCTCGTATTGCTGGCATCGATGCAGCCCTCGGGCATGCCACAGACAATACTTTGCGCCCCCCCAGAAATATTTTTGCGAGTACCTATGGATTAGACCATATTAACAGTGAGGCCCAGAGGATGAACATAGAGGGCTATTGGACATCCCCACCTGCCTCAGGCAAATGACCCTAGGGATTTCAGCATCTAATAAAAGGATTTTTCATTCTTAATTCATAAGACAGGTCCATTTACACTGGGCAACAAGTCTGCATAGTTTGACATTTAATTTAATAGAGAATTACATCATCATTGTTCATAAAATGGCAGAATGATATTATGTTCCCGCACCTGAATATGGGAAGCTTTTTTGTCAAATAGAGATGTGATTGGTTGTTTATCTTAAAAACATTATAATGTTCAATAGGAAGCTTGTGGGGATAACAGGATTGAGGTTTTATGGTCTTTAAGGCAAGTGTTTTAGATTAGAGTGGCTGTTACCAACCACATTGTTTTCAACAGAGCCCGTCTGCTGCTGACAAGACCCTCAGAAGGGCATCCCCTTAATCTCATGTAGACATTAACGGATGTACTAAAGTACTAAATAACTGAGAACTCTCTATGGTATGCATGTTTTATCTTGCATAGGTGTAGCAATAGACTTTGACATTTTCCATTTTGTATTTGTTATTGAGACACAGGTGTATTTAGTTGTGACGCATACAGCTAGAGACTTAACATGGTGACTAGAGCACGAGAAGTCCTATCAGTCAAAGAAGTGGGAAAATAGAGGAACCAAGGGGGGCATGGCGTGAGAGAACAAAATGGTGGACGCTCTTTAAAGGAGCTCCACATTGTACCCCTCTAATATGTCATTTATTCAGGATACCATATGTTATCTCCCTCTTTTTGCAGTGCAGTTGTGCTCCATACCGTAGGCTGACCCTGTAGCTGCCTTTTGGAACCTTGCGCAGGACACGCTGCCCCCGCTCCCAACTACTCAACATGGAGGCATTAGACAGATACCAGAGGTTTCTGCTGGCACGGGCCTGGCTGTGAGCGGGACACCAGGGGCTCTGCACAAGCTACTCCTCCCTGTGCTGCCGCTGACCGTGGTGAGGACACGGGACCTTTGCTGCCCACTATTACACCACCCGGCAGGCAAATTGCCTCTACATTGCCTGGGAGGCACAGAGGCACCGGATGCAAGGTACGGACAGCCTCAACTCCACCCCTCTTCACCTCCCAGTAGCCATCATTGTATGCGGAGGCCCCTCCACCTTCACTGCCGCCTGCATTTTCCTGCAAACAATAGTCAGGTGGGCACTGGATCCTGAACTGTGCCTGCTTCCTGCTGCCGCCATTGGGACCTGGTTGCACTTGAGGCACCGCTCGGCCCTCGATGACAGCCACCTGGGGGCGGGGGGAGGCTGAGAATTTGGAGGTGAGTTTGGCGCTGCCATTAACGCCTCCTCCCTCCCAAACCTCCGCCCCCGCTTCTGCACCGATGGCAGTAGGTAGGACTGCGGTGCAAGACCTTATCGATAAGGCATTGTACGGTGTACACATACCCTGGACCTGAACTGAGGCCTACGGACTAGCTGATGGGGGACACAACACACATTTGCTGTTCCCAACAGGCCGTATTAAGGCGTGCGCCACTGCAGCCTCTCTCTGAGGACTCGCAAGGTTCTGTGTTCCCCACTGCAAACACTGATATTCCACATTACCCAATGTAACACTGTTGGTTTGCTACCATAAACCTTTATATATAGGCCACCCCACCTGTCTTTGCTCCTGCTGAGTATTGAAGAGCACACTGTTTTCGCTGTGCTGTAAGCTGCAGTCTTCGTTTGGGCGCGGTGCCCCCTGGTATTCCACTTTTTTCCTTGCCCCGTGATCTGCCACAGTCTAGCTGTCCTGACGGTTGCAGTGGCTGAATTGTGACTATAGAGGAGATACGACACAGGAGCATGGCTAGCCAAGATGGCGGATGCACTCTAGAGAGCCTTTGCATCTCAGCCCTATAATCCACCCAAATGGATTAGCCCACAGCGCCATCCACACACCTAATGGACCCTCACACGTGCCAAATAGCAGTAGGCTTCTGTGTGGTCGACTATTGGCAGAAAAATGGTGAGTCACTGACTGCGAAGCAGCTGGCACCCGGGCATGCATGGACAGCTGTCCGCAGCCCTGCTGAAGGCTGAAGGAAACAAATGCCCTGCCAGACACGTGTCGTGTCCTGGGGCTACCGCTCTGCTGCGCGCAGGCCCAGGATCACTCGGTAGGCGCGACTAGGGCCGAGGCCTTAAATAAACACCGGAGCCAGTATTGGTTGTACTTCTGGTCTCGCGGTCGTAGCCCTAGTGGCGTACGCATGCGCGCGACCAACCTTTATTCATGTTAAGGGTCACATGACCCTTACGCTCATGCTTACGCCTGTTGCGTCACAGGTGCAACATTACATTCCTCCCCAACAAACATCAAAACAATATTGCTGCTAAACCCTCTGAGTCAGCTCTCAGCCTAGCGCCACATTCCAGGCCAATGTTCGGATCCCAAGACAGCACCCAATAAAACAAAATAAAACAGTCTTACGTTAGGTAGTCTTTCAACTGGCAGGATGGTTCAGGATTGCCCCTCAGGCTGTATTGCGACGTGCCACGGCCTTGGGAGTCCCCGCTCCCGCTGTCCGGCAAACCGGCAGGGGCCACCACCCCTTGAGAGTGGCTGGCGTCGCCTGCCACTGGGCAACTAGCTCGTCGGTGCGGAGTTGGCATTTGGGTCTCGGGCCCTCCGGCCTCTCCAGACTCTTCCAGGACCGGCCCCATTTCGGCTCCACTTAGCCTGGCCTCTTCCACAGCTCGTGTGTTGGGACTGTTCTCCCCTTGGATAGGTGACTGCCCGGACCTTTCAGGGTGATATTTCTTGAAGTGTGACACATTCTGTGTTACTCTCTCTCTCCCTCGAGCGGCCACGACACAGGTTCCCCTGACGGACACCACCGTCCAGGGTTCTCTTTCAAAGGTCAGACGAAACTTTCCACTGGTGACTCGGTTTTTAAGTAGTACCACGTCCCGTCTTTGGATGCTGGGCACTGTGGCTCTTCGCCGGAGGCTGACATGCGCGTGTGCTTTCGGGCGCCGGGCATCTATGAGACTGTCCTTGGGGGTCTCCGGCTGCCACTCCGGGTGATGAGGGATCGAGTCAGTGACCACCCGCCCCATTAACAGATGATCCGGGGCTATGCCCGTTGTCGTGTGTGGCGTTTGACGATAGCTCCTG
Organism: Triturus cristatus; assembly: GCF_964204655.1. Taxonomy (NCBI): domain Eukaryota; kingdom Metazoa; phylum Chordata; class Amphibia; order Caudata; family Salamandridae; genus Triturus; species Triturus cristatus. Next base: position 1,062,246,878 of record NC_140582.1, on the reverse strand, counting down.
AGAAACGTGAATATGGCCAGCTCCAGGGACTGGGCCTTGTCATGCGCAATCCGGATCACTTTGTTAAGTGTTCGCATAAATCTTTCAGCCTCCCCATTCGCCTGGGGCCACTGAGGGGTAATTCACCGATGGTGAATGCCTAGGGCTTGCAGATATGATGCAAATTCTTGACTTTGGAACGGAGACCCATTGTCTGTTCTCAGTTCCTGCATGAGACCATGGGCCGCCATGATTTTCTCAAGCTTTGGTATGACTTCCGTGGCGCTGAGCACTGACACTATTTCAACTTCCGGATATTTGGAGTGGTCATCAATGGCTACTAAGGTGTGGCGACCATCCGGAAGGCTGCCGAAGTCAAGACTCACTCGAGACCACGGGGCTCTCGGTCTGGGTTCCACGATGATCGGAGCAGGTCGGGGTATCTCCCCTGTTACTTGGCAAGCCGTGCAGGCCCGGACCGTGGCCTCCACGAGGTCGTCCATCAGCGGGAACCACACCTTGGTGCGAAAATAAACATACAAATGTGATCTGGGAAAGCGCCGACGTGACGTCGGGACGCACGCAGCCTGCCATTCACGAACCAGGATGTACGATTCGCACCGACGTCATCCCGCACGGAGAATATTTTCCGGCAGCCAAAAACTGCCGGGAAATCAGGACGAAGCGAACAAGGAGTACCTGCACGCGACGGACAGACATGGACCCGAACCTACGTGTCATCCCGGCCCTCATAGCAGTCGACCTCCTCTACAGGTTACGCCGCAGATGCCGCAGAAGGTCAGAACAACAAAGGGAGGGGGGAAAGGGGGGGGGCAGGAGCAGGGGCAGGCCACCAAACCCCCACCAAAGTCACACAGCACACATGCCCTGGACATACCTGACCCCCAGGCCCTGGTCACTACGAGGGGGTGGGGGCGTGTCCAGCAAAGCCAGCGTCCGCCACAACGGAAGTGGGCGACGACGCAAACCGGCAACACAACAATACAGATACGTCCCGTACCCACGCCTTAAGAGCGTGGGTACGAGTCGTACCACGCCCACACCTACGTCACCACAACAATGGCCGGACGGCTGTACCCACGTGGCAAAGGCCTGGGTACAGCCCGCACAAGCATTCCACAGCGTGGGTACGGATATGTACGGACCGTACCACCACCCCCGTATGCATGGAGCGTACCCCCCACCCCAACAGTGTAAGTACGACCCGTACCCTCACCCGCGTAAGTATGGAGCGTACCCCCATGCCAACAGTGTACGTACAGACCGTACCCCCACCCCCGTATGCATGGAGCGTACCCCCCACCCCAACAGTGTAAGTACGACCCGTACCCTCACCCGCGTACGTATGGAGCGTACCCCCCACCCCAACAGTGTAAGTACGACCCGTACCCTCACCCGCGTACGTATGGAGCATACCCCCCACCCCAACAGTGTAAGTATGACCCGTACCCTCACCCGCGTACGTATGGAGCATACCCCCCACCCCAACAGTGTAAGTACGACCCGTACCCTCACCCGCGTAAGTATGGAGCGTACCCCCATGCCAACAGTGTATGTACGGACCGTACCCTCACCCGCGTACGTATGGAGCATATCCCCACCCCAACAGTGTATGTACGACCCGTACCCTCACCCGCGTATGTATGGAGCGTACCCCCACCCCAACCGTGTATGTACGACCCGTACCCTCACCCGCCTACGTATGGAGCGTACCCCCCACCCCAACAGTGTAAGTACGACCCGTACCCTCACCCGCGTATGCATGGAGCGTACCCCCCACCCCAACAGTGTAAGTACAACCCGTACCCTCACTCGTGTATGCATGGAGCGTACCCCCCACCCCAACAGTGTAAGTACGACCCGTACCCTCACCCGCGTATGTATGGAGCGGACCCCCACCCCAACCGTGTATGTACAACCCGTACCCTCACCCGAGTATGTATGGAGCGTACCCCCACCCCAACCGTGTATGTACAACCCGTACCCTCACCCGCGTACGTATGGAGCATACCCCCCACCCCAACAGTGTAAGTACGACCCGTACCCTCACCCGCGTATGCATGGAGCGTACCTCCACCCCAACCGTGTATGTACGACCCGTACCCTCACCCGCGTACGTATGGAGCGTACCCCCACCCCAACAGTGTAAGTACGACCCGTACCCTCACCCGCGTACGTATGGAGCGTACCCCCCACCCCAACAGTGTAAGTACGACCCGTACCCTCACCCGCGTATGCATGGAGCGTACCCCCCACCCCAACAGTGTAAGTACGACTCGTACCCTCACCCGCGTATGCATGGAGCGAACCCACACCAGTGTATGTTCTAAGCGTACATATCCTGAAATAGGAGGGTTGGGTGCAGAGTCCTCCCAGCAGTGCCCAGACGCAGGAGGGGTGGGTGTAGAGTCCTCCCAGCAGTGCCCAGACACAGGAGGGGTGTGTGCAGAGTCCTCCCAGCAGTGCCCAGACACAGGAGGGGTGGGTGCAGAGTCCTCCCAGCAGTGCCCAGACACAGGAGGGGTGTGTGCAGAGTCCTCCCAGCAGTGCCCAGACACAGGAGGGGTGTGTGCAGAGTCCTCCCAGCAGTGCCCAGACACAGGAGGGGTGTGTGCAGAGTCCTCCCAGCAGTGCCCAGACACAGGAGGGGTGTGTGCAGAGTCCTCCCAGCAGTGCCCAGACACAGGAGGGGTGGGTGCAGAGTCCTCCCAGCAGTGCCCAGACACAGGAGGGGTGTGTTCAGAGTCCTCCCAGCAGTGCCCAGACACAGGAGGGGTGTGTGCAGAGTCCTCCCAGCAGTGCCCAGACACAGGAGGGGTGTGTGCAGAGTCCTCCCAGCAGTGCCCAGACAGAGGAGGGGTGTGTGCAGAGTCCTCCCAGCAGTGCCCAGACACAGGAGGGGTCTGTGCCTAACACTCCCAGCAGTGCCCAGACACAGGAGGGGTGTGTGCAGAGTCCTCCCAGCAGTGCCCAGACACAGGAGGGGTGTGTGCAGAGTCCTCTCAGCAGTGCCCAGACACAGGAGGGGTGTGTGCAGAGTCCTCCCAGCAGTGCCCAGACGCAGGAGGGGTGGGTGTAGAGTCCTCCCAGCAGTGCCCAGACACAGGAGGGGTGTGTGCAGAGTCCTCCCAGCAGTGCCCAGACACAGGAGGGGTGTGTGCAGAGTCCTCCCAGCAGTGCCCAGACACAGGAGGGGTGTGTGCAGAGTCCTCCCAGCAGTGCCCAGACACAGGAGGGGTCTGTGCCTAACACTCCCAGCAGTGCCCAGACACAGGAGGGGTGTGTGCAGAGTCCTCCCAGCAGTGCCCAGACACAGGAGGGGTGTGTGCAGAGTCCTCTCAGCAGTGCCCAGACACAGGAGGGGTGTGTGCAGAGTCCTCCCAGCAGTGCCCAGACACAGGAGGGGTGTGTGCAGAGTCCTCCCAGCAGTGCCCAGACACAGGAGGGGTGTGTGCAGAGTCCTCCCAGCAGTGCCCAGACACAGGAGGGGTGGGTGCAGAGTCCTCCCAGCAGTGCCCAGACACAGGAGGGGTGGGTGCCTAACACTCACAGCAGTGCCCCTGCAAAGAAAAGGGTGGAGTACCCACAGATCCAATGCCCACAAATGTCAGTCAGGTGCACAAAGATCCTGCAGTACATGTACCACATGTGTGCGAGGCTGGGAGTATACACATGCATAGCGCCGAAAAGAAAACATGTCCACATGAAGTCATGACAACAGTCTACATACACAAGTACAGTGACCACCAAGGACGCCACAAATGATGCAGGTGGAGACATCGCTCAGCATGCATGGCCCAAGTCTAACGAGTCCGTCACACACCCAGCTAATGTAGACACAGCTCAGCACCACATATTGGAAAGACCCTGCAGGGAAGATGTCAGGTTACACAGAGGAAGGAACACACCTTGGGACGATGTCACCATGCAGTAACTGCTTACATGAACAAAGTTATGTAGCCAACAGCTTGTGATGGCATACAGATACCAGGATCCACCCTATGACCAGCACAAGACTACAATTCCCACACACCCAACACATAATCACCACCCAAAATAATGGGGCAGGTCCACCAACAGCAATACCAGACAGACAGTAGTGTACTAAGGAAAAATAAATTGCTTTATTCAGCATCCAAAAATCTGTTTGTCCCTTGAAAGTTCAAAATGTACAATGCCCATAGGGCAATCCAAAGTTCAAATCCAGGTGGGGGACACAGTGGGACGCATGTCCCCTAGCTTGCCTGCACAGTCAGACTCCTTCGTCTTCCAGAGGGGGGAGGGCATCATGTGGGGGGGAAGGACCAGGCACCGCAGGGACATGAAGGCGAAGGGTAGACATCGTGGGTGCAGGGATGGAGGATTTCACCACAGAGGGTGGGGCAGGGCCAAAGGTGGAGGCCAGGATGGTGCTGCACACCTTAGCAAGGTCCTCCAGCGACTCCCCTGCACCCAAAGGAACCACAGGCCCCAAGGAGGGGGGGGGGGGTCAGAGGGATGGGTCGCAGCGCCACTGGGGGAGGGTGTTGAGGTTCTGTAGCGATCCGAACCCGTGAAATCGGTATCGTAGTACTGACACGATTTTGGTACCAATGAACCGCAAATGATCCATTACATACATGACAGTGTTTTCGCTACGCATCTAGCATGAATTCACTGAGAAATAGGGCATTCTGTTGTAAAGGATGGCATCCATTTTAGTTACGGCATCCATTTTGTTTCTTGCCCTCACATAGTCAATGAACGGGCAATGACCCCGACAGAGTCACCTTGTTAAGGACACGTAAGCTCGAGCCCCGAGAAAGGCTGACGCTGTATGACTAGGCAGAATCAAGCTGCCTCCCTTGCCTGAGGCCAGTCCTGCTATACTGGTTCTCGTGTCCGTTGTCCTGACTGAAAGGCCGGAGACGGTAGCCATGCCCGTTTATGATCCATAAACACCTCTTATCCTACTTTTCAATCCTTTGCATCTGGCTCTGCTCCTCTCCTTCTGGGCTTTTACAATGGGGAGGTTACGATTTTTATGATGGGGAGGATCGGGTAAAGAATGGAAAACTGACAAGGGGGCCTGATCGAATACCGAAAACCTACGACTAATTATTGTTTGATGTCTATTTACTGTTTATTTGGGATACCGGGTTGGGCATGAGAAATATTCATGTAATGTTGCCTAAAGACATTTTCCGTGTATTTAAGAAACAACCCCCTTAATACAATTCGAACAGTCTCGTAGATTCTGCCTCTGTGTGGTTCCTATGACTTCTGTGTCCCTGCAGTAAATAAACCTTGGTCTTTGACGCCACCATCGAGAAGCTCGTGTCTCTGTTTATTTGTGCACCCAGACAGGAGGAACTCAGGGGTCTTTGGGTGTCGTTACCCTGACACCTCTGGACTCTTAAAAGTCCAGAACCTCAATTGGCGCCCAACGTGGGGCGACGTCATCCGGTACCGGTCCAAAGCCTGAAAAGTTCGAGAAGTTTCGTATGAAGATTCCGGAGGGAGGTACCCCGCTTCATCGATCCCTGCATGTCGTAAAAGTGGCCCGACGATCTCTTCCACGAGAGTTCCCGTTCCCAGACGGCTACAGAGGACCGCTGCCCTGACTGTCGCCCTGTCTTAGACCCGAGGTGCAGACCTTAGTACGGCGAGACGTAGACGGGTTCTCCTTGGTGACGTCTTCCACATTTCAGTTAAGTATTAAGTGGGTTAAGGTTCTTTGTTGCTCTGGTTTAATTCGTATATTATCATTGGTTGCTGTTGTTTAGATAATCTTTGTTTTGGTAATAGTTCATTTTGGTAGGCCTAAGTTCTTTGCGCATTTTGGTTGGAATTTGTCTTTGTTTGTCATGACTACCAGTAGTAATTGTTTCCTGTCCTGGTTACGTTGCAACGGGGATTCCCGGTTGGAGGATTCGTGTTCGGTTCCTCCGATTGGAACTCCTACATATGAGCTCTATTGTAAACATGGTGTGGGTCCTATTACGTATAATGAAGTATGGGTCCGTTATACCAGAAAAGATGGTGTCCTTAGTTGGCCACCGCATGGTAGCTTCGAAACTGAAATTCTAGACAATCTAGAAATGAAGTTGTTTAAGAGAAAAGCCCGGCCGGCAATGTTTGATTCTTTTCGCGTATGGCGCAAAGAAGCCAAACAGAGAGAAATTAGGAAGACGAAGAAAGAACAGAAAGAGAAAGGGTTGACTTTAATGGAGTCTGCTAGGCAGCTGCATGTCAACGAGACTGAGAAAGCAATGGAGATGGCGAATAGAAGATATAATTTGGTAATTGATAAATGTTACCCTGTACTGTCATCTTGTCCTACTAAGCCGATGGAGGATCATGAAAAGGATCCTCTGTTGTCTTACCTGTTGAATTCACCTTCACCGTATGCACAGGGTATTACAGTACCACAGTTACTACCTGTTGTACAGCCAGCTGCTGGTCAACCTGGAGTAGTTGCTCCACTTCCTTTGATTCCAGCTCCTGTCCTTCCCGTGGTTAATGTTCCTTCGGCACCCCCTCTTCCTGGGTCGCCTGTTCTGCCTTTGCCTGTCGTTACGCAAACTGCTTTACCTACTACTCCCACCCTTACTATTTCATCTGCTCCAGCTGCCCTATCCCCGAACCCTATGAACATTCTGACTCCGCTTTCCGTTCGTCGGAAAATAACCGACTCTGTAACTAATATCTTAACTCCTCTCTACAGGTCTTTAATTGGGACCCCCGTTTCTGACTCTATACAGAGACGTAACCAGCTTCCTGGTCCTCAGGAACGAGACATGTTAGATTCGACAGCTCTTAGGTGGATGTCGAAAGCTGTGAAGTATGATGCACAAAGAGTGTTAGATACTTTTATGCAATGGAATGAACCAACTCAACGTTATGTTTTTGACGTGATGTGTTCTCTTGTGCGTGAAGAATGGGAAGATGATGACTTAGATTCTGTCCCCTCAGATCTGATAAATATTCAACAGAAGTTCGCCGCAGGAATGGTGATAGGTTCAGGAGTAAGGGGAGCGATAGAACTGATTTTAGCTTATAGGGATGATTCCCCTCTTCGAGCGACAAAGGACCCTGATGGTTCACCGATTACTACTAGGAAAAAACGAGGTCAATATCCGATGAGGGAAGTTCCACCGATATGGCGTGATGCAGTTCAAGCTGATGCGGCTAATGGTATTGCAGCTGCCCCGGCACAATTCCAGAGAGTGTGGATACACATCCCTTGGAAACGGGCTGAAGTATTAGCAGTAAAACAAGCGTTGCCAGACCCACGTAAAAATCCTGCTGGTTATTACAAAGAGTTAACGCAGACAGTTCAAGCGTGTGTCATGAATTTGGCAGACATTGAAATGTTATTTGGTAATGTAGTGCCACAGCCTATATGGGCCAAGATTCGGCAAGAGAACCACCCAGTCGCCTTAGGAGGTGATTGGCCAGCTATTGTAGCAGCAGATGCGCAACAAGTTGGCGGTGCTAAACCTGAACCTCTGATTGCTGCCCTACCTGGCAGAATAATTAATCTGATGAAAACGCTGATGCCAGCGTTACGAGTTAATTGGGATAAACTATCGGCATGCAAGCAAAAGAAGGACGAAAGCGTCTCTGACTTTTTCACTAGATTTGAAGAGACCTTCGTGGACCACAGTGGACAAGATATGAGTACTGAGGGAGGCCAGAGATTGTTTGTCGACAAGTTCGTGTTTAATTTATTACCCGAACTTAGTAACAAGTTAAAGGATTCTGAAAGTGCATGGGCAGTGTCGACGACAGCACAGATACTTGCAACTGCTCAGTATTACGAGAAGAGAGAGAAGGAAGAGAAGGAAAAGTCAGAAAAGAAAACAAAAGATTTAAAGACTAAAGTTCTTTTGCAACAGGCGTATCCGCCTCGCTCGAATCAGTCAGATTCACAGCAGCGACCCCAGTTTCAGCAACAGCCACAATTCCAGCAAGGGACGTCCCAAAGATTTAATTATGGTTTTTCCCGACAACAGTTAGCATGGAATCAGTGTGCCTATTGTAAAAAGGAGGGCCATTATAAGAATGAGTGTCCGGTACTGCACGCACAGACTAGTGGTGTCCCGGCTCAGAGAGGTAATGTTGGGTTTATGCAAACTCCTAGGGGTAGAGGACGTGGTACAATGACACCACAGGCTGATCGCCAATCGAATTATTTCGATCAGCGAAATGCACAATCTGCGCAAGCAGGTAGATCTCCACAGTATCATGTTGAAGATTATTATGATCATAATGAAGAGATTCAGAGAGGCGAGTACTAGGACAGCCACAGGCAAAGAGAGGGAGTAGTATCAGTTCCAGTTGATCAGAGTGGACCTTATGTCGCAGTAGTTACATCAGGCGTGGTCGAACCGTTTCTGTTGGATACTGGTGCGGCAAAAAGTTCAATTATGCATGCGAAACTCCCTGGCGCACCTTTGTCTGGCTTAACGAACACTTCAGTAGGTTTCTCAGGCGCCCCTGTTCACAATCCTGTTTCTAGTCCTTTATCAATTTCTGTTGGGCCATACGAACTAGAAGCACCCCTTATTCTAACAACCGGTTGTAATGAGAATCTGCTTGGTTTAGATCTGTTGAAACGCCTACATGCGACACTGTACTGTTCTCCTTCGGGAGTACAGCTCACATTAGGCAAAAGAGTAATCTCTCCAATGTATATGTCGAAGGATAAGCTCCCACCGGAGCTGCGTTCTCTCCCTGATACTCTTTGGGCAACTGGTCCTAACGATGTAGGCCTCTTGGAAATTCCCCCTTATGTGGTAAGTCTGAAAGCGAATGCTAAATTCCCACGAATCCCACAGTATCGGATTTCGAATGAAGGGGAACGTGCACTTTTGCTGATTGTGAAAGACTTGATACAGAAAGATGTGATTGAGGAAACTAGAGGAAATATATGCAATAGTCCTGTTCTACCGATTTTGAAACGTACTGACCCTTCCAAACCTCCAATCTACCGGTTTGTGATTGACCTCAGAGAAGTTAACAAAATAGTGATTCCACAGTTTCCTGTGGTACCAGATATCACTGCATTATTAACGTTGATTCCTGCCTCAGCCTCATGGTTTACAGTTATCGACTTGAAAAATGCCTTTTTCAGCATTCCAATAGCCGAGGAAAGTAGAGACATTTTTGATTTCTCCTTAGGAGGTCGCAGTTTCAGATTCAAACGCGCTCCACAAGGTTATTGTGAGAGCCCTTCAATTTACAGCCAAGCATTGAAGAGTCAATTAGATGCTCTTGTACTTCCTCCTGGTGTTGCTCTGATCCAATATGTAGACGATCTTTTACTGGCTGCTGATGACAAGGAAACTTGCAAAGCAGCTACAATTTCTCTATTACGTCATTTGTCAGACTTACATCACAAGGTGTCACCTTCTAAACTGCAATATTGTTGCCAAGAAGTGACCTACTTAGGTCATCTTTTGTCAAAGGAGGGAAGAAGGTTGACCCCAGAGAGAATCAAAGCAATTTCGCAGATGACTGTACCAAGCACACAGAGAGAAGTGTGTGTGTTTTTGGGTATTACGTCATACTGTAGGCAATGGATCCCAAATTTTTCTCTCATGGCAAAACCATTGGTAGCCCTGACTGGAAAAGGTGTTCCGAGCCCTTTGCCATGGTCTGACGAATGGCAACAGAGCTTCTCTGACTTACGTGATGCGCTGTGTTCAGCTCCTGTGTTGGGTACTCCTGACTACAGTAAGCCGTTTACACTATATGTCCATGAAAGAGAAGGTTGTGCGTTGAGTGTATTAACGCAACAATTTGGTGACAAACAGCGACCTTGCGCATATTTCTCATCCACATTAGATCCGGTAGCCAGAGTATTGCCAAGTTGTTTGAGAGCTACAGCAGCAGCTGCAGTGTCTATTCGACAGTCTGCTGGACTAGTCATGAACAACATGTTAGTAGTCATGGTTCCACATGCTGTGGATACACTCATGAATCGAACAAAAACTCAGCACCTCACCAGTGCTAGACTATCAGGCTACGAGCTGACGCTTTTGGCAAACCACATTCAGATCAAGCGATGCAACATATTGAATCCAGCAACGCTGTTGCCGACTACTCAGGAGTCGAGTGATTCAGAGCCCCATGATTGCTGTTTTAGAACTGAGGAAGAGACAAAAGGTCGGATTGATTTGAAAGATACTCTGTTACTAGATCCAGACGGCACCTTATATGTCGATGGGTCGTGTTTTAAACTGCAGAATGGTGATGTGACGGCCGCGTATGCAGTTACGACTTTGAGTACGATTGTTGAGACTGCAAGAGTAAGTCAAAATTCTGCCCAAGCTGCAGAATTAATTGCATTAACAAGAGCGTGTGTTTTAGCTGAGGGAAAGAGAGTGAATGTGTTTACTGATAGCCAATACGCCTTCGGCGTAGCACATAGCTTTGGACGTCTCTGGAAAGAAAGAGGTTTTCTCACGTCCCATGGAACTAAGATCCAACATGGACAGTTAGTCAGCGATCTATTGGAATCCCTGACCCTACCGAATGAAGTTGCGATTGTGAAGTGCAGTGCACATCGAAAGATTACGGATGATGTTGGCCGTGGGAATGCGTTTGCTGATGAGGTCGCTAAAGAAACGGCCAAGAACATGACGAGCCGAATGTACGTTGCAACGTCTGCAAGATGGATTGCTGAATCAGGAATGTGTGAGAATACGATTGAAAGTGTGAAAGCAATCCAGAATGAAGCAACTAAAAATGAGAAGAATGAATGGAAGGAGAAAACGGGTAAAATGGATTCAAGTGGATGTTGGGTTGATTTTTCTGAGCAGCAGCGTTGGATGTTACCTGATGCGTATGTGCTCGCAGTAGTCACGATGGCGCATGGAGCTGCGCACATCAGTACGAAAGGGATCTGTAAAATGTTAGCTCCAGTATGGAAGAACGATGGAATTACTAAGTGTGCGGAAAGAGTGGTGAAAAACTGCATGATATGCCTGATGCATAATCCTGGCAAGGGAACCCCAACCCCAACTGGTCATTTTGCTCCCCCTTCTTGTCCCTTTGAAGTGATTCAGTTGGATTTCATCCACATGGATAGGTGTAACAATCTTAAATATGTCCTAGGGGTAGTCTGTGCCTTTTCAAGATGGATTGAGGCATATCCGTTAAAGGACAACACTGCTATGTCCACTGCCAAAATCCTCCTTAAAGAGTACTTCCCCAGGTATGGTATGCCACGGATTGTTTGGTCGGACAATGGAAGTGAGTTTGTAGGGAAAGTTATGAAGAGTGTGTGTACGGGTTTAGGTATTACCCAAAAATTTCACAGTGCGAATCACCCGCAGTCAGCGGGTTTGGTTGAAGGGTACAATGGCACTCTGAAACTAAAACTTGCTAAAATTCAAGCTTCCACTGGTCTATCTTGGCCAGATGCACTGCCTTTAGCTCTATTGTCCACCAGAGCGACTGTACACTCTCGAGTAGGGCTTAGCCCATATGAAATTGTGTTCGGTCGTCCTGCTAATGTTTGGGGAGTCCCTAGGCCAAAGGAATTCAAACAGATTGAATACCCAATGTTGATTGATTATCTTTATGACCTGACTGCTAAATTAAGCCTTATTCATCAACAGGTATTTGAATCCTTGCCTAAACTGCCAGAGAGTCCAGGCCACACGTTGAAACCAGGCGACCAAGTTGTAGTACGGAACTTTGAACGAACTCGGAACCTCCAGCCAAGATTCGTGGGTCCGTTCCAGGTACTCCTCACAACAAGAACTGCTGTACGCCTAGCTGGAAGGAAGAATTGGGTGCACGCTAGCCATACGAAGCGTGTCCCTCTCCCACTCCCCTATGATAACTGGGTTAGACAGGGATTTGGCGTATCCGAGACAGAACCTGTTCCTAGGCACATCCCTTTCAGGGATGCAGAGTATATAACGGACCACCCACGAACTGAAACACAGAACTTTGACACCTCAGCAGGAACCGCTCCTTTGAATCTTGAACCGAGTATTGTACAAAGTGAACATTTGTCACCTGTGGAGTCAAACATTTCCGCACCTGTAGACCAGCTATTTCAAGATCAGACAAGACCCGGAAAGTACAGATATAATCTACGTTCTCATGTTTTGAACTAATGACATTGCATAATTACCTTTCTGTTTGAAAACTGTTTTGATCTTACTGCATTCCATTCAGTCAGGAAGTTTGCTCAAAATTTTTATCTTTTTGTTTTTATTGTTTCTCTCACCTTGCCGTCTGGGTTACCGTAGGGTCGTAACGTGTGCCTTGTGTTAATTTGCAGGGAATCAGACATAAGGTCGGTTTCTTCTGTCTGTCTTGGGAACTCCCAGGGTAAACAGAGGCAAGTTTTTAACAGGTAGAAACCATCCGTTGCGAACGGTTGTAGAAGATAGAGCTTCCTGAACTGCGACGGGTTAATGTCATAAATGTGCACAAGACAAAGCTATATGACATATTATATAGCAAATGTTTTCTAATGCAATGTACTCTGACACTTCTAATTGTTTTGATAACTTTGGTAGGCGGAATTATTTTTGGTATTCAGTTGATCTTTACACCTGTTACATCTACAGTATCTCCCCATGTTCCTGTTTCTCCGACTGTTGTTTCTCTTCATTCTTTCCATCCTTTTCCTGCCCACGAGCAAGCTCGACGCTCTGAGTTTATAAATAACACTTTCATTCAGCTCTTGCACCAACATCAACTAGTAGTTAACACAACAAACTGCTGGGTGTGTGGCTTGATACCACATACCATGGACAAGGGCATCCCTTATCTGGTTCTGCCCTTTAGTTATAATGGATCATTCTGGGCATTTCAGACCATGTTCGCTTATGCCCTAGAGACCTATCCTCCACGACCTCCGCATTCCACTCGGTATAACTCTGCTAATAGAGCCTTGGTAAAAGGAATCACTGACATGATTAGAGATGTCAATAACACTCCGTTCATTCCCAAGGATGAATTGCGAGTTTACATGGGTTGGAATGTTACGGAATATGGCATTACTCTGGGCGAGAACAAACGTAAAAGCTCAACTCCGATCTGGGTCGTACCCCACCAAGGTCAGGTCTGTTTGCAAGGAAATGGGAGGAATCCGAAAGCTCGACTAGGGAAGAATGACTGTATCGAAACATATGTTTTCCCGTCACAGTCTTCCCCTGCATTCTTAGCTGCTAAGGGTACCTATTTTGTTTGCCAAGACAGAGCATACACATGGCTGCCTGCTGACTTCTCAGGCTCATGTTATATCGCTCAACTGCTACCTCCGACATACACTGCTGCACCGGACTATCACAAAACTAGAGTTGTGAGAGGTGTTTTCAGTAAAGAAGATACTGCTGGCCAAGAAGCAGAAGACTTCTTCAAAGGTTTCCTTCCGTTCTGGGGGCCTATGGCCAACAGTAGAAACTTACGTCAACTAACACGGGTAGTTGAATCCACTATCACCGAAACTGCGGGTGCCCTTAGTAACCTGACAGCTGAGCTTCAAGCGGATCGCCTCATGACGTTACAGAACCGTATGGTTCTTGATGTGTTACTTGCAGATCGAGGTGGAGTGTGTAAGATGATCCAATCAAGTTGCTGTGTTTTTATCCCAGATAATGCGCCAACAGTATACAAGGCCATCTCTAAGTTACACAAAATCTCTGACTCTATTCATGTAGAGGAAGGTGACTGGTCATTAATGGGATGGTTCTGGAGCCTGTTGTCTGCGTGGGGATGGAAGGTTCTGATAGTCACTGGTGTTGCGTTGGTATTTTTATTTTCGTGCTGTCTCATTGTTCAGTGTGGTCCTGCCTTATGTAATCTCTGCATTTCAACATGCGTAAGAAGACCACCTCTTTTTAGAGATACGCCACGGGATAGAGTAATGCTTCAACAACATATCAGTGACCTGATGAACATAGAAATGGACTCTGACATAGAGTAAGTTATTGCCTATGTAAGGGCAAAAGGACGGTCTGAGGTTCTGTAGCGATCCGAACCCGTGAAATCGGTATCGTAGTACTGACACGATTTTGGTACCAATGAACCGCAAATGATCCATTACATACATGACAGTGTTTTCGCTACGCATCTAGCATGAATTCACTGAGAAATAGGGCATTCTGTTGTAAAGTCATGGCATCCATTTTAGTTACGGCATCCATTTTGTTTCTTGCCCTCACATAGTCAATGAACGGGCAATGACCCCGACAGAGTCACCTTGTTAAGGACACGTAAGCTCGAGCCCCGAGAAAGGCTGACGCTGTATGACTAGGCAGAATCAAGCTGCCTCCCTTGCCTGAGGCCAGTCCTGCTATACTGGTTCTCGTGTCCGTTGTCCTGACTGAAAGGCCGAAGACGGTAGCCATGCCCGTTTATGATCCATAAACACCTCTTATCCTACTTTTCAATCCTTTGCATCTGGCTCTGCTCCTCTCCTTCTGGGCTTTTACAATGGGGAGGTTACGATTTTTATGATGGGGAGGATCGGGTAAAGAATGGAAAACTGACAAGGGGGCCTGATCGAATACCGAAAACCTACGACTAATTATTGTTTGATGTCTATTTACTGTTTATTTGGGATACCGGGTTGGGCATGAGAAATATTCATGTAATGTTGCCTAAAGACATTTTCCGTGTATTTAAGAAACAACCCACTTAATACAATTCGAACAGTCTCGTAGATTCTGCCTCTGTGTGGTTCCTATGACTTCTGTGTCCCTGCAGTAAATAAACCTTGGTCTTTGACGCCACCATCGAGAAGCCCGTGTCTCTGTTTATTTGTGCACCGAGACAGGAGGAACTCAGGGGTCTTTGGGTATCGTTACCCTGACACCTCTGGACTCTTAAAAGTCCAGAACCTCAGTGTGGACAGGGGGGGGACTCAACCACCCTGACCGGGGACTTCCTTGACCGCTTGTGGGGTGGTGTCACTGTGGGGCTCAGGGACAGAGCGGCCATGAAGGAGTCTTTGCCGGATATGTGGCCAGGAGAGCTGAGGGGAGGGGATTTGGAGGGAGTGGATTTGGTGGAATGCGGACTCCCACTCTGGCTCCCACTCTGGCTGCATGTCTTACGTTTGCCCCCCGACCCAGTGGGTGTGCCTACTTCACCCTGTGTGTGCGTGCCAGGAGGTGTGCGTTTGACCTTCCCTGCTGGTGTGGTGCCTGTGTCTGTTGTGGTGGGTGCATGCTGACGTCTGGGTGTACGTGGGACAGGCATGGGAGTGGGAAGTGTGGATGGGTCAGGGGTAGGGGGTTGGACGAAGCGCTGCAGGAGACCCACTGCTGCAGTCAGTGTCGAGTCAATGGACCTCAGCTAGTTGCGTTGGTCAGCCTGCGATGAGAAAATGCCCTCCAAGTATGCCTCCATGTTGTTCAGCACTTGGCTGTGGCCATGGAGGACATTAAGCATCGCAGCCTGACCAACCTGCAACTGCCGCTGGATGTCCACAGACTCGGCATTGGCGGCAGCAGTGGAGACTGGGGCAGGGGGTGCGGTGCCTGGCAGGAAGGAGACATGTGGGAGGCGGCTGATGGCAATGGAGGGGGCGGGGACAGATGTTGTGCCGCTGTCAGCTGCTGGTGCAGCCTCCGCCCACTCGGAGAGATCATCCTCGGACCCGTCAGCTTCATATTCTGTGGTGCCAGTGGACAGGTCCTCGGCCTCACTCTTCTCCGCCTCAGTTCCACTTGATGTGCCAGCCACGATGTCACCGCTGGCACTGGTGCTCGGTCCCTCCGCTCCGTCTGTGCTGATGTCTCCCTCCGTGTCCCCCGACGATGCTGTGGGCAAGGTAAAGAGACAGCAATTAATCATACACCTGTATACATATGTCACATGAGTCCAATCTACATAGGTTACAGTGCATAGCCTGAAAAGGAAGATAAGTAACATCTACAAAACAAGGTACAGATGTAGGGCATGCAACACACAGTTGGTTGACCCACCATGCCAATGAAAAACTATGGAGGGCATGACACAATAGCAAATGACATGAAATGGATTTTGACAGAGGAGCCAGGCCCTGGGGACAATCCAGCACTGCATCTGCACCACACAGCGTTGCCGAAAATAGGGATGAGCAGGGACCATATCCATGAACTTGAGGCACATGCTGCATAGGTAATACTGAAAACATGCCCACCATGACTGGCTAACTGCACCTTGAGTGTATGTCCAGACAAACATCACACACTGGCCAGACCTAGCAAGGAGATATCAGGTTTTGACATGTAGGCTTTGCCCGCACCAACCACCCCCTACATGAGACAATTTGTTGAGACACATGAAGCACTTACATCTCTTAGTCTGGGTGAAATACACATGGGCTGGATAAATGCAAGATTGGACACAAAATACCCAAGGTGCGCCTGTTCAAATAATCATGTACAAATGGTCATCATCAGATGATTGTAACAAGACACACAGGCACTGGCCACCGTGAGTATGAACAAGGAAAATCAGGTCAGGCTGTACAGTGGACACTTGTACTACATTTTACGTCAATATACATGGTGCCAGGGGACAATGGCACAGAGCACAACCTATGCTGTAGACACTGAGAGTGTCCACATTTTGTAATGACACACATGACACCTAGGAAAATATGCCCCAGGGGACAGTAGTGGCCACACAACTCCATGGTCCTGAATGGGAATGACTGCAACACACGCCACCATCCCTGCACTATGCGTATCGCACACTCATGCACTTCATGTCACAGGCCACAACATAGGACATGCGTGCTGTAAGGCATGACACTTGAGAGACTAACTCCCATGTCTGGACTCAGCATCAGTGCCAACTGACATGGAACCCACAAGTACTGAACTGGACAGGGCACAGGCAAGGTCCCAAAACCTGTTACACACCAACCCCACACATGATGCTACAGGCATTGTTCACGTGGATAAAGTGCCAGCCTACATAACCTTGTGAAGGAGTGACTACACATAGACCAGGGAACACATTGCAAGGAGGGGAAGAGAGGCAGGAGAGCACCGCTATACTGTGGGTAACAGGATCTGCACAGCACCTTTAAACCCTGGCAGTGTATCCATGCAACTGTGCACTTACAAATGCTGGTGACACACAACAAACACACATGTACCTACCCCCTTCCTGCTGCTGCTTCTCCTGTAAGAGCCTCTCCAAGTCTGGAAAGACCACCGCCAGCACATGCTTGTGGATGTGGGTCAGACGGCGGCGCCCGCGGTTCTTATGGGTCTCAGGTGAGTCCACCAGCAGGACCCGTGCGATCCTCCGCGTCCAGCACCGGATATCCTGCCAGCGTTTTCTCACCTGGGCCAGGCGCCGCTTGCGACCCTCCGTCCTCCTCACGGCACTGACGGCGTTCATCCAGATCTGCTTCTTGGCAGAGGCGCCTACCTGTGAGGATGAACAAGTGACATTACATCAATACACCTGGCACATGTCACAGAGACACATATTAGAACAAATTTGCTGTTTACAACAAGGCATAGTATGCATCCAACGCATTGCACCTTTGTCATAGGGACATGATCCTCTGGGGAAGGGCAAAAGCAGTACGTGCCATTGAAAGTACACAGGTGGAATGAGGGCAACGACACAATCAATGATCCAGGCTCACACTGTGCATCACAAGCTACACCAGGATTATGTGCAGCACCTCAAAGCAGTCACATGCCACAGGCCACTGACGCTACCTCAGCAGAGTACACAGACACACACAGGCACAGGACATTCACCTGCCATTGCCAAATGCAGCTACAAACCTCACTCTGCACATGTGCCACTAGACGGGGAGGGGCTCACAGGTGTGGGGCTGGCTCTGCACATCAGACACACAGCACTGCTCCCTGCTCACATCAGATGGACATGGTATATACATCCCTCATGCAGCTTGGGTGCTACACTCCACATATGCACCCACCCACATGACAGGGGACTTACACACACACTGATGTCCAGGGTACGAACACATCATGTGGACACTCTCAGCACAGGTACACAGAAATAACACACATCTGTGTGTACAGTCACCTGTCACACTGGGCTGACCACATAATCACATGAGGACTGTAGAGGCAACATTCCCAGGAGGATAAGACAGGCAGAATGTGGCATGCACCATGCAGTGATTGTCACAGTAAACACAATGCAAGTGAGGACGGCAGACATGTACCACAGCATGCTCTGACTGGGAGACATCAGGCATTCCCCCCCTGGGACCCCCCCTACAGTACATTGCATGTGTGTCACACCTGGACACAATGCCAGAAGTCACAGTCACAAAAAAGGGACACAGTCTGTGCTAGTGGACTCTGCACTCACCTGATACCCTGGTCGCCCATACAGCAGGGGGTACTGTGGGAGGATCACATCCAGCAATGCCAGGTTCTCCTCCAGGGTGAAAGGCTGGGACCTCTCCACAGACCTTGACATGGTTACAGGGAATCAGCAGCAGCAGCTGGGTCGTAGAATCCAAAGATGTGCAGGCAAGTGCTCTCTCATGGGACCTGGCTGCCTTATATCTGCCTTGTTGCTGGCCTGTTTCATGCACAGGAGTACAGAGTGATTGGTCACTCACATTTGCATCCTATGTTTCCTCCAATCCCTTCAAACCTAGCACAGTCAGTGGGTTTTCATTGTTTTTTTTCTTGAGCATGATGTCAACTCCAGAACCACATTGCAACAAAGTAGATTCATTCAAACTGACTTTTGCTGTGCACCTGCAGAAACAAATTCATACTTTAAACTTGGTCTCTATGACAACCAGCATGCATGTAGGCCTTTATACTTGTCCCTCATGTGTCCCCTATGTAATTTGGAGATTCACACACAGGTACGGTGCGTTCCGGGGCCCTAGGGCACCCCAAATGCATAGCAACGGCCCGTACAGGCGTGTGTACGGTCCGTATCACTATGGGTACGCATACGTGAGCACACCCATAGTGATAGTGAGTGTACGTGCGTGTGTACGGTCCGTATCACTATGGGTGTGCTGGCGTATGCGTACCCATAGTGATACGGACCGTACACGCGCCTGTACGCTCACTATCACTATGGGTGTGCTGGCGTATGCGTACCCATAGTGATACGGACCGTACACGCGCCTGTACGCTCACTATCACTATGGGTGTGCTGGCGTATACGTACCCATAGTGATACGGACCGTACACGCGCCTGTACGCTCACTATCACTATGGGTGTGCTGGCGTATGCGTACCCATAGTGATACGGACCGTACACACGCCTGTACGCTCACTATCACTATGGGTGTGCTCGCGTATGCGTACCCATAGTGATAGTGAGCATACAGGCGTGTGTACGGTCCGTATCACTATGGGTGTGCTGGCGTATGCGTACCCATAGTGATACGGAGCGTACACGCGCCTGTACGCTCACTATCACTATGGGTGTGCTGGCGTATGCATACCCATAGTGATACGGACCGTACACGCGCCTGTACGCTCACTATCACTATGGGTGTGCTGGCGTATGCGTACCCATAGTGATACGGACCGTACACGCGCCTGTATGCTCACTATCACTATGGGTGTGCTGGCGTATGCGTACCCATAGTGATACGGACCGTGCACGCGCCTGTACGCTCACTATCACTATGGGTGTGCTCGCGTATGCGTACCCATAGTGATAGTGAGCGTACAGGCGCGTGTACGGTCCGTATCACTATGGGTACGAATACGCCAGCACACCCATAGTGATAGTGAGCGTACAGGCGCGTGTACGGTCCGTATCACTATGGGTACGCATACGCCAGCACACCCATAGTGATACGGACCGTACACGCGCCTGTACGCTCACTATCACTATGGGTGTGCTCGCGTATGCGTACCCATAGTGATAGTGAGCGTACAGGCGCGTGTACGGTCCGTATCACTATGGGTACGCATACGCCAGCACACCCATAGTGATAGTAAGCGTACAGGCGCGTGTACGGTCCGTATCACTATGGGTACGCATACGCCAGCACACCCATAGTGATACGGACCGTACACGCGCCTGTACGCTCACTATCACTATGGGTGTGCTCGCGTATGCGTACCCATAGTGATAGTGAGCGTACGCACGCGTGTACGGTTCGTATCACTATGGGTACGCATACGCCAGCACACCCATAGTGATAGTGAGCGTACAGGCGTGTGTACGGTCCGTATCACTATGGGTGTGCTCGCGTATGCGTACCCATAGTGATACGAACCGTACACGCGTGCGTACGCTCACTATCACTATGGGTACGCATACGGCAGCACTCCCATAGTGATAGGGAACGTACACAGGCCCTCAGAGCGAATGTACGGTGCCTTTCACACATCACAGTGGTGACAGGCAGCACACAGGAAGGGATAGAGCTGACATACTTGTCCATGGATGGACATCAAGGCATTGTCTGGGCAGTACTACATGTGTGGGGCACAGGTGTGAAAGGCTGTGATGTGGCACATTACTCCTGAGTCGAGAAGGCAACAGATGTATGATGAGATGTGTACAGATGTTATGTGTGACGGTGCAATGTGTGCCAGGCATGCCCTTCACTCCTTTGACATGTGTGCATGTCGTACTGCACACTTGGGATGAGCGTCAGTGGCATGGCACAGTCAACAACACACGCAAGTGTCCCCTGATGCCCGCTACAGGGGTTACCACACCAGACATGTGACTACCCACGGTGCACGATGTGTCTATGTCATGTATGTGTGGTGTGTTCCCAATAGCTTGATGTTGGTGCTCCCTCAAAAGCATCAGCTGTTGCAGCAACCAACATGTGTCTGTGTGTAGATGGACATGGCACACTGTTACGCACACAAGGCCACATGTGGTATCGGATGTGAGGTGCGTATGTATGCATGGGACACGGAGTAGCGTAACAAGGACATGTCTGCATCCTCTCAATGTATGTGTGGTGAGTCATTACATGTACACCTTATTGGCAAGGTGTGTGGGCTGTCCTAGTGTAATGTCATGTGACCTATGGCTCTAGTGTTCCGCTACCTGTCTCTGAAATCGACATCCTACTTCTGCTGATGTGTTGATGTATGTCACTCCTGTGTTGCGTCTGGCTGTTCACTTACACTGGGACACAGCTAATCCCATGCCATGGCATGTGGAGGTTCACAATCTCCGTGTGTAGCTGGGTCTTGGTAGGAGTGTCACCTGGCAGCCATACGTGTCCAGGGCATGTGGCACATACCTGACTCCGTATGTAGCATATGTGTATTGACAGATTAACATGTGCTCAGTACAAATAAATTGTTGTTGTAGTGCACTCACTCTTCCTTGTCACTTCTAAATTACTGCAGAGCGCCGCCTCTTCCCCGACCAATTCCGGACTTGGCTGACATGCGGGAGAATGACTGTATATGGTGCTACCGCTTCCCCCAACCGTTGATTGAGGAGTTGACGGCAAGGCGGGCACCACACCTGCAACCGCTGCACAGGTATTCTACGGCACTGACACCCAAGCTGAAGGTAATGGCAGCCCTACATTTTATTGCCACGGGTACTTTTCAATATACCATAGCTCATGTTGGTGGCATGTCCCAGAGCATGTTCAGCCGTGTGCTGCATGATTTCTTAGAGGGCATGTTGCTTCACCTGGATGAGTTCATCCATTTCCCAACTCCTGAACTGTTGACTGGGGTCAAGCGTGGATTCTATGCCCTGGGAGGGATGCCCCATGTCATTGGGTCCATAGATGGGACACATGTGGCTTTGGTACCACCACAGGCACAGGAGGTAGCGTACAGGAATCGCAAACACTACCACTCCATCAATGCCCTTGTGGTGTGTCTGTCCAACATGGTGATTTCACATGTCTGTGCTCGTTTTCCAGGATCAGCACATGATGCCTACATCATGAGGCGTAGCAGGGTGCCTGAAATGATGACGCAGCAGCGCAACGAACGAGCATGTGTTGTTGGTGGGTACACTCTGTCTGTCCTGTATTTTGCGTGGACTTCCAGCACGACCGCTTCTCCTGTCCTACTTATGTCCATGTGGTTTCCATGTAGGGGACGCTGGCTATCCCAACATGCCATGGATGATCACACCTCTCCGCAACCCCATCACGCCGGCCCAGCTCCGCTACAACACCGCCCATGGCCGGACAAGGCGAGTGATAGAGAGGACATTTGGCCTCCTGAAGAGCCGATTCAGATGCCTCCACAAGACCGGCGGCGCCCTCCCATATGCCCCGGCGAAGGTCTGCAAAATCTTCATGGTCTGCTGCATGCTGCACAACATGGCAGTTGAGAAAGCTGTGCCACTCATCCTGGATCAAGATGATCAGGACCATCCACCCGTGGAGGACGAAGGGCTTGGCAATGGGGCTAGTGATGTGGAGGATGTGGTTCCGCAAGAGGACATCCGGAGTCGGCTCATACGCAACTTCTTTGCTTAGTGGTGAGTACCAGTGTCTGAGTGTGCACGCATTGGTCCCCGTGTTGCATGTGTTGCGATGTGTGTGTCCATCTGCATGTATGCCACGTGAGTCAGAGGTGTGTGTGGATGTGTCACTGGAGTGATGGTGCCAGTGATGAGTGTATTTCCCCAGTCATAATTGTGACCTAGCATGTTGTCATCCTTACATGTGTCGAGTACATGCACATGCAAGTGGCTGTGCTTTTTGTGGCTGACTTCTTGTGTATCTCTCATCCCCAGGTACTTGCGCATGCCGTCTGCTGGTTGCATTGTTGTGGCACTGCTATTCCTCATGGACACGTCATCGTGTGCTGACTCAGCGTTACACGCACGGACAAGTTTGGAAGACTCCTTAGGGTAAGGGATGCATCAGGGGTGTATTGGGTGTGGCAGTTGTTTCCGATGTGTGCACACTGCCCCTGTTGATGTTTGGTTCCTCTGCAGACATGTCGCATCACCATGGGACACATGACATGTAGCTGGGTACACCTGAATGGATGGTCAGACTTGTTGACAGTCATCTGTGATGGGATAGTGGATTGTGATGATGGCATCAATGTGTGTAACACTGCCCTCGGACACATACGGTTTGCATTGGCTTGACATGGTGTGGGACTTCCACATCAGAGGATCAATGGTGTATGGCAGCCTCTCCGTGAGCAGCAGGGGGTGTTTAGCTGTTAGCCGACACTTGTGTGCCAGTTCCATGGCTATCACACATTTGTGCTGCAGAAGGGGGGTTCCAGTGTTGGACCCACATGTTACTCCACATGACCTGTATATGTGTACTCCGAGTTGCCTCTGCATTCCCAAATACATGTATGATAAAGGTGTCCCTATGCCTCCAAGGTGCCTCTTCTCAGTCAATGCTGGTGTGTTGCCACGGTGCATACAGCATGTCTGGCATGGTTTTCCGTGATAGTGGCTATGTGTCTATGTGTCGAGTAGCAAGATGCAAGCTGTTTGTGTGGGATCAGACTGTGTATTGTGCATGATGTCCATGACTGTGTGGGTATTGTGACATGTGCCATCCCCATGCATCCAACGTTGGCCAGGCCACCATTCTCTGCATCCACCTGACTCAAGCTTGCAGGACATGGTTCTGCCACCTGTCTACACATACCTGGGTGCCCCCCAGGACACTCCACATGATCCCTGACCTCTGCGCATGGCTGTCGCTGTACTCAATATGTCTGTCGGCACGGTTGTGCGGCCACCCCCTGAGCTGGTTGGGCCCATCACGGATGTGTATGGTGCTCCATGTCTGTGTTGCCTAATACATAGTGACCCATGTGTGTCCTGTGCCAGACTCAGACCCCAGGGTGTGGATGGTTGAAGTCATATGGGAACTCAGGCATGGTTAGACTTAACAAGACACATGTAAGGAAATAATGCAAAATGTAGGCATCATCTCTTTATCGTGTAACTTTTTATTTTTGTTGGGGTACATGGGGGGGGTATGACATGAGGGGCTTTGCGTGTGTGTGGAATCCAAAGTTCACTAGGGGAGTTGGTGTCCTTGCCATTGGAAATCCTCAGAGTCCATGCCACAGTCTTTGTCAACATTGGTCAGACAGTGACCAGCAAGTCCATGTGGCAGAGAATGTCTTTTGCTGATGTGCTGCTGTTGGTCCAGTGGGCCAGGTGCCAGGCCAGGTGTCCTGGGAGATGGCGCTGTTGGGCCGAACCTCACGGTCTTTTCCGTGGACGACCCGCCCTCCTGCGAGAACCCTCAGAAGCAGGCCGTGACGATGTTTGGGATGCTCCGTCGGATGTCTCCTCCTCCTCCTGATCCCTCCCTGTGGGTGGTGATGTTCTACGCCTGGTGGCACAGGGAGGGTTGCCCATGTTGTCGGCTATCCGACGTAGTGTACTGTGAATTCCCGTGAACACCGTCACGAGCTCAGCCTGTCTGTCCTCCATCCGCCCTTGGTGTCGCAGTAGACCGGCATGTTGCTCCGCATGTTGCTGGGCCTGCTGGGTCTTGATCTCCTCGAGGATGGACACAACCTGGGCCATGCCCGTGGTGTCCTGCCGGTATGTGTCCAGGATGTTTCTGGCATGGGAATATACCGGTTCCGCAGCCAACTGGTCAGGCTCGCGCCTCCGCCGTCCTCCACTCCCACCACCCCTGCCCACTTGCACCTGGCCTGCCCTTGTGGGCACATCGGATCTCCGGGACCCCTGAGGGGTGGCATTAGCGTTGTCGCCTGCCTCCTCCTGGGTGCCCGGTACACCGTGTCCCTCCTGGTGAGCCTGGCTGCATTGTGGTGGTGGGGCAGGGATCCTGGGTGTCTCCTGGGATGTGGCAGGAGTGGGGGTGGTGGTTGGCCCAGTTGTACCTGACGCAGGTGCTGCAGGTGGTTGGACACCAGAGGGGCCAGGTTGGTCGGGGTCGTCCACAGAGTGTTGAGAGTCGTCGCTGCCGGTGGGATCGTCATCCGGCAGAGCCGGGTCCTGTGAGTCTTCCCCCCCAGTGTTGGGGGGTGATCCACGACGTTGACCTGTGTGTGAGAGAGACAATGTTATTTCTGTTCCATGCAACATCCATGTTTCATTCGTTTCAAAGTTGGCACATTTCCTCTGGGAACTTGGATATGTCTTCCGTTCCACTCACAGTGCACTTGTGCATGGGTATGTCCCTTGGCCACAGCTTTTGAGACTTTACCTATGTGTGGCACAGTCTTACTTGCTGCGTCAATTGTGACTGCAGTCAGCAGTGGAGTGAGCAGGTGTGGCGAGCCATGTATTGGCGCCTTCCGTGTTGCACTGTACGTGGGCACATGGAGTTGTTCCACACACTTATATAATGCAGGTAGCTGGCGTTGTGCTTGTGCACAGGTTGAGACATGGCCCTGTGTTTTGCCATGGAGAAGAGAGGGGGATTCAGGCACTGGCCACCCTTGTCTACATGCACGCAGTCCACCTGCTGACGTGCAGACATTCCCACACCCCACAAGGCTGATTTGGTCTCCCTGTGTGTCCCTTTCTCACCCCCTCTCCCTCCCTCCCTGTGTCAGCCTCCTCCCTCTGTCCGTCTCCCTGTGTCTCCCTCCCTCTCTCTCCCCCTCTCCCTCCCTCTGTGTGTCGCCCACTGTCACCTCAGCCCAGCTTCCTAGGCACACACTTTTAGCAGATCTTTGAATGGCCCTTGGCTTGTTGATGTGAGTTTGTTTCTGATCTCCAGGCACCCATTGGGTGTAGTGTCTGTGTCTGCGCTGCTGCTGTGGTGGTGTGTGCTGCCACTCTTTCACAGTGTTGGCTGTTCATTAGCTGCTGTCATGTGCAAAAAGTGCCTTCACCCCTATGTCTTAATGCAAGGCGTCCGCCATTTGCTGGCAAGTCTTTCCTGTGTGGGGACACACTGTTTGTCTGGTCTTGACCTAGGCCATATGGGCAGAGGGCATTGTTGTCTGCTTCTGAGTTGCACTATGTGATTTTTGGGGCACACACTCCCGCCATCCGGCTTACCGTGTCTTGTGTTGGTGTTTTCTGTGGCCTGTGACTTGGCATTGTCCAGCTGGGTGCATGGGGCATGGTGGCGATAGTGGCATGTGCGTGTTCATGGAGTGTGGTTGAGTCATGCGATAGCTTGGGGTGGTTGCGTGACTGATTGTGAGTTTGGTTGTGGATGAGGTTCCCTCCATGTGAGGTGAGTTGTTTGTGTACTCACCCGGGTCTCGGAGTCCTTCTAATCCGTCCACTGCCACCACCGCCAGTATGGCCATCACCCTCTCCTCCCAGGGATGGTATTGTACGGGTCTGCGGGGCGGCCCTCCTCCAGTGATGTTGGCCTGGTTGTGGTCACCGGTCATTTTGGCTCGGACCCTCCTCCGCAGATCGTACCACCTGGCTTGGCATTCATGCCTGGTCCTTCTGGTGGACGCAACAGCATTCACAGCATCGACAATCGTCTGCCAGAATGGCTGTTTTTGCGGAAATGCTGGTCTGTCTGACCAATGTTCCAAAGAGGTGTGGCTCGACTCTGAGGATTTCGTCAACAAGGACCTCCAACTCTTGGCTAGTGAACTTTGGATTCTTGTTAGTGGGCATGGTGAGGGGTGTGGGTGTGGATGGTTGTGGGGGGTGTGGGTGTGGATGGTTGTGGGTGTGTGGGTGTGGTTGTGCAGGTGTGTGTGTGAATGTGATGAGGGGGTGTTTGTGGAGGTGTGTGTGTGTGAAGGTGTGCAAGTGTAAGGTGTAGTAAAGGTTCAAGTATGGTGCTGTAGGTTGTCTGAGGGGTCTGGCAGCAGTGAGTCTGTTGCAAAGGCTCATGGTTTGTGTCTGTGGGCCCTTTTTATTGGTCCATTGGTGGGTGTGGCTGTGTTTGAACTTTGGGTGGGTGTGTTATAAGGAGTGGTTGTGTTTTGGGCCTCTGTTTGGGATTTTGGCAGTTGCAGGTCAGTGAATGTGTTGTATTTGTGCTTGTTGGACATGTTTTGTGGCTTTGTGCCATTCGAATAGTGTATTCTTGTGTTGTTGTGCTTTGTCCTGGTTGTGTACGTGCGTTTTTAGCGTGTGTACGGTGTGTACTTCGGCAATTTTGTTGTACAGTGCTGTCCTTGTGTCTGGCTTGGTACGACTCGTACATGCGCGATGTTGGGTGAAGGTGCTGGTGTTGGGGCCTGGGGTGCGCTCCGTACTTAGAATGTTGGGGTGGGGGTACGCTCTATACGTACGCGGGTGAGGGTACGGGTCGTACATACACGGTTGGGGTGGGGGTACGCTCCATACATACGCGGGTGTGGGTACGCTCCATGCATACACGGGTGGGGGTACGGTCCGTACATACACGGTTGGGGTGGGGGTACGCTCCATACATACGCGGGTGAGGGTACGGGCCGTACATATACGGTTGGGGTGGGGGTACGCTCCATGCATACACGGGTGGGGGTACGGTCCGTACATACATGGTGGGGATGGGGGTACGCTCCATACATACGCGGGTGGGGGTACGGTCCGTACATACACGGTTGGGGTGGGGGTACGCTCCATACATACGCGGGTGAGGGTACGGGCCGTACATACACGGTTGGGGTGGGGGTACGCTCCATGCATACACGGGTGGGGGTACGGTCCGTACATACACGGTTGGGGTGGGGGTACGCTCCATACATACGCGGATGAGGGTACGGGCCGTACATACACGGTTGGGGTGGGGTACGCTCCATGCATACACGGGTGGGGGTACGGTCCGTACATACACGGTTGGGGTGGGGGTATGCTCCATGCATACGCGGGTGAGGGTACGGGTCGTACATACATGGTTGGGGTGGGGGTACGGTCCGTACATACACGGTTGGGGTGGGGGTACGCTCCATACATACGCGGGTGAGGGTACGGGTCATACATACACGGTTGGGGTGGGGGTACGGGTCGTACATACACAGTTGGGGTGGGGGTACGCTCCATGCATACGCAGGTGAGGGTACGGGTCGTACATACATGGTTGGGGTGTGGGTACGCTCCATGCATACACGGGTGGGGGTACGGTCCGTACATACACGGTTGGGGTGGGGGTACGCTCCATGCATACGTGGGTGAGGGTACGGGTCATACATACACGGTTGGGGTGGGGGGTACGGTCCGTACATACACGGTTGGGGTGGGGGTACGCTCCATACATACGTGGGTGAGGGTACAGGTCGTACATACACGGTTGGGGTGGGGGTACGGGTCGTACATACACGGTTGGGGTGGGGGTACGCTCCATACATACGCGGGTGAGGGTACGGGTCGTACATACACGGTTGGGGTGTGGGTATGCTCCATGCATACACGGGTGGGGGTACGGTCCGTACATACACGGTTGGGGTGGGGGTACGCTCCATGCATACGCGGGTGAGGGTACGGGTCGTACATACACGGTTGGGGTGGGGGTATGGTCCGTACATACACGGTTGGGGTGGGGGTATGCTCCATACATACGCTGGTGGGGGTACGGGCCATACGTACGGGGGTGTACATACACGGGTGGGGGTACGTCTCGTACATACACGGGTGTACATACACGGGTGTACATACACGGGTGTACATTCACGGGTGGGGGTACGTCTCGTACATACATGGGTGGGGATTCGACTCGTACATAGGAGGGCTGGGGGAGTGTTGGGCACGTATGCGGGCACATGTCTCCATGGTTGCTATGGGAGTTCGGTGCGGACGGTGTTTTTTCCATCCGGTTGTAACATCGGACGCACGGGATGGATCGTACTAGCGCGGTCGGACTTCACTTTTCACATTTGTACGGTAAATCGTCCGAGGATGTGTCGGACACATTTTCCGACCCGAGGACGTGTGGGGAATAATTCCTAATGCGATTCGTATGGACTTTTTCCCATGCGAATCGTACTTGGCAGTTTGTACGGCACTTTTACGATTCGTACGGTAAAAAGACCGGATACGAGTCGTACGGGGAAATTTTTTACAGGATCGTAATCGGCACCAAAGTGTGGGGGATAACACCCACACCATAAAAATAAAGGTGTGTCCATTTCCTTTACTTTTCCGCCCTACCACTTTCAAATTTCACCAGCCGCCACTGCTGGTAACGTCCAGTTGCCCCGCTCAAGATAGTCTGGTTTTGCTCATTAACAACCTGGGCACAAGCAGAGAGTGTCGCTCTGCACCGCAAAGTCACATTGGGGCTTCGTCAGCTCCCGATGACGGTTGCATGGGATACAATTCTCCTGGACTTTTGTACTCCCTGGCAGGAAAATGTAGAGCCTCAGGCACCTATCGCGAGCACTGCAGAGCTACAAGCTGTGACGAGCGGTGAGGCAAAGCAGGAACACTTACACGTCCCAATGGGTAGGAGGCATTATGCTCTAAACCCTTATTACTCCACACACATATCCAGAACACACAAAACTAGATTGGAAAGGAGAAACCTATACCTGATCAGCTATGTGGGCAGACTACTAACGCTGGGAAGTGAAAGATAGCAAAGTTGGGCAATAGTTAATATTTTACCCTTTCCCTGTACCGTTCCCCCGACCCATCCTTCCTTGACTGCACCCCTCTCGCTGCGCGCCAAAACATGAATCGATGCCACTGTAGGCAAGGCATCATCTTCATTAGATATACTGCTTAGCGATTGTCTCCTCGCCAAACATTGGAGCCGGCCATTAACCAGTATTAAGATGTGTATTGCTGATCAAATTCATGTTATGTTAAAAATGCCTGCATGACCTGATTGTATTCTTTTTTTTCACTGATATATGTGCATCTGTACTGTCTGTTATTAAATCAAATAAGTAAACAAATGTAAACAAAAAACATGGAGGGAATATGACACAATAGAGCTCTTTTCGTCCCGGGGCTGCTCATGCTGTACTGTTCGTGAGGTGCAAGCAGGCCCTGCATACTGTTACCTCTTACCTGGCCTGTTCCATGTGGAGGCTAATGCAGCCGCCCCTTCTCACCGCCATTACATTGCGGAAGCTGTCCCATAGGATGGAGCAGCACTGTTTACTGGTAACTTTGCGACTTGGGCTGCTTGTGCTTCTGTGTGCAACTGTACCCATAGACACATGCAAGTGGGTCCACCCTCTCTTTGTACTGGGTTTCCTGACCTGGCTTTTTTGACTGGGGATTCCTATGGGTTGCCTACACTCTGGCACGCCTGGAGCACCTTCGCGCCCACTTGTCGTTTCTGGTTCAGAGACAGCCTCAATGTATCCAACCACATCTCCATAGACCCTGTTACACTTGATTATAAACTGGATATAGTCTTGGCAGCTATTGAAAAGTCTAGAGTCTCATAGTAAAGTAAAATTGACACGTTACAGCAGATCTTACTCTCCTCCATACTGACCATAGAAAGCTGGCAGATAATGTCCATGGCACAGTATAGTCACTTGTTACACTGCAGTCCCAACATGTGCAATAGAGAACCCTTACACCAATTTACTGACTGGATTTCAATACTGGAGGAAAGGGTGGAGGATGCTGAGGGCCGCTCCATGTGCAATAATATACGTGTAGTGGGCTCCTCGAGAATGCGGAAGGCCAGGTTGCTGTCGCCTACGATGAGTGGTGGGTGCATGACATTCTCCCTCAATCAGCCCATTTCCGGGGGCGTGGCCAAGCATGGACTGAATATGGCCACGTAGTCCGTGAGCTCCGTCGTCCGCCTTAGCCCTTGACTATCCTGTACTCTGATCTGCAACACCCGTATGTAGTCCCGGACACCGGATCGACAGCGGAGCCCATCCCTCCCGCTCCGGTGAGCGGAGCATCCGAAACAAGGGAGCGAGCACCCTTTCAAGGTCGTGGCCCACTTGTCGTCCTGCAGCCGGGGTCCACGGTGATTGTTCCTGCCGAAAAGGAGACCCAGACTGTCCCTCCTCACCCAGCGGTGAAGCTGTGGTTCGTGGCGCAGCCGCGACCCTTCTCCCCGCTGATACCGCCTGGAGGTATTCGGCCGCTCAGGAGCTGCGGCGACATCAACAGGTCCATTGCGGCGCGTGAGCTGACGAGAGAGGGGGTAAAATTGTAAAGTGATTGAGCGCGCCGGCCGCGGGACTCAAAATGGCGGCTGCGCAGCTCCAACAGTGAAGCCTCTCGTTCTGCCTCCTTCATCGTAGCCGGCCTTGAGCGCTTGCATCCAACGGCGGTCCACGGGGGGGCCTGCACCTAAGGTACATGACGTCCAGTCTATTTTTAGCCCTGCAGTAATACTGCTCTCAATAGTGCTGCTGTGACCCTATCCGGACTGTAGCTCCTAAAAGAGCCCTCACTGCACAAACTCACAGAGGGGTTCCCAGCCCCATGATAAATGTACTGGTGCAGTGTGGGGGCACAGCAGCTGTGAAACAGGGCGCGCCGGCCACGGTGCAACTGGTAGCGCGCCCCTGATAATGACGGCCTGACTTTGTGGCGTTGAACCCCTCGCCATTAACATATTGTGGCCAGCGGGGAAGCCTGACGCTGGCGCACGCAGCACTGGATATCCTTAGGGCAAGTGCAGAGGGTTTACTGATTCACTGAGGTTGGCACCAAAATGGAATGACATTGCTGCGCTTCTGGCACGGCGGGGGGCCTGAAGGGGGAGCAACCGGGAACTATGCTGCGGGTGGCGATTGTGGCCTCGCTGCGACGCCCTAGCGAATTCATCCTATATACCAACTTCAAGACGACTTGAAGAGCACCACACGTGGATGGCTTATTGGGTGCGTCACTGATTCAAGGGTTGACTCTCTTCTTCCGCCTCACCCATTGCTTGCTTTCTTGCGGTCTACGGGCCCCCTCTCCTGACGATCGGGTGGCCCCCTGTGCCTTCTTCTCCCATTGGGGTGATTGGGAGAGACTTAAGCTGCAGCAACCACTTCTACTATCCGGTGAAGCTCACCTCTTGGGACTGTGAGGCACCTCTTGGCTCGTGAGCTGCTCGAGCTGTCTAGCTGCTGCAGATCTGAACCAGAGTGCACAGGATAATAGTGCGAGACTATCCGGGCTGACTCTGTCACACCTATCTGGGCACCGAAGACATTGCTTCACCTATCCGCCCTCTCTATCTCTCACCCGTGTGTGACTCACCTCCGGTGCTACGATGGACCGTACTAAGGGGTCCGGGACCAGGGGGACAAAGCCAGTCCAAACTAACAAGCTTGACAGATACACGGTATCCAAAGACTTGCAGCAGGGACACCTGTCTGAGGAAAGTGAACGGGGAGGTCCTGGGACGGAGAAGCAGGAGCTTTCCCTTAAAGACGTCATGGAGGCCATAACAGGGGTCAGGACCTCCTTGGACTCAATGGCCATTGACATCAACCTTATCAGGACCGATATGGGGAAACTTAATGAAAAGGTGAAGCAGGTGGAGATTACGACTACCAGCCTCGTGGGTGACGTCGCACAGTTGCAAAGGGAGGTCCAGGAACTACGGGACTTCCGGAATCTCGCATATCTCAAGCTGTATGACTACGAAGGCCGTCTTCGCCGCAACAATCTCCGCATCATAGGCGTTCCGGAGAAATCAGAGGGGCAAACTCCTGACCTGTTTGTCGAAGACCTTATTCTCAAGCACCTGCAACCCAAAGGACTCAGTAAATTCTTTGTGATTGAGCGGGCCCACAGGGTCCCGGGCGGCTGGCCCAAACCGGGTGCTCCCCCGCGGCCCATGTTGGCCCGAGTCCTGAACTATCGGGACAGAGATGTGATCCTCCAAAATTCCAGGGCCAGTGCCCCCCTCCGATACGAAAATGCGGATATCTCCTTCTTCCTGGACTTCACGCAAAGGGTGCAGAAACAACGGAGACTATTTCTGTCTGTTAAACGCGATCTGAGAGAGAGAAGCCTGAAATACTCAATGCTGTTCCCGGCCCGCCTCCGGGTTGAGGCGGAGGGGAGAGCGTGGTTTTTTGATCGACCTGAAGATGTCGCTGACTGGATTGATTATCAAGGGACTAAAAACTCAGCGGAGCGGGGAGCCAGGGGCCACGCAGACAACGGACTGGCCTAAGGCTGAGCCTTGGCATAGACAGGTTTCCTTTTGAGGTTTGGGGGAGCTAATGCTGCGGGGCGGGCAAGGGAGGGGGGACAACAGAACCTTACCTAAAGGGGACTACTGACTTATTTTTGGTCCTATGTCAACTGTTTAATAGGGGTGTGACAGTGTTGTTGCACAGGGCATGGACACAGAGCTCCCTGCTTTCCCCCTCTGGATTGTTTTTTTTCTTCCCTTGAAATTTTTTTAGGGCAACAGGCACTCTGCGAGTTTTGTTGATGGGCAGTTTTGAGCCCAGAGGGCAGGCAGCGGGGTGGGGGGCTGTTGGGTAGGGGTTTTTTGTTTTTTATTCTCGACATTATGTTGATGGTGCAGTCCCAGCTTTTGGCAGCGACCGCTGCTGCATTCCACATACAGGTCAATGGGTGTACAGCGTAACAAGGAAATTAGAATTTTAAGTTGGAATGTAAACGGGCTGGGGGACAAAATTAAGCAGAGTATAGTATTGCAACAGGTCCGGAGGTTGTCACCAGACATTGTATTACTTCAGGAAACTCACCTCATTGGCCACACTTGTAAAGCTATGCCTAGATGGGGCTACTCGATGATTGCGCACGTAGGTTTTGCGTCTAACTCCAGAGGGGTGGGCATCATGCAAAAGAAGTCATTCCCTCTATCACCTACGTCCACCTATGTGGATGACCGTGGCAGATATGTTGGTATTACAGGCACCTGGGAGGGGCGAACCATTACCTTCATGTCCATTTATGCACCTCCAGGGTTACAGGCCACAACATTTTCTGACCTCAGCACGGTGCTGTTAGCACTGCCGGAAGGGAACCTTGTGCTCGGCGGGGACTTCAACTTCGTTATATCGGGTACACTGGACAGACATCCCCCACGCACGATCCCTTATACTGCACATTCTCTCTCAAGTTTCTTGGAGGCGATGGGATTAGTGGATGGATGGAGAACATACCACCCTGACAAGGTCCAACACACTTTCCACTCAGGCGTCCACAATAGTCTCTCTCATTTAGACTATATAGTTGTCCCTGCCCCGCAAGTGACGGACATCCACGAGATACGGCACCTAGCTAGAGGCATTTCCGACCACTCCCCCCTTTGGGTTCACATTGTTCTTGACAATTCCCAGGTGGGACGTGTTGCCCCAATCAATCCTTGGTATCTAAAAAACCCTAAAATACGAAACGACCTGGTCAAATCCATCGATAACTATTTTCTGGAGAACGACCACACGGTTTACTCACCGCAAACATTGTGGGAAGCCTTTAAAACGGTAGTCCGGGGTGAGGCTCTCTCCTTAATAGCGGGATCCAAAAAAGACAAACTGAAGGATATCTCCGACATAGAGCAAGAAATTTATCGTCTCGAGAATGACATTAACTCTGATCCCTCACCTGAGACTCTCCATGCCCAGCGACTCTGCCAAGAGGAATATCGAACCCTGGTCACCGACCGTGCCAAACTATTGGGACAGGACAGACTTGGCCGACTTTATGACTGGGGGGACAAGGCGGGGAAATTAATCGCCTGGTTGGACAAAAAGGAACATGCCAGTAGGCTAGTTCCTGAACTAAGAAGCTCTGAAGGATCCATTATAGCGGATCCCCAGGACATAGTTGACCACTTCGCAGCGCACTTCCGCACAGTCTATAGCTCCGTTGCGCCATACACTGAAGCGGACTATTTTGAACTTCTACGTGATATCTCCCTACCGGTGCTATCGGACAGCGACCGAGCATTTATGGACAGCGCCCTTATCGCTGACGAGATTGCAACCGCAATCGGAGCGCTTCACGTCGGCAAGGCGCTAGGCCCAAATGGTATCCCAATCGAGCTTTACAAGCTCCGCCCGGATAAACTAGCCCCATACCTGAAATCTATGTTCGAGACTAGTCTAGAGCAGGGGTCGCTTCCCCTTGATCAAAGAATTGCAACCATTGTCACGATTCATAAGGAAGGGAAACCTAAAACTGACTGTGCCTCCTATCGCCCTATTTCATTGCTGAATGCAGAGCCCAAAATCTTAGCTAAAGTACTTGCTAACAGACTGATTAAGGTGATAGGTGGTCTGGTGCACCCAGATCAATCGGGTTTATGCCTCTGAGAAACACCGCTCTAAATCTGCATAGACTCCACGGGGTCCTGTTGAACTGTATTTTAAAATGACCCACATGACTCCATTTTGTGTTGCCATACTCTCAGCAACCTGATGAAGAATTGCTTTCCACGTCCCTGTTGAAACTTGCCCAACCCTCCCTGCTCCTTGTGGTCGAGCCGATTCCGAGAAGCAGCTTGTGTGCCTCACCCCCCCCCAGTTGTGCCAGAGACTCAGCCACATCCTGTCCATTGTTGGTAACTCAACCTGTCACGACCAGCTGCCCTGTGACCACACCAACTGATAGAGGAAGCACGAGGCTGTGCCCTGTGACCACACCAACTGATAGAGAAGCACGAGGCTGTGCCCCATGACCACACCAGTTGGGCAAGGAAGCACGGGGCTGTGGACATTGTACAATCAGAGAACAGATGTCCCCTGACCACGATTGCACCACAAGACTGACGAAGAACTTGTCAGAATGAGGAACTTATCAAAATGTGGAACTGTGTATTGTACAAATGGGCATGGCTAGCACTATAAATATGTGTAAGCTGTGGAGTAAAACAGCAGTCTCCGTAGAATTGTCTTTGTACCATTCTGGGACCTCTGTCCTTAGCTCAAGCTAATAAATAACTTACTTCCCTCCACGGCTGGTTGTCCTGGTCTCTTTGGTAATGTATGATTTGAGCAAGAAGAACCCGTAGATTTTAAAGTGTCCCCTGCACCACTGGCTTTGACTCCCGTAGTGGGGGGTTCTCCAAAAAGCCGGTTCTACAGTCCTAGGCAGGGCGTTGACTATGCGCAAAGATGCTGTCGTAGTCTCTCTAGATGCCACTATGGCCTTCGACACAATCGAGTGGCCTTATCTTTTCGTCGTACTCACTAAGTTGGGATTTGGACCGGGCTTCAGCCAATTGGGTGCGTTTATTATACAGCTTCCCAATGGCTCAGGTAGTCGTGAACAACAGAAAATCAGAGACATTTCTACTTAGCCGAGGGACCCGTCAGGGATGCCCCCTCTCCCCCTTACTGTTTGCTTTGGCTCTCGAGCCACTGGCGGCCTGGATTTGCAAAGACGTAATGGTCCGTGGACTACGATGGTCGGCTGACTGGGAGGATCGTAAATCCTTGTATGCTGATGACATACTAATATATCTTGCATCCCCCAAAATATCCCTTATTGCTGTATTTGACATCCTGGTCATTTTTGGAAGATACTCCGGGTTTGGCATCAACTGGCAGAAATCTCTCCTGTATGTCCTGTGTGGAAACCCCCCTCCGATACCCCGAAACTGCCCCATACCAATAGTATCAGAAGGCTTTAAATATCTGGGTATCTTCATTTCGCTGAACAAAACACTCCGATTTACCCGAAACCTTGTTCCCCCACTACAAAGACTCAAGCATGATATTACAAACTGGAAATGACTTCCTCTCTCTTTGCTGGGCAAGGCGGCCCTTTTTAAAATGATGTCTCTACCCCGATTCCTCTATGTCCTTCAAAATTCGGCCGACCCTGTGCCAAACTCGTATTTCAAAGAAATAGAAGGGCTCCAGCGGGACCTTCTCTTGGATGGGAGGCCACGTATTGCTCTACAAAAACTCACGCTCAGCTGGTTCGATGGGGGCATCGGGTTGCCCGACATCAAGAAATACTACTGGGCAGAACATCTTACCGCAATAAACCATAGCACCTATGGTCGGCCCGACAATCCAGGGTTTAACATGGACAGATGGCTTCTCCCAAATGGATCCTTTACCCGAGCCCTATACTCTAAGCCGAACAGATACCCCCTCACCGGTCCTACCAAACACACAGTCCAGATCAGGCACTCGGCGATTGCATCGCTTGGCTGGAGCAACAGACTGACTCTCTCCACACCTTTGTGGGACTCCCAGAAGCTAGGAAACCTGGGCAAATCCAAGGGCTTTGATAAATGGGATCTAATTGGCATCTCCCACATCAGAGACCTTTGGGATAAAAATGGCCTGAAGTCCTTTGATTCTCTCCAACGTCAATTCACTATGGCAGAGTCAGAGCGTTTTCGTTACCTACAAATACGCCACGCACTGCAAACAGCATTGCCCCGCGACTCCTCCCCACCTGACTATTCTCCATTAGAGGACAGACTATTAGATGGTCATATACCTGAGAAAGCTATCTCCCTGACTTACAGAAAACTCATTAACAATATGGATGATCCCTTTCTGTCCCTACGAGAGAAGTGGGTTGAAGACGGGATCGAATTAGATGACGAAAACTGGCAGATCGCAGTCTCCTCCCCTAAAACTGTTGCTATCCCAGCGCGTCTCCGTCTAGTGCAACTAAAAATACTGCATAGAGTTTATATCACGGGCCCCCAACTGATACATATGGGTGGTCCAGCAGATGGGTTTTGCAGGCGGGGGTGCACCCAATTGGGCACATTCATCCACATAATATGGCACTGCGACCCAATTCCGGAATATTGGCGCAAAATTCACGACATTATGAGTCAAACATTGGAACTCGTGATTAAGCCAGAGGCCCCCAGATGCCTCCTCAACATTTGGGAACCCACTGACCTTAATTCACACGCCATACAATGGGTCACGCTGGGCTGCATGATCGGCAAGAGAAATATCGCTCAACATTGGGGGGTGCCACATGCTCCTAGGGTCGTGGATTGGGAGACAGACCTTGATTGGTGTGTGTTGCGGGAAAAGACAGTATACACGGCTCTGGGTTGTCCCCGAAAATGGTCCAGGATTTGGGCTTCCTGGAATGAATATCGTGGTAATATATGTACTCCCCCCGGTAATCCCGAATGTAATAATCCCCCCTCCCCGTGAATTACAAACATTATCCTACTGTATATGTACATATCTTGATTCCGCTGTGTTCCCTGTTATTGATTTAAGTGGAACTGTACCTTTATGTCGAGTATGTTTAATAAAAAGATTTAAAAAAAAAAAAAAGAAATCAGCCCATTTCCCATTCTTTACTGTCGAATGGGCACACCGTGTACCAGCTCAGAAACTCCCTCCGGGTGCCAATCCCAGACCACTAGTGTTTCGTGTGCAGCAGTACTGTGACCGCGATCTTATCTTACGGGAAGCTCAGAAACTCACTGGACTAGTTGTGATAATATTTAGGTGATGCTCTTCCCAGATTATGCACATGTTGTGCAGCGCCAGAGGGGCTTGTTCTTGGAGGTCAAACGCAGGCTTCGGAACCTTGGTGTAAAGTATTCTCTCCTATTCCTGGCGGGACTCTGGATGGAAAGTCCCATTTCTTTGAAAATCGCAAGGAGGTGACTGGATGGAGACATCAGGGCTAGTGTCTTGTTACCCATCCCAATCTGGAACACAGGCAATGGCACTCCTGAGGAGAGACTAATGCCATAGAAGACACCGCTGAGTGGGCCACTCCCCACGAACTATGCCCATGCCTAACTTGGAGCAAGTGATTCAGAAACATTGGAATGCCTTGCAGTTGGCCCCAACCATACACATGCAATGCTGTGGTACATTTAGACCTTGAAGAAGAGCAGGTTGGGACCTCCAATGATGACAGTTCATCCATCACTTGGCCCTCCATTGCGGACACTGTGGTGCCTCCTGATGTGACACCTCAGACTGCAGACAAGCTCAGTTGATCAGTACTGCTCCCTTCTGTTGGTGTGATCTTGGCTTCCGCACCACACCATCCGAACAGTGAATCTTCTTCAGCTGCGGTTCCATTGCTTTAGGTTGTAATGAATGTTGTCCCAGAAGGGTCCCCCACCTTTTCTTTCCACCATTTCCCCCTTCACATCTTCCCCCTGCCTCCTCCCTCCCCTCCCCTCATTCCCTCTTCTCCTCCTTTTCCTCTCCCATCCAGAGCAACTATCTGTTCATCTACTCTTGAGGAGCGCACTTTGCTGTTTTTGTCATTGTGCTGTGAGTACTGCACTCGTATATGTAAGGTGTCACTGTTCATGTTACATGTAAGGGAGGGTATCATGCCTGTACCCCACGTACTGACCTAACCCTTGTGGTTGGTGTGTTTTGTTGCACACGTAAGGTGGAAAGGTTTGGGCGCACACATGTTGTCACTCCGCCCCAATGATATTCTGAATTTGGTTCTTATGTTTTTTTCTTCTCCTTATAGTTTTTGTTTTTTCTTGCCCACACCCATCCCACTTACACACCATTCAAGGACTGGCCCCTCACCTCCCCGGAGGTGGCTGTTTCTTTCACACAACCCTTTTTGCGATAT
The DNA here is from genome assembly GCF_964204655.1 of Triturus cristatus. Classification (NCBI taxonomy): domain Eukaryota; kingdom Metazoa; phylum Chordata; class Amphibia; order Caudata; family Salamandridae; genus Triturus; species Triturus cristatus. The sequence continues at coordinate 1,062,207,644 of NC_140582.1, read as the reverse complement.
GGCCAATGTCATAACATGGAATGTGCAGGCATGCATACCCGTTCTCGTAGATATGCTGTATACTCTTACCTGTGTCGCCGTGGCACGCATATTGCATTTCTGCTGGAATCGCACTTAATTATAGCTGAAGTTGCAAAATTGCAGCGGCATGGAGGGGCCAGGTCTTTTCCACTAACTTTCTACCTACGCGCGAGGTGTACTTGTATGGTTCAAGATGGGCGTCTCCTTTTTAACAGACACCACCAGTGTTGACCGGATCAGCAGATACGTCTTTATTAAGAGCAGATTGGATGGTCGCCACATAGTTCTGAGGAGTGTATATGCCCTCAACAAGGACCAACCGGCCTATTTGGCCAAGCTGTCTGAGGTGCTGCCTGGGTGGAGCGGGTTCCCTTGGCTACTGGGGGGTGATTTTAAGAGTGTGTTGCAGATTGATTTAGATCACTCTTTTCCTCCCTTATCTCTTACAGATGCCACATCCAATGTCCAGATCTTGACTGATTGGCTAGGGCACTGGTGCCATGGTGAGCATGCAATGCTACTTTTAAAGTCTATTCCTTTACTCGCACCTGTATGATTTGCATGTACGCATTGATTGCCTTGTCAGTTCCCCTGACATTCTCCTATATTGCACGTGCATTGATTATTTAGGCCGCACACACTCCGATCATAATCCCCAGTTAAGTTTCGGTTGGGACTCACGGCCCCCCCCTCCTCACCTGGCTCCTGTAGTTGGCAACACTGGAAGACCCTCCCCTCGTACATTTTTGGGCACAGCCATCACTGAGTACTTAGAAGTTAACACCGACACAGCGTTGTCTCGACTTGTTGAGTGGGACACCATCAAGCTGGTCATTTGGGGACAGTGTATAGGCACTACCTGGAATATGCATCGCCAGTTAAATAAGGATACCACTCGGATTGAATGCTATTTGTTAGGCCATGAGACCCGTACCTTGCAGACCCCTGCCCATCGTGTTCACTTGCCGAATTGGAGAGGCTTAGTTCTGTCAACTATGCCTATCACTCGGCTAGGACACATGCTGGGGAGGATAGATCAGGGTCCTTATTGGAGTGGCTTATTCATCAGGGTCAGCCACGGCATCCAATTAATGGAGTTACGAGCGGCCACGGGTGCTCTTCACATGCAGGTGAATGTACATGCCGAGCTGACTCAACATTATTCTCACCTGTATCAATCTGTAGTGATGGCAACGGCACCAGAAGTGGACTCATTCTTGTCTGGTATGTCCATCCGTAGGATAACGCAGGAGCAGAGAACGACGTAGATGGCCCGCTCATTCTATTTGAAATTCAGGAGGTCACTCCATGCCCTTGCTACTGAAAAGACTCCTGGACCTGATGGACTTCTTACTGAGTTTTTCAAGGCTTATGCCCCGCTTTTGGCCCCCCGCCTTCTGACCCTCTATGATGAAGCCTTATTGTCTTCATGTTTGCCAGCCAAGCTATGCTAGGCTTTGTTAATATTATTCTGAAAGCCGGATAGGGACCCAATTGCGCTGACCATTAGCCCTTTCAAACACTGACTACAAAATCGTGGCCAAAGTACTCACTGATTGCCAGGCACCATTGGTACCTGCACTAGTGCACCCGTACCAGAATGGATTTGTCCCGGTACGTAACACTTCCTTAAACCTGCAGAGTTTTCGCCGCACTGTCCTGGAGCACCTTCCGTGCTCCTGGAGCGGGTGGGATGCATGGTGCTGGATCTGGCGAAAGCATGTCATTCCCTGGAATGTCCATTTCTGTTTCAGGTACAACCCGGCTATGGGCAGGGACCTTGCTTTATTTGACTAGTTAAACTTCTTTACACTCTCCCACAGGCCTTTTTCCGATCCTGTACCGATTGTCAGGGGCTCTCACCATGGCTGTCCACTCTGCCCTTTGCTCTTTTCGATGGCTATAGAGCCACTAGCATTGGCACTTTGAGCTAATGACCGGAACTGGGGGACCGCACTGGGAGATGGACTACATTCAGTCTCTTTGTATGCAGATGATCTACTCTTATATTTTTGGGGTGTCCATGTTATTCCAAACATGGTAACTTTGACTTTTACTAAATTTGCAGCACTTTCAGGGCTCAAAGCCAATTGGACAAAGTCTTGTCTTTACCCATTTAACCCAACATTGTCTTACCCTGCTTTTTGCCTTAATGACATTTGTCTGACCTGGCAGCCCACTGTATTTAGATATCTAGGCATCCGCATTCATCACACGCTTACCGACCTGTTTGAGGGCAACCTCCCATGAGCGGTGTCCACGCTGCAGATGGGATTCTGGCACTCGCTCCTACTGTCCGTGGCAAGCGGAATCCCTATACGAAAATGATCACGCTGCCCCAGTTATTATATTATCTTGCCAACCTCACCCTTTATGTGCTGAATCCCTTCTTCCGCTCAATGGAAAAAGTAATGTGAGAATTACTTTGGCACAACATGCGCTGTGGGGTGGCACTGCAAAAACCTTATTTACCTACAGATAGAGGGGTGTTTACGGTCCCTAACTTTGAGCAGTACTGTTTGGCCTCTCCACTCAAATGGGTAGCCCGCTGGCTCGCAGCCCTCTACCTCCCCAGCTTCGGACCTGTCCGCTCTGCTCCAATTATTCCATCACTGTACAACAGCACCTATGCCTGACCCATTACATCTGCAACAAGCCTATCAATGCTACAAGAGATGCTTTCTATTAATAAAGCTATTACTCCCTACGCACTGATGCTTCCTTTGTTTGGCACACTGCGCAGAGGCCAAATCACTTCGCCACTAGACTTATCTACCTGGCACGGAGCAGGGATACACACATTATTGCTCTTATTCCTTTAATGTCCTTGATAGCTAATGATGGTTTTCCCCTGGGACAATATCTGCTGTTCAATTTCTTGATTGGAATACTAGGCGACAAGTGGGGCGATATGCAGCAAGAACACAACAAGCACCTCACTATCCAATGTTTCCATGTCATGGGTTCAGGGAAACACCTGACGCGCTGGTTGGCTGACTTTTCAAACAGTTCACTGACAAAATATCGGCACTCAAAATATCCCCATACAAAAATATTGTGACCAAAATATCGATGTAAAAAATATTGTCATCCTATACTAATATTGGTAAGTTAAAAAATATTGAAAATAAAATATTGATGTCATTATTATCGTTGTATTAAATCTTGTTTATTAAATATATATAAAGTTAAACAATAAATATTAAATATACTAAATATTAACATTAATATAAAAAAATAGATTTAATATATATTTTAACAAATATAACAAATAAACTTAATTTAAAAAAGTTAAACACACATATATAATAATTAATATATACCCTTCACTCCCACATCTCAGAGGGCACCTCCTTACCCGAATACAGCCCGCCCGAAGCCCAAACCATGACTGGCAACCTGGGGAGATGGGGGATTTCCCGTATCTATCGCTCCCTCACGAACAACACCCCCAACACACTACTCCGGCTCAGAGACAGATGGGAGGGATGGCTTGGGTTCTTGGAAGATGACGATTGGAGGGACGCGCTGATGGCCCCCAAAACAATCACAGCCTCGGCGAGGCTCCACTTAGTCCAAATATACTACCTCCATGCTGCCTATCTTACACCGCTGCACCTCCTTCGTGCTGGGCTCAGACCTGATGCATCATGTCCCTGCTGCACCCACCCACAAGCTGATTTATACCACGTGGTATGGCTTTGCTCCATAGTCACATGCTTTTGGGCTGGGAAGTTCCTCTTAATCCAATGAATGTGCTCCTGGGAATCACCGAAGGGCTGCATGGCTCCAGAGCCGACAAACTCTTTCTGAACACGGCCATGATGGTGGCCAAGAGAGACATTGCGACAAACTGGCTGAACTCGACTGCTCCCACCATGACACGATGGCGCAGGGGGGTGGATTGTAGCGCGGCGCAGGAGCAGCCCTTGTATGAGGCCAGTGGCTGCCCAAAGAAATATCGCAAAATGTGGGGCAAATGGGTGGGGGTGATAAAAGACTGACGCTCTCCTTGGGCAACCGTGAGCCGTGGTGGGTGTTACCCTGCTTTTCCTTTGACTATCAGGGTCATGTACGATGCTATAATGACACAATATTTTTGCTATGCGCTGATATCTGTATATGCTGCTGGTCTTTTGTCTTTTTCTGTTTGCTTCTCACAAAAATCAATAAAGTTGGTTATCAAAATAATTATTATATATATTTACATATATCTACTTAAAACAATTATTAAAGTAATAATTTTAATTTATGTTATATTTTCGAAATGTTTAAATAATATAAAAATTTAACACATATATATATAATTCACTTTAAAAACCATAGGTTTCACACATGTTATAGTTAGCTGGACATTTCACTCGTAAAAAAACATTGAAATTCCCCTGTTATAGTTAGTTCAGATAACTATAACTCGCGCGATCGCGCGACCGCAATCCACTGCTGATGACGTCACATATTACATCACTCATGACATGGTCAGTGACATCACTCATGACATCACTGATGACATCATCCTTGTGATAGAGTGGCGGTCGCGCAAGTTATAGTTATCTGAACTAACTATAATGGGGGAATTTCAATGGTTTTTTACGAGTGAAATGTCCAGCTAACTATAACATGTGTGAAACCTATGGTTTTTAAAGTGAATTTGCAAGGTTTTTTAAATGCTAATTCCTAACTATAACGTGTGTGAAACCTATGGTTTTTTAAGTGAATTTGTAAGGTTTTTTAAATGCTAATTTATGTATGTATTATTATATTTTTTATATATTTATTTTACAATAAACTACCTATGTATATAGTTATAGATTGACTGTATCCTGTAATATGGAATGGCTCAGCTCTCTTTTTTTGAATTTGGATAAAGTTGAACAGCATAGTTAATATCTTCTATAAACTTATAAACAGTTTAAAATGTTTTTTTTTAAGTTGTTTTCACGGTGCGGGCATCATCACCCCGCAATTTTTTGAAAAAAAAAAAAATGTTTTTTTCACCCTTCGGGGTCCTTCAGGGACCCCCTGACAAAGGCTAGGGGGTCAGGAACTCTCTACCCTGCCCCCTTTTCACGTTCTCCACCTTTCTTTTTCACTGCCACACACAAAATGGCGGCCGACACTTCCTGATTTCGACCGATTCGAATGTTGACTGACATGTAACCACCAATCAGAATTACGTTCGCGCACGTTCTGGTGCGCGCACAGTGCGCGCACGGTGCGCGCAGGGTGCGCGCATATAGATATTTATGTACTTTTAACTGCAATTTTCTCAGGAGCTACTGAACAGATTGACACCATATATGCAAAAGGCACATGCCTGACCTCAGGACTACCTCTTTGCCAAATTTCAAGTAATTCTGTTCAGCCGTTCGGGCTGTACCTTCGACTAAAGGTCCTATGGGAAAATGCATGGGGAAAACGCGTTTTGGGACCCCCCTGTTTTCTCAGCCCCCGCTTGATGAATGACCCCGAGACTTTCAGGGTAGGAGCTGAGCGGAGCGCCCCATTAGTTTTGAAAATTTCGCGAGGATTCGTCAACCGGCGCCAAAGTTATTCAAAATAGAATTTTCAGATTTCCTATGGGAACTCGGTCCTAACTATAACTATCTACTGGCGACCGCCAGTAGATAATATATATATATATATATATCAAAAAACCACCTTCTTCTGTCGAAGTAGATGAGGAGACACAGCGGGGCTTGTGAAGACCATTTATTTAAACAGGCATGACGCGTTTCGGTATTACACCTTTCTCAAATGACTTTCGTTTTAAAAGTGCCTCTGGTGCTAACATTTCCTGAGTGAGTCTATTATATAGCCCCAATGCCTAAAGTCACGTTATACGGAATCACTCAAGCAATGCATTGTTACGAGACTACAATACCCAGCATGCAGTTTGTTCATCGTGCTGGTGAGTGGTTCCGTTTAGCCGGTATTTTCTTTGCGTTCTGAAGTAGGAAACCGACTTAAAACGTGACCAGGTAAGATCTGTGGCGCTGTGCTGGGCAATAACAGTCTTTACATCCCACACTTCCAACCTCGCAATTTCCATCGGTAGCAGGTCCGTATATATATATATATATACCAATAAAATAAAATCTTTAAAAACCAAACCATTCTAGTTACATTTACAAAGTAAACAACTTACAATTCTTAAAAGTTTGTAAAAATTATTTTACACATTTAAAACTTTAATAAATAAAAATATTATAATTTTACATAAACCAAAAAATAATAATATACATTATAAAAATAAAATAAATGATAACATATCAAATGTAATACATATACTAGTCCTACTACAATTCATACAAAACTACACAAACTATTATAGTAAATATATAAAAAACAATACTACTCCTACTGCACACAAAGCAAAAACGATAAAATTGGGTAAGATATACAAATCTCCCTCCAGTACATGCAACAGTAATAAAAGTGTTTGATTACGGTTAGGTAATATTTACTATAACCATTCCAGCCAGTACAGCAGTAGGGAAAGTGTTGGATTGCGGAGGGGTAAAATGTACTATTCTCAGTCCAATCAATACAACAGTAGGGAAACTGTTGGACAGCGGAAGAGTAAAATTTACTCTTCCCACTCCAGTCAGTACAACAGTAGGGAAAGTGTCGGATTGCGGAGAGGTCAAATTTACTATGCCCACTCCAATAAGTGCAACAGTAGAGAAAGTGTTGGATTGTGGAGGGGTAAAATGTACTATTACCACTTCACTCAGTACAACAGAAGGGAAAATGTTGGATAGAGAAGGGGTAAAATTTACTATTCCCACTCCACTTGTTAAAAACAAACAAAATTTCTTTAACAACATAGAATTATTTCATAAACAAAGTATTTATTCATTACTTAAAATTAATTTACTTTGCATCCCATACCCCAACCAAACCCACAACCCACACCTAAAATCAAAAACAGGAAAAAACGTATTACATAATTAACAAAATTAATTATCAATTATACAAATACAATTTATCAAAAACCAGTCGCTGCTTGCAGAGTGAGTGCTATGGGGCGGTAGGGCGGGGCAGGGGAGGGGCAGGGGGAGTAGTGAACTCAGACATACGACGGACAGGAGTAAGGTAAGTAGTTAAATAAATAAAACTATTTAACTTGCGCTCGCTGCATCGCCAACCCGGCCCACCGCCCCGCAGCACTCCCTCTGCTAGCCACCACTGTTAAAATCTAAATATAATAATTCTGTAAAATCAATTATTTTCCCACCATTTACCCCTATACTCCACAACCCGCACCTAAAAAAATTATCAATTAATTATTGATTAATGAAAAAATCATTACTTCCCACCCTTTACCCCTATAAACCCCACAACACACATTTAAAAAAAAATATTTACATAATTAATGATTAATTAATTAATATTAATTGATCATTACTAATTAACTAATTATTAATTAATTAAAAACAAATTACTTCCCACCCTTTACCCCTCTAACCTCACAACCCACACCTAAAAATTAAATAAATTACACAATTAACAGAATTAATTATCAATTAATTAATATATATTAACAACTATTTATTAATTAATTAAACATAAATTACTTCCCATCCTTGACCCCTATAAAACCCACAACCCGCACATAAAATGTACATTAAAAATTAATAGCTCAATTAGGGGTGACTGAGGTTTATATGTGCAGTGATTTAGAATAGATTTAGTGAACCTATATCTAAGTAAGGGGTGCATGCACCACCTTACACAGACTGCAGTAGCAGAACTGTGGTGTCAGTTTGAATGGTCTCTCAGGGGTGGCATAATACGTGCTGCAGCCCCCTGGGAGGCCTCTGGGGTACCTATGCCCTGGGTAAATGGTGTACTATATACTTGGGACTGATAAGGGTACCCCAGTATCCAATCTGGAGTGCACCTAAAGTACATGCACAACCAATTTAGGGAGAAAGCAGATAAACTGGGGTCCTGATTAGCAGGATCCCAGTCAGACTAGTCATAAACCAGCAAAACACCAGGAAAAAGTGGGGGTAACCATGCAGTCAGATTCCACCTTTCTACACTAGTGGCCTCAGGTCGTAGATTATCCCCACCTACGACGACCTTGAAGATGATTTACTAGTAGCCTGGGAGAGGGAATTAACAGCAAACTCAAATAAGCTGATGGGTATACTGATTGAGAATTCTCAGAGAAAAGTGAGCAAACTGTTGACAGACATAGATACCCTGGAGACAGAGACACAAAATCTTAATTTACCAGAGGCAACTGAAAAGAATTACCCAATTCTTGAGGGCGTACTATTGAGACGCCAGAACGAGGTTAAACAAAGAAAACCTAAGAAACTAAAAAGGGACTAACAGGATTACAATAGCGCCAGGGTATTTACCTTTGCCAAGAAGTATGACCATCTTATCCCTAAACAACAGACAAAGACTAAAGAACCCACTACTTCTATTAGTTCCAGTTCCTCCTCACGGGACATGCCTGTGACTAGTGAGAGTGAATAGGAAGGGATAGAAGGCAGGGATAATCCTTTTTTACGGGAGGTTTTAAGGATAAAGAAAGGGAACAGAGAACAGAATCGACGCACTCCTATCACAGGCGGACAAGGCGGGGAAAGAGAGGGGACAGGGCAAGAAGACAGAATGAGAACCAAGTCTTGGAACAAGAAAAAATAGAGGATCCCACAGTTATCAACCTCACTGACAAACAGATTAGCCTGGCAGTAACATCATTATTACAAAAGGGTTTGAGCTTCTGTCCTATGGACAAGGGTGATTTATGTAAGGCTAAGGTTGACTTGTTTAAATTTGTGAAATGGCTTTAGCTGAAGAAACACTTTGCACAGTTTCCCTGTACCAATAAAGACAGAACCACACTGCAGAATACTCTTCCGTGTGATAATTTGACCATACAGGATGTTTTAAATACCAAGTTATTGTTGTCAATCTCTGAATGTGAGGGGGGCCAAATGACTATGGATAGACTTCTCTGTGATCTTGATGTCAAAATGGACTTGAACATTAACCGTGGGCTTAAGGCCAAATCAAGATGGGCCCCCCCTTTACCGGCTGGCAACAACATCAATATTGTTTAAAAACTAGTTATGTCAGATTTAGACAAATCGGCGGACTCACGACACTCACACATGGGATGGAAAGATAATCTCACCCAGACAGAATGGAAAGCACTACAACAACTGATGGTAGATGACAGCATCACAATACGGGAGGCAGACAAACGTGGCAACGTGGTTCTCATGAACCAGGTTGACTATGACAGTGAAATCATCTCACAACTCAGTGAGGAGGACTGCTATGAGAAACTACCCTCCAATCCCATCTGGACGTTAACCAGAAACTCAAGGGCTGGCACAATCTATGCGTACTAGACTTTAATGAGCACACTTACCTTAGGATAGAACATCCCAGACACCCATGCCTATATACTCTACCTAAGGTACATAAGAATCTCCCATTCCCGCCAGGCAGACCCATTGTGTCGGGCATTGGTGGACCCACAGAAAAACTATCTGACTATGTTGACACATTTCTACAACCTTTGGTAGCCAATCTACGGTCCTACATCCGAGACACTGAACACATTCTCAGCACGCTGAATGACATCAACTGGGACGTTACCATGACACTGGTCCCACTGGATGTCACTGCTCTCTACACGAGCATTCAACATGACTTGGGTTTACAGGCATTAAGACGCACGCTCAACTTTCGCCCGGCTAGCCTTTGGGAACACACAGGCATGTTACTGGAAATGACACAAATAATCTTGAAAAACAATGTGTTTGTTTTCAAAGGGTCATGGTACAGACAGATACGTGGAGTGGCCATGGGCTCTAAATGTTCCCCATCATACGCTAATCTGTTCCTGGGATGGCTGGAGGAGAATTGGATATGGGGCACTGTGTGCAGTGAATGGAATGACTCTATCCTGTTCTGGGGCATGTACATTGACGATTGCTTACTTATCTGGACAGGCGACAATGATAAACTAGCAAGATTTGTGACACATCTCAACAGCAATAATGCCAACATTAGGTTCACCTACACCCATAGCAAAACCTCCCTCACTTTTTTGGATGTGGAACTTTTTGTTTCCAACAATAAAATTGAAAGCAGACTATACAGGAAGACTACGGCGTGCAATAGTGTGTTACATGCCACTAGCGCGCATCCCAAACACCAGATCCATGCTATCCCCTACGGGGAATTTATACGAGCTCGACGTAATTACAGCATTGATAGTGACTTTGTGGGTTGCCTCAAAAATATGGGGGACAGATGTGTGCGCAGGGGTTACAGCCAAAGAACGATACATAATGCACTGAGCAGGATTTCATGAGTAGAAAGACAACAAACACTTCAAGATAGAGGCAAACAAGGGGATCCTAAAACTATTCGGCTTGTCACAGATTACAATGCACTCAATATGACACTCACCAAGAGCATGCGAAAACACTGGCACCTATTGCGTGCAGATAAGACATTGGAGGCTTTTATCTCTTCTAGACCAAAGGTGACATTTCGTAAGGGTAAGAGCCTCAGGAATCTACTGAGTCCCAGCTACCCGAAAGCGGGTACTCAGCGATGTTGACTATTGTCAGAGCGTCTGGGTTTCTACAAGTGTGGACGATGCTCCGCGTGTAGATGGGCCTCAGATAAAAAAAGGATTTTTCTGGCCCCAATCACTGCACTTACAAGATAAACACAAGTATCAACTGTCAGACCAACTATGTGATTTACGCAATCATTTGCAAATGCCTACTAATGTATATTGGCAGCACTATTAGGGCTCTGAAGGACCGCATTGTAGAACACGTTAGGGCAGTCAAACAAGCTGACACTAGATGCCCTGTGGCAATGCACATAATGGATTGTCCAGCTCAGGACAGCCACAAATCCTTCTCTTTTTTTTGGATTTGACACGTACCCAGGCACGTGAGGGGTGGCAATAGAGAACTTTTGTTGAGGAGGAGGGAAGCAACTTGGATTATGCAATTGAGAAGTGTTGAGATGGGCTTGAATACAGACCATGGATATTGTTGGCGTGTGCAAGGGACTGTTGTTTTGGTTTATTAGTGGTTATCCACACACTGGGGAGGAGGGTGGCTCTCCCCACCCTTATGCACCGCAATCACAATTGTACACTAGTATATACTCACTGCGTATTTCCCAGGAGCGCCATTACCCTACACAATCTACCGACCAAGAAGTCACACAATCCAGTAGTAATGGCCAACTTCAGACTGTCCTGCATGATTTCAGAACGGACTCAGCCCTGGCTAAACTTATCCAGCCGGCTACTTGGGATCAAATATATTGACAAACAGATGTTTTAAAATATTTACTAGTTACATTTAAAAATTATTTTTTTACTTTCTGTTATCACACCTAATGGCTGATGGTACAGGACTCAGGCAAATGCAGAGAAGTGAGACAAACATATAGGTGGAGGGAAGTAGTTGATAAGTTGATTACACCATGTACCTGACGATGGATTCATGGATTTTGGTTGTGGTCCTGCTGGAATTATTGGCTCCTCTGTACCACTTTTTCAGAAGTTCTAATAAAGTCCTACAACATTTCAATAAGCATTTTATGTTTTTTTACATCATCGGCTTCTGTCAAAATCGTTTAATCTTTATCCTTTTGATCAAGTACGGTGAGCAGATCTTCCTTCATGTTGGCCAAAGGAGTTTCTGTTTTGCTCTTTAGTGGTTGGAAACCACATTTTCATTCATCTAAAAAGCTCTATTTTTCCAAATGTTCCTCGATTTGTTTAGTCACTTAACTTTCCACGATCTTGCTTAGGAATTGGAGGTTTGACAATACACCTTCAGGATGCAAGTGCTGCATAACTTCTACCAAAAAGAGGAAGAGATCTGGACAAAGCTAAACCTCCCTGAAGAGCTATAATAAAAGTGAAAAACATGTGTCAGAGGTTTCTTTTATTCATTCCAGGTTGACTTGGATGGTATTTTACTAATCCAAAGCTGTAATACTGTGCCTGGAGTGGTAAAAGGGTCTTGCCATTTTACAGCTTGGCGTGGATGGCACTGTTGTATTCCTATGCTTAAAGACTTTGCTGTAGAAATGGCAAAAGACTTTGGGCCATCGGACCGCAGCAGCCATGGTGGCACTGCAGGTACTGCTGAACTGGGATTCCGACTGCCCTATTACTAGTTGGGCAGTCGGACCGCCATCAGAGATCCCTGGCGGAGTTGCGGTGGTCTTGAGGTCGCCATATGCTTGGCGGTGGTGCTGCAGCCCCACCAAGCATATTATCAGTTTCCTCTCCGCCACAGTTCTCATGGCAGTGAGCCTGCCATGAAAACTGAGGCAGAGAGGAAACAAAGGGGGCCTGGGTTATGGGATGCATGCAGGGGAGCCCAAGTTGCAGACTGCAGAGTCCATGCTGTGTAGGAACTGCCTTTGACACTCCCATCGCAGTGCCCTTTTTCAGAGGCACCGCTGTGGGACCACCAAAGAAACGCTTGTCAGACACAAGACAGCACGTAATCTTGTGGGCGGTGCTCACATGGCTTTGGTGGTGTGGGAGAGTGGCGGCACCGCTCCCACACTGCCAAAGTCATAATCGAGCCCTTTGTCTCTTTCAAGCTCGGCATGGATTGCACTGTGCTAATTTTATGCTTTGCTAGAAAAACAGACATTTGAGATAAGCAGATTCAGAGTGTCGCTGATGTTGTAGAGTTCTCTATACAGGAGCTGGTCTCCACTTAAACATGGGAACTACCCAGAGTTCTCTGCTTCTTTTATATTATCTACTGGCGGTTGCCAGTAGATAGTTATAGTTAGGACCGTGTTTCCATAGGAAATCCGCAACATTCTATTTGGAATAACTTTGGCGCCGATTGACGAATCCTCGCGAAATTTCCAAAATAGGTGGGGTGCTCCGCTCCGCTCCTTCCCTGAAAGTCTCGGGGGGATTCGTCAAGCGGGGGCTGAGAAAAAGGGGGGGTCCCAAAACACGTTTTCCCCATGCATTTTTCCATAGGACCTTTAGTCCAAGCTACAGCCCGAACGGCTGAACAGAATTACTTGAAATTTGGCAGAGAGGTAGTCCTCAGGTCAGGGATGTGCCTTTTGCAGGTCTGGTGTAAATCTGTTCAGTATTTCCTGAGAAAATAGCATTTAAATCAATATATATATCTATAGGCGCGCTCCGTGCGCGTTCAGTACGGGCACGGTGAAAAACCTTAAAAAACATAATTTAGCATTTAAAAAACCGTACAAATTCACTGAAAAAACCATAGGTTTCACACACGTTATAGTTAGGAATTAGCATTTAAAAAACCTTGCAAATTCACTTAAAAAACCATAGGTTTCACACATGTTATAGTTAGCTGGACATTTCACTCGTGAAAAACCATTGAAATTCCCCCGTTATAGTTAGTGCAGGCAACTATAACTCAAGCGACAGCAATCCTCTGCTGATGACGTCAGATATTACATCACTGATGACATATGTGTCTTTCTGAAAAAAAAATATTTGTAATATATGTATAGCTAAAAATTAATGGAAGAAGACATGGGTAAATAAGTGTCTAAATACAGTGATGTAATATCTGACGTCATCAGCAGAGGATTGCGGTCGCGTGAGTTATAGTTGCCTGCACAAACTATAACGGGGGAATTTCAATGGTTTTTCACGAGTGAAATGTCCAGCTAACTATAACATGTGTGAAACCTATGGTTTTTTAAGTGAATATATATATATATATATATATATATATATATATATATATATATATATATATATATATTACCTACTGGCGGTCGCCAGTAGATAGTTATAGTTAGGACCGAGTTTCCATAGGAAATCTGAAAATTCTATTTTGAATAACTTTGGCGCCGGTTGACTTATCTTCGTGAAATTTTCAAAACGAATGGGGCGTTCCGCTCAGCTCCTACCCTGAAAGTCTCGTGGGGTGATTCGTCTAGCGGGGGCCGAGAAAAAAGGGGGGTCCCAAAACACATTTTCCCCATGCATTTTCCCATAGAACCTTTAGTCGAAGGTACAGCCCGAACGGCTGAACAGAATTACTTGAAATTTGGCAAAGAGGTAGTCCTCAGGTCAGGCATGTGCCTTTTGCATATATGGTGTAAATCCGTTCAGTAGTTCCTGAGAAAATCAAAAGTAAAATCACATATATATCTGGGCGGAGCCTAACCACACATCTCATCGTGAGATCTGATTGGCTGTCAGCACTTCATCCAAGAAGTGTTGGCAGCCATCTTGGGACCAATATACATGATAGCACCTCATTAAAAAGCATTGCAGTTAATAGAAGGTTTTAAGACTTTAGTTACATTATAAATCATTTGTTGATGGTACCATACTCATTTTAGGAATTGTGGTGTGTTCTAAGGTGATTTTACCATGTGAAAAAGCCTTCTGCTGTGATATAATGAATCATGTTTGAGAGAAAACTATTTTCTCATGCTTTTCCCACAGAGGTTTGGAAGGTGATCTATAAGCTAAACTGAGAGCATATTTTCTGTAAATTCACATTATCTTTCTCAGTCATGTGAGAATGAAGTCTGACATTCTCAGTAAAACATGTACATCCAACAAGGGCAGAGACTGTCAGTTGATTCCTTTGTGTTGAACTGCAGCTTCCCAGAGTGTTCTAAAGAACAACTAGAGCGCTAACAGTCCTACTTATGACAAACGTATAGCACACCTGAAGCCATCTTGGTTGGCATAAAGTGGTAACTCTTAAAACATTTAATTTAAAAAGGAACAAAATGAGGGGGTGCAATTTTGCCATAGAAAGTATGATTAGTGCTGCAGAAAGAAAAATTAGGGCACATTTTGAGTGACTTCTCAAATCCTCTTCTATTTCATTAAAAAATTCTGACATGCAGACTGAAACATGCACTTTCAATACCAGCAGCAGACTTCCCTGGTGAGCAGTAGCTTTACTACAGTGATCTAATAAGCAACTAGAGTGCTAACATTCTGAATTTATGGCAAATGTGTGACACATCTGAATGCCTTTTTGATGGAGTCAAAGTAAAAAACTGAAAGTATTTCCTACTGAGGAGACTGTAGTAATTGAGGAAATTAGGAAACATCATAACAAGTAAGTCTCCCAACATGGCCACCAGAGACAAAAGAGCCCAAATGTAGCCCAAATATTACCCAGATGTAGCCCAAGTATAGCCCAATGACAGAATGTCCCAGAGTGTTCTAACGAACAATTAGAGCGCTAACAGTCTTACTTATGACAAAAGTATGGCACACCTGAAGCCATCTTGATTGGAATAAAGTGGTAACACTTAAAACATTTAATTTAGAAAGGAACAACATGAGGGGGTTCATTTTGCCATAGAAATTATGATTAGTGCTGTAGAAAGAAAAATTAGGGCACATTTTGACTTCTCAAATCCTCTTCTATTTCATAAAAAAATTCTGACATGCAGACTGAAACATGCACTTTGAATACCAGCAGCAGACGTCCCTGGTGAGCAGTAGCTTTACTACAGTGATCTACTGAGCAACTAGAGTGCTAACATTCAGAATTTATAGCAAATGTGTGACACATCTGAATGCCTTCTTGATGGAACCAAAGTAAAAAACTGAAAGTATTTCCTACTGAGGAGACTGCAGGAAATTAGGAAACTTCATAACAAATAAATCTCCCAAGATGGCCACTAGAGACAAAAGAGCCCAAATGTAGCCCAAATATCACCCAGATGTAGCCCAAGTATAGCCCAATGACAGACTGTCCCAGAGTGTTCTAACGAACAACTAGAGCGCTAACAGTCTTACTTATGACAAAAGTATGGCACACCTGAAGCCATCTTGATTGGAATAAAGTGGTAACACTTAAAACATTTAATTTACAAAGGAAGAAAGTGAGGGGGTTCATTTTGCCATAGAAATTATGATTAGTTCTGCAGAAAGAAAAATTAGGGCCCATTTTGACTTCTCAAATCCTCTTCTATTTCCTAAAAACATTTTGACATGCAGACTGAAACATGCACTTTGAATACCAGCAGCAGACTTCCCTGGTGAGCAGTAGTTTTACTACAGTGATCTAATGAGCAACTAGAGTGCTAACATTCAGAATTTATGGCAAATGTGTGACACATCTGAATGCCTTCTTGATTGAACCAACATAAAAAACAGAAAGTATTCCCACTGAGGAGACTGCAGTAAATGAGGTAATTAAGAAACTTCATAACAAATATATCTCCCAAGATGGCCACCAGAGACAAAAGAGCCCAAATGTAGCCCAAATATCACCCAGATGTAGCCCAAGTATAGCCCAATGACAGAATGTCCCAGAGTGTTCTTAAGAACAACTAGAGCGCTTACTGTCTTACTTATGACAAAAGTATGGCACACCTGAAGCCATCTTGATTGGAAAAAAATGGTAAAACTTAAAGCATTTAATTTAAAAAGGAACACAATGAGGGGGTTCATTATGCCATATAAATTATGATTAGTGCTGAAGAAAGAAACATTAGGGCACATTTTGAGTGACTTCTCAAATCCTCTTCTATTTCATTAAAAACTTCTGATATGCAGACTGAAACATGCACTTTTAATACCAGCATCAGACTTCCTTGGTGAGCAGTAGCTTTACTACAGTGATCTAATGAGCAACTAGAGTGCTAACATTCAGAATTTATGGCAAATGTGTGACATATCTGAATACCTTCTTGATGGAATCAAAGTAAAAAACTGAAAGCATTTCCTACTGAGGAGACTGCAGTAAATGAGGAAATTAGGAAACTTCATAACAAATAAATCTCCCAAGATGGCCACCAGAGACAAAAGAGCCCAAATGCAGCACAAATATCACCCAGATGTAGCCCACATGTAGCCCAATGAAAGAAGTGTGCAAAACAGTTATGTTTTGAGTATTTGCAGTTTTATATATTGCAGACTTGTCAGGTATTGGAGTGCTTTACATGAGCATTGGTTACATCACACAAGACCAAATTCATTTTGGTTGTAGACATGGGGAGATTAAGTGATTTGACCAGAATCACAGAATGTTGAGCTGAAGCAGAAACTCCAACCTGGTTCCCTAGTTGCAAAGTCTGCAGCTCTGGAAGTAACACCACATCCTCTCCCCTAGGTGCAACATTTAATCAAGTGGTCAACTGGATAAAAAAACATAAATAATACAAATAATGTTAAAGTTCTTTGTCGCTATTTGAAAACTCAGATAATATGTCCTCATTTTAGTTTTTTAGACCACTAACCATAATTTTGATGCAAATAAGACCCTCTCGTATATGTAATTTCTAAAAGAAATACTCTAGGTATTACAGTTTTGATTACATCAAGATGACGTCAGGCGTTCCACACTTTTGTGATAAATATAGAATGTTAGCAATCTAGTTGTTCATTGGGATACTGTTGAGAGGCAGAGGCCAGGGGCACGTACTCTGAAAATTGAAGGCAGGTAGGAGAGTGCAGATGCAACAATTTGACCACACTGGGCAGGCAGGAAGGGCAGTGGCAGCACAACAGACTATGTAGGGCAGTGGAAAGGGGGGCAGGGGAAACAAACCAACAATACAGGACTGGCAAGAGAGGCTGTGGTAATATAATACACCATTGTGGGCAGAAGGAAGAGGCAGTGGTAGTACAACCATACATGCCAACAGACCCGTTTCAGCCAGGAAACGTCCAATGTTTTTAAGCTCAAATGGGCTTTATTTGATCTCTCTCCTGTCTACAATCTCCTCTTTTTCAATGTAACTCAAAGGCGAAATTCAATACCCCAGTTTTTTTTCAAAATCTCCCTCTTACCAAGTTCAAAATGTTCGCAAGTATGGTATATTGGATCATGGTAGGCAGGAGGAATTGGGGTAGGGACATGGACTCGGATAACAGAGGACAGGAGGGACATGGAGAGGTGCACCAAACTGACCCTACAGGGCAGGCATCAGGGTTTGCAGCAGCACAATACACCACACAGCACATGCGGGACAGGAGTGCAGCACAACAATCCATAGAAAGCAATAGGGAGGGGACAGGACCATGCACATGGACAACAGAGAACAGAGGGGAAAGAGGCAATGGTAGCTAGCTGACCATAATGGGCAGACAGGAGAGAAAGCTGCAGCATAACAGACCATAAAGGGCAGGAGGGACGGATCAGGGGCATTACAATGGAACAGACAAGCCAGGAGGGATGGAATAGGGGTCTGCACATGGAAACAGAGGGCTGGGGGCAAGGGGGCAAAGCAGGAGCAGCAAGATGACCATGGAGGTCAGGCAGGTTGGGCACTAGAAACAAAACACACCATGGAGAGCAACAATGAGACTATGATGGCATACACACAGACCATGGAGGGAAGGTGGGAGGGGGTCAAGGGCAGCTAGCTGACCACACAGGGAAGGTGGGAGGGGCCATGGCAGCACAGAAGACCATGCATGGCAAGCGGGAGGGTTAGTGGCAGCACAATGGCTATGATGGGCAAGAAGGAGGGTGCAGGGGCATGCACAAAGGACCATGGAGGATAGAAGGGAGGGTCAGGACCTGGGCACAGACAAGAGAGTTCAGGGGAAGGGGCCTCACAACAGACCACGCGGGCAGGCAGGAGGAGCAGTTGCAGCACAACAGACCAGGGAGGGCAGAAGGGTGTGGCAGTAAAATGGACCATGGAGGACAGGAGGAAGGGGCTAGGGGCATGGCATGTGGACAGGCAGAGTGGAGGTGGCAGGGACAGGTTACAGTCATCTGACAATGCTAGGCAGGTGGGAGGGGAGTGGCAGCTCAACAGAACACTCAGAGTAGATAGGAGTGGCAGGTCCATGGAACATGGTGGGCAAAAAGGATGAAGCAGGGGCATGCACAAAGACATCGGAGGGCAGGGGGAAGGAGAATAGGGGCAGCAAGCTAAGCACAGAGGCTAATCAGGAGGTCAATGATGGGCCATAGAATTGGGCAATGGAGGGCAGGAGGAGTGGACTGGTACATCATGCTAAATGGAGGGCAGTGGCAGTGCTCCAGCGCGGAGTGCAAAATCCCTCCCTACCGTTGCGGACCAAAAGATCTCACACACGCACACTATCCATACATTCGCTGGTGGGGCCCATAACACCAACACACACTCACCATCAGTCCGTACGAGAGGCGATTATCCTTCCAAGTGCTGGATAATGAGGGAGGAAGATACCACTTTACCCTAATGAGCAACAAACCTACAAACCCTTCTTATACTCATTAGGCCCTAGATTCTACATTTGGTATTCCCCTCATGACCGGGATGGATCTGTTAGTTGTAGATTTAAGTGAATTACTAATACTCTAATTAACCTTTTCATTAACACATTTCAATGAATAAACAACCCAACTCATTTCTGTAGATGTTCAAATCGAAATTTATATTAATATTGCAGATTAAATCATTCATTTGATCAAGTTGCCATTCATATTGACCTATTCTGGCTAAAGTCGTCCTCTATGTCAAATCTGGCAATCTCGCAAATCTATGCCCATCAATTTAGCAGGTTAAGTTCATCAGGATTTTGGGCATTAATTCAGTCCGTCAAAGATTCAGGCTATCAGCTGTCCTGCAGTGTCACCGTCCTCTTCGTCAGCATATCATCAGGAAATCGAAGGAGCGACCCTCCAACCTCTCTATTCTATGGGTTTTATAATAATTTCAATAGCAAAATGTAACAATATTGAGTTTTAAACTGTTCTGATTGGCTGATCAGGGTTCAACCTCTCCGTTCCCATAAGGTTTAGTCCATGTTGTCAGCATACTTGCTGGTTCCGGTTCTTTAATAAAGCCTTTTGTCTGTAGAGCTGGCACCTTTCCCAGTGGCCTTGATAAGTACAGCTTGCCTGGGGTCAAGACAGGGCCATTGTTGCTCACCTTTTAGCGAGGCGCACTTCACCCAAGCCTGGTTCAGCATCGACAGTTAGGTTAGGCACCAAAAGCAGCCATCATTTGATAGGCCAGAATAGTCAACTTAAGCAAAGAAACACAAAAACGTAATTAATGCATAGAAATGACTAATTAAATGTTATTCCCTCGCTAATACCCATATGTGTGTGTATTTATCTAGCCAAAAGCAACACTCAATGCGGTTTATACTTACTAAATAAAGCACGAATCACAATTTCATCACCAAAGCGACATATATCATGCAATGTTCTAATTATCTATCATTAATATGCGTACAAAATTTAGTTCACGTCATTAATTAGGCCATGCAGATGCAAATCCCACGTGTATTTCGGTCATTAATAAGGTTGATTAGTTATTTCCACATCACTCCAAACCATTAGTACGATTATGATTAATTAATTAATCTAATTAATAAAACGACATGCAAAATGGGATGGGTATACAAAAATTTTGCATAACCCGCTCCAGCAGCAGCACATCAGACCATGCATGGCAGGAGGGAGGAGGCTAGTCCATGGATTCAGAAAACAGAGGATAGGGAGGAGGTGGATGGGGCAGCAAGCTAACTGTTCAGAGAAGGTGGGTATTAGGAACTTTATTGCTTTTAAAATGTGTGTCTGTGCAAACTACTTAAAATATGAACAAGTATGCAGCATAATCTCACTTTTATTCAGGAAGAAGAGGACGTTTGTGACTGTGACTCTGGGCTCACTTGGCAGAAACACCCCCTGACCCTCCACACCCCATCGCAAAATGTAATGCCCGTGAAAAGGGTAGGTGGACGCAGTGTTATATAGAACATAGTCCTGAGAGCACGATTGAAAATGAAAACTAGATATAGTATATGGTAGAAACTATGCACCAAAAAGTGTGATATAAGATGAACCGGGGCGTGAAATATAATATGCAATACATTGTGCGCAATGACAGATTCATTGGAGAGTGCGAGATAGCACAGGCACTAGCGCATGCTATGCGATATGCGCCTTGGAGTGTAATATGCACAGGGCAGTGTTGTGTAACCTAACAAGTCACTAAAGTTGTAATATAAAATATGTGCTGGGGACTGTAACGTTGCATATGCACTGTGACAAAAATATGGACCCCAGATTGTAATATGTATGGCATAGCGCTGTGCGTTATAACATAGGCATCGAGGAAGGCACGTTAGATGGGGCAATATAACCCGTGCGAAGGCAAGTGTGGCATGACATATTCACGGGGTGGTGTTACAGTGCACATGGGCTAGAGAGTGTCATAGCATACGCACTAGCTGGTGGAATACAACACAGAGGTGTGAGGCACTCGGCGGGCACTGGTGGGTGTAACATAGCATTGGGCTCAGCCAGGAGCACGCTGTGACTCTCAAGTGTGGTTCGTCTCCTTTCCAGAGAGTAAAATAAAAAGTATTTCACATCCGGCGGTGGATGTGTGTTTTATTAACCATGAGGGGGATTTCTTGCATAGTTTGGTCGAATTTTTGTCGATTCCCCTTTGAATGGCTTGGTGTGCGTGTATATTAAATGTGCCTGTCAATAGCTACCGATGCTTGTATAAATAAACAACAAGGGTGTCTACTTGGAGAGTACCCACCGGCGGCGGTGCCGAGATTAGGCACGGTAGGGCGTCAGACACGTCAGAGCTTCACTAGCGGTGTAAATACATTCCATGTGGATTCATTCTATGCATAGTCGCCTTTTAATGAATATCACGCAAATCGTCATGGTGATAGGTACATACGGTTTGTCCAGCATGTCCTAGGTGTTTCTATAAATATATATTTTTTTGAAATAATAAAAAACAAAAGCCGGCCCGGGGGATGGGGTCCCCGGGCCATAAGTGGCCTGAGGAGGGGGGCAACGCAGCCCCCTCCTAAAGAATGTTTTTTAAAAAAGGTCATGACCCGGGGGTTGGGGTCCCCGGGGCCGATTAAGGCCTTGAGAGGGCCAAATTTTTTTTTTCAACAAAAAAAATTAGGGTGCAGGCCCTGGGGATGGGGTCCCCAGGGCCAGTAAATTAGAAAAAGAAGGGGGGTCACACAGCCCTCCTTCTTAAAAAAATAAAATAAATAAAAGACCGGCATCGCGCCGGAGGCCTCGCCCCCTCCTTGCAGCACTCTGCAAACGCGCCCCCTGGCCAGTTGTAAGTTGGGGAATTAATTTCCCTTCAATTCTGAGGGTCCCTAAGGGCCAACTAGCCCAACAGGTATCTCCAGTATGCGCCAGGGAGCTGCGTTGCAGACAGGTGTTCTGAGGCCACGCCCCTTTTTACACCTCTGTGCAACGCAGCTCTGTGGCGCTTACTGGAGGTACCTAGTGGGCTAGTTTGACCCTAGGGACCCTTAGGATTCAAGGGGACTTAATCTCTCAACTTAGAACGGCCACAGGGCACATTTACACAGTGGTAAAGGGAGGGGATGGGGCCTGAGGTGACGTGTGCAAACACGCCCTGTGGCGCGTTTTAAGTTGGGGAAATAATTCCCTTTCAATCCTGAGGGACCCTGGGGGCCAACTGGCCCACCAGGTGCTTCCAGTAAGCGCCACTGCTCTGCGTTGCAGAGAGGTGGTGCAGGCCGTGCCCCTTTTTACACCTCTCTGCAATGGCGCTTACTGGACGTACCTAGTGGGCTATTTTGCCCCTAGGGATCCTCAGGATTCAAGGGGACTTAATCTCCAAACTTAAAAAACAGCCACAGGGCGTGTTTACACAGTGGGGAAGGGAGGGGACGGGGCCTGAGGTGACGTGTGCAAACACGCCCTATGGCGCCTTTTAAGTTGGGGAAATAATTCCCCTTCAATCCTGAGGGCCCCTGGGGGCTAACTAGCCCACCAGGTGCTTCCAGTAAGCGCCACTGAGCTGCGTTGCAGAGAGGTGGTCCAGGCCGTGCCACTTTTTACACCTCTCTGCAACGCAGCTCTGTGGCGCTTACTGGAGGTACCTAGTGGGCTAGTTGGACCCTAGGGACCCTCAGGATTCAAATGAACTTAATCTCCCAACTAAAAACGGCCACAGGGCGTGTTTACACAGTGGTGAAGGGAGGGGACGGGGCCTGAGTTAACATGTGCAAACAAGCCCTGTGGCGCTTTTTAAGTTGGGGAAATAATTCCCCTTGAATCCTGAGGGACCCTGGGGGCCAACTAGCCCACCAGGTTCTTCCAGTAAGCGCCACTGCGCTGCGTTGCAGAGAGGTGGTCTAGGCCGTGCGCCTTTTTACATCTCTCTGCAACGCAGCTCTGTGGCGCTTACTGGAGGTACCTAGTGGTCTATTTGGACCCTAGGGACTCTCAGGATTCAAGGGGACTTAATCTCCCAACTTAAAACGGCCACAGGGCGTGCTTACACAGTGGGGAAGTGAGGGGACGGGGCCTGAGGTGACGTGTGCAAACACGCCCAGTGGCGCCTTTTAAGAGGTAGTTTTAATCCACTGCCCTATTATATACAAGGGGCTTACAGAGGAGGTCATGCTGATCACAGGGGGACCCCAACGCATAGGGTTCCCTAGTGTATGTAGGTGTTTTCACTGTATTCTGAGTGTCTTTTAACATAGCACTGGCTCTAGGACTGGTTAGTCAGACTCAGTTACCACCAGTATCCGTCTGAAAAAGTTGAGGGTACAGGATGATTTTGCAACAAGGCTTCTTTCTGCTCTTCTGTTTGTTCTTTCTGCACGTTATCCTTCTTCCTGCACTTTTCTTCGTCTTTGAGGACTTCTGTTGCTTCTTTCTGCATTTCATTTTCTTCTTTCTGTGTGTTTTTTCTTCTTTCTTCACATGTCCTATCTCTGTAGGCATAGTTAGAAATTAGCATTTAAAAAACCTTTGAAATTCACTGAAAAAACCATAGGTTTCAGGCATGTTATAGTGAGGAATTAGCATTTAAAAAACCTTAGAAATTCACTGAAAAAACCATAGGTTTCAGGGGCGTTATAGTTAGCTGGACTTTTCACTCATACAAAACCATTGAAATTCCCCCGTTATAGTTAGTTCAGCTAACTATAACTCGCGCGCCCGCAATGCACTGCTGATGACGTCACATATTACATCACTCATGACATGGTCAGTGACATCACTCGTGACATCACTGATGACATCTCAAATGACATCACTGATGACATCATCCTTGTGATAGAGTGGCAGACCTCCTCTCTCCCTAATATAACCTTTGATACACACATTCAAACATAGAAACTAAAATTTTCAAAACTATGGGCATACCAATATCAGTTACAACAACCTATTCAGTAATTCTAAGATCCACATACACATCCACTCATTCACCAACAGTCCTATACAGTCACTCATACATGTACTCACTCATCATATGTACTCATACACCTATACATCCTGTTACACAACGCCACTCATCCATAGAGTTACTCACACACATAGTCACTCATGCTAATAAAGAATCAAACATCCATTTACTTGCATATACAGTTATACACACACCACCACACTTACTTCTACAGAAACTTACACATACTTAGTCTTTTAAACAATCACTTATAGAAACACATACTTATTCATACAGGAACTCTTTCAATCTCTCACTCTCACATATACTCACTTATATACACCAATAGTCACATATACTAGTTTAAAACATATGTAGTTACTCATAAAGACACTATTGAGACAGTCATTCACTCACTAACACACCCATGCACACACTCATCCACCCATACAGTCCTGCACACATGCTGTCTTCAACACATACAAACAGTGAGTCACTCATTCATGCACCTATGCACTACGTAATACCCCCCACCGAACCATACAGACACTCAGACACTCATACTGATACTCAAAAAAACAACTAATAACCTATATAGACACTCATGTAGCTACTCACCAACCCATGCAGCCACTTATACACAAAGTGAGAGACTGATACAGATATTTACATATTTAAACATTACTCACTAATCCATGTATTCACTAAGATACACTTAATCAGTCAGTTATAAAATCAATTTTTCAAAAACAAATCATCCATTTAGACACTTATATACCCATTTATTCTTCTATCGACCTTGAGATATACATATATAAAACATATGTAATTTTCAGAAAAACACACATTCACTGGTTGATGTTGTCAGTGATGTCATCAGTGATGTCATTTGAGATGTCATCAGTGATGTCATGAGTGATGTCACTGACCATGTCATGAGTGATGTAATATGTGACGTCATCAGCAGTGCATTGCGGGCGCACGAGTTATAGTTAGCTGAACTAACTATAACGGGGGAATTTCAATGGTTTTGTACGAGTCAACAGTCCAGCTAACTATAACGCCCCTGAAACCTATGTTTTTTTCAGTGAATTTCTAAGGTTTTTTAAATGCTAATTCCTAACTATAACATGCCTGAAACCTATGGTTTTTTCAGTGAATATATATATATATATAAGATAAGGCGGTGGAATTCATCAATAACATCAATAACAACAATGTGAATCTCCACTTTACCCACCACATTAGTAATTCCCATTTGGAATTTCTTGATGTTAAGCTATATATAGCCAATGGCAGAATAGAAAGTACATTATTCAGAAAGCCCACGGCTGGAAATGTCACACTTCATGCCACCAGTGCCCATCCCAGACACTTGATAGCCAGTATCCCCTATGGGGAAATGCTACGCCTGAAGCGGATATGCAGCACGGAAGCTGAATTCAATATCTGTGCAGCAGAATCCATGCGTCGCATGAAGGCTAGAGGCTACTCGGACAAAATGGTAACATCTGCCTTAGCTAAGGCTTCCATTAGATCTAGAGATAGCTTGCTACCTGATCCTGACAACACAGAACCTGCATCACATGATCTTGCGGTTCTATCTAGAACATCGGGGGTAGCTGAACAGGTCCTATGTCCAAGGCTAATCACAGCCTTTAGTGAGAACGAGCGCAAAATTAGATCCATCATTAACAAGAACTGGAGAATAGTTCTTACTGATCCAGTTCTAAAAACCAGCTTACCTTCCAGCCCTACTATAACATTCAGTAGAGGTAGAACCATGGGAGCGGAATTAGATCCAACGAGCCCCGAAATCAAAACTAGCTCTATTTGGTTAAAACCCAAAGATGGCTTTTTCAAATGCTCCTCGTGCCGGGCGTGTAAGTTTGGGATCAGCACCACTGAATATAACACCCCATTTAGCCCCACACCTCACAAGATAATAGGTAACTATAACTGCAAAACCGATTTTGCAGTATATGTTCTCACCTGTACTTGTGGGCTAAATTACATTGGGAGCACGAAGTTACAGGCACACGAGAGAATACTCCAACATCTCCGTGCCATCCTTCATAGTGATCCTAATTACCCAGTGGCACGCCACTTCAAACAAGTACATAATAACAACTTATCTTGTTTGAAATACTTCGTGGTATCAGCAGTTCCCAAACCACGTAGAGGGGGTAACCGAGAAGCCTCGCTGAGAAGATTAGAGACCAAATTTATACTAAACTTCGATAGCAAGTGCCCTAACGGTTTGAACAACACCGAAGACATGTACACATGCCTGTAAATCGATACTCTGTGTGCAGCCCCCATACGTTGTGTGTAATATACTGTGCATCATTTGGATTGGAAATTGAATGTATTTCTTAAAGTAAATCGTGTTAATATCTTCCGATTTATTAAATGTGTCTAGTCATATTCATGACCATATTACAGACATAAATTGTCCTTAGGTATATGAATTATGATAACCTATTTTTTATATATTCTTTTCACCTCACTTTTTGTCACTATGGTAGAGATACTGTATCATGTCTCGTATTAGTCGAGGTTATGGTGATGGATACTATTGTATCTTTTCACTTGGTTTAACACATTTTTCACGTAACTTATTATTTACACTGGGTATCTATGTTCTGCAGAGAAATCTAATCATGCAGCTTCTTCATGCACTTAGCCTTGTATATATCCCTTCTTCCCTTTTTGTCACAGAAGTCACTACTCGAAGTACAACAACATGCATTTAAGCAGTTATAAGTGAACTATAGCAGTGTTTTTTGGTGTGTTTGGATTTATCCAGGAATGCTGGTTTAATGCTATTGTTGCATTAAGTACTTTTGAAATTGTACTAATTATAATTTCATAACCACTAACGCCCTAATATTACAAATGAATTCCTCAATGTATATATTTTGTAATTTCAGCATCAAAACTTTTTTTGAAAAATGAATTTAGTTCTGATGGAACAGCGTTAGTACAGTGATGCATAACACACCATTAAGTCTTTCTGCTATGTCCGTTGGTTTGTTCTGTGAACATGTGACCTTAGTGGGAAGGGCATTTTATTTAAAAATGGCATCTATTACACACAGCCTTTATGTGAACAAGGGCGCCTGAGCCCGAAACGCGTCATCTGTCGACTGCTGTTTGGTGAATTAAAACATCTTGCCTGAAATCAGAAGTGGTTCGTGTCTCTCTCTTCGCCGCCGGGGGTTCTCTGGTGGAAGTGGAAGGAGTACTGGTTCGAAATATATATATATATATATATATATATATATATATATATATATATATATTATCTACTGGCGGTCGCCAGTAGATAGTTATAGTTAGGACCGTGTTTCCATAGGAAATCCGCAACATTCTATTTGGAATAACTTTGGCGCCGGTCGACGAATCCTCGCGAAATTTTCAAAACTAATGGGGCGCTACGCTCCGCTCCTACCCTGAAAGTCTCGGGGGGATTCGTCAAGCGGGGGCTGAGAAAAAAGGGGGGTCCCAAAACGCGTTTTCCCCATGCATTTTCCCATAGGACCTTTAGTCCGAGCTACAGCCCGAACGGCTGAACAGAATTACTTGAAATTTGGCAGAGAGGTAGTCCTCAGGTCAAGGATGTGCCTTTTGTAGGTCTGGTGTAAATCTGTTCAGTAGGTCCTGAGAAAATAGCATTTAAATCAATATATATATCTGTAAGCGCGCTCCGTGCGCTTACCGTAAGCTTACCGTACGCGTACGGTGCCGTGCGCGAGCTCAATTCTGATTGGTGGATACATGACTGTAAACATTCGAATCGGTCGAAATCAGGAAGTGTCGGCCGCCATTTTCTGTCTCTCGCACTGAGAAACACAGGTGGGGAACGTGAAAAGGGGGCAACGAAGAGAGTTGCAGACCCCCTAGTGTTTGTCAGGGGGTCCAAGAAGGACCCAAAAGTACGGAAAATACATTTAATAATTTTTTTTTAAAAACGCGGAGTGCGCGTACGGTAAGCTTACCGTACGCGCACGGCAAAAAAAAAAAAAAAAAAAAAAAGAAGTAACAATCACATTTAATAAATAAATTAAAGGACCCACAAGGGAGAAAAAAACAAATGTTACTGTGTAAAAAAAGGCGAGGCGCGCACGGCATGGACTGCGCAACGTGGGCGCTCAGTGCGCGCAGCGCCCCGAGCGCCCACAGCGCGCGCACTGTGCGGGAAGCGCACCGTGCGCGCAGGGTGTGCGCACAGTGAAAAACCAGAAAAAAATAAATAAATAAATACATAACTTAGCATTTCAAAAACCGTACAAATTCACTGAAAAAACCATAGGTTTCACACACGTTATATTTAGGAATTATCATTTACAAAACCTTGCAAATTCACTTAAAAAACCATAGGTTTCACACATGTTATAGTTAGCTGTACATTTCACTCGTAAAAAAACCAATGAAATTCCACATTATAGTTAGATCAGGTAACTATAACTTGCGCGACCGCAATCCACAATGTGTAATTTCAGATGTCATCATTGATGTCATGAGTGATGTCACTGACCATGTCATGAGTGATGTAATATGTGACGTCATCAGCAGTTTATTGTGGGCGCGCAAGTTATAGTTACCTGATCTAACTATAACGTGGAATTTCATTGTTTTTTTACGAGTGAAATGTACAGCTAACTATAACATGTGTGAAACCTATGGTTTTTTAAGTGAATATATATATATCCCAACACAAAGCTCGGCATTTACCCATGCCTCTTAGACGGTGGGCAACACGGCAGGGACGCCACTCCCAACATCTTGCACACAATCCAGTGTCCCGTTCTTGAAAGAAAAACTCACTGGTGCCGTGGCCTCTATACAAAGACGTGTTTATTTTTTATTTTTTAACGGAAGTCCCGTTAAAAAATAAACACGTTTTTGTATAGAGGCCACGGCACCAGTGAGTTTTTCTTTCAAGAACAGGACACTGGATTTTGTGCGATATATATATATATATACATATATATT
The DNA here is from genome assembly GCF_964204655.1 of Triturus cristatus. Lineage (NCBI taxonomy): Eukaryota > Metazoa > Chordata > Amphibia > Caudata > Salamandridae > Triturus > Triturus cristatus. Next base: position 1,062,178,475 of record NC_140582.1, on the reverse strand, counting down.
CCAAACCAGTTGCTCCTTTCGTTTCCCCTCGCCCATGGCAGGCTGATCATCAGATGTCAGTGGAGCGCACCGGCTTCGAAATTTTCTCAAACTTGCAAATTAGACGATCACACATGAGGGTAATCCCACCAACAGGTCTTTTTTAATTCCAGTAACGCGTCACAGGTGAAACGCGTTACTGGAATTAAACAAGCATTGAAAATGCAATAGGTCTCGCCCTCGTTTAAGTTAAAGCAATTCTGTTTGTAATTAGCTGGTTTTTTAGCTTTGCTTTTATTAGTATTTTTCAAACTTTCATTTACATAACATGCATATGTATGCATGCATTCATATTTGTATTTATATAGGTATGCAGATGTATATATATGTTTATATATGTATCCATGTATATATATACACATATATATATATTCACTGAAAAAACCATAGGTTTCACACATGTTATAGTTAGCTGGACATTTCTCTCATACAAAACCAATGAAATTCCCCCGTTATAGTTAGTTCAGCTAACTATAACTCGCGTGCCCGCAATGCACTGCTGAGGACGTCACATATTACATCACTCATGACATGGTCAGTGACATCACTCATGACATCACTGATGACATCTCAAATGACATCATTGATGACATCACTGATGACATCATCCAGTGAATGTGTGTATTTCTGATAATTAAATATGTTTTATATATGTATATCTCAAGGTCGATGGAAGAATAAATGGGTATATAAGTGTCTAAATGGATGATTTGTTATTGATAAATTGATTGTGTAACTGACTGATTAAGTGTATCATAGTGAATACATGGCTTAGTGAGTAATGTTGAAATATGTAAATATCTGTATCAGTCTCTCACTTTGTGTATAAGTGGCTGCATGGGTTGGTGAGTAGCTACATGAGTGTCTATATAGGTTATTAGTTGGTTTTTGGAGTATCAGTATAAGTGTCTGATGTCTGTATGGTTCGTTGGGGGGTATTACATAGTGCATAGGTGCATGAATGAGTGACTCACTGTTTGTATGTGTAGAAGACACCATGTGTGCAGGACTGTATGGGTGGATGAGTGTGTGCATGGGTGTGTTAGTGAGTGAATGACTGTCTGAATAGTGTCTCTATGAGTAACTACATATGTTTTAAACTAGTATATGTGACTATTGGTGTATATAAGTGAGTATATGTGAGAGTGAGAGATTGAAAGAGTTCCTGTATGAATAAGTATGTGTTTCTATAAGTGATTGTTAAAAAGATTAAGTATGTGTAAGTTTCCATAGAAGTAAGTGTGGTGGTGTGTGTATAATTGTATATGCAAGTAAATGTATGTTTGATTCTTTATTAGTATGAGTGACTATGTGTGTGAGTAACTCTATGGATGTGTGGCATTGTGTAATAGGATGTATAGGTGTATGAGTACATATGATGAGTGAGTACATGTAAGAGTGACTGTATAGGACTGTTGGTAAATGAGTGGATGTGTATGTGGATCTTAGAATTACTGAATAGGTTGTTGTAACTGGTATTGGTATGTCCATTGTTTTTTAAATTTTAGTCTCTATTTTTGAATGTGTGTATCAAGGGTTATATTAGAGTGAGAGGAGGTGTGCCACTCTATCACAAGGATGATGTCATCAGTGATGTCATTTGAGATGTCATCAGTGATGTCATGAGTGATGTCACTGACCATGTCATGAGTGATGTAATATGTGACGTCATCAGCAGTGCATTGCGGGCACGCGAGTTATAGTTAGCTGAACTAACTATAACGGGGGAATTTCATTAGTTTTGTATGAGAGAAATGTCCAGCTAACTATAACATGTGTGAAACCTATGGTTATTTCAGTGAATTTGCAAGGTTTTTTAAATGCTAATTCCTAACTATAACGTGTGTGAAACCTTTGGTTTTTTCAGTGAATTTGTACGGTTTTTTTAAATGCTAATTTTTGATTTTTTAAAATATTTTTTTATTTTTATAATACCAATAAAATTACTAGGTATTCATTTATATATTATCTGTATCCTTTTATTTGTTTTTGCTCTTTTTAAAAAAAATTTAATTAGGATAAAGTTGAACAGTTTATTTAATTTTTGCAATTAATTTTTCATCTGTTTTTTTTTTTTTATAAGTTCTTGAGGTGCGCGCTCTGAGCGCGCTCCTAGTACGTTTTCGCAAGTTTTTGCGAATACCGTCGTACGTTATTTACGTACGCATACATACGTTTTAGTGCGCGCTGGGAACGCGCACCCGGTACGTAAACGTACGTACGTACGCATGCGTGCGTGCGTCGTACGCGCTCCACGCGGTTTACTTCCGCATAAGCTTAATTTACGCGCAATAACGTTTGCGTATACGCGTGTTCAACGTATACGCGTTACGTGCGCACATATGACGTATGTACATGCGCTCCGACGCGTTCGCGCATGTGTAATCACTAGGTGCGCGCTCGGAGCTTGCTCAGTGCGCGCACCTCGGGTTATATGCTTAATAAAAGAACACTTCTTATTGGTTAACATTGCTTTCAGTTTCTGATTGTTTCAACACCACACCCAATCCCCTCATGGCAAGTCATGTGATCATGAATCATCACTTTTGATTGGTTTGAAGTACTTTCAGTTCCAGATTCTTCCCAAACCACACCTACTCCCCTCATTATTAGTTCTGATTCCTTTGGAGAAGGAGCTATTCTGTTGTTGAGAGACAATGGCTGAACAGCAACCATCTTCAGACAGTGACCAGGACACTCTTGAGAGGCAGAGGAGCAGGAAGCAGAAAGACAGCTTTATATGGCAGTTTTTCACTTTTCCAGAGGGACAAAAAAAGGTAAATGCACCTAAAGTTACATGTGTACTTTGTCAAAAAGTCTTGTCACGTGGGAATCCTAACAAGAAATATTCTTTTAGCATTCACACTATGTTGAGGCATGTTGACAAAATGCATCCAGTGAATTTTCGTCGAGCTTCTGGAGCAAACCCTCCACCTGCTCTACCGACGACATCTGCAGCAGCTCAGCCGAGCACATCTTCGGCAGCTCAGGCGAGCACTTCAGCTGCAGTGGTGCCTTTGCCTTCTTCTTCACCTCGTTTTGGACCACCTTGTTTTGCTAGGTTGTCCACACGCTGCACTGATTGCGGTAAACTTATTTCTGTGGGTGAGACCAGTCTTGATCTCATTCAGAGAAAATTTGATGCCCATGAGTGCAAGTAGGCCATAGATGTTTTTTCTTTTTTTCCGTTTTTCTCTTCCTGTTTCCCTCCATTAACTCAAGGGCTCTTTTAAGAGCCACTTATAAACTAAACCTCAAAAAATGTTTTTTGAGCGATTTTTTTAAAAAAAATTTTTTAGGTGCGCGCACCCTGCGCGCACCCAAGGTTTTTTTAAAAAATTTTTTTTTTTTTTTTTAATTTAATGTACAAAAAGAGGTGAAGAAATGGAAGCATGAAAAGGGAGGATTGAGTAATACTAATATTTTTCACGTATTTTTTAAAAAAAATAAATTTTTTCGAAAAAAATTTTTTTTAAAGTATTTTGCAAGGGAACAGAATTTTTTTTTTTTTTTTCTTTCCAGTTCTGCAAAAAAAGAAAAAAAGTATTAATATTCAATCATACATTACAAAAGGCATTACATGTTTTTACATATTTTACAAAGCAATTTTTTGCCCTTTTTTTGCTGTTTTCAGAATTTTTTATTTTTCACTTAAAATAGTGAAAACAATTGTATTCATCATTTAACAGCGGGCAAAAAAAAAACAATCTGAAAGATTGTTTAAAAAAAGCCCTAAAACTTTCCTCACTAAAATATACCTTGTTAGAAATATTACATATATATTACAAGTACTTTTCTAGATGAATAAAAAATTTCTAGACAAACCGTCTTTAAACCTTGTCGCAAAAGCACACATGCCAAAATAATTTCTGTCAAAGGAGTCCACAATTGTTTTTATTACTTTTCCTTTAGGCCAAATAGTAATCTCAAAATCCTTTTTAAGTGATATCTTCAATTATAATCCTTTAAAATTACAAAAAATGCTTTCTTCAGGTGCAGTTTTTAGTTTTCAAAATTTAGGTTTCAGAAAAATTAAATAAGAATTGGGTAAATCATAAGGCAAACGTTGCTTGAAAATCAATTGGGAATCATTACACAGTGTCCAGCCTTTTTCACATTTAAGATAAACTGTGTAATGTCCAGAAGTTACAGTAGGTCCTTCATGAAAAATTATTGCAACTGTAACAAAAGTTTTTCCAGAAATTGATAATTGTTGTCCTGTAAACTTCTTTATTAAAGTATCCAATTTTGAACCATCAGCTCTACAACGTTGCATCATTAAAATTACATACTGACCATATTTCTGTAAAAATAACGTGGAAAACATGTCAGATTTGCATTCAGAACATTCCATGTTGTGATTGGCATCTTTAACTAATTTACTAAAAGTCACTGATTTACTCTCTGGTAATGGTAAAAATATGAACCTTTCTGAATCAACATGACTACTACATGTGTTCATACAATTTTCACAGCAATGTTCCCATTTGTAAGAGACACCAAATAAGTTTTCTACTTCTACTCCTTCATCTTCAAGTACACTCAAAATATATATTAAGAATTCCTGTGCATCTTGCTGGACATTTTCTTTAAACTGTGTAGAACCACAACATACATCTAAAAGATTTCTAACATCAGTAGCACTTTCAATTTCAGTTTTATCAGTACTCAGCTTCTCAAAAAGGAGACTCAGCAGAGAACACAATCTTTTTCCATGATTTACTATTATCTGTTCTAGCAACTTTTCAAGATAAAATACAACATTCAGCACTACATTTGCATAGCAGTTGACACCAGAGCTATTTTCAAAATGGCAACCAACAACCTCTTCAACACTGTCCTTTTTCTTTTTCCTTGCTATCACATCTCTATCTTTTTGTTTTCTCTTCTGTTCATCCACATTACAGATATTTTCAAATCTCCTTTTCCGAGAAGCAACATGTTTTTCAATCACAGGATACTGACCTAAATGAGGAGCATATGTTCTTCTTAATCTATTATACTCCTTTACACAGTTTGTATCAGCACTAACTTTTGAGTCATCAAAGTCTATCATAAATAAACCAGATAATGTTTTCACTCGTGACAAAGCAACATATGCCATACCTTCTTTGAACACAGTAGAACCAATGTTTACAAAAGCACTATCTACAGTCAATCCTTGAGACTTGTGAATAGTTACAGCATATGCTAGAGAAAACGGAAACTGCTTCCTACGTACATATAAGTCTTTCACAAGCATGAAACGAACTGAACAACGACAAATGTCTTTAACTTCTTCTATCTGATCAAATTTTATTTTTAAACATTCAATTCCTTCTTTTTTCTGATAATTAATAAAACCTACAACTCTTCCCATAGCTCCATTCACTAAACCTTTTTCTACATCCAAATTTCTCCTTAAAATCACTCGACAATTCATGCAAACATATAGATTTTTTTCTAATCCAGCTGTTTTGGAAATGTTCTTCTCTAGTGAATCCAATTTATTTTTCAGTTTGCCTGTTAATGTAAAAGTAATTCTTTCATGCTGAATTTTGTCCTCTGCTTCCATTTTCTTAATCTCTTCCTTTTCCAATTTCAAAAGTTCCTCATTGAATATTGAGCACTCACGTAGTGTTGGCATTAAGCAGATTACAGTATTTTTTTCTGCAATGTTCTGGTATATTTTCTCTGCAACTATTTCTTCATTTGGAAATAAATTATGTAGCAACCGACTCTGTAATGCTTTTTTGCCAACTTCTGTGAGTAGTCCAATTCTGATATCTTTCAGAATACTTGCATAATCTTCGTCGTTTGCTTGTCTCATATTGGTAGTGAGTTCTTTGTACTCAAAGAACGACCAAATATTCGCATTACCAATGCTTCCTAATGACTTCTTCGTGTCTTTATGTGTCACAGTATTAAACACTAGTTGTCCTTTAACTGGAGTGAGCTGCAGAAGATCCCCAAAAACTATGACATGTTTTCCTCCAAATAACACGTCATAGTCTCTCTTAAGAATTTGTTGCATTCTTAAATGCACAAAGGCAAGCATTACATTTGAAACCATGCTCACCTCATCAATAATGAGAACTTGCATCTTCTTCAACACTCTTGAAACTTCGAGGCATGCTTCTCCAGTTAGCTTGTGGTATTCTATTTTGTTCTCATGCTCCACTGGTAACATTAGCAAGCGATGTAAGGTAATTCCTTTTATGTTATAGGCTGCTAACCCAGTTGGAGCAGTTACCACACAAGACAAATTTGAAGCTGTTTTTTGCTGTAGATAGCTTCTGATGACTTTTATTAAGAAACTTTTACCAGTTCCAGCTTGTCCACTCACATACATCCTGATTGGTTCAAATGATGTGCATGAGCACTCTTTCTTTTCATGTAGTAATCCATGATCCATTTTTTTTGATGACTTCTTCATAAATTTCTTTTTGTTCTTCATTCAGTTGTTGTTCCAGATTTAGTAAGTCGATTGAATCTTCCTGTGCTTGATTCATAGCCGTTTCTACTTCAGTCATTGCTACTGCAGATTCATTTTCTATGATTGGTTGTCCTAGGGGATCTTGACTAAGTGTTCCTGAACTTTGGCTGTCTTGAGAGCTGTCTCTAGCTACTTCAGCTGCAATTTTTGCTTCCTGTTCATTTTCTTCATTTAACATTTGGACATAAGTTATGAAAGTACTGCATTCTATGCTGTCTTTGCAAGCATTAAAGGAATCTTCATAGCTCTGAAAATCTCCAAGTAGTTCGTCCTCTGAACGCCATGGTTTAAACAGCTGTAAAAGAGCCAAGTAGTAAAATTCCTTTTTGTCAGTAGTTTCGCAACTGAGCTTCCTGTGATTTATCAAACTTCCTTTTCTTTGCTTCACCAAACATCCTTCCTCACCAATGACTTTGTATTTTCCATTGTTGATGTCTTCTGTGGCTTTCCGTGAATAAATGTAGTTCTGCAGCACTTCATAGAGACACATGTTCTCAAGATGATGACTTCTCTTTGGGTAATATGTGTCCAACATGTTTGATTTCAAAATATCTGTACTTTCTGGGTCATTCTCGGCCAAATATTCAATTTCTCCAACAGATTTCAGTACTCGATTTCTCATTCCTGCAAGGCCTAAGCTTACCCAAATTATTCTTCTGGATTTTGAGTAAAGACTTGCAGATGATAACCTATCTGAGCATTCGTAGGATCCAATTTCTCGATGCGATAACATCTTTAAACTGAAACTGTACAGCTTCTTACTGACAGTCTTCTCGTGAGAAATCTCTTCCCACATTTCCTTCAATTCTGTTTTCTCAGATTTAGTGATGTAAGATGTCACATACCGAGCAACAGCAATCGAATTGTCTGCCACATACTGAATATCCATGTTAGCATTCCACATGGATAAAATGACTGGGTTGAAGTCATTTATAAATTTTGACTCTTCATTTCTTTTTAGGTTGTAGGTATTTTTGGGAGATTTTCTGGTTATAGTATGTCGCACAGCTGACATAAAACTGTTGACTCTTCCTTTTGAAAGAACAGGTCTAGGAAATCCAAATCGACACTTTGTGTAGAATTTATCTTTCGTCTTGTACTTCCGTCGACAGTATTTTCCACACCGATGACTTTGGAAACGTAAAACTTGCTCTTTTAACTTTTTCTCTTCTGTGCTTTTAGGTATAGCACATGTTGCATATTCTTCAATGAAAGATAACACTGCTTCATCAGTATCTGTTCCAAACTTTGGGGCATCCTTGATCCACAACAGCATATGAATATGAGGAGCACCTCTTGCCTGGTACTCTTTTCTCCAAAAGAAATCCACTACTTCTCCAAGAGGTGGATTTTTTTTATTACAGATGAAGGACACCATAGCCTCAAATCTATGATTGAAATATCTGCAAACATTAACTGGATCCAATAAGCACAGTTCTCCAGCTGTCTTGTATTCAATGTTTTTAATGTTTGAATTTTCCTCTCTTAGAAAATCCAGTAAATCATCCCAAGCGTATTCGGCACAGCTTAGGGTTAGAAACCATGTAGGAGTTCCTAAATTCCGTAACATGCATTTTAATTCACCATGGCGTCGGTACCAATATTCATTTGTCCCACGCTGACAAGCCATCAGATTGATCAGTTGTGTTTCCAAATGATCATCTCGGTGCTGCACTTTCTCCATAAAATCCTTAGCAGACACATTTTGTAAATGTACTCCACTTTTTAAAATGTGATTTACTGCATAAGATAATGCAGACAAGTCGCTTTCAAATAAAAGATGGAACAAATAAGGAATACAATTAACGAAATCTTGGATCTTCTGCATATAGTCTTGTAGTCCGATACTCAGAAGCTGGAATCTGTTCTGGACGTTCATCGTATCGTCCTCCTTTTCCTGTAGGAAACAGCTGGGGAAAACATCGAGCTTCCAAGCTCTCCTCCCATACACTCACGGGAGTTCCTTTTGCTTTCTTCATCTGAAACAGATCAATAGTGTCTCCCATAACTTCTTTTGAATGAAGAGGATGTATGCTAAAATGTTCATAAATTTCTTCTTCCTTTGACTTGTCCACTTTTTCAATTTGACCAGTTGGTGTTTCTGTGTCTTCTTGTAAATCTTCTTCTTCTTCTTCTATATAAATTGATTCATACCATTTATTATTTTTTTTCAAATACAAATTTGCTCTTTGTACTTTTCGTACATCCACCAGCTCCTGCCAAATCTTCTTATTCTTTGTAGGTACACCATTAACCAGAATTACTAATGGTTCAGTTTCCAAAGTATCTGCATCAATAGTTTCCATATTTTTTTTCAAATCCAAGGGCAAATACACCACTCTTCCTTTTAAACCTCTCAGTAAATCAGAAGGAGGTAATTTACCAGTTTTGGGCTCCATACGAACTATGGTCTGGAACGGATGAACACATTGAATGAGTATAGACTCATATGTATTTAATTCAGAAAGTTCGGCAGGAATAGCATCCAATTCTAAATTATTATGTACAGCTCTGGTCGGCATTCTATTTTCTTCTAACTTATTATAACAGTATTTACAAATACGCTGATCTTCACCAAATTCAAAACAATTTTCAAGAAATATATATGTAGCAAAATCCTTCCACTTATAATTATCTTCATTTTCACTTTTTTTATACAGATCAACATTCCTTGTTTGAATTTTATAATGACTTCTGCGGCAACAAATACAAGTAATATTTGGTCTTTCATTAGAGGTGATAGTAAATTTTGTCATTTCATCCTCAAAATTTTTAGTAATAATGAATTCTACATTCTGTTCCTCATTTGCCTCATTTACTGTGTCCTTTTCTGCACTTTCTTGTTCTGGACCAAAGTAACAAAACTGAATCTCATCAGTAACCTTCACTACATCTGATACAGATCCACGGAACAGAGCATTATTCAACTCATTCAACTTTACTGCTGGACTTTTAGCAAAATACAATGTTCTCACAAACTTTCTCATTTCAGTATGATGAACAGCCAGCATCCTAAAATGATGAAAAACACTTTTACACACTTTTCTAGATAGACAAGCCAGAGAATGTCCCTGCAAACCTGTATTTTCTCTCACTCTGCATGGATCTAGTGTTTGAAGCACCTTCATCTTCTGTTTTACACTCTTTTTACTATATTCTCTTAGAAAGTCACGTAATTTATCAATAGATTCCTGACGCACAGTACAAATACTACTACAGTTCCAAGTGTACAGTGGGGCTTTTGGACGTCTCCCCATAGCCTCAGCAGCCATTACTTCTTCCTCATTTCTTGGGACCATTTTCTCTTTTTCCATCACACAACCATCCTTAACTTCATATGCTCTACCATTGGTGTCAACTGCATGCAACAAACTATTACTTTGAAGATAACTCTCTTCGTTAAAAAATGGTTCAGTACTTGAACTGTGTTTCCAATCTCCCAAGAACACTTTACAAAAGTTACTTTTTTTCACTTCTCTTTTCCTTTTGCTTTGTGACTTCATTGCATTGACTAATTTATCTAATCTACGCATCCTATTCAAAATTAGAATAAAAAGTTTTCTTTTTATTTCCAAAGCCTTACTTACAATATTTTCTATAATTTCTTTTTTTCTTAATAAATTTTGTTTTCTTCTTATATTTTTTCACATCCTTTAGCAAATTTAACATCACTCTTCTATGAAACATTTTTCGACGAATATTTTTAAAATCTAATTTTCGTGTTAAATCAGTTTGACATACTTCTGATTGTACATTAGCTTTTTTTTTGCTGTTGACTGTGTTGTTGCTTTGTACATAAAACTCTCTTTGTTTTACAGTTATTTTTGCCATTTTTTTGTTTTTGAAAATCTTTTTTAAGAAATCTCTGCTCTGCTTACCAGTAGACTTTTTCTTTTTGCCATTACCAGCTTCTCCTGCTATTTTTTTTTCCCAGTTTTGTCCAGATATACTTGTTGTTGCTTTTCTTTCCTCTTTCTTGTCCTTAAAGGTTTTTTCTTTTCACTGTTGCTCAGCAATACCTGCAAGGAACTAAAAAAAAATCCTTTTTGTAATTATAATTCATTAAAATATTTTTTTTTACTTTTCATTTATTTCAAATGTTTTTCCATTTGTCTCTCATTTGTGATTTACTAATTTGTGCACAGTGCTAACCACCACAGTTAAAAAAACAAGCTGCCCCTTTCCTGCAAGTGCATTTTTTAACAGAAGAACTGCAACACAAATTATATCTGTGGCCACAATTCCTGTGCGCACACAGCCTCATGGTGTGCTTGTAAACAGAAAACAGATTTTGATTTCCAAATTCAAAGCACATTTACTACTCTGGTAGATCAAGTGATAATTGCTGTTACAGCCTTACACATTTTCCTTGTAGATCACAGAGGCAGAAAAGTGCACATTTCCTAACAGCTACTTCATACCATAAGTATCTGCAACCTGGGTGAGTGTTTAGAGTAGAGCAAAGAAAATGAGGCCTTGGTAACGTTGAATGTGTTTGCATTACACACAGTCCTGAGTAGTACGCATGGGAGTGTTGGAGAAGCTGCTGCGTGTGTCCCAAGAGTGTGTTTCTGCAGAGTATGTATTGTCAGCTGCAAGAGACATGAGCAAGGAGATTTCCAGAACTGCATGAAGACTGCAGGGATGTACGTAACAGTGCATGTGTGCTAAGGGATAATTTGTGTAAACACAACAGGCTGCCCCTTTCCTGGGACTGCAATTCTTACTGAACAACTTCACAAACTAAATCTCTGCCCACAATTCCTGTGCGCACACAGACTCATGCTATGTTTTTTGGAACAAAACAGTGTCCCTGAATAGTACCAAATTACTGTTACAGCCTGACACATTTCCCTTATCATTTACAGAAGCAAAAAAGAGCACATGTCCTAACAGCTCCTTAAGACCATGACCATGTGTTACAGGGTGAGTGATTAGACTAGATCAATTTAAATGAGGCCTTGGTGACGTTGAATGTGTTTGCATTACACATTGATATCTGAAACAGCACACAGAGCTGAGTACTACACATGAGAGTGTTGGAGAAGCTGCTGCGTGTGTGCCAAGAGTGTGTTTCTGAAGACTGTGTATTGTCTGGTGCAAGACAGATGAGCAAAGAGACTTCCAGAACTGCATGAAGACTGCAGGGATGTACGTAACAGTGCATGTGTGCTAAGGGATAATTTGTGTAAACACAACAGGCTGCCCCTTTCCTGGGACTGCAATTCTTACTGAACAACAACTTCACAAACTAAATCTCTGCCCACAATTCCTGTGCGCACACAGACTCATGCTATGTTTTTTGGAACAAAACAGTGTCCTTGAATAGTACCAAATTACTGTTACAGCCTGACACATTTCCCTTATCATTTACAGAAGCAAAAAAGAGCACATGTCCTAACAGCTCCTTAAGACCATGACCATGTGTTACAGGGTGAGTGATTAGACTAGATCAATTTAAATGAGGCCTTGGTGACGTTGAATGTGTTTGCATTACACATTGCTATCTGAAACAGCACACAGAGCTGAGTACTACACATGAGAGTGTTGGAGAAGCTGCTGCGTGTGTGCCAAGAGTGTGTTTCTGAAGACTGTGTATTGTCTGGTGCAAGACAGATGAGCAAAGAGACTTCCAGAACTGCATGAAGACTGCAGGGATGTATGTAACAGTGCATGTTTGCTAAGGGATAATTTGTGTAAACACAACAGGCTGCCCCTTTCCTGAGACTGCATTTCTTACTGAACAACATCTTCACAAATTAAATCTCTGCCCACAATTCCTGTGCGCACACAGACTCATGCCATCATTTTACACACATAACACAGGCTGCCCCTTTCCTGGGACTGCATTTCTTACTGAACAACAAATTCAGAAATTAAATCTCTGCCCACAATTCCTGTGTGCACACAGACTCATGCCATCATTTTACGCACATAACACAGGCTGCCCCTTTCCTGGGACTGCATTACTTACTGAACAACATCTTCACAAATTAAAACTCTGCCCACAATTCCTGTGCGCACACAGACTCATGCTATGTTTTTTGGAACAAAACAGTATCCCTGAATAGTACCAAATTACTGTTACTGCCTGACACATTTCCCATATCATTTACAGAAGCAGAAAACAGCACATGTCCTAACAGCTCCTTAACACCATGACCATGTGTTACAGGGTGAGTGATTAGACTAGATCAATTTAAATGAGGCCTTGGTGACGTTCAATGTGTTTGCATTACACATTGCTATCTGAAACAGCACACAGAGCTGAGTACTACACATGAGAGTGTTGGAGAAGCTGCTGCGTGTGTGCCAAGACTGTGTTTCTGAAGACTGTGTATTGTCTGGTGCAAGACAGATGACCAAAGAGACTTCCAGAACTGCATGAACACTGCAGGGATGTATGTAACAGTGCATGTGTGCTAAGGGATAATTTGTGTAAACACAACAGACTGCCCCTTTCCTGGGACTGCATTTCTTACTGAACAACATCTTCAGAAATTAAATCTCTGCCCACAATTCCTGTGCGCACACAGACTCCTACTATGTTTTTTGGAACAAAACAGTGTCCCTGAATAGTACCAAATTACTGTTACAGCCTGACACATTTCCCACATCATTTACAGAAGCAGAAAACAGCACATGTCCTAACAGCTCCTTAACACCATGACCATGTGTTACAGGGTGAGTGATTAGACTAGATCAATTTAAATGAGGCCTTGGCGACGTTCAATGTGTTTGCATTACACATTGCTATCTGAAACAGCACACAGAGCTAAGTACTACACATGAGAGTGTTGGAGAAGCTGCTGCGTGTGTGCCAAGACTGTGTTTCTGAAGACTGTGTATTGTCTGGTGCAAGACAGATGAGCAAAGAGACTTCCAGAACTACATGAAGACTGCAGGGATGTATGTAACAGTGCATGTGTGCTAAGGGATAATTTGTGTAAACACAACAGGCTGCCCCTTTCCTGGGACTGCATTTCTTACTGAACAACATCTTCACAAATTAAATCTCTGCCCACAATTCCTGTGCGCACACAGACTCATACTATGTTTTTTGGAACAAAACAGTGTCCCTGAATAGTACCAAATTACTGTTACTGCCTGACACATTTCCCACATCATTTACAGAAGCAGAAAACAGCACATGTCCTAACAGCTCCTTAACACTATGACCATGTGTTACAGGGTGAGTGATTAGACTAGATCAATTTAAATGAGGCCTTGGTGACGTTCAATGTGTTTGCATTACACATTGCTATCCGAAACAGCACACAGAGCTGAGTACTACACATGAGAGTGTTGGAGAAGCTGCTGCGTGTGTGCCAAGAGTGTGTTTCTGAAGACTGTTTATTGTCTGATGCAAGACAGATGAGCAAAGAGACTTCCAGAACTGCATGAAGACTGCAGGGATGTATGTAACAGTGCATGTGTGCTAAGGGATAATTTGTGTAAACACAACAGGCTGCCCCTTTCCTGGGACTGCATTTCTTACTGAACAACATCTTCACAAATTAAATCTCTGCCCACAATTCCTGTGCGCACACAGACTCCTACTATGTTTTTTGGAACAAAACAGTGTCCCTGAATAGTACCAAATTACTGTTACAGCCTGACACATTTCCCACATCATTTACAGAAGCAGAAAACAGCACATGTCCTAACAGCTCCTTAACACCATGACCATGTGTTACAGGGTGAGTGATTAGACTAGATCAATTTAAATGAGGCCTTGGCGACGTTCAATGTGTTTGCATTACACATTGCTATCTGAAACAGCACACAGAGCTAAGTACTACACATGAGAGTGTTGGAGAAGCTGCTGCGTGTGTGCCAAGACTGTGTTTCTGAAGACTGTGTATTGTCTGGTGCAAGACAGATGAGCAAAGAGACTTCCAGAACTACATGAAGACTGCAGGGATGTATGTAACAGTGCATGTGTGCTAAGGGATAATTTGTGTAAACACAACAGGCTGCCCCTTTCCTGGGACTGCATTTCTTACTGAACAACATCTTCACAAATTAAATCTCTGCCCACAATTCCTGTGCGCACACAGACTCATACTATGTTTTTTGGAACAAAACAGTGTCCCTGAATAGTACCAAATTACTGTTACTGCCTGACACATTTCCCACATCATTTACAGAAGCAGAAAACAGCACATGTCCTAACAGCTCCTTAACACTATGACCATGTGTTACAGGGTGAGTGATTAGACTAGATCAATTTAAATGAGGCCTTGGTGACGTTCAATGTGTTTGCATTACACATTGCTATCCGAAACAGCACACAGAGCTGAGTACTACACATGAGAGTGTTGGAGAAGCTGCTGCGTGTGTGCCAAGAGTGTGTTTCTGAAGACTGTTTATTGTCTGATGCAAGACAGATGAGCAAAGAGACTTCCAGAACTGCATGAAGACTGCAGGGATGTATGTAACAGTGCATGTGTGCTAAGGGATAATTTGTGTAAACACAACAGGCTGCCCCTTTCCTGGGACTGCATTTCTGACTGAACAACATCTTCACAAATTAAATCTCAGACAACAATTCCTGTGCGCACACAGACTCATGCTATGTTTTTTGGAACAAAACAGTGTCCCTGAATAGTACCAAATTACTGTTACAGCCTGACACATTTCCCTTATCATTTACAGAAGCAAAAAAGAGCACATGTCCTAACAGCTCCTTAAGACCATGACCATGTGTTACAGGGTGAGTGATTAGACTAGATCAATTTAAATGAGGCCTTGGTGACGTTGAATGTGTTTGCATTACACATTGCTATCTGAAACAGCACACAGAGCTGAGTACTACACATGAGAGTGTTGGAGAAGCTGCTGCGTGTGTGCCAAGAGTGTGTTTCTGAAGACTGTGTATTGTCTGGTGCAAGACAGATGAGCAAAGAGACTTCCAGAACTGCATGAAGACTGCAGGGATGTATGTAACAGTGCATGTGTGCTAAGGGATAATTTGTGTAAACACAACAGGCTGCCCCTTTCCTGGGACTGCATTTCTTACTGAACAACATCTTCACAAATTAAGTCTCTGCCCTCAATTCCTGTGCGCACACAGACTCATGCCATCATTTTACGCACATAACACAGGCTGCCCCTTTCCTGGGACTGCATTTCTTACTGAACAACAACTTCATAAATTAAATCTCTGCCCACATTTCCTGTGTGCACACAGAGTCATGCCATCATTTTAGGCACATAACACAGGCTGCCCCTTTCCTGGGACTGCATTTCTTACTGAACCACATCTTCACAAATTAAATCTCTGCCCACAATTCCAGTGTGCACACAGACTCATGCCATCATTTTAAGCACATAACACAGGCTGCCCCTTTCCTAGGACTGCATTTCTTACTGAACAACAACTTCACAAATTAAATCTCAGACAACAATTCCTATATACACACAGACTCATGCTGTGTTGGTAGGCACAAAACACAGGCTGCCCCTTTCCTGGGTTATCAATTCTTACAGAACTAATGCTTTTTTCAAATGTGCTGCCATTTTCCTCTCTTTTCTTTCAAAGTGATTTCTGCTAAATGCTAACCATCACAATTAAAAAGAAGCTGTCCTTTTCTTTCAACTGCACGTCTTACTTTTCAACAGCAACACAAATTAAATCTCTGTCAACAATTCTTCTCTGCACACAAACTCATGGTTTGATGGTAGGCACAAAACAGTATTCCTCATTGTTACCAGTACACATTAACTTAGGGTGAAAACATACTCCATAATATTTTACATATTCAAAACAGTTAAATATCTCCCAAAACAGAAAATGTAAATCACAACTTTGCCCAACTATTCACAATTCTTTTTTTTATATCTAAATTAACCACAAACACCCTGTTGGAAACCGGGCAACCGGGTTAGCAGTCACCCGGTTCCCAGCACAATGGTAGCTTGGCTCGAACGGTTGGGGGTCAGGCACCGTGTTAAGCGTACGTCACACCCTCACAATAACCATGCGTTCATCCGTTCCAAAAACGACACTACACCGTAAAAATTATGAAAGAAAGTAGTTTGTCTTTATCTTATTTTCTCTTAGTTGCAGGGTTCATAAAATAAATACAGTACCATAAGATTCTCCTTTAAAAGGGCAGGTCAAATAAATAATACCACAGTGGGGTTTCAATAAATAGGATCAGGTCATAAATAAACACGGAATAAATAGGGGTGCAATAAATACAAATGGCTAATAAATACTGTCAGACAATAAATACAGTCAATAAATAAAGCACCTTCAATAACTTAAATAACACAATTAATGACAATTACAGTTCACATCACTTTCCTGAGGTAGTTTGGTTTTACTATGCCCAAGTACAGCTTGTGGTCATTTGGATGACATGGGGGGTGTCCCACCTAGATTGGTCAAGGCTGGGCCTGAACTGAGGTAGAATAAGGGTAACCTAAGGATCTGGCTCTCCCAAAATACTCAACCCCTCACAGAGGTCACTGCACCAGTGTCAGTTCACCCCTGGCACTCCCAGGCTGGTTCTAACACCCCTCTAGCCCCTAGAATGGTCTTTTAGGGCTCCACAGGGCCTCAGATGCCCTTTCTACCACTTACTGCCCTTTTCACGATGATCGGCTCCGCTCGGCGGCGGGTCGACGTCGCTGGGCGGCTCCGGTTCGATGTCTCTGGGCGGCCTCGGTTCGGTGTCGCTGGGCGGCTCCGGATCGATGTCGCTGGGCTGTTCCGGATCGATGTCGCTGGGCGGCCTTGGTTCGATGTCGCTGGGCTGCTCCGGCTCGATGTCGCTGGGCGGCCTCGGCTCGATGTCGCTGGGCTGCTCCGGCTCGATGTCGCCTTCCGGCGTCGCAGGGTCACGGTCTCCCCACTTCCGGGTGTCTCCGGAGTGCGACCTCCACTCCCGACCTCCGGCGCGCTTCACCTCAGATTCCGGCGTCTCCGGAGTGCGATCTCCACTCCGGACCTCCGGCGCGCTTCACCTCGATCTCCGGCGACTCCGGAGTGCGATCTCCACTCCCGACCTCCGGCGCGCTTCACCTCGACCTCAGGTGACTCCTTACTCGACCTCCGGTGCCTCTCCACGACCTCCGTCGGCGCCCTCTCTCGACCTCTGACGGCTCCGGGTACGACGTCTGCTTTCTGTCAGCGCCGCTTCTCCACCTCAGGCCTCAGGTCTCCAGGCTTCTCGACGTCAGGACTCCAGGAGGACACCGCTAAACAGGTCAGGAGCTTGCTGGTCTTCTTCTTTAAGGCCTCTTCACAATGTTTAGGTCCTTAAGATGGTTTTTCTGGTCTTGGTCCCACACAGGGCTCTAGGCTGGGCTTGGTCAGTAGGGACTAGCATCAAGGGTGGGTTTCTGGACCCCACTCCAAGCACTGGTTTCCACCCCTGCTGCCTTACTCCGACCTCCTTCTGAACTGGTCCACTCTCCTCTCTAGTCAGATGCCAACTGCCACTCTGAGATGGCCTCCCAACATTCTAAACTGCCTCTCACTGTCACAGGGTTCCAGAATGTTACGGAAGGTTCTAGAAATCTCCAGTGGGCTCTGATGATGTCACAGGTGACAATGGGTGGCCACCATTTTGTGTCTCAGGCCCTCAGACAGAAGTTCCAGGGGTAGGGAAAATGGCTCCCTGATCCTGCATCAACACTAAAAAGTCTGGTGGTTCCCAAAAAGGAAAAATTATAATAGGGTTTGAGGCAAAAGTGGGACAAAATAAATAAAGATGAGGAGGGACCACCCAAAGGGCTGACAGGTCTAACACGCGTCCCCCCCAGCTGAAAGTGGGGAGAGCTACCCAACTCCTTGGGAGTTCTCATCACTAAGGCGGAAATACCTTGAGAGACCGTCTGCATTGGCGTGGTCCACTCCAGGTCGATGTTCCACCTGAAAGTCCATTCCCTGTAGGGAGATAGACCACCTTAGCAACTTGGGATTCTCCCCCTTCATCTGCATCAGCCAACGAAGGGGTCTGTGGTCGGTCTGAACTAGGAAGTGCGAGCCAAACAGGTATGGCCGCAACTTCTTCAGAGCCCATACCACTGCAAAGGCTTCACGCTCTATTGCACTCCACTTCTGTTCCCTGGGAAGTAGTCTCCGGGATAGGAAGACCACGGGTTGATCCAGACCCTCTTCATTGAGTTGCGATAACACTGCCCCAATGCCATGTTCCGATGCATCCGTCTGGACAATGAACTCCTTGGAAAAATCTGGGGCCCTTAAGACCGGGGCCTCACACATGGCTTGCTTCAGTTTCACAAAGGCCTGCTGGCAAGCCTCCGTCCAGACTACCCGTCGAGGTTGTTTCTTGGACGTAAGCTCCGTGAGGGGGGCCACAATGGTCCCATACCCCTTCACGAAGCGGCGGTAATATCCGGTAAGGCCCAGAAAAGCTCGGACCTCAGTCTGTGTCTTGGGGGGTTCCCAGGCCATGATAGCCTCGATTTTCGCCTGGAGGGGTTGCACCGCTCCCCTACCCACCAAGTGTCCAAGGTACACTACCGACCCCTGCCCGATCTGGCATTTACTGGCCTTGATCGTTAAACCAGCTTGCTTCAGGGCCTGGAGAACAGTTTGCAGGTGACGCAAGTGATCCTCCCAGCTGTTACTGAAGACGGCAATGTCGTCCAGATAAGCAGCAGAGAAACTCTCCATTCCGGCGAGGATCTGGTTCACCAGACGCTGAAACGTGGCAGGTGAGTTCTTGAGCCCAAAGGGCATCACGCAGAACTGGTAGTGGCCCTTGGGCGTGGAGAAGGCTGACCTTTCCTTAGCTCCATCAGTCAGAGAGATCTGCCAGTACCCGGAAGTAAGGTCAAAGGTACTCAGATATTGGGCAGCTCCCAGCCGGTAAATCAATTCATCCGCCCTTGGTATCGGATGAGCATCAGTCTTGGTTACTGAGTTCAGTCCCCGGTAGTCCACACAGAACCTCAGTTCCGGTTGGGCACCCGGTGGTACAGCTTTTGGTACTAGTACCACCGGACTGGACCAGGGGCTGCTGGAAGGTTCAATCACTCCTAGCTCCAGCATCTTAGTGACTTCACTGTGAATGCTGGCCTTCACCTTGTCTGTCATCCGGTAGATCTTTGACTTCACAGGTGGGCTGTCTCCTGTGTCCACGTCATGGACGCACAGGTGAGTCCTACCCGGAACAAGGGAGAACAACGAAGAGTACTGCCCCAGGACCTGGCGGCAGTCCTCCTGCTGTTCAGGAGTTAGGGACGGGGAGAGAATCACTCCCTCCACCAACCCATCCTTCTCTTGAGACGCAAATAAGTCGGGGAGAGGCTCGCTTTCCACGTCCTCTGCTCCGTCAGTCACCATCAGCAATATGACTTCGGGCCTCTCATGGTGGGGTTTGAGGCGGTTGGCATGCAGCACTCGTAGGGGCTGACGAGGGGTCTTCAGGTCCACCAAGTAGGTAGCCTTACCCTTCTTCTCCAACACCTCAAAGGGTCCTGACCAGCGATCCTGGAGGGCGCTAAGCTCTCCTGGTTCGATCACCCACACCTTCTGGCCAGGCTCCAACTCCACCGGGTGAGCATTGTGGTCATACCACGCCTTCATCACTGCTTGGCTGGCTTCCAAGTTGTCAGAAGCTTGCTTCCACAACTTAGCCATTTGGCTCCGGAAGGCCAGCATGTAGCTCACCACGTCCTGGGGAAGCTTTCTGGGAGTTCTTTCCCATCCGTCTCTCACCAGGCTGAGAGGTCCACGCACAGGGTGCCCATACAAAAGCTCGAAGGGGCTGAAGCCCACTCCCTTCTGTGGCACTTCCCTGTAGGAAAACAATAGACAGGGTAGGAGGACGTCCCATTTCCTCCGCAGGCTTTCAGGCAGACTTCTGATCATGCCTTTCAAGGTCTTATTGAACCTCTCCACCAGACCATTGGTCTGGGGGTGGTAAGGAGTGGTGAACCGGTAGGTCACTCCACACTCCTTCCACATGGCCCGCATGTATGCTGACATGAAGTTGGTCCCCCTGTCGGACACAACTTCCTTGGGAAAACCCACTCGGGTAAAGATTCCCATCAGGGCCCTAGCCACCACAGCTGCCGTAATGGTCCTCAGAGGTATAGCCTCTGGGTACCGTGTGGCATGATCCACCATAACCAGGATAAACCTGTGACCAGCTGTAGTAGGCGGATCTAACGGACCCACAATGTCGATGCCCACCCTTTCAAAGGGGGTGCTAACGACAGGAAGTGGTTCCAGGGGAGCTTTCAGCTTCACCCCTGTTTTCCCACTGGCTTGACAAGACACACACGTCCGGCAGTAGGTGTCGGACGACACTTTCATCTGAGGCCAATAAAAGTGCGGGACAAGCCGGGCAAAGGTCTTGTCTTGCCCCAGGTGTCCTGCCAAGGGGATCTCATGAGCCAATTCCAGAAGGAAGGCTCGGTAACGTTGAGGGACAACCAAGGCCCGTGACGATCCGTGCATGGGTGCCTTGGGTTCACTGTAGAGGAGGCTATCCTCCCAGTAAATATTGTAGTTCCCCTCAACGTTCCCTGCTGCCTGGGCTTCGGCCTGTCGCCTCAGTCCCTCAAGGGTAGGACACTCCTTCTGGCCCTTGCAGAATTCCTCCCTGGTCGGCCCTCCCTCCACATGCCACTCGGCCGGGATGGGTAGGTTCTCCAGTTCGGTAACATCCCCCTCCGCGGACTCCTGGTCCACCACCTCCGGTGGCCTATCCGTCACACGGGGCGCGGATGCCGAGGCAGGCTCCTCCTGCCTTCGGTTCTTCCCTTGGTTGGCAGCCGGCGGTGCCTTTGTTCCAGGCTCCCGCCTAAACGAACTCCCTCTCCGGGTAGTCGCAGACCTTGTGCTGACACAGGCCCAGTCAGGTGTACCCAGCATCTCAGCATGAGTCCGGTATTCCACCTCCTTCCAAGCATTATGCTCCATGTCATTCCCCAGCAGACAATCGACTGGCACGGCAGGGCTTACGGCAACTCGAAGTAAACCTGCAACCCCTTCCCATTCAAATGGAACCTCGGCCACCGGATAGTGACCCATTCTGCCGTCAGCCATCGTGGCAGGGTGGAGTACATGAGGAATCACCTGCTCTGGAGACACCAGTTGGCTACGTACCATAGTCATACTGGCTCCTGTGTCCCTCAGAGCCTCCCCTCTTTGGCCGTTGATGGTGACCCACTGCCCATACTTTGTGGTATTTGCGGGCACCTGGATCTTAGGAACCATCTCCCGTTCTCCCAGGGACACTAAAGTGACACCCGCCCACTCCCTTCCCTTATCTAAGGGCATCTCCTCCCCGAGCACTACACTAGCTACTCCGGGGGCCTTTCCTCCGATGGGAGGGGGTGGTCTTTTCGGGCACTTCACATCTCCCTTATAGTGTCCGACACCACCGCACTCGTAGCAATGGACAACCCTTGGCTGCTGACTCTGGCCAGGATTAGGGTTTCTGGGTGGGTTAGCCCTAGGGGTGAATCCTGTTCCCTTCCCTTGGGAACTATTTTGGGGGCCTTTAGAGAACTCCGTTTTCTTTTCCCCTCCCTCTTTCTTCTGGGGGGCGCCCTGTCCGGTCATTTGAGAGTCCCCTCCAGTCCCCCTTGTGGACACCCGGGTACTAGCCCAAATGTCCGCCTCCTCAGCAAGCTTCCGGGGATTGGTCAGCTTGCTATCCACCAGGTGTTGACGCAGTTCAGGGAAACATTTTTCGAGCAGGTGTTCCTTCAACATCAAATCAAACAACCCCTCGTAGTCCCTCACCTCACTGCCCTGTATCCAACCCTCCAATGCCTTCTTTGCATAGTCCAGGAAATCCACCCAATTCTGTGTGCCCAGTTTGTGGCTACCCCGGAACTTCTGTCTATACTTCTCGGGTGTTAGTCCAAACTTCCTCACGAGCGCCACTTTCATGGTGGGGTAGTGGGTCTGCTCATCCTGCTCCAGGGCCAATAATGTATCCCTACCAGCTGGAGGCATGTATTTATACAATCCCCCTCCCCAATACTTCTCTGGAACCCCATGGACTCTTAATGAGATCTCATAGGCCGCTAGCCACTTGGCGATATCATCACCTGCACTATAGCTAGCTACTATGTCTTTTGGCAAACAGGGTTTGGATTCCCTGGTGATTTCTCTTTCTTCGCTGCCACCATTAGGAACAGGGTGTGCCCCGACCCGTAGGATCTGGAGATCTATCTCCCTGAGCCTCAACTCGTGAGCCATCCTCCGTTCCTCCTTTTCTTTCTCCAGCTTCGCCAACTCCCATGTGAGCCGTCTTTTCTCCCTCCGGTCAGTTAATACTGCTTCTGATAAGCCGCCACTAGAGACACTGCTGCCCTTCCTTGAAAGTGTTCTGGGCCCCTCTACTAGGTTCCCCACCTCAGGTTGGTACAAACCAGCCCCCTCGTGGTCAGTCTCTCCATCCCTGTCCTCCTGTTCAGCCTTACTTTCTCGTCGTGCCTCCCCCCAAGCCCTCAAGCTGGTTTGGAGCTCACCCTTCTTTGCACCTGGGGGACAATACACCCCCTCTCTCTCACAAAACTCTTTGAGTTGGGCCACAGTGTAAGTTTCCACATCCTCCAACACAAACTCCATTTTGCCCACTCAGGATAGAAGACAGTTGCTTACAGAAGCTATGCAGGGGGGTACCTTTTGTAATACCTCCTCCCACCACCAGAAGTAGATTTGGAAAAAACAAAACTCAAAATTAGGAAGTCCGCTTGGAGAAAACTCCCGGTGTAGGCCTATGGACTACCCAAAGTTATTGTCGAGTGGACGCAAACACAGCTCAATCCCACCACTGAACACCAATTTTATGTTGGAAACCGGGCAACCGGGTTAGCAGTCACCCGGTTCCCAGCACAATGGTAGCTTGGCTCGAGCGGTTGGGGGTCAGGCACCGTGTTAAGCGTACGTCACACCCTCACAATAACCATGCGTTCATCCGTTCCAAAAACGACACTACACCGTAAAAATTATGAAAGAAAGTAGTTTGTCTTTATCTTATTTTCTCTTAGTTGCAGGGTTCATAAAATAAATACAGTACCATAAGATTCTCCTTTAAAAGGGCAGGTCAAATAAATAATACCACAGTGGGGTTTCAATAAATAGGATCAGGTCATAAATAAACACGGAATAAATAGGGGTGCAATAAATACAAATGGCTAATAAATACTGTCAGACAATAAATACAGTCAATAAATAAAGCGCCTTCAATAACTTAAATAACACAATTAATGACAATTACAGTTCACATCACTTTCCTGAGGTAGTTTGGTTTTACTATGCCCAAGTACAGCTTGTGGTCATTTGGATGACATGGGGGGTGTCCCACCTAGATTGGTCAAGGCTGGGCCTGAACTGAGGTAGAATAAGGGTAACCTAAGGATCTGGCTCTCCCAAAATACTCAACCCCTCACAGAGGTCACTGCACCAGTCTCAGTTCACCCCTGGCACTCCCAGGCTGGTTCTAACACCCCTCTAGCCCCTAGAATGGTCATTTAGGGCTCCACAGGGCCTCAGATACCCTTTCTACCACTTACTGCCCTTTTCACGATGATCGGCTCCGCTCGGCGCCGGGTCGACGCCGCTGGGCGGCTCCGGTTCGATGTCGCTGGGCGGCCTCGGTTCGGTGTCGCTGGGCGGCTCCGGATCGATGTCGCTGGGCTGTTCCGGATCGATGTCGCTGGGCGGCCTCGGTTCGATGTCGCTGGGCTGCTCTGGCTCGATGTCGCTGGGCGGCCTCGGCTCGATGTCGCTGGGCTGCTCCGGCTCGATGTCGCCTTCCGGCGTCGCAGGGTCACGGTCTCCCCGCTTCCGGGTGTCTCCGGAGTGCGACCTCCACTCCCGACCCCCGGCGCGCTTCACCTCAGATTCCGGCGTCTCCGGAGTGCGATCTCCACTCCCGACCTCCGGCGCGCTTCACCTCGATCTCCGGCGACTCCGGAGTGCGATCTCCACTCCCGACCTCCGGCGCGCTTCACCTCGACCTCAGGTGACTCCTTACTCGACCTCCGGTGCCTCTCCACGACCTCCGTCGGCACCCTCTCTCGACCTCTGACGGCTCCGGGTACGACGTCTGCTTTCTGTCAGCGCCGCTTCTCCACCTCAGGCCTCAGGTCTCCAGGCTTCTCGACGTCAGGACTCCAGGAGGACACCGCTAAACAGGTCAGGAGCTTGCTGGTCTTCTTCTTTAAGGCCTCTTCACAATATTTAGGTCCTTAAGATGGTTTTTCTGGTCCTGGTCCAACACAGGGCTCTAGGCTGGGCTTGGTCAGTAGGGACTAGCATCAAGGGTGGGTTTCTGGACCCCACTCCAAGCACTGGTTTCCACCCCTGCTGCCTTACTCCGACCTCCTTCTGAACTGGTCCACTCTCCTCTCTAGTCAGATGCCAACTGCCACTCTGAGATGGCCTCCCAACATTCTAAACTGCCTCTCACTGTCACAGGGTTCCAGAATGTTACGGAAGGTTCTAGAAATCTCCAGTGGGTTCTGATGATGTCACAGGTGACAATGGGTGGCCACCATTTTGTGTCTCAGGCCCTCAGACAGAAGTTCCAGGGGTAGGGAAAATGGCTCCCTGATCCTGCATCAACACTAAAAAGTCTGGTGGTTCCCAAAAAGGAAAAATTATAATAGGGTTTGAGGCAAAAGTGGGACAAAATAAATAATGATGAGGAGGGACCACCCAAAGGGCTGACAGGTCTAACACACCCCCTCTCAAACTCATAACTCACCTTTAAAATTAGTTAGTTGTGAAAGAAATGTGGCAGTCACACAGCAGTTTATCAGACCAGAATCTCTGAGCTGAACACCTCTCTCCTCTCAGCAGAACCAGTTAATGGCACAGTTTCCCTCTCTTTTTCCCACATATACATGTTAATTTCAAATCGCAGTGCTTCCCACATTTTTTCAAATGAAATCACACATTTCTATTGGTTGAAAACTTCAACCCCTTTCCAAATGTACCCTTCCCCCAACTTGACTTCTGCCTGCTACCATAGCAACAGGTCATGGAACACTGCTGTGAAGAGAGAGGTCAGAAGTTCAGCAGACAATGTTTCATATCCAAAGAGCAAGAGTGCTTGACTTTTCAAACCTAACAGCCAATCCATAGTAATGTTCTTTGGTAACACATTTTTCTGTACCAATACAAAACATGCTTTTTAAAATTTAAACATACAGCCTAGTTTTTAGTGTAGAATGGTTTGAAACAGCCAATGAGTTCTTTTTATAAAAAAAAGTATGTGTGCCCCCATTTTTCAACTGTCTTTCATTTCATATTGCCATTCTACTGAAAGACACCTCCTGAGTGCATCCAGATCTCCTTTGAAGATGTTCACAGTGTGGATTGTAGGTCACAGCTATGTCTTCTGGAGTGAAAAATTTGCAGAAAAAAGAGGTATGGTGAGAGACCTTGCTTTGCCAAATGTAGATATTAAATGGATTGGTCAGAGAGGGTTAAAGTGGCACCAATTAATGCCTTTGGTGAAAACCTTTGTACATCTCCCACAGCCTAACCTTATTATTGTGCACTGTGGTGGTAATGACCTAGGCACTTTAACTGGGGTAGGTCTGGAAATGCTTATGAAGGACACCTTTGTGCAATTGATGGCGCTTTTTCCACAAACTGCCTTTGTATATTCTAACATATGCCAAAGGCAAAAGTGGAACTGGTCCAACCAATTTTGTCCGCAGATTGACAAAGCAAGGAAGCACGTCAACAAATCTATTTCTGCTTTCCTCAGAGACTATGGTATGGGATCTATATACCACAACAACTTGCGTTACAACATGCAAGACATTTATAGAGGAGATGGTGTACACTTCACTGATGAAGGGAACAGAGTCTTCCTCTTGAACTTTAGACTCTGCATCGGTACTTACTTGTAGGTACCAAAAAACAAACAATAAACACAAGGGCTCTTTTTAGAGCCACCTTATATCTCAACACTTAAATGCGATTTTTTATTATTTTTTTTAAAAAGTTTTTTTTCGGGTGCGCGCTGGGTGCGCGCACTCGGCGATATTTTTTTTCAAAATATAAATCTTTTTTTCGCCCTACAAGGTCCTACTGTGACCCCCTTACAATGCCTAGTGGGTCAATATCTCCCCACTCTGCCCCCTTTTCAAGTTCTCCCCCTTTGTTTATCACCCCCTCTTTATGCGAGAGACAAAATGGCGGCCGCCACTTCCTGATTGCCACCGATTCGAATGTTTACTGACATCTAACAACCAATCAGAAGTGCGCTCGCGCACGCCAAGGTCCGCGCACAGTACTTGCTCAGTGCGCGCACGCTGCGCGCGTACAGATATATATATATTGATTTAAATGCTAATTTCTCAGGAAATACTGAACAGATTTACACCAAACCTGCAAAAGGCACTTCATGGACCTTATGGCTACCTCTCTGCCAAATTTCACATAATTCTGTTCAGCCGTTCGGGCTGTAGCTGCGACTAAAGTCCCTATGGAAAAATGCATGGGGAAAATGCGTTTTGGGACCCCCCTTTTTCTTGGCCCCCGCTTGACGAATCCCCCCGAAACTTTCAGGGTAGGAGCTGAGCGGAGCGCCCCATTAGTTTTGAAAATTTCGCGAGGATTCGGCAACCGGCGCCAAAGTTATTCAAAATAGAATTTTGAGATTTCCTATGGAATCACGGTCCTAACTATAACTACCTACTGGCGACCGCCAGTAGGTAATATAAATGTATATGCATATATATACATATATATATTCACTTAAAAAACCATAGGTTTCACACATGTTATAGTTAGCTGGACATTTCACTCGTAAAAAACCATTGAAATTCCCCCGTTATAGTTAGTTCAGATAACTATAACTCGCGCGCCCGCAATCCACTGCTCGTGATGTCACATATTACATCACTCATAACATGGTCAGTGGCATCACTCATGACATCACTGATGACATCATCCTTGTGATAGAGTGGCGGTCGCGCGAGTTATGGTTATCTGAACTAACTATAACGGGGGAATTTCAATGGTTTTTTACGAGTGAAATGTCCAGCTAACTATAACGTGTGAAACCTATGGTTTTTTAAGTGAATTTGCAAGGTTTTTTAAATGCTAATTCCTAACTATAACGTGTGTGAAACCTATGGTTTTTTAGGTGAATTTGTGAGGTTTTTTAAATGCTAAGTTATGTATGTATTATTATATTTTTTATATATTTATTTTACAATAAGCTACCTATGTATATAGTTATAGATTGACTGTATCCTGTAATATGGAATGGCTCGTTTAAAATGTTTTTTTTTTAAGGTTTTTCACCGTGCGTGCGCGCACCGTGCGCGCACCATGCGTGCACCCCGCGATTTTTTGGGAAAAAAAATGTTTTTTTCACCCTTCCGGGGCCTTCAGGGACCCCCTGACAAAGGCTAGGCACGTTATGGTGCGCGCTTATTGATATTTATGTACTTTTAACTGCACTTTTCTCAGGAACTACTGAACAGATTGACACCATATATGCAAAAGGCACATGCCTGACCTGAGGACTACCTCTTTGCCAAATTTCAAGTAATTCTGTTCAGCTGTTTGGGCTGTACCTTCGACTAAAGGTCCTATGGGAAAATGCATGGGGAAAACGCGTTTTGGGACCCCCCCTTTTTTCTCAGCCCCCGCTTGACAAATCACCCCGAGACTTTCAGGGTAGGAGCTGAGCGGAGCGCCCCATTAGTTTTGAAAATTTCGCGAGGATTCGTCAACCGGCGCCAAAGTTATTCAAAATAGAATTTTCAGAGGAGGGAGGAGCCTAGCGCGCAACCAAGATGGCCGCGTAGGTGCGAGGCTCCCGAGGACCTCTGCAACCTCCTACGTTTATCCTGTCTTCATCCTGCATCGGTTGAGGGGACTGTGTCGGTGAGCCTGAGCCGAGGTGGTACCCGTTTCCCGTTTTCGAATCGGACCTCGGGTGCCGGAGTGAGCACCGACTGAAGTTTGCGGCCTACTTCTCTCCTGACCCCGGATTCGCGTTTGGGGGCGACCCAGTGGCAAAGTGAACAACAACGGCGGGCTGGGCCTGGCGAGTCGCGTACCCCGCACTTTCACTTTCACTTTTGAGTCCCCTTGCCGTTATCGCAAGTGGGATCACGGCGCTCTTTGTGTTGGGGTGGCCTCGCTGGGAGACCCGGCCTGCCTGCCTGCTGTGGCCCGCTCTGCCGTCCTGGGGTGGCCCCCGGGGCTCGCGGCCTTGATTGCTTGCTCTCCACTGCGTGGCTGGTGCGGGTGCGAGACACGCGACGATGGCCACGAAGCAGGATGGGGATCAGTTGAAGGCCAAGTCGACCCGGCGTGGCACCGCACATCAGGCCAACATCATGGACCGCTACACCCTCCCGAAGGGGTCTCCCGGCGGATCGCACAAGTCCTCTGAGTGCCCCCTGGATGCCCCGGATTTGCCTACGGATCTGTCTCTGCAAGACGTCATGGGCGCCATTGCTGAGATGAAGGCCTCAGTGGGCCAGCAGTTTGACACTCTAGCACACAAAATCGACGCGGTCCTCATTGATCTCAACCTTGTGAGAGCTGATCTCTCTAAGACTAACGACCGGGTCAACTCTTTGGCCCACACCGCGTCGGGCCTCACGACTGAGGGGGCGGCCCTTCGAACGGAGGTGCACCGGCTCCGTCAGGCAAGTGCGCTCATGGATCGGCGCCTGGAGGACTCCGAGAGCCGGGCCCGGAGGAATAATATCCATATCATCGGAGTACCCGAGGGACGGGAGGAGTCGGCGGCGGATCTCTTTGTGGAGGACCTGATCACTACCCATCTCCAGCCTCGAGGACTGAGTAAATTCTTTGCTGTGGAGAGGGCCCATGGAGTTCCCGGGGGCAGACCGAAGGTCGGAGCCCCTCCGCGGCCTCTTATTGCCCGTATTTTTTACTTTCGGGACAGGGATGCGATTTTGCAAGCTTCCAGACTGCAAGGGCCGATTAAGCTGGAGAACATGGAGGTGAACTTTTATCCCGACTTCACCCAAGCGGTCCAGAAGCAGAGACTGAGTTTCCTGGGCGTCAAGCGGCGGCTTCGAGGCATGAACTTAAAATACGCCATGCTCTTCCCGGCCAGGCTGCGGGTGGAGGTGGATGGTCGCACTCACTTTTTTGACCGTCCTGAAACGGCCGGGGACTGGCTGGACACTTTGTCTGGGGGTCATGGTCGGGATGGCGGGGGGGGGGCGGCGGGAGGAGAGTGCCCACCGGACCGGGTCTGAGGTACTGATGCGGGGGCTCACTCCGGATGCTGCCACTTTCGGCCAAGCTTAGGGTCTTTTGTCTGTCGTGTCTTGTCTCCCCTCCATTGGAGGTGGTGCGGGGTCTCGAGGGGGTGCTCTTTCCTCCTCTAGGGGGTCTTAGTAGTTTAAATTACATAGGGGCGACAGGCACACTGCAAGTTGGGGGGGCTGTCTGGGCTCATGCAGGGGTGCAGGGAGGGGGGAGTTTTGTTGGGGCGGTTGGGTTGGGGTGGGGTATTGTTCATTTGTACCACAAGGCAAAAATATTGTTGTGCTATTCCTAAAGTGCTCTCTGGGGGGCGATTGATCGCTTTCGGCTATGATGGGGGGTAGGGGACTGAGTCTTTTGTCCTGGAATGTCAATGGACTGGGGGACAGGATAAAACGGGGGGTGGTCCTGCAGTTCCTAAAACGAATTTCACCTGATATAGTCTTTCTGCAGGAAACACACCTCATTGGAAACTCCTTTCGTGCTATGAATAGACGGGGCTACCGCCTTATGGCCCACTCGGGCTTCACGTCTGGTTCAAGGGGTGTGGGCATTATGGCTAAGACCTCGCTCCCGTTGGAAGTTGATGAGGTGCTCCATGATGACAGGGGACGGTACACGGTTCTGGTGGGTAGATTGGAGGGCAGAGTGATTGTTTTCGTTTCTGTTTATGTCCCGCCGGGGTTGCAAACGACTACTTTTGCGGATCTGGGGCGCCTCCTCCTTGGCCTTCCGGAGGGGATTCTAGTGGTTGGGGGGGATTTTAACGCTGTGGTTTCCGGGACTGAGGATCGTCACCCCCCTAGGGATCTCCCCCGTGCCCAAGCGTGGTTGTCCGGCCTCTTGGATACCTTGGGGCTGGTGGATTGCTGGCGTTTGAAACACCCTACGCAGATACAGTACACCTTTCATTCCGGGGCCCATGGCAGTCTTTCGAGGCTAGATTATGTCCTAATGCCAGCGGCGCATGCGGGGAGGGTCGGGGAGGTGCGCCATTTGGCGCGGGGTATTTCAGACCACTCCCCGCTCCTGTTGCACTTCGACATTGTCCCGAGGGGGGAGGGGAGGATGGTCCCGATTAATCCCTGGTACCTGCGTGACCCCACCATTCGCACAGAGTTGGTTAAATCCCTTAAGCGATATTTTGAAGATAATGTGGGGTCTGTGTCCTCGGCGGTCTCTCTGTGGGAGGCGTTCAAGACGGTACTCCGGGGGGAGGCCCTGTGCCTTATTTCCCATTCCCGGAGGCGCGAGCGGGAGGAGGTGACCCGTATTGAAACTGAGATAACTGAGTTGGAGGGTGATTTGGAGTGTGGGGTGACGGAGGACAAATTGCATGCTCTCCGACTCAAGCAGGCGGACTACAAGGCCCTCGTCACGGAGGCAGCCAGGGGCCTCAGTAGGGAGCAACAGGGGAGACTGTATGATGTGGGTGATAAGGCTGGTAAACTGATTGCGTGGCTGGATAAAAAGGAGAGAGCGAGTCGAGTTGTCCCGTCGATTGAACAATTGGATGGTGTGTGTGTCACTGACCCAGGAGAAATTGTCGATTGCTTTGCAGAATATTTCCGTGGGGTGTACTCCCCGGTATCTTCCCGCTCGGAAGAGGACTCCCATGCCTTACTTAAAGACATTGCGTTACCTTCCCTTTCGGAGGAGGATAAAGCGTTGTTGGACGCGACCCCAACGTCGGAGGAGATTGCCCTCGCCATACGCTCGGTCGCCTCCGGTAAGGCCATGGGTCCTAATGGCCTTCCCATCGAACTGTATAAACTACGACCGGATACGCTGGCGCCACATCTCCGTGCTATGTTCCTCGCGGCCCGCTCGGCGGGTTCCCTCCCGCTGGACCAGCGTCTGGCCACTATCGTGGTTATTCATAAGGAGGGGAGGCCGCGGGATTGGGTCACGTCCTACAGGCCCATTTCGCTGCTGAATGCGGAACCCAAAATTCTCGCCAAGGTGTTGGCTAATCGGCTGGTTGGCGTGGTGTGCGATCTGATTCACCAGGATCAGTCCGGCTTTATCCCTCATCGCAACACTGCGCTCAACCTGCGGCGTTTGCATGGGGTGCCTGCGCGGGTCCCGTCCATACGAGAGCCGGCCATTTTGGCGTCCCTGGACGCCACTATGGCGTTCGACACGCTTGAGTGGCCATATATTTGGGCGACACTGGCGAAGTTTGGTTTTGGCCCGGGATTCATCGGTTGGGTGAAATTGTTGTATTCCGGACCGCTGGCGCAGGTGGCGGTGAACGGTAGAGTGTCGGCTCCGTTTGAGCTGGGTAGGGGCACGCGGCAGGGCTGCCCGTTATCACCGCTCCTCTTCGCGCTTGCCTTGGAGCCCCTGGCGGAGTGTCTGCGGTGGCATCCTTCTATCCGTGGTCTCCGATGGACCCCCGAGTATGAGGATCGCGTATCCCTTTACGCTGATGATATTCTTTTATACCTTGCTTCCCCGCGTAAATCACTGATTGTACTAGTTGATGTTTTGCACTCATTTGGCCGCAACTCCGGCTTAGTCATCAATTGGGCTAAATCTTGTGTGTATGTCCTTTCCGGGGAGGCTCCTATCCTTCCGCGGGGTTGTCCTATCTAGATCGCTCCGCAGGGATTTAAGTACCTGGGTGTCTTCATTACCCTGGACGCGGAGGCCCGATATAAACAGAACTTGCTCCCCCCCCTCCAGCGCCTGAAGGATGACGTGGCGCGTTGGAGGCGCTTGCCGCTCTCACCGCTCGGCCGTGCGGCATTGTTTAAGATGGTGTCGCTGCCACGTTTCCTGTACGCTTTACAGAATACAATGGACGTTGTCCCGGCGCGCTACTTTCGCGAGGTGGAGAGTCTGCAGCGACGCCTGTTCTGGGAGGGTAGGCCGCGTATCGCCCTTGCGAAGCTGACGCTCCCGTGGTACGACGGGGGGGTCGCCCTCCCAGACATCAAACGGTATTACTGGGCCTCCCAGCTGGCTGCGATAAACCACGGCCTTTATGGGCCCGCTCTTAACCCGGCCTTTGAAATGGATAAACTATTACTGCCGGGTGGCGACTATAATCGGGCGCTGTATTCTAGATCGCTTGACGCGCGTCTGACGGGCCCTACGCGGGTCGCGGTACGGGTGTGGCACGCGGCTAACTTGGCGATGGGGTGGAAGGACCGGTTGACCCGGGCGACGCCACTGTATGCATCGGAGCAGCTGGGCTCCCTGTGGACCTCGAAGGGCTTTGAGAAGTGGGACATGATAGGCATCAGCAAGGTGGGCGATCTCTGGACGAGGGGGGGATTTAAGACGTTCGAGGTGCTGCAGACGGAATTCCAGTTGCAGGACAGGGAGTACTTTCGATATATGCAGGTCCGTCACGCGCTGTGCTCCGTATTCCCGGATGTTGCCTCCATCCCGGAGTACTCCCCTCTGGAAGATAGAGTGCTAGATGGGCATGTACCGGACAGCACGATTTCATTAATTTACAAAAAGCTCATCAACGATCGCTTGGGACTGCTGACTAGCCTTCGTGAGGCGTGGGGGGCTGATGGACTGGAGCTGGATGACGAGGACTGGGTGTCTGCGGTGGCCTCCCCGAAAGAGGTGGCCATACCGGCTCGCCTTCGCTTCGTCCAGCTCACAATACTCCATAGGGTCTATGTTACGGGGCCGGGTCTGATGCGTATGGGCTAAGCCGTGGACGGGTTGTGTAAGCGTGGGTGTGGTTCTTTGGGGACCTTTCTCCATATTTTGTGGGAATGCCCGGAGGTTGCGCGATTCTGGCGTGGTGTGCATGCGGTTTTGCAGGCAGTCACGCATGTGACGCTGCTGCCCGAGGCGAGGAGATGTCTCCTAAATGTGTGGGAGCCAACCGACTACTCCGTGCCGCAGACGTGGTGGGTGACTCTGGGATATATGGTGGCCAAGCGTGATTTTGCGCAATTGTGGGGTTCCCAGAGGTTGCCAACTGTCTCGGCGTGGAAGGACAACATGGATTGGTGTATGTTTCGGGAAAAAGTAGTGTATGTTGCGAGAGGTAAGCCTGGGAAATGGGTGAAAGTGTGGGGCCCCTGGAACACCTACCGTGGAGGAATCTGTACCCCGCCGCTGACGCCTGATCTGTCACCGGCCCCGTCTCCTTAGCCTGCTTGTCTCCCTGGTTCTGGGCATTGAGTTCACTTTGTCTCCGTCCCGACCTATCCCCCCCCCTGCTATTCCTGTGGATCGGTAGGGTCCCCCCCAGGGGAGCTCATGCTGCTGCTTCGACTGTTGGTTGCCTTGTGGATTTGTTTTTTCGTTTCTTATATAAAAATGAAACCGTTGTGTGGGGTCCGGATGGTGTGGCTGCCGACGCTTCTTTCAACTCCTGTGACCTCTCTTCTGCCGCAGCGTGTGTTTTACTGCTTGTATTATATGCTCTTCCTGTTTGCTAGCGGCCGGCCTGAAGGTTGTAGGCCCATCTTTGTTCATCTTTTGGATTCTGTAATAAACGGTTTCAAAAAAAAAAAAAAAAAAAATAGAATTTTCAGATTTCCTATGGAAACTCGGTCCTAACTATAACTATCTACTGGCGACCGCCAGTAGATAATATGTGCATATGTGTGCGCGTAGAGAGGTAGAGAGAGGTAGAGAGTAGTAGAGAGAGGTAGAGAGAGAGGTAGAGAGTGGAGAGTGAGTAGTAGAGAGTGAGTAGTAGAGAGTGAGTAGTAGAGAGTATTAGAGAGAGTAGTAGAGAGTGAGTAGTAGAGTGAGTAGTAGAGAGTGAGTATTAGAGAGTAGTAGAGAGTGAGTAGTAGAGAGTGAGTAGAGAGTAGTAGAGAGTGAGTATTAGAGAGAGAGCAGTAGAGAGAGTAGTAGAGTGAGTAGTAGAGAGAGAGTAGTAGAGAGTGAGTAGTAGAGAGTAATAGAGAGTAGTAGAAAGTAGTAGCGAGTGAGTAGTAGAGAGAGAGTAGTGGATGTGTGATCAAGTAATGGATAGGTAGATGAAGGAGTGGATGTGTAATGAAGGAGTGAATTTGTGATGAAGAAGTGGATGTGTGATGGAGTGGATGTGTGATGAAGAAGTGGATGTGTGACGAAGAAGTGGATGTGTAATGAAGGAGTGGATGTGATGTGTGATGAAGGAGTGGATGTGTGATGAAGTAATGAATATGTGATGAAGGAGTGGATGTGTGATTAAGTAATATCTAGCTAGAGCAAATGAATGGAAGGGTGGCCTTGAGGAATGGAGGAGTAAGTGAAGAATTGCCCTGTGATTGAAAGAATGGAGGGGTGAGTGAAGAAATGGATGAGTGGACTTGAAGGATGGATAGGTGAAGTCAAGTAACAGGTGGGTGAGTGAAGCAATGTATAAGAGGGTGAAGGAATGGCAAATGAAATAAGGGTAAGTTAAAAATCAAGGAATGTCTGAAAGAGTGTGTATGTTGAGAAAGTAAACATTTTAATTGAGGATTAATTAAAATTGTACCAATATATTAGCAAGCACTGGCAACGCCAACATATAGCAGTTTTAGAACCATCTTGCTTTGGCAATTCCTTATGGCGATGCTGTCATGGGATTCAATTTACCTTAATATGTACTTTAACACACACATTTGATCATTCTTCATTTAATACATGGGGAGTCGACCAACCTTGCATAAAAATGTGTCTCTAATTTCCTCATTACCCTTGGGACGACCCTACTCACCTGTAATAGAGACATGCCATAGGCACTCAACTGCTGCCAGCGCCAGCAGCAAGTATGAAAGGCAGGACATGGCACATAATTAAAGGTGCATTTAAAAAAAAATTAAATGTGACTTTTCCTTCTTCTGCTCTGTGTATTTTTTAGAGAAACAGTGATCCGCAGAAAGGAAATAATTGTGGCAACATGTTTATATCTTCCAAGCCTTAAGTAATTATCTCTTTTTTCAATTCTGACTGTTTTTTATATCACATTTAACTGCTTTTTGCATGTTTAATTTTGAACTAGAGAGTCTCATTTTAATCCTAACATTCACAAATATCCTCTTTCATATAAAAGAGCACCACACCAAGGATATAAGCAGTTTGTGTAAAGGGTGGTAGTGTAAGCATGTATTATAAGGAATAAAGTTCCCCGTGCCATACATTATAAGGAAATTGTAAACCTCTATCCATTAGATGGCTCCCTTTGGTTTCCTTCTGTGCCAGCCCTCATCTTCAGCCTTCCCAGTATAGGAGCTGTGTCTGCCCAAAGTAATTCAGGCACAACCCCCAAATTTTACAGTTTATTCCACGGTAACTTTATTCCTTCATCAAGGGGAGAGGAGTTGGCCTAGGCTAGGGGAGGTCGACCTTGAATCTGGGGAACCGGGTTTCAGTCTCGGCAATGACGCTGAACATCCTGTGATTCTGGGCAAATCACTTAATGTCCCCGTGCCTAACAAAAATGAACGGGTCCTAATGTAACGCAACTGGTGCTATGTAAGGCGCTCTGATAACAGATACAAAACTGCGTATAAAAAAAAAGGACAGGTGAGCAGCCCTGCACCCTCCTGCCTATCCAGTCACTACTCTTTGTGCCTGTATCTTACTGAAGGTTTCACTCCCACATTGATGAAGCGAGGTGCAGAAGTGAACTTTACTCATCCAACCACCTCTAAGCAACCCCGGAAGAGCCATGGTAGAAAGTTAATAATGCGTTCTAAACTTTCTTGGGTTGTTGCAATCTCCCTTTTAAAAAACGTCGATGTAACAATGAACCCCTCCATGAAACGGGGAGTGAACAATACTGCCAATGGCGGACTCCAAAAGCCACAACCACCTTTAATTGAGTTTGTAGGGGAGCCCTTGGCCACATGCTCACGGTGCGCGGGGTGTGGAAACCAATCCCACTTTACTAGTCGTGGAGATTTTTAAAGTAAGAAAGAGAGAGAGAGTTAGGAAAAGAATTGGTAACTCAAGAAATGAAAGACTCCTAGAATGAGAAAACGAAGAAAGGGATGGAGTGGTGAATGCATGATGGGTGACTCAGTGCAGAGGAGTGAAGT
Organism: Triturus cristatus; assembly: GCF_964204655.1. Taxonomy (NCBI): domain Eukaryota; kingdom Metazoa; phylum Chordata; class Amphibia; order Caudata; family Salamandridae; genus Triturus; species Triturus cristatus. Next base: position 1,062,141,742 of record NC_140582.1, on the reverse strand, counting down.
AATGAGTGAAAAGGAAAAGGAAAGATTAATCTGGGAAGGAAAGAATAAAGAGCAGAGCCACTGGAATTATGCACAGGGGAGCACCAAATGATGCCGCAGAGTTGACCAAATTGTGCGGCAGGAAAAGGCAAGTTATGCGGCATATTTATCATAGTATTACTTCACTATTTTGTCATGTTTACACATGGCAATACTATGTTGGCAAAGATTTCTCCTCAAAAGTACCAATTTAAGAACCAAACACAGAAATAAGCAACTGAAAGATGACCAGTTAACCTTGGCGAAGGGCCTTCCACTGCACACACCACATGTTGCAACGTTTTTTGGAACTTTTGATCCGTTTGAGCTACAAATAATAATTTTTGTTACAATCTGCAGATTATGCAGCAATGGATGGATTATGTGGCAAATACATAATTATGCGAAAAAAGACACGGTCATTCGCATGATCACACAATGCCAGTCGCCCTAATAATGAGTCAAGGTATTCAGTCTGAGTGCAGCAGTGGATGTAGGAGACAAAGAATGAAGTGAGCAATGAATGAATAAATGATCGAATAGAACAGCTGACAGCGAACCAGAGGAATGAACGTAAAATAAAAGAGGATGACTGAATAATTGAAGAAGCATTTAAAACTTGGGAATATGTCCGTGATGCCACGCCTCCAAGGACCACTGCCCTACTCCCTTCTCACAGGTTCACTCCCTGACATTCTCCTTTAGTGCCTACAAGGAGTAGCGCCCAAAGCACTATTCTGCGTGAATAATACTTTATTTTTTTTTTATTTATTTATTAATTTTCAAAAAGTAACGAAACACAGCATAAATGCATACAGTACATGGCAGCTATTTGGCACTGACAAAATACAAATAAGCTAACAGGTCGCGATAATACCCGGCAAGGCGTCACCTAAAAGCACAATAAGGATATGGTATCTAAAAGGAAAAGTCATCACATGACATTATACTCAAAAGAGAAGAACATCAGGGATACATTTTATGACAGTGGAGTTAGAGCCAACTTATATTTTTTCCTCCCCTGTGTGGGTTGCACCCTCTCGTAAATACAGTACATCAAATAGTGTCTGCGGACAGCAAATAAGTTGTAAGGGGAGCCCAGATGTCCCGTGGTCTTGACGACATAGGCAGTTCCTCTGCATAGCATGTGAACTGATCACGACAGTAAGTTAGGTCCTGCAACCATAGTTTTATGGTAGGCACGGGTCTACCCCCCCCCAGCACATAGAGACTCTACGCTTGGCCATTAGTAATGCTATAGCCACAAACCTCCTATGTGAGGCCTTAATGCTGGTAACCAGGCCCAAAAGTCATAGTTGGGGGTTGCAGGTTAAAGGCAGACCAGTCATCAAGTGTATAATCCGTACGATAGACTCCGAATATGAATACACCCTTGGGCATTCCCAGGCTAAGTGATAAAAATCTGCCTTAGGCGCTCCACACCGCTTACAGCCATCCAATTCCCGCAAACCGTAAGCACACAGCTGTGCAGGTGTATAGTATGGTATAGTTGGTGTAGATACTTAAAGTGGACCAACTTCAAGTTACCGTTCGCTGATAAGCGTCCCGTCAGGTGGCAGCATTCAGACCAATCATCCTCAGATATGGGATTCGGTAGGCATGAGTTCCATTTATTGAAAGCCGATATACCGAACGCAACCACCTCCCTCTGTGATACCTGAAATAATCTAGTGACTAACTTCGCCCGCGAAGTGGCTGTATATAAAGGTTGCAGTGCATTGTGCGCTGGCGGTTCCGCAGGAAATTGTGGATAGAGAGCACGCATAGCTGAGCGCAATCTAGTATAGATAAGGAGATGCATCGCAGTGACTCCACTGCCCGCAGCCACTGATGCTGAGGCAATAAATTGGCCACCAGGAAATACATCCTCCATTTTTACCATATTCATATCTTTAAGGGTCCTTAGGGCACCAGGCTCAGCAGTAACAGAAAGTTGTGTGTGGTATAGGAGTGGCATATTGGGCGCATAGAGTGGTAGTTTCTGCGCTCGCTTCCCTAGGTCCTGCCATGCCTTAGCCGTGGTTTGAACTGTGTCAAACTCCCCTTTCTCAAAAACTGTGTGTGTATTCACAACCATGGCTTTGAGTGGTATCCGGTGAACGGCCCCGGCCTCCACCGCAACATGGGGGATGTAAGCTGGATCTTGCTGCCAGTGGTAGGCGTAGTGAGCCTGTGCACATAGATAATATAGATGAAAGTCAGGTGCCATAAAGCCTCCCTGTTCGTAAGGAAGCGTGAGCGTTTCCCATTTAAGACGAGGCTTCTTACCCCCCCCATGCCAGCATCACCAGAAGAGAACGGAGTGTGTTAAAAAAAATGATGCTTCAGTGGGACAGGAATGTATCACCATTTTCATTAAAGCTATACGATCTGCAAAGGACAGGGGTAGCTTGATCCAGCGGGCTATTTGCCCTTCCAGTCGAGTGATAGCTGTGCCGTAATTGGATTGAACCACCACTTGCGGATCTCTATGGAGCCATATACCCAAATATTTAACAGTATCAGTACACCATACCAAGGGGTAGTCCAGTTCAAGTGGGGATGTGCAGTCCGTGAGGGGCAGGATCACCGATTTGGTCCAGTTTATACCAAGGCCTGAGAACCAATCAAACCGGATGTACTCCCTGATGAGGGGCGCCAGTTGCAGAGCAGGCTCCCGGACATACAGCACCATATCGTCTGCATACATGGAGACTGCCAGAGGACGTTGGTGAAAGCACAACTCCGCATGAGCATAGGGCTGTCGTAGTATACAGGCCAACGGTTCAAGGATGAGTGTAAATAGTAAGGGGGACAGAGGACATCCTTGTTGTGTGCCACGGTGAATATCAACCACCTCTGACAAGCGACCATTCACCCTCACCCATGCAATGGGACGTGTATAAAGCAATTTTATCCAATTGGTGAAAATAAAGGGCACCCCCATGCGATGCAGAATTGCAAACATATATGACCAGGAGATAGAATCAAATGCCTTAGTGGCATCAAGGAGCATCGCCTCTGCCGGTAGTGTAGGCTCAAGGACATGCATCACTGCAAAGAGTGTCCTCAGATTATGGGAGGTTGAGCGAGTGGGGACAAAGCCAGATTGATCTGGTAGTACCATTACAGGAAGGAGAAGCTTCAATCTAGTCGCTAGTACTTTTGCTAAGATCTTTACATCAGTATTAATTAAGGAGAGTGGTCGATAGGAGTCAAACCTTTCCGATGGTTTGTCAGGCTTGAGCAGTGTGACCACAAGGGCCTCGCGCAGAGTCGGAGGTAAGCACTGCGTCTCATACGCTTCTTCGTAAACCTGGCAAAGACAGGGGGCAAGGATGTCTATATATGCCTTATAGAATTCTGCGGGCAAACCATCGGTGCCATCCGACTTACCATTAGGAAGCACATTAATGGCGTCCTGTATTTCATCTAAAGTAATTGGATGCATTAAAAACTCCTGCTGCCGTTTAGAGAGCCACACCAGCGTTATATCGTCTAGATACTGTTGGATCTCAGTCTCATCTGCAGTTGGTCGATGAGCATACATGTCAGCATAGTACTTTGCAAAAGTGCGTAGTATATTGGGTGTGTCATAATGCAGTACATCATCCTCAAGGACTGCGTTTACCATATATGCTTTGTCCCGGGGTTCCGTTATACGGGAGGCAAGCCTGAGGGTCCCTGGGGCCCAACTAGACCACCAGGTACCTCCAGTAACCGCCACGGAGCTGCGTTGCAGAGTGTGGTAAAAAGGGGCGTGGCCTCTGAACACCTCTCTGCAACGCAGCTCGCTGGCGCATACTGACTTTGTTGTTTATCATGAACTACGAGGCTAATCACAGAACTGCTGTTCCCAGAATGCTATTCTACTTTGATTGCAAGGCTCCACCTGTGGCTAATAAAAGGTATTTGTTTTACTCAACAGCATTCTGTGCCTTACATGCGAGGTTGCTCTGCCTATGAATAAGGACGATTGATGTCTGAAACGCGTAAGGCAATTTATTTATCCATGGAGCTGCAGATGGTGTTGTTGCCTTATTTTGACGATGGAAAGTGCGTCCTAAAAGCTTTGGCAAATGTGAAACTTTATGTAATGCACGGCAGCCTTGCCGTGGGGACTGCACTAGCGCAAGAAAAGCGGGCCGACGGCTCTGGATGCATGGAGCCGATCCCGGTCCATCGTGTCGGCATATCATTGTTTGCAACACTGTCTGCTTTCTTTTGGATAGCCCACTAATGGCTGGATTTATGAGAAATATATTTGAGTGACTTTGTTGTTGATCATGAACTACGAGGCTAATCACAGAACTGCTGTTCCCAGAATGCTATTCTACTTTGATTGCAAGGCTCCACCTGTGGCTAATGAAAGGTATTTGTTTTACTCAACAGCATTCTGTGCCTTACATGCGAGGTTGCTCTGCCTATGAATAAGGACGATTGATGTCTGAAACGCGTAAGGCAATTTATTTATCCAGGGAGCTGCAGATGGTGTTGTTGCCTTATTTTGACGATGGAAAGTGCGTCCTAAAAGCTTTGGCAAATGTGAAACTTTATGTAATGCACGGCAGCCTTGCCGTGGGGACTGCACTACCGCAAGAAAAGCGGGCCGACGGCTCTGGATGCATGGAGCCGATCCCGGTCCATCGTGTCGGCATATCATTGTTTGCAACACTGTCTGCTTTCTTTTGGATAGCCCACTAATGGCTGGATTTATGAGAAATATATTTGAGTGACTTTGTTGTTTATCATGAACTACGAGGCTAATCACAGAACTGCTGTTCCCAGAATGCTATTCTACTTTGATTGCAAGGCTCCACCTGTGGCTAATAAAACGTATTTGTTTTACTCAACAGCATTCTGTGCCTTACATGCGAGGTTGCTCTGCCTATGAATAAGGACGATTGATGTCTGAAACGCGTAAGGCAATTTATGTATCCAGGGAGCTGCAGATGGTGTTGTTGCCTTATTTTGACGATGGAAAGTGCGTCCTAAAAGCTTTGGCAAATGTGAAACTTTATGTAATGCACGGCAGCCTTGCCGTAGGGACTGCACTACCGCAAGAAAAGCGGGCCGACGGCTCTGGATGCATGGAGCCGATCCCGGTCCATCGTGTCGGCATATCATTGTTTGCAACACTGTCTGCTTTCTTTTGGATAGCCCACTAATGGCTGGATTTATGAGAAATATATTTGAGTGACTTTGTTGTTTATCATGAACTACGAGGCTAATCACAGAACTGCTGTTCCCAGAATGCTATTCTACTTTGATTGCAAGGCTCCACCTGTGGCTAATAAAAGGTATTTGTTTTACTCAACAGCATTCTGTGCCTTACATGCGAGGTTGCTCTGCCTATGAATAAGGACGATTGATGTCTGAGACGCGTAAGGCAATTTATTTATCCAGGGAGCTGCAGATGGTGTTGTTGCCTTATTTTGACGATGGAAAGTGCGTCCTAAAAGCTTTGGCAAATGTGAAACTTTATGTATTTATATATATATATATATATATATATTTAGATATATTTGGTAGACAAAATTCTACTATTTTAAAATTAGGGATCTGCGACTGAGAAGATGGATATGCTGAGTAAACAGCTGAGAAAAGGGGATGTTGTATGACTGCCGATTTCTCTCTTTAACTCTTTTTAGCCCTTTGGAAAATACATTATACGTCAAATTATGAAACAAATATTCCCCCCTCACATTTTAACCCACTGGTTGCATGTCAGTACTAATATCTAAATAATAATTTACTTCAGCCTAATCCTCAGGAAAGGTTTTCAATTCAACAGCTCCTTTTCCAACAAAATGGCATTCAGGATTGCCTCACTTTTGTCTTGAACACAAAATATTAGCGCTCCAGTAGGTCAATAAAACTTGTGGTGAAGCTGCAGTTGATCACTAGGGAGTTAACTAACAAACTGCAGCTGGTGTTGGAAGTACATTATTTTCTCTCTGCATTTTAGAATGTTTAACTGACATGGATGAGGGTTATTGTTGAGAACTCATAGAAAATGTATCCTTATTTAACCTTTCTAGATCACTAACTGTCATTTCTGATGCAAAATGAATATCCGTATCTCGTTCATTTTTAAAGGAAATGTTTTACATTTTACAGCTTTGATTCCATCAAGATGGCTTCAGGTGTGCCACACTTTTGTCTTGAATTCTGAATGTTAGCGCTCTACTTGTTCATTTGAACACAGTGGGAAGCTTTATTCTTACATGGATGAGTGTGAACTTATAGAAAATATGTTCTCATTTTTGCTTCCGGAGCACCTTCCATAAAACTCAATGAGGAAATTATGAGAAAAATCAGAATTCCCCAAAATATTGTTCATAAATTCCCAGCAAACGTTCAGCATTTTGTACGGGGTGAAATCACCTGAGAACTCAGCACAATTTCTAAAATGAGTATAACACCAACACCTCTTATAACCCTTTTCTATTTTGTGACCCTCAAAAACAGGCTTTAACTACAGTGCGTTTTCAATGGGGACCATGACTCTGAGTCCTGTAATGGCTGCCACAACATGTTGTCCGTACTGTGGCCAGCCACAGCAGGGGGATTGGGTGGTGGGAGTCCCATTGGGACCACTGATACATGCCCCCGGAGGTTGGGGTGTGGTCACCAGTCCCCCTTATATTTTTAATTCATTTTCAGGATGCAAAGACTATGTCCCTGAGTCCAGTAATGCCTGCTACAATATATTGTTCATGTTATGGACAACCAATCAGAATTGACTAGCCCCCTTCTAATAGGCCAATCAGAGCATATCTGGGCACCTAGAGTTCAGATATACCTAACTTCATGCCCTACCCTAGCCTCTCTTTAAATGGTAATTTCTCGAATACGGCTTACCGGATTTACACCAAGTCACAAAAAGGATGTTTTCTCAGTGATGTTCTAACTTTTTGTTGCATCTAGGTGAGGGGAAAAAGGTCCTCATCCCTTACTAGTCATGTAATAAGCATGTATCGTTCTTTGCTGTTTCTGGCCTAGAAACAGGGGGAGGAACCCCTATCCCCCTAATTTGAAGTAGGATTTGTTCGGTGTGTCCAGGCGAGAGTATAAATTTTCAGTTGATTAGGATAAAATATCCAATTGATGCAAGTATATCCGATGAAGATGATAAGATTTTTGTGCTTTTATTTATCTGCAAGAAAAGAACATGGATGGCACAGCCAACACGTGTTTCGCCCTCTAACTGGCCATCAGGCCTAGGGCTTCCTCAGGGCTGTATAGAGACAGTATTACAGCAGGAATTCATGACATCGAGTTGAATAGGTCATTTGTATAGTATAAAAGGGGTGTGGTAGGTGGGAGCAGAGGAGGAAAGGTGAGTCAAAGAGGAAATATTTAAGAGAAAGGGAGCAGGAAGAGAAAGAGGGAAGGGGACGGAGTTAAAGTGCGAGGAGTTGGCAATTGTGGTTACCGAGAGAGAGATTAGGTGGGGGTTTAGAAATAGTCATTGAAACGGATGTGCGAGGAGTGGTTAATTAGTTTAGAGAGAAAGGAGGATGTGACATGGGTATTAGAATCATTTAGAGAATGAGTGAAACAGTAAAAGGTTATAAGCGGGCAGGTTGGCATTTACAGAGAAAAGGCATACAGTTGAACACGATTATTTGAATCCAGTTAATTTTAGATAGATTAACAAAAGTGATAGAAAAGGTAATAAGGTATGAGTCCCAAGTTGGTGTAGCGCGCGTATGCAACAACAATCAAAACAGTAAGCGGTTGATAATGTGCATATTAACAAGGCAACAGAGTTACGAAATTCAGGGTAGCGTGTGTATGTAGCACAGAATCAAACCAGATGCCCGTTAGCATACATATTAGTCAAAACATCATGATAACGAAATTGCAGTTTAGAGGTCAAGTGTTCATTTAGGGAGAAAGAGGCACGGAATTGCATGTAGTTAGGGTATGAATCACATAGAGTTCCAAGATTAGTTTGATTATGACGGGGTCATGGAACGCAGAAAACAAATTATGTCAAACATTGGTAAACAGGCCACAGTTGATCACAAGGGGTCCAACGTTGTAGGTGAGCGTTAGATCGGAGGCAGGATGTTGACAAACAGTAGTAAGTAATAGAGCATATATTTACAGTATGAATGGGAATGTCGCGTCAGGGTGGTCCCGTCCAGTATGGAATAAAGGAGAAGAGATTTACTTTAGAAACATTTCATATGGGTGGTTGGGCGAGAGACGCGGGTATGAGCGCGTGGTGTCAGGATCAAAAAGGCGGTGAAAGTTGTGAGCCGTGGGGGAGACGCGTCATCGATCAAGGTAGAGTGAAGTTCTAGGTTGGATGCATGCAGTAATATGCAAAAGTCATATAAGAAAGTTAATATGAAGTTCGAAATATAACGGTGGGTGTACTCCAGAGCAAGCAAGAACGTGATTTGAGGCGTGGATCTATTAGGAAGTGCTCATAAATGCTCAAATGTACGGAGGTCATGAAGTGGTACGTGAATGCCAACCTTGGCGAGATTAGACTATATTTGAGGAGTGTAACGTATTTATAAGGCATACAAGTGCAGTGGGCAGATTGAGTAAGCTCGAACGTGTGATATGAATAGAGAGATCGAGGGTCCCTTACCGGGTTTTCAGGTAATGGGATATCTTAGTTAACGGGAGGGTTTGTAAACCCGACGATTCTAAAAGGGGAAAAGGAAACAAAGAAGCACAGAAGTAAAAATCGTGCCGTATGGGCTGAGGTCAGGCCGGACCTGGAGGGGGGAGTGATGTATCTCTTACCTCTGGTCTCGGCTAATGCCAGGTCTCGATGGGTTTCTGCGGTTGTGGAGTAGTGTGAAGCCGATAGTGGCAGGCATTGATAAGGTAGTCGCGTGTATAAACTTCCGGGTAAACCCGGAAGGGAAATGTGCTTGCGGTAGGCGCCATGTTGGAATGGGGTGTGTGGAGACTTTTGTCTTGAATGCTGAATGTTAGCGCTCTACTTGTTCATTTGAACACAGTGGGAAGCTTTATTCTTACATGGATGAGTGTGAACTTATAGAAAATATGTTCTCATTTTTGCTTCCGGAGCACCTTCCATAAAACTCAATGAGGAAATTATGAGAAAAATCAGAATTCCCCAAAATATTGTTCATAAATTCCCAGCAAGCGGTCAGCATTTTGTACGGGGTGAAATCACCTGAGAACTCAGCACAATTTCTAAAATGAGTATAACACCAACACCTCTTATAACCCTTTTCTATTTTGTGACCCTCAAAAACAGGCTTTAACTACAGTGCTTTTTCAATGGGGACCATGACTCTGAGTCCTGTAATGGCTGCCACAACATGTTGTCCGTACTGTGGCCAGCCACAGCAGGGGGATTGGGTGGTGGGAGTCCCATTGGGACCACTGATACATGCCCCCGGAGGTTGGGGTGTGGTCACCAGTCCCCCTTATATTTTTAATTCATTTTCAGGATGCAAAGACTATGTCCCTGAGTCCAGTAATGCCTGCTACAATATATTGTTCATGTTATGGACAACCAATCAGAATTGACTAGCCCCCTTCTAATAGGCCAATCAGAGCATATCTGGGCACCTAGAGTTCAGATATACCTAACTTCATGCCCTACCCTAGCCCCTCTTTAAATGGTAATTTCTCGAATACGGCTTACCGGATTTACACCAAGTCACAAAAAGGATGTTTTCTCAGTGATGTTCTAACTTTTTGCCAGATTTGATGTAATTTCATTAAGACATTTTTCTGTATTGGAGAGCAAACTGTCCAATGGGAATTAATATGGGAAATAACACTTTTGGGACCCACACTGTTTTCTTGACCAATGGATTAGTGCAAAACTGTCTAAGAAGGTGCTGAGGTGGATGAACTTTTTGTTTGGAAAGTATTGTGGCGATTCCTCAAATGATGCTAAAGCTATTAGCGATACCAAAAACACTCTCACTATGGAAACTCTGACCTCACTATAACTACACAGTGGCGACCCACCCAGGTAGGTAATCGCTTACACAGCAAAAGCAACTGTCACGGAAACAATCCCTATCCAGATTCATACTGCCAACGCTTTCGGGCAACAAGCCCTTCTTCATGGACGAGGATATGGTTACTGCTGTAATGCTCAGTTCTTTCTGTTCGCCCTCTTAGGGCATGGTTTTCAGTTTGCAGACAGAGTACTTTACTCCTGCCATGGTGAGGGTACTCGGCCTGCCAAATTTAGAGATGTCCGGCAGCCCAGTGGAAATTTCTTGCATTTCCTGGAACTGCTGTCATAGTGTTCCTGTAAATGAACGGAAGCTTTGAAGGATGGTTCCATCTACATGTTGGAGCTGTATGTCAAACTTTTACCATTTTTTTAATTTTCTAATGCAAAATCACAAAGTAGGATTTTGTATTTGGAAATTTAAAAAAAACTATGACCCCCTCACCATGTGAGTTTTCTCCCATGGCACGGGGACCATCTAAAGGTATTTGCTTTTACATACTACCACGTTTTGTATGGCGGTATGTGAAAGCAAAAACTGCCCATGTATTTGCACAGTCTAAATAGGGTGGGCGGACACATGGCCAAACCCCTGATAGCCCTCACTTCATCAAGCTGTCTGAGGTATAAGTAGGCGGTCGAAATAGAGTAGTCTCCCTGTCTACATACTGAAGTTCCATCCAACTCCTAATGAGGCAGATAGATCTTTGCTTTGGCGATGGAGTGCCCTCTCCACAAAAGTCTACATTAGGCCCATAGTCTTTTTTATATATTCCAAGCATTCAGGTAAGCGGTATAGTAATTAATATTCTCTCCTTCTTTTCCTTTTAGGCCTCGAACCATTTGGGAGACCCACTGAAGATTACCCAGGGCCATTGAGATGGATTCCCTTCTTAGCAATTGTGGTCCATCTTGGAACCGTAACTAGGGAAGTTGGCATCCAACTCTATGGTTGGGTTTTCGCATCTCTCCTCATGGTTCACACCGAGCCTGGACTCTTTCCTTTTTGTTTTTGTTAGAGTCTGTGCTTTGGCTGTTGAGTCTATTGTCCTGGTTCCAAGGTATCAGTGGCTTTGAGAAGTTCTATTTCCCAGACACAGATTCCTCCTCTCTCAGGGTGTTTTTTTGTCTCCTGATGCTTGATAAGCCGAAGAAGGATGCTGTTCCTCCAGAAGTGCAAAAGACACACAATTCATAGACAGAATGCAGAACATATCAAAACATTAACCCCAGTCAAATCCATCATTCTTTTGCTCAGAATGCCACCCCACTTTAGACCTGGCCATATGCAAATCAGTCTTGACCCTGTGCCTCATGGGAACAGTCCAGCCCGAACTGCCAAGCCAGGTCCTCCCTGGACCGGAAACAAGCATCCTAGGACCGGTTTCGGTGTTTCACCCCTCTTCAGCCAGGATAGCTTGATTCCAGTGGCACAGTGAGCCCGGGACTCACGTCTGGGCATACCCGGCGCACTTAGAGCGAGAAAGCAAAAGACACACAGTTGATAGACGGAATGCAGAACATATGAAAACATTCACCCCCAGTCAAGAGATCTGGGTTAAATCCATCATTCTTTTGCTCACCATGCCACCCCAGTTTAGACCTGGCCATATGCAAATCAGTTTTGACCCTGTGCCTCATGGGAACAGTCCAGCCGGAACTGCCAAGCCAGGTCCTCCCTGTACCAGAAACAAGCATCCTAGGACCGGTTCCATCCATCATCCCCTTTGGTATCGCTTTGTTCGCCCTAAGTTGGCAGGGTATGCCCAGACGTGGGTCCCTTGCTCACTTTGCCACTGGATTCAAGATAGCCTGGCTGATGAGGGTTATGAACCCGAAACCGGTCCCAGGATGCTTGTTTCCGGTCCAGGGAAGACATGGCTTGGCAGTTCGGGCTGGACTGTTCCCATGAGGCACAGGGTCAGACTGATTTGCATATGGCCATGTCTGAACTGGGGCGGTGGAGTGAGCTAAAGAATGATGATGGATTAAACCCAGATTAGTTGACTGTGGGTGAGTGTTTGATTTGCTCAAACGCTCCGTCCATCATCCCCTTTGGTATCGCTTTGTTCACCGTAAGTTGGCAGGGTATGCCCAGACGTGGGTCCCTTGCTCACTTTGCCACTGGATTCAAGATAGCCTGGCTGATGAGGGTTATGAACACGAAACCGGTCCCAGGATGCTTGTTTCCGGTCCAGGGAAGACATGGCTTGGCAGTTCGGGCTGAACTGTTCCCATGAGGCACAGGGAAGACTGATTTGCACATGGCCATGTCTGAACTGGGGTGGTGGAGTGAGCTAAAGAATGATGATGGATTAAACCCAGATCAGTTTACTGGGGGTGAGTGTTTGATTTGCTCAAACGCTCCATCTATCATCCCCTTTGTTCGCCCTAAGTCGGCAGGGTATGCCCAGACATGGGTCCCTTGCTCACTTTGCCACTGGATTCAAGATAGCCTGGCTGATGAGGGTTATGAACCCAGAACCGGTCCCAGGATGCTTGTTTCCGGTCCAGGGACGACATGGCTTGGCAGTTCGGGCTGGACTGTTTCCATGAGGCACAGGGTCAGACTGATTTCCATATGCCATGTCTGAACTGGGGTGGTGGAGTGAGCTAAAGAATGATGATGGATTAAACCCAGATCAGTTGACTGGGGGTGAGTGTTTGATTTGCTCAAACGCTCCGTTCATCATCCCCTTTGGTATCGCTTTGTTCCTCCAGAAGAGGCAAGAAAAAGAGGGAGAGATGAGACGCGGTCAACCGGACCAGAGAGGAAGCAGATCAGAAATGATTGCCCTCACACACCCGAATGGGTGTCATGCTTCATTATTGGGCTGCTCTTTGTTGGGCCGGTGCAGCAATGCCCAACAGGCCCCTCAAAGGGGCTCTTTATTGGAGATCTTCTGATTTTAAAGCTTTAATGATGAGTGCCTGTGAGGATGTAGTGAGTGTAAGGTGCTAAGTGATATAAAATAGTCTAAGGGGTCAGACAACTGTTTTAATGAGATGCTCACCTTGATAGAAGTAACAAGCATTCACAATGCAATAGGTTTTGCTTTTGTTAAAGTTAGAGCTGTTAGTGTTGAAAACGACAATTACTTTTTTTTATTTTTTGCAGTGGAGTAATTATATTTGCATTGTGCTATTGCCAGTGGTATAAAAAAGCAAGGTAAAAAGCATTATCATTTTCAACGCCAACAGCTCTTACTTTAACAAATGCGGGACCTATTGCATTCCAAATGCTTCTTTACCTATCCATGTTGCAGGGTGCAGTACCATATGTGGTCAAAAGGGGCCCATGGGACCTCTTTTGGCCACATATGGTACTGCACCCTGCAAAGTTGGAGCTATTGTCATTATAAATGGCAAATTTGTTTTAACCTAGTCATGTTGCAGGTTGCAGTACCATATGTGACCAAAAGAGGTCCCAGAGGACCTCTTTTGACCACCCTAGCCATGTTGCTGGTTGCAGTACCATATGTGGTTAAAAAAGGTCCCAAGGGACCTCTTTTGACCACATATGGTACTGCATCCTGCAATATGGCTTGGCAAAAAACAATGGCATTTATAATGCCAATAACTACAACTCAAACAAATACAAGACTCACTGACATGGCAGAAATGTGTGTTGCATGTTTTGCACATAGGCGTCTGCGAGAGGCTGTTTGCTGCATTCATGTCTACTTGTTTGTTATTGCTGATGGAGTCACTCTTCAGCATCCAAGTAGATGTGAATGCAACAAAAGGGCCTCCCGCAGGCTGTTACTGGAGCCTAGGCCAGGTGGCCAGTGCCATGCAACTTCCACCTCTCTCTAGGGGCTTGCGGAACAGAGTTTGTTGAGCACTAGCGAAGAAAAGAAAGGCACGATTCGCCAAACTCTATTTTTTCAATATTTTATGCTTTTAGTAAGCAGCACAGCACGCCACTGTGCCGCGCTGCTTACTAAAAGCATTAATATTGAAAATATAGAGTTTGGTGAGCCGTGCGCTTTGAAAATAAAGACACGCTGCTGTCGTTGGTGCTTATGGAGACGAAAAGAAAGGTGCGCAGCTGCTATTGTTAATGCATGCAGCGCTGCCCAAAAATAAAAGCAATGGTGCAAAAATAGCTTTGGTGAGCTGCGCACAACAAAACAAAAGTCACGCGGCTGCCATTGCTAAAGTCCAAGCATGCTTCATTGCGAAAAAAATAAAAAACATTACGTTGTGGGAGAGGTATCCTGCCTGCAGCAGCAGGCTGGCAAAAGTCATTAAGTAAAATAGTGCTGACAAATAAATAAAGTAAATAAAGGGTACCGACTAACAACACATTTAAAAGGGCCAGTCCTCATGGGCGGTAACAACATAAGAGAGAGAGGTACTAAGTAGAGACTAATAAGCCTATTAACAAATCAAAAGCCAACACTTACAAAGGATAGTGACAGCAGACAATTAAAAAGATGGGCGGAGAGTGGGCGGAGCTTCAAGTCCATACCTGAATACAGCATGTCTCGAAGAGACAGCGTAAACTGCATAGGCGACACCTAAAAACCAGGGCTCTGTCACAGCAGCCAATGAACCATGACAGCTTCAAGATATGCATTTGCCTGTTCAGAATGCCCTTCTTTTTGATGATGCCAAGCGCTGCAACTTCAAAAGCACACCAGCACTTAATGTGCAAATTTGCAATTTGTGTCAATTTTTGTTACCTAATTCTGTATACTTTATTGTTGGAAAAATAGAGAATTCTTTAAAAAGGGTAGCATAAATCAGATATTTGAAAATCAATATATTCATGATTCGTCTGTATTTTAGATGAATATATTACTATTTTTGATTTGTTACAGAAGGACCAACCCGCCTTTGTCTATAGCACACCCTTGTTTTTATCTCTTTGCACTTCACCCCAACACACCCATTCGTCAAAGTAGTTTTATACATTTTTAATTTCTCATTCTCTGTGCTATGGCCAGTAGAGTTTCTTAAAATGTGAGGCACAAACACTAGTTGTTGTTTAATCTCTGATTCTCAAAGGTCCTAGATGTAACCTAGATGCACGGAGTGCAC
The DNA here is from genome assembly GCF_964204655.1 of Triturus cristatus. Taxonomy (NCBI): domain Eukaryota; kingdom Metazoa; phylum Chordata; class Amphibia; order Caudata; family Salamandridae; genus Triturus; species Triturus cristatus. The sequence continues at coordinate 1,062,126,708 of NC_140582.1, read as the reverse complement.
ATTTTAGCTCGTAACTGCCCAAAACCTGACCCGCAGGCAAAATCCACACAGTTGGAGTATGGGGTAGAGTTGCGCTTACTTAGTGGGATGACAAAGCGAAGTGGCGCTCACATGATGGGGGACCAGTCGGAGTGGCACTTACCTGCCTTCAATACGTTTGAAAAGTATTGACTGGTCCTCATCGCCCAAGTGGATGGAAGGACAGGCTTCTGCTTACATCAGCAAGATTCTCTACCCCGTGCAGTGGCGTAATGCACAAGGATACCCCCCTCAACGGAGAATGTGATGAGGGGCTCCTGTGTCTCCCATACCTCGCAGATATTCATTGACCGCGGCCTGGTTGGGGGCCCCTAAACGGATGGGAGCCTCTGAAGGGGCAGGCCCCCCTACACAGCAGGGGTTGCAGCAGGGCTTGTATTCCGCCCCTGACTCTACCGCATGGTTGATTTGAGAGGAGGGCAGGCCATGAATGCCATGCCCTCTTTATGGCGCTTTTCAAGTTCTACCTATAAAAAGTGGGTGAATAAGGAAATATCTATAGCTGTGATCATCTCAGATTCGTGAATAATTTACAGTTCCGTTTTTTGCATGTGATATTTTCTGCATTTTTTATGATATCTTCAAACAGCACCAAGGAGAAGTGATACAGCTCTCTAGAAACTCAGTATGTGATTATCTGCTCCTTGGTTTAGTCACAATAATGGCCCATTATTGTTTCATTGTCTAGAGTGCGGCAATAAAACGCTTGAATTGCTTTCCAGACAAGACCTCTGCCGTGGGACTGTGCTTGCTAACGCATGATTCCGCATATATGACGTTCTATGTCTAGAAGCTTTTATCATTTGGCTGTTTGCAGAGGTGTAAAGCGGGACAGCAAACGAACAAACCAGTGAAGGGAGACGCTCCATGTCAGGCATCGGCAGAGTCTGTTTCGTCACCTAATTTGAATTTCCTAGAAACATAGGGTTGGATCGAGCGAGCCTGCACATGTGGGGAAATGCATGTCCATATTTGCACAGTCTGGCACAGCTTCAAAATACAAACATCTTCTCATCGGGCAACCTACCAGTAGTACTACGAGTAAGTAATACAAGATTACACAGTTTTCACCAGCACACACCAAGACGGAAACCACAACAAATGCGCCCCCCAGCTTGTCTATAGCACCTTTGTATTCAAGACTGCCCCGATTTGCATAGTGTTTTATTTTTTATTATTATTATTTTTTTATTATTATTCCTGAATAAAAAACATTAAAAAAATAATCATCGAATCCATGGCAGCTTAAAGACTTGTCAAATCTAAAAATGTTGAGCGCAAAATTCGCAAAATACATTCTTAAATAAGGAAGAGCTAATCCAACTTCTTTCAGTGGACTACATAAAGTGTCTAGTGCTAAAGGAAGAGCCCGGTTTGCATAGTGGACCAGAACATACAAAACGACACCTGGCATGGTCAGAGGGGCCATACTGCATAGAGTGGTCTATCTGATGTCATTTTTGCAAGTGTTGGGTCAGAAGAGGGTTTTCTAACAGAAGAGCCACTGGATGTTCAGCCGTCATCAAACCAACCACCCCCTGCACTATAAAGGTGACAGGGAAGAGAGAGGTGAGAGGAAGGGAGAGACACCATTTTTTTGATGGGTGTCTGACAGCCTACATCCAGATGAAGTCCCAAAAAATATGTATACATTTGCATGTTTGCATCCACCAGCAAAAGAACAGGATGCAATCACCATCCAAAAATCAGCCCCTAATAACAGCTTCGCTGACCCACACTCAAAACTCCACACCTAAAGTCAACAAATCATAAAGAAACCGTCCACCCAACACCAAGCATCCACTAAGCAATTAACTGTGAAAAAGAAAATAACCATTTACTTAGAGCAAAGCACCACTGAACATTTCATACAGAAATGTACACAGTTGAAGTATCATATCACACTGTTCGCTCATCAACACAGAGGGGCATGCACACAAAACACTATCTGAGATGGCATGGCTGAAAGTCAGAGTCCACATGGCTAGGGCACGGAAAGACAGTGAACAATGCTACCGGCTGGCTTTATTCCTGCTCAGAGATGCTGGGGGACAGTGGCTGGTACACCGCTCATAACCGTAATGGGAGAGGTCGAGGGTGGGATGTGTTAGGTCACTGAGTTTGGCACTTTTGCAGTTTGAAATGGATGACTTAACTTGGCTGGTGTGAAGACTGCAGAGCAAGAACCAATGTGTGCAAAGGCACACAGGATTTTTCTTCATTTTTATTGTCCAAATGTTTTCATACTCTGTGCTGACAGTGTGACGATATATGTCTTGTGTCAGCTGGTTACCATCTAGGCCTTGTTTACTTTGGTGTGTGTAACAGGTGACTTGCCGGTGTCTTTGGGTCCGTAGGCCTGTGAAGGTTGTGCACCTATTAGTGAGTGGTGATAAAGTTACTTTGGGAGCGAGGTTACATTACACCACTAGTGCGCTGCTGGAAGAGAGTTATAATGGTGCTCTTAACTTTGCTTCATGGTGACTTTGCACTAATGGTCATAACTTCTGCATATTCTTGCTGTGAGAAATTGGGTTGAGGGTTTGGGGGGGTGTTGAGCCCTTCTCAAGCAGCAGTCATAATTCTTGTCAAGGTGAATCACAATAAGCCACCAAATTAGCCTGTGCTTACCATCTGGTAGCTTGGCACAAAAGCAGTCAAGCGTAACTTAGAGGTGTACAGTTTTTGTGCAGCACACCGAAAGTAATTTGGTGAAAACACATCAGAAGAAAAATCTCACACCAATTTATAGAATAGATTAGAATTTAATAAATGATTTGGCACCAAAACAACACAAATCCAATCAATAGGACCAGAGATACATTAATGTCAAAGATTTTAGGTAAGTATAGTACCTAAAAGCACAGAGGGCCACTTGCAGATATCTGGTTGTGCAAAACTGGGTGAAACTCACAAGCTCAGGCCCACCGCGATGGAGTACAGGCTGGATAGGTTAGTTGCACTGAAAGAGTTACCTTCTCAAAGTCCAGCACGAAGAATCCAGTTTGCAGTGGAGGAGGCCACAAGGAGCAGTGAGAGCATCATGGATGGTCGTCGCAGTTCCACTGAAAGAGTTACCTCCTCAAAGTCCAGCACGAATAATCCAGTTTGCTGTGGAGGAGGCCACAAGGAGCAGTGAGAGCATCATGGATGGTCGTCGCTGTAGCGTGAAGAGCAGACCGAGTGTCGTGGATGGTTGTCACTGAAGCACGGATTCTGTTGGCGTCACAGACGTTTGTCACTGGGGCTTTGAGTCGGTGGTCACCGCGGGTTGTCGAAGCTGTAGCACAAATGCAGATCTCGCAATGTGCCCTTTATGAGGTTGGTCTGACATTGGACAAAAGCGTTTGGGTTTATGCAATATAATGTAGACCTTTGTACTGATATGGTATCTATTGGAAAACAAAGAACGAAAGAATGTATTGTGATTGTATCAGAAAATTATTAGGAAAACTAAACAATTTGAATGCCCTGTGGCGAATGAAAAGAATAGGGGCTGTAGTTGTGGCTGTAAAGTTTGGAATTTGAATAACACAAATTCTTACTGTTTAGAACATAAAACAAAGAAAAATTGATCAGTCTACAATTTGATTGGACTTTTGTAGGTTTTTGTGCACTACTATATTTGTGATATTTCATGTGATCTTGTGTTGCCTGTAGTCGCTTGTGGTTGCTGTAGCAGGAAGAGCCGGGTTCACAGGAGCTTCGCGCTGGCGATCAGTGCAAGTGGCAAAATCTTGGTTGGGAAGATCCCAAAACTTCAGGATTTCTCCTTTTCTTCCAGGAAGAGCTCAACTGGTCCAATGTTCTTTCCTGGTGCCAGCTTTGAAGTGGGAGAAACATCTAGACTTCCCCCTACATCGGGTTCTGGAATTTCCTACCTGTCTAAAGTCACAAAAGGCTAGTGCAAAGTTTTGTGTGTGTGCAGGGGCAGCTCCTTTAAAGTGCAAGTGTGGTAGGTGACAGCTCCACCCCTCCCATCAGGGCAGGACGCCCCATCCTGCAAACAACCAGTACCCCTTTTGTGCTACTGTCTTGGAGGAATACACAAAGCCAACTACACCTAGTCATGTGACCTAGGAACAGGCTATAGGCACCAAATGGCCAGGGCAAGAAAATGACAACTTTCTAAAAGTGGCTTTTTCAGAACTGTGACTTAAATTCTGACTTTACCATTAAAAAGGGTTTTAAATTGCAACTCATTAGCGAACAAGCATGATGTCTCTACCTAATCCTAGGCAAAAGTTATCACTTATTAAATGTAATAAGGTAACCCAATGTTATATTTTGCGTGAGATAGGTCTTGCAGTACTGAAAAACAAATGTAAGAGTTTTTTCACTACCAGGACTTGTAATCCTTGTAGTGAAAAAGTACACAACCACATTTTTAAATACAATGAACCCTGCCGTATGGGGTGTTTAGGGCCTACTCTAATGGTTACTTATATGTCATAAAAAGGAATGTTTAGGCATGGCAAAGATCTATTTTGCCAGGTGGAAATGACAGTTTAAAACTGCACACAGGTGACAATGGCAGGCCTAAGACATGTTTTAAAAGGCTAATCATGTGGGTGGCACAATACATGCTGCAGGCCTATAAGTAGGCCCTGGATACATATAGTACCACTTTATTAGGCTCTTGGAAGTGAATGAAATGTACCAATTGGATGTAAGCCAAATTTACCATGCTTAAAGGAGAGAGCACAAACACTTTTGCACTGGTTAATGGTAGTAAGGTGCGTAGAGTCCTAATGCCAACAAAAATTGAATTCCGTTTTTACAGGAGTGAAGGTAAAAGGTTTGGATGAAAACCACACCAAGGATGTCAGGTCTAATTCTATTACAGGACCGGAGGCTTCGGATTATGCTTTCTCCTTCTTTACTGTATTACTCACAGCAGCCAATAAACATACAATTAGTAAAACAACTACATTGTCCATGTGACTTTGCGTCAGCCACGCCTCCTTAGCCCTCCATAAGAGCCCTGGTCACTGTCCCAGCCTCCTCTTTCTTTGCTGCTCACAGCATGAGATAAGTACCCCTCGTTTTCATTATTTTATATGAGCCGATTTAGTCGCAATATTGCTTCAGCGCGCTGCGCTTTGCCAGGTGTCATTGCTTACTTGTAATGGTTGGTAGCGAAGTTTGTTCATACGCGATTTCAGCGTTGGTGGATGGGCGCACTGCGCCGCTAGCGGGGGATCGATGGTAATCCTCTCCCGATGTAGATTGCAGCATCAAGGAGCGCGAGCTTCACACGCTTGTACCGCGCCGCTGGGCGGCATAATTTCGGCTTGTTTAAGGCCCAGCGCGTTCAGCGCGGTGTCGAGGGCTTCCCTCATCGCCCGAGGACACGCAGAGCCGGATGGTTACCGGCCGACGTGTGCAGCTCACGCGAAGCCCATTTGGGCTGGTTTTCAGTAGGATTTGGGCTCGCGTTGGGCTGCACACACCGATCTCGGCTTCCAGGGGGTTTCAGGAGCGCATTTTCGCTCCGTGTTTGTGACGCCTGAATGGCTGGAAGAATAGTCGCCCTAGGAGTGAGCACACACTCCAGAAAATCGTTAAAATTGGCTCTGACGCCTGAAAAGGCTGTAAGAATATTAAATACAGCATCTGCTGAGGGGGCTAGGTACAAGATTGATTGTGTGCACCTGGGCTGGCCCCCCCCATTACTCCTCCAGGAATATATAATTATTGGCTCTTCTACCGCTGGTGGATTGGTTCAGTTCCTCCACCTTGCAAGCATGAATGAGTGGGTACGGTACGAAGAGGATGAGGAGGATGTCTATTATGAGGGACAGCAGGAGACTGTCCTTGAGGAAGATATTGTAGAGGCTCTGGACGCTTCGGTCCAATCCTCTGTCAACAGGGCACTGGAGACTACAGTTCCTTCGACTGTACATCAAGCATTGGCAGCTGCTTTAAAACCGATTACCAAGCAGCTGGAGAGTTTTGCTAAACGCCATGGTTTCACCAAAGGGAAACACGGGGGACGCTCGAGCACAGAGCTGGCAAAAGTGCGCCGCTGGCCACATGCCACGACCCTGGACACTCTTCCTCCACCCGCGGGTGGCGACCACGCGTATTCGACTGGCGGAAAGGCCAAAAGCAAGCAGAGAGTCTATGAGGACACTGATTCCACCACCACTGATACCGATACCAATACCACGGACGAGGAGTCTCCCCCTAAGAAGAGGGCTAAGAAGGTGGTTCCGGCTCCTTCGGAGACGGGGTCCACTACTCCTTTCACTTTCAACCCTAGCGAGATAGTGCACCCGAGGTCTACTGACTGGGCACCAGCACCGGAGGTGATCGACTACCTACATGAGAATATTCGAAAAGGGTTTGACAAGGAGGTCAGGAATCGACTTCGGTCAGAATGCCCTCGGCCGGATCTTCCGGATAAGGTAGCGGAGACACCGGAGATAGACGTAAGCTTGCTTACGTTTTTGAAAAAGTTCGCAAGAGACCCCAAGAAGGGGATAGACAGAGCCTGGAGAGGGTGTCAGGATAAGCTGCTTGACGTCGTGGGTCCCCTCGCGAAGATTCTAGAAATGGCTTTGGTGGCCAAAGAGTCGGCAGCTCCAGTGGATTCGGATATCTTAGCCGGGTGGACACAGAGAGCAATCTGCCTGCTGGGTAATGCCAACTGTGCCATATCAACAGAAAGGCGCAAGTCCCTGCTCATGCGCATGGACACTAATCTCACTGATTTGGCCGCGGCTGAGCCAGGCCCGCTTGCGGAGGGCAATTTGTTCGGAGACCGTTTCGTGAAGGACGTGTCAAAGTATGTAGGGACTTTCACGTCGCTGGACAAGGCCCAATCGGGGATAAAGAGGGTGTTTACCCAGGGCCTTTTCAATAGGGCCGGACGAGGTAGGGGACGCTCGTCAGGCCGCTTCTCCAACCAAGGTCCCCCAAGAGGTGATTTCGGACGCGGAAGAGGTGACTGGGATTCTACCAGAGGGGTACCTTCTACCCCACCCGCCGCCGCTTCAACAAGCGCAGATTCCAAAGTGGCGGGAACAGAGCAGGCTTCCACGCACAAAGTTCCACAGGTGAGTGTAACAGATTTGTTTCTTCTGCCATTGGGGGGTCGCACTCAGTATTATCTACACAATTGGCGCACTCTGACCCAGGATGCGTGGGTGCTTCAGACGGTTCAGGGATTCCATCTGGAATTTTACGAGCCTCCCTGTCAGGACACATGGCCCAGGCCTCTCCATTTTTCCCAACACGAATGCAATTTTATAGACGAGGAAATAGAGGCCTTGCTGCAAAAGCGCGCAATAGCTTTGTGCGATCACAGACCTCACGGCTTTTGCAGCAACGTGTTTCTGGTCCAGAAAAAGGGAGGTGGATACAGACTAGTCTTGAACTTGAGGGATTTCAACCATTTTCTAGTATACAAACACTTCAAGATGGAAGGGATACACCTTTTGGCAGACCTCTTGAAACCGGGAGATTGGCTGGTCAGGCTGGATCTAAAAGATGCTTACCTGTCCATCCCTATTTTTCCTCCACACTGCCGTTACCTACAATTTCAGTGGAAAGGTCGGTGGTTCGAGTATTTGGCCCTTCCTTTCGGGCTTTCCTCGGCTCCCTGGTGCTTCACCAAGGTGATGAAGCCGGTGGTCGCGCATTTGAGAGAGCAGGGGATTCGCATGATCATTTACCTGGACGATATCCTGATCATGGCTCACAGCCCGACTCTAGTTTTGCAGCACTTGCGAATGACAATGTCTCTCTTACAGAGTCTAGGATTTGTAATCAATCAGACCAAATCTGCTCTCATTCCGTCCACCAACACCGAATTCCTGGGGTTTGTGATAGACTCCAAGAAGGCGCAATTGCACCTTCCCAAAGCGAAACTCAAGGATCTCAGGAAAGAGATAGTAGCCATGTTAGACAGGCAGATGGTGTCCCTCAGGACCATAGCCAGAATAGTGGGCTTATTGGCATCCTCCATACAAGCAATATTTCCGGGACCACTGCATTACAGGGCATTGCAGGGACTGAAAATTCAGCACCTTCAGAAGGGTCTAGCTTATTCGGACCTGGTACCGATCTCTCAGGAGGTTCGAGACGAGATGCAATGGTGGCTGGGGCACGTAGAAGCATGGAACGGCAGGGCCATCTTCAGCTCCTTACCGGAAGTAGTCATCGAGTCCGACGCCAGTCGTTGGGGCTGGGGAGCGCGTTGTGGCGACATCTCCACAGGCGGAAGATGGTCTCCCCAGGAGTTAGAGTTGCACATAAATTGTCTGGAGCTCCTAGCGGGCTCCTTTGCAATTCGGACGCTGTCGCCCAAACAGACAGCTTGCTGCATTCTGTTACAAATGGACAACGTGTCAGCCGTGAGATACATAAACAAGCTGGGGGGAACGAGATCGCCCCTGTTAGTGGAGATTGCCAAGGATTTTTGGCACTACTGCCAGCGTCACCAAATAACGGTAATAGCGGGGTATATTCCAGGGCAGTCCAACCTCATAGCGGATTGGAATTCCAGACATCTGAGGGATTACAGCGACTGGAAGTTGATGCCGAGCATGTTTCACTGGCTGCAGAGGCTTTGGGGGCCGTGTCAAACGGACCTGTTTGCCTCCAGGTTGAATCGACAGATTCCCCACTTCTTCAGCTGGAGACCGGATCCAGTGGCGAAAGCCACGGACGCGTTCCTCCAGGATTGGTCGGGAGCAGTGAATTATGCCTTCCCGCCATTCCTCCTCATTCCGAGAGTAACCTCTCATGTTCTCAGGCAGCAAGCGGAGGTGATCTTAGTGACACCACGGTGGAAATCGCAACCATGGTTCCCGATACTGCTGGAAATGAGCTGCGATCTTCCCAGGAGACTCCCTTGGTCGGAGTCTCTCCTCCTGGGACCTCACGGGGAGCAACATCCTCTGATCACATCGGAGAGGTTGTCGCTGATGGCATGGAGAATTTCCGGCAACAGTGGGAAATGCCGGGAATTTCAGAGGCAGCTTCAGGCTTCATCAGGCAAGCGTGGGCTCCTTCCTCCAGGAAGCGATACTCATCAGCCTGGACAAGCTGGATGGGTTGGTGCGTGGAACGGAGTCTGGATCCCGTGGGGACCGGACTATCCGATATTGTGAATTTTCTTTCGGAAAAGGCTGCGAGTGGCCTTGCCTATCGCTCTGTAAATAATTTCCGATCAGCCATTTCGGCGGGGCACGCACCGGTGGATGGAAAACCGGTGGGCATGCATCCTATGGTATGCCAGCTTCTTAAGGGTATTCGGATGGCAAATCCTCCCAAGCCCAAATATTCGGGCTTATGGGATGTGTCCTTAGTCATTTCTTTGTTCAACAGTTGGCCGGTGAATAGTCAGTTGTCAAGAAAACAGCTTTTCGCAAAATTGGCGATGTTATTGTGCCTATCGGCCTGTAGACGTTCATCGGATGTGCGGGCATTGGATATTACAGGTAGAGTATTTACTCCAGAGGGAGTTTCCTTTACTATCACGGGTCGTACTAAAACACTGTCTAGACACATTGAGTATAATGCTTTTCCGAGTAACGAAAAATTATGTGTGGTCCAATGCTTGAAGACCTATGAGGAATGTACCCGATCTTTGAGGGCTGAGGGTTCTACGCAACTCTTGCTTGCAATACAAAAACCTTTTAAACCAGTGTCTGCTCCGACTATAGCCAGATGGCTGCGCTATGTTATGAAAGAAGCAGGTGTTGATGTTCAAATGTTTGGTGCACATTCTGTGCGAGGTGCAATGGCTTCAAAGTCATTTATGCTAGGTTCTAGTATTCAGGACATTATGCGTTGTGCTGATTGGTCTTCAGAGTCAACATTCAAACAGTTTTATTATAAGCCGGTGGGAGATATAACTTCTGTGGTATTTAATAAGCGTTAAACTAGCATAATCCGAAGCCTCCGGTCCTGTAATAGAATCAAAAATTAGCTAGCATTCGCGCCAAGAATTTTCAATTCTATTAAGGACACGGAGGCGAGGATTATCCCACCCGGCTATGTACAATATGATTGTTCATGTTTACCCACCCGTTGATGATTATATGAACTTTGAGGTAAATGGAGTTTACGGGTTGTTCATGTTTGATTTTCCTAGGTGCAGACAAGAAGTCTGAATGAGGAGACCTTCACGTTGAAGCTTTTTGGAAGGAAGTTGTGTTCCGGTTAATCGTTCAGAACAGACGGATGGTCTGGAAGCGGATATCTTCACGTTGAAGACTGCTCGGAGGACTTGGGTTCCTGTTAAACTTCCAGGTTGGAAGAGGTTGTGAAAGTTGTGGATTAGTGGACTTTATACAGTTCGAGCAAAGAAAGAGGAGGCTGGGACAGTGACCAGGGCTCTTATGGAGGGCTAAGGAGGCGTGGCTGACGCAAAGTCACATGGACAATGTAGTTGTTTTACTAATTGTATGTTTATTGGCTGCTGTGAGTAATACAGTAACGAAGGAGAAAGCATAATCCTCGCCTCCGTGTCCTTAATAGAATTGAAAATTCTTGGCGCGAATGCTAGCTAATTTTTGACCCTAGCCCACTATTTTGAGCTTGCTCTTTATGCCCAAATTAAATCATGAAACTAGAATGAGATGAGAGACAAGTGACCAGAAAGCATGGTGAAAGCTAAAGACAAAGTAGAGTCTGTGGTCTACAAAAAGATGAAAAGTGAAAACTGGAAAGGTTCGGTAATCCCTCTTTCACCTTCAGATTTACGCACCACTGAAGCATTCTTTCATGACCTCTTTAGATGATCTCAGGCCCACTAGGGATGAGAATGACCTGGCATGCCCAGCGCTCTTGGATTTGTCAGCCCTGTTCAACATTGTCCATCATAAGATTCTGATTTGCCATGTAGCTGTGGTAGGCTAAACAGGCCCAGCACTGGGATGGTTTACATATTTCCGCAGATTTCAGGCCTAGACTGTGCCTCTTCCCCCTTTTCGCTCTACTAAATAGCCTATCACCTACAGGGAACCACAGGGCTAGAGGTCACTCCCACATTATTAATTTTTTATGTTCAATCCTTAGGGTAGCTTAGACAGTAGTTCAGATACAAGGCACCCTATTACACAGACTACTCCCAGATCTTGCTGAAATTCGATCATCAGCCTTCGAGTGATGTGGGGTGGCTTGGAAAGCATGAGAGCAAATTTGAGCAATAAACAACAAATAGGGAACATACATAGGAGTCACTGAAAGCAACAGAGACACAGTGCAATGCATTTACATTTATGCTTGTCTATGTTTGCATTCATTAGCACATTAAAGCAAAAGCTATTGGATTTGCTAGTGCTTACTGTCAGTGTGTTTGAGGTCTCTAGATTTTACCATGTCCATCTCTGGTCTAGCATGGAGAGGGTGTGCTGGGGTCAGGATTGGGAAATGAATAAAGAAATGTGCATGTGTTGTTTCTTATTATCAGTAGGAAAAGATTAGAGCATGTGTGGGTTCTTCATCTCTCTCCCAGTGGAGCTTGAAATCTTCTAGGAAAATCTGATCACAAGAGGAGGTGAGTTGATCAATGCCATAATCAGAGAAACAATCAATAAACCTCTTTTTCATGCCATGTGGGCAGTATTCAGCCTCAGTGGTTTAGGTTTGTAACCTCCACAGTGATGCATCAGAACAAGGAGTTTATTCTAATAAATCACTTTTCAATTAAAGAACTCCTTGTTGATAAATGCATCACCCAAACATTTTCTTCTGCTCTATTATGGTGGAGGATATTGCTGTAGGAAAATGGGTTTCTGTTGCAGTAACCCCCCCCCCACACTTTTTTCCTGGCTACTGATGCACTTTTTGTTGATGTGCCCTGGGTCCCTGCCATTCAGGTCCCCAGGGCATGTGTTCTTTCCCAAAATACACCCAATTGGCATCTCTGCCCACTTGTCAGCCCCTGGTAAATGGTACCACAGGTACCCAGGCACTGTGACCAGAGAAGGTCTCTAAGGGCTGCATCACTTGTTGTGCCACCCTTAGAGGTCCTGTACCCTGACACTCACACACTGCCTTTGCAGGCTGAGTGTCTTGGTGCAGAACAAAGTGAAGGGTCGACATGGCGCACATCCCTGTGGCCTATGCCAGTGGTGAGGGTACAGGTGCATGAGCCCTGTACCGCTACAGTGCCCAAGTCCATTCCTGGGCACTGTAAGTGCAGTGCTGCCATTAAGAGTATATGGTGCTGGGAGTTTGTCATTACGAACTCCACAGCACCATAATGGCTACACTGAAGACTGGGCATAATCCGAAGCCTCCGGTCCTGTAATAGAATCAAAAATTAGCTAGCATTCGCGCCAAGAATTTTCAATTCTATTAAGGACACGGAGGCGAGGATTATCCCACCCGGCTATGTACAATATGATTGTTCATGTTTACCCACCCGTTGATGATTATATGAACTTTGAGGTAAATGGAGTTTACGGGTTGTTCATGTTTGATTTTCCTAGGTGCAGACAAGAAGTCTGAATGAGGAGACCTTCACGTTGAAGCTTTTTGGAAGGAAGTTGTGTTCCGGTTAATCGTTCAGAACAGACGGATGGTCTGGAAGCGGATATCTTCACGTTGAAGACTGCTCGGAGGACTTGGGTTCCTGTTAAACTTCCAGGTTGGAAGAGGTTGTGAAAGTTGTGGATTAGTGGACTTTATACAGTTCGAGCAAAGAAAGAGGAGGCTGGGACAGTGACCAGGGCTCTTATGGAGGGCTAAGGAGGCGTGGCTGACGCAAAGTCACATGGACAATGTAGTTGTTTTACTAATTGTATGTTTATTGGCTGCTGTGAGTAATACAGTAAAGAAGGAGAAAGCATAATCCTCGCCTCCGTGTCCTTAATAGAATTGAAAATTCTTGGCGCGAATGCTAGCTAATTTTTGACCCTAGCCCACTATTTTGAGCTTGCTCTTTATGCCCAAATTAAATCATGAAACTAGAATGAGATGAGAGACAAGTGACCAGAAAGCATGGTGAAAGCTAAAGACAAAGTAGAGTCTGTGGTCTACAAAAAGATGAAAAGTGAAAACTGGAAAGGTTCGGTAATCCCTCTTTCACCTTCAGATTTACGCACCACTGAAGCATTCTTTCATGACCTCTTTAGATGATCTCAGGCCCACTAGGGATGAGAATGACCTGGCATGCCCAGCGCTCTTGGATTTGTCAGCCCTGTTCAACATTGTCCATCATAAGATTCTGATTTGCCATGTAGCTGTGGTAGGCTAAACAGGCCCAGCACTGGGATGGTTTACATATTTCCGCAGATTTCAGGCCTAGACTGTGCCTCTTCCCCCTTTTCGCTCTACTAAATAGCCTATCACCTACAGGGAACCACAGGGCTAGAGGTCACTCCCACATTATTAATTTTTTATGTTCAATCCTTAGGGTAGCTTAGACAGTAGTTCAGATACAAGGCACCCTATTACACAGACTACTCCCAGATCTTGCTGAAATTCGATCATCAGTCTTCGAGTGATGTGGGGTGGCTTGGAAAGCATGAGAGCAAATTTGAGCAATAAACAACAAATAGGGAACATACATAGGAGTCACTGAAAGCAACAGAGACACAGTGCAATGCATTTACATTTATGCTTGTCTATGTTTGCATTCATTAGCACATTAAAGCAAAAGCTATTGGATTTCCTAGTGCTTACTGTCAGTGTGTTTGAGGTCTCTAGATTTTACCATGTCCATCTCTGGTCTAGCATGGAGAGGGTGTGCTGGGGTCAGGATTGGGAAATGAATAAAGAAATGTGCATGTGTTGTTTCTTATTATCAGTAGGAAAAGATTAGAGCATGTGTGGGTTCTTCATCTCTCTCCCAGTGGAGCTTGAAATCTTCTAGGAAAATCTGATCACAAGAGGAGGTGAGTTGATCAATGCCATAATCAGAGAAACAATCAATAAACCTCTTTTTCATGCCATGTGGGCAGTATTCAGCCTCAGTGGTTTAGGTTTGTAACCTCCACAGTGATGCATCAGAACAAGGAGTTTATTCTAATAAATCACTTTTCAATTAAATAACTCCTTGTTGATAAATGCATCACCCAAACATTTTCTTCTGCTCTATTATGGTGGAGGATATTGCTGTAGGAAAATGGGTTTCTGTTGCAGTAACCCCCCCCCCACACTTTTTTCCTGGCTACTGATGCACTTTTTGTTGATGTGCCCTGGGTCCCTGCCATTCAGGTCCCCAGGGCATGTGTTCTTTCCCAAAATACACCCAATTGGCATCTCTGCCCACTTGTCAGCCCCTGGTAAATGGTACCACAGGTACCCAGGCACTGTGACCAGAGAAGGTCTCTAAGGGCTGCATCACTTGTTGTGCCACCATTAGAGGTCCTGTACCCTGACACTCACACACTGCCTTTGCAGGCTGAGTGTCTTGGTGCAGAACAAAGTGAAGGGTCGACATGGCGCACATCCCTGTGGCCTATGCCAGTGGTGAGGGTACAGGTGCATGAGCCCTGTACCGCTACAGTGCCCAAGTCCATTCCTGGGCACTGTAAGTGCAGTGCTGCCATTAAGAGTATATGGTGCTGGGAGTTTGTCATTACGAACTCCACAGCACCATAATGGCTACACTGAAGACTGGGAAGTTTGGTATCAAACTTCTCAGCACATTAAACCCACACAGATGCCAGTGTGGGATTTGATGTAAAATGCACAACAGAGGGCATCTTAGAGATGACCCCTGAAACTCGACCAACTCCTAGTGACCTGACTGAGTGGCTGCGCAGGCTGCCACCACCAGACATGTTTCTGGACCCCTGGTTCGAGAGCCTGCTGCTCTCGGGGGCCTGAAACAATGCACATCCTGGGACGAGGTGCCAAGCCTCCTCCCCCAGGATGGGCAGGGTTCACGAAGGGGAAGCTTCAATGGCCTGCCGCCTTTGTGAGCCTCTCCAGACCACTTGCTGCTTTCAGCAACTAGTCCCCACTGGTTCTACCCCCCACTTTAGGTGGGAGAACTGGCAGGAAATTAAGTGAGGAAGAGAGGTGTGCCCACCTCTGCCAACTCCACCCCTAAGGTGGGGGAGGCGAGGTGAAGCACAACTTCGAGTCCCCGCCATCTTGAGGATGGGGGGACCTAGCCAACCAGGGACAGGCTCCTGCCCCCCTCCCACAGGAGAGTGGCAGAATAGGGGTTGTACCCACCCCAGGAAAGGGACCCATTGGTCCCTGCCCTTTACCTACCTGTAACGCCCCTAAATTTAGTATTTAGGGACACCCTGAACCTTCCTTCCTCAGATCTAGCAACCAAAAGAAAAGAAGAGAAGAAGAAGGATGAAAAGCCGTGCAGAGCTAAGAGGACGACGCCACTGACTTGGCACCAGCCCTACCTCTCCTCAAACCTGCAGCTGCAAAACCCCGGCGTGTCCAGCGGCCAGCAACCTCAAGAACCCCGGAGGACCTGCCTGTATTCACTTTCCAAGCTGTTTCTCCCGTGAACACCGGACGTGTTTGAACTGCAGCTTGTGGTGCCAGGCAGAAACTGCGAATCCAGCCCACTCTGCACCCGCCGAGCTCAGCCCGAGTTTGAGTGGAAAAACACCACGAGGAGGTCCGTCCGGCAACTCTGACCTGAGATCCGGCGACCCCCGACCTGCCTCAAGCCTCCAGACGGCACCTGCAGCCTCAATCCAGAGGACTCCCCCTACCGCGACCAGAGCGGGTAAGAAAATCCGACGTCCCAAGGCACCCCTGCAATCGACGCCCCACGGCCTTGTGTGCTCAACCCAGCGGTGCCTAACCAACCCTCAACATCCCTACTTACCCCTCGAAGTGGTGGTCACTCCAGGAAGATCCTAGTCCCCGAGCCTGCAGTGTTTCTTTGTCCCGGAGAATCTCTGTTGAAATCAACAGGGCACCCGACCTCAAAACACCGCGCACCCGGCTGCCCTAGTGCAGCTGAGGGTGCCCCTTTTGTGCTAGATTGGTCCCCAACTTTCCCTGAGCTTAACCCTAGGAGCTTTGCTCCCACAACCCCGTGGCCTGCTTGCCAGCAGCCACCAACCGGAGTCCCCCTATCCTCCATAGGATAACATTGGGCCTCAACACTCTGCACCCGGCCGCCCGAATGCCGCTGAGGGTGCAACAACAGTGCATCACTGACCCTGGGAGACCCCTGAGTGTAACCCCAGGACCCTAACTCCAAAGACCGATTACCTACCTGGAAACCGATAACCTCTTTTTCCTCATAGAATAACATTGACACTTTTCCTCCCAAAAAGTTTTTGTGTTGACTTTTGAAAACTACAAATATTCCTTAAAAATCAGCTGAATAACAAAAATGCATTTTCTCAACTGTTTTCAGGAAATGTCCCAGTGCTGAATCTAGTATCCAGCACTGAGTAAGAAAAAGTATCAATAACCTAACTTACCTGCTAAGTGAATTTCCTCACATAGGATAACATTGGTGATTCTATGTGAAAATGTTTCTAAGTGTCAACTTTTGAAATACAATAATATTCCTTAAAAATCGTACCTCTAACTAAAACGCATATACTCACCTGTTTTCAGGAAATGTCCCAGGGCTGAATCTAGGATAGAGTCCTGTGTTAGCAAAAGTAATCTGAAAAGTAATTAACTGCATTTTTCTTAAAAAGCCCATTCATTCGAATGTACTATACCTGCAATGTGTTGCAAACTGCTTACTTAAAACTGTAACCAAAACCAGTACAAGTTACACTGCAATTTTGAACTGAGTTCATACAAGTAATTTACTACTGAAAAGTATTTTTATGCTTAGCTGTGCCAGGCTTGCTTGGTTCTAGAAATAAAACAGTATATTTTTGTATACAAAACCATTGGCCTAGAGTTCAGTTCTTGAGTGTGTGAATTGATTTGCTGACTGAGTGTGTGCATCAAATCCTTAACACTGTCCTCTGATACTGTCTTACTGCTCGAACAAGCTACCACTTTAGAGAGTAAGGTTCTATCTAACTTTAACCTCTGCCAAACTTCTGGGGACCCTTGGACTCTATACACACTGTACCTCACTTTGGTGCAGTATATATAGAGCAAGTTTCTTACAGTTGCATTCTATTGCTAAGATGCAGGTTTGGCGGCTGAGCAGTCGTGTCTATGAGTGCAATACCTTCATGGGAACTGCAGACCTACAGTTCAAGATTGATTTGATGTCTAGCAGAAGGGTCACTGGTGTCAGGAGCCCAAAACTAGTTGAAATTGTTCACAGTATTGACTAGCCCATCTGGCTAAGTTGGTTCATCTCATATCTTAAACTACCCTGGCTGGCTTTTGATATCCATTGATGGTGGCGTTCCCGCATCTTATCACTGGCCCTGGCATATGATGCCCACCAACTTGGATCTCGTGAGACCATGCGGCCATCTTGGGTGTGACCAAATTAAATCAGGTCACATACTTAAAGTTTTGCCGGTCAAACAGTGCATCATCAAGGCTTACCTATTTCATTCAGGCTCCTGCTCCGTTACCATTTGCTCACAACAGGACTTCAGTTTGTCATTTGTGCCTCCCCCAGTGTCATCAATGTCATCATCAGTGTCAACAACATGACCCTCAGAGAGTCAAAGTACTAGCATCGGGAGTAACTTGGTGGCCCATTGGTAATTTTGGACTATCAACTAATTAGCACACCTGCCTTAAAACCATGGAACTAATGAGTGCTCGTGGCAAAACCCATTAATTAAGACTTGGGGCAAAACAGCACTACCATAATAACCAGCTTAACTGTGCCTTAAATCCTGGAAACTAACCAAGGCAACCACACTCACATTTCTGTTGATTTCACCAAAGCTATAATTGGCTGTGATGTAACAGTTGGTGGAGAAAATAATTTGCTGTGACATGGTAATGTGAAAACAACGGTATTGATCTAATCCATGCTGTAACCCATCACAAACATGCACTGAATTTACTATTAGCTGCAGTGTGTTTATGCATGGCCTTGTTTTATTTTTAGGTGTTTACATATGTTTTATATTAAGGCATAAGTGATTTACATAAATTAGCAATACTTTATTGTATTGAGTATACTGCTGTAGTAGGTATATACAAGGGGTCTCTCTGGGTTCGAATGTATTGATGCATTGCATACAGTGAAGCGATGGTGGTGTTGTCAAATCACACTGCTTGACAGCCGCTTGTAAAGAGAAGTCAAAAAGTACAGCGCTTCCTTTTTTCAGTGTAGGAAATGTCTGTGCCTGTAGAAAGATTGCTTCCTTTAGGAGCAGAATAAACCTGCTATATTCTTTAAAATTCTGCATGAAAGATTGACCTTCAAGGAAACTTACTTATACCCTTTATTTTTTTAATGCACCCCTACCTTTCTACCTTCTGCGTGTCCCTTTAGTATATTAACTTACTCTAAATATCATGCCTATCGGTCTTAAGCTCTTTTTGGAAACCATAACAATATCTATTAATTCCAGCAAGCATTTGCTTCTCACACAGCCCCCTCTAATGATCACATCTATGTCGATAATGTGCATCAAAGAAACGAGTGAATACAGGGAATGAGCATGCAAAACTAACCTTAATAGAGGGTGACCAGATGTCCCGGATTTGGCCGGACTGTCCCAGTCTTCCAAGGACTGTCCCTGCATCCTGACACATTTTGCTACACAACAAAGACAGACATGTCCCAGTTTTTGAGAGAGTTGGGTGAGTGGGCACATTCTCACAGTGTGGTACAGGCTCTCGTTTCCTCCGACTCTCTCTTCACACAGGGAAATAAGTTGATCTGTTTAAAAAGCCATCTCCTGTGTTGTCTCGCCTTTCTCGGGCAGCACAGCAAGATTTAATGAGGGGTGAATCAGTGTTCCATCACCCCAAGGCAGGCGTGTGTGTGTATGTATGTATGTATATATATATATATTCACTTAAAAAACCATAGGTTTCACATACGTTATAGTTAGGAATTAGCATTTAAAAAACCTTGAAAATTCACTTAAAAAACCATAGGTTTCACACATGTTATAGTTAGCTGGACATTTCACTCGTAAAAAACCAATGAAATTCCCTCGTTATAGTTAGTTCAGATAACTATAACCCGCGCGCCCGCAATCCACTGCTAATGACGTCACATATTACATCACTCATGACATGGTCAGTGGCATCACTCATGACATCACTGATGACATCATCCTTGTGATAGAGTGGCGGTCGCGCGAGTTATAGTTATCTGAATTAACTATAACGGGGGAATTTCATTGGTTTTTTACGAGTGAAATGTCCAGCTAACTATAACATGTGTGAAACCTATGGTTTTTTAAGTGAATTTGCAAGGTTTTTTAAATGCTAATTCCTAACTATAACGTGTGTTAAACCTATGGTGTTTTAAGTGAATTTGTAAGGTTTTTTAAATGCTAAGTTATATATGTATATTTTTTATATATTTATTTTACAATAAACTACCATGTATATAGTTATAGATTGACTGTATCCTGTAATATGGAATGTCTTGTTTAAAATGGGTTTTTTTGTTGTTTTTTTTAAGGTTTTTCACCGTGTGAATTTTTGAAAAATAATAAAATGTTTTTTTCACCCTTCGGGTTCCTTCAGGGACCCCCTGACAAAGGCTAGGAGGTCAGGAACTCTCTACCCTGCCCCCTTTTCACGTTCTCCACCTTTCTTTTTCACTGTCACACACCAAACACATAAAATGGCGGCCGACACTTCCTGATTTCGACCGATTCGAATGTTGACTGACATGTAACCACCAATCAGAATTGCGCTCGCGCACGTTAGTGTGCGCGCACGGTGCGCGCTTATAGATATTTATGTACTTTTAAATGCAATTTTCTCAGGAACTACTGAACAGATTGACACCATATATGCAAAAGGCACATGCCTGACCTGAGGACTACCTCTTTGCCAAATTTCAAGTAATTCTGTTCAGCCGTTCGGGCTGTACCTTCGACTAAAGGTCCTATGGGAAAATGCATGGGGAAAACGCGTTTTGGGACCCCCCTTTTTTCTCAGCCCCCGCTTAACGAATCACCCCGAGACTTTCAGGGTAGGAGCTGAGCGGAGCGCCCCATTAGTTTTGAAAATTTTGCGAGGATTCGTCAACCGGCGCCAAAGTTATTCAAAATAGAATTTTCAGATTTCCTATGGAAACTCGGTCCTAACTATAACTATCTACTGGCGACCGCCAGTAGATAATATATATATATATATATATATATATATATACATATATATATCCTTAAATATTTTCAGTGTAGTCCTAGTCCCCTTTTGTAACCGTGATCCGGGTTCGACTAAAACACAGCCCTATATCTAGGGCCATCCCGGTTTTTCATTCTTAAAATGTGGTCACTCTATCCCAATAACTAATGGACTGACCACTTACTTTGGGCTCCCAGATACATTCTACGTCTGTAAAGCGCTACAACACCGCGTCAGGGGTAGTAAGTGCTATATGAATGCAATTTTAACCATTTAAACACACTTAAAGGACTTGAATTAAATCTACCTGTAAAAAAGTGCAAGACATTGTTTTCTGCTGTATATCATGAAATGTGTACTAACTGATGAATATTTAATCAGAACGTTTTCAGAAGGCATCATCACAAACGGACAATTAGGCATATAAATCACAGAAACGTGGCTGCAATTGTATGAACGAGGGTGCACAAACCAATGTTTGCAAAGGTGAAGCTTGTTTATAGTACGCCCATGGGCGTAAATTCTTCAAACCACAATTTTTTCCAAAAATGTGCTTTTCTTAAATCAGGCTGACGTGATCCAGCATGGCACAGCAGCAGGACGCAATCACTACTTGTGGTGTGGTCTCTCCGCGGCAGCCATTTTGTTACCTTGTTGTTAGGGCCAAGCCTTTCCGTTGTCAAAATACTGCGGAATAACATTCAGCAAAGAGAAACCGTGGCTCAACGTCCCAGCTGCTTTCGCCACAAAACACACTGCAGTGACTGAGATGCGATTCCAATGGAACGTCAAATAAGATTTAAGGAATACATGGAGCATGAGACAAAGATGCTCGGGTAAAAATAACGCGCACAAAAATGGTATTATTTTTGGAACCCTTTTGACAGGCGGGGGAAAACGCGAAGAATAATGACCAGCCATGCGCCTATCGCCGAGGCTTTTCTGGTGCACTTTCTAAATCCTTTGCGGACCCTGTTTGCTTTTCGGTACCCAGGATTGCTGCCTCGGAGCTCAATGATGACGTTGACGAAGCATGCTGCACAGCAGGTAGACCCCGTCACATGACTACAATACGTACAAGTCCGTGACAGAAGAAAGGAACAGACCTCACTTTAAGAGGCACGTCAGACGTCTGCGTGAATATGCGGTCCGCAGCTGGGGTGTGCCCCAGAACACAAGAAAAACGAAGGCTACGTTTCGCCGTACAGAAGCCGGGAGGGACGTATAATCATTACCTGTCAGATCTGTACTCGAGCATCACTATATCAGCATGTCTTAATGACTCAGCACTTGATAATCAAGTTCTGTTTGAGTTCCTGACTGAAGGGAGACGTGGCACATTGTTAGTGCATCAGGATGACGGCCTCGCCTAAAAGGAAAAGTAGATATAGTTGTAGAAAATAACTTAATGACTTGTGTGCACTAAGGTGCCTTATTGAGATGCAGTCTACCAGCTGCTGAAGGCCCAAGGCCACGTGTCGGTGTCGCTGCTATAAGCTACGCTCATGCAGACTTAAAATAAATGCAAGTCAAAGGGGTTGCGTTCTGGGTGGGATGCATATCTGGAAAGAGTGCAAATGTACAACTACATTTTAGACTTATTGCTGTACATTAAGCCTGTGCAAATTATATGGGGTCATTTTAATGTGCTCACATCTGAAATTTGCAAAGTTTCTCCTCTGTATCCCGCGGTGAAATGTGTTTATTGTGTTTGCTCAACCAATAGTATGGAATGAACCTTTCACCTGCGTTTACCTCGACATGGTAGGCCAGTCTGCAGATCATGAGTTTGAAACTTGACCTACCATGACTTTTAAAGCATTCTTTAGTGGATACTTGGATTACTTTTCAAAGGGGCAATGGCAACATCTGTTATTTCCAGTGCTTAGAAATTGGCAACAAGTGTGATATTGGACCCTATATTAATGGCTGGGGGGCTCAGCCAGATACATTTTGGACTCTGTGACATATGATGTTACACAGATCATGAGTTCGAATCCCAGCAAGGCTAACTCATGCTGCCATCTTTTTTTTGTGTTCCAGCAATGGAGACATGGACGTCAAGTCACCAATATACTAGGGATAGCCGATCACATCACAGAAAGGGACTTCATTTGACCTTCATCCTAGGAAGTGATGTCACTGAAATGAACAACCATGAAATAAGTGTTGTGCCTATTGTAGATAACACATTTCAAGTAGTGTGGGGTACAGGGGCGGAGCCTGGTCAGGAAGATTGGAGAGGGTGTGAGCTTCAAATTTTCCAACAATCATATAATGTAAAATCAATTTTATGACCAGCAGGGTGCATGAGGAGGTCTTAGGGCCAGTGGAAAGGAAAATAAATGAGGATTGGTATGGGTCCTAAGGGACAGAAACCACAATATTATGTAAGATAAACATGTTTGAAGACTTTCAAAACAGAGAGCGAGAGAGATTGTTCGTTTTTGTCTGTGTATATGTAAATATTAACTGGTGAAATTCAACAGACACCTCACCATACCCGACTAAAAGCAGATGCCCCTACTTTTTACAAAAAAATACATTTATTAAGGGTGTGTAATACCCCAAACACCCCCCGCTGAAGGTACGCCTCTGGTGGGGTCAAGATATAACAGAGGCATAGAGGTCTCCCACTTTTATCTTTCCCCTTCATTCTTGTCAAATCTCTGTCTTGTCAATTTCCATTTTGCAAAAGTCTCTGCACTGATCTGTTTTCACATCTCTCTTGTCCTGTTCGGTCAGTATCCTATCCCTTGCTTCATGTGTTATATCACCCCTCTCTCCCTCTTTACTGCCATTTTCTCTTCCTGTTTACTGCCTTTTTCTCTCCATGTTGTCATTGTTCTACTCTACCTTT
Organism: Triturus cristatus; assembly: GCF_964204655.1. Taxonomy (NCBI): domain Eukaryota; kingdom Metazoa; phylum Chordata; class Amphibia; order Caudata; family Salamandridae; genus Triturus; species Triturus cristatus. The sequence continues at coordinate 1,062,103,664 of NC_140582.1, read as the reverse complement.
TCTATGTCAGATACCATTTTCACCTGTCTCCTCACTACATGTCTCAGCTGTCTCTTTCCCAGTCACTGCTGACTCTTTATCATCTATCCCTTTTTCACCAGTCTCTCCTGATTAGCCATCTGTTTCTCACTTGTCTGTCTCTTTAACAACCCTGACATTCTCCCATGCGCTTTCAGCTAAATTTCTCTTGTCTATTTTTTAAATCTTGCCTGTTTCCCCCTCTCTGTCTAGCTCACCTTTTGCTTTCTCACCTCTCTCTGTATATCCTTATCTCTCACCTGTCCTTCCACCGCACCTCCCTTTCTCAGATGTCTCTTTATAACTTGTCTGCTTCTCTGTAGGCTCTCTGTCTCAAACCTGCCTATCCCTCTCTGTCCCTCTTTCAGCTGTCTATTACCTGTCTGTCTCTTTATTGTTTCTCTCTCAACCGTCTCCACCTCTCTGTCATCAGTCTATAATCTTTTTCCTACCTGTCTGTCCACCCCCAACTCTCTCAGTTGTCTCTTTTTAGTCTATGTCTTTTTCAGTGGACTTGTTCCTTTTTTTTGTCTCTCTCTCTCACACACTCTGAGCTGTCTTTCACCAGCTGCTTCTTTGTCAACTCTCTCTCATTTTCCTCCATCACCTCTCACCTGCCCACGGGCGTAGCTTCGGGGGGGGGGGGGGGGGTGTTACATCCCCCTAATAAATATATGTTCTCATAAATTGTTGGGTATGGGTGCTTTCAGTCAAGTATTGTGAGATGTCAGTCAGATTTTAGCAGGACTTTGTTCACACACAGATAAAACACAAACACACACTCTCCCTTTTTGTTTTGAAAGTCCTCAAAAATATTGGTTATTTTATAAACTATTGTGTTCTCTCTCTTAGTACTCCTACCAATCCGCATCCCTCTCCTTATCCACTGCCCCTTAGGCCCCTCTCATGCCCGGCTTGTCATATCAAGTATTTAAACATTATATGCCAGCCTGATTGTTAGGAAATCTGAAGCTCCCCCTCCCCCCCAATCTTACTGACCAAGCTACGCCCCTGCACCTGTCTTACCCTCTATTAGTTGATTTCCCCTTTCTGGCTTTTTCCTGTCTCTTTACTGGATGTTTCTGTGTCTCTATTAAAGCTCTCACCTGTCTCCCCTCTGATCCTGCCTCTCCAACTTCTATATATCCCATTCCATTCAGGTAATTAATTAAGCAGCACAACCAGATACACGGAGACACCTTTTAGCAAGTTTGATACTCTTTTTTTAATGGTTTTTTCGTGCCTTAATGCACAGGTCGAAGAGTAATCTGAGGGGCATATCAGAAGGGAGCTACCAGGTCACACATGGTGTAAGACGGCAGCATTTTGTTTTAGTGTACACTTACATTATTTTACAAAACAGAGAAATGTCCCCGTTTCCTGTAGGTCGCAGAAGGTACATAGAGCTCAGAGAGCCCTGTTTAATTTCTGATTTTTGCACTACGTTTGCTACATTTGAGGTTATTGGCTGCAAAGGCAGCACCAGGGGTCGCAAGAGGCAAGCCAAGGGTCGCAGCTGTGACCCCTGCCGATCCCTTAATAACGCCTTTGAATAGAGATAGTAGTTTATGTTCCCAAAAAAACTCATCATACTCTTGGGGGAACCTCCTTATCAAGTGGCCTATGCTGCACAAAAATATTTTCATTTCAAATAAGTGAACAGAGCTTTTCTTGTTTACCTCCCGCCTGTCACCACATTGCAGACAGCTCTGTCGGTAAGAGACTAGATCAGTGCGTACCCTGAAGTTTAAATTGCTATCAGGAAAACTAAACATTTTATCCTTTTTAGGGTAATACCGGGGTTGGCTTGCTTAGTACTATCACCTATACTTGACAATTCTACCATAGGTTGATTTAAGTGATATATAAAACATGATGTCTACATTAGTATTTCATTTTTGTAGGAGGCTGGCTTAGTATATGGTGCACACGTATTTAAGTGAAGCACCTTGCACTAATCCAGACAACCCTTATGGTGATTTTAGTGGTTTTAGACAACCACAGAAAGTTCTCTAAGTGGTAGCTGTGGTGGGCAGCCGTCAGGCTTAGTCCAGAAGATGTGTTACGCAGCTTGCTTTACCAGATCTAATCATGTAGTGTAGGTTGAACAAGAAAAAAACCTACGCAGTGTAGTTATAAAAATATGTCTATTTATTACTCAACACTCACTAAAACATGTATTTATTTATTTATTTTATTTAATTGAGTTTTATATAGCGCTGGCTAGACCCGGTGGTATCAGAGCGCTTTACATGAGGAGAGTTACATAGGTCACAAGTTACACATTGTTACAGAAGGTACATCAATTACAAGTTACATCCGTTGGTTCAAGGCGTGTAGAGGGTTAGGGGGTAATGTAAAAGGGCGACGGGGAGGGAGATTAAGCGGAGAATTGGCACAATGAAAAACAAAGCAGGCAGGGGGAGAGAGATTCAGGGGAGAGAGGAAAGGAATGGGGGAGGCAAGCAAAGAATGAAGGAGGGAAGAGGTGGGGGGTAGGAGACAGCGAGGAGACGAGGAAGTAACTGTGTCTGATGTCCGGCTGGGTGGGAGATGGCTCCCCACGGTAAAGGAATCATTCCCAGTCTTCCATTTTGTGTGATTCCCTTGTCACGGTGGACTCTCTCAGCGGGGTCGCTAAGACTCCAGGGCATAGATGCTGGATCCCTCCCCAACAAGGGGAGAGGTGTGCTTTGTCATGGGCACACTTAGAAGAATGAAGGAGGGAGGAGGAGGGGGAGGGGGTAGAAAACCCAGCGTGAACACAGTGTCCAACTTCCGGCAGGGTAGGAGACGGTTCCCAGTGGAAAGGGAATCAATTCCAGTCCTCCACTATGTGAGACTCTCTTGTCACTGTGGACTCTGAGACTCCAGGGCAAAAATAAATGCTGGATCCTTCCCCAACAAGGGGAGTAGAAGTGCTTTGGACAAGGGCATAGTAGAGGGGGCCATTGTAGGGAGTCGGGTTGGTAGGGTTATATAGGTTACAAGTTACACATTGTTACGGAAGGTACGTCAATTACGAGTTACATCCATTAGTTCAAGGCGTGTAGAAGGGTAAGGGGATAATGTAAAAGTGCGACGGGGAGGGAGATTGAGCGGACCATAGGCACAAGGATAAACAAAGCATGTAGGGGGAAAGAGATTCAGGGGAGAGAGGAAAGGTATAGCAGAGGCAAGCAAAGAATGAAGGAGGGAAGAGTTGGGGGAGGGGGTGGGAGACACAGCGAGGGGACGAGGAAATCCAGGCTAGACCCGGAGGTATCAGAGCGCTTTACATGAGAATTAAGATGTGTTTCAGCTTTACATCAATCACAGTTACATTACAGTAGATCCATTGCTAGTGCATTCAATAAACATAGAAAAACAAGATGAGGAAGAAAACAATGTCTGATGTCCAGCTGGACCCTCTACTCACCTTTGGGGACCACACAGGGCATAAACCTGAAATCGCCTGACTGGCGCCATTTTGAAGATAGGCGACATCACCCAGTATGTGACCTGTAGTGTCTTAATCAGTATTCTCCCTGGATTCCTGCAGCAGGGGCGATGGGGACACGGTGCAGCCCCAGAAGCACTCAGGACCTCAGCGCCTCCGCAGTCCCCCAATACAGCATCCTCGAACCAGGCCGGCAGCGCTGCCACGTCTCCCCGCAGTCACACAGCTGTGAGCCGTTTGGCTACGCGACTCACGCCTCCCCCCCAGCCCAGAAGCCCCCCGCATAAGTTCCCACTAGGCGTCCAAGAGTCCGAGCCGCTCTCACCTCTCTAGTGGGAAGACCGCAGATGAGAGAGAGTAATTACAGGATCGCTCGTCTGCGATTCTCCGGTCAGCCGTCACTCCATCCCGGCCACCTTTTCTACAAAGTAGCCCGCCGGCTCTCCCACTGCACTGCCTGGTTTCTCCCACTGCACCGGCGTTCTTCCTTGCGGCTACGAATCTCGCATATACCACTCGGCTGCAATGAGGACCGCCCCCAGTTGTTCCGCTTCCCTCGATCTGGACCTGGACGGATGCTGGAGCAGTCACTGCCGCTCCTGTAGCGTTATCTCCGGCCTCGCAACAATCATCCGGTTGAAACACTTCTGGGCGGCCTCGGACCCCTGCTCCGGGACCCCCGACCAGTCACTCCACTTGTTCGGCCTCAGCGTGGTCTCTCCCCGCCATCTTGCCACTATTCTGTCCGGCCCTCGGACGGTCACCAGGACGTCCTCCGCTGATCGCCGTCGCCCAAAAATGGTACCCCAGGTGGCTGGATACTTCCCACGGCCAAAGAAGGGGCACTGAGACAGCCAGACCCCCGGGTATATATATATATGTAAATATATATACATTAGTATATCTCCAACCCGGAGATATCAACACAAATACACAGTAATACTTCAATTGCAAGAGGTAAGTAAGCACAGTACACAGTGGTCTCCAGGGGGAGACTAAACCATATACTAAAGAAGTGGAATGCGTATTGTGACTGAAGTCGGGACTTGGACCAGGAGGCTCAGAAGAGCTGGGTACATAAGGTGCCACCCAAGATAAGTACCCAGGAACCCCATGAAGGCTGTGTGCAGAGTGGAAACACAGCCGCATACTCAATGCAAGTAATCCGGAAAGTCGCGGTTGGAGTTTTCAAGAAGAAGGACCATTCACAGGAGAGCCTGAAGAAACCCCATGGAATACAGAAGGTTGGAGAGTCACCCCAGGAACCAGGCTATCTACACCAGCGAAGCCGGGTGCATAGGTGCGAAGTGACATCGGATTTGCCATAGACCACAATGGAGGACTTTAGAAAAGATGCCACTGGCGAAGAGGGTGAAAGAGTCCGGTGGAATCCAAGGGTGGATTCTAGATCAGAAGAACCTGCAAGCAGAGGGGACAGACTCTATGCCACTCGGAGATGACCAGGAGGCATGGAAGAGCAATGACCATCGTTGACTGAAGAGGCAAGAGTGTTGACGGTGACCTTGTCGCTGCAGTTGTGAGGACCAGGCGTTACTGTGGAAGACCAGGAACCGTTCACACTGTGCGCACATCGGAAGTCGAGGACCAGGGGGTCAGTGTCCGGCAGGGGCACCAACAAGCCTTGGCAGCAGCAACAGATGTGGTAAACGAAAAAGGAGCAGCGTTGGGACTAGGGGTGGGCGGAATTTGCGTAATTGCGTTACGCAAATCTCCGCGAAACGGTAAAAAATCTCCGCGAACACGCAGAAATTCCGCGAACACGCATTTTAAGAACGCGAACAAGCAAAAATTTCGCGAAATCGCGGAAAGCAGACTTTTGAGCAATTTCGCGTTCTCCGCGGAACGCGAAATTACGCAAATTCTGCAAATTCCGCGAGCGGAACGGAATTTGCCGCCCGGGCCTAGTTGGGACCAGCAAGGTCCAAGGGACTCACCAATTGCAGGAGAATCAGACCAGGCCCTGAGAAAGAAGGAGAGTCTACTGAAGCTGAAAATAACCCTCAAGAGGGCCAAAGGCACAGGAGTCGCAAGAGGACCTCAAGCAGCTCACCACAGATGCAGGCCCACGGTGAAGAGGATGTGGTGAGGACAACGTTTTTGTCAGGAAGAGATGCTCGAGGCTGGAGCTTCTTGCAGCCTTGAAGATCTGAGTACAGAGCCAACAAGCCTTGGCTCGACATGGTGCACAGGGGTTCTGTTCCAGCAGTTCCGACGAGAAATACTTGCTTCAGACTTACTAAGTGGACACATCAGGCTTCGAGGGAGTTGAAGAACCACACCTGTGTTGCTGAGCCTTTGAAGTCCTTGGGATGTCAGGAGCAGTAGACTGGTCAGCTTCATTACGTTGCCTGCAGATGCAGGGGAGTGACTCCTTCTCTCCAAGGGAGATTACTTTGGGTGTCCTTGATGCCCACTTGCCTGGAGAGGAACCTGGAAGAAGCACAAGCACAGACGGCGAAGAAGACTTGCAGAACAGCGAGACCAGGAGCAGCAGGAGTCTTCCTTGGTGCAGTCTCGGTCCAGGCAAAGCCCAGCGAAGTCCAGGTGCCCAGACGATCAAATTTGAAGTGGTTTCAGGTTTGAATCCCTCCCACGAGGAATCTGAAGAGCCACCCATAATGGTGATTCATAGGTTTTAAGTGTAGTGAACTCAGATATAAGGAAACTTATATCTTTTGTGAGAGGTGCAAGCACCAACTCACACCGGCTGCAATAGCAGGCCTGTAGTTACTGTCTAAGTGGACTCCCCTGTCCCCTGGGTGGCACAATACATGCTGCAGGCCAGAGGAGACCCCTGGTGTACCTATACCCTGGGTACCTCAGTACCATATACTAGGGGCTTAGAAGGGTACACCAGTAGCCAATTGGGAAGGTACCAAAGTACTTAACATTGTCAAATGTAGCGGGAAAGCACAGTGACTGGGGTCCTGATTAGCAGGATCACAGTCATACTAGTCATGAAATAGAATAACACCAGCAAAAAGTGGGAGCAACCATGAAAGCATATCCTCCTTTCCTACAATTTTCATCTGCAGATGTCAAATATATAAATTGGATGCATTCTGGTATTGAACAATTATGGTGTTACTAAGTTAATGGTAAAAGGGAAAGAAAACTACCTAACCACTATTTGCTGTCCTACCAATAATACTCATTTTTTAATGTGACACAAAAATATTGAGGTTTCAATACTGATCTGAAATAACATTGACTCCAGAATATCGTCAACAAGATAACTGTATGCATAGGTAAGTATAGATCTACTCCTGATTTTCTGTTCCTACTAACCTTGACGTTGAGTATATATATATATATATTATTAATACAAAGAATATATATATATATTCTTTGTATTTATATTATCTACTGGCGGTTGCCAGTAGATAGTTATAGTTACAACCTAGTTTCCATAGGAAATCTCAAAATTCTATTTTGAATAACTTTGGTGCCGGTTGACGAATTCTAGTGAAATTTTCAAAACAAATGGGGCGCTCCGTTCAGCTCCAAAAGGCACTTCCTTGACCTTATGGCTACCTCTCTGCCAAATTTCAAGTAATTCTGTTCAGCCGTTGGGCTGTACTTTCGACTAAAGGTCCTATGGGAAAATGCATGAGGAAAACGCGTTTTGGGACCCCCCTTTTTTCTCAGCCCCCACTTGACGAATCCCCCCAAGACTTTCAGGGTAGGAGCTGAGCGGAGCGCCCCATTCGTTTTGAAAATTTCGTGAGGATTCGTCAACCGGCGCCAAAGTTATTCAAAATAGAATTTTGAGATTTCCTATGGAAACACGGTCCTAACTATAACTATCTACTGGCGGCCGCCAGTAGATAATATATATATTACCACTGGAGCGTTAAAATTATGTGGTCTACAGCGCACTACATGGTCCAGCATGCCTAAAATCAGCTTAACGAGGTGCCCACCTGGGGAAAGACAGTGTCCGTTTAAAAGGCAAGCTTCGTGTTGTTGTACTGTTTTGACCTCGAGTTGCTGTGGCTCCCCTCTGACGAAGGTCAAGATGTGACCGAAATGCATCAGGAAATGCCACCTTTGAAATAAAAATCTTTTATTACCGGATGGAGTGCGGCTCGTTCCTTTCTCAGGTAGAGAGGTTGTTTGATGTATAAGCGGCTTGGTCCAGCCCTGAGCAACGCACCGCCTGCTAAGAGCGCCAGAAATCACCCGAAAACGGACCATGCTTGTGGAAGTGGAAACACGTAGGGTGTTTGGTGCCGCCAAGAAATGGATTTTGGTTTCGGTGCCCCAGCAATGTTAATATTATTTTGTCTGGGGACTCCGGCTGTGGTAAATGGAGCACAAAGCAGCGCCCACTGGAGGGTTAAAATTATGTGGTCTACAGCGCACTACATGGTCCAGCATGCCTAAAATCAGCTTAACGAGGCGCCCACCTGGGGAAAGACAGTGTCCTTTTAAAAGGCAAGCTTCGTGTTGTTGTACTGTTTTGACCTCGAGTTGCTGTGGCTCCCCTCTGACGAAGGTCAAGATGTGACCGAAATGCATCAGGAAATGCCACCTTTGAAATAAAAATCTTTTATTACCGGATGGAGTGCGGCTCGTTCCTTTCTCAGGTAGAGAGGTTGTTTGATGTATAAGCGGCTTGGTCCAGCCCTGAGCAACGCACCGCCTGCTAAGAGCGCCAGAAATCACCCAAAAACGGACCATGCTTGTGGAAGTGGAAACACGTAGGGTGTTTGGTGCCGCCAAAAAATGGATTTTGGTTTCGGTGCCCCAGCAATGTTAATATTATTTTGTCTGGGGACTCCGGCTGTGGTAAATGGAGCACAAAGCAGCGCCCACTGGAGGGTTAAAATTATGTTGTCTACAGCGCACTACATGGTCCAGCATGCCTAAAATCAGCTAAACGAGGCGCCCACCTGGGGAAAGACAGTGTCCGTTTAAAAGGCAAGCTTCGTGTTGTTGTACTGTTTTGACCTCGAGTTGCTGTGGCTCCCCTCTGACGAAGGTCAAGATGTGACCGAAATGCATCAGGAAATGCCACCTTTGAAATAAAAATCTTTTATTACCGGATGGAGTGCGGCTCGTTCCTTTCTCAGGTAGAGAGGTTGTTTGATGTATAAGCGGCTTGGTCCAGCCCTGAGCAACGCACCGCCTGCTAAGAGCGCCAGAAATCACCCAAAAACGGACCATGCTTGTGGAAGTGGAAACACGTAGGGTGTTTGGTGCCGCCAAAAAATGGATTTTGGTTTCGGTGCCCCAGCAATGTTAATATTATTTTGTCTGGGGACTCCGGCTGTGGTAAATGGAGCACAAAGCAGCGCCCACTGGAGGGTTAAAATTATGTTGTCTACAGCGCACTACATGGTCCAGCATGCCTAAAATCAGCTAAACGAGGCGCCCACCTGGGGAAAGACAGTGTCCGTTTAAAAGGCAAGCTTCGTGTTGTTGTACTGTTTTGACCTCGAGTTGCTGTGGCTCCCCTCTGACGAAGGTCAAGATGTGACCGAAATGCATCAGGAAATGCCACCTTTGAAATAAAAATCTTTTATTACCGGATGGAGTGCGGCTCGTTCCTTTCTCAGGTAGAGAGGTTGTTTGATGTATAAGCGGCTTGGTCCAGCCCTGAGCAACGCACCGCCTGCTAAGAGCGCCAGAAATCACCCGAAAACGGACCATGCTTGTGGAAGTGGAAACACATAGGGTGTTTGGTGCCGCCAAGAAATGGATTTTGGTTTCGGTGCCCAGCAATGTTAATATTATTTTGTCTGGGGACTCCGGCTGTGGTAAATGGAGCACAAAGCAGCGCCCACTGGAGGGTTAAAATTATGTGGTCTACAGCGCACTACATGGTCCAGCATGCCTAAAATCAGCTTAACGAGGCGCCCACCTGGGGAAAGACAGTGTCCGTTTAAAAGGCAAGCTTCGTGTTGTTGTACTGTTTTGACATCGAGTTGCTGTGGCTCCCCTCTGACGAAGGTCAAGATGTGACCGAAATGCATCAGGAAATGACACCTTTGAAATAAAAATCTTTTATTACCGGATGGAGTGCGGCTCGTTCCTTTCTCAGGTAGAGAGGTTGTTTGATGTATAAGCGGCTTGGTCCAGCCCTGAGCAACGCACCGCCTGCTAAGAGCGCCAGAAATCACCCGAAAACGGACCATGCTTGTGGAAGTGGAAACACGTAGGGTGTTTGGTGCCACCAAGAAATGGATTTTGGTTTCGGTGCCCCAGCAATGTTAATATTATTTTGTCTGGGGACTCCGGCTGTGGTAAATGGAGCACAAAGCAGCGCCCACTGGAGGGTTAAAACTATGTGGTCTACAGCGCACTACATGGTCCAGCATGCCTAAAATCAGCTTAACGAGGCGCCCACCTGGGGAAAGACAGTGTCCGTTTAAATGGCAAGCTTCGTGTTGTTGTACTGTTTTGACCTCGAGTTGCTGTGGCTCCCCTCTGACGAAGGTCAAGATGTGACCGAAATGCATCAGGAAATGCCACCTTTGAAATAAAAATCTTTTATTACCGGATGGAGTGCGGCTCGTTCCTTTCTCAGGTAGAGAGGTTGTTTGATGTATAAGCGGCTTGATCCAGCCCTGAGCAACGCACCGCCTGCTAAGAGCGCCAGAAATCACCCGAAAACGGACCATGCTTGTGGAAGTGGAAACACGTAGGGTGTTTGGTGCCGCCAAGAAATGGATTTTGGTTTCGGTGCCCCAGCAATGTTAATATTATTTTGTCTGGGGACTCCGGCTGTGGTAAATGGAGCACAAAGCAGCGCCCACTGGAGGGTTAAAATTATGTGGTCTACAGCGCACTACATGGTCCAGCATGCCTAAAATCAGCTTAACGAGGCGCCCACCTGGGGAAAGACAGTGTCCGTTTAAAAGGCAAGCTTCGTGTTGTTGTACTGTTTTGACCTCGAGTTGCTGTGGCTCCTCTCTGACGAAGGTCAAGATGTGACCGAAATGCATCAGGAAATGCCACCTTTGAAATAAAAATCTTTTATTACCGGATGGAGTGCGGCTCGTTCCTTTCTCAGGTAGAGAGGTTGTTTGATGTATAAGCGGCTTGGTCCAGCCCTGAGCAACGCACCGCCTACTAAGAGCGCCAGAAATCACCCGAAAACGGACCATGCTTGTGGAAGTGGAAACACGTAGGGTGTTTGGTGCCGCCAAGAAATGGATTTTGGTTTCGGTGCCCCAGCAATGTTAATAATATTTTGTCTGGGGACTCCGGCTGTGGTAAATGGAGCACAAAGCAGCGCCCACTGGAGGGTTAAAATTATGTGGTCTTCAGCGCACTACATGGTCCAGCATGCCTAAAATCAGCTTAACGAGGCGCCCACCTGGGGAAAGACAGTGTCCGTTTAAAAGGCAAGCTTCGTGTTGTTGTACTGTTTTGACCTCGAGTTGCTGTGGCTCCCCTCTGACGAAGGTCAAGATGTGACCGAAATGCATCAGGAAATGCCACCTTTGAAATAAAAATCTTTTATTACCGGATGGAGTGCGGCTCGTTCCTTTCTCAGGTAGAGAGGTTGTTTGATGTATAAGCGGCTTGGTCCAGCCCTGAGCAACGCACCGCCTGCTAAGAGCGCCAGAAATCACCCAAAAACGGACCATGCTTGTGGAAGTGGAAACACGTAGGGTGTTTGGTGCCGCCAAAAAATGGATTTTGGTTTCGGTGCCCCAGCAATGTTAATATTATTTTGTCTGGGGACTCCGGCTGTGGTAAATGGAGCACAAAGCAGCGCCCACTGGAGGGTTAAAATTATGTTGTCTACAGCGCACTACATGGTCCAGCATGCCTAAAATCAGCTAAACGAGGCGCCCACCTGGGGAAAGACAGTGTCCGTTTAAAAGGCAAGCTTCGTGTTGTTGTACTGTTTTGACCTCGAGTTGCTGTGGCTCCCCTCTGACGAAGGTCAAGATGTGACCGAAATGCATCAGGAAATGCCACCTTTGAAATAAAAATCTTTTATTACCGGATGGAGTGCGGCTCGTTCCTTTCTCAGGTAGAGAGGTTGTTTGATGTATAAGCGGCTTGGTCCAGCCCTGAGCAACGCACCGCCTGCTAAGAGCGCCAGAAATCACCCGAAAACGGACCATGCTTGTGGAAGTGGAAACACATAGGGTGTTTGGTGCCGCCAAGAAATGGATTTTGGTTTCGGTGCCCCAGCAATGTTAATATTATTTTGTCTGGGGACTCCGGCTGTGGTAAATGGAGCACAAAGCAGCGCCCACTGGAGGGTTAAAATTATGTGGTCTACAGCGCACTACATGGTCCAGCATGCCTAAAATCAGCTTAACGAGGCGCCCACCTGGGGAAAGACAGTGTCCGTTTAAAAGGCAAGCTTCGTGTTGTTGTACTGTTTTGACATCGAGTTGCTGTGGCTCCCCTCTGACGAAGGTCAAGATGTGACCGAAATGCATCAGGAAATGACACCTTTGAAATAAAAATCTTTTATTACCGGATGGAGTGCGGCTCGTTCCTTTCTCAGGTAGAGAGGTTGTTTGATGTATAAGCGGCTTGGTCCAGCCCTGAGCAACGCACCGCCTGCTAAGAGCGCCAGAAATCACCCGAAAACGGACCATGCTTGTGGAAGTGGAAACACGTAGGGTGTTTGGTGCCACCAAGAAATGGATTTTGGTTTCGGTGCCCCAGCAATGTTAATATTATTTTGTCTGGGGACTCCGGCTGTGGTAAATGGAGCACAAAGCAGCGCCCACTGGAGGGTTAAAACTATGTGGTCTACAGCGCACTACATGGTCCAGCATGCCTAAAATCAGCTTAACGAGGCGCCCACCTGGGGAAAGACAGTGTCCGTTTAAATGGCAAGCTTCGTGTTGTTGTACTGTTTTGACCTCGAGTTGCTGTGGCTCCCCTCTGACGAAGGTCAAGATGTGACCGAAATGCATCAGGAAATGCCACCTTTGAAATAAAAATCTTTTATTACCGGATGGAGTGCGGCTCGTTCCTTTCTCAGGTAGAGAGGTTGTTTGATGTATAAGCGGCTTGATCCAGCCCTGAGCAACGCACCGCCTGCTAAGAGCGCCAGAAATCACCCGAAAACGGACCATGCTTGTGGAAGTGGAAACACGTAGGGTGTTTGGTGCCGCCAAGAAATGGATTTTGGTTTCGGTGCCCCAGCAATGTTAATATTATTTTGTCTGGGGACTCCGGCTGTGGTAAATGGAGCACAAAGCAGCGCCCACTGGAGGGTTAAAATTATGTGGTCTACAGCGCACTACATGGTCCAGCATGCCTAAAATCAGCTTAACGAGGCGCCCACCTGGGGAAAGACAGTGTCCGTTTAAAAGGCAAGCTTCGTGTTGTTGTACTGTTTTGACCTCGAGTTGCTGTGGCTCCTCTTTGACGAAGGTCAAGATGTGACCGAAATGCATCAGGAAATGCCACCTTTGAAATAAAAATCTTTTATTACCGGATGGAGTGCGGCTCGTTCCTTTCTCAGGTAGAGAGGTTGTTTGATGTATAAGCGGCTTGGTCCAGCCCTGAGCAACGCACCGCCTACTAAGAGCGCCAGAAATCACCCGAAAACGGACCATGCTTGTGGAAGTGGAAACACGTAGGGTGTTTGGTGCCGCCAAGAAATGGATTTTGGTTTCGGTGCCCCAGCAATGTTAATAATATTTTGTCTGGGGACTCCGGCTGTGGTAAATGGAGCACAAAGCAGCGCCCACTGGAGGGTTAAAATTATGTGGTCTTCAGCGCACTACATGGTCCAGCATGCCTAAAATCAGCTTAACGAGGCGCCCACCTGGGGAAAGACAGTGTCCGTTTAAAAGGCAAGCTTCGTGTTGTTGTACTGTTTTGACCTCGAGTTGCTGTGGCTCCCCTCTGACGAAGGTCAAGATGTGACCGAAATGCATCAGGAAATGCCACCTTTGAAATAAAAATCTTTTATTACCGGATGGAGTGCGGCTCGTTCCTTTCTCAGGTAGAGAGGTTGTTTGATATATATATATATATATATATATATATATATATATATATATATATATATATATATATATATATATATATATATATGTACCAACAGTTTTACCGTTAATGTCTAATGTTTTGTGTACTGATACACATTTGCTTCTATTATACATATATATTTTGGCAGCTGTATTTACCTCTTCCCGTTTCGTCCATGTATCAGGTGCACATTGATTAAGAACTGTTGCAGTATTTTAAATATTTGATAACTCATTATGCTTCATACTGAGTTTGGTTTTGTTTCTTTTATTTACAGGAGGAAAGGAAGGGGCCCAGACACCAGCGAGCACTTTCACGGGCAACCTACCCTTTCCCCCGTTTTTTCACATAGCAAGGACGATATTCCAGTACAGTAGGTGATGATGAAAGGACTACACCAGCACATGTATTTTGCGGGATACACTTTCTTAGGATGGGTACTGAGCACCTGATAGTGGGCACTTGCCATCATGTGTTCTGTGACGCTGTGCAGATGTTTAGCATTTTAGTATCCTTACTTACTGCCTTTCAGTACATTGGTAGGAGAAATTGTTACGTATGACCACTTGGTGATCCGTTAATATAGGAAAACAGATCTAGCATAGATTGCAGCGGAAAGTGAAATTTGCTATCTTGTGTTGGTGACGTGGTTGAGATGTTCTGTATTTCAGTGTATATTTTCACTTTTTTACCACGTTCAATACATTTATAAGAGGAAGAGTTTCAGATGACCACTTGGTGATTCGTTATATAGCGATATTGATTTGAAATGCATTGCAGCGGAAAGTTGGACTATTACATTAAGATTGTCGCTGTTGTGATTTTTTGATTCTTTGACTTTCTAATTTGATATGCTAATTCTGATAATCACCTATAACTATATTTTGATTATATATTTTGTGAGTGTACTATACACAGATACATTTAGGGTGCATTTACCGTTTATTTATTCTGTGTTCTGTTATTAATCCCCTTGCATGTTACCATTCTAAGATGTCCGCTCCATTTGGTCCAAAGGTACTGGAGACTCATGATGTTGTCCTTCGTCACTGTTCACCTTTGCAAAACTTTATCAATCCTTCTGTGTAATGCACCTATCTTACGTGATCTAGGCTTTGCAACGAGCTGAAACGCGTTGTGAGAATTAAACACCCCTGTTGACATCATTGGATTTGGAGTTTTCTGATTACTGAGAGCGCATGGTATTGGAATCGCTGTGGGAACATATATATATATATATATATATATATATATATATATATATATATATTATCTACTGGCGGTCGCCAGTAGATAGTTATAGTTAGGACCCTATTTCCATAGGAAAACCGCAACATTCTATTTTGAATAACTTTGGCGCCGGTCGACGAATCCTCGCGAAATTTTCAATACTAATGGGGCGCTACGCTCCGCTCCTACCCTGAAAGTCTCGGGGGGATTCGTCAAGCGGGGGCTGAGAAAAAAGGGGGGTCCCAAAACGCGTTTTCCCCATGCATTTTTCCATAGGACCTTTAGACACAGCTACAGCCCGAACGGCTGAACAGAGTTACTTGAAATTTGGCAGAGAGGTAGTCTACAGGTCAAGGAAGTGCCTTTTGTAGGTCTGGTGTAAATCTGTTCAGTAGTTCCTGAGAAAATAGCATTTAAATCAATATATATATCTGTGGCAGCTTACCGTGCGCTTACCGTAAGCTTACCGTACGCGTACGGTGGCGTGCGCGAGCGCGATTCTGATTGGCTGTTAGATCTTAGTAAACATTCGAATCGGTCGAAACCAGGAAGTGTCGGCCCCCATTTTCTCTCTCGCACTCTGAGGTGGAGGAGGAAAAACAAAGTCGGATAACATGAAAAGGGGCAGGCTAGACAGCTCCTAACCACCTAGTCATCGTTAGGGTGTCCCAAAAGAACCCCCAAGGCCAAAAAGTAAATTTTTTTTTTTTCGAAAAATCGCCGATTGCGCTTACCGTACGCGTACAGTCAAAAATAAATTTAAAAAAACACAATATCCACGTTTTCCCCACCCCGTGTGCAAAAGGTGCCCGAAGAGCAACTTTCGTGCATGGCATAAATCCTTACTAAACAATTAATACGTAACCTTTCACAACGGAGCGCATAATATGTCCTCCGTGTGCGGACAGTGCGCGAAGCGCATCGTGCGTACATGGCCCATCCAGCGTAACGTGGGCACGCGGTGCGCGTAGCGCACCGCGTGCCCACCGTGCGTGCACGGCACTAACTGCGTAAAGTGGGCTCGCGGTGCGCTTCGCGCACCGCGAGCCCACTTTACGCAGTTAGTGCCGTGCACGGAACGAACTGCGTGAAGTGGGCGCGCACGCCACGAACGGCGTAAAGTAACTTAGCATTTAAAAAACCGTACAAATTCACTGAAAAAACCATAGGTTTCACACACGTTATAGTTAGGAATTAGCATTTAAAAAACCTTGCAAATTCACTGAAAAAACCATAGGTTTCACACATGTTATACTTAGCTGGACATTTCACTCGTAAAAAACCATTGAAATTCCCCCGTTATAGTTAGTGCAGGCAACTATAACTCACGCGACCGCAATCCTCTGCTGATGACATATGTGTCTTTATGAAAAAAATATTTGTAATATGTATAGCTAAAATTTAATGGAAGAAGACATGGGCAAATAAGTGTCTAAATACAGTATTAGCATCAGCAGAGGATTGCGGTCGCGTGAGTTATAGTTGCCTGCACTAACTATAACGGGGGAATTTCAATGGTTTTTTACGAGTGAAATGTCCAGCTAAGTATAACATGTGTGAAACCTATGGTTTTTTCAGTGAATTTGCAAGGTTTTTTAAATGCTAATTCCTAACTATAACGTGTGTGAAACCTATGGTTTTCTCAGTGAATATATATATATATATATATATATATATATATATATATATATATATATATATACACACACAAACACTCAATTGCTCGATTTGCTCCTTCCTACCCCCATACAAGCCCTTATATAGTTGGCGCGCTTCGCCGGCGGAACCCCCGGCTGAATTAATTTATTTCCCAAAGACCAAGTAGGCGCACACTCAGGATATCTGCCATACTTCAGATTTTATTGCCAGTTACACGTTTCGACTGTCAAAGCAGTCTTGATCCCACACTGGCGTGTTGGGTCAGCGCATATTTTACAAACAGATTCATGGGCATAAACAGTGGACAAATCACATATGCCTTCCAGAAACAGAGGTAAAGTGGCATCCATTTTGTAACGGTGAAAATTACATTACAACATAGTCAATTCATTCTGCGTAAGCATTTTACGTTCAGTTCAGTTGAACAATTCTTATGATGTTGGCCTGTTGCAGGTTTATTATCATTGAATTTAACATAAATTAAATATGATATTAAATTAAATTGCTGAATGCATTCATGGGCATAGACAACAGACAGTCAACATGGGCTGTAAGTACTATCATTGCACATTTCTTCTATAGTAGTTCTAACCGCATTGAGTTCAGGTTAAATTTCACATTTGAAAAGCAGCTATATGGTGCTCCCTGGACTGTATGATATACATAGTGTAAACCACTCTTCACCCTGCTCTGGCCATCCCGCAACGCCCCTAGAGCCACTGATGAAATAGGAAACTAAAATGATAATAACAATAGTTATTATCCTTTTATTTTTCCTTTTGTTCAGTGGGGCGACGCTCCTCCGCTTTAGTTGTACGTATGCGCTGTAATTAGCAGATCAACACCTTGGTGCCGATTCCGATCCTGTAAAACCCGGGTACAAATGGTCGTACGGAGCGTTTTCTCTGTACGATTCGTACCCGGGAATTCCACCGTACAAACCAGCAAGTACGATTCGTACAGAAATACTTTTTCTGTACGAATCGTAAAAAACACCGTGTGGCTAAAAAATACATACAAATCCGATCCTGGACAGCGCGTACGCGACGTCCGCACGGAGTCAGGCAGCGTTTTACGGACCAGCAAGTACGATTCGTACCCACAGCACTCCGCACGGCTATATTTTTACGGGAGCCAAAAAGTGCCGGAAAAGCTAAGTACGCCGCGAAGCACGAGGAAAAGAGGGCCCGGTACATGCCGTACCCCCACCCCGTATGTACGCGCCGTACCCCCAGCCACCCGTATGTACGCGCCATACCCCCAGCCCCCCGTATGTACGCGCCGTACCCCCAGCGCTATGTATGTACGCGCCGTACCCCCAGCCACCCGTATGTACGCGCCATACCCCCAGCCCCCCGTATGTACGCGCCGTACCCCCAGCGCTATGTATGTACGCGCCGTACCCCCACCCCGTATGTACGTGCCGTACCCCCAGCCCCCCGTATGTACGTGCCGTACCCCAGGACCGTACCCCAGCCCCATGTATGTACGTGCCGTACCCCAGCCCCCCGTATGTACGCACCATACCCCAGGACCGTACCCCCACCCCCATATGTACGCGCCGTACCCCCAGCGCTATGTATGTACGCGCCGTACCCCCACCCCCATACGTACGCGCCGTACCCCCAGCGCTATGCGCTGGGGGTACGGCGCGTACATACGGGGGTGGGGATACGGTCCTGGGGTACGGCGCGTACATACGGGGGGCTGGGGTATGGTCCTGGGGTACGGCGCGTACAGGTGCGGGGCTGGGAGACGGGCCTGGGGTGCGGCGCGTACAGGTGCGGGGCTGTGCTATGGTGTTGGGGTACGGTGCGGAGGGGGGGTACGATGCTGACATACAGGGGTATGGTGCTGACATGTGCGGGGTGAGGTGGGGCTGTACGACTCGTTTCCGGGCACAAGTTTACCCGTGTACATGTGTGCTGCAGCGTTCGCTCCGTACGGGGCCTTTTACATGCGGTTGTGTATTCGGACGGGCGGTACGGATCGTATTTGCGCGCTCGGACTTCTGTTTTACGATTTGCACCTAAAAATGTCCGGCTCCCTATCGGACACTTTTCCAGACGCTATTTGGACGTAAAAGTTTACGGCTCCCTCTTGGACCATTTTCCCGAAGCAATTCGTATGTATTTTTCACGTACGAATCGTACTTCGCAGTTTGTACGGTACTTGTACGATTCGTACGTGAAAATATACGGATACGAGTCGTACGCAACATTTTTTACCCGGATCGGAATCGGCACCCTTGTGTTACCCCATCCCATGTGCGTGCATTAGGTTATTCTTGAAGTGTATGAAGTCTACTCAACAAGTTCAAGCCAATACAAAAATAATTTAAACAAAGATAATCAACAGTCTTATCTTATGCTGTATTCCAATCACGACGACGTGAAATCACAAAGAAAAGGGTAGGGAACCAAGACCCTCCCTATCATCCTGGATTAAGCCCCTTTCTTTCCTCCTACAATAAAAAAGACAAATAGTGCTGTTAAAATTCAATTTCCAGGTTAACAAACAGCTTATGTCATGATACAGGTTAATACGATATAGGTTGATTACTAGAAACGTATTTTTTGCATCAATCTAGTCTCTTACTAAACAGTATATTGTGGATTTAGGAATCAGAGAATCTAATGAAAAAAGAGATCCAATGGACAAGGAAGAATCTAATGAAAAAATACTCTAATGAAAAAATGCCATGCCCTAGTTCTCGTGAAGATGGATCCCCAATTCTTCATCTTGGTTGCGGCCCATCGGGCTCTTTGTTTGTAGTCAAATATGTACCAAGATTCGCGGTGTCTGAGTTGTAACATTCTATTTCCTCCTCTAGGGTTTTGTTTGATCGGCTCCAGTATGTAGTATTTCAGGAGGGAGCTGTTGGAAAGATGATATTCTTCAAAATGCCTGGCAACCTGACAATGTATATCCTTGTTGCTTATAGCTCTCATGTGCTCAAGCACTCTTTTTTTGGCCACAAAGGTCATGCTCCAAACGTATTTATGGTTGCATGGGCACTCAAGAGCATAAACCACACAATTGTTGCTGCATGTGAGGAATTGTTTTATGCTTATCTCACCTCCAGGGGTCCCATACGTTTTCCTCATGTGGCTGTTGCTACAAGCTTTGCAATGTCCATATGGGAAAAAACCTTGCAAAGTGTGTTGTATGCCTTGTGGCCTGTTGGTTATGTCTCCTTTCACTAGGAGGTCCTTCAAGTTTTTCCCTCTCCTGTAGGTTACCTTCCGACGTGAGGGTATGCTCGGTCCTATTGTGGGGTCTCATGTCAGGATATTCCAATTTTTAGCAATTATCTTATGGATTACATTCGATTCAGAGTTGTATGTGAGGATCACCCTAGTAGTGTTGGTTTCCTCATCTAGTGCACTGTTGGTATCATTTTCTTGTAGTGTTTCTTCCCTTTGGATAGTTTTAACTTTCCTAATAGCTTTATTTAGGACCCACCTCAGATAGCCTTTTTCTTTGAATCTCTCAATCATGCATTTCTGTTTCTATTTATACAGATCATCTGTGCTGCAGTTTCTTTTTGCCCTCAGCAGTTCCCCAAAAGGGATGCTCCACTTGAAAGTATCTGGGTGACTACTGAGGGATTGAAGTAAACTATTGCCAGCCGTGGTTTTCTGATGTAATCTAGTCTGTAGTTTTCTTTACTCCTTGTCCACCACCACCATCACATCTAAAAATTCAATGGATGTTCGGTTCATTTTGCATGTTAGTTTGAGGTTGCAATTATTGTTATTCAGTTTATTCACAAACTCCCTTGCACTTTCCTCACTCCCCTTCCAGATGACAAAAAGGTCATCTATATATCGTAGCCATACTGCTACTTTGTCAAACATAGGTGTTAATGTCTGGTCTTTCCTGATTTCTTCCTCCCATGCTCCCAGGAACTGGGAGCAAAACATGTGCTCATTGTTGTCCCCAATATTTGTTTGTATATTGTACCATCAAACATAAAAATATTGTGGAGGCAGAATCTCATCATCTCCACAAGTACATCAGTATGTTCAAGGTATCTCATGGGTCTGTTTTCAAAGAAGTGTAATCAGGCATTGATACCTAAATTATGGTTGATGATTGTGTACAATTAATTTACATCGATAGTGATAAGGAGGAAATTTTCTTCCCACACAATATTGTTAAATTTACACAGAAAGTCTTTTGTATCTTTGATATATGATGGGAGAGTCCAGACATATTGGCGAAGGAAGTGATCTACGTATTTTGAGATCTTCTCCGACATACTGCCAATTGATGACACAATTGGTCTCCCAGGCGGTGTGAGTGCATCTTTGTGGATCTTTGGTAAAAGATAAAAAATGGGCAGTTTGGGATAGTCTTGTTTTAGATAGTAATAGTCCTCCCACAACAGAATACCTTTATCTTTCCATTGTTCTAAGTTATTCCACAAACTGAGAATACTTTCATTGTATTCCTGGGTATTTATCCTCGTGTAGAATCTTTTGTCTTCCAGTTGCCGTAAAGCTTCCTTTCTATACATGCCTTTGTCCCATAAGACAATGTTTCCGCTCTTGTCTGCTGGGCGTATGACCAGTGTTTTATCTTCCGATAAGGATTTTATGATTTGCTTCTGAGCAAAGAACAAATTGTTGTGTGTTGTATTTTTGGTTCTGTGTTGTCTAGCTTGAATCAGGTCATGTATAACAATGTCGTGAAAGGTGTCAATGTTATCATGAGAAATGTTGGGCATAAAGGTGGATCTAGGTTTAAAATTGGTGGCAGCTGAGCGGTCAAGGTTGACATCAATGGCATCTAGGGAGGTACTCTCCTCTATTCCAGTTTCAACTAATAATTCCTGCAGAGCTAGCAGTGCTTTAGCAGAATGAATTGACTATGTTGTAAAGTAATTTTCACAGTTACAAAATGGATGCCACTTTACCTCTGTTTCTAGAAGGCATATGTGATTTGTCTACTGTTTATGTCCATGAATCTGTTTGTAAAATATGCGCTGACCCAACACACCAGTGTGTGATCAAGACTGCTTTGACAGTCGAAACGCGTAACTGGCTATAAAATCTGCAGTATTGCAGATATCCTGAGTGTGCGCCTACTTGGTCTTTGGGGAAAAATAATATATATATGTATACATTACCTACTGGCGGTCGCCAGTAGGTAGTTATAGTTAGGACCACGTTTCCATAGGAAATCCGCAACATTCTATTTTGAATAACTTTGGCGCCGGTCGACGAATCCTCGTGAATTTTTCAAAATGGGTGGGGCGCTACGCTCCGCTCCTACCCTGAAAGTCTCGGGGGGATTCGTCAAGCGGGGGCTGAGATAAAAGGGGGATCCCAAAACGCGTTTTTCCCATGCATTTTTCCATAGGACCTTTAGACAGGGCTACAGCCCGAACGGCTGAACAGAATTTAATGAAATTTGGCAGAGAGGTAGTCCCCAGGTCAAGGAAGTGCCTTTTGTAGGTTTGGTGTAAATCTGTTCAGTAGATTCTGAGAAAATAGCCTTTAAATCAATATATATATCTGAGCCAGCTTACGGTGCGCTTACGGTGCGCTTACCGTACGCGTACGGTGACGTGCGCGAGCGCGATTCTGATTGGCCGTTAGATCTTAGTAAACATTCGAATCGGTCGAAACCAGGAAGCGGTGGCCGCCATTTTATCTCTCGCACTCTGAGGGGGGGAGGATAAACAAAGTGTAAAAACATGTAAAGGGGCTGTTTAGACAGCTCCCAAGCACCTAGCCATGTTGGGGGTGTCCCCAACGATCCCCCAAGTGAAAAAAGGCAATTTTTATTTTTTTGTAAATTTCGCCGATTACGCTTACCGTACGCGTACGGTAGCAAATAATAAAAAAAAAAAAGAAATTTCCAAATTCTCCCCACCCCGTGTGCAAATGGTGCCCGTAGTGCCCCATTTGTGCATGGCTTATTAATACCAAACAAAACATATATTTTACCAGTCACAACAATGCTCATCATATGTTTCCTCCATGTGCGCACGGTGCGCGAAGCGCATCGTGCGTTCATGGCCCATCTAGCGTAACGTGGACACGCGGTGCGCGAAGCGCACCACGTGCTCACTGTGCGCGCACGGAACGAACTGCGTTAAGTGGGCGCGCACGCCACAAATGGCGTAAAGTAACTTAGCATTTAAAAAAACGTACAAATTCACTGAAAAAACCATAGGTTTCACACACGTTATAGTTAGGAATTAGCATTTAAAAAACCTTGCAAATTCACTGAAAAAACCATAGGTTTCACACATGTTATAGTTAGCTGGACATTTTACTGATAAAAAACCAATGAAATTCCCCCGTTATAGTTACTGTAGGCAACTATAACTCACGCGACCGTAATCCTCTGCTGATGACATATGTGTCTTTATGAAAAAAAAATATTTGTAATATATGTATAGCTAAAATTTAATGGAAGAAGACATGGGCAAATAAGTGTCTAAATACAGTATTAGCATCAGCAGAGGATTGCGGTCGCGTGAGTTATAGTTGCCTGCACTAACTATAACGGGGGAATTTCAATGGTTTTTTACGAGTGAAATGTCCAGCTAAGTATAACATGTGTGAAACCTATGGTTTTTTCAGTGAATTTGCAAGGTTTTTTAAATGCTAATTCCTAACTATAACGTGTGTGAAACCTATGGTTTTCTCAGTGAATATATATATATATATATATATATATACATATATATATATATATATATATATACACACACAAACACTCAATTGCTCGATTTGCTCCTTCCTACCCCCATACAAGCCCTTATATAGGATTGCGGTCGCGTGAGTTATAGTTGCCTACAGTAACTATAACGGGGGAATTTCATTGGTTTTTTATCAGTAAAATGTCCAGCTAACTATAACGTGTGAAACCTATGGTTTTTTCAGTGAATATATATATATATAAATATATATAAGTTTTCATCCTGCGAATAGATTTGCATTAAAAAAATTGCCAGGCAGACTTTCAACAGTTTACATTTTTGCATTTCACTTCCATTTGGGATTGCCAAATAATTCACAGACCCAGGTATTAAAATAGTAAAGGGATCCTTCTCTGTAGTCGACCCTTTTGGATCCACAGTTCTTAAGTATAAATTGTGGGTCTGAGAGATCTGTTTGGCTGCTGCAAGTGAAAAATGCATCTCTCTCTTCCAAAACATTCTCTCTCTCTCCCAAAGGTCATATGCAATGTCGTTGACCACCCACAGTGGCTGTGGTGCAGGGACTGGTTGCAAGGCAGGCCCTTCGGCCATGCACAGCAGGGGCTGGAGAATAAGTAGATCATAAAAAAACACTGATAAAACACAGTTAACAAACTGAGCTAAAGTTTTGGCTGAAACACACAAAACCACTGAAATTCTCTCGTTATGGTTGCCACTCACGAAAAACATACCATACCTCACACTGCCATTCCTACTCAAAATACGAGTTTGCCAAGGCATGATAACAAAAAAAACTATCAAAAAAGCAACATGGGAGGAGGAGCCTAGCGCGCACCCAAGATGGCCGCGTAGGTGCGAGGCTCCCGAGGACCTCCGCGACCTCCTGCATAAATCCTGACCGAATCCTGTCCTAGATGAGGGGACTGTGTTTGTGAACCCGAGTTGAGGTGACGCCCGTTTTCCGTTTTCAATTCGGACTTTGGACACCGGCGGGAGCACCGATTAAGGTTTGCGGCCTTCTCCACACCGGCCCCCCGTACTGGAGTTGTGGGGCGATCCGGCGACAAAGTGAATAACAGCGGCGGGCAAGGCTGGGCGACTCGCGCACCCCGCACTTTCACTTTCGCTTTTGCGCCCTCCTTGCTGCCAGGCGAGGTAGGGTCGCGAAGCGGTGTGCGGTGGTGTGGCCTCGTTGGGGTGCCCTGCCGGCCCGCCGGCTGCGGTCCGTCCTGCAGAGCGGTGGTCGCCCCCCCCCAGAGCCCTTGAACGGGATTGTCTACCCCCTTTTTGAGGAGATTGGCTCGATTTGGGGACCGCGACCATGGCCACAAAACAAGATGGCGACCGGGCTAAGGTGAAGTCGACCCGTTGTGGCGCGGCCCATCAATCCAACAACATGGACCGCTACACCCTCCAGAGGGGATCTCCAGAGGCACTGCGTAGGTCCCCTACGGGCCCGACTGATGCTCCTGCTCTGCCCACGGACCTGACCCTCCGAGACGTCATGGGCGCCATCGCCGAGATGAAGGCCTCGGTGGACCAGCGCTTTGACACTCTGGCGCAGAAGATCGACTCGGTCCTCGTGGACGTGGGCCTCGTGAGAGCCGATCTGTCAAAAACAAATGACCGGGTCGATTCTTTGGCCCACTCTACCTCGGGCCTCACATCTGACGTGGCGGCCCTCCAACAGGAGGTGCGCAGGCTTGGCCAGGCGAGCGCCCTGATGCATCGTCGACTGGAGGATTCCGAGGGTCGGGCCCGGAGAAACAACGTCCGCATTATCGGGGTGCCGGAGGGACGCGAGGCAGAGGCAGCGGATCTGTTTGTGGAGGACTTGGTCCTCACCTATCTCCAGCCTCGGGGGCTGAGTAAATTCTTTGCAGTGGAACGTGCCCACAGGGTCCCCGGGGGTAGGCCTAAGGCCGGAGCCCCTCCGAGGCCTCTCATCGCCCGGATTTTCACTTTTCGGGACAGGGACGCTATCCTGCAGACTTCCAGGCTACAAGGGCCGGTCAGACTTGACAATATGGATATAAATTTCTATCCTGACTTTACTCCGGCGGTCCAAAAGCAGAGACTGAGCTTTCTCGGTGTCAAACGTCGCCTACGGGACCTGGATCTCAAATATGCGATGCTTTTTCCGGCTAAGCTGAGGGTGGAGGTGGATAGCCGCACGCACTTTTTTGATCGTCCCGAGGCGGCCGGGGACTGGCTGGACACTTTGCCCGGAGATCGGGGCCGGGGGGGTGGGGGGGGAGCGGTTGGTGGGGAGGGCCCGCCAGATCAGGACTGAGGGACTAATGGTAGGCCTTGCTCTGGACTGTGTTATTGTCACCATTGACTGTTAGGGTAAGTTCCCCTCCTGTGGAGGTCGTGTGGGGTCTCTTGGAGGATCTCCCTCCTCCTCTGGGGGACTAGTTAGTTTTCTTTCTATGGGGCGACAGGCACACTGCACTTTGGGGGGGCTGTTTGGGCTCATGCAGGGGTGCAGGGTGGGGGGAGTTCTGTTGGGATGGGTGGGTTGGGGTGGGGTGTGGTTCGTTTCTACCGCAAGGCAAACCCTTCATTGTATTTGTGTTTTTGAGATGCTCTCGGGGGGACAAATGATGGCTTCGGTATGTGATGGGGGGTAGGGACCTGACTTTGTTGTCCTGGAACGTTAACGGACTGGGTGATAGGATTAAGCGGGGTGTGGTCCTGCAATATCTGAAACGGATCTCGCCTGATGTGGTCTTTTTGCAGGAGACACACCTCATTGGTAACTCCTTTTGTGCCATGAATCGACGTGGCTATCGTTTGGTGGCCCACTCGGGCTTCACATCAGGCTCACGAGGGGTGGGCATTATGGTCAAGACCTCGCTCCCGCTAGAAATAGACGAGGTGCGCCATGATGAGAGGGGACGCTACACTGTCTTGGTGGGGAGAATGGAGGGCAAAGCAGTCGTCTTTGTCTCAGTGTACGTCCCACCGGGGTTACAGTCCACCACCTTTGCGGACCTGGGACGCCTCCTGCTTGACCTTCCGGGGGGGCTTCTGGTGGTTGGGGGGGACTTCAATGCGGTGGCCTCTGGGACTATGGATCGCTATCCCCCTAGGGACCTCCCCCGGGCACAAGCGTGGCTGTCTGGCCTTTTGGACACACTGGGATTGGTGGACTGTTGGCGTCTAAAGCATCCCACTCAGCTGCAATACACCTTCCATTCGGGGGCCCATGGTAGCCTTTCGCGGCTTGATCATGTCCTTGTCCCTGCGGCCTATGCCGGGAGAGTGGGGGAGGTGCGCCATCTGGCGCGGGGTATTTCAGATCATTCCCCACTCCTGTTGCACTTTGATGTCTTCCCGAGGGGGGAGGGCAGGGTAGCTCCAATCAATGCCTGGTACCTGCGCGACCCCACTATTCGTGCTGACTTGATTAAATCCTTGCAACGGTATTTTGAGGAGAATGTGGGGTCTGTCCCGTAGGCCATCTCCCTGTGGGAGGCTTTCAAGACAGTGCTTAGAGGGGAGGCCCTCTCCTTTATTTCCCATGCCCGGAGGCGTGCACAGGAGGAGGTGACCCGGGTGGAGGCCGAAATTACTGAACTGGAGGGTGATCTGGGGAGTGGGGTGACTGACGCTGCACTGCACGTTCTACACCTTAAGCAGGCGGCCTATAGGTCCCTCGTCACGGAGGCGGCCAGGGGCCTCAGCAGAGAGCAACAGGGGCGATTGTATGATGTGGGTGATAAGGCTGGCAAGTTGATTGCGTGGTTGGATAAGAAGGAGAGAGCTAGTCGTGTGGTCCCGCTGATTGAGAGAATGGATGGTGTACGTGTTACTGAGCCGGAAGGCATTGTCTCTTGCTTCGCGGATTATTTCCGCGAGGTATATTCCCCGGTTTCTCCCTGCCCGGAGGAGGATTCCCATGCCCTGCTGCGTGACATCGCGCTGCCCTCCCTCTCAATGGAGGACAGGGAGTTGATGGATACCGCCCCCACCTCGGACGAAATTGCCCTCGCCATCCGCTCGGTCGCTTCTGGCAAGGCCATGGGCCCGAACGGCATTCCTATCGAGTTGTATAAACTGCGACCGGATGTACTGGCACCCCACCTCCGCGCAATGTTCCTTGCGGCCCACTCGCGGGGCTCCCTCCCGCCGGACCAGCGTCTGGCTACCATCGTGGTTATCCACAAGGAGGGGAGACCGCGAGACCGGGTTACATCCTACCGGCCTATCTCGCTCTTGAACGCGGAGCCTAAAATCCTCGCCAAGGTGCTCGCCAACCGGCTGGTCGGCGTGGTGGGCGATTTGGTCCACCAAGACCAGTCCGGCTTTATTCCCCATCGCAATACGGCCCTTAATCTGCGGCGCTTGCACGGGGTGCTCGCGCGTGTTCCGTTCGTGCGGGAGCCGGCCATCTTGGCGTCCTTGGACGCCACCATGGCGTTCGACACGCTCGAATGGCCCTACATCTGGGCGATGCTGGCGAAATTTGGATTTGGCCCGGGATTCATTAGTTGGGTCAAATTGTTGTACTCGGACCCATTGGCACAGGTGGTGGTGAATGGTCGAGTCTCGGCCCCATTCGTGCTGGGACGGGGCACGCGACAGGGTTGTCCCCTGTCGCCGCTCCTTTTTGCACTGGCCTTGGAACCCCTGGCGGAGTGGCTGCGGTGGCAGTGGCACCCTTCTATCCGAGGTCTCCGTTGGACCCCCGAGTATGAGGACCACGTGTCCCTCTACGCTGACGATATCCTTTTGTACTTAGCCTCCCCGCGCAAATCACTGATTGTCCTGGTCGATGTTCTGCGCTCCTTTGGCCGTAATTCAGGCCTTGTCATCAACTGGGCTAAATCCTGTGTCTATGTGCTTTCCGGGGAGGCTCCTGTCCTCCCTCGGGGCTGTCCGATCCAGATTGCCTCGCAGGGATTTCGATACCTGGGGGTCTATATTACGCTGGACCCGGTGGCCCGCTACGAGCGAAATTTGCTTCCCCCCCTCCAGCGCTTGAAGGAGGACGTCGCGCGCTGGCGGCGCTTGCCGCTTTCGCCGCTCGTCCGGGCGGCATTGTTCAAGATGATGTCATTGCCGCGCTTTCTGTACGCTCTCCAGAACACTATGGACTTGGTCCCGGCGCGCTACTTCCGTGAGGTGGAAAGCTTACAGCGCCGTCTGTTTTGGGACGGGAGGCCGCGTATAGCCCTGGCAAAATTGACGCTCCCGTGGTACGACGGAGGGATTGCCCTCCCGGATATTAAGCGGTATTACTGGGCCTCCCAGTTAGCTGCAATTAATCACGGCTTCTATGGGCCCGCCCTAAACCCGGCATTTGAAATGGACAAAATGCTCCTGCCCGGTGGCGACTACAATCGAGCGCTCTACACTAGCGTGCCCGATTCCCGCTTGACGGGACCCACGCGTGTCATGGTGCGAGTATGGCACGCGGCTAATGCAGCTATGGGATGGAAGGACCGTTTGACCCGGGCGTCACCGTTGTATGCGTCGGAGAGGCTGGGCTCTTTGTGGACCTCGAAGGGCTTCGAGAGGTGGGACATGATAGGCATCAGTACAGTGGGAGATCTCTGGACGAGGGGAGGATTCAAAACATTCGAGACGCTGCAGGCGGAGTTTCAGCTGCAGGGCAGTGAATACTTTCGCTACCTGCAGGTCCGTCACGCATTGGGTTCCGTCTTCCCAGACGTGGCCTCCATCCCGGAGTCCTCCCCCCTGGAGGATAGAGTGCTAGATGGCCACGTTCCGGACAGCACGATCTCCCTCATTTACAAGAAATTGATAAATGACCGCTCGGGCTTACTGACTGGCCTCCGCGAGGCTTGGGTTGCCGATGGGCTGGAGTTGGACGACGAGGACTGGATTTCCGCGGTGGCCTCTCCGAAGGAGGTGGCCATCCCGGCTCGCCTTCGCTTCGTCCAGCTTAAGATACTCCACCGGGTGTATATGACGGGGCCAAGGCTTCTGCGTATGGGCTATGCCGAGGATGGATTGTGTAAGCGTGGGTGTGGTGCTTTGGCGACTTTTTTGCACATTCTGTGGGAATGTCCGAGGGTGGAGCGATTCTGGCGTGGTGTGCATGAGGTCCTGCGAGCGGTTACGCATGTCGCGCTGTTGCCTGAAGCGAGGAGATGCTTGCTGAATGTGTGGGAACCGACCGATTACTCGGTTCCGCAGACGCGATGGGTGACTCTGGGATATATGATAGCTAAACGTGACATTGCTCAACTGTGGGGATCCCAGAGGCCCCCGGCGGTGTCGGCCTGGAAAGAACACATGGATTGGTGCATGTTCCGAGAAAAGGTGGTGTATGTGGCGCGGGGTAAGCCTGGGGCATGGGTGAAGATATGGGGCCCCTGGAACGCCTACCGCGGGGGTATTTGCGAGCCGCCGTTGTTGCCTCCCGCTTCACCAGCTCCATCCCCCTAGTTGACCCCCTCCCTCAGCCCCGGGCACATTGTTCTCCCAGTCCCGGATCTGTTTCCCTTCCCCTCTCTGGATTTCTTTGGATGGTTGGGGTCCCCCACTTGAGGAGCACGTGTCGTCACTTTCGATCGCGGGTTGCCTTGCGGGTGTGGTTTTATGTTGTTGTGTTGTATAAAACGAAACCGTATTGTGGGCTCAGAGTCGTGTGGCCCACGTTGTTGATACCTCCTGCTTTATCGTCTCTGCAAAGTTAAGTGCCTCATTGTCTGTATGTCATTTGCTTCTGTCACTTTAGCGGCCGGCCGGAAGGTTGTAGGCCCATACTTGTATATATTTGAGATTGCAATAAACGGTTTCAAAAACAAAAAAAAAAAAAAAAAAAAAAAAAAAAAGCAACATGGTAGGCTGCATGAATTATGGCATGTGTTACGTACATTGGTAACTATAAATGGCTTTACACTCTATCTGGAATTAATGGTTTGCTAAAGATATGAAAGCAAAACATAATTTTATTCCATCTCTTATGCTCCCCACCAAAAGGAGAACAAATAACATTCCTGGGGATTCCCTACAGTTGAGTTACGGTGTGTGTTGTGTGCATTGGTAACCATTGGTAACTGTAACTGGCCATTTTCAATGGGTTTTACATGCTATTTGGTATAATGGTTTTGTTAGTATGATAACATATGTGAGTGCAACATTATTTTATTCCATCCCATATGTGCCCCACCAAAAAAGAGAGCAAATTATACTCCCGGGGATTCCGTACAGCTGCATATTCCTGAAGGTATGCAGTTTGACAAACTTTAGGTAAGGGAAAAAAATTGATGATATTGCAAAGAAAAGAGATGAATTATGATGAAAATAGAACCTTAGGGCATACAGCAAGCATAAACAAGCATATAAGAACCACTGTCCTAGCTTGCCTATCCTCCTTAAATATGGTCATCCAACTCTTCCTAAACATCTTGTTTGTTATTATGTTTCTCCTTTGGCTAATAGGAGCTTTGTCTACATTAGAAGTTCTCCAGTTCATAACAAGAGTTTCAGTTTGACAATGGTGTTGACCAATTTATTTTGACAGGTAAGGCTCAACAGTAAGAATGAGGAATATTTTCCTATTTTCCCATTGTCCTTGGATTGTCACTTGAGGCTGGCACTGTGGATCCTGAGTGACATGTTATATTTTTTGTTAACTGAAAACTTCTCTGTAATACATCAGCAATTAAATTATTAATATCTTTGTAGTGAAACAAACCACGTGCTAGTCCCCTTTCAAAATATTTCAGGAGACACAATTCAGAATAAATTATGGAAGCTCAGAAGCTTATGGTGCTAGTCTTTATTATTTGGTTAGTTTGTTTGCTTTCCAAGCTTTTGACTGCTTTCTCTGATGCTCCAGTGATTCTTTTTTATTATAACTTGTTTTTTTACAATATCATTTGGAGTATTCCCAAACATGGTCAAATTTTGTGCTATTCCTAGAAAGATATGGCAGTTTACATATGCTACTTTTTAGTACTTAACCACCAAGTTTTAGGCTTTGCCACAGCCTAGGTCGTTTGTGATGAGCACAAAGAAACACATTATATATTAAAGGGGCTTTTGGTCATCCCCCTTTATTTATTACTGTTTTTGGGCATGCTACTTTCAGCCCTTACTTGAATAAAGAGTCATACGCAGTTCAGTCCAGCCCAGAGAGAGAACTATTTCTTTCTCTTCATTATACTATTAGTTGTAAGTGCGCGAGTCAACTACAGAGAGCCTGTTTGCATTGAAATGCATTTGGTGCATGGAGCACAAGAGTTTTAGAAGCCAGCAGGGACTGGAGGGCTATTAGCTGCAATGTAGAAGCTATCTTGAAAAAAAAGATTTCCCCACTAAAAGCAAAAAATTATGCATACCAAATAAAAGCTTACAATCTACATAAGTATGTACATGCCTTTTAATATTTGTTATTGTTTAAGATAATCTTTTTTGGGCTGCTACATAGAGTTACGTGAAAAATATAAAACACTCTTGACAAAGTATCATGATGCATTTCCATACACATTACAATGAGACTCGGAAAGCCCCCGACCACAGGTCGCAGGCTTTCTGAGTCACATTGTGGGTTTCATTTTCAACCTGCGTATTATGATGCAGGCTGTCGAAAGTGAAACCGTCCGGTCATTCCGGCTGGATTACGGCAGGTGCAAGGAGCTCTTCGGCCAGTCGGAGGCCTCACCGTAACCCCAATGTCGAACATTTCGACATGGAAAGCCTATCGGAAAGAGACTTTGGGGGCCCCTAACAGGGCCCCCTTCTCCCTGCGTCCTCCGGTGGGGTGCATCTATGGTGCCGCCCTGGTGATCCCTGCGCCGTGTGGGCAGTGCAGTGATGTACAGATTCTCCCATTTCTCTATGGGAGCTTGTGCTGCAGCCGGTTTACAGCCGCAGCACAAGCTCCCATGGAGAAATGGGAGTAAGCAACCGCACCATGTGCAGTCGCATTGTAATGCTGCGGTCCGGACAGCCGACCTGAGGTCAGTCAGTCCCGATTCCTCAGACTTCATAATAAGGCTCTTAGCCTGTACTACTGCTAAGCCCATGTTTTTGTTTCCAGTGACAGAGGGCAGACATGCCCCACCTGCCTAATCTGACTTCTCTGTCCATTCGCTAGAGTAGGTTTGGTCTGTTGGCTGAATAGAATTGTCAGTGAGGAGAGTGATGGTGTCATGATCAACCCCTGTGTACAAGACAATTTTATAACTGAATGCTGCATCTCGGTTGTGTCTAGGACTAGGTGCATCCATGAGCCGCCCACCGATAAGACCATGCCATACTGCTCCTGACAAATGATCCTATAGGGGGAATAGTTGCTTTGGCGAAGCATGACCAGTGAAATCAGGGAATGAGGGACAACAGTTCCCAGTTAAAGTTACCAGGAAATGACATAAGGAGTGGGAATCAGGGCACCGATTTGGATAACTGTGGTGGTGTTTGGTGTTTGATTACACAGGGCAGATTGATATGGGAAATGGAATCCTATGGTATGCTTCTGTCCTGGGGCATCAGTTGTCCCTTGTTTAAATAACATTTATTTAATCAAAACAAGGGACAGCTGATGCCCATGAATTCAGCACACCATAGTGTTATATTTTGCAACAGATCAATCTGAATTGTGTCATGAAACACCAGAGACCACCACATGTCCAACAGCAAAAGTACAAATGGAACAATTGTGAAATAATAAAAAAAAAATGCTCTTGTTCTTAATTGAATAAATCAATAACCATAGCATGGACACATCACAGAATCTGCAGAATAACACATTTGAGAAGGCATGATATAGGGACAACAACATGTCTTAGTGTGCAAGATTTCATTTTGTTGTGTGAACTCCTTTTTCACTTTTCTGCACTTCATGCGGCGTAAAGCCCACACAAGATCTCAACAGATCCATACCCATCAAATGTTTCACACACCTAACACTAACACATACAGACCAATCTCTGATGCCTTTCCCAGCATCCAACACTACAAAAGAATGCCACCAACATTTTCACTGAGTTCCTTCTTGTTCTCTATCACATGTGCTGCTTCACAAAACTTTGACAAGCTCTTTTCACCAACACCGGATTCCTTCCCCTTACCAGCTCTCTAACTCTCAATCTACATTTTCGCGTATAAATCACCTCTTGTTCCAGTTTTCTCCTGCTCACCATGTCTGAGCGTAACCTCGCATCCTTCCAATACTGACTGGCACTTCTCTCTTTTGCAAATGTCTTCACTGCCCAAAATAGGTACAAGTCTGATTACACTCTCTTTCCAGTCGTCAGCTCCAAAGGAGACTTGTCAGTAAAAGCATGCAAAATGGTGGGATGTAACCATGCCAGGTCCCATGAAAGACTGCCATACATTCATGCTGTTCAGATGTGCCATCTAGAAACATTCTACCTATACCTGGTTGAAGCACTCAATCTTACTGTTGCTCTGAGGGCAAGACTGGAGCATAGTTGTAGAAAATTAGGTCACTGGTAGAGGAGGTGAAACCCTGCTCAAGCAGCAATCACAATTCTTGTCAGGGTGAAACACAACCGAACCCCAAATTAACCTGAACGTAATTCTCTGGTAGCTTGGCACAAAAGCAGTCAGGCTTAATTTAGAAGCAATATGCCTTGAGAACCTCACGGGTGACTTGCAGCGTTCTACTAATCCTCGATTGATTGATTGATATGTGAAGTATTTGTATAGCACTTTAAATAGTAATAAAGTAAAAACACTACAGAATAAAAATCCTAAGCCAATTTAGAAAAATAGATTAAAATGTAATACATTATTTTACACCAAAACCACAAAACTCCAATAAGTAGAACCAGAGATATTCAATGCGAAAGAGGTAAAAATGGTGCCTAGAAGTATAACGCGCCATCTGTGGTTATCTGGACATGCCAGAGCGGGAAAAAGTAATAGTTTCAGGCTGACTGCGATGGAGCACAGGCAGGGTACAGCCCATTGAACAAAGTACCTTAAATCTTAGTTGCAGAGCACTGCGAGGTCCTTCGTCAAGGATACATCGCACAGGGTCAGTTCCGATGAATCTATCGATGAGGCTTACGATGCGAGGTCCTGCGTCATCGTCGATGATGCCGTTGATGGAGGCATGCAATGCAAAGTCCAGTGTCTTGGATGTGTCGCGCAGTGGCAGCTCTGAGAAGCTGTGTGCTGTGATGTGAGGCCCCGCATTGGGGATGCGTTGTACAGTGGCGGTTCCGAAGTGAGGCTGCAAGGAGATGCGTTGCCCTGTGTCGGTTTTGCCCACAAGACCAGCCCTGGGCTGACACAGCACATGCAGGCCCACTTCCAAGGGTCCAGGCCTGAGGAGGCAACACTTGGGGGGGGGAAGGTGGGGGCAAAGACTCACACCAGATGTAGTCCAAGTGCTGGGTTCATGGTGGTTGGAGATTTTATTGTCCCTGAGGTTCTGATGAGGAGGCCAACCAACTAGACCTTGGAGACACTCTGGTGATCCTAGGTTGAAGATGCAGGCCCTGCCTTTCTCACTCAGGCAGCAGGACAACAGAGTAGCAGGGCAGTAGAGTAGCAGTCATTCTTGTAGCAGAACCTCACAGCAGTCGTTGTGACTTTGCCACAGGTCCAAAGGTGTTCTGAGGGCACAATATTTATACTTGGTGCAAACTCTGATGTAGGAGTAGTCTCTAAGGTTTAGGCCTGGCAAAAGATTCTATGCCTGGCCGAATTGGCAGTTAAAAACTGCACACACAGGCGGCAATGGCAGGCCTGAAATATGTTTAAAGGGCTACTGAAGTAGGTGGCACAATACGTGCTGTAGACCCACAAGTAGTATTTCATTTATAGGCCCTAGGTACATACAATACCATTTTACTAGGGACTTACAAGTAAATTAAAAGTGCCAATTGGGTGTAAGCCAATTTCTCCATGTTACAGGAGAGAGCACAAGCACTTTAGCACCAGTTGGCAGTGGTAAAGTTCACAGAATCCCGAAGGCCAACAAAAACGGGTTCAGAAAACAGAAGGCTGAAGGCAAAAAGTTTGGGGGGACTCTGCAGAGAGGGCCAAATCCAGCAGTAGTCACAGTATGAAGAACCTCACACCAACCTAGGAAATCTTCTATTTAAGATTAAACAAACTGCAACCCATTATCAGTGACAATTTGTTTCTGGGATACCATCTTTCATAAATACATATTGGTAAAACTTTTTTTTTATAATTTATTTTTTTATTGAGAGTTCAAATATGGCAATACAATATTAATAAACACAAATAGAATTCAATTAATACAGTATGAGAATTAATATATTAAGAACCGTATAAATTGTCATTGTAGTAATAAAATTATAATTATAAAGTGCAAGGTCATATAAGAACTAAGAGACAGTAAAAAATCATTAAAATGCAGCGAAATTGAATATTTGTCATTTAAATACAATAAGCGTCTTCACAATTTATGAAGTGCAACGTGCGAGATCCGGACAGTTATAGTGGACTAATAGACAACAGTATAAATCTGATTAAATTAAAAATCAAACACACTCCAATATTTATCATATTTTTTGAGAGCCCCTAATCTAAGAGCATATTTTCTTTCCCTACCCTGGATTAAAAGTAGCTTTGACTTCCATGCCTGAAAGGAAGGAGCAAGATCTGTTTTCCAGGACTGTAGAATGAGGGATTTAGCTATTAAAGAAGCTATAAAGAGGGACTCATCATGTGGAGTGTGGATAGAAGAACAACCTAGAAGGGGAATTAAATCATCAAATACAATATTAGTTTTGAGAACAATTGAGAGATATTTTTCTATTTCCTTCCATAAAGCCTGGATTTTTGGACACTCCCAAACAATGTGTTTCCAAGAACCTTTTCCATCACAACGGAAGCATTTATCTGCTACTTGCGGGAAGATTTTGTGTAAAAAGGACGGAGTTCTATATAGTAACCATTTGTTGTAAAATTGCATTTGTTTAAAGTTCGCACCACGAAAGATGGTTTTATTGAATTTATTTATTTTGTCCCATACCGGTCGATTAAATATAATATCTTCACTCTTCTCCCATCTTTCAATAATCTTGCTATAAATATCATGGTCCTTATTTTCTTTTAATATTTTTATCCAGATACTCACTTCCTTTTGTATTTTATTATTAAGAATAGTCGAAATATTTTCTTTATTGAATAAGTTTCCTATATTGAGTTCTCTGAGTTTTGGATTTATTCTTATAAAGGACCAGTTAAGTATTAAGTGCGAATGGATTAACTGACTATGAATTTCGTTCCAAGATTTCCATCTGTTTCCCAGCAGGAAGTCTTCAATTTTCTCGAAACCATTCTCCTTCCAGAGAGTTAATATATTTTGTTCCATACAACTAGCATCTCTCACACTGAAGTTTTTTAGATTCGTCCTATTACTCAAAACCGATAATTCATAAAATTTAAAAAACTGAGTTTTCACCTTAAAAATCCACTGGATGGTTTTATATCGAACTTTTTTTGGATCTTTCGTGATTCTGACCGGATCATAGATTTTCAATTCCAGCAACATTTTTTTCATGAAGAAATTATCTGTCTCTTGGGAGTCTAGGAGCAGAAACCTGTGACTATAATGTGCAAAAGACGCAAAATAATACTCTTTGATATTTGGGAGGGACAACCCTCCTTGGGTAGATGATAAATATAAAGTGCTCAGTGCTAGTCTGGGTGATTTTTTTGCCCATAAGAAAGAAAAGATCAAGGTTTCTATTTTCTTAAAATAAGAGGCCTGGATTGCACAGGGAATTGCGCTAAAAAGGAAATTGAAAAGGGGTAGGACCGACATTCGAATTAGCGATGCTCGCCCCATAAGAGACAGGGGTAATAAATTCCATCGATCTAAAAGAGAGCCCACTTTTTTTAATAGAGGTAAAAAATTGAGAGAGAAAAAATCATCTGGGTTATCTGATATAAATAATCCGAGATATCTCTTTGGATCCGTATTATATATCTGTCTAAATTCTGGAGCTAAAGTGTCTATAGTGCAGTTGAGTAGAATAATTTCCGTTTTGTTTACATTAATTTTATAACCCCCAAGCCTTTGAAAATCGGCGAAAATTTTTAAAATCTTTAATTGACTTGAGGGTAAAACTTAACAACATGTCTAGTTGTGGGCACCATCCATTCAAATTAGCAATCAGCATAATAATACTTCATCAATGAAGGTAAAATGTGGAAAGGTCCCCAAAAAACCATGAAGCTTTTGCCATCCTCTTGCTGGTCTCAGAACCATATTCACATCTGCTCTCTCATTAACAAAGATTTTATCACTAACATTGCATTTCACACAACCTCTGACCCCCTCACACATGGCATCTATACCAATTTCTAACCCTTGTTCTGGAAGCAGTAATCCCTAATTGTCCACTATGTACAGCTTCCAAAATCCATTTGCAAAAGCAAATGAGAGACACCAGTTTGTTTCCACACACCAACTTGTTTTTGATGAGCAATTCATCTGCCACCTACCAGTGGAGCTGCATTTTCACCCACAAATTATTTTCCTTAGGTGAGACACACATCCCTCAATAGTGAATGCTTGTCCATCTCATGCTTCTACCTGCTCTCCTCCACACGGATAACCATGTTACCCACATGTGACACAATGCACACTTCAATCTCATATTCCAATTTGTGCAGAACCTATTCATTAATGTCAGCTTTTACAGACAATCAGCCCTGTAGGTGTTTCCTCCAGGAATGTATTCCACCTTGAAGGTCAACTTCAGCAAATTTGCTGACAGTCTTACCAGTATTGCTGTAGGTTTCCTTATTTTTGCTCCTGTTAAAAAATGGGACAGTAAACCATTAACAGTGCTGTCAGCTTTCCCCACAGATTATTTTTTCTATGGTCCACACGCACATTAGCAACTCTTTTTCAATACTTGCGTGCCATGGAGCTCAATGTTCTGGAAGCAAAACAGTTGCCTCAAATTTCCTATCAACCTGTGTGAACACCACCGTCAAACCATAGGGGCTTGTATACACTGTCAGCCAAACCTGACGTCCCTCCACATATGATTGCAATGCTGGTGTGCATAAAATTCTCTTTTTGTCATTTTGACATCCATCATTCTTCTGACCAGACAAATATGACCCTCTTCATCAATAAAGCCCCAAAACACTCTAATAGGTTAGCAAAATTCTTCAGAAATGCTGTCTAAAATTTGCACAACATTAGAAATTATACCAACTACGCACTGTTGGTTGAGACCAAGACTTCGACAATATTATGAATCAAACTAGGCTTGGGTTTAATGGCATGCATAGATAGCACATGTTCTAGATGTTCAATCTCACTCGTGTTTAAGACACACTTGTCTTTCTTTAGGGTGATCTCTTTATTTTTCAGTACAGTTGGCCTCGGCAATTGCTTTCTCATGTTCGCACTCAGTCATAGAAATAAATAGGATATCAACCTGGCAGGCATAGGCAGAAGGGTTGTCCTGGAAAAACCTGTTTTTTAACTCTGAAAGACTGCTGCAGTAGAAGCTAAACAAAACAGCATTGGAAAAAGTGACGCACTTCCTCAAGAGTGATAAATGCTGTTAAATGTCTGGACTCTGGATCAACTCAACTCAGTGGTAGGCAGCCCAGAGGTCTAATTAGATGAACCGTCTAGCCTGACCCTCCCTGCTGATAACATCTTCTATACTGGACAGCAGAATGTTCTTTACCCAATGCTCCTAGTTCCACGCATAACCGCAATTTATCTTGCACTCAAGAATAATCTGAGATGGGGGGCGCTAGGTGGTGCACGAGCAAGATGGCTACACTACTGTGAGGCTCCTGCAGCTCGGTCCACTAATCCGTATATTTATCTTGCCCAGGAGGTCCTAGGATGCAATCCAATGTGCCGGGTTGAAGTGCATGACCCGGTGACCCAGTGGAGTGGTTGCGAAGGCACCTGACTGCTGCCATCTGCTACAGAGGCTCCACCAAAGTTACGACATTGCGTGGCCTGGCGTGCCTGGATCCAGTGCGGGTGGAATAGGATACGCGAGTGCCAAGGCACCCACTTGGAAGCTATTCCACGCGCCTGATGTGGCTGGGACTTGCAGTGCAGTGGAGAGGTAGCGGTAAGTGCACATAAGCTAAGCCTCCGTGAGCGCCTGACACCTCCAGCGCACTCCCATATCGAAGACTGGTGGTCTGGAGAGAATTTGTATCCCCTGCTGAGCCTCCTGTCCCACGGTTGCGGGGCACTGCGGGTTGCCTACATACGTCGCTAGCTGACAGGACACACGAGCGCGGATCCTGTGATACCCATGGGGCTTGCTTGGCATTTACCTGGCTGCGAACACTGGCATCTCGTACTCGACTCACGCATGCCCTCCTTTTGGATATTTAAAGGAACGCAGCAATAAGATCACTGTGGCGGGACCGCATTCACATTGTCGGCATGTTGCACTCTCATGGGGGAAAACACATTGAGCGCTGTGGTAATGTATGTGTCTCATAGAAATTGAATACTCCCGCACACTGACCTGTGCTGAACCGGAATCCTGCACTGGCTTGGGTGCCCCGCTGATCCCTGTGTCTCTCATCTGGAGGGAACAACAGCACAGCTGAAAGGGCCACTTGTGGATACTCCACTTGAATGCGGCCTCTTCGGTACTCGTGAGGCCTGTTCAGCGTGTCCCTGGGCGGTCCAACAAACATTATTAGTAAAACCCACGCATGCCCTCCTTGCATGCTGGGGGTACACAAGCATAGAATTCCTGCAGCATGATCGCCCCCTGGACTACAGGTTGCCTCCGGATTAGAGTGCAGTGAGCGCAGTGGACACGGAATTGCCCTGACTTGGCACATGATCTAATGCACGCATGATTGTACGCCCTACACCAGAACAAAGTAACAGTGACTTACCTATCTCAGGCTGGGGGAAGACAGGCACCGCTGGCAATTTCAGAGGCAACATCTCTAGAGGCCCCCCTGAGAGCACAATGTGGTAGCACTCATCTCTGATACTGAGCGTACGGAATTAACAGACTGCAGACTCTAGAACAGCTGCTGACAAAGTTGTAAACGTTCTACAGAAGGGGGAAGGCGGATTCAAAACAGACTCAGCTGCCATTTGAGGCCAAAAAAGGTACCCGTGCACAACAGGAGGATCCTGAACACATTAGTAAAGAACAACCACAGAGGTCGGCGCAACTGCAAGACGAAGACATGAAAGAACTCCTCCTTGCAATGAGACAAAGCCTTACCCCCATAGAAGGTAAAATGGACGCAATGAACACTTGTATGGACGTTATTGTCTATAAGCTGGACAACCATGACAAGCGTATAAAAGAGACCGAACGCCGCATCTCCGACGAGGTGGGTAGCACGTTGAAAATGCAAAAACAAATGGCGCAGACTGACAAACTACTTAGGGTCATTGCTGCGAAAAATGAAGACCTCGAGGCGTGCAACAGATGAAACAATATCTGTGTTATTGGCATCCCAGAGAGCACCAATACAGGCTAGATGGAAGAATTTATAGAGCGGCTGCTGCACGAAACAATTGGCGCTAAATCTTTATCCTCACAATTCATAGTGGAAAGGGCACACCGCTCCCTGGGCCCTAAACCTCCGCCAGGAAGAACATGACGTCCTATCATCGCCAGGCTGTTCAATTATCGTAATGTGGCACTGAAAACTGAACGGGAAAAGAGACATCTCACATTTGTGGGAAACGCATTCGGACTCTACCCGGACTTCATGGCCACCGTCCAGGAAGAACGGCAGAAATTAATTCCCGCCAAGCAAAAACTTCGCCAGGCATGAATTGATTATGCGCTCATGCATCCGGCTCGATTACGAGTGACACACCAAGGAAAGCAACATTTTTTTCACTAATACGCAGCAAGTAGAAGATTTCTTGAAGCGCATCAAGTGCCCAAACAATTCCTGCACCACACAGGAACTGTCACTGAGATCGTCTTCCCCGGTCATGCAAGAGTACGAACTTCATCTTTACCGCTGTGTGCCTCATGGGACTGGTGCGGTACTTCACCTTCTTTTCTCCTCCCAGCTGCAGAATCCACCTCCTGCTTCATGTAGGGACAATAGAACACTGATGTGCAGTCTCGGCGGGGGGCAGCCGCTGGAACATCAAGATCAGATAAGAGCCTCCCTGGGGATGTATGACACTTAGCACCGGGCACCCCTGTCCCCGACGAGTTTGTTTCTTAACTAACCTGCAACTCGGAGGGGAGGGTGTAACCGTTCATGTACCTAGGAGTCCACCGCAAGGGCGATCCCCCTTACTGCAGATTAAAATGCAGGATGTTTTTGTTCTTTTGGGCTATGTGGGTGGGGGTGGGATTGTTAATTCTGGCATGATTGGGATGCTACAGTGGGTGTGGGTGGGATGGGGTTTGTTAATAGGGTACGACGCAAAAAAGAATAAGGCACAGACGGAATTTTTATTGCATGTATTGTACCAGACTTGCAGATGTAGATCACACACTGCTTTTTACATTAGATTACAACTTCTTACACGGCCAGCTCACAAACTGATCAGAAACTAAATTTTTAACGTGAAATGTCAGAAGATTAGGCGATCCACGCAAGCATAGACAGGTACTGGCATACCTGGACCGCCATTCATGTGCGGGTCGCACTGTTTCAAGAGACTCATTTGAACCCCCGCCATTCTACTTCATTTGCTTGTAAGTGGGCAGGTCACAGGATATTCTCCTCATACTCTTCAAACTCCAGAGGGACAGCCATACTTATAAAGAATCACAGTCCATTTACCCCTGCTGACACGGTGCAGGATCAACAATGGCACTACTGTAATGTTTGGGGCAGGTTAGGTACAGTATCCGTCACACTGGCCTGCTGCTATGGGCCCAACGAGGACGACCCTGATTTCTTTGCCACACTTTGGGGGGAAATTCTGGAAATAGGTTCCACTCACCTAGTCTGGGGGGAGATTTTAATACTACTCTAAATCCAGCAATGGCTAGATCCAATCCGGCACCACATCACTACCACTCGATCGCATAAGCTGTTGCGAGAAATAGTGGCTGACAATGGGTTGTTAGACGCATGGCGACATGTCCATCCACATAAAACTGAAGGTACACACTATACAGCTCTGCATGCATCTTGAGCTAGATTGGATTAGTGTCTAGTGTCTCGTGGTCTGGGCCCATCGATAGTTTCAGTTGCACATTTGGCGAGAACATACTCTGATCATTCTCCTGTTCGATTGTCGCTGACCCCTCCAGGGTTCGATGCATTACCTAGAAGCTGGAGACTATCACCTCTCACCCTACTGGACACAGCGTTTCGCAGTGAACTAGGGCAGGAAATCACAGATTTCTTTCAGAGAAATTTGGGATCCGTTGACAGAGTTGAGACGGTTTGGGGGGCCTTTAAGATCGCAATCCAGGGTTTTTGCATTTCTAAAAGCTCAGGAGTTCTGCGCGACATTCAAGGCATCTTGAAGAAACTGGAGTGCTGGAGACACTACTAACTGGTGGCGCAGAAGGTGCGTCCCAACGAGACTTCCGGGAAAAACTCTCAGAATATATGGAAACAGCTGAACGTGAGGCCAGATTTTGGAACAAATACTGGGTGGCCCACAGATACAGGGAGGGAGAGCGTCCGGGCAGAGCTCTAGCTGAAGTGATGCGCAAACCCGGCTTCTCTGGTTACGTAGTAGAACTTATAGGTACTGATGGTGCCCAGTGCAGAGATAATGCTGTGATACTGGCCGCGTTCACCACTCATTATTCTAAGCTGTATTCTACAAGTAGGCGAGGTTCACTCGATCTAGCCAACTACCTGGATGATGTAGCCTTAGGGTGGCTGAGAAACTCACAGAGGGAATTCCTAGATGCTCCCTTTGAGTTGGACGAGATACGTGAGGCTATTATGCATATGATATCCGGTAAAGCCCTGGGTTTAGATGG
This sequence comes from Triturus cristatus, assembly GCF_964204655.1. Taxonomy (NCBI): domain Eukaryota; kingdom Metazoa; phylum Chordata; class Amphibia; order Caudata; family Salamandridae; genus Triturus; species Triturus cristatus. Next base: position 1,062,060,781 of record NC_140582.1, on the reverse strand, counting down.
GCTTCCCATAGACTTTTATAAAGCATATATTGATCAATTAGCCCCATCCTAAAAAATGTTTATGAAGACGCTCAAATGAATGGTATCCTCCCACCCTCGATGAGAGATTCTCTCATTACCTCCCTATTAAAGCCAGGAAAGCCTGCGGATCAATGCGACTCTTACAGGCCGCTGTCCCTTATCAACAAGGACGCTAAAATTCTTGCTAAGATACTGGCCAATAGGTTAAATTTGCTGATGGAAAAACTAGTCCTCCCCGACCAGGCTGGGTTTATTCCAGGACGTGTAACCTCGCACAACCTGTTACCTTCTTTTCCATATTACAAAACGTAGATCCTGATTTGGCACTTGTGGCAGTCTTCCTAGACGTCAAAAAAGGGTTCAACTCTGTAGAATGTGACTATTTACTAGGGATACTGCAACGCATGGGAATGCCTATAGGGTTCCTTTCATGGATAGGCTTGTTATACAAATCTCCAACTGCCAAAGTCTTCAGTAATGGACAGATGTCTCCAGCCCTCCCAATCACTAGGGGTACTAGGCAGGGATGCCCACTCTCTCCCCTTCTCTTTGTGCTGGCAGTTAAGCACTGGCGGCTAGCTTGCGGCAGCACCACCAGGATAAAGCCCTATGTTGCACCAGGTGCTCATCTCCCTCTCTGCAGATGACATCACCCTGTATATAAGAGACCCACAACAAAATCTGAATCCCATCTTGAGGGATTTCATTATTTTTGGGAGACTCTCGGGGATCCACATAAACTGGGGAAAGTCACAAATATTCCCTCTCACCTCCGCGGCCACACAGTTCTCTTTTTTTTATTTTTTATTTTAACATTTTTAATTTTTATTTTATGCGATACAAAACCAAACTATGACATACATCGATACAGCGTGACCCCCAACACCCACCCTATAATCCTAGACAGCAAGTTTTAACAGCTGAGGGAGAACAAGATTGTATTACAGCAATAAACCCAAATTGACATCCACGTAATAAAGCACAGTGAAGAGAAAGGCAAGTTATTGTGCAAGCATCATACCAACTGTTATACTGTAAAGTGCTGATAGTGTGAAGTGCCAGTGCATAACTTTACCAATCTTAAAATATGATTGTACCACTGCTAAACGCCTATTACTAATAAAGTGCCTCATACCTCTAGTGTATACATTGCAAGCATATGAAAAGAGACAATAGAGGACAGTGATGATAAAATCATTTGAGCAGAGTAAAGTGGAGTTCATGAATTGCCAGCCTATAATTATGATTGTACCGTTGCTAAAAGACTGTTATTAATAAAGTGCCTCGTGTTTCTTGTGCAAACATTACGTACAAAATTAAACAAGACGAGAAATAGACAATAATACTAAAGTCATTTAAACAAAGTAAGGTGCTATGCATGGGTTTTCCAGTTTATAAATATTATTGTATCATTACTAGATGGCCAAAGGACTGATACTAATAAAGTGCCTCATGCGTCTTGTGTAAACATTGCAAACATAGTAAAAAGCTCAAGAGAAGGTTGTGACGAAAAAGTCATTTGAACAGAGTAAGATGCAGTATGTCGAAATTGATAGCGCTAATAAACCCTAGGAATTCATCTGATTGAGCCACCTCGATAGAGGTTCCCATGCGACCACACAGTTTTCATTGGAGTATCCAATAGAGTGGTGTAACTCAGAGGTAAAGTACTTGGGTATCCGCATCACCAGGAATAGGGAGGAGTAAATGTGCCTTAATTATGGCAGGGCACTGGACCACATCACGAGCTGTGTCACACGGTGGATCTCTATGCCGCTCTCAATGGCAGTACGCACCTCACTAATCAAAATGGTGATTCTCCCGCAGTTGCTATACTTATTCATGAACATTCCATACTACACAGGCAGGCATTTTTTCACAGCTTTACGCTCTGAAATGATCAGACTAACATGGGGGGGCAAGCAGCCACGACTACAATGGGACGTGATTACCAGACCTTACTCACAAGGTGGGTTTGATGTCCCAAACCTTGAGCTATACTACATATGCGCCCAGGCTCACAATGCCCACTACTGGTTTCACCCCCCCCCCAAATACATGCCACAAATAGCAGTGGATCAATGGCTTGCAGATCCCATTCCATTGGCAGGCATGATATGCAGCGTCCCCCAGCCCCGTGACAAAGATACCACGACGATCACATGCACAGTGACTGCCTGGAGGCGTATTATGAAACTACTACAGGCCCCTATGCTATACTCTCCACTACTCCCACTGATGTACCTCCCCCGCGTACAGTTACTTCAGGAGACGGTTTTTAGGAAGGTCATGGCGAAAATGAACATAACATACTGGGGCGACTTGTATCATAATGGGACGTTTCGCTCCTCAGAACAAATATTTCATGACACACTGTCCTCGCCGCTAGATGTGTTTCTCTATGTGAGACTTAGGCAAGGTGTGCATGACAATACCCCGGCATACCCACTAGAACCCCCGACATTAACCCCACTGCATGCGATGCTCCAAGCCACCTCTTCGGAACATGCCGTCTCAACACTTTACCATGCGATACACACGCAACAGGCGGTAGAACAGTGCCATTCCTGCACACACTGGAACATAGAGCTAGGTTGTGAATTATGGGATAAACAATGGTCTTATTGCTGTCTGCAGACAGAACACGTGTCAGCAAGTAGCATACTATTTATTACGTATTACATCGCCTATATTACACGCCAGCCAAAATGTACAAATACAAACTACGAGACACCGATAGGTGTGACAGATATGGCATGGAGTGCGTCGACTTTCTCCATTTAGCGTGGAGCTGCACAAGTGTACATGAATATTGGCAACAGATCTTTGAAGCTTTGGAGCAAATGATTTCATTGGCCTTTGTAATGTCTCCACTACTAGTGGTATTGGGATATACTGAACTCATAGACAAGCCCTCTCAGAGATACGTCACTTTGGCGCTGTTGATGGCCAAGTGCCAGATTGCATGTAGAGGGGGGCGGGGAAGGGCTCTGAAATTCAAGGATTGGATCAATGATTGTTTGTTTTGTCAAGAATAACTGAATAATTATGCTGAATTGGTTCCCATGTGATTGCGTCCCAAAGATATTTGGGATCCTTTGAAAAGCTACCTATTATCTTATCCAGTAGACACAGTGGCTGAAAATGTGTGAACAGGGTTGTGATGGTAATACTATTTAAGGTCACAAACACTTTAAATGAAATGTGCAATTCATGATACCTGCCAGACTGCACGAAAACGGGTTACCAACTATGTCATGATTAGCTTTCGCTCTGATAACCTGTTGAAAGGTTAGACTATTGCAAAGAACAATCTGAGATAACCATAGCATGCCATCAACTGATTCAATTATTCCTTGAACACATGTGTCCTTCAGCATTATTGCTAAATCATTCCTCACACTGTTGCATACATTGTGCAATTTGTGCTTGGCTGGAACCATGCCTTGCTTGACCTCTATGTTGTGGATGAACCACTTGACGTTCCCTAACTTGTCTTGGAAGACTGTACTGAATCTCTTTGCCCATCTTTCTTTATTGTGGAACTTACTGTAAAAACCATAACCGTGTTTTCGTCAATACAAATTGAGTTAGCAAACCTCGTTTTACGGGTAATATTAAACACTGTCTGGTGCCACCAACCAAGAACGTTGATCCCCTTTTTGGCCACATACACTTTGCCCTTGTAGCTCCTGTCAAACATTTCTATTTTCACCCCAAAATACCCTACTTGGTCTATCTTATTGTCCTCAAATGACATTGTAGTTATATGTGATATCTGGTGGTAAAAGTAGCTTGTCTAACCAAAATTGCTTGTATTTTTCTATTGCCACATCAGTAATGTGGGAACCTGATTATTGATTATACCCCTTCTCTTCTGCATTTGGCGCTTAACCCTCATCAGTATTCCAGTGCAATAAATGAGTCGTTTTGCCAGTGTGTGCCATATATCAAAAAAGGGACAATGAAACCCTTGAAACAGTAACTCTAGCAACAAACAAATTACTTACCTTTGGTAACGCCTTATCTGGTATAGACTGTATCAAGCTGCAGATTTCTTACCTTTGAATTTCTCCAGATGTCAGACTGGATCCGGAAGATTTTTCATGAGCACTACCCCTGCGCCGGAAGGTGGTGTCAGTTGGATCCACGCAGCATCATAGTCCGCGCTGGAAGTTAAGTTTGCGCCATTTATATAAGTGCCACCTCAGCGTGTAAACCTCAGTTACTTTTCATGACTTTCCATGCTAGTAGAGTGCAGCCAAAAAGAGCACTGGTGTGTCCAAACTAGGGCCCTAAAAGGGATCAGCCCTAGATATAGTCTCTACCAGAAAAGGCGTTACCAAAGGTAAGTAACTTGCTCATCTGATAGAGACTTCTAGCTGCAGATTCTTTACCTTTGAATAGATACCAAAGCACTATGCATACTGTCTTGGTGGAAAGACGCCGTGCTGCAAGAATAATGTTACAGACTTTGGGAGGAAGGTTTAAAAGCTGTCTACTGCCGCCACTCAATCTCACGCAATAAAGCAGAGAGTGGACAGTTTTGGATGGAGGACACTCCCCTGCTGCTGTGACAGACGATCCTCCGGATGGGGCAGCCTGATTGGAGGATCGTCATTCATGATATCAGACTCTCCATGCTCAGTCTGGAACCACGAGTGTAGGAGAGTGGCATCGACTGCATAGTTGCCCCCAACTTTTTGCTGATGTTTTGACTGTTTTTTTACTCTAGCCAGGCTGTGGCCCTGCTATCCAGGACCCCAACCTATCTGCTTCCTCTCTAAACTGATGTGACTACTTTAGGTACATACCAATTGGATACTGAGGACACCCTGTGAGCCCTTGTAGATGGTACCCTAGGTACCCAGGGCATGGGTCCCTCAGAGGCCTACCAGGGGCTGCAGCACTTATTGTGCCACCCCTGGGACAGCCATACACACTGACACCACCAGACCACTACTGTAGTCTGGGTAAGGTGGTGTTTGCACCCCTTACAAGGATATAGGTATCCTGTATCCCACTTAAATACAACACATATATCCTCATAGGTCACCCCTAAGGCAGGCCTTGCTAATCCTACAAGGCAGGGTGCTGAGATATGTGTGAGGGGGAACCCCTACCTGAGTAGGGCCCCTCTGCAACCTTCGTTAAAACTATTGCGAGGTTGTTTGTAGTGCAGCCATACCACATACTCTTAACCGCATTATAAGTAATCGCGATAGCGTGATAACTTGAGAGTGGCTGCACAGAACCATGTCATGTTTGGTGTCAAACATCGTGGAATCATACCCCCAATCCAGCCATGGGAGTGAGGGCATGATTCCCCCCTGTTAGAGGGGTGATATGGTAAAAGCGGCAGATTTTAGACACCAATTTAAAAGTGCACATGTAGTACAAAACGGATGCTACCCGCCACCCACACAACTCTGGCGGCCTGTTGCTGGGCAGAACTCCAGCCACGGCAGCTGGACAATAGGGATCTTGTTGCAGGGAGGTGTTCCAACCTCCCCAGACAGACTATGTGGATTGGAACTGGGTGGGTGCACCATAGGATGACTTTCAAACTTGCACATAGGCTTTTCCAGTGCCTACTTCTGCATACACCGCCTCGAACCGGTTCAGGGGCATCCTGTCCCCTAACCTAGGCGGGAAAACACACAAAGGGGAGAGGGTGTAGCCACCCTTTCCCGCCTGAACTCTCATTGGTGGGCTCTGATTCAGACACTCCCCTAATCTCTGGATAAAGGTGGGTGCAGGGTCCCCAGAGCCTCAGATTAATCTTGGACTTCAAAGACTTGAACCTTCGGCGAGCTGCCGCACAGCTGAATGAAGAAATCTCCCTTGGGGTAAAGGAGTTACCCCCCTGCTTGGCAGGCACCTGAAACACTGCAAGTGACCCGGTTGGAACTCTGCTGCTCCTACGGACATCAAAGACTTCAGCCTACCCTGAGGTGGGTTTTCAAGTATCCCAGAGGCCAGTGAGTGTGCACAGCAAAGCTCAGCACCGTGGACCCCGTGGGTATCGAGATACCCAATACCCCAGGACACCAGCCACCTCTTGCACAGCACACTACCCCGACCAGTGGGGAAGTTGTGCTTTGGCCCATCATTGTGCCAACCTCTCAGCATTACTTGTGCCAAAGGACGACGCTCCAGCCCGCTCCGGCATCCCGTGGGCTTATCTTTACGCACTCCAAATTGCTGCCTCCCGCGGTCCCTTGTCTCTCGACTGGTGGGCCCTAGAGGAGGTCAATCTTTACTTTAAAGGGCTCCCCTGGTTGCTCCCAGCCTGCTCTATGGTCTCCTCGCTGGAGACCTCGCTCAAACCTCGTGGGTCTGCACTGTAGCTGTTTCCTGATTCTTGCGTGGGTTGCGGTTGCCAAGGCTTAGTGGATACAATCCGGACACTAACACCGCAGCGACATTCATCCTTCGAGGAACAGTTGTCCTCCAGAAGCTGGCCTTCCTTGAAGCCTCCTGGACTGCGGCTGCTGATCCAAACTACCCGTCTTCAACGTGAAAACACCCGACATTGAAGGGCTCTTTCTCCAAAGGCCCCTGGTCACTGGCTAGTGACCCAGACTCTGTCCTCTCTGCTTTTAGGTCCTTACCTTCAAGATCTACATCTTCAAACTGCACGACATCGACAACGCTTCACGCCAGCAGCAGTTCTTCACGTTTTTCCATTGAAAACGAGACATCGACCCGACACCAAAAACGACCTATGCACCCGGCTTCCCTGGGGCAGGTAACAGGGGTACCTCGGTACTCTCGTGGGTGTGGGCCCTCCAAGAGCTTAACTCTAAACTCCTGAACTTGAACTCCTGCCAGAAGTGTCCAGATTCTTGTAATTTCCAACCGCGACATTTCCCATAGGGTTTAATAGGGATCCCGACTGTAGTTTAAACACTGCACACGCTTCCCGTGGGTCCCCTTTCTCACTACCTTGGGTGGTTTCGTAAGGGGCCAGCGATCCTAAGTGCCCTAGGCACTGTCTGCAGAACTGTTGTGGTTCTTATACCACTTTTTTAATATATGGTTTGGTCCTCCCCTGGGGCCCTGTGATTCCAGTGCTATTTATTGTTGTTTAAATGCTTTATTGAATTGTATCTTTACCTCCAGCCTCACAAGAGACTAGTGGGATTTGTTCTTAGAATAAATACATATATTTTGAATATATACCTGTGTGGACTACTCTTTCATTTGGTCATTCAAGAGGTTATCCATGGTAAAACAATAAGCTTAACACTCCTTCAAGACTTAGCCTGAAGGCTGCAATCCACAGCTACCACTAGGATAGCTTTCTTTAAAGGTTATCTTTTAACCTATCACCTTAAGAGTCAAATTGGACTGGTGCAAGGTGTCCCCTATAACTAGTGGACAGCATATGCCAGGCCAACTTCTCACGTTGGTGTGCAGCGGTTGGATTCAAGCTTGCCATTGTTTTACCAGATAACAAATTGAATTTCTAAAGTGAAAGCCACTTTGGTACTAAAGGTACATATAAATTCAGCTTAGAATACAATAAGTTCTACTGAACTTAGGAGTTGTGTGTAGAGGGCTTAGCACACCTTGACTACAACTCAAGAAAGGGTTCAGTAGGCCACACCTAGTGTAGGTAGATGCAACAATCCACTACACTAGAAATGTCTTCAGGATCAGGAGCCCATAAGGCCCTGGAAGGACCTTCAAAGGTCCCAGTCGACAGGTATGACAATCTCACTTTTGCTTAGCTTAGGGAGATGTGCACTGCTAGACATTTGAAAGCAACCAAAGGCGCCAACACACAACGTCTCAGAGAAATTCTGCTCATTGCAGACTTCAAGCAGACTCTAGTGTCTGATGGGGTTGGGTGGGCATCCCACAGAAGAGGACACCCAGGTGGTTGGCTTTGAGGAGGACCAGGAAGAGGATAATGAACTTGACCTGGAAGAAACAGACCACTCTACACATGGAGGTGGAGGCCCAAGGGGTACCCCCTCCATCCCTAATGGGAGAGTGGTGGATCCAAACCGAAGGAACAGATCCCCCTCAGAGGAGTCTATCCATTCTGGGAGATCCAAAAGGACCTCTGCCTCTTCTCAGAGACGAGACTCCTCCCAAGAGAGGAAATGCAGACTGATCCAGTTTGAGCAAGCTAAGCTTCAGCTCAGGAGAGAACAGCTAGCATTAGACAGGGAGTCCCTGGAGCTTCAGAAAGCTTCAAGAAAGTGGGGTCTAGAGACCCCTGGTGGCAGTAATAATACCCCTAGAGTTAGAGAGAAAGCTCCTGACCATAGGAACCTGCATAAGATTGTGCCCCCCTATCAGACAGGGGATGACATCCATAAATGGATCACTGCATTTGAAAGGGCCTGTAAAGTTCAGATTGTCCCAGTAGATCAGTGGGCAGCAATCTTATGGCTCTCCTTTGCTGATAAAGGAAGAGACAAGCTCCTCTCTGTTAGGGAAGAGGATGCAGATGAATATTATATCTTGAGAACTGCTTTGATAGATGGGTTTGGTCTAACCACTGATCAATACAGGTTAAAGTTCAGAGATACCCAGAAAGCACAAAATCAAGATTGGGTAGACTTTGTAGATTGTGCTACCAAGGCTCTGGAAGGCTGGTTAAATGACAGTAAAGTAAATGATTATCAAGGATTGTACAATCTCATCATGAGGGAGCAGATTCTTAATAACTGTCAGAAACAACTACTGCATCAGCACCTGGTGGACTCAGATCTGACCTCTCCCCAAGAATTGGGAAAGAAGGCAGACAAATGGGTCAGAACCAGGATCAAGCAAAAGGTCCAGCCCTTGGGGGGTGCAACTAAAAAGGAAGATGCCAAAAACTCTGAGAAGGGTGGGGAAAAGGGAAAAGACTAGCAGTCTTCAACAGGCCCCCAAAAAGCAGCATCTGAAAATTCCCAATCTAACAAAGCTAAACAGCCAAGGTGTAAAAACTGTAAGCAGAAAACCCATTGGACTTCAGACTGTAACAAGGCCAAAGACTCCACAACTACCACTCCACCTGCCCCTAAGGCATCTGTTCCCCCTAGTGCAGCTATAGGTGGTGGTACACAGAATAAGGGTATAGTAGGGTTGACCCTGGGATCTGGAGAGGACTCTGGCCTAGCCAGAACACCTACTCAGGCTGTGCTAGTTTGTGATGGGGACCTGTCTCTATTTGTGAGTCCCAGTGGTCTGGGCAAATACAAACAACAGCCTAGTATAAATGGAAGGGAGTCTCTAGCATACAGGGACACAGGGGCTAGTGTCACCATGGTGACTAAGGACCTTGGGGATCCTAGCCAAATCATACTTGGGGAAACTTACCAAGTGACCAATGCAAGCATTGTCAGTACTAACCATGCTCTGGCAGTTCCTAACTTCTCTTGGGGAGGGGTAACTGGCCTAAAGAAGGTTGTGGTGAGTGCAGACCTACCAGTAGAATGTTTGCTAGGAAATGATTTGGAGACCTCAGCATGGGCTGAGGTGGAGCTGACTACCCATGCAGCAATGCTGGGTATCCCTGCAGAAGTATTTGCCCTGACAAGGTCAAAAGCTAAGCTGACAGAAACTGAACAGGCCTTGGATCCTGGAAAAAGGGACCAAGGACCTTCCAAGAGGAGGAGTAGCAGGGGTAAGGCAGTGCCTTCCCCCCAGGGTCAGTCTGAAGAGACTCTTGTAGCAGAAGAGGATCTGCACCTGAAGAAGGAACTGTCTCAGATGAGCTTGAACCTGATCAGGTTGAGTTCTTGGGGACAGGGGGACCTTCTAGGGCAGACTTGAGCCTGGAGCAGCAGAGCTGCCCCACTCTTGAACCCCTCAGTCAGCAGGCTGCTGCTGAGGCTGCAGGGAATGCTGGTGGAACCCATAAGATATATTGGGATGATGGACTCCTTTACTCTGAGGGTCGAGACCCCAAGCCTGGTGCAGCCAGGAGGTTGGTCATACCTCAGAAGTTTAGGGGTTTCCTACTCTCACTAGCTCATGATATTCCCTTAACAGGACACCTAGGCCAAAATAAGACTTGGGACAGAATGTTCCCTCACTTTCATTGGCCTCAAATGAGTGAGGACTGTAAGAGTTTTTGTAGCTCTTGCATTACCTGCCAGGCCAGTGGCAAGGCAGGTAAGTCCACAAAGGCCCCCTTGATACCACTGCCTGTGGTGGGGGTTCCCTTTGAACGGGTGGGGATTGACATTCTTGGTCCCCTTGACCCACCAACAGCATCTGGGCACAGGTTTATACTGGTGGTAGTGGATCATGCCACCAGGTACCCAGAAGCTATTCCCCTTAGAACCATCATAGCACCTGTGATGGCCAGAGCCCTCCTGGGAATCTTTTCCAGGGTAGGGTTCCCTAAGGAGGTATTGTCTGACAGAGGTACAAACTTTATGAGTAGTTACCTCAAGGCAATGTGGAAGGAGTGTGGTGTTAACTACAGGTTCACCACCCCTTATCATCCTCAATGCAATGGGCTTGTTGAAAGATTTAACAAGACCCTCAAGGGTATGATCAAAGGACTCCCAGAAAAGCTCAGGCGAAAATGGGATGGTCTTCTGCCCTACCTTCTCTTTGCATACAGGGAGGTGCCACAGAAGGGGGTTGGTTACAACCCTTTTGAACTTTTGTTTGGCCACTCTGTCAGAGGGCCACTCTGTCTAGTGAAGGAGGGATGGGAGTTACCTCTCAAACCCCCTAAACAGGATATTGTGGACTATGTACTTGGTCTCCGCTCCCGCATGGCTGAGTACATGAAGAAGGCAACAAAAAACCTTGAGGCAAGTCAGGAATTGCAAAAAGCCTGGCATGACCAAAAGGCTGTACTGGTGGTGTACCAGCCAGGACAGAAGGTATGGGTGTTGGGGCCATGGCCCCAGCAGCCCTCCAAGACAAATGGAGTGGACCCCTTACCATATTGGAACAGAAGGGAGAGGTCACCTACTTGGTGGACCTTGGCACTCCCAGAAGTCCCCACAGAGTACTTCATGTAAACAGACTGAAACCATATGTGGACAGGGCTGACATGGGCTTGCTCATGGCAACTGATGAGGGACAGGAGGAGGAGAGTGACCCTCTCCCAGACCTGCTCTCTCGCAACCCTGATGATGGGTCAGTAGATGGTGTAGCCTTGGCAGACAAGTTCTCCAGTCATTCAGACATATGTTTTCACTGACTCCAAGTCAGACCACCTGGTGCACTCCTGAAGTGGACACTGGGGACAGTCTGCCGGTGAAGAATAAGATCTACAGGCAACCTGACCATGTCAGGGACTGCATAAGGACAGAAGTCCAAAAGATGTTGGAATTGGGAGTTATTGAGCCCTCAGATAGCCCTTGGACTAGCCCAGTAGTCCTGGTACCCAAACCTCACACCCAGGGTGGCAAGAAAGAGATGAGGCTCTGTGTAGACTACAGAGGACTCAATGCAGTCACTAGGACTGATGCACATCCCATTCCCAGAGCAGATGAGCTCATAGATAAGTTGGCCACAGCCAAATATCTGAGCACATTTGATCTGACAGCTGGCTACTGGCAGATAAGGTTAGCTGAATCTGCAAAAGCCAAAACAGCATTTTCAACCCCTGGTGGGCACTATCAATTTATTGTAACGCCCTTTGGTTTGAAAAATGCACCTGCCACTTTGGTGGACCAAGTCCTCACAGGCCAGGATGACTTTAGTGCAGCATATCTAGATGATATTGCTGTCTTCAGCTCCACCTGGGAGGATCACCTGATCCACCTAAGGAAAGTTTTAGAAGCCCTTCAAAAGGCAGGACTCACTATCAAGGCTACCAAGTGCCAGATAGTGCAGAGTCAGGTTGTGTACCTGGGCCACCTTGTAGGTGGAGGCCAGGTTCAACCACTACAGAGCGAGATCCAGACCATCATGGACTGGGTTGCTCCAACCACCCAGACTCAGGTCCGAGCTTTCTTAGGCCTGACTGGTTACTACAGAAGATTTGTAAAGGGATATGGATCCATTGTGACCCCCTTAAATGACTTAACCTCTAAGAGGATGCCCACAAAGTTTCAGTGGACTGTCAGCTGTCAGAAAGCTTTTGATGACCTAAAACAGGTCATGTGCTCTGCTCCAGTGCTCCAAAGCCCCAACTACTCCAAAGAATTCATAGTTCAAACTGATGCATCTGAAGTGGGGGTAGGTGCTGTATTATCACAACTGAATGAAGAGGGCCAGGATCAACCAGTAGCTTTTATTAGCAGACGGTTGACCCCCAGAGAGAAACATTGGTCAGCCATAGAGAGGGAGGCCTTTGCTGTGGTCTGGGCCTTGAAGAAGCTGAGGCCATACTTGTTTGGCACTCACTTCATTGATCAAACCGACCACAAGCCCCTCCTATGGTTAAAACAGATGAAGGGTGAAAACCCCAAACTACTCAGGTGGTCCATTTCCCTACAGGGGATGGACTATACAGTGGAACATAGACCTGGGAGCAACCATGCCAATGCAGATGGCCTCTCCAGATATTTCCACTTAGAACATGAAGACTCAACTAGTCAAGGTTAGTTTAATGTCCCTGCGTTTGGGGGGGGGGGGGTATTTAGGAGAGTGGCATCGACTGCATAGTTGCCCCCAACTTTTTGCTGATGTTTTGACTGTTTTTTTACTCCAGCCAGGCTGTGGCCCTGATATCCAGGACCCCAGCCTATCTGCTTCCTCTCTAAACTGATGTGAGTACTTTAGGTACATACCAATTGGATACTGAGGACACCCTGTGAGCCCTTGTAGATGGTACCCTAGGTACCCAGGGCATGGGTCCCTTAGAGGCCTACCAGGGGCTGCAGCACTTATTGTGCCACCCCTGGGACAGCTATACACACTGACACCACCAGACCACTACTGTAGTCTGGATAAGGTGGTGCTTGCACCACTTACAGGGATATAGGTATCTTGTATCCAACTTAAATACAACACATATATCCTCATAGGTCACCCCTAATGCAGGCCTTGCTAATCCTACAAGGCAGGGTGCTGAGATATGTGTGAGGGGTAACCCCTACCTGAGTAGGGCCCCTCTGCAACCTTCGTTAAAACTATTGCGAGGTTGTTTGTAGTTCAGCCATACCATATACTCTTAACCGCATTATAAGTAATCGCGATAGCGTGATAACTTGAGAGTGGCTGCACAGAACCATGTCATGTTTGGTGTCAAACATCGTGGAATCATACCCCCAATCCAGCCATGGGAGTGAGGGCATGATTCCCCCCTGTTAGAGGGGTGATATGGTAAAAGCGGCAGATTCTAGACACCAATTTAAAAGTGGACACGTTGTACAAAATGGATGCTACCCGCCACCCACATGACTCTGGCTGCCTGTTGCTGGGTAGAACTCCAGCCACGGCAGCTGGATAATAGGGATCTTGTTGCAGGGAGGTGTTCCAACCTCCCCAGACAGACTATGTGGATTGGAACTGGGTGGGTGCACCATAGGATGTCTTTCAAACTTGCACGTAGGCTTCTCCAGTGCCTACTTCTGCATACACCGCCTCGAACCGGTTCAGGGGCATCCTGTCCCCTGCCCAGGCGGGAAAACACACAAAGAGGAGAGGGTGTAGCCACCCTTTCCCGCCTGAACTCTCATTGGTGGGCTCTGATTCAGACACTCCCCTAATCTCTGGATAAAAGTAGGTGCAGGGTCCCCAGAGCCTCAGATTAATCTTGGACTTCAAAGATTTGAACTTTCGACGAGCTGCCGCACAGCTGAATGAAGAAATCTCCCTTGGGGTAAAGGAGTTACCCCCTGCTTGGCAGGCACCTGAAACACTGCAAGTGACCCGGTTGGAACTCTGCTGCTCCTACGGACATCGAAGACTTCTGCCTACCCTGAGGTGGGCTTCCAAGCATCCCAGAGGCCAGTGAGTGTGCACAGCAAAGCTCTGTACCGTGGACCCCGTGGGTGCCGAGATACCCAATACCCCAGGACACTGGCCACCTCTTGCACAGTACACGACCCTGACCAGTGGAGAAGTTGTGCTTTGGCCCATCATTGAGCCAACCTCTCAGCATTACTTGTGCCAAAGGACCACGCTCCAGCCCGCTCCGGCGACTCGTGGGCTCATCTTTACGCACTTCAAATTGCTGCCTCCCGCGGTCCCTTGTCTCTCGACTGGTGGGCCCTAGCGGAGGTCAATCTTTACTTTAAAGGGCTCCCCTGCTTGCTCCAGGCCTGCTCTACAGTCTCCTTGCTGGAGACCTCGCTCAGACCTCGTGGGTCTGCACCGTAGCTGTTTCCTGATTCTTGCGTGGGTTGCGGTTGCCAAGGTTTAGTGGATCCAATCCGGACACTAACACTGCAGCGGCCTTCATCCTTTGTGGAACAGTCGCCCTCCAGAAGCTGGCCTTCCTTGAAGCCTCCTGGACCCCGTGGCTGCTGATCCAAGCTACCCGTCTTCAACCTGAAAACACCCAACATTGAAGGGCTCTTTCTCCAAAGGCCCCTGGTCACTGGCTAGTGACCCAGACTCTGTCCCCTCTGCTTTCAGGTCCTTACCTTCAAGATCTACATCTTCAATGTGCACGACATTGACGACACTTCACGCCAGCAGCAGTTATTCACATTTTTCCATTGAAAACGAAACATCGACCTGACACCAAAACGACCTTCCCTGGGGCAGGTAACAGGGGTACCTCGGTACTCTCGTGGGTGTGGGCCCTCCAAGAGCTTAACTCTAAACTCCTGAACTTGAACTCCTGCCAGAAGTGTCCAGATTCTTGTAATTTCCAACCGCGACATTTCCCATAGGGTTCAATAGGGATCCCGACTGTAGTTTAAACATTGTGGGATTTGTTCTTAGAATAAATACATATATTTTGAATATATACCTGTGTGGACTACTCTTTCATTTGGTCATTCAAGAGGTTATCCATGGTAAAACAATAAGCTTAACACTCCTTCAAGACTTAGCCTGAAGGCTGCTCTCCACAGCTACCACTAGGATAGCTTTCTTCAAAGGTTGTCTTTTAACCTAGCACCTTAAGAGTTGAATTGGACTGGTGCAAGGTGTCCCCTATAACTAGTGGACAGCATATGCCAGGCCAACTTCTCACAACGAGGATGGCTTGGGCCCAGTGATTCCTAATCTTCGTGAGAACTCTGGGAAGGAGTGGTATGGGTAGGAAGGCATACAGGAGGCCTAAGCTCCACCTGAGATGAAAAGCGTCTCAGTGCGAGAGCCACCTTGGAAATTCCAGTGCGCAAAACTGCTGACATTGCATGTTCTCGGTGGAGGCGAACAGATCTAACCAATGCTCTCCCCACTGCTGAAAGAGACCTTGCGCTACCTCCGGGTGGAGAAGCTGTTCCTGATCCTTCAGGCATCAACAGCTAAGTTTGTTCGCCCTGGCATTCAGGGAATATGCCAGGTGTTGGACCACCAGGAATTTGTCCTTCTGTTCCAGCCATGTCCAGAGAGACACAGCCTCTTGACAAAGGGTCCATGACCCCACCCCTCACTGTTTGTTGCAGTACCATATGGCGGTGGTGTTGTCCATGAACCCCTGCACTAGTCTTGTCTTGATGGAGGGTAGAAAGGCTTCAATGCCAGCCTGATCGCACAGAGCTGTAGCATGTTGATGTGGAGTCTGAATCCCACCAGAGACCAAAGTCCTCTGATCTCCATCTCTCCCAAGTGGTCGCCCAATCTCAGGAATGACTCATTAGTCACTACTGTGAAATCTGGTTGGGGAAGGGAGAGGGCTCTGCCTCTGATCCAATCTCGGTTCATTAGTCACCACTGCAGGCCCTTTGCAGTTCCCCCAAGATCTGGACCATGTTAGAGAGATTCCTCTGATGCATGTGCCATCTAGCTTGTGTCACCTGCACGAGGCCATGAGGCCCAGCAGTCTCACCAAAATCCAGGATAGAGGCTGAAACATCAGTATCATAGCCTGAATATCCTGGACTTGTCACTTTGGAGAATAAGGCCGAAACCGCACTGTGTTCAGAACACCCCCGATGAAAGGGAGCATCTGAGAGAGAGTCAGGTGTGACTTCCGCATGTTGATAGAGAACCCTAGCGAATGTAAGAGGTACGCTGTAGTCTGGGGTGAGCCCGCCTTCAGCAGACAGTTATTGAGATAGGGGAAGACTGGCACCCCTGACCTGCGCAGATGAGCTGCAACCACTGATATCACCTTGGTGAACCCCGAGGGGCGCTGGTAAGGCCAAAAGGAAGCACGGTGACTGACGTCGGATTCGAGAATCACAATGGGACTGGTGCCAGGAGTATCAGCATTGGGGCCTTCGCTGGGGAAGGTTAGAGTGGCCTGACCTGCGACGATCTGGATCCATGACCGGATCCATGGGGACCCATCAGAGCCAGGCCCGGAGCCGTTGGCATGGAACCATATGGGGCCTCCTCTGACCCCACAGGACCTGAAGGCGCGCCGGACGGATCGGCCGCTTATTGTTGAGATGCATGGCCTCATAAAACTCTTTAATTTGAGTGGGATCCACTCCAGGTCCCAGAAAACTAGGGAAGTACAGAGAATCCAGACCTTGAACGCCTATGTACCTTCGTCGTGTCTGCCGACGAATGAGGAACAGTCGAAGCCTGCTTCGACTTCTTGTGTTTATTGTGCCTCTTACCTGAATGCCCGATGATTTTAAGTGGAACAAAGAGGTCTTTGGACTGCTGGGCAATCCCAGGACTTTCCTTTTGACCGGGACTGTGACTCCCACAGAGTCACATGCCGGGCAACTAGCAGCTTCAGGAACAGCTCCCTCAAAGCCTGGCACCATTGCTCGGCAATCAGAGTATGACTAGGAGTCGTGGTCGTGCTCCAGACACCACAAACCAACGAAATTTGGGCCCGTCACCGACATGGCGCGTGACAGGCGCCACATGGTTTGAAACCTGTTTTCCTCAATGACATCCTCGACACTCCAGGAGGAAAAAACCTCAGAAACATTGACAAAATGTTTCAAGAGTCCTTTCAAAAACAGACAAAGAGGTAGCTCTTCTCTCAGATCAGCGCTGGCTGATGCGGAAAGAAAAGAACTGATGTCAATGCCCCAAGGTGGCGCCTATATAGGTGAAGCTTCTGGCACGGACAATGCCAATGACACCGCACGGAGGCGACTGATGCCACCAACTGGCGAGCAGGTGTTCTGCTCACAAAAATCTTCCAGATCGAGTCTGACGCCTGGGGAAATTCAAAGGCAAAGAATCTGCGACTAGAAGTCTCTATCAGATCATTGTTAACCCACTGTCCATTGGAGTGACTGGGGTGTAAGTAGTGAACCAACATTATTCACTTTAGCTTTCTTTGTTATTGCCTCAGATGAGGGAGCACAAAAACGATGCTGAATTCATTGAACAGAGAGAGCACGTGCCCTCGATAGGAGAGAAGTTTGCTATTATCTGGGAGGTATCTGAATCTTTTGAACCCCAATCAATTGACACTGAATGTTCTGTATGATTGTCAGCTTCCTTTTGTAATCCTGGCCCAATACTCTAGGTCACTACATTCTGCTTCTTACCCTATTTTGGAGTACTAAAGCACATTATTGGTCAGGTAGCATGGTACACTGTGTGGTAGTGCTTGGATGAAAGAGTGGTGTACTTGCTGTAAGCCCTTGTGGGAAGTGTTTTAATGTTGTGTTTGAATGGTCAGAGTGGTCCTTTACAGTCTTAGGTCTCAGCAATTGAAGATTGAATAGTGAGAGACAGGCGTGCTCAGATCATAATTACCTGGCAAATATCATTTACTCTGCTGGTCAAGTCAAGAGTCAAGTCAAGAAATACTTTATTCGGTTTAAAAGACAAAACCATGAAAGCAACAACATCATATAACAAATTACACAGGAAAGGTATAAAAAGAAAAACAGCGGGTCAAATTATAATTCATCAAGGCCCATTGTTTTCCGAAGTTTAAAAACATTTTTAAAAAAGCTTAAAACTGCGGTAACAATTAGAACAGTGTCCATTCTTTGGAATTCTAAAAAAGCTGGGCGACATTTGTTTAATTTTAATTCTTTGAGGAGTGGGATAATGAATTTCCTGCGAGATAAAGTGTAAAATTTGCAAAACAAATAATATATGGATGTCAGATTGAGACGAAGAATCATCACACGGGCACATGGGCAAATTGGACGACCATAAGTTCATTTCTGGGAAGGTCAGAAGTCTAAACACAATATTTAGTCTAAAACGGGTCAGAAGAAATTGATCATAATTTGACATCGGTAGGGTTAAGTATGGCTGTACTTTGTTACAAGTTAACAAAGAAAAATGCAAGGATACTGACTTTTTCTTCACTTCCTCTTGCCTTCTTTTTTCCTCGAGATATTCCATACATATCTTAGACAATAGGTTTCTGGATATACTATCCATTAAGAGTGGGTCTTCATAATATTGTTGGCGGCCAATTTTAGCAAAAAATGTTTTGACATAGTTTAGCCAGTCAAGTCTACCCACATTTTCCAGTTTCAATACATCCTGTAAGACGGCCTGGTTCATAACACACTCACTAGTTGTCCATACCCTATGCCACAAGAGAATGGGTTGTATTCTGATAATGTCAGATATATAAGATAAACCAAGTTCAATGTGGCAAATGTAGGTCGCAACACTTTGAGGTGCTGTCAGGACGTACCTCAAGAACCTGTTCTCTGCTTTTTGAATTAAATCTATATTGGAGTACCCCCAGAGGCCCGAGCCATACATGGCTACCGATGTACATGTAGCTTTATATATTGTTAAAATTTCTTTTATCGGTTTCTTACCCAGTTTTTTTATAACATTTTTCAAGGCCATTATAGTTTTTTGGAACAGTAAAGTTCTGGCCTTTACCGCACTAGTCCACGCCCCAGTGTCATGGAACAAGACTCCAAGATAGGGGAAGGTAGGAGTAATTTCCAAAGGAACATTGTTCAAAAACATTCTTTTTGTCTGCTTTCCAGATCTATTACCACAGTACATTGAGAAGGTTTTACTACAATTAACTTTTAGATCTAGGCTAGACATAAAGTTCTCAAATGATTTTATTAGCTTTTGTAGTGCCACGGGGGTGCGTGCCATCAGGACCGCGTCATCCGCATACAGGAGTACGGGGATAGACCTCCTCCCAACCTTAGGCGTATCCCCGCACTCCTTCAATAGGCGGCACTCCAGGCCATTTATGTAAACAAGGAATAAGAAAGGGGCCAAGACGCAGCCCTGACGCACACCCCGGCCCACCTCAAACCTTCTAGTGCATTGGCCCCCGATACCATAACGGACCGAAGCAGTGGCCCCTGAATATAAATCTTTAAGAAAGCAAACAATGGAATCTTCCACACCCATCTCTTTCAAAATTGCCCATAACTTGGCATGCGATACACAATCGAACGCCGATGAAAGGTCCACGAACGTAAGATACAAACGTTCGCCCTTTATCCTTGTATACTTCGATTGGAGGATCATTAAATTTAAACATTGTTCGACTGTGCCAATGCCCTTTTGGAATCCATATTGCAGATCACTCATTAACTCATTTTCCTCTGCCCAACTTTGTAGTCTTGCCAAAACGATTCTCCCGAGGATTTTTATAGATGAATCCAGAAGGGAGATAAGTCTGTAACATGCACAACTTTGTCTGTCTCCCTTCTTATAAATGGGTACAATAATCGAGGTAAGCCAAGACGGTTTAGACCCCTTGCCAATGCTGCATTGAAAAATTGTACCAGCATTGGTCCCCAGATCTCAATATTTGCCTTATACAGATCTACTGGGATCCCATCGGGCCCTGCGGCCTTGCCACCCTTCATTGCTTTCAAACCCGCGATAACTTCCTCCAGGGTTATTACCAGTTTTTCAACCCCAGCACCCAAATTATCCCTTACTGGAGAGTCTATGCTATGGCATACATCTTGCGACCTATAAAGAAGTGAAAAGTGCTCCACCCAGTCCTCCTCAGCGATAGCAATCTCTATGCGCGCTTTAGAATTATCGTAGAGGAACGGGGTATTAACGGCCCTCCAGAATGCGGATGCATCCTTGAACTGCGATGCTTCTCATAAGACCGCCAGGGCGTCCTTTTTTATAGCATTTTTCCTATTTTTTAGGGCTTCATTGTATTTTTTCCTGCAACCTCTTATTTCAATAGGATTTCGAGGTATCCTATGGGTTGCACGTTTTAGGTCAGTTAAAGACCTAGTACAAAGATTATCAAACCAGCTTTTCTTACCCTTTGGCCTGTTCCTAGCCTCCACCCACAAATTGTCCTTTATTGTGGAAGCTATTATGTTGAAATGCTGAATTATCATCTCATGATTAGACTTTTCATCCAGGCAGATAGCAAAACTGCTTGGGCAAGTATTTAACAGCTTGCCCAAAAACATTTCCGGAACTACCTTGCCCCACTTTAAGTTATACCCATTCTGTCTACCTAGAGCTACATCAGGGACAGTACACATAGAGGGTACTTCTTCATGCCCATCAAAAAAGGGGTTTTCAACCTCCATTATTAGGGGCAGATGATCACTTAATGGTAAATCCAGATTGTTTAGTTTAATAATCTTATGACTGCAGCTATTTGAAGCAATGATAAAGTCAATAGTAGACAGTGCTCCCCTGCCAATAAATGTGGGCACAAAGGTAGTAGGTTTTTGAGCAATTTCATTAACATATCCCAGATCATACATAAACAATATGTTATTTAATAAGTCCCCGAGCAAGGAATGGTCAAAGTGAGTTAGATTTGTCTCCTGCTCTATAGTTAGGCCGCAGATGCCCTGTTACCCCTAGAGCAGAGTTTGCAATTAAGATCCCCTCCCCATAAAATCATCACTTCCCTGCTGATTTTGTTCAATTCGTGTTGTATATCCTCCCTCAGCATTATTAAGATACTAGGGATTTCTTTCCTTGGAATATTGTTATAAAAATTTATAAGAACAACATTAAACCCCTTCTTATTTCTTAGGGTTATTAGTTGATAAAAACTAGATTTTGGCGTGAACTGAGTCTTATCGCATTTAAGCTGATTAGAAACAAGGGTGAGTAAACCACCCTTTGCTCTTCCATGTTGGCCGCCCTCCGCCGGGGTGAAAAAACTTTTGTAACCGTTAATATATACTGGGTCTATAGACCAGGTTTCTTGGAAAGCCAATATACCATGTCCACCTATAGCAGTTTCCCAAGATGGATTTTTTATTCTCTCCTTTAGTCCTGCCACATTCCAAAATAGGAATGTACAGGTTTTCCTTATTTCATTTACTCCGAGGTCATATAAGGGTCCTTTATCCGTTACCTTCTCAGATTGCTTGTAGCGGGAACCTTCGTTATTTCCCGAATCATTAACATCAAATATACTCAAAACCTTACAGCAATCCTTCCCATTATCGGCGCGAATCGCTCTGAAGACTGGTTGACCCTGTGGATTAGCCTCATTAAAGGCCGATGGCCTCTGAGCATTAATATTTTTACTAAATGAGTCGGCAAGCCCAACTGAACTTAGGGGTTGCATGTCACAGATAACCTTCTTGTGTCAATCCACGCATTCAAGGCCCGAAAAAACATCAAACCGATTATAAGTCGGTATAGTGTGGGCAAATGGGACCATACCTCCATTATCCCACAGAGAGTTAGTTCCATAATTCGGGCCTCGGATGCAGGGATAGGGCTGCCTGGGGTGGAAATTAGGAGGATTAAATGGTTGCAACAATGGGGGCCGACTATAGTCGTGATAAATATAGGCAGACCTATTAACAATGTGTCTTCTTTCCTCCTGGTTCTTGCGAAGTTGGGCTGAAGTATATGGATAGAAGTAATTAAGGTAGTGTGTGGAAATGGAATCACTACAACTTGGATCATACCAGTCCCCAATGTGCCTAACGGCTCTATGATCTTTAAAATTTATGATGATCACATCCCCAGTTTTGTCTTTGAGCCGAGCCCCCACCCAGTTGCAGCGCCTAACGTGTAGTATTTCCCCATTTATATGGGCAGGCAAAGGTCTATTATTGCTCAGCCAATAAATAACTTTATTCCTTAGGGCTTGATGGTCTTCCCTATTTTCAAGGGGGAGCTCAGGAACGCCTGCCATAACAATCACATAAGGCGCTGTTTCTGGCGGTAAGTCTACTATACTGTGAGGTTGCCAATTTTTGTTAGTGATGTTTCCAGCCTCACTATCCTTAATGGCCTTATTGGCCTTATTTTGTGATGGTGCTAGTTTTCCTTCTAAAGTCAGATTTTCCGTTGTTAGATCCCCTGCTTTACTTTGGGTTTCCAACCTGTGGGCAGACTTTGTCTTTGTCAAGTGCGGGGTTAACGCCTTAATTTCAGAAGGGCAAGATGGTGTTTGTCTACTCTGAGTGGTTTTTGAAGTGGTCGCGGGACGTAGCGGAGCTGGTATTACCGCTGTCAACACTTTAGCAGGTATTTTGCTTGGATTCATATTACCTATATTTTTTGCAAATCCAGAAAGTAAAATTGAGTTTTCATCTACCTTTTTCTCAATCAGATCCAGGTGCGTGTTAATCATCATGATCTTTTCAAAAAGGGGCTGCATTGATGATTTTACCAGATGCTCAATTTTTTCCAAAAGGCCTCCTTCATTATTAAAACAGTGGGTGGCCTCAGAGGGGATAGGTGGATCATTCACACTCCTCGAAATTGGATGTGGATTCCTCTGAGGGTTTTCTGTTTGGCGCTCCAAGAATGAGCCTCCCCCTCTTTGCTTACAATCAACTTTGTATGGGGACATATCTTTTGGGATTGAGGAAGATGCAGGGGAAAATCTAAGAAGATATGATGACCCTTCTTCATCAATGCCAGTAGAAAAGCTGGGCAAAAACTCGCAGGTATTATCAGGCGTGCTGAAGGGAGGATCATCAATACAAGAGCTAACCAAAACTTCCCCCATATCCTCCGTGTCTCCAGAATTAGGCAAATCAAAGTTGTCTACTAATAAATTGGTGGGGTTAATCATTGATGGAATCACAGTCCCTGAATCCCCCATAGCAAAGTTTGTTCCTGATAAAATCTGCATAAAGGAGTCCCTTTTATGTTTAGTGGTTACTACTCTTTTTTGGTTTTCATTCCTCCTGTGCCTACGATGTGCTTTTTTATATTTTCTTACCGATCTAACGGATGGCGGGGCATGCTCAGAGTCAACCCTAGAGTTAACTAACTGATCTTCATGTCTCTCATCGTACACCTGAGCTATAGTCAATACACTGTTCCCAGCACTAGTGATGGTTTTGCTGGGAACATGTGTATCCATCGGTGTGAGGGACGACTCTTCAGGTATCGTGATGGGGGTCTTCTTTCCCAGGGAGGCCCTTCTGGCATTATTGATCTGGTTAACCTTCTTGATTAGGTAATTATCCAGGGTGCCCACCCCATGCTGAGTATTCACACTTTTGCCTTTGGCCATCAAGTACACTTGAAACTGGGCACTGACTGCAAACACAAGCAAACAATAATATCTACAAGATAATCACACAAATACTGACCCCAACAAGACAACACTTACTACACCTAAACCAATGAGGTGAACAGTACGTGCGCGACCAGGGTCTCTGGCCCAGGCCAGGCCTTTCGGGCCTCAGAGGGCCACAGAGGGCCCGCCCTATGCCCGGGCTTAGCCCGCGCGCGGTCCCGCGAGGCGGGGGCACAGGTGCAGTTTATAGCGCCTCCGGGCGCGAGAGTACAGGGGGCGGCTTCCGCTTCCGACCCTTGGGATGCTGGGTAATGAAGTCCCCTCTTCCCCACGGCGGCCGCGATGCAGTGGCGGCAGCGGGAGGGAGACAACCACCAGACACGGGGACAAAGGCCAAGGCTGACAGGTAGGATAGCAGCTTCGCACCCACACAGAGTTAAAACGCCCGCTCAGCCAGAGGCACAGGTGCAGTTTATAGCGCCTCCGGGCGCGAGAGTACAGGGGGCGGCTTCCGCTTCCGACCATTGGGATGCTGGGTAATGAAGTCCCCTCTTCCCCACGGCGGCCGCGATGCAGTGGCGGCAGCGTGAGGGAGACAACCACCAGACACGGGGACAAAGGCCAAGGCTGACAGGTAGGATAGCAGCTTCGCACCCACAGAGAGAGTTAAAACGCCCGCTGAGCCAGGGGCACAGGTGCAGTTTATAGCGCCTCCGGGCGCAAGAGTACAGGGGGCGGCTTCCGCTTCCGACCGTTGGGATGCTGGGTAATGAAGTCCCCTCTTCCCCACGGCGGCCGCGATGCAGTGGCGGCAGCGTGAGGGAGACAACCACCAGACACGGGGACAAAGGCCAAGGCTGACAGGTAGGATAGCAGCTTCGCACCCACAGAGAGAGTTAAAACGCCCGCTGAGCCAGGGGCACAGGTGCAGTTTATAGCGCCTCCGGGCGCAAGAGTACAGGGGGCGGCTTCCGCTTCCGACCCTTGGGATGCTGGGTAATGAAGTCCCCTCTTCCCCACAGCGGCCGCGATGCAGTGGCGGCAGCAGGAGGGAGACAACCACCAGACACGGGGACAAAGGCCAAGGCTGGCAGGTAGGATAGCAGCTTCGCACCCACAGAGAGAGTTAAAACGCCCGCTCAGCCAGGGGCACAGGTGCAGTTTATAGCGCCTCCGGGTGCGAGAGTACAGGGGGCGGCTTCAGCTTCCGACCCTTGAGAGTTAAAACGCCCACTCAGCCAGGGGCACAGGTGCAGTTTATAGCACCTCCGGCCACGAGAATACAGGGGGCGGCTTCCGCTTCCGACCCTTGGGATGCTGGGTAATGAAGTCCCCTCTTCCCCACGGCGGCCGCGATGCAGTGGCGGCAGCGGGAGGGAGACAACCACCAGACACGGGGACAAAGGCCAAGGCTGACAGGTAGAATAGCAGCTTCGCACCCACAGAGAGAGTTAAAAATGCTGGTCTCATACTGAGTTTATTCAATCCTTCTCTTGTGCTGTATAAAGCAAATATACCATGTGCTCTGTAAGTTTTGTAAATGTACAGAGGAGAGGGATGGGCAAATAGAGGACAGAGAGAGAGAGAGAGAGAGAGAGAGAGAGAGAAAGATCGAGAGAGAGAGTTAGAGAGAGAGAGGTAGGAAAGATCTGCTTGGGTGATATGCATTACAGTCATCCCTATGAGTATTACTCTAAACGCAAAAAGAACAAATGATGGACGGAATGCTGAACAATGTCAAACACTCCCCAGTACAGAGTTCTGGGCCTAATTCTATTGTTTTTTTGCTCACCACGCCATTCCAGTTTGGACCCAGCCATATGCAAATCAGTTTTGACCCTGCTCCCCATGGGAATAGTCCAGCCCAAACTGCCAGTCCAGGACCTCCCCTTACAGGAAACAATCATCCTAGGATTGGACCCCTCATCAGCCAGGATAGCTTGACTTTGCAGGCATGGTGAGCACGGGACCCACGTCTGGGCATACCCGTCCCACTTAAGACGACAAATGCAAAAAGAACAAATGATGGATGGAATGCTGATCAATGTCACTCACCCCCAACACAGAGATCTGGGCCACTACATTCAAGGTAACCTGGCTGATAAGGCGTGATACCCCGAAACCGGTCCCAGGATGCTTGTTTCTGGTCCAGGGAGTGTCATATACCTCACCTGTGTTTCTACAGGAACGCCACGGGACTGCAGCAAAACTCCACAACTTCCCCCCAATCACCTCCTGTGCCGATACGAAAACAGGCTACACTAGGTAGTCAGGGGAAGAGGGGAAACAAAACAAGGGAAGGATGGGGAGACACTCCTCTGTGATACCAGGAACTGCGAAGAGACTTCAGAACCAGGAGATTTCTGAAAACGATCCACTAGGTAAAATAAGCTAAAGGCAAATGAAACACATTAGAAAACAAAATAAAATACCACCAACTCCTTTAATTGTATAACTCTCAGCAGGAAGATATATACCTATGTACCCTTTTTGGACCAGGACTGTAGAGGAGGCGCAGAATGTTTTAAACAATGCTGCAAATGCAAAGTACGATCTTTTAGTGAATGCATATAGCTAAATGTTTTCCATATGTCCCTTTTTTCTATAATGCCCACCTGCAATACTTCTTGCAACCTCTTGACATAAATAACTGAATATAAATAAAATATCAGAGCTGGTGAAGATTAGCACCAATGGAGGGAGTTATGGGTGCTCAACAGGGTACCAGTAACTCTGGTTGGAGATTGCCAATAAATGCTTGCACAGAAATACAAATAACAAAAAGGCAGCGCAAAGCGCTGAATACCGTAACCACGGCTATTAAATGCTGCTTCTTCGCCTTCACAGCTTTCTGAGCGCAGGAATACCAACATCAATTGCCGAAGAAC
This sequence comes from Triturus cristatus, assembly GCF_964204655.1. Lineage (NCBI taxonomy): Eukaryota > Metazoa > Chordata > Amphibia > Caudata > Salamandridae > Triturus > Triturus cristatus. The sequence goes on along the minus strand of NC_140582.1, from coordinate 1,062,034,492 downwards.
AGGAGCTAACGCCCCGACGAGAAACCAGGATGCAGACGACGCGGAAGTGAGGGGCCGCGACGCACCGAAAGTGACGAACCCAGGCCCGAGAACACTAGAACGCGAAGCGCTCTTGCTCGGGAACGGCAGAGTTTTAACTGTTCTTCCTATCCCTGCGCATGCGCGTCCGACGGGAGTCTCTCGCCGACTGTCAAGATTGCGGGGGAAGGCTCAGCGGTTTGCAGGCGTCTGACCCGACAACCATGACAGGGAGGACCTGGTCTGGCAGTTCAGGCCAGACTGTTTCCATGGGGAACAGTGTCAGGACTGATTTCTATATGGCTGGGTCCAAACTGGGGTGTCATGGTGGACAAAAAAATTATGGATTGGCATGTGGCCCGAGCGATTGCCAGTGGCTGAGATTAATTCAAGTATTCCATCCATCACCATGTTGTTTTTACTTATGAGTTTTACTATGACATACTTAGTGATTATGGTAGGGAATAAAGGAGACCTGCAGTAAAGGAGCATTTTAAAGGATACTAGCGACATATGGCCATGTGGGCGATCTCTTTACAGATTGGGTACTTTATCTGTTTGGTATTGAATGGTTTTGCTCAGCTTGTTTTTCTGCCAGTCTATGAATGTGATAAAATCAGATTCTTATCAGTCTTCCCATCACCAAGAATCCTCTCAGGTCGCCAGGATCCTTTTATCTGCTAGATAGTGTAGAGTGGAGGAAATCAAATTTCAACACATAATCAATCGAATCAAATTTGAACTCTAAAGGACCACTGACTCTAAATCTCAAATTTTTAGGGGTTTATTACAAAGCCAAAAATAATTGAACGTACAAGCACCTCAGCACGAGGTTAAGAAAATAAATGGGCACTAATACAAAGAAAAGTTTACGCAGGAGTCTCATCCGACTCAGGATAATTCAAAAAGCATTAGACAAGCAATAACGGCACCAATCTCTATATTAGAAGTCATTAACCTAAAAAGGAAATCAATTAGTCCCTACTCTATCTCTAAAGTGACATCCCTACTTAGCATTTTCCCCAGGCAAGGGGATAAAAGGTGTCAGAAGTGAAGACTTCCTTAGAAGTACACTCACTTTGTCAAGAGCTTGTTCTAAGATGCTCCTTCTAGCTTCCCATCTAAACCTCAACTGCTCAACCCACGTGGCTCTGTCCCTAATTCAAAATCCCCAAAACGTAGAACACGCACTCCGGCACACCTCTCCAAACAGGTCTTCTTCCAGTATTTTTCCACTGAAACTTGTATCCCATCCAACTACGGTTAGCTTGTCCTTGGGTCCCAGGCACCTTCTCCGCCGAAAGCATCATCCCTGCATTCCAGTATACTCCCATGTTGGCTTCTCATGCCATCCTAACTCCTGAAACAAAGGGTTAGTTTCACTAACGAGCTAGGTGTCCTTGCACCTGCAACAGAAACATGGGAACGAGAAACTTTCCACTTCTCTGAGACTTTCTAACATCCCAGAGACCCAGAGCATTACCAAGAGAAACCATTTTCGGCCTACAAGATTTAGCTAACATAAGAAACGAACAGGCCTTTCTCTTAAAAGTGTATGCAATCAGGCCTTTACACAATTTGAACACACTCTTATAAAATCACACTATAAGCATTGATGACATTACACTTCATATGTGAATAAGCAAAACTACACGTGCAGACTTTAATATGGTGCATGTTTAAACCTAATGCATCACATTATACGGGAACCAATTCATTATGCGTTCACCTAATACATTTCGATTAAACACTACATTGAGCTTCATAAATGGCATGATTACATTTCTATTCACACTATGATATGCTGCTTTATTATTACATTTCTAAGCCACACGCTAATACAATTCCACTAAATATATGGGTGCGGACTAACAGTGATTATGATGCACCCCAACAAATTTCAGAATAACATGGCGCTCTATCAAATGTCTTAACAGCCAACTAGGCTAAAGGTGCTTAATCAGCACTGCCAAGGTGATGTTATTATTATCCAGCCTGCACTGATCATTACAGTAGGCAGTAGTAGTCCAAATGACATAATTCCTGTGACATTTAGGTGTCACAGACATCCATCCTTCGTTGATTATAGCCGACAAGTAGAGCTAAATAAAGTCTGACTGTGGTGATCCAGTGGTGTCTGAGCATTTTTGGGTAGAGTGTTCTATACTGACAGTGCACAAACACTTTTTTCTTTATGCCACATATTGCCACAAGTTTCTAATTCAATTCCATTCAAACATCAGCAATTCTCTTCATGACACATTGTCTTCAAAAGTGCTTAATGGTTTAAAAACTATAGCTACCACGTGTTTCGTGGTACACATATGATAATCACTTCTACAGGGCATGAGTTTTGAGACAGTACTCATGTTAAAGGCAACTTCGTTCTTGAGCATCACCAATGGCACCTTCTACTACTTTCTCCTTAACAAATGTCTTGGGAATTTGTCTCTTCAACATACTTTTAGAATCACCTACAGAAGGGGTAAAAATCCATTTAATATCGCCCGAATCACTCAAAAAATACTCTATTTCTTCACTCCCTGTAATTAATGGTTGCCATCACAAATGTTTTCCAATATACCATTAACTGGTTTGACTAGTTGTTGATCACACTGTAGTCACATTTCATTAACACCACTTAGTTTTCACCAGTCAAAGATCATTCAAATTTGAAAATGCAGCAAGTGCTGCAAATTAACTAGTGTCTCCCTTAAGATGTTGGAATGTTGTTTAGTTGTCAGATCTCTTCATGCAGTGGTCGCATGTTGTCTTATTAAGGGGCGAGACTGGTTTTGGGGTGTTGGGTCTACAGTAGAACAGCAAGTCAGGTACATCAAAACAGCCACATTCTGATGCACTGTATTCTACCAATGGAAGTGTCACTGAGAGAGCAGCTGAATGTCTTAAAAGTGTTATAAACCAGGGTAAACCCACATTTCTGGAGAATCTGGGGTACTAGTATATATTGAAAAAACAATGGTTCACTAGGAGATCAACCAAAAGGAGAGAACATTATGTCTTCATTCATTTAAGACACATCATGAAGTACCCAAGGCAAGAGAAAGAAGAGTAAGGCAGGCAGTAAATACTGTATAACAATTCATTCAGTAATTATATTATTTTTATCATTAATATGCATTTTTAGAGTTTTTTGTAACGAAATCCAGTGCTCACACTTCGGTGAAGAAAAGTGCAGTGATAAGTGACCTTCAGAAAAACCTTCATCACACATAAAATACATAATTTTAATTATTATTGCAATTTGGGGAATGGAGTCTACACTTGTCTATTATCAAAGGCGTTTCGACCTTTGACAATGTGAGGTCATCATCAAGACGGTGTGTGGGCAATGGCAATATGCTGCGGCCTGAAAAAGGCCTACAGCACAAGCCTCATTGCTAAGAGGCATGTTTCTAAAAATCCCTGCACCTTGTGACATGCACCATGTGGTGTCTGCCACATGCTGCAGGGATGTTTAGGGGGCACCATGGGTGCCACTCAGATCTCATAGCTGAGGGCCAGGAGGGAAGGGGGCATGCTAGGGGCCCCCAAAGTCACTTTTCGCCAGCCTTTTCATGGCAGGCGGATCGCCATGAAATGGCAGGCAAAGAAGGGACATTATAATCCCTACGGCGGTGCCTGAGCAGGTACCACCCCTATTGTAGGAATTACTGTCTCCCCGACGGTCAACGAGCTCCTTGAGCCCGTCGAATGCGAAGCGGACGGTCCTTCCGCCAGATGCCTCCACCCGCCGCATCTTAATGCAGAGAGCGGTCCTGCAGGGGCCAATGGCGGTGGGTTCGCCACCGATGGCCTGTTAGTGGCAGTAAGACCGCCTTCGTATTCAGGCCCAAAGTACCCATCAATAAAATTACCTGTGTTACCACCTTTTGCCCTATCAGCAATAAATTGACCAAAAGTATCAAAAGGCATTGGAATATTTTATCCGCTACTAATCTGTCCTTAGAGCTACCATTCTTTTCATTTAAGTTAGGACGGAATATCAGGGACCATCTTGTTGGGGTACACAAACCCAAACACAGTTGTAATGCCCTCCAATATTTGCTGAATCCTTCTCCACTTAAGGAACATTATAAGCATGGAAACTGTGTAGCTTTTAATTTGACCACCAACAGAAAAATATTCCATCATGGGAACATACATCAAGACCTCAATTTATTTTCCAACAGTTGTTCTAATAATATAATTTACTGTATCCCCTGTGACTGTAACCTGATCAACATTGGTCAAACCACACCGAAAGTTAAAGCCTGGATTTCCCAACACAAAACCAGAATTTGCTGTAAAGTAAACACGGCACCTCTGGTGGAACATTTTCTTATACGTGGCCACACTGAGAATATTTTTAATGGCAAGTTATTGACATCATTAAACCCCAACCTAAAGGGGGAGACACACAATACATGCTCAACAGACTGGAATGCAAATGGATTTTCAAATATCAATCTGTACCTAATCGACTGAACACTCAAGAAGAATGGAACGCTATCCTGTAACCTTACCAATGGTCTCACCAGTGTCAACCATCCTTGTGAGACATTGACAGCCTGTTAATGATTTCTTCAAAGGATTTTTATATAAATGTTCAAACAATTTATATATGTCTGTCTGTAAATCCTATGTATGCAATCTACTTTTGTCAATTTTCAGTTAGTGTATTTTGTGGTTGGTTTATCATTAATGTTTGGTCTTATATGTATGGCTCATTCTGTTGAATTTTGCTGCTTCAGTTTACTTTTATTTTTTTAATAGTTTGTATTGTTGTCTCTTTGCATGTTTCTGTTATTAATTTTGAATTTTCATATCTTGGTTGGCCATGCTTAATGGCTGATAACTTTAATGTACTATGTGGGTCATCAGGGTTAATCGCCCCTTAACATTCCGACGATGGGGGCGATTCCGCTGTGGTTTATAATGGCACCGACCCTTGGTTGGTCTGAGCCATCCTAACCGCATCGGAGTCACCGATTGGGTTTCCCTTCCTTCCGACCAATTCCAATGGGGTCGGTCGGAAGGGAAACTGAATCAGTCTTCTGAATGGTTTCCGACGGGCTCGGAGAGCCCGTCCACTATTTGGAAGGTCCTCAGTACTACGCCACTGGAGTCAAGCTATCCTGGCTGATGACGGCTGATAGCCAGAAACCGGTCCTAGACTGATGTGCATATGGCCATGTCTGAACTTGGGTGGCGTAGTGGGCAAAAGAACGATGAATTTAACCCAGATCTCTTGACTGGGGGAGAATGTCTGCATTGTCAGCATTCCGTCCATCAATTGTTTGTTGTAACGCTTTTCGCCCTAAGTGGGATGGGTATGCCCAGACGTGGGTCCTGTGCTCACTACGCCACTGGAGTCAAGCTATCCTGGCTGATGACGGCTGATAGCCAGAAACCGGTCCTAGGATGCTTGATTCCGGTCCAGGGAAGACATGGCTTGGCAGTTCAGGCTGGACTGTTCCCATGAGGCACAGGGTCAAGACTGATTTGCATATGGCCATGTCTGAACTTGGGTGGCGTAGTGGGCAAAAGAACGATGGATTTAACTCAGATCTCTTGACTGGGGGAGAATGTCTGCATTGTCAGCATTCCGTCCATCAATTGTTTGTTGTAACGCTTTTCGCCCGAAGTGGGATGGGTATGCCCAGACGTGGGTCCCGTGCTCACTACGCCACTGGAGTCAAGCTATCCTGGCTGATGACGGCTGATAGCCAGAAACCGGTCCTAGGATGCTTTATTCCGGTCCAGGGAAGACATGGCTTGGCAGTTCGGGCTGGACTGTTCCCATGAGGCACAGGGTCAAGACTGATTTGCATATGGCCATGTCTGAACTTGGGTGGCGTAGTGGGCAAAAGAACGATGGATTTAACCCAGATCTCTTGACTGGGGGAGAATGTCTGCATTGTCAGCATTCCGCCCATCAATTGTTTGTTGTAACGCTTTTCGCCCTAAGTGGGATGGGTATGCCCAGACGTGGGTCCCGTGCTCACTACGCCACTGGAGTCAAGCTATCCTGGCTGATGACGGCTGATAGCCAGAAACCGGTCCTAGGATGCTTGATTCCGGTCCAGGGAAGACATGGCTTGGCAGTTCGGGCTGGACTGTTCCCATGAGGCACAGGGTCAAGACTGATTTGCATATGGCCATGTCTGAACTTGGGTGGCGTAGTGGGCAAAAGAACGATGGATTTAACCCAGATCTCTTGACTGGGGGAGAATGTCTGCATTGTCAGCATTCCGTCCATCAATTGTTTGTTGTAACGCTTTTCGCCCTAAGTGGGATGGGTATGCCCAGACGTGGGTCCCGTGCTCACTACGCCACTGGAGTCAAGCTATCCTGGCTGATGACGGCTGATAGCCAGAAACCGGTCCTAGGATGCTTGATTCCGGTCCAGGGAAGACATGGCTTGGCAGTTCGGGCTGGACTGTTCCCATGAGGCACAGGGTCAAGACTGATTTGCATATGGCCATGTCTGAACTTGGGTGGCGTAGGGGCAAAAGAATGATGGATTTAACCCAGATCTCTTGACTGGGGGAGAATGTCTGCATTGTCAGTATTCCGTCCATCAATTGTTTGTTGTAACGCTTTTCGCCCTAAGTGGGATGGGTATGCCCAGACGTGGGTCCCGTGCTCACTACGCCACTGGAGTCAAGCTATCCTGGCTGATGACGGCTGATAGCCAGAAACCGGTCCTAGGATGCTTGATTCCGGTCAGGGAAGACATGGCTTGGCAGTTCGGGCTGGACTGTTCCCATGAGGCACAGGGTCAAGACTGATTTGCATATGGCCATGTCTGAACTTGGGTGGCGTAGTGGGCAAAAGAACGATGGATTTAACCCAGATCTCTTGACTGGGGGAGAATGTCTGCATTGTCAGCATTCCGTCCATCAATTGTTTGTTGTAACGCTTTTCGCCCTAAGTGGAATGGGTATGCCCAGACGTGGGTCCCATGCTCACTACGCCACTGGAGTCAAGCTATCCTGGCTGATGACGGCTGATAGCCAGAAACCGGTCCTAGGATGCTTGATTCCGGTCCAGGGAAGACATGGCTTGGCAGTTCGGGCTGGACTGTTCCCATGAGGCACAGGGTCAAGACTGATTTGCATATGGCCATGTCTGAACTTGGGTGGCGTAGCGGGCAAAAGAACGATGGATTTAACCCAGATCTCTTGACTGGGGGAGAATGTCTGCATTGTCAGCATTCTGTCCATCAATTGTTTGTTGTAACGCTTTTTGCCCTAAGTAGGATGGGTATGCCCAGACGTGGGTCCCGTGCTCACTACGCCACTGGAGTCAAGCTATCCTGGCTGATGACGGCTGATAGCCAGAAACCGGTCCTAGGATGCTTGATTCCGGTCCAGGGAAGACATGGCTTGGCAGTTCGGGCTGGACTGTTCCCATGAGGCACAGGGTCAAGACTGATTTGCATATGGCCATGTCTGAACTTGGGTGGCGTAGTGGGCAAAAGAACGATGGATTTAACCCAGATCTCTTGACTGGGGAAGAATGTCTGCATTGTCAGCATTCCGTCCATCAATTGTTTGTTGTAACGCTTTTCGCCCTAAGTGGGATGGGTATGCCCAGACGTGGGTCCCGTGCTCACTACGCCACTGGAGTCAAGCTATCCTGGCTGATGACGGCTGATAGCCAGAAACCGGTCCTAGGATGCTTGATTCCGGTCCAGGGAAGACATGGCTTGGCAGTTCGGGCTGGACTGTTCCCATGAGGCACAGAGTCAAGACTGATTTGCATATGGCCATGTCTGAACTTGGGTGGCGTAGTGGGCAAAAGAACGATGGATTTAACCCAGATCTCTTGACTGGGGAAGAATGTCTGCATTGTCAGCATTCCGTCTATCAATTGTTTGTTGTAACGCTTTTCGCCCTAAGTGGGATGGGTATGCCCAGACGTGGGTCCCGTGCTCACTACGCCACTGGAGTCAAGCTATCCTGGCTGATGACGGCTGATAGCCAGAAACCGGTCCTAGGATGCTTGATTCTGGTCCAGGGAAGACATGGCTTGGCAGTTCGGGCTGGACTGTTCCCATGAGGCACAGGGTCAAGACTGATTTGTATATGGCCATGTCTGAACTTGGGTGGCGTAGTGGGCAAAAGAACTATGGATTTAACCCAGATCTCTTGACTGGGGGAGAATGTCTGCATTGTCAGCATTCCGTCCATCAATTGTTTGTTGTAACGCTTTTCGCCCTAAGTGGGATGGGTATGCCCAGACGTGGGTCCCGTGCTCACTACGCCACTGGAGTCAAGCTATCCTGGCTGATGATGGCTGATAGCCAGAAACCGGTCCTAGGATGCTTGATTCCGGTCCAGGGAAGACATGGCTTGGCAGTTCGGGCTGGACTGTTCCCATGAGGCACAGGGTCAAGACTGATTTGCATATGGCCATGTCTGAACTTGGGTGGCGTAGTGGGCAAAAGAACGATGGATTTAACCCAGATCTCTTGACTGGGGGAGAATGTCTGCATTGTCAGCATTCCGTCCATCAATTGTTTGTTGTAACGCTTTTCGCCCTAAGTGGGATGGGTATGCCCAGACGTGGGTCCCGTGCTCACTACGCCACTGGAGTCAAGCTATCCTGGCTGATGACGGCTGATAGCCAGAAACCGGTCCTAGGATGCTTGATTCCGGTCCAGGGAAGACATGGCTTGGCAGTTCGGGCTGGACTGTTCCCATGAGGCACAGGGTCAAGACTGATTTGCATATGGCCATGTCTGAACTTGGGTGGCGTAGTGGGCAAAAGAACGATGGATTTAACCCAGATCTCTTGACTGGGGGAGAATGTCTGCATTGTCAGCATTCCGTCCATCAATTGTTTGTTGTAACGCTTTTCGCCCTAAGTGGGATGGGTATGCCCAAACGTGGGTCCCGTGCTCACTACGCCACTGGAGTCAAGCTATCCTGGCTGATGACAGCTGATAGCCAGAAACCGGTCCTAGGATGCTTGATTCCGGTCCAGGGAAGACATGGCTTGGCAGTTCGGGCTGGACTGTTCCCATGAGGCACAGGGTCAAGACTGATTTGCATATGGCCATGTCTGAACTTGGGTGGCGTAGTGGGCAAAAGAACGATGGATTTAACCCAGATCTCTTGACTGGGGGAGAATGTCTGCATTGTCAGCATTCCGTCCATCAATTGTTTGTTGTAACGCTTTTCGCCCTAAGTGGGATGGGTATGCCCAGACGTGGGTCCCGTGCTCACTACGCCACTGGAGTCAAGCTATCCTGGCTGATGATGGCTGATAGCCAGAAACCGGTCCTAGGATGCTTGATTCCGGTCCAGGGAAGACATGGCTTGGCAGTTCGGGCTGGACTGTTCCCATGAGACACAGGGTCAAGACTGATTTGCATATGGCCATGTCTGAACTTGGGTGGCGTAGTGGGCAAAAGAACGATGGATTTAACCCAGATCTCTTGACTGGGGGAGAATGTCTGCATTGTCAGCATTCCGTCCATCAATTGTTTGTTGTAACGCTCAGTAATACCCTGGCCAGCTCTTTCCGGCCGAGGGATTATGATGGCAGTTTCCCACTGCCTTTTTGTGCCGACCTTTCCGGCACAGAAAGGCATTGGGAAACAGCTGTGGGTGCCCCCAGAGGGCACCCATGGGTGCAAGGCCACTGAATGGCAGCCTAGGGGGCACCTATGGTGCCCCTCTGTTGATCCCTGCACCCTGTGGCAGGCACCTTGGGGTCCCTGCTACGGGGTGCAGAGATGAACTGCACCTCTGCTCTTTCAATGAGAGTCTTCATTCCGTTTGGAATGTATGCTCCAATTGAAAGGTATAGGCATGAGACCGAACAGGGTTTGGTCGCATCCTACTTCCAGGGCTGTAACCGACGACAGGAGGACCATTCACCGCCCGTAGGATGACTTGTTTTTTCTAGAGTTGGAGACCTGTTGCCATGTAAACACCCTCCTCATTAAGTTAAATTCTCCTTTATTCTAGTGCACCCCTGGATGCCCTAGGATCTACTCCTTCACTGCGTTGCAGAGCTTACTCATTTTGGGATTGATTCCTGCCCATCTGTTGCCCCAGGCAAGTCCCCCCCTTCTTTTAATAATGGTTTTACCCCATCCTACTCCCTTCAGAGCCCTAGTTGTACATTTTATTTCCGTATACTGGGTGCTCATGCCCCATCCTGATGATGACCTCCCAATGCCGGAAGTCGAAATGTCTTTGAATAGGCATGTATAGCAGTAATAATTAAAAGGAGTCATATGCATTTTTATGTGTGAAGCACGTTTTCGTTCTTATATCACTTATCACTGTACTTTTGTTCACCTATGTGTGTGCACTGGAACTCGTTACAAAAAAACTGAAAATGCATAACAATGCGAAAAGTTGGCAATTACTGAATACATTGTTATACAGTATTTACTGCATGCCATTCCCTTCCTTGGGTACTTCAATAATCATATACAGGATACAGAGGCCAGCGGTAGTTCCATGGTCGGTAATAGTCTCTGAGCACATTTTCATTTAACTTTGATAGTCACAATACAGGAGCGTCAATCCCCTATGGGAGAGCATCATTATATATGACAAATATTTGAAAAATGGATTGTCCAATAGGAGTCTACCACCAACAATAATCCTAGGAACGCTTCCGTAGCCAGCAAGCAATGTAAAGCAAAATGAAACATTACTCCACCCCCATCACCCCCTTATCCCACCCTCATCCCCGGCGTTTCATAGAGAGCGAACATTTCAAGAGCATCACTATAGGGCACATCATTATGCAGCACCGGCAATATGCCACATCCAATAAGGAGCACTACTCCCCCAGTAAGCGGTACATTCGTAACTACAACAAGTGTGAGCGGCCTAACAAAACACATACAGTTCAGGGTGAGGCCGCCGGGGTACTCGCTGCAGAACTTACATCCACGTCAGTATCTGGTGCTTTCAATAAAGTCCCTAAAGCTTCCCAGGCTCTCGATGCCTCCAAGGCTTTGTTACTGCTCGCTCGGTTAGCTAGTTGGAGTCTAATTGTACCCTCGCTTTCTGCCCATCCAAGATATTCCGCCTTCCATCTCTGAAAGCTGGGACCCTGAGTAGCCTTCCAGTGTGCCGTAATATCTCTCTTGGCCAACAGGAGACCTAAGTCCAGAAACTTACTCGTGATTTTGGTTTTGGATGTTTGAGGAAACCAGTGGAGCAGTCATGTACCTTTGTCGGGTGCTATCTCCTTGTCAGTTATTCCACACAACAGTGTAACTACCTCCTCCCAGTATGTTCCCAATTGCGGGCAGTCCCACATCATATGACGGAACTCTGCCCCCTCCAAGTTACACCGTGGACATCTCGCTGTGTCTGTATTGAAATACTTGTTTATCTTGGCTGGGGTGAGGTATGCCCTGTGCAATATAAAAAAGTGTACTAGCTAAAACCGGGCGTTCCTAGTACTTTTCCACGCCTGCTTTACCACTTCAGCCCATGCCTTTTCAGGGATCTGTTTACCGAGGTCCAATTCCCACTTCCGTTGCAGTTCCCGCAGAGGAGTCAACACCTCACATGTCATACGCCTATATAAACACGTTACTGCTCTAGAGGTCCCCACCGCCATCACAACATACTGACAAGCCTTGGATGTCTGTGGCTCCGATAACCCTCCAGCCCGTATTTTTGTATGGCCGAGACCAGTGCTGAATGGAGTAGAAAGACACCACGGGGAGGTCATATCTGTCCTGTATCGGGATTTACTCCCTCCGGGAACACAGGACGGAAGCCTGCATCCCCCTTTTGACTTACCCGAAATAGAAAGCACGATCAAAGCCATCCATTGCCGTTATCCCGCAGATTTCCGCACCGGGATCCCTATGCCTGAATTTACTCGGGCTCATTCGTGGCTGTCACTGAATACCCCCCTCCCCCCCCTCTTGTCCTCATGAAGACCCGTAGTGACTTCCGAAGGGAGCACATCGTGGGTTGGAACGTCGACGACATCGTTAGGCACAGATTTACCAAAACCATACATATCAAAAGAAGCATTTTTCAGCCAGTTGGTTTTTTGGTTGTTTTCTCTGGCCTTACATTTAACATTTGTTCTTTTCATTCCTCATGTACATAATTCCTGTTACCACCTTGTACATATTGCACTGAGTTGATCACTAAGCACTCTGTCACATGAGCACTATATGTATATATCTGTAAACAGCCTTCTTTGTATATGTTGTGTAAATTTGATACATCTGAATGAATTAATTCTGATAAATACAAAGTTATACACAAACATTGCTACTCTGATTCTTCCAGATATCGTTAATTGTTGGTCAGGTTTGTTTTCCATGTGTGTTCCACAAAAGAATTTGTGGTTCCTTGTGACTTTGTATGCACAAAGATAACCATTTCTTGTTTATAAACATATTTTTGTATGGCCGAGACCAGTGCTGAATGGAGTAGAAAGACCCCACGGGGGAGGTCATATCCGTCCTGTATCGTGTTATATGGGAGTTGGGCCCCATCTTCATATAAATCCCCTAACATTTGCAACCCCTTTTCTTCCCAATCAGCCAATGCAGCCCAATTACCTCCATGCGGAAACACAGTGCACATAGTCAAGGGGATCTCCGGGGCATAAGGACGCTCAATCATCGCTCGTTGCTGACTTCGATTCCAGTAGAGCCGCGTCGTCTGGACCGCTTTAAGAAGCATCTGGAGTAACAACGGCTGTTGCAGAATTATAAATGATAATACCCGTCTCGAAACCCAGCCCCATCACGCTCAGTCGAGCCCCAAAACTCCAGGGCAACTGCTTGGGTAAGCCATTACAGCTGTGCCGCCAAATAATAAATCTCAAAGTTAGGGACCGCAAGCCCCCCATCTGCTCTCGGGCGCATCAAACTTTTTTGCACAACTCGCCGCCTGCCAGCCGCCCAAAGGAACCCCGTAATCAAGGATTTAATTTGTTTAAAGAGTGATGCGGGAATCCAGACTGGCAAGGTCCAAAAATAATACAACAGAGCCAGAGCCACCATCTTGAGCAGGGCCACTCTGCCTGCTACTGAAAGAGGTAAAGTTCCCCAAACGTCTAAACTACCCGAAGACTCCAAATAGCTCAACCCACGTTGCCATCTAACAGGTCAGACACTGTATGATAAATGTGGGTCCCGAGGTATGCCAAACACTGATATTCCCACTTTAATCCGTAGGTAAATAAAGGGCCCACTTCAAACGGGACAGCAGGGAATAAGCAAGACTTCGCCCAGTTCACCTTGAGGCCCGAGACCGTTTCCAGGTCCTTAAGCAAGCCTTTCGCACCCACGAGAGCGTCAGCCGTATCTGCTAGAAACAGCAGGTTATCGGCGTAGAGCGAAATGTATTGTATAGAGCCGTCCACATTAAGTCCCGAATAGCGCCGCCCCATCCTGGCTTGGGCCGCAAAGGGCTCTATGGCTAGTGCAAACAGCAGCGGAGAAAGTGAGCACACCTGCCGCATCCCACGACCCACAGCACAAGCGGCCGAGATCAGAGCTCCCGGCTTAACTCGAGCCGTAGAAGACTTATATAATAACGCCATCCAGGCCACAAAAGCATCGCCTGGGCCAAAGCTAAGCATAACTCAGAACAAGTACGGCCATTCCAGGCTGTCAAAGGCTTTCTCAATGTCAACCGATAGGATGGCAGCAGATTCCGTTGAATAAGAGTCAGCCTCCATTATGTGGAGTAAGCGCCTCACATTGGTGGCGGTGTTCCGAGTTGGAATAAACCCCGCCTGATCTCTATGGACCAAGTGCACCATGTAAGGGAGCAGTCGTGTTGCTAATATCCATCTCAAACTTTTTGTAATCCGTTGTAAGCATGGACAGCGGACAGTAAGCTGTTTTATCAGAGGGAGGTTTCCCGGGTTTTAATAGAGGGATAATGACGGCCTTGCGGGTCGAGACAGGCAGCACCCCTGCATCTTTCGCCTCTTTATAGAGAGTCATTAACTTAGGGACCAAAAGATCAACACAAGTCGAGTAGAACTCGATCTGCAATCCATCGGTCCCAGGTGCCTTATGACGCGCCATATGCTTTATCGCTACTCTAATTTTTCCCATTGTTATATCCTGACCTAGGAGGTCAGCCTGTGTTCTATCAAGTCGAGGCAGCTCAGCTTCCGTTAAAAACTCCCCGATGGCATCCCCACTCAGCTCCAATTTACTTTGATAAAGGTCTGCATAATAAGCCAAAAACAGATCATGAATCCCCTGCTGGGTATAAGTAAGGTCCCCTTAGTAGATGCTTAGTTCTGGAATATTCCTCCCTCTCCGGGCAGGGTTGGCCAACCAGGCTAACAACGTACTTGCTTTATCACGCTCTGCATGCGCGCGCACCAACAATTTTTTGTGATCAAAACAATGCAGCCATTCGACCTGTACAGCGACTGCCTCTCTAGCCTCAATTACCTCTCTCTGTTCCTCAGGGTGTCCCGGCCGGACTCGCTCTGTGGCGCGCAGGCGCTGATCTGCCGCCTCTATATCCTGCAATAGTGTTTTTCTTACCCCCACTATATTAGAAATACAGAGTTCTCTCAAGACAACCTTAAAGGCATCCCACTCCACTGCAGGCAAGGATGCCGTACCCGCATTTTCAGTGAAATATTGAGTGATACCAGTCCTCACCACTTCCCGGAAAGCCTGGTCCTCCAGGTGCTCCGGACGCAAGCGCCACGTCGGAATCGTGGGACGCGACTGGAACCAGAGAAACCGCAACAATAATGGATTATGATCCAATAGTGTTCTAGTGAGATATTTGCTATGGGTAACAGTGGCATGTATGGCAGGTGAACATAATATCGCGTCCAGTCTAACATGCAACTCGTGTAGCGCTGAAAAGAATGAATAATCACGTTCTCCTGGGTGTTGTACCCACCAGGTGTCTACCAAGCCCCATCAAAGCTGCCAATCCCTTCTGGCCCTGGAAATCTTATGTATGGGAGCTTCGGGAAGAGGGGGATGGGAGCGATCTAATGATACATCAGGAATAGAATTATAATCCCCACCCATAATCACTGAGTCAGTCATATAGGGCGCTAGTTTCCCAGACAGTTGATTAAAAAAGGCTGGCTGGCGCATAAACACTACTTAGCCCTACATCCCTACCATTAAGACAGCCCGCAACCACCACGAGCCTCCCCTCTGGGTCTGCCAGCTGCTGCATTGGCAGGAAAGGAACTTCCGCTCTGACCCAGATTAACACTCCCTGTGCAAAAGCAGAATAAGTGGTGTAAAAAAGCTGCCTCCTCCACCTACGTTGTAAGGCCAGACCTTCGTGACGTGTATATGTGTTTCCTGGAGGAATGCAATTTGAGCTCCTCTACGCACTAAATACGCATGTACTTTGTGGCGTCTCACCATCGTGTGGATGCCCCTAAACATTCCATGAGATACATTTCAAGTCAAGTAATGATCCCATGGTGCAATCGTAGACAAACTCCAAATAGGACTCTCAAATGGGACACACCGAGGTCCCGAACTACCCTTAAACAAACTCCAAAGAACCCCCAACTCCCCCACCCCAGAACAGGCACTAAACCACTAGTCCCCATCCAAACTAACCAACACACAATTTCCTCTTGTAGCTACAGAGGATCAAGGGGGGAGGCGTCCGGGAACCAACGGTAAAGCGCTAACTTACCGGTAACATGGCAGCGCCATGCCCCAACCAGCAATCAAGCCCCGCATCCGATGGTAATCATTCCTGGATTATATATCTCGGTCCATCCCTCCAGTAACTTAATAGTGCAACAGCTGACATTGTATCATCGATAAAGCAAGATAACGGAGTATCAATAATGAAAAACGAAAAAAAATAAAAAATAAAAGCAAATCGGAATTTAAGACAATGTGGTAAACAGTCAAACAATCTCATCACCTGTCCCTGGTATTACATGCGGCAAGGTAACACCGCCCACATTGGACCCATCACAAGCAGTTCCATCCGACCCCTTCTCCGATCTAGTGTCCGCTGCTGATGATGAAAGGAGTAGCTCCGACACCGTCTGTAAGGCAGCTGACCTCTTCTTCTCCGTCTGTGACGCAGTTGGTGCCTGTAGGACAGTTCGTCTGCACCTCATGCGTTTCGATCGTCGGGGTCCCGCTGACCCGCAGCCAGTCTTAAAGTATCCTAACCAGTTCCATGCTTCCTCATGGTTCTCGCAAAAATGAGTCTTGTCGTCCATAACTATCCGCAGCCATGCTGGAAACATCAGCGAGTATTGTAGGCCTTCGTCACGCAGTGCTTTCTTGACCACCAGGAAAGAGGTGCGGCGGCGCAGAACATCGAGAGTATAATCAGGGAACAGCGACACCTTGCCATTGTCCACCCTATAAGGGCCCGAAGAGCGTGCCTTTTGCAGCAGGAAGTCCCTGTCTTTATATTGGAGCAGGCGGGCAATCCCCGGACGGGGAGGCCTCCCCGGCGCTAGGGGTCGGGCAGGGACTCTGTGGGCCATTTCCAGTGTATAAAATGGAGTCAAGCCTTCCGGCGCCACTACTTCTCGAAGCCAGCCCTTCAGATAATCGATCATGCTAGCCCCTTCCACTCCTTCCGGCAGACCTATCACATGTTTGTTGTTTCTGTGATTACGGCCCTCGGCATCCTCAGCTTTCCTCTCCAGTGCTTGAATCCTATGAGTGACGTCCCCCATCTATGTAGTCAGGGACCTCTGGGCCGGTTCCAAGCTCTCCAGGGACACCTCTGTCTGTTTCACCCGATCAGCCAACTTAGAATGCTCCGCTCGGAGAAGTCCCTGCCCCAAAGCCACATTCGCAATGTCCTGGTGTAGAATGTCTCTAGTATCTGCTATGGCCTTTAAGATCTGGGAGAAAGGACAACCAACTGATGGTTGACACTGCGCACTGTGCTAAGGGTAACTCAGTTACAAATGGTTAATCACATTGGCAAAACAATCATCAAATACAAAATGTTGTGTTCATAGAAAACATATATTTTCCTCATATATGTAAAAACAATATCATATTATATCATCATACGAAATGAAAAATCATACATAATGGTGGTCATCCACCAAAAACAGTTCGAAAATGAAATTTGCTACATAATACATTTGAGTGGTCACATGATGGTGTGTTGGTGAGCCCAATGCATTTCGGGACTAAGCTGTCCCTTCATCAGGGGCGATCTGTGAAAAAATACATAGGTATCACAATCAATACTAAATGCTGAGTTTTACATACAAGAAGTGTCCATGGTGAAAGCAATTTGAATCATGTGGTAGATAATAATGCCTTTAACCCAGATAAATGATGAACAGACCTTACTATTCATGCTGCAAACGAGTGATGTAAAGTACAGAAAAAAGGTAAAGCAATTTAGTCACCCAGAAAAGTGGTTACATCAAGACGGTGTGGGTAAATCAGGTAAAAACAGTTAAGAATGGTGTGTAGAACGAGAAGATGAATCGAAAAAAGTGGTGGCTGGAAAAGCCTCACCTCAAGTATTATGTTTTGATCACCAAAAAAAGGAATGAAGATACTCGTAAAAAACAGAATGCAAATGGATGAACTGAAAGGCAAAGGAAAAAGGGCATAAGACCAAGTGTCTGTGCTGGAAAAAAGTCTTAAAGAGGAAGAGGACTAAACCCTACTTACCAACTAAGTGATATAAACAAATGTTGAGAAATGAACTGAAAGAGATGCAAGGAAACATCGTTTAAAAAATGATCCGAAGCAAAAACAGTGAAGTATAGTATGACGCAGCTAAAGCGTACCCTGTATACGATCACAATACTCACTTGAAAAAGAAAGGGGGAGATGGCGTACCGAAGCCACAGTATTTTTCAAAGTGTCACGTAATGTGAACACGGTGATCTGTTGCGAGCCCGACCGTCAATAATTTGCGCAGAAACAGTGATGTTAGTGCTGGTGCTGGGGCAAGCGCTGTAAAAAATAGTGAAATAACGAGTATGGTGAATAAGTAGCCTACAAAAATAACGGGCAAGTAAAGAGATGCTGATTTACATCTGCAAAGGGGCAGGATACTTACTATAGAATGACGGTAGCGTTTGGAAGACCGGAAAATCACTTGGCGTCCTGTTGCTACAGCAGGATATTCAAGTGCGAATAGCGGGCCAATAAATAATACGAGAACGGGAATTCAATAGCGGAAATGCTAGTGGGGGAAGTGAAAGGTCAGAAAACTCATAAAAAGAGAAAGAGGACTGGTAGATAACGCCATGTTAGGTCGGAGTGTCAACAAAACGAAAGAATCGTCGGAAATGGGGAATAACTGCTTGAAATCAAGAATGATAAATGTGGAACAATATACAAACCGAATGCCACGTAATGGTGTGAAACAGGTGTGTATTGAAAAAAGAAAAAAGGAAAGAAGGAAAGAAAAAAATAAGAAGTGAGAAAAAGTGGGTATCTGTATACATGGCTAGTGTCTAAATGACGTAGTACCAAGGAAAGACATGAGGTCTAAGATTAAAACATAAGAGAGTGCTAAAATGATTGTGTAAACAAGGATAAACAATGGGGTACGGCATAGTCAAGTGATGTATGCTAAATGGCAGAGAGCGGAAAGGTGCAAGACCATATGGTGAAAGTGTTAGAAAAGGGAACGATAGTGAATCTCAAAGGAAATGGAAACTGGTACAGACAAGAGAAAATTTTATATTTACAGAAAGCATGATAGGTCTAATCGGTCATTAAGCCCACAGGGGGCTAAAGTTTGCAATTTCTGAATCCAGAAGATCTCCCTACGTAGAAGTAAATTGGTGATGTCAACGCCTGGTCTGACACCAATGGTTTCAATAATCTGAAAACGGAGTTGGGACATTGTGTGTTTAGCTTCTGACCAATGCATGGCGAGACTTGAAGTGCTATTTTTGTTCCTAATCCTGGATTTGTGTTCTGTAATGCAAGTTTTTATTTTCCGCTCGGTTTTGCCTACGTAGGCCTTGCTACAAGGGCATTTGATACAGTAGATGGCATGTGTGGTGTTACAGTCACTATTGTGTTTCAAAGTGATTTTAGAACCTGATGTGGGATGAGTTAAGATGTTTCCTGTTATTACATTGTTGCAGTGTATGCATGCATGACATTTGCGAGCTCCATGGTAGACGTTGAGTTTCTCAATGGTCTTGATGGGTTTTAAAAGGTCCCGTAGATTTTTACCTCTAGTGTATGCAAACATGGGTTTCTCCTTGAAGAGGTTTTGAAAATCTTGTTCTTGTTGAAGAATTTCCCACCGTGAGAGAATAATGTTCTTAATTTTGGTCGAGGAGGTGGAAAAGCTACTGACAAATACCAGTCTTTTGGAGGGAGTACGCAATTTCTGTTTCAATAGGTCTTCTCGCGATGTAGCCAAAGCTCTTGTTAGGCAATTGTGTAACACCTCCTGTGGGTATCCTCTTGATGCAAATCGTTTGGAAGTTACTTGTAATTGGAATGTGCTGTTATCAGGATCCGAGCAAATTCTGCGTATTCGAGTGAATTGAGACAGTGGCAGATTCATGATAAGATGGCGTGGATGAAAACTTGAGAAAGTGAGAAGACTATTGCGGTCTGTAGGTTTATGGAAAACAGTAGTGTGGAATTGATTCAAAGATGTTTTGGTAACTTGTACATCCAGATAATGAATGGAATCCTTGTGAATGGTGTATGTCAGTTGAATGTGAGTATGGGTCCTGTTAAGAGTCTCAATCATGGAAATGAAAGACTGAACTGAGTCATTCCAAATCAAAAAGATGTCGTCTATATAGCGATAGTATAGACTTATTTTGGACCACCAATCAATATTTGAGATGATGTTATCTTGTTCATATTGTGCCATGTAGATGTTCGCGTAGGCAGGTGCTCCCGAAAAGCCCATGGAAGTCCCATTCAGTTGTGCATAGAATTGCTGTTGGTACTGGAAGTAGCTGTTGTGCAAGCAAAACTTCAAGAGCTGCAGAATAAAGATCTTCTCAATATCAATGTCGTCCATTTTAAGTAGGGCCCATTCTACCGCCTCAAGTCCTGCAGCGTGTGGGATCGAAGTGTAGAGAGCTGTAACATCAATAGTGCACAGAAAGATGGAGTCTTGAGGATCAATGGTAATCTGTTGGAGAACTTGGAGAAAGTGAGTGGTATCTTTAAGATAAGTTTTCCATGTTTGTACAAATTTTTGGAGGTAATGGTGCAGGAATTTTCCAATGGGGTCAAAGATGGACTTGCAACCTGATACAATTGGACGAAACGGAGGATCATTGGGGTCCTTATGAATTTTAGGGATCATGTACAAATGAGGGCGTTGTGGATTGGATGATAATAGAAAAAGCCGTGTGGTGTTGTCAATCCATTCTTGTTCAAGTGCCGTGTTGAGAATTGAGCTGAGCAAGTCAGAAAGTTGTGCTGTAGGATCACATGGTAATGGCAAATAGGTGTTGGTGTCAGAAACATGTGACAGTACCATAGAGTGGTAATATTCAGAATCCATCACCACTATAGCAACTCCTTTGTCTGCCGGTTGAATTGTGATCAAAGGGTTGTTGGACAATTTCTGTAAAACATGGCGTTCGTATTTGGATATGTTGCTGTGGTGTTTAGGTCTGTAGTTCAGCCTTTCCAAGTCTTTGTTGACCAATGTTTCAAAGCTGTCCAAAGTTTTGTGGGATGAAGGCGGCATGAAGGTACTCTTAGGTTTGAATTGGTGTTGGGTAGATGTACTGTCTTGTGGGGTGTTTATTGCGCAATCGTTGAAGAAATGCTTTAGACGGATGGTACGCATAAATCTGAAAAATTCTCCTTGGGTTTGAAAATGGTTGGAATGAGAAGTAGGTACAAACGATAGTCCACGTCCCAAAAGGGACTTTTCTTGGTCATTAAGAGTGTATGATGATATGTTGATCACTAGTTCACCGTTTTCCCGCTTCGTAAGGCTTTTCCACTGCCTTCCTTTCCCTCTCCTGGTTTTTCGTGTGTGGTTGATTTGGACGTTTCTCTTTGTGGAGGTGGGCGCCCCTGATCCGTGGCCTGTGATAAAAAAGAAGACGTAGATGCGGTTGAGGAAGTAGGCATTGTTTCGATTGGTGCACCAACCCCTGTTGAGGGAGAACCAGTTTGTTGGACAAGATTTACAGCGGAGGCCGGTGTACGGCTTGTGGTGGTGTCTCTTTCTGACGCCAGACTTTCATCAGAGCATGTGGGTGTTTTCTTGTTATTAAATCTTTTGCGAGTGTATATCTCAGCCCACGTATAAACCTCATTCAGTTTATAGTCGATGGTGTCGCGTCTGTATTTTCGTAGCTTGCCTTCTTGTAGCTCCCTCTCGTAACCATCCAGTTTTTGGTTAAGGACTTCCAAGTGTAACTTCCAGGAATCTGCTTCCATACGTAGTTCTAACTCGTTTTTTAGAGAATAAATTTCTTCTTCTAAGTCTTTGATGGTTTTCGATAATTCCTCAATGATTAGGAGTATAAGATCTAGTGAGCATTTATTAAGGATGGAGTACCATTTATCCATGAAAACAGTGTTCAGGTGAAAGCGGAATAGCATTGGTTTGATGGCCAGGCGTAGTCCTCGCGGAATTCTCTTTTCTTTATGATATTGCACAAGGGTGGAGGCATGTAGTCTCTGATTAAGTTGTCTCCTTGTGATAAATTCGAGCTGACGGAGTTGTTGGGTGATAGATCCACCATGGGTGTCGGTGATTTTGACTTCTTGTATGAGTGAATATATTTCGGAAGCCTCATCTGAGGTATAAGCTTTCGTGTTAGCTCTATTGTCCGTGATGTTTGTGATAGCGTCAAATGACATGGTTCACGAGTGGGTGCTGCTGCTGAGACAGAAAAATGCACGTACAAAAGAGGTGGGGCAGCGCACTCCTATTGACTAACTTATCAATAAACTAATAATGAATGATATAGGTGCTGCAGCGTAATGCTCGCTGTCAATCGAGCATATGAAGGACTAAGAGAAAGGACAACCAACTGATGGTTGACACTGCGCACTGTGCTAAGGGTAACTCAGTTACAAATGGTTAATCACATTGGCAAAACAATCATCAAATACAAAATGTTGTGTTCATAGAAAACATATATTTTCCTCATATATGTAAAAACAATATCACATTATATCATCATACGAAATGAAAAATCATACATAATGGTGGTCATCCACCAAAAACAGTTCGAAAATGAAATTTGCTACATAATACATTTGAGTGGTCACATGATGGTGTGTTGGTGAGACCAATGCATTTCGGGACTAAGCTGTCCCTTCATCAGGGGCGATCTGTGAAAAAATACATAGGTATCACAATCAATACTAAATGCTGAGTTTTACATACAAGAAGTGTCCATGGTGAAAGCAATTTGAATCATGTGGTAGATAATAATGCCTTTAACCCAGATAAATGATGAACAGACCTTACTATTCATGCTGCAAACGAGTGATGTAAAGTACAGAAAAAAGGTAAAGCAATTTAGTCACCCAGAAAAGTGGTTACATCAAGACGGTGTGGGTAAATCAGGTAAAAACAGTTAAGAATGGTGTGTAGAACGAGAAGATGAATCGAAAAAAGTGGTGGCTGGAAAAGCCTCACCTCAAGTATTATGTTTTGATCACCAAAAAAAGGAATGAAGATACTCGTAAAAAACAGACTGCAAATGGATGAACTGAAAGGCAAAGGAAAAAGGGCATAAGACCAAGTGTCTGTGCTGGAAAAAAGTCTTAAAGAGGAAGAGGACTAAACCCTACTTACCAACTAAGTGATATAAACAAATGTTGAGAAATTAACTGAAAGAGATGCAAGGAAACATCGTTTAAAAAATGATCCGAAGCAAAAACAGTGAAGTATAGTATGACGCTGCTAAAGCGTACCCTGTATACGATCACAATACTCACTTGAAAAAGAAAGGGGGAGATGGCGTACCGAAGCCACAGTATTTTTCAAAGTGTCACGTAATGTGAACACGGTGATCTGTTGCGAGCCCGACCGTCAATAATTTGCGCAGAAACAGTGATGTTAGTGCTGGTGCTGGGGCAAGCGCTGTAAAAAATAGTGAAATAACGAGTATGGTGAATAAGTAGCCTACAAAAATAACGGGCAAGTAAAGAACAAGATTTTCAAAACTTCTTCAAGGAGAAACCCATGTTTGCATACACTAGAGGTAAAAATCTACGGGACCTTTTAAAACCCATCAAGACCATTGAGAAACTCAACGTCTACCATGGAACTCGCAAATGTCATGCATGCATACACTGCAACAATGTAATAACAGGAAACATCTTAACTCATCCCACATCAGGTTCTAAAATCACTTTGAAACACAATAGTGACTGTAACACCACACATGCCATCTACTGTATCAAATGCCCTTGTGGCAAGGCCTACGTAGGCAAAACCGAGCGGAAAATAAAAACTCGCATTACAGAACACAAATCCAGGATTAGGAACAAAAATAGCACTTCAAGTCTCGCCATGCATTGGTCAGAAGCTAAACACACAATGTCCCAACTCCGTTTTCAGATTATTGAAACCATTGGTGTCAGACCAGGCGTTGACATCACCAATTCACTTCTACGTAGGGAGATCTTCTGGATTCAGAAATTGCAAACTTTAGCCCCCTGTGGGCTTAATGACCGATTAGACCTATCATGCTTTCTGTAAATATAAAATTTTCTCTTGTCTGTACCAGTTTCCATTTCCTTTGAGATTCACTATCGTTCCCTTTTCTAACACTTTCACCATATGGTCTTGCACCTTTCCGCTCTCTGCCATTTAGCATACATCACTTGACTATGCCGTACCCCATTGTTTATCCTTGTTTACACAATCATTTTAGCACTCTCTTATGTTTTAATCTTAGACCTCATGTCTTTCCTTGGTACTACGTCATTTAGACACTAGCCATGTATACAGATACCCACTTTTTCTCACTTCTTATTTTTTTCTTTCCTTCTTTCCTTTTTTCTTTTTTCAATACACACCTGTTTCACACCATTACGTGGCATTCGGTTTGTATATTGTTCCACATTTATCATTCTTGATTTCATGCAGTTATTCCCCATTTCCGACGATTCTTTCGTTTTGTTGACACTCCGACCTAACATGGCGTTATCTACCAGTCCTCTTTCTCTTGTTATGAGTTTTCTGACCTTTCACTTCCCCCACTAGCATTTCCGCTATTGAATTCCCGTTCTCGTATTATTTATTGGCGCGCTATTCGCACTTGAATATCCTGCTGTAGCAACAGGACGCCAAGTGATTTTCCGGTCTTCCAAACGCTACCGTCATTCTATAGTAAGTATCCTGCCCCTTTGCAGATGTAAATCAGCATCTCTTTACTTGCCCGTTATTTTTGTAGGCTACTTATTCACCATACTCGTTATTTCACTATTTTTTACAGCGCTTGCCCCAGCACCAGCACTAACATCACTGTTTCTGCGCAAATTATTGACGGTCGGGCTCGCAACAGATCACCGTGTTCACATTACGTGACACTTTGAAAAATACTGTGGCTTCGGTACGCCATCTCCCCCTTTCTTTTTCAAGTGAGTATTGTGATCGTATACAGGGTACGCTTTAGCAGCGTCATACTATACTTCACTGTTTTTGCTTCGGATCATTTTTTAAACGATGTTTCCTTGCATCTCTTTCAGTTAATTTCTCAACATTTGTTTATATCACTTAGTTGGTAAGTAGGGTTTAGTCCTCTTCCTCTTTAAGACTTTTTTCCAGCACAGACACTTGGTCTTATGCCCTTTTTCCTTTGCCTTTCAGTTCATCCATTTGCAGTCTGTTTTTTACGAGTATCTTCATTCCTTTTTTTGGTGATCAAAACATAATACTTGAGGTGAGGCTTTTCCAGCCACCACTTTTTTCGATTCATCTTCTCGTTCTACACACCATTCTTAACTGTTTTTACCTGATTTACCCACACCGTCTTGATGTAACCACTTTTCTGGGTGACTAAATTGCTTTACCTTTTTTCTGTACTTTACATCACTCGTTTGCAGCATGAATAGTAAGGTCTGTTCATCATTTATCTGGGTTAAAGGCATTATTATCTACCACATGATTCAAATTGCTTTCACCATGGACACTTCTTGTATGTAAAACTCAGCATTTAGTATTGATTGTGATACCTATGTATTTTTTCACAGATCGCCCCTGATGAAGGGACAGCTTAGTCCCGAAATGCATTGGGCTCACCAACACACCATCATGTGACCACTCAAATGTATTATGTAGCAAATTTCATTTTCGAACTGTTTTTGGTGGATGACCACCATTATGTATGATTTTTCATTTCGTATGATGATATAATGTGATATTGTTTTTACATATATGAGGAAAATATATGTTTTCTATGAACACAACATTTTGTATTTGATGATTGTTTTGCCAATGTGATTAACCATTTGTAACTGAGTTACCCTTAGCACAGTGCGCAGTGTCAACCATCAGTTGGTTGTCCTTTCTCTTAGTCCTTCATATGCTCGATTGACAGCGAGCATTACGCTGCAGCACCTATATCATTCATTATTAGTTTATTGATAAGTTAGTCAATAGGAGTGCGCTGCCCCACCTCTTTTGTACTTTAAGATCTGGGCCACTTGTTGTTGAACCAGAGTCTCGGTCGGTGGATCAGGAGAATTCTGCTTCCTATGATCCGATGCCCAATTCGTGGGGTTCCGGGGGAACTCTTCCCTGCTATCCCCGCGGTTTCCCCATGGCGTTAAGAACCCAGCGCTGCCAGCCAGATCAAGGCTCTCAGTCTTCAATCTGAGCCCGGTGCCAGTGGGTCCCTTGCACCTCTTGGGTCTGGGGCCGGGGAGATCTGCAATGATCTAGAAACCGAACGTCACTCCTCACAGCAACCTGAAAAATGGCGTAGAGCCCCACCCTTATCAGCCAGCTACCAACAATATCCCGTAGGCAATAAACTCGATAGAGGCCCTGTTTAGTACTCCTCAAACCAGCGCAGCTCTGAAAAAGAACTCGGTCCGTTGCTCCAGTTGTTCTGATTGACCATTCGGTCGGCGGCAAAAGTGCCGTAGCATGCGGCCTTCCACGCCAAGAGAAACCAAACCCCTCAAGCTCCATCTCACTTGGCCCTCCGTCGTCAATTCTGGATCTGCAGCCGGTCCCCTATTGTTCACAGAGAGAACATCGCCGACAATAGAATCAGCCTAGTCCACTTTGCGGCCTCCACTATACACTCATCGGAGTATCGTTCAGCGCCATCTTGGAGACCTCAGGTCGGCACCACCCCATCTGTCTCATTCGGTCAACACGGCTCCCCAACCATTCAAAATCACTCAGATGCATGGCCTGTCACCCCCAAACACAGTGGGGTCATTTTCAAGCCCTCGGATCCGAGGCAGCAGCAATTTTAATCAGGATAATGAGCGGGGTTGGCGCAGAGCTCCGAGCTCACACATCCGTCTCCATCGGCTCGTCCCCTCCCTTGGGTACTTCATGATGTGTCTTAAATGAATGAAGACATAATGAATGTCTTAAAAGATCAAAAAACTGTATGAAGTTGTGAGGGTGTTGATCGCTGGTAACTATCATAATTAATATATATGTAGACACTGTCTGTGCCTTTCATTTAATTGTAATGCACCTTTCAGCACAGAACCAGTCTTGTTAAAGATGTTTTGTCCAGTCTGTTCCTCTGCTGTTTATTTTGACTCTTGATCAATTTTGAGAGAGGATTAAAAACCTTGTACTCTTAGTGGATCCATTTCTATACAGATGATCTCTACAGACCCTCTTTGACCACAGAACTGGAAGTGCTTTGGAAAAATGCAGGTCTTATCCTTTCTAACCTAACAATTGCTATATGGATCCATGCACAAATCAGCCTGGACCTAGAGCTCCATCCTTCTTAGAAAATGACAAACAGCAGGCATCTCTTGCAGTCTGGTATGGCAAGTGAGAATAGAGTGAAGGATATCAGTGACTGCTGATAGCTTGCTCTAGTATCTAATTGCACCAGGTAATAAAACTCATGGACCTCTGACCAACAGATGTACAAGAAACATTGAACAATCACAATATACATTGAGTGCTGAGTATTGGATTCAGATATATGAAAGGCAACATGCATCAGGCATAATCAACTCATACCCAAGCCTCCACCGATGTGACCCAAGCTGCACCGCTGAGCTACAACAAGTGGAAAACTGTATCTGGACATCAGAGTCAGCAGGGCCTGCCATACAGTTACGTCTTTATCTATTTGGCATATAACATGGCAAAACACTGTAAAAGAATCACTGCACCCAAAGTAAAAGAGTCTTATTACACTGAACCTGATTTAGAGTTGGTTAGGTTGGTTAGATGGTAATGGAAATTCCATTGATTTATATCTGCAGGTGACTCTTCCAGTGAAATTTCCTTTACTATAGGCAAGGTACAGTAAGTTAATTTCACTCCACTTGTGAATTCTCTGCCATATTTAAAATTTCTGCCATAAACTGGAGGGATTTTATTACCTCTTAATTCTAAAGCAGGATCATTTTTTCTCCTTCACAAGAGAAATGTGTTATGCTACCAGCCGACCACCCTCTGTCTTCCATAACTGATGTTTGTTTTTAAGGCAGGAGAGGCTTGTGATTTGTGCTTTAATAAAAGAATAACTAACTAAAGTCAACCAAAAGCTTTCCCTAGCTTTCAGTCTGTCATCGAGAGTCTCAGAATTTGAATGTAATATATATTCATCCTTGCAATATGTTAACACTCCTATTCATGTCCCCATGGTTCCTTCAGACTAGCAACAAATTCCACCATAGTTTGATCTATAATTTACTGTGCACATACCTATAACACAACCATTATAAATTGACTCTTGCAATGTAGTCAATCACTGTGTTTATACATTTCAATAAGCTTCCCATTAGTCAAAACACTATGATGGATGTGTTCTGTAATGAACACTTAGTACAGGCCTGCCAGGACACTCCTATTTAAAAACTGCAAGGAGTGCAGAACGGAACTTATGTCATATAATCATATTTCACTAATATTTTATTACACATATTGTTAGCACTTTTATTATTTAAAATTTTCCTGTACTATATATCATATTCTACTGCAAACATAGATGGACTTCGAGACCATAGTTCATACATTTGTGAAGGCTGCACAATTTAAAATGAATCACTGCTTACATGTCCATTTTGAGACATGGGCCAGATCTAGAGTAGGGAGATAATGGAAAATCATCAGATAACCAAGTGCTACATTTAGAAGAGATTTGACCAGCAGAATTTCCTCCGCCTTAATGGTTTCATTGTGAGGTTAAATCCACCAGTAAACTGTTCTCCTGCTTTTGCACCTTGTGAAAAATCTGATGATTTTATGTTACTGTCCAACTATAAATCAAGCCCACAGAGCCTAGAGCTTGCATAGGTAACATATGTCATCCCCTATAACAACCATAGGGATGAATCACTGTTCAGTGGAAGAGATTGAATTTCAAGAACATGGTAATATTGTCTCAAATCGAATGACAGACCAATCATATCAAATAAACATCATATCAAAAAAAGATCTGGCACTGTATTACGGATGGGGTACACAACCCTTTTTTTCACCAGTGTACACCCTACAGTGGCGTAACTATGGGAGGGGGTGGGAGAGAGACACTGTTTTTGGGGCGGCGAGAGTCATGTCTTTCGACTACCGCCACCCCCCCCCCCGCCCGAGAACAAGTCGGCGGTCCCCCCACCCCCGCCACGGAACAAGTCGTCCATCGGCTGCAGTCCCTCTCCCCTTCTCTTACTTGCATCCGGGCAGCAGACTTAGGTGCAGCTCCGGGTGACAGTACATCTAGCTACTCCACTGACACCCTAAATGGGTGCGCTCAACAACAAATGTGTCAGTATGTTGAGCTGCACAAACCGCAGCACAGAGACATGGAGTGGTGGTTAATCTGCCATTCTGTGTATTTATGCAGGCGAACCCCCTCGAGGCCCCCAAAAGGGTATGTGTAGTTATACGCTGCACCTATCCTCATAGAGACTACAATTGAAGAGACACTGACAGTGTGGAACCTCCTGAACCACCAGTGTTTCTGCGGAGGTACTCTGGCCTTCCACTGGTTGGGGTCCCACTCTCCCCACCCTACTGAGCATGTCTAAAAAAGTTCCCTTCGGGTTCACTAGGTGGACTTTGCATCATAGTTTGCAGTTTTTACATCTTTCAAGGGCCTTTGTTACATGTGGTCCTACTTCTGTAATATGGAAAAGTCCCACTGGCAAAGGCTTTCTATCATTTTCTTATGGTCATTTGTCTATGTACCCATGCTAAAGGGAGATTGGCCACTCTGAACTGCGGAGGCACTAGCAGCCATTACATTGCCTGTCACCTTTGTTACTACAGATCCTTTTAAAACACATCTTGGGCATAAAGAGACAGAATATTAGCTAATTGTTCATATGTCTGTGACCTGTGCACTGAAAAACTTTGAAAATTCTTAGGATCTGATTTAGCGGTGGATAGTAATGGGGTAGCTACTACACATTGGAGGCTGTCCACCCTTCTCTTTCTTCGCCTGCCTCAGAGTGTGGGGAATGGCGGCTTACCCAATAGTTGACTGCCACTGGCATGTGTGGACGCAATGCCGGACAGAATGATGTTAGGTAGGCTACCTTATTTGGGAAGACACCTCTGAGACAATGAGAGCTGGCTTTTCCCTGACCAAGTCTGCCATGTCACCCATGGTGCTTACGAAAGGTACAATTTCTAAAAAGTTCCCCGCGTGCTGGTAAACAACTCTTTGTGCGCACGGGGATATTTTGAAGGTATATCTTCATTTAGGAGTCTAATTTTGGAAAACAAAAAAGTGTTGATAGGTCCTCCATGCCTCATTGGCATGTTGTCCTCTTTTCACCCTTGTAATGACTGATGTCTTTTTGATGTTAATTTGCCTTTCTGTTATTGCATAGTGCCCAAAGACAATTGGCCTGATCTAAATCTCTCCGGACGGGTTACTCAGCCTGTCCGCCGAAATATAAATCCCATGGGATATACTGGGATTTATATTTCGGGCGTGCAGGATGTCCGTCACAGTTGTGATGGAGTAACCCGTCCGCAGAGTTCTAAATCAGGCCCTATATGTCCAATATTCATTATACAGTCAATAAATATGCATCTCATTTAACCCTACCTCACATGATAAATTAAGGACATCTTGCTCATGGTGGGGCACGTATTTTTTTTTGCATTATTACTTGTGTGTGCGTACTTATTAAACTTCTGCGTGAAACAGCTTACCTCCTGTAATCAATTCCTGTGGCTACCAAAGAACTTTCAAAATCTCATTCTTCCCATATCTCTCTTACCTCACAGGTCTATCTCTCAACTGAGCTGGCAATCTTTCCCTTGCTCTCCCTCTTTCAGCCTCTTGAATGACGGGCAACCCAGGAGCAGGTCAAATGGGGGGGGGGGGGGGGGGGGGAGGGGGATGCCAGAAAAGATTGTCACACCAGGTGCTACCAGCGCTAAAGCCGGCCCTGCTCAAGGGGCTCTCTCTCAACTGAGCTGTCACTCTTTCCTTTTCTCTCCCTCTTTCAGCCTTTTAAATATCTCCTGTGCTCTCTTCCCTATTTCTCCCACTCTCTCGTTCTCCTCTCCATTTATCCTTGTATGTTTCTCCTGCCTTTCTTTGACTCACCTATCCTCCCTGACCATTTCAGTATTTCCCAATCTCTCTCTAGTCTTTCTTTTTGTAAATGGAGTAAGACCCTTGTAGGTAATCGGTCCAGTAGCCAGTAGTGTAAAATTTATAAGTAGGTTTATTCAATTACGAGTGAGATGGTAAGTAATGTGCCCCACCGTGAGCAGCATCCTGCTGCTCAGCCCCATTTCATTCGAACTGACCACTCATAAAACCATGCACTCATGAACATTCTATTACATCATATTCTTACAGACTGAGCAGCAAGTAACTAGGAGATCACAGAATACAATATTTCACCTTCAAGCTGCTTCCTGCAACATCAGCTGGGGCTCGTTCTAGGGGCATCTGTGAGCCTCAGGGGCATGGCCACAGTGTCTTCTCTGGCCAGCTCTGCTCTTTCTCTGTGACGCTGCACATAGGGCCTAATTAGGATGTCGGTCAGAGTTTCCTCCAACCGACTTCCCTGTGGTTTCTAAAGCGACCGACCTTGGGTCCGCGATCCGAAACCGCAATTACAATAGCTTGTGAGGCGGTCAGAAACCAGCTGCAACACAAGCTCCCATAGAGAAATAGGAGTCAAAGGAAATCCCTGCACCATGTGGCAGGCACTTACATGGTTCAGGGATTTACAGGGGGGCATCATAGGAGCCCCCTCAGCCCCCAACCGGAGGCTGCTGAAGAAGGGGGGCCCTGCTAGGGGCCCCCAAAGTCGCTTTCCGACAGGTTTTCCATGTCGGAAAGCCCGACATGGAAAGCCAGTCGGAAATCGACATCATAATCCCGACGGCAGAAATGCTGTCCCCATGGGATTATGGTGTCGGTTTAAATTCCGACCGCTGTAATCGTAATACAGAGGGCCGAATTCAAACCAAGGATGTTGGTTTGAAAGCCTCTGACCGGCAGTTGGAGGCTTTCCGACCGACATCCTAATTAGGGCTATGGTGTCTTATAGTAACAGGCCCTTGGATGGGCAGCAGGCTTCTGGCTCCCCGTCCTTCTGTAGAAGTCAATTGCCTGCCATGAACCAGCTATCAGGCTCAAACTTTCTAAAGTGATAAAGAATTTTGCTGGGCTAATTATCACCACCCCACCACACCCTTATGTCATCTGCGTACATAGGTAACTGATCATGTAGGAGAGGTAATGGATCTACTGCAGAGACATGTGGTCATCCTGCAGTTCACATCTTGGAAATATAGCCTGTAATTTAGGTCAGGCCCCCCATGGGCAGGCATCCCTCTGTATAGCCTCTAACTATTTACTCAAACTTCTGACTAGTGTATGTGTGCATTCATAGCTCCATGCGTTTGGGTTAATAAGCCCATGTAACAACAATGAACCAGGATAAACTTTGACAAATTTCACCAGAGATGTTATTCCAGAGTTTGGCAACAGCCACTCAGCAAGGATTTCCTCCCCATTTTGTTCAGTCTGAAATTAGGTATGACTAGCTACAGAGCAGAAGTGGAGCAGAGTGTTGTACTGTACCTTTGATTCCTGTATTGCCTGCCGCTCTCGTACATCACACAGAGCTGTCTTGGAAGTTTGCTATTAACAAATGTCTGCAATAGAAATTTGGGTACCCTGCATGAAATAGCCAATATACAATTTAAGTGATGACCCCATGTTAATTACCACATGGGGCCACAACCTCGAAACTCAAACCATTACACCTAAAATTCTGAATTATACACTTCCTTACAAGTCTCTGACAGCCATCAATGTGCTTCGCATATGTGCTTCAATACTCTACAAGTTTGCTTCACAGAAGCTCTGCATTGTCTCACAATTGAAGCACCTTCTGTTTTGTAATTTTGATCTGTTTTGTTTTCTTCTTTTGATTGTATACATCAATGGCCTATTGATTCCAAAGTAAATATTCTGTGTCATCTGCAACATCGAACTCTTTTTGTTGTCCAGTATGTGTGATGGTTTGCATGGTGATAATTGACCCAGTTTTACTAAAGTTATATGACAGTATCTAGGTCCCAGGGACATAATAAACCTAACCTCTAAGGCATAAATGACTTACAACTGTCTTTGACAGAACCACTGTTCTTTTTAAATATTGTTGGTGAGTTTCCCAGGGTTACTGGGTAAGTCTCTTTATTGTTTCACAATTTACAACACAGGTTGCCTTGAATTGGATTCTTTTTTCTAACTGGTAGCCTCAGGTGTTCGCACAGGTAGTTAGATATGTGCTTGAATTTATTGAGTCAGAGCGGCAGTTGGGTGGAATATGTTGTAATTTAGTATATTTGTGATCAAATGTGTTTCGGTAGGCCAGTCTAGAATGGATAAAAGTATTGAAGGTAATCTTTCTCTGGTTTTCCACAGCTGGGATGGGTAGAAAATCAGGATTTTATTAAAGACACAGAGGCTGATGTTATGCATATCTCTTTAATTGCCAACTCACAGCAGCAACAACAAACCCATGAAAAGAACTTAGAATAGTAAACTTTAACATTCTGTCTTTTTAATCCTGTGTGTGGCAGCCATCTTCCTTCTTTTTGCTGCAAACATGCTTGATAGTTCGAACTATGAATAAAACTGTTACTAAAGAAAGAACTTAGAGGCCCAAAGATCCTTTTTCTTTTTTCAAATTACTTTTTGTACTCTCCTCCTGAAAAGAACCATAAACAACATATTAGTTGGACGGAATCGAAAAGGGAGGGATAATATCAGCCTCCGTGTCTTTTATAAAATCATGATTTTCTACCCATCCCAGCTGTGGAAAATCTGAATTTTATGGCAAGGCACGCAGGCATATATTGTGCATGTTTAAAACCTTGACATAATATTCCCTACTGGACAATCCACAGGCTTAAAGTAATATTTCTTGAACACGGAATCTGATGACCAATCAGCCGCAGCTAAGATTCCCGCTAAACTTCCACCCAAAAGTAGAGCTTTAGCCCCCCTAGCAGAATGGGCAACAAACTTAGACAGATCTACCCCAGATCTTCGCATGAGCTCTTTGACCCAGCGGGCCAAGGTAGGTGCGGAGACCGCCTTATGTGGTGTTCTGAAAGAAATGATCAATTGGGAATCAGCATTGCATCTCAAATATTATATTCTTCTCTCATACTCACATAAGCAACTCACCATGCACAGCTTCCTACATTCATCAAAGCTAGGATAAAATATAGTTCTAAACATCGTTTTAGTTCTCTTAGAGATATTGAAACAAACAACAAATACCTTCTGGAACAAACCTGTGCCCTGTAATCTCCAACGCTCTTACGTCTGAAACCCTTCTAAAAGAAATTAGACCTAGCAACATAACCAACCTCAAAGAAAGCGCCCTTAGATCCAAAAACTAATTTTCGCTCCAACTCAATTTCGATTTTCAATTTCAATAAGCTTTATTCGATTATTAAAAAATAGTCATCAAAGCACAAGTAAAATGCAGCACATTGCTTATACAGCTGTTAACAGTAAAGTATTCACATAATTATAATCACATAAGTATAGATTTTCTGCAGGTTAAAACATTCTTTAAAAACACTAAAATTAATTCGGCGATAAAATCTTCATCTAATAGTTGTAAAAAAAGTAAAGCGGGGCAGCATTGTCTTAGACCACTTTGCCTTAAAAGGGGGAGAATCCATCTCTTCCTGTACAAAGAGTAACATTTACAGAAGAATAGAACATGGATAGTTGATTGAACTGATACATTATCACAGGGACAATTGCACAACGCTCTTGATCAATCATTCTGCATCGGGAACGAAATCAGTCTATGAACGATTCCCAGTCTATAACATATCAGCAGAAATCTATTAAAATCCCCTAGGGTGCGCCTAATATAGGGTTGGATTTTAAATGTGGTCAGAGTAAGGTGGTGTGCCTGAACAGTTACTTTATTCATCTCACTTTCCCTTCTCATTTCTTTCATGTGATATAAGCATCTATCTTTTAAATCTTTCCTTTGTACTAGGCAAAGACTTGTAGGATCTAAAAAATATTCTGGATAACCTAGGCTAAACGTCAAATTTCTGACGTACTCAAGCCATCTAATGTGTGTCGCTCCGTCCAACCTGCAGCTATCTTCTAAAATCTGTCTATTTAACAGCGTCTGTTCAGAGGTCCAAATCCTGTGCCACAACAGGACTGGCTGAATTTTGCAAATATCCGTTATATAGAGCATACTTAATTCAGAGAGGCAGATAAAAGTGGAGGTACTCTCGGGAACCGACAGCAAACACCTAAGAAACCTGTTCTCCGCAAGTTGCAGGGGTTTTACATCCTCTTATCCCCAGATACCTGCACCATATGTTGCAGTGCTTATACACTTAGTCTTGTATATTAGCAGACGTTCCTCTGGGGCCCGCTTTCCCAACTTCCTACTAAAATTAATTAAGGCAGCCATTGCTTTTGAGAACAATAGCCTCCTAGCCTTGATCGCCTGGATCCAAGACCCTCGTCTATCAAATAAAATACCAAGATAGGAAAAGGTGTCAGTGCAATCAATTTGTTTAATGCCCAAAAATAGCGGCCTGCACTTCCTGCTTCCATCCAGTCCCGCATTTCATCACAAAGGTCTTAGATATATTCACATTTAAGGCTAAGTTTGACATAAAATTTACAAAACTACACACTAGTTTCTGAATACCCCTTGGAGTCCGGGCCTTTAGGACCACGTCATCGGCATACATTAGCGCTGGTATTGGGCGGTTTCCTATGAAAGGTAAGTCCTGGTACTCATTTTCCAATGTTCTTCCTAAATCATGTATGTATAACATGAAGAGAAATGGAACCAGGACGCACCCCTGCCTCACTACTCTCATCACCTTTAAGTGTTCAGAACATTCCTCCCCCTCCCCAAACTGGACCCTTGCTATTGCCCCCGCATACAACTGCCTTAAAAACAATACTACAGACGTATCCACCCCCATGTTTTCTAAAATTCGCCATGGTTTTTCATGTATTACGCAATCGAATGCCGCAGTTAAATCGACAAAAGTTAAAAAAAGACTGTACCCTTTGGCCTTGGTATATTTGCCTAACAACATATTTAAATTCAGACCTTCCTCCATAGTGCCTAACCCCTTACGGAAACCAAACTGTAAATCACTAATAACAGAGTGATCCTCCGCCCAATCTTGCAATCTAGTTAACAGCACTCTTCCGATAACTTTAACCGTGGAGTCAAGCAAGGATAGGGGCCTATAGCACGCTGGATTGGACCGGTCCCCCTTTTTAAAAATCGGGACCAATATATATTCAAACCATGATGATAAAAGTCCGGTCCTACTGCTTGCATTTATTACTTCTGTTAATAATGGGCCCCATAATTCGATGTTATGTTTAAAAAGATCTACCGAGATGCCGTCAGGACCCGGGGCCTTCCCACCCTTGCTTGACATTATTGCCCTGTTAACCTCGCCGAGATAAAAATTTAAATTGGGTTTTTTGATTAACTGAGAATTACCTGGCGGTACCACAGCTACGCCTTCTGGGCTTAAAGCCGGAAGAGGGTTACCATATAACTTTGCATAATGTTCCACCCATTCAACCTCAGTAATGGCTATCTCAATTTTTGCCCCATCTCCATTAACTAAGAAGGGATTATTTACTGCCTTCCAAAAGGTCGAAGAGTCCCTCACCTGAGCAGCTAAATGTAGCGCTTGCCAGGCTTCATTATTAGCGCCCTTTTCCTCGATTTTAAGATCCTGTTATACTCCCGAGTAATCTCTAATCTCATCACGATTTTGTTTTATGTAGGGAATTTTAAAGTTTGGTATAGGCTTTAGTACACCTAGTATCAAACCATCCCTTTTTTTGCCTTTCTCTTTTTTTATCCTGCAATTGTAGATCCTTTTTAATAGCCTCAGCTATTGACGAAAAGCCAACTATGATCTCATTATGAGTGGATTCTTCATTTAGAAAGGCCATAAATGCTTCATTACAACTTGTAATAATTTTCTTTGTAAATTTCTCCAGATCAACTTTATCCCTAGGCAAAATGATCGCTCACTGAAATTTCGTGGGTGCTAAAATCCACAATTCTTGTAGCAAATCTGGAGGAAGCTAAAATAAAATCTATAGTAGAGAGTATACCCCGTCCATTAAAAGTAGGATTAAATGGGACTGGGGTTGAGCACAAGCTATTTGCAAAACCCAGATCTATTTCAAACATAACTTCATTCAAAATATCCGCATATGAACTATGTGCAAAATGCTGAAAAGACACATTCTTATCACTAGTAATCCCCCAGAGCCCAGTATCGGCATGCTTACAAACAGTGCAATTAAATCGCCACCCCATATTATAAACAAATCTTTAGCTAATGAGGCCTGAATATTTTGTACGGTAGCACTTATCGTCCTCAATATACCCTCGAGTCTATTGTGTGGGGCATTATTATAGAAATAAATTTACTAACACCGAACTCAATGATTTATCAATATCACAAAACCTGAAAGTATGAATCAGCGCCAATCATCCTAATTTTTGTCAAGTTCAGGTGATTAGATACAAAAGTGATAAGGACGCTCTACCATGTGCTGATGCAGTAGCCAGTGTATGATATGTCCTGAATCCGTTTATATGAACCGGATCCTCGGCCCAGGTCTCCTGTACGCTAACTATTTCAAATTTCTTCACAAAATCACACCATATTTGGTTGCTCACTTTAGTTTTTATGCCTACTATATTCCAAAACAGAAACTGGCAATTATATATCCTGTTTGCCCCTGGGTCTTTTGCTAGTGGTCCCAAATTAGGAACTATTGGTAAGGACTGCAAAAAGTCAGGAGTCTCTGACCTAGTATGTGTAATTGATATAGCAGGGCTCGCACAACTTGTTATCGAACAGACAGGGGGTTCAATGTCAGAGACCTCTCCATTGATGGGGGCGGCCTGTATTATCACTGGCCCTAAGTTAGGGAACAAATTATGTTTTTCCCCAGTCATATTCATTTCAATTTTGGCTGTGACATCGACCCCATGTGTCTGCTGGTTTGTTTGTTCTTGAGACAGTCAGTCCACATCTTCTAGATCGGAGAGATTATCAAACCTGTTATGGACTGGAATATTATACAGATAATTGTAGTTGGCTGGTTGTTGGTCGTGAAGATCTAGAGGGACAATGTTAATACGTGGTTGGTAAAAGTGCCCAACGGAAGAATGTTAATATCAGTTCTTGTAAGGGCCTGATTTCCTGCTCTATGCAGGATCATTTGTACAAAACGCGGTGTTGAGAATGACAAAACTACGCAATCGCCAGTTAATTTCTTCAGGCCTCTCCCTAGCCAGCTTGTCCTTCTTGCCATTTTAAACTTGGCGAACAGCCTTTCAGTTTGACCTATTTTCAAGCCCAACCAGCATAAAGATGTATTCCTTAAAGAATCCCATGTCTCTTCTAACCCAGTAGGCAATCTGGGTACATTTGTTAAAATGATTGGATATGGCGTGGTGGCTGGGGGTAAGTCTAATGTAATCAGAGTGGGGGGATCTTCTTGATTTGGCCCGGTAGCTTGAGCTCTTATGTGTCTTCCATCCAGATTTAGTAGTGGTTGCGGCCCAACATTTTTCCTCTCTAAATTGTATTAACGCAATTAGGCACGCCACTTGACCGGGCAGAATTCACGGTGTGAACTTTCTTCTCGATTACATCCCTTTTATTTAAGCGCTAACTCACACTTGATCCCCACTACTAGATTGTGGCTCTGCAATTTTTCCCTCTGTTTCTGACCTGCTATTTTTTGCACTGATAGTACGGCTATTTATAGCAGTGTCCATTTGTTCCAATTTTTTCCACAGTATTGTAAATGTATTTTCAATCAAATCATTAATCTGAGCTAGCGCCGTTCCTACTACAGCGCTCTCGGCAATAACATGAGTAACAGTTGAAGCGTCTACAGTGCTTTCATGATTTGACATGGGGTAGCAAGGAACTAGATCAGTCTGAGTGCCAACCGAAAGTGTTTTCATTGTATCTAGTGATTTAGCATTTTTAACCTGATTTTCAAAATGGGATCCCTTTGTGTTCTTTGGTTTTTGTGCACCCGTACCCCGCTTATGTTTAACTGGTAGCTCTTGCGCTTTTCTTGCATCGGAGGATTTACAGCCCCGCGCTCTAGTGGTAGGGTACTTCTGGAGTCATAGATAGTGGATGTTCCACAACTATCGCAGGAGGATTTAATGGAACATTTAGAGGCGTTGTAGGTAACGATCTTTGTGTAGGGGCCTCCAAATCAGGGCCAGAGATACCCAAAGAGGACTGTCTTTGAAAGTTTGCTGGATCCAAAGAGAGACAATGTTCTGTTATTTCAATTTCATGGGTCAACACTGCCTCTGCCCTGACTAAGAAAGCATCCAATGTTCCCTCAACTCCCTTTTGCTTGTTCATTATTTTGGCTTGAGGCACTGGACCTCGCAAAAGCAAACTCAAAAACAAACCCCCCACAGATGAGCGTGAATGTTGTGCGACAGTACCTGCACGCTACTGCTTGTTTCCACACCAATGTCCGGGTATCCTGATGTTAAGGGGGAGGCCCAGCCCAGCCTCCTCCAGGCTCTGACGGGCGCAGACGGGCCTGCCCTCGGCCCGGGCTTAGCCCGGGCCCGCGTCCAGATTTGAAGTGCCACCGGAAGGAGCAGGGCAGTGTGGTTCTTGTGGTCCTCCTTGGACCAGTGGCAACAGGAAAATCAAAAAAGCTGGAAGAAGCGGGACACGCGCTGCGGGATCCCACGTCCGGTTTTGAAGCGCCTCCAGGCGCTATCTGCTGACGCTGCACTGGGTGCCGGTGGAACAGGGCAGTGTGGTTCTTGTGGTCCTCCTTGGACCAGTGGCAACAGGAAAATCAAAAAAGCTGGAAGAAGCGGGACCCGCGCTGAGGGATCCCACGTCTGGTTTTGAAGCGCCTCCAGGCGCTATCTGCTGACTCTGCACTGGGCGCCGGAGGAGTGGGGCAGTGTGGTTCTTGGGGTCCTCCTTGGACCAGTGGCAACAGGAAAATCAAAAAAGCTGGAAGAAGTGGGACCCGCCCTGCGGGATCCTGCGTCCGGTTTTGATGCGCCTCCAGGCGCTATCTGCTGACGCTGCACTGGGTGCCGGAAGGAGCAGGGCAGTGTGGTTCTTGTGGTCCTCCTTGGACCAGTGGCAACAGGAAAATCAAAAAAGCTGGAAGAAGCGGGACACGCGCTGCGGGATCCCACGTCCGGTTTTGAAGCGCCTCCAGGCGCTACCTGCTGGCTCTGCAC
The DNA here is from genome assembly GCF_964204655.1 of Triturus cristatus. Taxonomy (NCBI): domain Eukaryota; kingdom Metazoa; phylum Chordata; class Amphibia; order Caudata; family Salamandridae; genus Triturus; species Triturus cristatus. The sequence continues at coordinate 1,061,994,600 of NC_140582.1, read as the reverse complement.
TGGGCGCCGGTGGAGCAGGGCAGTGTGGTTCTTGGGGTCCTCCTTGGACCAGTGGCAACAGGAAAATCAAAAATGCTGGAAGAAGTGGGACCCGCCCTGCGGGATCCTGCGTCCGGTTTTGAAGCGCCTCCAGGTGCTATCTGCTGACACTGCACTGGGCGCCGGTGGAGCAGGGCAGTGTAGTTCTTGTGGTCCTCCTTGGACCAGTGGCAACAGGAAAATCAAAAAAGCTGGAAGGAGCGGGACCCCAACTCATTAATTCCTTCACAACAATGTCCACGTCCCAAAGGGATGAATACTTTGCTCCTGGAGGTGCTTTAATTCTTACACTCCGCGAGAGCCTCCTAATCACATCATGTTGTCTTATCGGTAAGCTATCTACCAAGTGATGACCTGCCGAAATAGCTGATCTGCCAATGTTAACAGTACTGTAGGATTTTCCGTCAAGAAAACCCTCTGTCAAATAATTAACTACTTCCACCAGAGGTGCTGATACTGGACCCAGATTCCTCGAAGTACACCAACAAACCCATCTTCTCAGGCCAACCTGTAGGCCTTTGAAGTCCCTTGAGCCCATGGCTCTCCCGAAACCAACCAAGCCATCAACCTTAAGTGTCCCTGAAGAACCAAATCGTGAAAATCTCCTGAAGCATTTGTCAACAACTCTGGGATTTTTGGAAGAAGTACCGGGTCGGCAATCAACATTTCAGTAACATCTGGATACTAAACTTGGGACGTCCAAAATGGGGCTATTAACACTATCTCTGCCCTCTTCTTTTTTACTTTCAATAAAGCTCTTTGACACAGAGCAAAAGGAGAGACCTGCCCCAAACTTGCAGAAAAGCGTCCACCGCTTCCGCAGCTGGGTCCGGCCTCTAACTGTAAAATCTGGGAGTCTGAGCATTCACTCTGTTTGCAAGTAAGTCCACCACCAGTGGGACCCATTTCCTGTCTATCAACATGAACACTACCCTGTTCAGTCTCCAATCGCTGTAATCCTTCAGCTGACGTGAGTTCCAATCAGCTATGGTATTGCTTATCCCCAGTAAGTATTGAGCCTGAATCATAATGTTTCTGCTCAGACAGAAATGCCAAAACTCCTATGCCAAATTCGCTAAAGCTTTCAAACGTAGACCCCCCAATTTGTTTATATATCTCACTGCCAAAATGTTGTCCATCCTCAAGGGAACACAGCATTTTGCTTGATCCCTTACAAAGCTCTTTACCGCAAAAAAACCTGCCAACAACTCTAGGTAGTTGATATACATTTTCCTCTCCTGACCTGTCCACTTCCCTCATAGCATAACATAACATAACATAACACAGCATAACATAACCTCCCTCATGTTGTCAATGAGCCACATCTCGGTCCCCAGCCCTGAAGTCTGGCATCCGATTCTACTACAATGTCTGTGGTTGGTCCGAAGATTGCCCTTCCATTCTACACCTCGAGATTCTCCTACCACCATGCTAATTCCTCTTGCGCCTCTGAATCTATCTGAACTCTGAGAGTAACTCACCCCTCGGTGTAAATACAAGATCTTTAGCCTTTGGAGTGCTCGATAATGTAAGAGAGCTGGAAATACCGCCTGAATGGAGGCCGAACGAAGTCCTAGAGCCCTCACAATCTATCTCAAGGTCACCCATTTTCTTACTAACATTCTTCACACTTCCCTGCAAATTTTCCTCACCTCTCCATCAGTAATCTCAACACACAGTCCAATGTCAAATCTTAAAACCCAGGAAAACAGTCGCTGTGTACCAAACAAGACTTCTTTCTGTTTACTACAAACCCCAAATCCTCTATCACACGAACTGCCAAAGCGGTATGCGCCAGAGCCAATTCCCTGCTCTCTGACATAATCAGGATATCGTCTAAGTATATTATCAACCTTACCCCCCTCAAGCGCAACCATGCTGCTATCGGTCTCATCACCTTTGTAAAACACCAAGGGGCAGATGTTAAACCAAAGGGGAGGCTCTTGAATCTCAACATGGTCCCTTGCCATTAATATTTTAAAAGGTTTCTCTGCTCGACACAGACCGGAACAGTCCAGTAAGCATCCTTTAAGTCTAGATGGGTTAGCCAATCCCCTTTCCTTAAAAGGTACCTCAACGTGAACACCCTCCATTTTGAAATGATTGCATTCCTCCCACTCATTTAAACCTTTCAGATTTATCACTGGCCTCATGCTCTTGTCCTTCTTCTCCACAAGAAAAAGATTGCTTACAAACCCAGCATACAAATTGTCTGCTTTCTCTATGTAACCCTTCTTCTCCAACTCTTGAACCTCCTGATTTACCATTTTCTCTTGCTCTTTTGCAAATCTTAAAGGTGCTGGGCGTCTTACCCGAACCGGGTTCTAGACAAAGTCTATTTTGTAACCACTGACAGTTTGTAAGACCCATGGACCGGAGGTTATTTGTTTCCATCTGTCTAAAAAATGGGTGAGTCTGCCACCCAATATCTCCGGAATAAACAAAGGGTTGTTTGCCAAACATAACTTGAAATCTTGATCTTCTCTCCTCTAAAACAACCTCTTCCACTCTGAGGGTAGAAACCGGGAGAGTTTCTGATTGAAAACCACTGGGTCTGAACCCACAGGAGAAGGAGCTCCGTGAGATTCCAAAACCTCGGCCTGGGAATCAACCCCACATTCTCCCGCCTTTCCAAAACCCTTTTTTATGTCTTTGTGCATCTTTGGCCTCTACCAAATTTATTTAAGAAGGTCAAAATTTTGGGATCCAATTCCGGTGTGTAAGCCACCTTATTTGCTAAGGAGGGTCTCGGACACTCTGACCGTAGTCTAGTCCTAACTTCCTTTGGCATTTCCTTTCTAATCCAGTATTCAACATACAGTGCCACATGTTTGGCTGGGACCCATTGAGGAGAGAGTGGATGCTGAATAGTGTTAGGGTCAAACATAAGCTCCCCTAAAGGATCCATGACCTGATCCAAAATAGTCTTGTTTCTCTCTTTTTTAACTCTCTTCCTCTTATCATTCTCCTCCTCCGAAGATTCAAAATCTGATGAGCAGGAAATTATGAATGTCCCCACTACTTGAGGACTCATCGCAGGCGATAGCTGTGCGATCCCCTTTAGCGGCCTTTATAGCCTGATAACTCAACTCCTTGCGAGTTGTCATCCCAAAGCCTTTCTGGATAAAGGCCCCTTTAGCTTTGATCATCTAGTCCATTCCCAGATGTTTTCTCTTCTGGGTAACTTTCTTTCCACATCCACTTGCAGTGGTGTCATTCAATACCTCTTCAACAGTCCAGAATTGCTCATCATTAACTCTATTGCCAAATCTCCCTTCTAACTTATCAATACAATTATCCAATTTCTTTCCTAATTATGACGCCAGAGCAGCCACAGCCTTTTCAACACATTCCTCTACTCTCACTTCAACAGTACCACCATTATCATTATTCTGCACCATTATTCCTAATGACTAACATAAGTCTCCAATAAACTTAATATAAAACCAATATCAAACTCAGAGTCAAACTTTTACTCTAAAAATCACCTTCCTGTAACTGAGAACTCCAGACCAACACCAATCAGCTGTTTCACTTCTGACCTCCACAGTATGACTGAAAAAAATTGTCTTTTCGCCTCTTTTGCTTGTCCAAAAGATGGCTACCAAAACTGTATTAGATCTACCTAATCTGAACTAACCTAAAATGGCTGCCGCATCATGTGACTCTCCTACGGTGGCCCAGAAGCATAAAAATACCTTTGTGCCTCCTCTTCCTATCGGGTCTGTGAAAAAACCTATGGACTCTTCTTTCATAGAAAAATACACTCTTCTAAATATTTAAATACATTTTGCGTGTTGTGCAATACACCTAATGGCAGTGAGTGTATGCGTGTGAATTCATTCAGTCATTAGAAAATGACCACTCATGTGGGAAAAACCTTCCCGCATGTGCGTGTCCATGTTAAATAATCACAGTGGGAGAGGCATCGACAAACGGTCACTCTCCCGCATTGAAATGTCCCAAATGCCTCTCTCCGATGTGAACAGAGAGCCGGAGGCTAAATCTGTCCATTGGAGAGAGAAGCCAGTAGAAAAACACTACGGACTGGCTTCGGTGAAGGAAAGCGCGAGTAACAACGGCCGCGCTCACGCATGTAAAATGCTTCGAGGGCCCGAAAGAATAAGATTGTGGCCTTGCAAGTGAAAAAACCTTTTATATAAGATATACTGCCGACTTCTAGCACGGCATGGTCAAGAATATTAAGGGTAGTAAAATATTATTTCAGAAAAAGCTCTAAATCTCACATTAATCTAAAACACACACCATAACTCATATATATAATACATAGAAATCTCTATAAAAAATTCCTAAACAAACAAGCATAACTCAGCTTATTTATCATGCTTGTACACAGTTAAAAACAGCGTCAAACACACAAAAGTAAGCAGGATTAAAATGCGAACTTATCTCAGCTGTGAGCAGCAACAAAGAAGGAAGATGGCTGCCACACACAAGATTAATAGTTAACAACAAATCAAACACATTGTTTTCCTGGCTTTATCCAGGATGCTCTCAGAAATGTGGAAAATTATTTGAATGTCATCCGCATATGAATATGGGATGGCATTAAATTGCTGAAGTCAGGCAAGAGGGCTGCCTTGAAGATTAAACAAAAGGGAGGACAGAGAAGTACATTGTGCTAAACCCAATTTTAAAGGATGAAAATTAGATATAAAATTCTTTACTTGGACTATTAGACTCCTTCTGGTAAGGAAGGAAATTATTCATTTTAGAATATAGCCTGTGATATTGACGCTTTTGACACAGTCCAAAGTAAAAAGTGTGATCAATGATGTTACATTTTGCACTGTGGTCTTATTAAATCGCTGCACTTGTCCAACCACATCCGACACCATTCTTAGATCAGCAACTGCTGACTAGATGGCAGATTCAGTGCCCATTTCGTATATGAATCCAGTCTGAGTTGGCTCTAGTAAGTAGAAAACTTCTACCTGCACATTAGAACACTTGAATGTTGAGCGCTCCATTGAAGACAATGGAGTGCTCCGGGCTTCTAATGTCTGGTAGAAGCCCAGAGCTTCAACATTCCAATATTTGTTCACAAAAGCAGCTGTGAAAAAAGACCTAACGGATCCTGAGGGGATTTCAATTCCCTTGTAGTGCGTGAGGCATTTGTTTTACATATTAGAACATTCTGCCCTCTACGGGGGGAATGTTCTAATGGGCTTAGAGCCCTCTGTAGCAGGCTCTACCGGCCATTAAAGTCCCACCCCCTTGTTAAAGGCCCTCGCTTTCGGCGCGGGCCTTTAAAGCAGGAGCGCACCTTTAATGACCAGTAGAGCTCACTACGGCAGACTCTATAGTGAAGCTGCTGAACAACTGCTTTCTCTGAGACTGTAGAAAAATAAGGGGTCTATCTATCTATCTATCTATCTATCTATCTATCTATCTATCTATCTACCTACCTACCTACCTACCTACCTACCTACCTTCCTATCTATCTATACCGATACAGATACAGATCAGCAATTATTAATGCCTCCATATTGCTTAGTACTGCGTATTGTGGCGATATTTTAAAATGACTGGAATGGCCATCACATTACATTTACCTTCGGTGAAAAAGGGCGCAAGCATTGCATGAAAGCATAGCCTCCTTCTGTGACCTTTTTGAGTCGCATTGCCAGGATGCAGTGTGGAATTTGGACACTGCAGCCTCACTGGCATATGTACCTTGAAGAATGGGTTGGGCATTCAGTGCCATCTGAATGATTGGTTTAACAGGCACTGAACTTCATAATAGAAACAAAAGGCTGACTAAGGCCTCACGCATTCAGGCAAGCTTTTAAAGTGAGCTTTAAACACTCCCAGTGTAAATACACATAAAGCTTCACAATGGAGACGAAAAACAGGCTCTAATTCTTTGTGAAGATTCACCCTGGAGTTTAGTTCTTGCACCTCACACAAAGCACATGGTCTATAGACCTGGGTGTACAGTGTTTGCTCTAGAGCGGATCCTGATGCTGAATTGTACCAGCTCGATGACCCTTCTCATCATGTCAATCGAAGCCCTTTTGTATAGAGGTTCCACTTGGGACTGTTGTGCAGACGCCACCAGGCTAGGAACAAACTCTTCCAAAGCTGCTCGGCGGATGCACTCTCCGCGCCCATGTTTACAAGAAAACATGTTTGTTTACCTTGGCAAACAGATCGTCACACACCATGGTGGTTAAACGTAGGATTATGATGACACCTTTTCAACCCTCATTACTTTGAAAATGAACGTATTATTCAGTTATAACAATCTTCAAAATACGCAGCTTTTTTAACTGAATAACTTCTGGCGAAATTGTTTTTCTGGAAACTTTGGTGTAGTATTGAGTTTGATCTTCCCAGATCCTCCTTTTCCTCGCATAAACTTCCTCTAAAAATCATATTTCGTAGTATAAGTTTCCTCGTCATATGAACTCATATAAAAAAGTGCTTAGAATGACCTGGTCAAATCCATAGTTGTAAATGCATCTAAATAAACATGGTCTGAAATAAAGTGAAGCATTGCAGTTATTAAACGTAACCGTACTCCATGGTTAATTATTGTCATTGGTGGATCACTTTTGGATTTATACTGTAAGAAATTCAAAAACCTTTTAAAATACAGTTGAGAAAAGTGAAGAGTGAAATTGCTGCCTGAAGCTAGAAGGAAGTGGATGAGGCTGGAGAGCAAGGTGAGGAAAAGCTAGACCAGCACAATATCTGAATGCTGCTATGGAGGTATGTTTACAATTTAGAGATACAAATGTGTAATACCTGTAAAACGGCTCATTAGTTTAAGGCTCCTGCTGCAAATGTATATGTGTGATTTTCAGGTCACAGTCTGCTTTCCTGATATGATAGCGCGTTGTGTTGTTCTGTAATAATGTTTAGCCTGCAGACAAATACGCTTTCTCCAATTGTCATTGGATAACATTAAGGTTACAAGTTCAAATCCAAGCAGAAGAAGAAACATGGGTAATCGATTTCAAAAAAAGAATTTGATTCCTGAGGAAATCAAAGCTTTTTGCTACCTCCACCAGTGCTGGAGTGGAACCATACTCTGGGAACCCCCACTACGGAGCCCTATAAGCAGTGCATGTGCATTTCCATCCCTGCTCAAACTTCTAGTGGACCAGCTGTGAATGGTTTCTACTGGATCCAGTTGCAGCATCAGCTTTTTTGAACCAAAAAAGGCTATGCGAATCAAAGTGAAAAAAACAATGGAAATACAACGTGACAAAAAATACAAGCTGAAACCACAACTGCACCCTACTGAAAACCCAACAATGGCTAACCTGAAATCACCCCCTGATTAACACCCTAAAAACTGAATTCCTCCTGATTGCCCCTCACAACCACTCTGCCCTCATAGAAGAATGACTCAAACTCACAGCTCTCAACTGCACACCCCATGTGATTAATTCCACGAAATGAATAGGTCTATCTCTGAACAAATACCTGAATGTGCAAGATCATATCAGAGCTATCACCAGGGGAGCCAACTACCAACTAAACACACTAAGGAAAATCAAACCCTTCTTGCACCGAGCTGACATTCAGTTAGCAGTCCAATCCCTAGTCATATTCCGATTAGATTATGAGAGCGCTACTCTTGCAGGTTTACCTAAAATAAGCTTACTCCACTTAGGGACACTATGGGGCAGATTTATGTTGCACTTGCGCCACTTTTGCGCCGCCGTTGCGTCACTTTTGTGACGCAGCAGCGGCGCAAATCCAGCGCCATGGTGCGTGGTATTTACAACGTGACGCATCTGGGAGATGCATCACGTTGTAAAGCCCTGCACCACATGTAGGCGTTCCAGGGCAGGTGGGGGCGTTCCGGCGCAGGAACACCTCCTAAAAGTGGCTGAGTGAAATCTACAAGATTTCACTCAGTCACTTTTAGGCCCATGCTGCGTCAAAACCCTGCGCCTGCTTGAAGCAGGCGTAAGGATTGACGCAGCATTGTACAGATAGGGCCCCCCAGAACATTGCTGGAGCTGCGTCGCGCTTGCGACGCAACTCCAGCAATGCGCCACTTTTACGGCACAGATGCGTCACGCATCTGTGCCGTGTTTGCCCCATGGTGCGCCGCATTATAAATGCGGCGCATCCATGGTGGCGCAACTGTGGCGCATAATAATTGGCGCATCCCTGCTGATATGCAGGGATGCGCCAGTTAACATAAATCTGCCCCATTGAATTTAGCTGCTAGGCTTATCACAGGTTCCAGAACATTTGACCACATTACACCTGACCTGAACCAACTACAACGGCTCCCATTTGAAGCAAGAATTCATTTGAAGATCGCTTGGCCCTGCACCACAACACACCTGTCTACCTGATGAAAAAACTTGTACTATCTGTGGCAGTTGCTCCTCAAGAAGCACTAACTCACCTTCTGTTGATGCCGCAGAAGTTCAACAAAAATTGAGACTTACAACAGCTCATTCTCTGGGCTACCCCAAGAATTTGGAACGCGCTACTGCCTGAAACTAGGACGAACCCCTCCACTACCTACGTAAAAAAATCTTCTGATGAACAGATTCCTTAACTAGTTTTCCTTAGTTTCTCAGCTTGACAATTTTCATGTGGACTTTGGTATACTGTGTCTGTATTTGTTTTGTATTGCTTACCGCATATTCCTTCTTGTAATCTCTTCCTATATATATATATGACCTGACTGCTATATGTACAGCGCTCTGATACCCTGAAGGGTCATGCTCGTGCTATATAAAACTCTGCAAACAAATATGCATCATTAACCACTTCTACGATACGACTGGAAGCAACAGAGATTGTTTTCCCATTAGAGTTCATTATATGTACAAAAACCCATGTACTAGAAACTGGGTCTAGCAGAAAAGATTGTTGATTGACCATCTGGAATTTACCCCACGGTTGACTGTTAATCACAGCACACCCCACAGTTATGTTTGAAGACCAACATTTTTAACAAAGTTAGCAATAAAGGTATTCTATTTACTCCATGTAAATCTTTTTTTGAATCAGGAGGAATAATAGTGTGGAATCTCAATGAACTACACAGTCATCCCCTGCTACACAGTCATCGCCTGAAGTGGTGGGGAAATATTTCCAAATATTGGCAGCGCGTCGAGTATGAGTCATAGGGATGATGATGCGTGATGGAGGCTATAACCACACACACATGGACATACCATCAGCCGTGATCGAACCCTGATTACTCCAAGGAGCAAGAATGTATCAAATACATTCAAAATGTCAAAACAACTTATACTACAGTAGCATATGTTATCTGCTCATACTGTGAGGAAAAAATATTCAGATTTGTTTCACAGTTTCATTATCTCCAAGTCGATGGTCTCAACAGCCTGTCGGAACATGTTGGGTCTGGCACGCATGGCTGATGTTCTACCGGTTAACGATAGGCCCAACTGCAAATAGTAGCAGAGAAAGAACGAAGGGAGCAAACAGAGTTATGCACACAAAACCTTATATTCAGGCCACACCCCTCAACCAGGTACAGCTAATCTTAGGAAAATAAAGACCGACAGACTGGAGGCATCCACCAGAGAAACAGAGTCAACAGAAAATGCATTATCAGGCTACACTGTTTGCACTGCACACATTGCGTAAAGGGATTGGGCCAGAGCGCAGGCGTTGCACCATTTCGAGCATTGCACAGGCTGCAAGCTAGAGAAATAGGGTGTCGTCACTAGTTTGTAGGTTGCTGTTTGACTTCACCCTGGCCACTGATTGTCATGTTGCAGAGAAATAAATTAAACATCCACACTAGTAATTCTTTTAGTGGTAAAAAACAGACATGTGGCAGAACAATGTGGTATGCGCAGTTATTTTGTATGATTAAAGAAAATATAAGGAAAATGTGTGCTTCTGCGTTTAAAAAAACATGTAAAAGTGCTGAACTTTCCTAGCCCTGCACTTGTGAGCACTGAAGTCCTGTTTTGAGTGTTGTCACATGGAGGTTGTTGATATATATAGCAATGTAAATAGCACACTACACTCTGAAAGTCTGTGTGTATGTATATATGTGTATATATATATTCACAGAAAAAACCATAGGTTTCAGGCACGTTATAGTTAGGAATTAGCATTTAAAAAACCTCAGAAATTCACTGAAAAAACCATAGGTTTCAGGGGTGTTATAGTTAGCTGGACTTTTCACTTGTACACAACCATTGAAATTCCCCCGTTATAGTTAGTTCAGCTAACTATAACTCGCGCACCCGCAATGCACTGCTGATGACGTCACATATTACATCACTCATGACATGATCAGTGACATCACTCATGACATCACTGATGACATCTCAAATGACATCACTGATGACATCATCCAGTGAATGTGTGTTTTTCTGAAAATTAAATATGTTTTATATATGTATATCTCAAGGTCGAAGCCAAGAATAAATGGGTATATAAGTGTCTAAGTGGATGATTTGTTTTTGAAAAATTGATTGTGTAACTGACTGATTAAGTGTATCATAGTGAATACATGGCTTAGTGAGTAATGTTTAAATATGTAAATATCTGTATCAGTCTCTCACTTTGTGTATAAGTGGCTGCATGGGTTGGTGAGTAGCTACATGGGTGTCTACATAGGTTATTAGTTGGTTTTTTGAGTATCAGTCTGAGTGTCTGCATGGTTCGGTGGGGGGTATTACGTAGTGCATAGGTGCATGAATGAGTGACTCACTCTTTGTATGTGTTGAAGACAGCATGTGTGCAGGACTGTATGGGTGGATGAGTGTGTGTATGGGTGTGTTAGTGAGTGAATGACTGTCTCAATAGTGTCTTTATGAGTAACTACATATGTTTTAAACTAGTATATGTGACTATTGGTGTATATAAGTGAGTATATGTGAGAGTGAGAGATTGAAAGAGTTCCTGTGTGAATAAGTATGTGTTTCTATAAGTGATTGTTTAAAAGACTAAGTATGTGTAAGTTTCCGTAGAAGTAAGTGTGGTGGTGTGTGTATAACTGTATATGCAAATAAATGTATGTTTGATTCTTTATTAGCATGAGTGACTATGTGTGTGAGTAACTCTATGGATGAGTGGCATTGTGTAACAGGATGTATAGGTGTATGAGTACATATGATGAGTGAATACATGTATGAGTGACTGTATAGGACTGTTGGTGAATGAGTGGATGTGTATGTGGATCTTAGAATTACTGAAGAGGTTGTTGTAACTGGTATTGGTATGTCCATTGTTTTGAAAAGTTTAGTCTCTATTTTTGAATGTGTGTATCAAAGGTTATATTAGGGTGAGAGGAGGTCTGCCACTCTATCACAAGGATGATGTCATCAGTGATGTCATCAGTGGTGTCATTTGAGATGTCATGAGTGATGTCATGAGTGATGTCACTGACCATGTCATGAGTGATGTAATATGTGACGTCATCAGAAGTGCATTGCGGGCGCGCGAGTTATAGTTAGCTGAACTAACTATAACAGGGAAATTTCAATGGTTTTGTACAAGTGAAAAGTCCAGCTAACTATAACACCCCTGAAACCTATGGTTTTTTCAGTGAATTTCTGAGGTTTTTTAAATGCTAATTCCTAACTATAACGTGCCTGAAACCTATGGTTTTTTCTGTGAATTTCAAAGGTTTTTTAAATGCTAATTTCTAACTATGCCTACAGAGATAGGACATGTGAAGAAAGAAGAAAAAATGCACAGAAAGAAAAAAAAGAAGTGCAGAAAGAAGCAACAGAAGTCCTCAAAGACGAAGAAAAGTGCAGGAAGAAGGATAACGTGCAGAAAGAACAAAAAGAAGAGCAGAAAGAAGCCTTGTTGCAAAATCATCCTGTACCCTCAACTTTTTCAGACGGATACTGGTGGTAACTGAGTCTGACTAACCAGTCCTAGAGCCAGTGCTATGTTAAAAGACACTTAGAATACAGTGAAAACACCTACATACACTAGGGAACATTATGCGTTGGGGTCCCCCTGTGATTAGCATGACCTCCTCTGTAAGCCCCTAGTATATAATAGGGCAGGGGGATTAAAACTACCTCTTAAAACAGGCTACAGGGCGTTTTTGCACACGTTAACTCAGGCCCCGCCCCCTCCCTTCACCACTGTGTAAACACGCCCTGTGTCCGTTTTTAGTTGGGAGATTAAGTTCATTTGAATCCTGAGGGTCCCTAGGGTCCAACTAGCCCACTAGGTACCTCCAGTAAGTGCCACAGAGCTGCGTTGCAGAGAGGTGTAAAAAGTGGCACGGCCTGGACCACCTCTCTGCAATGCAGCTCAGTGGCGCTTACTGGAAGCACTTGGTGGGCTAGTTAGCCCCCAGGGGCCCTCAGTATTGAAGGAAAATTATATCCCCAATTTAAAACGTGCCATAGTGCGTGTTTGCACACGTCACCTCAGGCCCCGTCCCCTCCCTTCACCACTGTGTAAACACGCCCTGTGGCTGTTCTAAGTTGAGAGATTAAGTCCCCTTGAATCCTAAGGGTCCCTAGGGTCAAACTAGACCACTAGGTACCTCCAGTAAGCGCCACAGAGCTGCGTTGCAGAGAGGTGTAAAAAGGGGCTTGGCCTCAGAACACCTGTCTGCAGCGCAGCTCCATGGTGCATACTGGAGATGCCTGTTGGGCTAGTTGGCCCTCAGGGACCCTCAGTATTGAAGAGGAATTAATTCCCCAACTTACAACTCGCCAGGGGGCGCGTTTGCAGAGTGCTGCAAGGAGGGGGCGTGGCCTCCGGCACAATGCCAGTCTTTTAATTATTTTAATTTTTTAAGAAGGGGGGCTGTGTGGTTCCCCTTCTTATTCTAATTTATTGGCCCTGATGACCCCATCCCCCAGGGCCTGTTTTCTAATTATATTTTTTTGACCCCAATCCCCAGGGCTGGCCACTGTTTTTCATTATTTTAAAAAAATATATATTTATAGACACACCTAGGACATGCTGGACAAACCGTACGTACCTATCACCATGACGATTTGCGTGATATTCATTAAAAGGCGACTATGCATACAATGAATCCACGTGGAATGTATTTACACCAATAGTGAAGCTCTGACATGTCTGATGCCCTACCGTGCCTAATCCCGGTAGACACCCTTGTCGTTTATTTATACAAACATGGGTAGCTATTGACGGGCACATTTAATACACATGCACACCAAGCCATTCAAAGGGGATTCGACAAACATTCGACCAAAACTATGCAAGAATCCCCCCTCACGGTTAATAAAACACACATCCACTGCCGGATGTGTAATACTTTTTATTTTACTCTCTGGAAAGGGGACGAACATCACTTGAGAGTCACAGCGCGCTCCTGGCAGAGCCCAATGCTGTTTTACACCCACCATTGCCTGCTGAGTGCCACACACATCTGTGTTGTATTCCACTAGCTAGTGCATATGCTATGACACTCTCTAGCCCATGTGCACTGTAACACCACCCCGTGAATATGTCATGCCACACTTGTCTTCGCACGGGTTATATTGCCCCATCTAACGTGCCTTCCTCAATGTCTATGTTATAACGCACAGTGCTATGCCATACATATTACAATCTGGGATCCATATCTTTGTCACAGTGCATATGCAACGTTACACTCCCCAGCACATATTTTATATTACAACTTTAGAGACTAGTTAGGTTACACAACACTGCCCTGTGCATATTACACTCCAAGGCGCATATCTCGCGCCTGTGCTATCTCGCGCTCTCCAATGAATCTGTCATTGCGCACAATGTATTGCATATTATATTTCACGCCCGGTTCATCTTATATCACACTTTTTGGTGCATAGTTTATACCATACACTATATCTAGTTTTCATTTTCAATCGTGCTCTCAGGACTATGTTCTATACAACACTGTGTTCACCTACCCTTTTCACAGGCATTACATTTTGCGATAGGGGGTGGAGGGTCAGGGGGTGTTTCTGCCAAGTGAGCCCGGAGTCACAGTCACAAACGTCCTCTTCTTCCTGAATAAAAGTGAGATTATGCTGCATACTTGTTCATATTTTAAGTAGTTCGCACAGACACACGTTTTAAAAACAATAAAGTTCCTAATACCCGCCTTCTCTGAACAGTTAGCTTGCTGCCCCATCCCCCTCCTCCCTATCCTCTGTTGTGTGAATCCATGGACTAGCCTCCTCCCTCCTGCCATGCATGGTCTGATGTGCTGCCACTGCCCTCAATTTAGTATGATGTACCAGTCCACTCCTCCTGCCCTCCATTGCCCAATTCTATGCCCCATCATTGACCTCCTGCTTAAACTCTGTGCTTAGCTTGCTGTCCCTATTCTCCTTCCCCCTGCCCTCCGATGTCTTTGTGTATGCCCCTGCTCCATCCTTTTTGCCCACCATGTTCCATGGACCTGCACTCCTATCTACTCTGAGTGTTCTGTTGAGCTGCCACTCCCCTCCCACCTGCCTAGCATTGTCAGATGACTGTAACCTGTCCCTGCCACCTCCACCCTGCCTGTCCACATGCCATGCCCCTATCCTCTTCCTCCTGTCCTACATGGTCCATTGTACTGCCACACCCTTCTGCCCTCCCTGGTCTGTTGTGCTGCAACTGCTCCTCCTGCCTGCCCCGTGCGGTCTGTTGTGAGGCCCCTTCCCCTGAACTTTCTTGTCTGTGCACAGGTCCTGACCCTCCCTTCTATCCTCCATCGTCCTTTGTGCATGCCCCTGCACCCTCCTTCTTGCCCATCATAGCCATTGTGCTACCACTAACCCTCCCACTTGCCATGCATGGTCTTCTGTGCTGCCATGGCCCCTCCCACCTTCCCTGTGTGGTCAGTTAGCTGCCCCTGAACCCCTCCCACCTTCCCTCCATGGTCTGTGTGTATGCCATCACAGTCTCACTGTTGCTCTTCATGGTGTGTCTTGCTTCTAGTGCCCATCCTGCCTGACCTCCATGGCTATCTTGCTGCTCCTGCCCTGCCCCCTTGCCCCCAGCCCTCTGTTTACATGTGCAGACCCCTACTCCCTCCCTCCTGGCTTGTCTGTTCCATTGTAATGCCCCTGATCCATCCCTCCTGCCCTTTATGGTCTGTTATGCTGCAGCTTTCTCTCCTGTCTGTCCATTATGGTCCTGCCTCTTGCCCCTCTGTTCTCTGTTGTCCATGTGCATGGTCCTGTCCCCTCCCTCTTGCTTTCTATGGATTGTTGTGCTGCACTCCCGTCCCGCATGCCCTGTGTGGTGTATTGTGCTTCTGCAAACCCTGATGCCTGCCCTACAGGGTCAGTTTGGTGCACCTCTCCATGTCCCTCCAGTCATCTGTTATCCAAGTCCATGTCCCTACCCCATTTCCTTCCATGATCCAATGTACCATACTTGCGAACATTTTGAACTTGGTAAGAGGGAGATTTTGAAAAAAAACTGGGGTATTGATTTTCCCCTTTGAGTTACATTGAAAAAGAGGAGATTGTAGACAGGAGACAGATAAAATAAAGCCCATTTGAGCTTAAAAACATTGGACGTTTCCTGGCTGAATCGGGTCTGTTGGCATGTATGGTTGTACTACCATTGCCTCTTCCTTCTGCCCACAATGCAAGTCCTGTATTGTTGGTTTGTTGCCCCTGCCCCCCTTTCCACTGCCCTCCATAGTCTGTTGTGCTGCCACGGCCCTTCCTGCCTGCTCAGTGTGGTTAAATTGTTGCCTTTGCACCCTCCTACCTGCCTTCAATTTTCCGAGTCTGTGCCCCTGGCCTCTGCCTCTCAACAGTATCCTAATGAACAACTAGATTACTAACATTCTATATTTATTACAAAAGTGTGGAACGCCTGACGTCATCTTGATGTAATCAAAACTGTAATACCTAGAGCATTTCCTTTAGAAATTACATATATGAGAGGGTCTAATTGGCATCAAAATTATGGTTAGTGCTCTAAAAGACTAAAATAAGGACATATTTTCTGAGTTTTCAAATAGTGAGAAAGCACTTTTAAATTATTTGTTACCTTTAAGTTTTTTTATCCAGTTGACCACTTGATTAAATGTTGCACTTAGGGGAGAGGATGTGGTGTTACTTCCAGAACTGCAGACTTTGCAACTGGGGAACCAGGTTGGAGTTTCTGCTTCAGCTCGACATTCTGTGATTCTGGTCAAATCACTTAGTCTCCCCATGTCTACAACCAAAATGAATTTGTTCTTGTGTGATGTAACCAATGCTCCTGTAAAGCACTCCAATACCTGACAAGTCTGCACTATATAACACTGCAAAAACACAAAATAATAAGTGTTTTGCACACTTCTGTCATTGGGCTATATTTGGGCTACATCTGGGTGATTTTGGGCTACATTTGGGCTCTTTTGTCTCCGGTGGCCATCTTGGGAGATTTATTTGTTATGAAGTTTCCTCATTTCCTCATGTACTGCAGTCTCCTCAGTAGGAAATGCTTTCAGTTTTTTACTTTGATTCCATCATGAAGGTATTCAGATATGTCACACATTTGCCATAAATTCTGAATGTTAGCACTCTAGTTGCTCATTAGATCACTGTAGTAAAACTACTGTTCACCATGGAAGTCTGCTCCTGGTATTAAAAGTGCATGTTTCAGTCTGCATGTCAGAATTTTTTAATGAAATAGAAGAGGATTTGAGAAGTTACTCAAAATGTGCCCTCATTTTCTTTCTTCAGCATTAGTCATATTTCTATGGCAAAATGAACCCCCTCATTGTGTTCCTTTTTAAATTAAATGTTTTAAGTGTTACCAGTTTATTCCAATCAAGATGGCTTCAGGTGTGCCATATTTTTGTCATAATGAAGACAGTAAGCGCTCTAGTTGTTTTTAAGAACACTCTGGGACATTCTGTCATTGGGCTATACTTGGGCTACATCTGGGTGATATTTGGGCTACATTTGGGCTCTTTTGTCTCTGGTGGCCATCTTGGCAGACTTATTTGTTATGAAGTTTCCTAATTTCCTCATTTACTGCAGTCTCCTCAGTAGGAAATACTTTCAGTTTTTTACTTTGATTCCAAAGGCATTCAGATGTGTCACACATTTGCCATAAATTCAGAATGTTAGCACTCTTTTTGCTCATTAGATCACTGTAGTAAAGCTACTGCTCACCAG
Organism: Triturus cristatus; assembly: GCF_964204655.1. Lineage (NCBI taxonomy): Eukaryota > Metazoa > Chordata > Amphibia > Caudata > Salamandridae > Triturus > Triturus cristatus. Next base: position 1,061,977,498 of record NC_140582.1, on the reverse strand, counting down.
GGAAAACTGCTGCTGGTATTGAAAGTGCATGTTTCAGTCTGCATGCCAGAATTTTTTAATGAAATAGAAGAGGATTTGAGAAGTCACTCAAAATGTGCCCTAATTTATCTTTCTGCAGCACTAATCATACTTTTATGGAAAAATGAACCCCCTCATTTTGTTCCTTTTTAAATTAAATGTTTTAAGAGTTACCACTTTAATCCAAGCAAGATGGCTTCAGGTGTGCCATACGTTTATCATAAGTAGGACTGTTAGCGCTCTAGTTGTTCTTTGGAACACTCTGGGAAGCTGCAGTGGAACACAAAGGAATCAACTGACAGTCTCTGCCCTTGTTGGATGTACATGTTTTACTGAGAATGTCAGACTTCATTCTCACATGACTGAGAAAGATAATGTGAATTTACAGAAAATAAGCTCTCAGTTTAGCTTATAGATCACCTTCCAAACCTCTGTGGGAAAAGCATGAGAAAATATTTTTCTCTCAATCATGATATCCCAGCAGAAGGCTTTTTCATATGGTGAAATCACCTTAGAACATACCACAATTCCTAAAATGAGGATGGTACCATCAACAAATGATTTATAATGTAACTAAAGTCTTAAAACCTTCTATTAACTGCAATGCTTTTTAATGAGGTGCTATCATGTATATTGGTCCCAAGATGGCTGCCAACACTTCTTGGATGAAGTGCTGACAGCCAATCAGATCTCAGGATGAGATGTGTGGTTAGGCTCCGCCCACATATATATATGATTTTACTTTTGATTTTCTCAGGAACTACTGAACAGATTGACACCAGACCTGCAAAAGGCACATCCCTGACCTGAGGACTACCTCTCTGCCAAATTTCAAGTAATTCTGTTCAGCCGTTCGGGCTGTACCTTGGACTAAAGGTCCCTATGGAAAATTGCATGGGGAAAACGTGTTTTGGGACCCCCCTTTTTTCTCAGCCCCCGCTTGACGAATCCCCCCGAGACTTTCAGGGTAGGAGCGGAGCAGAGTGCCCCACCTATTTTGAAAATTTCGCGAGGATTCGTCAACCGGCGCCAAAGTTATTTCAAATAGAATGTTGCGGATTTCCTATGGAAACACGGTCCTACCTATAACTATCTACTGGCGACCGCCAGTAGATAATATATATATATATATATATACATATATATGTGTGTGTGTGTGTGTGTGTGTGTATGTGTATATATATATATATGTGTATATGTGTATATATATATATATTACCTACTGGCGGTCGCCAGTAGGTAGTTATAGTTAGGACCCCTTTTCCATAGGAAAAGCTCAACATTCTATTTTGAATAACTTTGGCGCCGGTCGATGAATCCTCGCGAATTTCTCAAAATAGGTGGGGCGCTACGCTCCGCTCCTACCCTGAAAGTCTCGGGGGGATTCGTCAAGCGGGGGCTGAGATAAAAGGGGGGTCCCAAAACGCGTTTTTCCCATGCATTTTTCCATAGGACCTTTAGAACGAGCTACAGCCCGAACGGCTGAACAGAATTACTAGAAATTTGGCAGAGAGGTAGTCCCTAGGTCAAGGAAGTGCCTTTTGTAGGTTTGGTGTAAATCTGTTCAGTAGATTCTGAGAAAATAGCCTTTAAATCAATATATATATCTGAGCCCGCTTACGGTACGCTTACCGTACGCTTACCGTAAGCGTACGGTGGCGTGCGCGAGCGCGATTCTGATTGGCTCTTAGATCTTAGTAAACATTCGAATCGGCCGAAACCAGGAAGCGGCGTCCGCCATTTTGTCTCTCGCATTGAGAGTTATTTCTCAAACTTGATGCCCAAAAACATGTTACGGGGCATTTTTGACAACTCCCTCCCACACAGTCATGTTGAGGGAGTCCCCAAACATCCCCCAAGAGCAAAAACGGTTTTATTTTTTTTTCGGCAATTTCGCCGAGTACGCTTACCGTACGCTTACCGTAAGCGTACGGTAAAAAAAAAAAAAAAACACTATCCACACTTACCCCACCCCCTGTGCTTTTGGTGGCCGGAGGCCACCAAATGTACGGTGCTTATTAATAGGTAAAAAAAACTAAATTTTGGCAACATGAAATTATAAAATCAAAATAAAAAAAACACTATCCACATTGACCCCACCCCCTGTGCTTTTGGTGGCCGAAGGCCACCAAATGTACAGGGCTTATTAAAGTTGATAAAAACCGTGCACGGAACGAACTGCGTTAAGTGGGCGCGCACGCCTCGAATGGCGTAAAGTAACATAGCATTTAAAAAACCGTACAAATTCACTGAAAAAACCATAGGTTTCACACACGTTATAGTTAGGAATTAGCATTTAAAAAACCTTGCAAATTCACTGAAAAAACCATAGGTTTCACACATGTTATAGTTAGCGGAAATTTTACTGATAAAAAACCAGTGAAATTGCCCCGTTATAGTTAGTGCTGGCAACTATAACTCATGCGACCGCAATCTTCTGCTGATGACATATGTGTCTTTATGAAAAAAAAATATTTGTAATATATGTATAGCTAAAAATGTATGGAAGAAGACATGGGCAAATAAGTGTCTAAATACAGTATTAGCATCAGCAGAGGATTGCGGTCGCGTGAGTTATAGTTGCCAGCACTAACTATAACGGGGCAATTTCACTGGTTTTTTATCAGTAAAATTTCCGCTAACTATAACATGTGTGAAACCTAAGGTTTTTTCAGTGAATATATATATATACCAAGTGACCAAGGCCTCTAGTAGGTCGAAACGCGTCATGGCGGTGGTGCAGGTTACGGAGTAAAATAAAGAACTAATAGCACCTATTTCTGGGTCCGTGTTCGTCTTTGGCGTTTAAATACAGCGCATCCTGTGAGACGATTCCTTGTGGCATATATATATATATATATATATCCATTCAAAGAGGTGCCTGTGAAGGAAGGAACCCGCAGAACAGGTAAGTATCTGCCAAAATTCTTTATTCGAAGCAACAGCGGTGAAAATGCATGGCGGCAATCAGTTCATCTTGCCTGACGCGTTTCGTGCATGGCGCACTTTTTCAAAGGCAACAGGACTTGAGAGGCAGCAGCATGTCAATTTCAAACACCCACGTTAAATATTGAATCTACATTTCGGCGTTTGGGACAGGAAGTGCTTTTGTGCGATGTAAGCGGCAACCCAGAAACCTACATGCCGTATTGCATACCCACTTGGGACTCATTAACAGTATTGAGGATTGAAGTCTGGCGACTCACTGCAGCAAGATTCAACACTACAGCTACCATCGGCCACAGGGGTGGCCACGCCCACTGAGGCGGGAAAATAACCATTCAAAAGCTGTGTTGAAAAAATGCCAGTTTCATTCCTCGTTAGTCCGTGATCCTTTGAAGAAGTGCTCCCCAAGCACGAAACGCGTCAGGAAGGACTTATGTTGTGCAACGATGTCTGTGCCTGGATTTGCCTTTGCACAATAAAATGATGGCGAAAATACTTACCTGTGGTGGTCCCCTCTCTACAGGCAACTTTGCGGTTGATGTTTAGCGGCCCCGCCTGAGCCGCGAGAGTGACCCTGCTGCGCCCAGCGCAGTCCTGCTGAAGTGCCAATCTACATTTCGGCGTTTGGGACAGGAAGTGCTTTTGTGCGATGTAAGCGGCAACCCAGAAACCTACATGCCGTATTGCATACCCACTTGGGACTCATTAACAGTATTGAGGATTGAAGTCTGGCGACTCACTGCAGCAAGATTCAACACTACAGCTACCATCGGCCACAGGGGTGGCCACGCCCACTGAGGCGGGAAAATAATCATTCAAAAGCTGTGTTGAAAAAATGCCAGTTTCATTCCTCGTTAGTCCGTGATCCTTTGAAGAAGTGCTCCCCAAGCACGAAACGCGTCAGGAAGGACTTATGTTGTGCAACGATGTCTGTGCCTGGATTTGCCTTTGCACAATAAAATGATGGCGAAAATACTTACCTGTGGTGGTCCCCTCTCTACAGGCAACTTTGCGGTTGATGTTTAGCGGCCCCGCCTGAGCCGCGAGAGTGACCCTGCTGCGCCCAGCGCAGTCCTGCTGAAGTACCAATCTACATTTCGGCGTTTGGGACAGGAAGTGCTTTTGTGCGATGTAAGCGGCAACCCAGAAACCTACATGCCGTATTGCATACCCACTTGGGACTCATTAACAGTATTGAGGATTGAAGTCTGGCGACTCACTGCAGCAAGATTCAACACTACAGCTACCATCGGCCACAGGGGTGGCCACGCCCACTGAGGCGGGAAAATAACCATTCAAAAGCTGTGTTGAAAAAATGCCAGTTTCATTCCTCGTTAGTCCGTGATCCTTTGAAGAAGTGCTCCCCAAGCACGAAACGCGTCAGGAAGGACTTATGTTGTGCAACGATGTCTGTGCCTGGATTTGCCTTTGCACAATAAAATGATGGCGAAAATACTTACCTGTGGTGGTCCCCTCTCTACAGGCAACTTTGCGGTTGATGTTTAGCGGCCCCGCCTGAGCCGCGAGAGTGACCCTGCTGCGCCCAGCGCAGTCCTGCTGAAGTGCCAATCTACATTTCGGCGTTTGGGACAGGAAGTGCTTTTGTGCGATGTAAGCGGCAACCCAGAAACCTACATGCCGTATTGCATACCCACTTGGGACTCATTAACAGTATTGAGGATTGAAGTCTGGCGACTCACTGCAGCAAGATTCAACACTACAGCTACCATCGGCCACAGGGGTGGCCACGCCCACTGAGGCGGGAAAATAACCATTCAAAAGCTGTGTTGAAAAAATGCCAGTTTCATTCCTCGTTAGTCCGTGATCCTTTGAAGAAGTGCTCCCCAAGCACGAAACGCGTCAGGAAGGACTTATGTTGTGCAACGATGTCTGTGCCTGGATTTGCCTTTGCACAATAAAATGATGGCGAAAATACTTACCTGTGGTGGTCCCCTCTCTACAGGCAACTTTGCGGTTGATGTTTAGCGGCCCCGCCTGAGCCGCGAGAGTGACCCTGCTGCGCCCAGCGCAGTCCTGCTGAAGTGCCAATCTACATTTCGGCGTTTGGGACAGGAAGTGCTTTTGTGCGATGTAAGCGGCAACCCAGAAACCTACATGCCGTATTGCATACCCACTTGGGACTCATTAACAGTATTGAGGATTGAAGTCTGGCGACTCACTGCAGCAAGATTCAACACTACAGCTACCATCGGCCACAGGGGTGGCCACGCCCACTGAGGCGGGAAAATAACCATTCAAAAGCTGTGTTGAAAAAATGCCAGTTTCATTCCTCGTTAGTCCGTGATCCTTTGAAGAAGTGCTCCCCAAGCACGAAACGCGTCAGGAAGGACTTATGTTGTGCAACGATGTCTGTGCCTGGATTTGCCTTTGCACAATAAAATGATGGCGAAAATACTTACCTGTGGTGGTCCCCTCTCTACAGGCAACTTTGCGGTTGATGTTTAGCGGCCCCGCCTGAGCCGCGAGAGTGACCCTGCTGCGCCCAGCGCAGTCCTGCTGAAGTGCCAATCTACATTTCGGCGTTTGGGACAGGAAGTGCTTTTGTGCGATGTAAGCGGCAACCCAGAAACCTACATGCCGTATTGCATACCCACTTGGGACTCATTAACAGTATTGAGGATTGAAGTCTGGCGACTCACTGCAGCAAGATTCAACACTACAGCTGCCATCGGCCACAGGGGTGGCCACGCCCACTGAGGCGGGAAAATAACCATTCAAAAGCTGTGTTGAAAAAATGCCAGTTTCATTCCTCGTTAGTCCGTGATCCTTTGAAGAAGTGCTCCCCAAGCACGAAACGCGTCAGGAAGGACTTATGTTGTGCAACGATGTCTGTGCCTGGATTTGCCTTTGCACAATAAAATGATGGCGAAAATACTTACCTGTGGTGGTCCCCTCTCTACAGGCAACTTTGCGGTTGATGTTTAGCGGCCCCGCCTGAGCCGCGAGAGTGACCCTGCTGCGCCCAGCGCAGTCCTGCTGAAGTGCCAATCTACATTTCGGCGTTTGGGACAGGAAGTGCTTTTGTGCGATGTAAGCGGCAACCCAGAAACCTACATGCCGTATTGCATACCCACTTGGGACTCATTAACAGTATTGAGGATTGAAGTCTGGCGACTCACTGCAGCAAGATTCAACACTACAGCTACCATCGGCCACAGGGGTGGCCACGCCCACTGAGGCGGGAAAATAACCATTCAAAAGCTGTGTTGAAAAAATGCCAGTTTCATTCCTCGTTAGTCCGTGATCCTTTGAAGAAGTGCTCCCCAAGCACGAAACGCGCCAGGAAGGACTTATGTTGTGCAACGATGTCTGTGCCTGGATTTGCCTTTGCACAATAAAATGATGGCGAAAATACTTACCTGTGGTGGTCCCCTCTCTACAGGCAACTTTGCGGTTGATGTTTAGCGGCCCCGCCTGAGCCGCGAGAGTGACCCTGCTGCGCCCAGCGCAGTCCTGCTGAAGTGCCAATCTACATTTCGGCGTTTGGGACAGGAAGTGCTTTTGTGCGATGTAAGCGGCAACCCAGAAACCTACATGCCGTATTGCATACCCACTTGGGACTCATTAACAGTATTGAGGATTGAAGTCTGGCGACTCACTGCAGCAAGATTCAACACTACAGCTACCATCGGCCACAGGGGTGGCCACGCCCACTGAGGCGGGAAAATAACCATTCAAAAGCTGTGTTGAAAAAATGCCAGTTTCATTCCTCGTTAGTCCGTGATCCTTTGAAGAAGTGCTCCCCAAGCACGAAACGCGTCAGGAAGGACTTATGTTGTGCAACGATGTCTGTGCCTGGATTTGCCTTTGCACAATAAAATGATGGCGAAAATACTTACCTGTGGTGGTCCCCTCTCTACAGGCAACTTTGCGGTTGATGTTTAGCGGCCCCGCCTGAGCCGCGAGAGTGACCCTGCTGCGCCCAGCGCAGTCCTGCTGAAGTGCCAATCTACATTTCGGCGTTTGGGACAGGAAGTGCTTTTGTGCGATGTAAGCGGCAACCCAGAAACCTACATGCCGTATTGCATACCCACTTGGGACTCATTAACAGTATTGAGGATTGAAGTCTGGCGACTCACTGCAGCAAGATTCAACACTACAGCTACCATCGGCCACAGGGGTGGCCACGCCCACTGAGGCGGGAAAAAAACCATTCAAAAGCTGTGTTGAAAAAATGCCAGTTTCATTCCTCGTTAGTCCGTGATCCTTTGAAGAAGTGCTCCCCAAGCACGAAACGCGTCAGGAAGGACTTATGTTGTGCAACGATGTCTGTGCCTGGATTTGCCTTTGCACAATAAAATGATGGCGAAAATACTTACCTGTGGTGGTCCCCTCTCTACAGGCAACTTTGCGGTTGATGTTTAGCGGCCCCGCCTGAGCCGCGAGAGTGACCCTGCTGCGCCCAGCGCAGTCCTGCTGAAGTGCCAATCTACATTTCGGCGTTTGGGACAGGAAGTGCTTTTGTGCGATGTAAGCGGCAACCCAGAAACCTACATGCCGTATTGCATACCCACTTGGGACTCATTAACAGTATTGAGGATTGAAGTCTGGCGACTCACTGCAGCAAGATTCAACACTACAGCTACCATCGGCCACAGGGGTGGCCACGCCCACTGAGGCGGGAAAATAACCATTCAAAAGCTGTGTTGAAAAAATGCCAGTTTCATTCCTCGTTAGTCCGTGATCCTTTGAAGAAGTGCTCCCCAAGCACGAAACGCGTCAGGAAGGACTTATGTTGTGCAACGATGTCTGTGCCTGGATTTGCCTTTGCACAATAAAATGATGGCGAAAATACTTACCTGTGGTGGTCCCCTCTCTACAGGCAACTTTGCGGTTGATGTTTAGCGGCCCCGCCTGAGCCGCGAGAGTGACCCTGCTGCGCCCAGCGCAGTCCTGCTGAAGTGCCAATCTACATTTCGGCGTTTGGGACAGGAAGTGCTTTTGTGCGATGTAAGCGGCAACCCAGAAACCTACATGCCGTATTGCATACCCACTTGGGACTCATTAACAGTATTGAGGATTGAAGTCTGGCGACTCACTGCAGCAAGATTCAACACTACAGCTACCATCGGCCACAGGGGTGGCCACGCCCACTGAGGCGGGAAAATAACCATTCAAAAGCTGTGTTGAAAAAATGCCAGTTTCATTCCTCGTTAGTCCGTGATCCTTTGAAGAAGTGCTCCCCAAGCACGAAACGCGTCAGGAAGGACTTATGTTGTGCAACGATGTCTGTGCCTGGATTTGCCTTTGCACAATAAAATGATGGCGAAAATACTTACCTGTGGTGGTCCCCTCTCTACAGGCAACTTTGCGGTTGATGTTTAGCGGCCCCGCCTGAGCCGCGAGAGTGACCCTGCTGCGCCCAGCGCAGTCCTGCTGAAGTGCCAATCTACATTTCGGCGTTTGGGACAGGAAGTGCTTTTGTGCGATGTAAGCGGCAACCCAGAAACCTACATGCCGTATTGCATACCCACTTGGGACTCATTAACAGTATTGAGGATTGAAGTCTGGCGACTCACTGCAGCAAGATTCAACACTACAGCTACCATCGGCCACAGGGGTGGCCACGCCCACTGAGGCGGGAAAATAACCATTCAAAAGCTGTGTTGAAAAAATGCCAGTTTCATTCCTCGTTAGTCCGTGATCCTTTGAAGAAGTGCTCCCCAAGCACGAAACGCGTCAGGAAGGACTTATGTTGTGCAACGATGTCTGTGCCTGGATTTGCCTTTGCACAATAAAATGATGGCGAAAATACTTACCTGTGGTGGTCCCCTCTCTACAGGCAACTTTGCGGTTGATGTTTAGCGGCCCCGCCTGAGCCGCGAGAGTGACCCTGCTGCGCCCAGCGCAGTCCTGCTGAAGTGCCAATCTACATTTCGGCGTTTGGGACAGGAAGTGCTTTTGTGCGATGTAAGCGGCAACCCAGAAACCTACATGCCGTATTGCATACCCACTTGGGACTCATTAACAGTATTGAGGATTGAAGTCTGGCGACTCACTGCAGCAAGATTCAACACTACAGCTACCATCGGCCACAGGGGTGGCCACGCCCACTGAGGCGGGAAAATAACCATTCAAAAGCTGTGTTGAAAAAATGCCAGTTTCATTCCTCGTTAGTCCGTGATCCTTTGAAGAAGTGCTCCCCAAGCACGAAACGCGTCAGGAAGGACTTATGTTGTGCAACGATGTCTGTGCCTGGATTTGCCTTTGCACAATAAAATGATGGCGAAAATACTTACCTGTGGTGGTCCCCTCTCTACAGGCAACTTTGCGGTTGATATATATATATATATATATATATATATATATTCAAATCCTGATGCGTCGATACCCCCAAGGGGATGTCCGAACACAGACGCCAAATATTTGCAAATATTTTATTTCACGCAGTGCGCCATGATGCATATATATATATATAATTGTGCTATTGATCATAGCTCTAGTGCTTGGGAGCTAATGACGCTGAGAAAGGACTAGATGATAAAATGATGGCCATTGTAATTGCTTGCTAGCCCTAGTAGTAGGCGTGCAGCCAAAAGGCGTTGGCCGTACTTATTTTTATTTGTTTTACACTTTTTGTGAATATTAGCGTTCACGTAATAAATTGTTACTTCTGCATCACCAACTAGGCTGTGGAGGATTTTGTTGCTGTGCCGCCGTTTCAGTAGTCTGTGAGAAGGAGGCCTCATAGTGCATGCATGAAGGAGCAGTTCTGGGAGGGCACAACATGTGTCCGTAAGCCTGCACCCCCATGGACAGATTCGCCTAGGGGCCTTGTTAGGGCAGCTTTACCTGCATTTCCACCACCCTTTTCCTGGCAGGGACCCCGCCATGAAAGGGCAGAGGAAATGCAGGTCTTAATATGCTCGGCGGGGCCGGCATCAGCACCGCCAGAATGTTCTGTGCCTTTCCACACAGCCACCACCGTGGGATCCTGCATCTGGAGGAGGCAGCGGTCTTGTGATGGTCTCACTGCCACCATTGTAATACGGTGGTCGGACTGCCACCTCAAGTCTGGCGGTCCCAGGAGCGCCATACACGTAATAAGGCCCTAGCTATATACAAAATAAACTTAACAATGCAAAAAAATTCTCCCACAAAGCCCAAAATTGCCCCACCCAATATATTGGATGCTTTTGGGGTCTACCACAATTAGCTCTCTGATCAGTCGAACTTACAGCAGGAGCATTAGCTTTTCTAGGGTACGCTAAGGCCATTTGAAATAAAAGTGCACTCAACCTTGTCAAATGAAGCCAGTGCACAACCACAAATCGATATATTATTTCTTGCGTGAATGGATTACAAAAGTCTATGCATAATATTCTCCTTGTGACAGTCATCTCCCCAAGGTGATATAAATACAAACCACGTTGAGTGTAAGCTTATTATATACTTTAAAATTTATGATTCACTCTTTTAATTTTCAATTCCCAGATACATCATTACTGAAAGATTCACTGTATCACAAAATATGGCATAAAAAATGTAATATGGTAAAGTTAAGATCATCTGTACAAATATGGGTTATCATCAGTGTGGCAAAAATGGAATATGAAATACATGTAGGTCTCTATACCATCCTAACGTATGAGAAATGTTCAATGAAACTCGAATCTGAAAAGAGAGCCTTGTATACATTGAGCAGAAATGGCCAGTATGCTCCTCAGAAGATAAAGCGCATCCTTTGCTACCAGAAGATAACCTACTCCCTTGCAACCTCCTTTTTAAATAGAACCAAAGCAATGGGGCCAAAAAGAGACCTAGTGTGCCCTTCGCAGTTGTCCAGGAGGCCTCCGATTCAAGTCCTTAACAAATATTTTGTTCTCTTCTGAAATTCAGTTCTTTAGTGCACTAAATCTCCAGCGAAAGCCCAGGTTATCTCCAAGAGGATAATAATTTCTTCGAAATTTGTAATCAATTTTGTAAGAAAATTACATCCTTGCAGACTGTCACTTCACTTCCTAGCTTTCTGACATTAACCATTCGCCAATAAATTCTGGAATGTAATGTGTGCGCATCTTTGTGATACTTAACAACACAATTACATTCTTTTTAACACATTTGAGGTTTAATAGTTTTAATAATACAGAGGATCATAGAGCGAAAGCACTATAGGAATGCTTGGGTCTATGGCAATTGTAACTTTATCTGTGCTAAGTCAGCAAGCATGTGAATATTCAGTCCAAACCAGTTTGAAATATTAGCAATGTTCCAGTAATTTAAAATGCTAGTGATATTAAATGTGATTGCTCTTCAAAAACGGCCTGCTTATAAAGTAAATATTAAACGAGTGGAAAGGAGTTTAATTTGGTAACACAGCTCCAATGAAAACTTCTTAGCAAACCGTTCTTAGTGCTAACAGGATGCAGTGCTGAGTACAACCTCAGCACGCTCTTCTTCCTCATCCTACCACAGCTTGGCAGAACACCACTGGCCAGTGGATCTTCAAGACAGGTTTAAATCTAAAGTCAGGTTTTTGCCTCCTATATAATATGTACTAATGCCTCTAATGCCTCTGTTACCTGGATAAAAAAAAAACGTCCTTGTGCCTCAGTATCACGAATTTTCCAAATATGCAAACTTGGGTTTATACACATAAGAATGTAAATGAGAAAGTAGATGTGAAAGTAACTGAAAATACTCCATAAAATCCTTTTTCCTGACCAGTACAAGCCCCATTTGGGAAAAACTTACAGTTCTCACACCTGAAAATTTACAAAGAGAATGTGGGTGTCCTTACATTTATATATTGTGCACTAAGTGGATTTTCCCGCCAATTCCGCCCCGGTGTGATTCCAGCGCATCCTTCATATGCAGAGAGGTGTGCTGAAATCTGTGTCTGTTGCACCTCCCTGACCCTTAGTGCAAGGATGCTAGAGAGGAAAGTGAAGTGTTGGCAAGGACAGACTCCATACTCCACCACTCATGGAGGTCATGAATGGTGGAGTACAAGTTTACATTCTCACCAATAGCTCAGGGTGAGAATGTAAATATATGCTTTCTCAAATTCAAATCCCTTACGCCTCATACATGTGAATGCAGCTCCATTGGCTCACGTGAGTATAGATGGGGTAACATGATGACATCAGCAGGCCTCCTTCATCATGCCAATCTGGCTCCTGGGAGCCAATGCATAACAGAACAGTGAACACAAGCCAGGCGCTTTGTTATGCATGGCTAGCCGGTCTAAAAATGTGTGTGCACCATCTCCACTTTCTGCTTGGGCCTCTTTGGTTCTGGATCAGGACATATGTGTGCAGAACCTCTGTCAGCACATTTTGTGGGCAGCGTTTTCGCTCCACAAATGAGCAAGCACGTTTTCTGAATGCAGCTTCCATATAGTAGAAAACATGTATATGTTGGAACCCTTAGAGTGTCCACATTGCTGAGCCTCAAAATGTCCTACAAGCAGTGTTACATAAACATGCTCGACCAACGTCAAGAATCAGGGTTCGAAATGTTTTAACTTTCAAGATGGTTCCCGAGGTTCTAGGATGAATTTGGCCTGCTGTGTGGAAAGGCTTAAATATTCTGCAACACTAGCAGCTATCCGGGTCCCAGCTTCCTTTACGTTTTAAATTTGGACACAATGCTGATATGTCCTGGCCTAGGGATATTTTAAGACTCTTTAGCTGTTTCTAGTATCCAGGCTTTGAAACCTGCTTTGATGTTGACTGCTAAAGGTTGTCGAATGGTACATTTCAGCAAAATGGTTTTTTTGGCACTTTCAAAGTTGTTAGAATACACTTTGAAGAAGTGCAAAATGTCCCCGAAAATAGTGAATGGCCTTGTAAGGCTGTGGTGTAGGGTAGTTGGTATAAGGAAGTTTTCTTTCCTTTTTCAGGTCTTTGTGCAATTGCAAGCATTAGGTTCTACTCGAGGGGTCCTATCCATACAGTCATCATATATACTTACCTGTTACAAATTCAATCCAAATATACTTAGATATAACCTAAACAATGTTGTAACTGGTGCTCACAACACACAAAAATCAACATATAACACCTTTTTAAATATGTGAGCCTACAGGTTCCTTTGATCATGGGTTCAGAAGATACCGCAGATTTTGTATTTTGTTCACCTGTGATATTTACTAAAACCGAATTTAAAACCAACTTGTGAGATCAATTGCAGATTCGCTACACAAAATTAAGCAACATGTGCTCACTCTGCTTGAAATGTGATGGATCAAGGACGGCCCTAGAACCCCTTATCTCATTTACAGTGAACCTTGTCAAGCATTGCTCTTCTACATGCTCTCATTCAGTGTTTGTTCCCTCTAAGTCTATCTAACTGTTTTATAAATACTTTAGTATCCCTCCTCGTCATATTTCCATCGGTTTTTATTCTCTAATCAGCACCTGCTGCTCCAAACCTGCTGTAAATGTAGTTTCAATTAATATTTCTTAGCCCAGCATAACACTGACAATCCTCTCCTTACGACATACATCTTCATTTGCATGCTCTCACCTTGCATTGTAAATCAGCTTCTACTTAGTCAAGTTGGTTCTATTTTTGTCATATTTTGTCCTGTGTTTCCCCTTCCTTCATTTCAGGTGCCCCTTTTTTTCCACTCATCCGATTTCGCTCTAACGTTTTACACTTGTAGCCCACATTGCCGTTTTCTTTCCTGCTCTTCAGGCACCACTGCAAATATCTCCTTGTGCTCTTTCTAATATGCAATTTAAATCTTCCTATTTTCTACATTTGCTCTCTGCACTATTCGTGTGGTATATCTTTGCAAAACAGCCTTTGCACCCACACACCTCCAACTCCAAGCTCACACCTCTATATTATTGTTTTTTTTTACCTCTTTATTTATGCTGTTTACAAGAAAACCAACACAGACCACACATTTCGTGCTTCGTAGTTGGCCCAATATTAATGTCACAGCTACCTGTTTCCGTCCTCCAGTCCCGCCCTCCACGGAAGTAGATTAGAATCACAGTCATGGCGTGCCGAACGCACAGAGCGAGGCCTTGCCGCATCACGCTGTTGTGGGGGTATGCAGTGTGCCAACATTCATTCAAAGGCTCACTTCGACTCGCCGGTTGCAGACTGTGTCCCGTCATGCAGTGCCTCTTCCAGCTCCTGTGTGAGTTCCACCCAGATTGCCAAACCATCTGCCACCTTACCATCCCTTCTGGATATTCTAACATGAGACTCTTCAGCCAGCGCCCACTCAAGCGTGTCCCTGATAGGTCGACTGTTGGGCGGTGCTAACCCAACCAGCCCATGGTGAGGCGATGTTTTGCTAACAAGAATGCCAATTGTAAAAACTTGTAATGTGTTTTTTTTTGTGTGTAGTGTTTGGCTAATAATATCCAATAAACACAGCTGGGGAGAGGAGAGCTCAAGATCCCTGTCACTCTGCACAATTTTCGATTAACCACCATCGAGAAGTCTACTACTCCTGGACAGGTCGATGCGAGATGTAAAAAAGACGCCCATCCGCTCCACACTTTGGGCAACCAGCAGCCCTGGATGGGTGTATCCTACATAATGTGAATGGTGTCAGATAGGTGTGATATAAGAAATTGAAATGAATCTATTTAAAAATGGGCATGGCCCGAGACCTTGCTGAGCAGTTCACAAGTCTAAGCCCATTCCTTATCGGTCAGTAGGGTACCTATGTCGGCCTCCCAAGAGTGGCTGGCTTTAAAAAGATTCTGGAACTTATGTGACTACATGGCTTTGCACATCAGCATGACCAAATGCCACACTGATCCAGTCCGCAAGATACTGTATAATGTGCTCGAAGTAGGAAGGGAAGTACGTCCAGAGCTCTCTGGCTATGTCACCAGTTTAGTGTATTGTAGAAATTGCCCGGGGTCCACTCCAAATGCTTCCTGCTCTCCTTGAAAGGTGATAAAAGTTTCCCCAGGACATTTGTCTCCAAGAAGTCGAGAACCCCCTCGCTCCACCGAGCAATCGTAGCCCTGCTGATATGTTGGAAGATGTGTAATTAATTTCTCAGAAGTTGAGCTCTCCCACGAAGAGAGGCCTTTTTATTATTCTAACAGGAATCTTTTCTCAGATGCTCGCAGTCCGCCACACTATGCATGGATATGTGTGATCCAGACTGCCACCCCTCATAAGCATTACTGATAGGGAGTCGCCACTATACGCTCCCTAAAGCAAACATTTTTCACAGTTATCTTCTGCAGCAAGTCACTTTGTGGCATGTGGTATTTGAGCTGCAAAATAGTACATTTCTAATTGTGGGAGTCCCATGCCACTGTGTTCCTGGACCAGATACAACTCCTCCATCGCGTAAAGAATCCAATAATAATACATACTGAGCCTATAACCACTTTTCAAACTGAGAACCAAAATGTTTCTGTTGAAAGTAATGTACCTAAGAAAGATAAGGATATGGGAATTTCAATTAAAATGTCAAGGAAAGATATGCAAAATCATTGGGCAGCTTTAAAGAATATAAGACAAGTTTAAGAATGACAAAAAAGAATTGTCAGAATAATCATTGATGGGTCTCAAAATGCCGTTTGCCAAATCAGTGCTTGTGATACTTACACTTATTATTAAGACATTATTGAAAGAAAAACCTGCATTTCCTCTCAATTGACCAAATCCCATAAGAATGGGTTTATGAACGTCAGTGCCTAGGGCTTTTGTGCGAAGAAGTCTCACTTCTTGAAATTAAAGAGGCATTTGAAGAAGTCAACTCAAACAAGGCAGCGGGGCCTGACAATGTTGGCTGAAACGATCTGTACAATGTTCACAGGAAACAACCATGTTTTCCGCCCAAAATGCTATCAACTTAGAAATGAGAAGACTCCCAGAAGGTAGTAAAACAAATTAGTCAATAATAATTACCAAGAACGTACCTGTAAAGGAGCTCAATAAAATAAGCAACTAGAGAATTCTTACTATTGGTACTGCATTCATGAGGCTCCTAACAAAAATCCTAACCAAAGGGACACCTTCTTCATAAACCTGAATAAAAGACAGAAAGGCTTCATGAAAGTGAGACGATGTCTATTAAACCTGGCGCTCATACAGAATACAATAAAAGGGCACATCAGAATAAACACTCTCTTGAGGTGGTGCTCATAGACATTTCCAATGCATTTGACTCTGTGAAGACTATCACATCATACAGAGTGTTGAAAGATAAAGAGTTTTGTCATATGTCCAAGATCTAATAAGGGACTTATACACAAATTCATCAATGTACTTCAATGGAAAAGAACAGAAATAATAATGAAGTTTGGGGTCAAATAAAGTGAAGCAATATCCCCCCTGTTGTTTAATATTGCCATGGACACCCTAAAATGCAATCTTCAAATAAATAGCAAAGGCTTTATGTTTGGTTCAGATGGACTTATTGAACAAATCACTGCTTTAGCCTTTGCAGATGACATAGCATTACTCACTAACAAATAAGAAGGCTTGAGTATTAATTTAATGATCATTTAGAAATCCAGCCAATAAAAGGTCTAAATTCAATGTCAAAAAGGCACATGAGTTTTTTATAAATCATCACAAAGACAAAAATCTGGTGAATAATCCATTCTATCTCGGAAAACCCCCAGACTTGCACATTGCTCACTCCTACATGTACACAGTGGATATAATAAAAAACAGAATTGACCGCATTATCAAAAAACACAATATAAAACTATCAAAGAGCAGAATCTTAAATCAGTGGTTCTTAACCTGTGGTCTGGGACCCCTGGAGGTCCGCAAAACCTACTCAGGGGGTCCGCGACTGCTTATAAAATCAAATAATATTAACAGATTAATAAAGTGTATGTAAATAAAGAAGCAAAATGTACAGATGAAAATTTCAATATGTTCACAAATGTGAAGGAATTTAAAACTGGAAGCTAAAAATTAGTTAGTATCCTCAAATTGATGCGTGGGAGAAGTGCAAGTGCCTCAAACAATATATAGAATGGCCCAAAATTAATTTAGTTCCAACCCTCCTATTAAATAAAAAAAAATAACTTTGTTTGTGAATTAAATAAAATATTTCCTAATTCGTATATTTGTTTGATGAATGGTTGTTTCTGTATTTTTTGTATTTTGTTTTGCGCCTCAAATCATCAAAAATACTTAGGCCTGGGTCCTCAGCGGGGATTATTTCCAATAATGACTGAGTGGGGGTCCGATGGTTCCACTAATGATTGAGTGGGGATCCACAGAAGTCAAACTGTTAAGAACCACTGTCTTAGAATACTATTTGCTACTATTAGCATCTTATGACTGAAGAAAAGAAGAGTTTAAAAAATGGAAACATTTTCCTGTACAAGGGGATGGTATAAAATACTTAAAAAATAACCCAAGCTTTTGGATTGCAAAGTGCATGGAACTAAAGGAAAATCCATACATGGTCGCGCTTATGCTGAAAGCGAATGTCATGAACACTCGGAAAACAATATCCAGAGGAAGAGATCGATCATTCGCTACTTGAACATATTGGAAAGATGTATGTGAAACGATTCAAGTGGTTGGCTAACTTGAAGAGAATCTCTTTTAAAGAATAGTCAAGATGAACTAAGAAAACCTGATGTAGTGTTCACCCAAAATGGTACTGCTGTTTTGATTAATGTTTCAATCTTTTATGAAAACTTACAAAATTCCATTGAACAAACATGTAAATGTCAAGTCAATTGTTACAGTGAACTCTCACAAGCTATTCCACTGTGAAATTTCATGGTTTCATTACAGGTTGTCAGGAAATATGGCCTGAATTTAACAATGCTGCTCTAACTAATCTGAAAGTGCCATGAGAAATAGGCAATTATAAGTGCAAGAGAAGTACTGGAGGGCGTACTATCTCTATCCGATGTGCAATTCATGTTTCCCTGAGGACAACTTGAAGTGTAGTTAACCTCCTGAACAATCTTTGTGTTGTTGGATTTGACGGTAATGGGCAACAGTAGTAACTTAGAATGAGTCACATTTTGGGGATTCAAGAATAGGCGAATGCCTCGTCAACTGAATAAGGACGAACATGAATGGATGAACGAGGCTCCTACTGTGCCTACCTACTATCTAGCAAAACTACAGCCAGGGGAATGAGTTTGACAAAATCAGCGGGCAAAGAAGTACCTGTTGAGCATGACTCTAGTCTGGCACTGTGAAGATACATGAAAGATGTAGGTTTAGTGGGAGGGCCTCGGGCCACCAGTGAAATACCTATACTCATCGTTTTTTCACTTACCCAGTGAGGAGGGACGAGCCCCAAGGCACACTCACTTCTGTTTCCAACTGCCCAGGGACAGTGTCAGGTGGGAAGATTGTGAGGAGTGGCACACATGTCAAACGAAAACGCAGGTGTCCTGAGGTGAGATTAGGGAGAACAGAAACCTCTTGCAGAACAAAACCTTGCTTGATGTCCCTTTTCAATATGAATACAGACATTGAAAGTGGGGCCTCACAGTCCTTCTGACATTTTGGGTTTCAAGCAGGGGGGTGTCAGAAAAGTTACCATAGAGATAAGTGGTTTGTGGCAGACAAGCATTCTTAACGACTTTGCTTTTTTGTCCTTCAATTTTCAGCAAGTGTTAGCTTGTTCACCCACCAATAGGGAATATGAGCTGGGTTCGAACGTTGTGAGATAGGTTAGTTTTATCCTAAGTGCTGTTCCAATAGTAATGCGGCTCAGTATGAGAGGAGCCGCAAGTTCAGACATCTGGTGTATGTGCTTGATTGAAGAGCCAAAGGGGCAAAGTCAGGATCCTCCCATAACTGTAATGATACTGCAGTGCTGTTGAGCTTCGGTTGACTTGGGATAGCTGACCTGTGCATAGAGCTGCTTCCTTGAGGACTGGAGTGCAGACAGAAGGGGCCACCTTCATTGCCCCAGTACACCTCAAGTTCATGTTAAATTATTCATAGACTACCTGATTATGGGTAAGGTGTTTGTAAGTAGCAGAGCAGCTACCTCACTGCGATCTGTTGAAAGTCATCCTCTGAGCCAATCTTTTGTCTCTGCCCATTGACGCCAACCCCCACAGGGTCCCTCTGCCGCCGGCCGGCAAGAGGGACCATGTGTAGGCACACAGAAGGCCACCTCCACCACTTGCTGCACAGCACATGGGGCTCTCCCTGTTGCCATGTGCCGCTGAGTGCACGGATGGAGGCATGATCCCTTACAGGTCAGCAGGATAACCAGCTAGCCAGAGTGGGCAGCAGCGGAGTCACCTGGAGGCAAGAAGCAGGTGGGTGTCTCTAGGAAAGAGCCTCCTAAGCACTGAGCCTAAGCACTGAGCACTGGCCTAGGCATGCATGGCCATTATGGTCATCATCATCTGCCATGGGCCTGGGCCTAATCACTCTGGGCACCAGGTCAACCCAGGTAATTCGGTTGCTGGACTGGAAAACCGGATGACCAGTCTGTGGCCAGATAAATGGAGGACCAGCCAGCATTGCTATCTCTGACTTCTGTCTTTCCTAAGTCATAGGAGCTCAATATTCGAGGGAAAGCTGCTTCCTAGGCAGGCCTGAGGGTAGAGGGGTTGGGTTGGTTGGGGGTTTAACCCTCCTTTAGTTCCTGAGGTCTGGGCTGCAGGAAGGTGGAATTCACTGACCCATTGCACTCTAAGCTGTTGGAACAGGGTAAAAGTCACTTCCCAGGGCTGGTGTCTGCAGATTGGGCAGGGCTCTGGTACCCCTCTACGGAGTGGAGTGGAAATGGGGCCTCAGTGGAGGCCTAGCCACTGGGCAGATCCCGGTCCAGTGTGGCATCAGACCGGAAGGAGTCTAGGGCTCTTGCAGGCTGACCAATTCCAATAATCCCCAGAGCTCTAGTCACTGGGCATGGCCACCTTTCTTATTCGGGGCAGGGTGGCGTCAAACCATGCAGGGGTCTTGGGCTCCTGCGGGCTGAATAACTCCAGTAAACTGCAGTGAGAGGTAAGAAATGCCATGGCTTTCGTATGGGAAGCCCAATCCCTGCAGGCCAGAGCTTCAGACACCGGACATGGCCACCTTCCCTATCTGGAGCAGGGTGGCGTTGGACCAGGGAGAAGTCTGTGGGTCTTGCAGGCTGAACATCTTTGTAATCCCCATGAGAGGGGGCAAATCACCTTCTGTATGCAGGGCAGGGTGGAGTCAGATCGTGGAGAAATCTGGTGCTCCAGTGGGCTGAACAGCTCCTGTAAACTCTTGTGAGAGGCAGGCGAAGCAAATGTCACCAGTGGCATTCCATTCTCAAGGCCATTCCAACCAATCGATACTATAGGCATGCCAACTAAGTGAACCACATCACCATCCAAGCATTTTTAATTTGAATTACAGCTGGTCCTACACAGAAGCATGGTATTTACTCCCACACATGGTGCTATGAACACATGTCATTTGAGCATGTGTATAAAACAAGCTGCTGTTTGGTTCAGGAGTGAAGTGTACAGCACAGATCCTTAAGTGTATGTGCTTGGATTCAATTACTGCTTAATATGCAATAGAGCTCTCCCATACGACTATGGGATACAGCAAGCCTCTTCCCCTGACTGTAAAACACCCGTCATAATTTAAGGTGGTCTTTTTTGATGGAAGCAGGCTATAATGCTTCATATGTTTCAATGAATCTTGATCTGGTGGGGTAGAGCGATTCTATAGGCTAAAAGAACATTATATATCTTTTCTGTTGCAAATCTTGAGTCTCTTACAGTTTTATTTACACTACCTTTTACATAGACAGTTCTTAGTTTTTACTGTAGTTTTGATGGTACCTGTCAGGCAGGAGGTTCAAACCAATGTATTTTGTTGAAAGGCAGGATTACCTGACACCTTAAAGTATACAGTGAGTGGCCTGGGAATGGAGCAGGACAGTGTGAGTCACCCAGAAATGTGTGGATCATTCTATATGGAGCAGCATTTTTTACTTGGTATCTGAGCCAGGCTTTGATACTTGATATCTCCACTAATGTCATGTGGGCAGAGCCTGCTTGGTGTCCTTGTGCTCTGCCTCGACAACCATCAGTGATAACTTTGAGCTTAAATTGGTTGAATTATAGCTTGACTAAAGCCCTGATTATGGGTTTGGCGGTCAACCGCCAAGCCGGTGGTGAAGCCGCCCTCCCGGATTCCGAGTTGAATCCAGGGCTGGAGGCACGGCAATGTCACAGCGGCGGGTATGTTTTGCTCATAGGACAGCCTAAACACCATACCTCTGTTGTATACACACATAGAGTGCATGCATGACTGTGCACTTTTGGGGGGCACATGATCCCCCCGTGCATGCACTCACATGGGCACATTTGCCCGGAGCCTTGTTGGGGGCCTCTTTCTATTGCTTTTTCGCCAAGCATTTCATGGCGAGGTCCCTCCATTAAATGCTTGGTAGAAAGGCAGGTCGAAATTTGCTCGGCGGTGCCAGCTTCGGCACTACAGCAATTCCACCCAGCTTTTCCCCACCTCTGCCACCGTGGGATCCTGGATCCTGGTGGTGGCAGTGGTCTTGTGGCAGTCCCACCACCACCATCGTAATACCGCAACTGTACCGCCGTGGTGGTGGCGGTCGGACTGCCACCACAAGTACGGCAGTCACAGGACCATCATACTCGTAATAAGGCCCTAAGTAAGCTATGTGGTTTGGAAAGTGGCTACAAACGTTTGAGCATCACTAGAGCTTGGAAGCTTTGAGATATTAAATGAATGCAGTTGATACAGAAAGAAAGCATTCTAGGGTATAAAATGAAATGCAAATAGTTGAACCAAATGATTGATAGTATACCATGCCATGGCTAAACTAAAACCACTGAACAATGCAGCAAGCTGCTTCACCTTAAACAATATCATGAGAAAACTGGCACAATTCCCTATTCCATTCAAACCTATACCTTCCCAGAACCTGCAAGACATCCACTCTGGAACAAGCCTACCAGCAATCATAAAACAAGCATTGGCAAAGCTAATAGGTTACACTTATGTAGAGCTATTGGCTTTGCCAATGTGTTTTAGAAAAGCTGTACACAAGAGTGGCTGTTACTATTCAGCATGGCTAAAAGTTTGTGGTGTAGAGCTGAGTGGCATGGAGAGTCGTAGAGTGGAGTGGAGTGGCATAGAGTGGAATAGAGTGTCACAGTGGAGTGATGTAGAGTGGTGCAGAATGGAGTGGAGGGTTGTGGAGTGGTACAGAGTGGAGAAGAGCGTCGTGGAGTGTCATAGACTGGAGTATAGTAGATTGGAGT
Source organism: Triturus cristatus (assembly GCF_964204655.1). Taxonomy (NCBI): domain Eukaryota; kingdom Metazoa; phylum Chordata; class Amphibia; order Caudata; family Salamandridae; genus Triturus; species Triturus cristatus. The sequence continues at coordinate 1,061,955,350 of NC_140582.1, read as the reverse complement.
GTCATGGAGTAGAGTGGAGTGTCATTCATTGGAGTGTCGTGGAGTGTCGTAGAGTGGTTTGGAGTGGAGTGTCATGGAGTAGAGATGAGTGCTGTGGAGTGGAATGGAGTAGAGTGGAGTGGTGTAGATTGGCATAGACTGGAGGGGCGTAGATTGCAGTAGCGTGAGGTGGCATAGAGTGGAGTAGTGTACAGTGGAGTAGTGTAAAGTAGTATGTCATAGAGTGCAATAGAGTGGATTGGAGGGGTGTAGCAAGGAGTAAAGTGGTGTGGAGTGACATATAAGGAGTTGCGTGGAGAAGAGTGTCTGAGAGCAGAGTAGCATAGATTATAGTAGAGTGTCGTAGAGTGGAGGAGTGTAGAGTGGAGGGCCACAGAGTAGAGTAGAGTGTGGTAGAGTGTTGTTCTATAGGGTGGAGTAGAGTATTGTAGAGTGAAACAGAGTTCCAGAGAGTGGAGTGGAGTGACGTAATGTCAGAGTGGAGTGTCATGGAGTGTTGTAGAATGAAGTGTCATTGAGTAGAGTGTCCTAGAGTAGAGAGAAGTGAAGTGTTGTAGAGTGAGAGGTTGTAGAATGAGTGTCGTAAAGTGGAGGGTTGCAGAGTGGCATTTAATAAAGTGTCATGGAGTGGAGTAGAGTGGCCTAAAGTGGAGTGGTGTAGAGTGGAGTAGTGTGGCATAGACTTGAGTAGAGTAGGGTGGTGTAGAGTGGGATGGAGTAGAGTGTAGTAGAGTGGCATAAAGTCACTTACAGTAGGGTGAAGTAGAGTGGTATAGAGTGAAGCAGAGTGAATAGAGGGGCATAAAATGTTGTGGAGTAAAGTGTCGTGGAGTTGCGTAGAGAGGGTATGTAGAGTGGAATGTCATAGCGTGTCGTAGAGTCTAGTTGAGTGTCATAAAGTGTAGTGCCATGGAGTGGGGTGGCATAGGATATCGTAGAGTGGAGTGGGGTAGCATAGAGTAGGGTAAATTGTCTTAGAGTAAGGTACAGTGTTGCAGAGAGTCATAGATTGGTTTAGAGTGTTGTGGAGCGGCGTAGAATGGATTGGCATAGAGTGGCGTAGAGTGGAGACTCATAGAGTGAAGGGGCATAAAGTGGGGGTGTAGAGTGAAGTGGCAAAGTGTATATGGGCAAAGAGTAGAGTGGTGTAAAGTGTTTTAGAGTGGAGGGGCATAGAGTGGCATAAAGTGGAATAGAGTGTCATTGAGTGGAGTGGTGAAGCCTGGAGTGGAGTGTCCTAGAGTGAAGTATCGTAGAGTGGAGTGTCATAAAGTGGAGTGTCCTAGAGTGGACTGGCATAGACTGGAGTGGTGTGGAGTGGAGAAGAGTGGAGTGGAGTGGGATAGAGTGGAGTGGCTTGGAGTGGCGTAGAGTGTAGTGTAGTAGAGTAGAGTGGCATAGAGGGGAGTGGCATGGAGGGGAGTGGCATAGAGAGAGCGGCGTAGAGTGGAGTAAAGTGTTGTAGAGTGAAGGGGCATAGAACAGAATGTCGCAGAGTGGAATGACATAGAGTGGAGGGGCGTAGAGTAGACTGGAGTAAAGTGTTGTAGAGTAGAGGGCCATAGTGTGTCATAGAGTGGAGTAGAGTGTTGAAGAGTAGAGTAGAGTACCATAGAGTGGAGTATTTTATAGTTGAGTGGAGTGGCGTAAAGTGGCATTGAGTGAAGTAGAGTAGAGTAGCATGGAGTGGAGTGGCGTAGAGTGCTATGGAGTGTCGTAGAGTTGAGTGGAGTGGCATAAAGAAGTGTAGAGTGTCGTAGAGTGTTGTGGAAAGTAGTGCAGTAGAGTAAAGTGGAGGTGCGTAGAGTAGAGTATCATAGAGTGGAGTATTTTATAGTGGAGTGGAGTGTCTTAAAGTGTCATAGAGTAAAGTGGAGTAGAGTGGCATGGAGTGGAGTGGCGTAGAGTGCTATGGAGTGTCATAATGTGGTGTAAAGTGTTGTTCAATGTAGTGCAGTCGTGTAAAGTGGGAGGGTGTACACAGGAGGGGGGAGAGTGGGGTGGAGTAAAGAGTAGTAGAGTGGAGGGGCATAGAGTGTCATAGAGTGGAACAGACTGTCATAGAGTGGAGTGTCATGGAGTGTCATAGAGTGGAGGGGCCTAGAGTGGAGTGGCGTAGAGTTGTGTGGAGTGTTGTAGAGTGTTGTGGAGTGTCGGTGAGTCATGTAAAGTGGAGGTGCGTAGAGTAGAGTGGCGCAGAGTGGACTGGAACAGAGTGTCATAGAGTGGAGTGGAGTGGTGTAGATTGGAGTGGCATAGAGTGGAGTACACGGGAAGGGCATAGAGTGGAGGGGCGTAGAGTCTTGTGGAGTAGAGTTTCATAGAGTGGATTGTTGTAGAGTGGAGTGGAGTAGAATAGCATAGAGTGGAGCGTCGTAGAGTACAGTGGAATGTCGTAGAGTGGAGTGTCGTAGAGGGTTGCAGAGTGAAGTGGTGTTGCATAGAGTGTATTAAAGTGTCTTAGGTTGGAGCGAAGTGTCGCAAAGTTGCATAGAGTAGAGTGGTGTGGAGTAGCATAGAGTGGATTATTGTAGAGTGGATTGGCATAGAGTGTTGTAGAGTGGAAAGGCGTAGGTTGAAGGGGCATAGAGTGGACTGGTGTAGAGTGGAGGGGAATAGATTGGAGGGGCATTGAGTAGAGTGGTTTAAAATGCTGTAAAGTGGAGTATCGTAGAGTGGTGTAGACTGTCACAAAGTGGAGTAAAGTGGGGCATATAGAGTGGTGTACAGTGGAGTAGAGTGGAGTATCGTAGAGTGTTGTAAAGTGGAGTGTCTTGGAGTGGAGTATCATAGAGTGGAGTGGAGTGGCGTAGAATGGAGGAGGATATAGTGGAGTGGCTCAGAGTGGAGTGTTGTGGAGTGGAATAGAGTAGAATGGAGTAGAGTGGAATTGTGTAAAGTGTCGTAGAGTGGCATAGAGTAGCATGCAGTGGATGGTCATTGAGTGGAGTGACATGGAGTGGCATAGAGTGAAGTGGTAAAGAGTGGAGTGGGATAGAGTGGAGTGAGATAGAGTGGAGTGGCATAAAAGGGAGTGGCCTAGATTGGAGAAAAGTAGTATTGAGTAGAGTAGAATGGAGTAGAGTGGCATACAGTGGAGTGGCATAGACTGTTGTGGAATGTCGTAGGGTTGTCTGGAGTGTCATAGATTATCTTAAATTGGCCTAGGTTGGAGGGTCATACAATGGAGAGGCGTAGAGTGCAGTAGAGTAAAGTGTTGTAGAGTAGAGTGTCGTAGAGTGGAATAGAGTGCTGATGAGTGAAGTGTCGTATAGTATCAGAGAGTGGAGGTGAGTAGTAAAGTGGAGTAAGGTGTTGTAGAGTGGAGGTGCATAGAGTGGTGTAGTGTGCCACAGAGTGGAGTAGAGTGTTGTAGAGTGGAGTGGCATAGAGTGCCATAGAGTGGAGTGTCGGAGTAAAGTGTTGTAGCATGGGGTAGAGTAGAGTAAAGCAGAGTGACACAGAGTGGAGTAGAGTGGAGTGGCGTAGAGTGGATTGACGTAGAGTGGCGTACATTGTCGTAGAGTGTGGTGGAGTAAATGTGAGTGGAATAGAGTGACGTTGAGAAGTAGATTGATGTAGAAGGGAGTGGCATAGATTGGCATGGCATGTCGTAGAGTGTTGTGGAGTGTCGTAGAGTGGTGTAAAGTGGAAAGGTGGAGTGGAATAAAGTGTGCTAGATTGGAGGGCCATAGAGTGGAATAGAGTGGAGTGTCATGGAGAGGAGGGACATAGAGTGGAGGGGCATAGATTGGAGGAGAGTAGAGTAGAGGGACGTAGAGTGGAGTAAAGTGTCATAGAGTAGTGTGGCGTAGCATGGAGTCTCATAGAGTGAACTAATGTGGCATGGAGTGTAGTAGAGTGGAGTGGCCTAGAGTGTCGTATAGTGGAGTGACATAGAGTAGAGTGTCGTCGAGTGGACTGATGTGGAGTGGCTTAGAGAGTAGTAGAATGGCCTAGAGTGAAGTTGCATATAATGTTGTAGCGTGTCGTACAGTCGACTGGTGTAGAGTGTCGTAGAGTAGGGTGCAGTAGCACAGAGTGAAGTGGAATGGAGTAGATTGACAGAGAGAGGAGTAGAGTCACATAGAGCAGAGTGGCGTAGAGCAGTGTAGAGTGGCATAGAGTGGAGTGGCATGGAGTGGAGTGGCTTAGAGTAGGGTGGCATAGAGTGTTTTAGAGAAGAGGCAAATAGAGTGGAGTAGAGTAGCCAAGAGTGTAGTAGCCCAGAGTGGAGTGTGTATGGTGTGGTAGTGGATTGCAATTACAGACAAAATTATCAATTTAAATGACCTATAAATGTGCACAGACATGCAGTTTTACTGATAAAACTATAGAGCACTCAAGTTATAATGTGTGGAAATGGCATCACAAGTGTATTAATTTGTTTTGATCGTGTTAAAATATTTGTTTCCAACACACTTCAGAATTACAAAAAAGTGGTTCATTTGTGCTTTTCTAATTCTGATATATTCTGAAATATTTGCACAGTTCATATACAGACATTTACATGTTGTTATGTGCTAGGAAAAAAAGCATTTCCTTTACATCCCCAAATTGTCAGATAAATCATCTCTTTGAAGTCAGAGAAATAAAAGTAAGCATCAAGTTCCCTCCGAAGACGGAGACTGACATTTGACCTCTGCCTGTGTATGCATAGCAAATATGACAAGATAACATAATTTAAAGGCCTATTTTCAGAAAGCAGGCACTCGAGGAAGAAAACAGTAAGCAGGCTATGCTTCATGGAAGAACAAAGACATGCCGGACTTAAAACAAATGTAAGTTACAAACCACAAAGCCATTGTACACAATGGGCGGAATACATAGGTCAGTTTTCAGAATGTCCCCAAGAAGTCTTTAGCAACCAGACAGCCACTGGCTGTTAGGCTGCAACCTAAAAAAACAATCATAAAAATTCCATAGCATAGTTCTTGTCAGAGGGCCGGATGCCAGGTGGCATCCACGGCTTACAAGAAGTCATGTGTGGGATGTTGCTCTGCAGTTGGTTTGAAGGTGAGTTGTTTTTTTATATGAGTGGGATAATTACATTGACAAAGCAAGGACTCCGGACAGATGTTTTCCCTGTCTGATAATAAAAGCAGTGTCTGTCAGCTGTTCCCTATCGCCTTAGCTCGTGGCCATTACACAACGTGTGCCAACAGGATGCGTACAATAAACACTTCCTGGAGGGCTTGTCTGAGATATTTTTTTGACAACCTTTCTTAACATCACAAGCTGCAATGTGTGCACATGTGGAAGTCCGCGTTAATCTCGCCGATCCCCGAGGGAACCTCATTGTGGGCTACCTTTTCTGCGTGCATTGGAGCCCCATAGACATAAATACCAGTGTGTACTTCACCGCAGAATGCCCCCTGAGACTGTCAGCAAATTAAGAACACAGCCCATCGCCTTCTCGCCCAGTGCAGCTGTTCATATCCATCCTGTCTCTGTGGTTCCATTGTGTTACATTAAGTGACCTTCCTGGTTCGGCATGGGAAAGATCAAGGTTTGTATTTTTCTACTGCACAAATATTAAAACTCAATGACTTCTTTAGAAAAAAAAGGCAAGCATATGATTTTGATGTGCTTTTTTGCACTCTCCTTTTTATATGTATAAACAAAATCATGTTTATTGAACAATATTGTGTTTGTTTTGGAAGACGTTGAATGTTCTGAAAATGTAGTACACAACCGTAAGGTCAGGAAACAGGAATTGCTCCCCAATGAGGCAACGCTCATAAACACTCAGACGTACACCTATGCCAAGGCACATGAAAGCCCTCATGTCTTTGCAGAGTTTCTTTACAGTTTGCATTTGTACAAAAAGATGCATGTGTGTGCTCTCTAGCAACCAAGTACCCATGATGGAAAACAGGACGTGGTATTATGATGGGACGCCTGACAATGCACAAGAGGAGAAGACACACCAGATCAGGTTTGTGGTTCATTCTGGCTTGGCCCTCTCTGCATGGACGACCCAAACATTTTAGCCTTCACCCCTCCTATTTTGTGAACTTCGGTTCCGTTGGCCTTCGAACTCTGTGAACCTTGCCACAGAAAACCAGTAATAAAGTGTTTCTTCTTTCTCCCCAAAACATGATAAAATTGTCCTACACCCAATTGGCACATTTAATTTAATTATTAGTCCCTACTAAAGTAGTACTACATGTACCAGGGCCTGCATATTAAATACTACTAGTGGGCCTGCAGCACTTATTGTGCCACCAACTTAAGTAGCCTTTTTAAACATGTCCCAGGCCTGCCGTTGCAGCCTGTGTGCAATTTTGAACTGACAATTTGACCTGCCAAAATAAACCTTTTGCCTGGCCTAAACCTTCCTCTTTAATACATATAGGACACAGCTAGGGTGGGCCCTAAACAACCTATAGAGCAGGGTGCAGACATGTACTTTTAAGTTTTACATGTCATGCTAGTGAAAAACTCATAAATTCGTTTTTCATTACTGTGAAGCCTACCTCTCCCATAGAATAGCACTGGGTTACCTTATTACATTTAATAAGTGCCAACTTTTGATTGGGAACAGGTAGAAATTAAGTCTTTGTCTCAAAAGTATTCACATTTAAATCACTCTTTAATGGTAAAGTCGTATGTTAAATCAGAATGCAACTTTTAAAAAGTTGAAATTTTCTTGTCCCAACCATTTGGTGCCTGTAGCCTGTCTAGGGTCACAAGTCTGTGGTTAGCATGGCTGTTGGTCTTTGTGTATTCCTTCCATACAGTGAGACAAAGGGGAACTAGGTGGGGGCAGGATGGGCGATCCAGCCAGTATGAGTGGGACGGAGCTGTTCCCTGCCCCCCTTACATTTCAAAGGTGCGTAAAGAACCTAAAACCAAAAATAGGGGCTTAGATCATTTTCAGCCCATAACTGCCCTCAGAACCAAGAGGAAACCAGGACTTACATGCTCGCCTATGCGCCCCAGGTGCATTGCCAGTCGGCCTGACTTCACAGTAGATTCAGTGTCTCCTCGCAGAAGAGGTATCCACCCTCCTCAGCTAAAGCCTACAGCTTTGTTCTTCTGGAGATTTTTGACTTCTTTAAAAGAGACTAAATCCAAACATAGAAATGTTCTTTACGACTTCATCCAGCGGCTCCCTGACGACGATGCCTCCTCTTTTGATACAGCCACCTGCCTTGCCCCACTGAACTTTCCCTTCTCATACATTTTTCTTACAAAATTCTACTAAGTCCAAAAGTAAACAAACACAGGGCCCCACCCACCTCGTGTTTCCGAACCACGCTCCATCGCTGTCGACTAGAACTTTCAACTTTGCACCAGCCTCATATGACTTGATATGCGCGGTTGGCGCTTTGATCTTTTAACTGTTCATTTTGACAAAAAACTTGAAAAGTTCATAACTATAGTTATACTGATTGTGTTTTTTGTTGTTATGGTGTCAAAATGTTTATTACATTTTACTCTATTTTTTTAATTAGTGTGGGATATTTCTGTGTGACTTGTTTACACTGTATTACTGTTTGACTGCTGCATAAATACTTTACACATTGTCTCTAAGTTATGCCTGACTGCTTTTGTGCCAAGCTACCAGAGGCTTAAGCACAGGTTAATTTTGTGACTTTCTGTGGTTCACTCTGACAGGGATTGTGGTTGATGCATGAGAAGGGCATTTTGGGATAGCTAGATGTCACACTTCACAGGAAGTGGTCACTAGGTGTGACGGGCTCTGGTAGCCTAATGGCCAGTAGTCACCACATCCAGAGGGGGCTAAATGGACATAAAAGTGGTACCCCTAGGACCCATACCTTAAACCACATCTTTACTAAAGAGGGGACCAAAGAAGGACTGCCCTGCAGTTCCCTGGACCCAGCAAAGGCAGGTGCACCAAGACTGGACTGCAGCTGCTGCTCCTTGGGCTAGCAAAGTGCGGACTGTGCCTGTGGTGCCATGCTTGAGGAAAAGTCGTCCCTACGTCTCAGACAGAAGAAGTTGGTTAACTTCCAGTTACAGCTGCAGGGCAACAAAAGCTGAAGAGGTCTGTCTTAGTAAGTTGGTAGTCAAGAACCCCTGACCACCAACGTGGAGCCTGGAAGACTGAGACACAACCCTCAAAAGTTGCCCCCGAGTCTGCCGGACCCAGGAGAGTCACAGGAGCGCAGTTTGGTAGTCCAAGACAGAAATTAACACCAGTTAAAGGGAACCACTAATTTTGCTCTAACCGAAGACCAGTAGCCCAGAGCCAACTGCTTTTTGGCTGGACTTTAACCAGACTTCGAGGGACATCGACACCTGTGGCTAAGGTTGCCTCACTGTGTTCGTGTACCGAGGAGTAGCACCAGGAAGACTCCCATCGCTGGGTCAGTATCCTCAGCATTTTCAGCATCCTGTACCCCTGGTATCTGGACCATTCTATTGAAATCTATGTTGGTTCGCTCATAGAGCCCGGAACATGACTGGAGACTGCTTGCACTGCGAGGTAACTGTTCAGCTAAGTACCTGTGCCTATGTGACTCGCTCCATGGGAAAGTTGGTCACCCAAAGTGTACCGGAGCAGTAGTTTACAACTTTATAAACGTTTTCCATTCCAAAGTTTGCGAAGTTTGACCATGAGCGAGGTCCATTCCAGTGATTTTTTGCGTAGAATGAAAAGGCAGTGATTTACTATTACTTTAAACATTCATATCTCCGGAACCCTCCGAGGATTTTTGTCATCAAAGTGTCACTTTGAAAATAAAAATAAAATCTTGTTACATCTTAAAGAAGGTAGTCCACACAAGAGTGAAAGGTTGAAGTGTAGATTTATTCTTAAGTGCAGGAAGACAGCACCAAGGACCCTCACAAAGCAGCTCCCATCATCAGCCCACAGCAGCAACTGACTCCACTGGAGCTTCCAAGAAGCTGGCATTCTAATCACCTAGGTAACTAGTGAAGGCAAAGATGCAACATGCACCAAGACCATAACAACTGAGAAGAAACATAGAATAAAAAGGAACATATGGATATAACACACCTTCCCCATTCAAATAACAACAAATCAAGAAACAAAATGAAAATAAGAAAATAAAGAAAATCAAATAATATAATCTTCAAGATATTTAGACAAACATCTTACTCTCCTTCGCGTGGATACCAAGGGATCAGTAAGTGCACTTTGAGTAATGCTTTCATCAAAAGATCAAACCTCAGGCAAACAGGGAGTTCCTTCATGCAAAGAAGGATCCACAAAAGATTCATGCACATCAGAAGAAACTTCAGACAAACAACAAAAATCATTGACAAAAGTGGACTCCGCACTACATTCTTGCACGTTAAATTTCTCAGTGAAGGATAGGCATCCTTCAGCCTGAGGAATAAGAATCTCATTGAACACACCCAAATCAAAGAAGTTATGTCCACTAACTACCCTCCCCCCCATCAGTGGAAATAACACTTTGACAGGAATCAGAAATATTAACATCAGATTTTTCAATTTTGCCAACTCTCATTTTGCTCCACCACTTCCCACCAATTACTTTCACTGCATGTTTGTCAACTTGAACAATCTTAGTTTCAGGATAGAATTTAGATCCACCCTTCTTGAATGGTCTCCTGATGCGGACAAACTCACCCAAAAAAAATGCTCTAACTTGACTTTCTTGTTATCATCATATCTTACTTTAGATTTAGCTTTACTCAACTCCACACAATGTCTGATTTGATCACTGTTGGGAATATTGCCATTAACACCAGAATTAGAAATCACCCACTCAGGAGAAAGCTCATTAAATGAATGTCAACCCCTCAATAAAACAAACAGAGAAACTCCAGTAGTAGAATGAGGGGTATTGTTGTAAGACCAAACTCTTTAATCAACAGCATCCTGCACCTGTAACCCAGAAGAAACCGCTAATGGTATGGTGTCTTTCTAAACACGGTTCACCTTCTCAACAAAACCGTTGCCTTAGGGACTATAAAAAGCGGCAGTAAGATATTTAATCCCAAACTTCAACAAAAAACTCCTCATATTATTCAAGACAAATTGAACTCCATTGTCTGAGATCACAAAAGCAGAAATACCTTCTATATGAAATAAACGCTTCAAAAATTCAATGTCGTTATCTGTGTTGGGTTCTCTCATAAACTTGACAAAAACCCATTTAGAAAAAATAGTCAACCACAGACAAGATATACCTGAAACCACCATTCATTCCACCAATGGGACCAATAAAATCTAAACCTAATTTCTCCGAAGGTCTCTGAGGAAAAGCCACAGGACACAATGGCAAATTGAAAGTGCGAAGAGATTCCTCAGCATGACCACACTCTTTGCGTTTATTCAACATGGTCTCTACCAGGCTGTCCATTCCAGGCCACCAATAGTATAATCGTAGTCTCTTTTTTGTACCAGTTACAACCACATGCCCCTTGTGAGATAATGCAATCAACTTGCTGCTCAGCCCAGCGGAAGGAATTAACACTAAACCTCTCATGAGGAAAATTCCTTCTACACTTAATTTGTCTTTAATTTTGAAAAATGATTGAACTCTTCCCCTACTTGAGCTTCTCTAGGCCAAATAAGGGAAATAGACTTCTTAAGGATAACCTGACATTGATCAGAAGCAGAGATGTGTTCCCAATCCTGATAGGAAATAACCTCTTTGGTCAAAGCAAAACCATCCACTAGTCCAATAACAAATTCCTTGTCCTCATGAAGTAACACATCATTACTCAAATTAGAAGGGCACCTGGAAAGAAAATCAGCTCTAAAAAAAATTCCTTCTGGGATATGTCTCATGGTAAATTTCTACTCATACAATTTGGAAAACAATCGAATCAATCTAGGACTGGCGTTGCTTAAACCTTCGTCATTCCACATGAAGACTAAAGGTTTGTGGTCAGTGACCATCATAAATTCTCTCCCCACAAAAAGGTTGCAAAATGATGAACATGCCAGACACAGGCTAATGCTTCCTTTTCAATCGTGCTATAGTTTTTTTCAGCAGTCGAAAGTCTCCGGGAGGCAGAAGCTACCGTATGTTCAACTCCATCCACCATCTGACTTAGAATGGCACCAAGACCTAAATTGCTAGCATTAACAGTGACAAAAGACATGGCATTATCATTATACGGTTGAAGAGCAGGTGCATTTAAAATTAAACTCTTTAAACTTCTGAAAGCTTCCATTTGTTCTTCTTGCCAGTTGAACTTGACATTGCTCCTAAAAGTCTTCTCAAAGGTTCCCTTACCAAGGCAAAATTGTGCACACAACAAGAGTAATATTTACTTAGGCCTAGGAAAGATCTTAGCTGATCTTTATCTGTAGGTTGTGCACAATTAGTAATGGCTTTAAAAAAATCTTGCTTGGGTCTGATACCAGTAGGAAAAATAACATGCCCCAAATACTGAACTTCCTCCATTAAAAAGTTACATTTCTGTGTCTTCACTGTCATGCCATGTTCTTCCAGGATACCAAGAGCCCGGTCAAGTTTAAGTAAGTGTTCTTTGACTGAATTTGAAGAAATTAAAATATCATCTTGTTAGGTAAGTACATCTTTCTCATCTCCTAATAATTGAAACATAAGTTTTTGGAATACAGATGCCGCCGATGCAAGGCCAAATGGCATTCTGAGGAAACAAAATTCTCCAAAAGGAGTGTTGAAAGCTGTAAGATCACGAGAGTCCTTGTTTAGTTCAATCTGATGATAGGCGGCTCTATCAGATCAATGGTGGAGAATATCTTTGTGCCAGAACGTTGAGCCAACATGTCATGAATCCTTGGTAAAGGGAAACAGTCTACTTGAATGTTTTTATTTAAAGACCTCTAGTCAATGCATAATCTGAGCTCATCAGAATTTTCTTTTTAAAGTCACAACAATGGGAGAATCCCATAAAGAGGAGTCCACAGACTCAATGACTCCATCAGTATTAACAAGTGAGATAGGGTGTTTAGTGCCAGGTCTCAAAATCATTCTAAATTTACCCTGATCTCTCCAACCTAAAATGTTGTAACCCGCTTTTGCTACATAAACCTTAGTATGAATGAGTCAATCTTTAATTTGTAAACTTTCTGGAAAATAACCCATCATGTCAATTTCTTGACCACCAAAAGCAACAGTACGAATGTCAGGAAGAAATAAATTCACCCCATTCCATTCTTCTATGAAGAATTGATCAGAAATGATGGTAATAGGAGATTTCCAACATTTCCAATTTTGACATCACAAATAGGATCACCTTCATCACAAACAGGTTGAGAAACAGTGATCACCATATCAATAGACAAAACAATCTTCTTACTTTGAATAACTTCATTGTGTGAACTATATGTAATATGGAAATCTTGTGTGTTTAATCCCATAACTTTGTTGAGATTTCAGCAAACATTTGCAAAATGGCAATTTTTCTTACAATTTTAACAGGCGTTACCAAGAGCAGGACATGTTGGAGCATTGGCCAAATGGAACATTGAGCCACATCTGAAACATTGGGTATTCCTATCACTTCTCTTGAATTCAGGTTTAGAAGTAGTGGGTTTATTAGTTGGTGCAGAATTAGAGGCAGGCTTTTAGGTAATTTTATTCACCGCTTCAATGTTGACACCTTTATCCTTTCCTAACTCTTTAGAAGATGCAACAAAACGTTCAATTCCTCTTGCAATCTCTAGGGTTTCTAATAAAGAAGGGTTCCCGCAACATAAAATTCTTTCTTGAACTTTTGAATCATGACAATTCACTAAAATCTGATCTCTTAAATAATGCTCAATTGGGCCTACAAACTCACAGGAAGAAGTTAATACTCTTAATTTAGGTAAAAAACAATCAATGTTTTCATTTTCTTGCTGTTTACGAGTATAAAATGTACGTCTCTCTACAATGACGCTAGGTTCAGCTCTAAAATGTTTTTCTAACCTGACTATTGCTTCTGCAAACTCATCCCAATCATCCGAAGGAGGGCGAATAATAGGTGGTTGGTGATCAAAGATTCTCTGACCCTCAGACCCTAGACAATTATAAAGCATAGCATTCTTTCTAACTGCAGAAAACTTCAAATCATCTATCGCTAATAAGTAACTGTTAAAAGATTTGTACCATTGATTCCTTTTAGCTTTGGGTGTGCCTGGTTCTGACAAAAATGGAGCTGGGAGAATGGTTGTTTGAAGAGCCATTTATGCTGAAGTAAGTATTAAATAATAACACATATATTTAATGCACAGTACAGAAGTAAAAGACTAGAACTTTTGACAATAGTGTGCGTGTCACTGCGCTTGAAAATGTCATAGGAACTAATAATATGAGCAGGCAGAACAGTATAGTACGAAGAAGAGGTGTGCGCTTCACTGCGCATGAAGAATGTCAAAACGTTGAAAAAAGTGTTGAAATAACCGGTGAACAGTAGTAAATAAATGTGAGAGAAAGAAAAGGTGTGCATGTCACCGCGATTAATGTACTCACCAAAAAATGCCGAAAATAAATGTTGCCACTTGTAAGCTCACCAGGATTTAAGATGCAAAGATAAATAAAGATTGAGCTTTAATGAAAAAGGTGTGTGCATCACCGTGCTCAAAGTGCTCAATACAATTTTGCAGCCGGATCTTCTGAGGAGGTGTGCGCATCACCGCACAAACGACTCGTCAACATTTTTGAAGACAGGACTCTGCGGAGGTGTTCGCATCACCGCGCAAGCAACATGTAGCTCAAAAGGATCTTGAAGAGGATGCGACGGACAAGCTCTTAAAGGCGGTGGAGGCACGTAGAAGGCGGTAGCATACCCTGCATGACATCAGTTGATCACTAGAGACATGGAAGATCAGCAGGCAAAGGGAGGAATCCAGAGACAAACGCCGTCTGCAGGAAGAATCAGGCAGCAAAGAGAATTCCAAAAACAGGCATTGGTGCTTGTGGAGATTTAAAGGTAAACTGTCCCAACGCAAACACTTAAATTAAAATGACTGCAAATGCAAATAATATAATTTTTTTTCAGAAATCGAAGTTCTCTGAACAGTGACTGACAGGGCTGAGAAGTAGAAAACTCAGAGGTTTAAGTGAGGAGCCTCTATCCTTGCGTAGTAGGGGTGTTGCTGAAGAAAGTAAAGGCACAGCAAAGGCAGTGGAGTCTGGAAATAACATCTATAAGCGAGAGACTGCATAAATCTTGGAGGGTCCCTAAGGAACATTTTCTGTAGAGTAGGGTGGACAAAGAAGATGCAGACACACGTAGAAATGGGTTCTCAGGGTGCTGGCTTCATCCCAGTCATCGCCGATTCATATTACATCTTAAAGAAGGTAGTGCATGCAGGAGGAAAAGGTTGAAGTGTAGATTTATTCTTAAGTGCAGGAAGACAGCACCAAGGACCCTCACAAAGCAGCTCCCATCATCAGCCCACAGCAGCAACCGCCCAATGTAGCTTCCAAGAAGCTGGCATTCTAAACACCTTGGGCCCGATTCACAGAACTAACTTAAGACAAAATCCTAAACTTACTACCATTTTGGTATTCACAGAAGGCACTTACTCATTTTGGTATTCACAGAAGGCACTTACTCATTTCGGTATTCACAGAAGTTAGGAGTCCTAACTTTAGGACTCCTAAATGCCTTCTGTGAATACCGAAAGCCTTAAAATTAGGATTTTTCTCAGTTTAGTAGTAGTATAGTTAGGACTCCTAACTTTAGGACTCCTAAATGCCTTCTGTGACTCCCGAAAGCCTTAAAATTAGGATCTTTCTCAGTTTAGTAGTAGTATACTTAGGACTCCTAACTTTAGGACTCCTAAATGCCTTCTGTGACTCCCAAAAGCCTTAAAATTAGTATTTTTCTCAGTTTAGTAGTAGTATAGTTAGGACTCCTAACTTTAGGACTCCTAAATGCCTTCTGTGAATACCGAAAGTCTTAAAATTAGTATTTTTCTCAGTTTAGTAGTAGTATAGTTAGGACTCCTAACTTTAGGACTCCTAAATGCCTTCTGTGAATACCGAAAGACTTAAAATAAGGATTTTTCTCAATTTAGTAGTCCTAAACTTGGGACTCCTAACTTTAGGACTCCTAAATGCCTTCTGTGACTCCCGAAAGCCTTAAAATTAGGATTTTTCTCAGTTTAGTAGTAGTAAAGTTAGGAGTCCTAACTTTAGGACTCCTAAACTGAGAAAAATCCTAATTTTAAGACTTTCGGTATTCACAGAAGGCATTTAGGAGTCCTAAAGTTAGGACTCCTAACTTTTGTGAATACCGAAGTGAGTAAGTGTCTTCTGTGAATACCAAAATGAGTAAGTGCCTTCTGTGAATACGAAAATGGTAGTAAGTTTAGGATTTTGTCTTAAGTTAGTTCTGTGAATCGGGCCCACAGGTAACTAGTGAAGGCAATGATGCAACGTGCACCAAGACCATAACAACAGAGAAATAACATAGAATAAAAAGGAACATATGGATATAACAAATCGATTTTTATAAATTGGTGTCAGATTTTTATTGAGTCTTATTCCTTTCATATTCTACTCTTTTGGTAGTTCTTAATGCTTTGCACTTGTTCCTTTGATAAAGCCTGACTGTGCAGAGCCACAGCTACCAAGGGTTTAGCTAAGGTTTTTCAAACAAATCTGGCTGGACCCAGTACATTGGCGAGTTTATTACATGGTGAAGTCTCACAACCACACCATGTAATAAACCACCTTCCTTACACAGTCAATGAAGGTACTTGAAGCCCGTAAAATATTACAGAATGATGAGAAGGAGGACATGCTTGAGCCTGGAATGTTGGATGCGTTTGAGGCGACCAAGGAGGGAGGTGTGCAAGGTGTGGCAGATACTCCCTGCTCGCCGCCACGTGGGCATAGTGGAAGTGGGGAGGAGTCAGGCAGGTCCATGAGCAGCACAGGTAAGCTTTTGGAGGTAGGGCCCCAAGACATTATAGTGTGAGTTGATGGTTTCTTACCTCCTAGCGATGGTTACGTAGGCAAGTCGGATTGGTGAGGTGTCCACGGTGATACTGCTGTGCTGTGTGACCGCATTGTCCAGATTAAAAATAAATGTTTCACATTCAAGCAGTAGCTGGGGGTAGGCACAGTGAGACAGGGCTGGATGCGGAAAGTGGATAATCCATGCCTTCGAGTTGTGTGATACATAGAACAATGGTCCTTACCAATAATTCAAGAGGAACTTATTTTGTTTAACACAATAATCAGTTTAAACATTTCAGAGTTAGCAAATGTCAGCTCACACTTTATATTCAACCATTTGGATTTGCAAAAATATAGAAGATGTGCAACAACCAATTAACAAAACAATTAATATTTATTCAATTGATAAAAGACACAACATGGTTCAGAAAAATGGAGAGGATCGTAAAAGGAAGAAAGGTTGTTCCAAGGGGAACGTGTAAATGTGTGATCAAGGGTGTCAAGAAATTCAAAGTATAGGGGGACATAGAGTTTTAAAGACTGTACATAGAACTGATACTGAATAAACAGTTTGTTGTAGCCTGGCCAATCACAAGATAAAGTTTGGCAATTCCCATCAAAAACCATAAGATTATTTCTTGTTTGGAAGGGGGGTGACAGGAAATTGTGGTCCAGGTACACATGGGGGGATTTAGTCGACATTTCAATCAGACTTGCCGGCAAAGAGGGGTCATTTAAACCTCAGTCATGCGGATCTTCCTCAGGACAGGGGATGGGAGGGGGCGACCCTCATCAACCATGTTAGGGCACCCGAAGCGCCCAGGGGGGTGAGGCATCAACTATATTCTGTATATGACCTCAATTGTAGTTGTGAATCATCACTTATTGAGGTTGTGGTGGGAATGGCATCAGTACCCGCAATAATGTCACGCTGAGTGCGCATAGGCAGTGGATCTGGTCTCATGGAAGAAACATTTCATTTAATGTCCATGGTTGCGTTGCCACCTGGGGATCCTATTGGCCAGGTCTTCCATGAGTTGAACAATGTATGCCTTATAAACTGGGTGAAGTATGTGTGTGAGGTATGGATGTGTGAGCATGGTAATTTAGGCTGTAATGTCTTGTGAGTTAGTTGTGGTGTGAGGCTGACCATAGTATAGGGGTCTCTTTATACAAAGAGGTTTTATTATGTACATTATTATGAACTAATGAATCACGGTTAAACAAAAAAAAATTCTACTGTATAAAAAAGAAAAAAGATATGTTTGTGTATTTTGAATATGATATTTACTCTTTAAACAAAAATTGAAAAAATGAATTTTACAAATAAAAACAGCAAGTATATGAATAAAAAATGTTTGTATTTGATGTATTGATTTAGCAAAGGGATTGCCAAAGGAGCTTGTCTAGCCGCTATTGAAGAAATACAGGTCAAGTGGAAGTGCTCTTGTTGCAATTAGTTAAGGTCCCTGAGGCTGTAGTCAGGAGGCCAGCCAACTAGCCCTTGGAGTCACTGTTGTGGTCCTGGGTTCAACAGATGCAGTTCCAGGCCTTCTCACTCAGGCAAGAGGGCATGAGGCAGCAGGTTAGCACAGCAAGGCGGCAATCCTTCAGACCAGCAGTCTGGCAGAGTGGCAGTCCTTTCAGGAGAACAGCAGTCCTTCTTCCTTGCAGAGACGACAGGTCCAGAAGCGTACTGAAGAGTTGGGGTCTGAGGTCCAACATTTATACCTGGTGCTCACTTTGAATTGGTGAAGCTTCTAGCGGTTTCTACCCCATGAGGTGTCAGGCATCCCCTACCTCCCTGTCTTGCCCCAGTGTATCTGGTGTCACACCACACTAGTGACAAGTCCTTTGTTAGAGTGCTCAGGCAGAGCCTTTGTGATGTGCAAGTGTGGTAGGTGACAGCTCCTCCCCTCATTAACTCAGAGTAGCCCATCCTGTCGACACTTATCTTTTCTTTGTCTCACTGTCTGGGAGCAATACACCAAGACCAGCTGCTAGCTACACCTAGTCATGTGACCCAAGATTACCCTGCAGCCACCAAATGGTTAGGACAAGAATATGCCAACTCTCTTAAAGTGGCAATTTCAGAATTGCGATTAAAGATCCGACTTTGCTATTAAAGAGAGATTTTAATTACAATTATTTATGCACTAAAATCGAACTGTCGACCTGCTCCAATTGAAAGTTACAGCGTATTAAATATAATAAGGCAAAAGCAATTTTATCCTATGAGAGAGGCAATCTTGCAGTAGTGAAGAAATGTCTTAAGGAGTTTTTCACTAGCAGGACATGTAAAACTTAAAAGTACAAGTCCTTCTTTTTAAATACACTTCGCCCTGCCATCAGGGCTGCTCAGGGCCTACTCTAGGGGTGTCTTATATGTATTGAAAAGGAAGATTTTGACCTGGCAAAAGGTTTATTTTGCTAGGTCGAAATGGCAGTTTAAAACTGCACACACAGGCTGCAATGGCAGGCCTGAGACATGTTTAAAGGGCTACTTAAGTTGGTGGTACAATCAGTGCTGCAGGCATACTAGTAGCATTTAATTTACAGGCACTGGGCACATGTAGTACCTCTTTACTAGGGACTTCCAAGTAAATTAAATATGCCAAATGGGTATACGTTAATTTTACCATGTTTTAAGGAGATTGCATAAGCACTGAAGCACTGAAGGGCCTTTTCGAATTGGCGAGACTTGGATGGCGTTATCTTCTTGAAAACTACTAGAATGAAATTTTATGCATTGAAATCCCTATAAAGAAGACCCTTCATAGGAGAAAATAAGAAGCCTTTTCTCATATATATTATGTGTACAAAGCATCTCGATGGAATCATGACACTTTCATAGAAAGTGAGGTTACATCCTTTTTAAAGAAAATAAAAAACTGGATGTCCAATTGGCTATGATACATAGCTCCCTCAATAGGCTAATCAAATAGAGGAATCATTTTCAAATAGTATATGTATTGGATGACAAGAGTCTGGAACACGGATCAGCCTCTCCTGCGCCAGACAGCATCCTATGTTACATTACCCATAGAACCCCCGTTTATTGCCGCACAGATGATAAAGAAATTCCTTTACTTTTGGTCCTGAAGAAGGAGACAGCAAATTTGTATTTAGGCTGCAAAACGTGCATAGACCAGTGACTACACATCTGGGAGATCCACAGAAGAACCATTTGTCAACATACTGAATAAGACATTTTTTGATCATTATAGATTCCTAAACTTATGGACTAAAACTTAAGCAGGATCTCACATCAGATGTGTATTTCAGCTATTTCCTAATGTGGTGTGATTGATGGTATGTATGAGTAGTATGACAGGTGAGAATGATAGGGTGATGGTGTTTATCTATGGGGGCATTTCAAATGTATCTTTGTTAAAAGTGAGTTTTCTTAAACTGTTTCCCTAAACTTAGGAGCTGAGCAAATTCTCTTGTTTTTCAATTTTATTGATTGTTTGAATTTAACTCCATGTGGAAATACTTTTATAAAAATACTTAAAAATGATATACAATTCATACGTAAAAAATATTATATGAATATTTTGTAAAAACGTAAAACAATAAAAGGATGAAAAAGAAAGCTGTCTTTGCAATGTTATACTGTTTTGGGGAATGTCTATATGTGAGTGATTACCATTGGAAAATTGGAAAGGTCAGATAAGAGGTTTTTTCTATATAACCAGTGGTAAGGTATACAGAGTCCTAAAAGCCAACAAAACGGGTTCAGAAAACAGGAGGGTTAATGCAAAAAGTGTGAGAAAGACCCAGCAGAAAAGGCTAACTCCAACAGTAATTAAATCTGTTGTGATATATACAGGAACCATCACTCTGACTTTCCTTTTTTAGAAATGCACAGGTTTGGTAGGTTTCCCCGGCTGCAGGCCAATTCTGGAGCCAAATGTTATGGATATAATATACCTTGTGGAAGATTCCCTACCATAAACATTCCCTGGTGTTTAGTTTCTGGATCCCATCTCAAATCCATTGAAAACTCATACATGTCTGGTATCCCCATACTCAAAAATTCATGAGGAACACAGATTCTGGTCAGGCCTTAGCAGGGATATCTAACTGCATGAGGAAGACTCATGGGTATTACTACGTTTTCAAAAACAAATGCTTAAACTCTGACAAGCGTAATTTTCAATGCATTGTTCCAGTCAGCCAATGTGAGTGAGGAAAGTAAAAACTTTAGAGTAAGTAGGTGTTAAAAATATATGGTTGTAGTCTGTTTACCTGCGGCTAAGTTTGATACTACACCAACATTTTGCTTTCAGAAGCTTTCGAATTTCCCAAATGCCCAGCACCCAGTTTATTGTCAGTGGGCACCATGAACCTATAAAGAGCCCATACAATGTCTAGTACCCCAGTGCTCAAGAAATATTAATCACATAAATATTAATTAATAATAAACATATTAATTTATTATTTATAATTAAATTACTTCCCACCTTACTCCCCTATCAACCCACAACCCGCTCCTAAAACAATCACACAATTAACATATTTACCAATTAATTATTATTAATTTATATGTCATTAATAACTAATAAATAACATTTTTAACACAATTAACAATGTAAAATATTACATAAATATTAATTAATAAAAATATTTATTAATTAATTAATTATAATTAAATTACTTCCCACCCTACTCCCCTATCAACCCACAACCAGCTCCTAAAACAGTTACACAATTAACATATTTACCAATCAATTATTAATAACCAAATAATAATTAATTAATAACAAAATAATTAGCACAATTAACAATATAAATTATTAAATACAAAATAGTAATTAATAAAAATATGAATTCATTCTTTTCAATTAAATTACTTCCCACCCTATTCCCCTATAAACCCACAACCCACTACGGGAACTAAAATATGCAAAAATGAATTAACATAAAATAAATTCTTTATAAAAAATTCAAACATACGTTAAAAAATAAGCTATACTTTTAACACATATACTAACATATAGAACACACACAAAAAAATCGATATTATAAACTTCTGTAAAACGATATTTCTTACCTGCATGTCGATATTCTTGTTGATGATATTCTTGCAGGTCGATATTCTGTCATATCGAGATTTCAACATCGATATTTTGGTATATCGATATTTGTAACTCGATATTATGACTGCATACCCACTGCAGTATCCGGATTACCCATCATGTTAACCATTTTTAGATGCTTCCCCATTTTATTAGGACGCCCTTGTTCCAGCCTTAATTAGCGAAGAGAGACCACCCAGGGACCCACAACCAGAGTACCTTACAAATGCATCAACATTCGCTTAGGTACTTACCCCCTCGTGTGAAACCTGGTGGCTCCCCTCTGGTGCAGTTTCTGGTGTTTTTTGCTAAAAAGCCAGAAGAAGGCAAAAACATAATGCTCATGTGGCTCACTCCTGCTGTACACTCAGCTGTTTGAATATAGAAAACATGTCCAGCTGCTGCTTCCTAAGAGGCTGCTCCAGACTGCTGAGGAGAGAGGAGGAGAAAAGGGGAGGTAGACTCTACTTCCCCAACAGGCTCCAATCCGGGAACCCAGAGCCAGGAGTCCCACTGTAGCGTCGAGAACTCTGCTGGCTACACTGCCACTGGCCAGGGCATTAACTGCTGCGCGTTTACAGCCTATTCAGCAGCGTTGTGTGCTCCATTCTGTTCGGCTGCTCCATGCAGTCGTATCTCGCCGCGTCTCCTCCAGCCGGCGTCCTGTGACCTGGAGGGGGAAGCAGGGCTATGCAGTGAATTGTGGGACGGGGAATGTGGGTCAGTCTCCTAGAGGCAGCGCATTTGGGATTACCTGCCCGCTCTCAAGGATGTCTTTGATTTTTAGGAGAGGAAAATGCCCTAATGCGAAATTATGGCTCTGAAAGTTCTTGCACTGGGCCTTCCAGAGGCAACTCGTTGCAGAAAGGAATTTGTTAAATTTTTATATCTGTCTAAAGCACAGGGCACACAGACAGCAATTGTCCAACAGTCTAAATTAAGAGTGTTGGTAAAAGGCAAATTTTATATGTTCACTAATTTCAATGAAGCCCAGGAATTGCTACAAAAGATCTCAATCTAAATACTGATTGGCCTTGCGGGGTGGAGGAAGAGGAGAGAGGAAGGGAAAATAGGGTAACGGAGAGAAAAAGCTGAATGGGTGGCGGAGATCGATGGTCATAACAGATATTTTTTTTCTATAATGCCTAGGATGGGCAGTTTATATGGGTGTAATATCATGGCACCCAACAGGAGTGTTTATCATCAGGAGAGGGGTATTGTGGGCTTTTCCTCTCTCATATGGGTTTGTGGGGGTGTGGGTCCTCGGGGGATGTTTTGGGTGCTGGGAAGCAGAAAAAATAAGCTGAGTCATAGGAGATAACATAATTGAGAGAAGAATTGTGATAAAAAAGAAGGTTCTTATGAAAAATGGCTATAGAGGCGATTTGTCTTAAAAGTGAAATAATTTTGTGTAATGTTAATGCTGTATCTAACAAACAAATGTATGGGGGCTTAATTAGGTGGCTAACTTCTTTCTCTCCACAAGTTTTACTTCTTCAGGAGACCCATCTTAAAACCAACACACCAAACCTTTTAATTCCGAAATATTACTACAAAACATATTTTGCTTCAGGTGGGTGGCGGCGAAGGGGGTAGCAGTATAGCTTGGACAAGGGGTAGACTGGGAGGATATACAAGTTCGTAGGGATCCTAATGGTAGATGGATCTGGATTACAGCCCGGCTAAATGGGAATCTGTTTAACCTAGTGAACTAGTATGCCCTAATAGTGGATGACCCCAAAGCAATCATGCAGATTAACGAGGTGGCCATGGGAGAAGAGGGCCATATAATCATGGGAGGTGATTTTAATTGTATCCAGGATTTAGCAAGAGACACCTCAAATAAAACAAAAAACTGTTAAAACTGTGCACTAAGAAAGTAATAGATATATTGAACCAGGGGTAGCAATTGTTAGACCAATGGCGGAGAGCTCATCCAGAGTTCTCGCTATATACTTTCTTTTCCCATCGATTTGAATCAACTTCTCGTATACACTTTTTTTTAACCTTCCGCTCTCTTAACTGTGTTGGTTCTGAAATTTGGGCTAACTCCTTTTCTGATCATTCACTGGTTAGTATTGAACTGGAAACTGAAACGAGGAACAGGGAGAGGTCGAGGTGGCAGATGGATTGCAGCCTTATTTCTAATCAGGAATGGAATGCAAGTATGGGAACGTGTATAGAGGATTTTTTTCAGATAAACAAGGGCACTGCATCATTTTTTTCAGTTTGGGAGAGCCTTTAAGGCAACAATTCTGGACAAAAGTCGGGTGATACATTTAGCTGAACTCCAATCTGCAGTTGATAACGCTTTATGTAAAAATATTAGCCGGTTGGGGACACAAATTTCAGTTGATATGAAGTTGACTGAAGCGAAGCATGAGCTAAGGGAATTCTTTATCTTAGAGGAAATACAGAGCATGTGGCTGTATCAGCAACAGGTGTATGAGGAAAGCCAGATGGTGGGGAAGTTCCTGGCTTGGTCAACTAGGGTTAAGCAGGAAGCAGTAATGATTTCGGAACTGGAGAAACCGGGGGCAGGGGCCGTAGTTTTGAAAAGGATAAGATATCTAAAATAAATTTCACCATTAAACCAACTTATGCGGCCTCAAATGAGACTATTATATCATTATTTCTAGTCTATCAAATTGGCAACACATCTGGAAAGCATAC